>NC_068924.1:0-5000000 GCF_023091745.1 Budorcas taxicolor | reverse complement strand
ATACATTAGCATTTATTCTTTCAAAACAACCTTATGAGTAAAAATTTTCTAAAATATTTTTTGTATGTATAAACCTAGAGAAAGAAAACTATGGGACTTCCCTGGTGGTCCAGTGGTTAGGACTTGTCACTGACACTGCTCAGTCTCTGGCATGGGTTCAATCCTTGCCTCTAGGAACTAAGATCCCATAAAAATGAAACAGGGCAACATCATTATCAACAACAGAAAACAACGTCTAAGAAAACAGTAGAAAGGCAAGTGACAATGAAAATATGACAATCCAAAACCTATGGGATGTAACAAAAGAAGTTATAAGTAGGAAGTCTATAGCAATACAATCCTACCTCAAGAAACCAAAAAATCTCAAATAAACAACCTATCATTAAACCTAAAGCAGCTAGAGACAGAAGAACAAACAAAACCCAAAGTTAGTAAAAGGAAAGTGGTCATAGAGATCAGAGCAGAAATAAATGATAAAGAGATGAAGAAACAATAGCAAAGAATAATGAAACTAAAAGCTGGTTCTCTGAAGTTCTAAAATCAAAACTGATAAACCTTTAGCCAAAATCATTAAGAAGGAAAGGGAGAGGACTCAAATCAATAAAATTAGAAGCTACAAAGGAGAAGCTATAACAAGCACGCCAGAAATACAAAGGACCATAAGTCAGTCAGTTCAGTTCAGTCGCTCAGTCCTGTCCGACTCTTTGCGACCCCATGAATCGCAGCACACCAGGCCTCCCTGTCCATCACCAACACCCAGAGTTCACTCAGACTCACGTCCATTGAGTCCGTGATGCCATTCAGCCATCTCATCCTCTGTCGTCCCCTTCTCCTCCTGCCTCCAATCCCTCCCAGCATCAGAGTCTTTTCCAATGAGTCAACTCTTAGCATGTGGTGGCCAAAGGACTGGATTTTCAGCCTTAGCATCATTCCTTCCAAAGAAATCCCAGAGCTGATCTCCTTCAGAATGAACTGGTTGGATCTCCTTGCAGCCCAAGGGATTCTCAAGAGTCTTCTCCAACACCACACTTCAAAAGCATCAATTCTTCACTGCTCAGCCTTCTTCACAGTCCAACTCTCACATCCATACATGACCACAGGAAAAACCATAGCCTTGACTAGACGGACCTTAGTCGGCAAAGTAATGTCTCTGCTTTTGAATATGCTATCTAGGTTGGTCATAACTTTCCTTCCAAGCAGTAAGCATCTTTTAATTTCATGGCTGCAATCACCATCTGCAGTGATTATGGAGCCCCCCAAAAATAAATTCTGACACTGTTTCCACTGTTTCCCCATCTATTTCCCATGAAGTAATGGGCCCGGATGCCATGATCTTTGTTTTCTGAATGTTGAGCCTTAAGCCAACTTTATCATTCTCCTCTTTCACTTTCATTAAGAGGCTTTTTAGCTCCTCTTCATTTTCTGCCATGAGATTATTGATATTTCTCCCGGAAATCTTGATTCCAGCTTGTGTTTCTTCCAGCCCAGCGTTTCTCATGATGTACTCTGCATAGAAGTTAAATAAGCAGGGTGACAATATACAGCCTTGAGCACTCCTTTTCCTATTTGGAACCAGTCTGTTGTTCCATGTTCAGCTCTAACTGTTGCTTCCTGACCTGCACACAGATTTCTCAAGAGGCAGGTCAGGTGGTGTGGTATTCCCATCTCTTTCAGAGTTTTTCACAGTTTATTGTGATCCACACAGTCAAAGGCTTTGTCATAGTCAATAAAGCAGAAATAGATGTTTTTCTGGAATTCTCTTGCTCTTTCCATGATCCAGCGGATGTTGGCAATTTGATCTCTGGTTCCTCTGCCTTTTCTAAAACCAGCTTGAACATCTGGAAGTTCACGGTTCACATATTGCTGAAGCCTGGTTTGGAGAATTTTGAGCATTACTTTGCTAGCATGTGAGATGAATGCAATTGTGCAGTAGTCTGAGCATTCTTTGGCATTGCATTTTTTTGGGATTGGAATGAAAACTGACCTTTTCCAGTCCTGTGGCAACTGCTGAGTTTTCCAAATTTGCTGGCATATTGAGTGCAGCACTTTCACAGCATCATCTTTCGGGATTTGAAATAGCTCCACTGGAATTCCATCACCTCCACTAGCTTTTTCGTAGTGATGCTTTCTAAGGCCCACTTGAACTCATATTCCAGGATGTCTGGCTCTAGGTGAGTGATCACACCATCGTGATGATCCAGGTCGTGAAGATCTTTTTTGTCCAGTTCTTCTGTGTATTCTTGCCACCCCTTCTTAATATCTTCTGCTTCTGTTAGGTCCATACCATTTCTGTCCTTTATGGAGCCCATCTTTGCATGAAATGTTCCCTTGGTATCTCTAATTTTCTTGAAGAGATCTCTAGTCTTTCCCATTCTGCTGTTTTCCTCTATTTCTTTGCATTGATCACTGAGGAAGGCTTTCTTATCTCTCCTTGCTATTCTTTGGAACTCTGCATTCAGATGCTTATATCTTTCCTTTTCTCCTTGGCTTTTTCCTTCTCTTCTTTTCACAGCTATTTGTAAAGCCTTCCCAGACAGCCATTTTGCTTTTTTGCATTTCTTTTCCATGAGGATGGTCTTGATCCGTCTCCTGTACAATGTCACGAACCTCATTCCATAGTTCATCAGGCACTCTATCTATCAGATCTAGGCCCTTAAATCTATTTCTCACTTCCACTGTATAATCATAAGGGATTTGATTGAGGTCATATTTTAATGGTCTAGCGGTTTTCCCTACTTTCCTCCATTTAAGTCTAAATTTGGCAATAAGGAGTCCATGATCTGAGCCACAGTCAGCTCCCGGTCTTTGGTTTTGTTTTTTTTTTTTTTTTTTTTCCCTGACTGTATAGAGCTTCTCCATCTTTGGCTGCAAAGAATATAATCAATCTGATTTCAGTGTTGACCATCTGGTGATGTCCATGTGTAGAGTCTTCTCTTGTGTTGTTGGAAGAGGGTGTGTGCTATGACCAGTGCATTGTCTTGGCAAAACTCTATTAGTCTTTGCCCTGCTTCATTCCGTATTTGCCAAATTTGCCTGTTACTCCAGGTGTTTCTTGACTTCCTAGTTTTGCATTCCAGTCCCCTATCATGAAAAGGACATCATTTTTGGCTGTTAGTTCTAAAAGCTCTTGTAGGTCTTCATAGAAGAGGCTACTGCAAATAACTGTACACCAATAAAATGGACAACCTAGAAGAAATAGGTAAATTCTTAGAAACGTACAACCTTTCTGACTGAAAGGTTGAAACAGGAAGAAATAGAAAATATGAACAGACACAAGTACTTAAATTGAAACTGATTGAAAATCTTCCCACAGTCTTTCTCCAAGTCTGCCTGTGTGTCTATTCTCTCGTAACCTTTTCCCCCCAATAACCAGTTTACTTATTTCACCAAAACAAAACAAAATGAAAAGTTTTCCAACAAACAAAAGTCCAGGACCAGATGACTTCACAGGAGAATTCTACGAAACGTTTAAAGAAGAGCTAACACCTATCCTTCTCAGACTCTCCCAAAAATTGCAGAGGGAGGAACCCTCACAAATTCATTCTGCAAGGCCACCATCACCTTCACCTTTGGCCAACAAAACCAACGATATCACACACAATAAAATGATACTACAGAACAGTATCACTGACAAACATAGGTGCAAAAATCTCAACCAAATCTTGAAACAACCAAACAATATACTAAAAGGATCATACAAGATGATCAAGTGAAATTTACCACAGGGATGCAAGGATTATTCTATATACCTGAATCAATCTATGTGATACACCATATTAACAAATTAAAGATTAAAAACCATATGATAATCTCAATAGATGTGGAAAAAGCTATTCAACAAAATTCAGCATGCATTTATGATAAAAACTCTCCAGGAAGTGAACATAGAAGGAACATACCTCAACATAATAAAGGCCATATATGAGAAACCCACAGCAAATATTCTTAATGGTGAAAAACTGAAAGCATTTCCTCTAAAATCAGGAACTAGATAAGGATATCCACTCTCACCACTATTATTCAGCATGGCTTTGGAAGTCCTAGCCATGGCAATCAGAGAAGAAAAAGAAATAAAATGAATCCAAATGGGAGAAGAAGTAAAACTGTTCCTGTTTGCATATGCCACGCATGCCACACATAGAAAATCCTAAAGACGGTACTAAAATATGTTAGAGATCATCAAAGAATTTAGTAAAGTTGCAAGATACTTAATACACAGAAATTTTTTTTTACATTCCTATACACTAACAATAAAAGATCAGAAAGAAAAATCAAGAAAAAAACCCATTTATCATCACATCAAAAAGAATAAAATACCCAGGAATAAACCTACCTAAACAAAGATCATGGCATCCAGTCTCATCACTTCATGAGAAATACATGGGGAAACAGTGGAAACAGTGTCAGACTTTATTTTGGGGGACTCCAAAATCACTGCAGATGGTGACTGCAGCCATGAAATTAAAAGACACTTACTCCTTGGAAGGAAAGTTATGACCAACCTAGATAACGTATTCAAAAGCAGAGACATTACTTTGCCGACTAAGGTCCGTCTAGTCAAGGCTATGGTTTTTCCTGTGGTCATGTATGGATGTGAGAGTTGGACTGTGAAGAAGGCTGAGCAGTGAAGAATTGATGCTTTTGAAGTGTGGTGTTGGAGAAGACTCTTGAGAGTCCCTTGGGCTGCAAGGAGATCCAACCAGTTCATTCTGAAGGAGATCAGCTCTGGGATTTCTTTGGAAGCAATGATGCTAAAGCTGAAACTCCAGTACTTTGGCCACCTCATGCTAAGAGTTGACTCATTGGAAAAGACTCTGACGCTGGGAGGGATTGGAGGCAGGAGGAGAAGGGGACGACAGAGGATGAGGTGGCTGGATGGCATCACGGACTTGATGGACGTGAGTCTGAGTGAACTCCGGGAGTTGGTGATGGACAGGGAGGCCTGGCGTGCTGCGATTCATGGGGTCACAAAGAGTCGGACATAACTGAGTGACTGAACTGAATGGAACTGAAAGGAGGCAAAAAGACCATGCTCAGAAAACTAAAAGGTACTGATGAAAGATATCAAAGATGACACAAACAGATGGAGAGATAAACCATATTCTTTGGTTAGAAGAATCAATATTGTGAAAATGACTATACTACCCAAAGCAATCTACAGATTCAGTGCAATCCCTATCAAATTACAAATGGCATTTTTCACAGTACCAGAGCAGAAAATTTTCCTAATTTGTATGGAAACACAAAAGGTCACAAATAGCCAAAGCAATCTTAAGGAAAATGGAGCTGGAAGAATCAGGCTCCCTGACTTCAGACTATACCACAAAACTATAGTCATAAAAACAGTATGGTACTGGACTTCCTTGGTGGTCTAGTGGTAAGGACTTCATGCTTGCACTGCAGGTGGCATGAATTGATCCCATGCCACCCATGGGGTACTAAGGCCCCACATGCTGCATAGCTAAAAAAAACAAAAACTAAAGAACAGTATGGGGCTAACACAAAAACAGAAATATAGATCAACTGAATGGGATAGAAAGTTCAGAGACAAACCCAAGCACCCACAGTCACCTAATTCATGATGAAGAAGGCAAGAATATACAATGGAGAAAACATAGTCTTTTCAATAAGTAGTGCTGGAAAAACTGAACTTCTACACTTACGCGAATGAAATTAGAGTTCTCCCTAACACAATACACAGAAATAAACTCAAAATGGATTAAAGACCTAAGTGTGAGAATGAATATTATAAAACTCTTAGGGGAAATCATAAGCAGAATACTCTTCGACATAAATCACAGCAAGATATCGTTTTTGATGCACCTCGTAGAGTAATGAAAATTTTTTTAAAAATAAGAAAACGGGACCTAATTAAACTTAAAACTTTTTACATGTTAAAGAAAACCAAAACAAAATGAAAAGACAACCTCAGAATGGGAGAAAATATTAGCAAACGAAGCAAGCAACAATGGAATTAATCTCCAAAATCTGAAAGCAGCTTAGGCAGTTAAATATAAAAACAAATAACCCAATCGAAATATAAGCAGAAGATTAAAATGCATGACATTTCTCCAAAGACATAAAGGTGGCCAAAAAACATGAAAAGATGCTCTAATTATTAGAAAAATGCAAATAAAAGCTACAACGAGCTATCACTTCACACCAGTCAGAATGGCCATTATTAACAAATCCACAAACAATAAATCCCTGAGAGGGTGTAGAAAAAAGGAAACCCACTTACACTATTGGTGGAAATATAAATTGGTGCAGTCACTATAGGAAACAGTATGGATGTTCCTTAAAAAAACTAAAAATAGAGCTGCCAGCTGACCCTGCAATCCCACTCCTGGCAATATATCCAGAGGAAACCATAGTTCAAAAAAATAGATGCATCCCAATGTTAATGCAGCACTATTTACAATAGCCAGAACATGGAAGCAACCTAAATGTCCATCAATAGACTAACGGATAAAGAAGAAGTGGTACATATGGAACATTTAATCAGCCATAAAAAAGAATGAAATAATGACTTTGCAGCAACATGGATAAACTCACTGAGTCACACTGAGAGATTGTTATACTGAGTGAAGTAAGTCAGACATAAAAAGACAAATATCATAGGATATTACTTATGTGTGGAATCTAAAAAAAGGGATACAAATGAACTTATCTACAAAACAGAAATAGAATTATAGGTGTAGAACACAAACTTATGATTACCAGGCGATAAGGAGGAGAGAGATAAATTGGGAGCTTGGGGTTAACATATACACACTACCATATTCATGGCATCTGGCCCCATCACTTCACGGCAAATAGATGGGGAAATAGTGGAAAGAGTGACAGACTTTACTTTTGGGGGTTCCAAAATCACTGCAGATGGTGACTGCAGCCATGAAATTAAAAGACACTTACTCCTTGAAAGAGAAGTTATGACCAACCTAGATAGCATATTCAAAAGCAGAGACATTACTTTGCCAACAAAGGTCTGTCTAGTCAAGGCTATGGTTTTTCCTGTGGTCATGTATGGACGTGAGAGTTGGACTGTGAAGAAGGCTGAGCGCCAAAGAATTGATGCTTTCGAACTGTGGTGTTGGAGAAGACTCTTGAGAGTCCCTTGGACTGCAAGGAGATCCAACTAGTCCATTCTGAAGGAGATCAGCCCTGGGATTTCTTTGGAAGCAATGATGCTAAAGCTGAAACTCCAGTATTTTGGCCACCTCATGCAAAGAGTTGACTCATTGGAAAAGAGTATGATGCTGGGAGGGATTGGGGGCAGGAGGAGAAGGGGACGACAGAGGATGAGATGGCTGGATGGCATCACGGACTCGATGGACGTGAGTCTGGGTGTACTCCGGGAGTTGGTGATGGACAGGGAGGCCTGGCATGCTGCAATTCATGGGGTCGCAGAGTTGGACACGACTGAGCGACTGAACTGAACTGAACTGAACTGATATATAAAATAGATAACTAATAATGACCTACTGTGTAGCACAGGGAACTCTGCTCAGTACTTTGTAATGAACTATATGGGAAAAGAATCTAAAAATGAGTGGATAGGTGTTTATGTATAAATGATTTCCTTTGCTATACACCTGAAACTATCATGACATTGTAAATCAACTATATTCCAATAAGGAAAAAAATGAAAAAGAAAATGGTAGAAATTGGATGATAAAACAGGACTTTCTATTTCGGAGCTTTAGTAAAGTCCACAAGAACTTCTGGTGTTTTCAAGAGGCCCTGCAGTGCAGAAATATGTAACATGTGCTGTGCTCTCTTACATCCTAAAGCAGTGTGCTGTGAGCTGTGCTGGCCTCACTCAGTCATGTCTGACTCTGTGACCCCATCGATGATAGCCTACTAGGCTTCTCTGTCCCTGGGATTCTCCAGGCAAGAATACTGGAGTGGGTTGCCATTTCCTTCTGCAGGGGAATGTTGACAATCGAGGGATCAAACTTGAGTTTCCTATGTCTCCTGCATTGCAGGCGGGAATTCACCCACTGAACCATCAAGAATGCCATTAAAAGCAGTGTGCCTGAGCAGATCAATTACAGCCTGACACAAGCTCTCATCCACTCCAGGGCTCAGACCACAAGAGTAGCCACTATCTATCTGAAAACTCCTCCTTATGACAACAGAGGGAAAGGAAAACATAGTGAACCCATGGTTTTGGATGAATGGCACAGAAAATCACAAGTGCGTGCAGGCAGCTTGTGTTTAGGTATGTTCTTATGTGCATTTTCACAGCCTTAAGCATAGATGGATGTTGTGTTTTTGTTACACTATATACTTCCCAAACTTGATATTTTGGAAAGTTGACATATATTGGAAATGGTTTGGAAATGGTTTCTTAAAAGGAGAACCACTGTTAAACTGATGTATTTGCCCTTTTAAACATTGCAGCCTTGGATAATACATTTAGTTGATTTGTTATTCAGTTTTGCCATCTGTGTAATAAAACAATGCTATATGCTTTATCTAGACATCACAGCATTGTATTGTTGAAAAAGTAAGAGACTTTCCTGGTGGTCCAGTGACTAAGTTTCCATGCTTTCACTGCAAGGGGTGCAGGTTTCATCCGTGGTAGGGAAGCAGTCTATAAAAAGTAATAATAATAATAAATAAATAAAAATGAAGGTTGTATCAGAACTACTAAGGGGTACATAATTATATATCAGCTGAAGTCCTTAGGGCACACCCAACAATAATCAAGTTTTACTAGTCTAGAAAGCATATTTTTAATAAATAAATAAAGGTAGTCCACAGACTCCAAGGAAGGGATTTCAAAGAAGAAAGCTCATGAAAGTAGTCAGTTGATCTATTTTCCTCCTCCACCCAAATTCTGGTAGTGGCGCTTTCCCTCTCCTATCCCATTCTGAATATCACCTGTGTATAGTTACCAGAATTTCAACCATGTTCTCAGCCATCAAAAATAGGGTTGTCTACATAGGGTAGTTTGAACACGACTTAGCAAATTCTTCTGCTTTGGTTAGGTATCACTTCTTTGGAAAATCCATAGGCAACAAATGGGCAGTTACTGACAGCCTTCACAACTCAGCACAGAGCAGATGAGTTGACATGACTGTGTAGTAAAGTCAGGTGAGGCAGCGATTCCTAGAAAGGCGTACATGATCTGAAATAGTCTCAGACATTTCCTTGGCCCCCACACTGCTCTGCTCACTGGCGCTGACAGTGTTGGTGTCCCTTAATGCTGAGTCGGTTCCTCTCTGGTTTTCCTCACAGATCCACTCCCTCATCTCTAGCCTTTCAGAGACCTCCTCCAAGATTGAGCCCTATTCATTTCTTGAATATCTCTCAAGCCATTCATTGCAGCATAAACTTTATACTTTGCTTCTTACAGACCTGGACTTTTGATTTGAAAGGGGCTTCTTGTCTCTAAGGATAATATACGGCTCATAAAAATTAAAAGTGCTGACTTTCAGTTGTGTTTTATTTTATTTTTACCATTGTGAAGTTTCAAGAGCATATTTTCAAAGGGAAAAAAATTAAACTGTTTTTCATTTATGACTTAACTGACCACAGTCTTTGACACAGTCTTTACAGTCTCAAGATGGCCATCTTTAACTAAGTTGAGAGGAGGGTGATGTGTATGAGGAAACAAAAAAATAAATTGTTCTTGAGAATTATACAGGTATAAAAAAAAACTCAAAAGTGGCATTTAGAATATGGAAATAAAAGTAAATATGTTTGAAAGTCTACTAAGTTTAGAGGAAATGTGTTGTTAAAGAAACTATCTGCCTGGACTAAGAAAGACCTTGAGCCTTAAAATATTATCAAGCTCCTACAGTTTCCCCAACGGGAAGCCCTGCTGTCTTACCTTTTTGATTTATAGGTTTTGGGGCTGGGAAGAGCCACATCTCACCCTGTTGGAAAGAACTGTGCGTGTCATGCAAATCTATAAATTCCTGACAAGAAACCTAGATATATAATAGGAATAACTTCATTAATGTGGAAACTGCATATCTCAAATTGAAACTTGAACCTGCTATCTTTTAATTAAAATTACATACCTGGTCTCAGGACTTAATGAATCTTAGACTAATGGAGCTTTAGTTCAGTTCAGTTCAATTGCTCAGTCATGTCCGACTCCTTGTGACCCCATGAATCACAGCACACCAGACCTCCCTGTCCATCACCAACTCCCGGAGTTCACCCAAACTCATGTCCATCAAGTAGATGATGCCATCCAGCCATCTCATCCTCTGTCGTCCCCTTCTCCTGCCCCCAATCCCTCCCAGCATCAGGGTCTTTTCCAAAGAGTCAACTCTTCGCATGAGGTGGCCAAAGTATTGGAGTTTCAGCTTTAGCATCAGTCCTTCCATGAACACCTAGGACTGATCTCCTTCAGAATGGACTTGTTGGATCTCCTTGCAGTCCAAGGGACTCTCAAGAGTCTTCTCCAACACCACAGTTCAAAAGCATCAATTCTTCAGTGCTCAGCCTTCCTCACAGTCCAACTCTCACATCCTTACATGACCACTAGAAAAATCAGCCTTGACTAGATGGACCTTTGTTGGCAGAGTAATGTCTCTGCTTTTGAATATGCTATCTAGGTTGGTCATAACTTTTCTTCCAAGGAGTAAGCGTCTTTTAATTTCATGGCTGCAATCACCATCTGCAGTGATCTTGGAGCCAAAAAAATAAAGTCAGCCACTGTTTCCCCATCTATTTGTCATGAAGTATTGGAACCAGATGCCATGATTGTAGTTTTCTGAATGTTGAGCTTTAAGCCAACTTTTTCACTCTCCTCTTTCACTTTCATCAAGAGGCTTTTCAGTTCCTCTTCACTTTCTGCCGTAAGGATGGTGTCATCTGCATATCTGAGTTTTTTGATATTTCTCCCAGCAATCTTGATTCCAGCTTGTGCTTCTTCCAGCCCAGCGTTTCTCATGATGTACTCTGCATAGAAGTTAAATAAGCAGGGTGACAATATACAGCCTTGAGCACTCCTTTTCCTATTTGGAACCAGTCTGTTGTTCCATGTCCAGTTCTAACTGTTGCTTCCTGACCTGCATACAGATTTCTCAAGAGGCAGGTCAGGTGTTCTGGTATTCCCATCTCTTTCAGAATTTTCCACAGTTTATTGTGATCCACACAGTCAAAGGCTTTGGCATAGTCAAGAAAGCAGAAATAGATGTTTTTCTGGAACTCTCTTGCTTTTTCCATGATCCAGCAGATGTTGGCATTTTGATCTCTGGTTCCTCTGCCTTTTCTAAAGCCAGCTTGAACATTTCAAAGTTCACGGTTCACGTATTGCTGAAGCCTGGCTTGGAGAATTTTGAGCATTACTGTACCAGCGTGTGAGATGAGTGCATTTGTGCGGTAGTTTGAGCGTTCTTCGGCATTGCCTTTCTTTGGGATTGGAATGAAAACTGACCTTTTCCAGTCCTGTGGCAACTGCTGAGTTTTCCAATTTTGCTGCGAGTGCAGCACTTTCACAGCATCATCTTTCGGGATTTGAAATAGCTCAACTGGAATTCCATCACGTCCACTAGCTTTGTTCATAGTGATGCTTTCTAAGGCTCACATTCCAGGATGTCTGGCTCTAGGTGAGTGATCACACCATCGTGATTATCTGGGTCGCGAAGATCTTTTTTGTACAGTTCTGTGTATTCTTGCCACTTCTTCTTAATATCTTCTGCTTCTGTTAGGTCCATACCATTTCTGTCCTTTATTGTGCCCATCTTTGCATGAAATATTCCCTTGGTATCTCTAATTTTCTTGAAGAGATCTCTAGCCTTTCCCATTCTGTTGTTTTCCTCTATTTCTTTGCATTGATCACTGAGGAAGGCTTTCTCATCTCTCCTTGCTATTCTTTGGGACTCTGCATTCAGATGCTTATATCTTTCTTTTTCTCCTTTGCTTTTCGCTTCTCTTCTTTTCACAGCTATTTGTGAGGCCTCCTCAGACAGCCATTTTGCCTGTTTGCATTTGTTTTTCTTGGGGATGGTCTTGATTCTTGTCTCCTTACAATGTCACGAACCTCTGTCCATAGTTCATCAGGCACTCTGTCTATCAGATCTAATGAAGCTTAGTGAGGGTCAAAACGGAAGGAATTCAGGTATTTGAGAGGCAAAGTGGTAGGTAAGAAGCAGATTTATTTAGAGAGATACATATTCCATAAACAGAATACAGTCCATCTCAAAAGGCTTGAGTGTGGCCCTGAAATATGGGGTGGTTAGTTTTCATGCATTGGTTAATTTCACAGGCTAATAAGTGGAAAGATTATTCCAACTATTTTGGAGAAAGGGTGAGGATTTCCAAGATTTTGGCCACTTCCCATTTTCTGGCCTTTTATGGCTGGCCTTGGAAATATGTCACGGCTGGGTGTATCATTTAGTGTGCTGTGTCATTAGTATTACATGTGCCACTGTATTACAATGAGTATATAATGAAGCTTGAGGTCAGATGGAGGTCAACTCTTCCACCATCTTGGACCTAGTTGGTTCTAACCAGTTTTTTGATATCCCCAATGGCTATGCCATTCTTTTAAAGATTGTGCCCTGCCACCTTCCCTCTCATTTCAGTGAATATATTTCACAGTGGCATAAAATTTCAAATTTTACATTATTAGCTATCTTTAGTGATTAACAATGTCAATCAAGGAAATGCTTGAAAAAATGGGAATTGCTACTGTTACCTGAAAACTGGATTCACCTCTTGGTGAGTGTGAGGCATTAGGTAAAAGCAAGCCAAAGATCAAGAGAAAAAAAAGATATATTACTTGCAGCAAGTAAGGAGAACACTGGGGATCTTTCCCCTCACAGCAAAATTCAAGGGAGTTTTAGGCTAAGGGTACATGCATATTCATGAGGGGCCTTATCGGAGGAAAATTCAGCTTTGAATTGGGCCAGAGGTTGACAGACAAACTTTAATTGACTGAAGTCTGGAAGGTCAACATCATCATTCCATCCTCCACCTCAGTACCGGCCGTAGCTTCTGCATAACTCAAAGCTATATTATTATTTAGGAATATTATTAATATTAATATCATTTAGCTATATTATTATTGAGGAACCAGGACCTTGTTCAAGCCTGCATTATTGTGTCTTGACTATTGTGTCTTATTTTCTGCTTTCCTTCCCTTAAGATCATTAATTATGTGACATGTTCACAGGCAAGCATTGTGGCCAGGCTTAGATCACAAAATGACTTAGAGCAAAATGGATTCTTCTGTCATGAAAGCCAGGGACCCTGTACCCTGTCTGCCTTGTGGCTCAAACAGTAAAGAATCTGCCTGCAATGCGGGAAACCTGGGTTCAATCCCTGTGTCAGTAAGATCCCCTGGAGAAGAAAATGGCAACCCACTCCAGGATTCTTACATGGGAAATCCTATGGACAGACTGGTGGGCTACAGTCTATGGGTCCCAAAGAGTTAGACATAACTGAGCGACTAACATTTTCACTTTCTTTTCTTTAAATTTATCCGAAGCCACCTTGCTGAGTAAACTGATGCTGCCAATGTTTTGATGTTCTATTCTTGAAGCAAAAAGCTGTGATATTAGAGGGTTATTCTAGCATAGAACTTATTTTTAAAAAAGATGCTAGGCTCTGAAGCAGAAAGCTCTGATTTAATTGCATGTTATTTAACAATCATTTTATGTAAATAAAAAAGGAAATCGCAATGTAAAAAAGAAGACTCAAAATAATAGTTTATGTGAACATTTTAAATTAATAGTTACCATGGTATAAAACTTCCTTTTCCCTTTAGCACTTTACAGCAGTGGTTATGCATAATTTAAAAATAACATTAAAGGGCATTCAGCTGCAAATCTGAGTAAGACTGTTTCCTTTTAAGCTAGATCATGCACACAGTAAGCACCAAAGCATCTAAAAGAAAAATCAGTATCACGTTAAGGAACTGTTGACTGAAACTGTCCACCTTAGCCAGATATGATGATAACTGCTTGCCTGAGCTTTCTCACAACAGGAGGTTCAGATAAAGAATGTAGCACCAACATTGGAAACTAACCAGGAGAATTTGAGAGGGGCTGAAAGGAAGGAGGAGATATCAGTCTAGAATTGTTGTTCAGTTGACAAGTCAGGTATGTCTTATGAAAATAGCTGGAAAGAATTCAGGAGGTGCACAAAGGAGTAGGTAGGAGATGCCAGCCCCATCAGCCTCCCAGAAGCCCTCACGCTGGAATCCATATTGGTTGAGAGATGTGCATGTCACTAGGAAAGACCCCGAGCCAGACCAAATTTGGCAACAAGCAAGGTGATTGGCTAAAGACAGCTTGGAAAGCTAACCCTATTACCTTGAAACCTGAGACTGCAGGCCGCATGGCAGAGCGTCTCTCCTGGGCTCCCTTACCTTATTTGCTCTCTGCCAAGGTGCCCCTTCCCAACAGTCTTTTGCTTTGTCAGTACGTGTGACTTCACAGTTCATTTCTAAGTGTTAGACAGGAGCTTAGTCTTGTGCTCTCAGAGAAGGCGATGGCACCTCACTCCAGTACTCTTGCCTGGAAAATCCCATGGATGGAGGAGCCTGATAGGCTGCAGTCCATGGGGTAATGAAGAGTCGGACACAACTGAACGACTTCACTTTCACTTTTCACTTTCATGCATTGGAGAAGGAAATGGCAACTCACTCCAGTGTTCTTGCCTGGAGAATCCCAGGGACGGGGGAGCCTGGTGGGCTGCCGTCTCTGGGGTTGCACAGAGTTGGACACGACTGAAGAGACTTAGCAGCAGCAGCAGCAATCTTGTGCTCTGGAAGGGGTCATTTTTCCTACAACAATTATAGAGGAACAGATTACCTATGAATGCATTTTAAAAGTTTTTTATACTAAGAATAGTTAAACAGTATTTTTCACTAGCATACCTCATTACACTGAAAGGCAAAATTAAAAACTCTATATTTATTAGACAAGTAATT
Source organism: Budorcas taxicolor (assembly GCF_023091745.1). Taxonomy (NCBI): domain Eukaryota; kingdom Metazoa; phylum Chordata; class Mammalia; order Artiodactyla; family Bovidae; genus Budorcas; species Budorcas taxicolor. Next base: position 4,985,098 of record NC_068924.1, on the reverse strand, counting down.
ATCACATAATTTGGTATATATGCAACAGGCTTCATTAAGACAGCATTCTGTAAAACAGCTTTACCTGCAGGGTAAAGTAGGCTATGTAAATTAAACTGGTCTGGGTGTGAGATTATGGGGTGGGTGAGTACATACCCTATCTGCAGTCTGGATGAGTTAGCTTAGCATAGAGCAACAAAGAAGTCAATAACTCAGTTTAAAACAACAAAATTTGTTCACTTGCTCTTATGAGTTGGTCAAGGGTCAGCTGGGGACCCTGTTCTTTGTTATTAGAACAAATCTATCCAGATTTGACATGTCCATCAAAAGTCACGAATGTCATTGAATGTCTAGAACATTATTGGTTACTATGGCAGAGGAAAAAGAAGACATTTTATTTTGCTTAGTCTAAGCAACATTTTTTTTCCTTAATTTGAAAGATGTTAGAATGTATGATAGTCATTAGAACTGTTCTCAGATAAATTTTTAGAGCCTCAAGTTTTCTTTCTCCTCAATGCCAATAAGATATATTGTCAATTAAAAGAAGTTGTGACTATTCAAGAGAACACATATAAGGTAATTAATAACGAAGTTCAAAAGGTAGAGCAAAAAGTTACCACAAAGTTTACAATTAACTTTCACATTTAATTTTTAATATGTAACAAAGCACTAGCACTCAAATAAATAGTAGTTAACATCTGACAGAGGACTCAAACTATCTAAATATTTAATCATAGTGTCTGCATTTTCGCACGGTGAAATCCAAAAGTATTACCTGCAAGGAGTTCCAAACTTTGACTTTGTTCTCCTCCAAATGTCAGCTTTTGATTGTTTTTGTTAGTGGAGACAGGGAAAAATCAACTCCACATTATCACATTCCTTGATATCCCCCCACCATGCCCAGGATTCGTTGCGGGAGTGGCGGTAGACAGAAGTGCAGATGAAAGAATAAGCTTCAGTTGTACGATGACCCAATAAATACTAACTCCTTTACTCACATGGCTCCTTCCTCTCACTCCCTGTATTTTCAACACAAATGACTACAGGAAGCATCGACTGCTTACTAGACTCCAGGGTAATGGTTAGAGACTCTTTTATGACTTAGGAACAGAGTTTGAAGAAATAGAATTTCTATTATTCCATGGGGACACATAAAAATGTATAGAGGTAAATATATTGAAGTATTTGAGTTGAGCATTAAATGTCATATGAGAATGTACATTTCATTGTGCTGGTGATTGAAATCTGTAAATAATTATGCCTCAGAGTAAGTTTCAGCTTCTCAAAGTCTGAAGAAGAGGTTCTGAAATTACATCCTTTCATGTACAGCTCTCCCAACATTGTCCAAGGATAGTAACTAGATGTTTATTATACTTTAATATAAAAATGATATTATAACAAACCTATGGCACTTTTTAATATAATTTGCCAATATTTGTCAACCATAATGGATAAAACTTAAAAAGCCTTTTCTTATCTTCATTTTCTTAAATAGATACAGATAATGTAGAGACCGTCTAGAACAAATGATCCCCAGTGGAAACTTGAAATATTTTCAGGGGTCTCTAACGTCGAACTATTTCCACAATAATAGACGTTTTGTGCCTCTTTCATTGTGCTTGACCCTTGGTGGTGTAAAAGTAATGGTGGGCAGAATTCTAAAACAGCCCCAAGGTTTCCACTCCCTGGTGGGCACAACTTGTATAACCTTCTAACCTTGAATGTAGGCAAAACCTGTGAATATGGTGTGCTATCACTTCCATGCTTCAGTTGACTTTGAATTAATAAAGGAGATTATCCTCTGGGCTAGGTAAATGCTTGAAAGGAATGGGGCCCTTAAAGAATTGAAACACAAGAGAGATTTGTTGTGTGAGAAAGTTCTCCATCCTTGGCTTTGAAGATGAAGGTAAAGAATGTCAGCTTATGGTTGGCAAAAAAGTGGGGACCTTGGTCTTGCAGCCACAAGGAATTTAACTGTCTCAGCTATATGAGCTTGTATGGATGTGAATATAAGAAGGTTGAGTGCTGAAGAACTGGTGCTTTCAAGCTGTGGTGTTGGAGAAGACTGCTGAGAGTCCCGTGAACTGCAAGGAAATCAAACCAGTCAATCCTAAAGGAAATAAACCCTGAATATTCATTGGAAGGACTGATGTGGAAGCTGAAGCTCCAATACTTTGGCCACTTGCTGTGAAGAGCTGACTCATTGGAAAAAACCCTGATGCTGGGAAACATTGAAGGCAAAAGGAGAAGGGGGCAGCAGAGGATGAGATGGTTAGGTAGCATCACTGACTCATTAGACATGAGTTTGGGCAAACTCCAGGAGATAGTGGAGCACAGAGGAGCCTGGCATACTGCAATCCATGGGGTTGCAAAGAGCTGGACACGATTTAGCAACTGAACAACAACAAAATGAGCTTTGAAAAGGACCCTAAGGTCCAGATTAGAACTCAACCTGGTCAATATATTGAACTCAACTTTGTGATACTATTAGTAGAGGCTGAGGTGCAGTTCCCAGACTAATAATGGACAGAATTGAACACTAATAAAGGAGGGTTATTTAGGCCACTGAGTTTGCAGCTCTGGAAAACTAACCCAGTGTGGCTAAACTGCCGGCACCTTTGCACAAATCAAGGCTGGGACACTGAAATATTCTAGTAGACATCATTTCTTCTCCTCCATGTACTCAAAGGAAAACATACCAGTTTCATTTAAGAATGTCTTCAAAGACAGAGTAAATAATTTAGTCAGATCTCAAATCTTGAGTTCAAGTCAGTTTAGTGTTCTGATGGATGAAACACCAAAAGCACTTATGCTGAATACTGAAGTACAATGGTTGCCTTAAGGAAAAGAAAAGAAAAAACAAAAACAAAAACAAAAACAACCAGGAACTTGTGTGACTGAGTTTTGATCAAAACTAGCAGCTTTTATCACTGAAGACAATTTTTACTTGAACAGATGACAAACTATTACTCTTAAGACTTGGGTATTTGGCAGACATTTTTTCCCCTCAAAAATGAATGAAATAGGTCTATCATTTCAAGAAAAAAAAATGAACAATATTTGTTGCCAATGATGAAATTCAGGCTTTCATGAAAAATTAGAATTTTGGAAAACTTAAATTCTCTACTACTGTAAGCTTGACAAACTCTCCATACACAGACTTTTTCTTCTGGTATCAGTGGTTTATTAATGAATGTGATTTTATAACATTGTATAATGAAATGTATTAACATTTGGAAGATCTACATAGCTCAAATGTTTTCCAAATGACCAATACATGAAGTTACAAAATTATGTACGGGCAAAATATCCATTCAGAGTGCAAGATAACCAATGGGTTTTAATGTAACTGAGTATGAAATGTTTATTGATATGGTTCCAGATTCCAAATTTCAACTGTCCTTCAAGAAACTGCTGTTTGTGGGGAATTCCCTGGTGGTCCAGTCGTTAAGGCTCTGTGCGTCCACTGCTGGGGGCATGGGTTTTACCCCTGGTCTGGTAATTAAGGTCCCACAGGCCATGCCGCATAGCCAAAATAAGTGCACACACACACACACACACACACACACAAACACACACAAAGAAGGAAACTACCATTTGTGGAGTTTTGGTTTAATATCACGGCTATCTGAAAAGACTATAAAGTTCTTTCTGTTTTTCAGCTACACATATTTCTGTTTTCTAACTACATATCTGTAGTGTTCTCCGCATACTTCAACCAAAACAACATATTGCAGGGGATGGATACAATAGTAGATAGAAGATATATTAAATAACTGCCTCCTACTAAGGCATATATATACTAAAGAAATTTGTGGAAATGTAAAACAATATGACTCTTCTGACCAAACTTATTTTTATATTGGGAATTATAATTATTTTCATCAAAATATATTATTTATGTTAACAAGTCATATTAACTTATTACTTTTATATTAAAAAATATTTATTTATTTGGGTGCATTAGATCCTAGTTGCAGCATGCAAGCTCTTTTGTTGAGTTCTGAGGGCTTCTCTCTGGTTTTGGCTTTCAGGCTCCAGAGCATTTAGGCTCAGTAGTTGCCCTGTCTGAGCTTGGTTGCCCCAGGGCACATGGGAAATTAGTTCCCTGACCAGGGATTGAATCGGTGTCCCCTACTTTGCAAGGTGAATTCTTAACCACTGGACCACCGGGAAAGTCCTGCTTATTATTTTTAATTGGATGAATAAATACATATTTTATAATCTGTCTCACTTTGAATGACTACTATAGTAAATTTTTACAGAAATAATGCACAGAAACAAATTTTTTCTAAAGGTCTCAATAAATTTTTAATGTATAAAGAAGTCCTGAGACCAACAGTTTTGAGAAATGCAAATATTTTAAAAAATTGGAATCCTTCATTCAGAAAGATTTTGGCCCCTGATCTCTGGTTCACATTGTCTGTTTGAATGTCACCTGCTGGCTAACTTCTAAATCAATGCTCCACACTAACTTTTTAAATTTAATTTAATTTTTTTTTTAATTTTTATTTTTACTTTATTTTGCTTTACAACACTGTATTGGTTTTGCCATACATTGACATGAATCCGCCTCGGGTGTACATGAGTTCCCAATCCTGAACCCCCCTCCCACCTCCTACCCCTTATGGCTGATATCAATTACTCTTTGGTTGTGTGTGTGTGCTAAGTCGCTTCAGGAGTGTCCGAGTCTTTGCAACACTGGACTGTAGCCCTCAGTCCATGGGATCTTCCAGGTGAGAATGCTGGAGTGCGTTGCCCTGCCCTCCTCCAGGAGCTCTTCCCAACCCAGGGATGATCTCTTATTCCTTCTGCATTGGCAGCCAGATTCTTTACCATTAGCTGCACCTGGGAAGCCCTGCTCTTCAGTTCAGTTCAGTTCAGTTGCTCAGTCGTGTCCGACTCTTTGCAACCCCATGAATCGCAGCATGCCAGGCCTCCCTGTCCATCACCATCTCCCAGAGTTCACTCAAATTCACATCCATTGAGTCGGTGATGCCATCCAGCCATCTCATCCTCTGTCATCCCCTTCTCCTTCTGCCCCCAATCCCTCCCAGCATCAGAGTCTTTTCCAATGAGTCAACTCTTTGCATGAGGTGGCCAAAGTACTGGAGTTTCAGCTTTAGCATCATTCCTTCCAAAGAACACCCAGGGCAGGGTCCAATTGCTATTAAAAAATAGGCCCACACCACATAATATAAAATGGTTCAAACACAATAAATGTTATTCCTTGCTTAACAATTGCTGGCTCTACTCCACACTGACTCAGGAGCTCTGGTTCTGACTTTTTCATGGTTCTGCCATTTCTTGTTGCTTTGTTAGCTCCATCCAGCTGGCAAAAGGTAAAGGTATAGTTACTTCTTTGAAACTTTGCCTTGGAAGTGGCACACATTACTTCTGCCCACATTTCATTTGTGAGAATTAGTTAATGGCCACATCTGGATGGCAAGTACTTCTTAGCTGTGAAAGGGGAGACATGACGTTAGAGGCTAACCTGCTGTCTACCATTGTGATAGAGTGTCTGGAGAATGAGTCAATAGGATTTGGAATAAATCTTCATTCCGTAACTTACTATCTGTGAGATTCTTTATTCTTTATTCAGGCTTCCTGAGTCCAGGGACATTGTCTTGTTTTCCACTCTAGGCTTAAGTCTGGGTAAACAGCCGTGAACAAGATACACAACATCCTTACCCTCATTGGGTTTACGTATCAGCTGGACATCTAGGTTAAAATTTTTTTTTTTTTGACATCTGGCTTAAAATGGATTGAAAACTCAAATTTCATATCTTGCGGAAGTCCAAAGGGCATCAAGATTTTAAATATTTCTGGGAGGATGAGATTCTCATGATCTCAACAGCTTTCTATATTCATGTCCCTACATGTATTGTCTTTTCATTCATTTTAATTCACAGTGCCAAGGATACTTAGACATTTTATACATTTCTACCAAAATAACTCATCTAGACCAAGCATTTGTGAGTTATGGAAGCTTTCCTTAAGATCCTGGGAAGGGTCATTATGCCCATCGCAGAGCAAGAATCTCTGTATCCATATTAGTCATTTTTGTTTCAAAGGCCTTTTTGGCTACCCAGTCACCCTGGGTTCCTATTTGGAGTTGCCAGCATCCTGCCTCATTGACTTCTCTCCCACATTTCAAACTGTTTGTAAGAATCTAATTTATTTCCTTTTATAATTTAAAGAACTTCAGGTTTCTTTAGTTTCCCTTCCCAGAATTCAATCAAATAAAGTTAGCCACTGTTTCCCCATCTATTTCCCATGAAGTGATGGGACGAGATGCCATGATCTTAGTTTTCTGAATGTTGAGCTTTAAACCAACATTTTCACTTTCCTCTTTCCCTTTCATAAGAGACTTTTGAGTTCCTCTTCACTTTCTGCCATAAGGGTGGTGTCATCTGCACATCTGAAGTTATTGATATTTCTCCCAGCAATCTTGATTCCAGCTTGTGCTTCTTCCAGCCCAGCGTTTCTCATGATGTATTCTGCATAGAAGCTAAATAACCAGGGTGACAATATACAACCCTGATGTACTCCTTTTCCTATTTGGAACCAGTCTGTTGTTCCATGACCAGTTCTAACTGTTGCTTCCTGACCTCATATAGGTTTCTCAATAGGCAGGTCAGGTAGTCTGGTATTCCCATTTCTTTCAGAATTTCCCACAGTTTCTTGTGATCCACACAGTCAAAGGTTTTGACATAGTCAATAAAGCAGAAATAGATGTTTTTCTGGAACTCTCTTGCTTTTCCCATGATCCAGCGGATGTTGGCAATTTGACCTCTGCTTCCTCTGCCTTTTCTAAAACCAGCTTGAACATCTCAAAGTTCACGGGTCATGTACTGCTAAAACCTGGCTTGGAGAATTTTGAGCATTACTGTCCTATAGTGTGAGATGAGTGGAACTGTGTGGTAGTTTGAGCATTCTTTGGCATTGCCTTTCTTTGAGATTGGAATGAAAACTGACCTTTTCCAGTCCTGCGGCAACTGCTGAGTTTTCCAAATGTGCTGGCATATCGAGTGCAGCACTTTCACAGCATCATCTTTCAGGATTTGAAATAGCTCAACCGGAATTCCATCACGTCCACTAGCTTTGTTCATAGTGATGCTTTCTGAGGCCCACTTGACTTCACATTCCAGGATGTTTGGCTCTAGGTGAGTGGTCACACCATCGTGATTATCTGAGTCGTGAAGATCTTTTTTGTCCAGTTCTTCTGTGTCTTCTTGCCACCTCTTCCTAATATCTTCTGCTTCTGTTAGGTCCATAGTATTTCTGTCCTTTATCGAGCTCATCTTTGCATGAAATGTTCCCTTGGTATCTCTAGTTTTCTTGAAGAGATCTCTAGTCTTTCCCATTTTGTTGTTTTCCTCTATTTCTTTGCATTGATCGCTGAGGAACGTTTTCTTATCTCTCCTTGCTATTTTTTGGCACTCTGCTGTCAGATGCTTATATCTTTCCTTTTCTCCTTGGCTTTTTGCTTCTCTTCTTTTCACAGCTATTTGTAAGGCCTCCTCAGACAGCCATTTTGCTTTTCGCCTTTCTTTTACATGAGGGTAGTCTTGATCCCTGTCTCCTGTACAATGTTAGGAACCTCTGTCCATAGTTCATCAGGCACTCTATCTATCAGATCTAGTCCCATAAATCTATTTCTCACTTCCACTGTATAATCATAAGGGATTTGATTTAGGTCAGACCTGAATGGTCTACTGGTTTTCCCTACTTTCTTCAATTTAAGTCTGAATTTGGCAAAAAGCGATGTTTAAATAATATTGTTAAAATCCTCACTACAACCTAGATAATATTTCCCCAGTTTACAGATGTGGAACTTGATGCTGACAGAATGGTTTGCTAATGAGTGCTGGGGAAAAGGGAGCCCTAGAACTCCTTCAGCCTTCCTAAATCCACGCCATCCTGTTGCTCTTGAAGACTAGTTCCATGTCTCCTAGTAATGCGTCGTAAGAAGTCAGCTGCTGCTGCTGCTGCTGCTGCTGCGTCGCTTCAGTCGTGTCCGACTCTGTGCGACCCCATAGATAGCAGCCCACCAGGCTCCCCCGTCCCTGGGATTCTCCAGGCAAGAACACTGGAGTGGGTTGCCATTTCCTTCTCTAATGCATGAAAGTGAAAAGGGAAAGTGAAGTTGCTCAGTCGTGGCCGACTCTTAGCGACCCCATGGACTGCAGCCTGCCAGGCTCCTCCGTCCATGGGATTTTCCAGGCAAGATTACAGGCGTGGGTTACCACTGCAAGAAGTCAGCAGAAAGCACTAAATGCGGACTTCCCCACCTGACCCACACTTGCCCTAATCCCCCGCAATCGATGACGGCGGCGAGCAGCTAAGGAGCGCCGAGGTGGTCGATCGGCCCGTGAGCTTGGCGTGCGCGTGCCCGAGGCGGTAATGCCGCCACGCAGGGACGTGTGCGCCGTCGCCATAGCGACTGCCCCTGGCAACGGCGAAGCCCCGCAGGCCGCGGGCGAGCTAGCGGCTGGGGCTGTCCGCGCCTCTCTTCTCGTTCATCCGCCTGCTTTCTCCGTCGTTCGCTCTTGCTGCCCACCCTGCCCGGTCCTCCTCTCCGGAGTCATGGCTGGCGTGCCCGGGGACGTGCGGAAGCTCTTCATTTTCGCCACTACTCGGAACTACTTCGGGCTGGTGTCGGAATCCTGGGACCACGGGCTTCTGGGCAACGGCCCCGAAATCAACAACTTTCTGGACGACGGGAACCAGATGCTCCTCAGAGTGCAGCGATCCGACTCCGGCATCGCCTTCTCCAACGTGGTATGCCTGCCTGCACGCCCGCCCCGGCCTGCCTTTCTGTCCCGGGCTCAGCCGGACGGATGCCGGGTCCCTGGGAGCCTCCTGGCTTGGGTCCTCCTCCAGGGCCCGTGGCTATCCCTTCCGGACGAGCTGCGCGGGCCCCTCGCTTCACTTCGTTTCCAAGCTTGCATCCCGCCTGGCCGGAGGAAGCTCCCAGTCCGCTCACCAGCAGAGAACAATTACAGTCTGTCTAGTTTTTTTTTTTTTTTAATACTACATTTACGTTATAACTAAAAACACTAAATTTATCTTATTTAAACTTTTTTTTTCTTTCTCCCTTTTCAGGTTCTTTGGGGGCAAATTCTAGTGTATCTTTATATATATATATATATATATATATATTCTGAGTTTAAATGTACTCGAGGGAAAGAATAGTTAGGAATTAAAGTCTTTTACGAAATGATAAGATAGTTTAAATTCTTTTTTGTTGTACAACATGTGATGTATTGACATTAATATTTATTTCATTGCTGCTGCTTCTGGCAGGATTGTTTAAGAAATGGGTGTGTCTGCAACCAGCAGATAAACACACATAGGCACTCAGAGTAATGTAGAAAAACAATTGCCTCACATGTTAAAGGGGCTCAGTAAATGGATGAAAGTTAACAAATCATAGTCATATTTTTAAACCTCTTCCTCTGGTGTTCATCCATATCCCTAGGTCTAGCAGAGTATTTGATACACAGCAAACATTGAATGCATTTTTGTAGGATGATTGGATTATTCACCCTGTTATGAATCTTTAGTCTTGGATTTGACTCAGTTCTATTCTGTAATCACTGTATTTCCAACTCACTATATATAAGGCACTTTCCTTGGTTTAGTAAGTTTACAAAGATGTAAAAAGCATGGATAATCATAGTTGACAACTGTAGTCCACCAGGCTTCTCTGTGCATGGAATTCTCCAGGCAGGAATACTGGAAGGGGCTGCCATTCCCTTCTCCAGGGGATCTTCCCAACCCAGGAATCAAACCTGTGCATTGCAGGCAGATTCTTTACTGTCTGAGCCACCAGGAGGCCTGCTCCGATAAGTTAGTATTATATAATTCACAATAAGACCCCCTGCTTCTGCCTTCTGGAGCTTCACTCTGGATGATCTAGAATGACATATACTCAACAAATGATAAAATCAAGCACACTGCTGTAAATGCCTCTGAAAGTTTCAGTTCATTTCAGTCACTCAGTCGTGTCCGACCATTTGCGACCCCATGGACTGCAGCATGCCAGGCTTGCTTGTCTATCACCAACTCCTGGAGCCTGCTCAAACTCATGTCCATCCAGTTGGTGATGCCATCTAACCAACTCATCCTCTGTCGTCCCCTGCTTCTCCTGCCTTCAATCTTTCCCTACATCAGGGTCTTTTCCAGTGAGTTAGTTCTTCGCATCAGGTGGCCAAAGTGTTGGGAGTTTCAGCTTCAGCATCAGTCCTTCCAATGAATATTCAGGACTGATTTCCTTTAGGATCTGAAAGTTAGAGTGTAATGGGAAAACAAGATGAGGGGTTTGGATTTGTAAAAAATATATCTTGGGTTGGGTAATGAAAATTGAGTCTATAACTTTTTTACTTAAATACTCAAGCTAGTAGAGCCCAACAGTGTATTTTATATACAGTCATACATCACAGTACAGATACTTAGTCATATTTGAAAATGTTTTTCTATATCTTAAGTTGTACTTTAGATGTCTGAGAGTCAGCATGATTTAACAAATTAACAAATATTAATTCACCCACTATGGTCTGGCATTGTCCTGGGTGCTAGGGATAAAGCCATGAATATGTCAGTTTATCTTCAAGGAGTAACATTCAAATGGACAAAAATAGGTTAAACACATCCACACAGATGGGGCTTCCCTTCAGCTGGTAAAGAATCCGCCTGCAATATGAGAGACCGGGGTTCGATTGCTGGGTTGGGAAGATCCCTGGAGAAGGGAAAGGCTACCCACTCCAGTATTCTGCCCTGGAGAATTCCATGGGCAAGTCCATGGGGTTGCAAAGAGTCGGACACGACTGAGCGACTTTCACTTCACTTCACTTCATCCACACAGATATGTAATGTAACATAATTTTAGGTATTGATAAGTGCTGCCAGTAAAAATAGAGTAATCTTAAAGTAGTGATTGGGGTGGGGTGAGGAACTACATTAAAATAGGGAAGGAGGGAATGCCTGTTTGGATTGGAGCCCTTTGAAATGAGATTTGAATGGTGAATTAGTTGTAGGCAGATTTAGGGAGGGGCTTCCCTGGTGGCTCAGAGGATAAAGAATCTGCCCCCAATGCTGGAGACCTGGGTTCAGTCCCTGGGTTGAGAAGATCCCCTGGAGGAGGGCATGGCAACCCACTCTAGTATCCTTGCCCAGAGAATCTCCATGGACAGAGGAGCCTGGAGGGCTATAGTCCATGGGGTTGCAAAGATTCCAACATGACTTGAGCTGGATCTCATCTTGGTTTCAGGGGGCTGGGAAAAAAAAAATGCAGTCACTGCTGAAGTTTAATGAATAACCAAAGAGTGGAAGTTTAAAATATGGACTGAGCATTTCGGATCTTATACACCATTTAGGTTGAAATACCAAGTTGTTGGTAGTTTTAAGCAAGAGAGATGTGATCTGGTTTATGCTGTAGGATAGAAACTGGCACTTTTTTTTTTTTTTCCTATAATGGGCCAGATAACAAATATTTTGGGCTTGGGTAGATTGTAAGGTCTCTGTCACAACTTGGCCATTGCCGTGAGAAAGCAACCTAGACAATATGTGAATGACTGAGTGTGACTGCATTCAGCTTCATTTATGGACACTGAAGCTTGAATTTCATATCTTGAAATATTATTCTTTTGATTTTTTTTTAATGTAGAAATAATTTTGAGCTTGTGAACTGTACAAAACAGGCAGAAGGTTGTAGTCTGCTGATCCCTGATGGATCCCAGAAGGTGATAGAGACATTTTGCAACCTCAGAAAAGAAATTATACCTTGCTTGCATGCTAAGTGCTTCAGTCATGTCCATTGACACTATGGACAGTAGCCTCCAGGCTCCTTGGTCCATGGGATTCTCCAGGCAAGAATACTGGAGTGGGTTGCCATTTCCGTCTCCAGGGGATCTTCCTGACCCAGGGATCGATCACATCTTTTATGTTTCCTGCGTTAGCAATCAGGTTCTTTAACATTAGCATCACCTAGAAAGCCCAATGTATACCTTAGTAATTATCAGATTAGAGTAAGTTAAGAGTAGATAGCAGTTGCTGATGATAGGGAAACTGGAAGATTAGGCTAGGAGTGCTGATTCTTTACTCAGGGAAGGATGAACAGCTGTAGCCACCTTACCTTTTGCTTTAACTCTGACTTTGGTTAAGGCAAAGCTCATTGTCCTGATGCCCCACAGCACCTTGGCCAGTGACATAGTTACTGTTTTCAAAGTATGATATTAAAAATGTATTTTTTGAATATTCTTTCTTCACATAGGTGGAAGTAGAAAAGTTCAAGTGTATGGTCTATTTAATTACTAAGAAATGAATTTTTCAAATTACTTATCTGCAGTCTGCAGTTCTCACTTGCTTGTAATGGGAATAAAATGATCATACTATATAGAACTCTAATGGGTGGAAATGAGAGTTTGAGAAAAGCAGTAATGCCAAGTAAATGACTGGTCCTTCCTAGTGGCTAAACAGATACAATGATTAGGATAAAAGTAGCACAGAAGCTCACTCATCTTTAGTGTGTTTCTTCACACACAGCAGTGAACTTGTTCGAATTTTTTTTTTTTTAACAACATAGACTTCTCTTCCTGGAAAAAGAAATGAGAACAATTTTGTGAATATGTGTATAATGCAAAAACTTCTTTTGGGCAGTATAGTTTACAGCTAATGAACTAGTTGCTGTGAACTGGCCTATTTTAAGCATGATTGGGTTAGTGAATTCCAGTTTAGCTCAGACAGTTTTAATTTTAAATAATCTAGGTTTATGACAATTGAGTAATAGAGTTTGATGCTCAAATACTTTATGCAAAAAACATTGGTTCAAGTAAAGATGATTTTAGGCGACAGACAACCTGTGTTTTTTTTTTTTTTTTTTTTTTGGTTTTTAGGTTGTCTGTTTATATACAACTTAGTTTTGGGTAAGAGGGTAGTTGGGCTTCCCAGGTGGCATTAGTGGTAAAGAACCCACCTGCCAGTGCAGGAGACATGAGAGATGTGGATTAGATCCCGGGTCAGGAAGATGCCCTGGAGGAGGGCATGGCAACCCACTCTAGTATTCTTGCCTGGAGAATTGCATGGGTAGAGGAACCTGGCAGGTTGCAGTTCATAGGGTCCCAAAGAGTTGGACATGACTGAAGTGACTTAGTATGCACGCAAGAGGGTAATACACGTCCTTGTTATGGAGTTTCTGGAATAGGGTGGAAAATTATACTACTCACCAGTACGTACCTGGGGCACACAGCTTTGATTTGTAGTATTAATGAATCTGGCTGGAGTGGAGTAGTTCGCAGTGTATGTCAACAATATTTTTGTAGTGCTTTTGTTAATAATCACTTATCAATTACCAAAGTAGCTTTATGATACAATCACCTATAAGTGGGGATACAATTTTCAAACCCAGGTTTTCTTACAGAGCAAAGACAGACTGATTATAATATACTATAATTATTTCTGAAGTATACTTCTACCAAGGGATAAAATGATAGATACAACATTTTAGGATAATATTTTCAAATATTAACTTTATGAAAATAACATTAAAAATCATTTGTTTATCACTTTAGATTGATTTTGCTGACACAAAAGATAAAGTGCTGGTGTTTTTCAAGCTGCGACCCGAAGTAATTACTGATCAAAATCTACATAATAATATTCTTGTTTCATCTATGTTAGAATCACCTATTAATTCCCTTTACCAAGCTGTTCGGCAAGTATTTGCACCAATGTTACTAAAGGTGAGTAAATTAAAGTAGCTTGTATGATTGTTGATTTTAGCCTAAGTCTTTGGATAAATGCTTTCATACACACAAATATAAATATTTATTATTTTATTTATTGGTAATGTTGGTATTTTAGTTTATAAATTAAAATATTTTTTCTTTTTAATTAAAAAAATAATGTAAGCTTTGTTGACAAATAGAGAAATTGGAAAAAGATGTAAAATGCAATCTACGTCCATTCTTAAATTGTGATCGTAAATGACCTTTATAAAGTTTTAACTGTTGAAAGGACTTTTATCCCTCTCTTAAGAGATGGAGGTAGTGCCAGGCTTTGAGTGAAACTGGTATATTTGGACTTAGTTTTTGACAAGGTTTTAGGAAGCCTGTTTGGCAAGATATTGATCATCATGTGCTCTTGTCTGATTTTATTTAGGATCAGGAATGGAGCAGAAACTTTGATCCCAAACTTCAGAACCTTTTGAGTGAACTAGAAGCTGGTTTGGGTGTAGTTCTACGAAGATCAGATACTAACTTATCAAAACTGAAATTTAAGGAAGATGACACACGAGGTATTTAGCCATAATTTTATCAAAGAAAGTCAAAACCGTTGCCTTATTAGTACATAGTAAATTAATATACTTTTTCAAATATTTCTTTGCACCTTTGGATCGTCTCTGAGCTTGAGCTGATTTTAAATGTATAGATTTATGTATGGATATGGAGAAGGGGGAAGTGTAATCTTTTTTAATGTGCAGTTTATGGAAATAATATGGTTGATTCTCATTGTTTTCAGTAGTTCTGTTTTATTAGGTCACTGTGAACACTGAGTTAGCAAATACTGAAACATTGTGCCTAGGACCCTGTGAGCCTCTGGTCATAACATTTTCACCAGCTGCTCAACATACAACTTATTTTAGGTGTGTTTTTTAGACACATTATCTAATGTATATTGTTGATGAATTATCATTGAGCTCGTGGGTAACAGCACCGTAACTCATGCCTGTATGAAGTTCATCTAACAGAAGCGCGTTCTCTTTAAGGCGCATCACAGTGCTCTAGTGCTCGGGACAGGAGACAGCACTGTTGTGCTCGGGGTCGATTTAAATAGCAAAACCACCAACAAAAAGCACAAAATGTGAAACCATGACACTACATAGACTATGAAAAACACATTTATTTACAGTAGGAGATAGAAAAAAGACAAGCAGTGTTGCTTTGTTCAACCTTCAGTTCAGTTCAGTCGCTCAGTCGTGTCCGACTCTTTGCGACCCCATGAGTCGCAGCACGCCAGGCCTCCCTGTCCATCACCAACTCCCGGAGTTCACTCAGACTCACGTCCATCGAGTCAGTGATGCCATCCAGCCATCTCATCCTCTGTCCCCTTCTCCTCCTGCCCCCAATCCCTCCCAGCATCAGACACTTTCCAGTGAGTCAGCTCTTCACATGAGGTGGCCAAAGTACTGGAGTTTCAGCTTCAGCATCATTCTTTCCAGAGAACACCCAGGGCTGATCTCCTTCAGAATGGACTGGTTGGATCTCCTTGCAGTCCAAGCAACCTTAGCTGGAAACATAGGTGTTGGGCAACTAAAATTTCTCACAGCTCTGTGTGTCTGCAAATGACCATGAGTGCTCTGAGAGTAGTGACTTTGGATACATATAAATGTTAATGAGTAGGTGACTTCATAAATACAGAATCTGTGAGTAATGAGGATTGATACTAATTGTATATTTGCAAAGATAATAAACCAGTGACTGTTATTTTAAAATTATTTTTTTCTGAAGCTGATTATAATTTTGTGGCCATAGATAAATTATTTCCTAAGAACAATTAAGATGAAATTCATGACATACAGAAATCATTGTTTTAAAATATTAGATGTAGTTTTATACTTTGCTTGAATAGTAAAATAAATCCTTTCTAAATCCTTTCAGAATCTCATACAACCAGAAAGATTAGTGAATTTATTTCCAGCACGTGATTAAGCGTCTAGAGATTGTCCATTTCATTAGGAAACTTAAGTGCAAATTTGAAAGAAAACTGTTTTAATTTAATTAAAACTGTTTTAAAACTGTTTTATTTTTTCTTCCAGTTTTATTGAGATACGATTGACATACAGCAGTGTAAAAGTTTAAGGTGTATAGTATAACGATTTGACATAAAATACATCAAACAATGATTATCACATAAGTTTAGTGAATATCCATCACCTCAAATGGATACAAAATTAAAGGAATAGGAAAAAATCTTTCTTGTGATGAGAACTCTTAGGATTTACTTGCTATCTTATCTCTTTCATGTATAACATATCAGTGCTGTTTAATATTTATCATGTTATAGCTTCCTTGGTGGCTCATTGGTATAGAATCTACCTGCCAGTGCAGGAGACATGGGTTCTATCCCTGGTCTGGGAACATATCTTGGAGAATGAAATAGTAACCCACTTCTGTATTCTATCGGGATTCCCTGGTGGCTCAGAGGTTAAAGCATCTGCCTGTAATGCAGGAGTCCTGGGTTCGATCCCTGGGTCAGGAAGATCCCCTGGAAAAGGAAATGGCAATCCACTCCAGTATTCTTGCCTGGAGAATCCCATGGATGCAGGAGCCTGGTGGGCTACAGTCCACAGGGTCACAAAGAGTTGGACACAATTGAGCGACTTCACTTCTGTATTCTTGCCAGGAGAACCTCATGGACAGAGGATCCTGAGGACTGTAGTCCATGAGTTTGCAAACAGACATGACTGAGTGACTGAACCACAACAACAACATTGCATCCCTACTAATTTATCTTTTGAAATTTGTACCTTTTAACCACCTTCATTCAAGTCACTATGATGAGTGTAGTTATAATATGTTACCATGGAAAGATATTGCATATTTCTTAACTATATTCCCTACAGGGTACATTTGATACCAGTGACTCATTTATTTTGTAACTGACGGCTACAAAGCTTAGGTTTCTCCAGGAACTTGTAGTTGAAGCCAGGCATGGCAGGTGGGCACTGGTAAGCACATGGTGGCCCTATAGCTTGTGCCTCACTCTGGCCATGAGCTGGTGGCACCAACTCTTTATAACTCTGCTTTTGTTTTATTGTTCATTTGTTTTGTTTCTTAGGTTCCACATATAAGTGAGATTATTCAGTATTTGTCTTTCACTGCCTGACTTACTTAGCATAATGCCATCTAGGCATATACATGTTATCACAAATGGCAAGATTTTGTTCTCTTTTATGACTAAGTAATAATATTCCATTGTATATATGTACTACATCATCTTTTTCTATTCATCTGTTTATGGGCATGTAGCTTGCTTCTGTATCTTGGATATTGTAAATACTGCTGCAGTGAACATAGGAGAACATATATCTTTTTTAATTAGTGTTTTTGCTTTTTTCATATAAATGCCCAGAAGTGTAATTGCTGGATCATATGATAGTTCTAGTTTTAATTTTTTGAGCACTCTCCATGCTGTTTTCCATAATGGCTGCTCTACTTTCCCTTCCATTTTTCATGTGCCTGTTGGCCATCTGCTTCTTTTCTTTGGAAAAATGTTTATTCAGATCCTCTGGCTATTTAAAAAAGTTTTAATAACAAAGCAATGTTATTTTTTGATATAGAATTATATGAATTTTTTGTTTATTATGAATATTAACCCCCCTTCCCCACCTTACTGGGTTTCCCTAGTGGCTCAGACTATAAAGAATCTGCCTGCAGTGTAGGAGACCTGGGTTTGATCTCTGGGTCAGGAAGATCCCTTGGAGAAGGGAATGGCTACTGACTCCAGTATTCCTGCCTGGAGAATTCCATGGAGGAGCCTGGCAGGCTACAGTCCGTGGTGTTGCCAGTATCTTGTGGTTTTACCAGATTCATTGATGAGATCTAATTTTTTTTTCTTTTGTGGCATTGTGAGGATTTCCTATGTATAGTATCATGTGCAAACAGTGACATTTGAGCTTCTTTCTTTCCAATTTGCATTCCTTTTCTTTTTCTTGTCTGATTGCTGTGGCTAGGACTTCCAATACTATGTTGAATAAAAGTGGATGAGAGTGGCCATCCTTGTCTTTTCTGATATTAGAGGAGATGCTTTCAGCTTTTCACCCTTAAGTATGATGTTAGCTGTGGGCTTATCACATATGACCTTGATTATGTTCCCTCTATACCCCACTTTGTTGTTGAGAGTTTTTAATCAAAAATGGACTCTTACTTTTGTCAAAAGTTTTTCTGTATTTATTGAGGTGATCTTGTGATTTTTATTCTTCAGTTTGTTAATGTGGTATCACATTGATTGATTTTTGGATATTGAATCATCCACATCTCTAGGATAAATCCCACTTGACTGGTGTATGGTCCTTTTAATGTATTGTTGAGTTTGGTATGCTCATATTTTGTTGAGGATTTTTGTACTCATATTTATTGTGATACTGATCTTTAATTTTCCTTTTTTGTGATTCTTTGTCTGGTTTTGATTTTAGGGAGATGCTGGCCCTGGAAATTGAGTATGGAAGGATGCCTTCCTCTGTAGTGTTTTGGAATAATTTGAGAATGATAGGTGTTAACTTTTCTCTGCAATATTTGGTAGACTTCACCAAACCATGTGATGTGTGAAGCCATCTAGTCCTGGACTGCAGTACTTGGGAGCTGTTTTTTACTAATTCAGTTTCATTACTGGTAGTTGTTCTCATATTTTTCTATTTCTTCCTGATTCATTCTTGGGAAATTGTACATTTCTAGGAATTTGTCCTTTTCTTCTAGGCTGTCCATTTTATTGGTGTATAATTGTTCTTAATAATATCTTATGACTCTTGGAATTTTTGCAGTGTCAGTTCCTTTTTTGTTTCTGATTTTATTGATTTTGGCCCTCTGTCCTTTTTTCTTGATGAGTCTGGCAAAGTTTATCAATGATGTTTATATTTTTTTAAAGAACCAGCTCTTAGTTTCATTGATCTTTCTATTACTTTTTAGTTCCTGTTTCATTTATTTCTGCTTTGATCTTTATGACTTCTTTCCTTCTGCTAACTTTTGGCTTTATTTATTCTTTTTTTCTAGTTACTTTAGGTGTAAAGTTAGGTTGTTTGAGATTTTTCTTGTTTTGTGGAATAGGCTGTATCACTATAAACTTCCCTCTTAGAACTGCTTTTGCTCCATCATGTAGATTTTAGATTGTTGTGTTTTTATTTTCATTTTTCTTCAGGTATTTAAAAATTTTTTTTGCTATGATTCATTGTTTGTAGCATGTTGTTTAGCTTCTACTTGTTTGTGATGTTTTTGTTTTTTTGCAATATTTTCCCTGCTAGTTGATTACTTGTCTTGGAGCATTGTAGTCAGAAAAGATGCTTGATCTGATTTCAGGTTTTAAAATTTGCTGAGTCTTGTTTTTGTGGCCTAGCATGGGATTTGTCCTAGAGAATGTACCATATATATTTGAAATAAATGTATATTTTGCTGCTTGTGGGTATAATGTCCTATATATATATCTATAAGTTTATTTGGTCTAATGTGTTGTTTAAGGCCACTGTTTCTTTATTCATTTTCTGTCTGAATAATATGTCCATTGATGTAAGTGGGAGGTTTAAGTTCCCTACTATGAATTTATTATTGTCAGGTTTTCCCTTTATGTCTTAATATTTGCTTTATGTATTAGACGTTCCTAAGTTGGTTGGATATATACTTACATTGTGTTATATCTTCTTGGATTGATCACTAATCATTATGTAATGTCCTTTGTCATTTGTGACAGTCTTTATTTTTTTTATTTGACATGTGTTGTTTTCTTGATTTCTATTTACTTTGAATACCTTTTCCCATCCCCTTTCAGTCTCAGTGTGACTTTAGATCCAAAGCAAGTCTCCAGGAGGCAACATATATATGGGTTTTGTTTTCATATCCATTCAGTCATTTTTAAAGTACTTATTGATAAGTGTGTACTGATTGCCATTTTGTTAATTGCTTAGGGGTTGTTTTGTTGTTCGTTTTTGTTCATAGAAATTGTAAAATTCATTTTCTGTACTTCGTGAATAATACAGAAATGTGCGAAATCAGCAAATGAAGCCAATTACTTTCTGGCTTTTCATTTTTAATTGTTTCCTTCTTTTTCCTATTTTTTTTGGGATAATTGACATGTAGCATTATGGAAGTTTCAGGTATATAATATAATAATTTGACTTGCATGCAGCATGAAATGGTTGTCACAGTAAGTTTAGTGAACATCCATTATGTTGTAGATACAAAGTTAAACAAAGAGTTTCCCTTATGATAAGAAACCTTAGGATATATTCTTTTTAGAACTTTCACATATAACATAAAGCAGCACTATTTACAATATTGTACATTATATCTTTAGTACTTATTTAATCTTACAACTAGTAGTTTGTACCTTTTGAGCAGCTTCATCCACTTCCCCCTCTCCTCATTCCCCACCTCTGGTAACCAACAGTCTAATCTCTTTTTCTATTAGTTTATTTGTTTGTGATATTTTGAAGTTATAATTGACTTATAATAATATATTAGTTCCTGGTATACAAAATATAGTATTTCATTTTTTCTTTACACTTCAAAATGATAACCATGATAATAGTTGATATTTCTTATTTTTCCCTTTCACTTTTCAGGTATTCTTACACCAAGTGATGAGTTCCAGTTTTGGATAGAACAAGCTCATCGTGGAAGTAAACAGATTACCAAAGAAAGAGCCAGTTATTTTAAAGAATTATTTGAAACAATTGCAAGAGTATGTGATTCATATATAGTTATATATCAGGTTTTGATAGAAATACTGTAGCATTCAATTTTTTATTAGCTTTATCTCTGTTTTAAAATCATTATTTGATGGCTTTGGACAAAATATATTCTTCAGATGTAGCAGAGTTTACTTAAGATATGTTATTAAAATGAGTACAACTTAGAAGTCCAAACTTCTGAAAAGTTAAATTCTAATCACTAGAAAGTATTTTTTGCAAACATATAATTACTTTTGCTGTCTCATATACAGGGTTATCATTACCATCTTTCTAAAGGTTCGATACAGGTTACAGGATGCTTGGGGCTGGTGCACTGGGATGACCCAGAGAGATGATATGGGGAGGGAGGTGGGAGGGGGGATTCAGGGTTGGGAACTCATGTACACCTGTGGTGGATTCATGTCAATGTATGGCAAAACCAATACAGTATTGTAAAGTAAAAAAGAATATATATATATATATAAAATTACTTTTATGCAGGTATATAGAAAAAAATGAGGCCAATATTAAGAGGTTTGTCCATGTGGAGATAATATGTTCTTTTGGAAAATTGTTCACTTTTTTCATATTAGCAGTTTGGAGGAATCTGAAATATAAAAAGTCTTAGTTTGATACTTTATTAGATTATTGATTATTATTTGATTATTATTTATTGATTATTCCTTGATATATCTATGGAGAGGTTAAATAAGTGACCATTTTGTTTTACAAAAATCTATTCTTTTCAAAATATTTAGTAATTTTTTAATTCATTCTAAGTATTATTTCATTATTGCCATTTGAATGAAGTGTTTGAAGTGGTTTAAAACTTTTTCTGTGGCAGTGATGAAATTTAGAATAATATACCATGTACTAGATTTGAACTATCGGTAACATTGTGCAGCCCAGGAAATGAATGAATAAGAATAAATGAAGTGAAAAAGGTAGTGTATAAATAGTGTTAAATAAACACTCTATTGGATAAATAAAAGACATGGATCCAAATTTAGAGGAAAGTAGGCCAAGGGTAAAAATAAGTTTATAGGGTTTATGCAATTCTTACTTTTTCTTCTTGCTTTTATGAAATTTATGTTTGTGAAGGATCAGATAGGGTATTTGCATAAAGAAGTTATATAGCATCTGATAGAAGAAGAGGAGAAAATAATGGCAGATATTAGAATTGTAGCACTTCTGGCAATGTTTTAATATTGCCCTCGGTGCAAATATGATTATGTTTAAAAATGAATGCATTTCGGTTTTAGGAATTTTATAACTTGGATGGTCTGTCCTTATTGGAAGTGGTTGACTTGGTGGAGACAACTCGGGATGTTGTAGATGATGTGTGGAGACAAACAGAACATGATCCTTATCCTGAATCACGAATGTTACATCTCTTAGATATTATAGGTACTAGTAAAGAAATACACTTTTGAAATTTTGGAAGCTTGCCTTATTTTATTTTCTATTTTTCCCTCTAAGTCCTTCCCTGAAATGCTCCTTAATAGAGTCATTGTTGCTTAAAGTAACTCTTAGAGCAAATTATATAGGATTATTTAAGTAGATATTGGTACATAGTTAATTTAAATCATAGTGTCAATTTCTTTGATAATCAAATTAACAGATTTTTTTATGTATGTGAAAAATGCATGTATTAGTTTAGACTTTATTTTTAACCAACTGAAAAGTTTAATGTATATTGGATTATCTGTCAATAAAAAAATATAAGTTTTGACTTAGAATATATCTTTCTCATTATTATCCTAAGGAGCTATCAGACAAGTACATAAAAGGACATTTATTACAGCATTGTTTGTAAAATGAGAGTAGAAACAAATAGCAGTTGAGAACTGATTATGTAGTGTCATATCCATACTGTGAGACTGAGGCCTTTAAAAAATTCTGTGTATATTTCTGCGCTTCAAAGATATACATGATATAATGAAAGATGCAAATATATAAATACATGTGTGTGTGTGTGTTTTAAAAAATATTTGTTATTAACAGTGCTTGTCTAAAGGTGTGGATGTGGTATTTCATAGATTGTTGACTTGTTAATTTATATATCATTTTAATTTAGTAAAAAGCATGTATTCCATAGTTATTTGCTAAAAAGATATGTTCATTAAACATTCGTTTTGCACCTTATTAGGTGGCTCATTTGGAAGATTTGTTCAGAAGAAGTTGGGAACGTTGAACCTCTGGGAAGATCCTTATTACCTTGTGAAGGAAAATATGAAAGCTGGTATTTCAGTTTGTGAACAGTGGGTGACTGCCTGTAGTCATCTGACAGGTCAGGTGTGGCAGCGCTATGTTCCTCACCCGTGGAGAAATGAAAAATATTTTCCTGAAACACTTGACAAGCTTGGCAAACGCCTTGAAGAGGTATCTTCATTTGGGTCTTTGTTTTTAAGTGTGAAGTAGGTTCTCACTTGTTTGAGAATGCATTTTATAATCATGAAGAACTACACATCGGATGGAAATTCTTTAAACTCTCGGGAGAGAAGGAGAGCTCACGTTCACGTGAGATGATTTGTGTGGCTGTGTGACACAGCATCAGGTGCCCAGTGGGTGCTGAGTGGTGGTGTCCACATCCTTCCTTTTTCTTTGGTGTGTGGCTGTTCAGTTTTTAAGTCATGAACTTCTATTTTGTTGTTCTTTGTTATAAAAAAGATAACCCACTCGTCTATGTATGGAAGCTTTCAGAGTTTCTCTTGGCTATTGAAATTATTTTGCAAGCAGAGACAGTATTTTAGGGAGTATTCAGTGGTAATATTTGAAATAGCTGCTTCATTTATGTAAATCAGAGTTTCAGTATAGAACTTACATACTTAACTTGAAGAGGCAGGCAAAGATTGCAGAGCTGACTTTTTCCCTTTGTGCTTAAGGGAATCATTGTCCTTTGGGGATTTTTTGTTGTTGTTGTTTTGGTAGTTTATTTCATTTTTTCCTGCCTGTGCTATGTGGCTTGGAGGATCTTAGACCAGGGACTGAACTCAGGCCCAGGCAGTGAAAGTGCTGAATCCTAACCACTGGGCTGACAGGGAATTCCTGCTGCTGTTGTTTTTAACCTCTTATGAGGAACTTCAAGCATACATAAAAGCAGCATGGTATAATGAATGTCAGTTTCAGTGGCCACTGGCGTCCTTCAGTTCTTGTTCCATCTTTGTCCTCCCTGCCTTCCTTTTTTTTTTTGCTGAAATATTTTTAAAGCCAATCCATGAAATCTTGTACTTTTACTCTTAAAAGGTAATCATAATATCAATATCACACCCAACAAAATGAGAAAAATTTCTTAATATCATTATTTATGTAATCAATATACAAGTTTAGTGATTGTCTCAGAAATATTTTTAGTTGCTAAATGTTAGTTTACTTGAACCAAGTTGCTTCGTAGGCAGTAGCATGTAGTTCTCATACATTACAGGAGGCAAGTAGTGTCTGGTTTTCCCGCTTTTCA
The DNA here is from genome assembly GCF_023091745.1 of Budorcas taxicolor. Lineage (NCBI taxonomy): Eukaryota > Metazoa > Chordata > Mammalia > Artiodactyla > Bovidae > Budorcas > Budorcas taxicolor. The sequence continues at coordinate 4,961,219 of NC_068924.1, read as the reverse complement.
TGAGTTAAGTTTGATCTGTGGGTTCATGTACGATTAATCTGATTTATCTGTTAAAATGCTGTTCCCCAACTTTTTCTTAATGATTGATTGTGAGATGGTGTTTCAATTCTGTTCTTTCTGCATTTATTAGTGATGATGGAAGAACTTTTTTATCAGTTTTTTAGGTGCCTGAAATATAGTTTGTATAGGAATGGCAATATAGACAATTACTTTTTTCGTTTATCACTTTTTAGAACAATGCATAGTAAGTATCATAGTAGGTTTCATAGGCAGTCAGTGATTTTTAAAATATATCATGAACCTATGATTTTTTTTTATATTTCAACCTGTTGTATTTACTATTGTAGTTATTATTACTATACTCAATTTGTCCCACTTTGTACAAAGAATACCCCTTTAAGTTGTGTCTCTGTCATTTTGATATGAAGCCAGTATTTCTTTGGTAACTTTTTTACATTCAGACCTCTCAAAATGTACCGACCCATCTTCTACATTTTCCATGTTGTATGTGGAATTAGTCATTTCTCCGAAGGTCTTGTTAGAGGAAAATAGAGTTTAGTGACAACAGTCTGGTTGATGAAGTAGTAAACATTTAACTATCAATGCTTTTAGGCTTCCTCAGTAGACAGCATTGTTAAATCAGTATTTTTGTTTTTATGAAGAGAAAAATAAATCGTGAATTTGTGCTGATAATTTCAACACAAATGAAAGGTTATAGCATTTTTACTTAGCCTTTTAATTCCTTTTGATGGTTGGTAGAAAATTTAAATAAAAATGAAATGTTTTCTAACTGTTTGTAAGTTATTTATAATGGAGTTGTTAGCAGATTGTTTCTTTATTAGAAGAGCAAATTTAATGCAGACTAATGAAAATCAGAAGGTTTGCTATAGTGAGGAGGAGAGACTAAAACTTTACTTAAAATAAGTATTAAAATCAGTTAAAAAATATTTAGATTTTATATGTATTCACTAGATTTGAACACACTGATTGATAGTACAGTGTGTCTTTGAGCATCACTTTGAGTATTGATGAGTAGTAATTATCAAGTTTATAGTTTCAGTTTTATTTTTCATTTCAAGAAACCGAGGTTAAAGAAATTCTTGCCCAATAACTTTAGCTTTTGGATTATTTGTGTTGATTTATTGATATGAGTAAATTTCTTGTTTTAATATTTTATGTTTTAGGTCTTGGCTATTAGAACAATTCATGAGAAACTTCTCTATTTTTCACCTGCCAGTGATGAGAAAATCATATGCCTGGCTCGAGTATTTGAACCTTTTGCTGGCCTGAATCCTGTGCAATATAATCCATATACTGAGGTTGAGTATATATATGTTTGTTTGCATAATTTCCTATTTGTGTTGTTCTTTTTAAAGGCAAATTTTGAAAATATTAAAGTCTAACTGTATTGTTATTTTTTTAGCCTTTATGGAAAGCTGCAGTGTCTCAGTATGAAAAAATTATTGCACCTGCAGAACAAAAAATAGCAGGAAAATTGAAAAACTATATTTCAGAAATTCAGGACAGTCCACAACAGGTAAAATATTGAAATAATTAATTTTTAACATTTCTCTTAAGCTATTTGAGGAGATATGCATATTTTTACCTAGTTGATTCATTTGGGATGAACATATACTTATTTTGTTTTATATTAGCTTCTTCAAGCATTTCTGAAATATAAAGAGCTGGTGAAGCGTCCAACCATAAGCAAAGAATTGATGCTAGAAAGAGAAACTTTATTGGCAAGACTTATGGACTCAGTTAAAGGTAAAAGTTATCAGAGATTATAGTGTTTGCTTGAAAATTATTTTTGTAGATTACTTTCCTGTTGTTTTATACCATTTTTGATTAAGATTTTTTATGACATCTATATGTTGAAGATTAATTTATTGTTTCTGTAATAGATGACAGGCTTTTAGAATTAGCTGGTTATTTCCTTTCTCTCACTTGATACATGATGAGGTCCCTGAGGATGACCAACTATTACTATTTTTCTATACACAATATTTGACATAGTGTTTGGTACATAGAAGTCATTTTGGAAAACTTTGCTGAATGTATGTAATCATTTATATGATTTAAATGTTTACAGATTTTCGATTAGATTTTGAAAATCGATGCCGTGGGATTCCTGGTGATGCATCGGGACCACTTGCTGGCAAAAACCTTTCTGAAGTTGTCAATAATATAGTTTGGGTTCGCCAGCTGGAACTGAAGGTATTTACTTAAATAAAAGTTGAAGGACACAAGTTGTGAAATGTGCTAAATTAATGTAAAGGCAATCTAGAACTGTAGTGAAAACATTAAGAAAATATTTCCATCTAATTTCGTGTGATAATTAGAATTCTGAGAAACTGAAAAAAATGAAAAATTGATAATTTTCAAAGGATTTTAAAATTATTTGAAGTGTATATTTACAGGATCCTGGTAGGTGCAAAGTATATAAGTATGTTTATATAAATAAATCATCCTAGGTGGAAAGGAAGTTAAAGAAATAGAGAAAGGTAATTATAGTATTGCTTAAGGTAGTGTCAGCAATTTATAGATTTAAAGGACTATTATTTTAATATTTTCAAAGTTGATCTAAGAATCTTATATGTTTTCTAATTCGTGTGTGGTACAATATCTTGCATTTGACTCATGTAATAAATATTTGTTGGTTATATGATTAAGAACAAGCGAATTATTATTATTAGTAATAGTATTATAAAGGCTAGCATATTTGAGAATTCTACTTACTCAAGTTTATATTTTGATGTTTTTTCTCTAATACTCTGCTTAATTTTGTCAGTCAGCTTTCCAAAATGCTACATTGTTCTTTGTATAGTTGTGGAGGAAAGGCATTCTTCTTTAATTGGCATCCACATTGGCCTAATTATTGTTTGAGCTCTTAACCAGAGCATTTAATAAAGAGCTTAAAGTACTACATAACATATTTGTGACTATTGTTGAGTTCTTAGAGTTTCCTCTAAATTTCCTTTATCGTACCCTTCAAATTATGCCTTGTATGTGTTATCGTCTGTGTTTTGCTATTCTGAGGTGGTGTAATTCAGAAGCACAGTAGCAGGTGATATTCTTAAAGTCACTGGAAAATCTTCTATTTTACTGTTTATGGATAAATGGGAAAATAGTTTCTGTATCACAGACCAGAGAAGGGTGCTGATTTTATGCTAATTTTTTTGGAATTTAAATAATAAATATTCTTGTAATTTGGCTTTTTAAGGTGGATGATACTATCAAGATTGCAGAAGCTCTTTTATCTGACTTGTCAGGGTTTCGATCTTTCCATCGAAGTGCTGAAGATCTCTTAGACCAGTTTAAACTATATGAACAAGAACAATTTGATGATTGGTCCAGGGATATTCAGTCTGGTTTGTCTGATTCCAAATCTGGTTTGTGGTAAGTATAAGTATACTACACAGTGAAATCTACATAAGAATCTTTTTTCTCATATTATTAAGTGACAAGATTGTTTTCTGTTTGGTTAGTTTTTGATGATCAACTTTTAAGTCATTGAAGTTGGAAACTTTAACCCCGTTTCCTTTGCTTCTATTATCTGTTCCCCAGAACAGCAGATTCTTAATTTGAAATTAGGCTTGGCGTGCTCCGTGGTCTTTTGTTATTGGCATATGAATGTTTTTCTACCTTTTTATATTAATATTATATATCCCCCACACAGACACTGTAAATGAAAATTTCATTTTTCTAAGCTCCTTGAGATGAAGAATGTTTCTTTTTGGTGTCTAATATAGTAAGGGTTTATAAATATTTATTAGGCTATATTGAATGTAATTTAATTGGTTGACCTTATTATTCTAATGGGTATCTAAAATGGATGGCCTAAAAAACACCATTGTTTCTTTGTTCAGGTCAACTTTCCCTAGTGTGTTATTGTCCGTAGTTTTAAAAACTTGCCACGTTTTCATTTTCAGAAACTTGGTACTTTTTAAAACTAACTTTGGCATAATATGAAATTCTGTTTGTTTCACCTATACTGCTGTAACAAACAATTAGGCCAAAGTGGTAGCTTCCTAAACTGAATGAATGATTTTTTTTTCTTTTATCTTGCATTTTGGCTTTGGAAGAAGAATTAAAGAACTAAAGGTGCTAAAGCATAATGATTATAACTTTATGCCTTTTAATTCTTTCCTTTTCTACCCTGAACCTAAAATATGAGAGGTGGTTCTACCTTGCCCCCTTCACCCAAAGAGTTCTTTGGTCATTTGGTTTTGGAGTATTTGTACGTTTATCACTACAGCTCTGGTGGAGATCTGCTGTGTAAGATAGTGTATCAAAAGCGTTGAGATCTGCAATAAAAAACCGTGTTTAACTTTGTTCAACCTATGTGTTTCTTATTTGGTGATGAAACTCCAAACTCTCACTTTGTTTTTTTTTGGTAAACCCATCATTGTCACATAGCAATAAGTGTGTTTTGGAACATATTTCAATATATGCTGGAATGTAGAAACTAACTTTGAATATTAGTTTCAAATAAAGGCAAAAAGTGTCACTGTTAAAATTTTCTGAGAGGCTTTGTGTTCTTGTAGGACAGTTTTTGTGTGTGTGCTCAGTCACTCAATCATGTCCAACTCTGAGACCCCACGGACTGTAGCCCACCAGGCTCCTCTGTCCGTGGAATTTTCCAGGCAAGACTACTGGAGTAGGGTTGCCATATCCTTCTCCATGCGATCTTTCCAACGCCGGGATTGAACCTGCATCTCTTCTGTCTCCTGCATTGGCAGGTGGATTCTTTACAGCTGCATCACCTGGGACGTTTGGACAGTTTGGGCTAAATTATTATTTTAAGCCATTTAAAAATATCTGCTTTTTATTATACTTCGTTTTATGTGTTATTAAGAAGACTGAAAGATTAGTTCTTTGCTTTTCAGTAGCTTACTTTCTAAGACCTGCAAGTTCTCCTAATTGTGAAAGTGATTTGAAAGAAAGAGTATTATATAAACCTGATCCTGAAAGAAGGATCATAAAAAGGTAGTACTTTAAATTTACCTCAGTGTTTTCACAATCCTGGGAGACTTGAGTGTCCCAATGTAAATTTTGCTATTGTGGCTTTAGAAGAATCAGAAAAAAAACAGTCTTTACATAGTGAAACAAAGAGTAGAGGGATAAAGTATTTGAATATCTCTATGTTCATTGGAAGGACTGATGTTGAAGCTGAAACTCCGATACTTTGGCCACCTGATGTGAAGAGCTGACTCTTTTGAAAAGACCCTGATGCTAGGAAAGATTGAGGGCAGGTGGAGAATGGGATGACAGAGGATGAGATGGTTGGATGGCATCACTGACTCAATGGACATGGGTTTGGGTGGACTCTGGGAGTTGGTGATGGACAGGGAGGCCTGGCGTGCTGCAGTTCATGGGGTTACAAAGAGTCGGACACGACTGAGTGAGTGAACTGAACTGAACTCCTAATATTTTAATATTCTTTATTATTGATCCTTTAATAGAAGTATTAAAGAATCAGATAGACTGACTAAAAATCTAAAATATATTTTAGAAAGTGAATCAAATTATGATGGATTTGATGTCTATTTTGAATTTTAGCTGAATTTTAAGAGATTGACTTTTCTGAGTTCAAAGATTGCTTGGTTGAAATATTAAAATGATGGTATATTTTGGATATTACAGTTTGTTATCAAGATCTGAATCGTGAAATGTTATGTGAAATAAATGTAATTTGAAAAATAATTAAAAACTGTTTTTTTACTTGAGTTAATTTTGTTTGTTAGGCTTCCCTGGTGGCTCAGTGGTAAAGAACCCACCTGTCAATGCAGGACATGTGGGTTCAATCCCTGGGTGGGGAAATCCCCTGAAGAAGGAAATGGCAACCTCCTTCAGTAATTTTGCCTGGAAAATCTCATGGACAGTGGAGCCTCCTGGGCTATATAGAGTTCATGGGGTTGCAAAAGAGTTGGACATGACTTAGTGACTACTGCCGCTATTAATTTGCTTCAGTCGTGTCCGACTTTCTGCGACCCCATAGACGGCAGCCCGCCAGGCTCCCCTTTCCCTGGGATTCTCCAGGCAAGAACACTGGAGGGGGTTGCCATTTCCTTCTCCAGTGCATGAAAGTGAAATGTGAAAGTGAAGTTGCTCAGTTGTGTCTGACTCTTCACAACCCCATGGACTGCAGCCCATCAGGCTCCTCTGTCCATGGGATTTTCCAGGCAAGAGTACTGGAGTGGGGTGCCAGTGCCTTCTGCAGACTTAGTGACTAAAGAGCAACAATTTTACAGCAAAGTTGTAAAAACTGTTATGTTTTTAATCAGTCAAAAGGGTGAGAACATGAAATTTTGAAATTCAAAAAGTTATTTATTTTGTTTTGTAGTATTGAGGCTAATAGCCGAATTATGGAGTTGGATCCTAATGATGGATCATTAAAAGTGCATTATTCAGATCGGTTGGTGATTCTTCTGAGAGAAGTTCGTCAGCTTTCTGCACTTGGTTTTGTTATTCCTGCCAAAATACAGCAAGTTGCAAACATTGCACAGAAATTCTGCAAGCAAGCAATTATTCTGAAACAAGTATGAAATGATATTTTTGAAAACATGGCTATTCTGAGTTTATTACATTAGAATATTTTAAGGGCTTTGTTTTCTGCTTTTGATTTTATTAGGCTAATAGAATAGCACCATTAAGTCTTATGAAGTTATAGTTTGTATATGACTGCATTACAAACTTTGCTTTGTAATCCTCTATGTGGGAATTTTATTAGCTTGAGGTATTAGTTACTGCTTTTCATTCTCAAAGCATTTGGAAAAATAGAATATTATTCTTTCTCTTTTTTTTTTTTCTTTTTTCTTTCATGTTGCTATCATGGACCCTAAAGGGCTTTCTAATTAAGAGCCCTCTGTCTGCCTGCTAGGGGCCGATTCTTAGAAAATTATCCAGCTGATGGACAGGTTTCTGTTTTTGTTCATTTTCTTAGTCTTCCTGAAGCACACTGTCATCACATCATTTGCGTGTTTAAAATCAGCTATTATTACCTCATTGTCTGTCTCCTGAGCATAGTATCCAAGGCCTCTCTTAATCATGCCCTAGCTGACGTTTCTGAACGTGGTGGATACCCACCCCCTCATGTTGCATGCTTGCTTCGGTAATATGAACCTTGGCTCTCCTCTGAACTTGTCTCTCTGCACTGATTCCTGTTCCCTCTGGTCGAAGAATTCCAAGTAATCCTTTAACTTGCAGCTCAACACTTTATTTGTTTTGTCTTCTTTTAATCGATGGTTGTTTATTTTGTATGCAGTGTGTAAGTCATTCTTAGAACAGTTTTATGTAGTTTTGGAGTTTTACATTTTTTCTCTCATTTGATTAATAGAGGACAGGAACAGTATCTTTTGTGTATTTAGTTTCTCATTTATTGTTTCATCCAACAAAGATCCATTGAGCACTTGTACTGCCAGGTGCAGTGTAGTGAGTATATAAAAATGAATATATTACTGTCATACTCAAGTGTAGGGCTTCTCAACCTTGACACTTCTGACATTTTGGACTACCTTTTTTTCCTTTTTTTTTTTTTTTTTTGTGAGGGATGGCCTGTGCATTGTAGGATGTTTAGCGGCGTCTCTGGTCAGTAGCACCTACTTAGTCCTTACAATTGAAAATATCTCCAGGCATTGCCAAATGTCCTCTTGGGTGCACATCATCCACAGTTGAGAACCACCGGTCTAGTGGGAGAAAGCAAACTGAACATTGAGTTCTCCTTAAATATCAGGCCTTCTGGTAAATACTGTATTTATGTTATTTCAGTTTACCCCCACTCCCAGTTTTACTGATCTAATTGAGGGTCAGATTTGTAAGGCAGGTGTTCTAGTGCTAGTCTGCTAGTGAGTTATGAAGCTAGAATCTGAGGTCAAGTCTCCCTGACTCCAAAGCCCGTATTTATCCCACTGCAATTCATGCAGTGATGACATGTGCACGAGACTGAGTGCTGTATTACAGATGGGCTTCTCTGGTGGCTCAGCAGTAAAGGATCTGTCTGCCAGTGCAGGAGACACGGGTTTGATTCCTGGGTGGGAAGGATCCCCTGGAGAAGCACATGGCCACCCACTCCAGTATTCTCGCCTGGAGAATCCCATGGACAGAGGAGCCTGCCTAGCTGTAGTCCATGGGGTTGCAAAAAGTTGGACTCAACTAGTGACTAGAAAACAGCAACAGTATTACAAGTAGAATTCAGAAAGTCCTGTGAAAGAATAGAGGTGGGAATTTTTATTTATTTTCCTGGGTAAGGTAGAGATGTGCTGCTGGGCTTAGTCTGTCCGTCATGTCCAACTCTTTGTGACTCGACGGACTGTATCCTGCCAGGCTCCTCTGTCCATGGGGATTCTCCAGGCAAGAATCCTGGAGTGGGTTGCCATGCCCTCCTCTAGGGCATCTTCTCAACCCAGGAATCAAACTGGGATCTCTTGCATTGCAGGGAGATTCTTTACCAGCTGAGCTACCAGAGAAGCCCAGGGTAGGGATAGTATCAGATAAATCTTTACAGAGGGATGATGTTTGATGTGAGTTTGAAAGAGTATACATATGTTTTCTCAGGAGCACAAGGTGGAGTGAATGATCATTTCAGAGAGAGGGACTCTATATTCTAAAAGCTGAGAAGCTTACTGACTTCTCTATCCTAAGTATTTAGTGTAACAAAATAAAATCTCAGAGGATGAGTGAATGGTCACATGGTATTTATGTTTACTCCTAGAACAACCATGGGAATCTATTGTGTTTAGCTTTATTCACTTATTTTTGGCTGTGCTGGGTCTTTGTTGCTGCCTGTGGCCTTTCTCCAGTTTCTGGCCAGCTGGGGCCACTCTTGTCGTGGAGCAAGGCTCTGGAGCTTGTGGGCTCAGTAGTTGTGGTACTCGAGCTTAGTCCTCTGTGGCATGTGGGACCTTTCCAGACCCGGGATCGAACCAGTGTCCCCTGCATTGGCAGGTAGATTGTTAACCACGGGGCCACCGGAAAGGCCCCTGTAGATACACCGTTACTTGTGAGCACGCATTTAGCTAGAGCGCGGAGTATGCAGTAGGATATTGGACAGCTAACAGTCTGGCCAGATTGCTGTAATTTTATGGTTTATTTTGCTTCTGTTTCTCCTGACTCGTTTTTTTCTGGAACTACTATTATGATACAGAATAAGTAGAGTGAGTATTCCCTACCAAGTACATTTTTATGCATGTTAGAAGAAAGAAGTGACCTGCTATAAAATTAGTTAAATATTTTTTAAGCACCTGCTCTGTGCCAAGAATTTTGTGACATGCTGGGAATACAAAAATTAAGACAGTGTCTTTAAAGTCCGTAATTAAATTCACTCCACAGCGTCCCCTGATCTTCTTCCCCGAACCTGTCTTTTGCCCCTCACAGAGTTAGCAGTGTCCTCTTTTGTCCACCACTATTCCTTGTAGGTATCTCTGTTTTTTTTTTTTTTGATTCATTGATTAATTCAACAAACGTGACACTATTGTTGCATTGATTAATTCAACAAACATGTGACAAACATGTGACACTATTACCTGTGACACTATTATGGGAAATAGCAAATGCTTGAGTAATACAGTATAAGGTAGTGATGAGCACATATTTGAAGAAAAAGCAAACATAGTAAGAGGATTGTGACAAATCCTGCCATTTTATACAGAGTGGCCAGGGGAGACCTTAATGAAAAGGTAGTAAGAGACGTGACATAAAATGAGGGACAGAACCATGCAGATATCTGGAGGAAGACTGCCGCAGGCGGAGGGAATGAAGGACGTGGAGAGTTGCTTAGGGAAGACTCACCAAAGTTAGAGAAACAACACGCAGGCTCATTTGGCAACAGTGCAGATCAGGAGGGGATTGTGCAGGACTAAAGGCCAGTGTGTGTAAAATGTACCAGGGTACGATTTTAGATTTAGGTTTCATTCTTAGGTGTGTTGACAAACCATTGCAAGTTTTAAGGTAAGAATTTTAGGATTTTGCATTTTATTCTCAAATATATTGGGGATTCATTTGAAGATTTTGAGTAGGTAAAAGATACGATTTACATCTTAAAGGACTGTTCTGGCTACTTTGAATACTTTGACTAGACCGTCGGGCCGCAGTTGGAAAGAGAGACCAATTAGGAAACTGTTGTACTGGTTTTGCCAGGAGATGAGGGTGCTTGAAATGGGGTGATACTGATGGAGGTGGGGAAGGGGTTCAATTCAATATATGTTCAAAACATATATTTTGAGTATAGTCTTCTACTTATAGTAGAAGTATAGAGTTCTACTTATATGGGATGTGAGAGAAGAATTAAGGACAACTCAAAGATTTTTTTGGTGTGAGAAATGGATAAATCATTGTGTTATATACTGACAAGGGAATTGGTTTCAAGAATTGCAGGAAGAGTTCTGTTTTTGTAGCACTTTAGCATGCTTAATGGTTTCCTCTGATTCCCTGTGAGACTGTGAAATTCTTGATTTCAGGGACTAGGTTTTATAGTCTTTGTTTAATCAGCCCCTAGAACAGGACTTGGCGAATTAGAGGAACTCAGCACATACTTACACTTGTTGCTTTTGTACGTTAGTACATGCATAAATGCTCTATTGGAGATAAACTAATTTTTTGTTAAATTTTATACTTGAGAAGGGTTAATATTTCCATTCAAATAATTAAAAATGAAGAATTGAAAATTAAGTGTGATATTTATTATCAATTATTGCTAATTGGAATTTTTCTTTGTAGGTGGCACATTTTTACAATTCTATTGATCAACAGATGATTCAAAGTCAGAGACCAATGATGTTACAATCTGCCTTAGCATTTGAACAGATAATTAAGGTAAATGGACTTTTTATATTATTATAATTAGATTTTACATGTAAAGTGTTTCTTATTTGTTGGTTTTTAGTATACCCCGAGCTTACCATAGCCATTGATCTAAGGCTATAGTTTGCTCCCCAATGACTTCCTTCAGTTTTAATAAGTAATATTTTTTACAGCTGTATTTAAACAGTTGTAATGTTTCACATGTTTTGGTGCTTATTTTGATCAATTGAATATATATATATATTATACTAGCTTATATGCTGTTACATTTACTTTTTCACTGAAGTGTGAGGTCCTTATACACAAGATTCTCTAGTACCTTTCCGTTTTCTCCTGATCTTATAATTTACTTTATTTGCTCTTTACTTATACTTATTTAAATATCCACACATATGAAATTAGGAAAACGCACAATAGTTTTTAAACTGTTAGTATGTGACTGTTCACTTTTTGAAATACACATTTTTAGTCTTCACAGACATGAAGTATTTAAAAAAATTAGTAGAAGAGGACTATACCCTGTAATTCTTGTTTTTACAGTGGATAGCTGGTGTCATGGTTCTTAAGACTACTCCCAGGTGCGGAGATTTATAGGAGGACTCATAGGACTCAGGGTATTGTTGTACTCACGGCTAATTCATTTATGATTTATTACCGTGAGAGGATGCAAAGCAAAATCAGCAAAGGGAAAGGTATATGGACTGAAGGCCTGGGTAAACCTGGTGCAGGTTTTCAAGAGTCCTTTCCCTGTCGAATTACCCAGGGCATGCTTAAGTCCTCCAGCAACAAGTAACACATGTGAGATGTTGCCTTCCTAGGAAAGATCATTAGCGACTCATTGCCAAGACTTTTACTGGTCATGTAGGTATTTTCCTCCTTAACATGTGCCAAAATTCCAGAATTCCAGAAGACAGTCAAGTGTTCAGCATAAACCACATTCTTTAGTTGCAGTGAACCACTCTTAAAAATTAGAGTGTTAGGAACTCTTGCAAAATCCAGCTTTTCAGATGCCAGCTAAGGGCCAATCTTTTAAGCAAACCTTTTAAGGGACAGCAGTCAGACCTGCTAAGTTAGCTATTTTTTTGCACACTAGTACTCAGGCTTAAAATTTACTAGAAGTTACATAATTCATATTGTACATGTTATTATAATTTTTTTCTATTGCCAGAGTTCAATATGAGTTTATGGTGGAAAATTTCAAAAATGTAGGTGAACAAAAACAAAAAATGTTTTAGTATTGTACTACTGAGACTTGGCCATTCATAAACAGTCTGGTGTCTATACCCGTTTAAACATTTTTCCTGTGCATATTTACAAGTGTCTTTTTGAGAATAGGGTATTACTTTATTATTTTTAACCTTTTCATAGATAATGTTTTAAATCAAGTGTTTAGAACTCTTTCTTCTATAATAAATATATTCAAAATTATATCTGTTGATATTTCTAAAGACAAAGCTTATTTTGAGGATTTGAATAATGAGAAGTAAACAGTTATGTTTTTTGGTCAGTTACTGAGTTGTGTCTGACTCTTTGTGACTCCTTGGACTGCAGCATGACAAGAAATCTTTTTTCCCCCCAGAGCTTGCTTACACTCATGTCCATTGAGTTGGTGATGCTATCTGTAGCATACATCTCATCCTTTGCCACCCCCTTCTCCTTTTGCCTTCAATCTTTCTCAAAATTAGGATCTTGAAAATGAGTTGGCTTTTTGCATTAAGTAGCCAAAGGATTGAAGCTTCAGCTTCATCAGTCCTTTCAGTGAATGTTCACGGTTGATTTCCTTTAGAATTGACTGGTTTGACCTCCTTGCTGTCCAGGCTCTAGTCTTCTTCAGCACCATAATTCAAAGGTGTCATTTCTTTGGCAGTCAGCTTTCGTTATGGTCCAACTCTCACATTCATGCACAACTAGTGGAAAAACCATAGCTTTGCTTAGATGGACTTTTGTTGGCAAAGTGATGTCTCTGCTTTTTAATACACTGTCTAGGTTGGTCATAGCTTTTCTTCCAGGGAGTGTCTTTTTGTTTTTTAATTTATTTTTTTATTGAAGGGTAATTGCTTTACAGAATTTTTTTAATAAAAATTTATTTATTTTAATTGGAGGTTAATTACTTTACAATATTGTATTGGTTTTGCTATACATCAACATGAATCTGCCACAGGTATACACGTGTTCCCCATTCTGAACCTCCCTCCCTCCTCCCTCCCTGTATCATCCCTCTGGGTCGTCCCAGTGCACCAGTCCCAAGCATCCAGTATCATGCATCGAACCTGGACTGGCGATTCGTTTTATATATGATATTATACATGTTTCAATGCCATTCTCCCAAATCATCCCACCCTCTCCCTCAGAGTCCAAAAGACTGTTCTATACATCTTTACAGAATTTTTTTGTTTTCATGTGTTTATTAGCCATCTGTATGTCTTCTTTGGAGAAATGTCTGTTTAGGTCTTTTTCCCACTTTTTGATTGGATTGTTTGTTTTTCTGGTATTGAGTTGTATAATCTGCTTGTATATTTTGGAAATTAATCCTTTATCAGTTGTTTCATTTGTTATTATTTTCTCCCATTCTGAGGGATATCTTTTCACCTTGCTTATAGTTTCCTTTGCTGTGCAAAAGTTTTTAAGTTTAATTAGGTCCCACTTGTTTACTTTTGGTTTTATTTCCATTACTGTAGGAGGTGGATCATAGAGGATCTTGCTTTGATTTATGTCGAGTGTTCTGCCTGTGTTTTCTTCTAAGAGTTTTATAGTTTCTGGTCTTACATTTAGGTCTTTAATCCATTTTGAGTTTATCTTTGTGTATGGTGGTAGGAAGTGTTCTAATTTCATTCTTTTACAAGTAGCTGTCCAGTTTTCCAAGGAGGGTCTTTTAATTTCATGGCTACAGTCACCATTCACAGTGATTTTGGAGCTGAAGAAAATTTGTCACTGCTTTCACTTTTTTCCCTTTTATTTGCCATGAAGTGATGAGACTGGATGCCATGATCTTAGTTTTTTGAATGCTGAGTTTCAAGTCAGTTTTTTCACTCATTCACCCTCATCTACAGGCTGTTTAGTTTCTCTTCATTTTCTGTTAGAGTGATATCATCTGCTTATCTAAGGCTGATGATATTTCTCCCTGAAATCTTGACTTGATCTTATGATTCTTCTAGCCTGGCATTTCACATGATACAGTAAGTATGTAAGTTAAATAAGCAGAGTGACCATATATAGCCTTGTCGTACTCCTTTCCCAATTTTGAACCGGTTCCATGTTCAGTTTTAATTGTTGCTTCTTGACTCACATACAGGTTTCTTAGGAGATAGGTAGGGTGGTCTGGTACTCGCATCTTTTTAAGAATTTCCCACTGTTTGTTTTGATCCACATAATCAAAGGCTTCAGTGTAGTCAAAGAGGCAGAAGTAGATATTTTTTTTGGAATTCCCTTGCTTTTTCTATGATCCAATGGATGTTGGCAATTTGATCTCTGGTTCCTCTACCTCTTTGAAACCCAGCTTCTACATCTGGAAATTTTTGGTTTGTGTACTGCTGAAACCTAGCTTGAAGGATTTTGAGTATAACCTTGCTAGCATGTCAGATGAACTCAGTTGTTCAGTAGTTTGAATGTTCTTTGACTTTGCTCTTCTTTGGGATTGGAATGAAAAGTGACCTTTTCCAGTCCTATGGCCACTGCTGAATTTTCCAAATTTGCTGGCATATTGAGTGCAGCACTTTCATAGCATCATCGTTTAGAACTTGAAATAGCTCAGCTGGAATTTCATCACCTCCACTAGCTTTGTTCGTAATGATGCTTCCTAAGGCCCACTTGACTTTGCACTCTGGGATGTCTGGCTCTAGGTGAGTGACCACACCATCATGGTTACTGGGCCATTTAAAATGTTTTGTATAGTTTCCTCTATGTATTCTTGCCACCTCTTCTTAATCTCTACTGCTTCTTTTAAGTCCTTAACTATTTCTGTCTTTTATCATGCCCATCCTTGCATGAAATGTTCTTTTGACACCTCCAGTTTTCTTGAAGAGATCTCTAGTCTTTCCCATTCTATTGTTTTCCTCTATTTCTTTGCATTGTTCACTGAGGAAGGCTTTCTTATCTCTCTTTGCTATTCTCTGTAACCCTGCATTCATATGGTAACCCTGCATTCATATGGTTATGTCTTTCCCTTTCTCCCTTGCTTTCCATTTCTTTTCTTTCCATGGCTATTTGTAAAGCCTCCTAAGACAACCACTTTGCTTTCTTGCATTTTTTTTTTTCCCTTTTGGGGTGGTTTTGGTCACTGGCTCTTATACAGTATTACAAACCTTTGTCCATAGTTCTTCAGGCACTCTGTCTACCAGATCTAGTCCCTTGAATCTGTTTGTTACCTCCACTGTATAATTATAAGGGATTTGATTGATGTTTTTGAACTGAGGTGTTGGAGAAGACTGTTGCGAGTCCCTTGGACTGCAAGGAGATCCAACCAGTCCATCCTAAAGGAGATCAGTCCTGGCTGTTCATTGGAGGGAATGATGCTGAAGCTGAAACTGCAATACTTTGGCCACCTGATGCGAAGAGCTGACTCATTTGAAAAGACTCTGATGTTGGGAAAGATTGAAGGTGGGAGGAGAAGGGGATGACAGAGGATGAGATGGTTAGATGGCATCACCAACTCAATAGACATGAGTTTGGGTAAAGTGCAGGAGTTGGTGATGGACAGGGAGGCCTGGCGTGCTGCAGTTCACGGGGTCGCAAAGAGTCAGACACGACTGAGCAACTGAACTGAACTGATCTGATACCTGAATGGCCTAGTGGTTTCCCCTACTTTCTTCAATTTAAGCCTGAATTTTGCAATAAGGAATTCATGGTCTGAGCCACAGTCAGCTCCAGGTCTTGTTTTTGCTGACCGTGTAGAGCTTCTCCATCTTTGACTGTAAAGAACATAATCAGTCTGGTTTTGATATTTACCATCTGATGATGTCCATGTGTAGAGTCGTCTCTTGGGTTGTTGGCAAAGAGTGTTCGCTGTGACCATCATATTCTCTTGACAGAACTCTGTTAGCCTTTGCTCTGCTTCATTTTGTATTTCAAGGCCAAACTTGCCTGTTGTTCCAGTTATCTCTTGACTTCCTACTTTTGCATTCCAATCCCCTGTGATGTAAAGGACATCTTTTTTTGTCGTTGTCGTTAGTTCTACAAGGTGGTGTTCTTCACAGAACTGGTCAACTTCAGCTTCTTTGGCATCAGTGGTTGGGAGATAGATTTGGATTACTGTGATGCTGAATAGTTTGCTTTGGAAATGAACTGAGATCATTCTTTTCTTCTTGAGGTTGCACCCAAATAATTCAACAGACTTCCTTGTTAACTACTGAGGGCGACTCCATTTCCTCTAAGGCACTCTTACCCGCAGCATTAGGTATAATGTTCATCTGAATTAAATCTGCCTGTTCCTGTCCATTTTACTTCACTGATTCCTAAGATTTCAGTGTTCAGTCTTGCCATCTCCCCTTTGACCATGTCTAATTTACCTTGACTCGTGGGCCTAACATCCCAGGTTCCTATTCAATATTATTCTTTATAGCATTGGACTTTATTTTTACCACCAGACACATCCTCAACTAAGTGTCATTTCTACGTTGGCCCAGCCTCTTCATTCTTTCTGGAGCTATTAGTAATTGTCCTCCACGCTTCCCCAGTAGCAGTTTGGACACCTTCCAACTTGGGGGTTCTCATCTTCTGGTGTCCTGTCTTTTTGCCGTTTCATAATATTCATGGGCTTCTCCTGGCAAGAATACTGGAGAGGTTTGCCATTTCTTCCTCACATGGACCACATTTTGTCAGAACTCTTCAGCATGGAGTTCTGCAAGCCAGTACAAGGGTGTTTTCTACGAGGGCGAAATAATTATACTTAGCATATGTTAAATTAGACACAGTAGGGCACAAAAACTGAGATGGGAGGAAAAGGAACACTAAAGTTCCTTGTACTCCCCTTGCCACTCACTCTAGGGATTCTAACTTATTTACTTTTATATTCTATCAGTACAACAGTAAGCAGTGTGTGTAACTGCTCAGTAAATATTTTTTGAACGAATTCACTACATATTCTGTTGAACATTATAATTGTTTAGTTTCATCAGCTATTTATTGAAGGTCACTGTATGGCAGAGACTTTCTTTGTCTTACCATTTGCCAGTTCAAGTGAAGTGTAGAAACTTTGCTTGTAGCTAGGTCTCTTTACTCCGTTCACTTCAGTTCAGTTCAGGTCAGTCGCTCAGTCGTGTCCATCTCATTGTGACCCCATGAATCGCAGCACGCCAGGCCTCCCTGTTCATCATCATCTCCCGGAGTTCATTCAGACTCACGTCCATCGAGTCTGTGATGCCATCCAGCAGTCTCATCCTGGGTCGTCCCCACTCCTCCTGCCCCCAATCACTCCCAGCATCACAGTCTTTTCCAATGAGTCAACTCTTCTCATGAGGTGGCCAAAGTACTGGAGTTTCAGCTTTAGCATCATTCCTTCCAAAGAAATCCCAGGGCTGATCTCCTTTAGAATGGACTGGTTGGATCTTCTTGCAGTCCAAGGGACTCTCAAGAGTCTTCTCCAACACCACACTTCAAAAGCATCAATTCTTCAGCGCTCAGCCTTCTTCACAGTCCAACTCTCACATCCATACATGACTACTGGAAAAACCATAGCCTTGACTAGACGGACCTTAGTCGGCAAAGTAATGTCTCTGCTTTTGAATATGCTATCTAGGTTGGTCATAACTTTTCTTCTAAGGAGTAAGCGTCTTTTAATTTCATGGCTGCAGTCACCATCTGCAGTGATTTTGGAGCCCCCAAAATAAAGTCTGACACTGTTTCCACTGTTTCCCCATCTATGTCCCATGAAGTGATGGGACCAGATGCCATGATCTTCATTTTCTGAATGTTGAGCCTTAAGCCAACTTTTTCACTCTCCTCTTTCACTTTCATCAAGAGGCTTTTGAGTTCCTCTTCACTTTCTGCCATAAGGGTGGTATCATCTGCATATCTGAGGTTATTGATATTTCTCCCGGCAATCTTGATTCCAGCTTGTGCTTCTTCCAGCCCAGTGTTTCTCATGATGTACTCTGCATATAAGTTCAATAAGCAGGGTGACAATATGCAGCCTTGATGTACTCCTTTTCCTATTTGGAACCAGTCTGTTGTTCCATGTCCAGTTCTAACTGTTGCTTCCTGACCTGCATACAGATTTCTCAAGAGGCAGGTTAGGTGGTCTGGTATTCCCATCTCTTTGAGAATTTTCCACAGTTTATTGTGATCCACACAGTCAAAGGCTTTGGCATAGTCAATAAAGCAGAAATAGATGTTTTTCTGGAACTCTCTTGCTTTTTCCATGATCCAGCGGATGTTGGCAATTTGATCTCTGGTTCCTCTGCCTTTTCTAAAACCAGCTTGAACGTCAGGGAGTTCACGGTTCATGTATTGCTGAAGCCTGGCTTGGAGAATTTTGAGCATTATTTTACTAGCATGTGAGATGAGTGCAATTTTGTGGTAGTTTGAGCATTCTTTGGCATTGCCTTTCTTTGGAATTGGAATGAAAACTGACCTTTTCCAGTCCTGTGGCCACTGCTGAGGTTTCCAAACTTGCTGGCATATTGAGTGCAGCACTTTCACAGCATCATCTTTCGGGATTTGAAATAGCTCAACTGGAATTCCATCACCTCCATTAGCTTTGTTCATAGTGATGCTTTCTAAGGCCCACTTGACTTCACATTCCAAGATGTCTGGCTCTAGATTAGTGATCACATCATCATGATTATCTGGGTCATGAAGATCTTTTTTGTACAGTTCTTCTGTGTATTCTTTCCACCTCTTCTTAATATCTTCTGCTTCTGTTAGGTCCATACCATTTCTGTCCTTTATCGAGCCCATCTTTGCATGAAATATTCCCTTGCTATCTCTAATTTTCTTGAAGAGATCTTTAGTCTTTCCCATTGTTTTTTTCCTTGATTTCTTTGTATTGATCGCTGAAGAAGGCTTTCTTAACTCTTCTTGCTAGTCTTTGGAACTCTGCATTCAGATGCTTATATCTTTCCTTTTCTCCTTTGCTTTTCACCTCTCTTCTTTTCACAGCTATTTGTAAGGCCTCCCCAGACAGCCATTTTGCTGTTTTGCATTTCTTTTCCATGGGGATGGTCTTGATCCCTGTCTCCTGTACAATGTCATGAACCTCATTCCATAGTTCATCAGGCACTCACTCTATCAGATCTAGGCCCTTAAATCTATTTCTCACTTCCACTGTATAATCATAAGGGATTTGATTGAGGTCATACGTGAATGGTCTAGTGGTTTTCCCTACTTTCTTCAATTTCAGTCTGAATTTGGCAATAAGGAGTTCATGATCTGAGCCACAGTCAGCTCCTGGTCTTGTTTTTGTTGACTGTGTAGAGCTTTTCCATCTTTGGCTGCATAGAATATAATCAATCTGATTTCAGTGTTGACCATCTGGTGATGTCCATGTGTAGAGTCTTCTCTTGTGTTGTTGGAAGAGGGTGTTTGCTATGACCAGTGCATTTTCTTGGCAAAACTCTATTAGTCTTTGCCTTGCTTCATTCCACATTCCAAGGCCAAATTTGCCTGTTACTCCAGGTGTTTCTTGATTTCCTACTTTTGCATTCCAGTCCCCTATAATGAAAAGGACATCTTTTTTGGGTGTTAGTTCTAAAAGCTCTTGTAGGTCTTCATGAAACCATTCAACTTCAGCTTCTTCAGCGTTACTGGTTGGGGCATAGACTTGGATTACTGTGATATTGAATGGTTTGCCTTGGAGACGAACAGAGATCATTTTGTCGTTTTTGAGATTGCATCCAAGTACTGCATTTTGGACTCTTCTGTTGACCATGATGGCTACTCCATTTCTTCTGACGGATTCCTGCCCACAGTAGTAGATATAATGGTTATCTGTGTTAAATTCAACCATTCCAGTCCATTTTAGTTCGCTGATTCCTAGAATGTCGACATTCACCCTTGCCATCTCTTGTTTGACCACTTCCAATTTGCCCTGATTTGTGGACCTGACATTCCATGTTCGTATGCAATATTGCTCTTTACAGCACCAGATCTTGCTTCTATCACCAGTCACATCCACAACTGGGTATTGTTTTTGCTTTGGCTCCATCCCTTCTTTCTTTCTGGAATTATTTCTCCACTGATCTCTGGTAGCATGTTGGGCATCTAATGACCTGGGGAGTTGCTCTTTTGGTATTCTATCATTTTGCCTTTTCATACTGTTCATGGGGTTCTCAAGGCAAGAATACTGAAGTGGTTTGCCATTCCCTTCTCCAATGGACCACATCCTGTCAGACCTCTCCACCATGACCCACCCGTCTTGGGTTGCCCCTCAGGCATCGCTTGGTTTCATTGAGTTAGACAAGGCTTTGGTCCTAGTGTGATTAGATTGACTAGTTTTCTGTGAGTATGGTTTCAGTGTGTCTGCCCTCTGATGCCCTCTTGCAACACCTACCGTCTTACTTGAGTTTCTCTTACCTTGGGCATGGGGTATCTCTTCATGGCTGTTCCAGCGAAGCATTGCTGCTGCTCCTTACCTTAGAGGAGGGGGTATCACCTTACCGCCGCTGTTCCTGACCTTCAACGTGGGATAGCTCCTCTGGCCCTCCTGCGCCTGCGCAGCCACCGCTCCTCGGGATGCTCCTCCCCTCCGCCAGCCCTGGCCTTCGGCGTGGGTGGCTCCTCCCAGCTGCCGCCCCTGGCCTCCGGGCTTGGGGTGGCTCCTCAGGGTCACAGCACTTGGCCTTGGGCGCAAGGTGGCTTCTGCTGGCCGCCCCTGACCTCGGACGCGGGGTGTCTCCTCCCGGCCGCCCCTGACCCTGGACGTGGGGTAGCTCCTCTCCCCGCCGCCCTGACCTTGGATGTGGGGTGTCTCCTCCCAGCCGCAACTGACCCCGGATGCGGGGTAGCTCCTCTCAGCTGCTGCCCCTTACCTCGGATGCAGGGTAGCTCCTTTCAGCCGTCCTGTTCCGTCGCAGCCTTGCACTCTAGGCCACTGCCCCGACCTCAGACGTGGAGTAGCCCCTCTTGGCCACGCTTAGTGCGCCGGCCCTCTGCAGCCGCACTTATTTTGTCTTAATTATTTAGTATCCTCTACACACAAAGAATACTGTATCAGATCGGGTTTGCTTCAGTCATCAAATATCAATAAGAAATTTATGAGAAGAAGGATAGTTTATTTTTTTATTTGCATTTTCTGCATCCTAACATTCTCTTTTCCTTTCTGCAGTTCTATGCTTTTTTAAAAAATCATTTTCTTCTTATTGAGAAAACTTTCTTTAGCCATACCTTCAGTAGGTTTGCTGGTGACAAATTCTCTTAGTTTTCCTTTCAGAATGTTTTTATTTTACCTCATTTT
The DNA here is from genome assembly GCF_023091745.1 of Budorcas taxicolor. Classification (NCBI taxonomy): domain Eukaryota; kingdom Metazoa; phylum Chordata; class Mammalia; order Artiodactyla; family Bovidae; genus Budorcas; species Budorcas taxicolor. The sequence continues at coordinate 4,940,032 of NC_068924.1, read as the reverse complement.
TGAAGGGTGTTTTCAGCAAGTGTAATATTCACAGCTGACAGTTGTTTTCTTTTAGCACTATATTTTGACTTTGTTTTTTTTTTTAAATTTAGAAACTAGGAAGTAGTTAACATTAAAATAAATCAGAATCAAACACACATGAGTAATAATGGCAAACCATTTGTGGAATACATACTATGCTAAATGATTTGTATAAAATAACTCAATTATTAGGTAGTCCTTTATTTGTATGAATATACATGCATACATAGATATGCATACACATACATTCATAGGTTTTTTTTGGTATATGTTATAATTTCATCATATCATCATCGTTTCTGTTTCGTACATGAAACCCATGCCTTTCAGAGGTTCAATTACAAGCTTACTCATGCAGCTAGCAAGCAGAATGCACAGGACTTGAACTCAGAACTCAAATGTTCAAACACTACCCCCAATTGACTATTCAGATGCTACATTTCAAAAAAAACCTTTCCAGAACTGCTGTTCTAATCTATTCATATATCCTTATAGTATAAGCAGCAATTAGTACATTACAGTATGTTTTTCATGATTAAACTTTTAGTCATTTGTAATGAGGCCATGGACCTACAATCCTAAGGCAGTTCCTGTGTTTGGAGGCAGGGTTTTCTTAGCACTTTTCTTTCCATATTCTATCATTGTTTTTTAATTAATTAATTAATTTTAATTGGAGGATAATTACTTTACAATATTGTGATTTTTGCCATACATCGACATGACTCAGCCACGGGTGCATGTGTCCCCCATTCTTACCCCCCATCCACCTCCTCCCTTCCCCACCCCTCAGGGTTTTCCCAGAGCACTGGCTTTGAGTGTCCTGCTTCATGCATCGAACTTGAAAGTGTCGTTCCACTTCCTCTTGTCCCTCATGGTTTCAGCCAAGAAACCTACTGCTATTTTCATTCCTTTCTCAGTGACACTTTCTCTCTGACACAGTGAGGTATAGCTGGAGGACAGGGTGAGTGTATATATTAAATTTCTGCTTGTGTCTGCAGATGCCATCCTGACAAAAGTGGAGTACTGCCTCGCACTGCTTCCTGTCTAGTTGGGTGCAGTGGAAGTCTAGTGCCCCCTTTTGCCCTACTGAAGACTTCCCACCAAAGCGGGATACCAGTTGGCGGTGTCTTATTGCCTCCATGCAGAGGATCTGCCCTGCTACCCCCTGAGCTCTGGGACCTGGTGGGAGGATGTGGAGGGTGGTGCACACGCGCTGTTGCAGGCTGGTGAAGGTGGCGCCACTGACCTAGCAGGGGATGGAAGAGAAGCGCCTCTCCTGGTCTCCTGAAACTGCAGAAATGGCTGGGTTTCTACTCTATTGGGTTGGAATAGGGGGTGTGTGTGTGTACTTAGTTGCTCAGTTGTGTCTGACTCCTTGCGACCCCATGGACTGTAGCCCACCAGGAGTAGGGTGTGTATCCTAAAAAGGTTTTCCGTCATTTGGCCACTGTTTTCCTGGTCCTGTGGCTAGAGGGAACAGGCTTCTTCTGGAGCCTTTTTCTGTCTGTCTCTGGGGGTGGTTCCAGGTTGTAGACTTCTCCAGCATCCTGTCCGGGATATATAAGACACACTAAAGAAATCCTGTTGTGGTGTTCCTTAATTCCCAATGTTTTTAGGCTGTCCACCTCCTTATTTCTATCTTTTAGTCTTCCTATGCTTGTTTGGTGTGTTATGCCTGGGTGTTTTAGCTATAAGAGGGACAACTTGGACAGAATGGAGCTGCTCAATCCTGCCCAGAATGCCTTATCGTTTATAAAATGGAAAAACTATTGTGTGCTTTTTTTATTGCAGTTTAGTGTTATGGACAGTTGTACTAATGATGTAGAATATTGAATCTTTTCCAAAAAAAGAACTATATTTGAACACTGTTATTTGTTCTACCTTAGAATTCAAAAGCAGGAAGTGGGGGAAAGTCACACATTACTTGGGATAATCCTAAAGAATTAGAAGGCTACATCCAAAAACTCCAAAATGCTGCTGAACGACTTGCCACTGAAAATAGGAAACTGAGAAAATGGCACACTACATTTTGTGAAAAGGTACATATTATATATAAAATTTAATAAGTTATGAATAGTATTATTTACAAAGTAATTTGGATATACTTTTAAATAACTTCTTACTTGGGAATAATTTGAGACTTGCTGGTGCTGGTGCTAAGTTGCTTCAGTCCTGTCCGACTGTGCGACCCCATAGACGGCAGCCCACCAGGCTCCCGCGTCCCTGGGATTCTCCAGGCAAGAACACTGGAGTGGGTTGCCATTTCCTTCTCCAATGCATGAAAGTGAAAAGTGAAAGTGAAGTCGCTCAGTCGAGTCCCACTCTTAGTGACCCCATGGACTGTAGCCCACCACGCTCCTCCATCCATGGGATTTTCCAGGCAAGAGTACTGGAGTGGGGTGCCAGTGCCTTCTCCAAATTTGAGACTTAAAGTTGAAAATAAAGAGTTCATAGTTGTCTTGCACTCAACTTCCCCTATTGTCAACAACTTATGTAACCATAAGTGAAGTGAAAGTGAAGTCGCTCAGTCGTGTCCGACTCTTTGCCACCCCATGGTCTGTAGCCTACAGGCTTCTCCGTCCATGGGATTTTCCAGGCAAGGGTACTGGAGTGGGTTACCATTTCCTTCTCCAGGGGATCTTCCTGACCCAGGAATCGAACTCAGGTCTCCTGCATTGCAGGCAGCCGCTTTATCCTCTGAGCCATCAGGGAAGTCCATGTAACCATAGTATGTTTATCAAAACTAGGAAATAAACTGTTTTGAATTTTACAACTTTTTCATTGAAGTCCTTTTCCTTTTCAAGCGTCCAATCCCAGATCCCACCTTGTATTTACATTTGAAGGCACTGTAGTCTCTTCTCCCTGAGTCTTACCTTGTGTTTCATGACCTTGATACTTTTGATGAGTACTGATTTTGTCTGTTGACTTGATTTTATATGATGCCTTCTCATTTTTTAGATTGAGATTATATAGTTTTACTAGGAATACCACAAAAGTGATATTTTGCCTTTCTCTGTACATTGAACAGATATTGATATGTGTTATTATAGGTTGAGTTAATTTTGATCACTTGGGTAAGGTGGTGCCTGTCAAGTTTTTCTATTGAAATTTTTGTGTTCTAATTTTTGACAGGTGGTAGTTCTTATGAACATTGATTTGCTTCGGCAGCAACAGCGGTGGAAAGATGGATTACAAGAATTGAGAACTGGCTTAGCAAGTGTAGAAGCGCAGGTAAAGTGTGTTTTACTTTATGTCTACACTCAGAAATATGAAATTTTCAGAATTTGAATATATGAATTGATGAAAAGTTCATAAAGGTTATCTGTAAATCTTTGCTAATGAATTTCTAATAAATTTAGAATTTAACTGAATTATGTATAAAGACCATAAATTAGCAGCACATTTACAAGTAAAAGTACAAGCTTTCGTTTGTCTTATGGAATGCCAAATCCCCTAATTTAGACTCTGTAAACAGGTTTTCTGACTTGGTGCTTAAATATCTATCATTCATTAGTTTTCTTTTAAAAGGTGATACGTCTACTGTGACAAAGTTAAATGTAGGCAGAAGTCAAATTACTGAAATAACTCTGTTTCAGAATTTCTTTTTGTTATATTTCAGTAAAATGTTATTTCCACATATATTTTGATATTAGATGATCTGTGTAAAAGTAGTTAGCACAGAATCTACCTTGAGATGTTGGTGGAATATGAGTTAGGTGTTTTAAACATTTACATATATTTTTTGGTTCAAATGTTAAAAAATTAATAAAAATTTAAGTATTAGAATTTATATGTTTATGGTTATATGGAATCAGAAAAAGTATGTAAAGTATTCTGAGCATTCTCATATTTTAAATTTATCATATTTTTAATGTGCAAGATATTTAGGGAGTGGGAAGGGAATAGAAGAGTATACTTGATGGGAATTTTGAAAAAGTGCTAAGAAATTTATAAGATATGGTTTCTGTTATTACTGTTGTTTTTATAGGATCATAAAATAAAGTCTACATATAAAATTCCTTTACTAGTAACTTGATTTTTAAAATTTTGCTGGTCTTTTTGTATACTATTTATGAACACAAAGATTAGAGATTTTCATATTTGACTTTAGATATACAAGTAGCAATTAATATATGTTTAAGATATTTAAGATGAGGGGTTTTTTGCTTATAATTTTACCAAATGTTACATAAAAGCATTAAATGGAAACCCATTCTACCACCTAATTATTAAATAAAAAAATGTGACTATAACTTTAGGGATTTCAAGCAAGTGACATGCATGCATGGAAACAGCACTGGAATCATCAACTGTACAAAGCCCTGGAGCATCAGTATCAGATGGGCTTAGAAGCGCTTAATGAGAATCTGCCAGAAATAAATATAGATCTAATATACAAGTAAGATTTTTAAAACCCAATTTAGTTTTCAGTCTATAATTTTTCAATAATTCATATTTTAAGGTTATTTATTTGCTTTCAGACAAGGACGGTTGCAATTCAAGCCTCCTTTTGAAGAAGTTCGAACTAAATATTATAGAGAAATGAAGAGATTCATCAGCATTCCTAATCAGTTTAAGGGAGTGGGTGAAGCAGGAGATGAATCTATTTTTTCTATTATGATTGATAGAAATGCAAGTGGATTTCTGACTATTTTCAGCAAAGCGGAAGATCTGTTTAGGAGATTGTCAGCTGTTTTACATCAGCATAAGGTATGGGACATGAATTTGTCTGTCCTATTATAATATTCATCTGATTGAATTAGTATCAAATGTACAACTCAATAGTTGATATTGTGTGGCATAAAATAAAAATATGCAAACCAGAGGGCCAAAGTTGAGGATTCTGTTAAAAATCTAGATTTATGCTACAGATGAGAAAAAAGTTACCCTTAATTTTTTTCTCTTTGATTATTTGAAGATTTGAGAAACTAATTTTTCTTTCTTTTCTTCTTTTGAATGATATATCAACTTGCAATTTGATATGACTCTCTTGTGTCATTTTTAGTTCCTTTCAGAAAAATGTATAGAAAAATGTATCCTTTTCTTCATTCTTTGGATTGAGAATATGCCATGGTGGGAAGCCTTCTACATTAATGAAATTGACATGATTTAATTTCTTACTTTTGTGTAGCTGAATGTGAAAGTGAAAGTTGCTCAATATGTTCCACTCTTTGCAGCCTATACAGTCCATGGAGTTCTCCAGGCCAGAGTTCTGGAGTGGGTAGCCGATCCCTTCTCCAGGGGATCTTCCCAACCCAGAAATCGAACCCAGGTCTCCCACATTGCAGGCGGATTCTTTAACTGAGCTGCTGAGGAGTCCCAAGAATACTGGAGTGGGTAGCCTATCCCTTCTCCAGACGATTTTCCCAACCCAGGAATCAAACTGGGTCTCCTGCATTGCATGCAGATTCATTACGAACTGAGCTATGGGTGCATCATATTAACTCTTCAGAAATAAACTCTAATTGTATTTATTGTTCATTTTATTGATCCTGAGGAGTGACTGAGAATTCAGTAAATTTCTTAACTGCCACTGCAGTGCTGCTTCTGCATTTTATTTTTCTAGAATTAATTGAATCTGGCCAATGTCAGATTTGTAACCTATAGTAGCTCTTGGCTTGGTAGAAGTGGTTTTGTGTTTGTATACATCAAACTTGAGAATGTAAAGAAAAATTTGTTTGCAATCTCTTCAAAAAAGTTTTATGATTACTGTACTTTTATATATATATATATTTTCCCTGTTCATTTTTTAGGCTTTATGGTAATGATTATATGTACATAACTTAAGTTGAAATTTACCTAAAACTTCTCTTTTGCCTCTTTTTATTGTTCTTAATATTTGGACTCTAATCTTTTAAATGTTCATTTATTAGTTCTAATTTTTAAAATAATATGTTTTTCATTTAAATAGGAGTGGATTGTAATTGGGCAAGTTGATATGGAAGCTCTAGTGGAAAAACATCTTTCTACAGTACATGATTGGGAGAAAAATTTTAAAGCACTGAAAATAAAAGGGAAAGAAGTAGAACGGCTTCCAAGGTATAATACAGAAGTTAAAGAAGTTAAAGTAATGTTTAATATAGTAGCAGTTTTTACCATGGGTATAGATAGGTACTCTTCACTTAGTGGTACTGAAGACAAGTCATTGTCTTACCTTCTCCAGAGCTCAGCTATAATGCTTGAGAGTCATCTGAGTAGAGCATTGCTGAGACTAAGAGAGCCTCTTCTAGAGGTTCCGCTGGCTGAGACCTAGTTGGATAGAATAGATTGGGGAAGAGGCTTCTCTCAGATCTAACATTTGATGTGCCCGGGCATAGTTTAAGAACTGTGAGAAGCTACTACTAGTGGGAGCATCAGTTCAGTTCAGTTTAGTCACTCAGTCGTGTCCGACTCTTTGCGACCCCGTGAATCGCAGCACGCGAGGCCTCCCTGTCCATCACCAACTCCCAGAGTTCACTCAGACTCATGTCCATCGAGTCAGTGATGCCATCCAGCCATCTCATCCTCTATCGTCCCCTTCTCCTCCTCCCCCAATCCCTCCCAGCATCAGAGTCTTTTTCAAGGAGTCAACTCTTTGCACGAGGTGGCCAAAGTACTGGAGTTTCAGCTTTAGCATCATTCCTTCTGAAGAAATCCTAGGGCTGATCTTCAGAATGGACTGGTTGGATTTCCTTGCAGTCCAAGGGACTCTCAAGAGTCTTCTCCAACACCACACTTCAAAAGCATCAATTCTTCAGCGCTCAGCCTTCTTCACAGTCCAACTCTCACATCCATACATGACCACAGGAAAATCATAGCCTTGACTAGACGGACCTTAGTCGGCAAAGTAATGTCTCTGGTTTTGAATATGCTATCTAGGTTGGTCATAACTTTTCTTCCAAGGAGTAAGTGTCTTTTAATTTCATTGGGGGATATTTGACCTTAATTTTGTATGGCTCTGCCTTTCAGAATGCCCCGGGAAGCACACAAAGCAGTGCTGCATCTAGGTAGTGCCCTAAATGTGGAGAAAACCCTCTGAAGGGCATTTCATAACCCAGAATATCCTCTTTACTCTCTGAAATTCATATCAGTTCTGGGTTCTGAGCAGTCAAGAAAAAATATGAATTACTAAAATGTAAATAGCTCATTTACAAGCTGGTTTTAGAAAAGGCAGAGGAACCAGAGATCAAATTGCCAACATCTGCTGGATCATGGAAAAAGCAAGAGAGTTCCCCCAAAAAACATCTATTTCTGCTTTATTGACTATGCCAAAGCCTTTGACTTTGTGGATCACAATAAACTGTGGAAAATTCTGAAAGAGATGGGAATACCAGACCACCTGACCTGCCTGTTGAGAAATCTGTATGCAGGTCAGGAAGCAACAGTTAGAACTGGACATGGAACAACAGACTGGTTCCAAATAGGAAAAGGAGTGCGTCAAGGCTGTATATTGTCACCCTGCTTATTGAACTTATATGCAGAGTACATCATGAGAAACGCTGGGCTGGAAGAAACACAAGCTGGAATCAAGATTGCTGGGAGAAATATCAATAATCTCAGATATGCAGATGACATCACCCTTATGGCAGAAAGTGAAGAGGAACTGAAAAGCCTCTTGATGAAAGTGAGAGAGGAGAGCAAAAAAGTTGCCTTAAGGCTCAACATTCAGAAAACAAAGATCATGGCATCTGGTCCCATCACTTCATGGGAAATAGATGGGGAAACAGTGGAAACAGTGTCAGACTTTATTTTTTTGGGCTCCAAAATCACTGCAGATGATGACTGCAGCCATGAAATTAAAGACGCTTACTCCTTGGAAGAAAAGTTATAACTGGTAACCTAGATAGCATATTCAAAAGCAGAGACATTACTTTGCCGACTAAGGTCCATCTAGTCAAGGCTATGATTTTCCCAGTGGTCATGTATGAATGTGAGAGTTGGACTGTGAAGAAGGCTGAGCACCGAATAATTGATGCTTTTGAACTGTGGTGTTGGAGAAGACTCTTGAGAGTCCCTTGGACTGCGAGGAGATCCAGCCAGTCCATTCTGAAGGAGATCAACCCTGGGATTTCTTTGGAAGGAATGATGTTAAAGCTGAAACTCCAGTACTTTGGCCATCTCATGCAAAAAGTTGACTCCTTGGAAAAGACTCTGATGCTGGGAGAGGTTGGGGGCAGGAGGAGAAGGGGACGACAGAGGATGAGATGGCTGGATGGCATCACTGACTCGATGAACGTGAGTCTGAGTGAACTCTGGGAGTTGGTGTGCTGCCATTCATGGGGTTGCCAAAGAGTCGTACACGACTGAGTGACTGAACTGAACTGAATCTATCTTCACTTTCTGTGTGTATTTCTCCTATTGTTGTTTGTGCTTTGAGTCCAGGATAATAATTTATTTTATAAATCTTTAAATAAGTATGTTACATACTGTGACAAGTAAAACATTTAAAAATTTGAATATATTCATGTTGATACTTTAGTATTTTATAATGTGTTGCTGCTGCTGCTGCTGCTAAGTCGCTTCAGTCGTGTCCGACTCTGTGCGACCCCATAGACGGCAGCCCACCAGGCTCCCCTGTCCCTGGGATTGTCCAGGCAAGAATGGTGGAGTGGGTTGCCATTTCCTTCTCCAATGCGTGAGAGGGAAAAGTGAAAGTGAAGTTGCTCAGTCGTGTCTGACTCTTAGCGACCCCATGGACTGCAGCCTACCAGGCTCCTCCATCCATGAGATTTTCCAGGCAAGAGTACTGGAATGGGTTGCCATTGCCTTCTCCGTTATAATGTGCTACTTTTTAAAAAATGATACATTGGATTATTAAAAACTGTAGTATTATAACAGAACCATTGTTTAATGAAAAGCTATTATGTATGAATATGTATAAGGCATTTTTGTTAAATAAAATCTAAATGGGCTTAGGGATCACAATGATAATTTTGGGTGTATTACACAAGATCATAATGACACTCTTTTCCTCCACTTAGTCTTTTTCATGTCATAATATGTCCTTTGGCATTTTTCAGTGCTGTCAAGGTAGATTGCTTAAATATTAATTGTAACCCTGTGAAGACTGTAATTGATGATTTCATCCAGAAGTTATTTGACTTGCTTGTTCTTTCTTTGAAGAAGTCCATCCAGGGTAAATACACTTGTTAATTGTTTTTAGTTATGAATATGAGTCTCAATGATGTTTAAAATAAAAAATAATCTGAGAAAAGTATGAAATAAAAATCAGCTTAAGATGATAATTTTAGTAAAGTAGGAAACTCCATGAGGTCTAAGAATTGAAGACTTTTTATTATTTGCGGTGTGAGCTAGTATCAGTTTGTTGAATATTTAACTGAAAAAGGGGGTAATTCTGGTATAATGTATTTGTCCTTACCTTTTCAAAGGACTCCAGGCATGCCTCAGAAATATTGCAGGTTTATTTCCAGACCACTGCAGTTAAAGAGATTATTGTGATAGAGTCATGTGAATTTTTTGGTTTTCCAGTGCATATAAAAGCTTTGTTTACATATACTGTAGTCTATTAACTGTGCAGGAAGCATTGTGTGTAAATAAACAATATACATGCCTTAGCTGAAAAATGCTTCATTGCTAAAAATGCTAGCCATCATGTGAGTTCAGTGTGTCATGATCTTTTTGGTGGTGGAGAGTCTTACCTGGATGTTGATGGCTGTTGACTGATCAGGGTAGTGTTACTGAAGGGCGAAGTGGCCGTGGCAGTTGTTTAAAATAACACAGTCAAGTGTGCTGCATTGATTGACTCTTCCTTCCATGCACAGTTTCTCTGGAGCTTTCAGTGCTGTTTGATTACATTTTACCCACTGTAGTACTTCTTTCAGAATTGATGTCAGTCTCCTCAAACCCTCCACTGCTTCGTTGACTAAGTTTATATAATATTCCAAGTCCTTTGTTGTCATTTCTGCAATCTTCATAGCATCTTCAGCAGGACTAAAGTCTCGAAATTACAAGTAACCACTTGTCTGCTCATCCATTAGAAGCACCTCCTCATTTGTGAAAGTTTTATCATGAGATTCCAGCAATTCATTCACATCTTTAGGCTTCACCTCCAGTTCTAGGTCTCTTGCTGTTTTTTAAACCACATCTTTAGTTACTTCTGCCACCGAAGGCTTGAATCTCTCAGAATCATCCAGGAAGATTGTAATCAGCTTCTTCCAAACTCCTGGTAACATTGATGTTTTGACCTCCTCCCATGAATCATGAATGTTTTTAATGGCATCTAGAATGGTGAATCCTTTTCAGAAGATTTCCAATTTACTTTTCTCAGACCCATCAGAGGAATCAGTGTCTGTGGCAGCTGTAGCCTTATGAAATGTATTTCTTAAATAATAAGACTTGAATGTTGAAATTACTTATTGATCCATGGGCTGCAGAATGGATGTTGTGTCAGCAGGCATAAAAACAACATGAATCTTGTTGTACGTCTCCATCAGAGCTCGTGGGTGACCAGGTGCATTGTCAGTGAGCAGGTGTATTTTGAAAAGAATCTTTTTTTTCTGAGTGGTAAGTCTTAGCAATGGGATTAAAATATTCAGTAAATTATGTTGTAAACAGATGTGCTGTTGTCAGGCTTTGTGTGTGTGTGTTTTTTTTTTTTTTCCATCAGCCTTTGTTGTTCTATTTCAAGAGCACAGGCAGAATAGATTCAACATAATTCTGAAGGGTACTAGGAGTTTTGGAATGGTAAATGAGCATTGGTGTCAACTTACCTGCATTAGCGTCTAACAAGAGTCAGCCTGTCGTTTGAAGCTTTGAATACAGGCATTGACTTCTCTCTAGCTATGAAAGTCCTTGATGATATCTTCTAATCGAAGGCTGCTTTATCTGCCTTCCAAGTCTGCTGTTTAGTGGAGCTGCCTTCATTAACTATCTTAGCTAGATTATCTGGGTACCTTGCTGCAGCTCCTCCATCAGCGCTTGCTGCTTCATCTTGCACTTTTCATGTTACAGAGATGGCTTCTTTCTTTAATCTCATGAAGCAACCTGTGTTGGCTTAAGCTTTTCCTCTGCAGCTCCCTCGCCTCTTAGCCTTTATAGAGCTGAAGAGGGGTGGGCTGCGCTGTGAATCAGGCTTTGGCATACGGGGCTTATGGCTGGTTTCATCTTCTGCCCACATCACTAGCACTTTCTTTGGATCAACAATAATGTTGTTTCACGTTGTTAGCATTTGTGTAGTCACTGGAGTAGTACATTTAATTTCCCTTACGATCTTTTCCTTGGCTAAATGTTTGGTGCAAGAGGCCTAGTTTTTGGCCTATCTCATCGTTAGATATGCCTTCCTCACTAAACTTAATCTTTTCTAGCTTTTGATTTAAAGTGAGCGATGTGTCACTCTTTAACTTGGATACTTAAGAGGCCATTAATTGACCCAATGTTAATATTTTTGTGTCTGAGGGAATTAGAGGGGTGGAACAGTCAGAATATATACAACACTTATCAATAAGTTCGCTCTCTTATGTGAGTGTGGTTCATGGTACTCTAAAACAATTAATAGTAACATCAGTGATCACTGATTAAAGATTACCATAGCAAATGTAACAAGATGAAAAAGTTTGAAGTATTGGGAGAATTACCAAGATGTGATACAGAGACATGAAGCAAGCAAATGCTGTTGGAAAAATGGCACTGATAAACTTGCTTCATGCAGGGTGGCCACAGACCTTCAATTCATAAAAAATGCAGTAACTACAAAGCACAATAAAGTGAAGCACAATAAAATGAGGAATGCCTGTACTATTTTCCAAAATATCAGTGTTTCTTTTTTATTTAAATTGAAATATGTTCTAGTATATTATTTAAAAGACTGAAAAAGTTGCCAACTTATAGTAAAACTTACTAAGAGTGAGTAACTACATTTTCACTTTCTTCTAACAATTTTTAAATGTGATATAAAACAATTTCATGAGAAGAGTTCTTTTTGCTTATTCTATACTTTGAATTTTTCTTTATGAAAGCAAATGACAACTTAGGATTTACTGTATTTCATATAGTGATTGTTTCTAACATTACTTGGTTTAGAAATTATGTAACTGAATTTTTTTGATGATAATATTTCTTATATTTCAGTGTTTCCTTTTCAGCTCATTTACATGAAATTGACACGTTCGTTACTGAGGCTATGGAAGTCTTAACAATTATGCCCCAGTCTGTGGAAGAGATAGGTAATGCAAATTTACAATATAGTAAGCTACAAGAACGGAAGCCAGAGGTAAGAATCACAAAGTGATTTATTTGCTTTTAACTGTACTGGAATGATTAAATCATGTAATATTATGTGACTGCACATATCATATAATTACAATATTATAAGGAAGTCTATAAAACTAGTCTGCTTATGACTGGACTCTTGATGTTATGTTGTTGTAATGAAACAGTAACCACAATATATATTGTTTTCAGAAGTATTTGTGACCTTTTATGATGTGGCTTATTAGAATAAGGCTAAACTTAAATAGTTCATGCTGTTACTTCCAAGGTTGTACTTTTATGATGCTTAAATATGAAGTTAGTGCTGAATTAGGAGTACACACACACACACACACACACACACACACACACGATGGAAGAGCCCTTAATTAGAGACAAAGATAAAAAGGTGGTTAAAGATTCATAAAAACAGTATCCAGAAGGCTAGAACCTAGAATAAAAAAGCCAAAATTTATAGAACATGTTATAGGTGATCTTAGTTATATTTGGAGGAAAGAAGAGAAATAATTCAAAACAGATACAAACTTTTATGTATTCCTCTTATGTGATAGGTTGAAAATTACAAGATAGATTAGAGGTGAGAGAAATAATATACCTTCATGGTAGAATGAATTATAAACTTTTATATGGTAGGCTTAAAGGTATAAAAAGGGTTTAAAGGCAAATAAAATAGTGTACTTGTCTAGTAGAAGGAAGTAACTAAAGAAAGAATAGCATAATGAACTGTGGCAGTTAGCTAAATCATGAAGATATGTATTTGACAAATACTATAGATTGAAAGGAGGAGGAGACGGGGAAGACAGAGGATGACATGGTTGGATGGCATCACCAGCTCGATGGACATAAGTCTGAGCAGGCTCTGGGAGTTGACGATGGACAGGGAGGCCTAGCGTGCTGCAGTCCATGGGGTCGCCAAGAGTCGGACAGACTACAGATCACCTGATATATTGCAGGCTTTGTGCTAGGCACTGTGGTTGCAAGTATGGTTGCTCTGTGTAACTGAAATCTGCATTCGTGTGTAAGTGTGTGTTGTGTTTGTGTGTGAGAGATGGAGACAGAGAGAAAGAAAGGAGCATGAGGAGCTAGATTAGTAAGAGGATGAGCGTGCCCAACTGCGCGATGTTTCTCAGGGTGGTGATCCTGGAGACTGTATCAGACAGATGACGTCTGTATGCATTGGGACCTGCAGGGTAAGGAGGCAACCGTTCCGAGATTTAGAGGGCAGATGGAACAGTGGATACAAAGATCTTAAGGTAGAGGACCTTGATATACTTAAAGGAAGTGAGATAGGTGTAAATATTGTCAAGAAACTTAGTTATCAAGAAAGCCATATTATTCAAGGAAAAAGTGGTTTGAGTGAAATTAGAGAAGTAGGCAAGGGCCAGATTATGAAGGGACTTTCAGACAATCCTAAGGAGTTCGAGTTCTTTTCTGAGAGTAGTAGAAAAATTTTAGAGAGATTTAAGCAATGAGAAGATAAATGTGGATTGCATTTTGAAGTGATTACTCTGGCTGCGTTGTGGAGAATGGATTAAAGGGAAACAATAGTAGCAGAGAGTTAGTAGGATACTTCAGTTGGTGTACAAAGGATGATCCAAGCTTATACCATGGTCTTCTGATGTGTTAGAAGTAGACAGGGGATTAGAGGAAAAGAAATAAACATATCTCTTAGGTTTTTGGCTTAAGCAGCTAGGAAGCTAATGGTACCATTTGCTGAGATGAAGATGACTATAGAGGAGTTGTTTGGGGATTGGAGGTAGCAGGGATTGACATGTCATGTAGAGTGAGGAATTTGGAATTTAGAGTAAAGGTGAAGATTAGAGATATACATTTGGAAATCATTTTAATATTCATGATGTTTAAAGCCATGGAATTGAACTAGCTCATCTGATTGACAAACTGTAGAGTGTATAGAATAAGGTTTAAGCATTTCAAAATTTAGAGTTCAAGTATAGATGGAGGCAGCAAAGGAGATTGATAACGACGTGGAATGAAAGACATGAAGCATATCATCACAAAAACATAGATGTATGTTGGGAACTACATGTGAGGCAGGGTGTGGCGTGAGACAGAATAAAGAGCTAGGCAGAATCCAGGTCATGTGAACCACACGATTCTATGGACACTGAGGAGTCACTACTGAGTTTTCAGCGGCAAGATGTTACAGAAGGGTGTTTTGGTATGTATCTCTCTTGGTGTGTGGATAAGTAGCTTTGCATGCAGATAGACTTGGAAACGGGCTTACAGGTGACACTAATGGTAAAGAACCCTCCTGCCAATGCAGGAGACAAATATGGGTTTGATCCCTGGATTGGGAACATCCCCTGGAGTATGAAGTGGCAACCCACTCCAGTATTCTTGCCTGGAGAATCCCATGGACAGAGCAACCTGGCAGGCTACAGTCCACGGGGTTGCAAAGAGCTGGACATGACTGAAGCAACTTGGCTCGCTTACATGCATGACACAAACTTGGAAACTTGTAATGTCTTCACAGGCTTAAGTTCATTTCACACTGGAAATGAGAATCCTACTCTTTATGGCTTCATTGATAGCTCAGTTGGTAAAGAATCTGACTGCAATGGAGGAGACTCCAGTTCAATTCCTGGGTTGGGAAGATCCCCTGGAGGAGGGAACGGCTACCCACTCCAGTGTTCTGGCCTGGAGAATTCCATGGACTGTAGAGTCCATGGGGTCCCAAAGAGTTGGATGCAACTTTTACTTTCTGTCTTCTCTCTCACTGGTGTTCCTAGTACAACATGGGTTCTTGGTTAATTGTTTCTCTGTTTCTCAGGAATTGCAAACTGGCCATTGAGATATATTTGATTTTGTGTTGCTGTTGTCTGTTATATAAGCATAATGATTTTTAAATATCTTTCAATGGATTTTACTGCTTTGATGAGTAGCAAAAGTACAGTTATAAATTATAGGACACTATTGTTTTATGGCACTTTAAAAGATCTAGAAGCAATTTGAGCAGTTTAGCACTTATTGACCTACACCTGGACTGTTTAATGGACTGCTCATTATATACAACTCAGGGCATTTCAGGCAGAAGCTAAATACAGAAGCTTGATTCTGATTCTTCAGTTTTTCCTTTCTTTCTTTCTTTTATTTTTTTCTTTATATATATATATATATTTTATTGAAGTATAGTACTTATAGTGTTTCAGGTATACAGCAGGGTGATTCATTTATATGCATATATTATTTTTCAGATTATTTTCTATTATAGATTATTACAAGATATTGACTGTAGGTCCCTGTGCTATACAGTAAACCTTTGTTGCTTGTTGCAACAAAAATTGGAAAACATAAACTAAATGAAATGGGAGCACTGAATATGAATTAGAAAAAGTGAAACAAATTAGATAAAAGTAAAAGATCATCATATAGTCCAGTTGTTTTTGAACATGACTGCTCAATAGAAACATATCTGGAACTTTGGAGGAAAAAAAGCAATACCTGAGCATTTGCATTTTTCAAAAAATTTCAAGATAATTCTGATATGCGTCTGGATCATAAAAAGTGATTACAGATTTTTCTATTAAATGGTAGTTTTGGTGATATAGAATTCTATAAGTTTTCTGTTTGTTGACCAATCATGATACAATCATATTAAGTGGGTAATTGCTACATAATCACAATAGTGAAAGATGTTTCTCAGATTTCACAATCAATAGCCAGACAAAAAAGATAATTAACTGCAAACCATAAAAGTCTCCAGCATTTTCTTTGAATGGAACCTGTATAATAAGAATGTTACTTTGAACAGGTATAGTATTGTCTTTCTATAATCATGATTTAATTTAGTTTCATATTACCACTTTTATTATCATTTTTAACTGATGTTTGAGTGCTTTAGTTGAGTTTGCGTGTAATAATATATATTAGAAACTATATCTAGAAATTTAACAAATTATATAAAAGCAAAAATCCTGAAAAAAAGCAAATCATAAAACAATTTTAAATAAGTGGAATCTTAATAAATTTGATAAAGTATGTTGTTTTTCACATATTAATTTTTACTTTTAGATTTTGCCCTTATTTCAAGAGGCTGAAGATAAAAATAGGCTTTTACGGACTGTGGCAGGTGGAGGTGTAGAAACAATTAGTAATCTGAAAGCTAAGTGGGATAAATTTGAGTTGATGATGGAAAGTCACCAACTTATGATTAAAGACCAGGTAAGAAGCTTTCTTTGTCAAAATGAGAACAGTTTTTTCCCTCATTTACAATTTCTTGTCTTTATTCCATTATGGCTCACATTTTTAAGAATTTTAGATTGTTGATGGAATTGATTTCCCTCAGCACGTCTATGTAATACGATATTTTGTATAAGTGATGATCATGTCACAGAGTTTACCTTCACTTTATGCCATACCAAGAATACATGTGACAGTCTTATCAGACTTGCTTATGAATGGTTTGTTACCTGCTGTGTGTGGTGTCCTGTAAGAGTGCAGTCTGGAAGATTGTGCTCATATCCTACTGACCAGAACCTAGTGTTCTGGCGGTGAGCTGCATGGGAGACTGGGAGATGCCCTTCTTTATTAAGCAGCTGTATAATCAGGTAGAACAACTGGATGTCACTGAGTAAACTTTTCTCATCATATTAATTAATTTTGTTGATAGTTATCACAGATGCTGTTAGTGACATGAATGGTTTTGTAATGTTGATGTTTGCAGTATATCTTTTGTTATTGTAAATTTAGTGTCTATTTTTGAGTTAATTTATTGTACTTGAAATAAATAATGAAGAATCTTTAGAAAAGTTGATATTGATGTTTTTTGACCTTTAAATAGAAAATATTGGAAGTAAAAATGTGAATATAAAGTAGAAATTTACATTGAGTTAAATTATGTATACTCTTGACTTACAGATTGAAGTGATGAAAGGAAACGTCAAATCACGTCTTCAGATTTATTATCAAGAACTGGAAAAATTTAAAGCTCGTTGGGACCAACTAAAGCCTGGTGATGATGTTATTGAAACAGGCCAGCCGAATACTCTTGATAAAAGTGCAAAGTCAATAAAAGAGAAGAAAGTTGAATTTGATGATCTTGAAGTCATAAGAAAAAAGCTGCTGTATGTTTATTCTTTAAAACTGATAGTGCTCGTTTTGGAAAAAAAGTTTTATGTTTATATATTAAGCTAATAATGTACCTGTATCTGTTAATGTCTTTTTATAAGCTTCAGCAGGTTTAAAAATACCAGTATTAAGTGCTTATGCTACTGTTTTCTTAGGAGTTGTTGAATTATATTAGGGAAGAGAAAAGCAAATAAAACCAAGTTTCTGGTTGGGCCTAGAAATAGAATTAATAGAAGTAATAATAGCAAATTAATAATAGAAAATTAAATTTATTTAAGAGTTAAATTAAGGAGTTGGAATATACTTGCTTTATATGATCTCATTGTATTTGAAAATGGAATATATGAAATTAATGCAAAATTACTTTTAGAGCTTCTGGAAAATGAACCTAGTGAAAAGATGAAACTTAAAAACATTCATTGTTTTATGTTATAATAATATAAAATATTAAGTTTAATTGCATTAATATTGTATATTAATGCATATTCATGGAATCTAGAAAAAGGGTATGCTGCTGCTGCTAAATTGCTTCAGTCATGTCCGACTCTGTGCGACTCCATAGACGGCAGCCCACCAGGCTCCCCCGTCCCTGGGATTCTCCAGGCAAGAGAAAAAGGGTATAGATGATTTTATTGGCAAAGCAGAACTAGAGACACTGATATAGAGAACAAATGTATGGACACCAAGGAGGGAAAGCGTGGAGGCTGGGATGAATTGGAAGATTGGGATTTATATATATATACACTCCTGATACTATAAACTATAGATACCTAATGAAAATGTACTGTCAGTTAGTTCAGTTCAGTCACTCACTCAGTTGTGTCTGACTCTTTGTGACCCCATGGACTGCCGCACGCCAGGCCTCCCTGTCCATCACCAACCAGCTCCTGGAGTTTAATCAGACTCATGTCCATCAAGTCGGTGATGCCATCCAACCATTTCATCCTATCGTCCCCTTCTCCTGGCTTCAATCTTTCCCAGCATTAGAGTCTTTTCAAACGAGTCATTTCTTCACATGTGGCCAAAGTATTGGAGTTTCAGCTTCAGCATCAGTCCTTCCAGTGAACACTCAGGAGTGATCTCCTTTAGGATGGACTGGTTGGATCTCCTTGCAGTCCAAAGGACTTTCAAGAGTCTTCTCCAACACCACAGTTCAAAAGCATCAGTGGTCCAACTCTCACATCCATACATGACTATTGGAAAAACCATAGCTTTAACTAGATGGACCTTTGTTGGCAAAGTCGTGTCTCTGCTTTTTTTAAAAAAATTTAAAAAAAAATTTTATTTTATTATTATTATTAATTTTTTTACTTTACAATATTGTCTAGCTTGGTCATCCCTGGTGGCTCAGATGTTAAAGCGTCTGCCTACAATGCAGGAGACCCGGCTTCAATCCCTGGGTTGGGAAGATCTCCTGGAGAAGGAAATGGCAACCCACTCCAGTACTCTTGCCTGGAAAATCCTATGGACAGAAGAGCCTGGTGGGCTACAGTCCATGGGGTCGCAAAAAGTCCGGACACGACTGAGTGACTTCACTTTCACTTTCACTTCTCGGTTGGTCATAACTTTCCTTCCAAGGAGCAAGTGTCTTTTAATTTCATGGCTGCAATCACTATCTGTAGTGATTTTGGAGCCCCCCAAAATAAAGTCTGTCACTGTTTCCACTGTTTCTCCATCTGTTTGCCATGAAGTGATGGGACCAGATGACATGATCTTCGTTTTCTGAATGTTGAGTTTTAAGCCAACTTTTTCACTCTCCTCTTTCACTTTCATCAAGAGGCTTTTGAGTTCCTCTTCACTTTTTGCCGTAAGGGTGGTGTCATGGGGTTATTGATATATCTCCCTGCAATCTTGATTCCAGCTTGTGCCTCATCTAGTTCAGCATTTCTCATGATGTACTATGCATGTAAGTTAAATAAGACAATATACAGCCTTGATGTACCCCTTTCGCAATTTGGAACCAGTCTGTTGTTCCATGTCCAGTTCTAACTGTTGCTTCTTGACCTGCATACAGATTTCTCAAGAGGCAGATCAGGTGGTCTGGTATTCCCATCTCTTGAAGAATTTTCCACAGTTGATTGTGATCCACACATTCAAAGGCTTTGACATAGTCAGTAAAGCAGTAGTGTGTTTTTCTGTAACTCTTGCTTTTTCGATGATCTGGTGGATGTTGGCAATTTGATCTCTGGTTCATCTGCCTTTTCTAAATTCAGCTTGAACATCTGGAAGTTCATGGTTCACGTACTGTTGAAGCCTGGCTTGGAGAATTTTGAGCATTACTTTGCTAGCATGTGAGAAGAATGCAATTGTGCAGTAGTTTGAGCATTCTTTGGCATTGCCTTTCTTTGGGATTGGAATGAAAACTGACTCTTTCGAGTCCTGTGGCCACTGCTGAGTTTTCCAACTTTGCTGGCATATTGAGTGCAGCAGTTTCACAGCATCATCTTTTAGGATTTGAAATAGCTTCATCTGGAATTCCATCACCTCCACTAGCTTTATTTGTAGTGAACCTACAGTAGAGCTCAGGAAGCTGCATCAGTGCTCTGTTGTGACTGCAATGGGAAGGAAATCCAATAAAGCAGAGACATATTTATTCATATAGCTGATTTGCTTTGTTGTACAATAAAACTAACAACATTGTAAAGCAACTATAGTCCAATAAAAAGGAATTAAAATATTAAATGTTCATAAAAATTGATATGTTTGGTCTGTTTAGGCAAATGCATCCATAAATTAATTGCTTTCATAGATGATTGGAGGCTTTAGTACCATGCTTATTAAGTGACATTACACTAATTAGGAGAGGAATATCTTTCATTCTCTGTTGGCTCAAGCAGTAAAGAATCTGGGTGTCAGTACTGGAGGTGCAGGTTCAATCTCTGGGTCAAGAAGATCACCTAGAGGAGGAAATGGCATTCTTGCCTGGGATATACCATGGAAAGAAAAGCCTGGTGGGCTTCAGTCCGTGGAGTTGCAAGAGTTGGACACAACGTAGCAACTAAACAACAACAATCTTGCATTCTAGAAACTAATTCTTTCAACCAAGAAGAATGTTAATGGATATTCTTTAATCTATTCTCAGATTTATCCACAAATTTGTATAATTCTCAATACTTGTTATATATGATCTATATTATGTATATAATATATACTGATATATTACGAATTTTACTTTGATTCCTTTGGAAAAAGTGTGCATTAATGAATTTAGAGGAGCCCATTGGTAAGTAGTTAAAGTGAAATTCTCATGTTAAGTAGCCATAGCTTCCTGCTGTCTACCTCCACTGTCATATCCACGCACACAAACATACACAGGGAATGCAGTTAAGTTGTTAGTTTACCTTACTGACATTTAACAGTTTTTCTTTTGTAAAAATCTACTGATATTTCACTGCTTGTTTCTACAGTGATGATTGCCATCATTTTGGCCTAGAAGAGCCCAACTTCTCGTTGGCATATAGCATCTCTAAGGATATTGAGAGCTGTGCACAAATTTGGGCCCTTTATGAAGAGTTTCAGCAAGGATTTCAAGAAATGGCCAATGAAGACTGGATTACTTTTCGGTCTGATTCATAAATAATATTTACATTCTGATAGTTTTGTGGTATTTTTTGGGATGTAAACTTTAAGATATTTTTCTACTGTTTTACAGGACTAAGACCTATCTGTTTGAGGAATTTTTGATGAATTGGCATGACAGATTAAGAAAGGTTGAAGAACATTCAGTAATGACAGTGAAATTACAATCAGAGGTTGACAAATATAAAGTAAGATAGTTTTAGTTATGCTATTGTTTAGAAATGATGTTTGCAGTGTTCCTGTATGTTTTTATTATGCAGTGATGTCACCTGGGAAGCCCAAACTGTAATTTTAGTTTATCTATTTTTAATGATTCCATTACACACAAAAAATACAAAGTATAGAGTAAATCAGAAAAGTTACTAATATTTCTGCTTCAGTGTGAAATAAGTTAAAAGTAAGAAATTTATGGTTAAATTTATTATAAAGTGGAGTATTTGAAACTTAGCAATTAGGATGTGGGGCATTTAGCATATTTAGGATATAGGTCATTTTCTAAATTTATAAAAATAGAAATATTTTAGGTCATGTTTTAAAATATATCAGGTTACAAAGGGAAATTTGTATGTATCCACATAAATGTTTAATAAAAAGTATTATACAATTCTTTTTAATCATTTCAAGGTTATTAAGTAAGATAATATAGTTATTGAAATGTTTATACATAACTGTAATAAAATTAACTAGTAATTTGCATTTTGCTGATATATATATACATGCATATCTTTTTTTTTTTTAAACAGATTGCGGTTCCTGTCTTGAAATATGTGAGAGGGGAGCATCTTTCTCCAGATCACTGGCTTGACCTTTTTCGTCTTCTTGGCCTTCCGAGGGGGACTAGTTTAGAGAAATTACTATTTGGTGATCTGCTTAGAGTAGCTGATACAGTTGTTGCCAAAGCTTCAGACCTTAAAGTAAGAATCATTTTTATAAATATCCCATAGATCTGACCTTTGTTGACAGATATTTTTGCTTTATATTTTATTTAAAACAGCAAGTTAAATTTCTTTCTTCCCTTAAAGTGACAGTGTCCCACTATTCTTCTATTCTTTCATTAGTATATCTGAATCTATAGATGGGGCTATGGAAACAATATAAACCCCTTCCTTGAGAAAGAGAAAAAAATCTGAAATAATATATGTCTTACTTTAAGATAGAAGTCAGCAGACACTTAGAAAGCATTTTACATGAAGTACACTTAAGATCATAGGGTATATTATAAACACAAGCTCAGGGATACAGAAATCCAGAGAACTAAACAAGGAACCAATTTGCTGATCAGTTTTAGCATAGCCGCAGGTAAAAGTAAAAAAAAATTATGTCGTAAGTAGTAGACTTTCTGTTTTGTGTTCTGCCTGTAAAAGGACTTTTGATGTTAAGTTGTTTTATTTTTCTAATACATCTATTTTCATCTTTGCTGATTACCCTGGCACATATGAAGATAATCATAAGATTATAAAGCATGACTTCTATAGGAGGTAACTCTAGATGATTGTTAATCATTTTAGATGTATTGGAACTTCCAGTTAAGTTACCAAAAATACTGCTGAGTTCTGCAAAATTTAAATATTTTTGTGGTTTTGTTTGCAATGGATGTTTTAAATTTTTTTACAAGTAAAAGCATAAGGCAGAACTTTGTATATATTTTGACTATGTGAACCAGACATCCCTTCATATTTTAGCCAGTAATTCTTTGGATTGCATCTAAAATATATCTACTTACCTTTTTTTTTTTTTTTTGCTTTACAGTGAAAAGTAAAAATATATCTTCTTATAAAATAGACATAGCTTACCTATTTTGTATGTTGAAATAATAAATATGGATATTTTGTTTTAAATAGGATTTAAATAGTCGGGCACAAGGTGAAGTTACAATCAGAGAAGCTTTACGTGAACTTGATCTGTGGGGAGTTGGAGCAGTATTTACACTGGTTGATTATGAAGACAGCCAAAGTCGAACCATCAAGCTGATTAAAGACTGGAAAGATATAGTAAATCAAGTTGGAGATAATAGATGCCTTCTTCAATCCTTAAAGGATTCCCCTTATTATAAAGGGTTTGAAGATAAAGTGTCAATTTGGGAAAGAAAACTTGCAGAGTTAGATGAGTATCTACAGAATTTAAACCACATTCAGAGGAAGTGGGTATATTTGGAACCCATTTTTGGCCATGGAGCATTGCCAAAAGAACAGACACGCTTCAACAGAGTTGATGAAGATTTTAGGTCAGTACTCTACATAAAAAAGAGGACACATGTGATGAGTTTTTATTAATATTGTGAGGTACTTAATACAAGCTAATTACTTTTTACATTGTTAGTATTATCTGTGTCCTCAACTTTTTTTTTTTCTTGGTTCCTTTTGAGAAACTATTTTCTCTCATTGAGTCGTTTAGTTCTTGAATAATTTTGATGTGGTGTCTATCTTTACCACTTTACCTATATTAATATTATATATGTGTGTGTGTGTATAGTTGCTCAGTCATGTCTGACTGTGACCCCATGGACTGTAGCTCATTAGGCTTCTCTGTCCATGGAATTCTCTAGGCAAGAATACTAGAGTTGGTTGCTATTTCCTTCTCCAGGGGATCTTCCTGACTCAGGGATTGAACCTGGGTCTCCCGTATTGCAGGCAGATCCTTAACTGTCATCCACAAGAGAAGTCTAATTGTATAGGTAATATTATTGTATAATTGTATTGTATCATTGTATAGGTAATATTATTATCTATATAATATTAATATTGGGGATTCTGAAGTGGCTCAGTGGTAAAGAATCCACCTGCCAAAGCAAGAGGTGAAGGTTTGATCCCTGGGTCAGAAAGATCCCTTGGAGAAGGAAACGGCAATCCACTCCAGTATTCTTGCCTGAAAAATCCTATGGACAGAGGAGCCTGGTGGACTGTGGTCCATGGGGTCACAAAAGAGTCAGACACGACTGAGGGACTAAACAACAACAATATGAATATTATTATAATAATAGTACTGTATTATAGCAATAGTAAACTTACTAATATACACTTCCTAAAATTGCCAGTTACTTTCCCACTGTAAATCTGATGGACATTGTTTTTTACTTTATCTCTGACTAGTATTTAATAGAGTTGAGCATTTCTTCCTTCTTAGAAAGTCTGTTCCTTTGGCTTCTGTGATCCTGTCCTGTTTGGTTGGACTGTCTGGCCTGACTGTCTGGTTCTCCTCCTGGTTCCTAGTCCTCAGCTCTCTCTAAATATTTAGATGCAGACATTCTCCAGGCTTCTGCCTGTAGGTTTTCTCACTCCATATTCTCTGTTTAATGAGCTGAACTTCTTTCAGAATCAATTCACATCTAGTTGCTGAGGTCTCCTCAACTTGTTTATTAAGCCTATCTTTCTTTTCTGATCTCCAAATATATTAAATATCCTCAACATGTCAAAATTAAATTCATAACTTTATTTCAAATCCCTTTCCCACAAGTATTTTCTCTGTCATTTCTTTCCCAATAAATGGTACCACCTAACTGCTGAGAGCAGAAGCATAATGAATATCTTTGACTCCTCTCTCCATTTCCAAGTGCACTGTTACCAAATTTTGTTGATTGTAACATACTTATCTATTGTATTACATCTTTTATATCTCTACTTCTTTGGTTTTATTCTAAAGTAGTCTAAACTTTTCAGACTACTGCATAATCTTTTGACTTGTTCTCTTCTTCTCCAATAAGTTTTTCACACAGAAGCCAAAGTAATCTTAAAAAAATAGTTGCATTACTTGTTTCCTTTATTAAGTAAAACTTTAAAATGGTTTTCTATTGCTCTAAGGATAAAACATATCTGAGGATCTACTCCTATCCCATTTCTCTAAAATACTGAGCTCTTTCTCATGATCTTTGCCAGAAACTGCTTCCCTCCTACTCATTGCCTTTTTCTTTATTACTTAAATCTCAGCTTACTTTCTCAGATAAGTCATAGGTTAAGGGTTTTCCCATTAACCACTTTAACAAGTTTTTGTACTTTTCTTTCTTAGCATTTATCATAACTTTATTTGAATATTTGGAGAAATTATTTAATCTCTTTATCTGTCACTGGGCCATTATCTCTATGAGGTAAGGCTTAATATTTGTTTAGTGAGTTGATAAAATAAGAGAATATGCAATAAAGGAGATTAAAAATGGTAATGGGTTATTATTAACTTTAAGGATTGTGTATTAGATTTATAATAACGTATTACTGTTGTACTGGTATTACTAGTTTGTTTTAAGCAGACAAAGAAAAGCCTCCATATCCCTTTTTCAGCCAAAGACTATTAAAACAGATATGAAAGTAAGTTTTTTTCTTCTGCAGATCAATAATGCTTGACATCAAGAAAGATAATAGAGTCACAACATTAACTACTCATGCAGGAATCAGAAACTCTCTATTAACGATACTTGATCAGCTTCAAAGATGTCAGAAATCATTAAATGAATTTTTGGAGGTATTTTTTTTTTAATCCTTGTATAATAAATTGCAAAGTGCTTTAATATCTTAGTTATTTGAAAAGATAAGTTTTTTCTTTTTGTTTTTAATTTTTAAGGAAAAACGCTCAGCATTCCCAAGATTTTACTTTATTGGTGATGATGACTTATTAGAAATACTGGGCCAGTCTACTAATCCATCAGTGATTCAGTCTCACCTTAAGAAGCTTTTTGCTGGTAAGATTCAACATTTATTCAGCAGATATTTATTGAGTTTTAGCTATCTTCCAAGCATAATGTTAGGTTCTTAGGCATACCGTTGAATAAAATGCAGATCATGTATTCGAAGAACTCAGTTTAGTGGGTGAGGCAAACTAGTAAGTTGACAAATGTCTATGATCAACATAAGCAGTGGTGTTATAGCTGCGTCCATGAAACATCTGTGAATCATTTAGCTCAGTTTTGCATATGTCAAGATGACATCTTGAGTGAGATCTAAAGAATATATGTCTTAGTATTAGACACTCAATTGTGCCCGACTCTCTGTGACCTCATAGACTATAGCCCGCCAAGCTCCTCTGTCCATGGAATTCTCCAGGCTAGAATACTAGAGTGTGTTGCCATTTCCTTCTCCAAACATAAGTCTTGAAAGTGAAAGTGGAAGTCACTCAGTCATGTCCAACTCTTTGCAACCCCATGGACTGTATACAGTACATGGAATTCTCCAGGCCAGAATACTGGAATGGGTAGCGTTTCCCTTCTCCAGGGGATGTTCCCACCCGGGGATTGAACCCAGGTCTCCTGCACTGCAGGTGGATTCTTTACCAGCTGAACCACAAGGGAAGCCCAATATAAGGTCTGGAAGTGAGGAAGAACATGTCCCTTTATTACTAAGTTTAAAGGTCTCCAGAGTATCATCCCAGTGGATATACTCAATAGGCAATTATTGTTAGCAGAGGTACCTGGAATGGAGATGTAAAATTGGGAGTCATCTGTGTAGAGATGATAATTGTTTACTAGCTAAGTTCTGTCTGACTCTTGTGACCCCATGGACTATAGCTTGCTAGGCTCCTCTGTCCATGGGGTTTCCCAGGCAAGAATACTGGAATGGGTTGCTGTTTACTTTTCCAGGGGATCTTCCCCACCGACGGATGAAACCTGTGTCTCTGGCATTGGTAGGTGGGTTCATTACCGCTGAGTGACCAGGAAGCCCATAAATGATGATTAGGTTATAGGAATAGGAGAGATTACCTGGTAAAGTGGAGAGTTACAGTGCCATATGCTTTGATGTTGTTGAATCATTTAAGTTGAGTAATTGCATTTGGAGTTGGTTTGCTACACAAACAATGATTGTTATTATTTTCTTAAAATATTATTTGTTGGAAAAAGAAATTTCATCTTCACTTATATTCAGGGATTAGCGGACTATAGGCCTACAGGCCAAATCTGATTTACTGTTTTGTATTTTTTTTTTAAAGAAGCTTTTGTTGAGAGGAATACCCCCATGCCCATTATTGTCTGTAGCTGCTTTTGTACTACAAGCATAGAGTTGAGTGATTGACAAAGAGATAGGACCATAACAACCTCAAATATTTACTCTTCGTTGTTTTACAGAAGTATTTACTAACCATTGTGTATCCTAAGCTTTAAAGTGCTTATATCTATAACTGATTTGGCCTATGGAGATAGTAGAAAGAGTTCTTCTAATCACAAAGTTTGCTTTCAAGTTCTACTTCTACTATATGTTAGTTACTAGTTTACCTCTCTGAAATCTAGTTTCTTTCTTTAAATTGTAAATAGTAACCTATGGAGTTTTTCTGAAGATACAAACTAGGTCATGTCTGTTTTTTATACCATAAAGTGAGTGTAAATTTTGGGAAAAGGAAGTGTTGTTTGCTTTCCCCCTTTGCTCTTTTCATCTCACATAAGTAGAATCATCAGTATGTATTCTTATGTGCTCATTTGTGCCTGGCTTTTTTCAATCATCATAATATTTTCAACTATATTTTATTCCTTTCTTTGCTGAAAATAGTTGTGCAAATATATCACAGTTTCTCATTCACCTTTTGGGTATTTGGTTTGTTTCTAGTTTTTGGTGATGAAAAGCTGTTCTTTTTTATTATATAACTGAACTAATATAATTCTAATATATAAATATGTTATGAAGTATCCATTTTGTAATCATATGTAATATCTAATAACTGTGTTTAACGAAGCTTTGCATTTAAATTGTTTCTTTTGTAATATAGGCATACACAGCGTCTGTTTTGATGAGGAATTAAAACATATAACTGCAATGAAATCTTTAGAAGGAGAAGTTGTACCTTTTAAAAATAAAGTTCTTCTGTCCAGTAATGTAGAGGTAAGTAATTCTTTTCAAATGTGAAAGTATAAAAAATTAACAGTATGAACTTTGTATCAAAAGTAATTTGGTCAATTTGTAGAGTATGTTGGTTAATTTAGGCCTTTTAGGAACCTTTCTCATATCTTAAAAATAATTTTTTTTGTTAAGTTCACAATGATTTAATATTAAGGAGAATATGAATTTTTAGTTTTTGGAATTGGAGCATGTAACTTTGAAAAGAACTTTTGCTTTGAAGTCAGAAAGACTTGGATATTAATTGTAGCTCCACAACTTACTAGCTAAATAACTTTGAGTCTCAGTTTTCTTAACTATTAAATGAGAAGTCCTACTAGCTATTGCAAAGCCTTTCATTGAAACTTAAACGAGATAATTGGTGTTAGGTACACTATAGTGTGACTTCCCAGTGGCACCAGTGGTTAAGAACCCACTTGCCAATACACAAGACATAAGGGATGTAAATTTGATCCCTGGGTCGGGAAGATCCCCTGGAGGAGGGCATGGCAATCTACTCCAGTATTCTTGCCTGGAGAATCCCATGGACAGAGGAGCCTGACAGGCTACAGTCTATAGGGTCGCAGAGTCAGATACAACTGAAACAACTCAGCATGCACACACGCATGCACACTATAGTGTTTGGAATATAAGTTCTCAATAAGTCTTTGTTCCTTTTTTCTTCAGGATCTGAGTTGTATAAGATGATTTAAGTGAACAAGTACACTTGAAACTCATGCATTTATACTACAACTATTGATTAATTTGTTCTATTGGACTAGAAGTGAACTGTCAAATGTCTATTACAGTTACACAGATAAAGCCAACAGCATTAGGATGTATGCATCAAATTATAATTTTTAAGTTCCAAAGTTATCTTCGAACTGCAAGTCAGGTCCATGCCTTATCACATATATATCTGTACAGTTTATAAAATGTCCATTCTTGGTTGGGCCTCTACATCTTATTGGATATGAAGTGTATCAATCAGGTGGCTGTAAGCATAGATTTGTTAGGTAGATATCATGTTTGGTGAAGGGTTTTATTGTTTTTGCTGTTGTTTTCCTTTATTGTAATTTTATTAGGACTGGTGAAACACACAGAGAAAAAGCTGTTAGCAGCTGAGGTAGCACAGAACTCTGGAAGCTCCTGTGACGGTTGCAGGAGGTGTCTGCAGCCTCGCACCAAAAGCTCTTACTCTTTAGCTGCAGTGGCTTTTGAACTGGGCAAAAGCTTGTGCTCTTTTTAATACTGGAAAACACTCTAAAAATAAACAGTAGAAAGCTAGAACTTAGAGTTAAAATAGGTAATGATGAAAAGCTATTGAAGCTTGCAGTTTTGTCCTTATATTTTGTTGAGAATGATGTAGTTTTTTAAAGTTAAATAGCGATTCTTAAATATTCATTGCTCTTTTTGATCAGTTATCATTCTTATTTTGACCTTAGTTAACTTTTATTCTTTTATCTATAATCAAATAATTGAAAAATTTTGACCTTGAAACAGTTAATTTTGTTTGAAGAGGGAGCTTAACTCCTTAAATAATATAGTTCACCTTAATGAAGCAATCTCTTTTTATAGTTACAGTTTTCTAAATATGAGATCATCAGGTTAGCATAAGCCAAGGGACTTAGCCAGTCAGTGTGGCTCTAATTTTCTGGCCCAGCTGTCTAGTTTGGTTTGTCATAATGACGAAATGAATGAGTTACTTTTTAAATGTTCATATTTTTTTGGTTTGTATGGATGATGATAGTGATCACTAACTACAAATTTTTGAGTTTCACACTTAGCATTATCCCAAGAGGTGAAAAAAATAGTTATTTTCAATTTATTTAAATAATTTATTTAAAAATATATGCCATTTAGCACATTTTTGGAATGTGAGAGTCAGTAAGAAATTATAACCTTCATGAAATAAAAAATAGAGTCATTAGGTTGTGTTTTTGTTTTATGACTGGTGTAATAAGAAATACATTTTCTAATCTTATTTTCAGACTTGGTTAAATGATTTATCCTTGGAAATGAAGCAAACTTTGAAAGAGTTGTTGATAGAATGTGTTACTGCTGGTCGAAGTTCTCAAGGTGCAATTGACCCATCCTTTTTCCCTTCACAGGTAAGGGAATGTCTTCGTTAGAAGTAGGCATGGTGTCACTGGGAGAGCCCTGATCTAGAGGTCAGGAGGCTTAAACAGCTGGGATCTTTGTTGTCCCTTTATCTAGCAGGGAACATTTGACAAATTGGTTACCTTCCTTAGTCCCTCAACTGTAAAATGTGAGGTAGGAACTGCACGATAGTGAAATTCCCTTCCAGCTCCATTAGTTTGCTATAATTTGGATGCTTTCAAAGCAGAAACCTGTTGACATTGCAGCTATCAAGCCAGTGGGGGGTAGAATTGGGAGGCAGAATCAGTGATGTAGTACTTTCCTGGTTCCAGATGCTTAGTCCTTCACTGATGGAGTCACAGGCTCTATAACTTTGTCTCTCACCCTTCCCATGAACTAATATAGGAGATTGGAGCTGGCAGAAGTTTAGCAGAGTGTTATTGTAGGTCTTTAGGCAGGAATACTGAAGTGGTTTGCCATTCCCTTCTCCAGTTGACCACATTTTGTCAGAACTCTCCACCATGACCCATCTGTCTTGGGTGGCCCCACGCAGCATGGCTCATAGTTTGACTGAGTTAGACAAGGCTGTGGTCCGTGTGATTAGATTGGTTAGTTTTCTGTGATGGTGGTTTTCAGTCTGTCTGCCCTATGATAGAGAAGGATTAAGAGGCTTATGACAGGTTCCTGATGGGAGAGACTGACTGAGGGGGAAACTGGGTTTTGTTCTGTGGGCGGGGCCATGCTCAGTAAATCTTTAATCCAATTTTCTGTTGATGGGTGGGGCTGTGTTCCCTCCCTGCTATTTACCTGGGGCCACACTATGGTGGAGGTAATGAAGATAATGGTAACCTCAAAATGCTTTTGAACTGTGGTGTTGGAGAAGACTCTTGAGAGTCCCTTGGACTGCAAGGAGATCCAACCAGTCCATCCCAAAGGAAATCAGTCCCGAATGTCCATTGAAAGGACTGATGTTGAAGCTGAAACGCCAATACTTTGGCCACCTGCTGTGAAGAACTGACTCATTGGAAAAGACCCTGATGCTGGGAAAGATTGAAGGCAGGAGGAGAAGGGGACGACAGAGGATGAGATGGTTGGATGGCATCACTGACTCAATGGACATGATTTTGAGTAAACTCTGGGAGCTGGTGATGGACAGGGAGGCCTGGCATGCTGCAGTCCATGGGGTTACAAAGAGTCGGACACAACTGAGCGACTGAACTGAACTGACCTGAAGTGTCGGTCTGAAACAATCACAGCCCTGAACTAGAACTTTGACAGCAAAGAACAGAGCTAGGTTGCAAGGTTGATATAGATATTGCTGCAGGTCAGTGTTTATAACAGCTTATTTCCGAAACACTGGATGTTGGATATGTATCACAAAACTTGTTCTCACAAAACTTATTCTGAGCCATATTAAAGTATAGCACTAGGACATGGATTAAATATCCTGCCTTGTTCAGGATTAGTTTTATTACTGGTTGAGACTAACACTATACAGGTAGGATATCAGGAACTTTAGTTCTTAGGGACTATGAAAGATAGGCATTGAGATAATCTGTGATTTCTCACAGGAAAATCTACCTGTTTTTTGTTTTTCAAATTAAAACATTTAGCAGCTATTGGAACAGGTTTTTATGTTGGTTCTTCTAAAGCATGAGAAGTTAGACAGGAAACTTGCAACATTTTAGACTGTTAGCTATTTTACCAGTTGTATCAGTTGCAACTTTTAGCAGTTTAAGTCAAGTTAAAATATGTTTTAAAAAAATCTCAAGTTCTTAGAGAAAAATAAAAATAATCATTGATGAGTAAAATAATGCCATTGCAAAGCCAGAATTAAAGTGTTTTATTACCTCTGGAAATCTTTCCTAGTATTCTGTCAATTTCCAGGTAGGATTTAAATTGACTTAGAATAAAAGACACAATATTAAAAAATATACAAAAGTAAGAATTGCAAAGAATTAGATTGAGGAAATGAGAGTTTTATCAGGAGATGTATTAGGGGTTACAGTCTAAAGAAGGTTGCTGAATTGAGCATGAAACAGTTCTGGGTTCTGAGCAGTCAAGAAAAAATATGAATTACTAAAATGTAAATAGCTCATTTACAAGCTGGTTTTAGAAAAGGCAGAGGAACCGGAGATCAAATTGCCAACATCTGCTGGATCATGGAAAAAGCAAGAGAGTTCCAGAAAAACATCTATTTCTGCTTAATTGAGTATGCCAAAGCCTTTGACTGTGTGGATCACAAGAAACTGTGGAAAATTCTGAAAGAGATGGGAATACCAGATCACCTGACCTGCCTCTTGAGAAATCTGTATGCAGGTCAGGAAGCAACAGTTAGAACTGGACATGAACAACAGGAAATGGGAAAAGGAGTATGTCAAGGCTGTATATTGTCACCCTGCTTATTGAACTTATATGCAGAGTACATCATGAGAAACGCTGGGCTGGAAGAAGCATGAGCTGGAATCAAGATTGCTGGGAGAAATATCAATAACCTCAGATATGCAGATGATACCACCCTTATGGCAGAAATTGAAGAGGAGCTAAAAAGCCTCTTGATGAAGGTGAGAGAGGAGAATGAAAAAGTTGGCTTAAAGCTCAACATTCAGAAAATGAAGATCATGGCATCTGGTCCCATCACTTCATGGGAAATAGATGGGGAAACAGTGGAAACAGTGCCAGACTTTATTTTGGGGGGCTCTAAAATCACTGCAGATGGTGACTGCAGCCATGAAATTAAAAGAGGCTTACTCCTTGGAAGAAAAGTTATGACCAACCTAGATGGTCATATTCAAAAGCAGAGATGTTACTTTGCCATCAAAGGTCCGTCTAGTCAAGGCTATGGGAGTTGACTCACTGGAAAAGACTCTGATGCTGGGAGGGACTGAGGGCAGGAGGAAAAGGGGATGACAGAGGATGAGATGGCTGGATGGCATCACCGGCTCGATGGACATGGTTCTGAGTGAACTTTGGGAGTTGGTGATGGACAGGGAGGCCTGTTGTGCTGCGATTCACGGGGTCGCAAAGAGTCGGACACGACTTAGTGACTGAACTGAACCGAACTGAAATAGCTCATTATCTTTGTAAAAATGTGAACTACTAAAAATATAAATGTAAATAGTTCATTAGCTCTGTAAAAATGTGAACTACTAAACTGTATCTAGAAAATAATTCTAGTTTACTAGCAGTTAATGTTAAGAAAAAATTATCTCAAGAGACCATATATAAATGGATTGAATAGTATAATTGTCTACATGAATGTCCGAAACAGGTTACTGTGTGCTGTTATTCAGTTCTCTAAAGACATCTTTGTGAGGACCTGAAATAAGGTGGGGAAGGCACTTTCTCGTCTGGGAAGGAGGCAGCATAATAAAGTGGAAAGATTCTGACTTACCTTGGTTCACATCCTATCTTTGGAGTGATTCTTTTGGCCACTTAATTAAGAGGGTGTAATAACACCTCCATGGCAACTCATTTGAAGGTTAAATTTTATTAGTGGAGCAGCACCCTTAATGACCATTATATTTTAGGCAATTAAAATCTTAGTGTCTGTTCAGGTATTTGAATGGTAATGTGACATGAGAATTAGTCAAGACTAATTTTTGTCTTGAGTATCATTTCTGTTAGTCTCTCATAGAAAGTATAGCAGACTGTTAAAAATTGAGATATTGATGTGCACTTATTTATAACACAGAAATTCAATAGTACCGCCTGAATGAAAATCCACATATGTACATATTAGTTTCGAGGTGGCATATGAACATTTTCATATGAAAATTAAAGAGCAAAGTCTTTTCTTACAAAGCAAATTTGGATTTGTTTAAATACTTTCCAGTTCAGTTCAGTCACTCAGTCATGTCTGACTCTGCGACCCCTTGAAGTGCAGCACGCCAGGCTTCCCTGTCCGTCACCAGCTCTCAGAGCTTACTCAAACTCCTGTCCATCGAGTTGGTGATGCCAACCAACCGTCTCATCCTCTGACATCCCCTTTTCCTTCTCCTTCAATCTTTCGCAGCATCAGGGTCTTTTCCAATGAGTCAGTTCTTCACATCAGGTGGCCAAAGTAAATGCATTATCATATACTTGATTAATTAAATGTTTTACCATATACTTGATTAAAGAATCTGGTGAGTTTTGTACTACAAAGTATGAGAGATGACTTTGCCTTGGAAAGTTACTAATTGATTTTCTTTTTTGTTAAAGAACTTGATGTGGTACTTATATAATGTTCTGACTTAGAGCAAACAACCCCTTAGCCTGCTATATTGTTTTAAAATGTCTATATAGATAATGAGTTCATCTGAGAAATAGAGGCATTTAATGATATTTTCTGGATGCTAAAAGGTAAATATAAGAAAAAGACGATCTGTTCAGTAGTAATTGGTCAGTAGCTTTAGCGCTTTATATGATGATGGATGGTTCATCTTTATATGATGATGGATGGTCTTTAGTTTAAAGGAGGGCCCTTTTCCATCTAAGAACTGTTTCAAAGTATTTTAAAATATGTTTTTAAAATCTGGTATTTAAATGTATCGTTTGCTTTATCAGCAACCTTGCTATATAGGTTATATTACAGAAATCCTCACAAACAGCATTAATATTTCATATTTTATGGGAACATGAAGATGATCTATATTTAGTCTCTATTTATGGGGATTAGATTGAACATACAAATCTTGCTTTAAGATAAAATTGGTATTTTGAAATTGTAGACTTCAGTGGTATACTGAGAGATTATTTTCGAATGCTACAAGATTACTCTTTTTATTAAATAGGATTAAATATCCTGATATCTTTGCTAGTTAACAGAGGCCATTTATGAAGTGAGTCATGGGAAGAAAGTACAAAGGCACTTAGGTTATAATAAGCTTAGTGCATTCAAAGGCCCAAAAACAGGCCTGTAGAAGAATAGTGAGAGATGATTTCTGAGAAGTAGGCTTCAGCTGCATCACACAATGCTTTTCCTACAAATGTATTACTCTGTTAATATTTGAGGTGCCAGTAAGACATTCACGTAGGGAGATCCAATATGTAATTGGAAATTTGGAAAGAGGTATCTTTCCTTACATTTATAAAATATTCTAAATAAATTCACCTTTTAAAAATAATTTTTCTCTTTATTCATTAGATATTATGCTTGGCAGAACAGATTAAATTCACTGAAGATGTAGAAAATGCTATCAAAGATCATAGTCTTCATCAGATTGAAACACAGCTGGTAAATAAGTTAGAGCGCTATACTAACATTGATACAAGTTCTGAGGATCCAGGGAATACTGGTATGGAAAAATGTTCCATTTTTTGCTGACTTTTGTTATTTGAACATTTCTTTTAGTATTCTATCTTAATTTATCTATTGTGCTTTTGTCTGTCAATCAATCAATAATCTGTCTATTTTGGAGGTTAATTTAGAAATTATAATAGATACACTTAACTTTTATATTGTACTTGGAATCAATAATTTATTATTTTTAATGGAATGTAGAAACTTACCATTGTATAGATTTCTTTATCCTCCCCCTTTTATGTTTTCAATGTGTATAGATATTTACCTTTATCTATATATTATATATTAGATATATATTTATCTATGTGTATATATATATAGATAGATATTTATCTATATACATTGAAAACTCCATGAGATTCTAACTTTTCCTTTTACCATCACCTGTATCTCAGAGGACCTGAGAATTGTATTTAGATGCTTACCATTTCTGTTGCCGATCCTTCATCTTGGTTTCTTCCGGTGTCATTATCTTTGTTTGAAGAATTTCATTTAGTGTTTCTTTTAGAGCTTCCCTGGTAGCTCAGAGGTTAAAGCGTCTGCCTGCAATGCGGGAGACCTGGGTTCGATCCCTGGATCGGGGATATCCCCTGGAGAAGGAAATGGCAACCCACTCCAGTATTCTTGCCTGGAGAATCCCATGGACGGAGGAGCCTGGTGGGCTACAGTCCATGGGGTTGCAAAGAGTCAGACACAACTGAGCCACTTCACTTCACTCACTTGCTGAATATGAATCTTACAGATTTCATTCACTTGAGAATATATTCATTTCACCTTTATTATCTTTTCTGATGTGTGTGTGTGTTTTTTTTTTTTTTTGGTTCTTTTCATGTCGAATGATTTCAGATTGCATCCTGGACATTTTGAATATTGTGTTACAATAATCTAAGTCTTATTTAAATTTTCCGGGTAGTGTTGATATTTTTCTGTGAGCAAGTGCTCTCGTTAGGTTCAGCCCCAAGTTCCAGTCAGCCTTCTGTGGGCTGTGGGTCCCACGTCTGTTCTGTCTGTGCTGTGTTCTTCAGATCCTCGGACCTTTCCCACATGTGTGCCGCCTAGTGGCCAGTCATTAAAGTCCGATTTAGTCGGCACCTCAGGCTAGGTTCAGTTCTTTCATGAAGAAGTTTCCAGGATGTCTTCCCAGGCTCCTCCTGCTCCGTGAACTCCGCCGGGTTCTGTGGTTCCCTCGGGCTGCCCTTTTGACTTCCGGTCAGAGAGCAGGGGCTCCATGTGCTCTCCCGCACACTTCCTGTGACTGGGCCCGTGTCTTGAACCATCTGATGGAGAGAAGAGTGAAGAGCAGTTTGGGTTTGTCTCCCTTTCTTGGGGTCA
Source organism: Budorcas taxicolor (assembly GCF_023091745.1). Taxonomy (NCBI): domain Eukaryota; kingdom Metazoa; phylum Chordata; class Mammalia; order Artiodactyla; family Bovidae; genus Budorcas; species Budorcas taxicolor. The sequence goes on along the minus strand of NC_068924.1, from coordinate 4,903,630 downwards.
TGGCTCCTCTAATTTGAGAGGGCGGTTCTCTTCCTTCAGAGTTTTAGGCCTTTCTGGGATTCCCCTGCCAGCGCTGTGGCTATGGGGAGACTCCATTTTTGCTTTTCAACTCGGAGGTAGAGGCCTTGTCCTTGAACTCTCTCTGGTAACACCACTATGGTTTCTGGCAACACTGAGTCCAGGTCCATGCATATAAGAGAGAAAAAAGGAAAAAGGTAAACTTAGCACTGGTTTGGTTGTACTTCTGATTCTGTCCTTCCCCAGTTTGCCTGATACTCTTTACTTTTGCTTAAATAGCTGTTTAATGCAGGTTGTCTTGTGTTTTATACCTGCATTCAGAGGGAGAGCCAGGCTGAGTGTCCTTACTCCCTTGGAGAAGGACCTAGAACCCCTGTTTCATTGAATTTTTAGTTTTTACACTCACAGTTCTTACTGGTGCATTTGACGTTCTTTTGAGTTGCATGATGTATGTTACTGTACTGTTAAGATGGATTATGAAATTAAATGCACTAAGGAATCATATATATATAAATTTGCTAAGGAATCATTCATATATATACATATAAAATGTTAAAGTACATAAATCACAGGCTAACATTTTCTCCAATTATTTTAATTGTATACAGAATGTGGCATTCTGGAGCTTAAACTTAAAGCACTTATTCTTGATATTATTCATAATATTGATGTGGTGAAGCAGTTAAACCAAGTGCAAATTCATACAACTGAAGACTGGGCTTGGAAAAAACAAGTTAGGTTCTATATGAAAAGTGATCACACATGTTATGTTCAAATGGTGGATTCTGAACTTCAGTATACTTATGAATACCAGGTATGCCTTATGGCAGAAATGTTTAATTTTTCCAGTTAGAAATTATTTACTTTAAAGGAAATTTGCTATTGAATGAAAGTTATTTTAATTTTAGTTGTAACTTTTAAGAGTTTTGTTTGTGTTATTGTCTTCTATTTCATCATACTTAGAAAGATGCTATATTGGAAAAATTCTATTTACAAAAAAGTTAAAATAATGGCAGTGTTGTGCTGAATTCTTTAAATGTGCCATTTCTTGAAGTAGTATTTATTTATGTAGACTGAAATATATCTCTAATCCAAAGAGAAGTGAATATTAGGCAACCTTGGTAGAAACAATTTGGTTTGTGTCTCCTTTTACAAGGCCAAAATTAGTTAATATGTTAAAGTATGTTTGTTAAATATCTTCAGTTTGCAAGGTAAAAGAATTTTAAAGCAAATAATGTAATCTATTCTCAAAAAATCCATCTGTATGCTCTTTGCCTTTTTCCATCATAGTGAGTCAGTCATCAGGATATGTTTGACATTTATGTTAATAAGCATGTCAGGAGAATTGCCTGCTGGCTCTTTCAAAAAGGAAATGAATTTTGAGACCCAAATCTGTCCACTTAAATTGATGAAAAAACTCTATAAAATGCAATTTGAATCTGTTTTTTGAGAATTATTTGGTAATTTAAGATTATTAATTTCATAAGGAATTTTCCAAATTAATTATACTTTGATATTTCCAAAGTAGTTCTCATTTGTGAAGATGGTAAAATTTAAGGAATTTTAAAATACAAAATAGAATTATTGTATGCAGTTGTATTGAGTTGTATTGGAAAGTGTGTAATTGTATACAGGTTTTGAATTTATCTGTCTTCGAGGTATATATTTGTGACATTATCAAGAACTTGATTGGGGGATATATACATATGTGTGTATGTATATATATATGTGTGTGTGTGTGTGTGTGTGTGTATATATATATATATATATATATATATATATATATGGCTGAGTCCCTTCACTGTTCACCTGAAACTGTCACAACATTGTTAATTGGCTATACCCCAATACAAAATTTTTTGATGTTAAAAAACAAAAAAGAACTTGAGGGACTATATGAAAAACCTGACAGTTTATCAATTGAGGATAGAATAAAATGCATGCTTGAGAAATAACTAAGTTTAATTCCATTTTGTGCTTTAGAAAGTTTCTTTACTAAAGTATGTTTTAGTAAACAACTTTAAACTTTTGTTGCCTTTTAGACTTTTTAACTAGAATCTCTCACTATATGATATTTGTAATGTTGAATAGAATAGGAACGTGAAATTTATATTTCTCATATAGGGTAATGCTCCCAAGTTGGTTTACACTCCTCTGACGGACAAGTGCTACCTAACTCTCACTCAAGCCATGAAGATGGGACTTGGAGGAAATCCTTATGGTCCAGCTGGAACTGGAAAAACTGAATCAGTAAAGGCTTTAGGTGGACTTCTTGGAAGACAAGTTTTAGTTTTCAATTGTGATGAGGTAGAATAAATAATTATCTAACTATGTAATAGTGTCTTAGATGTTTGAAATAGTTTTTACATATTTATATATATGAAATGCTATCGTTTAAATCACTCTACTTCTGAAAATGAAATTTGTTTTGAGAAGTAAAATGGAGAGAGGTTGCATATAGTATAGTCTAAAAGCTTTTCTAAAGATAACTATTATAAGACGTAATTTTAAATATTGAATGAAGATTTATGTTAGAGTGTAGAAAAACACTTTTTGTAAGGAGAATAGTGAAGATAGGAGGAGAAAATCTTAAATTCATTTAAAGTACCATTTTCAGAGCATTATGTGTAGGATTTATATTTTGACTTAAAGAATAACTAAAACAAAATCTTTAGTTCTTGTGCTTTTCAGAATGCTTTCACATGAATTATTTTGTTTATTCCTTGAAACCACCCTAGTTTTTAAAAGAATAGCTATTTATTAATAAAGAACCAAAGGGCATAGATGGATGAAATGATTATCTTCTCACTAAATGATATAAAGTATTAGATTATTATTAGAGTTTTTAATTATGTTTAATGAATATAATTTTAATTGTTATTTTTAAGGGCATCGATGTGAAGTCAATGGGACGAATATTTGTTGGCTTGGTAAAGTGTGGGGCCTGGGGTTGTTTTGATGAATTCAATAGATTGGAAGAATCCGTACTGTCTGCAGTTTCTATGCAAATCCAGACAATTCAAGATGCTTTGAAGAATCATAGATCTGTGTGTGAGCTGCTTGGCAAGGAGGTATAGCTACATCGGAAATTTAAAGAATTAAAATATTTTATAAAACTTTGTGTTACTCATACTCAGGCAAATAGTCTATCTTTATTGCTTCTGGCACCCTTGTTTCTAATTTGTGACCAGTGTGTTAAACCTTTTTACCTGTGAATTGTCTCTGAATTTCTCACCTTTTTTTGGTCCCATTTCCACTATTCGTTTTCAAACTTTCAGTATTGAATAATCCAGTTATAATGTTTGCTAACGTTTATCAAACACTCTATGCTGGCACTGTGCTTAATGCTTTTATATTTTGTTTTACTTAGTACTCACCACAGTTCTTTGAGTTAGGTACTGTTATATTTTTTTCACTTTATGGATGAGGAAACTACGGCTTTGTAAGTTAGCATAAGTAGTGGTGTTGGAAATTGAACTCAGGTGTGTCTAACTCTGAAATTCATGTTTTTAATCACTATTCTATATGAATCTTCATTAACATTTAGCTATTCTACTGCTGCTTACTTCTCCACATAGGAAATATACATTCATGTCGTTAGAATGGAAACTTATTTGTATATAAAATATAGATTTCTCTCTCTATATGTAATGGTGAACACACTGGAAGTAGAAAGAGCTGTGAAATTATCCTCTTCTCCATAATGACATTTTCACAATACGAGTTTTTCAAGGTAGGCTAAGTAGAACCAATTCCAAATTTCTTGTAACTTCTGAGTTTACCTGAGTAAAATTTAAATGTTTAAACTCTTTCTTCACAAAGAAAAGAGAAACTATTAAGTACCATCAAAATATATTTTTTCCCCTGTTCATTTTTGTCATTTCCTCCTCTTAGAAAGAAAAATTGTCCTTTTTGCCAACCCAAGCTAAATTTTCCATCTATACTTTGGGATCAGCTTCCCAGGGACTTTCTCTTCAGAGTTATTCCTGTCCTCTTTCTTCCCATTTCTCACTGGCTTTTAAACATAATCACATAATTTTCCTTCTAAATGATGTACAATATTATATATACTAATACTGTAGTATGCTATTTAGTATAATGAAAACATAAGCAAAGTGAAAGTGAAAGTGAAATTGCTCAGTCTTGTCCGACTCTCTATGCGACCCCATGGACTGTAGCCTACCAGTCTCCCAGTCTATGGAATTTTGCAGGCAAGAACACTGGAGTGGGTTGCCATTTCCTTCTCCAGGGGATCTTCCTGACCCAGGGATCGAACCCGGCTCTCCTGCATTGCAGGCAGATGCTTTACCATCTGAGCAACCAGGGAAGCCCAAAACATAAGCAAACCTTCCCTTAATTCATCTTTTCTTCCACCATTCTCTTTTTCTTTTCTTTCCTTTATAGCCAGATTTTTTACTCTAGGTATTTCTGCTTCATTGTTGTTCATTCATTGTTTACACATTATAATTCTAATTTTCTATTCTTACTGCTTTGTTGAAAATACTCCCACTAGATAACACTCAAGATATTTTACTCTTCACTGTCATAGCGTTTATTAACTATAATTGCTTGACTGTAGTATTCAATAGACTATAAATTCCAAAAGAGCATGAACTATTACTGACTTTAATTCAGAGTTGTGTTGTCTCTGTATACTTAAGAAAGCACCTAACACAAGGAAGGCTTTTAATAAACATTAATATTGAATAAATGGACAGTCAAACTGGTTACCGTCACTGAAACTTTCAGCCTCAAAAAACTGAAGAATCTCTATAAAGTAGTATAGTTCATAAGGAGTTTATTATATGTTGAGTAGATCTTTAGCACCCTAGTGGTTACTTTTTGCTAAGGTATAAGATGTGTGTAGAACTATGTCGCGATAAAACTTCTATTGGTAATATATTTTATAGTTATAGTTTCAAATACTTGATGCCTGTGTTTTAAATTAATATTTCAGGTAGAAATAAATTCTAATTCTGGAATCTTTATCACTATGAATCCTGCTGGAAAAGGCTATGGTGGAAGACAAAAACTGCCTGATAATCTTAAACAACTTTTTAGGCCAGTAGCCATGTCTCGTCCAGACAATGAGCTTATTGCAGAAGTTATTCTCTATTCAGAAGGCTTTAAAGATGCTAAAGTGTTGGGCAGAAAATTGGTAGCTATCTTCAATCTATCCAGGTGAGTTTTCTTATTTTAAATTTTGAAATACTTTGTGTCTCCAATGATATTGTACCTCAGGTATAGATAGGACAGATTTTAGTTTGAATAACAAAAATGTCTGGCTCAAAAGTACTTGTTTTTAAATACTATTGATTTAATTTCACTTTTTTTTTCCTGTAAAACATATTTAATGGAGTACTCTAGCTAAATGATATTTATTAGACTAAATTTCTGATTTATGAAACTAATTTTCTGATTTCTATGTGTTAGTAGTTGGATTCTGTATCTTTTAGTATGATAATTAAATGAATTTCTTATAGCTATTTGATGCTTTATGATTTCCATGTCTTTACTTAAGGGAACTTTTGACACCTCAGCAACATTATGATTGGGGTTTGAGAGCTTTGAAAACAGTTCTAAGAGGAAGTGGAAATCTTCTTAGACAGCTGAAGAAAACTAGTGTTAAACAAAATGGTATGATTCATTATTTCAATTATAATCTAACTTTTTAAAAGAAGTTTTAATTTAGTATAGTTTTAGATTTATATAAAAGGTATACATATAATATAGAGGGCTTCTGAATGTTATGCCCATCCAGTTTCTCCTGTGTTAACATATTAGTATGATACATTTATTAATTCTAATGAACCAATGTTGATTCATTATTTTTTGATAAAGTCCATAATTTATCCAGATTTTTCATGATTTTTTCTTAATGTCCCATCATAACTTTTAAACATGCATTAAATATTAAACATTTGCAGTATATAGAGGAATAGTCTAGTCCACTTGTTCTCAATCCTTAATGTGAATTAGAATCACCTAGAGGCTTGTTAGGACACAGATTTTTGGATCCTACCCTCAAAGTTCCTGATTTGGTAGGTCTGGAATAGTGTCTGAAAATTTATATAGTCTTAAAACAGCAACAGAAACCTTAGAAAAACATGGAGATTTTCTCTTTCAAGGAGATAGTATACCAAACAAAATTATTCTTTTAAAGAGATATTTTAAGATTTCAAAAAAATGCCTTTTAACCTAAGAATAATTTTAGATTTATTAAAGTTGCAAAGTTGGCATTCCCATTGTTTCATCTTATTTGTTGTTGTTTAGTCGCAAAATCAAGTCTGATTTTTTTTATGACCCTGTGGACTGTAGGCCACCAGGCTCCTTTGTCCGTGGAATTTTCCAGGCAAGAATACCGGAGTGGGTTGCCATTTCCTTCTTCAGGGGATCTTCCCGACCCAGGGATTGGACCTGTGTCTTCTGCACTGGCAGGTGGATTACAGGCAGATCTTTACCACTGAGCTACCAGGGATGCCCCCTTTACTGTGGTACATTTGTCAAGACTGAGAAACTAAGGCTGATACATGAGTATTAACTAAAGTCCAAACTTCATTTGAATTTCACCTGTTTTATCACTGCCGTCCTCTTTCTGTTCCAAGGTTGACTCTAGGGTGCCGTGTTGCGTTAAGTTGCCATGTCTCCTTGGTGTACTCTGCTCTGTGACAGTCTCTCAGTCTGTTTTTGTTTTTATTAATTAAAGTCTGGGTACCCTGGAATTCAGATTTTATGGAAAAGTGTTCATAACTCAGTAATACTTGTTTTTCAGCAGTTAAAAGATAGTTGAGTAAGCTGGCTAATTAACATAATAGCATATGCCATAAATGTTACTAAATTCTAGTATGTAAGTTATTTACTAATAGTGCATATCAAGGCACTTAAAAACTTTACAGTCATTAGATTCATAACTAGTTTTAAAATGAAACTTTTTTTCTAGTTAATGAAAGTCATATTGTGGTACAAGCACTGAGACTTAATACAATGTCAAAGTTTACATTTGCTGATTGCACTCGGTTTGATGCACTGATTAAAGATGTGTTTCCTGGAATCGACTTTAAAGAAGTAGAATATGATGAACTGAGTGCTGCACTAAAGCAGGTCTTTGAGGAGGCCAATTATGAAATCATATCCAATCAGGTAACTGTCGAGAATACTTCATAATATATTGATCCTTTCTCCTGGTTAATTTTTATTAACTACCTTTACCCTTTATTTTTCAGCTTATCTTTCATCTTTCAGTTTAAATCTTCCTCACTCTTTGAAGCCTTCCCTAATTTTCGAATCTAAATTAGATCCCCTAGCTGTGTGCTTTCTTTACCTTTGTAATATATACATTTTAATGTTCAATTGGATGATTAATATTGATTCTCTCCCACCAGATAGCTGTCTCCACGAAAAGTGGGATCCATGTCTATTTTACTGTTTTATTCCCAGTGCCTATAATGGAGTCTGGCGCTAATATCAATAGATCTATCATATGGATTTTTGATAGTTGATTATGTATGATTTAAACTTTGACAGTATCTTAGGAGAACTTCACTTTAGTAGGTCTTTTTATGAAGCAAAAATGAATGTTCAAAATGAATACCTTTTCCTCAGAATTTTTTTTTTTTTTTTGGAGAGAGACAGGTTGTAAATGAATGAATGAATTGGCAAAGTGAATAAAATATTGAATATATTTTGTTTGAATGAATAAATGAGGGAAGACAACCGTGAACATTTGATAACTTGCTTCTTTTAAAGAAATATGAAATTAAAGATCATGTTGTGTGTTCAGATTTATTTCATGATTCTTTTATTTACGGCTTTATCTTCCATTGAAGAAATAAAAGGTTTGAAATATGTTGGAAATAGAACAACTGTTACAGATTGAAAGTGAAATTGTGTATGATTGTACGTGGTAAATCATATGTGAATATATTTCTTTTCTACTAGATCAAGAAGGCTTTAGAATTATATGAACAGTTACGCCAGAGGATGGGAGTTGTTATTGTTGGCCCAAGTGGTGCTGGAAAATCTACTCTTTGGAGAATGTTAAGGGCAGCACTTTGTAAAACTGGCAAAGTGGTAAAACAGTATACCATGAATCCCAAAGCTATGCCTAGACATCAGTTACTAGGCCATATTGACATGGATACAAGGGAATGGTCTGATGGCGTTTTGACAAATAGTGCTCGTCAAGTAGTTCGAGAACCTCAAGGTTGGTCTCTGTTGTGTGACTCATTGATTTATTTTAGAGGATGTTAGAACTTGTCTGTAATTCTGTCTTTTTTGAATCTTATGCATGACCATAACCTGCTGTATCGTGATCTACATTGATATTTCACTTTGGAGTAAAAGACATGTTATTGTTTTTATCTGTACTCTATAGCAAAACTTTTATTATAATAGAAACTTCCAAGCAATCTGGGTAAATTGTAGTTCATAACTAGATTGATCTATTGAATAAATATAAAATCTTTGCTTAATTGATATTGTAATGCCTCATAAATAAGCAAATTGACAAATTTTTATTTGGGATTAAAATTTGTGTGTGTACACAAACTTACCACTTTGAATACAGCACTTTCAAGAATTTTGAAAATTTAAGTCATATGATTGTAAGCCTCTGGTCTAAATTTTTGGCTTGGTATTTAACAGAATTTTTAGTCCTAATCTAAGAATACTCCCTACTTTTTGTTAGGTCACAATTTAACAACTTGCTCACTGCTTCTCCCCTTTGAAGTTACCCTTTTATATATAAAAGAGATTTGACAGTGGTGTATTTTTTACTTCTCATGTGGAACACTGAAGTGTAGCTTTCTCATATTTTCTTAAAACACTATTACATAGAAAGCATTCATACATTCTAATGACATGGTGGAAGACAAAATGTAAAGAATATCTCACAAGCTTGTGGAAATAGAAATACCTAGGTCTTACTTAAAGCTCAACATTCAGAAAACTAAGATCATGGCATCCAGTCCCATCACTTGATGGCAAATAGATGGGGAAACAGTGGCTGACTTTTATTTTTTGGGGCTCAGAATCACTGCAGATGGTGATTGCAGCCATGAAATTAAAAGATGCTTATTCCTTGCAAGGAAAGTTGTGACCAACCTAGACAGCATAGTAAAAAGCAGAGACATTACTTTGCAAACAAAGATCTGTCTAGTCAAGGCTATGGTTTTTCCAGTAGTCATATATGGATGTGAGAGTTGGAATATAAAGAAAGCTGATCGCTGAAGAATTGATGCTTTTGAACTGTGGTGTTGGAGAAGACTCTTGAGAGTCCCTTGGACTGTGAAGAGATCCAACCAGTCTATCCTAAAGGAGATCAGTCCTGGGTGTTCATTGGAAGGACTGATGTTGAAACTGAAACTCCAATACTTTGGCCACCTGATGCCAAGAGCCGACTCATTTGAAAAGACCCTGATGCTGGAAAAGTTTGAGGGGAGGAGAAGGGGATGACAGAGGATGAGATGGCTGGATGGCATCACCGACTCAATGGACATAGGTTTGGGTGAACTCCGGGAGTTAATGATGGACAGGGAGGCCTGGCGTGCTGTGGTTCATGGGGTCGCAAAGAGCTGGACACAACTGAGTGACTAAACTGAACTGAAGGTCTTGCAAACCATGTTTTCTTTTATTGAGATTTCAGTTCTGTATGTTCATTAAATAAATAGAACCTTCAGTTCAGTTCAGTTCAGTCACTCAGCCTTTACCATGGAGTATATCATTGGGTCTTTGTCCAGCTGAGCCAGGATTGCCTATGGGTTCTCCACACATTTGTAGTATAAATTCACATGAAAAACTTCAACTTGTTCAACTCTTTGTTCTTTATATTTGGCTTCAGAAATATAAAGTAATATGAAAATTGCTTCTAAAGAATAATAAATTTTTTTTATTCTTTATTTTTAAATATTATTATCCTTACGTTTATTTTGCTCTCTCTGATTTTTGTTTGAAAATAGATGTTAGCTCATGGATAATCTGTGATGGTGATATTGATCCTGAATGGATAGAATCTCTGAATTCTGTTCTGGATGATAATCGACTACTCACTATGCCCAGTGGAGAAAGGATTCAGTTTGGCCAAAATGTTAACTTCGTATTTGAAACTCACGATTTAAGTTGTGCCTCACCAGCTACAATATCTAGAATGGGAATGATCTTTCTTAGGTAAGTGCACTTGTATACCTTGTGTTAGAATATTTTCAGTTATTATTTTGTTTCATAGCTAAGTGACATAAGTGATACATGAGTAATATGTGAATATTTTTTTTCATTGTTTATTAACTTCTTTGTTACGTTTTTATTCATTCAGAGTTCCTGTTTATTTAGTTGAATTATTTCAGCAGTATAGTGGTATCACAGGAGAAGGACATGGCAACACACTCCAGTATTCTTGCCTAGAGAATCCTATGGACAGAGGAGCTTGGTGGGCTGCTGTCCATGGGGTTGCACAGAGTTGGAGACGACTGAAGCCACTTAGCATGCATGCATTGGAGAAGGAAATGGCAATCCACTCCAGTGTTCTTGCCTGGGGAATCCCAGGGATGGAGGAGCCTCGTGGGCTGCTGTTTCTGGGTTCACACAGGGTTGGACACGACTGAAGTGACTTAGCAGCAGCAGCAATAGTGGTATCACAATTACTAAATAATTATTTTTTGTTTGCATAAATGAAACAGCAAGTATTAATATTTGTTTTTTCTTTTTTCTATAACTTTTCTTTAAATATTGTGAATGAGTTCAGAGAAGTGAACATACTACTTATGAGCTGGAGGCTAGTAATTTATAGCTGAAGGCAATGGCACACCACTCCAGTACTCTGGCCTGGAAAATCTCATGGACGGAGGAACCTGGTGGGCTGTAGTCTGTGGTTTGCAAGAGTCAGGCATGACTTAGCCACTAAACCACCACTGACAACAAAGACTTTATGCTGAAAAGAGTTTAGCAGCTTTCCTTTGTCTGTTTTGAGTGTATCCAATGTAATTTACATATTTACCTTTGATCTTTTATTTCTTTTCCTTATTAAACTGGATAGAAATGTGGGAGGAGATATTCAAGGACTCAGTATTTACTCGTGTTACTGTGAAGCACTGGTAGAGGACAGGAGAAATGACAGAATTGTCGGTCCTTGTAACTTCTAAAGTTATTCGTCTACAAGTTGTTTTTACTATGATTTTTATAAATGCGTAACATGTAATTCAGAGAAGGCAATGGCAACCCACTTCAGTACTCTGGCCTGGAAAATCCCATGAGTGGAGGAGCCTGGTAGGCTGCAGTCCAAGAGGTCGCTAAGAGTTGGATACAACTGAGTGACTTCACTTTCACGCAGTGGAGAAGGAAGTGGCAACCCACTCCAGTGTTCTTGCCTGGAGAATCCCAGGGATGGGGGAGCCTGGTGGGCTGCCGTCTGTGGGGTCGCACAGAGTCAGACACAACTGAAGCGACTTAGCAGCAGCAGCAACATGTAATTTTGAATAAGATGTCAATATTATATATAATTTCAAACATTGGATGTTACTCAAATAATTAAGTGCTTTGCTAAAAAAAATGAGATTTTACTTTAGCATGATTTTCAAGTTTCAGTAGTGGCATGGGAATTTAGGTGGTCAGCTTTTTTGGAGATAGAGAAAAAGAAAAAGTATTTTTAAAGATCTGCATTAAGATGCAGTGCAGCTTGTCTAATGTGCATTTGAATCACCTAGGGATATTGTTAAAGCAGAGATTTTGCTTCATTAGGTCTAGGATGGTACTTGGGATTCTATAGACCCCACTTTGGGTAGAAATGGTTTAGATCACTTTGTGGCTAACTTGTAGATGTGTAATTCTTCTTTAATTTATACTTACAATGATAGAGGTGAGGTTTATTTGGTTTGTTTTATAGAAAATAACATTATATATGTACACACACTTATATGTGCTTATATAAGTAGAAGTAGTGTATACACACTTACATATACAGAAGTAACTAAAAAATGAACTCTTGTATACTAGCAGATAGAGTGCATATGTAGAATAATGTTTATTGGAGCAGAAATTTATTTTGAAAGTAAATTTATGATTTACTCCTAAACAATTTTTTGGTCTTATAGTGTATTATTTTTTTAAATTTTTTTACTTTACAATACTGTATTGGTTTTGCCATACATTGACATGAATCCACCACAGGTGTACATGAGTTCCCAACCCTGAACCCCCCTCCCACCACCCTCCGTATATCATCTCTCTGGGTCATCCCAGTGCACCAGCCCCAAGCATCCTGTATCCTGTATCGAACCTAGACTGGCAATTCATTTCTTATGTGATAGTATACATGTTTCAATGCCATTCTCTCAAATCATCCCACCCTCTCCCTCTCCCACAGAGTCCAAAAGTCTGTTCTTTACATCTGTGTCTCTTTTGCTGTCTCGCATACAGGGTTATCATTACCATCTTTCTAAGTTCCATATATATGTGTTAGTATACTGTATTGGTGTTTTTCTTTCTGGCTTACTTCACTCTGTATAATCGGCTCCAGTTTCATCCACCTCATTAGAACTGATTCAAATGTATTCTTTTTTTTTTTAAATTTAATTTAATTTTTTTTTTTTTACTTTACAATACTGTATTGGTTTTGCCATACATCAACATGAATCTGCCATGGGTGTACATAAGTTCCCACTCCTGAACCCCCCTCGCCCCTCCCTCCCCATACCATCCCTCTGGGTTATCCCAGTGCACCAGCCCCAAGCATCCTGTATCCTGCATTGAACCTAGACTGGCGATTCATTTCTTATATGATATTATACATGTTTCAATGCCATTCTCCCAAATCATTCAGCCCTCGCCCTCTCCCACAGAGTCAAAAAGTCTGTTCTGATTCAAATGTATTCTTTTTGATGGCTAAGTAATACTCCATTGTGTATATGTACCACAGCTTTCTTATCCATTCGCCTGCTGATGGGCATCTAGGTTGCTTCCATGTCCTGGCTATTATAAACAGTACTGCGATGAACACTGGGGTACACGCGTCTCTTTCAGTTCTGGTTTCCTCGGTGTGTATGCCCAGCAGTGGGATTGCTGGGTCATAATGCAGGTCTATTTGCAGTTTTTTAAGGAATCGCCACACTGTTCTCCATAGTGGTTGTACTAGTTTGCATTCCCACCAACAGTGTAAGAGGATTCCCTTTTCTCCACACCCTCTCCAGCGTTTATTGCTTGTAGACTTTTCACCTATGGACACCTTATCTTCGACAAAGAATGCAAGAATATACAATGGATTAATGACAATCACTTTAACAAGTGGTGCTGGGAAAACTGGTCAACCACTTGTAAAAGAATGAAACTAGAACACTTTCTAACACCATTCACAAAAATAAAATGGATTAAAGATCTAAATGTAAGACCAGAAACTATAAAACTCCTAGAGGAGAACATAGGCAAAACACTCTCCGACATAAATCACAGCAGGATCCTCTATGATCCACCTCCCAGAATAGTGGAAATCAAAGCAAAAATAAACAAATGGGATCTAATTAAAATTAAAAGTTTCTGCACAACAAAGGAAACTAAACAATTTTTAATGTTTGTTAATATGTTTCAGTGATGAAGAGACAGATCTTAATTCTCTGATAAAATCTTGGTTGAGGAATCAGCCTCCTACATATAGGAATAATCTTGAAAACTGGATTGGGGATTATTTTGAAAAGGCATTACAATGGGTTCTAAAACAGGTAAGATAATTATAATATTTCATAATTATTTAGGCAGAAAGTATAATGACTGACTGTTGGTTACATTCAACCGCCTTCTAGTGGCGTTCTGACAGAATGTGGGGGTGTAGTGAAGGGTAGATGTCTTCACTGCTCTCCCACTGTATTTCATGGTATAACTTCTATCGTGTTACATCTGAAAATACTTTAATTCTTCCATCCATGATACCTTGCAACACTTATCTAAAAATCTTGAAAACTGGCATGCCTTTTGAAGTTTTACTAGCAAAATGATCTTTCTGCCCCATTTTACTATGTCAACAAATACTTGCCTATATATCATGCTAAATATAATGACAGTATTAAAGTGGAGAAACATGATGAGTTATTTATAATATTATTGAAACATTTGTTTATTTAGCAAAAATTTATTGCTTTTCAAATAGATGTCCTTGATGAAACTTTGCCAGGTGAACATTAATAAGACAGTCCCTTTCACTGAGAAGGGTTTGTGTCACAGTGGAAACTGACATGGGAAAAGATAATCACAGTATAACAGGATGAAGAGAGAATTGCTGCCTTCTAGGAGAGTTTTAAAGATGACATACAATTTTGAATTTGAAACATGAATAGAAGTTTAGCATGCAAAGAAGACAATATTTGTGTACTTACATGATCTTTTCAAATTTTGATTTCTCTCATGTCATTGTATAAAAAATAAACATAAAAATAGAGAAAATAAATAGCAATGAGTTTTTATAAAGATGATTGTTGATATGAACTTAATTTAGAGGTTAATACTTCAGGGTTGGGCAAATCATATAGAGAAATGGCAATTTCACTTTAGTTTTCTAAACTTTTTTCTTTCCTGACTTTGTAAAGATGAATGGTGGAGGACTAGGGACTTGGGCAAAATGACGCAAATGAGATAGGTTTCCCTGGAGACTTCAGGGAAGAGCCACTCCCCCAGCCCTCAGTCTGAGCTGTCTGCCTCCTTGTGCTTCTGCAGCAATGTACTACGCCTTTCAACTATAATTGCTTTCATGCAACTGCAGGCACCTTGAGGGCAAAGATTAAGCCTGTTATACTCCTTATTGTATCCCCAGAAGCAAAGTTTGGTAATAACAGTGTGGTGAATAAGAGTATACAAGCTTGCGACTTCCCTGACAGTCCTGTGGTTGAGACTTCACCTTCCAGTGCAAGGAGTATACTTTCGATTCCTGCTTGGGAAGCCACGTAAGATCCCACATGCCTCATGGCCAAAAAACATAAAACAGAAGCAGTATTTTAACAAATTCAATAAAGACTTTAAAAATGGTCCACATCAAAAAAGAAAAAACAACTTAGAAAAATGAATATATGAGCTTAGTTAAATAACTGATGCCTATGCAGCACCTTTTCAGTAGGTGTGTTGTTATTTTGTGAGTATAAAACAAACAAACCTAACCATGCTTTCCAGGGCGGGTGCCTTGAAGTCATCAGCTGGCATGCTGTCAAGTGTTGGAATGAGAGATGTAGCGCTGCATAGAATGCATTGACTCTTTGACTCTCCCCTATTTAGGATTTGTGACACAGACACGATGACAGGATAATATTTTTAAACTGTAGAGTGGATAACCAAAGATTTAGTTAGAAAATAAAGCGATTCTATTCTCAGGTCGTTGTTGTTGTGTGAGAGTTTATGTGTTGAGTGTTCCTTCTTTCTTGATTCTGTGCTTTGTTTACCATGTTGAGATTCTGAGAGATATACCATAATGAATGCTCTAGTCAAGTGTTGATTTTATTTATAAGTAGAGCTTTACTTTCTTATATTTAGCAAATTAGACAATCTAGAGGAAAATATGTCAGTTTCCTTTTCCTTTATCTTGCCTTTAAAGCTTAGGACTCAGTATGGCCTAAGGTGCTGGATTTCTATCCATCTCCTTCTGTTTTCCCCCCTTTTCCCATCCTATTTCTGTTCTTTGAAAATTATTTATTATGCAGGCAGAGAGATTTTTTAAAATGTAGATTTAGTCATTTTATTCTCTTAGAGTTTAAAGGCACTGAAGATACAATTTGCACTCCTTATCATGGCCTGTGCAGTTCCACATACTCTGGCCCTTGCCTGCCTCTCTGTCTTGAATCACTCTGCCTTTGCTTGTTCAGGCATATGCTTCTTTTAATTCCTTAAGTGTGCCCATTGCTTACCTTTGCATATGCTGAGTTCTCTGTATGCCAGATAGGTCTCACTCTTCAAATATTAGCAATTGTCATCTTCCTTAAGGACACCTTGAGTCCTCAGCCTGAGTTATCCTTTCTCAAAACACTCTCTTTTTCTGCTCTATAACTTCTACCACAGTGAATTAACCATTTCCTCTACTAGACTTCTGGAGAGGGAAATGGCAACCCACTCCAGTATTCTTGCTTGGAAAATCCGATGGACAGAGGAGCCTGGAAGGTTACAGTCCATGGGGTTGTAAAGAGTTGGACATGACAGAAGCGACTTAACATAGCATAGTATGTCTGTTAGAGTTGACTTCCATTAAAACAAGCTGCTGCTGCTGCTGCTGCTAAGTCACTTCAGTTGTGTCTGACTCTGTGCGATCCCATAGACGGCAGCCCACCAGGCTCCCCCGTCCCTGGGATTCTCCAGGGAAGAACACTGGAGTGGGTTGCCATTTCCTTCTCTAATGCATGAAAGTGAAAAGTGAAAGGGAAGTCGCTCAGTCGTGTTTGACTCTTGGCGACCCCATGGACTGCAGCCCACCAGGCTCCTCCCTCCATGGGAGTTTTCAGGCAAGAGTACTGGAGTGGGGTGCCATCACCTTCTCCAATTAAAACAAGTGCTCTGTTTAATTCTCCCTTTAAAAAAAGCTACCTAGCACTACATACAGATTCTAACTATTACTGGTTTTCCCTGTTAACTACACAGGGCCCCAGAGGCCCATGGATCTCAATAATGTATACCACCTGAGTCCAAAAGTTTCATTTTAAAATTCTGTATAGAGGAAAAGCTCCAAATTGTTTTTAAGCTGCCTTTACTAACGTTTTTTGGTCCAGAACCATTAATCTAGCCTTTGCCTCTAGCTTCTTTTTTTTAAAATTAGTTAATTTATTTTTATTTTTGGCTGTGCTGTTTCTTTGTTGCTGTGTATGGGCTTTTTCTAGTTGTGGTGAGCAGGGGCTACTCTGTAGTTGAGGTGTCTTATCTTGTTTTTTAATTATCAAGAAGAAATGAGGAAGTGTTATGTTTAGACTGATATTCATTGATTTACCTTTTTAAAAAAATTTTTTCAGGTTTAGGAAGTAAACAAACTGTGTGTCTGTTTGAGGACTCACACTTACGGCTAGAAATACATAATTGTATTTTTATTATTACTGTTTATTTTCAATGTTTATGTATAAGTTGAAATCTAAATTTTCTACAACTTGGAGTAGTGGGATAAATTTAAATGTGATCCTTGAAAAGATGAGTAAACAATCTGTGTATGGTGTTAATTTGCTTGTTAATATTTTCCCTTTGTCTGTAATATGGATTTTAATCAACAGAATGACTATGTGGTAGAAACAAGTTTGGTTGGAACTGTGATGAATGGATTGTCACATCTACATGGATGCAGAGATCATGATCAATTTATTATTAATCTCATAAGGGGTCTTGGTGGAAATCTGAACTTGAAGTCACGTCTGGAATTCACCAAAGAGGTAGTACACATTTAAAGCCTATGTTTAGTCAACATTTTTTGTTAATTTTCATTGACCCTGGGTGTGTGCATGCATGCGTTCTAATAAGTCGCTTCAGTTGTGTCTGACTTTGTGCAACCCGTTGGTGGTGGTCTGCCAGGCTCCTCTGTGGGATTCTCCAGCCAAGAATACTGGAGTGGGTTGCCATGACCTCCTCCAGGGGATCATCTCAACCCAGGGATTGAACCTGCGTCTCTTACCTCTACCTGCATTGGCAGGTGGGTTCTTTACTGCTAGTGCCACCTGGGAAGACCTGGATATAGCATTTGGAAGTTACACGTTTAATACAATAATAATACATTTATATTTGGCTTCCCTGGTGACTCAATGGTAAAGAAACTGCCTGCCAATGCGGGAGAAACTAGTTGGATCCCTGGATTGGGAAGAACCTCTGGTGAAGGAAATGGAAACCCACTCCAGTATTCTTGCTGGGGATATCCTGTGGACAGAGGAACCTAGTGGGCTACAGTCCATGGAGTCTCAGAAGAGTCAGATATGACTTAGTGATTAAACAATGACAGTCTTATAGTGAAATGGTTCTTCAGAGGGATGTTAAATGTGACTAAATGAGATGATCAATATAAAGTGCACTTGTAAACAAGTAATAAACAGCAATGTTGGCTGCTGTACCTGTCTTTAAAAGTAGACTAATTTTCAGCCTTGATTGGAGTGGAGTTTGAGAGAGAATGGGTATATCTATATATAGGGCTGAATCATTTCACTGTTCACCTGAAACCATCATAGCATTGTTAATTGGCTATACCCCAATATAAAATAAAAAGTTAAAAAAAAAGTGGACCAATTTGACTTCATAGGAAGGACTCTTTTTTTTTTTTTTTTTTGAGAAAGAGAATTAAAATTTATGAAGCCAAAATACTATGTATTATTTGATTCTCTTAAACCATTGTTTAATAAGATTAAGTGGTGGGATTCTTTCTCAAAAGAAATTATTCTTAGAAGCACAATATTTAGTAAAACAGAGCAAACTGACATGCTCCAGGTAGAGTAGGAAGCTCCTAAGTCTGTCTCTCTCACTGCCACTGTCACTTCTGAGAAGCCTCAAACCTCAGAGTTGCTAGCTCTCTGACTGCATGTTTTGAAATCTGCTGCTTCCACATTTGCACTTTGGCCTGTCAAATGTGAATAAAGTTATAGATTGAGAAGGCTTATACTCTGTTTAGTATGGACTTCTCAGGTGGTTCAGTGATAGAGAATCTGCCTGCCAATGCAGGAGATGTGGGAGATGAGGGTTCCATACCTGAATGAGGAAGATCCCCTGGAGGAGGAAATGGCAACCCACTCCAGTATTCCTTCCTGAAAAAGCCCCCAGACAGAGGAACTTGGTGGGCCACAGTACATGGGGTCGTAAAGAGTCAGACACGACAGACACTGAGCATGCATGAATATATTTATATACAGATTTTCTTTGAACTATGATGGGATTACAGCCAGATAAACTCATAATAAGTTGAAAATATCCTAAGTTGAAAATGTATTTACCTCCTCTAACCTATCAAATGTCATGACTTAATACAGTCTGTCTCAAAGTGCTCAGAATGTTAGCCTACTGTTGGGCAAATCATCTAACACAAGGTTTACTTTATAATAAAGTGTTGAATAGTGTGTAATTTCTCAACTACTATGCAGAAAGTGAAAGACAGTGTGGTTTTAAGTATATCGGTTGTTTACCCTGGTGATTGTGTGGCTGCCTATGAGCTGCAGTTTGCTTCCACTCACTGCTGCTTCCCAGCATCATAGGACGGTATCATACCTCATATCACTAGTCTGGGAAAAGATCAAAATTCAAAGTATGGTTTTTACTGAATGCATATCACTTTTTCCCTGTTGTAAACATGGAAAATCATAAGTAAAGCCATTGTAAGTTGGGGACCATCTGTATAAGTACATAGGTTCAGTTCAGTTCAGTTTAGTCGCTCAGTCGTGTCCGACTCTTTGCAACCCCATGAACCAGAGCACGCCAGGCCTCCCTGTCCATCACCAACTCCTGGAGTTCACTCAGACTCACGTCCATCGAGTCGTGATGCTATCCAGCCATCTCATCCTCTGTCGTCCCCTTCTCCTCCTGCTCACAATCCCTCCCAGCATCAAAGTCTTTCCCAATGAGTCAGCTCTTTGCATGAGGTGGCCAAAGTACTGGAGTTGCAGCTTTAGCATCATTCCTTCCAAAGAACACCCAGGACTGATCTCCTTCAGAATGGATTGGTTGGATCTCCTTGCAGTCCAAGGGACTCTCAAGAGTCTTTTCCAACACCACAGTTCAAAAGCATCAATTCTTCAGTGCTCAGCCTTCTTCACAGTCCAACCCTCACATCCATACGTGACCAGTAGAAAAACCATAACCTTGACTAGACGGACCTTAGTCGGCAAAATAATGTCTCTGCTTTTGAATATGCTATCTAGATTGGTCATAACTTTCCTTCCAAGGAGTAAGCATCTTTTAATTTCATGGCTGCAGTCACCATCTGCAGTGATTTTGGAGCCCCCAAAATAAAGTCTGACACTGTTCCCACTATTTCCCCATCTATTTCCCATGGAGTGATGGGACCGGATGCCATGATCTTCATTTTCTGAATGTTGAGCTTTAAACCAAATTTTTTGCTCTTCTCTTTCACTTTCATCAAGAGGCTTTTTAGTTCCTCTTCACTTTCTGCCATAAGGGTGGTATAATTTGCATATCTGAGATTATTGATACCACCCCCGATTATTTTATGAAATGTTAATAACACCATAAAATACCATAAACTAGTTCAAAGAAGAAAATAAATATATATGTACCTATGTACCTATATGTATGTACCTATGTACCTGTATTATGTATGTACATATATATAGTACCTATATATGTATGTGCCTAAATATATATGTACCTATGTACATATATATTTATTTTCTTCTTTGAACTAGTTTATGGCATTTTATGGTGTTATTAACATTTTATAAAATAATTGGGGGTGGTGTTTGGTGAGCAGCTCTCTTGAGTATGTGGCAGTGGAAGGAGGTTGGTATCCTGGACAAAAGTGGAACTTTCATACACCCTGCCCTGTACGTCTTTTCCACTTGACCATCTGTTCCTGGATTATGTCCTTGATCATAAGCCACCAGTCTAGAGCTGAGGAATCCAAGTCTGGCTGCCAGGAGAAATCCAGAAGAGCCAAAGAGCCCAACCATGTCAGACCGTCCTGTAGCCACAAACACACCTCAAACCCTGAGGAACTGAGTGAGGATCAGTGGGAAGAAGACAGCCAGCCAGAGACCAAGCCCTGAGCCTTTAGAGTGGGAGCGCTGACTGCAAGACGTAGACTACCAGAGAACTCCTAACCCTAGGGAGTATCAAATATTAAGAACTTCCACAAAGGAAACGACTTGAATACAAGACTAACCACCAAGTAACACCCTGTGCAAACAAAAACAAGACAAAAATACAAGCCCAATCATCAGCAGACAGGATTACCACCACACTCAGCCCTGCCCATCAGAGGGAAAAAAACAAACTCAGCACAAATCTCACTGTAAAATGAAGTGTACACAAACCACCAGACCAACCTAAGGAGGTCAGAAACCAAAAGGAAGAAAGAATTCAACTTTGAAGCCTGGGAAAAGGAGACCTCAAACACAATAAGTTTAAAAAAAAGAATACATTTGAATCAGTTCTAATGAGGTGGATGAAACTTCAGGCTATTATACAGAGTGAAGTAAGCCAGAAAGAAAAACACCAATACAGTATACTAACGCATATGTATGGAATTTAGAAAGATGGTAGCGATAACTCTATATGAGAGAGACAGCAAAAGAGACACAGATGTATAGAACAGTCTTTTGGACTCTGTGGGAGAAGGCGAGGGTGAGATGATCTTAGAGAATAGCATTGAAACATGTAAATTATCATATGTGAAACAGATCACCAGTCCAGGTTCAATGGATGAGACAGGGTGCTCAGGGCTGGTGCACTGGGATGAATGACTCAGAGGGATGTGATGGGGAGGGAGGTGGGAGGGGAGTTCAGTATGGGGAACACATATACACCCATGGCTGATTCATGTTAATGTATGGCAAAAACCACTACAATATTGTAAATTAATTAGCCTCCAATTAAAATAAATAAAACTGAAAAGGAAGAAAAATACTGCACAAATGAAGGAACAAACTGGAAGCACAGATGTTCAAGTAAATGAAGAGGAAATAGGCAAACTACCTGAAAAAGAATTCAGAATAATGATGGTAAAGATGATCAAAAACCTTGAAAACAGAATGGAGAAAATGCAAGAATCAATTAACAAAGACCTAGAAGGATTAAAGAGTAAACATATAGAGACAAACAACAAAATTCTGAAATTAAAAATACTCTAGAAGGAATCAATAGCAGAATATCTGAAGCACAAGAACAAATCAGTGAGCTGGAAGATAAAATGGTGGAAATAACTTCTGAAGAGCAGAGTAAAAAGAATGAAAAGAACTGAGGATGGTCTCAGAGATGTCTGGGACAATATGAAATGCATCAACATTCGAATTACAGTGGTCCCAGGAGAAGAAGAGAAAAAGAAAGGGTGTGAGAAAATTTTTGAAGAGATTATAGTTGAAAGCTTTCCCAACATGGAAAAGGAAATAGTCAATCAAGTCCAAGAGATGCAAAGAGTCCCCTACAGTATAAACTGTATGTCCACAAGGAGAAACATGCCAAGATACAAACTAATCAAACTAACAAAGGCTAAACACAAAGAAAGAATATTAAAAGCAGCAAGGGAAAAGCAACAAGTAACATACAAGGGAAACTCTGTACATTCAACAGCTGATCATTCAGGAGAAACTCTGCAGGCCAGAAGGGAATGGCAGGATATATTTAAAGTACTGAAAGGGAAAAATCTACAACCAAGATTACTGCACCTGGCAAGGATCTCATTCAAAATTGATGGAGAAATGGAAAGTTATTCAGACAAGGAAAAGTTAAGAGAATTTGGTACCACTAAATCAGCTTTACAACAAATATTAAAGGGACTTATATAGTCATGAAATAGAAGAAAAAGATCTACAAAAGCAAACACCAAATTAAGAAAATGACAGTAGGAACATATATATCAGTAATTACTTTAAGTGTAAATGGATTCAGTGCTTCAACCTAAAGACACAGACTGGCTGAATGGATACAAAAACAAGACCCATATATATACTGTCTACAGGAAACCCACTTTAGACCTAAAGACACATATAGACTGAAAGTGAGAGGATGGAAAAAATTATTCCATGCAAATAGGAAGCAAAAGAAAGCTGGAGAAGCAATCCTCATATCAGACAAAGTAGAACTTAAAGAATATTTCAAGAGATAATGAAGGACCACCAAATGATCAAGGGATCAATTCAAGAGGAAGATACAACGATGGTAAGTATCTATGGACCCAGCATAGGAGCACCTCAGTACATAGGACAAACACTAACAGACGTAAAAGGAGAAGTTGACAGTAACGCAATAATAGTAGGAGACATTAACAATCCACTCACACCAATCGACAGATCATCAAAACAAAATTAATAAGGAAACATTAAGTGTTAAATGATAAATTAGATGAAATGGATCTCGTTGGAATCTTCAGGACATTCCATCCAAATGCAGAAGAATGCACCTTCTTCTCAAGTGCCCATGGAACATTCTCCCGGATAGACCATATCATGGGTTACAAGTCAAAACTCAGTAAATTTAAGAAAATTGAAATCGTATCAGGCATCTTCTCCTACCACAACGGTATGAGACTAGATATCAATTACAAGAAAAAAGACTAAGAAGCACAAAGACATGGAGATTAAACAATGTGCTTCTAAATAAAAACAGGTTACTGAAGAAATTAAAAGGGAAATCAACAAATTCCTAGAAATAACAATGAAAACACGACAACTCAAAACCTATCAGTTCAGTTCCATCACTCAATCATGTCCGTCTCTTTGTGAGCCCATGGACTGCAGCACTCGAGGCTTCCCTGTCCATCACGAACTTCTGTAGGCTGCTCAAACTCATGTCCAGTGATGTCCGGTGATGACATCCAAACATCTCATCCTCTGTTGTCCCCTTCTCCTCCTGCCTTCAATCTTCCCCAGCATCAGTGTCTTTTCCAAGGAGTCAGTTCTTTGCATCAGGTAGCCAAAGTATTGGAGCTTCAGCTTCAGCATCAGTCCTTCCAGTGCATATTCGGAACTGCAGTCCAAGGGACTCTCAAGATCCACAGTTCAAAAGCATTAGTTCTTTGGCGCTCAGCTTTCTTTATAGTCCAACTCTCACATTCATTCAAGACTACTGGAAAGACCATAGCTTTGCTTAGATGGACCTTTGTTGGCAAAGTAATGTTTCTGCTTTTTAATATGCTGTTTAGGCTGGCCATAGCTTTTCTTTCAAGGTTACAGCAAAAGCAGTTCTAAGAGGGAAGGTTATAACAATACAATACTAACTCAAGAAACAAGAAAAACACTGAATAGACAGTCTAACCTTATGCCTAAAACAACTGGAAAAAGAAGGATAAAATCCCCCAAAATTAGCAGAAGGAAAGAAATCATAAAAATAAGAGCAGAAATAAAAAAGAAATGAAAGAAACAGTAGTAAAGATTAATAAAAACTAAAAGTTGGTTCTTTGAGAGGATAAACAAAATTGACAAACCTGTAGCTAGACTCTTCAAGAAAACAAGAATTAAATCAACATAATTAGAAATGAAAAAGGAGAGGCTACAACAGACAATGCAGAAATACAAAGGAATATAAGAGACTATTATGAACAACTGTATGGCAATAAAATCAATAAGCTGGAAGAAATGGACAGATTCTTAGAAAAATTCAATCTTCCCAGACTGAACCAGGAAGAAATGGGAACTATGAACAACCCAGTTATAATCACTGAAATTGAAGCTGTGATCAAATATCTCTCAAAAAACAGAAGTCGAGGACCAAATGGCTTCACAGGTGAATTCTATCAAACACTTAGAGAAGACCTAATGCCTATCCTTATAAAATTCTTTCAAAAAATTGCAGAGGAAAGAACACTTCCTGTGAGGCCACCATCACCCTGATACCCAAACCAGGCAAAGATAACTAAAAAAATGAAAATTACAGACCAATATCACTGATGAACATAGATGCAAAAACCCTCAACAAAATTTTTGTAAACAGAATTCAACAACATATTAAAAAGCTCATACACCATGATCAAGCTGAGTTTATTTCAGGGGTGTGAGGATTCTTCAATATATACAAATCAATCCATGTGATATACCATATTAAAATATTGAATGATAAAACCATATGATAATCTCAGTTCAATTCAGTTCAGTTCCTCAGTCATGTCCGACTCTTTGAGACCCATGGACTGCATGTAGCATGCCGGGCTTCCCTGTCCATCACCAACTTCCGGAGTTTATTCAAATTCATGTCCATTGAGTCAGTGATACCGTGCAACCATCTCATCCTCTGTTCTCCCCTCCTTCTCTTGTCTTCCATCTTTCCTAGCATCAGGGTCTTTTCTAATGAGTCAGTTCTTTGCATCAGGTGGCCAAAGTAATGGAGTTTCAGCTTCAGCATCAGCCCTTCCAATGAATATTCAGGACTGATTTCCTTTTGGGTGGACTGGCTGGATCTCTTTGCTCTCTAAGTGACTCTCAAGAGTCTTTTCCAACACCACCATTGATGTTGAAAAGCATCAGTTCTTCAGCACTCAGCTTTCTTTATAATCCAACTCTCATGTCCATAGTGACTACTGGAAAAACCATAGCTTTGACGAGACGGACTTTTGTTGGCAAAGTAATGTCTCTGCTTTTGAATATGCTGTCGTGGTTGGTCATAACTTTTCTTCCAAAGAGTAAGCATCTTTTAATTTCCTGGCTGCAGTCACCATCTGCAGTGATTTTGGAGCTCAAGAAAATAAAGTCTGTCACTGTTTCCATTGTTTCCCTATCTATTTGATGGGACCAAATGCCATGATCTTAATTTTCTGAATGTTGAGTTTTAAGCCAACGTTTTCACTCTCCTCTTTCACTTTCGTCGAGAGACTCTTTAGTTCTTCTTTGCTTTCTGCCATAAGGGTGGTGTCATCTGCATATCTGAGGTTAATGATATTTTTCCAGGCAATCTTGATTCTAGCTTGTGCTTAATCTCAATAGATGCAGAAAAAGCCTTTGACACAAATCAGCACCCATTTATGATTGAAACTTTTTTAAAAATGGGGATAGAATGAACCTACGTCAACATAGTAAAGACCATATATTATAAGCCCACTGCAAACATAATTCTCAATGGTGAAAAACTGAAAGCATTTCCCCTCAAATCAGGAACAAGATAAGGTTGTCCATTGTCACCACTGTTACTCAACATAATTTTGGAAGTCCTAGCTACAGCAGTCAGAGAAGAAAAATAAAATGAATCCACATCAGAAAAGAAGTAAAGCTGTCACTGTTTGCAGATGACATGATACTATACTTCTAGGGATATAGTGAAGTCGCTCAGTCGTGTCTGACTCTTTGTGACCCCATGGACTGTAGCCTACCAGGCTCCTCTGTCCATGGGATTTTCCAGACAATAGTCCTGAAGTGGATTGCCATTTCCTTCTCTAGGGGATTTTCCCAACCCAGGGATCGAACCTGGGTCTCCTTCACTGTAGACAGACGCTTTACCATCTGAGCCACCAGGGAAGTCGATAGCCCTAAATATACTATCAGAAAATGCTAGATCTAATCAGTGAATATAGCAGAGTCACATGATATAAAATCTGTACACAGAAATCACTTGCATTTCTAGATACTAACTGAATAATCAGAGAAATTGAGGACTCAATCCCAGTCACCATTGCAACAAAAAGAATAGAATATCTAGGAATTAACTGTACCAAGGAGACAAAAGAATATATACAGAAAATTACAAGACACTGATGAAAGAAATCAAAGATGACATAATCAGATGGAGCAATATTGCATGTTCCTGTGTTGGAAGAATCAATATTGTGAAAATGACTATATTGCCAAATGCAATCTACAGTTTCAGTGTGATCCTTATGAAAATTACCTATGGCATTTTTCACAGAACTAGAACAAAAATTTCACATTTCATATGGAAACACAGAAGACCCTGAATAGCCAAAGCAGTCTTGAGAAAGAGGAATGTAGCTGGAGGAATCAACTATTGTGACTTCAGATTACACTACAAAGCTACAGTCATCAAGACAGTATGGTAATGGCACAAAACAGAAATATAGACCAATGGAACAAGATAGAAAGCCCAGACATAAACCCATGCACCTGTGGGTACCTTATTTTTGACAAAGGAGGCAAGAATATACAATGGGGCAAAGACAGCCTCTTCAGTAATTGGTGCTGGGAATACTGGACAGCTATGTGCAAAAGAATGAAGTTAGAACACCTCTTAATACTGTACACAAAGGTAAACTCAAAAGGGATTAAAGACATAAATGTGAGACCAGAGACTGTAAAACTGTTAGAGGAAATCATAGGCAGAACACTCGACATAAACCAACACAAAATCCGCTATGACTCATCTCCTAGAGTAATGGAAATAAAAACCAAAGTAAACAAGTGTGACCTGGTTAAACTGAAAAGCTTTTGCACAGCAAAGGAAACTATTAGTAAGGTGAAAAGACAACTCTCAGAATGGGAGAAAATGATAGCAAATGAAACAACTGACAAAGGATTAATTTCCAAAATAGACATACAACTCAATACCAGGGCAACAACCCATTGAAAAAGTGGGAAAAAGACCTAAACAGACATTTCTCCCAAGAAACATACTGATGGCTACCAAACACATGAAAGGATGCTCAGCCTCCCTCATTATTAGAGAAATGCAACTCAAAACTGCCATGAGATGTCACCTCACACCAGTCAGAATGGCCATCATCAAAAAATCTGCGAATAATAAATGCTGGATAGGGTATGGAGGAAAGGGAATCCTCTTGCACTGTTGGTAGGAATATAAATTGGTACAGCCACTAAGGAAGATGGTATGGAGATTCCTTAAAAAACTAGGAATGAAAGCACCATATGACCCAGCAGTTCCACTCCTAGGCAAATACTCTGAGGAAACCAAAATTGAAAAAGACACATGTATACCGTTGTTCACTGCAGCACTGTTTACAATAGCTAGAACATGGAAGCAACATAGATGTTCATTGACAGATGATTGGATAAAGAAGTTGTAATACATATACACAATGGAATATTAATCATAAAAAGGAACACATTTGTGTCAGTTGTAATGAGATGGATGAACCTGGAGCCTATTATACACAGTGAGGTAAGTCAGAAAAAGATATATCCTGAAGATGGTACTGAAGAATGGTATTGAAAGATGGCACTGAAGAACTTATTTTCAGGGGAGTAATGGAGAAACAGACATAGAGAATAGACTTAGGGACATGGGGAGAGGGGAGGAGAGGGTGAGATGTATGGACAGAACAACATAGAAACTTACATTACCATATGTCAAGTAGGTAGCCAATGGGAATTTGCTGTAGGCTCAGGAAACTCAAAACATCGGCTCTGTATCAACTTAAAGGGGTGGGATGGGGGGGGAGGTTCCAAAGGGAGGGGATATATGTATACCTGTGGCTGATTCATGTTGAGGTTTGACAGAAAACAAAATTCTGTAAAGCAATTATCCTTCAATTAAAAAATAAAATTATGAAAGATTTTTTAATAGGCTAAAGTCTGGACTATGTTTTTTGTTAGATATTTTTGTACCTTTTTAGCTATATAAATGGAGAAGGCAATGGCACCCCACTCCAGTACTCTTGCCTGGAAAATCCCCTGGATGGAGGAGCCTGATGGGCTATAGTCCATGGGGTCACTAAGAGTTGCACACGACTGAGTGACTTCACTTTCACTTTTCACTTTCATGCGTTGAAGAAGGAAATGGCAACCCACTCCAGTGTTCCTGCCTGGAGAATCCCAGGGATGGGGGAGCCCAGTGGGCTGCCGTCTATGGGGTCGCACAGAGTCGGACACGACTGAAGCGACTTAGCAGCAGCAGCAGCTATATAAATAAATATAGTTATTTTATTTGTTTTAATCTTAAAGTAGCATATTTTTAGTCATTTTTTTAACCAGAAGAGTTTTCCAGTTGTAAATGCTTAGATGGAGCAATCATTATAGATCTTTTCTTTATTTAGTGCAAAAGTCATTTCAGCTACATTGTTTATAAAGCCAAATTCTATATATTAAGGAATTTCTTCCTATTGACTTCCACTGAAATAATTGAACACATATTCATTGAGGTTGGTTCCAACATTATGTTTCTGCATTTTCGTCATTTTGTTTCATTGATACTACCATTTATTACTTTCTCTGTTGTGTTTTTCTTTCCGTAGCCCATCTGTTGCCAGATGCTTCCTATTGTTACCACTCAGTGTCTTATTGACAAAGTCAATAAAGGTATTGAGTTGCATTAGGGTTAGCTCTCTGCTGTGTATCTGTATGGATGACAGTTTTTGAAAGAGGAACAGGTTGGGAGCAGTAGTGGTGACAGTGCAGTGGACAGTTATACTGGAAATGACAGGTTTAGGAGTCCTACATTGTGTTATTTGTAGTTTACTTTTCATAAGAACTCAATTGGAAATTGAATGTGTTTATACAGTATATGTGCAGACTGCTCTTAAGTCACTTCAGTCGTGTCCAACTCTGTGCGACCCCATAGACGGCAGCCCTAGATGAATTTTATTTATTTGCTTGAATGATCATTTAGAGAATAATATGTGAGATAAAATGTTACTATAATTATTAAGGATATTTAGTAAGTTTAGTGCATGTGACGGAGAAGCAAATGGCAGCCCACTCCAGGGTTCTTCCCTGGAGAATCCCAGGGATGGAGGAGCCTGGTGGGCTGGCATCTATGGGGTCGCACAGAGTTGGACACGACTGAAGTGACTTAGCAGCAGCAGCAGCCGTGCATGTGAACTTTTTTAAGAAGTAAGATGATTCTCTTTGGAGCATTTACTTTAAAGAATTAAAATTTCACATATTCTGTCTGGAGTGTATGAAAATCTCTCATAACTTTTTCTTCTTAAGGTTTTTAACTGGGCACGACAATCTCCTCCAGACCCTCACAAACCACTGGACACGTACTATGACTCAAGTAGAGGACGATTAGCATCTTATGTGCTGAAGAAGCCAGAAAACTTGACTGCTGATGATTTCAGTAATAGCCACACTCTTCCAGTTATTCAGACTCCTGACATGCAGCGAGGTCTAGACTATTTCAAACCTTGGTTAAGTCCTGATACTAAGCAGCCATTTATTCTTGTTGGACCAGAAGGATGTGGCAAAGGGTAAGAGCAGAAAAATAATAATCAATATGCCTGTAATGGATTTATGCATCTCCCCTGTTCTAAAATGATTTAACAGATTTTGTTACATGTTTTTGGTTAAAGTGGCAGGTACATTTTTATGAAGGACTCTTTATTATCACTATTTGTAAAAATAATATTACTATAGAGAAAAATATGCTCTTTTTTCCCCACCAAGTTACGTGTTTCCTGATGGAATCAGAGAAATCTGAGAAAATACCCTTAAAAAATTCTGTGCATAGAATCACAACAAAATGATTAGTGCATGTGAACATTTTTTGGATTGCATCACCGACTCAATGGATTATGAATAAACTCTGGGAGTTGGTGATGGACAGGGAGGCCTAGCTTGCTGCAGTCCATGGGGTCACAAAGAGTCAGACATGACTGAGTGATTGAACTCAACTGAACTGAACTGAGCATTTTTTTTTAGAGGTAAGATGATTCTCTTTGGAGCATTTACTTTAAAGAATTAAAATTTCACATACTCTAGAGTATATGAAAATCTATCACAAATTTTTTGTATACTTTTTATGTATACATAAATGGTTTTTATGTATACTTTTTTTCAAACTAAATTATTTTTTGTGAACCTTGATTTTTTTTTTTTTGGCTGAGTCTCAAGAATGCCTTAAAATATGAATTTATTTTTTTTTCCACTCTAAAACTTAGAAATCTTGTTTAGTAGCTATTGATAGTTGTAGAAATCATATCTATTGTTACTACTTTTTCCTTAAACAACATTGTAAATAATTTAGAAATGGAAATATTTAGAATTAGAAATCTTGGGGGCTTCCCTGGTGGCTTGCTTAGTGGTAGAGTCCATCTGCCAGTGCTGGAGACATAGGCTCAATCCCTGGTCCAGGAAGATTCCACATGCCGCAGAGCAGCTAAGCCTGTGTGCCACAACTATTGAACCTGGGCTCTGGGGCCTGGGATCCGCACCTACTGAGCCCCTGCGCCGCAGCTGCTGAGTCTGTGTGTCCTAGAGTCTGTGCTCAGCCTCGAGAAGCCTCCACGAAGAGAAGCCTGCAAACCGCAGCTAGAGTAGTCCCTGCTTGCTGCAGCTAGAGAAAAGGACGTGCAGCAGTGAGGACCCGGCACAGCCCAAAGTACTTATGTACTGAATAATAGAAATTGTATTTTGAATATGAAGAGTATTTCTCTGGTTGCATTTATGAGGTCGAGTGTTTTGTCTTTCACAGGATGCTGCTCAGGTATGCGTTTTCCCAACTCCGGTCTACTCACATCGCCACAGTTCACTGTAGCACACAGACTACTTCCCAGCATCTCCTGCAGAAACTGAGCCAGACTTGCATGGTCATCAGTACTAACACTGGCCGAGTGTATAGACCGAGAGACTGTGAGAGACTTGTTCTGTACTTAAAAGACATCAACCTACCCAGGCTGGACAAATGGGGCACCAGTACTTTGATAGCTTTCCTGCAGCAGGTGGGTATTATCCCTTGAAGTGTTTTGATATAATTGGAGACAATTTAATTTCACTAACTTTTCTTACAGATAGAAAATCTGCTTCCCTCCTTAGGACCATTGTGGGAATTAAATGGAAATTAAACTTGAAGCACCTTATTCCTGTCCCAGGCCTACTTTCTTTGATCTTCCTACATTTAAAAATTAGTATTACATAGAGACGCTGTTTCAAAAGAATGAAAACAGCTGTTACCCCACCCTGTTTACCTGCCCTTCATTCCTGAAAACAGACACTGAGGATGGTGTTAAGAGTTGCGCAAGTTTTGGCTTCATTCTTCTGTGTATGCACTCTTCCAAAAACAGTTGTATTAATATATTTCCTCAGGCATGCCTCAGTCATTGGGGAAGGTTTTCTTTATGTGATTTATATCACACTGGGCACTTGAACTTGATAATCAGGTTCACATTTTGCTTTTCTATGTAACTGATGAATATATTAAAACGTATAGAAAAAAACCAAACTGTTTTCCTTATATTTTCCCCTGTTTTTCACTTTTTTTGATAATTGCAAGTATATTTATATTAATAGTATGATCTGGACTTTAATATTTATTTTGAAAAGCATTTTAGAAATGAGCATAGTTGAGCTAACATTAACTGAACAGAGTCTTTTTTAAATTAAAAAAAAATTTGTATTGGCTCATAGTTGACTGACATGCTGTGTTGGTTTTTGCTATGCATTAGTGAATCTGTCATATAGAATATATTTACTCTTTTTTATATCCTTTGTCCATACAGGTCATTAAAGAGTATTGAGAAGACTTTTCTGTGCTAGGCAGTAGATCTTACTTGTTATCTATTTTGTATGTATATAGTGTGTATATGTCAATTCCAACCTTCAGTTTATCCCACCACCTCACCAGTAACCATAAATTTGTTTTTGACATTGAACACAGAATCTTGAACAGTAGTATTTTTAATGAAATAAGTAATTAAAGTATATTTCAGCCAAATTTTTGAGTTAGAGGATGATTTCATTCAGAAACAATTGTTTTACACAAAATATCTTATGATTATAAAATCTTAAGCATAAAATATTTAAACATATTTATTTTTAAATAGGTACTGACATACCAAGGATTTTATGATGAAAATTTAGAATGGGTTGGTTTAGAAAATATTCAAATTGTGGCTTCTATGTCAGCTGGAGGAAGACTGGGAAGACATCAGCTGACTACCAGATTTACTTCTATTGTTCGTCTTTGTGCTATAGAGTATGTATTACTGTATTAAAATTTTGTTTTTGATGTGGAGAGACATCTTATATATTGCATTTTATGAAAGTCTTAATGATATTACTTCAAAATATAGAATATAAAAATAGTCCAACTTAAGCTCTGATATTATTTTTTCCCTACCCTTCCTAAACTGTAAGAAGTTAGGGTGACGAAGGCTTTAATCAATGCTTCTTATGTAATAGAAATAAGGTGGGGACTTTGTATTGTCTCTAAATGTCAGTGTCAGGAATCTGAATGATGAGTTTTAGGCTTAACTGTTTTATGGGTTATATAAAGCAAAAATACAATCAAATTTTATGAGATAACTAAAAAGAGAATTTATATCTGAGCAAGGTAGAGTTAGATCGTTTAGTGTCCTATAATATTAATCCTGATTTAGTAACTAAACAACAGCAACCACAGATATTAATCCTGTTATACCCATCCATTTCCATGGTCCATGATTGTTACATGAACTGGAATTTTATGATATTTTATCCTTGGTTATATTTTGCTTTACAAAACCTTTTTTTAATTAAAAAAAAAATAACTTTACTGAGGTATAACTTACATGCCATAACACTTATCCGTATATATTCTAGTAACCACAGTACTGTTTTAGTTTTTTTTTTTTTTGACCACAGCACATGACATATGGAATCTTATTTCCTGCCCAGGGATTGAACCTGAGCCCCTCTGCAGTCAAACTATGGAGTCTTAACCACTGGACCACCAGCGACGTCCTCCAACTCTTTTTTATGCTGTTGTGCTAAACTGCTCCCATCCATTAACATTCTTCTTTTAGAATGTTATAGCCACCAATTAAGCTGTACTGAAAAAGATTTTGGTTTGGGAGGAAAGGTTGATTTTATTTGATGTTTTCTACTTCCATAATTCTAAGGTGGATTACTGTTCTTTGTGTAGACTATACTTAATTGAAAGTGCTTTTTTCTTAAGCAAACTTTTCCTCTGGCCCTTTCCAACAATCAGTGGTCTTTTAAACAATTATGTTTTTAAGTGATTTCATTAGAATCCTTTATTAGAATCCTTAGTATTTGACAACAGATAA
Source organism: Budorcas taxicolor (assembly GCF_023091745.1). NCBI lineage: Eukaryota > Metazoa > Chordata > Mammalia > Artiodactyla > Bovidae > Budorcas > Budorcas taxicolor. The sequence continues at coordinate 4,870,089 of NC_068924.1, read as the reverse complement.
TTAGGGATCTGATTGAGTTGAAGTAAGAATAAGGGCCGTGAGCCTGGCTTAAGCCTTTGAGTAAACCTTGGAGGTAGCTAGGCCTCCCAGTTTGAAAACCACACAGTTTAGAAACCAATTCTATACCTTAACATTAAAATAATAATTTAGAATATTTATTTCAACTTCTTGTATGATTTTTTTTTTTTTAGTTACCCAGAGAGAGAGCAATTACAGACAATTTATGGAGCATATTTGGAACCAGTTCTACATAAAAATCTGAAGAATCATTCTATTTGGGGTTCTTCTTCAAAAATTTATCTCCTAGCAGGATCTATGGTACAAGTGTATGAACAGGTATATATTCACTTATATTGTAGTTTTCATGTCTATTAGAATCACTTCCAGAGGGCTGCCTTTAATCCTAACCTGTGTTGATGCTCAGGCTTTATTTTCCTGTCATTTATATTTTTTCCTAGAGAGTAACTCTCAAGGGTAGATGTTTGTGTGTACCTCATTCACTATTACATCTTCTGGTACAGTTTCTAATAGACACCCAACAAATACTGAAAAAACAAATCAGTGGGTCAGCAGTTATTCTGCTTTGTGCTCAAATTTAGCATATTTACAATGGAGTTTGTTTTCTTTCTAAAACTAGATCTTTCTCCTGACTTCTGTCAGTTTCTGTCTTTCGGGATTCAAACCTGAGAGAAATTTTTGATGTTTATTTCTTTCCTTCTGTCTGTGAAGAAATGTTTAAAATACTCTGATAAAGTAAGGATGTAGAAGATATTTATTGAGTACCTCCTCTTTCCATTGCTGGTCCTAAGGATACAGAGATAACTGTGCCACTGTTCCTCAAGAGTGCACACACTGATGAGGGACCTGATCATATAAATAAACTATTAATAAGGTGTAGTAAGTATATCAGGGGCTTCTCAGGTGGTACATTGGTATAGAATCCACCTGCCAATGCAGGAGACACAAGAGATGTGAGTTCAATCCCTGCATTGGGAAGATTCCCTCCAGTGGGAAATGGCAACCCACTCCAGTATTCTTGCCTGAAAAATCCCATGGACAGAGGAGCCTGGCAGGCTGCAATCCATGGGGCCACAAAGAGTCAGACATAGCTGAGTGACTGAGCACCCAATATGTATATCGTTAGCAGTATGTACTAGTTACAGAGACAGCATGAAAGAAGGAGTGAGTACCTTTGTTGTGAGTGGTAGATTTTTAAGCGGAAATGTGGTCTGAGTTTTGAAAATGAAGAGAAATTCACAAAGTGACCTGAGATGAAAGAGGGTCTTCCTGGGTAAAGGGAGTAGCGTGTGAAAGTTATGAAAGTATTTGTGGAAGATGCTCTTTATAGTATTCGAGTAGAAGTGCGTGAATGCTCCGTTGCTTCATTCATGTCTGACTCTTGGCGATCCTATCGATTGTAGCCTACCAGGCTCCTCTGTCCGTGAAATTCTCCAGGCAAGAATACTGGAGTGGATTGCCATACCCTCCTACAGGAGTCTTCCCGACCCAGGAATTGAACCTGAGTCTCTTATATCTCCTGCATTGGCAGGCAGGTTCTTTACCACTAGCACCACACCGAAAGCCCACGGTAGGAGTATGGAAAGAAAACACTATGTTTTTATAAATTAATTCATATGTTAGGTGATCAGGGCCAGAGCAAGAGAAGTGGCCCCGTCTGTAGGGAGGAGGGCACAGGCTGCACACTTGTTGCTGATATATATGAGTTGTGGCACTTTGATTTGTTCAAAGTTCTGTGACCTCTTGAACATAAGATAGCTCTGTCCTGCTGTTATAAAGTGGGTCTATCTTACACCCATGAGCACCTTGGAATTATAGCTCCCATTTTACACTTAGATTGGCTTTCCTTTGGCATCTGGTCCCATCACTTCAGGGCAAATAGATGGGGAAACAATGGAAACAGTGACAGACTTTACTTTCTTGGGCTCCAAGATCATTGCCTGTGGTGACTGTAGCCATGAAATTAGAAGATGCTTGCTGCTTGGAAGAAAAGCTATGAAAAACCTAGACAGTGAATTAAAAGGCAGAGACGTTACTTTCCCGAAAAAGGTCCGTATAGTCAAAGCTGTGGTTTTTCCAGTAGTCATGTATGGATGTGAGAATTGGACTATAAAAAAGCTGAGTGCTGAAGAATTGATGCTTTTGAACTGTGGTGTTGGAGAAGACTCTTGAGAGTCCCTTGGACTGCAAGGAGATCCAACCAGTCCATCGTAAAGGAAATCAGTCCTGACTATTCATTGGAAAGGACTGATGCTGAAGCTGAAACTCCAATACTTTGGCCACCTGATGCAAAGAACTGACACTCATTGGAAAAGACCCTGATGCTGGGAAAGATTGAAGGCCGGAGGAGAAGGGGACGACAGAAGATGAGGTGGTTGGATGGCATCATTGACTTGATGAGCTTGTGTTTGAGTAAGCTCTGGGAGTTGGTGATGGACTGGGAAGCCTGGTGTTCTGCTGTCCATGGGGTCTCAAAGAGATGGACATGACTGAGGGACTGAACTGAACTGGCTTTCCTTGAATTCCTTTCTTTAGGAGGATTTAACTTTTTAACTTTTTATTTTATTTTGTTTTATTTTGTTTTCTTGCATGGACAATCTTTTATCATCTTACTGAAGTTTATGAACAACTTATCTTAGATAATGTTTTTTAGGTGCATAAAATATAGTATACAAGATAACTAAGGAAATCAGTAATGTTGAAATATGGTTCCACTCACTGGTAGAAACTGACATTCCTGTAAATTTAAAGTGACTGAAAAATTTACATCATGATTATAAATTTAAAAGAATAGGACAAATCATTTGCCTTTTTTTTTCAGGTGCGGGCCAAATTTACAGTTGATGATTATAGTCATTATTTCTTTACTCCTTGCATCCTTACCCAATGGGTTCTTGGCTTATTCAGATATGATTTAGAAGGAGGTAAGTTTTGCTTTTATGATTTCAAATCACTTATCTTTCTTTAGAATGTCATAGTGTGTCTCTCTGTGTGTATATATGCTGTATATTATATTTATAATAGATAAATGAGTATTGTAATGATAATATTTTAAAATTATAATTGAAATAATGTTGATATTAAATTTAAACATGGTATGAAAATTGTGATATTTTAGTACACTTCCTTTTCTAAACTATGATTGTCACTATTAAAACTTGATTTGAGAAAAAATGTAATCATTATTCTTTATAGCCAAAACAAGTTTAATATGCTTTTAGGGATTGATATTTTTATTAAACTACTAGAGATAATAGTGTTTAACATATCCTTTAAATAATCAAAAAAATTGACCTACTCATTCATAAAATGAATTTTAACTCTTTTCTCCTTTTTTTTCTATTTATCTGATGCCAAAATTATGGTATGTAGATTCTCATTCTCTAATTCTTTCTAACATTATGTTGAAATAGCCCATTTTTAAATCATTTGAATTTTACTATAATTAAAGAAAATTTTGTCTCTTTTAGGATCCTCAAACCATCCTCTAGATTATGTATTAGAAATTGTAGCATATGAAGCACGGCGCTTATTCCGTGACAAAATTGTTGGTGCAAAGGAACTTCATTTATTTGACAGCATTTTAACATCAGTGTTTCAAGGAGATTGGGGCTCAGATGTACTAGATAATATGGCAGGTAATATAGTTACAGAGTTTTTTGTAAATATATAAATATTACGAGAACTTTCAAATTATTTTTCTTTCTGATTGTATGATTTCATATGTCTAAACAAATCAAAACTTTGGATAATTTAGGTATTATTGAATCACTTTACTGTGGAATAAAAATTAATACAACATTGTAGATCAACTGTGCTTCAGTAAAATAAAATGAAAAGCCCTAAAACCTTGGATAATTTTAATGTTTTAACCATAAGAAGTTGCTTTGTCTTTTGTGCTAGATTTCAGTAGTTATTTTCCAAACAAAATAATGATGGTAATTTTTTTCTTGGAAACAGTTGTTCAGACTGCAAGTGTTTTATATTTGCAATTCAAAATTGTATTTCCTGAAGGACTTTTACTAATAAAAATAACCGTATATGTGTGATACTTAAAAGGTCATAGCGAAGATCCGTATTTAATTATAATGAACTTTCATTTGAGAATAATGGCAATTCTCATTCCTGTCTCTATTAGTGTCATTAGCACAGAACGTGTACCCTATTAGCAGCTTTACCCGTTGTTATGATAAACAAAGCATAGCACCAAAGGAGCTATGTTACATTTGCAACTGTTACTGCTTAATGACCAATTTGTATTATGAAAATGCTGTGGGAGTGATGCATGTAATAGGAAAATCAACATGGTGAAAAGGACTTTGACAGAAGAAGACTATCATTTGAATCTATTCCGTAATAAAACTGCTTTTAAGCTACAAAATGAGTTTCTGTTGTATTAGAGTGTAAAGCTAGGCTTCAAAAATATTATATATAGTACATTATATCTTTCTGCATTTGATATTGATTCCAGGGTCATAATAACATAAGTGAAGGGGAGTCTTAAAGAAGAAAGGAATGTTAAGATTGATAGAAGGAATTTTCTAGGTGCTTGCTTGAGTTTTAGAATCAGGAAATAAGACAATATGAAATGCTAAGAGAAGCCTGATAATAGTTCGGAGTTGACTTGATTTTGAGTGAGGTTTTTTTATTCATTGTATACTGTAGCTTTCATGGCTTAGCATGGAGAACTTTTGTTCTCAAATACTACCACTTTTCTCAGTCAAAAAACTGAGTTAATAATGTTTCTTCCTGCGAAGAAAATGATATATCCTTTGGACATTAGATAGTATTAGTGTGTTTTTCTCTACAGTTTGTATCTTTTAGAGTCTCATGTAGGACTCAATACATAATGTCTTTTCTCAGTATTTTACTTTTGAATAAAGGATTGTATTTTTTTTTTAAAACAGACTTGATATCTGTTAGATCTTGGTAAATAGGATTTTCACATAGTAGAATATTAGTTTATTAAAAAAATTAATTTTAGATACTTAAAAATAAACTAGATACAATCTGAATATATTTGGGATAAATGATGGAATTTAGGGGTATAGCAGTTTAGAGACTAATTCCTTATTTGAGGAAGTTACTTTGAAATTTTTAAAAAGAATTTTTATTTTGAGATAATTGTAGATTCACATACAGTTATAAGAACTAATAGAGAGGGCGAGAGAGAGAGAGAGAACGTGAACTTTGTACTTGTTTTCCCCAGTGGGAGCATCTGACAAAATTATAGTACAAGGTCACAACCAGGGTATCAACATCAGTACAGTTAAAATGGATCAACTGCTTTCCCCTCCTCTGGAAACGACCATCTTTTCAGGATTTAATTTTGCCATTTCAAGTATCTTACTTTTCATTCGGGATAATTCTCTGGAGATATGTGCAGATTCTCAGGTGCTTCAATGGTTTATTCCTTTTTATTGCTGAGTAGGTATTTTGAAATGCTACCATTTCTTTCACTGTTTACTTGTTGAAGGGCATCTGAATTGTTTTTGGTGTTTGGCTCTTAGGAGGAAAGCTGCTATAGCCATTTATGTACAGGTTTTCTGTGGACTTTTTTGTTTCTCTGAGATAAATGCCCAGGAATGCAGTTGCAGTGTTGAATGGTACTTGTATGCTTAATTAACAAATAACAAAACTGCCGCACTGTTTTCTAGAGTAGCTGTACTTCATTTTATATTCCCATCAGCAATATATGAGTGATCCAATTGCTCCACATCCTTGCCAGCATTGGGTGTCATCACTATTTTTTATTTTGGCCATTCTGATAAGTGTATATTGATGTGTTGTGGTGGTTTTGTTTTGTGTCTTGAAAATGAAGTCATTCAATGAGGTTGAGCATTGAGTGTCTTCTGCATGTCCTCTTCAGTGAAATGTCTGTGTCTTTAGCCCACATTCTAATTGGATTTTTAAAATATTGTTTTTAGAGTTCATTATGTATTTTAGATACTGTTCTTTTAGTGATTAGCAAATATATTCTCCCACTCTGCAGCTTGTATTTTCATCTTCTTAATAGAGTCTTTTATAGATAAAAAAGTTTTAACTTGATGAAGCTCAATTTATTAATTTTTCAAAGGTTTTTTTGGTGTCAAGATTAAGAACTAGGTGTAGTCCTAGATTTTGAAGATTTTCACCTACCATTTACCCCTAAAGAGTTTATAGTTTTATATTTTAAGTCAGTGATCCAGTTTGAGTGAATTTCTCTGTAAGGTGTGAGACTTGGGTCAGAGCTCATTTCTTTGCCTGTGGTTGTCTGCTTGATCTAGCACTGTTTGTTGAGTAGTTACCTTTCTGCCTTGAATTGCTTTTCACATTTTTCAAAAATTAGTTGTGTAAGTATGTTCCTGGGCTCTCACTTCTGTTCTGTGATGTATGTCAGTCTTTCTGCCAATAACATAGTTTTGATTCCTGTAGCTTCAGTTCAGTCGCTCAGTTGTGTCTGACTGTTTGCGACCCCATGAGTCGCAGCACGCCAGGCCTCCCTGTCCATCACCATCTCCTGGAGTTCACTCAGACTCACGTCAATCGAGTCCATGATGCCATCCAGCCATCTCATCCTCTGTCGTCCCCTTCTCCTCCTGCCCCCATCCCTCCCAACTTCAGAGTCTTTTCCAATGAGTCAACACTTCACATGAGGTGGCCAAAGTACTGGAGTTTCAGCTTTAGCTTCATTCCTTCCAAAGAAATCCCGGGGTTGATCTCCTTCAGAATGGACTGGTTGGATCTCCTTGCAGTCCAAGGGACCCTCAAGAGTCTTCTCCAACACCACACGTCAAAAGCATCAATTCTTTGGAGCTCAGCTTTCTTCACAGTCCAACTCTCACATCCATACATGACCACTGGAAAACCATAGCCTTGACTAGATGGACCTTTGTTGGCAAAGTAATGTCTCTGTTTTTCAATATGCTGTCTAGGTTGGTCATAACTTTTCTTCCAAGGAGTAAGTGTCTTTTAATTTCATGGCTGCAGTCGCCATCTGCAGTGATTTTGGAGCCCCCCAAAATAAAGTCTGACACTGTTTCCCCATCTATTTCCCATGAAGTGATGGGACCAGATGTCATGATCTTCGTTTTCTGAATGTTGAGCTTTAAGCCAACTTTTTCACTCTCCACTATTCACTTTCATTAAGAGGCTTTTCAGTTCCTCTTCACTTTCTGCCATAAGGGTGGTGTCATCTGCATATCTGAGGTTATTGATGTTTCTCCTGGCAATCTTGATTCTGGCTTGTGCTTCTTCCAGCCCAGCGTTTCTCATGATGTACTCTGCATGTAAGTTAAATAAGCATAGTGACAATATAGAGCCTTGACATACTCCTTTTCCTATTTGGAACAAGTCTGTTGTTCCATGTCCAGTTCTGACTGTTGCCTTCTGACCTGCATATAGGTTTCTCAAGAGGCAGGTCAGGTGGTCTGGTATTCCCATCTCTTTCAGAATTTTCCACAGTTTATTGTGATCCACACAGTCAAAGGCTTAGGCATAGTCAAGAAAGCAGAAATAGATGTTTTTCTGGAACTCTCTTCCTTTTTCCATGATCCAGTGGATGTTGGTAATTTGATCTCTGGTTCCTCTGCCTTTTCTAAAACCAGCTTGAACACCTGGAAGTTCATGGTTCACGTATTGCTGAAGCCTGGCTTGGAGAATTTTGAGCATTACTGTACTCGTGTGTGAGATGAGTATTAATTGTGTGGTAGTTTGAGCATTCTTTGGCATTGCCTTTCGTTGGGATTGGCATGAAATCTGACCTTTTCCAGTCCTGTGGCCACTGCTGAGTTTTCCAAATGTGCTGGCATATTGAGTGCAGCACTTTCACAGCATCATCTTTTAGGGTTTGAAATAGCTCAACTGGAATTCCATCACCTCCACTAGCTTTGTTTGTAGTGATGCTTTCTAAGGCCCACTTGACTTCACATTCCAGGATGTCTGGCTCTAGGTAAGTGATCACATCATCATGATTATCTGGGTCTTGAAGATCTTTTTCGTACAGTTCTTCTGTATATTCTTGCCACCTCTTTAATATCTTCTTCTTCTGTTAGGTGCAGACCATTTCTGTCCTTTATTGAGCCCATCTTTGCATGAAATGTTCCCTTGGTATCTCTAATTTTGTTGAAGAGGTCTCTAGTCTTTCCCATTCTGTTGTTTGCCTCTATTTCTTTGCATTGATTGCTGAGGAAGGCTTTCTTATCTCTCCTTGCTATTCTTTGAAACTCTTCATTCAGATGCTTATATCTTTCCTTTTCTCCTTTGCTTTTCACTTCTCTTCTTTTCACAGCTATTTGTAAGGCCTCCTCAGACAGCCATTTTGCTTTTTTGCATTTATTTTCCACGGGGATGGTCTTGATCCCTGTCTCTTGTACAATGTCACGAACCTCCGTCCATAATTCATCAGGCACCCTATTTATCACATCTAGTCCCTTAAATCTATTTCTCACTTCTACTGTATAATCATAATGGATTTGATTTAGGTCATACCTGAATGGTCTAGTGGTTTTCCCTACTTTCTTCAATTTGAGTCTGTATTTGGTAATAAGGAGTTCATGATCTGAGCCACAGTCAGCTCCTGGTCTTGTTTTTGTTGACTGTATAGAGCTTCTCCATCTTTGGCTGCAAAGAATATAATCAGTCTGATTTCGGTCTTGACCATCTGGTGATGTCCATGTGTAGAGTCTTCTCCTGTGTTGTTGGAAGAGGGTGGTTGCTATGACCAGTGCATTATCTTGGCAAAACTCTATTAGTCTTTGCCCTGGTTCATTCCGCATTCCAAGGCCAAATTTGCCTGTTACTCCAGGTGTTTCTTGACTTCCTACTTTTGCATTCCAGTCCCCTATAATGAAAAGGACATCTTTTTTGGGTGTTAGTTCTAAAAGGTCTTGTAGGTCTTCATAGAACCGTGCAACTTCAGCTTCTTCAGCCTTACTGGTTGGGGCATAGACTTGGGTTACTGTGATATAGAATGGTTTCCCTTGGAGATGAACAGAGATCATTCTGTCATTTTGAGATTGCTGTAGCTTAGTGTCTTAAAATTCATTTGACTGTTTCCTTATTTATTCTTCCTTTCTCAGAATCATTCTAGGTATTTCAGTTCCCTTGCCTTTCCATATAAGTTTTAGAATAATCTTGTCTTTATATACAGTGTTACGGATTGTGGTAAGAATTGTATTAGTTCTGTATATTGTTTTCAGGAAAAACTGACCTCTTTATTATGTTGATTTTTCTAATCCATGGGCATAATATATTTATTCATTTATTTACTCTTTGCTTTCTTTCGTTAGTGTTGTATAACTTTTAGCATATGTCCTGTAACATATTTGTTAGATTAACACCCAAGATTTAAATTTTTTTTGAGCAGATTGCAGAAAATCAAGTTTTATCTTGAACTTCCCTTGTAGCTCACTCAATAAAGAATCTCCCTGCAATTTGGGAGACCCAGGTTTGATACCTGTGTCAGGAAGATCCCCTGGAGAAGGAAATGGCAACCCACTCCAGTATTCCTGCCTGAAGAATCTGATAGACAGAGGAGCCTGGCAGGCTACAGTCCATGGGGTCACAAGAGTTGGACGTGACTTAGCGACTAAGCTGTACACAAGCTGTATGTTAAAGAATGACTCTATTAAGTGAAGAAGAGAGGAAAGGCATTCTAGACAAAGGAAAAAGAATATGCAAAGAATCAAACGTTTGAGAAAACCAGAGTATGTCGTAGGATACAGAGGAAGATAAGAGATTCAAGCAGTCGATGAAGCCAAATTTTAGCCAGATTGCCTTGATGAGGAATTTTTTAAGGCAGCGGGAAGCTATCTGTGATATTGGAGTGCAGTGGCACTGCCAGATTTTGTGTTTGTTGCTCTAGTAGCAGTGAGGATACATTTGATGGGGCAGAGTCTTGTAGCAGGGATACGAGTTAGGAGCATGCTCTTAAAGTTGAGAAATGATGAGATATGAAGACAATGAGCTGTTTTTCACATGTGTTTGAATGTTTTTCAAGTGTCTTTTGGGAGTCCACATAAAGTTTATCCTTTCTATGAGAGGAGAAATTAGGTTTGTCTTATTCATTTTGGTATATATTTAGATAGTTGATAATTTAATATACAGAATAAGATTAAATAATTCCAAGGGAGTATTTATTATAAAATTAAAGCATAACAGGCTGACTTTAGATCCCAATGAAACTAAAAAATATGAGTGATAAGTGAACAGCTGAAAAGGAATAGTGGTAGTGACTTGATGAGCCCAGTATAGATTCTAGGAAAAAAGCTCTGTTAAGGAGATGCACACAAGTCATGTTAGGATAATGACTATAAGGAAGATTTGGGTTGGGCACTTATGGCAGTATTGTTCCCAAATAAGAGTTTAGATAGTGGTTTTGCTAAGTAGAAAATGTGAGAAATGTGATGGAGAAAGAAAGAAGAATATGAGTCTAGGGAAGGGAGGTCTGTTGCTAAATGCACTATATGACAAGAAGACTGATGGAACAGTCTCCCAGAGGAATTGGGAGGGGATGTTTCAATAATGGTGAACAGATTTTCCTTATATGGTAACAGGAACACTGCTATAGATAAATTTAAGGAAAGTTGTGGTGTTTTTTTTTCTAATTACAATTTGATTAATTTTTCTTTTATTTTAAAAGATAGGGCTCTTGATATTATTTATAAATCTGTGTTCTTTTTCAAGAATAATTTTGAGATTGTTTTATTTATTTGCCATTTCAAAGTAATCTTTGCCTTTTTGGGGATATTCTTATTTGGACTAATAAAGTTAAAAATGGTTTAGTGTGAAATATATTTATTGATACTCCCATTAGAAATAACACATATGAAGAAAAAATATCTTTCATTTGTACAGATAATTTCTACGTTACGTGGGGAGCCCAACATAATTCAGGAACAAGGTCAGTCCCAGGACAACCTTTGCCTCCCCATGGAAAACCACTTGGAAAACTAAATTCTTCAGATCTTAAGGATGTTATTAAAAAGGTATTATATGAATCATGAATTTGAATTGGGATTTGATTATGATTAAAGCCATTTTCAAAATATTTGTTGCCAGCTTTCTGAGGGCATGAAGTGAAAGATCTTAGAACAGGAGAAACTGGTTTGTGAAGAAACACAGAAGACAGCCCAGTGTGTCAGATCTAACCAGAAGCACATGTACTTACACAGATAAGTCTAAAATTGCTAAGATACATGCTGGGAAAAGGTATCTGAGGTTGGAACTATTAAAAAGACTTAATATTAATTGGGAAATACCACTGTTAATATACTACTAACAGTTAATGTACTATTAACTGCTCATCCTAGAGCAGTGGTCTTAGCCTTTAGTGAGCATTAGAATCACTTTGAGTACTAGAAAATATTGATGACTGGATCCCATCGTGGGAAGTCTGATTCAATAGGTGCTAATCTGAACTTAAAAAAAATCAGAAAAGAATCCAAATTTTTGATGAGCTCCTAAATGATATTGATGTTGCTGTTTCACTGAAACTTTTAACAGCACTGTCCTACAGAGTGTTTTTTTTTATATTAATTGTAATAAGAAGCAACCATATTGCATATGATTGCTTCAAAGATTAATATTTGTATGGAAGTTAGTATGGATTTTATACCAAGAAAAGCTTTTCATGGTCTGGTAAACTGATTTATTTGACTGGAATGGGTATTGCAGTTTGGGAATATGCGGATGTTGTTAAATGTGCGAAAGTTGTCCTCTCTCTCTCCCTTCCCTCTATCAGTGGCTTCTGGCAGGGCATACTACCTCTTTATAGGCTTTTGATTTGTATCCGAGCAGTACATAAAAATGAGGGTTCACAAAATATTTTCATTTAGGCACTGTGTTTTGAGAGTTTGGAAATTGTCTTATACTCTGTGCACACTGACTTCATGGCTTTCGTTCTGTTGTTTAGTCGCTCACTCGTGTCCGACTCTTTGCATCCCCATGGACTGCAGCACGCCAGGCTGTGCTTCACCATCTTCTGGAGCTTACTCAAACTCGTGTCCACTGAGTCAGTGATACCATCCAACCATCTCATCCTCTACTGTCCCCTTTTCCTCCTGCCTTCGATCAGCATCAGGGTCTTTTCTGATAAGTCGGCTCTTCACATTAGGTGATGAAAGTATTGGAGTTTCAGCTTCAGCATCAGTCCTTCCAGTGAACACCCAGGACTGATCTCCTTTAGGATGGACTGGTTGGATCTCCTTGCAGTGGGACTCTCAAGAGTCTTCTCCAATACCACAATTGAAAAGTATCAATTCCTCGGGCTCAGCTTTCTTTATTGCCCAACTCACACATCCGTATGTGACTACTGGAAAACCCATAGCTTTGGCTACATGGGTCTTTGTTAGCAAAGTAATGTCTTTGCTTTTTAATATGCTGTTTGGGTTTGTCATAGCTTTTCTTCCAAGGAGCAAGTGTCTTTTAATTTCATGGCTACAGTCACCATCTGTAGTGAATTTGGAGCCCAAGAAAATAGTCTCTCACTGTTTCCATTGTTTCCCCGTCTATTTGCAATGAAATGATGGGACCAGATGCCATGATCTTAGCTTTTTAAAGGTTGAATTTTAAGCCAACTTTTTCACTCTCCTCTTTCACCTCCATCAAGAGGCTCTTCCTCTTCACTTTCTGCCGTTAGGGTGGTATCATCTTCATATCTGAGGTAATTGATATTTCTCCCAGCAATCTTGATTCCAGCTTGTGCTTCATCCAGCCCTGCGTTTCACATGATGTACTCTGCATACAACTTTAATAAGCAGGGTAACAATATACAGCCTTGATGTACTCCTTTCGCAATTTGGAACTAGTCTATTGTTCCGTGCCCAGTTCTAACTGTTGCCTCTTGACCTGTATACAGGTTTCTTAGGAGGCAGGTGAGGAGGTCTGGTGTTACCAACGTCTTGAAGAAATTTCCAGTTTGTTGTGATCCACACAGTCAAAGGCTTTAGTGTATTCAATGAAGCAGAAGTAGTTGTTTTTCTGGAACTCCCTTGCTTTTTCTATGATACAGTGGATGTTGGCAGTTTGATCACTGGTTGCTCTGCATTTTGTAAATTCATCTTGAACATATTTAAGTTCTCAGTTCATGTACTGGTGAAGCCTGGCTTGGAGAATTTGAGCATTACTTTGTTAGCGTGTGAGATGAGTACAATTGTGCGGTAGCTTGAGCATTCTTTGGCATTTCCTTTCTTTGGGATTGGAATGAAAACTGACCTTTTCCATTCCTGTGGCCACTGCTGAGTTTTCCAAATTTGCTGGCATGTTGAGTGCAACACTTTTATAGCATCATCTTTTAGTATTTGACATAGCTCAACTGGAATTCCATCACCTCCACTAGCTTTGTTCATTGTGATGCTTCTTAAGGCCCACTTGACTTCACATTCCAGGATGTCTGGCTCTAGGTGAGTGATCACACCATCGTGTTTATCTGGGTCATGAAGATCTTTTTTGTATAGTTTCTTCTCTGTATTCTTGCTACCTCTTTTTAATATCTTCTGTTTCTCTTAGGTCCATACTGTTTCTGTCCTTTATTGTGCCCATCTTTGCATGAAATGTTCCCTCGGTAACAAGTGGCAAAAATTGGATAGTTTGAAGTCTTTATACAACCTGCTTATCTTACACTGCTTTTTACTAGTTATATTAAAGATATTCAAAAGTAACTGACTGTTGTGGACTCATGCACTTGTTTGACATCATGTAAATTTTTCCTTAGAAAGTGCCATGAAGCTGGATTATTGAATAGATAAAAGAGTGTGAGACAACACATATTTACTTAACCTCTTTTCTTGAGTGCACCAAAAATAAAATATCTTAATCTAGATCATTAATAATTTGTTATATAATTGAGACTTACGTTAATTATATAATATTGTTTGGGGTTTTTTTTTAAAGGGCCTTATTCATTATGGACGAGATAACCAGAATTTAGATATTTTGCTTTTCCAAGAAGTCCTGGAATATATGTCTAGAATTGACAGAGTGCTGAGTGTTCCTGGAGGTTCACTTCTGCTAGCAGGACGCAGCGGTGTGGGTCGTCGGACCATCACTTCCTTAGTCAGTCACATGCATGGAGCAGTGCTGTTTTCACCAAAGATTTCCAGGGGATATGAACTGAAGCATTTCAAGAATGATCTCAAACATGTAAGTGCCTCACAGTCTTTTACTTTATTTGGTTTTAAATCCTAATTATTTATTATTCTAAAAGGCTTTAATGGCCTTTAAGTCTCTGATATACAATATAGTCTTTATTTTATTTTTATGATTGTTTTCTTCATGATTTTGCAAAATTATGATTTTAGCTCTCAGTACCTCAGATTATGGGATGTTATATGGCTTGGTAAGATAAACAAAAAGTAGAATTTAAGACATATGTGGGTGTATTTAAAAATAATCCTCTAGCTTTTAATGTTCTAGCCATAAAACAATTAAATGTTCTCCCAGTAGTATTTATGAACTGAATTTACTTTCCAAACTATATTTTGATTACTCAATAAAGTATCAGTCAGTAAAAATAACTTAGTTTACCTACGGAATGAACATTTTTACCAGTATTTGCCAAAAAATGGTTAATGGTTTCCGGAATGTGCTTTCTCTTTGTGCAGGTGCTACATCTTGCCGGTATTGAAGCCCAGCAGGCAGTTTTACTTCTTGAGGATTACCAGTTTGTACATCCTACATTTCTGGAGATGATCAATAGCCTTTTGTCTTCAGGCAAGTGAATGGGTTTTATTTGAAGAAAAATAAATAATGTAAATATTATTCAAGTGAAGTTATCTTATATGAAATTATGTTTCAGAAAATATTTGGCATAGCTTCTACTAAAGTGATAGAAGGTTAAACATTAAATATGCTCAGAGCAGGAGAACTGAGCAATCCTGTTTTTATGAAACCAAGAGGTTGTGGAATTATATAAAAATGATGATTAAATATCGATATCAGTAAATACACTGAATAATTTGCCTTCTTGTACACTTTTGGTGGGACTGTTAGATAATATATATAACCTTTTGGGAAAGTTATCAACCAGTATTTATTTTAAAAATGTGCTATACCCTTTGATATAAACATTATATTAAATTATAGAAATTTAGTTTGTAGAAATAAAAGAACTGTAAAGAAATATGTAAGAAATAAGAAATATCCTAGAACCTCACTGTCCATCATTAGTGGAATAATTTAATTATTGTAATATGGCCTTAAATATGGCTATATAATAGCAGATGTATTTCAGATATATTAGATCTCATATTTCTTGAATTGTGGTATACTCTTGTCTCTGGAGCCAGCTTATCTTTTCGGTGAGTCCCTGAGGAAAATACCTGCAGTTTCCTATATTTCTCCTTTCCTGCAGACTTTATGGTGGTTATTAGAGTCTGCTTGTAATGTATAATTGTTGTTAGTAGAATTAGTGCGAGATAGCTTTGTTTTGGGTCTTTCATGGTAGCTCAATCGGTAGATAATCTGCCTGCAATGTGGAAGACCTGGGTTCGAAGATCCCCTGGAGGAGGGTATGGCAACCCACTCCAGTATTCTTGCCTGGAATCCCCCCGTGGACAGAGGAGCCTGGTAGGCTGCAGTCCATGGGGTCACAAAGAGTCAGACACAACTGAGCAACTAAGCATGGCACAGCTTGGCTTTGAACTTGGACCAAGAGTGTTTTGGTACTTAAGTATAAAGTAAACTTTGTTAAATCTAGTTTCAGCTCTCTTAGTTGCTCCACTCCAGGGACTGAGGACAAATTTACATGATACTCTTGTTCCACTGTGGTTTTATATAATACATGTTTTTAATCCTGCTACGTAGACTCTGCATGAAGTAGTCTTTTTGTTTTCAGAATTTAATAGCTTTGGTTGAAGAAAAAATTTTGTTTGTAAAGTAAGGTGTCTACACCTTAGTGCCCAAATGAGAAAGACTCTAGTTAGACAAGTAGAACATCAACTTTTGTCAAAGTGGAGGTAATGGTATAGTGAAAGTACTAGGCCTCTCTTGTAAATAACCTATTTTTTTTTAGGGATTCCCTGATAACTCAGTTGGTAAAGAATCTGCCTGCAATGCGGGAGACCCTGGTTTGATTCCTGGGTCAGGAAAATCCCCTGGAAAAGGGAAAGGCTACTCACTCCAGTATTCTGGCCTGGGGAATCCCATGGATAGTACAGGGGTCGCAAAGACTGAGCGACTTTCACTTTCACTTCATGTTGATTTTTAAAGTTCTTATTTCTGCATATTGCTTAACTTGTCACTAGATGGCGACTTTGTTCCTTTTGGCTGATGTAAAGTAGTAGGCCAGATATTCAGGGTTTTTGTTTTAATTTGTGAAAGCAAACATTCAGATAAGCATTAACCCAGTACTTATTATATGATAAATTGGTCTTTATTATCAACATGTAACAGCAAAAATAATAAACTTAAATTTTGGTTGTTAATTTTTCTAACTTTTTTTGGCAAAAATATTTATGTGAAAAACACTTTCAGAGAAAGTACTTAATCGGCCCTTTGGTCTCTTTTCTGTATTTAAAATTCTTATTCTCTATAGAGTATGTAAATAGAACTAACTTTCTTTATTAAATTTAAGGATACAAGGGTATCTTGGTATGGCTCAAATTTATAGAAAGACAGAGCATATTTACACGTATGTGCTTGTGTTTGAATACGTACACGACTGATGGCTGGGTCATGATCTGGTACCTCTGAGATAAGCATAAAGAAAAGTAGTAGTTTAGACTGTGTTGGACTTTTCATGAATGCAGAAAAAAACTTTTCATTTAATCTTACAGTTTCTTGTGAACTACAAATATATTGATTTAATACATATTTATTAAATAACTGGATTTATGGTGGTGAGCAAGCCCTCTATCAAGTTCTTATAGTCTTACCACCTTTATTTGGTTTTCATCATTCTGTTGCATAGTAGCACGCCATGACTAGTTCTCCTGATTTCCAGTAACAAGCTCATTCATTAATTTATTCATTTATTTAACAAGTATTTATGGTTTAGATTCTTTGCCAGGAATGTCCTAAGGTTAACATTGATCATAATTAAATATTTGCCTTCTGGGAATTTAGAATCTAAGTGGGCAGGGAGAAGTAATCCATTTATTATTAAATGATGTGATAAATGCCAAACAGTGATGTTTGGATATTATATTCAAGAGAAAAGAGTACTTTCCCTAACATGTCGGTATTCAGGAAAGGCTCATGGGCGTGGCAGTTGGCAAAGTAGTGTCTTGAGAGTTAAACAATATTTTTAGTGGAAGATTTGGGGCAGAGCAAGACTGTGGTATGATGTATTCCAGGAAGAGGAAATACTTCATTAAAGTTTTAGAACACAAAAAAGTTCACTGAGGTTAGAATACAGAGTCTTGGAAGAGGGTAGAGAAGGACTTGGAAAGGCAGATAGATGAACGGTTAGTGGGAAGAGTTTGAATTTTTTTGAATGAAGGTTACAGGTAATATAGAGGTGATAGGGCTTGCTGGTTTTGGAAACAAAGATTGAATAACATCAGATTATTTAATATAAAAATAGAAGAAGCATCGTGTATGTAAAATGTGTGTTGAATTTAGTGTAATGTAGCTAAATCTCAGAAGAAATATAATGTTCTGCAGGTGAAGTTCCTGGACTCTACACTCTCGAAGAATTAGAGCCCTTGCTCTTGCCTCTTAAAGATCAGGCTTCGCAGGATGGATTTTTTGGACCAGTCTTCAACTACTTCACATATAGTAAGTGCCATAGAACTTATTAATTTAACTGTGCTTCGTGTGAAATAGATGCCATTGAATCTACCTTATTTTCTCTTTAGATTGCAAAGGTATCTTAAATTTTGGGTCCATTTGGTAATTTATATTTTTTTCCTTTTTAAAGAACTTTAGAAAATAGCCGCTAAGTAGACTAAAGGCTAACCTATAATAAAAGCATGTTAAGTAAAATTTTAGGAAAAGGTAGGGATGAAAGTATGGGAATGTCTTTTGGGATATTTACTTTGCTGCTTTTGTTTCCATGTGGTAAACTTAGTACCTATCTTAGAGAGTTAGTGAATTATTTAGATTGTGCCAAATGGCAATTCACTCCAGTACTATTGCTTGGAAAATTCCATGGACAGAGGAGCCTCGTAGGCTACAGTCCATGGGGTCACAAAGAGTCGGATACAACTGAGCGACTTCACATTCTGTTGATGAGATGACTTTTGTTAATGAGATGACCTATGGCCAGCATCTAGGGGTGGAGGCTGGTTGCCAGGGAAACCAACCACATGAGTCCTTCCTCTTTCCCAGGAAGCCACATCAGAAGGCGAGTGATCAGCTAAGCCCTTATTATTGAGTCCTGGTGTGTGGGAGGGGTGGCCTTCCCCCTTCCCGCCCTAGACTCACATAATACAGAACATACATTCACTCCATCAGCCCAGGCCCCTCACTGCTCTCAGCTTTCTGCTCCATGTCACCTCTTCTTAATCTTTTTTTGTAAAGAAAACGTCTAGATTTATAGAAAAGTTGCAAAGATGGTCGGGTGAGTCCCTGTGTAGCCTTCACCCAGCTTCCCCTCATGTTAGCATCCTACTGTAACAGCTGCAATACATTTGTCTGGCAGCGAAATTAACGTTGGTTCAGTGCTATTGGCTTCCCTTGTGTCTCAGCTGGTAAATAATCCGCCTGGAATGCGGGAGACCTAGGTTCCATCCCTGAGTTGCGAAGATCTCCTGGAGAAGGGAAAGGCTACCAGCTCCAGTGTTCTGGCCTGGAGAATTCCATGGATCTCTTTAAGAAAATTAGAGATACTAATGGAACATTTCATGCAAAGATGGGCTCAATAAAGGACAGAAATGGTCTGGACCTAACAGAAGAAGAAGATATTAAGAAGAGGTGGCAAGAATACATGGAAGAACTGTACAAAAAAGATCTTCACGACCCAGATAATCATGATGATGTGATCACTAATCTAGAGCCAGACATCCTGGAATGTGAAGTCAAGTGGGCCTTAGAAAGCCTCACTACGAACAAAGCTAGTGGAGGTGATGGAATTCCAGTTGAGCTGTTTCAAATCCTGAAAGATGATGCTGTGAAAGTGCTGCACTCAATATGCCAGCAAGTTTGGAAACCTCAGCAGTGGCCACAGGACTGGAAAAGGTCAGTTTTCATTCCAATTCCAAAGAAAATGCCAAAGAATGTTCAAACTACCACACAGTTGCACTCATCTCACACGCTAGTAAAATAATGCTCAAAATTCTCCAAGCCAGACTTCAGCAATACGTGAACCGTGAACTCCCTGATGTTCAAGCTGGTTTTAGAAAAGGCAGAGGAACCAGAGATCAAATTGCCAACATCCGCTGGATCATGGAAAAAGCAAGAGAGTTCCAGAAAAACATCTATTTCTGCTTTATTGACTATGCTAAAGCCTTTGACTGTGTGGATCACAAGAAACTGTGGAAAATTCTGAAAGAGATGGGAATACCAGACCACCTAACCTGCCTCTTGAGAAATCTGTATGCAGGTCAGGAAGCAACAGTTAGAACTGGACATGGAACAACAGACTGGTTCCAGATAGGAAAAGGAGGATGTCAAGGCTGTATATTGTCACTCTGCTTATTTAACTTATATGCAGAGTACATCATGAGAAATGCTGGATTGGAAGGAACACAAGCTGGAATCAAGATTGCTGGGAGAAATATCAATAACCTCAAATACGCAGATGACGCCACCCTTATGGCAGAAAGTGAAGAGGAGCTAAAAAACCTCTTGATGAAAGTGAAAGAGGAGAGTGAAAAAGTTGGCTTAAAGCTCAACATTCAGAAAATGAAGATCATGGCATCCAGTCCCATCACTTCATGGGAAATAGATGGGGAAACAATAGAAACAGTGTCAGACTTTATTTTTTGGGGGGCTCCAAAATCACTGCAGATGGTGACTGCAGCCATGAAATTAAAAGACGCTTACTCCTTGGAAGAAAGTTATGACCAACCTAGATAGTATATTCAAAAGCAGAGACATTACTTTGCCGACTAAGGTCCGTCTAATCAAGGCTATGGTTTTCCCAGTGGTCATGTATGGATGTGAGAGTTGGACTGTGAAGAAGGCTGAGCGCCGAAGAATTGATGCTTTTTATCTGTGGTGTTGGAGAAGACTCTTGAGAGTCCCTTGGACTGCAAGGAGATCCAACCAGTCCATTCTGAAGGAGATCAACCCTGGGATTTCTTTGGAAGGAATGATGCTAAAGCTGAAACTCCAGTACTTTGGCCACCTCATGCGAAGTGTTGACTCATTGGAAAAGACTGTGATGCTGGGAGAGATTGGGGGCAGGAGGAGAAGGGGACGACCCAGGATGAGATGGCTGGATGGCATCATGGACTCGATGGACGTGAATCTGAGTGAATTCCAGGAGTTGGTGATGGACAGGGAGGCCTGTCGTGCTCGATTCATGGGGTCGCAAAGAGTCATACACGACTGAGCGACTGAACTGGACTGAACTGTATAGTCCATGGGGTTGTAAGGAGTTGGACACGACTGAGTGACTTTCACTTCACTTCACATTCTGTAGTTTCTTTGAAACTAAAGAAACATATTATTATAGAAGCAGTTTCGTGGACACAGTGGATATCTAAAATTGATAAGGAAAAAATAAGGCAATAGTGACACCACCCAGGCACTGCTATTACAGTGATCATCTTTATTTTTCTGCAAGAACGTTTATTATTGATGGAACAAAGAAAGTTGTTAAACAGCTACCTTCCCTTCTCTCTGTTTTAAGTTTAGAGGGGATTTCTACCACACCTTGAAGAAAGAGATCATCTCAATGCTATTTTAAAACTACTTCAGAACATAGAAAATAAAGGAGAGTTTCTAAATTCATTTTTATGAAGGGAAAATGATATTGACATTGAAACAAGGAAAAATATTTCTCCTAAAAAAATCCAGAGATCAGTTTTGCTTCTGAACATTGAAACAAAAATCCTAAAAAGAAAAATATTACTTAATAGAATCCGGTATGACATTTGAAAAGTAACAGCCGTAGCATATCTTTTTGGGATATTTTATCTCAGCTTGCACAAACAGCACATTCATGTGCATTGCAGGCATGTTCATCCATTCCGTTGTGTTCGACTTTGTGACCCTTTGGACTATAGCCCTCTACGCTTTTCTGTCCATGGGGTTTTTCAGGTGAGAATAGTGGAATGGGTTGCCGTTTCCTCCTCTAGGGTATCTTCCCAAGAGGTGGATCAAAGATGCATCTCTTGTTTCCTGCATTGCACGCAGATTTTTCACTTAGAGTATAATTCTGTTACATAGATTGCTCTTTTGTTAAAGAGCTTCTGCCATCCAATTTCAGAAAATTTTAATTTCATAAAACCGGACCATATATGGATTTCTTCAAATATTGTTATTGTAATATTCCATGACTATATTTATCTTATTTTTTTAGGAGTGCAACAAAACTTGCATATTGTTTTGATAATGGATTCCTCAAATTTAAACTTCATAATAAACTGTGAGAGCAATCCTGCTTTGCATAAGAAGTGCCAGGTGTTGTGGATGGAGGCTTGGTCAGATAGCAGTATGAAGAAAGTAAGTTTAATGTTTAAATATGGAAATAAAAAATAAGCACATTTTGTTTTTAAGACACCAAGGACTTCCCTGGTGGCTCAGATGGTAAAGCGTCTGCTACAATGCGGGAGACCCGGGTTCAATCCCTGGGTTGGGAAGATCTCTGGAGAAGGGAATGGCAACCCACTCCAGTATTCTTGCCTGGAAAATCCCGTGGATGGAGGAGCCTGGTAGGCTATAGTCCATGGGGTCACAAAGAGTCAGACACGGTTGAGCGACTTCAGTTTCACTTTCTTTTTAAGGTTACTAATTGTCACAACTTCCCCTTGGTGTTTATTATAATCCTTAATTGTGGCACTGAGCATCTCTCATATATTTGAAAATAACTGTCTTTTCTTCATACTCTTATACTTGACAGATTAGTTGACTACAGAATGTTAGGTGTAAGATTATGTTCTTAATTAAGGACCACAGAGATATTTATTGTATTTAAAAAATTTTATAAATTTCATTACTTAGTCTGTTATAGACTAGCTTATGATTAAAATATCACAGCAATAATTTTAGCAGTTGTTTCAATTAAAATTTAGGTGCCTTAAGAAAAAATTCTTTCATTGTTATGATATGTGTTTGGAAGGATACAAGTGTAAAGTGTGAACTCAAAAACCATCTCAACTGGAAGCCTTTTACATTGCTTAATTTGAATAAATAATAGTTTTCAATATTGTCTCCTTGAATGATGCTCATATTTCCAATCACTGATTTATTTTTGTATAGTAGATGTGCAAACCATTGCCTATCATGATTTAGAGAAAGGAGCGCAATTTGAGATAATAGACAACATTTTACAGTTGAGATGATCCTTAAAATAGATTTCAGTAAGTAGATAGAGGAAAGTTATTCCAGTCTGAAGAGGCTACATGAACAAGAAGTATTCATTAAGAAGCAGTAATTATTGGATGCTTAATATGTGTCACTCTTTTATATACTGGGGATATAGCAGAGAAAAGAGAGACATAAGTCCCTGCCCTCATGGAGTTTACGTTCTTTTGGGGGATATTTGGAGGGAAGGCTTTCTACAGGAAGAATCTGAAATGAGAGCAGGCCTGCTGATTTGAGGCCCAGTTCATTAGTAACAGAGTGATCAAGGTGGAGAGTGGTTGCAGATGAGGTTGGGGGATTAAGAGAACAGTTAGGGTGGGGCTTTGGATGCTACTATAAGGATTTCAACTTTTCTGGAAACCAGTAAGGGACTCCTTGGAGGCTTGTGAGCAAAACTTTTCTGACGTTTTATGGGATTACACTGGCTTCTGTTTGAAAATAGACTGTAGAAGACCAGGAGGAAGCAGTTATAAAGCTATTGCAGTAATCTTGGTGAAAGACAAGGATGACTTGCTCTCAGGGTATAGTGGTAGAGGTGGTGAGAACTGGTAGATACTGGTATGTTTTGCAGTAGAAATGATAGGGTTTGCTGACAGATTGTAATAAGTTATTAGGGGAAGTGAGGAGTTGAGGATACCTGCCAGTCTGTTGGCTTGAGCTCCTAGAAAGACTGGAATACCTGTCAGTTGAAGGGAGACTATGAGAGGAAGATTTTGAGAAGAGAAGATGAAGCTTTCAGTTTTAGATCTATTAAATAAGAGGTGTGTCGGACATCTGAGTTGGAAGATTGAGAAGTTCAGCGGAAAAGGTCAGGCATACAGGCAAAATTATGGGAATTATCAGAGTTTAAGTGGCATTTAAAGCTTTGAGAACAAATACTACTGAAGGAGTGAATGTTGGCAGAAAGGGAAGAGATCCAAAGGTTGACCCTTGGGGCACTTTCAGCATTAAAAGGCTGAGATGAACAGGAACCAGCAAAGGATACTGAGAAGGAACCGGTAGGGAAATAGGAAACAGGAGTTGTGAGTACAAGTGAAGCCTGGAAACCAAGTGAAAACAGCATTCTGAAGGAGCAAGGAAGGATGAACTGTGACACATGGAAGTCCATGAAGGCTGGAAACTGATCATTGGGTTTAGCATCTTGTGTCCCTTAGTGACTTTAATGAAGCAGTTTCAGTTAGTAGTGGAAAAAAATACTGTATTGAAATGTGTTTTGGAAAGAATGAGAAGAGTGGAGAGTGAATATAGTCACCTCTTTTGAAGAGTTTTGTTATAAAGTGGAAGATAAAATGGATCAGTAACTGCAGGAAGTGGGAATAAAATAGTTTTTTCTTTAAAAAAATTTTTTAAGTTGGGCTAAACTGGAGCATGCTCATATGCCATTGGGAATGCAAGAAAGGAAACAAAACATGTATTTTATATGAAAGGGGGCGAATTGGTAGAGCAGTGTCCTTGGGTCTAGACACCATATGGGTCTACTACACACATGGAAGGATTGAGGACAAGCCTTTGCTTGGGCTTCCCTGTGGCTCAGCTGGTAAAGAATTTGCCAGCAATGCAGGAGACCTGGGTTTGATCCCTGGGTTGGGAAGATCTCCTGGAGAAGGGAAAGGCTGCCTACTCCAGTATTCTGGCCTGGAGAATTCCACGGACTGTATAGTCCATGGGGTCGCAAAGAGTCGGACACAGCAGAGCGACTCTCACTTCACTTTGCTTGGAGAATGGAAGTGTCATCTGTAGCAACAGGAAAGGAAGCAGAGTACAGGGGTCTGGGTCCACGCAGGTGGGCAGGAGTAGCATTGGGAAGTTTTAGACACTTCTGGTTGTTTCTGTTTTCCAAGTGAAATCAGAACTAAGATTAATCACTTGAGAGAAAAGTTGAGGAAAGAGATTTTGGAATCTTGAAGAGATGTAAGAGGATGTGCAAAATAGTTTTGGAAGAGGGAAGGAGTGAAAGGCTTAGGAGAGTGGAGTATGACAGTAATAGCTAGATAGCATTACGGGTTCACATGAGGCTAGTGATGGTAAAGTTCAGCTGAGGCCATTCAGTATAGTTGGGTGCTTTTTCTCCAGTCACATGTGCACTCAGGGTTACAGACCTGCAATAGTGGTGACTTGCATTTAAGCAGGATTGGGGCTTTGCTTTGCTGCTTGAGTGTGTGCCAAAGAATGTTCAAACTACCACACAATTGCACTCATCTCACATGCTAGCAAAGAAATGCTCAAAATTCTGCAGGTAAGGCTTCAACAGTACGTGAACCGTGAACTTCCAGATGTACCAGCTGGATTTAGAAAAGGCAGAGGAACCAGAGATCAAATTGCCAACATCTGCTGTATCATCAAAAAAGCAGGAGAGTTCCAGAAAAACATCTACTTCTTTTTACTGATTACGCCAAAGCCTTTGACTGTGTAGATCACAACAAGCTGTAGAAAATTCTTCAAGAGATGGGATTACCAGACCACCTGACCTCCCTCCTGAGAAATCTGTATGCAGGTCAGGAAGCAAAAGTTAGAACCGGACATGGAACAACAGACTGGTTCCAAATAGGGAAAGGAGTACATCAAGGCGGTATACTATCACCCTGCTTATTTAACTTATATGCAGAGTACATTATGCAAAATTCCAGGCTGGATGAAGCACAAGCTGGAATCAGGATTGCTGGGAGAAATATTAATGACCTCAGATATGCAGATGGCCCCACCCTGATGGCAGAAAGTGAAGAGGAACTAAAGAGCCTCTTGATGAAAGTGAACTGCTACTGCTGCTACTGCTAAGTTGCTTCAGTCGTGTCCGACTCTGTGCGACCCCATAGATGGCAGCCGACCAGGCTCCCCCGTCCCTGGGATTCTCCAGGCAAGAACACTGGGGTGGGTTGCCATTTCCTTCTCCAATGCATGAAAGTGAAAAGTGAAAGTGAAGTCGCTCAGTTGTGTCTGACTTTGTGACCCCATGGACTGCAGCCTACCAGGCTCCTCCATCCATGGGATTTTCCAGGCAAGAGTACTGGAGTGGGTTGCTGTTGCTTTCTCCGGATGAAGGTGAAAGGAGAGTGAAAAAGCTGGCTTAAAACTCAACATTCAAAAAGCTAAGTTCATGGCAAATAGTTGGGGAAGCAATGGAAACCGTGAGAGACTTTATTTTTTGGGCTTCAAAATCACTGCAGGTGGTGACTCTAGCCATGAAATTAAAAGACACTTGCTCCTTGGAAGAAAACCTATGACCAACCTAGACAGCATATTAAAAAGCAGAGACATTACTTTGCCAACAAAGGCCCATCTAGTCAAAGCTATGGTTTTTCCAGTAGTCATGTGCCGGGGTCCACCCCCGGTGGATCCAGGGTAGTTTGAAGAGGGGACAGCGTCGACGTCCTAGGAAAGAACTATTTAATTAGAAATATAAAGAGAGGTTAGGAAAGAATAGTGTAGTAGGAAAATAAGTAGAGTAAAGAGGCTGAATAACTTGGTTTACGTGGAAAACCAATAAAACTCCAAGACAAAGAGTTTGCACCACCTATGTAGGCCGCAGGCGTCTTCCCGTTCTCCCAAAGGAGAGGAGACACAAAGGCCTCCCTGGTCAGATCTTAGAAGCCCCGGCAAAATTAGTAGGCTTGGTGAGCCTCCACGCTCCAGATGGGAATTCAGCCAGAAAAGAAGAGAACGAGCAAAGACCACATGGGGGAAACCAGTCTTTCCAGGAACTGGTCCGTTTCTTTATTTTTCAGGTCCACTTTTATACTTTTAGTTATACATAGAGATAAATGTAAGAAACAGAGTCATGCAGGGTCAGCTGCTCCGACCTTTATCTAAAGACAGTGTTGTCGGCATATCTTTGTTCTTACAAGGGTCTTACATTTGTTTTACAATATCTTCTGGTCTGGAGACCGATTAACATTTTATGGCCTCACCTTTCTTTCTATTGATAAAGGTTAATTGATCAGAAAACTTGTTTCCCCTTAAGATCTATTTAGTCTTAAGATAGTGATAAAGTTACATTTTTACATAGCAAGGACACGATGATTTATAACAAAGAGGAGGATCTATAACAAAAGAGAAAATTCATTAACTCAAAAGTCTAGTATTGCTAACATCAAAATTACTATATTTCTTTTTCTACATTCCAATTACATTGATTAACATACTCCTAGGTGCCTAAGGATATGGAGGCCTGGTGGCAATCATTAGCTCAGCAATGAAACCCTTCACAAACATGATTTTTATCTTTAGAAAAACCCTATGCTAACTAAGACTTTCAAAATACTCCAAACTCTCTGTGCTGTTTATGGTTGAGAGGTTGTAAACAATCATGTACATGGTAGCAAGAGTGTGGATAAACCTGTCACACAAGCTAGTCTGCCAGCAGAGAGGTTTATGGACTGAAACACCCTTGTCACGCCCAGGAGATTTATTAATTGGAGTCCTAAGTTAACTCCTTTTCAGAGAGAGGTGGTGGGGGATAACCCCCAGTATAATGTCAGAAGAGTAGGCGAAAAGCACAATGCAGTAAGACAGGCAGACTCTGGTTTTGGGGCAGATGCACGAGCAGATCCAGCGAGGCTCCCTTAAGGCCAGACTCGCTTTTGCCTTTCGGGCCCCTTAACCTCATGACCTTTGCCACGGGCGGGACTCCTTGTGCTGGCTCCCAGCAGTCATGTATAAATGTGAGAGTTGGACTATAGAAAGAAAGCTGAGCGCAGAAAAATTGATGCTTTTGAAATATGGTATTGGGGAAGACTCTTGAGAGTCCCTTAGACTGCAAGGAGATCCAACCGGTCCATCCTAAAAAAAATCAGTCCTGAATATTCATTGGAAGGACTGATGCTGAAGCTGAAGCTCCAATACTTTGGTCACTTGATGTGAAGAACTGACTCATTGGAAAAGACCCTGATGCTGGGAAAGATTGAAGGCAGGAGGAGAAGAGGACGACAGAGGATGAGATGGTTGGATGGCATCACCGATTCGATGGACATGAGTTTGAGCAAGCTCCAGGAGTTGGTGATGGACAGGGAGGCCTGGCATGCTGCAGTCCATGGGGTCGCAAAGAGTTGGACATGACTGAACGACTGAAATAACTGACTGAGTACGACAAAGTAGGGGAAGGCCAAGGAAACTGAGGAGTTATGGTAGGAAGATGGTGAATGACAGTATAAAGGTTGTTGAATGAATAGACTGTAGGTCTTGGTGAAATTTGAGGATTGTTTGCATTGCAAAAGGAATGAGCTGGTTAGACAGGAATGTAATGGTAAAAGAGGGGGATGTTTGCAAGTGAGATTATGAAATGATTGCAGTTATTGTTAATGACAAGGTATTAGGATGTGACCATTTGACATGGTAGGGGAGAGTGGCTGGGAAAAAGGTGATAGATAACAGAAGGAGAAGAATTCAAGGAATTGAGAGGTCAAGATATTAGTAAGAATGAATAGTGTTAATATACTCATTCAACTCCAAAGTGCTATTTTTATCTCCTGGAGGTAGAGTGGAAGCAAAGTGGAATGTGGTTGAAAACAGGCAAGAAAACTTTTCTAACGTGGGATATTATTTAGGGATAGATTCTTTCCCACCCCTCCCAGCTTTATTGAGGTGTAATTGACACATAAAAATTGTATGTGTTTAAGGTGTACATCATGTTATTTTTGTTTATTTTATGTTGTGAAATGATTAGCACAATCAAGCTATCCTAAAATACTCTATCCTAAGGGATAGAGTATTTTAAAGAAAGTGAGTTTCCAAAGAAATGTTCTTTGATTTAAAAGTGTGTATTTAAAATATTCTCTCAGTTGCTTCAGTATATGTTCAGAAATCAGTGAAAATATTTGAGAAAAAAATTTTCTTTGGCTCAAGAATCATGGCACTTTGAAACACTCCGCTAGTTGAGGGATCTTAACGTTTTATTCAGTCTGAGAAGAAAAAGATGTTTTTTGACCTAATTACCTGGATTACTTGCCCTTGTTCTTATTAGGCATGTGAACTGTATCAGGTGAAATAAGTTGGAGGTTTTTGGCTTAATTTTAAAATTTTGGAGTTCTACTTAGTTTTTGTTCCCCAGAAATAGGGTTTAAAAATTTTTTTATATAGTTTAATATCTGTTCATTACTTAGTTTTCTTATTTGTGGTAATGGCAAAAGCCTTGCTATTACTAGACAATAGATAGTTTTTAGCATTATCAATTATGTTGATATCAATTATGACATTATTTTTATTTATTTTTCCTTATTTCTCATTTAAGAAATCTAAGAATCCTTCCTGTTCCTTTATGTCATGAAGGCATTTTGTTAGTCTGATACAAATAAAACATTTGATTTTATTACTTTGTGATTTTTAAATGGTATCTCTGATTATTTTCTAATTCAATCAAAATTGTTAGTTTCTTCATTTCATAAAGTCTAATCATTTTTCAAGTGAGATGTTGAAGCTTTTCCTGAGTGCTATTAATTTCCAGTCAATGGTTGATATATGTGTCAAAGCATCAACTAGAAAATGTTTTCTGAAGACTGATATACCGTTTTTTTTTCTTAGTCTGGAAGGAATCCTAGAAGAAAAGTCCAACTGATACTTTTTATGTGTTACATTAAGTGTTTTTTACATCTGATACTGGATTTACTTAAACATTTTTCATACTGAATTGAAGTTTAAAGAAATGCTCTTCCTGTTTTAGATACCTGAAATGTTACTCAGTGAAATGGGTGGTGAAGAAAGATATGGTGACAAAAAAAGAAAAGAAGAAAAGAAAAAGAAATCAGGTAGTATTTTGATGAAATTGATTTTACCGGGCTTTTATTGATGAAATAATTGCCGTTTTCTAATGTCATAAGGTAAGCAGGGTCAGTAATGAAGAGCCTTCCACATCATGTTACGGAAGGAATTTGGATTCTGACTTCTTAGTGATTTGGGATAATTGACAGGTTTTTGTTAGAGATGTAACGAGAGTCTTGTTTTAGAAAGAGAAGTCTCTGCATCTACCTGTTTTTTCAGATATTAGAAATAGATTGGTATACAGAGAAACAGGGGTTCTATAGACCAGTATATGGGTTGCCATTTCCTTCTCCAGTGTAGAAGGCTATTGCCTTCTAATCTAAGAGGAAGGAATGGACTTGGGTGGTATTAGGAGGTAATCTAAAGAGGATTTGGTTATATAATGGCTGCTGTATGCAAGGAAGAAGAAGGATGCAAGAATATTTCTCAGGGTTCTGCTTGGAACAATTTATTAGAAGTTGATTTTGTTTACTGGGGTAGAGAATACAGAAGGGAATAGGTTGAGACAACAAGAGAGAGAGAATGTGTTTGGTCATGTATATATCAGCTTCCCAGGTGGCTCAAGTAATAAAGAATCTGCCAGCCGGTGTAGGTGATGTGGTTTGATCCCTGGGTCAGGAAGATCCCCTGGAGAGAAAATGGCAACCCACTCCAATATTCTTACCTGGAAAATTCCATGGACAGAGGAGCCTGGCGGGCTACTACTGTCCACGGGTTTGCAAAGAGTTGAACATGACTGAGCACACATGTATATTGAAGCTAACGAGAGCTTGTTCTTAATTTTTTGACTTTTGAAGCCCTGTTTCTTCCCATGTACATAGGAGGGAATAGGTGTTATTTGATTTGGTATATCTTTTCCACTCATACAGCTTTTAGTAAGCTTACTTTTAGGCTACCTGTTATGTAGTCCCAATTAATTGACATGGGAAACTGTAGATTTATCTTTCTTGCAGCAATAAAACTTGTCAGGGGAAATACAGGGAAAGGTATATACATACAGTTGAAGTGTAGAGACCACTGGAAAAAATAATGCAAAATAATAAGAATAATGAAAGCGATGCATGGATACCTAGGAATACCTGTTCACCTTTAAGCAAATATATCATCTCATAATTTCATTGAGTAGAAAAAGATATAGTTAAATTTATTTTCTGTAATTCTTAATGGACCATACTTACATTGTCATCTTTTTTTCCTCTTTATAGTTGATCCTGATTTTCTAAAATCTTTTTTATTAATCCATGAGTCTTGTAAAGCATATGGTGCTACACCAAGCCGATATATGACCTTTTTACGTGTATATTCTGCCATTAGTAGCAGCAAGAAAGAGGAATTATTAAAAAGACAAAGTCATTTGCAGGTACATTATTGGTGATCTAAAATTATTTTATTTATGTGTAAGGGACAAGGATTATGTAAATCACAATGCCATAAATGAATATTGTACTGTATTAAGTATCCTGGAAAACTGTCCCACCTAGCTATATTGCCCATTAGCTTATAGTAGTGGTTTTGTTTTTTTTTTTGGTTGAATAATTATTTCTTTACTTCACTATGCATGTTATTTGTGTGCTTTTGATAGCTTATTGTGCTGGTTTTAAATGTCTTTTTCACATGAACTTATTTTAGAAATCAAAAGTGCCTATTATTAATTAAAATATAATATATGATATGTTTTATAGTAGACTTTATAATTATATTTTATAAACATTCTTAAAAGTATATTTTATTATATTTATTTCATTATTATGTATAATTTATTATATTCTGATTTATGTCACTTAGTTCATTTGGAACTCTTTGTATTTCTATAATTGTAGAGCTTCAGCTTAAGTGTGCTGTTAGAATGCTAACCTCAGATTCTGTCAGAGAGCATTCTGTCTCCAGAGTTCTTGCTTCTCTTTGTAAGGGTAGGAAACCAGGAACATTAATTGACAGTTATCTTTATCCTTCTTTCTACTGATTTACTTTCATTTATATTAAGCCACTAACTGTACATGCTTTGAAAAGTTAATTTCCTGATTTAGTTCTCTATTGTATTTGAGGTAAATTTACTGAGTTATAGCTTTATTGGGTCAATGTCTTGTGTACGTTAGATGAAATGCTAATGTAAAGAACCAGCATGATGCCTGTCCTCTGTACTGGGTGCTCAATAAATACTGTTTGAAGTGAAGTGAAGTGAAGTCGCTAAGTCATGTCTGACTCTTTGCGACCCCATGGAGTGTAGCCTACCAGGCTCCTTGGTCCAAGGGATTTTCCATGCAAGAGTACTGGAGTGGGTTGCCATTTCCTTCTCCAGGGGATCTTCCCGACCCAGGGATCGAACCCAGGTCTCCCACATTGTAGGCAGAAGCTTTACCGTCTGAGCCACCAAGTTTACATTCCCTTTTTTTGCCATTGCTATCTTTCTTCTGATTCGTTTTGTGACAAAAATGCAATTGTATTGAAGAACAGAGAGAATATTTTTCATGTTCATTCCTTGGATTATTGATGGACAGTGGAGTGGAGTGTTAAAATGGCCAGACCAGGGTCACCTACCCACCCCGCCCCGCTGCCCAAAGAATAGCCAAAGCATTTGGAGTGATTGCTAACCAGCACCCTATGTAAGGCAGTCTCTTGTAAAATAGTTGGATAATGGACAAACAAAACCAAGGCATGTCCAATATAAAAAGAGTGGTCCCTGAGGTCCTTTTGTTCAGTTAATGAGACTGAAAAATTAGAAAGGTTTACTGAGTATTTTTTTCTTTCTATTTTCTTTCCTGTCTAATGCAGTTGAGTAAAACCCCACTGGTTAAGCTAATTAATATATGTTAATGTATTCAGCTTTACTGTGATGCTTTAAGATCCATTTTCCTCTAAAGCCTTTGTGGAGTCTTTTTCTACATCTTAATGGGTAAAAAGTTGACTAAATTGTTATAATTAGCAATAAGAAAAAACCCAAGTTCACTTGCAGATGTGGTATTTGTACACATTTATATATTTTTCATTCATTCTTATAGACTTTGTTTACCCTATGTATATAAAATTCCTTTTCTTTTAATATTGTCAGTCTCTTCTATTAATGTAGGCTGGTGTATCTAAACTAAATGAAGCTAAAGCTCTTGTGGCTGAATTGAACAGAACAGCTGGAGAACAAAGTGTATTACTTAAAACTAAGCAAGACGAAGCAGATGCTGCTCTTCAGGAGATCACAGTATCAATGCAGGTAACATTTAGAAGAAGCACAGAGATGCAAACAATAGGAAGGCCATTTATACCTGGTTGTGGTTCAGTGTGAAAAATAATGATTTTACTTAAATGGATTTAAAAAGTATCGCTTGTCTATATTGAGTAGATTGATAGTGTTGTGTACTTGAACTTTTGGAAAGAGTGTATTATTTTCCCATATTGTTTAAAATCACAACTGTAGTCTCCTCAGTTGTTCATACACTAATTTATCTAAATCCTATAAATACAAAAGTATAAACATTTTGATTGGTATAGATTTGTCTGTAACTGCTTTAGCTTACCCTCTGTTAGTTAATATTTTATTTTTCTTAATATTATCTCCTTCAGGCTTCAAGCCTGTTTTTGATATTCTTAGGATTTATAAAATGTCTTTATTTATTCTATTTATACTTTCATGATATTTTTAATATTTTGTATCTTCTTTTTACATTGCCTTTCTTTGGTTGAACCGTCCCAAGGGAGATTTCTCTGCATTCTTTATTGCCAGGGTTTTCTTTTTTTAAAAAAATTATTTTTTTATTGAAGGATAATTGCTTTACAGAGTTTTGCTGTTTTCTGTCAAACCTCAACATGAATCAGCCATAGGTACACATATATCCCCTCCCTTTTGAGCCATCCCACCCCTCTAGGTAGATACAGAGCCCTGTTTTAAGTTTCCTGAGCCATACAGCAAATTCCCGTTGGCTATCTATTTTACATGTGGAAATGTAAGTTTCCACGTTACTCTTGCCCTACATCTCACCCTCTCCTCCCCTCTCCTCGTGTCCATAAGTCTGTTCTCTATGTCTCCTTCTCCATTGCTGCCCTGTAAGTAAATTCTTCAGTACCATTTTTCTAGATTCCATATATATGTGTTTGGACTTCCTAGTGGCTCAGACGGTAAAGTATCTGTCTACAATGCGGGAGACCTGGGTTCGATGTCTGGGTCGGGAAGATCCCCTGGAGAAGGAAATGGCAATCCACTCCAGTAGTATCGCTTGGAAAATCCCATGGACAGAGGAGCCTGGTAGGCTGCAGTCCATGGGGTCGCAAAGAGTCGGACACGACTGAGTGACTTCACTCACTCATATATGTGTTAGAACACGATATTCATCTTTCTCTTTCTGACTCACTTCACTCTGTATAATAGGTTCTAGGTTCATTCACCTCATTAGAATTGACTAAAATTCATTCCTTTTTATGGCTGAATATTCCATTGTGTATATGTACCACAACTTCTTTATGCATTCATCTTTCGATGGGCATCTAGGTTGCTTCCATGTTCTAGCTATTGTAAATAGTGCTGCAGTGAACAATGGGATACATGTGTCTTTTTCAACTTGGTTTCCTCAGGGTGTATGCCTGGGAGTGGGATTGCTGGGTCATATGGTGGTTTTATTCCTGACTTTTTAAGGAATCTCCATACCATCTTCCATAGTGGTTGTATTAATTTGCATTCCCACCAACAATGCAAGAGCGTTCCCTTTTCTCCACACCTTCTCCAGCATTTATTCTTTGTAGACTTTTTGATGATGGACATTCTGACTGGTGTGAGGTGATACCTCATTGTAATTTTGATTTACATTTCTTGAATAATGAGTCATGTTAAGCATCTTTCCATTTGTTTGTTAGTCATCTGTATGTCTTCTTTGGAGAAATATGTTTAGGTCTTTTCCCCACTTTTTGATTGGGTTGTTTTTCTGGTATTGAGTTGTATGAGCTGCTTGTATATTTTGGAAATTAATCTTTTGTCAGTTGTTTCATTTGCTATTATTTTCTCTCAGCCTGAGGGTTGTCTTTTCACCTTGCTTATAGTTTTCTTTGCTGTGCAAAAGCTTTTAAGTTTAATGAGGTCCCACTTGTTTACTTTTGTTTTTATTTCCATTACTCTAGGAGGCGGGTCATAGAGGATCTTGCTTTGATTTATGTCATTGAGTGTTCTGCCTATGTTTTCCTCTAAGAGTTTTATAGTTTCTGGTCTTACGTTTAGGTCTTTAATCCATTTTGAGTTTCTTTTTGTGTATGGTGTTAGGAAGTGTTTTAATTTCATTCTTTTACATGTAGCTATTCCATAGATCTATATTTCTGTTTCTGTTATACTGTATTGATGAATGTAGCTTTTTAGTATAATCTGAAGTCAGGAAGGTTGGTTTCTCCAGCTCCATTATTTCTCAAGATTTCTTTGGCTATTCAGGATCTTTTGTGTTTTCATATGAAATGTGCAATTTTTTGTTTTTTGGCATTTTGTGAAAAATGCCATTGGTAATTTGATAGGTATTGCATTGAATCTGTAGATAGCATATGGTAGTATAATCATTTTCACAATATTGATTCTTCTTACCCAGGAACATGGAATATCTCTCCATCTGTTCTTGTCATCTTTGATTTATTTCATCAGTGTCTTATAATTGTCTGTGTACATTTCTGTTGTCTCCTTGGGTAAGTTTATTCCTAGATATTTGTTTTTTGTTGTAATGGTGAATTGGATTGAGTCCTTATCTGATTTTTCATTGTTGGTATATAGAAATACAAGTGATTTCTGTGTATTGATTTTGTTTCCTGAAACACTGTGAAATTCACTGATTAGCTCTAGTAATTTTCTGATAGTATCTTTAGGGTTTTCTAGGTACAGTATCATGTCATCTGCAGACAGTGAGAGCTTTACTTCTTTTCTGATCTGGATTCCTCTTATTTCTTTTTCTCCTCTGATTGCTGTAGCTAGGACTTCCAGAACTATGTTGAATAATAGTGGTGAAAATGGACACCCTTGTCTTGTTCCTGATTTTAGGAGGAATGCTTTCAGTTTGTCACCATTGAGAATAATGTTTACTGTAGGCTTATCCTATATGGCCTTTACTATGTTGAGGTAGGTTCCTTCTGTGCCCTTTTTTTGAAGAGTTTTAATCATAAATGGGTACTGAATTTTGTCAAAGGCTTTTCTGCATCTGTTGAGATTATCATATGATTTTTATCATTCAGTTTAATATGGTATATCACATTGATTGATTTGCATACATTGAAGAGTCCTTGCATCCCTGGAATAAACCCAACTTCATCATGGTGTATGACCTTTTTGATGTGTTGCTGAATTCTGTTTGCTAAACTTCTGCTGAGGATCTTTTTGATTCCCCAGTGATATTGTCCTGAAGTTTTCTTTTTCTGTGTTGTCATTGTCTGGTTTTGGTATTAGGGTGATGGTGGCCTCATATAATGAGTTCGAAAAGTGTTCCTTTCTCTGCAGTTCTTTCAGAGTTTTAGAAGGATCGGCATTAGCTTGTCTCTAAATGTTTGATAGAATTCACCTGTGAAGCCATCTGTTCCTGGGCTTTTGTCTTTTGAGAGATATTTGATCACAGCTTTGATTTCAGTGCTTGTAATTGGGTTGTTCATAGTTTCTATTTCTTCCTGTTTCAATCTGGGAAGATTGAATTTTTCTAAGAATCTATCAATTTCTTCCAGGTTATCCATTTTATTGCCATATATTTGTTCTCAGATATGCAGATGCCAGATATGGCATCTCAGATATGGCAGAAAGTGAAGAGGAACTAAAAAGCCTCTTGATGAAAGTGAAAGAGGAGAGTGAAAAAGTTGGCTTAAAGCTCAACATTCAGAAAACGAAGATCATGGCATCCAGTCCCATCACTTCATGGGAAATAGATGGGGAAACAGTGGAAACAGTGTCAGACTTTATTTTTTTGGGCTCCAAAATCACTGCAGATGGTGACTGCAGCCATGAAATTAAAAGATGCTTACTCCTTGGAAGAAAAGTTATGACCAACCTAGATAGCATATTCAAAAGCAGAGATATTTCTTTGCCAACTAAGGTCCATCTAGTCAAGGCTATGGTTTTTCCTGTGGTCATGTATGGATGTGAGAGTTGGACGTGAAGAAGGCTGAGCACCGAAGAATTGATGCTTTTGAACTGTGGTGCTGGAGAAGACTCTTGAGAGTCCCTTGGGACTGCAAGGAGATCCAACCAGTCCATTCTGAAGGAGATCAGCCCTGGGATTTCTTTGGAAGGAATGATGCTAAAGCTGAAACTCCAGTACTTTGGCCACATGATGCGAAGAGTTGACTCACTGGAAAAGACTCTGATGCTTGGAGGGATTGGGGGCAGGAGGAGAAGGGGACGACCAAGGATGAGATGGCTGGATGGCATCACTGACTCAATGGACGTGAGTCTGAGTGAACTCCGGGAGTTGGTGATGGACAGGGAGGCCTGGCGTGCTGTGATTCATGGTATTGCAAAGAGTCGGACGTGACTGAGCAACTGAACTGAACTGAACAGTGCCAATAAAATGGACAGCTATATCAGAGGGGAGCATAAAACAAGGAATAAAAAAGAAAAAAACATCCAGAAGCATCTACAGAACAATGAAAAGATAAGAGTAATAAATTTTTTTTAGTCACTGCTGTCAGGGTTCTTTCCCTCCCTGGGACTCACAGTCCACCTCACCTCCCTACCATGCCCTCCAACACTGCTGGTCTCTCGACCTGCTTTGGGGGCAGCTCAGATTTGAATCTGGTCCTACTTCTGTGTGTTCTTGCCTCCAGTGTCCACAGCTCTCAGACTAGTGTGTTTTCTTTTGTGGGAGCTCTCAATGGCCTTTTATATTTCCCATAGACAGAGTCTACCTATTTGTGTGGATTTAATCTGCAGCTTGTACAGCTGATGGGAAGGTTTTAGGTCTTCTTCTTTAGCCACACTGCCCCTGAGTTTCAGTTGTGGTTTTATTTCCACCTCTGCATGTGGGTCGTCCACTGTGGTTTGCTCCTGAGGCTGCCCTGGAGGACTTGGGTCTGCCCCAGTGAGGGCCAGGTGCAGAGGTGGTGCAGCTGCTTGGGTCGCAGGGGTTCTGGCAGCACCAGGTACTCAGAGAGTTGGTGGCTAGGGCAGCAGGAAATACAGTGCTCTAGAAGGGTATGGCAACCAATGCTGGCCAATACACTCCAGTATTCTTGCCTGGAGAACCCCCCTGACAGAGAAGCCTGGCAGGCCACAG
The DNA here is from genome assembly GCF_023091745.1 of Budorcas taxicolor. NCBI lineage: Eukaryota > Metazoa > Chordata > Mammalia > Artiodactyla > Bovidae > Budorcas > Budorcas taxicolor. Next base: position 4,832,719 of record NC_068924.1, on the reverse strand, counting down.
TCTACAGCGTTGCAGAGTTGGACAGGACCGAAGTGACCCTGCGTGCATAGATGCAAGACTTTTTTGCCTATGGCAGCTCTGCCCCAGTGAGGGTTGAACATGAAGTTGGCACAGCTGCCTGGCCTGTGGGGACCCTGGCAGCGCCAAGTGTTCAAAGACATTGGCTGCCTCAGCTGCAGGAGTTATGGCCCACCTCAGCTGCAGGAGTTATGGCCCTGTCAGAGTCTTTTTTTTGAGCTTCTTGTAGCTGGCGATTAGAAGGCCTCTTTGGCCTGTCTTTCTCTGCAGCTCTGCCTGTTCAGGCACTTAGAGGTCCTCCTTGCCTGGGGACCTTCTCTGTTTTTCAGGGCATCAGACACATAGTGGAGAAGGCAATGGCAACCCACTCCAGTACTCTTGCCTGGAAAATCCCATGGACTGGGGAGCCTCGTAGGCTGCAGTCCATGGGGTCGCTAAGAGTTGGGCACGACTGAGTGACTTCACTTTCACTTTTCACTTTTATGCATTGGAGAAGGAAATGGCAACCCACTCCAGTGCTTTTGCCTGGAGAATCCCAGGGACAGAGGAGCCTAGTGGGCTGCTGTCTATGGGGTCTCACAGAGTTGGACACAACTGAAGTGACTTAGCAGCAGCAGCAGCAGTAGCCGGCACATAGAGGGGCCCCCTTGGCTAGGATACTACTCTGTAGATTGACAGGTCAGACACTTAAAGGAGCACCCTGTGTGGGGTCCCACTGTGTAGTTCATGGTGTCAGGCGTTTGGTGGGCCAGCCTCTCTACTGTTCAGCTGCTGATGCTGGCATGTCGGGGGAGGGAGGCTATGGTGATGGTTCCATCCCATATGTGTGACTCAGCATATCTCCTTGCTTCCATGGCTGCCTGGCTTTCCTCCACAGGCATTTCCCACCACAGTCTCCTCCCTCACATCTCCTTGATCCATCTCTCTGTAGTCAACAGCAGCCCTCACCCTGGGATTGCTCCACAATCCCTTAGCTCCAGCTCCCAGCTGCTGCTCCTTCTGGGGGACCTGTGTTCCTGTCCAGGGATGTATGGCTGCGGCAAGGACTGTCTGTTCTCATTCCATTTAGGCTGCCACAGATCAGCTGCTTCACTCTCAGCCTTAAATGTTTCTCCTCTAACCCAGTCAGTTGCCCCGATGTGGGGATCAGACCCCAGCTTCAGTTCCCTCACTGCAGAGGGCAGGTCCAGTCCTGTTTTCCTCCCTAGTTCCTTCATCCTACTGAGTTCTGCGTGGTTCTATGTATTCTCTTCTGCTGGTTGGGTACTCTTGTCCATTCTCAGCCTGTGTTCTGCATGCACTTCTGTGTCTGAAGGTGTGTTCCTGATGTGTCCGTGGAGAGAGATGTACTCCACGTCCACCTACTCCTCTGCCATCTTTTTCTCCCTTGCCAGGGTATCCTTTCACATTTGCCTACCTTTTCTGTGTGCTTCTGCTCATTACCTTGCTTTTTGGTACTGATTACTTACTACCACTAAGTCCATAATTTTTTGTCCTTTAGCCCTATTCCTCCTCTGAGCTTCAGACTTACATAATCAGTAATCTGTTAGATAGGTCTTCTTGAAAGTCCTATAAGCCTTACAATTCAAAACAGGTTCATAACTAAACTCATTATTTCCTTTCCTGTATTCCTTTTGTTAGTTATGGCACTACAATATAGCTAATTGTTCAAAACAGAATTTATAAATTGTGTTAGACTTCTGTTCCCTTAACCCATGCATCTAAAGAATCCTTGAATTCTGTTAGTTTTACATCCATGATTGTGTCTTAAATATGTTTCACCATCTCCATGTGGGTGATGTTAACCTTACTTCAAGTCTATTGCCTCTTTTATTTAAATTAATTTCAGGGTTTTTCAGACTAGAGTATATATCTCAGTAAAAGTAAATGACACTTTTAGAAAGTCTTAATATATAAAGACTTACTATATCTACAGTAGTCAAGGTAGGGTATCACTGGTGTAGTGGTAAGCATAGTGTTTTTCGGAACACTGTGGAATCCAGAAACAGTCTCAAACATACATGGTCAATTAATTTCATACAATGATATCATTTAAATGTGGAAAGGAATATTCTTTTAAGAAGTGGTACTGGAATATTTAGCTATCTATGAAGAGAGGGAAAAAACCTCAGACATATGAAAAATAACTTGACATGAAACATAGACCTAAATGTACAGCATAAAATTATAAAACTTCAGAAGAAAATTAGGGAGAAAATGTTTATGATGTTGGGTAAAGCAGGGATTTCTTAGATATAATACCAAAAAAGAAGAGGAAAATAAATGACAAATTGGACCTCATAGAAATTAAAGAAAATGAAAAGGCAGGTCACAGACTGGGAGAAAATATTGACAAATGTGTATTTGATTAAAAAACAAAAAACTTGTTTCCAACATGTACAGAAATGATTACAACTCAATATTAATAAAACTAACAATTCAGTTTGCAAATAGGCAAAAGATTTGCACTGGCCTTTCATGAAAAAAGACTTATATAAAGGGGTCATATGTTTCACAAATATATGAAAAGATACTCAACATCACTAATCAGCAAATAAATGCGATGCCCTTGTTTTTCGTATGAAAATCTTGTTCTCAACCTTAGCTTTGTAGTCCTTGGCCTGGTAATTCCAAATCCTGAGCTTCTTTGACTTAATTTCTTAGATGAATAACCATTTTTTCCCTGACTTCTGATAGTTGGGAAGGGAAGTGGTAATATGACTCCATAAACTGCCTATTTAAAAATGTGTTCTAAATATTCTGTGAAGACTTCCTGAAGCCTCTGCTGTTTTATGGTTTTCCTCAGCCCCGTGTAGCGTTCTCTCCTGGAGCCTTGTGGCTTGCTTCCTTCTCTGCCTGGTCTCAGTTGCTGTCCTGCGATCCTTCTTTACCGTCTCGGTCTATTGCCTCATGTCTGGAGCTTGGCCCTAGAAGCTTCTGGAGAAAGGGTACATGGAAGATAAGTTTTGAGATCTCATGTATATGAACGTTCTGCTGTGTTCTTGGTTGGTTGGTTGTGTGATGGGAATAGTATTCTAGGGTGGAATATATATGTTTTCTTCATGAGTTTGAGGGCATTGTTCCATTTTCTCCTAGCTTCCATTGTTGGTGATTAAAGCACTATTTTAATTTCTGATCTGTGTTTGGATAACCTGTTTTTTTTCCCCCCCCCTCTTGGAATCATTTAGATCTTGGTTTTCATTGTTCTAAAGTTACAGTGATTTGCCTTGGTTTAGGTTTATTTTCATCCACTGTGTCCAGTATGAGTTCTTACTACCTAAAAATTTGCCTCCTTCAGTTTTGGGAAATTTCCTTAAATTATTTTATTGATAATTCCTTTTCCTTTATTTCTCTGTTCTTGCATTTTAGAATTCTTATTTGGGCTTTGGGCTTCCCAGTCTGGTTCTCTAACTTTCTTATATTTTCTCACTTTATATTTGTTCTGCTTTCTTCAAAATTTCTTAAAGTTTGTCTCTTAACCCTCCTATTCAGTGGTTCATCTTTATCATGTTGTTTCTCAGGAGATGTAAAACAGTCTCTAGGTGTTTCCTTTTGGCTGTAGTGCCTGCTGTGGTATTTCATTCGTTGCAGCATCTACAATGAGCTCTCAGAGGGAATTTGATGAAGTTTTCTTTTTCTTGAACATGTCTCATTATTATTCTTTCTTACCTGATTCTTTGTACTTAGTTAAAGAATAATTCTTATGCACCAAAGCTTTATGAGCATGGAAAGGAAGTTTATTGTCTGTAAATTTCACAAGAGAGTTATCTGGGCTGAACTGAGGGTGGCATAAGCAAAAAGATTTCACCTGTCATGTCAAAATTAATTCATTGGCCGATGGAAAATCTTCAGAAGCAATAGTATTTTCAGATAACTGATGATTATGTTCACATTCGGTGTTTACAGTGTACATTTATGGACTACCTGGCCTGGAAGTAACAGATCAGAAAATCATTTTAATTCTTATACTGTAAAACTTTAGCATACTTTTTCTTAAGGAATTTTAGAAACAAAATAATAGAAATACTTATCTGAAGCAGCTAGTCATTTTTATTGTAAAAATATCTATCAAATATTGTTTTTATCTGCAGGAAGTTGAAAGCTTTGTTTCATATTCTTCTAACTTCTGTTGTTGCAGTTGGAACACTTTTGGGTTACTTACCTTTAACTAGTAATTTGAAAAACAGTAAAAAAAAAAAACCCATAAAAGATAATATCATTGATATCTGTATATTAACAAAGGAAAATATTCAGTACTCTGTGAGCCTGCGCACTTCCACACTAGTGAATATTATTGAGGCACATAGTGTACTGTGCTACTCTTTTCTCTGCGCTGTTCTGGGGAGACAGATTTCTAAGACTGCAGCTACCCAGATGACCTAGATTAGACCTAGAAAAATAACTCCGCATCTTGTATTGTAAGTTAGTAATTTTGCTCAGTGATAAGTAGACGACAGCTCTGTTTGTTATTTTATACATAAGTATGCTCAAGCTGGTTTAAGAAAAGGCAGAGGAACCAGAGATCAAATTGCCAACATCTGCTGGATCATCAAGAATGCACGAGAGTTCCAGAAAAACATCTATTTCTGCTTTATTGACTATGCCAAAGCCTTTGACTGTGTGGATCACAACAAACTGTGGAAAATTTTGAAAGAGATGGGAATACCAGAACACCTGACCTGCCTCTTGACAAATCTGTATGCAGGTCAGGAAGCAACAAAACTGGACATGGAACAACAGACTCGTTCCAAATGGGAAAAGGAGTACGTCAGGGCTGTATATTGTCACCCTGCTTATTTAACTTCTATGCAGAGTACATCATGAGAAATGCTGGGCTGGAAGAAGCACAAGCTGGAATCAAGATTGCTGGGAGAAATATCAATAACCTCAAATATGCAGATGACACCACCCTTATGGCAGAAAGTGAAGAGGAACCTAAAAAGCCTCTTGATGAAAGTGAAAGAGGAGAGTGAAAAAGTTGGCTTAAAGTTCAACATTCAGAAAACTAAGATTATGGCATCTGGTCCCATCACTTCATGGGAAATAGTTGGGGAAACAGTGGAAACATTTAGAGACTATTTTTTCTGGGCTCCAAGGTTACTGCAGATGGTGACTGCAGCCATGAAATTAAAAGACGCTCCTTGGAAGCAAAGCTGTGACCAACCTAGACAGCATATTAAAAAGCAGAGACATTCCTTTGCCAACAAAGGTCCATCTAGACAAGGCTGTGGTTTTTCCAGTAGTCATGTATGGATGTGAGAGTTGGATTATAAAGAAAGCTGTGGGCTGAAGAATTGATGCTTTTGAACTGTGGTGTTGGAGAAGACTCTTGAGAGTCCCTTGGACTGCAAGGAGATCCAGCCTGTCCATTCTAAAGGAGATCATTCCTGGGTGTTCATTGGAAGGACTGATGTTGAAGCTGAAACTCCAGTACTTTGGCCACCTCATGCAAAGAGTTGACACACTGGAAAAGACTCTGATGCTGGGAGGGATTAGGGGCAGGAGGAGAAGGGGACAACAGAGGATGAGATGGTTGGATGGCACCACCGACTCAATGGACATGGGTTTGGGTAGACTCCGGGAGTTGGTGATGGACAGGGAGGCCTGGTGTCCTGCGGTTCATGGAGTTGCAAAGAGTCGGACATGAGCGAGCAACTAAACTGAACTGAACTAATGGCATAGAGAGACAAATACTGCATTGTGCAACTTCTTTTTTTTCTCTTTGATTTTAATTTTTTTAACACCAAAAGGCCTTTTGTATTGAGATGTAGCCAGTTAACAGTGTTGTAGTTTGAGGTGAACAGCAAAGGCACTCAGCCATACATATACATGTGTCCATTCTCCCATCCAGGCTGGCATTGAGCAGTGTTCCATGTGCTTACACTAGGTCCTTTTGGTTTTCCAGTTTAAATATAGCAGTGTATCATGATCTTTCCAAAGTCCCTGTCTGTCCCTCTGCCTCATTCATAAGTTCACCAAACTGTGTGACTTTTAAAGCCTGCTACTCCAGGTTTGTGACATAAGGAAAGAACACACATATTAAATGCTGTACATATTCAGAATAGTTGTAACTTACAGTTGGAAAAGTAGGTTAATAAAACGTGAAGCACATGAGTAGGGCCTTTAGGGAATATTTTGATACTGTGGAGTTTGAGAAAAGAACTTTCTCCTTTGAGGACTGGTAGCAGAGATACACAGGTAGAAACACTTGTGGAGTGTAGAATATTTTAATTGAGTTCATGTGTCAGGTGCCTGAGGGATATGGTAATAGGACGCAAGGCATTAGTTTTGTTGTTGTTGCCAGCTTAAACAGCAAGTTTGTTTCTTTCAATTCAGGTAGAGAGAGAGAGGGAGGGGACTCTGGTCTCTTTTTGATTTAATTGAGATACAGTTGACTCACACCCCTTTTTTAGTTTCAAGTGTACAAGATAATGATTCTGTTTATGTATGTAATGTGATATATTTGTCACAATAGGTGTAGAAAGGACACCAAACATTAGTCTTAAAACTCCTTAAATGATTATAATATGGTTGAGAATTTCTGTTATTAGGACTTTTGGAAGATTTCTTGACAAATTTCCTCCTTGGTTTTTTGATAGTATAAATAAATACAAACATTCATAATGTTTAAGCATGTTTATATATGTGGGACTCTTGATTTTTGAATATATGAGTAAAAACATCATGTGTTATTAATATATCATTGTGTTCTTTTAATCTTAACTAATTTTTGTTCATATATTTGCATATTATTGTATAATAATTTCAATTAGTTTTTGTCTAAAATATAGAAACAAAGTTTTAGAATACTATAGCTTGTCTCTAAGAATTATTACTATTCTACTATTAGAATTAGACAAGACTTCTATTTTTAGTTTTCTTGTTTATGAAATGAGCATAATAGTATTTCTCTGGGGTTGTTGCAAGTGTTAAATGTATATTATTATGGTCATTTTCTAAATTATGCATTTCTGACAGTTTGATTTTTATATAGTAAACATTTATTGCTTTGCTATTCAGAAAAATTAAAGCATATTTCCTAATAGAAATATAGAGTAAATTATAAATTATATAAATTACTATAAATTATAGCATCAGTTTCCTAGGCATGTTAGAAACTCTCATGTCAATTAATATTAGAAAAGCATTTAATAGTGCTGTTAAAATAACATTTTTGGTATTATGCTTTTAAATGTTGAGTGCATTAAAATCAATTGGAATACTGCTTAAATATTCCTGTAGGATGCTAGTGAGCAAAAGACAGAACTTGAAAGACTGAAGCACAAAATAGCAGAAGAAGTCATTAAAATTGAAGAAAGGAAGAACAAAATTGATGATGAATTAAAAGAAGTACAGGTAAGATAAAAATAGGAAACACTGTAAGAGCCATTTATAGTTTTGATTTTCAACTTTACATTGGAGTTTAAACATTATTTTCATAAGTTATTTCCTAATAGTATTACCAGTGTGGCTTTCACGTAATACTGTTTATAAAAGAGAAATAGGAAGGAAAGTCTGCTAGGAGAAGTAACGAAATTAGCTAATGGTTGTTAAAAATAATGTTTGTTTTCCATGAATCATATTGTTTACACTGTAAGAAGAAGAAATATTTTGCAGATAAATTAAGACAAACTCTTAGGCTTTTTTTTTTTTTTTTTTTCCCCTTGAGGCTTGATTAAATAAGCAAGCATGTATTAGAAAAGAAAGGACCTCTTGAAAATGGCAGATTGTCTCAAAACAGATTAGATTTTCCAAATTAGACTGTGGAAGTTATGGTGCCAGAAACTCTAGCTTTCCCCACTTGAACATTTTGTACTTTGTGTGTTAGAGCATTTTTATATTAGAAGAGAAAGGGTATTAATAACTAGTTGTTTTAAATAAAATGGCAATATTAGATAATTTGTAAAGAGTTAGCATATTTCCATATATATTTTTTGAATGTTTAAATACCCTTTTTGTTTTCTAGCCTCTAGTCAATGAAGCCAAACTAGCAGTTGGAAACATTAAGCCAGAATCTCTTTCAGAAATCCGTTCCCTGCGTATGCCTCCTGATGTAATCAGAGACATTCTTGAAGGTGTTTTGAGATTAATGGGTATCTTTGACACATCTTGGGTGAGCATGAAAAGGTAAGTTTTTGAATTTGTGAAAAATGTTATTTCATGAGTAAATTATACATTGTTTCATATTTTTATAATTTCTTATATTGTTTCTCAAACTGAACTTCATCTAAGTACGGGGTTACACACTTTCCCCTAATATTTCAGGATGGTCTATGTAGTCATATTTCAAGAACTATATTTTTCTTCCTCTATAAGTGATTGTTAAAAGTGTCAAAGGAGAAGACGAATGCCTTAAAGTGTTTAAGAACATCTTAATAAACATAAATATTGATTTAGTCTTTACATGGTGCAGAGTAATGTATTTATTGTGGTGTGCTGATGAAGAAAATATAGTCACTGTTCTCAAAGAGTTTTTCACTCTTGGCAGAGGCAGAGAGATACAGAGAGCAAGTGAGAGCTCCATGAAAATATAAAAGGGATGTAAACTAGAGGAGAAAAGGCTGACTGTTAACTCAGTATATAATGTGGAACATTCAGTTTCACAGTATAGCAATGGCATTATAGTTTGTGCTGGTATTCATTCTGATAGCAGAGTTCTTTTTCAATCTGAAATGGGGAAGGAGATTTAAAATTGAGAGAGCACTTAAAATATCTTTCTTATAAAGGAGTCAGAATATTTTCTTGCATATCTTATAATGTATTAGTTACTCAGGAGTTCACATAAAGGGATGTGGATGGAGTTCAATATTATAATTCCTTCATTGTATTGCTTCAGTGTATTCACAGAACCTTAGTAAAACTGTTGTGCATCTTTCTGGAGCTCCTTGTCTATAAAAAACGATGAAGAAATGTTACTTTAGAAACTTAAGTACTTTAAAAGTACTCTATTGGTTAACTAATAGATTGAAAGTATTGTATATACCACTCTATTAAATTGATATTTTTGTTAAAAATAGCAAACTATATTTAGCCTCATTTGAATTAATATGCTTTATTTCTAGCTTCCTTGCAAAGAGAGGTGTGCGAGAAGACATAGCAACCTTTGATGCACGAAATATTCCAAAGGAAATAAGAGAGAGTGTTGAAGAACTTCTACTTAAAAATAAAGGATCTTTTGATCCAAAGGTAATTTTACAGATACCTTGATTTCCCTTTCCATACTCTTGTTATATTCTTCTTGTCAAAATGTGATGGTTTACATTATTTGTTTTTTAGTTTATTTAAAAAAGTAAAAGTTTTTTATAATAAGTTGTAACTATTATAGCTGGGAGGTATTTACCAGAAGAATTGGGTAAACTAGAATCTAAAGGGTTGGAGACAGGTTTATTATCTTAGGTGGTGTTTGAGTCTTACGATCTACTCTCATTGGTAAGTTCCTAAACAGTTATAACTTCCAATTTGCCTGTATGCTTTTATTTCTTCTTGTATATTAGTCATATAATAACACATCTCTCTGTTGGAATGCATATATCTAATTTGGCAAACAGTTTCAATTTCATGATTCTTGTCTTTCTTAGATCTTTTATTTGAAATGTCATGTACTTCTTTGACGCCAATAGCAGTTGTTTCAACAGTGCTTTTATCTAATAAAGATCTATTCTTTGTATTGAAGAGAGAGAAATGATGCTTGAAGATTGTTGTGGATGGCACATGTATTCATTACAAATGTGTCTAATAATTATTTATGTCAATAGAATGATAGATTTATATTAAAGATTGTATGTGGTTCAAAAAGATTTGTTCTTAAGGAAAAATAGTTTATATATTTTTTACTTAAAACAGCAATTCACTTTATTTTTATTTTTGCTGTAAACCAAAAACTTCATTATTTGGATTAAATTATTAAACAAATCCTTAAAGAGAATACACTGGAATTAACCTTACCTTTATTTCAAATGAAGTTAGGATGTGGGATAATTTCCGATGTGTTTTTTCAGAATGCTAAGCGTGCCAGTACTGCAGCTGCTCCCTTAGCTGCCTGGGTTAAAGCCAATGTCCAGTACTCCCATGTCTTGGAACGAATTCAGCCTTTGGAAACTGAACAGGCAGGATTAGAATCGTAAGTTAAATATAAAATATAAACAACCCTAACCTTCATTTTTATCAATTGATGACATATTATTAGGATTTATTTATTGTCTGTATCTAAAAAGGCAGCTGACAACACTGAGTCATTTAAATACAAATTAAGAATGTAGATCAGGATAATGGAGTGGAGACTGTAGAGCTCACCTCGCCTAAACCACAGACACATCAAAAATACATCTCCACGTGGAGCGATTATCATGGAAAACTAATTAGAAACTGGCAGAAGAGCTAGATAACAAAACTTGCAAGAAAAATCTGTGCATAATTGGGTTGTTGCTTTTCAGTAGCCCAGTCATGTCCAGTGCTTTGTGACCGCATGGCCTGCAGCACCCCAGGCCTCCCTGTCGCTCATCTTCTCCTGAAGTCTGCCCAAGTTCGTGTCTGTTGCATCAGCGACACCATCCAATCATCTCATCCTCTGGCGCCCTCTTCTTCTTCTGCCCTCAATCTTTCCCAGCGTCAGGGACTTCTCCAGTGAGTCGTCTGTTCACATCAGATGACCAAAATATTGGAGCTTCAGCTTCAGCATCAGTCCTTCCAACGAGTATTCAGGGTTGATCTCCCTTAAGATTGACTGGTTTGATCTCCTTGCTGTCCAAGGGACTTTCAGGAGTCTTCTCCAGCACCAAAGTTCAAAGGTATCAATTCTTCGGTGCTCTGCCTTTATGGTCCAGCTCTCACAGCTGTACACGACCACTGGGAAGACCATAGCCTTGACTATGCAGACCTTTGTCAGCAGAGTGATGTCTCTGCTTTTCAACACTCTGTCTAGGTTTCTCATCACAGGAGCTGTGACGTCGTCTGATTTCATGGCTGCAGTCACCATCTGCAGTGGTTTTAGAGCCCAAGAAGAGGAAATCTGTCACCATTTCCACCTTCTCCCTTTCTATTGCCATGCAGCAGAAACATGTAGAAACATGCCATGCCTGTCCTCCATGCACAGGACCAGATGGACGTAGGATCATGTAGGATCATGCGTCTGGTCCTGTTACTGCACTGGGGTGCAGCACTGTTTACAGATGAGGAGTATATTATTAAAAGACAAACAATTATGCATAAAATAGGCAAGCAAATGTTTTTTTTATATAGCACAAGACATTTTATTCAATATATAAACTAAAATGGAATATAATTTGCAAAAAATAACTGGATCACTGTGCTATACACCTGAAAGTAACACAATATTTTAGCTGTACATCGTTAGAGAAATCACTGTGCTGTACACTTGAAAGTAACACAGTATTGTTACTGTTTATCATTAGAGAAAAAAGAAAAAAATGAATAAGTGAAGAGTTAAATAGACCGAAAATATGAAGAAAAAGCAATTAAAAGATGGATAGCAGAATGCACTCATTCTTTTCCTACTATTAAGTTGTTGGATAGATAAAGTGGGAGAAGTTCCTTTAGAAAGAGCAAAATTTTGTAAAGGAATACTGTTAAGGTACAAAAATAAATTCTAGAAATTTCAGTTCAGTTCAGTCACTCAATAGTGTCTGACTATCTGCAACCCCATGGACTGCAGCACACCAGGCTGCCTGTCCATTACCAACTCCCGGAACTTACTCAGACTCATGTCCATTGAGGAGGTGATGCCATCCACCATCTCATCCTCTGTTGTCCTCTTCTCCTCCTACCTTCAATCTTTCTCAGTATCAGGGTCTTTTCAAATGAGTCAGTTCTTCTCATCAGGTGGCCAAAGTATTGGAGTTTCAGCTTCAGCATCAGTCTTTCCAATGAATATTCAGGACTGATTTTCTTTAGAATAGACAGGTTGGATTTCCTTGCAGTCCAAGGGACTCTCAAGAGTCTTCTCCAACACCACAGTTCAAAAGCATCAATTCTTCAGCTCTCAGCTTTCTTTATGGTCCAACTCTCACATCCATACATGACTGCTAGAAAAACCATAATTTGACTAGACGGACTTTTGTTGGCAAAGGAATGTCTCTGCTTTTTAATATGCTGTCTAGGTTTGTCATTGCTTTTCCTCCAAGGAGCAAGCAAGGTGATTCATGGCTGCAATCACCATCTGCAGTGATCTGGGAGCCCAAGAAGATAAAATCTCTCACTTTTTCTATTTCCCCATTTATTTGCCATGAAGTGATGGGACCAGATGCGATGATCCTAGTTTTCTGAATGTTGAGCTTTAAGCCAGCTTTTTTACTTTCCTCTTTCACTTTCATCAAGAGGCTCTTTAGTTCCTCTTCACTTTCTGCCATAAGGGTGGTGTTATCTGCATTTCTGAGGTTATTGATATTTCTCCCAGCAATCTTGATTCTAGCTCGTGCTTCTTCCAGCCCAGCGTTTCTCATAATGTACTCTGCATAGAAGGTAAATAAGCAGGGTGACAGTATACAGCCTTGATGTACTCATTTCCCAGTTTGGAACCAGTCTGTTGTTCCATGTCCAGTTTTAACTGTTGCTTCTTGACTTACATAGATTTTCTCAGGAGGCTGGTAAGATGATCTGGTATTCCCATCTCTTTAAGTAGTTTCCACAGTTTGTTGTGATCCATGTAGTCAAAGGCTTTGGTGTATTCAATAAAGCAGAAGTAGTATGTTTTTCTGGAACTACCTTGCTTTTTCAGTGATCCAACATATGTTGGCAATTTGATCTGTTTCCTCTAACTTTCTAAATCCAGCTTGAACATCTGGAAGTTCATAGTTCACATACTGTTGAAGCCTGGCTCGGAGAATTTTGAGTATCGCTTTGCTAGTGTGTGAGATGAGTGCAATTGTGCAGTAGTCTGAACATTCTTTGGCCTTTCTTTGGGATTAGAATGAAAACTGACCTTTTCCAATCCTGTGGCCACTGCTGAGTTTTCCAAATGTGCTGGCATATTGATTGCAGCACTTTCACAGCATCATCGTTCAGGATTTGAAATAGCTCAGCTGGAATTCCATCACCTCCATTAGCTTTGTTCGTAGTGATGTTTCCTAAGACCCCCTTGACTTCACATTCCAGCATGTCTGGCTCTAGGTGAGTGACCACACCATCGTGGTTATCTGGGTCATGAAGATCTTTTTTGCATAATTCTTCTATGTATTCTTGCTACCTCTTCTTAATATCTTCTGCTTCTGTTAGGTTCATACCATTTCTGTCATTTATTTGCATGAAATAAAGAGCCCTTCTTTGCATGAAATGTTCCTTTGGTATCTCTAATATTCTTAAAGAGCTGTCTAGAACTTTAGTGCTAATATTTTGTTTTTCTCTAAGTTTTTGATAAGTTTTAGCATATATTTTCTAAAATATTATCTGGAAGGTGTGGGAAAAATTTAATGACTTTAGGGGCTTAAATTTCAATTTGCTACTGAGTTAGTGTTATATTTTATCTCATTTGTTCTGAATTCGAACTAAGAAGTATGTCATGTTTTTCATTGTTCAATTTTTGGAATTATCTTTTCTTTCTTACTCTAGACAAGAAGATATTAGCTGCTTAAGTCTCTTATTTTTCTTAATATAATGCATGAAATTTTCTTGTTAAATCATACTATTTATATTATTGTGATCATTTTTATAGCTTAAATATTATTTTATGAGTATATTTCCTTTCTTGTATACCATTTGTGATTCTTAATAATTGCCTTTTTCTTCAGTTGATTTTTTTTTTCTGTTTTTGTGTCACACACTTACCACAGTCTATCAGAAGCTAAAACATATTTGGAATCTGTGTTCTTTTCAACATTCTCTTCAGTTCAGTCGCTCAGTTGTGTCCGACACTTCGTGACCCCATGAATCGCAGCACGCCAGGCCTCCCTATCCATCACCAACTCCCGGAGTTCACCCAAACTCATGTGGATCGAGTCGGTGATGCCATCCAGCCATTTTTATCCAGAAATCTGTTTGCACAAGTGTTTTAAAATGTAGATTCCTGGAAGTGATGTGGTTAGGTCAGAGAATACACTTTTAATTTTAGCATTGCTTTTCAAATAAAATCCTAAATGAAGGTATAAAACTCGTGAATTATTGACAATTTTCGTTGTTATTTGTTTACTGCAAGATTATATATTACAGTGCCGTTCCTGCTTTTTGTTGATAACTAGAGTGACTTCTATGAAATTGAATTGTATTTTAGAAATTTGCGGAAAACTGAAGATAGAAAAAGGAAACTAGAAGAGCTTCTTAATTCTGTTGGTCAAAAAGTATCAGAACTCAAAGAAAAGTAAGTTAAGTTTTGAAATATATTTCAAATATATTTGAAATATATTTGGAAAACCTACTGCAATTGATACTTAAGTTTTACAAAACTGTTATAATTAATATATTAATTTTTTGATTTATCACTTTAAAATGGTGAATGATATAAAATCGTACTGTATTCCTTTTAAAAAAGTTTAATAAAACAAAAATATTATAAGTTTCCATTTGTATAGCTATCACTGTGTATATTTCCAAGCAATGGAAAACTGAGCAGGAAGAAGTGAATGTGCTGTGTTAATGCTGGGAGTGTTTCCATTTGGTATTCCTACTTCTTTATTATTTTGACCTCAGCATTTTAGACTTCTGTATTGCTGATGATGCTACAGTACTACTTATTCCATAGTCTGGAACTGTGAATGGTACACGAGCATGTTAAAAATGTTTTATCATTTTAGTTTTGCTGTTTTTGGTATTAAAAATGTTCCTTCATGCAAATATACTCAAATCTAAAATCTCTTTATAAAAGGAATTAATTTTAAAGCCCTCATGTACCTCTTTGTTCCTGTGATTGTTTTTAATATAGGACAAAAAAAAATACTGGTATGCAACTTACAAATATGGAAACATTTTCATTTAAGAATTGTAAAGATATGTTATCACTTGCTGCTTTCTTTAAGTCATGTATTACATTTCCTTTTTTTCTTATGGAAGAAATGCACATTATTGTACCAAGAAAAAGTTCCATTAGACTAAAATCTATTAATTTTTTTTTCTATATATAGTCAGGAAACAATCATCTCTATTTACATTTATATACATTTACTTAATATACATAAATTAAAGATATAGTGAAAGCTATAAATTCAATGTTTTTAATACTCTTGAATTTTTTTATATTAGACATATAGATATGAAATCACATCATTTCCCTCCTGGTATTTAATTAAAGTAGTATAAGGAAAATGATATATTCTTTTCAATATTACATGCTCAGAATCAGTACTTACTCATACTGAAGTAATTATCAAATATTTATTGAGTAGTTAGCTTATAGTGCCAGTGTTTTAACTCCATTTATTAGCCTTTTGCACGTGTCAGATGTTGTCCTAGGCACTTTACATATACATGTTTTTAGCATCTAGAACAATATTGAGAGGCGGATATTCTTCCATTATTTGCAATTAGAACGCTAAAGATTAGAAAGGTTTGCTTAAGTTGAACAAGTAGTAAATGAGTAAGCAAGCATTAGATCCTATGTTTGTCTGGCTCGTTTAAGTTCCTTTTCTTAGTCACTGCATCATATTACTAGTATTTTGGGAGGATTATTATGAAAACCTTCTGAATAATATGATTGAGGACTTGTGGAGAATGTGACTGAGGAATTGGATTTTTGATTTTAATTAATTTAAATTTAGATAGCCACATGTGGCTGCCATATTGGGCAAGTGACTCCTAGAGTCTTATGTCTCGGGGAGGGAAGAACAGGGCAGTTAGAGGGGCAATAAAGAATGGAGGGCCTGCAACTTAATAGCACACCCATATATGAATTTTAGGTCCTCTACTTACTATTGGCAAGACCTGTGCAATAATCTGTTTGGATCCAAGTCTCCATATTTATAAAATGAGAATTATAGCACTTACTTTGAACTGTTCCTAGAATCAGCACGATCGTATGTGTTCTCTTTTATGTATTTATTTATCTCTGGCCGGGCTGGGTCTCTGTAGCTATCCGTGGGTATTCTCCAGTTGCAGCTAGCAAGGGCTGCTCTCTAGTTGTGATGTGGTTGCGGCTTGTGGGCTCTAGAGTGTGTGGACCTCAGCAGTTGTGGTGCACAGGTTGCCTCACAGCATGTGGGATCTTCCTGGACCAGGGATTGAACCTGTGTCCCCTGCATTGGCAGGCAGATTCTCAACCACTGGACCACCAGGGAAACCCAGTCCTTGGCATTTTGAAGGCACTTACATATTTGTTGAAGGACTAAGTAATCATATGGAATCTGCTATTATATTTAGTAAAATAATAAATTTGTACAAGCATTTTTAAGGAAAATAATTTAAAAAGAAGTTTTAAACTTTGACAGTTGGGCACATAGGGAGAGAATATATCTAATGGGATGAATATTTGATGTGAGTTGAAAAATTTTATTTGTCATTTTCATAGGTGTGTATTTGTGGGAGTTAGAATGAGGGGTGAGGTGGGTGTAAGGAAGAAGCTGGATAATGGAACAGCCCATTGACAGTCATGGCAGATGAAAGATAGTGCATTGTTTGAAAATATACAATTCTTCTGATGTTGACATCTAGTTTTACTGGACTAAATAAAATCAAATAAAACTGAAAAGACAAATTAGATCAATCTTATGACAGGAACTTTGAATGTCATATTGATGTTTATACATAATGTAGTAGGATATCACAGCCCTGTGAGAATATTCCCCTTTAAATGTAAGCATTGGTATCGTGTCTATTATAATAATGATATTTTATATGCAAATATTGTCAATATTATAGTTAATTAAAATTCTAGTATAAAAGTTCACTTTACTACCTAAGCATAATGTATTAAATCTATCTTAAATCTGATTGTCTTTAATTAAATTTTAATGTTTTCATAGATTTCAGAGCAGGACTTCAGAAGCTGCCAAACTTGAAGCTGAAGTAAGCAAAGCACAAGAAACAATTAAAGCTGCAGAAGTCTTAATTAATCAGCTCGACAGAGAACACAGGAGATGGAATGCGCAGGTTTGTCTGAGATCACACAGTGAAGTGAAAGTCACTCAGTCCTGTCGCACTGTTTGCAACCCCATGGACTCTACAGTCCATGGCCATAAAGAGGCATTGTTTAAGACAGGAAATCTATGATATATTTGTTAACAAAAATGAAAAGGAAAAATATCCATTAACTGTCAGCCGGCTTAGGATAAATGATCTAGATATTAATGGCCCTGTTGTGAATTAATCTTTAAGCACAGTATCTTTATATGAATGGATTTTAGACAAAGCAACCTATTTCTCTTTTAGTTAGGGGAGATCAGTTCAGTTCAATTCAGTCGCTCAGTTGTGTCTAACTCTGCGACCCCACGGACTGCAGCACGCCAGGCCTCCCTGTCCACTACCAACTCCTGGAGCTTACTCAAACTCATGTCCATCAAGTTGGTGATGCCATCCAACCATCTCATCCTCTGTCGTCCCCTTCTCCCACCTTTAATCTTTCCCAGCATCAGGGTCTTTTCAAATGAGTCAGATCTTTGCATCAGGTGGCCAAAGTTAGAGTTTCAGCTTTAGCATCAGTCCTTCCAATGAATATTCAGGACTGATTTCCTTTAGAATGGACTGGTTGAATCTCCTTGCAGTCCAAGGGACTCTCAAGAGTCTTCTCCAACACCACAGTTCAAAGCATCAATTCTTCAGCACTCAGCTTTCTTTACAGTCCAACTCTCACATCCATACATGACTACTGGAAAAACCATAGCCTCAACTAGACGGACCTTTGTTGGCAAAATAATGTCTCTGGTTTTTAATATGCTGTCTAGGTTGGTCATAGCTTTTCTTCCAAGGAGCGTGTCTTTTAATTTCATGGCTGCAGTCACCATCTGCAGTGATTTTGGAGCCCCTCCAAATAAAGTCTGTCACTGTTTCTGTTGTTTCCCCATCTTTTTTGCCATGAAGTGATGGGACCAGATGCCATGATCTTAGTTTTCTGAATGTGTTTTAAGCCAACTTTTTCATTCTCCACATTCATCAAGGGTAGGAATGAAAATGAGTAGATGGAAAATTTAGTACTCTTTAGAGCCTTTTTTGGATTTCCTTTACCAAGACAGTCCTCTTAGGATTTGACACTTTTGGGCATTTATTTGTTCTTGAAATCCTCTATTTCAGCTTTGTTCATTTGTTTTGATTTTGCATTTCTTTAACCAATTAGATTCCTTCCCTCACGGGGTGATCCTCATCTGCTCATCCAGTAATGTTGATTGCCTCTTAGTATTCTCCTTGTCAGATCCCTTCTCAGCAAATAGAGAGAAACTCTGGGGTTTCTCATATAGTCTTTAAAATATTAACCCGTATGATGATATTTGACCAGATGTATATTTCTAGAATGCTGACTTTTAAATTCTTATTTCTAACTATACTTAGATATTGGCCTTCAACTGTCTCAGGAACTCAGACACCTCTGAATTTTTTTCTTTTCTCATATCAAATCTCTTTTCTTTTCCTGTGTCATAAGACATCCTTCTTCTATCTATCAAAATGAAAAATATGTGATTTTCTTAGACTCCTTTTATTAATTTGTATCCCTTTGCATATATTCCTCATATTTGTCTTCCATCCTTAATGCTCTTGTTTTTTTTTTTTTTTCACCTGAATTCTCCTTGTCTTTCTTCTCTCTGACCCTTAAACTAGTTGATACTTCGTCAGCTGAAATCTTTCAGAAACCTAGGCTCATTAATACCACTCATTGCTCTGTTTAAACACTTTCAGTGGCTCACTATT
The DNA here is from genome assembly GCF_023091745.1 of Budorcas taxicolor. Lineage (NCBI taxonomy): Eukaryota > Metazoa > Chordata > Mammalia > Artiodactyla > Bovidae > Budorcas > Budorcas taxicolor. Next base: position 4,813,924 of record NC_068924.1, on the reverse strand, counting down.
AACCACAGGTTAAAACTGAAGCAACTTTGCATGGCATGGGAAAATGTTAAAATCCCCCTTCTTCTAGCCAACTGTTTCTCTTTTTATTATTCCTCTATTGGTAATCTTTCTGTGCAGGCTTACGCTTTAGGCACCCTATGCTTCTAAAAAAGTCTCCTTGCTTAATGTTTGTTTTTTGGCTTTGTTCATACTCTTTGTGTCTTAATCATATTTTAGAAAGTGATGGTATTTCACAATGTTTATTATAATCATCAGGAAATTTCAATGAAAGAATATATTCTTCTTTATAGATGGGTTGGGATATCATACATTGTTTTAATATCACAGCAAGATCTAAGGTCTTGCTGGTATTTTTACATTTTGAAAATTGTATTCAAGATAGGTAATTACTTTAAACCAATGAATGATTTTTTTCCTAGAAATAAAGCTTGAATTTGTGAAGCTTTTTTTTTTCCCCTTAGGACAAATCCATCTCTCTCTCTCTCTCTCTCTCTCTCTCTCTCTCTCTCTCTCGTTTTCAGGTTGCAGAGATGACAGAGGAATTAGCTACTCTTCCTAAAAGAGCTCAACTAGCTGCTGCATTTATTACATATCTTTCTGCTGCTCCTGAGGGTCTGAGAAAAACCTGTTTGGAAGCATGGACCAAGTTCGCTGGTCTTGAAAGTTTGTATTTAGTTAATTCATAAATTTGAAGTTTTAGTATATGAAAAGCATATCTTTTGATTTTTGTTATTTTACTTTTTTAGGATTAGGAAAACTTTCTGTAAGTTAATGGATACCATAAGTGCTTAGATTTGCTAAATTCTACGAATGTTCTGAGAATCAATCTATTATGTTGACTCTTGTCCCCCTAAAACCACTTTTGAAACTGAGACCACTGAATTATTTTGATATTGTATGAATGCAGTTAAACATTTTATGAAGTTTTACACTGATTTCATATGGTAAAATGTGATGTATGAATCCCAAAATTCTTTTTGAATTTTATGTTTTTTAATAAATTATTATAGTTGTGAAACATTTATTTAATAGAAGAAAACTAATTCAATTGTTTCATTTCTTTGCATCATTAATTTTTTTTTTTCTCTTTAACTTCTGGTACTAAATGCAGAAGGATGGATTGAATATTAAGAATGATCATTGGACTTTTGTTGGAGTATATTTTAAATAGTTTTATTCTCTTTTCTTCATCAATCACAAGATTATTATTAAGTATCATTGATATCTTTAATTTTTCAGAATTTGATCTGAGGAGATTTCTTTGTACTGAAAGTGAACAGTTAATTTGGAAAAGTGAGGGCCTACCATCGGATGACCTTTCCATAGAAAATGCTCTTGTTATCTTACAGGTAATTAATCTACTTAACTTTTCTCATTAGAAATGTTTCTTTTGAAGCTTGCTGCATGAAGTACCTTCTTAAAATCCTTAGGCTTTCACAGTTAGTCTTTAGTTACCTAAAAGTAAAAATATTTTCCTAACAAAAACCCATTTAAGATTAAGTTAGCAACTCTACAGTTTTAGTGTAATTTATTTATACCTTCATATAAAATTATAAATTAAAATGGTATTATTTTGATGGCCAAATATTATTAATTGAACTTCCTGATATGAATAGAAACATTTTAGGGATACTTGATTTATTTGGCTATATAGTTCTTCCATCTAAAGTATATTTTTAAAAAAATTTTATATTTTTATTTCATTTTGTTTTATAAACAAAGTTATGCAGAATGAAGATAGGTAAGTTTGGGTTATAAATTGAAGATGACCATGTATGTATTTTGGAAAATTTTCCTTTTCCATAGTATGTGTTTCCCAGAAGTCATTATTTAGAATTGAAACTATTATGCCTTAATTAGCAGTGAATGTGAAAGCTAAACTCAAAACCTTGTGTACAAGCAAATCATTTCTTTGTATGAAGTTGAATTTTTACCATTAATTTAATTTACCTTTCTGATAGAGAATTTGAAAGATAACTTGTACCTCTTGAAAATATGTTTCATTTTTTTCTGTTTGTTTTATCTGAATAGTTTATATTACTAGTATTTTCTTTTATCTCTACGACTCTTTTCTCTGTCCACACACCATTTCTTTATTCTAAATGCTTCTCCTTAGGGAGTGTAAGTTATATTATTATAAGATTCATATTGGGGTCCCTGTTTATTCCCATGTAATTTATTGTTTTATTCAACTATCAACTGACTCTACTTTGACTCATTACATTGGAGTTACTAGTATAAGAGTCACTAAACAAAGATTAAACAATTTTACCTTCTTTTAATTTGAATTGGCCTAAGCTTTACTTTTTAAACATTTTTATCATTTTTCACACTAGAATTACAAATCTGGAACTCTAAATGTGTATATACTCAGTACAGCCTAGTACTTTTTATCATGTTTGGTATTCTTTTCCTAAGGTTTCATAGTTGCTTCTTCATTTTCAGTATTCCAAGAAAGCAGTTGTTTGAAGATTTAAAAAGATTAGTTTAAGATTTTTCTTCCTTATTCCATAAGAAATCAGAGACCTTTAGAAAAAAATTTATCACAATTGTTTTTGTTTTTCTAATAATAGTAAGTGAAATATTTACTTTTCTATTCTGAATTTGTCTTTCATGATGAATTTGGGAAATATTATCTTTGAAATTCATTTTCATAACAAGCTTAGTACACTTTGTGTTTAATATTGCCAGCTTTCTTATAGACACATACACATTTATGTGACAAAACAAAGGGCTTCCCTGGTAGCTCAGCTGGTAAAGAATCTGTCTGAAATGCAGGAGACCCTAGTTTGATTATTGAGTCAGAAAGATCCTCTGGAGAAGGGATAGGCTACCCACTCCAGTATTCTTGGTCTTCCCTGGTGGCTCAGCTGGTAAAGAATCCACCTGCAATGCAGGAGACCTGGGTTCAGTCCCTAGGTTGGCTAGACACCTTGGAGGGGGGCATGGACAGAAGAGCCTGGGGGGCTACAGTCCATGGAGTCACAAAGAATCGGACACAACTGAGCAACTAAAACAGCATGACAAAACAAACCATCTGGAAAATTTTGTTAATTAATTAAATATTTTGTTGAAATGGGTCTACCATCCTGTTCAACATTCTGTCTGAGATCTAAAATAAACTGTTGTAGTTGAGGGTGTGCTTGGATAGTGCAGTTCTGTAACATCTGCTCACTAACATTACCACGTGATAGGAAAGTCGATGCCTATATGTTTACAATATGTGGATCTGCGATTATTTTCTGAGAAAAAGTGACAAGGTGTGATGAATTAAGTACCATTTAACTGTAATAAAGCGTTTCAGGGATTCTTTCTCATAGTGCAGTCTTTCCCAGTTTCAAGGCCTATAGCCACTCCATCACTTATAAGCTAACTACTTATTTGTGCCTGGTATATTCAAAATTATTCCTTTGTATTATCACAAAGGGTGCTTTGGAGTTCTCATATTTGTGTTCAGTTAACTGTTGAAGTATATGTGTTGTTTGGGTGAGGAAATAGTCAAATAATTATCTACCACTGGCCTTGTAACGAAAGCCATTAGTTATGTTACATAAGCAGAAAGCTTCTATGACTGTGTCCTTGAGGAGGGGGAAGAATTTGGCCATAGTGACCGTATGTCTTGGATTGCTTGGACTATGATTTACACCTGTTGCTGCTGCTGCTAAGTCGCTTCAGTTGTGTCCAACTCTGTGCAACCCCATAGATGGCAGCCCACCAGGCTCCCCCAACCCTGGGATTCTCCAGGCAAGAATACTGGAGTGGGTTGCCATTTCCTTAAATGCATGAAAGTGAAAAGTGAAAGTGAAGTTGCTCAATCGTGTCCGACTCTTAGCGACCCCATGGACTGCAGCCTACCAGGCTCCTCCGTCCACGGGATCCTCCAGGCAAGAGTATTGGAGTGGGGTGCCATTACCTTCTCCATTACATCTGTTATCCTGATATAATTATTAAAAAATTTGTTTTGGGTGATTTTATGATCTTCCTACTTTTGTGAAACTCAGGGGATAAATGGAGAGTATGAGACCCAGGTGGCACAGTGGTAAAGAATCCGCCTGCCAGTTCAGGAGATGTAGGAGATTCAGGTTCAATCCCTGGGTTGGGAAGATCCCCTGGAGAAGGAAATAGCAACCCACTCCAGTGTTCTTGCCTAGAGAATCCCATGGACAGAGGAGCCTGGTGGGCTAGTCTATGGGGTTGCAAAGAGTTGGACATGCCTGAGCGATTGAGCATGCATGGACATGTCTATTAGACACTATGGAGAGGTGTGTGTAAAGAGCATCCAGAAAGAAGATGGAAAATATGATTCATTTAAATTTCAGTTTATAAGTTTTTCTTGGTTTAAACTTCACAGTATTGTAAATTTTTCTTGTAAAGACATGTACTAGCTATTTGTGTTTTATTGTTTATGGACAGTTCAGTGTCAAATTAGTTTTCTTTAAACCACTCACACATATCTGAGAATGTTTTTCCCTCCTGCCATTTATTGTGTGTTGAGGCAATGCAAGCTAATTTGGTATTAGTCTAAAGAATATAGACTTGTGAAGGTAAATTGCATTGAGACAAATCTTTGTCATTAAATCCTCAATACATAATAATAATAAACACTTTTGTATACTTACTATGTTGTTTGTGCATGCTCAGTTGATCAGTTGTTTCCATCTCATTGCCACTCTGTAAACTATAGCCTGCCAGGCTTCTCTGTTCATGGGATTTTCCAGGCAAGAATACTGCAGTGAGTTGCTATTTCCTTCTAGAGATATTCCAAATCCAGGGATCCAACTGGCGTCTCCTCTGCTTCCTGCATTGGCAGGAGGGTTCTTTATCTTTGAGCCACCTGGGAAGTCCATTTTGTTCATATATTATTATTTAAAAATTAATAGAAGTAAAGCACTTAAATACTTAACTCATTTAATTTTCAAATCAACCCTATTTAGTCAGTCAGTCATTTCAGTCGCTCAGTCGCATCTTGACTCTTTGTGATCCCATGTACTGCAGCACACCAGGCCTCCCTGTCATCAACAACTCCCGGAGTTTACTCAAACTCATGTCACTGAGTTGGTGATGCCATCCAACCATCTCATCCTCTGTCATCCCCTTCTCCTCCCACTTTCAGTTTTTCCCAGCATCAGGGTCTTTTCCCGTGATACAGTTCTTTGCATCAGGTGGCTAAAGTATTGGAGTTTCAACTTCAGCATCAGTCCTTCCAATGAATATTCAGGACTGATTTCCTTGATGGACTGGTTGGATCTCCTGCAGTCCAAGGGACTCTGAGGAGTCTTCTCCAATACCACAGTTCAAAAGCATCAATTCTTTGGTGCTCAGCTTTCTTTATAGTCCAAATATCACATCCATACATGACTACTGGAAAAACCATAGCTTTGACTAGATGAACCTTTGTTGGCAAAGTAATGTCTCTGCTTTTCAATATGCTATCTAGGTTGGCCATAACTTTTCTTCCAAGGAGCAAGCGTCTTTTAATTTCATGATTGCAGTGACCATCTGCAGTAATTTTGGAGTCCCCAAAAGTAAAGTCTGTCACTGTTTCCACTATTTCCCCATCTATTTTCAATGAAGTGATGGGACCAGATGCCTGACCTTAGTTTTCAGAATGTTGAGTTTTAAGACAACTTTTTCACTCTCCTCTTTCACTTTCTCTTTCTGCCATAAGGGTGGTGTTATCTGCATGTCTGAGGTTATTGCTATTTCTCCAGGCAGTCTTGATTCTAGCTTGTGTGTTTCTCATGATGTACTCTGCATATTAGTTAAATAAGTAGGGTGACAATATACATCCTTGACATACTCCTTTCCCTATTTGCAACCAGTTGTTTGTTCCATGACCAGTTGTAACTGTTGCTTCTTTGACCTGCATACAGGTTTCTCAGGAGGCAGGTCAGGTGTTCTGGTATTCCCTCTCTTTAAGAATTTTCCACAGTTTTTTGTGATCCACACAGTCAAAGGCTTTGGCATAGTCAATAAAGCAGAAGTGGGTGTTTTTCTGGAACTCTCTTGTTTTTTTGATAATTCAGCAGATGTTGGCAATTTGATCTCTGGTTCCTCTGCCTTTTCTGAATCCAGCTTGAACATCTGGAAGTTCACAGTTCATGTACTGTTGAAGCCTGGCTTGTAGAATTTTGAGCATTACTTTGCTAGTGTGTGAGATGAGTGCAGTTGTGTGGTACTTTGAACATTCTTTGGCATTGCCTTTCTTTGGGATTAGAATGAAAACTGACCTTTTCCAGTCCTGTGGCCACTGCTGAGTTTTTCAAATTTGCCGGTATATTGAATGCAGCATCATCTTTCAGGATTTGAAATAGCTCAACTGGAATTCCATCACCTCCACTAGCTTTGTTCATAGTGATGCTTCCTAAGGCCCACTTGACTTCACATTCCATGATGTCTAGTTCTGGGCGAATGATCACACAATCGTGATTATCTGGGTCGTGAATATCTTTTCTGTACAGTTGCTCCATGTATTCTTGCCACCTCTTCTTAATATCTTCTGTTTCTGTTAGGTCCATACCATTTCTGTCCTTTAAGGTACACATATTATCCTTTTGTAGATAAGGAAGTTGAGATGCAGAAGGGTTAAGTTTCTTGTTGAAGGTCACAGAGCTGTCTAAAGGTAAAGCCAAGATTCAAACATTGCCGCCTAGCCAATCTGTGCTGTAAGACTGCCTTTGAGAGATATGTGTTTATGGTTCTGTATATGTTTTAACTTTTTTATTTTGTGTTATTTCCGTTAATGTAATTCTCCTTATGTTATCAAAAGGTGACTTTTAGTTGTATTTACAAAATATTTCTACCCTTACCCACTTGTGGTTATTAAAAATAAAAATAAAGTTGTAGTTTTATAATTGTTTTAAACAGTAGTTTCTTTCTTATTGGATGAAAGTCAGAAGGGACAAACTTTCAAGTATAAAATAAATACGCACTAGGGACATTATGTACAACATGATAAATATTATTACCGCTGCTCTATGTTATATATGAAAGTTGCTTAGAGATGAAGTCCTAAGAGTTCTCATTGCAAGAAAAAAAAAACAAAACTATTTCTTGAATTTTGCACCTGTATGATATTATGGATATTCAGTAAATTTACTATGACAATCATTTCATGATACATGTAAGTGAAATCACTGTTTTGTACATCTTAACTTACACATGATTGTCAATTATATATCAGTAAAAGCGGAAGAAAAAAATCGCTTTCAAAAATGTCCCCTAACCTTTTTTTTCCCCCCAAGAAGAGAAGAATTACAATTGATACCATGTTTGACTCTAACATTTGACCTCTGTTCTGAGCCCCTGATCTGTAGTTCTAATTTCGTATTAGATATTATTTTCTGGAGCTTTATATGCAGTTCAAACTTTGTCTTTAATCATTAAAAAAAATTTTTTTTAAGTTTAGAATCAGTGGCCAAGTATATATAATACATTTTCTTTCTAAAAAGTAATTTATGCTTTAAAGTAACTGAGAGGTTCAAATGGTTTAAACTAGCTTCCGGATTCAAATGATATTACCTGGACATCTCTCTCTCTCTTTCCTCCATCTTAAGAGATGGATTTATTCTTCGATATTCTTAGATGGATTTATTCTTCGATAGGTTCTGCCATGTGTTATTGATAGACATTGGTGACTCGTGAGTTTTACCGTTATCGCAGTTTCTGTTCTCGGACTAAAGATATCACTTCTCATCCTTTCCATTATTTATGTCAGTCCTCAACAAAAGTTTCTTATTGGTTAGTTTGGGTCACTTGCTCACCCCTTGTATGCAGTTCTGGAGGACTGATAATCCCATGAGAAATGTATGATTGGGGCATGCATGTTAGGCAAAGGTAGCTGTGTTCTCTAGTAATTGTTTCTCTTCCTCTCTGACTTATTATAACCTGCTTCTCTTCTGTTTCCTAATGCTGGAGATGTCACTGTTTTGGTCTAGTAATGCGGACTGCAAATCATTCTTAGCTATGTCTCTTTAATTGTTCACTCAGTTAATTATTCAGCCAGTCTTCTCAAATCTATTTCTCAAATGTGTCCTGAATTCATTCTGTTCCAACCATGCCTGCTGCCAGTGGCTTCACTGAGGCCTACCTCATGTTGTGGTAAATACATCATAATAGCAGTTGGTCACTTGCCCCCAGTATCAGTTCCCTTATTGTTTTTGGACTGATTCTCCTAAAATGTTAATCTGATCATAACAATTCCTTGAATAATATATTTCAATGACTGCTTATTACCTGAAAAGAAAAATTTCATTATCCTTAAACATGGCATGAAAGCTTCTTTATGATCAGAAAGACCTCTGATTACTCCTACCATTTTATATGCGTCATCTTTGCCTAAACTTTTTTTTGGCCATCAGTATTTATATTGATAATTTATTGCAAAGAGCCAAAAGAATCAATGTATAAAATTTCAAAAATAACAAAACTGCCTATACTTTTACTCCAGCTATACTAAGTCACTGGTGGTTTTCCAAATACTCCCAGGCTTTTCACTCTTCTCTCAATCATGCTGTTGTTAATCATGCTGTTGTCTGGACCAAATTTGCTTTTTATTTTTTAACTTCTTTCCCTGGCAAAGTCCTATCTTTTTAAATCTAGTTAGACTTGAATTGCTTCCCAGCAGCTTCCCCTAACTCCACTTATGATCCACTTATAATTTTGAGTTATCTTTGATTTAAAAAAATTTTTCATCTTTTGCTTCTTTATTGGATGGTGGCCAGTAAGGGTGAGGGAATGTATTTTGTTAGTTTTTGTATCCCTTGCATTGTATGGTAGATGAATGAATAGCATGAATGAATGAAAGCTCAACATTTTTCGATCTATAATTTGTTAAATGTAGAATTTGACCACATTTAATCATGGAACACTCACCTAAAGTATACCTTAGAGGTCTTCTCTGTGTCTCTGGAGAAGTATAAATAAGATGAACACAAACTTGTAAGTATTCTTTGAAATCCTTAGGCATATTTTCTGTGCTAAATACATGATTTTTTGAAACATTATCTTATTCTCTTTTTAACTGCTTCAGATCATTGGCTTGAAATCATGGGTAAGAACTTGTTAAAATTTAAAATAATTGTTTTTGTAGTTAAGCAAAATCTGGTTTACTTGTGGAATGTTGGCTATTGAATGCTGGCATAAAATGAGATCTAAAACCTAGGATGTAATACTTTGATAATACTTAAGAGGTTTGCTAGCCATGTTATTTTGCTTGCAATAGCACATATATGTGGTGGAGCAGTAAGTGAAGCCTCCAGAAGTAGATGCTCGGTGAAGATCATACAGTGGGGTAACACTGGGGGATTCGTGGTGTTAGTGGTCTCCTCTGGATACAGGTAAAAAGAGGCTGCAATATTTAGAGAGAATTTTAAAACAGTAATAAAGCTGTTTTAGAGTCAGTCAGCTCTTTATTATAACCGTGTGTTGGCAGTTTTCAACATCCTTGCAGATAAATGCTGTTGATCCCCAGGACGTGTTATCCCACTATCCCCCTCCTCTTGAGATGCCAGTAAGGTAACATCTGTTATCCTCATTAGATCTACCCCAGTTCTAAGTCTTCACTTCACTGTTGCCCTCACGTGTTATCTTATCCTTATATCCTGTAACTGCATGTTTTTCAAATAAATGTGAAAATTTAAGAAAAATTGGGTCAGTTATTTAAATCTGATTTGCTAGGTAACAATCATTATTAGATGGTTTAAAATTTATCATACATTTATGATATATGGTCAACTTAAATATATGTAAATATACATAAATATATAATTGGCTTTATATAGGTACATATATATGTAAAGATATATAAATATATAATTGGCTTCCTTTCATTTTCTGAATGGCATGTGTATGTAGTTTTCTAATTTTATGTTTGTTTCAGAGTTTAATTAGTGCAAGGTGTGAAGTAATGAATTTAGTTCATAGTTCGTTAGATCTTAACCAATCATCTTATGTAATTTTCTCTTCTAGGATAATCCTTTTTTAATAGTAATTATATATACTACTTTAGAAAAATTAGTAGTATTTATTTAAAATATAAATAATTATATGACTGATTATTTCAGCAATACTTTTATGATTAGGTCTTCGTTTATTCAGCCAAAGAATATCTAAAGTTTAGGGAATGACTTGTATATTTTAAAACCAAAAAGAGAAGTGCAAATGGCATCTACTTAGGACTAGAATGCTTGCTTACTGTGTTGTTAATGTACATTTTCTGTGTTATTGAGTAGTAAATAAGACTATGTTCTAACTTTACTGTGGTTAAATTTAATAACCTAATATTAATTTCTGGTAAAATTTATTAATTTAGCTTCCAGTGGAGCTAAAAACTACCTACATTTCCCCATTATAGTTGTATATTTGTGTTCTTCAAAACCTGAGAGAAAAACTCACTCATTAATTGTTTAATAATTTTTAGGAAATTATTTTCATTTAATGAAAGCTTATAATTTTTTTTTTAAAATTAGAGTCGAGTATGCCCATTTCTTATCGACCCTTCTTCCCAAGCTACAGAATGGTTAAAGACACATTTGAAAGACTCACGCTTGGAAGTTATTAACCAGCAGGTATGTATTACTTATAATTTAGATACCAAGTAATAATGGAGTAATGACATTTTATGGTAACAAGAACTCTGGGTCTGTAATCAGAAAACATAGGTTCAAACCGAGTTCTTATAAGTTAACCTGGCATGGGCCCTGGGGAAAGAAATGTAGCTTTCTTAGCTTTAGTTTTATAATTTGTAAAAAGGAATAAGAATCTTTGTTTGATTCCTTCTATATGCAAAGTATTGATCTAAGCCCCAGGAATTTATGTTAGTAGTCACAGTTCATGCCCTTATGGAGATAATAATTTGTTTAGTTCCACTAAACAAGTAAGCATTTATACTAAATTATGATTAAAGTTAAGTACTATAGAAGGATGCTATAGAAGTAAGTTACTTAGGGATAGGAAAATCCCCTGGACTTTTAAATTTCCTCTTCATGTAACTCAGCAATGATCATCTGTGTTGTGTCTCAAGATTTGACAATTGGTCAATAAAGTGTAATAGTGTTTTGTATAGTGACTTCTCGCTGTCATGTTTATCTTGCCAGAGAAATTATTTTTCATGTTTTTTGAGAAAATCCTAATGCATGATTAATTTTTTAATCAATTTTTGAATTTAATCAAGTTTTTAATCATTTTAATTCAGATGCTTGAAAAATTACCTCTTTAAAAGGTTCTTCACTTATCAAATGGGGATATCTAACTCATTTGTGTTTAAGAATAATTGTAATATGTAATTATTTATATAATATATAAAATATTTAATGTCACTTATTGGGGTTGTAGTGAAAGTGAAGTCGCTCGGTCGTGTCCGACTCTTTGCCACCCCGTGAACTGTAGCCCACCAAGCTCCTCTGTCCATGGGATTCTCCAGGCAAGAGTACTGGAGTGGGTTGCCATTTCCTTCTCCAGGGGATCTTCCCAACCCAGGGATCGAACCCAGGTCTCCCGCATTGCAGGCAGACACTTTAACCTCTGAGAGTAGGATATTTAGATAATGATTATTATAATAAATCCAAATATTTAACTTTTTTAAACAAAGTTGGAGAATTGGAGTGGTATTTAAAGTGACTTTTTGCCTACTCAGAAAGACTAAAAATTCGTGCCTGGTTATAAAATTTTGTCTAAATGTTTCTTTTCAAAATAATTAGAACTATCACAGCAAGATAAGTTTACTAGAATTCATCAGCTTGTCTTTGTTACTCCATTCAATGTTTGATATTTAATATAAATAGTTTTTATTAATAGCTAGATGAGTAAATTATTGCATATAGAATTTGAAAACTTTTTTCTGCATCAATTTGAAATTCTAGAAAATTTTAAAGGCCGTTTTTATTATTAATTTAAAATTCTTTTTTTCTAATATATATATTTAAATTATTTATGAATTTATTTGATAATCTATCCAGTCAACTTGGTTCATCATCAAATACTTATAAGTTGATGAAGACAATTATGAATAATTTATGTTATTAACATATTGATTTTCAAATGTTTGTATTATTCCTGTTAATATTTTCAATATATATCTGCCCTTTATAAATCTAAGGTAATAAAGGAATTCATATGTATTCTTATTTATTCTCTTAGGATAGTAACTTTATCACAGCTCTTGAGTTGGCGGTACGTTTTGGGAAAACCCTTATTATACAAGAAATGGACGGTGTAGAACCTGTACTTTATCCACTATTGAGACGAGATCTGGTTGCTCAAGGTAAATGAATATTTGACAGTTTCCAAAGAGTAACTATTTTTTAAATATAAAATACTCAACTTTACAACTACCTTTGACTTTTTTTTGTCTTTCCACTGAATCTGAGGATATGAAAACTTTTTGGAGGTGGATGATAGTAATGTCAGCATCTAATAGTAATAGCAATTAAAAAACTTTTAATTAAAGTGTATTTATACAAGAAGGGCCATATCAGGGTCTCCCACACCATTCCCAGGTACAGTGTCTTACGAGGAAGGCTCAAGGGACTCAGCACACGGGTGCACTCATGGCTTATGTTGATTGCAGGAAAGGCTACAAAGCAAAGTCAGCAAAGAGAAAAGGCACGTAGGGTGAAGTCAGGAGTCAGGAAACCAGGTGCAGATTCCGAGTCTTCTTTCATTGGAGTCACTCAGGCTCTGTTTAAATCCCCCAGGACAAGTTGTGATAACACGTGTGTAAGTTGTCTATACACCAAGGAAGACTCAGTGTCCAGAGATTGCAATGGGGCTAATTATGTAAGCATAGTCTGCCCAGCAGGGAGCAAAATTCCAGACTTCCCAAAGGAAAGCAGGTGTTCAGCATACACCATTTTGTTTGTACAACAGTTTAAGCACAGTGAGCTACTCTTTCCTGTTCTGGTAAATGTACGAACCTTAACAAATTCCCTAATTCCCAGGCAGTGGTTAAGGGCCTTGCAAGCTGGTCAAGCTAAGAATACTGGTCTTAGAATGTTACATCACCTCTTTGTGCAGGTACCTAACCCAGACTTTGATATTAGGAAATAATGCCCTTAAACTTTGCATGTTGTGCAAAGTGTATATGTGGACATACATAGACGTGTACTTATTTATAAATACATAGTTACTTGCACGACACACTTTGCTAGCACCACAGAGTTTAGAAAATTAAAGTTATTGGGGGCAAAGTGATGAAATAGCAAAGCCTGCACTATCTGTTGATCGCCTTTTATCCCACTAATAGTTATGCTTGGCCAAGCAGTGGTTGATAAATTATGGAAAGAACTCTAGGAGTGGGACGGTTTCTGATGTAACCTGGAGTTACCTCCCAGAGTTCAGTCTCTGGTCTCAGTCCGTTCTTTACTAGAGCTAATTCAGATCTGTTGAACCACCTCTTGCTATACTATCTTAAAGGAAGTGGAAAGGAATCTTTTGATCATCTGAATTTGACTCTCTTTATAGTTTATATGTTGTCCCTTGGGGTCATTAAATTTGTCTTAATGAGCTCTGACTGGTGTTAGGTCTTAACTGTATCTGCTTCACTGTCCGAGAATGGAGTTTGACAAGGTCCCCTAAAATTGAGTGTGCTGAAAAATGATAATATTCTATGTCATGATTGGTTCATGTGATGAACCACTATTCCAGATAGTTGTTCAGGGCTGATTGGGTGAATTTGTTAATTTCTATTCATTTCATTGAGAAAAAGGCAGTTAAAAGTCTTGACCTTACCTTACTTTTTCCACCTTCAGTCCAGAGTTGGATGTGTTCATATGACTTCAGCTGTAGTCTGTTATCCCCTTTGATTATACTTCGCATTGTCCTTTTCCACAGTTTTGAGTTCCTCGTGAATAGTCATTTGTTATTGTACATTTCCGCTGAGGACAGAGGATGGTTGTCCTAAAATGACAATAAGCAAAGCTTGGGTCCAAGTTCATTTATATCCCTGTGTTCTTAATCTAAGCAATATAAACTGCATTTCTGCATAGTGATGTTGAAACAGGTACAAATAATAGGAATAGAATGTACTTCTCCTCAAATTTATGCAGTTCAAAAATCGCTTCAAATATGTATTGATCCAAAAGAAGAATAAGGTATAGTTCCTCCTCAAAGTCTCTACTGCCTTTGGGCTTTATTTGTTTTTTATTTTCTAAGTGCTCCAGATGGTCGGTTAGGTTGCTTATTTGAGATTTTTCTTGTTTCTGGAGGTGGGCTTGCATTGCTTCTGTTGTGGCCTCTAGTGGCTGCCTTTTTTGCAGGAGTGTCCCTCTGCAGTCTGCTTGTGCCTAGAGGCTTCCGTGGGAGCGCTGAAACTGATGTAAACCCCAAACCTGCCTTTCCTCTGGTTTGCTGGCAGCTGTCGCCTTGTAGGTTAGGCTGGAGATGGAGTTGTTTGTTCACAGCCAGGTGTTTCTGGGGCTTGTCCTCTGCTCCGTGGCCATCACTGGCTCTGGAGGGGATAGGGCCTGTTCCCAAGTGGTTGGAGCAGAAGTTTTGGAGGTTGGGTCTGAGCTGGTTCCATCCCCTGTAAGTGTGTTCCCTCCCTGATCGGCATCAGCCTCCTTTCCCAGGAAGGGAGCCATGCCTGGATAAGAGGGGCTGGATGGGCCCTTGGTATTGGCCTGGGTACAAATTGAGGATGTCTTACCAGAGACAGAAGTTGTGGCTGCTCTGAGGTGCTGCCTGGGTAGGTACCTGTAATAGCTGGAAGGCAATGGCACCCCACTCCAGTACTCTTGCCTGGATGGATGGAGGAGCCTGGTAGGCTGCAGTCCATGAGGTCGCGAAGAGTCGGATACGACTGAGTGACTTCACTTTCACTTTTTCACTTTCATGCATTGGAGAAGGAAATGGCAACCCACTCCAGTGTTCTTGCCTGGAGAATCCCAGGGACGGGAGAGCCTGGTGGGCTGCTGTCTATGGGGTCGCACGGACTCGGACACGACTGAAGTGACTTAGCAGCAGTAGCACCCTGCTCAGACGTTTCTTTAGGTCTGAGTTTTCTTTTTCCCAGCTGAGCTTTCTACTCATCTGTAGCAGCCCTTACCCCAGTTGAGCGGTTGCAGGCTTGGATTGGGGTATGCGCTGAAGCCTTCATAGGAACAGAGTCAGCTACCCGTGCAGCTTTAATCCCTTCTCTCCCCCTAGTTTAGCAGTAAGCAGGCATGTATTGTGGCTCCTTGTGAACAGCATCCAGGCTGCTCACGGTCCTCCTGTTAGTCCCAGCAGGTAGCACGGAGACTCATTTCTCAGTGTCAGACCTTTGGACAAGACCTTTGCATGGTTTGTGACTCAGACCACCTACTCCCTTGGGAGGAGCTCTGCCTGTATGATCCCTCTTCTTCTGAGTCATCTCTTAGGGGCACAGCTATAGACCTGATCACTTCCCATGCCTTTTCACACAAATCTGTGTTTTTACATCTTCTAGTTCTGCTGCAGTTGGTTTTCAGTGAGGATTGTTTCACATGTAGACATATTTTTGATGTTTTCTGCATCCTCCTCCTTTACCGTTTGGATTTCTTATCTCTGGGTTACTGTTGTTTTGTTTGTATTATGTTTGTGTCAACTTAAGTTAATTTTTTTAGGTATTTGTCTATTGTAACTTTTAAACTTCAGTGAGGTTTTCAATAATGTGTCATTTATCAATAATGATATTTTGTTTCTCTTTTTCTTTGGTCAGTCTTGATAACAGTGTATCCGTTTTATTGACTTTTCAGATATCAATTTTTAACTTTGTTAATTTTCTCTATTGTATTTTCAATTTTTGTTTTTTATTGATTTTATTCCTAATATTTTCCTTAGATTTTGTTTGGTTGTCTTTTTTCCTAGATTCTTGAAATAGAAATAAAAAGCATTGATAATTCAATATTTTCTTTTTTCTAACATAGTCATTTCTATCTATAAATTTTCTGCTAAGTCCTTCTTTAGCTTTATACCGCAAGTTTTGATCTGTGTTTTTTTAAAAATTCATAAGTTACATAATGCTTTTTTATTTAATGTCCAGGGAGTTGGATATTTGCTAGGTATTCTTTTGTGATCAGTTTCTAGCGTAACTCCATTGTGGTCAGAAAACTTATTCTGAAGTGTTCAGTTTTTTAAGTCCTATTGAAGTTTTCTTTATGATCTGGCATTGACTCATTTTCATAAATGTTTGTTAATTGTAATGCTTACACTTTCTATATCTTTACTTTTTACTTCTATTTGCCCTATTATGTATTGAGAAAAAAAGTCTCATGATTTTGGATTTGCTTTTCAGTTCTGTCAATTTTTATTTTAAATATTTTGAAGCTACGTGTTTGTATACATACATTATTTTGATATGTGTTGTCTTTCTGTTTGGTTATTTTATCATTATCAACTGTCCTTTGACTCTAGAAATATCTCAAGTTTTAGAATTTGGTGTTAGAATAATTACACTATTTTGAAGATTGGTTTTGGAATATTTTTGAATTCTTTTATTTCAGCTTTCTATTGGTTTTCTTTATAAAATGTGTTTCTCATAAATAGTGTATCATTTGGTTTTTTATTTCTATTCATGAGACAATCTTACTTTTTTGTATGTATATTTTAGTTAACCAATTCTTGCAATAACTAATACTGTTTTTTAAGGAGCCTGATTGATTTTTAATCAGATGTTTGTTTTTCATGGCTACTCTGTGTATAACAATATGCGTCTGTGGCTTAACTTTAATAGATAAATGATGGCCACTTTTCTATGATCTTTAATTCCATACACCCCATACTTGCTTTTGCATCATTATTGTGCTGCATTATCATGCTCCATATGATGTTATAATTACTGATTTTAAGGTCTGTATTTATACATGTTTAACCTTTATGGTGTTCTCCCAGTGTTTCCATTGTCTCATTTCCGCTGGGATTATTATTTTCTGTCTGAAGAATTTCATTTGTCATTTCATTTAGTGCAGATCTGTTGAAACAAGCATTTTTTTCATTTTTAAGTGATATTTTTTTCTCTGTATCTAACAGAATTCTAGGTTGACAGCTATTTTCTGTAGCACTTTAAGGTTTTTATTGCATCTTATTCTAGCTTATGCCTATTGAGAAATTGCCTGCTGGTTTATTGTTGCTTTTTTGTAAGTGATACATCATTTTTCTCTGGATAATGTATAACTTTTCTTTGTAATTGGTTTTCATTGATTTTACTATGATGTCCTCAGATTAGTTTTCTTTGCATTTATTCTGCTTGTTTTGTTTTGAATCATTCTATTTGGTATATAGTTATTACATTGACTCTTTAAATTTGTATTTTTCTTTCAATATTATTTTGATTTTTTTGATCCTTTGAATATCCTCTTTCATAAATTATGTTTTGAATTCTTTTCATGTTAAGGTTAAAAAGTTAAGTAAAATTTTAAAATCTATTCTGGGATTCTCAAAAATTCTTTACATTGGTTTTCGTAACATTAGAAAATAATCTTTGCTAATGTGTGTTTTTTTACCTAAAAAATTAGTTACTTTTATCAGTTGAAATCATAAATAATGGGTGTAATATTTGATTGATTTTTCTGTATATGATATATAATTAAAATAATTGTTATTTATATTAGAATATAAAAAGCTTCTTTATGAGGCAGAAGTTTACTTTTTCTCAGTTTCACTTGTTGCAAAGCTCCTGTGCATGATAGTCTGAATAAATTCTTTTTGACATTAATAATGGATTCTTTGCAATTACTGATATGTTGTTTTTTCCAGGTTTTACCAGTCATTCTGTTTTTAAGTGTTACATCTTAAATACTAGCACAATAAATACTTTGAAACTGATAAATTTTGAAGTAGACAATAATTAAGCATTTCCATTTTTGTCATCTATAATCAAACATTTCAGAAAACTTGATAATATGAAACATATAGTTAATGTTAAAACTGTATCCCTGGAGAAGGGAATGGCAGCCCACCTCAGTAAGTATTCTTGCCTGGAAAATCCCATGGACAGAGGATTCATGGGGGTCACAAAGAGTTGTACATAACTGAGCACATATTAGATATAAGTAGATATTCTTTCGATGTTTCAATATCCTAGGATTGTCTTAATAAATATTATTTATCCTTGTTTGCCTAAGTGCTGACTGATTAGTAGAGCATTCTTGTTAACGGTCTTTTGGGTAGCCTCACTGTTGCTGTCTTTTGGACTGTATTGAAAAGCCTGTAGTAAAAACTATTTAGAAGTACTAAAAAAATTGTCTTTTTTAATGTCATGTAGCAAAATACTGCATATTCAGACCAGCTAATTATGTCATTTTAAAAAATAGGACCACGTTATGTGGTGCAAATAGGTGACAAAATTATCGACTATAATGAAGAGTTTCGCCTGTTTTTGTCAACAAGAAGCCCAAATCCCTTTATTCCACCGGATGCGGCTTCCATTGTTACTGAGGTTAACTTTACTACAACAAGAAGTGGATTACGAGGACAGGTATATGTGGACAGTCCTAATTTGCCTTAGAAATCTTAGAAATCTTCTTTGTATACTTGTGAAATACTTTGAGTGGGAAGCTATTTTGTTAAACTGATTAGCATTTAAACTCATGATTTTGAAAATATACTTGGAAATATATGTCCATTAGTGTTAGAATTATATATTTGTTGCTAATGTCAAGTTGCTACTTCTTCCAGTAAAACTTTAATTTTACAGTCTACTTATATCTGTTAGAATTTGAGAAATGGAAGGATCATACACGTTAAGATTAGTAACTTTATTTTTTTTTAATTGTGAAAACTGAAGTTTTAGTGTTAAAATTTCATTTAGTTGACTTATTCAGCTAGTTGAGTATCTTTGATTCCAAATCCAACATTGTTTTTGACTGGAACATTTGTATGTTTGAATTCTCTTTTTCTGTGTATGGCTTATTACATTTTATAATTATTGCATAAACTGCAAAATAATTTTCATGTACAGACTTTTGCTTACACACTCAGTTACTAATTTTATTTCCTTTTTAAAAATATCCTGTTGATTTTTTAGTATCATCTTGTTTTTTTACTCACTTAACAATAGTATATATTTTTTCTTTTGATTGAAATGGTCGCATATATATTTGCTGTGATTTCTTATTTATTTTATTGTATTTTTTAAAGCTCTCCTTTTGAATATTATTCTTACCATATTAGATGACTCACTGCATATTTTCATCAACAGTGTCTTTTGATAGCCTTGATGATCCTTGTCATAAATAAAACAAAGTCCAAATTACTCAGAAGTTGGCAGAATTTGACAGAGTGGCTTCCTCTATATGAAAGATCTCCACCATAATTGCTAAAAAGTGCTATATAGGTATTACTTTAATGAGAACTATTTGAACATGTGTATACAATAAATTTTAAATTAGCATATTTTATGACATGCAAATGTCATTCCCTATTTTAAAGTTTTAAATTTAAGACTTTGACATAGCAGTCTTCAACAACTTTATTAAGATTCAGCTCATGTAGCATATGATTGACCCTTGAAAGTTTACATTTCAGTGTTTTTTTTTTAGTGGAATTTCTGGGTCTTACGGTATCAGTGTCTTATGGTAACAGTGCTTGCCTGGTAGTTTGGCTCGTAAAGAATCTGCCTGTAATGCAGGAGACCCCAGTTCAGTTCCTAGGTTGGGAAGGAATCCCCTGGAGAAGGGATAGGCTACCACTGCAGTGTTCTTGGGGTTTCCTAGTGGCTTAACTGGTAAAGAATCTGCCTGCAAGGTGGGAGGCCTGGGTTCAATCCCTGGATTGAGAAGATCCCCTGAAGGAGGGAACAGCTACCCACTCTAGTATTCTGGCCTGGAGAACTTCATGGGCCGTATAGTCTATTGGGTTGCAAAGAGTTGGATACGACTGAGTGATTTTCACTATGGTAACAATATGTTTAAATTTTTGAGGAATAGAAAAAAATTTCCAAAGTAGCTGCACAATTTTAGTTTCTTGTTAGTAGTATATGATGGTTTTTCTTTTTACACATAGTTACAACATTTATTATTATTCATCTTTTTAATTGTAGCCATCTTAATAGGTATGATGTGGTATCTCATTGTGATTTTGATTTTAAGTAAGATATCTCTTTATCTATTTTTGTGACTAATTACCATGAGAAAGTTAGCTTTTATAGTTTTTATATATAATCTAAGAACTGAATATTAGATGTTGATACGTTAAGTGATGCAATTTATTACAGCTGTTTTTATAATATGTAACATTTTATCAGTTAGCTTCACTATTCCTTTTGCCTTTTTTGTCAGAAATAATTGTGGCAGTGTCTCATATGTTTAACCAGAAAGAATGAAGTATACAGAGTAGTATATTTGTAATATCCAGTCAAACATAAAGTCTGTTTGTGGGAAGTTTTCACTTTGGTTTGTCTTGCTTAATCTTTATTGTTAAAATAACCTTGGCCCTTTTAATTTTTTTATATAGCTTTTGGCATTAACTATTCAACATGAGAAACCTGATTTAGAGGAACAGAAAACAAAACTATTACAACAAGAAGAAGATAAGAAAATACAGTTAGCTAAGCTTGAAGAATCTCTTTTAGAGGTAAAATTTAGTTATTCAGGATGTTGATCATATTACATTATTTTGATTATAATCAAATGCTGTTTTTTTAAAGGTTATAATACCTTCAGCATGTTTTTGGTTATATCAGAAGAATATCTATATATATATTAAAATCAAAATTCAAACAGAAAAACGGTAGCTATCTTGGAATATGAGACTTGGGAGTAATGTTTAAGACAAGTGATTTTTAACTAATACTGTCTTTATACTGTATTTCATTAATGTTTAATTATATGCTCAGAACAACATTCTGAGTAGCATGAGATTATGATTTGATCTGTAACTTTAAGTGGTTTTTATTTTTATTAAATTGATAAAATTAATATATATACAATGCTTTAATGATATAGTATCATCTAGTGACTTGCAATATCTTTTCATATACAAGCCTGTAAAATATTGAAATTCTTTTAAAAGTACATAAGTTCCCATAAATGTCATCAAATTAATAGTAGTTAACTTGGACTTCCTTTAATTGATCATTTTAGTATATATAATAATGTTCATATTATTTTATTAATTTTTCTACAGACACTTGCCACGTCTCAAGGTAATATTTTGGAAAATAAAGATTTGATTGAATCTTTGAATCAGACAAAAGCAAGCAGTGCACTTATTCAGGAGTCACTTAAAGAATCTTACAAACTCCAAATTTCTCTTGATCAAGTAAATATTTTCTTTATGATCTTATATTGTTTTCTTAAATGTTCATGTTAATATGATAAAAATCATAGTATCAAGACTTCAGTGGAATGATGACTGCAAAAAAGAAAGCTATTCAAAAATGCCAGGTCCTTGGGTCTCATTCTTGTTATTATGGAGAGGGTGATAGATGTTGAGTGTATCAAGGATAAAGAGTGCTGGTCATTTTTGTCCCCTGCTGAATGTCACTGATTTCTGGCACGTTGTCTAGAGTCGTAGGGAAGCCCAGGTGGTGCAGTGGTAAATAATTAGCCTGCCAGTGCAGGAGATGCAGGAGACACAAGTTCAGTCCGTGGGTCGGGAAGATCCTCTGAAGGAGGAAATGGCACCCAACTCCAGTATTCTTGCCTGGAGGATTTCTTGGATAGAGGAGCCTGGTGAGCTGCAGTCCATGGGATTGCAAAGAGTCGGACATGACTGAGCACTCATGCACACTAGGGTTCTCAGTTCAGTTCAGTTCAGTTGCTCAGTCATGTCTAACTCTTGGCGACCCCCTGGACTGAAGCACTCCAGGTCTCCCTGTCCATCACCAACTCCCGGTCTCCTCAAACCCATGTCCATTGAGTCAGTGATGCCATCCAACCATCTCATCCTCTGTCGTCCCCTTCTCCTCCCACCGTCAATCTTTCCCAGCATCAGTGTCTTTTCAAATGAGTCAGCTGTTCGCATCAGGTGGCCAAAGTATTGGAGTTTCAACTTCAACATCAGTCCTTCCAGTGAACGCCCAGGACTGATCTTTAGGATGGACTGGTTGGATCTCCTTGCAGTCCAGGGGACTCTCAAGAGTCTTCTCCAACACCACAGTTCAAAAAGCATCAGTTCTTCAGTGCTCAGCTTTCTTTTAGTCCAACTCTCACATCTAAACATGACTACTGGAAAAACTATAGCCTTGACTAGATGGACCTTTGCTATAAATTTGTACTGAAATTGAAACTGAATGTGTTTTTGTGTTTAGTGACTTTTTTTTAAAAATTTTTATTTTTACTTTATTTTACTTTACAATACTGTATTGGTTTTGCCATACATTGACATGAATCCACCACAGGTGTACATGAGTTCCCAAACATGAACCCCTCTCCCACCTCCCAACCCCTTATCATCTCTCTGGATCATCCCCGTGCACCAGCCCCAACCATCCTGTATCCTGCATCAAACATAGACTGGCGATTCGTTTCTTACATGATAGTATACATGTTTCAATGCCATTCTCCCAAATCATCCTACCCTCTCCCTGTCCCTCAGAGTCCAAAAGTTCACTCTACACATCTGTGTCTTTTTTCCTGTCTTGCATACAGGGTCATCATTACCATCTTTCTAAATTCCATATATATGTGTTAGTATACTGTATTGGTGTTTTTCTTTCTGGCTTACTTCGCTCTGCATAATCAGCTCCAGTTTCATCCACCTCATCAGAACTGATTCAAATGTATTCTTTTTAATGGCTGAGTAATACTCCATTGTGTATATGTACCACAGCTTTCTTATCCATT
Organism: Budorcas taxicolor; assembly: GCF_023091745.1. Classification (NCBI taxonomy): domain Eukaryota; kingdom Metazoa; phylum Chordata; class Mammalia; order Artiodactyla; family Bovidae; genus Budorcas; species Budorcas taxicolor. Next base: position 4,791,182 of record NC_068924.1, on the reverse strand, counting down.
CATCTGCTGATGGACATCTAGGTTGTTTCCATGTCCTGGCTATTATAAACAGTGCTGCGATGAACATTGGGGTACACGTGTCTCTTTCAATTCTGGTTTCCTCGCTGTGTATGCCCAGCAGTGGGATTGCTGTGTCATAAGGCAGTTCTGTTTGCAATTTTTTAAGGAATCTCCACACTGTTCTCCGTAGTGGTTGTACTAGTTTGCATTCCCACCAACAGTGTAGGAGGGTTCCCTTTTCTCCACACCCTCCCCAACATTTATTGCTTGTAGACTTTTGGATTGCAGCCATTCTGACTGGTGTGAAGTGGTACCTCATTGTGGTCTTGATTTGCATTTCTCTGATAATGAGTGATGTTGAGCATCTTTTCATGTGTTTGTTAGCCATCCGTATGTCTTCTTTGGAGAAATGTCTATTTAGTTCTTTGGCTGTAAAAGAGCATCTTTGCCATTCCTGAAACTTTTCTTAAGTTAAGGCAAATTAAGTATATCAATAAAAGAGTTAAAAGTTATTGTTACATTAAAAACATCTTTCTTCCCTTTTCATCCTCTACCCTACGAATGTGATGACTGAACTCTTTTCTTATAAATAATTAAAATCCTTTTTACTTTATTATTTTAACATTTCCTAGAGTAAAATTTCAACCCTGTATCAGTACAATGTATCTTTTTTTCTCCTACATTTGGCGACAGAGATCTGCTGAGGAAAAGCAATAAAGATGAATGATACTGTGAATTCTCAGTCTCCAGCCTGATGTTGTCCCTTGCTGACATCCTTTAATTCTTTCCTATTTCCTTGAACGACTTTTCCAAATTTTATTTTAGGTGTTTTTCAGTTCTTGCTCAAATTCTGCACATTCATAGATTTCTTTCTTCACTTGAGAAAGCGCTCTGTTGAAACCAGAATTAGAACAGGCTTAGAGCCTCTTTGCAAACTAGTCATCCCACCTTCTCTACCACTACTAAAATGGCAGATGTCATAACTGTCACTCTCTACCAGAAGGATTGTGACCTTTCTGGGCATTCTCTTTCTGAACAGGCATCCCTGAGTCACGCACATAATTTTGCCAATATCGTATTTATAATCCTGTTTCTTTGATCAGAGTAACATAGATAACTTTCTCAGAGTTCCATTCATAACCTCAAGGCCATTTAATCCTATGATTCTTTCATCTTTATCATCCTTTACCTTCAGTCAGAACGAAAGCCCTTGTGCTTATTGGTTCATTTTATGCTTACGTTGAACAATGCTAGGTGCTCTATTATCTTAATGTGGACCCTCAGTTGCAGTCTTCTTCTCTACCTCTGCGTCCATCAGTATTCTGTCGGTACCCGTCCCACATGCTACATTCATTGTTCTGACTTTTCTCCACTTCAGGGATAGCTGTAGTGCCATGCTGTCTCACATGACCGACGTGGCCTCTAATCACAGCTGTTTACCATTTCATCTTACCCTAATACAGGTGTTTACCTCTTTCTCCTAATACAAGTGTTCTTGGTCTTCAGTAAAACCATCCCTTGTACTGCTCTGTAATCAGAGTAGAGATGTATTTAGAATACATTGATGTAGTTTCATAAAAGTACAAAAGTGTAAAAATATAAAAGCTGGATTATGATGTCTGAGTTGTGAGCTTCTGTGGTTCATCTGTATTCATTGTCTGTGTGTTGGCAGAGTAAGGATGTGCACAGGAGCCTGCAGGTGGCCGTGAGCACTGGTACTAAGGTGTTATCCCCCCTCCACCCCGCCTTGTTCCACAGGAGCGGGATGCCTATCTCCCTCTGGCTGAGAGTGCCAGCAAGATGTACTTCATTATCTCTGACTTGTCCAAAATTAACAACATGTATCGCTTTAGCTTGGCTTCATTTCTCCGACTTTTCCAGCGAGCTCTGCAAAACAAACAGGTATGCTGGTGGTTACCCTATAGCTGAGACTGAATAAGAGAGATTGCTTTATTAGGTGCTAAATCTATAATAATTTCTTGAGTGAAGTTGCTTAGAATTACATTTCACAAGACCAAATATAACACCTTTAAACTATATTTAAAAGAAGTTGGTTCCTTAGTTGCATTTTGTGTTTTTAACAAACTGTCCCAAGGTGACACCCCTCTTAATGGAAATGATTTATGATTATAAATTAATAAATGATTATGTTCTAAGATGATCATAAAAAAACCTGGAAGATCAGAAATTAACCACATAATCTCATTATCTGGGGAAAACAACATTTAAACTTTCATAATATACCCTTGTTGTTTGGGGGCTTCCCATTTGGCTCAGCGGTAAAGAACCTGCCTGCCAATTCAGGAGACCTGGGTTTGATCCTGGGGTTGGAACGGTCCTCTGGAGGAGGGCACGGCGAAGCAATTCTTCCCTGGAGAATTCCATGGACAGAGGAGCCTGATGGGCTACAGTCCATGGGGTTGCAAAGAGTCGGACACGACTGAGCAACTGAGCACACCCTTGTTGTCTGAGACTGTAGTGTGTTACAGGTGTTCTAGAAAGTGGAAATACAGGAATATACACTCTTTTATCAAGTTTGTGTTCTAATGCAGGGAATATGTTAAAGAATGCACATGAGTTTACCCAAAAGGTATAATACTGTGCTTTAAAAATACATTGTACACAATTTTCATGTCCATAAATATAAACCTACACGATGTTTCTGAGAACTTTTGAGGCTGTGTGTGTGTGCCTTAGTTGCTTAGTCGTGTCCGACTCTGTGCAACCCCATAGACTGTAGCCCACTAGGCTCCTCTGTCCATGGGATTCTCCAGGCAAGAACACTGGAGTGGGTTGCCATTTCCGTCTCCAAAAGGAAATAGAGAGAAAGAAAGTGAAGTCGCTCAGTTGTGTCTGACTCTGTGCGACCCCATGGACTGCAGCCTACCAGGCTCCTCCATCCATGGAATTTTCCAGGCAAGAGTACTGGAGTGGGTTGCCATTTCCGTCTCCTTTGAAGTTGTATCCTTTATTTAACTACCTCCTATGGAGTGTTCTGGTTATCTCTGCTGAATATGTGTTTACATCTAAAATTGGCAGATTAAAGTGTTCCTTTTATGCTAATCGATTCTGTGGGGAATTTGGTCAGGGCCCGGCAGGGCTGGCTTACGGCTGCCTCACAGGGCCTGGGGCTCGGCTGGGAGGAACTGAGAGGGAGTGGGTTCAGAGAGGCCCACTGGTGGCGGGGGCGGGTGGACCTGATGGCGGGCTGCAGACTGCGGCACCTCTGCGTGAGGCTTGGTTTCCTCACAGTGCAGAGTAGGTGAGTTTCTCATAGTGCACACTGAGATACGAAACATGAATTCCAGTGGAAAAGGCAGAAGCTGAATTGTGCGGTTTTTTAAAAATTTTTTTAAAACTTTATTTTACTTTACAGTACTGTATTGGTTTTGCTATACATCAACATGAATCCGCCACGGGTGTACACGTGTTCCCAATCCTGAACCCCACCCCCCCCACCTCCCACTTTATAACCCAACCTTGGGTCATTTCTGCTGTATTCTTTTGGTTGAAGCAGTCAGAGCCTGCCCAGATTTAAGAAGAGGAAAGGGACTTCACCTCCTGACAGACGTCAAAGAATTTGTGGGTTATGTTTAAAATAGCTAGACACTTATAGGATTGTTTTTCCCTAGTGTTTTGTTTCTCTAATTATTTTCCTAGTTAACTTCCTGGACTTGGATAGTTGGGACAAAAATGCATATACGTAAGTCTTTAGACAAATAGTGTCTAATCATCCTTTGGAAATATATGCTGTTGGTGTATTAAAATAATACAACAACAGGGACCTTTTTCCATCATTCCTTATTCAGATGGTTAAGAATCTGCCTGCAATAAGGAGAACCAGAATACAGGTCAATTCCTGGGTTGGGAAGATCCCCTGGAGAAGGGCATGGAAACCCACTCCAGTATTCAGGCTTGGAGAATCCCATGGACAGAGGAGCCTGGCAGGCTGCAGTTCATAGGGTTGCACAGAGTTGGACATGACTGAATGACTAACACTTTCACTAAACAAAAATGGATATTATATATCTTTTAACAATTAGCCTATTAGGTAATTGAAAAATATTTAACTATATTTGAAAGTCTTTAGCCATTTGTAAGGTAAAATCACTTGTAGAAATCAGATTATTTGTATTTTTTCTTTGGTGAATTCTGATTTTTTTATATTCTGTTGTATTAGTATTTTGAAATTTGATTTATAAGAGATTCTTATATATTAAGGACATTAAATCTTTGTCATATGTTACTAATATTTAAGGCTTATTGTTTGCTTTTAATTTATTTCAATAATAATTTTTATGAAACCAAATTCATCAAATTGTTTTTTATAGTTTTTACGTTTGATATAACACTAATATAAGTGTTTTTAGGATTATATTTTGGGTGCAAATAATTTATTCTTTTAGATAAATTAGGGAGCAAAATTTCATATCCAAGTAGGTTTACTTAAGTCTGTCTTTCTGAGGAAAGACATTCAATTAATATTTACTGCAAACTTAGCATATGGCAGGCATTTTCTAGGTGCACAGGTGATATACTGGAGCATAAATCAAGAAAAAGTATTGTCTTCATTGGCGGGGCTATTAATATTTTCATTAATAAATTATTTCAGAAAATCTTTATTTGAGTACGTGATTAAGGTTTACTAATGTCTTTTCCACTAAAATAAGTCATCTAAAGTTCTTGCATTCAGATTTGGAATAAAATGACAGCTGACAAAGAACTTATATTTTGGAGGTAGGTGTTTTTAGTAAAATCTATTGTATCACTCCTGGGAAATAAGATAAGCATTTCTCCCACATATATTCATAATGTCCTTTGGACAAAGACTAGATTTCAGGTTGCAGGGTTGTGCTGCAGAATACTTAAATGTGTTAAAAATTTTTGAATTTTAATTGTTAACTTTAGTTATACCATTTATAATATTGTGTTGGTAAAAGAGTTTTACAAAAACAATAGTGTGAAGTTTGTGAGAGCTCATTCATGACATATTGATCTTATTTCTAATTTACTGTGTCAACAAGTAAACTAAAGAGTCATTTATATTATACTTCTTTTGCATTAATAATTTTGTATAAAACTTGAGAGTGTATAGTAAAAAGTTCATTTAAAATTGATTTTTATCTTTTAGTAAAAAGGTATTTATGTTAAAATTCAGTGATCACATAAAATATAAGAACTGAAAAACACATTACAAGGTCTGAATTTAATAAAAATACTGATTATTTTATACTGTTTAGAAAAGCTTATAGCTTGGTATTTTGTCAGTGACAATAGTTCTGTGATAATATGGCTGTTGAATAACATTTACCTTTGAATATGTATGTATGTTTATTTGCACCTGTGTGTTTAGGTGGGCATTTGAGTTTATTTAAAAAAGTAATATAATATTAAATTTTGTTTTCCATTGTTTTGAAAATCTACTCTGTCTTGTAGGTACTGTATTCTGTCTCACATTAGCTTGTTTTTTAGTGGACCCAAGTTTTAATTTCACATATGATCTTTGTTATTAAATAGTAGAATTAACAAGAGTGTTTGTGATGTGAACTGTGAATAATGAGCTCTCTTGGTTAGAACATGCTACTAACCAGAAGCTTGAAACCAAGGTCAGAAACCTATGTTTGATATATCTGTGTATCAGGTCACAATGTTTTCTGCTAATTTCACACAGTTTATTTCTCATTTTGGGTGTACTTCTCTAAATATTTTGCTTGTTTTTTTTTTCTTTTTTTTTTTTTCTTGTCTGTTATCATCATAAGGAAGTAAGCAAATTTTGTCTAAATGTTATACCAGGATTGAACTTTACAAGGCATGTATTCTCCAAATGTACCCTGAATAAAGTGAGATGTAACACTCATATTACAGTTAGGGAAAAGGCCAGCTTTTATACCATCCTTGTCCGCTATTCCTAACCCAAGCCATTTTTCATTAATCAAATAAAATAGCCATTAGTGATATTTTTCAAATTATGGCAATCATATATAGTGAAAGTACAAAAATAGGTAAAAAATTAAAACTTATATGAATTTTGACACCTTAAATTTCAAATTCATGAAAGATGAGCAAGATTTAAGATTATTTAGGTTCTTATGCTGGGGATAAGAAAATTCTTTATAGTATGGTTCTGGTCATACTATTTTGAGACTGGATTGGTAATTATAATACAGGTCATTAAATGACTTTAACCCAGGTTGATGCAGTATTTTTAATGCCAGTAGAAATTAAAAATGGTAGGCCAAATTCAATTCATATTGTAATTGATTATAATTTTCATTTATTGAAAGCTTCAACTCTATACATTAAAAAATGCATCATTTTTTAATTGTGTTCATGTAAAAGTTGAATACATTTATTTGTTTAGTCCCTCGAGTCTGAGTGATGAAGATAATTGCTCCAGAATCAGTTTTGAGTGTGGAACAACAGTTTATAAGCATGATTAAACTGTGAGGTACCTTTTAAGTGTTCATGAGTTTCCTAATGGTTTCTCAATTTTCAAATTGTCATCTGCAGGATTCTGAAAATACAGAACAGAGGATTAAGTCTCTTATCAACTCATTAAAACATATGGTTTATGAATATATATGTCGTTGTCTATTTAAGGTAAGAAATATTGTCTTTCGCTTATAAAATATTACCTGAACCTTTATTTAATGCAGTATTAGGTTAAATTATATTAAATTGTACATCCTTTTACCTACTGGAAAGGTATTAGAATTGACATTTCTGATATTTTTCCAGAATGTCTTTGAGCACTCAGGATGTAGTGGAGAGAAAAGTGACAGCTTCACTAGCTGGCTTAGCCCTGCACTTGTCAGTGACCAGAGGGGAGGGAACGAGGGTGGGCTGGGTAGATCATCTTCAAGCAGATGTTTCTCAGTCTTAGTACTCAGGACATTTTGGGCCACATAGTTGTTTGTTGTGGGGGGTCATTTTGTGCATGTTATGGTATTAATGTCACCTCTGGCCTTTACCTTCTGGTACCATTAGCATTCCCTTTCCCCATTATGACAATCAAAAATACCTCAGCACTGCCGGATGTCCCCTGGGCTGGGGAACAAAACTTTCCCTGCGTTACAAAGTAAACTAATACATGATTCTGTGTTTTGAAGGAAATCTGTCATAGACGTCTTCAAATTGCAAGGCAACCAGAGGAATAAACAATGAATCATTTTTAGAAATTTTAGAATATTATAGAAAATACAGAAGGTTTTCACATAGGACTACTTTATTAAAAAAAAAATCAGTCCTTGGGAATAGCTTGAGACATGATTTTTAAAAAAGCACTTTGTAAAGGCAGTTAACTGTGAGAGAGAAATGGAGTTACTATGGTCCAATTATATAGACTTCTTAGAAGATCTTGAAAAAGATATACTTTTTATATTCTTCAGCACAAGATAGTAGTTTTTATGATTAGAGTGAGTTTATTGAAGATGTTTACTTTAGACAGAGAATAAACCCTTCAAAGAGTTTATTGACAAGGAATGTTATTGGAAATTCGCAGAATTATAGTTGAGCATTTCTGCAGAATTCCTTCTCTAATGAAAATTGTGGATATATATATATTTTTGAAAGGACTCATAGCTTACTGTCATTCTAAAAATCAGCCATTCAGCCTTCAATTTTAGTTTGTATAAAAGGAGGAATTGTAAGAGAATAATCTCAAAGACCATTTTGTCACCGGTTATGATCCTAGATATAAGGATGATATGTCAGTAGCTTCATTGATTATAGGTTCACGAGATATTTAAACATTTTCTATAATCCACTGCCTCATATAAAACTTTGTAAAAGTTAGTTACACAAAATTTAAAAATACTGTCATAAAATGTTTCAAATTTAATGAGCCATATAGAAAAATCTGTAAATACTTATTTTCAGTTCAGTTCAGCCGCTCAGTCATGTCCGACTTTGCGACCCCATGAATCGCAGCACACCAGGCACCCTCCTCCAATTCAGTCCTTCGTTAGAGTAAATCACTTTAACGTTCGATATGTCCTTATAGTCTGTTTCTTCTCTCTTCATATTCATATATGTAAATATGTATACATACATACACATATATACCAAATGGTGGCTCAGCTGGTAAAGAATCTGTTTGCCAATGCAGGAGATGCAAGAGACACACAAGTTCAATCCCTGGGTCAGGAAGCTCCTCTAGAGAAGAAAGTGGCAAGCTGGTCCAGTATTCTTGGCCGGGAAATTTCCATGGACAGAAGAGCCTGATGGGCTACAGTCCATGGAGTTGCAAAGAGTTGGACATAACTGAGCATGTTCCCCCCACCCCATATATATATGCAACACCTCTTTATCCATTCATCTTTGGATGGACACTTAGGATGCTTCAGGATGCTTCTATGTCTTGGCTATTGTAAATAATAATGCACTGAGCACAGAGAGGCATGTATCTTTTCAAATTAGTGTTTTTATTTTTTTTGGAAAAATATCCCCAAAGTGCAATTGCACTATCCTATGGCAGTTCTATTTTTTAGCATTTGAAGAACCTCCATACTGTTTTCCATAGTGGCTGTACTAATTTACAATCCTACCAACAGTGTGGGTTCTGTTTCCTCCACATCCTTGTGAACCCTCGTTATTTGTTGTCTTTTTGATCATAGCCATTCTGGACAGATGTCAGGTAGTATCTCTTTGTGGTTTTAATTGGTCTTTCCTCAGTGGTTAGTGATGTTGAACATCGTTTCATGTGTCTGTTGAAATCGTTTGTCTTCTTTGGAAAAATGTCTATTTAAATCATCTGTCCATTTTTTAAATAACAATTTACAGTTTTTATGTCTGCTCATTGGATTGATCCCTTTATCATTATGGTGGTGCTAGTGGTATAGACTCATCTGCTATGCAGGAGACATAAGAGATGTGGGTTCGGTCCCTGGGATATTCCTCCAGGAAGATCCCCTGGAGGAGAACATGGTAACCTACTCCAGTATTCTTGCCTGGAGAATCCCATGGACAGAGGAGCCTGGCAGGCTACATAGAGTCCATGGCATCGTGAAGAGCTGCACCTGACTGAAGAGACTTAGCGTGCACATACAATGTCTCTTTATGTCCCTTGTTACAGTCTTTGTTTTAAAGTCTGTAAAATTATGTTTTAAAGATAGTTCAGCTTTATTTTCATGGAGTAGATTTTCTGTCTCTTCATGTAGTCTATTTGTCTTTAGTTCTTAAGTGAGTCTCTTGCAGGCAGCATATATATGGCCCTTGTTTTTTTATTCATTCAGCCACTCTACAGCCTTTAAGTGGAGCATTTAGTCTACTTACATTTAAAGTAATTATAGTTTTGCCAAGAGAATGCGCCAGTCATAGCAAGCACCCTCTTCCAACAACACAAGAGAAGACTCTACACATGGACATCACCAGATGCTCAGTACCAAAATCAGATTGATTATATTCTTTGAAGCCGAAGATGGAAAAGCTCTATACAGTAGCAAAAACAAGACTGGGAGCTGCCCATGGCTCACATCATCAGCTTCTTATTGCAAAATTCAGGCTCAAATTGAAGAAAGTAGGGAAAACCATTAGGCCATTCAGGTATGACCTAAATCAGATCCCTTTTGATTCTACAGTGGAAGTGACAAATAGATTCAAGGGATTAGATCTGGTAGACAGAGTGCCTGTCCAGTGTCATGGACAGAGGTTCATAACATTGTACAGGAGGCGGTGACCAAAACCATCCCCAAGTAATAGAAAGGCAAGAAGGCAAAGTGGTTGTTTTAGGAGGCCTCACAAATAGCAGAGAAAAGAGAACTGAAAGGCAAAGGAGAAAAACAAAGATATACTAAACTGAATGCAGAGTTCCAGAGAATAATAGAGAGACAAGAAAGCTTTCTTAAGTGAACAACGCAAAGAAATAGAGGAAAACAATAGAATAGGGTAGACTAGAGATCTCTTTAAGAAAATTGGAGATACTAAGGAAACATTTCATGCAAAGGACAAAAATGGCAAGGACTTAACAGAAGCAGAAGAGATTAACAAGAGGTGGCAAGAATATACAGAAGACCTAAACAAAAAAGCTCTTAATAACCCAGATAACAATGATGGTCTGGTCACTCACCTAGAGCCAGGCATACTGGAGTATGAAGTCAAGTGGGCCTTAGGAAGCATTACTATGAACAAAGCTAGTGCAGGTGATGGATTACCAGCTGTGATGTTTCAAATCCTAAAAGATATTGCTGTTAAAGTGCTGCACTCATGATGCCAGCAAATTTGAAAAACTCAGCAGTGGCCACAGGATGGAAAAGGTCAATTTTCATTTCAATTCCAAAGAAAGGCAATGCCAAAGAATGTTCAAATTACCATGCAATTGCACTCATTTCACATGCTAGCAAGATTATGCTCAAAATCCTTCAAGCTAGGTTTCAGGATTACATGAACTGAAAACTTCCAGATATTCAAGCTGGATTTAGAAAAGGCAGAGGAACCAGAGATCAAATTGCCAACATTTGCTGGATCATAGAAAAAGCTAGAAAATTCACTTTAATGGCAGAAGGTGAGGAGGAACTCAACAGCATCTTGATTAAGGTGAAAGAGGAGAGTGAAAAAGCTGGCTTAGAACTAACTCAACATTAAAAAAATGAAGATGATAGCATCTGCTTCTATCACTTCATGGCAAGTAGATGGGGAAAAAGTGGAAACAGTGTCACATTTCATTTTCTTGGGCCCCAGATTGATTCTTAGTAGGTGTTGTAGCTAGAATTCAGACCCATTTTTCATGATGTCAAAGATGTCTTGGTAATAGGATGTCATTAAAACAAACCATTATATCTGGAAATATAATTGTGATTTTTTTTTTTATCAGCTGTAAAGTAAACTTTGAGATTCCCTCATATTGTATTAATCCTGTTCTAATAGGCTCTTTTAGAATTTTGACTAGAGTGTGTGTGCTGGCATGGTGGTATCATCCAGTGGCCTACTTTTCTTACTGTTTTTCTTTCAGTTAGTTAATTATGTAGATGATCAGTTGAAATTTTGCTTATTATGTATTCTCTTGATATTTAATTATTTTGTAACAGATCCCAAGCAAACTGACATAAATTTAACTTAACGTAAAATACCCACATTTTCTGACTCATGAGCTGGGTAGATCCAAGGATATTGTAGGTACAAACTATTTTTAAACCCTGGTTATTGACAGTTTTTTTTTTTTAAACAAGTGTTCAGAAAATTCTTAAGTTTGATTTAATTTATTCATGATTTTGCTTCTGTATAATTGGGAATAATGTGTTCTTTCTCTGTCAGTAAACTATATTTTTAAGTTTATTCTTGAATTATTGTTTTCCTCTTTATAAAATCATTGTTAAGTCTCTGCTTCTGAATGTGCTATCTAGGTTGGTCATAACTTTTCTTCCAAGGAGTAAGCGTCTTTTAATTTCATGGCTGCAGTCACCATCTGCAGTGATTTTGGAGCCCCCAAAAAATAAAGTCTGACACTGTTTTCACTGTTTCCCCATCTATTTCCCATGAAGTGATGGGACCAGATGCCATGATCTTCATTTTCTGAATGTTGAGCTTTAAACCAAATTTTTTACTCTCCTCTTTCACTTTCATCAAGAGGCTTTTTAGTTCCTCTTCACTTTCTGCCGTAAGGGTGGTGTCATCTGCATATCTGAGATTATTGATATTTCTCCCAGCAATCTTGATTCCAGCTTGTGTTTCTTCCAGTCCAGCGTTTCTCATGATGTACTCTGCATATAAGTTCAATAAGCAGGGTGACAGTATACAGCCTTGACGTACTCCTTTTCCTATTTGGAACCAGTCTGTTGTTCCATGTCCAGTTCTAACTGTTGCTTCCTGACCTGCATACAGATTTCTCAAGAGGCAGGTTAGGTAGTCTGGTATTCCCATCTCTTTCAGAATTTTCCACAGTTCATTGTGATCCACACAGTCAGAGACTTTGGCATAGTCAATAAAGCAGAAGTAGATGTTTTTCTGGAACTCTCTTGCTTTTTCCATGATCCAGCAGATGTTGGCCATTTGATCTCTGGTTCCTCTGCCTTTTCTAAAATCAGCTTGAACATCAGGAAGTTCACGGTTCACGTGTTGCTGAAGCCTGGCTTGGAGAATTTTGAGCATTACTTTACTAGCATGTGAGATGAGTGCAATTGTGCGGTAGTTTGAGCATTCTTTGGCATTGCCTTTCTTTGGGACTGGAATGAAAACTGACCTTTTCCAGTCCTGTGGCCACTGCTGAGTCTTCCAAATGTGCTGGCATATTGAGTGGAGCACTTTCACAGCATCATCTTTTAGGATTTGAAATAGCTCAACTGGAATTCCATCACCTCCACTAGCTTTGTTCGTAGTGATGCTTCCTAAGGCCCACTTGACTTCACATTCCAGGATGTCTGGTTCTAGATGAGTGATCACACCATCATGATTATCTGGGTCATGAAAATCTTTTTTGTACAGTTCATCTGTGTATTCTTGCCACTTCTTCTTAATATCTTCTGCTTCTGTTAGGTCCAGACCATTTCTGACCTTTATTGAGCCCATCTTTGCATGAAATGTTCCCTTGGTATCTCTAATTTTCTTGAAGAGATCGCTAGTCTTTCCCATTCTATTGTTTTCCTCTATTTCTTTGCATTGATCTCTGAAGAAGGCCTCTTATCTCCTCTTGCTATTCTTTGGAACTCTGCATTCAGATGCTTATATCTTTCCTTTTCTCCTTTGCTTTTCACTTCTCTTCTTTTCACAGCTATTTGTAAGGCCTCCCCAGACAGCCATTTTGCGTTTTTGCATTTCTTTTCCATGGGGATGGTCTTGATCCCTGTCTCCTGTACAATGTCACGAACCTCATTCCATAGTTCATCAGGCCCTCTAGCTATCAGATCTAGGTCCTTAAATCTATTTCTCACTTCCACTGTATAATCATAAGGGATTTGATTTAGGTCATACCTGAATGTTCTAGTGGTTTTCCCTACTTTCTTCAATTTCAGTCTGAATTTGGTGATAAGGAGTTCATGATCTGAGCCACAGTCAGCTCCTGGTCTTGTTTTTGTTGACTGTGTAGAGCTTCTCCATCTTTGGCTGCAAGGAATATAATCAATCTGATTTCATTGTTGACCATCTGGTGATGTCCATGTGTAGAGTCTTCCTATTACTTGCTGGTAATGATTACAGGAGAGTGTTGTTTTTATTGTTGTTGTTGAATGTATCTTATGTATATATTGTACCATAATATCCTATTTGTAGGTTTATAATCATACACACCTTTAATAGTATATATAAAGTATGATTTACAGTATGGAAAAAGCTAAACAAAGTTTATATTAGAATTCTGTAGGAAACAAGGTGCTTTAGCAGATGATTTTGTTTATATTGGTAAACTCATTACTTTCTTTGTCAGAAATGACAGAAGCTTATTTTATAAAATTTGCAAAATACATCAAATAAGGAAACAAAAATAACCTGTAATCTCAAATCACTGATAAAAACTTTATTATCTGTTTCTAATTTCTTTTGCAGATATATATGCATGTCTGTTTATATAAAAATATTTGTTTAAATATACTATGAACTATGCTGTGTACTTCAATTTGACTATTTTCATAATAGACTTTTGAACATTCATGTTGTTTCAGTTTACCCCTTCACTGTAAAAAGCCTTGCAATGAGTACCCTCATTTCTTATTTAGAGTACATTTGTAATCTATTTGCACAAATTTCTAGAAATGTAATTTCTTGCATTCTATGGGGATATAGGATGTTCATGAGCATATAACGTACACAATGACAAATGGAGATTACTAATGCAAGAGGTTGATGTGGTTAATAATGTCTAATCTAAACCTGATAGTTAAATCTGTTTTGTTGTTGTTGTTGTTGTTGCTTTTGTCTTTTTTAATGAGATATATACACTGATTATTCCTTAGCACTGCTTCTAAATATTAGGTCTCTCTCTATACTTCCACTACCAACTTAGAAGAATTTTCCTATGTAGATGCCATCTGAATAGTCATTTTTATGTTGATCAAAGTAGATTATTAGATGATAGAGCATAGAATTTATGAACCAGAATTTAAGGACTATGCTTTTCCGAAAACAGACATTTAGAAAAAGCAAAATAAAATCTGTTATTCTTTTCAGGCTGATCAGTTGATGTTCGCTTTGCATTTCATTCGAGGCATGCATCCTGAACTTTTTCAAGAAAATGTAAGTAGAAGAAAAGGAGGAGAATATAATGAGTTGCATAGAAGTTTGGTAACGGGTGGACTTTTAGTTAGATTAGAAACTGCTTAAGGCTGGAAATTCCGTATCAACCTATTCGCTGTTTTCTTAGTTAGAAATTTAGTGCATGATGCTGATTCCCAGTTCTGCTCTTGTGTGGCTGAGCCACATATTCTGAAGGGATGATAAGGCAGGGAAAGAACTCTAACTTGCCATGCAAGCTCACTTGAGTCATGTCCGATTCTGTGCGACCCCATAGATGGCAGCCCACCAGGCTCCTCCGTCCCTGGGACTCTCCAGGCAAGAACACTGGAGTGGGTTGCCATTTCCCCCTCTAATGCATGAAAGTGAAAAGTGAAAGGGAAGTCGTTCAGTTGTGTCTGACTCTTAGTGACCCCATGGACTGTAGCCCACCAGGCTCCTCCATCCATGGGATTTTCCAGGCAAGAGTGCTGGAGTGGGGTGCCATCGCCTTCTCCCTAACTTGCCGTACTACCAAGATTTTTCTGAGCACAAGTGTCCTTTTCCAGGATACCAGAAGAATCAGCCTTATTATTTTCCTTATCTAAGCAGGGGGGCTGATATATAAAAATATGAAGCTATATGAGTATAGCAGTACATTGTTTATCATTTACATTGGCATGCTTAGAATCAGCATGTGAAACAAGAGTGAATCATTCTCAGAAACCTCCTTCTTGAGTCTGAAGATTTATATTAATCTTTTAATGTATAATTTATCTTATTTTGTTTATGTCTTCATTTCTGCTCTGCCATATAATCCCCTCTCAGACTTGAAGGAAATGTCCTTTAAGATGGGGCTAAGTAATCCATCTCTAATTTACTTCTAATGTTAAAAAAATTCTTTGTAAGTGATTTTCCTCATTATTCTGCCATTTTCATTAAAGTGGGCTTGCAGTAGCCAGAGTGGCAGGGAATGGTATATGGACAGTGCACTTTGACCTAGTGACCTGGTAACCTTTAACAGTCTATGATCAGATTTTAACTACGCTCTGGGTTCTCCTCATTTGAATATGTGCCATTCCATATGACTGTTCTCTCTCTATTTCTTTCTAACTCCAAATACTCTGGTTGACTTGTATAAATTTCTCCTGATTTTGATTTGGCTACTTTTATTTATACCATTTACTTTGATGCATTTCCCTCTTCCTGTATACTTTTCATCATGATCAGTAAGCTCTGTTGTATGAGGCTTAGTTTTCTCTTTTGAAGTATAAATAAATTATCATTGGGAAAAGGGAACACTTTTCCTTGACTCACATAAGATAGTAGTAGTAATTTGCATTTTATTTGTTTGTGACTGTATAACTCCAGTAGGAAGAGTGAGTAGGGGCAGTATGTTGCTTTGGTAGTTTTTCCATATTGCACTCAAATATTATTATTCTTATGCTGGCCAGTGTATAACAGATAATATGGTAGGGCCCATAATTATCTGATCGGGTAACCCAGAGTGAAGACATAGATTTTCAGAGAGCTCTAGATTCTGTAGCACTTGGTCAACTTTGATTCCATGAGTTAATTAGGAAAAAAAAGTAGCAATGGCCATCTTCTCCCTATACATTGGAAAAGATAAGTTAATGGTGGGACTTTTCTCTGTTTTTCCCAGTATACACAATGTTTAAACTTCTGATGCATCTTACTGCTTATATATTAGTGAAGAATAGCATGTAATAGGACAAATTAAAGATAACATGACAAATGCTAACTATATAGACATTTTAATTTTTAGATTGTTGAGACTCACATGTGTTTCATGTGGTTATATTTTTTCTTATAATTATTCTAATAGATTTCATTTTAATGTTGGTATGTTACCAACATAATGTTTTATATTGGTAAGGTACATAAACTCATAATATATTAAGAGTTGGGAAGATATGAAAGGAGTTTTTTCCTCCATGTTTTTTAGAAAGCTAAATTGTAAGCTGTCTTATGGGGAAATTTAAAAAGATTTGTTAAATGGTTAGAATATTTATCTTTTTGTGTTTCTCATATTTTTGTTAAATAGGAATGGGATACATTTACAGGTGTGGTGGTTGGAGACATGTTGCGGAAAGTTGTAAGTTAGAATAATTAAAATTATTATTTCATTCTTAGGGAGAGTAATTCTGATTTTGACTTCATGAAATATAATTTGCTTCAAAGTAGTTTTAAGTTACTGTTGAAATTATATTTTAATTAGAGGAATATGTCCTTC
This sequence comes from Budorcas taxicolor, assembly GCF_023091745.1. NCBI lineage: Eukaryota > Metazoa > Chordata > Mammalia > Artiodactyla > Bovidae > Budorcas > Budorcas taxicolor. Next base: position 4,774,792 of record NC_068924.1, on the reverse strand, counting down.
CCTCTATTGCCCTAATATAAAATGGACTGATATATATTTTTTGTCCTTGAGGACATATTTTTTTTGAGAATATTTAATTAAATGTAAGAAATTAATATGGTTTCTTTTTTCAGTATATGTATTTTGAAACTCTAAGAAAATTAAATCTTGTAGGATAGCTAGGAAAGTTTTCTTAACTAAGTGAAATGAAAAATTACTTCACTTATCTTTTGAAACTTTATTCAAATTAGCTTTTTTTTCCAGTACTTTTCTACCTCGACAGGTAATGGATAAAATCATTCTTCAAAGCAGCCTATCCAAACTGTAATGCAAAACCTAGATTATGTTGGAAATGCAAGCTATAATAAAAAATAATTGCAGTCTTATGGTAATTTCATATTACATTTGAGTTTTTCTGAAGTTTTACAAAGGAATAAACATTATGAAAATAAATGTTACATTTTTCTAAATTGTTATCTGTACCTTATGTAGAATTTTACCATATTGATTTGTAAAATAGATATAAATGAAAAATACATAGAATGAGGTTCTTCTTAAAAACCAAAGTAGTGTTCATAAAATTAGCTGGTCAGTTTAACAAAAAGTTTTTAAAGTCTGAATTTTACCAAATGTACTAAGGGAAATAATTGCTCTAATTTAAAAGGACTCTCAACAAAGAATACGTGATCAACTTCCATCTTGGATAGATCAGGAAAGAAGCTGGGCAGTGGCAACATTAAAGGTATTCCTTTCTTACTTTGAAGGATATTTAATTTTTTAATAGTTACATTAATTCTGTTTATATTTTTATGTTCTACCACTTCATACTCGGTGTTGATATTTCTGTGAAAATGACATAAAATCCGTGGGTAAAAGAATATCCAAGAATTATTCTGATTGGCTCTGTAATGAATAATTAATTAATTGAATCTTTCATTCATTGTATAACATATTGAATCTCCACATGGTCAAGATTCTGTGCTTTATACCTATAGAGAATAGAAAGATAAGTAAATGAAATGTCCTCTAATATGGTATGTGAATGCTTTATTAATAGAGTAATTTAGGATCAGTAATAAAATACAGTATGATACTTATGTTGAAAAGGTTTCAAAATCAAATTATTTCTCTCACTTCTATTCACCTTTTAATATCTTTCACGCTCAACTATTCACTTAGGGTAAGAAACATTTTTTTTATACAACTTTACTAAAATGCAAAAAATCAATAATTATAAAAAATAGTGAGAATTTGAAGGTATTTCTGGATTATTGGGCAGGACCTGTGAACTATTTCATGAGCTCCTAATGAAAAATTAATATTAATCATTATGGTACAGTTAAAATTGTTTGAACAATTGATCTACTGAGAGGTTATTCTTGGCAAAAAATCTTAACTGTATTAACCTATAAAAGTATAGTTATTTTTTTTCACATACTAATTTCTTGTTAAGTAAAGAAATGCAAAACATTGAGGAAAGGCAGTTTTCCTCTTCAGAGAATGTTTATAATGTATATTACTGTTTTATTATCATTTTAGTTTATAAAACATTTTCAAATGAACTATTTAACTATCACACAAATCTTAAAAGGGAGATATTATTAACTTTCTTTTTATGGATAAGAAATGAGAATCTGTGCAGTGAATTGCTAAATGCTTGAACCTGAATTTCCACTTAAATTTCACACATATTTTTCAGGACTTGTTATGTGCCAGGCATCATATTAAATGCTTCAGATGTATTATCTTACTTAATATCACAATAACATATTCAAAAGGTCATAGTTATGCTTGTTTTTGAGAAGGGCAGGCTGAGGTATAGGCAAGTTAAATAATTTACCCAAGATCAAATAGCTGGGAAGTTTTGAAACTGTGATTTTAATTTGAGCATTCTGATACCACAGTCCATGCCTTTGATATATGTTTTCCAAATATAGTGGGGTTTTCCCCACTCTTTTATCCTTCTCTTCTTTCCCCTTCCCATCTTCTTATGTTCGAGGTATTATGCAGAATTTAAAAATGGATGTTCTCATTAGATATTTGCAACATTGCTACCCATTTCACAGATGAAGTAGCTAAGGCATAAAATGATAATAGTCACTTATGGTTACTTAGAAAATAAAGAGTTGAAGTTGTAACTAGGCATATTTTTACACTCTAACATGGAACTCTTATTGTGGCAGTGTTTAAAATTTGCTACTTGGTTTTAGTGGAAGTATTCTTTTCTCCACAAGGGGGAGATAGGTACACATGTTTTTACATAGAGAAAAGATTTATTAATGTACAAAAGTTGATGTCGTATTACTTTAGAAATACTTGCTTTTAATTCTGGATTAGGTACATGCACCATACTATTTCTGACTTAGACATGATTGAATAAGCCAACATGAGTTAGAAAACATAATATCTATCAGGAATTCCGCTTACTATTTTTTAGTGTGCATGTGTGTGTATGTATTTAGTATGTATGTTTGTATGTCTGTATTTATATTTGTTTGTTGCTCATTATATATGTTTATTTTCATTTTTTAGATTGCTCTTCCCAGTCTTTATCAGACCCTATGCTTTGAAGATGTAGCTTTGTGGCGTACCTATTATCATAATTCAATGTGTGAGCAAGAGTTTCCATCTATTCTTATAAAGAAAGTTTCTTTATTTCAGCAGGTAAATTATCTAAATGCATAAAAGTCTTAAATGTTTCTCTTGTTGTTCAGAAGCCATTTAAATGAAAGCTTTGCCCATAGGGTGTCACTTAACCTTGGGGCATATGTGGGAAAGGGCTCTCTGGTCTTGCCACCCTATCCAGACAGGGAAATCCCAGACAGTGTTTCTGGGCAGCGTGTTTCCCACCAAGCTTTTATTACTCCCCCTGCCTCTGACCCAACGGGGATCTTGGAATAGAGTATCCGTATAGAAAGCGATTAAGGTATTTATTGTTCAGGTTCTTCACACATTTCCCAGGGTTCTGTTTAAGGAAAAGAAAGACCTTATGCTAAGGAACGGGGAGCTTGTGTCCCTGTTGGCTAGACCAAGCCTTAGCGTTGGAGAGGGCAGGGGAGTTGATGCACCAGGAGATGACCGTTCCGTTTATGTGTGCGCGCATCCTCAGTGCTGAGTCGTGGCCAACTCTGCGGCTCCATGGATGGCAGCCCGCCAGTCTCTCCTGTTTACTGGTTTCTCCAGGCAAGAAGACCGGAGTGGGTTGCAGTTTCCTTCTCCAGGGGATCTTCCGGACCTGGGATCAAACCCTCGTCTCCTACATTTCCTGCATCGGCAGGCAGGTTCTTTATCACTCTGCCCTTTCTCTTCACTGTGCTGCTGGTTGTCGTTCTGTCCTCTTTGTTTTCTCCTTTTGAAGTTCTGTTTCATCAGGTGTGTTTAAGAAAAAGGAAAAAAAAAAAGAAAAACTTCATTTGAAAATTTAAACTTCTGGAACTAGATAGACGTGATTCAGCATAAAATCAGTGATTTGAAAAATTTAGGAGTTTTATGTCTCTGCACTGCTGTCACTGGGAATGCCTCAGCTATAGACTCTTATTTTCATTGTCACTGGGCCCTTTGTTAGCTTCTGAAGACAGCCAGCACTGCGACCGGTACATGCTGATGTTTACCTTTGATAATAGATCTGAGGGCTTCCCAGGTGGCTGAGCGATAAAGAACCTGCCTGCCAAGCAGAAGATGCGGTTTCAATTCCTGGGTTGGGAAGATCCCCTGGAGAAGGAAATGGCACTCTGGTGTTCTTGCCTGGGAAATCCCATGGACAGAGGAGCCTGGCGGGCTACAATCCAAGAGGCAGCGAGAGTTGGACACGACTTAGAGACTAAATAACAGCAATAGATCTGTTGGATTTTAGTAATATTTTGGCTATTAAAGAAATGTATTTTTATATACCTATTATGACAGTTTTAGGCGTGTGGTAAGCATTTTTTAAATTAATTAGCATCATTTGTTCAATTACAGTTGTTTTGAGAACTTTATTATTTAAAAATACTCTGCACTTACGTTTTAAGGTTCTTGTGGTACAGGCGCTCAGACCAGACAGACTGCAAAGTGCCATGGCCCTATTTGCATGTAAAACTCTGGGTAAGTACACTTCTTTTCTAGACCTAGACCACTGGCCTGAATTATTATTATTTTTTTAATTAATTTTTTTTAGAGTATAGTTGATATACTGTGTTGTGTTAATTTCTGCTGTATAATAAAGTGAACCAGTTATACATATATCCACTTTGTAAAAAATTGTTTTCCTGTATAGGTCATTGCAGAGTGCTGAGTAGTTTTCAGTTCTCTACAGTAGGTTCTTATTAGTTGTATATTTCATACGTGTAGTGTGTATATGGGCTTCCCAGGTGACACTAGTGGCAAACGATCCACCTGCCAACGCAGGAGATGCAAGAGACACTGATTTGACCCTTTGGTTGGGAAGACCCACTGTAGGAGAAAGTGGCAAGCTACTCCAGTATCCTTGCCTGGAAAACCCCATGGACAGACGAGCCTGGTGGACTACAGTCCATGGGGCTGTGAAGAGTCAGACATGATGGGAACACATGCGCAGTGTGTATGTCAGCCCTGGTCTCCCAATTCACTCCCCCCTTTCCCCTTTTGTAACCATAATTTTCTGTTTCTACACCTGTAGCTCTATTTCTGCTCTGTAAATAAGTAGATTTAAGCCATTTTTTTCTTTTTAGATTCCTCATGCAAGTGATATCATATAGTATTTGTCTTTCTCTGTCTGACTTCACTCAGTATGAGAATCTCTAGGTTCATCCATGTTGCTGCAAATTGCATTATTTCATCTTTTTATGACTAAGTAACTATATATATATATATATATATATATATATATATCACCTCTTCTTTATCCATTCTTCTGTTGATCCACATTTAGCTTGCTTTCATGTCCTGGCTGTTGTAAATAGTGCTGCATTGAACACTGGGGTGCATATATCTTTTTGAATTTTTTTTTCTGGGCATATGCTCAGCAGTGGGGTAATTGGATCATATTGTGGCCCTGTTTCAGTTTTTTAAGGTCTCTCCATACTGTTCTCCATAGTGGCTGTATCAATTTACACTCCCACCAAAAGTGTGGGAGGATTCCCTGTTCTCCACACTCTCTCCAGCACTGATGGTTTGTAGACTTTGATAATTGCCATTCCGCCTGGTGTGAGGTGATACCTTATGTAGTTCTGATTTGCATTTCTCTAATAATTAGTGATGCTGAGCATCTTCCATATGATTCTTGGCCGTCTGTATGTTTTCTTTGGGGCAGAAGATCTAAATTACTTGTTTTTAATTTACATTTTATTTTATGCTGACCTTAGTTTAGAAAGATTATACACTTTTCTCCTGTATCCTATTTATCTTACAACTCTACTTGGTTTAAAGAAATATTTGTTTGTGTTGGATATGACCATAATTAATTTTGTGTTAAATTTGATGCATAATTGACATCCTATACCTAGCTAGAATGTTTGAACTTTTAAAAATTCTTTTCTTATGAAAACACTTTAGGTTTTTAGACATTCATCTATGATCAGAATTTCAAAGCAGGCCATCAGATGTATGATTTAGATAAAATTAAATATACAGATTCCATGCGTATATGCTAAGTCGCTTCAGTAGTATCTGACTCTGTGACCATATGAACTGTATCCCGCCAGACTCCTCCGTCCATGGGATTTCCCAGGCAAGAATACTGGAGAGGGTTGTCGTTTCCTTCTCCAGAGGATCTTCCTGACTCAGAGATCAAACCAACGTCTCCTGCAGCTCCTGTGTTGGCAAGAGGGTTCTTTAACACTAGCACCACCTTAGAAGTCCCAGAGTCCTAGATAATAAAGCCTTCAAAATGAGTTATTTTTGCTGTAAAACAAAAATAATTTATATACCTTTAGTTTGTAAACATCTGTGCAATACGTATTTGTTAAGCCTTTTAATTAGTCTTAAAGGAAGCATTTAAAGTTATCACTCATTTGAACATTTGTATTAACATTTGTACTAGAAAAGTTTGGAAAAACTATGTCAAAGAGAATATGAAAAGAATTTTACTTGAAGCTCAGTCATCCAAGAATAATAGATTTTTGTTATTCTAAACCACAGGAGGTTATAGAATTATGTTGGAAATATGTTGGCACAATTAAACCAGTATGCTGACAATTTATATTTAATATTTCCACATAATGTATATGAAATATTATATATAAACTGTGTTTAATCAAAGCTTACATATATTTCAATCAAGTAAACCTAACATTTGCATGTTTTTCTCTATATTTGAATTTCTCATATAAATGAGCTAGCACAATGTTTGATGAAATTGAAAAATATACTGGGCCTTCCATGCTTATCATAGAAAAACTTCACAGTACCAAATAGTCATTCTGTTTTTAATATGCAAAACTATTATATTCACATATATCAGGGTATTATTTGAGAAATTATCTCTTAACTCAAAGGATTAATTTTGCCCTAGTGAACTCATTCTTTCCTTAAACGTGAATGTTTCTAACAATAATAATCATTGCTAATATTTTAATAGCTTTTACTATATGCCAGGTACTAGTTATAAGTGCTGTATAATTTAATCCTCACAGCAACCATATGAGAGGCTATTTTTACACCCATTTAAAAATGAGGAAACAAGATCACACAACTAAATGATAGAATTCAAACCCAGCTCCAAAGGCTGTGCTCTTTAAATACTGAAGGACTCAAGATTTATTCTCAGTTTAGAGAGATGTTCTTGGCAGATGCTAACATAAAAAAATCTGCCTCAACCTTAGATGAAGTTTTTCCATATGCACCTCCATTTCCACTCTTACCAGTATCAGTATTTCAAGGCTGCCCTCAGGACCACAAGCTGGGTGGATTAGAACAACAGACGTGTATGGTGTCAGAATTCTGGAAGTTAGAAGTCTGAAATCAAGATTTTGGCAAGGCCATGTTCCTTTTGAAACCTGTAGAGGAATCCTTCCTTGCCTTTTCACAGATCCTGGTGGTTTGCTTGCAATCTTCCATGTTTTTTGGCGTGTAAGGGTGTATAATTTGAATATTTGTCTTTATTATCACTTGACATTTGCCCTGTGTGTTTCAGAATTCACACAGCTGTCTTCCTATAAGGAAAGCAGTCGTATTTAATTGGAAGTTCACCTTAGTTGGTGTGAACTCATCTGAAGTTAACTAATTATATCTACAATGACTCTGTTTCCAGTAAGGTCATCTTCTGAGGTCCTGAGGTTAGGCCTTCAGCATCTCTCTTTTGGGGAGCTGCATTTCAGCCCATTATGCTCCCTAATCCAGTGTTTCACATAATAGCTATTTTCTGTTTTGGCAAGATGTCCTTTTTCCCTGTGGGTGTACTTGCACACATGTTCACACATAATGCCCGCACATATTTTTGAGGCTCCATTTAGAATGGTCACTTGTCTGGTTAGTGAAGAGTATGTCAAAGTATGTCTATGGATATATTCTTTGCTTTCCTTTTGTTTAGCATGGAGAGAAAATATTGCTATTTATGCATCCCTGTTGAATGTTTATTTGCTAGGTACTTTTTACTCATATCTGATAGAGTGTTGATCCACCTAACTCTTGGTTAGAAAAAGTAGGGGTGGCGTCTGGGCCAGTTGGTTTTTTGGACTCCGATAACAGCAGGAGGTTTCCTTGCTTTGTCCCAGCCTTGTAGTTTCTCTCTGCGCGTCTCTGCCCCTTTATCTCTCCCTGTCTTTGTCTTTTCCTTTTTCTTTTGTTTCTGTCTCTGATTCCTGCTTATGTGCTGCCCTTAATCTCAGGGTTCATATATATGCTGAAGGATAAGGCTGCTCATATCATATCATGTAGTTTAAAGCTTGTAGTGAAAGAAACTTTCTTTCTGAATTTTGCTATAAAAAAACTCTATAGAAGGACTCTGATTTTCTTGCTTGGGTAACATATCCACCTCTGCAGCTAATTCCAACAGTAATATCTGCAACAAGATTTTTCCCCCAAAGAAGTCACAGGTAGAGTGGGGCTGTACTCAGAAATGAGGGGAAGGGGTGCAGGTACAAAACAGTAGGTACCCATCATAGTCAAACTGCATATGATCTGTTTTAGCTGATTTTCATATTAAAGTAATTTGATAGTGAGCCATTAATTTGTAAAGTACATTTTGAGACTATGGCTCCTTTAAGAGTTATAAATCAGTTCTGCTGCTGCTGCTAAGTTGCTTCAGTTGTGTCTGACTCTTTGCCACCCTATGGACTGCAGCACGCCAGGCTTCCCTGTCCATCACCAACTCGCAGAGTCCACCCAAACCCATGTCCATTGAGTCGGTGATGCCATCCAACCATCTCATCCTCTGTCGTCCCCCTCTCTTGCCCTCAGTCTTTCACAGCATCGTTCACTTCAGTCGCTCAGTCGTGTCCGACTCTTTGTGACCCCATGAATCATAGCACGCAGGGCCTCCCTGTCCATCACCATCTCCTGGAGTTCACTCAGACTCACGTCCATCGAGTCGGTGATGCCATCCAGCCATCTCATCCTTTGTTGTCCCCTTTTCCTCCTGCCCCCAATCCCTCCCAGCATCAGAGTCTTTTCCAATGAGTCAACTCTTCGCATGAGTTGGCCAAAGTACTGGAGTTTCAGCTTTAGCATCATTCCTTCCAAAGAACACCCAGAGCTGATCTCCTTCAGAATGGACTGGTTGGATCTCCTTGCAGTCCAAAGGACTCTCAATCAAGAGTCTTCTCCAACACCACAGTTCAAAAGCATCAATTCTTTGGTGCTCAGCTTTCTTCACAGTCCAACTCTCGCATCCATACATGACCACTGGAAAAACCATAGCCTTGACTAGACAGACATTTGTTGGCAAAGTAATGTCTCTGCTTTTCAATATACTGTCTAGGTTGGTCATAACTTTTCTTCCAAGGAGTAAGCGTCTTTTAGTTTCATGGCTGCAGTCACCATCTGCAGTGATTTTGGAGCCCCCAAAAATAAAGTCTGACAATGTTTCCACTGTTTCCCCATCTTTTGCCATGAAATGATGGGACTAGATGCCATGATCTTCATTTTCTGAATGTTGAGCTTTAAGCCAACTTTTTCACTCTCCTCTTTCACTTTCATCAAGAGGCTGTTTAGTTCCTCTTCACTTTCTGCCATAAGGGTGGTGTCATCTGCATATCTGAGGTTATTGATAATTCTCCCGGCAATCTTGATTCCAGCTTGTGCTTCTTCCAGCCCAGCGTTTCTCATGATGTACTCTGCATAGAAGTTCAATAAGCAGGATGACAATATACAGCCTTGACGTACTCCTTCTCCTATTTGGAACCAGTCTGTTGTTCCATGTCCAGTTCTAACTGTTGCTTTCTAACCTGCATATAGGTTTCTCAAGAGGCAGGTCAGGGGGCCTGATACTCCCATCTCTTTCAGAATCTTCCACAGTTTCTTATAATCCACACAGTCAAAGGCTTTGGCATAGTCAATAAAGCAGAAATAGATGTTTTGCTTTTTTTTTTTCCTGGAACTCTCTTGCTTTTTCGGTGATCCAGCAGATGTTGGCCATTTGATCTCTGATTCCTCTGCCTTTTCTAAAATCAGCTTGAACATCAGGAAGTTCACGATTCACGTGTTGCTGAAGCCTGGCTTGGAGAATTTTGAGCATTACTTTACTAGCATGTGAAATGAGTACAATTGTGTGGTAGTTTGAGCATTCTTTGGCATTTCCTTTCCTTGGGATTGGAATGAAAACTGACCTTTTCCAGTCCTATGGCCACTGCTGAGTTTTCCAAATGTGCTGGCAAATTGAGTGGAGCAGTTTCACAGCATCGTCTTTCAGGATTTGAAAGAAGTCAACTGGAATTCCATCACCTCCACTAGCTTTGTTCGTAGTGATGCTTTCTAAGGCCCACTTGACTTCACATTCCAGGATGTCTGGCTCTAGGTGAGTGATCACACCATCGTGATTATCCCAGCATCAGGGTCTTTTCAAATGAGACAGTTCTTCACATCAGGTGGCCAAAGTATTTGGAGCTTCAATTTCAGCATCAGTCCTTCCAATGAATATTCAGGACTGATCTCCTTTAGGATGGACTGGTTGGATCTCTTTGCAGTCCAAGGGACTCTCAAGAGTCTTCTCCAACAGCACAGTTCAAAAGCATCAATTCTTCGGCACTCAGCTTTCTTTATGGTCCAACTCTCACATCCATACATGACTACTGGAAAAACCATAGACTTGACTAGATGGACCTTTGTTGGCAAAGCAATGTCTCTGCTTTTTAATATGCTGTGTAGGTTGGTCATAGCTTTTCTTCCAAGGAGCCAGCATGTTTTAATTTCATGGCTGCAGTCACCATCGGCAGTGATTTTTGAGCCCAACAAAATAGTCTCACTGTTCCCATTGTTTCCCCATTTGCCATGTTTCCCATGTTTTCCTTATTTGCCATGAAGTGCTGCCTTGATCTTAGTTGTCCTATCTACTTGCTGATTTTTTCCTTTCTTTTTAAATGGTTGTCTCCTCTGTATCATTCAAATATTAACATTTCCAGAGAGGCTTTTCTGGGTCATCTAATCTAATCAGTACCAACATATCTACCTGCTTTAATTGCTTACCCACTTCTTAACACTAACTGACATATTTCTTGCTCATTTATATACTTCTGTCTATTCGTATAAGTGAAATGGAGGTTTAAGTAAAATGAGGCAATTGCAGAAAGGTTCTCAGTAGACTCTTCTTCCCTCGCCCGTTTAGTGTTTGAAAGTATTCTCCCTGTGCCCCGATGCACGTGACCTTTCTCACTGAATCTGTTGCTGGACCCTCTGTCTGTCCTCTGGAGTACTTCTGTATTGTACTATGTCATCTTAGGTTAAATGATATTTAAGTTTTAATGTCATGAAGTGAAAAACCTCATAATATTCACATATTCAAATTGTTTGAAAGTTTAGTATACTTTTAAAGTTATACTCTATTTCTAAGCAGAAGTTATATATACTGGTGTATGGCTGGGTGACTGTTTGGTCAAGTGGTTTTATTAATGCAGTTTTTATGTAAAATGGGGCACTTTATTTCATGAATAAGTTTTAAAAGTTCATACTGCTGCAAAATGACAAGCACTTATCTTTTAAATCAAATTTTAGAGATTTGATTTCAAGTATAATTTCTTGAGCATCATTCATATGGAACAACAAATTTAAGTTAGTTCAGTTAATAACACTAAAATGGCCTCAAGGCAAAGGGTCACACGTCTCTCCTTAAGCTTAGCGAGGAAGTCATGTCCAAAGCTGAGACAGACTAAAAGCTAGGTTTCTTGTGCCAGATTGTTAGCCAAGTTGTGATTAGAGAGGAACAGGCCTTGAAGGACATTGAAAGTGCTCCTCCAGCTCACAGGCTTGGAGAACGAGCTCATGGTTGCCAGAGGAACGGCTAGTTAGGGGCTTTGGTTGCCATGTGCAGAGTGCTGTGTATGAGGCGAGTCACCAGCAGGGACATACTGTGAAGCACGTGCAGCTCTGCCTGCTGTCATGTGCAGACTGGGTGGCGGGGGCGTTTGGGGGCGAATGAGGCACGTGTGTGTGACTGAGTCCCTTCACTGTTCACTGGAAACTGTCGCAGTAGTGTCACAGTACGGCTAGTCAGCGATACCCCAATACCAAGGAAGAAGTTTTTAAAAAAGTGCTACTCCGTTGGACACGTGGTTGATAAGAAAGTGAGACAGTCTTATTACTGATATGAAGGGAGTTTTAAAGGTCTGTCTAGACCAGATCAGCCACGACATTCTCTTAAGCTGAAACCTAAACAGGAGAGGGCTTCTCTGGTGGCTCACGAGTCAAGTAACCTTCTGCCAGTGCAGGAGACTTGAGTTCAGTCTCTGGGTTGGGAAGACCCCTGGAGAAGGAAATGCAGCTCACTCCAGTATTCCTGTCTGGGAAATCCCAGGGACAGCCTGGCCGACTGTAGTCCGTGGGGTCACAGTGAGTCCCACACAACTTGGTGACTAAACAGCAACAATCTGAAGAGACACCCTAACTCTCTTCAATTCCGTGAAGGCTGAGAGAGATGAGGATGCTGCAGGAGAACAGTGGGAAGCTAGCAGAGAACGGTTAATGAACTTTAAGGAAAGAGGCTAACCTTAAACATAAATGTGCAGAGTACAGCAGCAAATGCTGATTTAGAAGCTGCAGTAAATTACCCATCTGGATGCACAGTTCCAAAGAACAGCAAGGAGAGATAAGAAAGCCTTCCTCAATGATCAATGCAAAGAAATAGAGGAAGAAATGGAATGAAAAAGACCAGAGATCACTGAAGAAGATTAGACATACCAAGGGAACTTTTCATGCAAAGATGGGCACAATAAAGGACAAAAACAGTATGGACGTAACAGAAGCAGAAGATATTAAGGAGAGGTGGCAAGAATACACAGAAGAACTACCCAAAAAGATCTTGATGACCCAGATAACCACAATGGTCTGATCAGTTACCTAGAGCCAGACATCCTGGTATGCAAAGTCAAGTGGGCCTTAGGAATTGTCACTACGAACAAAGGTAGTAGAGGTGATGGAATTCCAGCTGAACTATTTCAGATCCTAAAAGATGATGCTGTGAAAGTGCTGCACTCAATTTGCTGGCATATTGGAAAACTCAGCAGTGGCCATAGGACTGGAAAATTCCAACCCTAAAGAAAGGCAATGGCAAAGAATGTTCAAACTACCGCATAATTGCGCTCATCTCACACAGTAGTAAAGTAATACTCAAAATTCTCCAAGTCAGGCTTCAACAGTATGTGAACCGAGAACTTTAGGATGTTCAAGCTGGATTTAGAAAAGGCATAGGAACCGGAGATCAGATTGCCAACATTCATTGGTATAGAAAAAGCAAGAGAAATCCAGACAAACATCTGCTTCTGCTTTATTATCTACGCTAAGGTCTTTGACTGTGTGGATCACAACAAACTGTGGAAAATTCTTAAAGATAGGGATACAGACCACTTTACCTGCGTCCTGAGAAATCTGTATGCAAGTCAAGAAGCAACAGTTAGAACCGGACATGGAACAATGGACTGATTCCAAATTGGTGAAGGAGTACATCAAGGCTGTATACTGTCACCCTGCTTGTTGAACTTATATGCAGAGTACATCATGAGAAATGCTGGGCTGGATGAAGCACAAGCTGGAATCAAGATTGCCGGGAGAAATATCAATAACCTCAGATATGCAGATGACACACCACCCTTATGCCAGAAAGTAAAGAAGAACTGAAGAGACTGTTGATGAAAGTGAAAGAGGAGAGTGAAAAAGCTGACTTAAAACTCAACATTCAGAAGATGGAGATCATGGCATGTGGTCCCATGACTTCATGGCAAATAGATGGAGAAATAATGGAAACAGTGAGAGACTATGTTTTCTTGGACTCCAAAAAACTGTAGATGGTGACTGCAGCCATGTAATTAAAAAGGACTCTTGCTCCTTGGGAAAAAAGCTATGACTAACCTAGACAGCATATTAAAAAGCAGAGACATTACTTTGCCAACAAAGGTCCATCTAGTCAAAGCTGTGGTTTTTCCAGTGGTCACGTATGGATGTGAGAGTTGGAGTATAAAGAAAGCTGAGCACCAAAGAATTGATGCTTTTAAACTGTGGTGTTGGAGAAGACTCTTGAGAGTCCCTTGGATTCAAGGAGATCCAGCCAGTCCATCCTTAAGGAAATCAGTCCTGAATATTCATTGGAAGGACTGATGCTCAAGCTGAAACTCCAATACTTTGGCCACCTGATGTGAAGAGGTGCCTCATCTGAAAAGACCCTGATGCTGGGAAAGGGTGAAGGTGGGAGGAGAAGGAGATGACAGAGGATGAGATGGTTGGATGGCATCACTGAATGGACATGAGTTTGAGTGAACTCCGGGAGTTGGTGATGGACAGGGAGGCCTGGCGTGCTGCAGTTCATGGGGTCGCAGAGTCAGACACGACTGAGCAACTGAAGTGAACTGACTGAATTCATTTATTTTGGCTGCTTTGGGTCTTCACTGCTGTGATGAGGGCTTTCTCTAGTTGCACCGAGTGGGGACAGCTCTTCATTGAGGTGCATGGTTTTGTTGAAGAGCTCCGGCTCCAGGGCATATGGGCTTCAGTAGTTGTGGTGTATGGGCTTAGTTGCCCTGAAGCATGTGTTATCTTCCCAAACCAGGTGTTGAACCCCTTTCCCCTGCACTAGCAGGTGGATTCTTATCCACTGTACCACCAAGGAAGTTGCAGAAAGCAACTTGAAAATGGAGGAGAGCATCCTAGGATGCTCTCTTCAAGCAGTGCTAATTTGCTTTTAAGTAAATTTTCTTTTAATTCACCATTTTTGTAACTTTTGTTATATCACTCAGAAATTACTCATTCAGACTACTGTTTTTTAAAATAATTTATTTCTCCCAGGTTTTAAAACTAAAATTAACAGCTAAAATGAAAATTCTTTTGCATACTTCTACATTTATATTCTGAATTATTTTTTAACTTAAGTGTAACTTAAATTTCTGAGTCAAAGGCAGTGTGCGTTTTAAAGACTTTTGATGCATTTTATGACATCATAATACACTTGGTTGGCCTAGAGTGCTTATGAGAGTTTATGAATAAGTAAAGGAATATTTGAATAGATAAAAATGCTCATTACATTGCTACAAGTATATAAGAATTCTTTTCTATTAGGAAGCATGAGTGGTACCAATTTAAGTTTAGTTAAAAGCAAAATTCATAAAATATACCTCTGGAAGCAATTGACCCATTTTTAGGGTAAATTTCACCTAGTATTAGGAATATTTATGCCTTTGAGAATGCTTTCATAATATTATTGGTTGCTGTTGTGAAGACTAGAAGGGAGTAGTTCAGGTGTGAAATTTGTTTTTTCAGGATGCTCATCTCGAAATGCCTGTTTTAGCCCATTTTTGTGGCATCAGATTCGTATTTTACTGTGATCATTACAGAAGTCCTTAAGAATATCTTTTCCTGCTATATTTAGGATTTCTGAGGTGCAATGTTATCTATTCCTTTCCACAGTAGAAAGTACAAGGAAGCCTTCTTTTCTCTGTTCTCATTCTGTTACATTCTAATCTTCTATTTTTAAACTCTGTGTCATAGTCTTTTTAGCTCAGTTCAGACATGTATATTTTTATTTTTATTTAAAGTTGGTCGTCTTCGTCTTGGTTTTTGCTAAATACAGTAATGGAAACATTAAAATTTTAGCAGAAGTCTTATGTGTATGGGACTTTATATTTTTTGAAAAGCTTCAGAATAGAAAAAAGAACAGATGAATTATTTTGAATACAGTTAGTTAGCAACTGGGTGGTCTTTGGGAAGGCATTCAATTTCCTTGAGTATGCTTAGCATAGAGTAGATGATAAATAAATGGAATCTGTTTTTATTTTGTATCCTGTTTTGCCTCCAAATGAGCTATGGATTGTTGTATCCCTGTTTTACAATTGGGGAAATCAAGGCATAATACGTTTTAGTGATTTGCATAGCATCACTTAGCTAATGAGCATAAACTGAGATCTATATGTTTCTGTCTCCAGACTAAGCATTTTTTCATTCTGTACAACTTTTTCTTCCCTCTTAATGCATGGACATAATTTTTTTATCTTTTATCATGACAGTGATATTGTTTACTAGATCTTGTGGAAATCTGATTCCCCAAATATGTGGCACAGAGTAAGCACTCAGCTATCACATAAATGAATGAAAACCTGTATGGAAAGATTGTTGGGTTCAGTCTTCTCTTGTAGGGAGAGAATTATATATTAACACAATGCTGATTGTGTGCTTCTTCATCTGTTGAATGTGGTAATTAGAGTTCCTACTCCTTAACGTTCTTATTAGGGTTAGATGATATCATAGATATCGAGCATTTAGATAAATGCCTGGTACTTTAAGCATTCAACTAGTCTGTGAATGATTTTAGAGTGAAAAAACTTTAATATGTATGGGATTGTAGTTCACCTAGTTATTCTGTTTCATGTAATTAGTCTTAATAGACTTCTTCTGGTTCACATTGCGTTTTTTTCAATGCATTTAATATATCTTTTAGGACTAAAAGAGTTGTCCCCACCTCCTCTAAATCTCAAACGATTATACAAAGAGACACTAGAAATTGAACCCATCTTGATAATCATTTCCCCGGGTGCTGATCCTTCTCAGGAACTCCAAGAGCTTGCAAATGCTGAGAGAAGTGGAGAGTGTTATCACCAGGTCAGTACACATTACTCTGCTGTTTCTGTTTCAGCTATTGATCTTCCTGCTGTGTGCGTGTGTGTGTGTGTGTGTGTGTGTGTGTGTGTGTGTGCGTGCGTGTGTGTGTGTGTGTGTGTGTGTATGTGTCTTTGTGTGCGCTTTCAGTCGATCAGTTGTGTCCTCCTCTTTGTGGCTACGAACCCAATGGACTTTAGCCTGCCAGGCTCCTCTGTTCATGGAATTTTCCAGGCAAGAGTACTGGAATACTTGACTGTATTAGTAAAACAGTTTTTTGTTTTTATGGTAGGGCAACTATTAGTAACACAGTTTTTTGTTTTTATGGTAGGGCAACTAATGTCCCTGAAAATTGTCCACATTCTGATCCCCAGAACCCATGAATTTGTTATTTTACATGGAAGAAAGAACTTTGCAAATATAATTAAGCATTTTGAGATGGAGAGGTTTTCCGAGATTATTCAGTTGAGCCTAATATAATCATAAAGGTGCTTTTAAGAAGGAGGTAGAAGAGGCAGAATGTAGGTGGAAGAGGCAGATGTGATGAGGCATAGGTCAAAGAGGTGAGGAGATGCTGTGCTGCTGACTTTGAAGATGGTAGAAGGGACCACAAGCAAAGAAATGTAGAAGGTAGAAAAGATAACAGGAGTCTCTCCTACAGCCCCTAGAAAGAACAGCCCTGTAGTATCACCTTAGAGCAATAGATTAGTGGGATTCTGAACTACAGAAGTCTAATAAGATAATAAACTTGTCTAATATAATGTGATTTTTTTCCTGAGCTAAATTTCTGAGTTTTAGTTTATTCAGATTAGCACCTTTTTTTTCAGTTCAGTTTGCATACACATTTTAAAGTGTATTAATTTATCCTCAATTTTTGACATCAAAATATAAATCTTTTTCATTGGGAAAATAATAATGATTAAGAAAGCAAATTACTTTAAAATAAACCAAAAATTGAAAAGAGAATGTTATGAGAAATGTAAGTGGAAGATAGCAAAATTGCAGAGAGTTTGGCTTAGTTGCATTTAGGTGTTGCACTAACTCTAGGGAGTTTTCTTCAATCCTGGTTATAGTGTTAATACATCAGGACAGTATTCAGTTGTCAGTGAGATGTCTTGGGGAAAGGGAGCTCTGTTCTATGGGCTGTATCTCTTAGCTGTGATGTTGGCAAAAAGAT
Organism: Budorcas taxicolor; assembly: GCF_023091745.1. NCBI lineage: Eukaryota > Metazoa > Chordata > Mammalia > Artiodactyla > Bovidae > Budorcas > Budorcas taxicolor. Next base: position 4,757,451 of record NC_068924.1, on the reverse strand, counting down.
ATTGTAAGTTTAACTGTAAATTTCTAGAGTTTTGTGTTACACAATTTTTTAATACTGTAAAACCTTTAAATACAGATATAGATATTCATAAATCTGTTACTTTAAAAGTTTTATTGTTATACTGAATATATGTGCTAATAATAATAATATATTCTTAATGTAAAAAATAATTTTTATTTCAAGGAAGTCTGGTGTGTCTTACTTTTTTAATATGGGGGTTAACCATCTTCCTGACACTTTCCTGTTGTGCTTTTTAAATGTTTTTTCTTACAGTAAATGTTTTCTTCTAAGATTTCATGAACCTTTAACCTGTTCTCACAGTTTATGCCTTATAGAAAATTTTGAGTTCCTATTTTTAGCTACCATTTCAGTTCGGCAAACATTTTTTTCCCCCTCTGATTTTCTTGTACATGCCTTCCATTTGGGGATTTTTGTTTTTTAATAATGGCAAACTAATATGTGCCTCTAAATATTTCAACCAGTGTTTCTTTTATCCCTTCTATTTGCTTAGTTCTGGGTTAGATCTTGAAAATTAAAAAGAAATATATATTAGTATTTATTACATGGTTTGTTACCTGCTTAAGACACACGGTTCCCACTCTCTAAGACTTTATAGTCTAATTGAGGAACAAAATCAATACTTATGAAAGTCATCTAAGAAACAATGAAAGACTGTCTTGCATTCTTTATGAAAAGAGAAATCACTGTGGTTTGAAGTTGTCTGTAACAATTCTCTTCAAAGTGTTTTGACCACATACTCAATAAAATATTTGAGCTAGGACTCTCAATACACATATATCTGTCATATATACAAAGACAGACTGTACTGATACATAAATACTACATAAATTATCCATAAAAAACCATATCGAGGAGTTTACGCGTGTAACCATTTAGATTCTTGACTAAAACTTTTTATAGAATCTTAGACTTAGTGCTAGTCACTCAGTCGTGTCCACCTCTGTGACCCCACCGACTGGAACAGCCAGGTCCCTTTGTCCATGGATTCTCCAGGCAAGGATGCTGGCGTGGGTTGCTCTTTCCTCCTCCAGAGGCCTTCCCGACCCGGGGGTGAACCCAGGCCTCAGGCAGGTTCTTTACTGCCTGAGCCGCCAGGTGGTCACCTGTCCATTCAGATACAGATGTCTTACACACTGAAGCCATGTTTTGGGGTCTTTGGCTTCTGCTTGGAAGTTTCTGCTTTATAATGTGACCTGTCATACTGTGTCAGTGTCCTATGTACAGATAGACGATAGGGATCAGAAGTTCTGGAGTGGAAGTCCAGAGAGATCAGGTCCGCCTTTCCCTTCCCTCTCCCCTCTCCTCTTTTCCTCCCCTTCCCCTCTCATCTTCTCTCTCTCCTGCCTCTTTTTGCCTCTTCTCTCTAAAAATGAATAGAAAAACAGAGGGTTAAATGTAGAGTCTTGAGGCCCAACAACATATTAGGATTTTCTAGATGATGAAGGGCTTGGGAAATTACACAGTTCAATAGACCAAGTAGCTTGAGAGCCAAATAAATGCAACATTGGAGAAAGCTTTTTAAAAAGAGAAAATAAATTCAAAGAAGTAGTATTGTTAATGTTTAATCCTTCAAGGAGTTCAACAACAGTCATAAAAAATTATTATTTTTTTAAAGGCCCATGTTTCAGAGTAAGAATTGCAGGAAATAGTGAGATGAGGAATGAAAACACTGTTGAATAATTCTTTATTCTGTAACTTGAAAACTTGTAATGATAATATCTCTCCTAAACAGAAGAATGTTATAAATCTGCCATTGATATAAGGACAAAAGCAAGACAATTGTAAACAGCAACAGAGTCTGATATTTCTTAGTAAAAATTTGGAAACTTTATTACAGTACTTGAGTTAGTTCAGTATGTATGGCAGGATAGTTTGAAACGCTTATGTTACAACATGTTATCAGAATTTTTTTTTTTTTTAGTTTTTAATTTGTTTTTGTTTTTCAGATTGCTATGGGTCAAGGTCAAGCTGATTTAGCGGTTCAAATGCTAAAAGAATGTGCCCGCAATGGAGACTGGCTGTGTTTGAAGAACTTACATCTTGTGGTATCTTGGCTGCCAGTTCTGGAAAAGGTAGATTCAGATCAGTGTGGCACAGACTAAATTCACAAACTAATTTCTCACATACTAAATTCAGTAGTCTCCAAGGACCAACAGTATTAAGATATGTTGTGCATTATTTATGATGTTTTTAAAGAATTAGTATTTGATGGGGAATCATTTAAAATCTATATTTTCTTTAATATATGTACATTTGTACAAACCAAAGTGGATTTTTTAGTAAAAAATCTATAAAAGTCTCCTTTTTAAAAGGCATTTAGGGAGAGTCAAAAAATTAATCAGGACTGAATGGAGGCTTAGAGAAATCTTTCAGATGAAAATTAGGGAAATGCTTTAAAGAACTGTAGAAGACTTTTCAACATTAAATTCTCTTCATGCTTTTGTTTTGTTGTGTCTGTATCCGGAGAAAAGATATAGAGGAGTCAGAGGGAACTGCAGAACTTCCTTGCTGCTGAGGAAGCTGGGCTATAAACTGAAGCAGTTTGCATTCTGTTTAACTAAATATTTATTTAAAATTATTTTTGATATTAATTTTTAATATTTATTTAACTAAATAAATATTTTATTTAACTAAGCAGTTCATTTTATTTAACTAAAATGGCCCCAGCATAAGAATAACCTTAAGACAGAACAAATTGATGGATCGCTTTGAAATGAAAAGCTGGAATTAAGTCTAGGTCTTCTTAAAGAAAGACGAATATGGTCCTGGGTAGTTAGAGATGACTCCTAAGACAAGATGTTTCTTGATGGCCATACGGGATTTAGCTGAATGTAGGGGGAGAAAGTTTGTGGTTGATTCTAGCAGCACAAGTAGAAACATAATAGCAGGAGTGTGGCTTCCTAGTACAAGAATGGAGACGTCCGTAACTGTACTGGAAGGCCAGGCAGGGTGCTGTGGGGCAATGGAGTTAGACAGCTAGGAAGGGGCGAGGTTGTGGAATACCCTGGAAGTCCTGCACAAGTGTTTAGAATTTTTGTCCTAGGACACAGAATCAAAGGAGCTTCTTAGCAGGGGAGTTAATAATTAATTAATTGATCAATTAATCTGGCAGGAGAAATAGAGCCAAGCGGAACAGAGTGGGAGGCTGTAGCCTAGTTGTATAATGTTGAATATTTGTATAATGTGTTGAAAATAAATGGGCAGCTATATAAAACAGATAGTTAAAAGCTACCTAAACTATGTAAAATATGTATTTAGATAAAATAGGTAGTTAAATAGGTAGATTAAATAAATCTTTGATGAATGAGTTAATGATTGAGTGAATGAAGTGATAGACCATAATGACTCATTATTTATAGTCAAAAGAAGGTATATATAAATATTCAAGTAATTCCTACAGGTTTACGTAACACTAATGTATAAAATATAGAATTCATGTGTGGTGAATGATACATGTTTTAAAACATATAAGGAAGACTAGTGAATACTTGAATCCTGCTTTTTGTTCTAAATAATAGATTGATAGCTATTAATCTATGTAAAATACAATTGCAGTTGTAATTTTGGAAACAAATCTTAATTGGAACTTTTTCTATTCTGCAGACAAGTAAAAAAACTGGAGTATAGTTGATTTACAATGTGGTGCTAATTTCTTTTTAAAACTTTATTTTTAATTGAAGGATAATTGCTTTACAGCATTGCATTAGTTTTTGTCCACATGTGCTAATTTCTGCTGCTGTACAGCAGAGTGAGTCAGCTGTACATGCCTACATTCCCTTATGGTTGATCCCGGGAGACTAGGTACACTTCCCTGTGCTATACGGTAGGCCCTTGTCATTTATCCATCCTAAATACAGTAGTTTGCATCCACTGGCCCCAAAGACCCCATCCGTTTCTCTCTCTCCCTCCCCCTTGGCAACCACAGGTCTGATTCTTTATGTCTGTGAGTCTGTTTCTGGTTTTGTTTTGTTTTGTTTCTTTCATTTATTTTTAACTGGAGAATAATTATTTTACAATATTGTGTTGATTCTGCCATGCAACAACATGAATCAGGCACAAGTCCACATATGTCCCCTCCCCTGGAACCTCTCCCCACACCCGCGACCCACCCCACCTCTCTTGGTTGTTACAGAGCACTAGATTGAGCTGTCTGTGTATGCAGCAGCTTCCCACTAGCTATCTGTTTTACACGTGGTAGTGTATCGATGACAATGGTACTCTGTCAGTTTGTCCCACCTTCTCCTTCCCCTGCTAGGTCCAAAGTCTCTTCTCTATGTCTGTATCTCAATTCCTGCCCTGCAAATAGGTTCATCGGTACCATTTTTTCTAGACTCTGTATATATGTGTTAATATACAAAATTTGTTTTTCTACTTCACTCTGTATAATAGGCTCTAGATTCAGCCAACTCACTGGAACTGACTCAGTTTGTTCCTTTTTTATGGCTGAGTAATATTCCATTGTGTTGGAGAAGGAAACGGCGACCCACTCCAGTGTTCTTGCCCAGAGAATCCCAGGGACGGGGGAGCCTAGTGGGCTGCCATCTATGGGGTCACATAGAGTTGGACACAACTGAAGTGACTTAGCAGCAGTAGCAGCATGTGTACCACAACTTCTTTATCCATTCATCTGCCAGTGGATATCTAGGTTGCTTCCATGTCCTAGCTAGTGTAAATAGTGCTTCAGTGAACATTGGTGTTCAGTTCAGTTCAGCTTAGTTGCTCAGTCGTGTCCGACTCTTTGCGACCCCATGAATCGCAGCACGCCAGGCCTCCCTGTCCATCACCAACTCCCGGAGTTCATTCAGACTCACGTCCATCGAGTCCGTGATGCCATCCAGCCATCTCATCCTTGGTTGTCCCCTTCTCCTCCTGCCCCCAATCCCTCCCAGCATCAAAGTCTTTTCCAATGAGTCAGCTCTTCACATGAGGTGGCCAAAGTACTGGAGTTTCAGCTTTAGCATCATTCCTTCCAAAGAAATCCCAGGGCTGGTGTAGATGTGTCTTTCTCAATTATGGTTTACTCAGGGGGTATGTGCAGTAGTGGAATTGCCAGGTCATATGGTAGTTTTCACTATGGAGAAAAATATGGAGATCCTTAAAATTCATAGTGACTGTATCAATTTACATTCCCACCAACAGTGCAAAAGCATTGCCTTTTTTCCCACACCCTCTCTGGTATTTAGTTTTGTAGATTTTTTTGATGATGTCCATTCTAAGTGATGTGATTTCTCTAATAATGAGCGATATTGAGCATCTTTTCATATGTTTGGTGGCCATCTGTGTGTCTTCTTTGGAGAAATGTTTGTTTAGTTCTTCCACTGTTTCATTGGGTTGGTTGCTTTCCTTGTATTGAGCTGCATAAGTTTTTGCAGCATATATAGGGTAGATTATAAAAGTTAAAAAATTACTTTAAATGTTTTGCTATTCTTTTGGGAAGTTTGGATGAATTGTATGGATATAAATTACAGGTTATTTTTAAATTCACCTAACAGGCAGAAAGAATCTGAGGAATAAAGGCACAGAGACAAATATTTGAATAAGTGACTAAAGCATACAGCACGGGCAGAAGAATTTGAGTGAATTTGAATGGTGAATTTTGAGTATTATAGGCAATATGGGATACTAAAAATAGTATTGGAAAGGAATTGATATCATTATATATCTTTGTGGAAGTGTGAATGGAAGCAGTAAGGACTTGAAGGCCTGAAGGTGGCTTGTAGTTTAGGCATAGTGATTACAACTAATATTTATTTTGTATTTACTCTGTGTTGGGCCCTATTTTAAGTATTTTACACTTTCCTATGAGAGTAGGTACTATTATTATCCTTGTTTAGAGAGTGTAAATCAAAGAATCCCCCAAAGTCACACAGCAAGTAAGTGGCAGAATTTGGATTTCAATCCAGTTCACCCAGTTCTAGATCCAAGTTCTTACCTATTCCACTGAGCTAGTAACAGACAAGATGAAAATTTAAAGGGAATTTAATCAGAACATTAAGAAACATATCAGAATGTCAGAGAAAGATTTAATTAAGATACTTATTAATAGTATATTTATTTACAAAATGGAAATTCGTGTGTGTATTTAAGTAGAATTTTATTCTTGTTTTTGAAAACAAGGAATTGAATACTCTTCAACCTAAAGATACCTTTCGTCTTTGGCTCACTGCAGAAGTCCATCCCAACTTTACTCCAATTTTGTTACAGTCAAGTTTGAAGATAACATACGAGGTATGAAGATTTAAAATTTGAATCACTAGTTGTGTAAGTGCAGTAACCTTTGCAAGCCTTCTAAAGTCCCATAGACAACTGTCTACTATAACAAACATTCAAAACCTTCTAATACAACATTTACAGAAATGCATTTACCTTTTTCTTTTAAATATTATTTAATGTTGTGTTTTGTTGTAGTAAAAGACATAATATAAAGTTTACTGTCTTAACCATTTGTAAGTGTATAGTACAGTAGCGTTAACCATATGTACCTTGTCTCTAGAATTTTTTCATCTCACAGAACTGACCCTGTGTCTCCTGAAGAGCAACTCCCTGTTTGCTCCTGCTCCACCCTTGCAGCCACCATTCTGTTTTCTGTTTCTATGAGTTTGACTGCTTAGATAACTCACGTAGGTGGAACCACGCATGTTTATCTTGTGGTAGCTGGCTTATTTTACTTGGTGTGATGTCCTCAAGATTCATCCACATTGTAGTATATGACAGGATTTCCTTCTCATTTAAGGCTGAATGATATTGTGTGTACTACATTTTCTTTATCCATTCATCCACAAACATTTAGATTTTCTACCTGTTGCCTATTATGAATAATGTCACAATGAACATGGGTGGGCAAATATCTCTTCAAGATCATATTTTCAGTATTTTTGGACATATACTCAGAAGTGGGGTTTCTGGATCATATGGTAATCCTGGTTTTAATTTTTTGAGGGACATCCATACTGTTTCCTTGTGGTGTACCATTTAACATTCCCACCAATAGCACACAATTTCTCTGCATCCTTACCAACACTTGTTATTTGCTGTTTTTATGTTTTTATTGGGGCCATCCTAATAGTGTGAGGTGATAACTCACTATGGTTTTGATTTATATTTCTATGCAATTTAATACTATTGAACATCTTTGTATATGCTTGTCAGCTATTTGTATATCTGCTTTGGAGAAATGTCTATTCAATTCTTTGCCCGTCTTTAATTGGAATTTTTTTTTTTAATTGTTGTTGAGTTTTACGAGTTTCTTAGGTTTTCTGCATATTAACCCCTTATCACGTATACAGCTTAAAAATATTTTCTCTCGTTCCATAGGGTTTCCTTTTAATTGTGTTGATTGTTTTCTTGGCTGCATAGATATTTTTAAGTTTAATATAGTCCCATTTGTCTGTTTTTGCTTTTGTTACCTGTGCTTTTCATGGCACATCCCAGAAAAAGTCATTGCCAAATCCGGTGTTATGAAGCCTTTTCTCTGTGTTTTCTTATAGAAATTTTATAGTTTCAGGTCTTAGGTTTAGGTCTTAAATCTATTTTGAGTTAATTTTCGTATTTGATGTAAAGGGTCCAACTTCATTCTTTTGTGTACTTGGGTATCCATTTTTCATATCATTTGCTTTTTGAAATATATAAGTTGGATTTTCAGTCTTTGTCTCCTTCTGTTTTTTTCTTGCTTCTTTCCTTCCATCCATCCATCCATCCTTCTAACATGTTTTGACAGATCCCCCTAAACATGATATAGCCAAAATTATGTGTGTTAGTAATGGTATGATGTAACTGATAAAAATCATAAATAAAATAATAAACTGAATTAAATCTTAAAGAAAACTGGTTTGAAATGTTCTACTTGCATCTTCTCTCAATTTGTAGAATATAATCTCTTTTCAGATGAAAAATGTCTTCTTAGTGTTTATAACTACTTGCTATTTTATATCAGTACTTCTGCTTTTCACCTGAAGGCATTAAACCTTATGTAGGGAGGAAAAAGGCTAAGAATCCAGAGACTGCAAAAATGATTTAATACTTGAAAATATGTTAATTGAATGAATGTCAATTATAATGTCTAATAAGAAAGAACGGTTCCAGGATCTTCTCCAGCTGCTCTCTCAGTATACTTTTCTACTGAACTATATTGAAGAACTATATTGTTCAAGTCATAAAGGCAAGGGCTATGTTTCTCTTGCCTTTTTTTTTTTTTTCACTTATATAATACCTGGCATGTAGGAAGAATGCAGTAATATTTCAATAAATGAAGAGTTAACGTATCAGGTCTTCGCAGGTGGCGCTAGTGGTAAAGAACCTGCCTGCCAATGCAGGAGACTCAAGAGTCATGGCTTCAACCCCTGGGTTGGGAAGATTTTCTGGAGGAGGGCATAGTCCATACCAGTATTCTTGCCTGGAGAATCCCATGGACAGAGAAGCCTGGTGGCTACAGTCCATAGGGTCAAACAGAGATGGACATGAGTGAAGCTGCTTAGCATGCCTGCATGCAGTATATCAGAGGTTCCTTGACTATTTTAACTTACTCTACAGCCTCTTCTGGTATCCTTTTTTAGGAAGTAATTTGATCACATTTTTATGAAGATTTTCAGATTCATTTAAATTATTGGTGAATTTTTTTGTATTTCTTAAATCAGTATAAAAGATTTTAATTATTCCCAGAAATAGTATAGTTCACTGTGTTCAAAATTATTACTGTATATGTGCATATATGTATACACATATATTATTATATTTAAAAATTGCTAAATATCATTTTATTATCTCTAATCTTTTTGATGAGTTGTTTTAAAATTTATTACAAATAATGTCATACTTACTGATTTACTTTTTCTTATTATTTTCTAATCACTGAATTTCCTGCTTTTTTTGTTATAATTTCCTTAGATTTGTATTGGCTTCTGTTATTTCTAATTTCTTATGTGGAATGCTTAATTTATTTATATCAACTTGAAATAATTTCAGTTATTTTAAGCCTGTGAATTTTCAGTTGAGTATATATTTTAATTTATCTTATAATTTGACATACTGGTGTTTTGTTTAGTTGCTCAGTCATGTCCGACTCTTTGTGACCCATGGACTTAACTTTGTCCTGTGGAGCTCACCAGGCTCCTCTGTCCGTGGAGTTCTCCAGGCAAGAATACTGGAGTGGGTTGCCATTTACATTTTGTCATTTTCTGATAGTCTTTATTTGTGTATGATTTTCTCTGAAATTGTATATGGTTTATTCATTTTGCATAATCTTTAGTATAGGGCTTTAAAAACCCTAGGTGATTGTTCAGTTCCCTTAGTGCTCAAGAAATTTGGTTTATTCTATGAGAATTTTTAGAAGCTGTTTCATAAACAAAACATTTTCATTTTAAAAGTGTACATTTGAAAATGTACTTAGTAAAAGTACTTGGGTATTTTTTCTTTTAATTTAAGAAAAGTTTTTATTTAAGAAAAAATGCAATGAAAATTTACTTTTAAAACAAGCTAATTTTTGAAATGGGTTAAACAAATTAAACAAATTTATTTTGTTCTTTTTCCAAGAATTCATATAATTTTTCTTCTTTCATTTTTATAATTTAACAATATAATATAAATGGATTCTGGACATGTGGACAAGTGTTTTTGAGTAGTATTTGTCTAATGTACAGTTTCAGTTCCTGGGTTTTGGTTTGTGTTATAAGCCTAGCAAGGCCAGGTAATAAGCACTTAGTAAAATGGACTAATATTCAAGGAAGATTCGTTGATATTATAAAGAGTAATTTGAAATCCTCCTAGAATTTTAAATAGTACTAGAGAGAAAGAACTGACATATTGAACTATAAAACACCTGCCTTGTAATAATCAGTATCATATTTGTAATGTAAATGAATGTTTCAGTAAAATACTTCAGTAATCATATAAAACTTATTTGGTTATTTTGAATATTGCTGGTTATGTCAGTCAGTTCAGTTGCTCAGTCCTGTCTGACTTTGTGACCCCATGGACTGCAGCATGCATTCCCTGTCCATCACCAACTTCAGGAGCTTGCTCAAATTCATGTCCCTCAAGTCAGTGATGCCATCCAACCATCTCATCCTCTGTCATCCCTTTCTCGTCCTGCCTTCAACCTTTCCCAGGATCAAGGTCTTTTCCAGTGAGTCAGCACTTTGGATCAGGTGGCCAAAGTATTGGAGTTTCAGCTTCAGCATCAGTCTTTCCAATGAAAAGACTGTTTCCTTTAGGATGGACTGGTTAGATCTTCTTGCAGTCCAAGGGACTCTCAAGAGTCTTCTTCAACAGCACAGTTCAAAAGCATCAGTTCTTTGGCGCTCAGTTTTCTTTTATGGCCCAACTCTCACATCCATACATGACTACTGGAAAAACTATAGCTGTGGTTTTTTTTCAATAAAAACCATAGACAGACCTTTGTTGGCAAAGAAATGTCTCTGCTTTTTAATATGCTGTCTAGACTGGTCATAGCTTTTCTTCCAAGGAATAAGCATCTTTTAATTTCATGGCTCCAGTCACCATCTGTAGTGATTTTGGAGCCCAAGAAAATAAAATCTGTCATGGTTTCCATTTTTTCCCCATCTATTTGCCATGAAGTGATGGGACCGGATGCCATGATCTTAGTTTTTTGAATGTTGAGTTTTAAGCCAACTTTTTGTCTCTCCTCTTTCACTTCCATCAAGAGGCTCTTTAGTTCCTCTTCACTTTCTGCTATAAGGGTAGTTTCATCTGCATATCTGAGGTTATTGATGTTTCTCCTGGCAAAGCTTGATTCCATCTTCTGCTTCATCTAGCCTGGCATTTTGCATGATGTACTCTGCATATAAATTAAATAAGCAGAGTGACAGTATTTGGAACCAATTTGGTTATGTAGGTTTTTAAAATTAAAAAATTATGTTAAAATTTTGAGTTGGGCTATTAGGTGTAAGGATTTTAAAACTTGTTTTATATTTATACATTTTGAAGTTAACATTAAAATAGTTTATTAATCTTGGTAATGATGAAAAATTTCTTCATTAAAATATGTTTTCAAGTATGTTAAATACTGATTTATTTGTAAGGTTTTAAACAATAGATTCATTATTTTTTCTCTAGTCACCTCCAGGTTTAAAGAAGAATTTAATGCGTACTTATGAATCTTGGACTCCTGAGCAAATTAGCAAAAAAGATAACATACATCGAGCTCATGCTCTCTTCAGTTTTGCATGGTTTCATGCTGCATGCCAAGAAAGAAGGAATTACATTCCACAGGTGAGTAAGAGCATGTCTTGGATATATTCTAAGGTGAACATTTTTTATTAGAATATTTTTACAATTTAGTGTAAGTAGCTAACTATTATGTCTTAATTTGATTCATGATTTGTGTAGTGTTAATCACTTAGTTGTGTCTGACTGTGACCACGTATACTGCAGGCTGCCAGGCTCCTCTGTCCATGAAATTCTCCAGGCAACAATACTGGAGTGGGTAGCCATTGTGTTCTCTAGGGGATCTTCCTGACCCAGGAATTGAACCTGGGACTGCAGGCAGATTCTTTATCATCTGAGCCACCAGGGAGGGCCTATGGTTTATAAATGTATATCTCTAATTCCATCTTTTCTGTTAATCTTCTGGACTGTATATGGCTATCTAGTTTACATCATTTAAGTGTTGAGAACAATGTGTGAACCGTCATAACCCATCATTGTTAAGGTATTATTTTTATGGTTAAATTCTCGCAGTCATCTCAGTGTTCAAAAACTGAATTCTCATACCTATTTTTCCTTCAGTATAGCCTGCTCAATAATAGGCATTAATATCTGTCTACTTACGTTAGAAGCATGGGAGTTATTCTTGATACAGTGTTTTATTCATTGCCTCCCTACACTTCCCATTTGTACTCTACACCACAGTCACACGAGACTTCTTTATTGTCTTTGAGTCCATTGAGTGTTCTCACTATAGCCTCTGGCTTTTTTTGTTAAACCACCAATGAACTATTTGCTTAGTTGTGTCCTACTCTTTGTGACCCCATGGACTGCAGCCTACCAGGCTCCTCCGTCCATAGGATTCTCCAGGCAAGAATACTGGAGTGGGTTGCTATTTCCTTCTCTAAGGGATCTTCGCAACCCAGGGATTGAACCCAGGTCTCCCAGATTGTAGCCAGATGCTTTAACCTCTGAGCCACCAGGGAAGCCCCAAACTACCGATAGACCACGTTTTTTCATTGCTCTGGCAGTCCTACCTGGTACCAATCTCTCACTTTCTCTCCAAATGCCTATCTTAGCCCCAAATTTTGTTGCTCTTCCATCTTTAAACTTTTCCTGTCTTCTTTGTTAAACTTTGTCTACTTATGTTGGGATACTCTTTCCCCAAACTGCCCTCCTCATCTGCCCACCTTTCAGCCTTTCTCTATATTTCAGTTACATGTCAAAATGAGAGCAAAGGTTCTGCAGTTTGAGTCCTGACTCTAGAATTTCCTTGCTTCAGTAAATTACTTTAACTCCTGATTAGCAACAGTTCCCTTGACTGTACAATGATCATATTTACCTTCATTGTGAGGATTAAATGAGATAAATGTGTGTTTAGAAGTGCTTAATCCAGTGCTTAGCACACAGCCTGACAATAAATACTTGTCAGACCAGTGGAAGAGTAAATAATAACAGCAGCGTGTTGTTTCATACAGTTATGTATGATACTTATCAAAGGGTATGCTTATTATTTTCATTTTACAAAGGTGGGACAGTGAATTTCAATGATAATTAACTTGCTGAAGGAATCATTCCTAAAAAGCTGTAGAGTTTGGAAGTGGCCAGGCTTACCTTCCCCTAAAGCCTTTTTCCCTAGTTTCTGTGACAGTTGTCCTTAGCTTAATGTACCAATTAATCCTGATGGATACATGAAAAATAGTGACGCACTTTTATTGAGAAAGCAAAACTTACATTTTAAAAACAAAGTTAGATTTCATTTTTTTGTTGTGATACATAGTATAAATTTAAAAGCAATGAAAATGCTTCCAAATTAAAATTTAGTCTCCTCCTTCCTTATCCCCTGCTACTCAGTTTATATTCCCAAGACACCGACTCTTCACCATTTCTTGGATGTCCTTCAAAAATGCTATATAAATTTACATATTTTATGTAATATTTAATAAAGTTTAGCTGTATTATCTTATTATTTTTATTAATTCTCAGGGGCTGTATTTTTTCTTTTAGCCTATATTGAATTTTCTTTTAAAGAGTATAAGGACAGTTATACATGCATATATATCTTTGAATACTGCTTATAGTTCTTTAACATTTTTAAATTTGTTTTGATAGGGTTGGACCAAGTTTTATGAGTTTTCTTTATCAGATCTTCGAGCTGGGTACCACATTATTGACAGGCTCTTTGATGGTAAGTTCTCATGATGAAAACTTTGATCTCTGGTGTCAATGGAAAAACTTGAGGTCTTATTAAAAATATGTTTTTTTCAAGAGTGACTTGACTTCCTATTATAAAATTTGCTTTATATTTTGTATTTTATGTTCTGAATGCTATGCTTGTGAAAGTTTTTATATTATCGATTGTGGTCATTAGCTTTGATATAATCCATTAGATTTCTGATTGATCTGTAGCTCCCAGGAAGCAGAAAGCTAGGAAGACTTTGTCTTTACTTTGTGGCCTTCAGCAGTTTCAGGCTTCTACTGAATTATTTATAACTGAATTATTAATAATTTTTAAAGGAGCTATTAAAATTCAGGAATATGGTAGACTAAGAATCTGTGGAATCATAATTGTGCAATTAAGTAAAATCAGGAATAAAGGTACAAATAATAGAGTAAAATAGGACAGCAAACAAAACCATACAATAAGATCCCTTGAGACCACCTAACTTGCTGCCTCTGGAAGACAGGACTGGTCCAATCCCTGAGGGTCACTGTTCAGGGCCAACTCAAGGGGACACCAGAGTGTAGAGGAAGAGAAGGGTATGTAGCTTAAAACCATCCCAAACAGAACTCTAGATTCTTGGCTTTCCCTCCCACCCTGCAGCCTTGCCAAAGTACTCTTCCCTGAGTCTGCCCCATTCCAGTAAGTGGTACCACCGTCCACGTCGTTGTTCAGCTTCAAAACCCATCAGTCACTCTGGATTCTTCTCTTTTTTTAATCCTCAGACATCCAGTGTTTTGGCAGTTTCTGTCCCCTTCACGTCCAAGTCACATCGAGATTCTGTTCAGTTTTTTCAGTTTCATCAATGCCTTGGTGGTCCAAGCAATAGCTTCTTTTGAAAATTCTCCACAGAGTAACCAAATTTATTTTTTTGAAAATTAAAGTGAAAGTGAAAGTCGCTCAGTTGTGTCCGACTCTTTGTGACCCCATGGACTATATAGTCCATAGGATTCTCCAGGCCAGAATACTGGAGTGGGTAGCCTTTCCCTTCTCCAGGGGATCTTTCCAACCCAGGGATTGAACCCAGGTCTCCCGTGTTGCAGGTTGGTTCTTTACCAGCTGAGCCACCAGGGAGGCCAAAAGTAAAGTAAAGCAGACAATTTCCTTTTAAAGCCTATAGCCACATTTATCTTCTTTCTGTTCCTTGAACAAACCAGGCTTGTTCCTACCTGAAGGTTTTGATAGGTATCCTTCCTTTTGTCTGAAATGCTCTTCTTCCAGATCTTTATGTGGTTTTCTCCTTTTCTCATTCACATCTTGTCTGAGTGGTGTCCTCTTCAGAAAAGTTTTTTATTACCGCCAAATCTAAAGTAATCTTCCAGTTGTTCTCTATTCCCTTGTTCTGCTTTATTGTTTTAATACATTAGAGGTGCTTTCTTATTCATTCATTTATTTTTAAAATTTTGTTCATCTCTTTCAACTAAGTTTAATCTATATTAAGCAAGGTCTCTGACTATGTTTTTTGCTCTTTATCTCCTTAACACCTGCAGCAGAGCATATCCCATGGTAGTAGGCACTGTTATTGTTTGTTAAATTAATGGCATGAGAATTTATTATGTAACTTGTTTCCACAAAAGGATAAGGATAGACATCTAGCATGTGGCCAAGTCCCACTTTTTTGAAGTTTTCTTCTTTTTGTTTTAATTTTATTGAAGTATAGTTGGCTTACAGTGTTTCATGTGTACAGAGAAGTGATTCTGTTGTACATATATATGTGTGTGTGTATGTCCTTTTTCAGATTGTTTTCTATATAGATTATGGCAAGATATTGAATATAGTTCCAAGTGCTATATCGTATATCTTTGTTGTTTATTTTATATGTAGTGGTGTGTATCTGTTAATTCCAAATTCATCCCACCCCCTATGTCCTCTTTGGTAACCATAAGTTTGTTTTCTGTGTCTGTGAGTTTATTTCTGTTTTACAAATAAGTTCATCATTTTTTTAGATTCCACATATAAGTGATCAGTTAGTTCAGTTCAGTCATTCAGTCATGTCCGACTCTTTGCGACCCCATGGACTGCAACATGCCAGGCCTCCGTATCCATCACCAAGTCCTGGAGCTTGCTCAAACTCATGTCCATCAAGTCGGTGATGCCATCCAACTATCTCATACTCTTTCATCCCCTTCTCTTCCTGACTTCAATCTTTGCCAGCATCAGGGTCTTTTCCATAGAGTCAGTTCTTTGCATCAAGTGGCCAAAGTTTGGAGCTTCACCTTCAGCATCAGTCCTTCCAATGAATATTCAGGACTGATTTCCTGTAGGATGGACTGGTTGGATCTCCTTGAGTCCAAGGGACTCTCAAGGGTCTTTTCCACAATTCAAAAGCATCAATTCTTTGGTGCTCAGCTTTCTTTATGGTCCAACTGTTACAGCCATACATGACTACTGGAAAAACTATAGCTTTGACTAGACAGACCTTTGTCAGCAAAGTGATATAAATGGTATCTTATGATATTTGTTTGTTTGTTTTCCTGTATGACTTAGTATAATAATTTCTAGGTCCATCTATATGCTGCAAATGGTATTATTTTATCCTTTTTTATGGCTGAGTAGTATTCTCCTCTGTGTGTGTGTGTGTGTGTGTGCGCGCGCGTGTGCACATGCACGTGGGTATATATATATATATTTACACATATACCATTTCCTCCTTATCCATTCATCTTTTGATGGGCACTTAGGTTGTTTCCATGTCTTGGCTCTTGTAAATAGTGCTTTATGAATGTTGAGTACAAGTTTCTTTTTTAATTAGAGTTTTCATCATCCCTGGATATATGCCCAGGAGTGGGATTGCAAGATCATATGGTAACGCTATGTTTAGTTTTTTTAGGGAACTTCCTTACTGTTCTCCATAGTGGTTGTATCAATTTACATTCCCACCAACAGTGCTAGAGGCTTCCCTTGTCTCCACACAGTCTAGAATTTATTGTTTGTAGACTTTTTAATGATGGCCATTATGACCTCATTGTAGTTTTCTTTTGCATTTTCCTAATAATTAGCAATATTGAGCATGTTTTCATGTGCCTGTTGGCCATCTGTATGTCTTCTTTGGAGAAATGTCTATTTAGGTCTTCTATCTGTTTTTTTGGTTCAGTTTTGGGTTGTTTTGATATTGAATTATATTTGTATATTTTGTATACAAAATGTTATTTGTATATTTTGGAAGTTAATCCCCTGTTGGTCTCACTGTTTGCCAATATTTTTTTACCATTCCATACGTTATCTTTTTGTTTTTGTTGATGGTTTTCTTTGTTATAAAAAACCTTTTAAGTTTAATTAAGTCTCACTTTTTCATTTTTACTCATTTTTCTTTAGGAGACAGGTCCAAAACAATATTGCTGTGATTTATGTCAAAGAATATCCTGCCTGTGTTTTCCTCTAGGAGTTTTATAATATCCAGTCTCACATTTTAGTCTTTAATCCATATTTAGCTTATTTTTGTATTTCATGTTAGAGTATGTTCCAATTTCATTCTTTTACATATAGCTATCCAGTTTTCCCAGAACCACTTACTGAAGACTGTCTTTTCTCCATTGTATATTCTTGGCTTCTTTTGCTATAGATTAATTGGCCCTTAGTGTGTGGATTTGCTCTTTGGCTTTTTATTCTGATCTATTGATCTAGGTGTCTGTTTTGGGGCCAGTACCACACTGTTTTGACTACTATAGCTTTGTAGTATTGTCTGGAGTCAGGGAGTTTGATTCCTCCAGCTCCATTATTCTTTCTCAAGGTTGTCTTGTCTATTCAGGATCTTTTGTGTTTCCATAGAATTAAACATTTTGTTTTTGTTCCAGTTCTCTGAAAAATGCCAATGGTAATTTGATAGGGATTGCATTGAGTCCATAGATTGCCTTGGGTAGTATGGTCATTTTAACAATATAGATTCTTACAGTGTAAGGACACAGGATATCTTTCCTTCTGTTTATGCTGTCTTCAGTTTCTTTCATTTGTATCTTCAGGGTATGGGTCTTTGACCTTCTTTGGTAGGTCTATTCCTAGATATTACATACTTTTTATTGTGATAGTACATGGGGTTATTTCCTTAATTTCTCTTTTTGATATTTTGTTATTTTATAGAAGTACAACAGATTTCTATATATTAATTTTGTATTCTGCAACTTTACTAAACCTACTGATGAGCTGTAGTAGTTTTCTGGTAGCACCTTTAGGATTTTATGTGTATAGAATGTAATGTGGAAGCAGCAGCAGTTTTACTTCATCCTTTACAATTTGAATTCATTTTTTCTTTTTCTTCTCTCTTTTCTGTGGCTATGAATTTCTAAGCTGTTTTGTATAAAAGAGGTGAGAGTGTCTAATCAAGAAACAAACATTACCAATACTTTAGATTATACTCTAATGCTGCCTTTCAGTCGCTACTGTTCTCCAAGTTCCCTCACCCTTATTCCTGTGATAAAACCAGGTACCTACGTATATAGACTAGGTTTGCCTGTTTTTATAAAATCAAAATCATACATCATGTACTCTAATATTTAGATTCTTTCAGCTAATGTTGTATTTGAGAAATTGTTACATATCAATTATAGTCCATTTATTCTCAGTGCTATATAGTATTCCATTCTGAGATTGTATGTCTTCTGTCAGGTGTAATATATTTCTGTCAGGTATGTATTAGCAGTAGATAGGATATTAATTTATTTGTTCCCCATTGCTAGTTAATGCCAAATAGTATTCCAGGTGATTTTCTTGCTTATTTAAATTTTTTTTAATTATACATCAGAAAAGTACACATAAATGTACAGTTCAATAGATTTTCAAAAAGTGAACCTTTGTAACTAGTCCAGAATCAATAAAAAGAATGTTACCAGCATTCTGGAAGCATCTCCCCCATTCCTTTCTCCACATGATGCAGCATTTCCCCATTTTGTGCTAAGGGGCAATTCATTTTATAATTGAGTTGTTTTCAGGTTTATTTTAAAACATATTTTTGAGGATGTTCACGGGTATTTTATCTTGCTTAGAAACTTGGTAATTTTCCAAAAGGCTTTTGAACATTTATTTATTTTTATTATATCACTATGAGGCATATATTATTAGTACCCTTTTAAGATGAGGAAACCAAAGCATAAAGTGAATGATTTCAGTATGTTTCCAGCTTATGATGGAATGAATTAATAACATCATGATTTATATATAATATATTATACCACTGAAATTATTGTAAAATTAAGATGCTTTAAAATTATATTGAATCTCATGATAAAAGTCTTTGCTGTATAATCTTATGATTACAAAATTTCCTGATATTAAGGTACTTCCACATCTGGAGAATTAAATGTAAAAATGGGGAAAAGTTCATTGAATTTTATAGTAATGGAATAGAACTAAGCTAGTAATGCTATCAGTGATCTTAAGTAGGTAGATTAAAATAGTGTTTCTGCATTTACTGCTGTCATGGAGGAAGAAATTTTCCTCTACCCTTCTAGGTTCTTCTGGCTGGTCAAAGAATTAAATTGACATGAAATGAATTAATAAGGGAAGATGGTGGCTCAGGTGGTAAAGAATCTGCCTGCAATGCAGGAGACCTGGGTTTGATCCCTGGGTTGGGAAGATCCCCTGGAGAAGGGCATGACAGACCACTCCAGTATTCTTGCCTGGAGAATCCCATGGACAGAGGAGCCTGCTGGGCTACAGACCATGGGTTTGCAGAGAGTCAGACATGACTGAGTGAGTAAACACAGCACAACAAATAAACAACAACAACAAAATAATAATATTTGTATATGTGAGAGATCCAAGAAAACTAAGTAACCTGTATACTGGCCGAAGCTCTCACCCTAGATACCATCTTCAACTAAAGACAAAAAAGTAGTGAAGTGGGGGTAGTGGTTTTAGCCTTCAAAAGGGAGGAAGGCAGTTTATGTGGAGATGCAAAAAAGCAAATGTTTGGAAGGAAATTGCTGGATTATACAGACGGTGGGAAACAGAGAGGAAATTTGAAAGACTTTGCCAGGTTCCTTCCTGACCACCATATCTAGTTTATTCTGTACTTATCTATGGTGATAACTCCCTTCCTGAAATTGGTCCTCTATGATTATATTAATAATATTAATGAGCATTAATGTTAATATCAAGGCCAGAAAGTGAAAGTTCCTCAGTCATGTCTGACTCTTTGCAACCCCATGGACTGTACAGTCTATGGAATTCTCCAGACCAGAATATTGGAGTGGGTAGCCATTTCCTTCTCCAGCTGATGTTCCCTTCTCCAGGAGATCTTCCCAACCCAGAGATCAAACCCAGGTCTCCCATATTGCAGGTGGATTCTTTACCAGGTGAGCCACAAGGGAAGCCCAAGAATACTGTAGTGGGTAGCCTGTCCCTTCTCCAGGAGATCTGCCAAACCTAGGAATTGAACTCAGGCCTCCCTCATTGCAGACAGATTCTTTACCAGCTGAGCTACCAGAGAAGCCCTAATATTGATGAGCATTAATATTAATATCAAGCCTTAAGGAATAATTTAAATGCTTTAAATATGTATTATTATAGTCTATAAATATAGCTAGAGCCTGAAATTTGTTTAATATTTTAGAATATTTTTAGAAAATTTCTAATATCTTAGAAATGAAACAATTTTTTTTAAATTATAGGTTCCAAAGATGTACAGTGGGAATTTGTACATGGTTTGCTTGAAAATGCTATTTATGGAGGACGCATAGATAACTACTTTGACCTTAGAGTTCTTCAATCATACCTGAAGCAATTTTTTAATTCTTCAATAATTGACGTATTAAGCCAAAGGAATAAGAAAAGCGTTTTTCCATACTCCATATCTCTGCCAAAATCCTGCAGCATTTTGGTAGGTAAAATTGTTTTCAGTTTATTACCAGATTGAAACTTGCATAATTTCTTACATTATTAAAATATGTTGCTTCTTTTCACAAGTACAAGCAGTCTTCACTCACAAATACAGATTATTATTTATTATGCCAGTATGCAGCCTGATTCTCTAAACTCTAGTTAGGTGTCCTATTGCTTTTGGATACTTACTGAGCACTGATTGATGATAATAGTATTGATAGATAGATAAATCTTGAAAGCGGTGGCCTAGGAAAATTTTTAAATTGTAAGGCAGTTGTGAAGATCTGGAATGGGAGGATGTACTACTTGTTTGTAATTATGATAATGCTCTGATACAGTAAATTTGAAAAAAGCAAATATTATTCAACAGATGTCTATTTCATACTCTGGTTTATAAATTTAAAGTAGTTCTAAAGCTACAAGAGATATTAACCTAAAAAGATTTCATAGAAACATTTTTGTTTATATGAATTTATTTTATTTGACTGTAGCTTTTTGCTTTGAGTCATCTTATAGAAGTTTCCTAGAATGCAGTCATCTTTTCCAAAAAATAGTACAAAACATAGCCCAAAGATTTCGGTTATTTTGCTACCAATTTGTATTGTGTAAATGCCCCCCAAAAATGTTTTTATTGCCTAGAGTATTTAAATTACATGTTTCTTCATGAATTACAAAATATACATATATTTATATACTTCTTTCAGTATTGTGCCTTTTCTCTCATTCAAATATTTTTCAAGAAAATACCTTTGTTTTAGTAGCATAAATCAAAAAATAAAATCTTGACTACCAATATTAAATATGTTACTCTTATTGATATCTGGTTTTTTTGAGTATTCCATCTTATTTTATTTTTCAGTATCTTCCATTCATTTAATCATTCAACAATACTCATTGAACATTTGCTCAATAATAACCCTGTTCAAGAATTGTGGATCTCTTGATGCATTGGTAGAGTTTACTTTTTAGTAGAAGAAACTTGGAGTCAGTGTGCAGACAGAAATATCACAGATATTTATTATTACATATTTATTTCTGATAAATATATGGTACACGTGTTAGCATACCCTGACAAGTCTTTTGTCTCTATTGTTTGAAGTTTAAATTGAAAAATAAAATATATATAGAAAAGTAGATGTCATAAGTGCACAATTCAGTGCATACTTGTACACCGAACACATGAGTATAACCAGCACTGGAATCAAGAAACAACATTATCAGCTCCCCAGAAGTCCTTCCACTTTTAGTTACTATCTCCCCACACAGGATACATTAACCTAATTTCCAAAAACCTGTGTTCAGTTTTGCCTCTCTGTTTCATGTAAAGGATATCATTTGGTATACATTCTTTTGTGTCCAAGTGAGAATAAATCAGTTTGGATACATAGAAGTCTGTTACTTAGGAAACATGTCCAAAGTAGAGACGATTCCCCAGTCTCAATGAGAAAGTTTCACAGATATTTAAAAATGAACCAAGTGTATAAATACAAAGAAAACAGTAGTTTTAAAATTATAAGATGGTTATGTGATTTCCCTGGTGGTCCAGTGGTTAGGACTCCATGCTTCCACAGGCAGCAGACATGGGTTCAATCCCTGGTCAGGGAACTAAGATCTCACATGCTGCAAGGCACATCCAAAAAAGATGATGAAAAGAAAAAAGAAAAAAAAAGAAAAAAAAAATTTTTTAATTTAAAAATTATAAGATGATTCACTAGAGTCAATGTTTAGCTTTCTATTTAATTGAGTTACATAGAAGGAGGATGCCAAAGTTTCCCAGGAGAGAACACTTAGACACACACACACACACACACACACGCACAAATGCGTGCACAAGTATACACGCACATATAATACATATATATTTATGCATATCTTATTAATATGACGTGACTGAACACCTTAAGGAAGTTTACTGCACTATAGGAGAGACAAAATTTCAGAGAACAGCATTTCTTTTCAAGCTTTGATGTACTTCCTGGAGTTTAACTCCAGCACCTGTGTCTTGGAAATTCTTGAGAGGCAGCTGCGAAGGATGAGAAAGGATGAAGCGGGTAGGGGCAGAAGATGAGGCTGCTCCATTACAAACAGTTTATCCCACTTCAGCAAGAATAGTTTAGATGCATATAGAATACCTGCCTTAAAATAAACTTGTCTCTTCATGAAAACAAACAAAACAATTCCCATCTTTGGACCAAACTGAATAAATCATCTTGGTCTACTCTTAGTTTCCTATCTAGCATCTGAAGTGGAAACTGTTCGGGTGAATGCTTGACAATCAAGCCTTTGTAGTGCTTACAGTAAGTCTTAGGATGAAAGGATAGGATTATCGATGCATTTCATCACACCTCACCAGTGACGGCTAACTGGAATTGCTTTATAGTAAAGCAATTTATAAAGCAGTTCTTGTACATCAGACTGTGTATGTATATGTTTCTGAGGGTTCTATAAGTTTTTTTAAAAAAAGATTGTTAGAGTATTTATTTCATTATAAGCAGAGCTATACTCTGCTGATTAGTCTTTGATAGGTTACAGGATTCCAGCTAAGCTATTTAAAATCTTAAAGGATGATGCTGTTAAAGTGCTACTCAATATGTCAGCAAATTTGGAAAACTGAGCAGTGGCCACAGGACTGGAAAAGGTCAATTTTCATTCCAGTCCCAAAGAAGGGCAGTGCCAAAGAATGCTCAAACTACCATACAGCTGCACTCATTTTGCATGCTAAAAAGTTTATGTTCAAAATTCTTCAAGCTAGGCTTCAGCAGTACATGAACCAAGAACTTCCAGATGTACAAGCTGGATTTAGAAAAGGCAGAGGTACCACACAGTGGTAAAGATTCTGCCAGTGCAGGAGACACAGGAGATTATAGTTCGATTCCTGGGTTGGAAAGATTCCCTGGAGAAGGAAATGGCAGCCCACTCCAGTATTCTTGCCTGGGAAATTCCATGGACAGAGAAGCCTGGTGGACCACAGTCCATGGGGTCGCAAAGAGTCAGACATGACTGAAGCAACTGAACACAAAGGAACCAGAGATCAAATTGCATTCATTGGATCATAGAGAAAGCAAGGGAATTTGAAAAGAAACATCCACTTCTGCTTCACTGACTACGCAAAAGCCTTTGACTATATGGGATCACAACAAACTGTGGAAAATTTTTAGAGAGATAGGAATATCAGACCACCTTACCTGTCTCCTGAGAAACCTGTATGCAGGTTAGAACCTTATATAGAACAACAGACTGGTTCAAAATTGGGAAAGGAGTACAACAAGGCTGTATATTGTCACCCTGTTTATTTAACTTATATGCAGAGTACATTATGCAAAATGCCAGGCTGGATGATGCATAAGCTGGAATCAAGATTGCAAAAGAAATATCCACGACCTCAGATATCATGGCAGAAAGTGAAGAGGAATTAAAGAACCTCTTTTTTACATTTTATTTTGCTGTTTTTAAATTATTTTTCATTTCTAAAGAATAAACTTTTTTCTTCTACAAACCCTTATGTCGAGGGCTGACTTTCAGTAGATTGCAGCGAGGGAGCTGCTCTGCTACCTATGAAACCCTGACCTGAAAACAGGTCGTCTAGGAATAGTTTAGCACCAGCTTCCCCATATACCATTTGTGATAGGGGAGGGAGTGACTGCCTTTCCAGTTTAAAGAGCTTGTTGATAAGGGTGAAAGAGGAGATTGAAAAACCTGGCTTCAAACTCAGCATTCAAAAACACGAGGATCATGGCATCCAGTCCCATCACTTCCTGGCAAATAGAAGGAGAAAAAGTGGAAGCAGTGACAGATTTTCTATTTGTGGGCTCTAAAATCACCTTGAATGGTGACTGCAGCCATGAAATTAAAAGACACTTGCTTCTTGGGAGAAAATCTATGACAAATCTGGACAGCATATTAAAAAGCAGAGACATCACTTTGCCAAAAAAGGTTCATATAGTCAAAGCTATGGTTTTTCCAGTAAGTCATGTATGGATGTGGGAGTTGAACCATAAAGAAGGCTGAGTGTTGAAGAATTGATGCTTTTGAACTATGGTGTTGGAGAAGAATCTTGAGAGTCCCTTAGACTGCAAGGAGATCCAACCAGTCCATCCTAAAGGAAATCAACCCTGAATATTCATTGGAAGGACTGATGATGGAGCTGAAGCTCCAATACGTGGACCACTTGATGTGAAGAGCTGACTCATTGGAAAAGACCCTGATGTTGGGAAAGATAGAAGGCAAAAGAAGAGGGCAGCAGAAAAATGGTAAGAGCATCACCAACTCAAGCAAACTCCGGGAGATAGTGAAGGACAGGGAAGCCTGGCGTGCCAGTCCATAGGGTCACAAAGATTCATACACGACCTAATGGCTGAACAACAACAGACATAGCCACTCATATATGTTTGCTTTAATCAATTCAGGGTCCCTTCAATTATGAGAAATGTCAGATAAGAAAGTATAATATTACCTAATTTAAGTATGAAGAAGCCATGACAAAGAGAATTTCCATTAGATAACTGAGTTAATACTATACACACTGAAAGTGAGGTTTACCTAGACAGTGTGACGTGAATAACTAGTGATACTAGTTATACTTAGTGATATTCTGGTTCTTTCTGATTTCAGTGGTTGTAAACTTGATTTTTGGTGAAAAACTGTTTTTTACTTTTCTATGTTTAGGACTATCGTGCCGTCATTGAGAAACTTCCAGAGGATGACAAACCTAGTTTCTTTGGTCTGCCTGCTAACATTGCTCGCTCATCTCAGCGCATGATCAGTTCTCAGGTAACATTTTAGAAAAAATGTTGCTACTGAGCCTGAAAGAAACATTATACTTTATTTAATAGTACAGATCCATATGTTTTATTTAGTTTTTAAATTTTATGTAATATAATAGATTCTGTCTTAAATGAATTTAAAATGTTTCTATCTTAATACATTTGTTAAAATTAGTAAAATAACACTGAATACTATTCATTTTATCCAAAATATATTGGTTTTACTCCTGTAATTTATCTTCTTAAGGGTATTTTAAATTTAGTTTAAGAAATTGAATATATCATTAAATTTAATATTGTCATTTGTGTATTGTTTGATAAAAGATAAATATTTAATTATTTAATGATTGAATATTGCAAAACATTGAGGGAAGTATGGATTTTTAAATTATTGAGATACAGAAAAACATAAGCCAAGAACACTATATATTCTAGCTTCCGTTTGGACCAAGAATAAGTTAGTCAAATAATTAAGAGCTAACATTTATTGACATTTAACTGTGTGCCTGGTGTTTTAAGTGCTTTATACTCAGAAACTTTAGTCTTAATAAACTCTATGAGGTAAGATCTATCACTTTTCCCTCTCAATATGTGAAGAAACTGGTGGAGAGAGTTAAGTTTACTTACCGAAGATCATAGAGCCAATAAGAGGCAGGACTGATATTTAAATTGTCTGAGTAAAGACATGGCTTCTCCAACTGCTCCTCAGGCATGAATGTACTGCTAAGCTATGTGTACCAAATTGTGAACTGTTATATAGGTTCATTGTGGGTCAGCTTATGGAAAATTATTAAGGCTCTTAACAATTTAGTTTTGGTAATTTATGGGCATCCTAGCTAGATTATCATATTTAGCTCCACAGTTTTGTATTTGTTTACTATTTCAGCCAACATTTATAAAATTGATAGTTTTCTCTCTTATTATTCACTAATTTTTTCCTCTAATTATTTGCTGAAATGTTCCTTGTGGAATTTTAATGTTCATTTTCACATCTTTGTAAACAATGTTTGAGTATATAAATATATACTCATTTGCATAATACATAAATATGTATAACTTTTCTGGAACAAATGAGATCTTAACAACCTCTCTTCACCTATGCTAGCTGAAGACACTCTCTGGTTCCTTTTCCCTTTGTCATCCAAAGTGTTAAGTCAGATAGTCCACGAGAGAATATAAACTCCTACGTGTTCCTTAGCTTCATAACATATTTGATTACACTCTTTTCTTGTCCCTCCATCCTTTTTGTTGACCTAAAATAGTTATTTTTTAATAAGTCCACCAATAACATAAGAATGTGTACATTTGAGCCTGTGTGTGTGTTGTATATGTGTTTGTGTGTAATTTTACAATGCTTGAGCAAAAAGGTTAAAAGAATTAAAAAGTCATTAAAAGAATAAAAGTTTATTTTATAGAATCCAAGAGAGTATTTACTTTAGGAACCTTATAAATAGAAGTTCAAGAGTCTGTCTTTAACTTCCTGTTATTAACATAACATGTCTTTCACAACTTCTTTCTCAGTATCATTCAGCTTCTGAAAGAATTTAATTTAGCTCTGCTTGGATCAAATGTCTAATGAAGCGAAAGAGTAAAGTAGGATAGATATAGCCTTGGAGACATCAGGGAAGGATAGAAGACAAGAAATAGAGAATACTGAGCATCTTCATCGTATGGAAGGGCCCACCAACCACCTTCTTTTTGTACCTTCTTTTTCTCCTGGACCATGGATGGCTGCCACTGATGAGAGCTCAGAGTGTGTGGACTTGGCACTAAATCATAGCCTTGAAAAGTGAAAGTGAAGTTGCTCAGTCGTGTCCAACTCTTTGTGACCCCATGGACATAGCCTACCAGACTCCTCAGTCCATGGAATTTTCCAGGCGAGAATACTGGAGTGGGTTGCCATTTTCTTCTCCAGTTGATCTTCCTGACCCAGGGATCGAACCTGGGTTTCCTGCATTGCAGGCAGACACTTTACCATCTGAGCCACCAAGGAAGCCCAGTCATAGCCTTGGTTTTCCACAAATCTTCTATTACATTTTAGTCACATAGGTCCAGGGTTTGCATGTTATGCTAACCTGAAGTTCATCAGTCTAAGTGGAATCTCAAGAATTAGGGATTTCAAAGCAAACTAGGCAGACAAACATTTTACATTTATGTTAACTCTGTGGTTTCTAGGGAAGTAGGACAGAGGAGCCTGGCCAGCTACAGTCCATAAGGTTGCACGGAGTTGAACGTGACTGAAACAACTTAGCACAGTACTGTAGGAAGATAGACCCCAATCTCGTTTTCCCAGATAGTTCCAGAAGCCTAACATAGGCTTCATTTTTGCTTTTTACTTATTCTAGTTAGTATGACAAATAGTTCTCCAAAAGTTATTTTACTATGAGTTAATCTCTGGTGTTTTTTCTTGTGTTAGTATTTAAATTTTTATAAATATTTATTAAATGAAAAGAGGATAACATGTTCTTCCTTGAAGTTTTTTGGTGACATACTCTCTTTATATTTTAACTGTCAGTCTGGTTTACTGTTAATTTATTTAACTATTTAACAATTCTTAATTATAATTTTTATACTTAAACAGCTTTCAGAGTACATCAATTACTGCAACATCTCTTCTTCATAATTATAAACATTTATATATAAACTGATAAAAATGTCTACATTTAGAGCATATTTAGAGGTTTTAGAGTACAAGTCACATTTGTAGCCACACTGAGAATGCTTGTTCTTCTTGAAAGTGAATGTTCAGATATGAAGAAGCCTGACTGACACTGAATAGAAGAATTCCTTTATTGATCATATACAAGTTCAGGGATATGGAACTGATATTAAAGCAGGTATTTGATGATTTGGCATTTTTAAATGAACTGAGTACATCCCTCCTAGGCAGTTACCACATCTGGTTTATAACAGTGTTAGTGATGCTTATTTACAGGTGCTGTGAGTCAGCTGTTATTAGCTTTTTTTCTTTCTTGCTGATAGGGATATTTATTATATTACATATTTATAGTATGATATTAGTGCTTATGAGGCTTCTCAGGTGGTGCTAGTGGCAAAGAACCCACCTGCCAATGCAGGAGACATGAGAGATGTGGGTTTGATCCCTGAGTCGGGAAGATCCCCTGGAGGAGGAAATGACAACCCACTCCAGTATTCTTGCCTGGAGAATCCCATGGACAGAGGCATCTGGCAGGCTATAGTCCATAGGGTCACAAAGAGTTGGACACAACTGAAGTGACTTAGCACATTATTGCTTATATTCGTTATACTGTGCATTAGATCTCTATAGCTTATTTATTACTTGTTGTAAGTTTGTACCCTTAAACACTCTTATCTCCACCACCCTCATCCCCTGGTAACAGTCATTTTACTCTGTTTTTCATTTTGACTTTTCAGATTCGATAATTTAACTTTATCTGTCTGACTCATCTCAAATAGTATGTGTGCATGCTAAGTTGCTTCAATCGTGTCTGAGTCTTTGTGACCCTATGGACTGTAGCCAGCCAGGCTCCTCTCTCCATGAGATTCTTCAGGCAAGAATACAGGAGAGGGTTGCCATTTTCTCCTCCAGGGGCTTCCCAACCCAGCGATTGAGCCCGTGTCTCTTAGGCTTCCTGCACTGGCAGGCAGGTTCTTTATCCCTAGCACCATCTGGTACGCCCGTCTCACATAGCATAATGTGTTTAATGTACATCCATGTTGTCACCAATGGAAGGATACCCCCCTTTGTCGTGGCTGAAGAATATTCCCTTGTGTGTCTGTTCTACATCTTTTTTATTTTTTCATTCATTGATGGGCACTTGGGTTGGCTTCATGTCTTGGCTATTGGGAACAATGCAGCCATCACCATGAGAGTGCACATATTCTGCTGAAATCCTGTTTTCATTTTTGGGGTATATACGTAGAAGTGGAATGTAAAGACTGTATAATACATGTGTTTTTAATTTTTAAGGGAATTCCATTCTGTTTCCTACAGTGGCTGCACTAGTTTATACTCTCACCAGTGGTACATGAAGATTCCCTTTTCCTGACATCCTTCCCAACATTGTTACTCTTTGCCTTTGATGATAGCCATTATGACAGGCGTTTGGTGATATCTCGTTGTGGCTTTCATTACCATTTCTCTGATTAGTGATGAGCATCTTTTCATGTGTCTGTTGACCATTTTGATATACTCTTTGCCTCTTGTTCTTCGGCCTATTTTTTAATTGGACGTTTTTTGTGTGTGTGATGAAGGTGACTAAATTCTTTATACATTTTGAATGTTAACTCTTTATCTGATATATGGTTTGAAAAAATTGTCTCACATTCTGTAAGTTATCTTTTCATTTAGTTAATTGCTGGTTCTGCTATGCAGAAACTTCTGATTTTGACGTCACATTTGTTGATTTTTTTGTTGTTTGTCCTTTTGGTGTCATATTAAAAAAATCACTGCCAAGACATTGCTTCTTCCCTACATTTTCTTCTAGGAGTTTTATGCTATCAAATCTTATGTCTTTGATCTCTTTTGAGTTAACTGTTGTGAGTGATGTGAGATAGTATAATTTCATTGTTTCGCATGTATTTTTCCAGTTTTCCAGCACCATTAGTTGAAGAGACTACTCTTTCCCCATTGCATATTCTTGGCTCTCTTGTCAAATATTAGTTGACTTTATCTACTGGAATTTTAATTCTGGACTTTCTGTTCAGTTCCATTGGTCAATGTGTCTGTTTTTGTGTGAGTACAACACAGTTTGGTTCTTTTTTAGAATTTCAGCCTTTGGTAAAATACTCCTTAGTTTATTCTTAAGGTCATTGTATTGTCATTTTGAGTTTTCTTGTAGCACACTGAATTTCTTCATAACAGCTACTTTTAATTCTTTATCAGTTATTGCAATATTCTGTGTCTTTAGGTTTGACTGCTAGAAAATTGCTGTTTTCTTTTTGTAATACTTTATTGCTGGAATTTTTCATGGTGTTTGATGAAAAGTGCCTTTGCCATCGCATTTGAGTTAGTGAATCTCTTTCTCACTTAGTCAAAGAGTTTGTTTACTGTGGTTCTAACTGTTCAATAGGTTGGTAATTAGGAGCCTTTTTGTTTCCCAGAAGGTGGCAGTATAGCACAAGTTTTTGTTTTTTCTTATTAGAGAGGACTTAACTGCTGCTAAGCTGGGGGACAAGAGCATGCGTTAAAAAAAATGTAAAAGGGTGGCAGCTAAGTTGGAGGAAGTGTGTCCTTAGCACTTGTGTATTTGGCTTACCCATGGCCCAGTAGGGGGTGTTTCAGTCGGAGGGCTTCCAACAGTCGGAGGGCTTCCAACAGTCGGAGGGCCAGCATCCTGGGGCAGACAGTAGGAAGCTCTTCCCTCGTATCTTTTTGTCGGCTGCCTCCCTCTCCCTTCCCCCGTCACTGCCCTCTGTTCTCAGAGACAGCAGTGAGCCCTTGCTGCAGAGCCTGAGGCCCTCTCTGCCTTGCCTTCTGCTCGCTCCGCCTCCTCCACCAGGAATGTCATGCGGTTCCACTGCCTGATGCTCCGCTCCTGCCTCAGCGCCACCTCCGCTCCTTCAGCGCCACCTCCACCCCCTCCGCCCCCCTCCGCCACCTCCAGCCCCCCTCCACCACCTCAGCGCCACCTCCGCCCCCTCAGCGCCACCTCAGTGCCACCTCCACCACCTCAGTGCCACCTCAGCCCCACCTCAGCGCCGCCTCTGCCCCCTCAGCATCACCTCAGCCACCTCTGTGCCACCTCCGTGCCACCTCTGCCCCTTCAGGCCACCTCCGCCCCCTCAGCGGCCCCTCAGCGCCGCAGCCGAGCTCTGGTTCTGCTGTCTGCTCCCTTCTGGTGCAGGTGTGTGGGTCTCATAGGTGTCACGGTGTGACGTGCAGAGTTGCTTTTTTTTTTCTCCTTTCCATTTAGAGATGTCCAGTTAGTTGTAAATCAAAAAGGAGAGAAAAAAGGAGTGATTCATATTTCCATGAGGCTGGTGGTCACCTTTCTGATTTTTTGTTCTAATCTGTTGCAGTATCTCCACAATAAGGTATTTCATCGACACTAGCTATTACACTGTCCCTTTTTCCTTCAATTCTTCCACCATGTTATAAATATTGTATGGATGTTGTAGCAGTAGTCAAATTGTGAATGTCAAAAGGAAGAAAATTCTTTAATTGGTTAATGATTTTGGCTGCCTTGGGTCTTCAGTCACTGTGTGGGCTCTCACCGCGGTGAGCGGGGCTTCTCTAGTTGTCGTGTGAGGGCTGCTCATTGCCCTGGCTTTCTGTCTTGTGGAGTAGGGGTGTGCAGGCAGCTTCAGCAGTTGTGGTATGCATGCTTGGTTGCCCCATGGCATGTAAAATCTTCCTGGACCAGGGATCGAACTTAAGTCCCTTACACTGGCAGGTGGATGCTTTACCACTGGACCACTGGGAAACCCCAAAAGGAAGAAACTATGGGTTTTATTTTACGTTGTTTTTAAAGTTATTTTTTATTGAAATAATGTTGCTTTGCAATATTGTATTAGTTTCTACTGTATAGCAATGGATCAAGGGACTACCATAGAGAGTGAAGTCAGAGAAAAACAAATGTCATATATTAACACCTATGTGTGGAATCTAGAAAAGTGATATAGATGATCATATATGATCATACCATTTTATTTTTGATGATGGAGAGGGGGAGATATCATCTTGATATATTAATTTGATATATAAATGAATATTATTTCTAATAACAGTTTTTATTTGAAGTGTCCATGTAAAATATCTAGTTTGAAATGTCTACTGGGAATTTTGACTAAATAAACACAGGAGAGAATTCAGATATAGATATATGATTTAAAAGGGGTTGACAAACAGCAACATATTTGTGGGAGAGAAAGTCATGGGAATCAGAGATTATAAGAAAACACTGATAGAGCAAAAAGCGAAGATACCTGAAGATAGAACCCTGGGAAATACCTACATTTAACATATATGTGAACCTGGAATGGTTTTAGAAAGAGTAAACTGCAGTCGGAAATTAAGACAATCAGAATTTTAAAGGCAGGTTCCAAGGTGATGGTAGTGTGTGGCAAGAGTTTTAACCAGAATGGAGGAGGAGTTATCAGTGTTAAAGTTTGATTAGAACTGAGAGTAAGTCATGTGGCTTCCCAGGTGGCTCAGTGATAAAGAATTGCCTGCTAATGCAGGAATTGAGGGTTTGATCTCTGGGTCAGGAAGATCCCCTGGAGGAGGAAATGGCAACTCACTCCAATATTCCTGCCTGGAAAATTGCATAGATAGAGGAGCCTGGTGGGCTACAGTCCATGGGGTCGCAAAGAGTCTGTCTGATATGACTGAGCACATACCATGCACACACACACGGGCTTTGACCAGTTTTTCAAGACTTTCTAGAGCCTCTTCCTGTAGAAATTTAGAGGATAGCTATCAAATTACAGTGTTTGGGGAGGTGGAGAGAGGAGAAGTTGTGCAAGTGAATATTGTTGTTATTCAGTCCCTAAGTCATGTTTGACTCTGTGGCTTCATGAACTGCAAACACACCAGACTTCTCTGTCCTTCACTACCTCCCTGAGTTTTCTCAAACTCGAGTCCATTGAGTCGGTGATACTGTCTTACCATCTCATCCTCTGCCACATTCTTGTACTCCTCAAAGATTGCCCTCAATCTTTCTCAGCATTAGGGTCTTTTCCAGTGAGTCAGCCCTTTGCATTAGGTGGCCAAATTATTGGAACTTCAGCTTCAGCATCCATCCTTCCAGGGAATATTCAGGGTTGATTTCCTTTAGGATCCACTGGTTTGATCTTCTTGCAGTCCAAGGGATTCTCAAGAGTCTTCTCAAGCACCACTATTTGAAGGCATCTATTCTGTGGCACTCAGCTAGCAGCCTCCTATTTTAAATTCAGGGTTCAGCTGAGATTTTCCTTCCTCTACAAGATGTTTCCTTATCCCTTCAAATCTGGACTTGCTTCCCTGGTGGCTCAGATGGTAAAGAGTCTGCCTGCAGTGTGGGAGACCCAGGTTCAATCACTGGGTCAGGAAGATCCCATGGAGAAAGAAATGGCAACCCACTCCAGCATCCTTGCCTGAAAAATCCCATGATGGAGGAGTCTGGCAGGCTACAGGTCATTGGGGTCACAAAGAGTCAGACACGACTGAGTGACTTCACTTTCACTTTCACTTGTTTCTGTGGTATACTGTTCTTAGTTCAATAGAGCTCTTACTCTATATTGATTTTTAACTGTTTCCTTGTGTATTTCCCCAAGAACAGAGGGATATAGGTATAAGATTAGGTTGCTAGCTACTGCCAGAAATGTGGTAGGCTTTCAACAAATATTCACTTACTGAGTGAATACCTGAAACTACCAAATGGAAAGCATCAATTCTTCGGTGTTCAGCCTTCTTTATGGTCCAACTCTCACATCCATCCATGACTACTGGAAAAGCCGCAGCTTTGACTAGACAGACCTCTGTCGGCAAAGTGATGTCTCTGCTTTTTAATATGCTTGCCATTTCCTTCTCCAGGGGATCTTCCTGACCCAGGGATCGAACCCGGGTCCCTGGCATTACAGGCAGACGCTTTTACTGTCTGAGCCACCAGGGAAGTCCAATATGCTTGTCTAGGTTTTCTTTATCATAGCTTTTCTTCCAGGGAGCAAGTATCTTTTAATTTTGTGGCTGCAGTCACTGTTTGCAGTGATTTTGGAGCCCAAGAACATAAAGTCTGTCATGGTTTGCGTTGTTTCCCCATCTATTTGCCATGAAGTGATGGGACCCGATGCCATGATTTTAGTTTTTTGAATGTTGAGTTTTAAACCAACTTTTTCACTCTTACCTGCCTCCTGAGAAATGTGTACACAGGACCAGAAGGAACAGTTAGAACCAGACATGAAACATTGACTGGTTCAAAATCAGGAAAGGAGTAGAAGGCTGTATATTGTCACCCTGCTTATTTAACTTTTATGAAGAGTACATCATGTGAAATGTCAAGCTGGAAAACTCACAGGCTGGACTCAAGATTGAAGGGAGAAATATCAATAACACGAGATATGCAGATGTTACCACTCTAATGGCAGAAAGCAGAGAAACTAAACAGCCTCTTGATGAGGGTAAAAGAGGAGAGTGAAAAAGCTGAGAGTATTGAGTAGAGTTCCTTGTGCTATTAATATATTAGTAGGTCCTTATTAGTTATCTATTTTATAAATAATAGTGTATGTCAACCCCAATCTTCCAATTTATCCCTACCTCCCCGTTATCCTCTGGAAATCATAAATTTGTTTTCTACATCTGTAACTCTATTTGTGTTTTATAGATAAGTTCTTTTATACCCTTTTAAGATTCCATGTATAAGCGATGTCATATGATATTTATCTTTCTCTGTCTGCCTTATTTCACTCAGTATGACAATCTCTAGGTCCATCCATGTTCCTACAAGTGGCATTATTTTGTCCTTTTTATGGCTGAATTTTATCTTTTTTATTGTTAAAAATAAGTTCTAGTTGATACAGCTTGTTTTGTTAAAAGTTTTTTATATAAGAAAATGAAAGCTAAACATAATTAAGTTTAATATTTAAAATCATGTTCTTGGGACTTCTTTCATAGTCCATTTAGTTGGGAATCTGCCCTGCAGTGAAAGGGATGTGGGTTTGACCCCTGGTCAGGGAACTAAGATCCCACACGCAGTGGAGCAGCTGGGCACGTGGGCGGCAACTCCAGAGCCCATGCACCACAGCTAGAAAGTCCATGTGCCACAGTGAAAGATTCCATGTGCCACAACTAAGACCTGACCCAGTCAAACAAATAAATATTTAAAATAATGTTCTTTAATCAATAAGTCCCTAAATTGTTATCATTAGTGTGTGTCCTTGTTTACCAAGGTGAGGCAATATCTTCTGGGAACATATATTGATTTTTGTCTGTCCAGATACATGATACACTTAAAATAGCACTCGGGAAATTGTCGATCTCATTATTTTGCTTGGTTCTGGTAGAACTGTTAATGACAATGCCATTTCTCCATCCATCTCTTTCACATCCCTTATCCCCTCCAACCAAAACTGAGCAGAAAACAGTTCTCTTACATCCTTGGTGGAAGTACAACAGCAAAGTCACTAATTTTTTCCCTGGATTAATATTTAGATGCTGAGACCAAACAGGCTGTCTTTTCATTGGCTTATGTAAGTGGGAATATTAGAAATCTATTCTTGATTATGGCCATACTTGGAGTGAAAGAAGGATCAATAATAGATTAACCTCAGAGACACATAGAGCGATGAAAAGAGCATTATTTCTATGCTTACAATAAAAGAGTCCAAGTTCATGACTTTTCTTGAACCTGTTGGAGAGATGACTTCGCAGAACAATGACCTGAAATCTAAGGAGAGACAGGTGCCTACAGGTGATTATAAGATACAAGGGTTTGTCTACCTGGAGCAGGTGCAAGCAGGAACTGGTAGGAATTAAGCTTAGTGAATTGGTCAAGGCCACAGGCAGACTGGTAGAGAATGAAGGCCGCAGATAACAGAGTGAGTTCTATTCATGGTCCTCTATATGGTGAGAGTACTTAGAAAGCTTCCTTTGTGGTGGGTGGCCCAAGGGCAGAGAAGAGTATCATTTGGGAAGGAGGAGAGGCCTGGAACTCTGTCCCCATATACTTCATGGGGCAGAAGCCTTATCTGTGGAGAGAGATGAAGAAACACAATGAGAAGGATAAAAGCCGCTCTTGACCTTATAATGAAAGTGAAGTCACTCAGTCGTGTCCGACTCTGCTACCCGTGGACTGTAGCCCACCAAGCTCCTCCATCCATGGGATTCTCCAGGCAAGAATACTGGAGTGGGTTGCCATTTCCTTCTCCAGGGGATCTTCCCGACCCAGGGATCAAACCCAGGTCCTCCCACATTGCAGGCAGACGATTTAACCTCTGCACCACCAGAGATGCCCTTAAATACAAGAATCCAAGTACTAACATCAGAGTTTTCAAGGGAGGAAAGGAAGCCAGGTTGAAAGAAGAAGTGGGAGGAGACGGGAGAGAGGGGGCAAAAGGGGTGGCCTTATAGACATCTCCTGCTACCTACAGATGCCCAGGTGTTATGGGACTTTTCCCTGGGCCTCCAGAGAAGGGAGGACTGGAACTCGGCCCTACCAGAAATCATACCAGACCAGAACCAGAATTTGAGTTCTCTGCCAAGAGGAGGTGATCAGTCTCCAATCCTCAGCTCAGGCTGAGGGCCCTTCGACCAGATTCCTGCATCCAGGACCGGGGGACTAGAAAAACAGGGAAGGATAGGAAGGGTTAAAGAGAGGAAAGAAGGAAGGGGAGAGAGGTCAATAAAGTCTCTTGACCTTATAGTACTGAATAAAACTCAACTAGGAAAATGGAGTAGGGAAAACTCTCTACCCCTCTGTTAGGGAAAGGAATGTATGCCTGAGTTATAGTTCAGAGGGGCCACATCCCTGAGCTCTGTGGGCACAGTATCCACCTATGACTGAAGTCAAATCAGATCAAGAATGCTGTCATCCCTTCGCCACCATCAAGAAAGAAGTGGCAGTGATTTCAGTGCCAGGGGTTATCATCAGTGCAGGCAGACCCTCTCTGAGACACACTGGCAAACAGAAAAAAATCCTCCACCTCTATGGGAAGGGGCTGGAATCTGTGCAGAACTACAGCTGGGACGAGGGAAGGGGCTCTGAGAAAGCCACGTCTCTAAGACCCAGGGACACAGTGTCTAGCTAAGACTGTTAGTTGTACTTATTTATTTGCAAGATCAAATGGTTTCAACTGTGATATAGAAATTATAAACATGGATAAAATGAAAGTGCTAGAGATACAGTCTACACTAACAGAGGTGTAGGATTTGTTTGACAAGATAATCAATAGGCTTGAAACAGCCGTGGGGAGAATCACCGAAACTGAAGGTAAATCAATAAAAATTACCCAGACTGAAACAGAGGAGAAAAAAGAGTGAAAAAAAAACATGGAAGAAAGCATCCAATATTGTGGAATAATATGGAGCAGTGTAACAATTATGTAGTTGGGATCCACAAATCCATGAAGTTCAAAGAGCACCTTGCTGCATAAATCCCCATCCTACTAACACCAAGAAAAACAAGCCCACCTAAGCATAGACTATTTAGACTGTTGAAAACAGAAGTATAAAATACTGAAGACAGTGAGAGGGGGAGAAGACACATTGCATACAAACGAACAAAGACAAGTAATAGAGCTGCCTTTTTCTCAGAAGCTATTCAAGGCAGAAGACAGTAGAATAGTGACTTTAAAGTGCTGAATGAAAAAACTTTCAACCCTGAGTTCAGTGCCTAGCAAAATATCTTTCAAAACTGAAGTGTTGAAGTTTTTCTTAAATAAAACCAGAATTTATTGCCAGCAGATTTACTCTACAAGATTGTTACAGGAAGTTTTTCAGGCATAAGAGCTGTGGTTGCAGACAGAATGTTCGTTCAATACAAACAAATGAAGAGCTCTAGACGTGGAATACGGAGAAGGCAATGGCACCCCACTCCAGTCCTCTTGCCTGGAAAATCCCATGGATGGAGGAGCCTGGTGGGCTGCAGTCCATGGGGTCACTAAGAGTTGGACATGACTGAGCGACTTCCCTTTCACTTTTCACTTTCATGCATTGGAGAAGGAAATGGCAACCCACTCCAGTGTTCTTGCCTGGAGAATCCCAGGGACGGGGGAGCCTGGTGGGCTGCCGTCTCTGGGGTCGCACAGAGTCGGACACGACTGAAGCGACTTAGCAGCAGCAGCAGCAGACATGGAATAAAGTGAGCTAAACTAAATTTTTATTTGATTTCTTTGAAAGATAACTAACAGCCTAAAACAGAAAGTACTAATAGTTTCAAACTCCTGTGGGTCTATAGTATATGTAAAAATCAGACAATAACAAAAGCACAGAAGTTAGGAGGAAGGAATTTAGAGTATACAGTTTAACTTCCTTAGAGAACATGTAGAGCAGTATGTGCGTTAGTTGCTCACTTGTGTCTCACTCTTTGTGATCCCATGGACTGCAGTCCTCCAGGCTCCTCTGTCCATGGGATTTCCCAGGCAAGAATACTGGAATGGGTTGCCGTTCCCTTCTCCAAGGTATCTTCCCAACCCAGGGATCGAACCCAGGTCTCCCACTTAGTAGGCAGACTCTTTACTCACTGAGCTACCAGGGAAGTCCTGCGGAGCAGTATAATACTATTTGAAGGCTGACACTGATTAATTAAAGGTGTAGAGTATAAACTGTAGGGTAACCACTGTTTTTTAAACAAGTTGTAAATAATAAAGTAACGTGGAGATAAATGAACAAAAGTGCTCAATTGAAGATTAGAGTTAGATATTAGCATATTTTATGACCATTGAGAACAGAATATTTTTATCCAGAGTGCAAATAATGTGATGTACAGAATGAACTGTAAGTATAATACTATAGGGGAGGGAACAAATTTTTTTTTTCCCAAATCTTCTAGATTCTCATCTGTGACTTTATTAGAAATACAGGTTAACAAGAGAAAAGCCTGCAAATTCATGTTTTGCATACCATAGGAACCTTCACAAGAAAACAAAGAAGCTGTTAAACTTGAGCAATTTTAGGCCAGGTCTGATGAAGGGTGAAAGGTCATGGAAAAATGTGAATAGGACAGAGTGGTATGAGCTAAGAATTACAAGCTGGGGGAAATTTAGCATGGCCTGCTTGTTAAGATTTCTCTGTGTTCTTCTGACTTTAAAGATCAATATACACCTTTCCTCCAGATTTATAGTGAGGATACCTCTCACTTGAGGGTGTTATCACTGTTCAGGAGAAGAAGGTCCTTCCTGTACTGGCTGTGCCTGTAACTTATAATACCCTATATGCCAAGGTGCCATATTTAGGGGTAGTGTCCTGAATCCCAGCAATACTCTTTTGTTAGTATTAGTGGTGAATGTGTCTTGAGTAAGCTATGGGTTTATGACAAATTTTAAGGTGATGGGCAACTTAAACATGTTTGATGACTGAGATAAAGCAACCAATGTAGAGGTGGAGATTGGATGTGCAAGAAATGGGTTGATACATGCAAACAGGGAGACTTGGGCAGGTATGCTAGCCTTGTAAAAACAGAAAGGATAATTCTTCCTTAAAGATGAGATGAAAAAGAACACAGGTCACAAAATGAGGTGTTTTGAAGCAGAGAGGAGAAATTTGAGGATTCTCGTGTCCTTGGTTTTCTGAATCTTCACACTAAAAGGTGAGGTTAGAAGTTTAGGAAAGTGGGAAAAGTTTAGATAAGTCTCTGTGTTCAGGGTTTTTTCAGAAAGAATCAGTGATACGTCAGATAATGTTCAGTGAGAATGGATAGCATGAATTTGTAGTGAAATGTCTTATCCTGTTTCCTTTCTCAAATATCTAATTATTTTCTAGTTGTTGGTAATGTCTACTTTTTGTCTAGTACTTAAGGGATGATAAAGATATTTTTAATCTTTCTGGATCATTAGCTTTAATTTTATATATAGACAATTTTAGTGCTCATGTGAATTATCCTGCTACTGAGATGTATTAAAATTTCATCTCTAAATGTACTAGTATTGCCTATATTTTAGTATTAGCCATTCTGGTGAATGTGAAATGATATTGCAATATTGTTTTAATTTATACTTTCCTGATAACTAATATTGAGCGACTTTTAATATGCTTACTTTAATATGCATTACTTTAATATGTATGTCTGATCAAATCTTTTGCATGTTTTTAAAAAATTCAGTTATCAGTTATCTTACTGTTGAGTTGTAAGTGTTCTTTTTTGTTTTCCCCATTGAATTACTTTGGCTCCTTTGTACAAAATTAGTTGACCATATATTTATTTATTTATTTAAGATCTTATACTTGTATGCACTCAGAATTTATTTCTATTATGAAGTCTCTCCATATTATTACATTAATGACTTTTTTGGGGGGGTTTCAGGAGTCTTTAATTTTTTAAAATATTAATTTATTTATTTTAATTGGAGGCTAATTACTTTACAATATACGTCAACATGAATCTGACACAGGTATACACGTGTTCCCCATCCTGCACCCCCCTCCCTCCTCCCACCCCGTACCATCCCTCTGGATCATCCCAGTGCACCAGCCCCAAGCATCCAGTATCATGCATCGAACCTGGACTGACGATTCGTTTCATATATGATATTATACATGTTTCAGTGCCATTCTCCCAAATCATCCCACACTCTCCCTCTCCCACAGAGTCCAAAAGACTGTTCTATATATCTGTGTCTCTTTTGCTGTCTCGCATACAGGGTTATCCTTACCATCTTTCTAAATTCCATATATATGTGTTAGTATACTGTATTGGTGTTGTTCTTTCTAGCTTACTTCACTCTGTGTAATAGGCTTCAGTTTCATCCACCTCATTAGAACTGATTCAAATGTATTCTTTTTAATGGCTGAGTAATACTCCATTGTGTATGTGTACCACAGCTTTCTTATCCATTTGTCTGCTGATGGACATCTACGTTCCATTTCCTGGCTGTTATAAACAGTGCTGCGATGAACACTGGGGTACTCATGTCTCTTTCAGTTCTGGTTTCCTCGGTGTGTATGCCCAGCAGTGGGATTGCTGGGTCATATGGCAGTTCTATTTCCAGTTTTTTAAGGAATCTCTACCCTATTTTCCATAGTGGCTGTACTAGTTTGCATTCCCACCAACAGTGTAAGAGGTTTCCCTTTCCTCCACACCTTCTCCAGCATTTATTGCGTATAGACTTTTGATAGTAGCCATTCTGACTGGTGTGAAATGGTACTTCATTGTGGTTTTAATTTCCATTTCTCTGATCATGAGTGATGTTGAGCATCTTTTCATGTGTTTTTTAACCATCTGTATGTCTTCTTTGGAGAAATGTCTGTTTAGTTCTTTGGCCCATTTTTTGATTGGGTCGTTTATTTTTCTGGAATTGAGCTGCAGGAGTTGCTTGTATATTTTTGAGATTAATTCTTTGTCAGTTGCTTCATTTGCTATTAATTTCTCCCATCCTGAAGGCTGTCTTTTCACCTTGCTTATAGTTTCCTTTGTTGTGCAGAAGCTTTTAATTTTAATTAGGTCCCATTTGTTTATTTTTGCTTTGTTTTCCAATATTCTGGGAGGTGGTTGACCATATATTTAATGAACTCAGTACTATACTGTTCAGTAGATCTGTATGTCTACTGGTATGTTAAAACAACTTCTTGATTATTATAATTTTGCAGTGAGTCTTTAAATCTGATAATCTAAAGTTTTCTAAGTTTTTTCTTCTCAAATATTATTTTGGATAATATTGGACCTTCCATAGAAAGTTTAGAATCAGTTGCTGTCAGTTTCCACACAAAAAATGTTACTGGAATTTTGATCGGGATTATATTGAAATTAGATCAATTCAGGAAGAATCGAATTGATTCTTCAGTTTTACTGACCTAAACATAGAGAATCTTTCAAGTTTTAGGTCTTTTAAAATATATTTCTGTGATCTTTTTGAATTTATCTGTCTTTTCTGATGTGATTTTAAATGATATTGTTATTCTGTGACCTTGCTAAGCTAAATTACTCATTTTAACAACTCTTTTTTAAATATAAATTTATTTAATTGGAGGCTAATTACTTTACAATATTGTATTGGTTTTGCCATACATTGACATGAATCTTCCACAGGTGTACATGTGTTTCGCATCCTGAACCCCCTTCCCACCTCCCTCCCCTTACCATCCCTCTGGGTCATCCCAGTGCACCAGCCCCAAGCATCCTGTATCATGCATCAAACCTGGACTGGCAATTTGTTTCACATATGATAATATACATGTTTCAATGCCATTCTCTCAAGTCATCCCACCCTTTTAACAAGCTCTTTTGTAGCTCCCTTAGCTTTTAATGGGCATCCCTGGCAGCTCAGATGGTAAAGAATCTGCCTGCAATGCAGGAGACCCATGTTCGATTCCTGGGTTGGGAAGATCCCCTGGAGAAGGGAATGACTACCCACTCCAGGACTTCCCTGGTGGCTCAGATGGTAAAGCCTCTGTCTACAATGCGGGACACCCAGATTCGATCCCTGAGTTGGGAAGATCCCCTGGAGAAGGAAATGGCAATCCACTCCAGTAGTATTGCCTGGAAAATCCCATGGACAGAGGAGCTTGGTAGGCTACAGTCCCTGGGGTCGCAAAGAGTCGGACACAACTGAGCGACTTCACTCACCGACTCCAGTATTCTTGCCTGGAGAATTCTATGAACAGAGGAGCCTGGCGGGCTATAGTCCATGGGGTCGCAAAAAGACACAACTAAGTGACTAACACTTAGCTTTTTATATGTAAACAATTATCTTTTCTACAAATAAGGACAGCTTGACTTTTCCTTTTCATTCTGTATGTATTTTATTTATTATTTATTTTTGCCTTTCAGATGTGACAGGGGTTGCCAGTAAATGTTGATTAGGCAGAATAGACTTTGCCTTGTCCATATGTTAGTGGAAAAGCATTCTTACCATTAGGTATTATGTGAGCAGAGAGTTTTTCATAGATGTCCTTTATCAGATTGAGAAAGTTTCCTTCTTCTCTTACTTGTTAAGTAATTGTGTGGTCATTTTGGTATCCTAAATGACTTGAAGCCTGCACATCAGTTCTTTTTTACAGGCTGATCAATGCAATGTCACATTTCTTACTTGACTATAAACTCAGAATTTAAAAAGCAAAACAGATGCTAAGGCCTTATACTAGTAGAACAGACTTTAGAAATAACTTATTCAGAACTTGTTTAGAGACATATTGAGTTCTTATTGTTATACATTGGTAAGCAGTGTATACCCAGTACTCTAATTTTAAGTTTCTTAAATTATTGTATTCCCCTCTTAGGGGAAAATTTTGTTTTCAAAAATTCAGTTCCTTAGGAATATTTTTTTCTGAAATGAGTTGCTAAGCATAGGAATTCCTAAATTTGGCAATTGCCAATTTCATTCTTCTATTTAAAACCCCAAAAATAAATAGATAAATAAAAGTATTTCTGAGTTTGTGATTCGATTCCATGGCTATAATGGAAAAAGTCATTATTGAATCTGGTATTTAAGACTTTCCTCTTCAACAATTTTAAGCTGTGATTTATAGAATTAATAAACTCAGGGAAATGGTAAAGTGCAATTCTTAGAGTAGTCTTCAGCAAAACCACTCCATCAATTTCTTTAGAAATCAGTGAATCTCTAGAGCAATCATGTAAAATTTTGGTGCAAATTATTCTCACTTTTGTACATCTAGTCAATACCCTACATGATTCAGAAAGTTTTAAAAGTCATTTGAATTCACATTTACACAAACTCTTGAATCTTTCTATGGAGATTTTATGTGTGTGTGCTAGGTCACTCAGTTATGTCCAACTCTTTGTGACCCCATGAATAGTAGCCTGCCAAGCTCCTCTGTCCATGAGAAATCTCCAGGTAGGAATACTGAAGTGGGTTGCCATGCTCTCCTCCAGGATGGGGATTTTAGATATGGTCAAATAAGTGTTGGCTTCTGGAAAAAGATTTCCTTATTTTAGGCCAATCCAACTCTAGCTGGGAAATAAGGTCTTCTAACAGAAGGCTGAGCACTGAAGAATTGATGCTTTTGAACTGTGGTGTTGGAGAAGACTCTTGAGAGTCCCTTGGACTGCAAGGAGATCCAATCAGTCCATTCTGAAGGAGATCAGCCCTGGGATTTCTTTGGAAGGAATGATGCTAAAGCTGAAGCTCCAGTACTTTGGCTACCTCATGCGAAGAGTTGACTCATTGGAAAAGACTCTGATGCTGGGAGGGATTGGGGGCAGGAGGAGCAGGGGATGACCGAGGATGAGATGGCTGGATGGCATCACGGACTTGATGGACGTGAGTCTGAGTGAACTCCGGGAGTTGGTGATGGACAGGGAGGCCTGGCGTGCTGCGATTCATGGGGTCGCAAAGAGTTGGACACAACTGAGCGACTGAACTAAACTGAACAAAAGGAAGGACATTTTCCTGTTTTATGAATGGTGATAGCAATAGTTATTTTCCTATGGTCGCTTCCCACCTAACTCAGAAGAAAAACATTCATTACAAAGGTCTCCCAGCACCTGCTTGATCAGGCCTTCTGCTCCCTCTCTGCCTTGTCTTTGAATCCTTTGTTCCTTGCTCACTCAAGGACCGCCACACTCACTTCACTTTTCTTGAGCTTCTGCCTTCTGTTTCCTTTGCCTGGGTCATTTATCCCCTAGATATCTGCTTGGCTTACTCTTAACTCCCTAAGTGTTAACTTATCAAACAGGCCTTTCTTGACCACTTACATAAAGCAGC
Organism: Budorcas taxicolor; assembly: GCF_023091745.1. Taxonomy (NCBI): domain Eukaryota; kingdom Metazoa; phylum Chordata; class Mammalia; order Artiodactyla; family Bovidae; genus Budorcas; species Budorcas taxicolor. Next base: position 4,713,195 of record NC_068924.1, on the reverse strand, counting down.
CACTTCCCTCAGCAGTTATTATTGCTTATTCCCTTAACCTGTTTTTCTTCTTAAGACTTAATGTGCTATAGGATTTATGATCCAATGGGACTTTTACATATTTCTCTCTCAAAATGCAGTCTTTGATACATATAAGAGATGACGGATGTAAAATTTAAATATTAATATATGTAAACATTAAGAGCATGATGATACAATGAAAATTGAGCCAATAATGACTCAAGGATATAGAAACTTATATCAAATTAATCTCTTCAATCCTATCCCCCCACCTTCCTGCTAAAGGAGCAGACTTTTATTTACAACTTTTTTATAGCTTTATACTGTTTTAATAGTTGTGTTCCATGCATGTTCTTACACAGACACATTTGTGCCTAAAAATTCATTGTTTCATTTTTGAACCTTATAAAACAGTATATTATTCTAGATATTCTAGGGTTTATTTCATTCCACTTTATTTTTCTAAGATTGTTCATGTTGCTGGTTTAGCTAATATTTCATCATGTAAATATAACACAATTTGGGGGTTGTGGCTATTACAGATATTGTTACTGTAGACATTTGTGTGCTTGTCTCTTGGAATGTCTGGGAAAGAGTTTCTCTTGGTTTTATGTTAATACTTAAGAAAAGAGTTGTGTCAAAACTGTCTTCAGTAACTGTACTAATATACTCTATCACCAGAAGTAGGTAATACCTACATCTTTTTATTCACTCCAGTACTAGGTATTTTGATGTGCCTTTATATTTACCAATCTACTGAGTTAAAATGGTATTTCACCGCAGTAATTTGCACTTGTGATAACTAATGAGATTGAACATCCTTTCACATGTCTGTGGGCCATCCCTGCTGTTTTAATTGGAGGGACAACAGTGAGAGCTGTGGCTGAAGCACAGTGAGGGAGACGCAGAATGTGGGTATGATGTGGGTGGGGTCGGTGGGGTAGGGGGCGCTGGATAACGCCGAGCCTCATGAGTGAGCTGCGGTAATGACGAGGTCAGTCTGGGGCTGTGTGACTTACAGAAAATCGACAAGGGGTTGAAGACTTGAAGCAAGTTAGAAACAATTGCAATAGACTGCTGTATTGCTCAAAAATGGTAGCAAATTTGTAGAAGCAGTTATTATTGATCATTTTCCTTGTTTGCTTTAATTTTTCTGTAAACAAGAGTTCTGTAAGAGTAACTTTTATTTTTCTATTAAAGCTACATATTCACTTATTTTTTTTCTAAAAACCATGCTTTGAAGTTCTAAAAGTTTATTATTTTTTTTCACAGACTCACTAGTAGTTTCACAGCAAAATTCTTAAAATGTGTTATATTTATTCTTAAAATGTAACGATGGCTTTTCTGTCGCCAAAGATGGAGGATTAATTGCTAGTGTAATAATTTTAGCAACGTTGCGTTGAACGGCTTTTATGAACTCAGCAGCTGTGGTTACTCAGACTCAGCAGCTGCAGTTATCCTGACTCAAATGGTTTTGCATCAGTTATTAGAAAAGTCACAAGTTCCTGGTAAATTCATTTTTTGAAATCAGGAAGCTTAAGATAATCTTTTCTTGCAGATATCCTTCTATTTGCATATATTAACTCACATGTCAGGAGCATTGATGATTTATAGCTTTGCCAGTAGCACCACCGGCAAAAAGAAGTAATACAGATGTACTTTTATACAGCATGTATATGTAACCTTTTGGCTTCTAACTGTAAGCAAATCTGAGTTTGAATACTTGTAACATTTTGAGTTTTATGACCATAGCAAGACAAAAACAAGTGGATTGGAAGACTTTATCAGTCTGCTTAATTTTGTAGCATGCGCAATGATTTTGTATTTATTACTTTTGAGTGCTTATAAGGAAATACTAAGGTCACTAATATTGTATACTTAATTTTTTACTTCTATAATTGATCATTTAGTTAAAAAACAAAAATGTCTCTTAGTTTGAACAACTGGCAATTAAAGGGAAATAATTAAGCATTATTTCATCTTTTGTTTGTAAATTATATTTTATGGCAATGAAAGAAAAGTTGATAACAGAAAATTTTTCTTTACTGAATACTTCTACATAATGAATATAAAAGGAATGAAGAAGTTGAAAAGTCACTATTTTACAAACCCTAATAACTGATTCAGAAAATTATTATCAAAGGTTGAAACCATTAGATGGAAAATTGATGGGGAAATGTGCACGAGGGAACAGCTCTCACCACGTGTCCCCAGCGACCAGTCTTTGCATCACAGGCAGTTCTCTGACTCTGAGCCTCCTGATGTGATGCAGTGTGAAGAGTGCTTTCCATAAATATTCTTTCAGCAAAGTGAACCTGAGCTTAATCAAGCCTTTAGAAATAATTGCTACCTAACAGAAAGCACAGAGGGTAAAGGAACAATATAAACGACACTGTTCATTCCAGAATGTGGGGCATCATGCAGGATAACTCAGTTTTATCAGCAGTTGAGGGCATGCAAAAGAGGAAGGGCAGAGACTCCTCTGCATTAGAGAGACTCAAAATACAGAACAACTGCTTACCTTTTCTGTGGATACTGAGTTGAACAATACAATTTAAACAACTTTTGAGACCAATCAGGGAAATTTAAATATAGGCTGTGTATGATACACACCCATGATTTTTTATTAAGATTTTAGGTGAAATAATAGTGTTCTGGTTATGTTCTTATATTTTTTTGAGCTGCGTATTACTAATAAGAGAAGTAAATAACATGCCCTGGGTCTTGTTTTGTGGCTCTGCCGGGTCTTTGTTGCTGCACCTGGGCATGTTGCTGTGGCTGTGGGGACTGGGGGCCCTCTCTGGTCACAGTGACGGGCTTTTTGTTGCAGAGCACGGCTCTAGGGTGAGCAGCTGTCAGGAGTTGTGGCACGTGGGCTCAGTGGTTGTGCCTTGTGGGCTTAGTTGCTCTGTGGCAGGTGGAATCCTCTTGAATCAGGGACTGAACATGGGTCTTCTGCATTGACAAGCAGATTCTGGACCACCAGGGAAGTCCTTGAATTTGTTTGTAAACACTTAAGGAATAATGCCAAAGTAAAAGAAAATAAGAGATTAGGGAAGTAAGTTCAGGAAAATCTTGACCATAGTTGAATCTGGATAGGTATCTTTAAAAATATTCTTAGTAAAATCAACTTCTGTATATCTTTAAAAAGGTCCACCGTAAAATTAATTGTACAGAGTTACAATACATGTGATAGATATTTATGGGTCTTCTTCACCTTGTCACCCAATTAAAATGGAGACAGCTTTCAGTAGTTACCTCCAAAAAATTCTTGGTAGTAGGCAGCAGGTCACTCCATGGTAGATGGTGGAAAAAGCAAATATTCTGAGCCCACTTCTGAGTCGGCATGGCAGGCACCAGCAGCAGCCTGAGAGCACAGATCTAGTGAATCAAGGAGGCAGGGACACTTGAGACAAGCTTTGGTTCCTGAGCCAAGGCCAGAGAGGAGAGTGAGAAAAGTCACATCCTCTGTGTGCACCAGAAGAGTCAGCTTTTGCTTACTTATTCTGACTGAAATAACCCATGTTTTCACTGGCCCTAAATGCCCACTTTTCTACTTTCCTGTTTATTCTGTGAACTCCCAGACATTGTTTTAATGATTATCATGGTTCAGGTTCACCTCAGTTCAGCTCAGTCTCTCAGTCATGTCCGACTCTTTGCGACCCCATGAATCGCAGCACGCCAGGCCTCCCTGTCCATCACCAACTCCTGGAGTTCACCTAAACTCATGTGCATTGAGTTGGTGATGCCATCCAGCCATCTCATCCTCTGTCGTCCCCTTCTCCTCCTGCCCCCAATCCCTCCCAGCATCAGGGTCTTTCCTAATGAGTCAGCTCTTCGCATCAGGTGGCCAACGTATTGGAGTTTCAGCTTCAGTATCAGTCCTTCCAATGAGCACACAGGACTGATCTCCTTTAGAATGGACCGATTGGATCTCCTTGTAGTCCAGGGACACTCAAGAGTCTTCTCCAACACCGCAGTTCAAAAGCATCAAATCTTCAGCATTCAGCTTTCTTTACAGTCCAACTCTCACATCCATACATGATCCCTGGACAAACCATAGCTTTGAATAGATGGACCTTTGTTGGCAAAGGAATGTCTCTGCTTTTTAATATGTTGTCTAGGTTAGGCATAGCTTTTCTTCCAAGAAGCAAGTGTTGTTTTTTTTTTTTAATTTCATGGCTGCAGTCATCATCTGCAGTGATTTTGGAGCCCCCAAAATAAAGTCTCTCACTGTTTCTCCATCTATTTGCCATGAAGTGATGGGACTGCATGCCATGATCTTAGTTTTCTGAATGTTGAGATTTAAGCCAGCTTTTTCACTCTCCTCTTTCACTTTCATCAAGAGGCTCTTTAGTTCTTCTTCACTCTCTGCTATAAGGGTGGTTTCATCTGCATATCTGAGGTTATTGATATTTCTCCCAGCAATCTTGATCCAATTTGTGCTTCATCCAAGCCAGCATTTCCTATGATGTACTCTGCATATAAGTTAAACAAGCAGGGTGACAATATGCAGCCTTGATGTACTCCTTTCCCAGTTTGTAACCAGTCTGTTGTTCCGTGTCCAGTTCTAACTGTTGCTTCTTGACCTGCATACAGATTTCCCAGGAAGCAGGTCAGGTGGCCTGGTATTCTCATCTCTGTAAAAAACTTCCACAGTCAATAAAGCAGAAGTAGATGTTTTTCTGGAACTCTCTTGCTTTTTTTGATGATCCAATGGATGCTGGCAATTTGATCTCTGGTTTCTCTGCCTTTTCTAAATCCAGCTTGAACATCTGGAAGTTCACAGTTGACATACTGTTGAAGCCTGGCTTGGAGAACTTTGAGCATTTCTTTGCTAGTGTGTGAGATGAGTGGAATTGTGCGGTAGTTTGAGCATTCTTTGGCACTGCCTTTCTTTGGGATTGGAAAGAAAACTGACCTTTTCCAGTCCTGTGGCCACTGCTGAGGTTTCCAAATTTGCTGGCATGTTGAGTGCAGCACTTTCACAGCATCATCTTTTAGGATTTGAAATAGCTCATTGGAATTTCATCACCTCCACTAGCTTTGTTTGTAGTGATGCGTCCTAAAGCCCACTTGACCTTACATTCCAGAATGTCTGGCTCTACGTGAGTGATGACACCATCATGGTTGTATGGATCATGAGGATCTTTTTTGGATAGTTTCTGTGTATTCTTGCCACCCCTTCTAATATCTTCTGCTTCTGTTAGGTCCATACCATTTCTGTCCTTTATTGCGCCCATCTTTGTATGAAATGTTCCCTTGATATCTCTAATTTTCTTGAAGAGATTTCTAGTCTTTCCCATTCTGTTGTTTTCCACTATTTCTATGCATTGATCACCTGAGGAAGGCTTTCTTATCTCTCCTTGCTGCTCCTCAGAACTCTGCATTCATGTCTGTATACCTTTCTTTTTCTGCTTTGCCTTTTGTTTCTTGTCCTTTGTCAGCTATTTGTAAGGCCTCCTCAGACAACCATTTTGCCTTTTTGCATTTCTTTCATTTGGGCATGGTCTTAATCACTGCCTTCTGTACAATGCCAGGAACCTAGGTCCATAGTTCTTCAGGCACTCTGTCTAGCAGATCTAACCCTTTGAATCTGTCACTTCCATTGTATAGTCATAAGGGATTTGATTTATGTCATACCTGAATGGTCAAATCCCTTATGATTATATTGAAGTCAGAAATAGATTTAAGGGACTAGATCTGATAGATAGAGTGCCTGATGAACTATGGACTGAGGTTCATGACATTGTACAGGAGACAGGGATCAAGACATTCCCATGGAAATGAAATGCAAAAAAGTTAAATGGCTCTCTGGGGAGGCCTTACAAATAGCTGTGAAAAGAAGAGAAGAGAAAAGCAAAGGAGAAGAGGAAAGATATCAGCAGCTAAATGCAGAGTTCCAAAGAAGAGCAAGAAGAGATAAGAAGCCTTCCTCAGTGATCAATGCAAAGAAATAGAGGAAAACAACAGAATGGAAAAGACTAGAGATCTCTTCAAGAAAATTAGAGATACCAAGGGAACATTTCATGCAAAGATGGGCTTGATAAAGGACAGAAATGATATGGACCTAACAGAAGCAGAAGATATTAAGAAGAGGTGGCAAGAATACACAGATGAACTGTACAAAAAAGATCTTCACAACCAAGATAATCATGATGGTATGATCACTCACCTAGAGCCAGACTACCTGGAATGTGAAGTCAAGTGGGCCTGAGGAAGTATCACTATGAACAAAACTAGTGGAGGTGATGGACTTCCTATTGAGCTCTTTCAAATCCTGAAATATGTTGCTATGAAAGTGCTGCACTCAATATACCAGCAAATTTGGAAACCTCAGCAGTGGCCACAGGACTGGAAAAGGTCAGTTTTCATTCTAATCCCAAAGAAAGGCAATGCCAAAGAATGCTCAAATTACCACACAATTGTACTCATTTCACACGCTAGTAAAGTAATGCTCAAAAATTCTCCAAGCCAGGCTTCAGCAATATGTGAACCGTGAACTTCTTGATGTTCAAGCTGGTTTTAGAAAAGGCAGAGATCAAATTGCCAACATCTGCTGGATCATGGAAAAAGCAAGAGAGTTCCAGAAAAACATCTATTTCTGCTTTATTGACTATGCCAAAGCCTTTGACTGTGTGGATCACAATAAACTGTGGAAAATTCTGAAAGAGATGGGAATACCAGACCACCTGACCTGCCTCTTGAGAAACCTATATGCAGGTCAGGAAGCAACAGTTAGAATTGGACATGGTACAACAGACTGGTTCCAAATAGGAAAAGGAATACATCAAGGCTGTATATTGTCACCCTGCTTATTTAACTTCTATGCAGAGTACATCATGAGAAATGCTGGGCTGGAAGAAGCACAAGCTGGAATCAAGGTTGCCAGGAGAAATACCAATAACCTCAGATAAGCAGATGACACCACCTTTATGGCAGAAAGTGAAGAGGAACTCAAAAGCCTCTTGATGAAAGTGAAAGAGGAGAGTGAAAAAGTTGGCTTAAAGCTCAACATTCAGAAGACGAAGATCATGGCATCTGGTCCCATCACTTCATGGGAGATAGATGGGGAAATAGTATCAGTTTTTATATTTGGGGGCTCCAAAATCACTGCAAATGGTGACTGCAGCCATGAAATTAAAAGAGGCTTACTCCTTGGAGGAAAGTTATGACCAACCTAGATAGCATATTAAAAAGCAGAGACATTACTTTGCCAACAAAGGTCCGTCTAATCAAGGCTATGGTTTTCCCAGTGGTCATGTATGGATGTAAGAGTTAGACTGTGAAGAAAGCTGAGTGCCAAAGAATTGATGCTTTTGGACTGTGGTGTTGGAGAAGACTCTTGAGAGTCCTTTGGACTGCAAGAAGATCCAACCAGTCCATTCTAAAGGAGATCAGCCCTGGGTGTTCTTTGGAAGGAATGATGCTAAAGCTGAAACTCCAGTACTTTGACCACCTCATGCAAAGAGTTGACTCATTGGAAAAGACTCTGATGCTGGGAGGGATTGGGGGCAGGAGGAGAAGGGGACGACAGAGGATGAGATGGCTGGATGGCATCACTGACTTGATGGGCATGAGTTTGAGTGAACTCTGGGTTATGGTGATGGACAGGGAGGCCTGGCGTGCTGCAGTTCATGGGGTCACAACGAATTGGACATGACTGAGCTACTCAGCTGAGCTGAACTGAACAGAATGGTCTAGTGGTTTTCCCTACTTTCTTCAATTTAAGTCTGAATTTGTCAATAAGAAGTTCATGATCTGACCCACAGTCAGCTCCCAGTCTTGTTTTTGCTGACTGTATAGAGCTTCTCCACTTTTGGCTGAAGAATATAATCAATCCTATTTCAGTATTGACCATCTGGTGACGTCCATGTGTAGAGTCTTCTCTTGTGTTGTTTGAAGAGGGTGTATAATTCATGGTGGTTAATTTAATGAACTGCACGTTTGGTTTTTATGATTTGATGAAGTTTGGCATTGTTGCATTGTGAGAGCATCACAATACAGCAAACATTTCCATCACCCCCAAAGTTTTCCCTCACAGTTTACAGTCCCTTCGTCTTCTCTTCCCTCCCCTATCCCAGGCAACTCTGATTTCTATTTTGTCAGTTTGAGTGAGGTTTGCATTTTCTAGAGTTTTACATAAGAGTAAGAGTTAAGTACTCTTTTTGGTTTAGTTTCTATCTCATTCAACATTATTACTCTAAGATTCATCTGTGTGATCTTATTGGGACCATGGGTTTTTAAATTGCTGATTAGTAGACCATCGTACAGAGAAGGCAATGGCAACCCATTCCAGTACTCTTGCCTGGAAAATCCCATGGACGGAGGAGCCTGGTAGGCTGCAGTCCATGGGTTTCGCTAGGAGTTGGACACGACTGAGTTACTTCACTTTCTCTTTTCACTTTCATGCATTGGAGAAGGAAATGGCAACCCACTCCAGTGTTCTTGCCTGGAGAATCCCAGGGATGGGGTATCCTGGTGGGCTGCCGTTTATGGGGTCGGACACGGCTGAAGTGACTTAGCAGCAGCAGCACACCATCGTGTGGATATACTACAGCTTGCTTATTCATTCATTTCTTGAAAGACATATTGTTTCCAGTTTGAGGCTACTAAGATTAAGTTAAGTTTTGAACATTTGAACCTTTTATGTTTTCTGTGAGAACATGCTTTTATTTTGCTTGGACAAGTACTTAGGAGTGAATGGCTGGATCATATGATACGTATATGTTTACTTTTTAATTAACTGCCAAACTGTTTTTAAATGTCAGTTAATAAATTTTTCATAATAAATATATGAAAATATTAGGAAACATGAAGTCTTTTATATCTGTGTGTATAAGTATGTATATGTCATGTAAAGCATTCATATATTCTGTGTCTAAGAAATAACAAAGTACAATTTTACTCCTAGCAAGTTGGATTGTTAGAGCCACTAATTATATGAAAATTTATGATTATACAAAAAATTATCACTCTACAAAACATCATGATTATATATATCTCCACAAGGCAGAGATGGTTCCAAACATTTCATATAGTCTAATGATTAATTCCAGATTTGAGTTATTTAATATTAACCAGAGATATACATAAAACATCAATATCTATGATTTATACTGAGGTGTTCAGGCTATCACTTCAAATAATATATACCTCAGTATTTGAAAACTGATATATTCACTAGTTTTAGTAAAACTTAAACGTCTTTTGATGAGAAATTCATTCTTAATTCGCTTGTTAAAATTCAAAAAGCTAGATGATCTCCTCCTATTCATTTTCAGGCTTTAAATATCATATTGCTTAGAAATATGAGAGAAAAATGGTGATATGAGTACTTGATATGGTAGATTGCCTGCACATTTCACTTTTGATCTTGAGTGCAATCTTATCTGTCAAATCACCAACATAAATTACAGTTTGGGCTTGAATGTGACTGGCATAAATATTATTATTGAGCACAAGAGGGGCATAGAGAAAGGATTCTCCACCCTTTATCTTGCATTTTTTAACAGTAGAAAGATAAACCTCTGGATTTTCTCCTATATCTCACTTTGACAGCTTAGTCTACTGTTTTCCTTTTACAGTATGTAGCAAGATTTAATATAATTTCTTACATCCTGATATTTTTGGTAACACAGTGAAACATATTGTACCTAGCCAGGCACCCAGAGGGAAGATGACAGTGGCAGGGAGTGAGTGAAGAGAGAGAGAATATGGACTAAATAAACTTTTACGGGCACCCAAATAGCTATTGAAAAAGGAAATATTAATAATACTTGAGCTGAAATTTAAAAAATAATATTATTTAATGAATTTATATTTATTTCAAATACAAATAGAAAAATATAATGTATGCATATAAAATGTTACACTTTATATGAAATGTATTATAAATTCTTTTTCTGTAAATTGTCATTGGAAGAAAAGATGATTTAGCTATTTTTCTTTCTGATATGTATACGTTTAATTGCTTTTAGCGTGTTTTGGGATTACTAGATATTTTTGTGCAGATCAGTTCCGTTCAGTCACTGATTCATGTTTGACACTTTGTGACCCTATGACCCTATGAACTGCAGCACGCCAGGCTGTTCATCACCAAATCCCAGAGCCTGGTCAAACTCATATCCATCAAGTCGGTCATGCCATCCAACCATCTTGTATAGCTCTTCTGTGTATTCTTGCCACCTTTTCTTAATATCTTCAGCTTCTGCTAGATCCATACCATTTCTGTCCTTTATTGTGCCCATCCTTGCATGAAATGTTCCCTTGGTGTCTCTAATTTTCTTGAAGAGATCTCTAATCTTTTCCATTCTGTTGTTTTCCTCTATTTCCTTGGTTTGATCACTCTTATCTCTCCCTGCTATTCTTTGGAACTCTGCATTCAAATGAGTATTTCTTTCCTTTTTTCCTTTGCCTTTAGCTTCTCTTCTTTTCTCAGCTATTTGTAAGGCCTCCTCAGACAACCATTTTGCCTGCATTTTTGCATTTCTTTTTCTTGGGGATGGTCTTGATCACTGCCTCCTACACAATGTCACGAACCTCTCAGTCCATAGTTGTTCAGGCACTCTGTAGCAGATCTCATACCTTGAATCTGTTGGTCATTTCCACTGTATAATCATAAAGGATTTGATTTTGGTCAGTCTGAATGGTCTAATGATTTTCCCTGATTTCTTCAACTTACATCTGAATTTGGCAATAAGGAGTTCATGATCTGAGCCACAGTCAGCTCCTGGTCTTGTTTTTGCTAGGTGTATAGAGCTTCTCCCGGAGAAGGCAATGGCACCCCACTCCAGTACTCTTGCCTGGAAAATCCCATGGGTGGAGGAGCCTGGTAGGCTGCCGTTCATGGGGTCACTAAGAGTCAGACACGATTGAGCGTCTTCACTTTTTACTTTCATGCATTGGAGAAAGAAATGGCAACCCACTCCAGTGTTCTTGCCTGGAGAATCCCAGGGTCGGGGGAGCCTGGTGGGCTGCCGTCTATGGGGTCGCACAGAGTCGGACATAACTGACGTGACTTAACAGCAGCAGCAGCAGCATAGAGCTTCTCCATCTTTGGCTGCAAAGAATATAATCAGTCTTATTTCTATACTGACCCTCTGGTGATGTCCATGTATATAGTCTTCTCTTGTGTTGTTGGAAGAGGGTGTTTGCTGTGACCAGTGCGTTCTCTTGGAAAACTCTGTTACTCTTTGCCCTGCTGCATTTTGTACTCGAAGGCCAAACTTGTCTGTTACTTGAGGTATCTCTTGACTTCCTTCTTTTGCATTCCAGTCCCCTATAATGAAAAGGACATCTGTTTTGGTGTTAGTTCTAGAAAGTCTTGTAGGTCTTCATAGAATTGTTCAGCTTCTTTGTTCAACTTCATTAGCGGTTGGGGCATAGACTTGGATTACTGTGATTTTAAATGGTTTTCCTTGGAAACGAACAGAGATCATTCTGTCATTTTTGACATTGTACCCAGGTCCTTTTTTGAGCTCCTTTGATGACTATGAGGGCTGCTCCATTTCTTCTAAGGGATTTTTGCCCACAGTAGAAGATATAATGGTTATCTGAATTAAATTCAAGCATTCTGGTCCATTTTAGTTCACTGATTCCTAAAATGCTGATGTTCACTCTTGCCATCTCTTGTTTGACCACTTCCAATCTACCTTGATTCATGGACCTAACATACAAGGTTCCTATGCAATATTGCTCTTTACAGCATCGGACTTTATTTCCACACCAGTCACATTCACAACTGGGCATTGTTATCACTTTGGCTCTGACTCTTCATTCTTTTTGTAGTTACTTCTCCAGTCTTCCACAGTAGCATATTGGGCACCTACCCACCTGGGGAGTTCATCTTTGTATCATATCTTTTTTCCTTTTCATGCTGTTCATGGGGTTCTCAAGGCAAGAATACTAAAGTGGTTTACCATTCCCTTCTCCAGAGGTCCAGCTTTTGTCAGAACTCTCCACTGTGACCCGTCCCATCTTGGGTCACCCTACACAACATGTCTAATTATATTCCTTGTAAAATTAGAATTTTAAATACATTTTTGCCTTCTCTTGTTTTATCATGTAGCTATATATAAATCTAGTTAGAAGTCTCATAATTTTAGTTACTTTAAAAAATCTGATCTCTTTTATATCTGTTTTCTATGTTATTAATTATAGTCTTACTTTTTCCTTCCATCTACATTCTCAACTTTATAAGTTGTTATGTTTGGCTTGGTTTTCAGTATTGCTTCTGTTTGAACATAAGTGGTTTCTGTTTTAATTTTCCTCTATGAATTTCATTCACTGTAGTTCTATCAGTTTTGATTTGTAGAATTTTCATGATTGCAGTGTATGTTGTGTAGTTTGAATTTTGATCACTGTATTTAGACATAGCACATTATCACCCAAAAGCCAAGGTAACAAACAGCAAGTGTCCCTGCTCTTTCCCTCTGCAAGGCAGTTTGTTTTCTAACTAGCCTATTGAGTACTTTTATTGAAAGTTCTGGAGTTCTGTTTTCTCTCTTTGAAAATGTGAACCTTATGAACTCAATGAGGGACATTTTACCAAGTAATTGATCAGTGTTTTTCAAAAGTGTCAAGGTCAGAAGGAAAAAGAATGACTGTCACAGTTTTGGGTGAGACTATGATAAATAACAGCTAAATGCAATGTGTTATTTCCCTGAGAGAATAATAGGAAATCTGTGGGAAAACTGGTAAAATTCGAACATATTTTGTACTAGATTAGTTAATAGTATTGTACAATGTTAATTTCCTGGTTTTGTTAATTATATTGTGATTATGTAAGATGTTGCTATCATTAGGGGTTAACTGTATAATTGGAATTTTCTGTACTATTTTTGCCACTTTTATATAAATCTAAAAATAGTTCACAGTAAAAAGTAAACAGACAAACCAACCAAGCTGTAGGCCCCTTAGGCAGATAGACCAGGGCATATGCTGGCTTAAGAGCCCACCAGGTCTCTAGGTCCGCTCTGCCTCTTTGGCTCTACGATTTAACGCTTTCCAAACTCAGTTTTCCTTGCATTTCAGTGATAAATTTTAAAAGATTTTTTGTTGCTAATATTTTTATTTATGCATAATTTTAAATTGCACTGTTATAAAATTTTCTCCAGGTATTTAATCTACTGCCATATACCCCGAGACAAACATGTAATTTGCTTAATTTGTTTGACAATCCATTTTCTCACCTGTAATTTGAGAATGAGCATTCATTCGTAAAGTCTGTAGTCTTTCTCATTCCAAGAAGGACCTTACTGGAGGTGACTTACAGAAATAAAAATAATCTATTTGTGTAAAATCAATAGTTGAGGAAATCAAAAGAGAAAATTAGGAAAAGAGAACTAGGGAAATAGTTTATGCCAAAAGAAGACACACAACAACTCATACTCTCAGGTTCTGTAAAGCTGTTGTTAGATTAGAAATTCTCCTGTGTGCTTTACAACATCAAAAAGAAAGGAAAAATAAAATTGTAAGATTTAGTATACTGCAATAAAGACACAGCTGCTCAGGAGAAGCCTAGGCGTTCCCTAGGTGTCTCTCGTCGTTTTTAGTGAGCGCTGATGGAGAGCAGTGGCGGCGCCTCCTGCGGGCCCTACAGCATTGCCGCTGCCCTGGAGTGTGCCAGGGGCATGGTGCAAGCTGTGCAGTACAGCTAGCACATGGAAGAAGTGATGTGCTGTTCATGGGAAATTTCATTCCCTTTGACACCATTTTAAAGGATTATCATTGAAAAAAATATTTTTAATTGGTTTAACACATGAGTATTGAAAAGATATTTTATCATCTGTACTTTGTAAAAAGATAAATGTGTCAGATTTTATAAAAACAAAAGATGATCCATTGTTACAAGTTATAACCCCATCCTCATTATACAATATTTTTATTATGCATTTGAAATCCCTTTTCATTACTATTTGTTCAATAAAGATTATAATTGTGTTTTTTTTTCTAGCATAGCTGATGAATTAGATGCTGTTGTTGTAGGGTTCAGCTAGAGCAAATGAAAATAACTTATCAGAAAAATAAAGAAAATGAAATATAAATCTGCTCTTCATAACAGTGCTCATATTGTTATTTTTCTGGGAAGAAAACCTATTTGGGCTGGTAAACATTTTATTTTAAAATAGTTTTTAACATCAACTGTAAAAAACATCATGTGTAGAAAAATACTTGAACCTTTTTTCCTTTAGACATCTCTTTGCATTCTTATTTTGTTTTCTGTCATGTTTGACAAATTTTAAACACAAATAGGTGATAGCAATTGTTACCAGAGTCAAAATAGCACTTCTTCTGACTACCAACTAGTGATGTTTGTGGTCTAGCAGAGCTGATGAATTAGATGCTGTTGTAGGGTTCAGCTAGAGCAAATGAAAATAATTTATTAGAAAAACAAAGAAAATGAAACAATGAATCACCACAATTTTTTCTAGATTAGAGAATCAATAAAAAACTCTAGAAGGAACTTGAGTTAAACAGCAGGAATCTGTATGTTTATCAGTTAATTAGTGCATTTATTTTGAAAGATTTATGGTCCTTATTTTATTGTGAGCTTTAATAGTATAAGAACCCTCCGAATCTGTTAAAAAGGAAAAGCAGCTTATATCTCTCAAAAAGTAAAACAGAAAAAATAGTTGATACCCTGCAAATGTTGATGTATAAAATATTAGCTTAGGAAACATTTAGTTTGGATTTGGGAATTTATTTTGTTTCTGTCAGATAAGCAATGAGCTAGCGCAGTTTCAATATTCAGTTGAAATATTTATGAAAAACCATCAAAAGATACTTAACTGATTTTATACACCTAGTCTAATATCTGTAATATAATATATAGAATACTCAGTGATATCCTGGATCATTCTTAGTAAATGATTAAGAAGACATTGATATTATTGAAATGGAAGCCATTATACACTGTGTTGAAAAGAAAATGTGAGTGAATTGATTTTGATGAGAATGAGGTTGTGTGTGTGTGTTAGTCGCTCAGTCGAGTCCAACTCTTTGTGACCCCATGGTCTGTCCATGGGATTCTCCAGACAGGAATCCTGGAGTGGGCTGCTATTTTCTTCTCCAGAGAATGGTGACAGAGAAGCTGATAACTTGAAAGTTACAGAAGTAAAGGAAAGTGAAAGTTGCTCAGTTGCGTCTGACTCTTTGCAACCCCAGGAGGCTCCTCGGTCCATGGAATTTTCCAGGCAAGAATACTAGAGTATGTAGCCATTCCTTTCGCCAAGGAATCTTCCCCACCCAGGGACTGAACCCAGGTCTCCTGCATTGCAGGCAGATTCTTCACTGTCTGAGCCATCAGACGCCTTTCACAGAAGTGAAAGCCCTAAGTAGGAAATAATTTATTTTGCTTGATTTTTACTAATTGATCTATAACTTCTTTCATTTGAGTCTTATATATAGAAGAAATATTGAGATGGCAACTTAAAATCAATATAGAATCCTAAAAGCTTAGATTTATTGTAATAAGTACCAACAGTTACTTAAAATTGTTTTACTATTTCATAGTTTGCTATACTATTTATTGGGCTTCCCTGGTGGCTCAGATGGTGAAGAATCTACCTGCAATGCAGGAGACCCTGGTTCCATCCCTGGATTGGAAAGATCCTCTAGAGAAGGGAATGCCTACCCTCTGCAGTATTGTTGCCTGGAGAATTCCATGGACAGAGGAGTCTGATGGACTATAGTCCATGGGATCAGGAAAAGTAGGACACAGCTGAGCGACTAACGCTTTCACTTCACTTTCATACTATTTACTATCTTTTCTGTCATTTCATCTTTTCAAAAAATTATATCAGTATTTTGAGGTTATGCAATTTAAATCATTCCAATTGAAAAATATTTTCATTTCAGAAGTGAGCAAATAGGTTATTAAGAATGGATCTAACTAAAGAAGTAGCTTTTCAGATGAAAAGTCATTATAATATGTACATAAATATATATATATATACACACACACACATAGTCTTTATAAGTTAAATATGGCTGTTTTTGTATCCTACTGAATGGTCGTGTTCATTTATTGCTTTTTATTTTCTTCATTCAGGTTATTTCACAGTTGAAGATCTTAGGCAGATCTGTAACAGCTGGTTGCAAATTTGATAGAGAAATCTGGTCTAATGAACTTTCTCCTGTCCTCAATCTCTGGAAGAAATTAAATCAGGTTAGTAGTGGAACATTCTTCCTTTGTTTTTTTCTGTTTTCCTCCATATCCTTTTCTTTTTCCAGTTTTATCTCCAAATATGTTAGTAAATTTTGGTATTGATGTGCCCTTAATGTATGCAGTATCCTGGAAAAAGATGAAGGAAGTAATAGTAATAGAAGTACATCAGCCCAAGAAGTAGTGTCACCAGTGTAGTTTGTCTTATCCTGGTAAATGTACTGTGACATCCTCTGTGGCTGATACATATTTTGTTCACTCTTTGTCTTCTCTTCCCTCTTTCTGTAAAGTCAATGACTTCTCTTAAATGTGAAAATTTTCAAAGGAATCCAAGTGCTAAGAAAAAGCAATTCATCGACTAGAATTATTTCTGTATTGCAGAACAGTTATAGATTATAGATGGTTGCTTGCTCACTAGGCAAAACCATTACAGTATTAATGGTTACTATTCTAATTGAATAAGGACTTACTTTCTGAAATTAAAAAATATAATTTTACAACTCATATGTTTAGTAATGCTATAAGAATGTTTATATATCGATAGCCTTCTCCAATAAGGGAAGTCAATTAGGCTTATTTCAGAACCTATAAAATTTCAAACCCTCAAATCTTAGTTTTCAAGTTATTCTTAGTGTCAACAATTGGTGATTGTTGGGAGTCTGAATAAATAATGACCTCAGCTAACTGGAATTGCCACTTTATTTAGACCATCAGATTGATAAAGCTTGAGGAAGAATTAGAGAGTGAAAAGATACACTGCATCCCTTGGTGTTCCAAACCCAGGCTCTCCACTAGTGCCTGAGGCATACAGGTAACCTCATTGCACAGATTCCCGACCATGAAGTCATGGCCCTGATTTCCATTCTTCGTATCAGTTCGTATTGAAGTAATTATTCTTTAACCTTTTTTTTCTTAAACCAACCCTTGCTTATACATTAAAATCAAATTTATACAAATTTATTGAGGAAATTTGCTGTTAATCTGATTCTTATTTCTTTGTAACTCATTAGTTTTTTGCCCACGGAGAAGGCAATGGCACGCCACTCCAGCACTCTTGGCCTGGAAAATCCCATGATCGGAGGAGCCTGGTAGGCTGCAGTCCATGGGATCGCTAAGAGTCAGACATGACTGAGCAACTTCACTTTCACGCATTGGAGAAGGAAATGGCAACCCACTCCAGTGTTCTTGCCTGGAGAATCCCCGGGACGGGGGAGCCTGGTGGGCTGCCGTTTGTGGGGTCACACAGAGTCAGACATGACTGAAGCGACTTAGCAGCAGCAGCAGCAGAATATTTTGTCTCTATTTTCCCTAAATTTCACCACATTAAATACAGGTGTGGATTTTGTTTTGTTTTGCATCCATTCTGTTTGATACTCTGAGAACTTGGAATTCTAAAAGCCAGCCTTCCCAGCTATACCTTTTTCAGTGTATTCCTCACATAGCTGGGCTGCATGCTATGAAATATCGAATACTGTGCTGTCATTGGTGGGTGCTTAATACTGCTATTTTCAGCCCTGAAATGGTAAGGTGGTGAGCAGTAGTCTTTCCAGGGAAACATGAAAAGATAAGTTTGCAACCCAGAATTCTCCTAGCTTGACCCCACCCATGCATCCAGCCCTCAGCCATAGGTTACTATATTCTCTACTTGGCTGTTTACCCAAACCCTTTCTGTCTCCCAGATGTTTTCCATTCTTTTTGTGCCATTTTCTGGGTTCGTTGTCCTCTTGTTTTGTCCAAGACAGAATGCAGAAGTGGGAGATATGTTGCCCATTTTGTCCAGAACCAAGCATAACTTTTTTTTTTTTAATTTTTATTTTTACTATATTTTACTTTACAATACTGTGTTGGTTTTGCCATACATTGACATGAATCTGCCATGGGTGTACATGAGTTCCCAATCCTGAATCCCCCTCCCACCTCCCACCCCATATCATCTCTCCAGGTCATCCCCGTGCACCAGCCCCAAGCATCCCATATCCTATATCGAACATGGACTGGCAATTCGTTTCTTACATGATAATATACATGTTTCAATGCCATTCTCCCTAATCATCCCACCCTCTCCTTCTCCCTCAGAGTCCAAAAGTCCGTTTTATACATCTGTATCTCTTTTGCTGTCTCACGTACAGGGTTATCATTACCATCTTTCTAAATTCCATATATATGTGTTAGTATACTGTATTGGTGTTTTTCTTTCTGGCTTACTTCACTCTGTATAATCGGTTCCAGTTTCATCCATCTCATTAGAACTGATTCAAATGTATTCTTTTTGATGGCTGAGTAATACTCCATTGTGTATATGTACCACAGCTTTCTTATCCATTCATCTGCTGATGGACATCTAGGTTGTTTCCATGTCCTGGCTATTATAAACAGTGCTGCAACAAACATTGGGGTACACATGTCTCTTTCAGTTCTGGTTTCCTCAGTGTGTATGCCCAGCAGTGGGAGCATAACTTTTAAAATGTCATTTTGTTTTATTTGTAAGATAACTATAGATTCATTAAAAGATAGTTGTTATTATATTATATTCATATAATATATTATAGTCAAATTAACCTTTCAAATATCTTGTGCTTCATCCTGTTATAATGTTTTATTTTTTTATCTCTCCCATTTCCTTCCTAACGCTATTGCCATAATTGAGGCTTTTATTCTCTCATACATATTATTGCAGAAAACAACAAATTTGACTCTCCTTATAATATGTCCATCCTTGAAGTCATATTTCAGATTATTACATTAATTTTCCTAAAGAAAATTGTTTTCCACAACATGGCTCCATATCCAACCTAACCTGTAAGCCTTTTCCATAGTGAGGCAGACCTCATAAAAAAAAACCCCAGCCTTACGTGACTCTTCATATACTATGGAAATTAACTTTGTAACTATTTATGTAGCTATGTGCTGTATTCGAAAAGGATAATAAAACTTGTATTATCTCTCTGAGAGCAACATATGTGACAGCTGTAAATTTCTTCTAAGCCTCAGTGCACTGGCAAGACTAGAGCATTATCTTCATAGGTATTTCCATGACAGAAGGATAAAGTCCAAACTTGGAAACATCTCTAGATCATTGTGTGGATCACAACCAACTGTGGAAAATTCTTAAAGAGATGGGAATACTGAACCACATTACTTGCCTCCTGAGAAAACTGTATGCAGGTCGAGAAGCAACATTTAGAATCAAACATGGAACAATGGATGGGCTCAACATTGGGAAAGGAGTCTGTCAAGGCTGTATATTGTCACCCTGCTTATTTAACTTGTATGTACAGTACATCATGCAAAATCCAGGCTGGATGAAACACAGGATGGAATCAAGATTGTTGGGAGAAATACTGATAATCTCAGATATTCACATGACACCACCCTAATGGCAGAAAGTGAAGAGGAACTAAAGAGGAGAGTAAAAAAAGCTGGCTTATAACTCAACATTCAGAAAACTAAGATCATGGCGTTTGGTGCCATCGTTTCATGGCAAATAGATGGGGAAAAAACAGAAACAGTGACAGACTTTATTTTCTTGGTTCCCAAAATAACTGGGGCAGATGGTGACTGAGCCATGAAATTAAAAGACGCTTGCTCCTTGGAAGAAAAGCTGTGACCAACCTAGACAGCATGTTAAAAAACAAGAGACATCACTTTGCTGACAAAGGTCTGTATAGTCCAAGCTGTGGTTTTTCCAGTAGTCATGTATGGATGTGAGAGTTGGACTATAAAGAAAGCTGAGCACTGAAGAATTGATGCTTTTGAACTGTGATGTTGGAGAACACTCTTGAGAGTCCATTGGACTGCAAGGAGATCCACTCAGTCCATCCTAAAGGAAATCAGTCCTGCATATTCATTGGAAGGACTGATGCTGAAGCTGCAGCTCCAATACTTTGGCCACCTGATGTGAAGAACTGACTCATTAGAAAAGCCCTGATGCTGAGAAATATTGAGGGCAAGAGGAGAAGGGGGCAGCAGAGGATGAGATGCCATCATCAACTCAATGGACATGTTTGAGCAAACTCCGGTGATAGCAAAGAACAGGGAAGCCTGGGGTACTACAGTCCATTGTATAGCATAGTCAGACATGACTGAGCGACTGAGTAACAAGTAGACCATTTGGCTCCAGAAGAGAGTTTTATTTACATACTACAGGGTTGGTTAGATTTCCTAGGACATCCTCTTTGGAGGGGAACATAGCAGCGTCCTTCTTCCTCTTTATAAGCAGAGAATAACCTCTTCACCCATCCTTTGCACACCTTGCTCACTGAGTGTGTGGCTACTTGCATAGGATAACTGATCTGGCTGTCATTCAGTCACCCCAAAGGTAAGACCTGGAGCAAAGGTGTAGGAGCAGCACATTATTTGCTGTGAGCTGATAAATAATCTCTAATGTTAACTTTGTGTTAACATTCAGGATGAAATTAATAAATATGAAGTTTAAAAATCCAACACTCACTTGTTTGAATAATTATTTATCTCTTCTCAGATCATAGTTGTAATTGAGTGTATTTAAGACGTTGCTTTACTCAACATATTTAGTTGTTTTCAGCAGTATCTTAACTCTGCTAAAAACAGAAGCTGAAAATCTGCTTCTGATTTTGAAAACATTGTAAGTTAACGTGTGTCTCTAAAGTGATTATGCTTTGTAGACTCTCTTTTTCTGTTAAGTAATATTATGCAATGTTGCACTTCAAAGTTTTTTTTTTTTTCTCAGTGAATATCTGCACTGACTGTTGAAATGCTGACTCTTCCTTTTAGTCTTAAAATTATGAACCAGTTTGCTCACTATATTAGAACAGTTGGTCACTTCTCAAACTTTTAAGCAACACACTTGCACATGAATACATACACAGAAGCATTTTATGCTGTTGTATTTATTGTGTTTCTAACAGTTAGTTGAACACACAAGAATGCCAAAAAGCATTCCACTGTCATGAAAATATATACACCATTTTTAAGGATGGCATGGAAGGAAAGATGAACTATTCATTGTGGGTCCATTTTATAAAATGTGCTCTAGTGTTTCCTCTAAACAGGTATAAGTTTTCACATTTGTGACATTTCTTAACATTCTTCATAATCTGCTCTTCTTACTCTCTTTCTTTGTATTGCTGAAACTGTTAAAAAAAAAAAAAGCTCCATATGAAATTCATGATGTGCCTGGCACATAGTAGCATTCTCGAATGTTATTCATTTTTCCATTTAAATATCATGATCTGTGTAGATCTTTTAAATTGAGATTTTGTTATTACTCTGTTATTCTGCTGTGTGTTTAGCTCAGTCGTGTCAGACTCTGTGTGACCCTATGGACGCTGTAGCCCCACCAGACTCCTCAGTCCATGGGGGTTCTCCAGGAAAGGATACTGGAGTGGGTTGCCATGCTCTCCTCCAGGGGATCTTCCAAACCCAGGAAGAATTTATGCTACTAAATTACCTCTTTTCTTGGTAGTTTGACAGAGCAGCAGAATCATTCCTCTAACCAAGTTATGGAGCTGCTGCTGCTGCTGCTAAGTGGCTTCAGTTGTGTCCGACTCTTTGTGACCCCATAGATGGCAGCCCACCAGGCTACTCTGCCCCTGGGATTCTCCAGGCAAGAGTACTGGAGTGGGTTGCCATTTCCTTCTCCAATGCATGCATGCATGCTAAGTCACTTCAGTCATGTCTGACTCTGTGCGACCCTGTGGACAGCAGCCTACCAGGCTCCTCTGTCCAAGGGATTCTCCAGGCAAGAATACTGGAGTGGGAGTTATGGAGCAGATAGCCTATTAAAGTTCTTCCCTAGAAATAAATGTGGTTTTATTAATATGCCATTTCTATATTAATCCATGTTTTTTTTTAATTGCCATTTTGTTTTACATACCCAAGTTATAAATGAATAATGACTTTCTATTAGAAACCCAAGAGATACAGACAGATCTAAAGGTCCTGTTGAGTGATGGCTGTCAATCCTGTACTTGTCCCCCTAGGGGTACTGTGTTTGGTGTATATTAGTATCACAGTATTATAAGTAGAAGTTATAAAATTCTCAGGCATGTAAAATTAGTAATTTGTATTTAATACAAAAGCTTCTTTCTGTTAGCACTCATTAGCTTCATTTCAGTTTTTCTTTTAGAAAGGTATAATAGCTTACAGTATCAGCTTCAGTGTAGCAACTCAAAGTACTCCCCTCTTCTGTCTTTCGGCATTGACCCTATTGGCTCTGCTAGTCAGCAGCATCTCTCTCTTTCCTTCCCTCTCTCTCTCTCTCTTTATATATATATATATAGCTGTTGTTGTTGCTTAGTCACTAAGTCATGTCCAGCTCTTTGCAGTCCCATGGACTATAGCTCTCCAGACTTCTCTGTCCATGGGATTTCCCAGGCAAGAATCCTGGAGTGGGTTGCCATTTTCTTCTCCAGAGGATCTTCCTAACCCAGGGATTGAACCCACATCTTTTATCTGCATTGGCAGGTGGATTCTTTACTACTGAGCCACCAGAGAAGTCCCACCACACACATGCACACACATATGTGTATGTGTGTGTGTGTGTATTGTGCTAAGTTGCTTCAGTCATGTCCAACTCTTTGTGATGCTATGGACCATATCCTGCTAGGCTTCTCTGTCTACGGGATTGTCCAAGCATGAATACTGGAGTGGGTTACCATGCCCTTCTCCAGGGAATCTTCTCAACCCAGGGATTGAACCTTTATCTCTTACATCTCCTGCATTGCAGGTGGTTTCTTCAGCACTAGTGCCACCAGGGAGGCATTATATATATACCCATATATATATACACATATACACACACACACATATATACAGCGTCTCTCTTTATTGTCAAAAAATGACTGCATTGGTTCTCTACTTCATGATCTCTTCAGTTCAAAAATAGTGAAAAGGAAGAGTTATCTGTTTATCAGAAGATGCAGGCAAGCTTCTTACTATGTTTTGTTATCTCTGGTAATCTGCCCATCTCTCAACCAGTGACTATGGTCAGGAATGGAATGCTCTGATTAGTTAACTTCTAAGTCATATACTTAGAAGTTGGTGGTTCAGATGGTAAAGATTCTGCCTGTAATGTGGGAGACCCGGGTTCGATCCCTGGGTCAGGAAGATCCCCTGGAGAAGGAAATGGCAACCCACTCCAGTGTTCTTGCCTGGAGAAATCCATGGGCAGAGGGGCCTGGTGAACTATAGTCCATTGGGTCACAAAGTGTCGGACCCGACTGAAGGGACCTAGTGTGCACACAAGTCATATACCAGAGTCAGCTCTACCAGAACCATTTGGACTTAGAGTTGGGAAAGTTTGTTTCTTCCCAGAGAGATAGGAAATTACTATCTGAAGTGGAATGAAGGATTACTGGAGGGCATAGTAGAATTTCTGCCACATGGAAATGAAGATATTGCTCCCTTTTCTGTAACTCCAAGCTACCCCACCTTTCTTTCTGATGTTTCTCACTTTTTTGCTTTTTAAAATGACTGTGTTAAGTCTTTTAGTATCTTTTTATCATAAAAAGTATATCTTCAACAAAGACATGATCATATGACAAGAGGAAAAATACTTCTGTCCAGTTGTTGATTATTGTTCGATGAGTCATGGGTAAATACACACATAGAAACTACAGTTCACATCTTACTAATTTCATTGAACTGCAGATCTGGAAGGGACTATGATGTTATCTAGAGCAATATGTGAATCTCCATAATGCTTTGAATAAGTGGTAGTGTACCTGAGTGGTTGGCAAACTACAGCACATGGGCCAAATCTAAACTGTCGCCAGTTTCTGTAAATACAGATTTATTGAAAGTCATCCATGCCTGTTTGTTTATATATTGTGTGTTGCTAAATTTACACTGTAACAGCCAGAGTTGATTTGTTATAACAGAGATTTATGTCCCACAACGTCTGACATTTGCTATCTGAATCTTTATAGAAAAACTTGCTAACCTTTACTCATTGCTTGAATTTCCTTTAGTGGCAAAAATTCTTTCTGAGAAGGAATCATTTTCAAAAAGCTTTAATTGTTAAAAAAAAAACAGAGAACAGTACTTCTATGTGTCATCTGTTTTACTTATGTCTAAATTAGTATCTCGCTTTAGAAACTATTCTAGTTAAAACACAAGAATTCTGGATTAATACATAAATTGTACCAGAATTAGACTAGTTTTTTTATTGCCCAAAAGATATTTCTTGCTTTATAGTTAAGTTTTTAAAAATCCACAATCATTTCTTCTCCAGCAGCTTCATAATTAGATAATGATATCCTATGAACACTTAGTTTTTTAAGGATAAGATGAACTTTAAAATGCCAAAGATGTCCTTCCAAAGTACATGATTCAACCAATTATATTTGTTCATAAAAAGGTTTTTCTTATAATCAACTTACTAAAGCTATGACTGCCATCCCTAGATAGTTTCATTGAAAAATGTTTTACAGTGATGTAATTTGTTCATGGCAATTTTAGCTACTTGAATTATAAATAATACTTAATTTGAGGTTGTTTTAAGATTAATGTAACACTTTAACATGTTTCTACTGCTATAAATCTCTATACTTAACTCTTTCAGAATGTATAAAATACCTATATTAAAGTTGTATTAATTTTTTAATAAAGCTTTATGAAGGCTTATAGGAAATGAATTGTTATAAAATATAATATTCTTTGATGTCTTCTGCTGTATTTCTCTCAGTCATTCATTTATCACAATTTATATCACTTTGGGGCTTCTTACTGTTAATTTTTTTCATAATTTTTTTCATCTTTTATTAATCAAACACTTTTTTTAAGACCCCACTGTGTGCTGTTTTCTCCCATGTTCTTCTGTTCTTATTCCTGAACTTATATCATTTTACTTGATAGTTTCTAGACCAACACTATACAATAGAAATATAATGTAAAACACAAATCGATGCCAGAGCTGTAATTTTAAACTTTCTAGTAGCCATGTTCAAATAAGTATGAAGAAATAAAATTGATAATATATTTTATTTAACCTGATATATTCAAAATATTAGCATTTCAACAGATGATCAATATAAAATTATTAATGTGGTATTTCACATCCTTTTTTTCATATTAAGTCTTTGAAATTCAGTTGGTATTTTACACTTACTGCATGTCTCTAGACCATACTTCTTATCTGAACTCTCAATTTTAAGTAGTTTTGGCAGGTACTCTCTTAAATCAAGTTTTTAAAAAGTTCAGTACACTAAGTTTTCTATTTTCTTGCATCATAAATAAATGGAATCTTGTTTGAGTGATCTGAGATTCCCTTTTTGTGTGTTCTTCTATAAAGTAACAGTGTGGACAGTGCAAATTTGACTAATCAGTTTAATAGGATGGATAAAAATCTATAAACTAAGTTATTATTCAGTAATCTTTACCAAGAGGCTCTTGATGAAACTGAAAGAGGAGAGTGAAAAAGTGAGCTTAAAGCTCAGCATTCAAAAAATTAAGATCATGGCATCCGGTCCCATCACTTCATGGCAAATAGATGGGGAAACAATGGAAACTGTGACAGACTTTTATTTTCTTGGGCTCCAAAATCACTGCAGATGGTGATTGCAGCTATGAAATTAAAAGATGCTTGCTCCTTGGAAGAAAAGCTGTGACCAACCTAGGAAGCATATTAAAAAGCAGAGACATTTCTTTGCTGACAAAGGTCCATATAGTAAAAGCTATGGTTTTTCCAGTAGTCATGTATGGATGTGAGAGTTGGACTATAAAGAAAGCTGAGCGCTGAAGAATTGATGCTTTTGAACTGTGGTGTTGGAGAAGACTCTTGAGAGTCCCTTGAAATACAAGATCAAGCCGGTCCATCCTAAAGGAGATTAGTCTGAATGTTTATTGGAAGGACTGATGCTGAAGCTGAAACTCCAATACTTTAGCCACCTGATGCGAAGATTTGACTCATTGGAAAAGAGTCCTGATGCTGTGAAAGATTGAAGGTGGAAGCAGAAGGGGATGAAAGAGGATGAGATGGTTGGATGGCATCACAGACTCAACGGACATGAGTTAGAACAAGCTCTGGGAGTTGGTGATGGACAGGGAGGCCTGGCATGCTGCTGTCCATGGGATTGCAGTTTTGGACATGACTGAGTGACTGAACTTAACTGAATCTTTGTCAGTCTTAGTGTAAGACTGATAAAGATTTAAGTACCACATATTATTCACTTCCAGGAATGGTTTTTAATATGAGGAATTATGGAAAGTCTATAATCCAAATTTTATGTCAGTTTTATAACTTGATTAAGGTTGGAGGTGTGTTAAGTATTATTTATGTCATGCTGTGGTTCAAATAATTCCAATCTGCTACTGCTAAGTCACTTCAGTCGTGTCCGACTCCGTGCGACCCCATAGATGGCAGCCCACCAGGCTCCCCTGTCCCTGGGATTCTCCAGGCAAGAACACTGGAGTGGGTTGCCATTTCCTTCTCCAATGCATGAAAGTGAAAAGTGAAAGTGAAGTCGCTCAGTCGTGTCTGACCCTCAGTGACCCCATGGACTGCAGCCTTCCAGGCTCCTCCATCCATGGGATTTTCCAAGCAAGAGTACTGGAGTGGGGTGCCACTGCCTTATGCCAGTTCCAATCTAGGGGATAATATTTATAGTTAATTTTAATAATATACTCTTTTTCTCTTCTAGATTTAGAGTTCACCACTGTGTACTTTTATAGGCACATTTATGTGCATTTTTTTGTCTATCAAAGATGATTCCAACAGCTTTAATATTTTAAATGTACTATTAATACAAATAAAATGCCTAAATTTGAACTCATAGCCTGAATCTATTTTCAGGAATGACTTCATGGCAGTATAATTTATTTCATAGTTATTTAATGACTAGATTTTCATATTAAAATATTAAATCATTATACCAAAAACATGAAAAATAGACAGTGCTCTCATAGAATATGGGAATGTGACAACCACTAGAACAAGAAGAGGGGACCCTTCATTAGGACTGTAAGCAGAACATACAGAGGAAGTCAGGAAAATGGACAGTAGGTAAGGGTGCAGACTTCCCAGTGCTGTCTCTTTGACAGGTTTTTGACACTTTTAGGATACTAATGAGGTGATTTTTTTTTTTTTTTTTCGTAGCTATGTAGACTGTTTAGATACGGCTGGGATTCCTTGACTTTTTTTTTTAACAATTTGAGAAGCCCCAAGTTCCATGTATCAGAGCCTCTCTTAGAGTGTAGATGTAGAAATAAATACTAAGATACAATATTCACTGGTACAGATCTTTAATGTACTTTTTAAAGTTTACATACAGGTAATTTTCAAACTGAAGTAAGTATTTGCTTGCATATTTTTCAAAGCCACGATTTCTCCTGCTTTCCTTGTAGCGATCGAGTGGTAGTTTAGCCGTGCTGCTCTCTCTGCATTGGCTTGCAGCGTGCTGTTCTCACACTTTCCAGCTGTATCAGCTGCTGCGTTTTCAGTTCCCACTCTCACCCCATTTAAGTTGGTGAAGTCCAGAGTTCTTTTCCTGTGTATTTATGGGTTTAATAAATTTGGCCATTCATAAGAGAGTATTTCAAAACAAGTATACCAACAAAAGGTTTAAATAACTTTTGAATGTTTTGATACATTTGTGTTACTTTTCAGCAAATATTACATGATACATTATTCTTTTAGAATTCAAACCTGATTCATCAGAAATTGTTGCCTCCTAATGATCGACAAGGATCTCCAATATTATCCTTCATCATTCTTGAACAGTTTAACGCCATCCGCTTAGTACAGAGTGTCCATCAGTCTCTTGCTGCTCTCAGCAAAGTCATCAGAGGAACCACCTTGTTGAGTTCAGAAGTACAAAAATTGGCAAGTGCTTTATTAAACCAAAAGGTAAGCCAATATTAAATATATGTGTTTTATTTTCATTAATATAAATGACTCCTCCATCTTGTATACCTTTGTTAGAAGTCTTACAATTTACAGTAACAGAAAATCCAAGTTAAAGTAGCTTAGTGTGAAAGTCTCTCAGTTGTGTCCGACTCTGTGACCCCATGGATTATACAGTCCATGGAATTCTCCAGGCCAGTATACTGGAGTGGGTGGCTTTTCCCTTCTCCAGGGTAAACTAGCTTAAGCCACATAGAATTAATTGGCTGTTGTAACTGAGGGATCCAAGGGTAGCCACATTAAATCAGCTTGATGCAGCTTAAAATTGTCATTAGGATCTCAGCTTGTGTTATTTATCTACCTCTCTAGTCATAGTGTGTGTGTCTGTGTGTATGTGTGTGTATGCATCTTCCATACAACTTCACTTTTGAATGGGTCGTCTACACATGGTGGTCTCCCAGGAGTTCAAGTCTTACGTTGTCTAAAGTCCAAGGGAGAGTACCCGTTTCCTGGCAACTCAAGCAGAAATCATGGGATTAACTTTGCTTCAAATTGAATGGCTTGTGTTTTGTGCCTAGTCCTTTACTAGTTCTGTGGGCAGCTTGTGCGGAGGTCTCACTGGCTGGGGCTTAAGCCAAATGCATCTCCCAGAATCTGGGGAGAGATTCTGCTCCATCTGTAATTCATATACTACAAGTAAGGGAAGGATACTTACCAAATAGAAACACCATAAGCAGAGGAAAAGGAAATCAACACATCTCTTGATGAATAATTGGACCATTATAAATGACATTAAAATCCATGTTATTTCATATCTCTTGGATAAAAACAAAGCATTTAGAGTATCTTATGTAGATTCACTTTAGCTAATTTGGAGAATATAAACTTTGCAGAACCTGGCATTTGGAAAAGATGTCACTAGGGCTCTATAGGAATTTAGAAAGAAAAAAATGTATGTATGTGGTTTTTTTTTTTTTCCTGCTGTTTACCCTCAATATAGAGAAAATGATAGTCAACCTAAAAGTCTTCTGTGTTTGAAAATAAAAGATAGGCTTCCTAGAACTGCCTGTATCTCACTCCCTAACATAAAAAAGATTTCTGTTTTAATTCAGGCTACTATAACAAATTAACATAGAATGGATGGCTTAAACAACAAATATTTATTTCTCACAATTCTGGAGGCTGGAAAGTTAAGACTGAGTTACTGTTAGAGCTGGCGTCTGGTGAGACCTGCTTCCTAATTTGCTGATGGCTGTCTTCTTGCTGTGTCCTCACAGGGTATAGAGGAATGAGAGAAAATGCAAACTCTCTCCTGTCTCTCCTTCTGAGGACACTAATTCCATCATGAAGTCTCCATGCACTCTTACAACTCAGTTACCTCCCCTAGACCTCACCCGTGTGACCTAATTACCTCTCCCAGACCTCAGCTTCAGGACCATCATAGCAGGGTTTAGGGTTTCAACATATGTATTTTCAGCCCGTCTTAATATTCTTTATTCACATATATAAAAAGATCTATTCCAGGGGCTTTCTTGGAGATCCAGTGGTTACAACTCCCCACTTCTGCTGAAATGGGGGCAAGTTTGATCCTAATAAGATCTTGCATGCCACAGGGTATGGCCCCAAAAACTGAACATAAGAAATCAATAAATTAAATAAATTTTTAAAAATATTTCAAAAAAACACGTAGCAACTGTATGTTCCTCTTTTCTTTACCCTGGAAAAAAGAGTCTCAGCTTTGCATTGTTTTTTTGTGTGTGTGTAGATTACTATCTCTATTAATCGTTTGTGGTTATCAGAGTGGTGTAGTACTGTTCTGTATGACAAATTGTAACTAATTTGTTTCCAGTTTAAAGTAGATATATTATAAATCATGAAAGCTTCATGACACAGTGAAGGAACCAGTGGCAAAGTGTTCTAAGAACTTTAAAATTACATTAATTAACTCATTTAATCACCACATTAACAGTATGAGATGGTGCTATGTTAGCCCCATTTTACTGTGAGGAACCTGGGGCAGAGGAGCATTAAATAATTTAACCAGTCACACAATGAGTAATTTACACAGTCAGGATTTGAATCTAGACAGGTCTGATTGTCAAAATAAATGTAAATGAATTTAAATTTATTTGTGAAAATATAAATATTCATGAGAGTGTATATCTTTAAATCCAACTACATGCTGTATATGGGTAAAATGTATGATATAGACAGTTACAGTTGCATCAAGAGTAAGAGGAGACTAGTGATGCTGGAAGAACACGACTTGTGTAGAAGAGAACAGTAAGTCCAGTGGAACTGGTATACCACAAAGTGTAGTAAAACTAAGGTTACATCAGATTTCTGAGGTCTTTAAAGCCAAAGAAAAGAGTTTGTATTAAATGTTATAGGAAATAAGAATATTTTCATGTAAATATAATGTAATAAAGAAGCTAGGAATGTGGCTTCCAGAATAGGTCTGCCTGTTTCATTCTGTTCTGCCGTTTAATAGCTGTGTCACTTTGGACAGGTCACTTAAACCTCTTAAACTTTCTCTTGCATCAGATCAGAGTAATAAAGGGACCTACATCATGTGATTGTTGTGAAAGTTAATTTGTTATCATGGATAAAGTGCTTGAGAATTCTATATCATATTAATGAAAAGTATGAAAGGTAATGACAAATGTGATTTCTTGTTTTGTTTCTGCTATTAACCATTTGGGTAATCTTTGACATACACATTTGAAAAAAAATGGATAAATTATTTTTATGACTGTAATATAATATGATTTACAATAGATCTTATTGAAAGATAGCAAAAAAAACTAAATGGTTTTGTTATATGAAACATGTTTCTTGAATAAGACCAAAGAATGATGTTTTAGGGAAGGGTTCTAGATTATTAATTGTTTATAACATTTCTTATCTTCACCTTAGCCCATTAAGCTCTGCTAAGTGTTTCTGTCCTTGATATAGGATCTGATGACTTATTTCTTAAAAATATGTTTATGTAAGATATGTGCAATTTCATTGTTAATTATTGTATTCTACATTACACTTTGACTTAAGAAATATAGCCTCTGAAATATCACTATTTTCAAAATATTTGTATAATTTGCCTGAAAGTGAATTTGTTAAAATTCTTTCTAAGGATAAAAAATGTGCTTTGTGAAGCACATTTAAATTATATCACATATAGTATCTTTGGAAATATTTCAGGGTGTTTGGTAAAACTCAAATAAGACAAGGCTGACTTTCACTGGGATAAGATCAGTAAAATAGTTTCTGACATTTACTTTCTAATGCATTTTACCAAAAATTTGAATCTAGTACTATCCCATTTATTTCAGGATAAAAATTTAATGTTTTATTACATTTGAATGTGACAAGTTCTGAATTATGTGATATGACTTAATGTAATTTAGGAAATAGTTCAGTACTTGACATTTTCTTTACAGTCTCTGAAATGATTGGAGTAAGAATTTTCCTAGGGAGAATTATCACACTTTTTCCTTGACACATTTCTGGTGATCTAGTGAAACTTTTTTGTAAAAATCACAGGAGTCACTCAACAGTACAGCAAAATTGCTAAGAGATCTTGACTCATTAAGTTTCCAAACAACTGGTTTTTTACCTTTTATCAAATTAGTGACACTTCTGAAACTTGAAGGAAAGAGCTACACTTTAAAAAAAATGCACGTGCACAGACACACACACATACACACATGCACACAAGCTTTATTAAGATTTCCTCTGAGCTCCTCTGCTAGACAGGTTTTTCCTTTCACCCCTTTCTCTGCCATGGTCTTCTTTAAGCCGTGTCTCTCAAAGTAGGTTCTCCAGACAATAACATCAGTATCATCTGAGAACTTGGTAAAATTACAGATTCTCAGGCCCCACCACAGGCTAATTGGTCATAAATTCTGAACGTGTTGCCCTGCAGTCTGTGTTTTTTCAGTCCCTTGAGAGGGCCTGCTGCATGCCGAGGTTTCGGAAACGCTGCTCTTTAGACAGTCTCATCAGAAAGGGCAGCGGCAGCTGCTGCCTCACCGTTGTGCCATCCCCATACCACTGTCACCATCTGTGCGACCTCCATTATCCATCTTCCAGTCTTTGGAGGAAAAGAAAAGATTAAATGGTTGAAGACCACATCTTTTCTTAAAGGCCCCCTTTTCAAATTTACCTACCTTCATACAAATAAGTTCTAAGAAAAGTCACATACAAACTATTTTACCCAATGATAATTATTCATGTTGAATAATTTGCATTTGTCCATTAGAAGAGAGTAGTAGCTTATGTTTCATGTAACAATGCCAGTTATGGAGCCCTTGTATACCCTCATCTGATTTTCTGCCCTTATCATCTCCCTTTTAGTTCTGTTAGAAAACCAAAGCTGAAAGGAGTTGCTAACCTGGTAAAGCATCAGAGCCCATACTACAGTCCTGATGTATTTCCTAGCTCAGTGTTCTTTTTTTTTTAATATAAATTTATTTATTTTATATGAAGGTTAATTACTTTACAATATTGTATTGGTTTTGCCATACATCAACATGAATCCGCCACAGGTATACACGTGTTCCCCATCTTGAACCCCGCTCCCACCTCCCTCCCTGTACCATCCCTCTGGGTCATCCCAGTGCACCAGCCCCAAGCATCCAGTATCATGCATCGAACCTGGACTGGTGATTCATTTCATATATGATATTATACATGTTTCAATGCCATTCACCCAAATCATCCCACCCTCTCCCTCTCCCACAGAGTCCAAAAGACTGTTCTGTACATCTGTGTCTCTTTTGCTGTCTCACATACAGGGTTATCATTACCATCTTTCTAAATTCCATATATATGCATTAGTATACTGTATTGGTGTTTTTCTTTCTGGCTTACTTCACTCTGTATGATCGGCTCCAGTTTCATCCACCTTATTAGAACTGATTCAAATGTATTCTTTTTGATGGCTGAGTAATACTCCATTGTGTATATGTACCGCAGGTTTCTTATCCATTCGCCTGCTGATGGACATCTAGGTTGCTTCCACATCCTGGCTATTATAAACAGTGCTGCGATGAACATTGGGATACACGTGTCTCTTTCAATTCTGGTTTCCTCGGTGTGTATGCCCAGCAGTGGGATTGCTGGGTCATAAGGCAGTTCTATTTCCAGTTTTTTAAGGAATCTCCACACTGTTCTCCATAGTGGCTGTACTAGTTTGCATTCCCACCAACAGTGTAAGAGGGTTCCCTTTCCTCCACACCTTCTCCAGCATTTATTGCTTGTAGACTTTTGGATTGCAGCCATTCTGACTGGCGTGAAATGGTACCTCACTGTGGTTTTGATTTGCATTTCTCTGATAATGAGTGATGTTGAGCATGTTTTCATGTGTTTGTTAGCCATCTGTATGTCTTCTTTGGAGAAATGTCTATTAGTTCTTTCACCCACTTTTTGATTGGGTCCTTTATTTTTCTGGAATTGAGATGCAGGAGTTGCTTGTATATTTTTGAGATTAGTTGTTTGTCAGTTGCTTCATTTGCTATTAATTTCTCCCATTCCAAAGGCTGTTTTTTCACCTTGCTTATAGTTTCCTTTGTTGTGCAGAAGCTTTTAAGTTTAATTAGGTCCCATTTGTTTATTTTTGCTTTTATTTCCAATATTCTGGGAAGTGGGTCATAGAGGATCCTGCTGTGATTTATGTCGGAGAGTGTTTTGCCTATGTTCTCCTCTAGGAGTTTTATAGTTTCTGGTCTTACATTTAGATCTTTAATCCATTTTGAGTTTATTTTTGTGTATGGTGTTAGAAAGTGTTCTAGTTTCATTCTTTTACAAGTGGTTAACCAGTTTTCCCTGCACCACTTGTTAAAGAGATTGTCTTTCATCCATTGTATATTCTTGCCTCCTTTGTCAAAGATAAAGTGTCCATAGGTGTGTGGATTTATCTCTGGGCTTTGTATTTTGTTCCATTGATCTATATTTCTGTCTTTGTGCCAGTACCATACTGTCTTGATGACTGTGGCTTTGTAGTAGAGCCTGAAGTCAGGCAGGTTGATTCCTCCAGTTCCATTCTTCTTTCTCAAGATTGCTTTTGCTATTCGAGGTTTTTTGTATTTCCATACAGATTGTGAAATTATTTGTTCTAGCTCTGTGAAAAATACCGTTGATAGCTTGATAGGGATTGCATTGAATCTGTAGATTGCTTTGGGTAGTATACTCATTTTCACTATATTGATTCTTCCAATCCATGAACATGGTATATTTCTCCATGTATTAGTGTCCTCTTTCATTTTTTTCACTGGTGTTTTATAGTTTTCTATATATAGGTCTTTAGTTTTTTAGGTAGATATGTTCCTAAGTATTTTATTCTTTTGTTGCAATGGTGAATGGAATTGTTTCCTTAATTTCTGTTTTCTCATTATTAGTGTATAGGAATGCAAGGGATTTCTGTGTGTTGATTTTATATCCTGCAACTTTACTATATTCATTGATTAGCTCTAGTAATTTTCTTGTGGAGTCTTTAGGGTTTTCTATGTAGAGGATCATGTCATCTGCAAACAGTGAGAGTTTTACTTCTTCTTTTCCAATTTGGATTCCTTTTATTTCTTTTTCTGCTCTGATTGCTGTGGCCAAAACTTCCAGAACTATGTTGAATAGTAGCGGTGAAAGTGGGCACCCTTGTCTTGTTCCTGACTTTAGGGGAAATGCTTTCAATTTTTCACCATTGAGGATAATGTTTGCTGTGGGTTTGTCATATATAGGTTTTATTATGTTGAGGTATGTTCCTTCTATTCCTGCTTTCTGGAGAGTTTTTATCATAAATGGATGTTGAATTTTGTCAAAGGCCTTCTCTGCATCTATTGAGATAATCATATGGCTTTTATTTTTCAATTTGTTACCGTGGTGAATTACATTGATTGATTTGCGGATATTGAAGAATCCTTGCATCCCTGGGATAAAGCCCACTTGGTCATGGTGTATGATCTTTTTAATGTGTTGTTGGATTCTGATTGCTAGAATTTTGTTAAAGAATTTTGCATCTATGTTCATCAGTGATGTTGGCCTGTAGTTTTCTTTTTTTGTGGCATCTTCGTCAGGTTTTGGTATTAGGGTGATGGTGGCCTCATAGAATGAGTTTGGAAGTTTACCTTCCTCTGCAACTTTCTGGAAGAGTTTGAGTAGGATAGGTGTTAGCTCTTCTCGAAATTTTTGGTAGAATTCAGCTGTGAAGCCGTCTGGACCTGGGCTTTTGTTTGCTGGAAGATTTCTGATTACAGTTTCAATTTCCGTGCTTGTGATGGGTCTGTTAAGATTTTCTATTTCTTCCTGGTTCAGTTTTGGCAAGTTGTACTTTTCTAAGAATTTGTCCATTTCTTCCACGTTGTCCATTTTATTGGCATATAATTGCTGATAGTAGTCTCTTATAATCCTTTGTATTTCTGTGTTGTCTGTTGTGATCTCTCCATTTTCATTTCTAATTTTATGGATTTGATTTTTCTCCCTTTGTTTCTTGATGAGTCTGGCTAATGGTTTGTCAATTTTATTTATCCTTTCAAAGAACCAGCTTTTGGCTTTGTTGATTTTTGCTATGGTCTCTTTTGTTTCTTTTGCATTTATTTCTGCCCTAATTTTTAAGATTTCTTTCCTTCTACTAACCCTGGGGTCCTTCATTTCTTCCTTTTCTAGTTGCTTTAGGTGTAGAGTTAGGTTATTTATTTGACTTTTTTCTTGTTTCTTGAGGTATGCCTGTATTGCTATGAACTTTCCCCTTAGAACTGCTTTTACAGTGTTCCACAGATTTTGGGTTGTTGTGTTTTCATTTTCATTGGTTTCTATGCATATTTTGATTTCTTCTGTGATGTGTTGGTTATTCAGAAGCGTGTTGTTCAGCCTCCGTATGTTGGAATTTTTAATAGTTTTTCTCCTGTAATTGACATCTAATCTTACTGCATTGTGGTCAGAAAAGATGCTTGCAATGATTTCAATTTTTTTGAATTTATCAAGGCTAGATTTATGGCCCATGATATGATCTATCCTGGAGAAGGTTCTGTGTGTGCTTGAGAGAAAGGTGAAATTCATTGTTTTTGGGTGAAATGTCTTAAAGCTATCAGTTAGGTCTAACTGGTCTATTGTATCGTTTAAAGTTTGTGTTTCCTTGTTAATTTTCTGTTTAGTTGATCTATCCATAGGTGTGAGTGGGGTATTAAAGTCTCCCACTATTATTGTGTTATTGTTAATTTCCCCTTTCATACTTATTAGCATTTGTCTTACATATTGCAGTGCTCCTATGTTGGTGCATATGTCTTCTTCTTGGATTGATCCTTTGATCATTATGTACTGTCTCTTTTCACAGCCTTTATTTTAAAGTCTATTTTATCTGATATGAGTATTGCTACTCTTGCTTTCTTTTGGTCTCTATTTGCATGGAATATCTTTTTCCAGCCCTTCACTTTCAGTGTGTATGGTGTCCCTCGTTTTGAGGTGGGTCCCTTGTAGACAACATATATAGGGGTCTTGTTTTTGTATCCATTCAGCCATTCTTTGTCTTTTGGTTGGGGCATTCAGCCCATTTACATTTAAGGTAATTATTGATAAGTATGATCCCATTGCCATTTACTTTATTGTTTTGGGTTTGGGTTTATACACCCTTTTTGCATTTCCTGTTTGGAGAGTATCCTTTAGCATTTGTTGGAGAGATAGTTTGGTGGTGCTGAATTCTCTCAGCTTTTGCTTGTCTGTAAAGCTTTTGATTTCTCCTTCGTATTTGAATGAGATCCTTGCTGGGTACAGTAATCTTGGCTGTAGGTTATTTTCTTTCATCACTTTATGTACGTCTTGCCATTCCCTCCTGGCCTGAAGAGTTTCTATTGAAAGATTAGCTGTTATCCTTAGGGGAATCCCCTTGTGTGTTATTTGTTGTTTTTCCCTTGCTGCTTTTAATATTTGTTCTTTGTGTTTGATCTCTGTTAATTTGATTAATATGTGTCTTGGGGTGTTTTGCCTTGGGTTTATCCTGTTTGGGACACTCTGGGTTTCTTGGACTTGGGTGATTATTTCCTTCCCCATTTTAGGAAAGTTTTCAACTATTATCTCCTCAAGTATTTTCTCATGGTCTTTATTTTTGTATTCTTCTTCTGGGACTCCTTTGATTCAAATGTTGGGGCATTTAACACTGTCCTGGAGGTCTCTGAGATTCTCCTCATTTCTAACTTGTTTTTCTTTTTTCCTCTCTGATTCATTTATTTCTACCATTCTATCTTCTACTTCACTAATCCTATCTTCTGTCTCTCTTTTTCTAGTATTTGTTGCCTCCAGAGTGTTTTTTATTTCATTTATTGTATTATTCATTATATATTGACTCTTTTTTATTTCTTCTAGGTCCTCGTTAAACCTTTCTTGCATCTTCTCAATCCTTGTCCCCAGGCTATTTATCTGTGATTCCATTTTTATTTCAAGATTTTGGATCATTTTCATTATCATTATTTGGAATTCTTTATCAGGTAGATTCCCTATCTCTTCCTCTTTGGTTTGGTGGGCATTTATCCTGTTCCTTTACCTGCTGGGTATTCCTCTGTCTTTTCATCTTGTTTATATTGCTGAGTTTGGGGTGTTCTTTCTATATTCTGGCAGTTTGTGGAGTTCTCTTTATTGTGGACTTTCCTTGCAGTGGGTGGGGTTGTACAGGTGGCTTGTCAAGGTTTCTTGGTTAGGGAAGCTTGTGTTGGTGTTCTGGTGGGTGGAGCTGGATTTTTTCTCTCTGGAATGCAATGAGGTGTCCAGTAATGAGTTATGAGATGTCAGTGGTTTTGGAGTAACTTTGGGCAGCCTGTATCTTGGAGCTCAGGGCTGTGTTCCTGTGTTGCTGGAGAATTTGCGTGGTATGTCTTGCTCTGGAACTTGTTGGCCTTTGGGTGGTGCTTGGTTTCAGTGTAGGTATGGAGGTGTTTGATGAGCTCCTATCTATTAAGGTTCCCTGGAGTCAGGAGTTCTCTGCTGTTGTCAGGATTTGGACTTAAGCCTCCTGCTTCTGGTTTTCAGTCTTATTTTTACAGTAGTCTCAAGACTTCTCCTTTTAGACAACGCCATTAATAAAACATGAAAAGTTTCTCCACAGTGAGCGACACCCAGAGAGGTTCACAGAGTTACATGGAGAAGGGAGGAGGGAGTTAGAGGTGATCCAAATGAGATGAGGTGGAATCAATAGAGGAGAGAGCAAGCTAGCCAGTAATCACTTCTTTATGCGCACTCCACAACTGGACCGCTCAGAGATGTTCACGGAGTTATACAGAGAAGAGAAGAGGGAGGAAGGAGACAACAGTGGCCAGGAAGATAAAAGGGGGAAATCAAAAGGAAAGAGACAGATCCAGCCAGTAATCAGTTCCCTAAGTGTTCTCCACTGTCTGGAACACACAGAGATTCACAGAGTTGGGTAGAGAAGAGAGGTGGGTAGGGAGGAGACAGAGGCAACCTGGTGGAGAAAAAGGAGAGTCCAAAGAGGGAGAGAGCAGTCAAGCCAGTAATCTCGCTCCCAAGTGAAAATAGGTACGAAAGATTGTGTTCTTAAAGGTACAAAATTGATAACAAATACCAAAAAGCAAAGATTAAAAATATAGAGTAGAGTTTGGAATTTCAAAAATACGCTATTAAAGAAAAGAAGGAAAAAAAGAAAAAAAGGTCACACAAATTATAAAAAATGTATATATATGAAGTTTGCTTTGAAAATAGGGTCTTTTTTTTTTTTTGCAAAGTAATAGTAGGTTATAAAAGTGAAAATTAAAGGAGTAATAGAGGACTTAAAAATTTTTTTTAAATTAATAAAAAAGAGTGATCGTAAAAATAGTAAAAATAGTATCTAGGACTTTCTGTGGTGGTGTTGTGGGTATTGTGGTGTCAGTTCATTTTCGGATAGTTCCTTGGTCCGGCTTATATTTCTCAAGATCTATAGGCCCCTTCCTATGTAGTCAGTACTAACGACAGGGTTTTAATCTATTGCACCAGTCACTTCCGAGGTGGTTCCCTCTGTTTTAGCTTCTTCTGTTTGCTGGTCTCTTGAAATGGCAACCCACTCCAGTATTCTTGCCTGGAGAATCCTATGGACGGAGAGGCTTGGTGGGCTACAGTCTACGGGTCACAAAGAGTCGAACATGACTGAGCGACTTCACTTCACTTTCACTTTCAGTATCTGATTTCCACCCTGACACAAAGAGGGCAGTGGTGGACACTTTATTTAGGCTCACTTGTTCAGTCGCGCTGTGGGGAGGGAGGGACGCTGCAAACAAATAACACTGGCGTGTGCTCGCAGTACCTCAGCCACACTGGGCCTGCCCCCGCTCATGGTGCGTGTACCCTCCCTGCCCATACTGCTCAGGCTCTAGGTTGCTTCACTGGGAACTGTCCGAGGCTGGCCCTGGGCGGCATGCACCTCCCAGGTCTAAGCCGCTCAGGTTCAGGCACTCAGGTAGTCCTCAGTGGCGCAGACTCGGTTGGGTCTGTGTTTTGTGCCCTTCCCAGGTCCAGGCAGCTCAGGTGATGAGGTGTTTGGCAAGCGCAGTCGCTGCCACTTATCGCCTCCCCCGTCCCTGCCACTCAGTTTTCTGGGTGTACTACCGGCGCACCTTCTCAGGCGGATGTTGACTGTCCAGAACCCCAAGAAGCCTTAGTTAGCAAAAAAGCCTGCTTGTAGTTTGGTAGATAATGTCTCTCTGGGGCTGTGATTGCCCCCTTCTGGCTCTGGCTGCCTGTCACCGGAGGGGGATGGTCTGCAGCCAGCTAGTTCTGTTCAGTCCTTTGTTCTGTGCACAGGCCTGGCAGTGTCTTAGGGCTTTTCGTGTGGTAGCTATCTCACAGTCTGGTTTGCTAGCCCAAGATAGTTCGCTCAGATTGCCCTCGGGGCATTCAGGCCAGATTCTTACTCTAAGCAATGCAGCCTGAGCCTCCCTGCCCAGTCCCCACTTGCTAGTGTCGGGTGCAGGCGTCTGCGCTGCTTCTCCACTGGGGGAGTTACCGTTGAGCTTGTAATCTGTGGGTTTTGATTATTTATTTATTTTTCCTCCCTGTTATGTTGCCCTCTGTGCTTCCAAGGCTCACCACAGACTCGGCAGTGAGAGTGTTTCCTGGTGTTTGGAAACTTCTCTCTTTTTAAGACTCCCTTCCCAAGACGGAGCTCTGTCCCTCTCTTTTGTCTCTTTTTTTGTCTTTTATATTTTTTCCTACCTCCTTTCGAAGACAATGGGCTGCTTTTTTGGGTGCCTGATGTCCTCTGGTGGCATTCAGAAGTTTTGTGGAATTTACTCAGCATTTAAATGTTCTTTTGATGAATTTGTGGGGGAGAA
Organism: Budorcas taxicolor; assembly: GCF_023091745.1. Classification (NCBI taxonomy): domain Eukaryota; kingdom Metazoa; phylum Chordata; class Mammalia; order Artiodactyla; family Bovidae; genus Budorcas; species Budorcas taxicolor. Next base: position 4,672,904 of record NC_068924.1, on the reverse strand, counting down.
AGTGGTCTCCCCTTCCTATTCCTCTGCCATCTTAGGACCGCCCCCTCAGTGTTCTTTCTTTTTCATCTCTCATTGAATGTTTTGTTAATTTGACCATGCAGCTAAATGGTAGTCTTTATTATGAGAGGCAGTGATCAGCTTTATGAAGAACAAACTCCACATACTCATCTCCAAAGGCCTACCAAATATTAGCATAGAATTGCCCCATCTCCTCATTTCTAGCTTTACTTATAATCAAAAATTAATTAGATGTACTTATATTAATAAATGGAAATCAGTTCCTATTGATGTATGTAATAACAAAGGGGCCTTCATACACCCCATCCCTAACTTATAACCTTCATTTGCCATAATAGAATATACTTAGATGAACTTAGATGAAATGTAGAAATTCCTTGAAAGATACGAATTACCAAAGCTCAGTCAAGAAAAAATAGTAACTTATGTATCTTTCTATTAATAAAGTTAAATTTGTTATTAAAAACCTTTCCACAACGAGAACACCTAGAATTCACTGGTGAAATCTAACAAAAAGATAAGGAAGAAATAATATCAATTCTGTAAACCATTTCAGAAAATAGAAGAGGCAGGAATACTTCCCTGCTTTTTTGTAAGACTAGCATTACCTGATAATAAAACCTAACAAAGACATCATAATAAAAGAAATCTACAGACTGAGTTCCTTCATGAATATAGATACTAAAATTGTCACCAAGATATTACCAAATTGAATTCAAAATAATGGATAACCAAGTGGAGTTTATCTTAAATTTGAGTTAATGAAAAATCAATATTATTTACCATTTTAATAACTAATTTTAGAAATCATTATTAATAGATGCAGAAAACGCATTTGACAGAATTCAGCATCTAGTCATGACAAAACCTGTCACCAAACTGGAATTTTAGGTGAACCTTCTTAACCAGAGAAAAGGCATCTATGAACAAACTATAGCTAATATAGGAGTAAAAGACTGAGTGTTTTTCTCCGAAGATTGGGCATAGGATATTGAGGTCCTGTCTCACTGCTTTTCAGCATTATATTGAAGGGGCTGCCTAGTGCACCACATGAAGAAAAAGAAATAAAAGGCATGCACACTGGAAAGGAAGAAGGACGCCTGTCTGTTCTTTGCAGAGGATATGATCAACTACTCTTAAGACCTTAAGAAATCTAAAAGCTAAAAGGCTAGGAAGAGAGTTTAAGTAAATACATTAAAAATGTAGTGTGTATCCTGGAAAAAAAAAAAAACTATTGAAAATTGAAATGTAAAAGTAACAGGAAGATGACATATCAGGATAAAATTGACAAAAGATTTATAAAGCTTCTATACACACTGAAAACTATAAAACATTGATGAGTGAAACTTAAAAAGACCTAAATAAAGGGAAGCATGCACTGAAAGGTGTGCTGTGCTCACACACCAGGTTACCCAGTGCTGTTAAGATGTTAGTATTTTCCATACTGATCCTGAGATTCCACACAGACACAATAAAAAAAAATTTTAAAATAACCTGTGTAGAACATTTTTTTTGGTGATAGAGAATTTGATTCAAATAAAATGCAAAGACCTGGTGTAGTCTACACAATTTTGAAAACAAAGAGCAAAATGGAAGATCTTACTTTTCATGATTTCAAGACTAATTAAGATATTATAATCAAGTCAGTGTGCTAATGGTATAAAGATAGATACATAACTCAGTAAAATGGAATAAGGAGTTCAGAAATAGACTCTGAGCCACCAGGGAAGCCCAGAAATAGACTCAGAGATAATCAATTGATTTCACCAAATATTCTAGTGCAATTAAATGAAGAAATGAAAATCTCTTTAACAAATGGTATTAACAATTAAATAGTAAATGGTAAGAACAATTGGTAAGAACAAATGGTAAGAACAATTAAATAGCCAAAAGCCTAATAATAATAATGCATACACCTGTATCTCCAAACATATAAAAAAATTATCCCCCAATTGTTCACACTGTTAAGAAAATGAAAAATAAGCCACAGACTAGGAAAAAAGATTTGCAAGATATACATCCAACCAAAGAACGTGTATATGTATGGAAATATTAAAAAGAAATCAATTCAAAAATGCAAAGACAAACATCCCAATGTTATAAATGAGAAAAAAGATTTGAATAGACACTTTATCAAGAAAATATACATATATTTACTTATACCAACATGACATTGGCCTAAATGAATTTATCACAGAAAACAATACAGAAAGAAAGAATCCATGAAGTCATAAAATCTTAATGAATGTAAAAGCATAGAGTTTTTTATTGAACATTATTTTGAAATAAATTTCACAGAAGTAAATATATATTTGATCTGCTTTTATTAGATTTTATTAGATGAAAAAAAAATTTAGACTATAACTTTATTACTGAACATACTTGAAGATAAGCTTAATCATCTTTCCCAAAACTTCATTATAAATATTTTTAATACTTGCAAGTATATGTGTATGCCATGCTGTGGATACTGTGAGTCTGTTACATATTGGAATGACAGACATTGAACAACATTTATTTTAAAATGTATGTATATTTTGAATAGAGTTTATCGTTCTCCACCACTAGCCATTTTCGATCATCAGTTCTTTCCTCAATGTGCCTTTAAAATTATTTTGGTATGCTATGCAAAACCATCCCCAAGAAAAAGAAATGCAAAAAAACCAAAATGGTTATCTTAGGAGACCTTACAAATAGCTGAAAAAAGAAAAGAAGCAAAAAGCAAAGGAGAAAAGGAAAGATATAACCAACTGAATGCAGCGTTCTAGAGAATAGCAAGAAGAGATAAGAAAGTCTTCCTAAGTGAACAATGCAAAGAAATAGAGGAAAACAATAGAATGTGAAAGACTAGAGATCTCTTTAAGAAAGTTGGAAATACCAAGGGAACATTTCATGCAAAGATGGGCTTCATAAAGGACAGAAATGGTATGGACCTAACAGAAGAAGAAGAGATTAAGGAGAGGTGGCAAGAATACACAGAACTATACAAAAAAACATCTTAATGACTGGGATAACCACGATGGTATGATCACTCACCTAGAGCCAGACATCCTGGAATGTGAAGTCAAGTGGGCCTTAGGAAGCATCACTACAAACAATGCTAGTGGAGGTAATGGAATTGCAGCTGAGCTAGATGATGTTGTTAGAAGCGCTGCACTCTTATGGAAGCAAATTTGGAAAACTCAGTAGTGGCCACAGGACTAGAAAAGGTCAGTTTTCGTTCCAATCCCAAAGAAAGGCAATGCCAAAGAATGTTCAAACTATCATATAATTGTGGTCATTTCAAATGCTAGCAAGGTAATACTCAAAATCCTTCAAGCTAGGCTTCAAGAGTATGTGAACCAAGATATCCCAGATGTTCAAGCTGGTTTTAGAAAAAGCAAAGGAACCAGGGATCAAATTGCCAACATCCATTGGATGGGCTTCCCTCATAGCTCAGTTGGTAAAGAATCCACCTGCACTGCAGGAGACCCCAGTTCAATTCCTGGGTCAGGAAGATCTGCTGGAAAAGGGACAGGCTACCCGCTCCAGTATTCTTGGACTTCCCTTGTGGCTCAGCTGGTAAAGAATCTGCCCACAATACAGGAGACCTGAGTTCAATCCTTGGATTGGAAAGATCCCCTGGAGAAGAGAAAGGCTACCCACTCCAAAATATTTGAGTCACAGGTGGCACGAATGGTAAAGAACCTGCCTGCCAATGCAGGAGACAGAAGAGATGTGGGTTTGATTGCTGGGTTGAAAAGATACCCTGGAGATGGGCATGGCAACCCACTCCAGTATTCTTGCCTGGAGAATCCCATCGACAGAGGCCCTGACAGGCTATAGTCCATAGGCTTGCAAAGAGTCAGACACGACTGAAACAACTTAGCACGCGTGCATGAGTCACACCAGGTCCAACCTTCGGGGGTATTATTTCAACCTAAAATACTTCCCGGGTAGCTCAGTCTGTAAAGAATCTGCCTGCAGTGCAGGAGACCCAGGTTTGATTTCTGGGTTGGGAAGATTCCCTGGAGAAGGAAATGGCAACCCAATCCCATATTCTTGCTTGGAGAATCCCATGGACAGAGGAGCCTGGGAGGCTACAGTCCATGAGGTCGTAAGAATCGGACACGACTGAGCGACTTCACTTTCACTTTTTACTTTCATGCATTGGAGAAGGAAATGGCAACCCACTCCAGTGTTCTTGCCTGGAGAATCCCAGGGACGGGGGAGCCTGGTGGGCTGCCGTCTATGGGGTCGTACAGAGTTGGACACAACTGAAGCGACTTAGTAGCAGCAATAGCAGCAATACTGCCATAGTCTCAGGAAGGAAACTGGTTTCTTCTTTTCTTTTTGCACGTTTTCTAATGAAGTTTTTTAATTGTGGCAATATACGTACATAATTTATCATTGTAACCATTTTAAGTGTACAGTTCAGTAAAGTTAAGTACATTCACAGGGTTGTGCAACCAATCTCCAGAACTCTTTTTCACTTTACAAAATGGAATGGAAACACTACCCACTGAATACCTTCTCATTCCCCCACCACTCAGCCTCCAGTGGCCACCATTCTACTTTCTATCCCTATGAAGTTAAATATTCTAGGTGCTTCATATAAGTGGAATCTTAGTTATTTGACTGGTTTATATCACTAAGCATATTATCCTCAAGGTTCATTCATTTTGTAGCATGTGTATTTCCTTCTTTTTAATGCTGAGAAATTTTCCATTGTACATATATGAAAATGATCCCTAACTTAAGGTGGTTTACACTTTAGGATAGTGCAACAGTGATATATTCAATAGAAACAATACTTTGAATTTTGATCTTTTCCCTGGCTGGCATATGTGGTACCTTTCTCTTGAAATGCTGGGCAACAGCAGTGAGCTGCAGCTCTCACTCAGCCATACAGTCATCAGGGTGAGCAACCGATACAGTTCAGTCATTCTGTACCCATACAGCCATCCTATTTTCACTTTCAGTGCAGTATTCCATAAATTACTTGAGATGTTATATACTTTATTATAGAACAGGCTTTGTGTTAGATGGCTTTGCCCAACTGAAGGCTAATGTATGAGTTCTGAGCACTTTTAAAATAGGTTGGGATAAAAGCTATGATGTTCCGTAAGTTAGGTCCATTAGATTGTGTTTTTGACAGGATATTTTCAACTTGGAGTGAGTTTATTTGGACAAGACTCTTTTTGGGTCAAGTTAGTTCTGTGTCAGATTTTATTCATTCATTCATCAGTGGATTGCTTCTACCTTTCCAAACTTTTTATATAACTTAGTGTAATCTCTTATACATATTTTATAATTTTTAATGAAAGTGTGAAAGTGAAAGTCACTCAGTTACGTATGAACCTTTGTGACCCCATGGACTATATAGTTCATGGAATTCTCCAGGCCAGAATACTGGAGTGGGTAGCCTTTCCCCTCTCCAGGGGGTCTTCCCACCCTAGGGATCAATCCCAGGTCTTCCACATTGCAGGTGGATTCTTTTCCAGCTGAGCTACCAGGGAAGCCCAAGAATACTGGAGTGGGTAGCCTATCCCTTCTCCAGGGGATCTTCCCAACCCAGGAATTGAACTGGGGTTTCTGCATTGCAAGCAGATTCTTTACCAACTGAGATATCAGGGAATTTTTAATGGGAAACTGAAATTACGTGTCCTGAGAAAACAAATAATATGATTCTCTTTAAAAGAAAAGACACAAATAAAAGATTTTTGAAATAATACTCATATTTGAAAAGAAAGTAGTTCAATTAATTAAATCTCTTGGATCTGAAAGTCCTTAGTTGGTTCTGGTGATGGTTTATAAATTGTTCCTCTGGTAAGAAAATTGAAATCCTTGGAGCTAAATAAAGGTCTTAGAAAGATTAAATCAGAATGTATTCTAACTTTTATCACAAGCTGTCTTCTGAGTTGTACTTTCTCTTCTGTATAGATGGTAAGGGCTCTGTCATTAAAGTGCTTTACTCTGAAGCTATATTTATCCTTCTGAAAAATATTCTCTCATGATGTATATGTGTATGAAATGGGTTTTAGCTAATTTAATTAATTGTAGAAAGTTGTAAGTTATGGCTAGTTTAGGAGTTAGTGATAAACTGTACATATGGGTTAAGCACTTCGTATAAAATTGAAATCGAAGTGAATTATATTTTTGTTTTTCATTTTTTCTTTCTCCTTTTCATTAAAATATGTAAATTGAATTGTTTTCTTTCCACATACTGTGAAATCCCAATGCAACTTATAGTGCTCAAAATAAATAGCAATTACAAAGCTTGCTCCCTGTTTCAGACACTGCAATAAGCTTGAATCAAGTGAGAGTCAGTTCATTTCTGTACACTACAAGCCAGTGTTGGCTTAACTTCAGCAGTGTGCAGATGATGGATTACCAGTGTCCCACTCAGGTGTGAGGGCCAGCACATCAGTTTAATCTGTAGGGTAGAGTTTGTCAGTAGGAGAGACAGTTACATTATTAAATGAAAAGGAAAAAGAGTTACTAACGGTGGTCCTTTTTTAAAAGTTCATATAATATACATATTAAGATTGCAGAATGGAAATCAAACATCCAGGATTACATACTGGAATGTTTTCTGGTGCAAGTTACTTAAGCTTTCTCTACCCTGATTTACAGTAGTAAAGAACCCGCCTGCAATGCAGGAGACTTGGGTTTGATCCTTGGGTCAGGAACCCCCTCCTGGAGAAAGAAATGGAAACCCATTCCAGTATTTTTGCTTGGGAAATCCCATGGACAGAGGAGCCTGGCAGGCTACAGTCCATGAGATCACAAAAGAGTCAGACACAACTTAGCAATTAAACACTACCACCTTAGTTTCTAAATGTTCCTAGTAGGAATACTAAAACTGTATCCATATCAGAGGGTCCATGTGAAGTCTAAAGGGTTAATGTAAATAAAATGGTGAGAACAGGTCTGCACTTGTAAGTGCTGCAGAAGTGTTTCTGTTGTTATCCTTATTCTCACTGATGCATGTCCCCTTTGATTCATGCCTGTGTTATATATAGTACCTTCCAAATTCATCTCTCTGACTGCAGTTTCCTCACTCTAGTGCCTGTTGTCCCTACTTCTACTAGAATAATCTTTCTAAAATCCAAATATGATGATGTCACTTCCCTAATTAATGTTCAGTTTTATCATCGCTTTCTAGAGTAAGCTCCTCAGTATTAGTATTCAAAAGCTTCTGGCCATCAGCCCAGTTCGTGCATGTCTTTTTTATTAATGCCCCTTCTTTTTCCTACTTTCCATGTCTTTCTCTACTGTAAGCTGTTTATCTTTTGAGTCTCACCTCTAGCATTATGTCCACTAGAAAGCCTTTCCTGACTTGCCCTTATGCACAGTGTAGATTTGGTGTACCTCACATCCGTGTTTCACAAGCACAGTGCTTATCATTATCAGTGAACTCACTGTATTGTCTGTAGCTGCCTTCTTTTATTATCCATCTCCACCTCTAGCACTAGGATCGTGTTATATCTGTATCCCCAGGACCTAACAAATGATTGACAAATAGCGGCTATTTAACAGATGATTGCTGAGTTATCGATTAATTGATTGATGCTTGAAAGAGTCTGCTCTTATCCTGTTTTGGTTTTATGACATCTTTCATGAAAAACATGGGATAACAAAAAATGTTACATTTGGAGTTAGACCTTGATTCAAGTTCTATACCATTTAGATTTATTTAAAAAGTTTAGTTAATTAAAACTACTCTGAGCCTTAGTTTCCCCATTATTAGAACATTAATTCCCAATACATGATTGTCTTATATTGAATCTTCCTGAGGCTAGGAGCAACCTTTTGCCAAATAAGTGCTTGATTCCATGTACTCCCCCTTCACCAATTTCAGAAATATACTGACCTTCCACCCCTAACTCTTTGGAGCAGTTTTTCAAAGCTACCTGAAATGCTGTCTCCTGGGCTATAGTTCTCATTTTGCCACAAGTAAAGCTTAATACACACCTCTCACATGGTGTATTCTTATTCAGTCAAAAGATCTCAAATGTTGCATGTGTACAGTATAGAAATATAAAGTACGTTGGAGGCAGTGTTGATGCTGCAGACAGACACTAGAGTTAGATTACATGGGTTCAAATCTTAGACGTGTCATTTACCAGCTCAGTGATTTTGGACAGGCTATTTTCTTTGTTTCTGTATGTTTTCCTCTGTGAAATGGAAATTATAATAGTGTCTGCTTCTGAGGATTATTGTGAGGGGTATATGAGATGATGCACATCCAGCACTTAGCACAGATACTAACACATTAATGGTAGTTTAGACAGTCCCGTCCAGTTGTCTACCTTTGTCAAAATTCAGTACAGCTTTCAAAACTTGACAGATACTTCTTTGATTAAATCACTGTTCCACTAAGCTCCAGAAACATGTTATATAAGTGATTTTTAAAACACCATTAGGGACTTTTGCCATCTATCTCTTTTATTGGTTGCTAGATGCTTACTCCTTGGAAGAAAACTTATGACCAACCTAGATAGCATATTGAAAAACAGAGACATTACTTTGCCAACAAAGGTCCGTCTAGTCAAGGCTATGGTTTTCCAGTGGTCATGTATGGATGTGAGAGTTGGACTGTGAAGAAAACTGAGCGCCGAAGAATTGATGCTTTTGAACTGTGGTGTTGGAGAAGACTCTTGAGAGTCCCTTGGACTGCAAGGAGATACAAATAGTCCATTCTGAAGGAGATCAGTCTTGGGATTTCTTTGGAAGGAATGATCCTAAAGCTGAAACTCCAGTACTTTGGCCACCTGATGCGAACAGCTGACTCATTGGAAAAGACTCTGATGCTGGGAGGGATTGGGGGCAGGAGGAGAAGGGGACGACAGAGGATGAGATAGCTGGATGGCATCGCTGACTCGATGGACGTGAGTCTGAGTGAACTCTGGGAGTGTGATGGACAGGGAGGCCTGGCGTGCTGGGATTCATGGGGTCACAAAGAGTCGGACACGACTGAGCGACTGAACTGAACTGAATACTCTTTAGGATAAAGAATATACTTTATTCATTTTTTATTCCCTATAATCTTCTATCATATCACTATCATTTCATATTTCTTCCATCATACCACATGTTTTTCAGTGCTAAGTCATGTCTGACTCTTTAGGACCCTGTGGACTGAAGCATACCATGCTTCCCTATCCTTCACTGTTTTCTGGAGTTTGGTCACACTCATTTTCATTGAGTCAGTGATGTTATCCAATCTCATCCTCTGTCATCCCTTTCTCCTGCCTTCAACCTTTCCCAGCAACAGGGTCTTTTCCAGTGAGTCAGCTTTTCACATCAGCTGGTCAAATTATCAGAGCTTTAGCATCAGTCCTTCAATGAATATTCAGGATTTCATTGAGGATTGACTGATTTGATCTCCTTGGTGACCAAGGGAATTTCAAGGAATCTCATATCACAGATCCTGTTACAATTCTCTACATAGGGTTTCATTTCAGTTCACTTCAGTCGCTCAGTCATGTCTGACTCATTGCAACCCCATGAATTGCAGCACTCCAGGCCTCCCTGTCCATCACCAACTCCAGGAGTTCACGCAAACTCACGTCCATCGAGTCGGTGATGCCATCCAGCCATCTCATCCTCGGTCGTCCCCTTCTCCTCCTGCCCCCAATCCCTCTCAGCATCAGAGTCTTTTCCAATGAGTCAGCTCTTCACATGAGGTGGCCAAAGTACTGGAGTTTCAGCTTTAGCATCATTCCTTCCAAAGAAATCTCAGGGCTCATCTCCTTCAGAATCGACTGGTTGGATCTCCTTGCAGTCCAAGGGACTCTCAAGAGTCTTCTCCAGTACCACAGTTCAAAAGCATCAATTCTTTGGCGCTCAGCTTTCTTCGCAGTCCAACTCTCGCATTCATACATGACCACAGGAAAAACCATAGCCTTGACTAGATGGACCTTTGTAGGCAATGTAATGTCTCTGCACCACCCTTATGGCAGAAAGTGAAGAGGAACTAAAAGGCCTCTTGATGAAAGTGAAAGAGGAGAGTGAAAAAGTTAGCTTAAAGCTCAACATTCAGAAAACGAAGATCATGGCATCTGGTCCCATGACTTCATGGCAAATAGATGGGGAAACAGTGGAAACAGTGTCAGACTTTATTTTTGGGGGCTCCAAAGTCACTGCAGATGGTGATTGCATCCATGAAATTAAAAGACGCTTACTCCTTGGAAGAAAAGTTATGACCAACCTAGATAGCATATTGAAAAGCAGAGACATTATATTGCGTACACAGAGTTTAACACTATGCAGTCTTTTTCTTATAGCACATTTTTGCCTTTATCCCCCAGTAAAATGTAGGTTCCGTAATTGCAAGCACCTTATGATGCCTGCACCTTATAAGCTCTCAGTAAATGCTGAATGAATGGACAATGAGGATTTAAATATTTATGGAATGAATGTATTACATTGGACACTAATATATGATAGCTCTGTTATTATCTATTGCTGCATAATAAATTGCCCTAGAACTTAGTGACATAAAGCAGCGAAACTTTATCACATCAGTTTCTGTGAGTCAGGAATCCAGGTGTAATGTAGCTGGGCATGTTGTTTTAGGGTCGCTCGCAAACCTTCAGTCAGGTGTCACCAGGGCTGCAATTGCTGGAGCATCTCGGAGCACATATGGGAGGGCTGTTGGCAGCCCTTGGGCCCTCACTGATTGTTGACTGGACAAACCAGTTCATTGCTACATGAGCGTTCCATAACGCAGCTCACAGCATACAACTTTTCCACTTCAAGTGAACAAGAAAGAAATGCAGAGAAAGTGAGCTAGACAGACGTCACAGTATTTGTAATTTACCCTCAGAAGTGGCTTCTCATCACTTTTTCCATATTCTTTCATTAGAAGCCAGTCCCCAGAAGCAGTTCATACTCAAGGTGAGGGAATTTCACAAGGACGGACATGAATACCAAGTGCAGGGATCATTGGGACCAATTGCGCACCGCAGTAACTTATTGTCTCTAATAAACTGTATTTAAAGGAGCTATTTTTCTACAACAGGAAAAGCATAAAACTGAGAATGTGAAAGCCTGATCTATCAGCTGTCTATTGCTGTGTAATAAACTACCCTGAAGCTTAATCACTAAAAACAAGAGCAGTCATTTATTGGCTCATGAGTGTGCATTTTGGGCACAATTTGGTGCAGTAGACTAGTCTTTTCTCCATGTGACACCAGCTGAAAAACCTCATCGTAGAGCTGGAGGATCTACTTACCAGGCGCTCAGTCACAGCACTAGCTAGTTGGTGCCGATTATTGGCTGGTATTCATCGGGACTGATGACTAGAGGCCTTGGTTGCTCTCTAGATGTCTCCACTTAGGCTTCTCTGTACGTACTGCTTGGCTACCTCACAACATGATATCTTGGTTCTAACAGTGGATACCCCAGGAAAGAGGAAATGAAAGATGTGAAGTTGTTAAGGCCTAGATCTGACAACTTACACAGCTCCGCCTCCCCCTCATTGTATTGGTTAGGTTGACCTTGACAAGACCTTGACAGAGGGGACACAGACTTCACCTCTCAATGGGAAGAGTGCCAAGTTATTTGGGGGCCATACTTTGAAGCTGCTGCAGTCTGCCCTCTGGGCACAAATTATTTGCCTTTCTCCTCCGTGTAAAATGCAGTCATCTCCTTTTAAGTTTCCCCAAATGTCTCATTCCATTCCAGCCTCAGGCCAAATGTCATTTAGATCAGGTGGAAGGATGGATGAGGCTTCTTAGGTATGGTTCCTCAAAAGCTCTTTCTCAAGTATAGTTCTCACCTGAGGACCTGTGGACTGCACAGATGAGTTATCTGTCCCCTACAAATCCAATATAAAATGGTAGGATGCTGCTGCTGCTAAGTTACTTCAGTTGTGTCTGACTTTGTGCAACCCCACAGATGGCAGCCCACCAGGTTCTCCCGTCCCTGGGATTCTCCAGGCAAGAACACTGGAGTGGGTTGCCATTGCCTTCTCCAATGCATGAAAATGAAAAGTGAAAGTGAAGTCGCTCAGTAGTGTCTGACTCTTAGCAACCCCATGGACTGCAGCCTACCAGGCTCCTCCATCCATGGGATTTTCCAGCCAAGAGTACTGGAGTGGTAGGATAGGTAACTGCATTAGTCATTCCCACTTAAAAAGTGAGGAAATAGGAGGCTCATATGTCCTTAGCAATTCAGAAATCCAAGCAAGCTTATGTCTTCAGTTGTTTTGTTAGGATTCCATGTTGCTCACTGGCTATGATTATCCACACCTCTTGGCTTTGAGCTGCTGATCCTCACATCTTAATTATGCATATGTTTCAGTAAGATGGAGCCATGTTTGTGGCTGAATGGTTTTTTCAGCCTGCTTCTTGCCTATAGCGATTCTGGAGTTCTAAATTCTCTTTTAATTGCGCTCTCTTTTCACCATTAATCCCAAACAGATGAAGCTTAAAACAGAGAACAGTTTTCTTAAAATCTTAAAGGGTTTGACTTTCACTTGAGATTCACAACATTAGACAAAAGCTGTGACCATAAATCTCATCAAGACAAGTCTTTCTGTCTACCTTAGGCTTCTTGTGCATTGGCTGTGGCACAACACCCTTAAGATTTGCTGAAACCTTTTTGTTTAAGAGTGTGCAGGGCATGACCTTTAGATGCTGAGAGTACTTCCGTCTGTCTGAGATTGTTTCCTCCTTTTAAATTCTCAAAGTCCCTTATGCCTCTGCTATTCTCTTAGAAGTCCTTTAGGTTTCCACTTACATTCTTCTGAAGGTCCTTCCAGCTTCAGCCCACCACCTAGTCTCAAATCCAAAGCCATGTGTTTTAGGTTTTTGTTGAGGTAGGATCCTACTTCTGGAGACCAAAGAACTTTAGCAGTTAAGTCTTACTTTATAACAGATTTTACCAAAAGTTAGTAGATTAAAACATCATAATTTTCAAAAAGTCATTTATTTTAAGCTTCCATATCTGAAATTTGGGTACACCTTGGTAGAGAACGCTTGTGTCTTCCACTCCGCTCACTCATGGACTGGCAAATCAGTGCTGCCCAAGAGGTGGGAAGCTCAGTTCATCTCCACATGGGACTCTCCAAAAGTTGGGCTTCACAGTATGCTGGACAGATTCCAGGGTCAAGAGTCTCAAAAGACAGAAAATAATAAGAAACCAATTCCTTACGACCTGGACCTGGAAACTGGTACCCCATCACTTCTGTTACATTCACAGGACTCTTACTTCAGGAGAGCAAACTTCATCTTCACGGGCAAAGTATCAGAGGTTCTGGGGTCATATCTTAAAATTACCACATCTATAGACAGTCCTGTAAATGTAGCGGAAGTGATGGCAGAAACCAACACAACATTGTTAAACAGTTATCCTCTGATTAGAAATAAATTTTAAAAAATTTAAAATAAACATAAATAAAATCACCACACTTGTTTCAGTTCACAGGACTTCGCTACATATTCCTAAGAAAGCTTACTTCACTCATCGAGAGTATTGAACTAGATGTTTTCTAAGATCCTTTCCACTGTAAGATTTGTTATCTTATAATTTCTATTTTCCATACATTGTTGATATACTGTAGTGTGGGTTAGTTGTTTAGCTATGTAATCAGACAGTGTTTGGGGTTAAGAAATTGATGGCTCCTCCTTATTATTTCCACTTCAGAAAAGTAAATATTAAGTTTGAATGATATTTGCATAATATTTGTATAATATGTAAAACTCTCATGTGGCTTCTCTGTTGGCTCAAACTATGATAAGGAGTCCACCTGCAATCTAGGAGACCCAGGTTTGATCTCTGGGTCAGGAAGATCCCGTGGAGAAGGAAATGGCAACCCACTCCAGTATTCTTGCCTGGAGAATCCCATGGACAGAGGAACCTGGTAGGCTACAGTCCATGGGGTCACAAAGAGTTGGCCATGACTGAGTGACTAACGTAAAGCTTTCACAAAGAAGGTATGTTGTAATGAATGTATTCATGGAGAATGTCAGTTAAAAGAAGATCAGATATTTAAAAGATAACTTTTCAGAAAACTTTTAATTATAATATCTATTTTCTTTTTATTCTCTTTTAATAATATATCTTGGTGAGGTTTGGGAGATAAAATTTCCATTACAATGCTTTAGTTATAATTTAAATTCTGTAGCGACACAAGACTGGTTGTTTTTTGCCTTTTTTCACTTATAAAATGAACTTGTCAAATTTAGTTTCATTTTATTATGCATTAAATATTATTTCAAGAAAACATGATTTGCTGCTTTCAATATACTCATTTAAGTTCATTTGTTTATTCTTTCAAGAATTTTTACTTAAGAATATTTCCTTTTTGGAAAACAGATTAATTTGTTCTGACTCTATGTATTATTCAGTTTTAATGATATAAAATCAAAGAAACAGACATATCTTATTGAAATTAATTCATGATACACATGATGTGAATTCTGCCAAAATATTTTCCCCATCACACAAATGTTGAAAGGTCTTTTATATGTAATATTATAATGTGTAAGCTTAATTTTTATCCTTTCAAAATTGCAGTGTCCTCTCACATGGCAAAACAAATGGGAAGGTCCTGAAGACCCGTTACAATACCTTAGAGGTCTTGTAGCTCGTGCCCTTGCAATACAGGTAAGACGAAATTATTTAGTAATTGTATTATATGACTATATGACAGTTACATTATAAACTTTCATATTGTTAGCCATTCTGCTAGCAACTTAGTGAGAGTATTATGATTTTGTACACAAAGCACCAGATATTCCTTCCTTGTTCTGTCATCTGTGATTTTATATAGCACTCAAAAAAAAAAAAAAAAGAAAACTGTGTTCTCTCTGTGTAGTGTGGGTTTCATAGTTTTTGAGAATTTAGAGAAAAAGCCTACAGTTTTAATTTAGATGGAACATAGAGATGTCAACTGAAACTCTTTCATAACTGTGACTAATTGCTTTAGGGTGTGCCCCCCTTATAGGGAGCTGCTTTTTCTGATTGTTTGTTTTTTTCCAAATTGATCAAATGTTTTCAGAGTGACCCAGTCAAATAACTGAAGGAAAATTGAACAGAATAAGGAGTGAGATAGAAGGATAAAGACAGGGTGATTTTTTTTTTAAGTAATAACAAATAGTTGGTACATGCAATGTACCCCTTTTCCTGTGTGGTTTTTGCACTGTCTTACTGCTTTCTTCTCTGCTTATTACACTGCTTCAAAAATAATCTTTGTCACATCATCTTATTACAACTTATTATGAGAAACTTGATCAGTGTCCTTCTAGATACAGTAATCTTCATTTACTTTTTTTCAGTAGTGCACATACCTGTCCACATCTGTAACTTTTCCCTTATTCAGTCGTGTCTGACTCTGTGCAACCCCACAGACGGCAGCCCACCAGGCTCCCCTGTCCCTGGGATTCTCCAGGCAAGAACACTGGAGTGGGTTGCCATTTCCATCTCCAAATGCCCACCCTAACTCAGTTTGTCTAAACTCACACCCATCATCTTTGTTCTAATGTAAAACTAGTTGACCTTCTGCTGTTGAAGCTCATCCCTAGAGGTTTCTACTTGATTTCATCTGCTCTCATGTCTTTAGACACTTCCTCTAGGGGGGCCTTGCCTTGTTCTGTATTTTCATCTCCTCTTACTGTGTCCTGCCAGTCTGCAAATGGTACTCCTTTGAAGGGGTCAGGGCTCATCTGAATGTTTGTTTGGCTTCTAGTGTAATCCATCTCTCAGTTGTAGGATTATTGGAGAAGAAATTACAGGATCTGAAAGTGAAATTAAAATTAGCAGGCAAAGAAGAATGAGGCAGGGCTCAGATTTACTTATCTTCTATCTGCTGCTCTCTGTTTGTCTACCTATCTGATCTATCAATAAAAGCCCAGAGAATGGAGGGAATGATAGAGAAGGCAGGAGAGGAAGGACAGATAGCCCATCACTGCTGTTGTAAAGATATGGAAATGCCCTGAAGTCCTTGATGTGTCATAATTGCATGGCTGTGATTCTTTATCATTTCATGTGTTTATTATTATTTTATGTATTACATATATATTATGTATATGCATTATTTGCATTAGATTGTTTCTGTTATTTGCTGCATTGATAGCTATTATTATACTGTATGTATAAGTGTGCTTAATAATTATGCTATGTACATGTGACAATAAATGTTTCATTGATACTGAAATTAATATCATTTAAAACAATTTACATATTTTCTTACAAATTTCTGGCCTGATGATTAATATTAAGAATATTGTATCAGTTCAGTTCAGGTCACTCGCTCAGTCGTGTCCGACTCTTTGCGACCCCACGAATCGCAGCATGCCAGGCCTCCCAGTCCATCACCAACTCCTGGAGTTCACCCAAACCCACGTCCATCGAGTCGGTGATGCCATCCAGCCATCTCATCTGTCGTTCCCTTTTCCTCCTGCCCCAACCCCTCCCAGCATCAGAGTCTTTTCCAATAAGCCAACTCTTCGCATGAAGTGGCCAAAGTACTGGAGTCTCAGCTTTAGCATCATTCCTTCCAAAGAACACCCAGGGCTGATCTTCTTCAGAATGGACTGGTTGGATCTCCTCTCAGTCCAAGGGACTCTCAAGAGTCTTCTCCAACACCACAGTTCAAAAGCATCAATTCTTTGGCGTTTAGCTTTCTTCACAGTCCAACTCCCACATCCATACATGACCACAGGAAAAACCATAGCCTTGACTAGATGGACCTTAGTCAGCAAAGTAATGTCTCTGCTTTTTAATATGCTATCTAGGTTGGTCATAACTTTCCTTCCAAGGAGTAAGCGTCTTTTAATTTCATGGCTGCAGTTACCATCTGCAGTGATTTTGGAGCCCAAAAAAATAAAGTCTGACACTGTTTTCACTGTTTCCCCATCTATTTGGCATGAAGTCATGGGACCAGATGCCATGATCTTCATTTTCTGAATGTTGAGCTTTAAGCCAACTTTTTCACTCTCCTCTTTCACTTTCATCAAGAGGCTTTTTAGTTCCTGTTCACTTTCTGCCATAAGGGTGGTGTCATCTGCATATCTGAGGTTATTGATATTTCTCCCGGCAATCTTGATTATAGCTTGTGCTTCTTCCAGCCCAGTGTTTCTCATGATGTACTCTGCATAGAAGTTAAATAAGTATGGTGACAATATACAGCCTTGACGTACTCGTTTTCCTATTTGGAACCAGTCTATTGTTCCATGTCCAGTTCTAACTGTTGCTTCCTGACCTGCATGTAGGTTTCTCAAGAGGCAGATCAGGTGGTCTGGTATTCCCATCTCCTGGTCATCAAAACTGAAAACTTTTTCACTGTGTCATTTTCTTAAAGGCTTTGTAGGCATTTAGCCTTAATTATAATGATGAAATATCCCCTCAACCCTCAGGATAATTTTCCAGCTTGGCCATAGCTTAACTTTTCTTCCTATGTAGGGAACAATACTAAGTGTATCACCACTTAAGGATATATTTTCTATGGTTTTTCTGCCTTAATATTTTGTTTTTATTATAAATGTACAGATATCCATTTCTCTGAGATAAACTTTAATGTTGGGATCCACTTTCCATCTAGTTTTTCCAAGGGTCTTCTAGGTTCTTTGATTTTATTTGTGCCCTTTATTTTTCACAGAGAAATAACCAGAGCAACTCACAAAGTTGAGAGGAACAGTATGGCTGCTTAGGTGGGGAAGAAAGGACTGAGAGTTTTGAGAGGGCAGGGAAAATTCAAAGTATTATTTTCAGATATCTGTGAAAATGGCAGCTTTTGTTTTTTGTGCAGTTGTAATGATCAGACTGCTTCCAAACAGGTATGAAGCAGGTTGAGCTCAGTTCCAACCACAGGTTAAAATTTCAGAGCCTTTAATTTCAGGCATAACATAAGAAACAGAATAAGTTACTGCAAGTGTTACATATGCTGCTGCTGCTGCGTCGCTTCAGTCGTGTCCGACTCTGTGACCCCAGAGACGGCAGCCCACCAGGCTCCCCCGTCCCTGGGATTCTCCAGGCAAGAACACTGGAGTGGGTTGCCATTTCCTTCTCCAATGCATGAAAGTGAAAAGTGAAAATGAAGTTGCTCAGTCATGTCTGACTCTTAGCGACCCCATGGACTGCAGCGCACCAGGCTCCCCAATCCCTGGGATTCTCCAGGCAAGAACCCTGGAGTCGGTTGCCATTTCCTTTAATATGTCAGACTACAATTTCTAAATCTAGAAATGCGGCTCTTTACACCCTTTTGGAATTCATCTAAATAACTCTTCTCACTTCCCTAGCAATAAAATATACTAGTTAACTATATTTGAGCTTCAGATCACTTTCTTTCCTTTTGGTGTGCCACTTCAAACATATATTCAAACTTTTTAAGTGATCCAGTGAAGGATAGAAAGAGAAATGAAGATTTATATGAAGTGAGCACATTTTGGTTGTCAGGCATTCTTGTGCTTTAAGTGGAATTAGGAATATTTAACGGAGAAGGCAATGGCATCCCACTCCAGTACTCTTGGCTGGAAAATCCCATGGATGGAGAAGCCTGGTGCGCTGCAGTCCATGGGATCGCTAAGAGTCAGACACGACTGAGCAACTTCACTTTTCACTTTCGCGCACTGGAGAAGGAAATGGCAACCCACTCCAGTGTTCCTGTCTGGAGAATCACAGGGACAGGGGAGCCTGGTGGGCTGCCATCTGTCGGGTCGCACAGAGTCGGACACGACTGAAGCGACTTAGCAGCAGCAGCAGAAATATTTAACATATGTGGTAGATACTTTAATTTCCATTTTTAAAGATGGGAAAAGTAAGCCCCATCTTCTAGAATAATTTATAAATTTTATATGATAAATAGCAGAACTTACACTGAAGCTCCCTTTCTATAATAACATCAAATGTTGTTGATCACACCTATCAGCAACACTTTTAAAAGATTGTCACTCTGTATCCCTTGAAACCTTTTTGTAATTTAGGCCCGGGGTCACCACACACTTCTCTTTTTTCCTTACCTGTCTGCTTCTCTGGCTTTCCTTTTCCTTATCCCTAACTGGATTCCGGAGAGCACCGCCCTGTGACCTTTTCCATCTGTATTCCTCCCAAAGTGATCTCATGACTTTGAATCCCATCTAGACTTTGGTTATTCTCAGTTTTTCACTTGGATGTTTAATAAACATCTCAAACTTAACATATTCAAAACTGAACTCCTGCCCTTTACTACAAAGCTTGTGCTATCTGCAGTCATTCCTTAAAAGTAAATGACACCTCCACCCTTCTAGTGGCGTAGGCCCAAAGTCTTAGAATCATCAAGGACTCTTTTCATACACTGCATCCAGGCAGTCAGAAAAGTTACCTTGGCTACATATTCAAAATACATTCAGAGACACTTCTTACCACTTTGGCTGCTGCTACTTTGACTGATGTCAGCTGCCTCCTGCATAGGCCTGCTGCCCCCCGGGTTTCCTGTCTGGTCAGTTCTCAACCCAGCGGTCTAAATATCCTGGCTGATGTATCAGATGATATCACTCCTCTCTTCGATATTTCCCCATGATTTCTCATCTCTTTCAGAAAAACAAAATCCTGACAAGAGCTGGCCTATTACCTCTCTGATTTCCTCTCTTACTTTATGCCCCCTAATTTATTCTGTTCCAACTATACTGGTCGCGTTGCTTTTCAGGGAACGGCATGACACACTCCCCCAAAGGAGTTTTATTCTTGCTGTTTCCTCTCTCTGGAATGCTCTCTCTCAGATACCTACAAGGAAGCTCCTTTTTCTTTCTTTCTTTCTTTTTTTTTGTGTGTGTGTGTATGAGGAAGGAAGTTTATTTCCTTCAGGTCTCTGCTCAGATATCACCTTCTCAGTAAGGCCTTCCAGACATGCTATTTCAGATCATAACCTTTATCCTGTTTCCCTTTCAAATTTTTTTTTCATAGCATATATATTCATGTGGTATTCTGTATATTTACTTAGTTATTTATTTGTTTATTTGTACCCCTCCATGAAAATGGAAACTTGATATGGACAGAGATATTTATTTGTCTGTTCACTGCTCTGTCCAAGCATGTAGAATAGTGGCTTACACAAGTAGGTTTTTTCAGTAAATATCTGCTGAATAAATGACTGATTCAGTCAATATTTGGATTATTCTCAATCAAAGTGACATAAATCTCTTTCATGTTTCCCAACCATCATGATTCACCCTGTAGAGATGTATTTTTGTAGTACCCATGATATATTTCTGAGATTTTAGCTGTCTAAATCTACCCAATAAACACTATAGTTTAACTTTATATTCTACTCCACCATCTAACATTTGAAGACTTGTTTCACTTTCTCCTAAGATCCTGAACTTTATAAGTAATCTTATTAGAATTACATGTTTACTTTTTATTCATTTTCTGAGCTGTCTTAATCTGTTTTGTAAGGTTCTGCCCTGCTTTGCATTCCTGAAAAGTTCAGTTCAGTCGCTCAGTGGTGTCCAACTCTTTGCAACCCCATGGACTGCAGCATGCCCGGCCTCCCTGTCTATCACCAACTCCCGAAGTTTACTCAAACTTGTGTCCACTAAGTCAGTGATGACATCCAACCATCTCATCCTCTCATTCCTGAATCCATCTCATTCCTGAAAAGGGAAACTTTTTTTTTCCTAACTCAGTAACTTTCACAGCCGTTTCTATAGTGTTTTACACATACTAGGTATTCAGTAAGACTTAACGTGAACAAAATTGAAAAAGTAGTCTGTATGTGTTCAAAAATCTCCAGCATCTTTATTTTTATGTACACCATTATAGAATAAACTTAGGATATAGTATACCTGAAGTTTTATCCACTAAAATATAGCTGTTACTGTAGCAGTAGAATTACAGAATTTTAGGAGTCAAATTTTGTAGAGGACAGTAATTTCTCAGTGTTGTCATCTGATAAATTCTGCCTGTAGTCAACTGTCTTGCACATTTGGAATACTAAACAGTGGTCTATGATGATCTGTGGTTTTATAGAAGCAGTCCTATAAACCGTGTGATAATATAGCAACATAATTGGCTTTCAAGATAACAGAATCTTCCCTGAATTTTTATCTGCATCTCAGCTTTTATTACATGCATACCAATTTCAGCATCTTCCTGGAGCATCATAGTAGGAGGATCTTTACAGATGAAAACATGCAGAGAATTTAAAATCTGAAGACAAGTTTGGTTTTTTGAAGAATTGGCAAGTTCTAGCAAACAAATTTCTTTTTCTGCAAGTAACCA
Source organism: Budorcas taxicolor (assembly GCF_023091745.1). NCBI lineage: Eukaryota > Metazoa > Chordata > Mammalia > Artiodactyla > Bovidae > Budorcas > Budorcas taxicolor. The sequence continues at coordinate 4,651,697 of NC_068924.1, read as the reverse complement.
GTGATAGTAATATCTGCTCTCTTGGTACCCTTATTTTCAAAACAGTATTTCAAGGCTTTCCTTGGTTCATGAAGCCATTTTTACTATTTAAAGAGTGCTAGTACATCTTGTTTGAACAGAGTTTAGTAATATATAGTAAGACAATTGCAAAATGTTTTTTATGTCATACAGTTTTATCTTTGATTCAGTTCAGTTCAGTTCAGTCGCTCAGTCGTGTCCGACTCTTTGCGACCCCATGAATTGCAGCACGCCAGGTCTCCCTGTCCATCACCAACTCCTGGAGTTCACTCAGACTCACGTCCATCGAGTCAGTGATGCCATCCAGCTATCTCATCCTCTGTCGTCCCCTTCTCCTCCTGCCCCCAATCCCTCCCAGCATCAGAGTCTTTTCCAATGAGTCAACTCTTCACATGAGGTGGCCAAAGTACTGGAGTTTCAGCTTTAGCATCATTCTTTGGTTAAAGAACAATAAAAGTAGTTGACAGTTTTTCTACTGTAGTTAATGTCTGTCCTATCAAATACTGGTATTATTTTTGAAAACCTAGTGGAAAATTACAAATAAAACATATACTTTTGTTTCCTAAATCATTCATAGTCTTCACCACATGTATTCCATTGTCAGTGATAATTGCATGCTGATTTTCCATTCGGTAGTATATCTTCTATCAGCTTCACTTTTCTGTTAGCTATCTGCAACTGGAAAACTTTTCAAGAACAAGAAAAGCAGTGATTGATTTCATTGCTAATTTACATATTGTCATACTTTAAAAGAACTTTCATATGTTTGTGTATATATGTACTGACTTGTCTATTGAACATAATATTAAAGTATACTTAATGATACTGCTAATAATATTAGCTTGTTTGTGAATAGTAAAAATAGTTTCAGTCAGTTCAGTTCAGTTCGGTTGCTCAGTCGTATCCAACTCTTTGCGACTCCATGAATTGCAGCACACCAGGCCTCCCTGTGCATCATCAACTCCCAGAGTTTACTCAAATTCATGTCCATTGAGCCAGTGATGCCATCCAACTATCTCATCCTCTTTCGTCCCCTTCTCTTCCTGCCCCAACCCCTCCCAGCATCAGAGTCTTTTCCAATGAGTCAGCTGTTCGCATCAGGTGGCCAAAGTATTAGAGATTCAGCTTTAGCTTCAGCTTTAGTTCCTTCCAGTGAACACCCAGGACTGATCTCCTTCAGGATGGACTGGTTGGATCTCCTTGCAGTCCAAGGGACTCTCAAGAGTCTTCTCCAACACCACAGTTCAAAAGCATCAATTCTTCGGCACTCAGCTTTCTTTACAGTTCCAACTCTCATATCCATACATGACCACTGGAAAAACCATAGCCTTGACTAGACAGACCTTTGTTGGCAAAGTAAAAATAGTTTAGGAAAATATATTTTAGTAATAGGTTTTTTAGGAAGAACTTTGAAAGTAAGATCCACAGCTTAAAGAAATTTCAAAACCCCTTGTCCTTCATGTCCTGAAAATGATTGTTGCTCTATATTAATGACTTTGTCAAGCTTTTTTTAAACTTCACAAATTCAAAACCTCAATGAAAAATTGTTCCTAAATAAATATTTCTTTTACTGTCTATTGTTTTGAAACTGTATAAGTGAAAAATCTTTGATTATATAATTTATTTTCTATATTTTAAAAAATTTGTCTAATTAAAGATGATTTATATTGAATTTTTTTGTAAATGACAATAGGGCATTTTTTTTTCCTTCAGAAAATTCAAGATGGCATAGATGATATTCCATTCTCACAAGATAGAAAGTATTCCCAAGTAGGACTTCCCTTGGACTCATTTTAAACACTACTAAATAACCTACAATTAAATTTTGTTCTTAAAAATAATTTTATTTAGTGTGCAAAAGCAAATATGTCAAAGAAAGTGAAAGTGAAGTCACTCAGTCGTGTCTGACTCTTTGCGACCCCATGGTCTGTAGCCCACCAGGCTCCTCTGCCCATGGGATTCTCCAGGCAAGAATACTGGAGTGGGTTGCCATTTCCTCCTCCAGGGGATCTTCCTGACCCAGGGTTTGAACCCAGGTCTCCCGCATTGCGGGCAGACGCTTTAACCTGTGACCCACCAGGGAAGCCCAAACAATTTTACAAAGGTTTAGATTTTAAGATAGTCAAATATATATAATATACTTTATATTAGTTTGATTTTTATTAATGTGTTTTGATGAAAATGTTTTCAACATTTTTCCTTAAACTTTTCTAGCTATTATTAATATATTCTCTCTTAATATTTGCAGTTTTCAATTTCTCTATTTATTAAGCTATAGGCTTCCCTGGTGGCTCAGAGGTTAAAGCGTCTGCCTGGAATGCAGGAGACCCGGGTTCGATCCCTGGGTTGAGAAGATCCCCTGGAAAAGGAAATGGCAACCCACTCCAGTACTCTTGCCTGGAGAATCCCATGGAGGGAGGAGCCTGGTAGGCTACAGTCCACGGGGTTGCAAAGAGTCAGACACGACTGAGCAACTTCACTTCAGAGTTCTTAATTTTTTCTTTTAAATTTACAGTTTTCTTGATTATTTGTAAAACATTACTCTTAACAATAACAAATACACATTTGCAGTTTAGACTAAGAGAATTTCAACCTACAGAGCACATAAAGAGTTATTTTCACTCAAAGTGGCGTATAAAATGCCCATTTATATGTGATAGTATGTAATCTAATATTTATGTTAATATCATACCTTTTTGGCATTTGTAATGTTGTTATGAGATAGAGTAGTAACATCTGTTTATATTATTCATTTCTGGAAATATCAAGACAGTTTTAAAGTAAGCATCTGTCTATTGAGCCTACCAAAAGATGAAGGCAAATAGTAGATCTTGGCTAAATATTGAAGCTGAACTGAACTTTATTTCTAATAAGTATCAAGATGCTGTAGAGTAAATTGATAAAGGTTAAAGATGTTAGAAAGGAAGTAGGTTGAAGAGGGTGAGACTTCAGCATGAGTGGTCACATAAGGCTTTTCTTAGGAGGTGATGTTTAATTAGAGACTTGAATGAAGTTAAGAAAGCAAACCATGAACATATCTAAGGGAAAATCAACTGTACTCAGGAAACAGGCTTGATAGTTAGGAAGTTATTGCAATAATCCAAGTGATATTACGTTGGTGTTATGGGTCAAAATGGTGGCTATGAAAATGAAGATGTGCTAAGATTTTTATATCAGATCTGTGAATTTGGCTGTGGGACATGGGAGAAAGACGCAAAAGTGATTTCAAGGTTTTGGCCTGAACAATCAGTTGAATTTTTCACTGAGCTGAAGGATTGTGGTGGTAGAGGAGATACCTTAGGGAAGAGGAAGGTGGTCTTGCATGGCTGCTGTCTCTGGAGTCGCACAGTGTCAGACACGACTGAAGCGACTTAGCAGCAGCAGCAGGTACCTTTTAAACATCCTGGTGGAAATGTCAGAAAAGTAAGTGACAGGAAACAGGAAGAAGTGGGAGTCATGAGTATAGAAAGCTGATCTTTACGACTGTAGAATGAATGGTGCTTAGAACACTCCAGTATCAGGAAGTCCAGGAAAGGAAGAGGAGCCAATCATGACACCAAGAAGTAACAGTCAGGAAGACAGAAAAAGAAGCACTTGAGGTGATCCAGAAGCCAAAAAATAAGTGGTTTAAAAAGGTCCAAGTCCTCAGCTATCTCAAATACTATAGAGGAGATTAGACAGTTTTTTAAGAGAGCTTTGTTATGAAGTGGTACAGATAAATAGGATAGTAGCTGATGAGGAGAAAGACCAAGAGAGTGTTTTTTGGTTTGGTTTTTAATGGGACCATGTATCACCATGTCTGTATCCCATATAAGAGGAAAAATAATGGTGCAAGAAGGAAGGAAATAATATAAGTACAATTCTTGGCAAGACAAGAGGAAATCGGTTGCTGTGTATATGTGAAGGATTGGTCTTAATAAGAACTTAAAATAATCAGAAATTATAATTGATTATTAAGAGAGGGCCTATAAATAGGATACACTATATAAATTCCTGGCTTGCCACACTAAAAAATAAGTATATGTTAAAGATGACCTTGTTTCTCACAGAAGTTCAGGTTCTGCCTGAATCCTGTAAGAGTTGACTCGGTCCTGCCTTTGGAGGAGTCAGGGGAAGCCATCAGTGATTGAAAAATGTTAGATAATCAAACTATAATTTCCAAAATTTTCCCCACAAGAGTATAAAAGAAAACCACGAGATTTTATTGAAAAACAACACTTCCTTGTATCAAATATTAAGCCTAGAAACTTAGATTTATGGTTTCTATTTTTTCAAATTAAAAAATACTATAGATTTAAATAGACTTCCCAGTATTCTAAAAGATAGATATCTTAAGGGTTCAGTTCAGTTCAGTTGTTCAGTCGTGTCCAACTCTTTGCGACCCCATGAATCGCAGCATGCCAGGCCTCCCTGTCCATCACCAACTCCCGGAGTTCACTCAGACTCACGTCCATCGAGTCAGTGATGCCATCCAGCCATCTCATCCTCTATCGTCCCCTTCTCCTCCTGCCCGCAATCCCTCCCAGCATCAGAGTCTTTTCCAGTGAGTCAACTCTTCACATGAGGTGGCCAAAGTACTGGAGTTTCAGCTTCAGCATCATTCCCTCCAAAGAAATCCCAGGGCTGATCTCCTTCAGATTGGACTGGTTGGATCTCCTTGCAGTCCAAGGGTCTCTCAAGAGTCTTCTCCAACACATCAGTTCAAAAGCATCAATTCTTCGGCACTCAGCCTTCTTCACAGTCCAACTCTCACATCCATACATGACTACTGGAAAAACCATGTCCTTGACTAGACGGACCTTAGTCGGCAAAGTAATGTCTCTGCTTTTGAATATGCTATCTAGGTTGATCATAACTTTTCTTCCAAGGAGTAAGCGTCTTTTAATTTCATGGCTGCAGTCACCAGAGGAAGAGTAAAGATTTCCCTTTTTAAGTGAAGTCGCTTAGTTGTGTCTGACTCTTTCAGACCCCATGGACTGTAGCCCACCATGCTCCTCTATCCATGGGATTTTCCAGGCAAGAATACTGGAGTGGATAGCCATTTCCTTCTCCAAGGGGTCTTCTTGACCCAGGGATCGAACCCAGGTCTCCCGCATTGAGGGCAGACTCTTTACCGCCTGAGCCACCAGGGAATCCCTTTTTAAAGGTAAGGGGAGGTCTATTCTATTTCTTTTTAATTTAATTTATTTCTTTGGCTGTGCTGGGTCTTCATTGCGATGCACAGAAGCTTCATTCTTCATGAAGCATGCAGGATCTTTAGTTGTGGCATGCAAACTCTTAGTTGTGGCATGTGAGATGTAGTTCCCTGACTGAACCAGAGCCCCTGTGTTGGGAGTACAGAGTCTTAGCCATTGACATCAGGGAGTCCCTGGTCTGTGTGTTGCTCAGTCACTCAGTCGTGTCTGACTCATTGTGACCCATGGAAGCAGCACACCAGACTTCCCTGACCTTCACCATCTTTGAGCGTGCTCCAACTCATGTCCATCGAGTTGGTGATGGCATCCAACCATCTCACATCCCCTTCTACTCCTGCCTTCAATCTTTCCCAGCATCAAGGTCTTTTCCAATGAGTCTGTTCTTCGCATTAGGTGGCCCAAGTATTGGAGTTTGAGCTTCAGCATCAGTCTTTCCAATGAATATTCAGACTGATTTCCTTTAGGATGGACTGGCTCGATCTCCTTGCAGTCCAAGGGACTCTCAAGAGTCTTCCCCAATACCACAATTCAAAAGCATCAATTCTTCAGTGCTCAGCTTTCTTTATAGTCCAACTCTCACATCCATAGGTGACTACTGCATAAACCATAGCTTTGACTAGACAGACGTTTGTCATCTAAGTTATGTCTCTGCTTTTTAATATGCTGTCTAGGTTGGTCATAGGTTTTCTTCCAAGGAACAAGCATCTTTTAGTTTCATGGCTGCAGTCACCATCTGCAGTGATTTTGGAGCCCCAAAATATATAAAGTCTGTCACTATTTCATTGCCATTTATTTGCCAAGATGGCATGTAACCTTGTAGCAATAATGGGTGGGATAGAGTTCTCCAGTATGGAGCCTCCCAGCAGTGTTCCATGGTAGAAAGTTCAGTTCAGTTCAGTTCAGTCACTCAGTCATGTCTGACTCTTTGTGACACTATGGACTGCAGCACACCAGGCCTCCCTGTCCATCACCAACTCCTGGAGTTTACTCAAACTCATGTCTGTTGAGTTGGTGATGCCATCCAACCATCTCTTCCTCTGTTGTCCCCTTCCCCTGCCTTCCATCTTTCTGAGCATCAGGATCTTTTCCAGTGAATCAGTTTTTTGTATCAGGTGGGCCAAGTATTGGAGTTTCAGCTTGAGCATCAGTCCTTCCAGTGAATATTCAGGACTGATTTCCTTTAGGATGGATTGGTTGGATTATTCTATTATCTGAAGGATTTTCCACTAGAATAAATGTGGATGTTCAGGTTGTATATTTATTTTTGTCACAATTTTTCCACTTATTTTTTCATAATGTTCATGTTATGTACTCTTTTATTTGTTTATCTTTAATTGATGGATAATTGCTTTACAATATTGTGTTGGTTTCTACTATACATCAACATCAATCAGCCACAGGTATACGTGTGTCCCCTCCCTCTTGAACCTCCGTCCCACCTCCCACCCCTTCCCACAGCTCTAAGTAGAAGAGCATAACAGGCTCTAGGTTCATCCACCTCATTAGAGCTGACTCAAATTTATTCCTTTTTGTGACTGATATTCTGTTGTGTATATGTACCGCAGCTTCTTTATCCATTTATATGTTGACAGACATCTAGGTTGCTTCCATGTCCTGGCTAGTGTAAATAGTGCTTCAGTGAACATTGGGGTACATATGTCTTTTTAAATTTTGGTTTCCTCAGGGTATACGCCTAGTAATGGGATTACTGGGTCGTATGGTAGTTTTGTTCCTAGTTTTCTAAGGAATCTCCATACTGTCTTCCATAGTGGCTGTATCAGGTTACATTCCCCACCAAGATTAATCCTTTGTCAGTTGTTTCCTTTGCTATTATTTTCTCCCATTCTGAGGGTTGTCTTTTCACCTTGCTTATAGTTTCCTTTGCTGTGCAAAACTTTTCATTAGATTCCTTTTTTTTTTTTTAATTTCCATTATTCCAGGAGATGGGTCATAGAGGATCTTGTAATTTATGTCAGATAGAGTTCTGCCTATATTTTCCTCGAAAAGTTTTATAATTTCTGGTCTTATATTTAGCTCAAATGGTTTGAGTTTATCTTTGTGTGTGGTGATAGGAAGTGTTCTACCTTCATTCTTTTACACATAGCTATGCAGTTCTCCCAGGACCACTTACTGAAGAGACTATCTTTTCTCCATTATATATACTTGCCTTGTTTGTCAAAGATAAGTTGCCTGCGTTCATCTTTGGGCCTTGTATCTTGTTCCATTGATCAGAATTTTTGTTTTTGTGCCAGAAATGTATATGGTTATTATTTTTATGTCCATTCATCCACTCTGTCTTTTGGTTGGAGCATTTTATACATTGTATTTAAAGTAATTATTGATATATATATATATATATATATATATATATATATATATATATGTTCCTACTGATATATTTTTTAATTGTTCGGGGTTTGTTTTTGAAAATAGTTTCCTTCTCTTTTGTTCCTGCCTATAGAAGTCCCTTTAACATTTCTTGAAATCTGATTTAGTGATGCTGAATTGTCTTAACTTTTACTCGTCTGTAAAGCTTTTGATTTCTTCATCAGTTTTGAATGAGATCCTTGCCAAGTAGAGTAATCCTGGTTGTAGGTTTTTCCCTTTCAGTACTTTAAATTTATGTCCTGCCATTCCCTTCTAACCTGTGGAGTTCCTGCTGAAAGATTTCAGTTGTTAATTGTATGGAGTTTCCCTCGTATGTTAACTTGTTGCTTCTTCCTTGCTGCTTTTAATATTCTTCCTTTGTGTTTAACCTTGATTAGTTTGATTAGTGTGTATCTCAGCGTGTTTCTCTTTGGGGTTATTCTGTGTGGGATACTCTGTGCTTCTTGGACTTGATTGACTATTTCATTTTCCATATTGGGAAAGTTTTCATCTATAATTTCTTCAAAAATTTTCTCTGATGCTTTCTTTTTCTCTTCTTCTGAGACCCCTGTAATTCACACGTTGGTACATTTAATATTGTCCCAGAGGTCTCTAGGACTGTCCTCAATTATTTTCATTGTTTTTCCTGTATTCTGCTCTTCACCAATTATTTTCACCATTTTGTCTTCCAGCTCATGTATCCATTCTTCTGCCTCAGTTATTCTACTATTGATTCCTTCCAAAGTGTTTTTAATTTCAGTAATTATGTTATTCACTTCTGTTTGTTTATCCTTTATTTCTTCTAGGTCCTTGCTAAATGTGTTAATTGATTCTTGCATTTTCTCCATTCTGTTTTCAAGAGTTTGGATCACCTTTACTATCATTACTCTGAATTCTTTTTCAGATAACTTGCCCATTCCCTCTTCGTTTATTTGGGCTTGAGAGTTTCTCCCTTGTTCTTTCATCTGTGCACTGTTTCTCTTTTCATTTTTTTCTGACTTACTGGTTTGAGGTCTTCTCTTCACAGGCATTAGGGCCATATTCCTTCTTCCTTTTGTTTTCTGCCCTCTGTGGGTAAAGTTGGTCTAGTCATTTTTGTAGGTTTCGTGTTGGGTGTGACTTGTGCCTGCATTCTGGTTGGAGGAGGTGAGTTTTGTTTTTTTTTTCCCCCCCTGATGAACAGGGTTGTGTGAGGTGGTATGTTTTGGAGTGTCTGTGGAAATCCTGTCTGCTGATAATTGGGTTTGTGTTTTTATCTTGCTTATTATTTGAGTGAGGCGTTCTGCGCTGGGTGCTACTGGCAGTCCAGTGATGCTGGTCTTATATACAGACGGAGCCCTTCCTGGGAGTTCTCACTAGTACTCCCTGGGCTCAGGAGTTCTCCAACAGCCTACGGTCCTGGACTGAGTGCTTCCACTCCAAAGGCTCAGGCCTAATCTCTGGCCAGGTGACTGAGATTCTACAAGTCATTTGCTATGGCATTAATTTCTATTAATAGCATATAGAACACTATATATAAATGTAAAATGTATATAAAAATTTCTTGTGTTAAAATGGTAGAATTATGGAAGAAATCTTTGGTATGGTGGTATTTGACCAGGTCCTGAAGAAGTTGAGGGAATTGCCCTGCAGATAAGATATCAACTAGAAGAGGAAACAGCAAGTACCCTGAGGCAAAAGATTATTTTGAGAAAAAGAAGCCAGTGTGACTGAAGGCTGGTAAATAAGGAAAAGGTGGTCAGAGAAGTAAAAAGTTAGAATGATATGGTTGGCAGAAAGACATTGGACTTGGGGTAGGGACAGACAATGAGGACCTTGTATGCTGTTTTAAAGGCATTAACTTGTGTGAGTGAGATACGTGTGATAAATATTATGTTCGTTATTATGTTACTAATGTGACAATTACTATTATTAAAGCCATCATTTTACTCACTGAATTCTTTTGCTCAGCCTAAACCCTAAACTTTTCTTTTATTTAAAATATGTAGCTGTTTATAAGCTCATTCCCTAAATAATTTTAAAATAAATCATTAAATAATATCCAAAGTTACCAACGAAAAGTTTTGGCAAAATTTGTCAAATTGCATACAACAAAATCCAGCTAAGGTACCATTACGCATCCAGGCATTGCACTTTAAATACAGCAGAGATAGGTTGAAAGCAAAATAATAGAAAAAGAGATGCCATGATTGTGTAGCTATATTAGTATCAGGGAAAGCAAGTTTCAAAGCATAGAATATAACAAGAGATAATGAAGGTTATTTTATAATGATAAAGTTATCAAGTCATCAGAAGAATATAGCAATACTAAATTGTTATACATCTAAAAGCAGAGTTTAAAAATATATGATGTATCTCTCTCAACAGTTGACAGAATACTAGACAAAAAAGCAGTAGCAATATAGAAAACTTAAACAGCTTTATTAAATAACTTAATTATAAAATCACTTGATTTCATTCTACAACACTATAGTACACATCTTTTCAAATGCACACAGAATTATACTAAGGTAGATAGATCAAACTTGTCTCAAATAATCTATAAGTATTTATAATTGTTAGAAATTAGTAGAAAAAAGATTTTAAGAAACTTAAAATACTTGGAAGTTAAATATCTACTTTTTTTAAAAAAATCTACTTTTAAATAAAATATGGGAGTAGAACTATGGATGGAGGTTCGTGACATTGTACAGGAGGCAGTGATCAAGGCCAGTCCTCAAAAAAAGAAATGCAAAAAGGCAAAATGGTTGACTGTGCCCTCCAAGAGCCTGTTTCCCAGTCCAGTGTAAATCAAATCCCTTACAATTATATAGTGGAAGTGAGAAATATATTTAAGAGACTATATCTGATAGACAGAGTGCCTAATGAACTGTCAATGGAGGTTCGTGACATTGTACAGGAAACAGGGATAAAGATCATCCCGAAAAAAAGAAATGCAAAAAAGCAAAATGGCTGTCTGAGGAGGCCTTACAAATAGCTGTGAAAAGAAGAGAAATGAAAAGCAAGAGAGAAAAGGAAAGATATACCCATTTGAATTCAGAGTTCCAAAGAATAGCAAGAAGAGATAAGAAAGCCTTCCTCAGCAATCAATGCAAAGAAGTAGAGGAAAACAATAGACTGGGAAAGACTAGAGATCTCTTCAAGAAAATTAGAGATACCAAGGAAACATTTCATGCAAAGAGATGGGCACAATAAAGGACAGAAATGGACCTAACAGAAGCAGAAGATATTAAGAAGAGATGACAAGATACACAGAAGAACTATCCAAAAAAGATCTTCATAACCAAGATAACCACGATGGTGTGATCATTCACCTAGAGCCAGACATCCTGGAATGTGAAGTCAAGTGGGCCTTAGGAAGCATCACTATAAACAAAGCTAGAGAAGGTGATGGAATTCCAGTTGAGGTATTTCAAATTCTAAAAGATGATGCTGCAAAAGTGCTGCATTCAGTACGCCAACAAATCTGGAAAACTCAGCAGTGGCCACAGGACTGGAAAAGGTCAGTTTTCATTACAATCCCAAAGAAAGGCAATGCCAAAGAATGTTCAAACTATGGCACAATAGCGCTCATCTCACACAGTAGCAAAGTAATGCTCCAACTTCTCCAAGCCAGGCTTCAGCAATATGTAAACCATGAACTTCCAGATGTTCAAGCTGGATTTAGAAAAGGCAGAGGAACCAGAGATCAAATTACCAACATCCGCTGGATCATAGAAAAAGCAAGAGTTCTAGAAAGAGATCTACTTTTGCTTTATTGACTATACCAATGCCTTTGACAACAAACTGGAAAATTCTGAGAGAGATGGGAATACCAGACCACCTGACCTGCCTCTCGAGAAATCTGTATGCAGGTCAAGAAGCAAGTTAGAACTGAACATGGAACAACAGACTGGTTCCAAATTGGGAAAGGGGTACGTCCATGCTATCATTCTGCTTATTTAACTTATATGCAGACTACATCAGGAGAAACGTTGGGCTGGATGAAGCACAAGCTGGAATCAAGATTACTGGGAGAATTATCAATAACCTCACATAGCCAGATGACATGATCTTTATGGCAAAAAGCAAGGAAGAACTAAAGAGCTTCTTCATGAAAGTGAAAGAGGAGAATGAAACAGTTGGCTTAAAACTCAACATTCAATATCATGGCATCTGGTCCCATCACTTCATTGCAGCTTGATCGGGAAACAGTAGAAACAGTGAGAGACTTTATTTTCTTGGGCTCCAAAATCACTGCAGATGGTGAGTGCAGCCATGAAATTAAAAGACGCTTACTCCTTGGAAGAAAAGCTATGACCAACCTAGACAGCATATTAAAAAGCAGAGACATTTGCCAACAAAGGTCTGTCTAGTCAAAGCTATGGTTTTTCCAGTAGTCATGTATGGATGAGAGAGTTGAACTATAAAGAAAGCTGAGCACAGAAGAACTGATGCTTTTGAACTGTGGTGTTGGAGAAGACTCTTGAGAGTCCCTTGGACTGCAAGGAGATCCAATCAGTCCATCCTAAAGGAAATCACTCCTGAGTATTCCTTGGAAGGACTGATGCTGAAGCTGAAATTCCAATACTTTGGCCACTTGATGCAAAGAACCAACTCATTTGAAAAGACCCTGATGATGGAAAAATTGAGGGCAGGAGGAGAAGGGAATGACAAAGGAGAAGGGAATGACAAAGGATGCCATCATGTCGTGGCATCACTGACACGATGGGCATAAGTTTGAGTAGGCTCTGGGATTTGATGACGGGCAGGGAAGCCTGGCATGCTGCAGTCCATGGGATCGCAGATTGGACATGACTGAGTGACAGAACTGAAGTAAACTGATTTGAGAATAGGATATCAAAAAGAAAATTAAGAATTAATTTAGCTGAGTAAAAATCAAAACAGCACATCAAAATTCTGAGATACTATGAAGAGTTAAAATCAGTTTAAATGGTTAGCAGAATATAAATGGATGGAATCTAACTGCAGCACATTTAATACACTTTTAGAAAAACAGTTCTCTAAAATTGATATGCAAGGTAACTTTATTTGTGGAGTACATGAGGCAAGAAATTATCTTTTTAAGGATTATAACTCAAAATGATTAGATCTCCAGAAAGCTTGTCCAAATCAGTCTTGTTCTCTTGAACTCCAGGTTTTACATCTCAGTCTCACAAGGCTGCTTAAAGTAATGACTTGAAATTGAAACTTGGGGAGCTTACTTAATTTATCTTTTCCCTATGCTTATATTACTAGTACTAATTATTTATATTACTAGTATATTACTTATATTACTAGTACTAATGTACAAGATTTGATCAATGTTGATGTAAACCTAGGTTTGCATTTAGGAAAAATTTAGACTAAAGAATGGCAAATATCTAGTAGTACACCCACTATGTTTTGAAGTTGGTATGGCAAGGCTTTCCTAGGAAGAACTGTGTTATTTGTCTTTAATACTAATTCTGAAGTTTTAGCTCCAGTATAATTCCTGATAATCTACCTGTTGATGAGCTGCAGTTTATTACTATCTTTTTGTCCAATAAACTGAGAAACTTGTATGTACAGAGTTGTCAACCTGCTAATCACTTTTAATGTGTTGTTTACTCCAGTTAATGACTGGATGTACTTAATTTCAATCTGGATATATTAGATTTTAATTCTAGATGAATTTGTTCTCAAATTCTTAAATCTGTAATTTATACTAAGTAATTTTGACAAAAGATGAAGAAGCATAAAAGATGTAACAGTGAGAAAAATGATTGCCTGAATTATTTGTTATTTGCCTTAAGCCATTTTTTGAAGAAACACAGTTCATTAAAACAAAATAAAAATGTTATCAGTTTATTAATGTATTTCATCTTATACTAAATAATTGCTATAAAATATCAATGAAGACAGTCATTAGTAGAGTTTAGACCAGACCCAGTTGAAATGATGTAAGTTGATAATGATTTTCATCAATGTTTTTTATATGTCCAATTATTTTTACATAATTAGGCTAATTACTATGTATACATTCTGATAAATATATTAAGTAATGTACACTTTCCAATGTCATCAAATATTTTTCAAATACTAGTTTTTATTGTTATATAATGTTTTATTGTACTCATGTACCATAATTTAATTAGCTAATTTATATTATTTTATGTACATTATCATAGGGGCTTCTCTGGTGGCCCAGTCGGTAAAGAATCTACCAGCAGTGCAGGAGACTTGAGTTTGATCTCTGGGTAGTAAGATCCCCTGGAGGAGGGTATGGCAACCCACTCCAGTATTCTTGCCTTGAGAATCCCATGGACAGAGGAGCCTAGTGGGCTGAAGGTCATGGGTTACAAAGAGTCGGACATGACTGAGCAAATAAGCACAGCACATATATATTATATATAATTTCTATTTTTAATTAAAGGAAAAAAATAGAGGAAAACATCGAATGGGAAAGACTAGAGATCTCTTCATGAAAATTAGAGATACCCAGGAAAACATATCATGCAGAGATGTGCACAATAAAGGACTGAAACAGTACGGTCCTAACAGAAGCAGAAGGTATTAAGAGGAGGTGACAAGAATACACAGAAGAACTATACAAAAAGAGGTCTTAAAGACCCAGATAACCACAATGGTGTGATTACTCACCTAGAGTCATATGTGAGTCATATGATTCACCTAGAGTCATATATCTTGGAGTGTGAAGTCACTGGGCCTTAGGAAGCATCACTATGAGCAAAGCTAGAGGAGGTGATGGAATTCCAGCTGAGCTATTTCTTTTTTTTTTTTTTTTTTGCTTTACTATCTTTATTTTTATTTATTTTTTTTTAGTATAAATTTATTTTAATTGGAGGCTAATTACTTAACAGTATTGTATTGGTTTTGCCATACATTGACATGAATCTGCCACGGGTGTACATACATTCCTTTCAAATCCTAAAAGATGATGCTGTTAATGTGCTACACTCAATATGCCAGCAAATTTAGAAAACTCAGCAGTGGCCACAGGACTGGAAAAGGTACGTTTTCATTCCAATCCCAAAGAAGGGCAATGCCAAAGAATGTTCAAACTACCACAAAATTGCATTCATTTTTCATACCATCAAAGTAATGCTCAAAATTCTCCAAGCTAGGCTTCAACAGTATGTGAACTGAAAACTTCCAGATGTTCAAGATGGGTTTAGAAGAGGCAGAGGCACCAGAGATTAAGTTGCCTACATCTTTTGGATCACAGAAAAAGCAAAAGAATTCCAGAAAAACATCTACTTATGCTTCATTAACTACATTAATGCCTTTGACTATGCGGATCACAGAAAACTGTGGAAAATTCTTCAAGAGATGGGAATACCAGACCACATTAACTGCCTCCTGCGAAACCTGTGTGCAGGTCAAGAAGCAACAGTTAGAACTGAACATGAAACAATGCACTGGTTCCAAATTGAGAAAGGAGTACGTCAAGGCTGCATATTGTCACACTGCTTGTTTTAAATCCATGCAGAGTAAATCATGAGAAATGCCAGGCTGGATGAAGCACAAGATGGAATCAAGATTTCCAGGAGAAATATCAAAACCTCAGATATGAGATGACACCACCCTTATGGCAGAAAGCGAAGAAGAACTAAAGAGTTTCTTGATGAAGGTGAAAGAGGAGAGTGAAAAAGCTGGCTTCAAACTCAACATTCAGACAACAAAGATCACGGCATCCGGTTCCATCACTTCATGGCAAATAGATGGGGAAACAATGGAAACAGTGACAGACTTTATTTTCTTGGGCTCCAAAATCACTGCAAAGACATTACTTTGCTGACAAAAGTCCATCTAGTCAAATCTATGGTTTTTCTAGTAGTCATGTATGGATGTAGTGTTGGACTATAAAAAAGGTGAGCCCCGAAGAATTGATGCTTTTGAACTGTGGTGTTGGAGAAGACTCTTGAGAGTCCCTTGGACTGCAAGGAGATCAAAGTAGTCAATCCTAAAGGATGTCAACCCTGAATATCCATTGGAAGGATTGATGCTGAAGCTCCAATGCTTTGGCCACCTGATACAAAGAGCCATCTCATTAGAAAAGACCCTGATGCTGGGAAAGATTGAAGACAGGAGGAGAAGGGGACGACAGAGGATGAGATGGTTGGATGGTATCACCAGCTCAAGGGTCTTGAGTCTGAGCAAGCTCCAGGAGATGGTGAAGGACAGGGACGCCTGGCGTGCTGCAGTCCATGGTGTTGCAAAGAGTCAGACACAACTGAGTGACTGAACAACAACAATGAATTTCTTCATACTGCAAATAATTTTAAATGAGCAAACCTTAATAATCTCTTGATTATTTCCTTAATTACATCCCAATAAAAGGAATTACTGAGTAAATGGCTTGAATGTTTTTAAAGCTTTTGGCACATTAATCACATTACTTATAAAAATATTGCACCAGTGTATACTCTACAAAAATGTTGTCCGTGTAGTATACTTACCAGCACTTGAGCTTTTCATTTCTCATTCTGCTATTCTGAAGGACTAAAAGCATATCTTACTTTTTTAAATTAACATAACTATTAAGGATGGTATTATCTTTTATGTTTCAATAAGCATGTATGCAATCTATAGTTATTTTAATGTTACTAATTCATTTCCATATTTGTGGAAATTTTTTTTCCAAATTTAATTTCAGTGGCTTTTACCTTTTTATGATAATTTTTATAATCTATTTTTCTAATCAGACATAATCTTATTTTTCCTTTGTCTTGAATTGGCTTTCTCTTTTTCAATATTAGTTCAACTCTGAATGCAATTAACATAAATTTAGGCTGGATAAGAATTAAAGTTTAAACTTTTTTCCTCTAAAAAGTTAATCATTTTCCACCAGCACCATTTATTGAACTTTTCCATTCCCCAGTGATCTATGATAACTACCATTTAGATGTATTTCTGTATTTAAATGATTTAATTTACTCCTGCATCTTTAAAAATCTTAGGTTTGAGTAGTATATAAAACAGGTGGAAAACATTTTTGAGTAGTATTTACAAGAAAAAAGATACAGAGGTATGGTTTGTTTATTTTCTGAACTCTGGCATAAAGAATGATACTCATCTGTATTTACAAATAAACAGTAAGTTAACTAGATGTTAAATTCTTAGCAGAACAGTCATTTTCCTTCAAAATTGTATATATTTTGGTCCATATAGGAGCAGATCATTCATGATACATTATTCATGTCTAGTATGATTTTTCCCCTTAGCTCTTTTAGCACAGTGATTTATGCATGTTTGGTCTCTCCTAACTAGATGATAAACTCCTTGCCTTCAGCAAGTGTTTCTGAATGAGTGAAGGAATGCCCTTTCTGTTTATGCATTCTACTTCATCATTAGCCTTTTTAAAATAAAATCTTGCAGTATTTTTAAATTGTCTTGTATCACCTGGGAAAAATCATTTTCTGTGTATTATAGTAAGGAAATGTCGATGATCTCTGTGGTTCATCCTAGCTTAGAAGTTTTTCTGTCTGTGAATCTTGGTGTGTGTGTGTGTGTGTTTATAGTATTTAATAAGTTGTCCAACCCCACTAAGTTGTTCAGTTCTATTATTTGTTTGCTTACATCCATAATTACCTCTGTTACATAGCATTTGAAGAATTATAGATATGTAGTCTCATAATCATAGGAGAGGCACAGGTCTTATGTTTAGTCTCAAGTGGAGTCCTTTAAAAAGAGCATGGCCTGTAATCTGGAGTGGAATAAAGGAGAAACATTTACTGAAAAATAACTGCCAGTAATGTCTGTAACTTTGTTGAAAGCTCAGTCCAAAGCTCATTAAAGATTATGCTGTTTAATTGTCTTTATTTCTGTTCTTTTAAATGAATATAAATGTCATTTTTTAAAAATGACTATTTCTTAGACCAATCTTAGGCTTACAACAAAATTGAGATGAAGGTACAGTGATTTCCCTTATATTCCCTGCACAAACACATGCTAGACTCCCTCATTATCAACTCTGAAGAACTGTACATTTTTACCAAGGGTGAATCTGTTGACACATCTAATCACCCATGCCCATAGTTTACCTTAGGGTTCACTCGATGGTTAGCATTCTGTGGATTGGGCAAACATGCAGTGGCATATACCCATTATTTTAATAACATACAGAGTGTTTTCACTGCCCTAAAAATTCTCTGTTCTTCCTATTTATTATCTCTCTCTGCTCCCTCATCCCTGCTAACCACTGATCTTTTTACTGTCTCCACAATTTGGCCTTTTCCAAAATGTTATATAGTTGGAATCATATAGTATGTAAAGTTTTTTTCAGAATTATTTCTTTCACTTAGGTGTATGCGCTTAAGTTTTCTCCATGTCTTTTCATGGCTTGATAGTTCATCTGTTTTTCATACTGAATAATATTTGATTGTCACAATATACCAGAGTTGATTAGTCCATTCACCTACTAAAGGATATATTTTTGTTGCTTCCAAGTTTTGGCGGTTATGAATAAAAGCTTCTATAAACATGCATGAGCAGATTTAATGTAGTTATTAAAAATTTAAAGGACTTTCCCAGTGGCCCAGCTGATAAAGAATCTGCCTACAATGCGGAAGACCTGAGTTCAATCCCTGGGTTGGGAAGATGCCCTGGAGAAAGAAATGGCTACTCACTCCAGTATTGGCTCTTTATTTTGTGTAGTTTCCTGTTCAAAGATATTATACATTAAAAGAATCTTTTTTATTTAAACTTTATCTTATCAAATATACCTTTGCTTTAGTTTAAGTTTAATAGACTAACAGGTTATTTTCACTATAGATTAATAAAAACATTTTTACTAAAGAAGCTTATTCTTGACTAATTATTTTAATTGAAACTTTAATGAAGTAAAATTCTGATTATCAGCCGCACTCTGAATTTTAATTAATTTGAACATATGCACATCCATTGTTAGCAACAACTCTTGGAGTTTTTGAATTCAAAATTAAAGGATTTTTTAAAATAATAGTATAATTTGATATATTTATACAGTAAGTGATTATTTTAAAATAGTTGTTTTAAGATAATAGAAATTAATATTTACAATAAAAATGGGTCATGGAAGCATAATTTGTTGTCTGTGGTTAGATAATGAAAATAGAAGGCAGATACAAAATATTTGATAAGGAATAAATTATCTTTGTTATATGTAATTATAAATTATTTAATTGAAAAATAAATGCTTTATGGTATATCTACTTTATGGACTGTTATTTTAAAATGTCATTATTAAAAGGACAATATCTAAGAAAAAGTAATCATACTTTGTTAAAGAGATATCTTTTTAATCATTTCTATATTTTAAAAAATATGTATATATCTATCTATATTTTGGGGAGTTGAGGAATATAGAATAGAAATGAATCTAGGTTTTAGGCTTTATTTTAATTAAGAATGTTTTCCTCCCAAATAGGTAACTGATTTATCTGTAAATTTGTCTTGATTGAATGATTTATTTTAGTAACACATGTTTTGAAATTTTAAATAATTCCTCATAATTAACTTTATATGAGTAGTAGTCCAAAATCATAAATTTAACCATTAACATAATTAGTTCTGAACATATTTTCATCAGATATTCTGTATGTGTCTTTTTTAGTAACAACTTGTGAAGTCTATGTTTTTTTAAATCTAAAAAAAGATGAGGGGATACACATAGTGTATGTGTAAGAATTCACCTTGCTGTACACCTAAAACTAACCCAACGTTATAAATCAGCTATACTCCAACAAAAATTTAACAGAAAAATACAGTCTTTCCTAATTATAAAATCAACATATTATCAATTGCTAGGATGGACGTAGGAACATTTTTGCTACTCGTTCTAAGGTGGGAATAGTAGTTAAATGCATGAAGATATTAATTAATGCAAGCACACTAGCTTTGGAGATTTTAATTTCTCCTATTCTAGACCTGCTGACAGATATAAATGCTTGGATGGATAACAGAGTGTTATAGGACATGAAACACAGCCTGTCTGCACAATAATCTTGTAGTTGCGAAGTCATGTCCGACTCTTTGCAACCCCATAAACTGTAACCTACCAGGCTCCTCTGTCCATGTAATTTCCCAGGCAAGAATACTAGAGTGGTCCCAGTGGAGGAGTCCCTTCTCCACTACACAGTGATACATTAAATTATTTTTCCTAGACTTTATAAATCATGCAAAATTAATTACTGAGTAAATGAGAGTTCTGACTGTGGTACCATCTCTGTGTACCAGCTGAAATAGCAAACTGATTAAGAAATTGTCAGTAAAGCTCTCTATCTCTTAAGGTACAATAGTACCACCAGGAAATATTACAGAGAAACAAATCATCTGAGTTTATTATCTGACTCCAGCACTATATGACTTTGGGCAAGACCCTTAACCTCACCATGCCTCCATTTTCTGATTGTAAAATGGGGATATTAACCAATTTCAGGACTGTGGTAAGCATAAAATTGGCCAATACATGGAAAGAATATAACAAATTTGGACATGACTTTGTTGTTTTTATTTGTTCCAAATATCAATCTTTCATTATACTTATCAAACATACTTTATGATAATGTTTCTTTCTCCAAATGGAGTATAAATTGATTTACAAAGTGGCAGATAAGTAGAGAAGACTATTAAAAAAAAAACCTGTTTTAACAAAAAAAAATTATTTTTTCTTGGACATTACTCTCCACTGTAATACTTGATTTAGTAAAATGGAAAATTTACAATTAAATCTGGAACACAAATCCAGTTTGCCTTGCCAAGAATTAGCAACCTTGGGAACTCTAGTTTTAGACCTAGATACTAAGTATCTCCAGAGCACACTTTGAAAGGTGAGTCATCAGTAGAAGAAGTACTAGTCCAGACTTAAATGCCATATATAAGATTAAATGTCATATTTTACACTTTTTATTCTGAGTAGATCTCTACTAACAAAAAGATCCCCTGGAGAAGGGAATGGCAACTCACTCCAGTATTCTTGCCTGGCGAATTCCATGGACAGAGGAGCCTGGCGGGCTACAGTCCACAGGGTCGCAAAGAGTTGGACGCAACTGAGCAACTAACACTAAGTACTGACAAAAGGTTGTGCAAAGAAGTTTTTTTGTGTGATAGATGGATATTATGCCAAAAAGCTACAGTAGATTTCATAACATACAGTGGAAGTTTATCCCTACACATCATTTCAGAGCATTTGGAAATTACATAACTTCCTCATTGAAAATTATTTCTGCATAGTTATTCTTTAATAGACCTTTATCTTTCAAATCTGCAAAGTTTTTAAACGTGTATTTGTGTATTTCCCTGCTTCTAGAACTGGGTAGAGAGAGCTGAAAAACAGACTCTTCTCTCTGACACACTTGACCTATCAGAACTCTTCCATCCAGACACGTTTCTCAACGCTCTTCGCCAGGAAACTGCAAGGTAAATAGAGTGAAGTACTTATTTGTCTGAGAGGTTAATTGTACACTTTGTTCACTTCTGATCACATTTGCTTGATTGTCAAGAAATAAATTTATTGTCGAATCCAAATAGTTGTGTTATTTCGTAGTACTTTACTGTTAATAACAGTTAACTTTTAGCATTGCTTTTGAAAAATGATGTGATTTTTTAATTAGAATTCAAAAAAACAAACTCTAATTTTTAACATTTTGGTCATTTATCTTTCTAGACTTATTGTGTCCAATATGGTAGGCAGAAGTCAAGTAGAGCTATTTAAATTCTAATGAATTAAAATTAAATAGGATTAAGGCTGTCATCTATGGGGTTACACAGAGTCTGACACGATTGAAGTGACTTAGCAGCAGCAGCAAGGAGACCAAGATGGTGGAGTAGGAGGATGTGGACCTCACATCCCCCCATGAACACTTCAAAAATACCTCTATGTGTGGAACAATTCTCACTGAAAACTCACTGGAAACTGATAGAAGAACTCCTTTATAATCAAGGCTGTAAGAAAAAGAAAAAAAAGGTATAATTGTGAAGGAAGGAAAGAAACGCAGTCAAGTCAGGACCTGTGACCCTGAAAAGGAGACTCGGGGAAAAGGGGATTTTATGGGCAGACCCTCATACTACATCAAACTACAGATTGGGCATCCCATTCCTGGGGTCCTGCATGGAGGAGGCAACCCCCCTTTGCTGGTTGGAGGACTACTGGGACAGACAGAAAGCATGAGGAAGGCGGGACTCCATGCAAGACAAGTGTGTGCACACTGGTTAGCCCTGAGGCAAGGTGGACAGAGGTCCCGTGACTGCTTCATTGTACGCCCTGGCCCAAGGCAAGCAAATCTCTGGCCCCATGTGCTCCATGCCACAGTGTGGCCCTGGATCTGAGATGACCAGGACCTGGGAAAAGACTGTGCCTTAGGAGGCAGAGAGGACTCGGTCCTGAGCTGGACCCTGGGGGGTCTGTGGTGGCCATTGCTGGCACCTACTCAAGTGGTGCCCCAGAAGCATCCCAGGTTTATGAGAGTGGCTACTGTATCCTACAGCTTAACTTCCCACCCCATGGAGGTGAAGGAAAACCACACAGGCCCTGCCTCCCCTGTGGAACATAGAGGGTGTTGACGATGTGATCAGCTGTGAGAGACACAGAGGCCTTGCCCCCACCACGGGGCAAAGAGAGGGCTGCTGTAGCGGATGCATGGTCTGCTGCGACCACCCCATCACACACCACAGCCCAAGCTAAGCAAACACTCTGGCCTCGCTCAGTCCGTGCCTCAGCACAGCGCTGGAGCTGGGCAGATGTGAGCAGGGAAAGACTTGACCGTGTGCTGTATCTGAGTGGAACCACGGATGCCTACACACTCAGCACACTGGGCAGCTTTATGCACAGGAACCTCACTTGCTTCAGCACTCCCCTCCGGGGACAAAATTCCTGGTATGGGGAGAGGGGAAGACATACGCTTAATGGAAAATGGAGCCAACTCATGCCTGACACACAGATCTTCCACTCCAGCCACAGAGGATCAGACCCTTCCTTTAATAGGGCGGGGATGGCCACTGACCAGAGAGGAAGTTTTGCCTCACACCCCGGGCCAACTCTGTCTTCAGATTCAAGCCTTACCAAAGTGATAGCTGACAGCACACTCTGAGGAAAGACGTGACTGGCACCCACATCAGATCTCGCTCTCCCATCAAATGCATTGAGCACATGGGGTCTACATCAAGATACTCCCACATAAGAGTACCCCTATAAGATGTAATAAATAACTGTTTCACCTAAATTCACAGAGGCAGAAAACAGTAAGGAAAATGAAAAAGTCAGAGGAGCTACTCCTAACTGAAAAAAGCAAGAGAAAACCCCTGAAAAAACAGATCATGAAAGAGAAATAAACAATTGATTAGATAAATTATTAGAAATACTGGAAGTGAAAATGTTAACTGAATTAGGAAAAGGAATTGATCTAAAAGATGAGCTTCTTCACTAGGAACCAGAAAATATAAAGACCCAGTCAAAAATAAATAATTCAATAGCTGAAATTTAAAAAAAAAAGCATTAAAAGGAATGAAGAGCAGACTGACTGATACAGAGGAACAAATAAGCAATCTGGAAGATAGAATAATGGAAATCGTCCAGTCAGAACACCAGAAAGGAAAACAAAAAAGCAATTCAAGAAACAAATATCCCTGAGAACGTTGTATCCTCACTTTTACATTATATTAGTTACAGAAGGAGAAGAGAGAAGAATGGAAATGTATTTGAGGAAATTATGCTGCAACTTCAAACACCTGGAAGAGGAAATAGATATCCAAGTATAGGAAGCACAGAGGGTCTCAAACAAATCGGACCTCGTTAAGCTTAAAAGCTTTTGTACAACAAAGAAAACCATCAACAAAATGGAATGGGGGAAATAATGGCCAAGGGGTCAGTATCCAAAATATATATATAAACAGCTTGTTCAGCTTAATATCAGAAGAAATAAACAATCCCATAAGAAAGAGGTCAAAGAAAAAATATGATTTCTCAACATACTAGCCACATTTGCAGTTCTCCATAGCCGCATGTGAGTAGTGGCTGCCATTTTGAACTGAATGAGAATATTTTCATCTTTTTTGTAGATGAAATTCCTCTTAGACAATGCTGACTAGGCTTCTTGGTGGGAAACAGTATTTGATGGTTAATATCAAACTGTTTTAAGACAAATATGGATTATCATGTCATATATAGTCTATAATTTTTAAGTTGGAATGTAATGAAAGAGACACTTCCAAAAATACACTGGGAAAAAATGTAGTTGTTTTTTGTGCTTTAGGGGATCTTCAAATTGGTTGCACCTTGAGATCTTATTATAAATATCAATATTTCATTTGAGCTGGTAAACATTTATTGAAACCCCCTCATATACCTGCATTAAGGGTGATAGTCAATATATTCTATAGCTCCTGAAAATTATTGCTTTCTGACATTTGACATTTCACTTTTACAGAGCTATGGTCTGTTCTGTGGATAGCCTCAAATTTGTGGCATCATGGAAAGGTCGCCTACAAGAAGCAAAGCTTCAAATTAAGGTATGAGACTGAATTTAGATATTTATCTGAGTCAAAGATTATATAAGTACCAACTAGGATAAAAAAAATTCTCCTCCAGTCTCAAAGTCACCAGAGATAGATTGTATTACCTATGATGTGAAAAATCAAAGTAAGTTAAGATTTAGCATGAAACTGTACAAAATACAACCTGTTCTAATACAAAATAAGAATAGTAGGAATATAACATATCTGATAATATAACTCATTAAAAAATGATATGAATCTTGAAGTTGTTATATTACCTCTTCTAACATTCAAGTTAATAAATACTTGCTGTACAATAAAGAATGTGATAGCTCAGTTGGTAAAGAATCCGTCTGCAACGCAGGAGACCCCACTTTGATTCCTGGGTCGGGAAGATCCACTAGAGAAGGGACAGGCTACCGATTCCAGTATTCTTGGGCTTCCCTTGTGGCTCAGCTGGTAAAGAATCCACCCACAATGTGGGGTTGCGAAGATCCCCTGGAGAAGGGAAAAGCTACCCAGTCCAATATTCTGTTCTGGAGAATTCCATGGACTATAATCCATGGGGTCGCAAAGAGTCAGACACGACTGAGCTACTGTCACTTTCACTTTCAAAGTAAGTGTAAATGTATTTTAACATTTTAAGTTAAATCTTGTCCTTAGATAGTTTACAGTTTGTTAATGCATTAGGTGTCTGCTAAAATCAAACCTACATAGTAAAAAAAATTAAACCATCTTTTGCCATATAAATTTTCATAGCAGCTTTACTGCTAAAAGTACATTCATTACTCTTGCAATAATAGATAATAATATCCATTCAAATATAATGACAAAACTAATGAAATCCTTTCCCCAGCAACTCCAGCCTTCTTCCACATCGTCTTCTTCATGTCTCTACCATTCCCCTTTCACATTCTCACACATAGAATTGCCTTCATGATGTGAAAAACTGACTCATTGGTAAAGACCCTGATGCTGGGAAAGACTGAGGTCAAGAGGAAAAGGGGACGACAGAGGATGAGATGGTTGGATGGTATCACTGGTTCAGTGGACATGAGTTTGAGCAAACTCAGGGTAGTGAAGGACAGGGAAGCCTGGCACACTGCAGTTCCTAGAGGCACAAAGAGTCAGACACGACTTAGTGACTGAACAGCAGTACGTGATGCCGCATGTTTTAGTGTGGTTATCTCTATATATCTATATTGGTCTGTCTTATGAGAGAGTCATGTCATCGAAGGCAAAGACTGTCTTATCTATTTTCAGATCTTCCGCATCTAGTTCAGTGTTT
The DNA here is from genome assembly GCF_023091745.1 of Budorcas taxicolor. NCBI lineage: Eukaryota > Metazoa > Chordata > Mammalia > Artiodactyla > Bovidae > Budorcas > Budorcas taxicolor. The sequence continues at coordinate 4,626,377 of NC_068924.1, read as the reverse complement.
TAACATATAGTTAAAGTTAATGTAAGGGCTTTTGCCGATGACTCAGTGGGTAAAGAATCTGCCTGCAACACAGGAGACCCAGGGGATGCAGATTTGATCCTGGAGTCAGGAAGATCCGCTGGAGGAGGAAATGGCAATTCATTCCAATATTCTTGCCTGAGAAATCCCATGGACAAGAGGAGCCTGGAGGGCTACAGTCCATGGAGTCACAAAGAGTCGGACATGCCTGAGCATGTGCACGCACGCACACACACACACACACACACACACACACATGCACAATTAATGCAAGACTATATTTCTTTAACTTAGTTAACCTTAGGCAACTAACCTATCAGAAATTGTTTCATAATCCTAGTTTCCAGGTCAATGATTTTCTTTTCATAGCACTACTACTTTCTAACATACTATATAATTTATTATATGTGTTATTTGTTGTTTGTCTTACTCTACTAGAATGTAAGCCCCATGAGAATAGTCTTTTTTTTTTTTCAGTTTTCTTGTTTCTCAAATACCTCCAACAATACCTCATACATAATAAATACTCAGTTATATTCTAGTTGGATTGTTGAGTGGCGGACCAACAATAGGAGAGATACTGTAATAGGCCTTATTAACACCAACTGTCCAATTCTGTGCAACCCCATAGACGGCAGCCCACCAGGCTCTCCCGTCCCTGGGATTCTCCAGGCAAGAACACTGGAGTGGGTTGCCATTTCCTTCTCCACTGCATGAAAGTGAAAAGTGAAAGGGAAGTCGCTCAGTCGTGTCCAGCTCTTAGCAACCCCATGGACTGCAGCCTACCAGGCTCCTCCGTCCATGGGATTTTCCAGGCAAGAGTACTGGAGTGGGGTGCCATTGCCTTCAGCAGCAAAACCAACTGTAATGGTATAGTGTGCCAGAAATTTGATCATTGACAATAAGTTAGGTCTTTCCCTTTTGGCTTTATAGATTACAAAAACATTCTCCCTTGAAGCAGAATTAGCAGGTTCTTGTTCATCCTTTGCATTTTAACCTTAACCTGTAGCTCAGAAAAGCTACCTTAATTATTACTGGTACACATAAACTGTGGCCTAGTCATTAAGGAGAAGGAGGAAGCCCATGAATCATGCACTTACCTGACTGTGTGGTCTCTTAGCATACACATAGAATGTAGCATCATTATTTAGGTAGACTGCTACAGAAAACAAGAGAAACAAATTTCATTTAATTCTGTGTCAAGGTGTATTCATATTTCCTGAACTATTATCCCCCTGTTCTTACAAAATGAAATAAAATTATCTACAGTCAGAAAATCCCAAGTGTATATGTTTTCTTTTATAAATGGGAGGGGGGAAGGTTGACAGTAAAACACAATTCTGATCTTAAGTCACCCAACAGAGCCATGTGACTTTTTAAAGTCACTAATAGAGCAGTCTGAGCCTTTGTTGTCTTTTTTATCATGGATATAAACAATAACTTCCTTGACATGTTTATTACAAGGTCTCTGAAAACCTATATTTGTGTGTGTGTTTTTATTTATTTCTCTAGATTTGGATTAGGTTTTATTAGGCAGTATGTGTTTTTTTTTAATTAGAAACAAAAGTATGTTTTAGTATAAAGTTCTCTGCTTTTATCTAGTGAAGCAGAATTCTTTCATTTTTCATTTGACATTTATAAAAGCAACTTTATTGTTAAAAACTAAAATATTTGTTGGTCAGTATGTTTAGGAATAAGTTTTATAGAATTATGTCTTAAACTTTAAGTTAAAAAAAAAATCCCTTCATATGGGATTTGAGTTGCTTCAACAGAATTTTTCCTCTCTGTCCCCTCATTCATGTAAACAATAGGAGCATATTTCCTAATTTCTTACCTGCAGTTTATATTTCTCAGATAAAAAGTTTTTATAACTTTTTATAGTTATAACTGCAACCCCTCACTGCAGTTGGCATAATCAGTAAGTTTTAAATAATTGATTTAGGTTCCTTTTAATTAAATTTTCAATGAAAGGATTGTTTTGATAGGAAAATTTTGAATTTGAATTATGTTTAAATTTTATTGTCACTGTAAAACTTAACTGGCTTTAAATTTCTTCAGTCTCTACCACCCTAGACTGAATTCAACTAGTGAAATCTTTAAGCAAGGCTATAGTTCCCACATCAATCAATATCTCAAACCCCTTAGACTTGCTTAAGAGAATATGTATGTATATTGATTTTTTTAGATCCTGAACATGGCCCTCTAAAATTTCCTCACTTCCATTATTGATTTGTTATTTGTTAACAGCAGTTGTGAAACTTAGTACTAGAAAATGCATCACATCACACACCTGTTCAGCCTGCATGCTTCATATGCCCAAGGCTGTGAAAGTTTGGCTCTGGCAAACCTGGGCCGCTTCCAGTTCCCTCCTTGACTTCCAATGCCACCAAACACAAAGGGCAAAATCAGGTCTTCTACCTTGGCAAATCAGGCTTATTAAACACATTATACACTTGTTAATAATGCATGGTTCTCTGAGATACCTGAAAGCTGCTGCTACTTTGGGACCTAGTAGCATATTAAAGCCACTTATGCTTGCCAGGTCATTTGGGCTGCTTCATGCCAGGCTAGAGTTGGCCCATTTACCAAGTGGTTATACTATTTGTATTTCAACTCCCTCTCTTTTAGAGCTTACCAGGAAATAAAAGTTAAAACAATGAGGAAATTGGAGATTTAGACATTTGAGGTTTCATGAGGAGAATGGGCTCATTAGAATTAGGAGTTACAAGCTTCAGACACATCTTCCCCAAATGAGTGTGAGCTGCCAGTTGTAGCTTATCAGTCCAGCAGTGGAAAACTTACCAAAAAACAAAAGAAAAAAACCCTTAAATAATTCTTTTATTTTTAACTGACATTTTGAAATCATTTATTAGCATTACTATGGCCTTATGTCTACCAAATATGATAATTACAGTCCAGAAGAAAATACAAAATACAACCTCTCTCTCTTCATCTTTCCACTCAAATAGACCAACCAGTATTCAGTGACAGGACCTCTTTTTTTTTTTAATTGAAGGATAGTTGCTTTACAGAATTTTGCTCTTTTCTGCCAAACCTCAACATGAATCAGCCATAGGTATACATATATCCCCTCCCTTTTGAACCTCCCTCCCATCTCCCTCCCCAGCCCACCCCTCTAGGTTGATAAAGAGCCCCTGTTGGAGTTTCCTGAGACATACAACAAATTTCCATTGGCTATCTATTTTTCATATGGTAATGTAAGTTTCCATGTTACTCTTTCCATACACCTCACCCTCTCCTCCCCTCTCCCCGTGTCCCTAAGTCTATTCTCTGTCTGTTTCTCCACTGCTGCTGCTGCTGCTAAGTCGCTTCAGTCGTGCCCGACTCTGTGCGACCCCATAGACGGCTCCACCATCCCTGGGATTCTCCACTGCTGTCCTGTAAATAAATTCCTCAGTACCATTTTTCTAGATTCTGTATATATGTGTTAGAATATATACAGAATCTAGATATTTATCTTTCTTTTTCTGACTTACTTCACTCTGTATAATAGGTTCTAGGTTCATCCACCTCATCAGAACTGACTCAAATGTGTTCCTTTCTATGGTTGAGTAATATTCCATTGTGTATATGTACCACAATTTCTTTATCCATCCATCTATGGACATCTAGGTTTTTTGCATGTTCTAGCTACTGTAAACAGTGCTTCAGTGAACAATGGGATACGTTTTCAATTTTGGTCTTTTTCAGTTTTGGTTTTCTCAGGGTATATGACCTGGAGTGGGATTGCTGGGTCGCATGTGGTTTTATTCCTAGATTTTTTAAGGAATCTCCACACCGTCTTCCATAGTGGCTGTATCAGTTTACATTCCTCCCATCAGTGCAAGAGCATTCCCTTTTCTCCACACCCTCTCCCGCATTTATCATCTGTAGGCTGTTTGATGATGGCCATTCTGACCGGTGTGAGGGGATATCTCATTGTAGTTTTGATTTGCAGTTCTCTAATAATGAGCAATGTTGAGCATCTTTTCATGTGTTTGTTAGCCATCTGTATGTCTTTGGAGAAATGTCTCTTTAGGTCTTTTTCCCACTTTTTGATTGGGTTGTTTGTTTTTCTGGTATGGAGTTGTATGAGCTGCTTGTATATTTTGGAAATTAATCCTTTGTCAGTTTCATTTGCTATTATTTTCTCCCATTCTGAGGCTTGTCTTTTTACCTTGCTTATAGTTTCCTTTTCTGTGCAAAAGCTTTTAAGTTTAATGAGGTCCCACTTGTTTACTTTTGTCATTTTAAGACATATATTTCTGATAGTTTTCATTTTTAAAACTGAGCACTTAATGTGAATATCCTTATATTGTCATCATCAAGTAGATATTATTTTTAAATCATGGGGGAACTTTTAAGAATGCTTAGCAATATGATTTTCTCTGAAAGTCAATCTCTAAAATGATTTGGTGTTTCCAAGATAATGTGATATAAAACTAGGTCAACAAAAAATTATTTTTCTTAGAAATTCAAGTGACTGCAGCAATCAAAGGTTTTAAATCTGATACTCTCATAGCATTAAGTGCTTTGAGCATCTTATTATATTTACGCCAGTATAGTGGGCTTTCAGAGGCTTCTCTCGTGGCTCAGTGGGAAAGAATCTGCCTGCCAGTGCAGGAGACACAGGTCTGATCCTTGATCCCGGAAGATCCCACATGCTAGGGAACAGCTAAGCCCATGCACCACAACTGTTGAGTCTGCGCTGCAGAGCCTGGGAGCTGCAACTACTGATCCCACATGCCGCAACTACTGAAGCCCGCGCTCTCTCGAGTCCATTCTCTGCAACAAGAGAAGCCGCTGCAGTGACAAGCCTGCACAGCACAAGGAGAGGGTGGCTTCCGCTTGCCACAACTAGAGCAGAGCCCAGGCAGCAGCCGAGACCCAGCACTGCCAAAAATAACTAAATAGATACAAACTCTCAGAAAGAAAAGTAAAAGCCTTTTAATTCGTCGTTGACTATACTGTTTCATAGCCTGGCCAACTTAATGCTATCTTCTCATGCCCTCCAAATATAGCAGGAGGCTGAGAACTGGCTGCAGTTTCCTGTTTGGGAAGTGTCTCTACTCTAAAACCTCTGACTTTACTTGACACCTTATTGAAAAAAATTCAAAGTGCTGGGATTATGTACTAAGTTCCATTAACTGTTCTAGTCCTTCCCCAGCTTTCAAAAACTCCTAAGAAACCTGTTTGTATTTCTTTCTGGAATATAACTTTCCCTAGCTTATGCTCCTTTCTTCAACCTACATCAAGCCACATACATAATTTTATATTTGCTAGTAGTGACACTAAAAATATAAAAGAAGCATAAAAATATTTTTAGTGTTATTTTATTTTACCTAATATATACAACATATTGTTGTTTCAGAATGTAATAAATATTTCAAAATTATGAATAACATATTACTTTCTCTTATACAAAGTCCTTGAAATCCATCATATATTCTGTATTTATGGCACATCTCATTTCAGACTTGTAACATCTCAAGTGCTCAATAGCATATGTGACCTTGGCTACTATATTGGACACTAGCTGTAGACAGAGAAGGTAATTCCTTAGAGAAAATTGAATATTTTCTGGCATTCAAGTTTATTCCCAATCATTTTTAGTTATTTTTCTTATTAAGCAATTACAAGCAAATACAGAAGAGGAAAGAATAGTAAAATGAGTCTCCATATTCAAAGTTTTCAAAATTTAGAGATACTTCTTCTTTTTCTCTTTTTTTATTGTCTTTGCTGAAGCAAAGTCCAGGTATTTTACTTCTCTATTTCTCAAAAAAAATTTTCTTATATAAATGTAATATATTATCACACATAAAAAATTAACAATATTTCCTTGGCATCATTTAATAGCCAGTTCACAGCAATATTTACCATTGTCTAAAAAAAAAATAATTTCCAATAGTGTGTTCAAATTCAGGTCAAAGTCCAGACACTGTGTTTGGTTATTGTGTGCCTCATGTCTTTTCACATCTAAATCAAGTTCATCTTTTTATTTCATACCACTGTTTGTTACAGAATCAAGGTCACCTCTGCTGTAGAATGATGTTTTCCTGGAATTCTCCTGCTTTATTTATGACCCAACGGATGTTGGCAATTTGATCTCTGGCTCCTCTGCCTTTTCTAAATCCAGCTTGAACATCTGGATGTTCTCAGTTCACATACTGTTGAAGCCTAGCTTGGAGAATTTTGAGCATTACTTTGCTAGCATGTGCAATGAGTGCAATTGTGCAGTAGTTTGAACATTCTTTGGCATTGCCTTTCTTTGAGATTGGAACGAAAACTGACCTTTTCCAGTCCTGTGGCCACTGCTGAGTTTTCCGGATTTGCTGGCATCCAAATAATTTCCAATAAAACCTTTATTTGTCTTATTTAAATGGATGCACTATATAAAATAATTCTCAGTGTCTAGAAACTAGTAGATGGATTAGCTTAAATGAACAGTAATAGCTAATACATATTGAGCACTTACTGTATATCAGGCAATTTTCCCAGTATTTTAAATATGATATTAGAGGAAAACTTTTATTTCCCTTTCCTGTAGTTTTTCCATATGGAGGAATCTTTACTAATGTTCATACTCATAGATGCTCTCTACCTGCTACCTGACTCCTCTCTTTCCAGGAAAGGTGTCACTTTATCTGATGATGAGTTTGAGTCAGGAACCCAGGGCTGAAAACTCTGCCTTCCTATGCTTTTCTCTTGGGTTACATATTCTGCTCCGCCCCTTCAAGGTAGTCCCTGCATCTGGTGTAGCTGGCTCCTTAGCGTAGTACTGTCATAACTAGGAGTTAAGCCTTCCAAAATTCTTGTGTTTAGTATTAGCAAGTACATTGCCTGGAGATCTATCACATCCATCAAACTATCTTTTTCCAGTAAAAAAAAAAAGTAGTATTTTAGGCCTCTCTGCTTTTTCTCATTCCATTGATGCAGAATTGCAGATGAAACAGGGTACCATTTGTTGATACCACTCCAATCTCTGATATATCAATATTATCATTTTATTATATAAACAATAGATATTGTTTTTTGAAACTCCATGTTTTAATTTTCTTTAAATTCTGCAGATGGAGAATGACAGAGGATGAGAGAGAAAAGGACAAATTTAGAGGATTTGATTAAAGGTGGTGGCAGCCATTGGTAGTTGATAGTATATCGGAAGTTCAGGAGGTGGGACCAAGAACGTCTCCCATGTGTCTGATCAAGCAACTACATGGTCAGTAGCGTCAGTTATTGAAATAAGGCTCTAAAGGACAGTATTTAACACCCCACCAACCCATTGTTTAAAAGAGGAAAAGGCGAAGGGGGTGGTAGGGATGACTTGGTTAGATAGTGTCACCAACTCAATTGAACTTAAACAAAATCCGGGAGACAGTAGAGGATAGAGGAGCCTGGCATGCTGTGTAGTCCATGAGGTTGCAAAGAATTGGACACAATTTAGTGACATAACTTCAACAATATACATATTACATCATCAAGTTGTGATGCTATCAGTGGAGACTAGTTTTACAAATTTCTGTAGAGACCAGTTGAGCTGAAAACTCAATATATATCTCAGTTTATATCTCTGTATATGCATATTGAAAAATTAAATCACCAGCATTTGTTGGATCATGGAGAAAGCAAGGGAATTTCAGAAACATGTCTATTTCTGCTTCATTGACTACCGTAAAGCCTTTGACTGTGTGGATCACAGCAAACTGTAGAAAATTCTTAAAGAGATGGGAGTATCAGACCACCTTACATGTCTCCTGATAAACCCATATATGGTCAAGAAGCAATAGAAATGGACATCAAACAACGGACTTGTTCAGAATTTGGAAAGGAGCGTGACAAGGCTGTAAGTATCACCCTGCTCATTTAACTTAAATGCAGAGTACATCCAGTCTTCCCAGGTGGCTCAGTGATAAAGAATCCACTGCCAATGCAGGAGACATGGGTTCAAACCCCGGGTCAGAAAAAGCCCCTGGAATAAGAAATGACAACTCCAGTCGTCACTTGTCCACTTGTCCAGTTGCCACTCCAGTATTCTTGCCTGGAAAATCCCTTGGACAGATGAACCTGGTGGGCTACAGTCCAAAGGGTCACAAAGAGTCAGACACGACTGAGCCACTGAGCACACAGGCACTCAAGGTACATCTTGTGAAATGCTAGGCTGGCTGAGTCAGAAGCTGAGATCAAGATCGCAGGAGAAACATCAACAACCCCAGATACGCAGATGACAGCACTATAATGGCAGAAAGCGAAGAGGTACTAAAGAGCCTGTTGACAAGGGTGAAAGAAGAAAGTGAAAAGGCTGGATTAAAACTCAGCATGCAAAAAACTAAGATCATGGCATCTGGTCCCATCACTTCATGGCAAATAGATGGGGAAAAAGTGGAAACAGTGGCAAATTGTATTTTCTTGGGCTCCAGAATCACTGCAGATGGTAACTGAAGCCATGAAATTAAAGGTAAATTAAATTCCTTCCTTGGAAGGAAAGGTATGATAAACCTAAACAGTATTAGCAGAGACAACACTTTGTCAACAAAATGCCCATATAGTCAAAGCTATGGTTTTTCTAGTAGTCATGTCCAAATGTGGGACTTGGAACATAAAGAAGGCTGAGCGCCAAAGAACTGATGCTTTCAAATTGTGGTGCCAGAGAAGAGTCCCTTGGACGGCAAGGAGATTAAACCAGTGAAGCCTAAAGCAAATCAACCCTGAATATTCATTAGAAGGATTGATGCTGAAGGTGAAGCTTCATCACTTTGGCCACCTGATGCAAAGAGCCAACTCGTTGGAAAAGACTGACACTGGGAAAGATTAAAGGCCATAGGAGAAGAGGCAGCAGAGGATGAGACAGATAGCATCCCCAACACGATGGACATGGATTGGAGCACACGCTGGGGGGTAACACACAAGAGCCTGGCATGCTGCAGTCCACGGAGTCGCAAAGAGTTGAACGTGACTTACTGATGGAACACAACAATAGCATATATACTATGCATATTACATAGTCAAGTTGTGACACTATCTGTGGGGACTGCTTTTACAAATTGCTATAGAGACCACTTGAGCTCAAACCTCAGTGAAATTTCTGAAAGAGGCTATGGAAGAATTATGTTGCCTAGGGACTTTCTAGGGCTTCCCTGATATCTCAGTTGGTAAAGAATCTGCTTGCAATGCAGGGGACCCCAGGTTGATTCCTGGGTTGGGAAGATCCCCTGGAGAAGGGATAGGCTAGATAGGGATTTTCTAGCACTGAAATTAGGAAGCACTTAAATTTTAATCAAAAAATGGGCCAAAGAACTAAACAGACATTTCTCCAAAGGAGACATACAGATGGCTAACAAACACATGAAAAGATGCTCAACATCACTCATTATCAGAGAAATGCAAATCAAAATCACAATGAGGTACCATTTCACGCCAGCCAGAATGGCTGCCATCAAAAGGTCTACTAACAATAAATGCTGGAGAGGGTGTGGAGAAAAGTCAGCCCTCTTACACTGTTGGTGGGAATGCAAACTAGTACAGCCACTATGGAGAACAGGGTGGAGATTCCTTAAAAAACTGGGAATAGAACTGCTGTACGACCCAGCAATCCCACTGCTGGGCATATACACCAAGGAAACCAGAACTGTAAGAGACACGTGTACCCCAATGTTAATCGCAGCACTGCTTACTATAGCCAGGACATGGAAGCAACCTAGATGTCCATCAGCAGATGAATGGATAAGAAGGCTGTGATACATATACACAATGTAGTATTACTCAGCCATTAAAAAGAATGCATTTGAATCAGTTCTAATGAGGTGGATGAAACTGGAGCCGATTATACAGAGTGAAGTCAGCCAGAAAGAAAAACACCAATACAGTATATTAATGCATATATTTGGAATTTAGAAAGATGGTAACAATAACCCTATATGCGAGACAGCTAAGGAGACACAGATGTAAAGAACAGACTTTTAGACTCTGTGGGAGAAGGCAAGAGTGGGATGATTTGAGAGAATAGCATTAAAACATATATATTACCATATATGAAATAGATCACCAGTCCAAGTTCGATGCAGGAAACAGGGCACTCAAAGCCAGTGCACTCAGACAACCCTGCGGGATGGGATGGGGAGGAAGTGGGAGGGGATTCAGGATGGGGAACACATGTACACCTGTGGCTGATTCATATCAATGTATGACAAACATCACAATATTGTAAAGTAGCCTCCAATTAAAATAAATTAATTAAAAAATTTTTAACTTACTTTTCTTCAAGGCTATGCTTAAGCAACCCTTAAAGTGGCCTTATAACATCATATCAGTGGTACAGAAAGAATGTTGAACTTAGGAATTCAGTAATTCTGTTTTTATCCCAACTGTTTCACTGACGAACAAGTTGTTCATGTTTTCATGGTAAAGCAACTAATCAGAACTGTTTGTCAAGGCATACTCTACTAGTACTCTTCCCATAACCATCCCCTAACTATAATGTAGTTGAAAATGATTTCAGCTCTTTCAGCTTCATGCATTCCCTTACCTCTAAAATTCTATAGTATGTTAAAACTTCAAAGGCACTAAACAATATAAGATTGTTTTATTTTCTATCAAGTTCAAATTGTGAGAATATAGATATGGATCTGAATTCAAAATGCAGACTCTACATTTATTATCAGAAACTGAAAGAATGAACTTAAGACATATGAAGCTAACATTACCAAAATATTTATATTTTTATTTTCATAATTTCATAAATTTATACGAAGGTTAATTTAGAGTAAGAGATGAACTCCTTTTTTGTTTGTTTTTTTTAATATATTTATTTTTGGCTGTGTCTCTAGTTGTGGCTGGAGAAGGAAATGGCAACCCACTCCAGCATTCTTGCCTGGAAAATTCCACGGACAGACCCTGGTGGGCTGCAGTCCATGGAGTCTCAAAGAGTCGGGCATGACTGAGCTACTATCACCCACACTAGTTGAGGCAAGTGAGTATAGTTGCCCTGTGGAATGTGGAATCTTACTTCCCTGACCAAGGATTGAACCCATGGAAGACAGATTTTTTTTTAGTTTATTAATTAATTTTAATTGGAGGATAATTACAATATTGTGGTGGCTTTGCCATACATTGGCATTGATTGGCCACAGGTGCACATGTGTCCCCCATCCTGAACCCCTCCCTCCCACCCTATCCATCTGGGTGGTCCCAGAGCACTGGCTTTGGGTGCCCTGCTTCATACATCAAACCTACAGTGGGGAAGACAGGTTCTGAACCAGTGGACCATGAGGGGAGTCCCCAAGAGATGAACTCTTTTTTTTCCTTTTATTTTATTCTTCTTTCAGCTGTGTGTGACATGTTAAAAATTATTTTGCATTAACCTTTCTGAATGTTGTTCTGTTCTTTAGAAAATGATGTCAGAATTCCAAGCAAGGAGCACTTGTTTTTTTCTCTAGTGTGCTTGTCTTTCCCCCTCCTGTAAAAAGAGTAACATTTTGGCTTTTGTCATATTTCTATTATTCTAGTGCCAAAGCACATGCAGTTGTATAACTGATGACATTTGTAAGTATTTTTTTCTCAAATATTTGCTAAAATTCAGGACTAAGCCTAAAGGAAGCTCACAGTGAACACTGGTCCAGGCCTTCTCCTTCATTATTCTCAGAAAATACCATAGTCTTTGTTTTAACACTGTTTGAAATGTATAGTTACAGTGGCAATTGTTGCCTTCCTTCTGAAGCTATAATAGAGTAACTCCCATTGTTTCAGACTGTAATATGTATTTTAATGGTGTGTATATCTCTATGGCAGATCAGTGGCTTACTGCTGGAAGGATGCAGTTTTGATGGAAATCGACTTTGTGAAAATCAGCATGATTCTCCTAGTGTATCGTCAGTTCTCCCTTGTTTTATGGGCTGGATTCCACAGGTAATACATTTTTAACAGGAACAACTTTAATCAATTCATTTTTGGGTTATATATTTTTAATAATGTTCTTGGCCTATGAATTTTTTGTTTACTTTTTAATCTCACTGCATTTGAACAAATTTATACTCAAAATACTGTGTCCTTTATTATATTTGAGATGTATAGGACTTTTTTTCTTTGAGAGGATGTTAGTTCTAGAAGGTCTTGTAGGCCCTCACAGAACCATTCAACTTCAGCTTCTTCAGCATTACTGGTCAGGGCATAGACTTGGATTACTGTGATATTGAATGGTTTCCCTTGGAAATGAACAGAGATATTCTGTTGTTTTTGAGATTGCATCCAAGTACTGCATTTTGGACACTTCTTGACTATGATGGCTACCCAATTCTTCTAAGGGATTCTTGCCCACAGTCATTATAGGGGCTGCTGTTGCTGCTAAGTCACTTCAGTCATGTCCGACTGTGTGACCCCATAGATGGCAGCCCATCAGGCTCCCCTGTCCCTAGGGGACAGGAATGCAAAAGTAGGAAGTCAAAAAATGTGTGGAGTAACAGGCAAATTTGGCCTTGGAGTACAGAATGAAACAGGGCAAAGGCTAATAGAGTTTTGCCAAGAGAACACACTGGTCATAGCAGACACCCTCTTCCAACAACACAAGAGAAGACTCTACACATGGACATCACCAGATGGTCAACACCAAAATCAGCTTGACTATATTCTTTGCAGCCAAAGATGGAGAAGCTCTATACAGTCAGCAAAACCAAGACCGGGAGCTGACTGTGGCTCAGATCATGAACTCCTTATTGCTAAATTCAGACTGAAATTGAAAAAAGTAGGGAAAACCATTAGACCATTCAGGTATGACCTAAATCAGATCCCTTATGATTATACAGTGGAAGTGACAAATAGATTCAGGGGACTAGATCTGATAGACAGAGTGCCTGAAGAACTATGGATAGAGGTTTGTGACATTGTACAGGAGACAGGGAGCAGATCATCCCCAAGAAAAAGAAATGCAAAAAGGCAAAATGGTTGTCTGAGGAGGCCTTACAGATAGCTGAGAGAAGCAGAGAAATGAAAGGCAAAGGAGAAAAGGAAAGATGTACCCATTTGAATGCAGAGTTTCAGAGAATAGCAAGGAGAGATAACAAAGTCTTCCTCAGTGATCAATACAAAGAAATAGAGGAAAACAATAGACTGGGAAAGACTAGAGATCTCTGCAAGAAAATTAGAGATACCAAGAGAACATTTCATGCAAAGATGGGCTCAATAAAGGACAGAAATGGTATGGACCTAACAGAAGCAGAAGATATTCAGAAGAGGTGGCAGGAATACCCAGAAGATCTATACAAAAAAGATCTTTATGACCCAGGTGTGGTCACTCACCTAGGACCAGACATCCTGGAATGTGAAGTCAAGCAGACCTTAGAAAGCATCACTACGAACAAAGCTAGTGGAGGTGATGGAATTCCAGTTGAGCTATTTCAAATCCTGAAAGATGATGCTGTGAAAGTGCAGTATGCCAGCACATTTGGAAAACTCAGCAGTGGACACAGGACTGGAAAAGGTCAGTTTTCATTTCAGTCCCAAAGAAAGGCAATGCCAAAGAATGCTCAAACTACTGCACAATTGGACTCATCTCACATGCTAGCAAAGTAATGCTCAAAATTCTCTAAGGCAGGCTTCTACAGTTCGTGAACTGTGAACTTCCAGATATTCAAGCTGGTTTTAGAAAAGGCAGAGGAACCAGAGATCAAATTGCCAACATCCATTGGATCACCGAAAAAGCGAGAGAGTTTCATAAAATCATCTACTTCTGCTTTATTGACTATGCCAAACCTTTGACTGTGTGGGTCACAACAAACTGTGGAAAATTCTGAAAGAGATGGGAATACCAGACCACCTGACCTGCCTTCTGAGAAATATGTATGCAGGTCAAGAAGCAATAGTTAGAACTGGACATGGAACAACAGACTGGTTCCCAATAGGAAAAGGAGTACGCCAAGGCTGTATATTGTCACCATGCTTATTTAACTTATATGCAGAGTACATCATGAGAAACACTGGGCTGAATGAAGCATAAGCTGGAATCAAGATTGCCAGGAGAAATATCAATGACCTCAGATATGCAGATGACACCTTATGGCAGAAAGTGAAGAGGAACTAAAGAGCCTCTTGATGAGTGTGAAAGAGTTCGCTTAAAACTCAACATACAGAAAAGTAAGATCATGGCATCTGATCCCATCACTTCATAACAAATAGATGGGGAAACAAAGGAAACAGTGGCTGACTTTTATTTTTGGGGCTCCAAAATCACTGCAGATGGTGACTGCAGCCATGAAATTAAAAGATGCTTTCTCCTTGGAAGAAAAACTGTAACCAACTTAGATACCATATTAAAAAGCAGAGACATTACTTTGCCAACTAAGGTCTGTCTAGTCAAGGCTATGGTTTTTCTAGTGGTTTTTCACCACATATATGGATGTGAGAGTTGGACTATAAAGAAAGCTGAATGCTGCAGAATTGCTGCTTTTGAACTGTGGTGTTGGAGAAGACTCTAGAGGGTCCCTTGGACTGCAAAAAGATCAAACCAGTCCATCCTAAAGGAAATCACTCCTGAGTATTCACTGGAAGGACTGATGTTGAAGCTGAAACTCCAATACTTTAGCCACCTGATGTGAAGAGGTGACTCATTTGAAAAGACCCTGATGCTGGGAAAGGGTGAAGGTGGGAGGAGAAGGGGATAACAGAGGATGAGATGGTTGGATGGCATTACTGACTCAAGGGACATGAGTTTGAGTGTTCTCTGGGAGTTGGTGACTCAAGGGACATGAGTTTGAGTATACTCTGGGAGTTGGTGATGGACATGGAGGCCTGGCGTGCAGCAGTCCATGGGGTCACAAAGAGTCGGACACGACTGAGCAACTGAACTGAACTGATAGGACATTTTAAAGCCTTTATTTTATTATGAAAAGAATAACATCATAATTTTAATTTCTAAATAAGCTTTAGTCTAAAAAGAAAAAAACGCTAAATGGTTATGTGAACTACCAGTGTCCCTGTTATTTTCAGCAATGTGCTAAAGGCTTTATATACGTTACCTTATACTTTTCTGAGTAGCCCTGCAAGGTGGATATTATTATTCCTATTTTCAAATATGGAAATGTGTTCACATAGCTTAAATGAGGAAATATGTGGTCACATAACTTAAATGTGTTTCATATAGCTAAGCATGCAGAAATCGAAAGCAGCATGATGTTAATACACATCTGGCTTTTATATCATACCTTGTCATTATGCTCCTGTTTGGCAAATGAAGAAAACTGTCTTGACAGAGACTTATTAAGTTGACTTTTCCCTTTTAAGGGGCTTCCCTTGTGGCTCAGCTCGTAAAGAAAGAATCCGTCCGTAATGTGGGAGACCTGGGTTTGATACCTGGGTTGGGAAGATCCACTGGAGAAGGGAAGGGCTACCCACTCCAGAATTCTTGCCTGGAGAAGTCCATGGACTGTGTAGTCATGGGTTCCAAAAGAGTCGTACACAATTGAGCCACTTTCACTTTCCCTTTTAAAACCTTCAATTTTTTAACAATGGAACTTGAGGGAAACTCTTACTTAACAATAGAATTTTTAAATGTAAGTATGAATACATGTAATCTTAAAGTTTTGATTGTATGTATAGTCACCAACAGAACAATTTCTTATACCATTTACTATAAGAAAAATAATTTTCTAGTTGGGAAATATTTTATTGAATTTTCCAATTATTATAATTCCTTTTGTAAAGTAAAAAAATTTAAAAATCAGAATATGTATTTTAAAATAGAAACTAATAAAGCTAGTAGTTACTGCTCAGAGATATATAAGAGCATCCCCTGACCTAAAAGAACGTACATTTCTGAGAAACTCTCCATTTTCCCCCGCCACATAAGCTTCATTTTCTTTCATGAAATGAGAGAAGGTGAAATTATTTTATTTCTATCAAGCTATTGATTCATGTAAGAAATTGGTATATCAAACAGTTATGGATTACACACATTAGGTGTATGAACCAGATTGAAAGTTATATATAAAAGTTAAGGTTAAGGTAACATATAAAGTTGTATATGAGGCCAATTTTTTAGTTATGTAACGTGTTAATTCTTTGGCAAACAAAATTAAAAGCCATATAGTGACCTTGATGAAGAGGTAAGGTAGGACATGTATAAACTGGTTCACTTATGGAGCCGCTGCTGCTGCTAAGTCGCTTCAGCCGTGTCCGACTCTGTGCGACCCCATAGATGGCAGCCACCAGGCTCCCCCGTCCCTGGGATTTTCCAGGCAAGAACACTGGAGTGGGTTGCCATTTCCTCCTCCAATGCATGAAAGTGAAAAGTGAAAGGGAAGCCGCTCAGTCGTGTCAGACTCTTCGCGACCGCATGGACTGCAGCCTACCAGGCTCCTTCGTCCATGGGATTTTCCGGACAAGAGTACTGGAGTGGGGTGCCATTGCCTTCTCCTCACTTATGGAGAAATCCCAGCAATAAAAATAGAGAGCATGGAGAATACCTGAGTAGGCATAAATGCAGAAGACAATGACCTCAAGCAGTACCCACATAACTGACCATAAACTGAATGCAAATCAAAAATGCAGTGTTGTACTGGGCTGTATAAAAAGCAACATAACCTTGTGAGACTTGGAATTTATCCTTCTACAACATTTTGCTCTGAGTATCATTTCTATACGACTTTATTTACCATGCTTTAAAAAACAGGACTGGAATGGAAAGCTAAAAATAATTTAATTTGAAAAATAGCTCATGTAAAGAGAGATAAAATGATTGGCCTAGTCAATAAAAGTGATTATTGACAGATAAGACGAATTTATTATTTTTGTAAAAGGGGTTTCCTCCAAGGCTTTTTCACTTTTTCCTGACACATAATGGAAGAATTTAAGGTGCTTCCCCACTTCTTTTTCCCCCTCCTTCCTTAAGTGAGGCTCATTTTCCCATATAACCTTACTGTTTTGACTGCCTCTCCTGGATCAACTAAGAGGGGAGAGAATATGGGGCATGTTGCTAAATGTTTCAGAACACAGAATTTTGGAGTCTAACAGACTAAATCCCATTCCCAGCTCTCAGACTAAAGATCTGGGTGATTTGGGGCTAATTGCCCGGTCTCAATGAGCCTCATTTGAAAGTGGAGACTGGCGTTTCCTATAGAACCATGTTAAGGCCCTGTATCTGTGAAGTACCCAGCAGGGTAAGTACTAACTTACATGGTTAGTTAGTACACATGGTAAGTCTAACTTATCCTAATGTGAACATTTTTAAATGTTTTTATAATAGTATGATAATTATTTCATATGGTACTTTACAGTACACGAAGTGCTTTCAATCATCATTCAATACTTAAGTTACATACCATGTTCTGAACAGTGGGGTAACAAAATAAATTTCTTCCTTCAGAGAGTCTTCTGTTGAGTAGAGACAAAGGGGAAGAGAAACTATTCAGTTCAAAATTACAGAAGTGCATTTATGGAGGATTACATAAAATGTTTTGGCAGATGAAGGAGACCTCAGCTCTATCATGTGTAAGCAGAAGAGGGAAAGTCTGATGATCTCACAGGGAAAGGAAGAATCTTCTCCAAACTGTATTCACAATAGAAGTATGAAAAGTTCAAGGACAAATTCAAAAATGGTAGGACCAAGGCATTCCGTACAGAAGGGGACGTAGTTTTGAATGCATGGAGATATGAGAAGAATTTAGGTTGTTCTGGGAACTGCAAATATAGTACAAATGTACTGGAATTGTTCAAACCGAAGAATGATAGGGGATGTAGTCAGAAAAAAAGGCTGAGCCCAAGTATGACAAGCCTTGGAGCCATGCCAAGGAGTTGAGCCTGTCTTATGATCAATAGAAAGTCATTAAGAATTCAGAACAGGTGTGTGGTAAGATCAGATTTTTAGTTTTAGAAAATTGGTCTAGCACTGAGAGAACTGAAGATTGACATAGAGTGAAATACAATCACGTATGTTTTCACAGTAATCCTCTGAGTTTGGTAGAGCAGTTTTTCTCTATGTTTTCCTGAGGAAGAAACTGCAAATCTGGTAAACTAAGTGACTTGTTATGGGTCCCCCAATAATAGCATTAGTATTTGAATAATAGCAATGAATATTTATCTGTATTGATTATGTGTCAAACACTGTACAGAATGTTTAGAATATAAGATAGTTAGGCCTTCCAAAAATATTTGAAATAGGAAATACTGAAATAGGAAAATACTGTTATAAAAACATTTAAAAACGTTTAAAATGTTATCATTTCCCTTGTAAACTCAGAAAACATAAGTTTAAATGACTGTGTAGCTTGATCAAGGTAGGCAACTAAGTTTCAAATTCAGGTTATTTCTCTTAAATCTTGGGCCTGATACTGAGTCAACCTATAGTATAAACTAGTGTTTAGGAAACTACAGTCCACAGGCCAAATCCACTGCACAGCTTATTTTTGTGCAGCCCTCAGTAATGTGATCATGAATGACTTGTATCTTTTTAAACAGATGAAAAACTCAGAAGGATAGTATTTTATGACATGTAAAAGTTAACCGAAATGAATTAAGTGAAAATTACATCCCAGACATACAGCCCATAAATCCTGAAATTATTTACTATCTGGCCTCTTATGGAAAAGTTTGCTGACTCTGTGTAAACTGTCAAACTCTCCAACTTCTGCTTGAGTTAAATATTATTTTGTTCAAGAAATTATTTTTTATTCCAGCTATATCCATCTTTAATAAGCTTTGTAGAATTTGGTGGGGATCATCATATTTTAATGCATTTTTACCAAGAGGGTAGGAACCAACATAAAATCGAAGGAAGCATCAACGTCAACTTACATAAACAAGTAAACGAGTTCCTTTTCCACTTACTCTTACAGCTACTTTATTGCAGAAAGTGCAGAATCATTTAGTAAGCTTAAATAAAGTAATGAAGTTCAGAACTTTGGTAACTAATTCCTTTTGGGCCTGAATAAGGTTATTCCACAAATTATTTGCATCATATTATCTGATACCTAAGGAGAAAGAAGGGCTACCCCAATGGCTCAGCAGTAAAGAATCTGCCTTCAGTGCAGGTTCCACAAGAGATGCGGGTTTGATCCCCGGTTTGGGAAGATCTGGAGGAGGGCATGGCAACTCTCTCCAGTACTCTTGCCCGGAGAATCCCATGGACGGAGGAGCCTGGCGGACTGCAGTCCCTGGGGTCGCACAGAGTCGGGCAGCACTGGGCGTGCATGCACACGTGCATCTGACACCTGAAAGTCCTGAACAACTATTTCAGCGGAAACAGGCCCATTAACCCAGTCATTTGCACAGCATTGCTGTGAGGTGCTAGGTGTTTTCATTGTAAAAGAAAAGAGCATTTTAGGTTGTGAAAGACTGAAGAACTTACATGGTAATACTTAACAAAGGACATGAACAGCTAATTCTTAAGACTTTTATTGAGGAAAATGGGAGGTTTACTATTGCTTCTGAAACTCCAGTACTTTGGCCACCTCATGAGAAGAGTTGACTCATTGGAAAAGACTCTGATGCTGGGAGGGATTGGGGGCAGGAGGAGAAGGGGACGACCGAGGATGAGATGGCTGGACAGCATCACTGACTCGATGGACGTGAGTGAACTCCGGGAGTTG
Source organism: Budorcas taxicolor (assembly GCF_023091745.1). Classification (NCBI taxonomy): domain Eukaryota; kingdom Metazoa; phylum Chordata; class Mammalia; order Artiodactyla; family Bovidae; genus Budorcas; species Budorcas taxicolor. The sequence goes on along the minus strand of NC_068924.1, from coordinate 4,606,791 downwards.
GTGATGGACAGGGAGGGCTGGCGTGCTGCGATTCATGGGGTCGCAAAGAGTCGGACATGACTGAGCGACTGAACTGAACTGAACTGAACTGTTATATGTAATGTACTTTGTCAGCCAACAAAATTCTAATTAGAAATGTCCAAAAGAATTAAAAGGTAGTAAAATGCTGGTGCTATTTTCCTAATGTTTCTGTTTACCATTATCTATGTTCAGCAAGTAATATATCCTACACTCACATGATTCATTTATGTGTTCATTCACTCATTCATTCATGATGCAGATTCTTAAGGTTCTTCCAGTTACAGCTCAGTACTGGGGGTTAAAATAACATAGGTCCAAATTAAGATTCCCCTAAGGGATTTTACCCCAAAAAGCATTCACTTTCTCCAAAGTGTTCTACACTGCATTTTTCCATAATGGTTCTCAGAAAACTTGTTCAGTATACAAATTCAAATTTAGAAATTTATGGTGGTTTTGAGAATGTTAAAAACTGAGAATTCCCCAAAGTTTCCTAACACACAACCCTTTCCCTGTACCTGCACCCCACCTCCATCATGATCTAGTGTTCCACATAACAGTTAGGGCAATACTACCTTTTGAGGTAGGTCAGCCTTTATAATGCCCTGTTCTTACATTCCATAGGAAGTCAGTTTGCCTTTGATCTATTTTCCCAGTGAAGAGCATTACTTAGGGTCTATCAGGCCCACAGTAACATAGAAATTCTGGACCAGCCTGAACCCCACATGCCTGTACCTTCCAAGAGGTGTCACAATTGACAGTTTAACTTTAGAAACAGTTTCATTCCCAGGGAAATTATGACTATAAAATGATTACACATGCCACTCACAGTATGAAATGATATATGCTGAAAACGCTGCCTTTTATATACTCTGATTTAAAAATATTAAGTATTAAATTACTATTTTTTCTATGTGACTTTTTCTTCTTAAGGACTTACTCTGAAAGCAATGTTGTTAGCATTGTATTATTGAAAAACAGTGAAGTAGTTCTCTACCAAAATACATTTTAAAGAGTAGCTAGACACTCTTGACAGAACAGAGTCTTTCAACATATTTATTGTTGGCATGTTGTTTAATTTCCTGTTATGAAATAGTTATTTTTTCAGGGTTGCATTACTTTATAAGTATGCCACTTCTGATTTTCTCACATCTTCTTTTCTAAAGAGAATAGCTGTCCATTGACTTGGTTCATAATAGAAGAAGTTAGTTGGACCTTATGCATAAATAAGTTGGACCTTATGCATAAAGCTATTTCTCATCATGTGAAGTTTGCCCTCACATGTTTTATTATAGTGAAATTTGAATTGATATTGGCAAAATATTCATCATAATTCACCTGGGGTTAATTTGGTTTTTTGTTGTTGTTGTTCTCTGGTGTTATTTTATTTTGTTATTTTCTTTGGTTTGTTGGCTAAATGATTGTAAACAGCTTCTTTCACTTATTAGCATGTTGCCTTCTATTTGCAGTACGTATATATTTTTAAGTCACTTTCCCTGGGGCCTAGGCATGAGTGTGAGTAATCACAATATATAGGTTTTTATATGTTTAATTTTATATAAACTAACTTGTTTATATAATATGAAATATTTGAAGTCCTTCTAATATATCTCTCTTTTTTGCATTGAGCTCTTAGTATATTTATTAATAATTAATAAACTTTTAGTTTCATCCAAATATTTCTGCCCAGCAGGGTCTTTTGCTTTTTCTATTAAGATAAACATATTAAAGAGGGAGTTGTGCCATAAGAATTTAATTCAGTTAACAATGTTTATGAAACTTCTGTCTGCATAAGATATGCTGAGTGAGAATGACAAAGCACTTAGCTCTGTTACTTTGATCATTTATTTATTGGTTACCTAAGAGCAAGTCCATTTAACTTTTTTACAGGAGGTTTTAACATTTACCATTTATGAGATTTTGAGAAGTTAAATGTTAAGAAGCAACTGTGGTACTTTGCTTTTAAAACACTGTGAGTTTTTGCTGGGGAGATTTGCACCCTCACTTAAACATAAAGCCTCCAACCAAAAGCAGGTTAGGAAGGATTTGGAAATATATACAAACACTAGTAAATTGAGAGTGAATATTCAGAGAATCAACTTTGCTTTATTCTTAGATTCTTGATTTAAAGAGAAAATTGCTTGGTGTTAAAATGAAGAGATATAAAGAAATCTTCTGAATAGAAAGTGATAGCATTAGAAAACATTTTAATGTGATGTTTTATTTTCATTTTTGACCATAGAAGTTAGATGAAGCAAAGCAAATATCGGGTGGCAGAGAAAGATAATTTAAGACCTTTCCTGGGATTATAAATAGACATTCAATGATTCACATCATTTCTGTTCAACAAATATGTAATGTTTGTCTGCTCTTTGCTGAAGAATTTAAAGGCAATACCAAAAGAAAGCCTGCACTAGGTACTAACTTTAGGAATGGCTAAGGTGTTATGAAAATTACTGGAATTTCTGAATCCTAAAGCTTTGCCATTTAAGCAGAATTGGAAAAGAGGGAAGAGATTAGGCAGTGACTAATGGTTGAAAATTCTCTTTACTCCAAGTTCCATATTTTTTCTGAGGCCCCACTCAGGGTTCATTCTCTTCTTTAATCCTTGTTAGGTTAATACATCCCAGAGTAGTAGTTTACTTTCATTTTGTAAAGTACTAATTTTTCCAGAAATTGCATTCTTAATATTTGATGTGTATGCTGTTTCCTAAACTAAATTATAAGTTTCAAAGATGGTTATTCTTTTCCCTATCTGAATATATATTAAAATTCTTAATCTTTATAATTTCAAGGAGAATGTTAGCAGATTAATGCTGGTAAATGAGTGGATAAGTAACTGACAGAATCATCAATACAAACATAGAAAAATCAGAAAGATTCAAGGCAGATGGCTTTTTTATCTATTTAGATAATGATTCTTCATAAAGAATACATTTTCTCATGTACATTTCTTATGTTATTGTTTAGAAATGAATGAGTTTTAAAGGGACTTAACTGATTTGTATCAAAGACTTAGAAAAGTTAGAACATTATTTTCATGTTTGTTTAATAGAGATGAGGCTTGAAAAAGATAATCAAAATTCCATATGATCCCACTCTTAAAAACAGAATGTTTTAAATTTTTTCATGAAGCAAAAAATATTTTTATTTCTCTATATCCTAAAACCATCCATGACATGTAGCAGATGGTAAAAAGCTGGGACTTTTCTTAAATTGATTTTAGAATTAGTAAGAATTAAAGAAAATGCATGCATATGTAGTCCTAAGATTTGAAGATATGTGGATAAATAATAAACTCCTAAATACATCATTGGATTCAAGTGTTGTTTATGTCCCTTTTATGATAGGGAAACTGATACTTAGAGAATAATCTATCTACACTAGGGTCAGGAGCTCCTAGACAAGCTAATATTCAAATACCAATTTTTTTTTCAACTGTACTACCTATGACAACATCGCCACTTGCTTAACTACGTTACCATGAAAAATTCTCCATAAGTTTCTAATTTATCATTTGTAAAATTCTAGGATGAGTCCAACTTTGTCTTATGTTTCATTCTAACTCTAAAACATAATCCATACTTTAAATAAAATTATATATTCAATAAATAACATTAATCCTAAATTTGAACTGGAATTATTATGAACTTCTGATGATTTTCTTTTAAAAATACATATTTCTGAGCTTCAGTCATTAAAAAATCCTAGAAGGAAAATGATAGGTCATTTCTAGCACTCAGACTGTGGTCCCTAGTACCACCCCAGGTGGCTCAGTAGAAAAGAATCACCTACTAACGGAGGAGATGCAGGAATAATCCCTAGGTTTGGAGGATCCCCTGGAGGAGAAAATGGCAACCCACTCCAGTATTCCCGCCTGGAAAAAAATCTTACGGACAAAGGAGCCTGGCAGGCTATAGTCTATGGTGTCACTAAGAGTTGGACAGGACTCAGCAAATGAGCATGCATGCAGGCACCATTTTTTCATTAAAGGATGTGAGGATCCTCAGAGTAATGACTGTCCTTTATTTCTGAGACAGCAGATAAACAAGATGAACTTACAGTGTCTTGAGACACTAGAAGGAAACAAAGCTTTTGAAGATGACTAGGGACAGAGTCAGTTAGGTCATGCTGTCATGCCCGACTCTTTGCAACCCCATGGACTGCAGCACGCCAGGCTTCCCTGTCCATCACCATCTCCCAGAACTTGCTCAAACTTGTATCCATCAAGTCGGTGATACCGACCAACCATCTCATCCTATGTCATCCGCTTCTCCTCCTACCTTCGGTCTTTGCCAGAATCAGGGTCTTTTCCAGTGAGTCAGTTCTTCACATCAGATGGCCAAAGTATTATAGCTTCAGCTTCATCAATCAGTCCTTCCAAAAAACATTCAGGCCTTACTTCCTTTAGAATTGACTGGTTTGATCTACTTGCAGTCCAAGGGACTCTCAAGATTCTTCTCTAACACCACGGTTCAAAAGCAGCAATTCTTTGACTGAACGGACCTTTGTTGGCAAAGTAATGTCTCTGTTTTTTAATATGCTGTCTAGGTTGGTCATAGCCTTTCTTCCAAGGAGCTAGTGTCTTTAATTTAATGGCTGCTGTCACCATCTGCAGTGATTTTGCAGCCCAAGAAAATAAAGTCTCTCACTGTTTCCATTGTTTCCCCATCTATTTGCCATGAAATGATGGGACTGGATGATATGATCTTCTTTTTTTTGAACGTTGAGTTTTGAGCCAGCATTTTCACTCTCCTCTTTCACTTTCATCAAGAGGCTCTTTAGTTCTTCTTCGCTTTCTGCCATAAGGGTGGTGTCATCTGCCTATCTGAGGTTATCGATATTTCTCCAGGCAATCTTGATTCCAGCTTGTGCTTCATCCAGCCCGGCATTTTGTATGGTGTACTCTGCATAGAAGTTAAATAAACACGGTGACAGTATACAGCTTTGATGTACTCCTTTTCCTATTTGGAACCAGTCTGTTATTCTATGTCCAGTTCTAACTGTTGTTTCCTGACCTGCATACAGATTTCTCAGGAAGCCAGTAAGGTGGTCTGGTATTCCCATCTCTTTAAGAATTTTCCACAGTTTATTGTGGTCCACATAGTCAGAGGCTTTGGTGTAGCCAATAAAGCAGAAGTAGATGTTTTTCTGGAACTCTCTTACTTTTTCTTTGATCCAATGGATGTTTGCAGTTTGATCTCTGCTTCCTCTGCCTTTTCTAAGTCCAGCTTGACCATCTGGACGTTCTCGGTTTACATACTGTTGAAGCCTCACTTGGAGAATTTTGAGCATTACTTTGCTAGCGTGTGAGATGAGTACAATTGTGCAGGAGTTTGAACATCCTTTGGCATTGCCTTTCTTTGGGATTGGAATGAAAACTGACGTTTCCAGTCCTTTGGCCACCACTGCGTTTTCCAAATTTCCTGGCATGTTGAATGCAGTGCTTTCACAGCATCATCTTTAGGATTTGAAATAGCTCCATCACCTCCGCTAGCTTTGTTTGTAGTGATGCTTCCTATGGCCCTAGGGATGCTTCCTAAGGTTAGATACATGTAGAAACAAAACCCTCAGGGGCCAAATTAATGAGTTCCCACTGCACAAAGATTGACAATTTGAACACCAATAAAATAATGATTACATTACATTAAAACACATTGAATATGTTTAAATCTACCAGTTCATAATGATACTTCAAAAATAGGTAGTCACTTATCACCTTTTCAGTATAAGAGGAAAAAAATTCATTGTTCTAAAAGCACATACATAAAGCGAAATTAGATAGCATTTATCTAGCCTTTCCTCCCTCATGGTAATCATATGATTGATAAGTGGAATTTCCTCTTTATAGATATGTTTCTGTTTAGAAATGAAGAAATAATGTAACTAGATCATCATTTTGTAATCTTAAATATAAACAAGATTTATATCATCATCAATGGCACCTAATATCTATGGGAATTTGCTTTGTGTTTCAGGGAACTTAAACAGGGGCTCTGTATCAACCTAGAGGGGTTGGATGGGGAGGGAGATGCAAGAACGGTTGAAGAGGGAGGGGGCATATGTATACCTATGGCCAATTCACGTTGAGGTTCGATAGAAAACAACAAAATTCTGTAAAGCAGTTAACCTTCAATAAAAAGTAAAAGAGACAGCCAGCCACACTTTATTTGCTTCTTGATTGAAGTATACACTATTACCTATGCAGACCAAAAATTTAATCTGGACCTGAACTCACCTCCAGATCCCCTTTACAAGAATAAAGAGAACAAAAGAACAAGATACCATGGGGATGTAGCCAACAAAAGTTAGAATATGGGAAACTCTTTGGTATAGTACTTTAGCAAACAAATTGCAAAGAATAAAGGAGGGAAACTTGTAAATTTAGGAGATATAAGAGACATAGCAAACCACAAAATGAAGGCTCTATTTGAATCACTGTTCTTAGAAAAAAATCTTTTTAAGAATGGGTTAATGAGATAATGGATATAAGGTGATATTAAGGAAGGAATTATTGTTAATATTTTTATGTGATATTGTGATTAGTTATACTTTATTTATAGACATTTTAATATTTAAGGAAATTTTTGTGTAGGATTTGGTTCAAAATACTGTAATGTTTGTTGCTGGGGGAAGGTTGAAATGAAATACAATGAGTTGATAATTGTTGCAGCTGAATGATGGGGTTTATTATGCTAATCTTTATTTTAAACATTTTATAATAAAATGTTAAATAAATCATATTATTTGGGAGGGTTTTATGTTTATATCTTTGGTTATCTAATAATCTGCTTCAACACAGTATATTGCTGTATTTTAAAACAAAATTAATTCTTTTAAACAGGCTGCATATGGTCCGTATTCCCCTGATGAGTGCATATCTTTGCCTATTTACACAAGTGCTGAAAGGGATCGTGTGGTGATCAATATCAACATTCCATGTGGAGGCAACCAAGACCAGTGGATTCAGTGTGGAGCAGCTCTATTTCTCAAAAATCAGTAGAACCTAATGTCAATAAAAGCTGTCTTAGCAAGAAGAAACATTTATTAATTAAGCTTTGAATAAAATATGTAATGAGTCATGGTTCACAATATTAGCATATAGTTGTCCTGTGTTGTTTATCTTGAGTTTTTACTTTAATGGATAACGATAGCACCTTGTACCTTTTAAAGTAATAACTTAAGTCAATGTTAGAATAGAGTATTCCTTATATAATACAATAAGTCCCCTACATACAATCAAGTTCCATTCTGAGAGTGCATTTGTAAGTCCAGTTGGTTCTTAAGTCCAACAAAGTTTGCCCAGGCTACCCACTCCAGTATTCTTGGGCTTCCTGGGTGGCTCAGACGGTAAAAGAATCCGCCTGCAACGTGGCAGATGTGGGTTTGATTACTAGGTTAGGAAGATCCCCTGGAGGAGGTCATGGCAATCCACGCCAATATTCTTGCCTGGAGAATCCCATGGACAGAGCTTGGCAGCCATGGGGTCAAAAAGAGTCAGACACGACTGAGCGACTCAGCGCACAGCACAGGTCCCCAACTAACACAGTCTGCTATATAGTACTGTACTGTAATAGGTTTATAATACTTTCACACAAATAATACATAAAAACAAAACATAAAGAAGACATTCTTAATATACTGTAGTACCTTGAGAAGCACAGTAGTCCATCATGATGGCTGGCATACAGGGCTGGCATCAAGTGATGCAGCAAGCTGTGTTACAGGTGAGGAAGAGGAGGTGGGAGACGACAGAGCTGAAGGATCATCAGCAAGAGGAGGCGGAGGGCAAACTGCAACTTCACTCACGCCTGATGTTGATGGAACACACGTTCTCTTTTTTAAAAGTTTGCATCTTGAAGGTTCACATGCAGAAGACTTACTGTATTAACTATTTCTGTGAGGCACTTCACTTTCACTGGCTCAAAAATTTAATGTTTTAAGTTAAGAGTTTTAAAATATTTATAAGGAATCTAATATTTTGGCTATCATTTCTATATCATCATTATTTAATGACATATAATGTTTCAGTCTTTCATGGTTTTACATATATATATGCATATATGTTGGAGAAGGAAATGGCAACCCGCTCCAGTATTCTCGCCTGGAGAATCCCAGGGACGGGGGAGCCTGGTAGGCTGCTGTCCATGGGGTCGCGCAGAGTTGGACATGACTGAAGCAACCTAGCAGCAGCAGCAGCATGCATATATGTACATATATATATGTAAAATGTCTTTTTATTTTATTTTTTATTTATATTTTTAAAAAATATATTTATTTTAATTGGAGGTTAATTACTTTACAATATTGTATTGGTTTTGCCATACATCAACATGAATCCATCACAGGTAAAATGTCTTTTTAAACATTGAAGGATGCATTATATTTTAGTTAAATAACCCAGCATCTCAAAGTAATGCAAAAGAAATGGGGAATAATTGCACAGAATCCAGGATAAGAATTTTACAAATAGAATAATTAAATGATGAAAAAGTTGTAATTTCTCCAGTACATGGCTTTCCCTTGTGTTTCTGTGGAACAGTAAAATTCTACAATGGCTGAAAGTTTTAAATAAACAGAAAGGGAAAAGCAGGAAGGAGTATACAGGGAAGGTTTTGTGGGCTGTGTCTGGAAATGTAACACACAGCTTATGTTTACATTCCACTAGAGAGAACTGAGTCACATGGCTGCACCTGCTTTCTAGGGTATGGGAAATGTGGTTTAGCTGGGGAGCTCAGAGAATGGAAGCAGGGAGGGGCTCGCTAGCTGTCCTTGCCCCCTCCTATCCAGTGGCAAAAGCTCACTCCTAAAATGCCTTCAAGACAAGGCATAAAATGACTGAAAAAACATTAAAGAAGCATAAGGCCTTTAATTGATCTTCTCATTCCAAACCTTGTGCTTGTGAATTGTAACACTTTGAGCAATAAAATAACATGATCCAGACACTGGCCATATCCCAGGAATACAAAGCTGAATACACTGCCCCTGCTTTTGAGAGATTTAAGACCTAATAAGATGGTGAGAAGTAAAAACGACATCTCTGTAAATTCTTTTAATGATAGTCATATTACTGCTGCTGCTGCTAAGTTGCTTCAGTTGTGTCCGACTTTGTGCGACTCTATGGACAGCAGCCCACCAGGCTCCTCTGTCCATGGGATTCTCCAGGCAGGACTACTGGAGTGGGTAGCCATTTCCTTCTCCAGTCATATTTTGTATTTCATATATATTACATAAAAAGATATAGAAAAAAAAAAAACAGTACAATGGAATCTATTATGTGACATACCAGCAAAGGGCTGTAGAATTTCAGAGGATGGAGTGACTAATTCTACTTCTGCATATGTTGTTTAATCAAAGCTTATCAAGAGTGGGCTAATCAGCTCCTTTCTTTCTGGAAAACTAACTTTGAAAATTTAAGTTACAAAGGATAGAAAATACATTTGTTGGTCTTCCAAAATGAACAAATATTAGCATGCTCTGGTGTTTATATTTTTTTAAGGATTTTTAAAAATTTTAAACAATTTCTAAACCAGTGAAACCCTTCATGTTCCTTTTACAGTCGCATTTTCATCTTTCCCAGTTCAGAGGCATGGATTTGCTGTGTACGCAAGCCATTAGTATTATGACAAAATGTATGGCCAAAAACAGTACAGGAGAAGTTTTTTTTTTAATTAATGGGAACTCTGAAACTTCAGAAAAACACAGTGAAATTCTCATTAGTAGAAGCAACAAACAATAGTTTTAGATCCCCAGACCCTGAGATGGTGGAATGGCCCAATCAGGACAATGATTTTAAAAATAAAAACTTCAGTGAACCAGGAATAGAAAGGAACTTCTTTTCATGGATAGTGAATATCTAAGGGGAAAACAAACAAACAAATAAAACCAGCAAAGGTCATTCTTAATGGGGAAATAGAAACATTCTCTTTAAAATGAAGAAGATACAGCTTATCACATCTATTCAAAATTCTTCAGAGATCCTGACCAGCACAGAATGACAAGAAAAATAAAAGTGGAATTGAAAAGTCAAAGCAAATAAGAAAAAAACAAAAACCATGTTTAGAAAGAAGACATTAGCAGAAATGAAAATAAAGGCAGAATTAAAAGGGCAAAAGCAAGTAAGAAAAATATACTCAGGAAGAAGACAGCACTCCCTCCCTCCCATCAGTCCTTTGTTCATCTTTTAATTTTTGTAATTTTTAGCACCTGGACATAACAAAGTTTAAGCGCAGAAACTGTGAGTTTAACAGTGTTAAGCGTTTCTCCAGAAATCTGTGAACGTTTTATTTTTTTGTTCTGAGACTTTGTGCTGTAAGTCCTGAAAGAGAGGTGGAGACTGATATAAGGAAACAGAAATGACAATCACTCCAAGTGGTTGAGACACGTGGAGAGTTTCTAACATTCGACTGCCGTTTACTCATTTCCATTTGCCAAAATAAAATGTGTATAAGTTATTACTTGCCACCCATCTCCTCTGGAAAGTGTGAGTACAAAGGGAGCTGACCAGTAAACTCCCAAACATGCCCAGGACAAGACTGCAGAGGGCCCCGGGGACACACCGGAAACATACAGAATGAAGTACATCAGACTCAAAATCCGCCACCTTGCCCCTTGGTTTTGGCCCTCTTACACGTTAAGCATCTCGAGAGTAGGAAGTGTACTTTTCTGGGTTTATTTACATTGGAGCTCAATACATATTTATTAGACCAGTGACTAAAACCGCTTCCAGACAACTTAATAATCAGATATGTCTCAAGTTTAGATTGTTCCCAAAATCAAATGCATACTCAAACCTTATGTATTTCCCATCATTAAGGATAGTTAAGACTATCCAAAAGTACTTAAGGAAATTTGAGAGAGAAGTTCTAAAAATATTCGAGCAAGGGTAGCCTCAATTTCCCTATATAACTATGAAGAAGATAACTTATTTGGATATGTAGTTTTTAAGTCAAAATTCTTCAGAAATGATAAGACTTGTTGGATAGAGACTGGTTGGAATTTTGTTTATGCTGTTTTATTTTTGCTTCATAGTCCTACCTTCCTAAATGCTTTTCGTTTATTGGGAACTTGAGATTTTCTAACATTGCAGCTAGGAGGGAAATTAATATCATGAAAGAGGTGGATTCTGTGATTGGCACCAGAGAATCTGTGCTATCAGGAGTAGAGGTATACCTGTCAGGGTCCAAAAGCTCAAACCAGTTCACCTCTTAGTTTATCTGAAGCCCTTCTAAATGTTAATACTGTAAACCTCTCACACAAGATATATTCAAATAGTTAAGTCATTGGTAGAAGGACAAGAAAAATAAGCCTAAGCTAAGGGGAAAAAAAAAAAAGCCTGTTGAGATAGAGTAAACATCTCTACTTATGTTGGTAATTTGCATACATGTAGACATGATAATCAGCATTTTTTTTACCTTAAAGGGGAAAAGCAAGTATCAGCCAAAGTACTGTGTTGGTCTTATTACTTCTGATTATTCTATGCCTAATTTATCCTCCTCCCTCTTTTCCTGAAGAAAAACAGTTCCTGAAAACCATTTAAAAAGAGTTTAAATCAGTAGAAAATAAGAGAAAAGCAGAGACAGGAGGATGGATGGATAGATAATCTTTGATTTCTCCTTGTTTTCAAAGGGGACTAGTTATTGGTTAGCAAAGTACGGGTAGAGAATAAAACATGAAGTTTGCATTTTATAGAAAGCTCACATGGCAATGAAGATACCGACTTAACCCACACAGAAAGAATAATGGAATCACATCATAGCCTAAATGTAGAATCTGAATGTTTATTAAAGTCAGTGACACCCATATGATTTGAAAGTTGCTTTATTTCCATTTGAAATATCAACCAGTTATTAAAATAGGAATTTGGCTGAACAGGGCTGGTTCTACTGTAGTTGTTATATCCTTAATAATGCTGCATTTGCTAACTGGTTTATAATTTCAATCACAACTCTTCCCATGAGGAGAAGGGGATGACAGAGGATGAGATGGCTGGATGGCATCACTGACTCAATGGACATGAGTTTGGGTGGATTTTGTGAGTTGGTGATGGACAGGGAGGCCTGGCTTGCTGCGGTTCATGGAGTTGCAAAGAGTCGGACATGACTGAGCGACTGAACTGAACTGAACTGATTGCCATAATACAATGTTTATCTGGGTACTCAGAATAAAATCAATTCCGAATTTCTCTTAGATTCAAGTGTGACCATTTGACTCACTTCTGCCCAAAAGATTGTGAGCACAGATATCACATGGCAGCTTCTAAGAGCCCTCCTCATAGGACACGATCAATATGTCATTCTCTCGCTTCATTTCTTCCTCTGTTCTGCCGGGCACAAGGCCACTGTCATCTTGAGACGTGTTTATGGCCACAACAGGTGGAGCAGCAACATAGAAGGACCCTGGTTCTTTTATTGGAGCAGAGATGCTCTCCCTGAACCATTTCACTCTGCACTTCATTTACTTAATTTATCAAGAGAGACTACAAACCCTCGATGGAGTGTATAAAAGCCACTTGATCAGTGGCATGGACAAATAGAACAGGACTCAGACAGTCCCTCCAAAAACAAGGGCTCAACTCTAACTCTCAAACTGAACTGAGAACCCTGAGTTGGAAGCACTTAACAACCTGAGCTCTCTGACTGAGGCAGGACCCAGCTGGGTGGACAATGGCTGTAAACAAAAACTGTTTTTCCAGTGACACCAGGGGTACCTTTGGGACTGCACTCCTGATGTGAAAGTCAGACATTAACCTGCCTCCCTCCAAAGGCACTTGCACTTCTGGCCACTTTCTGGGTGGCCACAGGAGAACTGCTGCTGCTAAGTCGCTTCAGTCGTGTCCGACTCTGTGCGACCCCATAGACAGCAGCCCACCAGGCTCCCGCGTCCCTGGGACTCTCCAGGCAAGAACACTGGAGTGGGTTGCCATTTCCTTCTCCAATGCATGGAAGTGAAAAGTGAAAGTGAAGTCGCTCAGTCGTGTCTGACTCGTCGTGGCCCCATGGACTGCAGCCCACCAGGCTCCTCTGTCCATGGGATTTTCCAGGCGAGAGGACTGGAGTGGGGCGCCATTGCCTAGAAGAACTGCAAGTATATAGACAAGCACTACCTATAGGTCATTTATCCATCAGACAGTGGATCTTTATCTGCCCCACAAGATCTGTGTGGATCTTTCCAAAATGAGGCTGCCTAGGGTTACTTAGTGGAGAATAACTGCCTCATTATGTGCTCCTTGTGGACAGTTTTCCCTCTATGGGGAGTCATCTGACTAAATGGTGGTAGGAAATATGTTCTATCTTCAGCTGAAGTGATCAATGACATCCATCTTGGCCCCGGAAGGCATGCAGACCAGCCTCAACTCACCATCCGTGGTGACTGTGATAAGCATCCCTGGACTAAATTGTGTTTAGCCTTTGTATGATAATTTAAAAAAGAAATGTTTATGACATAATGATAGTGGAAAAAGATATACCATATGTTATATCATATAATTTAATGAGTAAACATGTATATGGCATATCTCTGATTGAGAGGGAGGTATTTAAAATATTTAATTATATTTATCTCTGAGTAGAATGATAGGTAATTTTTGCTTTACACTGGGTATATTTTTACATTTTTCAAATGCTCTGAGACTGTATTGCTTTCATAACTAAAACACTAGGTTTTTTAAAATGAAATAAAAATATAAACTTGAAACAATGTGTGAACATTAACTTTTCACATACTGAGATAATTCCTTTCAGAGTCCCTTTATTTGCAAGCTTTCTAGTCTATTTGTAGTACTGTTGCTGTAGAAATTATTTTATTCAACTTTTTATAACCTCAAGTATAGGTTCATTGGGATTTGTATATAACTGGTATGTGATTAATTATTTTAAATCAAAAACAAACAGGACATTTCTACCTTGCATATAGCTGCAATCAGATATGTATGTAACTTTAAAGTTTAATATCTACAGCGGTAAGAGAAGTAGTGAGTCAAGGGAGAGTTTACTGAAGTCAATTTAAAGGCATATGTATAACTACAGAGTGGCAAGAGTCCTGGACGTGGGGTTAGGACCCCAGGCTCCCAGTCTTAAGGTTACCCCAGATTTGCCAAGATATTGGATCCTTCTGAGCTTAGGTTCCTTCATTTATGAGATGTGAATCACTGTTCCCATTCCAAAGTGTAATTTGGAGAGCAAATGAAATGTCACATCATAACATTATATAAACTAGTATAAATTTAACTTTGAGTTACAGTTTTAATATCTTGATGCTGGATTTGAATTTAAATGCTAAAATAAATTATAAATCACAATCTATGTAACCATTAATTCACTATTTAGAAATAACAAGCTGAGAATGATTTAATTGTAGTATTCTCAAGTTTTCCACTATCTGGCTTATTTGTGACTATTTTTCCAGTGTTAAAAATCCATTTTGTGTTCACGAGATAAACCAAAGTTTTATCAGATATTGCCATCTGTAGCATTTTGTTCAAAACCAAGTCTGTATATGACCAATGTATCAATATAATAACAATAACTAAGACTTAGCACTGACTGCAAGCTAAGCACTGCTCCAAATAATTGATAGATGAAAGAGAAGTAGACAGGCAATTATATTCATTTATGATGAACATTTTCCTAATGAGAAAAACAAGGCCAGGTTGGGTGACTTGCTCAGCTAACAAACTGGTAAAATACAAGGGAGAAAACTCACTCAGCACTCCCTCCCCTCAAGGAAAGAACAAAGTCAGCAAAGTTGAATTCTTTGGCGAATTTGCTAAAAAAGGAATGAGCAGGGCCACTTCAGCACCACAGGTTGGTCAGTTCTTCAACCTGACAAATATTTACTACAGCAGAGTTTCTGGCAAGAAGATAAGAATTGACAGTACCAGTCAAAATACTTGTTACATTATGTATTTTCATTGAAAAGTCACCTCCATAAAACTTAGGAAGGGAATATGGGGAGGAAATATTTTGAATTGTGAACTCAGCTCCCAGAACTCAACTCTCAGTCTATACTCCAAATTTTGAGTGTCTTTTGCATGCACCATACAGTTCAAGGGGCCTTGAGGGCTTTCCCTTCATGATATAAGAGTGATAATGAAATCAAGACCATGTTTTTATTTTTCTTATAAAGAACCCTGTGAATATGTCAAACATACAGATATGCACAGTGTGTGTATACAGCATAAAGAATAACAGAATGATTGCCTGTACTAACACAGCTTAAAAAAAGGACATTAACTAGCACCACTTAACCTCCTTCATATGTTTTCAGGATCTCATATCCTACTCTGCATTCAAGAAAATAACCCTTTGTTTTTTATAATTCTTTTGAGACTCTTCATGGATGTCCAACTCTCACATCCATATATGACTACTGGAAAAAACATAGCTTTGACTAGACAGACCTTTGTCAGCAAATTGATATCTCTGCTTTTTAATATGCTGTCTAGGTTGGTCATAGCTTTTCTTCCACGGAGCGAACATCCTTTAATTTCATGGCTGCAGTCATCATCTGTGGTGATTTTGGAGCCCAAGAAAAGAAAATCTGCCACTGTTTCCACTTTTTCCCCAACTATTTGCCATGAAGTGATGGGCTGGATGCCACGATCTTTGTTTTTTAATGCTGAGCTTTAAGCCAAATTTTCACTTTCTTCTTTCACTTTCATCAAGAGGCTCTTTAATTCCTCTTCACTTTCTGCCATTAAAGCGATATCATCTTCATATCTGCGGTTGTTGGTATTTCTCCTGGCAATCTTGATTCCAGCTTGAGCTTCATCCAGGCTGGTATTTTGCATGATATACTCTGCATAGAAGCTATGACAAACCTAGACAGTGTATTAAAAAGCAGAGACTTTACTTTGCCAATAAAAGTCCGTATAGCTGAAGCTATGGTTTTTCCAGTAGTCATATTTGGATGGAAGAGTTGGACGATAAAGAAGACTTGATGCTTTTGAGTACTGTAGTGTTAGAGAAGACTCTTGAGAGTCCCTTGGACTGCAAGGAGATGGAGCCAGTCAATCCTAAAGGAAATCCATCTTAAATATTCATTAGAAAGACTGATGATAAGTGAAGCTCTAATACTTTGGCCACCTAATGCAAAGAGCTGACTCATTGGAAAAGACCCTGTTGTTGGGAAAGATTGAGGGCAGGAGGAGAAAGGGATGACAGAGGATGAGATGGTTGGGTGGCATCAAAGACTCAATGGACATGAGTTTGAGCAAGCTTGGGGAGATGGTGAACAACAGGGAAGCCTGGCATGCTGCCGTCCATGGGATCACAAAGAGTCAGACATGAGTGAGGGACTGAACAACAACAGCTCTGCATATAAGTTAAATAAGCAGAGTATAAGACAACATACAGCCTTGACGTGCTCTTTTCCAAATTTGGAACCAGTCTGTTTTTCCATGTCTGGTTTGAACTGTTGCTTCTTGACCTGCATACAGATTTCTCAGAAGGTGGGTAAGGTAGTCTGGTATTCCCATCTCATTAAGAATTTTCCACAGTTTGTTGTGATCCACACAGACAGAGGCTTTAACACAGTCAGTGAAGTAGAGGCAGATTTTTTTTTGAAATCTCTTGCTTTTTCTATGATCCAGTGGATGTTGGCAATTTGATCGCTGGTTCCTCTGCCTTTTCTAAATCCAGCTTGTACATCTGGAAGTTCTCAGTTCACATACTGCTAAAGCCTCGCTGGAAGGATTTTGAACATAATCTTTCTAGCATGTGAAATGAGTGCAATTGTATGGTTATTTGAACATTCTTTGGCATTGCCTTCCTTTGTTTTTTATTTTTATATGAATGACATCTATCTTGTGGCCTTTGTTTTTTCAATATGAATTGAACAAAATTTGCTTATGCAGTCTCCTCTGGAATATTTTAATTGTCATTTTTTTCTTACTATGACAAATTATGTTCCTGTAAAAATTCTTAGTATGTCTCCTGACATGTACTTACAAGACTTCTTCTAGGGCCATACCTAAAAGGGGAGTGACTGAGTCTCCAGAGAAAAACCATCAAGGGAAATTAAGGAATCAATCCCATTCACCATTTCAACAAAAAGAAATAAATAACTAGGAATAAACCTATCCAAGAGACAATAGAACTGTACACAGAAAATTATGACACTAATTAAAGAAATCAAAGATGACATAAACAGATGAAGAGACATTCCATGTTATTGAGTAGGAAGAATCAATATTGTGAAAATGACTATACTACCAAACACAATCTACAGATTCAATATGATCCCTATAAAATTACCAATGGTACTTTTCACAGAATTAAAACAAAAAATTTCATAATTCATATGGAAATACAAATTATCCCAAATAGCCAAAGCAGTCTTGAGAAAGAAGAATGGAGCTGGAGGAATCAACCTTCCTGACTTCAGATTATACTAGATTATACAGTCATCAAGACTGTATGGTACTGGCACAAAAGCAGAAATATAGAACAGTAGAACAAGATAGAAAGCCCAGACATAAACCCATGCACTTATGGGTACCTTATTTTTGACAAAGGAGGCAAGAATATACAATGGGGCAAAGACAGCCTCTTCAATATATGGTGCTGGGAAAACTGGACAGCTACGTGTAAAAGAATGAAATTAGAACAGTTCCTAACACCATGCACAAAGATATACACAAAATGGATTAAAGACCTAAATGTAAGACCAGAAACTATAAAACTCTTAGAGGAAAACATAGGCAAAACACTCCATAACATAAATCAAAGCAAGATCCTCTATTACTCACCTCCTAGAGTAATGGAAATAAAAACAAAAGCAAACAAGTGGGACCTGATTAAACTTAAAAGCTTTTGCGCAGCAAAGGACACTATAAACAAGGTGAAAAAACGACCTTCACAATGGGAGGAAATAATAGCAAATGAAACAACTAACAAAGGATTAATTTCCAAAATGTACAAGCAGCTCATACAACTCAATACCAGAAAAACAAACAACCCAATCAAAAGGTGGGAAAAAGACCTAAACAGACATTTCTCCAAAAAGACATACAGATGGCTAACAAAAACATGAAAAGATGCTTAACATTGCTCATTATTAGAGAAATGCAAATCAAAACTACAATGAGATATCACCTCACACCAGTCAGAATGGCCATCGTCAAAAAATCTACAAACAATAAGTGCTGGAGAGGGTGTGGAGAAAAGGGAACACTATTGCACTGTTGGTGAAAATGTAAATTGATACAGCCACTATGGAAGACAGTGTGGAGACTCCTTAAACAACTAGGAATAAAACCACCATCAGTTCAGTTCAGTCGCTCAGTCGTGTCCGACTCTTTGTGACCCCATGAATCACAGCACGCCAGGCCTCCCTGTCCATCACCAACTCCCGGAGTTCACTCAGACTCGCGTCCGTCGAGTCAGTGATGCCATCCAGCCATCTCATCCTCGGTCGTCCCCTGCTCCTCCTGCCCCCAACCCCTCCCAGCATCAGAGTCTTTTCCAATGAGTCAACTCTTCGCATGAGATGGCCAAAGTACTGGAGTTTCAGCTTTAGCATCATTCCTTCCAAAGAAATCCCAGGACTGATCTCCTTCAGAATGGACTGGTTGGATCTCCTTGCAGTCCAGGGGACTCTGAAGAGTCTTCTCCAACACCACAGTTCAAACGCATCAATTCTTCGGTGCTCAGCCTTCTTCACAGTCCAACTCTCACATCCATACATGACCACTGGAAAAATCATAGCCTTGACTAGGCGGACCTTTGTTGGCAAAGTAATGTCTCTGCTTTTGAATATGCTATCTAGGTTGCTCATAACTTTTCTTCCAAGGAGTAAGCATTTTTTAATTTCATGGCTGCAGTAACAATATGCAGTGATTTTGGAGCCCCCCAAAATAAAGTCTGACACTGTTTCCACTGTTTCCCCATCTATTTCCCATCAAGTGATGGGACCGGATGCCATGATCATCGTTTTCTGAATGTTGAGATTTAAGCCAACTTTTTCACTCTCCTCTTTCACTTTCATCAAGAGGCTTTTTAGCTCCTCTTCACTTCCTGCCATAAGGGTGGTGTCATCTGCATATCTGAGGTTATTGATATTTCTCCCGGCATTCTTGATTCCAGCTTGTGTTTCTTTCAGTCCAGCGTTTCTCATGATGTACTCTGAATAGAAGTTAAATAAGCAGAGTGACAATATACAGCCTTGACGTATTCCTTTTCCTATTTGGAACCAGTCTGTTGTTCCATGTCCAGTTCTAACTGTTGCTTCCTGACCTGCATATAGGTTTCTCAAGAGGCAGGTCAGGTGGTCTGTTATTCCCATCTCTCTCAGAATTTTCCACAGTTTATTGTGATCCACACAGTCAAAGGCTTTGGCATAGTCAATAAAGCAGAAATAGATGTTTTTCAGGAACTCTCTTGCTTTTTTGCTGATCCAGCAGATGTTGGCAATTTGATCTCTGGTTCCTCTGCCTTTTCTAAAACCAGCTTAAACATCAAGAAGTTCACAGTTCACATATTGCTGAAGCCTGGCTTGGAGAATTTTGAGCAGTACTTTGCTAGCGTGTGAGATGAGTGCAACCTTGTTTTATTGCGCTTTGCATATACTGCATTTTTCACGAATTGAAGATTTGTGGCAGCCATCCATTGAATAAGTTTATCTGCTCTATTCTTCCAGCAACATTTGCTCACTTTGAGTCTCTGTGTCACATTTCGGTAATTCTTATAATATTCCAAACTTTATTATTATTACTATTGTGTTGTCATGGTGATCTGTAATTAATGACACTTGGTGTTACTGTAGTAACTGTTTGGGGTGCGACAAACAATGTAAGATGGCGAACTTAATTAAAGTGTGTTCTGACTGTTCCAATGCCAGCTGTCCCACCTCTTTCCCTCTCTTTGGACCTCCCTATTCCCTGAGATACAGCAATTTTGAAATTAGGCCAGCTAATAACACTACAATGGCCTCTACATGTTCAAGAGGAAGGGAGAGTCACAGGTCTCTCACTTTAAATCAGAAGTGAGAAATAATAGGAGAGAATGTCAGAAACCTAAGACAGAATGAGAGCTGCGCTTCTTACACTAAGTTAGCCAAGCTGTGAGTGCAAAGGGAAGCTCTTGTAGGAAGTCAAACATGCTACTCTCATCCACAAACATATGATAAGAACATGAAACAGCATTATGGCTGGTGTGGAGACAGTTTTGGAGGTCTAAATAGAAGTTCAAACCAGTCACAACATTCCCTTAAGCCAAAGTCTAATCCAAATCAAGACCGTGACTCTGTTCAATTCAGTGACTATTAAGAGAGGTGAGGAAGTGGCAGGAAAAGTTTGCAGCTAGAAGAGGTTGGTTCATGAGGTTTGAGGAATGAAGCCATCTCTATAACCTAAAAGTGCAGGGTGAAGCAGCAAGTGCTGACATAGGAAAGTAGAAACTGCAGCAAGTTATCCAGAAAAGCTTGCTAAGATAATTCATGAAGGTGGCTATGGCTGCACTAAACAACAGATTTTTTTAATATAGACAAAAGAGTCTTCTGTTGGAAGAAGCTGGGCTCTTTTGCTAGAGAAAAGTCAATACCCAGATTCAAAGTTTAAAGAACAGGCTGACTCTCTTGTTAAAGGTTAATGCAGCTGGTAACTTCTATAAGTTAAAGCTCACTTACCATCCTGAAAATCCTAGGGCCCTTATGAATTATGCTAAATCTATTCTGCCTGTGCTCTATAAATAGAACAACAAAGGCTGGATGACAGCATAGCTGTTTACAACACAGTTTACTAGACACCTACTGCTCAGGAAAAAAGATTCCTTTCAAAATACTACTGTTCATCGACATTCTATCTGGTCATCCGTGAGCTCTGATGGAGATGTGCAATGAGATTTGGGTTGTTTTCTTGCCTGTTAACAGAATATCTGTTCTGCGTCGCATGGATAAAGAAAAAATTTCACCATTCAAATCCTTTTATTTAAGGAACACATTTCATAAGACTATAGGGCTGAAGATAGTGACTCATCTAATGGATATGGGCAAAATAAATTGAAAACTTTCTGGAAAGCATTCACCATTCTAGATGTCATTAAGAACATTTGTGATTCATGAGAAGAAGTCAAAATGTCAACTTTAATAAGAGTTTGAAAAAGGTTGATTGCAACCCTCACAGATGACTTTGAGGGGTCAGAATTTCAGTGGAGAAGGTAACTGCTGGTGTGGTAGAAATAGCAAGAGAACCAGAACTGGAAGGAAAGCCTGCAGATGTGACTGAATTGTTATAATCTCATGATATGAATTTCATGGATGAGGAGTTGCTTCTTAGGGTTGAGCAGAGAAAATGGCTTCTGGAGATAGAATCTGCTCCTGGTGAAGATGCTGTGAAGATTATTGAAATGACAATACATGATTCAGAATATTACATAAACTTAGTTGGTAAAGCATTGGCAATGTTTGAAAGGACTGACTTCAATTTTTAAATAAATCTGCTGTAGGTAAAATGCTATCAAATAGGAGTGCAAGCTATAGAGAAAATTTTCATGAAAGAGTCAATCAATACAGCAAACTTCACTTTTGTCTTATTTTAAGAAGTTGCCACAGCCACCCCATTCTTCACCCTGAATATTGAGGCAGCACTCTTTTGACACATTGTATACCTAGTCACAAATGCATGCTAACATATAGAAGTGGTTTTGGATAAATTTATCATAAAACATATAGGAAAAGCATTTTTCTCAAATCTAGTTAAATTTAGGTTAAATTTAACTTAGATTAAATTAGATTTAATCTAATCTAAATTTCTGATTATGGTCTTAAGAAATAACATATAGACTTAGAATTTTCTAGTTTGATGTAGCAAAATCACAGATGAGAACCAAGAAAATATTTTCAAAAAATAACTAAAAAATAATATGATAACCAATACTTTGATTCTTCGATTCCCTTACCAAAATGAGAATGAATTAGTCGCGTTTCCTTGTAAATATTCGGAGGAAAGATTTCAAAAAGGGAACATAAAATTAAAAAAATAAGCAGTGTTAGACCTGAAGGTGCTCATAATTGAATGTCAGCTAAGGCACTGCTTGCTTGCGGTTCTCCATGGTGACCCTCAGAACTCACACATACCTCTCAGTTCAGATATACCTATTTGCACTATTTGAATGTTCTACAAACTATCTTCAGAGACCCAATTTTTAGAAACCCCATAAACTCAGACAAACAAGAATAAAACCAGAAGATGAACGAGGCATCATTAACTAAGGACAAGTATGAACAGCACAGAAAATAGAAATGCATTATGCAGACTGAAGCTAGGGGCTGGTGGGAAACACTCACACCAACATAAAAGGGCTTTTAACATTCTATTCAGTGCAAGGAGGGGAAAAATACTACTTGGGACTTCTGGCCTGGTAGTAGATAATTCACTGTGGACTGTTAACTTCTATTGTGATTATTCCTTATTTATCAAAAAGAATGACAGAAATACTTAAAATAGGAGAATTAACACTAACATAGCTGAAGCACAGAATTCATACAAAGCTGCTGTGAGATCACTCGTCTGCTACAAATGAATCCTGTCCTCTGGAACCATTTGAGAAACCCACATCAGGTTTGTACTGGGTCCATTTTATTAGTTTTGCTACACATAGCGATTATATATTTTTCTCAATATATGACAAATATAGAAGGGGAAAATAGAAGGGGTGAATAGAAGGGGAAAAAGTGAAAGCATTGACAGATTTTATTTTGTTAAGCTCCAAAATCACTGCAAATGATGACTATAGCCAAGAAACTAAAAGACACTTGCTCCTTGGAAAGAATATGAGAAACCTAGACAGTGTATTAAAAAGCAGAGACATCACTCTGCCAACAAAGGTCTGTATAGTCAAAACTATGGTTTTGCCAGTAGTCAGGTATGGATATGAGAGCTGGATCATAAGAGGAGCTGAGCACTGAAGAACTGATGCTTTTGAACTGCGGTGCTGGAGAAGACTCCTGAGAGTCCCTTGGACTGCAAGGAGATCCAAGCAGTCCATCCTAAAGGAAATCAGTCCTGAATATTCATTGGAAGGACTGATGCTGAAGCTGAAACTCCAATACGTTGGCCATCTGATTCAAAGAGTAGGTCTCATTGGAAAAGACCTATGTGGAGAAAGATTGAAGGCAAAAGGAGAAGAGGGTGGCAAAGGATAAGATAGTTAGATAGCATCAGCAACTAAATGAACATGAATTTGAGACAAATTTGGGAGATAGTGAAGGACAGAGAAGCCTGATGTGCTGAAGCCCATGGGGTCAATATCAACATGACTTAGTAACCAAACAACAATAACAATCACAGGTGACTTCTGAGGTGGTCACTTTAGTTACAAAGACTAGCTTTCTTTAGCTATTTGGTGCCCACAGTTGACAAATACCAAGACTAAGAAATGGAAAGTTTTATAAACTCAGAGATTAAGAAGGAATACTACAGTGGCTCTAAGCATTGATCACACATTAGAATCACTTGCTTTTTAAAAAGTCCTATATTCCCGTACCCATCTCAGCTCGGTAGAGATGGTCCGCAGGCACTGATATCTTTTAAAAAGCTCAGTAAGTCCTTCTAATGTACAGCAGTGGTTGAGAATCACCAGAGTATTGAATAAATAGGGATCACAGTTAAGAGTGTTCAGTTCAGTTCATTTCAGGTCAGTTCAGTCGCTCAGCCGTGTCTGACTCTTTGCAACCCCATGAACTACAGCACGCCAGGCCTCCCTGTCCATCACCAACTCCCGGAGTTCACTTAAACTCAGGTCCATTGAGTCAGTGATGCCATCCAGTCATCTCATCCTCGGTCGTCCCCTTCTCCTCCCAGCATGCCCAATCCCTCCCAGCATCAGAGTCTTTTCCAATGAGTCAACTCTTCACGTGAGGTGGCCAAAGTACTGGAGTTTTACCTTCAGCATCATTCCTTCTAAAGAACACCCGGGATGATCTCCTTTAGAATGGACTCGTTGGATCACCTTGCAGTCCAAGGAACTCTCAAGAGTCTTCTCCAACACCACACTTCAAAAGCATCAGTTCTTCGGTGCTCAACTTTCTTCATGGTCCAACTCTCACATCCATACCTGACCACTGGAAAAACCATAGCCTTGACTAGACGGACCTTTGTTGGCAAAGTAATGTCTCTCCTTTTTAATATGCTATCTAGGTTGGTGATAACTTTCCTTCCAAGGAGTAAGCATCTTTTAATTTCATGGCTGCAGTCACCATCTGCAGTGATTTTGGAGCCCCCCAAAATAAAGTCTGACACTGTTTCCACTGTTTCCCCATCTATTTCCCATGAAGTGATGGGAACCGATGCCATGATCTTAGTTTTCTGAATGTTGAGCTTTAAGCCAACTTTTCACTCTCCTCTTTCACTTTCATCAAGAGGCTTTTTAGTTCCTTTTCACTTCCTGCGATAAGGGTGGTGTCATCTGCAGTCTGAGATTATTGGTATTTCTCCTGGCAATCTTGATTCCAGCTTGTGCTTCTTCCAGCCCAGCATTTCTCATGATGTACTCTGCATATAAGTTAAATAAGCAGGGTGACAATATACAGCCTTGACGTATTCCTTTTCCTATTTGGAACCAGTCTGTTGTTCCATGTCCAGTTCTAACTGTTGCTTCCTGGCCTGCATACAGATTTCTCAAGAGGCAGGTCAGGGGGCCTGATATTCCCATCTCTTTCAGAATTTTCCACAGTTTATTGTGATCCATACAGTCAAAGGCTTTGGCATAGTCAATAAAGCAGAAATAGATGTTTTTCTGGAACTCTTGTGCTTTTTTGCTGATCCAGCAGATGTTGGCAATTTGATCTCTGGTTCCCTTGCCTTTTGTAAAACCAGCTTGAACATCTGGAAGTTCATGGTTCACGTATTGCTGAAGCCTGGCTTGGAGAATTTTGAGCATTACTTTACTAGTGTGTGAGATGAGTGCAATTGTGTGGTAGTTTGAGCATTCTTTGGCATTGCCTTTCTTTGGGATTAGAATGAAAACTGACCTTTTCCAGTCCTGTGTCCACTGCTGACTTTTCCCAATGTGCTGGCATATTGAGTGCAGCACTTTCACAGCATCATCTTTCAGGATTTGAAAGAGCTCAACTGGAATTCCATCACCTCCACTAGGTTTGTTCATAGTGACGCTTTCTAAGGCCCACTTGACTTCAAATGGTGATCAAAAATTCACTGGTTTAAAAGTAAGTGGTAGGAAAATTTATCTTAGGTCACAGTAAATAACTTAAGTAGAAAATAGGACATGTCCATACCTTTGAAATAAAAAGACTGAGGAAATTTCACCCATAAGTCTTTTTTTCTTCCTGTGTTGCAATGTTACGTAATTCCCCTTCACTCTTTTCCTACCCAAAACTTTAGCAAAGTTTGCTATGTTCCTTTTAGTAGGTATACTTTTAAGAGAGTGAAGATCAAAGGTTTGCCCAGTAGGGTGACAAGATATAGAAAACAGACACCAAGCATAGGAGCTGTAGTCAAAAGAAGCAAGAATTTGGATTAGAGGAGACAGGAAGTCTAACTGCCTTCCACATTACCTCCCTTTATCCTCAAGGAATACCCAGAAATACTGATTAGAAAGCATATTTTATTTCAATGTCAGTGAACAGCCTAACTCAGAATGACTTTTCAGTTATTACAGCAATAAACTTTCAAAATATTTCACAATTGAAATAACAACCAGAAAATACTTTAAAGCATTTTAACTTTTTCTGTCCAGAAGGAAAAAAAATGGAAAAGAAAAAAAAAAAAAACTGATGGGAAAATTATTTTAGCCTTAGCCAAAATGCAAAGAATGTCAGTCCAGGTCAAATTAAAATCAATATTTTCTTAAAACTTAATACAATTTTCTCAACTGAAACATCCATTTTTCAAGGTTCAACTCCAGGGACAATAGTGGTGAGAGCTAAAGCAAAACAATATGATTAAATGTGTCTATTACAAACGTGGGTTAGATTGGTCATGCCTGTCATCAAACTACTTCAAATTAGCTCTTTGGTCCATAGTTTACAAAGAAAACTCTTTAAATACAAGAAAAACTTTTTTTTTTTTGATACTACTTAACCATTTTCATGTCATAAGGTTATCTCTTTTCAAATGGAAAGCAGTGAACATTAATGAAGATGACAGGGAGACTAATGAGAAAGGGTGAGCAGTGTGACTAAGAGAAAATCAAAACAAGTGGATTCAGACCATATTGAAAAAAAATTTAGGATGCTAAAGCCAGTTATCTGCTCAGGAGAGCAAGGGAAGAAGAGGTCAAAGGTAGGGAAAGACACGTCCGCAGTGGGCAGGAACGGTTTCACGGTCAAGGGGGCCTTCGAGTCAGGGCGAGTCTGCCGTGTGGACCGAGTGGGTGTGTGCTGGAGCGGAAGGCACTGGGCGGAGTGGGGCCGGGCATGTGGCATTCTGGCACCGGCAATGTGAGAGGCGTGAAAGTCACACCCAAGCTCTCTTCCTTGGTGAGATGTTTCCAGATAGCCCCTCAGCCTCAGTTAGACTCCTTGTATTACAGACTCTGTCATGTGCATAATTCACTTATGCAACAGCAAAGAGCAATTTATATGATGATACCTTTGCTGGATGGGGAGGAAGCTGAGGTTTCCATCTTGGGTGACAGGTGCTGTTTCTGCTTCAGACAGAGCATACAGGAGAAGAAACAGGTTGAAAGGAGTGATATTAATGAATCTGGCTTTGGATACAGGGATTTTGAGGTTACAGCAGGATATTTTTGTGTAAATGTCCAGAACACAAGAAGCCATTGACTGTAAGGGAGTCGGTGGAGTCCCACTGAAGGGAGGAGAGTCTCAGTGGGGTAAGCACTGAACCCCAAAGACAACCTGTGTTCAGGAGGCTGGTGTGGAGGAGCCCAGGGGAGAACGGAGTGAGAAGTAGCAGTGCAGCAGGGCATCTGCAGGACTGTCCACGGTCGCAGATGTGCCTGTTCATTTACAAACTCGGATACCTAGGTCCTGATCAGAACTTCATAATCAGAATCTCTGCGAGTGAGACCTAGGAATTTATCAGTAATTCCTAATGAACTTCTCAGGTTATTCTTATGACAGTCGCTATTGTAATGAGATGGTTGGATGGCATCACTGACTTGATGGACATGAGTTTGAGCAAGCTCCAGGAGTTGGTGATGGACAGGGAAGCCTGGCGTGCTGCAGTCCATGGGGTCACAAAGAATCAGACACGACTGAGTGACTGAACTGAATTGATAGTAGGAAGAAGTGTTGATAAATGTAAGGCAGAAAATAGTCTCAAGAAACAAGTGAGCAATACTTCCAAATTATAAAGATAAATCAAATTCCATTAAAAAGTCAAACCCTGGAGTAAAAACTGACCACTGGATTTTACATTTAGGAGATTATTGGAGTCCTTCAGTTCAGTTCAGTTCAGTCGCTCAGTTGTGTCCAACTCTTTGCGACCCCATGAATCACAGCACGCCAGGCCTCCCTGTCCATCACCATCTCCCAGAGTTCACTCAAACTCATGTCCATGGAGTCGGTGATGCCATCCAGCCATCTCATCCTCGGTTGTCCCCTTCTCCTCCTGCCCCCAATCCCTCCCAGCATCAGAGTCTTTTCCAATGAGTCACCTCTTCGCATGATGTGGCCACAGTACTGGGGTTTCAGCTTTGGCATCATTCCTTCTTAGTGAGAACTAATTTTGTAAAACAGTGCATGTAAACACTACATTGTTTCCAGATTGTAACTCACTTTTTTGGATATTTTGACAAATTATGTCTTTCTGCTACTTTGAGAAATGTCTTTGTTTTTATTTCTATAGCACTGTGGGGTCACAGTCTCTCCTCAGAAATGTCAAACCTGTTTCTTCTAGCAATTTAGCTGGGTATGTTAAGATTTCTTTTAAAAAAGGCACTTTTGTAAATTTTTTTCTTCCATTTAGCTCAAAGATAAGAAGGATTTTATTTCTTAAAGATTAAGAAAGCCAGTATTCTGTGTTCTGATGCTAGAATCTGCTTATTATTTTTCTACTGGAACCTAGATATCAATTTTAAGTTTTTAACTTTTCAGGTTTTTTTAAGTTCTGGGAAGTTTTATTCAATTACACTCTGACAAATGTCTTCCACTTATTCTGTATTCTCCTTTAGGGAATTTAATTAATCTTACGTTGCTTCTTCGTGTACTGTCATCTATAATTTTGTCATCCTCTCTTGAATTGTCACTTTTGTTATTTTCTTCTGTGGTTTTGTGTGTGCTTACCCAGTCTATTTTCTGTTCTATTAATTTGTTTTTGTTTCATTAACTCTACTACTCAAAATTCCAATGAGCATTTGTTTAATCAGAGAATTTGTCCTAGTTTCATAACTTTGTTGCTATTCTCTGTCTCCCTAAATATAGATTGTAGATATTTCCATTAGATCAGATGTTTTTATTCTTCCATTTCATGAGGAAAACCTACGTGATGGATCAGAACTGGCAGAAATGCAGGTTTGTTACTGCATCTTCTGTCTCCTCTGCACCACTGCGTCTGGACTACTTTTCCTTCCTTGCTCACACTCCCTCTCGCTTGCTTTGACAATCTGTGGCCACCTGGCCAGGGCCACTGCCTCTGACTGTGCAGACTGTGCTGGCTGAGGGGTGAGGCCTGGTATCCAGCTTGCACCCTGCTTACCTGTCACCCTAGGGTTGAACTGCAGCCCCTGGAGAAAGAGACATGTCTTTCCAATTGTTGCAAGTACCAGCAGTCGTTGCTGTTGGTCATTTGGAAAGCTGCTTGAACATTACATTCTGGTCTTTTGTTTTCAGTAGAGGACTCTGTGCATCCAAGGTTGAGCACCCCTACAAACTTTGTAGCTTCATAATGACCAGGATAATGCAAGACAGCCATTCGCTTCCACTGAGTCAATCTATTCTGTTGTCAATTCAATGACTTCTGGCAGATTTTACTCTAGAAGACACTTTGAGGTATGGGTCTGTTTTAAGAAATCTGTTGCTGTTGCGATTCAGTTGCTAAATCGTATCCAGTTGTGGGTGTGACTGGTGATAGGAGCAAAGTCTGATGCTGTAAAGAGCAATACTGCATAAGGACTTGGACTGTTAGGTCCATGAATCAAGGCAAACTGGAAGTGGTCAAACAGGAGATGGCAAGAGTGAATATCGATATTTTAGGAATCAGTGAACTAAAATGGACTGGAATGGGTGAATTTAACTAAGATAACCATTATATCTACTACTGTGGGCAAGACCCTTAGAAGAAATGGAGTAGCCATCATAGTAAAAAAGAGTCTGAAATGCGGTACTTGGGTGTAATCTCAAAAACGACAGAATGATCTCTGTTCATTTCCAAAGCAAGCTATTCAATATCACAGTAATGCAAGTCTACGCCCAAACCAGTAATGTGGAAGAAGCTGAAGTTGAATGGTCCTGTGAAGACCTACAAGACCTTTTAGAACTAACACCCAAAAAAGATGTTCTTTTCATTATAGGGGACTGGAATGCAAAACTAGGAGGTCAAGAGATACCTGAAGTAACAGGCAAATTTGGCCTGTACAGAAGGAAGCAAGGCAAGGGCTAATAGTTTTGCCAAGAGAACGCACTGGTCATAGCAGACACCCTCTTCCAACAACACAAGAGAAGACTCTACACATGGACATCATCAGATGGTCAATACTGAAATCAGGTTGATTATATTCTCTGCAACTAAAGATGGAGAAGCTCAGTCAGCAAAAACAAGACTGGGAGCTGACTGTGGCTCAGATCATGAACTCCTTATTGCCAAATTCAGACTCAAATTGAAGAAAGTAGGGAAAACCACCAGACCATTCAGGTATGACCTAAATCAAATCCCCTATGATTATACAGTGGAAGTGAGAAATAGATTCAAGGGGTTAGACAGAGTGCCTGAAGAATAATGGACAGAAGTTCATGACATTGTACAGGAGGCAGTGATCAAGATCATTCCCAAGGAAAAAAATACAAAAGGCAAAATATCTAAGAAGGCCTTACAAATAGCTGAGAAAATAAAGAAGTGAAGGCAAAGGAGAAAAGGAAGGATATACTCATTTGTATGCAGAGTACATCATGAGAAACGCTGGGCTGGAACTAAAAAGCCTCTGGATGAAAGTGAAAAAGGAGAGTGAAAAAGTTGACTTAAGCTCAACAGTCAGAAAACTAAGATCATGTCATCATGGCAAATAGATGGGGAAACAGTAGAAACAGTGTCAGACTTTATTTTTGGGGGCTCCAAAATAACTGCAGATGGTGATTGCCGCCATGAAATTAAAAGACACTTACTCCTTGGAAGGAAAGTTATGACCAACCTAAATAGCATATTCAAAAGCAGACATTACTTTGCTAACAAAGGTCCATCTAGTCAAGCCTATGGTTTTTCCAGTGGTCATGTATGGATGTGAAAGCTGGATTGTGAAGAAAGCTGAGCACAGAAAAACTGATGCTTTTGAAGTGTGGTGTTGGAGAAGATTCTTGAGAGTCCCCTGGACTGCAAGGAGATCCAGCCAGTCCATTCTAAAGGAGATCAGCCCTGGGTGTTCTTTGGAAGGACTGATGCTAAAGCTGAAGCTCCAATACTTTGGCCACCTCATGCGAAGAGCTGACTCATTGGAAAAGACTCTGATGCTGGGAGGAATTGGAGGCAGGAGGAGGAGGGGACGACCGAGGATGAGATGGGTGGATGGCATCACCGACTCAATGGACATGAGTTTGAGTGAACTTCAGGAGTTGGTGATGGACAGGGAGGCGTGGCTTGCTGCAATTTATGGGGTTGCAAAGAGTCGGACATGACTGAACGACTGTACTGAACTGAATGCAGAGTTCCAAAGAAAAGCAAGGAGAGATAAGAAGCCGTCCTCAGTGATCAATGCAAATATGTAGAGGAAAACAATAGAATGGTAAAGACTAAAGATCTTTTCATGAAAATCAGAGATACCAAGGGAACATTTCATGCAAAGATGGGCACAATAAAGGACAGAAATGATATGAATGAACCAGAGAAGATATTAAGAAGAGGTGGCAAGAATACACAGAAGAACTATAGAGAAAAGATCACTCACCTAGAGACAGACATCCTGGAATGAAAAATCAAGTGGCCCTTAGGAAGCATCTCTACACAAAGCTAGTGGAGGTAATGGAATTCCAGTTGAGCTCTTTCAAATCCTAAAAGATAATGCTGTGAAAGTGTTGCACTCAATATGCCAACGAATTTGGAAAACTTAGCAGTGGCCAAAGCACTGGAAAAGATCAACTTTTATTTCAATCCCAAGGAAAGGCAATGCCAAAAAATGTTCAAGTGAAAGTGAAGTCACTTGACTGTAGCCTACCATGTTCCCCCACCCTTGGGATTTTCCAGGCAAGAGTACTGGAGTGGGTTGCCATTTCCTTCTCTAGGGGATCAAACCTGGGTCTCCTGCATTGTAGGCAGATGCTCTACAGTCTGAGCCACCAGGGAAGTAAGAATGTTCAAAGTACTAAACAACTGCACTCATCTCACATGCTAGCAAAGTAATGCTTAAAATCCTCCAAGCCAGGCTTCAACAGTAAGTGAGCCAAAAACTTCCAGATATTCAAGCTGGATTTAGAAAAGGCAGAGGAACCAGAGACCAAATAGCCAACATCCTTTGGATCATCAAAAAAGCAAGAGAGTTCCAGAAAAACATCTCCTTCTGCTTTACTGACTACACCAAAGCCTTTCACTGTGTGAATCACAACAAACTGTGGAAAATTCTTAAAGAGATAGGAATACCAGAACACCTTACCTGCCTCCTGAGAAATCTGTATGCAGGTCAAGAAGCAACAGTCAGAACCCAACGTCGAACAACAGACTGGTTCCAAATCAGGAACGGAATACATCAGGTTTGTATATTGTCACCCTGATTATTTAACTTATATGCAGAGTATATCATGCACAATGCTGGGTTGGATGAAGCACAAGCTGGAATCAAGATTGCCAGGAGAAATATCAATAACCTCAGATATGCAGATGACACCACCCTTATGGCAGAAAGTGAAGAACTAGTCAAGGCTATGGTTTTTCCAGCAGTCATGTATGGATGTAGGAGTTGGACTATAAAGAAAGCTGAGCACAGAATAATTGATGCTTTTGAATTGTGGTGTTGGAGAAGACTCTTGAAGGTCCCTTGGATTGAAAGGAGAGCAAACCAATCAATCCTAAAAGAAATCAGTCCTGAATATTCATTTGAAGGACTGATGCTCAAGCTGAAACTCCAATACTTTGGCCATCTGATGGGAAGAACTGAGTCATTGGAAAAGCCCCTGATGCTGGGAAAGATTGAAGGCAGCAAGAGAAGGGGACAACAGAGGATGAGATGGTTGGATGGCATCACTGACTCGATGGACATGAATTTGAGCAAGCTCCAGGAACTGGTGATGGACAGGGAAGCCTGGCGTGCTGCAGTCCATGGGGTCACAAACAGTCGACTTAGCAACTGAACTGAACTGAACTGAAGTTGAATCCAACTCTTTGTGACCCCGTGGAGTGTAGAAGGCCAAGTTTCCCTGTCCTTCACTATCTCCCTAAATTAATCAGTCTCATGTCCATTGAGTCAGTGATGCCATCAAAACATCTTATCCTCTCTTGCCCCCTTCTCCTCCTGCCCTCAGTCTTTCCCAGTATCAGAATCTTTTCCAGTGAGTCAAATCTTCAGTCAGCTGGCCAAAGTATTGGAGCTTCAACTTCAGCATCAGTCCTTCCAATGGATATTCAGGGTTGATTTTCTGTAAGATTGACTGGTTGGATCTCCTTGCAGTCCAAGGGACTCTCAAGAGTCATTTCCAACACCACACTTTGAAAGCATCAATTCTCCAGTGCTCAGCCTTATTTGTGGTCCAACTCTCACATCTGTACATGACTACTGGGAAAATCATAGCTTTGTGAGGAGCATTCAAAAAAAAAATCACTTTCTGCATGGTTAAATCTCTTCACGATAAGACTGTAGGATGCAGCTGTGAGTCATGTGGCTGTGAGAGCTCCTGTCCATCTGCTTCCAGGGTTGGTCTGACAGATCTGGCTGCTGAGCAGGCGATCCATCCTCTTCTCCTTCTTCACGTGTTCCTACAGAAGCTGCATAATTATCGTGGGGAATGGCTTTCTCAAAATAAATTTTATTCAGGAAAAATATATCAGAAGATTGATTTTGGGTGAGAGGATTTGGATTAGATTATTTTTACAGTGTCCCTCAGTGGATCATGTGCCCACACCCCTTTGCTATATGATATTCTGCTCCTGGTATCAGGAGGGGTAGCCTATTCCCATCACCTTCCCGTTGAATCTGGTCTGGCCTCATGACTTATTTTGACCAATAGAATGTAGCAAAAGTGATGTCATGCAGCTTCTGAAACTAGGACTTAACAGAATACATAGCTTCCTTTTTCCTTCCTTCCTTCCTTTTTCCTTCCTTTAGGTCTTTGCTGCCTATGGGCAGCCTGGCTAGCTTCCTTTCTCTGCCTAGAAGAGAAATCACAGAGAGAAAGAACCAATGGAGAAACAGGTTCAGCAGAACTAATTGAAATCTCTCCTGCCAGATGAATGTAACCTCATGAGTTCACTCAGGCTTTCGTACCCTGCCAACAACCCACAGAATTGTGAAATCTAGTAATCATTGCTGCTTTAAGCACTAACTTTAGCAATGGTTTCTTATACAAACATAGAAAACTGTTTAAGATTTAGCCCAGATGCCCCAGAAAGTACTTCAGTTCAGTTCAGTCTCTCAGTTGTGTCTTACTCTTTGCCACCCCATGGATGGCAGCACGCCAGGCTTCCCTGCCCATCACTAACTCCCAGAGCTTGCTCAAACTCATGTCCATTGAGTCATGGATGCCATCCAACCATCTCATCCTCTGTCGTCCCCTTCTCCTTCCATCTTCAATCTTTCCCAGCATCAGGGTCTTTTCCAGTGAGTCAGTTCTTCGAATCAACTGGCCTAAGTATTGGAGTTCCAGCTTTACCATCAGTCCTTCCAATGAATATTCAGGAGTGATCTCCGTTAGGATGGACTGATTGGATCTCCTTGCAGTCCAAGGGACTCTCAAGAGTCTTTTCCAACACCACAATTCAAAAGCATCAATTTTTCAGTGCTCAGCTTTCTTTATGGTCCAACTCTCACATCCATACATGTGAGAAAGTAGAGTTTAAGGCAAAAGCTTCCTTGTGGGTAATTTCCAGAGGAGCAAAGAGGAGGACATAGGGATGATGCAGGGAAGGAGTAGAGCAATGCAAGAGTGTGTTCCTGAGGAGGTGATCATTGCCATTGCCATTGATCACCCCATTTGGGGAAGCATCTTGTAAGGGCTCATTCAAATGGTTGCATCTAAGGAAAGGCTGGTTGTCCAGGGAAAGGATAAAGGAGAAAGCCTTAATCAGCTGACCTGCACTCCCAGCAGTCAATTATTTGTAAAATTTACAATCTTCACTTAAGCTGAAGATGGTGGAGTGGAGGGCATGCACTCATCTTCTTCTGTGAGAACAACAAAATTGCAGCTAGCTGTTGAACAACCATTGACGGGAGGATTCTGGAACCCACCAAAAATAGACACCCCACATCCAAAGACAAAGAAAAAGCCACAGTAAGATGGTAGGAGAGGTGCAATCATGATAAACTCAAATCCCATACCCACCATGTGGGTGACCCACAGACTGGGGAACAATAATACCAAAGAAGTTCTCACACTATTGTGCAGGTTCTGAAGCCCACATCAGGCTTCACAGCCTGGGGATCCGACAAAAGGATTGAGAATCCCCAGGGAACCTGCCTGTGAGGGCCAGCGGAGTTTGATTTTAGGCCTTCCAGAGGACTGAGGGAAACAGGGACTCCAATCTTGGAGGGCACAAGCAAGATTTTACACACATTAAGACACAGAGGAGAGGAGCAGTGACCCCAGAGGAGACTGAAACAAAACTACCTGCTAGTGTTGGAGGGCCTCCCCCAGGAGGTATAGGTCAGCAGGGGCTCACCACAGAAACTGGAAGGTCCCCGTTGGTGTAAATTCTCTAGGAATTCACCATTAACCCTATAATAGAGCCTCAGGCAAACAACTACCAGAGAGGTAGTACAACCCCACCCATCAGCAGATAATTGGATTAAAGCTTTACTGAGCAAGGCCCTGCCCTCCAGAAAAAGGAAAGGGAACTTGTTCAGTCATGTCTGACTCTTTGCCACCCCATGATAGCAAAGAGTAGCCCATCAGGCTCCTCTGTCCATGGAATTTTCCAGGCAAGAATACTGGAGTGGTTGCCATTTCCTTCTCCTGGGGATCTTTCTGGCCCAGGGATCAAACCCAGGTCTCCTGCATTGCAGGCAGACCCCCTCCAGAGCAAGACTCAGTTTTCCCCCATCACCAGCCCCTCCCATCAAGACACTTACACAAGTGTCTTAGCCTCATCCATCAGAGGGTGGACAGAAGATGCAAGAAGCAGCACAGTCTCACAGTGGCTAAAACAAAAAACATATTACAGAAAGTTAATCACGATGAAAAAGCAGAAAGTTATGTCCCAGATGAAGGGACAAGATAAAACCCCAGAAAAACAACTAAATGAAGTAGAGATAGGCAACCATCCAGAAAAAGAAATCAGAATAATGATAGAGAAGATGATTCAGAATCTCAGAAAAAGAATGGAAGCAAAGATTGAGAAGATGCCAAAAATGTTTACTGAAGACCTAGAACTAAAGAACAAACAAGCAGAGGTGAATAATACACTAGAAGAAATTCATAGCCAAATAACTGAGGCAGAAGCACAGATAAATGACCTGGAGGATAGAAGGCTGTAAATCACTGCCACAGAACAGAATATAGAAAAAAGAATAAAAAGAAAGGAGGACAGCCTTAGAGACCTCTGGGACAACATTAAATGCACCAACACTTGCATTATATGGGTCCCAAAGGGAGAAATCAGAGAGAAAGGACCTGAGAAAATATTTGAAGAGATAATAGCTGAAAACTTCCCCTACATGGGAAAAGAAATAGTCAACCAAGTCCAGGAAGCACAGAGAGTCCCAAGAAGGATAAACCCAAGGAGGAATACACTGAGACACACAGTAATCAAAATGACAAAAATTAAAGACAGAGATAAAATGTTAAAAGCAACAAGGGAAAAATGACAACATACAAGGTAACTTTCATCAGGCTACCAGCTGATTTCTCAACATAAACTCTACAAGCCAGAAGGGAATGGCATGATACATTTAAAGTGATGAAAGGGTAGAACTTACAACCAAGAATACTCTACCCAGCAAGACTCTCCTTCAGATTTGATGGAGAAATCAAAAGCTTTCCAGACAAGCAAAAGTTAAGAGAATTCAGCGCCACCAAACCAGCTTTGGTGGTGGCTCAGACAGTAAAGTGTCTGCCTACAATGTGGGAGACCTGGGTTTGATCCCTGGGTTGGGAAGATCTCCTGGAGAAGGAAATGGCAATCCATTCCAGTACTCTTGCCTGGAAAATTCCATGGACAGAGGAACCTGGTAGGCTATAGTCCATGGGGTCGCAAAGAGTCGGACATGGCTGAGCGATTTCAATGTCAATGTCACTGTCAAACTAGCTTTACAACAAATGCTAAAGGAACTTCTCTAGGCAGGAAACACAAGAGAGGAAAAAGACCTACTGAAAATAAACCAAAAATAATTAAGGAAATGTTAATAGGATCATACATATCAATAATTACCTTAAATGTAAATGGATTAAATGCACCAATGAAAAGACATAAACTGGCTGGGTGAATGAAAACATGTACATGTATGCACTTCCAGTTAACCACATCACTCTGCTTGAACCCACAAAACTGTATGTAATTGTTTTATATTGTTAAGTTAATCATGTTCCCATTATGGCTTGCAATCGTAATTGTCTGTTATTTTTTGTTTAGATATTGATTGTGAAAACTGATAAACACCTTTTACTATTGTGATTATGTAACTATTACTCTTGACACCATTGTACCATGATTGGTCAACAGAAAAATAATAGAACTCTATATCACCAGAACTAGGATCTAATAGGAAAATTTGTAATCACTTTTTAAAATCCAGAGGCATATCAGAATTAGCTTGAAATTTTTTGGAAAATATAAATACTCAGGTATTACTTTTTTTCTGCAGAGCTTCAGATATGTTTCTAATGAGCAGTCATGTTTAAAAACAACTGGATGATTTGATGATCATTCACTTTTTTCTAGTTTTACTTTTTCTATTTCATATTCAGTGCTCCCATTTCATTTATGTTCTCCAATTTCTCCATCTTTTTTAATGTTCTTTCTCAAGCCTTTATCAAGTGTATTAGAAAAGCTTTTGTATACAAATGTATATAAATATGTATAATATTATATTTTAGAAAACATGAATTTTTGCCCAAT
Organism: Budorcas taxicolor; assembly: GCF_023091745.1. NCBI lineage: Eukaryota > Metazoa > Chordata > Mammalia > Artiodactyla > Bovidae > Budorcas > Budorcas taxicolor. The sequence goes on along the minus strand of NC_068924.1, from coordinate 4,569,449 downwards.
TAATAAAATTATGACATTTTGATTCCACTTGTTTGACTTAGCATGAATAGAATGTTAGATTTCTAATTGAAAATAGATATGCAACAAGCAACAAAGGTTTACTGTATAGTTTAGGGAACCATGGTCAATATCTTGCAATAATCTATGATGGAAAATTATTTCAAAAATAATATATGTGTATTTGTATAACTGAATCACTTTGCTGTGCACCTGAAGCACTGTAAGTCAACTATACTTCAACAGAATATATATATTTATAAAAAAAATTGTGCAATCTTCAGGATGTAAACTGCTCTGCACTCTTGGCTTCACATTTCTAGGCACTGAGCAGGACTTGGGGAATCCCACCGATGGGTCCAGTGGAGATGCCTCAGAGGGAGGCAAGTGGCCCACTGCACAGTGCTGTCAATTGTGCCATTTGCTGGGAGTGGGCACCTGTAGCAATATCTGGACCAGCAGGACAAAGTCAGGCAGGGCTGAATAGATCTCACGTTGCAGGTGTGTTTGACTTAGGACTCAATACGTGTTTGTACTTTAACGCTGAGTGAACTCATAATCAATATCCTGTTCTTCCTAGCTACTCCAAAGCCTTTGACTGTGTGGATCACAATAAACTGTGGAAAATTCTCAAAGAGATGGGAATACCAGACCACCTAACCTGCCTCTTGAGAAATCTGTATGCAGGTCAGAAAGCAACAGTTAGAACTGGACATAGAACAACAGACTGGTTCCAAATAGGAAAAGGAGTGCGTCAAGGATGTATATTGTCACCCTGCTTATTGAACTTATATGCAGAGTACATCATGAGAAACGCTGGACTGGAAGAAACACAAGCTGGAATCAAGATTGCCGGGAGAAATATCAATAATCTCAGATATGCAGATGACACCACCCTTATGGCAGAAAGTGAAGAGGAACTAAAAAGCCTCTTGATGAGAGTGAAAGAGGAGAGTGAAAAAGTTGGCTTAAAGCTCAACATTCAGAAAACGAAGATCATTGCGTCTGGTCCCATGACTTCATGGGAAATAGATGGGGAAACAGTGGAAACAGTGTCAGCCTTTATTTTTGGGGGCTTCAAAATCACCACAGATGGTGACTGCAGCCATGAAATTAAAAGATGCTTATTCCTTGGAAGAAAAGTTATGACCAACCTAGATAGCATATTCAAAAGCAGAGACATTACTTCGCTGACTAAGGTCTGTCTAGTCAAGGCTATGGTTTTTCCTGTGGTCAGGTATGGATGTGAGAGTTGAACTGTGAAGAAGGCTGAACGCTGAAGAATTGATGCTTTTGAACTGTGGTGTTGAAGAAGACTCTTGAGAGTCCCTTGGGCTTCAAGGAGATCCAACCAGTCCATTCTGAAGGAGATCAACCGTCATTCTTTGGAAGGAATGATGCTAAGGCTGAACGTCCAGTACTTTGGCCACCTCATGTGAAGAGTTGACTCATTGGAAAAGACTCTGATGCTGGGAGGGATTGGGGGCAGGAGGAGGAGGGGACGACCCAGGATGAGATGGCTGGATGGCATCACTGACTCGATGGACGTGAGTCTGAGTGAGCTCCGGGAGTTGGTGATGGACAGGGAGGCCTGGTGTGCTGCGATTCATGGGGTCGCAAAGAGTTGGACACGACTGAGCGACTGAACTGAACTGAACTAAATAAGACTATAAACTTCCTATGCACAAAACCCTTAAATGATTACAATAATATGACTTTTGTTGGTGTGTATTTAGGTAATATTTAAAGTATTTTCCTACTTCAAAATATTTTACGAAGTGTTTTTCATTGTAAAAGTAAATTCACGTTCACTGTAACAATTCAAACCATTCAGAGATTACCTCCTTCCTAATATAATTTATATTATATAGTAGACTTTCCCATGTTTTCCCTCAGCATTATATTTGTGCAATTTTAAATAGAGAGATATCCAAGCCCATATCACATTTGTATATACAGATTTACATTTTTCAACAAAAGTGAGATTTGACTACTAGAGTAACTTGTTTATTTTCATTTTTAAAGGTGTACCATCATGCAGCCACTTTGGAAACCATTTGGCAGTTCCTCAGTATACTCATATAGAGTTTCAACATGACCTTGCAATTCGACTTGTATCCAAGAGAAATGAAAAAGTTGTTCACATAAAAACTTGTAAACAAAGTAGCACTATTCATAACAGCCCCCCCCCAAAAAAAACTATTTTATATCAGCTAATGTAAGGGGATTTTTTTAATGTGGATGTGAGTCTGAGTGAACTCTGGGAGTTGGTGATGGACAGGGAGGCCTGGCTTGCTGCAATTCATAGGGTCGCAAAGAGTCAGACGCGACTGAGCGACTGAACAGAACTGAACTGATGCATACAATGAAATGTTTTTTTTTGTTCAGTCCCTAAGTCGTGTCTGACTCTTTGTGCCCCCATGGACTGCAGCACGCCAGGCCTTCCTGTCTCTCACTATCTCCCAGAGTTTGCCCAAGTTCATGTCCTTTGAATCAGTGATGCTATCAACCATCTCATCCTCTGCCACCCTCTTCTCCTTTTGCCTTCAATCTTTCCCAGCCTCAGAGTCTTTTACAATGAGTCAGCTCTTCATGTCAGGTGGCCAATATATTGGAGTTTCAGCTTCAGCATCCATTCTTCCAATGAGTATTCAGGGCTGATTTCCTTTAGGATTGACTGGTTGGGTCTCCTTGAAGTCCAAGGAACCCTCAAGAGTCTTCTGCAGAACCACAGTTCAAAAGCATCAGTCTTTGGTGCTCAGTTTTCTTTATGATCCAACTCTCACATCCTACATGATTACTGGAAAAACCATAGTTTTGGCTATACTGACCTTTGTCAGCAAAGTGATGTCTTTACTTTTACATATGCTGTCTAGGTTTGTCATAGCTTTCCTTCCAAGAAGCAAGTGTCTTCTAATTTTGTGGCTGTAGTTACTATCTCAGTGATTTTGGAGATCAAGAAGAGAAAATTTGTTCTTGTTTCCACTTTTCCCCCTTCTATTTGCCATAAAGTGATGGAACCAGATACAAGGATCTTAGTTTTTTGAATGTTGAGTTTTAAGCCAAACTTTTCACTCTCCTCTTTCACCCTCACCAAGAAACTCCTTAGTTAATCTTCACTTTCTGCCATTAGAGTGGTTATCATTCACATATCTGAGGTTGTTATATTTCTACCAACTATCTTGATTCCAACTTGTGACTCATCCAGTCTGGCATTTCACATGATGGACTCTGTATATAAGTTGAATAAACAGAGTGACAATATATAGCTTTGTCATATTCCTTTCCCAATTTTGAACTAGTCAGTTGTTTCATATGAGGTTCTAACTGTTGCTTCTTGACCTGATACAGGTTTCTCAGGAGACAAATAAGTTGGCTTGGTATTCCTATCTCCTTAAGAATTTTCCAGGTTGTTGCAGTCCACACAGTAAAAGGCTTTTGAGTAGTCAAAAGAAACAGAGGTGGATGTTTTCCTGGAATTCCCTTGCTTTCTCTAAGATCCAACGAATGTTGACAATTTGATCTCTGGTTCATTTGGCTTTTCTAAACCCAACTGTACGTCTGGAAGTTCTCAATTCAATTATTGCTGAAGCCTAGCTTGAAGGATTTTGACCATAACCTTGCTAGCACGGGAAGTGAGCACAACTGTCAGGTAGTTCGAACATTCTTTAGCACTGCCCTTCTTTGAAATTGGAATGAAAACTGACCTTTTCCAGTCCTGTGGCCACCGCTGGGTTTTCCATATTTGCTGATATGTTGAGTGCAGCACTTTAACAGCATCATCTTTTAGGATTCAAAATAGCTCAGCTAGAATTCAATCACCTTCACTAGCTTTATGGGTGAAATTTGTGGTTTAAAGCTGCTAAAAATGTATCATGGACATTTTGCAGATCATTTCATACAAAACTCATGTAGTTACAAAACAACATTTCATAGTCTGCATCTGGCCTAATTTGCTTCATCATTCTTATTTGATTGGACTCATATTTTTCCAGTTATTTTTTTTTTTACTATTAACAATAATACTCTTCTAAATACTACTCTAAGTATATGGTTTTACTTCTCTAAGTTAGATAACTACAGATAAAATTGTTGAACCAAATTACGTGTACCATTTAATGTTAACAGATGCTGCTAGATAAATTTATGAAAAGAAAATAAATTCATCCTTTTACTGGTAGTAAATGAGACAATTCATTTTCTTATAGCCTCACCAGCACTGAATGCAATCAATCTTTTTAACTGTTGCAAATATGGAGATAACAACAATCAGTCATTATTGTTTTAATTGCATTAAAATGACTGTTAGTGAGATTAAGCACATTTTCATATATTTATTAGGCATTTGAATTTAATCTTTTGTTTATTTTCTTTCCAACAATTTGCCAGGATTTTATATGAAGAGCTTCATTGTAGGGTCATGCTATTGACGCTTTCCCTGCCATTTGTTTTCCAACTATTTTTTTTCTCATTCTTTCTTTTGTTCTTGGTTTGTGGGCTTAGATGGTAAAGAATCTGCCTGCCATGCAGGAGACCTGGGTTTGATCACTGGGTCAGAAAAATCCCCTTGGAAAAGGAAATGGCAACCCACTCCAGTATTCTTGCCTGGAGAATTCCATGGACAGAGGAGCCAGGCAGACTACAGTCCATGGGGGTCGCAAGAAGTCGAACATGACTGAGCAACTAACACTTTCACTTTACTTTCGCTTTCAGTGGTCTATTGCCTTATGAAGTTCTTCAGTTTTTGTGAGATAAAATCTACCAATATCTTCCTTAATGGCTTCTGAGCTCCCCGTGTAAATTAAGGACTACTCTCCCTCTGCACTTCAACCCCCAAGAATATAGTAACATAAACATTATACTGTTTTAGTTTGATTTTTTACAATTAGATAATTAACCAGATTGTTTTATATGATGTGGACTACCTGTCTAATTTTTATTTTTTTCTAGGTGATATTCTCTTTTACCCAGCAAGCAATCAATTCAGCTTTGTCTTATTAATAGGTTGTGCTGGTGTTAACAAAAAGATGTTCAACTTTGCAAAATCCTAAGACTCCTTCTTGCTCAGTCTTCTGGCTGCATTTAATAGATTAATCATTCATTTTCTCTTTTATTCTCTTGGCCTGAGGAATAATAGAGGGAGGCTCTGGGCTTTTATCCCACATCTCAAATCCCACATCCAATCTATAAGCAGTCCAGGAGGCTCTGCCTGCAAAATATATTAAAAATCCAACCACTTTTCACAATTTCTAGCAGTTAACCCATGTCACTCTCTTTTTCTCCTGGAACGTTGCATTAAATTCCTAACTTGGCTCCTCATTTATGCTCTTGACTTCCTATCGTCTACTTGCCATAGAGCTGTCAAACTGATTCTTTTGCAAAATATCAAATTTCCTGTATTCAAACCACCCCTGAAGCTTCCCATCTCACTCTGAGTAAAAGTCAAGAAAATATGACATTTTTTTTTGACTCTGGGCAACATTTCAATCTCATCTCCTATGATTCCTGCCTGCTTTTAATTCTTTTCCTGGAGCATGACAAGCTTCATCCCTTCTGGGTTATGGTACTTACTTTATTCTATTTCAAATATACTTTTTGCTCAAATATTTGTAAGAATTAACTTTTCTCTTTACTCAGGTCTGTTATATGTCACCTTCTCAAAGAAACCATTCTGACTCCTTTGTTACTCTCAATTGTCTTAACATGCTCTATTTTCCTTCATAGCACTACCTGGTTGTATTTTGTATATCTATGTGTATAAAGACCTGATGCTGGGAAAGACTGAAGGCAGAGGAGGGCAACAGAGGATGAGATGGTCAGATGGCATCACCGATTCAATCGACATGAACTTGGGCAAACTCTGGGAGGAGGTGAGGGACAGGAAGGCCTGGTGTGCTGCAAACTACAGGGTTGCAAAGAGCAGGTCACAACTTGGCGACTGAGCAACAAGATCATAACTAATTAACTAGCTACTTAACTCAAATGTCATCTTTTTTATCCAGTAAGTTACCTAGGTATGTTTCTGGACATTTGACCTGTTCCACTGATCTATTTCTACTTCTGGATCATATTCTTTTGATTACTGGAAAATAATAGTAAATTTTAATATCTGACATAATAACTCTCCTTTGACTCTTTGTGTTTTTATAAATTTTCTTGCTATTTCTTCCATATTAATTATCAAGTATGGTCTTTAGTGTCATTAAAAAAATTTTTTATTAGAATATAGTTGATTTACAATGCTATGCTAGTTTCAGGTGTACAGTAAAGTGAATCAGTTTTTCATATTAATATATCCATAGACCATTACAGAGTATTGAATAGAAGTCCCTGCACTATACAGTAATATTTTGTAGTTATATAAAAAATGTTTGAAATTGTTAATTTTATCTATTAATTGAGAAAGGCTTAATAATTTTTTAATGTTAAAGCTTCCCCTTCAGAAATATGGACAATAGTCAATATTTTCAGATCTTCCTAGTTTTACAGATTTCATAATTTTTCCTGGACATTTTTAGTAGTTATTTCCACTATTGTATGTGGATTTTATTTTTATTGTTAATATTATTAAAACTTTTGATTTTTAAATCCTTACCCTTATATTCATCCACCTTAGCAGTTTTTTATTAGTTCTTATAGGTGTCATAAAAATAAACTTTTAATTTTCGAATAGCCTTAGGTTTACAGAAAATACGCACATCCGACATGTGGTTTATCCTACTGTGAATAGCTTATATTGCCATGGTACTTTGTCACAATAAAGAAACTAACATAGGGACATTATTATTGACCAAAATACAGACTTTGTGTGGCTTCACTAGTTTTTCCATGAATGTCCTGTTCTGCAGTAGGAGCTAATCCAAGATAACATGTCATGCTTAGATGTCATGTTCCCGGACTCCTTTGGTCTGTAAGTGTTTCTCCTTCTTTTCTTGTTTTGAGAAGCATTTGTCAGGAATTTTCTGGAATGTTCCTCAGTGTGCCTTTGTCTGATGTTTTTGTCATGATTAGGTTGGGGTTGGTGCCCTTCTGATCCTTTCCTGTGAGGAGGTACATGCTGTCAACATGACATATTGCTGCTGATGTTGGTCCTGATCATCTGGCTGAGACAGTGTTTGCCAGGTTTCTCCCTTCACCTCTTTCCATATACTGTTTTTGTTTGTTTGTTTTAGATGGAGGTTGCTAAGGCCAGCCCACAGCCAAGGGGGAAGGAGGATAATTAAGCTTAATCTTTTTGAAGAGAGAGTGTCTACATATCTACTCAAAGCACAATCAAACACAAAATTACAGTTAACATACTGGTGTATTTATTTCCTATATTCCCTTTGAAGTGAAGTGAAGTTGCTCAGTCGTGTCTGACTCTTTGCCATCCCAAGGACTGTAGCCCACCAGGTTCCTCCTTCCATGGGATTCTCCAGGCAAGAATACTGGAGAGGGTTGCCATTTCCTTCTCCGGGGATCTTCCCAACCCAGGGATCGAACCCTGGTCTCCCACATTGCAGGCAGAAGCTTTAACCTCTGAGCCACCAGGGAAGCCCTATTATGCAAAGTTATTTTGTTTTATTTACAGGCTTTCTATATTGCGGATATTAAATCATTCATTATTGCATCCCTGGGATAATTCCTACTTGATTATGATGTATGGTTCATTTAATGTACTGTTGGATTCAGTTTGCTAATATTTTGTTGACGATTTTCATCTGTATTCATCAGTGATATTGCCCTGTAATTTTCTTTTTTTGTGATACTTTTTCTGGCTTTGGCATCAGGATTATGTTGGCCTCATAGAATGGATTTAGAAGTGTTTTTCCACAATTTGTTGGAGTAGTTTGAGAAGGATAGGTATTAACTTTTAAAAAAATGTTGGATTGAATTTACCTGTGAAGCACTTGGTTTTATATTTTTATTTGTTGGAAATTTTTTGTTAGACTACTTACCCAATTTCATTACTAGAAATCAGTATGCTCGCATTTCCTATTTCTCTCTGATTTAATCTTAGTAGATTGTATTTTTCTAGCAGTTTGTCAATTTTTTCTAGGTTGTTCATTTTCTTGGCATATAATAATCCTATGCATATCTGTGGTGTTGGTTGCTAGTTTTCTTTTGCACTTCTGATTGTATTTATTTGGGCCGTCTGTTTTTTATGCTCCTTATCTTTTTCACTCATGCTTTCTATGACATTTAATTTATAATCTTTGTTGTGCTATATTTCTTCTGTTTGACCTTTCAGAATAATACAGCAGTTTTTCAACAGTGATCATTCTTTTTTTTAATCTCTTTATCTTTAAAAATTTATAAAGTATTTTAAAATTCTCAGAAAGTCTTTTGTGTTCTCTATTTGAGAACCTTAAGGTAAATATCTTCAGTGTGTCTACTTACTGTTTAGTCTCTTGATTCTGACTTCATAGGAGCCACTCCTCCTTGTTATTTGGCTTAGTGTCCTTTGAGCTTTCTTCTCTTTACTATCATCACTCAGCTATTGTTTGTAGACTCCAGGGCGAGCCGTCTATTCTTTCTTTGTGAGTTGGGGCCTGGTGGGCCTCTGCAAACCACGTCTTCTTTGCTATGTGGCTCCCTGTGCAGTTTTGCCAACAGGACCCAGAGGGAGACAGGAAGGGTGGGGTAGGCAGGTGGAGGCCCTCCTTCCTGTTGCTGCCTTTTCCCAGCAGAGAAGGTCGGTTTCAGATTTCAGTTACTCACGCTCCCATCCACACTCTCATGGGCCCTCAGAGATTCCAGCACTAGCTCGATCATGCTCTTCTCTCAGCAGTCTGAGTCTGAGTTCCTCAGGGTGCCTCTATAAGCTGTTACTGTGTTGACCCACAGGAAATAGCTGATATATGAACATTTTTATCTGTTAACAGACTGACTTTGTAATATTCAAACCGTGTGGCAGAACCAATACAATATTGTAAAGTAATTAGCCTCCAATTAAAATAAATAAATTTAATTTTTTTTTTTAAAAAAGACTAACTCTATAAGTTGAGGAGGCCTGTGCAAACGGAAAATGAGGAGGTTGTTGAAAAATTATTAAGGATTACAAGATGGTGAGAGCAGAGCAGTAACCACACCTGGCGCCCTTCTGACCATGGGGTGCTGTGTGGCTGCAGAAGTCTACCCACGAAGCCCTGGTTGGAATGAACAGGTCTGATGAGCCCAGCTTCTTCGCTTACTTCCCCTGACCCTATGAAACGGTTAGCTGCCTTCGGTAAGTACTGCTGGGTGTTATCTTAGTCTTCCCCTTTTTGCTGGTTTGTTCTCCAGTACCTGTTTAAATGTTTACTACAATAACAGGTGCGGTTTCTCTTTTTCCTGAGTGAACTCTGACTGATTGTTCTTAAATTTCTTGTGAGATTTATTTGACCTCTCATATTAGCAGTTGTATAAGCAGGAACCGTTTTATTAGGGTTGTCTTGACTTTCAGGGGATATCAGGAAAGTCCAGCTGTTTTTTTAAGGAAAGGAAGTCAGAACGTCAAAGTCAGAAACTTATATCTTGAGACATGTTCAAACAGTTAAAAAGTAGAATGTAAATACTGTCTTGCTCTTATCTAGTTCAGATTTTAGTATTCTGTTAGCATGCATTTCCTACAGAAATTGTTCTATCCAGTCAGAGACTTTATTCTTAATTAAGTGGTATTGATACTACATTCCAGTGTATGCATAAGGCTAGCAGCACTACAAACTTTTTAAAGACTTTGCTAAAATCTGCACACCTTCACCAAAAATCTTGTTATGTTGAAACAGCACTGTTATTCCATAGGGAAACACTAGTACCTACAGACTGTTAGATACCTGTGTTCTATAGGACCAGAATGCAATATTTGATTTTGCTTTTAATGAGAACTTTAACTTTCAGAGCCTTATATGGGGTCTATGTTTGTTGCTAAACAATTAGGCACATGTTGGAATATATTTCCATACAAGCCCCTCATAAATCACAGCCTGTTGTAATCTAACTGCTGATTGTTTCAAAGGATGAGGAGAGTGCATCTGTGTTTCAGTGAATCCCATGCATTCAAATTGCCCTTAAAACAATAGAAGTCAAAAAAAAAAAAAAAACCCAATAGAAGTCAAGTCAAAGCAGCTAAAATGTGGCAGGTATACTGGGAACACTAATATGCATAACCATAACCCCCCATATGGATGTATTTGGTGGAGAAATGTTTCTAGCTTGTTAGGGAGCTCAAATTAATGCAAATTTGAGAATGAGAAGTTATAATCACTAAAGGCAATTTTGTTTCTGAGCTACTTACAGAGACAGAAAATATTACATGACCGTTATAAAATTGTAAATTACATCTGATTTGAACTTCATTTGAAACTCTAGAGTGTGAGAGAACTTCCATTAAATACAAAAGCTTAAATGAAAATTCAGCACCCAGGAGACAGCTGACTGACAATGCACAATCTCGCTGAAGCTTGAGTGGGTACACACCAGCGCAATTAATCAGAATTCCACTCAGCTGCCAGCTCTTTCTGCACTTGGCAGAGCCCAGCAGAGAGCTTTGCGGACAGGAGATTCATATGTCAAGAATTCAGCTCTGCTTTCCTTGACACTCCAAGCAAATTAGTGCATGACAGATTTGTGCAGCCCAGTAACTGGTGGAGATGACAAGCAAAGCTGTGGCATCGAGAGTCGTGGCCTCTTGTTCCATCAGACCTGGTAAGGCTGCCACCAGGGTTATTGAAGTCAAGTGGTTTGGAGAGAAGTATTTCTTTTAAACATGTGTCAGGAGAGAGAATGAATCTTCTGATACTTATAGCAGGATACCTATCAAGCCTTTATCCCCCAGCAACACCCACTGCTCCCCTGACACTTATTCATAGTATATGTGTTTTGGGAAAACAACAAACATCTTTTTGTTCCTAGCCTAATTAAATCTAAAGTTTACTTTGAGTTAAACTTCACTTACAAAAACTGCTACACCTAGATATTCCTAATAATACTGCTCAACACTTGCAAATACCTCAACTTCTTTGAAAGCAAGTGCACATTACCTTATAAACACATGGTATTTGTACATCCACATAATGGTTTTTTAGTTGCTTAAACATAATTCAAATAATTCAAATTTAATTCAAATATAATTCAAACATAATTCAAATTTAAATTCAAAAATTTAAAATTTTAGTTGAATGTAGGATTCAAATGAGGCATGGATTCAACTGAGCAGTGAGCTTTACCCAGAATCTGCATTTCCCTTGCTTTGTAAACTCACTACGAACAAGTCTTATGTGTCTTGGCTGATAGTCAACTTGTTAAGGTTTTGTTTCAGATTAGGTGTCCTGTTAAAACCTTCAGTTCAGTTCAGTTCAGTTGCTCAGTTGTGTCAAACTCTTTGAGACCCCATGAATCACAGCATGCCAGGCCTCCCTGTCCATCACCAACTCCCAGGGTTCACTCAAACTCATGACCATCGAGTTGGTAATGCCATCCAGCCATCTCATCCTCGGTCGTCCCCTTCTCCTCCTGCCCCCAATCCATCCCAGCATCAGAGTCTTTTCCAATGAGTAAACTCTTCACATGAGGTGGCCAAAGTATTGGAGTTTCAGCTATAGCATCATTCCTTCCAAAGAACACAGGACTGATCTCCTTTAGAATGGACTGGTTGGATCTTCTTGCAGTCCAAGGGACTCTCAAGAGTCTTCTCCAACACCGCAGTTCAAAAACATCAATTCTTCGGCACTCAGCTTTCTTCACAGTCCAACTCTCACATCCATACATGACCACTGGAAAAACCATAGCCTTCACTAGACGGACCTTTGTCGGAAAAGTAATGTCTCTGCTTTTGAATATGCTATCTAGGTTGGTCATAACTTTCCTTCCAAGGAGTAAGCGTCTTTTAATTTCATGGCGGCAATCACCATCTGCAGTGATTTCGGAGCCCCCAAAAATAAAGTCTGACACTGTTTCCACTGTTTTCTCATCTATTTGCCATGAAGTGATGGGGCCAGATGTCATGATCTTAGTTTTCTGAATGTTGAGCTTTAAGCCAACTTTTCACTCTCCTCTTTCACTTTCATGAAGAGGCTCTTTAGTTCTTCTTTACTTTCTGCCATAAGGGTGGTGTCATCTGCATATCTGAGGTTATTGATATTTCTCCCAGAAATCTTGATTCCAGCTTGTGCTCCAACGTTTCTCAAGTTATGTCCTTGGGGACCTGCTTAATTCCAAGAGATGCTGAAAAGTGGACCACTGAGGGCCCCTCCCTTCTTTTCCCAAATTATCTTTCTTGAAGGCTGAAAAGTAGCATAGTGAATTTGTGAAAGCTGAGGGAGACAACAAGAAAAAGAGAAAACAATTCCTTTTTTGTTGAATAGCTAAAATAGAAATTGCCATAGTTTTTACAATGCATGAAATTTTATCAGCTGCCAGGAATGGGTGGGTTGCCTTCTGTTTCATAAGAAATATTCAAGATAAGTAAGTAACATTAGAGAAGGCAATGGCAGCCCACTCCAGTACTCTTGCCTGGAAAATCCCATGGACAGAGAAGCCTGGTAGGCTGCAGTCCATGGGGTCCCTAAGAGTCCGGCACGACTGAGCGACTTCACTTTCACTTTTCACTTTCATGCATTGGAGAAGGCAATGGAAACCCACTCCAGTACTCTTGCCTGGAAAATCCCATGGATGGAGGAGCCTGGTAGGCTGCAGTCCATGAGGTCGCTAACAGTTGGACACGACTGAGCAGCTTCACTTTCACTTTTCACTTTTTGCATTGGAGAAGGAAATGGCAACCCACTCCAGTGTTCTTGCCTGGAGAATCCCAGGGATAGGGGAGCCTGGTGGGCTGCCTTCTATGGGGTCGCATAGAGTCGGACACGACTGAAGCAACTTACCAGCAGCAGCAGCAGCATTGGAGAAGGAAATGGCAACCCACTCCAGTATTCTTGCCTGGAGAATCCCAGGGAAAGAGGAGCCTAGTGGGCTGCCGTCTATGTGGTCGCACAGAGTCAGACACGACTGAAGCGACTTAGCAGCAGCAGCAGCAGCAGCAGTGATGACATTTCTTAAAAAATATTCCAAAATGGAGAATCTTGCTTTCGAGCCATGTCTTAGAAATGTGCTTACAACCATTGTTGGGCTGGACCCTAGGGAATCCACACAGGGGAGGAAACGTATATCACAGAAAAGAGTGGAATGAGTTTTATTCATGCAATGAAATCAAGAGCATTAACTATGTTATTCTAAACAAGCTCTATTTTACTATAGCAGATGGTAAGTAATTTATGTAAGTTATGAAAGTATTGTTAGAAATTCATCACACAAAGTTTATTATAGATCATCTTTTAACCTTTTCATGTTTAAAAATTGAAGGTATTTTATTCTAGTCCCTTGAAGGTCCTACAAGGTATCATATATGTTAGCAATTCCATTTAGAATTAATTTGAAAGAAAGACTAATTGTCTAAGGAAGCACTGAGTTTTAATATAAAGGACTACAACATGGTATGTTATGGAGGGAGTAGGGAAGTGGAAGGTATGAGTAACAGAGTTCTGAAGTGAGAGAGAGTGGGGAAACCCATGGGATTAATTTTACTTATATTAAAAATATTTTAAAATTACTTCCTACATTGAAACCATTACCAAAAAATCCTACAAGCAGCACTGTTTCTGACTGGGAAACAGATTAGCATAGTGGTTAAGAAAGCTGGTTTGAAATCAAACTAGACTTGCCAAATCATTCTTTGGTTAAATAGTCCTCAGGAGAAATACCCAGTCTTTAGAAAAGGCAGAGGAACCAGAGATCAAATTGCCAACATCTGCTAGATCATGGAAAAAGCAAGAGAGTTCCAGAAAAACATCTATTTCTGCTTTATTGACTATGCTAAAGCCTTTGACTGTGTGGATTACAATCAACTGTGGAAAATTCTGAAAGAGATGGGAATACCAGATCACCTGACCTGCCTCTTGAGAAACCTGCATGCAGGTCAGGAAGCAACAGTTAGCACTGGACATGGAACAACAGATTGGTTCCAAATAGGAAAAGGAGTACGTCAAGGCTGTATATTATCCCTCTGCTTATTTAATTTATATGCAGAATACATCACGAGAAACACTGGGCCGGAAGAAGCACAAGCTGGAATCAAGATTGCCAGGAGAAATATCAATAACCTCAGATATGCGGATGATACCACCCTTATGGCAGAAAGTGAAGAGGAACTAAAGAGCCTCTTAGTGAAAGTGAAAGAGGAGAGTGAAAAAGTTGGCTTAAAGCTCAACATTCAGAAAACGAAGATCATGACATCTGGTCCCATCACTTCATGGCAAATAGATGAGAAAACAGTAGAAAAAGTGTCAGACTTTATTTTTGGGGGCTCCAAAATCACTGCAGATGGTGATTGCTGCCATGAAATTAAAAGACACTTACTCCTTGGAAGAAAAGTTATGACCGACCTAGATAGCATATTCAAAAGCAGAGACATTACTTTTCCGACAAAGGTCCGTCTAGTCAAGGCTATGGTTTTTCCCGTGGTCATGTATGGATGTGAGAGTTGGACTGTGAAGAAAGCTGAGTGCCGAAGAATTAATGTTTTTGAACTGTGGTGTTGGAGAAGACTCTTGAGAGTCCCTTGGACTGCAAGAAGATCCAACCAGTCCATCCTAAAGGAGATCAGTCCTGTGTTCTTTGGAAGGAATGATGCTAAAGCTGAAGCTCCAGTACTTTGGCCACCTCATGCAAAGATCTGATCATTGGAAAAGACTCTGATGCTGGGAGGGATTGGGGCAGAAGGAAAAGGGGACGACAGAGGATGAGATGGCTGGATGGCATCACTGACTCGATGGACGTGAGTCTAAATGAACTCCGGTAGTTGGTGATGGACAGGGAGGCCTGGCGTGCTGCAATTCATGGGGTCACAAAGAGTCAGACACGACTGAGCAACTGAACTGAACTGAACTGAACTGAGCTGAACTAAGGCTTTTTACCCCTTCATTTTCTGATGGTCTGGTTGTTTGACAGGTGGTGCTATTGGTGTGATTGGTGTGTATGTATAGTAAGCATATTACTATATACTTATGACACACTCTATATGTATCCCCCTAATTTATAACCTTGTGGACTTTTATGATCCCCATTTAACAGTTCAGTTGTCAAAATACGTGCAAGACACTTTCACAAGTATACAAAAGATTCTTGAGAGAAACTGAAGAACACCCCTAAAACAGAGCAATTACTATGCTTAGTGGATTGGAAGATTTTTTATCTTAAGATAGTAATTATTTCCAAACTGAAACTTGCAGTCCTATTTAAAATACTGGTAGACATTTTAAGGTAGGAATTTAAAAAACTTATCCTAAAACTTGTGTAGAAAATCAAAGAACTTATAACAGTTTCAACAAATTAAAAAAGAAAAACAAAACATCATGTTGGACCTGTTGTATTACTCACTGTTACGATGACTTATGAAGCTTTAGGGTTTCCCAGGTGCCCACCTGCCAATGCAGGAGACATAAGAGACGTAGATTCAATCCCTGGGAGGTCGGAGTCCCTGGAGGGGAGGGCATGGCGACCCACTCCACTATTCTCGCCTGGAGAATCCCATGGACAGAGACGCCTGCTGGGCTACAGTCCATAGGATCGCAAAGTCAGACAGCACTGGAGTGACCTAGCACTTTCTGGATCTGTAGTTTGTTCCAATGATCTATACATTAGATACACAGAATTAGTCTCTTTCTCCATACATATATATATATATGTATATATATATACACACACACACACACATATATATATATACACACATTATATATATATAGATCTTTGGAACAAACTACAGATCCAGAAATAGACACACAATTATACAGCCAAAAGGTTTTTGACATATATATATATATATGTATATACATATATATATATGCACATTATATATATATATCTATAAATCTTTGGAACAAACTACAGATCCAGAAATAGACACACAATTATATAGCCAAAAGGGTTTCGACAAAGTCATCGAGTCATTCAGTGAAGGAAGAAAAGTCTTTGGTGTGGATCCATTGAACAGCCATGTCCAAACATAGTCTTGATCTTTAGATCTTCTCTTAGACACAGAAACTAACAAGAAATCATAGGCTGAGATGTAAGTTCTGAAACTATAAAGCTATATAATAAAACAAACAGAAGATATTCCCAGTAGTTTTGAGTGTGACAAAGATTTTGTAAAAAGAACACAAATATCTTGAACTGTAAAAGACAAAAAAATCCTTATATTGGGCTTCATAAAAATTTAAAACTTTTGCTTGTCATAAGACATCCTTATAAAAATGAAAAGACAAACTGAGATCTCAGATAAAATATTTGGAAAATATTAATCTGAAAAAGGACTTAAAACATTATGTAAAGAACTTTTCTTGTTTTCTTACTGAAGGAGGAATATAAAAATAGATAAACTATTTGAACAGACACTTCCCTAAGAATACAGATGGCAAATAAGCACAGACAAAGATGTTCAGCATTTTAGTTATTCAGGGAATTTTAATTAAATTCACAATGAGACACCTAGACTACATTAGAAAGTCTCAATTTATAAGGACTACTCAACAAATGATTTGAAGATGAGAAGTAACTAAAATTGTTACAAATTGTTAGCAAGGTTGTAAATTGGTACAACCATTTTGGAAAACATTTTGACTTTTCCTTAAAAAGTTCAGCATAAACCTACCAAATGACCCAGCCATTCAATTCCTAGGTATTTACCCAAGAAAATGAAAACACATGTCCACATATATACTTGTACAAAAATTTTTATAGCAGCTTTGTTTGTAATAAGTACAGCTAAAGTGTCCATCAAATAGTGAATGAATAAGTGAATTATGATACATCCGCACAATGGAGTAACACTCAGCAATAAATAGGAATGAACCATTGATACTTGCAACAACATAGATGAATCTCAAAATAATTACACCGATTTAAGAAATCAAACAAAAATACATTTATGTGATTTCATTTACATAAAATTCTAAAAAATATAAATTAATCTACAGTGATATAAAATAGACAGTTGTAGTTTTGGGGTAGTGGTGCATGGAGTGATATAGGAAGGAATGGACTTTAATGGGCAAGAGGAAGCTTTTGAGTGTAATGCATGTGTTCATTATTTTGATAGTTTTGGTTCCACAATTGTATAAACACATCAAAACTTATAAAATTATATACACTTTAAACATGTGAAGGATTTGAACCTCAATTATTCCTAAATAAATCATTAAATTTTTGAAAAAAATCAGAGAAAAGAATTCATTATAATTTTGGCAAAATCTTATTTTATGAATCTTTAAAAAATAAATTTGCATTTATATGATTTATTTAATAACAAATTTTCTGCCTTCTTTTTTAACACTATGAGATAGTCCTAGTATCATTATAATTTCTCTATAAACATTCACACTGAAAGCATCATACTGTAAAATTTGCATGCTCTGAAACACACAGGTCTTAAATGTCTGTTTTGATGAGGTTGACAATTGCATTTAGTCATCTGAGCATAATGCTGTCAAGATATAGAACATTTTATTACCCCAGAAAATTCTTCAAGCTCCTTTTTGGTCAGCCTTAACTTCATGCAAGTAATGACCTTTTTGATTTCTATAACTCTAGATCAGTTTCATCTGTTTTTAAACACCATGTGAAAAGTGAAAGTCTGACTCTTTGTGACCCCATGGACTGTATAGGCAAGAATACTGGAGTGGGTTGCCATTCTCTTCTCCAGGGGATCTTCCCAACCCAGGGATCGAACCCAGGTCTCCCACATTGCAGGCAAATTCTTTACCAGCTGAGCCACCAGGGAAGCCCTTTGGACACCATATGCATGGGTATAATCTCTTACATTGTCTTTCAGCATAACAGTGTTTTCTTCTTTCCCTCAAGCTGGTAGGCAGGCCTCTGTAATACTAGAAGCATCCAGTCCTGGAGCTGCTTCTTTCTGCTTCACAGTGTTTCTTCCCAGATTCCAGCTCCACACCCTCAGGGTGAGACCAAATTTAGATTCTGGTGATTTAGACCAGACCACAAAATTCTGGTCTTAAGTCCTTTCTGTCTCAGCCTAGGTGAGCCAGCCCTTCTTAACCTGATAACAGTGTTATGTAAGTGTGTTGATAGACCCCAAGTGCAAGAGAAAATGCACAGAAGGTTTTGAATCTCTCCCTACGCCTACAGGGAGAGAGCAGCAGATGCCATTTGAAAGGGGCCTGATTAGAGAACATGTTTGCCAACAGTGTACCTGATTGGCATCTGTGACTCTGCAGCCAGACCATCTGTTTTTGCTAATGCAGCCTCAAGTGAGGTGAGGATCAGGACTGTGCTGCTCAAGTCTGTGTCTAATGTGTGTTGCCTCCAGCTAGGGACACAGTTGGGGGGCACTACCAGGACCATCAGGGCAGGGCAAACGTCTCTGCAGAAATGTGACAGAAAAAAAAAGAATAATGGGCTCTATCTGTGTCTCTCCAGGGGGATCTCTAGAAAAGGAAATGGCAACCCACTCCAGTACTCTTGCCTGGAGAATTCCATGGACAGAGGAGCTGACAGGCTACAGTCCATAGGGTCGCACAGAGTCAGACATGGCTGAGGGGCTCACACACACACAGGGGGATTTTAGATATGAAGAATGCAGAGCTAGAGCAGCAGTATACAGGCAGAGAGAGGGCAAGGCTGTGAGGTTCAGTAGTTAAAATAGGTGCTTTCACAAGTGGGAAGAAAAAAGCCTAAAAACAAGGAAAAAGATCAAGATGGACTAACAGGAAAAGAGCGAGACAGACATAAATATTTATGACTCTGTTGCAAAATTTTGGCATTTATACAACGGACACTCCCCTACTCCCAACCCACTCCCAGCTCATTTGAGTGGCTTTGTTTAGAATGTGGTAGAAGAGGGCACTTTAGTCTAAATATAACTCAAGTACCTCTGTATTTTATGATGACTCCTTCTTATCCTTGTACTCCCTGAATTTCTGTCTTTATGCCAAAGCCTGGGTAAGAATCCTGGTTCATTTAAACAATCTCTCTGCTTAAGTTTGGCTGCAGAACTAGATTTAAAGTAGGTTATTTGACATTTGCATTTTATTCTTGCCCTTACATAGTATATTACATAAAATGTGCCCTTATCAAATTTTATGCAACTTAGAAACACCTCTCAAAGGGTCACTGTTTGATAATATTTACATAGGAGTAGTGTTACTCAGGGAGAAAGCAATGGCACCCCACTCCAGTACGCGTCCCTGGAAAATCCCATGGATGGAGGAACCTGGAAGGCTGTAGTCCGTGGGGTCGCTGAGGGTCAGACACGACTGAGCGACTTCACTTTCACTTTTCACTTTCATGCATTGGAGAAGGAAATGGCAACTCACTCCAGTACTCTTGCCTGGAGAATCCCAGGGACGGGGGAGCCTGGTGGGCTGCCATCTGTGGGGTTGCACAGAGTCAGACACGACTGAAGTGACTTAGGAGCAGCAGCAGTGTTTCTCAGCAGTTCTTAATACTAAATTCTGGTATGTCCCTCTACATAGGTAATTCAAAACCTACCCCCAGCAGCCCAACAGCTTGACTTGAAATCCAGTGGATAAATAAGCAAGGCATCCAGTGAAGGTATATATGTTTTTTTATTTTTTATTTTTTACAATTTATTGTTCAGGATTCCATACTAGGTCTTTCCTGTGTTGATCAATATATGGTTTTTTAACCATATTCTGAGTGTGTACAGCTCTGATCTTTTTCTTAAAGTATGTTTTTGTCATTCTGATTAATCATGGCTGGAGGAGGTTTGTGCTATTGAAGTAAAACTACTCAGTACTCCCTGAATATTCCCCCAACAGCAGGTGTACCGTCCTCGTGGACTGAGTGCAGATTATGGCCTATGATGGAGCAGCTCCCTGGGTCCTCCTTGTCACGGCCTTTTAAACACCTGCCCTTTCACACATGCACACTGATACCCACCTGCTTCTTGCTGAAATTCAAACTTTGGCCCTGAGTGGATGAACATTTTGAGCTATACATGGTTTGCTGTCTTTGTTTAGTAGCTTTGCTGGATATTTCAATGTCTTTACCCTTATTAACTTATACAAATATGTGATTATGGGTGAAATGAAAGTTCTTACACCAGCATTAAACAGCACAGAACTTATAAATTCAACCTAATTGAGGCCATAATTAGATGAGCTGAAGCTGTGACTTTTTAGCCTTAATTAGATGCTTAATGAATTAAGCTGGCTGGCTATATTAATTATGAAAAAAGGAAAAAAAGTTAAAATTTAGAAAAAGTGAATTGTTGGAAATACTTATTGATGATTATTTCTATAAAGCAAAGTATTATTAAGAATTTCATAATGTTTCGTTTCAATGGAATACATACCTTCCCCCACCCACAGGACCTCCCAGGTGGCACTGGTGGAAAAGAACCCACTAGCCAATGCAGGAGACAAGAGATGTGGGTTTGATCCCTGGGTTGGGAAGATTCCTTGGAGAAGGGCATGACAACCCACTCCAGTATTCTTGCCTGGAGAATCCCAGGTACAGAGGAGCCTGGTGGGCTGCAGTCCATGGGGTGGCAAAGAGTCAGACACGACTGAGTGACTTAGCACACATACGTGCACCCCTACCCACAGACACACACACCAAGTTTTTCCCTATAACTTTCAAAAAGTCACTTTAAAAATATATTTTAAGGACATGTTGCATACCAAAGATAGGAATTATTTGCACATTTTTCTCTTTAAAAGTTAGTCTGGAAAAAAATCACAACCTAATTTGTGTGCTTGGTGTAGGAGTATCTGTTGCAGAACACATTATAAATAAATAGATGATCTCAACACTTGTATCTTCTGCTTGCCAAAAGTGATATTCAATGTTTTTAGCAACTGATACACTCATACTGGTTCTATGGTTCTACTGATTTGGAGAGAAGAAATTCCTTGAGGTGATACTATGGTATATTGATATCTTACAAATATCCTTAAAGACACAATATAATTATTGCATTCACTATATTCTCAATAAATACTGTAAAAGTATGCTAAGAGTTTTGTGTATGGTTCTTTACCAGATGAAAATATTTCAAATCAAGTCTATGTTACAGGAAGTTGCAATTTTTAATCTAGTTTCTGTAATTTTGGCTATAACACTTGGACTGGGAACTTCCAGATGTTCAAGCCGTATTTAGAAAAGGCAGAGGAGCCAGAATATAAATTGCAAACATCCGCTGGATCAAAGAAAAAGCAAGAGAATTCCAGAAAAAAATCTTCTTCTGCTTCATTGACTACACTAAAGCCTTTAATGTGTGGATCACAACAAACTGTGGAAAATTCTTAAAGAGAGGGGAATACCAGACCACCTTACCTGTTTCCTGAGAAATCTGTATGCAGGCCAAGAAGCAACATTTAGAGTCAGACATGGAACAACAGATTCCAAATTGGGAAAGGAGTACATCAAGGCTGTATATTGTCATCCTACATATTTAACCTGTATGCAGAGTACATCATATGAAATGCTGGGATGGATGAAGCACAAGCTGGAATCAAGATTACCAGGAGAAATATCAATAACCTCAGATATGCAGATGACATCACCCTTATGGCAGAAAGTGAAGAGGAACTGAAGAGCCTCTTGATGAATGTGAAAGTGGAGACTGACAAAGCTGTCTTGAAACTCAGCATTCTGAAAACAAAGATCATGGGATCTGGTGCCATCGCCTCATGGCAAACAGATGGGAAACAATGGAAGCAGTGAGAGACTTTATTTTCTTGGGCTCCAAAGTCACTGCAGATGGTGACTGCAGCCATGAAATTAAAAGATGCTTGCTCCTTTAAAGAAAAGCTACGACAAACCTAGACAGCATATTAAAAAGCAAAGACATTATGTTTTCCCCATAGTCCTGTATAGATGTGAGAGTTGGACCGTAAAGAAAGCTAAGCACCGAAGAATTGATGCTTTTGAACTATGGGGTTAGAGAAGACTTTTGAGAGTCCCTTGGATTACAAACAGATCAAACCAGTCCATCCTAAAGGAAATCAGTCCTGAATATTCATTGGAAGGACTGATGCTGAGGGTGAGAATCCAATACTTTGGCCACCTGATGGGAAGAACTGACTCATTGGAAAAAACTCTGCTGCTGGGAAAGTTTGAAGGTGGGAGAAGAAGGGGTGACATGAGATGGTTGGATGGCATCACCGACTTGATGGACATGAGTTTGAGCAGGCTCTGGGAGTTGGTAATGGACAGGGAAGCCTGGTGTGCTGCAGTCCATGGGGTCGCAAAGAGTCAGACACGACTAAGTGACTGAACTGAACTGATACCACTTGAAAGGATTCTCTTCCCTTTGTACAATTTGGCTGTTTAAGAGAATAATGAGGCTATGATATTTTCCTTTTCTCCAGGAAATATCTTCTTAGAAGCTACTTCTTCTGCCTCTGTCTTTTCATCACCATACAGTCTTGCATGTTCTCTAAGTTCTGGGTTCTTCAGTTCAGATCAGTCGCTCAGTCGTGTCCGACTCTTTGTGACCCCATGAATTGCAGCACACCAGGCCTCCCTGTTCATCACCATCTCCCGGAGTTCACTCAGACTCACATCCATCGAGTCCGTGATGCCATCCAGCCATCTCATCCTGGGTCGTCCCCTTCTCCTCCTGCCCCCAATCCCTCCCAGCATCAGAGTCTTTTCCAATGAGTCAACTCTTCTCATGAGGTGGCCAAAGTACTGGAGTTTCAGCTTTAGCATCATTCCTTCCAAAGAACACCCAGGGTTACTCCTTGGAAGAAAAGTTATGATCAAGCTAGATAGTATATTCGAAAGCAGAGACATTACTTTGCTGACTAAAGTCCGTCTAGTCAAGGCTATGGTTTTTCCTGTGGTCATGTATGGATGTGAGAGTTGGACTGTGAAGAAGGCTGAGCATCGAAGAATTGATGCTTTTGAACTGTGGTGTTGGAGAAGACTTTTGAGGGTCCCTTGGACTGCAAGGAGATCCAACCAGTCCATTCTGAAGGAGATCTGGGTTCTTAACTCTTCCTAATCACAATATCAGAACTAACAGTTTCAACTCAATTCATGGATTCAGTTTCTAGAGGCTTTCCTGTGGGAAGACTGTGGTTTTGACATTGACTGAATAGAATGTTTAGTCACCAAAAGTACTTATCAAATGGGAAAATGATTGTTACTTTTGGGTGTCTACTTGCCTGGGCCACAGCGTGTCAGATATCTGGTCAGACGCTATTTTGTGAGGGAGTTTTGGAATGAGTTGAACCATTAAAAGTTGACAGGCTGAGTAAAACAGATTGCCTTCCCTACGGTGACTGGGCCTTATCCAATCAGTTGGATGCCTAAATAGAACAAAAGGTTGACTCTTTCTTCAAATTTGAGGGAATTTCCTCCTCTTTGAGCCGAGACATCAGTGTATCCTGTTTTTGGACTTGAACTGAAGCATCAGCTTTCCTGGGTCTTGAGACTTGTTTACTTCACTAATTGTATGAGCCAATTCTTAATAATAAATCTCTTTCTACATATTATACATCTTATTGGTTCTGTTTGTCTAGAGAATCCTAATACTGTAACATTGGCAGATATGAAGAATTTTTTTTTTAGTTCAGAAACTGTCTTCAAATCCAAAGACCAGACAACTTGAAGATGATAGCAAACATTTATTTCCGCTAGAAGTTCTTCTTCAAGCATGTGACGAGTCCCCCTGCTACCACAGCTGCTACTGTGGACATGGCCGCACTCTACATTGTTTTCAGCCTCAAAAAATAACACCTGAGCCTTATTCAGTGGCTCTCATTTTTAAACAAGAAAGTGGCTTTCCTTGTCTTGATGAGTAAATCTGCTGCATTTCAGGCCAGAGCTTGCCTGGGAGTGATCATGGGACCCACCTGCTATTAACTTCTCTTTTTACACTTGGGATCTCTGAAGTAGCTGTCATGACTTTAAGGCATTACTATATTTTTACCAGAAAAGGAAATTAGAATTCTCTGGGAGAGGAACACATGTAGACGCCTGGGATTGTCAAGGAGGAAGGTTGAATACATAAAATTTTAAGGTTCTAAGGATTGTTTACAGTTTTCAAATTATCAAGCTTAATATCTAATCTTTCTAGCCACATAATGTCCACATTGTGTCACTGTTGTGGAACAGTATGTTACAGGTTCATTGAGATATGAGTGTCTTTCTCCAGCTTCTTGCCTCAGACTCAAAAATACCCCTCACTGTGAATGTTTCTTAAACTTAACTTTGAAACCTTAGTTTTGTCTTTGATTCAACCCTCACATGATCAGTTCTATTGATTTTTCCATCTTTTAAGTGACTCATTTTATTCCATTTGACTCTGCAATGAGTGCTGGTGGATTAACGGTTTAAAAGTGTATCAGACAAATAGATCCTGAGTTAGAATGGTGAGGCCAAACACAATAAGCTCTGTGTGTCTGTGTGTGTGTGTGTGTGGTCTCCCACATCACATTGATGATTATATAGTTAGAACACCATAAAAACTAAAGAAAAATTACTTAAGAGATTTATTAAAATAGCCACTAGACCCACAGTTCTGTTAATACATTACATAAGCAGTAAGCCCAGATCTAAAGAACCTGAAGTGAGGCCTGCCTAATTATGAGACAGAGGGCCTAGAAATCACATAGAAAAATATCTGCTGCTGCTGCTGCTAAATCGCTTCTGTCATGTCCAACTCTTAGCAACCCCTGGACTGCAGCCCACCAGGCTCCTCCGTCCATGGGATTTTCCAGGCAAGAGTACTGGAGTGGGGTGCCATTGCCTTCTCCAAGAAAAATATCTAATGCTCTCTAATTTGTAATGGTTAGGTGTGACTGAACTAAATATTTCACTTATAAATTAATGATGATAAGAAATGGTCACTTTAAAATCACAAAGCACCTCTTGAGTCATTAGTGATCAATACAATTGTATTTAATAGGCAATTTAGACTTAATAGAGTTTTAATTTCATTTTTTTATGCACTATAATTCTCAGATAATTAGGAACCTACAGTTAGCTTGCATGGATTGTCTCTAAAAAGAATGTTCCTGGGTGTCTCATTCTTAAATCTGTCTGGACAAAATAGAGTTTTTTATAATAGATATGTTTCTTTGCTCATCTAAATCATTAGATCCTATATTTGTTCATAAATAAAAATGCATCATAGAAATACAGTTCCTTTTGACTACACCATTAAGAGCAAAGCTTAATGGTAATGGCTTGGCCCAGAGAAGCTACAGTAGGGGGAGGTGGGTCCAGGCCCTTTGTCCTCTTTTCTGAGTGACAGGCCCTGGGCTGCCAGTAGGGGTGGCAGGTGACATTTGAAAGGTAAGTAAGGAAAATGAGATGAGAAGCACATCCACAGAGGAAGAGGTCACCCAGACAAAGGCGGGGCTCCAGGCCATAACCAGAACTGGATGAGGAAATAATTCTTTTTTTTTGAATGGAATGAAAAACCCAATTATAGAACCAAGGCACATTGCTGGGGGCCAGGCCAAGTTAGTCTGAGGTTCAAGTGTGCTTAGAGAGCCTATTAACAACAGTTGCTGTCTCTTGTATGTTTATCATGTGCTAGCCACCACGCTACGTATTTTGCATATATTAACCTCTTTGATCTTTGCAAAGGCCAGAGTAGAGAGTCCATTATATGGATGAGTAAACTGAACTTCTGTGTGGACACATTCCTAAGGTCATTTCGTTTACGGAAGACTTGAGTCAAAAAGCCCATGCCTCCAGAGCCCCACAGGGCAGGTATGATATGAGTATTCGTATGCTTGAGAGTATGTCTGAGGGCATGTGTGAACCAGGGTAAGCGTGTGTAATAGTATGTATGTGAAAGAATCTCCAGTCTAGGTTCGATGCAGGATACAGGATGCTTGGGGCTGGTGCACTGGGATGACCCAGAGAGATGGTATGGGGAGGGAGGTGAGAGGGGGGTTCAGGATTGGGAACACGTGGACACCCGTGGCAGATTCATGTTGATCTATGGCAAAACCAATACAGTATTGTAAAGTAAAATAAAAAAAAAAGAAAGTGAGCTGAGTATGTGGGGGGCGGGCGGGGGGTGGGGGGGCGGTGGTTTGTGAATGCACATATAGGGTAGAATAGAAAGGAATCCAGCTGTTCCCTTCTGGTTACTGAGAGACTGAAACTCAGGAACAGAGCAAGGACTCCCTGGGTACCCTGACCTCAGATCAGACTAAGGGCAAGAATGACCAGTGGCCAGGGAGCTGGGGTGACCAGCGCAAGAGAACTTATCTGTGCTTTACTTCTTGTCAGAAGTCGGGATGGGTTTGGGAACCGGGATGTGAAGAACTGTGTGCCTTGCTGGTAAATGGCTACGCCCAGTCACATAGGCAGTTCCTCATTCTAGATACTTTCAGTAGGAAACTATGGCTTCGGATTATAGCTTCCAGAGTAATAACCAACCCCACTTCTGTGGTTTTCCAAGTTGTCTCTCGGCTTTTGAAATCCTACAAATAGTGATCTAAAATGAAATGAAGCAGAAAAAGGAAGTAATGCTATAATCTCACTAAAACACAAAGGCTCCTGAAGACCCAGATCACTTTTTATGTCTGGTACACCATCTAGTGCATAGTGTGACACATTGAAGACTCACTATAAACTCTCTTGCTCTGTGTGATTTGTATATAACCTGTCCTCATTTGACAATGATGAAGGCCTAAGAGTCAGTGCTGATGATTTTATAGAAACCATTTCCAGGCTTGTGTTTTTTTTTTTTTAAACTAAACTGAAAACCTGAATATTCAAATGGTATAGAAAAATAATACTGCCTATAGCAGATGTTTGGTATAAATTAAAAAGTTATCCCTAAATCATAAAAAAGCCACTTGAGTTTTATATGATTTTAATGAAATCCAAAGCTCTGTCAAACACCCAAATTTATTAGTATCTGAAACTGACAGTGTGCCAAGGATGCTGATTTCATTAACACAGTTTTGCAAGCCAGGCATGGGTTATAAGTGACTCTTTTTGACAATTTACGTAAAGACTGCAAAAAGAAATCTACCTTAGTTCAGTGATCTGACCTATGCCAGAAGAAGCTCAAATGGAACTCATTTGAATTATGGTAGTGTGCACTGTCTCTTTTCCATTTCATTCTTCAAATTTACTCAGACATAACTAGAATTTAGAAACATTCAGGATCTATAAATTCTTTATTCTTATTATATCACCTCTTGTTTGTACTTCAGATAATTCAAAGAAATGAATTTAATTGGAAGTTTGGCACTACTTTGGTCATTACTGAACAATTCAAGTATCTATCTTATTGAAATGGAATTCTTTTTGATGAGTAAATAAAGCTAATATTTAAACATTTGATGATCTTGCAAATTCCAGGACTAAGTTAACTGGAACATGCTTACTGATTTGACATTATTTTCTAAACCAAAGGTAGTTTAAGTAGCTTATGGAATGTAAACAAGACTATTATATCCTGTCGATACATCATGAATTGTATTTCCAGATGTTTAGATTTCCATGTTATCATTCACTGTTTTATGACAAGGAGATTCAAGGTGTTTTCTGGTTAAGAAGTCTTTTCAGAAACAAAAATGGTTCCAGAATTATAGGCTTTGTCAAGAAACCCAAAGGTGTTGGTGTGTGTGTGGCAAATCAGCATGCTTTTCTTTGGAATCTATAACTTTCCAGGCAGAAAGGATACATCATGTGCAGCTTGTCATGTATCAGTGCCTAGTGGAGGACATGGATGATCAATCTAGAGTAGTAGTCTTCAGTGTCTTTTCTGTACTTCTTAAAGACAAAGCCTCTGAAAGATGGTAGATTTTTTTTTCTATTTATGAATTTATCACATTAATGTAAATATTTATATAATTTATTGCTAAAATATTACTGTATTGATTACAAGGTGCTGCTACAGATACCACTGCAAATTTTATATAATAACCAGTATATGTACCATATTTTGCTATTGTTGTTTAGTTGCTAATTCACGTCTGAATCTTTGTGACCCTATAACTGCAGCCTTCCAGGCTCCCCTGTCCTTCACTATCTCCTGGAACTTGCTCAAACTCATGTCCATTGAGTCGGTGATGTCAGCCAAACATCTCATCCTCTGCCGTCCCCTTCTCCTCCTGCCCTCAATCTTTCCCAGCATCAGAGTCATTTCCAATGAGCTGGCTTTTTGCATCCCATGGCCAAAGTAAAGGAACTTCAGCTTCAGCATCAGTCCTTTCAAGGAATCTTCAGGGTTGATTTCCTTTACAATTGATTGGTTTGATCTCCTTGGGGTCTAAGGGGCTCTCAAGAGTCTTCTCCAACACCACAGTTCAAAAGCATCAACTCTTCAGTACTCAGCCTTCTCTGCAGTCCAACTCGCATCCATACATGACTACAGGAAAAATCATAGTACCACATTACCCATCTAAAATGTGAAAAAATTGTAAGTGCCAAAACACAGTTGGCCCTGAAAATTTTGGATAAGATTTAAAGATCCAAAACATGATAAGTGGTTCACATAGTGTTACAGAACAGAGAATGGAGATACAGATATATATCGCAGATGGGGCAGGGAAAAGGCTGGGGAGAAGGAGAAAGTGACACTGTAGAGGTCTGTTTAAGATCTGCATGACTTAGAATGTGAAGGGGAAGAGGTGCACTTGCCCGGATAATACTTTGGGCGCTAACTGTGGTGAGGTTGTGGGGAAGGGGCAGGGAGAAGGTCTGATTATTCACTGCTGCGTACACACCGTCTCAACACTTGGTGTCGAAAAACGACAATCATTCCCTTTGTTCATGTATGTGCAAATTGGTGAGGATGGCTTGGGGATAGCTCATCTCTGTGTCACGTGGCCATGGCTGGAGCAGTTCCCTGGGGCTGGGGAAGCTGCTTCTAACAGGAGTCTCCGCAGGCCGGCACCCCACTCCAGTCCTCTTGCCTGGAAAATCCCATGGACGGAGGAGCCTGGTGGGCTGCTGTCCATGGGGCCGCGAAGAGTCGGACACGACTGAGCGACTTCCCTTTCGCTTTTCACCTTCACGCACTGGAGAAGGAAATGGCAACCCACTGCAGTGTTCTTGCCTGGAGAATCCCAGGGTCGGCGGAGCCTGGTGGGCTGCCGTCTATGGGGTCGCACAGTCGGACGCGACTGAAGAGACTTAGCAGCAGCAGCAGCAGCAGCAGCAGCAGCAGCAGCAAGCCCGCACGGAGGTGGCTGCTGAACGAGGCTGGGGGCGGGCAGGGCTGTCTGGCAGGTTCTCTCAAGAGGAGGCTCTTCCTGGGGCTGCTTGGGCTCCCTCACAACATGGCAGGTGGGTGCAAGACCAAGTGTTTCCAAAACCGGGAAATGAGAGCTGTTCCTCTCTGACAGCTCAGGCTGGGAAGCTGGCACGGCCTCACTTTTACCATATACTGTGCTTAAGCTGTTACGGAGGAGGGAGGAGACGAGTCATAGATCCCACTTCTCAGTAAGAAGAATGCTGACAAATTCAGGCCATCTTTACTGCTTGAAGCTTAAAATAATAACTTGAAATAGTGGGGGCGGAGTGGGGGAGTTCACTCTCAAGATTCGGCTCCACCACCAAGAGGGTACATTCTTAACAGAGAAAAAAAAAAGCAGAATAAAATTAATGTTACTCCTATTCTTATGGTCAACCTCTCTCCCTTCTATTTACATCCCTGCCCTCCACACACACACACACACACAAAGGGCTGGGAATGAAGAAAGGGAGGGAAATTGTTTAATCAAGTTTGAGAAGACACCTAGAAATTGAATTCCTTACATTCCTATGAGAGAATTTGATCACAGAAATGCCACTGTAAGTGGTATATATATTAGACGTGGTGTGCACCAGTCAGCTTGTGAGAGCTGATTGTGTACACTGCTGCTGAATTCTACACTCATGGAAGTCACACTTGTAGCTGACTCCAGTTGTGAATGTGGTGTTTATACTGCAGAGAGTACATACCATTCACACCCTGCAAATCAGGAGTTTTTTTCTCCCTGGAGAGTGAATTTACCAGCATACCACTCTATCTATGTCAGCCTGACCCTGTCTAGGGAGCAGGAAAGCCAAACATAATGGAGTCCTGAATTTGGAAATATTGGAATCCAGTTTTCTGAATGACTATTACTTTCTGAAAAAGAAATGGAAGCCAAGAATGAATAAAATAATTAGTTTCAGTGTCAAATGGACAGCATGGATATGGATAAATTACATAAGATAGAAAACACAGAAAGGCAATGGAACAGTTATAGTAGAGGATAAAAGCAAACCCCATCTGGACTGTAGAGGAATCTAGTCTGGTGCTTGAGGAATAGGGGTGCTGAGGGGGGAGTGCGGACCATCTTTCAGAGGCTGGGAGTGGAGAGGACCTGCTCCGTGCGAGTTGCAGCCACGTGGCTTAGAACTAGCACTTCTTTAGGAGCACAGTGGGCTCTCCCCTCTATTTTGGAATTTCCCCGAAGCATCCTCTCACTTGCATGCTCCCCCAGGTATCCTTGACTGTAAAAGTTCCTTCCTTCCTTTCTCAGAGGAGGCAAGAGAAGATTCAACACTGTGTTTTCATGAAAAGAACAAGATGGTATTTGGAACACTTCCAGCTAAAAGAGCAGCTCCTAGCTGTAAACTGGGAACTGCAATGTCAAAACAGATTTCCAGGAGCTGAAAGCTGCAGGAGCCAGAGTGCTTGCTAAGCTAGTAGGGAGGAAATTGCACCAGGCTGCATCAGCAGAGAGTCTGGCTATATTCGTGGGGTCTGGAAGCAGAAGCAATACCGTCTATAGAGATAAGGCTTTTCACTTAGTTGGTATTGTTTTGAAAAGCAATTACATTAGCATTTTTCCTACCTCAGCTCTTAATGGGACTTGACTCTTCATCACTGATCACACCAGCCTTATCGACTGTGCCGTGGCTCCTACGATTGCAGTGAATCTTTCTCTGAGAAGCTATATTAAGTAACGCTTTTTCATCCAAACAGGGGTCTCCTACAAACAAGGCTGTACTGGGAAGCATTAAGCCTCCTGTTCTTCAGTATCCCTTTGACGCGACTCTTATATTCTGCATATTTACTTAAACTAAAAATTTGCAGAGTCTTCAGTTTACCCAGGAAATTTGCATAACCTATTCCCTCCTGCTCTTTGCCTTCTTAATTCCCAAACATAAGAGGAGGCTCTGGTTGCAAAATCCAAGGCAATGCACATTACATGAAGCATTCTCAAGTTCACGTTTTGCTTCAGGAGAAACTTGGAGATGTCAGGGGAAGCAGAAAACAGTGACTGGTTTGGGGAGGGCTGGCGATGGGCAGGTGGTTGTTAGAAGCAGGGCCTTCACTAGGAGCAGACCCCAGGGTCATAGGGCATTTGCTGTCACGGGTCCATGTCATTAGGCACAGCTGATTCGTTCTCTTTTTCCAAGTCACTGGTGACATTGAGCATTTTCCCTAGCAGGTGACCGGTGGTGTGAGGGTGAAAGGAGAGGTGAGAACGTCTCCTCTGTGTGATTTGGGATATGGGACCATCAGACTCATGGAAAGAAGGTGACTCTTGTGATTGTTTTTCCTAAAAGAAAGTCATGAGTCAGGAAGAAATAGCTTCGTTATCAAGCTATAATCTTTGTCTGATTTATGGCAACTTAAGATAGAGGGGAAAAGACTCTTTCCCCTTTGAGGACTTCCTGGCCCTGCTCTCTGGTTCTGCCCTGGGAAAGTCACACCAGCCATATGGAGCCTCAGTGAGTTCACCTAGCCTTTCTGGTGATGAAGGTAAATGGAGTTCCCTTGAGTCCATTAATTTTTAAGTTCGTCTTACAATTGTGTTATGGAATAACATCATCAGTTCAGTTCAGTCACTCAGTTGTGTCTGAATCTTTGTGACCCCATGGACTGCAGCATACCAGGCCTCCCTGTCCATCACCAGTTCTCAGAGTTTACTCAAACCCATGTCCATAGAGTTGGTGATGCCATCCAACCATCTCATCTTCTATTGTCTCCTTCTTCTCCAGCCTTCAATCTTTCCCAGCATTAGGGTCTTTTCCAGGGAGTCAGTTCTTCCCACCACGTGGCCAAAGTATTGGAGTTTCAGCTTGAGCATCAGTCCTTCCAATGAATATTCAGGACTGATTTCCTTTAGGATGGATTGGTTGGATCTCCTTGCAGTCCAAGGGACTCTCAAGAGTCTTCTCCAACACCACGTTTCAAAAGCATCAGTTCTTCGGTGCTCAGCTTTCTTTATAGTCCAACTCTCACATCCATACATGGCTACTGGAAAAACCATAGGTTTGACTAGATGGACCTTTGTCAGCAAAGTAATGTCTCTGCTTTTGAATATGCTTTCTAGGTTGATGATAACTTTTTACCAAGGAGCAAGTGTCTTTTAATACCATGGCTGCAGTCACCGTTTGCAGTGATTTTGGAGAACCCCAAAATAAAGCCTCTCATTGTTTCCACTGTTTCCGCATCTATTTGCCATGAAGTGATGGGACAGGATGCCATGATCTTAGTAATGTCAATGTCACTCCCCAAATCAGATTTCAAAAAAGAACAGAATTAAATCACTCACCTTTCTGCATTCTATACATCTGGGTGGGCAGACACAAGTAGGTTGTTGGCTATACCCAAGAATAAGGTGCTGCAAAAGAAACCTGTGTGGGGTACAAATGACTAAGTAGAAACATGCAAAAGGAGAATAAAGCAGTTGGGTGTCCAGGGATTTGTGATCAGTGCAGGGACGTCTGGAAATATCTGGGAGCTCAAAAATCACTGTAAAGTGCTTTCTCTATCCTGACAACTCTAAAATAAAACTTAGAAAAAGGGAGAAAGGAAGGGAGGGAAGGAGGAGAGGAAGGAAAGAAAAGGAAAGAAGAGGAAAACCAGCTTTTGTCTGTTTGTTTCCAACTCTTCAATGGAAATGTCACAGTATCCACTCAAAATCTTGACACAAAACCTCAGCCAGAAATTTGGAACCACAGCTCTTTTAATTATGATGATGAACCTATTTGCAGGGCAGCAATAGAGATGCAGTGTATGGGGTGAATTGGGAGACTGGGATCGATGTATGTGCACTCCCAGAGGTAAAACAGACAGCTAGTGGGAGGGAAGTTACTGTATAGCGCAGAGAACTCAGTTCGGTGCTCTGTGATGACCTAGAGAAATGGGATTTCGGGGTGGCAGGGAGGTTCCAGAAGGAGGGGATATATGTACACATATATGTACACATAGCTAATTCAATTCATTGTACAGCAGAAACTAATATTGTCAAGCAAGTACACTGCAATCTTTTAAAAAAGTATTTCTCTGCTTCCTGCCACAGTCAACACACAGACTGTGCTAGATGTGAGGCTAGATGTGAGGCTTATCCCTCCAGCACCAAAAGCAGGACCCGCAATTCTGAAGCGTGAGGCAGGTCAGCCCATGCAAAGGCGCTCAATGGTATCTCTTTTAAACACAGAACATTTTCCATAGCTGGAACACAAGGCTTCAGGGCCCAGGCAACTATTTGTGTGACAGTGTTCATTCAACCACCATTTATTTTATGTCAGCATCATTAACAGGGAAAAACAAAATTTTGTGTGGTTAATCTTCATGGAGAAGAAAGACAGGCAGGAAATAAGGTTTGAAATTAGGCAGGGTCTTACATGTTATGCTAAGGAATTTAGAATTTGGATATAATCTTTCTTTCCACCTTCTCAACCACATTTTCTTCCAAAAATAGTTTCTAATGTCCCATTACTGTGCCACCAAGGTTATATATGGGTCATGGGTGGAGTTGCTGAAGGATTCAACCAAAAATGACACAATCACATAGTAATTTGAAAATAATATTCTGGGACTGGTATGATGAATGGATGAGAGGCTGCAAGATTAGATACAGTAGATCTGGATGGCCAACTCTGATCATGGTCAAATGAGAAAGAAGGGCCTGAGGTAGGGAGATAACAAAATTTAAATTGACAGATAGGGCACTTGGAATGACAGGGAGGAAGCCAATGACTTCCTAGTTTCTAATCTAGGAGGCTGAGACTGTCCTCTCAGTCTATATTGCTTTGAGCAGCCAGACAACATCCTCATGATCACACTCTTTCTGGCCGACAGAACACCCGAGGGCTGTCCAAGGCACCCACTCGGGACCCATTTCACTTTTACCCAACCGACTCCAGAACTAAGTGCCCCACTTGTGACAGGTGGTGGTCTTCTTGAACTTGCACCTCCATGCAGGAGCCCCCTGGCGCTCTGGACGCAGCCTGCAGACCCGATTGTCTCTCAGTGCTCTTGAGAGGGCTGCGTCCTGGCTCTGTTTCTGGCGTCTTCCCATCCCACTCTACTTAGGGGGGCTCTTTGCTCCACCGTGAGCTCCTTGGAATCCACCTCATGAACCAGGAAAGGGGCTGGCGTCCTCCCTAAGCAGGGGCTTCACACAGAGAAAAGAGAAGGAAGAAAGGGTTATTTTAGGTTTGCTGCCTTTGACATGCTGGTGGGTCTGGTTCCCAGGGAATGAGCTGGCCTGGTGACATTAGTGTGGAAACACTGACACTGAGGCAATAGATGAGATCAGCCTTCAAGTGTGTCTGAAGTGAGAAAAGAAGCAAGTCAAGGAAGAAGCCAGGGATGCTGATGCAAGAGGAGACAGCAAGGGAGAGAAAGAAAACCACGTTGGAGAGTGATCATGTGTGCTGAATATCACAAAGTTTCAGAGGGAAAGGACAAGATAGAGTTTTAGAACAGAGAAGGAAATGGCAACCCACTCCAGCGTTCTTGCCTGGAGAATCCCAGGGATGGGGGAGCCTGGTGGGCTGCCGTCT
Source organism: Budorcas taxicolor (assembly GCF_023091745.1). Lineage (NCBI taxonomy): Eukaryota > Metazoa > Chordata > Mammalia > Artiodactyla > Bovidae > Budorcas > Budorcas taxicolor. The sequence continues at coordinate 4,534,697 of NC_068924.1, read as the reverse complement.
ATGGGGTCACACAGAGTTGGACACAACTGAAACGACTTAGCAGCAGCAGCAGAGTCTTAGAATGGGTGTTAGAACCTAAAATGGACAAGTTCAGTTCAGTTCAATCGCTCAGTCATATCCGACTCTGCAATCCCATGGACCACAGCATGCCAGGCCTCCCTGTCCATCACCAACTCCTGGATGACTCAAACTCATGCTCATCGAGTTGGTGATGCTGTCCAACCATCTCATCCTCTGTCGTCCCCTTCTGCTCCTACCTTCAATCTTTCCCAGCATCAGGGTCTTTTCAAATGAGTCAGTTCTTCACATCAGGTGGCCAAAGTATTGGAGTTTCAGTTTGAGCATCAGTCCTTCCAATGAATATTCAGGACTGATTTCCTTTAGGATGGACTGGTTGGATCTCCTTGCAGTATAAGGGACTCTCAAGAGCCTTCTTCAACATCACAGTTCAAGCATCAATTCTTCAGTGCTCAGCTTTCTTTGTGGTCCAATTCTCACATTCATACATGGCTACTGGAAAAACCATAACCTTGACTAAACTGACCTTTGTTGGCAAAGTAATGCCTCTGCTTTTGAATATGCTGTCTAGGTTGGTCATAAATTTTCTTCCAAGGAGTAAGCGTCTTTTAATTTCATGTCTGCAGTCACCATCTGCAGTTATTTTGGAGCCCCCCAAAATAAAGTCTCTCAGTGTTTTCAATGTTTCCCCATCTATTTGCTGTGAAGGGATGGGACCAGATGCCATGATCTTCGTTTTCTGAATGTTGAGTTGTAAGCTAACTTTTTCACTCTTCTCTTTCACTTTCATCAAGAGGCTCTTTAGTTCCTCTTCACTTTTTCCCATAAGTATGGTGTAATCTGCATATCTGAGGTTATTGATGTTTCTCCCGGCAGTCTTGATCCCAGCTTGTGCTTCATCCAGTCCAGGATTTCTCATGATGTATTCTGTATATAAGTTAAATAAGCAGGGTGACAATATACAGCCTTGATGTACTTCTTTCCTGATTTGGAACAAGTCTGTTGTTCCATGTCCACTTCTAACTGTTGCTCCTTGACCTTCATAGAGATTTCTCAGGAGGAAGGTCAGGTAGTCTGGTATTCCCATCTCTTTAAGTATTTTCCACAGTTTGTTGTGACCCAGACAGCCAAAAGCTTTGGCATAGTCAATAAAGCAGATGTAGATGTTCTTCTGTAAGTCTCTCATTTTTTCAGTGATCCAGTGGATGTTGGCAATTAGATCTCTGGTTCCTCTGCCTTTTCTAAACCTGACATGAAACTCTGGAAGTTCATGGTTCATGTACTGTTAAAGCCTGGGTTGGAGAATTTTGAGCATTACTTTGCTAGCATGTGAGATGAGTGCAATTGTGTGGTAGTTTGAGCATTCTTTGGCATTGCCTTTCTTTGCGATTGGAATGAAAACTGACCTTTTCCAGTCCTGTGGCCACTGCTGAGTTTTCCAAATTTGCTAGCATATTGAGCGCAGCACTTTCACAGCATCATCTTTCAGGATTTGAAGGAGCTTCCCTGGAATTCCATCACCTCCACTAGCTTTACTTGTAGTGATGCTTCCTAAGGCCCACTTGACTTTGCATTTCAGGATATCTGGCTCTAGGTGAGTGATCACACCATCGTGGTTATCTGGGTCATGAAGATCTTTTTTCTGTAGTGCTTCTATGTATTCTTGCCACCTCTTCTTAATATCTTCTGCTTCTGTTAGGTCCATACCATTTCTGTCCTTTACTGTGCTCATCTTTGCATGAAATGTTCCCTTGGTCTTTCTAATTTTCTTGAAGAGATCTCTAGTCTTTCCCATTCTATTGTTTTCCTCTATTTCTTTGCATTGATCACTGAGGAAGGCTTGCTTATCTCTCCTTGCTATTCTTTGGAACTCTGCATTCAGATGGGTGTATCATTCCTTTTCTACTTTCCCTTTGGCTTCTCTTCTTTTAATAGCTATTTGTAAGGCCTCTTCAGACAACCATTTTGCCTCTTTGCATTTCTTTTTCTTGGGGGTGGTCTTGATCACTGCCTCTTGCAGAATGTCATGAACCTCTGTCCATAATTCTTCAGGTACTCTATCAGATCTAATCCCTTGAATCTATCTGTCACTTCCACTGTATAATCATGAGGGATTTTATTTAGGTCATACCTGAATGGTCTAGTGGTTTTCCCTACTTTTTTCAATTTAAGTCTGAATTTGGCGATAAGGAGTTCATGATCTGAGCCACAGTCAGCTCCCAGTCTTGTTTTTGCTGACTGTATAGAGCTTCTCCATTTGGCTACAAAAAATATAATCAATCTAATTTCGGTATTGACCATCTGGTGATGTTCATGTGTAGAGACTTCTCTTGTGTTGTTGGAAGAGGGTGTTTGTTATGACCAGTGCATTCTCTTGGCAAAGCTCTATTAGCCTTTTCCCTGCTTCATTCTGTACACCAAGGCCAAATTTGCCTGTTACTCCAGGTATTTCTTGACTTCCTACTTTTGCATTCCAGTCCCCTATAATGAAAAGGACATCTTTTTGCATGTTAGCTCTAGAAGGTCTTGTAGGTCTTCATAGAACTGTTCAACTTCAGCTTCTTCAGTGTTACCAGTTGGGGCATAGACTTGGATTACCGTGATATTGAATGCTTTGCCTTGGAAACAAACAGAGATCATTCTGTCATTTTTGAGTTGCACCCAAGTACTGCATTTTGGACTCTTTTGTTGACCATGATGGCTACTCCTTTTCTTCTAAGTGATTCCTGCCCGCAGTAGTAGGTATAATGGTTATCTGAGCTAAATTCACCCATTCTAGTCCATCTTAGTTTGCTGATTCTTAGAATGTTGATGTTCACTCTTGCCATCTCCTGATTGACCACTTCCAATTTGCCTTGATTCATGGACCTGACATTCCAGGTTCCTATGCAATATTGCTCTTACAGCATCAGACCTTGCTTCCATCACCAGTCACATCCACAACTGGGTGTTATTTTTGCTTTAGCTCCATCCCTTCATTCTTTCTGGAGTTATTTCTCCACTGAAAACCAGTAGCATATTGGACACCTACCGACCTGGGGAGTTGATGTTTCTGTGTCCATTCTTTTTGCCTTTTCATACTGTTCATGGGGTTCTCAATGCAAGAATACTGAAGTGGTTTACCATTCCCTTCTCCAGTGGACCACCTTTTGTCAGAACTCTTCATCAGGACCCGTCCATCTTGGGCGGCCCTACCTGGTATGGGTCATAATTTCATTGAGTTAGACAAGGCTGTGGCCCATGTGATTAGATTGGTTAGTTTCCTGTGATTGTGGCTTTCATAGTGTCTGTCCTGTGATGGAGAAGGATAAGAGGCTTATGGAAGATTCCTGATGGGAGAGACTGACTGAGGGGGAAACTGGGTCTTGTTCTGATGGGCAGGGCCATGCTCAGTAAATTTTTAATCCAATTTTCTATTGATGGGTGGTGCTGTGTTCCCCCCCTGATATTTACCTGAAGCCAAACTATGGGAGAGGTAATGAAGATAATTGCCACCTCCTTCAGAAGGTCCCATGCAGGCGGTGCTGCACTCAGGGCCCCCAGCTCTGCAGCAAGCCTCTGCTGACACATGCCTCCACCAGGGACTCCTGGACACTCACAGGCAAGTCTGGGTCAGTCTCCTGTAGGGTCACTGCTCCATTTTCCTGGGTCCTACTGCATACAAGGTTCTGTTTGTGCCCTCCGAGAGTCTGTTTCCCCAGTCCTGTGTAAATTCTGGCAGCTTTATGGTGGGGTTAATGGCGACCTCCTCCAAGAGAGCTTATGCCATACCCAGGTCTGCCACACACAGCCCCTCTCCCTGTGGTAGCCCACTGCTGACCCGTACACACGAGATGCTTAAAGACAGTTCTGTCTCAGTCTCTCTGGGTTCTCTGGGTCCTGGTGCCCACAAGGTTTGTTTGGGCCCTCTGAACGTCTCTGACTGGTATGGGGTTTGATTCTAAACACGATTTATCCCCCTCCTGCCGTCTTGCTGGGGCTTCTCCTTTGCCCTTGGATATGGAGTATCTCCTCAAAGTCACTCCAGCGCCATGCATCTGCCACTCCAATAGACAAGCACTGGTTTCTAAATGAAATTTTAATATTATTTCTAAATTCGAACACTGAATTGCCTCACCTTCTCTGAGGAAGCTCTTAGCCTAGGATCTAATAAGTTGAGACAGAGACACAGTAAGGGTAAATTTAACTAAGAAACACTGCCATATGATGAGCATATAAAACCACACAGCATGGGTTTAGGGGCAAAAGAGAGATTTGCTAAAAAGGGAGGCAAAATGATTGTAATTATACCAAGATCTAACTGCTGCTGCTGTTGCTGCTAAGTCGCTTCAGTTGTGTCCGGCTTTGTGTGACCCCATAGATGGCAGCCCACCAGGCTCCCCCATCCCTGGGATTCTCCAGGCAAGAACACTGGAATGGGTTGCTACCAATTAGTAAATGCACAGTAAAACTTTATTTTTTAATTCCTCATTTACTAGATGTACCGTGAAACTGAACGTGTTAGTTTCTCAGTCATATCTGACTCTTTGTGACCTCATGGACTATAGCCCGCCAGCCTCCTCTGTCCATGGAATTCCAGAGGAATACTGAAGTGGGTAGCCATTCCTTTTTCCAGGGGATCTTCCCAAGCCAGGCATCAAACCTGGGTCTCCCACATTTTGGGCAGATTCTTTACCATCTGAGCCAACAGGGAAACCCAGAAATACTCTGATATAACACTAAATAAAACCCTGAACTACAAAGAAGGATTTTTGTAAAATTCATTGTAGTGCATTATTTCATTAGCAAAGACAATCAATGTTTCAGAGTTTATCCTCTCTGGTAGCTTTCATTACTTTGACTTAGAGTATTTAGTGCTTTATTACCGTGAGTCCAGATGTATATTTGTTTTGATATTTTCTGCCCATGTTTTCTATCACTGTTGGAAATTTCTTAGCTAGTATCTCTTTGGATATCACATCTCATATCTTTTCTCTATTTCTTCTTCAGGAGCTCCGTGTGTGTGTGTGTGTGTGTATGCACATGTCTTTTAACCTTTCTTACATTTTCTTAGTCTTTTAGCTTCTCTTTCATATTTGTTATCACAATCTTATGTTAGGTTCTTTATTTTTTTCTTTCTAATTCATTATTTCTCTTGAATTGTATTACAATAATCACCACTTGAAGTTTTTTTTTATTTTTCATTTATAAAATTTCTATTTTGTTATTTCTCAAGTTGTTCTTTTTTCCCATACTTTCCTTTCCTCTCATTGATTTTTATTTTTTCCTTCATCTCTTTGAACGTTTCATCATGCTTATTTTAAAGTCTCTTTCAGGTAATTTTACCATCTTCAGATCTATGCTACAAATTCTCTGGTCATGGTAGTTTATTTTTGTGCATTACAACTTTTTATTTAAATCTGTAATCTCCTGTTCAGGCTAGTTACCTTCTCTGGAGTTGTGAAGCTGAAAGTATGCTCAAAGATTTGAGTTTGCCTCTGGGACCTGTAGAACACACAAGACTTGGGCCATGCTTTACTTTTGTAGCAAAAGAGAAGGATTAATTCTGACCTTTTATCTATCTGTATTAAGGCTATGAAAATTAAGTATAAGCCTTAAATTTGCAAGCTATTTTCAAGAGATAATATTCTACAGTATCTCAGAAATAACTTTTCTTTTTCCTATTAGGACTCTGATTTGTTAGCAAACTAGCAAACATCCAATCTGTTTTCTTGGGTGGTAAACAGAAGTCTTCTAGAGGTCAATTCACATTTGGATCAGCCTTACAGGGCTGCTGAATTCACATGTAGTCCATAAGCAAGGGCCACATGCCCCTACTTTTATGGTCATTATAGCTATACTTGTGCTAAGCCACTTCAGTTGTGCTTGACTCTTTGTGGACTCCATGAACTGTAGCCCACCAGGCTCCTCTGTCCATGGGATTCTCCAGGCAAAATACTGGAGTGGATTGCCATTCCCTCCTCCAGGGGATCTTCCCAATCCAGAGACAGAACCCGCGTCTCTTGCTTCTCCTGTATTGGCAGTCAAATCCTTTACCACCTGCACAACCTAGTGTTTATGCCTAAAACCTCTGTGAGGATCTGAACTTGGATGCCACTCATTTCTCTGGCTTTGAGTTTCTCCTTTACCTATGGAACTAGGAATTTCCCTTTCTTGGTTTGAAGTAAGTAAAGTAGCTCAGTCGGGTCCGACTCTTTGCGACCCCATGGACTGTAGCCCACCAGGCTCCTCTGTCCATGGAATTCTCCAGGCAAGAATACTGGAGTGGGTTGCCATTTCCTTCTCCAGGGGATCTTCTCAACCCAGGGATAGAACCCGGGTCTCCTGCATTGCAGGCAGACACTTTATCCCCTGGGCCACCAGGGAAACTCAGTGCTATATTTAACTGAGAGAAAGTGAAAGTGCAAATGTTGGTCACTTCAGTCTTGTCCCACTTCTTGTGATCCCCATGGACTGTAGCCCACCAGGTTCCTCTGTACGTGGAATTCTCCAGGCAAGAACACTGGAGTTGGTGGCCATTCTCTTCTCTAGCGATCTTCCTGACCCAGGAATTGAACCCGAGTCTCTTGCATTGCAGGCAGATTCTTTACCTTCTGAGCCACCAGGGGGAGGGTTATATTTTATTCATAGTTATTATATGTTTGTACATTACAGTAGCCTCCCAAACTGACTGGAGTACCCTCTGATTATACAGTTGTTAGATATTAAAACATTCAAAATAAGCTTGCTGACCACTTCTATTTTCCCCACACCATTACTTAAGGGGTTCCTCCACAAAAGCAGTGGAAATGAAATATGACACTGTTTCCACATTTTCCCCATCTATTTGCCATGAAGGGATAGGACCATGCCATGATTTTTGTTTTCTGAATGTTGAGTTTTAAGCTGGCTTAAAACTCTCCTCTTTCACCTCATCAAGAGGCTCTTTAGTTTCTCCTCACTTTCAGCCATTAAATTGGTATCATCTGCATATTTGAAGTTGTTGATATTTCTCCGCAATAGTCTACAAATCACTTTTCTTAATTGGAAGCACTTTCAAAACCATTATATTTGTTAATCTGACAAGGGAGATTTGGTGGGTCTTTTAATTCTCATGTGAATGGAAATGAAAATGGGGGGAGCCTGCAGTGTAACTGTGGATGATGGAAATGGGGTACACCAAAATTTAAGTATAACATTTATGGTATTACACCAACATTTACAGTGTTACACCAACATTTACTGTATGCGAAGTGGAGGAGGACGCTGTGAGGATGAGTCAGGGGGACAGCACAGGGGTGCAAGCAAGACCACCAGAGAGTGGCTGCTTGGCTTGAAGGTAAGGAAACTATTAAGCGGGAAAAGCAGAAAATGTAGATGAAAGAAAGGATTCCTAATGAAGTAGCTTCCCATAGGAAGCATTATGCCTGAAACAGAGAAGATGCTCAACAAGTATTTGGATGGATGAAAAAGAAAGAAGGGTGGAGCTCTATGTTGGGTATTTTAAAACTAGATAAGTGAGGAGGGCATGGAGAGGTATGGAGAAAAAATGCTACGTGTACCAGTTCACTTGCTTTTAGCTCTAAGTGCAGACCTTACTATTCTCACATAACAAAGTGATAGGAGTAAGGCTGATTAATTCATCATTTCAATGGCGTCCTTAAGGTCCTTGGTGTTGGGGTTTGTGGGGAAAACAAAAATTGCACTCTTTATTCCTTATTGAGTTTTTAATTGATAGAGATATACTTGGGAGTAGGGCTAATGGAGATCAAATTTCAGCTTTAGTATTAGTGGTGTTGAATGTGCCTTAGATTCAGACTATTGTGGATTTCTCAACAGTGGCCACTGATAAGATGGCCTTACCAATGTTCACTGAAGAAGCCCAGGCTGTGACTCCAAGAGTGGCCACCTCACAAAAAGAGAATGCAGAGCAGAATGTCCCATTAATTTGTAATTTCAAAAATTAATTTGCTTGGAAAAAATAATCAGAGCTTATTAAAAGCATATGCATCATCTTACATGGAGAAGTATAATTGAGATATTTAGTTATTTTGTACTTCAGTACACTAATATTTATTTCTGAAAACACACTGGATTCCTAAAATCTCTACTTCTAAGCAGAATGAACACATTCAAGAACACTTCTTTCTTCATATCCTCTCTTTGAGTGCTAGAGACAAACAGATTAAATTTGGAGAGGCTCTCTTTTTCCACTTAATTGAGGATTTTTTTCCTGTTCACATAATTGAAAATGAAGACTAATGAATCATGTCTTCTCATCAAGACCCATGTCGGAAATAGTTGCCTTGACCTTAAGAAACTTAGTCTGTGTAAATTCAAGTCTCAACAAAGGGAAAATAAATATATATATATATTTTAAAATAATTTTATTATTTTTTATTGACTTATTTATTTTTGGCTGTACAGGGTCATGTTGCATATGACCTTTTCTCTAGTTGTGGTGCATGGGCTTCTCATTAGAGTGGCTTCTCCTGTTGCAGAGCATGGGCTCTAAGGCACACGGGCTTCAGTAATTGCACCACGTGGATTTAGTACTTGCAGCTCCCCGGCTCTAGATCATAGTCTCAGTAGCTGTGGCACAGAGGTTTAGTTGCTCATGGCATGTGGGATCTTCCCACATCAGAGATCAAATCTATATCTCCTGTATTGGCAGGTGGATTCTTTACCACTGAGCCACTAGGGAAGCCCAAATGTATATTCTTTTATAGAAAACAGAAAGGTTTTGTTTAGTGAAATCTAGGAAATCAGTCATCAAAGAGACAACTTCCAAATCTTTGATTTACAATTTTTTTGCAAAAAAATTGTATTAAGTTTTCTTGTGGTAAATAAAGAATGTTAAAAATGCTCAGTTCTTCTTGGAAACACTGAGAGCATAGCAAGTATATAAAGTTTTCTGACAAATGCTGATGTGAATGCCCTTTGAAAACACTGGCTTCTCTTCCATGGCAACTAATGACATTACAATTGTGGCTTGAGAGTAAACAGAGAGATTAATTTTCTTTTTCATAAAGCCTTTAGCTTCAAATACATGGGATAGATGGTAGGACTTGGCCCAGAATATCAGTTAATCAGAGAACACTGCACATTTGGGAATCAGGTCTTCCTAAGGAGATCTGGGTTCAGGTCCTGCTTCTGACACCTTTTCAACACAAAGCCATCTTGATTCAATCCAAGTTCCCAAATTCCTTATCCAGCTTGAATTAACAATTTGGTATATAGAGATGATTGTGTGACTAAAGGGCAAAAGTGTTAAGAGTAAACATGTACTGAATGATTATTATGTGCAAGCCATTCTTCTAGATGCTTTCCATTTATTAACATAGTTGTTCCTCACAATACCAAAGCCATGATTTGAAAACCGCACACAGCCGTCAGAAAGGCTATCAAATTATAATACCTGCAGTGTACTAATACATACTATGTGCTTCTTTATATATTATGTTACATGCTTTACACACATTACACTATTTAATCTTCAGTGAGGTATTTAGTTGCAAACAGCAGATGCTAATTGACTGACTCTGCAAAAAGAATGTCATTATATAGAGGTCCACCTTTTTTGGCCATTCCATAGAGATGTTTGGAGGGCTGGAAAACAAAGCTCAAGACTGAGCTATCTAGGGCAATACCTCTACCACCTAAACTGGTCTGATGAGAAAAATCACAGCTTCTACCACCAACTAGAGTGGTGCACCACTATCACCTTCTATGCTAGAAAATAAACTTTATAGCAGATGCTTGTACCATTAATATTATTGTCATTTTTGCCCCCATGAAGTTTTAACTGTTGTACTGCTGCTATATTACCAGTTTTTGAGACAATGGAAATATGTTGAAGAGCTGACATCATTTGGCTTTAAACTTGCAGCAAAGATGTTTAGAAAAATAACTAGCTAGCATTTTCAGCTCCTACCCAGAGGACAGTTTTTATTTCCTACCAATTTATTAAACATGAAAAGGAGTTCAGAGGAATGACAAACGTGCACAAATAGTAATTTTACAAGGAAATTTTTGCTGTCCTCACTTTAATGGATCATGGGACTAAGATTCAGAGAGGCTATTTTAGACTGGGTTCTTGAAGCAACTTTAAGATGGAAAATTTTGTGTAGAAGGGTGATTAGAGAGTGCTTTCAGAATATACTTCTCTTAGGAAATAAGAGCAGAATTGGGCTGAGGGAAAAGGTAACTTTCAATGCCTCAGTGCGATTGAGGCCTTGGTCAGTTCTGTAGGGAACACCATTGCTAGGTTGACAACAGAATTGTTCCAAATTATAGTTAAGGGGGCTAAGTAAAATATCTATATATGACAGTTTTGGACCATATAATGCCTTTTGGATGGGGCAAAGCCTCAAATGAGGTCATTCTCTCTAGCTTAAAGGGAATAAATTACTTTTGCTTTTGTAATGGTAATGAAATAATCAATTCAATATTGATTAATTCTTAAAAAATATTAGTAAAGAAAAATTGTGCACATCTCTCTTCCTATGGTGGAATCTAAATGAAATATATTTAAATATTTTAAAAACATAAGATTTGAAACTAAAGATGGACTATGTAAAATGCTATTGAGAATGTAGAGAAATGAGTTCTCATCAGTGCTGTGTAATGGAAAAAGGTGGAGTTGCTTTGCCAAAGTTTGACAGTTCTATATACTTGAAGCCCAGGAATGACCTTCTAGCTCATACTCCTTCAACAGTTCTAATGATTTCATAATATGTAAATCCCTTTCTACTAAACTATATGGGATTATTTTTAGTTTCATGCACTTGATACCTGAGTGATATTAGCTGTAATACCTAGAACTAGGGTGGTAATATTCATTTCTTTGCCTAGACTACCTCTTTTAGTTCTGGGTATTATGTACTGAGGAAAATGGATCATTGAATCCATTCACTTGAAGGTGGTAGGAAACTTGAAATAGTGCCAGTTGAGCAAAAGTGGAAGGTACTAGACAAAATTTATGAGGAACATAAAGGCTATTTTCAAATACATCAAGTCTTATGTAGAAAAAATGCATAGTGCACAGAAAAAAAACTAGCATAATTTTGGGGACAAATGAAAGAAAGAAAGTTCTAGCAGTCAGTTTGCCTTGCCAGGCATTGAGATTCCCATTTCAGGAGTAGTTTAAGTAGAGGCTGGATAACCACTTGGTGGGAGAGTTATGAAGGAAATCCAAGGATTCTGAAGTAATCAGTTGTTAAACCAGATTAACAGCTCACAGCCACTCTGGCCTACATGATGCTGTAATAGATGGGTTTAGTTGTGAATATTTATGATTCAAGATTTATACAAGATTTACATGAAAAATCTGATATTTCAGGTTTTCTAGGGGAAATTTTTCAGAAATTACAGCACTGGGCCTGCACTCTCATTTGTCAGTAGTTGGTGCTGCTAAGAATAGAACTTCCAAGGTATCCCTACTGATAAAGAACCCGTCTGCCAATGCAAGAGACTTAAGAGATGTGGGTTGGATCCCTGGGTCAGGAAGATCCCCTGGAGGAGGGCATGGCAACCCATTCCAGTATCCTTGACTGGAGAACCCCATGGAGAGAGGAGCCTGGTGGGCTATAGACCATAGGGTCACAAAGAGCTGGATATGGCTGAACATGTACAGGGAACTAAGATCCCGCTTGCCACAGAGTGTGACAAAAAATAAAGCCAACAAACAAACAAAAGAACGTATTATTTCTTTTAGACAGGTCAAGCACCTCCTGGTTCACTGCAGTCCCAATATTCCCCATTATTTTGGCTTTAGCTCACATGTTTAACTTTTACTGCTTGCCTGGAATCTGAATTTGCACCCTGGATCTCCAGATCTAAGATTCTTTCATTCTTTGATGCCTTGATTCAAAATTCTGTCCAAGTGCTAAATCTACTAGGAAGTTTTCATACTCATTTCAGGCAAATATTCTTGCCAAGCTTCTTTGAATCATATGGCATTTACCAAAACTTTCTTGAGTTTTTCTTGCAATTTCCCAATAAGATAGCTATATTCTTAAGGTCAGGGTTCTCATATAGAAGAGGTCTACATAGTTATTTGTTCAACAAATGTCTTGCATTGCCTGTTAATGCTGCCCTTTGACAAGCTGACTAATTTCACTACAGCTCAGAAATAGCTTGTTCTACACAAGGGAAAACTTGCCTGCTTTCACTTTAAAATGCAAAGTTTATTTTTGAAATTGGGTTTTATTTCTCCATGGAATTCAGGAATGTTGAAACAAGTATGAAAAATAAAGTATAGACTATGGAACTTTATAATTGTCATTTTACTAGGCATCATCAGAATGTACCTTTGTCAGGCAAAACCACTTTTCTCTTTCATTGAGAAGTTAAAATTTAAGTCTGTATTATTCCACTATACCTAAAGTTTACATTTAAATTTATAATTGCTAGTCAATTTTAATGTTGTATGAAGCATTATTTTATCTAATCACAATCATTATTATGGAGAGAGGTAGTTTGTTACCTTTGATCTAATAAGAACTATTGATAACAATAGAACTAATTTAATTCTTGGTAGTGTTCTTTATATTATGAATATAACATCTACATATTGCATATATAAACTTTGTCCAGAATACATTCTATGTAAAACTATTTCTTGAAATGCCCCCTAAGAAAGGTCATTAAATATATATTATACCTCATTGACTGTCTTTATTTTTAATTTTAAATTTTCATTGAAGTATAATTGCTTTAAAATGTTGTGTTAGATTCTGTTATACAACAAAGTGAATCAGCTATGTGTATACGTACATGCCTTCCATCTTGAACCTCCTTCCCAACTCCCCATCCTACCACTCTAAGTCATCACAGAGCACTGAGGTGAACTCCCTGTGTGATACAACAGCTTCCCACTAGCTATCTACTCTACACATGGTAGTGTGTATATGTGGGACTTCCCTGGTTAACCAGTGGCTAAGACTCTGGGCTGCCACTAAGACTCTGCTCTCAATTTCAAATCCTAGAAGATGATGATGTTAAAGTGCTGCAGATCTTCATGACCCAGATAACCACGATGGTGTGATCACTCGCCTAGAGCCAGACTTCCTGAAGTGCAAAGTAAAGTGGGCCTTAGGAAGCATCACTATGAACAAAGCTACTGGAGGTGATGCAATTCCAGTTGAGTTATTTAAAATCCTAAAAGATGATGCTGTTAAAGTGCTGCACTCGATATGCCAGCAAATTTGGAAAACTCAAAAGTGGCTACAGGATTGGAAAAGGTCAGTTTTCATTCCAATTCTAAAGAAAGGCAATGCCAATGAATGCCTGAACTACCACACAATTGTATTCATTTCACACGCTAGCAAAGTAACACTCCAAATCCTCCAAGCCAGGCTTCAACAGTACGTGAATCGAGAACTTCCAGATGTTCAAGCTGAATTTAGAAAAGGCAGAGGAACCAGAGATCAAATTGCCAATATCCAGTGGATCATAGAAAAGACAAGAAAATTCCAGAAAAACGTGTACTTCTGTTTCATTGACTATGCTAAAGCCTTTGTGTGGATTGCAGCAAACTGGAAAATTCTTCAAGAGATGGGAATGCCATACCATCTTACCTGCCTCCTGACAAATCTGTATGCAGGTCAAGAAACAACAGTTAGAACTGGACATGGAACAATGGACTGGTTCCAAATTGGGAAAGGAGTATATCAAGGCTGTATATTGTCACCCTGCTTATTTAACATATAGGCAGAGTACATCATGTGAAATGCCAGACTGGATGAAGCACAAGCTGGAATCAAGATTGCCGGGAGAACATCAACAACCTCAGATATGCAGATGAGGCCACCCTTATGGCAGAAAGTGAAGAGGAACTAAAGAGCCTCTTGATGAAAGTGAAAGAGGAGAGTGAAAAAACTGGTTGAAAACTCAACATTCAAAAAACTAAGATCATGGCATCTAGTCCTATCATTTCATGACAACTTGATGGGGAAATAATGGAAACAATGACAGACTTTCTTTTCTTGGGCTCCAAAATTACTGCAGATGGTGATTGCAGCCATGAAATTAAAAGATGCTTGATCCTTGGAAGAAAAGCTATGACAAACCTAGACAGTGTATTACAAAGCAGAGACATTACTTTACGACAAAGGTCCATCTAGTCAAAGCTATGACTTTTCCAGTAGTCATGTGAGAGTTGGACCATAAAGAAAGTTGAGTGCCAAAGAATTGATGCTTTTGAACTGTGTTGTTGAAGAAGACTCTTGAGAATCCCTTGGACAGCAAGGAGATCCAACCAGTCCATCCTAAAGGAGATCAGTCCTGAATATTCATTGGAAGGACTGATGCTCAAGCTGAAATCCCAGTACTTTGGCCACCTGATGCGAAGAGTTGAGTCATTTGAAAAGACCTTGATGCTGGGAGGGATTGAGGGAAGAAGGAGAAGGGGACAACAGAGGATGAAATGGTTGGATGGCATCACCAACTCGATGGACATGAGTTTGAGCAAGCTCCAGGAGTTGGTGATGGACCGGGAGGCCTGGTTTGCTGCTGTCCAGAGTTGAACATGACAGAGCGACTGAATTGAACTGACACCTGCATGTCAATTCTACTCTTCTCCCCACTCCTCATGAAAACTTTAAAAAAGTTCTAAAACAGGTTCTGCTTCCAAAAAGGCTCTATCATCATTCTGAAAACTACTTACCACCTGCACTTCCTTTTAATTATGCAGTTAAACAAGTGTAGTTGCTAATTATATTTATACTTGAAATCTTAGCAAGTTGTTAGATAACTTGTCTGTACCATATAAAGTTTGGCCCATGCAAGGAGCCCCTCAGTAATAAAGTCTGAGGTTGGTTCTTATAGTACAGGCTTTCAGAACAGCTCTTATGATGGTAGTTGCTATGCCTCATGAACAGTGTATGAGTGAAGAACAGAATTCTCTCCTTGAGGCTGGAGTAGGGCACTAGAATTATTGCCATTAATACAGAGACAGCAAATGGATTATCTAAAAGACAGAAGGAAATAAAGTGCAAAAAATGGCAGAGAAATTAAAAATTCTATCTAGAGAATGTCAACAGGATATTTCATCATAAAATTAGAATAAGACTTCATCAGAAGGAAAACTCTAGAGAAAAACTTGAAAATTTAACACACATACACAATTGCCACCCATCACCCCACCCCAGACTCATTTATACAAAACAGCCCAAACAAAGGATGTAAAAAGAATAGACCTGGCTAGAAATTGGAAAATAATACTAAGGAATTCTCTTCAAAAGTAGCACAAGTAGATAGCTTTTAGTTATATGAGGGAAAATTTTAAGGGTAATTTCTGGATTGACTGAAGGAGGAGTTCTGTACATTTACTCACCAAAAAGCAATGATAAAGTGGAATAGATACAAATAATCATTTAAGGACTCTGAATGTCCTTAAGGACACTGAATATCCTCTGAATCAATCATACAACAAGTTGAAAGAATTTTAAAGAAAAAATAGTAAACCTTGGTAAGAACAATGAGAATCTGCACTGTTTTAACTAAGGATGCCTTCATCCTCATTCTCCTCCCTCCAGCTCCATGGTGCAGTGGTTGTAACCAGGGAAGAGCAAGCCATGAGCATGGCAGCTTCACTTCTCTGCAGGATTGACTTGGAAAAAGACCCGCACTCAGGGACATTATTAAAAACACTAGTTTTATCTTAGATGGCAATCAAGGCTATCTAATATTGCAGCTAGCCTGAGACTCTTATACTTTGAGACAAGCAGCAGACTGAAGACCAGCCAAAAATTAAACAGCAATATTTGAGCTCTGATAAGCTCCTACGTATCCCTGGTGGTCTGGGAGCTGAAAATACACACAAGGCTGCATATATGCACAGGAGGGACTGAAGAGGTCTCTAGATACTTATGTATCCCTGGCTCAGTGCGATGGCTCAAGCACAGAAAGAAAAAAGAAAAATAGAGGAAACTTGGAGACTGTTTGAATTCTGAATGTATTCAACCCAGACACAGATCCACTAGTGAAGAGTGGAAGGTTTACTGGTTCAAAGTGTTTAAGCACACAATCTGACCAATCATTGTGGATCACTCAGCTAGGCTGGCCCTACAGTGACCACTTGAATGTCAGAACAGACTTAAAATCTTAACAAAAGAGTTACAAAACTGATCGAGGCTTCAGAGGCCATACACAGTGTGGGACAGAGAATCTAGAGACTTAGTTCAGCTAAGTCACCAAAGGAACAAATAGCGGGCGATAAAAATCCACAGTTGCTATGATATTTTTCAAAGGTCCAGTTTTCACCAAGGTATGAAAAAAATCTCATGAGTGAGTGTCCAGCATAAAAGCAGAAAATAGAAATTATCTCTGATTTTTCCCTGATGTTCAACTTAGCAAAGACTTCAAAGTAGTATAATAAATATGCTCAAAGAACTAAGTAAAAACATTCTAAATTTAAAAAAAATATTATTACAAATAGGGAATATCAACTAAGAGATATTATTTTTCAAAGGAGCAAATAGAAATTCTGGTATTAAAAAGTAAAATAACAAAAATGAAAAATTTACTACCCTGGTTTTTACAGTAGATTTCAGATGACAGAGGAAAGAATCAGTGGACTTGAAGACAGATCAATCAAGACCATGTAACTTAAGAACACAGAAGACAATGGTTGAGGAAAAATGAAGCGAAATAGGGAGCAGCATTATGCATCCCAACAAACACATAGTGGCAATCACAGAAGAAGATGAGAGAGGGAAATGGAAAAAACATTCAATGAAATGATGGCTGAAGACTTCTGAAATTTGATGCAAACATTGATCAACACATTCACAAAATTCAATGAGCTCCAAGCAGGATAAACACAAAACTATATAAAAAACCTGAATAGTTTCACTCAACATGGCTCAATAGAATATTCAACAACAGTAGGATGCAAATGCTTTTAATACATACACAGAACAATTTCCAGGTTAGACCACATGCTCGGCAATAAAATTTCTCAATAAATTTAAAAGAATTGGAAGCATACAAAGCATATTCTCTGACCACAATGGGATTAAATTAAAAATCAATACCAGAAGAAAATCTGTGAAATCCAAAATATTTGAAAATTAAACATCATACTCTCAGAAAGATCCGTTCAGTTCAGTCACTAAGTCGTGTCTGACTCTTTACGACCCCATGGACTGCAGCATGCCAGGCTTCCCTGTGCATCACCAACTCCTGGCGTTTACTCAGACTTATGTCCCTTGAGTCGATGATGCCATCCAACCATCTCATCCTCTGTTGTCCCCTTCTCCTCCCGCCTTCAATGTTTCCCAGAATCAGGGTCTTTTCCAGTGAGTCATTTCTTCGCATCAGGTGACCAAAGTATTGGAGTTTCAGCTTCAGCATCAGTCCTTCTGATGAATATTCAGGATTGATTTCCTTTAGGATTGACTGGTTTGATCTCCTTGCAGTCCAAGAGACTCTCTCAAGAGTTTTCTCCAACACCAAGTTCAAAAGCATCAATCACAAGAGAATTAGAAAATATTTTAAATTGACCAAAAATGAAGACACAACATATTAATTTATGGGATGCAGCTGACACAGTAACTAAAAGGAAATTTATAGCTTTAAAGGCATTTATTAGAAAAGAAGAAAGATCCTGAAACAATAACCCAAGCTTCTGCCTCGAGAAAGCAGAAAAAGAAGAGCAAATAAAATCCAAATCCAGCAAAAGGAAGGAAACAACTTCGATCTGAGTACAGATCAATGAAATAGAAAACAGAAAAACAATGGAGAAATCAACTAAACTAAAAGTTGATTCTCTGGAAATATTTTTCAAATGAACAAATATTAGCAAGACTGACCAAGAAAAAAAAAGAAGACACAAATTTCCAAAATTAGAAACGAAACTGGGGACATAATTACTGACAAAAATTAAAATTAAATGGAATATTACAGACAACTAATATCAATAAATTTGACAACTTAGATGAACTTTCTAGAAAGATACAGAGAAGTTTGAAACCAAAATGGTGTTTCACTGGTGAATTATATCAAACACTTAAAGAATAAATCTTATCAGTGCTCCACAAATTCTTCCAGAAAATAGAAAAGGAAAACTTTTCTATTAATTCTCTGGGGCCGTTGATAACAAAGCCAACTCTACAGATCAATGTCACATGTAAAAACTGACACAAAAACATTCAAAAAGATATTAGCAAATGGAATCCAGAAACATATGGTGAGGTAGCATTTATCTCAGGAACACAAAGTTGGTATACTACTTATTGCCAAGTAAGAATATTACCATAGTGTTAGCAGCAGTTTATTTTAATTATCCCAGTTTGATTTGTTATCTCACAGGTTTTGTGGGTCAGGAGCCAAGGCACAGTTTACTTGGGCCCCAGGGTTAGCATCCCACAAGTCTGCAATCAGTAAATATCCGGAGCTGCACAAGGCTCAGCTAAAGATAGATCTTCCTACAAGCTCACTCAGGCTTCTGGCAGTTCCTGATGGCTATAGGACCTCAGTTACTTTCTGGTCATTGACTGGAGACCACTCTAAGCTTCTGGAAACTGCTTCCATTTCCTTACTACTTGAAATTCCTCAGTGTAGCCCCTTGCTTCTTCAAAGCCCACAAGGTACAAAGAGACTCAAGGTATTACAATCTTATGTAATCATGTAATTTCATATATTCAGTCATATTTACTGTATTCTATTTATCACAAGCAAGCCACAAGTTTTGATCATACTCAGGGGATGGTGGTTAGTATCAGGATATAGGGGCCATGGGGGTCACATTAAGGTTATGTCCACCATAGTCGGTTTAACACCTGAAAATCAATTAATGTAATACTCCATACAAACAGATTAATATACCCAGATCAATTGTATTTCTATATCCTTTAGTGAACAATCCAAAATTGAAATTAAGCAGACAATTCTATTCATTATAGTGTCAAAGAGAGAAATAGAGAAATATACTTAAAAATAAATTTAACAAATATAAGTACAAGGTATGTATGCTGCAAACTACAAAATATTGCTGATGGAAATTAAAGATCCAAATAAACAAAGAGGTACTCCATTTTTATGGACTGGAGAACTCAATATTATTAAGATGGCAATTTTTCTCAATTGATTTTTAGATTCTGAGTAACAAACTTGAAAAGCAGTACCTGAAATAAATTAGTTCCTTTGTTTATCTCATTTAATGAGAACTCCGGAAATGAGCAGCCCAGGGTTGATGGCAACTCCACAATGTCATCAGGGACCAGTCTTTTTCTGCCTTTGCTTAAAAAATAAAACAAAACAAACAAACAAACAAAAAACCAGTTTAGTATCTGATACAATTCCATTAACATGAGATAGTTGTTTTTATCCATCATCATACTTGAAATTCACAAAAGAAGAAGGGGTGAGAAAAAAGCAAATCTGTGGGCCATCTAAGGTAGCCTACTCTTTAAGTACCTTCCCCAGAATTCCTGTCCAGTGACTATCACTTACTTCCCACTGACCCAAACTGGGTTACTTGGCTATTCAGCAGCAACTAAGAAGCCAGGAAACACAGTTCCTAGACAGGCATGTTGCCTCCCAGTGTGCAAGTACATTCTGTCGTTCTAAAAAGGGGAGGATAACTATTAGGTGGGCGAATAGTGTCTGGTACAACACGTGTTCAGTTCACACTGAACCATATTATTGAACCTTACTGAACCAGGGACATCAGCTAAAGTGAGTCACACCACAGATATCGAAAGCCAAAGTAGTTTTTTTAAGAACAAAATTAATCTATTATCATTTCATTAATGGAACATGGAAATTACTGTTCTTTTCTGTTGTTTAAATGAAATAATTGGCTCCATTACAGGTTTAGAAGGTGGCTCTTTGGAATGTATTGAATTGGCAAGTTTTAAATTAATTCTGCTTTAGTAACATTTCACAAAAATGAATATAAATCAGAACAAAACCTGTAGGATATAGCAGGTTTCAAAGTTTCTTTACAGAAATAGCAATGCACCAGTAACCACAGAGCAATAAAGAAAAATTAGAGAGGTATATTATAAGGGAAGAAATAATGGAAACCATTAGAGACTCAAAGAGTGCAAATGTGCCAAGGCAAGATGAATGGCTCTAAAATTTTTATCACAGTTTCCAAAAAATATAACAATAATCTACCAGGTACTGAAGCCATTTAGTTAAATTATTGGTATGGACCAATTATGCCCCCAAAGAAATGACACGGTCATTTCCCTCTTACTGGATTTAAAGAAAGTTGTAGAACGTAGACACATCCTGCTAGTGAAAACTTTGAATGGTGATTATAAAATGTTCTTCAGAATGAAATATGAGCTTGATTGAGACTCAGTCAATTGAAGTTATACACAGTGAAATAAACTTTATTGACACTGCAGCTGTAGGAAGCACTGCGGTCACTGTGACACCAGATGTTCTCTGTTCTGTATATCAGCAAAAATGGTTGACAGACTGGTGAATTTCTTCTTCCAGATTCTCATGGTTAGGTGTAGGGGCAGAAGAACAGTGCTGCCAAGATTATGGAGATATGACTGGACAAATTCATGGGATATAATAAAAAGCCCTCATGTAAAGGAAAGAATGGAGACCAGATGGACTTCTGGGCATGATTGCCTGTTTCTGTATTTATACTAAAATAACCCAAACAAAGCCCTAATCAGTGGACCCAATCTGGGGATGAAAAGTGTTGGTGACCTTAGAGGGGTGCCCAGGAAAGAGCAGCTCCCAAACTCTCTCCCTGAGGACAGAGGGTACTTCTGCCCTTCCATCAGGCCAGGCCATTCTCCTACTCTGTCCCCATGCCTGGAGCACGGCCCCCTCCACATGAGCTTAAGGAACTTACATGATTCGAAATGTGAGCCAAAATGACATGTGTTGATATGTTGCCCCTGAGAGGAAATATTTAATGACCAGTGAAGCTGACACTATTCTTTTGCTGAGTTGATGTTGGAGTTTAGAGATGGTGTCTCTCTAAGGCTCTCCCACAATAACACCGTGAGCCAGGCTCCCTGTGAACAAAGAGGGAGCTGGTTTGTTACTGTAGCATAACCTCCTAGCCTATCCTGACTGACACACTTCATAGCAAGTTAAATTGTTTGTTTACACTGTAGTTCATAATTTGTAATCTCTTTATGGATTTTTTTGCTCTTGAAATGTAACTTCTATGTGGATAGGGACCTTATCTCTCTTATTCATTGATATTTCCATAGAACCTAAGATATTATCTGGAAAACAGTGAAAGGTCAGTAAATATTTGTTCAATTAATAAACATAGTCTTTAAATAAGAAATAAGGATCCCTTTAGACAAGGGACTAACATTTAATTTTTTTTTCCTTAGATGCATCCCTGAGTCAACATTTCTAACAAATTCAGCTGCATGACCTTGGGGAAATTACTTCACCTTTTGTATTTGATGTCTAAGCTCACCTATTAAAGTGGAACTACTCTTATAACTATCTCACAAGGTTGTTGTGAGTATTAAATGTGTTATGAAATAAAACAATGCAGCATACTGTATTTCCTACTTAAAATGATACAAAATAGACATTTAGGGCAATGTACCATGTGCCAGAATGACTAAGTCTAGTTTCTATCTTATCACTGAATATAGTTAGGTTATTATGATCTGGCTAATAACATGTAAGTTGAAATATTGAGTGGGATGTTTGGAAGGATGCTTTCAAAGGGAAGATGCAAACTCTTTCTTTTCTTCTTGTCAGCTTAAAAAAGACACATGACATCAGAGTCACAAGTTAAGTTTTATCTAGGGCAAAATGTGGACCATCACCCAGGAGATAGCATTTCACATAGCTCTGAGATACTGCTCCAAAGAATTAGGGAGGGAAGGTCAATATATGCAATTTTGGTGAAAGAGGAGTTCATGCAACTAAGCGTTCATCTTTACAAAATTTTCTGCTAATCGTGAAGAGTTGATGTCACCATGAAGTGATTTAGCACCGTCTGGGGAGCCTAGACTTTTCCTACGTATTGTTGAATTAGTCAATTCTATAAATTTTGACTGAGAAATTATTAAATACTAGGCTCTCACTGAGCACTAGGGATCAAAACTGAAAATGTTTCCTCATCCTTAAGGATGTTAGAACCTAAAGACAAAGACAAGAATAACTGGTTCATAGTTGTGCAATATAACTAATGTGACCAATGAACTATAATAGCTACTCTGATAATACATAGAAAGAAAGTATTTGCCCTAAAGGGTTAAAGATTGGAGTGTATTGTAAAGGATATTATAAAGAAGATGGCATTTTTAAACTTTCAATCAAAGGTTGAGGAGTGTCAAGGACACAGAGTGAAGAGAGAAGACAGAGTATTCAGAGAGGTGTAAGAAGTTCAGGAAAGCTAGAACATGACATGTAAATTTTCAAGAGATGAAACCAGAGAGGTGAGTAAGTATTAGTAAGGACAATTAAGTATAATCATTTCAGATTTTGTTCTGATGAACCCACTGAAATATTATACAGAAGTAAGGGGAAGAAGTGATTTGATCAAATTTTCACTCTGGAAAGATCAGTTTAATTGCAATGTAGAGGAAATACCAGAGGCAGATAAGATTAGGGGCAGGGAGATCAGTTTGGAAATAACTGCAAAAATCTAAGTCACTGAGGAAGAGAGTGGGCCTGAAGGAAAGAAATTGTAGTAGGTGATGACAGTCTTGCCAGAGCTGCCCCAGGTCCTTGCTCAGAATCCATCAACCCCACCTTTAGTAGGAGTGTCCTTGCTCAAAATCTGCCAACTCCCACTTTTAGCAGGGATTAGCATAAATCTTAGGGCTTCCCTAGTGGCTCAGATGGTAAACAATCTGCCTGCAATGCAGGAGACCTGGGTTCAGTCCCTGGGTCAGGAAGATCCCCTGGAGAAGGAAACGGCAACCCACTCGAGTGTTCTGGCCTGGGAATTCCATGGACAGAGGAGCCTGGCAGGCTACAGTCCATGGGGCCACTAAGATTTGGACATGACTGGAGTGACTAACACTTACACTTAACTTTTTCAGCATAAATCTTGAAGTTAAAAGTGTCCAGAGACAAGAAAGGAAGCTATAAACAAAAAAATTCAAATGGAGCCGGCTAAGGACCAAGATGACAATGACTCTGACTTCCAACAGACCCTGAGTTATACACTGATTTTTACTATCTGCAGTCAGGGCTCAGCCATGTCCAACTCTTATCAACCCCATGGTTTATAGCCCACTAGGATCCTCTGCCCATGGGGTTTTCTGGGCAAGATTACTGGAGTGAGTTGCTATTTCCTCCTCCAGGGGAATCTTCCTGACCCAAGAATCCAGCCTGCATCTCCTGCATTGCAGATAGATTCTTTACTGCTGCACCACCGAGGAAGCCCATCAGCATATTAAACGACACATCTACCAGCAGCCTAGACTAGACATTGAGAATCAAAAAAGGATAGAAAGCTGTATCGCTGATCATGCTCATAGCGCCAACTGTCTCGCTGTATCTCACGGTGCACACTGTTTACTGAACCCACGTAGACAAGTCATGAGCTAAGAGGCTGGAAGAAAATGGGAGGAGCCATAGGAACTGTAGATGAGTTTATTCTCTCCTGGCTGGTGCGGCAGCCGTAACACAACATAACTGCGCACAACCCTTCTGGGCTTTTCCAGGTGGAACTTACACGGATGTACCACACAAAGTAGCCCGTGACCAAGTGAGTACCACGTGCAGTGCTATAAATGGTCTCAGCTGATACATAGTCATTATTTAGAAAATGTGGGGCGAGAGAGCCTGAACACGCCATCTTGGCTAATTTGCTCTCCCCACACTCCACCCCTGCAGGGTCTCTCACCTCACATTCTGTGTGCATTCCATCGTCCGTGATATTCGCTTGGTGAGTAACACTGACCCGTGGATTTACATCTTGCAACAGCAGTAGCTACAACAACAGTCACATCCGCAACACATGGCAAAACCCAACACCAGGTATCCCCTGGAACTCACGTTGTGGTCCTCGCCTTCATGGGGCTAGAAGGGCCACCCACTGCATGTGCAGTGCCTTTATCTGCCTTGACCAAGTCCGCTCTCTGACCTTGTGAGACTGCAGGAAAGCCTCCACAGAGGCAGCTCCAATCCTGTGTGGTTTCGTTCAGGACCCGCAAAAGCGCCCAGAGGTGCCAAGTCCACCCCTTCCAGGAGGGGATTTTTGCAGCCTTCACAGCCCACCCACATGGTCACACTTTTCTAAATCTGAGGCCACAGCCTTTACAGGACACTGTTCTAAACCTACACTATAGGACACAGCCTGCATCTACACCCTTTGGCCTCCATAGCCATCAGAGCACGCACTAGGACCAGGAAATGGCTTCAGCTCGCCGTAAACAAGGCTGCATTCAGCGCCGGTGTCAGCCAGGGCCCTTCCTCTCTGTATATCAGCAAGTGACCAGTGAAGTGCAGGGTCCACGTGGGCCTCCTGTCCCTGCTTGGGCTCTTCAGGAGGACACCTTGGCCTGAGCCCATTCAAAGCAGAAAAGGGCATCATCTAAAGGAACATCCTTGGGCACCATGCAATCTGCTCACTGAATCACCTGTACCTCTTGCTGTGGGTGCTTCCCAAGCTTGGTAAACTGCTGCTGTGGTCTCAGTTGCCTCCATAGCTCTAGGAGCAGAGCATTGGGCTGTCTATAAGTTTTATTTTTGCCTACTCCTGCTGCCAGCAAACCAGCCCACATCTGCATTCTCATCACCCAGATGCAGCCTTTACCAGCTCAGGCGTCCTTCAGGGTCTTCACCCTTTTAATCCCCTTTGCCTGCCACCATCCCTCTAGTTCTCCCAAGCTAGTCACCACCGAGGTCACCTCATAGATGGCGCGCCCCACATAGGGTGCAAGAATATAAGTCCGGGATCCGAAAGTGGTAGATGGGGCATTGTTCAAACTGGCATCTCAAATGCTGCCAGTAAAACGCTCATCATCTGGGCCTCAGGTATTTGGGTTAAACATTGATGGCTTCATGCCCAGTTCCTCACCATGTGGGTCAACTCAGCATAGGCATACCATTCACTCACAGTATCCAGGACTTCTCCTGTGTTCACCCACACAGTGCAGATGGCAGAGTTAATCCATTCTATGAGGGTGTGTGCTTGGCTGAGCGCCCCCTGCAGAAGTCGCCTAGCATTCTGCACCTTTGTCTTAACGACAAAGGGCTTCGCTGGTGGCTCAGATGGTAAAGCATCTGCCTGCAATGCAGGAGACCTGAGTTCAATCCCTGGGTCGGGAAGATCCCCTGGAGAAGGAAATGGCAACCTACTCCAGTACTCTTGTCTGGAAAATTCCATGGATGAAGGAGCTTGGTAGGCTACAGTCCATGGGATGGCAAAGAGTTAGACACGACTGAGCAACTTCACTGGTTCACTGGTGTCTCAACGAGGGGTAAGTGATTATCGATGCCAGCCATTCCACCTCGCCCCCAGCACACAGGATACTGTCCACCCCTGGGTACCAAAGTTGCAAGAGGCATGCTGCCAAGCATTCGCCTTGCTTTTGCTGAAATTGCCTATACAAGTTGACCAACTCCGCTTGAATATATGGTTGATACATCATGAACTCAGTCACATTGAGGGCCCCTTGAAGATGTCCCCCACTGGGCCATAGGCTACTCATGCTTAACTTTCCACTTCACAACAGGCCTCTCTGCCAAGCAGGGACCTGCAGTCTCATAATGTTCACCACCATCATCTTTGTTCTCATAATGTTCATCATCACCGTCACTTACCGCCTCACTGTCTGAGATGCTGGGTTCTCCAGGGCCACGGGGTTCTTGCCCTAATACCAATATACGCTGCTCTAGTTCTTCCAAGCGTCTCTACACACTATGCCCTGGTGCATCGTGTAGGGCACTATCCATATTTGCTTTCAGGGCAATCAGGAAAACCCAGCCCATGGTGCCAGTGATAGACCGTGCCACCTTGTTCGGCAAATGGGAACTCACCACCTGCAATACCTTTTCAGTGCCATCCGGGGATGTGTCCACCACCTCTCAAACTTCCACTGGAGCCCACGCTGAGAGGATCACGGCTGCGTGGTACCACATGCTATGAGGTGGCCACTGGCTCCCTCCATCCAGCGGAGCCTCAGGCTCCCCTAGCTGCTGGGTATCCTAATGACTCTGCCAATTGTATCGCCGATCCTGTTCATGATGCCAGGTGTCTCCCTGTTCCTCCCTGAGCGCACTGCTTGCTGAATGCATGGTAGGCAAGGTGCGAGTGAAGACGCTCGAAGAAAACTTGACCAGTCACAGGAACGGCAGACGCGTTTATCTCTCCTGGCGGGCACAGCAGGCACAACATAACACAACATAACCACACACAACCCTTCCAGGCTTTTCCAGGTGAAGCTTACACAAGTGTGCTGCACAAAGTAGCCCTTGGCCAAGTGAGTGCCTCATGAAGCACGTGCTTGCAGCGCTACAAGTGACCTCAGCTATTACACGATCATTATTTACAAAACGTGGGGGGAGAGCCTGGTCATGCCGTCTTGGCTAGTTTACTCTCTTCACAAAGCTCTAGAACAAGCCCTGCTCCTTCTACAGTAGATTAATGGTCATGCCTCCCCATCACTAACCCCATTCTTCTTCCCTTTGTCTTTAGTCTTAAAAATAAAGTCCCTCTTGCAAGGTGAGTGAGAAGTTTATCTATAAACTTAGTTACAGCTTCTCCATTCTTTGGACACTGAATAAAGCTTGTGCTGTGTCAGTTACAGCTTTATTGTTCAGCTGCTTAAATGGAAAGGGAAAAGAACTCTACCCCACTAAAGCAGAGAGCCTTGGCTGTGTTAGGCTGCGAGAGCAGGGTCCATATGGCTTAATTCAGTTAATAAAGGGAGGGAAAGTATTAAGCGCTCTGCAGAATGTGGCATATACAGGCCTTGGTGGAAGATTTAGTGTGTGGGAGAGATGGCTAGAATAATAGCCTGATTACTTGCTAGGAATAAATGGTGCTATTTACCAAGGTGGAGAATGCAAGAAAAGTCCAAATTTATGCAGTTGGGGTAGGATATGAAATTGAGTCTCTTGCCTCAAAAGAAGAATTGCAGCAAAAAATCTATTATCATATCTTCTTTTCCCCCTTTCCTTATTTATTGCTCATGTATTTACTTAGTGATCTAAAATGGAAAACTCAGGCCAAGTCCAAGGATAGGTTAATATCCTCTGCAGGGAACAATGATAAACACCTTTACAAACTGTTGTGTACAAGTCAAACTAGGCAATTGTCAGTGGAAGAGATTATGAGCTTATTTTAGGCCACTGAGTGTCTATTACTCAGTTAAATTATGTTTATATTCTGTAAATCTTTAATTTTACCAGAGGAAAGAAATTCAGCCTACATTTTCTATCAGAAACTCCCTAAGAAGACAGAGAATGACTTAAAAATTGGAAATAAGAATCAGCAATGGATTAAGGGATTTATTATTTGCCATTTAAAACTTTGATTATTACCAAGAATTCAGTATTGAGTAATGTAATGGGCTGCCTGATTTGATGGACTTTTTATGATTTTTTTTTTAAAAAAATAAAGCTTCTATGCAAAAGTTGCCAGGTGCATTATCACCTGGGTGCTGTTTCTAGAGTCCTGGTCAGGGCCTTCTTGTTGAGGCAAATGTGAGATAAATAGGCTCTTGTGTTCCTAACACTCATAAATTCTTAGGAAATAGGCAAATTGATATAGGTTCTTGAAACTTCCTGCCAGAAGTACATTTGAGACTCCCAAGTTCTTTGTCTCTGAAATGCTTGAAATTAATGCTAGAAGAAAGTCTTTTGAGTTTAGAAGCTCCTGGTGAGGTTGAAAGACAGAAAAAAATGGAGCCCCAAGAGGAAACTCTCTTTGGCCTCAGTATCCTGGCTGGGTTGTTAACCAGAAAGGCTTACTTTTGGTATTGGTGACTGTGCTCAGTAGGCCCAGCCATCCTGGAACTGGGGTCCTTTTTTGTGAGTTGTGCCTGAATATGTAACAGTAAGGATGGAAATTTTGAAGGTTCAATGATCCAGTTTTCACAGAGACAACATGAGAAAGTGGCAGAAGGAAAAGCAGGTGGAAAGAGGCGGCTTTGGTCTATATTCTAGCTCCCAGAAGCATTTGCAGATAGAACAGCCTCCTCATAAAGGCAAAATAAAGATTAAGAGGCCAGAGATGAACCACTGAATGGGAGAAATTTTACTGTTGAAAAGTCAGTCCAATTCAACACGAAGTCTAGGCGACGGAAGATGAGTTTGGCAGGGTGGGGGATTGGGTAGGTCTTCTAAAGTTGAGTCGCCTACCACCTGCAAGGGTTGATTTGTCCAGGAAGCAGTCTGAGACGGAGATTCGTGTTCAGGGCCATAGAGCAACACAAGCCAACAGGAGTGAACAGAGGGAGGTGAACTGTGATGCAGGGACTTGAAAACTGAGCTGCCCCTCAGAGATGTCCTGAATTTAGCCCTGGCGGCTGGATCTTTGACCTTGCCTGGTCAAAGCCTCTTTGAGTGCAAGGTTACCAGAGAGGAAAGTGCCTGCGCTAAGAGAGAAGACACGTTCCTCCTGGGCAGGGACTCAATCAAGAGCCCTCTGTAGACAGCACTCTGGGTAGCTAGAGAAATCGGGGAATTTGGACGGAATAGGGACATCTAGGCTACACGATAGGTCAGCCACTGCACTCTGTGTCTGATATTAGAGTGATTGAGGTCTGTGCCGCTGAATATGTGCTGATAGTTGGGCTTGGACATTAAGTGTTGGGCAGGGGTGGGTGGGGGGCACTCTGCCCCAGGGGAGGAACACTCAGCTTGGGAACGGGGTCCAGTCACCTTGTCAGCATCCAGGTGTCTAGTGGGTGCTCTGACCTCCGGACCGCCTGTGTTGCTGTCAGCAGGCCAGGTGCCAGGTCAGGGTCTGTCATTCCTGTGGACCAGCTTCCCCTGGGCTGTGCTCAGTTACTCAGTCATGTCCGACTCTTTGTGACCCCATGGACTTCAGCCCACCAGGCTCCTCTGTCCATGGGGATTCTCCAGGCAAGAATACTGGAGTGGGTTGCCATGCTCTCCTCAAGGGGATCTTCCCAATCCATGGATTAAAGCCAGGTCTCCCACATTGCAGGCAGATTCTTTACTGTCTGAGCCACTAGGGAAGCCTAAGAATATTGGAGTGGGTAGCCTATCCCTTCTCCAGGGGCTCTTCCTGACTCAGGAATCGAACTGGGGTCTCATGCATTGCAGACAGATTCTTTACCAGCTGAGATACCAGGAAAGCCCATCAGGTTCCCATAGTCCTTGCATAATTGCTAAGGGAGATCCTGGATTTTCTGCTAATTTGACCTATGAGGCTTTGATGAGTTTGAATTTGATTAAAAATAAAGAAAGGTAAGTAAGATTGAGGGATACTCAAGTTATTCGATTTTGTGCAACTTGTAAATGGCCATAACCCTGACAAAAATAGGGAAATTGAGAGAGCAAGCTGGTTTTAATAGGAAGGAATAGATGATGGATAAAATAAATTTTGGAAGCGGTTACAAAGCTGTAGGCAGGCTGTGGGTAAAATAAGTGTTGTCCTTGGCTAGGCATGAAGTGAGAGAGGGACTGTTCTTTCCTTTGCATCTCCATCACATTTGGATGAATTATCTTTTGTCATTGGTGTGTTTGACTCTTCTTACTAAACAGTGAACAGCTTAAGGTCAGGTGCGAGGCATTGTTTTACACTTGGAACCTGACATCATGGTCAATGTATGGAATAGAGTAGGTTCTCACTCTTTGTTTGTTGAATGAAATTGGAAATGAAAGAATGAACAAAAGTGAAGGAGAATTGTGTGTATGTGTGCATGAGTGTGTGTGTGTGTGTATTTGTGTGGTGAGCGGGACTGATACAAGCTTTACATATTTGTAACATTTATTCCTTAAAGCTTAAAATGAGTGTTAAGTAGCAGTTCAGATCCTGCTGGGTTCGAAAAGTCAGAGTCCTGTCAGCATATTCTCAAGCTTTTTCCCAGCACAGGGGAACGCTGGAGTAGGGAAGCAGAAGAGACTGACCATGGTATTCTACCGCCCTTTGACTTGTGGCTCCATTAGTAAATTGAAAAGAGGCTAAATCTTTGGCATGTGGGAATGCTGGGAGGCTTGTTGTGACATAGCGTCAAGGTGATCCAAAAAGATTCACTGAACTGAGGAGATGTCTGTAAATTAATTTTTGCTTCTTAAAGAATAACCCTAAGCACACCATATAATTTATAATACTATTTGATGTGACTGTGTTAATTCCCTGAGATATTTACTATTTCCTTTTCGATTCCATTATCTTCCCAGGCACTGAAGTCTAATTTACATATTAATAGTTTTACCTAATCACCAACTTCTAGAAACTTCTGAGTATGTGTCCTGTGTTCCAACCTCTTGAAACTTTCAGAGCTTCTTCACTCACCCCACACTCCTACATGTCTCAGACTAAGTAGTTCACAGTTGACAAGATGCATTTATAAATTTTCCTGATTTTAAATTTACATAGCACATTCAAATATGCAGAGAAAGTATAGCTTTTGTACTTTTCATAATTCATCTAATCATCTCAAAAGAGGCCCTTCCTTATTTGGTAGCAGGTGCAAGAGGATACTAAATTTAGTCCAATTCAGTAAACTCAGTTGCTAATTTAAATAGCATCTGATATATAATTCCATCTTATAAAAACTTCTGGAGCTTCCCTGGTGGCTCAGATGGTAAAGCGCCTGCCTGCAATGCAGGAGACCCGGGTTGGATTCCTGGGTTGGGAAGATCCCATGAAGAAGAAAATGGCAATCCATTCCAGCACTCTTGCCTGGAAAATCCCATGAATGGAGGAGCCTGATAGGCTACAGTCCATGGGGTTGCAAAATTCAGTCTCTTTTGGATAGATTTATTTTTATATTTCCCCAGTTTCTGCTTCTCTCAAATATGGATCTTGGAATATGCAGGAGGGAGATTAGGAGACCACGTGGGGGCAGGGAAGGGGAGATGTCCCAGAGCTAAGTGCCTAGGTCCTTGGAGCATCTTTGTGGCTCCTCTAAACCCAGGCAATGCCATGTTTCCTCTGGTCAGTGGTGCCTTGCTGGCATCTGCTGTTAAGTCTACAGTTCATAAACTTGGGAAATTTTCTTTCTTGGTTAAGTCAGATCCTGGTGAAGTCAGAGACTAAGGATTCAGTTCCCCAGCTTGGTCCTGGATTAGGCTGAATGTCTCATTGATATTAGCATTTTGCTATAGTTTGCACCTTGGGACCACTTGTTCCCAGTGTAGTCACAATTCTGTATAAGTTCACCAGCCAGCATGACCGACTAGTTTCCTTACAGGTTCACCAATCAGCATCATCAATTACTCTCCTTACAAGTTCACCAACCAGCATCATCAGCTACTCTCCAAGTCTGCCCCAGAACATGCAGAAATTCTGGAAGCCCTTCTACATCACATAGGATTTAAAGATTTTCTAATTATGTCAGACTTCTGTTTCATTCAGCTACTTAACAAAATTTGAGTTCTCAAATTTCTTCTCTTGCCATCCTGTATTCACTCTTTTGGAGATCTTCAGTTCAGTTCAGTCACTCAGTCGTGTCCGACTCTTTGCGACCCCAGGCCTCCTTATCCATCACCAACTCCCAGATCTTCTTTAGCACCAAAACTGTAAATACCATCTGTGAGCTAACGGTTCCCAAATATGTGTCTACATCCCAGACCTTCTGCCAGATTCTAGATTTGAATAACCAGTTACCTACTCAACATCTCCATTTAGCTGTCTAATAGGTCTTTTAAACTTACATGTCTGAGATGGAACTACTTCTCTGCCTCTCAAACTTCTCCTTTATCAGTCTTCCTCAACTCATTAAATAGCATCATCACTCTTTCAGATACTCAGCATAATATGTTAGCATTATCCATGATTTTCTCACAACCATACCCAATCCATTGGGACATTCTCTGACTTTCTCTTTAAAATAAACCCAGGCTATCACATCAAAAAAGAATAAAATACCCAGGAATAAGCTTAACCAAGGAAATGAAAGAGCTATACTCTGAAAACTATAAGACATTGATTAAAGATTTGAAAATGATACAAAGAAATGAAAATATATCCTGTTTTCTTAGATTTGGAAGAATTAACATTGTTAAAATGTCCACAGCACTCAAAGCAATCTTTGAGCAATTACAGATTTAATGCTATCCCTATCAAAATACCCAAGACATTCTTCACAAAACTAGAACAGCTAGTTTAGTTTTAGAAAACTAAAATTCATGTGAAACCACAAAAACCCCCAAATTGCCAAAGTGATCGTGAGACAAAATATAAAGCTGGAGGTATCACACGCCCTGGCTTTGATACTACAAAGCTACAGTAATCAAAACAGCATAGTGTTGGCATGAAAGCAGACACACAGAACAGAATAGAGAGCTCAGAGATGAACCCGCACCTATATGGGCTGTTAATCTTCAACAAAGGAGACAACAATACACAGTGAAGGAGAGACAGTTTCTTCAATAAGTGCTGCTGGGAAAACTGGATAGCTACATGTAAAAGAATGACATTTAAACATTCTCTCATACCAAATACAAAAATAAAGTAAAAATGGATTAAAGACCTAAGTGAAAGATCTGAAATCATAAACTCCTAGAAGACTACCTAGGCATAACACTCTTTGACATAAATTTTAGTAATATTTTCTTGGGTCAGCTTTCTGAGGCAAAATAAGTAAAAGCAAAACTAAGCAAATAGGGTTTAATTAAACTTAAAAGCCTTTGTACAGCAAAGGAAACCAATGGCAAAATGAAAAGACAACCTACAGAATGGGAGAAAATATTTGCAAATGATATGACTGATAAGGGATTAATATCCAAATATATAAACAACGTATACAACTCAACATGAAAAAACAACAGACAACCTAAGTTGGCAGAAGATCTGAATAGACATTTTTCCACATAAGACATACAGATGGCCAACAGTGACATAAAAACATGTTTAACATTGTTAATAACAGAGAAATCAAGTCAAATTCACAATAAGGTATTACCTCACACCTGTCAGAATGGCTATCATCAAAAAGAACCCAAATAACAAATGTTGGAGGGAGTGTGGAGAAAAATAAACCATAACACACTGTTGGTGGGAATGTAAATTGGTGCAATCACTATGGATAAAAGTATGGAATTTTCTCAAAAAGCAATATATTGATTTGAAGAGATACATACAGCCCAAAGTTCATAGCAGAAGTATTTACAATAAAAATATGGAAGCATCCTACATGCCCACTGACGGGGGAATGAATAAGAGATATTATAGATATACAATGGAATATTACTCAACTATTAAAATGAGTGAAATGCTACCATTTGCAACAATGTGGATGGACCTAAAGGGTATTATGCTTAGTGAAATAAGTCAAAGACATTACTGTATGATGTTACTTACACATAGAATCTAAAATATTAAACAAAAGAATGTACTTAATAAAATGTAAACAAACTCACAAATATAGACAAAAAACTGGTGGTTACATTGGGGAATGGAAAAGTGGGAGGGGAAAGATAGGGGGAGGCAATTAAGCGGTACAAACTCCTGTATATCAAATATGAGCAACAAGAATATATTATACAGCAGAGGAAACTATGGCTAATGTTTTATTACAACTTTAAGTGGTGTATAATCTATAAAAATATTGGATCAACATAATGTACAACTGCAACTAATAATATTGTAAATCAATACTTCAATTAAAAAATTCTTCCAGACTCTGTACATATTAACATCTTTCCCACTACTACCTTGGTCCATGATATGGTCTCTTTTCTCTTGGATTAGCTTCGCAATTGGTCTCCCTGTTTCTGACCTTGATATAGACATCTATTCTCAATATAGCATTTAGAGAGATTTTTAAGACATCATCTAGAAAGATTTTAAAAACATCGTGTCACACCATTTACTCTTTCTGTTCAAAATTTTCCAAAAGCATTTGCTATTTTGCCTGGCATCCTCTTCCCCCAGATGGCCGTTGGCTGTTCGCTCACTTTCTTTAGGTCTCTGCTCAAGTATCGTCATTTAGTGAGGCTTTCTCTGTCCATTTTAAAGGTCATCTTAAAATGGCATGCTCCTCGCTTCCCCTGCCAACAACTGAAATTCCTTGCTCCATTTTACTTCTCTTTGTAGCACTTACATTCACAGATCTGTGCATTTCTTTCTTCATTGCCTCTTTCCTCAACTGAAGGGCAAGATCTATAATGTCGAGAACTTAATTCTGTTAATTACTTTATTTCCAGTGCCTAGAATGGCACCTGATGTGGAGAGAGCACTCCACACATTTGTTGATATAACGTCTCTACTACGTTGCTTAGATCGTGATGTGAGGGAAGTCCATTAGATTTTGCAGCTCAGCTTTCGCTCCTGCTCCGTCCTGGGTCCCTCTGTTTGATGGCCCTAGCAGGACTGTCTAGCGTCTTTCAGGGAGCTTCCTCTACATTTCTGTGGGTTTATTTTGCCATCTGAAAGTGTTAAAGTGTTAGTCATTAAGTCACATCCAACTCCTTGCCACCCCGTGGACTGTAGTCCACCAGACTCCTCTGTCCTTGGAATTCTCCAGGCAAGAATACTGGAGTGGATAGCCATTCCCTTCTCCAGGGGATCTTCCAGACTCGAACCCAGGTTTCCCATGTTGTGGGCAGAGTCTTTATCATCTGAGCCACCGGGGAAGCCCTTTTGCCATGTGAGTTGTGAAGAAAACAGTACTTTAATATTGCAAATTCCAAAGTATATGAAATTTGTTATTACTTTAAAGATTTAACTAAAATTTAAGGTTAGGAGAATTCCCAGAACTGCTTGTTACAAAGAATGTGACAGAGAACCTGGCTTATTAGATGTAGGTCTAGATTTGAAGAAAGAAAAGAGGTAATAATCATAATAAAACAAATCATGTTCAGAGTTATTACTTACTGTGTGCTGACTTTGTCCCCAAACCTGTGTATATTACCTTCGCAACAGCCCTAGAAAATAGTACCTCTCTTTCCCAGATGAGAAATCCAGGGCCTGAGTCATTACTAACATGATTAAAAGTCAGAGATTTAATAAGAGGCTGAGCTGGGATTGTTCACTAGATTTTTTCTGCTATAGCACGCTGCATTCACAGTTGTCTTCAAAAGGATGTTGGCAGCCTATGCCTTTTGGGAAACTATCTGCAGCGCTGTTTGAAAATTATCTTAAAAGCCCTTCAAAGAACCATAGTGGGATAGCTTCTTATATTGGGAACTAAAAGGGCCCACCATTTCTGTGACTGTGCATGTCATTAAGCTTATTTGTCTGGGATTATGTGCAGGCTAATGATCAGCAATTACCATGATTATAGAACGATCTTTCATCTGGAACAGTGAGGCGGCCTTTGGCAGCACAGAGAGGTGAGAGTGGACTACACAGGGCATCACAGCGAGAAGCGGGTGACCTGCCTCCACCCGGAGCTTCTGCAGAAGCCGCAGGTCGAGGAAGCCAGAGGAAGCTAATTGCCTGTGTATGAGTGATGAGTGCTGACGGCCGTCCTGCCCGCAGCAGCCGGAGCCTGGGTTTGACAGCCTCTGCATCAGCACGGGGGCTCTGCATCAGCACGGGAGGACCAGGACCGGACGCTGACAGCGTGAGGGGAAAGCCGCATCCTCCGCCTTGGTGCTCCTGCCCCCGCTGCACTGCTCACAGCCCTGCTGTGTTTCTTAAAGGTGCCACGGGCCTCACCCATCATGGGAAACTGATCCTGCCCACTCATAACTAGGACTGTCACCTTGGGTCATATCACACGGCTTCTTTGAAGTCACATAATAACCTTATCTCTTTTACCGGGTGCTGTTCATCTACTTCGTGATTCCACACACAATGACACTGTTGTAAAGGTAGCCTGCCCTTTCCTGACGTTGTAAGCTCTTGCTGGCCAAACCATAAACTGGGAAAAAATAAGCTTCACAAGTCACTCTGTGTGATGATTTTGAAAATAACATAATAGTGTGACACATTAGTATTCACAGGTAGAAAACAGTGCCTCTTTTTGCGTTACCAAAGCAGTGCAGAGGTCTTCTGTAAAAAAGGGTGGACCTGGCCTCCAAAATCATTTTCAGGTGCTACATCCTTCCCTAATTACCATCAATTGTACATTCTACCCTCTATTCCCCCAGCACTGTGGTTGCATTTATTATAATCTTGTTTGAGGAGGAGGGTGGTGATTGACACCAATTCTCTTTACAAATCCCGTGTGAAGTATGATTTGGTTTTCTAATTGTGCACGTTTACACAATCTGCTTCCTATCCCTGCTATCCCTGCTAGATTACTATGAGATGAAAGGCTCATCAGTGCGGAATTATGTTTTCTCAACAAGGTCTTGGGTCTGCTGCTGTGCCTCTGGTGATGACAGAATTTGAACATTCTCAGCATTATGGATTTCTCACACGTATCATAACTGCTTCCGTAGCTGTACCAACAGAGGGCAGTGGAAGCCAGGTGGAAGTCAATAGAAAATTCTCTGACCAAACACTTGAGTTGGGTCCTGAAGTGTGAGCAGGAGTTTGACAAGCCAAAAAGAGGGAGAGAGACACATGTTTTAAACAGCATGAATGGCAGATGGAAAATGCCATATGGCACGGCAAGCCCTGTTTAGAAAATGGTGATCAGTTTGCTGTGCTACAGCAGTTATCTTTATCGTGTTACTCTCTCTCTAGCTGGAGCTCTTTGTTTCTAGAGTTACGTGGAATTTGATGTGTCGCTTAAACCCTGATGATAGTTCTACAGTACTTATGGAAAGGTGCGTACTGGGACTGAGGGAGCCTGAGGCTTACAAAGAGCAAGAAGCGACTTCCATGTGAGGTTTGAGATTGGGGATGAATTCTCTTCCTGCTCTGGGACTCATTTTCCCCAGTAATAAACCAAAAGTATCAACCACCCTCTGTCGGAAGGTAATCACTGAGTAAAACGTGATGGACCCACAGTCGGTAGACTAACCGCCCGACCTGGCAGCTTGTCAGTGTTTCTGGTGGAAGAGGAGGCAGAGAGGTGACGGGAGTCGTTACTGCCATCTCTCTGAGATGTACACACCATCTACGTGTGCTCTGGAGTGTACACTCACATCAGAACCTCACGGCTCTGGGAAAACAGACTGTACCTTTCCCCAAAGTGTGGGGAACCCATCCACATGGAAAGTGTTTGGAACCCCTTGGAAGTCTAGGGTGTCTATATTATCCTTTTTCATGCAGTCACAGGGGATTTGGTGTCACTAATTTTAGGAAAGAAAACCATCAGGAAAATACACCCACACGTCTTCACAGTGTTTTATAAACAGATAACCTATGAGTTAGATGGAGTGAATTTTATGTTAAAGAATAAGTGATTCTCTTGAGGGGAGAGAAGAAGAAAAAGAACAAGAAAAGGAAGCTAGAGACCAAGTGAAATCATGAGCCCTTTCCAACGCTTCTTCCTGGATTTTCTGTGACACTGGCTAGAGGCTGTTGTTTTGCACCGTGGTTTCCTTGCTGTACGTAACTGAAGTATCCCAAAAGGTCTGACAAAGTAACTCATGGAAGAATCCAAGGGTCCTGTTCAACGACGGCTGGTGACGTGGGCTGGAAGGGAGCAGAGAGCCAGAGCCCCTCAATCCGCGCGGCAGGCAGGACACCACAGCCCTTCCTTCTTGCTGGCTTCCTTCACACTTCACAGTGCGAGCTCTGCATTTCACATGAGCAGAGGACCTTAGACTCAGCTCTCAGACAGAAGGTCCATATCTCCCTCTGGCCATCCTGTGTATAGCTTTCAACCTGGAAGGAGAGACCCTTGAATTTAGCACAGAAGCAGCCCCTGGGTGAGGCCAGCCCCTTGGTTTCCACCAGCCTTTTCCATGCACAGAGAAGGCTGGGCCCCTTGAATGAGAGGCAACATAAATTGATCAGAAAATCATCGAAGAAGAAAAATTGTAAGAAAAAAATAACTAATTTACCTGATTTATGAAGGTCATTATCAACCTACTAGAATGTTCTGAATCACTTGAGACAGTAAATTTTATGTGACAGAGATGACAATTGGGGAAAAATAAGTGGAGAAGCAAAGGAACAAACATTTTGTTTTCTCCTTGTCCTCACATTACGCCTTCCCTGCTTCTTATGGTGGAAACTCCTACCCTTTCCTATGATG
Organism: Budorcas taxicolor; assembly: GCF_023091745.1. NCBI lineage: Eukaryota > Metazoa > Chordata > Mammalia > Artiodactyla > Bovidae > Budorcas > Budorcas taxicolor. Next base: position 4,496,556 of record NC_068924.1, on the reverse strand, counting down.
TATGCCTTGACTCTTTTCCAGGTTGAAATTGAGTCATGCTGTCTTGCCCTTCATTTGGACTGAAGGGTGTGATTCAGTTCTCTTAATAGTCTTGTAGTTTCAATTTCCTGGCTGTAGCTATTAATAATAGTCTCTATTATATGCTGGTCAAAGAACTGACTTTGATATTAGAAGAAATCTTCCATGCTGGGAGATAACAGTTTATGTTGTTCTGGCTCCTCTAACTGAAAAGGAAGTCATGAAGAGATTGAACAGCTAAAGAGTGCTTATTTCATACTATCTTTTGTTTATTTATTTTCTTTTCTTTCAGACATAGCTGAAATCTGTGAATTATAAGGAACTTAAGTGGTCACTGGGCTTCCTCGGTGGCTCAGACAGTAAAGAATCTGCCTGGAATGCAGCAGACCCAGGTTCGATCCGCGGGTCTGGACGATCCCCTGGAGAAGGGAATGGCTACCCACTCCAGTATGCTTCCCTGGAGAATCACATGGACAGAGGAGCCTGGCGGACTACAGTCCATGAGGTCACAGAGAGTCACACATGATTCAGAGACTAACTCGGTGGTCATTTAGTCTAATGTTTCCCAAAGAATAGGCAGTATGATTCTAGCTTGTACAAGAAGGAATTGTTTTTAAAATTTTCACAAATTTTATTTTAATATACACTAATAAAGTTTTAAATATGCACTAATAAAGTGCAGGGAAACCATGATTTCAAGAATATCATGGTATAGGATGAATATGTATATGGATATGTCAATAATTGTAAGGTTCTTGGGAATGACTAAAGTTTGGGGAACACTGACACATGTCTATTCTTTCTTTCAATGGCTGGGGAAACTGAGACACTGAAGACAAGTGACTAGTCTAAGGTTGCACAGCTAATTCCTAGTAGACTCGGGTTTCTTCAAAATTAATTTTTGTTGAAGTATAGTTGCTTTACAATGTTGTATTAGTTTCTGCTGTACAGAAAAGTAACTCAACTATACTTTTACATATATGCCCTGTTTTTTGGATTTCCCCCCCATTTAGGTCACCACTGAACACTGGGGCTTCCCTGGTGGCTTAGAGTTTAAAGCGTCTGTCTCCAATGCGGGAGACCCGGGTTCGATCCCTGGGTCGGGAAGACCCCCTGGAGAAGGAAATGGCAATCCACTCCAGTATTCTTGCCTGGAGAATCCCATGGACAGAGAAGCCTAGTAGGTTACAGTCCACGGGGTCGCAAAGAGTCGGACACGACTGAGCGACTTCACCTCTGAACACTGAGTTGGGTTCCCCGAGATATACACTGGATTTTCACTACCTGTCTGTTTTATACGTAGTACCAATAGTGTATGTATGTCAATCACAGTCTCCTAGTTCATCCTACCCACTTCTCCCTCTTGGTGTCCCCACACTCATTCTCTATGTCTGTAAGACTTGGTTAAACCCAGGATGTGAAACTCTTCATCTTTCACCATTTTCTTCATTTTTATAAATGTGTTCTTTGCTATAACCACAAATTCAATTTTTTTTTGTATTACTAAAACATGCATCTAATTTCAATGCATCAGACATAAAAATATAATTTGCAAAAATGTTCAATGTAGTATCTAACGAATATTGAAAAGTGATTTTAACAACGTGGCTGTGAAGTCCAAGGGCCTCTGCTCCCTTCATGTCTTGTAGCATGTATAACCCTCTCTAGCATGCTTGTCAGTCTCTTTGGATTGTAGTTCACAGTTAACTGAGGACAGATAACTTTTATCAACTAATTTGGATACCACCATTTTCTATGAGACCACGCCTGCCATCCACTATTCTGATTCTGTCTTTTTCTTCCATAACTTTGAGCCCCACGTCTCTGTTACCATGGACTGTGAGCAACAGTAAGCATAGCTCATTAAGTTCTCACTCTGTGCCAGGCAGTCTCCTAAGTGTTTTCTACTCAGGAGCAAAATGTTTTTACTCAGCCCGGACACACAAGATTAAGCAACTTTTCCAGTATTAGGAAGAGAGTAAAGATTGAAGGCAGGAGGAGACAGGGGTGACAGAGTACGGGATGGTTGGATGGCATCACTGACTCAATGGGAATGAGTTTGAGCAAATGCAGGGAGATAGTGAGGGATCGGGAAGACTGAAAGAGTGCAAGTGAAAGTTGCTCAGTTGTGTCCGACTCTTTGTGACCCCATAGACTATACAGTCCATAGAATTCTCCAGGTCAGAATACTGGAGTGGGTAGCCTTTCCCTTCTCCAGGGGATTTGCCCAACCCGGGGATCGAATCCAGGTCTCCTGCATTGCAAGAGGATTCTTTACCACCTGAGCCAGAAGGGAAGCCCAAGAATACTGGAGTGGGTAGCCTATCCCTTCTCCAGCAGATAGATCTTCTTGACCCAGAAATTGAACCAGAGTCTCCTGTATTGCAGGTGGATTTTTTACCAACTGAGCTATCAGGGAAACCCATAGGGTGCTGCATTCCATAGGGTTGCAAACAGTCAGACATGACTTACAGATTGAACAACCAAAGAGGTTTTGTCCCGGGTCACCTGTTCCAGTGTCCCCACTCTTGGTCTTGTATTCACAGCAAACCCAGTAATCTTGCCCCAAATCTTTACATTTTCATTAGCTTTTAAACCATATGACATTGAAAAACTCAGTGTAGTCTGTATATAATCGAATGGTAAAAGATTTTAAAAACAGCTTTGTTTTCAAACTTTCATGTTGTCTATAAAAATGGTATCATATATGATTTAACAAAATCCCTCAAAGAGTATAGGGGGCTGGAAATTGGTAGGATAATTAAAATGTATTTTATGCAAACTAATTTCAAAATTATGCAAAGCAGGATGGAAGAAGTGAGGAAGTGCAATGAGAAGGATGATTCAGAACGAAAACCACAATAACAATGGTGATATAATTATTGCATCTAGAATGTGTTGAGAAGTTAATATGGCCTAGCATTATGTTGAACACTTATATATTTAAATGCTCACAACAATCTCTGAGGTATTTGTCATCATTCTAGTTTTACAGATAAGGCAACAGTCTCCAGGAGGTTGTGCTGCGTAGTGCGTCCCTGTGACCAGCGGGTGATAGCAGAGCCATGATTGCCACATTTCCCCTCGTTTTATTCCCAGCAGCTCAAAGAGCATCTTTGGTAGGAGCCTCCACATTCTTTTGTTCTGTCTTGGTTTGAGTCATGAAAGAGGAACGTATTGATTTTTTTTCCTTCTGAGTAATAGCTGACCCACTATCCCCCAAGTTAGTCAGCAAGGATTCAGGAGACCTTTGGGGGCCTCAGCAAGAATTCATTTTAGAAATATCTTACATGCTTCCATCTCAAATGTTAAAGTACCACTTTGATTTTGAACTTCCGATTCCTCAGAAGTCTCATCACCCGCACTGTTCACTTCATTTGTGGGAGAGCATTTCTGCTCCTTTTGACTAATTCAGGAATCAACAGTGGTGGACTGGCCATCACAAAGACGTTTTAGGAGAAAATGGTCCACAGTTCAAAGAGGTGTTCTGATCTCTTCCTGGTCAAGGGCAGCTTCCCTGGAATAACTTTGTAAATTTCCAATGTAAATTTCCATTTTAAAAGCAACTTATTCAGCTGAATGCTTGATTTATTTGGTAAAAAAATCCTCCAAATCTACAAAGTCAATGCTATAAAACTGCATATAACCAGTAAGAAAAAGTTCAACTTTCGAAGAACAGATTCCTCTTTTTTAAATTCCACTTTAGATTGGATTGAGACTTGTCTTCTTGTAATTCTGAGATTCTGAACTATGTTTTCAAACATGACCTTGCAGAGCAATAGAAGTCAAGTGTGTTCCCTCTTCTAAATGACTGTCTTCACATATTCAAAAATAGCTCTCTTGTTCTCTCTGAATTGTCTCTTCTTCAGGTTAATCAAAGTTTCTTTAGAACTTCTTTCCTCCGTGAAAGACTAATAAAAGGATATTTCCTCCATAATGGTTTAGTGTCCTAGATAAAAACAGCCTAGTTCATTTTTGGTGTAAAAAAAATAAGAGATGCACAATGACAGAATGCCACTTGGCCTGTTTCCTCTTTGCAAGACTGGCTTTAGGATGATGATAAATATTTGTCTAAACTGCACAGCTGAGCCATATGTAAATTTGCATAATGGCACTCTAGGTGATGTGCTGCATGATAATTACTTGTTACTTGTAACTTGATAAAACCGGATTTTAGCAACATAGTCCTGACTGAACGCCCTGTCAGCAAATCAGGAGCCCCCTCTCCTCATGTCTCCTTGTCACCTTAGATGACATTCAGGAAGAAGGGAGATGTGGCAAGAGACAGTGGGAGACTCATCCAAGGCCATCAATATGCATGATTGCAAGCTATTTGTTTACAGTGCAAATGTTTTGATGTAATCAGTCCAAAATTTCAGAATCTTTGCCAACACTGATTCAGCTGGCCAGCTGGGTGAAGAAGAACGTGTATCAAACACGTTACAAGTCACGTCCTGCAGTGTTGCGTGAAGCAGACATTCAAGCTCTGGAAACACGCTTCCTACTCTTGTGAAGGGCATCAGTCTCTCTGGAAAAATACTTCCTGTTAGGCAAGGATTCTGTACTTTTCTGCAGAGATCTAAGGAAGTTGATCAAATCAAATCAACAGATTCAACAATTCCAGGAAAAAGCATCATGTTAGGTTTTGGGAGAAGGAAATGAATAAGACATTCCCTATTACTGCTCCTTTTGAACAGTCATTTGGATTTTGAAATGGTTTATATTGTTATAAGTAAAAACTCCTTTTTTAAGGATAATGATACGGCGATGTTGATGATGTCAGGCATCAAAGGAGCAGATTACAAAGATTTGAGAGGCTGTGTAGATTAGTGGATGAGTAAACACAGCTTTGGAGTATGAATTCTTACCCCACCACTTATCTTGGCACATTATATAACTCACCTGAACTCTGGTTCTCTTTTTTTCAATGAGAAAAAGAATATAAAGTGCTTCATAGAACAAGTAGCCCATAGTTTAACATATATCAACTATTAGTGTGGTATCTGTACAATAGACAATATATAACACTGTAAAGTTAGTAAAAACTTGGAATGAAGTGAAAAAGTCCAATGGAAAATAAATAACTTTAATCAATATGAAAGGATTGGAAGGGATCTTTCAATTTATCTTGAAAGAATGTGATAAGTACAGATTATAAAGTAAAAAATAAAATTACTAAATAAAAATAATTTTAAACACAAACCAAAGACATAGTCTCCACCCTCAGGGACCTTATGACCTGGTGGAAGAGACATAATTATGGGAACAAATGTAAGTGTAGTTAGTAATAGCTAGAACCAAGGATGGAAGGATGAACCCTATTGGAGTAGGAAGGAAATGCCCTGAAATAGTCCCTAGAACCCATAATGTCTGAGATGTAGTCAGAGAAACTATAATGGTTGTGGGGTTGCAGCTCAGAGAAGGAGGTCATTGGAGGCAGAAAGTCTCCACGTAACTATATAGTGAAACCCCACGCACAGGGCCATGAGGGATGTGTGTGACATCCAGCGTGACATATGTTGGTGCTGGATTGTGGAGAGTCTTAAATATCATATCAGAAATGAGGGCTTTGCTATTTAGTCTGTGAGTTCATTCCTCCAAACACTACTTGGAAAATGTATATGCTGTGAGGATGTATTAGGTACCCTGACATTTTCCTCCAATGATTAGATTCTCAGTATATTTTAAAAAATGAGAGTGGTAATGTTTTAAATAAGATGACTGTTGAGATAAAAAAACAATCAAAAATATGCTAATCAGGAATGGTGGTATTTGAGTCACTAAAAATGTGCCTCTTTACCCATTTTAGAAGGACCTGTGACCTTCTGCTTCATATGGCCAATAGAAGCCTCACATGGAAATTAGCATGACCAGTCAGCTTTCAAATTTCTGGATAAAGCTGAAAAAAAAAGAATAACATTTTAAGGCCCAGTAAAGTTTATCTTGACATTGTACAGGAGGCAGTGATCAAGACCATCCCCAAGAAAAAGAAATACAAAAAGGCAAAATGAAGGTCTGAGTAGGCCTTACAAATAGTTGAGAAAAGAAGAGAAGTGAAAGTTACAGGAGAAAAGGAAAGACATACCCATCTGAATGCAGAGCTCCAAAGAATAGAAAGTAGAGATAAGAAAGCCTTCCTCAGTGATCAATGCAAAGAAATAGATGAAAACAATAGAATGGGAAAGACTATATAGGAAAGCAATAGAATGGGAAAGATCTCTTTAAAAAAATAGAGCTACCAAGGGAACATTTCATGCAAAGCTGGGCACAATAAAGGACAGAAACAGTAGGGACCTAACAGAAGCAGAAGACATTAAGAAGAGGTGGTAAGAATACACAGAAGTATACAAAAAAGATTTGCTGATCCAGATAACCACCACAGTGTGATTATGGTGGAACCAGACATCTTGGAGTGTGAAGTCAAGTGGGCCTTAGAAAGTATCACTATGAACAAAGCTAGTGGAGGTGGTGGAATTCCAGTTGAGCTATTTCAAATCCTAAAAGATGATGCTGTCAAAGTGCTGCACTCAATATGCCAGCAAATTTGGAAAACTCAGCAGTGGCCACAGGACTAGAAAAGGTCTATTTTCATTCCAATTCTAAAGAAAGGCAATGCCAAAGAATGCCTGTACTACCACACAATTGCACTCATCTCACATGCTAGCAAAGCAATGCTCAAATTCTTCAAGCAAGGCTTCAACAGTATGTGAACTGAGAACGTCCAGATGTTCAAGCTGGATTTGGAAAAGGAAGATAAACAGGAGATCAGAGTGCCAGCATCTGTCGGATCATACAAAAAGCAAGAGAGTTCTAGAAAAATATCTACTTCTGCTTTATTGACCATGCCAAAGCCTTTGACTGTGTGGATCACAACAAACTGTGGAAAATTCTTAAGGAGATGGGAATACCGGACCACCTTACCTGCCTTCTGAGAAATCTGTATGCAAGTCAAGAAACAACAGTTAGAACCAGACATGGAACAACAGACTGGTTCCAAATTGGGAAAGGAGTATGCCAAGGCTTTATATTGTCACCCTGCTTATTTAACTTATATGTAGAGTGCATCATGGAAAATGCCAGGCTAGATGAAGCAGAAGCTGGAATCAAGATTGCCGGGAGAAATATCAATAACCTCAGGTATGCAGATGACACCACCCTTATGGCGGAAAGCAAAGAGGCCTTAAGAGCCTCCTGATGAAAGTGAAAGAGGAGAGTTAACAAGCTGGCTTAAAGCTCAACATTCAAAAAATGAAGATCATGGCCTTATCACTTCATTGCAACTTGATGGGGAAACAATGGAAACAGTGAGAGACTTTATTTTCTTGGGTTCCAAAATGACTGCAGGTGGTGACTGCAGCATGAAATTAAAAGACACTTGCTCCTTGGAAGAAAAGCTATGACCAACCTGGACAGCATATTAAAAAGCGGAGACATTCCTTTGCCAACAAAGTTCTGTCTAGTCAAAGCAAAGGTTTTTCAAGTAGTCATGTATGGGTGTAAGTTTGACCATAAAGAAAGCTGAGTGCTGAAGAATTGATGCTTTTGAACTGTGGTGTTGGAGAAGACTCTTGAGAGTCCCTTGGACTGCAAGGAGATCCAACCAGTCCATCCTAAAGGAGATCAGTCCTGAATATTCATTGGAAGGACTGATGCTGAAGCTGAAACTCCATTACTTTGGCCACCTGAAGTGAAGAACTGACTCATTGGAAGAGACCTTGATGCTGGGAAAGATTGAAGGCAGGAGGAGAAGGGGACGACAGAGGATGAGATGGTTGGATGCCATCACCGACTTAATGGAGACAAGTTTGATTAAACTCTGGGAGCTGGTGATGGACAGGGAGGCCTGGCATGCTGCAGTCCGTGGGGCTGCAAAGAGTTGGACATGACTGAGTGACTGAACTGAACTGAAGTGAAAGTTTATCCTCCCCTTGCAAAAATAAATCACCTCACCTTTAATTACTGACATAAAAATGGACTCAGGAACAAATCGCTAAAAGTACCCTGGGGTTCTTCCACTTCAAGTGAACTAGAGTTCCAGGGACACAGAAAGTACCAAACTTGACTTTAATGCTTTGAATTCATTTTATCAGACATACCATGGATGTGGTAGGACTTGAGACTGGGAGGTTTGTTGGGGGGAACCCTGGCTTTTGGAGGGAGTGGCCGGTCCCACAGATGTAAAAAGAGGATTAAAACAATGCTTCTTCAACAGGGTGCTCTTAGAGACTGATGGGGAAATGTCCCCCTGCTCCCTGCTTTTAGAAATTAATCAGGGATCATGCAGTGACATGAGGCCACTCCACCTACACCACATTAATAGCAGTCTTTTTACATTGACCATCACTTAGGAAGATTCCTCAGTTATCTGAAGCAATATGTACCCTTTCATTTTCCATGAAGCCCCAGGTGTTCTTGGTCCATCTCTCATTTTCTCACTAATAATGGGGAAATGACTGCACGGTCATTGTATGACTTATCGCGTCCATGCTCCATTGCTCAGTCGGGTCTTACTCTTTGTGACTCTTTAGCCCTCCAGGCTTCTCTTGCCTGGTTTACAGGCAAAAATACTGGAGCAGGTTGCCATTTCCTTCTCCAGGGAAATGTCCCAATCCAGAGATTGAACCTGTATCCTTGTGTCTCCTGCATTGGCAGGCAGATTTTTTTTTTTTTTTTTTAACCACTGAGCCACCAGGGAAGGCCCTGACCTGATCTTGTCAGCACAAGTTTTCTGATTTTTCCAACAACAGCTGGAACTCAAAATTTTAAATGTATTCTATTGATTTTCAGATGCTTCAAACTAACTACAAAATTTTGAGAACTCAAAACAAGCTATCAGGGATTCACAGAACAAGTTTGTGGTGTTGGTTGAGAGGTGTTAACTGCATTGTGGTTATAAGAACAGTCTCTGCAGCTACATTTTGAGTTCAAAACCCATCTCGTTTCTCATGAGGGAGTAAGTCATTCATTCGCCTCAGTTTCCTTGCCTGTAAAACCAGGCTTATGACATAAATGAGGATATGTGCCTCAACTTGGGCTTCTAGGGGATGCTAGTTATAAGGAACCCGACTGCCAATGCAGGAGATGGAAGAGACCTGGGTTTGTTCCCTAGCTCAGGAAGATCCCCTGGAGGGCAAGGCAAACCACTCCAGTGTTCTTGCCTGGAGAATCCCATGGACAGAGGTGCCTGGTGGGTTACAGTCCACAGGGTCACAAAGAGACTAAAGCAACTTAGCACACATACACGTGCCTTGAATTATGTGAATGAAGATTGAATGAGTTAATATAGATAAAGCTCCTGAACATGTGCTCCCAGGGCATGGTAAGCACTAGTTGGAACTTATTATTAGTTCTTATTATCATTCTGCCCCATGACATGAAATCAACTATCCACAATTGATGAGAAACTTGCACGGATCTGGGTAGTAAGTGAAGTAGGAAATAAGTTAACCTTCCTTGGAGAAGAATGTTCTATGTGGACATCAAATGACTAATGTTTAAAAATTACCAAGTTTCATGATGTTTTTACCTCTATTTCACTCCCAATCTAGATTCTACCTCAATTTCCATCAAGGGGAGTCCAGAGAAAAGTAAAAGAAGTAACTGATTTCACATTTGGATTTTTTTCTTTCTAGTTTTATCTTTGTTTTAATTACATTTCCTCTTTGTGATTTTTCAGGGAATAAAATTAGTAGAAGAAGGAATAAGACACATTGAGTTTCCACAGTGCACAGAGAGAAGTGCTTAATCCTACAGGAAATAATGACATAATTAGATGACTCTTTCTGGAAAGAAAAATAGAAAAAAAGAGAAAGAAAAATAAAAGAAGGAAAAGTTCATCAGTTTCCAAATATGACAGTAATTATACTCAGCTAAATATTTACCAGGTACAGATGACATTAGAATATGAATTTTCATCAGATGAGGTCCCAAAGATTTTTGCAGTAGCTCTCAATCTTTAATATGCTAAAGAATCATCCAAGAGCTTGTTAAAATGCAAGTTCTTGGACTTTACCTGGGAGAGTCTGCTAATTTAGGTTTGAGTGAGGCCCAGGCATGTGTTTGTATTAATCAGAGCACAGATTTCTGGACTGACCTTGAGGAACACTGTTCTCAAATAAGAGTTTAGGCTACTGGAATACATAGTTACCTATTGAACAATTCCCAGCTGCATTTTTAACTCAAAGATTCTTCAGTATTATCGGCCTTTTCTCAGTTCAAGGGGATGAATGTTGATTTGCTCAAATCAGTAACTGTAATTGCATTCACTTGACAGGCATAGACATGAGATGTCACTCTGGTCAATATGATAGAACGGTAAGCCTTTTGGGAAAGACTTTAACTTTGATTGAAGAGAGAAATACTCCAATGCTTTTATTTTCTCTGCCTGTGGGATGAAGCTGTGTGGGAGATAGTACTTGGAGCCCCTAAAGCTAGATACTAACATAAAGAGAGTAGCTGAGGATGATGGAGAGGAACTATGAGCTCTCAGTAACATTGCTAATGATCACAATAACCTGTGAAATATCTTGTCTCTGGGTTTGTTGAGATAATATGTCTCATATAATTTAAACTACTTTTAATTAGGTACCCTGTAATTCAAAGCTTGGAGCAGATATATGACACAAATTTTGTTCCGCAGTGCTATAAGGAACAGACCATAAAATGTAAAACTTGCGGAGTTGAGTCGACAGAACAAGGACAGTGGCGGCTGGAGCTCTCCCATTTGGGAAGTAGGTAATACCTATTATGCAGTCACAAAATACTTGATCCAACGACCAGTTGTTTCTTGGGTTTCAGACTATATTCTGATCTAATTTAGAAGAAAGAGAGGGAAAAATTCAGTGCATGGAGATTTATTGGCTGTCTATAGACTCCTCCACTAGGATTCTATAAGAGACAAAGTGTCTGCATGTGGCCTCTGTGAGAACAAGGAAAAAGAAAACAGGCTTTTCTAAGAGAGGCATGTTTTGAGCATAGGCTGAAAGTTGAGTTGACTGAGAGTCTTTTAATTTGAAGTCTTACAGTGCTGGAAAAGTCAGTTTCTGCCCTCCAAGCTAAAGCTAGTTTATAAAGCAGCAGGGAAACAGGGGATTTATCAGAAGATAAAATTAATAAGCTGGGTGCCTCAGGCCGCTTGCAGATATCCCCCATTGTTAATTATTTCTAAGTGAAGGAGAGGCAAGGCTGTATCAAAAGACTGGCAATTTCTCCAACAAAGACTATACTTTTCAAAAGTCTTAAGGTAGGGATCATTAAACTAAGGAAGAGGAATAAAGTCAGAGGGCAGAGGTCAAATAATAGACCTCTGCACTTGTTCAAATGCAAGTTTTGAAAGACCACGTTGAATCAGACATTTTACCTATAGTTACTAAACCATGAGAATGACTGGACAGGTGTGACAAGTTTGTGCATCACTGTGTTGCCAAGGAAAATATGATCCTGGCCAAGCACAGGTTCTGGAAGACTAAACCCAAAGGGAAACTGCAGGTTTGTACACCTGGACCAACAAAAATGGGGTGGCTAACTCAGTGCATACTTCAGAAAAGCTGTTTCACACTGTCCATCTTAGATGTAGTCAGGGAGGATGAACCACCGGAGAGCAGGACCAGTTTTGTGGAGGACAAGAGACAAGGGAGACCCTCTCCAAGGCAGAACCAGGTTTGTGGAGGATAGGGGCCAAGGGCCGGTCCCCAGGGGCAGAAGCAGGTCAGTCCACTGACAGCGAGTAAAGGCATCTTTCCAGGCTAGAACCTGGACTTCTAGCTGGCTGTTCTGGGGCTGACTGTGCCACCGGAGTGGAGTCTTCCCCCTTCTTGTCCAGCTGACTAAGGAGGAGTTTGCATCTCTCTGCTTTGCCTCTTTTTCGACTCTGTCCACACACATGTTGCTGTGGCACTTACCTTCTTCCTTTTCTTCCAGTGCACATTGTCATGTTATGGGCAGATAACTGGTCTTTGAACCATACTTTTGCAAACATGGACCCAGTGAAGAAAACTGTGCCTCATCCAGATGTCCAAGACCTGGAGCCAGAGACTGGAGGATCCTCGAGGCTTGTTTTCTTTAAGAAATGAAAGAATGAGTACCGTGTAAGTGTGAGGCCGCTATTTTAGCATAAAGATGGCACATATGGGTATCGGGTGCCCAGAGTGGAAGGTGTGAACTATTGTTAAATACTTAGCAGCTCTCTCTGCTTCCTGGCTCCCACTACACACTGCCTTGTTCAAAGACTTCAATTTCCGTCGAGCATTAAGAATGCATGTGGTTCATGGGGCTTCTCTTCAGCCTTCAAGGGGATTGACAAGAGAAAGCCAATCAGTCGTTATCAGCGACAGTCATCAGTTGAAGCCTGGGCTGTGTCTACACTATCAATTAAACAGCAAGGAAACTCTCCTGAGAAGCTACTTGAAAGGATTTTCCTTCCTGTAAAAATGATAGTGCATGGAGAAACCCTCCTCCCGCCTCTTTCGGCGTCTGGAAGGCTCTGTGTGAGGACAGAGTCTGCGGCAGCCATCATCCGGCGGCTCCGCTGGACGACAAAGCAGAAAGATGGAGCGGGCCGGGACCCCAGATAGCACTGCAAGGTCTTAGAGCCAGCCCAGAGCGGCTTGGTGGGCTATAGGCCACAGGGTTGCAAAAGACCTGAATGTGACTTAGTGACTAGACAGCAAGAGCTCTTCACTATTACCTTATTGATAAAGAATATTCTAGTTTCACCCTGGTGTAGAAGCTCTTGTTAGCATAGCAGCACTCTGATTTGAAGAGTGTTCCTGCATTTTAATTTCATTTAAATTCTTAAATTGAAATATAGTTGACTTATAATATCATACTTGTTTCAGGTACACTACATAATGATTTGACATTTGCATACATTATGATCACCAGGAAGTCTAGTTACCATCTGTCCCCACAGAAAGTTATTCCAATATTACTGACCTAGTCTTTGTGCCATATATTACATCCCTATAATTTATTATATAACTGGAGGTTTGTTCCTCATAATCCCCATCTCTTAGTTTACTCATCTTACCCTGTTTCCTTCCACATTTTAAATAAAACAAAAATGCCTCATAGTTCACGCTTCACTGCATCAGAATTAGAATGCTAATAAAACCAGGAGCAAGTTTGTTTTGCTTCAGTGGAACATTCTTGACCCTGCCTTCTTCCCAGCATCTCTGGTTAAACAAGTGTAGATGCTTTCCACAGTGATCCAGGTGGCTTAGCTAGAATATGTGATTTCTTGCTGATCTGATAATTGATGGAGAATAGGAGCTATCTGAACAGGGATACTTAATTACATTCACCGTGGGAATAGATTGTGTTGGCATTACTGTTGCTTAATTTATTTAAGCCACATACTCATTTTTGCCATTCTCTCTGCTCTTGGGAATTGGACGTGTCTCTATCTAGCATGGTATTTCATGCCTTCATGGACCATGTTGGAGATTTAAGTCCAATCAAGGACCAGTGATGAGATGGACATAAGGATGACTGAAGCTGAGAGAGAAAAGAAAGGTGATATTCTCACATATTTTACAATTCTTAAAAAATTGTATTATGAACTCAGAGCACATTTTTATGAGGAAAGTTAACATAAATTCAATAAAAACTGCTAATTTGTTCACTATAACTCCTTGAAAGTGTCTTGTACTGATCATGATGACATTTCACTTCAACCAGTACTTCCAGATTTGGTCTCCAAATAGTGGAGAATTACTAGCCCCTCATCATAGCACTATAGCTAATACTGGAAACGATAAACCCAATTTCTGCTTCAGCTACTATTTCAGATGTAACCCTAAGCTAAGGGGACACATTTTAGGATGTTGGTGAAGGGGAGTGGATAACTAAATTCACTCACAAGAATTTCAGGTCATTACTGCCAACAAGTTACTTGATCTTCTTGAACTATTGTCTCCCCATCATTTCCTCATTCATAAAATAGGGCTGTTAGTACTTTACCAGGGGATTGTTACTAGGGTCAAAACTGTATAAAGAAAATGAAGCTTGTGTTGGTTAGTTTGTTACCACATCATGTGAAGCTGGTTAGGCAGATTATAACCCAAGATGGGGTGTATGTTCAGGAAAGGTGTACTTAAACTCTATAAAGCAAAATTCACTTGGAGGGCCCCACAGAGGTGACCCCAGAGTCAGTTTTCTTTCAGAATAGCTGAAACTGAGGTTCAATGAAGACATATTATTTGTACATTGAAGCAGAGTATCAGCTTCAAATAAGAGCTCACCTACCATTCCTGGTGGCTCACACGGTAAAGCATCCACCTACAATGTGGGAGACTTGGGTTCAGTCCCTGGGTTGGAAAGATCCCCTGGAGAAGGAAATGGCAACCCACTCCAGTATTCTTGCCTGGAAAGTCCCATGGACCGAGGAGCCTGCTAGACTACAGTCCATGGGGCTGCAAAGAGTTGGACATGACTGAGCGACTTCGCTTTCACTATACAAGTCTTGAGGGCAGGTGCCCCAGGTTACAGGGATTCATTGCCCACGTGCCATTAGAATCCTTGTGAAGAGTGAATAGGGGCAGGACCTGCCTTTGGCACTACAATGGCCTTGGTTACAGGAGACAAGGCGTGGCATTCTTTCTGTCCCTTGTGTCTGGACTGAGTTTCTCTTGGCCTGTAGTTAGAAAAAATCCACTTACTTCCTTGGCCAGATGCTGCTCATTTTTCACATCTCAGCGTAGGTGACACCCTGAGAAGGTTATCTTGACCCCGCTGTCCACTCCAGTTCTGGGCTAGGTGTTTGCTACTGTGTGAGCCCAAAGCATCCTGAACGTGCCCACCGCTGAACTCTTTATGCTCTTCTGTCATTGTCTGCCCTCTCATCTCCACTCCTGCACAGCTGTGAGCTTGTGACGTCAAGGGCCTGGGCCAGCCTCTGTTCCCTAGAATAGGGCCTGACTTGCAGGATGTGTGAGTATCGGCAATAGGAAGTCATGTCTGAATGTATATCTAATTGTTATGACACTCTGAGGTCTCACCTCTGGGAAACACATTCATTTAAAACATTCACTGTGAGACTTTAGGAAAAATACACAAGATTATAAGGAAACCTCATATAGTCATAACACATATTTGGCAATGATCAAGATCAATATTGTCACCTTTGCTTTATATTTCCTCTTTTGTAGTTTTGTTGCAAATTCCAGAACTCATGACATTTTACCCCTGAATATTTTAGGACACAGTTCTAAAATCACGATTATTTTCCTATGTAAGCACAATACCACACTTTCTTTTAGTGTTGATTGCTTAGCCATTATTTGGATTTCCCTGTTTTTATAATTAGTTTATTTCAATTAGGGAAAAAAATCCCATGAATCACTGGGTAGTTGTTTTTATTTTATTTATTTATTTTAAATTAATTTATTTATTTTAATTGAAGGCTAATTACTTTATAATATTGTGATGGTTTTTTGCCATACATTGACATGAATCAGTCATGGGTGTACATGTGTTCCCCATCCTGAACCCCCTCTCACTTCCCTCCCCATCCCATCCCTCTGGGTTATCCCAGTGCACCGACTTTCATTGCCCTGTTTCATGCATCGAACTTGGACTGGTGATCTATTTCACATATGGGTAATATACATGTTTCAAGCTATTCTCTCAAATCATCCCACCCTCGCCTTCTCCCACAGAGTCCAAAAGTCTGTTCTTTATGTCTGTGTCTCTTTTGCCATCTCATGTATAGAGTTGTTACCATCTTTCTAAATTCCATGTATATACATTAATATACTATATTGGTGTTTTTCTGTCTCACTTCACTCTGTATAATAGGTTCCAGTTTCATCCACCTCATTAGAACTGATTCAAATGTGTTCTTTTTAATAGCTGAGTAATATTCCATTGTGTATATGTACCACAGCTTTCTTATCCATTGGTCTACCGATGGGCATCTAGGTTGCTTCCATGTCCTGGCTATTGTAAACAGTGCTGTGATGAACACTGGGGTGCACGTGTCTCTTTCAATTCTGGTTTCTTTGGTGTGTATGCCCAGCAGTGGGGTTGCTGGGTCATAAGGCAGTTCTATTTCCAGTTTTTTAAGGAATCTCCACCCTGTTCTCCATAGTGGCTGTACTAGTTTGCATTCCCACCAACGGTGTAAGAGGGTTGACTTTTCTCCACACCCTCTCCAGCATTTATTGTTTGTAGACTTTATGATGGCGGCCATTCTGACTGGTGTGAGATGGTACCGCATTGTGGTTTCGATTTGCATTTCTCTGATAATGAGTGATGTTGAGCATTTTTTCATGTGTTTGTTAGCCATCTGTATGTCTTCTTTGGAGAAATGTCTGTTTAGTTCTTTGGCCCATTTTTTGATTGGGTCGTTTACTTTTCTGGTATTGAGCTGCATGAGCTGTTTGTATATTTTTGAGATTCTTTGTTAGTTGCTTCATTTGCTATTATTTTCTCCCATTCATAAGGCTGTCTTTGCACCTTGCTTATAGTTTCCTTCATTGTATAAAAGCACTGTTTTTAATTCTCTCCTACCACTTTTTTTCATTTCATGCCATTGCACTTTTGAGAGCTGAATTTATTGTCCTGGAGGATGTCCCATAGTCTGGATTAGTCTGGTTTCTTGAAGTGTCATTTGTTTGTTGCTGTAGCCCCATATATCCTATAAATTGGAAGTTGATTCTACAGACTCAAGAAAGGGTCAATTATTTTTGGCAAGGATATTTCACAGGTTGTGCTGTATACTTTGTGTCACATAATATTGAGAAGCATACAGTGTCTGAATGTCCCAGAGTAGTGTCTTCTGGAGGCACTCTGCTTTATTCAACTAGTTCTCTGTTGGTAGACATTTGTATTTTATTCTCAATTGTTTGCTGTCACAAATCATGTCACAATGAATAACTTCATGCATAAGATATATCTTTCATACAGTGTATCTTTAATAGGGTTTCCTAAGAATGAGCATATTGCTTCTTTATGCTAATTTATATTTTTACCATGACTGTTTTACAAATTACGTTTCTATTTTTGAGTTTCAGTGCTTTTACCACGATGTACCATGGCAGGTTTAATCCCACTTAGATTTATCTTGCTTGGGGTTAGAATTCTTCTTGAATCTGATTTGATGATTTTTGTCAGTTTGGAAAATTCTCAACATCACATTAAGCATTGCTATGCTCATTCTCTCCTATCTATCTAGAACCCCAAGTGCCTTTATGTTAGACTTAACTATATCCTCTTTACTCTGTTTTCTTTCTGCATTTTACTCACTGATTTCTCTGTGCTTCTGTACTTAATATTTGGGATATTTACATCCTACTCAGGTCCAGTTCCCTAAATCTCTATTAAGCTGTGCCTAACAATGTTTTTAAACTCATCCATTGTAGCTCAGTTGATAAAGGATCCACCTGCATTGCAGTTTGATTCCTGGGTTGGGAAGAACCACTGGAGAAGGGATAGGCTACTCACCCCAGTATTCTTGGGCTTCCCTTGTGGCTCAGTTGGTAAAGTATCTGCCTGCAATGTGGGAGACCTGGGTTTGATCCCTGGGTTAGGAAGATCCCCTGGAGAAAGGAACGGCTACCCACTCCAGTATTCTGGCCTGGAGAATTCCATGGACTGTATAGTCCTTGGGGTCACAAAGAGTCAGACAAGACTGAGCAACTTTCACTTTCACTTTTTTTCATTGTATTCTTGGGCTTCCAAGGTGGTGCAGGAGTAAAGAATTCACCTGCAGTGTAGGAGGTGCCAGAGATGCGGGTTTGATCCTTGGGTCAGGAAGATCCCCTGGAGGAGGGCATGGCAACCCACTCCAGTATTCTTACCTATAAAATTTCATGGAGAGAGGAGCCTGGTGGGCTACAATCCATGGGGTCACAAACAGTCTGACATGACTGAGTGAGCACAAGCTTCCAAGAGCAAGCATTGTATTCTTAATTTCAGTTACTGCATTTTTCTAAGGTCAAAAACATCCACTTGATTTTTTAAGAAAAATTCCTGATTTATTTTCCTAATTCTCATTTTTTCTTTTTCATTTCCTTGAAGTCATACTTGTTTTAAAAGCTATACCTAGTAACCCTTATTCAGAGCCTCTGATGTATTTCTCTTGTTTTCGTTTACAATTTCTTACATTTTTATGTGATTTGTATTCAATAGAGTACCATTCATAATTCAAGACACAATTTAAGATTCTGAATGTATAATTTTCCCCTATGTAGGATTTACATTTACTTTGGTCAGGTAAGTTGGAGTATTAGAGAAGGAAATGGCAACCCAGTCCAGTGTTCTTGCCTTGAGAATCCCAGGGACAGGGGATCCTGGTGGGCTGCCATCTATGGGGTCACACAGAGTTGAACACGACTGAAGTGACTTAGCAGCAGCAGCAGGAATTTGAGATGGTTCAGACTGGGCTTCAGTCATAGTAGAGACATATGATTTCCCCTTATTTCTAGGTGGTACCCTTCTGGGTCCCAACCTAAAGCCTGAGGAATGTACCAGAGTCCTTCCTGGATAGTGGACCAGGACATCAAATTTTCCTCATGCTCTGTTTGACCATCACAGGTATTACTTAGTTTCCCATCCTCAGCCACGTGTTCCAGAATTGAGTCATCTCTGTGGGGAAAGCAGTCTCCACCACAGAGTGTTCCTCTCTCAGTTTCCTTCTTCTTCTTCTTTTTTTTTTTTTTTTAAAGTTAATCAGGGGATAATTGCTTTACAATATTGTGCTGGTCTCTGATGTGAATCAGCCATCAGTCCAGCTTAGTCCCTCAGTCGTGTCTGACTTTCTGTGACCCCATGGACTGCAGCACACCAGGCTTCCCTGTCCATCACCAACTCCCAGAACCTACTCAAACTCATGTCCATTGAGCCGGTGATGCCATCCAACCATCTCTACCTAGTTGTCCCCTTCTCCTCCTGCCTTCAATCTTGCCCAGCATCAGGGTCTTTTCCAATGAGTCAGTTCTTCACTTCAGGTGGCCAAAGTATTGGAGTTTCAGCTTCAGCATCAGTCCTTCCAATGAATATTCAAGACTCATTTCTTTAGGATGGACTGGTTGGATCTCCTTGCTGTTCAAGGGTCTCTCAAGAATCTTCTCCAACACCACAGTTCAAAAGCATCAATTCTTCAGCTTTCAGCTTTCTTTATGGTCTAACTCTCACCTTCATAAATGACTACTTGAAAAAAATCAAAGCTTTGATTAGACGGACCTTTGTCAGCAAAGTAATGTCTCTGTTTTTAATATGCTGTCTAGGTTGGTCATAGCTTTTCTTCCAAGGAGCAAGCGTCTTTTAAATTCATGGCTGCAGTCACTGTCTGCAATGATTATGGAGCCCAAGAAAATAAAGTGTCTCACTGGTTCCACTGTTTCCCCATCTATTTGCCGTGAAGCTATGGGACTGGATGCCATGATCTTAGTGTTTTGAATGTTGAGTTTCAAGTCAACATTTTCACTCTCCTCTTCCACTTTCATCAAGATGCTCTTTAATTCTTTTTTTTTTCTGCCATAAGGGTGGTGTCATCTGAATATCTGAGGTTATTGATATTTCTCCCGGCAATCTTGATTCTAGCCTGTGCTTCAGCTAGCCTGACATTTCTTATGATGTACTCTGAATAGAAGTTAAATAAGCAGGGTGACAATATAGAGTCTTGATGTACTCCTTTTCCAATTTGAAACCAGTCCATTGTTCCATGTCTCATTCTAAATATTGCTCCTTGACCCGCATACAGATTTCTCAGGCGGTAAATAAAGTAGTCTGGTAGTCTGCTGCTTTTTCTGTGATCCAGCGGATTTTGGCAGTTTGATTTCTGGTTCTTCTGCCTTTTCTAAATCCAGCTTGAACATCTGGAAGTCCTCAGTTCACATAGTGTTGAAGTCTTGCTTGGAGAATTTTGAGCATTACTTAGCTAGCATATGAGATGAGTGCAATTGTGTGGTAGTTTGAATATATTTGGCATTGCCTTTCTTTGGGATTGGAAAGAAAACTGACCTTTTCCAGTCCTGTGGCCACTGCTGAGTCTTCCAAATTTGCTGGCATATTGAGTGCAGCACTTTCTCAGCATCATCTTTTAGGACTTGAAATAGGTCATCTGGAATTCCATTTCCTCCACTAGCTTTGTTTGTAGTGATGCTTCCTAAGGCCCACTTGCCTTCCATTCCAGGATGTCTGACTCTAGGCGAGTAATCACAGCACTGTGGTTATCTGGGTCATTGATATCTTTTTGTATAGTTTTTCTGTGTATTCTTGCCACCTCTTCTTAATATATTTTGCTTCTGCTAGTTCCATAGCATTTTTACCTTTTATTGAGCCCATCTTTGCATGAAATATTCTCTTGGTATCTCTAATTTTCTTGAAGAGATCTCTAGTCCTTCCTATTCTATTGTTTTCCTCTATTTCTTTGCATTGATCACTGAGGAAGGCTTTCTTCTCTCTCCTTTCTATTCTTTGGAAATCTGCATTCAGATGGGTGTATCTTAGGTATACATGTCTCCTTCCCCTTGAACCTCCCTACCCCGTCCCACCCTATCCCACCCTTAGAGGCTGTCAGAGATTACTGGGTTTGAGCTCCCTGAATCATACACCAAATTCCCACTAGCTATCTGTTTTACACATAGTAGTGTATATGTTTGAATGCTGCTCTCTCAATTCGTCCCAGCCTCTCCTTCCCCCACTGTGTCCACAAGTCTGTTCACTATGTTTGCATCTCCACTGCTGCCCTGCAAATAGGTTCCTCCATACCATCTCTAGATTCTTCTTTTTTCTAATTTGTCACTGTCAGTTTTGTGTGCTTTGTTCTTCCCAATGTATTAAAATATTTAAAATGTTTTCTCCATATTTTCCAGTTGTTTTGCTGGGAAAGTTGACTTAAATAGTCTAGCCTGCTATTACTGAAAGAAGAAGTACCCTCATTAATTTTTAAAAGGAAAATTGTTCTAATATTTGAGATTCTACTTAATGTTTTCTTCTAAATTAAGGTATAGTTGCTGTGCAAAGTTTTGCTAGTTTCTGCTATACAACAAAGTGAATCAGCAATACGTGTACACACGTCCACTCCCTCGTGAGCCTCCCTCCCACCCCACCATCCCATCCCTCTAGGTCACCACAGAGCACGGAGCTCAGCCCCCTCTGCTATATAGCAGGTTGCCGCTAGCTATCTATTTTTTACACATGGTAGTGTATATATGTCAACTACTTACTGATTTGCTACCTATTCCTTAAATTTAAAATTTTGATTTCCTATATATCTGTGCCATCCTCACAGTGGAATCACTGACTTCTCATACATAGATAATCAGTTCTAGGTGACTATCTCAGTCAAAAGCATTGCTATGTCCCTGAGGAGATGTCGGTTAAAAGTGTTTCTCAAGTCTGTATATTTGGACAATTTTAGAATCCAGTGCCAAGCTGCATAGGTAAAAATTTCTCATCAGTGTAAATAAATCTTTTCATAATCAACTTATTGAAGTTTTCTTCTTCCTTAAAACAAATTGAAATGAATCTGTCACTGTGACATCATGCTTGATTAATAGCTTTGTGAAGCTTAAAAATTGTGTGTGTTAAAGTTCCCCTAAAGGACATGCTCATTACACTACTTGTGCATCTGAGAAGGAACTATGCCCTTTCCTTCTTTATTAAGTATTCTGTAATTGTTTGGATAGGGAATTTCTGTATCTACTTTTGTGTTATGCCTAAACTATTCATTGTTGCTATGCTTGAAGATATTGCATTGGGCCATGTTTTCATGTAACACAAGAGAATGCTCAGAGCACATGTAGAGACATGTCAAGTCCTTCAGACTATACATAGCAAGGCCATGCCTGGAGTGTGCTTCCAACATGGGATTACTAACCTAAGTATTCCCATCATCTTACTTCCTGTGTTCTTGGTTTCCTTTAACCTCCATTAATGCCTAGCGGAAAGCTCTTGAACTGTGAAGTCAGCATGGCGTGAACTCCCCTCTCTACCTCTAGGAAATTGAAGATAGCATTGACTAAATCAGTTGTAAAGAATGGGCTACACCAGAAAGCAGAGCATCACTGGCTCATCTGTGCAAGCTATAGACACTACGCTGACAGACACTGGTACTATTTGAACAATGGGAAGAGACTTGGAGAGAGCTGTCAGAGTAGAAGTAAGGGCCTCAGTGGGGTTGTCTGCTTATCACCTCACCAGTTGGTGTGTACACAGAGAAACCTGAGGTTCAGTAAGAAGCATAGAATGTAGCTGATGAAGAGTCATTTTGCTTTTCAAGAGAGTCAACCTTGAGGCAAGTCTTTGTGCCCCAGTGCCAAAAACGTTAATGATTATACTCTGGAAGGGTAGGAGAAGAAGCTTGAAATTGTATGCTTTTCTGTGTATAACGGGGAGTTTGCTGAAGTACTTTTCCATACCTACCGCTTTCCTTAGCCATGCCATTTGCATGCCTGCCTCCAAGAGGATATCAACAGTTAGTCAATACTGCCATGGAAACCAAAGCGAGTCAAAACTAATAGAGATGACAAAACCAGTGGCTTTTAAAATGATGGACACCTGCCCTTTTTTTTCAGTCACTGTTAAAATTATTTGTGAGACTAAGGACAAGCCCTGGTATGGATATTTTTTCGAGAGTCCTTGATGAAGCTAGTGAGAAACTAGAGTTAATAATGTCTGAAGTCCTTTAGGAGGGGATACAAGAGGTGTTTCAGGAGTAGACCAAAGTCCTTCTTCTACTTCAAGGTGACAGTCGGACAGGAAGAATCAAAAAGCAGACCCACACCCCACTACCAGTTCATGGTCCTCAAACCACATGTCTGGACACACAGGAGAAGGTTTGAATCAGTGAAATTTTAAATTAAGCCTAAAATAACTTGGAAGTTGATGTTTTCTATGTAAGACATGGGGGGGAAATTAACAAGATGGCACCAGTCAGGCTCCCTCGCCCCACACTCTCACGTCCCACATTCTGCAAACACTTTGCACAGTTATGTAAAGGCTGAGGTCACTTACAGCACCGTGCATGCACGTCACAAAGCACTCACTTGGTCATGGGCTATTTGTGCGGTATGTCTGTAAGAGCTCCACCATGAGAGCCCCGGCTGCTTCTGCACAGGGGCTACACTGCAGTGACATCATGGTTATGTTATGTGAGGTTATGCCATGGTTATGTTATGGCTGCATTATGACTATGTTGTGGCTGCTGCTACAGCTACTGCATCAGCCAGGAGAGAGGCTGTGTTATGGCTGCCACACCAGCCAGGAGACAATGAACGTGTCTGCAGTTCCTACGGCTGGCTCCTTGAGTCTCCTTCCAGGGTCTTAGCTCGTGCCTTGCCTACTCTGGGTTCAGTGAACAGTGTGAATAGCAAGACAGTTGGCCTCACAGACAGGATCAGGGATACAGGACACTGTTGGAAGGTCTAAAACCATGACAAGAAAAAAAAAAATTAACACAGCATTTGTTGGGATGGTCATTAGAGAAAAATAAAACTGCTTCATGTTTGTGTACCACTGATACTATAATAGATAATAATAATCTTGAGCAGAGAAGAAAATTCCATAATGAAATTCTGATACATTGTAATAGTAAAACTTAAGGAACTATGTCATTCTCTCTGGAGTAAATTCCTTCTGAGTCCCAAATTTTGAGCCAATGAGCAATAGACACAATTCAGGACTAGGATTCACTTTTTGTTTTGAGCAAAATCTGTGTGTTCAGCTGCCTCTTAAGAATGAGGTTAGCTTTGTTGTTAGCTTTTCTTCACCTCTCAGTGCCTCATTTTACATTTGGAAAATAATTTACACACTCTCACTCTTCCTAGTTACACTTCCATTTTCCTTTTTTTTTTTTTGCATTTCAGGTGAAATATTTATAATTCACAAGTTTCTTTTTCACATTAAGAAAAAAGCATCATTCCCCCATCCCCACACCTGCAGAGATTCTTTTATCAGCAGAAATGTTGGTACACTTTATCTAAGGCAAACCTATATTCCTGATGAGTAATATTTAATTATCCTTGCTCTAAGTCCTTCACTCTTTTAAGATTACTTCTTAAACCTCAACTGTCTTGTCTCTTGCATAGCCATTCATATCCAGAATGGACCTTATAACCTCTTGTGAATTTAAATTTCCTTTGCTAAACCTCAGTTTTTGAAAGCAGATCTTCAGCTTTTACATCATTGTCAGCTTCTCTATAAGGGTAATGCTTCATTTAAATAAACTTTAATTGCTACATTAATTCGACTCATTATCCGTGTGGATTGCCATTTACTGCTCTTTTAAAAGTCTTTCCGTCTGACTCTGTTTACAAATCTGTAAACAAAGGCAGCTGCTGAATTTCTTCAGACTAGTACCGTTTGGGATGTGCCCTCTACCTTTTGTTCCTAAATTAATTAGGGTAGATGAAACTGCTTGCTTCATTACTGACGGAGCTGGTGTCTATGTAGGAGACATCTTACAGAAAGCTTATCATTTTACTCTCAGAATGGCCCATTTAACTAAATATCATAATTTATGTTTTCCAGGTCTGGCAGTGACTAATTATTCAGAGCCTAATGTTTGCAGGTGATGATAGATGATGATTTTGCTCACATTATAGATTCTCTTTCTCCTCCATGGAGTAACTTTAATCAGACACTAGGGGTGCAGGATGGCAGGCAATTCTACCTGATATGAAATATCAAAACTAAAAGCAGCTACACAGATGCCTACTGAAAGGATTGCAGATGTATGTATCACCAAGGACAAGAAACTCTCTTCAAAGAGATTGTAAATTGAATTTTGGACAGCAATCATTATGGGAATATTCTGCTTAATAAAATTCATTAAAAATAAAGACATACAGAATGGAGAGGGATAAAAACTCCATATTAATGTTTTTTCCGCAGAGATGTTCAAGTGATACCCTTAATCGGAAACAATCAGTATCAGGGTTCAGGTAGCATATTCCGCCTTACAGCCCAATAAATTTTCCCAGCCATCAAGGAGCACTATTATCACCCAGAGCTTTAGTAAGATGTGAGGGGTTTCTAACCATAATTTCTTAAGTTACTCTTAAAGTATGCATGAAAATGTCATTTTATTGGGTTAGAATTTAGTTGCAGAGATTAAATGCTAATTTTTTTCCTTTTTCCTTCACATCTCTGTTTCTGTGGGACCTATCTTGATGGATGCTGATATCAGGAAGATTCTGCACTTGTGGGAGGTTGAAAAACAGTAAGAAATGAAATCGTTGTTTAGTCCATAAGTTGTGTATGACTCTTTTGTGATCCCATGGACTGTAGCCTGCCAGGTTCCTCTGTCCATGGATAAGGGTAATAAAAAGAAACCTCAATCATTTTGCTAGTTTTATTGGACTGGTTGCACCACTCAAAAATCGAAATTTTCTCAGTGGAGAAATACTAACATGTGATGGTCTGTTGGTGCTACATGTTAAGCTGGCAAGAAGGTTTCTTCTCTTTTCTCTTTCTAGGTAATTGGTCATGGCTGCTTGAGTACTCTTTTAGGAAGCATGTTTAGGGAAATCAGGGCTTAGCAGAAAATGATACCATAATATTTTAGTGATGTTTGTGATTGGATCAAGGATTAAATCATGAGCTGCTGCAGCTGCTGACCTTCAATTGCCTCTAACAGGAGTTCAGGATGGAGATCAGGAAAGAGGCCCTCTGTGTTCTGGGAAAAACTAGCAGAACAAGTCTTCAGATAGTTAGATATTTTCAAGAGAAGATCTTATGAGCCGAATTCTTGCATCTCCTCATATTTAGTGTGAAATGAAGTGTTTTCTGCTCTGCACTCTATCAGAAAACAAGCCCTTTCCAAATGCTAATTGCTGAGCCCAGGTGAAACAAAGCCATCAGCTAAGCCAAGTTAAGTGTGAGGACTAGGGGGATGTGAGAGGTGGCCATCCACTACATCTACCATCTCTTACAGTAAACAAGAAAGCAGGATGTCAACAATAAAGAAAGCAGGATTGGCCCCAGATAGCTAGATGTGTATGAAAGAAATGATTTCAGCAAGCCCAGATGCTTATATCTTCCCATACATAGAAGGTCATTGCATCTTTTCATGTGAGAGATTTAGTTTTTCTTAATTAAGAGTAATCTTTTAATATTCAGATTACCTGCCCTTGCTGCAAATTTGTGGATAGCCTGGCTCCTCCCCCACCTCCTTGGAGTCTGCTCTCTTGCAATCACCTGAGATACTGTCTCCCAGGCTCTAGTCCTAACATTCCCACCAAATAAAAACTAACTCTCAACTTTGTGCTGAGGGTATATTTTTAGTCAAGACTAGAAAAGCACTAAAATCCTTCATGGTGATGTCTGGTCCTCATCACTAGCAGAAACCTCCATGAGACTAGCAGCAAGTTTCTGCAAAAAAAATATGTGCTTTATTGTATGTACTCTTCTTTCACCAAAATCATAAATGTACTGACCTTCCCCTCAACCTCTTTGGAGCAGTATCTCAGAGTTATCTGAAATTCTGTCTCCCATACTATAGTCCTGATTTTGCCCCCAATAAAACTTAACTCACAACTTTTGTCTTGGCCTTTTTTTTTTCCCCATTGACACAATTCACACAGCCTTTTCTTTTATTGTTTACCCTTTATTCTTTGGTGGCTCAGCTGGTAAAGAATCTGCCTGCAGTGCGAGAGACCTGGGTTCAATCCCTGGCTTGGGAAAATCCCCTGGAGAAGGGAAAGGCTACCCACTCCAGTATTCTGGCCTGGAGAATTTCATGGACTGCAGGGGTCACAAAGAGTCAGACATGGCTGAGCAACTTTCACTTTACCCTTTATCCAACTTCATATTTCATAATTCCAGCCCTTAGTGAGAACAGAATGAGTCTCTTAGAGGTCTTAAGTCTCCCTGAAATTCAACAATGCCAAAACATTTAGAATACTGAAAAGAGGATGATCTGCAGCATTGATAATAGGATTTGAAACAGACCTAGGCTAAATCTTTTGGACAGGTGTAAACAGTCCAGTTCACGGTTCACATATTGCTGAAGCCTGGCTTGGAGAACTTTATTACTTTATCAGCATGTGAGATGAGTGCAATTGTGCGGTAGTTTGAGCATTCTTTGGCATTGCCTTTCTTTGGGATTGGAATGAAAACTGACTTTTTCCAGTCCTGTGGCCACTGCTGAGTTTTCCAAATGTGCTGGCATATTGAGTGCAGCACTTTGAAAGCATCATCTTTCAGGATTTGAAGAGCTCAACTGGAATTCCATCACCTCCACCAGCTTTGTTTGTAGTGATGCTTTCTAAGGCCCACTTGACTTCACATTCCAGGATGTCTGGCTCTAGGTGAGTGATCATACCTTTGTGATTATCTTGGTCATGAAGATTTTTTTGTACAGTTCTTCTGTGTATTCTTGCCACGTCTTCTTAATATCTTCTGCTTCTGTTAGGTCCATACTGTTTCTGTCCTTTATTGAGCCCATCTTTGCATGAAATTTTCGCTTGGTATCTCTAATTTTCTTGAAGAGATTTCTAGTTTTTCCCATTCTGTTTTTTTCCTCTATTTCTTTGCATTGATCGCTGAGTAAGGCTTTCTTATCTCTTCTTTGGTACTCTGCATTCATATTCTTATGTCTTTCCTTTCTCCTTTGCTTTTCACCTCTCTTCTTTTCACAGCTATTTGTAAGGCCTCCTACACAGCCATTTTGCTTTTTTGCATTTCTTTTCCATGGGGATGGTCTTGATCCCTGTCTCCTGTACAATGTGATGAACCTCCGTCCATAGTTCATCAGGCACTCTATCTATCAGATCTAGTCCCTTAAATCTATTTCTCACTTCCACTGTATAATCATAAGGGATTTGATTTAGGTCATACCTGAATGGTCTAGCAGTTTTCCCTACTTTCTTCAATTTAAGTCTGAATTTGGCAATAAGGAGCTCATGATCTAAGCCACAATCAGCTCCTGGTCTTGTTTTTGTTGACTGTATAGAGCTTCTCTATCTTTGGCTGCAAATAATATAATCAATCTGATTTCGGTGTTGACCATCTGGTGATGTCCACGTGTAGAGTCTTCTCTTGTGTTGTTGGAAGAGGGTGTTTGCTATGACCAGTGCATTTTCTTGGCAAAACTCTATTAGTGTTTGCCCTGCTTCGTTCCGCATTCCAAGGCCAAATTTGCCTGTTACTCCAGGTGTTTCTTGACTTCCTACTTTTGCATTCCAGTCCGCTATAATGAAAAGGACATCTTTTTTGGGTGTTAGTTCTACAAGGTCTTGCAGACCTTCATAGAACCTTTCAACGTCAGCTTCTTCAGTGTTACTGGTTGGGGCATAGATTTGGATTACTGTGATATTGAATGGTTTGCCTTGGAAGTGAACAGAGATCATTTTGTCATTTTTGAGACTGCCTTCAAGTACTGCATTTGGACTCTTTTGTTGGCCATGATGGCTACTCCATTTCTTCTAAGGGATTCCTGCCTGCAGTGGTAGATATAATGGTTATCTTAGTTAAATTCACCCATTCCAGTCCACTTTAGTTCACTGATTCCTAGAATGTCAATGTTTACTCTTGCCATCTCCTGTTTGAACACTTCCAATTTGCCTTGATTCATGGACCTGACATTCCAGGTTCCTATGCAACATTGCTCTTTACAGCATCAGACCTTGCTTCTATCACCAGTCACATCCACAACTGGGTATTGTTTTTGCTTTGGCTCCATCCCTTCATTCTTTCTGGAGTTATTTCTCCATTGATCTCAGTAGCATATTGGGCACCTACTGACCTGGGGAGTTCCTCTCTCAGTATCCTATTGTTTTGCCTTTCCATACTGTTCATGGGGTTCTCAAGGCAAGAATACTGAAGTGGTTTGCCATTCCCTTCTCCAGTGGACCACATTCTGTCAGACCTCTCCACCATGACCAGCCCATCTTGGGTTGCCCCATGGGCATGGCTTAGTTTCATTGAGTTAGACAAGGCTGTGGTCCTAGTGTGATTAGATTGACTAGATTTCTGTGAGTATGGTTTCAGTGTGTCTGCCGTCTGATGCCCTCTCGCAACACCTACTGTCTTACTTGGGTTTCTCTTACCTTGGCCGTGGGGGTATCTCTTCATGGCTGCTCCAGCAAAGCACAGCCACTGCTCCTTACCTTGGACGAGGGGTATCTCCTCACCACTGCCCCTCCTGACCTTGAACATGGGATAGCTCCTCTAGGCCCTCCTGTGCCCACGCAGCCACTGCTCCTTAGACCTGGGGTTGCTCCTCCCGGCCGCCACACCTGCCTCTCGGGCATGGGGTCCTCCCGGCTTCTGCCCCTGACCTCGGACATGGGGTAGCTCCTCTTGGATGTGCTACGTGCACCGTCGCAGCTGCCTGTGCTATGTGTGCCATCACACCGATGTTCAAGCTGGTTTTATAAAAGGCAGAGGAACCAGAGATCAAATTGCCAACATCTGCCGGATCACCAAAAAAGCAAGAGAGTTCCAGAAAAAAACATCTATTTCTGCTTTATTGACTATGCCAAAGCCTTTGACTGTGTGGATCACGATAAACTGTGGAAAATTCTGAAAGGGATGGGAATATCAGATCACCTGACCTGCCTCTTGTGAAACCTATATGCAGGTCAGAAAGCAACAGTTAGAACTGGACATGGAACAACAGACTGGTTCCAAATAGGAAAAGGAGTATGTCAAGGCTGTATATTGTCACCCTGCTTATTTAACTTCTATGCAGAGTACATCATGAGAAATGCTGGGCTGGAAGAAGCACAAGCTAGAATCAAGATTGCCGGGAGAAATATCAATAACCTCAGATATGCAGATGACACCACCCTTATGGCAGAAAGTAAAGAGGAACTAAAAAGCCTCTTGATGAAAGTGAAATAGGAGAGTTAAAAAGTTGGCTTAAAGCTTAACATTCAGAAAACTAAGATCATGGCATCTGGTCCCATCACTTCATGGGAAATAGATGGGGAAACAGTGGAAACAGTGTCAGACTTTATTTTTGGGGGCTCCAAAATCACTGTTGATGGTGATTGCAGACATGAAATTAAAAGACGCTTACTCCTTGGAAGAAAAGTTATGACCAATCTAGATAGGATATGAAAAAGCAGAGACATTACTTTTCCAACAAAGGTCCGTCTAGTCAAGGCTATGGTTTTCCCAGTGGTCATGTATGGATGTTAGATTTGGACTGTGAAGAAGGCTGAGCACCGAAGAATTGATGCTTTTGAACTGTGGTGTTGGAGAAGACTCTTGAGAGTCCCTTGGACTGCAAGGAGATCCAACCAGTCCATTCTGAAAGAGATCAGCCCTGGGATTTCTTTGGAAGGAATGATGCTAAAGCTGAAACTCCAGTACTTTGGCCACCTCACGTGGGGAGTTGACTCAAACTCCAATACTTTGGCCACCTCATGTGAAGAGTTGACTCATTGGAAAAGACTCTGATGCTGGGAGGGATTGGGAGCAGGAGGAGAAGGGGATGACAGAGGATGAGATGGCTGGATGGCATCACTGACTCGATGCATGTGAGTCTGGGTGAACTCCGGGAGTTGGTGATGGACAAGGAGGCTTGGCGTACTGCGATTCATGGGGTCGCAAAGATTCAGACATGACTGAGCAACTGAAATGAACTGAACTAACTGAATCTGTCCAGGGAAACTGCACAACATTTGGGAGATGAGATCAAATGCCAAAGATGGCACCAAGGGGAATGGCATGCACTAAGTTGGAGCATGGGGGTTAGATATGGGTAAAGACTTTTACCTAGGGTTAACACTGATTAAAGCCAAAAGAGGTAGGGAAAAATTAAAAAAATATATCTAGGCTAAAGTTACTTTCTGTTGTGAGAACAAGAAAAAGAATTAAATGGAAATACCTGAAAGATGGTTGGTTTGTTTTAAATTCACAGTTGAGTGTTGGGAATAAAAGATCTTGTCAGGTAGCTGCAGAGCACGTTTCTCCCTGGACTCTTCCACATCAGTGGTCAGAGAAATCTTGTAGGTTATTTAGTAAATTCTCATTGGTTTCTATGTATCTTACCATTCTATCTTTTTTCTTTTTTAGAAGATGACAAAAATGCTAAGAGTCTCTAATATTTTAAAAAACATCCAATTTCTTCTATTTTTTTAAAATTAAATCAATTATAGAATGCATTCTCTCACAGTATTACTTTATACCTTTAATATTCATAGCTACATGAATATCTGTATGAAGAGTAAGATCACTGCAAATGGAAAGAATGTGTTTATTCAGAACCATCATTTTTCTAAGGTTCACTCAACTACTTTTGAATGAAAAATGAGTTCTACTGCTCTAAGGTATCCATTATACCTTAGAGCATCTTGAATGGTATTTGTTCTGATTATCATTGTTATAGGATAAATCCCTTGACAATTTGCTGGCTTTAAACAAGGACATACATTTCACTCACAAATCTGCACTGAGGCAGTGCTCAGTGGGAACAGTCTGTCCTTACTCCACTCAGCATCAGCTGGAAAAGCGCAAAGTTTGGAATTTGAAACTTCTTAAGCCCTCACGTGTCTGGGGCTCAGTGCTGACTGTTGGCCAGGATCTCAGCTGGAAACTCAGTTGAGACTGTAACCAGAACACCTACCTGTGATCTTTCCATGGTTCCTTAGCTTCCTCACTACATGGTGATTGGAGTCCAAGGGCAGGCTTCCAAGAGGACAGAGAAGTTAGCTGAGAAGGCAGAGAATGGTTTTATGACTTAGCCTTGTCACATTATAAAAAATGCATATAGGATAGGATATATTTTTTCCATCCCTGGAAAATAAAATAATCTTTTATACTACTAATTATGTACCACCTTTTGGAAGGTGGAAATAATAAGGACTCCAATAGATTTCTGCATTTTGTGGCTTAGATAAGGAATCTACAATAGGAAAGATTAAGGCAAATGCCTTAGACTTAGCTAAAGTAGTGAGACAATACCTAATATTCAGCAGGTACTCACTAGATTCCTCCTCTGCCAACTGACTAAGTCCTGTCATTTCTATGGTGTTATCTATGGTGTTTTGTTAAATTACACCAAAGAACTAAAATTAAATTATTTTCCAGATTTAAATTACTTAAAAATATATTTTAAAATACTAACCTTAATAAGTCTGAAAAATTTTATCAGTTATAGAACCTAATTTAATGGAATATGAAGTAGCACAGAGAGATTTGCTTGTGGTTTTTAACTAACAATAAATTTGATGACTGTAAAATGGTTAAAGCATATAGCATTAGTTGTGTTTCAAAATAGGATAGAGAGATGGATAGTAATTTAAGAAAACTTTTCCAATTTCTCTGAGTTTGTCAAGATGCTTTAATTGAGTCTATGGTGTTTATAGTCAAAATTACATAGGTTCTAAATTTGACTGACATCTTGTTGGTATGACATTAAAATTAATCACAGTAATGATTGTAATAGCTACCATTTATAGAATATTTATTCTGGGCTAGATATTTTGCTAGGAAATTTGGATGCATGCTTTAATTTTTTTTTTTCCCAGTGATCTTAAGGTAGACACTATGCTGTTGTTGTTCATTCTCTCTGTAGTGTCTGATTCTTTGCAACCCCATGGACTGCAGCACCCCTGGCTTCCTTGTATTTTACTATCTCCAGGAGTTCGCTCAGAATCATATTCATTGAGTTGGTGATGTCATCTAACCATCTCACCCTCTGTTGTCCCCTTCTTCTCTTACCCTCAACATAGTAGGCATTAAGTCTTAATTTCTCTTTAGGGATCAAGAGCTCAAGTCATAACCTGGATGGCCTAGGCACTAACTATTGCTGCCTGATTTAAGCAATGTCTGTATCTTCAATAGCTATTGATGGCCAGGGTTAGAAGGGGCCTTAAT
Organism: Budorcas taxicolor; assembly: GCF_023091745.1. NCBI lineage: Eukaryota > Metazoa > Chordata > Mammalia > Artiodactyla > Bovidae > Budorcas > Budorcas taxicolor. The sequence goes on along the minus strand of NC_068924.1, from coordinate 4,463,766 downwards.
AGCTAGTTCTCCTCTTTGTTTTGCAGCTGAACAAACCCAAGATTTAGAAGCTCCCCTGGTGGCTCAGATGGTAAAGAATCTGCCTGCAATGCGGGAGATGTGGGTTCAGTCTCTGGGTGGGAAAGATCTCCTGGAGAAAGAAATGGCAACCCATGCCAGTATTCTTGCTTAGGAAAATCCCATGGATAGAAGAGCCTGGTGGGCTAAAGTCTGGGGTCGCAGAGTCAGACATGGCTGAGTGACTAACATTTAGAAAGTTAAATGACATACCCAGTGTCATGGACACAGTAAAAGGCAGAGCGAGGGGCAAACTCCAAGATCAGTGCTCTGCTAGTGTATCATGCTGCCTGTCATGCTTATCATTTGTTATAAGTTTTTAATATGAAAAAATATAAAAAATATGAAAAAATAAGCTAAGGTTATATAAAGTTTGCAGATATATCATGGTTTATATGGATAGTTTTATAATTAAATTTAGTGTTTTATTAAATAATTATTAGTAATTCACATTTATATATATTTATGGCATCTGGTCCCATCACTTTACAGGAAATAGATGGGGAAACAGGGGAAACAGTGTCAGACTTTATTTTTGGGGATTCCAGAATCACTGCAGATGGTGATTGCAGCCATGAAATTAAAAGACGCTTACTCCTTGGAAGAAAAGTTATGACCAACCTAGATAGTATATTCAAAAGCAGAGACATTACTTTGCTGACTAAGGTCCGTCTAGTCAAGGCTATGGTTTTTCCTGTGGTCATGTATGAATGTGAGAGTTGGACTGTGAAGAAAGCTGAGCACCGAAGAATTGATGTTTTTGAACTGTGGTGTTGGAGAAGACCCTTGAGAGTCCCTTGGACTGCAAGGAGATCCAACCAGTCTATTCCGAAGGAGATCAGCCCTGGGATTTCTTTGGAAGGAATGATGCTAAAGCTGAAACTCCAGTACTTTGGCCACCTCATGTGAAGAGTTGACTCATTGGAAAAGAGTCTGATGCTGGGAGGGATTGGGGGCAGGAGACGGGGATGACAGAGGATGAGATGGCTGGATGGCATCATTGACTCGATGGACGTGAGTCTGAGTGAACTCCGGGAGATGGTGATGGACAGGGAGGTCTGGCATGCTGCGATTCATGGGGTTGCAAAGAATCGGACACGACTGAGTGACAAATGAACTGAACTGAACTGATGGTGGCTCAGAGGTTAAAGCATCTGCCTGCAATGCAGGAGACCTGGGTTTGATCTCTGGGTCGAGAAGATCACCTGCAGAAGGAAATGGCAACCCACTCCAGTACTCTTGCCTGGAGAATCCCATGGACGGAGAAGCCTGGTGGGCTACAGTCCACGGGATAGCAAAGAGTTGGACATGACTGAGCGACTTCACTTCACTTCATGAATGTTTGAAACTCAAATTCAGTGATTGCTAAGTTGCTAGTCAGTACCTCACCCCACTAGGGTTAATTATTACACCTAATAATACTCATGCTGGAAACTTCTTCTTAGACTAATTACTCTCATAAATCTCTTTAGAGAAGTGTAAAATTCTCATTACTTAAATGATAAACTAACTAATCTTTGCTCCTTGTCCCTCTGAGATAATAAGATTGCCAAGACTGCTACAGTTGAATGATGTTTTAAGGTAATTAATAATACGACCTGAACAAAGGTCCTAAAGAACTCACAAAGATGCCTGCAAACAGAGAAGTGGAAATTTTGGAGACAGAGAAGGGACTGTGGAGGATCCATCCTTAATTTTTAAAAGGATTATTGTGTTCACTTTATTGTAGAGGAATATCCTTGAACTTGTTAAATCTGCTGCTGCTAAGCCGCTTCAGTCGTTTCCGACTCTATGTGACCCCATAAACAGCAGCCCACCAGGTTCCCCCGTATTGCATTGTGTTTAATTTCCATCCATTCATTTATTCAGTAAATACACACAAGCACTGAGATAAAACCATGAATGGACAGACACCATGCCTGCCCTCACAAAACCTCATCCCAGAGTACAGGTAACTCACTAGATAATTCATCAGAATATGGTTTGGGAGGCTTTTGCCCAGCTCTTTGACTTGACTGCATTTTACCATGAAATTCTTCAGGTACTGCACTGCTGGTGACTCACAGGCATGGCATTGCCTAGTAAAATCACCATGTTCATAGTTCCAAAAAGTGTGTCAATAACTTTTGGTGCATCCTGTGTCTATTTGCTCATTGTCATAACCACTGCTTAAGTATGCCTGTCAAGAGATAGAAACCAGTTATTTGAATAAGAGAGAGTTTAACATAAAGAATGGTTAACTAATGTAAAGTTGTTGATGGGTAACTAGAGGAGTGGAAAAGAAACTCGGGTGTCATGGAAATAACAACTGCAAGAAGCAACTACAACGCTTAGCACTGTTGGAACAGAAAGGCTGTAGTTATTAGAACTTAGAAACTTAGAAGTGCGGTTCTACGGACCTCAGTTCCAGATCTGCAGCTCAGCTGGTGTTCTTTTCTCTAGGCAGAGGGAGAGCATGGTGAAGCTGATCCTGAAAATTTGGAAAAACCCAAAACGGATTCAGTTGCTGCTGGGAACTGCTGCTATACTGAAGAACACTCCTGAGGTGACTCTAATAGTAACAGGAAGGCTGCAGAACCCTCGGGGAGCAAGCGGAAAGCAGCATGTCTTCCCTTCCACCAGCACTCCCTGAAGCTGTCTAGCAGGGCATCAGATGGCAAAGCAGAAATGTGGCTTTCTGATCTCAGCTCCAGCATCAAAACTGGAGGACTCAAACTCGACAGCTACATGTAAAACAATGAAATTAGAACATTTTCTCATGCCATGTATAAAAATAAATTCTGAATGGATTAAAGACCTAAATGCCTAAATATAAGACTGGAAACTCTAAGACTCCAAGAAGAAAACAAGGCAGAACACTGATATAAATCGTAGCAGCACCTTTTTGAACCCGTCTCCTAAGGCAGAAGTAACAAAAGCAAAAAGAAACAAATATGACCTAATTAAATTGGAAAGTTTTACATAGCCAAGAAAACCATCAACAAAATAAAAAGACAACCTACTGAATGGGAGAAGATACTTGCAAATAATGTGACCAATAAGAGGCTAATACCCAAAATATTTAAACACTTCATGCAACTCAAAGTCAAATCTCTCCCACAAAACAAACAAAAAAGTGGATTGGAAAAAAAAAGTGGATAGAAAAACTGAACAGACGTTTTTCTAAAGAGAAAATGCAGATGGCCAAGGGACACATGAAAAGATGCTCGATATCACTAATCATCATGGAAACGCAAATCAAAGCCACAATAAAATATCACCTCACGCTTGTCAGAATCAGTTCAGTTCAGTCACTCAGTCGTCTCTGACTCTTTGTGAGCCCATGAACTGCAGCACACCAGGCCTCCCTGTCCATCACCAACTTCCGGTGCTTACTCAGACTCAGTCCTTTGAGCCAGTGATGCCATCCAACCATCTCATCCTTTGTCATCCCTATATCCTCATACCTTCAATCTTTCCTACCATCAGGGTCTTTTCAAATAAGTCAGGTCTTCCCATCAGGTGGCCAAAGTATTGGAGTTTCAGATTCAACATCAGACCTTCCAATGAACACCCAGGACTGATCTCCTTTAGGATGGACTGGTTAGATTTCCTTGCAGTCCAAGGGACTTGCAAGAGTCTTCTCCAACATCACAGTTCAAAAGCATTAATTCTTAGGCACTCAGCTTTCTTTATAGTCCAACTCTCACATCCATACATGATGACTGGAAAAACCATAGCCTTGACTAGATGGACCTTTGTCAGAAAAGTAATGTCTCTGCTCTTTAATATGCTATCTAGGTGGGTCATAACTTTCCTTCCAAGGAGTAAGCGTCTCTTAATTTCATGGCTGCAATCACCATCTGCAGTGATTTTGGAGCCCTAAAAAATAAAGTCTGACACTGGTTCCACTGTTTCCCCATCTATTTGCCATGAAGTGATGGGACCAGATGCCATGATCTTCGTTTTCTGAATGTTGAGCTTTAAGCCAACTTTTTCACTCTCTTCTTTCATTTTCATCAAGAGGCTTTTTAGTTCTTCTTCATTTTCAGCCATAAGGGTGGTGTCATCTGTATATCTGAGGTTATTGATATTTCTCCTGGCAATCTTGATTGAGCTTGTGCTTCATCCAGCCCAGAGTTTCTCATGGTGTACTCTGCATATAAGTTAAATAAGCAGGGTAACAATATACAGCCTGATGTACTCCTTTTCCTATTTGGAACCAGTCTGTTTTACCATGTCCAGTTCTAACTGTTGCTTCCTGACCTGCATGCAGGTTTCTCAAGAGGCAGGTCAGATGGTCTGGTATTCCCATCTCTTTCAGAATTTTCCACAGTTTATTGTGTTCCACACAGTCAAAGGCTTTGGCATAGTCAATAAAGAAGAAATAGATGGGTTTTTTTTTCTGGAACTCTCTTGCTTTTTCGATGATCCAGCGGATGTTGGCAATTTGATCTCTGGTTCCTCTGATTTTCTAAAAGCAGCTTGAATATCTGGAAGTTCATGGTTCACATATTGTTGAAGCCTGGCTTGGAGAATTTTGAGCATTACTTTATTAGTGTGTGAGATGAGTGCAATTGTGCAGTAGTTTGAGCATTCTTTGGCACTGGCTTTCTTTGGGATTGGAATGAAAAGTAACATTTTCCAGTCCCATGGCCACTGCTGAGTTTTCCAAATTCGCTAGCATTTTCAGTGCAGCACTTTCACAGGATCATCTTCAGGATTTGAAATAGCTCAACTGGAATTCCATCACTTCCACTAGCTTTGTTTGTAATGATGACCCCTAAGGCCCACTTGACTTCACATTCCAGGATGTCTGGCTCTAGGTGAGTCATCACACCATCGTGATTAACTGGGCCATGAAGATCTTTTTGTACAGTTCTTCTGTGTATTCTTGCCACCTCTTCTTAACATCTTCTGCTTCTGTTAGGTCCATACCATTTCTGTCCTTTATCGAGCCCATCTTTGCATGAACTATTCCCTTGGTATCTCTAATTTTCTTGAAGAGAACTCTAGTCTTTCCCATTCTGTTGTTTGCCTCTATTTCTTTGCATTGATCTCTGAGGAAGGCTTTCTTATCCCTCCTTGCGATTCTTTGTAACTCTACAATCAAATGGGTATATCTTTCCTTTTATGTTTTACTTTTTGCTTCTCTTTTCACAGCTATTTGTAAGGCCTCCTCAGACAGCCATTTTGCTTTCTTGCATTTCTTTTCCATGGAGATGGTCTTGGTCCCTGTCTCCTGTATAATGTCATGAACCTCTGTCCATAGTTCATCAGGCACTCTGTTTATCAGATCTAGTCCCTTAAATCTATTTCTCACTTCCACTGTATAATCATAGGGCATTTGATTTAGGTCATACCTGAATGGTTTAGTGTTTTGGTTTTTTTTTTCCACTTTCTTCAATTTAAGTCTGAATTTGGTAATAAGGAGTTCATGATCTGAGCCACAGTCAGCTCCCAGTCTTGTTTTTGCTGACTGTATAGAGCTTCTCCATCTTTGGCTGCAAAGAATATAATCGATCTGATTTCGGTGTTGACCATCTGGTGATGTCCATCTGTAAAGTCTTCCCTTGTGTTGTTGGAAGAGGGTGTCTGCTATGATCAGTGCGCTCTCTTGGCAAAACTCTATTAGTGTTTGCCCTGCTTCATTCTGTAATCTGAGGCCAAATTTGCCTGTTACTCTAGGTGTTTTTTGACTTCCTACTTTTGCATTCCAGTCCCCTATAATGAAAAGGACATCATTTTTGAGTTGTTTGTTCTAGAAGGTCTTGTAAGTCTTCATAGGACCATTCAGCTTCATCTTCTTTAGCATTACTGGTTGGGGCATAGACTTGGATTACCATGATATTGAGTGGTTTGCCCTAGAAATGAACAGAGGTCATTCTGTCATTTTTGAGACTGCATTCAAGTACTGCATTTGGACTCTTTTGTTGACCATGATGGCTACTCCATTTCTTCTAAGGGATTCCTGCCTGCAGTGGTAGATATAATGGTCATCTGAGTCAAATTCACCCATTCCAGTCCATTTTAGTTCACTGATTCCTAGCATGTCAATGTTTACTCTTGCCATCTCCTGTTTGAACAGTTCCAATTTGCCTTGATTCATGGACCTAACAGTCCACGTTCCTATGCAATATTGCTCTTTACAGCATCGGACCTTGCTTCTATCACCAGTCGCATCCACAACTGGGTATTGTTTTTGCTTTGGCTGCATCCCTTCATTCTTCCTTATTTCTCCACTGCGCTCCAGTAGCATATTGGGCACCTACCAACCTGAGGAGTTCCTCTTTCAGTATCCTATCTTTTCCATACTGTTCATGAGGTTCTCAAGGCAAGAATGCTGAAGTGGTTTGCCATTCCCTTCTCCAGTGGACCACATTCTGTCGGACCTCTCCACCATGACCTGTCCATCTTGGGTGCCCCACATGGCATGGCTTAGTTTCATTGAGCTAGTCAAGGCTGTGGCCCATGTGATCAGATTGGCTAGTTTTCTATGATTGTGCTTTCAGTTTGTCTGCCCTCTGATGCCCTCTCTCAGTGCCTACTGTCTTACTCTGGTTTCATCTGCATACATACCTTTTTAAATGCTAGAATTTTAGTGGATGTGCTCAAGAAATCAAAATATTAAAATATTCCAATCAAACACAAGTGGTGTCAGTAATCACAACTCTGCTACAGTATAACAGTGTCTCACAAAAGGATCTATAGTAAACCCATTAGTCACTAATTTGCCATTGGGTACCATGTAAGTGTTCAAGTTCACTACCTTGAGGATCGTATTTTCTTGCATGCTTCAGCTAACCATCATCCTTCCTTGGTGCCAGCCTGATGCTGTGGCACAGCTCTAATGTCCTAGTCATGTCAGCTTGTGTTTTTATCCCCCGTGCCTCATGAGATACTTAGTCTAATGCTCCGTCTCACAGGTATCACCATAACAGGCAATTTCCTCAGTTGTTGTTTTCTCAAATGTAATAAAACATACAAAAAGTTCAGTGCAATCTTGTATGTTCACTTTAACGGTGTGATGATGGGTAGCTAAGGCATTTGTCCTAAAATAGTACCTGACCTTGTAAGTGCTATATATGTGTCAATTTAAGAAAATATTAAGATAGTGAGTTATGGTTAAGGAACAACAGTGGCAGTTGTGGTGTATCAGGAAAAGGATGAAGGGTAAGGGCAAGAATTTATTTTTCCAATTCAGTCACTTGGACCCAGTGATTTAAGTATACCTTACTTCTACCAGCAAACACTCTCATATGAAAGTGAAAATGAAACTTAATTCTAGTAAGTTTGATTCTGAAATATTGATATTGATGTGAAATCTTGTAAACATGGCAAAATGACATGATCCTGTTTGGGATATTTCTGCTTAGAAATGTGGTGGTTGTATTGAACAATAACCATATTGTGTCTGTGAAACCTTGAAGTCTAGAGCAATTTAATAAATAAAAGTAGAAGCAATACATGAATTCTTTCTCAGCATCAATAGTCTTTCTTTGCTTTAGGGTTTCAGTCTTCAAGGCAAACCTCATCTACAGTGCAGACCCAGACTGTCCAATAGAGTAGACACCAATTACACATGGCTAGTAGCTACCACACGGGACAGCACAAATATTAGAACAGTCCATCACTGCAGAAAATTCTATTATACCTGTAGTCAAGAGCACCATTCATTAGGGCTCAGTACTAGGTGGATCTAATTATTTCTAGAATTTCTCTAACAGAGGCATTATAAAGATCAAAGAAAATAAGAAGGAAAGGCAGTGATTTTAATTTATTTTCATTGCTTAATGTTACATTTAAAAGAAGAATATTCACGATGATGTATCTGTTTCTCTATTATTTTTATTTAAAGTTTGACTGCATGACAGGCAGGTGTTGGAGGAGGTCATGGAGAGGACCTGACTGTTGCTTGACCTGTGAGCTGGACCTGGGCAGTCAGAGGCTTCTCTCTCCTCTGACCTTGAAATATTCTGCCCTTTGCTCCCACAGCTGAGTTGATTTCAAGGGTGCAGCACTGAGAGAACAATGAGTTGAGACTATCAAAACTGAATGTGTGGCTGAACCCAGTTAAGGCTTTTGTCCAGACTCTTAAGATTTTGGCAGCAGTTGCGGGGAGCTCCTCATCTTGTACCGCCAACACAAGCATTGTGTGTAAGTTCCCGTGCTTGTTAGAACTGCCACCTGCTAGTCTGGAGTGGTCTTCTCTTTCTTCTCTCTCTCCTTAACCTCTGTGTATGGGGCCAGTTTTGGATTTCACCTGGGGAACTCCCAAGATTGGATGCCAACCAAAGTTTCATCCTGAGGTACCTCTAGAGAACCTAGGACAAGATGATGGTGGATCCCAAGAGATTCACGTAGAATCTCCTCTGAAGATGGGTACAGTTTCAAAGAAGTGTGCAGAGAATGAGTTACAAAGATTCTCCAGGATTCATGATGCATAACGTCTACTCAGGTAACTCTCATCTCACAGGAGTTAAAAAATATTCATTAGGTCAATAATCAGTGCTGCATTTCCAGGCCCATGGGGAAGAGTTAGCTTGCCCTGCTCCAGAAGGACTAGACAGAACGACCAGCAGGTGCATCTGTTTCCACATTCACTGCAGAGGTTCCTCAAGAGCTGATTATTTGGTACTGATGGTATCTGGGACAAGAAGAAGGCAACAGTTATTTTCAGCATCTATCAAATGTTACAACATCCTAGAAAAGTAACTCATTTTATTTCCATTTTACACATTGGAAACAGGTTCATCAGGTTCAGATGACTTGCCTAAGGTCTCATAACTAGTAAATAAATCTAAGATTTGTTAAAAAAAAAAAAAAAAAGGAGGAGGTGGGTAATTTTTCTCTCCATACCATACAACCTCCCAAACAGCCCAAGCGATTTTTCCATAGGGATTCAGACTTCACTGTTCTGCTGCCAGTTATGTTATTTTGAGACATCTTGCATCAGTAAATTAGGATAAGTACCTTTCATGAGCTGAAGAGATCATACGCGCGAGACTCTTTTCCTGCACCATCCTTCTCCCACCAGCGCTTAGCTCTAAGCCACAGGGAGTGCCAAGAGAGGCAGCTGTGTCGATGATATCTGGTATGTTAACAGACACCTGCATAAAAAGAGAACTCAGAAGTGCTGTTACTTCTCACTCTATCTGCCATTCCTAACTCACCTTTCTTTTCTAGGTTGCATATGAGTCATCCAAGTCCAGTGCTCAGAAAGCAACCTTGCTGCCCTTCCCTGGAGGTGACAGACCACATCTATGGCTGAGTTGAAGCAACAGCAAAGTAGGACAGCACAAAATCACAGAGATGTAGCAAACCAAGGTCATGTGGCTCTCACTTGTCGGGCTCAGAAGCTCCATGAATGCTCACGTAGCGCAGAGAGGCTACAGACATCACAGGGATGGAAGCTGCCTCCTCTCTGAAGCTTTTTTTTTTTTGACTCTGCTGTGGTGAGGACAACTTGGCAGGCCTAACAGCAAGCACCAGCTCCTTGGAGCACCATTGCAGTCCTTTGTAGCTCACATTCTGGTTTCGCACACTGAAATCATTTTATTTGAACCAGAATAAGACACCAGTTTCTTTTTAGGCATGAGAATGTCATAAGCATCAAGGTAAGTTAAAGATGCTTGGAAAATTTTCTTACAAGCCTAAGATTCAGGCTTTTTTTTTTTCCCTCCTAGATTTTGAGCCCAGAACTCTACATGTATCTTTCATAAAACATGATTTTCCTTTCTGACTGCTTCTGAAAGTTTGACTTCAATGAACTCCTGTAAAATTGCATAGCTCAGTATTACCCATGCAGCATGTGTCTGAAAAATTTCTACTGAGTTGTAACAAGAGAAGATGTTGTATTATTCAGCAGCCACTAGCTTTGTGCAGTTAAAGAGAGAGAGACAGACACAGAGGGTATGAAGTGCGTAAGTAAAACAAAAACTTATAATGTGTGTGAAAGCTAATTTGCTATATAGTAAATGCAATATGTTTTGATTCTATTGAAGCCAATTATGCAGTGTTTTGTGAAATCTTATTTGCAAAATGAATTTAAATTGACTTAAAAGAGGGCTGACTGGAGGACTGTAAGCAGGGGTAGCGATACTTGACAGAATTCCAAGGAGCAGCCTGCAGTCAGCAAGGGTGAAAGCCACTGGTCCTGGCAGACTGGAGAAGGCAGTGGTTCAAGGAAAAATGAAGGGAGGCAGTGTGCTTGACTTATTTAAAGGTCAGAACGAAGCTGATGGTAGAACAGATTCTCAATATTTAACTCTCTCCCATCCCTAACCATGACCAGCATCATTTTTGTTTGCTTTTTTGAATAGAAAAAGGAAGCCATTCTCTCTGCCTTTGTCACAGCCTGCAGTGGAATTCTTCCACACATTCTTCAGATATTCTCCTAAGAGGCAAGGACCCCAGATCCCTCCTACCTGTCCTGACCTAGTGGTTACATATGTGACAGTCTAGCACTGCTGAGTCTGTCAAAGGACATCAGTGACATATGCTGGAGCACCAAGCATTGGGAAGTAAGAAATTTCAGACGTCTGAAAAGCATATAAATTGAGAGCACATGTGTATTAACCACTATTTAGTTTCTTTAGAAAATGACTATTTCCAGCGTACTCTATTCCAGTCATTCTGTGTCTCATCAGAGCCTCACATGTTGTGAAAGTTTGCCCAAGAGAAACATTCCACTGGACACTATTTTAAATTAAAGTACTAGAGGTCACAGAGCTCCGATTCACCATAAACCATATGCCCTCCTTGCAAGAATTTAGATGGTAAGGATTTATGTTTACAATTTACAAAAACAGTTTATGGATTTTTACCCAGTTGACATATTCAGGCTCAGCTATGTGGCAATCTGCATTTTAACTTTCTGTGATTAAAGCTAGTAAACAACTCAAATAGCCAAGGTCAGGTTAAGAACAACTGTTAAGTATATAACTAGATCCATCACTTTCCTAGCAAGTGCTTAATGAGCTTTAGCTGAAAGTGAAAGTCTCTCAGTCATGTCCAGATCTTTGCAATCCCATGGATTATACAGTCCACAGAATTCTCCAGGCCAGAATACTGGAGTGGGTAGTCTATCCCTTCTCCAGGGGATCTTCCCAACCCAGGGATCAAACCTAGGTCTCCCGCATTGCAGGTGGGTTCTCTACCAACTGAGCTATCAAGTAGTTCACATAACACCTCCTTCAAGAGATGCTCCATCAAGGACCTGTCCAAGTAGTAGGACCCAGTTCTGTTCTGGTTCCTCATTGGTGATCTGAAAGGTAGATGCTTTCATTAAATGTTTGCCTAATGAGTGTATTGGGATTCCCAGGTGGCTCAGTGGTAAAGAATCTGCCTGCCAATGTAGGAGATGCAGGAAACACGGGTTCAGTCCTTGGGTTGGGAAGATCCCCTGGAGGAGGAAATGGCAACCCAGTCCAGTATTCTTGCCTAGAAAATTCCATGGACAGAACAGCCTGTCCATGGGGCCACAAAGAGCTGGACATGATTGAGTGACTGAATACACACACAATGAGTGTATTTCCCAGCCTTTCCCTGAGAACTCAGCAGCTACTAAACCACCAATACTTACAACCAGGATTTCCTGAAGGGAGAAGCTTAAGGTGGTCACTTCCTGAATCAGAATCTCCATCAGTGTTCTTCTCGCTCTGGCATCACCTCTCCCAAACACCTCTTTACCTGGGACACAGCCCCAGAGAAACCTGCCCAACCTGGAGAATAGGCATCTCCATGGTTAAAGTGGTGACTGCTCTGCTTCTGGACTTGCTGAGCAAGAAGATGAGCTTGGAACTCTTCCATTTCCCACCAAACCAGTGAGGGAATATTTCTGACCCCATCCAACTTTTGTGCCTCATAGAAGGAGGTTGGGAGAGCATTGTGGAGACACAGTCCAAAGAGGCATGTCTTTGAGGAAGTCGTCTGTGAACCCTGCAGACAAGGAGGGTAGTGGAGAGATGGGTGGGGAGAGGTGTTCCTCTGGACAAGGATGAAAAATGCTTTGGAGGCCACAGCCCAGAGACGGACCCACTGAAAAGCTGAGACTTACTCAAAAGCTGATAGAACACTCCCTCTCCTTCATACTGTAGCATCATACCATGTTGGTTCTTGTATAATAACAGTGGATTTAAGCTGAAAAGGCTGCAGGACAGAGCTCCTCTGAGTGGAGAGCACAGGAAGGTCCAAGAACCTAGGCATGAGACAAAAAGAAGGCCGCTGGAGCGATCTAAAGCTTTTAATATTTACAGCTACAGCAAATATCAAACACAGCCACACTCCTCATCAGATTAACACAAATTCTCGTACTAGGTCTATTTTCCTCAGCCTCTATTACATAAATAGCATGGCTAGCTCACAACCATGACAAGTCATGTCGAAGGCCAAAAAAGAAAGTCTGAAAAGACAAAACAATCATCAGAACCAGAAGCAGGCTGCAATTACCAGATTTATGAGATATTTATTAGCAGTATTAAATGTTAATGTTATCAGACCATTTACAATATCGAATTTAAAATAATTATGATTAGTATGTTAAAGATTCTAATGGAAAAAATAACATGCAAAAACTGATGTATAATATAAACAGAGAGATGGAAACACTAAGATAGAATTAAAAGCAAATGCTAGGAATAAAAAGAACAGTAACAGAAGCAAAGAATGCCTTTGATGGGCTCTTCAGTGGACTTGAGATTGCTGAGGAAAGAACGAGTCAACTTGAAATGGGTCAATAGTAATACCCCTAATTATAATGCAAAGATAAAAAATAATGAAAATACAGAGCACTAAGAACTGTGAAACATCAAAAGGTGGGCCATACCTGCAATTTTAATATTAAGAGGAAACAAAGAACAAAACAGGAGAGACACTTGAAGTAATAGAGGCCAGAAACCTTCCAAAATTAATAACAGACAACACAAGAGTGACCTGGGAAGCTCAGGACAAATACCCCAAACAAAACAGGAACACCTACAAACATAACCAAACAAAAACAAGCCCACACTTAGGAACATCATATTCAAACTGCAGAAAATCAGACAGAAAAAATCTTAAAAGAAGTAGGAGTGGGTGGTGGGGAGGAATAAAACACATATAGACAGAGATGAGAGTTACAGTATAACTTTTTCAGGGATCATGCAAATAAGGAGTGTGGTGAAAGGAAGTTTGGACTACCAGATTCTATGCTCATTTCCCCAAAACTCAAACTTCATGAACACCTACTTTTAAGAAATATTTCTCATACTAAAATTTGAAAACCTAAAATTTGCTGTTACTATTAGTTTGTGACAGTCATGGATGCTATTTGTTGTCTATAACGTGAAAATAAAAATAACCCTTCTCATTCACAGAAAGTTGCTACTTTCTGTGAAATAAAGTAATAACACATATGAACCCATTGTCATTTGCTCAAATAGAACCTGCCATTTTGTGATGGCTATAGTTAATTGAGGCATTTTTCTTATGAATAGCATGTGCTTTTGGTTGCAAGTAAAATGCATTTTTTAAAACTAACAAAATTTTTGAGAAGAGATATAATAGTTCATAAAAGAAGAAAAATCAGATTTAATTTAGGCATCAGGCATGGTTTGATACCAGCTCTATTTGCCTGTGGTGATTCTCTCAACTCTTCTTGCCTTAGTACATTATCATCATTCTCAGGCCAGTTCTCAAGATGGCAAAGTAGCTGCTGTAGTTTCAGGATTTGCATTCCTATCCTATATAAATCAGAAGGAGAGAGGCTATCTCCTCTACTGATATTCTCAGAAGAGGAATGCATTTCCTTTCTCATAATCCCCTCAGAAAACTTCCCTTAAGTTTTATGGTAATAAATTGGCGATATGCCCTTTTGTGAATCAATTATTCTACCCCAAGGGATGCCATACACTGATTTACTTAAGTCTGGGCTTCTGGTGACAAGGAGAATAGATCACTTTCATTAGGTCACAACTATCAAGGCCATTTCTAAAGCTGGATAAGGAGTCAACTGCATGTCAAGTATATTGTATTTTGTGTGTGTGTGTGTGTGTGTTCAGTCTCACAGTCATGTCCAGCTTTTTGCGACCCCATGGGCTGTAGCCCATCAGACTCCTCTGTCCATGGGATTTTCCAGCAAGAATACGAGAATGGGTTGCCATTTCCTCCTCCAGGGGATCGTCCTGTCCCACTGATGGAACCATATTTCTTGTGTCTCCTGCACTGCAGGCAGATTTTTTACTGCTGAGTCACTGTATATTGAGGGATATCGAAATAAAGATCTCAGTGCTCTTATGAAAGGAGATGAGCAAAACGGATGGAGGAAAGTTCAGTTCAGTTCAGTCGCTCAGTTGTGTCCGCCCCTTTGTGACCCCATGGATTGCAGGACTCCAGGTTTCCCTGTCCATCACCAACTCTCAGAGCTTGTTCAAACTCATGTCTATTAAGCTGGTGATGCCATCCAACCATCTCATCCTCTGTCATCCCCTTCTCCTCCCGCCTTCAATCTTTCTCAGAAACAGGGTCTTTTTTGATGAGTCAGTTCTTCACATCAGGTGGCCAAAGTATTGGAGTTTCAGCTTTCACATCAGTCTTTCCAAAGAATATTCAGGATTGATTTCCTTTAGGATTGACTGGTTGATCTCCTCATAGTCCAAGGGACTCTCAAGAGTCTTCAATACCACAGTTCAAAAGCATCAATCCTTCAGCACTCACCTTTCTTTGTGGTCCAACTGTTACATCCACGAATGATCACTGGAAAAATATGACCTTTGACTAGAGGGATCTTTGTCAGCAAAGTAACGTCTCTGCTTTTTAATGTTCTGTCTAGGTTTTTCATAGCTTTTCTTCCAAGTAGTAAGCGTCTTTCAATTTTGTAGCTGCCGTGACCATCTGTAGTGATTTTGGAGGCAAAGAAAATAAAGTCTGTCACTGTTTCCATTGTTTCCCATCCATTTGCCATGAAGTGATGGGACTGGATGCCATGATGTTCATTTTTTGAATGTTGAGTTTTAAGTCATTGTGTGTAATAGAGGAGGAAGGGGAAGTGAAAGGGAGGGAAGAGAGAACAAAGAAGATTCATAATCACAACATAATTCTTCCAAAAGCTGCCTCCTATCTGATACAATAAGAAGCCTCAAGCTAAGCAGCAGCCATTAAAACTAAAGTTGTTTCATTTCACCAATTCACTTCAACAAATGCTAATTGAGCATTATTAGCGAATAAGTACTGCTGATTTGGGAGCACAGAGAATCTCAGTCTCCAGAAAGGGAAAGGAATGAATAGAACAAATGGCACTCTGGCGAGTCCTGTGATGAAGTTTTCCCTCTCCTTTCATCTTCATCAAGAGGCTCTCTTGTTCTTCTTCGCTTTCTGCCATAAGGGTGGTGTCATCTGCATATCCGAGGTTACTGATATTTCTCCCAGCAATCTTGATTCTAACTTGTGCTTCCTCCAGCCCAGCGTTTCTCATGATGCACTCTGCATAGAAGTTAAATAAGCAGGGTGACAGTATGTAGTCTTGAAGGACTCCTTTCCCAACTTTGAACCAGTCTGTTGTTCCATGTTTGGTTCTAACTTTGGCTTCTTGACCTACATATAGATTTCTCATGAGGTCTGATTTCTCAAGTGGTCTGGTATTCCAATCTCTTGAAGAATTTCCCACAGTTTGTTGTAATCCACGCAGTCAAAGGATGGAGGGAAGCAAACCAACAAATGTCCACTACACTCACAAAAACGCAGTTTAGTATTTTAAAAATTCTGCCAGAGATTACACTAGATATGAGTATATATTACTTTAGATGAGCCCAACTTCAGAACAAATGATTCTACAGAATTTCAAGAATTGTCTCAAATGTTATATTCCACATAAAATAGAAATATTTTTGTAGAATATATTATTTCTAATATGTATTTCTATATAGAAATATTAGAATATTAAATAATATTTCTTTATAGAAATATAAAGACTTATGGACCAATGAGGAGAATTATGAATTTTGTTGTTAAAAATATATAAGCACCTAAAGATCCTTGGATAATTAGTACCAGAATTAAGTTTTCTATTGCAGATACAAGTCCTTCAGGAAAGAAATGTGAAGCCATTGGTGTAACCCTAAATAGCACTCACAAGGTTAGAGCAGATCAAGTGTGCATATTCCAGTTGCAAAAAAATGTCTCCGAAGGATTTTAATGTATATGCAATAGAAAAAGTCCAGAAACACCTTATATAGAAATTTGCTTTCTTCCATAATTGGTTTAGACAGAGATTGCATGGAGCAGTGGAGGAGAGGATGAGAAGAGGACAAAATAAGAGAAAATATGCAAAGCTGTATTTTCTCCATGCTCAAGTGGGAGTAACCCCCGAACAAGCTCATCCCCTTCTTTCTATGAGCTTTGGGTATAGTGCAAGATCAGCAGGCACCAGAGCCTGTGGCAGATCAGGTATTGCTACAGAACACTTTGCATCACGGAGCTTGGTGGCCTTTGCTCTGTTCTCTCTGCCCTGAAGGAAACCTTCCCCGACCAGTGTCGCCACTGCCCAGCTCTCCTTGGCTCCATCAGCACAGGCTCAAAGTTTCGGCTCAGGGATAAGCTTCTTCAGGGAGATCTCCAGAAGCCCAGGACCTTTCATCTGCTCCTTCTCCTTCCAGTCCCTTCATCACAGGACTCGCCAGAGTGCCATTTGTTCTATTCATTCCTTTCCCTTTCTGGAGACTGAGATTCTCTGTGCTCCCAAATCAGCAGTACTTATTCGCTAATAATGCTCAATTAGCATTTGTTGAAGTGAATTGGTGAAATGAAACAACTTTAGTTTTAATGGCTGCTGCTTAGCTTGAGGCTTCTTATTGTATCAGATAGGAGGCAGCTTTTGGAAGAATTATGTTGTGATTATGACTCTTCTTTGTTCTTTCTTCCCTCCTTTCACTTCCCCTTCCTCCTCTATCACACACAATGACCATCAGAAAATTCCAAGTAGACCTGAATACTGATATTTTACATGATTTGACCTTAGAGTTTTGGAAATAGATTGCTTCATTTGAGGCTCATATTAACTTAAAGCCTGAGAATTTTTGGCTGCATATTTTGGGGCTGGCACCTACTCATTAACCACTGTGCATTTTCTGAAGCACTTGAAATTTCTTAATGAATACATGATTCGCATGCATTTGAATTGCAACTAGTGCCTAAGAGCCCAGTCTGCTTTGATTCAACTCCCAACTCAGCGTCTAACCAGTTGTATGACCTTGAGCAATTTACTTAATCTCTTGATGCTATTTCCTCATTTGAAACCGAGTTGTTGTGAAGATTTAATGAGATAATAAATACAGAGAATTTGGAATGCTTCTATGTGTGATAAGTGCTCAATAAACATGAGCTTATATTTCTATTATAAAGTAAAATAACTGACTCTACATAACACTCAAAGTGTCACAATTTTGAAATGATGCTTGCATATTATATTGTTATTTTTGCTGAAACTTGAGTCATTTGCATCTTCAGGCTTTTTCATATTCATATCTATTTCATCGTGTTCTTTCCTCTATGCATGCCCTTATTAGATGGTTGATTAATTTTATTCATTCTTTCATGGCCAGGCTACATATCAAAGTCTTTGTTATAAGTTTTCTTTAGAGTGTAATCTCTCCCATATCTGCTTTCTCACTAGTACTTTGAGAGGTATTTTTACTAGCACTTTCCCAGCCCCTACCAAAACACAGATAAAGATTCAAAGAAGCCCTTGGTCAGAGAGTGAAAAAGGAGGATTTGAAGGCATGCCAGCAAAGTCAGTCATGTCTGACTCTTTGCAACCCCATGGACTGTAGCATACCAGATTCCTCTGCCCATGAAATTCTTTCTGCAGACAAGAATATTAGGATGGATAGTTATTCCCTTCTGCAAGGGATCTACCTGACCCAGGGATTGAACCCAGGTCTCCTGCCTTCGTGGCTCAGATGGTAAAGAATCTGCATGCAATGCAGGAGACCCAGGTTTGACCCCTGGAGAAGGGAATGGCTACTCATTCCAGTATTCTTGCTTGGAGAATCCCATGGGCAGAAGAGCCTGTGTGGCTACAGTCCATGGGGTAGCAAAGTGTTGGACACGACTGAGTGACTGACACTTCCACTTTTCAGCAAAGTTGGATACATACTGGCTCATTTAATCCATATAGTAATCCTATGAATTAGGAAATATAGTTAGTCCCATTTTGGAAATGATGAAATTGAGGCAAAGAAGGATTAGGTAAATTGACTGAGGTCAGACAGTTAAAAAATGGAAGAATTAGAAATCAAATCCAAGTGTTTAGACTCTTGAGCCATATAAAAATCATTTAATCCCTTTCCTGGAAGAACTCATGATGCAGGCAAGAAAATAGACTTACCATGCATAAATGTGAAAATATAGACTGAAAAATGTGCTGAGTGGAAGGCATGGCCAACCAATAGGCTGAAGGAGCAAAGAAATGCCCTTGGGCAGAGGCAGCCAGTCCCATTTTGAAGTATGAATGCATTTCCCAAGTGGAGAAGACTATGAGACTCTGAGCTGCAGAAGCAAAGTGTGCAAAAACCTGCAGTGATGGCAGTACAGCTCTGTTTGAGGAGTTGCCTGGTTGGTTATACAGAAGGAGACATTCAAAGGAGTCATTTAGTGCAAAACTGGAATGATAGATTAGACTAAACTGCCTTGTGCAAATGAGCTTCAGATTTTAGCCTGTAGGAAATGGTGGCATACAGGAAGTTTCAAAAGTATGAGAGAAGCATAATCAGATTTGTATTAAAAGAAAAAAAAACTTTCTGGGATTGCAGCAGAGTAAGGTATAAAGGTGTAGGCCATAGGTAAGGATGGAGTGAGGTTATGAAACTGAGCATGAGCCTGCAGGGCCCTCCCAGGGACAGACCCCATCTATGCCCCTTGCTGCTTGTTTATAGAGAAAGCTATAGTCTCTAAGGCCTTCTCTGAGTTACAAAGGACAGACTCAAGCTATTAATAATTAGAGAGGTAGAAAATGCCAAAATAAAATAAAGTGGTCAAGCAAGACAGGTAATAATAGATTGAACAATAGTTCAGCCACAAAACAGGGTCAGAGGCCCCCTAGTTCTCCCTCAACAGATGTAGATAATGGTCTGAAGCATATCTTTGACTTGTTTTACAGAAACCAGGACCCTATGTGATAGAAATTGCTGACCACAAGCATATAAACTCCAGGCTGATTGGAACCAGAGGCTGATGATTAAGATACCCAAAACCTTACCCTATCACCTCAACAACCAATCAGAAAATGTTAATGAACTGATCATGTACTCTTCAACCTCACATTTAATGTTGCTTTTAAAAGTCTTTTCCCAGAGAAAAACAAATATCATATATTAATGTATATATAAAGAATCTAGAAAAATGGTACTGATGAACCTATTTGCAGGGTAGGAATGTACATTCTGTACAAAGATGTACAGAATGGACTTGTGGACAAACCAGGGAGAAGAGAGGGTGGGAAAAATTGAGAGAGTAGCTTTGATGGATATACATTACCATGTGTAACATAGATAGCTAGTGGGAAGCAGCTGTGTAACACTGGAAGCTCAGCTCGGGGCTCTGTGATGACCTAGAGGGGTGGGACTGGAGAAGGAGAGGGAGGGAACCTCAAGAGAGAGGGCATATATGTATACTTACAGCTGATTCATGTTGTTGTACAGCAGAAACCAACAGAACATTCTAAAGTAATTATCCCCCAATTAAAAATAAAGAAATGAAATTAAAAAATAAAAACCTTTCCCAAAAGCCATGAAGACGTTCAGATCTTTTTAGCATTAGCTACTCATTCTTCTTACTTTGCACCCTGCAAATAAATGCTGTAATTTCCTTTACCATAACCTGGTGTCTGTAGACTGGCTTTGTTCCATATCAGGTGAGCAAATCTGAAACTGGTTCATTAACAATTAGAGGTTGCAGTCATCCAAATGAGAGATGATGAGGGTATAATTTAGGGTAATGTCAATGGGCAATGGATTTTAAATATGTCATCTTGTTGATTAAGGCTCCTAATACTGACTTGTCAGTTTGAATTCTAATTCTGTCCTATGAAATGCTGACAGATATCAGCTATATGTCATCTACAAACTTGATATGTTGTCTCTGATGACTTCATTTGGATCAATGACCAAAATATGTAACAAAAGGAACAAGGTGACCTGTGTATAAAAATCATTTTCTAATTTAGTATCAAACTCTTTTTCTCTCCATTGGGATATTTTGGAAAATAGACACAGAGTCAACCAACTTTAGGGTTTCAAATTCACCCTGAAATGCTGCCTTTTTAGAGTCTCTGACCACAAGAGTATGCCCAGTGTTTTTCTGAAATGTCTGCAAACACCTTTTCTGCAGCCAAGTGTAAGGGTCAGGCTATGCCCAAGGTTCTTTTTGCTCCAGCATTGCTGAAATGATGCTTCTGGGGATGGCAGTAATAAATCGGTCTACAATTACGTTCAGGGTCCTAATGTGTATTCTGTCTGGATCTGGATTCCTATCCTTAGATAAAGAAATTAAGTGCTGTCTCATTATCACCTCACTATTTTGAATTTTAAATACTTCTGATGAAATATAGAGAAATGGTACTGCTGAACGTCTTTGCAGGGCAGCAGAAGAGATGTAGACATAGAGAACAGACTTGTGACATGGTAGGAGGAAGAGAGGGTGGGACAAACTGAGGAAGTAGCGTCAAAACATATATATCACCACATGCAAAATAGACAGCCAGTGGAAATTTGCTGTGTGATGTGGGTAGCTAGAACCTAGTGCTCTGTGACAACCTTAGAGGGGTAGGATGGGGCAGGAGGTGGGAGCGAGATTCACTAGGGAAGGGATATATGTATCCCTGTGGCTGATTCACGTTGATGTATGGCAGAAACCAACACAATATCATAAAACAATTATCCTCCAATTAAAAATAAATCAATTAAAAACATATTCTTGGATCATGTTAATTTGAAGGTCATTTTTGTCTAGTGGACAATTAAAAAGTAAAATGGTAATGAGTAATTTCTTTTTATCTTCGCAAAATAATACAAAATAATTTTTTTCATCCATCAATTTTCTTTCAAAATTTCTGTTATCTCCTGAATTAGTTAAAGACTCTTATGGTTTGCAAGTGACAGAAATTCAACTCAAACTAGCTTAAGCCATTAGGGAGTTATCTTGTATTACCTGGAATGGCAAGGATAAAACTTATTAATATCCATGGTAACTGGGCACACAAAAAGCTAGGAACTAATGAAAAGCAATAGCTCTGACACTTCCATTTTACCAAGTGCCTCCTTTTTGGCAGTTAGAATTAAGAAAAGATAAAAATTTATCTCTGCTTTCATCTATCTTTTGAAAATGAATTGCCAGCAAGTAATGTGAACTATGGGCTTCCCTCATAGCTCAGTTGGTAAAGAATCTGCCTGCAATGTGAGAAACACCGGTTCAATTCCTCTGTTGGGAAGATCCTCTGGAGAAGGGATAGGCTACCCTCTCCAGTATTCTTGGGCTTCACTGTGGCTTAGTTGTTAAAGATTTCACCTGCAATGCAGGAGACCTGGGTTTGATCCCTGGGTTGGGAAGATCCCCTGGAGAAGGGAAAGACTCCCCACTGCAGTATTCTGGCCTGGAGAACTCCATGGACTGTATAGTCCATGGTGTGGCAAAGAGTCGGACAGGACTGAGCAACTTTCACTTCCACTTCATGTGAACTACTGTCAGGTGGACTATTATAGATAGCTAGGTTATCACTGTCTACACCATCTTTATGGAATCCTGCCCCTTATCCATCCTCTTTTCTAACCGTAATCTCCAAACAGTGAGATTTTTCTCAGTGTCAGAAGTTATTGTGTAAGAAGACACATAGCGTAGTTCCCTATGGCAGAGAGCTAAGGGTGCATTGAGATTTGGCAAGCATCTTAAGGGTTAAAAAACTGGAATTTAGAGCCATATTAGCCTGAACTGGAGGCAGGATTTTATCATTTAGCATGTATATGACTTTGGGCAAGGTTCCTAATGAATATCTGACTCAGCTTTCATATCTTTAAAATGAGGATAGTAATAATACTTTCTTCAGAGGATTTGTTGATTGCTAACTCTCTAAAAATACCACCAAAATAACCCACAGATTAAGCAGAGCCAAGTGATTTACCCACTGCAAGGGGAAAGAACACCACTTTGACTCAGTGGTCAACATCTGGGGAAGGATAAAGATGGATATTTGTGTCTAGGGGTTAGTTACATTGGTATTTCAATACCTTGGACCTGAGATTAGATGAAGTTCAAGTGTAGTTTTGAATTGGTGGACATAGGGAAGGGACGGTTTTGAAGTGCATTTTCATGAATAAACAGTAGTTTAGCAAGTAAGTAGTTTGCCCAACTGAGCAATCTATTGTTCTGAGAAGAGAGCTCCATTCCAACAAACATTCTGTGACACTTATCCCTGTGTCCTATGATTCAGTTAAATTCTGATGTTACCTGGGGTCGTCACAGACCCTGCAGTTTAAAGGGCACAACACTGCCCCCGCTTCAGACACCAGCTGAAAGTCTCAGGTATCCCCAGTCTGCTTGTGCTTCTTCTGGGCTGGCTACAAATTTGGGATTCCCTGATGGCTCAGTGGGTAAAGAATGACTACAATGCAAGAGACAGGGAATGTGGGTTCGATCTCTGGGTCGGGAAGATCGTCTGGAGGAGGTAATGGCAACCCATTCCGGTATTCTTGCCTGAAAAATCCCATGGAAGGGAGCCTAGTGGGATGTAGTCCATGGAGTTGCAAAGACTTGGACACGACTGACAGACTAAGCACAGTGCACAAATTTAAGAGTTTCTCCAACTCTACCTCAGGTTTGATAATGTACTAGAATGACTCACAAGATGAAGAAAAGCACTATACTTAATAATTGCCAGTATATTATAAAAGGAATGATTAAATAGCCAGATGAAGAAATGCTTATGGCAAGTTCTGGGGGAAGGAGATAGAATTTCCATGACTCTTTGGGTACTCCACATCCCAACACACCAATGTGTTCACCAACCAGGAATTTCTCTTAACCTCATTGTTCCTGGGATTTTATATGGAGTTTCATGACATGGGTATGACTGAACAAATTTTTGGCCAGGTAATTGCACTCAATTTCCAGGCCCTCAGGAGAAAAGGAAAGACGTTTCCATTTGAATGCAGAGTTCCAAAGAATAGCAAGGAGAGATAAGAAAGCCTTCTTCAGTGATCAATGCAAAGAAAGAGAGGAAAACAACAGAATGGGAAAGACTAGAGATCTCTTCAAGAACATTAGAGATACCAAGGGAACATTTCATGCAAAGATGGGCTCGATAAAGGACAGAAATGGTATGGACCTAACAGAAGCAGAAGATATTAAGAAGAGGCAGCAAGAATACACTGAACAACTGTACAAAAAAGATCTTCATGACCCAGTTAATCACAAAGGTGTGATCATTCACCTAGAGCCAGACATCCTGGAATATGAGTCAAGTGGGCCTTAGGAGGCATCACTACAAACAAAGCTAGAGGAGGTGATGGAATTCCAGTTGAGCTACTTCAAATCCTGAAAGATGATGCTGTGAAGGTGCTGCATTCAATATGCCAGCAAATTTGGAAAACTCAGCAGTGGCCAGGACTGGAAAAGGTCAGTTTTCATTCCAACCCCAAAGAAAGGCAGTGCCAAAGAATGCTCAAACTACTGCACAATTGCACTCATCTCACATGCTAGTAAAGTAATGCTCAAAGTTCTCCAAGCCAGGCTTCAGCAGTACGTGAACTATGAAATTCCAGATGTTCAATGGTTTTAGAAAAGGCAGAGGAACCAGAGATCAAATCGCCAACATCTGCTGGATCATGGAAAAAGCAAGAGAGTTCCAGAAAAACATCTATTTCTGCTTTATTGACTATGGCAAAGCCTTTGACTGTGTGGATCACAACAATCTGTGGAAATTTCTGAAAGAGATGGGAATACCAGACCACCTGACCTACCTCTTGAGAAACCTGCATGCAGGTCAGGAAGCAACAGTTAGAAGTGGACATGGAACAACAGACTGGTTCCAAATAGGAAACGGAGTACATCAAGGTTGTATATTGTCACCCTGCTTATTTAACTTCTGTGCAGAGTACATCATGAGAAATGATGGACTGGATGAATCAAAGCTGAATCAAGATTGCCGGGAGAAATATCAATAACCTCAAATATGCAGATAACACAATCCTCATGGCGAATGTGAAGAGGAACTAAAGAGCCTCTTGATGAAAGTGAAAGAGGAGAGTGAAAAATTTGGCTTAAAGCTCAACATTCAGAAAACTAAGATCATGGCATCTGGTCCCATCACTTTATGGGAAATAGATGGGGAAACAGTGGAACCAGAGTCAGACTTTATTTTTTTGGGCTCCAAAATCACTGCGGATGGTGCTTGCAGCCATGAAATTAAAAGACGCTTATGCCTTGGAAGGAAAGTTATGACCAATCTATATAGCATATTGAAAAGCAGAGACATTACTTTGCCAACAATGGTCCATCTAGTCAAGGCTATGGTTTTTCCAGTGGTCATGTATGGATGTGAGAGTTGGACTGTGAAGAAAGCTGAGCACCAAAGAATTGATGCTTTTGAACTGTGATGTTGGAGAAGACTCTTGCGAGTCCCTTGGACTGCAAGGAGATCCAACCAGTCCATCCTAAAGGAGACCAGTCCTGGGTGTTCATTGGAAGGACTGATGCTGAGGCTAAATCTCCAATACTTTGGCCACCTCATGTGGACAGTTGATTCTTTGGTAAAGACCCGGATGCTGGGAGGGGTTGGGGGCAGGAGGAGAAGGGAACGACAGAGGATGAGGTGGCTGGATGACATCACTCACTCAATTTGACGTGAGTCTGAGTGAACTCCAGGAGTTGGTGATGGACAGTGAGGCCTGGCATGCTGCAGTTCATGGGGTCGCAAAGAGTCAGACACGACTGAGTGACTGAACTGAACTGAACTGAACTGAACAATAGATAAAGGTAGAACAATTACAACACAGTTATTGTAGTTCAGGAGACGATTTGTACATCAATGAACATGGTTTATGGCCATGGGGATGGATAGGAGAGATATACAGAAGAGATATTAGAGCTTATACCTCAGAGATTTTTGTAGCAGACTGAATGAGCAGAGTGAGGAGAGAGAGAATGTAACTACTATGGGTGCCTGATGTAACTAGTCATACAGATACAGAATGGAGGCAACAGGGCAGATTTGCAAGAGTGAGTTTAATGTTGTCTGAAGTGTCCAGGAATGAGAAGGAACCTATATTTTTAAATTAATAAATAATTGGATAAGATCTTTGCTGATGACATTAGGAACACATGTCTGGAGCTTGGGCTAGTGGTAGAGACTGAAGGTCAACGCAGAATAAAGATCAAGCTGACAGGCATAATGGATTACAGCACCTGTCCTTATCCTGACCTTGTGCAGGATTGTACATGGTGTCTGAATATTAAAGCTTTCAGGGCACTGAGACTTGTTCTTATTAATTCAATAAAATTTAATCAGGCATCACCATGGTAAGCAACACTCCTTATAAACACAGACAGGGAATTTCCTCATTCCAGGCAGAACACAGTAGCCATAAATTTGCACCATGAATTATAGAAGAATGCAGAAACTCTAAACCAGCCCTTCACTGAACAGCCACAGGAGGCCTATTTGTCTGCAAATATCTTTCTTCCTTATGCTCGAGGTCTGGAACTAATTTCAGTTGCTGATTAAAATGATTCTGTATTTGAGTCCTAACAATAACATCCCTAGAATTCCATAAATTCCATGAAGTGCTGGGACTGATGGAGCTAGATAATCAGGAAAAGGCTTCCAATCAGTACTGAATGACACAGAGCTAAAGATGGACAGAAAAGGATATAAGAAGTATGCTGAAATATTTCATGCTAGAGTGACTAGATGAGTTTTACCACAATATATTAACTGATACTCCAGCCCAAGGAGAAAGTTCATCCATTTTAAAACACTTGCTTTAAGATAAAAACCAGGAAGCTTCAATTACCTTTATGAGCCTTTGGAATACAGTTCAAAGTGGGTCTCAAATATGTTAAAAGATTCCTGAGAACCTGGTGTCAAGTATAGATGTCTTATTTAACTCAGAGTCTTGAATAAAGCAGATGGTGGCAACCTTCAAAATTCACTGTGTTTCTGAATATTCCTGCAGACCCCAGGTTAAGGCAAAGGGATTTTTAGAAATAGAGTCTCTATACCTACAAAGTCTTGATAATGAGAGAAGAGAAAATTAAATAGAGCCAAGCCAAAATGAGGTTTTGTTTCTATGAGTCTTAATCGGTCACCTATGATTAAAGTTAAAGAGATATTCACATGTAAAGGCCTAAATGCCCTCTAGAAAGACTAGCTGCAAAAATTTTACTCTTCTGAATAACCAACAAATCACAGACGAAATCAAAAAAGAAATCAAAATATGCATAGAAATGAATGAAAGTGAAACACAACAGCCCAAAACTTGTGGGACACTATAAAAGCAGTGCTAAGAGGAAAGTTCATAGCAATACAGGCTTACCTCAAGAAACAAGAAAAAAAGTCAAATAAATAACCTAACTCTACACCTAAAGCAACTAGAAAAGGAAGAAATGGAGAACCCCAGAGTTAGTAGAAGGAAAGAAATCTTAAAAATTAGGGCAGAAATAAATGCAAAAGAAACAAAAGAGATCATAGCAAAAATCAACAAAGCCAAAAGCTGGTTCTTTGAAAGGATAAATAAAATTGACAAACCATTAGCCAGACTCATCAAGAAACAAAGAGAGAAAAATCAAATCAATGAAATTAGAAATGAAAATGGAGAGATCACAACAGACAACACAGAAATACGAGGGATCATAAGAGACTACTATCAGCAATTATATGCCAATAAAATGGACAACGTGGAAGAAATGGACAAATTCTTAGAAAAGTACAACTTGCCAAAACTGAACCAGGAAGAAATAGAAAATCTTAACAGACCCATCACAAGCACGGAAATTGAAACTGTAATCAGAAATCTTCCAGCAAACAAAAGCCCAGGTCCAGATGGCTTCACAGCTGAATTCTACCAAATATTTCGAGAAGAGCTAACACCTATCCTACTCAACTCTTCCAGAAAGTTGCAGAGGAAGGTAAACTTCCAAACTCATTCTATGAGGCCACCATCACCCTAATATCAAAACCTGACAAAAATGCCACAAAAAAAGAAAACTACAGGCCAACATCACTGATGAACATAGATGCAAAAGTCCTCAAAAAATTCTAGCAATCAAAATCCAACAACACATTAAAAAGATCATACACCATGAGGACGTGGGCTTTATCCCAGGGATGCAAGGACTCTTCAATATCCGCAAATCAGTGTAATTCACCACATTAACAAACTGAAAAATAAAAGCCATATGATTATCTCAATAGATGCAGAGAAGGCCTTTGACAAAATCCGACATCCATTTATGACAAAAACTCTCCAGAAAGCAGGAATAGAAGGAACATACCTCAACATAATAAAAGCTTTGTATGACAAACCCACAGCAAACATTATCCTCAATGGTGAAAAATTGAAAGCATTTCCCCTAAAGTCAGGAACAAGACAAGGGTGCCCACTTTCACAGCTATGACTCAACACAGTTCTGGAAGTTTTGGCCACAGCAGTCAGAGCAGAAAAAGAAATAAAAGGAATCCAAATTGGAAAAGAAGAAGTAAAACTCTCACTGTTTGCAGATGACATGATCCTCTACATAGAAAACCCTAAAGACTACACCAGAAAATTACTAGAGCTAATCAATGAATATAGTAAAGTTGCAGGATATAAAATCAACACACAGAAATCCCTTGCATTCCTATACACTAATAATGAGAAAGTAGAAAAATAAATTAAGGAAACAATTCCATTCACCATTGCAACGAAAAGAATAAAATACTTAGGAATATATCTACCTAAAGAAACTAAAGACCTACATATAGAAAACTATAAAACACTGATGAAAGAAATCAAAGAGGGCACTAATAGATGGAAAAATATACCATGTTCATGGATCGCAAGAATTAACATAGTGAAAAAGAGCATACTACCCAAAGCAATCTACAGATTCAATGCAATCCCTATCAAGCTACCAGCGGTATTTTTCACAGAACTAGAACAAATAATTTCAAGATTTGTATGGAAATACAAAAAACCTCGAATAGCGAAAGCAATCTTGAGAAGAATGGAACTGGAGGAATCAACCCTCCTGACTTCAGGCTCTACTACAAAGCCATAGTCATCAAGGCAGTATGGTACTGCCACAAAGACAGAAATATAGATCAATGGAACAAAATAGAAAGCCCAGAGGTAAATCCACACATATGGACACCTTATCTTTGACAAAGGAGGCAAGAATATACAATGGAGTAAAAACAGTCTCTTTAACAAGTGGTGCTGGGAAAACTGGTCAACCATTTGTAAAAGAATGAAACTAGAACACTTTCTAACACCACACACAAAAATAAACTCAAAATGGATTAAAGATCTAAACATAAGACCAGAAACTATAAAACTCCTAGAGGAAAACATAGACAAAACACTCTCCGACATAAATCACAGCAGGATCCTCTATGATCCACCTCCCAGAATTCTGGAAATAAAAGCAAAAATAAACAAATGGGACCTAATTAAACTTAAAAGCTTCTGCACAACAAAGGAAACTATAAGCAAGGTGGAAAGACAGCCTTCAGAATGGGAGAAATTAATAGCAAATGAAGCAACTGACAAACAACTAATCTCAAAAATATACAAGCAACTCCTGTAGCTCAATTCCAGAAAAATAAACGACCCAATCAAAAAATGGGCCAAAGAACTAAACAGACATTTCTCCAAAGAAGACATACAGATGGCTAACAAACACATGAAAAGATGCTCAACATCACTCATTATCAGAGAAATGCAAATCAAGACCACAATGAGGTACCACTTCACACCAGTCAGAATGGCTGCGATCCAAAAGTCTGCAAGCAATAAATGCTGGAGTGGATGTGGAGAAAAGGGAACCCTCTTACACTGTTGGTGGGAATGCAAACTAGTACAGCCACTTTGGAGAACAGTGTGGAGATTCCTTAAAAAACTGGAAATAGAACTGCCTTATGACCCAGCAATCCCACTGCTGCTGGGCATACACACCGAGGAAACCAGAATTGGAAAGAGACACATGTTACCCCAATGTTCATCACAGCACTGTTTATAATAGCCAGGACATGGAAACAACCTAGATGTCCATCAGCGGATGAATGGATAAGAAAGCTGTGGTACATATACACAATGGAGTATTACTTAGCCATTAAAAAGAATACATTTGAATCAGTTCTAATAAGATGGATGAAACTGGAGCCAATTATACAGAGTGAAGTAAGCCAGAAAGAAAAACACCAATACAGTATACTAACACATAGATATGGAATTTAGAAAGATGGTAATGATGATGACCCTGTATGCGAGACAGCAAAAGAGACACAGATGTGTAGAACGGACTTTTGGACTCTGAGGGAGAGGGAGAGGGTGGGATGATTTGGGAGAATGGCATTGAAACATGTATACTATCATGTAAGAAACGAATCGCCAGTCTATGTCCGATGCAGGATACAGGATGCTTGGGGCTGGTGCACGGGGATGATCCAGAGAGATGATATGGGGTGGGAGGTGGGAGGGGGGTTCATGATTGGGAACTCATGTACACCCGTGGTGGATTCATGTCAATGTATGGCAAAACCAATACAGTATTGTAAAGTAAAATAAAGTAAAAATAAAAATTAAAAAAAAATTATTTGACTTATTTACTATTGTTGAAGTAGCAGAAAGAAGATTTGTTTCAAGGACAGGTAATATGAATTTAATTTTAGCATTTAATCCTTCAGCCAGCCAACATGTTTTGCAAATCCACGTGATACTGGGCTTAACTTCTGTGAGCCCCAATTCTTTCCGTGTAAAAGGAGTGAGTTAGACTAGATGACTTTGAGGAGCAGAATATGCCAGCACAAGAAGTGCCACTTTGACACATGAATTGCTTTGAGCTGAAGGCATTTAAGACTCAGCTGACTTAGGAAAAGCTTTTTGCCTCTCCCTTAAGTACCTAAAAGAATTTATATAGCTGACCTATCCCAGGAAGAAAGCTATTACCAGAGATGACTTTCTCTATCAGAAAGACTTATCTGCACAACATGGCAAACATGTATTTACCAAACATTTGTTCTTTTCAGCTTTCTATAACTTGTCTTCCTCTCCATCAAAGTTATAGAGCCCTACTTCTTCCTCCTTAGCTCGGGATGTCAGATAAGCCTCAATTGCTTGCCTGCCTTGGAGTGTGCATATCTTTGTGGGGCTCCCAAACATACATAATTAAATTTGTTCTCCTGCTAGTCTATATTATATCAATTTGATTATTAGACCAACAAAAGAAACTAGAAGGGAAGAAGGAAAAACCTTTCTGTCCCGACAATGTTTGAATGCATTTTAGCTTTAATATTCTTTTATAAAATTGAAGATAAGTTCTATAAGGAAGAAATATGCCTACTGGATTGTATTTACCCTGTAAAAATTAAATGTCACATACATAAAGAAAAATGGTGCAGTGATGAAATATTAAAAATACCAAGGCAGGGAGAAGTAGGATATAATGATAGATGCTACAAATACAAGTTGGTGCCATGAAAATTCCAATTCTTCTAGTCTTAGTGATGGCATTCTTATATCTGAAATGGTGACTGACTTAACTCATAGGAGTCTTATAATTGGAATTATATTAAAGAGAGTGGGGATTTTCAATCTCTAAAGTCTTGATGATGAGACAGGGCAGAAAATTAAATAGAGCCAGAGCCAAAATGAATATCAGGAATAATGTTTTGCTTAAATATATCTCTTCTTTTAAGAACCATTTTTCTACTTTGCTGCAAGTTGTATAGCCATCCAAGTTCTAACAACAATAAAAATTACAACTGCTTACTGAGCACAAACACGGTCTTAAGTACTTTAAACAATTTCACATGCTGAATCCTCACACTAATTCTATGAGATAAACACTATCATCACTCTTATTTTGCAGAGGAAGAAACTGAGATTTTAGGTACTCTTTATTAACTTGTGTAGGGATACACCATGTAGTTAGTGAGTGTCAGAACTGGAATTCAAATCCAAATCTATCTGTGTCTAAAATCAGAGTCTTTGATCTGAAGGGTAGCAGAATACCCCAAAATATGCTGCCTTGGGTTTTAAATTTTTGTGCTATAGGCACTTGAAAAACAACTGATGCTGAAGTCTTCCATCTGCCTAGAGACAGATCCTCCAAAGGAACTCAGTTGTCTTAAAACCATGCCACATGAATGTCCTCAATCAGGAAAGATTCACTCATCACAAGAGAGTATACTGGATTACACCCGGATACACTTTGTCACAAATTATCATTCATTGTTGTTCAGTCACTAAGAGGTGTCCAACTTTGTGACATCACTGACTGAAGCATGCCAGACTCCTCTGCCCTTCACTGTCTTTTCCCATCTATTCCTTAGTTAGTTAGTTAGTTCAGTCCCTCAGTCGTGTCCGACTCTTTGCGACACCATGAATCACAGCATGCCAGGCCTCCCTGTCCATCACCAACTCCCAGAGTTCACTCAAACTCATGTCCATCGAGTCAGCGATGCCATCCAGCCATCTCATCCTCTGTCGTCCCCTGCTCCTCCTGCTCCCAATCCCTCCCAGCATCAGAGTCTTTTCCAATGATCAGCTCTTTGCATGTGGTGGCCAAAGTACTGGAGTTTCAGTTTTAGCATCATTCCTTCCAAAGAAATCCCAGGGCTGATCTCCTTCAGAATGGACTGGTTGGATCTCCTTGTAGTCCAAGGGACTCTCAAGAGTCTTCTCCAACACCACAGTTCAAAAGCATCAATTCTTCAGTGCTCAGCTTTCTTCACAGTCCAACTCTCACATCCATACATGACCACGGGAAAAACCATAGCCTTGTCTAGATGGACCTTAGTTGGCAAAGTAATGTCTCTGCTTTTGAATATGCTATCCAGGTTAGTCATAATTTTCTTCCAAGGAGTAAGTGTCTTTTAATTTCATGGCTGCAGTCACCATCTGCAGTGATTTTGGAGCCCCCAAAAATAAAGTCTGACACTGGTTCCACTGTTTCCTCATCTATTTCCCATGAAGTGATGGGACCAGATGGCATGATCTTTGTTTTCTGAATGTTGAGCTTTAAGCCAACTTTTTCACTCTCCTCTTTCACTTTCATCAAGAGGCTTTTTAGTTCCTCTTCACTTTCTGCCATAAGGCTGGTGTCATCTGCTTATCTGAGGTTATTGATATTTCTCCCGGCAATCTTGATTCCATAAGGACCTGATCTTTCCTAAAACTCCTTTATTCTCTCCTGAGATGCTTACACTTCCTCTCTACTTGTTTGTCCAGAGAAGGCAATGACACCCTACTCCAGTACCTTTGCCTGGAAAATCGCATGGACGAAGGAGCCTGGTGGGCTGCAGTCCATGGGGTCACTAGAGTCGAACATGACTGAGCGACTTCACTTTCACTTTTCACTTTCATGCATTGAAGAAGGAAATGGCAACCCACTCCAGTGTTCTTGCCTGAAGAATCCCAGGGACAGGGAAGCCTGGTGGGTTGCCGTCTATGGGGTCGCACAGAGTCGGACACGACTGAAGCAACTTAGCAGTAGCAGCTACTTCTTTGTTAAGATACCATTTAATCCTGAATTATAAGCCACTTTGAGGAGTTGCTCATTTTTTGATGGGTATTTCCCATGAAAACATGAGTTATGCATGTTAATAAACTTCTGCTTTTCTCTTGTTAACTTGTCTTTTATTACAGGGATCTCAGCCAAGAACTCACGATGGTGGAGAGAAAATTATTTTTTCTCCCCTATAACTTCTATGCAATATTTCCTACTCTCTCTTCCTTGTCTCTCCATGGTATTAATAGTTGGTGTTGTGATGATTAGAGATGACTGAAAGGGGGAGAGGGAAGACCTCTAGGTATAAATTTATGGACATAGAACTCTTAAGAGGCCCTATCAGCCAAATATCTGTTGACTGACATGTGTGATTTTAAGTCACCATAAAATTATTCCTGAGAGGAATTTACTAACTAGAATTTTACTGGTGATTTAACCCAATAGCAAATGCTAGGATTGTTTCACAGAATGAACATGTAGGCTTCAGTCCTAGGCTGTAGCTTGAGTCTGCTAAAGTTCCTACGTGCATCTCTTCTTCCTATGTGTTTACCACTCACCTTTCTGAAATACTGACCCAACATCTAAGTTCACGAACTACCTCCTGTCCTTACTGTGGATGCCTCAGCCCTGGTCAGACCCCCTCAGTCCTCTGAAACCCTGTGGGGGCATATGGTCCATATTTTATTGGGCACATACTGTGTGCTGCTTTAGGTGTGTGTATCTATATTGACTCTACGATCTAGTGTTCTGCTTTAACGATATCCCTTGATGGCAAGAGCCAACATTTCTGATGTGTATTTTCTGCAACCTTTAGAAAAAGTCTAACTCAAACTAGGCTCTCAATAAATGTTTAATGATAGTAATAATCTCATGTGAGTTAAAGCCAGTCTCTGCTTTCCTCTCATGTATCTTGAAACAGGGAATTTCAGAATAAAGCACCTTCTCTGACTTATATGTAATTTAGAAATTAAAAGACAGTACAAACTAAATCTCTCACATCTGTCCATGACTACTGAAAAAACCACAGCTTTGACTATATGGACCTTTGTCAGCAAAGTGATGTCTCTGCTTTTAAAAAAGCTGTCTAGGTTTCTCATAACTTTCTTTCCAGGGAGCAAGGGTCTTTTAGTTTCATGGCTGCAGTCACTGTCTGCAGTGATTTTGGAGATCAAGAAAATAAAATCTGTCACTGCTTCCACTTTTTCTCCTTCTATGAGTGTGAGAGTTGGGCCATTAAAAAACAGAGACATCTCTTTGCTGACAAAGGTCCATATAGTCAAAGCTGTGGGTTTTCCAGTGGTCATGTATGGATGTGAGAGTTGGACTATAAAGAAGGCTGAGCACTGAAGAACTGACGCTTTTGGATTGTGGTGCTGGAGAAGACTCTTGAGAGTCCCTTGGACTGCAAGGAAATCAAACCAGTCAATCCTAAAAGAAATCAACCCTGAATACTCTTTGGAGGGATTGATGCTGAAGCTGAAGTTTCAATACTTTGGCTACCTGATGCTGACCCGACTCGCTGGGAAAGATTGAGGGCAAAAGGAGAAGGTTGTGGCAGAGGAAGAGACTATTAGATAGCATCACCGAGACAATGGGCATGAATTTCAGTAACTCCAGGAGATGGTGAAGGACAGGGAAGCCTAGTATGCTCTAGTCCATGGGGTCACAAAGAATCAGACCCAAATTAGTGACTGAACAACAGCAACAGCAAAACCTTAAGTGCTGCCATTTGAGAATATGCAAAACAAGGAGTTCTACATAATCTCGAACTACAGATGAACAGACTCACTTTTCCCCACACAAGAAGGTTCTTACACTGACTTTTTTAAAAACAATTCTGAAAGGTCTTAAGCAAAATAATCTGTTACAAACAATTAATTTGCATCACCATCAAATTGTGTTAGAAGCTATGAGGATAGAAAGCACTTGTTCATTTACTCATTGATTTATTCAATAAGTATTTATTAACTAATTGTTACATTCAAGTATCATGCTAAATGGGCTTCCCTAATGGCTCAAGGTAAAGAATCCACATGCCAAGCAGGAGATGTGGGTTCAATCCCTGGGTCAGGAAGATCCCCTGGAGAAGGAAACAGTAACCCACTCCAGTATTCTTGCCTGGGATATCCCATGGACAGAGGAGCCTGATGGGCTAGAATCCATGGGGTCACAAAAACTCGGAAACAACTTTGTGGCTAAAGAACAACAACTAAATGTGCTAAATCATGCTAAATGCTAGGATTACAGACAGAAAATTTTAATGCTAAGTCTAAGTAGTTTATGCTATGGAGGCATGTGAACCCAATATGTGATAAGTGCTTGATAGATGGACAGGATGCAGTAAGGGAATAGCCAATGGGAATCAGTATTGACTGAATCATCAGAAAGTTTTGATGAAATTGTTAGAAGGGCAAATAAGAGGACAAAGATCATTCTTATCAGAATAATACAAATAAAAATTGACCCAATTTTCAAATTTTCTGCTGTCAGATGCTGTGTGTTTGTAAATGCTTGACATCAAAATCAGAACCTTAAAGAGTTAGTCAAGTACTCAGAGACACTGAATATCTCAAACTCCTTTTTCAAAAGGGATGGCAACTGATGACTGGAGAAGTTTCATATGTGAATCTGCAGAGACAAGGCAGAAAAATGATTGAGTACGAGGCCACTTGGCCTTTTAGACTTACCACTTCTCTGCGAAAGTAGAAGGTGATTCATTGTCCAGCCACTGTTCTTCTTACGTGTAAACTAGGGAATATTTGTAGTTGGTGAGTACAAGTGGTGAGGAGCTGATTGTTAAGATATAAAAATTGATTCTAGGCTTCCCTAGTGGCTAGGAATGTGGATAGGAATTCACCTGCCAATGCAGGGGACATGGGTTTGATCCCTGGTCTGGGAAGATTCCACATGCCATGGGGCAATTAAGCTTATGAGCCAGGACTACTGAAGCCTGGGTGCTGGAGCCTGTGTGCCTCAATAAGAGAAGCTGGCACAAAGAAGTCCATGCACCGCAATGAAGAACAGACCCCTGCTCACGGCAGCGGCAACAAAGACCCAGCACAATGATAAATAAATGATTGATTCCGTGCATAGCTCACATGTTAGCCGTCTTTCCTGACCTTTGAGATTTATATAAGCTTTCCATAAACAACCATTTAATGAAATAATCCCAACCCTTGCTCCTCAAAAAATATGCAAAATCTTGAAGTGCTCATAGCCTCACGATTTCCTATGGCTATGAGCTTCGGAGTTTGTGTCATCCCAACATTTTGACTGTCCTAGTTTTATTCCACATCACACTGAAACAAAATATAAAATTTAGACCTTTTATCAATTTCTATTTTTAAAAGAAGACTCACAAGGGTGAGTGAAGCAGATTTTGCAGAAAATTTGGAAATGGGCCGGTGGCAGAATAAAGGTGTACCGCTGGGCAACATAAACAACCATAAATTGAACATTAGACATCTCTGTTCATAACATTCCACAAATCATTTTGCTACTAAGGGTGTTAATTTGCTGTTTCAAAGATGTCATTTGTACTTGTATTGTTTCTTCACTCCAATTTTACCTCCCTGCCTCCTCTGATCCTGATATATCTATTCTTTTCTCATGTAAACACTTTATAAGTGTATGCAGGCCTGAAAACCAATAGTGGACACCTGTTTCTCTTTGCCTGAAGGCTTTCTCTGATTTTTGGAGCCCAATCGATCCATGCACTTGTGCTCTGTCAAGCCAGGAGTGTTGGGACATATCCCCTCCTCAGCCAGTCCTCAACCAGTGATTGATGGACGTCAGTATTTAGACACCTTAGGTATCTCACCTCTTGGTGGGACGACTGTCAGTGTGTGTTCAACACAGGTTCTTATGAATTCCCAGCAGGTTGAAGCTCCAATTGGTGACACACAGTTGATTGGTTTCATTGACTTATCTTCTTCCAGTTCCATGCCTCTACCAGTGCTCTGTGAGTCCACCTCTCAAATAAATCACTAGCTCTCAAAAATCTCTGTTTCTGGGTCTGCTCCTGTGAGGATCCAAAATAAGACACCTAAAGATTTATAGATTTATAAATCTCTACCCAAAAGATTCATGTTATTTTCTGAAACATAGTTTTATCTCTTAATATGAATATTTGTTAGAAAGTTTTTTCCTCTGTTATATACTTAGCAGGAAACTCCTCTAAAAGATTTTATGTATTACTTGGGAGTAGAGCATAAAAATAAAATAACTCTGAAAGTGTCAAGTAAACAAAGCATGCTGATTTATCCTGATCTTTTAATAAAGATGGCATCTCATTTACAGCTTTACTATTCTTATGATAGGAATTAAATGTCTGGAAAGAGATATCAAGAATTAAGTTGACAATACCACTAGGAATTCACTTTGAACTCTGCTTCTCAAGAAAGTCCATTAAAAAAACTTATTTATTTATTTTAAAATTTATTTTTTATTGAAGGATAATTGTTTACAGAATTTTGTTGTTTTCTGTCAAACCTCAACATGAATCAGCCATAGGTATACATATATCCCCTCCCTTTTGAAACTCCCTCTCACCTCCCTCCCATCCCACCCCTCTAGGTTGATACAGAGCCCCTGTTAGAGTTTCTTGAGACATACAGCAAATTCCCATTGGCTATCCATTTTATATATGGTAATAGAAGTTTCCATGTTACTATCTCCATACATCTCACCCTCTCCTCCCCTCTCTCCATGTCCATAAATCTATTTTCTATGTCTGTTTCTCCATTGCTGCCTTGCAAATAAATTCTTCATACCATTTTCCTAGATTCTGTATATATGCATTAGTATTCAATATTTATCTTGCTCTTTCTGACTTACTTCACTCGTATAATATTCTCTCGGTTCATACACCTCTTAGAACTGACTCAAATGTGTTCCTTTCTATGGTTGAGTAATATCCATTGTGTATATGTACCACAACGTCTTTATCTATTCATCTGTCAATGGACATCTAGGCTGCTTCCATGTTCTAGCTATTGTAAATAGTGCTACAATAAACAATGGGATACATGTGTCTTTTCCAATTTTGGTTTCCTCAGGGTATATGTTTAGGAGTGAGATTGATGGGTCATATGCTGGTTTTATTCCTAGTTTTTAAAGGAAACTCCATACCATCTTCCATCATGGCTGTATCAATTTAATATTCTCACCAATAGTGCAAGAAGTTTCCCTTTTCTCCACACCCTCTCCTGCATTTATTGTTTGTAGACTGTTTTAATGATGGCCATTTTGGCTGGTGTGACGTGATATCTCATTGTAGATTTGATTTGCATTTCTCTAATAATGAGTGATGTTGAGCATCTTTTCATGTGTTTGTTAGCCATCTGTATGTCTTCTTTGGAGAAATGTCTGTTTAGGTCTTTTCCCCACTTTTTGAAGAAAGTCCATTTTAATCATAAGGTGAATTTTAGAGTCACGATTTTTCTCTCCTCAACTTTATGGTAGAAAACAGGAACTTAGCATTAACACTGATCAACACTATGTGAAACCCACGGATGACTGAGACAGAAGAAACAACTTAGATGTTCACCTTTTGATGGAACAACACACTTCAACCAGATATTTTGATTCAGTCTGGTGGGAACTCTACTAGAAGGATGCCTAAGCACTATGATAGCAGGTGAGATGTCCAGTTTTTCATGAAATGAATATTTAACAGGACTTGTAAATGGAAGAGCAAAATAGAGGCCCTTTTAGGGAATGGATGATATTTCCGGACTCTCCTAGATGTTTCTGAAATTGTCCTGAGAAACTTGTGTCCATACTCTTTGTGGACAGAAGTCAAAATGAAGGACTCAAGT
This sequence comes from Budorcas taxicolor, assembly GCF_023091745.1. Taxonomy (NCBI): domain Eukaryota; kingdom Metazoa; phylum Chordata; class Mammalia; order Artiodactyla; family Bovidae; genus Budorcas; species Budorcas taxicolor. Next base: position 4,425,178 of record NC_068924.1, on the reverse strand, counting down.
TCTGTTTTTTACCTTTAGCTTAATTTTTAAAATTATAGTTTATTTATAATATGTTTCAGGTGTACAAGATAGTGATTCAATATTTTTATAGATATTATTAAATTATACTTGATTTGAAGCTATTACAAAATAATGGTTTTATTTCCCTGTGCTGTATAATATATCCTTGTTGTTTATTTATTTCATAAATGGTAGTCTGTGTCTCTTAATCCCATAGTCCTATTTTTACCCCTTCCCCCTTCCCTCTCACCATTGGTAATCATTATTTATTCTCTATATCTGTGAATCTGTTTCTTTTAGTGTTAGATAGATAGTTTTTTTTTTTTTTAGATTACACATATAAGTGATAACAGAGTATTAATCTTTGTCTGCCTGGCATATCAGTAAGCAGTATATTCTTTAGGTCCATTCACATTGTTGAAGATGGCAAAATTCAATTCAGCTTCTTAAGACTATTTTAGAACGTCAGATCCAGGAGAGATTTAGTGTTCACTACAGAGCAAGGAAGAGAGAAGTTAATGATATATACCAGGGCCATATAATAAAATACATTTCATATAAAAGGCTTTCCCTAGCCACACACACACACACACACACACACACACACACGCACACACCCAACAACCTCCATCACCCATACATCATCATAGTCTTATACTCCATCAAATAAGTAGAAAATTTCAATTAGAAATAATTAAAGCACCATATCTGATGAAAGTTTCCCTCAATTTCTCCAGGAATAGAGAAACTAGTATAAATAGATCATTTAAAATATCCCTATCAAGCTACCAACAGTATTTTTCACAAAGGTAGAACAAATAATTTCACAATCTGTATGGAAATACAAAAAACCTTGAATAGCCAAAGCAATCTTGAGAAAGAAGAATGGAACTGGAGGACTCAACCTGCCTGACTTCAGGCTCTACTACAAAGCCATAGTCATCAAGACAGTATGGTAATGGCACAAAGACGGAAATATAGATCAATGGAACAAAATAGAAAGCCCAGAGATAAATCCATGCACCTATGGACACCTTATCTTTGGCAAAGGAGGCAAGAATGTACAATGTAGAAAAGACAATCTTTTTAAAAACTGGTGCTGGAAAAACTGGTCAACCATTTGTAAAAGAATGAAACTAGAACACTTTCTAACACCATTCACAAAAATAAACTCAAAATGGATTAAAGATCTAAATGTAAGACCAGAAACTATAAAACTCCTAGAGGAGAACATAGGCAAAACACTCGCCGACATAAATCACAGAAGAATCCTCTATGACCCACCTCCCAGAATATTGGAAATGAAAGCAAAAATAAACAAATGGGACCTAATTAAACTTAAAAGCTTCTGCACAGCAAAGGAAACTATAAGCGGGGTGAAAAGACAGCCTTCAGAATGGGAGAAAATAATAGCAAATGAAGCAACTGACAAACAACTAATCTCAAAAATATACAAGCAACTCCTGCAGCTCAATTCCAGAAAAAATAAACGACCCAATCAAAAAATGGGCCAAAGAACTAAACAGACATTTCTCCAAAGAAGACATACAGATGGCTAACAAACACATGAAAAGATGCTCAACATCACTCATTATCAGAGAAATGCAAATCAAAACCACAATGAGGTACCATTTCAAGCCAGTCAGAATGACTGCAATCCAAAAGTCTACAGGCAATAAATTCTGGAAAGGGTGTGGAGAAAAGGGAACCCTCTTACACTGTTGGTGGGAATGCAAACTGTTGTGGCAATACAGCCACAGTGGAGAACAGTGTGGAGATTACTTAGAAAACTGGAAATAGAACTGCCTTATGACCCAGCAATCCCACTGCTGGGCTCACACACCGAGGAAACCAGAATTGAAAGAGACACATATACCCCAATGTTCATCGCAGCACTGTTGATAATAGCCAGGACATGGAAGCAACCTAGATGTCTACCAGCAGATGAATGGATAAGAAAGCTGTGGTACATATACACAATGGAGTATTACTCAGCCATTAAAAAAATACATTTGAATCAATTATAATGAGGTGGATGAAACTGGAGCCAATTATACAGAGTGAAGTAAGCCAGAAAGAAAAACATCAATAAAGTATCTGTTCAGTTCAGTTCAGTCACTCAGTCGTGTCCGACTCTTTGTGACCGCATGAATCGCAGCACACCAGGGCTCCCTGTCCATCACCAACTCCCGGAGTTCACTCAGACTCACGTCCATTGAGTCAGTGATGCCATCCAGCCATCTCATCCTCTGTCGTCCCCTTCTCCTCCTGCCCCTAATCCCTCCCAGCATCAGAGTCTTTTCCAATGAGTCAACCCTTTGCATGAGGTGGCCAAAGTACTGGAGTTTCAGCTTTAGCATCACTCCTTCCAAAGAAATCTCAGGGCTGATCTCCTTCAGAACGCATTGGTTGGATCTCCTTGCAGTCCAAGGGACTCTCAAGAATCTTCTCCAACACCGTAGTTCAAAAGCATCAATTCTTCGGTGCTCAGCCTTCTTCTAGTCCAACTCTCACATCCATACATGACCACAGGAAAAACCATAGCCTCGACTAGGTGGACCTTAGTTGGCAAAGTAATGTCTCTGCTTTTGAATATGCTACCTAGGTTGGTCATAGGTAGCATATTGGAAGTGGCCAATTAAAACAATTTGCACAGTCTCTTCCATGAAAGAAACAATAACATTTATACTAGCAAATGACATTTGGGCTATTTTTTTTCCTGAATGCATCTTGTTTATGAAGCACCACACTGGGGATTATCTCTAGTTAGATGACTCATGCTTTGATCAGGCTAGGTTCAAGGATATTATGTCTTTTGGCAAATGAATCTGGCCTGGTGCATTTTTTTTTCTAAAAGAGTTAAGAACTCAAGCATGCTTTCCTCAGATTTTCAATACTAATTGAAGTAAAGAGAGGAAAACAAATGTTGATCTTCATGTTCCCAGTAAGCGTCTTTTAATTCATGGCTGCAATCACCATCTGCAGTGATTTTGGAGACCCCCAAAATAAAGTCTGACACTGCTTCCACTGCTTCCCTATCTATTTCCCATGAAGTGATGGGACCGGATGGCATGATCTTCGTTTTCTGAATGTTGAGCTTTAAGCCAACTTTTTCACTCTCCATTTTGACTTTCATCAAGAGGCTTTTTAGTTCCTCTTCACTTTCTGCCATAAGAGTGGTGTTATCTGCATATTTGTGGTTATTGGTATTTTTCCTGGCAATCTTGATTCCAGCTTGTGCTTCTTCAAGTCCAGCGTTTCTCATGATGTACTCTGCACAGAAGTTAAATAAGCAGGGTGACAATATACAGCCTTGACGTACTCCTTTTCCTATTTGGAACCAGTCTGTTGTTCCATGTCCACTTCTAACTGTTGCTTCCTGACCTGCATACAGATTTCTCAAGAGGCAGGTCAGGTGGTCTGGTATTCCCATCTCTTTCAGAATTTTCCACAGTTTATTGTGATCCACACAGTCAAAGGCTTTGGCATAGTCAATAAAGCAGAAATAGATATTTTTCTGGAACTCTCTTGCTTTTTCCATGATCAGCAGATGTTGGCAATTTGATCTCTGGTTCCTCTGCCTTTTCTAAAACCAGCTGATTAACTTTAGACTATATTAGTTATAGGCTATTAAAGTTTCTGCAATTACCACTAAAAAACAGAAAATCAGTCATACATATCTCATACTAGTTGGGGACAAAGGAAATGATTCAAGCTAAAAAATTCCATTAATAAAATAGAAATCTAAGAAAAAGAAGTAGCAAAAACAAGGCATATAGCATAAGGTAAAGGAAATAATACTGATTAGTACAAATCATAATAAATGAAAAGCACTGAGTTCTTTAATTAAAAGACCAAACTACTCAAAACAATGTGATATTCCAAAACAGAAAAAGGACACTAGCAGGAAAATTGCTGAGGGACTTCCCTGGACTTCACCTTTGTCCAGTGGTTAAGACCTTGCCTTCTAATGCAGGAGGTGTGGGTCCCATCCCTGCGTGGAAGCTAAGACCTTCCATGCCTTGTGGCCGGGATAAAACAAACAAACGTGAAAAACAGAAGCAATATTGCAACAAAATCAATACTTAAGAAAAAACTGGTAAAATGCAAATAACATCTGTAAGTTTAGTTACTTGCTATTGCTGTTCAATCACTAAGTCATGTCCAGCTCTTTGCGACACCATGGACTCCATCATACCAGGCTTCCCTGTCCTTCACTGTCTTCTGGAGTTTGCTCAGACCCATGTCTACTGAGTCCATTTTGTCATCCAACCATCTCATCCTTTGTTGCCGCCTTCTCTTCTTGCCCTAAATCTTTTCCAGCATCAGGGTCTTTTCCAGTGAGTTGGTTCTTTGCATCAGGTGGCCAAAGTATTGGAGCTTCAGTTTCAGCATCAGTCCTTCCAATGAATATTCAGGACTGATTTCCTTTAGGATGGACTGCTTCAGTCTCCAAGAGTCTCAAGAGTCTTCTCCAGCAACACAGTACAAAAGCATCAATTCTTTGATGCTCAGCCCTCTTTATGGTAAAACTCTTGCATCCACACATGAGTACTGGATAAACAATAGCTTTGAATATATGGACCTTTGTCAGCAAAATGATGTCTATGTTTTTTAATATACTCTCTGGGTTTGTCATAGCTTTTCTTCTAAGTATCAACCATCTTTTAATTTCGTGCCTGCAGTCACCATCTGCAGTGATTTTGGAATCCCAGAAAATAAAATGCTTCTATTTTGTGAATAAAACAGTGAACTTCACTGTTTCCACTCCCTGCCCCCACCTCCCACCATCTATTTGCCATAAAGTGATGGGACCAGATGCCATAATCTTCGTTTTCTGAATGTTGATCTTTAACCAAGCTGTTTCACTCTCCTCTTTCACCTTCATCAACAGGCTGTTTAGTTCCTCTTCGTTTTCTGCCATAAAGTGGTATGATCTGCATATCTGAGGTTCTTGATATTTCTCCTGACAATCTTGATTCCATCTTGTGAGTAATTCAGCCTGGCATTTCACAAGATATACTCTGCATATAAGCTAAATAAGCAAAGTGACAATATGCAACATTGACCTACTCCTTTTCCATTTTTGAAGCAGTCTATTGTTGTGTGTCTTGTTCTAACTATTGCTTTTTGTCCTGCATACAAGATTCTCAGGCGTTAGGTAAGGTAGTGTGGTATTTCCATCTCAAATTTCCACAGTTTTTTTTGTGATCCACACAGTCAAATTCTTTTGTGTAGTTAATGAAGCAAAAGTAGTTGTTTTTCTGGAATTCCCTTGTTTTTTCTTTGATCCAGTGGATGTTGGCAATTTGATCTTTTCCTCTGCCTTTTCTAAATCCAGCTTGTACATCTGGAAGTTTTCAGTTTATGTACTGCTGAAGTCTAGCTTGAAGAATTTTAGTCATAATCTCATTAGCACATGAAAAGGGTATACTTGTATGGTAGCTTGAACTTTCTTTTGTATTGAAATGAAAACTGACCTTTTCCAGTAAATTTGTTCAATTCAGCATCAACCTTGATCTAATGATCTGCTATGTGTAGAACACTGTATTTAAACATTGGGGAATACACAAGAGTACTTTAGAAATTTTGAAATATATGGGATTGTTATTGTTACCACTGTTGTTTAGTCACTAAGTCATGTTCAACTCTTTTCTGACCCCATGGATTGTAGACTGCCAGGCTCTTCTTTCCATGGGACTTCTCTGCCAAGAATACTGGAGAGGGCTGTGATTTCCTTCTCCAGAGGATCTTCTCAACCCAGGGATCAAACCCATGTCTCCTGAAATGGCATGTGAATTCTTTGCCACTGATCTACCTGGGAAGTCCCTAGTTACTTGTTAGTGATTTCTGGTTTAATTACTTATGGTTAAAGCAATTAATTCTTTGAAAATCATTGGGTTTCCTTTATGACTGAGTACATAATCAGTTTTCACAATTAGCCTGTGAACACATGAAAAAAGATTTCTGTATGGAACGTGAAACCTAGAGTTGAGAGACATTTATAGTTAGAAATACTCAGTACAGTCAGTTCAATCACTCAGTTGTGTCCGACTCTTTGTGACCCCACAGACTGCAGCATGCCAAGCTCCCTGTCCATCACCAACTCGCAGAGCTTGTTCAAACTCATGTCCATCGAGTTGGTGATGCCATCCAATCATCTCATCCTCTGTCATCCCCTTCGCGTGCTTTCAGTCTTTCCCAGCAGCAGGGTTTTTCCCAGTAAGTCATTTCTTCACATCAGCTGGCCAAAGTATTAGAGTTGCAGCTTCAGCATCAGTCCTTCCAATTAATATTCAGGACTGATTTCCTTTAGGATTGACTGGTTGATCTCCTTACAGTCCAAGGGACTCTCAAGAGACTTCCCCAGCATCATAGTTCGAAACCATCAATTCTTCAGGGCTCACATCCATACATGATTACTGAAAAAAACCATAGCTTTGACTAGATGGACATTTGTCCGTAAACTAATGTCTCTGCTTTTCAATCTGTTGACCAGGTTGGTCATAGTTTTTTTTCAAGGAGCAAGCATGTTTTTATTTCATGACTGCAGTAACTATCTGCAGTGATTTTGGAGCCCTCAAGAAATAAATTTGGTCACAGTTTCCATTGTTTCCACTGTTCCCCATCTGTTTGCCATGAAGTGATGGGACTGGATGCCATTATCTTAGTTTTTTGACTGTTGAATTTTAAGCCAACTTTTTCACTCTCCTTTTCTCACTTTCATCAAGAGGCTCGTTAGTTCTTTGCTTTCTGCCATAAGGGTGGTGCTATCTGCAAATCAGAGGTTATTGATATTTCTCCCAGTAATCTTGATTCACATGATGTTCTCTGCATAGAAGTTAAATAAGCAGGGTGACATTATACAGCCTTGACTTACTCCTTTCCCAATTTGGAACCATTCTGTGGTTCCAAGTTGGGTTCTAACTGTTGTTTCTTGACCTGCATACGGATTTCTTAGGAGGTAGTTAAGGTGGTCTGGTGTTCCCATCTCTTTCAGAATTTTCCACATTTTGTTGTGATCCACACAGTCAAACGGTTTGGCATAGTCAATAAAGCAGAAATAGATGTTTTTCTGGAACTCTCTTGATTTTTCCATGATCCAGCAGATGTTGGCGATTTGATCTCTGGTTCCTCTGCCTTTTCTAAACCCAGTTTGAACATCTGGAAGTTCACGGTTCATGTATCGGTGAAGCCTGGTTTGGAGAATTTTGAGCATTACTTTACTAGCATGTGAGATGAGTACAATTGTGTGATAGTTTGAACATTCTTTGGGATTGGAATGAAAACTGACCTTTTCCAGTCCTGTGGCCATTGTTAAGTTTTTCAAATTTGCTGACAATTGAGTGCAGCACTTTAACAGCATCATCTTTTAGGTTTTTAAGTAGCTCAACTGAAATTTGATCACCTCCACCAGCTTTGTGTGTAGTGATGCTTCCTAAGGCCCGCTTGACTTTGCATTCCATGAAGTCTGGCTCTAGGTGAGTAATCACACCATTGTGGTTATCTGGGTCATGAAGATCTTTTCTGTATTGTTCTGCGTATTCTTGCCTCTTCTTAATATCCTCTGTTTCTGTTAGGTCCATACTGTTTCTGTCCTTTATTGTGCCCATCTTTGCATGAAATGTTCCCTTTTGTGTCTCTAATTTTCTTGACAAGAACTGTAGTCGTTCCTGTTCTAGTTTTTCCCTCTATTTCTTTGCATTGATCACTGAGGAAGGCTTTCTTATCTCTCTGTGATATTCTTTAGAACTTTGCATTCAAATTTCCTTTTCTCCTTTGCCTTTAGCTTCTCTTCTTTCCTCAGCTATTTGTAAGGCCTCCTCAGACAATCATGTTGCCTTTTTGCATTTCTTTTTCTTGGGGATGTTCTTGATCATTGCAGCCTATACAACGACATGAAATTCTGTCCATAGTTCTTCAGGCACTCTATCTATCAGATCTAATCCCTTGAATCTAAATTATCACTTTAATTGTATAATTGTAAGGGATTTGACTTAGATCATACCTGAATGGTCAAGCAGTTTTCCCTACTTTCTTCAAATTATGTCTGATTTTGCAATAAGGAATTCATTACTTGAGCCACAGTCAGCTCCTGGTCTTGTTTTTGCTGACAGTATAGAGCTTCTCCATCTTTGGCTGCAAAAAATACAATCAATCTGATTTCGGTATTGAACATGTGGTGATGTCCATGTGTAGAGTCTTCTCTTATGTTGTTGGAAGAGGGTGTTTGCTATGACCAGTGTGTTCTCTTGGCAAAACTCTGTTAGCCTTTGCCCTGCTTCAGTCTATACCCCAAGGTCAAATTTGCCTGTTACTCCAGGTATCTCTTGGAGAAGGCAATGGCACCCCACTCCAGTACTCTTGTCTGGAAAATCCCATGGGCGGAGGAGCCTGGAAGGCTGCAGTCCATGGGGTCGCTAAGGGTCGGACACAACTGAGCGACTTTACTTTCACTTTTCACTTTCATGCATTGGAGAAGGAAATGGCAACCCACTCCAGTGTTCTTGCCTGGAAAATCCCAGGGACGGGGGAGCCTGGTGGGCTGCTATCTATGGGGTCACACAGAGTCGGACACGACTGAAGTGACTTAGCAGTAGCCAGATATCTCTTAACTTCATACTTTTTCATTCCAGTCCCCTATGATTAAAAGGACATCTTTTTTGGATGTTAGTTCTAGAAAGTCTTGTAGGTCTTCATAGAACCATTCAACTTCAATGTCTTCAGTATTAATGATTGGGACATAGACTTGGATTACTGTGATACTGAATGGCTTGCCTTGGAAACAGACAGATCATTCTGTCTTTTTGAGATTGCACCAAAGTATTGCATTTTGGACTCTTTTGTTGACTATGTTGGCTGCTCCATTTCTTTTAAGAGATTCTTGCCCACACTAGTAGATATAATGGTCATCTGAATTAAAATTGCCCATTCTAGTCCATTTTATCTCCCTGATTCCTAAAATGTCCATGTTCACTCGTACCATCTCCTGTTTACCTTGATTCATGGACTCAACATTCAAGGGTCTTGTTCTGATGGATGGGGCCATGCTCAGGAAAACTTTAATCCAATTTTCTGTTGATAGGTGAGCCTGTTTTCCCTCCCTGTTGTTTGACCTGAGACCAAACTATGGAGGGGGTAATGAAGATAATTGCCATCTCCTTCAAAAATGTCCCATGCAGGCACTGCTGCATCAGTGCCAGAGACCCCACAGAAGTACACTGCTGACCTCCACTGGAGACTCCTGGACAATCACAGACAAGTCTGGGTCAGTCTCTTTTGGGGTCACTGCTCCTTTCTCCTGGGTCCTGGTGCACACAAGGTTTTGTTTGTGCCCTCCAAGAGTCTGTTTCCCCAGTCCTGTGTAAGTTCTGTAATCAAACCCCACTGGCCTCTAAAGTCAAACTCCCTGGGGATTCTTAGTCCCTTTGGCCTATCCTCAGGTTGGAAAATCTGCTGTGAGTCTGGTAACTTTTAGAGATACTATATTGTATTGTATAATATTATTCGTTGTTCAGTTATGTCTGTCTCTTTGCAGCCCCATATACTGTAGCCTTCCAGGCTCCTCTGTCCATGGGATTCTCCAGGCAAGAATATTGACGCGGGTCTCCATGGTCTTCTCCAGGCGATCTTCCAACCCAGGGATCGAACTCAGGTTTCCTGCATCGAAACAAACATACATTATGTTAGAAACAAAGGATGTTTTAGTGTTCTAATGTTCATTTTATTGAGTTAGACTAATATTATTATTATTTAATATTAGAATAATAAAAAAATTGTTTTCTACTCACTGTTACTAATTAGAGAATCACAGTAATTCTTTGGTGAAGCATCAATGAAAAGGACCTGAAAGTATGATGTGGTACTATGACTCTCCCCCCCGCCCCAGAAAAATAAATTCCCAGGAAACAATGGTTTAGATAAGCACCACTTTTTATTCAGGAGACTTGGAAAATTAAGAGTGGGGACCAGGGCTAACCTCATTTGAGGGAAAGACCTTGCTGAAGAAATGGGGTTCAAACGAACTCTCAAGGTCTAGTGGAATTAACCAAGGCAGAAGGAACCCCTTACTGCACTGCTCTGAAGGAGATAATCCGCATGTTATGAAATTTGTTTCCCTTTTTCTGACTTTAGCAAAGTTAGGGATACAGTTCAGCATGAACCAGGTTTATCAGGGCCTCTGGAGAGCTGACTGGCACTAATCACCCTTCCTCAGATAGAAGGCCTTTTTGACTTTTCACTGCTGTAAATTCATGAGTGAAAGATGTTTGTCTCATTAATCCCATGTTCAGGAGAAGAAGATGAAAATGATTTGATCAATCAGGAGTCTATTTCATAACAGCTAATTACAATCATTCAGATACATATACCTTATTGAAATTGTTCATGATTTAAGACTGGAGAGCTGAAGCCTTCTGGTCCCATGGAAATCTGATCAAATGTTTGATGCAGTGAAAAAATATACTGAACTGGGAGACAGGAGACCTCAGTTCTAGACTCCAGTTCCTCACAAACAAGTCATGTATTCTAGGGTGAGTTTGTGTGTTTGCTTAGTTGTGTCCAACTCTGTCACCCCAGGGACAGCATTCACCCCACCCTCTCTGAATCCCTTACTTTTTCCCTCTCACTGCAGGGATACATGGAGGCAGGAGGGAAAACATTTTAATATGTTTAATACAGAAAAAAAAAGAATTCAGAATTTAAAGTTCATTTGTTCAAGAGAGTTGTTTTCTTATTAATTCGTAAACACACACACAATCCCAACTGTTTCAGACCCACTGGTAAAAAGAAACCTCATCCTTTCTTTTCATAAATAGGATATATGAAAAATGTGTATGAATTCTAAGCTCTGTTTGGCTTATTTGCCTTCTTAGAAGACTACAGAATTTTCCCTTTGTAGTTTATAGGACTTGTTCTAGTCATGGATCATAGAAATATAAAATTAGCATACAAAGTGCATTTGAATTGAAGGAGAGGAGATAGATAACAGAATGTCTAGAGAGTTGAGATAATTATACTCTTGTCAGAGGAGTATTTATAACTAGTTTCTTTTTTTTTTATTTTGAATCCTTTATTTGAGAGAAAGTGTGATTTACATATATACAAACTTTATATATATATATATATATATATATGAAATTTTGCTCACATATAATAGGATAATTTTATTTTATTTTATTTTTTTAAATTTTTTATTTATTTATTTTTTTTAATTTTTTTTTTTGAATTTTTTTTATTTTTTATTTTATTTTTTATTTTTTTTTTAAATTTTAAAATCTTTAATTCTTACATGTGTTCCCAAACATGAATCCCCCTCCCACCTCCCTCCCCATAGCATCTCTGTGGGTCATCCCCATGCACCAGCCCCAAGCATGCTGTATCCTGCGTCAGACATAGACTAGCGATTCAATTCTTACATGATAGTATACATGATAGAATGCCATTCTCCCATATCATCCCACCCTCTCCCTCTCCCTCTGAGTCCAAAAGTCCATTATACACAGCTGCGTCTTTTTTCCTGTCTTGCATACAGGGTCGTCATTGCCATCTTTCTAAATTCCATATATATGTGTTAGTATACTGTATTGGTGTTTTTCTTTCTGGCTTACTTCACTCTGTATAATCGGCTCCAGTTTCATCCATCTCATCAGAACTGATTCAAATGAATTCTTTTTAACAGCTGAGTAATACTCCATTGTGTATATGTACCACAGCTTTCTTATCCATTCATCTGCTGATGGACACCTAGGTTGTTTCCATGTCCTGGCTATTATAAGCAGTGCTGCGATGAACATTGGGGTACATGTGTCTCTTTCAATTCTGGTTTCCTCGGTGTGTATGCCCAGCAGTGGGATTGCTGGGTCATAAGGGAGTTCTATTTGCAATTTTTTAAGGAATCTCCACACTGTTCTCCATAGTGGCTGTACTAGTTTGCATTCCCACCAACAGTGTAGGAGGGTTCCCTTTTCTCCACACCCTCTCCAGCATTTATTGCTTGCAGATTTTTGGATCGCAGCCATTCTGACTGGTGTGAAGTGGTACCTCATTGTGGTTTTGATTTGCATTTCTCTGATAATGAGTGATGTTGAGCATCTTTTCATGTGTTTGTTAGCCATCCATATGTCTTCTTTGGAAAAATGTCTATTTAGTTCTTTGGCCCATTTTTTGATTGGGTCGTTTATTTTTCTGGAATTGAGCTGCATAAGTTGCTTGTATATTTTTGAGATTAGTTGTTTGTCAGTTGCTTCATTTGCTATTATTTTCTCCCATTCAGAAGGCTGTCTTTTCACCTTGCTGATATTTTCCTTTGTTGTGCAGAAGCTTTTAATTTTAATTAGATCCCATTTGTTTATTTTTGCTTTTATTTCCAGAATTCTGGGAGGTGGATCATAGAGGATCCTGCTGTGATTTATGTCTGAGAGTGTTTTGCCTATGTTCTCCTCTAGGAGTTTTATAGTTTCTGGTCTTACATTTAGATCTTTAATCCATTTTGAGTTTATTTTTGTGTGGGGTGTTAGAAAGTGATCTAGTTTCATTCTTTTACAAGAGGTTGACCAGTTTTCCCAGCACCACTTGTTAAAGAGATTGTCTTTACTCCATTGTATATTCTTGCCTCCTTTGTCAAAGATAAGGTGTTCATAGGTGTGTGGATTTATCTCTGGGCTTTCTATCTTGTTCCATTGATCTATATGTCTGTCTTTGTGCCAGTACCATACTGTTTTGATGACTGTGGCTTTGTAGTAGAGCCTGAAGTCAGGCAAGTTGATTCCTCCAGTTCCATTCTTCTTTCTCAAGATTGCTTTGGCAATTCGAGGTTTTTTGTATTTCCATACAAATCTTGAAATTATTTGTTCTAGTTCTGTGAAAAATACCGCTGGTAGCTTGATAGGGATTGCATTGAATTTGTAAATTGCTTTGGGTAGTATACTCATTTTCACTATATTGATTCTTCCGATCCATGAACATGGTATATTTCTCCATCTATTAGTGCCCTTTTTGATTTCTTTCATCAGTGTTTTATAGTTTTCTATATATAGGTCTTTAGTTTCTTTGGGTAGATATATTCCTAAGTATTTTATTCTTTTCGTTGCAATGGTGAATGGAATTGTTTCCTTAATTTCTTTTTCTACTTTCTCATTATTAGTGTATAGGAATGCAAGGGATTTCTGTGTGTTGATTTTATATCCTGCAACTTTACTATATTCATTGATGAGCTCTAGTAATTTTCTGGTGGAGTCTTTAGGGTTTTCCATGTAGAGGATCATGTCATCTGCAAACAGTGAGAGTTTTACTTCTTCTTTTCCAATTTGGATTCCTTTTATTTCTTTTTCTGCTCTGATTGCTGTGGCCAAAACTTCCAGAACTATGTTGAATAGTAGCGGTGAAAGTGGACACCCTTGTCTTGTTCCTGACTTTAGGGGAAATGCTTTCAATTTTTCACCATTGAGGATAATGTTTGCTGTGGGTTTGTCATACAAAGCTTTTATTATGTTGAGGTATGTTCCTTCTATTCCTGCTTTCTGGAGAGTTTTTGTCATAAATGGATGTTGGATTTTGTCAAAGGCCTTCTCTGCATCTATTGAGATAATCATATGGCTTTTATTTTTCAATTTGTTAATGTGGTGAATTACATTGATTGATTTGCGGATATTGAAGAATCCTTGCATCCCTGGGATAAAGCCCACTTGGTCATGGTGTATGATCTTTTTAATGTGTTGTTGGATTCTGATTGCTAGAATTTTGTTGAGGATTTTTGCATCTATGTTCATCAGTGATATTGGCCTGTAGTTTTCTTTTTTTGTGATATCTTTGTCAGGTTTTGGTATTAGGGTGATGGTGGCCTCATAGAATGAGTTTGGAAGTTTACCTTTCTCTGCAACTTTCTGGAAGAGTTTGAGTAGGATAGGTGTTAGCTCTTCTCGAAATTTTTGGTAGAATTCAGCTGTGAAGCCATCTGGACCTGGGCTTTTGTTTGCTGGAAGATTTCTGACTACAGTTTCAATTTCTGTGCTTGTGATGGGTCTGTTAAGATTTTCTATTTCTTCCTGGTTCAGTTTTGGAAAATTTTACTTTTCTAAGAATTTGTCCATTTCTTCCACGTTGTCCATTTTATTGGCATACAACTGCTGATAGTAGTCTCTTATGATCCTTTGTATTTCTGTGTTGTCTGTTGTGATATCTCCATTTTCATTTCTAATTTTATTGATTTGATTTTTCTCTCTTTGCTTCTTGATGAGTCTGGCTAGTGGTTTGTCAATTTTATTTATCCTTTCAAAGAACCAGCTTTTGGCTTTGTTGATTTTTGCTATGGTCTCTTTTGTTTCTTTTGCATTTATTTCTGCCCTAATTTTTAAGATTTCTTTCCTTCTACTAACTCTGGGGTTCTCCAATTCTTCCTTTTCTAGTTGCTTTAGTTGTAGAGTTAGGTTATTTATTTGACTTTTTTCTTGTTTCTTGAGGTATGCCTCTATTGCTATGAACTTTCCTCTTAGCACTGCTTTTATAGTGTCCCACAGGTTTTGGGTTGTTGTGTTTTCATTTTCATTAGTTTCTATGCATATTTTGATTTCTTTTTTGATTTCTTCTGTGATTTGTTGGTTATTCAGAAGTGTGTTGTTCAACCTCCATATGTTGGAATTTTTAGTAGTTTTTCTCCTGTAATTGAGATCTAATCTTAATGCATTATGGTCAGAAAAGATGCTTGGAATGATTTCAATTTTTTTGAATTTATCAAGTTTAGATTTATGGCCCAGGATGTGATCTATCCTGGAGAAGGTTCCATGAGCACTTGAAAAAAAGGTGAAATTCATTGTTTTGGGGTGAAATGTCCTATAGATATCAATTAGGTCTAATTGATCTAATGTATCATTTAAAGTTTGCGTTTCTTTGTTAATTTTCTGTTTAGTTGATCTGTCCATAGGTGTGAGTGGGGTATTAAAGTCTCCCACTATTATTGTGTTATTGTTGATTTCCCCTTTCATACTTGTTAGCATTTGTCTTACATATTTTGGTGCTCCTATGTTGGGTGCATATATATTTATGATTGTTATATCTTCTTCTTGGATTGATCCTTTGATCATTATGTAGTGGCCTTCTTTGTCTCTTTTCACAGCCTTTGTTTTAAAGTCTATTTTATCGGATATGAGTATTGCCACTCCTGCTTTCTTTTGGTCTCTATTTGCGTGGTATATCTTTTTCCAGCCCTTCACTTTCAGTCTGTATGTGTCCCTTGTTTTGAAGTGGGTCTCTTGTAAGCAGCATATAGAGGGGTCTTGTTTTTGTATCCATTCGGCCAGTCTTTGCCTTTTGGTTGGGGCATTCAACCCATTTACGTTTAAGGTAATTATTGATAAGTATGATCCCGTTATCATTTACTTTATTGTTTTGGGTTCGGGTTTATACACCCTTTTTGTGTTTCCTGTCTAGAGAATATCCTTTAGAATTTGTTGGAGAGCTGGTTTGGTGGTGCTGAATTCTCTCAGCTTTTGCTTGTCTGTAAAGCTTTTGATTTCTCCTTCGTATTTGAATGAGATCCTTGCTGGGTACAGTAATCTGGGCTGTAGGTTATTGTCTTTCATCACTTTAAGTATGTCTTGCCATTCCCTCCTGGCCTGAAGAGTTTCTATTGAAAGATCAGCTGTTATCCTTATGGGAATCCCCTTGTGTGTTATTTGTTGTTTTTCCCTTGCTGCTTTTAATATTTGTTCTTTGTGTTTGATCTTTGTTAATTTGATTAATATGTGTCTTGGGGTGTTTCGCCTTGGGTTTATCCTATTTGGGACTCTCTGTGTTTCTTGGACTTGGGTGATTATTTCCTTCTCCACTTTAGGGAAGTTTTCAACTATTATCTCCTCAAGGATTTTCTCATGATCTTTCTTTCTGTCTTCTTCTTCTGGGACTCCTATAACTCGAATGTTGGAGAGTTTCATATTGTCCTGGAGGTCTCTGAGGTTGTCCTCATTTCTTTTAATTCGTTTTTCTAGTTTCCTCTCTGATTCATTTATTTCTACCATTCTATCTTCTATTTCACTAATCCTATCTTCTGCCTCCATTATTCTACTATTTGTTGCCTCCAGAGTGTTTCTGATCTCATTTATTGTGTTATTCATTATATTTTGACTCTTTTTTATTTCTTCTAGGTCCCTGTTAAACCTTTCTTGCATCTTCTCAATCCTTGTCTCTAGACTATTTATCTGTGATTCTATTTTGATTTCAAGATTTTGGATCATTTTCACTATCAATATTCGGAATTCCTTCTCAGGTAGATTCTCTACTTCTTCCTCTTTTGTTTGGTTTGGTGGGCAACTCTCCTGTTCCTTTACCTGCTGAGTATTCCTCTGTCTCTTCATCTTGGTTATATTGCTGCGTTTGGGGTGGCCTTTTTATATTCTGGTAGTTTGTGGAGTTCTCTTTATTATGGAGCTTCCTCACTGTGGGTGGGGTTCTATCAGTGGCTTGTCAAGGTTTCCTGGTTAGGGAGGCTTGTGTTGGAGTTCTGGTGGGTGGAGCTGGGTTTCTTCTCTCTGGAGTGCAGTGGAGTGACCAGTAATGGGTTATGAGACATCAAAGGTTTTGGAATAATTTTGAGCTGCCTGTATATTGAAGCTCAGGGGAGTGTTCCTGTGTTGCTGGAGAATTTGAGTGGTATGTCTTGTTTTGGAACTTGTTGGCCCTTGGGTGGAGCTTGGTTTCAGTGTAGGTATGAAGGCATTTGATGAGCTCCTATTGCTTAATGTTCCCTGAATTCAAGAGTTCTCTAATGTTTTCAGGCTTTGGATTTAAGCCTCCTGTTTCTGGTTTTCAGTTTTATTTTTACAGTAGCCTCTAGACTTCTCCATCTATACAGCACCGATGATAAAACATCTAGGTTAAAGATGAAAAGTTTCTCCACATTGAGGGACACTCAGAGAGGTTCACTGAGTTACAAGGAGAAGAGAAGATGGAGGGGGTAGTTAGAGGTAACTGGAATTAGATGCGGTGAGATCAAAAGAGGAGAGAGCAAGCTAGCCAGTAGTCACTTCCTTATGTGTGCTCTATAGTCTGGACCGCTCAGAGGTATTTACGGAGTTATACGGGGAAGAGGAGAGGGAGGAAGTAGACAGAGCTGACCAGGAGGATAAGAGAGAGGAATGAGAAGGAGAGAGACAAATCCTGCCAGTAACCAGTTCCTTAGGTGTTCTCCACCGTCTGGAACACACAGAGATTCACAGAGTTGGATAGAGAAGAGATGGGGGAGAAAAGAGACAGAGGCCACCTGGTGGAGAAAAAGGAGAGTCCAAAGGAGGAGAGAGTGGTCAAGCCAGTAATCTCGCTCTCAGGTAAACTTGGGTAGTGAAGTTTGGGTTTTTAAATGTACAAAATTGACAACAGAAACCTAAGAGCAAAGATTAAAAATCTAGAGTAGAGGTTGGATTTTAAAAAATACAATATTAAAGAAAAGAAGCAGAAGGAAAAAGGAAGAAAGAAAAAAAAACAAGAATTATTTTAAAAACAAACAAACAAACAAAAAAAAAACAAAACAAAAAAACCCAAAAAACCACCAACAACCATCCAAAGGCTATATATGGTGTTTGACTTAAAAAAAAAAAAAGACTTTTTTCTTTAACCTATAATAGTAGGTTATAGAAATAAAAATTAGAGGAGAAATAGAAGACTTAACAATTAAAAAAAAGTTAGAAAAAAAAAAGGAATGATTTTAAAATTATTAAAAATATATCTGGCCCTTCTCTGATGTTTTGGGCCGTGTGGGATCACTTCCAAGGTGGTTCCCCCTGTTTAACTTCTTCTGTTTGCTGGTTTTTTAGGCTCACTAGTTCAGTCGCGCTGTGGGGAGGGGGGATGCTGCAAACAAATAGCACTGTCGTGTGCACAGTGTCTCAGCCCTGCCTGACCTGTCCCTTCTGGCGGCGCACAAACCGCTCCGGCTCTACGATGCTCAGCCGGGAACCGTCTGGGGCCGGCCCTAGGCTGCGTGCACTTCCCTGGTCCAAGCGGCTCAGGTTCGGCGCTCAGGCCACCCTCAGAGGCACAGATTCGGCTGGGACTGCGTTTTGTGCCTTTCCCAGGTCCGAGTAGCTCAGGAGTTTGGCGAGCGCGATCGCCGCGGCGTGTCACCTTTTCTGCCGCTGCTGCTCAGCTTTCTGGGTGGACCGCTGGCGTCCCCCGTGAGGCAGATTGTGACTGTCCAGCACCCCCAGAAGTCTTAGCAAAGAGGCCTGCTTGCAGTTAGGTAAGTAAAGTCTCTCCGGGTCTGCAATTGCCTCTTTCCAGTCCTTACGGCTCTGGCTGCCTGTCCCCGGCGGGGGATGGTCTGCAGCCGGCTTTTTCCGTTCCGTCCTTTGTTCTGTGCTCGGTCCTGGCGGTGTCTTATGTTCGAGCTTTTCGCGTGGTAGCTATCCCACAGTCTGGTTTCTAGCCCAAGTTAGATCGTTCTGGTTGCACGTGGGGCGTTCCTGCCCGATTCTTACAAAGCACTGCAGCCGGCGCCTCCCGCGCGTCCCTGCCCTGCCCCCACTTCCCAATGGCGGATGCAGGCGTCTGTGCTGCTTTTCCGCTGGGGGAGTTACTGTTGGGCTCGTAATCTCTGGGTTTTAATTATTTCTTTATTTTTCCTTCCTGTTATGTTGCCCTCTGTGTTTCCAAGACTCGCCACAGACTCGGCAGGGAGAGTGTTTCCTGGTGTTTGGAAACCTCTCTTCTTAAAGTTCCCTTCCCGGGACGGGCTTCCCTTCCTGGGATGGAGCTCCCTCCCCACCTCCTTTGTCTCCTTTTTCATCTTTTATATTTTCTCCTACCTGTTTTTGAAGACAATGGTCTGCTTTTCTGGTTGCCTGATGACCTCTGCCAGCCTACAGAAGTTGTTTTGTGGAGTTTGCTCGGCGTTGAAATGTTCTTTTGAGGAATTCGTGAGGGAGAAAGTGGTCTTCCCGTCCTATTCCTCTGCCATCTTTATCCCGTCCAGCTATAACTAGTTTCTGCACAAAAATAGGAAAGGCCTCATACCTCAAACCTTTAGGCCTTTGGGAAACCAGTAGCCTTTGTCCAGCTCTGCTGGCTTAACTGGAGTCCATTTTCTTGAGTTGTGCTGATCATATTATCATGCCTCCTCCATCACAAACCTGCTGATTAAACAACCTTAGGCAGTTATCTGGGCAACAAGAAAATAAACATGATTTACATAGTTATACTCTCATAAGAAGAATGCCAATCAAAAAAGAAAGGATCAGTTGTGTCAGAATCATCATTCATTTATTCACATGTCTGTGGGTGAAGAATGTCACCTGCCATGTCAGTAAACAGAAGATGCTGCAGCCATTGAGCCAGCAGCCATTGCAGGGCCCCTTTGTCACCAAATTCCTACAGTGCACCCTCAAGAGACTCTGGATGAAGGAAACAGGGTACTGACCCTAGATAGTTAAGATACATATCCAAGGAATGATTCCAGTGAGCCCAGGCTCTTGCATTTTCCCATACACAGAAAAATGCTAAGTTCCTTACCTTGAGATATCTGGTTTTTTTTTTAGTTAACAGCAATGTTTTCAATGTTTTAATGTTCTATCTGAAGCTTCCTTTTTTTGCAAAAATTCCTGGCTCTTCTCTTACTTCTTCCAAACAGCTCCTCAGAGCTATCTGAGAGCACAGTCTCCCAGGCTTAAGTTCTCAGTGTGTCCACCCAGTAAAACATTAATTCTCAACTTTTATGTTGTGTATTTCTTTCGAGTCAACATACCTATTTGCTTATTTATTCATTCATTGGCACTTTTACTAACATAGTGTAGTGATTAAAAGTACTATGTTTAGAATGAGACAGAAAGTGGAAATCACTCAGTTGTGTCAGACTCTTTGAGACCCTATGGCCTGTACTGTCCATGCAGTTCTCCAGCCCAGAATACTGGAGTGGGTAGCCTTTCCCTTGTTCAGGGGATCCTCCCAACTCAGGGACTGAACCCAGGTCTCCTGCATTACAGGCAGATTCTTTATCAGCTGAGCTACCAGGATGAGACAGAGCTACACTTAAATTTGAGTCTGTAATTTTCTGTGTGACCTTGGGCAAATTATTTAATCTCTTAACCATAGCTCTCCTTGGTATTAATAATAGTACCCAGTTCATGCAGTCATTATGAGGATCAAATAAGACATGATCTAGTAGAAACTCAATAAACGTAAGGTATTAATAAAATTAAAATAATATCTTTATATGTTCCAGAGAAACAGAACTTTGGTGAATAATATAATGTAAGTTCAAAAATAAAATTAATATATTTGATTTACATTAAGGCTTACTTCTTAATAAGGCAAGAAAGAAATGGTAAGATATACCCAACTGAATGCAGAGTTCCAGATAATCGCAAGGAGAAATAAGAAAGCTTTTAAAAATAAACAATGAAAAGAAATAGGGGAAAACAATAGAATGAAAAAGACTAGAGATTTCTTCAAGAAAATTAGAGCTATCAACAAAACACTTCATGCAAGAAAGGGCACAATGAAGGAAAGAAACAGTAAGGAATGAACAAACAGAAGAGATTAAGAAAAGGTGACAAGAATACATAGAAGACTATAGAAGAAAGTTCTTAATGACCCCAGATAACCATAATGGTGAGGTCACTCACCTAGAACTTGATATCCTAAAGTGTGAAGTCAAGGGGCCTTAGGAAGCATTACTACGAACAAAGTTAGTGGAAGTGATGGAATTCCAGCTGAGCCATTTAAAATTCTAAAAGACGATGCTGTTGAAGTACTGCACACAATATGTCAATATTTGGAAAACTCAACAATGGCTGCATAACTGGAGAAGGCCAGTTTTTATTCCAAAATCAAAGGACGATGTCAAAGGATGTTCAAACTACTGTACAATTTAGGTCATTTCACATGCAAGCAAGATTGTGCTCAAAAATCCTTCAAGTTAGGCTTCAACAGTATGTGAACTGAGAACTTTCAGATGTACAAGCTGGGTTTAGAAAAAGGCAGAGGAACCAGAGGCCAAACTGTCAACATTCCTTAGATCATGGAGAAAGCAAAACAATTCAAGAAAAACATCTATTTCTGCTTTTCGACCACACTAAAGTCTTTGATTGTATGGATCACAACAGATTGTGGACAACTCTTAAAGAGATGGGAGTATCTGACCACCTTATTTGTCTCTTGAGAAACCTGTATGCAGGTCAAGAAGCAGCAGTTAGAACTGGACATGAAACAAGATATTGGCTCAAAATTAGGAAGGTGGTATGACAAAGATGTATATTGTCACCCTGCTTATTTAGCTTCTGTGCAGTGTACATTATGTGAAATGCTGGGATGAATGAGTCACAAGCTTGAATCAAGACTGCTGGGAGAAATAACAACAATCTCAGAGATGCAGATGATACTACTCTAATGGCAGAAAGTGAAGAGGAACTAAGGAGCCTCTTGATGAGAGTGAAAGAGGAGAGTGGAAAGACTGGCTTGAATCTCAACATTCCAAAAAATAAGATCATGGCATGCAGTCCCATCACTTCATGGTGAATATTAATAGAAGGGGAAAAAGTGGGAGCAGTGATAGATTTTATTTTCTTGGGCTCCAAAATCACTGTGGACAGAGCTGCCAACAAGCATATCTAAAGTCAATCTTGCATTTGGTTTAAGAGAAAGCTACACACTTTTTCACAGCACAACATAGAAATGTACAAGAAAAAGATATGAAAGTGTGACTACAGGTAAACTCTCCTGGGAAACTGCAATGGTTCTCGCATGTTTATAAACCATTTCTTAGGAAAAGTTGTGCAGGATGAAATAAATAGCAATTTTTATCACCTAACAAAGGGGAGAGGGGATATCATAGGACTTGAAAGAAATTCTAGTAACTTATGTGGAAATGAATTTGAGATAAGGTGTGTATGTCTTAGATCTCATGCATAGGTATTATTTTTTCTGCTGAACTACTAAAATAGTCTTTTTATTAGCTGGTTTTGAAGCATAGAGTCCAAAGGGAGAATTAGAGTTAAGCTGTTATGTATAAAGAAGGGACAGTAGAAAGGACACTGTGACAGCTTTAGAAAAAGAATGCAAAAATATTATTTTATCTTCCTTGTGTTTTGCAGACAAGGTTGTTTTTCTCAATCTTGTCTGCCCACACTCAACTAAACTATAACATGAAGTGCTAATGAGATCCTGAAAATAATAAACAGTGTGATTTTACATTCAGTGCTGAAAATTGGTGAATTTCAAATTTTCTCCTTATCATATAGAACAACGACCTTGGTAAATTGCGCATTCCATCTTGCATGTAATTTTTGTTACCCAATATAATGTTGAGCCATTGGAAAAGACTCTGATGCTGGGAGGGACTGGGGGCATGAGGAGAAGGGGATGACAGAGGATGAGATGACTGGATGGCATCACTGACTCGATGGACGTGAGTCTGAGTGAACTCTGGGAGTTGGTGATGGACAGGGAGGCCTGGCGTGCTGCGATGCATGGGGTTGCAAAGAGTTGGACACGACTGAGCGACTGAACTGAACTGAACTGATAATGTTGAGCCAAAATAGCAAATGTGCTTATCTTATCCTGCTCTGATGGGAAGGCTCTCTTCTTTCCTGAATCCATGTAAAAATTCCCAATTTTCAACAGAATTGGCTAGGGTGGTAGGAGCAAGGATGCAAACCTGGCTGCTATCCCTGATATAGAGTAAAGAAAGTGTGCTGTGAGGACATATAGTCTTGAGTTTGAATTTTTATTGTTACCAGTTGAATAATCATAAGCAAGTTAACTAATTTTTTTGAGTAGCAGTTGCTGATTTATAAAGTGATGGATCTGCTTTTCAAAGACTTTGCAAGGATGTGAAAAAAGTACATAAAATGTCACGAGTAAGAGTTACTCAAAAATAACAGCTTTTATTATTTCTGTTGATAAAAGTAAATTGTTTTAAGAAATAGTCAATGACACAGATATGTAGAATGGACTTCTGGACTCTGAGGGAGAGGAAGAGGGTGGGATGATTTGGGAGAATGGCACTGAAACATGTATACTATCATGTAAGAAATGAATCGCCAGTCTATGTTCGATACAGGATACAGGATGCTTGGGGCTGGTGCATGGGGATGATCCAGAGAGATGATATGGGGTGGGAGGTGGGAGGGAGGTTCATGATTGGAAACTCATGTACACCCGTAGTGGATTCATGTCAATATATGGCAAAACCAATACAGTATTGTAAAGTAAAATAAAGTAAAAATAAAAATAAAAAAAAGAGAGAAATAGTCACTGAGTGTTCATCTGGTACAAGGTACCAGTCTAGACACTGAAGCTTGTAATATTAGGATAAAACATAATCTCCCCATGCATGGCCTAGGAGAGAAAATATTTCATGAAAAACATTTCCTCTTACTAATCATATAGTTAATTTTATGTGTCAATTTGGCCAGGCCACACTACCAAGATGTTTTGGGAAATATTCTTAAGAATATTTCTGTGAAGGTGTTTATTGAATGATATTAATTTTAAAATTGGTGACTTTGAGTAAAGAGGCATTCCTTTTTTATAGTTGGAATAATTATCAATAGTAAAACATTCAAGGAATTCTTTGTTCCTCTTTATCAAATATGGATACACAAAATTTTTAGAAAGTCAATCTTGTTTTTTCAGTTGGTCAGACTGATTCCATAATGTTGCAGTTCTTAGAAAAGTTTCATTTCACTTCTTAAAGTGAAATTTTGCAACTTCTTCAATCTGCAGAGGTATTTATGTACAAGAATATATTTTTGCAAAAGTAAAATTGAGTGCTCTCAATGGCCAAAGATGCAAATAATCTTAGAAATTGTATTATAATTTAAGGCATACAATAAATATTTATGAACCCATATGGATATAAATAAATTAATGAATAAGTACGTAAGTGGAAGAGAGGAATTTACTCTTCCTTACAAATGGTTCCAGATAATTTATGTAGGTACTCCCCATTCCAAGAGTGGAGCTCCCCTACTCCAGTGCAGTTGAATGTGGGCTACACTTGGTAACTTGCTTCCCAAAGTAGAGTATGGAAAGTCTTGGGGAGTGTGGCAACTTTATAGTACATAGACTTGGTAAACATTACCTCAACAAGGTTATTGATGATCATTTAAACATCAAAAATGAGTCATGTTGATTACATGTCCCCTTGATGTGATATGATGAGAATTATACTTTACTTCTATGATCTTCCTCCCCAAACTCCATGATTCTAGAACAAACATGAAAAAGACATCGAGCTACATCTGCAAAAGCTTTGACCATTGCTCCTCAAAATTTTCAGGTCATCAATGACAAGGAAATTCTGAGAAACTGTCATGCATGGGCCAGAAGGTTCTAGGAAGACATAATAGCTAAATGCAATATGGTACTCTGAATGAGATCCTGGGACAGAAAAAAGTTATGAAGGAGAAAACTGGTGGAATCAGAATAAAGTGTTGAATTCAGTTGATAGTAACATACTAGTGTTGGTTTCTTGTAACTTGTAACAAATGGATCATGGTGGAATAGGGTAACACCAATAGAGGACAATGGATGGAGTTTATATAGAAGCCCTTGTACTAACTTTACAACTTTCTGTAAAATAATTCTAAATTTTTAAAAAATTAATGAAATAAATAAGCTATATGAGCCACAGATAAACGTGCAAAATGCAAATAAAATAACGTAATTTGAAAGTGTCAGAAAACAATGGCTAAATATGTTGGAATTGCTTTTGTCCTCCCTATGCTTTGGGACCTAGAGAAGCAATCCTTTGGGGTTCACAGTATGGATTATTTTAAAAGATTATTGCATATTAAATTTTATATAACAGAAACATTGAAAAGTTTATTTTTGCATTAATGATATCAGTATTTTAACAAAATGAGTCCAGCAAATCATTTTATTTATCATATTTTTCAGAATCCTTGAGAGAAAGGAAAAATTCAACAAACAATTATGATGTGCTATTCCAAAAAAAGTACCTGTGATTTTTGACTCAAAATAACAGGTGTTAACTTTCATCTTATTTTGAATTTCATTGGAATATTATCTATTGAAAATGTGTAATGAATTTCCTTAGTGGCTCAGAGGGTAAAGCATCTGCCTGCAATGCAGGTAGATCTGGGTTCAATCCCTGGGTCAGAAAGAGCCTCTGGAGAAGGAAATGGCAACCCACTCCAGTACTTTTGCCTGGAAAATACCCCACTCCTGTACCTTTGCCCAGAAAATCCCATGGACAGAGGACCCCAGTAGGCTACAGTCCATGGGGTTGCACAGAGTCGGACACGACTGAAGCGACTTAGCAACAATGAATTTCTATTGCATTTTTTTTTTTTTTTAGGAGTTGGAAAGGGAAGAGTTAGCTAGGACAGGAGGACATCAACACTGTCATAACACACCTAGACTTTCAATTTAAAGTCATCTGAAGCACCATCCAGGCAACTTTATAGGGATTGCTAAACTTTATAGCTTTGACTTAGCATCTTTGAATATTAAATGCTCTTTTTTTTCTGAGGCATTGAGTCTGGACAAATAATAGAAAAAAAAAATTGTACACTTTAGATGGTTTTCCCCAAATTGCCTTTTTTTAATGTTTTTATAGTTGATTGTAGTAGTCTTGATTTGTAGTAGTTTCCAACTTCCATGGACTAGATATTTCTTACCTAACCCATTTCATGCTACCAACAGGTTGTTATGAAACATGGAGCTGGGAAGAAATGTGCACTTTTAGTTTCCTCAAGCCAAGTAAAGCACGCCTCCAAACAGTCCTCAAGTCCAGCACACATCAAACAGTTCTTCACCTCTACAAATGTGTACCAATGAGAGATGTGAATCAAAACCACCACTTTTCAGTTTGTTCTATGAAGAAGGTTGCTACGATCAGTTATGAGGGCAGAACTCTGCATAAGTCCTGACTAATGAGCAATGCATATCACTCATGTCAAAATCTGCACAGCTGTCTAATGTGTAAGAATGATATTTGATCAAATACCCAGACTAAAAATTTAAAAAAGAAGAAACTGATATAGTATTTTATTTTTTCATGATGTAATAGCATCTAAAATGAAGATTAATGTCACTCAAATTTATGTTTCATTGTTTTGCATCTTCATGGTAATTGAATTTTATGGTTACTAAAATGACTATTAAAGTACATTGCAAATTATATCACTTCATATAATTATTCAATAAAAGAAGGTTTCTATGGATCAAGTCCCAAGTCCCAGTAATCCACTTGCAAAAATGATCACCCTGTTTGAGATATCATACAAATTATATTCCAGCATTAGTAGCAAGTAGTCAAGAGAGGTTTGTTTTTGAGTGTGACTACAACTTTAAGACTCAATTTGCATGTCAGGTGACACTTTGTTTATAGATTCACTTCCTGGAAAGAACTGGTAGACTTTAGGAAGGCCTTGCTAAATAGGAAACAATTGCACAGCATATATTGCAGAGACAATGAAAATGAAACCTCCAGAATCACAAATAAGCTTAGGTGTGAGAAAGTTCTGGGCTTTCCTTGGTGGCTCGTTGGTAAAGAATCCACCTGCTGATGCAGAAGATGGGGATTTGATCTCTGGATTGAGGAGATCCCTTGGAGAAGGAAATGGCAACCCACTCTAGTATTCTTGCCTGGGAGATCCCATGGACACAGGAACCTGATAGGTTACAGTTCATGGGATCACAAAGAGGCAGGCGTGACTTAGTGACTAAACAATAACAAGGAGTTGATAGCAGAAATGATTCATTTGACACCTTAGTTATGTCTGCCCCAATCCAATCTTTTCAGAATAACAGGAACAGGGATTGGAATTGGTTGGCTAAAGCTTAATAGAAAAGTTGAGAAAATAATTTCTAGAAGCTAAATTTAAATTACTTCTTCTCCAGAATCCATCGCTAAAAAATTGAGCACCAATAATGCAATTAAAAGGTGAAAATGTTGCTATAGTTGAAAATCTTTGTAACTAAATTTCCTGATATTTTCCTTACAGGATTTTGGTCTTATCTGTAAACTTAAAATAGCCTTGCCCATGCCAAAAAAGAGAGAAATATTTATTGTGTTAGTTCTTTTGTGTCTTTTTTCCCCTTAAATTTTTAATGAACTTGAAGCTAATTTTGACTATTTTGATGATTAATTTTGTGTCAACTCAACTAGGCTGCAAGTTGCCCAGATATTTATTCATTTCTGGCTGTTTCTGTGAGAATGTTTTTGGTTGAGTTCATTGTTTAGCTTGATAGAATGCAAAGTAGATTGCTCTCCCTAATGTAGGTGGGCCTGTTCCAATCAATTGTAGGCCTGAATAACACAAAACTACTGACCATCCCTCCAATAAAACAGAATTCTTTCTGCTTGACCACTTTGAGGTGGGACATTAGGTTTTTCCTGCCTTTGACTCCAACAAAAACACTGGCTCTTCTGGATCCTGAGTTGCTGGTCTCTGGGCTTGAGCTATATTATTGGTCCTCCTGGGTCTCCAGCTTGCCAACTGCAGATCTTGGCAGTTACCAGACTTCAATAACTGTGTAATCTAATTGCTTAGAATAAAGCTCTCTCTCTCTTGTTCTCACTCTTTCTTACATACCTATATCTATATCTGTATTTATACATATATATTTCCTATTTGTCATTTTTGTTTTTAAAGAATCTTGACTAATTCAACAATTAATAAAGATCTGGCTGAATTCCCTACTCCCACAATTCAGTCAATTATTTCAACATCATCAAGATCCTATTTTAATTTGACTTGATTTATAGATTTATATTCTATTTCATTAATCTATGTCTAAGCATACCTTTATCAGTACACATTATTTTAATCATGATCACTTGACAAATACTTAATATTTAGTCGGGTTTGTCCCAGTCAGTCCAAAATTTTTATGCTCCTACAATGAAGTAAAGATGAGAGCTTGGCTGAGATTTAAAATTAGCAAAGACATAGCTTTTCAACTTTCCTTCCTTCTTTCCTCTCTCCTTGCTTTCTTTTCTTCCAGGGAACCCCTTCTGCATGATGAAATCTACAGAATTCAAATACATATTGCATTAAAATCAAGCTGCCTTGAGTGGATCAAAACTCCCTTCATTTCTGCCTTCCCCCAACTAACCCTCCAGATGTTTCTTTATGTTCCAGGAAGCCCTGTTGGAAAACTGCCTTCTTAAACTTTTATTCGCAGTTCCAAGGTATGTTTTTATTCTTTGTGTTTTCACAAATCATGGCATTTAAATGACATTGTTAATATCACCATTTACCTAATGCATTTTCAATGTCCTCTTTAATTCTTCCAAACCAGTAGAAAGGCAAGATGAAAAGAGATTTATAAAAATTGCTGTGTATTATGTTACCTCCTAACGGAGTGGTTTATTTGCTTATTAAATGGCCCTACATTTATAGTCAGTTGTCATCAACAGATAACACATCAAAAGTAAACCTCAATTTCACATTGCAGAGTAGGTGATTCTGATTTGAATGTTGTTTATCATAGAGAATATGTTACTAAATCTAGTTTATGGGAAGATTATGCCATTTAATTTACTTTTAGAGAGAGGAATATGCTTTCATGAAAAGCTGCATTAGCTATTAGAAAAGTAATATAGCTGCCGGCCTGTGCAGTTTCCAGGAAGCGTGAATACACTGCATTGACAAAAACAAGCTAGACATTTTTCTGGTGTGATTTGATGAAAAGAGTACTGGACTGGTAATGAGGGCTAGGTTCAAGACCAGATTTGACAGTAACAAGCTGTGTAACTGTGAGGAGACAGATGTGTCCTGGAGGAGATGTCTCAGTGTACCTGGTGTCTCACCTATAACATGAAATGATATAAAGTGTGATATAATATGAAGTATATAATAAATATATGATAAATTGTACTATATAATAAAATTATAATAAAACATATGTAATAAATATAAAATAAAATCTGGGAGCCACAATCTTATAAGACTTTATGATCAAGAGGAACTACTTTCATTGTCCCAGCTGTCGTGATATAATTGGGGAAGATGAAATAGCTGCAGTAAAGTTATATAGAAACAAGAGGAAAAAAAGCCTCTTTTAGGGCCAACTTCATGGGTGGGTGTGTGTATATGCGTATGCAGTGGTGGGGAGTCTGTGTGATGGTAGTACCAGTTTGAAGATCCAACAGGTGAGAGCTCCTAATTTTTAGAGTGATTCATATCAGGGTTAAGTTAAACTCAGTTTATAGAAATGTCAAAACCTTCAGTTTATTCTTACAGTGTGAACGATATAATTCCAGGAAACCAGATTCCTTGGGGCAAGGGTTGCACAATAATCACTCCTGCACAGTGACGGCACATGGCAGCATTTGGGAATCTTGGCTGACTGACTCACGGATTTTCCTGGGTGGACCCAAGTTTAACTATTTCACGCTATTAAAAATTATAAGGAATTCTATAAAATACAGTTAGCAGTGATGTAAAGGGAGGCTTTTGCTTTTAGGTTTGAGTCATTTGTACTGTTCAAATGTTCTCAGCTTGATTATGTAAACTTTAAAGACTGCACGGGTGGAATTCCTGGGTGGCTCAGCAAGTAAAGAAGCTGCCTGCAATACAGGAGACACAGGAAATGTGGGTTCAATCCCTAGGTCGAGAAGATCCCCTGGAGAAGGAAATGGCAACCCACCCCAGTATTGTTGCCTGGAGAATCCATGGACAGAGGGCCTAGGGGGCTATAGTCCATGGGGTCACAAAAGAGTCGGACACAACTTAAAGACTAAACAACAGCAATGAGGTGGGATTGGTTAATATCTGTGTGGGAGCTTATGAGTTCTTTTGGCCTTCCTCTTGTCATTCCTGTGTGAAAATAATAAATATTAATATTCATTTATAAAAATTCAGTTCTGTTTCTAAAACATGGGTCCACACGAAGTGTGATTTTCAGTTCTGCAAACCTAATCGCCATTCCAAGGTTTCCCTAAATATGAAATTCTATGCATTGAACCCAAGGGCAACACTAGAAGCAGCGATCATTGCCATAGCACACTTAAACAGGATTTGGGAGTTCTAGGAGAGGGAATGTTAGTTACAGATGTTCGATTTTGGCCCAGAGGAAAGTTTGTGTTTTCACCCAATAAACATTCAAGGCATTATTTATGTTCATCCACCATAGGACAAGCATTATATTCAGGCACTAGGAAAACAGAAAACAAAAATGCAGTCAAAAAACTAAGTTTTACTAAAATCTGTTACATATTTTAATAGCATTAATTTTATAGTATTTTAAAAAGTGGGCTTCCTTGGTGGCTCAGATGGTAAAGAACCAGCCTGCAATGCAGGAGAGCCAGGTTCGATCCCTGGGTTGGGAAGATCCCCTGGAGGAGGGAATGGCACCCCACTCCAGTATTCTTGCCTGGAGAATCCCATGGACAGAAGAGCTGGGCAGGCTACCGTCCATGGGGTCGCAAAGAGTTGGAGATGACTGAGCAACTGATATAACTGCTACTAATATTAATAGAGATTTACCTTGTTCTTTAGATTGGAATGCATTTCTGTTTCTTCATTTTCCTGGATTTCTGTCTGTTGTTATATGCACATGAGGTATTATATATATTTCCCATTCTTAACTAAGTGATCTCATGCAGGAGATTAGCTTCATCAGAAGGCCCTGCTCAAGCTTCTCATTGTCTCTCAAACCTCTGTGATTGTCCAAGCTGCCGTCTTTGTCCATTATGGCTCCTTGGATTGAAGGATGTGCCAAGATCCATCCATGTTCCAAAGGGGTGAATTGCACTCAGTGCTTGGATGAAGGCTGTTTGGAAGTTAGATGCTGAGGCAGCAGCTGGAAAGGTCTATAGTGAAGCCCATTCCAATAGAAACTGGGAGATGGGTGTTTTTGCTTGCTCTGTCTGTCTGTAGCCATGGGGACATGGTGATGGTCTGGTGATAGTGGTGGTGGTGGTGTGTATGTGCTCCTGTGCCTGTGAAGAACTGCTTATTTATTTGTTCCACAGGTCTCATAAATGGAAGCCTCATTGCTTATTGGAGTGACCTGGGGCTTGTTCCTTGGACACTGGCTATAAAAGGTGGACACAGATATGTACAAGCTCCTTCCAGGAAGATACTAGAGACATGGGGTGGGCTAGAGGGAGGAGATGGGGGAATTATCAGCCACCTTTTCCTGTCTCTGGGGAGGATCAAAGCTGACCCTTAAGGCTGTGCTAAATTAGATGCCTCATCCTCAAGCAATAGCTTTAAGTGTGTAGATGGACCCTGAAAAGACCAGGACTTGGAAATTTTTGCCTCCTCCTTCTGTGCTGAGCTCTAGGGGAATAGCCGCAGAGCGTGCTCTGCACCTATTAACAGTTGCTTCTTTGTTGTCTGTAGTCTTGTGAGTCTTATGGACATAAGCGTTATTGGCTTTCAGAGTGAGGTATATTGGGGAGCCATCTCATGAACAGGATTCTTAAAAGTTGGGATACTAAATGTGTTTTTTTAAACCCTATACTACTCAGGGGAAGCTGGGAGTTGGGAATTTCCTCTGGATTATTTGGTACTATAACGGGGTTTATGGATAGAGGGTGTCTCAGCCTTTCCTATTGGTTTGGTTTTGGGTATTTTCTCCTTTGCCCAATATGGAGGAGTTGCTTAGCTAGTTTTGGGGTATCTTTCAGAGGTAGTTACTTCGTGTGTAGCTGTAAATTCATCATGTCCAAGGGAGAAGTGTAGTTCACAAGCCTTCTATGTTGCCATCTTGGTTGACCTTTCTCTGCATTTTTTTTTTTTTTAAATCAGTTAGGATTTCAAAAAAAAAGGGAAACTGTGGCCATGGACTACAGCAGATCTGACTTCCTTGATAATTCCTGGAGTATCACAGCTGGTAGCCTGGTAGCCCTTCTGTTTTGTTTCTTTTCTTTTCTGGGTGCTGAAGCTGATGGCAGTGAAGTGACTTGCCCCAAGCTTACTTCCTCTGGGAGATTCCTCTGTCCCCTCCGCCTCCTTGCTTTTCTTCTTTGTACTTCAGTAGCATTTTTACATATAGCTGCCAGACATCCCTTTATGCATTCATGCATCTGTATCATCAACCCAACTGTAGGCTCTTTGGTGAAATAAATCACTTCTGAAGATCTGTATTTACTACAACATGAGTGACTGCAGCCATGAAATTAAAAGATGCTTACTCCTTGGAAGAAAAGTTATGACCAACCTAGATAGCATATTCAAAAGCAGAGACATTACTTTGACAACTAAGGTCTGTCTAGTCAAGCCTATGGTTTTTCCTGTGGTCATGTATGGATGTGAGAGTTGGACTGTGAAGAAGGCTGAGGGCCGAAGAATTGATGCTTTTGAACTGTGGTGTTGGAGAAGACTCTTGAGAGTCCCTTGGACTGCAAGGAGATCCGACCAGTCCATTCTGAAGGAGATCAGCCCTGGGATTTCTTTGGAAGGAATGATGCTAAAGCTGAAACTCCAGTACTTTGGCCACCTCATGCGAGAGTTGACTCATTGGAAAAGACTCTGATGCTGGGAGGGATTGGGGGCAGGAGGAGCAGGGGACAACAGAGGATGAGATGGCTGGATGGCATCACTGACTCAATGGATGTGAGTCTGAGTGAACTCCGGGAGTTGGTGATGGACAGGGAGGCCTGGCGTGCTGCAATTCATGGGGTTGCAAAGAGTCGGACGTGACTGAGCGACTGAACTGAACTGAACTGAACTGAAGATCCAATATTTCTATAGGGAAGAAAGGGTATCTTATGGTTACTTAGGAGGTCTTCAGAATTCATGAAATAGTGTCTTAATGTAGAGAACTGCTTGGAGAAGTGGCTTAGGGCATTGACTAGGAAGGATGTGGAACAGAGCACTTTGAGGTCAATGGACTCCTTACTTTCCATCCTCTATCTTTGCTGTTCCATTTTTACCTTGAACATTTTTTCCCTCAAGGAAGTATCCAGGTAATGTTAATGTGACTAATACCCTATAATTGAGTAAACATTTTTCAATAAGAAATAGACCAAAAAAAAAAAACTAAAATGCTTGCTGAAAATTGGATGACATAAGCTATCCCATCATGTAAATTGCTTTACTATTTCAATAGCTCAGACTAAACCAGCTCCTTTTGAAATGTATAAAAATTGCAAGTAAGCATCAGCACAGAAATCCTTACAATGTAGAAGGAGCATTGGCTCTGCCACAAAAAAAAAAAAAAAAACAAAAAAAAAAAAACTAAGCTTCTTAGGCCATAAATCTAAATTACAACCATAATCTCCTTTGAAAATCCTTATCCAAATAAAAACCTAAGTATGGCAATCTTTTTTGTTTATATGTATTCAGAATCTACCATTGAAAGCCTCTATCATTGAAATGGTAAAATTAGTATTATAATTATATATAGAATGCAATAAATTAGCATTAGTAGTAATAATTGTTAACATTTTTTGATAGTTTACCATGTAAACTTTATATATATAAAGTGTGTCAGACATATTTTAAACATGTTTGTGTTATTTAATCCTTGCAGCTTATTCTGTATGGACTGATGTTATGCTCTATTTCACAGACCTGGAAATAGAGGTAGAAAAAGGTAAAATAACTTGCCAACACCTACAACTTTCAAGTGGGAAAGTCAAGATTAGATTTTAGGCCAGCATAATTCAATAGAAACATAATGTGAACCATTTAAAATTTTATAGTTATCCATATTAAGTAAAAGTAAACGAAATTGGTGATATTAATTATGTTTAAGTATATCAAAAATGTTATCATTTTGACAGTTGGGTAATATAAAATTAACTACATTTCTTTTTTTGTATTGTCTTTTAAACTTGGTATGCATTTTACTCTAAATAGGACATCTCAATTTAGACACTAAATTTGCACTTGAAATACCTAATTTGTATTTAGATTTTATGAATTTATAGTTGGAAATGTAGATTCACATACCCAAAATGCTCCAAATGCCCTTGAATATTTTGAATACCTGAATTACTATATATAATAGAGTATCTTTTAAAGTGTATAATTAGTTAGAATTAACTAAAATTTAAAAATTCAGTTCCTCAGTCACATTAGTCACATTTTAAATGCCCACCATTCCCCTTTGGCCAGTGCTCCTGGGCAGTCTTCCTCAACAACACTTGCTCTAACCTAATAAATAAATAGTTAATAAGAGCTGTTGAATTGATGCTGTCCCATTATGCTCTGCTGTCTCAAATAAGACAATAGAAGTCATCAGTTAATTGTATTCAATATTCATTAAACAAGGATTTTTCAGAACCATGCGAACAATGTAAGTTAACATTGATGTTAAGGTAACATTAACCATTAGAACCTACACTTTTTAACTGCTAGACTGGCTGGACTCTAATATTACTTATTAGTAACAATTTGATCTTATCAAGATAAAGAAGATGACATATCTTAATAACCAAAATGAATAGTCAAGTGGGCACCCAGAAGAAGGTTTGATCAAGGTAACAATTTCTCCATAAGCACAAATAAAAGCCAGACAGGGACAATTTTGAGTCATTATCGTTTAATTGACCTCCAATTACAATAAATACATGTATATTAAAAAAAAATCTTACCCGCATCATTTGGCACCCTACTATATTTTTATTAGCAGGCCTTAAACAGACATGCCTGGTGTTGCCAGGTACAATGCTAAATCACTGATAGAGTAACATTATGGTAGGCACATTGAACTGTAAAATAGGCATGTGTTCTCTTCCTTTCTTAGCTCTGCTACTGGGACACAAACATTGTGTAACTTCTCGGAATCCTTGAATCACTTCTTCCGTGTTATCTCTTGAGGACTATGCATAGTGTGAACATATGAATGACAATTCTGAGCCCCAGTTCTAGCCGCAGCCCATATCAGCCATGTCAGTGCTCTAAGCACAGTCCATGCTCCAGAGAGAGCCAACACATCCTATCAACAGCAGTGTACCCAGCTGCATTTTTTCGCCTAATATGTGCAGCCAGATAGACGGACTAGCAGAGCTCACATGTCAATGAAACAGGTAGGGCGAGCATAATAGAGGGGCCTCATTGTACATCCTTGCAAGAAACACATCTCTGGATATCAGTCCAGAAGGGGAGTTTCTCCTACAGAGAACAAGAACCCTGACCTTATGTAACTCAATGGCATTTGCTTCAACTAAGCACCTGCTATTCCTAGGCTCTCCTAACATTTGAAGGTGGACACTCTGGTGTGATTGTCTGGCAGAAACTGCCTAGATAGCCTATGAAGAGAAAAACAGGGACTCAGGGAGATAAAGAAAGATTGATTCTGTCCTCATAGAATGACAAACAGATTATCATAGACACCCAGCTAGAATTTAAGATATGGTAGCCTTTTGTTCAAAGGAATATGTATATGTGAGAATGTGTGTGTGAGTGGGGTTTGGTGGTGGTGTTGGATGTGGTATGTGGAGGGTGCAGCTTGGTAGTAAGGAAATTTAGTCCATATCACCTTATAGAATTTTTTGTTATGGGAGATAGACCTGAAAGTAATTTCAAAAGATAGTTCTGGTTTGTTTTCAAGCCAGTGGAAAGAATGTTAAGTTGTACGCCATTAACCTTTGACCCCTGCATCCTTTTGATAGCATCCTGTCCATGCCACATAACTTTTGGGCTTGAACAAAATGCAGTTGTGGACTCACAACACACTGGCTCTGGTTTCCTGGGGCCAGATGATACAATCCGAAAGTTCAGAGGAGTTAGCTCTCCATATGGAGAATCTGGATTTTGTGAAGCAAGAGATGAGACAAGCCTGAGCAGATAAGCCCCCACTCCTTTTTCTCTCTCACGGACTGATGCATTGTATCTTCCTTCCCTGTACATCCCGCATGTGAGGAAAACAGGCCTGATGAGTGGCCTGCTGCGTTGCTGCGACTTGCTGCAAAGCAGGGGCCGGCGTGATAATGTGTCATGTTGCTTTGCTTCTTCCCTCACTTCCCCTCATCCTCACTTCCTTGGACTTGGCCGTTCCAAACAGAGTGTTAGTGCCTTAATCCTCTCTCAGGGGCAGGACATAGGAGCCTGATCTAAACCTAACTCTAAGCCTGCTCCTGGACCTTTACTAAGAGAAAGATGGAATTCAGAGCTTCCTCCTTCATACCTGTGTCTTTTCAAACATGATCTAATTTTCTTCACAAACTCTTGGTCTTAGATCACATAAAGGGGTGGTGATGGGTAGGTTCTAGGACAGCTCTGGAGCCGTGCAGTGATTAGATAGGAGACAGGATAGATATCGGATTTTCCTATTCATTCATTTCATTTAGCCCCAATGTAATCTGGCTGTAGTGACATTAGGGAAAGGAAACCTGGAAAAGAAATATCTGTAGCCAGGTGCAGAGAATATAAAATATGCCATGTCCCCAGACAACCTCACAAACCACACTTCAGAACTGCCAGGCCCAGCTCTCTCTGCCAAAGTAAGGGAAGCATCTTCTTGCTCTATTTATACTCTGCTATGCAAATTTCCCTAGGTTTTTCTCACTCACCCTGTAATTGTCTTAACCATCAGATGACCTTATGTAAACCTAGGAAATAACTGATAGCCTCACCATCCTTGTCAGAAGACTGACGTAGGAAGAACTAGCAGTAACATGGTTCTCTGTGATATGCAAAGCACAAGAGGACCTCGAGAAAATTCTCCTCATAAATTTATTTCAAATAACCAAAAGAACTAATATTTGTTGAGCACTTACTAGGCCAGGCACTATGCTAACATTCTGACACATATTACTTATTTACTCTTCTCAATAACAATTCAAGGCAGACTCTGCTATTGTTGCATTTTACAGATGAGGATACTAAGGCAGTGTGAACTCAGGTAACTTAGCTATGGTTACTCAGCTGGTAAAAACTGATTGTGGGGAGAAACATAAACAACCTCAGATATGCAGATGATACTACTTTAATGGCAGAAAGCGAAGAGGAACTAAACACCCTCTTGTTGAAAGTGAAAGAGGAAAGTGAAAAAGCTGGCTTAAAATTCAACATTCAGAAAACGAAGATGGCAACTGGTCCCATCACTTCATGGCAAATAGATGGGGAACATGTGAAAACAGTGACAGATTTCATTTTCTTGGGCTCCAAAATCATTGCAGATGGTGACTGCAGGCTTGAAATTAAAAGACAGTTGCTCCTTGGAAGAACAGCTATGAGAAACCTAGACAGTGTATTAAAGAGCCGAGACATCAGTTTCCTGACAAAGGTATGTATAGTCAATGCTATGATTTTTCCAGTAGTCACATATGGGTATGAGAGTTGACCCATAAAGAAGGCTAAGCTCTTAAGAACTGATGCTTTCAAACTGTGGTTCTGGAGAAGATTCTTGAAAGTCTCTTGAACTACAAGTAGATCAAAGCAGTCAGTCCTAAAGGAAATCAAGCTTGAATATTCATGGAAGGACTAATGCTGAAACTGAAGCTCCAATACTTTGGCCACCTGATGCGAAGAACTGATTCATTGAAAAAGACCCTGATGCTGAGAAAGATTGAGGGTGGGAGAAGGGGATGACAGAGGATGAGATGGTTGGATGGCATCACTCGCTCAATGGACATGTGTTTGAGCAAACTCAGGGAGATAGTAAAGGACAGGGAAGCCTGGCATGCTGCAGCCCATGGGGTCACAAAGAGTTGGACACGACTTAGCAACTGAACAACAACAACAACAAAAACCATGTAGCCAGGGTTCAATCCCTGGTCTTCCGATGACAGGACAGGAGTGTTTAGTCATCAGACTGACCTGTGTCCTCTGCATTATACTGATGTGAAGCAAGTCCTGTTTCACAGGCTGATGAGGCTGCTTCTTCTTTCCCTGACTTTGAATTGCTTTTCTCTTTCTCGGAAGCACTTCATTATACTTGAGGACTTCCTCTGGGAAGCCTGATGACCCTCCTTTGCCCCATTGCATGCATTCCCCCATCCTGCCCCTTCTCTGCTACTGCTGCTGCTGCTAAGTCGCTTCAGTCGTGTCCAACTCTGTGCGACCCCATAGACGTCAGCCCACTAGGCTCCTCCGTTCCTGGGATTCTCCAGGCAAGAATACTGGAGAGGGTTGCCATTTCCTTCTCCAATGCATGAAAGTGAAAAGTCAAAGTGAAATCGCTCAGTCGTGCCCGACTCTTAGCAACCCCATTGACTGCAGCCTACCAGGCTCCTCCATCCATGGGATTTTCCAGGAGAGAATACTGGAGTGGGTTGCCGTTGCCTTCTCTGTCCCCTTCCCTAAGCATCATCAATTCAAAGCTGCATGAATAGGAAGATTCACAGAAGGTTTGGGGCCATGATCTAACCTCATGGCTCAGTTGATAAAGAGTCTGCCTGCAATGCAGGAGACCCAGGGTTCGATCCCTGGGTGGGGAAGATCCTCTGGAGAAGGAGATGGCAACCACCCCAGTACTCTTGCCTGGAAAATTCTATGGACAGACATGGGGTCACAAAGAGTCAGACACAACTGAGTTACTAACACTTTCACTTTCTTTCACTTTGGAGCTGTGAAAGGATATATGTGTTTGTAGGGATGGGAATATAACCTCAAATTGCACTATTAGCCATGCCTCTCCTTAAAAGGGTCTTGGCCATTCCTGGCCTTGTAGAACCTCCACACAGAACTTAGACAATACTCTAGGCTTCCCTCCACTCCAGCCTCCCAGTAAATACTGTTTCTTTCTTATATGTGAGGATGCCAGGCAGAAACCCAAAGTCTGTCTTTCATTACATAAAGTGATGTAGTTCTTGTGTGTAGCTCCTGGCCCATCTCAGGACTATTTTTCTTCAGTCAAGATGATGCTTCCACACATTGTGTTTCCCCAAACAAAGGTGGTTTGCTTGTCCTTTATGAAGAAATCTGCTTTTGGTTTCTAAACTAACTTCTATTTTCTGCCCATACCATATGAATCATTCACACATGAATGATCAAAGGTGTAACAATGTAGAGGTTTCTGTTTATCCAAAATACTCCATGAGAATTTCTTATGGAAAAGCAGTCAGAATGAGATCTAGCCTTTCTCTGAAGCACTTCCTTATTTTTGAGGACTTCCTCTTGGAAGCCTGATGACCGTCCTTTGCCCCATTGCACACATTCCCCATCCCTCCCCTTCCAGGGCTGCTTTGAGGGCTCCTGCCTGTGGGGAGAAAGACGGAGCAGAGACTGGGGTTCCAGAGACAAAGAACATGGTTGGCTGGGAACAGCAGGATTCCAAGGGGCCGCTTCCAGTGGATGGGTGCCTGTAAATCAGGGAGGGTGGAGAAGCAATGCCTCTGAGTGCAGCAGGTCTAGAGAGCTGAGAGAGAGGGAACACACTGGTGTATGGTAGAAAATTGGAGAGGAGAGGAGTTTTTAATTTTAGTCATGGCTCCAAGGGTCATAAATTGGGTTTCCGTTAATATCTTCAAGTGAGTACATTGGGATTAAGTTTAATTACTTTTATTTGCATGTATGTGTGTTTGTGTGTGTTTATGTACCATAGATCTGAAACTGGATCCTCTTGGGCTAAATGATCTATTTAGTTTACAAAAGTCAGAAAACCTGAGTAGAAATCCAACATATAGCATTTACAAGTCTTTTTCTTTAAAAATGTATTTTTTTATTGAAGGATAATTTATAGAATTTTGCTCTTTTGTGTCAAACCTCAACATGAATCAGCCATAGGTATACATATATCCCCTCCCTTTTGAACCTCCTTCCCATCTCCCTCCCAATGTCACCTCTCTAGGTTGATACAGAGCCCCTGTTTGAGTGTCCTGAGACATACAGCAAATTCCTGTTGGCTATCTATTTTACATACGGAACTGTAAGTTTCCATGTTACTCTTTCCTTGTATCTCACCCTCTCCTCCCCTCTCCTCATGTCCATAAGTCTATTCTCTATGTGTGTTTCTCCACTGTCGCCCTGTAAATAAGTTCTTCAGTGCCATTCTTCTAGATTCCGTATATACGTGATAGAATACGATATTTACCTTTCTCTTTCTGACTTGCTTCACTCTGTATAATAGGTTCTAGGTTCATCCACTTCATCAAAACCGACTCAGATGTGTTCCTTTTTATGGCTGAGTAATATTCCATTTTTCACATGTACCACAACTTCTTTATTCATTCTTCTGTCAATGGATATCTAGGTTGCTTCCATGTTCTAGCTATTGTAAACAGTGCTGCAATGAACAATGGGATACATGTGTCTTTTTCAACTTTGATTTCCTCAGGGTATATGCCTAGGAGTGGGATTGCTGGGTCATATTGTAGTTTTATTCCTAATTTCTTAAGGAATCTCCATACTGTCTTCCATAGTGGCTGTATCAATTTACAGTCCCACCAACAGTGCAAGAGTGTTCCCTTTCCTCCACACCTTCACCAGTATTTATCATTTGTAGACTTTTTGATGATGACCATTCTGACTAGTGTGAGATGATATCTCATTGTAGTTTTGATTTGCATTTCTATAATAATAATAATAAATAATAATAAAAGAGCGATGTTGAGCATCTTTTCATGTGTTTGTTAGCCATCTGTATGCCTTCTGGGAGAAATGTCTGTTTAGGTCTGTTCCCCACTTTTTAATTGATTTGTTTGTTTTCCTAGCATTGAGTTGTTGAAGCTACTTGCATATGTTGGCGATTAATCCTTTGTCAGTTGTTTCATTTGCTAGTATTGTCTCCCATTCTGAGGGTTGTCTTTTCACCTTGCTTATAGTTTCCTTTGCTTTGTAAAAGCGTTTAAGTTTAATGAGGTCCCACTTATTCACTTTTGTTTTTCTTTCCATTACTCTAGCAGGTGAGTCATAGAGGATTTTGCTTTGATTTATGTCATCAAATGTTCTATGTTGAGCTAGGTTCCTTCTATGCCCATTTTTTTTTGAAGAGTTTTAATCATAAATGGGTATTGAATTTTGTTAAAGGTTTTTTCTGCATGCATTGAGATTTTCATATGGTTTTTATCTTTCAGTTTGTTAATATGGTGTATCACATTGATTGATCTGTGTATACTGAAAAATCCTTGCATTCCTGGAATAAAACCACCTTGATCATTGTGTATGAGCTTTTTGATGTGTTGCTGAATTTTTTTTGCTAAAATTTTGTTGAGGATTTTTGCATCTATATTCATCAGTGATATTGGCTTGCAGTTTTTTTTGTGTGTGTTGTCTTTGTCTAGCTTTGATATCAGGGTGATGGTGGCCTTGTAGAATGGGTTTAGAAGTGTTCTTTCGTCTTCAATTTTTTGAAAGAGCTTTAGAAGGATAGGCATTAACTCTTCTCTAAATGTTTGATAGAATTCTCCTTTGAAACCATATGGTCCTGGGCTTTTGTTTTTTGGGAGATTTTTGTTCACAACTTCAATTTCAGTGCTTGTAATTAGGTTGTTCATAATTTCTATTTCTTCCTGGTTCAGTCTTGGAATATTGAACTTTTCTAAGAATCTGTCCATTTCTTCCAGGTTATCCATTTCATTGTCATATAGTTGTTCATAATAGTCTCTTATAATCCTTTGTATTTCTGCATTGTCTATTGTAACCTCTCCTTTTTCATTTCTAATTTTGTTGATTTGATTCTTCTCTCTTTTTTTCTTGATGAGTCTGGCTAAAGGTTTGCCAATTTTGTTTATCTTCTCAAAGAACCAGTTTTTAGTTTTATTAATCTTTACTATTTTTTCTTTCATTTTTTTCATTTATTTCTGCTTGGATCCTTACAGTTTCTTTCCTTCTACTAATTTTGGTTTGTTTTTTTTCCCTTCTCTTTCCAGGTGTTTTAAGTATAACGTTAGGTTGTCTAGTCAATGTTTTTCTTGTTTCTTGAGGTAGGATTGTATTTCTATAAACTTCCTTCTTAGAAATATTTAGCTGCATCCCATAAGTTTTGAGTTGTCATGTTTTCATTGTCATTTGTTTCTAGAATTTTTTTGATTTCCCTTTTGATTTCTTCAGCAACCTGTTGGTTATTTAGAAATGTGTTGTTTAATCTCCATGTGTTTGTGCTTCTTACAGTTTTTTTCTTGTAATTGATATCTAGTTTCATAGCATTGTGGTCAGAGAAGTTGAGGTTTGATTTGTGACCCAAGATGTGGTCTACCTTGGAGAATGTTCCATGGGCACTTGAGAAGAAGGTGTATTCTTTTGCATTTGGATGGAATATCCTGAAGACATCAGTGAGATACATCTCATCTAATGTGTCATGTAAGACTTGTGTTTCCTTACTAATGTTCTGTTTTGATGATCTGTCCGTTGGTGTGAGTGGGGTGTCAAAGTCTCCTACTTTGATTGTGTAGCTGTCAGTTTCTCCTTTTATGTCTGTTAGTGCTGATGATTGGGTTTGTATTTTTGTCTTGTTTGTTGTTTAGATGAGGCGTCCTGCACAGGGTGATACTGGTGGTAGGGGGATGCCCGGTCCTGTGTTCAAGTGGTTTCCTTTGTGTGAGCTCTCACTATTTGATACTCCTTAGGGTTAGTTCTCTGGTAATCTCCAGTCTTAAAGTCAGTGCTCCCACTCCAAAGGTTCAGAGCTTGATCTCTGGTCAGAAACAAAGATTCCACAAGTGGTTTGTTACGGCATTAAGTGAGGGTAAAACAAATGTTCAAAAACAAGAAACCAAAGATGAACCCCAGAAAAATGGCAGTTACAAAATCGGGCAAATAATAATTGAAATAATGGAATATACACATATACATATACATCCATGAGCAGAGTCTAAACAGTCCACCAAAAATATAGTAGGTTGACCATGAGAACAAAATAAATAAAAAATTATATTTACCAGTTAAGAACAAAACTAACTAAAGCACAAACTAAAAAGCAAAACTAAAGCAAAGTGCCAAGTGGGGAATAAAGCAATGAAAACAAAACTAACAAATATGTTGAGAGGAGAAGAAAGAAAGAAAAGAAAGAAAGAATAGATATGCAAAGTTAAACAGAGGTTGATAAAGAAGATTTATATACATTAAGGATTAACTGCAAGGGGAAAAGAACAGTTGGAAAAGCAAACAAAGGAATCAATGTAGAAAAATGATCCTAGGTTTAAAAAATTAAAAATTAAAATTAATAAAAAAAGAAAAGAAAAAAAAAAAAGGAATACTCTACAGAACTGCAAAGGCCCAAAATAGAGGCAGAGGTTTATAACAACAATAAAAACCCTGCATGAGGGGGTAAAAAAAAAGGCTTAAAAGCTTAATTAGATTTGATAGTGCCAATAAAACTGACAATTACAACAGAGGATGGGGGAAGGAAAAATAAAAGAAAAAATCTGAAAGAATCTACAGAACAAGTCAAAACATAAGAATAATAAATGTTTTCCTTAAGTCACTGCTGTCAGAGTCCTTTATCTCTCTGGGAGTCACAGTCTACCTCACCTCCCTAGGATGCCCTCCAACACTGTGCTGATCCCTGGACCTGCTGTGGGGGCAGTTCATATTCTAATCTGGTCCTACTCCTGTGTGTTCTTGCCTCCAATGTCCACACTATCAGAACTAGTGCGTTTTCTTTTGTGGGAGTGCTCAATTTCCTTTTATATATTCTGTAGACACAGTCTGCCTAGTTGATCATGTGGATTTAAGTTGCAACTTGTACAGCTGGTGGGAAGGTTTTGGGTCTTCTTCCTTAGCCACACTGCCCCTGGGTTTCAATTGTGGCTTTATTTCCACCTCTGCATTTGTGTCGTCCACTGGGGTTTGCTCCTGAGGCTGCACTG
The DNA here is from genome assembly GCF_023091745.1 of Budorcas taxicolor. Lineage (NCBI taxonomy): Eukaryota > Metazoa > Chordata > Mammalia > Artiodactyla > Bovidae > Budorcas > Budorcas taxicolor. The sequence continues at coordinate 4,381,572 of NC_068924.1, read as the reverse complement.
GAGGACTTGGGTATGCCCCTGTGAGGGCCTGGTGTGGAAGTGATGCAGCTGCTTGCGTTTCAGGGGTTCTGGCAACACCAGGTGCTCAGGAATTGGTGGCTAGGGCAGCAGGAAATATAGTGCTCTAGAACGGTATGGCAACCAGTGTTGACCGATATGCTCCAGTATTCTTCCCTGGAGAACCCCCCAACACCGACCCCCACCCGACAGAGAAGCCTGGCAGGGCACTGCCTACAGGGTCGTGAAGAGTCAGACACTACTGAAGCAAACCTGTGTGCATAGATGCAAGATTTTTGCCTGCGGCAGCTCTGCCCCAATGAGAGTTGAGTATGAAGGTGGTGTGGCTCCTTGGCTTGTGGATCCAGGTGATGCCAAGTGTTTGGGGACGTGGACTGCCTCCACCGCAGGAGTTATGACCCTATTAGAGTCTTTTTTCGAGCCTCTTGTGGCTGATGACCAGAAGGCCTCTTTGGCCAATCTTTCTCCCTAGCTCCACCTGTTCAGGCACTTAGTGGGATCCCTTGCCTGGGGTCCTACTCTGTAGTTCAGTGCATCAGGCACTTAAAGGGGCATCCTGGGTGGGGTCCTACTCTGTAGTTCAGTGCCTCAGGCAATTGGTGGGCCAGCCTCTCTACTGGCTGCTGACACTGGCGTATGGGGAGAGAGGCCATGGTGATGGCTCCACCGCCTACACATGACTCAGCAGTACCTCCTTGCTTGCATGGCTGCCTGGCTTTCCTCCACTGGCATTTCCCACCACAACCTCCTCCCTCACACCCCCTCGATCTGTCTCTCCACAGTCATCAGCAGCCCTCGCCCTGGGATTGCTCCATAGTCCCTAAACTCCAGCTCCTAGCTGCTGTGCCTTCCAGGGGACCTGCATTCCTGTCCAGCATACATATGGCTGTGGCAAGGACTGTCTGTTTTCATTCCATTTAGGCTGCCACAGATCAGCTGTTTCTCTCAGCCTTGAATGTTTCTCCTCTAACTCAGACAATTGTCCCAATGTGGGGATCATATCCCTGTTTCAATTCCCCCACCAGCCAAGGGCAGATCCAGTCCTACCAACACTCCTGTTTTCCTCCCAGTTCCTTCATCCTCCCGAGTTTCGCGTGGTTCTATATATTCTTTTCTGCTGGTCAGGTACTCCTGTCCACTCTCAGCTGGTGTTCTGCATGCACTTCTGTGTCTGAAGATGTGTTCCTCATGTATTCATGGAGAGAGAGGTACTCCATGTCCACCTACTCCTCTGTGTCTACCTACTCACCATCTTGTTCTCTAAAACTACAAGTCTTCTTACTACATGTAAATTGCTTTACCTCTTTGTCACATCTAAAATGATGATGCCAACTCTACAGAATTATATTAAGGATTAAGTGGGCACTAAGCGCAGGCGGTGGCGGCGGGCCAGCGCACTAAGCGCGGCCGAGAGCTACCCCACGTCTGAAGTCAGGGACAGTGGCCCAGAGTGCCAGGCTGTGACAGTGTAGGAACGGCTGGGAGGAGCCACCCTGAGTCCAAGGTCAGGGCAGTGGCCGGGAGGAACTACCCAGTGTCCGAGGCCAGTGGCGGCCAGGAGGAGACACCCCACGTCCGAGGTCAGGGGCGGCTGGGAGAAGCCACCTCATGCAAGGCCAGCAGCGGTGACCCTGAGGAGCCATCCAGAGCCTAAGGCCAGGGCCGGCAGCTGGGAGGAGCAACCCAAGGAACGGTGGCTGAGCAGGCACAGGAGGGCCTAGAGGAGCTATCCCACATTGAAGGTCAGGAATGGTGGCGGTAAGGAGATACCCCTCTTCCAAGGTAAGGAGCAGCGGCTGTCCTTTGCTGGAGCAGCTGTGAAGAGATGCCCCATGCCCAAGGTAAGAGAAACCCAAGTAAGATGGTAGGTGTTGCAAGAGGGCATCAGATAGCAGACACACTGAAACCATACTCACAGAAAACTAGTCAATCTAATCACACTAGGACCACAGCCTTGTCTAACTCAATGAAACTAAGCCATGCCTGCGGGGCAACTCAAGACAGGTAGGTCATGGTGGAGAGGCCTGACAGAACGTGGTCCACTGGAGAAGGGAATGGCAAGCCACTTCAGTATTCTTACCTTGAGAACCCCATGCACAGTATGAAAAGGCAAAATGATAAGATATTAAAAGAAGAACTCCCCAGGTCAGTAGGTGCCCAATATGCTACTGGAGATCAGGGGAGAAATCCAGAAAGAATGAAGGGATGGAGCCAAAGCAAAAACAATATCCAGTTGTGGATGTGACTGGTGATAGAAGCAAGATCCGATACTTGAAAAAGAGCAATATTGCATAGGAACCCTGAATGTCAGGTCCATGAATCAAGGCAAATTGGAAGTGGTCAAAGGTGAATGTCGAGAGAGAGATGGCAAGGGTGAATGGCAAGAGATGGCAAGGGTGAATGTCGACATTCTAGGAATCAGCGAACTAAAATGGACTGGAATGGGTGAATTTAACTCAGATAACCATTATGGCAAGGGTGAATGTCGACATTCTAAGAATCAGCGAACTAAAATGGACTGGAATGGGTGAATTTAACTCAGATAACCATTATTTCTACTGCTGCAGACAGGAATCCCTCAGAAGAAATGGAGTAGCCATCATGGTCAACAAAAGAGTCTGAAATGCAGTACTTGGATGCAATCTCAAAAACGACAGAATGATCTCTGTTCATCTCCAAGGCAAACCATTCAATATCACAGTTAAACAAGTCTGTGCCACAACCAGTAACGCTGAAGAAACTGAAGTTGAATGGTTTTATGAAGACCTACAAGACCTTTTAGAACTAACACCCAAAAAAGATGTCCTTTTCTTTATAGGGGACTGGAATGCAAAAGTAGGAAGTCAAGAAACACCTGGAGTAACAGGCAAATTTGGCCTTGGAATGCAGAATGAAGCAGGGCAAAGACTAATAGAGTTTTGCCAAGAAAAGGCACTGGTCATAGCAAACATTCTCTTCCAACAACACAAGAGAAGACTCTACACATGGACATCACCAGATGGTCAACACCAAGATCAGATTGATTATATTCTTTGCAGCCAAAGATGGAGAAGCTCTATACAGTCACCAAAAACAAGACCAGGAGCTGACTGTGGCTCAGATCATGAACTCCTTATTACCAAATTCAGAATTAAATTGAAGAAAGTAGGGAAAACTACTAGACCATTCAGGTATGACCTAAATCAAATTCCTTATGACTATACAGTGGAAGTGAGAAATAGTTTTAAGGGCCTAGATCTGATAGATAGAGTGCCTGATGACCTATGGAATGAGGTTCATGACATTGTACAGGAGACAGGGATCAAGACCATCCCCATGGAAAAGAAATGCAAAAAAGCAAAATGGCTGTCTGGGGAAGCCTTACAAATAGCTGTGAATAGAAGAGAGGCAAAAAGCAAAGGAGAAAAGGAAAGATATAAGCATCTGAATGCAGAGTTCCAAAGAATAGCAAGAAGAGATAAGAAAGCCTTCTTCAGCGGTCAATGCAAAGAAATAGAGGGAAACAGCAGAATGGGAAAGACTAGAGATCTCTTCAAGAAAATTAGAGATATCAAGGGAACATTTCATGCAAAGATGGGCTCGATAAAGGACAGATATGGTCTGGACCTAATAGAAGCAGAAGATACTAAGAAGAGGTGGCAAGAATACATGGAAGAACTGTACACAAAAGATCTTCACGACCCAGATAATCATGATGATGTGATCACTAATCTAGAGCCAGACATCTTGGAATGTAAAGTCAAGTGGGCCTTAGAAAGCATCTCTACAAACAAAGGTAGTGGAGGTGATGGAATTCCAGTTGAGCTAGTTCAAATCCTGAAAGATGATGCTATGAAAGTGCTGCACTCAATATGTCAGCACATTTGGAAAACTCAGCAGTGGCCACAGGACTGGAAAAGGTCAGTTTTCATTCCAATCCCAAAGAAAGGCAATGCAAAAGAATGCTCAAACTACCGCACAATTGCACTCATCTCACATGCTAGTAAAGTAATGCTCAAATTCTCCAAGCCAGACTTCAGCAATACGTGAACCGTGAACTCCCTGATGTTCAAGCTGGTTTTAGAAAAGGCAGAGGAACCAGAGATCAAATGGCCAACATCTGCTGGATCATGGAAAAAGGAAGAGAGTTCCAGAAAAACCTCTATTTCTGTTTTATTGACTATGCCAAAGCCTTTGACTGTGTGGATCACAGTAAACTGTGGAAGATTCTGAAAGAGATGGGAATACCAGACCACCTGACCTTCCTCTTGAGAAATCTGTATGCAGGTCAGGAAGCAGCAGTTAGAACTGTACATTGAACAGACTGGTTCCAAATAGGAAAAGGAGTACGTCAAGTCTGTATATTGTCTCCCTGCTTATTTAACTTCTATGCAGAGTACATCATGAGAAATGCTGTACTGAAAGAAACACAAGCTGGAATCAAGATGCCAGGAGAAATATCAATATCCTCGGATATGCAGATAACACCACCCTTATGGCAGAAAGTGAAGAGGAACTCAAAAGCCTCTTGATGAAAGTGAAAGAGGAGAGTGAAAAAGTTGGGTTAAAGCTCAACATTCAGAAAACGAAGATCATGGCATCTGGTCCCATCACTTCATGGGAAACAGATGGGGAAACAGTGGAAACAGTGTCAGACTTTATTTTTTTGGGGCTCCAAAATCACTGCAGATGGTGATTGCAGCCATGAAATTAAAAGACGCTTACTCCTCGGAAGAAAAGTTATGAGCAACTAGATAGCATATTCAAAAGCAGAGACGTTACTTTGCTGACTAAGTTCTGTCTAGTCAAGCCTATGGTTTTTCCAGTGGTCATGTATGGATGTGAGAGTTGGACTGTGAAGAAGGCTGAGCGCTGAAGAATTGATGGTTTTGAACTGTGGTGTTGGAGAAGACTCTTGAGAGTCCCTTGGACTTCAAGGAGATCCAACCAGTCCATTCTGAAGGAGATCAGCCCTGGGATTTCTTTGGAAGGAATGATGCTAAAACTGAAACTCCAGTACTTTGGCCACCTCATGCAAAAAGTTGACTCATTGGAAAAGACTCTGATGCTGGGAGGAATTGGGGGCAGGGGGAGAAGGGGACGACCGAGGATGAGATTGCTGGATGGTGTCATGGACTCAATGGACATGAGTCTGAGTGAATTCTGGGAGATGGTGATGGACAGGGAGGCCTGGCGTGCTGCGATTCATGGGGTCACAAAGAGTCGGACATGACTGAGCGACTGAACTGAACTGAACTGTGGAACATTCAGATTGTCAAAAATGGGATAGACACTGATCATTCAGGGATAAGTATATCTTTCTGACTGCCCAGAGGTCTCAGGCTATTTCATCTTGTGTGTGTGTGTGTGTGTGTGTGTGTGTGTGTGTGTGTGCTTGTGTATGCAAGACTTCTCCAATCCCCAGAGTATGCCCTCAACTCTGAAAGAAAGTTAAGAAAGGGAAGTCATTCAGTTGTGTCCGACTCTTTCCGATCCCATGGACTGTAGCCCACCAGGCTCCTCTGTCCATGGGATTTTCCAGGCGAGATTACTGGAGTGGGTTGCCATTTCCTTCTCCAGGGAATCTTCCCCACCCAGGATTGAAACCCGGGTCTCCTGCATTGTAGGCAGATGCTTTACAGTCTGAGCCACCAGGAAAGTCCAACTCTGAAGGGGTAGCCAATGCATCATACCAGCGCTTAGGAGGAAGCTCATACCTCAAGGTAAATCTCACTGTTATTCACCTCATGGAAGTCGTATAAATAGGAATGACAGTTAATTCACAATGCAAATGGTGGAGAATCCCACTTTACCGACAATGGTACTGTCTCCTGTAGATTAGAAGTCAATTTACAATGTGAAAATTACTTCTTGGGTACAGAGTGTGAATCAGATGCTTAATTATGTCAGTCTAAGATAGATAAATGCTTAACTCTACCTCAGGGATATATCAGCCATCAAGATTGAGTGTCCAGAGCCCTTGGTCTCATTTAGACCTAGATCTTCATTTATCGATGTCCCAGATAGACCAATCCTCTTTTTGATGATCACATTCTTTTCTTTTTTTGAAAGAAAAAAAATATTTTTTCTTCATTCTAAAATAACTCTAGGTACATACTAATGGAATGAATGTGCTCACTGGAATATTGCATACTTTTTCAAAACTCATATTCAGATTGCTGTCCTACATTTATTTTCAAGAATGAATTGTTTTTTTTACCAAAGCAACTGCCAAAGAATCAACTTTGCAAAGAGGTATAACATCACTGAAGAATGTAGCACACTTTAATGTTGAAAGTGTAATTCACACTGGATATAGCAGTTCATATTGTTTCTCACAGAACTTGCTAGTTCCTTGCTCTACTCTATCAGTCTGACACTGTAACAGGCACAGAAAAAGTAGGCAGAGTCCTAAATATAAGCACTCACTGCTGAGTTCTTGCTGGGAGTGGGATAGGGCAGGGGTATTATGGTGAATTCAACTCAGTTGATGAAGGGCTACGATAGGCAGCCCTTTCACAGGTTTGTTAGGAGACAAGGGGAAACTGTGACTTTTATTTGCTCATTTGTTCACCTGTTACCATCAATAAAGACTAAGAACTCATCATATAGAAATGCTTTTCTTTGCATTAATTTCCTCTCTATTGGATCATTCTCACTGGTGTGCAAACGTACTACAAAATTTCTCAGCCTAAAACTAAACTCCCCACCCTAGGAATTAAAAAAAAAAAACAAAAAAAAAAAAAACTATGTTCTCTCTTGAATCTACTTTATTAACTTTTCCCTTTGGTTATTGTTCTGCTTAACTTTTTATTCTCAAACTTCTCAAAAATGTCTTCACTCACTGTCTTCATCTTTCCTGAATGATCACAGTATTGCTAATCCAGGGTGAATTGATCTTTTCTTAATCTCTCAGCAGCATTTGGTCAACTGATCACCTCTCCATGAACTGCTTTCTTAGCTTAATACTAGGTTATGATAATCTTTTGGTCCAGTTTCCACCACACCAACCACTCATCCTGGATCTAGACTCATTCAGCCTCTTCCCATGGTGCTCACTGGGCATGACTGGGCCAATACAAACTCTGAAGGCTCTATAAAAGTTAAAAAAGAAAATTTAAAGAACCAGATTTCTTGTGTATTTTGTTTGCTCAATTCTCCAAATTAAATATAATTTTTAGGGAGGAAGAAATGTATTATTTGTTCTCCTCTGCACCCTAGTCCTTAGCACTGTGCTTAGCAATCTATAGGTACTTGAGAAACATTATTGAGTAAATGAATGTGCAGACCTCTTAAGTAAATTTATTCTGTCCTTGATTCAAAAGATATGAAGAGGTTTTTTTTTTTTTTCACCAAAGTTCTCTTGAACTCTTTTACCATTCTGTATTTGCCTAGTTTATTCTTTTGCTGATCTGGACATGGCAATCTTAATCTCTTTTGCATTTTCATTGACTGCTATTGGATTACAACTTAAAATTTGAGGCCAGATGTTCATTTTACGCCACCCCCATGACACATATTTGATGTTAGATTAACATTATGACTTGTGGTCATAGTGGCAGAAGCTTCTCTACTGCAGCTTACCTTCTGAATATGAATAAGATGTCTGCACTTTTATTAACTTATAACAGGGTTATGTTTAACCATGAGAGGAAGAAAACACACCAATTATTCTCTTGTGCAATTTTAAGCAAGCATGAATAAAACAGAGTTTTGTGGCATGAGTGACTTGAATCACTGAATTGGTCTCTGCAAACATCTAAAGGAAAGTCATAACTACGTATTCATTAGAGGGACTATCAAATGGCAGGGTGTTAAATTTGCAACTCATGGGCTTTGTTATAAGTGGTGCAGAGTGTATTGTTTGCTAATTCATAGGCCATCTTAGTAATTTGGAAGTTTTTTGCAGAAAAAGTAGTGGGTTCAATTTCTAAAATGTGCAGTTATGGATTCTGTCAATGCTTTTTGCCATTCAGATATTTATTTATATGTGTCACTCAATAGGGCAGTTTGCAATTCTAGATTAGACTGTACAGCTTAAAGTTTCCTCTCTACATGCCAATATTTTTCTACCCCTCAAAATGGGATGGTCACAGGTTTATCTATTTGTTTTGTTTTAAATGAATCCCTGATGGGGAGAAGTGTTCTATTTTTAGTAAGACAGACACAATTAACAATAGTTTTATGAAGCTCTATTGGATTGAAATAACCTGGAATTGAGTTTTTGGGTATAAGGGAGGAAATAGATAAGATAATCCCTGCCATCAGTAGGTATGAAGTGGCCTCAGTGACCCAGACAGCAGGTTCCCTGAAGAGTCCTGGGAATGGCATTCAGGAGGGGGCATTTGTGAGTTGATGGCACTGTCTGGGAGTGATTTGGCATCCTCCACCTTCACACCATTCTCTCTGGGTCTGATTTTATATAAGTTGGTCTCAGAGTCCTGGTGCCCTCCAAGACAATCCAAGCACAGGGAGTCTGTCTTCAAACCTTTCTGCTCTGCTACCAACTTTTATCCTATTGTAGACCTTTCAACAAAAACTGCTGTTGATGACCTATGTTTAGGTTCTCAGTTTCTTTAATAGAATACTTTAAATTGAAAAGCCACAGGCAGAATCTCACATTGCACACTTTTGTTTAGCTTCATTTTTCCTTTTATTTTCCCCCCAAAGAAAGAGAATACTGATATTTACTTAAAAGTAAAGATTTTATCCTGGGCATTGTGGTTGCAGAATATCGTCTCTACCAAATAGCTCCTTGATATTGCCCTCCTACTTTTAGATTCATCTAAAATGATGGACTTCTCAAATTATTTGAAAATAGACACAGGTTTTTTTTTTACAGACACTTGTTGGCAATTGTGTCCTTCCTATATAAAGGAAAAATCAAGTAATGAACTCTGATTTTTCATTTTATTTTTTACTTTAAGGTAAATGATTCAGTTTGAAATTACAATGGTGCAAATATAGTATAGTCAAGTCATGGGTCTTACTCTAACCAGGTTTATGTGGACAAGAAGTTATACTCTTCAAGGCATAATTACTGTTTGAAAGATGCATGCAGTAACATAGAAGGCTGCTTTTTATAATGAAAATAATCTTGGTTTGGAACTTTGAACGAGTAACTTACTCTTTTTGAGCTTCAGTATCCAGTGTACAAGAATGCCGTGAAATTAAAGTTAAAAAGTACATAAAATCCTTTGTGGACCAGTAAGTTCTGTGCCAGTACAGAATTACACTATCTTAACTGACTTAAATATATCTCTTCAATTTATCTTTAATTTAAATATATCTTTAATTTATGACCTCAGACAAATGGGATTGACTCCATATGATTTTTTAGATATATATTTTTATGGCATTATGTAGTAAAACATACATATTCAAAGCATACAATTTGACATATATACCCAGCCAATAAGCAACCACTGCATATTTACTACTTCAGGAAGTGTCCTTTGCCCCTTTGTAGCCTCTCTTTCCTGTTCTTAACTTTAAAAGAAGTTATATATTCTCTGTTAGTCAAGTCTTGATTTTCTGAAGTATGTTACTTTTATCATGATTTTTAATTTGCTACAAACCAAATAATGACACTCTTCATCTCTGCTTCAGAAATTTCTGAAAATGAGTTTCATCCCTCTTTTACCTAGTGGTAATTATGTGGGTGACTTCTCTCAAAGGACATTTAGTGGTATCTTTTCATATGTCTGTTGGCCATCTACATGTCTTCTTTGGAAAAATTCATATTCAGATTGTCTGCCCATTTTTAAATCAAGTGTCTTTTTTTTTTATATTGAGTTGTAGTTCTTTTGTATTTTAGATAGTAACCCCTTATCAAACACACTATTTGCAAATAAGTTTTTCCATCCAGTAGGCTATCATTTTGTTGATGGTTTCTTTCACTAAGTGAGAGGATTTTAAGTTTAGGTTCAGTTTGTTTACTTCTATTTTATTTCCTATGTTGAGGAGACAGATTCAAAAAATATTGCTAAGACATGTCAAATAGGGTACTTCCTGTTTTCTTCTAGGAGTTTTATGGTCAATTGTCTTATCTTTGGGTCAATCTATTTCGAGTTTGTTTTTGTAAATGGCATGAGAAAATGTTTTAATTTCATTCTCTTACTTGTAGCTCTCCAGTTCTCTCAACACCACATATTAAAGATGCTGTCTTTCCCCGATTGTATATTTTTTCCTCTTTGTCGTTGATTAATTGGTCACATGTGTATGAATTTATTTTGGGGCTCTTTTTTCTGTTCCACTGCTCTATGTGTATACTTTTGTGCCAGCACCATTCTGCTTGATTGCTGTAGCTGTGTAGTATAGTCTGAAGTCAGAGTATAACACCTTTAGCTTTTTTCTTTTTCTCAAGATTGCTTCACTATCTTTTTGAGTTTCATAGAGATTTCACAATTATTTTTCCCAGATCTGTGAAAAATGTCATGGTATTTTAATAGTGATTGCATTAAATCAATATATTGCTTTGAGCTATATGGACATTTCAACAATATTAATTCTTCCAATTCACAAACATGATATCTTTGCATTTATTTCTTTCATTTTCAGTTTCCTTCACCAATGCTTTATAGTTTTTAGACTACAAGTCTTTCACCTCCTTGGTTAAGTTTATTCCCAAGTATTTTATTCTTTTTGATGCAATTGTAAATGACATTGCTTTCTTGCTTTCTCTTTCTGATGGCTTGTTATTAGTGTAGGGAGAACAACAGAGTTCTGTATATCAACTTTGTATCCTGCAATTTTACTGAATTTGTTTATTAGTTGTAAAAGTTATTTTGTTGAAGACTCTAGGGTTTTCTTTATCATACCATCTGCAAATAGTGACAGCTTTAGTTCTTCCTTTCCTATTTGGGTGCCTCTCATTTCTTTTCCTTGTGTGTCTGCCATGACTAGAGTTTCCAATACTAATTAAATAGAAAATGGCAAGAGTAGGCCTCCTCCACTTTTCCTGCTTCTAGGGGGTAGGCTTTCAGGTTTTCATCACTGAGTATGGTATTAACTGTCAGTTCAGTTCAGTTCAGTCACTCAGTCGTGTCCGACTCTTTGCGACCCCATGAATCGCAGCACGCCAGGCCTCCCTGTCCATCACCAACTCCCGGAGTTCACTCAGACTCACGTCCATCGAGTCCGTGATGCCATCCAGCCATCTCATCCTCTGTCGTCCCCTTCTTCTCCTGCCCCCAATTCCTCCCAGCATCAGAGTCTTTTCCAATGAGTCAACTCTTCGCATGAGGTGGCCAAAGTACTGGAGTTTCAGCTTTAGCATCATTCCTTCCAAAGAAATCCCAGGGTTGATCTCCTTCAGAATGGACTGGTTGGATCTCCTTGCAGTCCAAGGGACTCTCAAGAGTCTTCTGCAACACCACAGTTCAAATGCATCAATTCTTAAGCGCTCAGCCTTCTTCACAGTCCAACTCTCACATCCATACATGACCACTGGAAAAACCATAGCCTTGACTAGACGGACCTTAGTCGGCAAAGTAATGTCTCTGCTTTTGAATGTACTATCTAGGTTGGTCATAACTTTCCTTCCAAGGAGTAAGCGTCTTTTAATTTCATGGCTGCAGTCACCATCTGCAGTGATTTTGGAGTCCGTAGGTTTGGTATAAATGACCTTTATTATGTTGAGATTGCTGTTGCTGCTGCTAAGTTGCTTCAGTTGTGTCTGACTCTGTGCAACCCCATAGACAGCAGCCCACCAGGCTCCCCCATCCCTGGGATTCTCTAGGCAAGAATACTGGAGTATTTCCTTCTCCAATGCATGAAAGTGAAAAGTCAAAGTGAAGTCGCTCAGTTGTGTCCAACTCTTAGTGACCCCATGGACTGCAGCTTACCAAGGCTTCTCTGTCCATGGGATTTTCCAGGCAAGAATACTGGAGTGGGGTGCCATTGTCTTCTCCGATGTTGAGATTAGTTCTCTCTAAAAATGTTTTTATCATGAATGGATGTTGGATTTTTTTATCAAATGATTTTCCTGCCTCTATTGAGATTATCTTGTGATTTTTATACTTCACTTTGTTAACGTGGTATAACACATTGATTGACATGCAGAACTGAAACATTCTTGCATCCCTGGGATAAATCTCCTTTGGTTATAAAGTGTCATCCTTTACATACAAATATATAAATTGTTGAAATCACTATGCTGATATTGATATCTTGCTGTGCACTTTTGCATCTATATTCATCAAAGATATAATTTCTTTATTTTTTTGTAGTGTCTTTCAGTTAAATTAGAGTAACAATGGCTTTGGAGAATGAACTTTAATGTGCTCCCTTCACTTCAATGTTTTGGAATAATTTGAAAAGGATAAGCATTAGGTTTTCTTTATATATTTAGTAGAATTTCCCTGTGAAGATATTCAGTCCTGAACATTTGTTTGTTGAGAGCTTTAATTTCAGTAGTAGTTGATCTGTTCAAACTAATTGTTTCTTCCTGATTCAGTCTTGGAATGCTGTATGTTTCTAGAACTATTTTCATTTCTTCTAGGTTATCCAATTTTTTTGGCATATAACTGCAGCATTCCCTTATGATTATTTATATTTCTGTGATATTGACTGCAATTTCTCTTCTTTAATTTCTTATTTTGTTTATGTAGGTCCTATCTCTTTTCTCTATAAGGAGCCTGACTAAAGGCTTAACAATTTTATCTTTAAAAAATTGCTTGGCTTTTTGATCTTTTCAATATTTTTGGTCTATGAATCAGTGTAATAAAATGGACTGGAATGGATAAATTTACCTCAGATAACCATTATATCAACTACTGTGGGTAAGAATTCCTGGGAAGAAATGGAGTAGCCATCATAGTGAACTGAAGAGTCTGAAATGCAGCACTTGGATGAAATCTCAAAAATGACAGAATGATCTCTGTTCATTTCCAAGGCAAACAATTCAATATCACAGTAATCCAAGTCTATGCCCCAAACAGTAATGCTGAAGAAGCTGAAGTTGAATGGTTCTATGAAAACCTACAAGACTTTCTAGAACTAACATCCAAAAATGATGTCCTTTTCATTATAGGGGACTGGAATGCAAAAGTATGTAGTCAAGAGATACCTGGAGAAACAGGCAAATTTGGTCTTGGAATAAAGAATAAAGGAGGGCAAAGGCTAATAGAGTTTTGCAAAGAGAACACACTTGTCATAGCAAACACCCTCTTCCAAAAACACAAGAGAAGACTCTACACATGGACATCACCAGATGGTCAATACCAAAATCAGATTCATATATTCTTTGCAGCCAAAATGGAGAAGCTCTATACAGTCAGCAAAAACAATACTGGGAGCAGACTGTGGCTCAGATCATGAGCTCCTTATTGCCAAATTCAGGCTTAAATTGAAGAAGTGGGGAAAACCGCTAGACCATTCAGGTATGACCTAAATCGAATCTCTTGAGATTATTCAGAAGAAGTGACAAATCTATTCAAGGGATTAGAACTGACAGAGTGCCTGAAGAACTGTGGACAGTGGTTCATAACATTGTATAGGCGGCAGTGATGAAGACCATTCTGAAGAAAAAGAAATGCAAAAGGCAAAATGGTTGTCTGAGGAGGCCTTTACAAATAGCTAAGAAAAGAGGAGAAGTGAAAGGCAAAAGAGAAAAGGAAAGGTATACGCATTTGAAGGCAGAGTTCCAAAGAATAGCAAGGAGAGATAAGAAAGCCTTGCTCAGTGATCAATGCAAAGAAATAAAGGAAATAAAGAATGAGAAAGGTGATATTTCTTCTCAAGAAAATTAGAGATACCAAGGGAATATTTCATGCAAAGATGGGTTCAATAAATGACAGAAATGGTATGGACCTAATCAAAGCAGAAGATATTAAGAATAGGTGGCAACAATACACAGAAGAACTATACAAAAAATATCCTCATGATCCAGATAACCACAGTGGTGTGATTATTTACCTAGAGCCAGATATCCTGGAATGCAAAGTCAAGTGGGCCTTAGGAAGCATCACAATAAACAAAGCTAATGGAGATGATGGAATTCCAGCTAAGCTACTTCAAATCCTAAAAGATGATGTTGTGAAAGTGCTGCACTAAATTGCCAGCAAATTTGGAAAACACATCAGTGGCCATAGGACTGGAAAAGGTAAGTTTTCATTCCAATCTTAAGGAAAGGAAATTCCAAATAATGTTCAAACTATCACACAATTGCACTCATCTCACAGGCTAGCAAAGTAATGCTCAAAATTTTCCAAGCCAGGCTTCAATAGTACGGGAACTGTGAACTTCCAGATGTTCAAGCTAGTTTTAGAAAAGGCAGAGGAACCAGGGATCAAATTGCCAACATCCTTTGAATCACCCAAAAAACAAGAGAGTTCCAGAAAAACATCTATTTCTGCTTTATTGACTATGCCAAAGCCTTTGACTGTGTGGATCACACAAACTGTGGAAAATTTTAAAGAGCTGGGAATACCTGACCACTTCACCTGCCTCCTCTGAAATCTGTGTGCCGATCAAGAAGCAACAGTTAGAACTGGACATGGAACAAGAGATTGGTTCCAAATCACGAAAGGAGTATATCAAGGCTGTATACTGTCACCCTGCTTATTTAACTTCTTTGCAGAGTACATCATCTGAAATCCTGGGCTGGATGAAGCATAAGCTGGAATCAAGCTTGCTGGGAGAAATATCAATAACCTCAGATATGCAGATGACACCACCCTTATGCAGAAAGCAAAGAAGAACTAAAGAGACCGTTGAAGAAAGTGAAAGAGGAAAGTGAAAATGTTGGCTTAAAACTCAACATTCAGAAAACTAAGATCATGGCATCTGGTCCCATCACTTCAAGGCAAATAGATCAGGAAACAGTGGAAACAGTGGCTGACTTTATTTTGGGGGGGGCAGTGTGTTCCAAAATCACTGCAGATGGTGACTGCAGCCCTGGAATTAAAAGACTCTTGCTCCTTGGAAGAAAAGTTATGACCAACCTTGACAGCATATTAAAAAGAAGACACATTACTTTGCCAACAAAGGTCCATCTAGTCAAAGCTTTGGTTTTTCCAGTAGTCATATATGGATTGAGAGTTGGGCTATAAAGAAAGCTGAGCACTGAAGAATTGATGCTTTTGAATTGTGATGTTGGAGAAGACTCTTGAGAGTCCCTTGGACTGCAAAGAGATCCAACCTGTCCATCCTAAAGAATCAGACCTGAATGTTCATTGGAAGGACTAACGCTGAATCTGAAACTCCAATACTTTGGCCATCTGATGCAAAGAACTGACTCATTTGATCAGACCCTGATGCTGGGAAAGATTGTCGGTGAGAGGAGAAAGGGACGACAGAGGATGAGATGGTTGGATGGCATTACCAACTTGATGGGCATGAGTTTGAGTCAGCTCTGGGAGTTGGTGATGGACTGCAAAACCTGGAGTGCTGCCATCCATGGGGTTGGAAAGAGTTGGACATGACTGAGCAACTGAACTGAACTGATGTATTTCCTCTCTGAACATTATTATTTCCTTTCTCGGACTTTGGGCTTTTCTTTATCTTCTTTTTCTAACTCCTTTAGAATTTCCCTAACCTATTAATTTGAGATTTTTCCTATTCTTGAGGTAGGCTTTGTCGTTTTTGTTCAGTCGCTAAGTGGTATCTGACTCTTTTTGACCCCATGTAGCTCAGCAAGCCAGGTTTCCCTGTCCCTCACGATCTCCTGGAGTTTGCCCAATTCATGCCCTTTGAATCATTGAATCAGTGATACCATTCAAACATCTCATCCTCTGTTACCCTCTTCTCCTTCTGCCTTCAATTTTCCCCAGCATCAGGGTCTTTTCCAATGAGTGGGCTATTCACATGAGGTGGCCAAAGTATTGGAGCTTCAGCTTCAGCATCAATCGTTTCAATGAGTGTTCAGGGTTGATTTCCTTTAACATTGGGGTAGGTCTATATCTCTACGAATTTCGTCACAGGACTGCTTTTGCTATGTCCTAAAGATTTTGAAAACTGTGTTTTTATTTTCATTGGTCACAAAGTTTGTCCTGATTTCCTCTTTGATTTCTTCATTAACCCATTGGTTTTTTTAGTAGCATGTTGTTTGGTCTCCAAGTATTTGTTTTCCTCATTTTTCTTCTTATATTTATTTCTAGTTTTATACCACTGTGATTGGAAAAGAAGCTCAATATACTGTCTATCATCTTCAATTAGTTGAGACTTATTTTGTGCCTTAGCATGTATTCTATTTTGGAAAATATTCCTTGTGCACTTGAAAAGAATGTGTATTGTTCTGTTTGGGGATAGAATATTTTGTAGATATCTATTAAGTCCAGTGGTCTAATGTGACATTTAAGCCCACTGTTACCTTATTTTCTGTCTGGATAATCTGTTCACTGATGTAAGTGCTTTGTTAATATTCCCTACATAATCATACACTTGTCAATTTTCCATTTACTTACATTAATGGTTTATATATTTAGGTGCTACTTTATTGGATGTATATGTGTTTACAAAGATTATATTCTCTTCTTGTAGTGATATTTTTATCATTAAACAATGCCTCTTTTTATTCAACCATAAAGAAGGCTGAGTGCCAAAGAATTAATGCTTTTGAACTGTGGTGTTGGAGAAGACTCTTGAGAGTTCCTTGGGATGCAAGAAGACCAAACCAGTCAATCCTAAAGGAAATTAAGCCTGAATATTCCTTAGAAGGAGTGTGGCTGAAGCTGAGGCTTCAATACTTTGACCATTTGATGTGAAGAGCTGACTGATGCTGGGAAAGACTGAAGGCAGGAGAAGGGGCAACAGAGGACAAGATGGTTGAATGGCATTACTAACTCCATGGACATAAGTTTGAGCAAGCTCCAGGAGATGATGAAGGACAGGGAAGCCTGGTGTATTGCAGTCCATGGGGTTGCATAGAGTCAGACGCAACTGAGTGACAGAACAACAACAACAAATGTCTCTGTTTATCTTTTGTTATAGAGTTTGTTTTAAAATCTACTTTGTTTAACTTGACTATTATTACCCTAGCTTTCTTTCATTTCTATTTGCCATGGAATCTTTTCACTTTTAGTCTATGTGTGTCTTTAACTCTGAAGTGAATCTCATACAGGCACCATATACATGAGTCTTGTGTTTTATGCAGTCAGCTACCTTATGTCTTTTGACTGGAGCCTTTAAGTCCATTGACATTTGAAGTAATTTATTGATGGGTATGCACTTGTTATCATTTTGTTATCTGTTTGTTTTTGTAGTTCTTCTCTGTTCTTTTCTTCTCTCCCCTTCTGGCTTAATGATTTTCTTTAGTGGTATGCTTGTGTTCCTTTCTCATTGATTTTGTATACTAATTGTAGGTTTTTGATTTGTGGTTACTGTGAATTCATATATATTGATTTTACAATTTTTATGTTTTAACTTTTATACTAGCTTATTTAAGTTGAGCCACAGCCCTTACCAGTGGGATTTTCCCCTTTGTATAATTTCTGATTTCTTGTTGCATTTTCTTTCTCACTTTTTGGAAGACCAGCTTCAGTTCAGTTCAGTTCAGTTCAGTTGCTCAGTCATGTCCAACTCTTTGTGGCCCCATGAATTGCAGCATGCCAGGCCTCCCTGTCCATCACCAACCCCCGGAGTTCACCCAAACTCCTGTCCATAGAGTCGGTGATGCCATCCAGCCATCTCATCCTCTGTTGTCCCCTGCTCCTCCTGCCCCCAACCCCTCCCAGCACCAGAGTCTTTTCCAATGAGTCGACTCTTTGCATGAGGTGGCCAAAGCACTGGAGTTTCAGCTTTAGCATCATTCCTTCCAAAGAACACCCAGGACTGACCTCCTTTAGAATGGACTGGTTGGATCTCCTTGCAGTCCACAGACTTTAGTGGTGATGAAGACTTTTAGCTCCTCCTTATCTAGGAAGTGCTTTATCTTTCCTTCAGTTCTGAATAACATTGCTGGGTAGAGTATCCTGGGTTGTAGATTTTTTCCTTTTGGTACTTTAAATATATCATGCCATTCCCTTCTGACAGAAAAACATCTGCTAAAAATCAGCTGATAGCCTTATGGGGCTTTTTTTTTGTTTGTTTTTAACGTGAGTCTTTGTTTTCTCTTGCTGCCTTTAGGATCTCTTTAACATTTTACATTTTAATTATGATGTATCTTGGTATAGGTTTTTTGAGTTCATCTTACTGGGAATTTTCTTTGATTCCTGAAGCTGATTATCTATTACATTCTTTTGGCTCAAAAAGTTTCCAACCATAATTTACTGACTGCATTTTTACCCTTTCTCTCTTCTTCTCGGACTGCCTATAATGTGAATATTAGTATGCTTGATGTTGTTGAGAGGTCCTTTATCTTTATTTTAAAAAATACTTTTTTTTCTTTGCTGTTTTTATTGGGTGATTTTCATTATTCATTTTTACAGATTACTTAGGCATTCTTCTGTAATGCTTGATCTTCTGTTAATTCCCTCTAGTGCATGTTTCATTTCAGTTATTACATTCTTTAATTCTGACTAGTTTGTTTTCATATTTTTTAGTTATTTCATACAATTCTTACTGTAATCTGCCAATTTCAGTTAGCAGTATTATTGCTGTTGCATTGCATTCTTCAATGGGTTATTTATTTTTCTGTTTCATTAAAGTTTTTGTTTGTTTTATTACATCTGTTTTATCAAAGTTTTTTCTTTTTCTTTCATTTGAAACATATTGCTCTGTCACCTCATTTTGCTTAACTTTCTCTGTCTCTATGAAATTGGTGAAAAAGTCACCTATCCCAGTCTTGAACACATGTCCTTGTGTCTGAGTGTTCCTGTGCAGTCTGTGTGTGCCCAGTGGCTTTGGTGGAAAAGCTGGATCTGAAGTGGGCATGGGCCATGTCTTTCTTCAGGGTGAGCTGGTAGCCATGGCCTTGCTGGGGGTTAGACTAGAGTTGGAGGGTGCAGAGCCAGACGTAGTAACAAGTTAGGGCTTCTTTGTGCAATGGCTATACCACCCTATCAGGATTGGGACTGGAGCCTGAGGGGCTAGAGAAGGATTCCCTGGGGGACTTGGATTTCTCTTGATTGTGCTGGCAGTCTCCTCCTTGGTTTGGAATGTACCGGGTCCTGAGAGCTTGGGGCTGCAATTCTGTGCTGGCTTCACTTTTCCCTACTGCATGCCCCTCGGTTACAGGCTGTATCAGGACTGGAGGGGTTGATGTTACACCACTGAGCTGGAGTCACCTACTCCCAAGTGTACATAGGACTTGTACTCCAACGATGGTAGTCTCAGCCCTGGAGATAGCCTCACTCCTCTCCAAGAGTACACAGGGATGGGAGCTCTGGCCGTAGTTATCTCATCCTGGGGATAGTTTTGCTCCCTCCTGAGTGTGTGCACCAAAGCATGCACTGGCAATGGTCAACCCTACTCTGGTCAGAGATGTGGTTGTGTCTGAGCCAGCTTCTTACCCCCCAAGTATGTACATTCCACATGCCAGAGCAAGAGAGGCTGAAGCAAGAGTCTGGCGTGGGTATAGAGGAACAAGGGTGCTCTTGGAAGGCCATCCAGAGGCCCTGGCACTTTTTAATATGCTGCCTCTGATCTGTGACAGGTAGTAATAAAGACTGTGTGAGCTCCTCAAGAGCAGTGCCTCAGATTCTTACAGCCTTCCTGTAAGTCCCGTTGGTTTTCAGACAAAAGGGGCTCATTCTTGCAGTGTTGGTCACTAGGGCTGGGTGTCTGTTATGTAGCTTGACCTTCCTATTCCAAGGGAGGATCCCTGAGCTTGTGATAGCCTTCTTCTTCTGTGTCCCCTGCTAATGATGCTGGTCCTAACCACCAGATTGCTTTCTCTCCCTTCCTATCAGACTCCATGTGGATCTTTACAGCCTTGATTATAGGAGATCTGTCTTGCTACTTTCCAGGTCAATTTCAGTGAGAATCATTCTACATGTAGTTGTATTTTTGATATGTTTTTGAAATGAGGGGAGTCCAGCATTCTCTACTGTACTGTTTTGATCATTCCATCCACCCTGCTGATTTTAAAGGGGGATGATAACTATCGATCTAAAAAGCCTTATCTTTTTTTTTTAACACCAATTTAACTGTTAATGGAAAAAAAATTCAGCAATAAAATCACTTTTTATTAAATACCTAATTACATTTTTAGGGTAGTTCCATAATGCATAGGCTACTTAAAGTAGCTAGAAATGTGAGCTTTGGAGTTACAGAGATCTGAGTTTTCACTGAGTAACCCTGGGCAAGTGACCTAACTTTGTTAGCCTCAATCTACTCATCTGTAAGATGTGTATACTGATAGCACCTATTTCAAGGAATTGTGAAAATTAAATTGGATATGCCTTTACAAACTTAGCATGGCACACATAATAGTCATTTCATACACATTATTTTGATGCAGATGATTACTGTAAAAACCATCATAAAGCTTGTAAGATTCTAGGCAAAAGAGCTTTAATTAGTTCATCAAACATTTATTGGTGCCTCTTATGTCTTAGATCCTTTTCTAGTCATGGGCCGATTAGAGGATAAGTACTCAGATGCTTGTATTCCTGTGTTCTACTCAGATACCACAAAGGCCTCAGCCTTTGCTCTTGTTTCCCATAAGGTCACAAGTATTCTCCATGGGGAAACTTTAGGGCAGTGGACCAATGGCCCCTCAACACTGGGAGCTTACAAGCTTCAGTCTATGCTTATTTTCTCTAGCATTCTGTTCATTTTGGGACCAACATAATATTTATTTGAAATGGGAATTTTATCAGTACTAACATTATTTTGGATTCAATAGCTGAGTCAGTCTATATGAAAGAATGAATGGATATGATTAAAAATCCAAAGCCAAAACTCACATAAAGTAGTTGTTGAACGAGTCTAAGTCTTGTGACTTTTTCAAGCTGCTGTTTCTGAATAGTTTGGAGGATCTGGAGCGAGAGAAACAAGTGAGCATTCAATTTAACTAGAGCAGAGAACAATGACTACTTATGGTTAAAAGAGATGATATAGCTATAAAAAGCAATCCCAAGGGCAAAATCTACACACTGGTCGGTTTCAGCCTCATTCTACAGCTCCAAGGTCAGGCTGCCCCAGAAACCTGGCAGTCAGAAAGCACATGTATATTTCATGCATTTGGAGCCCCAAACAGTTAGACAGCGAAGGCCTCACGGCTTCCTCAACAAGGCACATTTTAGCTGTAGGTGGCAGCTCTTGAGCCTGGCTGCTACAGACTCCAGAGAGGAACAGAATTTGAGTCTAGGCCCTGTTTTCGTCTCAGCCTCTAGCGTTGAAAGATGTCTTTCCTTCACATGCCCCACTCACTGCTGAGCAGAGGCTTTCAGAGGGGTTCAGAGACTCATTCAGCTGTACTAACAAGTGCTTACTGGCCCTGAAGATAAGGAGAGACAGACATGGCCTCAGCTCTCCTGGAGCTGACATTCGACACTGAGGCGCCACGTGTGAAGGTACGCTGAGGGGACCCACGTGAAACTAGGAATCAAAGGCTCAGAGTAGATCAGTGCAGCAGAGGCAAGACGGATGCTTTCTGAGAGCATAAACAAAAGGAATCTAACCACAACCAGAGATCAAAGGAGGCTTTCATGGGGAAGTGATATGTGAGCGGATATATGAAGAATGAGTAATAAGAACTGACATCTATTCAGCTTCACTATGTTCCAGATACCATTCTAAGTGCTAAACAGGTATTGTCATGCAATCCTCACAACAATTCCCTGAAGTAATAATAGGAGCAACATTTACAGATAAAGAAAAAGACCCAGCAAATAGAAGTAAATTGGCCAAAGCACATAGCTGATAGCTGGGGTGCCAGGACTGAAACAAGAACTCTGATTTCAGAATGGAGAATTCTGACCACGAAGAGAAAATCATATGGAAGCTACGAGGGGTTAAAAAAATGCATTCTAAATAGAACAGGATGTGTAAAGGCCCCACAGTGGAGGCAGCTTGGTATGCAGAGGAACGAATGAGACTAGGGTGGTTGGAGTGAGGGAGAAGATGAGTCAGATGAAGTAGAAGACATAGCGCAGGCTCCAGACCCGTCCACCTCTGGGGGTCCCAAGGAGCAAGGTCCACATTTTGTGCCTTGTGTGCTGTGTGTCTCAGTGCAACTGGAATTCAAAGCAGAAATAACAATAGCAACAGAAAATGGAAGTTACTTTTTAGCTGTTTAGTTAAGACTGAAAGCAGCTGGAGATGCCACAATTTATGAATTAATACCAGGAAATCGGCATACTAATGTAAGAAATAGACAAAGAAAATGTGACTCAAGACACAGAGCCAATATGGCAATGGTATTCTGGAACAGTACGAGGAGACATTCCCGGCAGAGGTGGCCCTCAGTACTCGAATGATGGGAGATTAGCGGCTGAAGTCAGATCCAGGTTCTGGTGGTAATTATCTACCTAAATCTATAGCTTGATGTATAAACAGAAATATGACCCAGAAACTTTTAGTAAACTAGCCATGGTTTGTTTTTAGATGGCTTCATTCCTTTCAGCCATCCTTTGAGTGAGCACTGTGAGGCCTGTAGCCTGGATGTAGTCCCCAGCGGGTACTGCCCCAGCGGCCCCCAGGGCATCCTCATGGGCATGTCCCCCACCCACTCAGGTATGCTCTGTGCTGCCCGAGTACCCTGTGCTCCAGCACTGACTCAGCACCTGAAAGATTGTCATCTTTTAGGTCCTAGGAGATGACTGGAACATTTTGATGGAAAAGTCTTGTCTCACATCTGCACTCTCTTCTCTCCTGCGCTCTACTGTTCACAGGCTATTTATGTAGTGGCAAAATCTCTTGGATCTCTGACGCATGGCAGTCCGAGTTGATCAATCCACCTTTCCTTTCACTGATTTGCTTTGAAGTGACACAAAGGTCAGATGCTATTGCTGTTCCCCAAACCCAACACCAGGGGATGATCGAGGCACATCACACTAATCACCACTTCGATACTGAGGGCTACACCAGTGTACCCAGAACAGGAAGCGCAGGAGCTGAGCTCACAGAAATTCTGGTCAATACAACTCACAGTAAGTAGAGGCTTCAGCAATGGCACCACCCTGTACACAGGCTCAGTACAATTTTTATAGCCTCAATGGAGCTGCTGCTTAATACCCAAAGGGAAAAAAACATGACATCTCATAACTGTGAACAGTTGCATAGCAAACAAAAGGCAGAGAATTGTCCTGCCTCGTGCCCCACAGTGTTGGGTAATTTACATGTGCCCCTGGAACCTGAGGTTCCTTTTCTGGTAGCACACAGCTCCACACACTGATTTAAGTGTTCCACTAATGTACTAATTTCTACAGCAACTCAAGTGTCAAAAATCGTTCAGGCCGACTGTATTTGAGATATTGTGACTCTCCAATTCTTAGGAAATGCTCCCATGGCAAAGTACCTCCTGAAAAGAATGTTAAAAGTAGAAATTCAATGCAATTCTCCTGAAATTGCTCAGTGGCTGTGTTAAACACTTTGTGATTGCCTTTTCATGTTCAAAATGCAAATGACTGTTCCTTCAGGGCTGTATTTTTCCATTAATAAACACCAGTCTGTTTCCACTACTCTGAAATGTGTTTGGTTAAATTTCTGTTTCTGCTCTGTAGAGCATCACTCCATCTTGGATCATATAGTAGTGTTACAGAGGCAAGGACATATGGCTAAACATCCTTACTGAAAGTTCATGGAAATTGACTTCTTATATTTAAAACTATTTTATGTATTTATTTCTGGCGGTGCTGGGTCTGCTGTTGCGCGGGCTTTCTCTAGCTGTGGTGCACGGGCTTCCCATCGCTGTGGCTTCTCTTGCTGCCGAGTATGGACTGTAGGGTGCTTGGGCTTCAGTAGTTGTGGCACGCTGGCTCCGTATTTGTAGCTCCCAGGCTCTAGAGCATAGGCTGAATAATTGTGGCTCATGGGTTTAGCTGCTCTGCGGCGTGTGGGCTCTTCCTGGACCAGGGGTCGAACCCTTTTCTCTTGTATTGGCAGGCGGGTTCTTTACCTCCGAGCCACCAGGGAAGCCGCTAAGTTCGTTTCTTCTTACACAGGGTAGGAAGAGCTCCTAAACAAAGGTAATTGGAGCTCCTAAATACAGCATACACACATCAGCGTCCTTAAGCAAGGGGGTTGCTTAAATGGAAATGAGCCACACCTCCCTTGTTTTCTCTCTTTATAAAATAAATATTTTACTCAATTATGACTCACTGAAATGTACACAAATTACACATTTCATAAATTCCACTTCACCACCACCAATATCGAGAAGCAGATATGCTATAGGGTAACTTTCTAAATAAAAATAAGCTTTCACGTATTATTTAAGTGAAAATGCTGCATTCTGCAGTCTGTCATATTCTGTGACAGGAAGGAATTTTACTCAACAATATGTCCTTCCTGTGCAGTGGTATTCAAAGTGTATACTGTAAACAATGGCAGGCGAGTCACTGAGGAAACTCTCAGAAATGCAGATTCTTGATCTCACCCCTGACCTACTGAGTCAGAAATTCTAGGGTCCGGGCTTGGCCATCTGGGTTTTACCAAGTCTCCCATGTGATTCAGAGGCATCCAAGGCCTCAGAACTTTTTTTAAAAATAGTACAGCATCCCTCTTTTAGCTTAAAAATTGTATCATAGCTGAGTTCTTCATAAAGTAAGTTATGAAGTGTTATATTAGAATAGTGGAGCCAGGGTATCTTACCTTTTCCCCCCTAACATTTTGGTAATTTAAATTTATTTACTGTTAGCTTTACTGAGGTGTAATTTACATACAGTAAAATTCATCAGTTTTTAATATTCTATTATCTAATATCTATTCTAATCTAATATCTATTAATTCTATCTAATATCTATTGTCTATTCTATTATCTAATATCTATTAGATCTATCTATCTAATAGTTAATATCTATTCAGTGGGCTTTGATATTTACAATTGCTTTCCTTTCTACACATCTCCATTGCAGTCTCCCCAAACTGTATGATCCTTGCTGGTCTGCTTGTATCTCTCCTACTAACCTGTGAGCAGAATTCTTGAGGATGCATCTGTGCCTTGCTCATCACTGTGTTTCTTTCAACCAAATAAAGATTTCACAAATATTTGCTGAGGAAATGAGTGAACTGGGTAAATAAAAATAAGCCCATGGAGAAGACTAAGTTGGGTTGTAGGATGTGGGGAAGACGTGAGTCCAAGAATTCTGCATAAATTTGAAGTCCAGAGTGGAGCAAACTAGACTAATGATTAACAACATTTGGACAGCACTGGGCTTTGCTCTCTAACACACCCGTGCCTGTGCGGCAGACTGTTACTGTCCCGGAAATACTGAGACGGCCTGCCCTCAGGCAACCTCCAGTCTGTCCCCTCTCAGGCCGGAATGCTTCCTGTGTCTCTCTGCTTCAGGGCTTTCTCAGGACCCCACAGGATCTCTGCCCGCAGGTGGGGCCTGACAGAGGTGTCAGGAAGGTAAACCTTGAGTAGTGAGGCCTGTTGTTGGTGGGGAAATTTCCTAGCTTCCTGGTGGGTGAGTGGGAATCCCTGAACTGTGCTCCACACACTTTCACAGTGGCTGGCTCCCAGGGGACTTGAGCTCCACTTGCCCGCAGCAGGGATCCATTCATTAATGGATCCTTCACTGGCTCTCCTGCCTTTTCAGCCTCTCCTCACTTCCTCACAGTGCTTCCTAGGATCATCTTGTCAAAAAAACTACTGCTCACAACCACATCTTTGGGAGTTAAGGAGGATAGAGAGTGACAGGGGTTGGGCATGGAGGCACTTATTTATATAGGATATCAGAAAATCCTCTCTGCTAAAAGCATTGTCCAGCTCTACTGAAATAAAATTGACATATTACATTGTATAAGTTTAAGGTGCACAACATGATGATTTGATACACAAATATATTGAAAAATGATTACAATGATAAGGTTAATTAACACAACACACCTGGCACCTCACATAATTACCATCCTTTGTGGAGAGAATTTTAATCACTTATTCTCTTAGCAACTTCCAAGTATATATTACAGTATCTTTATCTATAGTCACTGTGCTATATATTAGATTCCAGAACTATTTTGCTTTTTATCTGGGAATTCGTATGTTTGGCCAACATTTCCCTATTGCCCTCACACCTCCACCCTCCCTGCATTCCCCAACACCACCATTCTATGAGTTTAGAGTCCATGTACAAATGAGATTATTGATACATCAGTCCTCCCAATGAACACCCAGGACTGATCTCCTTTAGGATGGACTGGTTGGATCTCCTTGCAGCCCAAGGGACTCTCCAAAGACCAAGAGTCTTCTCCAACAGCACAGTTCAGAAGCATCAGTACTTTGGCTTTCTTTAGAGGTCAGCTTTCTTTATACTCCAACTCTCACATCCATACCTGCTACTGGAAAAACCACAGCTTTGACTAGATGGACCATTAAAAAGCAATGTCTCTGCTTTTTAATATGCTGTCTAGGTTGCTTATAGCTTTTCTTCCAAGGAGCAAGCATGTTTTAATTTCATGGCTTCAGTCACCATCTGCAGTGATTTTGGAGTCCCAGAAAATAAAATCTGTCACTGTTTCCATTGTCTCCCCATCTCTTTCCCATGAAGTGATGGGATGAGATGCTATGATCTTAGTTTTCTGAATGTTGAGTTTTAAGCCAACTTTTTCACTCTCTTTCACTTGCATCAAGGGGTCCTTTAGTTCTTTTTCATTTTCTACCATAAGGGTGGTGTCATCTGCATATCTGAGGTTATTTATATTTCTCCTGGAAATCTTGATTCCAGCTTGTGCTTCTTCTAGCCCAGCATTTCTCATGATGTACTCTGTATAGAAGTTAAATAAGTAGGATGACAATATACAGCTTTGACATACTCCTTTTCCTATTTGGAACCAGTCTGTTGTTCCATGTCCAGTTCTAACTGTTGCTTCCTGACCTGCATACAGATTTCTCAGGAGGCTAGTAAGGTGGTCTGGTATTCCCATGTCTTGAAGAAATTTCCACAGATTGTTGTGATCCACAGAGTCAAAGGCTTTGGCATAGTCAATAAAGCAGAAATAGATGTTTTTTTCTGGTACTCTCTTGCTTTTTTGATGAGCCAGTTGATGTTGGCAATTTGATCTCTGGTTCCTCTGCATTTTCTAAATCTAGCTGGAACATCTGGAAGTGCTTGGTTCACATACTGTTGAAGCTTGGTTTGGAGAATTTTGAGCATTACTTTTCTAGTATATGAGATGAGTGCAATTGTGCAGTAGTTTGAACATTCTTTGGCATTGCTTTTCTTTGGGATTGGAATGAAAACTGACCTTTTCCAGTCCAGTTGCTGGCATATTGAGTGCAGTAGTTTCACAGCATCATCTTTTAGGATTCGAAACAGCTCTACTGGAATTCCATCACCCCCACTAGCTTTGTTCATGTTCCACTATCTTTGATGCTTCCTAAGGTCCGCTTGACTTCACATTCCAGGATGTCTGGCTCTAGATGAATGATCACACCATTGTGGTTATCTGGGTCATGAAGATGTTTTTTTGAATAGTTCTTCTTTGTATTCTTGCACCTCTTTTTAATATTTTCTGCTTCTGTTATGTCCATACCCTTTCTGTCGTTTATTGAGCCCATCTATGCATGAAATTCTCCTTTGGTATCTCTAATTTTCTTGAAGAGATCTCTAGCCTTTCCTATTTTATTGTTTTCCTCTATTTCTTTGCATTGATCACTGAGAAAGTCTTTCTTATTTCTCCTTGCTATTCTTCAGAACTCTGCATTCAGTTCAATCCCTTTGGAACTCTGGATTCAATGCAATCCCTATTGTATTACCAATGGTGTTTTTTGTAAAATAGAACAAAAATCTTAAAAATTGTATGGATACACAGAATATCTGAATATCCAAACCCATCTTGAGAAAGAAAAACAGAGCTGGAACAATCAGGCTTCCTGAATTCAAACTATACTACCACGGTATTATAAGCAAAACAGCATGGTAAAAGAAAGAAAGATAGAAAATAAAACACTATGGTATTGTTACAAAAACAGAGATATAAATCAGTGGAACAGGATAGAATGTCCAGAGATAAGCCCATGCATCTATGGTCACCTAATCTATGACAAAGGCAGCAGGAATATACAATAGAGAAAAGACAGCCTCTTCAGCAAATGGTGCTGGGGAAACTGTACAGTGACATGTAAAAGGAATTAGAATATTCTCTTACATCATACACAAAAATAAGCTCAAAATGGATTAAAAACCTAAATATAAAACCAGATACTATAAAACTCTTAGAGGAAACCAAGCAGAACATGCTTTGACATAAATTGCAGCAATATCTTTTTTAACTCTTTATATTGGAGTGGATTAACAATGTTGTCATAGTTTTAGGTATACAGCAAAGTGACTCAGCCACACATATACCAGTATCAATTCTCCCCCAAATTCCCCTCCCATTAGCAATATCTTCTTTGATCCATCTCCCAGAGTAATAAAAATAAAAGCAAAAATAAACAAATGGGCACTATTTAAAGTTAAAAGCCTTTGTTCATCAAAGGAAACTTTAAACAAAATGAAAAGACAATCCACAGAATGAAATATTTGGAAACAAATTGACCAACAGCAGATTAATCTCCAAAATATACAAACAGCTCATGCAGCTCAATACACCACTTCTTTTTTATCCATTTTTCTATTGATGGGCATTTAGGTCACATCCATGTATTAGATACTGTAAATGATGCTACAGTAACATTAATATGCCTATACATTTTCACATTAGTGCTTGTGTTTTCTTCAGGTGCACATCCGGAAGTAAAATCGCTGGATTGTATGATGCTTCTTTTTTAACTTTTTGAGGAAACTCCATGTTGCTTTCCATGGTGGTTGCATCAACTTACAACCCCAACAGTGCCTCAGGGTTCTCTCTCCTTATCCTTGTCAACTCTTGTTCCTAGTTGTCTTTGGATGATAGCCATTCTCTCAGGTGTAGGTGGTATATCACTGTGATTTGTGCTTTCAATTTGCATTTTCCTGATGGTCAGTGATGCTGAGTTCGTTTCACGTATCTGTTGGCCATCTGTTGTCTTTAGAAAAAAAAAAGCCTTCTCAACTTGCCGATTTTAAAATCAGTTTGTATGTCATTTTGATGTTGAGTTATATGAGATATTTGTACAGTTTGAACATCAATTCCTTAACTGGTATATGCAAATATCTTCTCCCCTTCAGCTGATTGCCTTTTTTGTCTGTTAATGGTTTTCTTTGCTGGGTTAAACCTTTTAAGTTCAGTGTAGTTCCATTTGTCTATATTTTGCTTTTGTTTCCCTTGGTTGAATAGACCAACCAAATAAAATAAAATAAAATAAAATTGTGATGACCACTGTCAAAGAGCATACTACCTATATTTTCTTCTAGAAGTTTTATGGTTTCAGGTCTTATGTTTGATTCTTTAATCCAGTTTGAGTTTATTTTTGTATATTAATGTGAGATGGTGGTCCAATTTGATTCTTTTGCAAGTTGCTGTCCAATTTTCCATGCGTCATTTATTAGACAGGCTTTTCCCTTATCACATTTTCCTGCCTCCTTTGTCATAGACTAATTGATTATATAAATGGGTTTATTTCTGTACTCTCTATACTGTCACATTGATCCATGTGTCTGTTTTTGTGCTAATTCATACTACTTGATACATTTACTGTAACTTTGTAGTATAGATGAAATTAAGAGGCATGATACCTCCAGATTTTTGCTTACAAGATTGTTTGGCTATTCATAGTCCTTTTGTATCCATGCACATTTTTTTTTTTTTAAAATTGGAGTATAGGTGCTTTACAATGTTGTACTGGTTTCTGCTATACAATGCAGTGAATCAACTATAGGTATACATATATTCCTTCTGTTCTCAGGGCTAAAGGGGCAGGGCAGATACCAGTCATGTTCTTCTCCAGTCCCCCTCAGGGATGAAGGTCCCTTTTCATCCCCAAGACTTTCAATGCCCCTGAGTGGATCACGAGGAGTGTGGGAACCTCTCCTGTCCTCCATCCCAGCTCAGAGGCACTGGTCCCATCCCACCTCCACTGTTTTTCTCCCCCCTCCTTCCCTCACATTTTCTACCTGATCACACAGGGATTTCTCCCATCCCCTTAGGTGTCAGCAGTCCTCCACGAGTGCCAAGCAGGTGCCCTAGTTGTGAAGAGACACAAGCTCTGTCTTCCTATTCCACCATCTCAACTCCACACCTCTTCATACACATTTTAGAACTATTTGTTCTAGCTCTGGGGAAAATAGTGTTGATATTTTGATAGGGATTGCACTGAAACTGAAGATTGCCTTGTTGTCTTATTATTGTTTGTTATTATTGCTCTTATTGTTATTTTGACTATTAATTCTTCCAGACCATGAACATGGTATGTGCTTTCATATGTTTGTGTCATTTTCAATGTATTTCATCAATGTCACATAATTTTCCAAATTCAAGACTTTTACCTCCTTAGTTAGATTTATTCCTAGGTATTTTATTCTTTTTTGAATAAATAATTGTAAATTCAGTTATTTTCTCAATTTCTCTGATAATTTGTTATTAGTGAATAGAAATACAAAAAATTTCTATTAACCATATTCTGCAGCTTTATTGAATTCATTTATTAGTATTAATAGGGTTTTGGTGGTGTCATAGGATTTCCCATATATAGTACAATGTCATTTGAAAATAGTGACAGTTTTATATCTTCATTCCAATTCATATTTCTTTATTTCTTTTTTGTCTGATAATTGTGTCTGGAAACTTCTAATACAGTATTGAATAACAGTGGTGAGTGTGGGCATCCTTGTTTTGCTCTTGATCTTAGAGGAAATGCTTTCAGCTTTTCACTTTTTAGTGTGATATTGGCTGTAGGATATGGCCTTTGTTATGTTGCAGTTTAGTCCCTCTATACCGACTTTGTTGTTAAGAATTTTATCATAAATAGATATTAAATTCTGTCAAAAGTTGTTTCTGCATATGTTGAGATGATCATAACATTTTTTCCCTCCAGTTTGTTGATGTGAAGTATCATATTGCTTGATTTGCAGGTACTGAATCATTCTTGCATCCTGGATAAATCCCATTTGACTGTTTAAATATGTGGTCCTTTAAATGCCTTGTTGAATTCACTTTGCTAATATTTTGTTGAGGATTCTTTGCATCTGTGTTCATACTGGCTTGCAATTTTCTTTTTTGTGTGGTGTCTTTGACTGGTTTTGGTTCCTTGATAATGCTGGCCTCAGAATGTGTTTAGAAGCATTCTTTCCTCTTTAAATGTTTGGAATAGTTTGAGAAGGTATTAACTCTTCCCTAAATGTTAGGTAGGATTTACCTGTGAAACTGTCTGGTTTGGATATTTTTGGTAGTTTTTGATTACTGATTCAATTTTATTACTGAAAATCAGCCTGCTCATTTCTTGTATTTCTTCTGGATTAAGAGATTGTATTTCTAAGAATTTATCCATTTCTTTTAGGTTGTCTATTTCTTTTATTTTTTAATTGGAGGATAATTTCTTTATAGTGTTGCGCTGATTTCTGCTAGGATGTTCATTTCATTGGAATGTAATTGTTCACAGTAATCTCTTATGATCCTTCTTATGTCTGTGGGTTTGGTTGTAATCTTTTTATTCTGATATTATATATTTGGGTTTCTCTCTCTTTTCTTTATGGGTCTGGCTAAATATTTATCAATTCTGTTTATCATTTCAAAGATCTAGCTCTTACTTTTTAAAATCTTTTCTATTGCTTTAGTCTTTTTCATTTATTTCTACTCTGAGTTTTATTATTTCTTTTCTTCAGTTAATTTTGGATTTCACTTATTCTTCTTTTGCCAGATCTTTTAAATATAGTTACATTTGTCTATTTGAGCTTTTCCTATTTACTGAGGTAGGATTGTATCATCATAAACTTCTCTCTTAGAAATACTTTTGCTATATTAGATTTCAGATCTTTGTGCTTGCATTTTTTGCTTGTATTCAGACAGCTTTTGATTGCCTCTTTGATTTCTCCAGTAACCCATCGGTGGTTTAATAGCATATTTTTTAGCCTCCATGTGTCTGTGGGTTTTGCAGCTTTTTTCCTTTTAGTTAATTTCTAATCTCACACCACTCTAGTTGAGAAAGATATTTGATATAATTTCAATCTTATTAAATTAATTGAGACTTCGTGTGTGGCCTAGGGTATAATCTATACTGAAAAATATTCCACATGCACCTGAATGTTATTTTGCTGCTTTGGAAAATTCTTCTTTATACATTTATTATGTTCATTTCTAATGTATCATTTAAGGTCATTTTCTGTCTAAATGATCTGTCCAACGATGTCAGTAGGGTGTTTGTGTGCATGCATGCTAAGTTGATTTGGTTGTGTCCTACTCCGTGTGACCCTATGGACTGTAGCTTGTCAGGCTCCTCTGTCCATGGGATTCTCCAGGCAAGATGACTGGAGTGGGTTACCATGCCCTATTCTAGGGGATCTTCCTGACCCGGGGATCAAAGCCACGTCTCTTAGATCTCCTGCATTGGCAGGCAGGTTCTTTACCACCAGCACCCCTAGGGAAACCCCAGGAGGGTGTTAAAGTCCCCTTTAACATTGCATTACTGTCAATTCTCCCTTAACCTTTCTTAATAATAAAGCACATGCTCTATGTATTTAGATACTTCTATGTTTGGTGTATATAATTACAATGGTACATCATCTTGTTGAATTAATCTTTTGATCACAGTGTAATGTCCTTTGTTTCTTGTTACAGCCTTTGTTTTAAAGTCTCATTTGTTTGATGTAAGTATTGCTGTACTGACTCACTTTCATTTCTTTTTGCATGGAATATCTTTGCTTTTTTTAAAATGAAGTACAATCTATTTAAAATGCTGTGTTAATTTCAGGTGTACAGCAAAGTGATTCAGTTATACATACATACACCTATTTTTTCAGATGACTACTTTCCCATATAGGTTATTACAAATATTGAGTATAATTCCCTGTGCTATACAATAGGTCCTGTTGGTTATGTATTTTATATATAACAGTGTGTATATATTAATCCCAAGCTCCTAATTTATTCCTCCCCTTCACCTTTCCACTTTGGTAACCATAAATTTGTTTTCTAAGTCTATGGGTCTATTTTCATTTCTGTGTATAATTGCATTTGTATCTTTTTGTTTAAGATTCAGTATATAAGTGATATCATATGAAATTTGTCTTTCTCTGACTTACTTCATTTAGTATGATAGTCTTTAGGTCTATCCACATTACTGCAAATAGCATTATTTCATTCTTTTTATGGCTGAGTAATATTCAACTGTAAATATGTATCAAAATTTAAAATATCTTTTAAATGTCCTCACTTTGACTTGCATGTGTATTTAAATCTGAAGTGAGTCTCCTGTAGGCAGCATATATATGATTCTTAATGTTTTAATCCATTCAGTCACTCACTGTCTTCTACTTGGAACATTTAACACATATACATTTTTAAAATTGAAGTGTAGTAGATTAATGATGTGTTAATTTCTTCTATAAAGCAAAGGGATTCAGTTATACATATATATACATTCTTTTTATATTTTTTCCATTATGGCTTATCACTGGATATGAAATATAGTTTTCTGTTCTATACATATTACCTTGTGGTTTATCCATTTTATATTAATAGTTTGCATCTGCTAACTCAAGACTCTCATTCCATCCCTCCCCTAATCGCTTGGCAACCACAAATCTATTCTCTATGTCTGTGAGTCTTTTTCTGTTTTGTAGATAAGTTCATTTGTATCACATTGTAGATTCTACATATAAGTGATGTCATGTGGTATTTGTCTTTCTGACTTATTTCACTTAGTATGATAACCAGCATGCATGTTGCTGCAAATGGAATAATTTCATTCTTTTTATGACTAATATTCCATTGTATACATGTATTATTTGTAGACTATTTGATCATGACCATTTTAACTGAGGGCTTCCATGGTGGCTTGAATGGTAAAGAATCTGCCTGAAATGCAAGAGACCCAGGTTCAATCCCTGGGTCAGGAAGATCCCTTGGAGAAGGGAGTGGCTACCTACTCCAGCATTCATACCAAGAGAACTCCATGGACAGAGGAGCCTGGTGGGCTACAGTCCGTGGGGTGACAAAGAGTCAGACATGACTGAGTGACTTTTTTAGAGAGAGATTCTAATTAACGTGAAGTGATATCTCATTGTAGCTTTGATTTTCATTTCTATAATGTATAGCAATGTTGAGACCATCTGTATGTCTTCTTTGGAGAAATGTTAGGTTAGGTCTTTTACCCATTTTTTGATTGGGTTGTTTAGTTTCTCATTGAACTGTATGAGCTGTTTGAATATCTTGGAAATTAAGACTTAATCAGTTGTATCATTGGCAAATATTTTCTACCATTCCGTAGATGGTTTTCACTTTATTTATAATTTCCTTTGCTTGTGCAAAAGGTTGTAAGTTTTATTTGGTGCCATTATTTTTGCTTTTTATTTCTTTTGACCTAAGAAAACATTGGTACGGTTTATGTCAGAGAAATTTTTGCCAATTTTCTTCTAAGAGTTTTGTAATGTCACATCTTATACTTAATTGTTTAAGCCATTTGAGTTTATTTTTGTGTATATTGTGTAGATGTGTTCTAACTTTGTTGGTTTACATGCAGCTGTCCAACTTTCACAACACCAGTTGCTGAAGAGATTGCCTTTTTCTGATTGTGTATTCTTGCCTATGTTGTTAAAGAATAATGGACTATATGTGTGGGTTTATTTCTGAACCTTCTATTCTGCTCCATTGATCCATATGTCTTTTTTTGGTGTATGTGTTAGTATCACCTGTTTTGATTACTGTAGCTTTGTAGTATTGCCTGAAGTCTGGAAGTGTTATGACTCATAATTTGATCTTTTTCTTCAGGATTGCTTTGGCAATTCTGGGTCTTTTATGGTTCCATATAGATTTTAGGATTACTTGTACTAGTTCTGTGAAAAATGCCATGGGTAATTCAATAAGGATTGCATTAAATCTATAGATTGCTTTGGTAGTATAGTCATTTTATCAATATTATTTCTTACAATCCAATAGCATGAGATATCTTCACATTTCTTTGACTCATCTTCAGTTTCCTTTGATAGTACTTTGTAGTTTTCACCATATAAGTCTTTAACTTCCTTGGTTAAATTTATTCCTAAGCATTTTATTTTATTTTTTGATTCAATTTTTAAAAGTTTTTCTTTCTTTCTTTTTTTAACGTTCCCTTTCTGATGTTTCATTATTAGCATAAAGAAATGCATTCCATTTTTGTGTGTTACTGTTGTGTCCCAGTACCTTGCTGAATTTGCTTTTCAGTTCTAATAGCTTTTGTATAGAATCTTTAGGGTTTTTCTATATATACTATTATGTAATCTGTATATAATAACAATTTTACATATTCCCTTCTAATCTAGATACTTTTCATTTCATTTTCTTGTCTGATTGCTATGGCTAGGACTTCCAATACTATGTTAAATAGAAGTGATGAGAGTAGGGATCTTTGCCTAGTTCTAGATTTTAGCAAAAGGCTTTCAACTTTTCACAATTGAATATTACATTGGATAGGACTTTGTCATAAATAGCTTTTATTATGCTGAGAGAAGATCACTCTATAATTATTTTGGTAAGAATTTTTATTATAAATGGATGCTGAACTTAACAAATGCTTTCCCCAAAACTATTGAGATAATCATGTGTTTCTTTTTTTCCTTTCTTTTGTTAATGGGATTGATTGATACCAATGATACCATTGATGGCATGGTATCAACTGATAGATTTGCATATGTTGAACCACATTGCATACTTGGAATGAATCCAAATTGGTTGTGGTGAATGATCTTTTGGATTCAGTTACTGTGTTTATATTTAAAGCAGATATTGACAGATATGTACTTATGCCAATGTTAATTGATTTCTGGCTGTTTTGTCATTCTTTTTATGTCTTTTTTTGTCTCTTTCTTTGTGATAGGGTAATATTTTTAGGGTTATACTTTTAGGTTATGTTATATGATATTTATCCTTTTGTGGTATTTTCTATTATAGGGTTTCAGTTCAGTTTAGTTCATTTCAGTCGCTCAGTCGTGTCTGACTCTTTGCGACCCCATGAATCACAGCATGCCAGGCCTCTCTGTCCATCACAATCTCCCAGAGTTCACTCAGACTCATGTCCATTGAGTCGGTGATGCCATCCAGCCATCTCATCCTCTGTTATTCCCTTCTCTTCCTGCCCCCTATCCCTCTCAGCATAAGAGCCTTTTCCAATGAGTCAACTTTTTGCATGAGGTGGCCAAAGTACTGGAGTTGCAGCTTTAGCATCATTCCTTCCAAAGAACACCCAGGGCTGATCTTCAGAATGGACTGGTTGGATCTCCTTGCAGTCCAAGGGACTCTCAAGAGTCTTCTCCAACACCACAGTTCAAAACCATCAATTCTTTGGTGCTCAGTTTTCTTCACAGTCCAACTCTCATATCCATACATGACCACAGGAAAAACCATAGCCTTGACTAGACGGACCTTTGTTGGCAAAGTAATGCCTCTGCTTTTGAATATGCTATCTAGGTTGGTCATAACTTTCCTTCCAAGGAGTAAGTGTCTTTTAATTTCATGGCTGCAGTCACCATCTGCAGTGATTTTGGAGCCCCCCCAAAATAAAGTCTGACACTGTTTCCACTGTTTCCCCATCTATTTCCCATGAAGTGATGGGATCAGATGCCATGATCTTCGTTTTCTGAATGTTGTGCTTCAAGTCAACTTTTTCACTCTCCTCTTTCACTTTCATCAAGAGGCTTTTGAGTTCCTCTTCACTTTCTGCCATAAGGGTGGTGTCATCTGCATATTTGAGGTTATCAATATTTCTCCCAACAATCTTGATTCCAGCTTGTGCTTCTTCCAGCCCAGTGTTTCTCATGATGTACTCTGCATAGAAGTTAAACAAGCAGGGTGACAATATACAGCCTTGACGTCCTCCTTTTCCTATTTGGAAACAGTCTGTTGTTCCATGTCCAGTTCTAGCTGTTGTTTCCTGAGCTGCATACTGGTTTCTCAAGAGGCAGGTCAGGTGGTCTGGTATTCCCATCTCTTTCAGAATTTTCCACAGTTTATTGTGATCCACACAGTCAAAGGCTTTGGCATAGTCAATAAAGCAGAAATAGATGTTTTTCTGGAACTCTTTTCCTTTTACCATGATCCAGCGGATATTGGCAATTTGGTCTCTGGTTCCTCTGCCTTTTCTAAAACCAGCTTGAACATCTGGGAGTTCATGGTTCACCTATTGCTGAAGCATGGCTTGGAGAATTTTGAGCACTACTTTACTAGTGTGTGAGATGAGTGCAACTGTACAGTAGTTTGAGCATTCTTTTGCATTGCCTTTCTTTGGGATTGGAATGAAAACTGACCTTTTCCAGTCCTGTGGCCACTGCTGAGTTTTCCAAATTTGCTGGCATATTGAGTGCAGCACTTTCACAGCATCATCTTTCAGGATTTGAAAGAGCTCAACTGGAATCCCATCACCTCCACTAGCTTTGTTCATAGTGATGCTTTCTAAGGCCCACTTGACTTCACATTCCAGGATGTCTGGCTCTACGTGAGTGATCACACCATTGTGATTATCTTGGTGGTGAAGATCTTTTTTGTACCGTTCTTCTGTATATTCTTGCCACCTCTTCTTAATATCTTCTGCTTCTGTTAGGTCCATACCATTTGTGTCCTTTATCGAGCCCATCTTTCCATGAAATGTTCCCTTGGTATCTCTAATTTTCTTTGTGATTACCATGATATTCATCTAAAGTAACATATATAACATATACAATATATCATCTTATAATATAGTATATTATTGTGTTACACATTATAATATATGTATATTTTATATAATTTATATTATATAATACATAATTGCATAATATATTATAAATGATATAATGTATATGATTATACATAATAATCTACATGTTATATTATAAAATTAGTATATATATTGTAATATATAGTATATATGTTATATAGTATATGCTCATATAATTATATAATGTATATTATAATATATATTGTTTTTTAAGTTGATGAGGTTTTAAGTTAGCGTACATTCTAACAACTCAGCATTTTTAGTATTCTAGTTTACATTGAATGTTTTTAACATCATATTTTGCATCTTTTTGTTTTTTGTATCTCCTAAGTATTTCTGGATATAGATTTTTTACTATAATCTTTTAACCTCTCTAGTAGCTTTATGGGCTTCCCTGGTGGCTCAGTTGGTAAAGAATCTGCCTGCAATGCAGGAGACTGCCCAGAACACAGAAGACCTGGATTCAGTCCCTGGGTCTGGAAGATCCCCTGGAGAGGTAATGGAAACCCAATTCAATACTCTTGCCTGAATAAAGTCCCATGGACAGAGAAGCTTGATGGGCTACAGTCAATGGAGTTGCAAGAGTCAGACTGACTTAGCAATTAAACCACAACCACCACTAGCTTTATAAGTGGTTGATCTTCTATCTTTACTGTAATTTTGGTAAATTGCAAAAAAGGTAAATTACCTTTACCAATGATAATTTTCTTTTCATAATTTTCATATTTCTAATCATGGTCTTTTCTTTAATGTCTCTTTAATGTTTCTCATGAAGACAGTTAAGAGATGATAAACTATTTTAGCTTTTGCTTGTCTGTAAAACTCTATGTCTCTTTCAAATTTGAATGATACTCTACGTAGAGTATTTTTGGTTTTCTTTCATTACTTTGAATATATTGTGTCACTCCCTTATGGCTTGCAAAGTTCCTCCTGAGAATGAGGTGACAGTCTTATGGTAGTTTCCTTGTACACAGCTACTTGGTTTTTTCTTGCTGCTTT
This sequence comes from Budorcas taxicolor, assembly GCF_023091745.1. Taxonomy (NCBI): domain Eukaryota; kingdom Metazoa; phylum Chordata; class Mammalia; order Artiodactyla; family Bovidae; genus Budorcas; species Budorcas taxicolor. The sequence goes on along the minus strand of NC_068924.1, from coordinate 4,342,778 downwards.
TAAAATTCTCTCTTCATCTACTTTTTGTCATTTTAATTGTAATGTATCTTGTTGTGGACCTCTTTGGATTTATTTTGTTTCAGATTCCTTGTGCCTTCTGGATTCAAATATTTGTTTTTTTTTCCTCTAGGTTAGGAAAGTTTTCACTATTATTTTTTAAAAAATAAGTTCTGTATCCCTTTTTCTCTCATCTCTTTCTGGGATCCCTATAATACAAATGCTAGTATATTCTTGTCTCAGAAATCTCTTAAATTATCCTCCTTTTCAAATATTCTTTTTTTCTTTTTTTTTTCTGTTTAGTCTGGGTGATTTCCACTACTCCATTTCCAATTCACTGATCCATTTGTTTGTATTATCTAATCTGCTGTTCATTTTTTATGTATTTTTAAATTTCAATTATTATAGTTTTTAGGTATGTTTTGTTCTTATTTATATTTTATACTTGTCAAATTTCTCCTTGCATTAATCCATTCTTCTCCTGAGTTCAGTAAGCATCTTTATGACCATTACCTTTAAATTTTTTTGTTGGATAAATAGCTTGTTTCACTTTGTTTATTTTTCTGATGCATTCTACTGTTAGTTCATTTGGAACACTCTCTCCCCCTCTCTATTTTTCCTAATTTTCTGTGTTTTATTCTATTTATTAGAATAGATAATGTTGGTTTTGTTTCCTGATCTTGGGGAAGTTTCCTTACATAGGAGATGTACTGTGGAGCCCAGCAACACTCTAAACTCTGTTGATCAGAGCTATATGCCCTAGAGGTGCCCTCTGTATGGGCTATGTGGGTCATTCTGTCATGTTAGGGCCAACTACTGTGGGCACACTGGTAGGTGGAGTTAGCCCCTGGCCCTGTTGGCTCATGCAGTGACTGATGGGCCACTTATGGGCATGGAGGAGTCTTGCTATTGGTGGATGGATGATGAAGGGGTCCTGGGGATAGTGCTAGCCTACTCTTTGGTGGGTAATCCCCCAGCATAAAATGGGTTAGAGAGCTGACTCCAAAGCAGTGTTTATTAGCACTACTGTCCTCCTGGTCGAATGCATTCTCAAAATGTCTGCCACCATCATCTGTCTTCCAGATTAAGATCCGGATTTTTGGGGGGTCATCTTTCCAGTGCAAGGCTCACAGAGTTGAGACTCCTGATGTAGGGCTCCGATCCTTTTCTCCCTATGGAGAACCTCTGCAATTGTGATTACACTGTCATTTGTGGGTTGCCTGCCAGAAAGAAAGCATGGATCTTGACAATACTATCTGTCCCCCCATCACTGTGGTTCCTTTATATCTTTAGTTGTGGAAGGTCTTTTTCTGTTAGTTCAGTTTGTTCTCAAAGGGAGATGTTCTCTAAATAGTTGCAATTTAAGTGTGTCATGGGAGGAGGTGAGCTCAGGATCATAGTACTAAGCCTTCTTGACTACAATCATTGCTGTAAGGCTTGATCAGAAAGTGGAAGTCCTACAACTGCTTTTCTTTCTTGGGATTTTTTTGGCTATTCCAACATCTTTGCAATTCCATACGAATTTGAAAATCAGCTTTTCTATTTGTGCATAAGAAGGCTGTTAAAATTTTGGTAAGGGTTACTTTGAATGTTTATTACTTTGACCTATATTGATATCTTAATAATATTAAATCACACTATATGCAGGGGCTAGATTTCCACTTATTTTTGCTTCTTTAACTTCTTTCAACATTGTTCTGTAATATTCAGTGTATGTCTTTCATCTCCTTGGTTAAATATACTCCTAGGTATTTTATTCCTTTAGATCTTATTGAAAATGGAATTTCTGTCTTAAATCCCTGTATAGATTATTCATTGTTAGTGTTGTTGTTATTGTTCAGTCACTCAGTTGTGTCTGACTCTTTGCAACCCCATGGACTGCAGCATGCCAGGCTTCCCTGTCCTTTACCACAATCTTAATTCCAGCTTGAACTTCATGCAGTCTGGCATTTCACATGATGTACTCTGCACATAAGTTAAATAAGCAGGGTGACAGTATACAGCCTTGATGTACTTCTTTTCCAATTTTGAACCAGTTCATTGTCCTTGTCCTGTTCTAACCTGTTGCATACAGGTTTCTCAGGAGGCAGGTAAGGTGGTCTGGTATTCCCATCTCTTTAAGAATTTTCCAGTTTGTTGTGATCCACACAGTTGTGAATTCTTTGTGATTTCTGTATATAGGATCATGTCATCTCTGAACAGAGACAGTTTAATATCTTTCTTTTTGTTTTGGATTATTTCTATTTCTTTTTCTTGTCAGATTTCTTTGGTAGAACTTCCAGTACAGTGTTGAGTAACATTGGTGAAAGTGTGCATTCTAATCGTCTTCCTGATCTAGGAAGAAAAAGTTTTCAGTCTTTTACCATTCGGTATCATATTAGCTCTTTTGTTGGTTTTTAATAAATATCCTTTATCATGTTGAAGATATTATCTTCTATTCCTAATTTTCTGAGGGCTTTTGTCATGAAAAGTTGGTGAATTTTGTCAAATGCTTTTTTTCTGAATCAATCAAAAAAATCAGATGATTGTTTTCCTAGATTGTATTATCATGGTGTATTATATTGGTTAACTACCTTATATTGAATCACCTTTGCATTCTTGGAGTATATTCCACTTGGTCATGATAAACGTAGTTTTGCTATGCTGTCATATTATGTCTCCTAGTATTTTGTTGAATATTTTTACACCGATAGTCATAACAAATATTTTCTGTAGGTTTTCGTGTCTTTGTTATTGAGATAATGTTGGCTTTATAAAATGAGTAAGAAGATGTCTTCTTATCTTATTTATTTTGGAAGAGTTTGAGAAAGATAGTTAATAATTCTTATTTAAAGGCTTTGTAGAATTCACCAGTGAAATCATCTGGTCCTAAACTTCTGTTTAAATAAAATTATAATTTTAAGTCTTTCTTGTCTTTAATGTAGATATTTATGGCTGTAAATTTCTCTTGGAGCACTTTTTTGATGCATCCCGTAAATTTTGGTATGTTATGTCATAATTTTTATTCATTTGAAAGCAGTTTATGATTTTCTTTGTGATTTATTCTTCAGGCCCATTTGCTGTTTAGGAGTGTGTTATTTAATTTCTACTAATTGTGAATTTTTCAATTCTGTTATTTCTTGTTTTATTTTATTGTACTCAGAGAAGATACTTTGCATAATTTAAATATTTTAAAGTTTATTGAGACTTGTTTTGTGGCATGACAAATGGGCTTGTTGGCTGAGTGTTTCCTGTGTACTTTAGATAAATATGCATTTTGTTGTTCAGTAAAATGTTTCATACATACACTGTTGATCTTCATCATTTATATGTTCCATATTTCCCAATTAGCTTACCCACTAGAATTTATTTACAACCCTTAAATTAATACTTATGGCTTTCAGTCATCTGTAGGCATGTGCATACTAAAAAAAGTGAAAGATGTATTGCCCAAAGTGCATATTCCCATCTCAGTTGTACAAGATGATGCTCTGTCTTCTTGTTTCAGCTCTCTTACTATAAACTAGTGTCATATCTAATGATCTAATGTCATACTTTTCACCTTTTTCTGCTTTTTATTAATGATTTTTCTGTTTAAAATGACTTTCAAGCATACTGCAAAAGTACTATATAGTGCTTTTAATTGCAAGATCTGTATGATGTGCCTTACAGAAAAAATGTGTGTTAGCTAAGCTTCATTTAGGTATGAGTTATGATGTTCTTGGCTGTGAGTTCAAGTTAATAAATGAACAATACATATTAAATGAAGTGTCCTTAAGTCAAAACACACATAAAGTCAGATTTTGTATTAATCAGTTGTTGAAAATGGTGTTACAGGCTCACATAGAAACCAAACCTTATATTTTTCCTGAGAGTAATGATTCAATATTTGTTAACTCAGTGTTCATGAAATTTTGTGGGTATAATATCTGATAATAAAGATAAACAACTGTATGTCTCTTATGTCTATTTGGTTTATATTTTTCAACTCTTCTATGCCCTTATTGATATCTGTCTGGATGTTCTATTAATAAAAATGATCCAATTTTTATTGTAGAATTATTTCCTCCTTCAATTCTGTCAATATATTCCATATGTTTTAGAGTTTTTCATATATTTGGAGTTCTGTTGCTTGGTCTATATATGTTTATAATTGTTATATCTTCTTGATAAATTGACACTTTTATCACTATACAATGTTCTCCTTTGTCTCTTATAATAGTTTTGGCTCAAAATATGCTTTGTCTGATATTATGATAGCCATTTCAGCTGTCTTTTGGTTAGTATTTGCATGGAATACCTGTTTCTCTTAATTCACATTCAAGCTATTTGTGTTGTTGGATTTAAAGTGGTCTCTTTTTTTATAACATATAGTTAGATTATGTTTCTTTTTTTTAACCCATTTTCCAATCTTTATTTTTTTACTGGAAGATTTAATTGATTTATATTTGAAGTGGTTATTGACAAGAAAGGACTTACTTTGTCCATTTTTCTCTTTGTTTTCTATATGACTTATAGCATTTATATTGAGTATAAAGGAAATGTTGAGTTCAAAAAGAAGAAATTTAGAGAGGAAAAAGGCTTATAATTGTTCTAAATTTTTTAAAAAGTATTATCTTTATAATTTTTATGACAATATCTTCTTTAACCCTTTAAGTAAATTAGTTTAGAAAGATCCCCTTGTAAGCTCCAGATCCATGGAGCTTTAGCACTATCGCTTACCCACTAACTGACTAGTTCTAAAGCCAAAAGGTGGAAGGAAGAGTAATTTCCACTAGTGAAATTCAACAGCATCTAGCTATGTAATTTTCAAATAGTCTATCTTAAAAAAAAGTAAAAAGGAACTAACATATGTAGAGCTTCTAGTAGGCTTTAAACTAGATGCTTTATTTTCTCATTTTGATGGAGTCATATTCAGAAGGTAATATCCATCAACAGTCTCATCTTGAGGAGCCTTAATACATTTTGTTTCCTAATGAACCCTTTAGTCATTGACCTTCATTTACATATATAGTCAGTCAGCTTTTTTAGAAGGTCAAAAAATCTTCACTATTCCTGAGCAAGTTTCTTTATTCCTTTTCCAAAATCTTTGTTCTTTAAATCACTTTCAAGTGCTTGAGAATAGGACAGAAGCATCCTATCCTCTCCAAGGCCTCCCTTGGATAGGATAGACTCACTGCTCAGCTTTTACCTGTGTATTTATCTTTGTGATATATTAGTAATAAAACAAACCAAACAAACCAAACATGAAGCCAGACATGGAGAGGGATATGTTTGTCTTTTGCATTGGAACAGTGTTTTTTTTTTTTTTTTTAATATAAATATATTATTCAGGGATGCAAGGATTCTTCAATATCCACAAATCAATCAATGTAATACACCATATTAACAAATTGGAACAGTGGTTTTTAAACTTTTCTTTTAAAAAGGAAAATTTTTCTTAAAAAAAAAAAAAAAGCAATAAGCTGACTCCCAAGGCATAAAGCATAGACAAACAAAACAATTCAGTTTGAAGTTTTAATGGAAAGGAGGGTGTGGGGCCTGGAGCTGTAGCCTTTCCCTTAAGTCTTTACTCCACAATTCTGCCTACTAGTAATTTGCAACCATAACTGTATAATAGAATCACTGGGGCATTTTTAAGAATCCTGCCAAGCATCTCCCTAGATCATTCAAATTGGAATAGCTAGGAACAGGACTGAGGCATTAGTATGTTTGAAAAGCTTGCAGGTGATTTCAATATGCAGCCAAAGTTGGAACCATTGCAGGAAAGAGAGAAAGTCATTGAAACAGAGTCTATTTTTTTCTATAGCTGAAATTGTCAATTTTTTTCCTACCAGGTAGAACAGCCGGGAATGGTAGATTTCACAAGATAGCTGCATTAATAGAATTTCTTTTGCTTTGTTGTCATTTCACAAACAGTAAAGTTAGAACAGTTTTTCTTTTTTAAGCCATGAAAATGTTAGCCAGCTTTATATTTTAAATTAAAAAGCCTATGTTTGCAACCAACTTGATTTGTAATTTGACTCCTGTAGGAGATTATTTTTCAAAGGGAATTATGCCAGAAGGCACAAGAAAAAGAAAAATAAAAATCATCCTGTTCCCTACTTTGAAAAGTTAAGTGATTAGAGAAAAATCCATGGGGAATATTTCATTCCTCTCATTATGTCTATCCTCTATTCTATTAGGAGAGAACAAAGGGAGTTAATTAAGAGGCTCTCTGTAGCATCATTAACAGAAATTTCTTTTTGTCTGATTATGAGCCACAGAGATCAAAATGTTGCTCCTTCTTAAGATCAGCTTTGTAAAGCCTTCCTTTCCCACTCCATTTCAAGGAGCTCTCATTGTCCTCACTGGGTATATTTGAGATGAAATAGAGATTCCCAATGAATATAGGTATTAAAAAATCAAATGGAGAATCAAAACATTATAGAAACATCCAAGTCGTATGTTAGTAATGAACATATTTTGGAAGGAAAAGTTCAAAATTAGTGCAATAAAAGTATGGTGAGGGCAGGTAGTAAACGAATAGACTGAATAAATATAAACATAGTGATTTCCAAAGGAAACAGACTTGAGGTCATTTTATTTTTTAAGGCTTCTTACGTTTTGCTTTAAATGAATTTAATTCCTGCAAAGCAATTTTTATAAGGAAAGTCTTTGTCCTTTTTTTTTTGCAAGTTGAGAAAAAGTAGAGAATGGAATCCTGGGAAGGGAATTTTTGTTTCTACTCAGTGAAATCAAGTGGTTAGTGATTATCGGCAGACATTGAAGATATTGTGGATTTGTTTCCATGCCACCACAATAAAGCAAATATTGCAATAAAGTGAGTCACATGACTTTCCTTTTTGGGGTTTCACAATGCATATAAAAGTTTTTATATAATAGTATAATGTCTAAAAAATGTACATACCTTAATTTAAAATACTTTATTGCTAAACAATGCTAACCATTATCTGAGTTTTCAGCAAGTCATAATCTTTTTGCTGGTGGAGGGTCTTCCCATGATATTGATAGCTGCTGACTGAACAGGTTAGTGTTTATTGACAGTTGGGGGTGATTGTGGCAATTTCTTAAACTAAGTCAACAATGAAATTTGCTATATTAATTGACTCTTCCTTTCATGAAAGATTCCTCTGTAGCGTGCAATGCCATTTGATAACATTTTATCCACAGAACTCTTAAAATTCAAGTCACTTATCTAAATTCTTTGTTGTCATTTCAACAATCTTCACAGTGTCTTTCACAGGAGTAGATTCCACCTCAGGAAATCGTTTTCTTTGCTCTTCCACATACTCTGCATCTATCAAAGTTTTATATGTATTTTCAGATATTCAGTCACATCATTAGGCTCAGTTTCTAACTGTAGTTCTCTTGTTATTTCTATTACATCGGCAATCACTGTCTCCAGTAAAATCTTGAGTCTCTCAAAGTTATCCAGAAGGGTTGACATCAACTCCTTTCAAACTCCTATCCATGTTGATGATATTGTGACCCCTATCTATGGATCACAAATGTTCTTTCCATCTAGAATGGGAAATTCTTTCCAGGAAATTTTCCATTGATTTTGCCAAGATCCATCAGAAGAATCACTATCTATGACAGAAAGAGCCGTATGAAGTAATAAAACTTGAAATTCAAGCGTATTCCTTGATCTGGGGGTGGCAGCATATGCAGTGTATATAGCCCAACCTCATGTCTTTATGACTGTGTAGTTTTTCATTATACAAATGTATTTAATGGCTTTCAGGCTGATACTTTTTTGAAAGTATTCATTCTGATTTCCAAACCACTATATTACAAATATACTTTGGGGCGGGGGTGGGTCCGGACTAGTTCTCTCGCTGCTCTCAACAGTACAGAGCTTGGCCATTTCTACTCATCAACACAGAACTGCCTCTCTGCGCTATTGAACTTGAGGAGCATTAATATGTTCTGCTACTGCTACACCTCCTTCTTACCAGCCTGACATCACTAAAACTCCCACCGTTAGAGCCGCGAAACTAGAATAGCACAAATATCTAGGTGTCGTTATGGTACAGAACATTTCACCTGAAAATGTGTAATATTATGAAGCGTCTCCAAAAGCACTCATTGGCTATTAAATGAACGATTTGACTGACTCCTGGTCCCTGAGATGATAAGACAAGATGCAGGAGGAGGTAACACATGGCATAGTTAAGACTTGAGTAACCCCAGTGGTGGGAAGATAAAACAGGGTAGCAAAGTGCAATGGGAAAACAATAGATGAGTCCTGGAAATTTAAAAATCTAACCTCAAATTTACCCCAAATGATCTGTGGCATTAATTCAATTGCATATCTTCTTTTGTCTCACAGTCTTGTTTGTAAAATGCAAAAAGTAATCCTTGCCACGTTAGTTTGTTGGGAGAATGAAATGTATGTACTGTTGCCTGCTATAGCACCTGGCAGAGAGAAAATGCACAGTTAAAGTTAATTGAGTTGGGAGGTACAGATATGAGGAGTAAATAGGGCCATAGTGGGTAGGCTTAGGAAAGGAAGCCTTGAAGAAAGAACATAATCACTTCTTTTGTAATGTAAGCTCCCAAATGGCCAGAACTTTACCACTCGCTTCACTACTGAATCAGTGCTTAATGTAGGAACTGACACACAGTAGGTGCCCTAAACTATTTGGCATTTTGTTTTCTTAATCTCCAGAAAACGAGAGTCTATAATCTCCATTAGTAATCATCTACGCATTTAACAACCCTGTTGGGGACTGCTTCCCAACAGCTTTGCTAACTGTCTTTTGTTGCAGCTAGGAACTATTCATCTCACTGAGTTCTCAGTGCAACATTTTACCTCCCATTGTATTTGGAAGGTGTGCTCATTCTGCCTTAGCTGTTGTTAATTTTGAGTTCCGTTAATAATTAATATCAGATCTCACTCCAACCAAGCTGACAGACAGGTTCCTCTGCCTCTCCTCTTGTTTTTTTAATTGGCACCTTGTGAGTTGCAAACTGCCCAGTGCAAATGAGTTAAATACCAAGCTCTGGCTGACATTTCCGTGTTGACAAAATTCAGCAAGCTCAGCCTCAATGTTCCAGGAGGAACTACAGAAGCAGCACTGAGTGAAGGGACAAAAACGGTCCCATGATTTTTTTCCTATTGATTTTGCAGTTGCTCAAAGGGCTAAAATGTAGATGAGATTAGAGAACAATGATTCCCAACTGAAAAAGACAGAGGTTTATTATTGATTATATAGTCAAGACTGCACATTTATTAGACTGGTCTAGCACAGCCCCTTCAGAGCTACTGTAAGCAGTGATAAAAATGAAGTCTGTAAGGTCACCCAAATATTTATTGAATGTTAATGTAAGTACCTGCTGCTGCTGCTGCTGCTGCTAAGTCGCTTCAGTCGTGTCCAACTCTGTGCAACCCCATAGACAGCAGCCCACTAGGCTCCCCCGTCCCTGGGATTCTCCAGGCAAGAACACTGGAGTGGGTTGCCATTGCCTTCAATGCATGAAAGTGAAAAGTGAAAGCGAAGTCGCTCAGTCGTGTCCGACTAGTAGCGACCCCATGGACTGCAGCTTACCAGGCTCCTTGGTCCATGGGATTTTCCAGGCAAGAGTACTGGAGTGGGGTGCCATTGCCTTCTCCAGTAGATATAGACAAGAACAGTGGAGAGTATGAGTAGGAAAAAAAAAAAAAGGTTCAAAAGGAGAAATTTCTCATATGTTTATGTGTGTAGGTATCCGTTTCATGGGAATTTTATCAACTGCATGCTGAAAGAACTAAGTGACTGCCAGAGGAAAAGGCAAAATTTCAAAATTGTGTACATACTTAAAAGGTTTTAAAATACTCATCTAAATGTACTCTCACATTCAGTTTTTTAAAATTCTGTTTTAGGTGATTTTCATGGTAAACATGGCTTTTCAAAGTAGAACGATATAGATTTTTATGTTATTTGAGTTAAGGTGAATATCAACTAGGGCTTCCCAGGTGGTTCAGTGGGAAATCATCGCCTGCCAATGTAGGAGAGGCAGGTTTGATCACTGGGTCGGGAAGATCCCCTGGAGAAGGAAAAATAGTAACCCACACCAATATTGGGTTGCCTGGGGAATCTCATGGACAGAGGAGCCTGGTGGGCTACAGTCCATGCGGTCGCAAAGAGTCAGATCCTACTGAGCCACTAAGCATACACACAGAAACACACACACACAGATATCAACTAGCCATTTAGGCTAATGATTCATGTTTAACATAGAGCTTATCACACAGAAAGTATCTATGGAATAAATAGTTTTGAAATATTTAATAAATATTTTAAACTGCATATTGGCCAATATATAAACCATTTCTTTGAAGATTATCTATACAAAGTTTGAAAAGAATATATACTCCCACTGATCCCCCTAGAATAATTAGCAAGTAAATGAAAATTTTACCTTTAAAAGAAGGAGGAAATCAATTGTCATATAAATGAAATATTGCATTTTTACAAATAGAAACATCACAAGTAGAAAAACCTATAACTCCTTTGAATTAGGAAAAATCTGTTTTCATATTCATGTACTTCTAGCATACATTTTTTTCACAGAAGACATTCGTGGTATCTGCATCAGCAAATTTTGCTGTGATGATTCATGCTTTAAACCTCAATGACTTTCAATCATAAATATTCTTTTTGCTCATATTACATTGTGGTGACTGCAGTCCACATGTCTTCTTGTAATGGAGATGGAGGCTGAAGGAGCAGTCCCTACTGAGTATATGCCATTTATGTGGCAGAGAATAATAGCCAGAGAGCTGGTTCCTGCTGCCTTTCAAAGCTTCTGCTTAGAAATGGTGGATATCACATCCACTCCCATTCATTTGGCCCAAGAATGTCACATGACTTACCCAAGGTCAATGAGGTATGCATGGCTCCTGTGGTGGGCACTCTGAGTGCCAGGGCCAGGGCCGGGGGTTAGGATATATGGGTGAAATGTTGAATTTTCAAGTGAAACTTGAATTTCAGTAAAAACAAAATATTTTAGTATGTGTATGTGTGTATATCAGTTTCAGTTTAGTCACTCAGTCATGTACGACTCTGCGAAACTATGGACTGCAGCACACCATGTCTCCCTGTCCATCACCAGCTCCCGGAGTTTACTCAAACTCACGTCCATTGAGTCAGTGATGCCATCCAAACATCTCATTCTCTGTCATCCCCTTCTCCTCCCGCTTTCAATTTTTCCCAGCATCAGTTCTTCACATCAGGTGGCCAAAGTATTGGAGTTTCAGCTTCAATATCAGTCCTTCCAATGAAGATTCAGGATTGATTTCCTTTAGGATGGACTGGTTGGATCTCTTTGCAGTCCAAGGGACCTGCAAGAATCTTCTCCAACACCACAGTTCAAAAGCATCAATTCTTCAGTGCACAACTTTTTTTATAGCGCAAATCTCACATCCATACATAACTACTGGAAAAACCATAGCCTTGATGAGAAGGACCTTTGTTGGCAAAATAACATGTCTGCTTTTCAATATGCTGTCTAGGTTGGTCATAACTTTCCTTCCAAGGAATAAGAGTCTTAATTTCATGGCTGCAGTCACCATCTGCAGTGATTTTGGAGCCCCCCCCCGCCCCCCCAAATAAAGTCAGTCACTATTTCCATTGTTTCCCCATCTATTTGCCATGAAGTGATAGGACCAGATGCCATGATCTTAGTTTTCTGAATGTTGAGTTTTAAGCCAACGTTTTCACTCTGCTCTTTCACTTTCAGGAGGCTCTTTAGTTCTTCACTTTCTGCCATAAGGGTGGTATCATCTGCATATCCGAGGTTATTGATACTTCTCCCAGCAATCTTGATTCCAGCTTGTGTTTCATCCAGCCCAGCGTTTCTCATGATGTACTCTGCATAGAAGTTAAATAACCAGAGTGACAATATACAGCCTTGATGTACTCCTTTTCCTATTTGGAACCAGTCTGTTCTTCCATGTCCAGTTCTAACTGTTGCTTCCTGACCTGCATACAGATTTCTCAAGAGGCAGGTCAGGTGGTCTGGCATTCCCATCTCTTTCAGAATTTTCCACAGTGTATTGTGATCCACACTGTCAAAGGCTTTGGCATAGTCAATAAAGCAAAATAGATGTTTTTCTGGAACTCTCTTGCTTTTTCCCTCATCCAGTGGATGTTGGCAGTTTGATCTCTGGTTCCTCTGCCTTTTTAAAAATCAGCTTGAACATCTGGAAGTTCATGGTTAACGTATTGCTGAAGCCTGGCTTGGAGAATTTTGAGCATTACTTTACTAGCATGTGAGATGAGTGCAATTGTGCAGTAGTTTGAGCATTCTTTGGCATTAGCATGAAAACTGACCTTTTCAAGCCCTGTGGCCACTGCTAAGTTTTCCAAATTTGCTGGCATATGGAGTGCAGCACTTTCATAGCATCATCCTTTAGGATTTGAAATAGCTCAGCTGGAATTCCATCACCTCCACTAGTGATTTGTTCATAGTGATGCTTCCTAAGGCCCACTTGACTTCACATTCCAGGATGTCTGGCTCTAGGTGAGTGACCACACCATCTGATTTTCTGGGTCATGAAGATCTCTTTTGTACAGTTCTTCTGTATCTTATTGCCATCTCTTCTTAGTATCTTCTGCTTCTGTTAGGTCCATATCATTTCTGTGCTTTATTGAGCCCATCTTTGCATGAAATTCTCACTTGGTATCTCTAATTTTCTTGAAGAGATCTCTAGTCTTTCCCACTCTATGGTTTTCCTGTATTTCTTTGCACTGATCACTGAGGAAGGCTTTCTTATCTCTCCTTGCTATTCTTTACAACTCTGCATTCAAATGGGTATATCTTTCCTTTTCTCCTTTGCTTTTCATTTCTCTTCATTTCACTGCTATTTGTAAGGTCTCCTTAGACATCCATTTTGCTTTTTTGCATTTCTTTTCCATGGGGATGGTCTTGATCCCTGTCTCTTGTACAATGCCATGAACCCTGCATCCATAGTTCATGAAGCACTGTATCATATCTAGTCTTCTAAATCTATTTCTCACTTTCACTGTATAATCATAAGGGATTTGATTTAGGTCATAACTGAATGGTCTAGTGGTTTTCCTACTTTCTTTAATTTAATCTGAATTTTGCAATAAGGAGTTCATGATCTGAGCCACAGTCCACTCCCAGTCTTGTTTTTGCTGACTGTATAGAGCTTCTCCATCTTTGAATGTAAAGAGTATAATCAAACTGATTTTGGTATTGACTATCTGGTGACGTCCATGTGTAGAGTCTTCTCTTGTGTTGTTGGAAGAGTGTATTTTCTATGACCAGTGCATTCTCTTGACAAAACTCTATTAGTCTTTGCCTTACTTCATTCTGTACCCCAAGATCAACTTTGCCTGTTACTCGAGGTATTTCTTGACTTCCTACTTTTGCATTCCAGTCCCCTATAATGAAAAGGACATCTTTTTTGGGGTGTTAGTTCTAGAAGATCTTGCAGGTCTTCATAGAACAGTTCAACTTCAGCTTCTTCAGCATTACTGGTCAGGGAATAGACTTGGGTTACCGTGATATTGAATGATTCACCTTGGAAACGAACAGAGATCATTCTGTCGTTTTTTAGATTGCATCCAAGTACTGCATTTCGGACTTTTTTGTTGACTATGATGGCTACTCCATTTCTTATATGGGATTCTTGCCCACAATAGTAGATATATGGTTATCTGAGTTAAATTCACCCATTCCAGTCCATTTTAGTTCACTGATTCCTAAAATGTCAACCTTCATTCTTGCCATCTCCTGTTTGACCATTTCCAATTTGCCTTGATTCATGGACCTAACATTCCAGGTTCCTATGCAATATTGCTCTTTACAGCATCGGACGTTGCTTCTATCACCAGTCACATCCACAACTCGGTGTTGTTTTTTACTTTGGCTCCATCTCTTCATTCTTTCTGAAGTTATTTTCCCACTGATCTCCAGTAGCATATTGGGCACCTACCGACCTGGGGAGTTCATTTTTCAGTGTCCTATCTGTTTGCCTTTTTATACTGTTCATGGGGTTCTCAAAGCAAGAATACTGAAGTGGTTTGCCATTCCCTTCTCCAGTGGACCACGTTTAGTCAGAACTCTCCACCATGACCCATCTGTCTTTGGCGGCCCTACATGGCATTGCTCATAGTTTCATTGAGTTAGATAAGGCTGTGGCCCATGTGATTAGATTGGTTAGTTTTCTGTGTTTGTGTGTTTCATGTGTGTGCATGGAGCATACTTATTTCATATTATTATTTGTTATACATCTGAAATACAGGCAGCCTGTATTTTGACTTGCTATATCTGGTGACCCTAACAAGGATGAATAATCCTTCTATAGAGAAAGGGGTTGTGAATCATTGGGAAAAACAATACAATCGACTATTGTACCTCTGTATTAGTATCCTTCTATAATTAATTAATTAACAATTAATTAATTACACCTCTGGAAATCTGCTTGCTTCTCTCTACTCCATGAAATTTCCAGTGTACTAATCCAACTTAATGCCAACTGGCTTTATGTTAATGATAAAACTCACAATGACCTCCAGGCCTCTTTCCAAGGATTTAGCTTCCCTACAGGTGTTTATAATTTATTCTCACCTGGATCCAAAATAGCTGAGTCACTTGTGGAACAACACCATTGTTATTCTTCTCTCCTCCTGCAGCCCTCACTTGCTGATCCCCTCTGTGTCATAGCCATATGAAGGAGCCTCATCATTACTTCTCTGTTAGTGCCTCACCCTGAGGACACTGAATCCAAGGGGCTGGGTCTCAGTGCCCCCAAACTGCTATTCCTCAGAGCACCAGCTGGAGCTAGCTCCATGAGAGCTGTCCTCACCCTGCTCTCCATGATTGCAGCTTATGCCCTGGGTTCCAAGAAAACAAGCTTGCCAGCTTCTGACATTAAAATTCTAACTATGCATCTCAAATACAGTCCCTGGGATCTTGGACTTGAGAATCTACAGTGGAATTATCGGGGATAAAAGTTGACTGACGTTTTGTGTGGGCCACTGTGCACACCCATGGTGCTTGCCCTGCTTGCATCTGGCATGCTAACAATGCTCCTTACTTTACCTTCTTTGTACAACTTTGCCTGTGTTTGTCTTTCCCATGTTTTCCTTTGCCTCCAGGAGTTCAGAGATATTGATTCTTTCTCTTGGAATTTTTTTCCTGGTACATTTTTTTCCCCCCATTTCCCACCTTGCAGTAGACTTGGTGTTTGGTTCCCTAATATCGATTCTACCTGTTCCTCAATTGCCTAAAGGTAATCCAATCTGTATTGCCTGTGGTTGGTTATATGACCTAGTTCTGGGCAATGTGATACAGGAGAGGTTTGCTAGAAGCTGCTGGGAAAGGTCTTTCTTACTCTTTAGAGAGAATGATAGAAAGTTATCATCTTTCTCTCTTCAGTTTGAGCGAGGTAACATACAGCAGTAAAATGCTAAGACCAGCATCCTGTAGCCATAAAGGGAACCAGAAATAGGATGATCCCAATGCTGTGGGCAGTAGAACAGAGAGGTGTCAAAATCTTGTGTTTCCATGACATGTCTTTACCTATGGTTCAATCAACTTTGGGGTGCATCCTACTTCCAGATTGCCTCGTTGCAATCTAGCAAAATTGCTTGCTGTTTAAATCAGTCTTGATTTTCCATTTCTTACAGCTGAAGGCATCCTAACACCTTTTTACCTTTGCTTCCTCTCATGCCGACTCCTGGTAGATCAGGATTGAGTTTAAGTGTTATTTTCTTAGGATTTCCCAAGTCTGAGTTAGGGCCCTGTACTTCTGCTCTCATTGTCTGTCTGTAAGACGCTTCATCACTGCATCGTAACAGCCTGCACAAACTGCTAGCAGATAATTCCAAAAGGGCAGAAGCTATTTCTGTCTTGTCACTGTCACAGTGCCAGCCACAGAGCAGATGCTTATTAGAGACTTGCTGAAAGAAGGGGCTGCAAGGCCTCATGCCAGTGTCATCACATTTACTCATTTAGGCCCTTCTCACCTTTGCTGCCAGGCTCCTATCTCCAGCTGGCAGTGTTGTGTGCCCTCTTTATTCAATCCATTCTCCCACTGGAAGGCCGCCTCTCACCCTTTAACTCATCCACCCAGCTAGCCATTTTACTGACTTTCCTCACCTTCTGCTTGTCCCTGTGGTGATGGCCAGCCCAGTACTGCTATCCTTTTCTTACTTCCCATGCCTCCCAGACCTGCTGAGACTTCAGCTCTTCCTTCCTGCCACCCCCCACAAAGGCCTTGTTGATTGTCAATTTCTTACTTCTGAGGGAACTGCAAGATATGAAATAAATAACAACATTCATATGGGTGTTTGATCTCTTCCTTTAAATATAATAAAGGTAAAATAAACTAATGGGATCAACAGGTCTCAGACACCAGGGGTCTAGGAATTTGTGGAACATTTTATCAAGAAGTTATGGCATGTTTTGTGTAGCCCAGATGGAAAATTGAAGATATATTTGTAAACAAAAAGCTAAAACCAGAAGTTAGCTTGCATCTTTCTCTTACACATGGAAATTGAGAGGTGGCTGCACTGTGACAGACTGTCAGACAATTTTTGGTTACATGAATAGTGTGAAAAACTGGTCTGTTTTTCCTGGCTAACTATAATGATTGTAATAGAGTTATCAGAATGATACTGTGAGAGCAAATACCTACTGGTTTCCATTTCCTATTTATCTCAGAGAAAAATCGTATGTGAAAATATTTGTAATTCTTGCAAAGGATGGAGACAAATAATAAGCAATATTTATGGCTTCATTTTCAGGAGGAAAATTGAAGTTTTTTTATCATACATTCACTTAGGTCAGTAATAATTCTTGCCTTCTATTTATCATCTATACTTTTTTAAATTTAAATTTTCATTAGTTACTAATCCAAAATAAAGAATATCTTACAATAAACCCTATCACTGTTTCAACAGTTAGCAAAATACAATCAGCCTTGCTTCATTGATATTTCTCTTATATTTTCCCCCTATATTTTCTTTATATTCTCAGTATATTTTAAGATATTGATGTGGACCAATTTTTAAAGTCTGTTTTGAATTTATTACAATATTGCTTTTGTTTTATATTTTGTTTTTATGGTTGTGAGGCATGTGGGAATCTTAGCTCCCTAACCAGAGATCGAACCTACACCTCCTACATTGAAAAGTGAAGTCAAGCAGTGGGATCATCAGGGAAGTCCTCCACATTTTCTTATTTAATTCTCTCAGTGAGAGAGGTACTATTGCTAGCTCCATTTAGCACAAGAAATGAAGTTCTGAGGGACTGAAGAATACCTGGTTACATAGTGGGGTAATACATGGAAAAACCAGTACTGAACAGAAGTTTGAATAACATCAGGGTCATAGCCTATACCAATTCCTAGCAAAGATATCAGATGTATGATGATCTTATAGTGATTTACCAATGCCTTGAATGAATCAAGTAATCAGTTGGCTAATATTTTTCCATCTTGAGGACTTCCCTGGTGGCTAATATAGTTAAACATCTGTCTACAATATGGGAGACCCAGGTTCAGCCCCTGGGTCAGGAAGATCCCCTGGAGAAGGAAATGGCAACCCACTCCAGTACTCTTGTCTAGAAAATCCCATGGATGGAGGAGCCTGGTAGGCTACAGTACTTGGGGTTGCAAAGAGTCGGACATGACTGAGTGACTTCACTTGTTTCATCTCTGACTTTACACATACACTGTACTAACTATAGTAATGGAAAAAATTAAAAAGAAAATTCATTAGAAATTGGGTCTCTCAATGATGGTAATTTTTAATCTTTATTGATGAGAATTTAAATATCATAAAATTTACTATTTTAAGTGTAGGATTCAATGGGTTTTAGTGTATTTATAGAATTGTACTGCCATCATTTTCATTAATCTTTAACTGTTTAAATCTGCTTTATCCTCAGTGCCTAAAACCAGTGCCTGATATTATGCATTCAATAATTGTTTGTTGACAACATGATTTTATACATAGAAAATACTAAAGATGCCACCAAAAAACTACTAGAGCTGATCAATGAACTTAGTAAAGTTTCAGGATACAAAATTAACACACAGAACTCTGTTGTACTCCTCCTATACACTAACAACAAAAGATCAGGAAAAGAAATCAATAAATGAATCCCACTTACCATTGCAACAAAAGGAAGAAAATGCCTAGGGACAAACCTATTTAAGCAGGCAAAAGACCTGTAGGCAGAAAACTGTAAGATATTGATGAAAGATAACAAAAATGAATCAAAAAGGTGGAGAGATATACCTTTTTCTTGGATTGGAAGAATCAATGTTGTACAAATGACTATACTACCCAAAGCAATCTACAGATTCAATGCACTCTCTATTAAACCAATGGCATTTTTAACAGAACTAGAATAGGAAATTTTTGCAATTTGTAGGGAAATTCAAAAGACCCCAAACAAGCAAAGCAATTTTGAGAAAGAAAAACGGAACTGGAGGAATCAGGTTCCCTGACTTCAAACTATACCATAATATAAAGCTACTGGCACAAAAACAGAAATGCAAACCAATGAAACAGGAGAGAAAGCCCAGAGATAAACCCACAAACACCCAGGGTCATCTAATCTATGACAAAGGACACAAGACTATACACTGGAGAAAAGACAATAATTGGTGCTAGGAAAATGGCACAAATACATGTAAAAGAATGAAATTAGAACACTCCCTAATTCCCTGATTTATCTGAGGAGGCTTTACAAGTAGCTGAGGAGAGAATAGAAGCAAAGGCAAGGGAGAAAGGCAAAGATATACCCAAATGAATGAAGAGTTCCAGAGAATGGAAAGGAGGAAAAAATAAGTCTTCAAATGAATAGTGCAAAGATATCAAGCCAAACAATAAGATGGGAAAGACTAGAGATCTCTTCAAGAAAATTGGAGAGATGAAGGGAAAGTGTCATGCAAGCATGGCAGGATAAAGGACAGAAATGGTAAGGCCCTAACAGAAGCAGAAGAGATTAAGAAGAGATGGCAAGAATATATAGGAGAACTATAGAAGAAGATTTTAATGACCTGGTTAATCATGATGGTGCTGCTGCTCACCCAGAGCCAGATATCCTGGAGTGTGAAGTCAAGTGGGCCTTAGAAAGCATCACTAAGAACAAAGCTGATGGAATTCTAGCTGAGCTATTCAAATCTTAAAAGATGATGGAAGTGTGTAAATGAAAGTGCTGCACTTAATATGCCAGCAAATTTGGAAAACTCAGCAGTGGCCACAGGACTGGAAAAGGTCACTTTTCATTCCAATCCCAAAGAAGGGCAGTTCCAAAGAATATTTAAAATACCATACAATTCCTCTAATTTCACATGCTAGCAAGTTTGTGCTCAAAATCCTTCAAGCTAGGCTTCAGTAGTATGTGAACAAAAAACTTCCAGAGGTACAAGCTGGAGTTAGAAAAGGCAGAGGAGTCAGAGATAAAATTGCCAACATTTGTTGGATCATTCCAGAAAAACTTCTACTTCTGCTTCATTGACTACACTAAAACCTTTGACTCTGTGGATCACAATAAACCGTGGAAAATTCTTAAAGAGATGGGAGAACCAGATGATTTTATATGTCTTGTGAGAAACCAGTAAGCAGGTCAAGTAGCAAAAGTTAGAATTGGATATGGAACTGACTGGGTCACATTTCTCCAAAGAAGAGAAACACAGGGATTGAACCTGTGTCTCCTACATTGGCAGGTTTATTCTTTACCACTGAGCCACCCTGCGGATGGCCAACAAGCACATGGAAAGAAGCTCAACAGCACTAATTATTAGAGAAAGTCAAAGCTACAATGCAGTGTCACCTCGTGATGATCCAAATTTGTTGTTTACTCAATCATGTCCGATTCTTTGTCCAGCCATCAAGAGCAGCACTCCAGAATGCCCTGTCCTTCATTATCTCCTGGAATTTGCTCAAATTCATGTCCATTGTGTTGGTGATGCCATTCAACCATCTCATCCTCTGTGACCTCCCTCTTCTCAATCTTCTCCAAATTCAAGGTCCTTTCCAATGAGTCAGTCCTTCTCATCAGGTGGCCAAAGTATTGGAGCTTCAGCTTCAGCATCAGTCCTTCCAATGAATATACAGTGTTGATTTCCTTTAGAAGTGACTGACTTGATCTCTTTGCTATCCAAGCGACTCTCAAGAATCATCTCCAGCATGACAGTTTGAAAGCATCGATTCTCCAGCACTCAGCCTTCTTTATGGCCCAATTCTCACATCTCTACATGACGACTGGGAAAACCATAGCTTTGACTAGGTGGACATTTGTTGGCAAAGTAATGTCTCTGCTTTTTAATATACTGTCTATGTTGGTCATAGCTTTTCTTTCAAGGAGGAAGCATCTTTTCATTTCATGGCTGCAATCTCTGTCCACTTGCAGCCCAAGAAAATAAAGTTAGCCACTGTTTCTGTATTTCCCCCCATCTATTTGCCTTGATGGTGAAGGATAGGGATGCCAGGCTTGCTGTAGTCCATGGGGTCGCAAAGAGTTGTATAAGACTGAGTGACTGAACAGCAAAATTTCCCTTGATATGATGGGACCAGGGGCCATGATCTTAGTTTTTAGGATGTTGAGTTTTAAGCCAGCTTTTCCCACTCTTCTCTGTCATCTTCATCAATAGGCTCATTATTTCCTCTTCACCTTCCACCATTAGGGTGGTGTCATTTGCATATTTGTGGTTTTTGATATTTCTCCCAGCAATCTTGATTCCAGATTATGATTCTTCCAGCCCAACATTTCACATGATATACTCTGTATATAAGTTAAACAAGCAAGGTGACAATATACAGATTTGTCATACTCCTTTCAAAAATTTGAATCAGTCCATTGTTTCATGTCTGGTTCAAACTGTTGCTTCTTGATCTGCAAGTTTCTTGCGAGATAGATAAAGTGGTCTGGTACTCCCATCTCTTTAAGAATTTCCCACAGTTTGTGGTTATCCATACAGACAAAAACTTTAGCATAGTTAATGAAGCAGAAATAGATGTTTTTCTGGAATTCATTTGCTTTATCCATGATCCAACAAACGTTGAGAATTTGATCTCTGGTTCCTCTGCCTTTTCTGAATCCAGCTTGTGCATCTGGAAGTTCTTTGTGGACTATTGACACCTAGCTTGAAGGATTGATTTTGAGCATAAACTTGATAGCATAAATGAGCTGAATTGTATGGTAGGTTGAACATTCTTTGGTATTGCTCTTCTTGGGGATTGGAATGAAAACTGACCTTTTCCAGTCCTGTGGCCACTGCTGAGTTTTCAAAATGTGCTGATATCTTGAGTACAGAACTTTAACAGCATTATCTTTTAGATTTTAAATAGCTCAGCTGGAATTTCATCACCTCCACTTTCTTTGTTGATAGTAGTGCTTTATAAGGCCCACTTGACTTCACACTCCAGGAAGTTTGGCTCTAGGTGAGTGACCACACCATCATGGTTACCTGGGTCATTAAGGCCTTTGAAAATACAGTTCTTCTGTGTATTCTTGCCTTTTCTTAAAACCTTCTGCTTCTGTTAGGTCCATATAGTTTCTGTTTGGTCCACGCCATTTCTTCTGCTTCTGTCAGGTCCATTCCAGATCAGAAAAGCCGTTATCAAAAAATCTACAAATAATAAATACTGGAGAGGGTATGGAGAACAGGAAACTATTTTGTACTGCTGGTGAGAATGTAGATTGATATATGCACTATGGGGAAGAGTATATGGAAGCTCCCTAAAAAAACTAAAAATAGAACCACCAAATGGTGCATCAACCCATTACTGAGCATATGCTCAGAGAAAAATTGTTGTTCAAAAAGACACATGCACCCCAATGTTCTGTGCAGCACTATTTACAGTAATGGTTGGTTTACCACACTGTAAGCTTCCACAATGGAAGCAATGTAAATGTTCATCAGTTGAGGAATGGATAAAGAAGATGTGGTTCACATACACAATGGATATTACTCATCCATGAAAAAGGAGTGAAATTGGGTCATTTGTAGAGAAGTGGATGGCCTAAAGACTTTCATATAGAGTGAAGTAAATCAGAAAGAGAAAAATGTCATATATTAATGCATATATGTGGAATAGATAAAAATGGTATGGATTATCTTATCTGCAAAACAGAAATAGAGACATAGATACAGAGAACAAGTGTGTGGACACCAGTGACGGAAAGGGAGTTTGGGATGAATTGGGAGATTGGGGTTGACATATATACAGTATTGATACTATGTATAAAATAAGTAACAAGAAATCTGTTATACAGCTCAGGGAACTCTGCTCAGTGCCCTGTGAAACCCTAAATGAGAAGAAAATCCAAAAAAGAGGGGCTATATGCGTAGGTATAGCTGAATCACTTTGCTGTACAATAGAAACTGACACAACTTTTGAAGCAACTCTAATCCAATAAAAATTAATTAAAGAAACTAAGAAATGTTTGTTGAATAAATGAATGGTAAGATTTAAAGAGCTTACTGTAGAGTTGGGTAGACAAGATATACACACATGAACAGCTGGAAAATAAAATACTTCACAGTACCACATTGAAGTTATTTATGTATTTATTTATTCATTTAGAAGATACCTAATGAATTTTTACCCTGCCCCAGGTGGGATTGCTGTTGAAAGTTTC
Organism: Budorcas taxicolor; assembly: GCF_023091745.1. Lineage (NCBI taxonomy): Eukaryota > Metazoa > Chordata > Mammalia > Artiodactyla > Bovidae > Budorcas > Budorcas taxicolor. The sequence continues at coordinate 4,320,185 of NC_068924.1, read as the reverse complement.
ATTCTTATCCTAGAGAAACACAGCACATTTTTTAAAAAGTGATCCTGGTCTTTGTTTGAAGACACTGTCTTTTAATATCTACGTTAAAAAAATGTCACTATTGTTCGACTTTGCAAAATTTTCTACTAATAGCATATAGTCTATAGTCCCTATTCTAAAGTAAGCAAATTTAATGAGACATTATTTGCATCATGAAACTTATTTAGATGTTAGATTGATGTGGAAACAGATTAAGAAGCAACAGTTAGAACTGAACATGGAACAACAGACTGGTTCCAAATTGGGAAAGGAGTACGTCAAAGCTGCACATAGTTACCCTGCTTATTTAACTTCTATGCAGAGTACATCATGTGAAAAGCCAGGCTGGATGAAGCACAAACTGGAATCAGGATTACCTGGAGAAATATCAATAACCACAGATATGCAGATCACACCACCCTTATGGCAGAAAGTGAAGAGGAACTAAAGAGCCTTTTGATGAAAGTGAAAGAGGAGAGTGAAAAAGTTGGCTTAAAGCTCAACATTCAGAAAACTAAGATCATGGCATCCGGTCCCATCACTTCATGGCAAATAGATGGGGAAACAGTGGAAACAGTGTCAGATTTTATTTTCGGGGGGCTCCAAAATCACTGCAGATGGTGATTGCAGCCATGAAATTAAGAGATGTTTACTCCTTGGAAGGAAAGTTATGACCAACCTAGATAGCATATTCAAAAGCAAAGACATTACTTTGCCAACAAAGATCCATCTAGTCTAAGCTGTAGTTTACCCAGTAGTCATGTATGGATGTGAGAGTTGAACTCTAAAGAAAGCTGAGCACTGAATATTGATGCTTTTGAACTGTGGTGTTGGAGAAGACTGTTGAGAGTCCCTTGGACTGCAAGGAGATCCAACCGGTCAATCCTAAAGGAAATTGGTCCTGACTATTCATTGGAAGGACTGAAGCTGAAGCTGAAGTTCCAATACTTTGGCCACCTGATTCGAAGAACTGACTCATTTGAAAAGACCCTGATGCTGGGAAAGATTGAGGGTGGGAGGAGAAGGGGAAAACAGAGGATGAGATGGTTGGATGGCATCAGCGACTCAATGGACATGACTTGAACAAGGCCCTGGAGTTGGTAATGGACAGAGAAACCTGGTGTGCTGTAGTCCATGGGGTCACAAAGAGTCAGACACAACTAAGTGACTGAACTTGATGTGGAAAAATACTTCTAGAAACAGAAGTCATAATTTGAAATTAGGGTCATGAGGTATGAATTCTCAGTAATACTCAGAGCTTGAGTTTTGAAAATATACTTCTTTTTTTTAATGAGATAAAAGAAAATTTGGAAGTATTCATTGAATTTCATAGGGTAAAGAGAAACTAGTTTTCAAACTTCATGATAATCTCATTAAGTAATATAATAACATGCTAAAGTAAATTATTTTCCAAAAGTGTGAGTTACTGACTGGGGTGGGACTATGGCTTAAGGTTTATTGATCTTTGACATTTGAAAAAGTCTGATCTTTACCCATCTGGAGGTATTCCAAGTTTGTATTATATCCCTTTATTGTGGAGTGAACAGTTGTGATACAAAAGAGCTTCATCCAAAAGAAGCACGATGAGCAAAAAAGAAGAAACCAAGCTTCTCTGAGTTAGATTTCGGTAGTTGTTCGGCTCTATATGCATTAAGGAAGGGCTAAGTTGGGGCCACACTGTTTGTACACTTACAATCTAGGCCTCTCAGAAAATTCTAACCATCAATCTATTCTTCCATGGCCTTCTATAGGGAGTTACTTACTAAAACACTACTGTAATGACCATTTTTAGATCTTTCTCTCTGTTGCAGTACCAACTATCTCTGTCCATTGCCTGCTTTCAGCTGAATCCATTAGTTTTAAATTATCCAGATCCATATCCAAACCTTATCTGTGCTTCAGCAGCAGAGCCCTGGCTGTGGCTAGAGCAGAGCAATATGCTTCCCTAAGTTGAAGAGCTCTCACTCTGTGTCATTAAGCATGGCAGCAGATACTCTGAAGTGCCACTTTGAGGGCAATACAAAAAAGCCGTGCTGTGGGTGATTGATCATCTGGGTTTCTGAATTACTGGTCCTGAGAGCTATTGCCACCAGCCAGGAAAGGTCAGGTCCCTAGGAGCACTTTAGATGATACATTTTGAAATTACTAGACTATGCACACTTTTTTTTTCTTCTGAAGCAATTCTCTACTAACTGTATGCAGTTATTGAGCTGATATTATCTTTGGGGAACAGTCAGTCATCTTTCCATCCTCAGTTTCTGAAGCCTTGCCATGTAATCAAGGGAGACTATAGAGCATAGTGAGAAAAAACACTGACTTGAAATCATATAGAACTGGGTTTGAAATCTAGCTCTACTACTTACTAGCTTGGGCTCTTAGGAGAGTATTTCAACCTATGTTAAATAGGGTTGATAATAGTACCTATATCCCGGGGTTCTTCACAGCCATAAATGAAATCATAATAATTATGGTGCTGAGTGCATGATCTTACACATGGTAAGCCCATAATATATGAAGCTTATATCATATTATTATTGTTGCATTAGTGTTCTTATCATAAAGATGAATGACAAAATGGGATCCTCAATGTTCCAGTTAACATCTAGGTGATGGCAATCAATTCAATTCACTCCATTTTTATTTTATTTATTTATTTATTTTTTAATTAAATTTTTATTTTTATTTTATTTTCCTTTACAATACTGTATTGGTTTTGCCATACATTGACATGAATCCACAACGGGTGTACATGCGTTCCCAAATATGAACCCCCATCCCATCTCCCTCCCCATAACATCTCTCTGGGTCATCCCCGTGCACCAGCCCCAAGCATCCTGTATCCTGCATCGGACATAGACTGGCGATTCGTTTCTTACATGATAGTATACATGTTTCAATGCTATTCTCTCAAATCATCCCACCCTCTCCCTCTCCCTCAGAGTCCAAAAGTCCGCTCTACACATCTGTGTCTCTTTTGCTGTCTCGCATACAGGGTCATCATTATCATCTTTCTAAATTCCATATATATGTGTTAGTATACTGTATTGGTGTTTTTCTTTCTGGCTTACTTCACTCTGTATAATCGGCTCCAATTTGATCCATCTCATTAGAACTGAGTCAAATGTATTCTTTTTAATGGCTGAGTAATACTCCATTGTGTATATGTACCACAGCTTTCTTATCCATTCATCTGCTGATGGACATCTAGGTTGCTTCCATGTCCTGGCTATTATAAACAGTGTTGCGATGAACATTGGGGTACACGTGTCTCTTTCAATTCTGGTTTCCTCGGTGTGTATGCCCAGCAGTGGGATTGCTGGGTCATAATGCAGTTCTATTTGCAATTTTTTAAGGAATCTCCACACTGTTCTCCATAGTGGCTGTACTAGTTTGCATTCCCACCAACAGTGTAGGAGGGTTCCCTTTTCTCCACACTCTCTTCAGCATTTATTGCTTGCAGATTTTTGGATCGCAGCCATTCTGACTGGTGTGAAGTGGTACCTCATTGTGGTCTTGATTTGCATTTCTTTGATAATGAGTGATGTTGAGCATCTTTTCATGTGTTTGTTAGCCATCCGTATGTCTTCTTTGGAGAAATGTCTATTTAATTCTTTGGCCCATTTTTTGATTGGGTCGTTTATTTTTCTGGAATTGAGCTGCATAAGTTGCTTGTATATTTTTGAGATTAGTTGTTTGTCGGTTGCTTCATTTGCTATTATTTTCTCCCATTCCAAATGTTGTCTTTTCACCTTGCTTATATTTTCCTTTGCTGTGCAGAAGCTTTTAATTTTAATTAGATCCCATTTGTTTATTTTTGCTTTTATTTCCAGAATTCTGGGGGGTGGATCATAGAGGATCCTGCTGTGATTTATGTCAGAGAGCAATTCACTCCATTTTTAAAGACATGGAATAAAGTGCTTGAGAAGTGAGTAAGACAGTTTCTGACTTGAAAAAAATTTTGTGTGCAAGACCAACATACTTGTATTTAGCTGTATTACTAACCAGGATACAATTAACTGGTCTAAAGCCTTGCTAGTCCAAGCGGGATCTGTGACCACCAGCAGGAGCATCACCTAGTAGATTATACATCTCAGGTCACATTGCAAGCCTTCTGAATGAGAATCTACATTTAACAAGATCCCCATTTAAATAACAGACACAAGGAAGTTTGAGAAGCAGTGGTCTAATGTTACATTAGAAACACACTTAGAAAAGACAGAAGAACCAGACATCAAATTGTCAACATCCATTGGATCATCAAAATAGCAAAAGAGTTCCAGAAAAATATCTAATTCTGCTTTATTCACTAGGCCAAAACCTTTGACTATGCATATCACAACAATCTGTGGAAAATTCTTAAAGAGATGGGAATATCAGACCACCTTACCTGCTTTCTGAGAAATCTATATGCAGATCAAGAAGCAACAGTTTGAACCAGCCATGGAACAACAGACTAGTCCCAAATCGGGAAAGGAGTATATCAAGCCTGTATATTGTCACCCTACTTATTTAACTTATATGTAGAGTACATCATGAGAAATGCTGGGCTGGATGAAGCACAAGCTGGAATCAAGATTGCAGGGAGAAATATCAACAACCTCAGATGACACCACCCTTATGGCAGAAATCGAAGTGGAACTGAAGTGCTTCTTGATGAAAGTGAAAGAGGGGAGTGAAAATGTTGGCTTAAAACTCAACATTCAAAAAACTAAGATCATGGCATCTGTTCCCATCACTTCATGGCAAATAGATTGGGAAACAGTGGAAACAGTGTTGGATTTTATTTTGGGGGGCTCCAAAATCACTGTAGATGGTGACTGAAGCCATGAAATTAAAAGACACTTGCTCCTTAGAAGAAAAGCTATGACCAATCTAGACAGCATATTAAAAAGCAGAGACATTACTTTGCCAACAAAGGTTCATCTACTCAAAGCTATGGTTTTCCCTGTAATCATGTATGGATGTGAGAGCTGGACCATAAAGAAAGCTGAGCAGTGAAGAACTGATACTTTTGTAGTGTTGGAGAAGACTCTTGAGAGTCCCTTGGACTGCAAGGAGATCCAACCAGTCCTAAAGGAAATTAGTCCTGAATCTTCATTGGAAGGACTGATGTTGAAGCTGAAACTCCAATACTTTGGCCACCTGATGCAAAGAACTGCCTCATTGGAAAAGAACTTGATGCTGGGAAAGATTGAAGGCAGGAGAAGGAGATGACAGAGGATGAAACTTGATGGACACGAGTTTGAGCAAGCTTTGAGAGTTGGTGATGGATAGGGAAGCCTGGCGTGCTGCAGTCCATGGGGTCACAAAATGTCGGACATGATTGAGGAACTGAACTGAACTGAAATGAACTGAACTGAACTGAATGTGTTACAAGCTAAGTCTTGTGGTGACGATTAGTTCTGATAGGAAGACTGGAGGGCTTGCTGATGAGGTTTGATTTATGTTGGGTCTCGGATGACAGATTTCAAAGAAGGCCAGAAGGTACGTTGATGGATGGGATACAATAAAAATAAAGGCATGAAGATTTTGTCTTTCTGTAAAAATGTATAATGTTTAGAGAAAGCACTAGTAGTTTCACAAACTAAATCACAGGGAATACAGAATGAAGTAGTGGGAGATGAGGCTAAAACATTTGGTTGGTAACAGAATCATGACCTGTCTTCAATGCCATATTATACAGTATGAATATCCTATATAAAATGAGCGCACAAAGTTTAGTTATTTGGGGGAAATAGGAATGCCTTAGTAATTGAGTTGAGGAGGACTTATGTTTGTAATTGAAATGTTGGACTGGAAGATCAAGAGATAAACTGGGATTGGATCATCAGAGAAGAGATTAAAAGGAAGATAACTAATTTAGTTTTGAACATACATGGTTTGAAGCATCTAAGGGATGTTCATGTGGAGGTGCACAGAAAGGGCAATTTGGGCTGAGAGGGAAGATCAAGGCAGAGAGGTGGGTTTTGGAAATTATGGCAGCATATGAAATCAACCAAATAATGTGTGCAGTTTATTAAGGAAGAGCATAACTCAGCATTAAACATTAGTGATGATTTAAAACCTGAGTGAAAAGAGAAATGCTAATATTCACTAACTGTAGAATATTCTTTATGTATACACAGAACACACCAGCCCCCACTCTGCAATACTACTTTTCTTCTTTAAAATTGCATCTGATATTAATGAAAACCTGCTTCCAAATCTCCAGGGATTTTTCCAGACTCTTCATTTTGCTAGTAATGGCTCTAAACTCCACCCAGTTCTGCCAAGAAGAAGACAAAGTTAAAATAGACACAGTAACTGTCTACATCTCCTCCAAGACTAGAAGCTGCTTTTATATTAATAAACTACCCAGAACTCATAACAACAACTTATTAACATTTTCTTTGCTTATACGTCCCTTTGTCCCCTACAAGTCTAAGCATGTAAATAACTTGTATTTATTTATGGTGCTTTTCTGTTCATATGATGATTTCCCACCAATTATGTTCTTTATTTCTCAGAATAACCTCTTGAAAGAAGCACTCTTTTTTTTTTCCTTTTTTTTTTAATTTTATTTTTTTTAATTTTAAAATCTTTAATTCTTACATGTGTTCCCAAACATGAACCCCCCTCCCACCTCTCTCCCCATAACATCTCTGTGGGTCATCCCCATGCACCAGCCCCAAGCATGCTGTATCCTGCATCAGACATAGACTGGCAATTCAATTCTTACATGATAGTATACATGATAGAATGCCATTCTCCCAAATCATCCCACCCTCTCAACTGGAGCCGATTATACAGAGTGAAGTAAGCCAGAAAGAAAAACACCAATACAGTATACTAACACATATATATGGAATTTAGAAAGATGGCAATGACGACCCTGTATGCAAGACAGGAAAAAAGACACAGCTGTGTATAACGGACTTTTGGACTCAGAGGGAGAGAAAGAAGCACTCTTTATCCCAATTTCAAAGCTAAGGCAACTGAGGCTCAGTGGTCTTTCCTAACATCTCAGAATTGGAGTACGATCCAACCTAGGCTTTTAGATTCTAAAGGCAAGATTTTCTTGCCTTTAGCCTGTTAATTGAACAGATTATAGCAAGATCAGGGTGTTAGTGTATTTGGGCTGCTACAACAATGCCGTAAACTAGGTGGGTTATGAATGACTGAGATTTATTGCTTACTGTTCTGGAGGCTGAGAAGTCTAAGATCAAGATGCAGGCAGATTCAGTATCAGGTAAAAACCTATTTGCTGGTTCACAGACAGCCATCTTCTTGCTTTACCTCTCATGGTAGAAGGAGTAAAAGTTCTTTCTGGGGTCTCTTTTTATAAGAGACTTATTTATAGGTGCTATGACTTCATGACCTGTTTATCTCCTAAAAGCCTCACCTCCTAATACCATTACTTTGAAACCTGGTTTTAACATACTAATTTTAGGGAAACACAAACAGCAGAATCATAGTACTCAATTGCATGATTTATTTCCTTCAGATCAGAAAATAATGGTCCAGTCACCTCATCTGCTAGAAACTAAAAAAAAATAAATATATTACTTCCCTGGTTATGGAAGAGGACACTAGATCTTCACTTTAGATGTTACCACTGCTGTAAACTGTACTCTTTCTCCTTGATGTGTTTCATTGATTGGCATTTGGTAACCACATAAGGCAAACAAACTGCTAATTGGAAGTAGCAATGCATATAAAATTACTTTTATTTCAAAACTGTATTATAATGAACAATAAACAAAAATTGTGCCTAGTCAGAATGTCAGAACAAGATTTGCTTTTCATTAGAAACCATGAATTTGTCAACTAAGAAAACACTGCAGCCTCAAGAGTTGTCTGAACAAGAGGAGTTGAGAGATGTCCAAATACTTTTAATGACAATGAAAATTGTCATACTAATAGACTGGCCAAAAACGTTTATATCTGGAGGGGTTATTTGAGGTACACTATGGAGTTTGTCCTAACTGTCATACTTTTTAAAAAAATTTGTAACAATCCTTTTTTCACATCTTAAATTTTGATGATGGCAACAGAAAATGACTGTGTACAAGGCTGTGTTGGTCTATACATTTAAAAGATATAATATACACATACATGTGGGAAGAATTTTAGAGCAAAGTGTATAGCTTTATGTAAAATAAAATTGCAATATACTTTGTGAACAAAGAATTCCTCAGGATGTGTTCTAGTGGTGGAGCTGAAACAGAATCCTACAAATAAATTTTAAATACTCATTGCAGTTTTGTTGCTGTTCAGTCGCTCAGTCATGTCTGACTCTTTCAGTCCCATGGACTGCGGCATGCTAAACTTCCTTCACCATCTCCTGGAGCTTGCTCAAACTCATGTCCATTGAGCAATGAAGCCATCCAACCATCGCATCTTCTGTCACCCCCCCTTCTCCTGCCCTCAGTCTTTCCAAGCATCAGCATCTTTTCCAAGGAGTTGGCTCTTCATATCAAGTGGCTAAAGCATTGGAGCTTTAGCATCAGCCATTCCGATGAATATTCAGGGTTGATTTATTTTATTTTATTTTTTTTTTGTGCTCTTTATATTTATTATTATTATTTTTTAATTTACATTACTGTGTTGGTTTTGCCATACATTGACATAAATCCACCACGGGAGTACATGAGTTCCCAATGCTGAACCCCCTTCCCACCACCCTCCCCATATCATCTCTCTGGGTCATCCCAGTGCACCAGCCCCAAGCATCCTGTATCCTGATTGACTGGTTTGATCTCTTTGCAGTCCAAGGGACTCTCAGGAGTCTTCTCCTGCACCACATTTTGAAAGCATCAGTTCTTCAGTATTCAGCCTTCTTTATGGTCCAACTCTCACATCTGTACATAACTTACTGCAGAAATCTTAGTTTTGACTGTATGGACATTTGTTGGCAAAGTTATGCTTCTGCTTTTTAATATGCTTTCTTTGTTGGTCGTAGCTTTTCTTCCAAGGAGCACGTATCTTTTAATTTCATCGCTGCAGTTACTGTCCACAGTGATTTTGGAGCCCAAGAAAATTAAGTCCATTGCTGTTTGCATCTCCCACCCCCTCACCCCCCCCACCCCCACCATTTGCTATGAAGTGGTGGGACCAGATGCAATGATCTTCATTTTTTAAACTCTGAGTTATGTCACCTTTTTCACTTTCCTCTTTCACTGTCATCAAATGCTCTTTAGTTCCTCTTCGCCTTCTCCCATTAGGGTGGAGTCATCTGCATATCTGACTTCACTGATATTTCTCCTAGCAACCTTGATTCCAGCTTGAGCTTCATCCAGCTTGGCATTTCATATGATGTATATTGCAAGCAAGTTAAATAAGTAGGGTGACATATAGAGCCTTCATATACTTCTTTTCCAATTTTAAACGGGTCCGTTGTTGCAGCATCTCTGGCAGTTATGGGGTTTGATTTTAAATGCGATTGTGCCCTGTCCACGGTCTAGTGGCTTCTTCTTTGTCCTTGGACATGGGGTATCTTTTTTGGTGGGTTCCAACATTCTCCTGTAGATGGTTGTTCAGCAGTTGGTTGTGATTTTGGTGTTTTTGTAGAAGAGGAGCTCATGTATTTCTACTCAGTCATTTTGAGTTCTAGATGGTTTAAGAGTGGTTTCAGTATTTCATAAACAGTATTCTGGGAGAAGGCAATGGCACCCCACTCCAGTACTCTTGCTTGGAAAATCCCAAGGATGGAGGAGCCTGGTGGGCTGCAGTCCATGGGGTCACGAAGAGTCGGACATGACTGAGCGACTTCACTTTCACTTTTCACTTTCATGCGTTGGAGAAGGAAATGGCAACCCACTCCAGTGTTTTTGCCTGGAGAATCCCAGGGATCGGGGAGCTTGGTGGGCTGCCTTCTATGGGGTCATATAGAGTCTGACACGACTGAAGTGACTTAGCAGCAGCAGCAGCAGCATTGGAGAAGGAAATGGCAATCCACTCCAGTATTCTTGCCTGGAGAATCCCAGGGACAGAGGAGCCTAGTGGGCTGCTGTCTATGGGGTCGCACAGAGTCAGACACAACTGAAGTGACTTAGCAGCAGCAGCAGCAGTAAACAGTATTCTTCCTTCATCTGAGAGTTCGAAACACTGTAATAATGCATTGTTACATATGATTATCACAGCAACCCATAAGTTCAGAGATACTGAGTAAATTGTTTAAGATCATAAAGCTCTGGAGTAGTGACAAAGGAGAGTAAGAGTCATGGGTCAATGGGCTCCTAAGTCATCCTACATAACTATCATCCTGCTGCTTTGCTTAAAATGACCTTGCACCAGCCAGAACTAGAACTGTCTCTTGAGTCTGCTAAGTCCTTTCCTAGAATTCTTTTCTCTGTTCTGTTCTCTTTTCAAATAGCTAAACTGACACTGGAAGTTAGTGTTAATTTAGACTCTAGACACCTGAGCAAATGTTTCCAAGCTTTCTTTCACAAGCTGCAAGCTGGGATTCCTGGAACCACTGCGTATGTCCCTTGGCAGCATGAAGTACTTCTGTTCCTAGAACCTCAAACATCACTGGACTTCCAAGATAAATATTATGAAAAGGTCAAGTTCTACTGACCCCAGCAGGCTCCTGATGAAGCTGCTACAGGAAGTTGGGCATGCTTCACTTAGTGAAAGCAAGTAGGGAGCACCTGCATGAGGAGTGAGACACCCTCCCAAGGAGAGGCCTGGGAAGAAGACTAATGAAGGTGGTTAAATCCTCTCACCGTGCTTGGCTTACAACTTGGCAGTGGCTGAACAAAGATACAGAGAACAATTAAATCCATCCCATAGATGATCCAGACCTAGTTTGGACATCCAGTGGACACCCAAGGAAAGAAGAAATGTGACTGGAGAGTCAAAGGAAAGGACATTATGGCCTAGATACCAGCTCTAGAATTAGGGTTTTAATTATTGATCTTAATGTATTTATATATGTGTGATAAATTTTATACATACATCTTATATATATATAGGAAGTGAAGTGAAGTTGGTCAGTCGTGTCTGACTCTTTGTGACCCCCATGGATTGTAGCCTGCCAGGCTCCTCCTTCCATGGGATTTTCCAGGCGAGAGTACTGGAGTGGGTTGCTGTTTCCTTTTCTAATATATATATAAATTTTGCATTTGCATATGTCATTTATATATGTGTGTATATATATATATATATATATATATATACTTACATATATATATACTTGAAGTGAAGTGAAGTGAAGTGAAGTCGCTCAGTCGTGTCCAACTCTTTGCGACCCCATGGACTGTAACCTATCAGGCTTCTCTGTCCATGGGATTTTCCAGGCAATAGCACTGGAGTGGAATGACATTTCCTTCTCCAGCGGATCTTCCCAACCCAGGGATCGAACCCAGGTCTCCCACATTGTAGACAGACGCTTTACCATCTGAGCCACCAGGGAAGTCCATACATATACTTACATGTATATATATATATATATATATATATATATATATATATATACACATATATATACACTATATATACGTATGTATACTGAGAAGGCAATGGCAACCCACTCCAGTACTCTTGCCTGGAAAATCCCATGGATGGAGGAGCCTGGTAGGCTGCAGTCCATGAGGTCGCTAAGAGTTGGACATGATTGAGTGACTTCACTTTGACTTTTCACTTTCATGCATTGGAGAAGGAAATGGCAACCCACTTCAGTGTTCTTGCCTGGAGAATCCCAAGGATGGGGGAGCCTGGTGGGCTGCCATCTATGGGACTGAACAGAGTCGGACACAACTGAAGCAACTTAGCAGCAGCAGCGTATATATATACACACATATATGTATATATAAATACACACACACACACACACACACACACACACATATATACAGCTACGTGCTAGCAAAGAAATGCTCAAAATTCTCCAAGCCAGGCTTCAACAGTATGTGAACCATGAAATTCCAGATATTCAAGCTGGATTGAGAAAAGGCAGAGGAACCAGAGATCAAATTGCCAACATTCATTGAATCAGCAACATTCATTGAAAAAGCAAGAGAGTTCCAGGAAAACATCTACTTCTGCTTTATTGACTACAACAAAGCCTTTGACTGTGTGGATCACAACAAACTGTGGAAAATTCTGAAAGAGAGGGGACTATCTGACTACCTTACCTGCTTCCTGAGAAATCTGTATGAAGGTCAAGAAGTATGTATGAAGGTCAAGTTTGAACAAGACATGGAACAACAGACTGGTTCCAAATTGGGAAAGGAGTATGTCAAGGCTGTATATTGTCAACCTGCTTATTTAACTTCTATGCCAGACTGGACGAAGCACAAGCTGAAATCAAGATTGCAGGGAAAAATATCAATAAGCTCAGATATGCAGCTGACACCACCCTTTTGACAGAAAGTGAAGGGGAACTAAAGAGCCTCTTGAAAGAAGAGAGTGAAAAAGTTGGCTTAAAACTCAGCATTCAGAAAACTAAGATCATGGCATCTGGTCCCACCACTTCATGGCAAATAGATGGGGAAACAATGGAAATAGTGACAGGCTTTATTTTTTGGGGCTCCAAAATCACTGCAGATGGTGGTTGCAGCCATGAAATTAAAAGACGCTTGGTCCTTGGAAGAAAAGTTATGACCAACATAGACAGCATATTAAAAAGCAGACATATTACTTTGCCAACAAAGTCCATCTAGTCAAAGCTATGGTTCTTCCAGTAGTCACGTATGGATGTGAGAGTTGGACTATAAAGAAAGCTGAGAACTGAAGAATTGATGCTTTTAATCTGTAATGTTGGAGAAGACTCTTGAGAGTCCCTTGGACTATAAGGAGATCCAACTAGTTCATTCTAAAGGAAATCAGTCCTGAATATTCATTGGAAGGACTGATAGTGAAGCTGAAACTCCAATACTTTGGCCACCTGAAGTGAAGAACTGACTTGTTGGAAAAGACCCTGATGCTGGGAAAGATTGAATGTAGGGGAGAAGGGGAGAACAGAGGATGAGATGATTGGGTGGCATTAGTGACCTGATGGATATGAATTTCATCAAGCTCCGGGAGTTGGTGATGGATGGGGAGGTGTGTTGTAGTACACGGGGTTGCAAAGAGTCAGACATGACTGAGCAACTGAATTGAACTGATAGTTGGACAAGACTGAGTGAATAACGCACTTTCACATATTGCAAATAACTAAACATACAGACAGACGGACACACATGCACACTCATCATATACTCATGGAGTGGAAGACATGAATAATCTGCATCCATTCAAAGTTCAATTCAGTTCAGTCGCTCAGTCGTATCTAACTCTTTGCGACCCCATGAATTGCAGCACGCCAGGCCTCCCTGTCAATCACCATCTCCCAGAGTTCACACAAACTCACGTCCATCGAGTCGGTGATGCCATCCAGCCATCTCATCCTCTGTCATCCCTTTATCCTCCGGCCCCCAATCTCTCCCAGCATCAGAGTCTTTTCCAATGAGTCAACTCTTTGCATGAGGTGGCCAAAGTACTGGAGTTTCAGCTTTAGCATCATTCCTTCCAAAGAACACCCAGGACTGATCTCCTTTAGAATGGACAGGTTGGATCTCCTTGCAGTCCAAGGGACTCTCAAGAGTCTTCTCCAATACCACAGTTCAAAAGCATCAATTCTTCAGTGCTCAGCTTTCTTCCCAGTCCAACTCTCACATCCATACATGACCACGGGAAAAACTATAGCCTTGACTAGACGGATCTTTGTTGGCAAACTAATGTCTCTGTTTTTAAATATGCTATCTAGGTTGGTTATAACGTTTCTTCTAAGGAATAAGTGTCTTTTAATTTTGTGGCTGCAGTTACCATCTGCAGTGATTTTGGAGCCCCCCAAAATAAAGTCTGATACTGTTTCCATTGTTTCCCATCTATTTCCCATGAAGTGATGGGACCAGATGAGTGATGGGACCAGATGCCATGATCTTCGTTTTCTGAATGTTGAGCTCTATGCCAACTTTTTCACTCACCTCTTTCACTCTCATCAAGAGGCTTTTTAGTTCCTCTTCACTTTCTGCCATAAGGGGTGGTGTCATCTGCATATCTGAGGTTATTGATATTTCTCCCAGCAATCTTGATTTCAGCTTGTGCTTCTTCCAGCCCAGTGTTTCTCATGATGTACTCTTCATAGAAGCTAAATAAGCAGGGTGACAATATGCAGCCTTGATGTACTCCTTTTCCTACTTGGAACCAGTCTGTTGCTCCATGTCCAGTTCTAACTGTTGCTTCCTGACCTACATATAGGTTTCTCAAGAGGCAGGTCAGGTGGTCTGGCATACCTATGTCTTTCAGAATTTTCCACAGTTTATTGTGGTCCACACAGTTAAAGGCTTTGGTGTAGTCAATAAAGCAGAAGTAGATGTTTTTCTGGAACTCTCTTGCTTTTTCCATGATCCAGCAGATGTTGGCAATTTGATCTCTGGTTCCTCTGCCTTTTATAAAACCAGCTTGGACATCTGGAAGTTCACAGTTCACATATTGCTGAAGCCTGCCTTGGAGAATTTTGAGCATGACTTTACTAGTGTGTGAGATGCGTGCAACTGTGCAGTAGCTTGAGAATTCTTTGCCATTGGCTTTCTTTGGGATTGGAATGAAAACTGACCTTTTCCAGTCCCGTGGCCACTGCTGACTTTTCCAAATTTGCTGGCATATTGAGTGTAGCACTTTCACAGCATCATCTTTCAGGATTTGAAAGAGCTCAACTGGAATTCCATCACCTCCACTAGCTTTGTTCATAGTAATGCTTTCCAAGGCCCACTTGACTTCCATTCCAGGATGTCTGGCTCGAGGTGAGTGATCATACCATCATTATTATCTTAGTCGTGAAGATCTTTATTGTACAGTTCTTCTGTGCATTCTTGCCACCTATTCTTAATATCTTCTGCTTGTTTAGGTCCATACCATTTCTGACCTTTATTGAACCCATCTTTGCATGAAATGTTCCCTTGGTATCTCTGATTTTCTTGAAGAGATCTCTGCTACTGCTAAGTCACTTCAGTTGTGTCCGACTCTGTGTGACCCCATAGACGGCAGCCCACCAGGCTCCCCCATCCTTGGGATTCTCCAGACAAGAATACTGGAGTGGGTTGCCATTTCCATCTCCAATGCATGAAAGTGAAAAGTGATAGTGAAGTCACTCAGTCGTGTCTGACACTTAGCCACGTCATGGACTGCAGCCTACCAGGCTCCTCTGTCCATGGGATTTTCCAGGCAAGTGTACTGGAGTAGGGTGCCATTACCTTCTCCAGAAGAGATCTCTAGTCTTTCCTATTTTGTTGTTTTCCTCTATTTCTTTGCATTGATCGCTGAGGAAGGCCTTCTTATCTCTTCTTGCTATTCTTTGGAACTCTGCTTTCAGATGCTTATATCTTTCCTTTTCTCCTTTGCTTTTCACTTGTCTTCTTTTCACAGCTATTTTTAAGGCCTCCTCAGACAGCCATTTTGCTTTTTTGCATTTCTTTTCCATGGGGATGATCTTGATCCCTGTCTCCTGTACAATGTCATGAACCTCCGTCCATAGTTCGTCAGGCACTCTATCAGAATTAGTCCCTTAAATCTATTTCTCACTTCCACTGTGTAATCATAAGGGATTTGGTTTAGGTCATACCTGAATGGTCTAGTGGTTTTCCCTACTTTCTTCAATTTAAGTCTGAATTTGGCAATAAGGAGCTCATGATCTGAGCCACAGTCAGCTCTTGGTCTTTTTTTTGCTGACTGTATAGAGCTTCTCCATCTTTGACTGCAAAGAATATAATCAATCTAATTTCGGTGTTGACCATCTGGTGATGTCTATGTGTAGAGTCTTTCTTTTGTGTTGTTGGAAGAGGGTGTTTGCTATGACCAGTGAGTTCTGTTGGCAAAAGTCTATTAGCCTTTGCCCTGCTGTATTCCGTATTCTAGGGACAAATTTGCCTGTTACCCCAGGTGTTTCTTGACTTCCTACTTTTGCATTCCAGTTCCCTATAATGAAAAGGACATTTTTTGGGGGCATTAGTTTTAGAAGATCTTGCAGGTCTTCATAGAACCATTCAACTTCAGCTTTTTCAGCATTACTGGTGGGGGCATAGACTTGGATTACTGTGATATTGAATGGTTTGCCATGGAAATGAACAGAGCTCATTCTGTCGTTTTTGAGATTGGATCCAAGTACTGCATTTTGGAGTCTTTTATTGACCATGATAGCTATTCCATTTCTTCTAAGGGATTCTTGCCCACAGTAGTAGATATAGTGGTCATCTGAGTTAAATTCACCCATCCAATCCATTTTAGTTTGCTGATACCTAGAATGTTGACGTTCACTTTTGCCATCTCCTGTTTGACCACTTCCAATTTGCCTTGATTCATGGACCTGACATTCCAGGTTCCTATGCAATATTGCTCTGTACAGCATTGGACCTTGCTTCTATCACCAGTCACATCCACAACTGGGTATTGTTTTTGCTTTGGCTTCATCCCTTCATTCTTTCTGGAGTTATTTCTCCCCTGATCTCCAGTTGCATATTGGGCACCTACTGACCTGGGGAGTTCCTCTTTCAGTATCCTATCATTTTACTTTTTCATACTGTTAATGGGGTTCTCAAGGCAAGAATACTGAAGTGGTTTGCCATTCGCTTCTCCAGTGGACCACATTCTGTTAGACCTCTCCACCATGACCTGCCCATCTTGGGTGGCCCCACAGCACATGGCTTAGTTTCATTGAGTTAGACAAGACTGTGGTCCATGTGATTAGACTGACTAGTTTTCTGTGATCATGGTTTCAGTGTGTCTGCCCTCTGATGCTCTCTTGCAACATTTACCTTCTTACTTGGATTTCTCTTACTTTGAATGAGGGGTATCTCCTCACTGCCACCCCTCCTGACCTTGAACGTGGAGTAGCTCCTCTAGGCCCTCCTGCACCCGCGTAGCCACAGCTCCTT
Source organism: Budorcas taxicolor (assembly GCF_023091745.1). NCBI lineage: Eukaryota > Metazoa > Chordata > Mammalia > Artiodactyla > Bovidae > Budorcas > Budorcas taxicolor. The sequence goes on along the minus strand of NC_068924.1, from coordinate 4,303,272 downwards.
GGACAAGGGGTTGCTCCTCTCAGCCGATGCCCCTGGCCTCGGATGTGGAGTAACTCCTCCTGGCTGCCGCCCCTGCCTGGGATGCTGGGTAGGTCCCCCCGAATGCCGCCCCTGATCTCGGACGTGGGGTAGCTCCTCACCAAGGTCATATCGTTAAATGTCAATATTGCTAGATGTATCTGGAGCTCCTTTTAAGTTCATGAGACCATGTTATGGAATCAGGCAGGATCTGGGATGAAATTCTGTTATCTGTTACCTCCATCTTTTATCTGCTATCAAATCTGAACTGTGGTTTTATTTGCAGAATGAGATAACAGTCTCCAACTTAAATGGAGCAGCATAAAAGTTAAGCGAGGTCACTTATGACCAATATACATCCCCAAACATGATACATAGAGGGTGCTCAGTAAAGAGTCCTCTTATCTCATCTTTGTCTGCAACTATGTAAGTAGGATTTTCCTCTAAATTTGCTGATGAATTAATGCATCTGATTGAACATTTATGCCCACATCATTTTCAAAATGATTTGGAGTAAGTGGTTTGTTGGATAGACAGATAAACATGGATTTTGAGTAACCCAGAGATGACAGTCATACACTAAAACAAACCCATAATTTAGGGGTGTCCACATCACTTTTGCAAACAAAGGTCCATCTAGTCAAGGCTATGGTTTTTCCAGTGGTCATATATGGATGCGAAGGTTGGATTGAAGAAAGCTGAGCACTGAAGAATTTATGCTTTTGAACTGTGGTGTTGGAGAAGACTCTTGAGAGTCCCTTGGACTGCAAGGAGATCCAACCAGTCCATTCTAAAGGAGATCAGTCCTGAGTGTTCTTTGGAAGGAATGATGCTAAAGCTGAAACTCCAGTACTTTGGCCACCTCATGCAAAGAGTTGACTCATTGGAAAAGACTTTGATGCTGGGAGGGATTTGGGGCAGGAGGAAAAGGGGATGACAGAGAATTAGATGGCTGGATGGCATCACCGACTCGATGGACGTGAGTCTGTGTGAACTCTGGGAGATGGTGATGGACAGGGAGGCCTGGTGTGCTGCGATTCATGGGGTTGCAAAGCGTCAGACACGACTGAGTGACTGAACTGAACTGAACTGAACTGACATCACTTTTAGCCTTCCACATGCCACGGGGCTGCATTCTAGGTAACGGTCTTACATTAGCTATGAATAAACACTGCTTTTCTTGGTGCAGTCATACAAAGATAAATGTTATGTGAATAAAACCCTGAAAGAATGCAAGTCTCATCTGCTTTTTAAAATCCTGTTTCACAATTTTATTTCACTTAAGTCACACCTGTTGATCTGCTATGAAAATTCATCTCTGCATTTCAAAGCCTATGAATCATAAATAAATATTTCTATCTGTTGTAAAAGTTCACAAAATTCCTTAAGGGAGGAGTGGATCTCTAATCTCATTTTGCTGGTATCCATCGAAGGAATTTCAAATCAGACAAATTTTCCTGTAGATGAGTGTGTGTTGTTTCTTGTTGCTTGTTTCAATTTGACTTCTTCAAAAAATCAGTTGCAAACACATGTGAACATTAAATGGAGGCACAAATAACTGATCTCCCCAGGGTAAAATTAAAAAATACAGTGAGTGCATGATATAAAAATACCATGGATAGCCTGTGGTTTGAATTAATGTTTATACTCCACTTCTGAGAAGTTGAAGATTGTTCTTCTATCCCTTGAATTTTCCTTTTGTTCTGTCTTTCTATCTTTTGGGAAACACATTGAAAAAATATTTATCTCTATCCCAGGCATTGGGCATTGCAGTTATAGAAATAGATGTTCCAGCTTTCAAAATGTCTGTAAGCCAGCAGGGGAGAAAAAAATTCATAACCATAAACCAGAGTGGGTATCCACTCTTGTCTCACAAAGTTAACTGCTGAAATAAATTTAGTCTTTCAGATAGAATTTCTGGTGGGAAGAGACCATAATGACCAGTTGACAAGAATGTTCTAGTTTCCTTGATATAAGTGAATAAACTGATATGTTGGTTTACAAATAAGTCTCTTGGATTTTGATGAGTCATTTCCTAAGATCCCAGTACCACAGAGTGAAGTGAAATGGTAAAACCACAGGGCTGAGTGAGCCCTTCTGAGAAAGGCCTCTGAGCTCTCAGTGATTCTGACAAGGAGGTGTCACCTGCAGAATGGTGATTTCCTTGGTTCTTGCCTTCTCAAAGGAAAGAATCCAGTCAAGAGGCATAGAGCAGTTTTAAGTAGCAAGAGTTTCATTAAGCAAAAGTGGAAGTACACTCCAGAGACAGTATGAGAGAGGACTGTCCGGAAAACAGAAGTAGCCATGCAATGGAGTAGGGCTGGGTTTTTAGAGTGGTGCTCCCTCCCTCCCCGTGTCCTGTGTCATTTGACTGACAAGTTGATTGACATTTTTGATTACATAACTTTTCTCCTAGTACACAGGTGCTCACTCATAAGCACCAAGGCAAAACTCAGTGGTGGGAGAGGTACCAAAAAATTGCAAGGCTAATACATTGCAAATATGGCATGATGAACCCTGGGCTTCTTTGAGTTACCTTTTAGGTCCTGCTACACTGGCATTAAACTGCAGTGGCAGTTTTATCTTGTTTGGTCCTTATATGGCTGGAAACCATGGTGGTAGTCCTTGAGCCCATTTCTGGGTGTGATCTGACCACCACTGTCCATCCAGGATTGGGTGGGAACTGCTCATGTCTGACTAGCTGACTAACAGAGGCACCCACCTTAAGATCCAGCATAAGGTATTCACCTCTCCTATCACATCCTAGCAGTGGTACAAAATAGGATGAGTAGAGTTTGGGGCTGTCAAGAATTGAAGTAACTCTCTAGTTGAAGTAACATTTGGGCAGAGAGAAAAGAAAGGAATACTTTTAAAGTCTCTGCCACATTTCTTCATGTGCTTAGCTTACAGTAGCTGTTAATTACCCCACATTACACATTCAGTAAAGAACCAGTATGAAATTTGAATTTAGATGCACATTGTGCCTATTTATTTTTTCCAAAAATATTATGAGTTGATATATCAAGAGCTGCAAGTTTAGGCTTTTTAGCAGTTCATTTCCATATCTAAATATTCCTGGAAAAGAATCAGATATGTATACAGATGATATCAATAGTGTTTATTTGTGTGTTATATATACTTTAAAAAATGGAAACAACCAGGAAAATCAGCAAGAGAAATACAGTTCAATAAATGACATTGCAATTGTATGATGGAACATTATACAAAATTTTTTAAATAAAAATTTAGAGACATTTTGTTATTTCAATAAAAAAGCAGAACTCAAAATTGCAGTTATTTTGCTATTATTTTTTAATGCACAGAAAATATGCTAGAGGGAAGTAAGTGTTAATTTCTAGATAATAAGCATATAATTAAATTTCTTTTCACTTTTCAGTAAGTTCAAATTTTCTAAAATTGAACATGAAATATTTTTACTTTATAGTGATAATTTTAAAATAATTGTATTAACTGATGTTTTTCATGTATTTTCAAGCTTTCAAAGAGTTTTCATATACATTATATTTAATCTCATAAATTACTAATAGTCTATGGAATACTGCTATTCATCTTCATATGTGAAGAAACAGACTCAAAGAGCTGGAAAATAGTTTGGCAGAGTTCACATAGTGACACTTGAGACTTGAACTATGGTGGTCTTTTCTTTCACATTCTTTCCCAACCATCATGTCATATTTCTTTTAAGAGCCTGTATGACTGTGTGGTTAATTCAGAACCTCCTATAATCTCTTCTGCATGAGCTTCCATTTGCTCAGCAGTAAAGAATCTGTATGCAATGCAGGAGATGTAGGTTTGATCCCTGAGTCAGGAAGAGACCCTGGAGAAGGAAATGGCTAATCTAATCCAGTATTCTTGCCTGGAACTTGTATGGGCAGAGGAACCTGGTGGGCTACAGTCCATGGGATTGCAAAAGAGTCAGACATGATTTAGTGACTAAACAACAGCAATAATCTCTCCTATGTAGCCTCCCCCTCAGCCTGCTCCCCAACTTTTTGGTTTCTAAAGAACCTTCTATGAGTGATAAGAACTGGTTCCTCATGCCTTTTTGTTATTTAGTGGCTAAGTCATGTTCCACTCTTTGCTGCATCATGGATTGTAGCCTGCCAGGCTCCTCTGTTCATGGGATTTCCCAGATGGAAATACTGGAGTGGATTGCCATTTGCTTCTCCAGGGGATCTTCCCGACTCAGGGATTGAACTCTCATCTCCTGCCTTGCAGGTAGATCTTTACCACTGAGCCATCAAGGAAGCCTTACCCATGCCTACATGCAGTCATTTATTTTCTCTGTTGCAATATTATTTTTTAACTTGTAGGCTCATTTATGGACAAATAGGAAACCACACTGCTCTGATTATAGTAACCAAATTCTGACCTATTTGTGAGCCTCAGAGTTCAGTCTGTGGGACTTTGAAGTGAGGTCTCTAGAGTGGAGGGACCACAATTATAGACTGTACCTTTTTCTAATCTGAAAACTCCATAGTTTAATTGATGGCTTGAGTTGCTTTCTTTTTAATGCTCTCCTTATTTCATTATTCCAAAGCTAATCTACTTTAAAAGAAGCATTTAATTTCATCTATGAGCCAAGGCTTAATATCACTAGATATCTTTTAACAAGCTAATTGAATGATATCTAGTCACTGTTAAATTCTTCAAAGGACCTAAGTGATTAGTGGTCTGCATAAAGGCCAGTAATTACTAGAACTTATTGCTACTTCTTCTTCTTCTTTTTTTTTTTCCAACCAGAAGATAAGGAAACAAGGCCTCTGACTCTTTTTTAATGATGGAAAATTAAGCTAACTTACCCAATTAATGTCAGTGCTAGGTCAAAATTTGAATTTTTGCCATAGTACAAAATATTGCTGGGAGAAATCTCAACAATTTCAGGTATGCAGAAGATATCACTCTAATGGTAGAAAGTGAAGAGGAATTAAAAAACCTCTTGATGAGGGTAATAGAGGAGAATGAAAAAGTTGGCTTAAAACTCAACATTAAAAAAAAACAAAGATCATGGCATCTGGTCCCAACACTTCATGACAAATAGAAGGGGAAAAAGTAGAAGTAGTGACAGATTTTTTTTCTTGGGCTCTAAAATCACTGAGGATGGTTACTGCAGCCATGAAATTAGAAGACAATTGCTTCTTGGAAGAAAAGCTATGACAAACCTAGACAGCACACTAAAAAGAAAAAAAACATCATTTTGCTGACAAAGTTCCATATAGTCAAATCTTGTTTTTTCCAGTAGTCGTGTATGGATATAACAGTTGGACCATAAAGAAGGCTGAGCACTGAACTGATACTTTTGAATTGTGGTGCTGGAGAAGACCCTTGAGAGGCCCTTGGAAAGCAAAGAAATCAACCCTGAATACTCATGGGAAGGACTGAGGCTGCAGCTGAAGCTCCAATATTTTGACCGCCTGGTGACTCATTGCAAAAGACCCTGATGCTGAAAAAGATTTAAGGTAGAAGGAGAAGAGGGCAACAGAGGATGAGATGGTTGGATATCATCACTGAATCAATGAACATATACTTGAGTATACTCTGGGAGATAGTGAAGGACAGGAAAGCCTGATGTGCTGCAGTTTATGGGGTCACAAAGAGTCAGATACAACTTAACAACTGCAGAGCAACAATATCTAAGTTTGTCTAGTGAAGAATTAATTAAGCAATTATGTTCTTCCGGATTAAGGGAAAAAGAAAATAAAGTTATGCATTTTGGGGGGGGATACAATGCAATGTCTTCAATGTTTTCCTACTAATTTCCTCTGGAGATCAAGATTTACACGATGAAATGCACTTTTGCATATGGAATCAGTGTAGTTTGCCATGTTGCTTTTCTGAAAAGCACAATAAAAATGTGAAATATGAACTAGGCATTCTGTTCCTGATAATGAGGACTTTCAGGCAAAAAACTCTGCTCTTCAACTAAGAGTTTACATGCTGCAACTAATGATCCAACTTTCCACAGTGAAGATGGAAGATTCCAAGTGCTTCAGTCAAATAAATAAATATTTTTAAAAATCTGAATTTCAGAAAGGGCTTACATCTTAGCTGAGGATTCTATAACAAAATACCATTAACTGGGTAGTTTAAACCATAGAAAATTATTTCTCGCAGTTCTGGAGGCTTCTAAATTCAAGATCAAGGTTCTGGCAGGGCTTGGTCCCTGGTGAGAGCCCACTTCCTGGCTGGCTGATGGTTACTTTTTCACTTAATCAGTGCAACAACTCTCCTTCTTATAAGGCTGTTAATTCCACCATAAGGCTCTGCTCTCGTGACCTAATCCAACCCTAATCACCCCTCAAAAGACCCTATCTCCAGATATCACTTTAGGGTTAGGACTTTAACATAAGACTTTAGGGAGGCAGGGGGCACAAATGTTCAGTCCATAACAACTTGCATGGATTATGCAGAAGCAACCGGATTTTTAAAAGTTGGTAAATCCTAGGAAATACAGAAAGCACAAATGTTTCTTTCACTTGAGTGGAGATGAGGGAAGCATCTGTTCCTGCCTTCCTGCTGGCTGGAAGGAAATAGATTGTGCTTGTTCTGCAAAGAAAGAGTTACGCTTGCTGCACCTCTGCTTTCCAGCTCAGAGATTTGCTTCCTGGAGACAGCTGAGCCCTGTGGCCTTTAACGCCTGTCAAATGATGGTACCTAGATCCTGACAAAGGGGCAGGAAAGCAAGGGAAAGGAGGACATTCACAAAGTGAATTGTCAAGACTAAATTAAGATCAGTTGTCAGTCCCAGAACTAATTCCTAGGTATCCTTGAATAAATTGTAAATGATTTATTCATTTGTATTCTATGAAGCAACAGTCCTAGCTCTAATATCATAGGAATTTGAAACAGTTCCATAATGTCTATTGTTTTAACTTTTAAAATTTGAATTTATTCATGTTTTTTTCTGAAAGCATCTTGATAAAGTCGTGGCCAGTTAAAACAATTTTCACAGTCTCTTCCATGAAAGAAACAATAACATTTATACTAGCAAATGACATTTGGGCTATTTTTTTTGTAAATGCATCTTGTTTATGAAATACCATACTGGGTATTATCTCTAGTTAGATGACTCATGCTTTGATCAGGCTAGGTTCAAGGATATTATGTCTTCTGGCAAATGAATCTGGCTTGGTGCATTTTTTTTCTAAAAGAATTGAGGACTCAAGCATGCTTTCCTCAGATTTTCAATACTAATTGGAGTAAAGAGAGGAAAACAAATGTTGATCTTCATCTTCCCAGAATACCTCAGTAGAGACTCTATCTGTGATTAACAGAATATGTGGATATTGAGTATTTGCAAGGTGAAAAATTTCACTCAGCAGTCTTGGAAAGCAGATCAGTGTATAATGGTACAAAGCAAACTATATACCTTTTGAGAGAAGGCTGAGTAGTCTAAATGCATCCCTCTCAAAATTCATATGTTGAAGCCTAACCCCTAATGCCATGGTTTTTGGAAGCGGGATATTTGGGACGTGATTAGTTATGAGAGTAGAACCCTCATTAATGGTATTAGTGCCCTTTTGAAAGCGACCCCAGAAAGCTCTGTCCCACCTTCCGCTAGTGAGAATATACAAACAAAACAGCCATCAACGAACCAGGAAGCAGCTCTCACCAGATAGCAACTGTGCCAGTAGCTTGATCTTGGACTTCTCAGATTCCAGAACAGTGAGAAATATATTTCTGTTGTTTATAAACCACACAGGTCTATGTATTATTAGTCATGAAAACTCAACCTACATTGTGGTTTTGCTACTTTGGTTGCATGTTAGTATCACCTGGGAAAATTCTTTTTAAAAAAAATTTATTTATTTTAATTGGAGGCTAATCACTATGAACAAAGTAGGTGGAAGTGAGAGAATTCCAGTTGAGCTATTTCAAATCCTAAAAGATGATGCTGTGAAAGTGATGCACTCAATATGCCAGCAAATTTGGAAAACTCAGCAGTGGCCACAGGACTAGAAAAGGTCAGTTTTCATTCCAATCCCCAATCAAGGCAATGCCAAAGAATGTCCAAACTACTGCACAATCGCATTCATCTCAAATGCCAGCAAAGTAATGCTTGAAATTCTCCAAATGAAGCTTTAACAGTTCATGAACTGTGAACTTCCAGATATTCAAGCTGGTTTTAGAAAAGGCAGAGGAACCAGAGATAAAAGTGCCAACACCCATTGGATCATCAAAAAAGCAAGAGAGTTACAGAAAAACATCTACTTCTGCTTTATTGACTACAACAAAGCCTTTGACTGTGTGGATCACAACAAACTGTGGAAAATTCTGAAAGTGATGGGAGTATCTGACCACCTTACCTGCTTCCTGAGAAATTTGTATGAAGGTTAAGAAGTATGTATGAAGGTCAAGTTTGAATCAGACATGGAACAACAGACTGGTTCCAAATTGGGAAAGGAGTACATCAAGGCTGTATATTGTCACCCTGCTTATTTAACTTCTATGCAGAGTACATCATGAGAGAGGCTGGGCTGGATGAAGCACAAGCTGCACTGGGACGACCCACAGGGATGGTATGGGGAGGGAGGAGGGAGGGGGGTTCAGGATGGGGAACACGTGTATACCTGTGGTGGATTCAAGTTGATGTATGGCAAAACCAATACAATATTGTAAAGTAACTAACCTCCAATTAAAATAAATAAATTTATATTAAAAAAGATTACCAAGAGAAATATCAATAATCTCAAATATGCAGAAGACACCACCCTTATGACAGAAATTGAAGAGGAACTAAAGAGCCTCTTGAGAAAGTGAAAGAGAAGAGTGAAAATGTTGGCTTGAAACTCAACATTCAAAAAATGAAGATCAACAGCATCCATTCCCATCACTTTGTGGCAAATAGATGGGGAGACAATGGAAATGGTGACAGACTTTATTTTGGGGGCTGCAAAATCACTGCAGATGGTGACTGCAGCCATGAAATTAAAAGATGCTTACTCCTTGGAAGAAAAGTTATGAACAAGCTACACAGCATATTAAAAAGCAGAGACATTACTTTGCTGACAAAGGCCCGTCTAGTCAAAGCTATGGTTTTTCCAATAGTAAGGATGTGAGAGTTGGACTATAAAGAAAGCTGAGCACCAAAGAATTGATGCTTTTGAACTGTGGTGTTGGAGAAGACTCTTGAGAGTCCCTTGGACTGCAAGGAGATCCAACCAGTCCATCCTAAGGAAATCAGTTCTGAATACTCATTGGAAGGACTGCTGCTGAAGCTGAAACTCCAATACTTTGGCCACCTGATGCTAAAAACTGACTCATTGGAAAAGACCCTGATGCTGGGAAAGATTGAAGGCAGGAAGAGAAGGGATGACAGAGGATGAGATGGTTGTATGACGTCACTGACTCAATGGACATGAGTTTGAGCAGGCTCCGGGATTTGGCAATGGACAGGGAAGCCTGGCATGCTGCAGTCCATGGGGTTGAAAAGAGTCAAACATGACTGAGCGACTGAACTGAAGTGAATTACTTTACAGTATTGTGCTGGTTTTTGCCATACATTCACATGAATCTGCCATGGGTGTACCTGTGTCCTCCCATTCTGAAATCCCCTCCCACCTCTCTCCCCACCCCATCCCTCTGGATTGTCCCAGAGCACCAGCTTTGAGTGCCCTGCTTCATGTATTGAACTTGCACTGGTCATCTGTTTTACATAAGGCAATATATAGGCTTCAATGCTATTCCTCGCCTTCTCCCATGTAGTGCAAGAGTTTGTTCTTTACATCAGTGTCTCTTTTGCTGTTTTGCATATAGGGCCATTGTTACTGTCTTTCTAAATTCCATACATATGTGTTAATATATTTTATTGGTGTTTCTCTTTCTGGCTTACTTCACTCTGTGTAATAGGCTCCAGTTTCAGCCACCTCATTAGAACTGACTCAAATGTGTTCTTTCTTTATAGCTGAGCAATATTCCATTGCATATATGTACCACAACATCCTTATCCACTCATCTGCCAATGGACATCTAGGTTGCTTCCATGTCCTAGCTATTGTAAACAGTGCTGCAATGAACATTGGGGTACATTTGTCTCTTTCAATTCTGGTTTCCTCTGTGTGTATGCTCAGCAGTGGGATTGCTGGGTTGTATGGCAGTTCTATTATCATTTTTTTTTTAAGGCATCTCCACACTGTTTTCCATAGTGGCTGTACTAGTTTGCATTCCCACAAACAATGTAAGAGGGTTCCCTTTTCTCCACACCCTCTCCAGCATTTATTGTTTATAGACTTTTTGATGGCAGCCATTCTGACTGGCATGAGATGGTACCTCATTGTGGTTTTGATTTGCATTTCTCTGATAATGAGTGATGATGAGCATCTTTTCATGTGTTTGTTAGCCATCTGTATGTCTTCTTTGGAGAAATGTCTGTTTAGTTCTTTGGCCCACTTTTCGATTGGGTCAATTACTTTTCTGATACTGAGCTGCATGAGCTGCTTGTATATTTTTGAAGTTAATTCTTTGTCAGTTGTTTCATTTGCTATTACTTTCTCCCATTCTGAAGGCTGTCTTTCCACCTTGCTTATAGTTTCCTTCATTGTGCAAGAACTTTTAAGTTCAATTAGGTCCCATTTGCTTATTTTAGTTTTTATTTCCATTATGCTGGGAGGTGGATCATAGACGATCTTGTTGTAATTTATGTCAGAGGGTGTTCTGCGTATGTTTTCCTCTAGGAGTTTGATAGTTTCTGGTCTTACATTTAGATCTTTAATCCATTTTTATTTCATTTTTGTGTATGATGTTAGAAAGTGTTCTAGTTTCATTCTTTTACAGGTGGTTGACCAGTTTTCCTCCTGGGAAAATTCTTAATGTCCATTTTTATTGCTGTTTTTCAGTCACTGAGTTGTGTCCAACTCCTTGAAACCCCATGTAGCCAGGTTTCCTTTTCCAATGCCCATATTGCACCTTATCAATTACATCTGAATCTCTGGGGGTGGAATCCAGGCATTTGGGTAGATGATTCCCATGCACAAGCAAAGTTAGAAACTTCTATACAGTTAGTTTTTCATTTCAAGCTGCTTTTGCAGCAATCTGTGCTATTGACAAGTCTGTGCATATAAGCAACAACGGACACACTTTGATTAAAACTAAACAATTTCCCCAGCAATTTTTCCTCTTCTAAGTTTAACCTTATGACACAAAATGTGAAAACGTGTTAGCAATTATCAAAGTCAAGTCTACTTGAATACTGGGATAAATAAATTATTTATTATTTAAGCATGAATTTTGATTTCCTATAGTCTGTTTGAAATTATGGGAGCATGAAAAAAACCTTCACTTTAATTTCAAATCTATAATATTACTATCAGATTTTAATATAAATCTTATATAATTATGAGATTCACACTCCTGAGCTCTAGGTGGGCATTTTAATAAATACCTGTATCACTGATCATCCTGTTCACACCGTTCACTGAACCCAGGGTAGGCAAGGTGTGAGCTAAGAGGTTGGAAGGAAAGTTGAAGAGTAGTAGGAATTGCAGACATGTTGATTCTCTGCTGGCTGGCTTGGCAGCCATAACATAAGCTAGCACAACACACCCTCTCTCCTGGCTGACACAGCAGCTGTAGCAGTAGACACGTTCTATGCTCTCCTCTCATGGCTGACCTGATGGACACACCATGAGGCAGCAGAAATGCCGCCACTTTCACAGGTGGAGCTCACACACGCGTACCACACCCAGCAACCCCTGACCCAGCAACCCCTGACCCAGCAACCCCTGACCCAGTAACCCCTGACCCAGCAACCCCTGACCCAGTAACCCCTGGCCCAGCAACCGCTGACCCAGCGAGCACCTCATGAAGTGTGTGCGCAGTGCTATAAATCATCTCAGCTGTTACAGAGTCATTATTTACAGTGTGGGGCGAGAGAGCCTGAACACACCATCTTGCCTAATTTGCCCTCCCCACAATCTACCCCTTCAGGGTCTTTCACCTCACATTCTATGTGCAGTCCATCTGTGATAACACTGGCCCTTGGATTTACATGTTGCAACAGCAGTAGCCACAATAACAGTCACATCCCCAACACATAGCAAAACCCAACCCCAAGTATCGCCTGGAACTCATGGGGCCGTCCTGCCCTCGTGGGGCTAGAAGGGCCACCCACTGCTTGTGGAGTGCCTTCATCTGCCTTAACCAAATCCAGTCCACCTCCCGTCCTTGTGAAATTTCAGGAAAACCTCTACAGGGGCAAATCCACCCCTGCAGGGCTTTATATTCAGTCCAGTTCAGTTCAGTTCAGTTCAGTCGCTCAGTCGTGTCCGACTCTTTGCGACCCCATGAATCGCAGCGTGCCAGGCCTCCCTGTTCATCACCAACTCCTGGAGTTCACTCAAACTCATGTCCATCGAGTCATAAAGGATTGCAAAAACCCCCTACAGGGGCCAGGCCCAAACCTCAAGGAGGGGATTTTTGTGGCACTCTCAGCCCACCCACAAGATTGCAAGTGCTTTCACACTGTTCTAAATCTGCAAGAGAATCAGAGGTCAGTAGCACATGACAGGATACAGTCTTTTCAGCACATCGTTATAAGTCTATATCATAGGACACAGCTTCTAGCATACAAGTCTGCATCATAGGACACAGCCTTTAAAAGACAATTTTCTACATAGGACACAGCTTTACAGTATGCTGCTGCTGCTTCTAAGTCACTTCAGTCGTATCTGACTCTGTGCGACCCCATAGATGGCAGCCCACCAGGCTCCCCTGTCCCTGGGATTCTCCAGGCAGGAACACTGGCGTGGGTTGCCATTTCCTTCTCCAATGCGCGAAAGTGAAAAGTGAAAGTAAAGATGCTCAGTCATGTGCGATTCGTGGCGACCCCATGGGCTGCAACCTACCAGGCTCCTTCAACCATGGGATTTTCCAGGCAAGAGTACAGGGGTGGGATGCCATTGCCTTCTCCGTCTTTACAGTATACCTCTGCACAAATCTGTGCATATTTGCATCTGCATAACCTGGATGGGACCCCTGCCGGCTTCGAGGTCTTCACACTTTCAAAACGGTGTCTCCCATGCTTTCCCTCTACTTGTCTTAGTCAGTCAGTCAGTCAGTTCAGTCTCTCAGTTGTGTCCGACTCTTTGTGACCCCATGAATTGCAGCACGCCAGGCCTCCCTGTCCATCACCAACTCCCGGAGTTCACTCAGACTCACGTCCATCCAGTCAGTGATGCCATCCAGCCATGTCATCCTCTGTCATCCCCTTCTCCTCCTGCCCCCAATCCCTGCCAGCATCAGAGTCTTTTCCAATGAGTCAACTCTTCGCATGAGGTGGCCAAGGTACTGGAGTTTCAGCTTCAGCAGCATTCCTTCCAAAGAAATCCCAGGGCTGATCTTCTTTAGAATGGACTGGTTGGATCTCCTTGCAGTCCAAGGGACTCGCAAGAGTCTTCTCCAACACCACACTGCAAAAGCATCAATTCTTTGGTGCTCAGCTTTCTTCACAGTCCAACTCTCACATCCATACATGACCACTGGAAAAACCATAGCCTTGACTAGACGGACCTTATTCGGCAAAGTAATGTCTCTGCTTTTGAATATGCTATCTAGGTTGGTCATAACTTTTCTTCCAAGGAGTAAGCGTCTTTTAATTTCATGGCTGCAGTCACCATCTGCAGGGATTTTGGAGCCCCTCAAAATAAAGTCTGACACTGTTTCCACTGTTTCCCCATCTATTTGCCATGAAGTGATGGGACCGGCTGCCATGATCTTCGTTTTCTGAATGTTGAGGTTTAAGCCAACTTTTTCAGTCTCCACTTTCACTTTCATCAAGAGGCCTACGTAAGGACCTGCAAAGCCTCCCAGAGGTGCCAGGCCCACTCCTGTGTCCCAAAGTCACAAAAGCCATGCTGCCAAGGGTTCCCCATGCATTTGCCGAAACTGCTTACCCAAGTCAACCAACTCCACCTGAGTATGTGGTCAATATGTCATGAACTCAGTCACACTGGGGGTCCTCTGAGGATGCTCCCACCCCGGGCCATAGTCTGCTCATGCTTCACTTCTGCTGTACAATGAGCCTCGCTAACAAATGGGAACCTGCAGTCTCATAACATTCAGCATCACTGTCACTTACCACCTCGCTGTCAGAGATGCTGGATTCTTCAGGGGCATGGGGTTCTTGCTTTAATGCCAATATATGTTGCTTTAGTTCTTCCAAGCATCTCTGCATGTTGCAACTGGCATGGCATCACAGAGTACTATCCATATTCACCTTTAGGCCAGTCAGGAAAATCTACCCCACATTGCCAGTGGCAATCCATGCTGCCTTGTTTGGGGAATGGGAACTCACCACCTGCAATGCCTTTTCAATGCCATTCGGTGACCCATCCCCCACCTCCCAGTCTTCCACTGGAACCTACGCTGAGAGAATCGTGCCCACATGGTACCACATGCTGTATGGTAGCCTCTGGATTCCTCCACCCAGGGGAGTCTCATGCTCTCCCCACTGTGTATCCTGCTGACTATGCCAGTTGTATCGCTGATCATCCTGTTTGCACTGTTGGCTGAACCAGGATAGACAAGATGCAAGCTAAGAGCCTGGAAGGACACTCGGGGAGCTATAGAAAGTGCAGACAGGTTTATTCTCTGCTGGCTGGCATGACAGCTATAACATAAACTAACCCTGCACAACTTCTCTCCCAGCTGACACAGCAGCCATAGCAGTGTTCTCTCCTGGCTGATGCAGCCACTGTAGCAGTAGTCACGCTATATTTTCTCCTCTCATGGATGATCTGACAGACACAGCTGTGTTGCAGCAGGAATGCCACCACTTTCTTAGGTGGAACCCATACAGGTGTACCACATGCAGTTACCGTTGACCGATTGATACAGGTGTACCACACACGGTAACCCCTGACCGAGCGAGTATCACATGCATACACAGTCTCTAAGTGGTCTCAGCTGTTACAGAGTCATGATTTACAAAACATGGGGTGAGAGAGCCTGAACGTTCCATCTTGGCTAATTTTCTCTCTCCCCGCAATACTCTTGGAAATTCTGATGCAGGTGGTCATTTATCACTTTGAGGAATACTAGTCTAGCACACTCGTCAGTTCCAGTGACTTACAAGGAACACTACCATGGCAGGAGGAAATTCGGGCATTATCTAATAACATACTTTAGGTAGAAAGATAGACTCCTGAAAGGATAATGCTTGCTCCTTATAGGTAAATGGCAGCTGCCAGAAATTACTTCTTTGTCTTTAGAACAGAAAATATAGCTTTGAGTAGGCAGTCATAGAAGAAACTGCAGATTATATTCATCTCAAGGGAGTTACTCAGTTTACCTAGATCTCCTCAAAATGTGCAAGAAGATGTTCAATAAAATACAAATTGTGTAATGAAATTTGAATTTTTCCCCCAAACCCACCCTATGGGTTGGGGTTTCTGCTGGAGACTGGAGAGCAAGGAAGGATGTGCCTGAGATGTACTTCTAACCCTTCTAACAATTTTGTGGAGACTTTGGTCAGTTCACTTCATCTTTCTAGGCTTCTACTTGATCAAAGTTTGATCAGATGATTCCTTAGGTTTCATATTACTAAGAATACCTTGAGTGAGTGAGTGAAGTCGCTCAGTCATGTCCGACTCTTTGTGACCCCATGGACTGTAGCCCACCAGGCTCCTCCATCCATGGAATTTTCTAGGCAAGAGTACTGGAGTGAGTTGCCATTTCCTTCTCCAGGGGATCTTCCCGACCCAGGGATCGAACCTGAGTCTCTCGCATTGCAGGCAGACACTTTACCCTCTTAATCACCAGGGAATCCCAAGAATGCCTTAGTATAGGCCAAATCTGACTGAACCTGATACAAACCCACAGATCACGTGTGTTGTTGTTGTTTAGTCGCTTGCTTGTGTCTGACTCTTTGGAAACCCATGGACTGTAGCCTGCCAGGTTCCTCTGTCCACGGGGTTTTCCAGGAAAGAATACTGGAGTGAGTTGCCATTTTCTTCTCCAGGGGATCAAACCCAAGTCTCCTGTATTGGCAGGTGGATTGTTTACCACTGAGCTGCTAGGGAAGCCCACAGATCAGGTATAGCTAAAAATAATATGAAATGTATGTGTTAGCTCAGTAAAAAGCCCACCAAATATCAGTGTTATATTATATGCCTATATGCTTGTCAATGTTTCTTATACTCACGTGTCTGGCAATAGGAAGACGACTAGGCTGATATGGATATTACTAGACACTTCATAGTCAGTGATCAATAGAACTTGTAAAATCAGTCATTTAGTCAACTGAACAACCCATCCACTCAGGGTGAGCAACTGTCCTAGTTTGTGTGAAACTGGAGTTTCCTGGAACAGAGGACTTCCAGTGCTAAAAGTAGGAAGAATTTGTCACCCTACTCTTTAGTTATCAGGTATTTCTGGGATATTTGCTGTGAGTTTATGATCTAGTTCAGAAGGCAAAACTAGCACAGGCCAAAAAAAAAAAAAAAATGTTGAAGAAGAATTCTGTGCTAAATTGGCTGATACTGTCTCTAAGTACAATAAGAATTCTGGGAAAGGTCAGTGTGGGCTGCAGTTACTGTAGAGTTTTATAAATTAGGTGGGACTGGGTCCAAATTTGGTGACTTTCAATCCTGCTTTCTCATTTACGAGAAATATTATCATGCTTTTTGTGCTCAGAAATACAAGAATGACTTAGAATATGCATAGCAAACTTAACAGGAAAGGGCAAAGAATAACAGATTAGTTTAAAACTAAATTTTTAAGTTGATTTAAAAACTTTTCATCTTTTAACCAATTAATGTTTATTTATTCTTACAGTAATAGATGCTGAAAGATACAAAAATGAATAAAGTTCCTGCCCTTGATGTGTTTACTGTCTAGTATGTGAAAAGTTAGTAAGTTAAACTCTATGTGAGGAAGCCTGTAATAGAAATATCCACCAAGAATTAAGGAAAAAGGGAATTCATGGCCTAGTGCAACTTCCAAATATGCAAAACACTGTGTTATTGGGTATAAATGAGATAAGTATGGGGATAAACATGATGAAATGAGCACTGAACATGGAATCAACTAGCTTCATAATTCAAAAGAAAGGATGAGCAATTGAGTTTGGAGACTAGTGAGTATGACAGATATAAAAGCCAAGAAAATTGAATCTCAGCTCATAGACATGGATGATATTTTGTATAATAAATTGTCAGTGACATTATCTCTAAATAAAATACCCTATAAAATACTAAACAATCAAACAAAATTCAAACCAGCTCAGGGAGCTTGAATATATCACATAGGCAGCCAAGAGACAATATGACTGTACATTGTAAAAGGTGGGGAACTCAGTCTTCTCGCTTCAGAAAGAGGTATTGCTATATCCTCTTAAGCTTCCTAAGGGGCCAGGATCATGGCCTGATGCTATCCAGCATTTAGCTTCCTGCCTGTGAGAGCTGACCATTTATTTGTGTACTGGAGAAGAGGAAGATAAGAGGGAGAAGTGATCACTTTCCCCAACTGCTCCTAAAACCTGTCAAATATCTTCCCTGTGTGGGTGAGGGATTTTCTACCAATGGTAGTCAACTCTGAAAAACAGTGTGATCAAGCAAGATGTTATTGCATCAAGCATTTAAATTCATTTCTTGAAACCTGGCTTTTGGGATCTGTTCCTTGATTCCATACTTGTGTGAATCTTGCATTGTGACCTCCAGGGGGAGGCAACCTGATCTCTAGAGGCTAATCCTGCTCTCTCCACCTAGGTGTGCTGCCTGGGGGTGGCATTCTGTGTATATACTGTGCTCTAAACATGGGTAGAGGATAAAGCCATTACGAAGACACTTCCAGAGTCTGCTGCTGGGGCCAGGAACTCCACTGTGCCAGCTAAACCCTCGACTGCTTCCATATCAATTACTCAGCAGAAGCACAATTCAGTTACACATTACACATGCAGTTAAGTTCTGTGTCTGCCCACTTCAATTTCATACAATTACAGACCAGAACACTTTAGACTAGGGCTTCTGGGGTATAATTTTTTTGCAATCTGCCTCTGAATAAGGCTCCTAGTGTAGATTCTGAGAGTCAGATACAGGCATTAGACAGGGTGCTCATGGACATGTTTGCAGAGTAAGGGGCCAGAGTAAGTAAACACGTGTGGTCCCAGCCCGTTATAAGT
Source organism: Budorcas taxicolor (assembly GCF_023091745.1). NCBI lineage: Eukaryota > Metazoa > Chordata > Mammalia > Artiodactyla > Bovidae > Budorcas > Budorcas taxicolor. The sequence continues at coordinate 4,285,118 of NC_068924.1, read as the reverse complement.
AACAATTCAATTACCTCCCCCAAAGTATTTCCCAAACCCAAAGAGCGTATACCAGGCAAAGTGTCTTGCTTTTAAATTTGGAGGCAAGTTATCAAGGCTGTTTTATCAGCATTTCCTCTGTTTTTTATATTTATTTGGAGAAAAAAACAAAACTAAAATCTCTTCACTGGTTTGTCCCATAGCTTTTTGTGTTTGCATAAACATGCCAATCAGTTCAGAAGTCTCTGTTTATACCTGTCAGAAAGATAAAGGATATTAAAAACACCTCCCATCTCGCCTCTCAACCATCTTCCTGTGTCTGAATTCCAAGTCCCAGCTTCTGACTGCAGGGAATCTTATCTGTTCTAGCCCTTTGCTCATTGTAGATCTGAAACTGTTCAAGCTATAACAGCATTCCCTAGGCCTTCTGCACAAATAATTCACATTTGCAGCCAAAGTCACAGACAAAGTGTGGTGTTATAGAGACTTCAATTTTGCAAGAGGTAGTAAATTCAGTACCAGCCCTTCAGGGGCTGAAAGCCACAGCTCAGTCCTTTGCAGAGAGACTAATTTAATTAAGATATTTTATGTTCAGTTTTACACTTTTAAATGTAAGAATTTAAGCATCTAAACTCAATAATTCTGTCTTTAGAAGCATATTTTTCCCAATAAACAGAGTGGCAGATTTTCATTTACACAAAATATGGTTCAGCATCACGAACCATCTCATTAGCCAGCAGGCTTCACTTTGTCTCAGTAAATTAGCAAAATGTAAATGAGCTGAGGTCCATGAAAAATCTCCTTGACTTCTGATTTTGCCTCAAACCCTTCAGAGCTCAGCTATTTGACACTACACTGTCAACTTATGCATATTTGCATGAAATTGACAGCAATGCTTTTTTTTTAAGTGCCTAGAAATGCTTGCAAGACATTTTGACAAGTTATAGGCCAGTCCTTTTTTCCAGAGATGTTTGCTTTGAAATGGTGAACAACAATTAGACAGGAATGTACTACCTTGGGTGAGGACTGGCATCTTAGAGCTTGGGAGCTCCTGGAAGGAAGACCTTGGCAGTAATTGCTGGTGCTATATTATGAGAAGCCTTTCTGAAAAAGTGGCCAAAAAATATAGGTGGACCCATCCTGGCCCAATTTAGTCCTTGTCCCATGCTGCTAAAACCAGGTTTCTGACTATGACTCTAACAGGTGAATCTTCGATAGGAAAGGGTGACAGGTTGTCATTGAGCTAAAAAATAATAATAATATCCCTAGACTAGGGAATTAGGATCTACCTCTAGTACTGATTATGACCCTGTATGGCCTTGGACAAGTCACTATTCTTGACAGTAACTTCGTCTGGGCTTCAACACAGAGAGATTTCTTGTTGGCGCAATGAACAGAGATGCAAGAATGAGCTGATTTCTCATAGAGATAACTTTGAAGCCAAGCACATTGATTTTTTAATAGTAAATTGCTTGCAAGCTTTGATACTTTATCAATAAATTACTTATGACACTCCCAAGGTTGATGGAAATAAACCAGGGTACCAAAACTGCATGGAATGGGCTGAGATCTCTTCCTTGTGCTGGCTGCTTCCCTGTAGGGGAGAAAGCTTTCCAGGTGATAATCTGATGAAGAAGTCTGACTAAAAACACAAAAATTGAATTCTCTCTCATCTGTAAAGGGAAGTCAATGACTTTTTCCTTAAGGATTTGTTGTAAGGAACAATAAAATGCAACTGAATATATAGTGCTTTGTATGGACTTAAAGAAGGGTCTTGTGCTGGTTGAAGACACCACAGAGAGAGCGTGAGCAGATTTGTATAACATTGTGAGATGGAGTGGGTGAGACTTGTGCAGAGACCTGGGACCACACTTGCTAAAACCCAGAAAGCTGAATGAATGAATGAGTGGATTCTTAAATGAATGAATGGTGGAAGAGAGCTGCACAACAGGATTCTTTATGATGAGATCCAAAATGATGGAGTGTATTGAAACACCTGGTACATACAGCCCAGAGATATGTGTGTGCATGCCCTCGGTTGGAGAGGAGATGGTCCCACGGCCGGCATCCGGAGGACCTTTCTCAAAACTAGGAAAACAGTGTAGAGAGGAGGAGGAGGGGGCCTTGGCTCATATTTCCTGGGTCCCATCTTAGATCTGTTATGAGCTATTTGTCCGTTTGTCTAACACTTCTGGGCGTTAATGTCCTCATCTGAGATATGGGTTTGGATGGTGATGATGAGAGTGAGGGTGGTGATAACTACTTTGTAGTATTCTTATAAGTTTTAAATGAGTCAGTGCATGCAAAGCACTAGATAATGCTTGGATTATTAGCTTGCAATGAATATTAGTTATCACTTTTGGACAATGGAGGATCACTGGGACCTATTTGTTGGAGTATATTTATAGATTTATACACATATACAGTTTACCAAGAGCTTGGGTGGGAGGTCAAGCTCCCAGAAATAAAAATGCTCAGTATTTGAAGCCAGAGAAACAAGACTTGAAAATATGCTTCGTTTCTTACTGAGGACACTCAGATAATTCATTTACCCTGCCTGTTTCAGTTTAAGCTTTTACTAAAGTATAATATATACATATATAAAATATACTTAATATTCACAACTAGTTTTCACAGACTCTACATAACTTTATGAAAGTGAAAGGCATCAAGATCACAAAACAGAACCATCCATACATAAGACCCACTTTCCCATGGCTTGTTCTAGTCAACAACCACTGCCTCCCCACAAGGTTAAACACTGTATTGACTTTAAACACAATTGATTCATTTTGCTAGTTTTCAAGCTTCAGAATGAATCACATACCATGTAGTCTTTGATCTCTGTTTTTTCATTCATATTATGTTGATAAAACAGTTTTTGGATTGCATTATAGATGATTTTTCATCATATGCAGTGCTGTATTTTTTGTGTACAGTACAATTTATTCTCCCATTCTACTATGGTTAAACATTTGGGGGAATTTTTAGGTTTTGGCTATTATTTTGAGGCCCGATTTCCAATATTTAAATTAATAGTGTGTTAGTTAATTCCTGCTGCTATAATGAAAGTACCATAGCCTACATAGATGGCTTAAACAACAGAAATTTATTTCTCACTATTCAGCAGGTTGTGAAGTTCAAGGTCAAGGAGTACACCAAATCAGTTCCTGATGAGGGGCCTCTTCCTGGTTTGAAGGCCTTAGTGCTGTGTCCTCTTGTGTTCGAGAGAGAGAGAGAGAGAGATCTCTGTTGGGAAGGTAATGAGATGGCAGCAGTCTCTCCTGCCCCGCTCTGTTATGCCCTCTCACCCCATGCTCTCATGCCCTCTCACCCTGCACTCTCATGCCCTCTCACTTTGCATAGTTGTGTAACAGCTGAGATCACATATAGGACTGTTCATGCACGCCATGAGGTAATTGCTTGGTCACAGGCTGCTTTGTGTGGTTCACCTGTGTGAGCTTCCCCATGCAGGTCCTGGCTGCTGCTGCACCAGGGCTACGCTGGAGTGACATCATGGTTATGTTATGTGAGGTTATATTATGGCTGCATTATGGGTATGTTACGGCTGCTGCATCAGCCAGGAGAGAGGCTGTGCTACGACTGTGTTATGACTACATTCTAGCCAGGAGAGAATAAACGTGTCTGCAGTTCCCATGGCTCCTTGAGTCTTCTTCCAGCTCCTCTGCTCTTGCCTTGCCTACCCTGGGTTCAGTGCACACAGGCACAGAGAGATACAGTGAGACAGTTGGCACTATGAGCAGGATCAGCAAGACAACTGGCATCATGAACAGGATCTTATAAGGGCACTATTCACATTCATAGAATTCCACTCTCATGTCCTAATTACCACCCCAAGTTCCATGTCCAAATACCATCACATTGAGGATTCAACACATGAATCTAGGGTGACATCAGGTCTACCCTCAAGTCATCAGACATTAGATTCCAGAGGCTGGGAAACCCTGTGCAAATGATGTTTACATTTTATTATTTGATAGGTGAACTAGACTTAGCTGAGTGATTTTCACCAAGAGTGTCTCAAACGGGTACAGTTAGATCTTGACTGTGGCTTGAGACATCTAAACATAACACTGGGCAAGATGATCAAGATGGCTTCTAGACTAGGACTAGGATGTGGACAGCCAGGCTAGGACGGCTGGAGTAGAGTAGCTGAGGCTGGACTGATCTCTTTCTCCCTGCTGCTTCTTATAGCTAATCTGGGCTTCCTATCAGTGGAGGATTGCAAAGTAGTGACTTTACATATGGGAGCTGACTCCCAGCAGAGTGAGTGTTCCAAGAAACTGAGGCAAGGACTGCAAGGCTTCTTCTGAATTTACCTCAGTATCACTTTTCCCTCATATTTGGAACCAGATGAGATTTGTAGAAAGAGGACCACATAGCAAGAGTTCCAGGATGCACGGTTCACTGGGAAGCTACTGTTGGAAACGAGCTGTTAGAAGTACACAAATAGTAGTTACTTGGCATATGATTCCCAAATTTTCAGAAGCTCATTCTATATAAGAAACACCTTCTTCTCTTAGATTTTTTATTTTCTTATAAGACTGGAGAGATAGATTATACCAAAATGTACTCAAAATTAAAAGAAACATTATAGAAATTTTATACATTATAGAAATGTTTCAAGTTCCTTCTATCAACTCTTTAGGAGCTGTGTTGCTTATAAGGTAAGTATATATGAAATAGCCACTGTGTGCAAAATGTATACAAGAAAAAACAATTCACACAATTTCTTCTCAAGGAAGATAAACAGGTTTGAGGCATGATATTGTCAGCGTCCAGTAGCCTCCATCAATACCCTGGAGCCTGAGGCTGCTGAAAGACCCAGGGCATACCCCGAAGCTCTGGGATGGGGCAATGTCTAGAAGAGTTTCTCCAGGACACAGAACTCTACCTGGAGGAACGCTTCTGGTCGTTGCTACTGAACTGACCTCAATGATGAACGCAATTCACCAGTTTATTAATCCCATTTTTATTCACACGAGTATCTTAGCCACAGATTTAGCATCATGCAGCATTAGCCTGTGTTGTGTGTGTGTTTATGCACTTGTGAATGTGTATGTTAAAGTAAACCTCCCAAGAACAGTTTCCACAAAGTTCAGCTTATTGAAACGATTCATTTCTTTTAGCCTCCCAAAGTTTGTACTGAGCAAGTTTTATTGCTTACTGTCCATATAATACTTTCTGCTCTCCAGCCTCTAAGTCATTATGCCATCTTTAATTTAAAGATGAGTTCAAGGTCCACTTCTGTCATGGAGATGGAGACTCTCCTTGAATATTGCAACCTGCAGTCATCTCATACTTGCTTCACTCTCAAATTATCATTTGTCTAGTCTATTCATTTGCCTAAGTTATGCTTTGATTTCCACATTTATCAAAATTAATCTATTACTAACTAATACTGAAAAACCTTTTCCATCACTCTCTTTCAAGCCTTATTTTTGTCTGCTAAGTTTATTATTATATATATTTATTTACTTATTTGGATTTTATGTATTTAACCCAACAGTGTACAGGTAATTCAAAGGCAAATATTTTGCCTGTTTTATTCAGATGTATCTTCAGTGCCAACCAAAGGGTCTGATGCCATTGGGAATTGATCTTTATTGAATGAATGACTGTCCAAGTTCATGCCCTTGGCAGTTATATGCAAGAGTTGCCAGTGGATAAACCAACATGTTGCTCATTCCTCAGCTGTTCTGTGGCTAAATGGACAATAGGCTTCTTCCTTCCTAACTTGGAGCGACTTTGTGAAGATGATTGAGTGGTACCCAATCATTAGTAGTTGATTGGTAGTTCAGGGGTTCCCAGAGTGCAGTCACAGTTTCAGTTTGGAAACTGTGGCTACTTGAATTTTTTTTAAGTGTATAATCAGAAGCTACTTGATCCAAATATAACAGTGTGAAATGTGGCAGCTTAATTACCCTCTGTAACAGGCAGAACAAATTAACCTTCACTGTTATCATCCCTCAGTGATCCTATTCCTTCCTGCTGCAAGTTTGTTCATCTAATCTTTTACAAACTGTGAACCTGGACAACTTGGGGTGCCCCCAATTTAATTGGGGCCACAGGGGTTGATTTCCTTGTCCCTCTGTCCCTGCTGTACATCACTGTAGCTCCCCAGCTTTGAACCTCAAGCTAGGCCGGAGTGGCGTGACACTGAGCAGGGGCTGCAGCGTGAGCCCGAGCACCATTCGCAGCATCTGTGGGCTCCTGAACCCTCCAGGCCTCAGCTCTCTGCAGACACAGCGGGCTGACTGCACTGAAACAATTCCATCCAGATATTTTATATAAACTCCAACCAGCAGGCTTATTTCCTTTGGCAGAACATTGGACATTTTCCCAACAGCTCCAGGGTAAGGAGGGGAAGGACCATAAAAAAACTGGGATGCAGAGGACATTGACTTTTCATGGACTCTTTTTTTGTATCTGTTTCTTTTCTGGGGCTCTTTTCTGGTACCTCTCCATCTCTATGTTTCCATATTTACCTATTCACTTTACACTGATACATTCACTCATTCACTTGCTCGTTCGTTCCTTTACTCAGCACATGTTGATGGGATGCCCACCATGTGCTAGGCATCAAGGGCTCAGACAGTAGAAGCATCTGTTTGCAGTGCTGGAGACCTTGCTGGGTTCAATCTCTGGGTGGGGAAGATCTGGAGAAGGAAAAGGCAACCCACTCCAGTACTCGTGCCTAGAAATTTCCGTGGATGCAAGAGCCTCGTAGGCTACAGTCCATGGGGTCACAAAGAGTCGGACACAATGGAGCGACTTTACCTTCATTTTCACAGATGGGTAAACTAGATAAAGCTCCTACCATCGAGACTTTGAGGTATAAAGCTGAATAGCTCTGTGGTGCTCCACTGACTGAGGGCCTATTTTTAGCCAGTTCAGTAAGTCCCCTACATACAAAGATTCTTCAAGTTGCTAACTTTCAAAGATGCAAACGTGCATTCCATCAGCATCAGGCATGAATGAGATTGCAGCTTGCCCTTGGTCTCCTATTGGTGAAAATCCTTCAGCTCTACTCTTTCCTGCTGTCTCTCCTTCTCCGCTCAGTAACTTCTTGCCTGTTCACTTGATGCCAATCCCTGAATGCCAGCTGTTGTACTGTACTACTGTACTTTTCAAGGTACTGTACTTTTCAAGGTACTGTACTGTAATATTAAAAATGCTTGTTTTTTGTTTGTGTTTGCTTTTTATGTATTATTTGTGTGAAAAGTATTATAAACCTATTACAGTATAGCACTGTATAGCCGATTGGGTTAGTTGGGTATCTAGGCTCACTCTTTTGGACTTATGAACACGGTCTTGGAATGGAACACGTTTGTATGTAGGGGACTTACTGTACTAAGTAATTCAGTTTGTCTCATGAACATAAGGTCGGATCATGGAAGTGTCTGTGTGGAGAGCAGGGCTATGATGGTGGTATGTGAGTGGGTGGGAGGGGGTGAAAGAGCGAAACAACAGGTCTTTGTTTCTCAGGAAGATCACAATCTAGGGGAGAAGGGGTCGTGAAAAAATAAACTAGTATAGTAGCAAGATTAAGATCAGTGGTTGAAATAACAAGATGCTATAGATATTTAGGCAAAGGAGAGTTTCCATTCAGGAGCTGAGAATAAAGAAAGAAGTCCCAGTGAACACTTCTTGAAAGAGAGGATAATTTATCTGGAGGTTAAAAGATGGTCAGGCTTTCTTTCAGCTGACAAGACCACTTCCAGAACTAGGAAAAAAATGTGACAGAGAGAAAGTATAGAGTCTTTAGGAAGGATGGCTTTAAATACCCAGTTGAGAGATTTGTGCTTCATTGACTCCCAGAGAGCAGTCCTTGGAGGTCTTTGAACTGATTGATGGCTGGTTGCTTGAAGCTGCTCTTAAGAGGAACTGTTTTCAGTGCAGGGTGGGATGGGCTGGAACCAGATGAGGCAGGGGACCAGTGAGTAGATTACTCAGGGCATGTAGGACGGAAGTAATGACCTGGTGGCAATAGAAACAGTATCAAGAGATAGGACTCAAGTTCTGCATGCTTATGGAATTAGCATTTTCAATTCAGTGAATGTTTGGAGAGAGACTGAATTGCAACAAGGTTTTCTGGTAACAGCCAAATGCTTGCTCTTCCCGTCTGGAATGACATTTTCATCTTAAGAGTCCTCCTTTCATCAGAATGAAGCTGTCAATCCTGGTTAAATTTGTCCTCTGACTTTGGGCATAAAACAACAACAACAGCAGCAAGACAGTTCTTATATGTCAAAGCATTTGAAGAATTGCTAAACGTCTTTGTTCACTGCTTGGTTTCTGACAAAGCTTCCCTGAGGATGTGGGTCTTTTTGTTTTTGTCTGGTCAGTTGGTTGGTTGGTTAGGTTTAGGCCTTCCATTCTACTTCCTGAGCACTTGCAATCACCTTGTCCATCCATAGATGTGCAACTTATTTGCATGAGATGGTCATTCACTGACTCTCAGCGCCATTTCCTTTAGCCATGCCTCGGAGAGCAATCACTTGTTTTTGTGCTGTTCTCCTGGATCCTACATCACAATAATGCTTGTCAAGTGGTTTTCCAGCAGTAGCTGGATGAAGTTGTGTTGGTCCTTCTGCTCCTTCTTGTACGATCCCCTCCTGGGGTCATAGGTATGGATGTTAGGTCTGGCCAGATAGAAAGGACTAGGTGGCCCCATAAATTCAGAGGACCAACACTCCTCCAGGTGGGCCACCATGTGAGTTGCAGGTTAAAGAAGCAGCCCCCTCAGGGTGCTATCTGAAGGGCAACTATAGGGTCATATATTCCAAAATATCTCTCCCCATAACTTGTTTATATGAGAATAACCCCACTATCCACTTATTTATTCATTAACCTATTCATCCATTCAACAGATATGTATTTTCTCTCAGGCTGATACTGTCCCAGTGCACACAACACCACCACACCTGCTGATGGAGCACACAAATACAGCCCCAGGAGCTCTAGCTCCTCCTCCAGGAACATCTACCCCAATTCAAACACACACTTCCCCTGGGACCCATAACTAAGGCTTAAAACTCCTGGCACAGTCCTGCAGACAGCACCCATTGTTCTGATTGGTTGGTACTCTCACTGTGTGCTGAGTCGTTTAAGTGTCTGACTCTTGACTGCCCTATGGACAGTGAACTGCCAGGCTCCTCCATCCATGGGATTCTACAGGCAAGAATACTGGAGTGGGTTGCCATGCCCTCCTCCAGGGGATCTTCGTGACCCAGGGATTGAACCCTGTCTCTATGTCTACTTCATTGGCAGGCAGGTTTTTTACCACTAGACCACCTGGTTGTTAAATACTTTGGATGACACCCTTGATTTTACTCCCTATCAGGAGCAAAATGACATGTTAGAATCTTTGGAATAACTAGACTGTAATTTTGCCTTCAGGTAGCTTCTAATTCTTGTAAGGCCTCTGAGCAAGTGCATGAATTATTGGTATATAGACACAGAAGGTGTGGTAGACTAAATAATGACCTTGTCTCTTATCTAATCCCCAGAAATAGATTTAAGGGATTATTCTGAAAGACAGAGTACCTAATGAACTATGGACGGAGCCCAACATTGTACAGGAGACAGGGATCAAGATCATCCCCAAGAAAAAGAAATGCAAAAAAGCAAAATGGCTGCCTGAGGAGGCCTGACAAATAGCTGTGAAAAGAAGAGAAATGAAAAGCAAAGGAGAAAAGGAAAGATATACCCATTTGAATGCAGTATTGTAAAGTAAAATAAAGTAAAAAAATAATAATAAAAAAATAAAATAAAATAACAACTGAATGCAGAGTTCCAGAGAATAGCAAGGAGGCTTAAGAAAGCATTCCTCAGTGATCAGTGCAAAGAAATAGAGGAAAACAACAGAATGGGAAAGGCTAGAGATCTCTTCAAGAAAATGAGAGCTACCAAGGGAACATTTCATGCAAAGATGGGCTCAATAGAGGACAGAAATGGTCTGGACCTAACAGAAGCAGAAGATTTTAAGAAGAGGTGGCAAGAATACACAGAAAAACTGTACAAAAAAGATCTTCATGACCCAGATAATCACGATGGTGTGATCACTCACCTAGAGCCAGACATCCTGGAATGTGAAGTCAAGTGGGCCTTAGGAAGATCACTACAAACAAAGCTAGTTGAGATGATGGAATTTCAGTTGAGCTATTTCAAATCCTAAAAGATGATGCTGTGAAAGTGCTGCACTCAATATGCCAGCACATTTGGAAAACTCAGCAGTGGCCACAGGACTGGAAAAGGTCAGTTTTCATGCCAATCCCTAAGAAAGGAAATGACAAAGAATGTACAGATGTCAAATGAATGTCAAAGAATGCACAAGTGCACTCATCTCACACAATAGCAAAATAATCCCTAAAATTCTCCAAACCAGGCTTCAAGAATACACGAACCATGAACTTCCAGATGTTCAAGCTGGTTTTAGAAAAGGCAGAGAAACCAGAGATCAAATTGACAACATCTGCTGGATCATCAAAAAACAAGAGAGTTCCAGGAAAACGTCTGCTTCTGCTTTATTGACTATGCAAAGCCTTTGACTCTGTGGATCACAACAAACTGTGGAAAAGAGATGGGAATACCAGAACACCTGACCTGCCTCTTGAGAAATCTGTATGAAGGTCAGGAAGCAACAGTTAGAACTGGACATGGAAAAACAGACTGGTTCCAAATAGGAAAAGGAGGACGTCAAGGCTGTATATTGTCACCCTGCTTATTTAACTTCTATGCAGAGTACATCAAGAGAAATGCTGGGCTGGAAGAAGCACAAGCTGGAATCAGGATTGCCAGGAGAAATATCAATAACCTCAGATATGCAGATGATACCACCCTTATGGCAGAAATTGAAGAAGAACTAAAGAGCCTCTTGATGAAAGTGAAAGAGGAGAGTGAAGTTGGCTTAAAGCTCAACATTCAGAAAACAAAGATCATGGCATCCGGTCCCATCACTTCATGGGAAATAGATGGGGAAACAGTGGAAACAGTGTCAGACTTTATTTTGGGGGGGCTTCAAAATCACTGCAGATGGTGACTGCAGCCATGAAATAAAAAGTTGCTTATTCCTTGGAAGAAAAGTTATGACCAACCTAGATAGCATATTCAAAAGCAGAGACATTACTTTGCCAGCAAAGGTCTGTCTAGTCAAGGCTATGGTTTTTCCAGTGGTCATGTATGGATGTGAGAGTTGGACTATAAAGAAAGCTGAACACTGAGAATTGATGCTTTTGAACTGTGGTGTTGGAGAAGACTCTTGAGAGTCCCTTGGACTGCAAGGGAATCCAACCAGCCCATCCTAAAGGAAGTCCTGAATGTTCATTGGAAGGACTGATGCTGAAGCTGAAATGCCAATACTTTGGCCACCTGATGAGAAGAACTGACTCACTGGAAAAGACCTTGATATTGGGAAAGATTGAAGGCAGGAGGAGAAGGGGAGGACAGAAGATAAGATGGTTGGATGGCATCACTGACTCAATGGACATGAATTTCAGTAAACTCCAGGAGTTTGTGATGGACAGAGAAGCCTGGCGTGCTACAGTCCATGGGGTTATGAATAGTTGGACTTGACTGAGAGACTGAACTGAACTGAACTAATCCCCAGAACCTGTGAAGAGGGATTAAATGGTTGAGACTTTGAGATGTGATTAGGTTAAGAAACTTGGGAAGGAGAGATGATATTGGATTATCCCTGTGGGCCTGATGAACTATGGAAGGAGGTTCGTCACATTGTACAGGAGACAGGGATCAAGACCATCCCCATGGAAAGGAAATGCAAAAAAGCAAACTGGCTGTCTGAGGAGGCCTTACAAACAGCTGTGAAAGGAAGAGAAGCGAAAAGCAAAGGAGAAAAGGAGAGATATAAGTATCTGAATGCAGAGTTCCAAAGAATAGCAAGAAGAGATAAGAAAGCATTCCTCAGAGATCAATGCAAAGAAATAGAGGAAAACAACAGAATGGGAAAGACTAGAGATCTCTTCAAGAAAATTAGAGATACCAAGGGAACATTTCATGCAAAGATGGGCTCAATAGAGGACAGAAATGGTCTGGACCTAACAGAAGCAGAAGATGTTAAGAAGAGGTGGCAAGAACACACAGAACTGTACAAAAAAGATCTTCATGATGAAGATAATCACAATGGTGTGATCACTCACCTAGAGCCAGACATGCTGGAATGTGAAGTCAAGTGGGCCTTAGAAAGCATCACCACAAACAAAGCTAGTGGAGGTGATGGAATTCCAGTTGAGCTGTTTCAAATCCTGAAAGATGATGCTGTGAAAGTGCTGCACTCCACATGCCAGCAAATTTGGAAAACTCAGCAGTGGCCACAGGACTGGAAAAGGTCAGTTTTCATTCCAATCCCAAGAAAGGCAATGCCAAAGAATGCTCAAACTACCGCACAGTTGCACTCATCTCACATGCTAATAAAGTAATGCTCAAAATTCTCCAAGCCAGGCTTCAGCAGTTCATAAACCATGAACTCCCAGATGTTCAAGCTGGTTTTAGAAAAGGCAGAGGAACCAGAGATCAAATTGACAACATCCTCTGGATCATCAAAAAAGCAAGAGAGTTCCAGAAAAATATCTATTTGTGCTTTCTTGACTATGCCAAAGCCTTTGACTGTGTGGATCACAATAAACTGTGGAAAATTCTGAAAGAGATGGGAATACCAGACCACCTGACCTGCCTCTTGAGAAACCGGTATGCAGCTCAGGAAACAACAGCTAGAACTGGACATGGAACAACAGACTGTTTCCAAATAGGAAAAGGAGGACGTCAAGGCTGTATATTGTCACCCTGCTTATTTAACTTCTATGCAGAGTAAATCATGAGAAACGCTGAACTGGAAGAAGCACAAGCTGGAATCAAGATTGCCAGAAGAATTATCAATAGCCTCAATATGCAGATGACACCACCCTTATGGCAGAAAGTGAAGAGGAACTAAAAAGCCTCTTGATGAAAGTGAAAAAGGAGAGTGAAAAAGTTGGCTTAAAGCTCAACATTCAGAAAACGAAGATCATGGCATCTGGTCCCATCACTTCATGGGACATAGATGGGGAAACAGTGGAAACAGTGTCAGACTTTATTTTGGGGGGCTCCAAAATCACTGCAGATGTTGACTGCAGCCATGAAATTAAAAGATGCTTACTGCTTGGAAGAAAAGTTATGATCAACCTAGATAGCATATTCAAAAGCAGAGACATTACTTTGCCAGCAAAGTTCCATCTAGTCATGGCTATGGTTTTTCCAGTGGTCATAAATGGATGTGAGAGTTGGACTGTGAAGAAGGCTGAGCACCGAAGAATGGATGCTTTTGATCTATGGTATTGGGAATATTCTTGAGAGTCCCTTGGACTGCAAGGAGATCCAACCAGTCCATTCCGAAGGATATCAGCCCTCGGATTTCTTTGGAGCGAATGCTGCTGAAGCTGAAACTCCAGTACTTTGGCCACCTCATGCGAACAGTTGACTCATTGGAAAAGACTGATGCTGGGAGGGATTGGGGGCAGGAGGAGAAGGGGACGACAGAGGATGAGATGGCTGGATGGCATCTCAGATTCGACAGACATGAGTCTGAGCAGGAGTTGGTGATGGACAGGGAGGCCTGGCGTGTTGCGATTCATGGGGTCGCAAAGAGTCGGACACGACTGAGTGACTGAGCTGAACTGTGGGCCTAAATGTAATCATGTGTCTATAAGGGATAAGCAGAGGGAGATTGGACATGGAAGAGGGGGAGGCAATGTGGCCACTGAGGCAGGGACCAGAGAGATTCAGCTTCAAGCCCTGGAGTGCTGGAAGCCCCAGCCTGAAAGACTCAAGTAATGCATTCTCTCTTAGAAATTTTGTAGTGTGTGTAGCTGTGCTGACACCTTCATTTCAACCCGGTGATACACCTTTTGGATCTTCTGGCCTTAAGAACTGTGAGAGAAAGCATTTATCTCTTAAATGGTGTTTTAAACCACTCAGTTTGTGACAGTTTCTTTTTGTAGCCACAAGGGACTAATACAGAAGGGAACTGCCCTCGGGTGGACACGGAAGGTTCTATCGGCAGTAGAGGAGGGAGAATTTGGTTTTCCTGGGAGTGTCAATCAGAGGTGGTGGCAAAGGAGTTGGGCCTTGAAAATGAAACTGAATTGGGCACATGGTGATGTGTGACAAAAAGAACAGTGTCCTTCAAGAGAGTCACAGCTGTTTCCAAAAAGTCACTTCAAAAGGAGTGGAAAGAAAGGGAAAGACATTGGGAAAGAAAACTTTCCATACAAGCACAGACTGCAGAATGGTCACCCTGGAATTGCAAAGGCTGGCCCTCAGTGAGAGTGAGCTGATAAGTGTCAGGGACAGAGATAGGCAGTATCTCAGTGGAGGCACAGCTCTGTGTGGCCAGGTCATGTTAGCACTGAGGAAAGGTGACACTGTCTTCCAGAGATATAGCTTTTCTTTCATGAGCACCTAATTATAGCCACCAGAGCCAAGCCCCAGAAACCCCATCCTTGGAATTGTCTCCCCAGTTGTCCAAGGTTTGTTGCAATCAATTGTAAAATTATGTCAATGTCTTTATTTTCCAGGACAGTGAGCAGGAAATTGGGGCTGACTGTATATGTCTGGGTAGATTTTTTAAAATTTATTTTAAAGCACTATCTTAAAAATTGCATCTCAACCAAGTGATTAATCACATCAGAGATGTTTATCATGCCTTTCTCATCCACTTCAGATTGCAATTATTATTATTATTAGTTAGATTTGTATGCTCTAAGAACTCATAATCGGCTTTTAATTAAGTGCCAAACTGTTTCCAACTGTTGTGCATACCCTAAGGATTTCTGCACCACTTCTAATTTACTTCATTTGCCTTCCTAGCACATAAAGCGATGTAGAAACACACTTGATTATCAAGCTGCAAAGGGTGGAAAATCATGGTACGTTTTTAATGAAGATGCTAAAGAAAACCAAAGCTTTCTTCTTAAAACAATTGCTTAGATATATCCTGACCTGATGTGTGTTACCAGGTAATTACTTGAGGACCATAGTTAAAGGTTCAGTGCAAAAGTCACTTCATAAAACAAAAATTATGTGCAGAAAAATTATCCTTGGCCTTCCTTGATGCTCTCTTGAATAAAAAGTAATTGACGCAAGTAAATGTATAATGCACACAAAACTGTCTCCCTCTTCCCCCACATGCCTCTGTCCCCCTTTCCCAACACTTCCTCCCCTCACCTTTGTTTCACCCCCCATTCACCTTCCCACTTCCCTTCTCTGTCCCTCCTCCTCTTTCCCTCTTTCTCCCCCTTCCCATCCTCCAATCCTCCCTTTCCTCTCCTGTTTCCTCCCCACCTCTCTCTATATATATTTATTTATTTTAGATTTGAAAGAGAAATGCTTCAGTCATCCAGAAGCCTTAACATGGCTTTTCCAACAGACAGAAGATATTATTTAAACAGACACTATTTGTACGATGTTTGCTGTTCACCAAACATTATGCTGAACCTTTTCCTTACATCATCTAATTATTTTTTTAATATTTCAGTTCAGTTCAGTTCAGTCACTCAGTCGTGTCTGACTCTTTGATACAAATTTATTTTAATTGGAGGTTAATTACTTTACAATATTGTATTGGTTTTGTGATACATCAACATGAATCTGCCACAGGTATACACGTGTTCCCCAACCGGAACCCCCCTCCCTCCTCCCTCCCTGTACCATCCCTCTGGGTCATCCCAGTGCACCAGCCCCAAGCATCCAGAATCATGCATCGAACCTGGACTGGCAATTCATTTCATATATGATATTATACATGTTTCAATGGCATTCTCCCAAATCATCCCACCTCTCCCTCTCCCTCAGAGTCCAAAAGACCATTCTATACATCTGTGTCTCTTTTGCTCTCTCGCATACAGGGTTATCGTTACCATCTTTCTAAATTCCATAAATATGTGTTAGTATACTGTATTGGTGTTTTTCTTTCTGGCTTACTTCACTCTGTATAATCGGCTCCAGTTTCATCCACCTCATTAGAACTGATTCAAATGTATTCTTTTTAATGGCTGAGTAATACTCCATTGTGTATATGTACCACAGCTTTCTTATCCATTCATCTGCTGATGGACATCTAGGTTGCTTCCATGTCCTGGCTATTCTAAACAGTGCTGCGATGAACATTGGGGTACACGTGTCTCTTTCAATTCTGGTTTCCTCGGTGTGTATGCCCAGCAGTGGAATTGCTGGGTCATAAGGCAGTTCTATTTCCAGTTTTTTAAGGAACCTCCACACTGTTCTCCATAGTGGCTGTACTAGTTTGCATTCCCACCAACATCATCTTATTTAAATCCTCATGATTCTACATGACAAATATATTCACATACTCTGAGGATGATCCTCAATAAAAGTTTTTTATTGATCTGACAAAATTAAATTCTCTTCCTGAGTGATCTAAAAGCAAATGAATCTTCTGGAGACTGCCAAACAGCAAACAGTTCTCATACAAAATACTGAACATGTTTACCTAACAGAGATGTGTTATTTAGAGATGCTTAACTTATTAGGAAAGAAAGGAGATGCTCTCAGCTTTATGAATTTTTCATAGACAGTCCTGGTTACTTTTAGCACCGTTGGTATGAAAAGCCCAGTGAGGTTGACAATATTTATGGAGTTTTAGTGTGTAGCAACTTTAAGATTATGAATGTTTGGTTGTATTTTTCTGCATTTTGCTGCTATTATATAGAACAACAACTTTGCCTGGTGAATATATGAAAGCTTGTTTTTGCTTTACATTGTACATTTAAACTTCAATCTGCACTTATGTCTCTGAAGTGTGATAAAATTTACTGTTTTTAAATATCTTTTATTATTTTAATTCATTCCATTTTTAGTGAGATTTTTACACTTAAAAAGAGTTTTTACATGTTAAGAGAGATTAAATTCCTCCCCTCCCAAACGCCATGCTAGTAAATCAAAATTGAGATTGACATTTCTTTATTTCAAGCCCAGTTCTGCTTCTTCAGCAACAAAGCTGTCAATGTACCTACCAAACAGATGAAGAGTTGCATATGTAGCTATGAATTATTTTTGATTTAACATTTAAAATTGTCTTCCTACTTAAATTTTTATTTTATTTTTTATTTTTGAAAAGCAATTCATGAAGCTGGTTGATGAATTCCTGGTTGCCAATAATGCACAGTGCAAAGTCCCTTCTTTGCTGGTGCCCAGCACACTCAGTTCCTCTTTCTGGGAGAGACAACTTTGTTGTTGCTGTTTAGTGGCTAAGTTGCATCTGATTCTTTTGCAACCCCATGGACTGTTGTAGCCCTCCATACTGTTGTAGCCCACCAGGCTCCTCTGTTCATGGGATTCTCCAGGAAAGAAAACTTTTGTGGTTTCTATGTCCTCTTCCAGGGATCTACCCAATTCAGGGGTTGAACCTGCATCTCCTTATTGGCAGGTAGATTTTTACCACTGAACCACCAGGGAAGCTGGACAACTTTGTTACTAATTTTTATGTATTTTCTGCATTTATAAATATATGGAAATATTTTGTTGTTTTTCTAGCAAAGATATTTGTCATATAAATATAAGGATCACATTTTAAAGCCCCTTGATATGCTTGACATATTCCATAAGCTGCCATTGGAAGTCCCTGTGACCGTTTATGAATAACTCCTGTTGAGCTGGCAGAAACTTGAGTTTCCAGAGAAGACCCCAGAGGAGACGCTCTGAGTGTGTAACAGAACAGCCACACTGCAACTTACTGAAATATATGCAGTATATTTTAGTTTAAATTTTAAGATGCTGTTTTTGTTTTTATTTGTTATAAAGTGTCAACTAACTCTACAAGGGTTTTTTTTTAAAAGAAGGAAATAGTACATCTCTCCCTACTCTATTTACCTCCTCCCAAGGACAATTAACTTCTTTTTTCACTGGTTACGTCTCCTTTGCATTGGTTCTTTTCTTGGAAGTCCAGTAGTTAAAACACCAAACTCTCAATGCAGTGGGCACAGGTTCAATCCTGGTTGGGGAACTAAGATCCTAAGTCACATACCATGGACAGAAAAAGAAAAAAACAACAACAACGTGTGATTATATTACTGCTTGATTTCTCCTTTTATTTTCCCTTGAGTAATTTTTTTGCCTCTTTTTTGTTTGTTTGTTTGTTTATTTTTCTGTATACTAGTTATTCATCTAACAGTTACTTCTTTTTAAAATGTCAAATCTCCTCTCAAAATGTCACAGAAATCAGGTTTCTATAGTTGGTTTTCCAGAAGAGTTTTTTCTGACTTGCTCCAATCTAGCCTGGTTTCTCTCTAGGCTTACAGTTCAGCTCTCATTCTGGGATTTCTTTTTATATTAATCCAGAGGATTTTCCACCTTATCCTCTATGTTGCATTTCCTGTATCTAATTCTCATTCTTTATTTTTGTTCTCTTTTGTTTGAAGGAACAGAGCATATTCTCCATTAACTGAGAACGGATGGAGGAAGGCAAAATTATTTTGAGACTTTGCCTTCCTTAAAGTCTGCATCCTATTCTCTAACTTGATTGAAAATTAATTCGCTATAGAAATGCAAAAAGCCAAAATGGCTGTCTGAGGAGGCCTTACAAATAGCTGTGAAAAGAAGAGAAATGAAAATGAAAGGAGAAAAGGAAAGATACAAGCATCTGAATGCAGAGTTCCAAAGAATAGCAAGAAGAAATAAGAAAGCCTTCCTCAGAGATCAATGCAAAGAAACAGAGGAAAACAACAGAATGGGAAAGACTAGAGATCTCTTCAAGAAAATTAGAGACCAAGGGAACATTTCATGCAAAGATGGGCTCAATAGAGGACAGAAATGGTCTGGACCTAACAGAAGGAGAAGATATTTAGAAGAAGTGTCAAGAATACACGGAAGAACTGTACGAAAAAGATCTTCAACACCAAGATAATCACGATGGTGTGATCCCTCACCTAGAGCCAGACATCCTGGAATGTGAAGTCAAGTGGGCCTTAGAAGGCATCACCAGAAACAAAGCTAGTGGAGGTGATAGAATTCCAGTTGAGCTCATTCAAATCCTGGAATGATGCTGTGAAAGTGCTGCACTCCACATGCCAGCAAATTTGGAAAACTCAGCAGTGGCCACAGGACTGGAAAAGGTCAGTTTTCATTCCAATCCCAAAGAAAGCCAATGCAAAATAATGCTCAAACTACCACACAATTGTACTCATCTCACATGCTAGTAAAGTAATGCTCAAAATTCTCCAAGCCAGGCTTCAGCAGTACGTGAACCGTGAACTTCCAGATGTTCAAGCTGGTTTTAGAAAAGGCAGAGGAACCAGAGATCAAATTGACAACATCCTCTGGATCATCAAACAAGCAAGAAAGTACCAGAAAAATATCTATTTGTGCTTTCTTGACTATGCCAAAGCCTTTGACTGTGTGGATCACAATAAACTGTGGAAAATTCTGAAAGAGATGGGAATACCAGACCACCTGACCTGCCTCTTGAGAAATCTGTATGCAGGTCAGGAAGCAACAGTTAGAAATGGACATGGAACAACGGACTGGTTCCAAATAGGAAAAGGAGTACATCAAGGCTGTATATTGTCACCCTGCTTATTTAACTTCTATGCAGAGTAAATCATGAGAAACGCTGAACTGGAAGAAGCACAAGCTGGAATCAGGATTGCCGGGAGAAATATCAATAACCTCAGATATACAGATGACACCACCCTTATGGCAGAAAGAGAAGAGAAACTAAAAAGCCTCTTGATGAAAGTGAAAGAGGAGAGTGAAAAAGTTGGCATAGAGCTCAACATTCAGAAAACGAAGATCATGGCATCCGGTCCCATCACTTCATGGGAAATAGATGGGGAAACAGTGGAAACAGTGTCAGACTTTATTTTTGCGGCTCTGAAATCACTGCAGATGTTGACTGCAGCCATGAAATTAAAAGACGCTTACTGCTTGGAAGAAAGGTTATGACCAACCTAGATAGCATATTCAAAAGCAGAGACATTACTTTGCCAGCAAAGGTCCATCTAGTCAAGGCTATGGTTTTTCCTGTGGTCATGTATGGATGTGAGGGTTGAACTGTGAAGAAAACTGAGTGCTGAAGAATTGATGCTTCTGAACTGTGATGTTGGAGAAGACTCTTGAGACTCCCTTGGACTGCGAGGAGATCCAACCAGTCCATTCCGAAGGAGATCAGCCCTGGGATTTCTTTGGAAGGAATGATGCTAAAGCTGAAACTCCAGTACTTTGGCCACCTCATGGGAAGAGTTGACTCATTGGAAAAAACTCTGACGTTGGGAGGGATTGGGGGCAGGAGGAGAAGGGAACGACCAAAGATGAGATGGCTGGATGGCATCATGGACTGGATGGACGTGAGTCTGAGTGTACTCTGGGAGTTGGTGATGGACAGGGAGGCCTGACGTGCTCGATTCTTGGGGTCGCAAAGAGTCGGACTCAACTGAGTGACTGAACTGAACTGAACTGATAGAATTCTAGGCTGGAAATTATTTTCCGTCAGAATTTTGATGGCATTTTTATAATGCCTTTTAGCACCTCATCTTGCTATTGAGCACTTTCATGACATTCAGTTCCTGGTCTTTTGTAAGGAATCTATTTTTGCTCTTTGGTAACTTGAGAATTCTGTCCTCTTTCATGATGTTTGTTAATTTCATAATGACATAACTAGTAAAGCTTATGTTTATACATAAAACAGAGTAAACAAGGGGTTTCTTCATTCTGGAAATGCTTATCCTTTAGTTTGGGGAAATTTCCCTTTAACTTTTTACTTTATATAAAGGATATTCATTTTATGGTTTATTCTCTTCTGGTAGTACTTTTCCCTTTATAGTCATTTTAGGGAAGTTTTAGAAGGAAAAGTAAATGCTTTACTGAACCTGACTTCTCTATCCAAAGGTTTCAATTGTGTTTTTATATAGTTTTTTGCCCCTTAGTGTTCAAACTTATGAATCATTAATTCAAATATAATTTTGCAGCTGTCATGTCTACCTATAATGTTTCTCTTATGTTTGAAGCTTCATAAAGAATAAAACCTTAAGTGGAATCATAAAAGTGATATTAGAGAACAGTATTTTGAAGCTATATTAAGAGTGATAGTTACAAAGAAGACTTAAGATTACTAAAATCACTTCTTGGTTTTCCTGTCCATCCTCCCCTTTCTGAGGGAGATACATGCATGGGAGAAAGGAAAGTGAAGGTAATATTTTATTATTAGTTGGCAATTTTGTCCCAGATCATGAATTAGAACTTTAATAAAGCTAGAATACAGCAAAGACTCAATCTTTCTCATTAACTATGCTGAACAGCCGCTGGATCATGGAAAAAGCAAGAGAGTTCCAGAAAAATATCTATTTCTGCTTTATTGACTATGCCAAAGCCTTTGACTGTGTGGATCACAATAAACTGTGGAAAATTCTGAAAGAGATGGGAATACCAGACCACCTGACCTGCCTCTTGAGAAATCTGTATGCAGGTCAGGAAGCAACAGTTAGAAATGGACATGGAACAACAGACTGGTTCCAAATAGGAAAAGGAGTACATCAAGGCTGTATATTGTCACCCTGCTTATTTAACTTCTATGCAGAGTAAATCATGAGAAACGCTGAACTGGAAGAAGCACAAGCTGGAATCAGGATTGCCGGGAGAAATATCAATAACCTCAGATATGCAGATGACACCACCCTTATGGCACAAAGTGAAGAGGAACTAAAAAGCCTCTTGATGAAAGTGAAAGAGGAGAGTGAAAAAGTTGGCATAGAGCTCAACAATCAGAAAACGAAGATCATGGCATCCGGTCCCGTCACTTCATGGGAAATAGATGGGGAAACGGTGGAAACAGTGTCAGACTTCATTTTTGGGGGCTTCAAAATCACTGCAGATGGTGACTGCAGCCATGAAATTAAAAGACGCTTACTGCTTGGAAGAAAAGTTATGATCAACCTAGATAGCATATTCAAAAGCAGAGACATTACTTTGCCAACTAAGTCTGTCTAATCAAGGTTATGGTTTTTCCAGTAGTCATGTATGGATGTGAGAGTTGGACTGTGAAGAAGGCTGATCACCAAAGAATTGATGCTTTTGAACTGTGGTGTTGGAGAAGACTCTTGAGAGACCCTTGGACTGCGAGGAGATCCAACCAGTCCATTCTGAAGGAGATCAACCCTGGGATTTCTTTGGAAGGAATGATGCTAAAGCTGAAACTCCAGTACTTTGGCCACCTCATGCAAAGAGTTGACTCACTGGACAAGATTTTGATGCTGGGAGGGATTGGGGGCAGGAGGAGAAGGGGACGACAGAGGATGAGATGGCTGAATGGCATCACTGACTCGATGGATGTGAGTCTGAGTGAACTCCGGGAGTTGGTGATGGACAGGGAGGCCTGGCGTGCTGCGATTCATGGGGTCGCAAAGAGTCGGACACGACTGAGCGACTGAACTGAACTGATGGTTCAGTAAATGGCATTCTGAGCCTTTCTGATGCCCTTTCAACTCAGTTTTCTCTATTCTTTATCTCTTTCTCCAAACCTAATGCAGTCCCACTTCTCTTTGGTCAGGGGCAAATAACATTAGGTGTGAATAAGCTTTATGTGTACAGATATCAAGACAATATTTATTTTTAAAAAGATGACCTTAAGGGGGAGGAGGCAAAGAAAAAAGAGACAAGGAAGAGGAAGAAAGGAAAGCCAGCAAATATTTATTGAGCCCCTACTATCTACCAGACACTGTGCATCTTGGTTTCACAAATTTCTCAATCTCAATGTTAGTGCAAAATAATTTCTTTTTTTATGAGTGAGGTGATTGACTATCTGACAAGGGTCAAGTGACTTGTATAAGGCCCTGTGGTGAGAAATAGTGCGAGTGGAAGATGGACATCCAGCCTGCCACAGCCACTCCATTTCAGAGGTATCAGTGCCATGTGGGGAGCTCTTTTCTTTCACGTGCATGCATACTCAGTAGTTAATTCATGTCCGACTTAGCAACACTAGGGACTGTAGCCTTATATCCTACCACAAATGACTTTCTGTTCCTGGAGAATCTGCCAGTATTAATATTTCTAAAAGCCCTAAACAACTGAGAGGAAATCATTTGGTGTTGAAAGCCATCACCAAAAGGAATCTCGATAGATATTTGGCAGAAAAACAAAAGTAATTACATGAGTAAAAATTTTCATTCTCAAACAATTTTTTATAAATATCTACACTTAATGAGGTTTGATGTTAAACTGAAGTATATTTTAATTATTTGTTGTAGCTAGTGAGTAAAATGTTATGCTCCTACTTTCTGATTAATTTTTTCCCTTAGAGATCTTGAAATTTATCTTGACATTTAAATTGTTAATCCAGGAAGAAAATATTGGAGGCTAGATCTGTGTTTTCTCCCTTGAAAAAGTTTGTAAGTTTCTGAACTTATGAACAAAGTACTTGAAAATATACTCAAAGTGCACAGAAAGCAAGTCAGTTTGCATTCAGTTGGAGTTCCTGGTTTGTGGTGCATGTGGGACTGTGAGAGAGGAGAGCTGAGCTGAGCAATTCCTAATTTTTCACAGCTCTATTGATTTGCCTTTAGGCAGCAATTATCCTTCAATTGCCTCACTTCATCCTTTTTAAAATGATTCAACCTTCCCCTTTTAAAAAATATTATGCTACACAATTCACCTCAAGAACAAAATTGCACATCACTCCAAAAGCCTTAGGCACCCTGGACAAAGGAATACCAGCTGTGCTTCTGTCTTTTCCAAATGAATTGTGTCTGGATGCAACAGAGTAGTTGGCACATAGTAGGAAAGCTATGACCTTTCCAGTAGTCATGTACTATGGATGTGAGTTAGACCCTAAGAAGGTTGAGTGCCGAAGGATTGATGCTTCTGAACTGTAGTGTTGGAGAAGACTCTTGAGAGTACCTTGGACTGCAAGGAGATCAAACCAGTCCATCTTAAAAGAAATCAGTACTGAATATTCTTTGGAAGAACTGATGCTGAAGCTGAAACTCCAATACTTTGGCCACCTGATGCGAAGAGTTGACTCATTGGAAAAGACTCTGATGCTGGGAAAGGTTGAAGGCAGGAGGAGAAGGGGACAACAGAGGATGAGATGATTGGATGGCATCACTGAATCAATGGACATGAGTTTGAGTAAACTCTGGGAGTTGGTGATGGACAGGGAAGCCTGGTGCGCTGCAGTCCATGTGGTCACAAAGAGTTGGACATGACTGAGCGACTGAACAACAAATGTGTATTTTTAGTGATAACCCCACCTGCAGCTCCACTGTGGTTACATAAACGAAACTGGTAAAAGAGCGTGCATGCTCTTATTGGCTTTGTTGGTATATAACCTTGTTTTCTTTGGAATCCTAACTGTATAGTTACAGTCAGTAAAATCTGCCTGCAATGCAAGAGACCTGGATTCAATCCTTGGATCAGGAAGATACTCTGGAGAAGGAGATGGCAACCCACTCCAGTATTCTTGCCTAAAAAATCCCATGAATGCAGGCATGGCTGAAACAGGGTGAAACAGAGTGGTCTATAGCCCATGGAGTTCAAAGAGTTGGAGAAGGCTAGTGACAAGAGAACAATAGGTCCTCAATTAGTGTTTTCATCATTCGTTTCATCATCATAGTGCAAGTTCACTATGGATAGGCTGGGCAGCTGTTCTATATCACCAGTCACTGCTGTAGAACCAGGCTTGGAAAATCTACCAGTATTTCTATAATTATTTAGCTGAAAATTAACCTGCTGTTTTAGAAAGACTCCAAAATGTAGTGGCTTCAAGACTCTAAAAATGCATTTTTTTTGTACTCTAATTCTTTATTATTGAATTAATACACATATTTTGGCTGCTCTCCAACTTCTACTTTCTATGCCTTGATAAGCACCCTGGGGTAACAAGCTCTGATAATGATAGTTCCTTGTTGAAAACTTGCACTGTACTGAAAGTTTTGCCCTGGTCTTTCTTAGAGGTTCCTTCTAGGTCCCTGGTGGGCTGCTTGCTGTTGGGCAGCCCTAAGTGTAACTGCCCTCACTGAGAAACCCTGCTATGCCACTCCCTGTCTGCACATGCCTCCTGCACCTGGGTGCCCTCTGTTATGCTGGGATTCACTCCCTCTGACTTTCTTTCTTCTCTACTAGTTTTGAAATGAGCAGTCCAAGTTTCTTCTTTGTGGTCATCATAGGACTTGGGTTCCTTTCAACATATGGTTGAGCCAATCCCTAAAGAATTTCTGTCTTGCCCTTCCAACCCCTTAGGACTGGTTGAAACAGAGTGAAGGCAGATGACAGGTGAAAGCATGTGGAAGAGAAACACCAACGTCTCACATGCTTTTACTCACAATCCTTTGGTGAGAATTTAGTCAGAGCTGACATCTGACTGCACGAGAGGGTAGGTGATGTTGACAAGCTGGGCAGCTTATGTGCCTAGCCTCACTGGGAGAGCATGAACGGATTCTGTGCACAGCAAGCAATCTCAACTCCATAATCTTTATAATTCATCTTTTTAAAGCCCCTGCCCCCACCTTTAAAAAAAATGATTTATCTGTGGCTGCCTCGGGTCTTGGCTGCCGCCTGAGGGATCCTTTGTTGCAGCGCAGGCTCTTCCTTGTGGCACTAAGGCTCTTCTCTAATTGCCATTCGTGGCACAGTGGGTTAGTTGAGGTGTGTGGCTCAGTAGTTGTGGTGGGAGGGCTCAGTTCTCCTGAAGCATGTGGGGTCTCAGTTCCCTGACCAGGGATTGAACCCACATTCCTTTTATTGGGAGACATTCCTAGCCATGGACCATTAGGAAAGTCCCTGCATTTTCATTTCTACCAAATAATGAATTCTCAGGTACTGGGCACTGAGTTAACCTGTGATAGAGGATGATTCGAAGGTTCTCATAGGCCAGCTCCTGCCTAGAGAAAGGCTCTCTGCTACTTTCAGAGAGATAGCCATGCTAATGTTCCTATGTGGCTAAAACCAATTTAAACCCAGCCTCTCACATGGAAGTGCGTGAATGAGTATGGAAGAGCCTCTGGGGTAACCTCTTAGATGTACAGAAGAGCCTTTCTGGAATTCCTACTTCCAAGGCAGGTAGGTTTTTCAGAGTGGGCTGACCTGGGGTAGACAGCAAAGCCAGGGCTGGATCCACAGTGGGTGGAAAAGAACTGATACAGGGACCATCAAGAAAGTGTGGGGTCCATGAATAGCCCAGACTCTTCATGGCTCAAGAAGAACACCCTTCTGGGAACCCCTAGGCTAAAGTGGTGCTCAGGTGTAAATGACCTCTCATCCAGCATTCACTTCATCACTATAGGAGCGGGAGATCCAGAATGGAAGCATCTGCTACCCCGATCTCAAGAAATATTGCCCCAGATGGAGACAACAGATAAGAAAATTTTTGCAATAGGGATAAAGGCCACAGCAGTAGGGGTGAAGGAGTTGATCTAGTACTGATTAAGTGCTGGGGTGATCTAGTGGACAATTACCAGAAGACATGAAGGAGTAGGTTGGTTAATGTGATTAGGCCATCTGTGTTTCCCTGTTGACTCAGCTGGTAAAGAATCGGTTTGCAATGAAGGAAAACCCAGATTCGATCCCTGGATCAGGAAGATCCCCTGGAGAAGGGATATGACTACCCACTCCAGTATTCTTGGTTTGTTAATAGCTATGTAACCCTTATCAGGTGAGGCTCCTACCCTCTTATGGAGAAAAGGGGAGGGGAGGGAATAGGGACTCTACCTTTCTTGAAGATTACATTTCAAAGGGATGGCTTCCACGTCTTGAGAAAGACATTCCTGGATTATAAAAGTGGGAAAAGGCTGGGGGAAGATTTCCATCTCAAAGGAAAATTAAAAAAAAAAGTACATTTATAAGTTTTCTAAAGGAAATGCTCCAAGACCAGTGAGGGCAGGTCTTCTACAGTCAAGCTGGGGGGAACACTGTCTGTCCTGATCACTGCCAGGTAGATCTGTTGCTTCCTCCAGCTTATATCGTAGGTCTAGGAGGTGGCATCTTGTGTTTGCTTCTTCAGTTAAGACTCTACAAGCTGTTGCCCAACTTCTAGTAACTGGTGGAAATCTTTTGTTAGGATTACCCTTACCTCATTCCCTTTGATAACTGCAAGATTTTTATCTTCACCTTTATGTTAATGAATCTGTGAAAACGAGGAATTGTAAATGCATCTGTTTTGCAAACTGAGCTACTGCTGCTGCTGCTGCTGCTGCTGCTAAGTCGCTTTAGTCGTGTCCGACTCTGTGCGACCCCATAGATGGCAGCCCACTAGGCTCCCTCGTCTCTGGGGTTCTCTAGGCAAGAACACTGGAGTGGGTTGCCATTTCCTTCTCCAATGCATGAAAGTGAAAAGTGAAAGTGAAGTTGCTCAGTCGTGTCCGACTCTTCGCGACCCCACGGACTGCAGCCTACCAGGCTCCTCTGTCCACGGGATTTTCCAGGCAAGAGTATTGGAGAGGAGTGCTATTGCCTTCTTTGGCAAACTGAACTAGATGTCTTCAAATATTACCATTTTAAGAGCTAAAAAGCATTGGTAATTTTTTTCACTGTGTCTCCTATTCACTAATCAAATAGCTAAATGGTAAAAGGTATATATTACAATATATATAAAGGTATATATTACCATATATATACCATATATATATATCTCTCTCTACCATAAGTGTATCATATGTTCTCTTAATTCCCTTATAAGAATCATTAGAGATGATTTAACCTCAATTTGAATTAATATTCAAAGTAATTCATAAGTATTTTATTTTTTCTTAAATTAACCATAAAAATACATAATAATGCTGTTCTTTACTATATGCGTTTAATTGGTGAAAAGTGTAAGTTGTCAGAAGGCTCTACTGTTTAAATTAACATAGTCTTTCTTATAATTTTTGCCCATTGAACTTATATTTGCCTTCTTAAATAATGATTCTGCTTCTTCTAGGAACTAATTTTGTTCTGGGACATAAGGCAAAATAGCCACAACAGGAGACAAGGGTCTAGAAAAGGGGAACTGAGGCAGGTATTATATCTGAATAGGACAAAAATGGTAATAAAAGTTATGGAAAAACCTGATTAGCTGGCTTATAGTAACTGTCTGACTCTTTAAGGGCACCTTCCCTTTCACCAGGCCTGTTTCCAAGCACACAGAATACTGAGTCCAGAGCAACAGAGCTCACTCCATACGTAGGTGGAGGGAAGTCTCCAAGACTTAGGTGGGCCTAAGTCAGCATAATGTAAAGGCCTCAAAGATAACTGACATCTGTATTTCCTACTTACTAGGAAATAACACTGTAAGTCTACTTAACATGCTACCATACATGGGTACAGAATGTTTTTCCTGTGATGAGATCTACTCTCAGCAACTTTTAAATTTTCAATGCAGTATTATAACCATGGGTCATCATGGTATATATTACAGCCTGATGACTTATTTCATAAGTGAAACTTTGTATCTTTTGACCTGTTTCATCCATTTTGGTCATGTTTGCTCTCTAAATCTATGCCTTTTTTTTTTTTTTTTAAACTCCACAGATGACTGAGATCATATGGTATTTGTCTGATTTATTTAACTTAGTATAATGTCCTCCACATCCATCCATGTTGTCACAAATGGCAAGATTTCATTATTTCCTTATGACCAAATAGTATTTTATTGTGTATGTAGCTATGTATCTTCCAATTTCTTCATTGATTTATGCGTCAATGGACATTTAAGTTTTTTCTGTATCTTGGCTATTGTAAATAATGCTTCAATAAACACAAGGAGGAGGGCTTCCCAGGGGGTTCAGTGGTAAAAAATTCACCTGCCAATGCAGGAGACACAGGAGACATGGGTTTGATCCATGAGTCTGGAAGGTCCCCTGGAGGAGGAAATGGCAACCCACTCCAGTATTCCTGCCTGGGAAATCCTATGAACAGAGGAATCTGGTGGGCTACAGTCCATGAGGTCACAAAGAGTAGGGCACAACTGAGCAGCTGACCAGCTGCAAACATGAAGGGGTGAATATGTTTTTGAATTAGTATTTTCATTTTTTCCAGATATATTCCAGCAAGTTAAATGACTAGATCATATGATAGTTCTATTTTAATTTGTTATTTAATTATGTTAAATTAAAAAAATTCCATAATATTTTCCATAGTAGCAGTATCAATTTACATTTTAACCAATAATACACAAGGATTTCTTTTTTTACACATCCTTGCCAACATTTATTACTTGTTGTCTTTTTGATAACAGCCATCCTACCAGATGTGAGGTAATATCTTACTGCAGTTTTGATTTGTATTTCATTAATGGTTGGTTAGTGAGGTTGAGCATCTGGTCATATACCTGTTGGCTACCTGTTTGCCTACTTTGGAAAAATGTCTATTCAGATTCTCTGCCCATTTTTAAATTGGTTTGGGCTTTGCTTTTTTTGTTTGTTTCTTTTAATTGAGGTATATGAGCTTTTATTTTATTTTTTTAATTTTTATTTTTACTTTATTTTGCTTTACAATACTGTATTGGTTTTGCCATACATTGACATGAGCTTTTAAAATATATTTTGGATATTAACCTCCTAGCAGATCTATAATTTACAAATATTTAATTCCATTTAAGTAGATTGCCTTTTCATTTGAGTTTGATAAAGTCCCACTTGTCTATTTTTGCCTTTGCTTTTAGAGTCATATTCAAAAGATCATCGTCAAGACTGGTTTAAAGACCTTACTGTTTAGGTTTCCTTCTAGGAGTTTTATAATGTCAGATGTTACATTTAAGTCTTTAGACTGAAAGTGAAAGTCGCTCAATCATGTCTGACTCTTTGAGACCCCATGGGTGTAACCTGCTAGGCTCCCCTTATCCATGGAATTCTCCAGACCAGAATACTGGAGTGGGTAGCTGTTCTTCTCCAGGGGATCTTCCCAACCCAGGGATTAAACCCAAGTCTCTCATATTGCAGGCAAATTCTTTACTGTCTGAGGCACCAGGAAAGCCCAAGAATAGCCTATCTCTGCTCCAGCAGATTTTCCTGACCCAGGAATTGAACTGGGATCTCCTGCCTTGAAGGTAGATTCTTAAGCAGCTGAGCTACCAAGGAAGCCATAGTCTTCAGTGCATTTTCAGTTACTTTTTCTGTTTAGCCAGATAGTAATCTAGTTTGTCTTTTGAATGTGGCTTCCACCTTTCCACCATCCTTCCACCATTGCCTATTTCTGTCTTCTTCATTACAAATTAATTGGTCATACATGGGTTTGGGCTTCCCAGGCAGTGCTATCAGTAAAGAACCCACCTATCAGTGCAGGAGACATAGGAGATGCAAGATCAGCCCTTGGGTTGGGAAGAAATCTTGGAGGAGGAAATGGCAACCCACTCTAGTATTTTTGCCTGGAGAATCCCATGGACAGAGGAGTCTGGTGGGCTACAGTCTGTAGGGTCACAAAGAGTCAGACACAACTGAAGCAACTTAGCATGCTAGAATATGGGTTCATTTCTGAACTCTTGATTCTGTGCTAGGGATCTGTGTGTCTGTTTTTGAGCTGATACCATGTTGTTTTGGTTACTTTAGCTTTGAAGCATAGTTTAAAATCACGGTGTGTCACCTCCAGCTTTGTTCTTTCTTAAAATTGCTTTTGTTCATTATTTCCCAATATGTGCAGGATGTGGTAATTTGTCACCCACACAATCCTGAGGAGGAACCTGTAGCTATTAGCCATTGATCTATCTATTAACGAATGCACATCTCTACCACAGAGGTCCTTCACCGGAATCGTTCCTTTGAAAGTGGGATCATCGTGGGACCTGTTTATTTGGCAGTGAGTAATGGCAACCCACTCCATGGTTCTTGCCTGGACAATCCCAGGGACGGGGGAGCCTGGTGGGCTGCTGTCTATGGGGTCACACAGAGTCGGACACGACTGAAGTGACTTAGCAGCAGCAGCAGCAACTAGTGTCAGAGTCTCAACATTTTGTAATGCTCTCAAGCAGCTTATTCCTTGCCCCTTCTCCAGCTGTTTTATTCTTCCACATCTATCTTGGAAAATCAAGCTATTTCTTTTCTTTTCAGTTAGATATCAAATATATTATTATATTATAATATTATGTATGTCATATAATATTATGTAT
This sequence comes from Budorcas taxicolor, assembly GCF_023091745.1. Classification (NCBI taxonomy): domain Eukaryota; kingdom Metazoa; phylum Chordata; class Mammalia; order Artiodactyla; family Bovidae; genus Budorcas; species Budorcas taxicolor. The sequence continues at coordinate 4,254,037 of NC_068924.1, read as the reverse complement.
GCCATATAATATTATGTATGTCATATATTATGTATGTCACTGATTAGATACTAAAGTGATCATAATTTACCTTTGTGTTTTAAAAAGTATCTTATTATTGACTATTTTTTTTCCTCACATGCATAGAACCCAATGTCTATAAACATGGACAATGCCTCAATATCTATCACTGTGAGTTCCCCTGTGGAAGGAAATAAATGTGTATGAGAGTAATAAATCAGTTTCTTCCATTAAGATTTTACAAATTAGAAATTAAACTGCACAGCATTCACACTAGGGAGTATAAGTATGAAGATGGACTAGAAATAAGTTTTGTCCATTCATTCATTCATTATCAGTACTAGCCGAATCACCATCATGAGCCAGGCCCTGCACTAGAGTCTGTGGCTACAGCACTGTGGTCCTTCTTTGCAAGGACCTTACGATGTGATGAGAAAGACAGACAATGGGCTGAAGAGACAATGGAAAGGACGACATTATGATGGAAGTCACTGATATTTAAAAAAATTGATAATGGTTGTAATCTTACTCTCAATATATAAAATAAAAATGTATCCAGACTTAATGAAATGAAAGGCTATGTACCCAGTGCAAATTCCTTCTGGTTTAATACCTTTTTTAACATCTCAGAGAATGTCTCCACCAGGTGAACTTTGACCTCTTTCTCCATACTAACTCCAAATTGAATGCAAGTTTTACATCATTTTATCTAAGAAATCCAAAGCAATTCAAAGTAACCTGAATTAACAATGGCATAAAAGTGAAGGTTTGTCAGTTCAGTCGTGTCTGACTTTGTGACCCCATGGACTACAGCACGCCAGGCTTCCCTGTTTATCACCAACTCTGGGGTTTGCTCAAACTCATGTCCATTGAGCTGGTGATGCCATCCAACCACCTCATCCTCTATCATCTCCTTTTTTTCATGCCTTCAGTCTTTCTCAGCATCAGGGTCTTTTCCAATGAGTCAGCTCTTCACATCACTTAGCCAAAGATTTGGAGTTTCAGCATCAGTCCTGCCAGTGAATGTTCAGGACTGATCACCTTTAGGATTGACTGATTGGATCTCCTTTCAGTCCCAAGGGACACTCAACAGTCTTCTCCAACACCAAGTTCAGAAGCATCAATGCTTTGGCATTAGAGTCCAACTCTCACATCCATACATGACTACTGGAAAAACCACAGATTTGACTAGATGGACCTTTGTCAGCAAAGCAGTGTCTCAGCCTTTTAGTATGTTGTCTAGGTTGGTCATAGCTTTTCTTTCAAGGAGCAAGCATCTTTTAATTTTATGGCTGCAGTCACCATCTGCAGTCATTTTGGAGCCCCTCAAAACAAAGTCTGTCACTATTTCCATTGTTTCCCCATCTATTTGCCATGAAGTGATCGGACCAGATGCTATGATCTTCATTTTTTGAATGTTTTAAGCCAGCTTTTTCACTCTCCTCTTTCACTTTCATCAAGAGGCTCTTCAGTTCCTCTTCTTCTGCCATAAGGGTGGTGTCATTTGCATTTCTGAGGTTATTGATATTTCTCCTGGCAATCTTATTCCAGCTTGTGCTTCATACAGCCTGGCATTTCACATGATGCACTCTGCATTAAGTTAAACCAGCAGGGTGACAATATACAGTATTGACTTACTGTTTTCCCAGTTTGGAACCAGTTGGAGGTTCCATGTCCAGTTCTAACTCTTGTTTCTTGATCTACATACAGGTTTCCCAGGAGGCAGGTCAGGTGGTCTGGTATTCCCATGTCTTGAAGAATTTTCCAAGTTTGCTGTGATCCACACAGTAAAAGGCTTTGGAGTAGTCAATAAAGCAGCAGTAGATATTTTTCTGGAATTCTCTTGCTTTTTTGATGATCCAACAGATGCTGGAAATTTGATCTCTAGTTCCTCTTGCCTTTTCTAAATCCAACTTGAACATCTGGATGTTCATAGTTCATGTACTGTTGAAGCCTGGTTTGGAGAATTTTGAGCTTTACTTTGCTAGCATGTGAGATGAGTGCAATTGTGTGGTAGTTTGAACATTCTTTGTCATTGCCCTTCTTTGGAATTGGAATGAAAACTGACCTTTTTCAGTCCTGTGGCCACTGCCGAGTTTTCCAAATTTGCTGGCATATTGAGTGCAGTACTTTAACAGCATCATCTTTTATGATTTGAAGTGGCTTAACTGGAATTCCATCCCCACCAGTTCCTTTGTTGCTTGTGATGCTTCCTAAGACCCACTTGACTTTGCACTCCAGGATGTCAGGCTCTAGGTGAGTGATGACACCATCATGGTTATCTGAGTCATGAAGATCTTTTTTTGTAGAGTTCTTCTGTGTATTCTTGCCACCTCTTAACATTCTCTGCTTCTGTTAGGTCCATACCATTTCTGTCCTTTTGTGCCCATCTTTGCATGAAATGTTCCCTTGTTATCTCTAATTTTCTTGAGGATATCTCTAGTCTTCCCAATTCTATTGTTTTTCTCTATTTCTTTGCATTAATCACTGAGGAAGGCTTTCTTATTTCTTCTTGCTCTTCTTTGGAACTCCACATGCAGATGGGTTTATCTTTCATTTTCTCCTTTACTGTTTGATTCTCTTCTTTTCTCAGCTATTTGTAAGACCCCTTCAGACACTTTGTCTTTTTTGCATTTCTTTTTGTTGGGGATGGTTTTGATTACCACCTCCTGAACCATGCTACAAACCTCCATCCATAGTTCTTAAGGCACTTTTTCTATCAGATCTAATCCTTTGAATCTATTTGTCACTTCCACTGTACAATCGTAAGGGATGTGATTTAGGGAATACCTGAATGATTTCAAGATTTTCCCTACTTTCTTCAATTTAAGTCTGAATTTGGCAATAAGGAGTTCATAATCTGAGCCACAGTCAGCTCCCAATCTTGTTTTTGCTGACTGTATAGAGCTTCTCCATCTTTGGCGGCAAAGAATATAATCAATCTGATTTCAGTATTGACCATCTGGTGATGTCCATGTGTAGAGTCGTCTCTTGTGTTATTGGAAGTGAGTGATTGCTATGACCAGTGCATTTTCATGGCAAAATTCTGTTAGCCTTTACCCTTCTTCATTTTGTACTCCAAGGCCAAATTTGTCTGTTACTCCAAGTATCTCTTGATTTCCTACTTTTGCATTCCAGTCCCCTATAATGAAAAGGACATCTTTTGGGGGTGTTCTTTCGAGAAGGTCTGTATCTTCATAGAACCATTCAATTTCAGCTTCTTCAGAATTACTTGTTGGGGCATAAGCTTGGATTACTGTGATATTGAATGATTTGCCTTGGAAACGAACAGAGATCATTCTGTCATTTTTGAGATTGCACTCAAGTTCTGCATTTTGGAAGCTTTCACTGACTATGAGGCTTACTCCATTTCTTCTAAGGGATTCTTGCCCAAAGTAGTAGATATAATATTCATCTGACTTAATTTCACCCATTCCAGCCCATTTTAGTTCACAAATTCTTAAAAAGTTGATGTTCATTCTTGACATCTCCTGTTTGACCACTTCCAATTTGTCTTGATTCATGAACCTAACATTCCAAGTTCCTGTGCCTTATTGCTCTTATAGCATCAGACTTTACTTCCATCACCAGACACATTCAAAACTCACTGATGTTTTTGCTTTCTGTCTCTTCATTCTTTTTGGAGTTATTTCTTCACTGATCTACAGTAGCATATTGGGCACCTACCGACCTGGGGAGTTCCTCTTTCAGTGAGATCGTCTTTCAGATATTTCAAAAAATACATTTTTTGCCTTTTCATACTGTTCATGGAATTCTCAAGGCAAGAATTCTGTGTACATTAGAAAGTGTTCTCTCTGTACAAGGAATCAGGGCCTAGGGACTTCACTTGCAGCTATGGCTGTGGGAGTTTAAGCAAGTTCTTTAGCCATTCTAGTCCTTGGAATGCAACATTATGCAGATGGATTATAACATTTCTAATTTCCTTGCCATTCTAAAAATCAATGATTCTGTGACTTTTAGGGTCTTGAAGATATAACAAGAAATGCAATTTCATAGCAGAGCAAAAGCAACATTGTCAATATTTCCTCTTGGGAATCTTGAGATGGTGATATGATGTACATAAGAAAAAAGTCTCCTCACTCAGGGTCTTTCTACCATTTCTTCTTGCCTTTACTTTCTGATTTCAGAACCCAATGCAAGACCTATCTCTTGATGACAGTTTATTACCCTTCTGTGCCCCAGATGTCTAAAAAAAAAATGTGATTTCTAAATAATTTTTCTTTCTCAAAAGAAGGTATTCTCCCTAAGAGATGTGTCAGAGTAAGAACAGTTAGTATACTAGGTAGATGGGTTAGAAAGCACATATCACTTTTAGACCTCCATGGTAAGACTTATTCTGTCTTCATACTTATTTAGAGAGATCATACCTTAAATGTATTTCTTTCCAGCCTTTCATCTGCATAATGTGAACAATCTGGTTTCATCAATATTAACAATATCTGTTTGAATGTTGATTTTTTAATCCAGTGTATTAATTTCACTTAATCTTTGTTTCTTGTGTAAGTTTGGTCTTCTGTTTTATATCTGGCAAAATTCCATTGTATTTAAGGCTATTGGAGGATAATGTAAGGGCAAACTGGGCATGTATTTCTAGCTTAAAATAAGTGAAAACTTTTGACTTGTGAGAGAAAACTTATTTTAACATTTTGAAGCTCTATTCCCAATAGAATAGCTACTTCTACGTAGAGGGTGAGGCTGGATAAACTCATTGAGTCTTCAAGTATATTTCTAAGCAGTTACTATGTGTTCAGCACTGTTCTAGATCTGAAGATAGAGCAAACAAGGTCTCTACCTTCCTGATATCTAATATCCTATGTCAAGGGTCAGAAAGGTACATCTCACAGGCCAAACCTGTCTTGCTGCCTGTTTCTGTACTACCTGTGGATAAGAATTTTTTTTTTTTCTATTTTAAGACACTTGAAAAAATCAAGAGAAGAATACTTTCTTGTGGTGTGAAAACTATATAAAATTCAAACTGGTGTCCATAAATAAAGTTTATTGGAAAATAACCATGACTGTTTGTTTACCTATTGTTTCAGTTCAGTTCAGTTCAGTCACTTAGTGGTGTCCGACTCTTTGCAACCCCATGAATCACAGCACACCAGGCCTCCCTCTCCATCACCATCTCCCGAAGTTCACTCAAACTCATGTCCATCAAGTCAGTGATGCCATCCAGCCATATCATCCTCTGTTGTCCCCTTCTCCTCCTGCCCACAATCCCTACCAGCATCAGAGTCTTTTCCAGTGAGTCAACTCTTTGCATGAGGTGGCTGAAGTACTGGAGTTTCAGCTTTAGCATCATTCTTTCCAAAGAACACCCAGGACTGGTCTCCTTCAGAATGGACTGGTTGGATCTCCTTTCAGTCCAAGGGACTCTCAGGAGTCTTTTCCAACACCACAGTTCAGAAGCATCAATTTTTCGGTGCTCAGCTTTCTTCACTGTCCAACTCTCGCATCCATACATGACCACTGGAAAAACCATAGCCTTGACTAAACAGACCTTTGTTGGCAAAGTAATGTCTGCTTTTCAATATGCTATCTTGGTTGATCATAACTTTTCTTCCAAGCAGTAAGCATCTTTTAATTTCATGGCTGCAGTGATTTTCACCATCTGCAGTGATTTTGGAGCCCAAAAAGATAAAGTCTGAAACTGTTTCCACTGTTTCCCCATCTATTTGCCATGAAGTGATGGGACCAGGTGCCATGATCTTCATTTTCTGAATGTTGAGCTTTAAGCCAACTTTTTCACTCTCCTCTTTTACTTTCATCAAGAGGCTTTTTAGTTCCTGTTCACTTTCTGCCATAAGGGTGGTGTCATCTGCCTATCTAAGGTTATTGATATTTCTCCCAGCAATCTTGATTCCAGCTTGTGCTTCTTCCAGCCCAGCGTTTCTCATGATGGCAGAGTTGAGTAATTCTAACAAACTATATTTAGCCTGCAGTGCCAAACTATTTTCCACTTTTTTTGGTTTGTTTGCCATCTGCTATTCTAGGTGTAGGACAGATAATAAACAGGTAATCAGTTAAACATGATAATTATGGATATTCGTTACTGTTAAACCATTTTTCTGTTTTCCCTTTTTCTCAAACACAATTTTGAATGCCACTTTTTTAAACTTTACATTTTTAAGGACTGCATAGCTTTCCATTTTATAATTTATTTTATTCTCCCTGTAATGCTTGATGTCATTAATTTTCTGTGGTCTGGTATATAAAAGAAAAAGGAAAGATGTAGGTGATGCTTCCAAGGACCTTGACTGAGTGGGAAGCACAAACTTATCTCACAGAGTTGCAAAGAGTGTTGAAGAGAATGTACTGTCTTTATGTTCACAGCTGGTGTTCTATAGTAGGTGGCCAGATTATAGGAGGTAGCATGCAGAGTGACAAGAACATGGTCCTTGAAAGCAGCCCAATCTGGGTTCGAACACACAGTACTCTGCCATATGGCCTTGGCCAATTTAGTTAACATCTCTACTTGTTTGTGACAATTACAGAGGGCATGTGTAGAGCAGAAACCTAATAAATGTCAGTTATTATTATTACCATTAGTCTAGAAAATTATGATTATATTGATAGTTATTTTACACACAAACATCAAACATGGTTTCTGTCCTTGGATGTGAGGCATGTTTGTGCAGGTAGGTAGGTTGATGAGTAAGCTTTACATATTTGTAAATTGTGTAGAAATAGATAGTAGAGGGAGGGAGAAAACAATTACTTCTACTTAGCCATTTTTATCTGCAATGATTTTACCCTCATAAATGACTGGGGTAAGCTGTGTAGGGGAAAGAGCCCAGGAGAGGGATGGATGAGGCCAGGAAACCAGGGTCACAGGCACCATGGGTTAAAAGGCGGGAGACACATATGCTGCTTTCTGCTTCTGTTTACAGCAAAGTATGGCACACTTCTTCATGAATCATTTGCTGTATTAATTTCCAGGCTTCATTTGGTGGAGGCAGCAATGAACGATACCAGTACGTGCTATATTTACAGACTTCATCAATCCCCAGGTGCCTTTAATCTTTGCTGGGTAATGCAACTTTCACTCTTAGTTCTCACAGAAGGCTGAAAAAATGCAAAATAAAGTATGCCAACTCCTGTGTAGGAAAGAAGAAGACATTTTACAAGTAGCAATCATTTTGCCACTTCATAGTGTGGTAATAATCCTTTTTAGGAGCAGATATTTATATTTGTCTAATTGAGGATATAGTATTGCACTTCATTGACTGATGTGTTAAAATTATCTATACTTTTCACTTTTCTGCATGGAAACCTAAATCCTGGATTAAGCCAGAATCAAGGGCAGTCTTGACAAATGTGTTATGTTTTACAATGAGCAAAAACAAACCAACCAAGAAACAGGCTTTAGCATTAGAGAGACGAGTCCTCAGTTCTACTTATACCATTGGCTAGCTTTGCAGCCTTGAGAAATCTGAGGCTCAGTTTCTCATCTATAGAAATGAAACATATTTAAAAGTCCCCCATAAGATTGTTGTAAAAATTATATATAAGGTAACTTAGCACAGTGCCTGGTCCACTGAAATTTCTCAATAAATGTTGTCTTTCTGTTTCACCCTCCCTCCCTCCCTTCCTTGCAACAATTTCTACACATAAGGCCATTTGTCTACCAGCAGAATTGAAGAGCAGCATTCTCCGTGGCAGCAGGCACTGTTTTGTCACATGTTATCATAGTGGACGTGGGTCCATCAATTACCTCTTTTAATTTTCCTTTCTATAAAAAGTGGGAACAATACCATAGTGTCTGGCAACCTAATTATTGAGGCCTCAGTGTTTCAAAAGAAGAAATAAATGAAAAGGTACATTTTAAACGGTAAAGTCATGATTACTGTGACTTTTGAAGTAATCATCCAGGGACTACAAAACAGTAGCAGATCTTTTCTCTCATAATCTGTTATAGATTGAATGTTTGTGTCCCTCTGAAATTGTTGTGTTGAAGCGATAACCTCCAATGCCATGGTTTTGGAGGTGGGCCTTTTGGGACGTAATTAGGGTTAGATTAGGTTTTGAGGGTGGGAGCCTCAAGATAGAGTGAAAGTGAAAGTCACTCAGTCGCGTCTAACTCTTTGTGACCCCATGGACTATGCAGTCCATGGAATTCTCCAGGCAAGAATACTGGACTGGGTAGTCTTTCCCTTCTCTGGGGGATATTCCCAACCCAGGGATTGAATCCAGGTCTCCAATATTGCAGGCATATTCTTTACCAGCTGAGCCACAGGGAAGCCTAAGAATACTGAAATGGGTAGCCAAACCCTTCTCCAGTGGATCTTCCCAACCCAGGAATCAACAGGGTCTACGGCATTGCAGGTGGATTCTTTACCAACTGAGATATTAGGGAAGCCCCATGATAGTACTAGTGCCCTTAAATAAAGAGGAAAAAAGACATATATAGCCACACACATATATACTGAGGAAAGGCCAAGCGAAGGCATACCCCCAAATCTGCAAGTTGGGAAAAGGGCCTCAGCAGGAGCCAAATTGGTGGCACCTTGACCTTATACCTCCCTATCTCTAGACCTGTGAGAAATAAATTTTTGTTGTTTAAGTCACCCCAGTCTGTGGTGTTTTGTTTAGCAGCCCAAACTGACTAATACATAGTTCATTAAACTGCTATTCATTTCCAGTGAAAATTGTTTCAAGGGAAGCCCCTGGTGTTTAAGTCTCTAGGGCTGCAATTCTTAACTTTAGCTGTGCACTGGAATCACTGGAGAGCTTGTAAGAATTAAAGATTTTAAAATTAAGGATGACCCACAGAGATGTTATGGGGAGGGAGGTGGGAGGGGGGTTCATGTTTGGGAACGGATGTAAGAATGAAAGATTTTAAAATTAAAAAAATAAAAAACTAAAATAAATAAATAAATAAATAAAATTTAAAAAAAAGAAAAAATAAAAAACAAAACAAAACAAAACAGAAAAACCAAAAACATTACCTGCGTCCCAGTTCTAGTGATTCTGATCTCTGTAGTCTGGGTGCACCCTGGGCATGGAGCCATGTAAGGGTTCCTCTGGTGACTACCACGCAGGCACGGCTGAGGAGCTTGTACTCAGTCTGAACTGTCGCTTAAACAAGTGCATTTCAAACTTTTAATGTGCTTACAAACCACCTGAGCATCTTGTCAAGATTCTGATTCTGTTCTAGAGTGTTTGTAGCAATGCCTAAGATTCAGTACTTCTAATAGGACCCCAGGCATTATTCATGTTGCTGGTTTGTGGACCACACCTTGAAAGGCAAGAATTGCCCAGAGGTTGGCAAACTAGGGCCCATGGGCCAAACCCAGCCTGCTGCCTGCTTTGAGTGGCTCATGAGCTGAGAATTCTTTTTACATGTAAATGATGTTTTGAAATTTATTTATTTTTAATTGGAGGATAATTGTTTTACAATACTGTGTTTTTTTCTGCCATACAGCAACACGAATATACATATGTCCCTTCCCTCAATTACAAGAATAAGACTATTTCTTGGCACATGAAAATTATATGCCATTCACATTTCAGCATCCTTAAATAAAGGTTTATAGGAACCTATCTACTTCACTCATTTTTGTGGGTGTACACCTGCTTCTGTGCTGTAAAAGAGTTGAATTGCTACAACAGAGACCAAATGATCTGCAAAGACTGAAATGTTTAATATCTATCTGGCTCTTTGCAGAAAATGTTCACTATTCCCTGGATTAGGGAGTAACTTGGACTCAGAGAGGATAAATATTATCTTCCCCCACTTTTTTTTCCATTCTCCATCAGGTTCTCACATCATCAACCTTCTGCTTGCTGACAGTGGGGCTTGAAGATACTGATCTTTTTCTTCAGGGCTCCGTGCTGGGCATGGAGCACATCAGTTGAACAGGTCTGGAAGGATATGTCAGGGTATCTGCAAAGTCTCCTGTCTTGGGGATGAATGATCAGATTGAGTCACTCTATCTTGCTTGTGGTCAGCCTCATACCATGGTGTGGTCTGAATGTCTGTGTCTCTCCAAAATTCATATGTTGAAACCCTAACTTTAAATGTGATATTATTAGATAGGGGGTCCTTGGGAGGTAATTAGGCCATAGGGGTGAAGGCTGCATGAATGGGATTAGTGCCTTTATTAACAGAACCCTGGAGACCAGCTCATCCCTTCCACTGCGCCCTTCCAGGACACAGTCAGCATCTACAGCCTGGAAGAAAGCCTTCCCCAGAACCCTGTGTGCTGGCACCTGGAGCCAGATCTTGGACTCCCAGCCTCCGAAACTGTGAGAAATAAACTCATATTTTTATAAGCCACTGAGTCTGTGGCATTTTGTTTGAGCAGCCTGAACAGATTAAGATATACATCATATCAGCAAGACATTCTCTTACAATGAGACTTGTCTAGTATACAAAGGAAAACTTTGACAACAAAAACAAATACTTCTATCTACTAATCTACAATCTCTTAAAAACAGACTAAAATTTATGTCTTTCTGCCTAAAAACAGATTAGCCTAACCTGCTTTGAAATAAAATGATGAAACAACTGTGGGGATTTTTCATCACATGGCAGCTTTCTGTCCTCAAACAGGACCCTCAAATTCAGTTCTTTCTTCAGCCTAGATTCTTGGTTTTTCACCACCATGGTAGGCAATGATTTATTTATTTATTTATTTATTTTCAATATAAATTTATTTATTTATTTGTTTATTTTTAAATTTTTATTTTTACTTTATTTTACTTTACAATACTGTATTGGTTTTGCCATACATTGACATGAATCCACCATGGGTGTACATATGTTCCCAAACATGAACCCCCCTCCCACCTCCCTCCCCATAACATCTCTCTGGGTCATCAACGTGCACCAGCCCCAAGCATGCTGTATCCTGCATCGGACATAGACTGGCGATTCGCTTCTTACATGATAGTATACCTGTTACAATGCCATTCTACCAAATCATCCCACCCTCTCCCTCTCCCTCTGAGTCCAAAAGTCCGTTATACCCAACTGTGTCTTTTCTGCTGTCTTGCATACAGGGTCGTCATTGCCATCTTTCTAAATTCCATATATATGTGTTAGTATACTGTATTGGTGTTTTTCTTTCTGGCTTACTTCACTCTGTATAATCGGCTCCAGTTTCATCCATCTCATCACAACTGATTCAAATGAATTCTTTTTGATGGCTGAGTAATACTCCATTGTGTATATGTACCACAGCTTTCTTATCCATTCATCTGCTGATGGACATCTAGGTTGTTTCCATGTCCTGGCTATTATAAACAGTGCTGCGATGAACATTGGGGTACATGTGTCTCTTTCAATTCTGGTTTCCTCGGTGTGTATGCCCAGCAGTGGGATTGCTGGGTCATAAGGTAGTTCTATTTGCAATTTTTAAAGGAATCTCCACACTGTTCTCCATAGTGGCTGTACTAGTTTGCCACCAACAGTGTAGGAGGGTTCCCTTTTCTCCACACCCTCTCCAGCGTTTATTGCTTGCAGATTTTTGGATTGCAGCCATTCTGACTGGTGTGAAGTGGTACCTCATTGTGGTTTTGATTTGCATTTCTCTAATAATGAGTGATGTTGAGCATCTTTTCATGTGTTTGTTAGCCATCCGTATGTCTTCTTTGGAGAAATGTCTGTTTAGTTCTTTGGCCCATTTTTTGATTGGATCATTTATTTTTCTGGAATTGAGCTGCATAAGTTGCTTGTATATTTTTGAGATTAGTTGTTTGTCAGTTGCTTCATTTGCTATTATTTTCTCCCATTCAGAAGGCTGTCTTTTCACCTTGCTTATAGTTTCCTTTGTTGTGCAGAAGCTTTTAATTTTAATTAGATCCCATTTGTTTATTTTTGCTTTTATTTCCAGAATTCTGGGAGGTGGATCATAGAGGATCCTGCTGTGATTTATGTCGGAGAGTGTTTTGCCTACGTTCTCCTCTAGGAGTTTTATAGTTTCTGGTCTTACATTTAGATCTTTAATCCATTTTGATTTTATTTTTGTGTGCGGTGTTAGAAAGTGATCTAGTTTCATTCTTTTACAAGTGGTTGACCAGTTTTCCAGCACCACTTGTTAAAGAGATTGTCTTTACTCCATTGTATATTCTTGCCTCCTTTGTCAAAGATAAGGTGTCCATATGTGTGTGGATTTATCTCTGGGCTTTCTGTTTTGTTCCATTGATCTATATGTCTGTCTTTGTGCCAGTTCCATACTGTCTTGATGACTGTGGCTTTGTAGTAGAGCCTGAAGTCAGGCAAGTTGATTCCTCCAGTTCCATTCTTCTTTCTCAAGATTGCTTTGGCTATTCGAGGTTTTTTGTATTTCCATACAAATTGTGAAATTATTTGTTCTAGTTCTGTGAAAAATATGGCTGGTAGCTTGATAGGGATTGCATTGAATTTGTAAATTGCTTTGGGTAGTATACTCATTTTCACTATATTGATTCTTCCAATCCATGAACATGGTATATTTCTCCATCTATTAGTGTCCTCTTTGATTTCTTTCATCAGTGTTTTATAGTTTTCTATATATAGGTCTTTAGTTTCTTTAGGTAGATATATTCCAAAGTATTTTATTCTTTTTGTTGCAATGGTGAATGGAATTGTTTCCTTAATTTCTTTTTCTATTTTCTCATTATTAGCGTATAGGAATGCAAGGGATTTCTGTGTGTTGATTTTATATCCTGCAACTTTACTATATTCATTGATTAGCTCTAGTAATTTTCTGGTGGAGTCTTTAGGGTTTTCTATGTAGAGGATCATGTCATCTGCAAACAGTGAAAGTTTTACTTCTTCTTTTCCAATTTGGATTCCTTTTATTTCTTTTTCTGCTCTGATTGCTGTGGCCAAAACTTCCAGAACTATGTTGAATAGTAGCGGTGAAAGTGGGCACCCTTGTCTTGTTCCTGACTTTAGGGGAAATGCTTTCAATTTTTCACCATTGAGGATAATGTTTGCTGTGGGTTTGTCATATATAGGTTTTATTATGTTGAGGTATGTTCCTTCTATTCCTGCTTTCTGGAGAGTTTTTATCATAAATGGATGTTGAATTTTGTCAAAGGCCTTCTCTGCATCTATTGAGATAATCATATGGCTTTTATTTTTCAATTTGTTAATGTGGTGAATTACATTGATTGATTTGCAGATATTGAAGAATCCTTGCATCCCTGGGATAAAGCCCACTTGGTCATGGTGTATGATCTTTTTAATGTGTTGTTGGATTCTGATTGCTAGAATTTTGTTTAGGATTTTTGCATCTATGTTCATCAGTGATATTGGCCTTCTCACTAATATCTTAGTAAATAATATATTTAGAGAAATTTGTAAGTCAGAATTACAGAAGAAAAGAATACACTTAATTAATAAGTAAAACATAATCTGTGAAGTAGTTCAGTTCAATCGCTGAGTCGTGTTCGACTCTTTGCTACCCCATGAATCGCAGCACACCAGGCCTCCCTGTCCATCACCATCTCCCGGAGCTCACTCAGACTCACGTCCATCGAGTCAGTGATGCCATCCATCCATCTCATCCTTGGTCATCCCCTTCTCCTCGTGCCCCCAATCCCTCCCAGCATCAGAGTCTTTTCCAATGAGTCAACTCTTCACATGAGGTGTCCAGAGTACCGGAGCTTCAGCTTTAGCATCATTTCTTCCAAAGAAATCCCAGGGTTGATCTTCAGAATGGACTGATTGGATCTCCTTGCAGTCCAAGGCACTCTCAAGAGTCTTCTCCAACACCACAGTTCAAACCCATCAATTCTTTGGTTCTCGGCCTTCTTCACAGTCCAACTCTCACATCCATACATAGCCAATGGAAAAACCATAGCCTTGACTAGATGGACCTTAGTCGGCAAAGTAATGTCTCTGCTTTTGAATATACTATCTAGGTTGGTCATAACTTTTCTTCCAAGGAGTAAGCGTCTTTTAATTTCATGGCTGCAGTCACCATCTGCAGTGATTTTGGAGCCCCAAAAAATAAAGTTTGACACTGTTCCCACTGTTTCCCCATCTATTTCCCATGAAGTGATGGGACTGGATGCCATGATCTTCGTTTTCTGAATGTTGAGCTTTAAGCCAACTTTTTCAGTCTCCTCTTTCACTTTCATCAAGAGGCTTTTGAGTTCCTCTTCACTTTCTGCCATAAGAGTGGTATCATCTGCATATCTGAGGTTATTGATATTTCTCCTGGCAATCTTGATTCCAGCTTGTGTTTCTTCCAGTCCAGCATTTCTCATGATGTACTCTGCATATAAGTTAAATAAGCAGGGTGACAATATACAGCCTTGACGTACTCCTTTTCCTATTTGGAACCCGTCTGTTATTCCATGTCCAGTTCTAACTGTTGCTTCCTGACCTGCATACAGATTTCTCAAGAGGCAGGTCAGGTGGTCTGGTATTCCCATCTCTTTCAGAATTTTCCACAATTAATGTGGTCCACACAGTCAAAGGCTTTGGCATAGTCAATAAAGCAGAAATAGAGGCTTTTCCTGGAACTCTCTTGCTTTTTTGATGACCCAGTGGATGTTGGCAATTTGATCTCTGGTTCCTCTGCCTTTTCTAAAACCAGCTCGAATGTCAGGGAGGTCACAGTTCACCTATTGCTTAAGTCTGGCTTGGAGAATTTTGAGCATTACTTTATTAGCATGTGAGATGAGTGCAATTGTGTGGTAGTTTGAGCATTCTTTGGCATTGCCTTTCTTTGGAATTGGAATGAAAACTGACCTTTTCCAGTCCTGTGGCCACTGCTGAGTTTTCCAAATTTGCTGGCATATTGAGTGTAGCACTTTCACAGCATCATCTTTCAGGATTTGAAACAGCTCAACTGGAATTCCATCACCTCCACTACCTTTGTTCGTAGTGAGGCTTTCTAAGGCCCACTTGGCTTCACATTCCAGGATGTCTGCCTCTAGATTAGTAATCACATCATCATGACTATCTGTGTCGTGAAGATCTTTTTTGTACAGTTCTTCCGTGTATTCTTGCCACATCTTCTTAATATCTTCTGCTTCTGTTAGGTCCATACCATTTCTGTCCTTTATCGAGCCCATCTTTGCATGAAATGTTCCCTTGGTGTCTCTAATTTTCTTGAAGAGATCTCTAGTCTTTCCCAATCTGTTGTCTTCCTCTATTTCTTTGCATTGATTGCTGAGGAAGGCTTTCTTATCTCTTCTTGCTATTCTTTTGAACTCTGCATTCAGATGCCTATATCTTTCCTTTTCTCCTTTGCTTTTTGCCTCTCTTCTCTTCACAGATATTTGTAAG
The DNA here is from genome assembly GCF_023091745.1 of Budorcas taxicolor. Taxonomy (NCBI): domain Eukaryota; kingdom Metazoa; phylum Chordata; class Mammalia; order Artiodactyla; family Bovidae; genus Budorcas; species Budorcas taxicolor. Next base: position 4,238,787 of record NC_068924.1, on the reverse strand, counting down.
GCCCCGCAGACAGCCATTTTGCTTTTTTGCATTTCTTTTCCATGGGAATGGTCTTGATCCCTGTCTCCTGTACAATGTCATGAACCTCATTCCATAGGTCATCAGGCACTCTATCTATCAGATCTAGGCCCTTACATCTATATCTCACTTCTACTGTATAATCATAAGGGATTTGATTTAGGTCATACCTGAATGGTCTAGAGGTTTTCCCTACTTTCTTCAATTTAAGTCTGAATGTGGCAATAAGGAGTTCCTGATCTGAGCCACAGTCAGCTCCCGGTCTTGTTTTTGTTGACTGTATAGAGCTTCTCCATCTTTGGCTGCATAGGATATAATCAATCTGATTTCGGTGTTGACCATCTGGTGATGTCCATGTGTAGAGTCTTCTCTTGTGTTGTTGGAAATGAGGAAAAATACTGTGTTACTTAAGTCACAGAATTGGCTACAGTCACACAGTTTCTCTCTTCTGTATTGAAAAGGATGAAAATTCTATTTTTACAGTGTGGTTGCCTTGAAAGTACTTTAAAAAACTTGTCTTAAGAAAAATCTTGAATCACACCAAAGCAAATAAAACCTGTTTTAAACATTCTCCCTAATGGCTCCAAGTCAAAACTAATCAACATGATCATCTCTGGTTTCAGGGATTGTCAAGAAACCACAACTTCAGCCGTCAAGGGTGAGTTCTCTATTATTTTTGGCTCTCAACAGCCATAACTAGTCCCAGAATGTTGACTTAAGCTAGCCATAATAGAGCAGCTTCCTTCCAGCTGAATCACTGTAAGATTTAATGTGTCAAGAAAGATTTAGTACTCCGTGTTTTCCTCTAAATCCTTGGTTTCCTAGGCACACACTGTTCTTTCTTTGTTTCAGGTACTTGCAGAGTTAATAAGATAGTCATTAAAAAATAAATCATTTATTAGGTAATTTAAGCATACATTTATAATGATGATCCTCTGTAATAAATGTAATTATTCACATAACACTTTAGTGACTTGCCCAAGCCATACAGTTATTTCATGGTAGGGGTAAAATTCAAACCCCACGATCAAATGACTCCATAAACAGAACCTTTAATTTGAGTCTGTGTTTACCCCTTCTCACAGAATAATGCTCAAATCCTATTGGAGCCTACGTCATACTTGGGAAATTCTATGGTTTGTCCCCCTCTTAAAGATTATAGCCTAGTAATGGGTCCAAGGTTTTAATGGCTTCTCTATATAAATATATTTACTTAACTATGCATTTCTTAAATTTTCCTATGGGGCCCACTCCTCTCTCTTACCTTTTTTCACATAATGACTATTAACAATCTGCACAGCACACTTGGGGAAATGTTGCCCTGTATCATTTGGGTCCTGATGTTGATGTTGTCAGCATTTGACATCAATTGAGAAAACTATGCCAATCAATTATGCCAATATGAAAAATTTAAAGAGAGGAGACAGAGAGAAGGAAAGACAAGAGTCATTGTGACCATGACTCTTGTCTTTTCTTCTCTCTGTCTCCTCTCTTTTAAGCAATTTGCAGCAAAGGCAATGGCACCCCACCCCAGTACTCTTGCCTGGAAAATCACATGGACAGAGGAGCCTGGTAGGCTGCAGTCCATGGGGTCGTGAAGAGTCGAACACGACTGAGTGACTTAACTTACTTACTTACTTTGTCAAGGATTAATTGACTGTATTAGTTTTGAGTTTATTTCTGGACTCCCTGCTAAGTTCTATTGATCTATTTGACTGTTTCTGTGCCCAAACCATGCTATTTTGATTATTATAGCCTTGTAGCTTAGATTCAAGTTTGGGAACATGGTACCTCCAGCTTTTTTTTTCTTTTTCAAGATTCCTTCTGCCATTCAAGATCTTTTGTGGTTCCATAAAAATTTTAGGATTATTTGTTTCAGTTCTGTGAAAAATTCCATTGATATTTTGATAGAGGTTACATTGAGTCTGTAAATTGCATCAGGTAGTGTGAACACTTTAACAATGTTGATTCTTCTAATCCACAAGCACAGTGTAGCTTTCCACTTATTTGTATTGGTTTCTTTCTTCAATGTCTTATAGTTTTCAGAGTTTGGGTCTTTTCATCTCCTACTTTTCTATTCTTATTGATTAAAGGGGATTGTTTTCTTCATTTCTTTTTCTGATAGTTTATTATTAGTGTATAGAAATTTAACAAAATTCTGCAATATTGATTTTATATCCTGCAACTTTACTGAATTTATTTGTTAGAGGAACAAAATTGACAAACCATTAGCCTGACTCATCAAAAAAAAAAAAAAGAACTCATATAAATAAACTCAGAGATGAAAAAGAAGTTATAAGTGACACTACAGAAATGTATAGATTCATAAGAGAATGTGATAAACAATTATATGCTAACAAATTAGACAATCTAGAAGAGATGTATAAATTCATAGAAATATACAGTCTTCCAAGACTGAATCATGAAGGAAGAAAATCTGAATAGATCAATCACTAGTAAGGAAACTGAATCAGTAGTTGAAATGCTCCCCAAAAGTAAAAAATCAGGTGAATTCTATCAAACATTTAAAGGAGAGTTAATACTTATGCTCCTCAAATTATTCCAAAATATTAGAAATAAAGATGCCTTCAAACCCATTTTATATTACCTTGATACCAAAGCATGCAAAGATACCATAAGAAAATTATAAGCCAGTGTCCCTGATAAACACTGATATAAAATTCTCAACAAAATATTAGCAATCCAAATTCAGTCACACATTAAACATATCACATACCATGATCAAGTGGGATTCATTGAAGGTGATGCAAGGACAAGGATGGTTTTAATCTATAAATCAATGTCATTGGCTTTAATTTGTAAATCAATCAATCAGTGGCCGATTAAAATCCTATTATCATCACAACAGATGCAGAAAAAGCATTTGACAAAAGTAAATATCCATTTATGATAAAACTCTCAACAAAGTGTTCTGTGCTCTGCTCAGTCATGTTCAGCTCTTCAGAATCGCATGGGCTGCAGCCTGCCAGGCTCCTCTATCCTTGGGAGTCTTCAGGCAAGAGTACTGGAATGGGTTGCCATTTCCTTCTCCAAGGGATCTACCAGACCCAGGGATTGAACCGCGTCTCTTGCGTCTCCTGCATTGGCAGATGGATTCTTTACCACTGCGCCACCTAGGAAGCTCCAGAGGGAATATATGTCAACATAATCAAGGTCATATATGACAAGCCCACAGCTAACATCCTACTCAATGGTGAGATGCAGAAAGTTTTCCTCTTAGTTCAGGAACAAGACAAATGTGCCCACACTCGGCACTTTTCTTCCACATTATATTGAAAGTTCTAGCCAGAGCATTTCATCAGAAAAAGAAATAAGCAGCATTAGAATCACAAAGAAAGAAGTAAATTATTTGCTGTTTGCAGATGACATAATGCTATATATTAAAAAACCCAAAGACTCCTGCAAAAAACTATTAAACTGAATTTTTAATATGCCAACATTTTGTTATAACAAAAGATTTTGCTAAGTGGCCAAAATACCTTTCATCATGTTTTGAGTTCCCAATGGAGGGAAATAAAAATTCAGAAGATGCTGTCTCTCCCCTTCAGTGTATCATAAAATGTTAGAGTATAAAAGACAAGGATATGGATGATATCAATGGCATGGCATATATCATAAGTACCCCTGGGAATGTATAAAAGAGCAAGCCACAGTAGTTTAGAAGAGATTTGTTTGGACTTGTGGCCATCAAGGCCCACAGTAGAATTCTGGTTCTTAGAAATTGCAGCTTAGAGCTCTACTTTCAGGGCTCATTCCATGGTTTATCACTTCTTAGCTATGTGTCCTTAGGAAACTTACTTAACCCCATTTGTGCCTCAATTTCCTTATCTGCAAAATGGTCACAACAAGAGAACCAATCTGATAGAGGTGATGTAAAGGCTAAAGTGCTTAGAACATTCCTGGCACATAGTATGTTTTATAAATATCAGTTATTATGTTTTAAATTACCATTTTAGAGTAAATTGGTTTAAAAAACTGAAATTTGAGAAAGAAAGAAAAGCCTTGGGAATGCCATAAAGAAAAAAAAAAAACAAAAAAAAACTAAGATACACAAAACTGTAAGTCACATTTTGTCCTGACCTGGGAGGAATTCAGTGTTTGAATGGCTGGAGAGAGGCATGTAATTCTAGAACTGCAATATGGCAACTCATAGAAGATAACCAAATGACCAAGTTTCCCCAGTACTGTAGCTAGAGCTGTGAGTAAGTTGGCCAGGAACTTACTTGTCAGTTAACTCCTGGCCAGGTAACCAGGAACTTAATGGGTAACAGGCCATTAAGAAATATCATTTTTATGAGTCCAAGCTATTGAAATTACCTACTTTTGACTATAAGTCCAGCAGCATTGTGCTGATTTCAGCTAATTGAATTTGTGTAAGAAGTAGAGGAGAAATGTAGAGCTTCCCCCACACACCCCCGACCCACTACCCTTCCCTCCGCCAAAATACAAATGCTGTCAGAGGGCAAAGATTTGGAAGAAAATTAATCCTCTCAGAAATAGAGGTTCTCTTGATTTTGTTTCGGAAAACAAGAAATATGTTCAGTCAAGTTGAAATTCTGTTTGTATCTTTTGTTGGCAGGGGGTGACTTATCATTGTTTCTCCCACAGATGTGTCTGGAAATTGGCAACCAATTAAAATGCACAAAATGAGCAAAACTGGTTACTCATTTTCCCAAAAATGTATACTGAATGTGCTAAATGAGCTTGTTTTCAAAAGTTCAGTGAAGTATACAGATTCCAGTTACTGGTAGTGACTTAAAATAAAGCAATAAAAATGCCACAGCTGAGTGCGGTTTTTACCCTTTACTTAAGGTTCCTGATGTGGCTCACTAAAAACTATAATTGAAATGACTGGTTAAGTTATGAATTCCAAAATCTGTCTTTGTTAACATGGAAGTAAGAAAAGTTATGGTGTTAGGGATCAGGAAAAAGGTAGGAGCTGGGGAAGGGAGCAGACTGCTATGGATGAGAGAGAAGATTTCCCTATTTCTGGATGCCTTATCGTAATTAGTGGTTGGTAAACTCCTGGGGTTTCTTGACAAGCTGTTTCAGAAAGACTGAGATTCAACCCAGTTCAGTTCCATTCAGTCACTCAGTCATGTCCGACTCTTTGCAACCCCATGAATCACAGCACACCAGGCCTCCCTGTCCATCACCATCTCCTTAAGTTCACTCAAACTCATGTTCATTGAGTCGGTGATGCCGTCCAGCCATCTCATCCTCTGTCGTCCCAGCATCAGAGTCTTTTCCAATGAGTCAACTCTTGGCATAAGGTGGCCAAAGTACTGGAGTTCCGGCTTTAGCATCATTCCTTCCAAAGAACACCCAGGACTGATCTGCTTTAGAATGGACTGATTGGATCTCCTTGCAGTCCAAGGGACTCTCAAGAGTCTTCTCCAACACCACAGTTCAAAAGCATCAATTCTTCAGTGCTCAGCCTTCTTCACAGTCCAACTCTCACATCCATACATGACCAATGGAAAAACCATAGCCTTGACTAAATGGACATTTGTTGGCAAACTGATGTCTCTGCTTTTGAATATGCTATCTAGGTTGGTCATAACTTTCCTTCTAAGCAGTAAGTGTCTTTTAATTTCATGGCTGCAATCACCATCAACAGTGATTTTGGAGTCCAAAAAAATGTCTGACACTGTTTTCACTGTTTCCCCATCTATTTCCCATGAAGTGATGGGACCAGATGCCATGATATTAGTTTTCTGAATGTTGAGCTTTAAGCCAACTTTTTCACTCTCCTCTTTCATCAAGAGGCTTTTTAGCTCCCCTTCACTTTCTGCCATAAGGGTGGTGTCATCTGCATATCTGAGGTTATTCATATTTCTCCCAGCAATCTTGATTCCAGCTTGTGCTTCTTCCAGCCCAGTGTTTCTCATGATGTACTCTGCATATAAGTTAAATAAGCAGGGTGACAATATACAGCCTTGATGTAATCCTTTTCCTATTTGGAACCAGTCTGTTGTTCCATGTCTAGTTCTAACTGTTGCTTCCTGACCTGCATACAGGTTTCTCAAGAGGCAGGTCAGGTGGTCTGATATTCCCATCTCTTTCAGAAGTTTCCATGTCTCTCTAATATCAGGTAGTTCACTCTGCAATTGCATTCCATTTTAAAATATCTTCTCTTGAGCAATGTTACCAAGACTTGCAACATAAAATTTACAATCATTGTAAGAGAAATTTGACTGTTTCTCTATCCACATAGGTCCATGTATCCATAGAACAAAGTAAGGAGAAACTTGTCCTAGGGGATTTTTAAAATAAATTACTGAGAAAACTGGAACAGAATGCTGAAAAGTAAGAGAATAGAAAACTCCAAAAATTATACTTGAAGAATGCTAGTCCAAAAAATTGTGACCAGAGCAAGCAATGCCTCCAGTGTTCATCTCTTTAAATGAATGGTTGTCAACTGGTAGTCCCACTGGAGGTGGGGAGTGTTACTTTAATCTAGCAGGCAGAGGGTTGAGATCAGAGATGCTACTATCCACAGGACAGCCTCCCACAACAAAAAATAATCCAATTATCCAGTCCAAAATGTCAACCGTGCCAAGTTGGAGAATTTCTGTTTTATATTATAAAAGATTTTTCCAAATCCAATGTTCTTCTAGGTGGAGAAAAATTATTGCAGCTCTATCATGCAGGTCATTCATAGAATTGTTTCCTTCTCTCTATTTCTTATTTTTAAACAGAATTGGGCAGCATAATATTATATAGAAATTGCTTATTATAAAGAAATTACATAAACTGGCATTAATGAATTACTGTGTAGTGGACACTTACATAACCACCACTCAGGTCAAGAAAAAGAATTTTGCCAACAACTTAGAACCCTACCCTCTACTCCTAGTGTTCCTTGCTGGGCAGGATCTCTTCTCTTCCCTCATTTTTCTGACTCAGCTCCTCAGTTTTATTTGTAAATTCTGACCTAATTAGTCACCCCTAACCATTTTAATTTTGCCTATTTTTGAACTTTGAACTATATAATGAAATTATATAGTATGTATTCCTTTGTGTCAATCTTCATTATTTTGGTAAGTTCCATTTACACTACTCAACATAACAGCAACACATTCACTTTCATTGCTATGTGATATTCTTTTGTGTGATGATAATTCACCATTCTTTTGTTAATTGCACGTTTGGGTTATTTTCAGTTTGGGACTATTACAAATAATGTTGCTGAGACATTCTTGTCTACACATTCTGAAACAAATATGCACACTGTTTAGACTGAAGAGTAGAACTTCAGGGTCATAGATTATAAGATATTTAACATTAGTAGATAATGGTAAGCTCTTTTTGTCGGTGATTGTAAAAATGTGTGCTTACGCTTGTACTTGAGAGGACCAACTGTCGCACATTTTCTCCAGCACTCGGCATTGCCAGTCTTTTTTTTTTTTTTTTTCTTATCATAGCCATTCTGATCATATGCAGTGGTATCCTATTATGACTTTAATTTGCATTTCTCTGATTACTAAGAGAGTTTAGCAACTTTTAATATGTTTGTTGATCATTTAAATGTCCCTTTTTTGTGAAATGCCTTTTCATGTCTTTTGCTCACGTTTCATAGCAATGTCTTTTTCTTTGTAGTACTATATATATTCTTGATATGAATGAGCTCTTTGTTTCTTATTAAGCTGCATATATTTTCTACTCATCTGTGGCTTGCCTTTGCACTCTCATAATGTGTCTCTAATGAATAGAATTTCTTAACTGCAATGTGGTCAGTCAAATGTATACCTAATTTTATATCCATTTAACCAATTATTCTTACCTTGCAATTGTGAGAATAGTCATTCATATTATTTCACATAACTGTTATTATTTTTGTCCGTCATATTAGGACTGTAATCCACTTTGAACTGGTTCATGTACGGTATGGGTTAGGTTTGCTTGTTATTTATTTTATTGCACAGCCTCAGCAAAATTCATTGAGATAATTGTCCTTTCCCCACTGCTCTGCTCTGCAGTGACGAGGCTGTCATAAATCAAGTGTCCATAAATATGCAGATATGTTCTTTTGGCTTCAATTCTATTTCAGTGGTGCATACATTTTAGAGCTAATCCTATACTGTCTTAATGACTACATCTTTATAGTAATTTTAATATCTGTAGTGCAAGCCATGACAGCTTCTTTTCAAGAATGTCTAAAGCTCTTCTCGGCTTTTTTATTTTCCTGTGAATTTTAAAATCAGCTTTTCAGTGTTTGCACATACATACAAACTTAGAAATGTTGATTCTACTACATTTAACCAATAAATTTTGAATATTGAACTTTCCAATCCATAACACAATAAATCTCCATTAAGAATGTTTTCTTGAATTTATCTCAATGTTTTATAGTTTGCTGTACAGAGGCTTAATATAAGGATAGAATTGTCAACTCAGACTCACATGAATTGTATATCTTAATAGTAAACATTACTAATAATTCAAAGGATACAGGATAAAGAATATAAGACTCAGGCAAAGTGTTCTTCCTTTGGAGGAATCCAAAAACCATAAACACAGCTCTCCAAGGATTTTTCCTCTTCTGTGGTAGGGTGTGTTCTGGCTCAGATTTAAAATATAATGTTTAAAATTGATGTGGAATAGTGCATATGCAGAAGGGACCATTTTGGCCAGAGACCATCCTCATTTTATATTCAACAGATTATCCAGTTTATGTAACATTTTCCAGTCTGACATGCCCTTAAAAAGCTGTTTCAGATTTTCTTTACAATTGGTAAATAATGATAAAAAGCATTTTATTAGAAAAGTATTCTCAATTATCTTTCTACTAAATACCAGTAGTATATTTACCAGGAGGTAAGAGTACTACTATGTTTACAAGGGCATTTACATGGTCATACCTTTTTTACTGGGCTTCCCTGGAAAACAAATTTGTTAACAGGTCTGAATGTGAAAATGAAAGTTGCTTAGTCATGTCCGACTCTTTGCAACCCCATGGATGATAAAGTCCATGGAATTATCCAGGCCAGAATACTAGAGTGGGCAGCCTTTCCCTTCTCCAACAGACCTTCCCAACCCAGGGATCCAACCCAGGTCTCCCCCACTGCAGGTAGATTCTTTACCAGCAGAGCCACAAAGGAAGCCCAAGAATACTGGACTGGGTAGCCTATCTCTTCTCCAGTGGATCTTTCCCAACCCAGAATTGAACCGGGGTCTCCTGCATGGCAAGCAGATTCCTTATCAACTGAGCTATCAGGTCTACTATTACTGTTTTCTTCCTAAATATCATTCTCAGACATACATCTAACTATTTGATGGTTATGATGCTATTTTAAATTTTACATTTCTTTTAAATGGCATTTGTAATTCACTGTTAGCATATAGAAATACAATTTATTTTTATATTGATTTTTCAGTAATTTAAAAATTTATTAATTCAAATAATTTATTTGTAGATTGTTAGATTTTCTACTATGCGGTCGTATCATTTGTTTCCACTTTTTTTTCAATTCTTACTTTTTCAAATTTATTTTTCTCATTTTATTTTACTGACCAGGGCCCCTAGGACAATGCTGAATAGAAGTGGTGATAGCAGACATCATTGCTTTCTTCCTGATTACAAAGGCAGATATGTCAATGTTTCACCACTCACTGGGTATTATATTTGCTGTAGTGTTTTTGCAGATAGTATTTATCAGAGTAAGGAAGATCCCTAATATTCCTAATTTGCTAAGAGGTTCATAGAGGGCAAAGTAGAAAGACATGCACTCATCTTCTCCTGCAAGTGTTGGATCCCACCAAAAAAAGATACCCCATATCCAAGGGCAAAAGGAGAAACCCCAACAAGATGGTAGGAGGGGTGAAATCACATTTAGAATCAAATACCATACCTACCAGAGACACTCAGAGGGCTCAAACACAGTCTTGTGTGCATCAGGGGATCCCACAGAGACTGAGCCAGACCTGCCTTTGAGTGTTTGAGTGTCTCCTATGGAGGAATGGGCCACAGTGGCCTGCCACAGGGGCAGGGACTCTGAGTGCAGCATACTTGAGTATGGCATAAGCCCTCTTGGAGGAGGTTGCCATTAACTCCACCATAGAGCCACCAGAAATGACACAGGACTGGGGAAACAGACTCATGGAGGGCACAAACAAAGCCTTATGTGCACCAGGACCCAGGAGAAAGGAGCAGTGACCCCACAAGAGACTGACCCAGACTTGCCCCTGAGTGTCCAGGAGTCTCCCATGGAAGCTTGGGTCGGAGGTGGCCTGCTGCAGGGTTGGGGGCACTGAGTGCTGCAGTGCCTGCATGGGACCTTTTGAAGGAGGCCCCCATTATCTTCATTACCTCCACCATAGATTGGCTCCAGGTAAATAACAGGGAGGGAACACAGTCCCACCCTTCAATGAAAAACTGGATTAAAGATTTGCTGAGCATGGTCCCACCCATCAGAATAAGACCCAGTTTCCACCTCAGTCAGTCTCTCTCATTAGGAAAGTTCCATAAGCCTCTTATCCTTATCCATCAGAGGGCAGACAGAATGAAAACCACTATCATAGAAAACTAATCAAACTGATCACATGGACCACAGCCCATGGTCCACTAGAGAAGGGAATGGCAAATCACTTCAGTATCCTTGCCTTGAGAACCCCATGAACAGCATGAAAAGGTAAAAAGATAGGACACTGAAAGATGAACTCCCCAGGTTGGTAGGTGCCCAATATGCTTCTGGAGATCAGTGGAGAAATAACTATTTGCTTTGGCATAGTACCAAAGCAAAAACAACACCCAGTTGTGGATGTGGCTGGTGATGGAAGTAAAGTCCAATGCTGTAAAGAGCAATATTGCATAGGAAACTGAAATGTGAGGTCTATGAATCAAAGTAAATTAGAAGTGGTCAAACAGGAGATAGCAAGAGTGAACATTGACATCTTAGGAATCAGAGAGCTAAAATGGACTAGAATGTGTGAATTTAACTCAGATCACCATTATATTTATTACTGTCAGCAAGAATCTCTTAGAAGAAATGGAGTAGACTTCATAGTCAACAAGAGTCTGAAATGCAGTACTTGGATGCAATCTCAAAAATGACAGAATAATCTCTGTTCATTTCCAAGGCAAACCATTCAATAGCACAGCAATCCAAGTCTATGCCCCAAACAGTAATGCTGAAAAATCTGAAGTTGAATGGTTCTATGAAGAACTACAAGATGGTCTAGAACTAACACCTAAAAAAGATGTCCTTTTCATTGTAGGGGACTAGAATGCAAAAGTAGGAAGTCAAGAGATACGTGGAGTAACAGGCAAATTTAGCTTTGGAGTACAAAATGAAGCAGGGCAAAGTCTAAGAGAGTTTTGTCAAGAGAGCACATTGGTCATAGGAAACATCCTCTTCCAAACACAAAAGGAAACTGTACACATGGACATCATCATATGGTCAACACTGAAATCAGATTGATTTTGTTCTTTGCAGCAAAAGATGGTGAATTGCTATAGAGTCAGCCAAAAAAAAAAAAACATCAGGAGTGGACTGTGGCACAGATCATGAATTATTTGCTGCAAAATTCAGGCTTAAATTGAAGAAAGTAGGGAAAACCACCAGACCATTCAGGTATGACCTAAATCAAATCCCTTATAATTATATAGTGGAAGTGACAAACAGATTCAGGTGATTAGATCTGATGATAGAGTACCTGAAGAACAATGGACGGAGGTTCGTGACATTGTACAGGAGGCAGTGATCAAGACCACCCACAAGAAAAAGAAATGCAAAAAGGTAAAATGGTTGCCTGAGGAGGCCTTACAAGTAGCTGAGAACAGAAGAGAAGAGAAAGACAAAGGAGAAAAAGAAAGATATATCCATTTGAATGAAGAGTTCCAAAGATTAGCAAGGAGAGATAAGAAATCCTTCCTCAGTGATCAATGCAAAGAAATAGATGAAAACAATAGAATGGGAAAGACTAGAGATACCTTCAAGAAAGTTAAAGATACCAAGGGAACATTTCATGCAAAGAAGGGCAAGTAAAGGACAGAAATGATATGGGCCTAACAGAAGCAGAAGATAGTAAGAAGAGGTGACCACAGTACACAGAGGAACTATACAAAAAAGATCATCATGACTCAGATAACCATGATGGTGTGATCACTCACCTAGAGCCTGACATCCTGGAATGCAAAGTCAAGTGGGTCTTAGGAAGCATCCCTACAAGTAAAGCTAGTGGATGTGATGGAATTCCAGTTGAGCTATTTCAAATCGTAAAAGATGATGTGAAAGTCCTGCACTCAATATGCCAGCAAATTTGGAAAACTCAGAAGTGGCGACAGAACTGGAAAACATCAGTATTCATTCCAATCCCAATGAAAGGCAATGCGAAAGAATGCTCAAACTATTGCACAATTTCACTCATCTCACACGCTGGTAATGTAATGCTCAAAGTTTTCCAAGCCAGGCTTCAACAGTATGTGAAACTTGGAATTCCAGATGTTCAAGCTGGATTTAGAAAAGGCAGAAGAACCAGAGATCAAATTGCCAACATCTGTTGGATCATTGAAAAAGCAAGAGAATTTCAGAAAAACATCTACTTTTACTTCATTGAGTGTGCCAAAGCCTTTGACTGTGTAGATCACAACAACTGTGGAAAATTCCTAAAGAGGTGGGAGTACCAGACCAACTTACCTGTCTCCTGAGAAATCTGCATGCAGGTCAAGAAACAACAGTTAGAACTGGGCATGGAAGAACAGGCTGGTTCCAAATCTGGAAAGGAGTATATCAAGGCTGTATACTGTCACCCTGCTGATTTAACTTATATTCAGAGTATATCATATACAACGTCAGGCTGTATGAAGCCCAAGCTGGAGTCAAGATTGCCAGGAGAAATATCAATAACCTCAGAAACTCAGATGACACCACCCTTATGGCAGAAAGTGAAGAACTAAAGAACCTCTTGATAAAATGAAAGACGAGAGTGAAAAAGTTGTCTTAAAACTCAACATTCAGAAAACTCAGATAATTGCATCTGGTCCCATCACTTCATAGCAAATATATGGGCAAACAGTGACTGTATTTTCTTGGGTTTGAAAATCACTGCAGATTGTGACTGAAGGCATGAAATTAAAAGACACTTGCTCCTGGGAAGAAAAGCTATGGTCAACCTAAACAGCATATTAGAAAACAGAGACATTTTGCCAACAAAGGTACGTCTAGTCAAAGCTATGTTTTTGCCATTAGTCATGTACGGATGTGAGAGTTGGACTATAAAGAAAGCTGAACACTGAGAATTGGTGCTTTTGAACTGTGGTGTTGGAGAAGACTCTTGAGAGTCCCCTAGCCTGCAAGGAGATCCAAGCAGTCCATCTTAAAGGAAATCAGTCCAGAATGTTCATTGGAAGGATTGATACTGCAGTTGAAACTCAAATACTTTGGCCACCTGATGTGAAAAACTGGTTTCTTGGAAAAGATCCTGATGCTGGTAAAGACTGAAGGTGGGAGGAGAAAGGGATGATAGAGGATGAGATGGTTGGATGACACCACTGACTCAATGAACATGAATTTAAGCAAGCTTCGGGAGTTGATGATGGACAGGGAAGCCTGGCGTGCTGCAGTTCATGGGGTGGCAATGAGTGGGACGTGACTGAGTGACTGAACTGAACTGAAGACATTTATAATGAAGAAATATTGGAGTTTTTCAACTGTTTTCTTTTTGTATTTGCTGAGATGGTCATATGATTTTTCTTTAGTTATGTAACATATCATGTTGATAGATTTTTGAATATTAAAGACAACAGCACATTTTTGAAGTAGTTTAACTTGACTGTGATATTATATTCTTACATCATGCTGACTCTAAGTTGTTAATATTTTAATTAGCATTTTTGCATCTGCTTTCATAGCCTATAATTTTTCTTTCTTGTATTACTCCTTTTGGTGTTATGGCAATCTCATACAATGAATGGATAATATCTTTTCTTTTTCAAAAAAAATATGGTGGAAATTGTTTACATTGCTATTGTTTCTTCCTTAAATGTTTACAAAACTAGCTGGAGAAACCATTTGGGTTTCAGACTATTTAGTCCAAGCTTCCTAGTGTCAAGGGACTTCAAGGCTAAACCAGTGATGCAAATACACAAAGCAGTAGGAACAGTCTAAGAACATTTTAAAAGACTGTTTACTTTTTTTTGTAATATAAGTTTATTTATTTTAACTGGAGGTTAATTACTTTATAATATTGCATTGGTTTTGCAAAAAGAAAAATAATAAAAGACTGTTTATTATGATTAATTGGAAAACACCACAATGTATTCAAGAACAAATAAACTTACCCATATGCCCGTATGCACACAGACGGATGGACGAACAATCACATCTGCTGGTAGCCAACATTTTCTAAATTCCTACTTCAAGGCTTTACCACACAGTAAATGCTGTAGAATATTGGGCCTTCAACAAACTCTAACTCCCTACAGCCTTCGTCTTCAACTGTTTCACTTCACTCTACATGATACATTTTATTCTGCTCCTAAACCCATGTGCTTCCAAGAAATTCCATTCTTAGTGACCTCTGTGAGATGGAGGCTGCTGTGAATGAGATCTTCTATGACTTTATTACTTTTTATGTGAGAGAATGGAACCAAAGCTGAGCAGGTAAAGAACTTTGGAGTATTTTGAGCCTTTTTTTTTTTAGTATTATTTTTTTACTTTACAATACTGACTTTAAAAAAGAATGCCTTCTCGATGGGCTTCAAAAAGTAAGCCATATTTGGTAACTGGAGCCCTGAAAGACTAATGTTAATTTTGTTCAGGGATGCCAAAAACATTACTTTACATAATGAATTTTACTCAACAGCTAATGAACACAGGGAAGAATAACTGAGATAAGGAGTAAATTTAATTATTTGCTATATAACTATAAACTGTATAATTAGTCTAATTAAAAACTATATAATTGTTTGCTGATTTTTTTTTTTTTTTAGCTCTTTCTCTAAACCTTTCCCTTATGGTGGGCTTTTAATTCCAAATATTCTCACTGAATGTAAATTCTCACATTTGTGAATTTAAATTATACCTACCCTACCCTACAGATTCAGCTCAAATTCTGTTTTCTTCTTAAAGCCTTTCTTGGTTACCAGTGCCATGATCTCTTCTGAGCATGCTATCTATATGAACCACAATATTGCCCATGCTACTGACATACTCTTCATACCTCTGAGACTGCCTACACCAAACTGTAAGTAAGTGATGAGTGTGGCTAAAACTCAAGTCATTTGACTCAACCCAACAGTCTTTCCAATAGGATCGTACTGCTTCATTGACTCTCTTAACATAATACCTTTAGAGGCCATCAACTGGCCTAATAGAAAGTTAGTCGTGACAGGATGTTCAGAGGCATTCTTGTGTTTTGTGTGTAAAGATGATGCTTTATGTTTTCCATGGTACAAAGAAAGAATTCAAGAGTAAAGAGACTTTTCTTCTTTCAAACCTGATGAATGCACTTTCCCACTTGCCCTAAGGTTTACCTCCTTTCTGGCAACAAAGTTATTGACCCCAAATGAGGCCTATGCCCTCTCAGAATTGAAGACAATCATCTTCATGGTGATAAGCACCTGGATTTAGGGGCAAAATTCCGCCTTTTACCCTCCTACTTAACAATTTTTAAAATAAAATCAGGTTGTACTAACGTACTAGGACTGTTTGGCTCTCCATGTTACGCTCGCTTCTGCAGCTTTCTCTTTAAATAGTCATGTCAGTGAGTGAACAAAGAAGGAAGGTACAAAGGCAGCTCACTGTTGCACTGACGCATCTCTCATAAATAATCAAGATTTAATCACAAAACACATACAATGAGGGTTTTAAAGAGCCTATTCATGAATTTGAATCTTTGCTCACCGGATTCTTTTGCCAAATGGTGCAGCAGGCAGTGAGGAGACTATATTTATGGCTCATTAATAAAGATTGCTTTCTGAAAAGCATATCTTTCACATAATCATGAAGATGAGGGAATTTTTAAAGGAATTATACCATTGAAAAGTGATTGATGTGTGATCAGCAGTGATTCCTTTCTTAACTCAACTGAGATTTTATATTTGAATAATTCCTCTAAGTATATCTTTTGTGCAAATACATTTTTGATTGGTAATGAATGTTACTAATTATTTCATTTTCAGCCTACAGACTGATCTGATATGATCCTGTATCTTTTATATGTGGCCTTGAATGACAATCCAAAAATTCATGTTGGGAGACTGCAAAGGAAATTGTCTGGCATACCACTTGAGGGGATAATGTGAAGAAACAGCAGACAATAGATGAAACAGTCACTCTGGTAATTATGGAATGTGAGAAAAGTTTGCTTCTTCCCTGTGTCTAAGCACAGGGAGAGAAATTTATTCTGCTTTCTACATGATTTATCAAAAACTGATCCAAAAACCTCTTTAAAAACTCCTGTTTATCATTTTATAAAGTAATGCTGTTAAAAAACCATTATGAATATTTCCAAAGGTGTATGAGTTTCTGAAGAGTATTCCCAAGCTCAAAAAATACGTACATGATTATCGACCTTAACAATTGACTGTAAGGCTGCCAGGCTATTAAAGAGCATCTTTAAAATTTTCATAGTCTCCTGTCATTACTACTACTGTTGCTACCATGTACGGGACCATTATCAGCTGCCATTATTGGAGGCTCACCATGGACCAATGTGATTCATAAACACTGGCTCATTTAATCCTCATCACACATGAGATATATATGCTACGAACCTTTCACATGTGAGAAATCAGATTTAGCTAAGTTAACTAACCTGAGTAAGGTATTCAAGTTGGCAGTGTCAGAAATTAAAATAAAGCATTCTGATTTCAAAACCCAAGGTTTTTACCCACTAAAATGGGAGTAATGTGGTATAGAGTTGAAAACTAGCTCCATCAGAATGAGCTCATTAGAATCGTGTCTAATGAGTATAAAATACATAATTGCTGCACTAGGTTTAATAAATTCTCCTGAAAGCAATATCTCTGAGCTTTAGAGTAGTGGATTCCTGACAGTGTTGAGGGAAGCAGAAGAGTTAGGTCTGTGAAACTGTTACTGGAAAACTGGGTTCTCCTGTTGGTGGCCAAAGGACACTGCCAAGCCAAAAATAAGAGAAGGAAGGATTTATAACTTGAAGCAAATAAGGAGAATGCTGAAGATCTACCCAAAGCAGTGTCTCCTTGGACAACAAAATTGAGAAAATTTTAAGCCAAGCGGAAGTCGCTCAGTCGTGTCCAACACTTTGTGACTCCATGGACTGTATAATCCATGGAATTCTCCAGGCCAGAATACTGGAGCGGGTAGCCTTTCCCTTCTCCAGGGGATCTTCCCAACCCAGGGATCGACCCCAGGTCTCCCGCATTGCAGGCAGATTCTTTACCATCTGAGCCACCAGGGAAGCCCATTTTAAGCCAAGGTTACATGCATATTCATAAGGGGAGCAAAGGAGAATGCAGCAAAGAATTGGGGCAAAGGTTGACAGAGTCCAAGCTTTAGTTGGTTAAGGTCAGGAGGGTCAGAAAAGGTCATCATCATTGTTCCCTAGGTTCAGGTTGATCTGGTGATTGAGCACTCACGGGGGGTTGGACGCTGCCAAACAGCTCAATAATGTGCTTCAGTCTATTTTCCATTGTATCAGAACTGGGAATCTTTACAACTGACTTATTGTCTTTGTTATTATTACTTCTCTTGCCTGATAATGGTCACTTGTTCTTGCTTTCTCTTTTTCCTTTAAGATTACTAATTACTGAGATGTATTTAAGGACAAGCATTGTGGCTGGCATTAGATCACAAAATGGTTTAGGCCAAAAATATTTTCTAGTGTCAAAAAAGCCATGTTGGGTAATTTATCTGAGGCCTTCCTGCCCTCTCTGCTTAAAAATCTACATGCAAAAGAATACAAATATTATTAGGTTGGTGCAAAAGTAATTGCAATTTTGCATTGTTGAACTTTGCTAGATATTAGAATATATTCTTAAATTAATGTGGTTACATTACATATCATTTTAATCTACATTTCTCATTTTACTAATGATATTACTTGCTGTAACCAGCAATGCATTTGACCCAGGAACTGCTAACAAATGTACAGTACTGTGGTGGTTCAAGAAGTTTTTCAAAGGAAATGAGAGCCTTGAAGATGAGGAGAGCAATGGCAAGCCATTGGAAGTTGTCAATGACCAGTTGAGAGGATCACTGAAGCTAATCCTCTTAGAGCCACAGGAGAAGTTGTGGAGGAACTCAAGATTGAACATCCTATGGTTATTAGGTTTTTGAAACAAATTGGAAAGCTGAAAAAGTTTGATAAGTGGATGCCTCGTGAGCTGACCGATTATTTAAAAAAAAAAAATTGTCATTTTGAAGTGTCATTTCCTCTTATTCTCTGCAACAGCAGTGGACCATTTCTTGATCGGATTATGATGCACGACAAAAAGTGGATTTTATATGACAATCACCTACTTGATGGACATGAGTTTGAGTAAGCTCTGGGATTTGATGATGGACAGGGAAATCTGGCATGCTAAAGTCCATGGGGTCACAAAGAGTTGGACATGACTGAGCGACTGTACTGAACTGATATGACAACTGGTGACAACCAGCTCAATTGTTAGACCAAGAGGAAGCTTCAAAGCCCTTCCCAGGGCCAAAATTGCACCAAAAAGAAGTCATGCTCACTGTTTGGTGGTCTGCTGTTGGTCTGATCGATCCACTACAGTTTTCTGAATCGGCAAAACCATTACATCTGAGAAGTATGCTCAGTAAATTGTTGAGATGCACCGAAAACTGCAATGCCTGCAGCCAGCACTGGTCAACAGAAAGGGCCCAATTCTTCTCCACAATGACATCAACCCCAAGTCGCACAAAGCTTCAAAATTTGATGAATAGGGTTATGAAGTTTGGCTTCATCTGCTGTATTCACCTGACGTCTCGCGAATGGGCTACAAGCATCTCAACAATTTTTTGGCAGGAAAAATGCTTCCACAACCAGCAAGAGTCAGAAAATGCTTTCCAAGGGTTTGTAAAATCCAGAAGCACAGATTTCTATGCTACAGGAATAAGTAAACTTATTCTTGTTGGCAAAAGTGTGATGATTGTAATGGTTCCTATTTGATTAATAAAGATATATTTGAGACTAATTATAGTGAGTTAAACTTCATGGTCCCAAACTGCAATTACATTTGCACCAACTAATACATATCTGTATTTAAGAATATTGAAAACAGTTAATTTAAATGTATTAGTTAATTCATAGTCTGTTTTATGTATTAGCGGAAGGAAGCATAGTATAGCAGTGTGGTTAAACACACAGACTCTGGGGCCAGATTTCCTGGGTTCAATTCCAGCTCTTACTTTCCAGCTGGGTGGCCTTGGTTAAGTTGCCTAATTTCTGTAAGTCTCAATGTCCTCTTATGTAAAATGAGTTTATAATAGTAAGCATCAACCTCATAGGACATTTGTGAGGATAAAATCAATTAAATTTCTAGAACACTTCCAAGTTCCTTAGCAAGGATTTCTTTGGGTGCCAAATGTTTAATATGTAACAAACTATTCTAGGAGGCCTGCAACTATTGTTTGAATTAAGCTGAAAGCCGTGAGAACCACTGTTCTAAAACAGATAATTTGAGACATCTTGCTTGGTTGCTTAAGATACCCTATTTGCATCCTTTCCAAGTGATTATTTCTGTCCTGGATAGTTCAGAATGCTGGAAAAATATCCTGTTGTGAGACTCTAGTCTACAGTGTGTTAAGAACTTACATACACATGATTTGTACTTAGGACCTGAATCAAAGTCAGTAAAAAAATGACACCATCTGTGAAGGTTAGCACTTAATGTTGTAAAGACAACATTCCAGATATGATCTAAACACAATGGACAAAGAAAAAATTTAAGGAAATACATCTTTTTTTCTATTTTTAGTGTTTTATCTTTATATTTGTCGTAGTAGATCATTATCTTCATTTTCAAATTTCACAAATTCAGTTTATATAATGTACTTCTGCCCATACATACATGGAAGTAAATCTCTCATCAAGTGAATTTTGAACTTACACTCTACACAAATTATTATTTTTACTCTTAAGTGGAAACTGATCTATGTTCTGAATGCTATTCAATAAGTTCCTGTATTTATTTGTATTCAAAGATTCTGTTGCAGTTTACTAAATTCTTTTCGTGGCAGCCTTGGGTAATTACAGTTAAAAAGACTGTGAGAGTAATTTTTCCCTTACAGGAAAATGAGAAAGAGTACTACTAACATACATGCATAAAGCTAGGTAGAAGGATTCCAACCCAGGCAAATAAGGAAATTATTAAAGACAGGAAAAACAGTTTGGCTATATCACGTCTTATGCAAACTAGTGGGCCCTAGGATTGTCTAAGATAATTAACCTTCATTCTGTCACCACACACACACATTCCAGCCCAAATCTCAAGCAGAGAAAACTCAGACATTAGCACTCTGAAGCCTGAGAAATGAAGCATCAGGTTGTACAATCCTCTCTGGGCAAACTGAGAGTGTCCTAATGGATTTGCTTACAAGCCTGAACAATGAGCAGGATCTCTGCTCAGTTCAGTTCAGTTAAGTTGTTCAGTCGTGTCCGACTCTTTGTGACCCTATGGACTGCAGCACGCCAGGCCTGCCTGTCCACCACCAACTCCCGGAGCTTACTCAAATTCTTGTCAGTTGCATCGGTGATGCCATTCAACCATCTCATCATATGTCGTCCCCTTCTCCCCCTGCCTTCAATCTTTCCCAGTGTCAGGATCTTTTCCAGTGAGTCAGATCTTCACATCAGGTGGCCAAAGTATTGGAGTTTCAGCTTCAACATCAGTCCTTCCAATCCCTTTAGGATTGACTGGTTGGATCGCTATGTAGTCCAAAGGATTCTCAAGAGTCTTTTCCAACACCACAGTTCAAAAGCATCAATTCTTTGGTGCTCAGCTTTCTTTATAGTCCAACTCTCACATCCATACATGACCACTGGAAAAACCATAGCCTTGATTAGACAGACCTTTGTTGACAAAGTAATGTCTCTGCTTTTCAATATGCTGTCGAGGATCTCTGTGAGGTAATGCAGACATGATGCTGAACATTTCCTACTAACATTTCCTCTCATATAAAGGACAATGCACTCATCTATGGTGCAGGAACAGAAAACAAAACTGTGTGTCTGACGTACATTCTAAAAGAATGTCCTGTCCATGGCATGTGGAACCCAAAGGGATGGTGCCAACACCTCCTTGTGCCCCTAGTTGTTCTTCACAGTGCACATCGTGGTTACACTGATGCTATCTTCAGGCTCCCAAGGATATTACTTTTCCACCTCCCACATACAAAGAGAACAAAAAGGAGGATGAATTACTTCCAAACAATGTCTCTAATACAGCACCAAAATGCTTTCTTTGTTTTTTAGAATAATGGTTCTGAAAATTGAATGTGCATTCATCACCTAGTGTGTGCGAGCTCAGTCCTTTTAGTCATGTCTGACTCTCTGCAGCCTCATGGACCATAGCCTGCCAGGTTACTCTGTCCATGGGAGTCTCCAGGCAAGAATACTGTAGTGGGTTGCCATTTACTCCTCCAGAAGATCTTCCTGACCCAGGGATCGAGCCTGCATCTCTTATGTCTCCTGCATTAGCAGGCAAGTTCTTTACCACTGGCGCCATCTGAGAAGCTCAGGTCTAAGGCAGAATCTGAGAATTTGTATTTTTAACAGATTCCCTAGAATTGCCAAGAATGCTGGCTATGGGACTGCACCTTGAGAAATACTGCTGTAGAGATTCAAGCAATAGGCCCAGTGGGTTCCAAATTTTTCTGCATTTTGGGATCATCTAGAAACCTTGAAAACTACTGAAACTTGGCACAACACCAATCAATACTCATTTCATTAGTATGGAATGTGACCTGAACACTGGGATTTTATAAAGCTCCCCATGTGATTCTAACACGTAGCAAAATTTGGGACCTGGTATATTAGGCAAAAACAAGACCAGGAGCTAACTGCAGCTCAGACCATGAACTCCTTACTGCAAAATTCAGGCTTAAATTGAAGAAAGTAGGGAAAACCACTAGACCATTCAGGTATGACCTAAAACAAGTCCCTTACCATTATACAGTAAAAGTGACAAATAGATTCAAGGCATTAGATCTGATAGACAGAGTGCCTGAAGAACTATGGGCAGAGGTTCATGACATTGTACAGGAGGCAGTGACCAAGACCACCCCAAGAAAAAGAAATGCAAAAAGGCAAAATGGTTGTCTAAGGAGGCCTTACAAATAGCTGAGAAAACAAGAGAAGCTAAATGCAAAGGAGAAAAGGAAAGAGATACCCATCTGAATGCAGAGATCTGAAAAATAGTAAGGAGAGATAAGAAAGCCTTTCGCAGTGAACAATGCAAAGAAATAGAGGAAAACAATAGAATGGGAAAGACTAGAGATCTCTTCAAGAAAATTAAAGATACCAAGATAATATTTCATACAACAATGGGAACAATAAAGGACAGAAACAGTATGGACCTAACACAAGTGGAAGATATTAAGAAGAGGTGGCAATAATACACAGAAGAACTATACAAAAAAGAGCTTCATGATCCAAATAACCATGATGGTGTGATCACTCACCTAGAGCCAGACATCCTGGAATGCAAAGTCAAGTGGGCCTTAGGAAGCATCACTATGAACAAACCTACTGGAGGTGGTGGAATTCCAGTTGAGCTCTTTCAAATCATAAAAGATGATGCTGTGGAAGTGCTGCATTCAATATGCCAGCAAACTTGGAAAACTCATCAGTGGCCACAGGACTGGAATAGGTCAGTTTCATTCCAATACCAAAGAAGGGCAATGCCAAAGAATGCTCAAGCTACCACATAACTGCACTCATCTCACATGCTGGCAAAGTAATGCTCAAAATTCTCCAAACCAGGCTTCAACAGTACATGAACTGTGAACTTCCAGATGCTCAAGCTCAATTTAGAAAAGCCAGAGGAACAAGAGATCAAATTAACAACATCTGTTGGATTATCAAAGAAGCAAGAGAGTTCCAGAAAACAACTACTTTTGCTTTCTTGACTATGCCAAAGCCTTTGACTGTGTGGATCACAACAACTGTGGAAAATTTTTAAAGAGATGGGAATACCAGACCACCTTACCTGCCTCCTGAGAAATCTGTATACCGGTTAAGTAGCACCAATTAGAACTGAACGGGAACAACAGATTGGTTCCAAATGAGGAAAGAAGTACATCAAGTCAGTATATCGTCACCTTGTGGATATCACTTATATGCAGATTACATCAAGTGAAATGCTGGGCTGGATGAAACACAAGCTGGAAGATTGCCAGGAGAAATATCAATAACCTCAGATATGCAAATGACACCACCCTTATAGAAGAAAGCAAAGAACTAAAGAGCCTCTTGATGAAAGTGAAAGAAGGGAGTGAAAAAGCTGGCTTAAAATTTAACATTCAGAAAACGAAGATCATGGCATCCAGTCCCATCACTTCATGGTAAATAGATGGGCAAACAATGGTCACAGTGACAGACTTTATTATCTTGGGCTCCAAAATCACTCTAGACGGTGACTGCAGCCATGAATTTAAAGGTGCTTGCTCCTTGAAAGAAAAGTTATGACCAACCTAGGCAGCATATTAAAAAGCAGAGACATTACTTTTCCAACAAATGTCCATCTAGTCAAAGTTATAGTTTTTCCAGTAGTCATGTATGGATGGATGCGAGAGTTGGACTATAAAGAAAGCTGAGTGCCAAAGAACTGATGCTTTTGAACTGTGGTGTTAGAGAAGACTCTTGAGAGTCCCTTGGATTGCAAGGAGATCCAACTAGTCCATCCTAAAGGAGATCAGCCCTGGGTGTTCATTGGAAGTACTGATGTTGAAGCTGAAACTCCAATACTTTGGGCACTTCATTCGAAGAGTTGACTCATTGGAAAAGTCCTTGATCCTGGGAGGGATTGGGAGCAGGAGGAGAAGGGGATGGCAGAGGATGCGATGACTGGATGGCATCACTGACTCGATGAACATGGGTTTGGGTGGACTCTGGGTGTTGATGATGGACAGGGAGGCCTGGTGTGCTGCAGTTCATGGGGTCGCAAAGAGTCGGACATGACTGAGCAACTGAACTGAACTGAACCGAGGAATGAAATAGGGGATATTATTGCCGATTGTGCATATATCAAAAGGATAGTAAGGAAATACTATGAACAGCTCTACCTGCACACATTTGACAGTTTAAAGGCAGTGAACTAATTTCTCAAAAACACAAACTAGTACAATTCTCCTAATAGGAAATAGATAGTTTGAATAGACCAACAACCATAATGGTAGTTGAATTTATAACTTTAAAACTACCATAAAAGAAATTTTGAGACACAGATAGACACTGGAGAATTCTCCCAACCCTTTAAAAAATAACTAACACCAGTTTTACACAATCTTTTCCAGAAAGCAGAGAGGAGGAAATACTTGCCAATTCATTTAATGACACTATTATTACTCTGAAACCAAAAGTAGATAAAGACATTTATCTCTTCGCCCACAAAATGCGAGAAAAATGTGAGAAAAATGCTAGAAAAATGCGAGAAAAATGCAAGAAAACCATAGACCAGTATCTAGGATGTAAATTAATATTGAAACCCTTAACAAAATATTAGCAACAGAATTTAGTGATATATTAAAAAGCATATATAGACTATTGCTAAATGTGGTTTATTTCACAGATGCAAGGCTGGTTCAGTATTTGAAAATCAACCAATGGAATCCAACACATTAACAGGCTGAAGAATATGACCATATCAGTCAATGCACAAAAAATACTGAATGATATTTAATACTCATTCACAATGAAAATTCTCAGAAAAGTAGAAAAAGAGAAAATTTCCTCAACTTGATCAAGAACAAATACAAAAATCCTACATTCCTATAATCCAACAGTATTCTTAATGTTTCAAAACGGAATGTTTTCCCTCTTAATATAAAAAAATAAAATAAGGATATAACTCTCATCACTCTTATTTCACATAATACTGAATGTTCTAGCCAGGGATTAAAGCAAGAAAATTAAATAAAAGACATACTAACCAGAAAGGAAGAAATGGTGGATGATGCTATTACCTCAATAAAAAAACTCAGGAAATCTAGCAAAAACTCCAAGAAATAAGTGGGTTCAGTAAAGTCACAGTATGGAAGATAAACACACAAAAATCTAATATATTTCTATAAACTATCAATAAATACATTGAAACAAATATAAAAAATACATAACATTTTCAATTGCTCAAAAATTAAATACTTCGCTGGGTATGTAATAAAGTATGCACAGGACTTTTATACTGAAAACTAGAAAGCACTTATAAAAAAAAATAAAAGATCTGAATAAATGTAAAGAAATACAGTGTCAAAGGTTTGGAAGACTTAATATAGTAAAGGTGTTAACTATCTCCAAATGGCATACAAATTGAGCACATCTCTGATCAAAATCTTAGCAATGAACTAATTAAACTAGAATGGTAACCCAAAGGAACTAGAATAGTTAAAACAATTTTGATAAGAGAAAAATAGAAGGATTTACCCAATTTTAAGAATTATTATACAGCTACAGTAATCAGAACTGCATGATGCTGGCAGAAAGACACATAGATCAAAAGAACAGAACAGGGAACCCAGAAATAGACCCACTCCAAGTGATTTCTGACAAAGATGCAAAAGCAATTAACTGGAAGAAAGACACTTTTTTTCAACAAACTGGTATTTGACCAATTGGACTTACATAAGAAAAAAATATTTTAAAAACTTCGACCTAAGTATATATAAAAAAATTAACTCAGAATGGATCACAGACTTAAATACAAAATATAAAGCTACAAAACTTCTGGAAGAAAACAAGAGATCTTTGAAACCTAGGACTAATCAAATAGTTTTAAAACTTTACTTAAAAAACATAATCCATAAAAGAAAAACTAAAAATTGACTTTATAAAATTAAAGAACCTGTGAAAGACCTTGTTGATAGTATGAGAAGACAGGTACAGTAAAATATTGTAAGGTGCTTATTTGATAAAGGACTCTTATCTAGAATATAAAAAGAAAATTCTAAATAGCAGAAAACCAAACAATCCAATTTGAAATGGACAGAATAAAGACATTTCATCACAGAGCATATACAGACAGCAAATAAGCACATGAAAAAATGTCCAATGTCATTGGTCATCAGAGAAATGCAATTCAAAATCACAATAAAATATAAATTTACACTGTTTCTATTGTTTAGTTGCAAGGGACATTTTTGTGACTCCACAAACTGCAGTCTGCCAGGCTCCTCTCT
Source organism: Budorcas taxicolor (assembly GCF_023091745.1). Taxonomy (NCBI): domain Eukaryota; kingdom Metazoa; phylum Chordata; class Mammalia; order Artiodactyla; family Bovidae; genus Budorcas; species Budorcas taxicolor. Next base: position 4,212,427 of record NC_068924.1, on the reverse strand, counting down.
CCATAGGATTTTGAATACTGGAGTGGCTTGCCATTTCCTTCTCCAGGGGCTCTTCCCAACCCAGGGGTCCAACCCATATCTTCTGCTTGGCAGGCAGATTCTTTACCACTGAGCCACCTGGGAAGCCTTAGTATTAATATACACTGCTGCTGCTTCTGCTGCTAGTCGCTTCAGTCGTGTCCAACTCTGTGCAACCCCATAGATGGCAGCCCACCAGGCTCCCCCGTCCCTGGGATTCTCCAGGCAAGAACACTGGAGTGGGTTGCCATTTCCTTCTCCAATGCGTGAACGTGCAGTCGCTCAGTTGTGTCCAACTCTTAGCGACCCCATGGAATGCAGCCCACCAGGCTCCTCCGTCTTCTCTGATTAGTATACACTAGGATGGCTTAAATAAAAGCCTAGGGTCAACACTAAATGCTGGGGAAGATGCAGAGACCCTGGATCACTCATACTTTGATGGTGTAAATGTAACTGGCACAGACACTCTGGAAAACAGTTTGGAATTTCTTTAAAAACTAAACGTGCAGCTTCTATATGACCCAGTATTTTAACTTCCAGGCATTTACCGTAGAGAAATAGAGATGTGTTCACAGAAAAGAACCAGTGAAATAATTTTTATAGCAGCTTTACTAATAGTAGTTCCCAACTGGACTAATAGCGTTTTGCCAAGAAAATGCACTGGTCATAGCAAATACCCTCTTCCAACAACACAAGAGAAGACTCTACACATGGATATCACCAGAGGGTCAACACCGAAATCAGATTGATTATATCCTATGCAGCCAAAGATGGAGAAGCTCTATACAGTCAACAAAAACAAGACCGGGAGCTGACTGTGGCTCAGATCATGAACTCCTTATTACCAAACTCAGAATTAAATTGAAGAAAGTAGGGAAAACTACTAGACCATTCAGGTATGACCTAAATCAAATCCCTTATGATTATACAGGGGAAGGAGAAATAGATTTAAGGGCCTAGATCTGATAGATAGAGTGCCTGATGAACTATGGAATGAAGTTCGTGACATTGTACAGGAGACAGGGATCAAGACCATTCCCATGGAAAAGAAATGCAAAAAAGCAAAATGGCTGTCTGGGGAGGCCTTACAAATAGCTGTGAAGAGAAGAGAGGCAAAAAGCAAAGGAGAAAAGGAAAGATATAGGCATCTAAATGCAGAGTTCCAAAGACTAGCAAGAAGAGATAAGAAAGCCTTCCTCAGTGACCAATGCAAAGAAATAGAGGAAAACAACAGAATGGGAAAGACTAGAGATCTCTTCAAGAAAATTAGAGATACCAAGGGAACATTTCATGCAAAGATGGGCTTGATTAAGGACAGAAATGGTATGGACCTAACAGAAGCAGAAGATGTTAAGAAGAGGTGGCAAGAATACATGGAAGAACTGTACAAAAAAGATCTTCACGACCCAGATAGTCATGATGATGAGATCACTAATCTAGAACCAGACATCTTGGAATGTGAAGTCAAGTGGGCCTTAGAAAGCATCACTACGAACAAAGGTAGTGGAGGTGATGGAATTCCAGTTGAGCTGTTTCAAATCCTGAAAGATGATGCTGTGAAAGTGCTGCACTCAACAAGCCAGCAAATTTGGAAAACTCAGCAGTGGCCACAGGACTGGAAAAGGTCAGTTTTCATTCCAGTTCCAAAGAAAGGCAATGCCAAAGAATCTCAAACTACTGCACAATTGCACGCATCTCACATGCTTAAAGTAATGCTGGAAATTCTCCAAGCCAGGCTTCAGCAATACATGAACCGTGAACTCCCTGACATTCAAGCTGGTTTTAGAAAAGGCAGAGGAACCAGAGATCAAATTGCCAACATCCACTGGGTCATCGAAAAAGCAAGAGAGTTCCAGAAAAAACATCTATTTCTGCTTTATTGACTATGCCAAAGCCTTTGACTGTGTGGATCACAATAAACTGTGGAAAATTCTGAAATAGATGGGAAATACCAGACCACCTGAACTGCCTCTTGAAAAATCTGTATGCAGGTCAGGAAGCAACAGTTAGAACTGGACATGGAACAACGGACTGGTTCCAAATAGGAAAAGAAGTACGTCAAGGCTGTATATTGTCACCCTGCTTATTTAACTTATATGCAGAGTACATCATGAGAAACCCTGGACTGGAAGAAACACAAGCTGGAATCAAGATTGCCAGGAGAAATATCAATAACCTCAGATATGCAGATGACACCACCCTTATGGCACAAAGTGAAGAGGAACTAAAAAGCCTCTTGATGAAAGTGAAAGAGGAGAGTGAAAAAGTTGGATTAAAGCTCAACATTCAGAAAACGAAGATTATGGCATCCAGTCCCATCCCTTCATGGGAAATAGATGGGGAAACAGTGGAAACAGTGTCAGACTTTATTTTTTGGGACTTCAGAACCACTGCAGATGGTGACTGCAGCCATGAAATTAAAAGACGCTTACCCCTTGGAAGAAATGTTATGACCAACCTAGATAGTATATTCGAAAGCAGAGACATTACTTTGCCGACTAAGATCCGTCTAGTCAAGGCTATGGTTTTTCCTGTGGTCATGTATGGATGTGAGAGTTGGACTGTGAAGAAAGCTGAGCATCGAAGAATTGATGCTTTTGAACTGTGGTGTTGGAGAAGACACTTGAGAGTCCCTTGGACTGCAAGGAGATCCAACCAGTCCATTCTGAGGGAGATCAGCCCTGGGATTTCTTTGGAAGGAAAGATGCTAAAGCTGAAACTCCAGTACTTTGGCCACCTCATGAGAAGTGTTGGCTCATTGGAAAAAACTCTGATGCTGGGAGGGATTAGGGGCAGGAGGAGAAGGGGACGACAGAGGATGAGATGGCTGGATGGCATCATGGACTCGATGGACATGAGTCTGAGTGAACTCCGAGAGATGGTGATGGACAGGGAGGCCTGGCGTGCTGCGATTCATGGGGTCATAAAGAGTCGGACACGACTGAGCGACTGAACTGAACTGAACTGAACTGGAAACAACTCATTTGTCCTTAAATGGGGAATTCGTTGGACAAGTGGTGGAATGCTATTCACCAACAGCACACACAACAACCTGGACGGATCTCCAGAGAACATCAGAGAACGCTGTGGTTCACCCCTCCTTCCTCCACCCCTGCAGGCTGGCGCAGTAGTAGTCCTCAGGATTGTGGGTTTCACGCCTGTGCCTGCAGCACCAGGAGGAAATGAGAGAGGAAGAGGGACGCTGAGAAGAGAAGGAAGGGGAGACAGAGTCCAGGCATTACAGTAGCCACAATTCAGCCACAGCCCAGCAGGACCACAGAGCTTCTACCAGCCACCCCACTCAAGGATGTGCCCAGACCACCCGGGCATATGGGCAATGAAGCTATGTGCCCTTTGAACAGCCCCCTGATGTCACCCATACTCAGGATCAGACCACTGCACCCTACGTGCAGACCACCTATGCGACTTCTTATGGACAGACTCTCCTTGGGCGCGCAGGTGCGTTGTCAGCCCATCCCCGCACACGCAGTGTCAGCCTGTCCCCACAGGTATGTTGTCCGCCCGTCCAGGGGCCCGGCACCGGGACTGATGATGCCACCACGGCTACAGTTACTACCCCCCCACCCCGCGGGCCTCTTACACAGCTCAGTCTGCATATGGCACGCAGTCTGCTCACCCAGCCTATGGGCAACAGCTGGCAGCCACGGGGCCTGCAGGACTGTAGGATGGTAACAACCCCCCTGAGACAAATCAACCTCAATCCAGCACGAAGGGTTAACAAAGAGCCCAGCCTTCCCCAGGTACCTGGGAGCTATCTCATGATGCCAGTCCCATCCCCACCATCCTATCCTCCCACCAGCTAGTCCTCTGCACAGCTGACTACTTAGGATCAGAGCAGTTCCAGCAGAATACCCGGGGGCAAAACAGAAGCGATGGACAGAGGTGTAGCTACTATGGTTGACAAAGCAGCTCCGGGGCAGCCCCAAATGGGATCCCGTAGTCAGACTCCAAGTCAGTATAGCCAACTGAGCGGCGCTAGGGATGGCAGAGTTCATACCCACGGGACCACCCCAGGAGCAAAGGTGTTTACAGTCAAGAGTCTGGAGGATTTTCTGAATTAGAAGAGAACCAGAGCGTGAGTGACCTCAATAACCCAGGCAGGAGAAGAGGGGGATTTAGTTGTGGAGGCATGGGCAGAGGTGAGCAGAGAGGAGCACCCCAGGGAACAGGGATAAGTGCAAACCTTTCTCCTTTTATCTAATTTAGTTTCATCCATAGGATTTTCAATGGAAAAAAGGACAGAAAAACATAAGACATTTATTTCTTCATTTCCATGAATAATCTGATAAGCCCAAGCTGTCCTCCAGAACGTGGAAATGTCATCTCTGTGGGATGTCTATAGCAGCAGGTTGCTTTCTTCCTTGCCAATATACTTGATTGGGTTGAAGAGAGTAAAGAAAGCTTTTGACACTAGAGCTTTCTGTTCCCTTCATAGCTTCCAGAGGTTGAAATCCTCTGTGGGTAATAGACTTGGGGAAGAACACACAGAACCCTTCTAACAATCCCAGGTTTTTAACTGATTGCTTCTGAACGGCTGTCTTGAAATTCCTGGAGGATATACTGCAGATAAGGAGTGCAGCTGTTTTCCACAACATCTGTCGTCAACTTCTGTCTGTACTTGGGACTGTTGCACATAATGATGAAGATCTCGGTCCCATTACCCTTCAGCTATGGCCTGAGGTGCACCTGGCACACAGAAAAGCCCAAAAGGTTCTTTATTTATTTATTTTTATTCTAAAATTTTATTTATTTTAATTGGAGACTAATTACTTGACAATATTGTAGTGGTTTTTGCCATACACTGACATGAATCAGCCATGGGTGTACACGTGTTCCCCATCCTGAACCCCCCTCCCACCTGCCTCCCCATCCCATCCCTCTGGGTCATCCCAGTACACCAGCCCTGAGCACCCTGTCTCATGCATTGAACCTGAACTGGAGATCTATTTCACATAAGCCCAAAATATTTTCACAGAGTATATATATATACACACACACATATATATATACACACACACATATATATATATATATATATATATATATATATATATATATAAGTTATGATAGGATAACTCTCCCCATTGGGGATTTTGAGAAATCTAAATTGGTTTGACCATTTTGATTGATGGCATAATCTGGTTTAGAAAATTTTGTTTAGATCAGTAACATAACTGCTGCCTGTGCCTGCCCTTCCCCTCCGTCCACCTATACCTTCTTCCCCTTCTGGTGTCTATACTCTGATGAAGGTGAAGTATAATGTTGTTTAACATAATCCAGAAGGCTTCATTCTATGTGTGTTTTATCCCTGTATAAACTAGTAAAAAATTATGCAGAATGTTAATATAAGTATAAATTGTATTTGATGCCATGATTGGTTTAAGGAAAAACTGAATAGAATTTCTTTAAAAATGTACATCAAGATTAAATACATTAAAATGTTGATCTTTTCTAAAAAGCCAGTGTCAAAAGCTTGCATGAGGAATCCGTGTGGTGGTGTAAATGTGTCATATCTTGACAGTATCAATGTCAACATCCTGGTTGTGTTACTGTTCTATAGCTGTGAAGATGTCACCACTGTGGAAACCAGGTAAAGGATTCCTGAGATCTCTTTGTATTATTTCTTACAACTACATGTGAGTCTCCAATGATTTCAAAATAAAAAGTTCAAATTTTTTAAAAGTATTGATCTTCATGTTAACGTATGGATATATTGGCATGCCTTCTGTTTAGCAGAGTGATTAGGTAAAGAGTTCCCTGCTCCACAATCCTCTGCTATATCTGACCTACCATTTATTTTATTATTTTTTTACAATGAAATATAGTTGATTTACAATATTATGTCAGTTTCAGGTGTATAGCATAGTGTTTCTGTAGATTATACTCCATTATAACTTATTATGAGATAATGGGTATAATGCTCTGTGCCATATGGTATATCCTTGTTTCTTATCTATTTTATATAATATATAGTAGTTCATATCTGTTAATACCACACTGATAGTTTTGTCTCTCCTCCCTTCCATCTCCTCTTTGGTGACCATAATTTGTTTTCTATGTAACCAAGACATGGTTGCTAACCAACAAATGAATGGATATGGAAGATACACACACACACACACACACACAACCTCCCTGGTAGCTTAGATGGTAAAGAATCCACCTACAATGCAGGAAACTCAAGCTCGAGCCTTGGTTCAGGAAGATACCCTGGACGAGGGCATGGCAACCCACTCTTGTTTCCTTGCCTGGAAAATTCCATGGACAGAGGAGTGTGGCCAGCTACAGTCCAAAGGGTCACACAGAGTTGGACATAACTAAAGCAACTTATTAGGCACGCACATGCATAGATATAGACGTGTAGATTACAGAGACACACATACATAGGCATACTATGCAGCCTTAAAAAAGGAAGGAAATCCTGCCTTTTATGACAGCAGTGATGGAACGAGGGCATTATGCTAGGTGAAATAAGATAGACAGTGTAAAAATATATATGAAACTGTATCACTTATGGGCTTCCCAGGTGGCAGTAATGGCAAAGAACCCATCTGCCAATGCAGGAACTCAAGAGAAGAGAAAATGACAACCCACCCCAGTATTCTTGCTTAGAGAATCCCATGGACAGAGGAGCCAAGAGGTCACAAGAATTGAACATGACCTAGCAACAAATCTATCACCATACACATATACACAATTCATGTCCAAGCAACATTCATGGACCTAGGAATTACTATATTTAGTGAAATAAATCAGACAAAGACAGATACTGCATTTTGTCACTTGTATGTGGAAATTAAAAAAAAAAAAAAACAAATGAATCTGTACGCAAAACAGATTCAGTTTACTTTGAGATGCTTCTCTACTGCAGTTCCTCCACAACTGTTTATTGCCTTAAACTTCAAAGGCCACATCAGCCATTGTGAGATACAATTTTGCACTACAACATTATGATAACTTTGCTAAAAATTGAGGGAAAATGTGAAACAATTGCTCATTTTATTTAGAAATTCTTGACCTCATTTTTATTGATGTTTCGTTTTTGGTATCATACTCTGAGAAAATTGTCAGATATTTTGAAAGAACGCTAAATAATAATGATATGATACTTAGACCTAAAAAAACAAAATATTTGTAAAACCAAAGTATAGTCTGTGTTTTTTTAAAGAAAATGAGTGCAGGGGTGTTTATTTTTGGAAAGCCTGAGGTTGTCCAGATGATGGTGCTAGAACAGTGTTTTTAAATCATGTGAGAACTGGAAACTCATTCTGGGTGATTCAATGTCACTGATGGATCCTTATTAAACACTTTTAAAAATGATTTTTCCAGGCCAATCATCATTGCCATCGTTTTCATCATCAAATACGTATGGGAAAGTTCACAGTCTTTGTGGCTTTCACAGCAATACCAGAAATCCTTAAAAGGCCAGCAACCCTGTTCACACCAGGAGTTCTTAATTTCATTTATTCATGAGGTACTTGTTTAACTTATTAAAGGGACATACTCACAAATAGAAGAGCTTATTAAGAAGGCCAGCTGGGCATCCTCACTATAATGTAAGTATCTTTTAATGAGCTTGTCAGACATGTTCATAGCCAAGAGATTTTTCATATGTTGTATGTAGAAAAGAAGTATTTTTTAGTTATAACCATTAACAGGGGGATTAAATTAAATGAAGAGGAAGTTGATTTTTACATTTGAGAAAATGTAACATCTTACCATCTTCTTAGTAAAAGAAAATAAATGATATACATGTTTAATATAACTGTTGTGAAAAACAACTTGGTCAGACATCGGACTAACACTCAATGTAGCCATGATTCCACTTTGGTTTATGAAAGAAAGTTGACCTTCAGATTTTCAGAATTGGAAAAAATAAAACCACACAGAACAGAGAACAAATAATAGGAAGAAAAGTCTTTTTTCTTGAGTGTCTGTATGCTTGTAAAATGTACTTTATCGTTTCTCACCTGGGTATTAAGCCTTATGTCAAGCTGAAGAACTATCAGAAGAAAGCAAAGAAACAGCTTCTCAAAAAGTGCAATTTAATTGCATACATCTGAACACTGTCTTGTAGGTGTCAGATTACAAAGACTATAGCATATAAAAGTAACCTTCTCAAAACATGAACTTTTTCCAACCCTCAGAATAAAGGAAGATTGATGCATTTTCACACTGAGTACTGAAAAATAAATTAACATTCCCTCATTCTCTCTCTGTCTCTCTGTTAAACACACACACGCACACCACTGTGAATAATTTAATCTCTTTTAAATTACCATTCTAATCTCCTATTTCCTACTTGCCTATGATCTAGAACAGAGCTATAATTATCAATTTACACTGTACATTTACAGAGAATTTCATATATTTTAAAGGCTTCATAAATGTATTTTATTGTTTGCTTTTAGCACATGTCTTAGAGCTGAAAATGCTGATGATCTAGTTCCTGGATGTCAGTAAAAGAGAAATGAAGTAAATCGTGCCTCCTGCAAAGTGTAGGGACCTCCAAAGAGGAAAATCCAGAATTGCAGGCATTGTTTCCATGAAGATGACTCTCAGGTTTCTACCCTAAGCTGCCTAGGAGAGGCATATTCCATTTGCATTTGACCCATGTACCTAAACTCAGTTAATATCTCTTCTCCTGTGGTTTCCATATTGTGTTAATTTGTGGTATCTTTCTCCCTGGGACCCAGATGGGATGCTCAGATCCTTCTTGGACTCTCTCTGAGAGTTCTTTCTCACATTTCATCCAGTAATGGGCTAATTCTGCAGATTTTATTCTTTCTCTACAAAATATCTTGGTTGCTTTTCTCTTTGTCATTCCAGTGTTACCTGCTATCATCCAGGTCAAATAGATTGTGGTCATCAGTCTCCTCTACTTTTTTCCTCCTATTTCAGGACATCCACATGCTGTTGATCACTCCCCTAATCAATACCTTCAGCATCTCTCCATCAACTACTGAGTTAAGCCCCAAATCCTCATCTTCATCATCAGTATGCTGGTTTATCTTTCCTTCAGACTGAGTTATGTGTATCCCAGCCTTGCTGCCTTGACTTTTCTGAAGACACCCTAATTATCCTGCTGGCTCCTGCTCTTTTTGTGGTTTAACCTACAAAACCCAACTCCTGTTGAAATCCACTTCATTCTTAGACACCTGTTTCAAATGCCACATTCTCAAAAAACCCTCTCCTGCCCACCATATGGTCCCTGTCACGCCATGTGAGTTTTTCTCTAACTGTACCTTCCTTCATATTACTGGCATTTGTGCAGGTGTCTTTCCTGTCCTGGATTGTAAGCTTTCTGAGGACAGAATCTTTAATTTATCATCAAATTTTCCAAATAACCAGGCCTAAGAATTCAGTGAAGTGGAGAGTATATATTTATTTAATTGAAGTAGTAATAAATGAATTTAAATGAAAGTAAAATTGAATATTTTTGTTGTTAATTTTATTTTATGAAATTACTTTTCCCTTACCCAGCTTTCAAACATTGCTTCAAAAAGTGCTGCTTAACAAAAACATATTTTAGTTTCCATGAAAGATTTTTATGCTTGAAAGTGAAGGTGAAGTCATTCAGTCGTGTCTGACCCTTTGCGACCCCATAGACTGTAGCTTATGAGGCTCCTCCATCTATGGAATTTTCCAGGCTAGAATACTGGAGTGGGTTGCCATGTCTTCTCCAGGGGATCTTTCTGACCCAGGGATTGAACCCGGGTCTCCTGCATTGCAAGCAAACGCTTTTATTGTCTGAGCCACCACAGAATCTCATTTATGTATATGTGTGTGTGTATATATATATATATATATATACATATAAAAGTTGGCTAAAGCTCAGATATCAGTAATATCAGCAAAGGACAGGAAAACATTACAAATGCAAGTATTAACTTGTATCATCAGCAAATACTTATTTGTTAACAGCACTAACCCAAGTAGGGTATCAAATGTAAATCAATGCTTGACTTGGTAATAAAATGAACACATGTACACCCGTGGCAGAGTCATGATGATGTATGGCAAAATCAATATAATATTGTAAAGTAATTAGCCTCCAATTAAAATAAATAAATTTATATTAAAAAAGAAATAAAATGAAAGCAATCTTCAAATTTTTTATCTACTACAGTTTTAGTTTTCACCAATGGTAATAATTTCTATCCTTAATGTTAGAGAACAGCTTCACAGTTGTTTAACTATCATTCACTTATTCTTTCTTTTTGCTATTTAATAAACATTTATTGGTCAATAGGGCATACATAGGGGATCAAAATTATCTTTATTTTTGCTCTTACGTCTACTTGTATAGGTTGATGGAAATGTGTACTGAAGCTCACCATAACACATGTTAAATTCTCCCTGGGCCTCTAAGTGCTGAAAGGACTGTAATTTGGGGGAGGAAAATGTAGGTTTCAGTAGGAAGGACAGAAGACCTTTCGAAATGCTGAAACATTTGAGTAGAGAATTGAAATTTTTCTAGTTGTCCACCCAGACAAGGAAGGTAACAGCATCCTGGAGAGAAGTAGGTTCATGTAAACAGAAGCAGGGTGGGGAGGAGCCAGGTCAGGCTTGAAGACTGTGGCTCTGCACAGCTAGGGCAGGAGTGAGTGAAGGCCAGCCTGGCACAACCTGCCAAGACTTGGGGGTTTTACAAGGCCTGCAGATATGGGGAGGTGCCAAGCAAGGGGATGCTTCAGGTTTTATCATAGGAAGAGTTTGGGTAACAGAACAGAAGGATGTGAATGGACAAGCCCACATGTTGGTGAGTCAATGGAAAGTTCATGCTTCAGTGAAATCAACAGATAAACCCTTTACTTAAGATGTAAGAAGGACTCTATCCAGACCAAAGCTTTAAGGCAGAAGAGAAAAAGTTACATCAAAGTGACATCCAATAATATTTACAGTCTGAAAATATTCACAGATTTATCCCCTCTGAGCTATGTAGAATTCATCCCAGATGGGTAAATGCCTCCTGTCTGTTCCCAGACGAGGTTAGGGGAGGAAATGCCACAACCATTCAGGCTTGCAATGTTGCACAGACCTTAGTGTGGAAGTCCCTTTGGTCTAGCCTAAATTTATTTTCCTGTAGTTTAAGCTCATTTCCTCTTTTCCATCCTTAGGGGAGGTAAAGAACAGATGGTCATAAACCACCAGATAATGACCCTTTATAGACTGGAGACACATATTAAATCATCTCTCAGCCCTCGCTTTCCTGAGTTAAAACAATAGGAACTCTCTATCAGTCTTACTCTTAGGTTTGCTATTCTAAATCTGTATCTTTGTTTTCCTATAGTGACCAGCTTTTTCTCACCTCACTTAGATGTTCAACTACAAATAAGATGAGAGTTGTTAACAAATGCATAATTATTTCCAATTACATATTTATATATTCCAACTATACATTCCATATGGAAGCATTTATTCTGGGACCTCTGATTCTGTAATAATTGAATATCATGTTACATTAAAAGAACAAAACAAAACAGCCTCAGCTTGTTACTTACTGACATCCCAACCACTAGGATTCCACATACTTTTGGTAAACTTGTACTGAGTCAATCTTCTCATTTATGTCTGTAAATTCTAACTTTTTTTTTAAATTGCAGTAGTAATTTGTTTCATTTCTTTGAATCCCTCTGCTCCTTGCCATTGAATTTGATTTTTTTTTTTCCATTTCTGGCATTTTCCCCTTCTTTGGCATTGCTTGAGAATTATTATTTTTCCTCAAGTAACGGTCAGAAATGGTTCAGATTTCTGCATCTCCTAACTTTTAAAGATTTTACAACTCCTTGCTCTTTTGAAAGTATTACAAACTTCCCTTTTACCAGGCTTCTCCAAGAAAGTGGGGGCCTTTGCTGTTTGCTGTTCCTCTGCCTGCCCTACACACTCACTGAAAGAAGTGCTGAAGGTCGAGTACTGACGCTGACTTTGGGCCAGACTCTGAGGTGGGCCCAGGGACAACTGTGAGTCATCCTGCCCTGCTCTCTGGGGGTTCTGGGCCCTGGGGGAAGGGACTTCTCTGGCACATTCTTCACAGGGACTGGATGCAACAGAATATCTCAGAAGTTTGAACTCTAGGTGATTATGTGAAATATGGTATTATTCTTGAAGTTATTTGCAGATCAAGAAAATGTTAGATTTCCACTGATTGTTCCTTCCGAGAGGTTCAAATGCATGCCTCCTTTCTAGTCTGTTGTTTGCTATTGTTGTTCAGTGACTAAATTGTGTCTGACTTTGTGACCTCGTGGACTGCAACACGCCATGCTTCCCTTCCCTTCACTATCTCTCAGAGTTTGCTCAAATTCATGTCCCTTGAGCCAATGATGCTATCTAACCATCCCATCCTCTGCCACCACCCTTCTCCTTTTGCCTTCAGTCTTTCCCAGCATCAGGTTCTTTTCCAATGAGCCAGCTCTTCACATAGGTGGCCAAAGTATTGGATCTTCAGCATCAGTCCTTCCAATGAATACCAGTCTATTAGCTATGATTTAATAATAAGCTAAACTAATTGTCTCATAATATCAGTGTTTAATAAATAGGAGGTTAATGCTGGGGTGGATAGTTGAAATATGCTAGGAATAAATCCTAGAGCCTCTACATGACTATTAACTGGTACTAAAAAAGAAAATCAAAATGTGACCTTTCCTTTTATTCTCTCGATCCTCACAATCTCTCTGGATCCTAGTAAGTTCAGACATCTGAGAAGAGACTTTGAACAATTCTCAGAGAAGGGCCTTTTTCCTGGTCTTCCATTCACATGAGCCACGTTTCCCGGTGGACAACGAGATCCACAGGTTTCTTTCCCACAGAGCCTGACATAGGGAGGGACTGTGACTTTGCATCTACAGTCAAGGTTAATGCTCAGTGGAAGTCCAATTACATGAAGGACTGAGGATTCTCTTAGGAACTCATTCTAAGGGAAGATAAAGTCCGACACAAGCGTTTTGATCTGGTAACCAAGAATCAAAACTGAAGAAAGTGTTAGTCACTCAGTCATGTCTGACTCTTCGCAAGCCCATGGAGCCTGCCAGGCTCCTCTGTCCATGGAATTTTCCAGGCAAGAATACTGGAGTGGGTTGCCATTCCTTCTACATCAGAATTGAAGGGGGCAGTAATTAAAACACCAAAGGGTTGTCTCTGACCTGAAGCTATTTCTAGTCTTGTCTGATGAAATCATATCTATATTCTAGGAAAAGAGAGATCAGTAAATACAACTCTAAATGGTTAAGTCTGTACAAAAATCTCTAAGAATTTAAATGTAGGCAGCCCTAAATGTAAGCAGAAGCTGAAAAAAGAGGCAATATAACAATTATTATAATCTCATTTGGACCAGAGCCCCAGAGAAACTGAAGTATATAATCATGTCATTAAGACATTCCACAGAATCTGAAGCAAGAACAATGAATTCCATTTTACAGATGAAGGTTGACAAGTGATTATTGTATCGCTCCAGGGGCACCTTTCACTGTATTCTATTGAGAACGATGCCTTGCCCTCAAGAGCATAGCTGGGAGGTCTAGATTTGTATTCCAAGTTTACCCTGTTAAGTGGCTGAGATCTGTCTGGATCTAAGCCACCAGGTTCGTCTGGCGCTAACAGACCCAGAAAGCTAATCAGGACTTCAGAATCAATGGGTTTATAAGGTATTTGTCAAGCCACTGCTAGTAAGGAAGGTCTCTGTTTCCTCTGGTCTCCTATTTTCCCCTAGAAATGGCTTCGGTGCAGGGCTTTTGTTTTGGGCAATCTCAGCCTTGAGCTTTGTTTGCTTGTTTATTTCCTCTGCTGCATTCTTGTTTAGGTTCCCAGCCGTATTTCTCCCCCTCTGCTTATTTGTTTGAGAGCAACTCCGTGTGTCATTTCCTTCATCCTTGGCTTGTACTTTGCCTTTTTACGACCTGCGGTGCTGTTAGGGCCTGTGATGAGGGGATGTGCAGGCCAGGGATCAGAGGGCTGGGGACGCCAGAGAGCAGGCGTGCTGCCAGCAGTGGGGCACCAGCTGAGCTCAGGAAGGCAGCAGGGGCTCAGTTCCTGAGTAAAAATAGGCCCGAGTTCCTGCTGCAGCCGCCGAGGCACTGCCCGGCTCAGGGAACGGAAGCAGACGCCACACAGGCCTGCACGCTGTGTTTATGTGTTTGGTGCCCTCACTACTCAAGTGCACGTTCCCACTGGGCCACTTTACACCCACATTGTTATCGCTGTTTGTTTTTTAAGGTCACGTTTTATTAAGACAAGAATAACTAGGTTTTTCTAAACTCTTAGTTCACCCATTCTTCCTCTGTTTCGGGTGTTCAGCTTAATGTCTTTAAAACATCAATTTTAAAATGATCCTTTTCTTAATATAAAAATGTTCATTATAGAAATTTTGAAGAAGCAGGAGTATAAAGAAAAAAAAATTCCCTTTGATTCCAGCACCTGAATATAGTAACTATCATATCTCTATACTTATATATTTCTAATTTGTTTTTAAGGCACAGGCAGGCACCTTAGTAAAGAATGAGAAAGTTTTCATGGTTTTGTTTTGGAAGTTTACTTGTTTTAAAAGTTAACATTTTAGCTACTTAGAAAAAACATTTTCTGGAAAATACTAATACTATGCAAAGTTTCACTCTGTAGTTTTGAATAAAGTAGTATTTTTGTACAATAAAATGTACCAGTTCCCAGCGTTCAAACGCGTTCACTTGTGTAACCATCACAACCAAGATGAAAGCATCCCAGTCACTTCAGCAAGGTGCTCTGAGCCCCCCAACTGCAGTCCACCTCCATCCCTGCTCCCTGCTGCAGGCAGACACTGCTTTATGTCACTATCAACTAGACATGCTGTTTCCAGACTTTTGTATAAATGAAATCACAGTATGCACTCCTTTGTGTCTAGCTTCTTTCCCTCAGCATATTTCTCACACATGATAATAATCACATATGATTATACTCGCATGTACTTTAAAATTTGCTTTTCTTCATTTCATATGATAAGCATTTTCCACATCACTAATTATTCCCTTAAAATTTAATTTCCCATGACTATACATTAATTTGTTTTAGGGATATACCATAATTTATCTCATAATTAAGATCTTGTTGTTAATTGCTTCTTTGTTTCAACAGTTTGATTTTACAATCAAGAATGATTATTTTTGAATACATATGTTTGTATGCATGACCTAATTTCTGAGGGATAAATTTATATAAAGGGACTTGTTAAGTTAGAAGGCAGGCAAATTCATAAGGCTTTTAATATATATTGTGCTAGTTTAATCTCTCACAAGCAATATATACAAATATGTGAAGACAAATAACATTTTGAAGTTGAATGGGAACCTGCAAAAATATCAGGTTTGGTGGTCCTTAATCAATGGGTGGACACACCTATGGAGTTCTTTTAACATGCACATACATTTTATCTAACTTGGTATGTATTTACGAGGCTCAGATAGTTGTTGTTTTCATTTTAAGTTCTTCAGATGATTCTATTGCATGCTCCATGTTAAGAAGTACCTTGTTTTTACAGATAAAGAAAATGAATCCAAGACAGGCTCACTAAAGCCTCTTGATTGCCCTGTGTTGTTTTTATTTCACTGAGTGAACTTGCCTTTACATTGAATACCCATTACCTGGAAGACAATCAGAATTAAGCAGCTAGGTCTCTCCATGGTAGACCTGTACCTTAAAAGAACTCTTTAAGGTGATGAAGTTGATGAAAGTGCCAGGACTACCTCAGTGTTGAATTGCTCAGTCACGTCCAACTCTTTTCAAACTCCATGGGCTGTAGCCCTCCTGGCTCTTCTGAGCATGGAATTTTCCTTGGCAAGAATACTGGAGTGGGTCGCCATTTCCTCCTCCAGGGGATCTTCTCGACTCAAGGATTGAATCCATGACTCCTGATTCTCCTGCATTGCAGGTAGATTCTTTACCGCTGAGCCACCAGGAAAGCCCAGGATCACCTCAGATGACTCCCCAGTTGAAAGGGATCTCAAACAGGGTGTAACTCCAAAAGTTACTTGTGTGCACTGCCCAGATCTGAAGTAAACTTTCCTTGACTTTGTCCCCACTCCCCAATCCCCAACTCCGCCTTTTCACATTCCTCTTAGAGGAGACAGAGAAGCAAATGACTGGCTCACTTGAGCTCAAGAAGGAGTCGTTTAATTCACCACATCTGCTGCCCTAGGCTTGTTGCTGGTTTTCCTCTGCACTCCAGCTCCCGGAGTGATGACTACTGTTTCTGCCATCTTCTATCGCAACCAAAGGGGAATAATGGGAGCAAGGTACGTTCTACAGCTTCTCTTCTCCAAGCACAGACTGCCTCAGCTTGCTGCCCAGGCTACCATGTCTATTCCATAATTTCTCTGGGTTCCAACAGTCTACCTTCAGGAAGGGCAAGTGCCTTTCACCCAATTGTCATTACATAAGCCACAACGTGGGCTTCCCTGGTAGCTTAGCTGGTTAAGAATCTGCCTTCAGTGTGCGGGGCCTGAGTTCAATCCCTGGGTTGGGAAGATCCCCTGGAGAAGGGATCAGCTATCTGCTTCAGTCTTCTGGCCTGGAGAATTCCATGGACAGAGGAGCCTGGAAGGCTATAGTCCATGGGGTCACAAAGAGTCAGACACCTCTGGGTGACTTTAACTTTCAAGCCACAAAGTATTTCTTCATTGAATTGTTGATGTCTAACAAAGATTTTAGTGAGCTGATTCTTTGAGAT
The DNA here is from genome assembly GCF_023091745.1 of Budorcas taxicolor. Lineage (NCBI taxonomy): Eukaryota > Metazoa > Chordata > Mammalia > Artiodactyla > Bovidae > Budorcas > Budorcas taxicolor. Next base: position 4,195,695 of record NC_068924.1, on the reverse strand, counting down.
TTAATCCACTATTGTCATAGTCCCTCACCATGTGAATAGATGAATCTGGAGAGCCACCTTGTGAATCTGGACCATTCTTTTTTTTTTTTTTTTTTTTTCAAGTTGAGCCACGTGGCTTGCAGAATCTTAGCTCGCTGACCAGGGACCAAACCTGGGCCAAAGCTCTGAAAGCGCCAATGGACTGTTTTCCCTTAGAGTGAGTACTTTCTCTGGACCCCATGGGGTAGCTCCATATTCAACAGACAGTTGGTCCATCCTCCTTGAGAGTTCTCTGGGCATGCCTGCTTCCTGGAGGAAACAGCAAGATGTCAAGGTGGGAGTCCTATTTTCACCTGCCTAGTCCTTCCTAGACACGATTTTTAGCATAGTGTCATTTACCATAGCCACAGCACTCCATCTGCAAGACATCAGGATTTCAGTTATAAATTATTAAAAAGCAAAGAAAAAGAACACCTCCTGAAGAGGGACTTTAAGTTTTCGCAAATAAAATTTACAAAGAGAAAAATGTCAAGTCAAATTATACAAGGATCCTAAAGCACTTTTCAGCACTTAGAATGAAGATAGAGTAATTTTTCTCACATACAAGTCCCTAGAAATTAGTTTGTTAAAAGTACACATCTTCATAAATCATGAACGAAGAGCCATTTGCAACACCACCGCCTCAGGAGACAGTTCCCCTTTAGAGGGTACATTTGCCTCTTCTTCCTGCAACTCTTTCATTACTGGTGACCCCAGATCTCCAAGTATTGATATATAATCCTCTTTTACAGGTTCACATAGGAGAGACTCTGATAATCAATCACTGGGCCTTTCTGATTGATTGACAAATTAATCAAATATTAATAGAAATTCCTGTTATCCAGTGAACTCAGGGCTTCCCTTGTGGCTCAGCTGCTAAAGAATCTGCCTGCCATGTGGGAGACCTGGGTTTGATCTCTGGATTGGGGAGATCTCCTGGAGAAGGGAAAGGCTACTCACGCCAGTATTCTGGCCTAGAGTGAACTCAAGACCCTGTTAGTAGAATGAAACACATATTATACTAAAAAAAAAAAAAATTGAGAGCATCAGAAAAGAGATGGAAAAAAAATGGGGGCTCTGGATGTCCATGAAATCACATATAGTTCCCAACTGACCTTTGAAAGTAGATTTAGCTCATATAACTTCCTCAAGTTACAAATTCTGGTGTGCAAAAAAAAAAAAAAAAAGGCAAAACATGCTTTTCTCTGTTTTCCTAAATTTCTACCTTGAGCCCTATTTCTGTAGGTTTCTCTAGGATGACTCAAGTCTCTCACTGATTTCTTTACCATTTAAAGTGCAGGCTCAGGCAAATTTACGAATTCTATCTTGTCCCAGCAGCAGATCCAAACCGAAACACCGCAGCATTGGTGAGAAGAGGAAATAACCAGTTTACCAAGCAATTTGCTCTAAAATATTTATATCTCTCACTAAACCAAAGCATTTAAGCTTCAAATTGAGACTATAAATTTTGGGGCTTGGGGATTTTGGTTCCCCTTCCCTCTACCATTGGATAGCATCAGCCTCACATCTCCCAGCTAAGGAAAAGGGGGCGGGAGGTGGAGAATGCTGTACCATTAAGGAATTCCATATTTTTGTTGTGTCTGCGTTTACCTCATCATTTAAGCCTGGTCAAGGCTTATGAAGCTGACATGGGGATGAGTAAGCAAGGCTATTATATTATTATGTTAGAGGTGTCCGTGGCCTTTCCTGCAGCTTCCCTTAAGTCTCCCCACTTCTCTGCTGATTCCTTGGGGTAGAGACTGGGACTCTCGCAGAGGTGTCTTTGGACAGGAGAGTCTGTGTTCTCTTGTCCCCAGATTTCTCGGGGATGTGAAACGTGCTTTGTCTTAAAAGCACTGGAAGGTAGTTTCCCTCCCAGACTTCCTCCCCTATAGCTCCTCGCCGCCCGTGTCTTCCCTTGCCAGCTCTCTGCTCATCTCCTCTGCTCTGTCTGATTCTTTGCTGCACCTCCTTTTGCATCAAGATTATCACGTATAAATTCGATATTCTCTGGGTTATTATTATACGATAGATTTTTATTCTATAACCCTTCTTATCTAACTTTGTGTATATTACCGTATTTTCCACATTATTTATTCTGGTTATGATGCCTCCAACAAAGAATATGGCGTTGGGATGAATACTGAAATTAGCTGTGGATGCATCTTTCTCCTCCACTCGATGGTGAGTGCCTCAAAGACAGGAGCCAGTACCTGACGCAGCGCCTAACGTGTAGCAGGTATCCAACACATATTTAGTGAATATGTAATGAATGTATTATTTTGCTAATAAAAGATGTCAGATTTTCTTTTTAAAGACTCATCTACTTACGGTACATATACTCAAGGAGAAAGCCAAAGGCAAATCTGCAGTCATTTAAATAATTTATCATTAATTACTGATTTACTGTAAAATGAGGCATTGTTTAATCTTCTTCCAAGCAAAGTTTCAAAGCCTGCAGATCAAGAGATCTTAGACTTCTACAATAAGATAAGACCCAGCTTCCTGCTCGAGTCTGTCAGAAGCTACCGATTTATTAACATCACAACAGCCACAACAATGATACTGTTTCCCAAGTTATACTCCAGTTTGTTCCCCATCATCTGGAATACGTAACAGGTATAAACTACTTTCACTGCTTGCTATGCATTCTGCACAGATATCAAAATGAGAAATCAAATGGATAAAATATCAGAATGTCACAATCTTCTACCTAATATTTGCATTGTGATTTGATTAAAGGATGTGAAGAAAGCTGAGCGCTGAATTGATGTTTTTGAACTGTGGTGCTGAAGAAGACTCTTGCGAGTCCCTTGGACTGCAAGGAGATCCAACCAGTCCATCCTAAAGGAGATTAGTCCTGGCTGTTCATTGAAAGGACTGATGCTAAAGCTAAAACTCCAATATTTTGGCCACTTCATGCGAAGAGTTGACTCATTCTAAAAGACCCTGAAGCTGGGAGGGATTGGGGGCAGGAGGAGAAGGGGACGACAAAGGATGAGATGGCTGGATGGCATCACTGACTCGATGGACGTGAGTCTGAGTGAACTCCGGGAGATGGTGATGAACAGGGAGGCCTGGCGTGCTGCGATTCATGGGGTCACAGAGTTGGACACGACTGAGTGACTGAACTGAACTGAAGCACTTTGTGTGTTTATAGATCCCTTTTGAATTCCTTGAGTTATATTTTACCTTACACTTAGAGTTGAATAAAATAACACCTGTTTTATGAGAAATTTGTCCAGTGTTACATATGGTAGGTAGTTGAGAAAGAAATAGCATCTAAATTCTAAAAATCTAAAATTTGCAACCTAGAACCCTCTTTGTCTGATTTATGTTGTAACAATGATAAAAGCTTTAGAAGTACTTACCAGAAGGGATTAAAAATGGCTAAGCCAACTTTCCAAATGCAGTTCATTTCAGAAGCCAGAACAACTAACTCACCAGCTCCAAAGTTACAACAACTGTAAAATCTATTGCAAATGCTTAGAAGTTGTGTTTTTCATTGTGTTTTTATTTTCACATTTAAATAGTCACTGAACACCACTGAGTCACTCATTTTGACTTCCTGAAAATAACCAAAAGATGTGACTCAATGCCAAACCAAAACTATAGTCAACTTAGCTGATGAAATCTTACTAATAATGTTGGTGAAATATTATCCACATCAAAATATTAATAAATACCAACTGGCCTTTACTAGGTTGAAGTTAGAGAAAATAAGTTTAAATATTAATGATTTTCTTCCACTAATGAATTGAACCTAATGCTCACCAAATAACATAACATTACTAAGGACTGAAATTTTAGTTTCAGTGTTTAATAATTTCTCAGACTATGTCAACAAAACAGTCAATGCAATTGGTATTTTTGTGTCAACAATTTGGACATTTTCCCAACATTCAAACCCCTAAAATGCAGTGCCACTATTCACTCTACTGAACTTTATTCTTAGGACTTGTCTAATCTGATCATGCTAGCTTATGGGAATATTTAGCTTCCTTTCCCAAAACATTGCAAGATGCATGGTTGAAGCTGAGCTCAGTGGTTTGGAGCTTGAGCTTTAATCCTAGCTCATCATTTTATTGGCTTTGTGGTCATGAGCAAGCTGCTTAATCTCTTTGAACTCTAGTTTCCTAACCTGTAAAAAGACTCTTTGTTCCTCTCTGAGAATTAAATAAAATAATGTAAATGAACTGCTCAGCATGGGGATTATTTATCATTCAATATATGATATTTAGAAAGCAATTTTTAATCTCATGATATACCTCTCATTCCACATCACTGGAGACAAACATGCCAGGGTTTGGTGTTAGCATGAGAAGCCAAGAGTGGTGTAAATGATTTGAGAACAGTCATGTTAGGTAGACAAGGTCAGTATCAGAAGGCAAATAACAGGCATGGAGAGGGGTAAGGGGGAAGCATTTTGTAAATATCCAAGAAGATTTTAACTTAAAAATCTTTATGGAGGACAGTCTCATAGAACCAGAAGAACAAGTATTTATTGGGACCGTCTACATGCAAGGCCAGATGCTGTAAGAAACAGATGGAAATTCACTAATTATTTACTTTGTTTACTACCTGCCAGCTGCAGTAAGAACAGTGAATAACAGAGTCAGATTCTCTGCTTCCATGGAGTTTATATTCTAGTGTAAGAAATATACAAATACCATTCCTTTCTTCAAGGCACTTACTATTTACTTATGGAAACATGAATTTTTATATTAAAAAAGTTAAAAGTAATAACAACAACCATAACAAAGGAAACAAAAATGTTACTAGGAGACTGTGTGGGGCAGTAAAGGAACTTACGGTGTCCAAGAAACCTAAATCTAATCCAGGTTCTGATAACACGTTGGGACCTAGGGACAATAAGCATTTACTTAGAGTCTCATATTCTCATCTGTAAATAAGCATAAAATAATGACTTAATATGGTTCTGGCTACTAACTAAAATTACATGTGTAAATCCTAATTTACTACATGAATATGTATATGCCTTCATTGAGGAGGAGGCTTGCCTCAAAAGAACAAGTAGTATTTGGCCAGACAGAGAAGAAGAGCAAATGCATTCTAGGCCAAGGAAAGGGCTTGATGAAAGACATGAATTTGGAAAAGTGCAAGGCTTATTTAGAAGAACGTGAGTTGAACAATTTGGCTACAGCAGAGTTCATGCAGATAAGCAGGTAGGGAAACAACTCATATGATAGATGGGCCTTGGATGACTCGCAAAGGAATTTCTGAGGGTTAGAATAGCTCTCATACATACGTAGACATCAAAACACAGAATGATTAAGTGAATTACACAAGGTTATGTCATTAGAAGTGGAAGTAGAATCCCAAACATCCATCTGGCACTCTGTCTCCTTGATGGCCTGGCCAGTGGTTAAGACAATACCTTATCATCTTCCTCGTCAATTCATATCTGAAAGCTTTTAGTCTGTTAGACATTTTTAATACTACACTCCAGATATCTTAGCCAGCCCTCCAGTTTAAGTGTTGTATTTATGGCAAGAAAAAGCAATTCTGAAGCAACCAAGGGGAATGAAAAACAAGGATGTTTCTCAAAAATGAGATGGTGCTATGCAAAAATGAATTGACTTTATGATGCCATCTGGAAAATGCTTTTGTATTCCCGATACAGTGCGCTAAGCATAACTTAAAGTTGACTAACCAGCTTTGAAACGCTTTCTTCTGCTTCTTCACATATGGATGTAGCCGACAGGAGCAAATGTTATTAGTCCTTGGACAGGACATCTGGTGTGACTTCCTGGCAGCAAGGTGTGCAATTCTTGGGTGAATTTCAACAGAACACATAAGCTTCACTTTGGAAAATTTTCAGAATTGAGCAGGTCCCTGGTGATTGACTTTGTTCAGAAACTAGTGCTTCCAAACCGAATTGGAAGGAGGGAATACTTTTCCAGACCAAAGGAGGAGATATTTTTCCCCTCCTTTCCACTTCCCTCCTTCCCTATTTCCTTCCTGGCTTCCCTCCTTTTCTCCTTCCCTTTCTTTCTTTCCTTTTCTTTCCTTCTTATTTCTGACACTTAAAGGTTGTCTGTGATGGGTAATGCCCTGTAGTATAATCTGGACAAAACTATAGTCAGACCTGTCACCTGTTAGTGTTGGCAGATGTTCCCCACAGTTTCTTCCAAAGAAACAACAATCTTTTCACATAATTTATGGAACTGGATAATGGAATTGTGTACAGAGAAATTCTCTGCCTTTCTCAACTTTAGTAATAGAACCTAATTAGCACCAGTAGAAAAGATTTAGAATATCATAAATAAAAGAAACCTTCATTAATCTGGATAGGAATTAAGCAGAAGTTAACTTTGTTTCATAAAAGAGTTGTAAATAAAATAGCCTAACACTCGCATAGGGGAACACTTAATTTGTTGAAGAGGACAAATTGCTTTAAAACAAATAAAAGCACCAATTTATGGATGAACAAGTATGCTAAATACAAATCATTCTTCTCTATTTGGAAGTAGCTTTCCAACTTCTTTTCTTGACAATACTTAACTAGCCTCACTTGAATTGCTTTATTTACTTGAAATTAATAGATAATGTCTCCTTTTAAAATTATCATTTTATTGAGACTGGTTCCCATATTTGGTATTTGTTGTTCAATTGCTAAGTTGTGTCCAACTCTGCAACCCCGTGGACTGCAGCACTCTTGGCTTCCCTGTCCTTCACTATCTTCTGGAATTTGCTCAAACTCGTGTCCGTTGAGTCAGTGATGCTATTTGGTATACAGAGTTTGGTATACATAGTCAAAATTAATAAACATGCTTTTTAAACAATTATTTTATTTTTTAAATTAATAATAATGGTCAATACATTACATTCTTACATGTGTTTCTGTTCACTGGCTTTAGTTGTGTCTGACTCTTTGCAACCCTATGGACTGTAGCATGTCAGGCTCCTCTGTCTGAGGGATTCTCTAGGCAAGAACACTGGAGTGGTTTGGCATGCCCTCCTCCAGGGGATCTTCCTGACCCAGGGGTCAAACCCGCATCTCTTGTGTCTCTTGGACTGCAGGCTGGTGCTTTACCTACTGAGCCACCTGGGAAGCTCATATTTACATTATGGCTGATTATTTGGTTAGCTAGGTTTTTTACTGTTTTTGCCTCATCCCAACTCTGACCTTTTTTTTTTTTTTTTTGAGGGGGAAAGTAGTATACTCAATCACTCCATAGACAAGACAGAAAGTAAATTGAGTTTACTTGATATTCAGCATCCCATAAAAAAATTCGGTTGGAGGGAATGAAGGTTGAAATGCTATCTGAAATGCTCCTGCTGCTGCTGCTAAGTCGCTTCAGTCATGTCCAACTCCGTGCGACCCCACAGACGGCAGCCTACGAGGCTCCCCTGTCCCTGGGAACCTCCAGGCAAGAACACTGGAGTGGGTTGCCATTTCCTTCTCCAATGCATGAAAGTGAAAAGTGAGCGTGAAGTTGCTCAGTCATGCCCAACTCTTAGTGACCCCATGGACTGCAGCCTACCAGGCTCCTCCACCCATGGGATTTTCCAGGCAAGAGTACTGGAGTGGGTTGCCAGTGCCTTCTCCATATCTGAAATGAAATATTAATATTTCAGTTTCCCCACTGTGGCACCATGGTTGATTAGAAACAATAACTAGATCATAAGTCAGTTTATTTTAAAGATCCTAAATTAAAGGAATGTAGAATTATTATACCCTTTGTTTGGTATCAAATAGTCATTTCAGCCTTTATTCCACCATTTCTAACTCAATATTTCACGATTCAGACTTGTCTGACTCTCACTTAAATGTGAAAGGCAGTAATAGTTGCTGTTTACCAATTGCTACGTCACGTTTATTGGGTGCTTAATACATAACAGGCACTGTTCTAGGGGTTTTATACATATTCATCCATTTAATCCAACTAGCAAGCCTGTGAGGTAAATATTTTTATAAATCCATTTTACAGATGAGGTAACTGAGTTAAGGAGAGGCTAGCTAACTTGCCTAAGTCACACAGCTGGCCAGTGGAGGGGCTTAGACAGATTTCACTTTCTAACTAGCTCTGAAAGTTTAAAGTTAAAGTGATTAGCCTACAGAACAATTTCACCGTGTGGAATACTTTTTAAAACGACCGAACCAAGCCAAACAAAAACAGACACAGATACAGAGAACAGAGTAGTGGATACCAGAAGGGAAGGGGACTGGGGAGGAGAGAGAAATGCATAAGGGGGGTCAACTGTATGGTGACTGACAGAAGCTAAGCTTTTGGTGTTAAACATGCTGTAGTATATACAGAAACTGAAATATAACGTCATACATGTGAAACTTATGTAATGTTACCTCAATACATTAATTTTTTTTAAAATTATCACACAAGCTTGCATATAAGGGCTTATTAAATGCAGTTGCTTCACATTTCTGCTCACTTCTCATGTTTCTTTTCCTCTTCCTGGCTTCAACATGTTAGGGTGTCTCAAAGCTCTCTCCCAGTTCCTTCTCATCTCTTCCCGCCCACACCGTCTCCTTGGAGCCTCCTCCACTCCAAGCATGCAAATACCAGCTCTGTGCAGATGACTCCTGTGAAAGACCAGCCAACCAACCAAACAGAAGCAACAAACAAAGCATACTCCTTATCTGTTTTTTCTCTACTCGTAGTACTTGATTCCAGATGAGTGGGTTCTCCACTCATCAAGCAGATCTGTGACAGCAGCTGGATGTCCTGCAGCTTAACTCAATTCTAGCACTGTCTGCTGCTGGAGAAGCACCATTACCCACAGGTTAGGGGCTCAGTCTCAGAAGGCAGCCTCTCCCCTCCTCCCCCTTCAGATGCCAGTAGCAAGTTCCAGTTTGTCACTGGTGCTTCTGACCCAAAGGATGTAAACTGGCATTCCCACAGCCTCATCTCTGCGCTTGACAATTTGCTAGAGCAGCTCACAGAATGCAGAGAAACACCTACTTATACTTGCCAGTCTGTTTTATAATGAAGACTATACTACACAATACAGATAAACATCCAGATAAAGAGATACATAGGGTGAGACCTGGAAAGGTCCTGGGCACGGGGGCTTCTTACCCCATGAAGCTAGGATAACCACCCTCCTGGCATGCAGCTATATTCATCAGCCCATAAACTCTCAGGATTCTGCAATTTCAGGATTTTCATGTAGGCCTCATCACCTCCATGACTGATCATTAACTCAGTTTCTAGTCCCTCTCGCCTTTCAGAAGGATGGGTGATGGGGCTGAAAATTCCGAACATCTGATCATGGTTTCGGCTTCCACGGTGGCTGGGTGGTAAAAAACAAACAAACAAAAACCTGCTTGTCAATGCAGGAAGGAAGATCCTCTGGAAGAAGAAATGGCAACCCACGCCAGTATTCTTGTCTGAAAAATCCCATGGGCAGAGGAGCCTGGTGGGCTATAGTGTTGCCAAAGAGTCAGACATGACTTGGTCACTAAACAACAACAAATCATGGTTTGGTCTTTCTGATGTTCAGCTCCCATCCAGAAATTATCCAGGACTCTGCCAAGGGTCACCATATTAAAACAAAGGACACCTCTATCATCCAGGAAATTCCAGGGGATTTAGGAGGTCTAGGTCAGGAACCAGGGTCAAAGCCTAACATATATTTTCTTAGTTCATGGCTTCCAGTGCTTCGTCTCCAATCCTTATATCTCCCAGCCCTTCGGATTCACCTACCCGACTGCCTACTCCCTGTAGTTACATCATGTTTAACAGGCAACTCAAGTGTACAAGCCAGAAAATCACACTTGGCTTTTCTCCCGTCCTCAGAAGATGGCACTGTCATGGATCCTTTTGCTCCTTATAAAAATCTAAGATTTATGATCCCACATCACATCCTTCTGTAGGTCCTGCAGATTCTCCACTTTCCTCCACTTTCCACACCTCCAGTTTTCTACATGTGTTTACATAGCCTCATGCAGAGCACCCTCCCTCTTGCTTGACTACCCGATAGACTCCTAAGGAGTCTCAGCTGCTTCTCAGGACCTTCATACACATCCATGATCCTCCCAGATACACTCTGTTCATTTACAAATATAACTCAATCAAGGTACTCTCTTCCTAAAAATCCTCAAATGCCTTTGTATTGTGTTTAAACTCAAACTCTGTCACGATTCATAAAGCCACTCAAGATGCAGCTTCTGACAAAGTTGCCAGCCTTGTTCTAATCACTGTTTTCCTGTCCACTACCTCCAACCACTCTGATCTGACTCACAGACCCTCAGGCACATTCCTGTTTTGAACCTTTGCCCAGTTTTTCCTCTCTTAGAAATGTGTCCTCTTTGATCAGCCAATGGCTGGCTCCTTTATGTCACTTCAAATGTCACCTCCACAGAGAGACTTCCTACCTCCCAGTTTGAACTAGCTCTTTAAACTCTCTACATTGTGTTACACTGTGCTATTTATAACATGATACTGGTTTTTATTGTCCTTCTTTTCAACAACAACATACACATGAATGTGTGCATGCTTGCCTGAAAATATAAGCTCCGTGAGAATGGGAAGTCTGTCTTTTTTGTTGTTGTTGCTCTGATTCCAACATTTAATGTGTAGTAGCCAAGAAAAGATAATAATTGAATAAATGAATGTATTAAATTATGGTTGCTGCTGTTAATCTTCCTTCTTAAGGTCAAGGACAGCTTGCATCTCCTACCCAGCTTACATTCCACGACAGAACTAGCCTTGGCTGAGTTAACTGCACTAGGTAGATTGAAAGATGAAAAGGGAAAAACAACTTATTTGTGGAAGCTGAGAAACCACCTAGAACACCACACAGAATTCAACATTTGGTGAGAACAGCTCGGAATCACAAGTGGTGCTCAGTAAACAATTAGCATCTGTATTCTGACTTGAAGCAAACCAGTGGCAATTTCAGTACAGTTCAGTTCACTTCAGTCGCTCAGTCGTGTCCAACTCTTTGCAACCCCATGGACTGCAGCACGCCAGGCTTCCCTGTCTATCACCAACTCCCAGATCTTACTCAAACTCACATCCATCAAGTCAGCAATACCATCCAACCATCTCATCCTCTGTCGTCCCCTTCTCCCACCTTCAATCTTTCCCAGCCTCAGGGTCTTTTCCAATGAGTCAGTTCTTCACATCAGGTGGCCAAAGTATTGGAGTTTCAGCTTCAGCCTCAGTCCTTCCAAGGAACACCTAAGACTGATCTCCTTTAGGATGGACTGGTTGGATCTCCTTGCAGTCCAAGGGATTCTCAAGAGTCTTCTCCAACACCACAGTTCAAAAGCATCAAAAGTTCAGTGGCAGAGTTTAGTGATGGAGAATTAGCACTGGGTGATGCTGGGATGTGCAGGTGGGCAGGCAGGACAGTCTTTAAGCAGGTGCCCAGCCACCCGGGGTTCAGAGGCCAGCTTTCCAGCCCTGGCAGGAAACAGAAATGCCAGACACCAACAGCAAAGCTACATTTCTAGAAGATATGGGCATTTAATCTGCTAAGACATTTGAGAAACCCAATTCGAAGAGCAAAGTGGGGTTCCGTGCATTGGCATAGAGCACACAAGAGGTCTGTTGCTCTGCAGGCAGAAGCCCACCTTCAGGGCAGGAGACGCCGCGGATGACTTATGCCAAGTTCCAGGCTAAACATGGACCAGAGGCTGGGGAGGCCATCACGTGAGGTTGTGTTCAAAGCAAAGGGCAGTCCGATCAGACAGCAGGACTCCATCGATTGCCTTCTACCGCATCATAGCACTGTCAGATGTGACGGAAAGCCCATCTTTCTGCTGGCTGCTCTCGATCAATGTGATAGATCTGCCCCTCAGAGGCCTGTCTGAATCCTATTATTCTGCCTACACACATGTGAGGCTAAATTAATGATGATGACTCATGGGCTTCCAAGCATCTGTAAACCGTTATTATCCTCATCCACACCAGCAGTTTGTTGATTTCTTGTATTAGGCACTGACTCCTCGATGACCATTCTTTTTAAGGAAGCCAAAAGTTTAACCATTTTCTTCTTTCTACCAATAGTCAGAGTAAATGTAGATCCAGTCTTTGCCCAAGGCTAGACTAGTGACAATGATTATTAAAACTGTGTGGATTTAAACCTAAACCTGCTTCATAGTCTCTCCTCAAATGCTCCAGGCAAACAGGAGTTTGCTGGAGATAACTTCATCACGCTGACACATGAACTGAATTGGTTGTCATTTTGTGGCTAAGTTGTGCCCAACTCTTTTACCAAATAGCTAAATAAAACGTTACAACTTTTTTTTTTAACACCAAAAACATTTTGTATTGGGGTATAGCCAAATAATTGTGTTGTGATAGTTTCAGGTATAAAAGTGAGGTTAAAAAAATAAATGGAGATGTGCTGTAAGAGTAAAATACACATCAAATTTCAAACACTTACTGTGGGAAGTAAGGAATATATAATATCTTAAAATAAAAATTAAATAAAGAAGCCTCAGAGAGCTTCCTTGGCTTCCCAGGTGGCTCAGTGATAATCTGACAATGCAGGAGACATTATGGGGATGGTGAACGCATTCTTATTGTGAGGGGGCTAAGGGCAGTGGAACAGTGAGATACTTGCTTTTAATTCTGGCTCATTACTTCTGGAGATTCAGATATTTTCCTCTTTTTTTAAATTGAGATGTAATTGACACGTAACATTGTGGAAAAAAAAAAAGAAAACCACGTTAAAACTAATTATGAATATATAAGAACAAATGTAATTTTGACCATTGACACTCCTGTTTCATATTCTGTAAACAAGGATGATCAGAAAACTACTTCAATACTGCTCTTCTGATCTGCTGTAACCTTTATTTGGTGTTTTTCTGTGTGGTTGACTGGTCTTACTGACTTCCTCTAATAACTCAGGGCTTAGGTATTATGATTTCAGTCAGGTGCCACCTCTGCAGCCTTGCCTGTCCCCACACCCATATTGGGCTTTAATCAGTATCTGGCATGAAAGGAACACTCAAGAAATAATACTGAAAGAGTAATGAGTGCTCTTTTCTTGCAACACTTCATCCTCTAGTAACATCACCGACTTGATGGACATGAGTTTGAGTGAACTCCAGGAGTTGGTGATGGACAGGGTGCTGCAATTCATGGGGTCGCAAAGAGTCGGACACGACTGAGCGACTGAACTGAACTGAACTGAACTGAACCATACGTAGGCCTTCTGTAATCACAGGCCTGGCCTAAGGTTTTCTGAGCATTGTAGAAATGGAGAAGGCCTGGTGGCTGCGGTATCAGGAAAGTTTGACAAACAGATCTGTAACAACCGTTGAATACAACACAAGCTCATTAATACTGTGATGCACAGACAGTAAACCGAGCATGGGGCTTTAGTGAACGTATGCATGCCTGTCCAGTCCATCTTAGTTCACTGATTCCTAGAATGTCAACGTTCACTCTTGCCGTCTTCTGTTTGACCACTTCCAATTTGTCTTGATTCATGGACCTAACATTCCAGGTTCCTATACAATATTGCTTTTTACAGCATCGGACCTTGCTTCCATCACCAGTCACATCCACTAATGGGTGTTGTTTTTGCTTTGGCTCCATCTCTTCGTTCTTTCTGGAATTATTTCTCCACTGATCTCCAGTAGCATATTGGGCACCTACCAACCTGGGGAGTTCATCTTCCAGTGCCCTATCTTTTTGCTTTTCATACTGTTCATGGGGTTCTCAAGGCAAGAGTATTGAAGTCCAGTGTACGTACTTCATCTAAGTGGAGGACTAGGACAGTGTGACATTCATCCTTGTTATGCTGTCTCCCCCACACAGCAAAGAGTCATAGGTTGTAATCCAGTTCACATGCAATGCTCTAGGGAAGACAAAATAATTTTAAGCTTGTTTTTCTTTTTATGTATATCTTTACTCATTCCCCTTTTCAAACACAGGAACTGTAATCTATATTCTCAAAATTCAAACATTTGTGCAACTTTGTTTTGGAGAAGAACCAACTAGTACATATGCTAATATATAGACATACTAAAGTGTACCTGACTGTGAGAAACATATAGGGTGTTCCCATGAATCAACAGGATGTGAAATGCATGAGATGCCTTTTTTTTTTTTGTGGATGAGGCAGAGTGAATGCAATGATATCAGCAAATAAAAGGATCCACATAGCAGGAGATGTAAAAGTGGTTTTCAGCCTAAGCTAGATGTAGTTATCTAGCCAATGTCCTACTTTATTAAGATATCACCTCTTATTTAACAGGCCATTTAGACATTTTCCACTTTTTAAGGAACTTCCAGTGTATATGATAGATACAGAGATTATAACATCATGAGAATGTGTTTTTCTTTTGAGATTTTTTTATGTTATTAAATTTGCATTGTGAATGGTAAGTAGGGAGCTTTAGATGCTACATTCTTAAGCATCTGTTCAGCCAATATGTGATTAAAGATTATAATCTGCTTCAATCACATATGTTTTACCATTAATCAAAACCCCCAAATTCTGCCTTGCACAATAGTTTTCAGTGTATTCATACTTTGAAAAAACATACTTAATAATTGCTGGGTGATAAGTCCTTATGAAAGCTTCTGTTGTGAAATGTCTAAAACATGGATTAAAAGGTATTAATCATTGCCAAAAATAACCTGAAAAATGGAAGAAACGAAAAGCTGATAGTTATTATATAATTACTCTTTCCCTCTTGTTTAAATATTAAAAATGAAATTCTAAATTATGTGATAAGAACTACTGGATAAAAATAAGCAGAATACATTCACTCTTCATCTCTTTCTTTCTAATTTTTTCTTATATCAAAAGTATTTTCTTTAAGTCTATATACTTTGAAAGTTTTCATTTTATGCTGTTTTGGAGAAAATAAATTGTCAGTATCTTAATTTTGAATTTCCATCCTTGCTTACTAGTCAATATTGATAGTGATGGGGTCTCATGGTTAACCCAAATGACAGTATTCTATTAAAACATCAATAGCCATCAGCCCTTTATCAATCATCAGTTTCCAGATTTAGCAAATCAGGTGTCTGGTTTTTTTTTTTTTCTATTACTTGGGCTTGCTTCTTTGGTAAATTTCTGCAGGAATAATAAGAGCTTCTTTTGTCACTTTCTGCATAGATTTTCCTAGTTTCCTGGAGAATTCAGGGGATTCATTTTATGCTGAAATTCTCTGAGAACTTACAGGAGTGTGACGGCAAAAGGGAAGAGGCAGGAGCCTGCTCCAGGGCGGGACACCTGCATACAGATGGCTGACTGCTGTGGAGAGGGAGTCGATGCCCTTTAGCAGAGGAGCCCAAGAGGAGCTGACAACTGAAAAGCAAACCTAAACGTAAACCTTTTACCAAGCTTGCATTGAAAGGAAAATGTTTGTATATCTATCTGCAGCACACTTTTTAGAATCGGAGAGACCATGGAATTTATGTCTCTTGAAGATGACTGAGGATTTGGGGCAAAGCATCTACAGACTGAATCCTTTCTGCTCTTTCCTACCTGTGAAAAAAGATAATGCTTGCCTATCAGGAAGTGTCTTAATGCTTTTTGAACTCTATAAAGTTTCCTCAACTAATGGTCAAATTATCCAGCATTTAGTTTTAACCAAGGATCACTTTATTTTCTCTTTAAAGAATCATTTTCTCAAAAGTAGAGAACAAATTGCATATAGCATTAATAAATACTGCTTCCCTCCCAAACGCCTCCTCCTTGACTAAGGGACTGTATAGTTTCTCAAGCATGGTGTGGATGACCGATTAATCCCCACTACCAGCAAGGGGAATAAACAAAGAAAATTTATGTACACACACAGATTACACACACACACCCTTGGACACAAGTAGCAGTGTGCCTGTATAACCCATTTATTGGATAATCAAAACTTGCTCAGATGAAAACAGAGAACTTCACCATATTTTCAAACTTTTTGCTTTAAGCCCACTTGGCAGGCTCTTCGTATCTTTGTCTGGGTAAAATGTTAGACAGTTCGCACCGCACTTGCAGTCCTAATTGGATATCTACTAATCATGTAAAAAACCCAATCATTCTAATATCTACCACCAGAGTTTCATGGATTTAAAGTTCCCTGAGCTCAGAAGGCTCCTGGCCTGCTGAGGAAGGCAGAGTGGCAGTCTCTCTCCCCAGATCCTGCTCTCCCAGCTCCCTGTCCATCCCCGCTGTCTCTGGAGGACGAGGGGAAGGGCTGGAGAGGACTGTATCTCCCTGGGACAGCTGTGCATCTGACTCTGGAGCCCTCTGTACACAACCAATTAGTATTTGGGCCAAATTCATTTTTGGACCCTTCCTCTTAGATGGGTGGATTTTTAGGACCATGACCATTGAAGGTCTTGTACATAAAGTTCTGTCAGTTCCTGTCTGACTCTTTGTGACCCCATGGGCTGCATCACACCAGGCTCCCCTGTTTCACTCTCTCCCAGAGTTTACTCAAATTCATGTCCATTGAGTGGGTGATGCTGTCTAACCACCTCATCTTCTATCACCCCTTTCACCCTTTTGCTTCAGTCCCCCAGTATCTGGGTCTTTTTCAATGAGTCATTTTTTCGAATCAGGTGGCCAAAGTATCGGAGCTCCAGCTTCCGCATCAGTCTAAATGTCTATCTGAATCTACAATGGAGATGTTTCATGACTGAAACAACAGCTTTCTATGTAAGTAATATCTCTGCATACACAACTCAGAGCCCTCCTAAAATAAGCTGAACTGAAGTGTGTCTTGATGCTGGGAGAAAGGGCCTGGGGGCCTGCAGTGGTGGTCCTGGTCTCTCTCTACTTTGACTCTGCTGTGTGGTTACTCATATCGTTGAAATTATCACTAAAGCTTGAATCTGCATGAGGTCTCAAATTCATGAGAGTCTGACCTGACAAATAATCACCTATGTTATCTCTGACAGCCCAACCCCTTGCATTAAAAGGTAGGGTTGCTTTAAATCTATTTTCTCAAGTTTTGTGCCTAACACCTTTTTTTTCACTGCTAGATATGTTTATTTTATAAGTAATAATAGGATATAGAAAATTTAAATTTCTTTGATTTTCTTTGGGGGTTCAAATCTGACAGGCATTTCCTGTATGTAAGGTTTTTCTATCTTAAAGGTGGTTCTTTATTTCCACTATGTGATAAATTCTTTAAGGGTAAAGACCATGAATAACTCACCTGCAGATCAGTGTGAATGTACACCTATCACAATGTAGGTGCTCAAATAAGCGAGTGGTGTTGATAGTTTTTGGCCTTGTCATTTGCTGGAGTTTGGTGAAGAATCTGCCCGCGATGCAGGAGACTTCAGTTTAATTCCTGGGTCATGAAGATCTCCTGGAGTAGGGATAGGCTACCCACTCCAGTATTCTTGGGCTTTCCTGGTGGCTCAGATGGTAAAGAATCGCCTTCAATGCAGGAGACCTGGGTTTGATCCCTAGGTTGGGAAGATCCCCTAGAGAAGGGAATAGCTACCCACTCCAGTATTCTTGACTGGAGAATTCTAAGCACAGAGAAGCCTGGTATGCTACAGTCCATGGGGTCACAAAAAGTCAGACTGGACTGAGCGACTTTCACTTTCATGAATGAGAGATGGGCCTGAGTTAACATTTACTTTTGTCTCAGGGGCTTTATTTTGGGAGAAGTTGCAGCAGAAGCTCAGAAGAAGAGAAGACAAAAGGCATCAGAGAATAGCTGGTATATATTCCCTTGTCAAACACCATGCATAAATTTCAGCCTTTTACAGAGAAGGGGCTGTCTTCAGGAGGCTATGGTGAGACATGGGGCTTAAATCATTTTGCTTTGGTCATACATCATGTCACAGGTTAAAGGAGAAAGGCCTTCTCTCCTTTATTCTTGGAGCAGTTATTTTTCCAAACAGTGTGACAATTAAAGGGATTATAGCACTTTGAGGATTGGGTTCTTTGCAAACCCACAGAAACCCCAGCCTTGGCAGGGATCAGTGTTCATGTGTAGGCAGCAGCGGTCATGGGAAAGGTGCTGTCCTCAAGTAGCGTGGAAGACAGGAGTCTATAAAAACAGCATATTGAGAGAATACAAGAGGATTGTTCATGACGAGGTAGAAAATAAAGCCTGAGAATTCAAAACACAAATGAATATATTAGAGGAAGTTTTAATGGGTGGTGCAAGGGTGGGTGGGCAGGGTGCAAGGTCCTGCATTAAATAGCCTGAAGTAATGAAAGAGTAAACGGTGCATGTTCAACTTCAAGTGTCCTTAGCTGTTGGTGTAAGGTGGCGAAAGAGGCCATACGTTTCAGTGGGTATGCCACAGTAGAGCTACACTGCAGACCGTAGTTTGTACAAAAATAGGCGTGTTGTAATGCACTGGGTGACTTCCAAAATCACTGGAGGCTGTAGCAGCAGGCTCTGGATTGAGCTTCCAGGAACTCCTACCAGTGATGGGAAAGCTTCCGCTTGAACTGTAACAAGCCATCAAATTAGGAAGCTGCTAGCCACAGTTTTACCCTGCCTCTCACAGTTTACATCAGCAAAATGGAGGCCTCTTAACTCTCCACTTGACAGAGTTTCAAATTCAAATCCATAATGATTTCACCAGCTTTGTGGAACCTAAGTGATATCTATAATATCAGTTGCAAGGAAATCTGGGGAAAAAAGTTGTCAGCCTTTCAGGCAATAAATTTGATGAAGACACAGAAGAAAGAGATTAGAATGGATACCAAACAAACCAATGCACAGAAGCCGCCATAACTGCATTTAGAAAAGCCACTACTTCAACCTCTGCTTTACATAGTCTACTTATTCAATATATTTGTTGAACGACTGCTATGCTTTAGACACCATTCCTTGGTTCCCAAAATGAACAAGATAAAAAGGTAGAGAAAGCAATTTGGATTCTTTTTCTTTTATTTCTTTTCTTCTTTTTTTTAATTCTTTATTCTACTTTGGAAGCAGGATTTGGGGTAATACGATTTGGAGCTGAGTGTGCCTTCTGCACGAAGTGCCTTTGTCTCTAAGAAGGACAGGCTGAGACAGTCCAGCAGAACCAGAGGCTGGGGGCTGGCTGCTCAGAACTGGGTGTGTTCTCAGCCTCAATGGGGAGAATGGCAGGGATCACAAGGCTGCTGTGTTTTATAGCTCTGTTCACCAGGGTAAAGAGGAGAAAGGGATTTGGACACAAGCCCTCCTCGTGATAAAACTTACTTGACTATAATGTCCTTTCATTTTATTTCAGAAGATAAGTCTGGCCATAGCAGCTAAACAGAAGAAACAGGAACACTCAATTGAGCAGAAATGCAAACAAAAACTGGAAGTGACTGGGCAACTGTATCGAGGGAAACTGACTCCAGACTGGGTAGTTTAGAAAGGCTGTGAGAGGCAGAGAGGAAAATCGTGGGGTGCAGGTAGCTCACTGATACATTCAAATATTCACAGCTTTCAAAAGGTACAAGGAAGCCAACTATTATACAGGAAGATTCTTCCCCCAAATGTTTCCTTTTTTATATTTTCTGATTTGAACTGGAAAT
Source organism: Budorcas taxicolor (assembly GCF_023091745.1). Classification (NCBI taxonomy): domain Eukaryota; kingdom Metazoa; phylum Chordata; class Mammalia; order Artiodactyla; family Bovidae; genus Budorcas; species Budorcas taxicolor. The sequence goes on along the minus strand of NC_068924.1, from coordinate 4,176,240 downwards.
ATTATGAAAAAATGTGGATACTGTAAACAAAAAATATGAGAAAAATAGCAAAGAAATAGTCACAGTTTGGAAATATTTTGAAGTTTGGATGAAATGAATGATTATTTAAAGAAAACCAGCTAATTTATTTATAACTAGCTTGATTTTCTTTTGAGGGGTGGGGCCTGGGGACAGAATTCTGAAAGAATTCTATTTAATGGAGTTGTCCAAAAGGTCAACAAAGTGCTCAAGCTCATTTATACCTCCACAGACTTTTTGTAAGATAGAGGAGTTTTTTGTTCTTTAGTTTCCATTTTATAAATTAGAAAACTGTAGAGAGATAGAGATTCAGTGCTGAGTCTAATGTCTCATAATGATCATTGCTGCCTTTTACTGAGGGTGTTTCGTAGGGTAGGTGTTGAAAGACATTTACTTTCATTACAGTTAATCCTCATAACACTGCCACAGGAGTGGCTTTTCCCCCTTTTGCGAATTGGAAGCCAAGACCAAGAGATGCTAAAGAAACTACTAGCGGTTGCAAAGCCAATGAATACTCGAGCCACCATGTGAGACTAAGCTCACGCGCTTTCAGAGCCCACGTGTCTTCAGTACCCTGCGCAGCTGTCACCAGTCTACCACCCTGCTGGCTCTAGACGTGCTAATAGTCAAAGCCTTGATATTCAGCTCAGCACTTCACTGAATGATAATAATACATGAATACATAAGCATCCCTTTTGGCCCTCCTATGCCACACTTGTAGCTTGCATTCTTCTCTCCTGGAAGTTTCTTCCCTTTTCACAGTCTTTTTCCTGTTGTCTTCAATTATGAAATCAGCTGCAAGACTGTTTGTTCCTTTACTTAGAAGAATATACTCAGCTATTTGGATGGTGGATATGATTCTCTCAGAATACTAAACTGTCTCATTGACAATTCATGTCTATACAGTATCTGGATGCATATGGGCTCATCTGATCAAGAGTTAGCATGGGCTCTGACTTGCAACACCCTAAAAAGACGTGGGGTAGGTTGAATGGCCTACTAAGCAAGAACAAGAGTCATTGCCACAGGCTACTTCCCTAGCCACGGAAGTCTGGACCATGAGACTCTGTTTAAACTGTAAAGCAGGAATTCAGAAACCATTACTTAGTCTCATCGTCATATTCAAGTACTGCCAATAGCAAAAGCAGGAATGGAAAAGAACAAGTCTTGGCAGTGCAGAGGAATCCTCCAGGAATCTCCCTACCCTATGGTGGGGTCCAGCATTCCTTTGGTGGGTCTTCCTTTCAAGAGAGTTGTGCTATGAAAGCAACAACCTAATCCATGCATTGAATTTTTAATTGGCTGATTCTGCAAACAGCAGCTTCGCAGACAAAAAAAAAGGGCCTTTTATTTATTTAAATTATTTTATTTTATTTTTCTCTTCTATTACTTATTATTATTTTTTTTTACTTTTGTGGCGAAACCAATACAATATTTATTTCAACTTAAGATACCAAAATTATACCATTAAAGACAGTGTTTAGTTACCTCAACAGCTCTAAACCTAATCTATATATTGACTTTCAAAGAGTTCACCAGTCCACTGAATTGAAAGGAAGACAGTGTCATGCACTATAGACATGTAGACATGCACTTTTGGGTGGGTGATGAGGAGAAAAAATAAAAAGGTCTGAAATAAAAGAAGAATATAGAGCTTAAAAATACAATCCTGTGATAAATCAAAACAAGTATGAACTGTGAAAAACCAACTTTGATTTACACAGAAAAACAAAAACACCACTGAATTATTTGATAGCAATAGTATTAAATATGGGAAGAAGATGATAGGAGTTAAAGCAATCTAAAGTTCTTTTGGTTTTCTGAAAGAGGACTAATTTTAGATCATGTAAAGTTAAATGAGCACCAGAATGTTTTAGGATAAACAATAAAAGAAGAGAAATAGAAAGTTTAATATTCAAATTGTAAAGAATTAAGGATAAAAAGCAAACAATCCAAAAAAAGTAGTTTAATAGACACAAATAAAATTACATCAATGAATGCAAATAATTACAGCAAATAAAAGAGAATAACTATTTTGGTGAAAGGCAAAACTTGTCAGTCTAGACAAAAAGATAAAAAAATCTCACTATGTGTTCTTTCTGAGAGGTACATCTAAATCAGAACAAAGAAAAGCTGAAAGAATGAAAAAGGATACACAACAAAATTATTAAAGTAAAGAAGGCTGGTATGAATGATCATAGACTTTAAAGCAAAAATAATTGCTAGAAAACCAGAGTGAGGCTGTATTGGGAAAAAGTGGAATTTTCCAGGAAAATGTAACTATTTCAATATTGAAGCTTATGGATACCTAAAATTTTTCTTTAAGATAAATGTATAAAGTAAAAATTGACTGACTCCAATAAAAATGTGGTAAATTCACTATTGTGGTACAAAGGTTCAAGCTGTCTCAGTTATCAATACATGAAGCTGATCAAAACTCAGCAATGCTACAGAAAATATTAAAAAATGCAAGCAACACAAATTACCTAATGGGCACATAAAAATACCTATTTGTTGTACAATTCTTTCTGGTACACAAACAACTTTTGCTCAAATTTATCATGTATTAAAAAAGCAATGTGGACAGCAACTGCAGCCATGAAATTAAAAGATGCTTGCTCCTTGAAAGAAAAGCTATAACCAACCTAGACAGTATATTAAAAAGTGGAGACATCACTTTGCCAACGAAGGTCTGTATAGCCAAATCTATGGTTTTTCCAGTAGTCATGTATTGATGGGAGAGTTGAACTATAAAGGAGGTTGATCACCCAAGAACTGATGCTTTCAAACTGTGGTGCTAGAGAAGACTCTTAAGAGTCCCTTGGACTGCAAGGAGATCCAACCAGTCCATCCTAAAGGAAATCAGTCCTGAATATTCACTGGAAGGTCTGATGCTGAAGCTCCAATACTTTGGCCACCTGATGCAAAGAGCCAACTCATTGGAAAAGATCCTGATGCTGAGAAAGACTGAAGGCACGAGGAGAAGGGGAAGACAGAGGATGAGATGGTTGAAGGCATCAGTAACTCAATGGACTTGAGTCTGAGCAAACTCAGGGAGGTAGTGAATGTGCTGAAGCCTGATGTACTGCAGTTCATGGAGTCACAAAGAGTTGGGCATAACTTAGTGACTAAACAATAGCAGCAAGCCAAAAACAATTTTTAAACATTCTAATCAGTATTGAATAGTACATTCTTGACTATGAAATTAATTTAGCTATCAGTAATAAAAATAAAACTAAGAAAATTCCATATACTTGAAAGTTTAAAAGAAAACTAAAAATCTCCAAATCAAAGAATAAATTATAGTGGAAAATGGTTAGAACAAAATGATAATGGACATAAAATATAAGATATGTGGGCTATTGTTGCAGTAAGAGAAAATGCCAGTGATTATTACATTTTATGACTATTAAAGACACAGAAACATAGTTTAAAAGTCTCCTGTAAATAGAACAGCAGATACAATTATACAGAAAAGTCTATCAACTATTCATCAAGTAGCTAATAAAAATTGTATAGAATTTTTTTCTGTAAATAAGAAAAAGTAAGAAATTTTCAATTCTTCTGAAAAAGCTATTTTTAATCTTAATAGCTATAGCAGAAAGGAGCATATCAAAAATAAGTAGACCAATAACATTCACAAGCATACATGCAAAAATTTTAAAATATATTTGGAGACTGATTTTAGGCTTTCATTTTTAAAAAAGACTTTACAACAAGTATGTATTAATTCCAATAGCAGAATGCATCCTTTATGATTTTATGTCTTCTGAATTCCTTCATTTTTTGTGAATAAATCAACTCAGTCTTTCCTTGCTACTTTGAAAGTATGTCTCACCACCCCCACAGATGGTTTTAAAATTTTGTACTTATTTTTGGTGGTTTGTGGTTTACTGTGACAAGTCAAAGTGGAAATACTTTGTATTTATGTTGTTTAGGGTCTTTAGAGCAGTTTGATTGGGTAAGTAACTTTTGTAAATTTGCTTTGGAAAGTTTTTGGTTACTTTATCTTCAAATGTTAATTCTTCCCCATTTTCTCCCTCTATTCCTTCTTGGGTCACCAACCACGTAGATGTTACATGTTTTTACTAAGTCTTAAGTGTCTTTAATGCTTTTTTGTGTGCTTTTTTTTTTTTTTTCCCTTTGTCCTTCAGTGTAAATATTTTCTACTGGGAGGGAAAATCTGGAAGCTGTGCCTGGTTTCTCCTGGACCTTCCCATGTGCCCTTTCTCTTTGCTGGCTTTGATCTGTGTTCTTTTGCTATAATTTATTAGAACTGTGAGTACAATAACTTCTAAGAATTTAAAGTCCTTCAAACATGAGGGAGGTCTTGAAGACCATTAACATACCAACAAATCTAATAAATCAAGGAAGAAATCTAAGATGTTCAATACCTCTACACATAAAATTATAAAACTTTAAAGAAAAACATTGAACAATATTTAATTAAGTTCAAAGATGTTTCACCTCATGAATAAGAAAATTCAGTCATAAAGATGTCATAAAATTTTGAAGAATTATCAATAGTCATGGTGGAATTCTGATCTAAATTCCAATAGATTTTTAAACAAAATAGATGATTTGGAGTTTTATGTGCAAAAGCAAAGGGTTGAGAATGTCCAGAAGGAAAAACACATTGGGGGAAATTGACACACCAAAATAGAATTATAAATTTATATCAATTAGGACTGGGATGTTGTGATTCAAGGATAATCTAATTGACCAAAGGAGCAAGAATAGAAAACTCACATGTGAAGCTGTTAATTCTCCTCTGATTAATAATTCAAAGTATATGACAAAACTTCTAAATTTTTAGAAGAAAACATTGGAGAATATTTTTTTAGGCTTTGTATGAAAGGGTTCCTAAATTAAAATAATAAACACAATTCACAAAAGAGAGTATTGATAAGTCTACTTCATGACAATGAAGAGCTTGTGTCCATCAAAACAAATTATAGAGGAAGTGAAAATGTGAGCTATATTGCCAAACATATGATCAAGAAAAGACTAGTGTCAAGAATGTACACACAACTACTAGAACTATTAGAAATCAATGAGAGGACTCTATCAAGATGGTGACATGGGAGACTTTCCCGCTTCCCACAGATGTATCTGATATACAACTGAACATGGATCGATTCCATCTGAGAGAAATCCAGCAACTAGTTGAGTTACTTCTACATATCAGGCAAGTGAGAAAATACCACATTGACTTGGGTATGTATTTGCCATAAATCTTATTGCTATAATCCCATATTCAGCGCAGCGCCTTACAACTGGGAAGGAACTCCCAATATCTAGCTTCTTCTTGAGGAGTAAAGGGTTTGGAACATACATCTAGTGACCCATCATTTAAGGATGCCGTTCTATGAATGGCTCCTCAAATCACATTAGCCCTCACTACAGGGCTATAGCATGCAAGAATCAATTGCTAAACAGGTGCACAAACATTCCATGAGGCTATCCTCCCCAGGCTCAGTGCAAAGGGAGAAGATGAAAATACCTACTTTTCCCTGGAAGCGGTTTGGCTACATATTTACTCAGCTACAGTCTGAGTATCTGGCTTCTAATCAGCCTGCAGCTAGGTTCTGAGTAAAGCCAAACAATACCTCGGTGGACACTTCACCCATGATCTTTCTCCCTCAGTCTTGCTCCAACAATAAAACCAGGTTGCTATCTTCTTAGAAGGAGCTTGTTCACACATCTAACTTTTATGACTGCTACCCAAGCGACAGCATCCTAAATTATCTAGATCTGATGGTAAATGGAGTTCAGCATTTACAAACACCACATAAGCTTATTAAACAAAAAACTAATGAAAATAATCTTCAGATCAGCACACAAGCACATGCTGAAGCTCTCCTCCTGAACTCAGCACAAAAGTACCAGGCAGAATGTCCATCACTGTCTCCTAATTCATCCCTGGAAGAAATAGGACTCTGTACTTTCCCAACTACTGCTTGAGTTTCTGGCTCCTAATCAACTTGCTGACTGGGATTCTCTCAAGGGCCTGAAAACACTATCTCCCCTGGTTCACTCCAGCAATAAAAGCACACCTTCAGCTTCTCCGTGGAAGGAGCTTGTCCATACATCTAGTACATTACTGTTAAAGCTGCTACCTTAGAGACTGGCTCCCAAATCACACAGCTCTGGGAGATGATGAGGCCAAGCATTGATGAGTTCCTCAAGACCACACAAAACAGTAGTGGTTCTATTTGGGCACACAAGCACTTCTAGCATCTATTCCTTCTGGCTTAAAACAGAGTAAGAAGGTAAAAACAACCATCACCAATTTTTTTCCTGATAGGAGTTACACTGCCTATCTAATCCCCTGACATTCCTATTTCATATTGACGTTGATCTTCAAATTAGCTTTCACTCAGGAGAGGAAGAGTCAGGCAATCAATAGTCCTTCAGGAGCCAAACAGGTATACGGGTATTTGCCCATGCTGTTAGGACACCAAAGGACTTCCCTGGTGGCTCAGATGGTAAAGCGTCTGCGTACAATGCAGGAGACCCAGGTTCAATTCCTGGGTCAGGAAGATCCTCTGGAGAAGGAAATGGCAACCCACTCCAGTACTCTTGCCTGGAAAATCCAATGGACAGAAGAGTGTTATAGGCTATAGTCCGTGGAGTTGCACAGAGTTGGACAAGACTGAGCAACTTCACTTTTCTTTCACTTTAGGACACTGAAGGGTCTTGGCACACCATCATCTACTGGGAGCCAGTAAGAATGAGGATGGTGGCTTGAAGAATCACAAAGGCTTGAGGGAAATCCATGAGCATAGATTGCGTTGATTGAAGAGATTCATCTCTTATATGAGGAGAGTCTGTCAAGTGTAAGAAAGATGGATGTTTTATCTAATGCATAAACATCAAAACAGAGTCAAAAGAAAGAAGGAAAAATTGCAATAAATTACTTAAATCTATATCTCAAGGAACTAGAAAATGAAGGAAAAACTAGGTTCAAAGTTAGTTGAAGGAAGTAAACCAAAATCAGAGCATAAATAAATGAAATAAAGACTAGAAAGACAGTAGAAAAGATCACTAAAGCTAAGAGCTGATATTTTCAAAAACTGACCAAAATTAGCTTGCCAAGTTCACTGCAAACATCAGACTCAATGGTGAAAAACTGAAATCTTTTCCTCCATAAGTGGAACAAAACAAGGTTATCCACTCTTGCCATTTTTTTTGCTCATAGTACTGGAAATTCTAGTCAGAAAAACTGGTCAAGAAAAAGAAATAAAGACAACCAAATCAGAAAGGAAGAAGCAAAATTGGTTCTGTTTGTAGATAACATAATCTTAAATGTAAAAATAGCTAAAGAATCCACCAAGAATCTATAAGGACTTCAATAACTTCAATAATTTTGTAGGATGCAATATCAATATACAAAAATCAGTTGCATTTCTATATGCTAAAAATGAATTATTTAAGAAATTAAGAAAGCAACCCTATTTACAATTGCATCAATAATAATAATATATTTAGAAATAAATTTGACCAAGGAGGTGAAGTAACTGTCACTGAAAACTATAAAATACAGACAAAAGAAATTGAAAAAGACAAAAATAGATAAGATTGTTCATCTTCAAGGACTGAAATAATTATCAAAAATGTGTGTACTACTCAAAACAATCTGCATATTCAATGTAATCTCTACCAAAATCTCAATGACATTTTGTTGTTGTTCAGTCACTCAGTCATGTCCTGCTCTTTGCGACCCCATGGACTGTCACATTCCAGGGTTCCCTGTACTTCACCATCTCCCAGGGCTTGCTCAAACTCATGTCCATTGAGTCTGGATGCCACTCAACCATCTCATCCTCTGTCATCCCCTTCTCCAGCATCAGGGTCTTTTCCAATGAGTCAATTCTTTTCATCATGTGGCCAAAGTATTGAAGCTTCAACTTTTAGCATTAGCCCTTCCAATGAATATTCAGGACTGATTTCCTTTAAGATTGACTGAATTGATCTCCATGAAGTCTAAGGGACTCTCCAGAGTCTTCTCCAACACAACAGTTCAAAAACATAAATTCTTTGGTGTTCAGCCTTCTTTATGGTCTAACTCTCACATCCATGCATGACCACTGGATAAACCATAGCTTTGACATTATGGATGTTTCTTGGCAGAGTAATGTCTCTGCTTTTTACTATGCTGTCCATGGTGGTCATAGTTTTTGGCCAAGGAGGAAGTGTCATTTTTTTTTTTAATGAAATAAATACTTTATTGCTAAAAATGCAAACCATCATCTGACAGTACTTTTTTTTTTTTTTTTTTAAAGCAGTGTCTGGGAAGTGGGGTGAAGACAAGAACAGTGAAGGGAGGTGTGGAGCCAAACAACATGTGATCTCAAAAGGTTTCTTTCTCAGCTTGAAATCACTGAGATTTATCAGAGCTGCTGCACTTGTTCACAGTTTGATCTTTCGATTTGGACCAGTCTGTTCCAATATTCACCCCCTAAAGGACAGTGGGCCGTTTCTAGCCTTTGGTCATACAAATGAAGATGCTACAGTGTGCAGGTAAGTTTTCACTTCTTTAGGGGAAATGCCCAGGGAATGATTTTGGGCATACGGTAGGCATAGATTCAATTTTTAAAGAAATTATGGGAGGATGTCTGGAGTGGCTATGCGGGTTCCCGCAACACTGCAGGGGACCCAACACCCAGGTCAGCAGCTGCAGACTTTGTGTGCAGTATTCTAGAAGATTCCTAGCATAGCTTAACATTTAATTTGCAAACCCTTATTGACTATTGATGAGCGTCTTTTCCTGTGCTCACTTGTCATCCATACATCTTCTTTGGTGATCAGTTTTCATTGGGCTGTTTGTTTTCTTATTGTTGAGTGTGAAGAGTTCTTTGTATATTCCAGATACAAGTCTTTTGTCAGATATGTGATTTGCAAATCTTTTTCAGATATTGTATTTTCGAATTTCCATTAGGTTCTTTTTATACTTTTTCTTTCTCTGCCAAGAGCTTCTGTCTTTCCATTCATTTCATTCCATTCATCTCAAGTGTTTGATTTTGATGGAAGAAAGAAGTAATCAGTGATGCTCCAAGAGTCTCTCAAGTGGAGCCAGTGAACACCGAGGGCTTGCACTTGTCCAGCTGGGATGGATGTACTCTGCCCCATGACCTGATGGAGTCCCGATCCCCATGCTGTGTGGTGAATCCAGTGTCAGCTCAGCTTCCAAAGCTTCTGCTCTTCTGTTTGAGTCTCCACAGCAAGGCTGCAGCTCTGTGGTTGGTGTCAGGCTAGGGTAGTGGTTCATGCAGAATTCATCCTTTTTGGTGGTTCGTGTGGAATTCTGTAACTTTGACTCCAGGACAAGTATCTTGTGGAATATTTCATATCCCAGATTTTATCAACCAAAATAATCAAGTGGCAGCACAAAAGATAGGAGTTTACTTGGGGTCTTAAAAACTGCAATCTAGAAGACCCAGATTCAGGTAACCTGGGAAGGGTGTTCAGGGAAGAGAGTCAAGGACCGCTGAAGACAAAAAGACACGAGGCCTTTTTGTTCAAAGTTGCCTGGCCTGACGCTGATAGGAGCTGGAATACACTTGTCCTAAAGGGACCACGACACCACCCTTATGGCAGAAAGTGAAGAGGAACTAAAAAGCCTCTTGATGAAAGTGAAAGAGGAGAGAGAAAAAGTTGGCTTAAAGCTCAACATTCAGAAAACCAAGAACATGGCATCCAGTCCCACCACTCCATGGGAAACAGATGGGGAAACAGTGGAAACAGCATCAGACCCTATTTTCTTGGGCCCCCAAATCACTGCAGATGGCAACCGCAGCCACGAAATCAAAAGACGCCTACTCCTTGGAAGGAAAGCCATGACCAACCCAGATAGCACACCCTAAAGAAGAGACACCATTCTGCCAACAGAGGTCCGTCCAGTCAAGGCCATGGCCCCTCCAGCGGTCATGCGTGGACATAAGAGTTGAACCATGAAGAAAGCTGATCGCCGAAGTATCGACACCCCTAAACCGTGGTGTTGAAGAAGAATCCCAAAAGTCCCCCGGAATGCAAGGAGACCCAACCAGTCCACTCCAAAGGAGATCAGCCCTGGACGCCCACCAGAAGGAATGACGCCAAAACTGAAACTCCAGCACCCCGGCCACCCCATGCGAAGAGCTGACTCACCGGAAAAGACTCTGGCGCTGGGAGGGACCGGGGGCAGGAGGAGAAGGGGACGACAGAGGACGAGATGGCCGGACAGCACCACCAACTCAACGGACCCAAGTCCGAGCGAAATCCGGGAGTTGGCGATGGACAGGGAGGTCCGGCATGCTGCAGCCCATGGGGCCGAAAAGAGCCAGACACAACTGAGTGACCGACCCCAACCAAAAGGGACCACGAGTCATTTTAAGGCCAGGGCCCAATGAGTAGACAGACTGTCACCAGGTTCTGGAGATGTTCTGGGTAACTTTACTGAGTAATGGGCTCAGAGTCCTCCAGGCTGGGACTACATAATTCCTATCCTGGGAGGCCTCTGTCTCCATCTGAGAGATTCTTGGAGCATCACTGACTCCACTTCGCTTTTCCTGAGAAAGTGTCTTTTTATTTCATGGTATAGTCACCATCTGCAGTGATTTTGGAATGCAAGAAAATAAAGTCTGCCACTATTTCCACTGTTTCCTCATCTATTTGCCATGAAGAGATGGACTGGTAGCCATGATCTTAGTTTTCTGAATGGTGAGTTTTAAGCCAGCCTTTTCACTTTCATCAAGAGGCTAGTTAGTTCCTCTTCACTTTCTGCCATAAGGGTGGTGTCATCTACGTATCTGAGGTTATTGATCTTTCTCCCTGCAATCTTGGTTCCAGCTTGTGTTTCATCCAGCCCAGCGTTTCTCATAATGTACTCTGCATATAAGTTAAATAAGCAGGGTGACAATATACAGCCTTGATGTACTCCGTTTCCAATTTGGAACCAGTCTGATGTTCCATGTCCCATTCTAATTGTTGCATCTTGACCTGCATCCAGATATCTCAGGAGGCAGATAGGGTGGTCTGGTATTCCCAGTTTGTGAAAGACTTTGGCATAGTCAGTAAAGCAGAAGTAGATGTTTTTCTGGAATTCTCTTGCTTTTTCTATGATGCAATGGATGTTGGCAATTTCATCTCTGGTTCCTCTGCCTTTTCTAAATCCAGCTTGTACATTTTGAAGTCCATGGTTCATGTACTGTGAAGAATAGAAGAGCAAATAATAATAGAATAAAAGAATAGAATGGAATAAGGATAACAAGATAAATTGGAAGTGGTCAAACAGGAGATGGCAAAAGTGAACATTGACATTTTAGGAATCGGTGAAATAAAATGGACTGCAATGGATGACTTTATATCTACTACAGTGGGCAAGAGTCCCTTAGAAGAAATATAGTAGCTCTCATAGTCAACAAAAGATTCCAAAATGCATTACTCACATGCCATCTCAAAAATGACAGAATGATCTCTGTTCATTTCCAAGGCAAACCGTTCAGTATCACAGTAATCCAGGTCAATGCTCCAACCACTAATGCCGAAGAAGCTGAAGTTGGACAGTTCTATGAAGACCTACAAGACCTTCTAGAACTAACCCAAGAAAAAAGATGTCAATGCATGATACAGGATGCTTGGGGTTGGTGGACTGGGATGACCCAGAGGGATGGTACGGGGAGGGAGGTGGGAGGGGGGTTCAGGATGGGGAACACTTGTATACCCGTGGCAGATTCATGTTGAAGTATGGCAAAACCAACACAATATTGTAAAGTAATTAACCTCCAATTAAAATAAATAAATCAAAAAAAGAAAAAAAGATGTCCTTTTCTGTTTTGATTGAAATGCAAAGTAAGAAGTCAAGAGATACCTGGAGTAACAAGCAAGTATGGCCTTGGAGTACAAAATGAAGCAGGACAAAGGCTAACAGAGTTTCGCCAAGACAACACACTGATCACAGCAAACACCCTCTTCCAAAAATACAAGAGATGACTCTACACATGGACATCACCAGATGGTCAATACCGAAATCAGACTGACTATATTCTTTGCAGCCAAAGATGGAGAAGCTCTATACAGTCAGCAAAAACAAGACTGGGAGCTGACTGTGGCTCAGATCATGAACTCCTTATTGCAAAATTCAGACTTAAATTGAAGAAAGTAGGGTAAAACACTAGACCATTCAGATATGACCTAAATCCAATCCCTTATAGTGGGAATGGCAAATAGATTCAAGGGATATGAAGAGTAGCCCCTGCTCACTGCAATTAGAGAAAACCCATGTGCAGCAATGAATGAGCACAACCAAAAATTAAAAATAAATAACTAAAAAAAAAATATGACATATATATGTATGAATATTATTCAGCCTTTAAAAAAAGAAGGAAATCATGACATTTGTGACAACATGATTAAATCCAGAGAGCATTATGCTACTTGAAATAAGCCAGCCAGAGAAACACAGTTACTGCATGGTATCATATGTGAAATAAGTCAAATTCATAGGAGCAATAGAACAGTCACGGCCAGGGGGTGGAGTAGGGGTGGGGTTGAAATGGGGAGAGGTTGGTAAAAGAGTAAAAACTTCCAACTATAACATGAGTAGGTTCTGAGAATCCAGTGTAGTTCATGGTGATGATAGTTTTTAGCCCCGTAACATATGATTGAGATTTGCTTAAGAGTGTAGATTTTAAGCAATCTTACAAAATAAATAAATATGAGAGGGTTATGAATGTGTTAATTGATCTGGCTGAGGAAATCTTTTCACAGTGTATACACATATCAAGTAATCACATTGTACACTTTAAATATATTATAATTTTATTTTTCAGTTTTACCTCAAGATAGTCAAAATATCAATAAAAAGAAGATAACATCCCACTACATAACAACAACATAAATTTCACAATGAACCTACGAATATATGACCAATCTCACTATTAACCAGAGAAACCCATGAGATAATGAGATGTCATTTCATTCCAAAGAGATTGGCAAAAAATTAAGTTGTCTAAAATATTAGGTTCCTTAGAAGACACAGATCAATTGGACTGCATTTTTGGTGGAGAGGCAAGGACAGCCACGTTGGAGAACAGTCTCACGATAAAATGTGAAATTGAACTTTTATGTAGTCTATGACTCTACCATTCCATTATTAGTTACATACACTAGAGAAAATTTTGAATATGGGTTTTGGAATCATTTACAAGAGTTTTTGTTGGTTTACTGTTCATAATATTAATAGCAAAACCTAGAATCAAACCAAATATCCATTTATTAGAAAATAGATATATAAATGGATTTCTTGTTTGCAATATTGCACAATAGAATGTTATACAGCTAAACCCAACTCACATGGCTGATTCATATAAAGTTAATTTTAGTGAAAAAAAAATCAATTTCCTGAAGACTACAAGCAAATATGAACCTCAAAACAAGCAAAAATAAATGGCATACTGTTTATACTTTAAAACACATGCAGTTAAACATTTTTTAAAGGAAAGAATTGATGTATGCACAAGATAATGGATGCCAGGGCAAGGAGTAGAATTATCTGGCAGAAGACAGCAAGGTAACAGCTTGTGTTCTTTTCTTTTTGGTGGTTGGTGAGTACATATGTTTGTTTTAAAGTTGTTTTCCAGTCTGTACATGTGTTTATATATACTTATTTTAGTAGGATATATTTCAAAACAAATGAAGGAAAGTATCCTCATAACAGCCATTAAAAAGATTGAAAGTGAAGTCGCTCAGTCGTGTCTGACTCTTCGAGACCGCATACACTATTACCTGCCAGGCTCCTCTGTCCATGGGATTCTCCAGGCAAGAGTACTGGAGTGGGTTGCCATTTCCTTCTCCAGGGGATCTTCCCAACGCAGGGATTGAACCCGGGTCTCCTGCACTGCAGGCAGACGCTTTACTGTCTGAGCCACCAAGGAAGCCAGCAGAGACTTCCCTGATGGCTCAGATGGCAAAGTGTCTGTCTACAATATGGGAGACCCGGGTTTGATCCCTGCGAGGGGAAGATCTCCTGAAAAAAATGGCAACCCACTCCAGTATTGTTTTCTGGAAAATCCCACGAATGGAGGAGCCTGATAGGTTACAGTCTACGGGGTTGTGAAGAGTCGGACACGACTGAGCAATGCCACTTTAACTTTTTGGACTTCCCTGGTGGCTCAGACAGTAAAAGTGTCTGTCTACAATGTGAGAGACCTGGGTTCAATCCCTGGGTTGGAAAGATTCCCTGGAAATTAAATATGGCTAATTTTCTCAATAATGAACACATCTCCAGAACAAGGAAATACATCATGAATTAGGGAAATTTCTGTCTATGTTTCTATTGTCTCATTTATTTTGTACCATCAAGACTTTCTATTTTTTGAGATTTTGTTTTATTTTTCTTTCTCATTGCAATAAGCAATCTTTTCATATTCTGACACTTTAAATTTTTGCCTAAAATATAGTTAGTTTTAAAATAGCTATTTTTTCAAATATAAATACATGTGCACAATGTCCTACAAATTACTCAGAGGATATTTTCAATCATCTTTTCACTATTTTTTAAGCTAGAGTTATTTAAGTGACTTAAATCAAAGGCATTTTTTGGCAAATATTTCATAACTAAAGATAGCTTCATCAACAGGAAGAATCACAAAGTTTCCAAGGCTCAAAGATAAAACTAATAAGATTTTGGCTATCATTACCTGTCCTCCCAAGTGACAAGGCATTTAACAATGAGACAGTGGGTGTTCCTTGAGCACTATTTTCAAACTTTCTCCTCCATGACAGGATTTACTTCTTTGTCAAGGGAGACTGTGCTGAAATGTTAAAATCACATGGATGCGTTTATTTTTTACTTCAAGATTACTGAATAGGACATATACACATGTTGAGTTGCCTCAGTGGTTTTCCCTCATTGCTGCATAAGGCAGGAAAAATTGCTCTTAAAGTAATATTCATACAAGGTTTCTCGAAGGATTGGGGGAAGGAAGCTGTCACAAAAGGTCTGTTCTGAAGACTGGGCACTTCGACCCTCTGTGCCTCACTTGCCTCAGTGACATTTATTCAACTTACTCGCTGGCTCTCCAATTGGGAAACAGGCTAAGACTGCAGGAGTCCAGCAGAAGATACATTCACTACCATTCTTAAGTTTTCTGAAACAGAAACTTGTCCTTCTTTGAAAGACTATCCCATTTTCTGTGGTAGTTATTTAACAAAGTCATCAGGGGATCATAACATCCTCACTTTTGGCTTTTGAGGGACTTACATGGCAGTGTACAGGGATAAAAAGCCACAGAATAAACACAGCACATTATATATTGTTTAACTTCACCCAAAAACTTAGAGGTGAAACTTTGGGTAATTTAATCTGGTGTGAAATTCAAATCATTTTTACAATGAAACAGATAAAGACTTGTTACGGGAGGGTAGTCACAATTTGCATTCTGTTTTAAAGATAAAGCTTCTGGCTTCAGAAATTTTTCCGTTTTATCAAATCCCTTTAGAGATTATGTTTTCAGACGCCCTTAAGCAATCTCCTGTGGTCATGCATGTCCTTTCCTCTGCTTTGATGGGGTAAGTTTGAGATATGCTACCCTAAGTTATTTCAGGATTAGACAAAACTAGATATTTTTTAAAGGAAGAATCTGTGTTAGTGTGTAACGAGACAAGCCAAGGTACTCCAAAGTGTTGATCCTACTTGGAAATTGACTTCAGTCAGTTAAGTTCAGTTCAGTCACTCAGTCATGTCCGACTCTGCGATCCCATGAATTACAGCACGCCAGGCCTCCCTGTCCATCACCAACTCCCGGAGTCCACCCAAACCCACGCCCATCGAGTTGGTGATGCCAACCAGCCATCTCATCCTCTGTCGTCCCCTTTTCCTCCTGCCCCAATTCCTCCCAGCGTCAGAGTCTTTTCCATTGAGTCAATTCTTCGCATGAGGGGGCCGAAATATTGGAGTTTCAGCTTTAGTTCCTTCCAAAGAACACCCAGGATTGATCTCCTTTAGAATGGACTGGTTGGATCTCCTTGCAGTCCAAGGGACTCTCAAGAGTATTCTCCAACACCACAGTTCAAAAGCATCAATTCTTCGGTGCTCAGCTTTTTTCACAGTCCAACTCTCACATCCATGGATGACCACAGGAAAAACCATAGCCTTGACTAGACGGACTTTTGTTGTCAAAGTAATGTCTCTGCTTTTGAATATGCTATGTAGGTTGGTCATAACTTTCCTTCCAAGGAGTAAGTGTCTTTTAATTTCATGGCTGCAGTCACCATCTGCAGTGATTTTGGAGCCCCTCAAAATAAAGTCTGACACTGTTTCCACTGTTTCCCCATCTATTTGCCATGAAGTGATGGACCAGATGCCATGATCTTTGTTTTCTGAATGTTGAGCTTTAAGCCAACTTTTTCACTCTCCTCTTTCACTTTCATCAAGAGGCTTTTTAATTCCTCTTCACTTGACTTACTACTATGAAATACCTCCCCCACCCCTTGCACTAAGAATCATTGTGCTTCCAAAATTCTATATACCTGGACTGATGAATAATTAGCAGGAGGTTAGAGACAATTTTTACCTCAACAGAAGGCATAGAGAGAATGAAGACTTCTTTTTTTTTTAATTAATTGAAGTTGTCACAACAACTCTTCTTAGGAAGTGAATTGAAAGACAGAGGGTAGAGAGACAGTACACCTTTCAGGCAAGGCAAGGCGACCCATGACACATTTTATGTGGAGAGGGGGGTGATTGGCATTAGTCCCGTGGAGGAAAAAACTATGTATTTGGAAGAAAATGGGGTTGTCGTATGGCAGGGAATAGCAAGATGCCATCTGTCATTGGTCAGGGTCAGGAAAGAGATGTCACGCATGAGCCAAGAGGATGAACTGACAGACAAAACTGACTTAGAGAAGAAGCAGTGCCTGAAAAAGAAGGACAACTGCCTATTTGTTCAAACAAATTATTCAAGACGAATGACAAGGTTTGGGGCACAATAAGAAGTAGTGCTCTCCATGTTTTAACTTCCTCATTTATGAGATAGAATAATATTGCAGTTCAGGGCCATGTGATTTAAAGAGATAATTTAAATCATCTGGGATAGTGTCTGGTATTAAGCACTCCATAAATGGAAACTACTGTCGTTGTCATTGATATTTACTTGTATGAAACCTACATTGACTTCTCTGTGGTGAAATAAACTCAAGATTTTAATGATGTATGTAGAAATGTGTGAAAACCGCCAGTAAGGTACCAGCTGAGCCACCAGGAGGGCTCTGTAAGATGCAACAGGGACTGTTCACTTACACATCTGGTGTAGCCCAGTGTATTCAGTTCAGTTCAGTTCAGTCGCTCAGTCATGTCCGACTCTTTGCGACCCCAAGAACCACAGCACACCAGGCCTCCCTGTCCATCACCAATTCCCGGAGTCTACTCAAACTCATGTCCATCAGGTTGGTGATGCCATCCAGACATCTCATCCTCTGTCATCCCCTCCTCCCCCTGCCCCCAATCCCTCCCAGCATCAGGGTCTTTTCCAATGAGTCAACTCTTCGCATGAGGTGGCCAAAGTATTGGAGTTTCGGCTTCAGCATCAGTCCTTCCAATGTACCTCCAGGATTAATCTCCTTTAGGATGGACTGGTTGGATCTCCTTGCAGTCCAAGGACTCTCAAGAGTCTTCTCCAACACCACAGTTCAAAAGCATCAATTCTTCAGCACTCAGCTTTCTTTATAGTCCAGTGTGTGAAAAGTGAAAGTGAAGTCACTCAGTCATGTCCCACTCTTTGCAACTCCATGGACTGTGGCCTATCAAGCTCCTCTGTCCTTGGGATTTTCTAGGCAAGAGTGCTGGAGTGGATTGCCATTTCCTTCTCTAGGGGATATTCCCAACCCAGGAATCGAACCCAGGTCTCCCATATTGCAGGCAGACGCTTTACCGTCTGAGCCGCCAAGGAAGCAGTCTAGTGTGTAGCCACAAGTAAACCAGAAGATATTTCCTTCTCTTTTTTTCCTTAGATGCTCAGCCCTCAAGTGGCTTCCAGCAATCACCTCCTCTGAACCTCAGTGATAGAGATGTTCTTTTTGAAATGTTCCAAAATCTAAGAATAGTTTTAACTACAGATAAAGTTTCCATTTTACTAAAGTTACCTGCCTATGAAGTTATATATCCTTCTTGCTGAGAAGGGGTATGAAACTTTTGATGACTCACCTGCACTTTGCATTTGCTTCCAGTTGCAGGTCATTATGCCACTCCCTTGATATTTTACACTGGTCACAAAGATGGTGTTGAAAGCCAAGGCTTGTGGGCACAACATTCTTAGGCAAGTCCTTGTCAAACTTCCCAGTGTACATAAGGATTCCATGAGCTCCAGCTGAAATGCAGATGTGACTCAGGAGATCTGGGGACCCGAGAGTCTCTGATTCTAACAGGCACCCAGGCGCTGCTGAAGCTGTGGGTCTACAGAGCACTCAATGAAGAATAAGGCTCTAGACTTGGAGAAGGCAGGCTGAGCCAGGCTGGCTCATTGACTGCTTCCTGCTTCTTGATTTTATGTCATTTGTGAGCAGCTCAGCAAAGCCCCATCACCACCTTCCCCAGAGTTCTTCCTAGCCGTGCTGCCATGCTGCTTAGCCAATATTTAAAGGCCCAGCTATCTCATGCTGCAGGGACTTCCTGATGCACACTGGATTAAAGTAGTGAGTATGTGGATTTTATTAATTGGGAAGGTCTGCCCTTATAACTGTTTACAGAGAAAATGACATGCATATTGTACGAAAGCACATTTTGTATGTGTGATTACAAAAGATCAAGAAGAAAGCTATTTCCAAAGAAAATTCTGTTTGTTAGCTACCAAGAATTTAGCTGACTCACTTCATTCCTTTTCTCCTTTTGGCAAAACTTGCCCAGCCAACCACAAAATGGCTCTGGGAGATACAGGTCCCAGCAGGACAAGAGACAAGTATTCTCTTCACAAGAAAGCCCCTTCCTTCAAAGGTAGTTACTTGAAATTTCTCTTTGCTATTTTCACATCAATCCTGAAGTTATTTTCCAGCAGAGTGTATATACATTTTAATCAGCATTATCTCAAGAGGAAATGCTATACTGTAATTAATGGCTCAAGAATTATGATAAATACAATTGCCTGACAGTCATAGTTTTGTGTTAACTGTACAATTGCTGTTCATGCTTTGTTTATTCAAAAGTCATGTTATTATCATCTGCAGATAATTAACATTTACTTCCTCAGAGCATAAGCAAGGCAGTGCCATGCTGGCCAGTGATTCCGTTTAACCTCCACTGCAAGGAGGTTGTGCCTACTCAGTATTACTCTGTGTGATGGAGATTAAGATGATGAAAGGTTCCCTTTTGTGATGCCTTAGAAAAATGTAACAAAGGGAAATCAAGAGTTGCTCAATATATTCTACAAAACAGAGCACTTTCTCTGTCCTTGTTCTTATTCTTCCTATATTTTAGCTTCACACGAGAGAAATCACGTCTGGCTTATAGTGAATACTACATTAAAAAAAAAAAATTGAACCATAAAACATCAGAAGGCAGTATTGTTTACCAGTGTCATGTTGAGCCACAGAGAAGCCCAAGGCAGAAGAACTCAACAGTACTGATATTTTTCTGCTTAAAAGGTTGCTACTTTATTCCCTTTTGGAAGGGTTTGGCATTAATTTAATTTTTAAAGATATCATATTAAAATATTATTTGTCTTGATTGCTAGTTTCTTAACATCCACTTAAATATTGTGCCAAGACTAGGACCTTACCCTAGGCTTGGCCCTGTCATTAGAGAGGTGATAATCTATTTAACAGCTAAGAAAAGAAGACCACTTATAAAGAAAAGACTGAGTTGATGCCACTGTGTTTTGAGAAAAAGGGGAGAAAAATGACAGGTTGGATTTTCATGAATTGGAAATCAAAGCTAATAGGATGCGGATATGGAGCTGACTCTTGAAGCTGCAGGGAGCAGGAGGAATGCTGTGAGCCTTCTCAAAAGTTTCTTCCCTTTCGTAAAATCATCTTGTAAAAGAAAAGCCTTTGCTACAATTCAACATTATTAGTTTAACTGGATTTTGTTTTAATATGTCTTCTATATAGTAATTCACAGCTTGTATCAAAGGTGACTTTTAATGCCCATAATTTAGAAGCTGAGAACCAAGTGAGGTGGTAGCTATTCCTCCTAAATGCCAGGCTATAGGATTACTGTGAGCTTACTTTCACACTAAGACTTCATTCTGGGAGTGGTGGCTTCCTTTCTCATTTTCATCTTGAGGCCATCCTTAGCACAAGCTTAGTTAGGAAGCTGGCTTCGGGGGAGAAACCACAGACTTCTGACTCACACTTCATATGGTACTGGGCAAAGTAACCTCTAAGTTCACTGTGTCTGTTTTCTTTCATGTTAAGAGACAGGAATAATATGTCCCTGACACACATACCTCATCAGGTTGTTTCCAAAGCAGTTCACATGAAGTTGCTTTAT
Organism: Budorcas taxicolor; assembly: GCF_023091745.1. Lineage (NCBI taxonomy): Eukaryota > Metazoa > Chordata > Mammalia > Artiodactyla > Bovidae > Budorcas > Budorcas taxicolor. Next base: position 4,155,758 of record NC_068924.1, on the reverse strand, counting down.
AAATTACGCATGGCTTTATTCACTGTCGTGGGATGACCTTGACGTCACTAAGTCATACATAGGAAACGCTCACGTAGATTTATCTATATGAAGTAAGCTGTAGTTAAGGAACACCTGTAGTTGCAATGAATATATTGTAGTTTTAAATACCATCACTCACCACCTCCTCTCTCTATTTAGTCAGTAGAGATACAAATGGGCCCAATCAAGTATAGTCAATCTATACCCAGTCAGTTCACTGACCAAGCCACTGACCCTGCGTGTGTTATTGCAATGGCCTCCTACCCAGTCCACCTGGCTACACTCTTGACACACACGCCTCTTCTCCCCACACCCCAGTCTCTGCCTCTGCGTACAATTTCCTTTCAGTCTTGCAGCCAAAAGAATGATTTTTAAATGTGAGTCAAAATGCATCATTTTTCTACTCAAAACCTGCCAATGGTTGACCAATTCACTCAGCATAAAAGTCACATTTCTCACAAGTCCTATAAGATTCTTCAGAATCTTATCCCTCACCACTTGTCTGCATTGATCTTCCATTATCTCCCACTTGCTTCCTACATCCCTGACACATTGACCTCCTCTCTGCTTTTTGTCTCCATGTTTCCCCTGGATCAATTACTTAAGTTCTCAGTTCCTCAGTTTCCTCATCTTTAAAATGGGCTTAATAATAGTATGAACTTCAGGGGATCATTGTTAGGTTAGTTAAGTTAGTTAAAATACCTAAAGCAATGGTTGCACATAGTATTTAAAATATTCAGTATTATAATTTTTGTTACCTTCATCTGATTATTTTTTCAGAGCATCTAATTATTTAACTCCTGAACTGACAATAATCTCTGAAAGGATCATATTACCTTGCTGCTTATTCATATGTAGCATCTTTTAGCCTCCATTACAGGTAAATACAACTCAGAAACTTCAAATACAATAAGGTTTTCCTGGCCTAACTCTTTCTGCTGTGTCTTATGTGCTCATAGTTTTCCCTGAGTTCCCTTTTCTTTGTTCATTGGAAAAAGGTGGTTTGTTTTTTTTTTTTTTCTATTTTCTCTTGTATTTTTTTTCTCTCTAGTTCTGTTCAATGCCATTTTCCATTTTGCCTTCATATTTATAACCCAGTTTCCCCCACATTTTGCACCTTGCCTTCCACTCTCTGTCTTCAATTTTTTCCCACAGTTTTCACTATACCTTCTTACTATCTCACATGGGAGCAAGGGCCCATTCATTTAGACTCTCTGGAAATCTTGTATTTTGATAGAAAAAGACTGATTTTCTGGCCATGTTAAAAATAGAGTAATTCCTTGAAGGAATGAATGATGGGGCCAGATTATAATCTGATAAATGAAACTTGAATGCAAGGTAAAGATGTGGTCACAAGGAAAACAAAGACTTACCCCCTGGTTCAGGATTCTGGGTTAGAATAACTCCAGCAGCCAGACTGACTACATTATAAGCTTCAACCCATGGGTCCATCTGTTATGTTTTCTTAGCCGGAGATGCAGACTGGAATCAGGTAGGAACAAAGACTCCAGGTGGCCCTGAAGCATCCCAAAGTGGGATAGGCAGGACTGGGAAAGGCAGTGAGTGCTGGCAGGGGCAAGGCGGTGAAACTGGGCAGGACCTTGTGAGGCCTTCTCAGGGACAGATCCCCGATATTCTCCACCTCTTGCTTACGAAAAGAGCTTCAGTCTCCCAGGACTTCCAAATGGTAAATTTTATCAGAGAAGTGAAAAAAATAAAAGAAGAAACAATAAAAATAAAATATAACATGGAAAAGTAAAATAAAATAAGAGAAAAACACAAAAGAAAAAATCAAGCAAGGCAATAATAGTTTAGCCACGAAACAAAGTCAAGGACTTAAGTTCATCCTCAAAGGCTATTGACAATATCCTGAGCCATATCCTTAAGTTACTTTACAGATGCTTAAACCTCCACCAGATGGAAAATGCTAACTGCATTATGATCATGAGCACATAGCCCTCAGACCATCTCAATCCTGAAGACTGAATAAGCTGACCTCCGTGACATCACCCAGCGACCTCACCATCAATCAACTAAAGACTTGCTCATGAACTGACCAAGCACCTTGCAAACCACACTCCTCACCTTGCTTCAAAACCCCTTCCCTGAAAGCACTGGGGAGTTCAGCTACTTGAGCATAAGCGTCCCATTCTCCTGGCTTAATGCCTTGTACTAAATGCTGTACTTTACTTCACCACAGCCCGGTGTCAGTAGATTGGCTTTACTGCATGTTGGGCAGATGGATCCCCATTTGGTTCAATAACAGTGGCACCAGTGTGTCCACTCATTATCCTTTTCTTGCTTTAATAGGAGATCTATCTCATTCCATTTATATTTTGTGAAAGAGTTTAAACTTAATAATTTTTAATCTCAAGTCTTCATTTGCCTTTCAAAAGCACAATTAAATGGAAATTAACCTTTTCTGTAGCTGGTATCTACAAGAAGCCAAGTGGTTTGGATAAAAATACTTTTACCAATGCACCAGCAACAGCTCGTATCAGTAAAATGATAAGGAGAGAAGGAGAAATTCAGAGGAAAGGGCATAGCTTGGGGATCAGTTCAGTTCAGTTCAGTCGCTCAGTCGTGTCCGACTCTTTGTGACCCCATGAGTCACAGCTCACCAGGCCTCCCTGTCCATCACCAACTCCCGGAGATCACTCAAACTCATGTCCATCGAGTCGGTGATGCCATCCAGCCATCTCATCCTCTGTCGTCCCCTTCTCCTCCTGCCCCCAATCCCTCCCGGCATCAGGGTCTTTTCCAATGAGTCAACTCTTCGCATGAGGTGGCCAAAGTACTGGAGTTTCAGCTTTAGCATCAGTCCTTGGGGATAGGTCTTAGAAATACAGAACAAGTGAGAGCGAAAACTGCAATATTTAAGGAACCAGTCTTCTGTTCACTGAACCAAGCTTCAGTTTCCTTGTTCTAATGATGGACATAGTAATTATTAATACATCAGGAGCTGCTATAGGAATTAGATGAGATAGTATAGGAATGCCTTCACTATAATGTCTAGTACATGGTTGAGTGCCTGTATCAGTTTTCTGTAACAAATTGCCATAAACCTAGTGCTTTAAAATCACAGGCATTTATTATCTCACTATTCTGTCAATCAGAAATCCAGACACCATGTGGCTGATTTCTCTGTTCAGGGGCCCATGAAGCTAAAATCAAGGTGTTGACTAGCTGCATTGGCCTCTAGAGACTTGTCTAGAAAATAACTCAGGTCCTTGCTAGTTTCACCTGGGAATTGTTCTCAGAACTAGAGGCCACACTCAAGGATAAGGATGACTTAGTCCCTTTCAAATTCAAAGCCCAAATCAGAGAATATTTCTCATATAGAATCTCTCTCATACGTTCAAGCTCTGTGTCTTCAGAGAAGGCTCACCTGATTAGGTGAACCACTAGAATAATCTCCATTCTGGGTATCTCAGAGCCAGCTAAGTAGTAACCTAATCACAAATGTGCCATTTAATCATGTTCACAGGTTCACCCACACTCAAGGAAAAGAGATTATATAGGCAAGTATGAGGGAGGAGGTGGTAGTGGGCAGTCATTTTAGAGGTCTGCCTACAGCATTGCCCATTAAAGGATTGTTACTGTTTGTTGCCAAGGTATTTATTAAGTAAACTCCCTAGGTGGCAACAGTGTTTCCAATTGATAAAAATTCCATATTGGATGAGGAGGTATTCCATAGAAGTAAAACATGTGTATAACAGATTCTCATAAGTAAGGCTGCCTGGAAAATTTAAGGGGATTAGCACTTCTTAACTTAGAGGTCTGAGGAGTGACTTAATGCTGAACCCACAACCAACCGTAAGTCATATTTGGCTTCAAATCCGCTGCGGGCAGGAAAGGAGAAAACGTAAACTAGAGCACACAGGTATTATCTGAAGCACGCTGGAGGGGGAGATAGAGTCAGGTATAAAGTCTATAAAACTAAATTCAGATGTCAAGGGGGCTGTTCAGTCTCTGAGTCTGGAAATCTTCTAAACTAGGGCAAATTGTCCAGTATTTGAGGTGGTTTGGGTAAGGTGTTACCTGAAGCTGAGACGGGGACTAAGTGCGGAATTCATTCCTCCAGGACTCTGCACCTAAGGGAGCAACGCCCCTATTGAATCAGCACACTCCCCAGGATCCATCCTAACATTGGATTGTGTCTGTGAAAAAGAAGGAGGTTAAGTCAGGATTCCCTGACTAAAACTAGTTAAAGCAAACATTGAAAAGCCCAAGCACTACCAGCACAGCTTTTGGAAGCAATAACAGAAAGGAAAGCTTTAAAAGAATAAGAAGGAAAATCACTTCTGAGCCTGTCTTCCCCCTGCCCCTCAAATTCCATTTGGTGATATGAGGGTCAGAATTGCGCAGGAGTGGGATGTTTTTCTCTCACATGTCACTGTTGTATTGAGCCCTTCCAGGCATGTGCAGAGCTTGTCTTCAGGAGATTAACTTTCCAAAGCCAAAATGCTTGACCAACTTGAAATCTATTTGTGGAATTTATTGTTGTTTTCAACACTGAACCATGAGAAGTAAATTCAACAAATAAATTTCTAATACTGTCACCCATCATGAAATATCTCTAAACTTCTTAAAGTGTCCAAGAACTAGAGAGAACTGGGGAATGTATCATTACCTTAGTCTACTTATATATATTCTTTTCTTTCCTGTATCTTGGATTCTGACCTGAGAAAGAGTTGTTGTTCTGATTACTGTCAGTGACTCTGGATAATGTGGTTTTCTCACCAGAAGAAGCCTTGAATGTTTTTCTTTGAAACTTGTTAGCAAAGAAAAATACAGTTTCCTTTGACATGACTTGAACAAAATCCATAAAGTAGTAGAACAAGAAGACACTGGGTGAAAGGAAGAACTATGTTTTTTTGTTTTTTGTTTTTTTCCTCAGGTAGAAGACTAAACAATTGATTTGTTCCTCCTGAGAATTTTTAGTATTTGGAAAATGAATGGCAACTCTTAAATGGATATTGAGAATCATCTTTAAAGGGAAAATTTTATAGTTGTTTTATAAATAAGATGTTTGCAAAGATGAAAGTGTATATTATATATGTTGATGTGTGGCAAAACCAATACAATATTATAAAGTAAAAAAATAATAATAAACATGATGACATATTACATTTGTTTCAGATATACAACATAATGATTCAATACTTGCATGTATTGTAAAACAATCACCAAAATAAGTCTAATTAACACTTATCACCATACATAGTTACAAAACATTTTATCTTGTGAAAGAATTTTTTAATATCAAATTTCTCAGCAAGTTTCAAATATGCAGTACAGCATCATTAACTACAGACACCATGCTGTACATTACATCTCCATGCCACATTTATTTCATAACTGGAAGTTTGAAGCTTCTGCCCTCCTTCATCCATTTCACTCATCCCCCACCCCCGACTCTGTGCTCCACCAGTCTGTGCTCCATGTCGAGCTTGTTCATTGTTTTTTATATGCCACATGTAAGTAAGATCCTGTTTCTCTATGTTCTTGATTTTAATGAAGTACATGATTTTCTCCTACCATTGAAAATTCAAATATCTCATCATAAATTTCAGCAAGTATTTATAACTTCTTGAACTACTTACAAAGGTAAAAAGATATTCTAGCACATATTATCTCTGCCTTTAATTAACCCACCAAAGAAAGAAAATGGAACATTTTAACATTCCATTAAAGAAAATGGAACATTAATGTGAACATGATAGTAAGAGTTTGTGAACACTTAGGATAAAGACTCTGGATAAATGAGTTTTTCTCTAAGTGTTCACAAATTCTTACTGACTATCGTGTTCATTGGATAAAGATCCAATAACAAAAGAAGGATTATGAATGTACCTCAGACTAATGATTGACTGGGAATATACTATTGTATTCTCGGAATACAATATTGGGGACAATGGGTTCCAAAGGAAAAATAACTAACATTGGTTAAATATCTACAGCTTGAAAAATCTCTTTTACTTAGACCATGTCACTTAATTGAAAAATGGTAGAGAGAAAGAATGCTTATTGAGAGTCAGGCACAGACACAGACACATTGCAAGCACCGTCCAGGTACCATCTAAGGTGTCACCAATGTCTCACAATAATCCTGAAGTGTTTTTGGGTTTGATAATCTCTCAGAGCCTCAGAGTCTTTAAGTGATTTATTGGCTCTGAGTATTACTGCTGTATAAGAATTTGCCCCCAGATGTAGGAGTTTAAAACAACTCTCTCTCTCTTCAGATTTGTTGGTCAGGAATTTGGAAGACAATGGCTAGCATTTCTCATGGTCTCTGAGGTGGTAGCAGCCAGATGGCAGTGGGGCTGAGGTCCTTTGGCTTCAGTCCTGGGCTGCCCTGATGGCTCACCTGTAGGACTGTCAGAGGCTGCTGGCTCTAAGCTGAGAGCTCGGTTCAGTTCAGTTCAGTCGCTCAGTCGTGTCTGACTCTTTGCAACCCCATGAATCGCAGCATGCCAGGCCTCCCTGTGCATCACCAACTCCCAGAGTTTACCCAAACCCATGTCCATTGAGTCGGTGATGCCGTCCAGCCATCTCATCCTCTGTTGTCCCCTTCTCCTCCTGCCTCCAATCCCTCCCAGCATCAGGGTCTTTTCCAATGGGTCAACTCTTCATATGAGGTGGCCAAGATATTGGAGTTTCAGCTTCAGCATCAGTCCTTCCAATGAACACCCATCTCCTTTAGGATGGACTGGTTGGATCTCCTTGCAGTCCAAGGGACTCTCAAGAGTCTTCTCCAACACCACAGTTCAAACGCATCGGTTCTTCAGCACTCAGCTTTCTTCACAGTTCGAAGAAGTCCTTTTCATTATGGGGGACTGGAATGCAAAAGTAGGAAGTCAAGAAACACCTGGAGTAACAGGCAAATTTGGCCTTGGAATGCAGAATGAAGCAGGGCAAAGACTAATAGAGTTTTGCCAAGAGAATGCACTGGTCATAGCAAACACCTTCTTTCAACAACACAAGAGAAGACTCTACAAATGGACATCGCCAGATGGTCAACACCGAAATCAGATTGATTATATTCTTTGCAGCCAAAGGTGGAGAAGCTATATACAGTCAGCGAAAACAAGACTGGGAGCTGACTGTGGCTCAAATCATGAACTCCTTATTGCCAAATTCAGACTTAAATTGAAGAAAGTAGGGAAAACCACTAGACCATTCAGGTATGACCTAAATCAAATCCCTTATGATTCAATACTTGCATATATTGTAAAACAATCACCAAAATAAGTCTAATTAACACTTATCACCATATATAGTTACATAGTTACAGTAGAAGTGAGTAATAGATTTAAGGGACTAGATCTGATAGACAGAGTGCCTGATGAACTATGGACGGAGGTTCATGACATTGTAGAGGAGACAGGGAACAAGACTATCCCCATGGAAAAGCTGAGAGCTCAGAGGGGACCAATGACCAAAATACCTGCATATAAACTCTTTAATCATGGTGGTCTCAGTATAACTGGCCTTCTGCCACGATGACTGGCTTCCCATGGAACAAGTGCGCCACAGGGCTAGGTAGAAGCTACAATACATGGCTCTTTCTGACAAGCCTTGAGAAACACTAGCATCACTTCTGCCTTATCCTGTTGGTTGAAGCAATCAGAAGCCCACCAAGACTCCAGAGAAGGGGACATAAAGCCTACATCTTGTTGAAAGAAATGTCAAAATATGTGAGGGCCATGGTTTAAAATTGCCATACTTGTTCAAAAACAGAAAGAATCCACTAAAAGTTGTTATAAAAAATAAAACTTCTGATTGCAACTCAGGGTGAGTGTATAATGAGATTCTTTAAATTTTCAAATAATAGAAATTTATTGCTACTAAGGGTAAGACTAAAATAACATAAAGGTCGGTGAATCAGATCACAGGAAAAGCAAGATGACTTTGACTTTAGTTAAGAGTGCTACTCAGTACCACTGTGGGAGTTTTTATCCTGAAACTACATCGGCTTCTCTGTGCATGTTGGCTGTTTGTCAAGCTCTGCAGACCATTATCTTCATAATACTCCTAGTACCAGCCAGAAGGAAGGGGCTCCTGCTCCTTGGTTCAAATTTGAAATATTTTAGAGAATGATTCAGGAATTTAGTTGTTGTCACATGTACACACTAGTTCAATGACAGGTCCTAGTTGAGTCATGTGGGTGGAACAATCATTACTAGAAAATTGAGAGGTGGATAGAATAGGAAGAAAAATAGTGAAAAATTGTGCACTCTACAGAAATCAAGAGAGTTTACAGTTATTAGTGAGCTACCAAATTATTTTGCAGAGAAATGCTTTGGGAAACTTCCGTAAACCTTGCACATTAAAAAAAAACAAAAAAAACAAAAATGCAGCCTTCAACTCTCAGTAAACCTTTTGTTGTTTAGAGAATCCCTCGAAAGCTGAGAGGCAGATTTAGCTGGTAGAGTAACAGCCAGAAGGTAGAGCTGATGCTCAGCCTTCGTCACCTTCATCTACAAAATGCCTATCAGGTATTTTCACTTGATGATCTCATTTATCCACACATCAGCTAAGGACAGGTTTATCTTCAGTTTCCAGATAAGAAACCTGAGACCTAGAGATTTTCAGTGACATCATCCCAGTCACAGAGTGAATGAATGGTAGAGCTAGGGATTAAAACTCAGATTCACCCTCCTAGTCCAGTAAACTTTTCACTTTGCCACAGACTCTCCTGATGGATGACTTCAGATTCCTTGATGGCATCATAGATGGAAAAAGTAGCTTCTCCTGGAGGGTCTAATCACTCAACTATTTAACCTTAGAGTAGCTGCCAACTGGAGCAATTTTGACCTCTTAAGATCAAATCTGCCATTTTTTTAAAACTTAATTTATTTTTAAATTGAAGGATAATTGCTTTACAGATTTTTTTTTTCTGTCAAGCCTGAACATGAATCAGCCACAGGTATACATATATCTTCTCCCTTTTGAACCTCCCTTCCATTTCCCTCCCCCATCCCATCCCTCTAGGTTGATACAGAGCCCCTGATTGAGTTTCCTAAGCCATACAGCAAATTCCCATTGGCTATCTATTTTACATATGGTAATGTACGTTTCCATGTTACTCTTTCTATACATCTCACCCTCTCCTCCCCTCTCTCCATGTCCATAATGGAGAAACAAACCTGCCATTTTTATAGATGCCAATTATAAAAGTGAATTTCTCTTGCCAAAATTATTCTTCACAGATATGTAGACACCTTCTACAGCCTCCCATCACACACAGGCTAGAGTTCGACCCCCTCAGCAAAGTTTACAAAGCCCTTTATCATCTGATTATCATCACTGTCAAGTTTGTTCTTATCCTCAACTCACGGTCTTCAGTGGGCAAATCACACATTCTAAGTATCAAGGAAAACTCAAGGCTTCCTCTATACACCCTGTCAAACTCCCCAGCTCAACCACCTAGGAAAGAGGCCTCTTTATATGTCAAGAATTGAATAGACTTCCAGGTAAAACACTGGATACTGTGTTTTCAGAGAGGTCTTCTAGTAGGAAGAGTAAGAATTTTACTATTACAGTTGAGGGCCATGCTTCTTGATTCTTGTGGATTGCCTTACCTGCTCACTTATTTTTTGTTCACATTTGACTAAGATGGTAAGATGTGCCTCAGATGCCTGCTGCCTAGAGTGGACACCTGGGTGGCCTGCTAGGATCAGAAGAGGATCTCGGAGAGAAGGCATGGAGAATATATCCTAAGCTAGCTTTTTCTAGGCCTCACAGAAAACACATATGAATAAGCTTTTCTTTCTCCATTCCTTTGACTTTTCTTCTCTCACGAAAAGAGAGGTAAGATCCAGAGGACCAAGCTCAGGGTGTAAGCCCCAAAGGAAGAGCCCCAGTTGCGGTCGTTCAGTCCTGTTCTAGTTATATACTCTGCTAAAGGGCCAAAAGGAGTCCCATAGATGTTTGCAAACAGAAGAGCTCATGAGGTTTGGAAACCAAAGAGGGCAGTAAGGGCAAATGTAGAGCTAGACATAGAACAAGTTTCCATTTTCCAATGTCCTGTGTGCATAAATGGAAAATACAGAGGCATTTGGATTTTTGAAAAACGTAGCAAAGAAATACTCAGTAGCTTTGGTTCATGGAGTGTTTATGATTCCAGACACCCAGTGCTTTGATGGGGGTCCCAGAATAAACTCCAAATCTGATATTTGTGTGACTCATAAATGTTGGGTATATGAATCAGCAAATAAAGAAAATGCACTAGCTTCAACTTCTTTTGCCTAGTTCCTACGAAAACCAGATTTGGTCAGCTGGGTTCCATGGCAAGTGGAGGAACTGGCCTTGGGCAGACCTCCCGAAGTGTCTGTAGCTCTTGATGTGATTGGCTCAGGGCCGCTTTGTAGGCTCTTAGATCCTCAGCTGAAAACGAAACCAAGAGGTCCTCAAAAACCTTCTCTGCCCAAATCAAGAAACAAGGTCTAAAAAGTACTTCATCTGCTTGTGAAAAACTCAATGAAAAGAATATATAGCCACTTTAGCTTCCATGGTTTGTATAAAAACATAGGCTATGTATTGTTTTCCTTTTGAGAGATTTCCTAAGAATTAAATGATTGAAAAGTGATTGATGGCAACTTTGATATAAACATAACTGTCATTGAGAGCTTCTTAAATTCATATTATTTTATAAAAATTTTGACCCATGCATCTCTGAGAGTTTTGGTTTGGTTAACATAAGCCACACTACTCATCTGCCAAACTATGAAGATTTTCTTTGGGGGTCCGAACCTCCCTTTTTTACAACCCACTCGCCTTCTTATTTCCCTTGTCCATTACTGCAGGACCATCCTCCCTGGGAAGAAACTATTCCAATTAAACTCATGCACAGAAGTAATGATAATGGTTACAACTACTATTTATTTAGTGCTTACCATTGGCATATTATCTCCTTAAAACTTACGAGCAAGGTCAGGCTTTACCTGCACAATTTCATTTACTCTTAACTACCCTATGAGATCAATATTTCATTTTTCCATTTTACAGATGATAAAACTGACACTGCCAGATGGAAACTATACATACAATGTCCCACAGCTCATGAGTGGTGAACTGCTATTCAGTCTCCCATTTATGCAACTCCTCAGTCCATTTCATTTCTTATTCCAGTGAATGTAATAATAGGCTGCTAAACCAGTTACCTCTCCCTGCAAAGCTTTCATTTTAAAAGAGAAATTCCCTGGTGGCCCAGATGGTAAAGAATCTGCCTGCAATGCGGGAGACCTGGGTTCCATCCCTGGGTTGGGAAGATCCCCTGGAGGAGGGCATGACAATCCACTCCAGCCCTCTTGCTTGGAGAATCCCCATGGACAGAGGAGCCTGGCGGGCTACAGTCCATGGGGTAGCAGAGTCAGACACGACTGAGCAACTAAGCACATCACAACAGCAGTAGAACGTGGTGTTTAATAGAAAGTTAAGAATTAGAATCGGTGTGGCTTCTAGCATGAGTAATAGCTAGTGCGGAAAATATTTTCAAATTGCTGAGAAAGGGCTTTCCAGAATCTCCCAAATCACAAACCAGTCCATGCAGAGAAATTTTCTGCACTTTCTGTGACTGAAACGGGGATTAAGTGACTCAAATGGTAGCACCAGTTATGCTATTACCTAGCTCCAGGCTTTGAGTGTCTCATCTGTAAAATGAAGACAGAGACTAGATCACCTACAGGGATTGTTCCATCCCTAACACTCTGTTTTTGAAGGCTTGATTGCATATTAAATGAATATAGGGAACCAATCTTAGAGTTATTTGGTAGTCCTAAAATCCTCATTTTTTTCCTTTTAGAACTCCAGTTTCTTAGGCCTTATATAAGTCTTCTCTGAGGTGAAAGATACCCTGTAAAACAAAGTGAAGGCAATTCTTCAGTGAATGTCATTACAAATTACAGCCCTGAAATTAATTCATTTCTCAACTGACACCTAGGAATTGGTAGTAAAGACTTATTGCTTTTTCCAGCCTCTATCATCTTCAAAGCTCTTACTAAAACAACTAATTCATCTTCAAAATGTCACTAAGGTAGGCACATTCCAAGTGTTTCTCTTGCATTCCTGTCATACTTTCTTGTCAATCATATTCTTGGAGTGATGGCATCAGGGGGTACCCGAGAGATCATTTAGTTGAAAATCACATCTGATGCTTGATTCTTACAAATATTCATTCTTGCCAAGTGCTCGTGCAGTGTATTGGATAATCTGGGGATGTCTTCTCAGCACAAGGACCAAGAATTTCCCCCTCTCTCTATAAATTGGCATCCAAACCAAGTAGAACCCAAGTAGCTCAGTAAGTACCCCATGACTCCTTATCTAGTTGATGTTGATTGGACTTTAGTTGAATACCTCCAGCAAACTGAGCCAGAGTACCCTCCTCCTTAACAAAAAATGGGCATGAAGCTACTGCAGCCTCAGTCTGACTGATGTCTTGAATGGGGTTGATAATCTTGGAAATGGTAGTACATTTACCTTCTTCTGTGAGCCAATCTGCAAAAGTAAAAAATGAGGCAGGAGTACAACAAGGTAGAGATGTAATAAGGAGAGAAAAGCACTCCCTGAATTTCCCATCAGTTTTTGTTTATTGGTTACAACCCTTGCCTGAACGTCTGCATTTGTGTCTAATTAGTATCTCCATTCATATCTCCAGTCTATGCTTGAAAATCTCTGGTGACAGATGTCACTAGATTTTCTTCTACCATCTCTCACAGCTTTTTATTCTTTCCTCCTGAAGCTCTTTGGCTGTAGAGTGTGACTTATCCCACTCTTCTTCCAATTGGTGTTGGGTAGAAGAAGAGATGAGGGAAAGGAATTGAGTATTTTTCTTTTTCTTTTTCCAAGGGGCTTCTTTTAATTCATTTCTTCCTGATGAACATTATTTCTTGTCTCCTTTCCAGGATGACTGCCACAGAATTATATCTATTCCTTGCAGTATTATAATAGGAGTAACAATATAAACCCACAGCCTAATTGATTTGCAGGTGGGCATGTGAGTAGAAAGAGTGGAAATTTTAAAATAGTGATGAATGCTAATATTTTCTCACATTTCCAAATTTATGCTTTGACCTTTCTAGTTAATTGACTCAATCCTTTACACTTTTAGATTGTGTCCAACCATGTCTCATAAGAGTTGACTCATTGGAAAAGACTCTGATGCTGGGAGGGATTGGGGGCAGGAGGAGAAGGGGGCGACAGAGGATGAGATGGCTGGATGGCATCACTGACTCGATGGACTCGAGTTCACTCGAGTCTGAGTGAACTCCGGGAGTTGGTGATGGACAGGGAGGCCTGGCGTGCTGCAATTCATGGGGTCGCAAAGAGTCGGACATGACTGAGCAACTGAACTGAACTGAGCTGAACCATGTCTTAAAATCATGGACTGCCAGACTGAATCAAAAGAACATTATTTCTGGCTTACTTCACTCTGTATAATCGGCTCCAGTTTCATCCATATATATATGGAATTTAGAAAGATGGCAATGACGACCCTGTATGCAAGACAGGAAAAAAGACACAGCTGTGTATAACAGACTTTTGGACTCAGAGGGAGAGGGAGAGGGTGGGATGATTTGGGAGAATGGCATTCTATCATGTATACTATCATGTAAGAATTGAATCGCCAGTCTATGTCTGACGCAGGATACAGCATGCTTGGGGCTGGTGCATGGGGATGACCCAGAGAGATGTTATGGGGAGGGAGGCGGGAGGGGGGTTCATGTTTGGGAACACATGTAAGAATTAAAGATTTTAAAATTAAAAAAATAAAAAACTATTAAAAAAATAAAATTAAAAAAAAAAAACATTATTTAAAGTCTGCACAATTGTAAATAATTCCTTTCTGAGTCCCCTGTCTGATGTGACCTGGAAATGTCTGTCAATAATGCCTGAAGAATGGGTCTGCAATTGGCAGCACTGACATGTTAATGGAGCCTGGAAATTCGCTACTTAACCCATGGCTAGGTGTTGAAATGTCCTCTTGCCTGACTGGAAGTGAACTGTCTCCCTTATCTCTGTTTTGCCACCTCCATTCCCATCCTACCTCTGAGAGTGGCCTAGGGGACTAGATCTGGGTGGTTCCGTGCTGGAAGGGACTGGGTAGCATGTAAATAAAGGACGGCAGGAAAAGTAGGGGATGGGAGGAGAGGAGGAGAGCTAAAGAAAAGAGGCCTCTGGAGCCAAGTTGAGATCCAAGCTCTGTCACAGTCATGCCCTGCTCTGTTGCCCACATCCATCTGAGATGTGTCTCCTTGCACCAGGCAGGAGAAGCCTGAGCCTACTTTTATGGATAGTGAAACACTCCTTAGAAAGACACAGGAGAGGACATTCACCTGTAAAACCCCACTCAGCATGTACCCACTAGCTGATTTGGCCTTATGACACCTCATTCACTCACTCATCAAAATATTTTTGTTTTTCTATGAGCACTTGCTACAGGCACCATTGGCTTATTGTTTGTACAACTGTCTTATAGTCGTTCTTAATGTGTTTTCCTATTTTAGAAGTAGTCCCATTGTCTGGAATTTGTGAGAAATACAATTTATGGGGCCCATCTCAGAAATTCTGGGTTTGGGGTTGAGTAATCTGTGTTTCAACAAGCCCTTTGGGCAATCTTGATACCCACTGAAGTAGGGGAACCAGTGCATGCTCTGGAGACCATCAATTTCAAGCAGGAAGTTAAATGCTATGCTTCCTCCTTAGTAATGCGATGATGAACTATAGTTTTAGATAGCTTCAGGCAAAATTTAAAATCAATAAATTGACTCAGCCTTTATTTAAATTTTAGTTATTTTGTTCACCATAAATTTTTTACCTTAGTTTTGATTTTTAAAAATATTAGTTTTGATTACTGAGTTTTCTCGGTGACCCTGTAAATTCTGTCCTTGAAGTAAATGCCTAAGTCGTATATCCTGGCCCGGCACTGTGAGAAGACAGTTTCAGCTGGGAGAGAGAACAGACCTTCAAGGCAGTCAACTTGATGTGGCCCTGGATTGCAGAGGAGAGCAAGACAGTGGTTCTGGGAGTGGGTTTGGAGGCCTTGCACCTGACTACATAGCAGAGACCCTTGTGGACACAAACCTCAGAAGGCCCTGACTGCAGGCACTCAGGTTGGAATTTTGGTAGAATTGCAAGCTTCGGAGATATATTTTTCCAGATACTTAAACAGTACTTTCTATTTCTTTTTAATTTTTTTAAAAAATTATTTATTTTAATAGGAGGATAATTACTTTACAGTATTGTGCTGGCTTTTACCATACATAGACATGAATCAGCCATGGGTATACATGTGTCCCTCCATCCTGAACCCCCCTCCCACCTCTCTCCCCACCCCATCCCTCTAGGTTGTCCCAGTGCACCAGCTTTGAGTGCCCTGCTTCACGCACTGAACTTGCACTGGTCATCTGTTTCACACATGGTAATGTACATGTTTCAGTGCTAATCTCTCAGATCATCCCACCCTCATCTTCTCCCACAGAGTCCAAAAGTCTGTTCTTTTCATCTAGACAGTACTTTCAAATGCGGTCATGACATCTCTCAGACCACCTTGCTTATGAGCACAGTTTTAGTCAGAGGTGGGTGAATGATAATTCATTTGCTTCTGAGTGGACCAATGTTAATCAGGATGAACTAACTTGATTTACTGTGTCATGTGGGCCCATATGCTCATGCTCAGTTGCTCTGTCATGTCTGACTCTTTGCGACCATATGGGCTGTAGCCCACAAGGCTCCTCTGTCCATGGGATTTTTCCAGGCAAGAATAATGGAGTAGGTTGCCATTTCCACTTCCAGGGGTGTGCCCATAGTTACTTCCCATTTTCTTCTGCAGTTACAGCTGATTTATCACTGAACTGTGACAAGAGGGAGGCAATTCATGTTGTGGGCCTGGAACTCATATCCATCTGTATTTTACCTGCAAAAGAACAGAGTTGCCAAAGATAGGGCTTGATAGTCCTACGCTCAATAAGCCAACCACCTTCCTTCTGTCTTCTTTTTTTGATTCTTTTTTCATTCCAAACAGCAGGAGCAAAAAGAATATAAAAGCCATGCATGTAAAAACTATGGTTTAATTAAATGAATTAAATGATCTTTTCTAAAGAGGCTTTTAGCTTGGAATAGATTCAAGCTGTCAGTATGCCCCCACCCCCCAGCCACACTGTTACCCAGTTAAGCTCATCTGCTTCCCCAAGGGCATGAAACCTACGGGCTTATTCTGGAACAATTTCTGATCCAGACTAGCAGCAAATTTAGTAGGATCTGACTCAGCAGCTATTGGAGCAGTAAATATGGTGGTGCTCCTCCCAGATCCCTTGTTTAGATCTGAGTCATGCAGTCCCTGAATTCTGGGACTATCAGCTGTTAATGGCTTCAGCTGTACTCCTCATTGGAACCCTCAGTATCCAAGTCCAGACTTGTCCCAAAGCTTCACCTCTTATCCAGGAAGCATTCTACAGCCAAAAATATGTTGAGGTAGGGAGATAACCTTCTGGAAACTCAATCTGAGACACTCTGAAAGATATCTCATCTCCAGAAATCAACAGAATCAGCCAAGGCCTTGGTTGCAAATAAGAAACTCTCTTTCTGCCCATCTTGCCTTTCTCACTTTCTTAAAATCTGTCTCCTGAGAGCCCCCATCTTTCCTGCCCCCAGCATCCCTGACTGACTGTCCATCTCACTGTCTCAGTATCTGTTGCCAGAGAATCTAGAAGCGGATTCTAGGAAGCGGTTCTGGGAAGGGGAAGAACCTGGGAATCTGGGAAGATTGTAAAGGGGCTTTGGAGATGGATCTGGCAGACTGGCAATGAGGAGTCCATCACTAGTGGTAGGCGGAGAATGAACAGCTCCTGAAATGTTGTAACAGGGCAGTTGTTAAAAGTCTCACTAGTGGTAATTTGGGATAAGATTGTGGTCTAAGAGGATTCATAAGGTAATATAATATTTCTGATGCTGAAGGAAGATGAAGGAAATGATAACCATGAGAAAGAACCATGGAGTTGGGCATTGATATTAAGCACCAATAGTTAATTGAAGAGACATGTCAGGCTCAGGGTGATAAATCACCAATTCAAGACAGACTGAAGGCAGGAGAGGACTCCGTGGCAGCACTTAAGTCATCTGCTGTGACCAGAAGAGTGGGTTGAAGATCAGGCTGAGGACTTAGTCATGGAGGTAGTGGAAATCAGAGAGAAGCAAACTCTACCACAGCAGGCTTCCCGGGCCATAATTAGGGCTCTAACAGGGAAGAAGTGGGACCCGAGCTTTGGGACAAGGACATTTGGATAGATTCATTTGAGAACTTTGAATTCCCAGATTTCTCTGAGTGTTCTGGGTATGCAGAAGTGACTCACGTTTTCCTTAGAGACAGTACAGAACCCTCAAATGAGGAAGATGTCTTAGAAGACAAAGTTCACTTGCACCCTCCCAGAAACCAGATCTAAAACAAGAGTCTAAGACTAAGCCTGTGCTGGGTCTGCTGAGGGAAGGGAGGAATTATACTCTGAAGGAGCTGCAGAATTTGACCAATACATTCTGTCAGGAAGTGGAAAAATATATGGAACTGGATCTTGAGAGTTCTAGGTCAAGGGAAATCAAATACAAGGCTGGTTAAACTAGAGTTTATTAGTATTATAACATCCTACCAAGGACCCTAGGAAATGGTGCTAATACACTCCTAGAATGGCTCTTGAAAACTTAGAAAAAGTGACAGCACACACTAAACAAAGTAGAAATGCCAGAGCTGATATGGTTGACTATAGAGTAAGCGAATAAAAGGCTTAGAGAACATTCGAGAGTGGATTTACTGTGTAAAGTTGAAACACCCTCTGGCCAGATAAGTGCCTCAGAGTGGTTCAGAGGACATTCCATTTATCCAGGCAAAATTCAATTTATTGAGTCTGATTATATGGAGCTCACTTTCCAGCAGGATGGTGGGAAGCTGGAGATGTGTTATGTCTGTGGGGAGGGTTAAGGTGAGCTGGTATGAGCAGTGAATGTGTAAGGAATACCTGCTCTGGGCAAGCAGGCACAGTGCAGTGCCACCGGATTTTTACCTTGGGGACTGTTGGAAGCCTTATGGTAGAAGCAAGAAGATACAACATCCCAGAACCAAGAAGACTCCTTTGTCTTTCAATACCCCTCTTTCACCCTCTACTGACAAAATTTAACATCGTGCTTGCTCCAAAGGAGAAATGCTTAAAGGGTTCAACTGCATTATCACAGAGCAGATACTGTATGATAGAATCTATTGTTCTTGTTTAGTCCTGTCTGACTCTTTTGCAGTCCTTTGGACTGTAGCCTGCCAAGCTCCTCTGTCCAAGGGATTTACCAGCAAGATTAATGGAGAGGGTTGCCATTTCCTTCTCCAGGGGATCTTCCCAACCCAGGGATCAAACTCGCATCTCCTGCATTGGCTGGTGGGTTTTTTACCACTGAGCCACTAGGGGAGCCCCGAGAGAATAAATCTATTAAAAAGCAATAAGTTCACTGAAGTCACAACCCACCTTTCAATAACTCAGATTCCATATCTACCCTTCTCCACACACTTGAAATTCCATGCAACATGTAAACAACTCCATATTTCAACCCGAAAAATGCCACACCTATCCTTCTTAAAGGTGAAAAATTCTCATCTGCCGGAGTCCAACTCCAGCAACCAGGGATTCAACCTGAAGAGATGAACGGTATCGGCGATGAGGCAGCTTCTCCCAGTTTTCTTTTGGACTGCCTGTTTATTCTAAGTTTAAGATTCTCTTTTATACTTTTACAAGAACATTAGGCCGGAGGTTTGACATTTTCAGTTCCCCCTCTCCCAGATTTATTATCTCCATAAATCACTGTTGCTCTTCAAACAGAGTTCCTGCTTTAGTGATTCTCTCCGAATCAGCCTTATCATCTATTATCTACCTCTTCTAGTGTGTCCTATAGTTATTTGTGATTACATTGTAACTCATGCTACATTCCTCAGTTTACTACTTATCTTCCTAAATCCTGTTTGCCCCTAACATCCTGAGCTCACTATCTCTTAAAAAGGCTTTTAGCTATAGTGTCTCTAAAAATTCCTAACTTCTATTAGCTATAGTAAAATATGCTAACTTTACAACATTCCTTAAATGTTTAACTTCTAACTGTTTTAATTATTTCTAAGCCCTAAATTCAGTAAACTCCTTTGCCATAAAAGTTTTCCTCACAAATAGGCTTCAGATAGTGAAAGTGAAGTCGCTCAATCCTGTCCAACTCTTCGAGACCCCATGGACTATATCCTACCAGGATCCCCTGTCCATGGAATTTTCCAGGTAAGAATACTGGAGTGGGTTGCCATTTCCTTCTCCAGGGGATCTTCCCAATGCAGGGATTGAACTCAGGTCTCCAGCACCACAGGCAGACGCTTTACCCTCTAAGCCACCAGATAAGTCCCTGCCACCAGAGAAGTCCCTCTGTGATCAATGCAAAGAAATAGAGGAAAAGAAAAGAGTGGGAAAGACTAGAGATCTCTTCAAGAAAATTAGAGATACCAAGGGAACACTTCATGCAAAGATGGGCTCAATAAAGGACAGAAATGGTCTGGACCTAACAGAAGCAGGAGATATTAAGAAGAGGTGGCAAGAATACACAGAAGAACTGTACAAAAAAGATCTTCATGACCCAGATAATCACGATGGTGTGATCACTCATCTAGAGCCAGACATCCTGGAATGTGAAGTCAAGTGGGCCTTAGAAAGCATCACTATGAACAAAGCTAGTGGAGGTGATGGAATTCCAGTTGAGCTCTTTCAAATCCTGAAAGATCATGCTGTGAAAGTGCTGCACTCAATTTGCCAGCAAATTTAGAAAACTCAGCAGTGGCCACAGGACTGGAAAAGGTCAGTTTACATTCCAATCCCAAAGAAAGGCAATGCCAAAGAATGCTCAACCACACAATTGCACTCATCTCACACGCTAGTAAAGTGATGCTCAAAATTCTCCAAGCCAGGCTTTAGCAATACGTGAACTGTGAACTTCCAGATGTTCAAGCTGGTTTTAGAAAAGGCAGAGGAACCAGAGATCAAATTGCCAACATCTGCTGGATCATGGAATAAGCAAGAGAGTTCCAGAAAAACATCTATTTCTTTTTTATTGACTATGCCAAAACCTTTGACTGTGTGGATCACAATAAACTGTGGAAAATTCTGAAAGAGATGGGAATACCAGACCACCTGACCTGCCTCTTGAGAAATCTGTATGCAGGTCAGGAAGCAACACTTAGAACTGGACATGGAACTACAGACTGGTTTCAAATAGGAAAAAGAGTACGTTAAGGCTGTATATTGTCACCCTGCTTATTTAACGTATATGCAGAGCACATCATGAGTAACACTGGACTGGAAGAAACACAAGCTGGAATCAAGATTGCCGGGAGAAATATCAGTAAACTCAGATGGGGAATGACATCACAAAGTGAAGAGGAACTAAAAAGCCTCTTGATGAAAGTGAAAGAGGAGAGCGAAAAAGTTGGCTTAAAGCTCAACATTCAGAAAACAAAGATCATGGTATCTGGTCCCATCACTTCATGGGAAATAGATGGGGAAACAGTGGAAACAGTGTCAGACTTTATTTTGAGGGGCTCCAAAATCACTGCAGATAGTGATTGCAGCCATGAAATTAAAAGACACTTGCTCCTTGGAAGAAAAGTTATGACCAACCTAGATAGCATATTGAAAAGCAGAGACATTACTTTGCTGACTAATGTCCATCTAGTCAAGGGTGTGGTTTTTTCTGTGGTCATGTATGGATGTGAGAGTTGGACTGTGAAGAAGGCTGAGCACCGAAGAATTGATGCTTTTGAACTGTGGGGTTGGAGAAGACTCTTGAGAGTTCCTTGGACTGCAAGAAAATCCAACCAGCCCATTCTGAAGGAAATCAGCCCTGGTAGTTCTTTGGAAGGAATGATGCTAAAGCTGAAACTCCAGTACTTTGGCCACCTCATGCAAAGAGTTGACTCATTGGAAAAGACTCTGATGCTGGGAGGGATTGGGGGCAGGAGGATCAGGGGATGACAGAGGATGAGATGGCTGGATGGCATCACTGACTCGATGGACGTGAGTCTGAGTGAACTCCGGGAGTTGGTGATGAACAGGGAGTCCTGGCGTGCTGCGATTCATGGGGTCGAAAAAAGTTGGACATGACTGAGCGACTGAACTGAACTGAACTGAGGCTTCAGATATCAATCCCTCCCATGGCCTCAAGCTACAGCCTATGTGCTCATCCTGAAACACTCTTTTGTAAAAGTCCTTGAACAAACGTCAATGCTTAATTTTATGAATTATTTTCTGAGCAATGCTGCAGAAGGCTTTGTGCCTTCTCATGCTCCTCTCAAGAACAATAAGCACCTCAATATTCCTTTTCAGTCAACTAAGCTGAGGAGAGGAAAAGACAAGTCAGAATTACAAGGCCTGACTCCTTCATCCCGGGATCCATGCCTGCAGAATGAGGAGAGGTGGCTGGGGACCATGCCTCCATTTTGTCAGTAATGCCTAACGCGGCTCCCGACACTCATCCTTTCCTAAATGGAAGGAGATGCACTGTTTCAATAGTCATTGTATTTCTATGTGGCTATATTAATAACCCCCAAATTCTATCACAGTACCACCTAATATTCTGTAATTTTAAAATTTATAGATCAACATTTAAAATTAACCACAACTTGTATATAAAATAAAAATGGGCAAGAGAGAGGAAAATAATTAATTTCTGCATAAACAATGTAAAATCAAATAGAAAATATGACAGGTACTACAGTTCTTATTCTTGTAATTGGTTATAGGGCTTCACTTGATATTTAGTTATTCCTTTTCTCCCTGTGAATTCTGTATTTCCTCCTACTTCAGAATGTCAGCCAGTTGGGCTTTACCAGGTAAACCTTAATTTCCAAAGGGTCTAAGTTATCAAGAGATCTGCCTTTTTTTGTTATTATAGTTTTCATTAACTTTTTCTATTGGACGTGGAAATAGCAAAAGGCACTCCCCAAAGCCCACTGGATTGAAAATAAAATCCTCTTTGACTTCATTGTGTAGTAACAACCCAATTTCCCCTTGACATTCAGGATTTGTAACTCGAACAAGTAGAATCACTTCTGCCTGTTTGTTCAAGTGGCATAAGGAGCCCAAAGTAGTCAGGTCTCATCTTCCAATTCAATGGAAGCACCATTGCGTCCTCTGACAGAAATATTGTCCCTTTAGATATTAAAGACCTCCAAATTCACAGAGCTCAAAGTCCCTCAGTTGAGATATTGCTTCTAGCTGACAATCTTGATCAAGATAGGGGGTGTTCCAGGGGTTTTTACTTCATCATCCTGTGAAGATGATCCTCACCATATGGTCAGAGAATGAATTTAGAGACTAAGCTAAACCCACTATAAGTCAAATATGAAATAAAGCCCCATGTATTATTTGACCACTATAAGCCTCAACTTTGATTGTTGGACCATAAAGGTATTTTGAGTCCCCAGGAATTAGCATCAATATGGGACTATTGTATGATAACGCCTAAAAGATCAGGGGCCAATTCCCCAGAGCACTCTCACTCTAATGCACAGCTGTAGGATTCTTTATACAGTAGATACTTTCAGCAATGGCGTAGGATTCCTCCTCAAGTTTATCAGCCTCTCTTTCAATCAAAGGACTCTGAGTCTGTGAGTCACTGGATACAGTGAGAGGCCAAGATTATTCACTGTGGTTACTCAGTTCAGGGTTTTGACTCCAGAGCAATAATCTTTTCTATATCAGTCAAGAAGTATACTAATAGTACACCAGTGCATTTATCTCCTAGGCATACTCAGATCAGTTATCCAAATTATCTGAATATCCTGTGGATCAAAGCATTTTGATTACCAGTACATTCATGATAGACTTTAAGGTAAAGATTTCCACCTTGTCTTTGCAGCTAAATGCTGCACTTGGTCTAATCCACTTAGAATTCACTCTTGTACATCTTCCCCTCAGTTTCTACACATAGTTATAACGAAGGCTTGCAATTCTTTGGTATTTCCTCCTGGCTTGTAATATGTCCTGGGCCTTAAGAATATGGAGAGATTAGACCAAGGATCTGGTGGCAATAGAGTATGGTTGTGGTGTGTTTAAAGGGGAATAAGAGCTCATTTTTCAAGGTTTCTGTCCCAGGTGAGGTTATCACAGGGTGTTCAGGCAAAGGTAGGTTATTCTTCTCAGATATGAAAGAGGAAATTAATTCCCTTGGGAAATGAGACTCAGGATGACATGAGGATTAATGATTGCCAACTTTATCTGGATCCAACCAGTAGTCCCCATTCTGAGTTTCATGATTCCATTCTTTCCTAATCAATGTCTTAAATTTCACATGAGAAACTTGACATGATTGAATTTAACTATTGTTGTAATTCAACAGCTCACATAATGAAGTGTTGCGTTTTATTTTCAGCTATAACATCCCTGTAGCTATGATACTGGATGCTTGGGGCTGGTGCACTGAGATGACCCAGAGGGATGGTATGGGGAGGGAGGAGGGAGGGGGGTTCAGGATGGGGAACACGTGTATATCTGTGGTGGATTCATGTGGATGTATGGAAAAACCAATACAATATTGTAAAGTAATTAACCTCCAATTAAAATAAATAAATTTATAAAAAGAAAAGAAAAGGGAACCTTTTCTAGGCTGTCATAGATGTGCTCAGACAATAACTTAAGCTAAAAGTCAAAGGAACCGAGCATGCTATTTTCCTTTGACAAGTGCTAAAGTGCATTGAAAAAAAGTCAATCCTAAACCACAGTCTTTGTAGTCATCATTACTGCCATAAAAGTCAAATGCAGCAACCATTTGGGATCCTAAGGTGCTTGTTTCAGTTGGCACTTTATCAAACTCAAACACAGGTTATGACTTAAGTAATTACAGTGTCACCGTATGGCACAGATTATTAGTATCCTATTCCCTATTCTCAAGGAGCTACACACTACACTTCAGCCTAAGGGCATGACCAAGTGAAGTTACTCAGTTGTGTCCAACTCCCTGTGACCCCATGGACTGCAGACCACCAGGCTCCTCCATCCATGGAATGTTTTAGGCAAGAGTACTAGAGTGAGTTGCCATTTCCTTCTCCAGGGGATCTTCCTGACCAGGGAATCGAACCCAGGTCTCCTGCATTGCAGGCAGATGCTTTGCCGTCTGAGCCACCAGGGAATCCCATCTCCAAATCCCATCTTTGTGAGACTACTACCTCTGCAAGTTCTTTATCAATCAGATTCTGGTTAGGAGGCAGAAAACACACATGGAAAGTTTAATGCAAAGTGTTACTCACTATAATAGAGGAGTGACTATAATTATGGTAAAGAGAACTTTAAACAATTCCCTAGGGCTGAGAAAGAATGCCTAAAGAAAAATGAACCTAGAAGGGAGGTCCCTTCTCCCAGGCTGAGATTTAGACCTTGTTGGAGGTTGAGGGGTGGTTTCCCTATTTGATAGAGAAGTTTTCTGAGTTGCTCCAGTACCAGGCAAGCAGCAGACAACTCTTTGGGGGTACTGAGGGATGATGGTGGGGATAGGCAAACAAAAGTCTAGAAGAGGAGCCCATGTCGGGGTTCATGTTGTCCACACTGAAAGGGGCATGGAGAGGTAGTCACCCGGCCAGAGTCAGGGTAGGTGCTGCCAACTTGACAGGGACCCAAGAGCTCCAGGAAAGTGGCTGGGAAAGAATGCCACTGAATTTTCCTCACACATATCACTAGCGGCTAAAACAAGAAAGAAACAAAACAGCAGCACTCCAGACCCAGAAGGAGAAGCCTTGCCTTCTGCCATACCGTCACACACCCGTGCTCTCTCAATAAAATCTAATTGTGCTGTCTGCAAAAGGGACGTGCTTAATGAAGGTCTAGTTCCATTTCTAAAGAAGCAGGTAATAAATGATGGACTTAGAGCTGAGAAGCAATAAATTGATAAGTAGGGCAGATCTCCATCTTCGAGTCTCTTTTCCTGCTTTGAACTTGACCTTTCAAACCTTCCTTTGCTTCCCTCTTCCCCTAGTCCACTCCACTGTGACTCTAGTCCAGCCACACATACAAAGTTATCAATGATCTAGTTTTCTGAGTTCAATAAGCCCATCACCTGAAAGGAGATAGGAAGTTGGAGGAGGGAGGCTAAACATATTACTTTTAAAAAAATATTAATATATAATTTCATTCAGTGATACCGAAGCTAAAGTGAAAGTGAAAGTCACTCAGTTGTATCCAACTCTTTGTGACCTCATGGACTATACAGGCTATAGAATTCTGTGACCAGAATACTGGAGTGGGTAGCCTTTCCCTTCTCCAGGGGATCTTCCTAACCCAAGGATCAAACCCAGGTCTCCCTCATTGCAGGGGGATTCTTTACCAGATGAGCCGCAAGGGAAGCCCACTGAAGCTAAATCCAGTAGTAAAAAAATTGATTGCAATCTTACCTCTTTCTACAACTTTCTTCTACCGCAGATAATAAAAATCTAAAACCCTGAGGATGTCTTTTCCATTCTTTCTGATTTGCAGCAGGAATGATTGGGTTTTAGCCCAGAAGAGTGTTACAATTGAGCTTTCCTGGTGACTCAGACAGTAAAGAATCTGCCTGCAATGCAGGAGACCCACGTTCAATCAGTCAGGAAGATGCCCTTGAGAAGAGAATGACAACCCATTCCAGTATTCTTACCTGGAAAATTCCATGGACAAAGGAGCTTGGAGAACTACAGCCCATGGGGTCGCAAAGAGTCAGATGCGACTGAACGACCAACATACACACACACTGTTACAATTTCCTGGTTCGGGCTGTCCTGTGGAGGTGTTATCAGTTTAACAAGAGGAATTCTCCTAATTCTGGTTGCCTGTTTAAGTAAGTCCCAGAGGACTGGGAGGAGTGTTCACCCTGCAAAATCTACTCTTGAATCTTCCCTAACACAAATTGCTCATAAACCTCATAAGAATTATTTATGGGAGGTCGTGATCGAGAAAAGTTTGCAGAAGATTTCTGTGACAGGTCTTTTCTGTTAAACGGTATTCAATTTGAACTACAAGTAAGCAATTTTCAATTGAGTCAATAAGCAAACTGGTTTTCTAGCAATAGAAGCCATTCTCTCAGATGCCTAGCTGAACTCTTGCTATTTCTATGTGAGAAAATTGGGCAGTGATTTTGAAGCCATGCTTGCTTCAGTAGATGCTATCTGATAGAGTTGCGCTAGAAGGTGGAAAAAAAAAAAATTGGACTCTGGGTGCTGTGTTTTGCCTTTTATGGTTGTGGTACCAGTGAGGGTTAAATGCATAGCCATTTTCTTTCACTGGTTTTTTCATTTCAAGGGACTCACTCAACTTATGTGTGTCAGAGTTCTTGATTGCAATCTGCAGAAAATGTCTGGCAATCTTAAGCCAAAAATATGTTGGAAGAGCAACAGGGACTCACAGAACTGAGACTGGAAACCCAGAGTGGGAATGTGGGTGGACACCACAGTGCTCTGGGGCCTGCAGCTAAGATCATGCAGCAGACGCAAGCTGGTCTGCTGCTACCGGGAAGACGATACCCTCCCCCGCCCCAGCCTCCCAGTTAAAGATCCCAGGTCACTCACTTCAGACTTGCATTCCAGGAGGGTGAGGCTGGTGGGCTGAACTTAACCCACAAGCCTGCCACTGATTCAGGGAGTGGAGAGAGCAAGGGGACCCACTGTCTTCCTAAGACAAAGGCACTTACTCACTCAGACTGTAGCCCATGTGGGGTTTCTGGGAGATTTCAGGTGCTAGCAGGAATGAAGGATTGGATGTGAAATTGTCAAAGAATGACTAGGCTCCTCAGGCAGTTTCCGTTCACTGTACTCCCTTTCAGGTGACAGGGTTATGTTCTTTGAAGCAGAGGTGTGGTATCCATGTGAAGGTCAGCTGAGGTGAAACGATTTCTTGTGGTTTGTCCATTCAGTCAGTCAGTTATCCATTGAACATGCGTGCAGTCAACATGGACACAAGGTCAGATCCTGTCCTGGGTTAACTGAGCCCCGAGGCACACGTTTACACACGTGCCTGCCCTTCTCCCTTCATTCTTCTCATTCCTGCTCTTAGACTTTCACAAACTCATATAATGGTGCCAAACGCTCAGTTACTCAGCCTCTCGTGGATATAATTAAACTCCCTCTGTTCCCCAGCAGCCTCCTCAGCCTCCCCCGTGTTGTCCAGATTTGGTCCTTTGGGAGTTGGTTTGAACCTCTGTTCCAGGAAGGACGGGAAGGGAGTGAAGCCAGACACATCCACAGGACTATTTTAAACAGTTTGAGCAGGGTATTTTTACACAGCACATTGCAAAAAATAGTTTTGAGGGGTTATTTTTGAATTTCAGTGATCTGTGTTCTCCCTGACCCCAATCATGAGCTAATTGAAAGCTAGTGTTGACGCAGAGCCTGTTGGTTAAAGAGGCAGCTGCAGCACTCAGGAAGGCAGCCTTAATGTAATAAAGAATATGAGGCCTAATCCAACTCTTGCTGTGCCTCTTACTAACTACATGAGGTGTTTTATTGCCTTCAGAAAGACAATAAAGTATGATGTGCACAGACAAACTGTCATGCGCATGCTTATTTTGGTTGAAAAGCAGTAGAGGGTAGCAGCTAAGCTTGTGGGATCTGAATTTGGATGGATCCAAGGCTATGCAACTCCGGGCAAGCTACTTACCTTTATTTTCTGCAGATATAAAATGGGAATAATTGCAGCATCTTTTTCATGAAGACATTTCAAGAATTATAAGATGTAATGCATGTGAAGCTCTTAGTAATCGCTTAGGATATAATAAGCACTCAGCAGAAACAGTATATATTATCACATACATATTTATATATGTATCCTTGAATTACTAAGTTCTAACCTTAAACAATTCTCTTAACTTTTCTGAGCTGCCTTTACAATTTGACATTCATATCTACCTCTCAGGTTTGTTGTAAGAATTAAAGAAAAGGGTAGCTAATGTTTGTTGAAGTACTGTACATGAAAGAGAGTCACACAATACAAAGTGCTAGAAGGTAGAAAATATTATTGTGCTTTGCAGCTGGTTATAGAAGTCTCAACAGAAGAATGGAATTCACATTCATTTTACAATCACCTCTGATTAAAATGGCACTTGGGGAGTACAGACCTTTTATGTGAAGTGATCCACGTTCCAAACAAAAGGTTAAATAGCAAGTCATCACTCTGACTTCACAATCAAATGTAAGATCAATCTGTCAACCTGTATTTATGAAGAAAGAGAGGGAGCAGTGACAATGCTCTGAAATGAAGTTCACCTTGTTCAAAAGACATTTTTTGTGGAACATTGCTGTGAAATCTGGCATGCTGAACTCTCCCTACAGGTGGCAACAGACCCAACACCACTCAGGAGCAGTGCACAGGTCACAGTGGGCCTGGCAGAAAGATCCTGAAAGAAAATAAAGTCTTTAATCCAGTAACTCAACAGTCATGAAGCACTGTTATATGGTAGGTCATTGAGCTGGGCCTTGGGGCTGGGGGAGGTGGGAGAGGGGGTCAGATACAGGGGCTGTTCATGGAAACTATGGATTAGACCTGCTGTTAGGAGAACGATGCAGTGACTATACAAAGAATAAGCAGGCCACAGGTGCTGGGAGAAATCCAGAAACATTGCTGTGTTTGCAAAGAAAGCCATCTTCCCCTTTCACTTAAAGGCTTTAGGGAAAGGACATGCCTCTTGCTTGCCTACGTGGTCTTCCTCTCCATCCTGGGGAGAAGGCCAGGGGACTGAGGAGTTGCTTCCCACTCTTCACTCCAGGGATAAAGGAGATGCTGTACTCACTTATAGACCTTTCTCTCTTCCAAGTTGTTCCTCATCTTAACTCTAAGCTAAATAAAACTCAAGTGCGTAAGTCAGGGTTCTCCAAAAAAAGCAGAACCAACAGTGTATCTATCTATCATGTACACATATACATATATATACACAAACACCTATATGTGGACTTCCCTGGTGGCTCAGTTGGAAAAGAAACCACCTGCCAATGCAGGAGACATGGGTTCCATCCCTGGGTTGGGAAGATCCCCTGGAGAAGGAAATGGTAACCCACTCCAGCATTCTGCCTGGGAAATCCCAGGGACAGAGGAGCCTGGTGGGCCACAGTCCATCGGGTTGCAAGAGTCATACATGACTTTGTGAGCAAACCACCAACCATCATATGTATATATAAATAAGGGTGTGTATGTGTGTGGTGGAGGATTTATTTTAAGAAATATTCTCACACAATTATGGGGGCTGGAAAATTTGACTCTGTAAGGCAGGCTGTGACCAAAACCATCCCAAGAAAAAGAAATGCAAAAAGGCAAAATGGTTGTTTGAGGAGGCCTTACAAATAGCTGACAAAAGAAGAGACGCTAAAGGCAAAGGAGAAAAGGAAAGATATACTCATCTGAATGCAGAGTTCCAAAGAATAGCAAGGAAAGATAAGAAAGACTTCCTCAGTGATCAATGTCAGGAAACAGGGAAGCAATAGAATGGGAAAGACTAGAGATCTCTTCAAGAGAACTGGAGATACTAAGAAAACATTTCATGCAAAGATGGACACAATAAAGGACAGAAATGGTATGGACCTAACAGACACAGAAGAGATTAAGAAGAGGTGGCGAGAATATACAGAACTGTATAAAAAAGATCTTAATAACCAAGATAACCATGACGGTGTGATCACTCACCTAGAGCTAGAAACCCTGGAGTGTGAAGTCAAGTGGGCCTTAGAAAGCATCACTATGAACAAAGCTAGTGGAGGGATGGAATTCCTGTTGAGCTATTTAAAATCCTAAAAGATGATGCTGTGAAAGTGCTGCACTCAATATGCCAGCAAATTTGGAAAACTCAGCAGTGGCCACAGGCCTAGAAAAGGTTAGTCTTCATTCCAATCCCAAAGAAAGGCAATGCCAAAGAATGCTCAAACTACTGCACAACTGCACTCATCTCACACCCTAGCAAAGTAACACTCAAAATCCTCAAGCCAGACTTCAACAGTACCTGAACTGTGAACTTCTAGATGCTCAAGCTGGATTTAGAAAAGGCAGAGGAACCAGAGATCAAATTGCCAACATCCACTGGATTATCGAAAAAGCAAGAGAGTTCCAGAAAAACATCTATTTCTGCTTTATTGGCTGAGCCAAAGCCTTGTGGATCACAATAAACTGTGGGAAATTCTTAAAGAGATGGAAATACCAGACCACGTCACCTGCCTCCTGAGAAACCTGTATGCAGGTCAAGAAGCAACAGTTAAACCAGACATAGAACAACAATGTGGTTCCAAATTGGGAAAGGAGAACATCAAGGCTGTATATTGGCACCTTGCTTATTTAAATTATATGCAGAGTACATCATGCAAAATGCCGGGCTGGATGAAGCTCAAGCTAGAATCAAGATTGCTGGGAGACAATGTTCATCACAGCACTGTTTACAATAGCCAGGACATGGAAGCAACCTAGATGTCCATCAGCAGATGAATAGATAAGAAAGCTTTGGTACATATACACAATGGAATATTACTCAGCTATTAAAAAGAATGCATTTGAATCAGTTCTAATGAGGTGAATGAAACTGGAGCCTATTATACAGAGAAAAACAGCAATACAGTATATTAATGCATATATATGGAATTTAGAAAGTTGGTAATGATGACCCTATATGCGAGACAGCAAAAGAAATATAGATGTAAAAAACAGACTTTTGGACTCTGTGGGGGAAGGCAAGGGTGGGATGATTTGGGAGAATAGCATTGAAACATGTATATTACCATATGTGAAACAGATCGCCAGTCCAGGTGATGCATGAGACAGGGCGCTCAAGGCTGGTGCACTGGGATGACCCAGAGGGATGGGATGGGGAGGAAGGTGGGAGGGGGGTTCAGGATGGGGAACACATGTACACCATGGCTGATTCATGTCAGTGTATGGCAAAAACCACTACAATATTGTAAAGTAATTAACCTCCAATTTAAATAAATTAATTAAAAAAAGATTGCTGGGAGAAATATCAATAACTTCAGATATGCAGATGACACTACCCTTATGGCAGAAAGCAAAGAGAAACTTAAGAGTCTCTTGATGCAGGTGAAAGTGAAGAGTGAGAAAGCTGGTTCAAAACTCAACATTCAAAAACCTAACATCGTGGCATCTGGTTCCATCACTTCATGGCAAGTAGATGGGGAAGCAATGGAAACAGCAACAGACTTTCTTTCCTTGGGCTCCAAAATCACAGCAGATGGTGACTGCAGCCATGAAATTAAAAGATGCTTGCTTCTTGGAAGAAAAGCTATGACCAACTTTGACAGCATTTTAAAAAGCAGAGGCATTACTTTGCCAACAAATGTCCATCTAGTCAGAGCTATAGTTTTTCTAGTAGTCATGTATGGATGTGAGAGAGTTGGACCATAAAGAAAGCTGAGTGCTAAAGAATTGATGCTTTTGAGTTGTGGTGTTGGAGAAGACTCTTGAGAGTCCCTTGGGCAACAAGGAGATCCAACCAATCCATCCTAAAGGAGATCAGTCCTGAATATCCACTGGAAGAACTGAGGCTGAAGTTGAATACTCCAATACTTTGGCCACCTGATGCAATGAGCTGTCTCATTGTAAAAGACCCTGATGCTGGGAAAGATTGAAGCAGGGAGGAGAAAGGGACATCAGAGGATGAGATGGCACCACCGACTCAATGGACATGAGTTTGAGCAAGATTCGGGGGTTGGTTATGGACAGGGAAGCATGGTGTGCTGCAGTCCATGGGGTCACAAATAGTTGGACATGACTGAGCGACTGAGATGAACTGAAAGCAGGCTGGCAAGGCTGAAAATTCAGGTAAGCATTGATATTTCAGTCTTGCATCTGAAATCTGCAGGAGGAACCTCCAGGCTGGAAACTCAGATAAGATTTCCATGCTGCAATTCTGAGGCAGAATTCCTTTTCTAGGAAACCTCAGTCTTTGCTTTTAGGCCTTCAACTGATTGGGTGAGGCCTACTGACACTGTAAAGGCTAATCTGCTTAAGGTCAACTAATTGTAAAAGCTAATCACATCCAGAAATACCTTCATAGCAACATCTACACTAATGTTTGACCAAACAACTATATCCTAATCAAATGGACATGAAGAATTAACCATTATCCAGGGAAAAATAGTGACTAACATTACTTGCTGTGTTTAAGAAATCTCACAGAATGATACATCAACAGGTAATCAAAGTTTTTTCTGTAAGAAAACAAAACAAAAAAGTTACACAATCATGTCCAACACTTTGTGATCCCATGCAATATAGCCCGCCAGGCTCCTCCGTCCATGCAATTCTCCAGGCAAGCGTACTGGAGTGGGTTGCCATTTCCTTCTCCAGGGGATCTTCCCGACCCAGGGATCAAACCCCAGTCTCCTGCATTGCAGGCAGATTCTTCATCAGCTAAATCACTAAGAAAACAAAGAAAGCAAAAAAGTCTTGTCAGAAGGAGCCACAAATCCACAGACATGACCAAGAGATTGTGCTGAAGCCAAAGGCAATTTCTCAATGTGTCTGAGCAGTACGCCTGTGAGGTGGGGCAAGAAGATGTCAGAGAGATTGTATAGCACCTGCAATTGTGAGTGCCGTGGAAGGCCATTTTTACCAGTAAGAATTTGTTTCACACACAACCAAACATCATTTATAGTCTTTAAGTATGAGAGCACCACACGATGATCTAAGGTCTAGAATAATGACTCTCAGTGAAACACATACAAGAATCACTTAACAGTAGATCACAATGTCAGTTCTCAGGATGTTCACCCAGATGATACTAGTCTATAGGTCCTGTTTGTGGTCTGGCCATTGAAGAGATTATGAACAACCATCTAATATTCTTACGCAGCTGTTTTGAAGGTCACTCGTTGAGTAGCGTTATTCCAAAAAGACAACTCTGGCAGTGGAGTGTGGAATGAACAGAAGGGCACTCAGAGCAGGCTGAGCTCCGTAGATGGGCTTGACTCCTGTGAGGGATTCTGCTCATGTGCCTCCAGCCTTTCAGGGTTCAAGGGCGGGGCAGCTTTCTCAGGAGGCAGACCCATCAGGGGCTCACTGACCGTCTCTTTCCTCACTTGGCTATCATTTTGTAACATATTAATGGTAAAATGTAGTGCTTCTTTTGCTTCAATATTTTACAGAATGTTCAGTAAAACCATCTTTTGACCTTTTACTTAAAATGTAAACCTCAGACATAAATTCCCAGAAGGACCAGGAAGGGAGGAAAACGCAAGTGACAGAAAATATTCTGAAAGCAGAATCCCTACCCACCTCTATCCAACCTGTCTCATGCTACATGGATGAGCAGAACTGAATGCCTTGATTCTCTTTTTATAAAATGAGATTGCTCCTAGATTCCTTGGCTCCTGATACAAGTAACTTCCTGATGGGCCTTTGCCACTAGTTTATCCAAAATGACCAGATGTTTTTGAATCCCAGTGGGGAAAAGGCTTACACCCTGGTGGCAACTCCCAGCCCACTTAAATACCATAATTCTCTAGTGTATGATGAATGGGTTTGTCCTCCCGTATTTTCATATATATTTTCCTGTCTGCTTTAGAGCTGAGCTGTTTTAACTGTGAGTCTAGAGCTCAGACCCACCATCAGAGTCCGCCTTGCCACCCTCAGTACAGCTTGACGGACAGTCTGGAACTTCTCCCCCCTCCTCCCATGGACACCCAGTGCACCTTGGCCTTGAGTTGCTGAGGAGCTCTCCAGTTTCTTCCTTGAGACGGCAGCTCTGCCCGGAGTGAGGGCCACTTACCTGGGGCCCGACTCACAGCCTAGCTCTCTCCAGTTTCCTTCCTCACAGGCTGGACTCTGCTCAAAGCTGAGGAGAACACCCAAGTCTCCACACTGTGACGCCCGCTCCATGCCTGGTTCCTGTCTGGAGCCACGCTTGGATGATGATGTTGGTCTGGGTGAAGCCGTTTGTTTATTTAGCGCCTCAGGACATTTTCACTCGTATTTCACCCCACTCGATAGTCCCGTTAGTCTGCAGGACAAGCACTGCCTTTGCCAGCTCCATCCCTCACGAAACGATGGAGCTGATGGATTTCACGTCTAAGACTAAGTAGGATGTGGCATTGTGTGAGTGATCAAAGTGCTGCAGTAGTTCAAATATATTAAAGTTTAAGATTATATTTTAAGTAAACTTGTCATTCAAAGCCACATAAAATTTCATGAAATACATTGAAGAGAATTCAAACCCTCATATTATTTTCTGGAGAAAGTCAGAGCTATCTATTGCTGCTTCTCCCTTTGAAACTGGGCAGGCCCGTGAGGTCAGCACAGCACACACTCTTCAAGCCTAACTGTCTGAAAGTCAAGGGAGGAGGAAAGGGCTGAGCAGTCAGACTTCCTGGTTTTGATCACGTGCTTCAGCACAGATATTGCTAATAAAATGGCACTTTCCTTTCTGTTTGGTGATTGTTCCTTGTTGTATCCAGTTCTTTGGGTTGGACCGTAGTGAGAGAGATGGGATCAGTGATAGGATTTAGGTACCAAAATCCATCTCTGAACTCTAAGATTACATATTTGCATGTATTTATGAATTCCAGAGTATTCTTCAAACTGTGATGTCATAATTATTTCAGACTCAACATAAAGGCACCAAGAATGGCCAGTCTGTCCCTGTGATATAACCTATTCATTGTCTGCAAAGTTTTGTCTGTGCCCCTTAATTCAGTCTTTAGGAGACCGAAAATCATCATTTCCTGTTGAGTCCTAGAGAGGGTAGGGAGCAAGGTGACATTGTTAATAAATGCTATGAACTCTTTGGCCGGAAGCTGCCATCTGAACACAGAGCTTCATTATTACTTTGCAATGGGTAAAAATGGAGTGCCTTTACACTGTCACCTTAGAGGCAAAGAATGAGCAACCATTTTACTGGTATTTGGGATGCTCTGCCACAGACTCTCTAGAGATGCTGTCACATTTTGATAGACCATCAATCTCAGCTCTCAGGCGATTGGCTCCCACCTACGCTGATGTGGAAAATCAATCTTGATTCCCAGAAAGCAGAGCAACTGTTACCAAAGGTCACAAAACAATTGCAGTTGCTTTTCTGCAGCAGTGCATGTAAACGTACTTCTAGCGGCCTTGGATAAATTTATCTCTCTGTCCTACCCTATGCTCCTGGCCAAATTAAAAGGAGGAATGATGGAATCCAAACCTCTGATAATGGAGAAGTCAAGCAAAAGGGCTGTCATTAAAAAAGAAAAAAAAAAAAAACTGTAACAGAGGTTAAACTGAACTTAGAAATACAGAAAGTAATGCTATTTCAAGTTGCCCTCATATATGTCATGGATTCAGCCTAAAGCCAAATTCAATACACTTCAGTTCCTTCAACACCCTGATTTCTGACAATAGACAGTGTCGTTCCAGTAGGGCACCTAGAGTCACTTGGGGCTTCATCTCGATGCTTCCCTTAGTCCAACAGACTGCCAGTTTCTATCATTTGCTGTTTCCTCTTCAGAACATCCCTCCCATTTATCTCTATTTTTCTTTTCTTTCTGATGAAATAATTATCTACAATTACACTTGGATTATTGAAATAACTTGGTTAAAGAATCCCAGTTTAACACATTCCCTTTTCCAATCCATTCATTTAATTCACCATCGCAGGCCTGCTTTGTACCAGGCATTTTCTCCTGTACCTTGAGATTTGCGTGTTACATGCCCATTTAACTGAGAAAAAAAGTAAGACTCAGCAAGTTTAATTGTGTAGAACACCCACAGTCAAACACCCAACACTTGGAAGGTCCAAATTGGAACCCGGACCTGAGGGGGCCAAGTCTGGTGTTTTCTGCCCTCACAGCCCTGCCCATTTCAGCCGACTCCCCTGCTGAGGCCCACGTCTGCCTCAGCACTTGCAGGATCTCCAACAACCAGATTCTCCCTTGCCAAGACCCTGTCTGCCATTACTACAGCCCAAACTCACCCAGAAATCTTGTATTCTTTTCCTCTTTCTTAGGAACTTTTCACCTGAAAAGTTTATCTATAAATTGCCGCATTGGATAGCTTTTTTTGCCAATTTCTGGACCACTGTTCATATAGTCCATCCTTAGTTTGAAAAGCTTTCTCAGTTTCTTTCTACCTATTAAGCTCACACTCACCCTGGAAGCTCAAGCTGCTTTCCCTATCTCCCTAGAAGACTCTACAATTTTTCTGATTCCTAATGACTTCTTTTTGCTCTGAACTGGAAACACTTATTATCTGTGCAGACGGCTGGATTCAGTTTCCACAGACTTGCTCTCACTATCGGTCCCTCTTGGGGAGCATCTTGCCCACAAGTCTTCAGTGCCCAGAAGGCGCCTCGGTCTGGACAGCTTGATGTTACCTGACATAATGTGACTAATGATTTCCTAAATCCTACTCCCTACATTTCTACAACGTGCACCTTTTCTTGTGGTATATCTTTCACTCATTTCCATGAAGCTCACTCAATTATAAAAGAAAGGCCCTGTATATCCCCCTCCCCTTCCATCACACAAGAATACAGCAAAGAAGATATCTACTGGTGAGGACAGTCTCTCCCGAGACATGGGAACCTGACAAGACTGTGATCTGGGACTTCCTGGCTTCTGGAACTGAGAGAGATGTTCATTTTGTTGTTACAAACCACCCAGTTTTATTATTAGCAGTCCAAATTGATTAAGTCACTCTCATGTTTCAAGCAGGATTGCAGTTGTGTGTTCGTTGCTTGTAATTCAAAGACAAAAATAATTGCAAACCATAGGGGAAGATGACAATGCAACATAACCACACAGAGCAAGAGGTGTCAGAGCTTTTATTTTATGTATGTTTTCTGATAGCTCAATTCTAAAATGTCAGAATTGACAGTCGGCTCAAGAACTGAATCCTCAAACCTAGCAGAGCAGAGTCACGTTTTACTCAAGGGTTGGGTTTTAGAGACAGCATGTAAGGTGGAAACTATGTAGAACATTCCTTAGAGAATGTTGGACTGACATGCAGTCCCTCATGGCTATTTTTTCCTTCTTTTTTTTTTTAAACTGGCAACTAGATGAAGTAGTTGGCTTGAGTTTAGGACACATGTTGTAGAAAAAAAAATTGCAACTTTAAATAACTTGCAATATTCAGCTCAGCAAAACGCTACATTATGGAAATTACATGAGCAGTGATATTGGCCTTGGGAAGAACAGATTTACATTTGTTTTGGAGCATAAATTCATTTTACTTCTCCCAAAGCCCCATGTACGTCACACAGCAGGTACTCAGTAAATGCCTGTGATTAAATTCTTTAGTGGCACCCTTGCATTTGAGAAATTAGATCCCTTCTCAGTCTCTCCTCCTCCCCTCCTCCACTTCCCACTTTGCACCCTCATGCACCTGAGGGCAGTAGAGACCTTCATTGCCACGACCTTCATGGCAATGCAGAGGACTTGGGCCCAATGTCAGGCATGAGTATTTCCTCTGTGGTCTGAGGTGACAGGGACATTTGCACTCATTTTCTTCATTCAAAGGCAGAAAAAAGAAGGCTCACCCAATTAGACTCTGTCAGAAAGTGCTTACTAAGAAGAGAAGTCTTTAATAATATCACTAGTGTGTGGATCTTAGAAAAAGCACATTACCCTCATGTGAGTAACAAAAGCCCAGTTCAGTTCAGTTGCTCAGTGCTGTCAGACTCTTTGCGACCCCAGGCCTCCCTGTCCATCATCAACTCCCGGAGTTCACTCAAACTCATGTCCATTGAGTCAGTGATGCCATCCAGCCATCTCATCCTCTGTCGTCCCCTTCTCCTCCTGCCCCCAATCCCTCCCAGCATCAGGGTCTTTTCCAATGAGTCAACTCTTCACATGAGGTGGCCAAAGTATTGGAGCTTCAGCTTCAGCATCAGTCCTTCCAATGAGCACTCAGGACTGATCTCCTTTAGGACGGACTGGTTGGATCTCCTTGCAAGGGGCTCTCAAGTGTCTTCTCCAACACCACAGTTCAAACGCATCAATTCTTCGGCACTCAGCTTTCTTCACAGTCCAACCCTCACACCCATACATAACCACTGGAAAAACCATGGCCTTGACTAGACAGACATTTGTTGGCAATGTAGTGTCTCTGCTTTTGAATATGCTATCTAGGTTGCTGAAAACTTTCCTTCCAAGGAGTAAGTGTCTTTAAATTTCATGGCTGCAGTCACCATCTGCAGTGCTTTTGGAGCCCAGAAAAATAAAGTCTGCAGTGCTTTTGGAGCCCCAAAAAGTAAAAGTCTGTTTCCTCATCTAATTTCCATGAAGTGATGGAACCAAATGTCATGATCTTCGTTTTCAGAATGTTGAGCTTTAAGGCAACTTTTACACTCTCCTTTTTAACTTTCATCAAGAGGCTTTTTAGTTCCTCCTCACTTTCTGCCATAAGGGTGGTCTCATATGCATATCTGAGGTTATTGATATTTCTCCTGGCAATCATGATTCCAGCTTGTGCTTCTTCCAGCCCAGCATTTCTCATGATGCACTCTGCATAGAAGTTAAATAAGCAGGGTGACGATATACAGCCTTGATGTACTACTTTTCATATTTGGAACCAGTCGGTTGTTCCATGTCCAGTTCTAACTGCTGCTTCCTGACCTGAATATAGGTTTCTCAAGAGGCAGGTCAGGTGGTCTGGTATTCCCATCTCTTTCAGAATTTTCCACAGTTTATTGTGATCCACACAGTCAAAGGCTTTGGCATAGTCAATAAAGCAGAAATAGATGTTTTCCTGGAACTCTCTTGCTTTCCCCATGATCCAGTGGATGTTGGCAATTTGATCTCTGGTTCCTCTGCCTTTTCTAAAACCAGCTTGAACATCTGGAAGTTCACAGTTCATGAATTGGTGAAGTCTGGCTTGGAGAATTTTGAGCATTACTTTACTAGCATGTGAGATAAGTGCAATTGTGTGGTAGTTGGAACATTCTTTGGCATTGCCTTTCTTTGGGATTGGAATGTAAACTGACCTTTTCCAGTCCTGTGGCCACTGCTGAGTTTTCCAAGTTTGCTGGCATATGGAGTGCAGCACTTGCACAGCATCATCTTTCAGGATTTGAAATAGCTCAACTGGAATGCCATCACCTCCACTAGCTTTGTTTGTAGCGATGCTTTCTAAGGCCCACTTGACTTCATATTCTAGGATGTCTGGCTCTAGGTGAGTGATCACACCATCATGGTTATCCGGGTTATAAAGATATTTTTAATACAGTTCTTCTGTGTATTCTTGCCACCTCTTCTTAATATCTTCTGCTTCTGTTAGTATGAAAAGGCAAAATGACAGGACACTGAAAGAGGAACTCCCCAGTTCGGTAGGTGCCCAATATGCTACTGGAGATCAGGGGAGAAATAACTCCAGAAAGAAGGAAGGGATGGAGCCAAAGCAAAAACAATACCCAGTTGTGGATGTGACTGGTGATAGAAGCAAGGTCTGATGCTGTAAAGAGCAATATTTCATAGGAACCTGGAATGTTAGGTCCATGAATCAAGGCAAATTGGAAGTGGTCAAATAGAGGATGGCAAGAGTGAACGTCAACATTCTAGTAATCAGCGAACTAAAATGACTGGAATGGGTGAATTTAACTCAGATGACCACTACATCTACTACTGTGGGCACGAATCCCTTAGAAGAAATGGAGTAGTCATCATGGTCAACAAAAGAGTCCAAAATGCAGTACTTGGATGGCATCTCAAAAACGACAGAATGATCTCTGTTCGTTTCCCAGGCAAACCATTCAATATCACAGTTATCCAAGTGTATGACCCAACCAGTAATGCTAAAGAAGCTGAAGTTGAATGGTTCTATGAAGACCTACAAGACCTTTTAGAACTAACATCAAAAAAGATGTCCTTTTCATTATAGGGGACTTGAATGCAAAAGTAGGAAGTCAAGAAACACCTGGGGTAACAGGCAAATTTGGCCTTGGAATACGGAATGAAGCAGGGGAAAGGCTAATAGAGTTTTGCCAAGAGAATGCACTGGTCATACCAAACACCCTCTTCTAACAACGAAAGAGGAGACTCTACACATGGACATCACCAGATGGTCAACACCGAAATTAGATTGATTATATTCTTTGCAGCCAAAGATGGAGAAGCTCTATACAGTCAGCTAAAACAAGACCAGGAGCTGACTGTGGGTCAGATCATGAACTCCTTATTGCCAAATTCAGTCTTAAATTGAAGAAAGTAGAAAAAAACACTAGACCATTCAGGGATGACATAAATCAAATCCTTTATGATTATACAGTGGAAGTGAGAAATAAATTTAAGGGATTTGATCTGATAGATAGAGTGCCTGATGAACTATGGACGGAGGTTCGTGACATTGTACAGGAGACAGGGATCAAGACCATCCCCATGGAAAAGAAATGCAAAAAAGCAAAATGGCTGTCTGGGGAGGCCTTACAAATAGCTGTGAAAAGAAGAGAAGTGAAAAGCAAAGGAGAAAAGGAAAGATATAAGCATCTGAATGCAGAGTTCCAAAGAACAGCAAAGAGAGATAAGAAAGCCTTCCTCAGTGATCAATGCAAAGAAATAGAGGAAAACAACAGAATGGGAAAGACTAGAGATCTCTTCAAGAAAATTAGAAATACCAAGGGAACATATAATATCTATATAGGCTCTCCCAAATTATGAATGGAGGTGTCTCCAGAATTTACTTGGAAGTCACTTTGGAATGTGGAACTATTTCCTTATAGCAACAGTGTAACTCATGGTATTCAGGTCCCAGGCAAGCCCACAGTAGCCTCTTTAATCCATGATGTAGCATTCCAACAGATTTCACACCCTACACCTAGAGTAGTGCTAGGCCCAGCCTTAGAACTGAGGATGAATGCTTGGAACCCTGCCTCTAAACTCCTGTTCCTGACCCTTGAGTTCTAAGGAGGATAAGATTGGAAACAGGCTGGGGGCGTCCCTCAGCTAGATCTCAATGCAGGCAGAGTAAAAGCCCAAAACAAATTTGGCTGGAGAAGCTGCTCGGAGGATCTGGTAAAATGTCCATAACTTCTCTTGCATATGACAGATACTTCAAGTTGCACAATGGAAAGGAATCTCCAATCCTTTTTTCCTATCTTTCCATGTTATTTTTGTTTTCCTGAAAGAACAGGATTTTGAAATCTTCCCTTTCTAGTGGGGTGTCCTTGGTTACCACTTTGGTGCTTGTGTTTCCTCATATGGCAAGTTATAAAAAATTTAGTTAGCTCATAGCATTCTTTTAAAACATAGTGGCTAGCGTTATTAAAATTATGTCTATCTACAAAATTAACTAAGAATGTTTTAAACCTAAGCAGCTTTCACAGGCAGGCAGCTTCGCTAGTGTAGTATTTCTTTAAGGTTGATGTATTGGTTACTAAAGTAATACACTGGCAGCCCTGGAGAGAAAAGGGCAAACTCACTTGGAATACAAATGGGCGCATTGAAGTAGCCTTACTGAGGACAACCCTGCTATGTTGCTCATGATGAACAACCTCTCCAAATGAAAGAGACTGTCCTAGTTGGAATACAGGTTCTGAGTTGTTCCTCCATTAGGAGGTTGGGTTGACCAGAACTTTCCATCTCTGTGAGGTGGCCTATGTCTAAGGTCACTTGTGAGATGAAGGTGTGAATCCATGACCCTGTCTCATTTATCCTCGACGTGATCTCACCTCCACTGTTGACCTCCTGGAGTGCTGCCCACATCTGCTGTCTACACGCTGTATTTATCCTCACTGAATTTTCGATTTGGCTTCTTTTTCTTGCAGGCTTATCAAATCTCTCACAGAAATAAAACCTCTGATTGTCCTGTATCAGGCAGTCCTAGAAGTTACCACTGTGTAACTTCTTGTTTTCTGCGGTGCTGTGTCTGCTGCTCAGAATTCTAAACCTAGCTCTCTTAGCTCTCAATCCACCTGGTCATTTCCACTAACCACAGAGACAGAAACACTGCGAGAGCAGCAAGAGCCCCAGGGATTGCTTAATGCTCATAGCAGAAGAGGATGAACCAGTCCCTTTCACTGTTTTCACTTTTGTAGTTGATAACAGAACATCATGTGGCACAGAGATGACTGAGAGGGGACACAGGTCTAAGCATGAGGTGGTTCCGAGGAACAGACAGCCCACAGCCCACAGGCAAGTGGGCTCCATCTCTACAGTCACTGAAGGTGTGGCCTTGAGCAAGTGCTTAATCTCACTGGACTTTGCTTTCATTATCTGGATTAGAAATGGTAATAACTGCTCCAACTATCTCTGTATCATCTCCTCAATCAAATTTAAATAATAGGTAATAACATATTTTGAAAAGCATGTGGCATATTAAGCAAATACAAGGAATTACAAGATTGATCATCACCATCATTTTAAGCCTATTCCATAGCCTTTTATTTTCTCTGAAGACGAATGTCATGTTGACCTCCACATATACCAGCTACTTGTCCAAAGAATACACTGACCTTTTTGAAATAGTTTTCTATTTCTTGGTCCACAGCAGCCCCTGTTTGTTGGCCTATGTCCCGCCTTCTCAGCAGTAATCTGATTTCAGCTTTGTTTGTAAACTTCTAATTCCATTTACTTTTCTTTTACCATATATTAGCATCAATGTGTAAATGTTTATTGAGCATCTACCATATGTGTTGAATACTTTACTGGTTCTTGGGAGTCCAAAGATGACTAAGGCACAGCCTTTGAGCTTAAATTGATAGTTACTCTCAGGTTGGCCAGTAAGAGAAAGAAAAATAGGAGGCTTATGGGGATATCCTCAAGAACCATGTCTGAGACTTTCATTGCTTCCATTAATACCATATTGACTAGGAGTCAGCATTTGACCCCAATACAGCAATAAAGGAAGTTGGGAAATATATTTTCCTGTGTGTCCAGAAAATGAAAACTGATAGGATCTGCTGACTACTTAGCATCATCTCTGCCATATGATCATCTAATAAAATATGATAATTGGCTATGGTGTCTGCATAGTGTCAAGGAATTAGAAATGGTACAGTCACTTGTCTGCCGAGGAGTTGGGGAAATTGACATTAAG
Organism: Budorcas taxicolor; assembly: GCF_023091745.1. NCBI lineage: Eukaryota > Metazoa > Chordata > Mammalia > Artiodactyla > Bovidae > Budorcas > Budorcas taxicolor. Next base: position 4,112,724 of record NC_068924.1, on the reverse strand, counting down.
GTGGAGCCTTGAACAATGAGTGTGCTTTGCTAGCTGAGCAAAGTGGAGGGACACTGCCTGTCACAGGGGAATAGTGTGGGGCCATTGCTGAGGTGCGGAGATGCATGTGTTTTAGGAGAACAGAAGACTTGTTAAGTTGAATTGCATAGAATACAGGAAAAAATAAAATGGGAAAGACAGGTTGAAAGTAGATTTCTAAGGTCCTTGACTGTCAGGTTAGAATTTATTTTACCCTACCAGGGGAAGCTATTAAAGATTTTTAATGAGAAACTTTGACATAAGTTGAAAGGAAACGTCCTCTGATGGCAGAGTTCAGGGGAAATTACAGTGTGGAAGACTGATTAAAAGGTAAGCAATACTGATGGTTTATAAACCAAGTGACACACTAGAATTTCTTGAGAGGTTTTAAAAACACAGATGTATGGTCTCTTCCATCGTTCAATCTTCCCTGGTGGCTCAGACAGTAAAGTGTGCCTACAATGCAGGAGACCTGGGTTCAATCCCTGGGTCAGGAAGATCTCCTGGAGAAGGAAGTGGCAACCCACTCCAGTATTCTTGCCTGGAAAATCCCATGGATGGAGGAGCCTGGAAGGCTACAGTCCATGGGGTTGCAAAGAGTTGGACACAACTGAGCTACTTCACTTTCACTTTCATGGTCTCCTCACTGGACCAATTTAATCAGCATTTCTGGGGGAAGTGTAGTATTTTTCAAAGCTGCCTAGTTCAGTTCAGTTCAGTTCAGTTGCTCAGTCATGTCTGACTCTTTGCGACCCCATGAATTGTAGCACGCCAGGCCTCCCTGTCCATCACCAACACCCAGAGTCCACCCAAACTCATGTCCATCGAGTCAGTGATGCCATCCAGCCATCTCATCCTCTGTCGTCCCCTTCTCCTCCTGTCCCCAATCCCTCCCAGCATCAGGGTCTTTATCAATGAGTCAACTGTTCGCATGAGCTGGCCAAAGTATTGGAGTTTCAGCTTCAGCATCAGTCCTTCCAATGAACACCCAGGACTGATCTCCTTTAGGATGGACTGGTTTTCATCTCCTTGCCATCCAAGACTCTCAAGAGTCTTCTCCAACACCACAGTTCAAAAGCATCAATTCTTCAGCACTGGCTTTCTTCATAGTCCAACTGTCACATCCATACATGACCACTGGAAAAACCATAGCCTTGACTAGATGGACTTTTGTTGGCAAAGTAATGTCTCTGCTTTTGAATATGCTATCTAGGTTGGTCATAGCTTTCCTTCCAAAGAGTAGGTGCAGTGAAGTGAAGTGAATCACTCAGTCATGTCTGAATCTTTGTGACCCCATGGACCGTAGCCTACTGGGCTCCTCCGTCCATGGGATTTTCCAGGCAAGCATACTGGATTGGGTTGCCATTTCCTTCTCCAGGGGAACTTCCCAACCCAGGGATCAAACCCAGTTCTCCCACATTGTAGGCAATCGCTTTACCGTCTGAGCCACAAGGGAAGCCCTCCAAAGAGTAAGCATCTTTTAATTTAACGGCTGCAGTCACCATCTGGAGTGATTTTGGAGCCCCCCAAAATAAAGTCTGACACTGTTTCCACTGTTTCCCCCTCTATTTCCTATGAAGTGATGGGACCAGATGCCATAATCTTAGTTTTCTGAATGTTGAGCTTTAAGCCAACTTTTTCACTCTCCTCTTTCACTTTCATCAAGAGGCTCTTTAGTTTAGATCCAGGGCTGAAAGTCACTGATCTACACTGATGAAATTATAAATGCTTTGAGAGCAGACTTGCTGATTAGACATTTTTAAATACTTTGGCAAGTACTAAAAGATCATGATACTTTAGTTAGTTGACTGATGATACTTCTGGTCATTGGTGGAGTTTTCCTAGTGCAGGTTAGTGTAAAATCTTGGTTTGGTTCCATTCACAGGCATAAATGACTCTGGAGAGTACTTTTTGGAGGGTAGGAGAAGAGCTTACCATGTGCAGGCATTGCGCCTAGTCATTCTCACATACTATTACTCTCACTCTCAAAAGTTCATTTTGCATTCATCCTTAGATATTATTAAGCATAGGATTCATTAATAGTATCCAGACAGTTTCTGAAGTCTTGGTCTGTTTTGAAATACTTCCTTCAATAACAATAACAAAAAAGACTCATTTGTCTACCTCCAAATCATTCTGACACTTCATCAACTTCACACTTTCTCCACCCAGGACTTTATGGGACTGCACCAGTTCACATCCTTTACACCTCCCCCAGATTTTTGGATTCCCAACACTCCTGATCACCATCCACCACTTCATGGTGGTGCAACTTCTACCCTCCTCCTGGTTGACCACAATCAGGAAGAGCTGATGTGTATTTTCCTCTTAAGAATGGGGTCCTCTAAGTCTGGTGCCCACTCTGGAAAGTCCCTAAGCAGATGAGGTCCAGGTGTTCTTGAAGTGTGCCATTTTTCCTTGGATGCCCCTTAATGTCTTGAACTTGGCTCTTTAGAGGGCTTCCTTGGTGGCTCAGATGCTAAAGAATTTGCCTGCAACCCAGGAGACTTGGGTTTGATCCCTGGGTCAGAAAGATCCCCTGGAGAAGGGAATGGCAACCCACTCCAGCATGCTTGCCTGGAGTGGATGGCTCTTGCTACATTTTTTGACTGCTCTATCACAGGACCCAAGCTCACTTAGAGTTCTAAATAGTCCCAACATTCCTCTTACCATCTGGTCTTAGAAGGTCTCTTTTTAGCAATGACTCGTTTGTAATTAGCCTGAAGTCTCACTCTCTCAAAAGCAGTATCTCTGAAGAATTCTTAGGGACAGTTGCAGGGCTGCACAGCTTTCAAATAATGAAATTCTGCTAAACTTCTATCATTTTCCAATGGAATCCATCCTGTGTTATACCACAGGGGTTCTCACATTCAGGGCTGTCTCTTCAGCATCAGGCTGCTGGGCGCTAGTGAGGCAGAAGCAAGTCCTTGACATCTGTAGGAACTGCAGGCCAAGACAGCAAGCAGCATATTTCTCCTCTAATATTTCCCACAGGTCACAAACCATGCACATTTAGCTGCTTGGAAAACCAAGAAGCATCTCAAATTTCCCCACAGTCAACAGGCCAATTAACATTCAGTAATAACCCCAGTTACAGCTGTATTTCTCTATTCACATGCCATTCTCTTTTGCAAGGCTGCTGTGCATTTTAAACTCTATAGTCTAGGTCCAAAGCGTGGGAGTTAAGGAACAGGTCTTAAATAAAACATGGTCACTAAATTTCTTACCTAAGTTTGTCAACAATCCCTGGGGAACTGTGTTTGCTTTATGAAGATGGCCCCTGATACGGCTTAGGCTGCAGGGTTTGCAGCTAAGTATTGGTGTTCAGTAGCTCGTGACTGGTTTGTCACTTCTCTTTGGCTTTCTTTCCCCCTCCCAGGAGGGTGAACTATAGGAAGGAGCTGCAGCTGCCCTGTCTCTGGAGTGAAGAGGACGCACTTCTTGGTGCTGCTGTGTCACAGGCTGCCTCCCAGCTGCAGGGCCGAGCAGCTGGAAACGAGGCTGCTGAAACTCCGACGATGGTTTTCCAAAACGTTATGGGGCTTCGAGTCCTGAGTCTTTTGAGGAAATATGAGGGGAATACAAATAGTTGACATCACACTTACATCTCCGGCAATCTTTCAACACTGCTTTCAAAGCAAAAAATTTCCACTTCACAGGAATGTGAAGCTGCCAAGTGTGAAGCCTGGTGTTCTCATTTGCATATCACTCCCAGAAGGCTTTTCTAGCCTCAGTTCTCCTGAGTCTGCTGCTTTGGGCAGAATAAAAAGAAGGCTGATGTGCTCTTCCGCTTTTCCAGCTCTGTGTAAGTCCCACCTCTGATATGCACACAAGAGAAGTGGGAAGTTCTTCCTTTGCCCCAAGCTGATTGTAACTTCAAATGATAAACTCAGTTTGGAATAAGCAGAAATGGTTTTATGTTCATCCATCACCACTTTGTAACCTTTTAGTCCTTGGATTCTGATAACTTCAATCTTAATAATCCTAATAAATAATAGGAATATTTATCCTATTAATAATATAATAATAATTATATATCCAATCTGTTTTTTTTTTTTTTTAAATCTCTCATTCTAGCTATGTATCTCCTAGATGGAGAGATGTTGAGAACCAGGAAGGATTTTCAAATATTCTAACGTAGCTCATCTGCAGTGCCTGGTCCGTCCTCTTTTGAGATCACCTGAATGGTTGCTGCTGTCATCTGTGTTCTCTCTGAAGTGCCCTTGTTGACCTTTGTCTGCAGTGATAGCTGGACTGAGACTGCTGTCGGCTAGGGGCCTGTCTCATGGACATGGGCTAAGCAGCCAGTAAGTACTTTTGATCAGTCCACCACCATCACTTGCCTTGTGAATGTACAGCTTTAGAGACATGAAATCCTACATCTCTATGAGACAGAAATCTCCTGTCTTTATTTCCACATGCATAAAGCATACTTTTCTTGAACTCCATTGCTATTATAAAGGGGAAGAAAACTGAGGCCAGAATGGGTCAGGCCTCCCCAAAGTTTCATAGAAAGTTAGCAGTAAAGATGGCAATCCAGGCCTCTACTCCTTAGTTCAGAGCTCACTCCCTGCTCCATATAAAGTAGCCGCCAGTCCTTACCATGTTCCAGTTGCTACCCCAGGTCTGGAGACACCGAACTGGCCAAGAAAGGGAGGAAAGGAGCTCTGCTGTTAGAGAGCTGACACTCCAGCGGCAGACACAGACGCTGGTCACAGGCAGTTTCAGTCAGTGGTGGAGAGTGTTATCACAACTGAAATGAGTTGATGTTTTTAATCCTCTTACTTCCAAGTAAAAAATGGAAAATCCCTCTGCAGTTATTTTTCTCACAGACGTCTAAAGTAAGCATGCAGTGAATGAAATATAATCCTGGGACTCGAGTGCCAAGAAAGACAATGAGTTTCAGGACATTTAATTGATTGTTTAATTAATTCAGCTTATTGGACACTTTTTTATTTGTCACACACTGTATTAGGCGTTAGGAACTCAAGGACAAGAAAGACAGGATCTCTAGCTTAGGGGGCACAGAGCATAGCAAGTCATAAATGAATGGATGAAATGCCATGAAAGCTACAGGAATGAAAGGTTGAAAGAAAATGCGATGGCAGCATGAATGAAAGATCAATTCAAGAGGTAGGGATAGAGGAGACAAAAAGGACTTTGTGAGGTACTGGCATTCAGGAGGGCTTTGAAAGATGGGAAATGCTCTCACCAAACAGAGAAGGGTTAATGGACATGAGCTGGACTTCAAAGCAAGAGACAGCACTCACAAAGTATAATGTGTGGGGTTTGTTCATGGCTCTCAAGTTTTCTATGAATTCTGCTGTTCTAAATCCATCTGTGCATATTCCTAAGTAAGGAGCAGAAGCAGGAGGAACAGTGTTTTCTCAAAGGTGTGTCTGGCAGGAAAGCGTGTTGGTCACAAGCCTGGAAACCAGACTTCTTGCATTTAAATTCTGTGAAGATTTTTGGCTTGTGATGGAATATCTACCTCTCATTTTTCTCATCTTTAGAATGTGCATGGTGAAAGAACAAGATTTTTGTAAGAGTTAAATGGATGTGAAGTGCTTATTAAGACAGTTGCTAGCACACCCTCCATGCAGGTTAGTGATCAATGCTTGGGCCGTGCGAGAATTACTAGTAGTAAACACTTCTGGCTCCTGTTCACAGATGTATGCTGTGGTCTCCTCTCCCAGGGCCCCGAAAGACAAGGCACTGTCGTTGAGATGGTGGATCAGCCAATGCCCTCTGTGGAGGAAGGGGAGAAAGACTCCTTGCTGCTTGCAACTTGCTGCTACCACCTGGGGTTGGGGGAGAAGATGTGGGAACGTGATTCTCCTCTTCCCCACCTCTATTTTAACTCATTTCCTTACCAACGTCTGTTTACAACATGTCAGAGATCTGACTAAGACCTGTGGGCTGCTCAGAGGGACCTTGGGAAGCGGCAGGCCCTACGTGGCCACTGTTGGCTCTGCTCAGCTTCAGGAGGGGATGAGGGTCCCCTTCCTCTTCTTGTCCTGCCAGCCTCTCCAGAATAAGGTTTTGTTTTGTTTGGTCTATGGCATTCTTATCCCACCTCTGACTGTCTTCGGCCCATGAGAGATAAGATTCTGTTTTTCCATCTGTCAAAACCCTGGATTCCTCCCTGACTCCAGAACAAAAGTGTCAGCACAGCATCCATACAGAGCCTCCTTCAGGTCCGTCTCCTCACCCGCCTCTTGCTCAGGCTCCTCACTCAGCTCCCATTTTCTCTCCTATCCTCAGAGCTCCTTTGCTCCTTCTTCCCTACATAACCATTCACTGCGCCGACCCAAATTTTCACCTGACCAAAAACACGGCATCCTATGAAAATTACATTGAGAATAATCTCCCTGCATCTCATCACTGTCACGTAGTAAAGCTGCTTCTCCTTACTCAGTGTAAGATTTTCATAAAACCATCTATTACCAAAGAAGAACAAACTATGTTTTAAAAGAAAGAAAATTCACAGCAATAATTTCCTTCTTTGGACAGGACACCTAAAACCTGGCAACCCAACTCTCCTTAATGGGTTGCCCACTTCTCTGTGCCTTTGGTCCCTAGCCATTTGCTCCTGTCCTTCTCGGATTAAGTTTTAATATAACCATTAGCCCTTCTATAAATTAAATGCTTGGTTTTGGCCATTTGGGGGAATAACTCAAAATTTTTGAAAATTGAATATTTGTCCTTTTAGAGCATTTTAAACCTGGCAATGGCAACCCACTCCAGTACTCTCGCCTGGCAAATTCCATGGGTGGAGGAGCCTGGAGGGCTGCAGTCCATGGGGTCGCTGAGTCGGACAAGACTGAGCGATTTCACTTTCACTTTTCACTTTCATGCATTGGAGAAGGAAATGGCAACACACTCCAGCATTCTTGCCTGGAGAATCCCAGGGACAGGGGAGCCTGGTGGGCTGCCGTCTATGGGGTCACATAGAGTTGGACATGACTGAAGCGACTTAGCAGCAATACAAAAAAGATTGGTTGACTGTGAAATACTGACAGTTTAACACAACTGCATTTAATCAGTAATACAGAAAAACACACTCTAATCCTATACATACAGTCTGCCAGGAGAGATAACCTTGCTTTGTGTTTTATAGAAAGTTGACCAGTTTATTTTCCTTAAAAATTATGAGTACTATTTCACAGAAAGATTGCAACACTGTACAAGATGAGTTTTGAAGACAGAACATCTTTAAAGCAGTGATGAATCATATAACTGGTGAGAAAAATGGTTAAAGGACTCAAAAATAATTTTAAAAGTCCTTAAGCCTAGTAGTTCTCAAGAGAGGTTTGTTTTGTCAAACAAATAAACAGCTTCAGCATTCAGTGTTATTGTTAACATTTCTAAGGGTGACTGTGAACATTTACCTTAATAGCTTTTCCCAAGTAGATGAGGAGCCTCACCCTGGCCCGTGAAGTCAGATCGCTCTCTTTCTCTCTCACATATACACAATGTACAAAACAAAACAAAAACAGACAAAGAACTCTAGCACATAGGCCCTCAGACTCCCAGGACCTGACTTTCCCAACTTTCTTTCCTATGACTTACAAGTCTTATTTCCTGATGTTCAGACCCATCACTTTATGTTCCTGGCACATAATTTTTCAGAAGCTCTAAGGCTTTTGTGATTTCCAGTTCTGATGTAAAATTATAGTTAATGCATGCGTTCAGGCAATTAATTCAACTTATACATTTTAAAGTTGGTACAATACCCACCCAGTAAGGGCAGTTCTGGGTGGGTCACATAGCAGAACTACACTCAGATCTTCTGAGACCTGATCCCACTCTGGCCTTTACTTCCTGTCCACCTGTGAGCTGTTCAATTAATTCCTTTCTTAGATGTGATTTTTTTTTTTTTTTCCACAGCAAAGGAGAGAAAAATTCAATGTTCCACCAGTTCTGCCACAAAGTGATTAGTGAGAACCCTGGTATGTTGTTAAATACATGTTCTCATGTTGGGACATGGCATGCTATATATACTCATGCAGAGATGCACATTTTTGGATGAGTTTATAGACTTCAGAAAAATATGTTAAAGTCTTGATTTTATTTATCTCTATAAAAGTTCTTGTACCATGAAAAGAAAAAAAAAAATAAAAGCAAGGAATTCTATTACAGAATTTATGGTTTAACACAATTGAATCCTGAATGCAAGATTCACCATTCCTTGTGACATTGTTAGGTCACTGAAATATCAGTTGAAACTGAAAGTGTTAGTCAATCAGTCTTGTCCAACTCTTTGTGACCCCACTGTCCATAGGATTCCCAGGCAAGAATACTGGAATGGGTAGCCATTCCCTTCTCCAGGGGATCTTCCTGACCCTGGGATCAAACCTGCGTCTCTTATATCTCCTGCATTATAGGCAGGCTCTTTGCTATCTGAGCCACCAGGGAAGCCTTAAAATATCAATTAACCAGGGAACATATTGCTATAGTTCTTTTGATTTTTCTGGTTAATAACTAAAAACTATTTTTTGCTTATTGAAATTCTTACTAAAATGCCCCTATTTTGACATAATACAGGATTTTCTACTCATTATTTAACACAGTGTGTTTGAGGGCTTGTTCTCCTGGGCCAGGCAAGTGCTGAGCCCTGGAGACACAGACCCAGGAGACCTAACAACTTGTCACTGTGAGGTGGGGGCCTCCAGGGCCTGTCAGGGGATGGCCCAGGAGAGGGAGGTATTTGCTCAGGGAACTGGAATAGGTGAGACTCTTAGGAAAGAAGATAGGAAACATCCAAAGATTGGAAAATGTCATGTATGAGGTAGAATTGTTTTCAGGGAATAATTCAGCATCTTCGGAGTGTGATAAGAGTGGGAGATGGTAAGAGGCGGGAGTGAAGGGTTAGGCTAAAGAGTCTGCCCTTTTTCCCAAAGACTGTGGCCATGGAACCCTGCATTATGGGCAAGGGAGTGATATAATCAAATTTATGTCTTAGGTCTCTTAACATAGAACAGACGCACAACCAGAAACAGAAGGATGGCTTGGAGTGTGGGTGGTAATACAGGCAAATGTCGTCAAAGACTGGACTGGCTGTGGATGGAAAGAAAAAGTCGGATAGGAATGATCTCCAACAGAGGAGTGATTTCTCGTGTGGGCCCCATTACCAGCCACATTAACCTCACCTGGAAGTTTGCTAAAAATAAAAATGGCTGGGTTTCATCCCAGACCTAGTGAATCAGAACTCTGAGGGAGGGTTCATCGCTCAGGCTTAACAATCATGCCAGGTGATTCTGATGTATCCCGTAGTTTAAGAACCATTGCTACAGATTGATTTATAGGATGTGTGCCTGCGTGAGTGCTAAGTTACTTCAGTTGTGTCTGACTCTGCGACCCTATAGACTGTAACCTGCCAGGCTCCTTTGTCACGGAATTCTTCAGGCAAGAACACTGGAGTGGGTTACCATGCCCTCCTCCAGGGGATGTTCCCCACCCAGGGACTGAGCCCATGTCTCTTGTGTCTCCTACATTGGCATGTGGCTTCTTTACCACTAGCATCATCTGGAAAGCTCTGATATATAAGATGTCATGTCATGTGATATGAAAGTCGCTCAGTCATGTCCAACTCTTTGTGACCCATTGGACTAAACAGTACATGGAATTCTCCAGGTGAGAATACTGGAGTGGGTAGCCTTTCTCTTCTTCAGGGGATCTTCCCAACCCAGGGATTGAGCCCAGGTCTCCTGCATTGCAGGTAGATTCTTTACCAGCCGAGCCACAAGGGAGGAATGATTTATAGAATAAGCTAAAGCAAAGCTAAGCTAAGTCACTTCAGTCGTGTCCGACTCTGTGCAACCCCACAGATGGCAGCCCACCAGGCTCCCCCGTCCCTGGGATTCTCCAGGCAAGAACACTGGAGTGGGTTGCCATTTCCTTCTCCAATGCATGAAAGTGAAAAGTAGAAGTGAAGTCGCTCAGTCGTGTCCGACCCTCAGCGACCCCATGGATTGCAGCCTACCAGGCTCCTCCATCCATGGGATTTTCCAGGCAAGAGTACTGGAGTGGGGTGCCATTGCCTTCTCTGGATTTAAAGAATAACCACGGCTAATTGATTTGACTTAAGGAGAAGAGGGGCATAGGGTGCCTCATGGATATCTGAGCAACTGATTGAATGCTTAGCAAATTCAAACATGGATGACACAGGGTCTCATAGTCATTGTCTTCAATGTTAGTTAGGATCTTTATGAGAACTGGCTTAATTTGCAATATATACCTCCACCACTCTTTCTCAAATGCACCCCAATCAGCCTTTGTCTACAACATTCTATTGTTGTTTAGTCGTTCAGTTGAGTCCTACTCTCTGCAACCCCATGTGCTGTAGCCCCGGAGGCTCCTCTGTCCATGGGATTTCCCAGGACAACATTACATAATGACCTCCAAATGCTGGATGCAATGGTCATTTCTAAATCTTTCTCCTATTTGTCTCTTTTGCATCATTTGACTCAGTTGATCACATGTGCCTTTGAAAAGTACTATTCATCCATCTCCATGACCCTATATCAGTGATATTGGTGACTCACTCATTTTAGGATAATTCAAGGAGAGTGTATTTGCAAAGAGACTAATTACCAAGATCTGAGTAGGGTATAGGAAAGAATAGAAACTTGAGGCCATCAAAAATGGAACTGTTATAGATCTTTGAAAAGTTGAAGGCAGGAAAAAAAAAAATTATTACAACTTCAGAGATAATAAATCATATAGTACAGGACATCAGGGGAGGGATCTCATGTTCAGGGTTACCCAGGATGATGAAATCTTTCAGGGGAGAATTCAGAGGAATACCTAACCTAGTGATTCTAACCTAGTGATTCTCAAAGTGTGGTTCCCAGACCAGCATCAGGAGCATCTCCTAGAATGTGAAAATGCAAATACTTATCTCACCCAAGAATCAGATAAGAATCAGAAACTCTGAGGATGGGGTCCAGCACTCAGTATATGAATCCTTGCAAGTGATTTCATGCATCCTTAAAGTTGAAGTACTGATGAGATCTTAGCTTGTCATTGCTTTACTTCCAAGGAGTAAACATCTTTTAATTTCATTAAATCATTAAATTTCATTAAATTGATTAAATGAAATTAATTTCATTAAATTAAAATTGTTGCATTCAGTTCAGTTCAGTTCAGTGGCTCAGTCGTGTCTGACTCTTTGCGACCCCATGAATTGCCACATGCCAGGCCTCCCTGTCCATCACCAACTCCCGGAGTTCACCCAAACTCTTGTCCATTGAGTTGTTGATGCCATCCAGCCATCTCCTCCTCTGTTGTCCCCTTCTCCTCCTTCCCCAATCCCTCCCAGCATCACAGTCTTTTCCAATGAGTCAGCTCTTCCCATCAGGTGGCCAAAGTATTGGTGTTTCAGCTTCAACATCAGTCCTTCCAAAGAACACCCAGAATTGATCTCCTTTAGAATGGATTGGTTGGGTCTCCTTGCAGTCCAAGGGACTCTCAAGAGTCTTCTCCAACACGACAATTCAAAAGCATCAATTCTTTGGCTCTCAGCTTTCTTCACAGTCCAACTCTCACATCCATACATGACTACTGGAAAAACCACAGCCTTGACTAGACGGACCTTTGTTGGCAAAGTAATGTCTCTGCTTTTGAATATGCTATCTAGGTTGGTCATAACTTTACTTCCAAGGAGTATGTGTCTTTTAATTTCATGGCTGCAATCACTATCTGCAGTGATTTTGGAGCCCAAAGAAATAAAGTCTGACACTGTTTCCACTGTTTCCCATCTATTTCCCATGAAGTCATGGGACCAGATGCCATGATCTTCGTTTTCTGAATGTTGAGCTTTAAGCCAACTTTTTCACTCTCCTCTTTCACTTTCATCAAAAGGCTTTTGAGTTCCTCTTCACTTTCTGCCATAAGGGTGGTGTCATCTGCATATCTGAGGTTATTGATATTTCTCCCGGCAATCTTGATTCCAGCTTGTGTTTCTTCCAGTCCAGTGTTTCTCATGATGTACTCTGCATATAAGTTAAATAAGCAGGGTGATGATATACAGCCTTGACATACTCCTTTTCCTATTTGGAACCAGTCTGTTGTTCCATGTCCGGTTCTAACTGCTGCTTCCTGACCTGCATACAGATTTCTCAAGAGGCAGGTTAGGTGGTCTGGTATTTCCATCATTGCATTAACCACCCGCAAAACTGAATCACTTGGTTCAAAATTGGGAAATGAGTACATCAAAGCTGTTTTTTGTCACCCTTCTTAATTAACTTATATGCAGAATGCATCATGTGAAATACCAGGCTGGATGAAGCACAAGCTGGAATCAAGATTCCTTGGAGAAATCTCAATAACCAATAACCTTTATAGCAGAAAGCAAAGAGTATCTAAAGAGCCTCTTGATAAATGTGAAAGAAGGGAGTGAAAAAGCTGGTGTAAAACTCTCTGCATTCAAAAAATGAAGATCATGGCAGCTGGTCTGACTGCTTCTTGGCAAATAGATGGGGAAACAATGGAAACAGTGACAGACTCTATTTTCTGGGCCCCTAAATCACTGCAGATGGTGACTGCAGCTATGAAGTTAAAAGACACTTGCTCTTTGGAAGAAAAGCTATGACCAACCTAGACAGTATTAAAAAGCAGAGACATTACTTTGACAACAAAGGTCCATATAGTCAAAGCTATGGTTTTTCCAGTAGTCATGTAGAGATGTGAGAGTTGGGCCATAAAGAAGTGCTGAAGTGCTGAGTGCTGAGTGCTGAAGAATTGATGCTTTCGAACTGTGCTGTTGGAGAAGACTCTTAAGAGCCCCTTGGACTGCAAGGAGATCAAACCAGTCCATCCTAAAGGAAATCAACCCTGAATATTTGTTGGAAGGACTGAGGCCAAAGCTGAAGCTCCAGTGCTTTGGCCACCTGATGTGAAGAGCTGTCTCATTGGAAAAAAAACAAACAAACCCTGATGTTGGGAAAGAGTGAAAGAAGGAGGAGAAGCGGAGGACAGAGGATGAGATGGTTGGATGCCATCACGGACTCAAAGGACTGAGGCTGAAGCTGAAGCTCCAGTGCTTTGGCCACCTGATGTGAAGAGCTGTCTCATTGGAAAAAACCTTGATGCTGGGAAAGATTGAAAGAAGGAGGAGAAGTGGAGGACAGAGGATGAGATGGTTGGATGGCATCACGAACTCAAAGGACATGAGTTTGAGCAAGCTCCAGGAGATGTTGCGGGACAGGGAGACCTGGGATGCTACAGTCAATGGGGCTGCAAAGAATGGGACATTACTGAGCGACTATAGGACAACAACAACTACCACCTCCAAATTTGTCTCCTGGTTCTGTCCCTACCCCTTCAATCTAGTCTTAGCATAGCAAGAATTGTTTACATCTAACTCATAACTTGTCATTTCTCATCTCAAAATCCTATAGTGACTTCATGTATCAGCCAAGCTAGGTTATAGTTTAGTATCAGAAACTGAAACAAAAACAGCTAATAGCACAGATTTTTCTTTCTTTCTTAGGGTATAAATCTAGTGTGGGCCCAGGGGCTCTGCTAAACACAGTCACTCAGGGTACCAGAGCAATACTCAGGGTACCAAGGCTGTGACTTGACGTGCACTTCATCATCCCTGCAGCAATGAGAACATTAGCAGTGTCTTTCAAGGATTCCACTCCTACCCAGAAATGTCACATTCCACTTCCACTCCCATTTCTTTGGCCAAAAAAGGTGTCTTGCTTTGTAACACATCACTACAAGATCTCAGTTGCATGTACCAAACAAGGCATAAATGCAGACTGGCTGATGTAAATAAATGCTGTCAGCTGCTGCAGCCTTCGCTAGTCTGGGTGGCCTGCTTTAAGTTAACAGTTCATCTGGGACAGCTCTGTTGAATACGTTTCCCATCCTCCTTCTAAGGTGATGGGCAAGCAGGACAGGTTTTTCTCATGGTGATGGCAGAAGAGCAAGAAGCAAAGCCCATCACAAGTTCTCACCTGCATCATATCTACTTATATCCTATTGGCCAAAGCAAATCATGTGACCAAAATCCCCAGCCAATAAGTAGAGACGTACAGTCCGTCTACAGAGAAGCCAGGGGATGCGCCTGGGTGCAAAGAAGTGCAGGCTTGGGCCAAACAACAGAAAATATCACACGTGGCCACACCTGGCTTTAAAGAAACAAGGGAATATAATCCTCCTTGGGTGCCTAGAAGGATGATTGAAAACATTTGTTAAACATCACTAAAAATCATCAGTGGTGTGAGTCAAAGTCCCTACAATGGCCATAAGTTGGATAGAATCTGGCTTCTACCAGCTTCCTAACTTCATCTCCACTACTCAGTCGAGCTTATGGCATTCCAGTCCTACACCAAGCAAGCTCTTACCTCAGGGCCTTTGCACTTAACCGTTTATTCTGCCAGGGATATTCATCTATTAGATGTTTGCATGACTTTCTCCCTTACGTCCTTTTGACCTTTAATTTAGATGACTGCATTATCTAAAACTGAGATTCCCTATGCTACTGATCCCCTTTCCTTGCGTTTATTTATCTGTCGTCATAACCCTTATTTCCTTCTCATGCACATATATACATTTTACTCGTCTCGCCTCGCTCCATAAGGACAGGGATTTTGATCTGTTTTGTTCACTTTCCCTAAAATCTATAATTTAATCTGGCATATAGACATGTACATATTTGATAGCTTTTTATTAAGTAAATGAATGACTATCTTGGAAGCTGATATTTTTGTCATCAGACACAGTCATTGCCTTTGTATTTTAAAAGTTGACTGAGGGGTCCTGCTGCCTTTGTGGTTTCATTCAGCCCAATCTGATGGACTGGCCACTCTGCATTAAGCACACTCTCTTCTCCAGGCAATATCATTTGGCAAAGGCAAGTTTATAGAACAAATGGGACACTTCACAGAAAGCCAGGATCTTGTTGCAGTTCTCCAACAGGTATGAGTATTTCCTTCAAAGGACGTTTGGCAGTATCTGGAGACTTTCTTTGGATTTCCACTAACAGGGGAAAAGTGCTGCTGTTATCTAGTAAGCAGAGACCAAGAATGCTGCTAAATAACCTGCAATACTTCCCTGATAGCTTAGACGGTAAAGAATCTGCCTGTAGATTCTTCTTCAGATTAACCTGGAAACCCAGGTTAATCTCTGGGTCAGGAAGCTCCTCTGGAGGAGGGCATAGCAACCCTCTCCAGTATCCTTGCCTGGAGAATCCCATGGACAGATGCCTAGAGGGCTACAATCCATGGTGTTGCAAAGAATCAGACCTGACTGAGCGACTAACACACACTACAGCCTGCAATGCCTGGGATAGCCACCCGTCCTGCAACTCCCGGGAGAAGGCAATGGCACCCCACTCCAGTACTCTTGGCTGGAAAATCCCATGGATGGAGGAGCCTGGTGGGCTGCAGTCCATGGGGTCGCTAGGAGTCGGACACGACTGAGCAACTTCACTTTCACTTTTCACTTTCCTGCATTGGAGAAGGAAATGGCAACCCATTCCAGTGTTCTTGCCTGGAGAATCCCAGGGACGGGGGAGCCTGGTGGGCTGCAGTCTATGGGGTCACATAGAGTCGGACATGATTGAAGCAACTTAGCAGCAGTAGCTGCAACTCCCTCCCAACAAAGATTACCAGGCCCCAAGTGTCAATAGCCCTGAACTCTAGAAACCTTGTCTTAAGGGAAGTGGAGTGACTGATCACATTTGTTCTGAAAATTGCTTCAGATAATCAGTGTTTGACTACATCTCAGTATTAGACTAGAAGAAACACAAGGATAACAGTTGAAATGGTATTATTCACTGGTATATTCCTAGCACTTTTATACAGTGTCTGAAATATAGTAGGTTCTTGAACATTAATTGTTGAATGGGTTAATGAGAAAAAGGTGTCATATTAAAGTGCTAGATATATTTTAGACCCAGTAAGTACTATGATGATGATTAAGCTATGCCTGGCTCCCTTTATTCTAGTTTATATTCAGATTTAGCCCTATACTATTCACAGCTCTGTGGCTTTTGGTCTACTTTCAATATCCATGAAAGGATAAAGGAAAGTCGTATTAGTCCCAGCCTTGTGAAAACGTTTATATATTTTGTTAAAATGTCTGCTGAAGAAATATTTGCTCCTATGGATGAAACAGGAAATGAGTTTAGTTACTGTGGAAATTAGAGGTGAGCTTGAGGTATTAGAATTCAGAGAATTATTTTTAGTTTGGATAAATAGTTGACCAAAATATTTCCTTCTTTTTTTTTTTCAGTTTATACACTTGCTGATTTGGCCCATGCTTTTCTCTACTGCAGGCTTCAGATGCATACCAGATGGATTTCTCAGCAAAACCAGTTTATCAGTCTGCGTGCCATTTCCTGTCAGAGCTTTATGCTCAAGTGTCTCTACTTAGGCATGTGCATATACAGGGTGAGTTAGTTTATCACACCAACATTCATTTTAGCTATGTAACAACCAAGATCTATTTGGTGTTCAGATAAGGTTTGCTTGGGGGAAAAATCAGTTGTTGTTTTTTTTTAAGAAAATGAGGATTTCACAGCGTAACCAAGGTGATTGACTCCTACATATTGAGAGCACCTTTTGTCCAGAGACACAGAAATGAACTTAAAAAATAATCTCAATCCTGAAATCTAGAATTTAGTAAAAGATTGTGAGTTTGAAGGAAAATACTAGGTCTCCCATCCCCCAACCCTCTTTCCTCCCATCCTCCCATCCTCCAACCCCAACCTTCCCTATTGAGGCGAAAGATTCTAATATCCACCTGGAAATTCTGGATCCCTGGAGACATCCTCTCTTTCCCATATGCTCTATATTTAAGGCTTCACTTTTCAAATATGGCCTGAAACTGTCTGCTTCTCATATCTCTATGTCAGCCTCCCTAGATGGAGCCTCCTACCCCTCCTGAGTCTGTTTCCTTAAATAATGGTCTATTACCTTCAACTCTTGCTTTCCTAAGATCAACTTTCTACATAGAGAGAGATCTTTTCATAGCTTGTCATATTATTTCATTTCCTTGCGTGAAACCCTCCAAGGGCTTTCCAGTATACTCAGAACTGAAACTCGTTACCATGACCTTCAGGACCCCACATGAATTTCCCTGATTACTTCTTTCACTTCTGTTTTCTTTCCACTGAGCCTCTTGCTCATCCAACTCTTGCCCTTTTGCTGTTCCTCACATCTTCTCTAGAGTGTCTCTGCCTTGGTGTTGGAAGTGCTATTCCCTTTGACTAGAATATTCTTCCCTGTTATTTCTATCCTATTATTTCTTCACCTCCTTTGTCTGTGTGAAGTCGCTCAGTCGTGTCCGACTCTTTGCGACCCTGTGGACTGTAGCCCACCAGGCTCCTCTGTCCATGGGATTCTCCAGGCAAGAGTACTGGAGTGGGTTGCCATTTTCTTCTCCAGGGGATCTTCCCAACCCAGGGATCGAACCCCAGTCTCCTGCATTGCATGCAGACGCTTTATCCTCTGAGCCAGCAGGGAAGTCTAGAGCTCAGCAAATATTTCACCTCCTTAGGATAGAGATTTTCCTCGCCTAATGTGCTTTTTTTCCTTACAGCACTTACTATATAAATTTTTAAAAGTTTATTTATTTTGATTGGAGAATAATTGCAATACTGTGATGCCTTTTGCCATACATCAACATGAATTGGCCACAGGTATGCATGTGTCCCCCCATCCTGGACCCTCCCCACCTCCTTCCCACCCTATCCCACTGGGTTGTCCCAGAGCACCAGCTTTGGGTGCCCTGCTTCATGCATCAAACTTGCACTGGTCATCTATTTTACATATGGTAATATACATGTTTCAATGATATTCTCTCAAATCATCCCACCCGCACTGTCTCCTGCTGAGTCCAAAAATCTGTTTTTTACATCTGTGTCTTCTTTGCTGCCCTGTATGTAGGACCATTGCTACCATCTTTCTAAATTCCATATATATGCATTAATATATGGTATTTGTCTTTTTCTTTCTGATTTACTTCACTCTGTATAATAGGCTCTATGTCCATCCATCTCATTAGCACTGACTCAAATGTGTTCCTTTTTATAATTGAGTAATATTTCATTGTGTATATGTACCATGGCTTCCTTATCTATTCATCTGTATTTGGAGATCTGGGTTGCTCCCATGTCCTAGCTATTGTAAACAGTGCTGCAGTGAACACTGGGGTACATGTGTCTCTTTCAGTTCTAGTTTCCTAGGTGTGTATGCCCAGCAGTGGGATCGCTGGGTCATACGGCATTCTATTTCAAGTTTTTTAAGGAATCTTCACACTATTCTACATAGTGGCTGTACCAGTTTGCATTTCCACCAACAGTGTAAGAGTGTCCCCTTTTCTCCACACCCTCTCCAGCATTTATTATTTGTAGACTTTTTGATGATGGCCATTCTGACTGGGAATACCAGACCACCTTATCTGCCTCCTGAGAAACCTGTATGCAGGTTAAGAAGCAACAGTTACAACTGGACATGGAACAATGGATTAGTTCAAAATTGGGAAAGAAATAGGTAAAGTCTGTATATTGTCACCCTGCTTATCTAACTTTTATGCAGAGTACATCATGAGAAATGCTGGGCTGGATGAGGCACAAGCTGAAATCAAGATTGCAGAGAGAAATATAAATAACCTCTGATATGCAGATGACACCACCCTTATGGCAGAAAGTGAAGAGGAACTAAAGAGCCTCTGGATGAAAGTGAAAGAGGAGAGTGAACATACTGGCTTAAAATTCAACATTTGAAAAACTAAGATCATGGCATCCAGTCCCATCACTTTAGGCAAAGAGATGGGGAAACAATGGAAGTAGTGAGAGACTTTATTTTCTTGGGCTCCCAAATCACTAAAGATGGTGATTGCAGCCATGAAATTGAAAGACACTTGCTCTCGGGAAGAAAAGCTATGACAAACCTGGAAGGCACATTAAAAAGTAGAGACAATACTTTGCCAACAAAGGTCCATATAGTCAAAGCTATGGTTTTTCCTTCACTGGAGAAGGAAATGGCAACCCACTGCAGTGTTCTTGCCTGGAGAATCCCAGGGATGGGGGAGCCTGGTGGGCTGTCATCTATGGGGTCGCACAGAGTCGGAGATGACTGAAGTCACTTAGCAGTAGCAGCATTATTTTTCCAGTAGTCATGCATGGATGTGAGAGTTGGATCATAAAAAAGGCTGAGTGCTGAAGAATTGATGCTTTTGAACTATGGTGTTGGAGAAGACTCTTGAGAGTCCCTTGGACTGCAAGGAGATCAAACCAGTCCATACTAAAGGAAATCAATCCTGAATATTCATTGGACGGACTGATGCTAAAGCTGAAGCTCCAATACTTTGGCCAGCTGTTGATAGAGTGTACTCATTAGGAAAGACCCTGATGCTGGGAAAGATTGAAGGCAGGAGGAGAAGGGGACAACAGAGGACAAGATGATTGGATGGTATCACTGACTCAATGGACATGAGTTTTGAGCAAGCTCTGGGAGACGGTGAAGGACAGGGAAGCCTGGTGTGCCGTAGCCCATGTGGTCGCAAAGTGTTGGATACAACTAAGCGACTGAACAACAATTCTGACTGGCCTGAAATGATACTTTATTGTGGTATTTGCATTTCTCTAATAATGAGTGATGTTGAGTATCTTTTCATGTGTTTATTAGCCAACTGTATGTCTTTGGAGACATGTCTGTTTAGGTCTTTTGCCCACTTTTTGATTGGGTTTTTCTTTTTTTCTGGTATTGAGCTACATGAGCTGCTTGTATATTTTGAAGATTAATTCTTTGTTAGTTATTTTCTGTTTCTAACTTGGTACAAGTTTCCTGAAAGCTAGAACATTTTGTTGTTCATTATACCTGGTGCCTAGAATTGTACCTAAGTGTAGTTGCTCAGTCGTGTCCAACTCTTTGTGACCCCAGGGACTGTAGCCCTCCAGGCTCCTCTGTCAATGGGATTTTCCAGGCAAGAATACTGGAGTGGGTTGCCATTTCCTTCTCCAGGGGATCTTCCAGACCCAGGGATCGAACCTGGGTCTTTGCCTCACAGGCAGATGCTTTACCCTCTGAGCCACCAGGGAAGCCCAGAATTGTACCTACCATATGCTCAGTTATGATTAATTAAATGAATGGAGGTGGACCAGAATGTTCAATGATGACTTCAAAGTCCATGTTTGGGATTATAATTGGGAAGACTTTATGAAGAAAGTATTAAGTATTTCCTGAGTTGGACAAATAGTGTTGCAGTGTGATTAAGGATGTGAGTTGCAGAGGAACTGCCTGGAGTTTACCACTTGTTGACCTTGGGTGAAAGTGAATGTTGCTCAGTCGTGTCTGACTCTTTGCAATCCCATGGACTATATAGTCCATGGAATTCTCAAGGCCAGAATACTGGAATGGGTAATGGTTCCCTTCTCCAGGGATCTTCCCAACCCAGGGATCAAACCCAGGTCTCCCGCATTGTAGGAGGATTCTTTACCAGCTAAGCCACCAGGGAAGCCCACTGACCTTGGGTAATAATACTAAAACTCCCTATGCTTCACATTTTTTTTTTGTCTTTATGAAACATAATAGACATGATAACATTGTTTTACAATAAAAATGTTAAATGTACTCATTTTTAATTTTATAAAACTCATTTATCACTAGATTATTATGAGAATTAAGCAAATACATATAAGCATCAGAAAAATAGCACATTGTAAACATTCCATGAGTGGACATATTACATCAATATCCAATATTTGTAGCTTCTGTGTTTGCAAATTTATCCACTCCCTAAAATTTAAATGTAACTCCAAACTTAATACATGAAGTATTTTTGTGGTTAGTTGCAGACACATGCAAAGTGGTGAAAATTTTGAGCTATCTAACACATGTAAGAGGGTGAACAAGGGAACACTCTGCCCTCTTGTTCCAGCTCTCAGCCTATAAACAAGCATCCTTTTAGTGACACAGTTTTCACATTTTTGTGCTGTTGGTTTTGTCATCTGAAATGGCCCTGAAGTGTAGCTAAAGTGCTTTCTGGTGTTCCCAAGTATAATAAGGCAAATAAATGTGTAAACTAAGCTTCATTTAGGCATGAATAATGGTGCTGTTGGCTGTGAGTTCAATTTAATGAGTCAATAATATTTGTTAAAATAAAGTCCTTAATCATAAACACACATAAAATAAGGTTATGCATTTATCAGTTGATGAAAAAGTAGTGATCAGAGAGGCTCCTGGGAACCTAAGCTTGTATGTTCCCCAGGAGCCGTGATTCAGTATTTGCTAACTCAGTGTTCATGGTGACAAGAACTGACTGTTTCTCTCCCTCTAATCACTAATCAACCTCTCCAGCAAGTAGTTTTCATTCTGAAACTTCGTCCATTTCATCGCAGCTCTTCCCTCTACAATATTTCTCCATCTGATTCACACGTCCATCACTAGGTATTCTGAGAAAATCCAAAAGAGGGAATTGTCCAGAATCAAGACCCACAGGAATGAAGGACTCTCGCAGGACCCTCAGCTTTCTTCTCTCTGCTGGTGTCATTCTTCCCTCTCTCCATTTGCAATGTGACTTTTTCTGGTCTTTTTGGTCTATTTGGAAGGAGTGTGGCTGCCAATAGCTGATTATTTTTAAATCCTATCTTCCAAATAACCAAATAAACATGGTCCAAATCTCTTTTCAGCTTCATGCATACTGAGAAACACTTAGATTCCTGCTTGGATCAGGTGCCACAATCCTAGATATTCAGCTGAGGCATGTGCGTGCATGTGCGTGTGCGTGTGCGTGTGCGTGTGTGTGTGTGTGTGTGTGTGTGTGTGTTGTTATGAAGTGTTATTGCGGCTGCAACTTTGTAGGTGATGTCTGGAGTCTAGAGCTGCACTGTCTGATACAATAGCTACTAGTCCTATGTGGCTGTTTACATTTAACTGTAAATTAATTAAAATTAAATACAATTAAAAAGTCTTCAGTTATACAGTCACATTTCACGTGCTTAACAAGCACGTATAGCTTGTGGCTACAGCCCTGAACAGGGCAGAATTAGAGCACTTCCATCACCACAAATTTCTATTATACAGTGCCACTACAGATAAACTGGTTTTTCCCAGAAAGAGGGTGGAGGCGGGGGTAGGGAAGAGTGTTTCTGGGCAGATGTATCAGTAGGTTTCTCCAACATCTGTTCTGCAATACTTGATAAAACTTGTCCCTTGGAACAATTTCTCCCTCTGGCACTCAGGAAGGATATTTTTATACTCTTTCAATTGCCCTGTGATCCTTTTTCTCCTCAATCTTCACCCTCCTCTAAGTGACTCAACCATGCCCGTGGCTTTTAATAGCTACACGTTGATGATTCCTAAATTTACGTCTTATTCCCAACACCTCTTCTGAGCTCCAGACCCACAGACCTAACTGCCTACTTCATATCTTCAACTGGACATGTAAAGACCATTTGGCATTAATATCTGACGTTGAGTTCTTGATATACAAGCCTTCTTCTCTTTCCCTATCTCCAGACTCAAAAAATGGCCTCTCTATCTGCCTAGTTTGTTATGCCAGAAGCCTTGGAAAAATTCATGACATCCTCTTTCACTTCTCTCTCAACACCCAATCCATCACCAACTGCTGAATTAAACATTCAAAATATTTCTCTAATCTAGTCACACTTCTTTACATTTCTAATACCACAATCTCCTTCTACTTTCCCCCTAGTTAATATTATTTAACATTTTTTCAGCTTTCTGTTTCTGCTTCAATGTCATTTTCTTAAGGAATCCTTTTGTGCACCTGATCTAAATTCCACCTTTTAATATCATCTCACATTACATTTTATTTTCACAAATACCATGGATCATTTACTTACCTGTTCAATATCTACCCTTTCTTATCTAGCTTGATAAGCACAAGAAACATAGCTGTTTTATTATACTTTAAATCTTTTGTGTCTGGCACTTAATGAGGGCGAGCTAGCCCTTGGTTAGCATTTATCCAATTTTTGGAACATATATTGTGAGCTTTGTGAATTCCTATTTTCTTCTTCTCTGTGGTCATGGATGTCCTTTGAATTCTGCTCTTTATCTTATGAATTCAGGTTTGGCATTTTAAGGATGACTCCCAGTCAACATTACAAGACCTGGCTCTTCTGGGAGACATCTCTTCTCTCAAAATTAGCCTCTTTCCTGCCTTCCTAGTTTTCTCAGAATACTGTGAAAATTCTAACCCACATGATTCTTTCCTTCAGGATACCACCTAGCCTGCACTGCCATTCTCAGTCAGCAACTAAGACCCTTGAATGCTCTTGTTAATTTCTCTTGTAGTTTGTTAATCCTACTCTATGGAAATAGCACCTCCTAGAAATGGCCTTATCATTGCTTCCTACTTTTGCAAAATGCAATGCAAAAGTAGGAAGTCAAGAGATACCAGGAGTAACAGGCACCTTTGGCCTTGAAGTACAAAATGAAACAGCATAAAGACTAACAGAGTTTTGCTAAGAGAACACATTGGTCATAGCAAACATCCTCATCCAACAACACAAGAGACAGCTCTAAACATGGACATCACCAGACGGTCAACACCGAAATCAGACTGATTATATTCTTTGCAGCCGAAGATGAAAAGCTCTATACAGTCAGCAGAAAAAAAGACTGAGGGCTGACTGTGGCTCAGATCAGGAACAACTTATTGCAAAATTCAGACTTAAATTGAAGAAAGTAGGGAAAACCACTAGACCATTCAGGTATGACCTAAATCAAATCCCTTATGATTATACAGTGGAAGTGAGAAATAGCTTCAGGGGATTAGATCTGATAGAGTGCCTGAAGAACTATGGATGGAAGTTCATAAAAACGTACAGAAGGTGGTGACCAAAACTATCTCCAAGAAAAAGAAGTGGAAAAAGGCAAAATGATTGTCTGAGGCTTTACAAATAGCTGAGAAAAGAAGTGAAAGGCAAAGGAGAAAAGGAAAGATATACTCATCTGAGTGCAGAGTTCCAAAGAGAGCAAGGAGAGATAAGAAGCCTACCTAAGTGAACAATGCAAAGAAATAGAGGACAAGAACAGAATGGGAAAGACTAGAGATCTCTTCAAGAAAGTTAGAGATACCAAGAAATATTTCATGCAAAGATGGGCACAATAAAGAATATAAACAGTATGGAAGCAGAAGATATTAAGAAGTGGTGGCAAGAATATACAGAAGAACTATACCAAAAAAAAAAAGATCTTAATGACTGGGATAACCATGATGGTGTGATCTTTCACCTAGAGCCAAACATCCTGGATTGTGAAGTCCAGTGGGCCTTAGGAAGCATCACTATGAACAAAGCTAATGGAGGTGATACAATCCCAGCTGAGCTATTTCAAATCCTAAAAGATGATGCTGTGAAAGTGCTGCATTCAATATGCCAGCAAATTTGGAAAAATCAGCAGTGGTCCCAGCACTGGAAAAGGTCAGTTTTCATTCCAATCCCAAAGAAGGGAAATGCCAAAGAATGCTCAAACTACCACACAGTTGAGCTATTTTCACACGCTAGCAAGGTCAGGCTCAAAATCCTCCAAGCCAGGCTTCAACAGTATGTGAACTGAGAACTTCCAGATGTTCAAGCTGGATTTAGAAAAGGCAGAGGAACCAGAGATCAAATTGCCAACATGCATTGGATCATAGAAAAAACAAGAGAATTCCAGAAAAAAAATATACTTCTGGCTCATTGACCATGCTAAATCCTTTGACTGTAGGGATCACAACAAACTGGAAAATTCTTAAAAAGATGGTATTATCAGACCACCTCACCTGCCTCCTGAGGTATATCAAGGCTGTATATTTTCACCCTGCTTATTTAACTTATATGCAGAGTACATCATGCAAAATGCCAGGCTGGATGAAGCACAAGCTGAATTCAAAATTGAGAAATATCAATAACCTCAGATATGCAGATAACACCACCCTTATGGCAGAAAGTAAAGGTGAACTAAAGAGCCTCTTGATGAAAGTGAAAGAGGAGAGTGAAGAATCTGGCTTTAAACGCAACATTCAAAAAATGGAGATCACGGCATCTGGTCCTATCACTTCATGGCAAATAGAAGGGGAAACAATAGAAACAGTGACAGATTATTTTCTTAGGCTCCAAAATCAGAGACTGAAGCCATGAAATTAAAAGATGCTTGCTCCTTGGAAGAAAAGCTATGACCCACCTAGAAAGCATATTCAAAAGCAGAGACATTACTTTGGTGACTAAAGTCCATGTAATCAATGCTATGGTTTTCCAAGTAGGCATGTATGGTGGTGGTTTAGTTGCTCAGTCACGTTCAACTCTTGCAACCCATGGACTGTAGCCCTCCAGGCTTCTCTGTGCATGGGATTTTCCAGGCAAGAATACTGGAGTGGGTTGCCATGCCCTCCTCCAGGGGATCTTCCTGACCTAGGGATTGAACCTGGGTCTCCTGCACTGCAAGCAGATTCTTTACCAATTCAGCTTCCAGGGAAGCCCTTAGTCATGAAGAGAAGTGAGCATGTCAGCATAAAGAAGGCTGAATGCCGAAGATTGATGGTTTTGAACTCTGGTGTTGGAGAAGACTCTTGAGACTCCCTTGGACTGTAAGGAGATCAAACCAGTTAATCCTAAAGTAAATCAACCCTGAATATTCGTTGTAAAGACTGATGGTGAAGTTGAAGCTCCAATACTTTGGCCAAATGATGTGAATAGCTGACTCACTGGAAAAAGCCCTGATGCTGGGAAAGATTGAAGGTAGGAGGAGAAGGGGTGACAGTGGGTGAGATGGTTGGGTGGCATCACTGACTCAATGCACGTGCATTTGAGCAAACTCCAGGAGATGTGAAGGACAGGCATACCGTGCCAGCCTAAGGGGTTGCAAAGAGCCAGACAGGACTGAGTAACTGAACAGCAAAAGCGACAGAGATTTTTAATACACATCCTAGATAACCACAAGGTCCTACACACCTTCTAGTGTCTGAGGTCTCACTTTTGTCCTGTCTCACTCCTAATGTTGTCATGCCCAAGTTCATGTGCCTGACATAAACTAAGACCAAACAAGCCAAAATGGACGAGTATGGAGCCAAGAAAACATTTGTTATAGAACCATGCAAGGAGTATGGGGCTGCTCTCATTCAAAGATGTGAACTCACTGACAGATTTTAGGGAAAAAGTTTTAATAAGCAAAATTTGGGGAGAGGGAGTACTGCAGGGTGTGGAACCCTCCTCTGATTTGGTGGTGGTGAGGTAACAGGGATCTTAATCATCAGCCTTCTGGTTCCAACCAGTCTTAGGTCTAAGTGTTTATTTTAAGCCTGATGTAATCATCCTCCACTTGGAGAGGGGTAGCCTCAGTTCTAGCAGAGCTCAGAGTTATGTATCAAATTGTTACACAAATCCCCCCAGGAGGAACCAGGCTCAAGTCCCATCCTGCACTGCCATTCTTCCAGCATTCCTCACTCACCTAAATAGTAACTGTTTGAATCTGCCCTTTGGAACACAGGGTAGGTCTAGGAGATGGAAACCTTTTTCCTATAAACAGGAAATGGGGGACAAAGAAAGGTGTCTGTACCTGGGGTGGAAGGGAAAACACAGGATCCTGCACAGTTTCAAACTCCCATTTTCTCTGATACTTCTCCATCTTGAGGGGTGGCAGAGGACTTCAGTTTTAGGGGGACTTGGTTTCACTACAACTTTAGGAGGTTTATCAATTGTATTCACCTCTGTCCTTCCTGCAAATTGCCACTTTCCAAAACACAGAACTTCAGAACTGATCTATGGGAAGGACCTAGGAAACATCTTATCCTGCCAATTTGTAAATAAGAAAACACACCCAGAAAGTGGCAGACTTGTTACTATACCCAAGGCCTTCTATACCCAAGGCCTCTGTCTCTGATGCATATGGCACTTGAAGCCCACATCATGCTCAGAAGCCTCCCTGGCTTCCTCTCCCACATGTAAAAGACAGTTTTTGCTAACCATCCATAGACTTTGCATAATCAGGTACTTATCTACCTTTTCAAACATATAACCCATTGTCCCTGTATATAGATTCCTTTCCTTTCTGATACTTTATTCACTAGTCTTTGAACCGTCCACATTTACCTCCACATGTACTTTTGCTGGGGAATCTTTAGTTTTTTTATTGATTTCACCTAGAATATCTTGCTCTAGTTTTATCCCCTGCTGTAGATCTTGTGTTTTGAAGTCTAAAGCATGCCTCATATGAATATGTGAAACATTTAACCAGTTTCCCCCATATTGACTATGGCCAAATTTCATTTGATAGAAGTCATAAATATCTACACCATATTCTCAAGTTTATATAAAAATGGAAAATATTGGGAAATATTCACTTAATGTATTCAACTCCCACAACAGTGATTTCTTAACAGCTGGCAATTTTAGCCTATTAATTTCTCACTTGGTAAACCATGCATCGGATCTGATTGCCTCAAATGACCCCACCTCCTGTGTCTTTTGTTTTTTATTTATTTATTTCTTTTTAAATCTAATTAATTAATTCATTTTTTTTTACTTTACAATACTGTATTGGTTTTGCCATACATTGACATGAATCTGCTATGTATGTACATGAGTTCCCAATCCTGAACCCCTCTCCCACCACCCTCCCCATATCATCTCTCTGGGTCATCCCAGAGAGATGCACCAGCCCCAAGCATCCTGTATCCTGTATTGAACCTAGACTGGTGATTCGTTTCTTACATGATAGTATACATGTTTCAATGCCATTTTCCCAAATCACCCCACCCTCTCCCTCTCCCACAGAGTCCAAAAGTCTGTTCTATACATCTGTGTCTCTTTTGCTGTCTCGCATACTAAAGTGCACACCCATCCTGACTTTCTCTGAGTTGAAGCCTGGGGGATAGAAATCGGTCAGAAGAGGAGAGATGTGGAAGTCACAAAGAAAAAAGGAAAGGCTAGAAGATACCAGAGGAGAATGAATTTGTAATATTTCCTCAACCAAAAATGGAGATTAAGAAATACTACCTGAAGACTTTAGTTCTTACAAGAAAATTTGCATACCAGGGATTATTTAAAATATAAATTGAACCCAAGGGTGATTTTAACGTTTTGTTCCTGGCCACTAAGCCTGGAAACCAGCACTTAGCAGTTTAAAATAATTAGAAAATCAAACGCCTTTATTAGAAAATGAAAATTTCTTGGCCCATGACTTGCTGCACTGAGTATATTAGCATTTATTACGGACTCAGCTCCGTACTCTCTTCTAATGTGTTCTGCTAAAGAATTCTTAGAGATATCTATACAAATACAGTTTACTTTAAAAGATAAAAATTAACTTGTAAATTCTGAACTGTAAGAAGAACAGAAAGCTCAAAATCTTAAATTAAGTGGTTAGTTGCTTATCCATTGCTGATGTTTAACTACAATATTCAGGAGATATCTCAGTGTATTAAGTTTTAAAGGCCTATGTAGTTTTTAAGTTGATCATCAAAAACAATAGAATTTAAGTGAATGCCAATAAAATCAGTGAATTATAAATAGTCTCTCTTCCAGCATATTTGATCAGAGCTATCAATAAACAAAATTGTGTTTCCTAGGATTTCAGGCATGAATACTAATCTATTAACATAATGTTCTACCAGAGGACCCTAGGAGAATATGAACAATTTGGACATCTATTGAGTTACTCTTAATAGAAAACTGGACATGTATGCATTTCAGGAAATAAAATAACATTCTTAATGTATTTGCATTAAAATATTGCTTGTATATCTATGACTAGTATGATTTTTGTCATAAAAATCCAAGTTATATAAATAAACTACTCTACCTATCCTTGCCCATTTTTCCCCCATACTTTGACTCCACGTTAGCTGATATTTCCAGTGGTAAAATTGATTCTTGCCACAAAATACATGTCTCTACTCCCTTTTCACCAAAACCCAACACTATTGAACTAAATAAAGTGGCAGAGTTTCACCCAACACTGTACAGTTGCCATCCTGTCTTCAGTGGGATGGTGAAGACCAAGACTACAAGCAAAAGCAAAAATTCTTACAGCAAGATGAGCTCTCTTTAGGCTTTGTCTCTCTGCCTCCCCCACCAATAAGGCACACTCCAAACTCTATAGCAGAGTAGCCCCTAAGCAGGTCCAGAAAGTGTCAGATTTGTCACTATATCCAAGGCCTTCTAGCTTTCTCTCTGATGCACTAAGACACTTTCAGTCTCCACCTGCTGGGAGGAAAAGCCCCCAGCTCCCACAGATCACTTCCCAGGAATCCTTACAAATGCTACCAGATTGATCATCTGCCTTCACATAATTTTACATGGTTTGGTTTGTAATTTACTGAAAGCACTTACGTTTTGAGGGAAAACTATATATGATCTTCAAATCTAGTATTTTGAACTATTTGGGATCATTTTAAAGTATCTTGCAGGTTTAGGCATTCTGTTGAGGGCGTTGGTCCTAAATAATGAAATAAACTCATATTGGAAAAAAAAAAATCTGGTTAACACTGACCCACCAACTGTGGTGTTCATCAAGATGGGTGAAGGTGTGAGGGTGAACATAACGTTATTGATTTCAGGCCCTAAAGGAGACAGCCTGTGGACACTCCAAAGCAAAAATGTCAGAGGAGGATATCTTCTACTAAAAGCCTGCAGGGAGATAGTCAAACAAAGAAGCACCAAGAGCAGCAAAAAAAAAAAAACAAAAAAAACAAAAAAAACACAACTGAAGTGCCACTCCATTTCCGGTTTCTGGTGGCTTCTAGAAGGGACAGGGTAAAAGCCAGTTTTCAAGGAACAATGTTCTAAAACCAGGCCCACAGAACGCCCCCAACCTTGTCAGACAGCTGCATGTATTTGGGGAAGTAAGTCTGTATCACTGTGCACCTTTTAAAACTGCAGTTGAGTACTAAATAATGGAGTAGCTTTGTTTGTAAGCAATATTTATTTTTCATGAAGATAAGAGGCAAATTACATTTGTTACAGAAAACACTATGAGAGGAAAAGCTGCATGTTACCAATATAACCAAAAAAAAGAAAAAAAAAAAAAACAGAAAAAATTCTACTTATGAAAGTGCTCTGCCCTATAACATATTGAACAGAAGGCATTATTCCAGGTGAGTGAGCCATACAGAAATGAGGATTTATTAGGATTTGTTTTGAAATGTAATTTGTACGGTGAGCTTTTTATTCCTTTGATGGCAATGAAGCAGATTTATTGGCTACATGTTGGAAGTGCAATAGATAACAGATAACCAAGGGAGAAGTTTTCATAAAACACTCAGGAAAGAAAAAAAAGAAGTGAGTGAGACTGCATGCTTACATGGCAGCTAATAAATAAAAAGTCGAGACAGGGCTTTAACTGAAAACCATCCTGGTTATTGCAGCTTGGAAGGTTTATTGAAAATTGGGTAGAACACTCTAATTTTTCATACTTAACAGTTGAGCAAGTTAGTGATATAACTCAAATTTTGGTTTTGGCCCAGCAATTCTATGTTTTCACAGGAAGCTTTCAAGAGGCTTGCAGGGAAAGAATGGTTACTGATTATTAAAGGGTCTGGTTGTGCTCTTTCTGACTGCACTCTGGATTTCGGACAACTCAACAGTAGAGTGTTTATTTTTACCAGTCATCCTTTGAGGTAAAAACACAGGACACTTTCAGGGAAATTTTGAAGGAATATCCTCAATAAGCATTGACCTTTTAAAGAGCTTATCAGAAATGAGCTCCTAAAGATACTTGAGAACTTGGTCCTGAAAGCATCATGCTCAGAAATCCAAATATATATAGGCTGCTCATCTGACACTGAGACTTAATGAGTCCCAGTTACACATCCCTCATTCGACTTGTCTGTGTTCAGTAGGGCCCTGGACTCAGGGAAGAAACCAGCTCTCCTTTTTTCTTTCAAGGTGAGAAGAAAAATGTCCTTCTCTCTGAGCGGCTCCAGAGCTATCTTCATGTCAACATTGTTCTCTTAGAGTCTTGTTTTGGAGAATGATGAATCACTTCCTACGCCTGTAGTCAGTCCCTGAGGCCTTAACAGACATTAAGGAGCCAAGGAGGAAAAATTACTCTAAGTACCAATAATAACTACCAATGCAAAAACCATTTCCTAGGGTAGAGCAGGGCCAAACTTGTGCTCTCACAAATTGCAGTGAGGCTTCTTAGAACAAGTGCCATAGATTTGGAAAGAACCAGAGACCCCAGGTCTCCTTTCACTTGGTTCAGAAACAGGAATTCAACTGAAATGAATAGTGAGTACACAGGAATTTATGTCAATGAAATTGGGTTGCTTTAATGCAAAAACAGCTTCTGGGCTATAAGTGATCCATGATGGCTTGCCAAATATAAAATGCCATTTTATATATATATATATATATATATATATATATATATACACATTGTCTCATTTAATAATGACTCGTGCTGAAGACTGAAGATGTCGCTCAGTCGTGTCCGACCCTTTGCGACCCCATGGACTGTAGCCTATCAGGCTCCTCCATCCACGGGATTTTCCAGGCAAGAGTGCTGGAGTGGATTGCCATTTCCTTCTCCAGGGGATCTTCCGGACCCAGGAATTGAACCCACGTCTCCCGCATTGCAGGCAGACGCTTTACCGTCTGAGCCACCAGGAAAGCTCATAAGGACTCATAAACAGATATATATATGGAAGAGATAGGAAGAGATATGGAAGAGATAGGAACACAAAAGCAAGATACATAAAATTAATTGGCATAATCTGGAGAGTATGAATCATTATCAAATATGGATCCCAATCAAATAGTCCATCCCACTCCCAGTTATGTTAATATTTCAATGCTCACATTTTTTTACTTTCAACTTCTCAAACTTTTCAGTGAGCATTATTTTGAAAGGCTCATACAGAGTCCCCATGACATTCTCCAAAGGAGTTACTTTTGTGGAGAGGTTTTGAGAAGAAACAATTCAAAATTCTGCTTCAACTTATACATTTTCTCTCATAGAATAATAATAATAAACCTTGTGAGAATTTTTTGAAGACAGGTGTTAATGAGTTTACATGCCTCGGCAAGATACACTAAGAGAAGACTTAAGGGCTTTATTTCTAAAGCCCTATATTATGATGACATGCTTTTGGAGACAGGTAATTATTGTCTATATAGGTAAGTATGTAGTACATCTCATGAGAAAAACGGCTAGGAATGTATCTTTTCCCAGAAACCATATTTCCCTCTTTTTATAATTAAGATGTATGCACAAGAAATGCTCATTTATTGGATTTTTAATATAAAAGGTGCTTTCTTCGAAAGAGCAAGATCCAAAATTGTTTTGTGATTCAAAACTTAAAAATAAACAAATTAATCTTCCAAATCTTCTAAAGACATGTTTAATGTATTTACTATGTCCCTTATTTTGTCAGATTTTAAGAGTCTAAATAATTAAACCATATGTAAGCTCTGGTGTACCTGGTTATATATACTGAGTAAACCATTTGGTCTATTTACACAGAGACATGGAGATGACATATATCCTCAGACACTATTGTTAAATGCAATCCTATATTCTTGGATATAGAGGTTGATGATATGCCTTTCTACTTGTCATGGCACTAACAAAGCTAGATTGAAAGTCAGCAACCACTTGTATTCATTGCTTTTCAGGCTAATAGTAAGTTCGGTTGCTGGTGGGAAAGGGGTCTCTTACCACACCCTCCTTAAAATAAAGGTTCTTTCGTGTTTAATGAAAGTACATGCACAGTCTCTTATCGAGGTGGTCTTGAGCTGCAGATACAGTCGCACCGCTCATGATGATCCAACTGGATGTCAACGAGAGCCATATGCTTTGCTCTGCCCCTCCTCTTGAAATGGCCAGGTTCAAACTTTAACACCTAGGACAAGAAGCATTTCCTGTTAGAAAGTACCTGGGATTTAACTCAAATACATACCACTTATTCTCTTTATGAAAACTGGTTCTTAAGCCTTTGAGGATCCAATGAAATCTATGGGCTCACTATTAGAATGCACAAGTACAAATATTGTTATAGACAATCACCGACTCCTTAAAGTAATGGAATCCACTGATCACAGAGTAATGCATTACCTATGTGCAGGGTCATGAAGAGCGCAGGTGTCTGAGCATGTGTTTACTGATAACTTTCTAAGGGCCTGCTTTGTGCCAAGTGCTGTCCCAAATATTATTAATATCACAAAGAGTCTTCTGACTAAAGCATGTGTTATGGATAAATACAATGCTGAGACAATACTCTGCAGACAGGACAACGAATACAGTTGTGACCTAATATGCTGGTATGGGGACGTCCCTGGAGAGTGGTTAAGAATCTGCTAGCCAGTGGTCTGGGAAGATCCCACGTTCCACAGGGCAACTAAACATTGTGCCCCAACCATGGAGCCCGTGCCTGGAGCCAGAGCTCTGTAAACAAGAGGCCACCACAGTGAGAAACCCTTGCACCACTGCAGAGCAGCCCCTGCTCACAGCTGGAGAAAGCCCGTGTGCAGCAGCAAGGGCCCAGTGCGCCACCCCTGCCCCGCCCCGCAAAAATGCTGGTGTGGCTAAACATGTTGGTGAGGTAAGACATTTTGCCTCCTTAGTGGTCATAAATAACTGAAAATGTGTGTATGTTCTTACATATCTGTTAAGCTATATCAAATAATACCCTTTACAATTCAAAACAGATCATGTTCCACTAAAATGTTTGCATATTAATACCTTTAAAACAATCCAACATTTCTTGAATAAATCACATCCTTAAATGTTTACAATAATAAGTGTAAATGTGATTTTTTTAAGTTTAAATAGAAGCTAACCCTTCTTCCCTAGTGTGGCCTTCACTGAAGTCAATATTTGCTTCAAATTTTGCTTCACTTGAATTTTTTCATTTGAATATTTGCTTCAATATTTGCTTCACTTGAAGTCAATATACATAAATACTTGTTTTCCATATACAGTCAACTTAATTGCTTCTTTATTTATATTCTTAGGCTCCTGTTAGCTTTGATTTTTGATTCTGTTCTATTTTCCCTTTTCAACTTTAAACTCTGCATGATACTAGCATACAACTATGTAGCATTTTGTAGTTTTAAAAAAATTTGCACATATGCACTATTTCGTCTGTCCCAAGACAAACCTTGTCATAGAGAAGGCGTCTTTACTCACAGTGTATAGGCTGGAGAACTGAGAAGGCCAGGTGCCCAGCCTTCTGTCAGCGGGGACCTGAGAGCAGTGTGTTCTCTAGGCTTCCAGCACACTAGGACCCAAGGACCAACGCATCTCTAATGCAGCTGCAGCTTCCTTCTGTATCTCAAAGGTGTGGCAGGCACACGTGTGAACTGAAATGGGGCCCTGATGCTTGGTATACTTTGCTCCAAGATGAAGATTAGATGCGAGGAAATCTTATTTTCTAGGCTGTATAACTCTTCATGGCACGCCCCCCTGCCCAAATTTTTCTACTGGACTGTCTTCCTAGCAATGTCCTCATCCTTATGTTACCTTATGTTTCAAGTTATAAGCAAATAAAACCATCTACTAGCAAAACAGGCCTAGAGCCCTCAGTCCCCATGCATCCACTTTACTTTAGCGTTTGCCTTTTCAAAACATTGAGGGGGTGATATTTCTTTATTTGGCTGCATTGTATCTTAGTTGTGGTGCATGGGATCTTCACTGGGTCTTGCAGGAGCTTTCACTGGGGTGCACAGACGCTCTAGGTGTGGCACATGGCCTCCAGAGTGCACAGACTCACTGGTTGTGGTATGCAAGTTTAATTACTCCACAGCATGTGGGAACTTAGTTCTCTGACCAGGGACTGAACCTGTGTCCCCTGCATTGCAAGACATGTGCTTAACCACTGGACCACCAGGTAAGTCCCAACATTTAGCCTGTTTTTCTGTAAGAGTTCTGTGGAGCAGGTCATTTGTTCAATGTTCAGTAAAGTAAGGAACCTGGGCTCTGATAACACAGTGTGAAATACCTTGTCCCATTTGGAGAAGAGCTTCAAAAGGATATTTGTATTTTTGTGAGTACAAACTGGGGTTGGGGGATGGGGTGGGAAAGGATGGCCTAGAAGAGTTCATGAGGGAGGCACAAAAATACAAGATTATGGTAAAGCTAGTCCCAGTGCCAGTTCTGATAGTTTGATAGTACCAGTTTTGATAATTATATTATCCTCATTACCTAAATTCCACTGAACATACACTAGAATCACATAGTTTCATATGACATATGCTTTCTCTCTATTAACAAACACTTTGAGGGCAAGGATAGCAAAAATAATGACTAACATTTTTGAGTATTTGTTAGATGCCACACACTGTTATGACTGGAAGTATTAAACGTTTTGCATATCACTGTAACACTATGATATAGGTACTTTTCTAATACTGTTTCAGATAAGGGAAGAGAGAGACTAAGGTTGCAGAGTCAGTGACTGGTGTCACCAGTGTTTGTCTCCACGTGGCACAGCACATGCCCTTACCTGGAAGGTAGAGTTTTGTCTGTTCTCGTCAGCAGCATTGGGAACACAATAGGTTTCCAGTGGGATGCACTCCAGTGGCTATGGTGGGTAACGCTGCCACGTCACAATATGGGAACCTATATTCATGGCCTCTTTCCTGTCTCCACCCTACATCGCTTCTACCCCAACCCTCAACAAGGGGAGGGGCGCAAAACAAACCAAACCAGAGGCCAAAATGAAGTGGCCTATGCTTTGTATCACTTGCAAGTCTTTTACGATTTTGAAACAGAATTTCAAGTACTGAGAGCAGAGTGATAATGATATTTTCCTTTTGTTGCTCCCATGTTCACTCCTGCTTCACCTCTAAAGAAAATAAAAACTGTTGCTTCTCCATGAAAAACGAAGTAACCAAAGCATGGATGCAGTGTATATTGTATTTTGGGTTATTAAATACCCTGCTACAATAGATAGGAAAGCCCTCCAGTGCCACACTTGGTCAGAACACCCTGGAAGAGCTTAAAGTTTGGGTTCCTGCAACTTTGCCAAAAATTTCTCTAATATTAGTCACTATTTTCCAAACCTAATAAACCAGATCTGGAGGTTGAACTATTCAGGGGAAGAAAATGATTCCTAAGAAGCTGAGCAGATGATAAATGTTCTCTTTATTCCTATACACTAACAATGAGAAAATAGAAAAAGAAATTAAGGAAACAATTCCATTCACCATTGCAACGAAAAGAATAAAATACTTAGGAATATATCTACCTAAAGAAACTAAAGACATATATAGAAAACTATAAAGCACTGGTGAAAGAAGTCAAAGAAGACACTAATAGATGGAGAAATATACCATGTTCATGGAATGGAAGAATCAATATAGTGAAAATGAGTATATTACCCAAAGCAATTTACAGATTCAATGAAATCCCTATCAAGTTAACAATGGTATTTTTCACAGAGCTAGAACAAATAATTTCACAATTTGTATGGAAATACAAAAAACTTCGAATAGCCAAAGCAATCTTGAGAAAGAAGAATGGAACTGGAGGAATCAACCTGCCTGACTTCAGGCTCTACTACAAAGCCACAGTCATCAAGACAGTATGGTACTGGCACAAAGACAGAAGTATAGATCAATGGAACAAAATAGAAAGCCCAGAGATAAATCCATGCACTTATGGATACCTTATCTTTGACAAAGGAGGCAAAAATATGCAATGGAGAAAAGACAATCTCTTTAACAAGTGTTGCTGGGAAAACTGGTCAACCACCTGTAAAAGAATGAAACTAGAACACTTTCTAACACCACACACCAAAATAAACTCAAAAGGGATTAAAGATCTAAACGTAAGACCAGAAACTAGAAATAAGAACAAAAATAAACAAATGGGACCTAATTAAAATTAAAAGCTTCTGCACAACAAAGGAAACTATAAGCAAGGTGAAAAGACAGCCTTCAGAATGGGAGAAATTAATAGCAAATGAAGCAACTGACAAACAACTAATCTCAAAAATATACAAGCAACTCCTGCAGCTCAATTCCAGAAAAATTTAACGACCCAATCAAAAATGGGCCAAAGAAATAAATAGACATTCCTCCAAAGAAGACATACAGATGGCTAACAAACACATGAAAAGATGCTCAACATCACTCATTAGCAGAGAAATGCAAATCAAAACCACAAGGAGGTACCATTTCATGCCAGTCAGAATGGCTGCGATCCAAAAGTCTACAAGCAATAAATGCTGGAGAGGGTGTGGAGAAAAGGGAAACCTCTTACACTGTTGGTGGGAATGCAAACTAGTACAGCCACTATGGAGAACAGTGTGGAGATTCCTCAAAAAACGGAAATATAACTGTCTTATGCCCAGCAATCCCACTGCTGGGCATACACACCGAGGAAACCAGAACTGAAAGAGACACATGTACCCCAATGTTCTTCGAAGCATTGTTTCTAATAGCCAGGACATGGAAGCAACCTAGATGTCCATCAGCAGATGAATGGTTAAGAAAGCTATGGTACATATACACAATGGAGTATTACTCAGCCATGAAAAAGAATACATTTGAATCAGCTCTAATGAGGTGGATGAAACTGGAGCCGATTATACAGATTGAAGTAAGCCAGAAAGAAAAGTACCAATACAGTATACTAACACATATATATGGAATTTAGAAAGATGGCAATGATGACCCTGTATGCAAGACAGCAAAAAAGACACAGATGTATAGAACAGTCTTTTGGACTCTGTGGGAGAGGGAGAGTGTGGGATGATTTGGGAGAATGGCATTGAAACGTATAATATCATATATGAAACGAATCGCCAGTCCATGATACTGGATGCTTGGGGCTGGTGCACTGAGATGATCCAGAGGGATAGTATGGGGAGGGAGGAGGGGGGCGGTTCAGGATGGGGAACATGTGTATACCTGTGGCGGATACATGTTGATGTATGGCAAAACCAATACAATATTGTAAAGTAATTAACCTCCAATTAAAATAAATAAATTTATATTTAAAAAAATAAATAAAAAGACCATTATCAAAGCCTAATAAGTTGCCACGACTGACATCTATAAAATCAGTGCTCCGTTGATTTGCTTCCTCATTTAATGAGAAATGAAAGTGTGTGCTTTGGGGTAAAAGCCACGCCTGGCCAGTTTTCTCTAACTGGTCTCCTGATTGTTCAGGGATTTTCCCTGTGTTTTATATTAAGCCACGTTAGCCCAGTATATATGTGTTTTGCTGATAAGAGGAGAAAAATGAATTGGCAGACACTTTTCCAGACAAGACAGGAAAGCACTATTTGAACAAAGTGGAAATTGGACTGCTTTACTGGCTGATCACAGCACTGATGTTCAAAGC
This sequence comes from Budorcas taxicolor, assembly GCF_023091745.1. Lineage (NCBI taxonomy): Eukaryota > Metazoa > Chordata > Mammalia > Artiodactyla > Bovidae > Budorcas > Budorcas taxicolor. The sequence goes on along the minus strand of NC_068924.1, from coordinate 4,074,451 downwards.
TTTCAGACCATGTAATAGTCTTAGGTTCAGGTACACAGCATTGAAAGGAGAAAGAAAGCAAAAGCTGATTTGAGAGAGCATAAAAAGTTAAATGGAAAATGAAAAGCCTTTATCTGAGAAAGCAAACTGTCTCTGGGTTATCGTTTCACCTTTAAAGGGAAGGAACCACTGAATTAATTACAGTCGCTGTAGGACACTCACTAATAGGTACCTTCACAAAATGCTTTCCTATTTTCTGCTATATGATTCACTGCTGCAAGCATACACACTGAAATAAAAATCCATGGAGGAGCAGCCAGTCATTTCTTATCACCTATGGTTGAAAATGGCATTCTTGACCCTTCTCCACCATCTGGAAAACCACATGAAGCCAGGGAAAGTTGATTTTTATTAAATGGTGAATGACTGAAGCTGTTGGTGGCTTTCATACCACTACACAGAATCAAAGATGTTCAGTTTGCAAATTACCATATCACAAAAGATATTTACTACAATTACTCTCTTTGTTGCCAATAAAGCACTGAATGAATCATTGCCATGAAGTTATTACAGTAATAAAACAGTACTAGACAGAAATGCTACATGCTGAGTTGGACTCTTGTTTATTGGAAATATTAAAGAAAGGTCATTAAGGCCTTGTAATAGTTTTCAAATTAATGGCTGATGTAGGATCACAAATACATATTTTAGGACATGTGCACTGTATAAACTCGAATCATTAAGGGTTTACTTAAGATTCACCCAACTTCTAAAGCAGGCAGCATTCAGTATAAACACTTTCTTAAGAAAAAAAAGCTTCATATTTTTCCTTACTTTATGATTTCTTTCATGCTTATAGACTATAAAAATGTACATACAGTTAAGATTTTTAAGGTCTTGTAGTCAACCTTTCTGAAACCTAAAGTGACTACAAGCAAAAATATTTGAGATGAGAAAACATATTATTTTCTACCTGGGTAACTGCACAACTTGAAGGTAATAGTTTCAAGGGAGATTGAGAGTTGTAAGGGAAGGAGTGATACGAAGTCCTGAGATACAGTCCTCAATAAGAAAGACACAAATAACAGAGTTCAGCAATGCTTCTCTGACAAGCTAGGTATGAAGGTGACTAAAGGCTGGGCTTATAATGTGGATCTATACAACCCTTATGAATTTTGAAAATGCAATCTTGACATCTGTGAACATTTACTTATAACCGAAATTTTCTTGTGAGCACTCTGGGGTGTATTCAGCCTCAGTTCTTCCTTTAGAGGACGTAACTAGGTAAATGATTTTGACAGCATTTTAGAGGATTAATGACTACATGTTCAGCCCAATTGCAGAAAACATGATGGAAGCCGAGCTGGGCACCAAGTTTCAGAGCACGGCATTAACACTGAGTATCATTCGTGTCACAAATGGGTCTTTGTCTAGTTGGGGAGTATCATGCCTGAAGGCAGCTTTGCTCAACTTTGGCAAGAAGGCCTAATATGAATCCAGATCTACAAGGAAAAGGATGTATACACTTTGCTGTACTTAGAGGGTCCCGGCACCAGTAAGTCATCAAGGCTCTAAGGGAATCAGAAGGGAGCAAGCCTGACCACACTCTCAGGATATTCCACCCACAACTGTCGAGTGCTTTACAGCCTTCAGAGGCTTTCATTGTCCCAAGATCCCCAAGAGATAAGCAGCACAGATGTTACTAATGATGAGTGGATAACTGTTTTATACATAGTCTATACACATTAAATGTTCCAGATCATATCTTTGTTTTTCTGTATTTGCTTAGCATTTCAACCACCAACTTGTTTATATTCCTAACACAATCTCAGCAAGATAAGATTTAGGGAGTGGTGAACAGATATCATATAATTTCAGATCTGTCTGGGAACTCAAAATTGTAGGTTATCATAGGGAGTAAAAGAGGAAACCCGAGGCCCTGGGGAGTTTTTGGTGGCTGGTCCGAGGTGGCCTTTCATGTGAATCCACATGTTCTCTCTTCAGTTGTGTGATCTGCTTTTTCTCCATTGTCTTGTCTCTTATAGGAACAGGAAAGGGCTGCAAGGGAATCTTCTCATGGTCTCACTCAAAGAGGGAGAAAGAAGTAGGGAGACTCTACATAAGCTCTAGAAATGCTGTTTCCAGAAAAAGAATAAAGATTTTTGTGACTTTTGTTATAACCCTCAGATACGTTGCCTTTGCCATAGAGTAGAAACTTTTGGAAAAATATTGTTTTCCTGTCTTCTTGGTCTCAGTTTGCGATTTTAGCTAAATTTGTTTCAATGACAGATGCTTAAAACAAGTAAAAATTAAAAGTATCATTCTTTTATCTCAAGTCTAAATCTCAATATTTTATTATCTCCAATCAATCTTTTGTTTCATATATAAATATCTGCTTATATCTTCTACCTCTTATGTTAAATGGGCAACAAATTTTTAATACAAAATTCTTACATTTAATGTAAAGTTAAAAAAGTCATTCACAGTAATTTTTTCCATTGTTCAAGTGACTGGAATGGTTAGATGCTGTAGGTGCCAGAGACAGAGTTGTGTCTCAGCTTATGCTGTTCACTATGGGAGCCCCTGACCATGTGCAGCTATTTACATTCAAATTAGTGTAAATTAAATAAAATTTAAAACTTCAGTTTCTCATTTGCATTACACACATTTCAAGTGCTCTGTAACCACATGTTGGTAGTGACTACCAGATTGGATAGTACCGATATGGAACTTTCTCATCACTGCAGAAAGTCCTAACAGATAATGCAGTTTTGCCAGCATTGGGACAAAATCATGAGAGGTAGGACAGTGAACATTAACTTGTCTTTCTCTGTTGCCTCCTAAGCTTTTGGCTGTTGACTGAATGGACATAGCCAGGAGACCAAATGCTTAAAAAAAAATACAATAGTAAGCATTAATCTAAAAGGTCAATATATTTCTAGGGAACATCCCTTCATTATACATTAACAAGCAAAGATAAGAACTAAAATAATAGCATCCTCTAACTGTCTACAGAGTATGTTTTCTGGAATTTTCTCTTTTTAAAAATCCCCACCGAAAGTATTTTTTATATTCTATATATTCCAAGAGAAGAAATGGTTGCTAGGAAAGAGGAAAAATACTTTAGCAGGATACCTACAAACTTTTCAGAAGAGGGAATTGTACAGATGGAGCATTTTATTGCACAGTGCAAAATGCTCAGATCTCTACAAGGAGAAGTCATGTGACCTGGGGAAAGAGCAGCGAAACTTCCTTTTATTTATAATTTCCAATTATTAATAATTTTATAATTATACATTTAATTTCTTGGATTTTATTCCTTAAATGTTGAGCCTTGAAATATCTGTGGAGAGTCATAGAGTCCTGCTTAGGTGGCAAGTTCTAGTCACACCCTTAAGGGTGCTCATCTCTCATAAAAACTCATTTCCCATCTCATCAGTTACAACCAGGAGGCGGGGAGACCAGTTTCTCATTTTTCTGAGTTAAGACTACAGGCACAAAACTAACAGAAGAGAGGACAAGGATTCTTCCCTCACAAGACTGTGCCCAAGCAAGCCCTATTTCTGGAACTGGAATGAGTCTCCTGCTCTTTTCCAGGGAACTGGACAGAGTGACGCCTGGGACATACTTCAGGGGTATTTTAGGAGGCTGGGGAAAATGTGCCAGCCTCCTAAACGTGTGTGTTCCAGGTGTGCAGTAACTGATGGAGTGATTGATGCTCTTTTGTCCTTTTGTCCACAACTCAGCAGAGTGATTTGGCACAGAGCTCAGCAGACTCCGAGAAGTAAAAATATCATGACACGTTTCACAGAGATGCTTTAGATAGCAGTTTCAAAAAGATTCCACATTTTAGACCTACTCATGTGACTGAACAAAGAGATCAAGGGCTTTGCCTCCTAGATATTAATTGTGAATAGAAATATATAAGTAACAGCCTCTGTGCAGAGAGACAATAGACCTAAGAAAAAGACCGTTTAGATTCTTTCAGAGTTAACTGTCTGGGAGGTGAGGGCCCTTTTGGGTGTGTGTTTAACTCTGTGTTTCCACAATTAGCAATTAAAAAAAAATCAAACTACAACTTCTCTCTGAGAGGAGAGTCAAGATGAAAATAAAGCATCAAAGACCTGAATTTACATGTTTTCCTCACAGTAAAGACTGGGTAAAGATCTTGTCACTTCTTGGCTTATTTTAACGCAAACCAAATTATTGCATTCTGCATTTGTTCTCAGTGTATGACTCAACATTACAAAATTCAGGTTCTTAGACACAAAGGACAAAGTCCAATCTAGAGTTCATCAGGTCATACAAAAATAAAACACAATGAACACGGACAACAGCATTCTCTGGATATGAGAACAGATTTTTTTTTTTTTTTCCTTTGAAAAATGTGAGGTGGAGTAAGAAATTCTTGTTACTAAGAAAACATGCTCTATGTAGGTCTCAAATCGGGTCTGCATCTATTTGAGGTAAGCAGGGTTATCGTGGCCTCCAAGCTCCTACTTTTCCCACGTTGAAAATATCACTTATGACGAATTCCTTTTCATTTAGCTCAGTAATTACCTCTCAACTGATTATTGTTTTATTGTTTTCAGGGTAACAAAGTGGTTGTGTAAAGTGGGAGATCTTACTTAGGGAGCCCCATTTATTCTTTTGTTTTGATGGATACTGATGAAAAGCAGCTCAAATAATAATTCCTAACAATAGTGTTTGGCTCATATTTTATATTTTAAACATATTGCAATATGGTATTTTACCTCTTACAAAATGCACTTCATATGCACTGGATTGATTCCCCAGAGCCACCCCGTATGGGTTATCATATAATTTCTTAAGTCCTATTTCACATACATGAAAACTGGCTCTCTAAACTTTAGTGACTTGCCCAACCAGGAAGTGATAAAGTTGCTGTCAATGTCAAGAGCAGCTCTAACTGCCCTTAAGTCCACTCTTTCTTTAATCTTCAATAATGTGCTAAATATTTAAAATGAGAGCGCTCAGTGTTACCATTGCTAAGTATATAGACTTTAGAAACAGTGGATCAGTTAAGGTCCCATCTCTCGGAGTTACTGACCAAGTCATACTGGTCAACCCACTGCTCTCTTAGGCTTCAGTTTATTCATCTATAAAAAGGGGATACAACCAGCACTCCCCTGACAACATGTGGAGAAACTGCCAAGTGAGCTAATGATTGCTTACAATAACGTCTGGTACACTGTAAAGGCTTACGTGAATTTCCTGTTATTATCATTAAAAGTTGCTGCTCTCCTTAAATTTTCATTTCTCTTACATCTCTATATTTACTTTTGTTTACTTTTGCATAATTTCAGAGCTGATTCCCCAGGGCACTCAGTTATATTTAGGAAAAATTAGTACTTCTGGAAGAATAATATTCCCATATTTAGAGACTGAAAAAGTCTCTGACAAAGTATCTTTTCTGACAATTTATACTTTGCTATTTTTACCCTGATTCATTTTTCAATGAGTTGACTGAATTGAAGATTAGCTCTTAGTATTCTCTTAAAGTAACCTAGATTTGCAGTCATATGCTGTTAATGAATCCCATTATATTTCTGTAAGTAAGCTCTCAAATTATTACATCACACATTTGATTGTGTATACTAACAAGACTGTTGTCAACCCGCATATATATTATGAATAAGGGTTAGAAAAAGGAATCCCTACTTCAGGATGGACCTACACCCTCCCCAGGGACCTGCCTTTGCAAGTTAAGCTTAAGTACAGTTTTGCAGTCATCTCCCTGGGAGGTGGCCCTGTGCAGTGAAAAACCTGAACAAACAGTGCAGTGGCCCAGTTTCCCAGCACCCTAGAAATTACAGGACTTTTGTAGCTGCTAAAGGACCAAGTGCAGCACTGCAACAAAAAAATTCTGAAAATGGCATACCTCGTGATACTTTTTCACAGTTTTCCCTGAATTGCACGCACATGACTTCCAGTTGACAGTTCCACAGCCACAGTTTCCTCCGCAGCGCTGCACAAGGAGGCAGCGTGGAAAGAAGACCACATTGGTAAGCTTCAGCTCTTCTCTCAAGTTGACGGAGTAATTCCTGGGAGTGCAACTGTAACGCTTGACATCATCATTGAGCCTGTCCAGGTCAACTGTAAGAAACACATGCATGGGGTAACCAAGTGCACGACTGTGGCATAAACACTCAGCATGCATTTTGGGAGCAGGGTGGGGAGATTCTGTGAGGACAGCCTTAACCCAGGGATTGACCCTATTCATGGGACCTCAACTATTACCCCAAATACCAAAGGTGAGTGTGAGTGTCACATGCTCAGTCATGTCCAACTCTTTGCTACCCTGTTGACTGTAACCCACCAGGCTCCTCTGTCCATGGGATTTTCCAGGCAAGAATACTGGAGTGGGTTGCCATTTCCTTTTCTAGTACCAAAGGTGGAAAATCTAATTTCTCTTTTGATCCTATCTTCCCCTTCAAAAAAGAAAGAAATCAACAACAGCAAAGAGAAAACAAAAAGACCTTCAAAAACTTAGCTAAATCTTGGTTCAATTTTTCTTGCACCTTTCTAATGCAAAAAAATAAGTTCCAATGAAAGAAAATGAAACATTCAGCAATTTAAAATAATTGTCTTTACCTTAAAAAAACATATGTGTGTGTCTGTGCACGCACATGCAAATGTATATATATATCTTCTTGACTTTAAACAACTCCTGACTCTAAGCCATTACTTAATATAATTTGAATTATATCAGGGATACGTTAGGGAGAATTATTCTGATTTATTGATCTGACAGTGAAATTCTACAAGTAAATGTGATGAATAAAAAGTTTTCGCTTCATTGTAACTCCAAGGTTAAGCAAAATGTCAAAGGACAAGGCATTTGGAGGTTGTGAATATGATGCACATTTGTGCATTGCATCCTAGATGGCAGTATAGCATAGTGGTCATTGCTTGGGCTCTGCAGTTAATCTACAACAGCATTTAAATCATAGCTATGTCTCCTTTTAGTTGGTAAGTTACTTGACTCCTCTATATTCTGTTTCTTCATCTATAAAATGTAAGTAGTGTAACTTTACTATTTCAGCAATATTTGAAGTATTGAATGCAGTGTGCCTGGTATTCAGTCTGGTTATTATCATTTATCTTGATTGAGTTTCTCCAGTTTTCCCCTCTAAAGTCAAATGGTCAATAATTAAAAAAGAATTTTTTTTTCAGATCTGTCTCTTCTATTTCTCTTTTGGCCATTATTCTATATAAATAATTATCTGGGGGATTGTCTATCAGGACTTCTTTGAATTAAGAGCATTACACTAAATTTTCAGAATTTAGTTACTAATATTTTACTTGAGTTAAATTTGTATCATTGTACTATATAAATTGTATTTTAACTTGTGGTCTCGAAATCCATCTAATCATCCATCTATTTGGCATTCAAATCCTCTGGCAGGTGAGCACGTACATGACTATCTTCTCACAAGAATGCAGTTAGAGGAAAGTCCTCTGTCCTTTCCTGGGTTCCATCCCATTTCTGAATGCACTTCCCTTGTCACCAGTCAGGCGACTGCAGGAGGAATCCCACAGATGCCAGGCAATCGTCATCAGATTTACTCTGATTTTAGCCCCATTAAATGTCTTAGTCCTAAACCAAAACTGCTTGAGGAGTAGTAAGGAGTACTCTTTTGGGATAGAGGTCAAAGGCTAAGGATGCTGTCAGTAGAATGCATCTGAATGAGACAGAAATGAAAGAAGGCACAAATGGATGAAGATTCCACTTAACCCCATGAAGTCAGCTAAAATGCTGGCCATATGGTCAATGACCCCCTTGAATAAAGAATTAAATGGCAAGTGGACTCATGCTCTGCCCTGCGTGCCTTTGATTCTCAAGGGCATGGGTTTTACCCCAACTCTTAGATGCTGAGCCCAGGACACTGTGGGAGCTGCATACATGCTAAATAATTATTGTGCATAACTGATGGCTGTTTTTTTCTTCCTTTGCAAAGACATATCATAAGTTTAGCTATAATCAATCCAGTTTTAAATTAAATGAACTCTGTCTTGGGAAAGGAACCATTTCATTGCTGCTAAAACCCTGAAAAATAACTGCAAGCAAAGCAGAGAGGATTACATAACTGGATTTAGAAGTGCTGCAATCATCCATTACAAGTGTCACCTTGAGATAAATACTGATGCTGGCTGTGCATTACTGGGCTACAGACAGGGCTAATGCAGAGGACCAAAGCTGCTGATTGTGATGCTGGGAATATATTTTGTCCACCATCTAGGAGCAAGAGGCTCTATTTGCAGGAAGGGATTGTGATGTGTGAGGTTTCCCAGGTAGCTCAGTGGTAAAGAATCTGCCTGTCAATGCAAGAAGACATTGAGGGACTCAGGTTTAACTCCTGGGTTGGGAAGGTAACCTGGAGGAGGACCTGGAAACCCACTCTAGTATTCTTGCCTGGAGAATCCCACGGATAGAGGAGCCTGGCGGGCTACAGTCCAGAGGGTTGCAAAGAGTTGGATATGACTGAGCCACTGAACACAGTGTGTTCAGTAAAGTGTGGTAGGCCAAGAGGGATGGGAAGGAAGTGACAGACTGAGCCTAGGTGGGTTCAGCCAGTCCTCTGCCAGGCATGTGACACACAGGGCTACTTATTGCTGCTCCCTAACCTTTTGAGATGTGTGTTACTTACTCAAAGTGAATACGAAGTAGGAAAACTGGGCTTGAAGTCATTCTCCCTCTTGCTGCCCAGTCTCTGCCACATCAGGCAGAATGGGGGGCTGGCAGGCAACCTGGGGTTGAAGGGATAAGACTGATCTCCCTGGCATGATATTAAGCTGTCCTGTATGGCACTGTACTACAACTGGGGTGGTGAATGGCTCCTCCTTTATGTCCAGAGTATGTCCAAGCCAAACCATAGCGTGCTTTCCAGTGGGAACTCAGCTGATTGCCTAGAGGGCCCTCCACAAATCAGGACAGGCATGCATGCCTTACTTGTCTTGGAACAAAACTCTTCACGTTGTATGACTGTTTTACTGACTCACACTGGTTACTTCCGTTTCCTACTGGCCATGAAGAGATTTATGATGCTGTCAGTTATTTATGTGGCCCTGTGTGACTGCTGTAGAATCCAGCTGCCCTGCTTATCGGGGGGTATTGAAACCACGAAGGCACTCAATTTAGAACTTGAACTAAAAACATTCCTCAGAGTGGATGCAAATAACTTTAAAGCTCCATTGCAGACTTTCTGCAGGGGATATTGAATTTTAAGTCAAAGAAGACTGATTAGGCAGTGCAGCAGAGCGGGGAGCCAGACAGGGGACTGAGTGGCAATTAAGGCTTCTGGAGCCCTGGTCTGAGGGGGGCTCTGGTGTAAGCTCCTGTGGGGGGCGGGGTGCAGGCCACGTGGTACAAACCCGGGGAGAAGAGCAACCCTTCCCATTCCCGATTCAGCCTCCACAGTGGAATCTTACTGAGAGCGAGGATGTACCAAATTTAATTCAAAGGCCCATTAATTTCATCTAATTGCCCTTATTTCACTCAGCTGTACATAATGTCATCATCCCTCTTTCGCTGTCCTTTTGAATTTGAGTCCTGCTTTCTCATGGAAATTTGACGTCATTTCCATTTTTGTGTTCTGCACCGACAATCTGCTGCAAAGGCTGACAGGGCTGCGGTGTTGTCAAAGCCTTCCTCTGGACTCAAGAATCCAGTGTGGGCCATTGCACCCAGTCACGGGAAGCACCATTTTTCCTCAGTGCTGGCCTCAGAGTCAGCCTAGTCACAGAGGCTCCTGGGCTGTGGGATGAGCTCTGCGATCTGAGCCCTGGGGCGGGGATGTGTAAAGCAATGGGATGTTGTTGAATGCACACCCTCATCAGTTTCTAGTCTACGAAGGCTCAGATTTGGGAGGAAGGAGAGTCAGCCTAGTCTTTTTGATACTGGCCATCCCAAGTATCAGGTAATATAGAAGTTCTTCATGAATACGATTGCATGAAATCCCCATCAATGCTATGAATCACATACTATTGTTACCCTTACATTTACACTTGAGACAATAGAGCCTCTGAGAGGAAAGGGAAGAAACTTGTCTACAACCACACACCCAGTCAGTAGAAGAGCCAGAGTCTGAATCTAACCTTTTCATCACTCTTGCACTTTGAAGCTCCAGTCTGAAGATTTGAAGAAGGGTACAGCGAGCAGATGCTATGAACCCTGCTGGAGCTTTCCTACTAGAGGTCTACTTCCTGTCAATGACCTGGCTTCCTAGGTGCGTTGCCAGGCACTGACCTGTCACTTATAAGATGTTGTCAATTATGCATGTATCCAAGCATGTACACCTGTGCACAAACATTCATCTATCAGATTCTACCAAAAGAGTACGCACTGATCATAGTCTTGCTAATAAAGCAGGCAACTGCACAGAACCTAGTGTTTTCCTTTGGTATTGAAAAATACCACCTGATGAGACCAGGTGACTCACTGGAAAAGACCCTGATGGTGGGAAGATTGAAGCCAGAAGGAGAAGAGGGAGATTGAGGATGAGATGGTTAGATGGCATCACTGACTCGATGGACATGAGTTTGAGCAAGCTCAGGGAGTTGGTGATGGACAGGGAAGCCTGGCATGCTGCAGTCCATGGGGTCACAAAGAGTCGGGCACAACTGGAGTGATTGAACTTCCTTGAGTCAGTCTCTTCTGGATTCCAAGTTCATTATGCTATTTCCTCATCAATCCATCAGTCTTTATCCTGTCATGTGTGTCACCAGTCTTGAATATTCTTGCTATTCTCCAGTTAAACTTCTACATATTCTTGGAGTTAGCCAGTAATCATTTTGTATGCATGCATGCTAAGTCAGTTCAGTTGTGACCAACTCTTTGCAACCCTATGGACTGTAGCCCACCAGGCTCCTCTGTCCATGGGATTCTCCAGGCAAGAATATTGGAGGGGGTTGTCATGCTCTTCTGCAAGTAATCACTTTAGTATAATCCAGTTAAGGGCGTTGCAGTGCTGAAATCTTTTAAGGATTCTCCTAGCAGGCAGCCTCCGTTCATGCAGATTCAGCACATGGCACTGGTGCTCAAAGAGCAAGTGCCTGAAGGAGGGCCATGCTTTTTTAACTTCAAGCTTTTGTCAATCTAATTTACCTTCTCGGGCATCTCAGGCCACTGTGTCATTTTAATCTTCTAAGTCAAGAGGCACATTCACCCTACATCTTCTCTAACCCCTTCACTAAATACTCACCTCACATTCTCTGCCTTCTATTGTAGCACTTACTTTGTAGAACTTGCTTTATCCTTTTCTTTTTTATTTTTTTTTATTTTATTTATTTTATTTTATTTTATTTTTTTTAATTTTAAAATCTTTAATTCTTACATGTGTTCCCAAACATGAACCTCCTCCCACCTCCCTCCCCATAACATCTCTGTGGGTCATCCAAATTAATGCATTTTAATTGGAGACTAATTACTTTACAATATTGTGATGGGTTTTGTCACACATGGACATGAATCAGCCACAGGTGCACATGTTTCCCCCATCCTGAACCCCCTTCCACCTCCCTCCCCAGCCCATCCCTCTGGGTTGTCCCAGAAGACTGCTTTGAGTGCCCTTCCTCATGCATCAAACTTGCACTGGTCATCTATTTTACATATAGTAATACACGTTTCGGTGTTATTCTTTCAAATCATCCCACCCTCGCCTTCACCCACATAGTCCAAAAGTCTGTTCTTTACATTTGTGTCTCTTTTGCTCCCTTGCATAGAGGATCATTTTTACTGTCTTTCTAAATTTCATATATATGTGTTAACATACAGTATTTGTGTTTTTCTTTTTGACTTACTTCACTCTGTATAATAGGCTCCAATTTCATCTGCCTCATTAGAACTGACTCAAATGTGTTCATTTTTATAGCTGAGTAATATTGTATTGTGTATATGTACCACAACTTCCTTGTATGTTCACTGCAGCACTGTTTACAATAGCTAGGACATGGAAGCAATCTAGATGTCCAGTGTCAGATGAATGGATATCCTTTTCTTTATTTAGGTGTTTCTCATCCACTAAACCATAAGGTTCTTGGAATCTGAGTTAATCATCTTTTAATCTTCCCTCTCACAGTGCTTTACCACTAGTGGAAGAAGTATATGTAGGTCAATCAAGTGTATCACTCCTAAAACCATTTAATTTCAACAATTAGAAGCTGCATAGTGCTGAGAAAAATACATTTTTTGGTAGTCTCAGAATATATGCCATTTCAGGATATTTGAAATAATTAATTAAATCCAATAAAAAACAACAGGAATCACCATGGCTTACCTAGGCAAACATTTCTGATTTTTTTTTTTAAACATCTATCTTTTGTGGGATACCAAGCAACTTAAAACCAAAATTAGAAAATGTTTAGGCCATTTATAGGCCTACTAATCAATCCGTTTTCTTTATAAGGCATAGGTACTCTGTAATGACTAAATGAATCAAATTACTGATTGTTGTTGGGTTAGAATTGAAAAGCTAGGATTCTAGAACCAGCTCGATGGCAGATGAACTGTGATGCATGAAGATTGGCACCAAGACAGATGGGCTCTAGAAGCTTTTCCACATCTTTTACATGGGGTGAAGGATGGCATCCAGGAGGCTGGCTCTCTGATATACATCTCAAGGTGCTCAGGAATATGTCTTTTGCCAAATGGGTGATAGTCCCACAGCCTGCTACACAAAGTGCTATAAACTTGACTTTTATATTACAAGACAAGATTTATAGTGCTTTAGGTAGGGGTGGGAGGTAAGGGGAGTGTATGAATAATTGTAGTATTTTTATGCCAAGAAACTAGGGGCTCTCAGCCTTCTTTAAGGTTCATAAATTTCCCAGGAGGCATCTATTCATCTTTATGAGCATTACAATCTCACTGTGATTTTCAGATTCCCACTTCTATAAATTAGCACTTAATTGTGAAGACTGTTTCCACATTTCAACCCAGTTTTCAAGTGCAAATGAGTCTGGAAAGAACAATTATTTTATAACTTTTAATGAGGGAATATCAGGGAATTTTAAACTTAAAATCATGAATCTCATGACTCCATTTCCTGGTTTAACTTCTCAAGAATGGAAACATTCACCACTTGCATTTATAGAAATTAACCTAAATCATAGTAAAATATTCCCAGTCAGACAATTCCTAATTGTCAGGGTTTAAAAACATTGTTAAGCAGTGAGTGAATGGAAATTTACTGAGCAGCTACTATGTGCCAGGTACTATGTGAGATGCTTTTACAAAGTTAAGTCTTATGGAATTTTCATAACAAACCTTCATCTTAGAGACTACTTTTCCCATCTGATGGACATGGAAACTGAGATGCAGAGGAGTTGAGTGACTTGCCTACAGCCACTGGGTATAGTAGACATTTGACAAATATAGGCTAGAAAATGAATGGGTGAATCATGGATATCTACAAGGTATTGGATTAGAAATGAAAGTAACTGACACTGTCATAATGCAATTCTCTGAACTCTAGAGGGGGTGTAAAAATATATCTATAAAATGGGAAAGAAGAACAAGGTTAGGAGATGAATAAGAATCAAGGAGTCCTTTAATTGTTTGTCTTTCTCTCATTTACTAGACTATGAGTCTCTGAGTTTTAAGCACCACTGGGTCCCTCTCAGCATTGACCTCACAGTCAACACACCCAGGTTCATGTCATGGCTCTCTATTTTATAACTGTCAGTAAACCTTTCTGCATTTCTTTCTTTTATTAGATAAAATGGGAATAACAGCACTCTCCTGCCAAGAAACTCATTAAGCTTGAACAAGTTAAAAGTGTCTGAAGTGTGGTCCAAACCCTCAGCTCCCAGTAGGTATGCTTCACATTAATGTCGAAATGAGTAAAACAGATCAATGAAATAAAGTTAAGAACAGAATCACCTAAAACCAGAAGTAGTCAAGATTGTGCAATTGGTAATAGCTAAGGAAAGGAAGATCATGTTCACTTTGATCACAATGTCAGAAAGCAATGATGATGTGTGTTTAGTTTAATTCAATGAGACATAGCACCAAAGCTCAGTCCCTTGCAAGTAAAGACACTTAGCAAGCCAGATCTCCCAGCACCAGCAGTTTCTGCATGAGCATGAGTTCTAGGAAGGGTGTGCTGTCTCCTTAAGTCCATCAGTGCACTGAGCACAGGATGCTGCTGGGTTTCTCAATGCCACACAGGTAAAAACTGGTATAGGAACCACAAGGCAAACCCACTCAGAGTAACAAGAGTGACCGTTGTGGAAAAGGCACATTTGTCCACCAAGACGTTAAAAGTTACTTATGGTTTTCTACTGTGAAATGGATTTTCCAATCAATTTGCACTTAAGTCATATGCCTAGACCTGAGGAATGTTTGATAATGAAAGTGGGCTTAGGATATTCACAAAGATAGACAACCATTATCGGAAAAAAGCAGAGGCTGTGCTGGCACTAAGAGAATAAACGAGCAAAAAAAAATCCTTGATCCTGTGCTGAGATTTTCTTCAAACTTTTATGTGTGTGCCCTCGTAGATGCATGCAGCACTATATATGACAATATGGTTTTTATTAATGGTTGCAGGCAAACCGAGTGAGTGGGGCATCTAGATACTTTCAAATCATATGGGTTATAAACAGTGGCTAAAGCCTAAAAACTAAGCTTTAAAGAGAAAATGTCTAAAAAGCAAAATGGGGCCAGAAATTTCTTAATAAATAGTATATTGGAAAAGTTGAGTAGTTGGAATTTATTTTGTAAAATTTTAATGAGTGTACTGATTATACAGATACTTAAATATGACAATATTTGGATAGTCCATAGGAGGCTCTCCAGACTTTTAAAACCATACAGGGAAGAGAACAGGGTCCACAGAAATGTCTGGGCTCTATGCAAAGTTTTGTATTCAAATAATAATAGTAGCCATCATTTATTGAGCTACTAGGAGTTGGATACGCTGCTTTTACTAAGCCTAATACAACTTTGCAAAGGGGTTGTAATTAGCTATTTTACTAAATGCCGAGGTCTGCATATAACTTCTCCAAGGCTACTATCAGGAACTGATTTAGAATTTTATTATAAGTTTACTTGACCCCAAAGAGTTTTGTATTCAGATAATAATAGTAGCCATCATTTATTGAGCTACTAGGAGTTGGATACGCTGCTATTACTAACCCTAATACAACTTTGCGAAAGGGTTGTAATTAGCTATTTTACTAAATGCTGAGGTCTGCATATAACTTCTCCAAGGCTACTATCAGGAACTGATTTAGAATCTTATTGTAAGTTCACTTGACTCCAAAGTCTGTCCTCTTCCCACTATCACATTCTTTCTTTTTGCTTTATTTCTATCAAATTTATGGTAAGCAATTTTAATATTGATAAAAAGAAGCTTTTACTTGGTACATACCACATTGTTCAGGAAAATCAAAGAAGTTAGCCCTTACTGAACATAAGAAATTAGAAAAATCCATTTGATTTAATGTCTCTTGTACCCCTGTTTAATTTACCTATAGATAGTTGCAAGCAGATGACATCTCAAGACTGCCATACCCAATTCATCCGTAGAGTCAAGGACTTTTCTGCAAATTCTTACTCAGATATCAAACAGGCAAGAGAAAGTTGTAAGCATTTGATTTACATTGACTAGCTCATTTAAAAAACATATTCATATCTTAATACACTGAAATTATTTCCTACATTCTAAATCATTTTTGGAAGAGCAAGTTACCTCTTTCCAGTTAGTATGCAAGGGCATGACAAAAAACACCACCAAGAGACTAATTTAAAAATAAAAGATATTTGCATCTAAAAGAATTCAGAGCCAGTTCTAACATTTTATATGAGACGTATCTATTTAATTTAATCCTCAGCTTCTTATGCCAGTTATTTACCAATAAACTGTTTTAATATTAAAGAGTGTTTTAGATCTTACAGAAAAATAACATCATGTAAGAAATCACAGAATTGATATAAGATCCTGCAGAATGGGTTGGTAACTATCCCAGAGTTACAACATCTAACCATTTAGAGTCTGTGAAAATCATACACTTCAAACTCTGTCATCTGGAATCAATTTAATATTAGTATGCTTGATTCACTCAATATTAACTTACTGATTTTTAAAGAGGAGTGCAGGTCAAATTCAGCTCATGTATCAATAAATGGCAAATCTTTGGGGAAAATGTATTTTTGTCAAGCATTATTGTTGTTCAGAACTACTAAGTTGGAATGCCTCAACAATTATATCCATATTTTAATCACAACACAAGCTATGAAAACAGGTTTCCCTCTTATTATTGGGTTTTCTATAGCAAAAGTGAAAGAGAAATTTGCTCAGTCGTATCCGACTCTTTGCGACCTCATGGACTACACAGTCCATGGAATTCTCCAGGCCAAAATACTGGAGTGGGTAGCCTTTCCCTTCTCCAGGGGATCTTCCCAACATAGGGATTGAACCCAGGTCTCCCACACTGCAGGCGGATTCTTTACCAGCTCAGCCACACAAACACACCATCATTCAGGAAAGTTGTGCTCTCCCGGAGTAAGTAAGAAAAAAAAAAAAAAAAAGGATGTCACATTGTTAATTCCCATAAGTCACTTCTCAATGCCCAGTCTAGAAGAGTTTAAGACCAACAGCTTTTCCATGTTGAGATGTCAGATTTTGTGCTATATACTAGACTAAATACACACTGCCCATAAATTCAAAGGACTTTTTTTTTTTTTTTTTCAAGGAATCATAGTATAATTTCTGTTAACTTCAGTGGTCATGCTTCCTTGACTTCCCTGGTGGCTCAGTGGTAAAGAATCCACTTGTCAATGTAGGAGATATGGGTTGATCCCTGGATTGGGAAGGTCTCCTGGAGAAGAAAATGGCAGCTCACTCCAGTATTCTTGACTGGGAAATCCCATGGACAAAGAAACCTGGCTGGCTCTAGTCCATGGGGTCAAAAGGACTTGAACATGACTTCATAACCGAACACAGGTATAGCGGCCATGCAAGGATTCAGAGAGTAATTGCATGGTTTGTAGAACATCCATATAATTTTTTACCTAATTATGTGCAAATTTGCTATGTTATTTGCTATGTTCATCAGAAGAAATAAATGCAACTTGAATTTCAAATGACTTATTTTAAAACTTTGAGCAGCTTTAAGGTTGAAATTATTGGCAAAATTGGGTTTTAGAACTGCAGTTATTTACAGATTTCAATTATCCACGCTACCCTTTTCTCCATTGCCCTCTAGGAAACTGAAAGTTGGATATATTAACTTGTCCTAATATCATCAGTCCAGAAGCTTTTACAGACAAGTTTTTTCTTATCTATTACTTGCGAATTTGAAAAAAAGTGGACCTTATGCACTGAAATTCTGGCTTCAGTACTTGGCAGTGTTATGTCTCCTTTCCCTCCCTCTTCTCTCTAAACTTTTAATATCCTCATACTTCCCATTTTCAAGTCTCTTCTTAAGGAGAGGTAAAACATCACTGTCACCTATTCTCCCTTCAAATAACAGGAGAAGCAAAGCATAAATTTTAATTTTAATATATTAACTCTTTCCTAGTTTACAAGTTCTTCACCTAGTGTATTTGTATTTTATTTTAGTGTTTATAAAATTTTGTGATCTATATATTCACATTAAATTTTAGAATCTTGTTCTTTGATATCATGAAAAATTTAGATTTGATATCATGAAAAATTCCACTTTTGATCAGTCTGGGGAAATCAGAAAAAAGGATGTTCAATAGATATTCACAAATGACAAGTTTGTTTCTATATAGCATCATTAAAAGATTATTATAGGGGCTTCCCAGGTGGCTCAGTGGTAAAGAATCAGCCTGCCAATACAGCAGATGCAGGTTCAATCCCTGGGTCAGGAAGAGCCCGTGGAGAAAGGAATGGCAACCCACTCCAGCATGCTTGCCTGGGAAATCCCATGGACAGAGGAGCCAGGCAGGCTAAAAGGCTAAAGTTCAGGGGGTTCACAAAGAGTCAGACATGACTCAGGGATTAAACAACAGCAACAAATACTGGTAGTAGAAAACGTTTTAGAAATCCTATGGAGTTCATATTTTATTTGACATCCAATGGACCTCCATCATCTATAACTATTTTTTGGTTTTCACTCTTTTATTCACTATCCCATTTCTTATACATCAGGATAAAAACCATGGATTTATATTTTTAAGTTGCAAAAGCTGACAATGACAGCTGAAATATTAAATGCGACTTCCTTTGCTTCTGTGATACACGCAGGTGGTTCAGCATCAGGGAATGATAATTAAATCAGCACAGTTACACAAGTGTAGACAACGGTGACTTGCCAGTCTTCAATGAAAGGGTACAGATCTGCCTTAGAGCCATTTTAAATAAGAGATTGAGAAATGGAATCTAAGCCAATAGGGGAGATAAATGTTTACTCTATCAGAAATCAGCAGAATGTTCCCTTGAATACTCTAGCAAGGTTATTTCAGTAACCAAAGGCATTATTAATAAAGGCACAAACCTAACTCTATGGAGTGGGTTTCTATAAACTTTAGAAATATACTAAATTATTAATATCTCCAATTTCACAGACACCAATTGAGCAGCTAAAATGTGTCAGTTGTTACAGCTGTTCAGTCATTAAGTCATGTCTGACTCTTTGCAAGTCCATGGACTGTAGCACATCAGCTTCCCTGTCCTTCACAACTATCTCCCAGAGCTTGCTCAAACTCATGTCCATTGATCAGTGATGCCATCCAACCATCTTGTCCTCTGTCACCCCCTTCTTCTCCTGATCTCAGTCTTTCCCAGCATCAGGGTCTTTTCCAATGTGTCAGAGATTATATCAATTTACTGAAGATAGAGGATGAACAATCTTTCAACACTGAGTGCCTCTGAGGATCCCTCTCAATCTCCTGAAAATGAAAGTCTCTCAGTTGTGTCTGACTCTTTGTGACCCCATGGACTATAGTTCACGGAATTCTCTAGGCCAGAGGGGATCTACTCAATCTCCTAGGAGCCATAAAATAATATCAATGCCCTAGGCTCACCCTCAGAGTTTCTGAGTCCGTGTGACTGGGACAGCACTAGGCACCTGTATTTTGTTAAAGCTCCCCAGGTGGCTTAACATTCAGCCACAGTTGAAACACTTAGGTCCTAGGATCTCACATTGCTCATTCCTATCTAACTCTTTGGACTGTAGCCTACCAGGCTCCTCTGTCCATGCAAGAATACTCTCTCCAGGCAAGAATACTGGAATAAGTTGCCATTTGCTTCTCCAGGGAACCTTCCCAACTGAGGGATCAAGCCAGGTCTGCATTGCAGGCAGATTTTTTTATTTTTTATTTTTTTTTACCATCTGAGTCACCAGGGAAACCCCTTAGAGAAAATACAGAGATACAACAGCAATGCAGTAATAGGACAAATAAGTGCTATAGCATCTCAAGTACTCCAAACTTGAGAAGTATGGAGTGGTGGGCTTCACAGAGAGAAAACAAGGGGCAATAAAGGCTCCATCAAGGAAGTGAAGCAGTCATTTCAGAAATCTCAGTAACTACAACTGGCTAACATCTCTTGAGCAGTACTATGTGTCAGGTGCTTTGGAGAGAACCTCTAACAATTCCTGAAAGTAGGTATTATCATACTTGCCAATAAGGAAACTGAGGATCAGGAACAATCAATGATTAGCCTGAAAATAATCACCAAACTTGTAAGTGGCAGGGTTAGGATTTGAACCAAGATGCCTCCAACTCAACATAATATCTGGGGGAAAATAAGTAATGAATTTAGGTGATTTTTAAATTTTAGTATTTCATAAAAATAGGTGTCAAGTAGGGCTGACCCTCAAATAGCTGTCATGGTTAAGATACTTGAAGACATAGTCATGTTTTATCATTTCTCTGTCCAATGCCATTTCAATATTTTTTTTCTGGGGTTCTCAAAGCATCATGAATATTTTATTGTCTTTCAAGTTGACCTAGTAGAGATCCAAAGACAGCAATGCCTTATAAAAAAGCATTTTCTTTTTTGTGTTGGATACAAGGTGAGCACTGAGGAAATTTGATTTGAGAGTGGCACTGTCCTGCATGTGACATCCTAGGTGGTGCTAGTGGTAAAGAACCTGCCTGCCAATGAAGGAGATGCAAGAGACTTGGGTTCCATCCCTGGGTTGGGAAGATCCCCTGGAGAAGGAAATGGCAACTCACTGCAGTACTCTTGCCTGGAGAATCCCATGGACAGAGGAGCCTGGTGGGCTACAGTCCATAGCGTCGCAAAGAGTCGGACACGACTAAAGTGACTTAGCACTCACACAGGCATGCGCCGTGTCTCCATAACATCAGGGCCACCAGTGACTCTGTTGTTCCCACTTAGCTGTGCAATTTACATATATAAGATTATGACCTAAGCCATAAGTAGCAGATTTAGGCAGGAGTTAACTAATTAGTCACTTCAGCCCCTACATATTCTAACAGATTGCCCTCACCAACACAAACATTATCTGTAGAAGGGCCCAGGTTCACAATTACTGAAAGTGAAAGTCACTCAGTCATGTCCCACTCTTTGCAACCCCATGGATTGTGGCTTGCTAGGCTCCTCTGTACATGGAATTTTCCAGGACAGAATACTGGAGTGGGTAGCCTTTCCCTTCTGCAGGGGATCTTCCAACCCAGGGATGGAGTCCAGGTCTCCCACACTATGGGTGGATTCTTTACCATCTGAGCCGCCAGAGAAGCCCAAGAATACTGGAGTGGGCAACCTATCCCTTCTCTTTAAAAGGACCTCTGTTACTACAAAGAAACAGGCTGTACTGTATTAAATATCTTTACATCTGTGATGCAAGTCAGCCTTATAAGACTTCCAAAGAAAATGTTAATAATAACAATTCTTAACAAATGAAGCAAGAACATAACAGATTAGAAATTATACTTTTATTCAATAAGAGGTAATTGCAAATTATTTCTCTATTAGTTTGAGTTAAACATTCAAATAAACATTCACATCCTAAAATCATATTACCCAGATGCAGCATCCGATTTTTTAAGAGTTTAAGAACTATGGTTTTAACTCTTGATGTTTTAACTCTGCTGAATATTCTTTTCTCGTCCCTTCACTGTGTTTTTCTGAACCTTCCAACTGAATGTGTGCCCTCACACTTGTGGAAAATATCCCACATCTTTGTTTCTTTCTTGGGACCTTTCCATCCTATGAACTATCAAGGACGCCAAGCCTATGGAGGACCTTATGAAATTTTTTGGAAAGGACACTGAATGAGTAGAGTTGTAATCCTCCAGAATTTTGACCACTGCTTCACCAGGAGCGTCTCCTGCGAACACTGAATAAGTCCTGGGCTAATTAAACACTCACATCCATCAGAGAGACACAGAGGACTGTTACACATGCACTGATATTGGAGGCAAGAGACCGTGATTCTCCTTTCCTCTCCATTGCCATGCAGCCTTTGAAGAGTTATCCAGCTCCCCTGACGTTGGTCACCTCTACTATTTATGGTGGGACTAAAAATACCTTGTTTGCCAAGAAGCACAAAGTTGATCCAGCTGATTTTATAAGGTCTTTTCTAGCTCCAAACTTTGAATGACTCAAGTCTTTCTTAGTTGTATACAAACAACACAGTTTGGGCAAAACACAGAATATCATTTGAAAGTGTTGTGAAAAGATATATAATAATCTGATTTAAGTGTATTAAATATATTGCATTGCAAACTCTTACTTGTTACTATTAGCACTTGTATCTGCTTATGAAGAACTGTATCTGTTTCTTACCTTTTGACTTCCTGTCATGATACGATCTGCCTCGATGATGAGGGGTATCCAAATACAGATTCTCAAGATCGTCTTGCCATGATTCTGGATTGAAGTGCTTGAGCAGCTCTTCCACAGTATCAAATTCTGCAATCGTTTTATCCAGAGCATCCGCAGTAAGAGTGGGGTCCGTTACTGATGGAGAGTGATAGGATACCCCCTAAGAGTGACATACAGCTCAGTGTACTCAGAAAAAGTGCATTGCTATGAAATACAAGTCACACAACCTTATGGAAGGAACACAGACTTCCGATTATAAGACATCATGTATATAAATATCATGGTAAGCCCCTATGCCATAGTCTTGCCATATTCCTAAATAATTACTTGGTAAATCACAGTCATTTGCTTTACTGCAAATCAAAAACAGGAAGATTATAAAATACCCAGCATCTGAACTGTAATCATTAAAAATGATACCAGATAAATGGAAATATCAAAATAAGTCATTAAATTTCTTGGTTCAAAGACCCAAATCATCATATCCATATCAACAAATAATGGTAATAGGTAAATTATGAACTCCTTTCATCTTCTGTGCAAACTGTGAGTAATCCATTTCATCTCCCTTGCTTAGCCTCAATGCCCCCTCTTTATAACTCACCTAGCACAACAGACGTTCTCTGAGCAGTGTTTATATTTACTCTGCAAATATCTTGATAAAATTTGGTACGTTAAGCAGCTTATTGTCAACAAGAATAATAAGCCATGAAACTGGCTCCCTTGACTGGAAGATTCACTTGGGTGTGTACGTGTGTAAATGCACTTTGTGTGTGTGTGTGTATGCGTTTTAAGTGCTATAATTGCTAGGGATCCCTGTTGCCATTAAAACATTCTCAGGAATACTCCTTAAGTGGGGAATGCAACATCATAGAAAGTCTGGAAGGGATTATGCATTTTGTCATGGAATATATTCCCATATAAATTTCTAAGCACTTACTTCACTAACCCTTGTACAATCTAGAGGTAAATGAGCCATGAGTCAAACATCTCTGTAAAAATTCATGACCCATTAATAAGGGAATGGAAAGCATAGTCTCCAATGTTTTCTAAATGTCTTTAAAGAAACTGCTAAACAAATAATATCCCCCAAGGGCAAGTATCTCATATCTATATAGGAAAATAAAAATTAATGAAAACTTACATTTCTGAAACTTAGCTGTATTCCTATAGAGAAATAATATGCATATGCCTTATAGAGTCCCAGAGAGCAAAGCCCACAATTATTTTCAGACTTTCAGGTGAATGCTTTTTAACAAATCAAGATCCAAAGATACCCAAATGACACTTACTCTTGGGGAAAATTAAGAGGTTTTCAGTTTAGTTCAGTTGCTCAGTCATGTCTGACTCTTTGCAACCCCATGGACTGCAGCATGCCAGGCCTCCCTGTCCATCACCAACTTCAGGAGCTTACTCAAACTCAGGTCCATTGAGTTGGTGAGGCCATCCAACCATTTCATCTTTTGTTGACCCTGGCTCATCCCACCTTCAAACTTTCCCAGCATCAGGGTCTTTTCCAATCAGTCAGTGCTTTGCATCAGGTAACCAACTATTTCAGCTTCACCATCAGTCCTTCCAATGACTATTCAGGACTGATTTCCTTTAGGATGGACTAGTTGGATCTCCTTGCAGTCCAACAGACTCTAAAGAGTCTTCTCCAACATCACAATTCAAAAGCATCAATTCTTTGGCGTTGATCTTTCTTTATAGCCTAACTCTCACATCCATATATGACTATCGGAAAAACTATAGCTTTGACTAGATGGACATTTGTTAACAAAGTAATGTCTCTGCTTTTTAATATGCTGTTTAGGTTTGTCATAGCTTTTCTTCCAAGGAGCAAGTGTCTTTTAATCTCTCATGGGTGCAGTCATCATGTGCAGTGATTTTGGAGCCCCCCAAAATAAAGTCTGTCACTGTTTCCATTGTTTCCCCATCTATTTGCCATGAAGTGATGGGACTAGACATCATGATCTTAGTTTTTTGAATGTTGAGTTTTCAGCCAATTTTTTCACTCTCCTCATTCACTTTCATCAGGAGGCTCTTTAGTTCTTCTTCACTTTCTGCCATAACGGTGGTGTCATCTGCATATCTGAGATTACTGATATTTCTCCTGGCAATCTTGATTCTAGCTTATGCTTCATCCAGCCCAGCATTTCTCATGATGTACTCTGCATCTAAGTTAAATAAGGAGGGTGACAATATACAGCTTTGATATACTCCTTTCCCAATTTGAAACCAGGCTGTTGTTCCATGTCCAGTTCTAACTGTTCCTTCTTGGCCTACATACAGATTTCTCAGGAGGCAGATAAGGTAGTCTGGTATTCCCATCTCGTTAAGAATTTTCCACAGTTTATTGTGATCCACACAGTCAAAGGCTTTGGCATAGTCAATAAAGCATAAGTAGATATTATTTTGAAACTCCTTTGCTTTTTTGATGATCCAGTGGATGTTGGCCATTTGATCTCTGGTTCCTCTGCTTTTTCTAAATCCATCTGGAACATCTGAAAGTTCATAGTTTACATATTGCTGAAGCCTGCCTTGGAGAATTTTGAGCATTACTTTGCTAGCATGTGAGATGAGTGCAATTGTGCTATAGTTTGAGCATTCTTTGGCATTGCCTTTCTTTGGGATTGGAATGAAAACTGACCTTTTCCAGTCTTGTGGCCACTGCTGAGTTTTCCAAATTTGCTAGCATATTGAGTGTAGCACTTTCACAGCATCATCATTTAGGATCTGAAATAGCTCAACTGGAATTCCATCACCTCCACTAGCTTTGTTTGTAGTGATGCTTCCTAAGGCCCACTTACTTCACATTCCAGGATGTCTGGTTCTAGGTAAGGGATCACACCATCATGATTATCTGGGTCATGAAGATCTTCTTTGTAATCTTCTGTTTAATCTTACCACCTCTTCTTAATATCTTCTGATTCTTTTAGGTTCATACTATTTCTGTCCTTTATTGTGCCCATCTTTGCATGAAATATTCCCTTTGTATCTCTGATTTTCTTGACAAGATCTCTAGTCTTTCCCATTCTATTGTTTTCCTCAATGTCTTTGCATGTTCACTGAGGAAGGCTTTCTTATTTCTCCTTGCTATTCTTCGGAATTCTGCATTCAAGTGGGTATATCTTTCCTTTTCTCCTTTGCCTTTAGCTTCTCTTTGTTTCTCAGCTATTTGCAAGGCCTCCTCAGACAACTATGTTGCCTTTTGGCATTTCTTTTTCTTGGGGATGGTCTTGATCCCTGCCTCCTGTACAATGTCACGAACCTCTGTTCATAGTTCTTCAGACAGTATGACTATCAGATCAAATCGCTTGAATCTGTTTGTCACTTCTACTTTATAATAATAAAGGATTTGACTTAGGTCATCCCTCAATGTACTAGTGGTTTTCCCTACTTTCTTCCATTTAAGTCTGAATTTGGCAATAAGGAATTCATGATCTGAGCCACAGTCAGCTCCTGGTCATGTTTTTGCTGACTGTATAGAGCTTCTCCATCTTTGACTGCAAAGAATATAATCAATCTGATTTCAGTATTGACAGTCTGGTAACGTCCGTGTGTAGAGTCTTCTCTTGTGTTGTTGGAAATGGTGCTTGATATTATCAATGAGTTCTCTTGGCAAAACTCTATTAGCCTTTGCCCTGCTTCATTTTTTTACTCCAAGGCTAAATTTGTCTGTTACTCCAGGTATCTCTTGACTACCTACATTTGTATTCCAGTCCCCTATAATGAAAAGGACATCTTTTTTGGGTGTTAGTTCTAGAAGGTCTTGTAGGTCTTCATAGAACCAGTCAACATCAGGTTTTTCAGCATTACTGTTTGGGGCATAGACTTGGATTACTGTGATATTGAATGGTTTTCTTTGGAAACCAACAGAGGTCATTCTGTCATTTTTGAGATTGAATCTAAGTACTGCATTTCAGACTCCTGTTGACTATGAGGGCTACTCCATTTCTTCTAAGGGATTCTTGCCCACAGTAGTAGATATAATGGTCATCTGAGTTAAATTCACCCATTCCAGCCCATTTTAGTTCACTGCTTCCTAAATGTTGATGTTCACTTTGTTCCTGTTTGACCACTTCCAATTTACCTTGATTCATGGACCTAACATTCCAGGTTCCTATGTAATATTGTCCTATGCAATATTGTTAAGAGGTTTTATAAGAGCATAAATACCTACTATTGGTATAATTTGCTGTAATTCAAATACACCCTATATGGAAAGGGAGTAAGTGGCAGATGGGGTTTGGAGTGTAAAGTGAGAGACATGAGATAGACTGGTGAAGGTACCAGTCCGACTATTTAATCTAGGAGTGTATTTGTGTTTGTGTTTGTGTGTGCATGGCTCATAGAAGCTGAACCCTGATTAAGGTACATTACTTCTGTCTTTCACAACCCTCTTGGTACACTATACTCAAGGCAGCTAAATTTACGATTCAGTAACACAAGTCCAAATTCCCACTCAACTTTGTGTTGTCTGGATCTACAGTCTACTTGGCTCTTACTGACCACATGATTTACAGTTAGCTTTGTATCACAATAATGTGGTCTAAGATCCACAAAATCAAAATTAACTGGCCAAAGTTAGGTGCATGACACCATATCAAAGCTTTGAAATTACATTTTTCCCTCTTTTTTGAGACAAAAGCAGGTACATCAATCAAGCCATTCAACCACAAGCAAAGCTAACTAAATGATTCTGGGGACCTCCTGGCAAGGAGCTTCCTGGGCTTCGTCTTAACAGTACCTAAGGTGTAGGGGGTGTATTCAGATGTCCCTCCAAGAGAAAGCTGTGGAGGTGCTCTTAGTCCCTGAGGATGAGGAGGGAATCCAAGCTCTGCTAATATTAGTTTGAAGAGCAAATACAAACTATAGGTACAATGTAAAAGAGAACTTATATATGAGTTTTGCTGCTTTTTTCAAGTTTTGACTTGAAATACTAATGATGCTTGGGGATTCTCTGGTGGCTCAGATGGTAAAGAATCTGCAATGGAGGAGACCTGAGTTTGATCCCTGGGTTGGCAAGATTCACTGGAGAAGAGAATGGCTACACGCTCCAGCATTGTTGCCTGGAGAATTCCATGGACAGAGGAGCCTGATGGGCTACAGTCATGGGGCCACAAAGAGTCAGACATGACTGAGCGACTAACACACTAATAATGGTTAAGAAAATATTTATGACTGACTAGGTGACCTAATCAACAATGGAGAACATTTTAGTTTCTGAGTCAATTATTTCAAAACTATTTTTTGAGGGAGATACTATTTGATTGTGCTTCTTTCAATGGCACTATAAATTTGATCTCGTTCAGATTCTGTTATATGTTCATAAAAATCAAACTAAAAGCTAAGTGAATTACTTTAAAATGATAAAAATTTGTTTTAAAAAATATTCTGAAAACTGTAAACCAGTCTCAACAGAAGCAAAGAATGGTTTACATATTGTAAAGTAAAAATAATAATAATAATAATAAATAAATGATAAATGGTTTAAAAACAAAAAAAGAAGTTAATGGGAGATCCAAGGGCTTTTGCCCCTGATTCAGAAGGTTTTTGAAAATCAGAATGCTGAGAAAAGAAGTGAAGTCTCCCTCACCTTCCAAGAGGACTCAGCAGAACCTGGACTTAGAACTCAATCTAGAAGAGTTTCCAGTGGATTCAGACATAAGGCTGAGCTTGCACAGACGCACCAAATGGATGGGACAATCCTTCTGTTTCAGAGGACCTGGGCTATCCTGAGTTAGAGGGGGACTTCAAGCTCATTAATTTCTGCCCTTGGGGCAAGGAGGGATGAGACAACCTTGAGCGATCACACAAAAGATACTTGAGCAGCCAGAGGATCTCCTGACAGAACAGAACTCTTGGTCCTGGTGGAAAAGCTGCCACTGGCACGTATCTTAAATTGTCAGTCAGCTGCTAACTGCCCACACCTCCTGCCTAGCCTCTTAGCTCCCCAGTACCCCAGCATTATTTGAATTGTCTCCTACCTGACAATAATTGCCTATACCCAGCTAATTTCAGAGCATGCATTGCCAACTGTCAGAGATGAACAAAGTTCCTGTAAAATCACCATTACAGGCCTCACTGATCTCCAGCAGATCATATTCTAGTCCAGCAGCCGCACTTGGTGAATTAAAGAGTCACAGAGTCTATAGATGAGGAAATCCTGGCATCTCAGGATATTGTTTAAAACTCCCCCCAAGAACAAAAGATAGACTGTCACTTCAGGGGGAAAAAAATAATCAACATTGACTCAGCCACAGTAACATACTTTAGAACCATAGCCAAGTTTTCTCCATGCTCTTAATCTTATAATGAACAACTGCATTTATCATATTTTAGTTTATTGCTATGCAAGTGCTACCCACAGGATTGGTGAAAACAAAACCTGCTCTTTCTGAACAAAGTAGATAAGTAGACAGAATACTGAGAAATGACTAAATTTGGAGGAAAACAAATGGAGCATGAACCATTTTAAGTTTCAGGGTGAGTTATGTTTTATTTCTAAGACACACAGAATACAAGTCTGGCTTGTACTTAAGTTTTATCTTATGAATAACACTGGGGCTTTTTCACATATGAAAAGACCATTGAAAATGCAAAGGTTAACAGCTTCCCCTGGAATATTCAAAAAGCTATTTCAAAATTCCCCACTTGAGCTTGGGCCTTGGACCTGTTTTATATATTTTATATGGCTGGATAGTCTTTTAGTTGGAATGTTCTGCTTTGAAACTCATAAATACTTAAGTCATTGTCCCCCGTGTTCCTACAATGGGTACTGACATTTCCTGGAAACCTTTCTGAAAGAGAAGGCAAAAGGGCATTGCACATAGCCCACTGTAACCTAAAAGAAATGGAAGAACACATCATGCTTGAGATCTGGCTTTCGATCAAGCCATAGATCCTTTATGAAGCTGAAGTCATCCCAGGATTGACCTTAGCTACTACTCCATAAGTTGTTTTTGCAGGCAACAGAAAAATGAATTACTTACTGAGATAGAGCTTGTGACTGACTCCCAGTTGGTCTCTGAGGCTGCTGCAGGTTGGAAATCTTCCTAGAAGGCAAAGAAACATTCATGAGAGTCAGGCAAACCCCTGTTCAACTCATTACATGCACAGTTTCATCTCAGACATCTGAATCTGCTTCCAACTATGTGACAACGGGAATACAGGCTACATGCCTGCTGAACAGATCACCATCTGCCTTAAGCACCTCTCCTCAAGAGCCCTTGTCATTCAAGACATGGACAATTGCATTCACATATTCTTATAAACACTGGTGAAATGCAAAAAATGTGAGGACAGGAGTTCAGATTTTAACTCAGTCATCCATTGGCCACGTGGCCTCTCCTCGCCAATCCTTCTCTTCCTCTCTGCAAAAGGAGTGTGCTTTTACATTGTGACATGCCATGCTACGCTCAGTCATGTCTGACTCTTTGTGACCCCGTGGACTCTAACCCACCAGGCTCCTCTGTCCATGGGGATTCTCCAGCAAGAGTACTAGAGTGGGTTACCATTTCCTCCTCCAGGGGATCTTCCTAACCCAGGGATCAAGCTCACACCTCCTGCACTGGCAGGTGTATTCTTTACCACTGAGACCTGTAAAAGGCTGACATAGGATGCTTAAATTACAGGGCCATTTCGTGGATTGACTGCATTAATTATGCAATTATAACTAGAACCTACTAAAGATTAATAATAATTATTATCAGTGTTAATGTTTACTTGGTTTGAACTACGTTCTGTAATACGTTCATTTCTGCCAAGCTAGTCTATGATAATCTGTGACCTTTTAAAGATAAATTAACTGACAAAATGCTATTCCTGACTCTATCAAGAAATGTCAGGAAGACTGGCAGGAGGAAGGAAATAGCTGTGGGAGTGACAAAGCACTACCCACTCAAGGAAAGAAAGTGAAGAGCAGACTCAAAGTCTTAAAGGGTTTGTGACCTTAGAGAAAGAAACTTTTCTTATAAGGCAAAGTTCTTTCTGATTTGCTGTTGATTATTCCAGTACCCGTAAGTTTTAAAAACATAATGGGAAGGAAAGCTGACTCTATCATTTTTCACTAGTCACACATTATTTCTTGACACTGTTAAAATAAATCACTTTGGTTAATTTCTTCTAGCCTGATCAGAGAGGAGGAGGCATTTTAAGATGATGCTGAGAAAAATTCAGCCACTCAAATTTGACAGCTTATTCACCCAAGTATGCTTACTGAACGAGAGCTAAGAATCATGTCTAAATTTCATTAACATTTTGAAGAGTTGGAAGTGTATTTGTTAACTGCTGATGATCAAATTGGTTTATATATAAATGCCTACATATAAGAAACTTCAGTTGTTTTCCAGAGGGAACTAAGGCAAATGTGGGGTACAGGAATGAACATTCATTAAAAACTGGCTGGGCATCATTATTCTAATCTCAATCTCAAGGAAGAGAGGAAAAAGAAAAGTCTCTGCCCTCTGCAAGACAGAATGTACATGGAAAGAACACTGATATCTCATGAAAGGATGAGTGCAAACAAACGAAGGTAAACATTTATATGAGTCTTCATAAACTGGTAAACAAGTCAAAATAAGCAAGAAAGCCAATGGCTTCTCCCTGTCTTGGAGATGCTATTAGTGTGAGAATATATTTCAGATTAAAAAATGGGACATGAGCCATTCTCAGATCAGAGAATTTTCATTTTTACTCACTCATGATATATTTGTTAATCATCTAATGTGATATATTTTAAGCTGAGCATAGAATCACAAGGAAATAAGAAACTATAATTCCTCTCAAGGAGTTCAAAATGTAGACAAATAAATAGGTGAACAGACTCAGGCAGGTGCTCTGATATTACTCAAGATACCACAGGTGGTGAGAAATTCTTCTTGCCTAGGAAGTGTGTTTAGGAAAATTTTGTGTAAGAAGGTAACTCGAACTGAGTATTGTAGACTCAGATAAGTAGACAAGTAAGCAGGTGGTTATTTGCTAAAATGGTATAGTAGAAGACAATCAAAGAGAGAGTAACCTAAACAATATGAGGAGAGTATACAGAAAAAGGAGCAAGTTGATGGGGAACGTTAATGAATCAGGCATGTTGGACATTAAGTATTTGTAGTACTGATATAACATCTAGGTAGACATGTTCAGGAAGCCATTTATTATATGAGAATAAACCTCATGAACTTGAGATAGAAAATAAATCCTGAACTTGAGATATAAAACTGGGATATTATCAGCATAAAAATGGCTGACATATATAGCATTGTGTAATTAACTAAATAAGCATTGGATTGTGTCAATGGCATATGGGAATCAGAAGAGGAACCATCTTAAAATTTTGGAAGTGGAAAGAACTCTTAGGATTATCTAAAATGCTAAAAGGATATGAAGGATAATCTCTTTATTTTAATTACAATATTAGAAGACCAATTCTCAGAGAGACAGTGTGCTCTATATTACACAGCCATCTTCTGGGAATGATTGGACCATCAGAGCCCATTTCTCTGTAAAAAACTGTGTGGTGACTTTTCACATCATTGCAGCTAGCATGGGTAATTGTATGCCTGGGGGAGGAAAATGGAACAGAGTCCAAAAGGAGAGTCTTCTATTGGAGGTTCTATACAGTGGCTCTAGTGGTAAAGCATCTGCCTGCCAATACAGGAGACAAAAGAGATGTGGGTTCGATCCCTGGGTCAGGAAGAGCCCCTGGAGTAGGAAACGGCAACCTACTCCAGTATTCCTGGCTGGAAAATTCCATGGGCAGAGGAACCTGCTGGGCTACAGTCCATGGGGCCGCAAAGAGTTTGACATGACCAAACCCACACACACACACACACACAGAGGTTCTATAAGCAGAGTAAGATAGGAATCTAATTTCATTCTTTTGCATTTAAATATCTAGTTTTCCCAGCACTATTTATTGGAGACTATCTTCTTCACTATTTGGGCTACAGAATTCCAGTCAGAAATTTTAATAGGAACAAATGATAAAGCACTTCATGAAGACCTATATAAAATGTATCAATAAATTTATCTCCTTTTAGCAATATGAATATTAGACATTTAAAAGAAACCAACTTTCTTTTATGTTATTTCAAAAATATGCCATTATTTATAAATGGCATTTGGGAGAATGGATACATGTATGTGAATGGCTGAGTCCCTCTGCTGATCACCTGGAATACCACATCATTGTTAAATGGCTGTGTGCTTAGTTGCTCAGTTGTGTCCAACTCTTTGTGACCCCATGGAATATAGCCCACCAGGCTCCTCTGTCCTTGGGGATTCTCCAGCAAGAATACTGGAGTGGGTTGCCATGCCCTCCTCCAGGGGATCTTCCAACCCAGGGGTCGAACCCAGGTCTTCTGCATTGCAGGTGGATTTTTTTAACCGTCTGAGCCACCAGGGAAACCCTGTTAATTGTCTATACCCCAATACAAAATGCTTCTGGTATTAAATTAAAATAAGAAGAATGACATTTAAAATAAAAGGGAATGACATCCCTTATAAAAATAAAATACAGAACCTCCCTGAAAGAGAATCATGGCATGGAAAAGAATGTGGCAATTTTACTCTCGAAGTCTATACTCCTAGGATAATTCTCATTTCTTCCATCATAATCTCCCAAATCCAAGATACCAGTAAATCTCCCAACTTCCTGTTAACTTTCTCCATGCTCCTTTCTTCTTCCTTATGTTAGGGACCAAACGACGGTCTCTAGGACCCGAGTCATGTTTACCAGAAAGAGACAGGATATGCGCTCATCCTGCCTGGCCAATCATGTAACGCCAGCTACTCCTGTAACTGAGACAAAGAACTGCCTGTATATAAGCCGCCATACTCCTTTGTTCGCGGCTCTTGTCAGATTCCCTTGTGTGGGATGAGACTTGGGCCCTAGTGCGCTAGGAATAAACAAACTCCCTTCTTGCGTTTGCAATACTGTGGTGGCCTTGCTCTCTCGGTCGGTTCGGAGATACGGGCTTGGAGCATAACACCTTAGAGTCTGCATTACACAAGGTAGCTGGAATTATCTTTTTTTCCAGCTTAACTGAGAAATAGTTGACATAAAATGCTGTATAAGTTTAAAGTATATAATGTGACAATTTGATATGTATATATTGTGAAATAATTACCACAGTAAGGTTAACACATCCATCATTCACATAATTACAAGTGTGTGTGTGTGTGTGTGTGTGTGTGTGTGTGTGAAAGAGTGTGTGGTGAGAATATTTAAGATATTCTCTTAGTAACTTTCAAGTAGATAATACAGCAGTCATCAGGCTGTGTATTAGTTCCCCAGAACCTACTAATCTTATTACTAGAAGTGTGTTATCAATATCTCACATTTCCCCCAATTCTTCTGCCTCCAGCAACCACCATTCTACTTTGTTTCTGCATAAATTCTGTTTGTTTTTTGTCTAAATGATTCCACATATAAGTGAGATCATATAGGTTTTGTCGTTTTTCGGTCTGATTACTTAGTTCACACAGGATAATGTCCTCAAGGTTCATCCATGTTGTCAGAAATGCAGATTTCCTTCTTTATTGTGATTGAAAAAATGCATAAATATAATGTAAAATATATATCATATTTTCTTTATTCATTCATCTATCAATGGACACTTATGTTGGCTATTGTGAACAACACAATGACTGTGGGAGTGCAGATATTTCTTCAGTATAGAGATTTCATTTCCTTTGGATGTATATCCAGAAGTGGGATTCCTGGATCATATGGTAGTTCTATTTTTAAATTTTCAGGAACTTCCATACTGTTTTCCATACTGGCTGCACAAATTTACATTCCCATCAAAAGTGCATTAGGGCTTTCTTTTTTCCACATCCTCAATGACAGTTGTTACCTTTTATCTTTTTAATAATAGCCATTCTACCAGGTGGCAGACAATATCTCACCATGGTTTTGATTTTCATTTTTCTGATGACTAGTGATAATAAGCATCTTTTCATGTACCTATTGACCATTTATATCCCTTTGGAAAAAAGTTTACTCAGGTCCCATTCTCATTTTAAATCCGATTATTTGATTATTATTCTTTTTCTTTTCTTTTTTGCTATTGAGTTGTATGAGTTGTTCATATATTTTTTATATTAACTGCTTATCAGACACGTAGTTAGGCAAATATTTTCTTCCATTCTGCAGGCTGACTTTTCATTCTGTTGGCTGTTTCTTTTGCTGGGTAGAATCTTTTTATTTTGATACAGTCTAACTGCTTATTTTTATAATGCCTTTGTTTTTGGTGTCATATAAAAAAAATCACTGCTAACACCAATGTCAAAAGCATTTTCCCTATGTTGTCTTCTAGGAGTTTTATACTTTCAGATCTTACATTTAAGTATTTAATCTATTTTTAGTTAGCTTTTGTGATGTGAGTAGTATAATAGGGGTCTAATTTCATTCTTTTGCATTTGAGTATCTAGTTTTCCCAACACCATTTATTGAAAATACTATCTCTCTTGTATTGAGTATTCTTGATTCCACTGTCAAATATTGATTTGTTTCTTTGTTCTCAATTCTATTTCATTGATATCTTTTTAAACTGTAAGTCAAGTCACTCTGTTTTCTGTTTAAAAAAGAAGCAACAGCTTTCCATTGCACTCAGATAATCTGGTTTCATAAAAGCTGACCACTGCTTACCACAGCTCCTGGTGTTTTCTCTGATTTGATGTTCTACTGTTCTTACCAAACCCCCTCCCCTCCTACACTGGCCTTCTCACAGTCTTTCAAATAACACCTCCAAGCTTCTTCTCCCCCTGAATCTAAATTTGTTGTTGGCTGGGATGCTCTTTCTCCAAGTCTTAGTTCTCTGTTCAAGTATCAAATATTTCGAGAACCTCTTCTGAACACTATTTAAAATACTTCCACTCTTGGTTGCTCTGTTCGTTTATCTTGCTTAATTTTCTTCAAAGCATTTAGGATGAACAGAAGTGATTTTATATTTGTTTACTGCTGATTATCTTTTTTCCTCAAGTAGAAAGTATGCTACCGAATGACAGGGACCTTGTTGATTGCTCTCTTCTCTATCCCAAGTTCTTAGCTAGTTTTGGTACACACTCCAATTTCTCTGGTCTCTAGTGCATATTCAGGAAAGATGTTCAGCTGCTACCTAACCCTCTCCGCCGCCCAGTATAGGTAAGCAAGACAGACAGTTCTTAAGATGGTTTGACTGTAAGATGCTGCAAAAGTGATATACATTCAGTAAAAAAACCTGCACTTTAAATTTTGAATTTTGATCTTTTCTCTAGCTAGCAACGTGTGGTAGGATACTTTCTCCCAGTCATGCACAGGATCATGACGGTAAACAACTGGTACACCACAACAATTCTGGACCTGAACAGTTATTCTGTTTTTCACGTTCAGTATTCGATAAATTTCATGAGATAGTAAACACTTTATTATTAGAGAATAGGCTTGGTATTAGGTGATTTTGCTCAAGCATAAGTTTATGTGTGTGCTGGAACATGTTTAAGGCAGGCTAGGATAAGCTATAATGTTTGGTAGATGAGATGTATTAAATACATTTTCAGTGTAATATTTTCAATAGGTTTATTGGGATGTAATCTTGCCATAAGCTGAGGAAGATCTATAGTTTAATAGTCAAGGTCCTTTCTGAACAGTTGGTGCCTGTGTCATTCTATTTGCTCAGTTCAGTTCAGTCGTGTCCAACTCTTTGTGACCCCATGGACTGCAGCACACCAGGCCTCCCTGTCCATCACCAACTCCCGGAGTTTACTCAAATTCATGTCCATTGAGTCAGTGATGCCATCCAACCATCTCATCCTCTGTAAGCCCCTTCTCCTCCTGCTTTTCATCTTTCCCTCTTCAAGGTCTTTTCCAAGGAGTCAGTTCTTCACATCAGGTGGCCAAAGTATTGGCATTTCAGCTCGAGCATCAGTCCTTCCAATGAATATCCAGGACTGATTTCCTTTAGGATTGAGTGGCTTTGATCTCCTTTTGTCCAACGGACTCTCAAGTGTCTTCTCCAACACCACAGTTCAAAAGCATCAATTCTTTGGTGTTCAGCTTTCTTTATAGCCCAACTTTCACATCCATACACGACTACTGGAAAAACCATAGCTTTGACTAGATGGACCTTTGTCGGCAAAGTAATGTCTCTGCTTTTTAATATGCTGTCTAGGTTGGTCATAACTTATCTTCCAAGGAGCAAGTATCTTATATGTTTTTAATATCATCCTGGGGAGACAGCTAGTTTTCCAAACTGCAGGCTAATTAAAGACAAACTCCTTTTTTTATGGGTGTTCTCAGCAGAGCAGTGCCCTTAGCATTACTTTAAGACATGCTAAAATGGAACAGTGACCAATCATTGAAAATGTATTAAAACAGTCCAGCTTACAAAAACACATTTCTGTTCTTTGTTACAGCAAAGTCAGATAAGTGCTTTAAAAGCCATGTCCAATTCATCTAGGGAGAGAGAACTGTTCCAAGAAGCTAGGACAAGCTTAGTCCTCGATTTCTTTAGTGCATGCTCCTGAAAGGTGGTATGTTCCATCCTAGAGGAAAGAAGCTGACATTTTGGCTTTGTTATTCCGTTAGTCCCTGTAGGAACCTCAGGTTCTGTGGGTGCCTTATTGAGGTCATCTAGAAGTCTAGTGCCCTCCCTTGAGAGATAAGGAAACTGATGCTCAAAGAGAGAAGGAACTGGCCATCACCCCAAATCGAGGATTACTGAAGTCAGGACTAGAACCCAAGAAGCTACTCTATCTCTTAGTCACTTTTTTTTTTTTTCCAATTCACCAAATAATGACATGTATCATTCTGTTATTATAGGCATTTTAATCTGCATTGTCTTAATCTAATGAGAATTAATTTATGCCATTAAAATTATAACAAATTACTCTCAGTTCATATTCTCACATTAAAATAGTTCCTAATTATATTTTGGCAGTGAAACTCATTATTTGGCATTTTGAAATGAAACCCCCTCACTCTCTGCATTATACTATTTGGAGTAATTCTAATAACATAGATATGATTCTCAGATGTTCACTTTTTAAACAGCTTAGTATGTAAGGTTTGGTTTGGATGAGAAAAGCATTACAGCCAAGAATGGTGAAAAGGTATATGAAAGTAAAATCTTAAAGTACCGCATAAAAGGCGGGTAGATATTTATATAATTGTAGTGTGGAAGAGTTGTTTCTAAGTATGAATGCTAAAGTCGGAAAATGTAAAACCTGATACACCTCACATACACAAATCACTGTATAAATCCCCAAAATACCAAAGACAGAACGGAAAGCATACTGACAACTAGCAAATATACTGGTAGCAGATTCAACAGATAAAAAGTTAATATACTTAAAATAATACAAACTCATAAATCAAAAGGTTAAAAAACAGCATGTTCTATGTAATAGAGTTTGCTAGAAACCTGTACAGACTATCTGCACCAGGACAGAAGCAGCGTTGGGGAAGAAAACGTGGATTGGAGGGTCGGTGCCTCCATTTACCTGGACTGACAGTATCACCCGTGTATCCCCTAGTGGAAAATAAAAGCCTATTTTATAGAAATGTTTCTCACAAATTACTAAATACACAATTGTTCAAAGATGAAACAATAAAGGCTGTTCTAGAATGATATTTGGTTGCACCTAAAACATGGCTGATGCGACATAAACTTCAATGTTTTTAAAAACAGTCACAGAAATATGTAGGGTTTTGTTTTTTTTTTTCAATCAGTACCATTTTATTTTATCTCACTTTTTGGTTGTTTTTTTCTTTTTTTTTCATTATTTCCCTTTCCATTATGTTTTATTACAGGATATTGAATATAGCACCCTATGCTATACAATAGGACCTTGTTGTTTCTCAGAAACATGCAGTGTTTAAAAACAGCCACAGAAATATGAAATCAGTTCAGGGTCAGACAGGCATTTTTCTGGCTGTATTTGCAGTTTATGCACAGGCTGAAAGCAAATACAGCTGGGGACAAAATAGCATTATAAGTAATGAATAGTTTCGATATTAATCCCCTATATTTAAAGACTGCAATATGAATGGAAATTTCCATTTTCAGAAAAGCTATCTCCAGATAACCCTTACTTGCCATCAGTCACCTTGAGCTCATCCCACAGGGCACGTGGTGTATCACAAGCAAAAAAGTAAATAACCTACTAGTTCCTCTACCAAGGCAAGCCTGTACACATTTATTCATTGAATGCCTACACTGGATGTGCAAAAGAATCCTTTTCCTGTTCCTTTATAGTGGAGTAGGACACTTGTCTTTTGAATCTGGTTGCTACGACAGTGTTCCAAACATTTGGGATAATTATTTGTACCACCTGTTTCTGGAACTCTCAGAGGATGGCTGTTCATTTTTATCCTAGGTGATTATGCTGTACGTGAGCAGATGAGCCGTGAACTGTTCATTGCTCAGAGGTTGTACTCCACCATCTCTTAAAATATATGCTGTTATGTGGGGTTTTTAAAAAGCATTCAACCAAAACAACCTTTAATTTACCAAGGCTGATTTATTTTAGAAAAGCTTTAAAAGACATTTCCCTAATTAAAAATAAATGTTTCTTCTGTTTGCTGTTTTATATTCACTCCACACAAGCAAAAAATAAAGAAATATCTCTCTGTGCTTTTTGACTGAACTAATGCTTAAAGGTGTTTCTTTTGAAATGGAAAAGAAACACAGAGGGATTTGACATGATTCAGAAAACCATAATGAGAAAACATACTACAACATTTATTCCTCCAGTGTATTCTTCATTTCATGACACTCTGCTCAGTTCATGATCCACTGCTGCTGCTGCTAAGTCACTTCAGTCGTGTCCGACTCTGTGCAACCCCATAGACGGCAGCCCACCAGGCTCCCCGGTCCCTGGGATTCTCCAGGCAAGAACACTGGAGTGGGTTGCCATTTCCTTCTCCAATGCATGAAAGTGAAAAGTGAAAGGGAAGTCGCTCAGTCGTGTCCGACTCTTCGTGACCCCATGGACCGCAGCCTACCAGGCTCCTCTGTCGGTGGGATTTTCCAGGCAAGAGTACTGGAGTGGGGTGCCATCACCTTCTCCATCATGACCCACTGAGGGAAATGCAAATAATGCTAAACTTGGAGCCCTGAGTCTTAGGATCACTCTACAGGTGAGATCATTTAAAACAAAGACCTTGATACTCCAGTACATGGATTTCTGGCATGTAATCCAAGTGACATATGTGGGAATGATACATGATATCTTAATGTCTATAGGAATAGAATGAAGCAAGTATTGAAAACTCTTAGGTTCAATCAAACTCTGTGGTCCAACCAAATCTTTATAAGTATCATTCATTACGTGATCATCATCAAACCAGCTCTTTTCCAAGTATTAAGTGAAAAGCCTTGGCTTGAGGCAAGCTTTTATCGGCAAAAACATTTAATATAAGGATATCAAGAGTTCAAGGATCAATAATTAATAAGAATCAAAGAGCATGTTTCAAAGTTAGAGAATTTTCCTATGAAATTTAATAACATATGTTCTTAGAGCTATAAGAAGCCATGGACATGAATCATCTATTATTGGAAATATAAGCTATATATTTAATAAAACAAATATATCTTTAGTAAAAAAAAAATAGTCCTTGTAGATAAGACACACTTGCAGATTTCCACTGGCCAAAGAATTAATTTTATCACCTTTTCACTTATCATTATTGATGATAAAGTATGTACAATGTTTTAATTTAAAACTCCTAGGATTCATCCATGTATTTTTTTAGCTTTTTATTTTTTAATTAATTTATTTTTTACTGAAGGATAATTGCTTTACAGACTTTTGCTGTTTTCTGTCATCCATGAATTTTTAATGCTAATGTCAAGATTTTTTTTAAGTTCACTTTTATTCTTATAAGATAAGAAACTTTTTATACCTGTCAGTTTCTGATTTCTTCAGATGGAATCTAGTCTGGGAAGCTGTTCTCAACAGGATAAGCAATGACTGACCAAACATCAGTCCAATGGGCAAAGAAGAAAGTTCCTCTGACAAGCAGAAAAGAGATCATCAGTTTAGAGGTTGTCATGAGAGTTGTCTTGAGAATTAAAGAAAGTCTGATCTGTGTTTGCAGACAGACAGAGAGAAAAGGTCTATTCAAATAGAAAAAGGATGAACAACAAGCAATTATCATCTGTATACAATAATTAAGTTGAGGAAAACATGAAGATCCTGGAGAGGAGAGACGGATGAATGAAGAAGTGGTTAAAGCCTTTGTTTGCCAAGCAAGGACATCTCAGCAAAGGGCTGAACAGAAAATTGAAAATTGCGCAACACAACCTTGGTAGTAGCTTTCATTGTGTTTGATACATACAAAGATACATGAACATTTAATTTACATCTCGAAAAGTACTGCCAGAGGTCTCTCTACAATGTGTTGCTGAAAAGCTAGTGCAGGTTTAAATTTTGTGATTAGCTCTTATAAACACAATAAAATTGTTTAGTATTAAGAAAACTCTATGATTAATTGTCTGGCAGTAACAGGTGCTTTTTCTGGAGCGTAGAATATGTGACCAGTATTACAGGAAACCCTTCCACACACGAGGGGCTTCCCAGGTGGAGCTAGTGGTAAAGAACCCACCTGCCAGTGCCAGAGACTTAAGAGAAGCAGGTTCGATCCCTAGACAGGGAAGATCCCCTGCAGGAGGAAATGGCAACGCACTCCAGTATTCTTGCATCCCATTCACCATTTCTGTAGCTTTAAGAGATGAGAAAATAGGGAGAAAAGACGCTTAAAAGGAATCTGCCTGTGGAATCAAGCATGGTTTTAAGAGGCTTCACAAACACCTGAACCAGAGGCTGACTCTTCCTGTTCTTTCATCTCTGCTGAACTAGTCCTCTTTTCATTTATAAAGAATCCTTTTATAACCTAAACAAATACCCTTGATTTATACTAAGTATAGGTTTTCATACATTTCTTAACTGCATTTCAAAAAAAAATATTTGGCTTAGATCATCAGTAGCCTGAATACTATTTTTTTTTTTAGCCTGAATATTATTAAAGATTGTGTTTTGGATAGTGCTAAGTTAATCTTAAAGATTATTTACACTACCAAGCTAAAATGGATGGCTGAGGAAATTACTTTGCTACGTTAGGAAAATTACAAATTTGAAATGAAGAAGAGAAATATCGACCTGAATTATTCATGTTTTCTTCTCCCCATTTAGCACAACTCCCGGTACATAGTGAGCACTCTGTTTTTCGGTTTGTTTTTGTTGATGGGGCAAGTAACACTTCATACTCAAAATTCAACAAACCATTTCACTTTGTCTGGATGACTCTGTGCTGAAATCCACACCCCTAAGGACTACAAAACTTCTCTCTACTCTGAAAGTGAAAAGTGAAAGTGTTAGCCGTTTAGTCTTATCTGACTCTTTGCGACCCCTGCCAGGCTCGTCTATCCGTGGAATTCTCTAGGCAAGAATACTGGAGTGGATTGCTGTTCCTTTCTCCAGGGGATCTTCCCAACCCAGGGACTGAACTCTGGTCTTCTGCATTGCAGGCAGATTCTTTACTGTTTGAACCACCAGGGAAGGCCCTCTCTACTTTAATGGCATTATATAAATAGATTGTCTTCATGGTGGTCAAAATCTAGTTATATTATTTTTAAAAAAGTTGGAAAAACGGTAATTACAAACACTATGAAGATTAAGGCCATGTCACCAAAATCCTTTAGCTAAAATCATTTCCCCTCTGAACTAAAATTATTGCATTGCTAATTAAAACTCCTAATATTTTACTTTAGGGAGAAAATACCATTTAAAGTCCCACAGTCAACATAGCTTGTCATACTACAAGGAAAAAAAAAAAAATCACTCATTAAATGTTATTCAGTGAGTGATAGGTTTATAAAGGGGAACACCTTATTAAAAACTCAGGGGGCAATATAAGCATAAAGCATTTAAAAAGCTGTTCATTCTTTTTAAAAATGTAAATATTGCCTAAGGAGGTGATTGTGCTTTTGTGACACATTTTATCCTGTATATATCAATCTTCATCCTTACATTGGGCCTGCATGCTTTCACCAGAGCTGCAAACCATCATAATTATCATTTGGCACTACAAGTT
This sequence comes from Budorcas taxicolor, assembly GCF_023091745.1. NCBI lineage: Eukaryota > Metazoa > Chordata > Mammalia > Artiodactyla > Bovidae > Budorcas > Budorcas taxicolor. Next base: position 4,032,607 of record NC_068924.1, on the reverse strand, counting down.
ACAGTGAATATAAAATATTTAATAGACATGTTTATATCATAGTACTATGTAATTAAATAACAGTTAATTCAAAGGACATGCTTTTCTTGAGCTGACTGTAAGGGGGTTTCCACACTCATTTATGTGGTTAAACTAGAGAACTCATTACAGTAAAGTCTGAAGCAGAATGTAGCACCCATTCTACTTCAAATCACACTTTACAAAAAAGGCTGAGATTAGCAAATTCTTGACCTTGCAGTTCCTCTTTCCACTCTGCACCTAACTAGAAATTAACCAAAGCAGTTTGCAGGTTTCAGATCTCTAAAGAGAGCAGGCTTACTGTCTGGGTTCATTAGCTGAGCTGCTTGGAGCAGGGCGCCAAGCACGCATTGTGGACTTCATCCTGTTGACGCTGATAAAGCTTCACTCAGAGAAAAACTAAACACTGTGGCCAGACTCCAGCTAAAGCCAGTGAAGGAGCTGTCCTAGGAACAGATGTGTGCCTCAATCCATGTAACTTCATCATCACTCCTGAGCAGACAATGTCAAGTCTTCTCATACTGGTTGGGGAAATCATTCTGAATAGGATAAATGGTATTTGGGTGAGACAGTCTGCAGTTTGAACCCCATTAGTTAGTGTTCATGGGGTTTAACAATTCTTTTTCACTTTTGGTTATCACCAGTTAACTTTTGCCTGTCATTACATTAGCAATATTCATCAGCAGTTTCCATGAGTGAAAACACTAGGCTTTGCAAGCGAAGTCTTAATCCCAGATTGGCTCTCCTTGGCTTCCTGCTATACTTTCTTTGGTATTATCACATGCTGTGTATTTTAAGAATTCACTGCTGCATTCATCTAAGCCAAATATAATTACAAAGGTATTTTTGTTTCCAAAGAAAAAAAATACAATGCATTCCAAAGTCAAGGGAAAATACTCGAGGGGTTGGATAAACTATTGCTTCTCCTCTACAGGATTGGAAGAAGTCAGAGAAGACTATGTTGCTGTTTGTTGCCCAGGCCCAAGGATTAGCTGAGATATCCCCTGGATATATATATATATATATACACATATATATATATATATATATATATATATATACACATATATATATATATTTTTTAAGGGAGATTTCATGTTGCACACATAAACCTTCTACATATTTCTTACTCTCAGTAGCACAGTTTTAGAGCTAAAAGGAACCTTACCGGTCACTAGGGCCAAAGTTCTCTGTTTTGAATGGCCAGAGCATGTAATTCACCATGGTGGGCACTGGATAATGCATAGTTGCATAAGATGGAAAACTGCCCTTGAGGAATTTTATTTAATATCACCTGGATTAATACTAGTTCCCCTCTCTTGTCACTCCCTTTCACATCAGCAGCTTTTAGCTGCATAATGGCTTACCACTAGGTGACATCATCTTGTTCATTTATTGCTATACTTGTTTCCCAAGTTTGCATCTCTCCATTAGAATATAAGCCCTGGAAGGTGTGATGTTTTGTAATGTTCTCACTACTCAACCTTTAGCATTTACAGCAGGGTCTGCTAACTAACATGTGTTCAATAAATGCTGGTTAAAGGAAAGAATAAATAGATGCTGGATTACTGTGAAGATCAAATGAAGCGACCCATGTAAAGCCCTATCAGAAAGGCTGCTACACAGTTGAATGTTAATAAATATCTGTGGAATGAATAAATGAATAACACAAAATCTATAAAAATAAATGTTTCAGAAGAAATGGCCTTGGAGTTGACCTTCAGATGATGATCAGGGCTTCTGACAGTAAGGGGAATAGGCAGGTGGGAGAAAGGGCTTGAACAGAGTGGTGTGATCTTGGACCTATGAGCCTGCCGTGTGTCCAAAGTACCAGGCAGAAAATGAGGTTGAAAAAGTAAGACAAATCAGAGAGTCTTAAATGACAGCCATGGCTCTTTCTTTTCCATTTTCTTTTTTTGTTTTCTGGGAGGTGGTGGGAGATAGGGCATTTAACCATTCATTCAACAGGTACTTGTGGACTTCCACTATTAGTGACTACATGACTTAAGTTATGGCAGATACAGAAATGAAAAAAGCATCAAGGTCACCATTCTCAGAGAGTTTTCAATCTGACCATCCTCTGCCTCAGTTCAGTTCAGTTCAGTTCAGTCGCTCAGTCGTGTCCGACTCTTTGCGACCCCATGAATCACAGCACACCAGGCCTCCCTGTCCCTCACCAACTCCTGGAGTTCACTCAGACTCACGTCCATCGAGTCAGTGATGCCATCCAGCAATCTCATCCTCTGTTGTCCCCTTCTCCTCCTGCCCCCAATCCCTCCCATCATCAGAGTCTTTTCCAATGAGTCAACTCTTCGCATGAGGTGGCCAAAGTACTAGAGTTTCAGCTTTAGCATCATTCCTTCCAAAGAACTACCGGGGCTGATCTTCAGAATGGACTGGTTGGATCTCCTTGCAGTCCAAGGAACTCTCAAGAGTCTTCTCCAACACCACAGTTCAAAAGCATCAATTGTTTGGTGCTCAGCCTTCTTCACAGTCCAACTCTCACATCCATACATGACTACTGGAAAAACCATAGCCTTAACTAGACGGACCTTAGTCGGCAAAGTAATGTCTCTGCTTTTGAATATGCTATCTAGGTTGGTCATAACTTTTCTTCCAAGGAGTAAGCGTCTTTTAATTTCATGGCTGCAGTCACCATCTGCAGTGATTTTGGAGCCTACATGTGAGCAAATCAACCCCTCAAAAGCTCAAGTGTCAACAACATCAGCAGATCTGAAGCCTGCAGCAGGGGTCTCTGGACATACTGTAGTGCAAAGCACTGACTCGTAGGAAGCTGGTTACTAATACAGCCATGTCTCCCTTGCTCCTGCTTACATGCATTGCTTTCTGTGTAAACGAAAAAAAGAAAAATTCCTCTGGATTAAAGTGATCTTAAGCAACATAATAACATTCCTAGAGGATGAATAGTAAATGGTAGATGGCTATTCTGAGAGATGAGAGTAGTGGAGAAAATTGAAGATCAGAAATCCAGTGCTGTTGGTTTAAAAAAAAAATTGGAATGTTGACAATCTTCTAAGCTTATCTTAGAATCAGGAGGCACTCCTTATTTTGGTAATCAAACCCCTAAAATGATAACATTTTCTACTCAAATACAATTTAGTTCTATCTTATCCTGCAGCAGGATGCAAAATTACCTTTCTTTTTTTCAAAGAAGAGTTAGAATGTTTGCCTGATGAGAGGAATCAGTAGATGAGAACACCATAAATATTTTATGATGACCCCTGGGGCTGGTCAGCAGGGATTGATTTGGTGGGATTAGTAAGAGCTAGGTATAAACCCAATTGGGATCATAGAGATACTAGAACACAAATAAGCATGGATGGGTTTCACCAGAAGGTGAAAAAAAAGAAAAGCAAACCACATGCCTTTAAGTGAAGAGCAAGGAGGTTGAGATGTTCCTTTGCTATTCAACTTGCTGAATAAGGATTGCCACATTTTTGGCTGGTAGAAGGGATTTGATAATCATTTCTTAAAATGTTGCTTTGGAGATAGAGTGCTCACAATCAGATTCTACATGGAGCATTGACTGTGTGACCTTGGGCAAGGTAAACTCTCTGTGCTTGAGAGCCCTGATTTGTAAAATGGAAAAATACCTCCCCCACCCCCACAGGCTTAGTTGAGGATTCAATGAGATAACTCGTGTGAAAATGGCACAGGTTGACTCTTAACTGCACACTTTCTGAAACTAGTACAGCCTTTCCAATATATTATCTTTGTACTGGAAAGATGGCTCTATAAACCTCTGCAAAAATGGAAATCAACTAATTGTTACAAATTCTGGAGTCTGACTCTGGATTCAATTTCAACTCTACCATGTACTGGCTAGAGTCCTTGTACCACCTACTAGGTTTCTCTGTGCCTTGATATTCTTATCTGAAAGCAGAGTCATTGTAATTCCTATCTCAAAGGGATGCTCTGAGGATTTATCAGATCACTATAAGTAAAATCATGAAAGTGCCTGACACATAGAAGAAAATCTGTATCCTTAACTCATTTTTTCCCTTGGAAGAAATGCTGATTCATCTATCCAACAACCTATAATGGTCCAATATATTATTTCCTAAAGGGTACATTAGAATTTTGTAATTTTCAAAAAACATCTCCTCTCAATTCACTCTCTCCACCACGACATGAGGGCTTCCCAGGTGTGCTAGTCATAAAGAATCCACCTGCCAAAGCAGGAGACATAAGAGATCTGGGTTTGATCCCTGTGTTGGGAAGATCCTATGGAGGAGGGCATGGCAACCCACTCCAGGATTCTTGTCTGGAGAATCCCATGGACAGAGGAGCCTGATGGGCTACAGTCCATAGGGTCGCTAAGAGTTGGGCACGACTGCGGTGACTTAGCACACATGCACCACCATGTGAACTGAGTACAGATACATTCCGCTCAGTCCAGTCACTCAGTCTTGTCTGGCTCTTTGCAACCCCATGGACCGCAGCATGCCAGGCCTCCCTGTCCATCACCAAATACTGGTGCTTGCTCAAACTCATGCCTATCGAATCAGTGATGACATCCAACCATCTCATCCTCTGTTATCCCCTTCTCCTCCTGCCTTCAATCTTTCCCAACATCAGGGTTTTTCCAAGGAGTCAGTTCTTCACATCTGGTGGCCAAAGTATTGGAGTTTCAGCTTCAGCATCAGTCCTTCCAATGAGTATTCACAACGGATTTCCTTTAGGATTGACTGGTTTGATCTCCTTGCTCTCCAAGGGACTTTCAAGAGTCTTCTCCAACACCACAGTTTAAAAGCATAAATTCTTTGGTGGTCAGCTTTTTTTATAGTCCAACTCTCACATCCATACATGACCACTGGAAAACCATAGCTTTGACTAGGTGGGCCTTTGTCAGCTAAGTGACGTCTCTGCTTTTTAATATGCTGTCTAGGTTGGTAATAGTTTTTCTTCTAAGGAGTAAGCATTTTTTAATTTCATGTCTGCAGTCACCATCTGCAGTGATTTTGGAGCCCAAGAAAATAAAATCTCTCACTGTTTCTATTGTTTCCCCATCTATTTGTCATGAAGTAATGGTACCAGATGCCATGATTTTTCAGTTTTTGAATACTGAGTTTTAAGCCAGATTTTTCACTGTCCTCCTTCACTTTCATCAAGAGGTTCTTTATTTCCTCTTTGCTTTCTGTCATAAGGGTGGTGTCATCTGCATAGCTGAGGTTATTGATATTTCTTCATGCAATCTTGATTCCATCTTGTGCTTCATCCAGCCTGGCATTTCACATATGTAAGTGAGTGTTATTTATGTATTCATCAAAATATCAAACAAAAATTTTGAAAGGTCAGGAACTTGCTTTCAAAATAGTTGAAATTATTTCAATATAAAAACCTATATATGCATATATAAACTACTGATTCATGCAGGTGCTCTGCCCATTCTTGGATTGGGCCATTTTAAAAATTAGTCTCTTTTTTCCTGGTAAAATATTCGTACAACCAAACGAATTGTTGCTATTTCTAATTCATGAATTAAAATGTGTAATTTTGGAGCTGGAAGAGGCTTTACAAGTCATCGACCAATGCTTTCAACTTGTAGGCACTGTGCTGTCCCTCTCCCCTGGGGCTGCCTTCTCAGAGCTTCTCCCGGGTGCTCTGCTTGTAGGAGGAGTGTACTTCCTTCCACTTGAGGGAGGTTAGGCCATGTGACTGCCTTTGACCAGTGGAATGTGAGGCGAAGCTTTAAACCACATTATGCTGTTTTTCCACTGTTCCTTTCCCTCTGCTGCACGTCCCGTGTGAAGCTGATCCTTCAGGCCTCAAACCTTAAGTAGAGCATAGCTTCAGGTAATGAGTAGCTAACAGGATTAGCCACTGAAATTTTGGGGTTGTTTGTTACTGCAGCATAACTTAGTAAACTATGACTATTTTCAATCCCCGTGTCATGAAGATCCCCTGGAGGAGGAAATGGCAACCCACTCCAGGATTCTTGCCTGGAGAATCCCATGGACAGAGGAGTCTGGTGGACTACCGTCTATGGTGTTGCAAAGAGTCAGGCATGACTGAGCAACTAACACACACACACACGTGACTATTTTCAGGAATCGATGTCCAGAACTATTACTTTTCAATGGAGACACATCTAACTCAGGAGAAAGCTGGAAGTAGATCCCATGTCTCCTGACTCCTAGATCAGAGATTTTTCCACACTAGTACATGCTTCAAGAAAAGCTTGGTGTTGTTGTTTGTCACTAAGTCATGTCTGACTCTTTGCAACCCCATGAACTGTATCACTCCAGGCCTCTCTGTCTCTTACTGTCTCCAGGAGTTTGCCAATTCATGTCCATTGAATCAGCAATGACATCAAACCATCTCATCCTCTGCTGCCCTCTCCTCCTTTGCCTTCAGTCTTGCCCAGCACCAGGATCTTTTCCGATGAGTTGGCTCTTCCCATCAGGCAGCCAAAGTATTGGAGCTTTAGCTTCAGCACCAGTCCTTTCAGTGAATATTTACGGTTGATCTCCTTGCTATCCAAGGGACTCTCAAGAATCTTCTCCAACACCATAGTTCAAAAGCATCAAGAAAAGTTAGTCCTTCTCTAAGTAGTTCTTCAGACCTCTAGAGTAACTTGTAGTCACACATTTTTTTCTTCCCTGAATCCTCCAGTGGCAACACATGCACACTGTATTACTCTATAATTCTCTCCCAAATTCTACTCAGCTTTATCCCCAGTCTATTACTATTGAAGAAAGACATGAAAAATTTGCTGTTTTCAGGGGCAATTGATAATTTTGGAGGGAGCAGTGGCTGTCCTTTCTGACGTATGCTGGGAGCAGGCAAGGCTCCCATGCGGACGGCTGGTGGCAGTGGCACTCTTGTTTGAGGCTGGGATCTACTGAAAGCCTTATCCTGGTCTTTGTGCTCCGATCCCATTATTGTTGCAGTACAGTGTATACTCCTCATGGTATTTTGGCCAATATTCTCTCAGGTGATATTTACATTTATATTTTAAAAAGACAGAAATTTTCCCAAGGGTGTCTGGTACATTGGGAAGTGGTTAATCCCATACTAGATGCATTTGAAAAACACTGTCCTCTTCCAATATTTTATCAACAGTATACGTGTAAGTTCTCTCAAGGGGAAAACAAAATGGGCATTTAAGCTAATTCCTCTGTATAGGAAAACTTGATTTTGTGTAAAATGATTCGCATACCTAGATACACAGATACTGAGCTGCAGTCACACTGCTACTTCTGCATTTGATACGTGAGAAGCCAGGGGAAATTTTGTGCAGTTTAGCTTGTCTCTTTGACAATCATCCTTTAAGTAATGTTTTGCAGGTGCAATAAACACATCCTATATTATTAGCATATAATATTTCCTTTTACATAAAGTAATACGTTATGGGGGATATTATGGGTCATTTAGTTCACAGTCTACAAAATGCAACAATGTTTGTAATCATCAAAAGCAGTAGCCAGCAGCCTTTATTAAAGTTATGAAAGCTCTATTTTAAAATAAATACAACTACTGTAAAATTCCCCAATTTTATTTGAATTGGATACAGTGTTTTGCACAATGCTATGTATACTGCTATTTAATAGGATATTTATGGCTAGATATTTAGGCTGCTTTGCAGGTGGCTCAGATAGTAAAGTGTCTGCCTGCAATGTGGGAGACCCAGGTTCGACCCCTGGGTCAGGAAGATCCCCTGGAGAAGGAAATGGCAACCCACTTCAGTACTCTTGCCTGGAAAATTCCATGGACAGAGGAGCCTGGTAGGCTACAGTCCACAGGGTCGCAAAGAGTCAGACATGACTGAGCAACTTCACTTTCTTTCACTTTATGGCTAGAAATAATACAGCTGAAATTGACACCTTCATCTACAGACAGGAAAGAACCCAGTGCCTGTGGGGGAAGGTGGGTTGGGAATTGTGTATAATTAATGGTCCTGCTCCCAGCATCTATAGTGTTCAAATGCTGACCATAGTAGTCTTAACCCTAATGTGAAGTCTGCCTTTCAGAGGTCTCTGGTGAACTGTCATTCTGACTGGCAGGTTTAGAGGAGGCTTCTCAATAATAGGAACATCTCTGCTGAACAGAGGAAAACCCTGACACTTCAACAACTTCTTGATATTCAGGTTGGCCTCCTGGCCTCTCTCCCAGCAGACTAGGAACGAAATAGAGGCAGTGTGTGTGGCTGGCCGCAGACTCTCACAGAACCTGATTCAGCAAGCTGACAGTACTGAGCACTTCTGTCTTTAGCATATAGCTATTCTCAGAGAACAAGAAAAGGGAGGGGACTTGTTCATATTTCCTTGTGATGTGAAGAGAGAACTGTGCAATAACATTTCATATACAAAAGCCAAAAACGATTTGGGTTGGTAAGTACCATCTAATTAGAATCACTTTATTCCCAGCTATGTCTGGGATGCTTCCTATTGAGAATGGAGGGTAAAAGGGAGGTGGAGAAGCCAGGAAGAAAGACTGCTCAGAGCAAAGCAATTTTGAATTTAACCACAGTGTCAAATTAAGCCACATTGAGGACACTAGATATTTGCTTTACTGCTTTCTACAGCTCCATTTATTTTTGCTCATCCTCGCTAGGGCGAGTCAGCCTCTACAGTCACTATTTAGTCAATGCATACATCCGATTTCATCGGATAAAGAAGACAAAAACACCACCAAATCTCTTGCGTTAAGTGGAAGATACTATCCTTTCAAGAGCAGCAATAACCAAAGAAAGCCACAAACTTTTATCGAAGATAAGAACATAGGTTAACAAGAATCTTTTCTCTCATGAGAACACTACAGTGTCTTCTGCCAGCTTCTTTAGTTTACTGATGGGATAGAAAGCTGATGATTTATTGTGCACAGTAAAGAACATTGCTTTTGGGAGCTGTGCTAGCCTGCACTCCATATTCTCTTCAAAAATTAAAAAGGAAACTTTAAATTGGATTTCTGACACTGGTTGAATGGTTTTAGCCTAAAAACTATTGAGTAGATTAATCTTAAAATGGGGCACCATAAACACAGCGTCACTTCTGACAGACTTCTGTTTTGCAATGTCATTTAGAGTCATGAGTCACTGTGGACCAACAACCTCAACACCTTCAAAGCCCTCACTGATCACTCTCTCCCTTTCTACCCTCAAGACAGTACTTCCCTCCAGGCCAGGCCTGACTAACGAGAGCCCCCACTCTGAAACCCTGCTAGGCTGGGGACGTGGCTGTGGGTTACCTTTCTTCTGACTCCATTCTGAAACTTTCAGAATGATAGTTTTATCATTTTTCAGTTTATCATTCATCAGTATGACTTTGTATCATTTGTCATTGATAGTTTTAATACAAAACATTCGTACGGCCCCCAATCTAACAGAAAAGAGATGCCACTCAGAGGCAATCAACATTATGTTTCTTACATATTCTTTTAAAGACACAGTAGGCATAGGTAAGCAAACTTACAATCAGCCCCTTTGAAACACAAGTCACTCACCTATCAGTCTCTGCTTTCTCTCTATGCATTGTTACTGCTACTGAAGTCCTGGCCACTCCCCATATTTAACAAGGGCCACAGCATCCGTCTTCTGATATTTCTCTCTACTTCATCACCACCATCCTGGATGATGTCAGATAGCACAGAAACTATCCTTGACTCTCAACTCAAGTGTCCCTTTTTACCTACCCTCACTTTAGCCACTCCCTCTGGAATCTGAAATGGACAATGCATGCCATTCCTTCCATATCCTTGGATGCCCTTGAATTACCTGCTGCTGTCTCTCTCTTCATTCACTTAGACTTCCGCTTAATATTTACATGTTCCTCCAACATACCAGTCTCCTTTAGATGTTAGAGACATCACAACCTATCACTTCAAGTCCTCTCTTATCAATAGTCTCTTCCCACCCAGCTGTCCTCTGCTGCCCATCCTACAAAAGCCCTGTTCTAGAGCAGTCCAATCATTCTTCACCTGGATTTCTGCTTGAGTAAAATTACAAACCCATCACACCGTGTTAGCTTTCTTTCTCATGTATCTTTAACCTTTCCTCTACTTACCAGTCCCATGCAACCTATAAAAAATGTTTGCATTGCACGGGGATGATCCAGAGAGATGATATGGGGTGGGAGGTGGGAGGGGTATTCAGGACTGGGAGCTCATATACACCCGTGGTGGATTCATGTCAATGTATGGCAAAACCAATACAGTATTGTAAAGTAAAATAAAGTAAAAATAAAATAAAAAAAATCTAAATGAGATAAAATATAACATAGCTACATAAAATTAAAAAAAAAATAAAGAGGTATTTTCTTCATTTAACCTCTCTAGGTATCATTTCTTAAAATCTGTGTCCCTTTACACTGAAGCTTCCTGAAACAGTTGTTTACATTTGTTGTTAATTGAAAATTTGATTCACTCTTCATCTCATGGCAGCCCAATTCTTGCTCCACCACTCTAATGAAAAGACTATTAACATTTTTAATAGCTCCTGGGTTGCCAAAGCTAATGTATTCTTTCTAGCCTTGACTTGACTTTAACAATAATTTATACATGAATGATGGCTCAGATCCCTGGTGGCTCAGGTGGTAAAGAATCTGCCTACAATATGAGGGACCTGTGGATCGAACCCTGGAGAAAGATCAAACCTTGGGAAGATCCTCCGGAAAAGGGGATGGCAGCCCACTCCAATATTCTTGCCTGGAGAATCCCATGGACAGAGGAGCCTGGTGAGCTACAATCCATGGGGTCACAAAGAGTTGAACAAGATTGAACAAGTAACACTTTCACTTCTCATACATGAACGATGCCTGAGTCCATACACCAGGCCAAGAAATCTCTGTTGAAATCGTTTTGCTCAATTCCTTCTGGTCACTTCCTATTGGATATCCCATAATCTCCACAAACTCAACATGTACATAATGGTACTCATCAGTTTTTCCACAAAACCCGCTCATCTTCCTGTGTTTCCTTTCCTAGAAAAATAAAACCACCTTCACTTCATTGTGTGCATCATGTATTTAGGAGGCATGTTGAAATAGTCCACGATTAGTCACTAAATCCTTCAGATTGTACTTTCTAAATTTTTCAAAACTATGTCTTCTATTCTGTGCTTTAAGAGTTTGTCATATCTCTCCTGGATGACTAGGTTACCCTCCTAATTAGTCTTTCTCCATTCTTTCCCGACTGCTATCTGTCCTCCACTGACCTGCCATATTGGTCTTGAAACGTAAAATCAAAACAAAATGGACTGTGCTATCTATGTGACTTCCAAGCTCCAAATCTCTGAGTCTCTGAACAACTTGCAGTCCTTTGACAAGTACAACAAAACCTTTATGATCTGACTACTGTGGTCCTCTCCAACAACTTTTCTAGCCAGTCACTCATTTTTTCCCCCCCAAAATTCAGAATTATTTCATGCTTTATCAGCTGTCTCAAATTTGAAGGGGCTGTTCCATTTGCTTGGAAAATTCTCCCATCTCTTTCCCATTTAGCTAACTCTACCACATTGCTTAGAACACAAATTGAATCACTCCCTTTGAGAGGCATCGTTAGGTCTGATGCAGATGCTCCCACTTCTGTGTTTCCAGAATATACGAATATTTTTACAATGTACTTTTGCTGACTTTAATGCTTCCACAGGAGCCAGTATGGTGCCTGGGACATATTGGGCTCTCAATAAAGACTCAAAAACTAATTAGGCTTCTAGGACATAATGTGACAATGTCCTTCTCAGATTCCTTTATTATTATTATTATTATTACTTTACAATCTTGTATTGGTTTTGCCACACATCTACATGAATCCTCCACGGGTCAGATTCTTAATGAAGATCAATTATCTATCAGTGGGGGATTTAATTTTTAAGTTTAAAGACCATATATTCAGGTGACCAATTCGTTTTTAAGCTATCTTTATTCACACTAGTGACTTAAAGATTGCTTATGAGTTAATGACTATTTCTGTTCTCAAACATTTTAAAATGTGTAACAATTAAAGATTCTCTAAAGCCACTTTTTTGGCAGTGAGAGAACTGTTGACATTTAGTTTTATCTCCAAAAGTGGTTTCTTCTTGGTAAACTATCCTTAACATAAATACTACGAAGGTTGGGCAGCAGGTGATTAATTCAATTATTTTAAGGACACTGTGAAAAAAAATATTTTCTCTCTATTTCTGTCCTTTGATATCAGAACTACTTATTCAGGGGCTTTTAGTACTGAAATTCAAGATACTTCCAAGAGTCTTGAAGATTTCACTGGTAATAGGCTCAAAATCTTTTAAAATTCATCAATTACCCATATTTGATTTATTTTAAGATTAAAAAAATGCAGACTCTGATAACAATAAAATACTCAGACAAAACAACAATAGTAACTTTCATAGTAATGTAAATTCTGGAAGTAGAGAACTCTTTTTGTTGTTGTTGTTAATTTTTTATTGAAGGATAATTCCTTTACAGGATTTTGCTGTTTTCTGTCAAACTTCAACATGAGTCAGCCATAAGTACACATATATCCCCTCCCTTTTGAACCTCCCTCCCATCTCCCTCCCCAACCCACCCCTCTAGGTTGATACAGAGCCCCTGTTTGAGTTTCCTGAACCATGCAGCAAATTCCCATTGGCTATCTATTTTACATATGGGAATGTAAGTTCCATGTTACTCTCTCCGTGCATCTCACCCTCTCCTCCCGTCCCCATTTCTATGAGTCTATTCTCTATGTCTGCGTCTCCATCGCTGCCCTGCAAATAAGTTCTTCAGTACCATTTTTTCTAGATATATGCGTTAGAATATGATACTGATCTTTCTCTTTCTGACTTACTTCACTCTGTATAATAGGTTCTAGGTTCATCCACCTCATTAGAACTGACTCAAATGTGTTCCTTGTTTGGCTGATAATATTCCATTGTGTATATGTACCACAACTTCTTTATCCATTCAGTTGTCGATGGGCATCTAGGCTGCTTCCATGTTCTAGCTACTGTAAATAGTGCTGCAATGAACAATGGGATTCATGTGTCTTTTTCATTTTTGTTTTCCTCAGGGTATATCTGGAGAACTCTTAAAGTTGAATGATGTGAAAAGGGAAGATCATCTTATAAGATATGTAACACTTAATATTAAAAAGAAAACCTTAGAAATTTAAAAGAAAGTAGAGTCTTCCCAACAGAGATGATCATGCAGAATCAGTCTGAAAGAAACAGAAAAGATGGCTGTGCTAACTATATGTACTATACATTTCAGAGGAATTAAATTATTAACCTGACAATGGTCCCTCAGTAACTGCAATAACTTGTATAATGTACATGTATAGGGTCTTTGTGGGGGCTGATTTTGCAGCATATTTTAGACTTTATGTGGAAATGTTGATATTGCGTTTAGATACAGATTATCTCAGAGCTGAAAGAACATGGAAATTACTAAATCTATCTCTTTATCAACAATTGTTGCAAAGCTATTCTATCACATGGCTACTATATCACATGTAGTACGGATTAAATGAGTTTTAATATTTTAAAAAAAGTTGTTAGAACTCCTTTAATATCACGGATCTAATATTGGAATTACTTTACCTAAGAATTCAGTGGAGAAATGCCTATGAAATACAGCAAGTGATAAAAAGCTACAGAGGGAGCTGTTAAGATATTGCAAAGAGGTCAAAACACAAGAGCACTCCAATCTGAAATAGGAATCAATTGTTGATCTCTGCTGTGCAGTGGTGAGATGGAGAGAGATTACCAAATCATTTTGCAAGTATTTTCATAGAAGATTTGACAAATTTCTATGGGGATTTACAGAAGAGCTGATTGATTAACAGGCTGAGAAAAATGACTTATGAGACAAGATTATAAAAACTAAATATATTGTTTATTGACAGAAGAATTAAGTACTTTGATGTATACTACATAAAAGTATTTTAGAGAATGACCTAGGGGTACGATACAAATTTCTAAGAATCCAAAATGTGTCACCATGAAGGGAAAGAATTATTTACCATGTTCCCTGAGGGCAATAACTAAAAGTCAGGGCATGAAACTGAATAACAGAAAATGTAGCCTCTGAATCTACAAAATTTTCCCAGTAGTGATATCTATTAAATTGTGAAATGGCCTCACAATAGAAGTAGCAGAAAAGCCATCCTGTAAGTCATTTCACACCAGAGTGGACAAAGTATTCAAAGATATACCTTTGGAAAGAAATCTACCCCACTGCTGTGATGGAGGGCATAATGAATGACCCACAAGAGTTTTCCATTTCTGCTTTTAGGAGCATTACAACTTTTTCACTGAGCATCTATCTTCTGTCTTCATAGCTTCAGTTTTATGTTCATTATTTCAATATCTTTTTAACTTTATTTTCCTAAAAGGCCTATAGTTTGTAAATCTTTGGTTTGCCTGGACTATCTGTTGTGAAAGTCATGTTTTTCATTAATATCCTGAGTCTCTATAAGGAAATTGCTCTGAGGAAAAAGCAACAAAGACAGTGGAAATTTTAATCCATTTTATAATGCATCTTTAAATGTATACATCCAATCCCAAACTTGCAGCCTCTAAAAAATGATTAGACAGCAAAACGAAATTTTTCTATTTTATTTATTGCTATAAATCCCATGTTAGAAATTTTCGCTTTTAACCATTCATAAATTAAATACATAACTTTTCCATATTTTATTAAACCCCAATTCTTTTGCTCATGGGCATTTAATTGATGAGGAGTAGATTAAAGACAATGAATATTGAGTAGAAATATTTGATAGTTGTTGCATATTGAAAATAATTGTTTAGTCATTTATACTAATCTCAATCCCTCTTATTGAGAATGTGCTAGTGTTAAGTTTGGACACTCAGAAGTAAAGAATCTACCTGCAATGCAGGAGAAGTGAGATTGCAATGCAGGAGATGCAGGTTTGATCCCTGGGTTGGAAGATCCCCTGCAGAAAGAAATGGGAACCCACTTCAGGTTTTTTGTCTGGGAAATCCCATGGACAGAGGATCCTGGCAGGCAATGGATATGGAGTCACAAAAAAGAAATGAGTCATCAACTAAACAAGTGATAAGTTCACATCTAATCCTATGAGCCAATAATGGAAGCTGGAGTGAAATGGTGAAAATGTTAATGCACATTAAAACATATATAGAGAAATTTACCACCTAACAGTATAAATGTGGATATACTTCTATTTCATGGATACAGTGGTTTTCAATTGCAACATGGGGATGTGGTGTGGAGAATTCTAAAGACTGCTTCTAGTTTTTATCTGTTGAGCTTTAGTGAACTGGCCAATATCAAAAGAAACTTTTACAAAAGTCTGGCACCAACGTTTCATTTATTTGACCAACACAGATACACTGTGAAAGTGTTAGCCGCTCAGTTGTGTCTGACTCTGCAGCCCCATGGACTGTATCCCACTAGGCTCCTCTGTCCTTGGAATTCTCCAGGCAAGAATACTAGGGTGGGTTACCATTTTCTTCTCCATGGATCTTCCAGATTCAAGGATTGAACCTGGGTCTGCTGCACTGCAGGTAGATTCTTTCCTGTGAACCACCAGGGAAGTCCAAGGTGTACTGTGAGTGTCAATTATATGCAAGGAATTTTGGCTGGGGTTTGGCCTAAAGAAATCAATAAGACAGGACCCTTGCTTTCACAAAATTTAGGGGTTAGATTAACATGTAGACAAGAGTCATTCATTGTTACAGATGCATTGCAAAAGAACAAAAGCGTTGTACACACAGATAGAAATAAGCCCAACTTAAGAGGTGAGTGATGCTTAGAAAGGAGCTCTGAAAGATAAGCAGCAGGTGATAATCCTGCACTCCTACTAAGTGTAAACCTCTGCACCAGGACATATTATCTCCAGTCTTACCAAGGATTCCACAACTCACTATTTGCATTTTAGGAGAATCTTTAGGCTTGGAGAGCTGAAAGCCTCACTGATGGTCTACAATAAGCAGCAGAGTCTGCATTCAAATTCCAGAAGCTTGATGGATCCTCCTCTAAGAAAAGAAGCACAAATTAACTAGCAGAGTCTATGAACATGCCACAACTATTCCTAGAACTCTATTATACTCAGTGTGGCTGGAGGCAGGATGAGAGATAAGCCAGGGTAAAGGATAAAGCAAACGAACAGACAGAGACAAACCACAGAGTGCTCTATCGCCATGCTGGGATTTGGATTTCATCACATGTCATGGAGAACCACTGAAGGTTTATAAAAAGAGGAATGGCAGATTTGTTTGGGTATGAGCTTCAGAAAGGTCTCTTGGCTGCTCTGGGGAAAAGAGGTTCAGTGACCATCCTACAGGCAGAGAAACAAGGGAGGAAAGAGATTCTTGTGTATTGCCCAGGGAAGAGATTCTGGTAAGTATATCCAGACTAATGTGAACAGGGAGGAAAAAAGGGGCTCATAGAAAAAGATATTGAGGCATTAGGGAGGTAAATGGGGAGTGCTTGTTAATGAAGAAAAGTCTTAGCACTTACCAAATGGAAAGAGAAAAATGTCTACACACTCCCAGGGTTTCCTTCCTGCCCAAACTGCACCAGGGTTCAGTTCAGTTCAGTCGCTCAGTCATGTCTGACTCTTTGTGACCCCATGAATCACAGGATGCCAGGCCTCCCTGTCCATCACCAACTCCCGGAGTTCACTCAGACTCACATCCATAGAGTCAGTGATGCCATCCAGCCATCTCATCCTCTGTTGTCCCCTTCTCCTCCTGCCCCCAACCCCTCCCACCATCAGAGTCTTTTTCAATGAGTCAACTCTTCACATGAGGTGGCCAAAGTACTGGAGTTTCAGCTTTAGCATCATTCCTTCCAAAGAAATCCCAGGGCCGATCTCCTTCAGAATGGACTGGTTGGATCTCCTTGCAGTCCAAGCGACTCTCAAGAGTCTTCTCCAACACCACAGTTCAAAAGCATCAATTCTTTGGCGCTCAGCCTTCTTCTCAGTCCAACTCTCACATCCAACCACCAGGGTGGATGAGGCTAAAAATGGGACATCTGAGCTCTCTGAAGCAGTGTTCCTCTTTCCTGACTGACTGCCACCTCCAACAACAAAGTGACTGACCATTTAGCACTTTGCCATGTTTCTTTCACAACCTTTATTCTACTCCAAGTGTTGACACTGACAAGTGTTTTTTCTTCAAAAGCTGGACTAGGTCCACTGAATCCCCCACAGTATCAAGCATACAACAGGTTCCCCATAATTATATTTTCTTTTTTTTTTCATAATTATATTTTCTGAATCAGCTGCTTCAATTCCTTCCTGGTAATCATAGTATATGAGTGAGTATACATAGACAAATCAAATGATATATGTATTACTTTGTTCTATTTTGATTACGTTTTCACTCAAATATGCCAAGTGTGTATAGACGTGAATCTTACTGTCAGTCCTTCTTCACTTTCAGAATCAGGGCAAGAATGGGAGGGCCAACTGTTAGTGATTATATATTTGAGGATTTAAATCTAATTTTTAACCTAAATCAAATCCCTTATGACTATACAGTGGAAGTGACAAATAGATTCAAGGCATTAGATCTGATAGACAGAATGTCTGAAGAACTATGGATGGAGGTTCATCACACTGTACAGGAGGCAGGGATCAAGACCATCCTTAAGAAAAAGAAATGTAAAAAATCAAAATGGCTGCCTGATGAGGCCTTACAAATAGCTGAGAAAAGAGAGGCTAAAGGCAAAGGAGAAAAGGAAAGATAAATTCATCTGAATGCAGAGTTCCAAAGAAGAGCAAAGAGAGATAAGAAAGACTTCCTCAGTGATCAATGCAAATAAAGAGGAAAAACAATAGAATGGGAAAGACTAGAGATCTCTTCAAGAAAATTAGAGATACCAAGGGAACATTTCATGCAAAGATGGGTACAATAAAGGACAGAAACGGTATGGACCTAACAGAAACAGAAGATATTAAGAAGAGGTGGCAAGAATACATAGAAGAAATATACAAAAAACTCTTAAAGACCTGGATATCCATGACAGTGTGATCACTCACCTAGAACCAGGTGAAGGTTGGAGGATGAAGTCAAGGGGGCTGTAGGAAGCATCACTATGAACAAAGCTAGTGGAGGTAATGGAATTCCAGCTGAGCTATTCCAAATCCTAAAAGGTGATGCTGTTAAAGTACTGCACTCAATATGCCAGCAAATTTGGAAAACTCAGCAGTGAACACAGAACTGGAAATCATTTTTCATTCCAATTCCAAAGAAGGTCAATAGCAAAAAATATACACATTTGCACAATTGCTCTCATTTCACATGCTAGCAAAGCAATGCTCAAAATTTTCCAAGTGAGACTTCAACAGTGCATGAACCAAGAAATTTCAGATGTTCAAGCTGGATTTAGAAAAGGCAGAGGAACCAGAGATCAAATTGCCAACACCAGTTGGATCAGACAAAAAGCAAGAGAAATCCAGAAAAACATCTACTTCTGCTTCATTGACTACACTAAAACCTGTGACTGTGTGATTCACAACAAACCATGGAAAATTCTTAAAGGGATGGGAATACTAGACCACCTTACCTGCCTCCAGAGAAACTTGTATACAGGTCAGGAAGTAACAGTTAGAACCAGACATGAAAAAATGGACTGGTTCCAAATTGGGAAAGGAGTGCATCAAGGCTGTATATTGTCACCCTGCTTATTTAACTTATATGCAGAGTATGTCATGTGAAATGGCAGGCTGGATGAAGCACAAGCTAGAATCAATATTGCTGGAGAAATATCAATAACCTCAGATATGTAGATAACATCACCCTTATCACAGAAAGCAGAGAGAAACTAAAGAGCCTCTTGATGAAAGTGAAAGAGGAGAGTGTGAAAACTGACTCAACATTCATAAAACTAAAATCATGGCACCTGGTCCCATCACTTCATGGCAAATAGATGTGGAAAGAATGGAAACAATGACAGACTTTCTTTTCTTGGGTTTCAAAATCACTGCAGATGGTGACTGCAGCCATGAAATTGAAAGACACTTGCTCCTTGGAAGAAAAGCTATGACAAACCTAAACCACATTAAAAAGCAGAGATATTACTTTGCCAGCAAAGGTCTGTATAGTCAAAGCTATTTTTTCCTGTAGTCATGTATGGATGTGAGAGTTGGACCATAAAGAAATGAGAACCAAAGAATTGATTCTTTTGAAATGTGGTGTTAGAGAAGACTCTTGAGAGTCCCTTGGACTGCAAGGAGATCCAACCAGTCAATTGTAACGGAAATCAACCTTGAATATTCATTGGAAGGACTGAAGCTGAAGCTTAGCTCCAATACTTTGGCTACCTGATACGAAGAGCCAACTCACTTGAAAAGACCCCGATGCTCAGAAAGTTTGAGGAGAAGGGGATGACAGAGGATAAGATGGTTGCATGGCATCACTGACTCAGTGGGCATGAGTTTCAGCAACCTCTGGGAGATAGTGAAGGACAGGGAAGCCTGTCATGCTGCAGTCCACGGGGGCACAAAGAGTCAGACATAACTGAGCAACTGAACAACAACAAATATATTTGAAGATAATGGAATACATTATTGTGATTTTGTTACAATAAACATATACTTGAGCATTCAGATGAGCAAAATACATTTCTCATATGCTCTTTGTCCACAGTTCTTGACTCACAGCTTTCCAAACCCCAGAGTCTCCTAATGTGGACAGTTATAAAGTAGTAATTCTTCTGTTACATTAAAAATCTGACTTTTTTTTAACCACACCTAATGGAGGCTAGTCACCTGGAGAACCAAGAGAGTTGGAATATTCAGTCCCACCCCTGACCTCCAGGGAGGGAAAGGGTCTGGTTGTTGTGGTTTAGTTGCTAAGTCATGTCTGACTCTTTTGCAACCCCCTGGACTGTAGCCCACCAGGCTCCTCTGTCCATGGGATCTTCCAGGCTAGAATACTGGAATGGGTTGCCATATCCTTCTCCAGGGGATCTTCCCGACCCAGGGATCGAATAGGGGCTGGAGGTAGAATCAGTTGCTAACAGCCAAAGATTCAATGAATCATAACTATGTAATGAAGCCTCTATAAAAACTAAAAAGGACAGGGGTCAAAGAGCTTCTGGGTTAGTGAGAGTTAGGGAGAGTGGTGCATTGGAGGAGGACATGGAACTTCTTTGCCCCTTCCCAAGTACCTTGCCCTAGGCATCTCCTCCATTTGGCTGTTCCAGAGTTACATCCTTTTATAACAGTTTGAAGTTTGTGAGGGAGGAGGATGGGGGAATCATGTGGAATGAGCCTTTACCCTGTGAAATCTGATGCTTTCCCCAAGTAGACAGTATCAGAATGGAGTTGAATTCTTGGATACTTTGTTGGTGTGCAAGAACTGTTTGCCAGTTTGGAGAATCCTCCATTTCATGTTGGAAACTGGGTTTCAATATACCTAAAATAATTGTGATCAGAAAATTTTATTTTCCATGGAAAATATGGTTACTGAGACCAGCAGTCTAAATAATAAAGTGAGGCAGTAGTCATTCAAACTGGAATGTGTTGAGAAGCAGAGTTTGTTGAATTTTAAGTAGAGGTTATAGAATTATTAGCACATGGGGAAAGAAGGCTGGTACTGTATAGCAAGTCACTGAAAACAAAGTCAAGGCACTCTGCAGCCCAGGGGAGGGTGAGAGATGCAAAAGCTACAGGCGCTAACAGTATTCTCATCACAAAAATTGTCATTCTCATTGTTAACAGCTGAGCAAACAGACCCTGTTAGGTGTATTTTCTCTGTCATAGAAAACTATTTTTTTCAAAACAGAAATTGAAGACATTTTTCCTTAACAGAAGGTTGGAACAATAGTGCCTTCAAAATGCAATCTGGTTTACTGAGAGAAGAGATGGGCTATGTGTGAGATGCTATGCGTGAGGTAAGGAAGTCACTTTGTTTTCTTTTTCCATGAATAGATCACAACATGAACACTGTCTTTGAAATGGGCCTCTGTGCACACCTCTCCTATCATCTCCACACAGAACACGGACTAAAGGAAGATGTGAACTAGCAGGCTGTTGATGTGAGGAATTAAGAAAACTAATTAATTTAGAGGTCTCTTTTCATGGGGCCTAAATATATTTACATTGATGTAAAAGTGTGAATTCAGCCGATTGAGTTTTTAATGAAATTAAGATGCATACTTGGTGGTCTGTTACAATATGTGGAAACTACGATGCATTTACATTTTACAAAAGACTTTCTCACATCTTATCTCAGTCAGTCCTACTATGTCCTTGCTACATAGTAGGTGCTTTAGATATGTTTGTAATGACTTCTGGAAGTTTACAGAATGTTAATTTATCCAGGAATACTTGGTGAGCAAGTGCCATACTACTAAGTGACACGGTTAAGCAACAGACCATATAATTAAGGCTTGTAGTTGTCTCTTCAAAAGTGCTCCTGCTGCTGCTGCTGCTCCTAAGTCTCATGTCCGACTCTGTGCGACCCCACAGACAGCTACCCACCAGGCTCCAGCGTCCCTGGCATCCTGTGGGCAAGAACACTGGAGTGGGTTGTCATTTCCTTCTCCAATGCATGAAAGTGAAAAGTGAAAGTGAAGTCTCTCAGTTGTGTCCGACTCTTCTCAACGCCATGGACTGCAGCCTAGCAGGCTCCTCCGTCGATGGGATTTTCCAGGCAAGAGTACTAGAGTGGGGTGCCATTGCCTTCTCTAAAGTGCTCCTAGTCCAGTCAAAACCAGAACAAGAAATGTCAACACACCAGTGCAGGTTCGATGCATGATACAGGATGCTTGGGGCTGGTGCACTGGGATGACCCAGAAGGATGGTACGGGGAGGGAGGTGGGAGGGGGGTTCAGGATGGGGAACACGTGTACACTTGTGGCGGATTCCAGTTGATGTATGGCAAAACCAATACAATATTGTAAAGTAATTAGCCTCCAATTAAAATAAATAAATTTAAATTTTAAAAAAAGCTGTGGTAAAAGTGCTACTGAAGTGGTGAATTGAGTAGCAAATATGAAGTTGAGGACAGTATCCTTAAAGAATAGTATAGACTGGGGCTCTGCTTATAAATTAAGAATTCTTATCAAAGGAAATAGTTCTTATCACGGCAGCACATTCGAATCAATTGAAGCACATTTAAAAAATAGTTTTGCAGGCCCTTTTTTTGAGATTCTGATTCACTAAGTCTGGGGTAAATTCTGGGCACCTATGTTAAAGAAAAAGCCTGAGATTGTTGAACTGCAAACACTTGATTCAGAATCATTTTCTTTGTTTTTTTTTCTTTTTTTAAATATTTTCAATTTTTATTTATTTATTTATTTTCAGGCACCTGGTGTTTTACTTATTATTATTATTTTTAACTTTACAATATTGTATTGGTTTTGCCATACATCAACATGAATCCACCACGAGTGTACACGTGTTCCCAATCCTGAACCTCCCTCCCACCTCCGTCCCCATACCATCCCTCTGGGTTGTCTCAGTGCACCAGCCCCAAGAATCCTGTATCCTGCATCGAACCTAGACTGGTGATTCATTTCTTATATGATATTATACATGTTTCAATGCCATTTTTCCGAATCATCCCACCCTCTCCCTTTCCCACAGAGTTCAAAAGTCCATTCTATACATCTGTGTCTCTTTTGCTGTCTCACATACAAGGTTATCATTACCATCTTTCTAAATTCCATATATATGCGTTAGTATACTGTATTGGTGTTTTTCTTTCTGGCTTTTCTTTTCATCCACCTCATTAGAACTGATTCAAATGTATTCTTATTAATGGCTGAGTAATACTCCATTGTGCATATGTACCACAGCTTTCTTATCCATTCTTCTGCTGATGGGCATCAAGGTTGCTTCCATGTCCTGGCTATTATAAACAGTGCTGCAATGAACATTGGGGTACACGTGTCTCTTTCAGTTCTGGTTTCCTCAGTGTGTATGCCCAGCAGTGGGATTGTTGGGTCATAAGGCGGTTCTATTTCTAGTTTTTTAAGGAATCTCCACACTGTTCTCCATAGTGGCTGTACTAGTTTGCATTCCCACCAATAGTGTAAGAGGTTCCCTTTTCTCCACACCCTCTCCAGCATTTATTGCTTGTAGACTTTTGGATCATAGCCATTCTGGCTGGCATGAAATGGTACCTCATTGTGGTTTTGATCTGCATTTCTCTGATAATGAGTGATGTTGAGCATCTTTTCATATGTTTGTTAGCCATCTGTATGTCTTCTTTGGGGAAATGTCTATTTAGTTCTTTGGCCCATTTTTTTGATTGGGTCATTTATTTTTCTGGAATTGAGCTGCAGGAGTTGCTTGTATATTTTTGAGATTAGTTGTTTGTCAGTTGCTTCATTTGCTATTATTTTCTCCCATTCTGAAGGCTGTCTTTTCACCTTGCTTATAGTTTCCTTTGTTGTGCAGAAGCTTTTATTTTTAATTAGGTCCCATTTGTTTATTTTTGTTTTTATTTCCAATATTCTCGGAGGTGGGTAATAGAGGATTCTGCTGTGATGTATGTCGGAGAGTGTTTTGCCTATGTTCTCCTCTAGGAGTTTTATAGTTTATGGTCTTCCATTTAGATCTTTAATCCCTTTTGAGTTTATTTTGGTGTGTGGTGTTAGAAAGTGTTCTAGTTTCTTTCTTTTCCAAGTGGTTGACCAGTTTTCCCAGCACTGCTTGTTAAAGAGATTGTCTTTAATCCATTGTATATTCTTGCCCCCTTTGTCAAAGATAAGGTGTCCATAGGTGCGTAGATTTATCTCTGGGCTTTCTATTTTGTTCCATTGATCTATATTTCTGTCTTTGTGCCAGCACCATACTGACTTGATGACTGTGGCTTTGTAGTAGAGCCTGAAGTCAAGCAGGTTGATTCCTCCAGTTCCATTCTTCTTTCTCAAGATTGCTTTGGATATTTGAAGTTTTTTGTATTTCCATACAAACTGTGAAATTATTTGTTCTAGCTCTGTGAAAAATACTGCTGGTAGCTTAATAGGCATTGCATTGAATCTATAAAGTGCTTTGGGTAGTATACTCATTTTCACTATATTGATTCTTCCAATCCATGAACATGGTATATTTTTCCATCTAGTAGTGTCCTCTTTGATTTCTTTCACAAGTGTTTTATAGCTTTCTCTGTATAGCTCTTTAGTTTCTTTAGGTAGATATATTCCAAAGTATTTTATTCTTTTTGTTGCAATGGTGAATGGAATTGTTTCCTTAATTTCTTTTTCTATTTTCTCATTATTAGCGTATAGGAATGCAAGGGATTTCTGTGTGTTGATTTTATATCCTGCAACTTTACTATATTCATTGATGAGCTCTAGTAATTTTCTGGTGGAGTCTTTAGGGTTTTCTATGTAGAGGATCATGTCATCTGCAAACAGTGAGAGTTTTACTTCTTTTCCAATTTTGATTCCTTTTATTTCTTTTTCTGCTCTGATTGCTGTGGCCAAAACTTCCACAACTATGTTGAATAGTAGTGGTGAAAGTGGGCACCATTGTCTGATTCCTGACTTTAGGGGAAATGCTTTCAATTTTTCACCATTGAGGATAATGTTTGCTGTGGGTTTGTCATATATAGCTTTTATTATGTTGAGGCATGTTGCTTCTATTCCTGCTTTCTGGAGAGTTTTTATCATAAATGGATGTTGAATTTTGTCAAAGGCTTTCTCTGCATCTATTGAGATAATCATAAGGCTTTTATTTTTCAATTTGTTAATGTGGTGTATTACATTGATTGATTTGCAGATATTGAAGAATCCTTGCATCCCTGGGATAAAGCCCACTTGGTCATGGTGTATGATCTTTTTAATGTGTTGTTGGATTCTGATTGCTAGAGTTTTGTTAAGGTTTTTGCATCTATGTTCATCAGTGATATTAGCCTGTAGTTTTCTTTTTTTGTGGCATCTTTGTCAGGTTTTAGTATTAGGGTGATGGTGGCCTCATAGAATGAGTTTGGAAGTTTACCTTCCTCTGCAATTTTCTGGAAGAGTTTGAGTAGGATCGAATTTAGCTGTGAAGCCATCTGGACCTGGGCTTTTGTTTGCTGGAAGATTTCTGATTACAGTTTCAATTTCCATGCTCGTGATGGGTCTGTTAAGATTTTCTATTTCTTCCTGGTTCAGTTTTGGAAAGTTGTACTTTTCTAAGAATTTGTCCGTTTCTTCCACGTTGTCCATTTTATTGGCATATAATTGCTGGTAGTAATCTTTTATGATCCTTTGTATTTCTGTGTTGTCTGTTGTGACCTCTCCATTTTCATTTCTAATTTTATTGATTTGATTTTTCTCCCTTTGTTTCTTGATGAGTCTGGCTAATGGTTTGTCAATTTTATTTATTCTTTCAAAGAACCAGCTTTTGGCTTTGTTGATTTTTGCTATGATCTCTTTTATTTCTTTTATATTTATTTCTGCCCTAATTTTTAAGATTTCTCTCCTACTAACCCTGGGGTTCTCCATTTCTTCCTTTTCTAGTTGCTTTAGGTGTAGAGTTAGGTTATTTATTTGACTTTTTTCTTATTTCTTGAGGTATGCCTGTATTGCTATGAACTTTCCCCTTAGCACTGCTTTTACAGTGTCCCACAGGTTTTGGGTTGTTGTGTTTTCATTTTCTTTCATTTCTATGCATATTTTGATTTCTTTTTTGGTTTATTCTGTGATTTGTTGGTTATTCAGCAGCGTGTTGTTCAGCCTCCATATGTTGGGATTTTTAGTAGTTTTTCTCCTGTAATTGAGATATAATCTTACTGCATTTATGGTCAGAAAAGATGCTTGGAATAATTTCAATTTTTCTGATTTTGCCAAGGCTAGATTTATGGCCCAGGATGTGATCTATCCTGGAGAAGGTTCCGTGTATGCTTGAGAAAAAGGTGAAATTCATTGTTTTGGGGTGAATTGTCCTATAGATATCAATTAGGTCTAACTGGTCTATTGTATCATTTAAAGTTTGTGTTTCTTTGTTAATTTTCTGTTTAGTTGATCTATCCATAGGTATGAGTGGGGTATTACAGTCTCCCAGTATTATTGCGTTGTTGTTAATTTCCTCTTTCATACGTGTTAGCATTTGTCTTACATATTGCAGTGCTCCTATGTTGGGTGCATATATATTTAAAATTGTTATATCTTCTTCTTGGATTGATCCTTCGATCATTATGTGGTGTCCTTCTTTGTCTCTTTTCACAGCCTTTGTTTTAAAGTCTATTTTATCTGATATGAGTATTGCTACTCCCGCTTTCTTTTGGTCTCTATTTGTATGGAATATCTTTTCCCAGCCCTTCACTTTCAGCCTGTATGTGTCCCTTGTTTTGAGGTGGGTCTCTTATAGACAACATATACAGGGGTCTTGTTTTTGTATCCATTCAGCCAGTCTTTGTCTTTTGGTTGGGGCATTCAACCCATTTAAGTTTAAGGTAATTATTGATAAGTATGATCCTGTTGCCATTTAGTTCATTGTTTTGGGTTCAGGTTTATACACCCTTTTCGTGTTTCCTGTCTAGAGAATATCCTTTAGCATTTGTTGGAGAGCTGGTTTGTTGGTGCTGAATTCTCTCAGCTTTTGCTTGTCTGTAAAGCTTTTGATTTCTCCTTCAAATTTGAATAAGATCCTTGCTGGGTACAGTAATCTGGGCTGTGGGTTATTTTCTTTCATCACTTTAAGTGTGTCTTGCCATTCCCTCCTGGCCTGAAGAGTTTCTATTGAAAGATCAGCTGTTATCCTTATGGGAATCCCCTTGTGTGTTATTTGTTATTTTTCCCTTGCTGCTTTTAATATTTGTTCTTTGTGTTTGATCTTTGTTAATTTGATTAATATGTGTCTTGGGGTGTTTCACCTTGGGTTTATCCTGTATGGGACTCTCTGGGTTTCTTGGACTTGGGTGATTATTTCCTTCCCCAGTTTAGGGAAGTTTTCAACTATTATCTCCTCAAGTATTTTCTCATGGTCTTTTTGTCTTCTTCTTCTCTAACTCCTATAATTTGAATGTTGGGGCATTTAATATTGTCCTGGAGGTCTCTGAGATTGTCCTCATTTCTTTTAATTCGTTTTTCTTTTTTCCTCTCTGATTCATTTATTTCTCATTCTATCTTCTACTTCAATAATCCTATATTCTGCCTCCTTTATTCTACTATTTGTTGCCTCCAGATGTTTTTGATCTCATTTATTGCATTACTGATTATATATTGACTCTTTTTATTTCTTCTAGGTCCTTGTTAACCATTTCTTGCATCTTCTCAGTCCTTGTCTCCAAGCTATTTATCTGTGATTCCATTTTTATTTCAAAATTTTGGATCATTTTCACTATCATTATTTGGAATACTTTATCAGGTAGATTCCCTATCTCTTCCTCTTTGGTTTGGTTTGGTGGGCATTTATCCTGTTCCTTTACCTGCTGGGTATTCGTTTGTCTCTTCATTTTGTTTATATTGCTGTGTTTGGGGTGGCCTTTCTATATTCTGGCAGTTTATGAAGTTCTCTTTATTGTGGAGTTTCCTCGCTGTGGGTGGGGTTGTATCAGTGGCTTGTCAAGGTTTCTTGGTTAAGGAAGCTTGTGTTGGTCTTCTGGTGAGTGGAGCTGCGTTTCTTCTCTCTGGAGTGCAATGAAGTGTCCAGTAATGAGATATGAGATGTCAATGGTTTTGGAGTAACTTTGGGCAGCCTGTATATTGAAGTTTATGGCTGTGTTCCTGTGTTGCTGGAGAATTTGCGTGGTATGCCTTGCTCTGGAACTTGTTGGCCCTTGGGTGGTGCCTGGTTTCAGTGTAGGTATGGAGGCATTTTTTTGGATGTTAGTTCTAAAAGATCTGTAGGTCTTCATAAAATCATTCAACTTCAGCTTCTTCAGCATTACTGGTTGGGGCATAGACTTGGATAACAGTGATATTGAATGGTTTGCCTTGGAGACGAACAGAGACCATTCTGTCATTTTTGAGATTGCATCCAAGTACTGCATTTTGGACCCTTTTGTTGACCATGATGGCTACTCATTTTTTCTGAGGGATTCCTGCCCACAGTAGTAGATATAATGGTCATCTGAGTTAAATTCACCCATTCCAGTCTATTTTAGTTCTCTGATTCCTAGAATATCGACGTTCACCCTTGCCATCACTTGTTTGACCACTTCCAATTTGCCTTGATTCATGGACCTGACATTCCAGGTTCCTATGCAATATTGCTCTTTACAGCATTGGATCTTGCTTCTATCACCAGTGACATCCACAACTGGGTATTGTTTTTGCTTTGGTTCCATCCCTTCATTCTTTCCAGAGTTATTTCTCCACTGATGTCAAGTAGCATATTGGGCACCTAATGAACTAACACCCAAAAAAGATGTCCTTTTCATTATAGGGGACTGGAATGCAAAAGTAGGAAGTCAAGAAACACCTGGAGTAACAGGCAAATTTGGTCTTGGAATGCGGAATGAAGCAGGGCAAAGACTAATAGAGTTTTGCCAAGAAAATGCACTGGTCATAGCAAACACCCTCTTCCAACAACACAAGAGAAGACTCTACACATGGACATTACCAGATGGTAAACACCGAAATCAGACTGATTATATTCTTTGTAGCCAAAGATGGAGAAGCTCTATACAGTCAACAAAAACAAGACCAGGAGCTGACTGTGGCTCAGATCATGAACTCCTTATTACCAAATTCAGACTCAAATTGAAGAAAGCAGGGAAAACCGCTAGACCATTCAGGGATGACCTAAATCAAATCCCTTATGATTATACAGTGGAAGTGAGAAATAAATTTAAGGGTCTAGATCTGATAGATAGAGTGCCTGATGAACTATGGAATGAGGTTCGTGACATTGTATGGGAGACAGGGATCAAGACCATCCCCATGGAAAAGAAATGCAAAAAAGCAAAATGGCTGTCTGGGGAGGCCTTACAAATAGCTGTGAAAAGAAGAGAAGTGAAAAGCAAAGGAGAAAAGGAAAGATATAAGCATCTGAATGCAGAGTTCCAAAGAACAGCAAGAAGAGATAAGAAAGCCTTCTTCAGCGATCAATGCAAAGAAATAGAGGAAAACAACAGAATGGGAAAGACTAGAGATCTCTTCAAGAAAATTGGAGATACCAAGGGAACATTTCATGCACAGATGGGCTCGATAAAGGACAGAAGTGGTCTGGACCTAACAGAAGCAGAAGATATTAAGAAGAGGTGGCAAGAATACACTGAAGAACTGTATAAAAAAGATATTCACGAACCAGATAATCATGATGATGTGATCACTCATCTAGAGCCAGACATCTTGGAAAGTGAAGTCAATTGGGCCTTAGAAAGCATCACTATGAACAAAGCTAGTGGAGGTGATGGAATTCCAGTTGAGCTGTTTCAAATCCTGAAAGATGATGCTGTGAAAGTGCTGCACTCAATTTGCCAGAAACTTTGGAAAACTCAGCAGTGGCCACAAGACTGAAAAATGTCAGTTTTCATTCCAATTCCAAAGAAAGGCAATGCCAAAGAATGCTCAAACTACTGCACAATTGCACTCATCTCACATGCTAGTAAAGTAATGCTCAAAATTCTCCAAGCCAGGCTTCAGCAATACGTGAACTGTGAACTTCCTGATGTTCAAGCTGGTTTTAGAGAAGACAGAGGAACCAGAGATCAAATTGCCAACATCCACTGGATCATGGAAAAAGCAAGAGTTCCAGAAAAACGTCTATTTCTGCTTTATTGACTATGCCAAAGCCTTTGACTGTGTGGACCACAATAAACTCTGGAAAATTCTGAAAGAGATGGGAATACCAGACCACCTAACCTGCCTCTTGAGAAACCTGTATGCAGGTCAGGAAGCATCAGTTAGAACTGCACATGGAACAACAGACTGGTTCCAAATAGGAAAAAGAGTACGTCAAGGCTGTATATTGTCACCCTGCTCATTTAACTTATATACAGAGTATATGATCAGAAACGCTGGACTGGAAGAAACACAAGCTGGAATCAAGATTGCCAGGAGAAATTTCAATAACCTCAGATATGCAGATGACACCACCCTTATGGCAGAAACTGAAGAGAAGCTAAAGAGCTTCTTGAGAGAGCGAAAAAGCTGGCCTAAACCTGAACATTCAGAAAACGAAGATTATGGCATCCGGTCCCATCACTTCATGGGAAAATAGATGAGGAAACAGTGGAAACAGTGTCAGACTTTATTTTTTGGGACTCCAAAATCACTGCAGATGGTGACTGTGGCCATGAAATTAAAAGACGCTTACCCCTTGGAAGAAAAGTTATGACCAACCTAGATAGCATATTCAAAAGCAGAGACATTACTTTGCTGAATAAGGTCCGTCTAGTCAAGGCTATGGTTTTTCCTGTGGTCATGCATGGATGTGAGAGCTGGACTGTGAAGAACACTGAGCGCCGAAGAGCTGATGCTTTTGAACTGTGGTGTTGGAGAAGACTCTTGAGAGTCCCTTGGACTGCAAGGAGATCCAACCAGTCCATTCTGAAGGAGAGCAAGCCTGGGATTTCTTTGGAAGGAATGATGCTAAAGCTGAAACTCCAGTACTTTGGCCTCCTCATGAGAAGAGTTGACTCACTGGAAACAACTCTGATACTGTGAGGGATTGGGGACAGGAGGAGAAGGCAATGACCGAGGATGAGACGGCTGGATGGCATCACAGAATTGATGGACGTGAGTCTGAGTGAATTCCGGGAGACGGTGATAAACAGGGAGGCCTGGCGTGCTGCGATTCACGGGGTCGCAAAGAGTCGGACACGACTGAGCGACTGAACTGAACTGAACTGAAATGAACTGAATGAGGCATTTGATGAGCTCCTATTGATTAATGTTCCCTGGAGCCAGGAGTTCTCTGATGTTCTCAGGATTTGGACTTAAGCCTCTTGCTTCTGATTTTCAGTCTTATTTTTACAGTAGTCTCAAGGCTTCTCCTTCTATACAGCACCATTGATAAAACTTTGAACTGTGTTGCTTTATGCTGTCTAAATTATATTCTATGTTTTAAGCCCGAATTGCTTTTGGCCAATTTTCTCCCTTTTAGCTTTAGGATTTATCACTTTTAAACGCAAATAACTTGGGATGGGTAAGGCTTTTAGCGGCTATCTTGTCAGTGACTCATGTTGTTCCCTCAGCCTGGATTGAGTGATTCCCCACCTCTTCCTTGGGTCAGTCCCTGTTTCCTCTGTGAATCACTTCCTGACTACCTTCTCTTCCCCTGAGACACAGTTATCAACTCTCTCCTGTCTCCCCTCCCAGCATTTCTTGGGTAGGGTATGTTTTTGCTATTACTGATCACTGCAGGTCTGTTTAACTTTATGCTCTTGAGGATAGGTGTCCCATCTTATTTGTAGTTTCAGGAACTGGAACTTGACATAAAGATGGAGATACACACACAGAGACACAAAACATGTAGAAGGATCATTGCTTTACAGAATTTTGTTGTTTTCTGTCAAACGTCACCATGAATCAGCCATAGATATACATATATCCCCTCCCTTTCAAAACTCCCTCCTACCTCCTTCCCCAGCCCACCCCTCTAGGTTGATACAGAGCCCCTGTTTGAGTTTCCTGAGCCATACAGCAAACTCCCATGGACTATCCATTTTACATATGGTAATGTAAGAGGAGAGTGAAAAAGTTGGCTTAAAGCTCAACATTCAGAAAATGAAGATCATGGTATCTGGTCCCATCACTTCATGGGAAATAGATGGGGAAACAGTAGAAACAGTGTCAGACTTTATTTTTTGGGGCTCCAAAATCACTGCAGATGGTGACTGCAGCCATGAAATTAAAAGACGCTTACTCCTTGGAAGAAAAGCTATGACCAACCTAGATAGTATATTCAAAAGCAGAGACATTACTTTGCCGCCTAAGGTCCGTCTAGTCAAGGCTATAGTTTTTCCTGTGGTCATGCATGGATGTGAGAGTTGGACTGTGAAGAACACTGAGCGCCAAAGAATTGATGCTTTTGAACTGTGGTGTTGGAGAAGACTCTTGAGAGTCCCTTGGACTGCAAGGAGATCCAGCCAGTCCATTCTAAAGGAGATCAGCCCTGGGATTTCTTTGGAAGGAATGATGCTAAAGCTGAAACTCCAGTACTTTGGCCACCTCATGAGAAGTGTTGACTCATTGGAAAAGACTCTGATGCTGGGAGGGATTGGGGGCAGGAGGAGAAGGGGACGACCCAGGATGAGATGGCTGGATGGCATCACAGACTCGATGGATGTGAGTCTGAGCAAACTCCGGGAGATGGTGATGGACAGGGAGGCCTGGCGTGCTGCGATTCATGGGGTCACAAAGAGTCGGACATGACTGAGCGACTGAACTGAAATGAACTGAACTGAACTGAATGTAAGTTTCCATGTTACTCTTTCCATACATCTCACCCCCTCCTCCCCTCTCCACTTCAATAAAAAATAAATACATTATATATATATATATATATATATATATATATATATATATATATATTTGTAGAATGAATGTGGAGAAGGCAATGGCACCCCACTCCAGTACTCTTGCCTGGAAAATCCCATGGATGGAGGAGCCTGGTGGGCTGCTGTCCATGGGGTGGCAAAGAGTCGGACACGACTGAGCGACTTCACTTTCACTTTTCACTTTCATGCATTGGAGAAGGAAATGGCAACCCACTCCAGTGTTCTTGCCTGGAGAATCCCAGGGACGGGGGAGTCTGGTGGGCTGCCATCTATGGGGTCGCACAGAGTCTGACACGACTTAAGCGACTTAGCAGCAGCAGCAGCAGCAGAATGAATGAGAGACTGAATTTAGAAGATTCCAAAAGGAAACTGAGAACACATAAAATCAGATATGCTTTGCCATTCTGCCCACAACATGACTTAGAAACAATCATTTTATTTTCATATTCATAAATAACATATATTTTTGATACCCAAGGGAAGTTCCTACAAAAGGAACAGAAGAAAACTGATAGTTGTTTATTCTAACTAATTGTACCATTAAATAAAAATGAGGTACTGGTCTTAAATTTTAGTTTAGAGCTCTACCGTTATAACAGATTTTCCTCCGGGACTGATTTTCTGGTTAAGATTTTATATCCACATTTCTGTTCTTTATTGATTTAAAAATACCTTCCCTGTCTAGGTTGTCTTGCATGGCTAAAAGAAATGTTTCTATATCAAATTCATATTTCTTTGTTATCTGTTGTAGAGAGATATATCACAGAGATTAAAATACTAGGACATTTTAGTGTCTTTTTCTCCTTGTAGAAAGAACTGTTTTTAACACTTCAAGAAAAATAAAAGCCAGAATATGACATTGAGTACTCATAGCCTGAAAAACTATAGACTTCAGAGACCTAGCTTGTCTTTGAGCCAAAGGGGCTGTTGTACAGTATTTTGTAGGTGAGGAACGGATATCTTTCTACAAGGGTGACATCAAGGAACTTTTAAACTCCAAATATACTACTAAAATTAGAATCTTCACATTAAAGGTATAGTTCAAGATATTTTGCTGAGCAGTTTAAAAGGGATGAAGAGAATATACATTTAAAGTAGTTTGGCAGAACAGAGCTATTAGGTCTTGGCTTTCTCTCCTCTCAACTCTGCCTCATTGTGTGGGTTTACTCGGAATCAGAATCACACAGCAGAACTGTTCCTAGGCCTGACCTTACTCCAAGTCCCCAGGTTCCAACATGCTATAGAGACTGACTGGTGTGTCTCCCAAAAATTAATATGTTGCAACTTAAACCTCAGTGTGATAGTTTCAGGAAGTGGGTCCTTTAGGAGGTGAGTAGGTCATGAAGGGGGAGATCTCATGAATGGGATTAGTGTTCTTATATTAATAAAAGAGGCCCCAGAGAGCTCCCTGCCCACTTTTGCAATGTGAGGTCATAGCAAAAAGAAGACTGTCTCTGAACCAGGAAGCAGGCTCTCACCAGACACTGAGTCTCCTGGTACCATGAACTTGGACATCCCAGCCCCCAAAACTGTGAAAAATAAATTTCTGTTTCTTATAAGCCACCCAGACTATAATATTCTGTTATGACAACCCAGATGAACTAAGGCATAGAATCTCTTTAAGAACCTGGGATACTTAATTGGATTCTAATTCTCCAAAGACATTTAGATGGTAACAGTAATAATAACAGTTCCATCTGTTGTACATAGTTTATCAAACCCATATATTTGAAAGGTAATCCTCAGGCAGCTCTATGATGCATGTGGTTCCTTTTCATTTTATGAATTTAAAAACAGCAGCTTGGACAGTGTGAATGATGTGTCTTAGGTCTCATAGATACATCAGATCATAGATTGGAATTTGAGTGTTTCTGACTCATATATCCTCAAACCTGTACAAAAAACCTCAAAAAACAACAAATAAATAGTTGCGGAATATTTTAAAAACCTGGAAAGCTCCTGAGGCCTCAGCAAAGACCCATGGTGGGACAGACATCAGGACCTCAAAGAGCTTTCACAATTAATAAGAAGTCCTGATGGGCTTTCCAGGTGGGCTCAGCAGTAAATAACTCACCTGCCAATGCAGGCGATGCTGGTTTAATCTCTCCAGGGTCAGGAAGATCCCTGGAGGTGAAAATGGCAATCCACAACAGTGTACTTGCTTGGGAAATCCCATGAAGAGGAGCCTGGTGGATGACAATCCACGGGGTCACCAAGGGTCAGACATGACTGAGCAGCTGAGAGCAGTAGAGCACACAAGCAGTCCTGAGTTTTTCAAGGCTGCTGACTTTCTTCATGAGGACAGCTCAGAAGCTGCATCAATAGAGGATCTGAACCACATCTGCAATGGTATCACTATTGCATAGTCTGATATAAGAAACGTTGAGGTCAGGCTGTTACACATGCAGACAGTTCAGTTCAGTTCAGTTGCTCAGTCATGTCCGACTCTTCGCGACCCCATGAATTGCAGCACTCCAGGCCTCCCTGTCCATCACCAACTCCCAGAGTACACTCAGACTCACGTCCATCGAGTCAGTGATGCCATCCAGCCATCTCATCCTCTGTCATCCCCTTCTCCTCCTGCCCCCAATCCCTCCCAGCATCAGAGTCTTTTCCAACGAGTCAACTCTTCGCATGAGGTGGCCAAAGACCTGGAGTTTCAGCTTTAGCATCATTCCTTCCAAGGAACACCCAGGGCTGATCTCCTTTAGGATGGACTGGTTGGATCTCCTTGCAGTCCAAGCGACTCTCAAGAGTCTTCTCCAACACCACAGTTCAAAAGCATCAGTTCTTCGGTGCTCAGCCTTCTTCACAGTCCAACTCTCAACATTCATACATGACCACTGGAAAAAAAATAGCCTTGACTAGATGGACCTTTGCTGGCAAAGTAATGTTTCTGTTTTTCAATATGCTATCTAGGTTGGTCATAACTTTCCTTCCAAGGAGTAAGCATCTTTTAATTTCATGGCTGCAATCACCATCTGCAGTCATTTTGGAGCCCCCAAAAATAAAGTCTGACACTGTTTCCACTGTTGCCCCATCTATTTCTCATGAAGTGATGGGACCAGATGCCATGGTCTTCATTTTCTGAATATTGAGCTTTAAGCCAACTTTTTCACTCTCCTCTTTCACTTTCATCAAGAGGCTTTTTAGTTCCTCTTCACTTTCTGCCATACAGGTGGTGTCATCGGCATATCTGAGGTTATTGATATTTCTCCTGGCAATCCTGATTCCAGCTTGTGCTTCTTCCAGCCCAGCGTTTCTCATGATGTACTCTGCATAGAAGTTAAATAAGCAGGGTGACAATATACAGCCTTGATGTACTCCTTTTCCTATTAGGAACCAGTCTGTTGTTCCATGTTCAGTTCTAACTGGTGCTTCCTGACCTACATACAGGTTTCTCAAGAGCAGGTCAGGTGGTCTAGTATTCCCATCTCTCTCAGAATTTTCCACAGTTGATTGTGATCCACACAGTCAAAGGCTTTGGCATAGTCAATAAAGCGAAAATAGATGTTTTTCTGGAACTCTCTTGCTTTTTTCATGATCCAGTGGATGCTGGCAATTTGATCTCTGGTTCCTCTGCCTTTTCTAAAACCAGCTTGAACATCTGGAAGTTCATGGTTCACGTATTGCTGAAGCCTAGCTTGGAGAATTTTGAGCATGACTTTACCAGCGTGTGAGATGAGTGCAGTTGTGCAGTAGTTTGAGCATTCTTTGGCATTGCCTTTCTTTGGGATTTGAATGAAGACTGACCTTTTCAGTCCTGTGGCCACAGCTGAGTATTCCAAATTTGCTGGCATATTGAGTGCAGCACTTTCACAGCATCATCTTTCAGGATTTGAAAGAGCTCAGCTGGAATTCGATCACCCCCACTAGCTTTGTTCGTAGTGATTCTTCATGACCAAGATAATCACAATGTTATGATCACTCACCTAGAGCCAGACATCCTGGAATGAAGACTGTTACACATGCAATTAAATGTAGTGAAGGCAGATTTCAGAATAAGGATACCTGGTTCCATTCCACAATTCCCCTAACATTTGACCCCTCTAATGGCCACTATTCCTCTATTCACACCCCGACTCCGTCCAATGCCCAGTGAATCTTGGACCAAACCGCTGCGGTTTGTTGGTAAACTGATACGACTATGATAATAAAGTGAGAGCAAGCGAGTTTTTCTGGCCCTAAGTCTGAAAAAAGATAATCAATTGTCTCTGTATAGATCACTGGAGATTGCTTTTATATTGGGTTGGCCAAAAAGTTCATTTAGGCTTTTCCTTAGCAGCCTATACAAAAACTCAAACAAACTTTTTGGCCAGACCCATATATTGCTTCTACTCCAAGCGATCAGATGGATCACAGGTACTCAATGTTGGTACTACTTGTTGGTTCAGCTCAATGAAACATGTTAAGACCTACTTAGTACAATGACCTGTGCTAGACCTACAGGAATAAGGGGCTCCCAACCCTCCAGGAGCTTTCACTCCAATGGAGACACTGAGACCTGTGCATAGGTTTCTATGGGTTAAGAAAACAGCTGGAAAGAAAGATCCACAATATTTACAGTGGTTGTACTTGATGGGAGCTATTGGTGGGTTTCAAGTTTCTGTTTTACTTTTCTATGTATTTTCAAAACCAGCTGGGATATCTACACATTACTTCTTTCAAAAACCATAATATTGATAAAGACTAGCAAGATGGGTGCCTGACAAAGGGAAGGCATATTTGTGGGTAAGGAGCTAAGGAGACGACTGAAGTGACTTAGCAGCAGCAGCAGCAGCTGACAAGTGGTATCTTTGACATGAATATGTCTGACAGAGAGAGGAGGGCTTGGATTCTTGAGGAAGTATCTGTGGGAAAGTTAATGCAGAAATTAGGGGAGGACAATCATGAAGTATGGACTGCCTGGTCATATGGCTGCAGGTCTTGACTGAGCAATCCAAGGAAGGAGAGGGCAGAACTGAAGCTAGAATGTGAGGTGGATCAGAACACAGAAGTCTTGGTGTCTGAGTGAGGCAGCTGCACAGAACTCCACAGGAAACTGAAACTCATTTACAAGTTTTCAGCTGAAAGTGCCCTGATTACAGCTTTGCTTCTTCCTCTGGCAGTCACGTGCAGGAGAGATGGAAGGCAGGGAGATGGGAGGTCAGTAAGGAAGTGGCGAGCAGGGCCCAGCCAAGGAGCACTGATCACCTGATTAGGTATTCATGTCTCTCTTTTTCCATACCTTTTCAATCTCTACTTGTTTTTTTTTTTTTTTTCCTGCCTGGCTCCTATTTTCAATTGCAAAATAAGGGAAGAGTCACTTTGAATACATAACGCAATTTTCTCACAGGTGAAAGAAGCAATGTTGAATGGAGGTCAGCCTTAATCCACCACGTTCCCACTGATAAAGGGATGTTACGAGTGATTATTTTCAAGGCTAAATGAGTCCTGTCTGTATGATTGATTAATCATTCTTTGGTTCACCTGGGAGAGAAGACTGGCATCTCCCCAGTGTTCCAGGAATCTTCAGTCTCCCAGACAGAATGGCTGATTCTTATATAGAGGAACGAGGTCACCCAGTTATCCTTAGGACCAGAGGTGGGTAGGATTGAGTCCCCAAGGACTGCTACCAAAGATGACTGATTGAAAAAAAAAAAACAAACCCACAAAAATCACTGCGGGTTTGGACCCTTCAGGAGCACAAAGAGCTTTGTCTGCTCTTCTGGAGGAGAAACGCTTCTCTCCATGTTCCTGCCTCAGCCCACCGACATAAAGACATTAGCAGACATTTTTGTTTTTCTCCTTCATGGATTCCTTCCCTTCATCACTTCTTTTATCTTCGCTCCCATCCCCATTCCCTCTCCCCTTTGCTCTCTTGGGTGGCCTGTTTCTGATGTCAGCCCCTGGAAAGGGTCTCAGCTCTCCTCCACTCCATCTGCCAAGCATGGCTGGGCCTGGAGTCAGCTGTCCTGTCCTCAGTGCCTTCTCCCCACTGCTGGAGAGTATCTGTAACCAGGCCTGTGATCTTCCATGCAGTTGGAGGGGCATGTAAGTATACCCCATAGAGCCCTGGAAAGAATCCTTGATCCTGAATTTGTATCACAGTATTGATGCACCCAAACTTTGGCCTTGGGTCACAGCCTAATTCTCCACTCTAGTTTTACAAGGAAGTCCTGAGCTTTGGCATTTTATGGACCACCATTAATAAAGTTGCTTCTTTCATCATCTTTTGACTTCTTCTGTTTTCTGGGCTTCCCACGTGAGTCTAGTAGTTAAAAAAAAAACAAACAAAAACAAAACCCACCTGCCAATGCAGGAGAAGTAAGAGATGTGGGTTTGACCCCTGCAATGGGAAGATCTCTTGAAGGAAGCCATGACAACCCATTCCAGTATTCTTGCCTAGAGAATCCCGTGGACAGATGAGTCTATACAGTCGCAAAAAGTCAGACATGAGTGAAGCAACTTAGCATGAAGTCAGACATGAGTGAAGCAACTTAGCATGCATGCATGCATCTCCTTTCTATTGGCAAGAGTAAAGAAAGATAGTAAATGCTTAGCAGCCTCAAGCTGAAATCCTTTGAATTAGCTCATCAGAATACTCTGAAATGTCTGGCTTCTCTGACTTCGTGCTCTTGTTTAGGCAGCATTCTCTTCTTAGGGTCTGCTCCCTTCCTTGACCCAGTCCAGAGAAGCATAGTGGAATACGCCACCCTCAAATATGCCACTTTGGCCTAATAGTTATATTGAGCTGAAGGCAACTGAGAAGCAGGCTCAGGAAAGGTCTCTGTTCTCCCTCTATGTGCCTAGAAGCATATAAGTTCATAAAGGTCACACCTCTCCCCTCATCAGAGAAGACTGCACCCTTAGCAGCCTACTGAGGCACCAGAAGAGTCCACATAACAAACTTTTCTTACTAGTCCTTTGCTTCCATTTGTTCTCCCATATATGTACCTTTCCAAAATTTTCTGCCCTAGAATCTTCAAAGTCCTTTTCCATTGTCTTGTCACTTCTCTGAAAATGTATTATCCTTTGGTTAAAATGTTATATAAGCCCATATTCTAACCACCACTCTGAGTTACTCAACACTGAGTAACTCCCATGTGTGTGTGATATGTATGTGTGAATAATCTGTTTGCTTATTTCTTGTTGATTTGGTTTCTGTCAGTCTAATTTACACAGTTGAAAACAGAACCAAGGCGAGTAGAGGGGAAAAAATACTCTTTTTTCTTTCCTTAGAGCAGCAAGTCCCATTTTTGTGAGATTAAGCGTTCTTCTTCCCTGTGTGCCCAGAATATTCCATGCACATTTCATCACTGCAATTCATAGTGTTTTATAATTAATATGTCTTTCCCCCTCAAAGGAATATAATTTTCTTCTTATTAGCCACAGTAAGTTCTCAGAATTATCTGTTGAATTGATAAGTGAACATTAGGTAGAGATATTTTCTTACTGAGAGACACTTCTTCAAAGCTTTTTAAGAAAGAAATACTGCTCTTGCTGTAAGCATGATTTTAATATGCAAATCACTTTCTAATATAATTGAATAGCTTTTTCCTTCTTCAACTTTCTCACTTTCTTCATCTACCAAAATTAGTACATCAAAAAGCGCAGTTATAGAGAAAAAATGATATGTATATAAAGAGGTCCAGTTATTTAATATCAGTGCATCTTTATGATTTTTAGGGATAAAAAATTTACCTGTGGCAAGTCTGTATAACTTAATACTAGATAAACAGGATACTGGACTGTCCAGGTGTCATTATACAGCATCCCTCGCAAGGTTGGAAATGTGTTTACTTAGCACCTGGGGAGTCATCTGCTCATGTGATTAGTGCATGGGTTTTATGAGGAAAATTAATTACAGTAATAAAGTACTATTTCAAACACTGCTTATGTTGGGGAGGACTAGCTAAAATGGAAGAAAACATTCCCCAAATCAGAGAACATGCAGAGGCAATATGTGTGGGGTTTTTAACTGCATCTAAGGGCCATCACAGATAAGATAAAGGGGGTTTCCCTGGTACTCTGTGTAAGCTTTAGATATATTTATTTTTCTTTGGATAGGGTCCACAGCTTTCATATCTCTTGGATAACAAATATATGTGAGCTCTGTGATCACAAACTCACAAGCTGTGTTCACTGTTTCACTAGTAAAGTTTCCCAACCTGAGTTTGCTGCCTCACTTATAAAAGAAGAGGGTTGGTCTAAGCACTGGTTCTCCAAGATTCTGTATTTTTTCTTACAATCAGTCTTCAAGCAATGCATGGTTTAATAGAAGCAGATTATAATATGCCACATGCTGCATTAAACACTTCACATACATTGGTCTGTATATTTACTCCTCACAATAACCCAGAGTTATATGCTCTTATTTATTATTATTTTATAATATATTTTTATCATCATCAGGAGTGTGTCTACCAAACAGTAAGTTCTACAAGGATAGGATCCTTGTTGTGTTCTGTTCATTACCCAGTATTGATCAAAGTGCATGAAAAATAATAGGTGCCCAATAAAAAGTCCTTAAATAATGCATCGAAACGAATATACAACTAGCAAAAATGCCCTGAATTCCACAGGGGAAAATACTGTCAGGATTTCATTCTACCTCACTTTCTTGTCTTCTCCTGCTTCCTTAATCCTATTTTTACCTATCCCCTCCTCTTTTGCTCCCCACTCCATCTGTAAGAGCCCATTTCCTTTTATTCTCCTCAATCACTATCATTTGCTTCTAGACATAGGCATCAATTCAGTTCAATTGCTCAGTTGTGTCCAACTCTGTGACCCCATGAATCGCAGCACGCCAGGCCTCCCTGTCCCTCACTGTCTCCCGGAGTTCACTCAAACTCACGTCCATCGAGTCGGTGATGCCATCCAGCCATCTCATCCTCTGTTGTCCCCTTTTCCTCCTGCCCCCAATCCCTCCCAGCAGCAGAGTCTTTTCCAATGAGTCAGCTCTTCGCATGAGGTGGCCAAAGTACTGGAGTTTCAGCTTTAGCGTCATTCCTTCCAAAGAACACCCAGGGCTGATCTCCTTTAGAATGGACTAACTGGATCTCCTTGCAGTCCAAGGGACTCTCAAGAGTCTTCTCCAACATCACAGTTCAAAAGCATTAATTCTTCAGCACTCAGCTTTCTTCACAGTCCAACTCTCACATCCATTCATGACCACTGGAAAAACCATAGCCTTGACTAAACGGACCTTTTTTGGCAAAGTAATGTCTCTGCTTTTGAATATACATACTATCTAGGTTGGTCATAACTTTCCTTCCAAGGAGTAAGCGTCTTTTAATTTCATGGCTGCAGTCACCATCTGCAGTGATTTTGGAGCCCTGAAAAGATAAAGTCTGACACTGTTTCCACTGTTTCCCCATCTATTTCCCATAAAGTGATGGGACCAAATGCCATGATCTTCATTTTCTGAATGTTGAGCTTTAAGCCAACATACCGCTTGTTAAATTCTCCTAGCGATACTCCTTGTTAAATTATCCTTTGCCCCAGGACTATATTGAATTTTGCTTTTTACTTTCCTAAAAACTCAATCAAATTTCTCATTATGTATTCAGGTTTTCTGAATGCAAGTTGATTAAAATAACTGATTTACTTAACCTTCCCAGTGAGACTCCTAGTTTATCAAAAAATGTTCTCTGTAATTGGTGAAATTTTAGAACATCTGTAAAACTTTAAATAAGAATACTTATCTACATTTGCCTAAGAAATGTTGCAACAAGACTCTGGCCTTAGGAATGATTGCTTCAACCAGTATCCTTTGATGCCCCTGGGCTTGCCAACTTGGCATCTTACTGCTCTGACTCTCACTTGGGGCCTTGGGGGTATGCATGTACTATCCTCCTGTCTGACACAGACCATGACCCTGGGTTTTCTTTCTGCTCCACACTTTGTCATCTTGTTGATAATTTCTTAGTATCTGCCCTGAGCTAACTCTCTGATTTTAGCTACCTCACCTGGTCTAAGTACTAAAAGATTTGAGAAACATACAATATAGGATGGGCTCAGATGAGGATAAGAAAACCTTCTGACGCTTTGCTGAGAGAGGAATCAGCTACCGTTTTACTTCCCTCTCTTATATTTGCCTCCTTACAGTGGCTGGATTCCCACGATGCCAAGAGATTCACTGCTATCAAAGAAAAGAGTCTTCTTTTTTCTGTTCCAAGGTTTAGCATTTGCTGTCTTTTTTTCTTAAAGCATTTCTCCCGTACTTCCACATGGTGTTGCTGCTGCTGGCTCCTCTTTTGGTATCAACTCAAATTTTACACACACAGATCTCCTTTGACTCTCTAAGTGGTCTTTTTCCAGTTATCCTCTGTTACAATATTCTCTTTTATCCTCTTTCTAGTTACTACTGAACCTCAAAAAATTTATGTTTGTATATATGTACTTACTTTCTTGTTTACGTAAATGTTTAGTTTGTTTCCACCAGACCACCGTACCTGCCTGCTGAGAAACCTGTATGCAGGTCAAGAAGCAACAGTTAGAACCGGACACGGAACAACGGACTGGTTCAAAATTGGGAAAGGAGTACAACAAGGCTATATATTGTCACCCTGCTTATTTAACTTATATGCAGAGTACATCATGTGGAATGCCAAGTTGGATGAAGCACAAGCTGGAATCAAGACTGCAGGGAGAAACAGCGATAACCTCAGATATGCAGATGACACCACCTTTATGGCAGAATGCTAAGAGGAAGTAAAGAGTCTCTTGATGAAGGTGAAAGAGGAAAATGAAAAAGTTGCTTAAAACTCAACATTCAAAAAAAAAAACTAAAATCATGGCAGACAGATGGGGAAACAACAGAAACAGTGACAGATTTTATTTTCTTGGGCTCCAAAATCATTGCAGATGGTGACTGCAGCCAAGAAATTAAAATGTTTGCTCCTTGTAAGAAAAGCTATGACAAACAGACAGCCTATTAAAAAGCAGAGATATTGCCAATGAAGTGTAGTCAAAGCTATGGTTTTTCCGGTAGTCATGGATGGATGTGAGAGCTGGACCATAAAGAAGTCTGAGCGATGAAAAATTGCTGTTTTTGAACTGTGGTGTTGGAGAAGACTCTGGAGAATCCCTTGGACTGCAAGGAGATCAAGCCAGTCCATCCGAAAGGAAATAAACCCTGAATATTCATTGGAAGGACAGATGCTGAAGCTGAAACTCCAATACTTTGGCCACCTCATGCATAGAGCTAACTCATTAGAATAGACCCTGATGCTAAGAAAGATTGAAGGCAGGAGGAGAAGGGGACGATGGAGGATGAGATGGTTGGATGGCATCACCAACTCAATGGACATGAGCTTGAGTAAGCTCCAGGAGTTGGCGATGGACAGGGAGCCCTGGCATGCTGCAGGCCATGGGGTCGTAAAGAGTTAGACATGACTGAGCAACTGAACAACTGCGTGAGATCCTGAGGACAGAGATCTGCCTATCTTTCTCACAGCTGTATCTCCAGGACCCTAGACTGAGCTTGGTCTAGCATACAGTAGGCATTTAATAAATAATACTGCATCTCTCATATTTCCAAACCTTCAGTAGGATATACTGAAGTTGAGGGAAACAGGATCTGCCATGTGATGACCATCCTCATCTTGACAATCCTTGGCTCTGTATATAGTCCTGGCTGACGTGGTCAGAACAACCAGGGATGTTCAAAATCCTTCAACAATTTTGA
This sequence comes from Budorcas taxicolor, assembly GCF_023091745.1. Taxonomy (NCBI): domain Eukaryota; kingdom Metazoa; phylum Chordata; class Mammalia; order Artiodactyla; family Bovidae; genus Budorcas; species Budorcas taxicolor. The sequence continues at coordinate 3,988,598 of NC_068924.1, read as the reverse complement.
TCTGACAATGGAATTAAACATGGAATTTCCACATTTTGTAGAGAAAGTGAATAAGGTCCTTTAGTTTCTAGCTTTGAGAATTTAGTTTATGGGAATAATAATGAATTGCCCATCATTATTTTGTTTTTGTTTCACCAAGTGGCAAGTTTTAGGTGAGCAAAATTAGAATCTGTGAAAGCTGCTACAAATCAGAATCTTTGTTATTAACTCATTGGCCTTATTCTTCTTTTTTCTTTGCAACCTCATCTTCTTCTTTTCCATCCCCTTCCCTTTCTGCATCTATTTTAAATAATTATTTATAATGCAAAACCATGATTCATGTGGAGTTTAAACCTCAGTGGAAATTTTAACTGTGCTACTTGAAGTTGATTCAAACTACAGAGGTACACAGTTAAGTAACAGATAAAATTGCTTTTTTAATCTTAGAAAATGTTTATAATGTATTATTAAATTCAATTCAAAAAATAAACTAGAGTTTGTTAATAAAACAAAAATGTTTGGGCTAGCTTTCAAGGAAGTTAATTTTTACTTTAATATTTAATATTTTAATGTTGTCAATCATCTATATTTCAATACAAGTTTTAAAAATAATTTTTTGAATTAAAATATACTTTTCATTAAACACGGGCTTCCCTGGTGGCTCAGACAGTAAAAGCATCTACCTGCAATGTGGGAGACCTGGGTTTGATCCCTGAGTCAGGAAGATCCCCTGGAGAAGGAAATGGCAATCCACTCCAGTATTCTTGCCTGGGAAATTCCATGGATGGAGGAGCCTGGGGGGCTACAGTCCATGGAGGCACAGAGAGTCAGACACGACTGAGCGACTTCAATTTCACTTTGACTAAACACATATATACAAATAAAAGGCTTTTTAATGTTTGTCACAATATGAAATCAAATGCTTTTACTTTGGAGGTCAGAAGTGAATTTTGGTCAGAAATATGTGTATATGTGCATACATACACACACACAATGACAACTGGGCTGTTTGTATAGGTCTGCCAAGTTCACTTATCACCTGATGATACATTAATAATTAAAGCAGTGATAATGATAACAATAAGAGCAGTAGATATTTGTGTAATTTTACCAAGGTCCAGGCAGGGTGCTTTACAAATGCTACTTAACCCAATAACTAGTTAATTGCATGTCAGGCAGCATGATCACAATCTTACAGATGACAAAACTGAGCCTTTAGTCAGTGAGAAGCAGAGCTGAAATTCACACACATGCTTGCACACTTCTTTGCACACCACACGCTTGGAGTCTAATAATTGACACCTTTCCAATAGTCTACTTAATGGTCTTCAAAAAGATTCCTAACAATCCAATCAATCCATTCATTCCCCAGTAAACTATATTTGCGATGGCAGAGCCTAAGTTATTTAGACTAACACATTTTGCTAACAATTTGATAACATTATCCATTCTGCTTCATTATGCTCTCTGATGGTATCTGTTGTTTTTACTGTGTTGTGTGGTCTGTCGTGTCCGACTCTTTGTGACCCCATGGACTGTAGCCCACCAGGCTCCTCTGTCCATGGAATTTGCCAGGCAAGAATCCTGGAGTGGGTTGCCATGACCTACTCCAGGGGATCTTCCCAACCCAGAGACTGAACACATGTCTCTTGCACCTCCTGCATTGACAGGCAGACTCTTTCCTACTATGCCACCTGGGAAGTGCTGATGGTTATCTATCCTCCTCAAGTGAGTGAAATTAGGAAAGAAAACTCAGTAGGAGAGAAAAAATTGAAATATGAAATTGAATCATTTTCTCAGTAGGAGTCAATTCAACAAGGATCGTAACTAGCCATGTATAAGGCACTGTGTAGAATACACACAGGACACTTGTCCTGCCTTCAAATAGTTCATTGCTATTGATCATATCTGGAGGAGACACACACACACACACTTAGTGATGGCAAAGATAGGATCATTATCACCATTATTTATTGAGCACTTCCACTATATCCTAGGTGCTATTATAAGTATTTGCTATTAATTTAAAATCTCACACCAACTCCAATTATTATCCCCATTTTATGGATATAAAACCAAAAGGTAAGAGACTCATTCTATATCACACATTAATAATTGGGGAAACATTCTTTGAATCAAAATTTGCTTTATAGCAATGTGGTACCCTATGGCTGTGCTGCCTGGCCCTAGGAAAGACTGTGATAGGTGCTGAAAAAAAAAAAAAAAAAGTAAATGATTGAATTAGCACATCAGACAAAATTGTAGCAATTATAAGAATAATGGCTAACCAAAACTAAGTGTTCATGATGTTATCCCATTACTCAGTCTCCCATACTTTGCTGGAGTGAAAAATAGACTAAAAATGTACACCAGACTTATTCTAAAAATGTTATAAGCATGAGAATCATGTAGATGTGATTCTGGTGCAGTGGGCTCTTATGGTCCTGGGCACCTGTAACTTACAGCCTCAAGGGAGGCCCTTGTACAACAGGAGAGTCTTGAGGTAGGAAAAAGAGAGGTGTTTGATGGAAGGCTGAGAAGTGGCAAGGTGGAGATGAGAAGGGAGGTGGTTTTGACTTATCCAAATAGCTATGTTCCATTTTCTAAGAGCACAGTGATTGCTCAGGAACTATTATCAGTCCAAATTTCCCCAGCACCTGCCATGCCTTAAGGAGCAATTGCAAAACAGCTGCCTCCAAATTCGAGAGGCTTTCTAGGTCTGTAGAACATTTTAAAATTCATTATTTAAATACACCTAAAGGAGGCTTGTCATTTTTTCTAGTTTCATGAGATATAGTTGACATACAGCACTGTATAATGCGGGAAGCATAATGATATGACTTATATGCATCAGGGCTCACTATTTTTAATCCCACTGTCTCCCTCTAATTTTATATAGGGCTCACTAAGACTTTTAAGTCTGGTCTCTGTAGCATTTGATTTCATAAACTCTGCTTTAAAGTTTCTCCAAGAAAAATTTAAGCATCAATAAAATGACATTTCCAAAGCATTGGTCAAGCCATAAATGATCCCTGTTGAACAAGGTTCAAGTAGAAGAGTTTATCAAAAAGTCACACAGATCTAGAGTTTATATACACCTGAAGGTTATGCTCATTCTACCTCTTGGAATTCAGCCACCAAAGCACTTTGGCCCTAATTGATCATATTTAGTGCCAGAAGCCTATTAGGAGTGAAAAGAGAGCCTGGAGCTATTTGCAATGAATGCAGACCAAGAGGCTGGCATAACAAAAAAATGTACAACAGCCATCATTTCTAAAAAACACAACTGAATGTACTGGTGGAGGTGAATAAGTAAGTGAGTGGAGTCATGCCAAAGAGTTTACATCCAAACTACAGTCTATCCAATACTCCACTTAACAGCAGCCAGGAAATGAGTGACAAGCCTGCACTGTAAGCCAAAACACCTCAAACAAAAATACTCCCTTTTCCTTAAATCCACATCTGCACTGCCTTTTTCAACGAAAAGGAGTTATTTTGCCTTAAAGGCATGATATTAGAGTTAGTGTGTTTCTGACTTATGGATCATTTAACTTGGTCATAACCAAAGTTTCACAAAAAGCATAAACATGAGCACTAACAGGCCTTGATACGTTGAGGGAATAAAGCAGGTCCTTAACTAAGCCATTCTGCCACATCACCATTCCGACATGCTGAGACCGCTTTGTCCATGAAAAATTGAGAACAGATGCATCACTGAACACATTAAAAGCAAAGAAATGCAGAAACCAGAGGTTCATACTTCCATTTTAATGCTGAGTAGCCCTGCATGAGTATGCAATAATGTATATCATGCTTGATGGATTATTCCCAAATTAAAGTAGAACCAAGATCACCACATGCTATTTTTTCATTTATATTATTCTGATGTAGAATTTGCTTAGTATTTAATAACTTATCATAATGCAAAAAAAAAAAAGAGAGAAGAAACCACTTTTGATTTGAAAAAATCAAGATTTTTTTCCTACTCTAAATTTAACTCATAAGAGGAAAAACCACACAAACTGACTCCACTTGTAGTACTGTGTTCTATTTTGGCAACCACATTTTGAAAAGGGGTAGCAATAAACTGAATGAGAGTTACTGCTGCTGCCAGGTGAGCAAGAAGCAATATGCTACAGACGACTCAAGGATTCAGAGATATTTAATCTATCCTAAAAGTAACACATAGACAAAATTATCCCAATTTCTCCCTGCGCTTCATCTGCAACACCCAGGCTTCTGTCTCATTACTCATCATTAGTTGTTACTGCTTTTTAGCTGTCATTTCCACCAGACTATCAACTTCAGGAGGTTCAAGGACCCTGTCCTCTTGCTTGCCTTTTATCTACTACGCCTATCAGAGTGTCTGATAATAAGCAGGAGCTTTACGTGTGCGCATGTGCTCAGTTGCTTTGTGACCCCATGGACTGACTGTAGCCAGCCAGGCTCCTCTGTCCATGGAAATTTTCAGGCAAGAATATTGTCGTAGGTTGGCATTTCCTCCTCCAAGGAACTTTATATTGTTTTACTAATGAATGACTGAGTAAAGGAGATCCATGACCATGTATGACCCAACAACTAGACTTAACTGCAAGGTAGATTATACCTCAATATGAGGTTGAACATCTTCTAACAGAAGCATTTAAAGTTTAAAATGGCTGCCGAGGTGCTTAAGAAGATGTAAGGGCAAAAATAAACATGGGTAGAGTAGGCAAAAATCAATCAATCTTTGGGTCCTGAAGTATATTCCAATCTTTAAGATGCTTGCGAACTCTGAGGTTCTATGATTATAACATAAGTCATTCACAAATTTGGGTCAAAATTTAAACTGAAATCATTGGAACTCTTCTGTGATTGGAATTACATAGAAAATTTCTCAAATATCACATACCTTCTCTTTGGCTATACATTTATTTTGCTGAATCAAAGGGAAAATGGTATATGCTTTACTGTAAATGATTTTATTTTTCTATTCACTGTGCTTTCTTTCGAAATGCTTGGGATGCAAGCATTGATTTAACAGATCTAAAATGGCATTCCTCACTAAAGAAAGTTTTAACATTTTGGCCACAAGGCAGGGACAAACCATACCACAGACAATTAACGCAGTTCGTTCAATTTCACACCACTGAATTTAATCACAGAAAATGATCTCTAAACTTCATTTAACCAGTGTCTGCTTTTAATCATAGGGTGCTTAAGCTACTTACCACAAAAGAATAATAAATCTTGAATCCAGGTTTAGCCACAAAGTAGTCATCAGACTTGAACGTTATTTTAATCTGGTTCGTTCTTGATGTTATCCTTGGAGGAACTTCCTTGTGTCCACACCATCGTCCTCTAATAACAGTACTGGTTTCAGATATGTCTTCAACTTCTACAAAATCATACCTGGTACCAATTTAACATAAATACATTTTGATTAAAATGCACTTTGAAATTCATACTTTCACTGAGAAATTAAAACTAACATATGCGATTTCTCATGACCTATTATCTGAAATGAAGTTTAGAAGAAAAACCAGTTCTTGGATTAGATTGCTCAAATTCAAACTTCAACAATCTATTCTGAGGAAAAACTTTTATACGCTTTCAGCCTATCCTCCTGGAGTGAGTGAAAGTTGCTCAGATATGTCTGACTCTTTGTGACCCCATGGACTGTAGCCCACCAGGCTCCTCTGTCCATGGGATTCTCCAGGCCAGACTACTAGAGTGGGTTGCCAGGCCCTCCTCCAGGGGATCTTCTCAACCTAGGGATCAAAACCCAGGTCTTCGGCATTGCAGGGAGATTCTTTTTTTATTATTATTATTTTAATTGGAGGCTAATTACTTTACAATATTGTAGTGGTTTTTGCCATACACTGACATGAATCAGCCATGTGTGTACATACATTCCCCATCATGAACCCCCCTCACACCTGCCTCCCCACCTCATCCCTCAGGGTCATCTCAGTGCACCAGCCCTGAGCACCCTGTCTCATGCATCGAACCTGGACTGGAGATCTGTTTCACATATGATAATATACATGTTTCAATGCTATTCTCTCAAATCATCCCACCTTTGCCTTCCCCTACAGAGTCCAAAAGACTGTTCTTTATATCTGTGTCTCTGTTATCTCACATATAGGATCATCGTTGCCATCTTTCTAAATTCCAACATATGCTTTAGTATACTGTATTGGTATTTTTCTTTCTTACTTACTTCACTCTGTATAATAGGCTCCAGTCACCCATCTCATTAGAACTGATTCAAATGCATTCTTTTAAATAGCTGAGTAACATTCCATTGTGTATATGTACCACAGCTTTCTTATCCATTTGTCTCCTGATGGACATCTAGGTTGCTTCTATATCCTAGCTATTGTAAACAGTGTGCGGGGAGATTTTTTTACCATCCAAGCCAACAGGGAAGCCCAAGAATACTGGAATGGGTAGCCTATCCCTTCTCTAGGGGATCTTCCCAACCTAGGGATTGATCAGGGGTCTTCTGCATTGCAGGCGGATTCTTTACCAGTTGAGCTAACAGGGAAGCCTCCTAACACTTCCTAAATTGTCAAAAATCAAAACAGGATACTTTCTGAGCATCTAGATTATAACGGTTTTCCTGGAGAAGCCAATAAATAGAATCTCTTGTCATATTTTGGGAGATGTAGCTCCAGCTGTGTGCGTGCATGCATGCTCCATTGCTTCAGTCATGTCCCCCTTTGTGACCCTATGGACTGTAGCCCTCCAGGCACCTCTGTCCATGGGATTCTCCAGGCAAGAATACTGGAGTGGGTTGCCAGGACCTCCTCCAGGGATCTTCCTGACTCAGGTATTGAACAAGCATCTCCTGCATTACAGGCGGATACTTTACCGCTGAGCCACTGGGGAAGCCTGTAGCTTAAATTATATACCCACATGTTTACTGTATCAAATTTTTAAACAAATTCCCACTTGGAATTATTTTACCACATCCAGCATTTCTGTAGGAAAGGAAATGGTCTATACCTACACAGCATAAAAAAATCAGCAATTTCATTGTAGAAAATAAATGGTAAAATTAGAAAATAAACAACTATTTTCTCTTTGTAGAACCTATCTTTTGGAAGGATTGTATCATAAATAATGGCATTTATCATAATCAAAAGCACATGCCTTTAGCAGTGATGTGCCCTAGCCAGTACTGAATATATCTGGTCTGTGTGTGAATGAGGGTAAGACCATGGGTTCATCATTGACACTGGCCAGAGAAACAGAGAATTGCAGGATTGAAAAAGACAGGAGAGGCATTTTAGATATTCCATGGAGCCATTGGATCCTCAAAGTCCCTGAACAATATTCCACTCTTTCGTTGTAGAGTAAAACACGTTCAGAGACAGAATCACTTCTTCTGAGATACCCCACATCTTCAGACATTCTACTTGAGAGCTGAACTGTGTGCCTTTCAGTTCTGGTCATCAGTACCCCACCCTTCAGTCACCTGTTCCCCATATGACTTTAGATGCTAAAGTCACAGTGCACACGATGAACACTCAGGGCACACAGTCAGGGTGAACAGTGGCAGAAGTCTCATATTTACTTTATATTTTCCTGTCATGATTACCAAAAGGAGTCAGCATGAGAACAATCACATCTGAATATGAAGAAAACCCAATACGGTTTAACTAGTCTTCATACACCTCAGAGCTCTTATTGGATGGGGCAGGGTGATCTAAGGAGCAGGTGAGCATAATAAAATGGTGGCTCAGTTTCACTGAAAATAGTCTGTGGGGCTTTTATCTCTTTTGCCTCAGTTTCCTAACGAACAAAATAAGAAGGTTTATGTAATTTTACCAGCTGAATATCTCTTGAGTGCTATGCAAATTAACTACTTGATATATGGTGGTTGGAAAGTGAAAAGTACTAAGACAGAATCATCATTAGACCAATAAATATTACAATGTAGATATCAAGGAAGTTTTTCAACAGATGGGAAGAAACAACTTCATTACATTTTCTATACAATGTATGTGAATCATATTCACTACACTAAGCAAAAGTATACTTTAAACTTTAATAACGCAAGAGGTCACTTTTGTTTTTTAGATAACCGATTGGTACAATTTTCATTCTCAAAGCTCCATTTTGGTTTTCAGAGAGGGTCCTGAACTCTTCCCCTTCTTCCTTTCTCCTCTACCTCTTACTTCACTACCTCCCTCTACAAATTTTTAGGAGCAACTTGATTTGATGAATGGTCTGGGGATCCTTTAGTCAATCCTAAAGGAAATCAACCCTGAATACTCATTGGAAGGACTGATAATGAAACTGAAGCTCCAATACTTTGGCTACCTATGTGAAGAGCTGACTCATTGGAAAAGACCCTGATGTTGGGAAAGATTGAAGGCAGGAGGAGAAGGAGGCGACAGAGGATGAGATGGTTAGATAGCATCACCAACTCAATGGACATGAATTTGAGCAAATCCTGGGAGATGGTTAGGGACAGGGAGGCCTGGTGTGCTGCAGTCCATGGGGTTGCGAAGACTTGGACACCACTTAGGGAAATGTCGTCCTTAATTTCCTCTCCTACTTTTAAGGTCAGGACGCCCAAAGGGTTTAGTCACTACCAGATCAAAACCCTGCACGGGAGTGGAGACCAGTATCTCTTCAATGACATCATCTTTAATAATCTTTTAACACTGGCCTTGGTGTCTGTTTACATGATCTCTCTCTCTCCCTTTTTTTAAGCACAGGAAATGAAGTCTCCCTTTCAAGGTTGAAAAGACACAAGATCTCCTCAAGCTTATTCTCTCTGTAAATATTAACTGGCTCTTCCTGCATGTATTCATCTTTACTTTCCGGCATACATTACCCTCTATGGTCCTAGAAAGTGAGTGCTAGTATTCTTGAAAAAAAAAAGCAACATAATAAAAACTGTCAGCGTAATAAGCATGCAACAAAGGACAGCCAAATTTGAGGCACCTGATTTTTATTATTCAAAGTAAAATAAACCTGCTGAAAGGATTTAGCAGTTTAGTAGTAGTTCATTGGCAATGCAGAACAAGTGCATGCAGTGAAGTACAGGAAGGAAGAAAAAATCCTCCGCATCTTACGCATGCTAATTAAGGGAATAAGATGCTGTGAGTGGACAATTTGAAGAACAGCAGCCAAGACTTGCTCAGAAAAATATGCTCAAAAGGGAGAAGGCTATCTCAGTGCAGCTTTCATTTTCTGCTGACCCCAAAACTGCAGGAAGAACAGACCTCTGAGGAGGAGCACACTCGCCTTGGGAGCTTGCCTTCTCTTTCTTTTTACATCTATCTGCAGCCTTAAAATTACAGTTTCAGGTAAAGGCCTGGCAGGGTCCTTGCCATCACCCTCTCCCAGGGCTGGGTCAGTTCCTGGAGCCCAGCAGTGGGTACACGCCTCAAGTCCTGGGAAGCTCGCACCTGAGCCACGGGACACGGTTGCTGGTGACCCGGGACACTGGATGTGTCCAGCCGCTCACAGAGGTGGTTCTGGGTCTGGCCCAGAAAAAAGAATCACCCAGATCCCCCTTCTCTGGAAATCACACAGCCTGGCTGTGCCAGCTGCAGGAGTGAGCTTCTGTGAGTCATGCCAGGTTACCAGGCCTCCACACAGACTGTGCTTCAATTTACGTTGTACATTAGGACGGACATAAAGGCTTTTGAAAAAGAAGTTACGTATTTTGGATAGGGCCCAAATGAGAATTTTGATGCAATGATTTAAATCTTTTCTTCACCTTGGAATTTACCCTAATATGGACTTTATTTCACACTCACCTACAGATATCATTTTCCGCTTCCTCTAATCCAAACTGATTGTCAAAGGCTAGCTGTATCCTTGTTTTCTCCTGGGAATGGAGCCGCCAGGTCAGAAGCAGGTTGCGAGGGTAGCTGTTTGGGAAGCGGGGACTCTGCACGTGGCCGTGTCCTGTCACCTGGATGGTCTCGTCTCTTCGGTACAAGTCTGTGAGGTGATTGCTCTCTGTTAGTAGTCACAACTTGTAGAAATTAGTATGTTGCTCCAATTACAGGAAAGCAAAAAAAGAACAGTTTAAAACACATCACATTGCAAAACACTTCTTGATTTTGTTTAAAAACATTAAGGCCAAATGGCAGCTTTGCGGTTAAACAAACAACATCCATGTTTTTTTCTACTACCCCTGTCTCCTCAATTCTTCATAAATCTAGACTTGACTTCTAATATTTTATATTTTGGGAGCGCTCTTAAGATTGTTTTTGACACGCAAAATTAACAATTATCTCAGAACTCAGACTCATTTCAATTGGAATTAAAATGAGCAAGTAATTTCAAATAGTTCATCTTTCCTTTTTTCCATGTAACATAGCTGACCCTTGAGCAACACAGGTTTGAACTGTGTGGGTCTGTGAATTTTTATATATATATATACACACACACATACAGTTGAAACAGGAGGGAAGCAGGGAAGCAGGCAGGGCATGATGTAACCATGATGAAGACTGGTTAGAACTAACTTTGTCCAAGATGTCGGAAGTGCCAACTTGCAAGTAGCCCTAGTGCTTCATCTTACGCGTGTTAAATGACACGCCCATTGGCACCACGACAGTTCTGAGGTCAACCATAAAAGGTCAAATATTGTGCTGTGAACAAATTCCTAAAAATCCCTGCCTCTTCCCCCAAATAATTGGAATAATCCTCCCACTAATTAGCCTATGAAATTACCCAGTCCATAAAGAGTATCCACACTCTATACTGAGGCTCTCTTCTCGCTTTCTGAGATGGCCCACACTCTGCGAAGCGTGTTTGCCTTTAAAGACATCCAGTTACTATCACTTCATCTCTGAATCCTTTCATGACAAAGCAAGAACCGTAAATTCATCAGCAACATTGTAAATGCATTTTCTCGTTTGACTTTCTTTCTCTTTTCTAGTTCACTTTATTGGAGAATATATAATACATATAACATATAAAATATGTGAATCAACTGTTTAGCAGTAAGCCTTCTGGGGACTTTTGTTGTGGGCCAGTGATAAAGAATCCACCTTCCAACGCAGGAGACATGGGTTCAATCCCTGGTCAGGGAACTCAGATACCACATGCCATAGTAACTAAGCCCACGCAACAGCTAGGGAGGCATACATGGCACAGTGAAGACCTAACACAGCCCAAAACAAACAAACAAACAAAAGCCAAAGAGGTGGGGGAAAAGTAATGTTTTTGGCCAACAGTGAAGTATGAGTAAAGTTTGGTTGGGGGTGTGGAGATAAAAGTTATATGTGGATTTTTGACTGTAGGGTGTGTGTGTGTGCACGCACATGCTCTTAGTTGCACAGTGGTGTCTGACTCTTTGCCATCCCATGGACTGTAGCCCACCAGGCTCCTCTCCTGGCAAGAATACTGGAGCGGGTTGTGTCAACTACAAATTGGCGTTTGCCAAGAGCATTTGCCACCTCCCTCTGCAGAGCCTGAATCCTGTGCTGCTGCCGCTGTTGACCCTCAACATGCCCTGAAGGCAGTTCCACGTGGAGAGTGAGGCACACTGTGCTCCAGGGAAACTGGGGAATAGGTCTTTAGATAGTCAGATATTTTCAGAAACTGGTTTCATGATCCCAATCCAGGCATCTCCTCACATCTAGAAAAGCACTGAATCCATTCATGGTGACATCAGATTCTCATGACTAACAGAAAACCTTTTGTAAAGTAAGTACTTGACTGCTCTGAATTCCCCCTTCACAACATCTTATATATTGACCTTCCCCACTGCCTTTTTTGAACCATTCCTTAGAGGTATCTGAGGTCCTGTCTCATGGGCTACAGTCTTCATTTTGCCTCATTAAAATTTAACTTGCAACTCTCACTTTGCATCCTTTTAGTCAACAGTTGCCATGCCCTTTTCCTGGGGACCTTTCTGACCCAGGGATCAAACCTTCTGCGCTACAGGAGGATTCTTCACTGCTGAGCCAGGGAGAAGCCCCGGTAAGGTACTGGCATCCCTAAACCTCACTTTGTTCACAGATCAATTATACAACTAATTTTTTTTTTTTCCATTGACAGAGTAACAGTATATCTTCAATGATTAGCACAGGAGGTGCTCAATAAATATTGCTGAATGAAAGAACAAATGAGTGAAACAAATGAGTGAAAAGCAAATTAAAGACTCTAATGATATTTAATGACCATGTATTTTTTAATCAAATGGCATTTTCTAGTTGTTTCTCCATCATAAAATATAATTTTGGGCCTTCATTGTTGCTGACTTAAAATAGTTCCAATTCTATTTTCCGTATATTGTATAATAAAGAACTTGTCTGATCTTTGTCTTGTGTTCCTAAAAGGGAACTTCTAATCCCTTAGAATTCCGAAGTGTCTTTATTATTTATAGTAGGCCCTTGGGGCCAAACCTGATTTTATGCTGATGGGGTGATTCACTGTGGGCCCCTAAGTAGTTTCAGGATGGGGACTGGTTGTGATAGAAAGACTAAACACGTGACTTTCAGCTCGGACACCAGTCTGACTTTCCAACCTCCCTGGAGGTAAGGTGTCTTGGAGTCTTAGCCAGTGATCCAATCAATCATATCTATAGAATGAAACTCTTATAAAAACTCTGGTCACTGTGGCTTGAGGGAGTTTCCTTGTTCATGACACACTCATATGCTGGGAGGTGACATGTCCTGAGGACATGAAGCTTCATGCTTGAACCTTCCCAGACCTCTCCTTAAGTGTCTCTTTGTTTGGCTGGTCCTGATTTGTATCCTTTATCGTAAAACTGTAGTTAATAACTACAGTGTTTTTTTGAATTCTATAAGTTTCCCTAGCAAATTATCAAATCTGAGGGGGTTCTAGGAAGCCCTCGTTTACTGTGAATTGGTAAGGAGTATGGGTAACCTGGGTACCTCACAACTTTCAGCAGGTGACTGAAGATCAGTCTTGGGACCTGGGCTCTTAACCAGTGATATCTGACCTAACTGCAGGTGGTCTGTATGAGAACTGCACTGCTCAGCGGGCCCATTTTGCCTATCTCCCAGTGTCCAGAGTTCTTTGCATTTTAGATTTTGACATTTTAGGCCCCTCTGTATGCAGAACTGCAGCCGCAGTCTATTTGCGTCCTCCCACAGAGAGTTGACTCCGAAGCCTATAATTCAGTGAGCCTGGTCAGGGAGGCCTAAATTGCTGGTGGAAACCACTGAAAGATTGGGTTGCAGAGAGTGATTGTTAAAGCTTCCAAAATAAGACAAGGGGGATGAACAAGGAGTCAGCATGTGAGATGCAAAGGCTTCTCTCCTTTTACAAATGTTCTGATGTGGATGGGAATTTCAATTTTTCTTTCTTTTTTGACTAATTCAGTGTTTAGTGTTTTGTGCTTGCCCGGCTAGCTTTTGTGTGGGAGACAGCCTTAGGAAGAACAAAGGTAGCTAGAGGAGCGGACGTCCCAGCTCCCAGCCTCTCGACCAGGAGCCCAGAACACCGGCTCTGCAGTAGTGTCCCATGCTCTGGTCCCAGGTTTGATGCTCTTAACTATCTGTAACAGAAGGTAGTTTTCCTTCTTAGCCTGAAATTTGCTAGAGGCAATTTTAGATCCTTTGCTATCTATAATCACTTTGACTTCTGAATCACATTGTTTATATATAATTTATAACCTCATGCCAAACTCAGGGCTATTCTTGGCAGAAGAGCTGTAATGAATTATAGAAACAGAGAGCAACCTATCAGGTTAAACCTGAGATAACTCTGAAGTGTTATATACAAAGTCACATTCCTCAATGAAGGCATTTACATTGGTGTTCCAATAATAACTAACACTGTATGCCAGGAACTCCAGTAAGTTGTTTAAATTCGTTACTTAATTTAATCCTCACAACAACTGTATGCAATTAGTAACATCCCCATTAAGAACAAGGCTTAGAGAGTTCAAGAAACTTATGACCTCAGGGCACAAAGCAGGTGGTGAAATCAATATCTGACCCTAGACTATCTTCAGAGCATACATTCTTAACCAGAACACTGTATGAGTTGTTAAACTACAAAAATATGAAATATATCATTTTTCATAGAGAGGGAATAATTTTGATTTATGTTTTACACGCCAAGAATATAAGTTCTTATTTTACATTTTAATACAGAAAGAGTTTCACATAGTCATTACTTTGGGTTATGAATTTGATGCTTTTAAAAAGTGAATTAAAATGAAAGGAAAAGTCAAAATGTTTTCATTCTGTCCCTAACTCTTTGGCAAACTGAGTTTGCCCAACCAAGTATCCCAGGAGCTCCTTAAATCCCTGGAGGCACTATCACTTACTTTGGGATTCATCTTGAACAACTGTTGTTCTCAGAGTGTGGTCCCCAGATCAGCATCATCAGCTGGGAATTTGTCAGAAATGTAAATTATCAGACCTTATCCCAGACCTACTGAAGCAGAAATGCTGGTGGTGGAGCCCAGCACTATTATTTTAATAAAAGCCCTCCAGGTGATTCTGAGCTCTCTAAACTGTGAGAACCACTGACCATATCATTCTTTCTGCTCTTCTGGGGAACATTCTTAACTTCCCATGCTCCTTCACTGCCTTGCTTGACTCTATATCTCATATCTGAATTTTCATCTTACCTCCCTGCCTGATGACCTGTCTTGGGCTCATTTTCCTGTCTCTGACCTTGAAACATTCTTGAGGACATCATATTATATACAGAATGAACTAGGGTAAGAACTATCTATTTTGGAAATTATCTATCTAAAATTCCCCATTTCATGGAATAGTCATTCTTGGCCCCAGCAGACACATCTGGTAACCTACTGCTTCAAGTTATGTTTAAGGAGGAATGAAATCACAAATAACGGTTTATTTTTTCTTCTCAGATCATAATATTGTCTATGACAGCATGTGATCCATATGGTAAATGCTCAGTTATTAAAGAATTAACATATTTCATCAGTGATTCCATAGGAATAAACGGTGATCTCTGCAGACAGTGGCACCTCACACAAATTCAGTAGAACATACAGGGATACTCATTTGCTCCACTGTCTCTCTAAGACATCCAGGAGCCAGTATTATGAGTGTTAATAGCTATAAGCCAAAAGAAAAGAATGGTCATTGGTTCAGGAAATTCCCAATTTGCAAAGGGATTTATTATAAAATTTCATTTATAAAATGGTTATTTCACAATCATACAATATATAATATGAACAATGTTTGATGAGCATGTAGTTAAGTGTTATATAAACCAAACTGCTGCCAAACAGCCACATTACAACCACTTAATTTTTGTGGGATGCAATATATTTTACAAGCATCCAATTTTGTAAGTCTACCATAAGTTGATAAAAAGTAAATATTGCAGTAATTACCACTGCTTTCATTCTGTTTTTTCTTTTAAATTTAATTTTGTTATATTACTTTAACAGGTAATGAAACCAACACACAGAAGTTAAAGTGATTTGTTGTAAGCGAAGAGAACAGAAGGCTGGCTGGTATATGGAAAAGAGAAGTTTTGAATGCAGCGACATCAAATAGGTGACTTTCTTCGCTACAATCAACAGCAGCATCAGACACACCATGTCATCTTTCTGGCTTCTGTTTCCTAAACTAATAGTCTAGGGGCTGAAAAATATGATATTTAAGATTCTTTTCAGGTCCAAATGACCGGACACCTCAACGATTTTCCTTCAGGAAGGCAGAACTGCCAGTGGTTTGACTGACAGATGTGAGCTAATAAGGAGACCAAGGAATCTGAAATCCAAAATCTTTAGCAGGATAAACACTTTTCCCATCTATCAGTGATTGTATATATAGTTGTATGCTATCATCTAAAATAGGTGTACAATGGATATTTTATCAATTGTTGTTCAAACATATGTATGAAAATCTTTCTTATTAACAAGAAAAGTGCCCCAGGCAAGTAACCGGCCACTTAGCCCATCAACTTGTGCTGAACACATTATGGAGGAATGTAAATAGATCCTTTAAAGTAGACAATGTAAAGTAAGCAATGTATTCTATCTTGCTTTTTTAAAAAATTAAGTAAAGGTTTCTGCCTGAAGCTGGTTGGGTACAGGGACTTACAGTTACTGAAAGATGGTTTATAATTTCTTTGAAAGTGTCACAGAAAAGTTAAAAAAAATTCATGTGCAGAATATTATATATCTTGTGGGAAAGGACAATGTCTTGTTTACCAAGGTAACCTCAGAACCTCACCAGTCTGGGCATAAGGAGACTTTCGAAACAGAGCTGTTAAATACATACATGGATGAAAGGTTACTGCGAATAATGAACAGGCAGAATTCCTAAACACTGAAAAGCATTTTGAGTAAGATAATAAATGAAAGGCAGTTTAAAATGCCCAAATAGTTTATTTCTAAGTGTGCCTGACGTTTGTGGGAACACATCTTGCACGAACGTTAAAGGACTATTTTGGAAAGAGTTACATTGAAATGATCCTGCTTGCCGTCCAGTTCAGACATTAATTTTGCAAGAACTGCCTCTTTTTCTGCACTATTTCCAGCAAGACATGCACCACCAAGCTCAGCAGAGTCAGTCCACACCAGTCTTTAAAGACCTGTGACCAAGAAAGAACAACGCTGGACTAAAGCGGGAGCGTTTGCTGCTATAGTTGGGATCTACTCTCAGACCGAGCAAGCGGTGGATGAAAATCGGGTGACTGACAAGTCTCGCAAAGTTCTCGTCTTATGCAGCCGTCTAATTTAGAATAGAAAGTTCAGCAAGGCTAATCAACAGTGAGACCTGTGACTGACGAATGCATGCTTATTATTCCTACTAACTACCTCTAATCTTTGTATATCCCTCAACAATCACATCATCTTACACAAAAGTATCTTAGAACGCAAATTAGTACCTTCATCAGTGAGACAGCGCACAATGTATTGCTGAAAAGGGAAAACGAAGCAAGGGAGTGATGGAGAACATAAAAGACTAGGGCAGGAGTCCCTAATTTTAAAATGAATGTCAATTAATAGATCAGGCCATAAAACATAATTATTAGAAAAGGCCAACTGGGATTAAAGTGAATTTAATTAGATACTTTTTCATAAATTAACTCCTAACTTAAAAAGCACAGGGTTGGCTCACCCTGTGCACTGCTAAAGGTGAAAATTAGACTTTGTCAACAATGTTTAAAAATCAGCGTGAAAGCATTTTCAACATTCTTTTTCTTCAATGTTTCTTTAGGCACTGAAGCTTGCAATCAATGAACTAATTTCCTCCAGGGACTGCTAGTGGGCCAATTTTCATTAAGGAATTTTGGGTTAACATCTGACACATCATCTTGGAAAGAACCAGTCTTCCAAAAGCCTATATAACAACTCTAAAAACAATCATCCCCCGTGATCACTCTGCTTTTAAGCAACTCAAGGGCAAAGCCGATTAAGCATCAGGATTTATTTAGAATTCTCTAGCAGAGATTTTTCTAAGAACTCAGTAGTAATACAAAACCTTTCTGTTTATAAAGATTTGAGCAGGAGGGAGTTGGTTGTTTCTCACTTATATATCTTTTTTAAAAAATTGTAATTCCTTTTAACACAAAGTATTAGTGTTATATAAACAAAATTCCTTAGAGTAACAATGTGGAGACAATATTTTTGTAATCAATTGAAAATTCCCTGAACTCAAAATTATTCTTCTTTAAAAATCTGAGTCTATAAAAAAAAGAAAGACAAAAAAAAAGAGTATCACAATGTCCTTTTGAACATTTTCCAGTTATAATTACCAGGGGGTAGTAATGCCCACATTGGTGCTTATTATTCCTCACCTCACAAGATCTCATAATGAACAAGGGTTTGTGTTATTATTGTACAACAGTGAGCAATTACACACTTTCTTTCAAAACCACTTGTATTTTATAGGTAGGCTAGAGAAGTGGTTGAGGCTTTCTTGGTAGCTCAGATGGCAAAAAATCTCCCTGCAATGCGGAAGACCTGGGTTTGATCCCAGGAAAGAAGGACATGGCAACGCACTCCAGCATTCTTGCCTGGAGAATTCCATGGACAGGGGAGCCCAGTGGGCTACAGTCTATGGGTTGCAAAGAGTCGGACACAACTGAGCGACTAACACACACACGTGTAGAAGTGATTATTAAATTGTATTAAAATGGATATTATTTTTGGTCTAAGTTTTTTGAAAATTGAAATCAGTGAAAATGATTGCAGTAAAATAAACATGCTCTATTTTATCACACTGTTGTTCAACTGCTAAGTCATGTCTGACTCTTTGTGACCCCATGGCCTGTAGCCTGCCAGGTTCCTCTGCCCATGGGATTTCCCAGCAAACATACTGCAGTGGGTTGCTGTTTCCTACTCCAGGGCATCTTCCAGACCCAGGGACTGAACCTGCATCTTCTGCACGTCCTGCACTGGCAGGTGGATTCTTTACCACTGAAGCACAAGGGAAGCCATTTTTACCACTTTAGGATAATCCAAATTAATTAATTCTCTGGTAATTCTTCTTATGCTATGGTCTCTGTGTTGGGATGTTGTTTACCATGTAAAGGATGTGAAAAAAATGAGACAATAACGTTCAAAACTGTGGCAGAGGGGGCAGGGACTGTAGAGCAGGATGACAGAAAACACTATAGATGAGGCTGTGAAGAGCAAGATCTTTCCAACCACACCAAGTTAACACCCAGAAAACAAGACAACCTTAATGACAAAAATATCTGCTTTTCCCAGTGCCAACATAACAGAGAGTCGGACATCACTGAGCAACTGAACTGACTTGAACATAGTCCTGATACATAGAAAATAACAGGCAAAATAAAAAAAAAAAAAATGTTCCCAGAAAGTAGATTTAGTATTTTTTTCTAGAAAACACTTATTATAGGAAAACTAACACTTTTATAAACATTGTGAAGGAAAGCTACTTAAAGTATGACCTCTGTTTATTCATAAAAAGTGAGAATTTTCTGAAATTATTTTACAGAGTAAGTTTCTGGAGGAAGTAATTAGTTCAACAAAGCTGATATGGAATGGAATAGTGTGTGAAAGAGATGATCTTGCAATACCATAATAATTAGAAAGTTAATTTATATTCAAAGACAAAACAGTTTGCTAATCACACCTGACTAAAGAGCTCACCAATTCTTAAGAGAAAACTAATTGAGAGTTAATATAAGAATCACATGGTTTATTATCTGTGGTTTATATATGTATGTATATAAAGTTATATTATCAAAATATAACTTAACATATTACTTAACATGTACATTCAGTTCAGTTCAGTTCAGTTCAGTCGCTCAGTCATGTCTGACTCTTTGGGACCCCATGAATGGCAGCACGCCAGGCCTCCCTATCCATCACCATCTCCCAGAGTCCACTCAGACTCGCATCCATCGAGTCCGTGATGCCATCCAGCCATCTCATCCTCTGTCGTCCCCTTCTCCTCCTGCCCCCAATCCCTCCCAGCATCAGAGTCTTTTCCAATGAGTCAACTCTTTGCATGAGGTGGCCAAAGTACCGGAGTTACAGCTTTAGCATCAGTCCTTCCAAAGAACACCCAGGGCTGATCTCCTTCAGAATGGACTGTTGGATCTCCTTGCAGTCCAAGGGACTCTCAAGAGTCTTCTCCAACACCACAGTTCCAAAGCATCAATTCTTTGGTGCTCAGCCTTCTTCACAGTCCAACTCTCACATCCATACATGACTACTGGAAAAACCATAGCCTTGACTGGACGGACCTTAGTCGGCAAAGTAATGTCTCTGCTTTTGAATATGCTATCTAGGTTGCTCATAACTTTTCTTCCAAGGAGTAAGCGTCTTTTAATTTCATGGTTGCAGTCACCATCTGCAGTGATTTTGGAGCCCCAAAAAATAAAGTCTGACACTGTTTCCACTGTTTCCCCATCTATTGCCCACGAAGTGATGGGACCGGATGCATGATCTCCGTTTTCTGAATGTTGAGCTTTAAGCCACCTTTTTCACTCTCCTCTTTCCCTTTCATCAAGAGGCTTTGTAGTTCCTCTTCATTTTCTGCCATAAGGGTGGTGTCATCTGCGTATCTGAGGTTATTGATATTTCTCCCAGCAATCTTGATTCTAGTTTGTGTTTCTTCCAGTCCAGCGTTTCTCATGATGTACTCTGCATAGAAGTTAAATAAGCAGGGTGACAATATACAGCCTTGACGTACTCCTTTTCCTATTTGGAACCAGTCTGTTGTTCCATGTCCAGTTCTAACTGTTGTTTCCTGACCTGCATACAGATTTCTCAAGAGGCAGGTCAGGTGGTCTGGTATTCCTATCTCTTTCAGATTTTTCCACAGTTTATTGTGATCCACACAGTCAAAGGCTTTGGCATAGTCAAGAAAGCAGAAATAGATGTTTTTCTGGAACTCTCTTGCTTTTTCCATGATCCAGCAGATGTTGGCAATTTGATCTCTGGTTCCTCTGCCTTTTCTAAAACCAGCTTGAACATCAGGAAGTTCACGGTTCATGTATTGCTAAAGCCTGGCTTGGAGAATTTTGAGCATTACTTTACTAGCATGTGAGATGAGTGCAATTGTGTGGTAGTATGAGCATTCTTTGGCATTGCCTTTCTTTGGAATTGGAATGAAAACTGACTTTTTCCAGTCCTGTGGCCACTGCTGAGTTTTCCAAATTTGCTGGCATATTGAGTGCAGCACTTTCACAGCATCATCTTTCAGGATTTGAAACAGCTCAACTGGAATTCCATCACCTCCACTAGCTTTGTTCGTAGTGATGCTTTCTAAGGCCCACTTGACTTCACATTCCAAGATGTTTGGCTCTAGATTAGTAATCACATCATCATGACCTGGGTTGTGAAGATCTTTTTTGTACAGTTCTTCTGTGTATTCTTGCTATGTCTTCTTAATATCTTCTGCTTCTGCTAGGTCCAGACCATTTCTGTCATTTATTGAGCCCATCTGTGCATGAAATGTTCCCTTGGTATCTCTCATTATCTTGAAGAGATCTCTAGTCTTTCCCATTCTGTTCTTTTCCTCTATTTCTTTGCACTGATCACTGAAGAAGGCTTTTTTTTTTAAAATCTCTTCTTGCTATTCTTTGGAACTCTGCATTCAGATGCTTATATCTTTCCTTTTCTCCTTTGCTTTTCGCCTCTCTTCTTTTCATAGCTATTTGTAAGGCTTCCCTAGACAGCCATTTTGCTTTTTTGCATTTCTTTTCCATGGGGATGGTCTTGATCCCTGTCTCCTGTACAATGTCATGAACCTCATTCCATAGTTCATCAGGCACTCTATCTATCAGATCTAGGCCCTTAAATCTATTTCTCACTTCCACTGTATAATCATAAGGGATTTGATTTAGGTCATCCCTGAATAGTCTAGTGGTTTTCCCTACTTTCTTCAATTTGAGTCTGAATTTGGTTATAAGGAGTTCATGATCTGAGCCACAGTTAGCTCCTGGTCTTGTTTCTCCATCTTTGGCTGCATAGAATATAATCAATCTGATTTCAGTGTTGACCATGTGGTGATGTCCATGTGTAGAGTCTTCTCTTGTGTTGTTGGAAGAGGGTGTTTGCTATGACCAGTGCATTTTCTTGGCAAAACTCTATTAGTCTTTGCCCTGCTTCATTCTGCATTCCAAGGCCAAATTTGCCTCTTACTCCAGGTGTTTCTTGACTTCCTACTTTTGCATTCCAGTCCCCTATAATGAAAAGGACATCTTTTTTGGGTGTTAGTTCTAAAAGGTCTTGTAGGTCTTCATAAAACCGTTCAACTTCAGCTTCTTCAGTGTTACTGGTTGGGGCATAGACTTGGATAACTGAGATATTGAATGCTTTGCCTTGGAGACGAACAGAGATCATTCTGTCATTTTTGAGATTGCATCGAAGTACTGCATTTCGGACTCTTTTGTTGATCATAATGGCTATTCTTTTCTTCTAAGGGATTCCTGCCCACAGTAGTAGATATAGTGGTCATCTGAGTTAAATTCACCCTTTCCAGTCCATTTTAGTTCGCTGATTCCTAGAATGTTGACGTTCATGCTTGCCAACTCTTGTTTGACCACTTCCAATTTGCTTTGATTCATGGACCTGACTTTCCAAGTTCCTATGCAATATTGCTCTTTACAGCATCGGGCCTTGCTTCTATCACCAGTGACATCCACACTGGGTATTGTTTTTGCTTTGGCTCCATCCCTTCATTCTTTCTGGAGTTATTTCTCCCCTGATCTCCAGTAGCATATTGGGCACCTAATGACCTGAGGAGTTCCTCTTTTGGTATCCTATCATTTTGCCTTTTCATACTGTTCATGGGGTTCTCAAGGCAAGAATATTGAAGTGGCTTGCCATTCCCTTCTCCAGTGGACTGCTAATATAATATATACATATTAAAAATATACACATCAATGTATGCATGTGTACTAAGTCTCTTCAGTCATGTCTGACTCTGCAACCCTATGGGCTGTAGCCTGCCAGGCTCCTCTGTCCATGGGATTACCCAGGCAAGAGTACTGGAGTGGGTTGCCATGCCCTCCTCCAGGGGATCTTCCCAACCCAGGGGTCGAATCTTCCTCTCTTAAGTCTCCTGCACTGGTAGGCAGGTTCTTGACCATGAATGTCACCTTGGAAGCTTCTCTGCTGCTGCTGAACTTAAATGCTTATTAAACTATATGACTGTCATATTATTTATAGATTCAGTCATTTTTCAATATCAAAGTTCACTGAATTCCAGAATACTTAATTCACATATTAATATTTCAAATTGGAGATTAACTTATGAATACTGTTGAAGGTATTAGAACATCTAACATGTCCAGGTATTAGAACATAGAGCAAATTGGGACACAACTGTCATAGCTTTTGTGTGTGCAAATCTAGCAACATTTAGGAGATAACTGTTAATCTGATTTCAATCTCAGATATTTTCACTGGTAGCACCATATGTAGAGATGAATTACAGCTTATATTTGGATATCTCATTGTCATTCAAAAAGCCTTTATCAACATTGCACTATGATGCATCACTAAAATAAAGTTTTTATGCATATAACTGAGTACAAAAAAGATATTAAATGTAAATACAATAAAGTAATGATATCTCATCCTCATTCTCTTTTAAAGAATAATCAAGTGCTTTAGAGAACCAAAGCTGAGAAGATATATGCAAGTAAATAAAGCTGAATTTTGATTTGTCATTGAGATTCAAGGAAACAAATTCTCTTCTCACTTCAGACAATGAATATAAAGGCAGGAATTACTATATATCTCAGAATAGGTCAAAGAATTGTCAAAGCTATGAGATATTAATGCAAACAATTCATGCACTCTGATGTTGATAAACACCTATATGTCAAAAGCTGGTAGCTTTTAAGATAATTGTTTAACATACATAAATCATTTATATTAAAAGTCTTTCAAGCTAGGCTTCAGCAGTATGTGAACCGGAAACTTCCAGATGTACAAAATGGGTTTGAAATTTCAGAGAAAAGAGTGTAAATTGCCAATATCCATTGGATCATAGAGAAAACAAGGGAATTCCAGAAAAAAATATCTACTTATGCTTCATTGAGTACACTAAAGCCTTCGGTTGTGTGGATCACAACAAACTGTGCAAAATTCTTAAAGATATGGGAATACCAGACCACCTTATCTGTCTCCTGAGAAACCTATATGTGGGTCAACAAGCAATGGTTAGAACCGGACATGGAACTACTAATCGGTTAGAAATTGGGAAAGGAGTATGTCAAGGCTCTATATTGTCACCCTGCTTATTTAACTTCTTTGCAGAGTACATTATGTAAAATGCCAGGCTGAATGAATCAAAGCTGGAATCAAAATTGCTGGGAGAAATATCAACAACCTCAGATATGCAGATCCATGTTAACAGCAGAAAGCAAAGAGGAACTAAAGAGCCTCTTGATGAAGGTGAAAGAGGAGAGTGAAAAAGCTGGCTTAAAACTCAACATTCAAAAAACTAAGATCATGGCTTCTGGTCCTACCACTTCATGGCAAATAGAAGGGGAAAGAGGAAGCGGTGACATATTTTTTTCCCCAAAATCACTGCAGACGATTACTGCAGTCATGAAATCAGAAGATGCTTGCTCCTTGGAAGTAAAGCTATGACAAACCTAGATAGCATGTTGAAAAGCAGAGACATCACTTTGCCAGCAAACATCCATATAATCAAAGCTATAGTTTTTCCAGTAGTTATGTACAGATGTGAGAGTTGGACCATAAAGAAGACTGAGTGCTGAAGAATTGATGCTTTTGAATTATGGTCCTGGAGAAGACTCTTGAGAGTCCCTTGGACTGCAAGGAGATAAAACCAGTAAATCCTAAAGGAAATCAACCCTGAATATTCATTGGAAGGACTGGTGCTGAATCTGAAGCTCCAATAACTTGGCCACCTGATGCAAATAGATGACTCATTGGAAAAAACCCTGATGTTGGAAAAGATTGAAGGCAAAAGAAGGGGGCAGCAGAGGATGAGATGGTTGGATAGCATTACTGACTCAATGGACATGAATTTGAGCAAACTCCAGGAGACAGTGAAGGAAAGGGGAGTCTAGTGTGATGCAGTCCATGGGGTCTGAAAGAGTCAGATGGGATTTAGTAAGTGAACAACAACAACAAAAACTCACATGAAAAATGACATGATTTATTAAACAAAAAATGCAGATGAATGCCCAGTATTCAATGTTTTTTAAAATTCTTTTGGTCCCTAAAAGTAGTAAGCTAAGCATGTCAAGACCTCTCTTTCTCTCTTTTACACACACACAGGTTACCTTGAAACTATATGTCTATGCGGAAGGACTAATAATTTGAAGACTTTTGAGACAATTAAAAGAAAGCCTTGTGCTAAGATGATAAGTAAAATAGATCTTTTACTTTAATGGATAAATTCATGCTATTATCATTCTTTTTTTTAAAAAAAGGGTTTTGTCTACTTTCAATGTGAATCTCTTTTCTCCACAAAACCTATTACTAGATCAATGTTGGGTCTTACAATGGACAGATTTTAGAGTGGTTGAGACTTTGGTTTCCTAATCAAATCTCATACTATAGATTCCCTTTAATATTGTTACTATTGAGAAGGCTCACCATGGATTCTTCCCTTGACCTACACATAGTAATTGAGTAGTATTTGTCTCGAGAGGTGAAATCATGCCCATGTAGATATCAGTGGTTTTAACAATAAAATTTTATTCCTTGCTCATACTTCACATCCACTTTGGGTCAGTGGGGCCCTGTTCCCGTGTTCTTACTCTGGGACCAGAGCTAATGAGGCTCATTATAAAATTAACAGTTATAGCAGGGAGAAATCAGGACATGAAGAATTGCCCATTGGTTTTTTAAATACTTCTGTTTACATATCATGGACTAAAGCTAATCACATGGCCAGACCTTCACTTCTACCAGAGTGGGTAACTGAAAGAAAAGGAGAACTGGAAATCAATGAACAATGCCAGTCACCACCGCAGTGTTTACTTGCTGCCCATACACTGATATGATGGCTTGACTCACCTTGTTTTCCAGCTGGGAGCACTATCTATGCATGTCCTAAATAATATCTCATTGTTATTTTACTCTAAACCATTGCAGTGATGGTGGGAGACATGGTCAGTCGCGAAAGATGAGTAGATGATTCATAGAGGACAACTTTATTACTACAAAGGAAGAAAAATTGTTGTGAGGCACCAGGAAACAAATTTGAGTAAGCAGTCTTGATTTTCTTTAGAACGTGCCTGTTAGAGATGGCAAATAGTTTCCCCAGTAGGTAAACTAGAAGGTAATTGCTTCCTGCAGCACTATCTTAAAAAGGGTTCTGAACTTGTTTCTGTAGTAAATGGGAAAAAATGGAAATGATAAACAGAGTCTAGTACAGGGACAGAGACAGAACGGCATCCCTCACTTCTGTGCATGTGTGCTGAGTCACTCAGTCATGACTGACTCTTTGCGACCCTATGGACTGTAGCCTGCCAGGCTCCTCAGTCCATGGGATCCTCTAGGCAAGAATACCAGAGTGGGTTTCCATGCCCTCCTCCAGGGGATCTTCCCAACCCAAAGTTTGAACCCACATCTCTTGCATTACAGGTGGATTCTTTACTGTATGAGCCAACACGGTAGCTGCTCTTGTTTATACCATTCGCTTTAACACTGAATCATATTTTAAGTCTCCTTGTTACCCTATATTTAGCTTTTCTCTTGCTTGTTTAAAAAGATTATGAATTTCTGCATAGCACTATCATTCATAGTGGGGACCTGATAAATACTACTTGAACGAATATTTGCTTGGGAATAATGTAGGAAAACTGTGTGGTTTACCTGTCCAGAGCAAAGAAATCTCTGGGCAAATTAAAGTTATATAGCACATCATTTACATATTATTCAGAATATCAATGAATGTTAGGTTAAAATAATGTTTTTCACAAAGCTAGCATTTACTAAATATATCCCCAGAGAGTCGAGGTGACAAATAGATTCAAAGGACTAGATCAGACAGAGTGCCAGATAACTATGGATGGAGGTTCATAACACTGAACAGGAGGTAGTGACAAAAATCATCCCCAAGAAAAAAAAAATTCAAAAAGACAAATTGGTTGTCTGATGAGTCCTTACAAGTCGCTGAGAAAAGAAGAGAAGTGAAAGGCAAAGGAGAAAAGGAAAGATATACCCATTTGAATGCAGAGTTCCAAAGAATAGCAAGGAGAGATAAGAAAGCCTTTCTCGGTGATCAATGCAAAGGAATACAGGAAAACAACAGAATGGAAACGACTAGAGATCTCTTCAAGAAAACTGGAGATACCAAGAGAATATTTCATGCAAAGATAGGCACAATAAAGGACAAAAATGACAAGGACCTAATAGAAGCAGTAAAGTTTAAGAAGAGGTGGTAAGAACACACAGACTTGTACAAAAGAGCTCTTAACGACCCAGAAAACCATGATGGTATCGTCATTCACCTAGAGCCAGACATCCTGGAGTGTGAAGTCAAGTGGGCCTTTGGAAGCATTGCTATGAATAAAGCTAAGAGAGGTGATAGAATTCTAGCTGAGCTATTTCAGATCCTAAAAGATGATGCTGTCAAAGTGCCATACTCAATATGCCAGCAACTTTGGAAAACTCAGCAGTGGCCACAGGACTGGAAAACGTCAGTTTTCAATCCAATCCCATAGAAAGACAATGCCCAGGAATGGAAAAATTACTGTACATTTGCACTCATTTCACATGCTAGCAAGATTATATTCAAAATCCTTCAAGCTAGGCTTCAGCAGGACGTGAACTGAGAACCTCTAGATGTACAAGGTGGATTTAGAAAAGGCAGAGGAACCAGATATGAAATTGCTAACATCCAATGGATCATACAAAAAGCAAGGGAATTCCAAAAATCATCCATTTCTGTTTCATTGACTATGCTAAAGACCTGTGAGGAGCACAACAAACTATGGAATATTCTTGAAGAGGGGGACTATCAGACCACCTTACCTGCCTCCTGAGAAACCTGTATGCAGGTCAAGAAGCAACAGTTAGAATTAGACATGGAACAATCAACTGGTTCAACATTGGGAAAGGTGTGTTATGCTGTATATTGTCACCCTTGCTTATTTAAGTTATATGCACAGTACATCATGTGAAATACTGGTTAGATGACTCACAAGCTGGAATCAAGATTGTTGAGAGAAACAGCAACAACCTCAGATACACAGATGAAACCACTTTAATGGTATTTAATGGCAGAAGTGAAGAGGAACTAAAGAGCCTCTTGATGAAGGTGAAAGAAGAGACCAAAAAAGCTGGCTTAAAACTCAACATTCCAAAAACTTAAGATTATGAAATCCGGTCCCGTCACTTCATGGCAAATAGATGGGGAAAAAGTAGAAACGCTGTCAGATTTCATTTTCTTGGACTCCAAAAATCACTGTGGATGGTGACTGCAGCCAAGAAATTAAAAGAGGCTTGCTCCTTGGAAGAAAACCTATGACAGATCTAGACAGTTTAATACAAAAGCAGAGACATCACTTTGCCAACAAAGGTCCCTATAGTCAAACTATGGTTTTTCCAGTAGTCATGTATGGATGTGAGAGTTGGACCATAAAGAAGGCTGAGCACCAAAGAACAGAGGCTTTCAAACTGTGATGCTAGAGAACTCTTGAGAATCCTTTGAACAGCAAAGAGATCAAACCATTCCATCCTAAAGGAGATCAGTCCTGAATATTCATTGGAAGGACTGGTGCTGAATCTGAAGCTCCAATATTTTGACCACCTGATGTGAAGAACTATCTCATTGGAAAAGACCCTGATGCAGGGAAAGATTGAGGGAAGGAGGAGAAGCGGGCAACAGGATTAGATGTTTAAGTGGTATCACTGACTCAAACGACATGAGTTTCAGCAAACTCAGCAAGATAGTGAAGGACTCGTGTGCTGCAGTTCATGAGGTTGCAAAGAACTGAACATGACTTAGCCTCCAACAGCAACAATATTACATAAATACTTAATGTTTATTAGTGTTTAAAAGTCAAGGGAACCTTATGTATTCATCTTCATTATTACCGCTTCTTCCAAAACAGGAAGTTACTTGCTTATTGTAGCAGAAATAAATTTTATTCTTTATTTATGACATCATGACTTACTTGTATCACCTACTGTAACTTTAATAGCAGACACTCAGGTTTACCTAATTAGATATTTAGATCAAGAGGGAAGAAATGAACAAATGAGGTTAATATTCATGGGATCTTTTTCTCAGGTTAACCTTTTATACATCCAGTTGTTCTGGTGCTGGTTACCACCATAGGCAAGCTTCCCTTTAGTGCTAGCACCATGCATAGTCCCTAATATTTGGAAGTGTTAGTTGCTCAGTTGTATCTGACCCTTTGTGAACCCACTGACTGTAGCCCACCAGGTTCCTCTCTCCATGGAATTCCCCATGCAAGAATATTAGAGTGGGTTGCCATTCCTTTGTTCAGGGGATCTTCCCAACACAGGGATCAAACCCCAGGGGTCCTGCCTTGCAGGCAGATTTTTTAACCATCTGAGCCACTATCCCTAACATTTAGCAGATGTTAAATGGATAAAGACATTGTATGAGCTGATAGATAGTACTTCACAAGATACTGTTTCCCACCATTGAAAATGCTTGTAAAATCTGTAAAGGTAGTGAAAAAGTACAAACTTCCAGTTATAAAATAGTAATGTATAGCAGTTCAGTCGCTCAGTCGTGTCCGACGCTTTGCGACCCCATGAACTGCAACATGCCAGGCCTCCCTGTCCATCACCATCTCCCGGAGTTCACTCAGACTCACGTCCATCGAGTCCGTGATGCCATCCAACCATCTCATCCTCTGTCGTCCCCTTCTCCTCCTGCCCCCAATCCCTCCCAGCATCAGAGTCTTTTCCAATGAGTCAACTCTTCGCATGAGGTGGCCAAAGTACTGGAGTTTCATCTTTAGCATCATTCTTTCCAAAGAAATCCTAGGGCTGATCTCCTTCAGAATGGACTGGTTGGATCTCCTTGCAGTCCAAGGGACTCTCAAGAGTCTTCTCCAACACCACAGTTCAAAAGCATCAATTCTTCGGCACTGAGCCTTCTTCACAGTCCAACTCTCACATCCACACATGACCACAGGAAAAACCATAGCCTTGACTAGACGGACCTTAGTCGGCAAAGTAATGTCTCTGCTTTTGAATATGCTATCTAGGTTGCTCATAACTTTTCTTCCAAGGAGTAAGCGTCTTTTAATTTCATGGTTGCAGTCACCATCTGCAGTGATTTTGGAGCCCCAAAAATAAAGTCTGACACTGTTTCCACTGTTTCCTCATCTATTGCCCATGAAGTGATGGGACCGGATGCCATGATCTTCGTTTTCTGAATGTTGAGCTTTAAGCCAACTTTTTCACTCTCCTCTTTCACTTTCATCAAGAGGCTTTGTAGTTCCTCTTCACTTTCTGCCATAAGGGTGGTGTCATTTGCATATCTGAGGTTATTGATATTTCTCCCGGCAATCTTGATTCCAGCTTGTGCATCCTCCAGCCCAGCGTTTCTCATGATGTACTCTGCATAGAAGTTAAATAAGCAGGGTGACAATATACAGCCTTGACGTATTCCTTTCCCTATTTGGAACCAGTCTGTTGTTCCATGTCCAGTTCTAACTGTTGCTTCCAGACCTGCATACAGGTTTCTCAAGAGGCAGGTCAGGTGGTCTGGTATTCCCATCTCTCTCAGAATTTTCCAGTTTATTGTGATCCACGCAGTCAAAGGCTTTGGCATAGTCAAGAAAGCAAAAGTAGATGTTTTTCTGGAACTCTCTTGCTTTTTTGATGATCCAGTGGATGTTGGCAATTTGATCTCTGGTTCCTCTGCCTTTTCTAAAACCAGCTTGAACATCTGGAAGTTCACAGTTCACCTATTGCTGAAGCCTGGCTTGGAGAATTTTGAGCATTACTTTACTAGCCTGTGAGATGAGTGCAATTGTGCAGTAGTTTGAGCATTCTTTGGCATTGCTTTTCTTTGGGATTGGAATGAAAACTGACCTTTTCCAGTCCTGTGGCCACTGCTGAGTTTTCCAAATTTGCTGGCATATTGAGTGCAGGACTTTCACAGCATCATCTTTCAGTATAGTTAATAATACTTGTACATTTGGAAGTTTCTAAGTAAGTAGGTGTTAAAAGTGTTCACCACACAAAAAAATTGTAACTATGTGTGGTGATGAATGTTAATGAGACATGGTAGTGATCATTTTGCAGTATATACAAATATCAAATCATTGTGTTGTAGACCTGAAACTAATATAATGTTATACATCAACTATTTATCAATAAAAATGATGGCAATATATTTTGGCTTATACAACATATGTCAAAATAATTGGAGCTTGTCTTCTTGTCAGACCACTCCTGTCATAATCTAGAATCTTTTTTTAGATGAAATAGAAGAAAAAGTGTGGCTTTTAATAAAGAACAATTCATACTTATATCTAATGAATATTGAGAATGACACAGTTGTGTTTATATAAATCTATCTGTGAACCCAAATAGGCATTGTCAGAGTCCAGCTCTAATTTATGCTAGAAAACTAGAAGACTGTATGGCAAACAGTGACAGACTTTATTTCCTTGGGCTCCAAATCACTGCAGATGTTGACTGCAACCATGAAATTAAAAGATGCTTGCTCCTTGGAAGAAAAGCTATGACCAACCTAGATAGCATATTGAAAAGCAGAGACATTACTGCGCCAACAAAGGTCTGTATAGTCAAAGCTATGGTTTTTTGAGTAGCCATGGATGGATGTGAGAGTTGGACCGTAAAGAAGGCTGAGTGCTGAAGAATTGATGCTTTTGAACAAGAAAAGCATGTTGAAGAAGACTCTTGAAAGTCCCTTGGACAGCAAGGAGATCAAGCCAGTCAATTCTAAAGGAAATCAATCCTGATTATTCATTGAAAGGACTGATACTAAAGCTGCAACTCCAATATTTGGTTACCTGATGCAAAAAACTGACTCATTAGAAAGGACCTTGATGCTGGGAAAGATTGAAAGTGGGAGGAGAAGGGCACAGGAGAGGATAAGAGAGTTGGATGGCATCACCGACTCAATTCAGTTCAGTTCAGTCACTCAGTCATGTCTGACTCTTTGCGACCCAATGGACTGCAGCACATCAGGCCTCCCTGTGCATCACCAACTCCCAGAGTTTACTCAAACTAGAGTTTAAGCAAGCTCCAGGAGTTGGTGATGGAGAGGGAAGCCTGACGTGCTGCAGTCCATGCGACCTCAAAGGGTTGGACACGACTGTGTGACTGAACTGAGCTGATATGGCAAACAAGGACTAATGGTATACCAGCATCTGTCTGACTTCCCTGGGAACACACGTATTAATAATAATCAGCTAATCTCTTACATGAAGAGGAAAAGAAATCTGAAGTTATTTTCTGGGTCAAGACTCACAGTGGTCCATCATTATACAAGCACTGGCTGAGATCTTAATGAATGATAGATGGAGCTCAAAATCGGCCGCTTAGACAGTAGAACCCTATGTGTAACATTTCCTTAAACTAAATAGCATATTCAAAAGCATGACTTTCTAAATTCTCTACATCAGACATATATATAAATAAAATAGGGTTTGGGAAGTGCAAAAACTGAATAAATTAAAAAGTATCAGAGTAATAGTATTCATTAAACCATGAAAATGGCATGTCTCATAAAATTGCAATATCATGTGAGAAATCTGCATGGTTATCCAATTTAGCTATTTCTATTTTTCACTTTTGGTTTACAAAAGAGTCTCAAAGACACGCCTTTCATGCATATAAAGAACTTGCATGGAAAATACAGTGAATACTAACTGTTTTTTTACTCTCCATTTCATGTTTGTGCTAGAGTCCAAAACCTCAATAGAATCAACTTATCTCTTCATTTATCAGTTTGTGAAAATCAGTAAGCTCTGAAGAAATATTTGCTGAATAAATCCTTCTGAGACTCTGCACACAGGGAGAGGTCTTTTACTTCATTTGCACCACAGTACCATATGTTTAATTAAGCCACTGATCTTACAGGCTAATCTAGGCTGCAAGGAACAGATGACCACACTGAAAAATGACTTAATAAATAAAGTGTCATTCCCCCTCTGCACTGACAAGTTCATTCTCTATGTCTGCATCTCTATTCTTGCCCTGCAAACAGGTTTATTAGGATCACTTTTACAGATTTCCTATATATGTATTAATAGATGGAGGATTAACTGAGGAAGTAGTGTTGATATATACACATCACCATATGTAAAATGGCTAATGGGAAGCTCCGTATATCACAGAGAACACAGTTATGCTCTGTGATGACCTAGAAGGGTGGAATGGTGGGTTCAGAGGGAGGCTCAGGAAGAGGACATATATGATACATATGGCTGATTCTTGACACTGTAGACCAGAAACTCACACAACACATTAAGCTATCATATTCCAATAAAACATAAAACACCTTTAAAAAGGTAAGAAAAAAGAAACTGTATTCTGTCACAAAGGCAATGAAGAGTTAGAATATATTCAGGGTTGGTTAATTCAATGTTCTGCAATGTAGTCACGCTGCTGCTGCTGCTGCTAAATCGCTTCAGTCATGTCCAACTGTGTGTGACCCCACAGACGGCAGCTCACCAGGCTCCCCCGTCTCTGCGATTCTCCAGGCAAGAACACTGGAGTGGGTTGCCATTTCCTTTTCCAATGCATGAAAGTGAAAGTGAAAGTGAAGTCGCTCAGTCTTGTCTGACTCTTCGCGACCCCATGGACTGCAGCCCACCAGGCTCCTCCATCCATGGGATTTTCCAGGCAAGAGTACTGGAGTGGGGTGCCAGTGCCTTCTCCAGCAGTGTAGTCATGGGCATCTACTTTTCTGAGGTGCCATCCTCATTGTGTCGTCTGTTCTCAAAATATTCTCTGCCAGCTATCTTCTCCTCCTCACAGGGTGGGATTCAGAGGCCAAAGTGGGGACTTCTCTCCATGGGCATCTCTTTTTAAGAAACCCGAAGCTTTTCTGGAACCCCAATGCCCACCCCCAAGCTGGCATTCCCTCCTTCCCTCCGTCTTACTGGGCACATTCTCAGGCCTACTCCATCCCCAGTGGAGTTCCCATGACTGGCTCACATGCACACAACACACTCCCTGGGCTGGAGGCAGCTGACAGAGAGTGTTAGTTGCTCAGTTGTGTTGAACTCTTTTGTGACCCCCGTGGACTGTAGCCCACCAGGCTCCTCTGTCCATGGGATTATCCAGGCCAGAATACTGGAGTAGGTTGTCATTTCCTTCCCCGGGGAAGCTTCCTGACCCAGTGATCGTACTCAGGTCTCCTGAATTGCAGGCAGATTCTTTACCCTCTGATCCACCAGGGAAGCCTGGGCAGCAGCTGAGCCTCCCTCCCCTGAAGCCCATGTCCACCCATCATGGTTCAGTGAGTAACCAAAAGGGGGCAGGAAAGCAGCTGGAGTGGCCACTGATGTCAGTGATTTGAGAATCAGTATGCTTGTCTGTGTTTTTAACAACGTATACAAGGCCACTGTTAATATACATTCAACCAACACTTCCTGAGTGCATGCTATTTCAATGTGGACAGGGAATCAGAACCACTGTTGGAATAAAGAAATTACTATGACACAGTTCCTGCTCTGAAAAATGTTTATAATCTGTTTGCTGGGAAGGGATGTTTGTAGAAAAACCTTCCCTTCCACACACAGCATGTAATTCTACCCAAGAATGTAGGTCATATTAAACTAAATTTTGAAAGGAAATCTCTGACATTTTCAGCCGTCAGCAATCTCTCTCACCTTAAAACAATTTGTTAACATTCCTTGGGTGTTTTTTCCTATCTATTTTATTATTCAGTATATGGAAACAAATGCGAGGAACATCAGATAAGATTGACTCTATTCAATGGAAACTGTCTCAGTCCATGTAGCCAAATATTAGCCTTCATCTACTATTAATACTGTCTCAGTTCAAGTTTCTAGTCCAGCATTCAGCATAGCCTTCATCATTGTCCTGTCCAACCCCTCACCTAAAATTAGGAATTTTCATAAACTCCAACTGCTTAATCACCTAAGTATTCAATAAACAATAACTGAAGTTCAGAAGCTTTGATCTTTTCTCTCACCTGCAGGATTTTTCTTTTTTTTTTTGCGGGGGGCGGGGGGCAGTGCCTGACATATGTCTTACAAAGACTTATTCAGCTAACATTGCCTACATCTTTATCTTATTATATTTATCAGGATACTAACTTTGGTGAAGAAGAGCCGAAGTCTTATAGAGCTACTCATGAGAGCCTTACAGAAAGTAAGTACCAAATATTTCATTGTTATGGGTGTTACAGACAGGATCCCTGGCATCTGCTGGTGGGCCATTTGGTACAGGTGCATCACTGTCATTTATAGCTCCAGAAAGATTTAAAAGCTACAGTGACAACTGGTGTTCTCACTAGCAATTATGGAACAGAGAGGTTTTGAGAGTTTGAAAAATGCATCGAGTGCCTCATGATGATATGGTGGGTGGGAACGGGGAAGGGAAATAGAATTTCTTGGGTCAAGCACTGTGACAAAAAAACAGCATGTGTTGCCTTACTGCCTTTGCCTAAAATATTCATTTGTTTCCTGTCCTCCATTTCCCAAAGTGAAAGCTTCTGGAAAATAATGACTGAGTCTTATTCGTTGCTATATCAAGACACAATGAGAGCTAATAGGAGGCTTTCAATAAATATTTTTTGAATGAATGACATTAAGAATACTCTTGGAGCAAGATATTTATGCACATTTACATATGACGAAGCAGTACAAGAGAAGACAAGCAGTTAATCCATCTGATGACTGAGTACATTCAGTTGCAAATTTTAAACAAGAGTTTCAAAACCTGCAGTCAAAGCTATAACATGTACTCCTGCTAGTCTGCTTCTGTATACTAAGATGTATTTTGGGGGTCCAGCTACTCGTGATACCCTTTTCTTTGTGAATAGCAATTCAGTAGGTGCCCAGGCAGCCCCACTCCCCAGTGGTGAGCTACATCCAGAAACATTTATAACCCATCATTGTGCAGACATCCTGTCTGCTATGAGATGTCCTTTTCTGTCTCCACTTCAGGCCCCAGCGAATGAATTAATCCTTGAGTCTCAAATGCATAACACAGTGCCTGGCACAAGATGAGGTCGAGTAATATCTAGAAATAAATTATTCAATGATAATAAAAGAAAAGATCCTTCCTTACAGTAAATCAAATTCTACCACATTATGACTTAAACCCATTTAACCATAAATTATTCAGTTCAGTTCAGTCACTCAGTCAAGTCTGACTCCTTGCAACCCCATGGACTGCAGCACGCCAGGCTTCCCTGTCCATCACCAACTCCCAGGGCTTACTCAAACTCATGTCCATCAAGTCGGTGATGCCATCCAACCATCTCATCCTCTGTCATCCTCTTCTCCTTCACCTTCAATCTTTCCCAGCACCAGGGTTTTTCCAATGAGTCAGTTCTTTGCATCAGGTGGCCAAACTATTGGAGTTTCAGCTTCAACATCAGTTCTTCCAATGAATATTCAGGACTGATTTCCTTTAGGATGGACTGGTTGGATCTCCTTGCAGTCCAAGGGACTTTCAAGAGTCTTCTCCAACACCACAGTTCAAAAGCATCAATTCTTTGGTGCTCAGCTTTCTTTATAGTCCAACTCTCACATCCATACATGAGTACTGGAAAAACCATAGCTTTGACTAGACGGACCTTTATTGGCAAAGTAATGTCTCTGCCTTTAAATATGCTATCTAGGTTGGTCATAACGTTTCTTCCAGCATAGTTATTTAATCTTTATTATTCTGTGTAAAGTACAATAGTAGATATTATAGGGCACAAACACACAAGACATAAATCCTAACAAAGTAAGATACAGAGATGGAAATCAAATATCTTTAATCTTGAATGCCAACTCCAAAACACTTTTCTTTATGAGCTTTGAGAAGGTTTCTAAGACTGCAGGTATGCTCTAGGGGAAAGACTATATAATTACTAGCACCTACCCTGAGTATGAAAGGGGGATAAATGGTCATACACATGTTATATTTGCCACTTCTGTGGACCGGGAGATCCAACCAGTCCATCCTAAAGGAGATCCGTCCTGAATGTTCACTGGAAGGAGTGATGTTGAAGCTAAAACTCCAATACTTTGGCCACCTGATACAAAGAGCTGACTTACTGGAAAAGACCCTGATGGTGGGAAAGATTGAAGGCAGAAGGAGAAGGGTATGACAAAGGATAAAATGGTTGGATGGCATCACTGACTCAATGGACATGAGTTTGGGTAAAATCTGGGAGTTGGTGATGGACAGGGAGTCCTGGTGTGCTGCAGTCCATGTGGTCACAAAGATTTGGACACGAGCGACTGAACTGAACTGTGAAAGGGATAAAGTGAATGAGCTTTCTTAAAAATAAGTGTGTTTGAAGGGAGTGTTCTGTACTACTTTCTAGCTGTGTGTCTTTGAGGAGATTACCTAAAGTGACAGTTTCTTTGTCTGCAAATAGTGAGGCCATTAAGTTTTCTACAGGATTCCAAGGACCAAAAACAAATAAGCAAAAAGACACACAGCAATGCTTTATGAAATCTAAACCAGAAATGAAAGAAATGCCACTTAAACTGATGCACAGAGTAATAATATAAAGAAGTAAACAAACAATGATTTCTAGGCAGCAAACATTTTAGGAATTTGGATGGTGAACCACAGTCCAATTTATTATTTCAAAGAGAAGAAATAACATATGTAATAAAATGTAGAGATGGAGAGATACACTTAATATTTTAAATCTGGTTTTTCTTGACACAATATCTAGGAATGTTAGGCCCTAGAGGTATTTCATTAATTTTTTCCCTAATAAGTCTTAGATAACTGTGACTGTCGACATAACACTGAAAATATAAACCTCATAAAGTATGAACTTACTTTATCCATTTAATCTCCCAAAGATATAACAAATGATTTATTGATAGCTCCTAAATTAAAATTTAAAAATGGAAAATATTTCAATAATATGAATGAGATCATATCTATGACAAAGAATATAAGAAAAGAGTCCACCTGCAATGAGGGAGACCTGGGTTCAATCCCTGGGTTGGGGAGATCCCCTGCAGAAGGGAGTGGCTCTGGCCTGGAGAATTCCATGGACTGTACAGTCCATGGAGTCAAAGGGTCAGACATGACTGAACGACTTTCACTTCACAATTTATTATATCACAGCTGTATTCTGATAGGTACCTTATGCAAAATCAGGAAGCACAATAAATGTTTCTAGAATATGTTGAAAAGGCAATTGAAAGCATATTTTTCGATTTAGATCTAGAAAAATGACTATATTTTAAGAGTACGGAGCTTAGGATACAGTCATATTTTAAACTCACTTTTTCTTATGCCTTTATATAACTGTCAAGTTTCATATCTATCCTAATATTATATTATTTCATGCCTGCATTTGTACTATTAATGGAATAGTTTTAAAAAGATAACGACCATCAATGCCAATATATAGGTGATGAATTCATTATGTTTTAACTTCAGTTCTGGATCTATAATTAGCAGAAGAATCAAAATCTCAGATTAAGGGATTCATTTTTCTAAACAAGTTCAAGGCAAGGCTATTCAAAGTGCTTGTCTGCTATGTGATGAGGAGCCTGAACTGGGTTGAAAATCAACATACTGCTTCCTTTGTCAAAAATGTCTTGCTATTTAAAAAAGCAATTTTACCAAACTAAACAATGCACTCAGGACCATAGTTAATCTACACCAAGTGTAGACTATGAACAAAGGGTTCCTCGAATGGCAGCAGGTCCATGGATCACATTTGAGCAGCACTGGTCCAGGGAAACTT
Organism: Budorcas taxicolor; assembly: GCF_023091745.1. Lineage (NCBI taxonomy): Eukaryota > Metazoa > Chordata > Mammalia > Artiodactyla > Bovidae > Budorcas > Budorcas taxicolor. Next base: position 3,950,358 of record NC_068924.1, on the reverse strand, counting down.
AAAACTGGATTGATTCTCTGAAGTCTGACATATAGAATCACTAGCCTAAATTAGTTGGAGTGTTCTGCAACAGTCCCAACCCTTTGGCACCAGGGACTGGTTTCACGGAAGACACTTTTTCTACAGATGGAATTGGGGGGTGGGGGGTGGTTCAGGGGGTGATGCAAGTGATAGCAGCAACTGATGAACCTTCACTCACTAGCCTGCCACTGACTTCCTGCTGTGTGGCCTGCTTCCCAACAGGTTGAGGACCAACTGGTTGGGGATCCCTGCTCTTGAGTCAACCACTTCATTTTACTGTCCTGTTTTTACTACACTTGGTAATGTGACTTGACAAAGGTCCATCTGTATGGATGCGAGAGTTGGACTGTGAAGAAAGCTGAGCACCGAAGAATTGATGCTTTTGAACTGTGGTGTTGGAGAAGACTCTTGAGAGTCCCTTGGACTGCAAGGAGATCCAACCAGTCCATCCTAAGGGAGATCAGTCCTGGGGGTTCATTGGAGGGACTGATGTTGAAGCTGAAACTCCAATAGTTTGGCCACCTAATGGGAAGAGCTGGCTTATTTGAAAAGACCTTGATGCTGGGAAAGATTGAAGGCAGGAGGAGAAGGGGACGACAGAGGATGGGATGGCTGGATGGCATCACCGACTCGATGGACGTGCATTTGAGTGAACTCCGGGAGATGGTGATGGACAGGGAGGCCTGGCATGCTGCGATTCATGGGGTCACAAAGAGTCGGACACGACTGAGAGACTGAACTGAACTGAGATGGTAGAATTCAGGAAGACGTGCTGGTGTACTGATTCTGAGCCTAGGCCTTAGGAGTCATCCTTTGTTTCCATTTGGGCGTTTCCCTCATGCATCAGATGGTAAAAACATCTGCTTGCAATGCAGGAGACCCAGGTTCGATCCCTGGGTGGGGAAGATCCCATGGAGAAGGAAATGGCAACCCACTCCAGTACTCTTGCTCAGAAAATTCCATGGTTGGGGGAGCCTACTGGACACGACTTCACTTTTACTTTTGATTTTGTTTCTATTCAGCCATCTCTGCTTCTGCTACTTCCTGAAGAAACACGTGTACTGGGTAGCCTGTTAGGCTACCAAGGCTGAGAGACAGATATACATGCAACCTGAACTTAGGGGGTAAACACCATACAAGCTTAGTCTATGTATGTCAAGATACATCTAACCCCAGACACACAAACGAAAATAAATAATTTTTGTTTTAAGCCGCTGAGTTTTGGGTCAGTTATTACACAGATTATTCTATTTAATATCTATACAGAGGGAAACTTTTAAGAGTCAAAGTGGAGGAGGGCTGCTGAGATGAACAGTGTTGGAAAGGATATACTCACAGTGTGAGTAGAAAAAATCTTAATGACTATGCTTATGATAGCTCATTCAACAGATTCTAAAAATTCCTGATTTCACAAGTTCTGAGGATCCCCGTCAGGGCTCTGATATAAGGAAGGACCACTCTTCCTTATTTTCTTCCCCGGTGAGTATAGTAACAAACAAAACAGAATGTAATGCACAAAGACCAGAAATCTGTTAATAAAAGAATGTTTTGAACTGAAATATAATAGACCTCAACCACTTACTTAAGAAAAAATTTCAGCTAATAATAGACATATATAAAGTTACAGTCATCTTCAGTTTGCCTCCTTAAAATAGCCACTCTAAATCAGATTCAACTGACTTACTACTGTTCTTTGTATTTTTCTTTCAAGTTCTAACTTAAATGGATCCCATGTCCAAAATGGATAGCTGGACTCAACAGCTGAGAGAGACAACTGTGTTAATTTATGTAGCTTCTTTAAATAGACTGAACAACAGGACTGCTTATAGAAATTGCTTTCATAATTATTATTTAGAGTGTGAATTATAATAACATATACTTTCTGTAGCACTAAGAATGGAATAGATTTTACCCCTCCAATTTCTTAAGTCAATTTCCAAAACAGATGGTTCCAACTACTCTACAAGTAAAGAAAAATATGACCTTAAGATTTTTAAAAATGTGAAACAATATTTTATCTAGGTTTTTGTTTTTATAATGTTTTAAGCTAAAGTTTAGTGTATATATCTGAACCTTATCAAGTATTTAGGTAAATTTAGGTCTGTACACACACACTAAATTTACAGGCCATTTTTGTTAAAGTTTCCTATATACTATTCAATACTATTTGGGTAATAACTATATAAAAATGTAAAAACTGTTTTTATTTCTTCAAAGGTTTATTTGTTTGTACTTCCAGTTAGTCAAAAATGAAAACTATGGAACAACTATTGCCCAAAGGAATAAAACATAAGTAAATAAATAAAACCTTTGATTTAGCAACCAGAGCAAATTACAGCAGTTCACTTAATAAAGTGGCTTCAGCCATTCTGGGGTGTTCCCCAGGGTGAAATGTTCCAGTTTGTATAGCTTTGTATATAATTAAAAATCTGCCGCAACTATGATCTTGAATATCTTCTGGAATAAAGTATAGTTAAATAACCAAAATCTCAAGTAAATAACAGCTGCAAGTAAGCAACAAAAATGTCTTCAGAGCAGTGTTTTATTTACATCTTTCTGAACTACAAACTTCGTTCTAAAGCATTTCAAACAGAATCCTGTCTTTTCAGGAAGCTCTTGATCTCAACATATCCAATCATCCTTTTTCAATTAAGGCAAAGTTTCTTTCATCTAACTCAACTCGCCTAAGATAGATATATAACAGTTCTAGAAATGCTCCTACCTCTTGGGTAATATTTAAGAAGTGTTGAATTTGAGTACAAGGGGAAAAAGATGACACTAACTATTCTTTAATCAATAGTTCAATTTTTTTAAAAAACAAAAAAGCACACTACTGATTCGTTCTTGGTAAATTTCACAATTTCTCCTAATGTCTAGTCCTAATATTATTCAAAGACAATTCACTGGTAAGAAATGTTACCTGTCTTTTCCTTGAAACACATTATGTAGCCATAGGCCAGAGATTATATAAAATGATCTAGAGATGTGCTAAAAAGACGCTCAGCATTTCTTTTTCAACAACGAATGAGTATAGCCACCACGGACATTCAAATGAAATTTTATATGTTGGCTAAATGCCTATTACAACTTATATATTTAATGCAGAAATCCTCTTTGAAATGATTTTCCTATTATATCTAATAGCCATATTCAGAGTAAAATTACCACACTGGCCATGATTTATACAAATATTGCTAACCTAAGAAAAAAAGATTGTACAAACTTCTGACAAGTGTTAATATTATCTCAAAGGTACCTTCAACGATCTTTGCTTTTGACAACCTCATAAACTGGAACACATGTATGATACTATAACGTTAACTAAGGCTATGAGGAATAAAAATTACTTGAGTAAAGAGATACTTTCCACTATGATTCTTGTGAACAAAAAGTTTTCACAAAATACAGAATTTGATATTTAGTATCAGGGAACTTTCCTCTTGGGGTATAAATTTTGATGATACAATATCTAAATCAAAAGAATATTTTTGGGGTTTATGGACACCTTATCTTTGACAAAGGAGGCAAGAATACACAATGGAGTAAAGACAATCTCTTTAACAAGTGGTCCTGGGAAAACTGGTCAACCACTTGTAAAAGAATGAAACTAGATCACTTTCTAACACCACACACAAAAATAAACTCAAAATGGATTAAAGATCTAAATGTAAGACCAGAAACTATAAAACTCCTAGAGGAGAACATAGGCAAAACACTCTCAGACATAAATCACACTAGGATCCTCTATGATCCACCTCCCAGAATACTGGAAATAAAAGCAAAAATAAACAAATGGGATTTAATTAAAATTAAAAGCTTCTGTACAACAAAGGAAACTATAAGCAAGGTGAAAAGACAGCCTTCTGAATGGGAGAAAATAATAGCAAATGAAGCAACTGACAAACAACTAATCTCAAAAATATACAAGCAACTTATGCAGCTCAACTCCAGAAAAATAAACGACCCAATCAAAAAATGGGCCAAAGAACTAAATAGACATTTCCCCAAAGAAGACATATGGATGGCTAATAAACACATGAAAAGATGCTCAACATCACTCATTATTAGAGAAATGCAAATCAAGATCACAATGAGGTACCACTTCACACCAGTCAGGATGGCTGCGATCCAAAAGTCTGCAAGCAATAAATGCTGGAGAGGGTGTGGAGAAAAGGGAACCCTCTTACACTGTTGGTGGGAATGCAAACTAGTACAGCCACTATGGAGAACAGTGTGGAGATTCCTTAAAAAATTGCAAATAGAACTGCCTTATGACCCAGCAATCCCACTGCTGGGCATACACACTGAGGAAACCAGAATAGAAAGAGACACATGTACCCCAATGTTCATCACAGCACTGTTTATAATAGCCAGGACATAGAAACAACCTAGATGTCCATCAGCAGATGAATGGATAAGAAAGCTGTGGTACATATACACAATGGAGTATTACTCAGCCATTAAAAAGAAAACATTTGAATCAGTTCTAATGAGATGGATGAAACTGGAGCCGATTATACAGAGTGAAGTAAGCCAGAAAGAAAAACACCAATACAGTATGCTGCTGCTGCTGCTGCTGCTAAGTCACTCCAGTCGTGTCTGACTCTGTGCGATGCCATAGACGGCAGCCCACCAGGCTCCACCGTCCCTGGGATTCTCCAGGCAAGAACACTGGAATGGGTTGCCATTTCCTTCTCCAATGCATGAAAGTGAAAAATGAAAGTGAAGTCGCTCAGTCGTGCCCGACTCTTAGCGACCCCATGGACTGCAGCCTATCAGGCTCTTCCATCCATGGGATTTTCCAGGCAAGAATACTGGAGTGGGTTGCCATTGCCTTCTCCGACCAATACAGTATACTAACACATATATATGGAATTTAGAAAGATGGTAATGATGACCCTGTATGCAAGACAGCAAATGACACAGATGTGTAGAGTGGAATTTTGGACTCTGAGGGAGAGGGAGAGGGTGGGGTGATTTGGGAGAATGGCATTGAAACATGTATACTATCATGTAAGAAACGAATCGCCAGTGTATGTTCGATGCAGGATGCTTGGGGCTGGTGCCACAGGGATGATCTGGAGGGATGATGTGGGGTGGGAGGTGGGGGGGGTCCATCTTTGGGAGCTCATGTACACCCGTGGCGGATTCATGTCAATGTATGCCAAAACCAATACAGTATTGTAAAGTAAAATAAAGTAAAAATAAAAATTAGAAAAAAAAGAATAGTTTCAAGTACTTGCTTTAGGGAATACATTTGAACATGATAATATGATACAAACACAAAAGAAACAACATTTTTATTCATTACCTATTATGCTGCTATTGTATCCATATTTCAAATGTAGAACAAATTGGTCAGAGAATATGAATTTTCTTCAAAGAACCGCAGGAAGTCTCCTGGATTGCATACAAATAACGGATACTTAATCAGTGTCTCTCGGAGAAGGCAATGGCACCCCACTCCAGTACTCTTGCCTGGAAAATCCCATGGACGGAGGAGCCTGGTAGGCTGCAGTCCATGGGGTCGCTGAGAGTTGGACACGACTCAGTGACTTCACTTTAACTTTTCACTTTCCTGCACTGGAGAAGGAAATGGCAACGCACTCCAGTGTTCTTGCCTGGAGAATCCCAGGGACGGGGGAGCCTGGTGGGCTGCCATCTATGGGATCGCACAGAGTCGGACAAGACTGAAGCGACTTAGCAGTAGCAGCAATCAGTGTCTCTAATGTTTGCTAATATTGTCAAAACAATGAGAAATACACATAAGACCTCTGTCAAAAATGTGCATCAGTTCAGTTCAGTTCAGTTCATTCGCTCAGCCGTGTCCGACTCTTTGCGACCCCATGAATCGCAGCATGCCAGGCCTCCCTGTCCATCACCAACTCCCAGAGTTCACTCAGACTCACGTCCGTTGAGTCAGCGATGCCATCCAGCCATCTCATCCTCTGTCGTCCCCTTCTCCTCCCGCCCCCAATCCCTCCCAGCATCAGAGTCTTTTCCAATGAGTCAACTCTTTGCATGAGGTGGCCAAAGTACTGGAGTTTCAGCTTTAGCATCATTCCTTCCAATGTGCATACCAATTACCAATTTGCAAACATAAGTACCAAATCTGTATAATCTCTACTGAAGAACTGATCTCAAGGATTTGCAAGTAGAATATGGAACACATCCTTAGTCAAGTATCATAATATGATTGATGCTTAAAAATAAGCCCACAAACCAATGCTAGGTGTGCTTCTTAGGAGTCAACAAGATATCAACACTGAAACTCTTGTTTAAAATATAAATAAATTTATGCACAGAAGTAAAAACCTCAAAGTGGCGAACTGAATCTCAGTACATGGGCAGTGCATGCCCTTAAGACTTATGTCAAACTGTCTATATTTTATTATATATTGTAATTACCAAATAGATAAAACTGACAGAGTACTTCTGAATCTGAATGAGACAATTTAGAGCAACAATTGATAACACCATTACAGAATATGTAGAAATAGTAAAAACTCCACGTCCACATTGAACCCAGGTCCAGCCAGCAAGATTTTGACCCAATGATGTAAGGTATAAGTCCATGGTGTTTATATTTTTGTAAAATGTACTTGGATTTTTTTGATAATCCAGAAGAAATGGCTGAAATAAAACCACAGGGAATGTAACAGATAAATATTTAACCACTACCAATCCCCCAGCTCAAATTCGTTTACGGTTGTTTCTCTTTGGACGTTAACACTGAGATAACTGTGGTGTTGGAGAAGATGCTTGAGAGCCCATGGGACTGCAAGGAGATCCAACCAATCCATTCTGAAGGGGATCAGCCCTGGGATTTCTTTGGAAGGAATGATGCTAAAACTGAAACTCCAGTACTTTGGCCACCTCGTGCGAAGAGCTGACTCATTGGAAAAGACTCTGATGCTGGGAGGGATTGGGGGCAGGAGGAGAAGGGGACAACAGAGGATGAGATGGCTGGATGGCATCACTGACTCGATGGACGTGAGTCTGAGTGAACTCCGGGAGTTGGTGATGGACAGGGAGGCCTGGTGTGCTGCGATTCATGGGGTCGCAAAGAGTCGGACACAACTGAGCGACTGAACTGAACTGAAGGTTATGGGTGCAGACAGTCTTTATCTGGGAGGGTATTCCAGGAGGCACAAGTGAGAATTGGTTATACTCAGACAAGGAAGGGAGAAAATCTAGTGAACACATCATTGCCATGGACCACTGCAGTTCACACCCTCTGAGGAAGCCTGAGGAACATACTTCCGAATTGCCCCACAGAAAGATGGAGAATCTGGGGCATTTAGCCACCAAATCCCATGAGCTGGAGCCACAGGAGTATGTTCAAAAGGGCAAGCGTCACAAAATCACAGCTTTTGTTTATTCAGCAGTGTGTGCAAGCCTGCTAAATTGCTTCAGTTGTGTCTGACTCTTTGTGATCCTGTGGACTGTAGTCCTCCAGTCCCCTCTGTCCAAGGAATTCTCCAGGCAAGAATACTGGAGTGGGTTGCTGTGTCCTCCTTCAGGGAATCTTCCCAGCCCAGGGACTAAACTCACTTCTTTCTAAAGCACTGATAAACTTTCCCAGCCACTGAGCAGCAAAGGTCAAGACTTTCAGAATCTTCCCTCCTCATCTTTCTCTTTTCTCTTGAATCATTATCTGTCTGTCATTTCCCACATGGACTCTCTAGAGTGGCTTTCAAGTGTCCTTTGCATTTTTGTCCCCAAAGTCAGTAGCAGAGGTGGGAAAACTAGGACAGACAGAGCTGTGTTCCAGTTGCTCCTGACTCAGGGGCTGTGGCTGCCACATTGTTCTCTCCTGACCTCTACCCGCTAGTCACTGTGTTAGGAAAGGTTGGTCTCAGCCCATGGAGTGGCATTACATACGTGATTCTCTGCAGTTTCTCTTAAGACTAGGCTTTCTTTGCGTTCTTGCCTTCCTGTTTTGCTCCTAACCTATGCCAACCTGAAAGGAAGCCTGCTCCTTGGGTATATTCAAAGTATCAGAGACTTAATTGTTTTCTGAAAGTCTCAGAAGTAAGGTTCTTACACTTCAAGACGCATGGGTGAGTGTAGACAAAAAGTAGTAGATCAATTTAAAATATCTATCCCTTTAGTATTTTATAAAGTTATATAATACTATATACAGTGTATAAATATATATATATATATATATATATATATATACACATATTGAGAATGTGATAAAAGTTTCTTGCTGATTCTTTTTAACTAATGAGGTGCACCATCAAAATGATTTGCTCTGAGAGATTGCATCTGCTGTTTCATGGCCAGAGGTCCAATGCTGCTAAGTTGCTTCAGTCGTGACTGACTCTGTGTGACCCCATAGATGGCAGCCCACCAGGCTCCCCCGTCCCTGGGATTCTCCAGGCGAGAACACTGGAGTGGATTGCCATTTCCTTCTCCAATGCATGAAAGTGAAAAGTGAAAGTGAAGTTGCTCAGTTGTGTCTGACTCTTAGCGACCCCATGGACTGCAGCCCCCCAGACTCCTCTGTCCATGGGATTTTCCAGACAAAAGTACTGGAGTGGGGTGCCATTGCCTTCTCCGAGAGGGCCAATAACCAATGTCAAACAGCAGGTTTTTCAAGGGAACTTTTAGAAGGCTGCAATCAATTGTCCTGAGGAGACACCTAGGTTTGCAAACCTCATGGCCTCGTGGTTATACTCTTCAGTCCAAATGACTCTGGGCATTCACCCTGAGTGTTGATTTGCTTAGCTCTGTAAACTGCATTGAGGGTTTGTTTTTTTTTAAAAAGGCCTTTAAAGAAGGTATGTGGAATGAAGCTCTCTTTGCTGTTCCATCTAACACGTGACCTTCCACAATAATAATTCCAAGTCATAATTTATGGGAAAAACCATACTCTTGGCATCCATCTCAACAATTTGGTTGCCTATTAACTAGACTTAATTTGCAACCCTTTCAATAATGGTGAATGGATTGTCTTTTCGTCTGTTCCATCTGCTCAATAATTCTGTAAGCACCTTACAAGCAGACGCTTGTTGTCTATTTCCTTTAACCTGTCTGCTTCCTTTAACAGCTCACAGACTGCTTTGGTTCAAAACGACAGTGAATAAGTTGTTGAAATAAAGAACTATGAATGGATTTATTTTCAACTCTTAAAGGTTACTTCTTGGGATTTTTAAACAGGCTAGTGACAGACTCTTGCTACTACCGTGGGAAGCCTAAAGTGCAGAATGAAGAGAGTAGGGATGGTTCTAAAAGTACAACAGCACCCAGTTTGAGTCAATTAGCAGTTAAAATTAATCTGCATATCATCTTCAGGGTATATACATCCCATTCTCCTTGACTTTTCTGGGTTGTTAAGTATTGCTTCTACTCATTGAGGGAAAGATAACTTTGGTAGAGTGTTTTTCTATTTATAGGACAAATTCAAGTTATCCATTAAGCCCACACCAAAATCCTATGGAAAAGAGATCATTGCCATCATCCCCATTTTATATAAGAGGGTAATGAGGCTCAGAGAAATAGATGCTTTGTCCAAGGACATTCAGAGAATGTGACAAACCCAATGAGCATAAGCCCTGCTTTCTTTACTTCAAAGAAAATAAAGGCTTTCTATCTTACTGTGTATCCAACCCAGTTTGTGAGTGTGTGTGTGTGACTGTCTACTACCCGAGACATAGAATACTGTTGCTTTATAAAAGGATAGAATAACATAACTTGATTAAATTTTTGATACTAGTTTTTTTTTTAAATGCTTGTGTTTTGATGTTTTTTGGTCACAGAGGAAGAATGAGTTGATACTTTCAAAGAAAAGAGCTTGCAGCCTTGTTTGTAAGAAGTGATTCACTGAGAGCCTATTTTATTATAAGATAAATTCTTTTTCTTTTACTGAGGTATCTTATATCTAGGATGATCTCAGATATTTTAGATGAAGAATTCAATATCATAAAGAAATGATCTACTTAAGACTATAAAAAAGAAGACAGAGACCTGATGCTAACTCCTAGATAAATTGGCTACATATCCATCCCAACAAACACAAAGTGTACCTCCTACCTGAAATTGTCATTGCTTGTTTATTCAGGCTGGTTTACTGCAAATTCAGGGCTTTATGATCCTCCTTGATTTAAATTTTTCTACAAAGACATAATCTGAGAGTTCAACTTTAATATCAGCAACCATGATTTCAGTGGGGATCCACTCTTTGATGTCAATCTAATGTCAGTATATTTCATGTTGTGTAAGCAGTAATTTATGAGTTATCCTTGGAACATTTGTTCTAGTGTCTCTTAGCCACAGGCATGAAGGGCCCACCACAATTCTACATTCCAGATGAAACATACTACAGTAAGAACATGAAATCAAACCATGTCTTTGTTCAAGATTAATAGTAATTTAAGTTATTTTGAAGAAAAATAAGGAAATACAGAAAAATAAGCCTGAAAAACAATTTAGTTAGGGTTGCCACAGATCTTTCTGTTTCACTTCATGTACAGTTTGTAAAGAAAAAGAAAAATCAGTGAGCTGATCTTTTTTCCCTTCAGCATCTGAATTTGGGTCTCTTATTTGGAAAGCCAGGGTATGTGGTTTCTCTGATCGGTTCACGTCCTTTGGAGGGTTCCAAAGAGAGACTGTTCATGCTCTATGAATAAGCAGCACTGACATACTTTACCAACATATGAGTAAAGAAAAGCATATCAGCAGTTAAATGCATTTTATGAGCTGAGCAAAACAGAATATTCTTAAGTGGAATGGAAATGACAACGGAATAGAGGATAGGGCTGGGAGCTTCATGTCTCTCAAAACAGAGAAAGAGCCCAGGGGGACAGTAATACCTCCAAACCATTCTGATAATAAGGAGGGAGATTCTCTGAGCCTGACATCATTTAGATGGCCTAAGAAGAAGTCTTCTTGTAGCTAAACTGCTAAATTTAATTTATCTGGGAAAAATAGGTGAGCTGATTTCTCTTTTATTTGCTTTTTTTTAAATTGAAGCTTTTGTTTGTCAGACTTTCTCATTTTCATGGTTGGAATACAATTAAATTCTATAGACAGATGGGCTTCAGCTGTGCTAATTACCATGGTGATCAATTAACTCAGTTGCTGTTTAGAACAGAGAAAGCTACATAAACAACAACCTAGAAATTTTCTCTAAGACAGTTGTAGAAAGCTATCAAGCATATAACTCATAAAATATCCAAATGGCCATGTTGTTGTGGTACAATGGGCTTCTTTATTTATTTGAGATCTTTACCATATACCTCTGTCCTAGCAGGGAGCATGCATCCAGTCAATCTGGCCCAAAAGGTCACGATAAATGAAGTGACCTGCTACACAGCTAGCTTTGGGGGTGGCATGGCTGTTGACTGGAGGCATCTTCAGATCTCTCCTATTGGGACTGCATGCATGTGCTGGGGAGTTAGATGTTTCATGTGTCAGAGTGAATATTTGTGGACAATGCAGAAACTGGCTACTTTCAGAACAGTTTGCACTATATTATCCACATATGTGTATAGCATCAAGACATTTAAAAAATTAAACTATAATATTAACTAATTATATGCATCCACATTAAAAGCACTTACAAGGACATTTGGAAATTCCTAATGCAGCCGCTACACATTTCCTAATGAAATATCTCTACAGGCTAGAGAGTAACATAAACTAAGACTGACAGGCAATACACGTCAAAATATTGAAAGAATCTTCACTAACTCTAAAGCAGAGGAAGAAAAGGATCTATGCAGTTGTCACCCCAGGAACTGAATTGGCTTTTCCTCATGATAAAAGACTGACTGTTAGCTCAACCAGTCAGGCTTTGTACAGAAACAAACATGGACATTCATTATGTTTGTTTGTGTGGATGCCTTTGTGAATGATAGGGCTGGGGAGAAAGCTAGACTATTATTCCTTCCCTGCACCAGTCCTAACATCCTACTGTATCCTTCCATTAATACCATCTACACGGGGAAACAATGGACAGCAAAATGCATGTGTGTTAGAGGAGAAAAAAGTCAAGTGTATGCTATGATACTCCTGGAGAAGGAAAGGGAAACTCACTTCAGTATTCTTGCCTGGAAAATTTCATGGATGGAGGAGCCTCACAGGCTACAGTCCATGGGGTGGCAAAGAGTCAGACATGACTGAGTGACTTCACTTTCTTTTCACTTTCATGCTATGACACATTGAGCAAACCATTATTCCTCCAAAGTCAGCTGGATAAAATTTAACTATGGCTGTGACCAAGTCATGTTTCAAGGTGAATTCAGGAGCAATTTCACCAGTGAGCTTTCTACATATTCCTACTCACCCCTTGTACCCCTCACCCAAACAAGTAACCTTGTCTTCTCTGAGCAAGCACAGCATTTTATTCATACAGCTATTACAACTTCTAATACATTCTGTTATATAAAATGATCCAAAGTGCATGAGTCTTATCTGGCCTACCAGCTACCTTGTTCTTTGGAGAAAAGTGAGTCCTATTCATTTTTGTCCTCAAAGCCCCAAGTCCACTGACATGCTCATAGAATGTAGTCATTAAATATTTACTATGAGAAATTATTAACATGTTTCTGAGCTCATTTTTCAAATGGCAGAAAACTAAACAAATCTATAACTTTCTAAACACGTATTTTTTGTAACTAATTGGACTGAGTCAAGACACTTCCATGGTTTCCAATCAGGACTAACTGTAGAGGAAGGATGAAATAGAAAAGCATAGAAATTACAACTATTAAAGTGTTTTTGAACTTATAAATAGATCCCAATGGTATTTCTAAACTACAGTGACATTGCTTTTGAGATAAGTTGATTACAAGTTACTGTAAAAGAATAAACAATAACAACAGTTTGAATAATTTTCCACAATCACAGCTGAAATCAAAACATAAGACCCTATTTGTCATTACTGTTACATTTTGTTTTACATGATTATTCTCACAGCAGCAACAGGAAAATGAAACATTCCTTGTCTAAGGTACACTGAAATTTAAGAAAAGTAAGTGTGTGTGCTCAGTTGTATCTGACTCTTCACAGCACCATGAATTGTAGCCCACCAGGCTCCCCTGTCCATGGAATTTTCCAGACAAGAATATTGAAGTGGGTTGCCATGTTCTTCTCTAGGGGATATTCTCAACCCAGGAATGGAACCCACATCTCCTGCATTGGCAGACAGATTCTTTACCACTGGGCCACCTGGGAAGTCCCAAGACAAGTAACTATCAGCCCACAAAGTTGCATTTATAAATGGTTTTTATTCTGTTTTTAACTTATTATACTAACTTTATTTCATCTATACACAATCACAAAATATAAGTAATCTTCAAACCTTCAATAAACAAGGTGGGCATCCCATAGATCAAAATATTTTTTCATATTCTTAACACATTGAAAGGGACCATAAAGTACAAAATTGTAGCAGCAAATTTTCTTAAAAATGAAAATATACACATGTATATATAGACTTGGAAAGTATATGTATTGAAAACACTAAAAGTTAACAAGAGATTATATTACCTTCAATATGCAGTATATACCTTAAAATGTATCTCTTTATATGATAAAATGTTAAAATGTTATGCTATAAAATAAACTAATAGATAAAGGCATGATAAAGTATTCCCTGTTAGGAAGTGACATCATCTTTACTATATTCTCAAAATAATTGAAAACATGTTCTCACTGTGTGTGCACTTGCTCTCTCTCTCCAAGCATGTGCATATGTGTGTACTATGTGTGCAAATGCATGTGTAGGTCTTCTGTTCATACTCTTGATTTTTCTTACAATAAAGAAAAACCACTAGCTGAGTTCCCAGCAGGTTGAGACATACTAATTTCTCAGAGTTTCTTCAGTTATATATCTGTTTATATATTTGAGAGGTCTTGTGGTCTTTAGGTTTCAAAAATGGGTAATGCTAAGCCTTTTTATTAGGGAAAACCTCCAAACAAACTAATAAAAGCTTGACCTTCCATCAGAGCAGCATTTTAATGTGTCTATTAAATGATTTGCTTCCTGAAGAAATCAATGATATTCATTACTGGCAGTTCGGTCACAATACTGTATTGCAAACAGGAAAATGGGAAAATTAGTTGTTTAACCTATGAAAACAGTGGGAAACTCAGTTGCTCAGCCTATGAATACAGCTTTAAAAATTCTGTATCTTCCCTCAAATGGCATTGAAAATCTCAAGTGATGATATAACTGTTTTAATAAGTCTCAGTTATACTGTATTTTAAAAGTAACACCAGGCATATATTTAAAGGAAACAAAATATAACAAGCTAATATATTTGCTTAATGCAGCTTAATTATTATATATACTACATAATAACACTCATGTTGCTCTGTTATTTTTTCAGACAGAAAACATTTATTTTGCTCTGTAAAGCAAGAGATGGTACTTTAAACATCAACTCACTGTACTAAGTGGAACCATTAATCATCTGGATTTTTGCCACATTATGTTTTTTAAAAGAAGCAAATTACAAAACGTACTATTATGGATTTACTTCAAAAAATAATTTTGGGGTTATTTACTGGCCAGTATGAAATGAGTGTCATCTTTTCTATTTTATGGGTATTTAGGCTATACAATGAGAATTGATTTTCTGAGTGATAGCCCTAAGACCTTGCAGGAGTCTCACTTATCAAAGAAAGATTCAATTATGTTCCTACATTGTACTTACCAGGGAAGAAAAGGGACTATACTTTACAAAATTTCCTAAAGAAAAGTTGCAATAACCTTCAGTTACCAAGATAAGCACACCTAGATAGTTCAGAGCTCCCATTTCCAAGTGATCTGTGCAATAAGGATTATAGATTTTAAAATATTTTACATTTATGAGTATTTTTATATATTCCAGATTATTTCCCAGTTTATTACATAATTAGAAGAGGTTTTTAATTAAAATTTTGAGGCAAGAAAATTATACATATAATATTTGAATCACCAGTAATACTGAGTAAAATGAAAAAAAAAATCAAAGAATATACAAACTGAAGTACTAAACAGGAGGTTGCATTTATCTTTTCAGATTCCAGACTATTTGGCAACTGAGGTTTAAGATCTGAATGAGTGACTGGACCACAGAATCTGAAGGCTCCCTGCCAATCCTGACATCCTGTGATCTATAGAATGATGACAGTTAATTGGCCAGACTTTGAGTCTCTTTGTTTTCCACTGTGTGTTCTCAGTAAAAGGTAAAAAAGCACACAAATTCAAAATGCCACCAAAGGTAAAGAATTACAAGATAATAAAAGATACTACATAAAATTTAATGACATTCAGTATCAAGGCAGGGTAACATGAAAAAAGATACTGGCTGATTTTGATATGAATTCTGAAAACTTGTTTTGCTTAAAAAAAAAAAAAGACTTATTCTGTGAAAATAATTTTATTCACTGCTTAAAAAAAAAGTCCTAGTATTACCTTCGTGACTTATCAATATTTTAAGAACCACGGTTCAAAGCTGGTTGGGTAGGGGGAAAGGAATATGGAATGTGAGCCCTACTAACTTTTCATCTGCTCCTTAGCAGAGTAATTTGCATATGAACATGTCTCACATTATGCATGTGTGTGTGTACTTAGTAGCTCAGTCGTGTCTGACTCTGTAACAACCATGGACTGTAGCCCACCAGGCTCCTCCGTCCATGGGGATTCTCCAGGAAAGAATACTAGAATGGGTTGCCATGCCCTCCTCTAGGAGATCTTCCCAACCTAGGGAATGAAACCAGGTCTCCCACTTTGTAGGCAGATTCTTTGCCTTCTGAGCCACCAGGGAATACCATGAATGCTGGAGTGGGTAGCCTATCCCTTCTCTAGGGGATCTTCATTACAGTTGTTCCCAAACTTAGGAGAAACCATTACTGATCTCTGATGGGCTTATCTGGACACTAAGAACCACTGAAGACATTTATAAACTTATTATTATTTGGCCAAAGGGCCATCCATCTCCATAAAGAGTGAAAGATAATTCTAAATAATTCATGATTTTCTACAAGAACATTATGACACTAGGTTTTTTCCCCTAAAATTCTGTAAAGTCCTCCTTGTCATGAGGTGCTGCCTTTCCAGCTAAAGGCTCTTAAGTCAGGCAGGCTTCTTGGCCTTGTTCTCCCTGCTAGCCTACTCCCACATGACCAACTTGTCACTGTCATAAACTCAGCTCTTTCAGGAAGCCTTCCATGCCCAATAGTCCTATCCATATTCTGCATTTGTTCTACAGATACTACTGCTATCTCCCACATTCTGCCAGATTCTGTGGTATTTTTAACTCCCAATGTGTAGGTATATGTGTGTATGTCCTTTAAGAACACAGCTTGTATTTAACATTATTTATGTGCACCCCCAAAACTTTGCACGTTTTCCACACACAGTAGGCATTCGGCCAACATTCTAAATGTAAATGAATGTGAGCATGAGACCTTAGGATGATCAGAGCAATGAGTGCAGATATAGTCTTCCATCTGAGACAGACACATGAAAACAGAACCCCTCTCCAAATTCTTCAGACTGATATAATGCCTTTCTCTAAGTAACAGTGCAGGTCTTCTGACAAGACTTGAAATAAGGAGAGGGGATGAGGCAGACGATGTCAACTATTGTTTGGCTCATAAAAAAGTACACTTGGGAAGACCAAGCTAGGAAGATATGACCTCTCTACAGTGGAAACACATAGTGAAACACAAAGAAAAACAACTGGCACTCTAGGCTTTCTACCTGATCTCCATTGCCTTGAAGGACCACGTTACCCCTGCCTTTGGGTCTGGAGCCCGGCATGGAGTGAGGCTGTGCCCTCAGGTCACAGTGTGAAGCATTATGGCATTTACCCTGCTTTTTCCTATAGAAAGAAGAAAGAAAGAAAGAAAAGAAAGAAAGAAAGAAAAAAAGAAAGAAAGAGAAGTGGCTCAGTTGTGTCTGACTCTTTGCAACCCCATAGGCTGTAGCCCACCAGGCTCCTCCATCTATGGGATTTTTCAGGCAAGAATACTGGAGTGGGTTGCCATTTCCTTCTGCAGGGGATCTTCCCAACCCAGGGATCGAACCCAGGTGTCCCGCGTTATAGGCAGGTGCTTTACCGTCTGAGCCACCAGAGAAGTTCTTTCCTATAGAACTGATGTCAAATTGGTCTCCTCTAGGTTCACCTCACTGATCTGTTCAAAGCAATGACATTTCTAACCAGTCTCTCGTTTTAGAGAACTTCTGTATTTTCCACACAATTCTGCTCCCACATCCAATGGGTAAACACATTCTACTAAGGAAACACTATAATTATGCACTGTCTCCTACATTTTCATATTTCAGCAACAGCTCCCTCTTTGAGCCATTGAGAAAACCTCTAGCTGACTCTCCTGCCAAATTATATCTGTGATTTGTTGTGAGAAAACTCTTGCTTAAATCAATTAATAAAACAAGTAAACATCACAAAGACCTGCTTCAAATCCTTTCCATTTCCTTTCTTTTCTCTTTTTTCCCCATCTGTTTTTGGAGTGGGGTTGGGGAGGGGAGGATTCTTGTCTATTGATAATGCTTAAATTCCTTGGGTTCATATATGGCTCTTTATAAATTGGCTACAATGAATTTTTTTCAGCTTCACAGCCTGCCATTCAAATTCACGGACACTTTTCTCCTATTACATTTGATGTATCACATTTCTCTGGAAAGAACAGAGCTTGTTATGAATTGTTGCTTTTATGCATACAGTTCTTTTTGTCTAGAGTGACTCTCCCCACTTTTCACGTGGGAAATACTCATCCTTCAACATCCACCTGTCTCCTCTTTAGAGAGACATCCTCTGTTCCACTGAATCCCTCAGTATGCTGAACACGTCTGAAAGTACTGACCTCCAGAATTGTGATTTAGTCATTTCCCATCAGTCTACCCGTAGAATATGAGATCCTCAAGGAAAGGCACATGTCCCATCCATCATTTTTTATACCAACCACTTAACCTGATACTTGCTGTGTAGGAAACAAGTACTCATTGTTTGGGGGTTAAGTAAAAGTACAGAATACAATTCTTAAATGAGCAGATTGCTAATATGTTGTTTAGGGAAAGCTGAAACAATCTTTTTCAGACTGTGGGTCAAATAGGCTTTGAAGGACTAGTCTTAGAAGTAAATGGGCTGGAGTGACTGTTTCTATGGGAACAATAGGTTTAAGTTCCAAGCAGCACACATATGAATGGACTTTGGAACACAAATGCGCCTGTAGGGTTCCATGAAGCCAAGCAGCAGGCACCGAGGCTGGCAGACGGCCCCCAGACCGGTGAGTGGCTGCATCTCCCGAATGCGCAAGACACTACGTCACCAGAAGCAGCCCAGCCATCCACGGAGACCAGCTCCAGTCAAGCCAGCGAGCTGCCCGATGCCCTCTGTCCATTCGGCCCTCCCGGGCCCAGGCCATGCTGCTCACAGTCTATTGCGTGCGGAGGGACCTCTCCGAGGCCACCTTCTCCCTGCAGGTCAGGCCCGACTTTGAGCTTCACAACTTCCGTGTGCTCTGTGAGCTGGAGTCTGGCATCCCCGCCGAGGAGACCCAAATCGTCTACATGGAGCGGCTCCTCGTCGAAGATCACTGCTCCCTGGGCTCCTTCGGCCTCAAGGACGGCGACATGGTCATTTTACTGCAGAAGGAGGCCGTACGGCCGTGCTCCCCCGAGCGGGCGGCTGGCCTCTGCCGCATGGAGCCAGCGGGGCCTGCCCTGCCTGGGACGTCCAGCTCCCGGCCGCATGAGCGTGCCCAGTCGGCCCAGCACTCCAGGCGCCACGGCTCTGGGGAGAAGGCAGGCCCGGGTCAAGGGCTGGACAGCCCGGCCCTGGTCCGGAGCATGCTGCTGTCCAGCCCGCATGACCTGTCCCTGCTGAAGGAGCGCAACCCTGCCCTGGCCGAAGCGCTGCTCAGTGGAAACCTGGAGAGGTTCTCCCAGGTCCTGATGGAGCAGCGAAGGGAGAGGGCGCTGAGAGAGCAAGAGCGACTGCGCCTCTTCTCGGCTGACCCCTTCGATCTGGAGGCCCAGGCCAAGATCGAGGAGGAGATCCGGCAGCAGAACATCGAGGAGAACATGACCATAGCCATGGAAGAGGCGCCGGAGAGCTTCGGCCAGGTGGCCATGCTCTACATCAACTGCAGGGTCAACGGGCATCCTCTGAAGGCCTTTGTTGACTCGGGGGCCCAGATGACCATCATGAACCAAGTCTGTGCCGAGAGATGCAACATCATACGGCTGGTGGATCGGCGGTGGGCTGGGGTCGCTAAAGGCGTGGGCACGCAGCGAATTCTCGGCCGAGTCCACCTAGCGCAGATTCAGATCGAAGGCGACTTCCTACAGTGCTCTTTCTCTATACTGG
Organism: Budorcas taxicolor; assembly: GCF_023091745.1. Classification (NCBI taxonomy): domain Eukaryota; kingdom Metazoa; phylum Chordata; class Mammalia; order Artiodactyla; family Bovidae; genus Budorcas; species Budorcas taxicolor. The sequence goes on along the minus strand of NC_068924.1, from coordinate 3,931,006 downwards.
AGGAGCAGCCCATGGACATGCTTCTCGGGCTGGATATGCTCAGGAGACATCAGTGTTCCATTGACCTTAAGAGAAATGTGCTGGTGATCGGCACAACTGGCACACAGACTTCCTTCCTTCCTGAAGGAGAGTTACCTCCATGTGCTAAGTTGGTAAGTGGGATGGGACCAGAGGAGTCTTCAGATAAGGAAATAGCAAATGCTATTAAACATTCAGTCATGGATTCGGGGCGGAGAAAGCACTGAAACAGGCTCTATATATGCTATCACCGTGAGGGAGTCTCAGGCCTCTGGAAATTATAAGACATGAGCTCACTGGCAATGCAATCATTAAAAACATCAGTAACCACTAAACCTGGCCTTGGGACTAAGTTCTCAGAACCATCACTATGTAAACTGTGATTGATCTCGGTCCATCCATTTTCCTTATCCAAAAATCACTGAACCTTATCCTGAGAAGGCTCTGGAGGCTCAGACTGATTATCAGATAATCTATGAAAGGAAAACCATCCTCTTCGGAGACGCTGTCCAAGGATATTATAGGATGGCTTGTCCAAACCTGTTACTCTTTTGAATAATTTCCTGGAAAAAGCCATTGCTGCAGATGCTACAATGCACCTATGCAAAATTATTTTACATCAGCAGTAACGATTGTATATTTAGGGGAATACATTGATTTTCATAGACCTCCTCCCCCCTTTTTTCTTTTTAGGAAAGGTACTAGATATGGTTGGTCAGTTGTACTCAAGTTGATTAATACATATAAATGTCTGTTTGGGGTATTTCTCACTTCTCATTTCTCCACATTCTCACATGTGGAGGAATGCTCACTGCAGTTCATTCTAAAAGGCTATTTCTGCCATACTTGAAAGCATGAATTTTTCTCCCAGGATGTCCTAAAATAATTTCCTCCTCTACATTCCAAGAAATTCTGGTCATAAAAGGAAGGCAATCAAGTAGTTTTCTTTTTTTTTTTTTTAATTATGCTTCTTGGGAACCTAGTGGTTAAATTGTGGTGGGAATGAGAGTCAAGGGCAGGCAGTGTCTAGGTCCCTGGATTATCTTTCTGGCTTTATATATTAAGCTGTTACAACATAAGTATGGTTTGAACAAAGGGCTTCACTTTTAAAATAACATCTGAAAATTTCTGAATGAGATCTCTAAGGCCGCATTAAGCAATACAGTCCATTCTGACAAAGCTACTCTCCATTATGGGTGATAGTGAGAAATGGAATATTCCAGACTAAATTACAATCCATGGCTCTAACACCTCAGAGAAAAGCTTCAGCTGCCTGAGGCCATCAGACTCACAGAAAATGTATGAGGGCAGTAATCCATTATGGAAAGATTGAGGCCAAGGGGAAGAAGGGAATGACAGAGGATAAGATCGTTGGATGGCATCCCTGACTCAATGGACATGAATCTGAGTAATCTCCAGGAGATAGTGTAGGACAGGGAAGCCTGGCATACTACAGTCCATTGGGTCAATACAGACATGACTTAACAACTGAACAACAACAATTCATTAAGACTAGTATTATTAACAGAACACAGGGTTCAAAGTAAAAAATATATACTGATCTTAGCTCTTTATTAGGCAAATCAGTTCACATATAATATACCTCAGATTTCTCATCTATAAGCTCTTTCAGATGGGAGAGTCATTTTCAACTACTAAGACTACATTATGAACTAGGATATTCTTTATTTGTTTTCCCAACAAGATCTAAAGCCACCTGAAGCCCTTCCAAAGGCTATGGGAAAAACTTCCTACCCTGGAATTCTCCCTTTCTTGATTGGCTTCTTCATTATATTTTTATAGAGTCTCCTCTTTCCTTCCAGCTATCATCAATTTGCCTCCCAGTATTCTTCCTTATCCCCTGGAGAAGGCAACAGCACCCTACTCCAGTACTCTTGCCTGGAAAATCCCACAGATGGAGGATCCTGGTAGACTACAGTCCATGGGGTCACAAAGAGTCAGACGCAACTGAGTGACCTCACTTTCACTTTTCATTCTTCCTTATAGAATTCCTGTGCTCATATCATTTTCCCAACCTTGTCTACATTTGCACCAAGGATTTACATCTGGGCTTCCCTAGTGTCTCAGTTGGTAAAGAATCTCCCTGCAATGCAGGAGACCCAGGTTTGATCCCTGGGTTGGTAAGATCTCCTGGAACAGGAAATGGCAACCCCCTGCAGTATTCTTGCCTGGAGAATTCCAGGGACAGAGCTGGGCAGTTAATGAGATTGCAAGAGTCGGACACGGCTATCTGACTAATTTTCACTTTCACTTTATATCCACTAGAGTTACTAAAAATGACCAATGAGTAGTCTTCTTTTCTACTTTTCTTTCTAATTAAGTACTAAAGACAAAAGTAGGTGACAAAATAAAGGAAGAAATTCAGAGTAGAGCCAGGGATCAGCAGTTAAGTGCCAATGAAACATGGGAACTGACCTGATAAATGCTTGGATTCCTTCATGGATAAAAATTTGCAAACTCCTCAGTATTTTCTTCAAGACTCAGCTTTCAGATCCATTTATACGAAAAACATATCTCATTTGCACATGTCACATGGGGGTGACCAAGGTTGAGTATACTGTGTATCAGGATATCTAACCCATGAAAGTCAATCAAAAATCACCAAGTATTTAAATTAAAAAGACACTTTGCATGAGATCAAATCCCATCACACACACTTGCCTTTCTCAGAGCAAGGTCACTTCTAACGTAACTATGATGGTTTTTTAGGAACAGACTCAAGTCTTCGTATTTTGTTTAGAGTTTTGGTTTGAATTGAACTCTATTAATCCATAACTTCCAATAAGTTGGTCTTCATTCTTCTCTTTGTCAAGAACACATTTCTCTGGCATGAGACAACCTTTTTAATATGGAAATAAATGTCATGTGAAATAGTCTCTTTTATAGGCTTTCACCAGATTCCTTAACTGTTCCTCACTGGATAAGTTTGGAACCACTTAAAAATTTCTGTTGCATTCCTTTGGACATATTCCAGCTTTTAAAAATATTACTTGACTAGGTGGACTGGTAAATTAAAAATACTTTCATTGAACTGAAAATAAATTATCTCAAGGAAAAATCAATAAAGAGTTAATTAATTAAGCAATGTCCTTGCTGGTACATTTTTTAAGATCATTATCTTTTAAATCAGAAAGTGTTTTGAAAATTAGTTTTATGGATTTAATATCTTGACTCAATCCTGTGTACATGTGAATAAATCCCAGTCAGTTAAATTATAAATGGACTAGTTTTAGTAAAGAGCAACACGTTCTGCATGTCTCCTATGTAAATCAGGAGCTACGTAAGGTACTTTACATATACTAGTATTCTTAGCCCCTAGAACTGACCTTCAAAAGGGTTATCATTGACTGTATTTTACAGATAAGAAATTAAAGGCTCAGAATTATTGTGAAATATTCAAATACCTAAAGCTTACCTTTTTTAAAGTTTTTTTTGGCAGCAATCTACATTTTAAATTGTGATCCTGTTTCATATTACACATACATATACACACATGCAAAGCACACACACATCTATCTTTGAAACAAAGAGACTCGAAGTAGTATGAAATGTTTAGTCTTTTCTTAGTCTATTTCTTTTATGATTAAAAAAAATAAAAAATAAAAAGTTGTATTTTATTATTTTAAAAACATTTTGGATATGTCCCACTAACTATACCCAAGGTATCCTGATCTGCAATTTGAAACACACTCACCTCCTAGACTGCCTGATTCAAGTCTAATTTCAAATGTCATGTTCTTTCTAAAATGTGACCTTGTTCACATGATCCATTTTAATTCTAGATACTGGTGCAAACTGTTAAAAGTTTCATTTTATAAAGACTACCAAAACACTACAAGTAAAAATGGCAACGCAGTAGTAGTAATCAGAATACACTCAGCAATATTTACTGAATATGCATGAAATAAGCCCTGCGCTAGGCTTTTATAAGCATGAAAATGAATAGGTAGTTTCAGACTTCAAGGTGATTATGACTTGGTATGGGTAGGATAGACAATCTTGTAATCCACTAAGAAAAAAAAGGTAGGCATGTAGTCAGTACTATTTTGGTGTCAATGAAGGAATACATTTTAATTGGGGAGTTATTTTTAATATAACTAAGCAAGCCAGTGAAATGTACTTTTAATGTGTCTAAATGGCCAAAACTGATGCTGGGAAACACAAACATAACTTCCCTCCCAAAGTTCAGATTGCTATAATATACAACTTATAAATATTTAGTCTTGGGAATTTGCTACCCCCAAAATAATGAACAGTTCTTCATTTTCTTTCTTCCCATTAGAAATCATGATAAACTAAACCACATGATGAATCAGACATAATGCCTTTAAAATAACAAGCCATTTTAAAATTCCATCAAGCTCTTGCTTTCTCAATGCCCAAACACTCATCTTACCTAAAAGAAAATCCCTCTTGTTAATAAGCATGCATTTGAAATTACAGCAATGTATTCTGCTGCAGTTAAACTGGAAGACTGATAATATTTGATATTAGTAGAGCATATATATTAACAAAATTCTAACTTCTCTCTTAAAGTATCAAGTCATAAAATTTCTCTTGCTTCTGGAAGAAAGTCCACTCCCCCAAGAGAGAAAGGCAAATGAATATCTGCATGTATGACTTCATCTTAACTGCGGGTGTTAAATGTTGCCTTTTTAAAGAGAACATTGCACTTCTTTCAGAGGTCATTTGCTGACATCCAACATTCCATAAGGAAACACTTGAGTAAAGGATGAGAAAGCCATCTGGGATCCACACCAGAAAACTGCTGATGAAGATATTAATCAATGCTAACATTTATAGTGATTCTTTGAGATAAACAAGAGCCTGGAAAACCAAAGAAGAGGAACAAAGGTAAAGAGAAATAAAGGAGGATGAAGGGGAAAACACACAGAAATCTCGGCTGCTTTTAAACAGTTCTTTCTTGGTTTAAGTATTCTTTCATAAAGTAAGTGGGGACTCGGCTGAGATTAAGGATTGGTTACATTTCCATAATTCTTCATCTATCATTGGAAGGTTATCTAAAAATGAAAATATTTTCACATTAGAGCTTCAGTCAAACTTGCTTTTGAACTCCATCTTGTTTGCACATTTAGGTCTATCTGTTAGAATCTTAGAGTTTCTAGGGTCTATTTTCAGAAAAATGGGGTTCCAGGTCCTGCTGTGCCCTCTGTGTACTTAGCAGCCTGTCGAGATGGGCACACCGGGTGTAGTTTTACCTCTTATTCCTGCACTGAATGCTTCTGATGATTGTGGCTGCTGCTTCTTCATCCCCAACCCTCCCCCTCCTCCTTTAGAGAAAGACTTGTATGAATCCAGCTTTTATATATTCTAATGAGTAAGGTTTATTTTAAGAATATCATTAGAAATATCACAAGGCAATTTCTTCCTATGTTAAAGTCCACAGGAGGCAACATGGGTTTTGCTCCACACAAGAGTGAAGTGTATATTTTCCTACTGTTGATATATTGATGCTCTGTCCAAATAAAATAGATGATAATTACCAGCATAAGCATATTCTAAGTAAAATAATCACTTAAATCCATCAAATTCTTACTCAACAACATCAGTCACCACTCTAAAAGCTTATTCTACTGGTACTTTGCTACAGAGACCCATTCAGATGAAGAGAAGAAATAACTTAAAATTACATTAATTCACTTATTCTCTCTTCCAAACTCATGTCATGTTTAGGGATTTGATTGGCTTATCATTCAAAAAGTATCATTCTTTGCATTCACTGCTGTCATTAAAAATCTGATATAGATTTTCAAGAGTCTTGCCATTGTCCTCTATCATTCAGAGAGACAAAGGAAATGTAAATTATAGCCTTAGCCTTTAAATTATCTTTAAAGTCCTGTTAGAGGAACTGGAAAAAAAATACAAAGTAAGCAATGCAGAAATATTTAATTTAGTGCTGCATCATGAGATACAGAGTGTGAGTTCAGGGGAATGGACCGCTTCTCATTTGAGATGCTGACTATAACAGGGCAGGAGCTATTGGACAGTTTTATTGAGCAGCTACTCTAGGAAAGGCACCATTTTAGAGACTGGATTTTCTTGATGCAGGAAGAGTCTTCTGATGCTCACCTGGTACTCTGAGATGCAGTCAGACATACAGGAAAATCTGTCACCTCCCATCTTTGACCCAAGTAACACAACCAAAGGTAGCCCAATTCTCAGGCTGAACCTGAAGGTGAAATGTGTGGTCTGTTCCTGCCTTAACTCACAGTGGCACTGAGCCCCCCTTGCTTCCTATTAGGAGCTTAGTCTTGGAACATGGTTTGGCCACTGTAAACAAACACTTCTCTCAAAAAGGTTGAGGGCTTACACAACAGATGAACAACTCGTGACACAGGGAGAAGAAACTAACACCCAGAGATGAGTTAACTTGGTGGAGTATTGTCACATACTTTAACTCCAGGGCATGAAAGAACAGGGGATCTCATAAACAATGAGATATAAACCAGACAGCAATTAAATTCAGGTTTGGGCATTTAAAAAACCTAGAATGGAGCCCCAAATTATTAACAATAATCTACTAAAGTGCTGGGGTTCTCTGGAGTGATTATAATCTTGTCCATAATTGTATCTTTAGTTTTTAGTATTTTATGTGAGGCAAACAGTATTTGCTTAATAAATTACAGATTATTTGAATGAGAAAAGAGACAAAGTTCCATTGTTATTAATAAGCTGATATAGAGAAGGTGTGACTTTTTATTTAGCTTAGTTTTCATATTAAAATATGTAAAGTAAAACTAAATCATATCTATATTATCTTTCTATAAATTAGAAAAAATAGGTTTGGGTTAACTGCATAGCTGATATTTTTGTGTATAGATTTAAGTGTAGGTGAATCAAGAAACAAACCCTTAACCTGGTAAGGTGGGCTTTCCAGGTTGGGCAGTGGTAAAAATTCTGCCTGCCAATACCAGAGACACAAGAGACTTGAGTTCAATCCCTGAGTTGGGAAGATCCCCTGGAATAAAAAATGGGAACCCACTCCAATATTCTTGCCTGGAAAATTCCATGGACAGAGGAGCCAGGTGGGCTGCAGTCCATGGAGTTGCAGAGTCAGGCCCCGACTGAGCACGTGACACACAAGAGTGGTTTGACCAGTTCTTGCAGTAGCTAGATCACCCGTTTGTCTGGGACTGCCTTCATTTTAAAACTAGCTAAGCATGCTGGCAACTCCCTCAATCTCAGGAAAATCAGAAAAGCTGGTTACCCTATAAATGTTGGAAGTGGATTTTTCATTTCTAGCCCATGAACGTGCAGTTGGCACCGCAAAACAAGCTGTACTTTTAATAGGCCTGAAAGATCAATATTCCAGGTTATATGTTCAAATGTTGAAAGCAGAATTTCTTAATCTATTTTGTATAGGAGAAAGAACTTTATTTAAATTCATTCATTAAGTATTTCTACACTGGAATGTTAACCACTTAAAAGTATATGAAAATCTTTTTAAAATAAATATTAAAAGAATTTAATGAGGAAAACCTTATAATTTCTTTCAAGAAAGTGTACAATTTAACTGAAGTCCATGAAACTTTTTCAATTTTCAAGATTCCTTGGAAGTGGTATATATTTATGCAACTGAAAAAATAAAATGAGTGGAGACTGACATCAGAATATGGGGGCATGAGATCAAATATTTAAATTATCTGGGAACTTAGAGTATTCTGAAAAAGCACTGATAAAATAAACTACACCAGTTTTTACACTTAGAGTGAAGATAGAGATAGATTAAATCTAAGTTTCAAAGTAAATCCTAGGTTTTGAATTTTTAAGGGAATATTTGAACAAAGGAACAGAAAAAAAACTTCAGAAAGAAGCACACATAAATAATGACATCACCTCCATATGACATCCAGTTTAAAGTTTACTTTAAACTGTCAAAATACAATGAACAGCATGTCAAACGAGTCTATACAATGGGGAACAGTAAAAGATGAGCAGGTTTTTGATAAAGAGTTGTCCTTATAAACTGTAGATGAGGCCTAGAAGAAGCAGCTTTGCTGAATACCTGGTTGAGGCCGAGACGGAGAGCCCGGGATTCTCAGGTAGAAAGCTGTGCAGTGTTGAGGGGCTGGTCAGGAGTGGGAGATGGCCAGATTGTCATGCTGCCATGGAAGCATACGTTGGAGGAGCTTCCAAGGAGAAACAAGTTGGCCACTGACAGCGGGTATACCAAATAATTTGAGGAAAAGTAAAATGGTGAAGCACCACCGGAAAGGACAAATACAGCCTACGATGAGGGTAGCTTTTGCAGAATCAGAGAAGTTGATGGCATCAATGAACATCAGAAATATAGAGAAGGCAACTTTTGCTATCAGTTGAATCAATTTATTTGTTTAATAATTTTGATGGTTAATAACTTCCCTCTTACCCATATTATCAAGAATTTAGAAATGAACAACAGTAAGAAAAAATTAAATATACTGGAACCAGTGTTTTAAGCTTCATTCTGTCAGAAATGGTCGCATAAAGTGAAGGCAACAGATGGGCAGTTAGAGTAAGACAGAAACAAAGATATTCTCTGTTCAAAGACTGCCAACTGCCGTCACTTTGTCTCCAGAGCAGTAACTGACACAAAGCAATGTCATTGACATTCCATAAGCGATAGGAGTTTACGTGCCCATATGGCAAGGTTTCTACTGTCAAAGCCTCATTATACAATGATTCTTGAGGATCTGATCTGAAAGTGTCTTCATTAATTCAAGAAACTAAAACAGTGTTTGCTCTCCTCCAGGTGCTCAATCACTAGCAAACCTAAGTTTTATGAAAAGTGCAAAACATTTCAGCTATCAACTAATGCTATATAAATATTCTGTTATTCAGGTTAATTAATTTTTAAAAAGTGATTTAGAAAAAAATGCAAAAGCACCGTGAGTATACACTATTGTATGCTTTTTCCTTTTGAAAAACATTCTAAACATATTTCAGGTTGTAGCTAAGTGCTATAAAGACACATGTGGAAGTCTTAAGATTTCCATATGCACTATAACTTTCCATAGTTTGTGAGATTTAAAAAAAAACTTGGCAGTCAACAAAATGAATGGGTTTACGTCCGGCAGGAAGTTCAGAGAATAGGTTAGTGATCAGTCTCCTTGGATGAGATGCTGTGGGGAACAGCTGAGGCGGTCCGATTGAATGCAAGTATGCTCACTATGTTCATGGACAGTTGGCCCCAAGGGTTCTACTGCAGAGCCAAGGTAAGTTTGCCTGAGGTTTGATAGTGCTTAGGAAGCACTGAGTTATTTCAGCCTACCGAGATACAAATGAACAAACTTAGCACCTTTTCTGAGAGGACTACAGTGGTTCCTGAACTCCATGTATAATTTCTCATCAGTGAAATTCTGGGAGTATTTCTCTTAAAAGAACACTTTCAGAATTTGATGTAGCTGTATTTTAGTAATCTCACTGGATCTTTTACATAGGCATTCAACAGCTCTGTTTCTAGGAGACTCTGTCTTTATCTAGAGGGTGACTTACTCAGAGGAATCTGTTCAATTAGACCGAAAGAAAAATACAACTCTAAATCGGAAATATCAAGGGACAGATGGTTAAGAGAACATTTAAAATAATATAGCAGCAAAGTGGGTAAAGTCAAACGTTGGAACTCTGATTCTTATTCTGTCATGCATTTATTTTTCTGCTCTTCTACCTTAAATAAGCAAAGCTTATGCTTTTAATGTATCACTAGTTGTTCTGTCTCCTACTTCACCTCAAACATTTTCTACCTCCTTGTTCCTCCTATAGTGTCCACGTAAATGGAAACCAGACTAAATGGAAGGTCATCAAAACCTTAACTGATAGCTAGGAAGATGTGGGTGTCTTACTTTATGTAAGTATTCTAACTCACTTTTAGCTCCTGAAAGACTATCCTTTGCTACTGATATAGACCATTCTTTAAGTTACCTTGTTTTCAGACCATATAAAACTCACTTGAGAGGATACTGAGACCCAAATCCAATTAGCTTCAAGTCATTCATTTGTGCATTCAGTAACTAGATACTAAGAGCCATAAATGCACCAGCTATTTATGCAAGAGTTAGAAAAATAGTGGTACACAAGAATTACAAAGTAGCTGTCTTCCTGAAGCTTATTTTCCATTGGAAGTTTCAAACAATAATAAAACATAACAATGTTAATACCTATAATTTACATAGTACTAGGTGACTGATTTATCCTAAGCATATGGTTTAGCTCATTTTATCTTTAAAACAGTATGTAAGTACCAAACAATATCTCCATCTTAAAGGGTAAGACTCAGAGGAAAAGGAAGGTTAAGTTGTCCAAGGTCACAGAGATATAAAGTCCCTGCATCTAGGAATTAGCGATTCATAATCTATATATTTAATCATTCTACCATATTACCTCTCAATGACAGCAAGTAAAATATATATATAAAGTGTAGTAAAGATATATTATATGAACCTAAGCGTAAAGTATCAAAAAGAATAGAGAGCAATGGAAGAGGAGAGGGTTCTACTTTAGATAAAACTGTCAAGGAAGATCTTTCCAAGGAGATGACGCTAATATTTGAGAGGGAACCTGAGTGACGAGAGAGAGGAACTGTTAAGAAGATCTGGGCAGAGAGCATTCCAAGATGAAACACCCAAAACAAAGGCCGCAAGACAGAAGTGAACTAGGAGTGTCAAGGAAGGGCAAGGAGGTCAGTGGCTGAGGGGAGAGGGAATAACCTGAAGGGGTTGGTATGCAAGGCCTTGTGGTCTAAATGAAGGGTTTGGAGGATACTTACAGGCTTTTAACCAAGGGAAGACTTTTGGTTTATTTGTTAACTCTTCTTTGGTTGCTCTGTTAAAAATAGAAGAGCTGAGGACTGGGCCCTTGTGGAGGCCAGGAGGCAGAGCTGAGGTTGTGCAGGCGGAGCTGAGGCAGAGCTGAGGTTGTGCAGGCAGAGCTGAGGCTGAGTCAGCAAAGGGGCCAAGGGAAAGAAATAAAGTGAGAGTGAAGTCGCTCAGTCACGTCTGACTCTTTGAGACCCCGTGGATGGAGGAGCACCTCCATCCATGATATTCTCCAGGCAAGAGTACCACAGTGGGTGGCCATTTCCTTCTCCAGGGGATCTTCCCGACCTGGGGATCGAACCCAGGTCTCCTGCATTGCAGGCAGACGCCCTACTCTCTGAGCCACCAGGGAAGCCCCAGAACAGTAAAGGTAGGAAGAAAATACAGAAATCACATCTAGGAAGCCAGATGAAGAAACTGCTTCCTGAAGAGTGGTGTAGTCACTGTGTCCAACACTGCTGGAAGGTTAGGAAGAGGGCTGGAACTCATGACTGGATCTGGCAAGGGGAGCTTGTAGGTAATGAGAGTGTGTGTGTGGGTGTGGTGGGTAAAGAAAGCTTAGTCTGAAGAGGCTGGCCAGCCCACCAGACCAGGGGAAGCAGAGAGAGCAAGTGCTGCCAGGTCTCTTAGGAGAAACACGGCAGTAGATGAAGGGGCCACAAGAGCATTCCTTTCCCGGTGAAGGTAACTGCACCTCTGGATATAGTGAGAATGACCAGTGGGAGGGAAACTGAGGAAGCTAGAGAGAACAAGGGTAACACAAGGAGCACAGTCCTCAGGTTCAGGGAGGAAGTGAGCCTTAAAGCAAAGAGTCCACTGTTTGTGACGGGAAGCTGAGCAGAGCACACACGTGCAACATGGGCTGGCAGATTTGAGGGTGTGAAGATGATCTGTTTCTCCTCTATCTTCCAGTTTCACAGTGAATTAAGGGCCTTGGTTAAGGGTGAGATGAAGGCAGGGAGTGTCAAAGGATGAAGTTGGGAGAGGGTATGAAATAGTCATTTTATAGCATGACAGAGTTCCTTAGCAGGCAAACTGGACAAGGAAAGTGGACATTTTGATTCCAACACCACTTTTGCCTCTTATTGGATATGCACTTGTATGCAAAACATCAAATCCCTCTCTGGGTCTCAGTTTGCTCATAAGCGACAAGGTGTAGATGAGCACCACTTGGAGGCACCCACAAACGTGTTGGGTACTTTGGGTTGTCCTGGCGACTAGTGCCATTTAGAACTCCATGTCCAGAATGCTCCAAGTTCCTTGGTGCATGGAACAATCCTGTAAGAAAAATGACTCTCCCTCTCAAATCTCCAGCGATGCCCACCCCTGGTGAGAAACGGGGGGGGGGCCAAGGATCACACCAGGTGTTGTGCCAGGTCTAAGACACTAACTGTAACTTTAGGTGTTGATGTCAGAGACAGCCAGCTCACAGGGAGGGATGACACCATGTGTGTGCTCAGTCGTGGCTGTCTCTGCAATAAACTGTGGTCTGCTGAGCTCCTCTGTCTGTGGAATTCTCCAGGCCAAAATAATGGGGTGGGTTGTCATTTCCTACTCCAGGGGATCTTCCCAACCCAAGGATCAAACCTGTGTCTCCTGTGTTTCCTGAATTGGCAGGTGGATTCTTTACCACTGAACCACACATATATCCAGTTAATTTATCACCAACAATCATCGCTCTTAGCCTTGAGGTGTTTCTAGACTGAAAACAGGCTGCTAGCCAGACAAAATGAAAACATGTTGAATTTACCCTTGTTACTTAGGCCTCTTTAAGGTACTAATGAGCACTGACAGAATCTACAGATTACAGCCAGAGAAAGCAAGAGCCAGTACAGGGCGATCCAGAAATGAAAAATCAGCGCTCTGTAATTACAGAAAGCAGTGTCATTAGCTGTCACAATTAATTAAAAGTTCTGCCAGTGACAGTGTCCAATAGTAGCAAAGAAAGCTTGATACCCACATCATGCCAGTTTGGCAGTAGCATCTCACTACCATTAAATGAGAAAAAGTGATTTTGTTTGTATTGACCATTAAGGCCCCAACATGAACTGAAAATTAGTTGACAAGGACAAGGCAGTATTACTAAAGGTAATATATCAAATTCTACTCAGATGATCAATGGGGTGCTGCAGGCATGGCTGCTAGTGACCTTTCTGGTTGACACCTTCGTTACTGATTTGTAAGAGGAAAACCAGCATGTAGATGGATTTGCAAAACTGATTCTACCTTGGGAGTCTTTCCAAGTGCAAGCTTCCAGCATCACAGTAATAACTTAAGTAGAAAAGAATAGAGTGTCCTCAGCAGGATTCAAAATTCAAGGCAGGCAATTATGCAGTCAGATAACAGATAGATAGGGAACATTCTAGGTGAAAATCTTAAGTAGTGTGATGGCGATTCCTTGGGGGAAAAAATCAGTGATTACACAGTTTCTCAAATAGTTTTATCACTGACATTTGTCATAAGAATGCCTGCCAGATATTATAACTACTGCTTCATCTATAGAATGTAATCAATATAGTAAAAGAATACAAATAGCCAATGTGCTTTGTTTGATCTTTCAAAAATGTAAAAAAAAAACTTTTAGTGCAACTCATATAATATAAAATTCATATAGCATAAATTAACCATTTTAGTAGAATTATTCAGTAGCAGTTAATACAGTCACAATGTGGTGCAACCACCAGCTTTACCCAGCTTCAGCTCCAAAAAGAAAGCCTAATATATATGAAAGAAAGCCTGTCCCCCCCTTTCCTAGCCTCTGGTAACCACCAATCCATGTTTTGTCTCTATGGACTACTCCATTCTGGATATTTCAGTTAAATAGAATCCTACAATATGCAACCTTTTCTGTCTGGCTTCATTCACTTAGCATAATGTTCCCAAGGCTCATCCACCTTGAAGCATATATCAGTACTTCATTTCTCTTTATGGCAGAAGTCTATACTTATAATCACAATGTTATTCAAAACATGGCCTGGAGCTACCTCTCAGTTCTGAGTGCCAACAATAAGCAGAACCCAGCAGAAATCTAGCAAAACCTATCTTATCTTAATTACTGTAAGTCTTAAGGATAGAAGAGAAAGGAAAAAGAGCTTATTTTATTAATTTCACTATTAGGAATTCACGAAACAGAAGATGGTACTATTAGAAAGTCTTTTCTTAAGTGACACTTAGATCTTTACTAAGAAGACATAGTCGCTTCAGTCGTGTCTGACTCTGTGTGACCCCATGGACAGCAGCGCACCAGACTCCCCCGTCCCTGAGATTCTCCAGGGAAGAACACGGGAGTGGGTTGTCAGTTCCTTCTCCAATGCATGAAAGTGAAAAGTGAAAGTGAAGTTGAAAGGTTGTTGTTCAATCACGCAAAGATGCCAGGATTCTTGGCCCCGAAGGAGAAGAATTTAATCCGGGCCCAGAGACGAGGCTTGATCGCTCAGAGCTTTTGTGTAATAAAGTTTTATTAAAGTATAAAGGAGATAGAGAAAGCTTCTGACATATGCATCAGAAGGGGACAGAAGGAGTACCCCCCTGCTAGTCTTCAGCTGGATGTTATATAGTCACTAGCAGTCTGTTAATGAAAGAAAGGAATGTCTTAAAACTCAGAATGGCACCAGGCCCCTCACCCATAAGATGCATTTTGGGATAATCTTGGCACCAGATGGTTCATCCTGGGCCATAAAATGATTAACTTGAATCTTGAAGAAGGGAAGCTCACCATACAAATAGTTTCATTTACATAGATTAGAGGAACAATATCTGAGTATAACATACTGGTTTGTCAAGTAGGTTCTGAGCCAAAAGGCGGAACCAATTCGAAGACAGAATTTGGGTTAAATGCGTAGTACATTAGCATAGCTTAAGATAAGCATTTTCATAAGAAAAAGGCATGGTTATCTCTAGGTTTGAGAATAGTTAACTTCAGGTGAAACCAGGTGTCATTATGGCAACACAGAATTTTAAGAGAAACAGCTTTTTAAATTTGTATAGAGAAGGAAAAAATATCGCTAGTTTGTTTCCTCGTGCCGCTTAAGAGAGATAAAAATGTCTGACACTTGCAGGCTATTTCCTCCGTTTGGAGACCCCTGGCCTTCCTGCCTGTGACCCTCTCAAAGTCGCTCAGTCATGTCCAACTGTTCGCGACCCCATGGCCTTCAGCCTACCAGGCTCCTCCATCCATGGGATTTTCCAGGCAAGAGTACTGGAGTGGGTCGCCATTGCCTTCTCCAAATAAGACATAGTAAACATGCATTAATTATTGATGAGCTGAAAGCTTTGGAATTCCCTAGCTAGGATGCAGAAGATGCTCAGTAAATGGTTGTTGAGTAAATTGCAATAAGAATCAAAGAGAGTATGTGGGTCTTTTGGTATTTTTTTATTTGTTCTTTTCTATCCAACTAGGGCTAATGCAAGGTGGTTGACATGAGCAAGCATGTCTTTCTGCTGTCGATCAGATTGATTCTCAAAGTTGATCAGATTGATTCTTAAAGATGACCCTGCTTCTAAACTGGTAGCCTGATCCACACAGGGGCTGATGGAATAAGTTGCTTTTGTATGAAATGTCCTGAGTATGCTATAGAAAAAGTCAGAAAGGATTTTTCTTCTTCTTTTAAAAAATCTCCATCCATATCCTGTGGGATCTCCATTCAACCTATATCTAACACAGAATTTCTATACTTTTTTAATTCACTGTCAGCCACAGTGAGGTAATTTATGAGATAGAATATTGTTCTTAACTGTGATTTTCCACACTATTATTTTAAATAAAACATTTCTGATTATTTGGTTTATATGCTTTTGATTTAGTTGAATGAATACTTTATTATGAAGTGTGGAATGGTGACCTGTTCTTAAGAAGCTCAGGTAAGATAGTAATCTAACTTTAGTTCTTAATGATAAGTTTGAGGGATAAAAAGAGCCCTTTTTGTATTGCAAGGGTTTCAGAAAGAATACTAAGAAGTTGAGAGTCCATTTACAATGTATAAATTTTCCTCCAAGGAGACATTATTTTGTTCTCTCTTGCATTTCAGTTAGGGAAAAACACTATGCAAAATAACTGAAATTTAACTCCTCGTGTCTGCCTTTCAAATATCCATTAGGTAGGTAGAATAGGGAAAAGGAGTCCAAAATGGCAGTGGCTAAAAGACAAGGAAGGGAAAAGCCTGCAAAAATAGAACAAAAGAAGGTCCAAGGACCCGAGTGAGGACCTCAGGTAAAACAAGCAACACTCCTGGCTGGCCCAATTTACATAGGACAGGCCCAGGGAGAGATAAACATATAAAGAGAGGAGCCAAAGCTAGCTTGCTCTCTCTCTCTCTCTCCCACGCACTGAGGCACTCTTCTCCTCGTGTCTGATCGACGTGCCCTCACGCCTCGAAGATGGATTTTCCTGCTATCTTCTAAATAAAATAGAGCTGTAACACTGATTTGTCTAAGAGCTATAACATGGTCCATTTGAGACCTGAGAGCTATAACATGGTCTATCCAAGACCTGGGAGCTGTGACCCGCCGAGGGGCTTTAATGTCCGTCACTCCAAATCTTTGTTGTGACGAGACCAAGAACCGAGGAACATACACTCGCAGGACATACCTATTTTTAAAACTGTGACCACTTTACTCACTTTACTCACTTAAGTGAGATGGTAATTTCCTGCAGAATTTTAATAGGTACTTGAAAATCTTGTAAGAATATAATTAACTTACTACAAAAATGGTCCAGGTTTGGTATACTGTTCCTATGGAAATATGTTAAATAGCTGTAATAGGTACAAGCTGAAGATAAATTATTTGCATCCTTTAATGTAATTGCAGTCATCTGTAAAACCAATTTCAGCCACAAAAAATGAACTTTTGAACCACATCAGTTATTTGGAATATAGTTTGTAATGGACAATACAGAACAAGAAGCGCATATATTCAATATATCAGGATTTTATAAACACTTGCATAATCCAGAGAAATCAAACCAGATATGATTTTGAGACACAAAACAACACAGGTCTGTGTAAAATTTGATGAATTTATAAAATTGTTTGGAACAATGCCATACTCTTTGGAAGGTTCTAAATTGTAGGGCAGTCTTGGTTATGATAGTACTTTGCCACATAACAGAAATAAAAGGCATCTACAATATAGCACGAGTCAGAGCATGTAATGTCTCTACATTTATCAAGGTAAATGATACACAAATTATGAAAGGAGCAAAAGAGGCCAGAAAAGAGGAGTCATGGTGCTTTTCATGAGATCAACTTGCTGGAAGCCCACACGTCCACCACTCCAACACAACACAGTGAGGCAAACAGGTAGTCTCCAGGGAGCTCTATATCAAATACTGCAGGGGCAAACACTGCCATACATGGGTTACATGTTTACTCCATGAATGGACTCTGACTAATGGGAAATGGTTACCAAGAAGGAGGAAGAAAGCTTCATGTTCCCGGGAAATAAAGCTGCTTATTTGCATAATATCCTTCATAGTCTATTTGTCCAATGTTCTTAACCATATATATACTGTTGACCTTTAATCAGTGATGTTGTTTCAGCTTCTTAATTCTACCTGATGTTGGTCAAAACTGATTAAATAATCTATTTCCCCTATTAAATATGTGGTAATTTAAAAGAAATAGGGCAATAAGAAAATAAGCATATGCTTTGAGCAGACAACTCAAACACATATGTGAGAAATGGATAAAAAAATATTCAATCATATTAGGAATAAATTAGACACATGAGCAATGAGGTATCAACGGCAACATTAGGCTGGCAAAGTCTTTGGTGATGGCACTTAGAGCAGAAATGGAGAAATAAGATTAAGATGGTGAAGAGTAAAGAGGCAATGAGAAAGCAATGACAGCAAATGTAGAGAATGTTTTCAGGTTGTTTAGATTCAAAGGGAGAGTACCTCCTGGAGAGGAACAGATGGGCAGAGGAAGAGCATTTATCTGCTTCCAGATGGGAGACACCAGAATAAGTTAAAATGCAGAAAGAAGTGACCAGTAACTTTGAGAGACAAAGGATTCTGATGTGGTGAGCATTTCGGAGAGGCGGAGATGACAAAGAAGGCCTTAGGCAGCCAGGCCTCAGGAAGAGCAAGTACCTTAACATTCCAAAGCCCAAGTTCTTTAAATTAAGAACAACAACATCTGTAATTTAGAAAAATATACAAAGAGCATCTGACATATAAAAATTCATTTCAATTAAAAAATCGAACACAAACACAACCTGTTACTACACAGTAGAAATGGTGACCCACATCAGTAGTCTTGCCTGGGAAATTCCATGGAGGAGCCTGGTGGGTTATAGTCCATGTGGTCACAAAGAGCTGAACACAACTGAACACACACATGCACAAACCTGTCACTACCAGTAGCTTTTATACAAATATTATATATATATATATATTCAAAAGCAAATTTTCTGGTAGCAATTCATTTAAAGAATTAATTAAGGAATTGGATGCTTGGGGCTGGTGCACTGGGATGACTCAGAGGGATGGTATGGGGAGGGAGGTGGGAGGGGGGTTCAGGATGGGGAACACGTGTACACCCGTGGCAGATTCATGTTGATGTATGGCAAAACCAATACAATATTGTAAAGTAATTAGCCTCCAATTAAAATAAATAAATTTTTATTTTAAAAAAAGATAGCAAGTAGAAAAAAACTCAATGGACATGAGTTTGAGTAACCTCCGGGAGTTGGCAATGGACAGGGAGGCCTAGCGTGTTGCAGTCCATGCCGTCACAAAGAGTCAGACATGACTGAGCTACTGAACTGAACTGAATATATATGCCATGTTATTTAATATACATAACATTTATATTTATATATACATAGCACAAATATATATATATATATACACACACAGACACATACACATACACATATAAACAATCTGGAAAGTGGAGCAGACTCAGCAGCAGGTATTTATCAGGAAGAATGTAGATGTTCGAATGTGGGTTTGAATTCTGGCCCTCTCAGTTTCTGCTGCTGCTGCTGCTGCTGCTAAGTTGCTTCAATCGTGTCCTACTCTGTGCGACCCCATGGACTGCAGCCCACTGGGCTCCTCTGTCCGTGGTATTCTCCAGGCAAGAACACTGGAGTGGGTTGCCATTTTCTTCTCCAATGCATGAAAGTGAAAAGTGAAAGTGAAGTCACTCAGTCGTGTCCTACTCTTAACGATCCCATGGACTGCAGCCTACCAGGCTCCTCCATCAATGGGATATTCCAGGCAAGAGTACTGTAGTGGGGTGCCAGTGCCTTCTCCGCTCTCAGTTTCTAGCCCTTCCTTATTCATTCACTGCTCTATGTCTGACATTTAGAATAGTGGCTGGCAATAAATATCGTTGAAGGAATACATGAATAAAGTTTTCTTAACTTTTTATCTGTGCATATTAAATCACTTCAGTCATGTCCAACTCCTTGAGGTCCCATGGACAGTAGCCCACCAGGCTCTTCTGTTTGTGGGATTCTCCAGGCAAGAATGCTGGATCGGGTTGCTGTGCCCTCCTTCAGGGGATCTTCCCAACCCAGAGATCAAACCCACATCTCCTATGTCTCCTTCATTGGCAGATAGGTTCTTCACCACTAGAGCCACCTACAAAGCCCAATACTACTTCTAAGTCAAGTGTGCTACAAGGAATAGAAATAACATATTAAAGTAGTACTGTGTCTGGGCCATAACTGGAGCTATGAGGCAAATATCAATCTTTAGTAAAAATAAAAAATAATTTGAGGGATTAACAGAAAGGTTTAATGAATCAGAACTTTATTATTAAAATCTAAAATATACCATTAATGTGATTACTTGAAAATATTTTTTACTTGAAGAAATTTTTCCAATTTTTACTAAAGTGACAATATTGATGTATTATTTCCTCACTTTAAATCCTTTGAAGGTGCCAACTACAGTGATCCAACGTGCTACAGAAATTCTACTGAAGCACAAGTATAATAGCACTGTTGCCATAGAAATGACATTTCTCTCCTTTGAGTTTGAATGTGCTTCCTTCAAGAGAGAAAACACATATTCACTCACACACACATAACACTGAGAGTAATTTCTATTTTTTTATTAATTTACTTTTACCTTTTAAAACAATATGCCTAATAAAAAACAAAAATCAACAAGCAGAGCCAGATTATTCACCACAACCTCCAAGTTAATAGATTATAACATGATATAAAATTGTTAAAAACACACTTATCCAAAAACCGACTGTGGCTTTTACATATATAAATCTATTAACAAGTAAAGATTTTTCAAATGTAGATGGAAAAGAGGGAGAAAGTAATCCATGTACATGTCAGATTATCTACAAACGTGA
Source organism: Budorcas taxicolor (assembly GCF_023091745.1). NCBI lineage: Eukaryota > Metazoa > Chordata > Mammalia > Artiodactyla > Bovidae > Budorcas > Budorcas taxicolor. Next base: position 3,910,833 of record NC_068924.1, on the reverse strand, counting down.
ACACCTCACATACCCCATCTGTGTCTCTCTCATATTCCTTTATTTTTCGCCCTGTCCTGGGCCATCCTGACAGGCCTAGAGGGTGCAAGGCAGCAGCTGGTAGAGCTCTGGTGGCAGAGCTTAGCCACGCCTGGCCCACTGTGGCTCCCCAGCTGGTGCTTTGTGCGCACCACTTTTCTATATCCTCCCCTTATGTTGTACATAACAATATTAAATATTTCTTTGCACCATTAATTTTTATCTGCACATTCGTAGTGAGTTGCATAGTATCCCCAGAACAGATATGTTCAAGTCCAACCCCTCAGGGGCTGTCAGTGTGACCTTATTTGGAAATAGGGTCTTTGCAGATATAATTAACTTAATGATCTTTGAATTCAGGGTGAGCCCTGAGATTAACAACTGGCATCCTTACAAGAGTAAGGAGGGGAAGACCTGGTACCCAGATACACGGGGGATGCCCACGTGAGAACATGGGCAGTCACTACATCCTGGAATGAGGCAGTCACTACATCCTGGAATGATGCAGCCACAAGCTCAGGACCACCAAGGACTGTGCAAGCCGCTGTGACAGGGCCATGAAATAGATGCTCCCTCACAAGTCTCTGGAAGGAACCAACCCTGATGACACCTTGCTTTCAGACTTCTGTCTTCCAGAGAGAGTAAATTTATTTTGTTTTAAGCCAACGAGTTTGCAGTAATTTGTTACAGCAGACCTAGGAAACTAACACAGCCTTCAACAAGTAAAAGAAAGTGAAGGAAACTGACTTTTGTTGAGCACTGACTATGCACCAAAATCCACATTGTTTTGCATTTCATCTCATTTAATCTCACAAAATTCTGAAGAAAAAAAAAATTATTCCCTTATCCAGGGGAAGAATTTAAGGCCCAGGGAAGTAACTTTCTCTAATATTATTACCACTCTTAGATTCTAAGTAGCAAATTAGATTCTAATTAGCACACTAATTCTAAATAATTATGGATTAAAGTAAGACATTGTTCAGTGACATTATAACTACTATGCAAAAGTGTTAGTCGCTTAGTCATATCTGACCCTTTGTAACTCCACGGACTGTACCCTGCCAGGCTCCTCTGTCCATGGAATTCTCCAGGCATGAATACTAGAGTGGGTAACCATTTCCTTCTCCAGGGGATCTTCCTGCACTGCAGGAGGATTCTTTACTGCCAAAAGCCATTGGGGAAGCCAGTAACTACTATACACTTTAGCAAAAATGTTTTTCCTCTATACCATGACAGGAACTTCTAAGAAAACTCAGCAAAATTGAATTTTAAAAGTGATTTCTTTCCATATTTACATTTTAATAAAAAGTTTAAAACTATTATTTAATACAAAAGTCAACTTCATATTTATGTACTACTAATAAACATTTGGAAATCAAATTGTTTAATATTATCAATTATATTTTAAATTAATATTTAAAATTATATTTTAATATTATCAATTATATTTTAAATTGTTTAATATTATCAAAAACACAAAGTTCATATGGATAAATCTAACAAAATATGTGTAAGATGTGTATGCAGAAAACTATATAACATTGATAAGAAAAATACTAGAAGATTCAATATTGTTAAGATGTCAGTTCCTCATAATTTAATACATGGAATCAAAGTAATTCCAATTCAAACCCAGTAAAAAACTTTTGTGGGTAAAAATTAGCAATCTGATTTTATAATTTATATGTAAAACAAAGGACTTAAAATAGTTAAAATGAATTTAAAAAAAAGATTGTTGGAAATCTCACAATACTTGATTTCAATACTTACTGCAAAGCTGCAGTAATCAAGGTGATTTGATTTAGCATACAGTCAGACCATCATATACCTCCATACATAGGGATTCACAGATAGGGTCCAGAAACAGATCCTTACATATGTGGTCAGCTAATTTTCAACAAAGATGCCAAAGTTATCCAGTACAGAAAGACCTATCTTTTCAACAAATGATACTAAAACAGTAATGCATCCATACACACACACACACACAAGTGGATCACAAAAGTTAATGTAGAGCCTTAAAACTTCTAGAAGAAAACATAGGAGAAAATTTTCTTGGCGAAGATTAGGCAAAGATTTCTTAGGTAGAACACAAAAAGCATGAACCATAAAAAAATAAAATAAAATTTGGCCTCATCAGAGTTAAAAAACTTAAAAAAATACTTTAAGAAACCAAAAAGATAAACTTCAGACAGGGAGAAATTATTTGTAAAATGTATATCTGATAAATATTCAATTATACATATATATATATATATATTTAAACTTTTACAATTTAATAACAGGAAATACAACCCAATACAAAATGAGCACTAGATTTGAGACAGTTCACTGCAGAGGTATGAGTGGTACACAAGAGCTTTAAAAAAGACGTGCAATATTAGTAGTCATTGGGGAAATGAAAACAAAAACCACAAGACATCAAGACACATCTACTGAAGTGGCTAAGGTCATGTAACAATGTCAACAGCAACAGTCCTGCGTGTTGGCAAAGATGCAGAACATCTAGGACTCTGATACACAGAGGGGCAGCCACTGCGGAAAATGGTTTGGAGTTTCATACAGTTAAACAAATACTAACCACACTAGCAGATACTTGTGCCAATGAAATGACAGTACAGACCTCTACACAAATGTTTACGGTAGTTTTACCTATAGCAGCCAAAAGCCAGAAATACTCAAATGCCTGGGCATTTAGATGGACACACTGATTACGGAATTTCCAAACAACGGAACCACTCAACAATAAAAATGAATTATGGATGCATGCAAGAATATGGATAATCTGCAGAGCATCTGCTACGTGGAAGAATCCAGACACACAAGTCTAAATGCTGCATGATTCCATTTATGTGAGATTCAGGAAAGGCACAGAAAGTAGATCAGAAATTGACAGAACATGGGGTCATGGCGAGAGGCCTGACTACAGAGAAGCATCAGAAAATGCTTTCAGGTAACAACAAAGTTCCGTATCTTGATGGTTGTGATGGCTACAGAACTGTTTATATTTGTTAAAACGCAACCCATATACCTAAAAAGGTGGATTTTACTATGTGCAAATTATCTGTGTGGATTTATCTATGTGCAATGAATCTAACTAAAAAAAGTATTTCAGTGGCAAAGAGGAGGATTTAAACTAGGGAGTTTCAGAGTAGCTTTACAACAGCATTTGTTCTTCTGGAGCTATATTAACATGGGTATGTTCTTCAAAAATGCTAATATTTCTAAGCAAATACAAACTTGAAACATTCCCAAACAAATACAATCTGTATATGTATCTTCTCCTAAAAAAGCCGTTAAAAATAACCGTCAGCATTACCAATACCACATGATTCTTAAATGTCCTGTTTTGATAAACTAAGCACAAAGTACCTCTTTGCAAGTGAAATAATGGCTCCAAGGTGAAAATAGCCCATAGTTTTAGCTCTACATTGTTATGGTTATTATATAAGTTAATTCAAATCTAGTTCTCTAATTTACTGAGCTTTTCTAATTTATGTTGTAAAAATTCCCACGTTAGAGCAGTCTGTCACATGCTATTGAATTTTTGTTTTTTTCTTCTGAGACCTTCTCTGCCTAAGGAACAACTAATCCCTCAAGACGGCTCCAGCAGCCTTCCTCCCCGAACACTGCTGCTGTGTCAGGCTGATTCACCCGTTTCTCCCTGAGCTCCAGGGCATCTAATCTGTTTCCAGGATAGCACTCCTTTGACATTTATTTGTCTCTTCTGCTAAAATGAGAACTAGGAATTCTAGTTTATATATCTTTATTCGCCCAACTCTTAGCAATGTTTCTAAGACCTAGAAGGTGCTAAATACAAGTCTAGCTTTGAAAATACATCATATCTTGAACATCAGTTGTCATTTCACTGTATGGGAGACAGCCCCTGCAGGAGACTGGCCTAAATGGACCATAGCCCATTTCATAATGAAATGGCATTTGAAGGATGATAAACTAAATCCTAATTTGATTTTGCTTGCTGGCTATTTTTTCTTTTTCATAAAGACAGTGTGTCATCCCCAGAGACTTATTAATGGGGGGCTGTATCAGAAATGTGCAGTGCTAGAACTGCAAATGATTATACAGATCTGCTGTTATGAATAACATTCTGACCGTGTTCTGGCATCTCACGTCTAGATGTGGGTTTTGTCCAGGTCAGCAGCCAGCAAGGCCCCAGGTATCAGGTGCACTTGGGTGTAACTTGACTTTTCTGACCCTGCACACGCAGAGTGACAGCATTCTGACCCATGTGGCTTCTTCCTCTGTATGCCAGGTTTCATCAGCTTCTACAGACCAGGTAGGTATGGGCCACAGGGCTGGCCTAGGAGCCTGGACGAGCACAGTCCTGTTAGACTGGGCCTGGGTCCCCGTCTACGTGCGATGAAGGGGGAGAGGCATCACTACTCTCTCATTACTTACTCCTCTTCCCAGCAGGGTGGGAGGAGCTGAAAGACGGCCTCTGAGTCGCTAACTCAGACCTAAGTATACTGCCCATGACTGTTGGCTGCTATGGGTAATTCTACAGTGGTAAGTCAGACAGAGAAAGATAAACATCACAGGATATTGATTATATGCAGAATCTAAAAAAAAAAAAAAGATACAGGTGAACTTATTTATAAAACTGAAATAGATTCACAGAGTTGGAGAATGAATTTATGGATTCCAGGAGGAAGAGTGGGGACGAGGGACAGACTGGGAGTTTGGGATTGACATGTACACACTGTGATGTGTGTCTGTGCTCAGTCACTCAGTCGTGTCTGACTCTTTGCAACCCTTTGGACTGTAGCCCACCAGGCTCCTCTGTCCATGGGATTTTGCCAGGCAAGAAAACTGGAGTAGGTTGTTATTTTCTCCTCCAGGGGATCTTTCTAACTGAGGTATTGAACCCATGTCTCCTGCATGACAGGCAGATTCTTCACCTGCTCAGCCTTTGGGGAAGCCCTGACATGTACACAGTACTATATTTAAAATGCCTTTAAATGGTTAATGCATATATATAGAATTTAGAAAGATGGGAATGATGATCCTATATACAAGATAGCAAAAGAGCCACAGATGTAAAGAACAGACTTTTGGGCTCTGTGGGAGAAGGCCAACAGAGGGGTATGATCTGAGAGATCAGCACTGAAACATATATATTACCATGTGTAAAACAGATGACCAGTGCAAGTTCAATGCATGAAGCAGGGTGCTCAAAGCTGGTGCTCTGGGACAACCCAGAGGGATGGGCGGACACATGTGCACCCATGGCTGATTCATGTCGATGTATGGCAAAAACAGTCTGTAAAGTAATTATCCTCCAATTAAAATAAATTAATAAAAAGATAAATAATCAATTTAAAAAATCAAAGCTAAGCTTCTCTAATGCAGAGGAGGAGGGGATGGGGAAGTTTTTCAGTGACATTTTGTTGGACCTGTAAGAAAACGAGCTAGCGACTGCTGACTCCCTCCCCAGAAGTTCCCTGTGTTCTCCCTGTCATTCGTAAACAAATACCTTCAACCAGCATTCCACTTAGAATCTTGGGCCAGTTCTCCCTGGGATGTTTCTCATCCCTGTTGCTCTTCTTGGCCACAGAAGAGGGAAAAGCTCTCCTCCTGCTCTTCCCTAATGTGTCATCGGGTCTGGCCCTGTGCACTGTTGCTCACTGACACCATCTAGTACAAAAGACTTTTCTGAATTCATATAAAGTATGTGAAAATGAATAATCAGTGTTATCAACATATGTAACAGTCCATTTATGCTTTGAATGAAATTATGTTTTTCTGGTTAGATCGAAAAATATATCCAGGTGGCAGCTCAACACTTCAGAACAGCTTAGAAATAATTACCTATATTAAGTAAATATGCTTATCCATCCAAGTCAGCCGAGAATTGACATTTTAAAAATGAATAGATTTTTGTGTTACTACAAATATCCTTTAAATAACTGCAATAAAGTAGTCAATTCAAACCTATTTCCCGGGGACAAGGGGGCATGTTTGAAAAAGCATGTTAAGGGGGGAAAATAAAAATTCCTTCAATCAGATTAATCACTGGTGTCCACAACAGACATGCTAATGAGCTTGCTGATCAGACACACAGCTTTCTCTAGAGATACAAACTATCTGTCGGGGCCATCAATTTTTTCTCCCACATATTCTCATCAAATTTTGTGAGCATTTATCATCTCCGGACAAAAGCCAAAACAAGATCCTCTTCTTTCAAAGCTCCGTGACTGTGGGTTATATACATACTTTATGAGGAGCTTCCCCTGAGATCCAGCAAACTAGGGCAACTACCCCAGACTCCAAGCTTTGAAAAAGACTAATAGACATCCACTCAATTATGCTGCTAAAGATTACAGAATGAAAGTGAAGGGGAGCAACCAGTAACGAAGGTATTTTTCTCCTAAAGCAAAAGATCTTGAGGCCATTCTATAAGTACACATACTCAAGAGACAGACTCCAGCATCATCACCAGCATTAAGAAACATGGGATGCTTCCAGGATGCTTCCTGTAATGATTTGTCTTCGAGCCTTCTATGATGTTTTAGATCTCTGCGTGTGTGTATGTGTGTGGGAGAGAGAGAGAGACTTTGATAAAGAAGCAGAGGAAGAAGAGTAATGACTCTGAGTTCTGCAACAATTAGATGCAGGATCCTTGGGGACATTAGTAAATCACACTCTTCATCCTTAAAATTTATTTTTTTTTTCTAATCACTAAGCCCAATCCTATCAAAAATTATTTGTTGCCTCAAAGAGCAGAGGATGAGGAGACTAGAGGTGGGAGGAAGAAGAATGAAGCAGACAAGTTTAGAAAATGTACATAACTTGCTTGGGGCCTTATGGTCAGTGGAGAGTCTAGATTTGAGTCTAGCTGCTAGGCTTCAAAGACTTAACTCTGAACCTACTCCATTAAGGCCATAGTTTGTGACTTTCAGCATAAAGTCAGTGATAAAAGTACATGTACATTCATAACATCAAAATACAACCTTCGTGATGAATTTGACTATGTGTTTATAAGACAGAAAATAGAGTAAGTGTTGTCTTTACAACATGTCCTTTCTCACTGAGCTCAAACAGTTCAGAGAGATCACCTAAAACTATGTTAATGTGTTAGGGTGACTCATCAAAACGTCATATGAGAAATACCCTGACAGGAGCTACGAGGCGACCCAGTGGAAGTGCTGCTGAACGTATCTTAGACAGATGCCTGCTGCACCTAAGAAGCACATATTGACAATCCTTTCTTCAAGGCCACTAGATATACTCATAATACCCTCAGACACAGAGTTACTTAAGATGCCTATGAGGTCAGCACCATACATAAAAGAAGCGGGCCAAACACTGTCTACAAAGGAGGGGTTTCATTTTGTCTCACTCTTCACGCTGTTCGCTGAACCCTGGGTAGGTGAAGTGTGAGTGGGGGAGCTGGAAGAGAAAGGAGCCACAGGGGTGCACACATTTTTATTCTCTCCTGGCTGGCCCGGCAGCCATAGCAACAGACACGCTGCATTCTCTCCTGGTTGACCCAGTGGACGGAGCCAATGCAGCTATGATGCAGCCTCAACAACACAGCCTACGGCTTTCCAGGTGAAGCTTATGTATGCTTACAGAACACAAGCAGCCTGTGACCAAGCAAGAACCTCCTGACATGCATGCACAGTGCTATAAGCAACCTCGACTGTTACCTAATCATTGTTTACAAAACGTGGGACAGGAGCAAGAGGATGTGGAGCCAGACAGCCTGACCACACCATCTTGGCTAATTTGCTCTTTCCCTAAACATTTCCAAGGAAGTATCTTGGATTTTAATGTTTATAAAATTGTTATATATAAATTAACATGAAAGGCAAAAATGAGGTGTTTCCATTGGAGACGTCACTCTGCCCCAACAGTCGTGTTCCAGTCACTCTGCATTTTCACACTTAATTCTGTAAATGTTACCTCTTAGCACATTTCATATTCTGATTTTGACTTGAAACTGACATAATATAAAACTTGTTCATTCTGCAAATTAACAACACCTAAATTTAATAAAAGTACAATTACTGGGGCACTATTTATAGACCTCAAATGTGCATTTCTTTAACTTAGCTTTAACAAACTACTGTTCTCACATCACACCTTACAAAAGTTTTAGAGTTTTTAGCAAGTTTTTAGTATTAAAAAATTCTTATCATGGAGCATGAGATTTTAAATTACTTATAACTGTCTATTTCTCACAAAGAACTGATCAAAGGTAAATATAAAATAAGACTGAACATAAAACTCCTTAAAATAAAATTGGCTCTTAAAAATGTATCCAAAATTAACTGGCAATGGAAAATTCTTAAGTCAAATTCAATATGGCAGTGATTATTCAAAATCAACCTCTTCGTGAATTAACCATGAAGACATGGTTAATGTTTGTGTAATTTTTTGTTTCACCTTCTATATCAAGGGTCCGTGGAGAACGACCCTCAAATCATGTGAAAGCATAAAACACAAACTCCTCCACATATTGTACTTTGTATATTTGCTACAACAAAATTTTATTAAAGTTCTGGAGATGTTTTATTCCATCCTGAAGGAACTGCAGCATATATTCAATAATTACTGAAGACATGGGAAAAGCAAGTCACTATGACCAGTAAATAAGAGTGTAGAAATTCAAAAACAAAAATTGTTCCAACATTCTAAATGAAACAACTGTCTGGTGAGCTGAAATATTTCAATTTTATTTGGAAAATATGGCATCATATATACAAACTAACAAACTGATAAGATACAAATCATGTTTATTGTTGAAAGGTAAAGAAGCAACAGCAGCATTGTCTACTGCAAATGTGGGGAAACGATTAACTTTTGTAGAAGAATGCTGTACCTTCCTCATCTTCTAAAACTTTTGATATGCTTGAATAGGAATTATAAGCTATGATTTGTTAAAATCACCAATAATCCTTTTTCTGGAGTTCTATAATAAAACCCCAAAATAAGTTTTAAAAATACCGGAAAAAGAACCAGTTGAATAAAATCAGATGGTATTGTATGCCAAATATAGTTATAGAGGTTAGAAATAACCAGATTCTTCAGTGATAGAGAAGTACTAACTATGTGTTACCTTCAGGAATATAGGCTGAGTCTTGTAAAACCTGAAGAATGCACACTTGTAAAACCTCTAAGTGAGATGACACAAACACTGTCTTAGTAGCTTTCAGAACTAAATAGAAATATCTCTTTACACAGTATATGGTCCTTTAACTAATATCCAGAGATAACACAACATTAAGCATTTGGATAAACTATTACATGTTATAGACTTGACAGTTCGTAAAGGATGCTGAAGGTATTTGGAGGACATTGTTAAGCATATATCAGAAGGAAATGATATAAAATTCCTGGTGCCGTGGTATAAAATTCTGGGCTCAGTGACCATCACTGACTGATCCCAGATGGGGCAATGCATAGGGACAAATCATATGATTAAATTCTACTCACCCTTTGGTGAGTGGAGGATTAGCTCCAATATGCCCCTTCACTGAAGTAGTGAAATAAAAGTACTTACACTACTAAATATCAGGAGAATGTGAAGAATCTCCAAATACTTTTTCTTCCATCATAAGTTATACTCTAATCCTTTTTGGGTTATTGAACATCGAAGATGGGCCCAGCATCATGTGAGGCACTTATGGGTAAAGGTGAAGAAAGTACAAAGACGACATATCTCATCTCAAGACTTAGAAAGCAAGGATTATGCCATTTATTTAGGCTTCACCATAGTTCAGTTGGTAAAGAATCTGCCTGCAATGCAGGAGACCCCGGTTTGATTCCTGGGTTGGGAAGATCCCCTGGAGGAGGGGTAGGCTACCACTCCATTATTCCTGGGATTTCCTTGTAACTCAGATGGTAAAGAATCCACCTGTAATGTGGGAGACCTGGGTTTGATCCCTGGGTTGGGAAGATTCCCTGGAGAAGGGAAAGGCTACCCACTCCAGGATTTTGGCCTATACAGTCCATGGAGTCACAAAGAGTCAGACATGACTGAGCGACTTTCACTCACTCACTCACTCATAGAATATATATAGTCGCAGGAGGCACGATAGTAAAGAACCTGCCTGCCAATGAAGGAAACTTAGGAGATGAGGGTTTGATCCCTGGGTCTGGAGGAAATGGTAAGCTGCTCTAGTACTCTTGCCTGGAAAATCCCATGGACAGAGGAACCTGGCCAGCTACAGTCTGTGGGTTCACAAAAAGTCAGACATGACAGAGCAGCTTATACACACACACACACACACACACCCCCACACACACACATATATATATAGAGTAAGTGGAATGAAATGTGTACATTAGTGCCATTTCTGCTCCTATGATATACAGAAGTGCAGACACTTCTCTAGAGACAAAAATTTCTTAAAATAAGAGTGTTATTTCCCTGTATGAACAGTGTGGGAAATGTAATTGATTTGGGGCTGTTTATTTGATTTTTGAAGCAGAACCAAAAAAGTCCTTGTGGTTCTCAACTACTCATTTCTTTGAAAATAGTAGATACTTGCTAAATATTTAAGACAGAAAAATTGTTCTAACCATACTGAGACAGCCAGTTGAAAAGTATACAAGTAAATCTTGTTTCATACATATTAGGAGATAAAAGGTACTTCAAAATTGAAATTCAATCAAATATACACACATACATGCAAGAATCTTAAAATTCTATTCAAAGTATTGCCAAACATATCATAAGAAATCTCCTGTTTTCCTATTAATAAGATATGAGGCTAGAAGAACACAAGGAGGTCAGCCAGGTGTGCTGTCTTCTTTAGTAGGCCAGAATCATTCTAGAGAACATTAGATTCAAATAGCAAAGCATATATTTCAAGATGTTTTGAAGGATAAATGGCCTCTGTTCATGCCTGTAACCTAGCCAGAACGAAATGAATTTCTAGCCTTGAATTTCCTTTCTTTGATCAACTAAAAGATTTTGAATACACTGAGCAGTTCTGCTCAACTGGTATCTGCAGTAATGGCAGATAAGGAAAACACATTAAACCTGAGTTAATTAAAACGCTTTGGTTGTTTCACGGGAATAATGCTAATAAGATTGCAGGGGAAAGAGAATTATAAACGTGATACGGACACAAAAATTTCAGTTAGGTGAAAGGAACCATGTGTTATCACACTTAAATGTTAACACATTAAAGAGTAAGGTTTTTTCCCCACATAATTATTTTTAACCTATGAGACAAAACAGCTAGCTTGATTGTATCACTTCACTATTTAGAAAACTGGAGCAGTAACACCAATGACGACACTGCACCTTTTAGGTTATCTTGTTAAACCAAACCTACACCCTATGTGGTAGAAATCAAAGTCACCATTTCACAGATTAAGAACAGAATTGGAATTGAACCCAAATCTATCTGGCTCCAGAGTTGTTGTAACCAAACAACAAACTTCTTTGTATCTGACTATTTTCTATAGGTAGTAGGCACATACTTAAGCCCAAATGAAAGCGAATATATATTTTCATTAAAGTATAATCAAATGCTAATAATTATTTTCTTCTTTTACTGTTACTATCTCTTTCCCAAGTAGTTTTATAATTTAGGATTAAAAATGGTCTTAAGATTTCATTGCATACAGCCATGCTTTATTTCCAAAGTGGGGATGAATCTATAGTACGACTTAGTATCTCTCTTAAGTTTCCAATATAGCGATAACATAAACATCTTGGGATATTCATAGATAAGCCATTACCCATACACAGATTATGATTTACTCAAGTGTTTGACCTTCAAAAATCTGTGCTTCTGTGCATATTCTAGCAATGACTAGTAGTCATTTTACAATCATAAAACAAGTAGTTTTAGCAGGAAGGGATTCTGGGGAATGACCAACCTTACTGATACAAAGTCACTTCACTTCAAAAATAGAAAATGGCCAAGATCTGGGTGCTACCTAAATTCAATTCAATTCAGTTCAGTTCAGTTGCTCAGTCACATCCAACTCTTTGCGACCCCATGGACTGCAGCACTCCAGGCTTCCCTGTCCATCACCAACTCCCAGAGTGAGTTTACTCAAAGTCACGTCCATTGAGTTGGTGATGCTATCCAACCTTCTCATCCTCTGTCATCCCCTTCTCCTCCCATCTTCAATCCTTCCCAGCATCATGGTCTTTTCCACTGAGTCAACTCTTCACATCAGGTGGCCAAAGTGGAGAAGACTCTTAAGAATCCATTGGTCAGCAGAGATTAAACCAGTCAATCCTAAAGTAAATCAAGCCTAAATATTCATTGGAAAGACTGATGCTGAAGATGAAGCTCCAATACTTTGGCCACCTGATACGAACAGCCAACACACTGGAAAAGACCCTGATGCTGGGAAAGGTTGAAGGCAGAAGGAGAAGATGGTGACAGAGGATGAGATGGTTGGATGGCATCAAAGACTTAATGTACATGGGTTTGAGCAAGCTCCGGGAGACAGTGACAGACAGAGAAGCCTGGCATGTTGCAGTCCATGGGGTCATAAAGAGTCCGATACAACATAAAAATACAGTTTTCAAACATGGCTGGGATAAAAATGGCCAATGGTCACATAATTAAGGGTGCTGTAATTTGCTCTCTTTAAAGAGTTCATACATCTTGATCACTTCTTTCTCATACACAAAGCAAAGTATGCTACTGATGAATTTGCAAAACTTTTTGCTCTGATGAACCATTAGCTGCATTTGGCTCTTCTTTTTTTTTTTTGTAGTTGGCTTTATAAACAGATGCTTCTGGAAAAATACATAATAAGCCTATTATAATTCAGTATTCCATTTTCAAGCTTTTCAATTTTAATCCACAGTAAGTCATTTTCTTCCAGTTGTTACTTCATATGAGACTGTGATGATGTTATAGAATAATTTTGACACTTAAAGAATATTGCTGTATATCCACAGTCTGAGTTGTCTACCACCTGCCCCTCTCTTTTGCTGTCATTATACCCGGTATGTGTTTTTCGCACACTCACTGCCCAAGTACCATGATGTTCTCACTCTACTAGACTATCTCCATGGTGATTTCTGCATGTTTATCTATCTTCAAATTAAATCTTAATCAACCTGATTTCAGTATTGACCATCTGGTGATATCCATATGTAGAGTCTTCTCTTGTGTTGTTGGGAGAGGGTGTTTACTATGACCAGTGTATTCTCTTGTCAAAACTCTGTTAGCCTTTGCCCTGCTTCATTTTGTACTTCAAGGCCAAACTTGCCTGCTACTTCAGGAATCTCTTGACTCCCTACTTCTGCATTCCAGTCCCCTATGATGAAAGGACATCTTGTGTGTGTGTGTGTGTGTGTGTGTGTGTGTGTGTGTGTGTGTTAGTTCTAAAAGGTCTTGTAGGTCTTTATAGAACCACTCAAATTTAGCTTGTTTGGCATTAGTGACTGGGGCATAGACTTGGATTACTGTGATATTGAATGGTTTTCCTTGGAAATGAACAGAGATCATTCTCTTCATGATTTGAACAGAGTTGTTGAGATTGCACCCAAATACTACATTTTGGGCTCTTTGGCTGACTATGAGGACTATTTCAGTTCTTTTAAGGGATTCTTGCCCACAGTGGTAGATATAATGTGTTGTGCTGTGCTCACTCAGTTGTGTCCGACTCTACGCCCTCATGACCTGTAGCCTGCCAGGCTCCTCTGTCCACAGGGATTCTCCAGGCAACTATACCAGAGTGAGTTGCCATTTCCTTCTCCAGGGGATCTTCCTAACCCAGGAATTGAACCAGGGTCTTCTGCATCACAGGCAGATTCATTACCAGCTGAGCAACCCAGGAAGCCTACTAGATAGATACAATGGTCATCTGAAATAAATTCACCCATTCTAGTCCATTTAGTTCACTGATTCCTAAAAGGTCGATATTCACTCTTACCATCTCCTGTTTGGGTGTTAGTTGCTCAGTCATGTATGACTCTGTGACTCTATGGACTGTAGCCCACCAGGTTCCTCTCTCCATGGGATTCTCCAAGCAAGAATACTGGAGTGGGTTTCCTTCTCCAATCTCCTGTTTGACCACTTCCCATTTACTTTGATTCATGGACCTAACATTCCATGTTCCTATGCAATATTGTTCTTTACAGCATCCAATTTTATTTTCACCTCCAGACTCGTCCACAGCTTGGGCTCCAAAATCACTGCAGATAGTGATTGCAGACATGAAATTAAAAGACATTTGCTCCTTAGAAGAAAAGCTATGACAAACTTAGTGTATTGAAAAGCAGAGGCATCACTTTGCCTACCAAAAAGGTCTGTATAGTCAAAGCTATGGTTTTTCCAGTAGTTGTGTATGGATGTGAGTGTTCGACCATAAAGAAGGCTGAGCAATGAATAATTGATGATTTTGAACCGTGGTGTTGGAGGAGACACTTGAGAGTCCCTTGGATTGCGAGGAGATCAAACCAGTCAATCTTAAAGGAAATCAGTCCTAAATTCTCACTGGAAGGACTGATATTGAAGCTGAAGCTCCAATACTTTGGCCACCTGATACAAACAACCAACACACTGGAAAAGAACCTGATAATGGAAAAATTGAAGTCAGGAGGAGAAGGGGATGACAGAGGATGAGATGGTTGGATGATATCACCAACTCAATGGACATGGGTTTGAGCAAGCTCTGAGAGATGATGAAAACATGGCATGCTACAAACCATTGGGTTGCAAGAAGTCAGACACGACTGAGCAACCAAACAATGTAACAATATCTTCACATCAACAGGATTTCACACCTGGATTATTGATGGATATCCTCCTAAGAGCTCTGGGTTCTCTGTATCCACCATTACAATTACTCCTAGAATTCCTACTACTGCTACTACTATCACTATTATTATTCAGTATGATCATATCACTCTTTGGCTTAAAAATCTTCAAATGTTTTCCATCCAAGGATACAAAAGCATCTCTCCAGTTCCTTGCCCAAACAGGTCTTGGGTCTTTAAGTTGTATGTCAGCTTTTAAAATGTTGTATTTTCACATCAGATCCATCTTTTAAAAAATACATGTTATGAATTATTGGATCCTTTTTTCCCCCTTAACCTTACATTACACTGGAATCTCTAAGGAAACTTTGAAAAAATTTCAATCCAAGGAGGTTTGAACCCAGATAATCTGATATATTTGTTTTAAAAGGATGAGACATCCACCAACACTATGCTTCAGGAAGCCAGCCACTAAGGACCAAATTCTCAGATTCTGCCTTTACTAAGGAGCCTGTTGCTAATCTGATGGGTCCTCCTACCTTTTCCTTCTTGCTCATTCCCCTATCCTATCACTTTCCCTGACCGGACTTCCTTTCACTTCCCACTTATATCTTATTAGGTGCTCTCCCGACTTCCTTCCCAGGGTGGTGTTTTCCCTGCTCCCTCTCCAGGACCATAATGCATATGAGGTACTGGAGGAAAAACAAACATTCATTCAGGATATAAAAATATCCTTACCATCCTCACAATAAATTTATAAAGTTAAGTATTTTAGTTCTCTTCTACAAATGAAGCAAATGAGACTTAACATGATGAAGGAACATCCCACATTCTGAGAGCAGAAGTTTCAGAGATGAAACTAGACACAGGAGATGGTGAATGTGACTCATTCCCCTGCTTCCTGCTGAGTCTGCTGGGCCACTGAAGGAGGACATGGCTGGCTGTGTTGCTCCGGCTCAACAACACAGAGAAGGAAACAGCACAGCCTCAAAAGGACTTTATTACAGCACTTGCCACTGCTCCTCTTACATGAACAACTGCTGCATATGCAGGGTAAGGAGGCATTTGTGGCCCTAGCATGTTAGTGAACATCTTTTCTTTCTTTGGACTGTTGCACTACTTTGAAAGTATCTATTTCTTATTTCTTTTTTTTATAGGTAATGTATTCATTGTGTATTCCATGTAGTTTATTTCCACAAACTGAAAGTTCAACAAAAGTCATTCAAAAATGCTTTCGAGTATGTAAATATCGGGTAATCAATAGGTAATCCATGTTACTCTTGGAAGCAGTCCACCAAAATAGTATTTCATTTTAATAAATTGACCATATTTTGACAAACATGGACTTTAAACGAATTGCTCCCATAAAGCATTTAATGTTAAGCAGTTAGCTGTTTACCAATGAGTACATAAATATTATGACAAGTTACATTGTTTTCTTTACATATTTTATATCAGTTCAGTCGCTCAGTCGTGTCCGACTATGCGACCCCATTAATCACAGGACGCCAGGCCTCCCTGTCCATTACCATCTCCCGGAGTTCACTCAAACTCACATCCATCGAGACAGTGATGCCATCCAGCCATCTCATCCTCTGTCGTCCCCTTCTCCTCCTGCCCCCAATCCCTCCCAGCATCAGAGTCTTTTCCAATGAGTCAACTCTTCGCATGAGGTGGCCAAAGTACTAGAGTTTCAGCTTTAGCATCATTCCTTCCAAAGAACACCCAGGGCTGATCTCCTTCAGAATGGACTGGTTGGATCTCCTTGCAGTCCAAGAGACTCTCAAGAGTCTTTTCCAATACCACAGTTCAAAAGCATCAATTCTTTGGTGCTCAGCTTTCTTCACAGTCCAACTCTCACATCCATACATGATATTTTATATATATTTCCTAAATAGGTGTAAGACTGAACATTATCTAGGTTTACTTGTTCTTTAAAAAAGCTTTTATTTAGCAGTTTGGTAGATTAGGAAATATTTTTCCCTCTGATGTATCTTAATATCTACTTTGGATATTGCTAAAAATAACTGATTAAATTGCTATTTTTACTTTAACAGATAGCAATAATTTAATTTTCTCATTTCTGACAATAACAAGCACAGATCTGAAGATCTGGAAAAACAACAACTCATCCAGTTAATTTAAACTAATGTAGATGAACTCATTCAATAATTCAGGATCCATTACCCAGGCAAATGAAATAAGTAGTTTGCTTTACTATTTTTCTATCTTTAACACTTTAGCACAATTTTTAAGTGATAGTATTGCATTTACTAAAGAAAGATCTGTGGAATTACAATATGCCTGTCACCCCACTCTCCTAAAATGATTATCAGGTTGGTATCCTAAATACTTTCAACTAGATTGCTGATTTTGGCCTAAGGTCCACTTTCAATTTCCATTGACAATTCCTTTTGTGAATGCTCTTCCAGTTTTCCCAACATGTGCATAGTGATAGAGTAGTTGTAATCTAAAACCTTAATCTTTACATAAATACATACATACATATTATGTACATAAATATATACCACATTCATAAATGAATTATTAATGGCAAGAATATAAAGAAAAAGGTGGAACATATGATTTAATAGTATTAATGTACAATATAAATGTACATTTATAATATTTATTTATACTAAATTCATTGCTCTGTGATGAATCTCTTTAAATTTATATGTTTTGTACATGTTCTGAGGTGTATGTCATACTCTTTGATTTAAAAGGTAATGGTATTGACAGTATTATTGTCTATGCATATACATAGCTGAAAACCTGCTAAATTACTCATTTTCTCCACAAATTCTACAGTAATTGGGATTAAATAAAGTGAAGAGAGGATTGGTATATGTATCTTTTACCAAGAGAAAAGAGAGGATTTTCTAGGTCTGAATCAATAAAATCTGTTGTTAGCTAGCACTGCCCTGACTTGAAAGCACAATTTTCAAAGAATGAGGTTCATGGCCCCTTTGGTCTTTCAACACTGCTTCCTTTTGATACTATCAGCAAGGGAATAAGATGAGATATATGCTTATCAATGGTAAATAAATAATGCTTAAGCCAAACAAAACACCTTTCACATAATATCAACCATCAACTATAAGGCCAGAAATTCAAGAGCTCTAAAATCACATATGACACTCAATTATTATGTATGACTCACCTAATTCATTCATTGAGCAAATATTTATAAATGTCTGCTTTATTCAGGCACGATGTTAGGAATATAATATTGTACTAAACACAGTTTGAGCAGCTGTGGCTCAGATAGTAGAGAATCTGCCTGCAATGCAGGTGACCCAGGTTTTATCCCTAGGTCAGGAAAATCCCTTGGAGAAGGAAATGGCAACCCACTCCAGTATTCTTGCCTGGAGAATTCCATGGACAGAGGATCTTGGTGGGCTACAGTCCATGGGGTCACAAAAAGTCAGACACAACTTAGCGACTAACACTTTAAAGCACAGTTTTGTTCTAAAGAAGCTTACAAACCAATAAATTTCCATAACTGAAGCAAAAAGGGCCAATTGTGACCCTAAATTATTTAGCTTAAATAGGAAGAAAAGATGAGAGGAAAAAAGGAAGGAAGGAAGTGGGGAGGGAGAAAAAAGGTAAAGGAGAGAGCACAGAAGGGGGAGAGAGAAAGCAGGGAGAGAAGTTGATTGAATAAGGTCACTTAAAAAATATATAAAAAAGGTTTTTAGTAAGAGAATTAAACTGTTTTGGTAATTCACAACTTGTGCAATCAAATGAAGCAACTAAAATGTAATATGTTTTGGTGCTTCAGGAAGTCTAAAGAATAACTATGTCTTATAATACTTTATTGTTTAATTAGGAAAATAAGAATTAATCAAGGCACTATTCAATTTAACTTTTAAAATGGGTGGTACGAGTGGCATGTTCTACAAAAATAAGTGAGTAATCATTAGTGTTCCTTTTTCATAAGTACAGCAGTATGACTAATATTTTTGTCAATGAAAACAATAATGCTGAGAATCATATGAGAATGAAGAACCAAAGCAGAAAATCTTCAGTGTATTAAAACCAATGACATTCTAAACTAAGATCAATGAATGATAAATAGCAGAGCTGAGCTTTTTAATTGGTGAATTTTCTTTCTCAAACAGAATATAAAAAGCATCACACAAAAGCCTTGACTTTCATATCATGATAACCAGTGTAAAGTTATTTATTGAGCACAGATTTATTTCAAGAAACATAATTCAACAAATCATTATTGAGTCTCTTATTATGACTATGATATTACAAGACAGATATTCATAACTGACATGGAAGTACCATACTAAAAGCTAGTATGGGAGTAATCTCAGACAACACTGTTGTTACTTCTACCTTATCACCAAACTCCTTCTCTCTTCACAACTCCATATACTCTATGGCCTTCACCCCACCCACAGTGGACAGGAGTCAGTAGGCTAGAGAGGGTTATGGAGGCCAAATGGAAAGTCTCTGTGGAACACAAAGCATTTAATATTGGTTTTGAAATATGGAAGGATTTAGGCATCTATAGATGAGAGCTGATTGAAAATAGCTTAGGTTACATTACAACGCAAAAAAAAAAAAAAAAAAGGCATTTTATAGAGAACATGTTCAAGAACTTAAGCACTAACAAAAAACAGGCTGACACTGCACCTTTTTATCTCAGACATTTAGAATTAGTTATGCAGGCCAACCTGTCTTACGAATTCCCTAAAGGAAAATGCTTCTCAAACTTCCCTACTAAAGAAAGTTAGTTTTTATTGTTTAGTCACGAACTCATGTCTAATTTTTTGTGACTCCATGAACTATAGCCTGCCAGGCTCCATTGTCCATGAGCACTGAAGAATTGATACTTCTGAATTCTGGTGCTGGAGAAGACTCTTGAGATCGAGAGTCTTGATCAAACCAAGGAGATCAAACCAGTCTCTCCTACAGGAAATCAGCCCTGAATATTCATCAAAAAGACTGATGTTGAAACTGAAGCTCCAATATTCTGGCCACCTGATGCGATGAGTTGACTCATTGGAAAAGACCCTGATGCTGGGAAAAACTAAAGACAGGAGGAGAAGTGGGCATTAGAGGCTGAGATGGTTGATGGCATCATCAACTCAATGGACATGAGTTGAGCAAGCTCTAGGAGATAGTGAAGGACAGGGAAACCTGGTGTGCTACAGTCCACGGGGTCACAAAGAGTTGGTCACAACTGAGCTACTGAAGAACAACAAAAAATATCTAGCCAGCTTGACCTAAATATGATCTAGTTTTAAAATTTCCTAGAAATTTCATTTAAAATTTGAATTCAACTCCATAATATATCAATCATGTCTTAATATTGATATGATGGCTTAAAATACCTTCTGGGAAACAATAGAAATTTTGATATCATTTGGGTTAAAATGCAAGATAAACTTGTACTGAGTCTCAAAGGTCTGAAAATTGAACTGAACTAAATAGATAGGACATTCACTGTGCATTAGTTTCAGCCTCTAGACAATTTCTTGTCTCCATATCGGCATCACAAAGTTTCATGATGATACTTTGATATGGATGGGAATAGACAGCTTCCACTTGGTCCCTCCAATGTGATCCTTGCTTGAAACTCCTGAGTAGCACCTTCATACATTGCAAAAGGGTAATCTGCATGACAAACACATACTGAGGAAGCAATGGTGTGTGACCTCACAAAATATGCCTAAAAGGACACTGCCATTTTCATGCTGGCCTCTTGGACTGCTCACTATTTAAGAAACCAGCTGTCCTATCATGAGGTGCCCACCGTGGAAAAGTCCACATGGGGAAAAACTGAGGCCTCCAATCAATGACAAGCAGCAGCCCTAACAATAGTTATGTGAGTGAGTCACAGTCTACATGGGGAAAGACTGAGGCCGCCAACCAACAACCAGCAACAACCATAACAATGGTTGTGTGAGTGAGTCATAGTCCACATGGGGAAAGACTGAGGCCTCCAAACAACAACCAGCAACAACCATAACAATGGTTTTGTGAGAGAGTCACAGAGAAACAATTCCTATAGCCTCAGGTAAATTTGCAGGTGACTGTAGCCCTAGATGATATCTTAACCGCAACTTCATAAAAGAATCAGAGTCAGAAATGTCCAGCGAAGTTACTCCTAATTCTTAATTTAAAAGAAGTCTAGGATAAAAATGTATATTTCTTTTTTTCTAAGGCACTAAGTTTTGGGATATTTTGTTATACATGATAAATTAATAATATGCAAGTGGATATAGGCAATGAATTATTTTTACTTCTTCATGAACTATGTGAAGAAAAAAACCTGAAAAAAGCATGTGCATGGTCCTAACAATAATTTGGTGGAGTTAAATTTTCAAGTTATAGCTTATAGAAAACTTATTGAGTTCATTTTCTTGGTAACAGGTAAAATTGCTTGTTTTATGTGACACATTGAAATATTCTCTGAATCGCTATTCAGTTTGTTTTTTAATGTCTTAGAAAAGTAAGTCATGAAAAGCTATTTTTCTTTCACAAAGAAATCTATTTCTGTCAAATCCAAATGAACTAAGAGTCACAAAGGATATAATATTCCATAGGATCAACTTCATCTTTGAGATGGAGTTGTTTGCAGAGTTTGAATGCAGAGTTCCAAAGAATAGCAAGGAGAGGTAAAAAAAAAAAGCCTTCCTCAGCAAACAACACAAAGAAATAGAGGAAAAGAACACAATGGGAAAGACTAGAGATCTCTTCAAGAAAATTAGAGATACCAAGGGAACATTTAATGCAAAGATAGGCACAATAAAGGACAGAAATGGTATGGACCTAACAGAAGCAGAAGACATTTGGAAGAGGTGGCAAGAATACACAGAAGAACTGTACACAAAAAGATCTTCAGATCAAGATAATCACGATGGTGTGATCACTCACCTAAAGCCAGTCATCCTGGAATGTGAAGTTAAGTGGGCCTGAAGAAGCATCAGTAAAAACAAAGCTAGTGGAGGTGATGGAATTCCAGTTGAGCTGTTTCACATCCTAAAAGATGCTGCTGTGAAAGTGCTGCACTCAATATGCCAGCAAATTTGGAAAACTCAGCAGAAGCCACAGGACTGGAAAAGGTCAGTTTTCATTCCAATCCCAATGAAAGGCAATGCCAAAGAATGCTCAACCTACCACATAATTCCACTCATCTCACATGCTAGTAAACTAAAGCTCAAAATTCTCCAAGCCAGGCTTCAGCAATATGTGAATCATGAACTTTCTGATGTTCAAGCTGGTTTTAGAAAAGGCAGAGGAACCAGAGATCAAATTGCGAACATCCATTGGATCATCAAAAAAGCAAGAGAGTTCCAGAAAAACATCTATTTCTGCTTTATTGAGTATGCCAAAGCCTTTGACTGTGTGGATCACAATAAACTGTGGAAAATTCTGAAAGAGTTGGGAATACCAGACCACCTGACCTGCCTTTTGAGAAACCTATATGCAGGTCAGGAATCAACAGTTAGAACTGGACATGGAACTACAGACCAGTTCCAAATAGGAAAAGGAGTACGTCAAGGCTGTATATTGTCACCCTGCTTATTTACCTTACATGCGGAGTACATCATGAGAAACACTGGACTGGAAGAAGCACAGGTGGAATCAAGATTGCTGGGAGAAATATCAATAACCAGATATGCAGATGACACCAGCCTTATGGCAGAAAGTGAAGAAGAACTAAGGAGCCTCTTGATGAAAGTGAAAGAGGAGAGTGAACAAGTTGGCTTAAAGCTCAACATTCAGAAAACTAAGATCATGGCATCCAGTCCCATCACTTCATGGCAACTAGATGGGGAAACAGTGGAAGCAGTGGCTGACTTTATTTTTGGGGGGCTCCAAAAAAATCACTGCAGATGGTGATTGCAGCCAATAAATTAAAAGACACTTACTCCTTGGAAGGAAAGTTATGACCAACCTAGAAAGCAGAGACATTACTTTGCCAACAAAAGTCAGCCTAGTCAAGGCTATGGTTTTTCCAGTAGTCATGCATGGATGTGAGTGTTGGACTATAAAGAAAGCTGAGTGCCAAAGAATTGATGCTTTTGAACTGTGGTGTTGGAGAATACTCTTGAGAGTCCCTTGGACTGCAAGGAGATCCAACCAGTCCATCCTAAGGGAAATCAGTCCTGGGTGTTCATTGGAGGGACTGATGTTGAAGCTGAAACTCCAATAGTTTGGCCACCTGATGGGAAGAGCTGACTCATTTGAAAAGACCTTGATGCTGGGAAAGATTGAACGCAGGAGGAGAAGGGGATGACAGAGGATGAGATGGTTGGATGGCATCACTGACTCAATGAACATGAGATTGGGTCAACTCTGGGCGTTGGTGATGGAAAGAGAGGCCTGGTGTTCTATTGTTCATGCGGTCGCTAAGAGTCAGGCATGACTGAACGACTGAATTGAAGTGAACTGAACAGAAATTTTGTCTATTCTCTAGGCTTTCACACAACCAAAAGCAAACACACAAACAAACAAAATATGGTATTGTTTCAATGTAGAAAAACTGGATTGTGTTTAATTAGAGTATGCATATGACAAAATCTTGGAACACTGCAAAATCTTCAAATGCATCCTCAAATGAAACACTGACAGTACAGGAAGTGTATCATATTGTTCTGAGTTTCATACATTAGCTGACATTCTGCCACTCATACAAATCAGTCCATCCACTTTGAGAAGAAGGAACACAATGTAATCTAGTATCCAGCAGTTTTAGATAAAATACAGGACAGTTAAATTGGAATTCCAGATAATAATTATTTAGTTTAACTGTATTCTGAATATTACATAGGATATATTTATACTAAAAATTACTATTTATTTGAAATTTACATCAGTCTGTGTGATGTTTAATTTTGTATCAAATTGAGTAGGCCCTGGGGTATCCAGATATGTAATCAAATATTTTTCTAGGTGTGTGTGTTTGTGTGAGGGTGTTTTTGAATGAGATTACAACTTACTGTGTAGAATGAACAAAGCAGATTGCCTGCCCTAATGTGGGTAGCCCCATCCAATCAGTTGAAGGCCTAAAGAGAGCATAAATGCTGGTACTCCAGCTAGTAAGTGCGAGCCTGTCTTGGTGCTGAAGGCACTGCTATTCAGTTGTTTTGGGTCTGAAGACATTGGTCTTTTCAGATGCAAACTGAAACACAGGCTCTTTTTATACATCAAGCTTTCAGACTGACACTGGGATCACACCGTTGGTTCTCCTGGGTCTCCAGCTTGCCAACTGTCTATAGATCTTGGGATGTCTTAGCTTTCATAATCATATAAGCCAGCTTTTCACAACTTTCTTTATCTGTATTGTACCCTGTTGGTTCTGTTCTTCTGGGAAACCTTGACTAATACCATCTGAATGTCCTGTATTTTTATTTGCTAAATCTTGTGCCCCTATCTCTGGATTTGCACTTTCTTTAGTAGTTCTAAGATTCAGAATAGTACTAATATTAATAATATTGATACTTCTACTAATAATAAAATTGAAATTGCTTTTCTTTTTCAGAAACCAATAATATATTCATATACTGTAATTGATGCTTTTGAACTGTGGTGTTGGAGAAGACTCTTGAGAGTCCCTTGGACTGCAAGGAGATCCAACCAGTCCATTCTGAAGGAGATCAGCCCTGGGTGTTCTTTGGAAGGAATGATGCTAAAGCTGAAACTCCAGTACTTTGGCCACCTCATGCGAAGAGTTGACTCATTGGAAAAGACTCTGATGCTGGGAGAAATTGGGGGCAGGAGGAGAAGGGGACGACCAAGGATGAGATGGCAGGATGGCATCACTGACTCGATGGATGCGAGTCTGAGTGAACTCCGGGAGTTGGTGATGGACAGCGAGGCCTGGCGTGCTGCGATTCATGGGGTTGCAAAGAGTCGGACACGACTGAGTGACTGAACTGAACTGAACTGAATGAATTATTTTATTCAGTTGCTCTAGGAAAAATGTTTTGCTATATGACCTTTATTTTACTAAGCTACATGTTCATGAATACTTGAACTCCAGCTCACAGTCACTTATGTGCTCAGTCCTGTCTAACTCTCTGCAACTCCATGGACTCTAGCCTGCCAGGCTTCTCTGTCCATGGGATTTTTCAGGCAAGAATAGTGGAGTGGGTTGCCATTTCCTCCTCCAGGGGAGCTTTCTGACTCAGAGATCAAACCCACATCTCCTGCATCTCCTGAATTGGCAAGTGTATTCTTTACCACTGAACCACCTGGGAAGCCCTGAACTCCAATTATCGAATTTGAGTAGCATGGAGGTCTACCATTTTCTAATTTTAAGGGTACATTTTTTTTTTTAAATCCTGGACTCCAGATGTAGGATGTAAAAAAATGTACCCATAAAAGTAGAAAATGGTAGAGCTCTATGGTACTCCTCCACGGTACTCAAATTTGAGTATTATCAACAGATAGTTTGGGATGGAGAAAGGTAACTTTCCCAACATCTTGCTAGGTATAAAAATTTAAAGAAAAGGATCTAGTCAGGGAATATCCTGAATGACCGCAATTCAGTTCTAATTCAACACAGCTCCACTAACAATGACCACACTAACTCAATTCTAAGCTGCACTTTGTCTCAGCTTCCAAAGTCACAGTGCTTGTTGCAGTCAACATCAAAAGAAACTTGCCTGATACCAGGCATGTGAGTTGTGACCCAGTAGAGACTGACTAGACAGATGTGGATTTAACGATATAAATTTATTGTTGCATGGAAAATATTAAATTATTTCCATTAGGAGTGTCACATAAATTAAGATCATTAATTAATGCATAATATTTCAAATTCATTGCTCACTAAACTAGCACTGTAATAAAAGACAAATTCATTGACAGCAACAGAATATGCCATCTCTTATAATTAGTCACTGGATTCTGAAACTGGAAGTAGGACCAAATGACTTATACATCAAAGAAAAAATGTACTATTCAACCACCAGATTTTTTTAATGAAAAATTTCAAGATTATTTTCAAAGTGCTTGTGTTTTCTGACAGGTATACATAGCTACAGTCACAAAGCAGAAAACAAAACCCACAAATTTAATACAGACTATAATTGAAGCAACCATAAAATCTGATACATCAGTTCAGTTCAGTCACTCAGTCGTGTCCGACTCTTTGCAACCCCATGAATCGCACCACGCCAGGCCCCCCTGTCCATCACCAATTCCCGGAGTTCACTCAGACTCACGTCCATTGAGTCAGTGATGCCATCCAGCCATCTCATCCTGGGTCGTCCCCTTCTCCTCCTGCCCCCAATCCCTCCCAGCATCAGAGTCTTTTCCAGTGAGTCAACTCTTCGCATCATGTGGCCAAAGTACTGGAGTTTCAGCTTTAGCATCATTCCTTCCAAAGAAATCCCAGGGCTGATCTCCTTCAGAATGGACTGGTTAGATCTCCTTGCAGTCCAAGGGACTCTTAAGAGTCTTCTCCAACACCACAGTTCAAAAGCATCAATTCTTCAGCGCTCAGCCTTCTTCACAGTCCAACTCTCACATCCATATCTGATACATAGATACATGTTATTCTCCCCACATAGCTTTTTGTAAAAATTTAATTGACAATATTTAAAATTAATATATTTCTATAGAATTCTAGGTTCTTGACCCTGATGAGGAATCTAACCATTATGATCATCTCCCTATGGTGACTTTGGTCCTACTCTCCTGGAATCCATCCTTCGAAGTATTCTCAATTTATAGAGACTGCTTGACAGGCATTTGGGTTGTATTTCTAGAATTCTTTACTGTGTCTCAAAAGTACACTGAAAATTCTGAAGGTGCCAAAGAGGTCAAGATTTCACATTCAGGTTATGAAAAGCAGTTAAATACCTGAAAACTGACTAAATGAACCCTTCAGACTTAGAGCTGCATGTGAACAAACTGCAGCTTCAAACTCTGATGTGACAGTGAAGAAGAACCTGTATGTATCAGTGCATTCACTTAGCAAGTATGTATTTGGTTCCTATGCTATTTCAAGTATTTGATGCAGTGGGTACACCAGTGAAAGCTCAGAGAAGACGCTTGCACTCATGAGCTCACAGCGCAGCTCATGGCCAACAAACTGATATGTAAACAAGAAATGTCAGGGGGTGGAAAGCATTAGGGTGAAAATCAGAGTGGAGGGCACAGAGCCTGACTGAGCAGCTGCTCCACGCTGCACAGTCAGGGAAGTTCTTTCCACTGAAGTGATGTGTATGCTGAAACTCAATTACAGACAGAAGCAGCACTGAAGAGATCTGGGATGTGATTTCCGGGGAGAAGCAAGGGCTGATACAAAGACCCTGAGCTCCAGATATTGAAGGAACAGAAGAAAGAGGAGTGCAGTTGAAACGTAATCATTAGAAGGAAGAAAGGTCTAGAAGTCAGGGAGGTCTTAGATTTATTCATGATAACGTTTCTCCATTTTTTTTCCTATGGGTTCCTTCACACTATTTAAAAAAGAAAAAAAATATAATACAAACAATGTATTTTATATCATATAACATATTAAATAATATGTAATACTGATAACATATATACAAAATATATATGTGTGTTAGTCACTCAGTCGTGTCTGAGTCTTTGTGACCCCATGGACTGTAGCCCGCCAGGCTTCTCTGTACATGGGATTCTCCCAGTAAGAATACTGGAGTCAGTTGCCACTCCCTTCTCCAGAGGATCTTCCCAACCCAGGGATCAAACCCAGGTGTCCTGCATTTCAGGCAGATTCTTTACCGTCTGAGCCATATGGTACCCTTTCCTCTTGCTTACTTACATACCATAGTACATTTCCAAACAAAGAAATCTATGTTTGTAGAATACTATTAACTTAAATGCAAACCTTACTCAGATTTCACCAGTTTGAATTTTGGTTTTTTTTGGTATGTATTTCTATTATGTTTTATCACATGTGCAGATTCGTGTAACCACCATCACTGTCATTACAGGACTGTTCTGTCACCTTCCACTGCCAACACACACACACACAAAGCTCCCTGGAAGCCAGGGACATGTTTTCTATAATATCACATAAGTTGTTTCTTTTTCACTGGGGTATAGTTGCTTTACAATGTTGTGTTAATTTCTGCTGTAAATGAGGTGAATCGTCTGTATGTATACACATCCCCTCCCTGATGGGCTTCCCTCCCCTCCCCCATCCCACCCATCTGGGTCCCCACAGAGCACTGAGCTGAGCACCCTGTGGTACACAGCATATTTCCACTGGCTATTTGTTTTATACACAGCAGTGCACATACATCAATCCCAATCTCTCAATTCATTTCACCCCGACCATGTCCACCCAACTGTTCTCTACGTCTGCATCTCTATTCCTGTAAAATTATGCTGTTTTTCTAGATTCCACCTATATGCATCAATAATTGATATTTGTTTTTCTCTTTCTGACTTACTTCACTCTGTGTGACAGACTTTTTGATTTAACTCAGCATAATGTCCTTGTGATGCATCCAAATTGCTGGCATGTTTCAATAGTTCATTCCTTTTAATTCTGAGCAGTTTTCCAGGTATGGCTGGACCACAGCCTGTTTTCCAATTTACTCACTGAAGGACACGAGAGTTGTTTACACTCCTACTAAAAATTACTGAAGATACCTAATAGTTTTTGTTTATGCATGTTACATACAGTGACATACACCATGTTAGGGGTTCAAACAGAGGCATTTCAAAATATTTATCTATTAATTAACTTAAAATATCAGTAAGAAATCTATTATAGGTTCATAGAAAGATATTATTTTATGAGAAATTTTTCCTACCAAAAAATCAGTGAGAAGAATGGCACTGTTTTATATTTTTGCAAACTTATTTAATATCTGGCTTAATAGAAGACTGCGGGATTCTCATATGCATTTCTCCATTCAATGTGTTGTGATATCACATGCCATGTGACCTCTTGAATTCTCCTCAAAACATACATGAGAGAATGAGAGGGAACAAGTCAATATCATCGTGGTTTGATGATCAAGTGCTTTTGACCTTGTGGACCACCTGGAAAGGTCTCCAGAATTCTCAAGACTTGCTGAATCACCATGTTACTGTCTTGGGTAATATAGAAGCTGGATTTTAAGGGAAAAGAAGTTCACTGTAGAGTTTAAACATGCAGTGGCTTTATTTGATTTATACTTTTTTGATATATCACTCCTCTGGTGTCTCTGTGCATAATAAATACCTGGGGTGGCTCAGTTCAGCTCAGTCACTCAGTTGTGGTGACCCCATGGATATGGCAACTTAGCAGCAGCAGCAGCAGCAGCAGCAGGACATGCTGCATGACAGGCCTCCCTGTTCATCACCAACTCCCAGAGTTTACTCAAACTCATGTCCATTGAGTCGGTGATGCCATCGAACCATTTCATCCTCTCATGTCACTGGGGTGGCTAGTGACAGCAAAGAACATGGAGGGCTTATGGAGGGGTTGACTAGGAGGCTCCTGGTAAGACACCACAGTACTCTGGAAGAGGGTGGCAGTGAAAGCAACAGTAATGGAGTGTGTCTTTAAGGTCTTGATCATGAAGCAGATATGGAAGATGAAACAGAGAGGAAACAGGAATCCCTCACTTATTTCGCACCTAATCACCAGTGTGTAAGAATGTGTTAGATAAAACCAGGAGGAGCAACAAGTTTTAGGGTGAGTTTGGCAAAAGATAAAAGTGTGTGCATCTAATGAGCCATATAATTTTGGTTTTTTTCCTCCCTCTTCCAAAGCTGCTATTAAATTGGGGGGTGCATCTTAAATTCAATGGCATCTCATATATAAGGAACTACACATCTTCTCTATTCTAATATTGTTTACAGATTAGAACTAAGTATAGATTTCCCCCACCCGCATCTTCTTTTTAATTTATTTTCTTTTTATTGAAGGATAATTGCTTTACAGAATTTTGCTCTTTTCTGTCAAACCTCAATGTGAATAAGCCATAGGTACACATATATACCCTCCCTTTTGAACCTTCCTCCAATCTCCCTCACCACCCCACCCCTCTAGGTTGATACAGAGCCCCTGTTTGAGCTTCCTGAGCCATACAGCAAATTCCCATTGGCTATCAATTTTACATATGGTAATGTAAGTTTCCATGTTACTCTTTCCATATATCTCACACTCTTCTAACCTCTCTCCATGTCCATAAATGTCTATTTCTCCATTGTTGCCCTGTAAATAAGTTCTTCACTACCATTCATCTAGATTCTGTGTATATGTATTAGAAAATGAAATTTATCTTTCTCTTTCTGACTCACTTCACTCTGTATAATGGGTTCTAGGTTCATCCATCTCATCAGAACTGACTCAAATGCATTCCTTTGAATGGCTGAGTAATAGTCCATTGTTTCACTGTATATATGGACCGCAACTTCTTTATCCATTCATCTGTCAATGGACATCTAGTTTGCTTCCATGTTCTAGCTATTGTAAATAGCACTGCAATGAACATTGGGATACATATGTCTTTTTCAATTTTGGTTTCCTTAAAGTACATGCCTAGGAGTGGGATTGCTGGGTCATATGGTGCTTTTATTCCTAGGTTTTTTAAGGAATCTCCATACTGTCTTCCATAGTAGCTGTATCAATTTACATTTCCACCAATAGTGCAAGAGCATTCTCTTTTGCCCACATCCTCTCCAGCATTTATTGTTTGTAGACTTCTTCATAATGGCCATTCTGACTGGTGTGAGGTGATATTTCAACGTAGTTTTGATTTGCACTTCTCTAATAATGAGTGATGTTGAGCATCTTTTCAGGTGTTAGCCATCTGTATGTCTTCTTTGGATAAATGTCTGTTCAGGTCTTTTCTGCACTTTTTGATTAGGTTGCTTGTTTTTCTGGCATTGAGTTGTATGAGCTGCTTGTATATTTTGAAAATTAATCCTTTGTCAGTTGTTTCATTTGCTATTATTATCTCCCATTCTGAGGGTTGTTTTTCCTCCTTGCTTATAGTTTCCTTTGCTGTCCAAAAGCTTTTGAGTTTAATCAGGTCCCACTTGTTTACTTCGGTTTTTATTTCCATTACTCTAGGAGGTGGGTCATAGAGGATCTTGCTTTGATTTATGTCATTGAGTGTTCTGCCTAAGTTTTCCTCTGAGAGTTTTATAGTTTCTGGTCTTACATTTAGGTCTTTAATCCATTTTTATTTTACCTTTGTTTATGGTGTTAGGATGGAGAAGGCGATGGCACCCCACTCCAGTACTCTTGCCTGGAAAATCCCATGGATGGAGGAGCCTGGTGGGCTGCAGTCCATGGGGTTGCAAAGAGTTGCACACGACTGAGCGACTTCACTTTCACTTTTCACTTTCATGCATTGGAGAAGGAAATGGCAACCCACTCTAGTGTTCTTGCCTGGAGAATCCCAGGGACAGGGGGGCCTGGTGGGCTGCAGTCTATGGGGTCGCACAGAGTCGGACAAGACTTAAGTGACTTAGCAGCAGCAGCAGCAGCAGTAGCATGGTGTTAGGAAGTGTTCTAATTTCATTCTTTTACATGTAGCTGTCCAGTTTTAGCAGCACCATTTACTGAAGAGGCTGTCTTTGCCCCATGGTATATTCTTGCCTCCTTTGTCAAAAATAAGGCACCCATAGGTGCATGGGTTTATTTCTTGGCTTTTTATCTTGTTCCACTGGTCCAAATTTCTGTGCCAGTACCATACTGTCTTGAGGACTGTAACTTTGTAGCATCCTGAAGTCAGGAAGGTTGATTCTTCCAGCTCCATTCTTCTTTCTCAAGACTGCTTTATCTATGGGGCCGTTTGTGTTTCCATATGAATTGTGAAAATTTTTTTTCTACTTCTGTGAAAAATGTCATTGGTAATTTGATAGGGATTGTACTGAATCTGTACATTGCATTTGGTAGTATAGTCATTTTCACAATATTGATTCTTCCTACCCAGGAACATGGAATATCTCTCCATCTGTTTATGTCATCTTTGATTTACTTCATTCAGTTCAGTTCAGTCGCTCAGTTGTGTCCGACTGTGACCCCATGAATCGCAGCATGCCAGGCCTTCCTGTCCATCACCAACTCCTGGAGTTCACTCAGACTCACGTCCATCGAGTCAGTGATGCCATCCAGCCATCTCATCCTCTGTCATCCCCTTCTCCTCCTGCCCCCAATCCCTCCCAGCATCAGAGTCTTTTCCAATGAGTCAACTCTTTGCATGAGGTAGCCAAAGTACTGGAGTTTCAGCTTTAACATCATTCCTTCCAAAGAACACCCAAGGCTGATCTCCTTTACAATGGATTGGTTGGATCTCCTTGCAGTCCAAGGGACTCTCAAGGGTCTTCTGTAACTCTTTCTTTCATTACTGTCTTATAATTTTCTGTGTACAGTTCTTTTGTCTCCTTACATAAGTTTATTCCTAGGTATTTAATTATTTATGTTGCAATGGTGAATGGGATTGATTTCTTAATTTCTCTTTATGATTTTTCATTGTTAGTATATAGAAATGAAAGTGATTCTGTGTTGATTCTGTATCCTGCAACTTTGCTAAATTCACTGATTAGCTCTAGCAATTTTCTGATACTATCTTTAGAGTTTTCTATGTACAGCATCTTGTAATCTGCAAACAGTGAGAGATTTACTTCTTTTTCCATCTGAATTCCTTTTATTTATTTTTCTTCTCTGATTGCTGTAGCTAGGACTTCCAAAACTATGTTGAATAATTGTGAAAGTGGACACCCTTGTCTTGTTCCTGACCTTAGTGGGAATGCTTTCAGTTTTTCACCATTGAGAATAATGTTTGTTGTAGGCTTAGACTATATGGCCTTTATTATGTTGAGGTAGGTTCCTTCTATGCCCATTTGTTGAAGAATTTTAATCATAAATAGGTGCTGAATTTTGTCACAGGCTTTTTCTCCATCTAATGAGATTATCATATGATATTTTATCTTTTAATTTGTTAATATGGTGTATCACATTGATTAATTTGTGTATATTGAAGAATGCTTGCATTTCTGGAATAAACCCAAGTTGATCATGGTGCATGAGCTTTTGGATGTGTTGCTAAATTCTGTTTGCTAAAATTTTGTTGAGGATTTTTGCATCTATGCTCATCAGTGATACTGGCCTATAGTTTTCTTTTTGTGTGGTGTCTTTGTCTAGTTTTCGTATCAGAGTAATGGTGGCCTCATAGAATGAGTTTGGAAGTGCTCCTTCCTCTGCAATTTTTTGAAAGAGTTTTAGAAGGATAGGCATTGGCTCTTCTCTAAATGTTTGATAGAATTCTCCTGTGGGGCCATCTGGTACTGGGCTTTTGTTTTTTGGGAGATTTTTGATCATAGCCTCCAAAATAAAGTACAATGGCTTGAGCCAGCATTAACCAAGTATAGATTTTTAAAGCAGTTTTATAACAAGTTTTATAAGTAAGAATGCACAAATATTTAATGATTCCATTTTCCTTTCCATGTTGTTGATAACTTTAGTTAGAAATAAACACGGCAGAGTCAGAACAAAGGATGTTAACTCAAGGCCAATATATCACTCAAGTAGTGTAATAATACTCACTTTTTTCAGATACTCATCTTGCTCAATTCCACCAGAGGATACTATATAAACAAAATTATTTTATTGAAGTAAAAACTGAGGTATATATTTAGACCCAGATATAAACAGAGATGCCTCAGTATCAGCAACAGATAATTAGAGTGTTCCTTGAGTGCCAAGGAATGTTCCTATAACAGATTCCAAGTCATGGGAGAGGTACTATCTAAATCTTTCAAGAATAAATTATAAACACAAAATGAGAATGGTAGGCTTCATCTTATAACGCAGTGACTATCATTCAGTTGGGAGACTGACAGAAAGAGAGAAAGCAATTTTCTTTTTGCATCTCAACTATTAAGGTTCTTTTTTCCCTTCGTCTTTTCAATATACCTCACATCTAACATATGGTATTAGAAAACAAAATCTATGCCTAGATTATCAGATTATGGCCACACAGAATCCAAAGGCAAATCCATTTTCCCGCAGATTGCTATTTGCTCACCACCACTTCCACATCTTTTCCTGAACAACGATTCAGTACAGTCTTTGGTTCAGGATGTCCAGGGATATTTTTTAAAATATTTTATCCCCAACACAAACTTTGCTTCCATTTGAGTGTTTGGCTAATACCTTGGTGTTATGCTTCAAGGAGGTAGATGATTAGTTACCTGTTAAAAAGAGACCTACACTGTTTTTATTTGGAAAAAAAGGCAGGGAGGCCTGGGCTACTTAATAATTAAATTCTATGATGGGGCTTCTTACATACTCCCTGGTTCAGTCAGACTGAAGAAATTATTCCCTGAAAATGTTTATAGCTTTTCACACATTACTCTTGAAAAAAAGTGAAATCTTATTTATCCACCTGAAGGAAACTGAAGCTTCACTTTCTTTGTGAAGACATCTCTTTCCTCCACAGAATTAGTCAGTTTTTTTTTTAATTTTTTCTGTGCTTCCCTCACATTGTGCTAACAACTGCCTCTTGGCTATATTCAAATGAGCAAGTGAGTAGACTGGGTTCCTTTACGGCAGAGCCTGTGTCTAGTTTGCATC
Organism: Budorcas taxicolor; assembly: GCF_023091745.1. Lineage (NCBI taxonomy): Eukaryota > Metazoa > Chordata > Mammalia > Artiodactyla > Bovidae > Budorcas > Budorcas taxicolor. Next base: position 3,876,586 of record NC_068924.1, on the reverse strand, counting down.
TGTGCTACTTGCAGCTCGTGCAAACACTCGTGCGTGGTGGGTGCTCAGTTTGCCTTCACACATATATGTACACTCATACATGCTAAGTCACTTCAGTTGTGTCCAGCTCTTTGCAATCCTATGGACTGAAGCTCGCCAGGATCCCCTGTCCATGGGATTCTCCAGGAAAGAATACTGGAGTCAGTTGCCGTGCCCTTCTCCAGGGCATCTTCTTGACCCAGGAGTTGAACCCATGTCTCTTCCATTTCCTGCACTGGCAGGTGCATTCTTGTGCACACATGTGCACAGGTAATTTTATAAATGTATAGCTACATTTCATTAAATAATAATGTTTATTCTGTCATACTGAAAGTCTTCCAAAGGTGAGAATTAAATAAACGACATCACAATGTGGGTCAATTTCACTTATTTGCTTACTGCTTAACAATTACTTCCAAGTACTTGATTCATTTCTTCATATTTAAAACCTCCTTCATCTAGAATAACACAAAGTGTAAATGCATGGACACATAGATGCATCACATATGGAAAACAGTGTGGAGATTCCTTTAAAAATTGCAAATAGAACTGCCTTATGACCCAGCAATCCCACTGCTGGGCATACACACTGAGGAAACCAGAATTTAAAGAGACACAGGTACCCCAATGTTCATTGCAGCACTGTTTATAATAGCCAGGACATGGAAACAACCTAGATGTCCATCAGCAGATGAATGGATAAGAAAGCTGTGGTACATATACACAATGGAGTATTACTCAGCCATTAAAAAGAATACATTTGAATCAGTTCTAATGAGGTGGATGAAACTGGAGCCGATTATACAGAGTGAAATAAGCCAGAAAGAAAAACACCAATATAGTATACTGACACATATATATGTAATTTAGAAAGATGGTAATGATGACCCTGTATGCGAGACAGCAAAAGAGACACAGATGTGTAGAACGGACTTTTGGACTGTGAGGGAGAGAGAGAGGGTGGGATGATTTGGGAGAATGGCAGTGAAACATGTATACTATCATGTAAGAAACGAATCGCCAGTCTATGTTCAATACAGGATGCTTGGGGCTGGTGCACGGGGAGGATCCAGAGAGATGATATGGGGTGGGAGGTGGGAGGGGTATTCAGGATTGGGAGCTCGTATACACCCGTGGCAGATTCATGTCAATGTATGGCAAAACTAATACAGTAATGTAAAGTAAAATAAAATAAAAAAAATTAAAAAATATTTCTGAAATTTAAGGAATGTCATGTTTTTAAAATGACATTCCCAATTAAAACTCTTGAGTTTGGACTCTTTGTCTGGATGCTATTAATATAACTTACTATTCAGGGTTGCCTGAATAACAGATGCCTTCTCTCTGGGAGAAGGGAAGGCAGACTGCGCCAATGAAGTGGCAACTGTTAGAAGCACTCACGGGGAATAGTGACAGAGAATGTTTAGATTTTCTTGGATGAACAACTGAGTCAGCCACATCGGCATTGAGGAAGAGTGAGGCTACATAATATCAGAGCAGCCAGATCACTCTCTCAGCCAGGAAAGCACTCCTAGTACTCACTGATGCAAGGTCCACCATCTACATCCAGGAAAGTGCTAAAAGTGCAGCTGCCCATTAGCTACATCACATTCAAAGCATGAGCATCAAAGCAGAATAAAGAACTATAGGGAAAAAATCCACTGAGAAGAGACACAAAAGAATTACAGTTACCTCTATCTTTGTTTGTGTGTGCTCAATTGTGTCCAACTCTTTGCAACTCCATGAACTGTATTTAAGGAAATCCAAAAGCTAACATTGGAGAGTAAAAAACATATGCATACCCAAGTCATAAGCCGGGAATGCAAGACTGTCTTCAAACATGAAGTAGGTGATAGACTTTGGAGTCACTGAGAGTATTTCACGAAAGATGAGGTTTTGAACAGGACCCTGAAATATTGGAACAATGTGAATAGGTGATAAAAAATGAGCTTGAGCATCAAGGAATTAATTTACAATGGATTTGGAACCCCAGGGACTAGAAAAAGAAGAGTTAAAAGAAGGTCTTTTCTCCTCTGAGCTTGAATCAGAAGGATTCAGAGCTTGAATCCCTAGGAGGCAGCCTTTGCACTGTCAAAGCTAAAATAATTGAAAGCAACACTGTTAAGCAATGGTTAAGAGATGACCACAGCATTCTTGACTTTCCTGTTGGCTCAGATGGTAAAGAATCCACTTGCAATGAAGGAGACCTGGGTTTGATCCCTGGGTTGGGAAGATCCCCTGGATAAGGGAATGACAATCCACTCCAGTTTTCTTTCCTGGAGAATCCCAAGGACAGAGGATCCTGGCAGGCTACAGTCCATGAGGTTGCAAACAGTTGGGCATGACTGAGCGACACACACACACACACACACACACACACACACACACACACACACACACAGCATTCTAAGTGCAGGAGATTATGCCTTTGTCTAGGCAGTTTTGAGTTGGAAATCCCAAGTTTATACAAAGTAAAAATTCAACTGAAAGAATAAAATAAAATCGCATAGTCATATCAACTCAGAATTTAGAGTTTACAAAGTGCTGCTGCAAAAATCCAGAGAAGGCAATGGCACCCCACTCCAGTACTCTTGCCTGGAAAAGCCCATGGACGGAGGAGCCTGGAGGGTTGCAGTCCATGGGGTCGCTGAGGGTCAGACACAACTGAGCGACTTCACTTTCGCTTTTCACTTTCATGCATTGGAAAAGGAAAAGGCAACCCACTCCATTATTCTTGCCTGGAGAATCCCAGGGACGGGGGAGCCTGGTGGGCTGCTGTCTGTGGGGTTGCACAGAGTCGGACACGACTGGAGCGACTTAGCAGTAGCAGAAGCAGCTGCAAAAATCACATCAATCGATCCTCACGAATCCTCATGGAGAAACCCTGTATAGAAGTGAGTCTTGGCAAGGTGAGGATGACATCGGTGACTGGCCAGCCAATGAGAGCACCAAGACTTGACATCGTATTTACTTCCTACCACAAGACGCAGGCCTCTTAACTGTTAAAGTCTAACAAAGAATGCTCTAACAAAGCCTCCCTGACATAGTTGATGCATAATCCAGCTGTTACAACAAAATCAATACACATTATCAGCAACAGACTTATCATAGCAAGGGACGCAAAACTAGTACAGGCGCTCTCCAGATATAGAGATTTAAGAGGCGGTTTCCGTGCCTGAGATCTAGACAATAGAGAGAAGAACATCTTAATACAAGTCTCTGCCCCAAATTAGTTAAGATCAATATTGACAAGCTACTAATGTTTTATCAATCAAAACTATAATTTTAGATTGACTGCAGTGTCATCTCTTCTTCAAAAGACAGCGTGGACGGTAGAAAAGGAAAAGACATCTTAAATTATATTTCCTCTCTTTTTTCCCCTCTAAACATTTGGAACCATATGTGGAACCATTTCAACCATATTTGGAACCATTACAACAACAGCAGTAACAAAGTAACCAGCTATGAATCTCACAAAAATTGATTTTTCCATTTTCACATGTGGGTTTGTGGCTTTCAAAATTTCCAGTTAAAATTCAACACTAGTTAGATAACTTTTAGTACTCAGTCAATGCCCTTCCCTTCTTAAAAAAGGATGTGTGTGTATATATGCATATATATATATATACACAATATATTAAACTTTAGATTCAACCTATGAATTCCTTTTAAGACATAGGTATAGCAGAACAAACCGTTGTGGAAAATTTTGCATTAATTGAAAAGAAAAAACCCACAGCACTATTTTTAAAAATATAACGTTTCAAGAACATTTTCCCGCAATGGACAAAGACATCTAAGTGGAATTAACGACTCTTGCTGCTTGTGTCACATTTCTGAGGCAGGCCCAAGGCTAAGCCAGAGCCTTCCTCCAACTGCCTGGAATGTGCACTTTATTGATCTGCTGGGTCTCACCCAGGAACTATGTTTGTGGAAGTTGCAGCAGTCACTGTGACCGTGACAGAGCTTATATTAAGACTTTAAAACAGATGTAGCAACTTGGCCCATGACTAGTCTCTCAGAAACCCCTTGGGTAAAATAGCAGGTCTAATGTTAAAATCCTAAAGCTTTCCCTAGGGCCTCTAACCCAGCTGAAACAGTGTAATTTCCACAGATACAGAGCTGATGCCTCAGGTGTGGAAAGAAAAGAGCACTGTAAATTAAAATAGACTCTCTGACAGTCTTTAGCCAAAATTAAGCTTGCTTATATCTGTGTAAGCATGGCGTAGAAATAGTTTTGTAAATGGTTTTTCAGTTGAACACATTTAAAAATTAAAATCATGTTAATTGCTTTTACCTTCTTAAAAAAGGATATACATAGTATACAAAATATATAGATATATAGACATATAGAGAGTATTAAACTATAGATTCAACTATGAATTCCTTTTAAGACATAGATACCATAACATCCTTAATTGGTATCTAAAGAAGAGACATGTCCTCCATTCCATACATTTCCAAATTCAGCCCTTCTCTATTTTTACATGACCCAGATAGAGCTAGTCACAGGAAACACTTTGCCCAGTGTGACTGAGCTTATAGCCTCTAGGGTATGTATCCTAAACTGATTCGCATTTGATTCACTTCCACAACAACGCTCAGGGAGATGGTACTATACAATTGCTGGAGGTAGGCTACCAAATTGTCTTAAATGAGTCAGTTTTCACAGCTGCTGAAAGGGTCCCAAGATTGCCCTTGAATGAGAAGTAAGCTAAGACTTACTCCTTAGGAGTTATGTTTTATGTGCTTTAGAATAAAGCCTATGCTGCTTATATAAAACAAGATGACAATCACCATTATATAACTAATGGCTTCATAATTTTGATTTTGACTTGTTCTAAAATCTATACCCCGTTGCAAAAATGATCTAATATTTAGAGACTTGTAGGTGCAACAGACTGTGAGAAATGAATAAGCTGTCTGAAATAACTACAGTCATATCTGTCAGGATGGAAGCAAATCTGGCCGGCAGTAAAGGAGAGGCTGACTTATATAAGCATCCCCAGCAACTGTCAAACAAACCTTACATGTGATGTTTTCCCATATATTTTCTACACAATATCCCACATAACCATCACATCAGTCCAATGAAAGAAGAATGACTATTGCTAATTTAGACATGAAAAAAGCTACAGCTTAGAGAAAAACAGGGGGTCACCAAGTTAGTAAGATTAACCCAAGGCTCAGACAGCAAGGTGATGTTCCCAAGATCACACAGCTGATACATGACAGCACCAGAATTTGAATCCCTACAAGTCTGACTCAAAGGCAGAGTTTTCATCAATATCATGTGGCCTCCTGGTGGGTTCTGTAGCTTCTTCATGTGTCTAAACTATTCAGCGTATGGTTACTGTTTATCAGGCAATAGCTAGGTGTTTAGGGTATATCAACTCATTAAATTCATAGAACAACCTTGTGAGAAAGGAGATTTTATAACTCACATTTTACAAAAGAGAAAATTGCCTGTGCTCACATGCAGCAGAGCCCTGGGGATGGTGTACTTTCCTGAACGACTAAGTACAAAAACAGCAAAACAGACATCAAACTTATTATTTTCACCATTTTAAAATCAGTTAGAATGATAAACCATAAAAAATAGCTTTCCTCACAGATTAGAAATCATCACTGCCAAAGGACATATTTTTTATAATTAATACTTAGAACTTTACCATAAGTAAAAATAAAACTAATACCTTTTCTTATAACTAAACATTTCTTCAGAAAAAAAAAACAAAAAACAAAACACTAAGTCTAATCTTCCTGAAAGAAAATCATATCACTGGTACATGCATAAGTAAGTACTGTAAAAAATTTTGAGAAACATAATCCATTTTTTATAAAAGGTGCTTCGCTGGCATTAGGTTTTTCTGACAAGATAAATGTCTTGACTTACGTAAGTAGTAGAAAATCAATACTGGTTATGGGAAAAAACAAGACAAGATCATCTTGGGATTTAAAAAATATGTCCTGCATTCTCATCCCCTCTTATGTTTTTAAGGTTGACCCAAGGAGAGAATGAGTCACTCCACAGGTGGGCTGAGAACATGCCAGGGCCAACATCTTCTCTGAATTCAGCCTACTACAGAATTATAAAATAGAGGGAGTCTGTCTCGGTTCCTTTCCCGGTGCTTTCTGCCTCTCTTCCCCACTCTGTGGTCGCCCACGTCCCAGTACAGGCATTCACCTTGCTTTCTGTCAGCTGAAACCTAAATGCTTCTGAGTTTCACAAGCCAGCGGCTCTTCCAGAATTTGATTTTCACTGAGAATTCTGTTTGCCTTGCCAGGAACATTTTCCCCAATGTCAGTGTTTTCAAATCAAGAGCTCTGAAGCCCGAGAGTTCCTCTGGGGCTACCCCAGTAGTGCCAAGAAAACTGAAAGGGCAAAATAATGTTCCTCCTCCTCACCGTGAAACAAAACGTCTCTTCTTTTACCAGCTTTACAGATCAAGATTCTGTGGAGCAGTTCTCAAATGGGTAAAGTGAAGGCTCTTATATGGGTACACTTTTCATAATATTCTCTTAGAAAGCTTGCTTTTTTCTTCCTCTAACCTCCCAAACCCTTTACCCCTTACCTAATTACATCACCAAATTACAAAATGTTATGGGTCTCCACCCATCTTCTCTTTCTCCTTTCTTAATAAAGTCCAAGCCTTCATGTGCCTCTGACTCTCATTATTTAATTCTCTTTGTCAGGCCTTTGCTGTATGGGTTTACCTCCCTCTTTTCATTCTAACATCTCCCATATTTTCAAAAAAGTCCTCTTAGTCTCACCATCTCCTTCAGCTACTGCCACATCTCAATTCCTCAACTGCTTTTCAGAGAAAAAAAACAAAAACAACAACAAAAAAACCTTTGAAGAGTTATCTACGCATGTTGTCAGCTCTCTCCCACCTTGTTCGTCTTTGACTTCCCGCCAGCCTTGCATCAGTCTACATAACTTCACCAGTTCTGCTTATGTTATACACAAAGTGATCTTTATGTTGTTAGACATGATTGGACCTGCTTTGATTCCCGGGTCCCCAGCCTCCCCAGCAGCATTTGGCACATCAGCCAACCCCCTATCTTGACGTCATCTTGGTCACTGACTCAGCTCAGCTTCTTGACCACCCACTCACCTCTCTTGGCTTCCCGTAGCCATTCTACAGTAGCACCTGCTGTTTCTTCTTCCTCTAACCCAGCTCTCAATATAGGAATTCCTTGGTCATCAGTTCTGGCTCCTTCTGTCTCTCTCTCTCTGCATATAGCCTTCTTAGGTTGCCTCATCCATACAACATAATTTCTGTGCCAAGAATGCCAAAATTTATACCTGAGGACCAGGATAACATATCCCAAAACCTACTTGAGATGCAATCATCTCAGATATACCTTTCTCTAAATTGAACTCTTCAACTTCCCCCTCAAAGCATGTCTTCCTGCTCAGTAAATGGCATGAATCTAATCTTCAACATTGAGAGCTCCCTTCTCTCTCATCTTCCTCATCCAATTGTTTGCCAAATCTCATCCAGTCTGTTACCTATACCTATATCCATACATTATTTTCTTCAGTCTTACTTTCTCCATCTGTACTAGCAAAGCTTCAGCTGTGACATCTTCCTTTACCTGGATAAAGGCAAGAGACTCCTGGCTGCTTTTGCCATGCACCTCCCCCCTTCCAATTCACACTGTTGAGTAACAGTCTTAAAAAGTACATCAGATTATGTCACTCTCCTTTTTAAAGTTCAGTAAGACATTCTACTAAACTGAAAACAAAGTTAGAATTCCTAAACATGCCCACAAAATGTTGCATGATCTGTCTTCCTCTGGGAGTTGGTGATGGACAGGGAAGTCTGGCATGCTGCAGTGCATGGGGCAAAGAGCCAGACATGACTGAGTGACTGAACTGAACTAGGTTTCTAATTCTCTTCCAAGCTCACAGCACACCAGTCAGACTGGTGCCCTGTCAGTTACTCAAATGCATCAAGATTATTCCTAGCTAATATTTCTTTTTCTTGTAGATTCCTCTACCTTGAAATATCTTCCCTCTCTTGTTAACCTCACTCACCTCATCTTATGCTTCAGATCTCAGTTCAAATATTACATCATCAAATATCTTATCTGACAACCCACGTAACCTCAGTTAATCCCACTACTCTCTAATTTCAGTATATTTATTTATTTTTTGTTTGCTTTTTGTCACCTAACTAAACTACAATCTCCATGATTGCAAGAAGTAGATATTTCTGAAATGCTGTATATCCAGCACCTATGACAGTGCACAGAAGGAAAATGGCAACCTACTCCAATATTCTTGTCTGGAGAATCTGTGGACAGTGGAGCCTGGAGGGCTACTGTCCACAGAGTCGCACAGAATCGGACACAACTGAAGCAACTTAGCATGCATGCATGCATGACAGTGCATGTAGGAGGTGATAGAGAATTACATGTAAGTTAGGAACCGAGAAGATTTTGACTATTTAAAATAACTCTTCCCATTGCAGTGGCCACCCCCTCAACTCTAATATGGGCCCTATAAAAAGGAGGCTGGTGGGAGACTTACAAGCTCCTGTTTTCATTCACAGCAAGACTTTTCCATCCACACCTACAATTCCTATTACAGTATCTATTTTTGTAACATCATCACTGACTGCTTGGAGATGAAAAAAAGACAAAGAAAATGAGAGGAGGATAAAGAGAAAATGACTTAATTTTCATAGCTGAAGCAGATTTGATATGTAAGAAATAATCTCACCATTTTCTTTTAAGATTCTGCCTATAAAAACACACTCCATAGAAAAGCCTATTGTCTCTATAATGAATACTTGCACATGCAATCTCCATTACTGGTAATGTGTGCAAAGACCAGATATATAGCTCCAATCTTTAGAAGGAAGCATCCTACAAACTCTAGTATCATATTTATCTCCTCATGAATTTAGCACTAGAAATGAAATCCTGCTTACTGATATATGAAAAGATAAAAATGTGAGTTAGCTCTATGAGCTCTGAAGCAGATTATTTCACAACCCATACTTTGAAACAATAACTCATTCAATACTCTCCCAGTGGCATGGAAAAAGTAATACAATCTTCAGATGTGCCAAAGCAGTTTCCTAAAGAATTACTAAGACACTTAAAGAATCTAACATTAAGTTCTAAAACTCGTTATTACTGCAGTTAAGTTTTTATAATGGGTACCTTGAAAAATAATAATTTCAATCTAAAATTACTAATTGAAGTTATAAAATGAGTCACAATTTCAGTTTTCCCTAAGCACTTGTTCAAGAATCTAAATGTTCAATAACTATCTTATTTTTCCTGCAAAAAAAAAAAAAAAAGAAGAAGAAGAAGAAGAAGAAGGCTATATGGTTGTAAAAGCAAAAAAAAAAAAGAAAAGACAAAAGAAGTTTATCTATAGCTACTATAATATGGGTATTGGTCAAAATATTAGGAGTGATGGGAAAACTGCAAATGGAATACACTGAATTTATTGTGTAACTTAAAAGCAAATAGTAATGAATAATAAAAAAAGGTGAGTGATGTATTTATTTAACTTGATTTCATCTGAGAATGACAAAGAAACAATGGGCAGGGTGGCTCAGTGGTAAAGAATCCTCTGACAATAAAAGAGACATGGATTTGATCCCTGATCCACGAAGATCCCACATGTCCTAGAGCAACAAAGCTGGACAGACAAGACTGTTGAGCCTATGCTCTAGAATCCAGAACTACTGAGCCTATGGGCCACAACTTGAAGCCTCATGCCCTACAGCCCATGCTCTGCAACAAGAGAAACCACTGCAGAAAGAAATCTGTGCACACAACTAAAGAAGAGCCCTCATAGCAACAAAGACCTAGCACAGCCACAAATAAACAAATAAGTAAATAAATAATTTCAGGAAAGGTTAAAAAAAAGTTGCCTTTAAAAAAAGAAGAAGCAATGGCAATTATAGTCACTAATAAGTCTTCAAAATCCATTTGCTCATTCAATAGACATTTTCAGACTCTACAGAACACAAGGCACTCGGCTTGGAATGAAAGAGGATACATAGAAGGTACATATGTTCTTTCATTCAATACATATCATGCAAGCAGCCATTCAAAAAGCATCTCTTCTGTTCAGTTCAGTTCATTCACTCAGTTGTGTCCGACTCTTTGCGACCCCATGAATCGCAGCACGCCAGGCCCCCCTGTCCATCAACAACTCCCAGAGTTCACTCAGACTCACACCCATCGAGTCCGTGATGCCATCCAGCCATCTCATCCTCTGTCGTCCCCTTCTCTTCCTGCCCCCAATCCCTCCCAGCATCATAGTCTTTTCCAGTGAGTCAACTCTTGGCATGAGGTGGCCAAAGTACTGGAGTTTCAGCTTTAGCATCATTCCTTCCAGAGAAATCCCAGGGCTGATCTCCTTCAGAATGGACTGGCTGGATCTCCTTGCAGTCCAAGGGACTCTCAAGAGTCTTCTCCAACACCACAGTTCAAAAGCATCAATTCTTCAGTGCTCAGCCTTCTTCACAGTCCAATTCTCACATCCATACACGACTACTGGAAAAACCATAGCCTTTATTAGACGGACCTTAGTCAGCAAAGTAATGTCTCTGCTTTTGAATATGCTATCTAGGTTGGTCATAACTTTTCTTCCAAGGAGTAAGCGTCTTTTAATTTCATGGCTGCAGTGTCTTATTCTGTAGAGGATTCTGGGATCACTGATCAAGCTGCCTCATTCAAGAGTGGTCAGTATTTAATAACTTGGACAACAATTCAAGCTATCTTTTGTAACTAGGCACATTAGCATATGGGACTGGTGTCAGATGTAATTATGGAAGAAAAAAATCCATGGTACAGTTTTCCTGTGACTTAAAATCCTCCAAAAGGCATAAAACTCCAGTTGTGTTAAGGAGTAGTGATGTGATCAGACAGCTTAAAAGGAGATGCATTATATGGTTAGAACTTGAATAATCACAAGGTGATTATTCAAGAAAATTAGAGATACCAAGGGAACATTTCATGCAAAGATGTGCACAATAAAGGACAGAAAAGGACTGCACCTAACAGAAGCAGAAAATATTACAAAATGGTGGCAAGAATACACAGAAGAACTATACAAAAAAGATCTCCATGACCCAGATAACCATGATGGTGCAATCACTCACCTAGAGCCGGACATCCTGGGATGTGAATTCAAGTGGGCCTTAGGAAGCATTGTTACAAACAAAGCTAGTGGAGCTGATGGAATTCCACTTGAGCTATTTCAAGTCCTAAAAGATGATGCTGTGAAAGTGCTGCAGTCAATATGCCAGCAAATTTAGAAAACTCAGCAGAGGGCACAGGACTGGGAATGTCAGTTTTCATTGCAATCCTAAAGAAAGGCAATGCCAAAGAATGCTCAAACTACCACACAATTGCACTCATCTCATAAGCTATTAAAGTAATGCTCAAAATTCTCCAAGCCAGGCTTCAACAGTATATGAACTAAGAAATTCCAGATGTTCAAGCTGGTTTTAGAAAAGGCAGAGGAACCAGAGATCAAATTGCCAACATCTGCTGGATCATGGAAAAAGCAAGAAATTTCCAGAAAACATCTACTTCTGCTTTATTGAGTATGCCAAAGCCTTTGACTGTGTGGATCACAATAAACTGTGGAAAATTCTGAATGAGATACCTTAACTGCCTCCTGAGAAATCTGTATGCAGGTCAAGAAGCAACACTTATGGACATGGAACAACAGACTGGTTCCTTACTGGGAAAGGAGTACATCAAGGCTGTATATTGTTACCCTGCTTATTTAACTAATATGCAGAGTACATCATGAGAAACGCTGGGCTGGCTGAAGCACAAGCTGGAATCAAGATTGCTGGGAGAAATATCGATAACCTCATTTATGCATTTGAAACCACCCTTATGACAGAAAGTGAAGAGGAACTAAGGAGTCTCTTGATGAAAGTGAAAGAAGAGAGTGAAAAAGCTGGTTTAAAACTCAATATTCAAAAAACAAAGATCATGGCATCTGGTCCCATCACTTCAGGGCAAATAGATGGGGAAAAAAGGGAAATAGTGACAGACTTTATTTTCTTGGGCTCAATCACTGAAGATGATGACTGCAGCCATGAAATTCAAAGATACTCGCTCCTTGAAAGAAAGGCTATGACCAACCTAGACAGCATATTAAAAAGTAGAGACATTACTTTGTCAACAAACGTCTGTCTAGTCAAAGCTATGGTTTTTCCAGTAGTCATGTATGGATGTGAGAGTTGGACCATAAAGAAAACTGAACATCGAAAACTTCATGCTTTTGAACTGTGGTGTTCTAGAAAACTCTTGAGAGTCCCTTAGACTGCAAAGAGATCCAACCAGTTCATCCTAAAGGAAATCAGTCCTGAATAATCATTGGAAGAACTGATGCTTAAGCTGAAGCTCCAATACTTTGGCCACCAGATGTGAAGAACTGACTCTTTGGAAAAGACCCTGATGCTGGGCAAGATTTAAGGCAGGAAGAGAAAGGAACAGCAGAGGGTGAGATGGTTGGATCGCTTCAGCACCTCTATGTACTCGAGTTTGAGGATGCTCCGGGAGTTGGTGAAGGACAGGGAAGCCTGGAGTGCTGCAATCCATGGAGTTGCAAAGAGTTGGACACGACTAAGCAACTGAACTGAACTGAACTGAACTGAACTATATAAAAACTTCTTCAAAGAAATGTGCTAAGTCTCTGAGTGCTATGCCTCACTGAAAGCAGGTGGCGATATTCAAAAGCACCATGTAAATCAGTTGTTTGTTACCTCAAACACTGATACCACATGCAGATTTACATATATCTACAAGAACACTATACAGAAAATTCTAATTCTTCACCAGTAAGGACTTCCTTCATGCTGTTCATCATAAAAGTTAAAATGTAACAATAATAACAGTCTACATTTAAGTGAAACAACTTATAAGCCCATCACTGTGTTAAGCACTTGACATGCATCATTTATACACTTGACATGCATGCAGAAATCCTGCAAGTGGAGGGGCTCCAAGATCATCATTTTATAAAATGAAGAAACAGAGATAAGGGTCACCTAAGGGTAACTCATCTGAGATCACACAGAGAGTTAATAGCTGAGCTCATACTGAAGCCAGGTCTCTCACTTGAAGCTTTTGCTCCCCAAGACAAAGGTAAAGCAGGGAGGACAGAGTGCTAAAATTAGGTCCGTAAGTTCTGGTTCTCATATGATCCACTGTTCATTACGCAGTATCTGTTGGCAATTAGCATTCTCAAATCACCTGAGTTATCTAACAAGTCATAGGCCCTGATGAAATGCCTGCTGGGTAGAGTCACTTCACTTAAACCAAGGAATCAGAGTTGAGAATAAACTATGGGAAAGAGAAAAGTAAACCCTGTCCATTCATCAGTTTTCTCTCAACCCACATAAGATCATTCTTATAAAAGAAAGAAGAGGGATGTGTCTCCAGTTAAGTAAACTGTCTTGTAAATATTTTCATGTTTTTCAAATGCTTATTCAGCTTTACATGTCATTGACATGTGGAGTCAGTGATATTCTATATAGAATTGATGGCTCATATTCAACTGTGCAAGCTTGTAATTTCCAAAATAACATATGAAAATAATGTCACAATCAGACAAAGGAGAGGGACAGTAAAAAAGATGAAATACAAAGTATTCACATAAAAGAATTCTTGGAAATGTTTCTTGGGTCTTGATGGAAAATTCATACTCTTTCAAAGAAAAAGTAAACTTCGAAGTTTGGTATATATAAGTAGATGTTTATAACATCATGAATTGGGGGAAAAAACGTAAGTTTGTGACAAGGCTACAAAGAAGTCCCGAATAACATGTGTAGTTGTCAGAAATTCCTGATATAATGATTGTTTAAAAAAAATGTATAAGGTTTATAAAAGTTATTTTAGAAATTTTGTTATAATATTTGCTTAAAAATGACACAGCAATATAGAAGTTTAAAAATTATGCATATATTAAAAACATAACAGTTTTTGCTCTGAGAAGAATAAATCCTTGATAGATAACTTAAAGCATTCAGACAATGTGACTTAGCAAATTGTGGAATCTCAAACTTCCATGAAGCCCAGTTGTAAACAAGATGAGGTAATTCTGATTTTTCCTCATGAGTCCACTAACTGATGGCATATGCTTACATTTTTCAGCTCTGAACAATGTCAGCATACCACCAGGAAACACAGCCAGAATTACATCATAACACACGCTTTTTTTTTAAGTGACAAAATAACTATCTCTGCATTAGCATAACTTTCAAACAGTGTTGGCAAAGACCTCTGTTTCTAAAAGTAGGCATAATTTATATTAATAAAGTTAATATACCAATAAAGACTCTGGGTGAATTACTGGAATTGACATGCATAAGATAAAAATTTCACTCATTCAGTGAATTCAGTTGATATTGATTGCCTATTCCCTGCAAGGCATTTTGCTGTGTGTAGCAGGCAAAATAAAAACTGCTAGTTCTAGGCCTTTCACAAGCTTTACACAGAGAAGCAGAAATGAAAAGAAGTCCTCCTTATTATATAAGTAATTGTATCCAGAATTCTAAGCCATGGTTTTAAATCATTTATTCATTAAAACAAAATTACTGCCTTATGACCCAGCAATCCCACTGCTGGGCATACACACCAAGGAAACCAGAATTGAAAGAGACACATGTACCCCAATGTTCATCGCAGCATTGTTTATAATAGCCAGGACATGGAAAAAACCTAGATGTCCATCAGCAGATGAATGGATAAGAAAGCTGTGGTACATATACACAATGGAGTATTACTCAGCCATTAAAAAGAATACATTTGAATTAGTTCTAATGAGATGGATGAAACTGGAGCTGATTATACAGAGTGAAGCCAGAAAGAAAAACACCAATATAGTATACTAACACATATATATGGAATTTAGAAAGATGGTAATGATAACCCTGTATGCGAGATAGCAAAAGAGACACAGATGTATAGAATGGACTTTTGGACTCTGTGGGAAAGGGAGAGAGTGGGATGATTTGGGAGAATGACATTGAAACATGTATACTATCACGTAAGAAATGGATCACCAGTCTATGTTCAATACAGGATACAGGATGCTTGGGGCTGGTGCACAGGGATGATCCAGAGAGATGATATGGGGTGGGAGGTGGGAGGTGGAAGGGCACAGGGATGATCCAGAGAGATGATATGGGGTGGGAGGTGGGAGGTGGAAGGGGGGTTCAGGATTGGGAACTCATGTACACCTGTGGTGGATTCATGTCAATGTATGGCAAAACCAATACAGTATTGTAAAGTAAAATAAAGTAAAAATAAAAATTAAAAAAAATAAAATAAAAATAAATTAAAAAAAAGTAAAAAATTACTGAGCCCTTCACAATTTTTTTCATCACAGTGCTCTGGGCAGGTATTTGCTCTTGGCATTTGAGATGAAACTGAGATATCATGCTGGAACTAGAGACCAGACTGAGATAGGAAGCCTAGGAAAGCCTCAAAACATTTGAAGAGCCCAACAACAGCTTGGTTTGTTTTTTATGGGCAAAGAAAACTGTGAACCAAGCCATCCCTGTGCTGTGCACTCAGTCACTTCTGCTGTGTCCTATTCTTTGTGAACCAAGCCATCCACAGTACGTCTATTTCCCAAGCCCTTACCTGTTACTTCCTAAAATTCACTATAGTTATTTTACAACTTGCTTCCTGAGGATCAGGCTTCTAATTTAGCATGCATTTAGGGATTACTGGAAGTCAGGAAAGCTGGAAGGCACCCTCTAGCTCATTCCAAGTTACCAGTGTCTCCCTGGGAAAAGCTTGTTCACACATCTGGCACCCCAGCTGTTGTGGCTGCCACTTGAGAAACAGGATGCTGGGTCACCTGGCTCTGCCAACAGGACTTGCATTCAGGAGTTCCATAGGACTGTAGCAAATAAGTAAATTCTTAATGGGCTCAGAAGCATCCTCCTCTCCATATATATATATATATATATATATATATATATATATATATATATATATACACACACACATACACACACACACACACACACACACACACACACACACACACACATACAGCCAGACTCAGCTCAGAGGGAATAGACAAAAATGCTCATCTCCCATCTTCTCCCTAGAAGTGGCCTGACTACATACTGTCCTAGGTGCTACCTGAAAGTCCAGATTCCAACCAGCCTGCATCTCGATGCTGAGAGTAAACCTCCCCTTTGAGACACCAGTGGGTCTTGGCACACTCTGAACTACTGAGAGCCACTAAGAACAAAAAGTCAGCTTAGGTGATCCAAAAGATTTGAGAAACAAGGAGGAGCACAGGTTGGACTGATTGACAGTCTGTTTCCCATACAAAACCACTAGGCCAAGACAGGAGAGGCACCTGTTTTATCTAACATGCAGAAATAAACATGGAGAGTTAAGGAAAATGAAGAAACAGAGCCATATATGACAAGGAAAAGAACAAGACAAAACTCCAGACACAGGTTTCAATGAAATAGAGATAATGAATGACCTGATAAAGAGTTTAAGAATAAGTTATAAAGACACTTACAGAGGTCAGGAAAACAACACAGTGAGAAAATTGATAGAAAGAAAGAAAATACAAGACAGTTACAAAGAGAAATCACACAGCTGAAGAATACAATAAATTGTTTGAAAAATTCTACCAGGGGACTGAGAGTGGAGTAGATCAAGTGTAAGGAAGGATCAGCAAATTTGAAGACAAGGCAATAGAATTCATCCAGAAGAGCAAAAGAAAAGAAAGAAAGAAACAGAATGAAAAGGAGTGAAGAAAGCTAAGGAACTTACGAGTACATCGTAAAATGGATCACTGTGCGCATTACCATGATCCCAGAAGGAGATGAGAGACATAAAGGGACAAAAAGCTTATTTGAAAAAAACAATGGCTGAAAACGTTTATAACCAGGGGAAAGAAATAGGTATCTAGAACCAAGAGGCACAGAGAGTTCCAAAAAAAGAAGATTCCAAAGAGACCCATGCCAAGACACAGTTTAATTAAAATGTCAAAAGTCGAAGACAAGGAGAGAACCTTAAAAGGAGTAAAAGAAAAGCAACTTGTTATGTACAAGGGAGCTCTCATAAGATTAACAGCAGATCTTTCTTTTCAAAAAGATTCGAGTATAACAAGTATTGTGGAAACTGTGGATAAAAAGGGTCCCTTGTGCACTGTTGGCAGGAGTGCAAATTTGTAGTCACTGTGGAGAACACCATGGAGCCTCTTCAAAAAGTTAAAAACAAGAATTATCATATGATCTAGGAATCTCACTTATAGATATATAGCCAAAGGGAAACAAACAGGATTTTGAAGAGATATCTGTCCTTCCGAGTTCAATGAAGCATTAACCACAACAACCAAGATATGGAAACAACCTAAATGTTTCCTGAATATACATATATACATACACACACACATATATAAAGATACATAAATTGTATACATATGCATATATATGCATATATTAAATAGATAAGATATATATGCATATACATATGAAAGTGAAAGTCACTCAGTGGTATCTGACTCTTTGAGACCCCATGGTTTATACAATCCATGGCATTCTCCAATCCAGAATATGGGAGTGGGTAGCATTTCCTTTCTCCAGGGGATCTTCCCAACCCAGGGATCAAACCCAGGTCTCATGCATTGCAGATGGATTTTTTTACCAGCCATAAGGGAAGCCCCAAAATACTGGAGTGGGTAGCCTGTCTCTTCACCAGCCTATTTTCCTGACCCAGGAATTGAACCAGGGTCTCCTGCATTGCAGGTGGATTATTTACCAACTGAGCTATCAGGGAAGCCCATATACACAAACCATGAGAAATAGGGAAACTGCCACTTGGGACATGTATGGACCTTGAGGGTATTACACTAAAAAATCAATCAGAGAGAGACAAATACTGTATGAAATCATTTATATGTGAAATCCAAATAAGTCAGACTTATGGCAAAAGCCCCTCCCAGGGGCTGGGAGGTGGGGTGGAGGATATGAGAGATGTTGGTCTGAGTATAAAAACTTACAGCTCTAAGTTGAATAAATTTGGGGCATCAAATGTATAGGATGGTGATTACAGTTAATAACACTCTATTATATAACTGAAAGTAATTCTTAAATGTTCTTACCACAAAAACAAAACAAAACAGTAACTAGGTGACATGATGGTGATGTTAACTATGTATCACAGTGCTAATGATCTAGCAATATGTAAGCATATAAATCAATATTTACATCTTAAATCTCCATGATGTTATTTTCAATTATGCCACAACAAATATGGAAAGAAACATAAACTAAAATTTACATAAGTGGTGTTGCAATGGCAGCATCAATGAGGTTAACTGTGTGGTCTATTTGTGTTTTTGTCTTCCTTATCAATGTTAAGAAGATTATGAAAGTTTTAGGAAGAATTCTAGGGATAACTAGGAACTCAGGATAAAATATTTCGAAAACAACTGGAATGGAAGAAGGTATAAAGGCAAAATAAATCCTCTTTAACTATTACGTACATCACAAAAAATGCTTTATTTTATCCTAGTATGAACAGTTTCAACTTAAGAAATATATTCCTTCTGTTTATTGAGTGAAACTCTATGGGAGGAAACTGTTTAGTGGTTATTATTTAAAAGTAGAAGCATTCTAAGTACCTATTCATATAACAGTAACAATGACTATAACCGTACACACAGCATTATTCCTAATACACTCAATGTTTATTTCCTACCTTTCTCCTTCTTAAAATTCTCATGCAGGAGAAAATAAAATTCTACACATAAACAGCATTAGTAACAAATCCATTCTATAAGCTCTGTATATTAATTACTTTTCCATGAACAATTAAATCCCATTCTCTACAAACCTAGGTTCTGGATAACTTAGGCAATATTCTACTGAAAGAAACTAATAAGGTTGGGGAAAAAGTCAGGAAATACTGATGATGATAAGGAAAAGGCAAATTGTAGACATATGTTCATTTTACAGTTTAGATAAATTATCCATTTCATAGGGAAGCAGGATAAATAATAAATGACTTCATAAAATAAAGAATTCATAAGTAAGTAGGAATTATAAAATTAAGTATGGTATGTCAGGGTAAAACATCTCACATATGTATACATCTATTATTACCACATCTGAGTCTTCTCCAAAAGTAGCTTGTAATCTGTTATAACTTGCTACAGAAAAAAAACACTTCCATAAATTTCAGGTCTTCAGACTAATGCTTTTATTGCTAAAATGCTAATTACATTTGAATCTCAAATAAGAACTTACATCCTTTTTCAAACAGTCTTTGTCATTTGCATGATGGCTGTCATTTCATAAAATTATAAATGTAAAGGTATTTATTATACTTTGTAATTAATTCAATTAAAGAAAAAATATAAAGCAGGATTACAATTAGAAGGATGAGAACCAATCATGAGACTTAAAAAATTAAGAACAGAACCTATAACTGAAAGAGGCCCTGTTCAGTTGAAATGTTTGGCCGGTACTAACATAGTCTGTCAGAAGGGGCAAGTTACCAAAATTAATTTCACATGGGAGAGTGTCTATACCAAAGGTTACATAACTTTCCCAGACTTATTTTTCAATCATTGAAAACTGACTGAGCATTTCCTTTTGGCCTGACATTATTATAATACAATGAGTACTGGGGATGTAGGCCATGCCTAAGACAAAGCTCCTAACCACATAAAGCTTATGCTCCACTGAAGGAGACAGATAATGAATCTGTAGCCCAATGACAGAATACAGAGAGGGATACATGTAATTTGGAAAAATAACAGAGAATAAGAGGGTGGAGGGTAAAGAGATTGCACAAAAATTAGGTAAGAAAATGGTGGTTGAGCAAGACCTGTCTAAGAAAGTACTAAAATCTGTAAGTAAATAAATAATATGCAACCTTACAGATCAGTCAACTAAACCACTGTCTGACTTAATTTAAATAGATTTTATACAACTTTACTTTTGTCAATATAGAAAAAAATATATCTTACAGGATTAGGCCTACTAATGATATATACCAAGAATCACATTAATGTGAGGAGTTGCTGAAGTTTACAGAACAAGACTAAAATTTTACAAATCAAGGAACATACCACAGATTTAAGGATAAAATATGAGCATAATCTAATTAATGCAGAATCCAATCAATTAATATGTTTCATTATGGTGTACATTTCTGTCTGTGTGGTTCACTGCTATGTCTCAAATGCTTAGAGTTGTACCTGGCAAATAGTAGGTCCTTGATAAATACTTGTTGAATAACAAAACAAGCAAAAAACTTGACCTTTTATGTATTCCAGTCACTAAGGAAGGATAAAAGAAACCATTTCTTTCATTGTGTAGCATACAGGCCAGTCAGGAGAAGCAGTAACTATTTATAAAACATGGCAGAATGAAGTAAGGGTGTTTCTTCAAGCATAGGGAAGAGAATAAGCAAAAGGGAGGAACAAAGTGCATTTACTGGTTGATTCTAACAGTGAAAATCAAGAATCACTTCAAAAGGGAGATAGCTCTTAAGTAATTTGGAAATGGCAGGATTTTGGAAAGCATTGTGGGAAGAACAAAAGGTATGATAAAAACCCTTTCCCTTGAGCAAACAATTTTTTCTTTACCAAGTATTAGTATACCAAATAGAACAGGAATTTAAAAACACAGAGAGGAATTTGCTGTAGACACAGGGAGCTCAAACCTGGTAATCTGTGACAACCCAGAGGGGTGGGACGGGGTGGGAGGTGGGGGGAAGTTCAAGTGGCAGGGGACACACGTATACTTCTGGCTGATTCATGCTGAAGAGTGGCAGAAACCAACACAATATTATAAAGCAACTATCCTCCAATTAAAAATAAATACATAAAAAAAAAAAGCACTGAGAAAAGAATTAGCAAGGCCTATTTAGGGAGGAACAAGTAGTCAGCTATGATTGTATGAATTTTATACGTGAGGAGGAGGGAATGTGCTATGGAGGTCTTGGGTAATCTGAGGTTGAGATCCAGAGAATTCTAAACCTGAGCTGTTTCTTCAGAAGTTTGGCAAGAGCAAGTTCTCAGTTCAACGTGGCATCAAATATATATTTAACACTGGCATCTCACAGACAGTATTTCAGAACACACCAACTTTAGCAGAAGCAAACTAGAGGAGGACAGGTGCATACTTCACATTAAAAGAGCCCATCTCTTTTGTGTTAAAGGTGCAACATAGTCTAGAAAACGTCTAAGTGATTTATTTCATATCTTGCTCCCATTTAACTGTTTCAGAAACATCATACCCTGAGACTGACAAATATTCCCATGACTTTTCCATGTTCCACATCACCCTTCCACCAATGAAAACAAAAAACATTAAATACTCTAAGTGACACCATCAATCTTGGGAGAGTCTATCTCCTAGGATTAAAAATTTCAGCAGATTAGTTACTTCCTTACACATACTATCAACAGATGAAAGCAGGAACATTTAAAAATAATGATGCAAGCTCTATCAATCCAGAGGGAAATACCTATTCAGAAATGATGGAACATTTTCTCTTTCTGGGCTCATCTTCCTTAGCAGTGAAAAGTGAGAACTACTCTTGATGTTCACTCAGCTATGTAAGCCACCAGTTCTATGAAATCTCCTTCCCATGGCTAAATGAAAGCTCTAATGCATTCCTTCTGCTCTAACTAGAAACCTTGGTACATCATTTTTTCCTCCATTTTCCTTCATATTTTTAGAATTTCTAATGCTATTAACTTTAGCTAAATGACAAATAAGTAGGAATCTGCAAAATGACCAATTTTAAATCACACCTAGCTACAATAAAGTTAATGAAAAACAAAACCCAACAAACAAAGGGAGATACATGCTTTAAGGATATCTATTTTAGTTGACTCCACAGAAGGCACATAAGGAAGCTTCTTCAAGTATAAACAGGTCTAAAAGCTTAAGCCTAGTGTAAAGCTGGGTCTCTCAAGGTCAACAAAGAAGCCTATGGGGATAAATATTTTAACGGGATATGGCCTGTGCTTCTCAGTTCCTTCTATATTGGGAATTTCAGAATCATGGAAAATGTCAAAAATAAAAGAATTACAGAATCCAGCCAGTGTATGGGGCTATGTATGGGGCTATGTCCTATCAGAGATATGTTTACTGGGAAGCCAATTAAGCTTCAGGATCCCTCCCATGGAAGGGCTCTTTCCAAGGCCCTGGGGAGTCCTAGTAGTGTGTTTACCAAAGCATATGTTTTAGCAAAATTTGTAAAAGAAATATACATTGAATGCAATCAATTAAGATCATTGTTTCTTTCCATTCTTCCTTAAGCTCCAGTAGGCTCCCTCTCAGGTTGGGTGGTGATGGAGTGTCTGGAGGCACTGCAAGTGCTGTTAAGGAAAGTTGAGCTGGTAATAAATTTAGTTGGGTTTAACGGCTACACTTATGTGGTCCATCCACAACCACGACCTTGCATAGTCAAATCATTGATAACTGTCCTGCTGTCCTAATGCAGGAATGGCTTCCAGAAATATCCTACCACCTACTGGGTTGACTCCCCCTACATGACTGTCAGGACACAGAACTGCCAAGCTAGAAGTACTTCTCATGCCTGTAACCGGAAGAACAGAGGTAGTTGAGAAGTATAGTTTGAAATGCATGGAGCCAGCAACTGAACTACAAAAAAAAGCTTCTAAATCTTTAAGCTCATATATGAAAGACACTTGATGGATGTTTGAAACACTCTTATAATTTGCATGTCATTGCTAACTACAAGTTATGACACTGAGAGGAAATTTTACAAATTATCAATAAAAGGAAAAAAAATTTAATTAGCCATGCTAGAAGACAGACTGCTTGACCTTTCAGTACTCTTTACAGAAAAGGAATGACAAAAATCATAGTCATATGAAAAAATAATCCAGAACACATAGTCAAAATATACATTAAAAGATTATAAAGATGTCAGACATTTAATTCAAAAATTGCATATTATTTTTCTAATTTTTAAATGTCAGTGGTACTTGTTAGCATTTTCATTTTTCATTTGTTCTCACCCCAAATACATATTCACTTTCATACTTAACTTTCTATTTTTTTCTTTTAATTCACACCCCACTCTAAATTGTATAAGCTTACAGCTACACAAATCCTGGATTACATTGTGTCAATTTATGGTTCATATTTCTCATAATGACTTCATATAAAAAATCTGATGGGTAATTTTAAGGATAATATTTAATTCACAAGTAAACTGTAGAAGGATGGCAGAAAGGGAGAGATTAGTTCATTTCTGCAGCTCTTTGCTCTGTGACTTACCAAATAACAAACATTTTGGAAAGACAACATTGTCATTGCGCTCAGAGTGGTACGTCTCCTCCTTCTGAGCTGGTAGCCCCACGCGAAGCCAGAAAGGTGGAGCAGGCAGCCGTGTCTCTGGAAAATACCAGGCTGCATTCGTTTTCTATGGCTACTGTAACACACTACCACTAACTCTGTGCCTTAAAAGAACACCATTTATTATCTTATAGTTCTAGAGGCTCGGAGAAGGCGATGGCACCCCACTCCAGCACTCTTGCCAGGAAAATCCCATCGACGGAGGAGCCTGGTGGGCTGCAGTCCATGGGGTCGCAAAGAGTCAGATACAACTGAGCGACTTCCCTTTCACTTTTCACTTTCATGCATTGGAGAAGGAAATGGCAACCCACTCCAGTGCTCTTGCCTAGAGAATCCCAGGGATGGGGGAGCCTGGTGGGCTGCCATCTCTGGGGTCACACAGAGTCGGACATGACTGAAGTGACTTAGCAGCAGCAGCAGTTCTAGAGGCTGGAAGTCCAAGTAGGCCTCCTGCCTAAACTCTAAGCAACAACAGAGCTGCGTTCTCCTGGGGTCTCTGGGGGAACGTTCTCCAGCAGCTAGAGGCCTCCTACGTTCCCTGGCTGCCAACTCTCGTCCTCCAACCTTAAAGCCAGCGATGGATACTGGGCAGAAAGGTCACGTGGTTGTCCCTGTGGTTCTCATTCTTCTAACTCCTCCTTCTACTTACAAGGCCCCCTGTTACTACACTGGGCCCATGAGAGACTCTGTGTAAAGCTCCCTGTTTGAAAGGCAGCTGATTAGCAACCTTAATTCCATCTGGAACCTTACTTCCTTCCAAACTAGCTAGCTGGAGCAGAACATTTTTTTTGTGATCCCATGGACTGTAGCCCTCTAGGCTCCTCCATCCATGGAATTCTCCAGGCAAGAGTACTGCAGTGGGTTGCCATTTCCTTCTCGAGAGGATCTTTCCGACCCAGGGATCAAACCTAGGTCTCCCACATTGCAGGCAGACGCCTTACCATCTGAGCCACCAGGGAAGCCCATTTAAATTATAAGCAGTGGTTTATAACACTCCAGTCTAACAGAAGCAATGGGTGACACAACGTGACAGCACATGTCACCATCACTTTGTAATCCCCCTCTGCTTTTCATTAAAAACAAGTTTTTGAATCCAAATAAATTAAAGAACAAATTGAAAGTTTAATTTGATTGCCAACAAAGCAGACACATTGCTCTTTCCCTCTGGCCACCTATAACATCTTTTTAAATCCAAGTGACAATGTGAATAAATATTAAGTAGTACCTGTTTGAATTTAATTTAGTGGACCTATTTTCACTAAATGAAATGTCTTTAAAAAACATTTATATTCATTGTGAATATATTTCATAGTACTTTGAAAAAAATTGTATAATATATCCAGAATATTAGAAATTTAGAGCTAGAGAGATTATCTCAGAGGCTATCTAATCCACTGGTACTCAAACTACCTCTATGCCTTGCATTGTTTTTCTACCTGCCACTGATTTTATAAAATATAATAAATATGAATCACTAAAATATAAAATAATAAAAAGAAGATATGTTTCCATTTTTAATCATTAGGTGCAATAGACATAAGATTACTCTGGCAAATTATATAAAATTTATAACAAACATTCTCAATCTGTACTTATTTTAAATGAGATAGTTCATTGGTCATTGTTATTTGTTTTTAGTTATTAAGTCATGTCCAATTCTTTGGACTCCATGGACTATAGCCTGCCACACTCCTATGTCCCTGGGATTTTCCAGGCAAGAATACTGGCATGGTTTGCCATTTCCTTCTCCACTCTGGGTCATCACTGGTTAGCAAATTATACTTGGAGTGTCAGTTGTAAAGTCCCTTTATTTTATAGATGAATGAAGTAAGAACCATAAAAATTTCTTTCCCCTTTTAAAAACTGACTGTATAACAATAATCTAGATTCTTCACATAATTTATTTAGTTCTCAAAAAAATCTTTACCTGTTTAATATCATCCTTACATAGCTGAAGATACTAATGCCCATAAAAAAGACACATCTAATAATATCTAACACATCTAATGACATCTAAAATATCTAACACATCTATAACGAAGTCTCACCAATGGAGCAGGCATGCTGCCTGAGACCTTTTCCCAATGGGACTCCAGATGTGCTGTGACATGGTACTTCATAGCGCTGATTAAGTCTGGATGTTGGTCAAAACCCAATTTGAAGGACATGTGCTCGCTGATGAACAACCATCAACAGGAGAATGTTGGATCCCACCAAAAAAAGATGCCCCATGTTGAAGGGCAAAGGAGAAGCCCCAACAAGATGGCAGGTGTGGCGAAATTGCATTTAGAATCAAACCCCATACCTGTCAAAGATGCTTAGAGGGCTCAAACAAAACCTTGTGTCCACCAGTCCCAGAGGCCCCACAGAGACTGGGCCAGACCTGCCTTTGAGTGTCTGAGTGTCTTCTGTGAGGTACAGGTCAGCAGTGGCCTGCCGCAGGGGCAGGGGCTCTGGCTGCAGCAAACCTGGGACATGTGGCATGTGGCATAAGCCCTCTTGGAGGAGGTCATAGAACCATCAAGCAGACCCACAAACTGCAGAACTATTACACCAAAGAAACTCTTTCACTGTTAAAAAAATTTCTAGGACCCACAACAGATTTCCCAACCTGTGGGTCTGGCAAAGGGACTGAGAACCCCCTGGGAATTTGACTTTGGATTTGGAATTTGACTGTAGAACTTCTACAGGACTGGGGCAACAGATACTTGGAGGGCACAAACAAAACCTTGTGCGCACCAGGACCCAGGAGAAAGGAGCAGGGACCCCATCAGAGACTGACCCCAACTTGCCTGTGAGTGTCCAGGAGTCCCCAGAAGAGGTGTCGTTGACAGTGGCCTACTGCGGGGCCAGGAGCACTGAGTGTAACAGTGCAGGTACAAGTCCTTTGGAAAGAGGCTGCCATCACGCCATAACCCCAACCATAGTTTGCCTCAGGCCAAACAACAGAGAGGGAACACAGTCCCATCCACAAGAGAAAACTGGACAAAAGATGTACTGACCATGGCCTCGCCCATCAGAACAAGATCCAGATTCCCCTACAGTCTGCCTGTCCCATCAGGAAGATTCCACAAGCCTCTTAACCTTATCCATTAGAGGTCAGACAGAATAAAAAAGACAATCACAGAAAACTAACCAAACTAATCACCTGGATCACAGCCTTGTCTAACCCAGTGAAACTATGAGCCATGCCCTGTAGGGTCCCCAAGATGGGTGGGTCATGGTGGAGTGTTCTAACAAAATGTGATCCACTGGAGAAGGGAATGGCAAACCACTTCAGTATTCGTGCCTTGAGAATCCCATGAACAGTATGAAAAGGCAAAAAGATAGGACACAGAAAGATGAACTCCCCAGGTCTGTTGGTGACCAATATGCCACTGAAGAAGAGTGGAGAAATGACTCCAGAAAGAATGAAGAGACAAAGCCAAAACAAAAATAACACCTAATTGTAGTTGTGACTGGAGATGCAAGTAAAGTCCAAGGCTGTAAAGAGCAATATTGCATAGGAACCTGGAATGTTAGGTCCATGAATCAAGGTAAATTGGAAGTGGTCAAACAGGAGATGGCAAGGGTGAACATCAACATTTAAGGAATCAGCGAACTTAAATGGACCAGAATGGGTGAATTTAATTTGGAAGACAATTATATCTACTACTGTGGGCAGGAATCCCTGGGAAGAAATGGAGTAGCCCTCAGAGTAAACAAGAGTCTGAAATGCAGTACTTGGGTAAAATCTCAAAAATGATACAAAGATCTCTGTTAATTTCCAAGGCAAACTACTCAATATTACAGTAATCCAAGTCTTCTCCCCAACTACTAATGCCAAAGAAGCTGAAGTTGAACGGTTCTATGATGACCTATAAGACCTTCTAGAAGTAACACACAAAAAAAGATGTCCTATTTATCACAGAGGACTGGAATGCAAAAGTAGGAAATCAAGAGATACCTGCAGTAACAGGCAAGTTTGGCACTGGAGTTCAAAACGAAGCAGGGCAAAGGCTAACAGAGCTTTGCAAAGAGAATGGACTGGTCATAGTGAACACCATCTTCCAACAGCACAAGAGATGACTCTACACATGGACTTCACCAGATGGTCAACACTGAAATCAGATTGATTACATTCTTTGCAGCCAAAGATGGAGAAGCTCTACACAGTCAGCAAAAACAAGACTGGGAGATGACTGTGGCTCAGATCATGAACTTCTTATTGCAAAATTCAGACTTAAATTGAAGAAAGTAGGGTAAACCACTAGACTATTCAGGTACGACCTAAATCAAATACCTCAGGATTATACAGTATAAATGACAAATAGATTGAAGAGATTAGATTTGACAGAAATAGTGCCTGAAGAACTATGGATGGAGGTCCATGGCATTCTATAAGAGGCACTGATCAAGACTATCACCAAGAAAAAGAAATGCAAAAAAGGCAAAATGGTTGTCTGAGAGGCTTTAAAAATAGCTAAGCAAAGAAGCAAAGCTGAAGGCAAAGGAAGAAAGGAAAGATATGCCCATCTGAAAGAAGAGTTCCAAAAAATAAAAAGGAGAGATAAGAAACCTTTCCTATGTGATCAATGCAAAATAGAAGAAAACAATAGAATGGGAAAGACTAGAGATCTCTTCAAGAAAATTAGAGATAACAAGAGAACATTTTATGCAAAGATGGCCACAATAAAGGACAGAAATGGTACAGACCTAACAGAAGCAGAAGCTATTAAGAAGAGGTGGAAAGAATACACAGAAGAAATATATAAAAAAGGTCTTCATGACCCAGATAATGATGATGGTGCAATCACTCACCTAGAGCCAGACATCCTGGGATGTGAACTCACGTGGCCTTAGGAAACATCACTAAGAACAAACCTAGTGGAGGTGATAGAATTCCAGTTGAGCTATTTCAAATTCTAAAAGATGATGCTGTGAAAGAGCTGCACTCAATATGTCAGCCAATTTGGAAAACTCAGCAGTGGCCACAGGACTGGAAAATGTCAGTTTCCATTCCAATCTCAAAGAAAGGCAATGCCAAAGAATGTTCAAACTACTACATAATTGCACTCATCTCACACATCAGCAAAATAATGCTCAAAATTCTCCAAGCCAGGCTTCAACAGTAAATGAACTGGGAACTTCCAGATGTTCAAGCTAGATTTAGAAAAGGCAGAGAACCAGAGATCAAATTGCCAACATCCACTGGATCATAGAAAAAGCAAGAGGATTCCAGAAAAAAAAAAAAAATTTCTGCTTCATTGACTACACCAAAACCTTTGACTGTGTGGATCACAGCAAACTGTGAAAAATTCTTGAAGAGACGGGAATACCAGACCACCTACCTGCCCCTTGAGAAACCTGTATGCAGGTCAAGAAGCAACAGAACCGAACTTAGAGCAACGGACTGAATCCAAATTGGGAAAATAGTAGGTCAAGAATATATATTGTCACCCTGCTTATTTAACTTGAATGCAGAGTTGATCTAATTAAATGCTGGGCTGGATGAAAAGCAAACTAGAATCAAGATTGCCAGGAGAAATATCAATAACCTCACATATGCAGAGGTTATTGCATATATTGCCATACCCTTATGGCAGAAAGTGAAGAAGAACTGAAGAGCCTCTTAATGAAAGTGAAAGACGAGAATGAAAAAGTTGGCTTAAAATCCAACATTCAAAAAATGAAGATCATGGCACCCAGTCCCATCATTTCATGGGAAATAGCGAAACAAGGGATACAGTGACAGACTTTATCTTTTTGGGCTCCAAAATCACTGTAGATGGTGACTGCAGCCATGAAATTAAAATACACTTGTTCCTTGGAAGAAAAGCTATGACCAACCTAGACAACATATTAAAAAGCAGAGACATTACTTTGCCAACAAAGGTCCGTCTAGTCAAGGCTATGGTTTTTCCAGTGGTCATGTATGGATGTGAGAGTTGAACTATAAAGAAAGCTGAGCATGGAAGAATGATGCTTGTGAACTGTGGTGTTGGAGAAGACTCCTGAGAGTCCCTTGGCCTGCAAGGAGATCCAACCAGTCCATCCTAAAGGAAATCAGTCCTGAATATTCATTGGAAGGACTGATGCTGTAGCTGAAATTCCAACACTTTGGCCACCTGATGAGAAGAACTGACTCATTGGAAAAGACTCTGATGCTGGGAAAGATTGAAGGCAGGAGAAGAGGGCAACAGAGGATGAGATGATTGGATGGCATCACCAACTCAGTGGACATGAGTTTGAGCAAGCTCCAGGAATTGGTGATGGACAGGACAGACTGGCATCCTGCAGTCCACGGGGTTGCAAAGAGTTGAACATGATTGAGCAACTGAACTGAACTGAATAACATAGCAGCAAAACCAGGGGTATCCGTGTAACTTTATTTGTGTCCTATGTGATATAAAACACAATCTTCACTAAACAATTTTTTACTTTAGCTAATTTACAAGGCTGTGAAATAAAAAATAGAGTTGCCCTTAATTTCAGCTTTCAGACTTTTTAATATTAAAATTTACATTGCTTAGAACTATACCTTGGTTGATGATTTTGTCTACATAGGGGAACATGGAACAAAAGATTACACGGACCGAAAAACCTGATACAAAAAGGAAAAATTACTCTTAGTACCAGCTGGGGACCCTAGATCTGCTACAAACTCCACACAGCTGTGTTTAAATTTTTTTCTTCTAATGTTAATCTCAACAATATAAACCACTGCAAATTTTGGTAAGCTTTATTTCTCTCCTTTTAAAAAGAATGTTTTCCTGGGAACTTCCACGTCAGTCAATATTTATTAAAAATGGTATTGTACTTGAAAATTCACTTTAAAAAATACAAACATAAAATAAGTGTAAGACTAGCAGCATAGCACGTTTAAAACTTCTGACTGTAACAGTGATTGTGTGATGCCTGGGAAAGAATGCTTAGGTCCTTATTATTAGCCTGAGTGCCAGTTTTGAAAATGAAGATTTTTTTTTTCCTCTATAAAATGCTCTTTAAAAGAGAAAGGAAACTTTACATTCTATCTCTTCACCTGCTCATGAAAAGCAAATAAGCCACCAGGACAATTATCTAGACAATTCAAGTAAAAAGTTCTCGAAATGTCTAGTTAATTGCCTCAAACCACAGCTTTATTTGTCTATGGAGACAGAACTACGGTTGTTTAGTGAATGTTAAATAATGCATACAAGTATCTATTATTAATAAGTCTTCTATCAATTCTTAAACCTAGTAAACTCTGAGTCAGTAATATCCTGAAGTCATGAATTCAACTAATTAAATACAGTTGAAGTGGTATTCATTTGTCTTTATTCTGAATTCATGAATTCAAAGGAAAAATAAAGAACTTGCTAGCAAAGCTTGCAATTTTAATGTAGACTTTGAAAAAATTTTAAAATGTCCTTTGTTTTATACATGCCCATATTCCTTTTTGTTATATTCAAACCCCATTCCTCCTGAGATTTGAAATTTTTCTCAAATATATTTCCTTTTATCTTAGTATCTATAAAGTCACTGGGTGCTGACTCCAGATGACAAAGAAAAATAATTAAAAATTTGCTTCTATTTGGTAAAAGTCCAACTAGCACAGTTCTTCTGTAGTTATTCTTTGCATCAGACTTTGCAGTCTTTACCTCTGCTTGGTAAGGCCAAACCTATCCATCAAGGCTCTCAGTTCGAAGACTGACCCTTTATTTGCTCACAAAGAGTCAGTGACTGCCTAGTCTATCTCAAACTCCCTGCTGGGAAACAGTGGAGAAAAGGTTGTCCTTCACTCATGGAGCTGACAGCTTAAATCTAAGAAACCAGCCACTGAATTGAAGTTGCAACTGTGGGAGCGGTGAGGGGCCACTAAGGCCAGTCAAGGCCAGACAGAGGGTTTCTGCAGAGGAAAGTGTGTATAAAAGACCTAAGTTAGAAATATGCAGGGAACATTCGAGAAGAGGGCATGCAGAAACATCATGCAGGTTCTGCAGTGATGCAGGCTAGAGGTGAAAGGAGCCTAGGCCAGGGTCGCTACAGTGGGAATGCAGAGAGAAAGCTTTGAGAGCTCTTTAGGAGGTGAAAACCAGTTTACTGATAGATAAGATAAGAGAGTGAAGTAGAAGGAAGAAGCAAGCAGCCTTCTCAAATGTCCGTCTCAAGTGGTTGAGAGAACGGTGAAAAAGTGAATGTGTTAGTCATTCAGTGTCCAACTCTTGGTGACCCCATGGACTGTAGACCTCCAGGCTCCTCTGTC
Organism: Budorcas taxicolor; assembly: GCF_023091745.1. NCBI lineage: Eukaryota > Metazoa > Chordata > Mammalia > Artiodactyla > Bovidae > Budorcas > Budorcas taxicolor. The sequence continues at coordinate 3,844,966 of NC_068924.1, read as the reverse complement.
CATGGAATTTTCCAGGCAAGAATACTGGAGTGGATAGCCATTCCTTCTCCAGAGGATCTTCCCAACCCAGGAATCAAACCCAGGTCTTCTGCATTGCAGGAAGATTATTTACTGTCTGAGTCACAGCTGCTCAATAAGATAGGAAAAAAAAAAAAAAAAAAGGAGGAGAAGCATATTTGGCAGGAAAAGATGACTGTTTCTTTTCTGTTATCAATTTATATGATACGGCATTCCCATGATGCTGGTGAAATACGCAAATAGGGGTGCCCAGTAAGCAGTCAGACATAACAGTTCAGCGATGGAGGAAGACCTAAGAATCAGTAATCGATAGAGGGTAATTACAGGGATGGGATTTAACAAGATTACCCCTAAAGAAAGTATGCATAGTGGAAGAGAAGAGGGCTTAGACTTCTGGAGAAAAGTGACATTGAATTTATCAAACCTTTTTCCATATGATGTCAATAGTGCTTTGAAGTGGACCTTATCAAGTTCCAAATGCTTTGTTTTCCCAGGTATTTTGTTTTCAGGCTCAAGCTAACAAAAATCCTTACCTTCCTTCTCCCCTCCCACCTCAGCCACAGAGAACCTCTGTGCTTCACTCTTGAGCACAAACATAACAAGTGTAAAAGGCAAAGAACAAAATAGACACCAGTATATTTTAGGAGCTGTCAGGATGGAGGAAAGGGTTATCTTGCATATTCATCTGTTAAATCAGAACAATCGGGGTGTATTTCTAGGAAGTAGATTCCACTTTAAGGCATGAAAAGACTTTCTTCCTCTGAAGTCAATAGCTGTGAATGGGCGTGTGCGGTGGTGAGTCTCCTGCACTTTTTTTTTTTAATTAAAAGCTGGATTTCTTAATTAATTAATTTTTTATTGAGAGATAACTGCTTTACAGAATTTTGCTGTTTTCTGTCAAACCTCAGCATGATTCAGCCGTAGGTATACATATATCCCCTCCTGCACTTAAAGTTCTGAATCAACATCCATCAGAGAGGTCATAGACAAGACCTCCCTGATTAGAAGACCAGCAGATAATCTTTAAGACCCTCATTGTCACTAATTATTAGTATAAATGTGTATATTCATCAAATCTAGTGTGTTTGTATTCATTTGTTTCTCATTTATTCAGAAAGATTCATAAAATTATGAATTTTATCAAAGTGGCTAGAAAAAGTTTAGAGCTTTGTAGTGGTTTATAATGAAGAAAAGTTTTGATAGGCAAAAATACCTATATTAATGATGTAATGAATCCTTTTCAGTATTGTCTCCTATCCAAACCATACCCTTTCCTAAAACCTCTACAAAAAATGAGGGTTAAAAAAATGAGAGTTTCCCATTCTCCAGAAAAGATGCACTAAATGCAGGCTTTCCTCCTCACATAAACTATTTAAAAATTTAAAATAAAGGATCTTGAAGAAAACAGATGAGTCAGTAAAATAACATATACACTGTCACGCAGAAAACAATAAAAACAATCATTTAGCTGCATTTCTTTTAAAGCAGATGAAACAGAAACACTAATTTTAGACTGATAATTCCCTTTTACTATTAAAATTGCTACAGCAAAGAAGTACTCTGATGATCTTCATTATTAAACACATTCTAGCTTCTTCCATGGGCAGTGCTAAGTTTCAGGAGTAGCCAGGACTTTTAAAGTTAGTGGAGGAGAATGATTGGTATAAACCAACCTACTGGTTGCTTACAAGCCTCAGGGAGGGTTAGAAACATGTCTTCTTCACAACCTGGCTTAAACATAAAGAAGCACCTGCTTTGGTATCTGAATTTTCTGCTTAACATTAATTGACCTTGAACAACTACCTAAATTTATTACTTTGATAATAGGGCTAAATGTGCACTTCATAGGGTTGTTTTCTGGATCAAATAAAATAATACACATAAAGGGTAGCACATATCAAGAAGATATTCATGTACTTTTTTTATTCATGTACTCTGTAATTATTATTACATTATACTGAGAAAATTTCTACCTTAAATAAAGTGTTTATGAGAGTTCTCAATTTCAGACTTTTTAAGTTGTTCACATGAAAATTATCAGGGACACAGTTAATTTAAGATAGTAACTAAAGATTACATGTATTCAGACCTGGGTTCAGTTAAAACCATATTATTTTATTCCCAAATGGATCTTGTTTACAGACTTTCAAGAATATCCCACTATTAGGAACACTTTAAGAATCAAATTACATGTTATTATACTGCTGTGTATTTACCAACAACTCGCCATAACAGCGAAAATATTCTCATAATTTTATCTGCAAAAATATAAAATTTCCTATAATTTTGTTAGCAGATGCATAGAATGAGTACTCTTGATTTTGAGTTAGGCAGTGGTAAGGCTGTTCATATTATGGCCACAGGTGGCGCTGTCGCTGTATAATTAAGGTGCAACATGTTCATTTCCGGACCTAGAATAACAGAGAGCAGTACTCATAATCTCATACATGTTGTAGAATGAAGCCTAAAGCTCAGTGGCTGAGGGTACGGCACTGTAGAGTGGCAGAGTACGGTCACGTTGTGCTGAGGCTTCGCAGGAGGGACCCTTTTCCACCTGACTCTGAGTTTTTCCTTCCAAGTGGAGAGAGCTCCAGGAGGATACTTCTAGCCTCTAGCACCTCTCTTGAGTGCATGCGTGCTGAGTCATGTCTTGACTCTGCAACCCCATGGGCTGTAGACCTCCAGGCTCCTCTGTCCCTGGGATTTTCCAGGCAAGAACACTTGTGTGGGTTGCCATTTCCTTCTCCAGGGGATCCTCCGGACCCAGGGATCGAATCCGAGTCTCCTTGGCAGGCTAATTCTTTGTGCATCTCCCTCGCTGATTCTCAAAGAGAAACTGGGTCAAGAATGGAAAGCTGGGCCTGCAGCAAGTATTTCTACTGCCTAGAGTTCACGGGAGCAGCGCTGGAGAGGTGCCCCTCACCCAGCCCTGCAGAGCTGGGGTGTGCGACTGGGGTGCCACAGGCAGCAAGACACCCACACTAGAAGACATGCTTCAATATCAGTTTTATCAAAAACCAGGTGGGACGGGCAAGTGTTTTCAATGGGCTTCTTTAAACTCAAATAAACTCAGTTGTTAATTCAGCTAATTTGTAAGGAGGAAAAGAGCCTTCCTACCTCCAGGCATGATGTGAGATGTGAAAGAAACAATCAAAGGCAATTCGTGTTCTTAAGGAAGTTAAGGTCCAGCAAAGGGGCACACGTACACAAAGCATATCAATGCAGTGTGGCAAGTGCTGTACGTCTGCCACACTGTGCCAACCCTTAGAACAATCTAACAGGCTGTGAGTCTGCTCAGTTACAGGCACCTGCTACAACTCCTCCCCTCTCCCTCCCACCCAGTAGGAACTCTGCAATGCAAATAAAAGGAGTTATAGAACTGTGAAAGAACTCTAATTGAGAAAAAAAAAAAAATTGCAAACTATAGAATCCTTGGAGTAAGAAATTACAGGAGCTCTCCCAACTGCGCAGGAAGCTTTATTTGAAACTGAAAGTGCTAAAGCAATGGTGTTTGAACTCTGGAGTTTGTTGTTGTTTGTTTTATTTTGGTGGAAGAGGGGGAGCTTTACAGATCTTCACAGGCTCAAGACCCTCTGACAGCACCAATGCCATCGTCACTTCACGAGCTCTGTTTTCTTTCCTATTTTATATACTGTGATTCAAAAAAAAGTTATTCTGACATACACACACACACAAAGCTGAAGAACGATAGAAAAGCATTGTATAAGAACTGAAGTATGAGGAAGGAAAGGGCCAGAGCTGACGCTGGAATGGGAGACAGAAGCCAGAGAAGGAAACCAAAGGTTTGTCTTTTAGGCAAGTAACGCCCAAATTCTGCTGCAATTTGGAGTTGCTTGGGCATCTTTGAAAACTACTGATGCCTACATGGCACCTTCAGACTTTCTAATTTAATTAATACGGGTACAACGTGGACTTTGAGATATCAGTTTCTAGGTGGTTTTAATATGTAGCAAGTCAAGGGTAATGAAGTCACAAAACCAGATTCACTTGTCAAAGACGTCACAGTTATGCTGGGTAGAAGCCTAGATTCTAAATTGGTTCTAACAAGTACTGAACACTAAACATTTATTAAATTTTAAATTATCTATGCAAAGGTAACAAGAACAGCTTTTAATATCATGTTCCAGTCCTGGGACAATTGTGTGTTAGTCAGTTTTGTTTGCTGGTTTTTCAAGCAATGATTATGGCTCAATTTAAAAATATGTGTATGCATATATAGAATGCACACATGTACACACAAAGCTCCAAAACTGAAAGACGAATATGAACAACTAACCAATGCTGGCAAGACCAGGACCCAGGGAAGCTCTGAGAACTTTGGCACAAAAATGCATGGACTTTCTCCCAGTGAGCAGCACTGCTATTTGTTAATTATTTAGTTTTAATATTTGTATCAGCACTATAGTATTCTAGTATATTCGGTCAATGTGCCTCTCTATCGATTTCTGTTACGAATTCTGAGGAGGAAGATGATAGCTCATCTGGGTTCTTAGGAATTCACATGAATTCACTCATGACCAGGAACTGCTATCATTAGCTGAATAACAACCAACCTCCCAAAATTCCACTCCGCAGTTTCTGTCCATTACAACTCCTTTGGTGTTAAATCCACCCTGGCACACCTGAGAAGAATATAAGAAGGACACGGGGAGGCTACCTGTGCTCACTGATAAAGCATGGTATGTGTGCACTCAGTCATGTCCCATTCTTTGAGATCCCATGGACTGTAACGACAAGGCTACTCTGTCCATGGAATTTTCCCAGCAAGAATACTAGCCTGGGTTGTCATTTCCGCCTCCCAGGGATCCTCCAGAGCCAGGGATCAAACCCACATCTCTTGTGCCTCCTGCATTGACAGACAGATTCTTTACCCCTGAGCCACCTGGGAAGTCCCTTAAAACATGGTTTAGGTTGATCAAACCTCAGTCAAGCCTCTGACATCCTGAATAAAGGGAAAGGAGAGAGATTAAATGCTGGTCTAGAAGGAAATGGCTTAATTTATCAAAATGTGCTACAGAGTTTCACTTAAAATTCGTGCCCAAACCCATCCCTATGGAAAACAGATGCCCTTTTCCTTGGTCCACGTCCACTAAACGCCTATATTCATCATAGCAACCACAACATCTCTAGCATAATAGTGCCACTCCCAATTGAGACTCTCTTGGTACATGGAAAGGCTGTCACAAATGGCTAACTCCTTGAATGATTAAGAATGTATTTCTCCTTTCTTTTGTAAGTCTGCCATAAACAATCAAGAAGAGGCGTTTGCTATTAGAAAAATGCCAGTTTAGAAGAGGCACTATAGTGTTCTGTTATAAGGAAAATCTGTTTCGAAAGTGTGGCTTCTCTTTGGGGAAATTTCATTTATTGAACTCTAAAATAAGGGCAAAAATCGCACATTATTGAGAAGATTTACTGTGTGGATTTAATGAGATAATGCACATGAGGTCTTTGGCACTGTCCTACCACATGAAAAATGCTCAAAAAATGGCAAGAATTATTATTTTTGATGTTGCTGCTATATTGTTCCTCATAATTCTTAATGACAATACTGCATTCAGAAATTAAATTATCCTCATGGTGACCTAGAAATGCAAAGTCCAAACATCCAGTGATTCAGCAGTTTTCAAATAAACTCTGTGACTACTAGTTTTACAGCCAACATTGAAATGTTCTTCAGGTATCTTGAAATGTTTGAAATTAAACTGGAAATCTACATAAATCTTAAAAAAAAATGCAAGGAACTTGGCAGAGAGCTGCCTCCAATTCAAACTATATTTTCCTGACAAAGAGGATCTCAGTCATTGTCGTCTTTTTTTTTCTTTATCCTTTGGGTAACTTCAAATAATTGTGTTTATCTTTCCAGGGAGCATTGTGTGGCAGCAATTCAGGCATCCTGGAGAGTGGTTTAAAGATGAGGAATCCCAGACACATTTACTTTCCATCTCCTGAAATAATAGGCATGAAAATTTTAAAGCATTTCTTGTCAACTTTCCCCCTAACCTGCAACACTTCCTCCTGCTATCATTCTGAGTCATGAGCAGATACATGGAAGTAAATACATGCTTATAAATACATATTTTCTCAGTCATGTCTCCTAGGAACACACTATTTTTCTTTTTTACTTACACAGGGAAAGGGAAAAGGAATAGAATAAAACATTGCTATCATGATGGCAAGGAATCTTGCATACCACTATCAGATGCATCCTTGGAGCAGCAAGATATGGAATTAACCATCTTAAAGGTCGGTACAGAGTTCTTCTTGAGAAGAAACCTCATGTAAAATACTTCAATCAATTTCTTAAGAGGTGAAAGGTGAGACACGAAGGCAAAAGCTGAAGGGACATAACAAAAATAAGAAATAGCTAAACCACTCAGCACAGGAAAATAAAGGGGGACTGTGGGCGGGGCAACAGAGAAAGAAAGAGACAGGTGGGGCCTGAGAAGCCTAACAGGAGGCTGCAGTCTGCAGAAATGCAGGTGGATGGGGGCTCACAGGCATATAAGATGAGGCAGAAAGACCATCGAAATCCTAGAGCCTCTTTCGGTCCCCGTTTTCTCTACAAAAATATTAAGTAAAATTGAATGTGGTCAGTCACATGTCCTCCAGAGACTGGGCTGTGGAGGGGACAGAGACATCACCAGAACACAGCAGGAATGTCGGTGGGCCTCTGTGTGGTGATACGACACAAAGTGGAACTAACTGGAAGAGGATATGTGGTGAGATCACTGTTTTCCAAATGCACAGAGAGGTGACCTCAATTACTAGGAGAAGGGCAACATCTGAATTGCATAAGTAACTCTCCAGTGCTGAAACAAACAGGAGATAAAAATATCATTACATCAGCCTTTGCTGTACTCAAGAATACTGGCCTTCTCTGCTGGCTGAAGATGCCACGTATAATCATCCTCAGGGCCTTTGAACTTGCTGTCTCTCTCCTTGGAATGCTCTTCTTGGAACATGACTCATTTCTGTCATCCAGGTTTTGGCTTATACATCCTCAGAAAGACCTCAGATCACCTCTCTGAAGTACCTCACCTCCTCTGGGTTCAGCCATTTTCTAGCACCTCATCCTATTTTCATAATCCTTATAACCACTAAATATTTTCCGGTTTACTAAAATTGTATTTCATTGACTCAGAAGCCATCAGTCATAAGATGCACTATTATTATGTGTATTCCTAACAAAGCAAAATGCTGTCAATTAAAGTAAGACACAATATATTTTTACCATTTTGAATTCTGAATGTAGAGATAATTTTAAAAAGGTTCTTATAGACATATTTAGCCATTGATTTTTATCATCTATCACTCTTCTACTTAAACAGGAAAATGTAAATGAGATCTGTTGTTTATTGTTTTCAGTAAAATATTAAATTGTAGTCACTCTTTCAAAAAAGCTTCATTAATATTAAATTTAAGTGCTCTTTTCTAGGTTTTCTGTAACAACTTTCGGTTTTAATGTCAAATCACAATGTAATCTCAAAGACATCTTACTTTTTTATTTTTATTTTTTTAAATTTTACTTTATTTTACTTTACAATACTGTATTGGTTTTGCCATACATTGACATGAATCCACCATGGGTGTACATGAGTTCCCAATCCTGAACCCCCCTCCCACCTCCCACCCCATATCATCTCTCTGGATCATCCCAGTGTACCAGCCCCAAGCATCCTGTATCCTGTATTGAACTTAGACTGGCAATTCATTTCTTACATGATAGTATACATGTTTCAATGCCATTCTCCCAAATCATCCCACCCTCTCCCTCTCCCTCAGAGTCCAAAAGTCTATTCTATACATCTGTGTCTCTTTTGCTGTCTCGCATACAGGGTTATCATTACCATCTTTCTAAATTCCATATATATGTGTTGGTATACTGTATTGGTGTTTTTCTTTCTGGCTTACTTAACTCTGTATAATCGGCTCCAGTTTCATCCACCTCATCAGAACTGATTCAAATGTATCCTTTTTAATGGCTGAGTAATACTCCATTGTGTATATGTACCACAGCTTCCTTATCCATTCATCTGCTGATGGACATCTAGGTTGCTTCCATGTCCTGGCTATTATACACCGAGGAAACCAGAATTGAAAGAGACACGTGTACCCCAATGTTCATCGCAGCACTGTTTATAATAGTCAAAGACATTTTAAATGGCAATATTAAACTAAACCTGTGTAATACTAACAATATAATGACCCAACTCAATTGGCAACAATGTGTCCATATTTTAACAAGTTTGGGCATAAGCAGGAAATGACAGATATGTCAGACTGCTTTCTAGCCAATGGTAGCGAAGACATATTGAATTGTGAGTTGCATCTGACTTCAAAACTGCTAAAATGTGGAACATAATGTGTATCTTACCACAACAAGCTAACTGATAATTTACCATCTCTCACATAGCCTCTTTGTCTTTAAAAGAAAATGGAAGCTTGCCTATATACTTCTAAAACCCAGAAAATAATAAGTATTCAAAAATATTTATTCAAAGAATGAGATATACTGCCATTTCACCATCCAGTATGATGTAGGACAAGATAACCACTAAAAATGCAATTTCTCTATCAACTTAGAACAACAGTTGGCATTTGCCTGGTTTGCTGTTACCACCGAGAGAAATGTTCTATAATCTCCATAGACAGAGAAACTGTCCCATTGTCTCCCATTAAGTATATTAGACTGCAATGAACTTTTTTTAAAAAATGGGCTTCTTTGTGATTAAACCATCTGATGAGATAACCGACAGGCTGCAATTCTCATTTGCAGAAGCTTCAGCTCAATTCAGTTCAGTTGCTCAGTCATGTCCAACACTTTGCGATCCAATGGACTGCAGCATGCTAGGCTGTCCTGCCCATCACCAACTCCTGGAACTTGCTCAAACTCATGTCCATTGAGTCAGTGATGCCATCTGATCATCTCATCCTCTGTCGTCCCCTTCTCCTGCCTTCAATCTTTCCCAGAATCAGGTTCTTTTCCAATGAGTCAGTTCTTCACATCAGGTGGCCAAAGTATTGGAGCTTCAGCTTCAGCATTGGTTCTTCCAATGAATATTCAGGACTGATCTCCTTTAGGATTGACTGGTTTGATCTCCCTGCAGTCCAAGGGACTTTCAAGAGTCTTCTCCAACACCACAGTTCAAAAGCATCAATTCTTTGGTGCTCAGCTTTCTTTATGGTCCAAGTCTCACATCCATACATGACTACTGGAAAAACTACTGCTTTGACTAGATGGACCTTTGTTGGCAAAGTAATACCTCTGCTTTTTAATAGGCTGTCTAGGTTGGTCATAGCTTTTCTTCCAATGAGCAAGAGTCCTAATTTCATGGCTAAAGGCACCATCTTCTGATTTTGGAGACCAAGAAAATAAAGTCTGACACTGTTTCCATTGTTTCCCCATCTATTTGCCATGAAGTGATGGGACCAGATGCCATGATCTTAGCTTTTTCAATGTAGAATTGTAAGCCAGCCTTTTCACTCTCGTCTTTCACTTTCATCAAGAGGCTTTTTAGTTCCTCTTCACATTCTGTCATAAGGGTGGTGTCATCTGCATATCTGAGGCTATTGATATTTCTCCCTGCAATCTTGATTCCAGCTTGTGCTTGATCCACTCTCGCATTTCACATGATGTACTCTGCATAGAAGTTAAATAAGCAAGGTGACAATAAACAGTCTTGATATATTCCTTTCCCAATTTGGAACCAGTATGTTGTTCCATGTCCAGTTCTAACTGTTGCTTCTTGACCGGCATACAGATTTCTCAGGAGTGAAATGATATAATCACTCCCTAGAGCCAGACATCATCAGATGTGACCTCAAGTGGGCCTTAGGAAACATCACTACAAAGAAATCTAGTGGAGGTGATGGAAGTCCAGCTAAGCTATTTCAAATCCTAAAAGATGATGCTGTGAAAGTGCTGCACTCAATATGCCAGCAAATTTGGAAAATGTAGCAGTGGCCACAAGACTGAAAAAGGCGTTTTCATTCCACCTGCAAAGAAAGGCAATGCCAAAGAATGTTCAAACTACCACACAATTGCACTCATCTCACATGCTAGCAAAATAATGCTCAAAATTCTCCAAGCCAGAATTCAACAGTACATGAACTGAGAACTACCAGATGTTCAAACTGGACTTAGAAAAGGCAGAGGAACCAGAGATCAAATAGCTGACATTTGTTAGATCATAGAAAATACAAGAGGATTCAGAAAAACATCTACTTCTGCAGAAGCTTAGTAGAGATAAAATCAACAAGTGATACCAGGATGAATCTTTCGATGTACATACCACAGAAACTCCATTAAAAATATAGCATCCTCTTCTGGTACAGGAAATATAGAGATCTAAATACCATCTGACATTGTAAGCATGCCAAAGGACAGGAAATTATCAGAAATTCCGGCAGTCCTAGACAAAATTCTCATCCTTTTATTCGCTTGAATAATTTAATTACAATCTTTTATTCTTAGGTCAAATTCTTGTTGCTTTCTCTGTTGCTCTCTCTCTGTAGTTCCCTCATTGTGATATATGGAATAGATAAGAGTTTCAATAAAATTCAGTGAAAACTATGCATCTTTTTTCAAAATTCTGCACAAATAACATAATCTTGACAGGTAACATACCCAAATGAATTTCAGGTATTAGTACAAGAACTTCATGCTTTCTGTTTCTTTTTTCCTTTCTTTGTACTGAAATGAAATAATATACTTAGCTACTTTCCTACAGCTAGACATAAAACACTCTGGCCTCAGTTTGGGTTTCCACTAACCTTTTTTGCAACCTCTTTATACAGAGGTTCCTCTTCCATGGTAGATTTCTTCCCTAGTATCACATATCTCTATTATCCTTTGTTCTCTTTATACTCTGAAACATGAAGTAAAGCAGTGTTATAGAACCCTTTTATAAGGAAAGTTATCTAATGAGTCATTTAGTATGGATAATATAATTCTATGTTACATTATTTTAAAGAATTATTTACCTAGATGTCCATCAGCAGATGAATGGATAAGAAAGCTGTGGTACATATACACAATGGAGTATTACTCAGCCATTAAAAAGAATACATTTGAATCAGTTCTGATGAGATGGATGAAACTGGAGCCGATTATACAGAGTGAAGTAAGCCAGAAAGAAAAACACCAATACAGTATACTAACACATATATATGGAATTTAGAAAGATGACAATGATGACCCTGTATGCAAGACAGCAAAAAAGACAAGATGTGTATAGTGGACTTTTGGACTCAGAGGGAGAGGGAGAGGGTGGGATGATTTGGGAGAATGGCATTGAAACATGTACACTATCATGTAAGATTCGAATCACCAGTCTATGTCCGATGCAGGATACAGAATGCTTGGGGCTGGTGCATGGGGATGACCCAGAGAGATGTTATGGGGAGGGAGGTGAGAGGGGGGTTCATGTTTGGGAACTCATGTACACCCGTGGTGGATTCATGTCAATGTATGGCAAAACCAACACAGTATTGTAAAGTAAAATAAAGTAAAAAAAAAAAAAAAGAATTATTTATGCTGAATATTATGGTCTTGTTGAAACCATTATTGTTTTGTGTAACCAACAATTAGTCTTACATGGAGACTTTAAGATTTGTCACAAAAATAAAACATATTTCTTTACTACCAAACTCACCATTCCATTATGTTCCAAGAGGATACCAAATGAACAATGTGACTGCATAACATACTATTATTAAATGCAAGATAGAAAAGATCATACTGTATAACAAAATAACCTTGATATCTCAGTAGCTTAACTTAAACTTGTTTCTCATACATATACAAAGCAGTTTTGGTGATCCTCTTGTAGATGCCCCATTTGGAACTCCACAGTTACTAAAGTAGGCAGAAGAACTTGATGCAAAAGACACACTTGGCTTTTAACTGCCTCAGCCCAGATTTGACAAATGCTACTTCAACTACTGTAAATCAGCTAGAATTAGTTATGAAGATTAAATAAAGAATAACTCATAAAGTAATTCTTAGCCTACAGTAACATTCACTGATACTGAGCTACTAAATTCATATTATATTTAGGTTTTACTAATTGAATTCATTATTATTATATTAATATCTAAATATTACCATTTTATTATTATTATTAAACAATTTGATTTCATAGATTGAATTTGAACCCTTGTCATTTTACACATTATTTTCCTAAGTAATGGAAATTGACTATTGCAGATAAAATTTTTCTGGACATCAATAATACATCGTATTTGGATAATAAAACATATAGGTTCTTCAGTTTTACCATTTGTTAGTGAACTACAACAGAGAAAAATAAGTGCTTTTAAATAGTAATATTGAGTATTAAACATTGATCAACTGTTTCTGTCAGTCAGCCACTCCCAGCACAATGCTGGGTTATCACCAAATAATGGCAAAATGTGAGATGAAATTGTGCTGTAATTGTCCTTATAATATCTGCACCACACATACTTTTAATCATGCAGGGACACAGAGATTCTAAAAGCTTCAAAACAAGGAGTCATGCTAGTGTCTTCAGGGGAAGAGTGCAAAAACTGGTACATTCCACAGTATTCTCTAACACGTTTCCTCAAAATGTACCAGAAGAGGCACTTACTCTGCTCATCACTCTCATACACAAGCAATCTTGTCTTCTAATTATGAAGACTGCTAAGATAGCTTAGGAAAAGTCCTTAAGATATCCATTTCATACATAATTTAGTTTATTTAAAAATAAAAGACAGAACTGTCAAAATTTATCAGATTATATTTACTATCAACAGGATGAATAGTTATTTTGTCCTTAACTTTATAATTTTACTTTTATTCAGATCAAGGTACCTCTGTCTTTAGGTTCTACAACCAATCCCTTAGTGAATTCTGTTCTCTAATTCTGAAACATTATCTGAATTCATCTACTCTCTGTTCCTACTGCTTCTATCCTAAACCAAGACACTGCTTAGATGACTGCAACTGAATCCTAACTACTGAGTTTCCACTCTGTTCCTACCCACAACCTTTCTCCACCATGATCTATTTTACTTTGACTGCCAGGAGCCAAACTGATAGGCTTAACATTACGCAATGCAGAACCGTTTCTCTGCACATAGAAAACAATCAAATTCAGTTTACAAGCCCCTTATCACTCTAGTTCTCACTCAGCATGTATATTAGTTTCCTAAGTTTGCTGTAATGCATGCTTTCAAATTTAGTGGTTCAAAATAATAGGAATTTATGTCTCACAGCTTTGGAGGCCAGAAGGCCAACGTCAAGGTGATAGAAGGCCATACTCCTTCCAGAGGCTCTGGTGGGAAATTCACTATTTGCTGTTCCAGCTGCTGTGGTCACCAGCATTCCTCTGCTTATGGTTGTACCACTCTGACCTCTGCATCCATCTCCACATCGCTTCCTCCTCTTCCATAGGTCTGTGTCTAATATCCTGCTGCCTCTCTCTTATAAGAACATTTTATGATGCATTTAGGGGCCTACTTGGACCATACAAAATAATCTCTTCATCTAAAAATCCTTAATCACATCTATCCAAACGTCACTACATCAGGTAACACCCATGGGTTCCAGGGATTAGGACCTGCCATCTCTGGGTGGGAGCTGTTTGTCTACTACATCTGAGATACAGTGCACTCGCTGGACCCCCTTCTGTCCGCGTGCCTAGAGATGTTTGTACCTGTTCCTCCTGCCTGGGATGCTCCTTCTCCCAGTTATCACAAAGCCTATTTTTTTGATGTTACTCAAACATCACTTCCTGAGAGCTTATTTTTCTACAACCCACCTAATATTGCCACCTATCTACACCATTCACTGTCACAGCTCCCTATTTATTTTTTTCTAAGGTGCTTCTAAACTTTGGAGACCATTCTGCTTACCTAATAATACTTTGCCTCTTCCCTAATTCCATGAGAGAAGGGATCTGCTTTTATTGGTCATTATTATATTTCCAGGACTTAGAATAGTGCTTAGCACTATGGTAAGCACTCAAATACTTGTTAAATAAATAGAAGATTAAGTCATTGCCAGCATCTAATAAATGGCATGCAACAAAGTTCATTTGTCTACTTTTGATTAATTTGAATTGCTATAACTCACTAACAATGAAATAGGAATTGTGAATAACCTTATCAACAAGATTTTAGTAGGATTTTATAAGCTAAGGCTTTATGAGGTATAAGTTAAGTTTTGAAGTTCTCAGCATTCTTTCAGTCTCTGCACTGAAGAGAACCAAGCAAGGATGCCCAAATACATTTACACAATTAAGAGTTGTCCTGCATGCAAAGGAGACATTCTGCATGTTCAAGTGTGATGGTGCTATCCACTACAGATGCTCTGCTGCTGCTGCTAAGGCACTTCAGTCGTGTCCGACTCTGTGCAACCCCACAGACGGCAGCCCACCAGGCTCCGCCGTCCCTGGGATTCTCCAGGCAAGAACACCGGAGTGGGTTGCCATTTCCTTCTCCAATGCATTAAAGTGAAAACTGAAAGTGAAGTCGTTCAGTCGTGCCCAACTCTTAGCGACCCCATGGACTGCAGCCTACCAGGCTCCTTTGTGCATGGGATTTTCTAGGCAAGAGTACTGGAGTGGGTTGCCATTGCCTTCTCTAGTAGTCTGCAAATACTATCCTGACTGACATGTTTCACTATGTTATTCAAGTTTTAATTCAGAGTAACAAATTAACTTTGAGTTAAACAGCAATAATAATCATTAGCATTTATTGAGATGCTAGTATGTATAATGTGATGCACAAGACTATATAGATGAGTCATTTGATGTACGATTGCAAGACCAGTGTCATGAATTCCATGCAATTTGTTTAAAAAAGAAAACAAAACAAGAAGGAAACTGAGGCTTAAAGAGGCTACATAACCTATTATTACGTAGCCTAAGGCCTGGTGTATCCTGTAACCAGAGTCCATCTGTGCATGCTGATCACCAGGGACAGGATCTGGGAAAACCTGAAGAGACATAGTAGCCACCAAAATGGGTACTTCTTAATTACTGACAGGGCCTTGTGTTAGAACAGACATCTGTGCAAATCACACACATGCTTACATCTTTATTCTTCTTACTTCTTGAATCTCTGACAACCACATGCATTTCTGTGATATTAATCATCTCGATCACCCACTAGTGAAGTATATAGGGAGCATGAAAGTACCAATTAAAGGTCTTAAGAATTCTGTTTCTGTTACCCTTTGTAAGTAGAAATTCAAATGTGTGTACATAAATGGGTGTTTAGAGATTACACACACACACACACACACACACACACACACACACACACACACACACACACACATTTAATACCATCTTTGGAATACTAGATTCCAGGTAACTACTGCAAAACCAACAATGGATTGCACACATTAAACATTAGCCTTAATTTTTTCAGATGCTAAGCAGCTCTAGGAGATAGAGCCCATTAATCATAGTTAGAACATCCTAAGTATACTATTAAAAAGAAATGATTGCATTAGATGAGAAAATTTATCACATTTACAAACTGCAATTCTAAACGGGAGTAATAAGCTTCACAAAAAGCCTGCTTCAAGTGGTACAACCCCAGGAACACCAGCTATAAGAAGCCACACTGGCTTTAACTATCTGAAGGCGCCCAGTCCACACTCCATGTCCTTAAAAGGCGCGTAGTCCGTATTGTGGTAAACATCAATACCTTAATTAGGAACACCTTGATTTCAAGCAGTAGAACTCAGTCATTTAGCTTATATAAGGAGAATCTAGGGGCAGACACACAGAGATCTCCTGGACCCCAAGGCAGTATGTTTACTCAGGCCTCATGAGGGGCTGAAACCATCAGCTCCAAGTCAGAACCAGAGGTCTGCTTTCTGCCTCCCCAGGACCCATGGGCTGCAGAGCTCCAGTCTCCTTTCTGCTTGGCCTTCTTCTGCACCCACAGGATGAAAAGTAGTCATTTCTCTCAGCTGAGCTTTCAGTGACCTCCTATATCATTCAGAGTCCAAATTCAAGATTTCAATAATAGAGAATTCGGTTGACCCAGACTGAATCAAGTGTCTGTCCTACCCCAGTGCACTGAGGCCAGTGGGGCAGGCAAGGGATCCACAGCTCTCTCAGCAGGGACAAGGCTAGTCTCCAAGGAGGGTCACGCATAAGGCAGGTAAACCGACAACTATGTCTGTTATATTAGTAATAAACAACCACATTTAGACGGCCTGCTCTCCATAAAACACTTCTTACAATTCCTTGATCAAAATAATCCTAAATAAACTTTGGCTACGCTTTTTAGTGTCTATTGCATTACACAGTGTCAGGTGTTATGCATAAAGTGAGCCCAAGACCCGAGGCAGCCCACTACAGGGGCACCCATCTCAGTTTGAGGGATCTCAGAAAGGCTTGTGAGATGAACTGGTGAAAGCAGAGGAGGAACTATAAAGGTGGTGATGGGAATTTGTCTAGGAAGTGAAGGGAAAGGGGTTTTCCAAAATGGTGCAGTAAACATAAAATCCCAGATAAGAGAGAAATGCTATCTTCCAGAAATCCTGAGTGGTTCAATATGCCAAAGACAGGGTGTATATCTGTGCAAAGGCTTGAAGGGTTTGAGTGAGTCAACGCATAAGCCTTACTCAAGGCTATTTATTTATTGCATAAATCAGTGTTGCATAAATGAGTATTTTCAAAAGGGAGGGACCTACTCTGATTTCTCCTTGCAAAGTTGGAGGACTTCAGATTAGATGAGAGCAGGAAAGGAGTGGGGCTCTCCTTAGCAGGAGTGTCATTCACCAAGATACAGGGTGCTGAAGGGAAAGTGACTTCAGGAAAGGCTAGAATGAGCTTAGCTCTGTCCCCAGTGAATTTGAGGTACCTGAGAGATGTATATAAGGTGTCTGTAAGAGAATTAAAGTTAAAGGTGTGCACCCAAGAGAGTGGTCTAGGAGATGCATGGAACACTAAAAAGAAAGTACATAAAATAGGCAAAAATACTCACACCAAGAGTTGTGCGAATTAAAGATGGAGCCATAAGCCCTTGAAAGGCTGGGCAGTGCTCTCAGACAGAGAAGGTGAGCTAATATTGGATTTGAATTGGAAGAAGGGTCTCCAGGCAGATGGGTGCAATGGGATGGTAAGGGAGAGAGAGGCATTTCCAAGAGAAGGGAGGTAAATGCAGAGGCAACTCCATAAGCCTCCTCTTTGGAATCTGAAGGAGGAGGAGATCAGGTACCACTCAGCTCTCATGCGCCCAGGAGAAGACCTAGAACTGTCTACACAGTTCAGTTTTTGAAGACTAGACATCCAAGAGGGCCAAGGCTGTCTATGACTTAATGCTCTTGCTACTGTCCATAATGATTCTACAGAAACAAAACATCTCTGAAGGCATGGCAACCCACTCCAGTATTCTTGCCTGGAGAATCCCAATGGACAGAGGAGCCCTGGTGGGCTAGAGTCCACGGGGTTGTAAAGAGATCGGACACGACTGAAGCAACTTAGCACGCACGCACACAAAGGCAAATGAGCAGTATTCCCATTAAGTACAACAGATTTGAATTAAGCCTGTTTACTTTCACTTCCTCTCAAAACTTATGAATCATCCCCTCTCAGTACAAAAAGACAGAAAAATGATGCCTAAAATTGACAAATCTAGAAACAGAAATATATGCAAAGTAAATAACCAAACAAAAGTCGATTAAAGAAAAAACCAGAGTGCTTGGGGAATTGGGATTTGTGAGTAAGAAGGGATTGGAAAGACCACTATTCATTATCATAAACCCTGAGGGATTTCCATTTAATTATTTAATTATATATATGTACCCATTGGAAAAGTAAACATTTTATAAATTATAACATCAGTGACACGAGAATGACATTCACATGGCATGTAACTTTCACAAATACACCTCTTCCAGTAATAAATCACATGAAAAGCATGATTATGTCACACTAGGCCTATGTCAACATTTGCTCTGTCAGGCACACTCAGCCCGCACCAACAGCTATCTGTCATCACTTTTATGCTTTATTGCAGATAAAATATAAAGCATTATCCAGTCTGCCAGACCAAGTGCTTTTAAGAAACACTCAAACATTGGGGTCTCCCTCCTAAAATACTTTACAGTGATATTTCACTTGCACACACCATAAAGTATTAGAACCAAAAGAGACTTAAGAGTGTAATTAGCCCAAGGTCCTCATTTTGCATATGGAAAAGCTAAGTGCCATACTAAGGAATTCACCAGATGCCAAACAGTTCAGCAGAGCCGCCCTTAGAGCTCCTTCCTTCCATTCTTTGTTCCACTGCCTAGCATTTCTCCAGCTCTGTCTTCCGTGCACTAGAGCCTATTATACCAAAGGGCCTGCACAAAATATTAACACTATTGTAGATATTAAGTACATTTTAAAATTTGTCTGTTTAGAATTTCAGTAACTAAAAGGACCTTTAAACATGGACTAATACAGGATTGCATCCCCAGTGAATAATATGCTCCAGCACTCTCCTCATTATATAGCTGTGAATGAGAGATTCGATCCTTGCCCTATAACTTGTCAACATACACTCTAGCAGGAGAAAATGCGATTAAGCCAAAAAATGCAATGAAGTATGATGGCCAACACAGGATGATCTTCATGGGAACTGGAACATTCTGCTAAAATCTGAAATCACAAATATGCCAACAGATACAAAATTCATAGCATCGTTTCTAGAATAAAAGTAAAGCTTATTTGACAAATTTTATCAACAGCAGAAGGAAAAGCTATAGTGTTCCAGACAGTTCTGAGCCTTTTTAGTGCTCCATATTTGAAAGTTACAGTCAATTTAGTAATCTCACTTTGTTGCCATAGACCATCTTGACTTGTTGACTTGGTCACAGACTGACTGGCTGACTTCCACGCAACGAATTCTGTAATGATTGGTTATGATCTTCCACTGTACCTAAAGTTATTCAGCTAGCAATGAACATTATCTTTTTGTGCTTTCTTACTTACTGGTTGTCTAGAATTCTCTGTCTGGAATTCTGCCTTCCTTTCCTGCCCTTCCAAATAGGCCCACTTCATACCTAGCTCAAGATGCTGTCTGCCAAAACCAAACTCCCTCCTGACATCCACCCTTGTCCAGAGTACATAGCTTCCGTTTTGCAGACAGGTGCCAGGGTTTTGTCTGTGCTGGTACACAAATGCTTGGGTCTCCCCAGAAGAAAATGAGCTCATGAAAGCAAAAACTAGGCTCATTCATATTATATCTGCCACATTTAGCTAATTCTTGACACACAATTCAGTTCAGTTCAGTCGCTCAGTTGTGTCCGACTCTTTGCGACCCCATGAATCGCAGCACGCCAGGCCTCCCTGTCCATCACCAACTCCCGGAGTTCACCCAGACTCACGTACATCGAGTCATTGATGCCATCCAGCCATCTCATTCTCTGTCGTCCCTTTTTCCTCCTGCCCCCAACCCCTCCCAGCATCAGTTTTTTCCAATGAGTCAACTCTCCGCATGAGGTGGCCAAGGTACTGGAGTTTCAGCTTTAGCATCATTCCTTCCAAAGAAATCCCAGGGTTGATCTCCTTCCTCCCATAACCTGGCCTATGTTACAGAGATTCATATTTTCTGAAAATTTTCTTATTAAGAGCAAATGATATAAATCCATGATACCTAATCTAGTATAATAATTCTGTGTTAAAGGAAAAAAATGAAATGATATAACTATCAAAGTTATCTTATTTATTGAACAGAGAAAAATAGACAACAGATTCTAACTTATATATTAACTCTTCTTTTAAAAAAAATCCACTTTAAGAAAAATCAATGAGGAAATCCATGTTTACAAAGCAATTATGTGAGACAGAAACTTACATTACAAGAGGTATCACTACAAAGTTGTTTTTTTTTTTTTACAGCAAAATCCCCAGTTAGATTAATTTTCTTTTCTAGTTTTTAAATGCTTTTTTATTCTCCAGTGAGGTTAAAAATTTTCTTATGTTTTCTCACAGATCTATGTGTATTATCATGAATGCATCTGAATCCACAAATGGTATAAACTTATATATATATAAATACAGATTAATAAAGAATAAAAATTAATAAAGACTAAATTAATAAAGAATAAATATATATTAATATTGATTAATAAATAAAACTCTCTTCCCTGAAAACCAGTGTTAACACAATACACAGTAACAAAGTTTTGGACCCTTGCCATGTCTTAATAAATAACTTCCCTGAACCAAAAAAGCAAAAGTAATATCAGGATAGATAATTCAGGCTGGTAAGCAAATTAAATACTAATTAAAGCATTTGAATATCAGAACAAATATAGCACAAAATTGTAACATCAATTAGCATTTTGTTGATCAGTCATTACCATAAAACAAAGAGCAAATATAACCATGTTTCTTTAATAAGGTCATAATTAGAGTAAATTACTTTAAAAGAATCATAGCACAGTTCACATAAAAGTATTTCAGTAGACACAACAAAGAGAGAACATGTTCACCTACAATCAGTGTGTGAAAAATCCTGTACATTAAAGAACCCACTGTGTCAAAAGTGTACATTTAAAAACATAATGAAAAAAGGAAGCTTAGTTCCCCTAACCTCTGAAGGAAGGAGGTCTCGTTGGAGACATTCTCTTCTTCCCTTTCCCTTTCTTCGGGAGTCTCACCCTTCACTGTGGATAACTCCCATGCCAAACACTCTGGAGATCAACTCCACATTTCTAAGTACACCTTCCTCCAGATGTCATGCTGGAAACTGAAGCAACACATCCAAATCCAAACATCATTTCTGTCTTCCAATTTCCCTATTGTTGTTAATGTCCCAACCTCCTCCCAATCAAACAGGCATTTGAAGCTTCAGTGCTTTCTAGTCTCATGGCCAACATCTCCACGCAGGCTTTGGCAAGGTCTCACGTAGGCTATGTTACAGCATCCTCTCTGGTTCTCCACTCACTTTAACATGGCTGCCCAGGGGCCAAGGGCTCCCGCAGTTCCCTGACCCTTGTTCACCTCCCTCTCCTCTCTTTACACGCTGCTGCTCCCCAACGCTCCTTCTTGTACCCAACATACCTTCTTTGTCTGACCCCTACATCTCTGCTTAGTCTAGTTTCTCAGCCTGTGATGCTCTCCTCGAACTCAGCCTTTGAAGGGTTTGACCTATAGGTAGTTAAATGGTGGCCTCTTAAAATATGCCCAAAGACTAATATCTGACCCCAAACTTGAGACTTGTACAATTAAGTGTAAGATCTTGAGCAATTTTCTTGCATTATTCATGTAATCCTATAAAAACTCAACTGTCCTTAGAAGCCAAGAGGTAGTGGATACATAGGAAAAGGCAGAGTGGCCAGGCAGGCAGAACTTGGAGTGATGTGTGCAAAGCCAAGGACAGCCAACAGCCAAAAGAAGGGAAGGAACAGATTCCCCCTGAGAGCCCCCTTGGGTGTACCACCTTGCTGACATCTCACTGTTGGGCTTCTGGCTTGCAGAACTGTGAAAGAAACAATTACTGTTGCTTTAGTCAAGAAAGATGTAGAAACTTGACACAATAGCTTTAGAAAATATACCACAACTACAGTCTGGTTCAAACATCATTTTCTATTCCATAAAAGGATTCATGACTCTCTGGGGTTGGTTCAGTTCAGTTGAGTTGCTCAGTCGTGCTTGACTCTTTGTGACCCCATGGACTGCAGCACACAAGGCTTTCCTGTGCTTCACTGTCTTCTGGAGCTTGCTCAAACTCACGTCCATCTTGTTGGTGATGCCATCCAACCATCTCATCCTCTGTCATACCCTTCTCCTCCTGCCTTCAATCTCTCCCAGCATCAGGGTCTTTTCCAGTGAGTCAGTTCTTCGCATCAGATGGCCAAAGCATTGGAGCTTCAGCATCAGTGATTCCAATGAATATTCAGGACTGATTTCCTTTAGGATTGACTGGTTTGATCTTCTTGCAGTCCAAGGGACTCTCAAAAGTCTTCTCCAACACCACAGTTCAAAAGCCTCAATTCTTTGGTGCTCAGCTTTCTTAATGGTCCAACTCTCACATGACTACGGGAAAAACCATAGCTTTGACTAGACGGACCTTTGTCAGCAAAGGAATGTCTTTGCTTTTTAATATGCTGTCTATGTTGGTCATAGCTTTTCTTCCAAGGAGCAAGCATCTTTTAATTTCATGGCTGAAGTCACCATCTGCAATGATTTTGGAGCCCAAGGAAATAAAGCCTGTTACTGTTTCCATTTTTCCCCCATCTATTTGCCATGAGGAGAAGGCAATGGCACCCCACTCCAGTACTCTTGCCTGGAAAATCCCATGGATGGAAAAGTCTGGTAGGCTGCAGTCCATGCTAAGGGTTGGACACGATTGAGTGACTGCCCTTTCACTTTTTACTTTCATGCGTTGGAGAAGGAAATGGCAACCCACTCCAGTGTTCTTGCCTGGAGAATCCCAGGGATGGGGGAGCCTGGTGGGCTGCCGTCTATGGGGTCTCACAGAGTCGGACATGACTGAAGTGACTTACTTTAGCATTTGCCATGAAATGATGGGACCAGATGCCATGATCTATGCTTTTTGAATGTTGAGTTTTAAGCCAGCTTTGTCACTCTCCTCTTTCATTTTCATCAAGAGGCTCTTTAGTTCTTCTTCACTTTCTGCCATAAGGGTGGTATCATCTGCATATCTGAGTTTATTGATATTTCTCCCAGCAATCTTGATTCCAGCTTGTGCTTCATCCAGACCAGCATTTTGCATGATGTACTTTACATATAAGTTAAATAAGCAGGATGACAATATACAGCCTTCAGTTCAGTTCAGTTCAGTCGCTCAGTCGTGTCCGACTCTTTGCAACAGCCTTAGCATACTCCTTTCCCAATATGGAACCAGTCTTTTCCATGTCCAGGTCTAACTGTTGCTTCTTGACCTGCATACTGATGTCTTAGGAAGCACGTAAGTTAGTCTGGTATTCCCATCTCTTTAAGAATTTTCCAGTTTGTAGTGATCCACATAGTTAGACATTTTAGAGCAGTCAATTAAACAGAAGTAGATGTTTTTCTTGAACTGTCTTGCTTTTTTTATGATCCAACAGATGTTGGTAATTGGATCTCTGATTCCTCTGCCTTTCCTAAATCCAGCTTGAACATCTGGAAGTTCTCGGTTCATGGACTATTGAAGCCTAGCTTGGAGAATTTTGATTTGCTAACATGTGAGGTGAGTGCAATTGTGCAGTAGTTTGAACATTCTTTGGCATTGTCTTTCTTGGGGGACTGAAATGAAAACTGACCTTTTTCAGTCCTGCAGCCACTGCTGAGTTTTCCAAATTTGCTGGCATGTTGAGTGAACCACTTTAACAGCATCATATTTTAGGATTTGAAAGAGCTCATCTGGATTGCATCACCTCCATTAGCTTTGTCCATAGTGATGCTTCCTAAGGCCCAGTTGACTTTGCATTCCAGGATGTCTGGCTCTAGGTGAGTGATCACACCATTGAGGTTATCTGGGTCATGAAATCTTTTTTGTATAGTTCTTCTGTGTATTCTTTCCACCTCTTCTTAATTTCTTCTGCTTTTGTTAGGTCCATACCATTTCTGTCCTTTATTGAGCCCATCATTGCATGAAATATTCCCTTGGTCTCTAATTTTCTTGAAGAGATCTCTAGTCTTTCCCATTCTATTGTTTTCCTCTGTTTCTTTGCATTGATCCCTTAGGAAGGTTTACATATCTCTCCTTGCTATTCTTTGAAACTCCACATTCAGATGCATATACCTTTCATTTTCTCCTTTGCTTTTCACTATTCTTATATTCCCAGTTATTTGTAAGGCCTTCTCAGACAACCATTTCGCCCTTTGCATTTATTTTTCTTGGGGATGATTTTGATCACCATCTCCTGTACAGTGTAATGAACCTCTGTCCACAGTTCTTCAGGCACTCTGTCTATCAGACCTAATTCCTTTTATCTATTTGTCACTTTTTCACCATTTTCAATTCCATAAAAGGATTCCTGACTCTATGTGGTTGGTAACTATCTCTAATTAGAGCTGTTACAGCTTCATGTTTTAACACTGTCACATTAATGATACCACATATATTTAGGTCATGCATGAGATTAGTTATGATATGCAAAATATATAATGCATTTGAACAGATAAATAAATGTACAGGTATGTGCATACTTGTGTTTATATTGAACATGTACATAAAATGTTATTATAGCATTGGGTATATGTATACATGTATGAATATATACATAATATATACATAGTATATAAGTGCATAGTTGATCTAATGGATTGTTTAAAAGTCTACCTTGTCTACTTAACACAGTGCCTAACAACAGATGTTCAGGAAATATTTGTCAAATTAATCAAGTTTTCAAATATGTGAGTTCTCTTACCACCAAATCTCCAAGTTCTTGATGCAATTAAATGAGAGTTTGAGATATGATTTACCATGCTTTAGAAAAATCTAAGGCCTAAGAACTTCTTTCAGTTGCTAAAGAATCTGCCTGCAATGCAGGAGAGCCCAGTTTGATTCCTGGGACAGGAAGATCTGCTGGATCTTCCTGTCCCAGGAATAGGCCACCCACCCCAGTATTCTTGGGCTTTTCCGGTGGCTCAGCTGGTAAAGAATCCACCTGCAATGCGGGAGACCTGGGTTCAGTTCCTGGGTTGCAAAGATCCCCTGGAGATGGGAAAGGCTACCCACTCCAGTATTCTGGCCTGGAGAATTCCATGGACTAAGTCCATGGGGTTGCACAACTGAGTGACTTTCACTTTGTTTTCAAGAGACTGACAACAATAACTAATGATAAAATAGAATAATCATAGCAATATACTATAATAAAGATTATGTGAATGTGGTCTCTAACTCTATCTTGATATCTTACTGTACACATAGAATGTCTTTTCCATTTTAACTAAGCACTTTTCATGTGCTGTGGCCTTAACATTCACAGTTTAAGATACAACAGTAAAGGCAGCAAAATTTCACTTTCCTTCTTCACAAGTTCATAGACAAGTCATGTCCTTACCATAGATCTTAGAAACTTCAGCACATGATTTATTTTTCTTAAACTGAAAAATTTCAACTTTTCACTTACAGGAAGTACTTCAAGGCTGCTCTGGCATATCTGAATTGCCAGCATCAATATCCTTGGGCTTCGGGGCCATTGTTGAGCAAAATAAGGGTGACTCGAACACAGCACTGTGATATCTCAACATAACCTATGACAGCTACTGAGTGACTGGGCAGGGCATGTTGGACAAAAAGATGATTCACTTTGTCAGTGGACTCCAGTGGGATAGTGTGAGATTTCATCATGGTACTCAAAATGCACACAATTTAAAACTTGTGGGTTTTTTTATTTTCGGAATTTTCCATTTAATAATATGCTCTCACTGCAGTTGACTGTGTGCAACTGAAACCATGGAAAGAAAAATAATAGATAATGGGGTAACACTGTACAACAGACCTGTGATGTGTGTGTGTATAAGTGTGTATATATATGTGTGTATATATATGTGTGTATATATATACATATATATGTATATGTATGTGTGTGTGTGTGTGTGTAAGCAGAAATGCATACAAGGTAAGTAATACAAAAGAACTGCAATAACTGTGTTCATTAGTCTGCCAGACTGTTTTAAATTAAGACTAGACCATGTGGCTAAGCCAGTTCTTGGGGTAACAGTCCCTTTCAATGAACAGTATTAATTTGCTCAACTGGTAGAAGATATTTTTACATTTCTTCAGAGCAAACCTCAAATGACAAGTATGCACCTTAACACCAGGGAATCATCCAGATTTTGTCGAGCCTGATAAACTATTTGGGATGCTCTCTTTAAGAAAAGTAACAATTATGTTATAAATATAAAATTAGGTACAGGGCCTTGGAAGGGACCTAGTAAGGGAAGGACTCTGAAGTTTAAGCTTTATTACCTTCACCATCAGCCTACCACTGCTACCCAAAGACACCATGCTCTTCAAGACTGAGCTTCATCTGAACTGCACTCTGCTGATGTTCATTCAATCATTCAGCAAGTATTTACTGAGGATCTCCTATGTAGCTGGTATTAACTACATAGTATACAGGGATACAGTATGGAATAAAAGAGATAAAGTATCTATCCTAACAGAGATTAGATTCTTGGGAGAAGGCAGAACATACATGAGTAAAAATGAATGATACAATTTCAGGTAGAGGTAAGTGAGAAGTATGAACACTAAACACTGCTGCTGCTGCTGCTGCTAAGTGGCTTCAGTCGTGTCCGACTCTGTGTGACCCCACAGATGGCAGTCCACCAGACTCCGCAGTCCCTGGGATTCTCCAGGCAAGAACACTGGAGTGGGTTGCCGTTTCCTTCTCCAATGCATTAAAGTGAAAAGGGAAAGTAAAGTCACTCAGTCGTGTCCGACTCCTAGCAACCCCATGGACTGCAGCCTACCGGGCTCCTCCATCCATGGGATCTTCCAGGCAAGAGTACTGGAGTGGGGTGCCATTGCCTTCTCCAACACCAAGCACTAGGGCATACTAAAAAACGTCATTGTTTTCAAAACCACTCCATCACTAAAAACAAAAAGAGCCCTATGAATGAAAGGTTTTCCGTAACAACAGAGTTATGCTGTGTCCTGACATAAAGGGTTGCTGAAGAGATTCTGAGCTCGTGAGCCAGTGCCTTTCTCAGCCTTCCTTAGCCTTTCCAATCGTGGGTGTTTGTTCTGAAAACGAGGCACACCATGCTGAAGACTTCTGGGATGAGACGTCAAAACGGGAGACTCAGGTTGAGATTCCCAGTAAAAGAAAGACATTTTACAGCAAAAAGAGTTTTACATGACAACATTACTTATAAGCTTCTCACGAGAACACAATTCAATGAGATGTTTCTAAATCAGTAACAGAAAAACAAGACACCTTTACAAGTCATTTTACTTGGTAGAATACTTTTGCTTGCCCAAATTACAGAAGATTAAAAGGCCATGCCAATCAACTGCCAACCAAAAGACTGGTAAAAATACATTGCTTAGCAAAAGTAGAAATTATTTTTGTTTCTGCAACAACTTTTATTAATCACCTTTCACTTCTGGGCCATGAAGTAAATAAATTATAGATCTGAGATTTTAAAACACAAAACAATTGTTTCATAACATTTAATTTTCCCCAAAATAGCATACACCAAATGTATGTATGCTGTCTAAAGCTTCTAAAACCAAGGAGATATCAGTAATTTAATAAAAATCTGAACCAAATATATAATAGGTTAACCTCCTTCCACACATATAGCAGTATTTTTTTTTCCAAAAATCTTTCACTAATCAGATAGAAAGAGTACTTTTTTTTTTTTAATGGTCAAGTGATAAAAGAGAATGGTGTCATTACCTAAGTCAAATTAAGGTGTAAATGAAAGAGACAATTGGTGCTGGCTAAACACAGCTTTTTTTTTTTTTTCACATTCACGACAGAAATGAAGAGCCAGCTGCTATTTTCAAAAGAAGCATCTCAAGAATCAGAAAAATTTGCACCTGCATATAAACTGAGTAGCTTGGTTGACTGCAAGTTTATGAGATAACTGCAATTTTTTTAAAAGAGAGTACATGAAAATAACCAGGAACATCAACTATAACAATGTTGATATAAGAAAACAATATATAAGCCACATAAAACTTGCCTATGCTAGGTTATTAATCCCCCTTAAAACTGACATCGTCAATTTAAACATGTTGCAACAAAGAGGGAGTATATAGTTTTCAGAAACTCAACATTTTTTAAGTTAAAAAAATGATAACTTGTGTTGGTTTAAATAAGTGATCTTAAGATAACTGTGCTGTTCAAATCAGTAATGTCTGGCATCATGTGGTTACTGAGTATTTGAAATGCACTAGTCTGAAATAGGATGTGTTATATGTATATATAAAATGCATATCATATTTGAAGGTTCAATATGATAACAAGGATACAAAAAGAAATCTCAGTATTTTTAAAATATTTATTAAACAGTGAAATAACAATATTTGGATACAGACTGGATTGAATAAAATATATTATTCAAATTAACTTCTGCTTTTTAGTTTCTTCTGTGGTTACTAATTTTTAAAATAACATTCATTTGCATTATATTTCTATTGGACAGTGATGGCTTAAGAGAGTAAGTGGTAAGAGTTGGGTTCAGTCTGAGTTAAGGGAACTGGGCACAGGTATTCAACTGGAATTCTCTGATTCTGTCCTAAGCTCCAAATTTCTAATAAACCTAACATTTGCCAATATGTCATCTAGAAAGATCTATGTCCCATCACCTAACATATAATATCGTGACTGTAACACATATAGTATTATTATCAGCATACTATCTATACCAGTAAGTACTCTGTGGATGGCAGCTAGTATCACATAATTAACAGATAATTAATTAACAAAGTATTTATTATCATATCACTTTCACCACTTTTCCCCACATCACTTTCAACACTGTTCCCCAGTACAGAAAGTGACACATGACAGTCTCACAACAAAAGTCTGTGGCAAAAGCAAATGAGTAAACTATGAGCTAAAAATGCATAAATGGCATGTTTGGGTAAAGGGAATATTCAAGAATCAATGAAAGTCTGATAAAATAGGATCATTGTGCTTTCCCATCATGTCAGGACTTAATCTTCTCTGAAAAACAGGTAAGATTTGGAACCAGAATTTCCTAAATATTCTGATATGGAACTAGAGTAGAAGTAAGGCTTGCCTTACTAAAGAATTCTCAAGGGCAGGGATCTAGATTCATCATTTGTCAATACATTGGTCAATGAAATTTCCTCAACAGAAAACTGGACTCAACAAATAGGCAGTTCAGCCATTCATCTTTCAGCTCAAAGGCCCTTGATTAGTTTCCTGTGATTGCTGTAACAAATTCCCACAGATTTACTGGCTTAAAACACCTACAGTTATTCTGTTTGAGTCTGGAAATCAGGAGTGTGAAGTCAGTTCAGAGAGCCAAAGTCAAGGTGCCAGCAAGGTCTTGCTCCTTCTCATGCTTTAGGGGGGAATCTCTTCCTTGCATCTTCCAGCCTCTGGTGGCTGTCGGCAGTCCTTGGCTTGTGGCCACATCACTGAAATCTCTGTTTCTGTGGTCACACTGCCCCCTCCTCTGCCTGTCTCAAATCTCCCTACATCTCTCCCCTGTAAGGACATTTGTGATTGCATCATGGCCCAGCCAGATAATTCAGGATAACTTCACCATTCAAGATCCAAAGCAAAATCACACTTGCAAAGTCTTTCCCACATACTGTAGCACTTAGGTGTGCTAGAATTGTGACCTGAGGATCATCATTCAGCCTCATACAGACCACAATAAATAGTTTTCCAATATGCTCTAAAGCATTTACTAAAATTAATCATTCTTGTACAGCACTTTGCAATTTTGGGGCTTCCCTGGTAGCTTAGTGGTGAAGAATCTGCCTGCGAATGCAGGAGACACAGGTTAGATCCCTGGGTCAGGAATATCCCCTGGAGAAGGAAACTGCAACCCACTCCAGTATTCTTGCCTGGAAAATCCCATGGACAAAGGAGCTTTACAGTCCCTGGGATCGTAAAAGAGTCAGATGCAACTCAGTGACTAAAAAACAACAATGTTTTTTGCAATTTTTACTAAACCTGGATTAACTGTACATTTCCTTAATGCAATAATATGACTATATGTGACTGATTACTGTTCTGCATCTGGACAGAGAGCTGCAGGTTTCATGGTCCTACACTGTTACATGCTCACCACTCTTCCCTGGGTCTCCTTAGGATTTCAGAAACTGCAGCATTTACAGATGATTTCTCACTTCTGATATCATAATATTTTTTGTCCCCCAGAGTAACTTATTCATCTGACAAGTAATGAGGAGTCCACTGCAAGTCTAGAGTTATCAACAAGCTGGTCATGTGCTCCAAGGAAATTTGTCAACCAGTGGCTGTGTACCTGCAACTATTATTCAGAAAATGATTTTCAACTAATGTTTCTAAATTGGACTTTCAAGAATTTTATAAATGCACACAAACTGGATGAGTAAGGGTTGCTGTTGTTTACTCAGTTGTGCCCAACTCTTTGCAACCCCATGGACTGTAGCCTGCCAGTCTCCTCTGTCCATGGGATTCTCCAGGCAAGAGTACTGGAGTGGGTTGCCATTTCCTTCTCCAGGGGATCTTCCCAGATTGAAGACCAAACCCACATCTGCACTGGCAGGCAGGTTCTTTCCCACAGAGCCACCAGTGAAAAGGATACAAAGCAGTAAAATAGTCACATATTTTCAACATCTTCTATTTTTACCTAAAATTTATTGAGCTCATATGTAATAGTTATACACTAATGACAGATTACCAAGATTTGTAATTTGCTGTCTTCAATGTATTTGGGAAATAGAAAATTTCCCTAGTTGAGCTGACACGCCCAACCAAGAAAGGGGGTTAAAAAAATAATAAGATGCATAAACCAGTCCTTTTTCTGCTGCCATCCAGTGGTCAAATAATCATAGTACATATCACATGTTAAAAAGTTAAGTTGATATTGTTTTTCTTTTTATGACTTCACTCTGTATGACAGACTCTAGGTCCATCCGCATCTCTACAAATGACCAAATTTCATTCCTTTTTATGGCTGAGCAACACTCCACTGTATATAAGAACCACATCTTCTTTATTATTCATCCGTCATTGGACATTTAGGTTGTTTCCATGTGCTGGCTATTGTAAGTGAGAAAGAGAAAAACAAATATCGTATATTAACGTACATATGTAGAATCCAGAAAAATGATACAGATGAACCTATTTGTAGGACAGGAAAAGAGATGCAGACATACAGAATGGACATGTGGAAATGGGGGTGGGTAGGGGAGGGTGGGATGAACTGGGAAATTAGGATTGACATTTATATACTGTAAGATAGATAGATAGATATTGGGAACCTGCTGCAAAGGACCAGGAGCTGAGCTGGTGCTGTGTTGAGCGGCAGGTCCAAAGGGGAGGCGACATATGTATACATAGTAAAGCTGATTTTTTTTTTTTTTTGCTAAGTCACTTCAGTAATGTCCGACTCTGTGCGACCCCATAGACGGCAGCCCACGAGGCTTCTCCGTCCCTGGGATTCTCCAGGCAAGAACACTGGAGTGGGTTGTCATTTCCTTCTCCAATGCGTGAAAGCAAAAGGTGAAAGAGAAGTCGCTCAGTCATGTCTGACTTAGCGACCCCATGGACTGAAGCCTACCAGGCTCCTCCATCCATGGGATTTTCCAGGCAAGAGTACTGGAGTGGGGTGCCATTGTAAGCTGATTTGCTTCACTGTAAAGCAGAAATTAATGCAACTTTGTAAAGCAATTATACTCTGATTAAAAAAAAAAAAGTTAAGTCATACTGGGTTGGAAAGTGACCCTGTATATTTGCCTTTATGGTTCAAACATATTTAGCCTAACATCTAAAATGAAGAACACATGACTCCCAGTCCTACAATTAAAATTACTTTTCTGCTCAAATCCTTGATATAATAATAGTAATATTAATAATCAATAAAGGATTTGTCTTTCAGTCTTCACACAGTACTATGTATGCTCAATAGCAGCCTAATCAATATCATTTTTTTCTGAATTAAACATTAGATGACTTAGAGTCACAATTTGGTCAACAGGACACAGTCTTAAAAAATATGTCACATGAGGGCAGCACACAGATGGGCCTGTCTTGCCCTTTGTTTATTCCCATGCATATTTTATCTCATCAACTAAAGTATAAATTTTACCAAAGCAGAGAGTGTACCTTAGGCTTAACTGTTTCTGCCTCAGTGGTTAATCCAGAGATTTGCATGTATATCAGTGTTCAGTAAATATTTGTTGAACAAATAAGTAGTGTTTATGTTGCTGCAGTTGAGTTTGGTGAAAAGTAGTAAACTAAAGAATTGAATCAAAACAATATGAAATCACAGTGGCTCTTCCCAGAGTATTCAAATATGCTACACTTTAAATTACAAATAAGCCTTATACCATCCTTTTTTTTTTTTTTTTTTGATTAGCAATTGTCTAAAAAAATCCTTTAATTCCATATTCCAATCCCACTAATGGACTTTTTGCTTTCATAGGAAATGTGTACTTTTTAAAAATTCTATTCAATAGCAACTCTCTTGTTAAATCCTCAGTAAAATAGTGCGAACATGCTCTCTATAGATAAATCCTTAAACAGAATGGAGATGCATTACTTTTTCCTCAGCTTTCCATAATCAATCATCCTGACTGAACCTCAAGACTTGTTTCATGATCCTTAATTTATTTCTATCCCTTCTTTTGAACTTTTATTAAGTACTGGGAAATTCTTGTGGCAGTGCTCAAATACTAATTTTGGAAAGGAAAGGTATACCAAAAAGGATTGATTCTAGTCAGAGTATGTGTGAGGCTTTTTGGTAGGGGAAGGCAGGCTTGGGGTGCAGGGGAAACAGTTGAAGACCTGCCACATTTCACTGATATTAGTCCAAAATTAATCTCTAATGTCATGTTTATGTCTAAGGCAGCAGTCTAAAAGAATATGTGATCTTGAAATTTTCCATACAGTCATTTGGGAATGACCAATTCTTCACACCAGACCACTGTCTATCATGGCTATGAACGCACTTTGTCATGTTACAAGAACTCTGGAAATATCAGGTATTATTATTAGCTAGTTAGTGTTAATTGCTTAGTCTGTCCCAACTCTTTGCAACTCCAGGGACTGTAGCCCTCTGTCCATGGGATTCTCCAGGCAAGAGCACTGCAGTGGGTTGCCATTTCCTTCTCCATGGGATCTTCCCAACCCAGGGATTGTCTCCAGGTATCCTGCGTTGCAGGTGGATCCTTTACCACTGAGCCACCAGGGAAGCCCAGACGATGATGATGACGATGATGACACACCCACATACCACTCACTTTGAAACATGACAGTACAGAGCTGATTACTTCATGCTCACTGTGAATGCATTTCATGCAAATAAGTGCATCTCTTTTATCTCATTCCTCTAGATTTCATCCCCACAAATACTGCACAAGCTCCTAAGCTTAAAGTGTCCACAAATTAATTTTCTATTTCCATGACCTTCCCTCATCTGTTCTTCCTCTTCTAGTCCTCATCCTGTTCAATAATACAAACAGCCATCCAGACAATTAACAGAAACTTTACATAATTTAAACATCCTTGCTCCCATTAATTTACAGTCTGATAGGGCTCACATGGCCTAAAGATCAGTCGTAAAAAGAAGACAGTGATTGGCTGATTTACTGACCCTTCAAATCTTGCTGAGGAGAAGTCCTGCATACCAAGTAATGGAATACACAGTGAGTACGCACAGCTTCATTAAATGCAGTGAGTATGCTTACATCAGCAGATGGCAGATATGGAAATAAACAGATACCACAGAAATATGCAGGAAATAAAGGAGTAGTCAGTTCTACCTGGAGAGGAGATGAGAAGTCAGAAAAGGCTATGAAGGGTGTACAGTTCCTGTCTAAAATGGGATGCCTGGTTAGCACAGTCACTCAACAGTTCATTCAAAAACAATCAAGATGCGTCTGGAAGGAAAAACAACAAAAGGATTAACCGTTAAGGAATTCACTATTGGATGTATAACCCAATATTTTAAACTGAATCCTTTTATTCTGAGGCCTACTGAACTGGAGCATTTACTTTAGGTGCCAGTGGGATCACCCATTTACTAACCTCAAGAAATAAAGTAAAAAGACAGATTGAGAGCTCAGAAAAGAAGCAGAAGCAGTAAAAATAGATTTATAGGTCATTCACACATAAGTAGCAACTGACACTTTGGACAAAAACTAGATCCTCTAGAGACTAACAGTGAGAAAAATGAAGGTCAGAGCCTTGAAAACATACCAGTATTTAAAGGGCAGACAGGAAGATGAAGACCCAGCCAAGGAGACCAAAAAACATAAGTAGGTAAAGAGCACTCAGGGATATGAGGGAAAGTATCTATGTGGTTATTCAATGTCATATTTCTATAGTTAGAAGTATTTTGCCTTTTAAGATATTTTGTTTATCACATGTATATGTGCATGTGTGTGTGTGTGTCTGTGTGTTAGTCGCTCAGTTGTGTCCAACTCTTTGCAACCCCATGGACTGTAGCTCACCAGGCTCCTCTGTCCATGGGATTCTCCAGGCAAGAGTACTGGAGTGGGGCGCCATTTCCTTCTCCCATATATCTGCATATCTACCTCCAAAAAACTGCAACTGTAGAGCTAGATAGGTTGTACTATGAAATTATTTTTTAATTTTAAATGTTCTTTTTTTATTAATAAGATCCCTATTTTAGTCTAAGGTTGTTCCCACTTCTTTCACTGTTCATAACAGTCACAGTGACAAAACATAAGATATACTTTTAAAACCTTCTCTAATCTTGCTTCTCCAAAGAATCCAAAATAAGTACTGTGTCAGTTTTGGCTTATTTCTATCACTATTTCAAACTTACACTTAGGAGTAGTTAAGGCAAAAGGGGCTCGTGTGTGAAACCAAAGGAAGAAATCATTTCTAGAAGGGACCTGCCAATCACAGAGGAGCGTACAGATCATAGTGACCTCACCCGGAGGGGTAGGGATGACTTCAAATTGCAGCGAGTAAGGGAGACATGAAGTAGAGACAACGAGGCATGGTGAGACTGAAGAAGTTTATATGGTGATAAAATGGAAAAAAAAACACAACACTTTTTTATATAAGAAATATTAAAATGGCTTTTATATGCTATGGGAGAATGCAAAGACACTTAAACATATGTGTTGGCTAACAGGAGGGAGCCAGTAAGAAGGGAAAGTTTAAATACAGAAGAGCAGCCAATTCTGAGTTTAGGGCATGAGTTTGAAGGTGTCAGAAGGAGGCAGAATCCTACAGAGGACAAGAGCACAACACCCTCAAACCCAGCTGGACAGAGTCTGCCTTGTAAGAGCTCTGCTGCCTCCCTGACCCCAACAGGGTGTCAGCACTATTCCCAGGTTCACACTGCTGTTGCTTAGCAACTATACCATTTGCTGAAGCATCAGCTGTGTTCAACTAAATCAGTAAGAAGACAAAGATACAGACATATCTCTATCTATCTAGAATAAACTGAAGTTAATTCAAGGTATTCCAATCCATAATAATGCAGTTGTTTTTATTTTCCAGCCAAAGAGCTAAATTTTGCATTTATCCCTAAATTGTGTTTCTATACGATTAGTTCATCATTTCAACCTAAGAGGCATGTAGATTCTCTAATTCAGGAAACTACAGCCTGAAGGCTCACTGCCTGTCCTTGTAAATAAAGTTTTACTGGAACACAGCCACACACATTCATTTATGCAATTCCTATGGCTGCTCATAATGGCAGAGTTGTTGAGTAGTTGCAATAGAAACCGCATGATTTTAGGAAAGCCTAAAATATTTACTATCTGGCCCTTTGTAAAAAAGGATAAGCCAAACTCTGCTTCTAATCCAATCTATAAACTATTTTTTCCAAGTAAAATATGCAAGTAGATGTGTTTTCTGTGTCTTCATTCAAGTTATTAAGAATTCCAAATTCTACAGGGTCTAATCCACAATGCAGATTAAAAATTCTTGTTCACCTTCCTCTTGTTTAACACAAATCTATTAGTTATCACTAAAAGAATAAGAACAGTTCATTATTACCCAGACTACAATTATTCTTTTCCACAAAGCTGTCATAGTGAGTGTTGTCAATCTTTTGGATGAAATCCATATATACCTAAGCTAATACCATGTCCAGTTTATGATCCTGATAAACCTACCAAATATACAATCTAAAATTTCCTTTGTGATTCAAAAACATTCTCTAAAAATCATCATTCTTACTAGGTTATAATATAGTATATCCCTGGTGACATACAGAGATAGGTTAGAGACCATTTGGGCTGCTATAAATATTTTCTACAGACTGAGTGACTTAAAACTACAGAAATATTTTTCTTACAGTTTGAGAAGCTGGAAAGTCCAGCAGATTTCATGTCTTTTTGCTGCCTCCTCACGTGGCATAAAGGGAAAGGATGTGTCTGGGATCTCTTTTAGAAGTGTACTCATCTCAGTCATGAGGACTCTGCTCTTGTAATTTAATCAAATCCCAAGGACCCCACCTCCTGATATCATCATATTGGGGGTTGGGTTTTCAATATACACATTTGGAGGGGACACATACCTTCAGTCCAGTTCAGGCTGGAACTACTCTCATCTGACTCGTTAGAAACCTAAGCCAGCTGTGCAAGCTCAGGTCTTATGAATGCTTTTCAAAGCCTGAAAAAAGTAAGAGGAGGCAGGAAAGCTACTAGCTGTCCCTTCTCAATGCTAACAGTATGAGTATTTTGAGCCAGTCCTGTTCCCTCTCCTAACCCTACACTCTGGCTGTGCTGTGGACATGGAAGCCACACAGGAAAGACAGAGATAGAGCTGCACGCTGCACGGAAGCAAAGGAAAAGAGTATTTAAGTTTCTACCATGGAACTTTGTGAGCTCATTTACACACGTTGTGATACAGATTTGGATTCTTTTTAACTTTTTTTTTTTAATTGAAGGATGACTGCTTTACAGAATTGTGTCAGTTTCTACCAAACATCAACATGAATTTGGTTTTTAAGTGGATTTGTTGCACATTTGTTAGTTCATTTGGTTTCATTTTATATAGCTGAAGCTGCTGAACAGTGAATTCTGAAAAAGCAAGCTGTTGCTGTATTGCTTATTAAATGTCTCAGCAAAATGCTGAACTTATCAGCAGCTTCTCACACTGGGTCTGAAATGACTCGCTTAAAACTAATATGGCACTTCAACCCATTCTCAGAGCCCACACTTAGGCACTGTGTCACTGAGCTCCTTCAGTCCAAAGGAGGCCTGCTAAATTTAAAAAATCAAGAGTCCTAATATACAAGGTTTCAAATCATGTTTGGCTTATATTTACAGGGAAAGCACTGCACTTCACAAAAAGTATTCAAGTAAAAACTTCCAAACTTGGTAAAAGATCACTTTTCATAACGAAAGACAGTTCATGTGCTATGACCTCTCGGTCTGCACATGGCACAATCACAGAAAAACAGTATTAATCCATCAAAATTAAAGTGAATATATGAATGTCAGCATATCTGGGTGAACAGCAAAGATATATTACTATATGCATCATCAATGCTTATAAGAAATAAAGCATGCTTCATTCTTTTTCTGAAAAAGAAATTCTTGGAAGAAAATATTTCTTCCCGTCTGTGCACTTGTGCACTTCAGTGTCTCATGGGCTTATTTCTTTATTTAGGACTTACATTTGGTCCTGAAATACTGTACAGGGAGCCAGAATATTTCTGCTACAGCATTTGTCTTGGATTCTTTGCTTTTACTATTATGTATCATCCTCTTGTAGCGTTTTGTTGAAATGGTCCTTCACGTAAAAGTTACATAAAATTTTCCCTTATAAAATTGCATAAATTCTGAAATGTAGAAGTTGGAAGTAACTTAAAATGTTGTCAAAACACTAACCAGGTCACTTTTGTGATTTACATTACCCTAATGAGACCTCCACAGAAGGCAATGGCACCCCACTCCAGTACTCTTGCCTGGAAAATCCATGGATGGAGGAGCCCGGTAGGCTGCAGTCCATGGGGTCGATAAGAGTCAGACTTCACTTTCACTTTTTACTTTCATGCATTGGAGGAGGAAATGGCAACCCACTCCAGTGTTCTTGCGTGGAGAATCCCAGGGACGGGGAAACCTGGTGGGCTGCTGTCTGTGGGGTCGCACAGAGTTGGACACGACTGAAGCAACTTAGCAGCAGCAGCAGCAGCAGCAATGAGACCTCAGATCCAGTTAATAAAATCTAATATCTAGTGTGCTTAGCTACAGAGGGGCTTCCAGGGTGATGAGACCTCAGTGGTACTCAGGTTCTGGGAACAATAAATTTAGAAATTTCAGACTAGACTCCTATTTTAATATGGGCGGAATTTTGTTTAAATGTTCAGCTAATGCCTTTTTACGCTAATCATATCACTTCAGCAAAGAAAGCTCAAGAGTAAGTTCTAGATGGAAGATGATTGTCATTGTGACTCAGCTCTCAAGCACAGACACACAAATGTCCACATCCTCCAGACCCTCAGAATGAGGGGATTCTCTGAGACCACATGTACTCAGGAATCCCATGTAAGTGACTCTGGGGACATTGCTTCACTGTTTGACCCTATTGTACTAAAACAATAACATTTTGCTTTCATTTGCTAAAAGGGAAAAACCCTGTATTCCAAAATCACTGTCATTTAATGAATTAATATAACTCACAGCCTTATGGCACCTTTCACTTCTCTCTCTCTCTCTCTCTCTCTCTCTCTCTCTCCATATATATATATATATATATATGGCTAAACTCACCTTTAAAACAAAAAGGTCTATTAAGTAATATGACCTATGGTGACAAGTCAAAGTCATGTTTCATTTAAAATATGTAATCTCCATTATTTTCTGTAAAATTATGAGTTTTTAATATACTTAAAGTGAAGATATAAATACAGAAGAATATCAGATTTATCACTAATCTGATTCTCAGCTTTAAAAGTAATTTGGTTATATTCTCATGCTTGTGCTCAGTTGCTCAGTTGTGTCCCAGTCTTTGCTACTCCATGGATGGTAGCCTGCCAGGCTCCTCTGTCCCTGGAATATTCCAAGCAAGAATACTAGAATGGGTTGCCATGGCCTCCTCCAGGAGATTTTCCCAACCTAAAGACTGAACCTTCATTTCTTGCTTCTCCTGCATTGGCAGGCAGTCTTTACCCCATGCCACCTGGGAAGCCCAATTTGTTTATATTATCCTCTGTTTTTCACCTTTCCTTTAAGCTCTGATCTTTGAATCAAAGTCAATGTGCTATCATTAATGAGGACAACAGAAACTGATATTATTTAAGAAATAAGCTTGACTACTTAAAAAAAACAATCTAAGACTACAATTGCTAAAATTGTAGGCTTCTCGCTAGATAATGATAATAGATAATACACAATTCAAGTCCTGGCATATTAACCAAGCAGAACTAACCAAGCAGAATCATTTGCCATCAACATCTATACTTTCTGAAAGGAAAACAAGGTCAAGAAAATGAAGAATACATCTGTAATCTTAACTGCCTAAGCAGGAAGCTCTAGTTAGATTTAAAAATAAGTAACAATACTGTCAGTTAATTGCTACCTTCACACTTCTTGGTTCACGCGCTGAGAAACTCCAGTTGTGGCCAGTTATTATAACAAAAGCACCAACTGCACAGACACTAAAATAAGAATATGTGGGTGCTATTGCCAAAGGCAGGTTTTCTCTGTGCCAAGAGGTGGATCAGGAATGGGTATCAAAAGTCATTTTGAGAAAGAATAACAAATATGATATAAAGAAGCATAGATATTCAATCAAGCACTGCCAACTATTACAGTTTAATTCTTTCCAGCCACAGAACCTGGTTTTCTCCTGGGGACAGAGACCAAATTCAACCACCGGCCTCCTTGGGTCACCTTTAGTCATTCTGCAAGCACCGGCGAGGGCCCTCCAGACACCCCTTTTAGAGCAAGAATATAGAGAGATAAAGAGTTCTGGGGGGCCAGGATACGTCAGCAGAGAGGCCTCCTACAGTGAGTAGATGGAGACGATCACTTACCAACCTTCACACTATCTCCAATTCATTTATTAACTACTCCAGTTATCTGGAGCTACTAGGTACAGGGAGATCAAAAAACAAGATTTTTGTATCAGGCTGGACAGGATCCAACATGCCTCATGCCAAGGACTGGGGAGACCTGTCCTTTTGATTCCCTTCTTAGTCCCAACATTAGGTGGCAGTTGACAGGGTCAGCAGGGACAAAACCATGGCGCCCAAGTATAAAGACGGTTCCATCATTGGATAGTGGTTTCAAACCCCTATCAAGGACCATATCTAAGCTTTTGTTGTGATTTCCTACTTGTAATTTGAGGGTCAAATATTCTCCGGGCCCTAAATTAATACTTGGAAACACTTATCTTCATCTTTCCCCATATTGTATCCTCTGTGTGTCCTCCCCAAACTTACACCCTTTTTGAATTGGATCAAGAACACTGTCCTCTGTAATGAGCCACTAGGGAACTTTGAGAGAGCAAGTTTAAAATGTCTCAGATCAGAATAAGGATTTAATTTAATAAGTTATTAACGTCTCTGCTCAGCTCAGCTGTTACCACATAAAATCTCTCAGATGATGTCTGCTGCTAAGTTGCTTCAGTCGTGTCCGACTCTGTGCGACCCCATAGACAGCAGCCCATCTAGACTGTATCAAAACCCTTCATTATTGCTCACCAAAATACTACAAAGTGTCTGTCAACCTTTTCTTCATTACTGCCCCTCCCTTCATTAATGAGTCTTTTTAGACATGTTTCCACATATACTCTCTATGAATTGTTAATACTACACATATACTGTATATCTGTTTATAGGCACTGGCCTTTGGCCACAAACCACTGTAACATATAAAACTTTTTTCACCATCTAAAATCCAATTACATTCCCTTGGGGCAATATTATCATTATTATCATTATTTTCTGAGAATGTGGGTCTATAACACTTAAGCTGCCTTTTGAAAATTCCCCGATCTAAGAGCCCATTATAGTGTTAATTATTTTTACTCTGTACACATTTTTCTTTTAACCCAACTATCTTTCCCCCTTTCCTAGCCTTCTTTATAAATGAGATTGACAGTGAGAAAAGTATTGAGCAGTCTGAACTAGTCAAAATGTGTGTGTATGCGTGTGTCTGTTGTAACTACACAACAGTTCTAGCTCAAATATGATGGAATAAATCCAGAGTAGTTTTCAAACTTTAATAAATTAAAGCATTAGCACTTTTCATATAGACTAGATAGATGTACAGAGTTTTAACAACAACAACAACAAAAACAAAGAGATATGAGCTGTGAGACTTGGTTTTAAAGTCAGAATCTTGGGTTAACGGGCAACGGTTACATATTTTTCATTTTCTGTCCTTGACTTCTTGTAACTGATACTTGGGAAGTTAAGGATTACAAAACTATGGCTATGAAGTCATGCAAATTATAAATGGCATTTTACTCTATGAAGCTGAAAGGGCACATGAAGTGCAAACATTAACAAATCTAAAAACTCAATGAGTAGAAGAGTGTCCCTGGTGGAAACATTAATGAGTGAAACAAAACTATGAAAATTTAGTTTTGAGCCTAAACATTTAAAATTTTTTATTAAAAAAATGTGTTCAAAATGAAGGCTTCTCAAAAGCGCACTGCTAGCATATTTTACATAAAATACTATAATAAGGTAACTGAAATACAGGGTGACCTTCTGCCTGGAGGTGACTCTGTGGTTTCCCTATATTCCCTCCACTTCAGATGACTTCAGCACACTGAAATCCACAGTCTCCTTGCCATCAGGAAATATAACAAAGTTTTTGTTTGCTTGTTTCAAAGCTCAGAAGCTTTTTAGTGATATCCAAACTAAGGACAAGCCAAGAGAGAAACTGATAATAACAAAGCTAATATGAATTTACCAGCAGTCAAATGTTGCCAGCTCAAAGAGTAAAACCTTTAAGAATAGCTTGGTGAGCTCCTCAGGGGATGTGTCAGAACTTTAAGTAAGCAGAAGGAAAGATATATCTGATGAAGGGATAACAAAACAAAACAAAAACCCTATGGGTCAGTTCAGGTAGGTGGTGGAAACAGCTGCAAATTATTGGCAACATAAACTGTAGTTGAGAATTGAGAAATGCATTAACTTCAGATCTTGGTGGAGGCCCAGACAGCAAACAAACTCAATTAAAATCACTGGCATCCACTGGCCCAGGTGTCTTCCATAAAAGGAAAACAAGCTTTTCTGGGACTTTGCTTAAGACTTGGCTGTTGAAGGAGATTTGCTTCTTGCAAACAGTTGGAAAGACTTCTGTGAAAGAAAGCTAACAGCAGGAGTCAGGTCTCCCTGGAATACAGATGAAACTCCAAAAAGCATTTTCTCCCAAATTCTGAGTTTCTGAGCCATGCTCTTGAACTCCACTGGGGAAGTCACTCTGGGGATGAACAGGGCAACAGGCTGCACACCCGGCCTCAAGATAAATAATATATAAATAAACTGTCCCTATGCTCCAGCTACCATTGCCTCTGAAACTAATCATTCCCTCTCCTCCCACTTAAAAAATAAAAATAAATCACCCAGAGAAGGCCACTCTTGAGTCTAGCCACCTATGACAAATGCCCCATCTGTTTCAAGTCCACAAGATTAAGAACCTGAGCATGGGGAGGCGCAGCCTGCGACTTTCTCCAGCTCCGAGGTCCTGCTATCAGTGGACGGATGGACACGGAAATGACTTCTCTGGGGGTTCAGGAGATGAGTCACCGGGGCTCTCCGGTCCTCTCCCGCACATCGCCTTCCACACCCTCAGTCCCATTCCCAGGAAGGGGCTCTCAGGGATGGAGGCAAGCACCGGAGCCCTCTTCCTTTTCTGCACCCTCTCCCACACACACACCACCAAGGTTCTTAGGAAAGAAACCGAAGGGGCGGGGGGTAGGGGGAACCACAGTGATGACAGTCAAAAAAGTAAGTATTTAATTGAAAAAAATAAAATAAAATAAAATCTGAGTCTCTTACCATCTCGCCTGAGGTTGGCGTTACGCAAAGCTTTGATAGATGCGCTCTGCGGGGTGGCAGAGGTGTCCCGGTAGCTGCAAAAGTTTGCGCAGACTAGCGTGTAGACAAGGATGAGCCGGTGCATTGGGATCAGAGACCCGGGGACAGCGTCACTCCAAGAAAAAGCCGGGACAGGCTCCCGGGACGCGAGCCCGCACTCGCTGGCCCTGGCCTCCGCGCTAGTCGCCGAGCTCTCCGCAAACTTCCTGCATGCCGCGCTCTCCGCGTGGGGGGCGGCCGCACTTCCTCGTGGCGCGGAGAGTTGATCAATGGTGACGGGACAAACAACAGGTTGACGTTTGTTCGCCCCCTCCGGTGGCCGACAGCTGCAGCACAGGCGCCCGGGCGCCGAGCGGAGCAGCAGCGGCCCCCGCCCGGCGGCGGCGCCCCGGGCTGCGCGCACTCGGGCTCCCCCCGCGGCGCGCCAGGCTCCCGGGCCGAGCCCCGCGCCGCCGCCGGGCCTGGCCGGGCGACCTGGGACGCGACTCCCCCACCTCTCGGGCCTCCGCCCTACACATCAGACCAGACAGGCGAGGGGCACCAGGGAGTGGGGGGCTGG
Organism: Budorcas taxicolor; assembly: GCF_023091745.1. Taxonomy (NCBI): domain Eukaryota; kingdom Metazoa; phylum Chordata; class Mammalia; order Artiodactyla; family Bovidae; genus Budorcas; species Budorcas taxicolor. The sequence goes on along the minus strand of NC_068924.1, from coordinate 3,801,748 downwards.
GAGAAATGCGAGACAGCGGAATCCCCAAACTTCTCCGGAGGTGACGGGCTCATCCACCCCAAGACGTGGCTCCCGCCTAGTAATGGGGGCGGGCGTGGGGCGTGGGGAGCGATCTGAGGAGAACCGCTGCAGTTCGAAAGTTGTCGTTTACAATAACCAAGGTCAGATTCTGCTCAGTCAAGATTTTGCGAAGTGGGAAAACAAAAGGAAAAACTCAGTAGCAAGGAACTTGATTCTGATCTTTACTTTGAACCCCAGTGAGGTGAAAGTCACTCAGTCGTATCCGACTCTTTGAGACCCCATGGACCATACAGTCCATGGAATTCTCCAGGCCAGAATACTGGAGTGGGCAGCCTCTCCCTTCTCCAGGCAATCTTCCCAACCCAGGGATCGAACCTAGGTCTCCCGCATTGCAGGAGGATTCTTTACCAACTGAGCCACAAAGGAAGCCCTTCAACTCCAATAGGTGTGGCCTTAGCCAGGTCAAGGTTAATTTTCAGAGTGAAGCTCAGGGTGTCCTCTGTGTGAGGGTTGCATGCGATGAAGTGTAACAGTAAACCGTCAAGGGTGTGTGTCCCACCGCCCACCTCCTGCACTGTAGAAGGATCTAGAAATTGGATGGGGTTTGGCCAGTTGAGACTGGCAAGGTGAAGAAGTTGAGGGGGCATTGTCTTCATGGTCCACAAAGAGAGGCAGGGACATCCAGGCCTTGGGGCCCCCCTACTCTGAGTATGTGGAAGCTCAAAGGTGCAGAGGAAATGCCCTTAGAGTCCAGGAACTTCTAAATCATATCTATAGCCGCCAGGGGTAGGGGACTATATTTGGAAAAGGAACAGCGAATCAAGACTCTGCTGGTCACTAGGTTTGTCACCTAAGTCATTTGAGCTCCTGAACCTCAGTTTCTTTACTTTAAAAACAAACAAACAATATTGTATTGGTTTTGCCACACATCAACATGAATCCGCCACGAGTGTACACATGTTCCCCACTCCGAACCCCCCTCCCGCCTCCCCCCCCAACACCATCGTAAATAATAATAATAATAATAAAATCAAAAAAACCACTATGCTCCTATTAAAAAACAAACAAACAAAAACACAAAAGGAGAGTAGTCATGGTTGTGGTGATAGTTATATGAAAGAACTTTAGTATTTTGCTTTGCTGTAACTGAATCCAAATCCAAATTTGCTTAATTTCGCTGCTGCTCAAGGATCAGATCTAGAAGAGGCATTTTCCATTCTCTTTCTGGCTTTCAGCTCCTGAAAGTCTGGGATATGAAAATCTCTCTATATATGACATGCGTGTATAGAGAGAGCTAGAAGCACTAAAACGCCTAGGAAGTTCAGGAAAATTAAACTCGAGATTACACCATCCAAGGCTGACCAGAACATATGTGTTCTTTCTACATACTCAGAAATTAATGTGGGTTCATCTCTTTGCATTTTTTCTAAACAGTGTTACAAACTGTGGGTTTGTGCATTGTGAAATAAATTTCAAGACCAGCATTATTTTTTTTACTTGACATTTCTTTTTTTTTTAAGAGCAATTTTAGGTTCACAGCAAAATTGAGAGGATGAGACAGAGATTTCCCCTGTGCCGCCACAGAAGCATAGCCTCCCAGACCAGCAGATCTACCCACCAGAGAGGCACATCTGCTACAATTAATGAACTTGGTGCGCTCTTGGTTGGTTACATATGGTACACATAAAGTTTACATCATGGCTCACATTTGGTGTTGCACATTCTGTGGGTTTGGGCAGATACATCATAGAATATTTGCCATTAAATATTGCGTATTTGCCAATGTTCATACCACATTCATCATTATGGTATCATACAAAGTATTTTCACTGCTCTGAAAATCCTTTGCTACAGCATTATTTTTTTAATAAATAGAATGGCATACAACAGTGTAGAAATTTAATTATCAAGGTTCATTACAGATATTAATGTTGCGTTGTTTCATGACTGTTGCTTTATAGATACACAAACATATAGGGATATAAAAGGCATTTCTGTGGGGCATAATCAAAAAGTTTGTATTTAATAAGTCACTGGGAAAAGAGGTCTCAAAATATAAACAACCCCTGGAAGAGGGACCAAGGAGGGACTTAAAACCTATGATGGCATTCAGTCATTTATTCACCCAGCTAGTTTGATTTAAGCATTAGCTATTCCGTTTTTCCATGCTCTAGTCTAAAAACTCTTGGGATAAAATAGTGATCATGAGAGAGAAACTGTCTGCTTTCTTTGAGCGTACATTCTAATGGATGACAGATCATAAACAGGTACATATATGTATTAATAAGAGAAGAGGATTGGAGATTGATAGGCTGGGGGTAATTAAAACATACGATGCTACTTTTAAAATGTGGTTGGAAATACTCATTAAATTTCACCTGTAGCTCCTGACGTGAGAATATAGGAAACATGAGAAAATGTACAAGTGGCTTATATTTTTATGACAAGTGTAAAAAGTGTTTACTTATCTAAATATCTTTTATGAAACATTGAATTTAAAATATTCAAAGTAGTTTTTTCCAAGATACTAATGCTGTGCTGTCTCAAGGCATTATTAATTTATAATGTCAGATAATTACCTGAGAATAGTAAAGGACATCACACATGATTAACATATTCTTCATTTCTAATGTCGATAAATACCCCCAATCAAATATAAAACCAAAAATTAGGCACTGGAGACTAACCAATTATTCTGAATCTGGTTTTCAGTATTACATAACAATTAATTCTTCCTTGGTGGTCCAGTGGTTGAGAATCTGTTTTCTGATGCAGGGGATGAAGGTTCAATCCCTGGTCAGGGAACTAAGATCACAAGTGCCCTGGGCATCTAGACCCAGGAACCACAGCTGCTGAGCCCATGTGTTCTGGAACTCACATGGGTGTGCACCACAGCTAGAGAGAAGCCTGCAAGCTGCAACAGTAACAAAAAGATCCTGGCAGTCACAACTAAGACTAGGCAGCCAAAAATAAATAAATACATTTAAAAAACCCTTATAAATTATGTTGATTATATCAACTAAGGTATCACTGTACACAGAATAGAACTTAATAAAAATGTATTGAGAGAATGGGAAAGGTCTGGCATCAAGATAAAATTGTACCAACTTACTTTTTACAGGTATCCTAAACTAACTTACCAAAATATTGAATGTCACCACGTTTCAAATGTCTATGGGTCAATTGGAAGAATACGAGGCCCCTCGGGGAAAACAGATTTATAAAATTTACTCCTATAGTGTTTATAATAATATAAATCATCTATTTTTTTATGTTTATCTGACTTTGGATGGCATTTAAGTATAAAAGAAACCTATATTATTTCGAAAAATTTTTCAAATGAAGGCAGCTAATAATGTTATTGTTTTAGTTGCTAAGTTGTGCCTGATTTGTTGTGATCCCATGAACTGGAGCCCACCAGGCTTCTCTGTCCATGGAATTTCCCAGATAAGAACACTGGAGTGGGTTGCCATTTCCTTCCCAGGGCTTCTTCACAATTCAGGGATTGAATCTGTGTCCCCTGCCTTGGCAGGCAGATTCTTTACCGCTGAGCCACAAGGGAAAACCAACTAGTGATAGGTAAAATGTATTTACCTTTTACTATAAAGTGACATTTATCTCAAATATTCTGGCAGTGATGATTTGCTAAAAGGGTAGGTTAGAATATGACACTATTTTTATCATCTACTCTTCCTTTGATTAACAGACACAAGAATGGTGTTTCCTATTACATTTTCAAATATACTTGGCTGCTTTCACTAACTCATAACAAACCATGGTGGAAAAGTTATGAAAAGCGGTATGACCTTTCTGAAGCCTTTCATTTCAAGTGAATCACACCAGTGCTGCCTTTAAAAACAAAACATCTATCGACTTTAGATGAAGCCTACTTTATTCAAAGAGCACATCCTTTTGTTGTTTATCTTCTATTCACTAGATCTCAGAAAAAGTGAAACAGTTCGACATAGCATCCTAATTTCTCCTCTGCTCCTAGACTACTGAACTTGGTCAATATTGAATTTTAAGGGATTATATCCTTTCCTATGAAATGAGAGTATTATACTAGGTTATTAAATGCAACTTTCAGAAATCTGAATGTTTTGTTTTATCTTTAAAATTTTGCCTTCTCTTATAAATTTTCACCACGTGGTATATATATGTAGCTTTGTCAAGCTCAAATGAATTTCAAATAGTTGTAGAAAATTTTGTTATATACAAGAATAGAAGTTTTCTATAAATTTTAAATAAGCTCATGTTTTGATATTTCAATAACTATAATAAAAGGATAACTCAAAGACTGGTTCATTATCTATCATGAACACTTATGTTTATTTTCAAAATTTTACTTTCATTAAGGAAATCAATGGTTCAGTTCTGTAAAAGCATAGGTAAGGATAAAATGTTTTAATGGTAGAAGGAACGAAATAGAAGAAATACTGTTGACTAAAATTATGACAAATTTAGAAAACAGATATAATTAACCCTGACACTTTAAGATATATAACAAAATGATTTTGACCTATGATTTGCCTCAAAGTAATGGGTTAAACTCTCTATTCAAAAAAAGTGAATATTTTAGGTGCCAAACAATGAAATTAAATATTTATAAGTTGATAAATTTTGGTACATTTTATTTTTATTTTATTTTTTTTTAATTTTTATTTTTACTTTATTTTACTTTGCAATACTGTATTGGTTTTGCCATACATTGACATGAATCCACCACAGGTGTACATGCGTTCCCAAACATGAACCCCCTCCCACCTCCCTCCCCACAACATCCCTCTGGGTCATCCCCATGCACCAGCCCCAAGCATGCTGTATCCTGCATCAGACATAGACTGGTGATTCGATTCTTACATGATAGTGTACGTGTTTCAATGCCATTCTCCCAAATCATCCCACCCTCTCCCTCTCCCTCAGAGTTCAAAAGTCCGCTATACACATCTGTGTCTTTTTTGCTGTCTTGCATACAGGGTCATCATTGCCATCTTTCTAAATTCCATATATATGTGTTAGTATACTGTATTGGTGTTTTTCTTTCTGGCTTACTTCACTCTGTATAATCGGCTCCAGTTTCATCCATCTCATCAGAACTGATTCAAATGTATTCTTTTTAATGGTTGAGTAATACTCCATTGTGTATATGTACCACAGCTTTCTATCCATTCATCTGCTGATGGACATCTAGGTTGTTTCCATGTCCTGGCTATTATAAACAGTGCTGCGATGAACATTGGGGTACATGTGTCTCTTTCAATTCTGGTTTCCTCAGTGTGCAAGCCCAGCAGTGGGATTGCTGGGTCATATGGTGCTTCACACCAGTCAGAATGTCTGCGATCCAAATTTTGGTACATTTTAAAATAGTTCTGCTGTTTTTAAAGATCTGGAATACAGGGATGGTTATATAATATTTTATACCAAGTGTGTGCAAATTATATTGTTAAATTTTATTGACTCATCAACAAATAGAACACCATTTTAAACTAATTGAACGATTCTTTTAACAATAAAGTTATCTGTTAAACTCATATTCTTAACCAACTTATTTGTCATGTGTATCACGTTTATCTTTTTATTCCCATTGTTATGAGAAATAAATTATATATAGACATTTAAGTGTATTTCCTTTAAATAAGGATTAAAGAGGAAATAAAGGGCTGTTTGGAGGACTGAAACTTGTGGGTTTATTTAATTTGCTTCAAAGCAGCATTAATCTACTCTTCCTAATTACTGATGAGGGATCCCGTGTCCTGAACAGTCTTTCCACAACAGGCCATGGCACTGAGATGCTTCTTGTTAAGTATTCATCTTTACAGCTCTGACTTCAATGACACATACTAACTGTATACCATAAAAACACATGGCAACTGGTAGCGATATTTGTTTCTACTAGATAGACTCAACTGGCCTATTTCCATTTTCTGAATCCTAAGTTAAGAAAATCATGGTATCAATACATGGTGATTCAATGCTCAGATGTGCTCATTTTACACTACACTTTATAATTTACTTTATATATATATGAACTACATATTGTTCCAATTTTCTAAATAACAATGTCGTTTGACATAAGGCTGATACATTTTGAGCACTAGTTTCCAGGTTTGATATTTTAACATTAGTGGTTGGTCAGACTGTCAACTTGACTTTTTGAAAACCATTCATTCAGTCAGGTAGGGTTGGTGTTCTGTTCTGCCAAATATTAGTTTACCTTTACTTCACTGAATTAACCAGAGATACAGTTTAATAGAATGAGTCACTCAGTTACACATTTATCATATAAAAGAGTCCCCACAAATCTATAATTCTTTTTCAGTTTAGTTATATTTTTATGTCCATTTATCCTTTCTTGGGCTACATTATCTAAATTTAAGTTTTCAAAGATAAATATGTTGTCTATACAGCAGGATTTCTTCCTTAATTGATCTGGGATGTCTGCCAGTCGCCTTCAGAATCCTGCACTTTTATCTTTATGAGATTGGCTTATAGCCAGTGCATTGTTCTTCTTTAAGTTTTTCTCTTACCTTGTTATTTCTTGAGCAAGAAATTGGCATTCAGGTCTTTAAATGTTCCCTTGGTTGACTGAGAGCTTAATTCAATCAAGAAAAAAAAATATATTTTTTAATATTTATGTCTCTTGGGATTCCATATTATACATTTCTTCTTCTTTTCAGTGGATCCAATATTCAATTTATTAATAAGATGATATTTAAAATTTGAATAAGTATTTAGCTCTTATTAATGATGAGATTCTTTTCTTTCTGTTTCTTTCTTTCTCTTTTTCTTTTCAACTACTTTAATTTATCTGATGAAATTGCTTTTAAGAGTTTGAGATCAAGGTCACCTTTTTTTTTTTTTTTAAAGCCTTTAAATTTCAGCTAGTATTTGCTTCTTTGTTTAAGCTCCATCTGCATTTGTTTATTTATTGGTCCTGCCACCTGACTTGCTTGTAGGATCTTAGTTCCCTCACCAGGAACTGAACCCAGGCTGTCTGCACTGGAAGCACAGAGTTCCAACCACCAGACTACTAGGGAATTCCCAACTTCAACTTTTGTATCCTAAAATCTTAGCTATCAGAATCCCCTCCTTATGTTTAGTCTACCAAAGAAAATAAATTGCACAGTAGAAGAGAAATAAGTGTTGAAAGTGTTGTGCAAAATGAATACTTTGAATAAATAACTTATAGTGAAATAAATCATATCACTAGACACTGACCATGATTGTTCCTTTTTTTGCAGGCACAAGAGATTTGTTTCCTGAAGAAAGACTGGCAAACTCCATCATTTGAAAAATTTAAACTTCTACAAAAAGAGACTGTTTTGATAAAGGATAGACAATATTCGCTAGTTTCATCAGCATAATCTTATATTTCAGTACTGTATACTGACTGACTAATTAAAGAATCCTCAAGTTACCCTAAAATGTAATATAATATGGCATCTTTGAAAAGTCATGCCGTATATTCCATGATTATATTTGCTTGAGCATAGGCCATTTTGAAAGTAATGAAAAGTTATCTGTGGTCCAAATTATTTATTGTATTTTCCTGTTTTAAGTAGGCTGCTGCTGCTGCTGCTGCTAAGTTGCTTCAGTCGTGTCTGACTCTGTGCGATCCCATAGACGGCAGCCCACCAGGCTCCCCGGTCCCTGGGATTCTCCAGGCAAGAACGCTGGAGTGGGTTGCCATTTCCTTCTCCAATGCATGAAAGTGAAAAGTGAAAGTGAAGTCGTCAGCTGTGTCCGACTCTTAGCCACCCCAGGGACTGCAGCACACCAGGCTCCTCCATCCATGGGATTTTCCAGGCAAGAGTACTGGAATGGGGTGCCCATACTGAAAGTTTAAAACCTTTCAGGAATTGTTGAAGAAACAAGGAAGCTCAGTGTATTCATGTACAATAATCAATGAGAGGCAGTTTCAAGAATGGACTGGATAAAATGAAGAAAAATAAAAATGTGACAAAAAAAAGGATGTGGGAAACAAGAGGAAAGAAGTGAAAGTGAAAAAAGAGTCTGTCCAATTATCATCTGTGTGCTATATATTACGTTAAGTGCAGAAAAATTAATATTTGTACTGATGAAGGTACAAGAATAGTGACGTATCTATGTAGAAATCATTTCTTAAGAATTATAAAAATAAAGACTTGAAACAAGTGGGAGTGTAGGAAGAATTAAGGTGGGGTGAGGGTGCTGCTGCTGTTGCTGCTAAGTCGCTTCAGTCGTGTCCGACTCTATGTGACCCCATAGACGGCAGCCCACCAGGCTCCTCTTCCCTGGGATTCTCCAGGCAAGAACACTGGAGTGGGTTGCCATTTCCTTCTCCAGTACATGAAAGTGAAAAGTGAAAGTGAAGTTGCTCAGTCGTGTCCAGTTCTTAGGGACCCCATGGACTGCAGCACACCAGGCTCCTCAGTACATGGGATTTTCCAGGCAAGAGTACTGGAGTGGTGTGGGTGTGAGAGTTGGACTAAAAGAAAGCTGAGCGCTGAAGAATTGATGGATTTTGAATTGTGATGTTGGAGAAGACTCTTGAGAGTCCCTCCTGAGAAACCTGTATGCAGGTCAAGAAGCAACAGTTAGAACCAGACATCCAACAACTGATTGGTTCAAAATTGAAAAAGGAGCACAAGTCTGTATATTGTCACCCTGCTTGCATGTGTGCTAAGTTGCTTCAGTTGTGTCCAACTCTTTTCACCCTTAGGGACCATAGCCTACTAGAGTCCTCTGTCCATGGGATTCTTCAGGCAAGAATACTGGAGTGGGTTGCCAGGCCCTCCTCCAGGGGATCTTCCCAACCCAGAGATCAAACTGATGTGGGTTCTTTACCACTAGCACCACCTGGGAAGCCAGTTACCATGCTTATTTAACTTATATACAGAGTACATCATGTGAAATGCTAGGCTGGATGAAGCACAAGCTGAATTGTGCTTGCCAAGATTCAAGATTCAGGATTGCCAGGAGAAATATCAACAACATTAGCTATGCAGATGATATCACTGAGGGTGAAAGAGGAGAGTGAAAAAGCTGGCTTGAAATTCAACATTCAAAAAACTGAGATTATAGTAAGCCACTCCAGTCACTTCATGGCAAATAGAAGGGGGAAAAGTAGAAGCAGTGACAGGTTTTATCTTCTTGGGCTCCAAAATCACTGCAGATGATGACTGCAGCCATGTAATTGAAAGATGCTTGCTCCTTGTAAGGAAAGCTATGACAAATATAAATGGCATTTTAAGAAGCAGAGACATCATCTTGCTGACAAAGGTCCATATAGGCAAAGCTAAAGTTTTTCAAGTATTCATGTACAGATGTGAGAGCTGGACAATAAAGAAGATTGAGCCATGAGGAATTGATGTTTTTGAGTTGAGGTGTTGGAGAACTCTTGAGAGACTCCTGGACAGCAAAGAGATCAAACTAGTTGATCCTAAAGGAAATTAACCCTGAATATTCATTGGAATAGAGGTGGCAAAAATACACAGAAAAACTATACCAAAAAGATTTCATGACCCAAATAACCATGATGGTGTGATAACACACCTAGAGCCAGACATCCTGGAATGTGAAGTCAAGTGGGCCTTAGGAAGCATCACTACAAACAAAGGTAGTGGAGGTGATGGAATTCCAGTTAAACTATTTCAAATCCTAAAAGATGATGCTGTGAAAGTGCTGCACTCAATATGCCAGCAAATTTGGAAACTTCATCAGTGGCCACAGGACTGGAAAGGTCACTTTTCAATCCAATCCCAAAGAAAGGTAATGCCAAAGAATGTTCAAGCTACTGCACGATTGTGCTCATCTCACACGTCCGCAAAATAATGCCCAAAATTCTCCACATGAGGCTTAACAGTATGTGAACCATGAGCTTTCAGATGTTCAAGCTGTATTTAGAAAAGGCAGAGGAACCAGAGATCAAATTGCCAACATCCTTTGGATCATAGAAAAAGCAAGAGAGTTCCAGAAAAGATATCTACTTTTGCTTTATTGACTATGCCAAAGCCCATGACTGTGAATCACAATAAACTGTGGAAAATTCTTAATGAGATGGGAATACCAGAACATTTTACCTGACTCCTGAGAAATCTGTATGCATGTCAAGAAGCAACAGTTAGAACTGGACATGGAATGAAAAACTACTTCCAAATTGGGAAAGGGGTATGTCAAGGCTGTATATTGTTACCCTGCTTGTTTAAATTATATGCAGAGTACATCATGAGAAATGCTGCACTGTATGAAACACAAGCTGGAATTAAGATTTCTGGGAGAAATATCAATAACCTCAGATATGCAGATGACATCACCCTTATGGCAGAAAGTGAAGAAGAGCTAAAGAACCTCTTGATGAAAGTGAAAGAGGAGGGTGAAAAAAATGGCTTGAAACTCAACATTCAAAAAACTAATATCATGGCATCTGGTCCCATCATTTCATGGCAAATAGATGGGGGATATAATGGAAACTTCATTTTGGGGGCTCCAAAATCAGTGCAGATGGTGACCACAGCCATGACATTAAAAGACATTTGCTCCTTGGAAGAAAAATTATGACCAACCTAGACAGCATATTTAAAAGCAGAGACATTACTTTGCCAACAAAAGTCTGTCTAGTCAAAGCTATGGTTTTTCCAGTAGTCATGTATGGATGTGAAATTTGGACATAAAGAAAGCTGAGCAGTTAAGAATTGATGCTTTTGAACTGTGGTGTTGGAAAAGACTCTTGAGAGTCCCTTGGACTGCAAGGAGATCCAACCAGTCCATCCTAAAAGAGATCAGTCTTGAATATTCATTGAAAGCTTCAATATTCACTGAAGCTCCAAAACCTCATGAAGTATGTGAAGAACTGACTTATTGGAAAGGACTGTGATGCTGGGAAAGATTGCAGGTGGGAGGGGAAGGGGATGACAGAGAATGAGATAGTTGGATGGCATCACCAACTCAATGGACATGAGTTTGGGCAGGCTCCGGGCATTGGTTCTGGACAGGGAAGCCTGGTGTGCTGCAGTCCATGGGGTTGCAAAGAGTCGGACACGACTGAGTGAATGAACTGATACTGAATGAACTGATACTGATTCTTTGGAAGGACTGATGGTGAAGTTGAAAATCCATTGGCCACCTGATGCAAAGAGCTGACTCATGGAAAATATCCTGATATTAGGAAAGATTGAAGGCAAAAGGAGAAAGGGGTGGCAGAGAATGAGATGATTAGATAGCATCATTGACACAATGGACATAAGTTTGAGTAAACTCCAAGAGATAGTGGAAGACAATGGCGCCTGGAGTGCTGCAGTCCATGGGGTCGCAAACTGTCACATACACTTAGCAACTGAACAACAATAGCATGCACTATATCCTGGGTTTCATAGGTGACCGTAAAAAATCCACCTGCCAATGAGGAGGTGTGGGTTTGATCCCAGGGGTCAGGAAGATCCCCTCAGGAGGAAATGGCAATCCACTCCAATAGTCTTGATTGGAAAATGCCATGGACAGAGGAGCCTGGTGGGCTACAGTCTGTGTGGTCACAGAGAGTTGGACATGTCTGACCTACTGAGGACACACACACATACATACAGTATATCATCAACTCTAAAATGCATTTTCTTTTCTCATTTTAAACAGATCTAACATCAGGATAAATCATTTGCTTCTCTCAAACATTCTTGGCCTAGTGGCAGTCATAACGTGGTTGACATCACTTAGTACCTCTGGTAAGAGTAAGAAAGCCCAGGCATCAAATGTTACAGAATGATTGTTGATGGATAAAAAGAAAACCTCGAAGATATTTGTGGAGCCCTCTTTTAATTAATGCTGTATCATCAACACTCTTGATTGCCCAGAAAATAACATTATGTTAAAACACAGAGTTTAATAATTCTGGTTGGAAGTTGTTTCAGGTATACTTAAACCAATGTGTTTTGCTAATATATTCATTTTTATTTATTCACTGTAAAAATATATACACATTAATCAGTTCAAAAGAGTTCTTTGAATAAACATTTCTAAAGCTACCAAAGCATTGATTAATTCAATTAGCAGTATTGGGCAGATTTTCTTGTTCTTTTTTCAACAGTACACAAATAATGATGTCTTAAGACTCTAACATAGCTATGTTTAACTATGTTAATTCTCCACTGGTTGCTAGAACTTTAAAATCTTCATACTGGTATAAAATTTCTCAAACTCTTTCAATACTATGTTTTATTAAATAGTTCTTATTTTCTACCAGATTAGTTTTTTTTTTTTTTCCCCACAAGTTGAACTTCTACATGTTCTCAAATTGTTTTCAGGAAGTCATAGAAAACTAACCACCCTGAAAGATGTCTACACAATGGCTAAAGTGACAATACTTTGTATAAACTTTTGATTTTTTTTCAATATTTTCTTTGACATGTATGATGATCACAAAAATAATAAAGTTGACCAAAAGTGCATTAATTAATTATTGTCATATGAATCTGCAATTAACTGATAAGATCTTGGCTTAAAATCTGCTGCATGAGTTTCCTTCCTAAAACCTGGGAAGAGATTTTTGTCTACACTGAAGTGTTGAATGACTGCATCTGCTTCCAGATTTTTTATTTTGTCATTATTCCTCTTTATCTACTATCATTTTTGTTACAGTTTAGTAGATTTGATATTCAATAGTAGAAAAATTATGATCTCAAAATTGTATGCATTCTTATTTATTATATATATTTTCTTCTCATAAATTAGCATTTCTAACCTTTTTCCTTTTCGCAAGGAGTTCTTAAAAAATGAAAAAGCTACCATATATTAAAGCAGTTACATTTCAGTGCAATATGACTATACAAATCCATCTTCATCCCTGGAGAAGGTAAATGAATTAATATAAATGCCTTCATAATCCAGTCTTTCACCCTCCCCACTTTTTTAATAAAAATGCACAGGGGATATTGTAAAGTTCAAGCTTGCTCTATAGAAAGTAGGGCTCTACAGAATATAACCTCAACAGACTATTGGTGCATTAGGAAGGAATGAAAGCATTTATTTTGAAAGTCATGATCATTAAAATAAGAAGATTAAATCTTAATTAAAATATTAGAATTTTGTTTTGTTGAGGTGCTATTGTCTTCATGAGCAATGTCCGAATAAAGTCAGTTTTAGCAGAAAGAACATGATTAATTTGTTAAAAAAAATCTTTTATTTTTTTTTCTGGCAGTTTTTCCATTAATATCAGGTACTTTATCTTAAGCCTTTATGATTAAAAATGAGACAGTTATCATTATATAAATACAGATGTCAGTGTCATCTAAAATTTGCATTGTTTTAAAATTTTATCTTAATTGTTATCATTTGTATGGGTACCCGTACCCAGCAAAATTTAAGAGATGCTTGGCACGTATGTTAATTTCACTTTGCAAATAACTTTGCCAGATTAATGAGCCAATAATTCCATTTTGAAACAATGAGTTATCCAATTTTTTTGCTGACATTAGCTATAATTATTAACACTGGCATAATGCCACATTTTAAAATTGGGGTTGAAATTTGAGATTTGTTTAACTATTGAGAAATCTGAGGAAAGAAAATATATATAGAATGAATGAAAAAGGAAGAGACTTTTTAAATCAAATGGCATGAAAACTATATAGGTAGATAAAATCTTCCCTGCATCAGGAAAGCTTTAGGAGAATTAATTGCAAAGGTAGGGTCAGTTTTAAGCTACAACTGCAAGTTGGATGTTTATGAAATAAATTTGGGGAGGATAGTGCATCATAAAAAAAAAAAGAATTGGGAATGTTTCAGAAGTGGAATATTTACATGGAACGATATGATATGACCTTGGTGTGAGAGGGAAGAACATGATTTATGGAAAAATCCTAAGATCACTAACTGCGATCTCAGGCTATTTACTCAAAGTATGGTATCCTCATCTGTAAAATGGGAGAATAGTGTTATATGTTAGTTGACTATAATGTCACACTATAAACACTATAGAAATTAAGGCTACCATTTTAAAAGTAAAATAAGTTAAACAATATAGTGTAGCATACAGAGCGTTTTATTTTGGTCACATAAGTGTATTTGGAATATGTTCTTTAGAGAACTAGAGAAAATTTTAGAAATGGATTGGAAGGATTGCAGGGCCCAAGGAATTAAACATGTATTCATTAAATCATTCAACCAGTATTTACTGAATGCCTCCTGTATATTAGTCACTGTAGGTACTAGGGCTATAGCAATAAACAAACACTCAAAGCAGAAGCATCTAAATATAGGGATATAAGTAATCTATCTGGGTTTCCCTGGTGCCTGTAATGCAAGAGACCCAGGTTCAGTTCCTAGGTTGGCAAGATCCTCTGGAGAAGAAAATGGCTACCTACTCTGTTATTCTTGCTTGGAGAATTCCATGGAGAGAGAAGCCTGGCAGGCTACAGTCCATGGGTTTGCAAAGAGTTGGAGAAAACAGAGTGAATAACACTTTCGCTCTTTTCAAGTAATCTATCTAATAAGTTATAGTAAAAGCTAAGAGTAAAAGATAAAGGAGAAAATTGAGTTATGATGTGTTAATAGGTGAGGGAGAGCTTCCAAGGTGGCTCAACAGTAAAGAAACTGCCTGCCCATGCAGAAGACACGGGGGTTCAATCCCTAGATTGGAAAGATCTCCTGGAAAAGGAAATGGTAACCACTCCATTTTTCTTGTCTGGGAATTCCAACAGACAGAGGAACCTGGCAGGCTATAGTCCATGGAGTCACAAAAGAGTTGGACATGACTTAGCAAGTAAAACAGCAGAGGGGTAGGGGAGTGTCAACCTTTAGATAGATTACTAGCCAAGAAAGTTTTATCCGAGAAAGTGATTTTTGTTTAAATTGTAGGATAACTGCTTTACACTGTTGTCTTGGTTTCTGCCATACAGCGACATGATATGTATATCCCCTCCCCATTGAGCCTCCCTGCCCCCCAGCCAACCCACCCTTTAGGTCATCACAGAGCACCAGGCTGAGCTTCCTGTCTTATACAGCAACTTCCCACTAATTATTTTACACATGAGAGTGTGTATATGTCAATGCTACTGTCTCGATTCATCCTTCCCCTCAATGCGTCCATAAGTCTGTTCTCTATATCTACGTCTCCATTCCTTCCCTATAAGTAGGTTCATCTGTACCATTTTTCTAGATTCCATATATATATACATTAATATAAAATATTTATTATTCTCTTTCTAAATTAGTTCACTCTGTATAACAGGCTCTAAGTTCACTCACCTCACTAAAACCGACTCAAATCCATTCCTTTTTACGGCTGAGTAATATTCCATTGTATGTATGTATACCATCTTCTTTATCCTTTCTTCTGTTGATGGACGTCTAGATTGCATCCATCCCCTGGCTATTGTAAATAGTGCTGCAATGAATATTGGGATATATGTGTCTTTTTCAATTATGGTTGGAATTGAAATCCCAGAAATCCCAAATGCTGGTTCATATGATCATTTTATTCCTAATTTTAAAGGAATCTCCATACGGTATCTATAGTGGCTGTATCAATTTACTCTCACTAACAGTGAAGTAGGGTTCCCTTTTCTCCACATCCTCTTTAGCATTTATTGTTTTGTAACTTTTTTGCTGATGGTCATTCTGACTGGTGTGAGGTGATACCACATTGTAGTTTTGATCTGCATTTCTCTAATAGTGAGCAATGCTGAGCCTCTTTTCATGTGCTTATTGGCCATTTGTATGTCTAAAAAAATATCTGTTTTGGGTCTTCTGCCCACTTTTTGACTGGGCTGTTTGTTTTTCTGGTATTGAGTTGTATGAGCTGCTTATATACTTTGGAGATTAATCTTCTGTCAATTGTTTTGTTATCCATTGTTTCCTTCCATTCTGAGGGTTGTCTAGAAAGTGACTTTGTAAGAAGCTAAAGGAAAAGAGAGAGCAAGCCAAGCACATACCTGAGAAAAGCACTTTCCAGACAGGAAACAGCAGTTGCAAAGACCCTATGGTAGGAGTGTGGTGACCTATTTCAAGCACAGTGAGGAGGCCAGAAGGAATAAGTAAGATGGTTGAAAGTGAATTAGCAGTCTTATGTCCAGATTATTGTAGGGCCTTTGAGACATAGAGTAGATTTTGGGCTTTACTTTAGTGAGATGAGAAATCTTTGGATTTTGAGGAGTGACATGCTCAACTTATATTTTAACAAGGCCCTTCTAGCTTCATAAGAACAGTTCAGCAAAGGGAGATATATGTGAAAGGAAGATCAGTGGGGAAGCTATGAGTCATACAGGTGAGAAATGGCAAGGACTCAGACTAGAGTGGTAAAGATGGAGGTTTCAGGAATTGTTCAGATAGTAAATTTTTATATAGAACCAATGGGGTTTGTTAATGAAATTAGTTTATAGTATGAGAGAAAGGGAAGAGTCAAACATGATTTCAAGAATTTTGACAACTGGAAAGATGGAGGAGACTGAAGGAGAATCAGGTTTGGAGAGACATGATGGTCATGTTTTTAGAGTTTGTTTTAGACATCCAAGTGAAGATATCAAAAGACAATTGAATACACAAGCCACAAGAAGGCTACGATAACTCAGGGATGATTTTGAAAAAAAAAAAAAAAAAGAAAGAAAGAATATATTCAAGGACTGAGCCCTGTGAATATCGACATTAAGGGGCTGGGAAATAAAGTAGGGACTTCCCAAAAAAGACTACTGAGAAGGAGTGGCCAAGAGTGTTAGAGAAAAAGCAGATAAATAAGTGCTCTAGAAGCCAAGTGAAGAAGATATTTCATATTGACTCTATGAATTAGAAAAGCAAAACAGTGGTAAAAGTAGATAAGACATATCAGAGCTTTTGAAAAAAATTGAAGGAAAAAGGTGTGTCCTTCCATAGAAAATAATAGCAGGAAGGATAAAGCACTGGCTGAGGGCCCCATTAGAAAGAATTAAGAAGAAAGAGCAGGGGACCTGTAGAAGTTTTTCATAACGTACTTGGGATAACCATCTGCACCAGATCCCCTGAGATCTTCGTTAAGACATGCAGATTCCTGAATTAAAATTTTTCATAACTGATGAGGCATTTTCAACAAGTCCTACCTGTGATTCTTATATACATTTAACACATAACTAAGATTAAAAAATTAAAATGGAGAAATAGATTTCCACTAAGAGTCAAAACTATAGGTAAGTGCACGTATGGTTTTGAATACAGAGATGTGGTCCCCAGTCTGTGGCTTCCACATTCTTGATGTATATTTTCATCCAAGAATAGAATTAGGTGATAGCTACCCAGAGAAGAAATATATTGCCTTGCTTTTAAAGTTAATATTCCCTTCTCAACACATGTCTTAGAAAGTTCAAATCGACAACATTTATTTTTTCATTTCACTTCATGCTCCACTTCATGCTCACAGGAGGAATTGAAAATTGAAATTTGCAAGGCTTCCCATGGGTTTGCCTCTGCCTCTAAGGCACACTCGACAATGTGTGCAATAGAACTCACCATTACATTGCTCATTATTCCTTTGATTCAGTCTTTTTGCATGTCCAAAAGGATTCTTCTTTTCATACGTAAGCACATCACACACACATCTGAAATACAAGCAGATATGCTGCAAAATCCTGGGAGAGAATTTTATGTCGAGTTTGTGGAAATTCATTTCAGAGCTTCCTGGGCAATTTCAGTTTCTCCCAATGTCAGATCAAGCTTTTAACCTCATTTTTAAGATTATGCGCATGTGCATGCTCAGTTGCTCAGTCATATCTGACTCTTTGTGACTACATGGACTATAGTTCACCAAGCTCCTCTGTCCATGGGATTTCCTAGGCCAGAATACTGAAGTGGGTTGCCATTTTTTTCTCCAGGGGAATTTTCCCGGCCCAGGAATCGAACCCAAGTCTCTTGCATCTCCTGCACTGGAACGTGGATTTTTACCACTGAGCCACTTGGGAAGTCCCTTTAGGGTCATGGAAGATCTCAAACTATTATAGACTTGGCCAGCAAGTACTAAATGTCCATGAGAGGAACAGCTTTGCAGAAACATCATTAAAAACATAAACTGGGCTTACAGCTCAGTGAACTCTTATGCTTGGAGAGAATGGAAGGGGTGAAGGGGAGGAGGGTACACAGACAGAAGCAAAAACTGTGGAAGAGCCTCTAATATTTACCTTGTGCCTTTTACTGTCCAAATATTCTCCCTGTGTTTTACATTCATTGTCTCATTTTATCCTTTCAGTTCTATTTGGTAAAATAGATTAAGAAACTGAAGCTTACTTACCTCAAGTTAATAAGTGAAAAAATTAGAATTGTACGTAGGTCTGTCAGATGGTATCTCTGGTATTTCCGCGTGCCATCTTTTGGAATTCAATGTCACTACTGGATTATGCATGACAGTTAGCGCACTGTTTAGATCCCAAGCATGTAGGAAATATCTATGAGGTATATCACAGAGTAAGTAAGTAACTATGGTGAGCTACCAATCTATAGAGCCTTAAGGTATAAGAATAACTTACCTGTGTAAGGAATTTCAGTTTATAAAACCACAAGGAAATGAAGGGCAGTGTCCTTACGGATAGACTTTCTTCAGCTCACCACCTCTAGGCATATTGTCTGACCACTATCCTTGCCTCCAGGTTCTAGGTTGTACAGTCTTGCTTTTCTGAAGAGCAGATAATCCCTAGTTAAGCTGCTCCAGGTGACAAACCTGGCTGAATTGGTAGGCATGAAAATAGATACTCTGACAGATTATTAGTCTGCTCACTGGTCACCGTTTCTCCACTCCCAGTGACTATTTTCTTTCTTCTCTGCTCTTAATTCTATCTACAAAAGGTTGAGTTGTTAAAAGGGATCATTTTGTCATCCTCATTGCTCTCTCACTATAGGTAGCTTTTTGCCTACACATTAGAGGTTTTCTCAGCCATAGTCTTTACTGGGAACATGGGTAATGCTGCTGTTAGGTTTGAAGAGGTGTTCCGGGATACAGGAAAACGGACTGAGAAGCAACAGGAAAATGGACTGAGAAGCAATATATATATATATTTCCTAAGTCCTTGGGAGACAGCATATCTTTCCTGACTTTCAGTATCCTTATCCTTATTCTTATCAGTGAAACACTGCATTTTAACTAAGTTATCTTCATGGTTCTTTTTAGATATAATATCTTATCACACTGTGATCATTCTACTATGCATTTTCCTTGGTTTTGTTATATATATATATATATATATATATATATATATATATATATATATATATATATATATAAAGCCAAAGGGAGTAAAATTTAAAAAAGAGTACCTGAGGGGAAGAAAAATCAATTATTTATAACAAAGTGCTCATCAGTGCTTTACATTGTAGTGAACTATTAATATATAATATGCTGCATAGTTTGTATCATGAAAAATTGCGAGAATAGTCTGTGGATTTTATTGTTTTTAATTGGAGGATAATTCCTTTACACAGTTGTGGTGGGCTCCACATACATCAATGTGAATCAGTCATAATTACATGTATATCACCTCCCTCTGGAACCTCCCTCCCACCTGTATTTTAAAGATTAATAAATTACATATATTTTATACATATACACTGTAATAAACATATATAAGAGCTATTAGTTTAAAACATATGAAAAACAAACCCCTCCATTCTTCCATGCATGAAAATCAATTTTTAAACATGAAAAAAGATTTTAGTCTAATTCCCACCATTAACTCAGTTCTGAGTCCTTAGCAGATAGCATATCTTTCCTGAGTTTGCTTATCAGTGATGCAATGTATTTTAACTAAGTTATCTTCATGGTTCTTTTTAAATATAATACCTCATCAAATTATGATCATTCTTTTCAAAAAACCATGCATTTTCCTTGGTTTTCCTCTAGTATCGCCAAACACTTCACTATGAGGATAACCCATCTTAGGATATTTTATAAAATGCAAGGCATGTTGGAGGGAAGCTTTCTTAATAACATCTGTCTGTTTTTCTAATTATAAAATTTGCATATTACCATTGAACAAAAATTGGAAAACAGAGTATATAAAAAGGAAGATCAAAATCATACATAGTTCTTCAACACAATAATTATCACTGCTTATATTTCAATGTTCTTGCTTGCTTGATTCTTTTCTCTGTTTTTTCACTAAAATTGGAGCCTTATATTTCAGTACACTACTTTTCCCCTATCAATCAACATATTATCCTGAGTCATGTTTCACTAAATAGTCTTTGGAAATTTTTTATTTCTGCATAACATTCCTTATTATTGTTATATCTTATATACCAGTGTATTTTCAATATTGCATTACCTTGAATAATAATGTAAGAATAACTGTGTATGTATGTATGTTCACCAACTTAAATTCCTAGAATTAATTATCTGGTCAAAATTATAAATATGTATTAAGTATCTAGATACAGTTATCAAATTGCTCTCCAGAAAGATGACAGGCATTTTCATTCTTGCTAGGAGAATAGAGAATCCTATCCTTCAGTTCTCCATTTTTCTCTCCAGCAATGTGCATCATCATTAAATAACCGCTTATTTGATAGTAAACTTGTTTTTACTATATTTTAATTTACATACATTATTATTCATGAGTTTGTATTGAAAATATATTTGTTGCTTCAATTGCCTTGAGATCACACATGGTCTTATTTCTTCTCAACCACATTTCCCTATATTACTCTGTCTAGCTACATTGGTCTTGCCATCCTTAGACTATGCCATATTTGTTTCCATCTTGGAACCTTGAACTTGTACTTGATTTTCTCTACCTGCAATGCATCCTTGTATGTAAATCCTTCCAAGTCTCACCTGTCTCCATCCATTCTGTTCTGTTCAAAGGCCACCTCCTCAGAGAAGGCTGTTATGTGCCAACATCCAAAATAGCCTCTCCTCACATTATTTTATGGCTACTTCCCTTAGATTCATATATATATTTTTTTTTTTGCATAATGCATGCATGCTCAGTTGCCAAGTCATGTCTGTCTCTTTGTGATTTCCTGGACTGTAGCTCACCAGGTTTCTCTGTTCCTCTGTTCAAGGGAAGCCTACTGGATTGGGTTGCCATTTCCTTCTACAGAGAATCTTCCTGACTCAGGTATTGAAACCACATCTTCTGCATTGGCAGGTGGGTTCTTTACCACTGAGCCACCAGGGAAGCCCTGATGTTGTTTGTTTATGGAATTGCCTCCTGTTTACTTTTTTAGTGCTCGCCTTCTCATTAGATAAAAGCTTTCTGAGGGGTGAGAGTGTGACTATCATTCATTCATTATTAATTCCTATGACTCAGAGCCTTATTTAGTATATATTAGTTAATAAATATTTAGGCAATGAGTTATCTGAATTTTACACTTACCCATCTGCCTTAGTCTGTTAGGGTTGCTATAATGGAAATGCCATAGACTGGGTGGCTTACAAACAACAGAGACCTACTTCTTACAGTTCCAGAGATTGGGAATTCCAAGATCAAATCCCAGGCAGATTCAGTGTCTGCTGAGGGTCCTTTTGTGGTTCTCATACAGTCATCTTGTCCTCATTGCATCTGCACATGCCAGGAGGTGAGCGAGCACTCTGGGGTCTCTTTTGTAAAGACACTAATCCCATCCTTGAGTGCTCCTTAGTCACCTCCCAAAGGCTTCACCTCTTAATACCATCACATTGGGTCTTAGGATCTCAACATATGAATTTTCAGGGGCACAAAAACAAATCATTTTTACACTATTTTTCTCTTTGGATGTTTCTCTTTTCCTTAGAGAATGATGGCATTAGAGTAAGACCACCAGGCTTATCACTCCTTTGTCTAATACCTCTGATAGTCATAATTTTCTAGTTATTTATCTTTGGTGGAGGGTGATGAGTGGATGAATTAAACATTTGTGGGGAAATTATAATGGAGAATAATCTATCTATCTATGGATCATTTTGCTATACATCTGACACTAACATTATATTGAATACAGTGAAATTAAGAAAAAATATTTTAATAAACCATTTACCAATCTAGAGTTTCTCGCTGTGAATATATTGCTGCATAAATTAGAGGGAAGCACTGCAGTTCGGAATGTTATTTTTCTTAACCTTAGCATATCTGCTATTGATTACAGACATATCCCCTTCTCATTGGTAACCTCTGGAACCACGCTGATATATATGCAAGCATAGCATTTACCTATAAGACATAATTTAAATCTCTGCTGCTGCTGCTGCTAAGTCACTTCAGTCATGTCCGACTCTGTGCGACCCCGTAGATGGCAGCCCACCAGGCTCCCTTGTCCCTGGGATTCTCCAGGCAAGAACACTGGAGTGGGATGCCATTTCCTTCTCAGATGCATGAAAGTGAAAAGCGAAAGTGAAGTCACTCAATCGTGTCTGACTCTTAGCGACCCCATGGACTGTAGCCTACCAGGCTCTTCCGCCCATGGGATTTTCCAGGCAAGAGTATTGGAGTGGGTTGCCATTGCCTTCTCCAGTTTAAATCTCTAAGACATACCAAAGCCTATTTTGTTTTTAATGTGTCTGCTATTCCTGTGAAACTGTTTGAATATCATTTTTTCTAGGTAAGCTAATATATGCAAAACTAATAACACATATTGGATTACATATAAGCAGACAGAATAATATTCAAACACTTTCCCAGGAACAATGAGATAAGTTATTAATTTCATTTTACAAATAAAGAAATTGATGCTTTACAAGTTTAACTAGTATTGTTAAGGCTATACAGATAGTATATGGCAGAATTGTGATATATCTGACATCAAAGCCAATGGTACAAATTGTGACTGATATGTGTGAATTCCTACTGTGAGTCAGTACTGAACTAAATGTATTACTCAGATTGTTTTGTTCAATACTCACAGAAACCTACTACATCTATTTGACAGATAAGGTGATTAACATTTAGAGACTTTCTCAAGTTCACTCAAGTACTATGCTGCACTTCTTCTAATAGTACTTTTTCAAAATGCCCTATCCTTTGGATAAAAGTGATTTTTAGTTAAATATCTATATAAACCAGAGTAGGCTAATTCTTGCAACATTGAGACCTCCAAATTTATAGTGGCTCAAACTAAAGTTGTCTCTATGAAAACTCAGTGTATCCATTTAAATATGTATATATATATATATATATATATATATATATCACTCTTTCTACAAAATTGAACTCCAAGAGTAACAGAACTTCTCAAACAATAGAGTTGGGGAAGACCTTTCAAACCCATGAAGCTTTCTAAACCAGAACACTAAATGATTAAGACAAATTCTAGTACTTTTAAAAAGATGTGTTTCCAACCATATGACATCCTGAAAAGGAAAAACTATAGCGACAGGAGAAATGTCAGTGGCTGCTAGAGTTTCAGAGGAATAGTCAGGACTGCTTTCCTTTAGGATGGACTGGTTGGATCTCTTTGCAGTCCAAGGGACTCTCAAGAGTCTTCTCAAATACCACAGTTCAAAAGCATCAATTCTTCAGTGCTCAGCTTTCTTTCAGCTCTCACATCCATTCATGACTACTGGAAAAACTATAGCTTTGACTAGATGGACCTTCACCTTAATACTATGATTTGGGAAACAATGTGACATGATAGAAAGAACATGAGGTTAGGTCATAGAAAATAGCACTCAAATTCTGACTCCACCATATTTCACCTGTGTGATTTGGGCAAAGTGATTATCTTGAGCCTAAACTTCATCATCTATACAAATGGAGATAATACTTACCTCATAGGACTGTTGTATAAATTAAAGGAAGTCACTTTTATTAATTTTAAACTCAATAAAAAGACCAAGAATTTTGGAATTAGAATAAACGAAGGTCTTCATGCTGGATGTACCATTTATATTGCATACAATCTTGGAAGAATTGTCTAATCTTTCTAATAGAATTTCAGTTTCATGATTACAAAACAGAAATAACAACAATATGGTATACCTATTCTTTGCTGTTGTTCCGTCGATCAGTTGTGTCTGACTCTTTGTGATCTCATAGACTGCAGTATGCCAAGCTTCCCTCTCCTTCACTGTTTCCTGGAATTTGTTCATACTCATGTCTATTGAGTCACTGATGCTATCCAAACATCCCATTTTCTGTCATCCCTTCTCCTCCTGCCCTCAAATTTTTCCAGCATCAGGGTCTTTTCCAATGGTTTGGCTCTTTGCATCAGGTGGCCAAAGTATTGGAGCTTCAGCTTCAGCATCAGTTCTTCCAATGAATATTCAGGATTGATTTCCTTTAGGATTGAATGGTTTGATCTCCTTGCAGTCTAAGGGACTCTCAAGAGTCTTCTCCAGTGCCACAGTTGAAACATATCACCCTTTCAGCATTTTAACCTTGTTTATGGTCCAACTTTCACATCTGTACATGACTATTGGAAAAACCATAGCTTTGACTATATGGACTTTTTTTTGTGAAGCGATATCTCTGTTTTTTAATGTGCTGCCTAGGTTTGCCATAGCTTTTCTTCCAAGGAGCAAGCATCTTTTAATTTCAAGGCTGCAGTCACTGTCTGTAGTGACTTATGTTATACCTATTCTTAGGATGGAGGTATGTCACCTAATAATGAGCCCGGTGCTTTCACCCATTTAATAAATAATCATCAATTGTCTGTGATGTGACTACTGTTCTGGGTGTTTGGGTGAAAATACTGAAGCATAATGTCCTTGTCTTTCATGGAGTTTACCTCCTATTCGTAACTGAGAGAAGCTGGAATATAGAAAAATAAGCAAATATACAAACAAATAAATAATACACTTTTTATAAGACACATTAGCAGTTAGTAATGAAAAGAAAATAAACCAAGCAATAAAAGGAAGAATGCCTTGGGGTAGACTAGAGCTACTTTCCATAGGAAAGTGATAGAAATCACCTTTAAGGAAGAGACATTTGATCTGAAAGCTGAATGATGTAAAGGATTAAAGTAAGTGAAATTCAGAAGAAGGGTTCTCCAGGCAGAAAAAAGAGTCACTGTGATGTTGAGGTTGGAAGGAAAATGCTGATGTGGTAGAAATATATTTGCCAGTGTGGAAGCAGAGAGATGAGAAAAGAGATAGCTTCTCTAGTCCAGGCAAGAGGAGATGTTGTTATAGGAACATGTTTGGGGGGCTATTGCATGTGACAGCTGAAAGAAAGAGATAAGTCAAGGATGTCTACTAGCCTTTTTACTTGATCAATGTGAAATTATAGTAGATAGTACATTTTAAGAGGTAGTTACATCAAAACCATATATTAAAACTGTTTTCTCATAAATGAAGACTTGATTAATCTGATGGTTGTTTTTCTTTTCTGAGTAATTCCCCTTCCTCTCTTCCCTTTTATTTCCCCTTACCTATTAAGGATCCTTAGAAGCTTCTGGAGTCAAATGTTTGATTTTTCTTCCCCTTCTATTTCCTATGAAGAATGAGGACACTGGGCAATAAATATAAAGGATATAAAAGGGATTTAAGAAAAAAAGGATGGGCCCTTCTAAAGATAATAATGTCAGTGCCAGGTACAGTGGAGTGTGAATTCATCAACCCTCTTCACCTGAAGTTAAAAATACAGAAGGTAAAAATGAAGTAGTTCTCAGATTTGCTCTGACTTAAAAATTATGCTTCTACCTCTGAGTCTGTGTCAAAACCTAAAAGATTATGCTTTTCTAGCAAAATTCTTTCCCCACCATCTTTTTGATATTACACTATTGAAGGAGAAAAAGAACTCCTCTGAATATATGATGAAGAAATATACAGGGAAAAATAATTGCAAGTGTTCATGATTTTTGCATTCTACCAGTTTTCCATATGATTCCACATTTGTCAAAAGAAGAAAAGTGGCTTTAAATGAAGAACATTCAAGTCCCACAAAACTTGAAAAGTAGAAGCCTTGCCTTTTGCTGCATATTTGTGGGCATGCTGTTTTCCTCAAAACAAATTCATATGCTAAGATTTCCCCCACTTAAAAGAAATGTTTCAGTGCTCAAATAAATACAATGATAATTGAGTATGAGTAGGCAAAAGGGAACAAAATGTACTTACTTATATGGAATAGAATTTCCCTGTGACCTGAATTCTCCTCCCTACTATGGGAAAACAATCTTAAGCACACTAACATTATTCAATTTGACCCTTCAGGATTAATATAAATTTAAACATAGCAAAACATCAAACTAACTTATTTTAGCAATTTTAAATGGGAAATGAGAAAGCCCATTGTAAGTGACTATGCAAAAATAGCCAGATATATTCAACCATAAAAAAAATCACCTCAGAAAATGAAAACAAAGCATTTGTCTGGTCCAGATAATTGTAGCACTTAACATGCCAGGGAATCAAGCATTCAATTTAGATGAAAATAAATTATTTATGCCTAACTCAGTTACAGTCTTCCCACTACAGGCTTCATCTTTAAAACTGTAGTTTCTTAGTGGGGGAAAAAAATGCGTTGGCTTCAAAGCTATGCAGCTCTTAATGTGTTTAAACAGACTTCCATGTCTTCATTTTCTATAAGCAGTGAAAGTTTTTACCCTCGGGTAACTCTTTGGTTTTCCAGATTTACTATTAGGTTTCTAGCCATGAAGCTTGGCAATTGCTATTTATTTCAGAGAAGTTTATTCTATATCAAATTGTAAACTCAAGTGCTTCTCTTGGGAGTAATGATACTATTAAGTAACTATCATACTTTTAGTAAGTTTAGAATCTATCATAAATATAAACCATTAAAGTTCAGAAAACGAAGATCATGGCATCCGGTCCCATCACTTCATGGGGAATAGATGGGGAAACAGTGGAAACAGTGTCAGACTTTATTTTGAGGGGCTCCAAAATCACTGCAGCCATGAAATTAAAAGACGCTTACTCCTTGGAAGAAAAGTTATGACCAACCTAGATAGCATATTCAAAAGCAGAGACATTACTTTGCCAACAAAGGTCCATCTAGTCAAGGCTATGGTTTTTCCAGTGACCATGTATGGATATGAGAGTTGGACTGTGAAGAAAGCTGAGCACCAAGGGATTGATGCTTTTGAACTGTGATGTTGTAGAAGACTCTTGAGAGTCCCTTGGACTGCAAGGAGATCCAACCAGTCCATTCTGAAAGAGATCAGCCCTGGGATTTCTTTGGAAGGAATGATGCTAAAGCTGCAACTCCAGTACTTTGGCCACCTCATGCGAAGAGTTGACTCATTGGTAAAGACTCTGAGGCTGGGAGGGATTGGGGGCAGGAGGAAAAGGGGACGACAGAGGATGAGATGGCTGGATGGCATCACTGACTCGATGGATGTGAGTCTGAGTGAACTCCGGGAGTTGGTGATGGACAGGGAGGCCTGGCGTGCTGCAATTCACGGTATCACAAAGAGTCGGATACGACTGAGCAACTGAATTAACTAACTAAAGTTCATAAAATATCTACATGGATTATCATAAAGGATATTATCTAAATATAATAGCAAATGCTTTCCTGTGATTTTATTCTTTTGCTTAAATTTCTTTTCAAATTAGGAAGATTTGGGGGTGAACAGATCCAGGGTTGCAGAATCAACAGTGTCCCATCAGAGCACCCTGTGTGCTCATTCGCTCAGTTGTGTCAGATTCTCTGTGGTCTCATGGCCTGTAGCCCATGAGCCCCTCTCTCAGTGAAATTTTCCAGGCAAATATTGGAGTGGGTTGCCATTTCCTTCTCCAGGGGATCTTCTGGACCCAGAGATCGAACCCGCATCTCTTGTGTCTCCTGCAGTGGTAGGCAGATTCTTTATCACTGCACCACTTGTGAAGTCCTAGGAGTCCCTGGGATGTGTGTGTGTGAAATACTTCTTGCTAATAGGGTCCCTGCTGCTGCTATGTCGCTTCAGTCGTGTTTGACTCTGCGCGACCCCACAGAAGGCAGCCCTACAGGCTCCCCCGTCCCCGGGATTCTCCAGGCAAGAACACTGGAGTGGGTTGCCATTTCCTTCTCCAATGCATGAAAGTGAAATGCGAAAGTGAAGTCGCTCAGTCGTGTCTGACTCTTCGCGATCCCATGGACTGCAGCCTACCAGGCTCCTCCATCCATGGGATTTTCCAGGTAACAGTACTGGAGTGGGGTGCCATTGCCTTTTCCAATAGGGTCCCAGAAGACAACAATTAAAATTACAGTTGCTAGTCTAGGTTCAATGCAGGATACAGGATGCTTGGGGCTGGTGCACTGGGATGACCCAGAGGGATGGTACGGGGAGGGAGGGAGGAGGGGGATTCAGGACTGGGAACACGTTTACACCCATGGCGGATTCATCTTGATGTATGGCAAAACCAATACAATATTATAAAGTTAAAAAAAAAATCATCATAATAAAATAAAATTAAAAAAATCATAAAAATAAATAAAGAAAGATATTTTAAAATTAAAAAAGTAAACTACAGTTGATGATTAGTACATTTAACAGAATCAATTTCTTAACAAGTGAAAGCATTCTCAGAAATGTCCTCATCTCATTCTAAGCTGATGTGACTAAGAAAACATCAGCACTGGGCAAAGTAATTTATCATGACAGTTGTAAAGTTGAGAGTAGAACTGGCAATTCTAGACCTGCCTAATGTAGGAAGAGGCCTGCAATTTATGCAATCATTCCTGGTGTAAATATAAATGCCTGCTTCAGGGAAATTTCTGTGGACATCCTCCCACAGATGGCTTGATAAGAAAAACTGCAGTTTTCTGATTGAAATACAAAACTGGCAGTCCCAGTTTTCCTGCTCCTCTTGGTATTTTTCTCCCGTCATCAATAATATGCTGTTTTGGATTCGGTGTGTCTTTCTACTTTTTCTCAAGCTCAGCAGGAGTATTAACAGTGGACAACATCTACCAGAGGAAACAGCATGCCGTGTCCTGACTTCTCAGTCCCCCCATGAACTGAATGTGCACATGGGGTTAGACTACATTATCCTTGTTCACATTTTAGGGCACATATTTCTCCTGATTGAGTATACAGACTTCATGGTCATGATATTTTGGTTAAAATAAATTGCTGACATCTTAATAGACAGTAAATAACGTCTCACACTTCTCTTATTTCCTAATATTGCCCTCTCATCTTTAGAAATTGTGATGAACTGCTATTTACAAAATTAAAACCATTTGCCTTTTTTTTTTTTTTTTATGGAAGTAAAAGATAACCAGAGAAAATACCTGCTCCTATCCACATATACAGATCTCAACTCTTAGGTAACTGTCATGTCCTAGTTAAGGTATTATTTTCAGTTTCAAGTTCTAGAGACTCATTCAGCCTTGCTCATGGAAAAGGAGATTTTTTAGAAAGCATCTAGAGAGTCCCACGCCTATATAAAGTTGAAAGTGAATTGTGGTAGGGCCTCCCTAGACAGAGGCTGGACCTCGGGAGTGAGGCCTGAGGCTGCCTGACCTGGGGCCTGAGGCCACCAGCCTGCATCTGCCTGGGTGTCAGGTTCCCGTCCTCACGTCCCAATCATCTCCCTCTGAGATACTCCTCTTATATAGCTTTCTAAGGATTGCAGTCTTTTCATTGTCCCCCTAGACTCAGTTCTATAAACTTTTCAGAGCAAATATTCATCACTGACTAGATTTTCCCTTCTCATCAAAGTTTGCTCAGTGACAGTCTGATTGGTGCACTTTACCTTTTGGAACTGAATCTCTTACAGGTTACAGGTGGGGCCTATGTAGATGAGACCTATTGTTAAAGCCCCCGTATTGGTCTAGTCAGCTGCAGAAGAGGTACTGGGGGGTGCGGGTGGGGAGTACGGTGAGTGTGGGGTGGAGGAGTGATGTGGATATTTGGCCTCTTGTTTGCTCCCCTGGGACAGTGGTCTGGAATTATTTCAGAAAGATGAGGTCAGAACAAGTAATAAGTGGCATTTATAACTAAATTTAAGTTTTTAATCTTATGCACTCAAAAATGCATCTTATGACAATTTTGACTTTTTTTATATTTCATAATAGAAATTTAAATTCATCTCTTATTTGATGTCCTCATTCATGGGGTAAGCCTAATCCATATCCATGAATATATTTTGGGGAAGTGGTAATGGAAAACTACAATTTTCCCTAATTTTCATCAAGAATAATGTTGATCTGGGCACATGATGTCAGAGCATTTGCCAATATTTACAAAAATATAATACATAGATCAACTGGTATCTGTCTGAAAAAATAATAAGATAAAATCTATTCCTATGCTTGCTAATCTTGAAAAATATATATTTTATATATCTTGATGATAGAGCATAAGAAGGCAGTCAAGGCAGGATGAAATTAAATATTTATTTGATAACATGTACCAACATTGCTTTGAAAAAAACAATGTCAAGGTCTGTACTAATTCAAGTACTAGCATGCTGCACCAGCCCACAGAATGCAATTGACTCCTATATATCTTAGGCATGCAGTTAATGGCTTATACTTGGAATTGTAAAAAAATTCAAGGTTGAGTTTTGATTTTTAACTTACTAGCAGTATGATGTTGGACAATCAATTAAGTATTCTGGACATAAGCATCTATATTTACAAAATGTTTCAAATAATTTGTTAAATAAATTGGTGTATAAACTATAAAGCACTACTTAAATCTGAAATACTTTTACTCCTTTCCAGGTTGTAGACGGAGGGATAGTGGCAAAAGAGCCTCTTTCTGTCTAGGTCAGTTTCAAAGTTCTTGTATAGACATCATCTGCAAATGGATAGCTTAATGGCTTAAAGTTGTTAGAGGTCAAATACCATAACTATACCTGTGAGTTGTTGTGAACTCAGTTATTGTAGCACTTATTTAATCTTGTTTTGCTCAGCAGAGGGATTTAAGGTATCTTGAGGTAATTTTCCAAAGTTGATGCAATTGTTCCCACAAAGTTTTTTGAGAAAAAAGAGCATCTAACAGGGAGAAAAAAAAAAAAAAAAGATGTCTAGCACCTCATGCTCTAAAAGGCAGCAGTGTTCCTTGCTAGATTAGGGGGATCAGGTAACTGTTAGACACACAGTGCTTTGCTTGGTTAGCCCAGATTTAATCTTGTTTCTACAGAAACTGAGATTGTTCAAATACATGGCTTTATTCATAAATTTCACATATATACATGAAAACCATCATTTATAAAATGATTATGAGAACATTTTCAGAATTCTAGAATTCTATTTTAACTAATACTAGAGAGTATAATATTCCTGTCTTAACACTATTACTTTCCCTTTGTTTTACTAGTTGAGATAACCATCATTTGTTATTTTTAAGGATGTAATTCATGATATAAGACTATACAAGTGCTAATTCATTCTTCATGATTTGTTTAAAATGTCACTTCTGTGAACAATAAAACATAGGGTGCCAGGTGTGAGGAATTAATCACTGTTTTAACTTAGTATGAGCTATTCTGGTGGGCTATGCCTAGTTGGCCACGGTAAGTCTCTAAACAAACATAGTGGAATTCTTAGATTTTGCAGTGAAAGCTTAGATAGAGAGATTGCCTCATTCAGAGGAGGGTAAAAATGTTAAGACCTTGCCACAAAATGGCAGAACACCTAAACAGACATTTTTCCAAGGAAGACATACAGATGGCCTATAAACACATGAAAAGATGCTCAACATCTCTCATGCAAATCAAAACTACAATGAGGTATCACCTCACACTGGTTAGAATGAACATCATCAAAAAAACCTACAAAGAGTAAATGCTGGAGAGGTTATGGAGAAAAGAGAACTCTCTTGTACTATTGGTGGGGATGTAAATTGATACAGCCACTATGGAGAACAGCATGGAGTTTCCTTAAAAAACTAGGAATCAAACTACCATATGACTCAGCAATCCCACTACAGGTTATATATCCTAAGAAAACCATAATTCTAAATTATACCCCAATGTTCTTTGCAGCACTCTTTACAATATCCAGGACATAGAAGCAACCAAGATGTCTATTAACAGGTGACTGGCTAAAGAAGTTGCATATGCATACAATGGGATATTAGTCAACCATAAAAAAGAGTGAATTTGAGTCCATTCTAGTGAGATGGATGAACCTAGAGCCTGTTATACAGAGTGAAGTAAGTTAGAAAGAGAAAGACAAAAATCATTTATTAATTCATATATATGGCATCTAGAAGAATGGTACTGATGAGCCTATCTGCAGGGCAGGAATAGAAATGCAGACACAGAGAACATACTTGTAGACACAGTGATGGAAGGAGAGGGTGGGACGAATTGAAAGAGTAGTGCTGAAACATACATTACCATATGCAAAACATATATAGGGGGAAGCTGCGGTATAACATAGGAAGCTCTACTTGGTACTCTGGAACAACCTAGAGGAGTGGGATTTGGTGGGAGGTGGGAGAGAGTTTCCAGAAAGAGGAGCCTATGTGTAATTATGGCTGATTCATCTTGTATGACAGAAACCAACATAACACTGTAAAGCAATTATCCTCCAACAAGTTTGATGCAGGATACAGGATGCTTGGGGCTGGTGCACTGGGATGACCCAGAGGGATGGTACGGGGAGGGAGGTGGGAGGGGGATTCAGGATGGGGAACACGTGTACACCCGTGGTATATTCATGTTGATGTATGGCAAAACCAATACAATATTGTAAAGTAAATTAAAATAGTAAATAATAAAATAAAGTAAATTAAAAAGCCTCCAATTAAAATAATAAATTTATTTATTTATTTTTTAATTTTTATTTTTACTTTATTTTACTTTACAATACTGTATTGGTTTTGCCATACATTGACATGAATCTACCACGGGTGTACATGAGTTCCCAAACATGAACCCCCCTCCCACCCCCCACCCCATATCATCTCTTTGGATCATCCCCGTGCACCAGCCCCAAGCATCCTGTATCCTGCATCAAACATAGACTGGTGATTTGTTTCTTACATGATAGTATACATGTTTCAATGCCATTCTCCCAAATCATCCCACCCTCTTCCTCAGAGTCCAAAAGTCCACTCTACACATCTGTGTCTCTTTTGCTGTCTCGCATACAGGGTCATCATTATCATCTTTCTAAATTCCATATATATGTGTTAGTATACTGTATTGGTGTTTTTCTTTCTGGCTTACTTCACTCTGTATAATTGGCTCCAGTTTCATCCATCTCATTAGAACTGATTCAAATGTATTCTTTTTAATGGCTGAGTAATACTCCATTGTGTATATGTACCACAGCTTTCTTATCCATTCATCTGCTGATGGACATCTAGGTTGCTTCCATGTCCTGGCTATTATAAACAGTGCTGCAATGAACATTGGGGTACATGTGTCTCTTTCTATTCTGGTTTCCTCAGTGTGTATGCCCAGCAGTGGGATTGCTGGGTCATAAGGCAGTTCTATTTGAAATTTTTTAAGGAATCTCCACACTGTTCTCCATAGTGGCTGTACTAGTTTGCATTCCCACCAACAGTGCAAGATGGTTCCTTTTTCTCCACACCCTCTCCAGCATTTATTGCTTGCAGACTTTTGGATCGCAGCCATTCTGATTTGTATGAAGTGGTTTTTAAATTTAAAAAAATGTTAAGACCTATGATTCAAACATTTAGCCAATAGAGAAATGGCTTTTTGAGTTGTAAATATAAGGTCTCATTCATTTCAAGAGATAGTCTCTGGTACTAATGCTACTTGTGGATGTGTCCGATAAAAAGCTCAGTCTCCTGTTGGTCTTTGTGATGGGGGGCATCTTCTCTGTGAGAGCTGCCATAGACCCTGAGCTTGGGGTGCTGGTCTGAAAGATACAAGGCAACAGAGACCACATTCTCCCACCCTTGTCAGGGTATCATTACTTTCCTTTCTGTAAGTTAATAGCCTCATTGGGAGTAAACTGAACTGAGCTCAAGTTGTGATTTTTACTCTTTTTTGGTCCTGAACTCACATTCTGATTTAGTCTACTACAGTTTTTAAATATTTCGAGTGTATTCCTATAAAAGAGGCAGAGGAAGAATTCCTTGAAATATTTTCCCTGATTCCCATCCTTCTCCTGCTCTCAGCTATTCTACATGTCCCAGGCAAATTTATATTTTTTGTTTTTATTATGATATACGTTTTCTGGTTCAAATGGGTCATGAACAAAGTATGTATTTTTTTCAAGAACATATTTTACTTAAAGGCAGACATAATTCAGTTTTGTAAAGCATGATCAAGGAAACTATGGGCTGGGAAAGAAATTATCGGGATACTTTATTTTATTTAAGCTGAGAATTTCTAAAAATATGGACCCATGGCTGACCTTTTCCTTTTGAATAGTGTCTTTGTTACTTATTTATTCAAATATGTGGATTATGTGGGCGATAGGGTAATATTTTTATTGGCTTGAAAACTGACAAACTTCTGAGATATGTTTAACTCTATGTTGCTGCTTATTATTTCTATGTAGCCTGTATCCCCTCTGTAACAATAAAGAAGTGGGGGGAAAAAAAAACCCTGCCTTTTCTATTGGTAATTTAAGACTCTAACCTTTATTCACAATCCAATGTGTATAGTGCAGTAGCTTTTGAAAAAGGCTGAAGAGAAGATATAAAAAGAACAGAAACCCCTTAAACCAGTCTCAGTTTAAAATGCTTCAGTGACTTCCCTTTGCACTTCAAATCAAAATTTCTTAATGTGGCCAAAGGCCCTGCACCATCCGGACCCGACCTTTCTCTCCAGTGACATCTCTTCTCTTTCATGCTCTCAACACTTCAGTCGCACTGGCCGCCTTTTTTTGCACAAGCACGCCAGTCTCTTATACACCTGGGCCTTCTCACATGCTGTTTGTTGTGTGTGGACCATTATTTCCCTGCTCTTTGTTTATCTGGCTTCTAATCTTTTTCATCTTAGCCTTCCTGTAATATGAAAAAGTTCCCTGACCAGAATCTGAAAAGATTCCAACTCTTTCCTTTTCTCGTCAGGTCAGTTCAGTCTCTCAGTCGTGTCCGACTCTTTGTGACCCCATGATTTGCAGCACGCCAGGCCTCCCTGTCTATCACCATCTCCTGGAGTTCACTCGGATTCATGTCCATCAAGTCAGTGATGCCATCCAGCCATCTCATGCTCGGTCGTCCCCTTCTCCTCCTGCCCCCAATCCCTCCCAGCATCAGAGTCTTTTCCAATGAGTCAACTTTTTGCATGAGGTGGCCGAAGTACTGGAGTTGCAGCTTTAGCATCATTCCTTCCAAAGAAATCCCAGGGCTGATCTCCTTCAGAATGGACTGGATGAATCTCCTTGCAGTCCAAGGGAGTCTCAAGAGTCTTCTCCAACACCATAGTTCAAAAGCATCAATTCTTTGGTGCTCAGCTTTCTTCACAGTCCAACTCTCACATCCATACATGACCACGGGAAAAACCATAGCCTTGACTAGATGGAGCTTAGTCGGCAAAGTAATGCCTCTGTTTTTGAATACGCTATCTAGGTTGGTCATAACTTTCCTTCCAAGCAGTAAGCGTCTTTTAATTTCATGGCTGCAGTCACCATCTGCAGTGATTTTAGAGCCCCGTAAAATGAAGTCTGACACTGTTTCCACTGTTTCCCCATCTATTTCCCATGAAGTGATGGGACCGGATGCCATGCTCTTCATTTTCTGAATGTTGAGCTGTAAGCTAACTTTTTCACTCTCCACTTTCACTTTCATAAAAAGGCTTTTTAGTTCCTCTTCACTTTCTGCCATAAGGGTGGTGTCCTCTGCATATGATAGCACTGTCACTATTCACATTCACTATTTGTTTTCCTACTTTGATGCATGTTTTTTCCCTCTGAGAGGTTGTACAGTGTAGTAGTTAATAGTGCTGGTTAGATTCAAATCCTAGTTTTATCATGTACCAAACATGTGATCTCAGGAAAGTTTTTTTAATTCCTCTGGCCTCAGTTTCTTCATCTGTAAGTTGGGGATAATAATAATAATAATCACCCTAATATTCTTCCATACTAATTGTTTTTAGTTTTTATTATAGCATTAAAATTAAGACATTAAATTATAAGTTCACATGGTATATTTATAAATTAAATTGCAAAAAACCAAATATCTTTGAGCATTACTTTACTAGTGTGTGAGATGAGTGAAATTGTGTGGTAGTTTGAGTATTCTTTGGCATTGCCTTTCTTTGGCATTGGAGTGAAAACTGACATTTTCCAGTCCTGTGGCCACTGCTGAGTTTTCCAAATTTGCTGGCGTGTTGAGTGCAGCACTTTCACAGCATCATCTTTCAAGATTTGAAATAGCTCAACTGGAATTCCATTACCTCCTCTAGCTTTGTTCGTAGTGATGCTTTCTAAGGCCCAGTTGACTTCTCATTCCAGGATGTCTGGCTCTAGGTGAGTGATCACACCATCATGATTATCTAGGTCATGAAGATCTTTATGTATAGTTGTTCTGTGTATTTTGCCACCTCTTCTTAATATCATCTGCTTCTGTTAGTTCTATACCATTTCTGTCCTTTATTCAGCACATCATTGCATGAAATGTTCCCTTCATATCTCTAATTTTCTTGAAGAGATCTCTAGTCTCTCTCATTTTATTGTTTTTCTCTATTTCTTTGCACTTATCACTAAGGAAGGCTTCTTTTTTTTTTTTAGATTTTCCTTATCTCTCCTTGCTATTCTTTGAAGCTCTGTATTCAAATGGATAAATCTTTCCTTTTGTCCTTTGCTTTTCACTTCTCTCCTTTCCACAGCTATTTGTAAGGCCTCTTCAGACAGCCATTTTGCTTTTTTGCATTTCTTTTTCTTGGGGATGGTCTTGATTCCTGTCTCCAAATCTCTATCCATAGTTCATCAAGCACTCTGTCTTTCAGATCTAATCCTTTCAATATATTTCTCTCTTCCGCTGTATAATCATAAGGGATTTGATTTAGGTCATACCTGAATGGCCTAGTGGTTTTCCCTACTTTCTTCAATTTAAATCTGAATTGAGTTATAGTCTGCTCCTGGTCTTGTTTTTGCTGACTGTTAGACCTTCTCCATCTTTGGCTGCAAACAATATAATCAATCTGATTTTGGTATTGAGCATCTGGTGAGGTCCATGTGTAGAGTCTTCTTTTGTGTTGTTGGAAGAGGGTGTTTTCTCTGACCAGTGCGTTCTCTTGGGAAAACTCAATTAGCCTTTGCCCTGCTTCATTCTGTACTGCAAGACTCAATTTGCCTATTACTCCAGGTGTTTCTTGACTTCCTACTTTTGCATTCTAATCTTCTCTAATGAAAAGGACATCTTTTGGGGGGTGTTAGTTCTAGAAGGTCTTGTAGTTCTTCATAGAACCATTCACTTCAACTTCTTCAGCATTACTGGTTGGGGCATAGCTGTGGATTACCATGATATTGAATGATTTGCCTTGGAAATTGAACAGAGCTCATTCTGTCTTTTTTGAGATTGCATCCACATACTGCATAGTGTTTTGTTGACTATGATGGCTACTCCATTTCTTCTAAGGGATTGTTGCCCACAGTAGTGGATATAATGGTCATCTGAATTAAATTCAGCCATTCCAGTTCATTTTAGTTCACTGATTCCTAAAATGTCAATGTTCACTCTTGCCATCTCTTGTTTGACCACTTCCAATTTGCCTTGATTCAAGCCCTTTTCTTCTTAAGATTTCTTTAAAAGTATTTGTTTTCTGTACAATTATGAGGATTCTTTTTCTGTTTCTATAAAAAATGCCATGTAACTTTTAATAGGGATTGCATCAATCTGTAGATTACTTTGGTCAATATGAGCATTTAAACAATATTAGTTCTTCCAGTTAAAAAGCATCTGCTATTTTTCCATTTATTTGTGTCTTCAGTTTTTTAAAACACTGTCATAGTTTTCAGTGTACAGATCTTTCACCTCCTTGGTTAAATAGAATATATGGTTTAGAATGAGAAAAAATGAATGAGAAATGATAGCAAGGAAGAAACTGACTAAATAAAGAACTTACTTTAAGGACAGCAGTTGATGAAAGTGAATTTTCAAAGAAAGGCAGAGCATCTATCTGCATGGAGTTCAATGACTGTCTAAACTCCCTATCTTCACTTCACTTTGTCCTTACCCATCCTTGCAGATGATTCTTGAGACTCATGCCAGATTTTCTATATCAGAATGTTAGAACTGAAGCACCCGAGAATGTAATTTCAGTAAACACATTACATGGTTCTTACTTACACTATAATTTGAAATCCTATAATTTGAGTCTCTAGTTTCTTATTTTATTTTTCCCTATCTTTCCCAATCCCATTCAGCCTGACTCTACTTCCCATTTTACCCAGCTTTAAAGAGATATTTTTTTGTATTAAAAGTTCTCTTGCCACTACATGCATTCAACATTTTGTCCTTTGTCCTTCTGTTTCATCCTACAATAAGTGTTATACCAATATCAGCAGCCTTGCCTTGCTCAGTCACCTGATCTCATGGATTTTGTTTGAGAAATTGCCAGTTGGGAGGATAGAACTCACTAATAAACCATGCTCACCAATGAAGATGTATTATCAGAAAAAAATTTTGCATCCTTAACCTACTCGGCTCCAGTAATTTTTAATTCAAAGCATTTCTAGCCACTTAAAGACACCTCCTCTCTGCTATCTTCTTGTTTGCTAAAAGTGCTATGCTTGCTTGTAACCCTGAAACTCAGACTGTAATGCTCCCTCTGCCTAAGATATGCAGCCCTGTTCTTCCTTCTCTGACTCTTAGCCACTTTCATTTCATGTTCACTTTAAATGTTTCCTATTTATGAAATATTTTCTGACCTCCTAAAGTAGACTTAATTGTTCTCTCCTTTGAGAAGCTATTAACATTTTTATCATAGCACTGAATTTATCATCCAACCTGGGACACTTTGGAAAGTAAAAGAATACTTGCAAAAGTTACATTATTCCAGGTTAAATTGAGACTGTGCTGAGAAAATTGGCATGTGCGGTCTTCTCCTACCAAGACCCTCATTGACAGCTCCATATTTATATTTTTCCCCCATTCCTAGTATAGAACCTGGCATCTAGTCCCTGGTCAGTTGAGTGCACAATTAAATGAAGATTGAGTCTGTAAACACAATCAAAGGAAAAGGAAGTACAGGGCCCAAGCATACTGTGAATCAGGCTGATGAAATTTTCTGTTTCTGCCTATCCATTTTCTTGCCCTTCACCTCTACTCTGACACATGACTCATCCTATTCATTCTGCATCATTCCATTTTTTGTTGTTTTCTCTTAAGCTGGAGGCCAGAAGTTGAAAGAGATAGTCAGAAATAACTCTTAAATGTCAAATTAAAATATTTCTCTCTTGAGAGTTTTCATAACACTGAATATTTTATTTTCATATTTTATTGTTCTCCTTTGCCAAATATTTTAGAAGATCAAAGATATTTCTCCCCAAACTGCTGTGTCTAACTTTTTATTATTATTATTATTACTTTCTTTGCTTTGAAGCAAAATTGTCTAAAAATATGCTGCTGTTCTTGGTCTCCTAATGCATTGACAACCATGCCAAGCTCAGTGAGTAATCATGAAATTACTTAAAATGTTGAAGTTCCCCCCTCTTTTTTTGTGCTACCATACACTCATTCACTTTAGCTTGCATTGACTCTTGAAGGTAAAACACTGTTATAGGTGCTAGGAATTCAGAGATGAATGAGACATAAACCCTACCAGCAATGAGTTTATGATCAAACAAAATTGTGCTTGACCACTTATATCACTCACCCTAAAATGCTTCTTTATTCTGTGCCAGCTTTATGCTTTACACACACATATATATCCATCACCTGAAACATTTGCCAAAACTTTCCATGGGGACTGATTAGATCAGATGGTAATAACATGTGTATTTGTTTAGATAAAGGCTAAGGTAATCTGACAAAAATGCTATAAACTATAGTGGCTGCTTAGTTATGAGTGGGAGGCTTAGGGGAGGGACAGCAGGGAAAGATTCCCAGGGGCACAAGGAAACTCTAGGATTATGAGTTTATTCATTATCGTGACTGCAGTGACAGTTTCACAGGCATATACATAAATCGAAACATACCAAACTGTATAGTTTATGTATACATTTTTGTATGTCAATTTTATGTCAATAAAACTGTTAAAGCTTCTAGCATAAATACATATTTATTTCCCTCTCACATATGTTTGTTCTGTATAGACTATCATGGGAATTCTACTTCTCAGATCATCAAAGCCCCAGATTCATTTCATCTTCCTGTTTCTTCATCTCCTTAGGGTGTTGTCTTCATCTGTATGGTCAGTGTTCGTTTTCTGCTATATCTTCTGATGTACTTCATGAGAAGAATAAAAGACTACACTCCAGAGAAAGTGAGTAATCTTAAATGAGAGATTATATGGAATTTGCACTTAACCCTTGTACACATACTTCTTTCCCCAAATTTAATCGTATAGCCACATCTATCTGCAAAGAAACTAAGAAATATGGACCCTTGTCATATGGCTTTGTGTCTGACTTAAACTGTAATAGAAAGAAAGAAAGAACTTGAAGTGGGATTTGGCAAGACAACTAGTCATCTGCACAATAACTTTATATATTGAGTGCATTCTCTACACTATGCCCTATATTAATTGCTTTATTATATTACTCATTTATTCTTCTCAACTCTTCTATGAGAAAGATGTGATTTTGATCATATCTAAAGGATGAATAAAACATATAAGGGCACTCAATTTGCATACAGTGTAATTTCATGGTTATCTGTTCTACAGACTGTGGAATGAATGTCGCCTCTGAAGTTATGTAATGAATGATCATCACAGATGAGCCCTGTGGCCCTGTCTAGGACTTAGGGAAGTTTACGAACCTTCCCAAGTTATTTACACAGCTGGTAAGTGGCAGAAGTGAGATTTGAAAGTGCATGGATGGCTCCAGACCTTGCGCTCTTACTTGCCTCACAAAACTGTATGTTAGCTTGTTAGGTAGTGACAATGACTGAATGCCTCACCCCTGTCAGCTAACTGATTTTCATTTTATTTAGGCTTTGTTAGAAGAAAATTCTCACTCAAAGTTTAGATCAGTGGTTGGCAATTTTTTTCCATAAAGGTCTGGATAGTAAATATTTTAGATTTGTAGCCCATATGGTCTCTGTCACAGATACCCAACTCTATCATTATAGTGTGAAAACATCCATAGACAAAATGTAAATGAATGAGAATGGCTGTATTCCAGTAAAACTTTATTTTCAAAAGCAGGCACTGGACCAAAGTTGACTCACAGGAAATATGGTTTATAATCCAAAGATTAGATAGAAATTGTAGGCCAATGCAGGATGAATTAGAGCAGGCTATTTTGGGCACTTCTTGTGTACAATGAGAATGACTTTTATCTACATGTACCACCATATGGATTTACTGCTAACTCATAGGGAAATAGGAGCTGCAGGCTGGCATCAAAGCTGTTGCCCTGAGCCATTCTACTTTGTACAGAAGAGTTTGACTCTCAAATTTTAAACTTAATTTCTATATTTGAAACATTACCAAGTAAAACCTGTAAATATCAATAAATTACTGTAAGAAATTAAACCTGCTAAGAGACTGAGATAATGTGAATTACTTTCTCTTTTTATGGGCACCATCCTTCTCAGCTCACATAGTGTGCTCGATTGCCCAATATGTCTTCAGCAGACTAATGTCTCACACTTCCTCCTGGCCACTGCTACCATCATGGCTCCCAATTAGGATATTCTTTCTCTCTTCTCTCCTTGAT
Source organism: Budorcas taxicolor (assembly GCF_023091745.1). Lineage (NCBI taxonomy): Eukaryota > Metazoa > Chordata > Mammalia > Artiodactyla > Bovidae > Budorcas > Budorcas taxicolor. Next base: position 3,760,181 of record NC_068924.1, on the reverse strand, counting down.
CAATCCCCATTCATCTTTTAAGGTCTGGGGGAAATGATACCTCCTCTTTGAAACTTCTGTGATTGATCCTCCTTCTACCTTCAACAGATTATGTTTTCCTTATCTTTACTCCTATGGATTCTTACCCTATCAGTGAATTAGCTTTACATTTTTCTGTCCTTCTGATGAAGAGTGACATCTTGACAAGTAGAGCTGTGATTGTTCATTTTCATGTCCCTTACATCTAGGACAATACCTGGCATATAGTGAAAACACAGCATATGCTACGGAAAAATAAATGATCATACTTAGCAATAGACTGTGATGTCTTAGTGACATAGATGCAGAGGTAATTTATAAACACTTGTTAAACAACTTCATCGATCTTATGAATTCTAGATGAGTTGTTATTTTCTACTAAAAGGAGTTAAAGTGACTCAAAAATTAATAGATGAACACTACTCTCTGTTTGCAAAGAAAAATTACACAAAAAGGATAAATTTTGAACATAATCATTGCAGATGGTGACTGTAGCCATGGAATTAACAGACGTTTGCTTCTTGGAAGAAAAGCTATGACAAACCTAGACAGCATAATTAAAAGAAGAGACATTACTTTGCTGACAAAAGTTGTTACAGTCAAAGCTATTGTTTTCCCAGTAGTCATGTATTGATGTGAAAGTTGAACCATTAAAAAGGCTAAGTTCTGAAGAATTGATGCTTTTGAATTGTGGTGTTGAAGACTCTTAAGAGTCCCTTGGACTGCAAGGAGAACAAACCAGTCACTCTTAAAGGAAATCACTCCTGAATATTCATTGGAAGGACTGATGCTGAAGCTTAAGCTCCAATACTTTGACCACCTGATGTGAAGAGCCAACTCATTAGAAAAGACCCTGATGCTGGGAAAAATTGAAGGCAAGAGGAGAAGGAGATGACAGAGGATGAGATGGTTGGATGGCATCACAGACTTAATGGACATGAGTTTGAGCAAGCTCCTGGAGATGTTGAAGGACAGGGAAGCCTGGCGTGCTGCAGTCCATGCAGTTGCGAAGAGTTGGACATGACTGAGTGACTGAACAACAAAAAATAATTTTTTAATCCAATTCAAATTCTGTTGCTTCATTCATTGCTTAGATTCCATCAATGGTTTTTCATTCTCTCACCAAATGAGAATCAGATCTTTTAGCACCAAGGTTCTCAATAGAAGTTCTCAAAAGGCTGCACATTGGTATAAATTAGGGAGCCATTACAAGATGCCCATGCTTGGGTTCCAATATGGACCAATTAAATCAAGATCTCTGGGAGGAGAAGAGAAGCATCAGAATAGTTTGACTCTCCTTAGGTGATTCCAATATATAGCCCAGGTTGAGAATCACAGAACATGAACTGTAGTTAAGGTTTTCACCCCTGGTTATTTTTCATAGTAATAAGTGTGAATTTTAACTCTAATGAAATGGGAATCAACCTGATTTTCATGTCTTAAAATGATAGGTTGTTGTTGTGAGGTATGTAGATGGTAGAGGGGCAAGAGTGAAAGATTAGTGGTCCAGTTAGGAGGCTACTGATGTAGTAAGTTCTAATGCAACACTCAATGATTCTAGAGGGGAAAATGCTTAATTCTTAGTTTCCCATTAATTCAGCTAATGAGAATAACACGTTTTCTAAGCATTGGAGTAAATGCAGTTTTATTGTGCATATACGTCACATTTATCATACCATATATTCCTTTTTAATTATTGAAGGCCCTCAGGCACACTAACCGTAAACACCTTCACATAATTAGGTCAGACTTGTGAACATCTCACATGTGTTCTCTGAGATAGCCACTTCCTTATAAATTAGATGCACTGCCTTATAAACATTTATGGTGCATTTTAAGGCATGTAAAATTTGAAATGATTTTGAATAATCACTTTTATCTAAAACTTCAGTAGTATATACACACAAATTATAGTTCATTAAGATGGGAAATGCCTAATGAGCAGAGAGGCAAAATAAAATTTGTTGAATTAAGAAAGAAACATTTTTATTACACATTTCTTTATGTTTCAGTGTTCTTATGAGACTTCAGCACATGGATGCTTGCAGCTGGTTCTCCTGATATTTAAAATCCTGTTATGATGCATCACAGAGCTGCTTCTTGTCCTTCTCTCTAAATCTAAATGAGACTTTGTCTAATTTAAGTATCTCAAAGGGTCAGTGGATGTCCTACCCATTTATTCACCAAGCAAATATCTATGGAGTACCTACTTTGAGTGCTATCTTGCACAAGACCCTATCATTGGCAAAATTAGCATAATCTTTCCCAAATGGAGTACAGAATGTAAAGGATATATAGTGGTAAATTCATGTTTTCAACAAATATTTGATGAGCTTCTAGATATGTTTCTAAATGCTTGAAAATCTAAAATTGAATCTAGCACATATACATAACAGTCTTCAGATAACATATGACAGGCAATTATAGCAAGTATATGAATCAGTGGTTTATAAAGTTAAAATTATTATTTATCCAGAGGTATAAATATGTCAAGTGCTATGGAATTATAACTGAGGGAATGGTTATATCAGCTGGAGACTTTGGGGAAATCAAGGAGGAATTCATGAAGTTGAAGGCATTGGATGTGGATCCTGAAGGATGAGATGGACTGTGCTTCCAGAAATAACTGGAGTAGCTTCTTTCTAACGCACTCATGTGGACAAATGCAGGGAGAGAATTAAAATGGAACTGGATATAATTCTAATAAAAAATGTTTGACTCAAAATGCACAAAATCCTCAAAAGCTCAGTGTCCATACTTGAGAAATAAGTATAGGATAAGTGACAGTATTCTGTGATGGTCTGGCACTTTAAGGGATGCTAGTATCAAAACAGTCATCCCTCAAGACAGCACATGTTCAAAATCAAGAAAATCCAGCTCCTTTGCCCCTAAATTGTCACTGACATATCTGGATTTACTAACAAACAAAGTTAGTTGTTCACCATAATCTCATAATTTCCATGATGTGAGGGTTTTTTCCATTTTTGTATACTTGTCCTTCTTTTTGTTTTAAGTCCCTATCAATGTTGCATTTATTTCTTTAGATAAGGTAGTCTTCTATTTGTTTCTGTTCTATATAGTCAGTATCAGTGGCCTGGAGAACTATGCAGGGGTTAACTCAATGGTGCTCAGTGCAGAGCTGATGATTGGAGCACAGAGCATCTTCAGGTAATCATAACTGGCACCTTTTGGTAGTGTTTCTATGTACCAGCACTCTCCAGAGAGTTTGACACCCACAAACATATTCACTTCGGACCTCAGGCAGGTGAGATAAATACTGTGATCGCTCTCATTTTACAAAGGGTATTGAGGCCCAGGTAGTTCAAATGTGTTTACCAGGGTCTTATAACTAAGATAGAGTTACACTGGTGCTCAACCCCAGGTAATGAAACCAAATGCTGATACTGACAATATCCTGCTTTCATGAGTTAAGATGCTGTTCAAAGTTCCACTCACTTATCTCAGTCCATCTTCAGGCTCCCCTTATAGGCATAAGACTTATTAACTTCTACAGTCATTCAATCTAGATTCAGTATCTCTTGAGAGGGGGACCTAAATAGGCTGGCTGTCTTTACGGCCATGAAGCTTTGAGAATTTAGAACTCATCAAATAAAAGAAGCCACGGTAATTCAAATAAACTGATGGCCTGGATGGGAGCAAAGTACAGTATTCTAGTAGAATTCCACAACAGCAATTGTATGACACTCTGAAACAGAGTGATGTCAGCAAGGTGAAATGTGAGGTCTGAGAGGAGGGGCACAGTGAACATGGAGATGTGATAGCAATGGAATGCTGGGAAAACAGCAGTTGTCAGAAGCCGGTAGAGCCTAGCAAGATGGGGATTTAAAATTCTGCTCTCTGTTTCTGTGGGTCTGAAGCAACAGCTTTCCAAATTGTAGAACTGCTTAATTAGTAAGAGGATACTAATAAGGACACATTGGAAGACAGCACACTGAGTCATCACAGTCATACTAAAAGGACAGCTGTGGCTTGGGATAGAGCAGAGTCCAGCAGGATAGACTCACAGAGCCTGAGCTAGGAGATGGACAACCTGAACTCCCAGGCTTACTGAATCATGGCAACCTGGTTGTGTGTGCAAAGGAAGCTCTTTCGGTGAACACTTCTGTTGTGCTATTTTCTAAGCTTCCATTTGCCTGGGCATCATGTAGTATGATGGTTCTATATAGCAAAGCAATTTAAAATAGTGCACTCAGAGGGATGTTATGGGGAGGGAAGAGGGAGGGGGGTTCAGGATGGGGAACACATGTATACCTGTGGCAGATTCATGTTGATGTATGGCAAACCAATACAATATTTTCAAGTAATTAACCTCCAATTAAAATAAATAAATTTATATTAAAAAAATAAAACAGTGCACTCAGGACTCCACCATTTCTGACCAATTTGAAAGACTGTAAAGGCTTTAAGGACAACATGATTCAGAAAAGAACTTTTTTTAAGGGAAATTTGTCATTAGGAAAATATTTCAGAGTCTGAAGTCAGTCTGGCAGCAGAATAATAATCAGGACATCAAAAATTCTACATCACAGCAGATTTCAAAGTAAATGAGAGAAATACTAGCCCATTTGTGTACTGCAATATTATTTAGCTGAGCTAATAACTGTTTAAGAGAACAATGAGTTCAACTTTAATTTCATATGAGATCTGAAGCTGAAGAAAAACACAGACCTGGTAGAATGTTTTTAAATCCCTGGAAAATAATATTCCATACCTTGAAACAGTTTTAAATAAAATATTAGTGAATATGCAGTACTATACTAACATACAATATAGCTTTTTCATATGCAGTAATTAAATAAAGTTTTTTATGTGTTTGCACAATACTACAATATTTATAAAGAAGTGTTTTTACATGTTTGCAAATATAAATGGACTACCACAAAACGTTGTTACTTAAGTGGATAAACTTGTTAGTTGTATTTCCCTTAAAGCATTCTGGTATTTTTCTAGTATGGCAACTATTGCAATATTTGCTTAATAGAAAATAATTATTCCTTGATAACATCTTAATAACCTTATACAGCCTCAGAGGTTAGTAGGTATTTATGTAGGAACACACATGGTGTTTTTAAAATACATTCGCTTCTTTCTAGAAGTATAGAGACTTAGAACTTCCATGATTTTAAAGTTTAAGTAAATACAATTGTGAGAAAGACACAGATTTTGGTCTCAGGGTTTACTGCATACCAAGAAATATGGATAAGAAAATAAAAAAATCAACATGTAAGTTGGACATCCAGCATAAGTAAGGCATCTAACTCTGAGCAGATGGAATAGACATGGGTGACAAGGATATTTTAGGATCAATGTGATAAGAATTGGATGCTTTGGGTAGAAAAATAAGCTATCATTTTTGATACCTATGTATGGAAATAGAGAAATCTGTGTATTCATGAGTTAATAATAGCCTTATTTTTCTGACCAGCATGTCACCAGTTTGAAGCAGAAGGCAACCTACTGCCTTTGCACATCCTTAGAAGATCTTTCAGTTCTGCTGTGAGGAGCTGTAGACAGTGGTGAGCTACATGTGAGCTGGAAAGATCCTTACCTGCTGCTTCCCACTTTTCCTCTTCCTTCTGTATTCTTCACCTGAGTCGTTATTTAGTTTGAATTTTTGTAGTGACAATATGGAGCATGGCAAGAACATGAAAACACTCAGGAATTATAACACAAACATTGGTGAACCACTGCTTACACTAAATTGGTCTATATTTTGTCTGTATACATTGTCCACAGAACAGTATTTATGAATTTGAAATTGTAGCAGATAAGAATTACATATCACATTTGATTGTTATCACATATAGTAATCAATCCATATGTCAGAGAAACACATACTACTCTGCTTAAAAATTAGTTCTTGGTCTTGAAAAGAGACAATATGAAACAGAAAATGCAAGAATAAAAATAAATATCATGAAAGCAACATTATTATTGTTCCACTCAAGTTGTTTATAGTAATAAGAAATATCTGATACCAGTAATGCATGCAAAGCTATTTTGCTTTTGTACCCTAATTATTTGTAATGCTGCATAACTCATTAATAATGGGAAAATGGTATAAAATATTCAAATGATTATACCAGTGTTTATACATGAATCATAAGCTCTAATAATCTTGGTCTTGTGATTAAACAAGAGAAAATTTATTTCTAAATGATATTTCTTTAAAAAAATGACCAAAAGTCATGTATGCAAAGCAGACCCATCTAAAGTATAAGAGTGTCAAAACAATTTTTTCTAGGAGAAATAAGAATATATAAATGATTTAGCTGCAGTTGTTAAGAGTTATTATCTTTCAAGTCAAAGAAGTTACAAAAAATGCAAATCCAGAGGACAGAACTTTAAATACATTAATCCAACTGAATTTAAATGATATGTTAATTATGTGTTATGTGCTCAGCACTGAGCTTATGTCAGTATTTTTCTCTGTCCTTTATTTAGATGGTTTGGTTTTAAACTTCTCCACAGCCTTACAAAAGCAGAAGAGATGTGGATAGGCTGAATTTACTGTTTAAAGTAATGGAGAAACTCAAAATAATTGTGAACAACTATACCAAATAACAGAAAAAATATAATAGAAATGATGATGATGACAATAATAATGATATAAATTGGAACTTGTTAGTGATGTAGTATTTTATTCTTATGAAACTAATTACTGTAGACTTGATAAACTCACCTGAATATTTATGCATCAAAGAAACACAAAATCTTAAAGGATATTGAGTCTGTCATTGAAACAAAATGCCCTGGTATAAACCATTTTCTTTCTCTCATTAGTTAATACAACCTCTTTTGCTGGAGCATTATGTTTGTGGTTTAGGATGCACTTTGTTGCATTAGTAGGTATTGAAAATCTGGATGACTCCATTCCAATGACTAGTGAACAAGTCAAGAAGGTTAAAAGCCTGATAGAAATGAATGGGAAACAAAACACAAAAATAGGGCAAAAAAGGTGGTTCAAGTTAATTACCCTGGAACCTGAATTTAATGAATTTAATCTTATGGTGGATCTTCCTTTCAGTGTTTCAGAAGTCCAGGCCTCATTTAAAGGCAATTGGACCCTGTATTGCTACTTTTCCCTATGAAAATCTTGTGCTAAAATTGGTGGTAACGTATTTCTTCCTGAAACCTTTTCAGAAATGAAATTTATGTAGTCTGACATTAACAGTGAATTTCCTTTGAACCTTGAACACCTTGAGAATGGGCCAATGGTTTTAAATAAAAAATGTATGTTTTTTCATTCTCCATTAGTTAGTTTAACAAATACTTTAGTGCCTTCTCTGAGACAGGAGCTGAAGGGTCCTTGAAATTGGGTGTGGGCAAGGCCATTCTCCTGGAACTCAAGTCAGCTAATGAATCTTGATTAAGCATTCTTGTCTTGTGTTACTCCCAGGACCATAACGTACATCTATTTTCTCTCTATCAAGTTAAAGTTCTCTCCAAGTAAATCTGAACTGTATATAATCTATTTTACTGTTGCTTGTCAGTCAACAAATTTGCTTAACATTTTTTCTTTGGGAAAACACACAGACTACTCATAAGACAAAACTCATAGGTATGGTTGCATTTTCCAAACATCAAAGGAAAATTAAACTGAATATCCCCTAAATTGTATTCCTCAGTTTATTTCTCAGGCTAATATATAAGCTCTGCTCAAAGGCAGAATAACTTACTTATGGATCAGTAACAAAGTTCAAAAAAGACATTAATGGAGCTGAAACCTCATTCTGGAAACCTCAGTAATGTTGTATATGTGAATAAAAGTAACATATTTTGTCATGAAGCATATCAGTGAGAGGAAATGATAGATTGCATCTTTAAGTGATCATTATAAATTCCAGGTGTTGTCAGATAGCATTCAACATCAGTTCACTTAGAAATATTCTGCCAGCCTATTTACTGTTACCAAATAGAATATATACACACAATCATCAAGCACAAGCATACTTTTGCCTTTAACTGAATACCATTGTTGCAACCTAAGAATAGAAAAGTCCTAAAAAACACCCAAAGCATCAAAGAGCTCTCCACATATAAATGGGATATTCAGACTGAGACAATGAAGAGATGGGTGTATCCAGATGGGACATGTAGAGTGGTGTAAGCCTGTTAACCTTATTTCATATTTTGGACTGTGAATGGCCTAAGCTCAGCTATCCCCCAAGAGCCTGTTACAGAATTAAGACCAGGAGAAGTCCTTGGAACCCCTGAGTTAGGTGAGGGAACTGTTTGGAAGAATAGCTTTCCTGAGGTTTCCCTGAAAAAAGAGTTTGGAAACAAGAAGCTTGAGAGGTGATTCTAGTAAGTACAAGAAGGGGAGTGGGCTAGAGCATCAGATAAGGGGACAAAATCAGAAAAGCATCTGTTCTTTTGTACGTGCTCCTGTGAGCACCTAGGTTCAATCCCACTGGGGATTCATAGGCAGCATTACAGAATATGCATCAGAATTATCCAACTAAAGGGTGAAAGGGGTGAAAAAGTTTTTCCAACTTCCCATCTGTCATTGATTTGATGGCTGCTTGCTAGGACTTAATTAATTTTCTGGCCCTTCTGGCCTAATCTGCATATAGGCGAAGCCAACTCCCTCGGCCAACAAATAAAAATAGGACTTAAGTAACCGCAGTAAGAAAACATCTTCATTTTGAGGTGATTTCTGAGGGATTTGAGCAGTGATATCACAGTATTTACTGTGAATGCACAGAGCTGAAATATTTTTGTCTGGTAAAGTATAACAGGAAAAGGATGGATTAGAGCTGGATAGACCTGGGTTTAAATCTTTATTTATTTGCTTATCAGCTATGTGACCTCGGTGAAAATTCTTAAAATTTTGTGGACTCAGTGCATCTATTTGTAAACATAGACAACATCTATATTAAAGAGCAGATATAAGCATTGATGGAGAAGGAAAAGGCAACCCACTCCAGTATTGTTGCCTGGAGGATCCCATGGACAGAGGAGCCTGGCGGGCCATGGTCAATAGGGACGCAGAGAGTCGCACATGACTGAAGCGACTAAGCATGCATAAGGATTAAATGGGACTAAAGATATAAAAGTTCACATAGAGTTAGGCACTTATTAGTGACTAATGACTAGAAATTTGTTGTTTATTTATTCATTCAGTAAATATTTATTAAGTATTTACTATGTGCCAACCTGCGGTAGATGAGAGACACAGAGATGAATAAAGCAAATGTAACAGCTCCTGTAGCTATGTTCTATCAGGAGAGACCTAACGAATAAACACACATAAGTGTTTTCAGTTCAGTTCAGTTGCTCAGTCGTGTCCGACTCTTTGCGACCCCATGAATCGCAGCACACCAGGCCTCCCTGTCCATCACCAACTCCCGGAGTTCACTCAGACTCACATCCATCGAGTCAGTGATGCCATCCAGCCATCTCATCCTCTGTCGTCCCCTTCTCCTCCTACCCCCAATCCCTCCCAGCATCAGAGTCTTTTCCAAATAGTCAAATCTTCACATGAGGTGGCCAAAGGACTGGAGTAGCAGCTTTAGCATCATCCCTTCCAAAGAAATCCCAGGGCTAATCTCCTTTAGCATGGACTGGTTGGATCTCCTTGCAGTCCAAGGGACTCTCAAGAGTCTTCTACAACACCACAGTTCAAAAGCATCAATTCTTCAGTGCTCAGCTTTCTTCACAGTCCAACTCTTGCATCCATACGTGACCACTGGAAAAACCATAGCCTTGACTAAACAGACCTTTTTTGGCAAAGTAATGTCTCTGCTTTTGAATATTCTATTTAGGTTGGTCATAACTTTTCTTCCAAGGAGTAAGCGTCTTTTAATTTCATGGCTGCAGTCACCATCTGCAGTGATTTGGGAGCCCAAAAAGATAAAGTCTGAAACTGTTTCCACTGTTTCAACATCTATTGCCCATGAAGTGATGGGACCAGATGCCATGATCTTCGTTTTCTGAATGGTGAGCTTTAAGCCAACTTTTTCACTCTCTACTTTCACTTTCATCAAGAGGCTTTTTAGTTCCTCTTCACTTTGTGCCATAAGGGTGGTGTCATCTACATATCTGAGGTTATTGATATTTCTCCTGGCAGTCTTGATTCCAGCTTGTGCTTTTTCCAGCCCAGCGTTTCTCATGATGTAGTCTGCATATAAGTTAAATAAGCAGGGTGACAATATACAGCCTTGACGTACTCCTTTTCCTATTTGGAACCAGTCAGTTGTTCCATGTCCAGTTCTAACTGTTGCTCCCTGACCTGCATACAGATTTCTCAAGAGGCAGGTCAGGTGGTCTGGTATTCCCATCTCTTTCAGAATTTTCCACAGTTTATTGTGATCCACACAGTCAAAGGCTTTGGCATAGTCAATAAAGTAGAAATAGATGTTTTTCTGTTTAATCTGCTGTTATTCTTAAGATCCTCCCTTGTGCCCTCACTTAGCAAGCAAATGATCCCTGACTCTCTCATATTTCTCCTCTCCTAAGTTGATTGTCCCTTTATTTGTCCTTTTGCTAGATTCTCTCTGTTATCCTAAAAGTAAAGTAAAGTCGCTCAGTTGTGTCCGACTCTTTGCAAACCCATGGACTGTAACCTACCACGCTCCTCTGTCCATGGGATTTTTCAGGCAAGAGTACTGGAGTAGGTTGCCATTTCCTTCTCCAGGGGATCTTCCTCATCCAGGGATCTAACCCCTGTCTCCAGCACTGCAGACAGACGCTTTACCATCTGAGCCACCAGGGAAGCACAGAGGCCAACACAAATGTCTACTGTTCCTTCTATCAAAACACATATATGTTTTATTTTATAGGAAGGTACTTTCAGGCTATTTGTCATAGCAAAAATGTTTGGACAAATTCATTCTGACTAAGGTGTCAACAAATGGTATGATTTAATATATTGTCTTCCCTCCAGACTTTTCTGTCTTTAGAATTTCAGGTCAGTAGAAGGGAATATTTTTGTCAAGAAGTCCTTTATGGTGATTGATGACTCTGTCTGAAGGGATAGGGAAGAGGGACATTTTAAATACTTTCCTCTGGATGGGAATTGTATATCTCTTAGCCCTCACAATCACCCTATGAGACAGGTATTAGTATGTACGGATATGAAAATTGGACCATAACAAAGGCTGAGGGACAAAGAATTGATGCTTTCAAATTGAGGTGCTGGAGAAGACTCTTGAGATTCTCTTGCACAGCAAGGAGATCAATCCAGTTAATCTACAAGGAAATCAAGCCCAAAAGTTCATTGGAAGGACTGATGCTGAAGCTGAAGCCCTGATAATTTGGCCAACTGATACAAAGAACTGACTCATTGGAAAAGGCCCTAGTGCTGGGAAAGATTGAAAGAAAAAGAAAAAAGGGCTGGCAGAGGATAAGATGGCTAGATGTCGTCACAGACTCAATAGATATGAATTTGAGCAAACTCCAGAAGATAGTGAAAGACAGAAGTGCCTGGCATGCTGCAGTCCATGGGTCACAAAGAGTTGGACATGATTTAGTGACTGAACAACAATAAATATTATGCAGATAAAGAAGTTGGAATTTAGAGAGCCATTGATTTGCCCAAGGTCACTGAGCCTTGAACCTTGAAAATAAGGATTCAAAATCAGATAGAACTATAAGGTATGTGCATTTTTCTAATGTGTGTGACCACTTGCTTGATGACACCTGATGAGAGCTTCTGTTTTAACTTAAAAACTTGAATAAGATGATTATACGGCATGTATCAACATGGAGGCTGTGGAGAAAATGAGCTCTGTGGCATGAGTAATCAGAGTGCTTGCACAGCTACCTCTGACCTCAGATACTCTGAGTATCTATCAGATACTCTGTAAATCTGATAATATTCCTAAGTGCTCAGAAAATGACAATCACCTTGAGAATGTAAAGAACTCTCCTTCTGTTGAGTTGGCATGGTTAATAGAGGTCCAACATCATGGGTCTATATATACCATCCATTACCGCCACTCCCACTCATTTCTCCAAAATCATAATTCCTAACTCCTTTTATATAACAATCAAATGTGGCAGAGCCAGGATTCAAAGTCCAGTATGACTCATAGAGCCAGAACTCTCATCTCTCAACAACACCTGCTTGACAGTTGTAATGATGCAGGACTTACCTCCAGCAACATAATGTAAAGACTCACCTCAGAGACTCTGTTTATTCCCTCTAAGACCCAGTTTCTGTTAGCCATGCTAGACTCCTACTCTCAAATCAAACCCCTTCTTTTGCTGCACTCCTATTCTTTCCAGCAATATCTTCTCTTTGTTTTTGTTGTTGTTCAGCCACTCAGTTGTGTTTATTCTTTGCCACCACACGAACTGCAGCATGGAAGGCTTCCTCATCCTTCATTATTTCCCAGAGTTTGCTCAAACCAATGCCCATTTTCTCAAAACCATACCATCCAACCATTTCATCCTCTGCTGTCCTCTACTCCTCAGGGCCTCAATCTTTCCCAGAATCAGGGTCTTTTCCAATGAATTGGCTCTTTGCATCAAGTGGCCAAAATATTGGTGCTTCAGTATCAGTACTTCCAATGAATATTCAAGGTTGATTTCCTTTGGGATGGACTGGTTTGTTCTCTTACTGTCCAAGGGACTGTCAATAGTGTTCTCCAGCACCACAGCTTGAAAGCATAATTTTTTTTAGCCCTCATTCTTCTTTATGGTCCAATTTTCACATCCGTACATGACTACTGGAAAAACCATAGCTTTAACTAGATGGACCTTTATCAGCAAAGTGATCTCTGCTTTTTAATATGCTGTCTAGGTTTGTCATACTTTTCCTTCCAAGGTGGTGTTGGTAATTTACTCGCTAAGTAAGGAGCAAGTGTCTTTTAGTTTCATGGCTGCTGTCACCATCCGCAGTGATTTTGGAGTCCAAGAAAATATAGTTTGTCATTATTTCCATGTTTTCCCCATCTAATTGCCATGAAATGATGGAACTGGATGCCATAATCTTACTTTTTTGAATACTGAGCTCTAAGCTAGCCTTTTCACTCTCTACTTGACCTTCAACAATGGCTTTTTAGTTCCTCTTCACTTTTTTTTCCATTAGGGTGGTGTCACCACATATCTGAGGTTGTTGATATTTCTGCTGCCAATCTTGATTCCAGCTCATGCTTCCAGCCTGGCATTTCACATGATGTACTCTCCGTATAAGTTAAATAAACAGCATGGTGATATACAGCCTTGACGTATTCCTTTCCCAATTTTGAACCAATCCATAGTTCCATGTCTGGTTCTAACTGTTGCTTCTTGACCTGCATATAGGTTTCTCAAGAAGCAGGTAAGGTGGTCTGGTAGTCCCATCTGTTTTAAGAATTTCCCAGTTTGTTGTGACCACATAGTCAAAAGCTTTAGGGTAATCAGTGAAGCAGAAGTAGATATTTTTTCTGGAGTTCTTTTGCTTTTCCTATGATCTCACTAATTTTGGCAATTTGATCACTGGTTCCTCAGCCTTTTCTAAATCCAGCTTCTACTTCTTGGTTCACATATTGTTGAAGCCTTGCTTGAAGGATTTTGAGCATTACCTTGCTAGTATGTGAAATGAGCACAATTGTATGGTGGATGAATGTTCTTTGGCATTGCCTTTCTTTGGAATTGGAATGAAAACTGACCTTTTCTAATCCTGTGGCTACTGTTGAGTTTTCCAAATTTCCTGGCATTTGAGTGCAGCACTTTAACAGCATCACATTTTAGGATTTGAAATAGCTCAGCTAGAATTCCATCACCTCTACCAGTTGTTCATAGTAATGCTTCCTAAGGCCCACTTGACTTCACACTCTAAAATGTCTGGCTCTAGGTGAGTGATTACACCTTCATGGTTATCTGTATCTTTAAGAGAGTTTTTGTACAGTTTTTTGCATTCTTGCCACCTCTTCTTATCTATTCAGCTTCTGCTGGGTCCTTACTGTTTCTGTCTTCTCTTGACACTGTTCAAATTAGAGTAACAATTCTCTTCTATACTGACTTTCAGTCTTTACATGCATCCCCCTTTCTCTAAGCTATTTGTTGCATACATTGATTCTACATTTCCTTATTATGATGATGATGCTTCCCAAGACTAAATATTAGATTCAAAAAGAACATGACCCAGGACTCCAGAACTCTCCAGAAGCCAAAGTGAATCCTAGGATAAGGTGGCAGTTTAATTGCTAAGTTGTGCCCAACTCTTGCAATCCCATGGCTTATAATCTGCAATTCTTCTCTGTCCATGGTATCCTCCAGGCAAGAATTCTGGAGTGGGTTCCGTTTTCTCCTCCATGGGATCTTCCCTACCCAGGGATCAAAACCAGGTCTCCTGTATTGCAGGAGAATTTTTTTAAGACTGAGCTATCAGGGAAGTCCTTAGACACTAGAATCCATTTCTATTTAAGGTAGAAATTCCTACAAAATCTGGAATCTTTAATCTTAGAGAAACCTATATGCAGGTCAGGAAGCAACAGTCAGAACTGGACATTAAACAACAGACTGGTTCCAAATAGGAAAAGGAGTATGCAAAGGCTGTATATTGTCACCTTGCTTATTTAACTTAAATGCAAACTACATCATGAGAAACGCTGGACTGGAAGAAGCACAAGCTAGAATCAAGACTGCCAGGAGAAATATCAATAACCTCAGATATGTAGATGACACCACTCTTATGGCAGAAAGTGAAGAGGAACTAAAAAGCCTTTTGATTAAAGTGAAAGAAGAGAGCGAAAAAGTTGGCTTAAAGCTCAACATTCAGAAAATGAAGATCATGGCATCTGGTCCCATCACTTCATGGGAAATAGATGGGGAAACAGTGGAAACAGCATCAGACTTTATTTTGGGGGGCTCCAAAATCACTACAGATGGTGACTGCAGCCATGAAATTAAAAGACGCTTACTCCTTGGAAGAAAAGTTATGACCAACCTAGGTAGAATATTCAAAAGCAGAGACATTACTTTGCCAAAAAAGGTCTGTTTAGTCAAGGCTATGGTTTTTCCAGTGGTCATGTATGGATGTGAGAGTTGGACTGTGAAGAAGGCTGAGTGCCAAAGAATTGATGCTTTTGAACTGTGGTGTTGGAGAAGACCCTTGAGAGTCCCTTGGACTGCAAGGAGATCCAGCCAGTCCATTCTAAAGGAGATCAGTCCTGGGTGTTCTTTGGAAGGGATGATGCTAAAGCTGCAACTCCAGTACTTTGGCCACCTCATGTGAAGAGCTGACTCATTGGAAAAGACTCTGATGCTGGGAGGGATTGGGGGCAGGAGGAGAAGGGGACGACCGAGGATGAGATGGCTGGATGGCATCACCAACTTGATGGACATGAGTTTGAGTGAACTCCGGGAGTTGGTGATGGACAGGGAGGCCTGGCGTGTTGCAATTCATGGAGTCGCAAAGAGTCAGACACAATTGAGTGACTGAACTGAACTGAACACAGTTTCTGGACACACCCCAAGCAATAGTCATAAGAATCACATACAAAATTAAGACAGCTATGTTTTCTTTGCCTTAGGGTGTTTCTATAAGGCTTAACTTAGAAAGTTTGGTCTTTGTTTTCATCTGGTTGCCCCTCTTGGTCCTTTTATTTTAAACCCCAAAGGCTTTCATATTAACTTCTTGTTTGGACTGAATGCTTGCAGTTTTTGTTCATATCTCAAGTAAACTGCTTCTCCCCTATCAGCCTCCCAACTTTTATCCACTATTGCAATCCAGACTTCCAGGATAATAACAACTATCACTGTTGTTGCTATTATTATATATGACTATGCATCATGAACTGGTCTAGTTATTCAGTCCACAAATCTGGTTTTTGCTTTTATCAACACCCCTCACTCAGTAACCTCTCTAGCTCTTCATTCGTTTTTGCCTTAGTTCCTTAACTCTTATTACTCGATATAAGCCATGAATTTGGCAACTAGATGTTAGGTTCCCTACTCTCCTTCTGCTGTATTCTGATATCTAATTAACCTCATAGATCAGGTGACTTCGACTTTTAATATTTCCTCACATGCTTATGGTATCATTCAGTAAGAGTTTCTCTAACCCCTTCTCCCCCTACTTGAGGCACATATATACTTTGTTTCATCTAATCAACCAATCACAGTATGCATTTGAAGAGCAAATGATACTTCCCAAAGTATTATATTTGATCCAGATCATTGCTTACAGTTTTTCTCTATTCTTCTCTAGAATTGAAAGGAACCATATCAACCTCTACCAGCTTCCTTGGTGACTTAGATGGTAAAGAATCCACCTGTAATGCAGGAGACTGCCTGTAATTCACGAGACTTGGGTTGGATCCCTGGGTCAGGAAGATCTCCTGGAGAAGGAAACAGCTACTCACTTGAGTATTCTTTTCTGTGCATTTCATGAACAGAGGAACATGGCAGGCTAGAGTCCATGGAGTTGCAAAGAGTCTGACACAACTGAGTGACTAACAGTTTCACTACTTTGATATCAGCCTCTAGCCTCTGATCTTTTCTCCATCTGCCGGGCTAGTATCCAGCTGAGACTAAGCTAATGTGCTTTAGGGAAGGCTTTGGTGACTGTCAACGGGAAATGTTGTGGACTTTCCTGGTAGTACAGTGGAAAAAGAATCTGCCCGCCAATATAGGGGATGATCCTTGGTCAGGGAGGGCTTCCACACGCCATTGAGCAACTAAAGCCCATGTGCCAAAGCTCCTGAGCACACTGTCCCTTAAGTACAGAAGCCAACTCACCCTAGAGCGTCATGTCATAAGTACTGATCCTGCATGCTGCAGCTACTGAAACTTAGGCATCTAGAGCCTGAGCACCACAATGAGAGAAGCCACTGCAATGAGAAAGCATACACTGCAACAAAGCGTAGTCCTCCTTGGCACAGAGAAAGCCCACACATAGCGAGGAAGAGCCAGAACAAACACAAATACATGAATAAATAAACAAATACTTTTTTAAAATAGAAAGCTTTGTCCTTGACAAAGGAGAGGGGGGAAAGACAAAGATCTATGTGTCACAGTCCCAACCCCAAGGATCATTCAATTTAATGAAAACCTAAGAGGACAAAATATTCTGAAATATTTGATGGGGTAAAGAGGAAAGTATTCCTTTCTCCTTCAGTGGTAATTATGAAGGAAGATATTTTAAATGATCTTTGAAAATTAAGTAGGTAAGAGCAATAGTTAATGTAGATGGTATGTAATGCAGTAATATTTGAATTCAGATGACCTGACATCTATGCCAAGCTCTTAACCACTATTTTCGAATGTCTCTGTGTATTATTTAATAGGCAGAAGGGAAGAGCAATTTCCTCCAGGAACAGAAACAGATCAATGAAGACACATACACAAAGCACAGAGTATGTGCAATTTGATGGATATGAATGAGATGATTTGAAATAACAAGAGACGAAATTAAAAACATGTTTGAGATTTATTTTTGAGGCCTTTGAGTTGTTAGGTAAGAATTCTAAAAGTAATTTTATTCTTGATCATACAGGAGAGTTTTATTGAGCATCTGATAAGTATAAGACATTAAGAATGAATTAGTGAATAAAACTGTTAAGCAAGGGGAGACTTTATTGGAGTAACTTTATTTCAATTGCTAAGAACAAAAACAAAATTTTAGAAGATTAAAGAGACTAAATGGAGACAATGACATGATGTTTTCTTTAAAAATCAGTAATGATGGAAATTATAGTGTCAGGACAGTAGATTGAGCAGACTAAAGGGAAAGAATAGAGAGGCATAAAGATTCTGAGTGTGTTTGTAAGAGGAAAGACTGAGAAATAA
Source organism: Budorcas taxicolor (assembly GCF_023091745.1). NCBI lineage: Eukaryota > Metazoa > Chordata > Mammalia > Artiodactyla > Bovidae > Budorcas > Budorcas taxicolor. The sequence goes on along the minus strand of NC_068924.1, from coordinate 3,742,421 downwards.
GAGAAATGTAGATGACAGAAACTGACTAAATAAGATGAGAATGACTCAGAGGACACTTTTATAGGAGATAATGAATAAATATAAGATTGCAGATTTACCACTTAAGATCGAACAGATAGAATGTCTCACTTTGGAGCAAGGTAAGGGAATTCCTTTACTGAGTTGGAGATGAAAATGGTAAAGACAGTAAAATTACACTTAAGGATATGAGAAGTTTTGCGTGCATTTTGTTGTTTTGTGTGTATTTATTTATTTACAAAAGAAGTTAGCTCATTTGCTGAAACTGTAAAATGAAGGGATAGAATCAGAGTCTGAGGAGACTTTATAATAATTGCTCTGGAGGCTGAAATAGGGTCTCAGTAAATTATGATAGAATTAACCGCTGAGACTTATTTTGAGCCCAGCTTCACAACTAAGGGTAGATATGAAGAACTCACACAAAGTTTCCTGAGTACCACATGGACTACAAAGATAATTGAAAGAAAACAAAACCTGATGACTTGTTAGTATGTGCAGAAGCATGGGGTGGTTAGGCAAGGAAATATTTTTATCGTTCAAAAGAGCTGCAGGCATGGAAAAGTAACCTAGAAGCAAAAATAATATAATGTTTATCACTTTGGAAAGTCAATGGTGCGTAAGAGGGGATGGCTTTGACTTTTCTGCTTTTGAATATAGAGTGTAGGTTTTATAGATTTGAATTGTGAAGTTTTATATCAACATTATGTGGTTCTGAAAATTAGGAATTTTTTTTTACAAATGCCCCAGAGTTTCCAATACTCAGCACTATTGACTAGGTAAAAACCACTGGAGTCATCACAGTATAAGAGCAGTTTCCTTTGCATTAAATACCACATCTTCTTTTGCCAGTTTCTTTCATTTATCCTTCCTAACTGTCTTTTTGCTGCTGCTAATATAAGATTCTTTATACATTTTTGTTATGCTGTGGTCACTATTGTGGAGGTTATAATTTCTCAATTTGGTAATGCTTACAGGATTATTTTACTATCACAGAATACTCACATGGCTTCACTTCTGGATACTAGATACTATCTTCAGACAGCAATATTCATAAACCATCAAAAATCATAAAATAAAAATTGAAGGAAGAGCAATGCATATATTAACGTACAGAAGTATACATGACAGTATCAAGCCAATCTTATTGTGATTGTGAACATTGCTATGTTTTCATCTAAGGACAGTCTAAATTTAATGCTGTTTCTGTGTTTGGTGCACTTTAGAAATAATCCAGAATTTCTTAAGGATAATGTCATGCAGTTGTTTTTTTTTTTTTTTTGGATATGAATTATCAAATTATATGGGTGACATGAAGAGAAAGAATGCAAGAAGAAAATTTATTTTAAAATGAAGTAGAGCTAGACTAATAAAAGAAGTAGTAGAGAAAGACAGTAAAGAACAAGAGTAGAGGTTATAATGGCAAAGATTACAGTGAATCAATATCTTAAAAGGTACAAGTTTATGATGAATATACTAGGAAGAACCATGAATTGTTGTCCAGAAGTCCTTTGAGTTACAGACAAAAAATTTACCACTTTTAACAGTGAATTGCCAAGACGATTTTTCATTCGCTACCAAGTTGATTCAACATTCTCACTAAATTTGTTTTTATTTCTAGACCACTGATCAGTCCAATTGGACTTAATGTTCTCTTTTTTAATAAAAATTCTCTACACTAGCACTCATTACTATTAAACTTAATGTTCTCTTTTAATAATAATTACTTTTTATTTCTGCTTTAAAATTGTGAAATGTAATTAGTAAATAATAACCTATCTACAAGCAACATTTTCAAAATTAAATATAATGATATACACATAAATTTCTGGATTTTAAAGAAAGTACAATATTGTAAAGTAATTAACCTCCAATTAAAATAAATAAATTTATATTAAAAAAATAAAGAAAGTTTGTGTTTTACCTTATTTCAGAAAATTACACCACCAATGAAAATATTACTCATAGTATTTGAGAAGGCAATGAGACTGCAGCAATCTGCTTTTGAAGTCACACATTCAGGCATTTTCAGTTCAGTTCAGTTCAGTCACTCAGTAGTGTCTGAGTCTTTGCAACCTCATGGACTGCAGCACACCAGGCCTCCCTGTCCATCACCAACTCCTAGAGTTTACTCAGTCTCACATCCATCGAGACAGTGATGCCATCCAACCATTTTATCCTCTGTCACCCACTTCTCCTCCTGCTTTCAATCTTTCCCAGCATCAGGGCCTTTTAAAATGAGTCAGTTCTTCACATTAGGTGGCCAAAGTATTGGAGTTTCAGCTTCAACATCAGTCTTTCCATTGAATATTCAGGACTGATTTCCTTTAGGGCTGGATCTCCTTGCAGTCCAAGGGATTCTCAAGAGTCTTCTCCAACACCACTATTCAAAAGGATCAATGCTTTGGCATTCAGATTTCTTTATAGTCCAACTCTCACATCCGTACATGACCACTGGAAAAACCATAGGTTTGACTAGATGGGCCTTTGTTGGAAAAATAATGTCTTTGCTTTTTAATATGCTGTCCAGTTTGATCATAGCTTTTCTTCCAAGGAGCAAGCATCTTTTAATTTATTTCATGGCTACAGTGACCATCTTCAGTGATTTTGGAGCCCCCAAAATTAAAGTCTCTCACTGTTTTCATTGTTTCCCCATCTATTTGCCATGAAGTGATGGGACCACATGCCATGATCTTTGTTTTCTGAATGTTAAGTTTTAAGCCAACTTTTTCACTCTCCTCTTTCACTTTCAACAAGAGGCTCTTTAGTTCCTCTTTGCTTTCTGCCATAAGGGCAGTGTCATATGCATATTTGAGGTTACTGATACTTCTCCCAGAAATCTTGATTCCAGCTTGTGCTTCATCCCGTCTGGCATTTCACATGATATATTCTGCATACAATTTAAATTAGTAAGGTGACAATATACAAACTTGACATACTCCTTTCCATATTTACATCCAGTCTGTTGATCCATGTCCAGTTCTAACTGTTGCTTCTTGACCTGAATAGAAATTTCTCAGGAGGTAGGTAAGGTGATCTGGTATTTCCATCTATTTAAGAAATTTCCACAGTTTTCTGTGATCTATACAGTCAAAGGCTTTGGTGTACTCAATAAAGCAAAAGTAGAAGTTTTTTTCTGGAATTCCCTTGCTTTTTTGATGATCCAACAGATGATCCTCTTCCTTCCTTAGGAGTCCTTACAAACAGCTGAGAAAAGAAGAGAAGCCAAAGGTAGATGAGAAAAGGAAAGATATACCTATCTGAATTCAGAGTTCCAAAGAATAGCATAGAGAGGTAAGAAAGCCTTCCTCAGTGATCAGTGCAAAAAAAAAAAAAAAAAAAAAAAAAGAATAGAGGAAAACAATAGAACAGAAGGATTAGAGATCTCTTCAAAAAAGTTAGAGATACCAAGGGAACATTTCATGCAAAATGGGGACAATAAAGGGCAGAAACTATATAGACCTAATAGATGCAGAAGGCATTAAGAAGAGGTGGTAAGAATACACAGAATAACTACAAAAATGATCATCATAACCCAGATAACCACGATGTTATGATCACTCACCTAGAGGCAGACATCTTGGAATACAAAGTCAAGTGGGCTTTAGGAAGCATTAGCTCAAACAAAGCTAGTGGAGGGGATGGAAATCTATTTAAGCTTTGGAGAAAATTTTTTCAATTACAGTTTATATTTCTTTTATAAACTACGGCCTCTACTTTGACCTTTTTATACTTCTGGTGATTTCTTTCATATTTATTTTCCTTTTTTCTCTCTTTTTTTTAATTTAAAATTTTTAAAGTCATTAAGAATTTTTCTACATTTATTCTTTTCTGTGCTTTTCCTGCTGTCCTTTTCCTCTTTCAGTAAATCTTTAATATATATAAATCTTCTTTATCTATGTCTATTTAACTCTGCACTTCTATTCTTTCTTTTCTTTCTTTTTCTCACTGTATTTGTTAGTTTGTCATGTTTTCTTTGCTTTTTTCTCAACGAAAACAAGTTGTCACCTTGTTTTAGTTTTGTTTTCCAGTCTCTGATTTAGTTAGTTTTGTTCTTAACTGCTGGATGTCATTTTTTGTTTCCTTTGTTCACCAGGTCAATCTAATCTATTATTCTTTATTTATTTGTTCAGTTTTCAACTGTTTTGAGTTTTACTTATAGATGTATATGTATGCATGTATATTTCATTATTTTGGTTATTGCCTGATTTTGTAATTGCCATTTGTCTGTGTGTCTTTTGCTTCTTGTTTTTGGGTATTTGCTTTAATCCCATTTAATGCCCAACAAACCACCTGTGTAATCTCTGTTTCTGGCCCAAAATAAAGTCCTGAGCATTTGGAGTGGGAATGCTGACTCCAAGACCCTAAACTACGAGAGAACTCCTAACCCTATGGAGTATCAAAGGGTGAGAACCCCCACAAAGGCAACCACTTATATACAAGATCAGGCATCACCTAACTGCCAGTAGCACCCTGTGCAAGATGCCTCATACAAACAACAAAGAAGATAAAAATGCAAACCCAATATTCAGCATACAGGATTGCCACCTCACTCAGCCAAGCCAATCAGAAGAAAACAAACAAGCAAACTTCACCTGCTTCCACCAGAACACAAGCACAAGTCACACTGCACATGAAGCTTACACAAACCAGTGGACAAACCTTATGAGGGCACAAACCGAAATGAAGAAAGAGTTCAACCCTGAAGCCCAGGAAAAGTAGATCTCAAACACAAGTTAAAAAAATAAATAATGAAAGGGGAGAGACATACTGCACAAATGAAGGAAAAATTTAGAAACACACAAGTCCAAATACATGAAAAGGATATAGGCAAACTATCTGGAAAAGGAATTCAGAATAATGACAGTAAAGATGATCTAATAGCTTGAAAATAGAATGGAGAAAAAGCAAGATCAATTAAAAAAGACCTAGAAGTATTAAAGAATAAACATACAGAGACAATCAACACAATTACTGAAATAAAAAATACTCTAGAAGGAATCAATACAAGAATATCTGAAGCAGAATAGATCAGTGAGCTGGAAGATAAAATGGTAGAAATAATTGCTGAAGAGCAGAATAAAGTAAAAAGAATGAAAATAACTGAAGACAGTCCCAGAGCCCTCTGGGACAATATTAAATGCATCAACATTCAAATTCCAGGGGTTCTAGATGAAGAAGAGAAAAAGAAAAGATATTTGAAAATTTTTGAAGAGATTATAGTTGAAAATTTCCCTAATATGGGAAAGGAAATAATCAGTCACATCCAAGAAGTACAGAGTCCCATACAAGACAAACCCAAGGAGAAACAGACCAAAGCACATACTAATCAAACTAACAAAGATTAAACAGAAAGAAAGAAAATTAAAAGCAGCAAAGAAAAGCAAGTAAAATACAAGGGAAATGCCATATGTTTAACTGCTGATCTTTCAGCAGACACTCTGCAGGCCAGACGGGAATGACAGGATATATTTAAAGTACTTAAAGGGAAAATTCTACAACCAAGATTACTCTACCCAGCAAGGATATCATTCAGAATTGATGGAGAAATCGAAAGCTTTACAGAGAAGCAGAAGAGAATAGAATACCATCAAACCAGCTTTACCACATACGTTCATGGGACTTATATCGCCAGGAAATACAAGAGAAGAAAAAGATCTACAAAAGCAAACCCCAAACAATTAATAAAATGGCAATAGGAATATATATATATATATATATATATATATATATATATCAATAATTACTTTAAATGTAAATGGATTAAATGCTCCAACCAAAAGAAACAGACTGGCTGAATGGATACAAAAACAAGACCCATATGTATGCTGTCTACAAGACACCCTCTTCAGACCTAAAGACACATAAAGACTGAAAGTGAGAGGTTGAAAAATATATTCCATCAAGTGGGAAATCAAAAGAAGGCTGGAATAGCAATCCTTATATCAGACAAAATAGACCATAAAATAAATAATATTACAGGATAAAGGAAGGACACTACATAATGAACAAGGTGTCAATCCAAGAGGAAGACGTAACAATTGTAAATATCTGTGCACCCAACACAGGAGACCCTAAACACATAAGACAAACACTAACGGGCATAAAAGGAGAAATTTACAGTAATGCAATAATAGTAGGAGACTTAACACCCCACCACACCACTGGAGAGATCATCTAAACAGAGAGTTAATAAGGAAGCACAAGTCTTAAGTGATGCATTAGATCAGATGGATCTCGCTGATATCCTCAGGATATTCTATTCAAATTCAGAAGAATACATCTTCATTTCAAGTGTACATGGAACATTCTCCAGGATAGACCACATCTTGGGTCACAAATAAAACCTCAATAAATTTAATAAAATTGAAATTGTATCAAGCATCTTCTCTGATGACAAAGCCATGAGTCTTAGATATCAATTGCAAGGAAAAAAAAAAAAAAAAACCCAACCCTGGTGAACTTCCAGATGTTCAAGCTGGTTTTAGAAAAGGCAGAGGAACCAGAGATCAAATTGCCAACATCTGCTGGATCATGGAAAAAGCAAGAGAGTTCCAGAAAAACATCTATTTCTGTTTTATTGACTATGCCAAAGCCTTTGACTGTGTGGATCACAATAAACTGTGGAAAATTCTGAAAGAGGTGGGAATACCAGACCACCTGACCTGGCTCTGTAGAAATCTGTATGCAGGTCAAGAAGCAACAGTTAGAACTGGACATGGAACAACGGACTGGTTTCAAATAGAAAAAGGAGTACGTCAAGGCTGTATATTGTCACCCTGCTTATTTAACTTCTATGCAGAGTACATCATGAGAAATGCTGGACTGGAAGAAGCACAAGCTGGAATCAAGATTGCTGGGAGAAATATCAATAACCTCAGATATGCAGATGAAATCACCCTTATGGCAGAAAGTGAAGAGAAACTAAAAAGCCTCTTGGTGAAAGTGAAACTGGAGAGTGAAAAAGTTGGCTTAAAGCTCAACATTCAGAAAACGAAGATCATGGCATCTGGTCCCATCACTTCATGGGAAATAGATGGGGAAACAGTGGAAACAGTGTCAGACTTTTTTGGGGGCTCCAAAATCACTGCAGATGGTGACTGCAGCCATGAAATTAAAAGACGCTTACTCCTTGGAAGGAAAGTTATGACCAACCTAGGTAGCATATTGCCAACAAAGATCCATCTAGTCAAGGCTATGGTTTTTCCAGTGTTCAGGTATGGATGTGAGAGTTGGACTGTGAAGAAAGCTGAGCACCGAAAAATTGATGTTTTTGAACTGTGGTGTTGGAGAAGACTCTTGAAGGTCACTTGGACTGCAAGGAGATCCAACCAGTCCATTCTAAAGGAGATCAGTCCTGGGTGTTCGTTGGAAGGGATGATGTTAAAGCTAAAACTCCAGTACTTTGGCCACGTCATGCGAAGACTTGACTCATTGGAAAAGACTCTGATGCTGGCAAGGATTGGGGGCAGGAGGAGAAGCGGACAACAGAGGATGAGATGGCTGGATGGTATCACCGACTTGATGGACGTGAGTCTGGGTGAACTCCAGGAGTTGGTGATGGACAGGGAGGCCAGGCGTGCTGTGGTTCATGGGGTCACAAAGAGCCAGACACAACTGAGTGACTGAACTGAACTGAACTAAGCTGAAAAACCAAAAACACACTGAAATTAAATACTGCATTTCTAAATAATGAACAGGTTTACTGAAGAAATCAAAAGGGAAATTAAAAAAAATTCTAGAAACAAATGACAATGAAAACTTGACAACTCAAACCTATGGGATGCAACAAAAACAGTTCTAAGAGGGAACTTTATAGCAATACAATCCTACATCAAGAAATAATAAAACCATCGAATAGACAATCTAGTTTTACACCTAAAACAACTGGAAAAGAAGAACAAAAATTATGAAAGTTAGCAGAAGGAAATAAATCATAAAAATCAGAGCAGAAATAAATGGAAAAGAAAGGAAAGAAATATTAGTAAAGGTTAACAAAACTAAAAGCTGTTTCTTTGAGGAGACAAGCAAAAATGACAAACTTTTAGCCAGACTCATCAAGAAAAAATAGAGAAGAATCAAATCAGCAGAATTAAAAATGAAAAAACAGAGATGACATCAGACAATGCAGAAATAGAAAAGATTATAAGGGATCATTATGAGCAACTATTTGACAAAATAAATAAATAAATAAAAAGCATAACTTGGAAGAAATGGACAGATTTATAGTAAAGTTCAATCTCCGAAGACTGAAGCAGGAAGAAATAGAAATTACGAACAAGACAGTTACAGGCATTGAAATTGAAACTATGATAAAAAAAATCTCCCCCAAAACAAAAACCCAGTACCAAATGGCTTCACAGGTGAAATCTTTCAAACATTCAGAGAGGAGCTAATACCTATCCTTCCAAGGTGCTTTCAAAAATTGCAGAGGAAGGAACACTTCAAACTCATTCTATGAGGTCACCATCACCCTGACTCCAAAACCAGACAGACAACACACAAAAAGAAAACTACAGGCCAATATAACTGATGAACATAGATGCAAAAATCTTCAAAAAAAATTCTAGCAAAGAGAATTCAACAACCTACTAAAAATTCATACAGCATGATTAACTTGGTTTTATTTCAGGGATGCAAGGATTCTTCAGTATAGGCAAATCAACCAATGTGGTACACCATAGTAACAAACTAAAAGATAAAATCAATATGATAATCTCAACAGATGCAGAAAAAGCCTTTCACAAAATTCAGCACACATTTATGATTAAAACCATTAAAAAATGGTCATAGAAGGAACCTATCTCAACATAGAAAATCCATATATGATAAGCTCAGAGAAAACATTATTCTCAGTGATGAAAAACTGAAAACCATTCCATCAAAGATCAGGAACACGACAGTGATTTCTACTCTCATTACTATTATTCAACATAGTTTTGGAAGTCCTAGATATGGCAATCAAAGAAGAAGAAGAAAAAAATAAAGGAATCCATATTGGAAAAGAAGAAGTAAAGCTTTCTTGTTTGCAGATTACATGATACTGTACATAGAAAACCATAAAGATACTATCAGAAAATTACTAGAGCTAATCAGTGAATATAGCAAAGTCGCAGATACAAAATCCATACACAGAAATCACTTGTATTCCTATATACTAACAATGAAAAATCAGAAAGAAAAATTAAGGAAATAATCCCATTCACCATTGCAACATGAGGATAAAATATCTAGGAATAAACCTACCCAAGGAGACAAAAGAACTGTATACAGAAAATTTTAAGACATTGATGAAAGAAATCAAAATGAACTGAACAGATGGAAAGATATTCCATGTTCCTGGGTTGGAAGATTCAACATTGTGAAAATGACTGTACTACTAAAGGCAATCAACAGATTCAATACAATTCCTATCAAATTACCAATGGCAATTTTCCCAGTTCAGTTCAGTTCAGTCACTCAGCCCTGTCCGACTCTTTTTGACCCCATGAACCACAGCACGCCAGGCCTCCCTGTCCATCATCAGCTCTCAGAGTTTACCCAAAATCGTGTCCATTAAGTCGGTGATGCCATCCAACCATCTCACCCTCTGGCGTCCCCTTCTGTTCTGCCCCCAATCCCTCCTAGCATCAGAATCTTTTCCAATGAGTCAAGTCTTCACATGAGGTGGCCAAAGTACTGGAGTGTCAGCTTTAGAATCATTCCTTCCAAAGAAATCCCAGGGCTAATCTCCTTCAGAATGGATTTGTTGGATCTCCTTGCAGTCCAAGGAATTCTCAAGAGTCTTCTTCAACACCACAGTTCAAAAGCATCAATTCTTCGGTGCTCAGCCTTCTTCACAGTGCAACTATCACATCCATACATGACTACTGGAAAATCCATAGCCTTGACTAGACAGACCTTAGTCAGCAAAGTAATGTCTCTGCTTTTGAATATGCTATCTAGGTTGGTCATAACTTTCCCTCCAAGCAGTAAGTGTCTTCTAATTTCATGGCTGCAGTCACCATCTGCAGTGATTTTGGAGCCCCCCAAAATAAAGTCTGACACTGTTTCCACTGTTTCCCCATCTATTTCCCATGAAGTCATGGGACCAGATGCCATGATCTTCGTTTCCTGAATGTTGAGCTTTAAGCCAACTTTTCACTCTCCAGTTTCACTTTCATCAAGAGTCTTTTTAGCTCCTCTTCACTTTCTGCCATAAGGGTGGTGTCATCTTCATATCTGAGGTTATTGATATTTCTCCCAGCAATCTTGATTCCAGCTTGTGTTTCCTCCAGTCCAGCTTTTCCCATGATGTACTCTGCATTGAAGTTAAATAAGCAGGGTGACAATATACAGCCTTGACGTACTCCTTTTCCTATTTGAAACCAGTCTGTAACTCCATGTCCAGTTCTAACTGTTGCTTCCTGACCTGCATATAGGTTTCTCAAGAGGCAGGTCAGGTGGTCTGGTATTCCCATCTATTTTAGAATTTTCCACAGTTTATTGTGATCCACACAGTCAAAAGCTTTGGCATAGTCAATAAAGCAGAAATAGATGTTTTTCTGGAACTCTCTTGCTTTTTCCATGATCCAGCGGATGCTGGCAATTTGATCTCTGGTTCCTTTGCCTTTTCTAAAACCATCTTGAAGATCAGGAAGTTCATGGTTCAAGTATTGCTGAAGCCTGGCTTGGAGAAATTTGAGCATTATTTTACTAGCGTGTGAGATGAGTGCAGTTGTGCGGTAGTTTGAGCATTCTTTGGCACTGCCTTTCTTTGGGAGGAATGATGCTAAAGCTGAAACTCCAGTATTTTGGCTACCTCATGCGAAAAGTTGACTCATTGGAAAAGACTCTGTTGCTGGGAGGGATTGGGGGCAGAAGGAGAAGGGTTCGACAGAGGATGAGATGGCTGGATGGCGTCACTGACTCGATGGACGTGAGTCTGAGTGAACTCCGGGAGTTGGTGATGGACAGGGAGGCCTGGCGTGCTGCGATTCATGGGGTCGCAAAGAGTCAGACACGACTGAGCGACTGAACTGAACTGAACTTCTTTGGGATTGGAATGAAAACTGACCTTTTCCAGTCCTGGTGCCACTGCTGAGTTTTCCAAATTTGCTGGCATATTGAATGCAGCACTTTCACAGCATCATCTTCCAGTATTTGAAATAGCTCAGCTGGAATTCCATCTCCTCCACTAGCTTTGTTCGTAATGATGCTTTCTAAGGCCCACTTGACTTCATATTCCAGGATGTCTGGCTCTAGATGAGTGTTCACACCATCGTGATTATCTGGGTCATGAAAATCTTTTTTGTACAGTTCTTCTATGTATTCTTGCCACCTCTTCTTAATATCTTCTGCTTCTGTTAGGTCCATACCATTTCTGTCCTTTATCGAGCCCATCTTTGAATGAAATGTTCCCTTGGTATCTCTAATTTTCTTCAAGAGATCACTAGTCTTTCCCATTCTGTTCTTTTCCTCTATTTCTTTGCATTGACCGCTGAAGAAAGCTTTGTTATCTCTTCTTGCCATTCTTTGGAACTCTGCATTCAATTGCTTATATTTTTCCTTTTCTCCTTTGTTTTTCACCTCTCTTCTTTTCACAGCTATTTGTAAGGTCTTTCTGGACAGCCATTTTGCTTTTTTGCATTTCTTTCCCATGGTATTGGCACAAAAACAGAAATATAGACAAATGGAACAAGATAAAGAGCCCAGAAATATACCCATGCACCTTTGGGTAACTTATTTTTATGAAAGGAGGAAATAATATACAATGGGCCGAAGATAGTGTCTTCAAAAAGTGGTGCTAGGAAAACTGGACAGCTACATGTAAAAGAATGAAGTTAGAATACTTCTTAACACCATACCAAAATATAAATTTAAAATGGATTAAAGACCTAAATCTAAGACCAGAAACAATAAAACTCTTAGGAGGAAAGCATAGGCAGAACACTCGATGACATAAATCACAGAAAGATCCTCTATAACCCACTTCCAGAATAATAGATATAAAAACAAAAATAACAAAATGGGACCTAGTTAAGCTTAAAAGGTTTTTTTTGTACAGCAAAGGAAACCATAAACAAGGTAAAAACACAAACTTCAAAATGAGTGAAAATAATAACAAAGGAAACAACCTCCCAAATATTAGTTTCCAAAACATACGAGCACCCCATACCAGAAAAACAAACAACTCAATCAAGTGGGAAAGATGGAAACTGCAATGAGATATCACCTCACACTACTCAAAATCAGTTCAGTTCAGTTGCTCAGTTGTATCTGACTCTTTGCGCCCCCAAGGACTACAGCATGCCAGGCTTCCTTGTCCGTCACCAACTCCCAGAGCCTGCTCAAATTCATGTCCATCAAATTGGTGATGCCATCCAACCACCTCATCCTTTGTTGGCCCCTCCACCTCCTGCCTTCAATCTTGCCAGCATCAGGGTCTTTTCCAATGAGTCGGTTCTTCACAGCAAGTGACCAAACTATTGGAGTTTCAGCTTCAGCATCAGTCCTTCCAATAAACATTCAGGACTGATTTCCTTTAGGATTGACTGGTTGGATCTCCTTGCAATCCAAGGGACTCTCAAGAGTCTTCTCCAACACCACAGTTCAAAAGCATCAAGTCTTCTGTGCTCAGCTTTCTTTAGTCCAACTCTCATATCCATACATGACTACTGGAAAACCATAGCTTTGACTAGACAGAACTTTGTTGGCAAAGTAATGTCTCTGCTTCTTAATATGGTCTCTAGACTGGTCATAACTTTTCTTCCAAGGAGCAAACATCTTAATTTCATGGCTGCAGTCACCATCTGGAGTGATTTTGGAGCCCCCAAAATAAAATCTGTCACTGTTTCCATTGTTTACCTATTTGCCATGAAGTTATAGGACCAGATGTCATGATCTGTTTTCTGAATGTTTAATTTTAAGCCAAATTTTTCATTCTCCTCTTTCACTTTCCATAATAGGCTTTTAGTTCTTCTTCACTTTCTGTCATAAGGGTGGCCAGAATGGCTATCATCAAAATGTCTACAAACAATAAATGCTGGAAAGGATGTGGAGAAAAGGGAACCCTCTTGCACTGATGATGGGAATATAAATTGATACAGCCACTGTGAAAGACAATATGGAGATTCCTTAAAAAACTAGGAATAAACCCACCATATGATCCTGCAATCCTACTCCTAGACATTAACCTGAGGAAACCAAAACTCAAAAATATCCATGTATCCCAGTTTTCTTTGCAGCATTGTTTACAATTGGTAGAACATGGAAGCAACCTAGATGTCCTTCAACAGATGATGAATAAAGAAGCTATGGTACATATATGCAATGGAATATTACTCAACCATAGAAAGGAACTCATTTGAGTCAGTTTGAATGAGGTGGATGAACCTAGAGCCTACTCTGACATAGCAAACTAAGTCATAAAGAGAAAGATAAATATCATATACTAATACATATATATGGGATTTAGAAAGGTGGTGCCAATGAGTTTATTTTCAGTGTAGCAATGGAGAAGCAGGCATAGAGAACAGACTTATGAATATCATGGAGAGACAAGAATATCATGGGAGAAGGGAGGAACGGGTGAGATGTATGGAAAGAGTAACATGGAAACTTACATTGCCATATGTAAAATGGATAGCCAACAGGAATTTGCTGTATGACTCAGGAAACTCAAACAGGGGCTCTGTATCAACTTAGAGGGGTGGGATGGGGAGGGAGATGAGAGGGAGGTTCAAGAGGGAAGGGACATATGTATACCTATGGCTGATTCCTGCTGAAGTTTGACAGAAAACAACAAAATTCTGTAAAGTAATTATCCTTCAGTTAAAAAATAAATCAATTTTAGAAAAGAAATAGATATCAACATTTCATTTATGTTTTATTTGTTCTGCTTAGTTGCTGCTATTTCAATATTTCATAACATCTTTCAAGGAAAATGTGTGATATTTTCCTTGAGAGCTCTTTTAAAAAGCTTTGTTTTTTTCTTTAAAGCTCTTTTGAAAAGAGCTTTGGATTTCCTGAGTAACTTAATAAACACAGATGAGATATATTGTGGTGGAATAAGTACTACACTAGCAGCCAAAATCTAGAGTTCTACTCCAATGCTTCTTATTGCTGATTCACTCACTGGTCATGTTACCTTGAGCAAGACATGAAGTTTTGTGGTGTTAAGCATAATGTGTATTATTATTATTATATATGGACTTCCCTGGTGGTTCAGTGTTAAAAGAACCTGCCTGCAATGCAGGAGACACAGGTTTGATCTCTGGGTTGGGAAGATCCCCTGTGGAAGGAAATAGATACTCACTCCAGCATCCTGCTTGGGAAATCCCATGGACAGAGGATTCTGGTGGGTCCATGGAGTTGTGAGAGTTGGACATGACTTAGTGACTAAACAACAACACTATAATTATATATATAACAAAAACATGATATACACTATATTACATATTAGATAGAGTGGTTGCTCCTGTTTCCTGACATAGAGTTCCTAAAATGCTTGTAATTTCCTGAGTGATAGGGTGCTAAAAACATCTTTTTTTTCTAATATGCATTCTCTGAAACTGATTTCTGCTGTAGGAGCTTTTAAGACCTTTGGAGTCTCCAGAGTGGTGAGTGTATTTTCATATGCTAATGAAATCAGTGGTGTCTGATGGCTTTAGAGAACTTCAGATGGTGGCTGGTCAGCAGAAAGACAAAGCCAAGATTAGAGTTTGAAACTTTCAGCCCCGTCATACATCCCCTGGGGAGAGGAGAGGAACATGAGATTGAGTTTGTAAGCTATCTTGTCTGTGAAGAAGCATTCATAAGAAAAACCCTAAACTATGAGGTTTGGAGATCTTCTGGGTTGGCAAACATAACCATGTGCTCTTGCCAGAAGGTCTTGCCTTCAAGACCCTTTTGGACCTCAAATATGTCAGTCTTTATCTGGCTGTTCATCTATATTCTTCATAATAAACTTTTTCTCTAAATTCTGTGAGCTATTATAGCAAAGACTTAAATCTGAGGATGAATTATGGAAACTTCAGATTTGTAGCCAGTTGGTGAGATGTACAGCTGATACCTGGGACTTGCTGGTGGCGTCTGAAATAAAGAGGGTACCGGGAGGGAGGGGTAGTATTATTGGATTATGCCCTTAATCTGTGGAGTTTGTGCTAATTTCACATAGTGTCAAAATGTAATTATAAGCCATCCAGTTGTTGTTGGTAGGGTTGGAGAACTAGTCAGAGTGGGAAAACTCCCACTTTTGGTGTCAGAAGTGCTCTGTGGGTAGAGGAAAACAGACATTTCTTTTTAATCTTTGAGCCTGGTTTTGATCATTTATATAAAGGGAAGCACAACACCCACATAAATTCCTAAAGAATTTCTTCCAAGATGGGTGGGAAAATAGTTGCAAAGATACTCTGAAAACTGACATGTTGGACAAACCTAAGGAATTATTATTATACATACCATTGTTTCTGTGGGGGAAAGCCTTCCAAGTTCTAAATAGCATTTATGCAAATAAACTTGAGAAAACAACCCATCTGTATAATGAGAATTTCCCATATTTAGGAGTCATGTTTATACAGATAAAATTGTCTGAAGTAGTTCATGCACAGGTCCTGATAAGGAAGTTGACATGGAAATACTTTTTAGTCTGGTTAAATTAAAAAGTTTTCATGTGGATTAATTTTCAAATTAGTCTCATGCAATTGAAACAGAGAAGATAGAAGAAAGAGAATTCAAAGTCTGCTAGTACAAAGATTTGACTTCAGTATCGTAAGGATAGCACTGAATATACGATAGGAAATTAATAAGCATCTTTCATGAAAGGCAGAACAAGTTTCAAGTTGCAACACTATAGAGCCACAGGAAATCTAATACGAAGTACAAAAGAAGCTATTGATTTTTCAGTTAGCTGAGCAACAACAAAAAAATGAAGCAATTAGGCACAGCGAACTCTCAAGACAGCCTTAAATACAGACAAATCAATGCAAATATTTGTTATTCCTCACTGTCCTCATTTTCCAAAAACAAAACGAAACAAAACATTTTTACGTGTTCATGCATATGATGTGCTATGCATACCATGGATAAATTTCAGGTATTATTCAGTAATGAACCCCTCAAAATGCAACTATACCAGTAAAATGAGCAGCATAAGCTTTGTTTAGTTCTGCAATAATCTGTGTTAGGTCATTTGTGAAAACCAGCTTTTATCAATCTGAGCTAAAGTTTTAAATACTTTTGATGTAAAACATAAAATGTAAGTCTGGTTATCTACTCACTCTCAAAAATACAGAGGTCAGTTGGCTGTAAGATAGTTTCAGAGAGCAACATATTAGCAATATTGGTCAAAATATATGTTAATAATTGTCCAGTATTATGACCATGATCATCATTATCATTATCATAATTAATTAGCATCTAATAATTGAAGCAATATGTTGTTGTTCTTTGTTATGCTAATAGACCTATTGTCTGAAAATCCAATATTAGTTTACAGAAAGATAATTAATATGTAAACTTTGGAGATAATTTATTTTAATAGGTACAGATTGAAGTGGTGCTGGAAGTCAAAAAGGATAATAAAATCTTAAAATTTAGCTTGTGTAGACCCACTCTTCCCAAGGACTACTCATCTCTTAGATGGTTTCCTTTTAAGTCTTCAGTCCTTTCTCTCTCTATCCACACATGAAACATTAATATTCAGGTTCAGTGTCTCATATTCTTCTTCCTCTATAAAATTTATTTAATGAGTTCTCATTAATTAGCTTCCATTTATATTTTGATGATGCCAAAATGTCTGGATCTATGCCAGGAATCTCTCAAAATCAGGACATTTCATTGGCTAGTGTTACTCTATACATCTGTCCTTTATGTGGATTGAACACATTTGTCTCTCTTACATGCCTTCTTAGAAATAACAAAGAGGCACTTTAAAACAGAATTGATCTATATTAACGTGGAAAAATAAGAAAAGAGAGTCATCAATACTATTTGAGAAATTGTTGAAAGACTCTAGGCAGATGGCTTGAAATTTACAGAATGATAACTACTCTAGTGAATTGTTGAAAAAGGCAGGAAGATTCTGTTCAAAGGCAAAAAATAAAAAGGAAAGAAGAAGGTCCAGCAACAATCTATATGATGACTTATTGAAGAATTCAATTCAGAGTTGATGGTACAACTGGCCCTTTTTATCTCTTATTCTGAATCACCAATCTCACCTTCCATGCTTGAGTCAAATGGTGAGCTTCATTTACATTCATACAGAAACAGTGGCATAATTCTTGGCACTGAAGGAAGAATGAGAAATCCTTAGGGAAGATAAGCTAGTTGCAGGGCATGATTGCTGTCACTTCAGTCATGTCTGATTCTTTGTGACTCTATGGACTGTAGCCCATGAGGCTCATCTGTCCATGGGATTCTCCAGGCAACAGTATTGGAGAGGGTTACAATTTCCTTCTCCGATTCCATCCCATCTGCATAAAAACTGAAGGCAGGCTGTAGTAAACAGACACAATATCCTTGAAATAATAGAGAATCTTATATTCATTAATTACTATAGAAAACCAGCATGTCAAAATGACTATAAGACTTTGAGCAAGCTCTGGGAGATGGTGAAGGACAGGGAAGCCTTGCATGCAGCAGTCCATGAGATCACAAAGAGTCAGCCATTGGACACGACTGAGTGACTGAACAACAATAACAACAGCCTAAGGCAATCTACAGATGCAACATAAACCCTATCACCAATGGCATTTTTCATAGAACTAGAACAAAATAATCTCAAATTTGTATGGAGACACAAAAGACTCTGGATATTGAAAGCAATCTTGAGAAAGAAAAACAGAGTTGGAAGAATCAGGTTCAGACTATACCACAAAGCTAGAGTCATCAAACAGTATGGTATTGTCACAAAAACAGAAATATAGGTCAATGGAACAAGACAGAAAACTCAGAAATAAACCCATGCATCTCTCTCTTCTCCAGGTAAAGGGAAGGGAAATAAAACACTCCCTTCTTCGGGGGATGTTATCTCTGGATCAAACCCAGGTCTTGTGCATTGCGAACAAATTCTTTACCATCTGAACCACCAGGGAAGCCCTATGGTTAATTATTCTATGACAAAGGAGGCAAGACTACCAAATATTGGAAAAACAGTCAACAAATGGTGCTGGGAAAATTGGATAGATATCCCAGTTGTGTGGGCAGTGATAAAAATAATCTGCCTGCAATGCAGGAGGCACAAGAGATGTGGATACTATCCCTGGGTCAGGAAGTTTCCTTGGAAGAGAAAATGGTAACCCACTCCAGTATTCTTGCTTAAAAAAATCCTGTGAACACAGGAGCCTAGTGGGCTACAGTCCATATGGCTGCAAAGGATCAGACACAACTGAGTGACTGAGCACACACATGTAAAATAGGTGAAAATGGATTAAAGACCTGCATATGAGACTGGACACTATAAAACTCCTAGAAGAAAACATAGACAGAACATTCTTTGACATAAACCACAGCAATCTTTTTTGATCTCTCTCCTAGAATAATAGAAATAAAAACAAAAATGCACAAATGGGACTCACTTAAACTGAAAAGTTTTTTTTCACAGCAAAGGAAACAATAAACAAAACTAAAAGCAACTCACAGATTGGGAGAAAATACTTGCAAATGATGTGACCCACAAAGGAATAATCTCCAAAATTTACAAACAGCTCATGATGCTTAACAGCATCAAAATAAACAAACTAATCGACAAATAGGTAGAAAATTTAAATAGACATTTCTCCAAAGAAGACATACAGATGACCAAGAGGTACACAAAAAGATGTTAAAAACTGCTTATCATTCAGTTCAGTTCAGTACAGTCGCTAAGTTGTGTCTGACGTTTTGTGTCCCCACAGACTGCAGCACACCAGGCTTCCCTGTCCATCACCTACTCCCAAGGTTTACTCAAAGTCTTGTCCATTGAGTCAATGATACCATCCAACCATCTCATCTTCTATCATCCCCTTCTCCTCCTGCCTTCAATCGTTTCCAGAATCAAGGTCTTTCCCAATGAGTGAGTTCTTCACATTAGGTGCCTAAAGCATTAAAGTTTCAGCTTCACCAAAAGTCCTTCCAATAAATATTTAGGACTGATTTGTTTTAGGATTGACTGGCTTGCTCTCTTTGCAGTGCAAGGGACTCTCAAGAGCCTTCTCCAACAACACAGGTCAAGAGCATCGATTCTTCCAAGCTCAGCTTTCTCAATGTTCCAAGTCTCACATCCATACATGACTACTGGAAAAACCATAGCTTTGACTAAACAGAACTTTGTTGGCAAAGTAATGTCTCTGCTTTTTAATGTGCTGTCTAGGTTGGTTATAGCTTTTCTTCCAAGGAGCAAGCATCTTTTAATTTCATGGCTGCAGTCAACATCTGCAGTGATTTTGGAGCCAAAAAAATAGTCTCTCACTGTTTCCATTGTTTTCCCATTTATTTGCGATGAAATGGTGGGACCAAATGCCATGATCTTAGTTTTCTGAATGTTGATTTTTAAGTCAACCTTTTCACTTTCCTCTTTCATTTTCATCAAGAGCTCTTCAGTTCTTCTTCACTTTCTGCCGTAAGGGTAGTGTCATCTGTATATCTGAGGTTATTGATATTTCTCCTGGCAATCTTGATTCCAGCTTGTGCTTCATCCAGCCTGGTATTTTGTATGATATACTTTGCATATAAATTAGATAAGCACTGTGACAATATACAGTCTTGACGTACTCCTTTCCCAATTTTGAACCAATCCATAGTTCCATGTCTGGTTCTGTTGTTCCTTGACTTACATAGAGATTTCTCAGGAGGCTAGTAAGGTGGTCTGGTACTCCCATCTCTTTAAGAATTTTCCAGTTAGTTGTGACCACAGTAAAAGAATTAGGCTTTGTCAATAAAGTAAAAGTAGATGTTTTTCTGGAACTCCCTTGCTTTTTCAGTGATTCAACGCATGTTGACAATTTGATCTCTTATTCCACTGCCTTTTCTAAATCCAGCCTGAACATTTGGAATTTCATGGTTCATGTACTGTTGAAGCCTGATTTGGAAAATTTTGAGCATTACTTTGCTAGCATGAGTCAGTCATTCAGTTCAGTCACTCAGTCGTGTCTGACTCTGTGACCCCATGAGTCACAGCAGGCCAGGCCTCCCTGTCCATCACCAACTCCCCAAGTTCCCTCAAACTCACGTCCATCGAGTCAGTGATGCCATCCAGCCATCTCATCCTCTGTCATCCCCTTCTCCTCCTGCCCCCAATCCCTCCCAGCATCAGTCTTTTCCAATGAGTCAACTCTTCGCATGGGGTGGCCAAAATATTGGAGTTTCAGCTTTAGCATCAGTCCTTCCAATGAACACCCAGGACTGATCTCCTTTAGGATGGACTGGCTGGATCTCCTTGCAGTCCAAGGGACTCTCAAGAGTCTTCTCCAACACCACAGTTCAAAAGCATCAATTCTTTGGCACTCAGATTTCTTCACAGTCCAACTCTCACATCCATACATGACTACTGGAGAAACCATAGCCTTGACTAGATGGACCTTTGTTGGCAAAGTAATGTCTCTGCTTTTTAATATGCTATCTAGGTTGATCATAACTTTCCTTTCAAGGAGTAAGCATGAGAGATGAGTGCAAATGTTCAGTAGTTTGAACATATTTTTGGCATTGTCTTTCTTTGGGATTATAATAAAAACTGATCTTTTTCAGTTCTGTGGCCACTGCTGAGTTTTCTCAACTTGTTGGCATACTGAGTGCAGCACTTTAACAACAACACCTTTTAGGATTTGAACAGGTCAACTGGAAATCCACCACCTCCATTAGTGTTGCTCATAGTGATGCGTCCTAAGGGCCAACTGACTTTGCATTCCAGGATGTTTGGCTCTAGGTGAGCATAACATAGTAGTTTCTGTGTCTTGATTTTTTGATATAGTTTTTCTGTGTATTCTTGCCACCTCTTGTTAGTATCTTCTGCTTCTGTTAGGTTCATACCATTTATATCCTTTATTGTACCCATCTTTACATGAAATGCTCTCTTGGTATCTGTAATTTTCTTGATAAGGTCTCTAGTCTTTCCCATTCTACTGATTTCCTCTATTTCTTTGCATTGAATACTGAGGAATGCTTTCTTGTCTCTCCTTGCTAGTCTTTGAAACTACATTCAGATAGATATATATTTCCTTTTCTCCTTTGCCCTTAGTTTCTCTTCTTTTCTGAGCTATTTTTAAGGCCTTCTCAGACAACCATTTTGCCTTTTTGCATTTCTTTTTCTTGGGGATGGTCTTGATTATTGCCTGTGTACAATATCATGAACCTCTCTCCATGGTTCTTCAGGCACTCTGTCTATCAGATCCAATCCTTTGAATCTATTTGTCACTTCCACTGCTCAGTGGTAAGGGATTTGATTTAGGTTATACCTGAATGGTCTAGTGATTTTCCCCACTTTCTTCAATTTAAGTCTGAATTTGGCAATAAGGAGTTCATGATCTGTGCTACAGTCAGCTTCCTGTCTTGTTTTTGCTGACTGTATAGAGCTTCTCCATCTTTGGCTGCAAATAATATAATCAATCTGATTTGGGTATTGACCAGCTGGTGATGTCTATGTGTAGCATCTTCTCTTGTGTTGTTGGGAGAGAGTGTTTGCTATGACTAGTGCGTTCGCTTGGCAAAACTCTGTCAGCCTTTGTCCTGCTTCATTTTTTACTCCAAGACCAAATTTGCCTGTTACTCCTGGTATCTCTTGACTTTCTATTTTTACATTCGAGTCCCCTATGATGAAAAGGACATCTTTTCTGAGTGTTAGTTCTAGAAGGTCTTTCAGGTCTTCATAGAACTGTTCAACTTCAGCTTCTTCAGCATTACTAGTTGGGGTATAGACTTGGATTACTTTGCTTTTGAATGGTTTGCCTTGGAAACAGATAGAGATCATTCTGTCATTTTTGAGACTGCCCCCAAGAACTGGATTTCAGAGACTTTTGTTGACTATGATGGCCACTCCATTTCTTCAATGGGATTCTTGCCCACAGTAGTAGATATAACAGTCATCTGAATTAAATTCACCCATCCCAGTCCATTTTAGTTCACTGATTCCTAAAATGTTGATGTTCACTCTTGCCTCTCCTGTTTGACCACTTCCAATTTACCTTGATTCATGGACCTAACTTTTCACGTTCCTATGCAATATTGTTACTTACAGCATTAGACTTTACTTCCATCACCAGTCATATCCACAACTGAGTGTTGTTTTTGCTTTGACTCTGTCTCCTCATTCTTTCTGGGGTTATTTCTCTATTCATATTGGGCACCTACCAACCTTGGAAGTTCATCTTTCAATGTCATATCTTTTTGTCTTTTCATACTGTTCATGGGGTTCTCAAGGCAAGAATACTTAAGTGGTTTGCCATTCCCTTCTCCAGTGGGCCATGTTTTGTCAGAACTCTCCACTATGACCTGTCCTTCTTGGGTGGCCCTACACTGCATGGCTCATAGTTTCATTGAATTAGACAAGGCTGTGGTCCAAGTACCACATTTGATTAGTTTTCTGTGATTGTGGTTTTCATTCTATTTGCCCTCTGATGGATAAGAATAAGTGGCTTATGAAATCTTCTTGATGGGAGAGAATGTCTGTGGGGGAAATTGAATCTTGTTCTAATGTGCAAGACAATGCTCAGTAAATCTTTAATCTGTTTTTCTCTCGGTGGGCAGTGCTGTGTTCCCTCCCTGTTGTTTGACCTGAGACAAAACTATGGTGGAGATAATGTAAATAATGGCAACCTCTTTCAAAAGGTCCTGTGCACACATGGCCACTCTCAGTGCCCCCAACTCTGCAGCAGGCCACCACCAACCCATGTCTCCACCGGAGACTCCTGAACACACTCACAGGCAAGTGTGGTCAGTCTCTTGTGGGGTCACTCCTTTCTCCTGGCTCCTAGTGCACACAAGGTTTTGTTTGATTTCTCTGAGTGTCTCCAGTAGATATGAGGTTTGATTCTAAACACGATTTTGCTCCTTCTACCACCTTGCTGTGGCTTTCCTTTGCCTTTGGACATGGGATATCTTTTTTGATGGGATGCAGCATTCTCCCATGGATGGTTGTTTAGAAGTTAGTTGTAATTTTGGAGTTATTGCAAGAGAAGATGAGCACATATCCTTCTATTCCATCATCTTGGTTGAGGTATTATCTTTGCTACACTTTATGTAATGTATCTTCTTTCCATTGTTGCTTTTCAGATTTTCTCTTGTCTGTGTTTCCCCTCCCCCCCTTTAAGTGAAATTTCTTATTGGGATAACTGTAAATTTGCATGAATTTTTAAGTAATACTAATCATCCTTTGTACTCTCTACCCAGTTTCCTTCAAGAGTAACATTTTCAAAAAGACAGTATAATATCACAAAGAGTCAGTTGACATTTTAAATTTTGTTTTTCATTGTAGAATAATTGTTTTACAACATTGTATTTGTTTCTGCCATACATCAACATGAATCAGCCATAGGTGTACATTTGTCCCCTCCCTGTTGACCTTCCTCCCACCTCTCATCCCATCCTATCCCTCTAGGTTGTCACAGAGCACCAGGTTTGAACTTCCTGCATTTTACAGCAAATTCCCACTGGCTATTTATTTCACATATGGTAGTATATATGTTTCAATGAGACTCTTTTAAATCATCCCTCCATCTCCTTCTCTCACCATGTCCACAAGTCTGTTCTCTATGTCTGCATCTCAATTGTTGCCCTGCAAATGTTTATTGGTACATGCATTAATATACAAATACTGCATTTCTCTGATTTACTTCACTCTTGTTTGTAGTATTGGTAGACTGTTTTATGATGGCCATCCTGACTGCTGTGAGGTGATACCTCATTGTAGTTTGATTTGCATTTCTCTAATAATGAGCTATGTTGAGCATCTTTTCATGTGTTTATTGCCCATCTGTGTGTCTTCTTTGGAAAAAAAGTCTGTTCAGGTCTTCTGCCTGCTATTTCATTGGGTTATTTCTCTGATATTGAGCTGCAAGTGTTGCTTGTATATTTTGAAGATTAATCCTTTGCCAGTTGCTTCATTTGCTATTATTTTTCTCCCATTCTGAGGGTTATCTTTTCACCTTGTTTGTAGTTTCCTTTGTTGTGCAAAAGTTTTAAAGTTTAATTAGGTCCCACATGTTGTTGTTTTTACTTTCTTAATTTTAGGAGGTAGGTTATCCAGAGTCTTGTGATTTAAGTCAAGGAGTGTGCAGCCTATGTTTCCCTTTAGGAGTTTTATAGTTTCTTATTCTGGTTTTAAGCCTTTTCATTATGAATCTTAGTGTTGCTTTCTTTTTATTTCTGACCTTAGGGCTTGTTGAGTTTCTTGGATCTGTGAGGAGGTAGGTTATTGAGAATCTTGTTGTGATTTAAGCCAAAGAGTGTGCAGCCTATGTTTCCCTTTAGGAGTTTTATAGTTTCTTACCCTGGTTTTAAGCCTTTTCATTATGAATCTTAGTGTTGCTTTCTTTATATTTCTGATCCTAGGGCTTGCTGAGTTTCTTGGATCTGTATGTTTATAGTTTTATCAAATTTAGAAAATCTTTGGATATTATTTATTCAAATATTTTTTTCCCTATCCTACAAGGTCAAACCTTAAGGGATTCCAATTAGAAATATATTTATCTATTTTAAGTTGTCCAAACGTTTATGAAGGGCTTTCCAGATGGCTCACTGGTAAATAATCCTCCTGTCAAGGAGAAGACACAGGTTTGACCCCTGGAGCAGAAAGATCCCCTGGAGAAGGAGGTAATAATCCATACCAGTATTCCTGCTTGGATGATCCTGCTTGGCAGGCTATAGTTCATGGGACTGCCAAAGAATCAGACTCAGGAACTAAACAACACAGGTTTATTAGCTTCATTCCCTCCCCCTCATCCCACCTCTCTAGGTCATCACAAAGTCCCAGGCTGGGAACCCTGTGTTACACAGCAACTTCTCACCAGCTATCTATTTTACACATGGTAGTGTGTATATATATCTCAGTTCAGTTCAGTTCATTTGCTCAGTCGTGTCCGACTCTTTGCTACCCCATGAAACGCAGCACGCCAGGCCTCCCTATCCATCACCAACTCCTGAAGTTCTCTCGGACTCACATCCATCGAGTCAGTGATGCCATCCAGCCATCTCATCCTCTGTCATCCCCTTCTCCTCCTGCCCCCAATCCCTTCCAGCATCAGAGTCTTTTCCAATGAGTCAAGTCTTCGCATGAGGTGGCCAAAGTACTGGAGTTTCAGTTTCAGCATCATTCCCTCCAAAGAAATCCCAGGACTGATCTCTTTCAGAATGGACTGGTTGGATCTCCTTGCAGTCCAAGGGACTCTCAAGAGTCTTCTCCAACACCACAGTTCAAAAGTATCAATTCTTCAGCACTCAGCTTTCTTCACAGTCCGACTCTCATATCCATACATGATCACTGGAAAAACCATAGCCTTGACTAGATGGACCTTTGTTGGCAAAGTAATGTCTCTACTTTTGAATATGCTATCTAGGTTGGTCATAACTTATCTTCTAAGGAGTAAGCATCTTTTAATTTCATGGCTGCAATCACAATCTGCAGTGATTTTGGAGCCCAAAAAAATAAAGTCTGACACTGCTTCCACTGTTTTCCCATCTATTGCCCATGAAGTGATGGGACCAGATGCCATGATCTTCGTTTTCTGAATGTTGAGCTTTAAGCCAACTTTTTCACTCTCCACTTTCACTTTCATCAAGAGGCTTTTTAGCTTCTCTTCACTTTCTGCCATAAAGGTGGTGTCATCTGCATATCTGAGGCTATTGATATTTCTCCTGGCAATCTTGATTCCAGCTTGCATTTCTTTCAGTCCAACGTTTCTCATGGTGTACTCTTCATATAAGTTAAATAAGCAGGGTGACAATATACAGCCTTGACGTACTCCTTTTCCTATTTGGAACCAGTCTGTTGTTCTATGTCCAGTTCTAACTGTTGCTTCCTGACCTGCATATAGGTTTCTCAAGAGGCAGGTCAGGTGGTCTGGTATTCCCATTTCTTTTAGAATTTTCCACAGTTTATTGTGATCCACATAGTCAAAAGCTTTGGCATAGTCAATAAAGCAGAAATAGATTTTTTTTCTGGAATTCTCTTGCTTTTTCGATGATCCACAGGATGTTGGCAATTTGATCTCTGGTTCCTCTGCCTTTTCTAAAACAAGCTTGAACATCTGGAAATTCACATTGCTGAAATCTGGCTTGGAGAATTTTGAGCGTTACTTTACTAGCGTGTGAGATGAGTGCAATTGTGTGGTAGTTTGAGCATTCTTTGGCATTGCCTTTCTTTGGTATTGGAATGAAAACTGACCTTTTCCAGTCCTGTGGCCACTGCTGAGTTTTCCAAATTTGCTGGCATATTGAGTGTGACACTTTCACAGCATCATCTTGCAGGGTTTGAAAGAGCTCAACTGGAATTCCATCACCTCCACTAGCTTTGCTCATAGTGATGCTTTCTAAGGCCCACTTGACTTCACATTCCAGGATGTCTGGCTCTAGGTGAGTGATCACACCATTGTGATTATCTTGGTCTTGAAGATCTTTTTTGTACAGTTCTATGTATATACGCTCACTAGGGTAGTGTACACACACACACACATGTTTCCCAGGTTGTGCAATAGTAAAGAATCTGCCTGCAATGCAGGAGGCTTAAGAGACTGGTGTTCTGTCCCTGGATTGGGACAATCCCCTGGACGAGGAAGTGGCAACCCATTCCAATAATCTTACCTAGAACATCCCATGGACAGAGAATCCTGGCAGACTGCAGTCCATGGGCTCACAGAGGCAGACACAACTGAGCACATACACACACACACAGTGTATATACGTTGATGCTACTTTCTCCCTTCGTCTCCCTCTTTCCTACCCTTGCTGTCCAAAAGTCCATCTTTCTCTATCAGTGTCTCCATTCCTTTCCTGCAAATAAGGTTTATTAATATCATTTTTCTAGATTCTATCATTTCACTTCAGTAGCTTCAGATATATCCATCTGTTTGCCACCCTGTCAACTCTAACCCACCGGGCTCCTCTGCCCATAGGATTCTCCAGGCAAGAATACTGGAGTGGGTTGCTGTGATGCATTAATATATAAAATTTGCTTCTCTTTGTCTGACTTACTTCACTCTCTGTAACAGGCTCCTCTCTATAAGAGGTTCATCCACCTCATTAGAACTGACTCAAAATTGTCCTTTTATGGCTAATATTCCATTATATATATGTATCACATCTTCTTTATCCATTCATCTGTACATGGGCATCTAGGTTGCTTTCATGTCCTTATTGTAAATAATGCTGCTATGAACATTGGGGGTATGTATTTCTTTTTCAATTATCGTTTTCTCAGGGTAGTAGTGGTATTGCTGAGTCATATGATAATTTTATTCCTAGCTTGTTAAGAAATTTCCATACTGTTCTGTATAGTGGTTGAATTAATTTACATTTCTTACCAACGTTGCAAGAGGGTTCCCTTTTCTTTACATCTTCTTCAGCATTTATTGTTTGTAGACTTTTTTCATGATGGCCATTGTGATTGTGTGAGGTGATACCTCATTGTAGTTTTGATTGGCATTTCTATAAGAAATAGCAATGTTGAGTATCCTTTCTTGTGTTTATTGATCACCTTCATGTCTTCTTTGGAGAAGTATCTGTTTAGGTCTTCAGCCCATTTTTTTGATTGGGCTGTTTGTTTTTCTATATTGAGCTGTATGAGATGCTTATACACTTTGGGGATTAATTCTTTGTCTGTTATTTCATTTATGGTTATTTTCTCCCATTATGAAGGTTGTCTTTTAATCTTCTTTGTTGTTTACTTTGGGATTCTCTGGTGGCTCAGATGGTAAAGAGTCTGCCTGCAATGTGGGAGACCAGGGTTTGGTCCCTGGCTCAGAAAGATTCCCTGGAGAAGGAAATGGTAACATGCTCCAGTATTCTTGCCTGGAAAATCCCTTGACTGGAGGAGCCTGGTGTACTATAGTCCTTGAGGTTTCGAAGAGTCAGACACAACTGCTCAATTTCACCTATTTTTGTTTACTTTGTTGTGCCAAAACTCTTAATTTTAATTCGGTCCATTTGTTTATTTTTGGTTTATTTCTATTTCTCTAGGAGGTGGGTCAAAGATGATCTTCTCTCATTTATGTCAAAGAGTGTTCTGCCTGTGTTTTCCTCTAATAGTTTTATAGTTTCTGGCCTTACATTTGCCTTTAATCCATTTTGATTTTATTTTTGTATATGGTGTTAGGAAGTATCCTAGTTTCATTTTTTACATGTATCTATCAGTTTTCACAGCCCATTTATTGAAGAGATTGTCTTTTCTCCATTGTATATGCTTGTCTCCTTTATTAAACATAAAGTGCCCATAGTTGCATGGGTTTATCTTGAGGATTTCTACCTTGTTCCATTGGTCTATATTTCTGCTTTTGTGCCAGTGCCATATTATCTTGATGGCTGTAGCTTTGTAGTATAGTCTGAAGTCAGGCACGTTGATTCTTCCAGTTCTGCTCTTCGTTCTCAAGATTGATTTGGCTATTATGTTTTGTTTGGTTTTTATGTTTTATCTTTTATGTTTCCATAAAAACTGTGAATTGTTTTGTTCTAGTTCTATGAAGAAAGGGAAGGCAATGGCAACTCACTCCAGTACTCTTGCCTGGAAAATCCCATGGATGGAGGAGCCTGGTAGGCTGTGGTCCATGGGGTCGCGAAGAGTTGGACACGACTGAGCGACTTCACTTTCATGTTTCACTTTCATGCATTGGAGAAGGAAATGGCAACCCACTCCAGTGTTCTTGCCTAGAGAATTCCAGAGACAGGGGAGCCTGGTGGACTGCCGTCTATGGGGTCGTATAAAGTCGGACATGACTGAAGTGACTTAGCAGCAGCAGCAGTTGTGTGAAGAATACCGTTGGTAGTTTGGTAAGGATTGCACTGAGTCTACGGTTTGCTTGGGGTACAGTAGTCATTTTCCCAGTATTGATTCTCCCAATCCAAGAACATGGTGTATCCCTTCATATATATGTATACTTTTTGGCCCTTCATTTCTTTCATTGGTGTCTTATAGTTTCCTGCATACAGGTCTTTTGTCTCTTTAAGTTGACTTATTCCTAGGCATTTGGTTCTTTTTGTTGCAATGGTGAATGGGATTATTTCCTTAATTTCCCTTTCTGATTTTTCATTGCTAATGTATAGGAATGAAAAGGATTTCTATGTGTTGATTTTATATCTTGGATTTTTACTATATTCATTGATTATCTCTAGTAATTTTCTGGTGGCATTGTTAGGGTTTTCTATGTAGAGAGTTATATCATCTGCAAACAGTGAGAGTTTTACTTCTTCTCCAATCTGGATTCTTTTATTTCTCTCACCTCTCTGATTGCTGTGGCTTAGTCTTCCAAAACTATGTTGAATATTATTTGTGATAATGTGCATGCTTGACTTGTTCCTGAACTTAGAGGAAATGATTTCAGTTAACACCATTGACAAAAATGTCCACTGTGGGTTTGTTGTATATGGCCTTTAATACCTTGAAGTCATTTCCTTCTATGCTTAGTTTCTGGAGAGTTTTTAATCATAAATGGGTATTGAATTTTGTTAAAAGCTTTCTCTACATCTATTGAGATGATCATATTGTTTTTATCTTTCAGTTTGTTAATACAGTGTATCACATTGATTGACTTGCATACATTGAATAATCCTTACATCCCTGGGATAAAGACCACTTGATAAATATATATGATCTTTTCAATGTTTTGTTGGATTTTGTTTGCTAGAATCTCATTGAGGATTTTTTTCATATATTTCTATCAGTGATACTGGCCTGTCATTTTCTTTTTTTGTGGTATCTTCGACTGGTTTTGGTATCAAGGTGGTGGTGGCCTTCTAGAACGAGCTTTGGAGTTTTTCTTTCTCTGCAATTTTCTGGAAGATTTTAAGAAGGATAGATGTTAGCTCTTCTCTAAACTTTGGGTGAGATCACTGGTTGGATAGCATCACTGACTCAATGGACATGAGTTTGAGCAATCTCTGGGAGATAATGAAGGACAGGGAAGCCTGGAGTGCTGTAGTCCATATTCATTGAGAATTGGACAAGACTTGGCAACTGAACAACAACCACAGCTGTAGGTAGAAATCGCCTGTGAAGCCAAGGCTTCTGTTTGTTGGAAGATTTTTTTAAAAATTACAGTTTCAACTGTTGTGCCACCATTTTGAAAGACCCTCAATGTCCCAGTGCACTCCAGACACACCTGACTCCCATGCACTGACTCGATGGTTACCCCAAGGACTGACTCAAAACACGATGGCAGGTGTGACAGCCCTGTGGCACCTCGAGAGAAAGCCACTGATCTCTATGGTCAACCCGACAGGAAACCTGACACTGCTTTTCCGGCTTGAGAGGAGAGTGGACTTGCATGGCTCCACACGAGACGAGGCCTGACTCCCCTGTGGATGCCCCAGAGGAACCCCGAGATCCATGTCGGCCCTGAAGAGGAACCCTGAGGTTCCAGCCTGGACTCCAGATGAGGACCTCGGCCCCAGCAGCAACTGCAGAGGAATCCCGAGGGGCCCCTCGCAACTCGCATGGAGACTGGACCTCCCTGAGGCCCTACGAGCGGGTCCCTGAGGTCTTGCTTTTCTCAGTTTTAAGGCAACTCTTCTTGTAGTGAATGGAGATGATGATTGGGTAGTTTGATTTTGATTTATCTTAATTTGTATCTCTTTATAGTCTGAGAAGTAAGGGAAGAGGTTATCTTGTTAGAACTCCCACACTGGAAATTCCTCTGAATTTTGGATTTTCTTTATAGTGTGTAGTGAGTTACTCAGCAAGTCAACTTTTATTAATTTATCCTAAAGTAACAAATGAACCCATATGTTCTTATCTTACATTGATAACAGTTTTTGTTTTCCCTTATATTACAGATCAGCTGGAGATAAGCTACACTGCTGCTTCAAATGTTTTCTACATTCTGAAGCAGATAATTAAGGTGGGGCTCTTATATAGAAATTGGAATTCTAGTAAAAGAGCTATAGAAGAGATAGAAGAACTATTCAATGGTTTTTACAGTTTCTACTCCAAAATTTGTCCACTTCTGATCATCTTTCATTGGCCAAATCAAGTCAAGTGGATTTGCCTATCATTAAGATAGCAAGGCTTAGTGTAACCTCACATGGAGAATTGGTTAATGTTAACACTATCACTTTGTGACACTTTTCTAGAACTATTACTATGTTTTTTTTTAATTTAGCACTTGCTGTTGATTCAAAAGCAGATCTGGTCCAAACAGCCAAATTTGTCATATTACTCAAAAAAAAAAAAAAAAAAAAAGTGATTTTATCACTCTAGATAGTTTTAAAATTTGTGGTAAAATATAAATGGTATACAGTTTAACATTTTAGCCATTTTAAGTGTACAGGTAAGTGCCTTGGTTATATTGACATTACTGTTCAACTATCATCACCTTCCATTTTCAGAGTATTTTTCATCTTGCAAAACTGAATCTATGAACACATTAAACAGTAACTCCTCTTTTGCTAGGCCATTCTCATTTCTGAATTTGAGCACCCTAAGTATCTCATATAAGTGGAATCATATAAATAATATAAACATATGTAAATTATATAAATGAATACCCATAATGTTTGTCCTTTTGAGATACTTGTTTCACTTATCAAAATGTCTTCAAGGGTGATCTGTGTTGTAGCATGTGTAAAAAATGTGTTCTTTTTAAAGGCTGAATAATATTCCATTATGTATTATATATGTATATATGCATATGTATATGTATATATAATACATAATGGATTATTATATATATATAATACATAATAGAATATTATATATATATCCCACGTTTTGTTTATCCTTTCATCCGATGACAGATGAATTACTGTTGCTTGAATTGAGCTGCATTTACCTCTTGATTATTGTGAATACGGCTGTTGTGAAAATAGGTTTACAAATAGCTATTCCAGTCTCTGCTCTCAACCCTTTGGTAAGTAGAATTGCTAGATCACATGATAATTCTATTTGTAATTCTGTTAAGGAAACTCCACACTATTCCCCATAGTAGCTGCACTATCTTACGTTCCCACTAGCAACTGACAAGGATATCAATCTCTTCCCATCCTCAAAAACACTTAATATTTTTTATAATAGCTAATCTAAATGAGTAAAAGTGGTTTCTGATTATTGTTTTGATTTGTATTTCCCTACTGATCAATAAGGTTGATCATCTTTTAATGTGATTATTTAGTCATTTGTAAACTTTTTTTGAGAAATTTCTGTTAAAGTTCTTTGCCATTTATAAATTGAGTTATTGGTGTTTATATTATTGACTTGTAGGCAATGTTTATATATTTTAGATATTAATCCCTTCTCAGATATATGTTTTGCAAATATTATCTTATTTCTGATTTCAATGGTTGTCTTCTCATTCTGTTAATAGTGTTCTGTAATGACAAATTTTAAAAAATTTTATATAGTCCAACTTTAAACTATATCATTAATTTTATATATTTTAATTTATCTTTTTTATCAATTTTTGTTGCTAAAGTGTTTTTATAAGATAAAATTATTAAAAGGAAAATTATTTCATTTATATAAGGTTTATTATACTCTTTTGTGCTTATACCCAAAATGTGCCTTGATTTAATCATATATTTTCTTCTTTGATAGTATTTAATACGATGAAGAAGAAAACAATTAAAATTCTTTTGACATCACATCTTTACATTGTTTGTGTTCTGGAAAGACATACATATGTGAATATTATGAAGACTGACATTTCTAGAAATTTGAATGTGTTTGCAAAGTCATTTCAGTCATGTCTATTTTTGACCTAGAGGGGCTTAATTTACTGAATCTTTTCTTTCATTTTCATATAGAAGTAAATAACTGATAGCTTACATAGTTGATATTTTGATTTTAGGTCAGGTGGAGGACTCCATCACTTGCCCTTTTATTAAAAGGCCATGTGTGTGTGTGTGTGTGTGTGTGTGATTAAGTTTATATTGTACTTTTTTCCAGAAATAGAACAAATAGGAAAACATTTGGTATTGTGATTGCATTTATTGGAAGGGTACTTAAAGCTATTGTTTCCTACTGATAAATAAATAAAACTCAAAATCATGAGCCTTCTAATTTATTAAAAAAAAAAAGAACTGCTTCCTTGAGTTGTTTTTAGAAAGTATAGATATGAACACACTATTTTGTATATTAAGGAGTTATAGAGAAAATTGCATTTTTGCCTAGAGTATACTTAAACATTTTACTGAAATGCAATATTTTATTCTTTTTGATGTGTTATTCTTTGCCCAAAATTTAAGCAATAATGCATATTGAAATTTTCTTAATATTCCCAGAATACACTTTATAGTTCTCCAGACAAAGTTATAGTATTCAAGTAATACGTCTTCTATTCTTATGAACCAATATATTGTTAGAGCAGTGAAGAATAGCAAGGATTAGAATAATTAGCATAACACATGTAACAGTCAGGAGGTAAAATGTCAAGTGGATATTCTTGTTTTTCTCCTATGTTAATCTTTATGGGTCAGAAGAGTTAGGTTAATTAGAAATGGGAGTCAACAATAGGTTTTAACTTTTCATTTCATTTTTGTGTGTATTCTTCTGTTTCACCTTTTATTTTCTTTCGTAAGGCACTTGCACAGGTGATACATTTACAGTAAAAGCTAACTGTAACTGTTCCCCTCAGGAAATAATTTTGGACTTAAGGAGAAGGTTCCATGAGAAAATTGGCCTACTGACAAGTGATCTGAACCAGAAATGTTTGACTGAGTTCAATAGCAGGAGCAAACAGTTCAAGTTTATTAATGTTACAATTTAATTCTTAAGGTTTTTCTCTTTTGTTTTTGTTAGGTCTCTATTTAAAAAATGACTTTCAGTATATGAACATTCCTAAAAATTTCTAAGAATACTTATTTGAATTCTTCAAATATTATATTTCACTCCCAGACCAATCATCCTGTGTAGCTTTGATTAACATTGAAATATGCAGGTGTGAAAAGAATCAAACTCATTTTATTCTAAAAATTCAATTGATCTGATACTATCAATCTAAAATAGATATTTGCTATTTTTAAGAGAAGGAGAATAATCCCCAAAAGAAGAATAAAATCTTGTTTTTTTCCATTTAACACTTTGAAATAAAGAAAATAAATCACTCTCACCCTCACCACATATATATAATATGGTGTCTTAGTTCAAGAAATTACAGCTATTTAGCCCTAGTTATAAGTAGTTTAATATGAAATGAGTTTTATAATGAAATAGTGTTAATAAAACATCAAATACTTAAGATATATTAATATATTGAGTATGAAAGAAACACATTATTTTAAAAAGGCAATGAAAGCCTATAAGATTATTTTTAAGAGTTAAATACCATTTAAGTTGAAGTTGTAAAGAATTTAATATTAACATTTCAGAATTTAGGAAAGTTGGAAGCTGCAATTTATAAAATATTAAATATGTTGTTTGATATTATTTCATTCAACCAAATAATAGAAAGTGAAGTGAAGTGAAGTGAAGTGAAAGTTGCTCCTTCATGTCTGACTCTTTGCGACCCTGTGGACTATACAGTACAAAGAATTCTCTAGGCCAGAATACTGGAGTGGGTACCCTTTTCCTTCTCCAGGGGATCTTTCTAATCCAGGGATCGAACCCAGGACTCACACATTGCAGGAGGATTCTTTACCAACTGAGCTATCAGTGAAGCCCCTAATAATAGAAAACACATACCTAATGCTTACTTTGCCAACAAAGGTCCGTCTAGTCAAGGCTATGGTTTTTCCAGTAGTTATGTATGGATGTGAGAGTTGGACTATAAAGAAAGCTGAGAGCAGAAGAATTGGTGCTTTTGAACTGTGGTGTTGGAGAAGACTCTTGAGAGTCCCTTGGACTGCAAGGAAATCCAACCAGTCCCTTCTGAAGGAGATCAGCCCTGGGTGTTTATTGGAAGAACTGAGGTCGAAGCTGAAACTGCAATACTTTGGTCACCTTTTGTGAAGAGCTGACTCATTGGAAAAGACGCTGATGCTGGGAAAGATTGAGAGCCAGAGGAGAAGGGTTCGACAGAGGATGAGATGGTTGGATGGCATCACTGACACAATGGACATGGGTTTGGGTGGACTCCGGGAATTGGTGATGGACAGGGAGGCCTGGTGTGTTGCGGTTCATGGGGTTGCAAAGAGTCAGACACAACTGAGTGACTGAACTGAACTGAATGCTTACTGTGTTCCAGATACTGTTTTAAGTGCTTAAATAGATAAATAATTTATTTTTTGTATTGCATCCCTATGATGGAGGTGCTATCTTTATCCCCATTTTATGGAGGTATCTATGACACAGAGAGTTTTCATACTTTGCTTAAGAGGAACCAGGCAAAGGGCTACAATATAGGGTGGCATAGACTGCACCAGACAGAAGTAGGGGCCAATAGTAATATGGAAACACTGGACACAAAATTCAAATTACATGCTTTTAATATGTACATTAGGCTGCCTTTTATGAATGATTTGTCAATAATTGAAAATCAATGAAATTACTGCTTATAGCATATTACTTTCAAAAACATTATGGGACAAGCCTCCAAAATTTATTTGATATCTCAAAAGTTTTCTTGTTGTTGTTCGGTCACTAAGTTGTGTCCTACTCTTTGCGACCCTATGGACTGCAGCATGCCAGGCTCCCCCGTCCTTTCCTAGATCCCACGGTTTGCTCAAACTCATGTCCATTGAGTCAGGGATGCCATCCAACCATCTCATCTTCTGTTGTCCCTTTCTCCTCCTTACCTCAAACTTTTCTAACATCAGGGTGCTTTCAGTGACTCAGCTCTTCACATCTGGCACCCAGAGTATTGAAGGTTCAGCTTCAGTATCAGTCCTTTCAGTGAATATTCAAGACTGATTCCCTTTAGGATTGACTTGATATCCTTGCAGTCCATGGGGCTCTCAAGAATCTTCTCCAGAATTAATGAAAGCATTAATTCTTCAGTGCTCTTCTTCATGGTCCAACTCTCACATCTGTACATGACTACTGGAAAAACATAGCTTTGACTATACAGACCTTTGTCATCAAAGTGATGTCTCTACTTTTTAATATGCTATCTAGGTTTGTCAGAGCTTTTATTCCAAGGAGCAAGGATCTTTTAATTTCACACCTGCAGTCACTGTCTGCAATGATTTTGGAACCCAAGAAAATGAAATCTCCCATTCCTTCCATTTTTCCCTCATTCATATGCCATGAAGTGATGGGACCTTCTTCATGCACACCCAAACCCAGGGAAAAAGAAAGGAAAAATGACCTCTTCATGATACTGAGTCAGATCTGCCTGTGTGTTTTTGAGAGCCTCCTGTGGAGGCATAGGCCAGCAATGGCCTACTGCAGGGACAGGGACACTGGCAGTAGCAGTCCTGGGAGGCATGGCATGTTGGCATAAGTCCTTTTGGAGAAGGTTGCCACTAGCTCCACTATAAAACCTGTAACCTTAACATAGAGCTGCTGGGTGGGTGACTCACAAACTAGGAAACGATTATACTAAAGAAGTTCTCTGCAAAGGTTCTAGGACCCACATCAGACTTCCCAATTTTTCTTATAAATAACAAATAATTTCCACCCCCAAAGTGTCTGACATGAGGAAACGCAGTTATTTGGTGATATGCACAGGATACGACTATAAATAATCGAGCTGACTTTCAAATTATGTTGTAGATTTCTTCAAACTGCCAACTTGTACACACTTTCAAGTATGACCTAGAGTATCAAATGTTTGTGAGAATATTTTTAAAGGAAATGTGTTTATTTTATATTCCACACAGAATATATAAGATATTATTGCTTTTGTTTAGAAAATGATTATGATTTACTTTTCAATATAGGTTTCACATAGAAAGGAAAAGACTCACCTCTGAAATTCAATTATCCTCTTATGAACCTAGGCATTACTGTATTGTTTTGGGAAAAGTATATGAACAAACAAAAATGAATGGCCTAAAAGAAGAATAAGTGACAAGAATACACAGAAGAAGTATATGAAAAGGTTTTAATGACTTGGATAACCATGATTGTGTGGTCACTCACCTAGAGCCAGATATCCTGGAGTGTGAAGTCAAGTGGGCATTAAAAAGCATTACAATGAACAAATATAGTGGAGGTAATTCCAGCTGCCCTGTTTCAAATCCTAAAAGACGATGTTGTTAAAGTACTGCACTCAATATTGTGGCACATTTAGAAAACTCAGCAGTGGCCATAGGACTAGAAAAGATCAGTTTTCTTTACAATACCAAAGAAATACCAAAGAATGTACAAACTACCATACAGTTGAGCACTTTTCACATGCTAGCCAGGTAATGCTCAAAATCCTTCAAGCTGGGCTTCAGCAGTACTTAAACCAAGAAATTCCAGATGTACAAGCAGGACTTAGAAAAGGCAAAGGAACCAGAGGTCAAAATGCCAACATTCATAGAGAAAACAAGGAAAATTCAGAAAAAGAAAATCCACTTCTGCTTCATTAGCTAAGTTAAAGTTTTGACTGTGTGGAACACAACAAACAGGAAAATTCTTAAAGAGATGGGAATACCAGACCACCTTGCCTGCCTCCTGAGAAATCTGTGTGCAGGTTAAAAAGCAACAGTTAGAACCTAATATGGAAAAATGACTGGCTCCAAATTGGGAAAGGAGTACCTCAAGTCTGTATATTGTCACCTGTTTATTTAACTTATATGCAGTGTACATAATGTGAAATGCCAGGCTGGATGAAGCACAAGCTGGAATCAAGATTTCTGGGAGAAGTATCAATAACCTCAGATAAGCAGATGATACCACTCTAGTGACAGAGAACAAAGAGGAACTAAAGAACCTCTTGATAAGGGTGAAAGAGGAGAGTGAAAATTCTGGCTTAAAACTCAATAGTTAAAAAACTAAGACCATGGCATCCAGTCCCATCACCTCATGGCAAATAGAAGGGGAAAAGTGGAAGTAGTGACAGATTTTATTTTCTTGGGTTCCAAAATCACTGTGAATGGTGATTATAGCCATGGAATTAAAGACACTTGATCCTTGGAAGAAAATCTATGACGAACCTAGACAGTGATTAAAAAGCAGAGTCCTCACTTAGCTGAAAAACATCCAGATAGTCAAAGCTTTGATTTTTTCAGTAGTCATGTTCAGTGTGAGAGTTGGAACATAAAGAATGCTGGGTGTTGAAAAATTGATGCTTATGAACTTTGGTGTTGGAGAAGACTCCTGAGAGTCCCTTAGACTGGAAGGAGATCAAACCTGTCAATCCTAAAGGTAATCAACCCTGAATATCCATCAGAAAGGCTGATGCTGAAGCTGAAACTTTGGCCACTTGATGGAAAGAGCCCACTCATTAGAAAAGACCCTGATACTGGAAAGATTGAAGGCAAAAGAAGAGGGAGAGAGAAAATGAGATAATTCAATACCATCACTAATGCAATGGGCATGAGTTTGAGCAAACTCCAGGAAATAGGGGAGGATAGAAAAGCTTGGCTGCAGTCCATGGGGTCATAAAAAGTTAGACATGATTTAGTGACTAAATAGTAACATGACCAAAAGAATTACCTTTCCTGATCAAATTTTGTGGCTCATATGCTTTGATTATATATCCTCATCAAAGCATCTTTATTAATTGTTAAATAATGCACTTCTATCAGTTTTCTTTCAGAAGCATACTAGTCCTTACTAGTTTTCAGGTTTTCATTCAGCTTTTTTTTTTTTTTTTTTCCTAAGCCTTTAGCTCTAGAATCATATCTCATTTTAGGTCAAATATCCTGTAGCATGCCAACTTTATTTTGATTATTTAGTTATGTCTAGTCCTTTTGGTTTTAGTTTTTTTTTTTTTTTTCACCTCCTTTGATTTTTTTTTGGCTATTGTATGCCAAGAAAGTGGAGAAGGAAATGACAACCCACTCCAGTACTCTTGCCTGGAAAATCCCATGGACGGAGGAGCCTGGTAGGCTGCAGTCCATGGGGTCACTAAGAGTTGGACACGACTGAGTGACTTCACTTTCACTTTTCACTTTCATGCATTGGAGAAGGAAATGGCAACCCACTCCAGTGTTCTTGCCTGTAGACTCCCAGGGATGGGGGAGGCTGGTGGGATGCCGTCTATGGGATCTCATAGAGTCAGACACGACTAAAGCAACTTAGCAGCAGCAGCAGCACCAGCAGCAGCATGCCGAAAAAGAACTGAGGGTTATTAACTTAATAGTTTTAATTTTGAACTTCTGACTCTTCCTTTATGAAAGATAATCCCATTTACTTCATAGAGCTTCTGCAAGATTTGTTTGATCCAATATGTTTAAAATATTCACTATAAATAAGACAATGCTACATCAGTGTGTTAGTTGCCTGTGGAAACTGTAATAATTACCTCAGATGCAAAGGCCTAAAAAAACACAAATTAACTCTTTTCTGGAGGACAGAAGTCAAAAATCAATTTCACTGTGCAGATCATCAGCAGGGTTGGTTCCTTCTGGAGGCTCCAAAGTTCAGTATATTTCCTTGTCCCTTTTAGTTTATGGGGGTCACCTGCATTCCTTGACCTGTTACTCCTTCTTTGTACCAATCCAACATTTTGCTACCATTTTCACATCTTTTACTTTCTGTTCTATAGTCAAATCTCCTTCCACTTTTCTCTTACAAGAGTAATTGAGATTATATTTAAGATCAACACAAATAGGACTTGATAAGATTCTCATCTTATGATCCTTAACTTAATCACATCATCAAAGTCCCCTTTGCTGCACAAGTAACGTTTGTGGTAACTGTGTTTTAGGATGAATCTTTTCTGGGTCATTGTCTAATCTATTGTGAACAGTCTTTTCATATCTTCTCTTATTCTTTTAAATACAAACTCAGCTGAGCTGACTTTGAAATGACACAAAGACAGACCCATCTCTGAAAAGTGTGGCAGAATATTCCAACACAGCCCCTTTAAGAAAATCCTTAAAATCATATTTAAGATGCCCTTGACATGATCTGTTCTTATTTCAAAAGTTAGGAATACTTACTTCCAAAAACCTGTGTTCAGATCTTTAGATGGTACTCAATACATTTTTCCAAGGGGCTATTTGGTATCATTATCATGAAACATATTAAAGGCAGAAAAGCCAGGGAAGATTATCTATCTTTACCATCCAAAACAGGATAGGTTTAAGAGTAAAAGAGGAAACCCTGATAATTATTATAGGATAATAAACTTACACCAGGACAGTAGTAGAGAAATTATATAGGTGCCTTATCTCCAAAGACTCTAATCACTGTAATCATTGGTGGCAAGAAGGAATATGATTAGAAAAACCACTTTGCTCTCTCATTCTTTGGTACTTTGGCATACTTAGCAAGGAATTATTGCATAATATTTTTAAAGGACTAACTGTAAATTAAAAAAATGAAGGAGACTCTATGAAAAAATCAACAAAATTAAAAGCTGGCTCTTTGAGAAAATAAATAAAATAGACAAACAATTAACCAGACTCATCAAGGAAAAAAGGGAGAAGAATCAAATCAATAAAACTAGAAATGAAAAAAATCACAAGAGACAACATAAAAATACAAAAGATCATAACAGACTACTATGAACAATTATATGCTAATAAAATGGAAAACTTGGAAGAAATGGACAAATTCTTAGAAAAATATAACTTTCCAAAACTGAACCAGGAATAAACTGAAAATCTTAATAGACCCATTACATGCACAGAAATCGAAGCTCTAAGCAAAAATCTTCCAACAAACAAAAGCCCAGGAACATATTTCTTCACAGGTGAATACTACCAAAAATTTAGAGAAGAGCTGACACCTATTAGTATATATCCCATGTCCAAGGTCAGAAATGGCGGCTGCACTTTGCTGCAGCGGCCGTGAACAGATACTCTATGTCCAAGGTCAGAGAAACCCCAGCAAGATGGTAGGCACTGGAGTGGCAAAGGAGAAGTCCCAGCAAGATGGTAGGAGGGGGCAAATTCACGTTTAGAATCAAAGCTCATTCCTGCCAAAGACGCTCAGAGGGCACAAGCAAACCTTGCACCCACCAGGACCCAGGGACCCCACAGAACTGTGTCTGAGCATCTCCTGTGGAGGTATGGGTCAGCAATAGCCTGCAACAAGAACAGGTGCTCTACGTGCAGCAGACTTGCGTATGGCCTGAGCCCTCTTGGAGGAGGTTGCCATTAACCCCACCATAGAACTGCCATAACTTACACAGAACTGGAAAATAGACTCTTAGAGGGCACAAACAGAACCGTGTGTGCACGAGGACCCAGGAGAAAGGAGAAGTGACCCCATAAGAGACTGACCCAAACTTGTCCTGGAGAGTCACGGAGTCTTCAGTGGAGGCATGGGTAGGCGGTGGCCTGATGCAGGGATGGGGACAGTGTGTGTAACAGTACATGCACAAGGTCTTCTGAAGGAATTCACCATTATCTTCATTACCTCCACCGTAGTTTCAGTTCAGTTCAGTTCAGTGCAGTCTCTCATTGTGTCCAACTCTTTGCGACCCCATGAATCGCAGCACGCCAGGCCTCCCTGTCCATCACCAACTCCCGGAATTCATTCAGACTCACGTCCATCGAGTCCGTGATGCCATCCAGCCATCTCATCCTCGGTCATCCCCTTCTCCTCCTGGCCCCAATCCCTCCCAGCATCAGAGTCTTTTCCAATGAGTCAACTCTTCGCATGAGGTGACCAAAGTACTGGAGTTTCAGCTTCAGCATTCCCTCCAAAGAAATCCCAGGGCTGATCTCCTTCAGAATGGACTGGATGAATCTCCTTGCAGTCCAAGGGACTCTCAAGAGTCTTCTCCAACACCACAGTTCAAAAGCATCAATTCTTCGGTGCTCAGCTTTCTTCACAGTCCAACTCTCACATCCATATATGACTACTGGAAAACCATAGCCTTGACTAGATGGACCTTTGTTAACAAAGTAATGTCTCTGCTTTTGAATATGCTATCTAGGTTGGTCATAACTTTTCTTCCAAGGAGTAAGCATCTTTTAATTTCATGGCTGCAGTCACCATCTGCAGTGATTTTGGAGCCCCCCCGAAATAAAGTCTGACACTTTCCACTGTTTCCCCATCTATTTCCCATGAAGTGATAGGACCAGATGCCATGATCTTCATTTTCTGAATGTTGAGCTTTAAGCCAACTTTTTCACTCTCCTCTTTCACTTTCATCAAGAGGCTTTGTAGTTCCTCTTCACTTTCTGTCATAAAGGTGGTATCATCTGCATACCTGAGGTTATTGATATTTCTCCCAGCAATCTTGATTCCAGCTTGTGCTTCTTCCAGTCCAGCGTTTCTCATGATGTACTCTGCATGTAAGTTTAATAAGCAGGGACTCGATATAGAGCCTTGACATACTCCTTTTCCTATTTGGAACCAGTCTGTTGTTCCTTGTCCAGTTCTAACTGTTGCTCTCTGACCTGCATATAGGCTTCTCAAGAGGCAGGTCAGGTGGTCTGGTATTTCCCATCTATTTCAGAATTTTCCACAGTTTATTGTGATCCATGTAGTCAAAGGCTTTGGCATAGTCAAGAAAGCAGAAATAGATGTTTTTCTGGAACTCTCTTGCTTTTCCATGATCCAGCAGATGTTGGCAATTTGATCTCTAGTTCTCTGCCTTTTCTAAAACCAGCTGGAACATCTGGAAGTTCACGTTTCAAGTATTGCTGAAGCCTGGCTTTGAGAATTTTGAGCATTACTTTACTAGAGTGTGAGATGAGTGCAATTGTGCGGTACTTTGAGCATTCTTTTTTTTAAATATAAATTTATTTATTTTAATTAGAGGTTAATTACTTTACAATATTGGATTGCTTCTGCCACACATCAACATGAATCCTCCACAGGTATACACGTGCTCCCTATCCTGAACCCCCCTCTCCCCTCTCCCCTGTACCATCTGTCTGGGTCGTCTCAGTGCACCAGCCCCAAGCATCCAGTATCATGCATTGAAGCTGGACTGGAGATTAGTTTCATATATGATATTATACAAGTTTCAGTGCCATTCTCCCAAATCATCCCACCGTCTCCCTCTCCCACAGAGTCCAAAAGACTATTTCTATACATCTGTGTCTCTTTTGCTGTCTTGTAATTCTAATCAGGTGGATGAAACTGGAGTTTATTATACAGAATGAAGTAAGCCAGAAAGGAAAACACCAATACAGTATACTAACGCATATATATGGAGTTTGAGCATTCTTTGGCATTGCCTTTCTTTGGGATTGGAATGAAAACTGACCTTTTGCAGCCCTGTGGCCACTGCTGAGTTTTCCAAATTTGCTGGCATATTGAGTGCAGCACTTTCACAGCAACATCTTTTAGGATCTGAAATAGCTCACTTGGAATTCCATCACCTCCACTATCTTTGTTCATAGTGATACTTTCTAAGGCCCACTTGACTTCATATTCCAGGATGCCTAGCTCTAGGTGAGTGATCACACCATCGTGATTATTTTGGATTTGAAGATATTTTTTGTACAGTTCTTCTGTGTATTCTTGCCAACACTTCTTAATATCTTCTGCTTCTGTTAGGTCCATACCATTTCTGTCCTTTATCGAGCCCATCTTTGCATGAAATGTTCCCTTGGTATCTCTAATTTTCTTGAAGAGATCTCTAGTCTTTCCCATTATGTTGTTTTCCTCTATTTCTTTGCACTAATCGTTGAAGAGGGCTTTCTTATCCATTCTTGCTATTCTTTGGAACTCTGAATTCAGATGCTGATATCTTTCCTTTTCTCCTTTGCTTTTTGCCTCTCTTCTTTTCACACCTATCTGTAAGGCCTCCCTGACAGCCATTTTGCATTTATTTTCCATGGGGATGGTCTTGATACCTGTCTCCTGTACAA
The DNA here is from genome assembly GCF_023091745.1 of Budorcas taxicolor. Lineage (NCBI taxonomy): Eukaryota > Metazoa > Chordata > Mammalia > Artiodactyla > Bovidae > Budorcas > Budorcas taxicolor. The sequence continues at coordinate 3,698,507 of NC_068924.1, read as the reverse complement.
TGTCATGAACTTCATTCCATAGTTCATCAGGCACTCTATCTATCAGATCTAGGCCCTTAAATCTATTTCTCACTTCTACTCTATGGTCATAAGTGATTTGATTTAGGTCATATCTGAATGGTCTAGTGGTTTTCCCTTCTTTCTTCAATTTAAGTCTGAATTTGGCAATAAGGTGTTCATGATCTGAACCACAGTCGGCTCTTGGTCTTGTTTTTGTTGATTGTATAGAGCTTCTCCATCTTTGGCTGTAAAGAATATAATCAATCTGATTTCAGTGTTGACCATCTGGTGATGTCCATGTGTAGAGTCTTCTCTTGTGTTGTTGGAAGAGGGTGTTTGCTATGTATGACCAGTGCATTTTTTTAGCAAAACTCTATTAGTCTTTGCCCTGCTTTATTCTGTATTCCAAGGCCAAATTTGCCTGTTATTCCAGGTGTTTCTTGACTTCCTACATTTGCATTCCAGTCCCCTATAATGAAACCACAGTTTGGCCTCAGGTAAGTAGCAGAGAAGGAACACAGCTCCACCCATCAAGAGAAAATTGGATTAAAGATTTACTGAGCAAGGCCCTGACCAGGAGAACAAGATCCAGTTTCCCGCTCAGTCAGTCTCTCCCATCAGGGAGCTTCCATAAGCCTCTTATCATTCTCCATCAGAGGGTAGACAGACTGAAAACAACAATCACAGAAAACTAACCAGTCTGATCACATGGACCACAACCTTGTCTAACTCAGTGAAACAATGAGCCATGCCATGTAGGGACACCCAAGACAGACGGGTTATGGTGGAGAGTTCTGACAAAATGTAGTCCATTAGAGAAGGGAATGGCAAACCATTTCATTATTCTTGCCTTGAGAACCCCAAGAACAGTACGAAAAAGGGAAAAAATAGGACACTGAAAGATAAACACCCCAGGTGGGTAGGTTCCCAAAATGCTACTGACAATCAGTGCAGAAATAACTCCAGAAACAAGAGAAAAAGCCAAAGCAAAAATAATACCCTGTTGTGGATGTGACTGGTGATAGAAGCAAAGTCCAGTGCTGTAAACAGCATTGCATAGGAACCTGGAATGTTAGGTCCATGAATCAAGGCAAATTGGAAGTGGTCAAACAGGACATGGCAAGAGTGAACATAGATATTTTAGGAATCAGCAAACTAAAACGGACTAGAATGGGTGAATTTAAGTTAAATGACCATTATATCTACTACTGTGGGAAGGAATCCCTTAGAAGAAATGGAGTAGTCATCATGGTCAACAAAAGAGTCTGAAATGCAGTCCTTGGATGCAGTCTCAAAAACTACAGAATTATCTCTTCATTCCAAGGCAAACCATTAAATATCACCATAATTCAAGTCTATGCCCCGACCAGTATTGCTGAAGAAGCTGAAGTTGAATGATTCTATGAAGGCCTTTAAGACCTTCTAGAGGTAACACACAAAAAAGAAGTCCTTTTTATTATAGGGGACTATAATGCAAAAGTAGGAAGTCAGGAAACACCTGGAATAACAGGCAAATTTGGCCTTGGAGTACAGAATAAAGCAGGGCAAAGGCTAATAGTTTTGCCAAAAGAACACACCTGTCATAGCAAACACCCTCTTCCAAACACAAGAGACCACCCTACACATGGACATCACCAGATGCTCAATAGTGAAATCCGATTGATTATATTCTTTGCAGCCAAAGATGGAGAATCTGTATACAGTCAACAAAAACAAGACTGGTCGCTGACTGTGGCTCAGACCATGAACTCCTTATTGCTAAATACACATTTAAATTGAAGAAAGTAGGGAAAAGCACTAGACCATTCAGGTACGACCTAAATCAAATCCATTGATTATACAGTGAAAGCGAGAAATAGATTCAAGGGACTAGATCTGATAGACAGAGTGCCCGAAGAACCATGGACAGAGGTTCGTGACATTGTAGACCACCCCAAAGAGAAAGAAATGCAAAACGCAAAATGGCTGTCTGAGGAGACCTCACAAATAGCTGTTAAAATAAGAGAATTGAAAAGCAAAGGAGAAAAGGAAAGATATACCCATTTGAATGCAGAGTTCAAAAGAGTAGCAAGGAGAGATTAGAAAGCCTTCTTCAGTGATCAGTGCAAAGAAATAAACAATAGAATGGGAAAGACTAGAGATCTCTTCAAGAAAACTAAAGGTACCAAGCGAATATTTCATACAAAGACGGGCTCAATAAAAGAGAGAACTGGTATGGACCTAACAGAAGCAGAAGATATGAAGAGGTGGCAAGAATACACAGAAGAACCATACAAAAAAGATCTTCACATCCCAGATAATCATGATGGTGTGATCATTCACCTAGAGCCAGACATCCTGGAATGCAAAGTCAAGTGGGACTTAGGAAGCATCACTACAAATAAAGCTAGTGGAGGTGATGGAATTCCAAGTGAGCTATTACAGATCCTAAAAGATGATGCTGTGAAAGTGCTGCACTCAATATGCCAGCAAATTTGGAAAACTCAGCAGTGGCCACAGGGCTGCAGAAGGTCAGTTTTCATTCCAATCCAAAAGAAAGGCAATGGCAAAGAATTCTCAAACTATCACACAATTCTACTCATCTTAGTTTAGTTCAGTTCAGTCCAGTTCAGTCACTCAATCGTGTCCCACTCTCTGTGACCCCATGGACTGCAGCACGCCAGGCCTCCCTGTCCATCACCAACTCCCAGAATTACTCAAACTTATATCTATTGAGTCATGATGCCATCCAACCATTTCATCCTCTGTCATCCCCTTCTCCTCCTGCCTTCAATCTTTCCCAACATCAGTGTCTTTTCCAGTGAGTCAATTCTTCCCATCAGGTGGCCTAAGTATTGGAGCTTCAGCTTCAGCATGAGTCCTTCCAATAGATATTCAGGACTGATTTCCTTTAGAATGAATAGTTTGATCTCCTTGCAGTCCAAGGGACTTGCAAGAGTCTTTTCCAACACCATAGTTCAAAGCATCAATTGTTCAGCACTCAGCCTTCTTTATGGTCCAACTCTCACATCCATACATGACTACTGAAAAAACCATACCTTCAACTAGATGGACCTTTGTTGGCAAAGTAATATCTCTGCTTTTTAAGGTGCTGTCTAGGTTAGTCATAGACTTTCATCCAAGGAGCAAGTGTCTTATAATTTCATGGCTGCACTCACCATCTGCAATGATTTTGGAGCCCAGGAAAATAAAGTCTGTCACTGTTTTCATTGTTTCCTCATCTATTTCCTGTGAAGTGATGGGATCAGATGCCATGATCTTAGCTTTTTGAGTGCTTAGTTTTAAGTCAGTTTTTTCACTCTCCTCTTTCACTGTCATCAAGAAGCTCTTTCGTTCTTCTTCACTTTTTGCCATAAGGGTGGTGTGATCTGCATATCTGGGGTTACTGATATTTCTCCTGGGAATCTTGATTCCAGCTTGTGCTTCATCCATCCCAACGTTTCTCATGATGTACTCTGCATATAAGTTAAATAAGCAGGGTGACAAAACTACCGCACAATTGCACTCATCTCCCACACTAGTACAGCAATGTTCAATATTATCCAAGCCATGCTTCAACAGTAGGTAAACCATGAACTTCCAGATGTTCAAGCTGGCTTTATAAAAGGCAGAGGAACCAGAGATCAAATTGCCAAAATTCGCTGGATCATGGAAAAATCAGGAGAGTTCCAGAAAAAAGCATCAATTTCTGCTTTATTGACTATGCTAAATCCTTTGACTGTGTGCATCACCACAAATTGTGGTAAATTCTTAAAGAGATGGGAAAACCAGGTCACCTGATCTGTATCTTGAGAAATCTGTTTGCAGGTCAGAAAGCAACAGTTGGAACTGGAAATGGAACAATAGACTGGTTCCAAATCGGGAAAGGAACATGTCAAGGCTGTATATTGTTACCATGCTTGTTTAACTTATGTGCAGAGTACATCATGGGAAACGCTGGACTTGGTGAAGCACATGCTGGAATCAAGATTTCCAGGAGAAATATCAATAATGTCTGCTACACAGATGACACCACCCTTATTGCAGAAGGTGAAGAAGAACTGAAGAACCTCTTGATTAAAATGAAAGAGGAGAGTGAAAAAGTTGGCTTAAAGCTCAACATTCAGTAAACTAAGATCATGGCATCTGGTCCCATCATTTCATGGCAAATAGATGGGGAAACAGTGGAAACAGTGTCCGACATTATATTTTTGGGCTCCAAAATCACTGCAGATGGTGACTCTAGCTATGAAATTAAAAGACGCTTGCTCCTTGGAAGAAAAGTTATGACCAACCTTGACAGCATATTAAAAAGCAGAGACATTACTTTGCCAACAAAGGTCCATCCAGTCAAGGCTATGGTTTTTCCAGTGGTCATGTATGGATGTGAGAGTTGAACTGTGAAGAAAGCTGAGCACTGAAGAATTGATGGCTTTTGAACTGTGGTGTTGGAGAATACACTTGATAGTCCCTTGGACTGCAAGGAGACCCAACCAGTCCATCCTAAAGGAAATCAGTCCTGAGTATGCATTGGAAGGACTGATGTTGCAGCTGAAACTCCAATAGTTTGGCCACCTGATGCAAAGAGCTGACTCATTTGAAAAGACCCTGATGCTGGGAAAGATTGAAGGTGGGAAGAGAAAGGGCCAACAGAGAATGAGATGGTTGGATGGCATCACCGACTCAATGGACATGAGTTTGAGTAACTCTGGAATTTGATGATGGACTGGGGGGCCTGGCGTGCTGCTGTCTATGGGGTTGCAAAGTGTTGAACACAACTGAGCTACTGAACTGAACTGAACTGAACATCTAGTGTACTTAAAACTCTTCTAGAAAATTGCAGAGGAAGGCAAACTCCTAAACTCATCTATATAGTGAGGTTGCTCAGTCATGTCCGACTCTTTGAGACCCCATGGACTGTAGCCTACCAGACTCCTCTGTCCATGGGATTTTCCAGGCAATAGTCCTGGAGTGGATTGATATTTCCTTCTCCAGGGGTTCTTCCCAACCCAGGGATCAAACCCGGGTCTCCCGTATTGTAGACAGACGCTTTACCGTCTCAGCCAAATAAGGCGCCCATAATCCTAATACTAAAATCAAACAAAGATGCCACAAAAAAAAAGAAAACTACTGGCCAATATCACTGATGAACGTGGGTGCAAAAATCCTCAACAAAATTCTAACAAACAGAATCCAACAGCATATTAAAATGTTTTACATCATGACCAAGTGCACTTTACTCCAGGGGTGCACAGATTCTTCAGTGTTTGCAAATCAATCAATGTGGTGCATCATATTAACAAACTGATAGATAAAAATCATATGATTATCTCAATAGATGCAGAGAAGGCCTTTGACAAAATTCAACACCCTTTGGTGAATATCCTTAAGATTAGAAACTGCTGCTCTTCAAAAGGAATTGTTAAGTAAAGAAGGCAAATTACAGGCTGAGAGAAAATAGCCAGAATACATATATCTGACAAAGGGATGGTTGTCTCATTATTAAAAAACAAAAAACAAACACACCAGAAAACCTCTCACAAACTAATAGAAGCACAAACTCAATTTTTAAAATGCACACAGAATTTTAACTGACACATTACAAAGGAAGATATACTAAGGACCCATACACACATGAATATATGCCCAGTATCATTAGTGATTAGAGAAATAACATTATAACAATAATGAGATACTACTACTCACCCACTGGAATGCTTAATATTAACATTGTCAATATTAACGTTGTCAAGCATGCATAACAACCAGGACACTCATACACTGTTGAAAAGTATATATAATAGGATGATAGTTTGTGAGTTCCTTCTCAAGTTGAATATACAGATTCAATATAACCAAGAAATTCCACTCCTTTGCATTTTCACAAGAAAAAATGAAAACATATTCACACACAGATTTGCATATATGTATTTTTGACAACATTATTCTTAATTATGTCAAATTGAGAATAATCCTAATTCTCATCATTAGGAGAATGAATGCTGAATCTGAAGCTCCAATACTTGGCCACTTATGTGAAGAGCCAAGTCATTGGAAAAGACCTTGATGCTGGGAAAGATTCAGGGAAGGTGGAAGAAGGGGGCAACAGATTCTGAGATGGTTGGATGGCATCACCTACTCAATGAACATGAGTTTGAGCAAATTACAGGAGGCAGTGAAGGACACGAAAGCCTGGCATGCTGCAGTCCATGGGGTTGCATAGAGTTGGACATGGCAGTGACTGAACAACAACAGCAAAGGAGGATGGATGAACACAATATGGTTTATTCTCACAGTGAAGTACTCTTCAGAAATAAGAATAAATGAACTGAGAGCTGTAATGGCATAAACGAACTTTACAAACATGCTGAGTGAAACAAACCAATCAACCAACCAGCAAGTTAGAAAAGAACAACCTTTGAAACTTAGAGGAGAACAATTCAGTCTCTAGTGATGAAAAGTAATGTGAAGGTTGCTTGAGGTTGAGGGTAGAGTTATTGTCTGGAAAGAGGCACAAGGGAACTTTTGGGGTGATGGAAATGTTCTATATTTGAACTGTGGTGGTGATCATAAGACTGTATAATGAATTCATCAAAATTACTGAAATGCTCACATAAAATAGATGCATTTTATTATATACATATTGTACCTCAATAAAGTTTATTTCAGACCATACTAGCAATTATTTTTGTTACATAATTTATACATATTCATTGTTCTTTTTGAAAAGTTAAAAAATATAAAAAAAGATAAAGAGACTGTGAGAGAGAAATAACCTATCCTTCAGAATAAACACAGATGAAGTCTGATGGTGTAAAATACTATGCCTAGGCACACATTTTGTTTTTCTTTTAATCTTCACCCCCCATTTTTAAATTCTTGAATTGTCTTAAGTTTCAGTAATAACTTCCTGGGGTCAGAGACTTTCCCAGTTTTCCTTTAGATGTCCTGTTTTCCCTTAGGAAAATAAAAGTAAAGTCTCATTTACAGTTTTAATCTAAGTTTTACTCCCTCATGTGTGAAATATGAATAGTGATAGTTTATATAACTCAATTGAAATACATTATATTTTCTATCAGATAAACTATTCTCTTTAGATTGCAACTTTGCACTCTGCTTCTGGACTTGCTTCTGTCTTGTTATGCTTTGTATTAATTTTTGTTTTATCTCTCAGCATCAGTTCTTGAATTTGGTCCTCACCTTGCTCCCATTAGTCTCATATCTCAGCTCCCCCCACTTGTTGCAGACACTGGAAAAAAACTACACTGAAAACCTTTCCTTGATCTGTGGATGATTCCTGACCTTGTATTTTAATTTTGGAGTAGAGACTGGTCCAAATAATAAAGCCCTTTTATCCTTAGAGAATTTCCTTTGAACTGCAATTCTAGATTTTCAACACCTCTTTATCCCTGCAGGTATCTCTACTTCCCTTTTTCTAACACTAACCTCCAACTTTAGAATCAAGAAACTCTTGAAAGTAACACTTGAGATCCTTTAAGTTCCTTGGTGTCTGGGTCTGCATATCAAACATGATTCAATTGACACTGTTGCCAGGTGCATTTACCTATCACCACGTTTACACTTTTAATTGCTTACTTGGTTGTTGTTCAGTCATTAGGTCATGTCTAATTCCTTGTGATCCCCACGGAACTGTAGCCCATCAGTCTCCTCTGTCTGAGGGATTTCCCAGACAAGAATATAGGAATGGGTTGCCATTTCCTTCTCCAGGGGATCTTCTCGACCTAGAGTTTGAACTTCCATTTCTTGCATTGGCAGGCAGATTCCTTGCCACTGAGCCACCTGGGAAACTTACCTGGTCCTGGGCACTAATTTCACTAAGGACTCTGAGTTTATTCATAGACTGAAAACAAATCATTTGCTGAGAAGTGTTTCTGACTCTTGACCTCATCTCCCATTCTTCTTTCTCCTGAGCTTCATAGAACTTGGCAGCAGGCATCTCACTCTACTTACTAGATACTTTATGACTAATTGAAAGCAAAATTGCTTTAGCTGAATGTACTCATTAGAAAGGGGATTTCCTGGGTAGCTCCTGCCTGCAAAGCAGGAGACCCTGGTTCAATTCCTGGGTTGGCAAGTTCCGCTGGAGAATGGTTAGGATATCAGCTTCAGTATTCTTGGACTCCCCTGGTGGCTCAGACAGTAAAGAATCCACAGAAGTCCTAGGTTTGATCCCTGGGTTAGGAAGATCTCCTGGAGGAAGGCATGGGCACCCACTCCAGTATTCTTGCCTGGAGAATCCCATGGACAGAAGAGCCTGGCAGGCTACATACAGTCCATGGGGTCGCAAAGAGTCGGACAAAACTGGGCGACTAAGCACAGCACAGCAGCACTCATTAGAAAGTCTACTCTCCGACTTGCTATTTAATAATTGTTACTTTTGCTTCCCTAGTAGCTCGGACAGTAAAGAATCTGCCTGCAAAGCAGGAGACCAAGGCTCGATCCCTGGGTCAGGAAGATCCCCTGGAGAAGGAAATGGCTACCCACTCCAGTATTCTTGCCTAGAGAATCCCATGGACAGAGGAGCCTGGCAGGCTACAGTCCATGGGGTTATAGAGAGTCACCCACGACTGACTAACACTTTCACTTAAAATAGAAATAATGATCTTTTCCTAAAACAACACAGCTATGCATGAGGTTTTATAAGTCACGGCTTCAAGATCAGATTAAACTTTTACCGGCTGAAAGTTGATATTTAAATCTAGCTTTTTTTTTTTTTTTCCCTTTTATAATATTCAACATTTTGAGTCTATACTTAGAGAGAAGTTTTAAATAGTGATTCACAGCAATTTTTCCATAATGCTATAAAAAAGCAAAATAAATGTGACAATCATATTTGTATTTGTATTTGAGGGGGTATCATGGAAATAATATTGTAGACTAGTAGCCAGATTTTGTTTCAATTGAGAAGGCCTAGTTGTCTACTCTGTCAAAAGAAAAATGGAAGAGGCAAAAACTTGCAAATATCTTTTGCTTCATTTTGTTTTTTTGTTTGAATATAAATACATATTATTAATATGTATAAAAACATCTGAAAGCAGAAAAGTGCTATAAATTCCATCTATTTTATTACATTTATTATGAAATATTTGATAGTTTGAATTAGAACTGTGTTTGAATAAATTTATTTATAATTTAAAATGCCAATAAAGAGTAAAAATTCACACAAAGAATTAGAAAGTAATTCAGTTATTTAAATCAAAACTAATAATGCATAAGTTAGGAACTTATTCTACATAAAATGTAACATGTATAGATCATGTCAACATATGTGACTGTTTATTGAAATAATTTCTATAATAGCAAAGATGGAAACCATCAAGTGTTCAGGCTTAGAGTGTTGGAGAAGACTCTTGAGAGCCCCTTGGACTGCAAGGAGATCCAACCAGTCCATTCTGAAGGAGATCAACCCTGGGATTTCTTTGGAAGGAATGATGCTAAAGCTGAAACTCCAGGACTTTGGCCACCTCATGCGAAGAGTTGACTCATTGGAAAAGACTCTGATGCTGGGAGGGATTGGGGGCAGGAGGAGAAGGGGACGACCGAGGATGAGATGGCTGGATGGCATCACTGACTCGATGGACATGAGTCTGAGTGAACTCCGGGAGATGGTGATGAACAGGGAGGCCTGGTGTGCTGCGATTCATGGGGTCGCAAAGAGTTGGACACGACTGAGCAACTGAACTGAACTAAATTATTGTAATATAGTCATATTATGTAATTCTAGCACTTTTTAGAGTAGAGTGACAAAAGTAACTACAATCAATTTAGTTAAAAAATGTGGAACTCAAAATGCGCATGATCCCTTTCATTTATGCTGATGATAGATAGGTTGATAAATAGAATTTCAGTCTCTCATATGTACAGAAAAATTGGAGAAAAGACAACTTTAGCAGTTAGCTGTGGAAAATGGAAGTGTGGTGAAATATTTCACTTTTATCATTAAAATTTGTGTGGTTAAACTTTACAATGTAAATGTTATACCTTTTTAAATAAAAACATTGTCAATAACCAATTAAAAATGTGACTCTCAAAAACTGAAACTATGCTGTGTGTGTGCATGCTAAATTGCTCCAATCATGTCTGATTGCAACTCCATGAACTGTTGCCTGCCAGGTTCCTCTGACCATGAAGTTCTCCAGGCAAGAATACTGGAGAGGGTCACCACACCCTCCTCCGGGGGAACTTCCTTACCTTTTTTTTTTTCTTTGTTAACCACTAGTGCCACCTTGAAACCCCCAGACTATATTATATTTAATCATAAAACTTAAAGAAGTGACCAGATTAAAATTCATACTCTAGAGTCTGGTACCTTGGACCTAATGATATGACCTTAATCGTGTCCTGCCAAATCCCCACTTGAATCTGACTTTCCAGGTATCTAGGATACTTGCAAATACTGGAACAAATCCTATAATCCCATGCCTTTTTGCTTTTGCTATTTCAGTATACTATCTTAGGAATTCCTTCTCCTTGTCTTTACCTATATAACTACTAATAGTCATTCAAGGTTGTGTTTAGATTATCAACCTATGAAGGAAGAACATACTCAATTTGTCCCAGAATGCTGAATTGGACTGATTCAATCCTGATTGTCTCATACTAACCAGGCATACATCTATCACAGCACTTACCCCTATATTGTCATTATGTATGTGATTACTCTTATTGCAACTATATTGCTGAGAGAAAGTATTATGTATATATACATATATATATATATATACACATTAATTCTGTATCACCATATCAGTCTCAGTAAATATTCTAAAATAATTGAATGAAAATTTATTAATATCTTGAATTTTTAATTTGCTTTCTTTACCCATAACAAGGAAGTTAGAAATAATCTTGATTTTCAAAATAAGTTATACTATCAGATTTATACCTTTGAATGATCTTGTTGATAAAAATGTTGCTGGAAAATACTGTGAAATTCATGGATGATCATGGAATAAAAGACCTATCCATGTATTTTTCTTGTTGATTCATATTAGCTTCTGTGAAATAAAAATAAGAAGTATTATGTTTTAGAATTCTTGTGTGGATGAGGTGTTGAATCTAACAATAGAAACACTATGCAAATTATAAAATAAATATTATTCTGTTATTAGTAGTAATATAAATTTAAAAACTTAGCTATTACTTAAGGCAATTTGGACAAAGTACAAATACATTTATTATTTAATCTAATCCTGTTCTGACAATTATTTTCCCATTTCTAAAATTTAATTATCTAAATTGATATTCTTATAATACTGGAAATTGAAAGTGAATTGGACAGGAAATTGGCAATAATTATCAGAGAAGTGAAGGCTAATTATATTCCATATTTTTAAGACAATGTTGAAAGCTCTGACAAAACAAATTAGGAAGTTTTCTATCACCATGGCAACAGTTTTCATGTTTGTTTTGCTTTTCTGAAAATATAACCAGTCAAGCACACTTAATTTAACTTGAGCAGAGTAAAAAACCAATTTTTTTTAGTGATCCAATTACGCTTTAAAAATGAAGTAAAATAATAAGCACAGTTTAATTTGCTTCCAAACTTTTAGAAACTTTATTTTGAGTTATAGCAAACAAGGAGTTGATCATGAAATAAGGAAACCTTTGGGCCAATGAAGTGTCTCCTTACATTTGTTATTATCGCTCATGTGAAATCAAAGATGTTAGGAAAAATAAGTAACATCCTTTGCTTATATTATTATGATCTCAATAAATGCTTGCTGACTATTTCCCAGCTATTAACATACTTAGTGTGATTAATTCATCTAATTTAAAATAAATTTAAAGAAATATACAGTATCTTTGAAATTGGAATATTCAAATATCTATTAATATTAATAACAGAATTAGCAACTATAAACAAAGAGAAAAGTTTGAACATTAGATGATGATATTTGAGCTCAAAAATTACTTCCACTGTAAATTTGCATGTGTGTTCTGGAACTGCAATTTTAAATTATGTGACAGAATATAAAACAGAAAATTTCTGACAACATGACTATCAACCATGAGATAGTGAGATTCCACAGATATTTCAAGTTGTATATTTTAAAGCATTTTTCTACACCAGCCCTTCTGCTTTCTGACCTTTGCACTGTCCTGCCTGCCTGGGATATTCTTCCCTCAGCCCTTCAGTTGATGGGCTTATTCTCTTCCTTCAGTTTTTTATTCAAATGTGTTTTCTCTTAGAAGCCTTTACTGAATTGCACTATCCCAAATGTCCCTCCTATCCCACCCCAGGTAATCTCTCTTTCATTACTTGTTAATTATTTTTTATCTGTCAGCATACAGTTTCATTAGTGCAAGGGACAGAAATGAATCAAGAGTTATAAAATGAACGAATATGATAACTTATAATTGCCATTTGGAAGTATATATACCTTTCTATCCTCTGAAAGAAGCAAATCAAACATTAGTGGTATTAATTGAGTACATTCCAGGTACTTGAGTTATGGAGATGCAGAGGTCTCTTAAGTTTAAGAGAGAGTTCAGGGAAAGAGAAATCAATGATGGCTGGTTTAATCATTGAACGTTTCATGGAGAGTTTAAAGCATCCTCAACATCTTAAAGTATTGAGTGGCTTCCTTCTTTTATATGAGCACTCAAATTTGGAGAGAATTAGCATTCTCTATTTTAAGATATAATTTTCTTTTTTACAGGCCAAATTGCTTCATATAAGTTAAACCACGTGAGAGAGACAGCTTAAATACATAATCCTGTGCCATTACAAATCTTGCTGAATTCATTTAAACCAGCCATTAATGGTACAGTGTTCATCCTGGATACATGAGGGACCAGTGACATAGAAATGATACATTCTTATGCACTATTAGCTCAGGTCCAGGCTTAATGATGCAGACTATGGCCACTGTATGGTCCCTACATTCCCAACGGTGTGCTCAGCACTTTGCATTTGACTATTAAAAAGTTCTAGATTTCAGTTTCTTTTAACATTCTAGTCAGTATTAATATTTTAATAATTCATTTTATCAAGAGAACATGGAGCAATGCATTCATTATTAGTTTCAAATCATGGGAAATACTGAGAGAAATGCATTCAATGATTACTTTAACCAGTCACACATATGCTTTATTTTGCCAAAGTTGAAAATAATTTCTGCATTTACCCTTGATTGTCCTATAAACAACATCCAGTACAGGGTACTAGAAGGACATTGAAATAGGAAGGGAATCAATATTTTTTCTGTTTCTAGGGTGTGTTTCCTGTTAGCAGGCTCCTTGAGGGTAGAGTATAGGAAATCTTCCAGTGGAAGATATCCTGGACTCCAGAGGGCATATCATCAGGAAAATTCACTAGTGAAACACCTCTGCAAATATCCCAACTATCAAAAGAGCACTGTGTAGTCTTTCCAATGTTGTCTGGACTCTAACCTTAAGAAGGGGACTGGAATGGGTCTACTATGTTGTTCTATTTTTAGCTCTGACACTTGATGAAATTTAGTGGAATATACCCCATTTTTTTTCCCCTTAGAGAAGTGTGCCTTATGCATATTCCTCAGGAAGTCAATACCTGCTGCACATATAGGTTATTTTTGTTGTATTAAAGGGAGTAATGTGACCCAAGACCCAAGGTAAAAAGAGACAGAAATGAATTTAAAAACTGAGATGTATGAGCTTAGAGCAAAGTCTATTTTGCTTGGGAATCAGGCCAATTGATTTAGATTGATAGTTCCCAAACCATGGTAGTTGAAATTATTATCTGGTGAGTATTTGAATAAGAACTGTGTCCAAATCTTAACCCTGTTTGAATGAATCAACATGTCTGGGGTTGGGAATTGGCCTATGATTTCCTTATATACCTCCTCATCCTAGTATGGTGCCACTGAAGGGTGAACCAGACTTGCACAAACAAAAGCTTATGCTGAAGGAATTTGTTGTTCGCTGGAAAACAAAGAAATAGCTAATACAAACTGATTAACTAATATAAAACTCCTTCAACTCTTTGTAAGACATTGAGCTATGCATTTTACTTATATATCTCCTTTTGGCAGGAAACCTGGTTTCAATCCCTGGGTTGGGAAGATCCCCTGGAGAAGGAAATGGCAACCCACTCCAGTACTATTGCCTGGAGAATCCCAAGAATGGAGGAGCCTGGTAGGCCACAGTCCATGGGGTCTCAAAAAGTCAGACACGACTGAACGATTCCACTTTAGTCTTGAAAACTAAAATGAGATAGATCAAATTATTAAAACACTTATGGATAAGGAAACTGAAGCTCAGAGATCAATTTTTCACATTAGAGAAGCACACAGAGTGTTGTCAGAGTACAAACTAGGAAGAGAGAAAGTCCTTTATGAGGAAGGTGGCTCTGAAACTGGAGCGCTGATATTTTTAAGCTCTCAAATATATTCTTCTAAGAAATTGAAAACTTATTTGAAACCAGCCTTGCTATCCTTTTCTTCAAATTTATGAACTTGTTTTATTTATTTTTCTGGCATTCTCCTTGATTTTTTTTTTTAACTTTAATATAGATCAAACATTAAAAGACAACATGACCATTGGGCCAGGGCAGATAAATGGCTGAAAGAGGCTAGGAATAAACCAGAGTGACTGGGAGATGTGAATAAGATAGGACTATGCATAGAGTGCATAGTCTTGGCCTAATGGTATCCAAATGCAAATGTATTTAAACCTATTTTAGGGAATCATACAAAAACTGCCTTCTCAAGTAGGTTCTCAGGTCCATGTTCTTGAGCATAATATCAAAAGAATGTTTACAGAACTTCCTTTAAGGTAGCCATTTCCCAGTATCAAAATAAATTTTTATTTTTATTTAAAATTTCAGCTATTTGTAAGTTTCAGTTGTACATGATTCAAGTAAGAGTCTGCAGTGGAGGAAAAAGGATGAGATAAAGCTATTGAGATGTGGTGGAAACAGAACTGCATGAATATTCATGGGACTAAAGTTTGATCTGTATGCTTCCCTTTAACTGAGATTTTCTCTTCTATACTCAAGGGCACAACCACTCATTGGAGAAGATACTAGTATGTAGTTCTATCTGGCTTCAACCCATATTCTATTCACTAAATGAACATGCAGTAATGTATAGAAAATTCTTTGTAGACTGAGGAAGGTTAAACAAACATGGATAGCAGATAAAAAATGTACCCTGATATTTAGGGAAGATACCTACAGGATTCTTGAGTTGTGTAATTAAGAGCATACTGACTTAAATAACAGAAAAGTTTTAAAAAGAACATCTATTTAAGGAGATGGAGGAACATATTGAGAGAGAGAAGTTGATGAGCTTTGTTAGTGACACATTAAATTTGAAACACGATTGTAGAAATTTTAACAAGAGGCTAGAAATTTATATCCGGGGCTTGGGGAGCAGTGAGTAAGGTTGGAGGAGGGGTCTTCAGTACAGAATAATTGACTAAATTCACCACAGCCTTTCAGATTATTTAAGAAAAACTGTTAAAAAAAGAGAAGAGAAGATGATAATTAAACTTTGAGAGTATGCATGTGTTAGGGGAAATGCTGACCAAAACTGCCCACCCTGGCCAGGCTAAATAATAACCACTTGCAAGAGTTATTTTGCAACAGGAGGTTACACTGGAATGTGGAATTAACAAGCTACCACCAACCAGAAGAATTTGGGAAGGGTCAAAAGGATAAAGGAAATGCCAGCCATATGTCCTACTAACCTCCCAGAATCCTGCTCAATGGAATCCGTCCTGGCTGACCAGTGTAAGCACTACCAGGAATGACCTGGTGTCAGAATGATTGACCAGAGACAACCAGGAAACTAACTCCATCACCATAAAGCCTAGGACTGCAAGCCAGGTGGCAGAGGGGTTCTCCTGGGTCCCTCACCCTGCTGCTCTTCACCTGGGTGCCCTTTCCCAATACAATCTCTTGCTTTGTCAGCCCATGGATCTCCTCAGACAATTCACTGCTGAGTGTTAGACAAGTGCCCCCTTTCAGGTCCTGGAAGGTGTCCCCTTTTCTGTAACATATATGTAAAAAATTAATAAGCAGCAACTTCATTAAACAGAATTGGGAGACCAGATGGGAGAGCGCTCATAGCCTGTGACAACAGAGCCCAGGGAGAAGAAGAAAGACTCCTCTTCTTTGCTGGCAAGGACTCAATACTTAAAAAATATTCTCCTTCCCTTGCAGTGCAGGGACTTGAACATGGCTCTATGATTGCAGATCCCAAATTGTAATTCTCAGCTGATCCTGAGTGAAATGTCAGGGCAGATCCTCTGGAACTAAGCTGTCTTCTTATGGAAGGCTGGGATTGGTTTGAAAGCTGTTTGAATTGAGCTGTTTGTACTATAAGCTGCTTAAGCTATTTGAAAAAAAAAATTTTTTTAACTCTAGAAGAAAAACCTCTAGGAAATAGGATTACAGTTATTTCAGTATTTTGAGGATGTCCCCACCCTACAGAGATTCTGACTGATTTTATCCTTAAAAACCTTAGTTCGTCCTCAAGTTCATTTCCAACTAAATGAACCAAGTTGAGCAAAGGCAGTTTAGATTATCAGTGATCATTATGGGAAACTTTTGTAATTACCAACCTTCATTTTCTTAAAACCTAATTGCCTACAATAGCTCAAAAAATTTCAGAACTGTTATGGTCTTCTTGACAAACCGGGACCTGGGGACAGGAGTCGACGAAAAGAAAGCGAGAAAGGACACAGGGAACCCAAGTTTCTAGTGGAACAAGGGTGGTTTATTCATGGCAGTGTGTGCTTATATTTTGTTATACAATGAAGCTTTAGGCAGAAAAAGAAAGTTGGGTAAGAAACACCAAAACCAGTCTCATAACAACAGTAACTAAGGGAATAACAATAGTCATAGGTCTATAACAACAGTAACTAGGGGGATAACAGTTGTCACAGGGCCAGGAGACAATCCATGTATTGGAAATAGGAACATGACTAAGCAGTTTTACAGAAAAGTGAAAAAGGTTACTGAAAGGAATCCGTGTATGCGTTGCGCCTCATGACCTTAGTCCTGAGACCTGCGAGCAGCTCTGCTTGTTCCTGTTTTCCAGGAAGTGATTAGGAGCAGAGGGCCCTTGAGAAACAGAAAACAACATAGAGGATTCCTCAAACGTTCCCTGACACAGAACTAAGGGAAATGCTTATTTTGATTGGTATTTTGAGGCTCCCCAGCATTATCAGGAATCTAAACTTGCCTCTCTGCAAAGTAAGATTTACATTCAGAAAACTAAGACATTGGCATCTGGTCCCATCACTTCATGGGAAATAGATGGGGAAACAGTGGAAACAGTGTCAGACTTTATTTTGGGGGGCTCCAAAATCACTGCAGATGGTGATTGCAGCCATGAAATTAAAAGACGCTTACTCCTTGGAAGGAAAGTTATGAGCAACCTAGATAACATATTCAAAACCAGAGATATTACTTTGCCAACAAAGGTCCGTCTAGTCAAGGCTATGGTTTTTCCAGTGGTCATGTATGGATGTGAGAGCCGGACTGTGAAGAAAGCTGAGTGACAAAGAATTGATGCTTTTGAACTGTGGTGTTGAAGGCTCATGAGCGTCCCTTGGACTGCAAGGAGATCCAACCAGTCCATTCTAAAGGAGATCAGTCCTGGGTGTTCTTTGGAAGGAAGGATGCTAAAGCTGATTTTTTTCTGCTAACTCTAGTACTTTGGTCACCTCATGCGAAGAGTTGACTCATTGGAAAAGACTCTGATACTGGGAGGGATTGGGGGCAGGAGGAGAAGGGGATGACAGAGGATGAGATGGCTGGATGGCATCACCGACTCCATGGACGTGAGTTTGAGTGAACTCTGGGAGTTGATGATGGACAGGGAGGCCTGGCGTGCTGCAATTCATGGCGCCGCAAAGAGTTGGACACGACTGAGTGACTGAACTGAACTGAACTGAAAGCAAAAAGGTAAGTGAAAGTGTTAGCCGCTCAGTAGTGTCTGACTTTCGTGACCTCATGGACTGTAGTGCACCAAGCTCCTCTGTCCATGGGATTCTCCAGGCAAGAATACTGGAGTGGATGGCCATTATCTTCTTCAGGGGATCTTCCTAACCCAGGGATTGAACCTGTGTCTCATGCACTGCAGAAAGATAAAGTGGCTTCCAGACTGGGTTCTTTGTCTCAGGTTCACCTCTGACATTATCTTGTCTCTCTCTCCCTCAGCATCTTGTGAATAGACTCTGCCTCTGATGCTATGTTCTTCCTTCTCTTCTAAACCTCCTATGCCTCCTCTGTACCCTCAGATACTCTGTACTAATTCTATCACCAAACTTCCTTTTTTTTTTCCTGAAACTCTCTCATTCCCTTTTCCTTAGAACTTGTCAGAACCTGTCCCTCTAAAATTAAGCTTTCTGAGGATTCAGAGGTTAACCCCTTAATTTCTTATACTCCCTGGACTAAGGCTTAACTATGAACCACAGTCAAAGATTTCCATAAAGTGACCAAATGTCTTCCTTATAGATTTTTTTAAATTATTTATTTATTTTTATTTTTTATTTTACTTTACAAAATATAAACATTTAAACTTAACAACATGGTGTCTCTGACATATTAGCCAGTTCATGTGTTGATCAATGAAGATCAGGCTAACAGTTAGAAGAAAAATACTAATTGGGAAAATCCTGAAAGATATCTAGAATTACAAGAAGAAATCCAGCCTACTAACTTACTATACAATCAGGCTCAGCTAATTGTTAGGTTGCTTCATCAAGCAATATCTAGGACTTTCCAGAGTCTGATAATTGGGACAAAATTCAGGCTTGTACACAAAAATCTGACAAATCTGTTCAAGACTACTATAGTAGATTTCAGATTAGTTTTAGAGAAAATTTTGTTATTCAAATGTTGATTTCATCCAAGTAGCTTTTAACACTATGCTTTTTGGTAGACTGAACCAGAAACTTTCCCTTCCAGGAAAAAAAAAAAAAAAATGACCAGGATGGAATTAGAAAATATGTCTATTCCAGATTCAGTTATTCTGGCACACCAGCTCTCTTGCATTCTAGATGAGTTATCTCCAAAACAAAAAAAAAGCACCAAAATCTTTAAACTTCAACTCCCTCCTAGTTTCTTCTATTATTACAAAGACCCAAGGAATAGATTTTTAAAACTAGAGCTTTAGGTGAATTCACCCTCTCACCAGCCTTTCCATTGTCATCTCAATTGTTGATGATAGAGCAACAAGGAGCTACAGAGGCTCTTTTCAAGCTGCCCTCTTATAGTTTCTATGCTTAGATAAACATTCTTTGGATTGAGAATGAATATTTTCTAACCCTCTTGAGTCTGGAGCATCACTCCTGGTACTTAACCTCACTACTGTAAAGCAGTTCTGCCTTGGAGTACTAAAAGAGATCAAACAATGGTGCTCTCTAATGAATCTAAAAATATTCCTATTTCTAAATGTATTCCCTTTGGTTTAGGCCCATCCAGTTCTTTGGCCAAGATTTTTAGAGAAGTATCTTGGAAGAATTTACTTCTCCCCAAAAGGGGGAGGGATAATCCTAGAAACTGACAATAATTATCAAAGTAACCCACCAGTTAAATTAAATGACCATTTGACCTCTTTTATTTGTTCCATCTCTGATGGTGCTAGAGCTGATTTCAGAAACACCAATAATTTGTCTCTGTTGAATCAGCTATCACTTTCCTTACAGACATGATCTGCAACTTAAGATGGCAAAATTCACAGTGCACTTTCCATCAAGATTCAGATAGACTCCTCAAAACCTCTTCCTAGAATTAATCAATACTAAAGAAGGCACTCAAAGCATAAAACTTATAATAGATTATTACAAGCCTCAAGACCCATTATCTCTTGTACTAGCCCTGTGACACTTGCATTTAAACGTGAGAAAATCTAAGGGCCAAATGTGGAGGTTTGTTTAGCACCTTTAAGCAGTAAACTCTATTGTTCCCAGTGGACTCTGTGTTGCTCTTGACCCTCATTTTTTATTAACTGGAAGTAAATTGTTTATTATAATTTATTTATGCAGTAGAGTCTTTAGTATTCCAGTTGGTGAAGCTAGTTAATATCCTTTTGCTTTCACTTGGGAAGAAAAACAATTCACCTGGACAATAGCATCTGAGGGTTTTAACGAGAGTCCTTATTTTTCAAAAATCCTGAAGGCTGATCTGGGAGGACATAAAGATCCCTAGAGGTTCTACTTTCCTGCAGTATGCTTTTTTTTGCTTTTTTGCTTTGCAGTATGCTTTTTTTTGCTTTTTTGCTTTCCTTCTCAAGCTTCCTCACAGAAAGACATCATCCATTTGCTAAAGCTTTTAGCCTTAAAGGGACATAAAGTCTCCAAAAACAAATTTCAGTAAACCCAGGTTGGACACTTAGAACATCTAATATCCAAACAAGGGGATTCAGATATCCTGCATTCAGATAGGCTTCAAAGTGTCATAAGTTTCCCCAAATCCAAACTTAAGTGTCAGTTGTTGAGGTTTTCTCTTTGGTTATTGCCAAAACCAGATTGCCAATATCTCTCTCATGGCCAAATCTCTATTAGTTTTACTTAAAAATAACAAGCTTAACCCAATTTTACAGAGAAAAACAAAGGAGAGTTTGATGAAACCACTTGCCCTTGGGTATCTTAATTGTCAGATACTTTTTTCCTTTTTGTATATGAAAATGAAGGGAATACTGTTGGGCTACTCACCACAAAACACCCCAAAACACCCCAAAACATGGGGACAGCCATCAACTAGGATATTATAGCCAGAGACTGGACTATGTGTGGGTATCCCCTTGCCTTAGAGACATTATGCCTACAGCCCTTTTCGTTAAGGACCCCAAGAAAATATTGTGAAATCTCCTTTAATCATGTTTTGTACCTCATGCAGTAGAAACTCTTCTGAATTCTTATCACACTCAACACTTCTCAGCCCACTATCTCACCTCCTGTAAATTCTTTTTGTTAATGGCTCTTCAAATGGCTCTTTTATGTTGTAAGAGCCTTAACTTTGCTACTTTCCTCCACTACATCACCAGGCCTTCATAACTGCTTAAGACTAATGGAGCATCTCTTAACTCATTGTAATGATCTACAAGAAATTCCTGTGGATAACAGTGATATCTCTTGGTTCAATGATGGCTCTTATTTAAAAGAAGACATAGAAAGTATTGTGTTGGTACGATATTGCAGCTCCTTTTGATGTTGTTGAGGCAGCATCTTTACCTATGGCTGCTTTAGCCCAACAGGTTCTTCCTTGGGCTTGCAATTTAGCCAAGAGAAAAACTGTCAATATTTATACTAATAGTATGTGAGCTTTCATAGTATCTCATGATTTTATCCTCTATTGTCTCCATCTCCTCCTGCATTCAATCGTTCCCAGTATCAGGATCTTTTCCAATGAGTCAGTTCTTTGCATCAGGTGGCCACAGTATTGGAGTTTCAGCTTCAGCATCAGTCCTTCCAATGAATATTCAGGACTGATCTCCTTTAGGCTGGACTGGTTGGATCTCTTTGCTGACCAAGGGGCTCTCAAGAGCATTCTCCAACACCACAGTTTGAAAGCATCAATTATTCACCACTCAGCTTTCTTTATGGACCAACTCTCACATCCATACACGAATACTGGAAAAACCATAGCTTTGACAAGATGGGCCGTTGTAGGCCAAGTATTGTCTCTGCTTTTTAATATGCTGTCTAGGTTTGTCATAGCTTTTCTTTCAAGGAGCAAGTGTCTTTTAATTTCATGACCGCTCATCTTCATATCTGAGGTTATTGATATTTCTCCTGGCTATCTGATTCCATCTTGTGCTTCATCAAGCCCAGAATTTTGCATGATTTTGTATTTCTGTGTATAAATTAAATAAGCATGGTGACAATATAGAGCCTTGATGTACTCCCTTCCCAATTTGGAACCAGTCTGTTGTTTCATATCTGGTTATAACTATTGCTTCTTGACCTGTGTACAGTTTTTTCAGGAGACAGGGAAGGTGGTATGGTATCCTCATCTATTTAAGAATTTTCCACAGTTTGTTGTGATCCAGAGTCAAAGGCTATGGCACAGTCCATAAAACAGAGTAGAAATTTTTCTTTACCTCTATTGTTTTTTCAGTGATCCAACAGATGTTGGCAATTTGATTTCTGGTTACTCTGCCTTCTGTAAGTTCAGCTTCAAAATCTGGAAGTTCTCTGCTCATGTACTCTTGAAATCTTGTTTGGAGAATTTTGAGCATTACTTTTCTAGCATGTGAGATGTGTGCAATTGTGCAGTAGTTTGAGCATTGCCTTTCTTGGGATTGGAATAAAAACTGACATCTTCCAGTCCCATGGTCACATAAAATGATTTGAAAAACTTTCTTGCAATTTAATATCTAAAGGTACTTTTATTGTTCTGAAAGCAAATTGCTTATAACAGATGACTAGACCTGAATACACAGAAAGGGATATTTTACACTATAAGAGAGAAACTCTGAATTTTGAATCTTTGAGTTTAAATATATATATATACTGCACAGTTTACCTGCTCCTCTTATGAGAACTAGAGACAACTAATTTACATAATGTAAACAAATCCCTGGAAAACTAATGAAACATTTCCTTCTTTACCAGTAGTTTGAATATAAAAGAGTACCTCGGCATCTCATTTCCCTCTGAAACTTTAGTTTAGGTAGTTTTCAACCTAAGTTAAGTGCTTAGTTTTAGACTTAATACTCTTAAAATGATAATGTTTCTGGGAGAAAAAGGAAGCAGTCTCCTTTTATAATTTGTCAATTTCCATTATTCAGGATGTTGGGATCCTTTACTAAGAAATAAGAGAAAATTGTCTCCCACATTTCTCATCCATTTTCTACAAGAAATTAAGTAAAATTGATACTATTTCTTCCTTAAATATTGTACATATGTCTCCATTAATGCAATCACAGCCTGGCATTTTGTTTGTGGGAAGTTTCAAATTAAATATTTTGATTTTAATTTCTCAGTTATATGATTTACTTTTTTCTCATTGAGTTGTAATTTACATGGCATAGAGTTCATCTATTTATAAAATATATAATTCCATGATTTTTAGCATGTTAACATAATGTGCAACATCACCATTGTATAATTTTAGAACAATTTCATGATCTGTTGGATCATAGAAAAAGCAAAAGAGTTCCAGAGAAGCATCTACTTCTGCTTTATTGACTATGCCAACGCCTTTGACTGTGTGGATCACAACAAACTGTGGAAAATTCTTAAAGAGATGGGAATACCAGACCACCTTACCTGCCTCCTGGGAAATATGTATGCAGGTCAAGGAACAACAGTTAAAACTGGACATGAAACAACAGACTGGTTCCAAGTTGGGAAAAGAGTAAGTCAAGGCTATATATTGTTGCCCTGTTTATTTAACTTATATGCAGATGAAGCACAAGCTGGAATCAAGATTGCTGGAGAAATATCAATAACCTCAGATGTGCAGATGACACCACCCTTATGGCAGAAAATGAAGAAGAAGAACTAAAGAGCCTCTTGATGAAAGTGAAAGAAGAGAGTGAAAAAGTTGGCTTAGAACTCAACATTCAGAAAACTAAGATCATGGCATCCAGTCCCATCACTTCATGGCAAGTAGATGGGGAAACAATGGAAGCAGTGACAGTCTTTATTTTCTTGGGCTCCAAAATCACTGCAGATGGTGACTGCAGCCATGAAATTAAAAGATGCTTGCTCCTTGGAAGAAAAGCTATGACAATCCTAAATAGCATATTAAAAAACAAAGACATTACTTTGCCAACAAAGATCCATAAAATCAAAGCTATGGTTTTTGCAGTAGTCATGTGTAGATGTGAGAGTTGAACCATAAAGAAGGTTGATCACCAAAGGATTATGCTTTTGAACTGTGGTGTTGGAGAAGACTCTGGAGAGTCTCTTGGACTACAGAGAGATCAAACCAATCAATCCTAAAGGAAATCAGTCCTGAATATTCATTGGAAGGTCTGATGCAGAAGCTGAAGCTCCAGTACTTTGGCCACCTGATGCAAAGAACTCACTCATTGGAAAAGACCCTGATGCAGGGAAGGATTAAAGGCAGGAGAAGAAAGGGACAAGGTAGGATGAGATGGTTGGATGGCATCACTGACTATATCGACATGAGTTTAAGTAAGCTCTGTGAATTGGTGATGGACAGCAAAGCCTGGTTGCTGCAGTCCATGGGGTCGCAAAGTGTCTGAGTGATATGACAAAGTGACTGAACTGAGAACAATCTCACCATGTCTCAATGAAATCTTTCACAGTCACTACCCACTTCTCTTCTCTACTCTCAGTTCCAGGAAACCAGTAACCTACTTACCTTCTATGTAGATTTGTCTCCTTTGGACATTTCATAAAATGTGGTCTTTTTTTGACTGCTTGCACTTAACATGGTGTTTTTGAAGTTCATCCATGTTGCAGCATGTATCAGGATGCAAAATGCTGTTCCATCATATACCACCTTTTATTTTTTTCATTCATCTGTTGGATATTGTGTTGCCTCAGTCTTCCAACTGTTATGAATAATGCCACTTTGACATTTATGCAACTTTTGTGTGTAACTATTTTTCCATTTATCTTTGGTAGATACCTAAGTGTAAAATTGCTAGGTCATTTGTTAATTTTATGCTTAATCTTTTGAAGTACATCTAGATTGTTTTCCAAAGTGTTGTGTTCACTTACATTTCCAGCAGCAACATATGAGATTCCAATTTCTCCACCAATTCTTGTTAGTGACTATTTTTTTACTATATCCATCTTAGTGGGTTTGCAGTGGCAACTCTTTGTGGCTTTGCTTTGTATTTCTATAAAGACTGATAACATTGACCAACTTTTTGTGTGTTTATTAAACATTTTATAAATAATTAAATACAAAAATAAATATTAATTTAAATACTTAAATAGAATATTAAATAATAAAAATTGTGCTCTTATTAAATATCTTTGTGTAAGTATCCAAATCCTCTACTCATTCTAAAGTAGGATTGTTTAAAATGCTATTGAGTCAGAAGAATACTTCACAGATATTTGTATACAAAATTTTTACTGGTTATATGATTTGAAATTATTTTCTTTGTGAGTTTATCTTTGCAGTTTCTTGATGATGTTTGTTAAAATATGAAAGTTTTAAATTTGACAAAGTCCAGTTTCACAGTCTTCTCTTATATCAATTGTGCTTTATATGTTTTATCTGAGAAATCATTGACTAATCCAGGGTCACAGAGATTTATCCTGTATTTTCTTTTAAGAAATTTACAGTTTCAGCTTATATCTTTAGGCTTTTGTTCCACTTGTATGTGTGAGTTAGGAGTCTAAATTCAATTTAGTGCATCTGGACATATAGTTGTTGATATTTCTTTTTTCTTGCATTTACTGTAATTATTCATTTCTTCTTGAGTAAGTTTTGGTAGATTTTATTATTCAAGAAATTTGTCTTAGTTATTCAATTTGTTGGTGTAGAGTATTCATAACAAGTATTCACAAATGGCAACTCACTCCAGTGTTCTTGCCTGGAGAATCCCAGACAGCGAGGAGCCTGGTGGGCTGCCATCTATGGGGTCGCACAGAGTCAGACACGACTAAGCAACTTAGCAGCAGCAGCAGCAGCAACATTCATAACATTCACTCATTGTTCTTCAATTGTTTGATTTCTAATGATAATCTTTTTTTAAATTAATGATACTGATAATCTGTTCTTTATCTTTTTATTGATCCCTCTAACGACTTTTTTTATTAGTGAAAAGAAAACTTCTGGCTTAATTTTCTCTATATGTTTCTATAATTTTTTATTTAAGAATTTTATGCCCATATCTTTTTCACTTCCTTGTTCTCCCTACAGTGAGCTTACTTTGTTTTTCTTTTTATAGGTCTTTAAGGTGCATACTTAAGTGGTTCAGTGCCTTTGGAACGTTTAACTATCTGAATACAAATATTTTAGCTATAAATTTTCCTCCAGTTATGGCTCTATCTGCATGCTACAAATTTTGATATATTATCTATTTTTATTCAGTTCAAAATGTTCTTTGTGTACTCCACTTTGACATAAGGGTAATACAAACCTAAGTTTATATTTATTGCCTACTGTTTAAGTTTTTCCAGATATTTCTGTTTATTAGTTTCAGATTCAATTCTTTTGTGGTTAGAGAAATATGTATGACTTCAATCTTTTAAAATTTATTTAAACTTGGTTAGAACATATAATGTATTTTATACTTGGCTGTCTTATTTATGTATACTTGAAAATAATATGTACATTTCTATTAATGTGCAGAGTGGTCTATAGATGTCAATTTGATCAGATTGATTGATAGTGTTTTTTCAATAAGCTATTGATTTCCTTTCTATTGTGGTTTCCAGATTGTTTTGTTCTCCCCTACTTTATGTCTATCTTTTCTTCCCTATTGCCAGACCTATGCATTTCAAGTTTCAGCAACAGTCACAAAGATAACCATCTTGCCAAGACTCTTTATACTGTTCCCACAATTATATGTCCTTCTTTGTTTGAACACTACTTTAACACCTTTGGTTATTTTTCATATTGTTTCATGGTTTCCATTCTTTTTTTTTATTGTATCAAATGTGTTTTGAAAATTACTTATAAAATTAACCTGAAGTATGGAATGGCTATCTTTATGTCTGTCTCTGTCTCTGTCTATTTTTCTTGAACTGTGCCTGGAAACATTAACTATGTTGCTGATCCTGCTCCTGACATGAATTGCCTCCTGTATCTCACTGTACCCACTGTTCCTTGAAGCCAGAGTGGGCAAGGTGCAAGCTAAGAGGCTGGAAGGAGACTCAAGGAGCTGGAGGAACTGCAGACTCGTTTATTCTCTCCTCAGCAGCCATAGCAGTAGACACGCTACATTCTCTTCATTCGTGGCTGACCCAACAGACACAGCCGTGACACAGCAGCAATGCCACCGATTTTTAGATGAAAGTGAAAGTCACTCAGTCCTGTCCGACTCTTTGCGACCCCATGGACTATATAGTCCATGGAATTCTCCAGGCCAGAATACTGGGATGGGTAGCCTTTTCCTTCTCCAGGGAACCTTCCCAACCCAAGGATTGAATCTAGATATCCTGCATTACTGGCAGATTCTTTACCAGCTGAACCACAAGAGAAGCCATACCACATACGTATGTGCCATACCATACACAATCAAGCCAGCATCTCCAGAGGCACATGTGCAGTGTTATAAATGATCTCAGCTGTTACATAGTTATTATTTGCAAAACATGATGTAAGAGAGCCTGAACACATCATCTTTTGTAATTTACTCTCTCCCCACACACTCCAAGATCATGCTAAATCAATTTTGGAATTAAAATAATTCAAAGCTGAACTTCAGTTCCTTGCATAAACTGCTTGCTTCCATTTTTCTCTCATTCCATGAGTAAACCATTCATGTCCCATGTCCAGTTCTTGCGCTGCATACAGGTTTCTCAGGAGGTGGGTAACCTGGTCTGGTATTCTCATCTCTAAGAATTTTTCAGTTTGTCATGATCCACATTCAAAGACTTTGGCATAGTCAATGGAGCAGAAGTAAATGTTTTTCTGGAATTTTCTTCCTTTGTCTGTGATCCAGTGGATGTTGGTGTTAACTTGTTGGATCCTGAGGCACTAATTTTGCCCTTTTGGATCTCAAGTTTTAGTTAAGAAAATAAATATTATAGACTAGATTAACAGTTCATGTATATTTTTATACTTTCCATATACATATTCCATTTTTTCAAATACTTTCTTCAATAAGAAAATTGCATTTAGGAAATAGCTTTTAATTTGTCTTCCATCTCTTAGTCAGCCATAAGATATATAGCGCATGTGAGTATACAGAAAATATAATCTATCAATCAGAATTTATTGGAGTGAAATAATTAACCACAGCACTGGGAATTTTAATTTGAGATTTAAACTAACAAAACTGTCCTGTTACTTTATCTGTGCAAGTAACACCATATAGCAAGTACTGGGCAGATCACAGGCCATTCTCTTTCCATTCCGATCATTGTATTCATCATCTTTCTCAGTTTCTGGTAGACTAAATAATCTCTTTCGGGATCATTCTGTGACTCCATACATTTCAGTGGAAGTCAGCAAACTTATTTAAGATAAAAATCAGAAACAGAGAATAGAGACAGAGGGTAAGTGGGAGGTTATGTGAATTGCAAAAATTTAGAGGATTACAGAATTTGGAAAATGTTCATCTGTAGTGTGAAGTGGCAAAACAAACAAACAAACAACAAAACACACACACACACACACACACACACAAACTCCATAGTCATGGAGTATTTTCAATATGAATGTTCCCATGTTGTTGAAAGAAACTTCCTAACAAATTTTATTATTCTAAATGTACATTCTTCTCCAAGTCTATGGGATTAAAACTTTTTTCTTATGATTTCTAGGAAGATTTTTTTTAGAAGGTGAATTTAAAGAAATCAGAGGTACAAACAAAAAGCAGAATATGAAAATTATCAAACTCACCAACTAATACTTCTCCAGTGGCTTTGAAAGAGGCAAAAAGCCTTCAAACACTACTGCCTGGATTCTCATTCTTAATCATTAATTCATTAAACACCTATTGAAACATCAGCTTCTCTATCAAGTAATTTTTTGTCCAGATAGATACCAGAAGGTACTTCTATCTACTCCTTTTGTATACTACCATAATACAACAATAAACAATGATTAGCAATTGATATATGTGTCTTTCTTGCTATAGAGTATACATAGAACATAAGGACAGTTATTAATGCTTAGGAAATGATCAATGAAATTGAAAAGATTCATGGGTAACAAAGATCTGTGAACCCTCTTTGGGGCTATTAATATAAAGGACTTGACATGGATTTTCAGGCTCATATTTATAATAATCTACTTGTTTTTTAATGTTTTGCATTTGGAGAATGATTATATGTGGATTTTCCTCCATATTATGCATTTTTTTAATACTATCTACTTTTATTCACCTGGAGCCAGACATTTTGGAGTGTGAAGTCAAGTAAGTGGGCCTTAAGGAGCATCAATATAAACAAAGCTAGTAGAGGTGATGGAATCCTAGCTGGGCTATTTCAAATCCTAAAAGGTGATGCTGTTAAAGTGCCACACTCAATATATCAGCAAATTTGGAAAACTCAGCAGTGGGTACAAGACTGGAAAAGGTCAGTTTTCATTCCAATCCCAAAGAAAGGCAATGTCAAAGAATGTTCAAACTACTGCACAATTGCACTCATTTCACATGCTATCAAAGTAATCATCAAAATTCTCCAAACTAGACTTCAACACTGTGTGAACAGATAAATCCAAAACGTTCAAGCTGGATGTAGAAAAGGCAGAGGAATTAGAGATCAACTTTTCAACACCCACTGAATCCTAGAAAAAGAAAGAGAATTCCAGGAAAACATCTACTCCTGCTTCATTGAATACACTAAAACCTTTGACTACATGGATCAAAACAAACTGTGGAAAATTCTTAAAGAGATGAGAATCCCAGGCCTTCTTACCTGCCTCCTGAGAAACCTGTATGCAGGCCAAGAAATAAAAGTTAGAATTGGATATGGAACAACGAACTGGTTCCAAATTGGGAAAGGAGTACACCACCCTGCTTATTTAACTTAAATGCAGAGTACATCATGCAAAATGCTGGGCTGGATGAAGCACAAGCAGGAATCAAGACTGCCAGGAGAAATATCAATAACCTCAGACAGGCAGATGACACCACCCTAATGGCAGAAAGCAGAGAAGAACTAAAGAGACTCTTGATGAAAGTGAAAGAGGAGAGTGAAACAGTTGGCTTAAAACTCAACTTTCAGAAAACTAAGACTATGGCATCCAGTCCCACCACTTCATGAAAAATAGATAGGGAAACGGTGGACACAGTGAGAGACTTTATTTTCTTGAAGGGCTCCAAAATCACTGAAGATGCTGACTGAAGCCATGAAATTAAAAGATGCTTGCTCCTTGGAAGAAAAGCTATGACGATCCTAGACAGCATATTAAAAAGCAGAAACATCATTTTGGTGACAAAGGTCTATCTAGTCAATGCTATGGTTTTGCCAGTAGTCATGTACAGATGTGAGAGTTGGTCCATAAAGAAAGCTGAGTGCTGAAGAATTGATGCTTTTGAACTGTGGTGTTGGAGAAGAGTTTTGAGAGTCCTTTCAACGGCAAGGAGATTAAACCAGTCAATCCTAAAGGAAATAGGTCCTGAATATTCATTGGAAGGACTGATGCTGAAGCTAAAACTCCAATATTTGGCCACCTGATGCCAAGTACTGACTCATTGGAAAAGACTCTGATGTGGGGAAAGATTGAGGGCAGGAGAAGGGAACGACAGGATGACGTGGTTGGATGGCATCACCAACTCAGTGAGTTTGTGCAAACTCAAGGAGATGGTGATGGCACACGTTAATACCATAAAACTATCCCTGAAAATGTTTAATCACAAGCTGGTCCTTTTGCTGACTTGAGACCTGAAAGAATTAGGAAAAAAGAAAACAACTAAAATGAGATCTACAAATACTGGAGATTGTGGAATTTTTGAATAGACTATATAGTCATATATTTAATATTATAAGTAAAAGAGGAATTTAAGAGTATGTGTAAGACAAGAGAAATAATAATTAACCTGGTGCAATATTAAAACAAAACAAGTACAAAATTAAAGAAATGGAAACTATAACAAGGTGATATGATGGTGATAAAAGTGTTCTAAATGGCTCATGGTGATGGTGCACAACTGCATGAATATTTTAAGAGCCCTGAGTTATATACTTTGGATGGGTGAATTACATGGGATATGAATTACATCTTAACAAAACTGTTGCATTTCCTT
The DNA here is from genome assembly GCF_023091745.1 of Budorcas taxicolor. Lineage (NCBI taxonomy): Eukaryota > Metazoa > Chordata > Mammalia > Artiodactyla > Bovidae > Budorcas > Budorcas taxicolor. The sequence goes on along the minus strand of NC_068924.1, from coordinate 3,667,719 downwards.
TAGAAGGTGTTCCTCTATTGTTCAATGGGATGATCTGTTTCACAGAAGAAAAATCTTGACGTGAGAGATGGAAATGAAGAGAACAGAAAACATTAATAAATTTGAGAGGAATTAGATTAATCTGCATTAGATTTTCACTGCTACATAAGTTTGAAATTAGAAAGTAATGTGCTTAACAGAATACTCTTCATCGTCCTGGAAGACGAACATACTAGACCAAACCTAGAAAACTGGATATACTTTTGGAAAACTGAAAATTCTTCTCGAAGCAGACTTTCTTATCACTACTTAAATTATAAATTATGAATGTTTATCTTCCAGAATGAGAAACCAATTATATTCAGAACGTAGAATGGTTTATATACTGATTATATAGTTGGACTAATTTGCTGAGCAGATAGTTCTGCATCATAGGGTTAGTATGACATAAAAAAAAGGCTTCTTTTTCAATTAAAAAAAATTTGAATCATAAATTCCATTCAAGGAAATGCACAAATATTAAGTTCATATTTGATGAATTTTGACAGCTGCATGAATCTGTCACCCATATGTTAAGATATAGGTGATTTCAGGGACTTTCCTGGTGGTTCAGTGGTTAAAATTTTATCTTCTAATGTAGGGGATACAAGTTCAATCCCTGGTTGAAGAATTAAAATCCCTCATGCCTGGAGACCAAAATACCAAAACATAAAGCATAAGTACTATTGTAACAAATTCAATGAAGACTTTAAAAATGGCACACATCAGAGAATGTATAAAAAAAATGGTATGTAATTTCCATTACCCCAGAAAGAACACATGTGCCAAATCTCAGTCAATCCTACCTCAGCCAGAGACAGCCATTACTTCAAAATATTTCACCATAATTAAATGTATAAATGCTTTTGAGATTCATCCATGCTGTTGGATAAACAATGACATTTGTGAGAAGCTACTAGACTGATTTCCAAATTTATTTCATCACTTTTACATTTTTACCAGCAGCTGTAGGAGGGAGTTTCAGTCGCTCCACACATTTGTTGTAACTTGGTGTTATTTTTTTCTACATTTAGCTATTATAGTTAGATAGATGATAGCAGCATCATCACATTGTGGCTTTAATTGACATTTTACTGATGACTAATGATATGGAATACCCTTATGGCTTACTAGCCCTGTTGCTGGTATATAAACCTTGGTGAAATATCCATTTTTTATTTGGATTGCTTTTCTTTTTTACCATACAGCTCTAGAAGTTGTTTATATATTCTCAATCAAAGTATTTTGCAAGTTATATTTATGGCTTATTTTACCCAGTCTGCAGTTTGTATGTTCATATTTTTAGCAATGTGAACAAAATGTTTTAATTTAGATAACATTCTTTTTTATTTATTTAGAGTTTTTTATGTCTTGTTTATAAACATTTTTGTCCACTTCAATGAAAAATATAAGCTTTACAATGCAAGGTTTTTCATTTAGATCTTTACTCTATCTCATGTTGAACTTTCTGTGATGGTGTGAGATATGGGTTAAGGTCTATCTTTTTCTCATATGTAGTACCAGTCTTCCAGCACAATTTGTTCCAAAATTTATTACAAAGAATGGCCTTTCTCCGCTTTACTGCTTTGATATCTTATTGAAAGTGAATGGTTTGCAAGAGTGTTAGTCTTTTTAATTAAATTCTTTATTCTGTTAAGTTGAATACTGCATTTTCTTGACTAATGTAGCACTCTAGAAAATTCCAGAAAGTCTTCTGTTTTATTGACTATGCTAAACCACTTGTGTGATCACAACAAACTGTGGAAAATTCTTAAAGAGATGAGAATACCAGGCCACATGACCTGCCTCCTGAGAAACATGTATAAAGGTCAAGAAACAGCAGAATCAGACAAGGAACAGTGGATTGTTTCAAAACTGTGAAAGGAGTACATCAAGGCAGTATATTGTCACCCTGCTTATTTAAATTATATGCGGAGTACATCATGCGAAATGCCAGGCTGGATAAAGCTTAAACTGGAGTCAAGATAGACAGGAGAAATATCAGTAACCTCAGATAGGCAGATGACACCACCCTTATGGCAGAAAGCAGAGAGGAATTAAAGAGCCTCTTCATGAAGGTGAAAGAGCAGAATGAAAGAGCTGGCTTAAATCTCAACATTCAAAAGTGAAGATCGTGGCATCTGGTCCCATCACTTCACAGCAAATAAATGGAGAAAAAATGGAAACAGTGATACAATTTTCTTGGGCTGCAAAATCACTGCAGAGGATGATTGCAGCCTTGTAATTCTAAGATGCTTGCTCCTTGTAAGAAACGCTATGACAAACCTAGACAGCGTATTAAAAAGCAGAGACATTACTTTGCTAACAGAGGTCTGTTTAGTCAAAGGTATGATTTTTCCAGTATTCTTGTATGGATGTGAGAGTTGGCCCATGAAGAAGGCTGAGCGCTAATGAACTGACACTTTTGAACTGTGGTGCTAGAGAAGACTCTTAAGAATCCTTGGACAGCAGTGAGATCAAACCAGTCAATCCTAAAGAAATCAACCTTGAATATTCATTGAAAGGACTGATGCTGAAGCTGAAGCTCCAATACTTTGGCCACCTGATGTGAAGAGCTGAGTCATTGGAAAAGATGCTGATTCTAGGAATGATTGAGGGCAAGAGGAGATGGAGGTCGAAAGAGGTTTAGACACTTGGATGGCATCATCAACTCAATGGATGTAACTTTGAGCAAACTCCAGGAGATAGTGAAGGGCAACCGGTATCCAAGGGTTTGCAAAGAGTCAGACATGACTGAGAGACTGAACAAGAACAGTACATATATTATTCACACAAAGAGTACAATGCATACATATAAAGAGAGAATTAACATTGGAATGATATTATTGTAATTCATTGGCATGTTATATTTCTGTATTGGTATTTTCACTTTGCTGTCTTTATTTCTTGATTAGTCTATCCAGAGTTTTGTCAATTAGATTTCATTGTTTTTCCTCATTTGTTTATTCATTTTTAAAAATTAATTTTCACTATTCTTTTGACTTTCCTTCATTTTGTTTACTTTTATTTTTTCATTTGCTCTTTTTCTAGTATCTTAATGTAGATGCAAGGATCATTGATATTGAGCCATTCTTCTTCTTTTATTAAAAACATTACATTAATTTTCTATTGCTGCCATAAAAAATGCACCTGAAACTGGGCAGCTTAAATAACAGAAATTTTGTCTCACGGTTTTTATTGGAGTCTAGAAATCTGAGATCAATGTTTTGGCAAAATGAATTCTTTCTGAGAGCTATGAGGTATAATCTGTTCTAGGTCTCTCTCCTAGCTTCTGGTGGTTTTCTGGCAAATTTTGATATTCCTTTTCTTGTACCAACATTATCCCAATCTCTGCCTTTGTCTTCATGTGGCTTTCTTCCTGTGTGTGTGCTTGTGTCCAACATTCCATTTTTTTTGTAAAGTCACCAGTTAACTTTGATTAGGAGTTCACCCTCTTCCAGTATGATCTTAATTCCATATGCAGAGACTTTATTTCTAAATAAAGTCACATTCTAAGTACTGCAACTTAGGACTTCCACATACAAATTTGGAGAAGCAGAATTCAACCTATAGTAAGCATGGAACTCTAAACTCCATTCTAAGTATTGCATCGAAAAGATACGTTGAAATGTCATATATTCACTGTTGGGCTTCCCTGATGGCTCAATGATAAAGAGCTAGTCTGCCAGTGCAGGAGACAAGGGCTTGATATGTAGATCACAAAGGTTCCCTGGAGAAGGAAATGGTAACTCATTCCAGCCTTCTTGCCTGGGAAATTCCACGGACAGAGGAGTCTGGCAGGCTACAGTCCATGGATTTGCAAAAGAGTCAGACATGACTGAGAATAAACAATAACAACAATATTCACTGTCCTTCAGTTTGAAATATTTCCATTATTTCTTCAATAATTTATGTATTTAAATTATTTGATGTTATAAATGTCTTTTATTTATCTATTTTTTGCTTTTACTTGGAGGATAATTGCTTTACAATGCTTAATTGGATTCTGCCATAAAACAATGTGAGTCACTCATAAGTGTAAAGTAACTAACTTTTGTCTTAGAAATGTGTTCAGGTTTCTTTGCTGATGAAGTCAGACTGTGATAACTTTCTATTTACACTATCTGGTGAAGTGATTTTAATTTCTTTTCCCCATTTTTTACTGGAGTGTTTGTTTCTCTAATTATTGAGTTTTAAGAGCTCTTTACATATTCTGGATACAAATAGTGTATCAATATGTGACTCCCAAGTATTTTCTCTCAGTCTATGACTTTCCTCACTAGTGTCTTTAAAGAGCAGAAATTTTTGATTTTAATTAATCAAAATTCATCAATTATTTTTCTCTTTTGGATCATGGTTTTGCTGTTGTAGGTAAGATCTAGGTCACAAACATAATCTCCTATAATTCATTCTAGAATTTAAATAATTTATATGGAATTTAATTTTTATTTTAAATTGAATCTATGATCCATTTTGCATTAGCTTCTACATGATGTGAGTTATGAATTGACTTTTATTTTTAACACAGAGATATCTATTTCTTTCTCATCTATTTGAAGTATTTTATCTTGCAGTATTGTAGTGCAGCCTTTGACGTTTTCTTACTGCTATTTTGGGACTCCGTTGTTTTATTGACAAGGCTCTGGCTTTTTCATGTATTTGCGGATAAGTTGTTCATATCTTTTGGTGGGACGGGTCCGGAGCAGAATTTGCAGTGAGTCTAGATCTCTTCTACCGTAGGAGATTTTTGTGATCTTCACTAACTCTTGGATTATTTACTGAAGTCTCTTATTCCTATCTTGTGCAGACTCCCACGTATAGCCTCTGTTGTGTTCTTTCCCTGGTAGTTATGTCTTGCTCATCCTTACTGAGACCTGCCCTAAGTATGTGTATTTTAGTGTTTAGCTGAAAATTCAAGGAGACATTCTATGAAGAGTCTGGAACTCATTTTCTGCACAATTCTCTCCTCTGTGGTACTCTGTTCCATAAATGCCAGCCTCTCCAGAAGAGCAGAACTCTAATTTCTATCTACTGAACTCAGTGAAACAACTGTGCTATATATGAACTTCCATGCACTTTAGCCTGGAAAGTGGCTTCAGGAAGAAAGCAGGGGTTAATGAAATTTAAGTCTTTATTTCTTCTGTCCAGATTTGCCATTCTATGCACCATGCTCTAAAACATCTAGAAATATTTACTTCATATATTTGGTCCATTTTACAGCTGTTTACAGTTGGGGAGTAGTAACTTCATTGTGGCTAACAGCAGGTAAAAATCATGTTTTAAAACAATCAAATTGCTTGGTTTCTTCTATCTTAAACCAAATTCTCTGAGTATCATTTCACTTGTCTCGTCTATTCTGTTCCCTATTACCCTCTTCTTACAGTATTTTTTTCAATCCTAGTATAGTTCTTTTATGAATTTGACTATTTCATTTCTCTTTAATCAAGTTGCTATGTGGCCAATAGCTACCCTGAATAAATCTTTTTTTTTTTTTAATTTTTTACTTTTGTTTAAGCAATTTGTACAGGTGACACCTCCATCAGGTTAGGGCCTAGAATGTAACAGATGAAAACTGATGTCAGGTAAATTTGTCTAGTTAGATACTGTCTTTGAAAGATATTACCTTTCAGATAGACATTGTCATTCAGATAGATATTGTCTTTGCAGCCTTTCCTTTCTAGATAAGACCTTGTCATGGTAAGAGATAATAAGTAGTCCAATTTGGGATGGTCTTAAGAACTATTATTAGACCCATTTATGGGATTTTCAGGGAGGGCTAGGAAAGAGGGGAGAGGTGGGCTAGAGTTAGTCATAGGATGGTCTTGGCAGGGATTAATAGGAAATTGTAAACCATGAAATTTCTGGAATATTTAATGATCTTATCTTTAAAATTTATGAATCTGCATGTAGTTAATGTTAGATCAGTTTGCTTGTAATATTATCTTGGGCCACATGGATTTAATTGAACTGATTATTAAAGGAGTTTGCACTTAGCCTGGGATTTCCATCATGATGTGGTCTGGCACAGCATATGTGTTTTAAGAGTCAGGAAACACTTTGCAAGTTTATTTCTTCATTCCACATAGCCCAGATGCCAGCAGGGTTTTTTTTTTTTTTTTTTTCACTTCATACACATGCAAGAATTATCAACTATATTGTAGGTATTGCATAATGGAATTTAACTTTTAAAGCTTAGAAAGAAATGGAGTAGAACCAAATTCAGAATCTTGAAAAAAGTCTTTATGATTAATAATATACATTTTCTGAAAGTAAATCAGAATTATATTCTCAGTACCATACATTATTGAATGGATGAATGAATGCAATTTTAAAAAGGTTATGAGATGAGGCAGGAATTGGTAATGTGTATAATCTTTTAGCCTTATAAACATAATAGAGTGAATAATACAGACACCTGAAATCTATAGTGTAAGAAGCTATATAAAGTTAAGATATGTTAGATAGCTTCCCATGTAGTGCTTTGAATCCCTGGTAATGATTTACCTCTTGTTATAGTTTCATTGGAGTAGTGGAGAGAGGAAAGGATAAGGAATTGTATAGGCACTGGTCATTAGCCTGGTAGTTCTATTATTAGCTGTGAGATTATTGGGAAAGAATGACTTCCCTAATATCAGTTCCTTCATCTGAAAAATATTATTCATGGAAGAGAATTAAATGTTTAACTGAATATGATAAACATTGTAGCTGCTCATAAAATATTACTTAGCTTCCCTTTCCCTTTTCATCATGGCAATCCATACATGCATATACTAAGGTAATAATTTTCTTATTAATGATAATTGTTTATTTGTTTCTCTGTTTAAATGCAGAGGTCCATACAGAGAAAGCAGAGAGGAAAAAAAATACAATAAAGATAGGTAAGACACATTTCATGGCTCAAATCTTGAGCTGGGTGGAAATACAAACTATTGGAGAGAAAAAGTAGGTAAGATTGTATTTTTGATGTATGTAGTATTCATTCATTTGGTTTATTTGCACAGACTGAAACAGAGCAGACATGAGTGAAATTTAGTTCATGAAATGGTGGAGAAGGTGGAGAGAAGGTGGACAGGACATTTAAGATGAGGCTGAATGGAGACCAGAATTAAATAACATAGGATCTAATCTGCTATGTTAAATATTTTTAATTTTTGGAGAAAAATGAAATCACTGAAAATTTTGAATTATTGCAATGCAACTGATTTGTAGTGTAAGAAAATCTTTTTCTCCTCATGTGGGATGAATATGTTTGAAGAGGAAAGAGTGCTCATGCAGAAAAAGCTAAGAAACTGGTAGATTCATGCAAGGCTGTTATAGCCTTGATTTGCATTAGGGTGGTGGCAGTGGAGATGAACACTTAGATAAAATAGGAAGGTAGTTAAAAGTTAGTCTCAACAGGATTGTGCCCAGCAGGCTTATCCTACTTCAAAAGCCCCCCAAACCTCCTGAACCCAAAGCCCTGGAGAGATTTTCTGCATTCTTTAAACTCAAGTGCTACGTGCATTTTGATGACTTCTCTCCCACAGGCAGGGTTGGTGGATTATTATTTTAGCACCTGGCAAATGAATCCTTTAAGACAGTGAATTTCAATCCTAGATACATATTCAAGTCATGTGGAGAACTTTTAAACATTTCTATTATCTGCCTCTTGTTCTAGACTGACTATTTAAGAGGAGTGACAGAGCAAAAGTATTACTTAAAAGTTCCTCAGTTTGCTCAAGTGTGAATTTAAGGATGAGAACCAGCACTTTAAGGCATTTAACACACTGGCATTTTAGTTGTCCTTTCCATGAGGCTATTACTCATTGTGGACCAGAAATGTTGACTCATCTTTGTATCCTAAGGGTTTAGCACAGAAATGACGCACCCTTAATTTACTGGTATGTATTAAAATATGCAAATTGGATTACTTGTATTAGCTAATTGAGGTTCTCCTGCTCATGAAGATGACTGGAAATAAGTCAGGGGAGATTTATGAAAAGACTGTACTAGAAATGCTTTCCTAAATAATGATGGAAGCAGGCATTTAAAATCATAGGAAATAAAGATGTAAAATGTAGCTTTTACAAAAATATAAACTTTCTGTTCATGGCATATGGCCTGTTTGGCGTTCTGCCCAAGGATTTTTTGTTTCTCATCTATAAAGAAAGTCACACTTTAAAAAATGTATATGTTTCAATAGATATGCATTGCTCTAAATTACTCAAGCTAATTTTCTACTTTGACCCTAATGTCTTATCTATTTGCAGGCACAGAGGCACTCTCTATTCTTGCGGATGTAGGGAGGGTACAGACTAATTTATTTTACCTATTCATCTAGCTTTGAGAGACAAGAAAAGCCTATTTCTCTGCAAGCTTTATTATATTACTAGTTTTGGAAAGACATTGAAGCTTGTCTATTACCATAATTCATGGGGATGGGATTTCACTGGCTTGTAATATAGCACCTGTTCACTTTTTAAAGAAACCATTTGATCCCATCATAAAGTGGCTGAACAATTTAATATAAAGCAAAATTAGCCTACAAGAAAGCCTGGATGAGTTCTGGGGGACACTTTCTATCCTGACCATGACTCTGGCTCCATAGCAAAGTATCTGAACACTTGCACAGCTTAGTGGTGAATTGAATCAATGCTATCATTTTCTTCCCCCTCATGTTAGCACAATGTATGCCTTTAGAAAATTATAGTTCTATTAAGCAGGAGACGAAAAGACCAATTCAGACACTTTAGCTATATTGGTCTCCTGTCTGGGAGGACAGAACTTGGCCAGGGACTACTAAATAGTGCTGGGTGTTGACAAAGACACAGCAGGACTACACCCAGTAAAATAATAATAATAATAAAACCTGAGACCAGGAAGTCAGGGAAAACTCAGAGGTGCGTTTGAAATGGAGTTACAGAAGGGTGTGTGTGTGTATGTATGTTAGTCGCTCAGTTGTGGCCAACTCTGAGACTCCAGAGGGTTTGTGTGTGTGTGTGGCAGTGGGGGGGGGGAGGGTGATAGTAAAGCTGAGGCCAAATGCAACAGAGAGACTCTAAGACAAGGAACAGGGAAGAAGCTAAGAGTGAAGCCCAAAGCCAGAGCCTTAAGAGATTGCCTGAAATAAGATCCTGAGAGAGGGTGGCCTCTAATAGGTACTTGTTCCTCCAACTGCAAGTCAGAAGAATCGTGTTTTTCATGATTTCCTTTTAACTTCATGGAGCTTATAGGTCTCATATATGATCTTTCTAATCCTAATTGCTTAGATCCAAAATTCTGCTATACCACTGCAGCACTTCATGGCATGAGGTTTGTCAACTAATCTCATTCTTGGTTCCTGTATTAGTTTTTTATTACCAGGTAACAAACTATCACAAATTTACTGGCTTAAATCCACACACATTTATTTCACAGGTTCTGAGGGTTAGAAATCTGGACATAGCTTACCTGTGTGCCAGCTGGGTGGCAGTCTCATCTGGAGGCTGTCCTGGGAAGAACCCACTTCCAAGCTCATTTGGTTTGTTGGCAGAGTCTTGTTCCCTGTGGTTGTAGGAACTAAACTTCTCTACAGTTTCTATATATTGCTTCTATAAACCACCTGCTGTTCCTTTGTGGCAGGTGAGTTTGGGCCTCCTCACAGAATGGCAGCTTCAGGGCAGTTCACTGCTTCCGTGGTGGCATAGGGCTCCAAAACCATGTTTCGTAAACAACATATGATCTGTACCACCTTTTCTAATCTTGCCAAAGTACACTCGGAATCCCTTTTGCTGCCTTCTGCTCATTACACGTGAGTTCTAAACTTTCCCATATTTAAGAGGAGGGAAATTATGCTCCACCCCGAGGGGTATAACAAGATTATAAAAGAACATGGGCAGTGGGAATGGCATTCCAGTCATTGTTGTACTACACAGTGTACTATAGGAGGGAAGAGTCAGATTTGACAGTTAAATACAAGATGTATATCCAGAAATGCATGTATTTTTAACTTTTGACTAAAACAGGTAAGTCATGATAAAGATTACTTTAAGGATTTAATATTTTTATGAACATCATATTTATGGTAGTTGGTATAAATATGCACTTGCTCCAATATGAGGCATACACAGATTTGTATGGACTAGTCCTAAAAGTGTTTATGGAATTAATAAATTATGTAAAAGACTGTTGCTTTGGACTATTTAGATGAAAGCATCTGGAAGGAAATTGAAAAAAAAAAAAGATAGGAAACAGGAGGGGAGCCTTAGCTTTCAGAACCTTCACTCAGTGTCACCAACTTGGGTGAGGCAGCTGGTTCTCTTGTCTGGCTTGTCACTGATGTACGGCTGTCTGATGCTGATTATCTGCATGAATATGGTACATTATTTAGATGTTTTTTAAATACTTTTCACTTCTACTTATATGAGGTACCTAAAATAGAATAGTCAAATTCAGAGAGTCAGAAGCTACACTGGTAGGTGCCAGGGGCCTGGGGGAGAGGTGGGAAATGGGGGAGTGAGGGTGGGGAATCAGTGTTTCATGGTGACAGAGTTTCAGTTTAGGGAGGTAAAAAGTTCAGGACACGGATGATGGCAAGATTTGCACAACAGTGTGAATGTGCTTGGTGCCACTGAACTGTACAGTTGCTGTGCTAAGTCCTTTAGTCACATTCAACTCTTTGCGATCCCATGGACTGTAGCCCACCAGGCTCCTCGGTCGATGGAATTTTCCAAACAAGAATACTGGAGTGGGTTGCCATTTCCTACTCCAGAGGTTTTTCCCAAACCAGGGATCGAATCCATGTCTCTTGTGTCTCCTGCATTGGCAGTTGATTCTTTACCATTGGTACCACCTGTAAAGACCAAACAGTACAGTAGAATATGGTTAAAACAGTATGTTTTATATTATGTGACTTTTTAAAACAATTTTAAAAAGTTAAGAAATATATAGTAATTTTTGTCTATTCAGTTCAGTTCAGTCGCTCAGTCGTATCTGACTCTTTGCAACCCCATGAATCGCAGCACGCCAGGCCTTCCCTGTCCATCACCAACTCCCGGAGTTCACTCAGACTCAAGTCCATTGAGTCAGTGATGCCATCCAGCCATCTCATCCTTGGTCATCCCCTTCTTCTCCTGCCCCCAAATCCCTCCCAGCATCAGAGTCTTTTCCAATGAGTCAACTCTTCACATGAGGTGGCCAAAGTACTGGAGTTTCAGCTTTAGCATCATTCCTTCCAAAGAAATTCCAGGGCTGATCTCCTTCAGAATGGACTTGTTGGATCTCCTTGCAGTCCAAGGGACTCTCAAGAGTCTTCTCCAACACCACAGTTTAAAAGCATCACTTTTTTGGCACTCAGCCTTCTTCACAGTCCAACTTTCACATCCATACATGATCACAGGGAAAACCATAGCCTTGACTAGACAGACATTTTTACTTTCCTTCTTTCCATTCAATGTCACAATGATTCTATGAAAGGCTATATCAAATACTAATGACAGGCTGAACCCAAGCTCAAGTCCAGCTCCTTTGTTGATTTAACTTCTCTTTGAGGCCAAAGATGGAGTCATCATATTGCTGCTGCTCTAAAATGTAAGCTAGAGGAGGCACAAGCTGGAATCAAGATTGCTGGAAAAATATCAATAACCTCAGATATGCAGATGACACCACCCTTATGGCAGAAAGTGAAGAGGAGCTAAAAAGCCTTTTGATGAAAATAAAAAAGGAGAGCAAAAAAGTTGGCTTAAAGCTCAACATTCAGAAAACTACTATCATGGCATCTGGTCCCATCACTTCATGGCAAACAGACGGGTAAACAATGGAAACAGTGCCTAAATTTATTTTTCTGGGCTCCAAAATCATTGCAGATGGTGACTGCAGCCATGAAATTAAAAGATGCTTATGACCAAACTAGACAGCATATTAAAAAGCAGAAACATTACTTTGTCAACAAAGGTCTGTCTAGTCAAGGCTACGGTTTTACCAGTGGACATGTATGGATGTGAGAGTTGGACTATAAAGAAAGCTGATCTCCATAGTGGTTGTACTAGTTTGCATTCCCACCAACAGTGTAGGAGGGTTCCCTTTTCTCCACACCCTCTCCAGCATTTCTTGCTTGCAGATTCTTGGATCACAGACATTCTGACTGGTGTGAAGTGGTACCTCACTGTGGTTTTGATTTGCATTTCTCAGATAATGAGTGATGTTGAGCATCTTTTCATGTGTTTGTTAGCCATCCGTATGTCTTCTTTGGAGAAATGTCTATTTAGAGATTCCTTAAAAAATTGCAAATAGAACTGCCTTATGACCCAGCAATCCCACTGCTGGGCATACACACTGAGGAAACCAGAATAGAAAAAGACACATATACCCCAATGTTCATCGCAGCACTGTTTATAATAGCCAGGACATGGAAAAAACCTAGATGTCCATCAGCAGATGAATGGATAAGAAAGCTGTGGTACATATACACAATGGAGTATTACTCAGCCATTAAAAAGAATACATTTGAATCAGTTCTGATGAGATGGATGAAACTAGAGCTGATTATACAGAGTGAAGTAAGCCAGAAAGAAAAACACCAATACAGTATACTAACACATAGATATGGAATTTAGAAAGATGGCAATGATGACCCTGTATGCAAGACAGCAAAAAACACACAGATGTGTATAGCGGACTTTTGGTCTCAGAGGGAGAGGGAGAGGGTGGGATGATTTGGGAGAGTGGCATTGAAACATGTATACTATCATGTAAGAACCGAATCACCAGTCTATGTCCGATGCAGGATACAGCATGCTTGGGGCTGGTGCACGGGGATGACCCAGAGAGATGTTATGGGGAGGGAGGTGGGAGGGGGGTTCATGTTTGGGAACGCATGTACACCCACGGTGGATTCATGTCAATGTATGGCAAAACCAATACAGTATTGAAAAGTAAAATAAAGTAAAAATAAAAATTAAAAAAAAAAAAAGAAAGCTGAGCACTGAAGAATTGATGCTTTTGAACTGTGGTGTTGGAGAATACTCATGAGAGTGCCTTGGACTGCAAGGAGATCCAACCAGTCCATCCTAAAGGAGATCAGTCCTGGGTGCTCATTTGAAGGACTGATGCTGAGGCTGAAACTCCAATACTTTGACCCCCCGATGTGAAGAGCTGACTCATTTGAAAAGACCCTGATGCTGGGAAAGATTGAGGGTGGGAGGAGAAGGGGACGACAGAACATGAGATGATTGGATGTCATCACCGACTCAATGGACATGGGTTTTGGTGGACTCTGGGAGTTGGTGATGGACAGGGAAGCCTGGCGTGATGCGGTTCATGGGGTCGCAAAGAGTCAGACATGACTGAGCGACCGAACTGAACTGAAAGAGCAAGCTTTATCTTGAATTCTGGCCCTGTTAGATATTGGTTATATGACCTTGGCCTAGTTATTTAATTTTTATGAGCCTGTGTTCTCATCTGTAAAATTGGGGAAAATAATACCTGACAGAAATTATATGAGATAGTGAATATGAAATGTAGGACTGTTCTTGGCACATAGAAGTTAATCAATAAATAAAACTGCAATTTTCTGGCTCAGTCTGATTGTTAGGATGACTAGAGGGAAAAAAAAAGCACCAAATGTCTAGTTTGAATATCCATTATAAAAGTGGCCTTCAGTCAACTGTGAGCTAATTTATGAATTGTGAAGTTTCACCTACAGTAATATAAATAAATTCTCCACATTGGAAGAGTATATTTCAGGTCTATGTGTAACTAACAACTAAGTGAAATATTGAATAACTTAAAAAATGTTAAGTGAGCATTTTGTTTCACTGGAGTCAATGCAGATGAGGCAAAATACCTTATGTGATCTCTGGTGGCATAACTATACGGAGTCCTTAAAATTAATGCAATGATATTTAAGGACCTCCATCAGTTTTAGCATTGATCGCTGAAGAAGGCTTTCTTTTCTCTTCTTGCTATTCTTTGAAATTCTGCTTCAGATGCCTATATCTTTCCTTTCCTCCTTTGCTTTTCACTTCTCTTCTTTTCACAGCTATTTGTAAGGCCTCCCCAGACAGCCATTTTGCTTTTTTGCATTTCTTTTCCATGGGGATGGTCTTGATCCCTTTCTCCTGTACAATGTCACGAACCTCATTCCATAGTTCATCAGGCACTCTATCTATCAGATCTATTTCCTTAAATCTATTTCTCATTTCCCCTGTATAATCATAAGGGATTTGATTTACGTCATACCTGAATGGTCTAGCGGTTTTCCCTGCTTTCTTCAATTTGAGTCTGAATTTGGCAATAAGGAGTTCATGATCTGAGCCACAGTCAACTCCCAGTCTTGTTTTTGTTGACTGTATAGAGCTTCTCCATCTTTGGCTACAAAGAATATAATCAATCTGATTTTGGTGTTGACCATCTGGTGATGTCCATGTGTAGAGTCTTCTCTTGTGTTGTTGGAAAAGAGTGTTTGCTATGACCAGTGCATTTATTAGTCTTTGCCCTGCTTCATTCCACATTCCAAGGCCAAATTTGCCTGTTACTCCAGGTGCTTCTTGATTTCCTACTTTTGGATTCCAGTCCCCAATAAAGAAAAGGACATCTTTTTTGGGTGTTAGTTCTAAAAGGTTGTAGGTCTTCATAGAACCATTCAACTTCAGTTTCTTCAGCCTTACTGGTTGGGGCATAGACTTGGATTACTGTGATATTGAATGGTTTGCCTTGGAGACGAACAGAGAAAATTCTGTCATTTTTGAGACTGCATCCAAGTACTGCATTTTAGACTCTTTTGTTGACCATGATGGCTACTCCATTTCTTCTGAGGGATTCCTGCCCGCAGTAGTAGGTATAATGGTCATCTGAGTTAAATTCACCCATTCCAGTCCATTTTAGTTCACTAATTCCTAGAATGTTGACGTTCACTCTTGCCATCTCTTGTCTGACCACTCCAATTTGCCTTGATTCATGGACCTGACATTCCAGGTTCCTATGCAATATTGCTCTTTACAGCCTCGGACCTTGCTTCTATTGCCAGTCACATCCACAACTGGGTATTGTTTTGCTTTGGCTCCATCCCTTCATTCTTTCTGGAGTTATTTCTCCACTGATCTCCAGTAGCATATTGGGCACCTACTGACCTGGGGAGTTCCTCTTTCAGTATCCTATCATTTTACCTTTTCCTACTGTTCATAGGGTTTTCAAGGCAAGAATACTGAAGTGGCTTGCCATTCCCTTCTCCAGTGGACCACATTCTGTCAGACCTCTCCACCATGATCCGCCTATCTTGCATTGCCCAGCGGGCATGGCTTAGTTTCACTGAGTTAGACAAGGCTGTGGTCCTAGTGTGATTAGATTGACTAGTTTTCTGTGAGTATGGTTTCAGTGTGTCTGCCCTCTGATGCCCTCTTGCAACACCTACCATCTTACTTGGGTTTCTCTTACCTTGGGCGTGGGGTATCTCTTCACAGCTGCTCCAGCAAAGCACAGCCACTCCTCCTTACCTTGGATGAGGGGTATCTCCTCACCACCACCCTTCCTGACCTTCAACGTGGGATGGCTCCTCTAGGCTCTCCTGTGCACGTGCAGCCACTGCTCCTTGGACGTGAGGTTGCTCCTCCTGGCCACCGTCCCTGGCCTCGGGTGCCACCCCTGGCCTCAGATGCGGGGTGGCTCCTCTCGGCTGCTGTCCCTGACCTCGCACGCAGGGTAGCTCCTCCCGGCTGCCGTCCCTGGCCTCAGAGGTGGGGTAGCTCCTCCTGGCAGAACAGAAAGGGAAAGACTAGAGATCTCTTCAAGAAAAATAGAGATACCAAGGGAACATTTCATGCAAAGATGGGCTCGATAAATGACAGAAATGGTATGGACCTAACATATTAAGAACATATAAAGAAGAGGCAGCAAGAATACACAGAAGAACTGTACAAAAAAGATCTTCAAGACCTGGATAATCACAATGGTGTGATCACTCATCTAGAGCCAGACATCCTGGAATGTGAAGTCAAGTGGACCTTAGAAAGCATCACTACGAATAAAGCTAGTGGAGGTGATGGCATTCCAGTTGAGCTATTTCGAATCCTGAAAGATGGTGCTGTCAAAGTGCTGCACTCAATATGCCAGCAAATTTGGAAAACTCAGCAGTGGCCACAGGACTGGAAAAGGTCAGTTTTCATTCCAATCCCAAAGAAAGACAATGCCAAAGAATGCTCAAAGTACCACACAATTTCACTCATCTCACATGCTAGTAAAGTAATGCTCAAAATTCTCCAAGCCAGGCTTCAGCAATACATGAAACGCGAACTTTTTGATGTTCAAGCTGGTTTTGGAAAAGGCAGAAGAAACAGAGATCAAATTGCCAACATCCTCTGGATCATGGAAAAAGCAAGAGAGTTCCAATAAAACATCTATTTCTGCTTTATTGACTATGCCAAAGCCTTTGACTGTGTGGATCACAATCAACTTTGGAAAATTCTGAGAGAGATGGGAGTACCAGACTACCTGGCCTGCCTCTTGAGAAATCTGTATGCAGGTCAGGAAGCAACAGTTAGAACTGGACCTGGAACAACAGACTGGTTCCAAATAGGAAAAGGAGTCATCAAGGCTGTATATTGTCACCCTGCTTATTTAACTTCTATGCAGAGTACCTCATGAGAAACGCTGGGATGGAAGAAAAACAAGCTGGAATCAAGACTGCCGGGAGAAATATCAATAACCTCAGATATGCAGATGACACCACCCTTATGGCAGAAAGTGAAGAGGAACTAAAAAGTCTCTTGATGAAAGTGAAAGAAGAGAGTGAAAAAGTTGGCTTAAAGCTCAACATTCAGAAAACGAAGATCATGGCATCTGGTCCCGTCACTTCATGGGAAATAGATGGGGAAACAGTGGAACCAGTGTCAGACTTTATTTTTTTGGGTTCCAAAATTACTGCAGATTTTGAATGCAGCCATGAAATTAAAAGACGCTTATCCCTTGGAAGAAAAGTTATTATCAATCTAGATAGCACATTCAAAAGCAGAGACATTACTTCGTCGGCTAAAGTCCATCTAGTCAAGGCTATGGTTTTTCCAGTAGTCATGTATGGATGTGAGAGTTCGACTGTGAAGAAAGCTGAGCACCGAAGAATTGATACTTTTGAACTGTGATGTTGGAGAAGACTCTTGAGAGTCCCTTGGACTGCAAGGATATCCAACCAGTCCATTCTGAAGGAGATCAGCCCTGGGATTTCTTTGGAAGGAATGATGCTAAAGCTGAAACTCCAGTACTTTGGCCACCTCATGCGAAGAGTTGACTCATTGGAAAAGACATTGATGCTGGGAGGGATTGGGGGTGGGAGGAGAAGGGGACGAATGAGGATGAGATGGCTGGATGGCATCACTGACTCGATGGACGTGAGTTTGAGTGTTCTCCAGGAGTTGGTGATGGACAGGGAGGCCTGGCATGCTGCGATTCATGGGGTCGCAAAGAGTCAGACATGACTGAGCGACTGAACTGAAGTTTGGTTTTAGCTCACCTTTTCCTGAGATCTATAATTCCTCATGATAGATGTTATATGCACAGAATATTAGGGCATGGTTTTTATGAAAGGATGCTGAGTGTGATTTAGGAAGCTTTTTGCATCCAGTTGATAATAAGCTGATAATCATGTGTATCGCTCATCCTGTTTGTGACACCAATTGTCTTGCTGTTCACACTGTTTGTACTCGTCACTGAACCTAGAATAGGCAAGATGTGAGCTATGAGGCTGGAAGGAGACTCGAGGAGCAGTAGGAACTGCAGACGTGTTTATTCTCTCTTGGCTGACGCAGCAGCCATAGCAGAAGCCCCTCTTGTGGCTGATCCAACAGACACAGCCATGGCTCAGCAGTAATGTCACTGTTTTCTAGGAAGAGCTCTTATATGTGTACCACACAAAGAAGCCCATGACCAAGCAAGTGCCTCGTGACGTGCATGCAAGTGCTACAAATGATCTCAGCTATTACATAGTCACTATTTACACAATGTTGGGCAAGAGAGCCTGAACACGCCATCCTGGACAATTTACTCTCTCCCCACACTGTGTTGTCTTGTTATGTTTTAAATCCCTTGATTAATATGAGATTCTTTCACTGGTATAAACTATTTTCCCAGACAGTTTTCATAAAACATTGATTCTTAGAAGGTATATATTCGCGGGAAATGTTCTGCCACTAAGCAACCTCAGAAAAATATTTTGAACAATTTACACATCAGTTTACTTATTAAACTGAGCCCACTGAGACTTTCCTAGTGGGAAAAAGAATCTGCTTGCAATGCAAGAGACCTGGATTTTATCCCTGGGTGGGGAAGATCTCCTGCAGAAGGAAATGGCAACCCACTCTAGTACTTGACTGGAGATTTCCATAGGTAGAGGAGTGGGGCAAGTTACAGCACATGGGATTGCAAAGAGTTGGACACAACAGTGGGACTTTCACTTTCACTTACTTATTAAAAGAAAAATTTCTTCATGCATGTGATCTTTAAAACATTATATTTTCTGTGGTCCTAAGATACCCATTGACCAGAAAATCAAAGTTATAAGCAATAACATTTTCTTCATTAAATAGACTCATAAACTAAATTAAAGTGTACATATTGTCTTCTTATTATGGTACGTGTGCCTGCCTGCTCAGTCATGTCCAACTCTTTGTGACCCTGTGGACTACAGCCTGCCAGGCTCCTCTGTCCATGGGATTCTTTAGGCAAGAGTATTGCAGTGGGTTGCCATTTCCTCCTCCAGGGGATCTTCCTGATTTGACAATTGAACCCACATCTCCTGCCTCTTCTGCTTCTCAGTTGGATTCTTTACTGCTGAGGCAACGGGGAAGCCCATCTTGTCATTAAGTCTGAACAATTGGTGCAGGCTGTCTCTAGATCATGCTAGAAACAAGCTTGACTGTTTAGTGAAACTTTCAGCGAACTCAGTGTCAAGTAACTGGAAACACAGGAGCATAGAAGAAGAAGTAAGATTAGTTTAGAATTAGTAATACTCACTCCAGTGTTCTTGCCTGGAGAATCCCAGGGATGGGGGAGCCTGGTGGGCTGCCGTCTATGGGTTCACACAGAGTCAGACACTACTGAAGCAACTTGCCGCAGCAGCAGCAGCAGCATGTTAGAATCATACTTTTATATGCCAGATAAGGAATTCTATTTTTAGAGAATTTGTTGCTAACAGTATTCCTCATTATTTTAACTCCTATAAACATCAGCTTCCTCATCAAGTATGCTGTGTTGCTCAGTTGCTAAGTTGTGTTTGATCCCTTGCGACCCCATGAACTATATAGTACACCAGACTTTCCCATCTTTCACTATCCCTGGGGAGTTCACTCAAACTCATGTCTATTGAGTTAGTGATGCCAGCTAACCATCTCATTTTCTGTCACCCCTTATATTCTATCGTAGACATTTCTCTCAATGTACACCACCCTTCCATTTCTCCCACTCCCAGCTTACTTTTAAAGAACCACTCTGTCTTTGTCTCTCTGTTTCTACACATATGGACACACCCACATGAGCAACCACTTGCTTCTTATTATTCATAGTAGTTTATTCTGCAAAGTGGCTATGAAGCCTGAATTAGTGAATACTGATACTGAACCATTGATCCTAGGGAAAATAGAGTTATGATCCCATACACTTCTGCTCACAATATTTCATCAACTGATCAGTACATGTCCTAGTTTTATGTGTTTCTGATCAAGGACACCTTATTTAATACATATTCCTGACTCACTAACATTGACATCAAAGTCAGCAGCACCATCATTCATGACTTGATGAGGTTGTCTAGCACACAAATCTTCTCCGTAAGGCACATCACAGCCTTCTTGCACTTAGGGACGTCGAACAGCACTTCAGCACTATGCTTGGTGGAAATTTTAAAAAGTAAGTTCACTAAAAAAACCCACAAAATTGTGAAGAATATAAAGGATATCTGTTTACAGTAAGAAAGCTGAAAAAGGAAGGCTGAGTGCTGTTCAACCTCAATTTCTGATTACATACACCTCAGGTGACACATCCGGTGACTCTGTGTATATCCACAAATAACCATGAAAACATCATACATGTTGACTTTGGGGCTACAAATAAATGTTAAGGAGTAGTTGACTTTACAAATACAAATAATGAAATTTTGTTGTATGTGGATAAGTGTATACACACACATATGTATGTATATGTTAAATCTTCATCAGCTTTCATTGTATTGTTTATGCTTAGAAGAAATATGGGTAATTCAGAAAGAATGCATTAAAAATGCCTCCTTTTTCTTGGACATGGAGAGGCAATGACCCCATCCAACTTGTGGCTGACTAACTGGGCAGGAACAGCAACTACCTAACTGATGTATTTGGCTGTTGATTCCTCAATTCCTCCTCCTTTTTTACGGGTGGAATAGAATACTAGGAAAGAAGCATAAGGGAGAAAAAAGAAAACGTCCAATATCAATTACATATGTAGACAAAACCCCTTAACTAAGGAATGATCTACAATGAGTTTAAAGTAGAAAAAACAGATTTTAATTTGTGAATTTTGATCTGAGTGATTAGCAACTTGAGTTACTATACCATTCACTGTCATAGAATTATAAAATAACAGATGTTGAATGGGGTTTTAAAAATATCTCAGAGCTCATTTTATATCATCTAAGACTTCAGGGACTTATAATCATTAAAGCATGCTGAGCTGAAATTTGCTTTCCTTTCACTTCAATCCTTTGGCCTTGTTTCTTTTCTTGGTTACTCTAAAGGCTAATCTAATCTCTTTTCTAAATGATGGCATATCATACATTTACAGAGTTCCCACTCTAAACTCCATATGTAAACTCCAAACTTATTTTCAACTAAAACCTCTCTTTAACATTCACTTCTGTTATGTTATCTCATACCCATCTTTTATGCGAGGTTGAATTCTCAAAAAGAATTGTACTTTATGTACATCTTAGTTTAAGACTTATTAGGCTGTTCCACCCTGCCAAGTCTTCTCAGGTTGAAAGTATTTACCTCCTTCTACCAGCTCTTTTCACCTGTGAATACTGTTATTAATATTTTAAACAAAATGTTAAGTAAGAAGTTCTGTAGCATGCTACTGGAAACATGAATAATGCTAACTCATATGGTGTCCTGTGCAAACTTAAAAAATATGTGCCCTTTCTCATGACATAATTAGATGACTTTGAAAAATGATAACTGTAAAATTGAGACAGTTTTTTAAACTTTATTTGGTATTAATTGAAGGATAATTGCTTTACAGTATTGTGTGGGCTTCTACCCAATGTCAACATGAATCAACCATAGGTTTACCCATGTCCCCTCCCACTTGAACATCCCCCCAATTTCCTCCCCATCCCACCACTCAAGGTTGTTATTGAGCCCTGGTTTCAGTTCCCTGTGTCATACAGCAAATTCCCATTGACTGTCTATTTTACATATGGTAATATATGTTTCCATGTGACTCTCTCCATGCACCCCATCCTCTCCTTCCTCCCCCTCAAGCTGTGTTCATAAGTTTGTTCTCAATGTCTGTGTCTCCATTGCTCCTCTGCATATACATTCATCAGTACCATCTTTCTAGATTCCATATTTATGTGTTAGTATATGATACTTTTTTCTCTTTCTGACTTACTTCACTCTGTACAATAGGCTCTAGATTCATCCACTTCAGTGTTGATGATGTTCTGTCATTCAGTCGTCTCCGACTCTTTGCGACACAATGGACTGCAGCACACCAGGCTTCCCCGTCATTCACCATCTCCCAGAGCTTGCTCAAACTCATGTCCATTGAGTCACTGATGCCATCCAACCATCTCATCCTCTGTCATCCCCTTCTCTTGCCTTCAACCTGTCCCAGGATCAGGATCTTTTTTAATGAGTCAGTTCTTCACATCAGATGGGCAAAGGATTGGCGCTTCAGCATCAGTCCTTCCAATAAATATTCAGGACGATTTCTTTTAGGATTGACTGGTTGGGATCTCCTTGCAGCCCAAGGGACACTCAGAAGTCCTCTCCCAACACCACAGTTCAAAGGATAGTCCTTTGGCAATCAACCTTCTTTTTGGGCCAACTCTCACATCCATACATGACTAGTGGAAAAACCATAGCTTTGATTTTATGGACCTTTGTTGGCAAAGTAATGTCTCTGCCTTTTAATTCTGTCTAGGTTTGTCATAGCTTTTCTTCCAAGAAGCAAGGCTCTCAGTTTCATGGCTGGAGTCAACATCTACAGTGATACTGGAGCCCAAGAAAATAAAGTCTTTCACTCTTTCCATTGTTTCCCCATCTATTTGCCATAAAGTGATGGGACCCGATGCTATGATCTTCATTTTTTGAATGTTGCATTTTAAGTCAGCATTTTCAATTTCCCCTTTAGTTTCTCTTCACTTTCTGACATAAGGTTGGTGCGATCTGCATATCTGAGTTTATTGGTATTTCTCCAGGCAATTTTAATTCCAGCTTGTGCTTTATCCAGCCCAGCATTTCACATGAGGTACTGTTGCATACAAGCTAAATAAGCAGGGTGACAATATACAGCCTTGACGTACTCCTTTCCCAATTTGGAACCGGTCCATCATTCCATGTCTGATTCAAACTGTTGCTTCTTGACCTGCATACAGATTTTGCAGGAGGCAGATAAGGTGGTCTAGTATTTGCGCCTCTTTAAGAATTTTCCACAATTTGTTGTGATTCACACAAAGACTTTAGCTCAGCCAATGAAGCAGAAATAGATTTTTTTTTTTTTCTGGAATTCTCTTGCTTTTTCTATGATCCAATGGATGGTGATGATTTGATTTCTGTTTCCTCTGTCTTTTCTAAATCCATCTTGAAAATCTGGAATTGCTCAGATCATATACTATTGAAGCCTAATTTGCAGAATTTTGAGCATTACTTTGCTAGCATGTGAAATGACTGCATCTGTGTGGTGGTTTGAACATTCTTTGGTGTTGTCTTTCTTTGGGACTGGAATGAAAATTGACCTTTTCCAGTCTTGTGGCCACTGATGGGTTTTTCAAATTTGCTGGTATATTGAGTGTGACATTTTAACAGAATCATCTATAGCATTTGAAATAGCTCAGTTTAAATGCAACCACCTCCACTAGCTTTGTTCTTAGTGATACGTGATACTTCCTAAGTCCCACTTGACTTTTCATTCCAAAGTGCCTGGCTCTAGATGAGTGATCACATCATCATGGTTATTTGAGTCATTAAGTTATTTTTTGTATAGTTCTTCTGTGTTTTCTTGCCACCTCTTGTTAATATCTTCTGCTTCTGTTATGTCCTTGATGTTTTTGTCCTTTATTGTGCCCATCTTTGCATGAAAATGTTCCTTGGTATCTCTAATTTTCTTGAAGAATTCTCTGGTCTTTCCCATTCTGTTGTTTTCCTTTGTTTCTTTGCATTGTTCACTTAGGAAGGCTTTCTTATCTCTCCTTTCTTTTCTTTAGAACTCTGCATTCAGATGGATATATCTTTCCTTTTCTCCTTTGCTTTTTGCTTCTCTTCATTTCTCAGCTATTTGTATAGGCGTCCTCAGAAAGCCATTTGGCCTTTTTGCATTACTCATTCTTGGGGGTGGTTTTGCCCACTGCCTCCTACACAATGTTACAAACGTCAGTCCATAGTTCTTCAGGCACTGTATTTTTAGATTTAATCCCTTGAATCTGTTTGTACTTCTGCTATATAGTCCTAAGGGATTTGATTTAGGTCATACCTGAATGGTCTTGTTCCCTACTTTCTTCAATTTAAATATCAATTTGGCAAAATAAGGAGTTCATGATCTGAGCCACAGTCAGCTCCTGGTCTTATTTTTGCTGACTGTATGGAGCTTCTCCATCTTTGGCTGCAAAGAATATAATCAATCTGATTCCACTATTGACCATCTGGTGATCTCCATGTATAGAGTCATCTCTTGTGTTGCTGGAAGAAAGTGTTTGCTATGACCAGTGTGTTTTCTTGGCAACAAGGTCAAACTTGCCTGTTTCTCCAGGTATCTCTGATTTCCTACTTTTCCATTCCAGTCCCCTATGATGAAAAGGACATCGTTTTTGGTGTTAGTTCTAGAAGGTCTTGTAGGTCATATTAGAACTGTTCAACATCAGTTTCTTTGGGCATCAACTTGGATTACTGTGATATTGAATGGTTTGCCTTGGAACTGAATAGAGATAATTCTGTTGTTTTTGAGATTGAACCCAAATACTGCATTTTGGACTTTTTTGTTTACTATGATGGCTACTCCATTTCTTCTAAGGGATTCTTGATCACAGCAGTAGATATAATGGTCATCTGAATTAAATTTGCCCATTCCAGTCCATTTTAGTTCACTGATTCCTCAAATATCCATGTTCACTCTTGCCATTTCCTGCTTGTCCACTTCCAATTTACCTTGATTCATCGACCTAACATTGCAGTTTCTTAAGCAGTATTGTTCCTTACACTTTGACTGCTAGACATATCCAAAACTGGGCACTGTTTCCACTTCGGCTCAGCCTCTTCACTCCTTCTGGAGCTATTTCTTTGCTCTTCTCCTGTAGTATATTGGGCACATACCGACCTGGGGAGTTCATTTTTCAGTGTCATATCTTTTTGCCTTGTCATACTATTCATGAGGTTCTCAAGTTAAGAATGCTCAAGTGGTTTGCCATTTCCTTCTCCAGTGGACCATGTTTTGTCAGAACTCTTCACCATGACCTATCCATCTTGGGTGGCCCTACACAGTATGGTTGATATTTTCAGTGGTCAGTTTGGCTAGTTTTCCGCCTCATTAGAACTGACAAAAATGTGTTCTTTTACATGGTTGAGCAATATTCCATTGTGTATATCTACTACAAATTCTTTATCCGTTCATCTGTTGATGGACATCTAGGGCGCTTCCATATCCTAGGTATTGTAAATAGGGCTGCAGTTAAAATTGGAGTGCATTTATCTTTTCCAATTTTGCTTTCCTCAGGGTATATCCTAGTAGTGGGGTTGCTGGGTCACATCAGCATTCTTGCCTTGAGAGACCCATGAAGGCAAAAAGATATGATACTGAAAGATGAGCTCCCCAGGTCAGTAGGTGGTTTTATTCCTAGTTTTATTTATTTATTTATTTATTTATTTATTTATTTTTTTAAGGAATCTCCATAGAGACTGTAACAATTTACATTCCCACCAACAACGCAAGAGGGTTTCTTTTCTCCTCACCCTCCCAGAATTTATTGTTTGTAGATTTTTGAAGATGGCCATTTTGACATGTGTGAGGTGATACCTCACTGTAGGTTTGATTTGCATTTCTCTAGTTATGAGCAAAGTTGAGCATCTTTTCCTGTGTTTATTAGCCATCTGTATGTCTTCTTAGGACAACTGTTTATTTAGGTCTTTTGCCCATTTTTTTGGTGTTTGTTTTTCTGGTATTGACTTGTATGCGCTACTTGTATATTTTTGAAATTAATCCTTTGTCAGTTGTGGCATTTGCTATTATTTTCTCCCATTCTGAGGGCTTCCTGATAGCTCACTTGGTAAAGAATCTGCCTGCAATGCAGGAGACGCTGGTTCAATTCCTGGGTCAAGAAGATACTCTGGAGAAAGGATAGGCTACCCACTCCAGTATTCTTGGGCTTTCCTTGTGGTTCAGCTGGTAAAGAATCCGCCAGCAGTGCAGGAGACCTGGGTTTGATCCCTGGGTTGGGAAGATTCCGTGGAGAAAGGAAAGGCTACTCGCTCTAGTATTCTGCCTAAAGAATTCCATGGGCTGTCTTTTTACCTTGTTTTGAGTTTCCTTTGCTGTGCAAAATCTTTGAAGCTTAATTAGGTCCCATTTGGTTATTTTTGTTTTTAATTCTATTACTTTAGAAGGTGGATCATAGAGAAACTTGCTGTGATTTATGTCAGAGAGTATTCTGCCTATGTGTTCTTCTAAGAGTTGTATAGTTTTTGGTCTTACATTTAGGTCTTTAATGCATTTTGAGTTTATCTTTGTGTATTGTGTTAAGAAGTATTCTAACTTCATTCTTTTACACATAGCTGTCCAGTTTTCCCAGCAGTACTTACTGAAGAGATTGTCTTTGCTCTATTATATATTTTTGCCTCCTTTGTCAAAAATAAGGTACCCATAGGTGTGTGGGTTTATTTCTAGGCTTTCTGTTTTGTTCCATTGGTCTATATTTCTGTTTTTGTACCAGTACCACATTGTCTTGATGTCTATAGCTTTGTAGTATAGTGTGAAGTCAGGAAAGTTGATTCTTCCAGCTCCATTCTTTTTTCTCAATACTGCTTTGTCTCTTCTGGGTATTTTCCATATAAACTGTGAGACTTTTTGTTCTAGTTTTGTGAAAAATGTCATTCATAATTTGATAGGGATTTCATTGAATCTGTAGATTACATTTTGTAGTGTAGTATAATCATTTTCACAATAGTAATTCTTCTAACACAGGAACAGAGAATATCTCTCCATCTGTTTATGTCATTTTTGGTTTCTTTCATCAGTACCTTAGGTCATACCTGAATGGTCTAGCGGTTTTCCCTACTTTCTTCAATTTAAGTCTGAATTTGGCAATAAGGAGTTCATGATCTGAGCCACAGTCAGCTCCCAGTCTTGTTTTTGTTAACTGTATAGAGCTTCTCCATCTTTGGCTGTAAAGAATATAATCAATCTGATTTTGATGTTGACCATCTGGTGATGACCATGTGTAGAGTCTTCTCTTGTGTTGTTGAAAGAGGGTGTTTGCTATGACCAGTGCATTTTCTTGGCAAAACTCTCTTAGTCTTTGCCCTGCTTCATTCCGCATTCCAAGGCCAAATTTGCCTGTTACTCCAGGTGTTTCTTGACTTCCTACTTTTGCATTCCAGTCCCCTATAATGAAAAGGACATCTTTTTTGGGTGTTAGTTCTAAAAGATCTTGTAGGTCTTCAGAAAACCATTCAACTTCAGTTTCTTCAGCATTACTGGTTGGGGCATAGATTTGGATTACTGTGATATTGAATGGTTTGCCTTGGAGACGAACAGAGATCATTCTGTCATTTTTGAGATTGCATCCAAATACTGCATTTCAGACTCTTTTGTTGACCATGATGGCTACTCCATTTCTTCTGAGGGATTCCTGCCCGCAGTAGTAGATGTAATGGTCATCTGAGTTAAATTCACCCATTCCAGTCCATTTTAGTTCGCTGATTCCTAGAATGTTGACGTTCACCCTTGCCATCTCTTGTTTGATCACTTCCAATTTGCCTTGATTCATGGACCTGACATTCCAGGTTCCTATGCAATATTGCTCTTTACAGCATCTGACCTTGCTTCTATCACCAGTGACATGCAGAACTGAGTATTATTTTTGCTTTGGCTCTATCACTTCATTCTTTCTGGAGTTATTTCTCCACTGATCTCCAGTAGCATATTGGGCACCTACTGACCTGGGGAGTTCCTCTTTCAGTATCCTATCATTTTGCCTTTTCCTACTGTTCATGGGTTTCTCAAGGCAAGAATACTGAAGTGGCTTGCCATTCCCTTCTCCAGTGGACCACAATCTGTCAGGCCTCTCCACCATGACCCGCCCATCTTGGGTTGCCCAGCGGGCATGGCTTAGTTTCATTGAGTTAGACAAGGCTGTGGTCCTAGTGTGATTAGATTGACTAGTTTTCTGTGAGTATGGTTTCAGTGTATCTGCCCTCTGATGCCCTCTTGCAACACCTACCATCTTACTTGAGTTTCTCTTACCTTGGGCGTGGGGTATCTCTTCACGGTTGCTCCAGCAAAGCACAGCTGCTGTTCCTTACCTTGGATGAGGGGTATCTCCTTACCACCACCGTTCCTGACCTTCAACGTGGGATAGCTCCTCTTGGCCCTCCTGTGCCTGAGTAGCCACCACTCCTTGGGTTGCTCCTCCCGGACACCAACCCTGGCCTCGGGCGTGGGTGGCTCCTTCCAGCTGCCGCCCCTGGCCTAGGGCTCAGGGTGGCTCCTCAAGGTCACTGCCATTGGCCTCAAGCGCAAAGTGGCTTCTCCTGGCCGCCCCTGATCTTGGACACAGGGTGTCTCCTCCTGACTGCCCCGACCTCAGACGCGGGGTAGCTCCTCCCAGCCACCACCACTGACCTCGGACACAGGGCAGCTCCTCTCGACCGTCCCTGCTCCATCGCAGCCCGGCACTCTAGGCTGCTGCCCCTGACCTCGGACGTAGGGTAGCTCCTCTCGGCCATGCTTAGTGAGCCGGCTGGCAGCCGCCTGCACTTAGTGAGCCGGCTCGCAGCCGCGCTTGACCGTTCAAGTATCATCTAAATCAAATCCCTTATGATTATACAGTGGAAGTGAGAAATATGTTTACGGGTCTAGATCTGATAGATAGAGTGCCTGATGAACTATGGAATGAAGTTTGTGACATTGTACAAGAGACAGGGATCAAGACAATCCCCATGGAAAAGAAATGCAAAAAGGCAAAATGGCTGTCTGGGGAGGCCTTACATAATAGCTGTGAAGAGAAGAGAGGCAAAAAGCAAAGGAGAACAGGAAAGATATAGGCATCTGAATGCAGAGTTCCAAAGAATACCAAGAAGAAATAAGAAAGCCTTCTTCATTGATCAATGCAAAGAAATAGAGGAAAAGAACAGAATGGGAAAGACTAGAGATCTCTTCAAGAAAATTAGATACCAAGGGAACATTTCATGCAAAGATGGGCTCCATAAAGGACAGAAATGGTATGGACCTAACAGAAGCAGAACATATTAAGAAGAGGAGGCAAGAATACACAGAAGAACTATACAAAAAAGATCTTCACAACCCAGATAATCATGATGATGTGATCACTCATCTAGAGCCAGACATCTTGGAATGTGAAGTCAAGTGGGCCTTAGAAAGCATCACTATGAACAAAGCTAGTGGAGGTGATGGAATTCCAGTTGAGCTGTTTCAAATCCTGAAAGATAATGCTGTGAAAGTGCTGCACTCAGTATGCCGGCAAGTTTGGAAAACTCAGCAGTGGCCACAGGACTGGAAAAGGTCAGTTTTCATTCCAATCCCAAAGAAAGGCAATGCAAAAGAATGCTCAAACTACTGCACAATTGCACTCATCTCACATGCTAGTAAAGTAATGCTCAAAATTCTCCAAGCCAGGCTTCAGCAGTACATGAACTGTGAACTCCCTGATGTTCAAGCTGGTTTTAGAAAAGGCAGATGAACCAGAGATCAAATTGCCAACATCCGCTGGATCATGGAAAAAGCAAGAGAGTTCCAGAAAAACATCTATTTCTGCTTTCTTGACTATGCCAAAGCCTTTGACTGTGTGGATCACAATTAACTGGAAAATTCTGAAAGAGATGGGAATAAGAGACCACCTAACCTGCCTCTTGAGAAATCTGTATGCAGGTCAGGAAGCAAGAGTTAGAACTGGACATGGAACAACCAACCTGTTCCAAATAGGAAAAGGAGTACGTCAAGGCTGTATATTGTCACCCTGCTTATTTAACTTCTATGCAGAGTACATCATAAGAAACACTGGACTGGAAGAAACACAAGCTGGAATCAAGATTGCCAGGAGAAATATCAATAATCTCTTGATGAAAGTGAAAGAGGAGAGTGAAAAAGTTGGCTTAAAGCTCAACATTCAGAAAGCGAAGATCATGGCATCTGGTCCCATCACTTCATGGGAAATAGATGGGGAAACAGTGGAAACAGTGTCAGACTTTATTTTGGGGGGCTCCAAAATCACTGCAGATGGTGACTGCAGCCATGAAATTAAAAGATGCTTACTCCTTGGAAGAAAAGTTATGACCAACCTAGATAGTATATTCAAAAGCAGAGACATTACTTTGCCAACTAAGGTCCATCTAGTCAAGGCTATGGTTTTCCCTGTGGTCATGTATGGATGTGAGAGTTGGACTGTGAAGAAGGCTGAGCGCCAAAGAATTGATGTGTTTGAACTGTGGTGTTGCAGAAGACTCTCGAGGGTCCCTTGGACTGCGAGGAGATCCAACCAGTCCATTCTGAAGGAGACCAACCCTGGGATTTCTTTGGAAGGGATGATGCTGAAGCTGAAGCTCCAGTACTTTGGACACCTCATGCAAAGAGTTGACTCATTGGAAAAGACTCTGATGCTGGGAGAGATTGGGGGCAGGAGGAGAAGGGGACAAATGAGGATGAGATGGCTGGATGGCATCACGGACTCCATGGATGTGAGTCTGAGTGAACTCCGGGAGTTGGTGATGGACAGGGAGGCCTGGCGTGCTGCGATTCATGGGGTCATGAAGAATCGGACACGACTGAGCGACTGAACTGAACTGAACTGATCAGTATCTTATAGTTTTCTCTATACAGCTCTTTTATCTCCTTGTTGTTGTTCTTCAGTCACCCAGTTGTGTCCTACTCTTTGCAACCCCATGGACTGCAGTATGCCAGGCCTCTCTGTTGCCATTTCTGAGAGCTTGCCCAAGTTCATGTCCATAGCATCAGTGATACCATCTGGTCATCTCATCCTCTGATGCCTTCTTCTCCTTCTTTCCTCAATCTTTGTTAGCATCAAGAAGTTTTCCAATGGGTCAGCTCTTTAGCTAGGTTTATTCCTAGGTATTTAATTATTTTTGTTGCAATGCTAAATGGGATTAATTCCTTAATTTCTCTTTCTGGTATTTCATTGTTTGTGCATAGGAATGCAAGTGATTTCTGTGTATTGATCTTGTATCCTGCCACTTTGCTTAATTCACTGATTAGCTCTAGCAATTTTCTGATGGTATCTTTAGGGCTTTCTATGTATAATATCATGCTGTGTGCAAACAGTGAGAGTTTTACTTCTTTTCCAATCTGGATTCCTTTTATTTCTTTTAATTCTCTGTTGCTGCAGCTAAGACTTCCAAAACTATGCTGGATAGTGTTAAGAGTGGGCACGTTGTTTTGTTCCTGATCTTAGAGGGCATGCTTTCAGTTTTTCACTATTGACATTATTGTTTGCTGTGGGTCCCTTTAATATCTGTTGTAAGGCTGGTTTTGTGGTACTAAATTGTCTTAACTTCTGCTTGTCTTTAAAGCTGCTGATTTCTCCATCAGTTTTGAATGAGGTCTTTGCCAGGTTTAGTAATCATGTCAGTAGATTTTTTTTTTTTTTCTGGTACTGTAAATACAACCTTCCATTCCCTTCTGGCCTGTAGAATGGACACTAAAAAATCAGCTGTTTATTGTATGATTTTCCATTGTGTGTTACTTGTTGCTTTCCCTTTACTGTTTTTAATATTTTTCTTTGTGTTTAATCCTATTAGTTTGATTAGTATATGTCTTGACATATTTCTCCTTGGGTTTATCCTGTATGGAACTGAGAGACAAAGTTTTTTACATAAAAATTATAAAATTAAATAATAGAAAATTCAAATTTTAATCATAGTAAATGAGTATTTTGTCATTTGGATTAAAATAATTTTTGTAAAAGAATTACACTGCCTGTCAAGTTTTAAATTTCAGTGAAATATAATTTATATATGAAAATCCACCCTTTATAACTGCAATTAAGAGGTTTTTTAAAATAAACATATAGAATTGTACAACTGTCATCACAATCCAATCTTAAGACATTTTTATCCTCCAGCAAGTTCCCTCTTGCCTGTTTGTAGTCAATCCATGTCTTCACTCCCAGGCTCAGGCAATCACTGATTTTCTTTTGTCTTTCTGGAATATCATATAAATGCAATCATAGGTAGTTTTTTGTAGGTGACTTCTTTCATGTAGATAGGGATCCACAAACTTTTTCTCTAAAGAATCAAATAGTAATTACATTTGGTCTTGTAATCTATATCATTCCTATTGGAGTTCTGCCACTGTAATGACTGATTTCAGGGTGAAAGTATTCAGTCACCAGTAAGTAGTATTTTAGCTGTAGGTTTTTGATATATACCTTGTATATGATTGAGGATATATCCTTCTATTTGTAGAATCTGAACATTTTTTCAGATGAAGAAGAAGTTTTGTATTTGATGATTATTAGTAAATTTTTACCTTTTCCTATTAATATTGTATTTAATATTATTGGTTTTCTAATGTCATATTAATCTTGCATTCCTGGGATGAATTGAGCTTTGTCATGCTGTATGATGTTTTTTGTATGTTATTGAATATACTCACTAATACTTTGCTAAGGATTTTTTTAGTATGTGTTCATGAGGGATACTGAGTCTTCTGAGGTGATGCTAGTGGTAAAGAATCCACCTGCCAATGCAGAGGACATAAGAAACATGGTCTGATACCAGGGTTGGGAAGATCCTCTGGAGGTGGGCATGGCAACCCACTCCAGTATTCTTTCCCAGAGAACTCCACAGACCTAGGAGCCTGGTGGTTTATAGTGCATAGGCCCCAAAAGAGCTGGACACAACTGAAGCGACTTAACATGCATGCAGGCATGAGGAATATTGAACTATTTTGTTTTCCTTTTTAATGGCTTTGTCAATGTCAGGATAATACTGTCCTTAAGAACTGGATTGGAAAATCATTCTTTCTCCATTTTTATAGAGATTGTGAAGGATCAGTAGTGCTTTAGCTTTATTTTTTATTATTTTTAATAAATATTTTCCTATTTATTTATTTTTGGCTGCAATGGATCTTCTTTGATGTGAGCAGGCATTTTCTAGTTGCATAGATTTCAAAGCATGGGCTCGGGGGTACTCAATCTTCAGTAGTTGTGGCACATGGGTTTAGTTGCTCTGTGGCATGAGGAGTCTACATGGACGAAGGTTAGAATCTCGGATCAGTATGCAATGATGGGTATATGCAAAGGTCATACAAGAAAGGACAGGAATGGCAAGGACCTAACATTAGAAGAGATTAAGAAGAGGTGGCAAGAATACACAGAAAAACTGTGTAAAAGAGGTCACAATGACCAAGAGCACGATGGTGTGGTCACTCACCTGAAGCCAGACATCCTGGCATGTGAAGCCAGGTGGGCCTTAGGAAGCATCACTACAAACCATGCTGTGGTGATGATGGAATTTCAGTTAAGCCATTTCAAATCCTAAGCTGATGTTAAAGTGCTGGACTCAATATGCCAGCAAATTTGGAAACCTCAGAAGTAGCCACAAGGGTGGAAGACAAAGAAGACCAATGACGAAGAATGTTCAGACTACCACACAATTGCACTCATTTCACATGCTAGCAAAATAATGCTCAAAATCCTTCAAGCTAGGCTTCAACAGTACATGAATTGAGAACTTCCAGATATATAAGCTGAATTTAGAAAAGACAGAGTAACCAGAGAACAAATTGCTGAAATATTTTGAATCATAGGAAAAGCAAGAGAATTTCAGAGAAAGATCTACTTCTGCTTCATTCACTATGTGAAAGCCTTTGACTAAATCGATCACAACAAACTGTGGAAAATTCTTAAAAAGATAGGAATACCAGAACACCTTACATCCCTCTTGAGAAACCTATATGCAGGTCAAGAAACAATAGTTAGAAAAGACATGGAATGGGTTCCAAATTGGGAAAGGAGTACGTCAAGGTTGTATATTGCCACCCTGTGTATTTAACTTATTTGCAGAGTATATCATGTGAAATGCCAGGCTCGATGAATCACAAGTTAGAGTCAAGATTGACAGGAGAAATATAACAACCTTAGATATGCAGATGATACCATCCTAATGGCAGAAAAGTGAAGAGGAGCTAAGGAACCTCTTGATGAAGGTGGACGAGAAGAGTGAAAAAAACTGGCTTAAAACTCAACATTCAAAAAACAAAGATCATGGCATCAGCCCATCACTTCATGACAAATAGATGGAAAAAATGGGAAAAGTGACAGTTTATTTTCTTGTTCTCCAAAATCACTGCAGAGGGTGACTGCAGCCATGAAATTTAAACAGGTTGCTCTGTGGAAGAAAAGTTAAGACCAAACTAGAAAGTGTATATATAAAAAAAATCATAGACCTTACTTTGCCTAGGAAGATTTGTATAGTCAAATCTATGGTTCCAGTAGTCATGTATAGATGTGAAAATTGTACCATAAAGAAGGCTGAGCACTGCAGAATTGATGCTTCTGAACTGTGATGTTGGAGAAGACTCTTGAGAGTCCCCTGGTCAGCAAGGATATCAAACAAGTCCATCCTAAAGGAAAGTAACCTTGAATATACATTGAAAGGATTGATGGTGAGGCTGAAGCTCCGTTCCTTTGGCTACCTGATGTGAAGAGCTGACTCACTGAAAAAGATGATGATACTAGGAAAGATTGAAGGCAGGAGGAGAAGTGGGTGACAGAGGATGAGATGGTTGGATGGCATCACCAATTCAATGGACATGAATTTGAGTAAATTCTGGGAGATAGTGAAGGACAGGGAAGCCTGGTGTGATATAGTCTATGGGGTCACAATGATTTGGACTTGATTTATAGAGTAAACAGTCAGATAAACAACAAGAAATCAATGGTGAAGTCATAGATTCCTAAAGCTTTCTTTAAGTGAAGTCACTCAGTCATGTCCAACTCTTTGTGACCCCATGGACTTTAGCCTATCAGGCTCCTCCATCCATGGGATTTTCCAGGCAAGAGTGCTGGAGTGGATTGTCGATTCCTTCTCCAGGGGATCTTCCCGACCGAGGGATCAAACTCGGGTCTCCTGCATTGCAGGCAGACGCTTTACCATCTGAGTCACCAGGGAAGCTTTCTTTATGTCAAGATTAAAAACTATTTTGGCAAGATGGAAAAGATAAACAATTTTAATTTCTTCACTTGCTTTAAGAATTTTGATATTTTTTACTTCCTCTTCAATGCATTTTTAAATATTTGTCTATAATGTAAATTTTCAAAAATTTGTCTATATTGTCTAAATTATTTAATTTTGTTCGAATACATTTGTTAACAGTGTTTCTTTACAATATTTTTCATATTAGTGAGGTTGAAATAATGAACATATTTCATCCCTGACTTTAACATATGTTTTCTCCTTTCTTCATCTCTTTAGCTAAAAAAGCTTGTTAAATTTTGTTCCTCTAAAGAACCTTCTTTAGTTCTTCTAAACTTTTTTCCGGTTCCAGTTCAATCCCTCAGTCATGTCCAAGTCTTTGCAGCCCCATGGACTGCAGCATGCCAGGCCTTCGTGTCCATCAACACCCCAAGATTGTTCAAACTCATGTCCATCGAATAGGTGATTCCATCCAACCGTTTCACCTTCTGTCACCCTCTTCTCCTCCTGCCTTCAATCTTTCCCAGCATTAGGGTCTTTTTCAATGAGTCAGTTCTTCACATCAGGTGGCCAAAGTATTGGAGCTTTAGCTTCAGCTTCAGTCCTTCCAATGAATATTCAGGGTTGATTTTCTTGATAATTGACTGGTTGGATCTCCTTGCAGTCCAAGGGACTCTCAAGAGTCTTCTCCAACACCACAGTTCAAAAGCATCAATTCTTAAGCACTCAGCTTTCTTTATGGTCCAACTCTCATATCCATGCATGACTACCGGAAAATGATAGATTTTATTAGGTGAACATTTGTTGGCCAAGTAATGTCTCTGCTTTTTAATATGCTGTCTATGTTGGTCATAGCTTTTCCTTCCAGGAGCAAATGTCTTTTAATTTCATTGCTGCAGTCACCATCTTCAGTGATTTTGGAGCCTAAGAAAATAAAATCTGTCACTGTTTCTATTGTTTCCCCTTCTATTTGCCATGAAGTGATGAAATTGGATGTCATGATCTTAGTTTTCTGACTGCTGAGTTTAAAGCCAACTTTTTCACTCTCCTCTCTCATGTTCATCAAGAGGCTCTTTAATTCCTCTCTGCTTTCTGCCATAATTTTGGTGTCATCTGCATATGTGAGGTTATTGATATTTCTCCCAGCAATCTTGATTCCAGCTTGTGCTTCATCCAGCCTCACATTTTGCATAATGTACACTGCATATAATTTAAGTAAACAGGGTGACAATATACAGCCTTTAGGTACTCCTTTCCCAATTTGGAACTAGTACTTTTCCCATATTCCTTTCTAACGTTTGCTTTTGACATGCATACAGATTTCTCAGGAGGCAGATAAGGTAGTCTGGTACTCGTACCTCTTTAAGAATTTTCCACAGTTTGTTGTGATCCACACAGTCAAATGTTTTGGCATAGTCAGTAAAGCAGAAATAGATGTTTTTCTGGAAATTTATTGTTTTTCTTAGATCCAACAGATTTGGCAGTTTGATCACTGATTCCTCTGCTTTTTCTAAATCCAGTTTGAACACCCAGAAGTACTCAGTTCACATACTGTTGTAGCCTTGCTTAGAAATTTTGAACATTACTTATCAAGTGTTTGAGATGAGTGCAGTTGTGCAGTGTTTAAAACATTCTTTGGCATTGCCTTTCTTTGGCATTAGAATGAAAACTGACCTTCTCCATTCCTGTGGTCACTGTTGAGTTTTCCAAATTTGCTGGCATTTTGAGTGCAGCAATTTCACAGCATCATCTTTTAATATTTGAAATAGCCCAACTAGAATTCTATCACCTCCACCAGCTTTGTTCATAGTGATGCTTTCTAAGGCCCACTTGACTTCACACTTCAGGATATCTGGCTCTTGGTGAGTAATTGTACCATCGTGCTTACCTGGGTCATTATCATATTTTTTTAAAGTTGTTTTGTGTATTCTTGCCACCTGTTCTTAATATCTTTTGCTACTTTTAAGTCCATGATGTTTCTGTCCTTCATTATGCCCACCTTTACAAGACATGTTCCCTTGGTATCTCTAATTTTCTTGAAGAGGTCTCTAGTATTTTCTGTTCTGTTGTTTTCCTCTATTTCTTTGCATTAGTAATTGAGGAAGGCTTTATCATCTCTCCTTGCTATTCTTTGCATTCAGATCGGTATATTTTTCCTTTTCTCTTTTGCCTTTCACTTTTCTTTTTTTCTCAGCTATTTGTAAGGCCTCCTCAGACAACCATTTTGCCATTTTATTTTTCTTTTCCTTGGGTATGGTCTTGATCACTGCCTCCTATACAATGTCATGAACCTCTATCAGATCTAATTCCTTGACTATTTGTCAATTTCACTGTATAATCATAAGGGATTTGATTTGGATCATACCTGAATGGTCTAGTGATTTTTCCTACTTTCTTCGATTTGGCAATAAATAGTTCATGATCTGAGCCACAGTCAGCTACCTGCCTTGATTTTGCTGACTGTATAGGGTTTCTCTATCTTGGCTGCAAAGAATATATTCAATCTGATTTCAGTGTTGACAGTCTAGTGATCTCCATGTATAGAGTCATCTCTTGTGTTGCAGGAAGAGGGTTTTTGCTGTGACCAGTGTGTTCTCTTGGCAAAACTCTGCTAGCCTTTGCCCTACTGCATTTTTTACTCCAAGGCCAAATTTACTCCAGGGATCTCTTGACTTCCTACCTTTGCATTCCAGTTCCCTATGATGAAATGGACATCTTTTTTGATGTTAGTTCTAGAAGGTCTTGTAAGTCATCATAGAACCATTCAACTTCAGCTTCTTCAGCATTAGTGATTAGTGCATAGACTTGGATTACTGTGATATTTAATGTTTTGCCTTGGAAACAAACAGAGATAATCCTGTTGCTTTTGAGATTGTATCTAAGTACTGCATTTTAGATTCTTTTTGTTTACTATGAGGGTTACTCCATTTCTTCATAGGGATTCTTGCCCACATTAGTAGATTTAACTGTCATCTGAATTAAATTCACCCATCCCAGTCCATTTTAGTTCACTGATTCCTAAAATGTTGGTGTTCACTCTTGCCATCTCCTGTTTGACCACTCTCAGGTTACTTTGACTCATGGACCTAACTTTCCAGGTTCCTATGAAATATTGTTCTTTACAACATTGGACTTGACTTCCATCACCAGTCACAGCCACAACTGAGTGTGTTTTTGCTTTGGCTCTGTCTCTTCATTCTTTCTGGAGTTATTGTTCCATTCTTCTCCAGTAGCATATCGGGCACCCTCCAACCTGGGAAGTTCATCTTTCAATGTACTATCTTTTTGCCTTTTCATACTCTTCATGGGGTTCTCAAGGCAAGAATACTGAAGTGGTTTGCCATTTCCTGCTCCAGTGGACCATGTTTCATCAGAACTCTCTATCATGACCTGTCCGTCTTGGGTGGCCCTACATGGCATGGCTCGTACTTTCAATGAGTAAGAGAAGGTTGTGGTTGATGTGGTCATTTTGTTTAGTTTTCTGTGATTGTGATTTTCATCCTGTCTGTCCTCTGATGGTTATGGGTACAAGGCTTATGGAAGCTTCCGGATGGAAGCTACCCTTCTTTAGGTCTTCTAAAAATCTTCATAAAATTTATGACTTTAAAAATTATTTTTCTTTTTTCTGTTTTATTTCAATTTAAATCTTAACTATTTCTTTCCTTCTGCCTGCTTTAGGTATGACTAGTTCCTTTTTTTAAGTTTCTTAAGACTCATAGCTTATTTTGAGATATTTCTCTTTTTCAAATATAAATATTTGTATTTATAAATTTCTCTGGAAGACTACATCAGCTTCAGCCCATAAATTGTTATATTTTTTGTTTTCTTTTTAAGTCAGTTAAACATATTTTCTGAATTCCCTTTACCTTTGACTGATTAATAGGTTACTGAGCAACAAAGCACAACAGTGGTATTTCATAGCAATGATAGTTCTGTGTTTTCTTTAAATCATATTTTAACCCTCAATGTTAAACTATTAGTTATAAGTATTTAATTTTTTAAATGGATACATGTATATGTATATGTATGACTGAGTCTCTTTGCTGTTCACCTGAAACTATCACATTATTGTTAATACTCTGATAACAAGTGTTTTAGTGTAAAAAAGATAAAATTTAAAAAAAAAACTCTTATGCAATCCAAAAAAATACTTACTAAGCATATTTTATATGCTTAATGGGCAACCTTTATGGACACTTTTTGATTCAATTTTCCTTGCCATCTCCACATTAAAAAATATAGAAAACCTTTTCTATAGAATACTATCAAGACATTGCAATTTTCTTTACCTCTGAAATAGTTCAATGTTGCTACATTTCTTCAAATTCCCAATCATTTTATCTTTCAGAAAGTTAAAACATTTTAATTGAATGTCTTATCATTTAATATAAATTTATATGGATATTTAATTGGACCTGAAATTTTTACCTTCTATTTATTCAATCATATCATCCAGTAATTTAGCACCTTCTTTACATGTCATATGTTTTATAAATATTTCTTGCTTTAGACTAGACCCATCAACTTCTCTCTTTTCTGAATTTCTAAGATCTTTCTACTTTCTTAACTTGGTTATTAACAGGCTACATGATTAGTAATTTTCCCCTTTATGTTCATTTCTCTCGTTTTAACCATCAGCACCATTATTGTTACCAATTATTCAACTTTGTAAAAGTTTTTCAAGTATATTACACTTTAAAACACTTTTCTTTGTTACGGTATGTGATTTTCAAAACATTTTAAAATTTGTAAATAATAAGCACTGATCATGCAGAATCAATGCTGACCATGAACTACTGAAAACCATGCTGAGAGGAAGGGCAGAATAGCAACCAGGGAGTCATTACTATTACAGTTTTAATTTTATAGATCTGTTTCTTGAAAAAAATCTAGAGTACTTAGTCTATGATTGCAAGAATTCTTTGAAAATAAAAAGATAATTGAGAATAACATGGTCCTCACTTTCATGGAGTCTATATACTTGTGAAAATATAACTAATAGCTAGCACTATCAATTTTATCTTATTTCTAGGCTTGGGATAATGACTTCTAAATAACAGACAATAGAAATATTTGTGATTGTTGGCAGTATTATAATGATGACATTGTTAACAGTTGTGCAGATCATGAAGCAGCCACTTTCCATATTAAAAATTGTTTTGAAAATGTGCATCTAAACCTGACGCTGTGTCTCAGTTCAGTTCAGTTCAGTTGCTCAGTCATGTCTGACTCTTTGTGACCCCATGGACTGTAGCATGCCAGGCTTCCCTGTCCATCACCAACTCACGGAGCTTACTCAAACTCATGTCCATCGAGTAGGTGATGCCATCCAACCATCTCATCCTCTGTCATCTCCTTCTCCTCCCACCTTCAATCTTTCCCAGCATCAGGGTCTTTTCCAATAAGTCAGGTGGTCAAAATATTAGAGTTTCAGCTTCAGCATCAGCCCTTCCAATGAATATTCAGGATTGATTTCCTTTAGAATTTACTGGTTGGATCTCCTTGCTGTCCAAGGGATTCTCGGAAGAAAAAATCAAGTCTCCAATGTGAGACTTGTTTTCTGTTTAAGTATCTCATCTCTAAGGAATTAGCAAAATATAGAAATTACATTAGAAAGAACACAAAACCTTGTTTTTCCAAATGGATTCCACTTACCACCCACATTATTAGATAGGAATGCCTGCTGAGGAATGGTATTACTTCCTCAGCTCCTATTCACATTTATAAACATAATTAAACTGTGTCAAATATTTATGTAACCCCATTAGAATGCTCATTTTTAAAATATTGCTGTAAATAATCATTAACTATTGTTAGTAGGCATCTTCATTCTGATCCAAACTGAAGCTCTTTAAGTGTTAATTAGGTATTCAGCACCTAGTTAAACTAAATTAAAAATCCATCTCAAATTTTGTAGAAGCAAAAATACTATTTTAGGAATAGGACAGTGAAGTGCTT
This sequence comes from Budorcas taxicolor, assembly GCF_023091745.1. Taxonomy (NCBI): domain Eukaryota; kingdom Metazoa; phylum Chordata; class Mammalia; order Artiodactyla; family Bovidae; genus Budorcas; species Budorcas taxicolor. The sequence goes on along the minus strand of NC_068924.1, from coordinate 3,627,169 downwards.
TCTGGAGCAGTGACTTCAGTGCAGCACATGCATTTCCTGGCAAATCTTTTCTTTTTATTCAATAAGCACTTTTTTCCATGAAGATTCTGCTGTTCTGGGCTCAATGGTAGGCACAACAATAGGTAGGAAAAGCAGTCAGATCCACTTACTGCCATCTCAGAGGTGCTGTGATGATGGAAAAAACAGATAAACAGATAAACTAGATAAATGTGTCACATTATTTAAATGGCATTATTTATTATGTTTTTAAATACTATGATTACATGTTATACAATCACCTATCATCTCATTTAATTTTCATATCTCTTTAAAGAACAGAGCTAGGACTTAAAACCAGGTTTTATAATTCTAAAATCCATCCCATCCTCTACAGATGTATTCTCTCCAAGGCATTTATTATTTAGCTTGGCTCATGGCAGAAAGCAGAGATTATATTTTTAAGATTTAAACAAGGCTTGCTTTAAGGAAATTTAATTTCCTTAAGAACTTTAGTTTCCTAAGGTTTGCAAAAACAACAATTAGAGATAGAATATTTTTGCCCTCTGATGACTTTCTAACATGATATAGGCATAGGCATTTATGAGGCTATTTCTCACAAGTATAATCATTTGCATCTGTAAACATGGTTGCCATATTCTTTTCTTTTTTCATACATAGTACACTACCATGAGACTGTGACAGGTAAACTGATTTCACTGATTTTCAGTGGTTCACCTATACTCCTCTTGCATGGGGAAGAAATATTTCTCAAAGTAGATTATAAGTTTTATTTTCCCAGAGCTTGGTATTGCTTGCTGAGGGCAGTATGAAAGGCTGGCTATATTAGTTTTCTAATGTTGCTCCAACAAATTATCACAACCTCAATGCTTAAAACAATGCACCTTTATTCTCTTACACTTCTGGAATTCATATGTCCCCAGACAGGCTCATTGGTCTGAGGACATGGTATCATCCACACAGATTCCTCTTAGAGACATTGAAGAAGAATATGTTGTCTTTTGCACTTGCTAGAGTTTACCTACATTCCTTGACTTATGACCCTTTCATCTGCAATGCCAGCAGCATAGCATCTTTAGTTTTCTCTTTCTTTCCCAATTCTTCTCTTGTTATTTCACCTTCTCTGCTTTTGACTCTCTTGCATCCTTTTCATAAGTACCCACATGAGCACATCATTAGGCCTGCCTGGAAAATCATAACCCTCTATCTCAAGATTCTTAATCACAGATACAAAGTCCCTTTAGCCATGTGAGCAAATGTATTCATAGGTTCTGGTGATTAGGATGTACATCTTTTTTTTTTTTTTTCCTGACGATGGCTGTTGTAATTATTCAGCCCCAAATAATGGTTCTTATTTCTATTTTGGAATTGTTTTCAAAATGTTTTGCTTTTAAAATTTCCACTGTCCACCAGATAAGAATTTCAAGTGTAAAAATTAATTACATACTGTTTTCTTCTAGCGAAAAGAGGAATCAAGTTTATGCCTCTCTGAAGGAAATAGAAAAATCTCGGTTCCACTGGGTCACAGATCCATTCTTTTTTTAAATGCATAATTAGCTTACAATATTATATTAGTTACACTAATATAATCAATGTATGGGATAGTGATTCTATATTTCTACAAAATATACTAAATTTAAGTTATTATAAGTTAATGAATATAACTCCCTGTGTTATATGATATATCCTCATTGCTTTTTATACATTATAGTTTTATCTATTTTATACTTTATAGCTTGTATATCTTAATCCAATAACCCTATCTTGCCCCTCCCCACTGGGAGTAATTACCAGTAATTACCAGTAATCACTACTGGTAAACTCATTACTATATCTGTGAGTTTACTTCTGTTTTGCTATATACACTTGAAGTCACACCATATTTGTGTTTGTCTGACTTACTTTACTAAGCATAATATTCTCTAAGTCCATCCACGCTGCTGCAAATGACAAAATGCCATTGCTTTTTTTAATGGCTGAGTAATATTACACACACACACACACACACACACAACTATGCATACACACCACATCTTTTCTATCCATGCACATCAAATACAAATGGAGACTTGGTTTGCTTCCATGTCTTTTTTTTTTTTTTTTTTCCAAGTGATAATTCACCACAGATATATTTTCTTTGGACATCATGGCTTTTTTGTTTGTTTAAGTTACAAAAGATGTTCTTGCTCATTACATAACTAGACAAACAATACAGAAATATATATATAATTAATAATCCCTTAACTCCTCCCAACACACACGTAGGCAACTAGAGGTTCATGAAATTACCAGGAACATGCAAATTCTTGTCCCTACTCTTGAAGATTCTGATTTAGTAGGTCACCTATGGAGCATTTTGAGAAACCTCTAGGTAATTCTCAGAGAAACAATGGCAACTCACTCCAGTACTCTTGCCTGGAAAATCCCATGGACAGAGGAGCCTGGTAGGCTGCAGTCCGTGGGGTCACTAAGATTCGGACACGACTGAACGACTTCACATTCACTTTTCACTTACATGCATTGGAGAAGGAAATGGCAACCCACTCCAGTGTTCTTGCCTGGAGAATCCCAGGGACGGGGGAGTCTGGTGGGCTGCCATCTATGGGGTCGCAGAGAGTCCGATACGACTGAAGCGACTTAGCAGCTAGGTAATTCTAATGCAAGATTGTTTCTGAGAGAGTCTACTCTTATTCTTGTCCTCCTCCAGTTTACAAAGAAAGCTGAGCCTTGGAGTGTAGAAACAATGTATTCAAGATAACACAACTAGGTTTATAGTGATACTGTCTGAAGGCAGAGCAGGAACTCATCCCTTCACCAGCTGCCTCCCACATGCTTGCAAGGTACCAGCACAGGGGAGCTTGGCTGCCCTAGGATTGTATAGCCAGGGTAGGAGAGGCACCAGCTCCTGTGCCACCCTGGGGCCTCTGCTTCCATATTTCAGTTACTGTAAGTAGTGTTCCTGTGAACACTGGGATGCATGTATCTTTCTGATTTAGTGATTTCATTTTTTTTTTTTTTTTCCAGGTACATATACTCAGGAGTGCGATTTCTGGGCCATATGGTGGTTCTACTTTTAACTTTTTAAGGAACTTCCATACTGTTTTCTAAAGCAGTTTCACCAATTTATATTCTTACCAATAGTGTAAAATAGTTCCTTTTCTCCATATCCTCTTCAACATTTGCTACTTGTGATTTTTTTTTTTTTTGGATGAGAGTAATTCTGAAGATGTAAGATGATATTTCACTGTTGTTTTGATTTTCATTTTTCTAATAATTAGCAACGATAATCATTCCATGTGTTGTTAAGTGTTGTATATCTTTGGGAAAATATCTGTGTGGGTCTTCTGCCTATTTTTTAAAATTGCTTTTTATATTAAGTTTATGAGCAGTTTGTATATTTTGTAAATTAACCCCTTGTTAGTAGCATCACTTGCAAATATTTTCTCCCATTCTATAGGATAAAATGATTCAATTTTATCTTCTTCAGTTTTTCTCATCAATGTGCCAGTTTTCAGAGCATGCATAGGTCTTTCAGCTCTCTAGCTACAGTTATTCCTTGGTATTTTATTCTCTTTGATGTGATTTTAAAAATTATTTTATTTTACTTTCTATTTCTGACAATTCATTATTAGTGTATTTTTGTATGTTAATCTTGTATCCTTTACATTTTCTGAATTCATTTACTATGTCTGATAGATTTTGCAGGGAGAACTTAGGGTTTTCTATAAAAAGTATCATGTCTTCTGCAAATAGTGGTGGTTTTACTTCTCGCTTTACAATTTGGGTGCTTCTATTTATTTGTCTGGTCTGATTATTGCAGCTAGGACTTCCAAAACTATGTTACATAGAAGTGGCAAGAAGGCACCATTGCCTTCTCCTAAATTTAGAGGAAAGGCCTTACTTTTGAATATTAGGTACCTGTGAGTTTGGAATAAGTGGTCTTTATTATGTTGAGATATGTTTCTTCTATGCCCTATTTGATGAGAGTATTTATCATGAGTGGATGTTGAATTTTGTTAAATGCTTTTTTGGTGTTATAGAAATTATGGTGAGATTTATATACTTCCTTTTGTTAATGTGGTGTATCACTCTGATTGATTTGTGAATATTGAGTCTTCCTTGTGTCCCTGAAATAAATCCAAAATAAATCCCTGAAAGAATGGTGTCTCATTCTTTTTGTATATTATTGCATTCAGTTTGCTAATATTTTGTTGAGGAATTTTGCATCTATATTCTTCAATGATATTTGCCTGTAATTTTTTTCTAGTGTTTTTGTCTATTTTAGCTATCAGTGTAATGGTGGCCTTCTAGAATGAACTGGAGTGTTCTATCCTCTTCAATTTTTTGTAATGCTTTGATAATAGTAGGTATTGATTCTTCTTTATATGGTTGATAGAGATTAAAGCATCTGCCTCCAATGCGGGAAACCCGGGTTCGATCCCTGGGTCGGGAAGATTCCCTGGAGAAGGAAATGGCAACCCACTCCAGTATTATTGCCTGTAGAATCCCACGGATGAAAGAGCTTGGTAGGCTACAGTCCACGGGGTCGCAAAGAGTTGGACATGACTGAGTGACTTCACTTCACTTCAGACTTCCCTTGGGAAGTCATCAACTCCTGGACTCTTGTTGGTTGGAAGTCTTTTTTTCTTTCTTCTTTTCTTTAAATTACAAAGTCAATTCTTTACTAGTATTTGGTCTCTTCAAATTATCTATCTCTTCTTACTTCAGTCTTGGCAGGCTGTATGCTGATAGAAATTCATCTGTTTCTTCTAGGCTATCCAGTTTGTTGACATATAACAGTTCATAGTATCCTCTTATCATTTTTTGTATCTCTGTGGTATCAGTTGTCATTTCTCCTGTTTCTTTTCTTATTTTGCTTATTTGGATCCTCTTTGTTCTTGGTGAGTCTGGCTAAAGATACATCAATTTTTCTTTTCTTTTCAAAAAAGCAGACTTTGTTTTATTGATCTTTTGCATAGCTTTTTTTAAATTTAAATTTATTTATTTTAATTGGAGGCTAATTACTTTACAGTATTGTATTGGTTTTGCCATACATCAACATGAATCCACTACACAGCTTTTTAAATTTTTCTGTTTTATGTATTTCCTGCTTCCCTTGTGGCTCAGCTGGTAAAGAATCCGTGTGCAATGCAGGAGACCTGGGTTCAATCCCTAGATTGGGAAGATAACCTTGAGAAGCAAATGGCTATCCACTCCAGTATTCTGGCCTAGAGAATTCCATGGAGTGTATAATACATGGAGTCACAAAGAGTTGGACACGACTGAGTGACTTTCACTTTTACTTTCTCAATTTAACCGTTTCCTTCCTTTCTCTGACTTTAGGCTTTGTTTGTTCTTTTTCTAATTCCTTTAGATGGAATCTTAGGTTGTTTGAGGTTTTTCTTGTTTCTTGAGGAAGCTGTGTGTCACCACAAACTTCCCTCTTAAAACTACTTTTGCTGCATTACACATGTTTTAGGGTGTCTTCCCACTTTCATTTGTCTTGAGGTATTTTCTGATTTCCTCTTTGATTTCTTGGTTGACCCATTGGTACTTTAGTAACATTTTTATTATTATACACATTTTGTTCTTTTCTTGTTTTCTTTTCTATAATGTATTTCTAGCTGTATACTGTTGCTGGAAAATATGCTTGATATAATTCTATCATTTTAAATCTGTTCGTACTTGTTTCATGGCACAGCATATGAGCTATTCTGGAGAACATTTCATGTGCACTTGAAAATAATTTACATTCTGTTGTTTTTGGATGGAATATCCTGTAGATACCTATTAAATCCAACTGTTCTTTTTTTTTTTTTTTTTTTTTAATTTCAGGCCGTTCTTTTCATTGATTTTCCTTCTAGGTGATCTGTCTCTTGATGTCATTGGAGGTTTTAAAGTCTTCTACTGTGTTTGTATTATTGCCCATTTCACCTTTTATATTTGTTCATATTTGCAGTATATATTTAGGTACTTCTGAGTTAGGTGCCATTAAATTAAAAGATGCTTACTCCTTGGAAGAAAAGTTATGACCAACCTAGATATCATATTCTAAATCAGAGACATTACTTTGCCGACTAAGGTCCGTCTAGTCAAGGCTTTGGTTTTTCCTGTGGTCATGTATGAATGTGAGAGTTGGACTGTGAAGAAAGCTGAGTGCTGAAGAATTGATGCGTTTGAACTGTTGGAGAAGTGTCTTGAGAGTCCCTTGGATAGCAAGGAGATCCAACCAGTCCATTCTGAAGGAGATCAGCCCTGGGATTTCTTTGGAAGGAATGATGCTAAAGCTGAAACCACAGTACTTTGGCCACCTCATGTGAAGAGTTGACTCATTGGAAAAGACTCTGATGCTGGGAGGGATTGGGGGCAGGAAAAGAAGGGGACGACAGAGGATGAGATGTCTGGATGGCATCACTGACTCGATGGACGTGAGTTTAAGTGAACTCCGGGAGTTGATGATGGACAGGGAGGCCTGGCATGCTGCAATTCATGGGGTCGCAAAGAGTCGGACACGACTGAGCAACTGAACTGAAGTGAACTGAAGTTAGGTGCATTTATGCTAACGTTTAATCCTCCTCTTGCATAAATCTCTGTATCATTCTGTGCTGCCTTGTTTGTCTTTTGTCATAGCCTTTTTAGAAAGTCTATTTTATTCGATATAAGTGTAGCTACTTCCACTTTCTTGTCATCTCTGCATGAAATATCATTTTACATCATTCCATTTTCAGTTTCTGTAGGTAGCATATTAAAGGGTCTTGTTCTTTTGTACAATTAGCCACCATATGTCTTGAATGAAGCATTTAATCTATTGACATTTAAAGTAATTAATGATAGTTATGTCTTATTGACAATTTATTACTTGTTTTTTGGTTGTTTTTATGGTTCTTCTTTGTCTGTTACTTCTTTTTGTTTCTTACCTTGCAGTTTGATCATTTTCTTTAGTAGTATGTTTCTTTCTTTTTGTTTTTATGCATATATTGTAGGTTTTAATTTGGTGTTTCCCATGGGGTTCATATATGTTGATCTACAACTATATCTACTTGTTTAAACTGGCTGTCATTAAAGTTGAAACACACCCTAAATTATCCACTCTTTTCACTCCTGTCTTTCAAGTTTTGTGTTTTTGATGTCATATTTTACATGTTCACATTTAAACTTTAGCTATTTATTTCAATTATAGTTGCTTTTACAATTTTTTTCTCTTAATCTTTACCTTGCTTATTTACATGGTTGATCCTCAGTCATTACTGTAACTTGCCTTTCCTAAGGGGATTTTCCCTTTTCTATAAATTCTTACTTGTTTTCCTTTTAGAGAAAGCTCTTTAACCTACCGTGGTAGGTCTCATATTGATAATCATTCTTAGTTTTTGCTTGTCTGAGAATACCTTTCTCTTTCCTTCTATTCTAAATAATAATCTTTCTGGGTAGAGTACTTAAGGTTGCAAGTTCTTCCCTTCCAACACTTTGCATGGATCATGTCACTCTCTTCTGGCCTGCAAAGTTTCTGTGGAGAACTCTGCTGGTAGCCTTATGTGGATTCCCTTGTATTTTCTATTTTCCTTTTATTTCCTCTTACTGGCTTCATTCTTTTTTTGTCTTTCTTATTTTCTTCTTACTGACTTCAGAATTTTGTCTTTAACTTTTGTGAAATCTTTTTTTATTTTATTATTATTATTATTTTTCTTTACAATATTGTATTGGTTTTGCCATATTCTATTGTGATTTTTTTTTTTTTTTTGGTTCTCTTTAGGTTATCTTCTTTGGCATGTTCTTACTTCCTGTACCTAGATATCTGTTTCTTTATTCAGATTTGGCAGTTCTAGACATAATTTCCTCAGATACATTTTTTATCCACTTTTTCTCACTCCACTCTTCTATTTCTGGAACTCTCATAATGGGAACATTGGTACACAATGTTATCTCTGATATAGCTTAATTTTTTTTCATCAAAAAAGAATTTTTCTTTTTTCTATTCTGAGCAGATGATTTTCATTGTTCCATCTGCATCATTTTGTATGTTATTTATTCCTTCCAATATGTTTTATTTAAAATTTCAGTTATCGCATTCTTTCTTTCTTTTTCCTTGTCCTATTATTCCACTGTCTCAGTTGATGTCTGATTTTCCATTTTTTTTTAACCAAACACTTCAAAAATTTTAGTAAAAGTAATCACATAATGAAGAAACAACAAAGGAACTTTTAAAAATCATTATCAAAATATATTAAAATTTTCAGGATTGCTTAACCATTATCAAAGATTAAATACAGATTCAGAATTTTTAATTAATTTGTGTTGTAATAAGATAAATAGAAATAGAATTTAAAAGAAAATTGATACCAGTTTACAATTGTGTAATGTTCCATGTACTGCATTTCAGACTCTTTTGTTGACTATAATGGCTACTCCATTTCTTCTAAGGGATTCTTGCCCACAGTAGTAGATATAATGGTCATCTAATTTAAATTCACCCGTTCCAGTCCATTTTAGTCTGCTGATTCTTAAAATGTCTATGTTCACTCTTGCCATGTCCTATTTGACCACTTCCAATTTGCCTTGATTCATGGACCTAACATTCCAGGTTCCTATGCAATGTTGCTGTTTACAACATCGGAATTTGCTTCTATCACCAGCCACACTCACAACTGGGTATTATTTTTGCTTTGGCTTTTTCTCCTCATTGTTTCTGGAGTTATTTCTCCACTGATCTTCAGTAGCATTTTGGGAACCTACTGACCTGGGGTGTTTATCTTTCAGTGTCCTATTTTTTTCCCTTATCATACTGTTCTTGGGGTTCTCAAGGCGAGAATAATGAAACAGTTTGCCATTCCCTTCTCCAATGGACTACATTTTGTCAGAACTCTCCACCATGACCTGTCTGTCTATGGCATGGCTCATAGTTTCATTGAGTTAGACAAGGCTGCGGTCCATGTGATCAGATTGGTTAGTTCTCTGTGATTGTGGTTTTCAATCTGTCTGCCCTCTGATGGAGAGGCTTATGGAAGTTTCCTGATGGAAGAGACTAACAAAGGGGGAAAATGGGACTTGTTCTTATGTGCAGGGCCATGCTCAGAAAATCTTTAATCAATTTTCTGTTGATGGGTGGAGCTCTGTTCCCTCCCTGCTATTTCAGTTCAGACTTCCCTGGTGGCTCAGACAGTAAAGCGTCTGCTTACAAGGTGGGGGGACCAAGTTTGATCCTTGAGTTGGGAAGATCCCTTGGAAAAGGAAGTGGCAACCCACTCGAGTACTCTTGCCTAAAGATCCCATGGATGGAGAGACCTGGTAGGTTACAGCCAATGGGGCCGCAAAGAGTCAGACATGACTGAGTGACTTCACTTTCTTTCTTTCTTTCAGTTCAGTTCAGCCATTCAGTCATGTCCGACCTTGCAACCCGAGGGCCTCCCTGTCCATCACCAATTCTCAGAGTTCACTCAAACTCATGCTCATTGAGTTGGTGATGCCATCCAACCATCTCATCCTCTGTCATCCCCTTCTCCTGCCTTCAATCTATCCCAACATCAGGGTCTTTTCCAGTGAGTCTGTTCTTTGCATCAGGTGACCAAAGTATTGGAGTTTCAGCTTCAGCATCAGTCCTTCCAATGAATATTCAGGACTGATTTCAACTATGGTGGAGGTAATGAAGATAATGGAGATCTCCTTCAACAGATCCCATGAATGTACTGTTACACTCACTGCCCCCAACTCTGCAGCAGGCCACCTTCAACCCACACCTCTGCTGGAGACTCCTGGACACTCCTGGGAAAGTCTGAGTCAGCCTCTTGTGGGGTCACTGATCCTTTCCTGCAAAAGCTGAAAGTCAAGAAACACCAGAGTAACAGGCAAATTTGACCTTGGAGTGCAGAATGAAGCAGGACAAAGGCTAACAGAGTTTTGCAAAGAGAACTCACTGGTCATAGCAAACACCCACTTTCAGCAACACAAGAGAAGACTCTACACATGGACATCACCAGATGGTCAATACTGAAATCAGATTGATTATGTTCTTTGTGGCCAAAGATACAGAAGCTCTATACAGTCAGCAGGAAAAAACACTGGGCGCTAACTGTGACTCAGATCATGAACCGCTTATTGCCAAACAGAGACTTAAATAGAAGAAAGTAGGGAAAACCACTAGACCATTCAGGTATGACCTAAATCAAATCTCTTAGATTATACAATAGGAGTCAGAAATAAATTCAGTGGATTAGATCTGATAGAGTTCCTGAAGAACTACGGATGGAGGTGGACGTTCATGACATTGTACAGGAGACAGGGACCAAGACCATCCCCAAGAAAAGAAATGCAAAAAAGAAAAATTGATGTCTGAGGAGGCCTTACAAATAGCTTTGAAAAGAGGAAAAGTGAAAAAGCAAAGTAGAGAAAGAAAGATATACCTATTTGAATGCAGAGTTTGAAAGAATAGCAAGGAGAGATAAGAAAGCCTTCCTTAGTGATCAGTACAAAGAAACAGAGGAAAACATAGAGTGGGAAATACTAGAGATCTCTTCAAGAAAATTAGAGAGACTAAGGGAAGATTTCATGCAAAGATGGGCTCAATAAAGGACAGAAATGGTATGGACCTAACAGAAGCAGAAAATATTAAGAAGAGGTGGCAGGAAAACACAGAAGAATACAACAAAGATATTCACGATCCAGATAATCACAATGGTACGATCACTCACCTAGAGCCAGACATCCTGGAATGCAAAGTCAAGTGGGCCTTAGAAAGTATCACTACAAACAAAGCTAGTGGAGGTGATAAAATTTCAGTTGAACTATTTCAAATACTACAAGATGATGCTGTGAAAATGCTGCACTCAACATGCCAGCAAATTTGGAAAACTCAGCAGTGGCCACAGGACTGAAAAAGGTCAGTTTTCATTCCAATCCCAAAGAAAGGCAATGCCAAAGAATGCTCAAACTACCACACAATTGTACTCATCTCACACACTAGTAAAGTAATGCTCAAAATAATCCAAGCTAGGCTTCAACAATATGTGAACCATGTAATTCAAGATGCTCAAGCTGGTTTTAGAAAATGCAGAAGAAACAGAGATAAAATTACTGACATCAGCTGGATTATTGAAAAAGAAAGAGAATTCCAGAAAGCATCTATTTCTGCTCTATTGACTATGCCAAAGCCTTGACTATGTGGATCACAATAAACTGTGGAAAATTCTGAAATAGATGGGAAATACCAGACCACCTGAACTGCCTCTTGAAAAATCTGTATGCAGGTGAGGAAGCAATAGTTAGAACTGGACATGGAACAACAGACTTGTTCCAAATAGGAAAGCAGTACATCAAGGCTATATATTGTCACACTGGTTATTTAACTTCTAGGCAGAGTACATCATGAGAAACACTGGGCTGGAAGAAGCAGAAGCTGGAATCAAGATTGCTGGGAGAAATATCAATAATCTCAGATATGCAGATGACACCACCCTTATGGCAGAAAGTGAAGAAGAAATAGAGACTCTTGATGAAAGTGAAAGAGGAAAATGAAACAGTTGGCTTAAAACTAAACATTCAGAAAGATTATGGCATCTTCATAGCAAATAGATGGGAAACAGTGGAAACAGTGACAGACTTTATTATTTATTTATTTATTTTGGCTTCAAAAACTACTGCAGATTGTGACTGCAGTCATGAAATTAAAAGACATTTACTCCTTGGAAGAAAAATGATGACCACCTTAGAGAGCACATTAAAAAGCAGAGACATTACTTTGCCAACAAAGGTCTGTCTAGTCAAGACTATGGCTTTTCCAGTAGTCATGTATGGATGTGAGAGTTGGACTATAAAGAAAATTGAGCATCGAATAATTGATGTTTTTAAACTGTGGTGTTGGAGAAGACTCTTGAGAGTCCCTTGGAACACAAGGATATCCAATCAGTCCATCCTAAAAGAGATCAGTCTTGAATAGTCATTGGAAGGACTGATGTTAAAGCTGAAACTCCAATACTTTGGCCAACTTATGCAAAGAGCTTACTCATTGGAAAAGACCCTGATGCTAGGAAAGATTGAAGGCAGTAGGAGAAGGGGACGACACAGTATGAGATTGTTGGATGGCATCACCTACTCAATGGACATGAGTTCAGTAAACTCCGGAGTTTGGTGATGGACAGGGAGGCTTGGTGTGCTGCAATTCATGACATCGCAGAGTTGGACACGACTGAGCAACTGAACTGAGGTGAACTAAATGTTTCATGACTTTTAGTTTTTCTTTTTGTTTTACAACTTGTTTTCAGGTGTAGTATATCTTTTCAATTCTGGGTAAAATTTCTATTGAAAAAAAAACTTAAGCATAACTTGATTTTCAAGATATTTTGAGATCATGTTTCCGATTGAAGGAAGTTAACTGCATTACAGTATTGTGTTGGCTTCTACCATAATGCATATATATGGAATCTAGAAGTATGATACTGATGAGGATATTAATATTCACAGGGCAACAGTGGAGACACAGACGTATAGAACAGACCTGTGGACTGGGGTGGAAGGAGAGGGGTGACAAATTGAGAGAATATCAGTGTATTTTTTTAATCCTTAATTTATGAGTGTGGTTTTCCACCTCTTGCCTTTGTTTTTGGTAATAAAATGCTAGGATGACTCCCAACATAAGGATACTTGTTCCTTCTGCACTTTTCACTCTGGCTGAAGAGAATTGCTGGATCAGGCTATTCACAAGGAATCCTACTGATTTAAACAGAAGGTGCTCCTATATCAACGGAAGGTATTTCTTTTTCCTGGAATTTTTCTACCTCAAATCCTGGGATACACATATTCTCCAGTTTATATCTTTTCTCTTTAAGGCTTCAACCAAAATCTTACATATGTACATGCAGTTAGTTATTACTCATAAATATTAATCCAGTTTATCTCGATTACTCTTGCCATAAATTATCATTAATTTCAAACAGAATTTTAATAGTGACACACAATTTATTTTTATAGTCCTCATCAGTAGTCTTTGCATTTATCGTAAAATATATACTATTTCTTTCCAAATTATGACCATTCATCACTGAATGCTTTGCCTAGAAGATAGAAGGAACCAGATGCAAACTTTACACGATAAACTCATTTATACCAGCTGCTTCTTCTTTTTTTTTTTCTTTGTGAATTATGCCCCCTTATTTCTAGGCAATATTGCATTATTGTTTATTTGTCTTTTTTTTTCCTTCTGTATAGTCATTATATTCCTATGATTTCCTTGTCCTTTATAATTTAGACTAACCAAGTCACAATCACCTTAAAAGCTAAACCAAAAATAATGATAATCATGATTAAAAACATGTACTCCTAAGTCAGAAAATATAGATTTGAATCTAGACTCCACAATGGGCAATTGATATAACCTTGACAATTTTCTCAGTCTACTTGTGCCTCTGTTTTCATGTAATTAACACTCAGAAAGTTAATAATTTTAGATACTGTTCTAATTACCCAGTCCACGTTAAACACTCAGAAAATGTTTGCTGTATTGATGTCATCCTCCTGACCTAAATGTACTCCCATAGTTAGAGTAATTTATAAATAAAAATCTATCCATGTTCCTCTTCATTAGCTTATTATTGCCCTTGACATAGAGTTTCTGCATCATTTGGTGCCTCATTACCTCTCAGGCTCATTGCATGCCACTCCATGTATTTAGATGGTTTGCCCCAGCAATACTGGAGCTTACTAAAATTGTTTCTTATTTTAATAATTCAAAAACATTTAAACAATGAAGTAAGGACTCAATCACTTCATGCAAACTACTGTCTGTTCTTTATTGTTACTATCATCACCAGGCTTTTCTTCTTGTCACTTATTTTTCTCAGTTACAAGTCATTATCTTCTCAGAATGCTCATTAAAACTAGGCTGATTTCAACCTCTGATAGTCTCGTCCTCTGATAAAGTGTTTGTATTTTCTTAGAAAAGCAAAGAAAGAAGAGAGGAATGCGGGTCTGTTAAGGAATTACATGTGTCCTACATTTTTCTGACTTTATATACATTTTTTTTTTCCAGCTTCACTGAGAGTTAATGGACAAAAAACATAATGTGAATTTACTGTATATATAATGTGATGATTCTGTACTCCAAGGTCAAACTTGTCTGTAACTCCAGGTATCTTTTGACTTCTTACTTTTGCATTCTTATCCCTTGTGATGAAAAGGCCCTCTTATTTTGGTGTTCGTTCTAGAAAGTCTTGTAGGTCTTCCTAGATCTGTGCAATTTCAGCTTATTCTGCATTAGTGGATGGGCACAGACTTGGATTACTGTAATATTGAATGGTTTGCCTTGGAAATGAACAGAGATCATTCTGTCGTTTTTGAGAGTGCATACAAGTACTGCATTTTGAACTCTTTTGTTGACTATGAGGGTTACTCCATTTTTTCTAAGCGATTCTTGCCCACAGGTGTAGATATAATGTTTATCTGAATTAAATTTACCCATTATGGTCCATTTTAATTCACTGATTCCTAAAATGTTAATGCTCGCTCTTGCCATCTTCTGTTTGACCACTTCCAATTTACCTTGATTCATAGACCTAACTTTCAAGGTTTGTGTGCAATATTGTTCTTTATAGCAATAGAATTTACTTTCACTACCAAACAAATCCACAAGTGAGTGTTATTTGTGCTTTAGCTCAGTCTCTTCATTCCGTCTGGAGCTACGTTTCCACTCTTCTCCAGTAACATATTGGGCACCTACTGACCTGGGGATTTAATCTTTCAGTGTAACATCCTTTTGCCTTTTCATGCTGTTCATGGGGTTCTCAAGGCAACGATGCTGAAGTGGTTTGCCATTCCCTGTTCCAGTGAACCACGTTTTGTCTGAACTCTCAACCATGACCCGTCTGTCTCGGGTGACACTACACAGAATGGCTCATAGTTTCATTGAATTAGACGAGGCTGTGATCCATGTAATCAGTTTGTTTAGTTTCCTGTACCATGGCTTTTATTCTATCTGCCCTCTAATAGATGAGAACAAGAGGCTTGTGGAAGCTTCCTGATGGGGGGACTGGTTGTGGGGAAAATTGGGTCTTACTCTGGTGGGCAGGCCATGCTTAGTAAATCCCTAATCCATGGAGTACAAAATGAATCACGGCAAAAGCTAACAGAGTTTTGCCAAGAGAATGCACTGGACATAGCACACAACCTATTCCAAAAACATGAGATGACTCTACACATGGACATCATGAGATGGTCAATATAAAAATTGGATTGATTATATTCTTTGTAGCCAGAGATGGAGACGCTCTATACAGTTGGCAGAAAAAAAAAAAAAGACTAGGAACTGACGGTGGCTCAGATCATGAACACCTTTTTGCCAAATTCAGACTTAAATTAAACAAAGTAGAGTTAATCACTAGGCCATTCAGGTATGATCTAAATCAAATCCCTATTGTTATACAGTAGAAGTGAGAAATAAATTCAAGAGATTAGATCCAATAGATAGAGTCCCTGAAGAACTATAGATGGAGGCTTGTAACATGGTACAGCAGATGGTGATCAAAACCATCCCCAAGAAAAAGAAATGCAAATAGGCAAAAAGGTTATCTGAGGAGGGCTTAAAAATAGCTGAGAAAAGAAGAGAAGTGAAAGGCAAAGGAAAAAGGAATGATATACCCATATGAATGCAGATCCAAAGAATAGCAAGGAGAGATAAGAAAGACAAGTGAAAAATGCAAAGAAAGAGAGGAAAGCTACAGAATGGGAAAGACTAAAGGTTTCTTCAAGAAAATTAGAGATATCAGTGGAACATATCATGAAAAGATGGGTACAATAAAGGACAGAAATGGCATGACCTAACAGAAGCAAAAGATACTAAGAAGATATGATAAGAATACAAAGAACAGCTATACAAAATAGATCTGAATGACCCAGATAACCACGATGGTGTGATCACTCACCTAGATCCAGATATCTTGGAGTGCAAAGTCAAGTGGGCCTTAGGAAGCATCACTACAGACAAAGCTAGTGGAGGTGATGGAATTCCAGTTGAGCTTTTCAAATCCTAAAAGGTGATGCTGTTACAATGCTGCACTCAATATGCCATCAAATTAGGAAAACTCAGCAGTGGCCATAGGACTGGAAAATGTCAGTTTTCATTTCAATCCCAAAGAAGATCAGTGCCAAAGAATGTTCAAACTACTGCACAATTACACTCATTTCACATGCTAGTAAAGTAATGTTCAAAATTCCTCAAGCTAGGCTTCAGTTGTACATGAACAGAGAACTTCCAGGTGTTCAAGTTGGATTTAGAAAAGGCAGAGGAACCAGAGATCAAATTGCCAGCACCTGTTGGATCGCATAAAATGTAAGAAAATTGAAAAAAAAAAACTACTTCTGCTTCTTTGACT
Organism: Budorcas taxicolor; assembly: GCF_023091745.1. Taxonomy (NCBI): domain Eukaryota; kingdom Metazoa; phylum Chordata; class Mammalia; order Artiodactyla; family Bovidae; genus Budorcas; species Budorcas taxicolor. The sequence continues at coordinate 3,610,820 of NC_068924.1, read as the reverse complement.
ATACTAAAATATTTGATTGTGTGGATCACCAACAACTGTGGAAAATTCTTAAGGAGATGGGAATACCAGACCACCCTACCTGCCTCCTGAGAAAGCTGTATGTAGGTCAAGAAGCAACAATTAGAACCAGACATGGAACAGACTCATTCCAAACTGGAAAAGGAGAAAGTCAAGGTTTTCACCCTCCTTTTTAACTCCTATACAGCAATACATCATGGGGAATGCTGGGCAGGATGAAGCACAAGATGGAATCAATATTGCAGAGAAAAATATCAATAACCTCAGTTATGCAGATGACACCATCCTTATGACAGAAAATGAAGAGAAACTAAAGAGCCTCTTGATGAAGGTGAAAGAGGAGAGTGAAACAGCTGCTATAAAACTCAACATTCAAAAAACCAAGATCATGACATCTGGTCACATCACTTCATGACAAATAGATGGGGAAGCAACGGAGGCAGTGATAGAGTTTATTTTCTTTGGCTCCAAAATCACTGCAGGAGATGGCTACAACCATGAAATTAAAGATACTTGTTCCTTGGAAGAAAAGCTATGACAAACCTAGACAGTGTTTTAAAAAGAAGAGACATCACTTTGACAACAAACGTCTGTCTAGTCAAAGCTATGGTTTTTCCAGTGGTCATGTATGGATGTGAGAGCTGGCCTATAAAGAAAGCTGAGCACTAAAGAATTGATACTTTTGAAATGTGGTGTTGGAGAAGACTCTTGGGAGTCCCTTGGACTGCAAGGAGATCCAACCAGTCAGTCCTAAAGGAAATCAATCCTGAATATTCTTTGGAAGGACTGATGCTCAAACTGAAGCTCCAATACTCTGGCCACCTGATGTGAAAAGATGACTCATTAGAAAAGACCCTGATTCTGGGAAAGATTCAAGACAACAGGAGAAAGTGATGACAAAGGATGACATGATTTTATGCCATCTCTGACTCAATAGACATAATTTTGAGCAGGCTCAGGGAGATGGTGAAGGACAGGGAAGCCTGGCATGCTGCAGTCTATGCGGATGCAGAGTCAGACACGACAGAGTGACTGAATCACAAATGTGATGATTTAATGTACATATACTGTGAAACGGTTACTATAATAAGGTAAATTAATTCATTCTTTATCTCACATAGTTGCTTGTTTTGCCCCTATTTATCCTTCTTTCCTTTGTCTGCTTGATTTACTGAACTACTGCTTAACCAGTTCTTGACTCAATTGGGAGTTCCTACCTGGAAGACTTCCTTCTCTCTCTCCCAGTGGCTATGACATATCCCTCTAATTGCAGCTCTATCACTCTCTGTGGGTTAGGCTATTTTTTTATGAATTACTATTACCATTTTACAGAAATATATTCTCAGGTGTGGAGTTGCTGAATCATACAGTAGTTATTTTCATACTATTCATGTGGTTCTCAAGGCAAGAATACTGAAGTTGTTTGCCATTCCCTTCTCCAGTGGACCACATTCTGTCAAACCTTTCCCACCTTCACCTGTCCCTCTTGGGTGGCCCCACATGGCATGGCTTAGTTTTATTGAGTGAGACAAGGTTGTGGTCCATGTGATCAGATTGGCTAGTTGAATGTGATTGTGGTTTCAGTCTGTCTGCCCTCTGATGCCCTCTCTCAGTGCCTACCCTCTTGCTTTGGTTTCTCTTACCTTAGATATGGGGGATCTCTTCACATCTGCTCCAGCAAAGAACAGCCGCTTCTCCTTACCTTGGATGAGGTCACCCCTCCTGACTTTGGACGTGGTGTAGACCCAGATGGTGTAATCACTCACCTAGAGCCAGACATCCTGGAATGTGATGTCAAGTGGGCCATAGGAAGCATCACTACAAACAAAGCTAGTGGAGGTGATGGAATTCCAGGTGAGCTGTTTTCAAATCTTGAAAGATGGTGCTGTGAAAGTGCTGCACTCAATATGTCAGCAAATTTGGAACATTCAGCAGTGGCCACAGGACTGGAAAGGGTCAGTTTTCACTTCAATCCCAAAGAAAGGTAATGCCAAAGAATGCTCAAAGTACCACACAATTTCACTCATCTCACATGCTAGTAAAGTAATGCTCAAAATTCTCCAAGACAAGCCTCAGCAGTACATGAGCCATGAACTTCCAGATGTTCAAGCTGGTTTTAGAAAAGGCAGAGGAACCAGAGATCAAATTGCTAACATATGGTGGATCATCAAAAAAGCAACGGAGTTCCAGAAAAACATCTATTTCTGCTTTCTTGACTATGCCAAAGCCTTTGACTATGTGGATCACAATAAACTGTGGAAAATTCTGAAAGAGATGGGAATACCAGACTACCTGGCCTGCCTCTTGAGAAGTCTGTATGCAGGTCAGGAAGCAACAGTTAGAACTGGACATGGAACAACAGACTGTTCCAAATAAAAGAAAAGGAGTACATCAAGGCTGTATATTGTCACTCTGCTTATTTAACTTATATGCAGAGTACATCATGAGAAATGCTGGGCTGGCAGAACAACCTGGAATCAGGATTGTCAGGAGGAGTATCAGTAACCTCAGATATGGAGATGACATCACCCTTGAGGCAGAAATTGAAGAAGAACTAAAGAGCCTCTTGATGAAAGTGAAAGAGGAGAGTGAAACAGTTGGCTTAAAGTTCAACATTCATAAAACTAAGATCATGGCATCTGGTCCCATCACTTCATGGCAAATAGATGGGGAAACAGTGGGGACAGTGGCTGACTTTAATTTTGGGGGCTCTAAAATCACTGCAGATGGTGATTGAAGCCATGAAATTAAAAGACTCTTCCTCCTTGGAAGGAAAATTATGACCAACCTAGACAGCATATTAAATAGCAGAGACATTACTTTATTAACAAAGGTCCGTCTAGTCAAAGCTATGGTTTTTCCAGTAGTCATATATGGATGTGACAGTTTGACTATGAAGAAAGCTGAGCACAGAAGAATTGATGGCTTTGAACTGTGGTGTTGGAGAAGAATCATGAGACTCCCTTGGACTGCAAGGAGATCCAACCAGTCCATCCTAAAGGACATCAGTCTGGGGTGTTCTTTGGAAGGACTAATGTTGAAGCTGAAACTCCAATATTTCGGCCACCTGGTGTGAAGAACTGATTCATTGGAAAAGACCGTGATGCTGGGAAAGGTTGAGGGCAGGAGGAGAAGGGGACAACAGAGGATGAGATAGTTTGATGGCATCACCAACTCAATGGACATGAGTTTGGGTAAACTCCGGGAGTTGGTGATGAACAGGGAGGTCTGGCATGCTGCAGTTCATGGGGTCGCAAAGAGTCAGACACTACTGGGTGACTGAACTGAACTGAATTGAACTAACTGACTGACTGACAGTAGTTCTGTTTTTTAAATTATGAGGAAATTCAGTACTGTTATCCACAGTTGCTACACCAAATTACATTCCCACGAACACTGTACAAGAGTTCCCTTTCTTCCACATCCTTGACAACATTTGTTTACCTCATTGGTGTTTTAATCTTCATTTCTCTAATAATTAGCAGCATTGTGTCACTTTTCATGTATATGTCAGCCATTTGTATGTATTCTTTGGAAAAATATCTAATGAGTTCCTCTACCCATATTTTGCTTGAGTTGTTTGATATTGGAATGCATTATAGAAGCTGTACTTACATATATATATATACACACACACACACACACACACACACACACACACACACACACACAAAATAATAACACTTTGTTGGTCGTATCATTTGAAAATATTTTCTCCCACATTGTAGGTTTTATTTTCATTTGATGATGGTTTTCTTTGCTTTGCAGAATTTTTAGGTTTAATAGTTTTTTAATTTTAATAGGTTTTATTTGTTTATTTTTATTTTTTAAATCTTTTATCTTAAGGGACAGATCCAAAGAGATACTGCTGTAATTTTTGTCAAAGAGTGTTCTGCCTATGTTCTCTTCTGGGAGTTTTATGGTTTCCATACCTACGTTTAAATTTTTAATCCATTTTCATATATTTACTTTCATTTAACTAACAAAGCACACAGTAAGCCTTTGTATCCATATGTTCTGAATCTGCATATTCAACAAATCATAAACCACAGTATTTGGGGATAAAATTCCAGGCAGTTCCAAAAAGCAAACCTAAAATTTTCTACTTTCAGGTGACTATTTACATAGTGTTAACATTGTATTAGATATTATAAGTAATCTAGAAATGATTTAAAGTATATGGGAAGATATGTGTAAGCTATATGCAAACACTATTTCATTTTATATAAAGGAATTGAGTAGCATGGATTTTTATATCTGTGGTGGTCCTGTACCAAATCTCCCAAGGACACTGAAGGACAGCTGTATATCATATCATTTTATGTCCAGATTTTTTCTTTACTAGACTGTAAGCTGATTGAAAAAACTCTTGTTTTTTCCTCATCTTACTCTCAGTATTCCCTATATCCATGCCCATAGATTGAAGTAAGTAATACTACAGAATTATTATGAATAAATAAATGAGTCAATTGTGGGTTAGAAAGAACTCCATAAGAGGATAAGTATAGAACAAGGAATACAAAATGAATTCTTTGGTTTCTTAAATGTTTATATGCCTTTCTCTTAATCACTCTGACAATGTCACATTGGCCATGAGATATATGAATTTTAATCCTGATTTCTCAGAACTTAAAAGTGCTAAAATGTATATGCTCCTTATAGCAGCAAATTCTTTCCAGTGTGACACTTTGTGGGTTGCCATTAGAGATTTTATGCAGTTATGTGAATATTTCATTCTATATATTTTTTTCTGGTTTAAAGTCTCATAAGTACACCTATTTGTTGGGAAACATGAAATTGAGTAGAGTATAATTGCTTTCTCATTCTGCCAGGTTCTTTTTTAGGATCTTAAAACAGATTTATAATACTAACCTGAGGGGAGAAAGGAAGCAATTATTATGATAGTCTAGACTAAGAAACTGTAGCAGAGAATGAAGCCAACTATGCAATTTGAATTAACTCCAAGTCCACTGAAGAACTCATAATAAGCAATCAGAAGGCATGATTTCATAACTGAATTTTTGTAGCTTCTATTTATTCAAATTAAGGAAACCTAGTTCTTTGAAGACCTGTAATCTGCTACACAGCAGATATATATATGTATGTGTATGTGTATGTACATATATATATATATATATATATGTATGCGTATGTATATATATTATTTGTGGGATAAATGCTTAACAGAATTGTGTTGGTTTCTGCCAAACATCAACATGAATCAGACATAGGTATACATATGTCCCCTCCTTCTTGAACCTCTCTCACACCTCCCTCCCCATCACACCTTCCTCCCCATCCCAGCCCTCTAGGTTGATACAGAGCCCCTGGTTTGAGTTCCCTGAGTCATACAGAAAATTCTCATTGGTTATCTATTTTACATATGGTAATATAAGTTTCCATGTTACTCATTCCATAAATCCCATTCTCTCCTTAATGAATAAACTTCCCAGATGGCTAAGAATCTGTCTGGAATACAAGAAATATGGATTTGATCTCTGGGTTAGGAAGATTCCCCTGGAGAAGGAAATGGCAACCTACTCCAGAATTCTTTCCTGGAAAATCCCATGGACAGAGGTTACAAGACAGGTTACAATCCATAGGATCACAAAAGAATCAGGTGCGACTTAGCGACTAAACATTCTCCTCCTCATCTTCCTTTACTTCTTGCCCTTTCTTCTTGTCTTTTAAATAACAAACCTCAAGAAAACTCCCAAGGAAAGCTCATTCAGCTAATAAAATGTGAATATGAAATGTTAAAAGTTATTTTCTGTGATTATCTCATGTACCTCATGCCAAGATTCCTGCTGGCATCAATCACATAGTGAAACCACTGTGATATTTGACCAATTATGAATTTGATGGTCTCTAGTGGGAGTAAAAAAAATATATATATATATATATTATATTAACGTATATATATATTATATATACGTATATATATATTATATATGTATATATATATTATATATATATGTGTATATATATATGTTAAAGTTAAAAAAAATGATGGAAAAAATATTCTAGGGCATAAAGACCTTTTTGTGGTAACTCTCTTTTGGGTCTTAAGGGTTGTTAAAAAACACAGGGAAAGGAAATGAAAATGAATCTCCAGGGATGAAGGAATAAGGTTTTTCTGTTTCTTACAACTTGGGATAGATGACATTTTAGCACATGTCACTCTGAGAGGGTCTTTGTTGAAGAATCAGCTCATCTTTTATTAATGGTGAACTTTAAGGCACTTTTTATGGCTGAAGAACTTCTCTCCTGTCTTCTTACTTGTCCTAGATTCTTGCTGTTTTACTGTTCTCACCAGGGAAACATTTATCTTGAACTAATGAAAGTCAGCAATTGTAGTTAAGAGTGCCATTTAAGACTTATGTCAATAATCATTTGAATATTATTGGGTATAATGTAATATTGCCCAGAAAATTTTCATTTTATTTTATGAATTCTCTTAAATCCTATTGTTGATTTTCCAGGCAAGAATATTGGAGTGGGTTGCCATTTCCTTCTCCAAGAGATCTTCGCAACCCAGGGATTGAACCCAAGTCTCCCGTGTTGTAGGCAGAGGCTTTACCGTCTGAACCACCAGGGAAGTCCTATTGTTTATCAAAACGTGTTCATATGTTTGTTTCTTGGTAATATAGGGGGTAGATTTTACCATTAATTAGAGTAATTAATCTATACAATAATTTTTGTATATATGATGGCAAACATGGATGAAAATTTAGTATGTAATTTATCTTGTTATTCTACTGTTTAAAAATATCTAAACTAATTTAATAAGTGCATTGGTCAAATATTTAATTGCATTCAGTTTTAATTTCAAAAAAACTAAAATATTTTAAAATAAGTAGTGTGTATTAGAAATAACATAAGCTTGAGTGCAAACATCAGGGTGTTAATCCAATCCTGCCACGTGACCAGTAACAACTGATTTTTCTTTTGGAGCCTCATTTTCTTTTTTAAGGTAAAATGTAAACAATACTTACCATGCTTCAGGCTGTTACACAGGTTTGTGGTATAAACTAAATGCAATCATGTGTAGCAGAAATTAATTTACATTGAGTTGTTATTATTATCCTCTCCAATAATAAAGATAAAATACTGGGGATATGTTTGTTTGAAAAATTGCAGTTGTATTTTCAGGAAAGAAAATTAAGCAGTGTGTGCAACAAGATTAGCTCCTAAAACACCCTGGCAGGACACCTGACATCCTAGAATTGTGAATCTATGGCTGATTCGATTTATTATAATATACCTTAGGGAGAAATATTTTCCCCTTATTTTTATACCAGACTCTGTGTAGATTACAATCCCTGTTTCTCAAAGATTTTATGACAAAAGCTGTTGCTAGAGAATTATTCATTTTCAAAAGATAATAGGAAAATAATACAAGAAGATGCAATAATACTAGCATAGAAACTGGTTTTAAAATCAAACGTCTTCATGTTTAGTCTCTGTTTTATGGGCAGTACAATAAATATTAGTCTGGCAATAAGAATAACTGTGAAATACCCCTAAATTTTATTTAAATGTCTGTGGTAAAATGTCAGAGGTGATACAATTAACAGTCCTTACTGAAAGTTCTAATTATCGATTACATTTTCAGTTTCCTACAAAACCTGCAGTTCATCTCTTCTGATCTTCCTCTTTCACTCACAAATCTGCAAGACTCTGATTTTCTTTTTGTTTCCTACTCTCACACTTTTATTATGAGTACCTACTTGTCAACTGTGATTTCCTTAGTTTATTTTCTCTTTCTCTTTTCTCTTTCTTCTTTCTCTCTCTCTCCCCTGCAAATTTTCTGGGCTGAATCAAATTGATACTGAACACACAGGTGTTCTCAATACCTCTTATGGATCCATGAAGCTTTATAATTTAAAGATGAAATTAACTCACATAATACATCCAAGCCAAAGTAGTTGTATGATATCCACCTCTGTTGTAATTAACCTCTTGTCTGATAAATTTGGAATTGCCTTGAAAAAAATATAAAGATAGATGAGGATGCAATCAAATTTAATCAAGTTACAGGGTCTTCTTAAGTTATTTTTTATGTGACTGATAAATTATTTTGAAAAATGAAAATGATACAAACTCTTTGGAGTCATGTTTATTTTCAGAGTGAGGCCTTTGTCCAGTTCAGAGCAGAAACCTTTAAGAAAAACCACAGAGTATTTCACATTCCCTGGTATTTGTTTTTAATCTTGCTTGATAAAAACATAAACATGATGTTTGCAATAAAAAGTATGTTATATTTGCAAAATAAATCAAACAATTTTGTTTAATTATATATAAATGCAATAAATCAGTAAAAAGCGTTTCTTTTGTCTTTTACTTGCTTTCATGGGCCAGGCTAAAATTATTTTAACATACCTAATATTATTCACCGTTCTTAATGATTTCTAATTTTACCTTTTAAAAAATAACTTTTCACTTTTAAAGACATGAAAAGAAAACTCATAAATCACATATCTACATATATATTTGATAAAAATGTATTTGTCAAGATATTTGTGTATGGTGTATATATGTGTATGGTGTGTATGTACATGTACATGTATATGTTTATATGCTGCTGCTGCTGCTGCTAAGTCGCTTCAGTAGTGTCCGACTCTGTGTGACCTCATAGACGGCAGCCCACTAGGCTCCTCTGTCCCTGGGATTCTCCAGGCAAGAATACTGGAGTGGGTTGCCATTTCTTTCTCCACTGCATGAAAGTGAAAAGTGAAAGTGAAGTCGCTCAGTCGTGTCTGACTCTTAGCGACCCCCGTGGACTGCAGCCTACCAAGCTCCTCCATCCATGGGATTTTCCAGGCAAGAGTACTGCAGTGGGGTGCCATTGCCTTCTCCATATACAATTAAACAAAATTGTTTGATTTATTTTGCAAATATAACAGGCTTTTTATTGCAAACATCATGTTTATGTTTTTATCAAGCAAGATTATATATATATATAAGAAAAGAGGAGAAAATGTGAATGTTCCTAGGTTAGAGAAAGACTGGTTGCCACTCCTTGTAATGTGTCTAGAATAATAAACAGATGTTATAAAGGTTTGGGAGATTTCATATAAGGGGCGTTGTATGATATTTTTTCTCTGTCTGATTTACTTCACTCAGTATGACAACCTCTAGGTCCATCCACATAGTTTCAAATGGCATTATTTCAGTTTTTAATGGCTGAGTAATATCATTGTGTGTGTGTGTGTGTGTGTGTATACACACACATATATATGTATCACATTTTCTTTATATATTCTTCGGTCATTGGACATTTGGGTTGCTTCCATGTCTTGGCTATTGTAAACAGTGCTGCAGTGAACAATGGGTTGCAGGTATCCTTTCAAATGATGTTTTCCTCCAGATATATGTCCATGAGTGGGCTTGCAGGGTCATATGCTACCTCTATTTTTAGTGTTTTTAAGGAACCTCCATAGTGTTCTCCATAGTGGCTGTCAGTTAGTCAGTTCAGTCTCTCAGTCATGTCCAATTCTTGGCAACCCCATGGACTGCAGAATGCCTGGCTTCCCTGTCTATCACCAACTCATGGAACTCATGCAGACTAATATCCAATGAGTCAGTGATGCCATCCAACCATTTCATCCTTTGCCGCCCCCTTCTCCTCCCATCTTCAATCTTTTCCAGCATCAGGGTCTTTCCCAATGAGTCAGTTCTTCGCATCAGGTGGTCAAAGTATTGGAGTTTCAGCTTCAGCACCAGTTCTTCCAATGAATATTCATGATTGATTTCCTTTAGGATGGACTGGTTTTATCTCCTGCGGTCAAGGGACTCTCAAACAGTCTTTTCCAACACTGCAGTTCAAAAATATCAATTCTTTGGTGCTCAGCTTTCTGTTTGGTTCAACTCTCACATCCATACATGACCACTGGAAAAATCATAGCTTTGACTAGATAGACCTTTGTTGGCAAAATAATATCTCTGCTTTGTAATATGCTGTCTAGGTTTGTCATAGGTTTTCTTCCAAGACGCAAGCGTCTTTTAATTTCATGGCTGCAGTCACCATCTGCAATGATTTTGGAGATCCAAAACATAATAGGTGTTTTCCCATCTATTTCCCATGAAGTGATGGGACTAGATGCCATGATCTTTGGTTTTTGAATGTTGAGCTTTAAGCCAACTTTTTCACTATCCACTTTCACTTTCATCAAGAAGTTCTTTAGTTCCTCTTCACTTTCTTACATAATGGTGGGGCATCTGCATATCTGAGGTTATTGATATTTCTCCTGGTCATCTTGATTCCAGCTTGTGCTTCATCCAGTCCAACATTTTGCATGAGGTACTCTGCATATAAATTAAATCATCATGGTGACAACATGCAGCCTTGATGAATTATTTTCCCCGTTTGGAACCAGTCTGTTGTTCCATGTCCAGTTCTAACTGTTGCTTCTTGACCTAAATACAGATTTCTCCAGAGACAGGTAAGGTGGTCTGGTATTCCCGTCTCCTTAAGAATTTTCCACAGTTTCTTGTGATCCACAAAGTCAAATGCTTTGGTGTACCTATTTACATTCCCAAAAGAAATGTTGCAAATGAATTTACTTGCAAAAGAGAAAGAAACTCATAGACTTGGAGAATGAACTTAAAATTTCCAGTGGGAAGTATAGGGGGAAAGGATATTGGATGGTTATTTACACATTGCTATGTTCAAAATGGATAACCAATACAGAACTACTGTATAGTACATGGAACTCAGCTCAGTGTTATATGGCAGCCTGGATAAGAAGGGAGTTTAGGGGAGAATGGATACATGCATATATATGGCTGAGTACCTTTTCTATTCACCTGAATTTATCACAGCATTGTTGATTGGCTATACCCCAATGCAAAAAGAAAAATTAAAGGAAAAAAAAAAACTACATGAAATTAAGGCCATCAGCACATCTCAACTTGCAATTACATATAAAAAGGCAAAAAAAAAAAAAAAAGAAAGAAAAAAGAATCTCAGTGTACAGTCTCCCATTTTCCAGATCTAAGCTTTATTGAATAGCAAGAGCAATTTAGGAAAAAAAAAAAAAAAGAATATAAGATAAAAAGCTTGTTTTAATATATGAAAATATCTATCAAACAGTAAAGTTAATGAGACATTTTATAATTTGTATACAATAATTTCTGAAGTGCTTTAGAACATTGTCAAGGGATATTGGAAAAAATGTTAAGAATTGATGTGATTGATCATGAATGAATATTTTTGTGCTTCCCATTGTTTTTACAAATTAAAAAAAATACTTTAATAAACTGCTGCATTACTATGAAAAAAATAAAGGATTGGGGAAAAAAAGATGGTTAAAGATAGGCAATGTGTCTTTTTGTAGTAGATAGAATCTGCAAGACTTATTCTTATTAGAAGATCTGATTTGAACAAGTATCATCAATTAGAGAACATTTCTCTAGGTAAGAAACTGAACTTATTTTAGAAATGAATGCAGCAGATGATAAAATGCATCATGTCTGACTGAAGCAAGGATGAAACCAAGGTTATTCTACTCAATAATAAATTGATGGTGTTTTACTGATTCCATGGGTGTGGATGTGAAGCAACTGACTTGTTAACAGAGAACTGTGGCAAAATAATATATATATTATAATGGCATATGTATGTAATATGTATATATATATATACACAATATTTTATGTGTGTATATATGCTTATATATTTATACATATATATTTTCCTGATATGCAATTCCTGAAAACATTTGAATCTCCTGAGTAACAGGAGAGCATTTTGTGTTCCTAGATTACAGATGGGGCCTTTAGATAGCTTCTAGATGGGGCTGCTGGCCATAAAGACCAAGTCATGATTAGAAAAATGGAACTTTCAGGTCTTTACTCTACACTTCCTGACTGTGGAGAAGGTAGAAGGACTAGAGACTGAGTTCAGTCACAGTGGTCAACGATTTAATCAATCATACTTGCATAATGAAACCTCTGTTAAAACCTATCAACAACAGAGTTTGAGAAGAATCCTGTTGGAGAACACGTCAGTGTGCTGGGAAGTCAGTACATCCTGCGGGAGAACGGAGACTAAGCACTGCCCAACCACCCCGCCCCCCAATCAACACCTTGCTCTTTTTCTTCCATTGCATTGTTTCTGATTTGTACCCTTTATAATAAACTGGTAAGCATAAATAGTTTTGTTGAATTCTGTGAGTCATTGTGGCAAATTAATGAACCTTACAAAGGGGTTATAAGAACCCCAGTTCATAGCTAGTTAACCAGAAGTACGGTGGCCTTCTCTTTCAGGAGTTGTGACTGGTCCCTGAATTGGCAGCAGAATTGTGAACCAAATCCTTAACCTTTGGGGTCTGCACTAACTCCAGAAATTGATGTCACGATTTAATTGCATTGTTGGACACCCAATGGTGTCAAAGAATCAGAAAAAAACTTTTTAAATCTGACTACCTGTATTTTAGTCACTCCTGTTAGTGGTAGAAAGGGCAGAGATACCTACTATTTAAGGAAGTGATAAGTTTGCCTTTCATATTTGTGAGACTATCAGAGAGACTTGGATTGGGACATCCACTTCCATCATTACCAGAGAACCAGAGCTCATTATGTTCCACCCCATTCCTTCTTTTCCCTCTTGTTTCAGGCCTTGAGGGGAGTAGGGCCAAGAGACTAGTGTGTACCTTGCTGAAGCCTTGGAGTGCCACTCAAATTTGCAAGACAGGAGCTTCAGTAATCTGTGAAAGGAAAATTGTAAAAAAAAAATCTAAGAAAATGGGGTTTTTCTCTGAAACAAGTGACGTTTTTCTGATAGATGGAAGTAAAATTCGGAATAAAGGTGGAAAGAAGGAATGCCAAAGATAAGCTAGGTTAGGAATCAGGTAAGCATCCTCAGAGGAACTCCCTGTAAGAGGGTCCAGTATTGTTAAGTGTCTTCTTTTTGATAGTGAAGAAAACTTCACATTGGAGCCTTTTTTTTTTTTTTTTCTCTCTCATTGAAAATCTCCTTAACCCTCTAGAAATTAAATTTTACATATATCTGCACACTCGGGGAGATAGAGAATCGATTTTTCGTTTCCTCTTGAACTCTCTGTGAAGAGAGATTCTGATCAATTAACATGTATTATAAATTGGAAATCCAGGTCAGATAAACACCTCATGATGAATCCGGGGGGGGGGGGGGGGGGGTGATAAACAAGTCTATGATCATCAACAAAGGGAAAGTGTAAGAAATTAAAAAAAAAAATATGTTGGCTCAGTAAGCTATTAGATGTCATCGTCTCTAAGCATAAGAGAGAGGACTTAATGAATACTTACGTTATACTTGCTCTTTTTTTTTTTTACACACGTGACAAATTTTTATTGAGATTTACTGTGAAAAATCTATTAGTCAAGTTTCAAAAGTCTTACACTGTAACACAAAACCATTGATTTATTTGTTTAAAAAGGTAATAGACTAGTACTTTGTCTGGAACATGTCTATGTGATCATCATAAACTTGAAATTTTCAAACAAAAGTGATCTCTTTGGCTGTAATATTAAAAGAATGCTCTTAAAATTATGATATTTAATCCTGTTTTTCTGCTATGTATATATATTTATTTTTGTCAGCATTCATTTTCCCAAACAGGATTTAATATTCTTCAATATAGGCAACACTTGGAAACTTGATACAAGTAACAGAATCTTAGGGTCCACCAACTGAACCAGAATCTGAATTTTTATAAGATTCCCAGCTGATTTGTCAGCAGATTAAAGCATAAGAAACATTGATATAGCAGAGTCTCTTACTTATTATAAACATTTATATTAGCTATCAATATGTTTTCCTTTTTTAAAAATTTTACTTTATTTTACTTTACAATACTGTATTGGTTTTGCCATACATCAACATGAATCCGCCACGGGTGTACATGAGTTCCCAATCCTGAACCCCCCTCCCACCACCCTCCCCATTCCATCTCTCTGGGTCATCCCAGTATGCTTGAGAGAGTCAGTTTCTAGGCAGGTTGATAAGAAGTCTGGGGTCCCCAAGGAGGAGAGAGATGTCTGGAATTTTAAAGAAGGAAGAAAGGACAAACGTCTAGAATTTTTTTTCCCCTCTACATTCCTTAGTCTTAGTAGCATTTTTTTTTTTTTTCCTTTAAACCAGAACTGGTGATTACTCAACAAAACAACTCAGTTTAAACTCAGTACTAAGGATTATATAACAACAACGTATCCTGCTTGAGAACAGATTCTCCTTCCTGAAAACCTTCTAACTAATCCTGTTATCTTAAAATGTATATTATGGGAGTGGGTCTGGTAAGATCTTTCTATTGTTAGATTCTAATCCTGTTATCTTAAAATGTAAATTGTGGAAATGGGTCTGGTATGATCTTTACAACTTTGAGATATTCTTTTGATTTACTGTAATAACTAATCAAAAAGATATATAGTTCCCTTGCTAAGACTAGGAGGGGGGCACTTCTGATGTCTATGTCAGAATCTTTCTCTGTCCCTTTCACTGTAATGAAACTTCTGCCACACAAGAGCTCTGAGTGGTCAAGCTTGGTCTCTGGTCCTGAAGCTAAATCTTCAGAGATCACAAATCCGACTTCGTTTACCACAAATTATCATCTCGGGGGCTTGTCCAGGATTTTCAGGACAAGGTAAGAATACTCAGAGCTCTAGCCTGTCTGCTTTCTCAGTATACACATTTTCTGTCATACTAACTCTATGGTGTGCCTGTCTGTGTGGATGTAGAATGAAAGAGACATACCGAAATGAGTACGAAATGAGCCTTGAGCCCTGTTCTGCAGTTTTGCAGTGCCTCATAATGACTGAAGGCAGCCCCAAAAAGGAGAGCCTTGTTGGGGTTTATACCGACCTGCCAATGCCAGGAGACACCCAAGATCCCTGCGAGAGGAGCAACCAGAAACGGGCAAAGTGTGTAGGCTAAACTTTCCTTTTTCAGTCAGCTTTTCCTGGTCTCTTTGACCATTTCATAATTTCATAACTACTAACCTAATTGTAGGATCATAGACTTTCAATGGACTTGTGACTCATGCTGTTACTTTGTACTTTTACTTAGACCCCACACTTGGTAGTCATGGGAACCTAGACTTGCTAGAAGAGAGTTTAGGAGCAAAGTGAAACCAGTGAGTCCTTTTTGTAGCTGTGCTTCCAAACTGTGTGGATGGAAGTGCTGCTAGGGAGCATAAGGTTTCTAAGAACATAGCTCAGGAATCCCAGTTTGGGAGTACAGTGGGACTCTTCCTTTGGTAGTACAAGCTCTTAGCAGACCAGATAAAGCTCTCCAGTAGCTTAGAGATGTGGCAATGACTCCTCCTTTCTACTGAAGTCAGGATTGTACTCAGTGAATGGGCACATGGAAGATGGACGCTTCCCTTAGTAGTCCTAGCTTGGGAAATATTCCAGGAAGCTACTCTGTTACATCCTGGGTGTCATCACAGGAATAGGGCAAATCAAACAAAGATCGTGGTGGTATGGAGTAAGAAATCAATTTGGGATGCCATCCAGTATACCCCTAGTGTGTCTCCACCCAGCCTTATTGGTAGAAGCGGAAGGGATGAGTAAGGCACCGGTGTCAGTAAGGGACAAACTAAGTCTGGCCAAGGAAGGAAAGCTTTGGTGAAAAGTCTGTCTCCACTCCCATCTAGAATAGGGAGGGATGCCTCCAATGGAAAGAAGCAGAGACCCTGGTAGCCACTTTTTTCTCTCTTACAGATGAGAGCTACTCAAAGCTCCAGACTCACGGCCTTGGATCGTGTCCAGAAAAACGGATAAATTTGACCCCTAGAATTTAAAGAAGACACACCTGACTTTCTTTTGCAAAGAAAGATACTTTCCTGGCCACAGTATCCGTTGGAGGGTAGCAGACAATGGCAGGTTGAAGGGTCTCTTAATTAAGATACTGTTTTACAACTAGACCAGTTCTGTGGAAAACAAGGGAAATAGGTAGAAGTGCCTATGTGTTACTCTTTTTTGCTCTGTGAGACATGTCAAACATAAGTCCTAAGACATGTCAGACAAATCTCCTAAGGGTACAGATTTCGGTGTAAAGCCTTCATCTCCCTCCTGTCCTCTTACTTTGCTTCTGCCTCTGTATCTGGGGCTCACAACTGAGCAAGTTGAGGGTCAAGGAACCCCTCCAGGAAGGCTTGCCTCAGTCTCGATAGAAGTTCAAATAATGTTCCAATGCAGCCTCAGACTAGTCTGGTTTCATTAGGAAATCAGGCAGTCAAAGGAGAGAAGGCACAGACAACCAAAACTAAGGGTAAAATACAAGACAGAGAAAAGGATGAGACAGAGGAAGAGAAAGTGGATGAGTATGAGAAAAAGCAGATTTCTCTAATCTATCCCTGGGAACATATGTGAAGGATAGCTAGAGAGGAACAGCTATACAGTTTACTGCCTCTTCAGGAGGCACCCACTGGAAAAAATAACCGATCCATAAAAATTCATAAGCCCTTACCTTACCCAGAGTTACAACAGATAAAGAGAGATCTGGGAGACTGTCTAGAGGATCCAGAAAAGTACATGGAAGCTTTTACAGGACTAACTTTACTTTATGAGCTTACTTGGAGACATGTAATGTATGTCTTTGGACAGACACTGATTCCTGACTTGAGAGCTCGAGTTTTGGGGGAAGCTACTGCTTTTGGAGATGAATGGCTTGAGTGTTAGGCAAGGGGAAAGAAGGAGCACGAAATACCTCTCCTCCCTATGGGTAGCCAAGTGCTTTCCATAGCAGAGCCAGACTGGGATTATCACAAAGAGAAAGGGATATGGGAGTAGACCCACTTTGTCAATTGCCTTATTGAAGGGCTTAAGAGACCTCAAACCAAGCCTCGAAATTATGTTAAGTTGATTGACATTGAACAAGGAGAGAGGAAGCTGCTGGCGGATTCCCAGAATGACTTTGGGAAGGTCTTTGAAAGTTCACTAATATTTCTTCTGAGAGTGCAGAGGGAGAGACAATAATAAAAGATAAATTTCTCACTCATTCAGCTCCAGATAGATGCCATAAGTTACAAAAAGAGGCGTTCGGACTGAATCAGCCTTTAGAGAAATTTTTGCAGCTGACTGAGACGGTATATTACAGTAGAGAATATAAGAAGGAAAAACAACAGAAAAGAACCAAAGAAAAGGCCCAGGCTCTAGAGATGGCTGGGAAAACTGCCATGAGTCAACCTGAAGAGAAAAATGCCCAGAGGAGCCCAGGTGAAAAAGGACTGGCTTGCTATTGCTGAGGAAATGAGGGACATTTCAAGCGAAGTTGCTCTCAGGAGTCCAAGCACCTCCCCCCCACTCAACCCCGGCTCTCTGTCCAGTCTGTAAAGGACCATGCTGGAGAACAGACTGACCCCAGAGGTATAGGCTCCAGGACTCACAATCAGGACTAAAGATGCCCAGGGGTTCCTACACAAGCTCCCATCTTAATAATACCTGAGGAAACTTGGGTATTAATAACTGTGGGGGGCCAATGAGTTGATTTTCTTTTGGACACTGAGCCAACTTTCTCTGTGTTCACTGAAGCCCCTGGCCCGCTTTCCTCCCCATTCACTAATGTAATGGGACTGTCAGGACGAGACAAATTTTATTATTTCAGTCATCCTTTAAGCTGTACCTGAGACTCTGTGTTGTTTTCTTACAGTTTCTGAGTTTCTGATCATGCTGGGGTCTCCCTCACTCCTTCTGGGGAGGAATATACTGAGCAAGATCCAGGCCTCTGTTTTCATGAATATGGAGCTTGGTCTTTCTCTCTCACTATTTGAACAGAATGTCAATATTAAAGCGTGGGCGGATGGAAAAACTGTGGGTTGAACATAAAATACTGTTCCTGTTATTATCAAGCTCAAAAATCCTCACCTATTTCCACATAAAAAGTCATAGATGACACATTAGATAAGACGGATTTCCTTGATATCTTCAGGACATTCCATCCAAATGCAGAAGAATACACCTTCTTCTCAAGTGCACATGGAACATTCTCCAGGAGAGACCACATCCCGGGTCACAAATCACACCGCAGTAACTTTAAGAAAATTGAAATCATATCAAACATCTTCTCCAGCTACAACATTATGAGACTAGGTATCAATTACAAGAACACAAAACAACAACTGTGAGAAACA
This sequence comes from Budorcas taxicolor, assembly GCF_023091745.1. NCBI lineage: Eukaryota > Metazoa > Chordata > Mammalia > Artiodactyla > Bovidae > Budorcas > Budorcas taxicolor. Next base: position 3,592,689 of record NC_068924.1, on the reverse strand, counting down.
CAAACACATGGAGATTAAAAGCACATTGCTAAATAACCAACAGGTTACTGAAGAAATCCAAAGGGAAATTAAAAAAATTCTAGAAACAAGTGGCAATGAAATCACTATGACTCAAAACCTATGGGGTGCAGCAAAAGCGGTTCTAAGAGGAAATTTTATAGCAATACAATCCTACCTCAAGAAACAAGAACAACAAAAAATAGGCAACCTAAATTTGCACATAAAATTACTGGAAAAAGAAGAATAAAAACCCCCAAAATTAGTAAATGGAAAGAATTCATAAAGATCTGAGCAGAAATACCTAGATAGCATAATCAAAAGCAGAGACATTACTTTGCCAACAAAGGTCAGTCTAGTCAAGGCTATGGTTTTTCCAGTGGTCATGTATGGATGTGAGAGTTAGACTGTGAAGAAGGCTGAGTGCCAAAGAATTGATGCTTTTGAACTGTGGTGTTGGAGAATTGTCTTGAGAGTCCCTTGGACTGCAAGGAGATCCAACTAGTCCATTCTAAAAAAGATAGTCCTGGGTGTTCTTTGGGAGGAATGATGCTAAAGCTGAAACTCCAGTACTTTGGCCACCTCATGAGAAGAGCTGACTCATTGGAAAAGACTCTGATGATGGGAGGGATTGGGGACAGGAGAAGGGGATGACAGAAGATGAGATGGCTGGATGGCATCACTGACTCGATGGACGTGAGTTTGAGTGAACTCCGGGAGTCGATGATGGACAGGGAGGCCTGGCGTGCTGCAGTTCATGGGTTCACAAAAATTTGGACATGACTGAGCAACTGAACTGAACTGAACTGTGCAGAAATAAATGAGAAAGAAACGAAAGAAACAACAGCAAAAATCATTAACACTAAAAGCTTGTTCTTTGAGAAGATGAACAAAATTGACAAACCTTTAGCCAGACTCATTAATGAAAAAAGAAGAATCAAATCAACAAAACTAGAAATGAAAAAGGAGAGGTTACAACAGACAGTGCAGAAATACAAAGGATTAAAAGAGGCTATTAGGAACAGCTATATCACAATAAAATGGAAAACCTGGAAGAAATGGACAGATTTATAGTAAAGTTCAATCTTCCAAGACTGAAGCAGGAAGAAATAGAAATTATGATCAAGACAATTATAAGCACTGAAATTAAAACTGATCAAAAATCTCCCAAAAAACAAAAGCCCAGGACCAGATAGCTTCACAGGAGAATTCTATCAAACATTTACAGAATAGCTTATGCCTATCCTTCTAAAACTCTTTCAAAAAATTGCAGAGGAGGGAATATTTGCAAACTCATTCTACAAGGCCATCATCACCCTGATATCAAAACCAGACAAAGACAATACACACACAGAAGGAAACTATAGGCCAATGTCATTCGTGAACACAGATGCAAAAATCCTCAACACAATTTTAGCAAAGAAAATTCAGCAAAATATCAAAAAGCTCATATGCCATGATTAAGTTGGATTTATTCCAAGGATGCAAGGATTCTTCAGAAAATGCAAGTCAATGTGATACACTATTCTAACAAATTGAAAGATAAAAATAAGATAATCTCAATAGATGCAGAAAAAGCCTTTGACAAAATTTATCACTGAGTTATGATTAAAACTCTTCAAAAAATTATTATAGAAGGATTCTACCTCAGCATAATAAAGACCATATATATTAAGCCTACAGCAAACATTTTTCTCAGTGGTGAAAAACTGAAAGCATTCCACCTAAAAAGATCAGAAACAAGACAAGGGTGTCCACTTTCACCACTATTATTCAACATAATTCTGGAAGTCTTGGCTACAAAAATCAGAAAAGAAAAACAAAAAAAAAAGGAATCTGATCAGAAAAGAAGTAAACCATTCACTGTTTGCAGATGACATAGCACTGTATACAGAAAACCCTAAAGATAGTACTAGAAAATTACAAGACCTAACCAGTGAATTTAGCAAAGTTGAAGGATACAAAATCAATACACAGAAATCACTTTCATTTTTATATACTAACAATGAGAAATCAGAAAGAGAAATTAAGGAAACAATCCCATTCACCATTGCAACAAAAAGAATAAAATATCTACAAATAAACTTACCTAAGGAGACAAAGAACTGTACATGGAGAATTATGACACTAATGAAAGAAATCAAAGACAACATAAACAGGTGGAGAGATATTCCATGATTCTTGGTAGGAAGAATCACTGTTGTGAAAATGACTATACTACCAAACACAATCTACAGACTCAATGTGATTCCTATCAAATTACCAATAACATTTTTCACAGAACTAGAACAAAAGAATTCACAGTTCATATGGAAATACAAAAGACCCTGAATAGCCAAAGCAGTCTTTCTTTCTCCAAAGAAAGAAGAACGGAGTTGGAGGAATCAACTTTCCTGAATTCAGATTATACTACAAAGCTACAGGCATCAAGACAATATGGTACAGTATGGTACTGGAATAAAAACAGAAATGTAGACCAATGGAACAAGACAGAAAGCCCCCAAATAAACCCATGCACCTATGGGTACCTTATTTTTGACAAAGGAGGCAAGAATAAATTCATAACTTTAAATTATGCAGGTCAGGAAGTTTTAATGGATACACCATTAGACAATTCTGACATGAATGTATTTATAGATGGCAGTTCTTTTGTTTGGGATGGAAAATGGAAAGCAGTTTATTCTGTGGTTATTTCTGAACAGGTTTTAGAGGCAAAGTCTCATCTCCCTAGTACAAGTGCCCAATTGGCTGAGCTTGCTGCTTTAACCTGAAACCTGCTGCTGCTGCTGCTGCTGCTAAGTCACTTCAGTCGTGTCTGACTCTGTGTGATCCCATAGATGGCAGCCCACCAGTCTCCCGCATACCTGGGATTCTCCAGTCAGGAACACTGGACTGGATTGCCATTTCCTTCTCTAATGCATGAAAGTGAAAAGTAAAGTGAAGTCGTTCAGTGGTGTCTGACTTTTCGTGACCCCCATGGACTGCAGCCCACCAGGCTCTCCTTCCATGGGGTTTTCCAGGCAAGAGTACTGGAGTGGGGTGCCATTGCCTTCTCCAGACCTGAGCCCTAGAGTTAAGCAAAGGGCAGTGAATAAATATCTATACTGATTCTAAATATGCTTATTTGACTTTACATGCTCATGCTGCAATATGGAAAGAGACAGTTTAAAACAGCAACAGGAGAACCTACTAAACGTTTCAAAGAGATTGAGAGATTTTTAACTACTGTACATTTTCCTAAAGAAGTAACACACTGGAAAGAGTAAGGCAAGGACAGGAGTAAAGCAGCCAAGGGAAATCAGTTGGTCAATTCCCAAGACAGAAAAGTGGTGCTTTATGAACTCCCTCTCCTACAAATGCCCCTAGTCTGGACAGGTCCTGCCGAACAGGAAAAAGCAAAATACACTGAAGAATCAGAAAGATATGAGAAAAGAGGAGCAAAAATTACTGAAAAAGGATGGTTACAGCCTGAAGACATAATTAATAATTCTTGAAAATGCTCAATGGAAAATTCTTAAGCGTTTACACCAGAGTTTTAGTTTAGGTGTTGAGAGCACTTACCAGATGGCTTCTAGCCTATTTGAGGGTAAAAATGTAATGAAAACTTTAAAGAACATCATAAAGAGATGTTAGATTTGTCAGAAAAATAACCCAAAGACTGAAAAGTTAGTAAAAACTCGGTTACAATGAAATGAAAAGTATTCTGGAGAGGATTGGGAAACTGATTTTAACTCAAATGCCAAAAACAACGGATTTTCTTCCTTACAGTTCTGGGTAGACACTTTTACTGGATGGATTGAGGCCTTTCCTTGCTGTAGTGGGCAGGCTAAGGAAGTTATAAAAATTTAAATCCATGATATTATTCCCAGGTTTGTGCTGCCACGGAGCCTCTCAATGACAATGGCTCTGTCTTTAAAGCTGCTGTAACTCAAGGGGTGCCAAAAACTCTAGGAATAGAATGTCATATTGTTTCTGGAGACACCAATCTTCAAGAAAGATCAGTTCAGTTCAGTCGCTCAGTCGTGTCCGACTCTTTGCAACCCCATGAATCGCAGCACGCCAGGCCTCCCTGTCCATCACCAACACCTGGAGTTCACTCAGACCCACGTCCGTCGAGTCAGTGAAGCCATCCAGCCATCTCATCCTCTGTCGTCCCCTTCTCCTCCTGCCCCCAATCCCTCCCAGTTTCAGAGTCTTTTCCAATGAGTCAACTCGTCGCATGAGGTGGCCAAAGTACTGGAGTTTCAGCTTTAGCATCAGTCCTTCCAAAGAAATCCCAGGGCTGATCTCCTTCAGAATGGACTGGTTGGATTTCCTTGCAGTCCAAGGGACTCTCAAGAGTCTTCCCCAACCCCACAGTTCAAAAGCATCAATTCTTCGGCACTCAGCCTTCTTCACAGTCCAACTCTCATATCCATACATGACCACAGGAAAAACCATAACCTTGACTAGATGGACCTTAGTCAGCAAAGTAATGTCTCTTCTTTTGAATATGCTATCTATGTTGGTCACAACATTTCTTCCAAGGAGTAAGCGTCTTTTAATTTCATGGCTGCAGTCACCATCTGCAGTGATTTTGGAGCCCCCAAAAATAAAGTCTGACACTGTTTACACTGTTTCCCCATCTATTTCCATGAAGTGATGGGACTGGACGCCATGATCTTCGTTTTCTGAATGTTGAGCTTTAAGCCAACTTTTTCACTCTCCACTTTCATTTGCACCAAGAGGATTTTTAGTTCCTCTTCACTTTCTGCCATAAGGGTGGTGTCATCTGCATATCTGAGGTTAGTGATATTTTTCCTGACAATCTTGATTCCGACTTGTGTTTCTTCCATTCCAGAGTTTCTCATGATGTAGTCTGCATATAAGTTAATTAAGCAGGGTGACAATATACAGCCTTGATGTACTCCTTTTCCTATTTGGAACCAGTCTGTTGTTCCAGGTCCAGTTCTAACTGTTGCTTCCTGACCAGCATACAGATTTCTCAAGAGGCAGGTCAGGTGGTCTGATATTCCCATCTCTCTCAGAATTTTCCAAAGTTTATTGTGATCCACACAGTCAAAGGCTTTGGCATAGTCAAGAAAGCAGAAATAGATGTTTTTCTGGAACTCTCTTGCTTTTTCCATGATCCACAGGATGTTGGCAATTTGATCTCTGGTTCCTCTGCCTTTTCTAAATCCAGCTTGAACATCGGGAAGTTCATGGTTCACGTATTGCTGAAGTCTGGCTTGGAGAATTTTCAGCATTACTTTACTAGCATGTGAGATGAGTGCAATTGTGCGGTAGTTTGAGCATTCTTTTGCATTGCCTTTCTTTGGAATTGGAATGAAAACTGAACTTTTCTAGTCCTGTGGCCACTGCCAAGTTTTCCAAATTTGCTGGCATACTGAGTGCAGCACTTTCACAGTATCATTTTTCAGGATTTGAAATAGCTCAACTGGAATGCCATCACCTCAACTAGCTTTGTTCGTAGTGATGCTTTCTAAGGCCCACTTGACTTCACATTCCAGGATGTCTGGCTCTAGATTAGTGATCACACCATCGTGATTATCTGGGTTGTGAAGATCTTTTTTGTACAGTTCTTCTGTGTATTCTTGCCTCCTCTTCTTAATATCTTCTGCTTCTGTTAGGTCCATACCATTTCTGTCGTTTATCGAGCCCATCTTTGCATGAAATGTTCCCTTGGTATCTCTAATTTTCTTGAAGAGATCTCAAGTCTTTCCCATTCTGTTTTTTTCCTCTATTTCTTTGGATTGATAGCTGAAGAAGGCTTTCTTTTCTCTTGCTATTCTTTGGAACTCTGCATTCAGATGCTTATATCTTTCCTTTTGTCTTTTGCTTTTCACCTCTCTTCTTATCACAGCTATTTGTAAGGCTCTCCAGACAGCCATTTTGCTTTTTTGCATTTCTTTTCCATGGGGATGGTCTTGATCCCTGTCTCCTTTACAATGTCATGAACCTCATTTCATAGTTCATCAGGCACTCTATCTATCAGATCTATTTTCTTAAATCTATTTCTCACTTCCACTGTATAATCATAAGGGATTTGATTTAGGTCATACCTGAACGGTCTAGTGGTTTTTCCTGCTTTCTTTAATTTAAGTCTGAATTTGGTAATAAGGAGTTCATGATCTGAGCCACAGTCAGCTCCTGGTCTTGTTTTTGTTGACTGTATAGAGCTTCTCCATCTTTGGCTGCAAATAATATAATCAATCTGATTTCAGTGTTGACCATCTGGTGATATCCTTGTGTAGAGTCTTCTCATGTGTTGGTGGAAGAGGGTGTTTGCTATGACCAGTACATTTTCTTGGCAAAACTCTATTAGTCTTTGCCCTGCTTCATTCCACTTTCCAAGGCCAAATTTGCCTGTTACTCCAGGTGTTTCTTGAATTCCTACTTTTGCATTCCAGTCCCGTATAATGAAAGGACATCTTTTTCGGGTGTTACTTCTCAGGAAAGATACAAAATGTTAATGGCATTATCAAGAGACATCTGTGTAAATTAACTCAAGAGACTCAGGACAATTGGCTTAAAGTTCTGTGCATAGCTTTAATGAGGGCTCAGACTGCACTTAGACAGAAGGGACTGTCCCTCTTTGAGTATATCTATGGAAGACGCTGCTTAAGCACAGACTTTATTATAGACCCTGAAGCCTTAGAATTAGCTATATGACTCAGCTTTCAGCCTTTCAACATACATTATGGAAACTCCAGAAAGTGACTACTGATCCAGGCTCTGAGTCCAACAAGCTGCTATTTGAGCCAGGCACTGAGGTCCTGATAAATACATTGGTATCTGGAGGGCAATCTCTCGAGCCCCTCTAGGAAGGCCCTTACAAGGTTATTCTTTCTTCTCCTACTGCTGTCAGGGTGCCAGGAATTAATTCCTGGATGCACACACACGAGTTAAAAAGTGGCACCCTGACCAAAACTAAACAATGTCGTTTTATGTCTTTATCCTTTATGCATTCATCTTTTACTTTTCAAATGGGCCTGATAATCTAAGTGGGCCTGCTTCTGCTGACTCCAAAAGTCCCAATTCTGCCATTTGACCCTTAAGACAACACTTTCCTGTCCTGGCTCATTCTTATGCTGCATTCCACAATCAGTCTATTTGCTGGGTCTACAGAGCATTCCCCTCTTCATCAGTTGAAAATTTCTCATGGTAGGTTTCTCCATTTCAAAGAAAATACTTTCTTCAACTCTGTGAATAATTTTATCAACAGCAATCATGTGTTATGCCTGTCTTTAATGTGATGATATTTATCAATTAATGGACTATGTGACTGCTGTAACACTTTGTACCTTGACTATGGACATAATGTGACTTTCAATTTTGATTATACTTTATCTTGGTTTAATGACTACTTTGCTGCACATAAGAAGGTAAATGGGTCTTGATCTGGTGGTTTCCTACCTGATGTTTATCAAATATGGGATGAGGTCATATGGCTAACTTCTGAAAAGGGATGTCTACTATCTAATGCTCCCATATGCTGGGAACAAATAGAAACATCCTCAGAAGTTAGCCAACAACTTTATTCTAATTATTGGAAACAATTGGGATTTTTGCCTCAAGAAATGTGCAACATACGCATACCTTTGTTTTCTAATCCCAGTTCAGTTCCCCCTTTTGCCTGGCCAGGAACTCATAGGACTGGATCCCTCAGTCACACTGGTTTGTTCCAAATGAGACCTACTGGATATGTGGCTCTTACCCATGGGCATGGCTTCCCACTGACTGGATAGGGGATGAACACTAGGTTTACCTTTTACTCATGGCTTCATATTTTCAGAGCTTCCAGAGAAGACTGCTAATCTGCCACACCTTAAAACTCACTGGGCAAGGTCTGTATTTCACTGGTAAGATTATCTGGCTGCAATATTCATTCCTCTCTGGGAACTACAGATGTTGTCCTACGAATTGATGCTCTGACTAACTTAACTCAACAGACTTTACAAGATTCTAAAAAAGCTATTTCAGCCCTTAATGCTGAACAAATACAAGTTAGAAAGGTGGTTTTACAAAACAGAGTGACCTTAGATATTCTAACAGCCACACAAAGAGGAAGTTGTACTATTATTAATACCTAATGTCATACATATATACCATATATGAGTACTAATGTTATTCACTTTACTAAACACATGAACAAAATGATTCAGGCTATGGATTCTCCTGAAGCCACAGTCACCTCACTTTGGGAAATGTTAACTAGCTCCCCATGGTGGAAAACTATCTTAATTATAATAATTCTAATTGTTCTGTTTTTACTGTTTGCTCCCTGCATCTGTAACTGTGTAACTGGATTTGTTTAACTATCTGAAAGCTTTTAAGTTACAAATGGTTGTTCAGGCTCCTACAAGTGCCACAGCCTCCTCCAACTATTACTTGGGACCCCTGGATTAGAGACCCTCCATATGAGAGTTAGGAGAATATGTTGCCTCAACAGTTTAGGGATGATGCCCCTCAACAGCAGGAAGTAGTTATGGAAAGAAAACAATGCCCTTTTCCCTTGGCAACATGATTCTCCTAAAAGAAAAGGGGGAGTGGGGATGGGAGAGTCAATTTCTAGGTAGATTGATAAGAAGCCCATGGTCCCCAAACTGGAGAGAGGAATCTGGGGTTCTCAAGGAGGAGATAGGGGTCTGGAATTCTCAAGGAGGAGGAAAGGACAAACATCTTTCCAACCCCTCCCCCCCCAACTACATTTCTTAGTCTTAGTCACATTTTTCCCCCCCTTTAAATCTGCTGATTACACAACAAAACAATTCAGTTTAAACTCTATACTAAGGATTATATAACAGCATTGTATCCTGCTTGAAGACAGTTTGTTCTTCCTAAAAAGCTTCTGACTACTCCTGTTATCTTAAAATGTATATTATGGGAGAGGGTCTGGTGAGATCTTTTTAAGTTCTAATCCTGTTATCTTAAAATGTAAATTGTGGGAGTGGGTTGGTAAGGTCTTTACAACTTTGAGACATTCTTTTGATTTATTGTAATAACTAATTTTCTTTTTCGGAGATCATGAATCCAACATTGTTGCAGGAAAGGGGACCCCTTCCAGGGCCCGAAACTGGGCTTTTGTCTAACACTCGGAAATGAATTGTCTGAGGAAACACATGTACTGACAAAGCAAGAGATTTTATTGGGAAAGGGCACCTGGGTAGAGAGCAGTAGGGTAAGGGAACCCAGGAGAACTGGTCTGCAGCGTGGCTCACAATGTCGGGTTTTATGGTGATAGGATTAGTTTCTGGGTTGTCTTTGGCCAATCATTCTAATTCAGAGTCTTTCCTGGTGGTGCACGCATCGTTCAGCCAAAATGGATGCTATCGAGAGGGATTCTGGGAAGTGGACGGACATGTGGTTTCTCCTTTCGACCTTTGCCGAACTCTTCTGGTTGGTGGTGGCTTATTAGTTCTGTATTCCTTATCAGGATCTCCTGTCATAAAACAGCTCATGCAAATGGTTACTATGGTGCCTGGCTAGGGTGGGCAGTTTCAATCAATGTGTTTCCCCTAACAAGATCATTCACTGTAAGTTATCATGCTGAAACATTTTGCAATGTTTATTGAAAATTATTTAGAGATTGTTGCAGGGTTATTTCCATGGTTGCAAAAGGCAAGTCTTAAAAAGGAATTTTGGACTTGCCATCCTAAATATTTGGAGAGATTCATTCTTCGAATATGTGTGTGTGTGTGTGTGTGTGTGTGTGTGTGTGTGTTAAAGGCATGAATCCAGTTTTCAAGCATATATTTGGGGGCCACTGAAAAGGTTGGAGAGGCCTAAATATGTGAACTGAGATTAGAGGGGAATTTATATTTTATTTTTATCGTGTGTGTGTCCAACCATGTAAATCCTTCAGTTCCTGATGATATAAATTTTACCTTAAAATTTAAGAGCAAGATGTAGGGTGCACTGTAATAAATGGATTGATTTCTAGTAGTTCAATTATATGCTATAGAATATGCAAATGATCTTGTTCCTGGTGGGAAGTGGGGGGATTACTGTAATCTGAGAATTGCATAAAACTGACTCTGATGTAAATGTCTTATCTTTCTAAACTTACAGATTATTAGGGCCAAATCTATGACTTACATACTTTTTAAATAGTTCTGTTACTTATGCACCATCCTGCACAGGATAAGCCTATAACTAGTTAGTTGGTTGCCTAAGTCAATAGCAGAAATTATTATGTAAAGAGAAGACTCAAGTATTCAATATTTTTCACATGATGGATAAGGCTTTTAAAAGGATGCAGACAATATTTCTTAGAATATCTAGGTTTTTAAGACAAATTGAATGCATAAATTTGTCTGTGTATAAAATTGAAATTATGTTAATAAAATTAGTACTATTCATATTCAACTTATTCCTGAAATTTGCATCATCTGAAAAGAAATAGAAAATCTGGAGTCTAAATAATATATGATGATAAATTAGAAGGTACAATTGAACTTTAACGGAGGAGTCAGTAATGTTTGATGAACCTAGACTACTGAAGTGAAGTGAAAGTTGCTCAGTTGTGTCTGACTCTTTGCAGCCCCATGGACTATACAGTCCATGGAATTCTCCAGGCCAGAATACTGGAGTGGGTAGCGTTTCCCTTCTCCAGGGGATCATCCCAACAGGGGGATCAAACTCAAGTATCCTGCATTTTGGGCAGATTCTTTACCAGCTGAGCCATAAGGGAAGACCAAAAATACTGGAGTGGGTAGCCTATCCCTTCTCTAGGAGATCTTTCTGATCCAGGAATTGAACTGGGGTCTCCTGCATTGCAGGTAAATTCTTTAACAACTGAGCTATCAGGGAAGCCCCACCTACTTGTATCCTCATTCACTGAACTAACACTTTTTATGAATCAGAACCTAAAATCCAGAGATAGCTTGCACTTGATTTCAAGCTTCGATACTCATTAGTTATGTGATCTTGGGCAAGATTCCTCACTTCTCTATGCCTCAGTTTCCACTCCACAATTTGGGTTGATAATAGCCCCTACCTCTTAGGATAGTTGTAAGGATTAATGGATTGATTAATGAATTAATACATGCATGTGCGGGCTTCCCTTGTGGCTCAGCTGGTAAAGAATCTGCCCGCATATATGGGAGACCTGGTTTCGATCCCTGGGTTGAGAAGATTCCCTGGAGAAGGGAAAGGCTATCCACTCCAATATTCTGGCCTAGAAAAATTCCATGGACTGTATAATCTGTGGGGTTGCAAAGAGTTGGACACAACTGAGTGACTTTCACTTTCACATGAGTGTGCAGATAAGTCTGATAAATATTAAATGATCAAAAATGTTATTTGTGAAGATAACAATTATTCATTGTTGATCTAACAAATTATCAAAACTTCGATGCTTAAACAGATAATTGTTATCTTACTATCTTAACTTCCTATCTTACAATATTACCTTTTATTAACTGTAGGCTAGAAGTTTGGTACATATCTCTGTATTCTTATTTAATTGTAAACAAAGGTTCATTTCTGGCTTCTAAAAACTGCTGTATCTCTTGGATCATGGTCCCCTTTCTCTGTCTTCAAAGTCAGCAAAGATAGGCGAAGTGGAATCGTTCTGTCTTTCTTTCCAGGTTGGAAATCCCAGCCAGGAATTCTTCTTCACACTTAATGATGCATGTGATTACTTTGGGCCTACCTAGGTACTCCAGGATACTCTCTCTATTTCAAAGTCTTTGCTCTAGTCATATGCACAAAGTACATTTTGACATGAAAGATAACATATTCACAAGTTCTGAGGACTGTTTGCATATAGATCTTTCCTAGGGGTGGTGGGGATGGGTGTGTAGTGATGATAGCCTTGCAGTTGAGAGCAAGATTTGAGTCAGAAATCATTGCACTTTTTAAGGTGATCTGTGGGGGGATTTCTCAGTTTCTGTAATTTTTAAAAGTAGAAAAGAATTAGTAACCAACTGCCCTGGAATCTCTGTCTAATGGAGTGCATATAAGCTGTGTCCTCTAGAACACTATTTTTGTGAAAGAATGGAAATGAAATGAAAAACAAATTAGGTGTGTATAGGAGGGCTCACATCTGTTTTCAAATAAGACTGGTGATAAAAACAAATTCAATCTAATTTTTTAATGACAAATTATTTCCTATGTCAATATACTAATATGCATGTGACTTCTCAAAAGGATTGTATAGCTTTTCCTGGAATTATTTGGCTATGAAACCTTTATTTTTATTTACTTCCTTAGGGCTTCTGAATTAACATCAGCAAGTGATGGTACATCCACTTCACAATTTAGTAATTTACTTGGCCAAAGTATTTCATTGCTTAGAAGGCAGATTTTCAAGACTGTCCTCTGACGATATTTAAATGTTGTCTCATCTATAGCATCCTCTTTAGAACTTATTTTGCTTTCAGAATTTAGGAAAGCATTTATACTACTCAGTGTATTGGGAAGCATTGTACTACTGAAAGTAATCAATGTTTTTTTTATCATTGGTAAAATAATTATTGCTGTAAGTAATATTTAATATTTTATATGTGTAATATTGCAAGGCACTAGCTAAAGATTTCATAAGTATCATTTCATTGATTTCCCGTGACAAAACTTATGAGATAGGTGCAATAATTATGAAGAAACTGAGACTGAGTAAATACGGGTTTGGAAATAAAACCGAAGTTATATTTCTTCACTGCTACTGCTAAGCTGCTAAGTCAATTCAGTCGTGTCCGACTCTGTGTGACCCCATAGACGGCAGCCCACCAGGCTCCCCCATCCCTGAGATTCTTCAGGCAAGAACACTGGAGTGGATTTCCATTTCCTTCTCCAACAGTGTGTCCTTTTATTTACTATGTTGTATTGCCATTGCTGTTGCTGTTGTTCAGTCATTAAATTGTGTCCAGCTCTTTGCAATTCCATGGATTGAAGGATGTCAGGGTTCTCTGTCCATTATCATATTGTTTGCTCAAACTTGTGTCCTTTGAGTTGGTGATGCCATCAAATCATCTCATCTTCTGCTGTCCCCCTCTCTTCTTGCCTTCAATTTTCCTGGAACCAGGGTCTTTAGCAATGAGTCAGCTCTTCACAGCAGGTGGCCAAGTTATTGGAGCTTCAGCTTCAGCTTTAGTCCTTACAATGAAAATTCAAGGTTGACTTCCTTTAGGATTGGCTGGTTTCATCTTCTTGCTGTCCAAGGGACTCTCAAGAGTCTCCTCCAACACCACAGTTGAAAGCATTAATTCTTCAGCTCTCAGCCTTCTTTATGGTCCAACTATCACATCCATACACGACTACTGGAAAAACCATAGTTTTGACTATATGGACCTTTGTGGGCAAAGTGATGTTTCTGCTTCTTAATACACTGTCTATGTTTGTCATAGCTATTCTTCCAAACAGCAAGTGTCTTTTAATTTTGTGGCTGCAGTTAACACCTTCATTGATTTTGGAGTTAAGAAAAAATGAAATCTGACAGTTTCCATCTATTTGCATGAAGTGATAGGATCGGATGGCATGATGTTAGTTTTTTGAATACTGAGTTTTAAGCCAGCTTTTTCACTTTCCTCTTTCACCTTCACCAAAAGGCTCTTTAGTTCCTCTTCACTTTCTGTGATTAAAGTGGAATCATCTTCATATCTGAGGCTGTCAATATTTCTCAAGGCAATCTTGATTCCAGCTTGTGGTTCATCCAGCCTGGCATTTCTCATGATGTACTCTGCATATACGTTAAATAAGCAGGGTGATGATATGCAGTCTTGTTGTATTCCTTTCCCAATTTGTAACCAGTCCTTTGATGTCTGTTTCTAGCTGTTTCTCATTATCCTGCATACAGGTTTCTCAGGAGGCAGGCAACGTGGTTTGGTATTCCCATATCATTAAGAATTTTCCACAGTTTATTGTGATCCACATAGTCAAAGGCTTTAGTGTTGTCGATGAATCAGACGTAGATTTGTTTTTTGTTTTTTATTTTATTATTATTATTATTTTACTTTACAATATTGTATTGGTTTTGCCACACATCAACATGAATCCACCACGGGTGCGAGACAGCAAAAGAGACACAGATGTATAGAACAGTCTTTTGGACTCTGTGGGAGAGGGAGAGGGTGGGATGATTTGGGAGAATGGCATTGAAACATGTATAATATCATATAAGAAACAAATTGCCAGTCTAGTTTCGATGCAGTGTGCAGGATGCTTGGGGCTGGTGCACTGGGATGACCCGGAGGGATGGTGTGGTGGGAAAGGTGGGAGGGAGGTTGGGGACTGGGAACACATGTACACCCGTGGTGGATTCATGTTGTTGTGTGGCAAAACCAATACAATATTGTAAAGTAATAATAATAATAAAATTTTAAAAAAGATTTGTTTTTTTAATTCCCTTGCTTTTTCTATGATCTAACAAATGTTAGTAATTTGATCTCTGGTTCTTCTGCCTTTTCTAAATTCAACTTGAGCATGTAGAACTTCTTGGTTCATGGACTGTTGAAGCCTATCTTGGAGAACTTTGAGGATTATTTGCTAGCATGTGAAATGAATGCAGTTGTGCAATAGTTTGAACATTCTTTGCCATTGCCTTTCTTTGAATTGGAATGAAAACTGACGTTTTCCAGTTCTGTGGCCATGGCTGAGTTTTCCAAGTTTGCTGGCATATTGAGTGCAACACTTTCACAGCATCATCTTTTAGGATTTGAAATAGCTCATCTGGAATTCCATCATCTCCCCTAGCTTTGTTTGTAGTAATGCTCCCTAAGGCCCACTTGAGTTCACATCCCAGGATGTCTGGCTCTAGGTGAGTCACCACACCTTCATGGTTATCTATATCATTAAGAGCTTTTTTGTACACTTCTTTTGTGTATTCCTGTCTCTCCTTATTATTTTTTTCTGCTTATTTTATGCCGTTGCTATTTTTGTCCTTTTTTGTGCCTATCTTTGTATGAAATGTTCCCTTGGTTATGTCCAATTTTCTTAAAAAAGATCTCTTGTCTTTCCCATTCTCTTGTTTTCCTCTATTGATTTCACTGATTACCTAGGAAGACTTTGTTTCTCTCTTTGCTATCTTCTGGAACTCAACCTTCAGTTGAGTATATCTTTCCCTTTCTCCTCTACCTTTCACTTCTCTTCTTTTCTCAACGATTTGTAAGTCCTCCTAGACAATCACTTTGTCTTCTTTCATTTCTTTTTCTTGGGGATGGTTTTGGTTATTAACTCCTATACAACATTGTGAACCTCCATCCATAGATCTTCAGGCACTCTGTACCAGATCTAGTCCCTTTAATGTATTCATTATACTTCCATTGTATAATCATAAGATATTTGATTTAGGTCACACTTGAAAGGCCTAGTGGTTTTCCATTTTTTTTTTTTTTTTAAATTTGAGCCTGAATTTTGTAATAAGGAGCTGATGATCTGAGCCACAGTCAGCTCCAGGTCTTATTTTTGCTGACTCTATAGGGCTTCTCCACATTCAGCTGCAAAGGATATAATCAACCTGATTGCAATACTGACCATCTGGTGATGTCCATATGTAGAGAGGTCTCTTGTGCTGTTCGAAGATAGCATTTGCTATGACAAACACTCAAATATATGGGACATAGACTTGGATTACTGTGATGTTGAATGGTTCACCTTGGAAACGAAACAAGATCATTCTGTCATTTTTGAGATTGCAACCAAGAATTACATTTTGGACTGTTTTGTTGACTATGAGGACTATGCCATTCCTTTCAAGGGATTCTTGCCAATAGTAGTAGATATAATGGTCATCTGAATTAAATTCTCCCATTCCTATCCATTTTAGTTCACTGATTCCTAAAATTTTGATGTTCACTCTCACCTTCCCCTGTTTGACCACTTTCAATTTAACTTGATTCATGGACATAAGATTCCAGGTTTCTATGCAATATTGTTCTTTACAGCATCGGATTTTACTTTCACCACCATATACAATCAAAACTGAGTGTCATTTCTGCTTTGGCTCAGCCTCTTCATTCTTTCTGGAGCTATTTCCCTGCCCTACCCCAGTAGTATATTGGACACCTACCTTCTTGGTGAGTTCATCTTTGAGTGTTAAATCTTTTTGCCTTTTCATGTTGTTCATGAGGTTCTCAAGGCAAGAATACTGAAGTAGTTTACCATTCCCTTCTACATTGGATCATGTTTTGCCAGTCCCCAACTAACTGGGACATGCCCTTCAACCACTCAACGTAGCTCGGTGACATGCCTGGTGCTCTAGCTGTGCCATATCTGGTCTTTGTTGAATGTTTAAACCTTCACTAGCCATCGGGTGTCAGTCAACATAAGGCCAAGGGTAGAGATAAAGGCCCTGCTAGAGTGGCTGGTAAGGTGGCCTGAGCCCAGAACACCCAGAAGGGCATACTGGCCTCATCACTGCTACTGGCTGCCCTGCAGCTGATCCGTTTCCCAGCAGTCAGTGTCCACCATGGAACTGATCCACCACCCAGGAAGGGACAGTACCTTGGTATTCCACTGCCACTGGTCACCATGGGCCCATCTGCTGCCACCGCAGGTCCTGCAATGGGAACTGGGTGTACTGGTCACTACCCTGCTCCTTCCTCCATCTCCAGGGTGATCTTCACGAAGCGGCTTCCCAGGCTACCAATGCCTCTTCAGGCAGCTGAAGCCATGTTATCCTGAGGTCACCTTAGAAAATGATGACCACTATAAATGCAGTTATAAATATAGCATAAACAGTGAATATAAGGGCATTTTTAAATTTGAAAGTGGACAATGGAGACTAAGTGGACAATCTTGGGGTAAGGTAGGTATATCCAGATGCACCTAGACAGGGTAGATATACACATATCTGTTCCTTTTCCTAAACATCAACTGACTTTTTATATAATACCTTATTTCCTTCCATAATATGACTGCCACATAAATTATTAACCCAATATAGAACCCTGACTCTCAAATAATCAGTACATTAACTGCTTTGTGCAAATTAGCTTATATCATGAGCTTCTGAGTTATTTGGGAATTGAGTTACATTAAGGAGTCCCCAGAGGAGACTCTAGTGAGACGACCCATAGAGAGTTAAGGTGGGTGCCTTCTGGAAATGGCATTTGAAGTAGGTTTCTTCTCAAAATCTAAAAGCACTGAAAAGACAAAAACAGATGTATGACAAAACCAATACAATATTGTAAAGTAATTAGCCTCCAATTAAAATAAATAAATTTATATTAAAAAACATTTTCCATTAGGAGAATTTTGTAAAGATCAAAATAAATGGAAATCTGAAAAATAAAAAAGACTCTTGAGGTAGCTGGAGAATAAAGATTCCTAGAATTGGACAATAAGATTGCACAATCCTCCTAAAAGGACATAGAGTTCTGGTTGACTAGAAGCCTGGCCTAGTCATGAGAATTGCCTGGTAGTTGGGAAGAGTAATTCACTGAACTGCCACTGTTTGATTAAAATATCTTGAAAGTATTCAAATCTTCTTTGCTTTGATTTTACATTTGCTGGGCTACCTTCTGATCTTAATTTGCTTTCCTACAGAGGTTTCTTTAACAGGTGATGAATGTGCTTTTAGACTGACAGGAACAGTACTCATGGTAAATTAAAAATTTGTCATCTGATTTATGAATTAATCTCTCCTTCACTTGGTCAGGGTGAATCATTAGCTTTGATCACTTCTAGGTAAAATAATGGTTAAGGACTCAGAATTCCCTGAGATGAATGGCCAGATCCAATTCACCATCTTGGAGGCCTGCACTGACAACCAGATGGGAACACATCTGTTAGGCTGCTAGTTAATTCTTCAGCATATATTTGGTGGGTGCTTCCTACATGTCAAGAACTACTCTCAGTGCCAGATACTCTGCTATAAACAAAGTAGAAGTGCACCTTGGCCTCATAAAGCTTCTTATATTTTAGTTAAAAGAGACAGATGACAATTTGTAAAAGTAGTGAAAGTTTAATCACTCAGTCATGTCTGACTCTTTGCAATCCCATTGACTGTAGCCCACCAGACTCCTCTGTCCCTAGAATTCTCCAGACAAGAATACTGGAGTTGGTAGCCATTCCATTCTCCAGGGGATATTCCAGACCCAGGGATAGAACTCAATCTCCTGCACTGAAGGCAGATTCGTTACCGTCTGAGCCATATGTATATATATACAAATGAATACATATGAAAACTATCACATAGTAATAGATATTCTCAAGTAAATTAAAGTAGAGTAATATGATAGAGAGTAACTGGGTGGCAAGTTTTGGAAATGCAGAGTAATAAAGCTGTCAAAATAATGAACTTTGGATATGGAGTCAAATTTATTTTCATTATCTACTAATGTCTAACCTTAGGCAGTTTTTGTAGACTCTCTGTGCCTTAGTATCTTCAACTGAAAATGAGGTTGATAACTATAGAATCCACTTTCAGTTCTTAAGTTATTATTAAATGAGCTAGAAATTAAAAATAGAATTGCTATATGATCCAACAATTCCACTTTTGGGTCTTTATCCAGAAAAAAAATGAAAATACTAACTTGATAAGCATCTTCATCTGTATGTTGCAATCTTATTCACAATAGGCAAGATATGGAAGGAACCTAAATGCTCATTGAGAGATGGGTGGATAAAAAAAGATGTGATACACACACACACACACACACGTATATATATACATTGCATATATATATGTAAAGTATACCTATCTATAAATATATATGCATACATAGAGACATGTAAATATGTAAATGTGAGATAGTATGTATATAATATTCCACTTTATATATGTTCTGTTCCATATATAATACATTATTCAGCCATAAAAATTGAAATCTTGTCATTTGTGACAACATTAACAGACTTCAAGATAATTTTGTTGAGTGAAATAAATCAGAAAAAAAATACCATATAATCTCTCTTATTTGTGGGGAAAAAGCCTCATAGATATAGTGAACAGACTGGTGGTTGCCAGAGATAGAGGTTAGGGAGATGGAGGAAATGGTTGAAAAGTTATAAATTTCTGTTTAAAAATGTATGTAAAGCACTTTGATGCTAGACACATGGTAAGTACTGTAAGAGTGTTAACTGCTATTGTCCATATGTTTATTTAAAGAAATTGGAGATTTGAATGAGCAGAAAGGTCAATCACATGAATCAACTGGGATATTGTAGAGGAGAAAGCTGGTGCAAAGGCCCAAAGACAAGAATGCACTTGACCCAGTTAAGAACTGGATTAAAGACTGGTGGGGCTGCAGGGCAGTAGAGGATGCAGGAGTGGTCAGAGAGAAAGTCTCTTGGTAAACAGAGTTGGGCAAGAAGGACTCCAAAGTAGAGGAAGGGATTTGTTTAAAAAAAAAAAAAAAAACACTTGTGTTGCTTGGAGACTAGGTACAGAATTATAGAGTGGGAATAAGAGCAAAGAGACCAGTCAGGAGACTATGCCAATAGCCAAGTGGATGCGTTATGTTCATTTCAAAACCAACCCGTGTAGGGAAATTTACCATGAAGTACCTCTGCATATATGCTATTTAGCAGTGAAAAGGGGAGGCAGAAACAGACAAAATATCTGCCCTCATAGAGCAATGATTGTATTATTAATCTTAATTTCAGACAATAAAACTTTCCCTTGGGTATCTCACACATTTTCCTGAGGCCCATCCAAAAATAAACAAGTGATATTTTTGGTTAACCCAGGCTTGTAATTTATATTTCTCTCAAAGATGCTTATAGCATATTGAAGTCATTCTTCCCATTTGAAAGGAACTTTCATCATCTTTTCAATCTGCAGAATGATTGCATTGGGACCCACATCAATCACGCTGGTGATGTACAAAATGTGTGCCTTTATATCTGGATCAAGAATTCACTGAATGTATACAATATGTATTATATACATGGAAAAAGTGAGATAATTCCAGAAAACATCCACTTCTGCTGCACTGAGTATGCTAAAGCTTTGACTGTGTGGATCACAACAAACTGTGGAAAATTCTTAAAGAGATGGGAATATCAGACAACCTTACTTGCCTCCTGAGAAATCTGTATGCAGGTCAAGAAACCACAGTTAGAATTGGACATGGAACAATGGACTTTTTCCAAATTGGGAAAGGAGTATGTCAAGGCTGTATATTCTCACCCTGCTTATTTAACTCATATGCCGAGTACATCATGCAAAATGCCAGGCTGCATGTAGCACAAGCTGGAATCAAGTTAGACAGGAGAAATATCAATAACCTCAGATGTGCAAATGACACCAACCTTATGGCAGAAAGAGAAGAAGAACTAAAGAACCCATTGATGAAAGTGAAAGAGGAGAGTGGAAAAGCTGGCTTAAAACTCAACATTCAAAACAACGAAGATTATGGCATCTGGTCCCATCGCTTCATGGCAAATGGATGGGGAAACAATAGAAGCAGTGACAGACTTTATTTTCCTGGGCCTTGAAATCACTGCAGATGTTGACTGCAGCCATGAAATTAAAGACACTTGCTCCTTGGAAGAAAAGGTATAACAAACCTAGACAGCATATTAAAAACCAGAAACATCACTTTGCCAACAATGGTCTGTATAGTTAAAGATATGGTTTTTCCAGTAGTCATGTGTGGGTGTGAGAATTGGATCATAAAGAAGGCTGGGCACCAAAGATTTGAAATTTTGAACTGTGGTGTTCAAAACTCTTTGAGACACCCTTGACTGCAAGGAGATCAGACCAGTCAATCCTAAAGGAAATCAGTCCTGAATATTCATCGAAAAGACTGATGCTGAAGCTGAAGTCCAGTACTTACTGATTCATTTGAAAAGACTCTGATGCTGGGAAAAATTGAAGGCAGGAAGAGAAGGGGACGACAGAGGATGAGATGGCTGGATGGCATCACAGACTCAATGGGCATGAGTTTGGGCAAGCTCCGGGAGTAAGTGATGGACAGGGAAGCCTGGCGTGCTGCAGTCCATGGAGTCACAAAGAGTCGGACATGCCTGAGTGACTGAGCTAACATACAATATGTCATTAATGGTATAAGACAAGAATTGATAGGCTCTTTACTCTATTGTCCAGTCTTGCTACAATTTGCAGTCTCAGGAGAATTGGAAAGACCTCTAGCTAAATAAAATCAAGTTGGCACAGGTTTCTTTAGGCATGTTTAATAAGGATTCAAGGTGATCTTACTTTTTTCTTTGTTAATGATCATACCTGGGACTTAGACTCACTCTACTAACTACTTGTAATATTGCTCTGACATCTCAAACCAGAATTTTCAATCTCTTGTCCTGTCTACCTTATAATATCTGTCCCACCAGACTGCGTATTCAACTGTGGTGATTTTCTTTCTGCTCACACCAAAAAAGAAGCTATGTATAGTTATATATAGATATATTTCTGGTATTTTTCTGTTAGGCATAACTTTTCAAGATTACTAACATTTAAATATTTAAAAATGTATTTTAATATATAAGAAGAGAATGTCATGAGCAAATTAGTTTCCTCTCTAGGGAGAGGTGATATAAGCTAGTAAATACTGAGATTGCCTTGTCTCCTTTAATTCTCTTCTTCACATAGATCTTTACAGATCTTAGAGGTTCTACATCTTCTAAATTTAAAATATATGTATATATATACATCATATGGCATCACATATGTGGAATCTTAAAAATATGATACAAATGAACATATTTACAAAGCAGAAATAGACTCACAGTCATAGAAGGAAGGCTTGTGGCTACCAAGGAGGAAAAATAGGGGATGAATTGGGATTTAGGAATTGACATACAGACACTGCTATGTACAGAGTAGATGCACAGCAGGTGAAATCTATATATATATTAACATATGCATATAGAAATGCAGTGCAGCTGAACTAACACAACATTTTAAATCAACCATACTTCAATTAAAATAGAAAATACAAATAGAGATTAGTTTATTTGGTTGCCTCTTTTTTGAAGTTTTATTTAAAAATTAATCAGTACCATGAATAGCTAATTCCTAATAGCCTAACATGTGACCTTGTTGTGAAAAGTAGAGATAAGCATTTTTAAGACCTGATTGGAGCATGGGTGTGAGTAAGTAGCATTCAAGAAAAAAGAAAATGGCAAAAGAAAGCAAGGACAAGAGAAGCACTCATCTATCTTTATCATGAAAATGATTTTCATTTCCCCAAATCACAACCATCCTGTACCCACCCAACCTATGCAGTCCACAGCCTGGAGATGAGCAATGTAAATTAATTTCTGTGTTATTGAACAGGATTCCACAATAGACAGATAAAGTTTGGATTACTATCTTATTATATGTCATGACCACTGCAGTCATGTAATTGACTCTCCAGATAAATCAAAACCAAAACTAAAACCATTTTGTGTATTTTCACTATTCTGGATGGTTTAAAAAAACAAACAAATAAGCCAAAAATATATAGCATGTGAAGAGAAAAGCCGTTTGATTTTATACATATACATGTAAGAATCGCCCTCTGTGATATGCCAGCAGTTGTGGTAAATGCTGCTCAGTATAATGAGGGAAGCTCTGAAACATTTTAGCAAAGCCTTCAAAACTGGACAAATGCTTTAACCTTAAGTCAAATCAACCCTTCAGTCCATATTGCTTTAAGCTTCTGTAAACTCTTTATTACTGTTAGAGCAGATGGATCAGAGGAGACAAATATAGTTTGCTGTTTTAAGGCATGCTGGCCTGTGTGCCTATGCACACACACATGCACACGCGCACACACAGACACACCATGCACAATATGGCACTGCCTATTGACCTTTGAAACATCAAGCGACTAAAATGTTACATGCTTCTTTTAGGTATAAAACTTGTTTGCTTGACTTCTAATAAAAACTATTATCATACTCAAAAATGTGTTTTAACTTTTGGTTTGATTCTGAGCCGAGTCTTACATATTTAGTACAACCTGAATGCCCTAAAATAGCCAGAAAACTTTTTCACTAGAAGGTATTCTACTTACATCCAAAGAGGCAGTAAAATATGTCTTCAAATCTGTTCTTGCTTCCATCCTTCTGGAGAAGAGGCACTAAGCTAGCTGGGTTGTAACTTCGGATTTGTATCAAATGTTGATGAACACTGTTCAGGTATCATGTGTTGACTCTCTAAGACTCAGGCAAAGGAGAATTTATTGAACTCTAGAAGTGTTAGATAGAAGCTTTATTGAACTGCCATAGTTGGGCCAATGAAATGTGATATGTTGATCATTAGGTCAACATGGCAAATATGGCAGTTGTGATATGTCTTCATAAAATCCTTGGCTTGACTTTATACAAATTCTTCCCATGTCATCAAAAAACATCCTCTTATTACTATTCTCTTCTAATGAATCTTGTGAAATTAGGAAAATGATCCCTGTTATTCTGCCTTACATGAATAGTCTTTAATTATATGTTCTGAAGGGTGTCCTTTTGGATAACAAATCCCTAAATCTGAGAGGACTCCAAAGCTTGAATTACTCTTTCTACATAAGCCAATATTGGGTAGAAACAGGAGCAGTGAGCAATTAGTCTCTGTAAATGATGTAGTTAATGAGCAACTGGATTATTTTGGCTTGGGCCTTCCTTGCTGTTGTGCTTAAGAATGTGTGGGTAAAATTAAAAGAAAATGTGGGTCCAGGCAATTTCAGCTGCTTTGAAGAACTTCCAAAGAGCCTATCTATGAATACAGCAATTTAGAACATAAAGGAAATTACTCTAGTTCTTCTGTACAACTGCTCCCTGCTTTGTCATTTTCACTGTTGGAAAAGCTAAGGTCCAAGAATCTTTGCTGTCTAATCCATTTTATTTCTACTTTGCCTCTATTTTTCTTTCTATTCTACCTTTCTCTCTGACCATTCTTCCACTTCACAGGAGATACATAGAGTGGCAGAAAACTCTATTTTAGAACTAAAATTAAAGTCATGGCATTTAACCAATATAAATCTTAGAGTCAAAAGGAAAACAGAGGCTCAAACTGTTCATTCATAAATGATTCAAGAACTTGAATTCAGCTATTTTGCAACTATATATGAACATTTAGTTGGGACTGGAAATAACAAATAATGAAACCAATAGAGTATTTGCCAGTAATATATGTTGAGTGCGTGCAGTATGCAAGGACTCTGCCAGGTATGTATGACAGCTATATAGACAGATACTGCACCAAACTTGGCTGAGTTTATATTGGGTGAATATATGACATTTGTTACAGTGAAGTTCACAATCTGAATGAATAAGACATATATAAGTAACCACACAGCAAAGTAGTACAAGCACCACATGAACTCACAGAAGCTAAAGGGATCCATAGGGATTGGGGGGAGGGGCAGGAGGCAAAGAGGGTAGTGGTTCGCCATCTGACCTGAGATCTAAGTGCTGGGCAGAGCCATAACATGCTAGGGTTGGAAGGAGAACACTCAGCAGGGATGTGTGCATGCTAAGTCGCTTCAGTCATGTCTGACTCTTTGTGACACTATGGACTGTAACCTAGCAGTCTTCTCTGTCCATGACATTCTCCAGGCAAGAATATTTGAGTGGGTTGCCATGCCATTCTCCAGGGGACCTTCTGGACCCAGGGACTGAACTGTGTCTCTTACGTCTCCTGCATAGGCAGCTGGATTCTTTTCACTAGCACCACCTGGGAAGCCCATCAGTGTGTATATATCATAAGGTATGTATAAAATTCTAAATCTAAGACATCACAGAAAATATTGCTACATTTTAGTGGGAACAGAAGGCCTAGGCAAGAAAGCAGTGGGCGAGTAATAAATTAGTTCATATAATTAACAGGTGACTACTCTGTATCCAGGTATCGTTCTATGCTGATATATGGTAGCAAAAATAAGATGAACCTTGTATTCTAGTAGAGGATGTGGTGTGGAGGTGTTAAGTCGATTCAGTTGTGTCGGACTCTTTGTGACTCCAGGGACTAAAGCCCACCAGTCTCCTCTGTCTGTAGGATTCTCCAGACAAGAATACTGGAGTGGGTTGACATGCCCTACTCCAGGGGATCTACCAGACCCAGGGATTGAACCTGCATCTCCTGTGACTCCTGCACTGCAGGTGGATTCTTTACTGGTGAGCCATTAATGGAAGCCCTGAGGATGTGGTGGGCAGTCTGCAAGTGTCAGTTGCTCAGTTGTTTCCAACTCTTTGTGACCCCATGGACTGTAGCCCTCCAGGCTTCTCTGTCCATGAGATTCTCCAGGCAAGAATACTGGAGTGGGTTGCCATACTCTTCTCTAGGGGATCTTCCCAACATAGGGTCTGAACCTGGGTCTCCCGCATTGCAGGCCAGATTCTCTACCATTTGAGCCACAGGGGCAGTTTGCAAAGTGGCAGTCTGCAATTTCCTCCTGGGAATTATCTGCTTATGTAATTCTTTCAGCCTTAAGTGTGGACTGGTTAGTGATTTGCTTCTAATGATAGAACACGTCAAAAGTGATGGGGTGTCACTTCAGAGATTAGGTTTCCAAAATACTGTGATTTCTATCTTGCTTCTTTTCTTTCATTCTCTTCTTTGCTCAATGTCAGGGAAGCTAGCTGCCATGTGGTGAGTTATGCTATAGAGAGTCCCATGTGGCAAGAATCTGGCCAGTGAGGACCTGAGGCTGGACAGCAGTGACTGAGTTTAGAAGTGGCTTCTCCTCCAGTTAAGCCTTGAAATGATTACTGTCCTTGCCAAAAAATTGATTATAGCCTCTAAAAATCTCTGAGCCAGAGACTCCAAAACAATGCTTGGATTCTTACTTTATAGAATTTATGAGATAATAAAATATTTGTGATTTCATGCTGCTAATTTTTGGTGTATTTAGTTATTCCAGCATGTATAAATATAAGAGAGATAAATAATTTATTATCTCTAGTCCCACACATGCAACAACTTTGAAGAAAAATTATTCAGGATAATGGGGGCCATTTGGGAACTAGGAGCTCCAGGGAGCAGGCTGGATGACATGTGTTACAATTTTGTATACAGTGATCATTCAAGACCACAGGAAAATGTGACATTTGAAACAAATTCTGAAAGGAGGAGGGGGATTGGACTGTGTGGATTGCTGGGGAGAGCATATTATATAAAGAAGATCTCAGATAGGTATATCCTTGGACAGGAGTTTGTGGAGTTTTTTTTGAGGAAGAACAAGAAAGCCAAGGTGGCTAGAGGGGGAAAATAGATGAGGAAGGGCGTGGTTTTACATGAAGCCAGAGAAGTAGTAGGTGTAAAGAATACATATGGCTCTGAAGGATTTGGTACGGCTGTTGGATTTAATACTGAGTAAACTGGATAGCTTTTGAAGGATTTTAGCAAAAGAGTGATATCTATTGACACACACACACACACATTAATATAATATATATATCTGCTTTATGAAATGTGCTATAGGAAGGCAAGGGAGAAAGGAAAGAATTAGTTAGGAAGCCGTTATAAGTATGTTGGTAACGGGTGTTTCAGACCATGTTGGTAGCATGCAGTAGAGTGAGAGGTAAATATATTCAGAAGGTAAAGAAGGTGAATTTATGGGTGGATTGGATTAGATGCATAGTGGAAAGACTCTGGAGAGGTGTGGCAAAACCAATACAGTATTGTAAAGTAAAATTAAAAAAAAATAAATTAAAAAAAAGTTCTTAAAAATTTTTAAAAACATAAAAAAAATAAGAATGACACCAATACTCTTGCCTGAACATCTATAAGTGGAATTTCCATTTACTATGATGAAGAAAGCTCTTTACATTAGAGTAGGAATTGGGGGTGAGAAGAGGCATAAGGTGGGGTGCTATGCCATCAGAATTTTTGTATTTTTACTTATAGAATTTGAGTTACTTCTTAGATATCTAAGTGAAGGTGGCAAATAAGTTTGGGACAAACAATGAATTTAGAGGTCAGGGAACCCAGGCTTAAGTTATACATTTGGGGATTGTCAAGGTACAGGTGGCATTATGAGACCAGTTCCTCCACATAGTATACTTTTAAGAAGCACCACTTACTTTAGGTTCCTCAAAATAGTATTCACATGAAATGTCATAACGATTATGACCACTGGAATTGTGAAAGACAATAACCCTGTAAGAGTCTGATGATGTAGCTAGGGCAAAGATGGTAGTAAAGAAGGAAAGAGATATATAGGCTTACTCTTAGAAAGTCTAACATTTGGATGTTGTGAAGTTTATGGAGGGCTAGTAAGGGAAGCTTAAAAGAGGAAACCAGCAATGTAGGCAGAAAATATTAAGAGAGCAAGTATAGAACTTATATCAAGAAGCATAGAGTAATCAACTATGTCAAATTCTGATGTAAGATTTGTTGTTGTCGTTCAGTCAATAAGTCATGTCTGACTCTTTGTGATACCACGGACTGCAGCAGAGCAGGCTTTCCTGTCCTCCACTCTCTCCTGAAGTTTGCTCAAATTCATGTCCATTGTGTTGGTGATTCTATCTAACCATCTCATCCTCTGCCAATCCCTTTCTCTTTTTGCCTTTAAACCTTCCCAGCATTAGGATCTTTTCCAATGAGCTGGCTTTTTGCACCAGGTGGCCAAAGTATTGGAGCTTTAGCTTCATCTTTCTAGGCAATGTGGAGAGGGTTGATGACTTGGTAAAAGCTGGTTTGTAGAATGGTATATGTGAGTGCATGCTCAGTCATTCAGTTGTGTTTGACTCTTTGCAACCTCATGGACTGTAACTCACCAGTCTCCTCTGTCCATGAGATTCTCCAGGCAAAAATACTGGAGTGGGTTTCCATGCTCTCCTTCAGGGCATCTTCTGGACCCAGGGATTGAACCCATGTTTCATATAGCTCCTGCATTGGCAGGCAGATTCTTTATCACTGAGCCACTTGGGAAGCCCTTTAGAAAGATATTATTTCAGTTCAGTTCAGTTGCTCAGTCGTGTCCGACTCTTTGCGACCCCTTGAATAGCAGCACGCCAGGCCTTCCTGTCCATCACCAACTCCCAGAGTTCACTCAAACTGATGTCCATCGAGTGGGTGATGCCATCCAGCCGTCTCATCTTCTGTTGTCCGTTTCTCCTTCTGTCCCCAATCCCCCCCCAGCATCAGAGTATTTTCCAATGGCATCAGTCCTTCCAATGAACACCCAGGGCTGATCTCCTTTAGAATGGACTGGTTGGATCTCCTTGCAGTCCAAGGGACTCTCAAGAGTCTTCCCCAACACCACAGTTCAAAAGCATCAATTCTTTGGCGCTCAGCTTTCTTCACAGTTCAACTCTCACATCCATACATGACTACTGGAAAAACCATAGCCTTGACTATACGGACCTTTGTTGGCCAAGTAATGTCTCCGCTTTTGAATATGCTATCTAGATTGGTTATAACTTTCCTTCCAAGGAGTAAGCATCTTTTAATTTCATAACTGCAATCACCATCTGCAGTGATTTGGGAGCCCCCCAAAATAAAGTCTGACACTGGTTCCATTGTTTCCCCATCTATTTCCCATGAAGTGATGGGACCAGATGCCATGATCTTTGTTTTCTGAATGTTGAGCTTTAAGCCAACTATTTCACTCTCCTCCTTCACTTTCATCAAGAGGCTTTTTAGTTCCTCTTCACTTTCTGCCATAAGGGTGGTGTCATCTGCATATCTGAGGTTAGTGATATTTCTCCCGGCAATCTTGATTCCAGCTTGTGCTTCTTCCAGCCCAGCGTTTCTCATGATGTACTCTGCATATAATTTAAATAAGCAGGGTGACAATATATAGCCTTGACGTACTCCTTTTCCTGTTTGGAACCAGTCTGTTGTTCCATGTCCAGTTCTAACTGTTGCTTTCTGACCTGCATGTAGGAGTAGATTAAACAAAGAATGAGAGAAGAATTTGAGAATTCAGTCCAGACTACTCTTTCAAGGTGTTTTCTGTGGAGTGGAATAAAGAATTCAAGTGGCAGCTGCAAGGAAAATGAGGTCAAAAGTTTGAGTATGTGTTTAATTTTAATTTTTAAGATAGTTGAACTAACACTACGATTGTATACTGATATGAATAATCCAGTAGAAAAAGGAAGAAATTGAATATGCAGTGAAAATGACAGCAAATTCTTGGAGTGATTGATTGTGTAAAAAGTGATATTTTAAACCCATTGCACAGATATGGTCGTCAACATTGGATTAGAAAATAGAGTGCTTTTCTACAGAAAAGGGAGTGACTGCACGTTAGGTGTAAATCTTTGTGGGTGGATATGTGGATGTGGGGATCTTGCAGAATTTCTCTTTTGATTGCTACTATTTCAAAAATACGATTATTATTTGGATATGTGGGTGTGGGGATCTTGCAGAATTTCTCTTTTGATTGCTACTATTTCAAAAATACGATTATTATTTGAGAGTGAGGCCAGGGGAGGAGACATATGAAGTATTTGGAGACATAAGGGGATATTTAATTGTCATCATGGAGAGTGGAAAACTGACTGAATTACTAGCATGATTACTAAATAGCGCTAAGGGCCCACTTGGTGTTCATCTAGTATCATGCTGGGTTCCTATTTGAAGTGAGACCAATGAGCATGATTATGTTTTTCTGCAAGATTTCTGATGCCCTGGAGCAACAAAGATTAAATGGAAAGTTGGATTTAGCCAGGAGGTGGGTTCTGACAAGTTAATGTAACAACATAGAGATAAACTAGAGATAGAATGCAAGCTGTATTAGGAGAGAAACAAATGACAGGGAAAGAATGAAGGATAGTAAAAGAATAGCATTAATGACATCAGTGGGTTTTAGATCCTTGTTAAGAAAAGGGGGCACAAAAACTTGGTGTACAAACTAGCAGGAGCAAGCAGGAAGGATGGAAGAGAGTATTTATAGGTGGGACGTGTGAAGCTGAGAGAATGAATAGACAGCATCACAAAATTATAGCAGGGCCTAGGCTACAGAGGCTGGAAGCCCAAACTCCATGAAGTCCTCTTCTCTGAGGAATATTGTGTCTAAACTAGTGTTTCTGTAGGCGCAATCTTATAATAAAATACATGACAGGAAGCAAAGAAACATGTGTAAAGGCCATTAAAATAGCAAAGATAATTTTTTGACAAAATGTAATTTCCACTGTTTTATATGTGTCTCATCATCTGGGAAGGACTTGGCCTTAATAGTTAGCCTCTAAAAAGACAAAGATAGATTTCCTTCTGTAGAGAACCTGTAGGTGGTTTCTCTTGTCTGTTGTTCAAACATCATTTCCCAGCTGGTGATGAGACAAAAAAAAAAAAAACAGTACCTCCTGCATATGCAATGACATCTATAATTGTGGGCTATAGAGTCAACTGAATCAGTAGACTCACAGGTACTTGAGATTGTACAATATTTTATGAGCTTTGACAGCAGGCAGGTTGACCCTAATGAAGGCTGTTGGAAAGCTATGTAAATCAAGTCATATATTTAATGTCCACTGGAAAATTATTAAAATTAAACTTGAAAATCACTTTTTTATTAAGATAAATATGTATATATGTATATATATATATATATATGTATGTATGTATCACAGATAGCTTTGCTAAGGTATAGTTTATAACTCTAATTTCAATTTTAGCATTTTAGCATGTTAGAAAATCATAGCGTCAGAAAAATATAACATCATTCCTGATTTTTCACCAAATAGAGATAAAGGCATTCCCTGTCATCTGGTCTCAAGGGCCTAGTGGTTTTAGCTACTGTTTCTGAGATAAGATTCTGTGGAGAAAAAGGACTCACCAGAGTTTTGTTTCTGGCTTTCTAAAACAGGAAGAAACCCAAGGAGACATATAGTTTTCCTCACAGTCCAAACTTGCTATATCCAAATTCAGAATCATGTGCATTTAAATGGTAAGAGATGCTCATATTTTCTCTAAAGTAATCTAAGAGATCACTTTTTAGTCTCTGAATAGTAATCAAATTACATCATCAAAGTTTCATACGCAATAATGTAACTTGCCATGGGATCTTGGAAAAGACTTTCCATGCATTTTCTTTTAGATACATTATATTTTGGCTTCTGTATGAAACAGTGGACATAAGATAAAAAAGAACTTTACTAGATGTGAGTAACTCTCTAAGTTAACAGAATATTTGGCCAACCTCAGTGTGAAAGTCCTAAAGGCCTGGAATAAACTGAATTTGTGTTGTCTACTCCTCAGAATACTTGTGAAAAATTGTAAGTAAAAGCCTCTGTCAAGAAAGTGTTATAGTAATTATAACCCTTAATCCTACAAGAGATAAAAGATGTAATAGAAAAAGGAGACATAACTGGAAGAAGGGAAAGAGAAACTGGATGATCAAGAACATTCATGAACTCATTTTCAAAAAATGCTGGAGAGGGTGTGGAGAAAAGGGAACCCTCCTACACTGTTGGTGGGAATGCAAACTAGTACAGCCACTATGGAGAACAGTGTGGAGATTCCTTAAAAAATTGCAAATAGAACTCCCTTATGACCCAGCAATCCCACTGCTGGGCATACACACCGAGGAAACCAGAATTGAAAGAGACACATGTACCCCAATGTTCATTGCAGCACTGTTTATAATAGCCAGGACATGGAAACAACCTAGATGTCCATCAGCAGATGAATGGATAAGAAAGCTGTGGTACATATACACAATGGAGTATTACTCAGCCATTAAAAAGAATTCATTTGAATCAGTTCTGATGAGATGGACGAAACTGGAGCCGATTATACAGAGTGAAGTAAGCCAGAAAGAAAAACACCAATACAGTATACTAACACATATATATGGAATTTAGAAAGA
The DNA here is from genome assembly GCF_023091745.1 of Budorcas taxicolor. Lineage (NCBI taxonomy): Eukaryota > Metazoa > Chordata > Mammalia > Artiodactyla > Bovidae > Budorcas > Budorcas taxicolor. The sequence goes on along the minus strand of NC_068924.1, from coordinate 3,561,052 downwards.
TGGCAATGACGACCCTGTATGCAAGACAGGAAAAAAGACGCAGCTGTCTATAACGGACTTTTGGACTCAGAGGGAGAGGGAGAGGGTGGGATGATATGGGAGAATGGCATTCTATCATGTATACTATCATGTAAGAATTGAATCCCTAGTCTATGTCTGACGCAGGATACAGCATGCTTGGGGCTGGTGCATGGGGATGACCCACAGAGATGTTATGGGGAGGGAGGTGGGAGGGGGGTTCATGTTTGGGAACACATGTAAGAATTAAAGATTTTAAAATTAAAAAAAAAAAAAGTTAGTATCTAAAAATAAATAAATAAATAAATAAATAAATAAATAAAAAGAAAGAGTTAGCACCCTGATTTTCAGTGTTTTGAATAAGAGACAGTAAAAGAGACAGCTGCCAATACTGCAGTACACTTGAGCTGATTCAATCAATTGGAGTACTTTGGATTATATTTCATTCATCATTTTTCCCTCCTGGAGAAGGAAATGGCAACCCACTCCAGTATTCTTGCCTGAAGAATCCCATGGACAGAGGAGCCTGGCGGGCTACAGTCCATGGGATCACTAGAGTCGGACACGACTTATCAACTAAACCACCACCACCATTTTTCCCTAAGGACAGATATTCAGGAATGTATTTCATCTCAGATAAAATCCAGGAAGTTATTCTTTTTACCAAAAGGAACAGAGCATAATTGCCCATCTCTGAATATGACTGTGAGGAAAAACTGGTAGAACGAAATTGTGTAAATAATTGATACTTGAATATGTAAAATAAAACAAAAAGAAAATCCCAGTGTTGTCAATTTAGTTAAAAGCAGTACAGGAGAAGATCACCAGAAGTTGAGGGTATACTATAACTACCAATATTGCTTGTCTTGCTGCCATTGCTGTTGCCTACAGATACTTAGTACTTATTAATCAAGCACTGTCATAATAGTTACATGCATTAATTATTTAAATGAGAGATTATAAGCTTCATGAGGAGAGAGACTAAACATTATTCACTTTGTAATCAAAGCTATTAAGTACAGTACTTGACATATAGTAAGCTCTCAGTAGAAGCTCTTAAATCAAACTAAAAAATAACCCAGGGTAGATTAAGGCTTGATTTATCTTGCCCAAGGGGCTTTCACCAGTACTTTAGTAAGAAGAAACAAGATTGTGTTATTAGAATATCAATATATAGTAGTTCTTCAAGGTAGACAAGCCCATTCTCTATTTAAAAAGCATGGCCAAGTATGTTCCATAGTTTACCTCCTGAACTTGTGGCAATTCAAATTCATTTATTTTGGTTCTTAAATATCTCCTCAGTTACCTCTCCAATTTTTTTTCCCCCAAAGAGAGTTATATTATCCCTGGCTCTGTTACCTGTTCTCTAAGATGCCCTTGGGGGAAGGGAGCTTTGAAATGCACAAGATGTCAGTTAGAGTACTCAAAAGATACTGTCCAAACTGTGTAGCAAAATTAGCCCTGGAATAAAGGCTGTGGTGGTTGAACATAATGACTTAAAAGGAAGCCTTGATAAAACAATATTTCCATCTAATCTCATTTCATTACAAAGCTGAAGAATGTTTAAAGGAATACAGAAAAAATCTGGCATAACAAAGTAAAATTCATAAAAGCTAGCATCCAATGAAAAATTAAGTGGCATGCAAGGAAAGAAAATTAATAATGAGGAAATCAAAAATGACTCAAATCTACCTTGTGTTTATCATACCTATTAAAAAAAAGTGACACCAAATGATGGAAAGGATGTGGAGAAAGGGAAGGGTTATGCATAGTTGATAGGATGGCATATTGGTACAATCACTGTGGAAAACAGTATGGAAATTTCTCTACTTTTCAATTAAAAATTTTAATTAAAAAATTAAAATATGATCCGACAATTCCACTTCTGTGTATATATCAGAAGGAAACACTATGTTAAAGAGATATCTGTACCCCATGTTCATAGCACCATTATTTATGATAGCCAAGACATGAAAATGACCTAAATATCCACTGGCACACAAATAGATATAAAAATTGTGATGTAATAGCATATCATTCATCCATAAAAAAGAAGGAAATTCTGCCATTTGTGACAACCTGATGGAACTTGAGGACATTATGCTAAGTGAAATAAATGAAACAAAAAACAAATAATAAGTGCTCTCACTTAAATATGGAACTAGAAAAAAAAATACTTATAGAAAAAGAGATCAGATTTGTGGTTACCAAAGGTGAGGGTGTTGTGGGAAGAAGTATTAAATAAAGGCAATCAAAAGATAAAAAATTCCAGCTTGTAATTATAAAATAATTAAGTACTACAGATATAATGTAAAACATGGTGACTATAGTTAATGCTGCCATATTGCATGTTTGAAAGTTGTTAAGATAATAGATCCTGCGGTCTCATAACAAGGAAAATAATTTTCTTTTTATTTTTAATATCTATATGATATTATGGATGTTAATTAAACTTAATGTGATAGGTAAGCAATTGTTAATAATTAATAATATAATAAATAATTAATATAAGCAATATAAATAATTCAAGTAAATTTACTGTATATCTTAAACTTATACAATGACATATGACAAATATATCTTAATAAAACTGAAAAATTAAATCATATTAAAAATGACACAGATAATAAAATTAGGTCACAAAGCTACTCAAAAAACTATAAATATATTTCAGGAATGAAACAAGATAAAAATGATGAGTTAAGGAAAGTTATGTGTAGAAGAACTAAAATGCCCCTTGATGAAAGTGAAAAAGGTGAGTGAAAAAGTTGGCTTAAAACTCAACATTCAGAAACTAAGATCATGGCATCTGGCCCCATCATTTCATGGCAAATACATGGGGAAACAAAGGAAATAGTGACAAACGTTATCTTTTTGGGCTCCAAAATCACTGCAGATAGTGACTGCAGCCATGAAATTAAAAGATGCTTACTCCTTGGAAGAAAAGTTATGACCAACCTAGACAGCATATTAAAAAGCAGAGACATTACTTTGCCAACAAAGGTCCATCTAGTCAAAGCTATGATTTTTCCAATAGTCATGTATGGATGTGAGTGGGACTATAAAGAAAGCTGAGCACTGAAGAATTGATGCTTTTGAACTGTGGTGTTGGAGAAGACTCTCAAGTGTCCCTTGGATAGCCAGTCCCTCTAAAGGAAATCATTCCTGAATATTCATTGGAAGGACTGATGTTGAAGCTGAAACCCCAATACTTTGGCCACCTGATGTGGAGAGCTGAATCTTTTGAAAAGACCTTAATACTGGGAAAGCTTGAAGGTGGGAGGAGAAGGGGACAACAGAGGATGAGATAGTTGGATGGCATCATGGACTCAACGGACATGAGTTTGAGTAAACTCCTGGAGTTGGTGATGGGCAGGAGGCCAGGTATGCTGCAGACCCTGGGATCATAAAGAGTCAGACACAACTGAGCAACTGAACTGAAATGAACTGAGCTGAACTGAACTGAAGGATAGTTATAGAAGATTTTAAAGGATCAAAAAATTATAAGTTAGAAGATATAGCAATAGGTATAATTCAAAATGAAACACAGAAATATAAGTACTCAAAAAAGGAGAAAGCCTCACTGAGCTACCAAGAAACCTCAAGTGGTATTATGTATGTAACTGAAGTCTCAGAAGTGAAAGACCAGAAAAAAAAAAAATAAATAAATAAAATATATATATATATATATATATATATTTGAAGAAAGAGTAGCTGAAAATTTGATTCACTGCATATTCTCATGGATTCAAGTGCAAAGAAACTCAAGCACAAGAAAAATGAACACATTGCTTAACTTACCGTAAACCATTCATAAAGTGAAAATCTTAAAGTCAGCCACAAAAAGAAAGACACACTGAACAATGTACAGAGGAATAAAGATCAAAATGACAGAAGATACTCAATACCAAAAGTTTATATATGATGGAAGAGAAACAAATGGCTTGAAATCCATATCCCAGAAGCTGGCTTATGGAAAATTCTTTCAGTTGTACGATGAATAAAATATAAGCTGAGGACAACCAGTGGAAACCAGAAGCCAGAGTGACAATATGACAAAACAGAAAAAAAGAAATACAAAATCTCGCAAACTAGAATTCTTTACCCAGTGAAATCTTCAAGATATACAGATTTTAAAAATACTTTTTTGGTGTATAAAGGTGAAAGAATTTGTCCCTAGCAGATCTGCCCTATGAGAAATGTTAAAGGAGATCCCTCCAGCAGAAGGAAAATGACATCAGTAGAAAGCAGGATCTACACAAAAGAAATGAGCATCAGAATGGTAACTCTGTGAGAAACTTATAGTTAGTTTTTCATTGTAGGAATAGTCTCATCTTGATATCACGCTGGATTTGTGGTAATAAATCATAGGGTCAGATGCTGTATCTTAACATAAATATGCCTTATGACACTTAATACCAGAAGTTTATTGGCAGTGGGAGAGAAACAGGATTTAAAAATGTTTATGCTACAAGCTGGTCCACAGAAAATTTTCCCAGTCTTCAAATGTGTAAAATATATGTGGACAGTTTAGTGCTCACTGTTAACTACTCAAATGGAAATTTCCTACTTGCAGTCATGTACTTGATACAGCAGTGTTTATAAATATAACAGGAAGACTGGCCAAGAGGAAGAATAAAAAGACACTGAGCTCAACTCCTCTAATGGGCACACCAAAACTATTTTACAGGAAATTATCGAAGAAAAAATTGGAACCTCCAAGAAAATATCTTCTACAACTAAAGATATGAATAATACAATAAGGAGAGTAGGAGGGGTAGAGTCACTGTACAGTCAAGTCCTGTAATTCCAGGTGGGTGACCCACAAATGAGAGAATAATTACAATTGGCAGAAGTTTCCCCAAAGGAGTGAGGGAACTAAGCCCCACATTGGGTTGCCAAGTCTGAGGTCTCACATCAAGAAGATAAACCTCCAAATCATGCGACTTTGTAGCCCACCAGGCTCCTCTGTCCATGAACTTCTCTGGGCAAGAATACTAAAGTGAGTCGCCATTGCCTCTTTCAGGGTATTTTCCCAACCCAGAGGTTGAACCCAGGTCTCCTGCATCTCCTGCATAGGCAGGTGGATTCTTTTACCACTGAGCCACCTGGGAAACTGAAAGTTTGGTAGCAGCAATTTGCAGAGGTTGTTGCAGCATTTAGACACTGGTTGCTGGAATCCTCCCTCTAGCTTATTAGCCTTAGGGTACATTGCTACCCTAATTCCCAATAGCCTGTAGGTACCAGTACTGGGACAGCTCAGGCCAAGCAACTAACTGGACAGGGACAGAGTCCCTCCCACCAGCAGGCAAGATTCTTGAAGGCTCACCAAGACTGAACAACAAGATAACATCTATCCCATGGAAATTTCCAGGCAAGAGGAGTGGTGTGGTTGTCATTTCTTTCTCCAGGGGATCTTCCTGACCCAGGGATCAAACCCTGCATTGCAGGCAGACACTTTATCACCTGAGCCACCAGGGAGGCCCAGAAAGATAAAAAGTTTTATTGAAGCATTTGTTTTTCAAAGATAAAGAACAACCAAACAAAGATGAAGAATACAATAAGTGCAATGAAAAAGTACACTAAAAGTTGATTCAGGACCATAAAATCAGCTTTACAAGATATATTAAAAGTACACCCAAGGGGGATTCATGTCAATGTATGGCAAAACAAATACAGTATTGTAAAGTAAAATAAAAATAAATAGATAAATTAATAAATAAATAAGAGCAGGCCATAACTAAGAACAGGAAATTTATGAAAGGAAAAAAAAAAAATACATGGGTCAAAATAAATATATAATAAAGGTAAAAATCAACCACATGCAAAGTGAGTAAGAATGTTAAAAGACAAGAGAAGTAAAATCATTGATATCCACAATAAGTAGCTATGAGATAATAGATGTAAAATACAATGTCAAAAACAGAAATCATGAGAGGAGGAGAGTATAAATACAGGGTTCTTGAAATGCATTTGAAATTAATAGACTGACAATTTAAAACTATCAGAAACCTCATGGTGAACAAAATAAGAAAATCTATAATACTTCTGCAAACAAGAAAGGAATACAAGTATAACATTAAAGATAATCATCAAGTCACAAAGGAAGAGGATGAAAGAAGCACGGAAAAAATTATAAAATCCCAAAACATTTAGCAAAATGGCAATAAGTAGATACATATTACTTAAAATATAAACTCCAATCAAAAGACATAAAATGGCTGAATTAAAAAAAAAAAAGACCTGTATAGACACTATTTACAAGAGACTCACTTGAGACCTAGAAACACATACAGAGAGATAATGAAGAGATGGAATAAAGATAAAGGCAGTGTAGCAATACTTGTAACATAAAAAAGTCAAATTTAGACTGTTATAAGAGAAAAAGTACATTAACAAGCCATGTACTTCAAAGGACAGAACATCTAGGAAAAAAAAAACTAATAAGGCAACAGTGATTTTAAATGACACATTAGACAAAAATGTGTGTGTGTATATATATATATATATATATATATATATAATATAGTATATATATAATGTATAGTGTATATATATATATAATATAGTATATATATAATGTAATAGCATATATATATGTGTGTGTATAAATATATATATATAAACATTCCTTCCAAAGCCAGAAGAATGTACAGTTTTTTTCTAGTGTATATGGAACATTCTCCAGGAAAGATGACATACTAGGTGACAAAATAATCCTAGGCAAATTTAAGAAAATTGAAATCACATCAGATATCTTTTCTGAGTACAATACTGCAAGACTAGAAATCAACTAGAAGAAAAAAAAAAACTGAAACACAAACAACATGGAAGCTAAATAATATGCTACATCAATGGGTTTCTGAAGAAGACAAAGGGGAAGTCAAAAAGTACCTGGAGAGAAATGAAAATGAAAACACAAAACCCAAAATCTAGGACATAAAAAAAGTATTTTTCAAAGGGAAGTTTATAGCAATACAAATTTACTTCAACAAACATGAAAAATCTCAAATAAACCACTTAACTTTACACATAGACAAAAATGACAAAGCAAAACCTAAAGCTAGTAAATGGCAAGCAATCATAAAGATCAGAAGCAGAAGTAACTGAGACTAAAAAAATGACAGAAAAAGTCAATAAAATTAAGATCTGGTTCTTTTAAAAGACAAACAAAGTTGATAAATCTTTAGCTAGACTCATCAAAGCAAAAAAGAGAGTGGGCCCAAATAAATATGATTATAAATAAAAAAGGAGAAGTAACAACTGACACTACTGAAATGATTATAAGAGATTACTATAAATGACTATATTGCAATAAAATGGACAGCCTTAAAGAAATGCGTAAATTTCTAAAATGCACTATCTTCCAAGAGGGAAATAGAAAATATAAAAGGATCAACTACTGGTAATGAAATTGAATCAATAATAAAGGAACTCCAAACAAAAGTCCAAGATCAGAGAGTATCACATATGAATTCTACCAAATATTTAGAGAAGAGTTAATTTTCAGAGAGAAAGTTTCCAAACTCAATCTAAGAGGCCAGCATCACCTTGATATCAAACCATGACATCACACACACAAAAAGAAATTACAGGGCAATATCACTGGTAAAACAATCACAGAAATCCTGAAAAAAATATCAGCAAATCAAATACAATACATTAAAAGGGTCATACATCATGATCAAGTGGAATTTACCCCAGGAATACAAGTATGTCTCAGTGTCCAAAAATTATTCAATGTGATCCACTGTATTAAGAAGTCGAAGAATAAAAAAGTATAATCATCTCAGTAGAAGAGGGAAAACTTTTGCATAAATTCAACATCCATTTATGATAAAAATTCTCCAGAAAGTGGGTATAGAGGGAACATACCTCAACATAACAAAGGCCATATGTTATAACCCATAGCTAACATCATACTCAAGGGTGAAAAGCCAAAAGTGTTTCCTCTAAAATCAGGAACAAGATAAGGATACCCGCTGTCACCAGTTTAATTCAACATAATATTGGAAATCCTAACCACAGCAATGAGGCAAGAGAAAGAAGTAAAAGGAATTTGAATTGGAAAGGAAACTGTAAAACTGTCATGGTCTGGACATGATATGATGAAATATATAGAAAATTATAACGATGGCACCAAAAAAAACTGTTACAACTCATTGATGGATTCAGTGAAATTGCAGGATATGAAATCAATACACATAGATTTGTTGCATTTGTACAGACTAACAGTGAACTGTTAGAGAGAAAAATAAAGGAAACAGTGTCCTTTACGATCAAATCAAAAGAAAGAAATACTTAGGAATAAACTTATTTAGGGAGAAAAATTGTGTTCATGAATTAAAGAAATAGTTTTGTTAAAATGAAACCATACTACCCAAGGCAATCTACATATTCAATAAAATCTCTATCAAAATATCAGTGGCATTTTCTCACAGAACTAGGAAAAAAGTTAAATTTGCATGGAAACACAAAAGATCCTGAATAGCCTGAACATTCTTCAGAAAGAATAAAGCAGAAGTTATCATGCTCTATGCCTTTAGACTATACTACTAAGCTACAGCAATCAAAACGTATGGTAAGGGCACAAAAAACCAACACAAAGATGAATGGAACTGGACATATAGCCCAGAGATAGACCTATGCACTTATAGTTAATTAATCTATGACAAAAGAGGAAAACCTATACAATAGAGAAATCACATTCTCTTCAATAAGTGGTCCCAGGAAAACTGGAGAGCCAAATGTAAAATAATGAAATTAGAACAGATTCTTAAATCATACATAAAAATAAACTCAAAATGGATTAAAGAATTAAATGTAAGACCAGAAACCATAAAATTCCTACAGCAATATATAGCCAGAACTCTTTTAGAGTTAAACCAAACATATATATATATATATATATATATATATATATAACATTTATCTTCTTATTGAGGTAAAGGAAACAAAAGCAAAAATAAACAAATGAGGCCTAATTAAACTTAACAGTTTCTGCAGAGCAATAGAAGCCATGAACAAAATGAAATAACAACTTAATGAATGGGAGAAAGTATTTGCAAATGATATGACTGTTATGTGTTTAACATCCAAAATATATAAATAGCTCATCCAAATCTATACACACACACACACACACACACACACACACACACACACACACACACACATATATACAACTTCTTAAAAACTAAGCAGAAGGTCTGAATAGATGATTTTCCCAAAAGATACACAAGTGGTCAACAGGTATATGAAAAGAAGCTCAACACCTCTAAGCATCAGGGAAATGTAAATCAAAACCAAAATGAGATATTACCAGACACTTGTCAGAGTGGCTACTATCAAAAACACAAATAACAAATACGTGCAAGAATGTGAAGTAAAGAGAACACTTATGCACTGCTGGTGGGAATGTAAATATGTGCAGACACTGTGGAAAGCAATATGGAGGTTCATCAAATAACTAAAAATAAACTGATGCAGCGATGCCAGTCCTAAGCATATATTTGAAGAAAATGAAAACACTACTCTAAAAAAATGCATAGATCCAATGTTGATAGCAGCATTATTGTCCATGTGGAAGGTGTGGAAGCAACCCAAGTGTCTATCAGCAGACAAATGGATAATGAATGTGTGTATATATATGTGCATATATATATACACACACACACAATATGTGTTAATATGTATATATGATGCTATACAAAAGAATGATCTTAGAGGGTTTTATGTTTAGTTAGGTAAATCAGAGAAAGACAAGCACTGTATGTTAACATTTATATGTGAAATCTAGAAAATAAAATAAACTAGTAAATATAACAAAAAAGAAATAACTCACAAATATAGAGAACAAACTAGAAGGTATCAGTGAGGTTGGGAAGGATAGAGGAGAAAGACAGAATTAGGGGATTAAGAGGCACCAATTACTATGAAAAAATAAATAAGCTACAAGAATATATTGTACAGCACAGGAAATATAGTTGAAATTTTATAATACTATAAATAAAGTACAATCTTAAAAAATTTTAAACACTATGTTGTCAGACTTTATATTTTTGGACTCTGAAATAACTGCAGATGGTGACTGCAGCCATGAAATTAAAAGACGCTTACTCCTTGGAAGAAAAGTTATGACCAACCTAGATAGCATATTCAAAAGCAGAGACATTACTTTGCCGACTAAGGTCCGTCTAGTCAAGGTTATTGTTTTTCCAGTAGCCATGTATGGATGTGAGAGTTGAACTGCGAAGAAGGCTGAGCACCGAAGAACTGATGCTTTTGAACTGTGGTGTTGGAGAAGACTCTTGAGAGTCCTTTGGACTGCAAGGAGATCCAACCAGTCCATTTTGAAGGAGATCAGCCCTGGGATATCTTTGGAAGGAATGATGCTAAAGCTGAAACTCCAGTACCTTGGCCACCTCATGTGAAGAGTTGACTCATTGGAAAAGATTCTGATGCTGGGAGGCATTGGGGGCACTAGGAGAAGGGGCCGACAGAGGATGAGATGGCTGGATGGCATCGCTGACTCAGTGGACATGAGTCTGAGTGAACTCCGGGTGTTGGTGAAGGACAGGGAGGCCTGGTGTGCTGTGATTCATGATGTCGCAAAGAGTTGGACATGACTGAGTGACTGAACTAACTGAACTGCACTGTACACCTGAATCTTATATAGTATCATAAATCAATTGTAACTCAATTAAATGCATAAAATATGCTAAAAATATAAATATCATAGTTTTTACATGGGCATTTTTGAAAGAGTAGAATTTTGTACCTAGAGTACAAACCTCTTGCACTTCTATAAATGTCCAATATATATTTGTGTGAAGTGGCAAATTTTTTATGCAAATTATACCTTTCTATACACAAGTGTTTATGTTTGTGTGAAGTTGCCAATTCTATATGCAAACCTACAGAATTTATTTTTAGTATATTTGGCATAGCTTTGGAGTGTGTGTGTGTGTGTGTGTGTGTGTGTGTGTGTGTGTGTGTGATTAAGTCTAGTACTTCCAGAAAACAGGCAAAATCACCATGCACTTAAATTATCTGAAGAAGCAAGGGGTCTAGTTAAAAAACTCCCAAACATAATCATCAATAAATCAATGTGTATAACATAAGAGTAATTTTACTCCATATTATGCAGTTCAATACATAACAGCAACAATCTGAAATGTTTCTGAATTACTCTTGTATGTCTTAGTTTCAGGTTAAGGTTCTAAATTATCAATAAGTTCAATTCAGTTCAGTTCAGTCGCTCAGTCATGTCCGACTCTTTGCGACCCCATGAATCGCAGCACGCCAGGCCTCCCTGTCCATCACCAATTCCTGGAGTTCACTCAGACTCACGTCCATTGAGTCAATGATGCCATCCAGCCATCTCATCCTCTGTTGGCCCCTTCTCCTCCTGCCCCCAATCCCTCGCAGCATCAGAATCTTTTCCAGTGAGTCAACCCTTCGCATGAGGTGGCCAAAGTACTGGAGTTTCAGCTTTAGCATCATTCCTTCCAAAGAAATCCCAGGGCTGATCTCCAATTAGGCATACTGAAGAATAGGTGAATCAACTTTTTCCTCTATAGAAAATTATATTATGATATCATCATTATTTGAAGAGAACATTAAGAGTGTTCAGCCAGAAAACTGTAGGAAAGAGAGTAGTATAGAAGGTATTAGACAACTAATAAAATATTGTTTCCTTAAATTTTTGCTATATTTGTCAGCTTTTAAAATAGGTTATTTGTCATCATCTTTTTTACTAAACATATATATAATTTATGAATATAATGCATATGTTTAATTCATATATATAATATATAATTTTGCATTTTTGATTTTGATTTTTTGTTTATACTTTTTAGAACTTCACCCTAATTTTTTATCCCCACAAAACCTATATCTCTGGACCATAGCACAGCCCTGGAAGACATTAAGCTTTGGTGTAGTAGTTCTTATTTTAGACACTCTTGGTAGAGGTTTTATTCTTTCTTCTCAAGGTAGTTAATTGTTGTGTAAGGTAGTTAAGGTTGTGTAAGGTAATCTATCCAAGAGGAAGATATGAAAAGAATTATCTATTAGAGAAAGAAAGTTGCATTAACAAAAGATCCTGGTTCTTGTTAAACTGAGTGGTGATTACTGGATGACAATTTGGGTTATTTAACATCTATACAGAGTACATCATGAGAAACGCTGGGCTGGAAGAAGCACAAGCTAGAATCAAGATTGCCGGGAGAAATATCAATAACCTCAGATATGCAGATGACACCACCCTTATGGCATAAAGTGAAGAAGAACTAAAGAGCCTCTTGATGAAAGTGAAAGAGGAGAGTGAAAACGTTGGCTTAAAGCTCAACATACGGAAAACTAAGATCATGGCATCGGTCCCATAACTTCATGGGAGATAGATGGGGAAAGAGTGGAAACACTGGCAGACTTCACTTTTTAGGGCTCCAAAATAACTTCAGAAGGTGACTACAGCCATGAAATTAAAAGACGCTTACTCCTTGGAAGGAAAATTATGACTGAGCTAGACAGCATATTAAAAAGCACAGACATTACTTTGCCAACAAGGTCTGTCTAGTCAAGGCTATGGTTTTTCTAGTAGTCATGTATGGATGTGAGAGTTGGACTATAAAGAAAGCTGAGCACTGAGGGATAGATGCTTTTGAACTGTGGTGTTGAAGACTCTTGAGAGTCCCTTGGACTGCAAAACTATCCAACCAGTCCATCCTAAAGGAGATTGGTCCTGAGAGTTCATTGGAAGGACTGATGCTGAGGCTGAAACACCAATAATTTGGCCACTTGATGCAGAGTTTGTGATGGACAGGGAGGCCTGGCATGCTGCAATTCACGGGGTCACAGAGAGTCAGACACGACTGAGGGACTGAACCAAATTGATGTGAAGAGCTGACTGATTTGAAAAGACCTTGATGCTGGGAAAGATTGAAGGTGGGAGAAGGGGACGACAGAGGATGAGATGGTTGGTAGCATAACTGACTCAATGGAGATGAGTTTGGGTGGACTCCAGGAGCTGGCGATGGACAGGGAGGCCTGGCGTGCTGCAGTCCATGGGATCACAAAGAATTGAACATGACTGAATGACTGAACTGAATTATTGGATGAACTAAGCATATGTTCGCTTCAGTTCAGTTGCTCAGTTATGTCCGACACTTTGGACCCCGTGAATGGCAGCACGCCAGGCCTCCCTGTCAATCACCAACTCCCAGAATTCACTCAGACTCATGTCCATCGAGTCAGTGATGCCATCCAGCCATCTCATCCTCTGTTGGCACCTTCTCCTTCTGCCCCCAATCCCTCCCAGCTTCAGAGTCTTTTCCAATGAGTCAACACTTCACATGAGATGGCCAAAGTACTGGAGTTTCAGCTTTAGCATCATTCCTTCCGAAGAAATCCCAGGGTTGATCTCCTTCAGAATGGATTGGTTGTATCTCCTTGCAGTCCAAGGGGCTCTCAAGAGTCTTCTCCAACACCACAGTTCAAAAGCATCAATGATTCGGCGCTCAGCTTTCTTCACAGTCCAACTATCACATCCATACATGACCACTAGAAAAACCATAGTCTTGACTAGATGGATCTTAGTCGGCAAAATAATGTCTCTGCTTTAAAATATGCTATCTAGGTTGGTCATAACTTTCCTTCCAAGGAGTGCCTTTTAATTTCATGGCTGCAGTCACCGTCTGCAGTGATTTTGGAGCCCAGAAAAATAAAGTCTGACAATGTTTCCACTGTTTCCCCATCTATTTCCCATGAAGTGATGGGACCGAATGCCATGATCTTCGTTTTCTGAATGTTGATCTTTAAGTCAGCTTTTTCACTCTCCACTTTCACTTTCATCAAGAGGCGTTTTAGTTTCTCTTCACTTTCTGCCATAAGGGTGGTGTCATCTGCATATCTGAGGTTAGTGATATTTCTCCCGGCAATCTTGATTCCAGCTTGTGCTTCTTCCAGCCCAGCGTTTCTCATGATGTACTCTGCATAAAAGTTAAATAAACAGGGTGACAATATACAGCCTTGACATACTCCTTTTCCTATTTGGAACCAGTCTGTAGTTCCATGTCCAGTTCTAACTGTTGCTTCCTGACCTGCATACAGATTTCTCAAGAGGCAGGTCAGGTGGTCTGGTATCCCCATCTCTCTCAGAATTTTCCACAGTTTATTTTGATCCATACAGTCAAAGGCTTTGGCATAGTCAATAAAACAGAAATAGATGATTTTCTGGAATTCTCTCGCTTTTTCCATGATCCAGCGGATGTTGGCAATTTGATCTCTGGTTCCTCTACTTTTTCTAAAACCAGCTTGAACATCAGGAAGTTCATGGTTCGCGTATTGCTGAAACTTGGCTTGGAGAATTTTGAGCATTACTTTACTAGCATGTGAGATGAGAGCAATTGTGCGGTAGTATGAGCATTCTTTGGCATTTCCTTTCTTTGGGATTGGAATGAAAACTGACCTTTTCCAGTCCTGTGGCCATTGCTGAGTTTTCCAAATTTGCTGGCATGTTGAATGTAGCACTTTCACAGCATCATATTTCAGGATTTGAAATAGCTCAACTGGAATTTGATCACCTCCACTAGCTTTGTTCGTAGTGATGCTTTCTAAGGCCCACTTGACCTCACATTCCAGAATGTCTGGCTCTAGATGAGTGATTACACCATTGTGATTATCTGGGTAAATTTAACAATTAGTTACTTGGGAATTAAAGCAGAACTCTGTGACTCAAAAACTATTTTAATTTTCTTCCTAGCCATAAGTCATGGTCTCCTCAGACAACCCAGGTGTTGTCCATAATCTTTGCCCTTTGTCAATGTAAGCTTTCGCCAATATCCCCTTCCATCATTACCTATAGTTTCTCTGCCTTGGTAAACGTTCTCCTGCAAGTAATCTCACTTTATCTCATTATCAGTCAGGAAATGTTTGGCTCCTTTACAAATTTCCACACAATGTCCATTCATCCCATACATTTAAAGAATGACCTTGGGGGAAAAATAAATGGGACATTGACCAGTTGTAATTCTAGTTTGTTCTTTCACTTGAGTGCTTTTAAAAATGGAAATTCTTTGATGTGTTCTAAGTAGTAACATGGTTCATTGAAGAATTAATGAAGCACCCTTTTTTAAAGTCCTGCCGTGGAAATCTGCTTTTTTCCCATTACACCAGACATAGTGGGAAGAAATCTGTGGCTTGGCTCAGGGACATTGTTCTGGAATTACAGCTTCCAATGTGTACTTCTCTTGAGCAACCAGGGAGGTAACATTAAAGCTCATAAATGATTCTCTTACTTATTCCTTATCTAGAACTAACCTTTACTGTGTTGATTTTCTGGTCAACTGAATAATTTGACTAAAATCCCTGATTTATTTCAGATGGATAAAGTCATCGGTCACCAGATATGAATGGAAACAGAGCTTACTATATTCATAAACTACTTAAGGTGAACCAGAAGTAGGGCCTTTTTGGGTGGTTCTGCAGTTCTGAGTAATGGATGAATTTTCTTTTGCTGGGAGATGAGATGAAAATAAATTTCTGAATTTATTTAAACTTTATTTCTGGAAAATAAATTTACTGGGTGAGAGAAAATAAGTTTCCTGCTGAGCTTAGAAGTTCAATCTCCTTTAAAAAATAAAATTTGATGGTAATATTTTCCAGAAACACACAGTAGGTACTGTAAAATAGCTGCTTTAGTCTAGCCTCTTTCTTTGTAAAAATGTTGTGTATGGGAATGTTTGTGATTATGATGTGATATAGGAATATGTTACAATAGAACTTGTCCACGGATTTCCATCCTCTTCACATTTAGTACAGGCCTAGACCTCTTAACTCATGGAATGGATACTATTTCTGAACCAAACTAATTCTTTAGTGAGTGAGTTTAATTTCCAATATAAAACACCTTCTGATGAGCCAGTTACAAGGGCCTAAAGGAGGACATACATCAAGAGCTGAGTTTGCTGAAGCTGCCACATTGATCATCTTGTGTGATGCATGGGTTGTGTATGCATTTCTCATGAACACACATCTAGATAAGGTGCTAGTTATATCATGACTTTTTAAAAGCTTGATGTAACAGTTCTAAGGCTCTTTTTCAATACTCTTGAAGTGTGTTGTTTTAAAGTAACAGCTTAGTTTGCTTGGACATACAAATTAAATGGAATATTAAAGCGACCACATTTATATTTCATTTATCTGGAACTAGCGACTTATGTGCATGGTATACAGCTAAATACATTAGTTTGTTATTTATATAATAGGATCATTTCTGCTGAGATTCATTGTCAATTGAAAGTCATTTGAGGCAAACCTTGGTCAGATGAAAACGGAAGAAAGAGAGGAAACAGTTTTCATGTGGTTTATATAGATTTCTAGCTCTTCTCTTAGTAAATATATCTATTTTTTGTGATTTAAAATCAACATTAGGTAATGTTTGCTGCATGTTCTACTCTTCTACTCCTCTCCTGGGAATCTATATGGACTAAATAGCTATTGGGGAACTTGACACTCAGAACTTCTACGTTTTTAAGGATGGAAAAAGTATCATTTATCTCAAAATTTCTTTATTATCTGTTTACATTTTTGCTTGAAATTACTGCAACAAGATTTAGTAATGGTTCAAACATATACTTATTTCTAAGCAAAATATCCACCATTAACACAACTGTTAGCAGATTAGCCAGCAAAAACTAGATTATGTTTAAAGTGTCTTAACTCTGTTTTTTTAAGAGGTTGGAACATTTGTTCTACTTTTCAAAAAGGTCATGATTTAGTCTGTGGCTATTACCTTATATATAATTGTACTCTTTCTTCTAATTACATTATTTTTTATCAGTACTGTCTCTCTTTGGCTTTGATTACGTTCATCTATCTGACTTTGGATTCTGCCCTGGCCCAGTTTTTTTTTTTTTTTTTTTTGGCCAAATATCTCTCATTTCCTCTGTCCTAAAGTTCAATTCTCCAAGAACATTTTGACTTGTTTTGTGGCCATGAATTTGATGACTTGGCTCTCTTTTCTGTAATCCCAGGGAGAAAATAACTGTAACAAGGACTGTTTCAGTGTCTCACACCTCCTGGAGTTTCGCAAGGTTGCTGAAGTTACGAGAAGTGGAGAGAGAGATTTTAATTTAGAAAAAGTCTGGGAAAATACATGCCCTTTGTGAGCACTTTGGTATGAAGATGAAGAAAGAGTATTCAGCCTTGGTTCTGACAAAGTAAGAATCCAGAATACAGTTTGTCAATTTGGTTACTGACAATTAAAGTAGGTATTGACCCTGCATAGTCAGAACTCACCCATGTGTCAAGTCCATAGCTCATGGGCACAGTTGCCCAGGCTTACAGAATTTTCATATGGCTAGTCAAATATTTCCAATCAGTAGACTAGACCCACAAGTGGATCCCACAGCTGTCAATGGACTACTTACAAAGGAGTCATTACCTCTGTTTACCCCCCTTATAGTTAGCTAAGAGGGTCTAATCTCCCTAGAGTACTCATCTGTCACTGGTGATCTATGGACTTTAGGAGCTTCTGGAGTATTTCACAGTCTTCATAATTTTGAAGCAAGAATGAAATTCATTTTTTTGTTGTTCTTTTCTCCTGTCAGCATAATTATTTACTCTTTCAAAAGTATCTTGACTTTTTAATTTTATTTTTTATTATTTTTAAAATTAACATATAATTTACAATATAATATTAGTTTCAGATGTACAACATAATGATTCAATATTTTATAGATTATACTCAAAGTTATTATAAAATATTGGCTATATATTACATCCTTGTATATTATTCATTTTATATGTAGTAGTGTGTACTTCTTAATAACATATCTCTATCTTATCTATCAACTGATGAATGGATAAAGAAGATGAGGCATATCAGTATAGAGTGGAATCATACTTTTCCATAAAAAGAATGAAGTTTTGCTATTTGCAATAACATAGATTGATCTGGAGGGTATTGTGCTAACTGAAATAAGTCAGATAGAGAACCTTGACTTTTTCTAAGGCACAATTAGGGACTTTTTTTTCTTTCTTCTTATGACTCATGCCCATGTCTGTATCTGTGTCTATCCTCACTGTACATTTATTTGTTGTTTACACATGTGTCCACACACTCACCACACCATAGGAAATGAGTGCTATATTCATTTCTATATTCCCAAAGCATTTCTGGCTCAAAGGCCTGGATATTAATAAGTGTTCAACACTATATGTTGACTAAATTAATTATAACAATGTCCTGAACTTATATGCTTACAAGAGGGAGGGGGCATATGTAAACCTATCATTGATTCATGTTAATATATAGTAGAAACCAATACAATATTGTAAAGCAATTATCCTTCAAAGTAAATAGTCTCCAATTAAGATAAATATATATTAAAAAAAGAAAAATGAAAAAAAATAAGCTTCTAACTTATCTAGTAATACTGCTATTCCATAAATGTGATATATATTAAAATGCTGATGTCACTAAAAATTATTTCGAAACACATTTCAGTTCCTAATTAATGTTTGGAATTTGCCTTTGTAGTGCTATTTCTTCTTTGGTGTTTATTTTTATAGTAGGAAAAGCTGTAGATTGAAAACAAGTTCCTAGAATAATGTGTTTATCTTTTGGGATTATTCAATAGAATATTTTTAAAAAATTCCTTTATGGCTAAAATATACTTTTTAACTCTAACCATGTTCATTCAGTGCTAGTTACATGAATAAACTATTGGCACAGATAAAAAAAACTTCCTATTTAGTTCAACAATTGAATTTCATATTTTTAGGTTTAGAATGAAACTATATACCAACACTTAATTTTTCAAGTACATTCATCTTTTGGTTATGTTTCTTTGCTCTGGGCTCCTTCACACTTGAAAATGGAGATTGCTAGTAATGCCTTGAGTATAGTTATACTGCTAGAGATTGAATAAACAAAATGAAGATCCTGAGCAGCTGCATGAACGTGCTCTCCTTCCAAAGGCAAATTCTTCGAAGTTATTATATTGATTTAATCTGCATTTAAATTGCTAAGAATTTTGGCAGTGTATTTTCATTTAATGATTTTTTATCAAGTAGAGAATGTGCAGACTCAAGTGTGGAGCTTAACTGTAAAATATTTACTGACTTTAATAACCATATTAATAACAATATAAAAGAAAAACAATGAGAACAAATTATGGTTTAGCATTATTTCTTAAATTCAATATAATTTCTTTGATTGTGAATTGCTTGCAAATCTTCATGAATTTACTTTTATTCAGTACACAAATTCATTTTATGCTTTTGCCAATTTTATCCTGTTGAACTTAAATTCTTAAATTTTAAGTTTTATTATTTGGAGAAATATCTATTTAGTTTTTTGGCCCATTTTATGATTGGGTTGTTTATTTTTCTGAAATTGAGCTGCATACAGATGGCTAATAAACGCATGAGAAGATGCTCAACATCACTTATTATCAGAAAAATGCAAATCAAGACCACAATGAGGTACCATTTCACACCAGTCAGGATGGCTGCGATCCAAAAGTCTACAAGCAATAAATGCTGGAGAGGGTGTGGAGAAAAGGGAACCCTCTTACACTGTTGCTGGGAATGCAAACTAGTACAGCCACTATGGAGAATAGTGTGGAGATTCCTTAAAAAATTGCAAGTAGAACTGCCTTATGACCCAGCAATCCCACTGCTGGGCATACACACTGAGGAAACCAGAATTGAAAGAGACACATATACCCCAATGTTCATCGCAGCACTGTTTATAATAACCAGGACACGGAAGTAACCTAGATGTCCATCAGCAGATGAATGGATAAGAAAGCTGTGGTACATATACACAATGGAGTATTACTCAGCCATTAAAAAGAATACATTTGAATCAGTTCTGATGAGATGGACGAAACTGGAGCCGATTATACAGAGTGAAGTAAGCCAGAAAGAAAAACACCAATACAGTGTACTAACACATATATATGGAATATAGAAAGATGGTAACAATAACCCTGTATGTGAGACAGCAAAAGAGACACAGATGTATAGAACAGACTTTTGGACTCCGAGGGAGAGGGAGAGGGTGGGATGATTTGGGATAATGGAATTGAAATATGTATAATATCACTTAAGAAACGAATTGCCAGTCTAGGTTCTAAAGCAGGATACAGGATGCTTGGGGCTGGTGCACTGGGATGACTCAGAGAGATGATATAGGGAGGGAGGTGGGAGGGGGAGTCAGCATTGGGAACTCATGAACACCCGTAGCAGATTCATGTTGATGTATGGCAAAACCAATACAGTACTGTAACGTAAAATAAAGTAAAAAAAAAAAAAAAGAAAAAAAAAAAAGAAAAAAGAAAAAAGAAAAAGAAAAAGAAAGGTCCTGAGTGTCAAAAAAAAAAAAAAAATTAAGTTGTAAAGAAGTTTTAATTTAAATGAGGAGTAGTTATTGATTCATATTAACCATATGGTTACTGTTTGTTGCTTAATTTGTGATATATGTTTAATTTGTGATATATGTATTATTCTAACCATCTGACTGCTTAAAAATAGAAATAAAAAACTTGCATTATGTGTTTTGGCATTCTTGACAATAACCAAATCTATCTTGGGTTCTACTGAAAATTTTAATTGTCAGTAATATTTGTATTCTCATTTGTTACTACTTTTGCCAAATGCTGTACATGTAGCTGTTGCTTATAGCTTTTAGGAGTTAAGAAAATATGAGTGTTCTCTAGAGTACATACATTTAAATTACATATATATTCAATGGATTGCACTCATTCTAAGGTAAACCTTGTCTGTAGTAGTATATGTATTCATAAGTGGAGTGGATAATGGATTTTTCTTTTCAGGAACTTATTTCATTGTGCTAGTGTTGAGGAAATATGCTACAGAAAAAATGTCTCTGTTTTATGGCAAGGAAGATGGAAACAAGCACAAGGCTAACTATTTAACAGGTGTTCAAATATTTTATAAATGAATGAAAGGAGGAAACATGAATAATAAATAGAGCTGAGATACATAGTGGAAATATACTAGGCTCCTGACTCTGTGGTAGAGAGACAGAAATCAACCTCTTCTTTCTTTATCTTCTTCCAAGAGATTAAGATTAAAGTAAAGGAGGAGAAATAAGAATATTAAATCACTAAACAGTTAAAAGGAATAAATAAAATCACAACAATAAGTATTATTTATTTGGAACCCACAATGTGTGCCTGGAACTACACATTTAATCCTCAAAGACCTCTTTGTGACTTCCTGTACTATTGCTGAATTTTGGAAGGTTGAAGATATTTCCTTGCCCTGGTTAACACTGTATTTTTATTAGACCTGGAAGCACACTGAGGTCTGTCAGTCCAGGGCACTCCTATAATATTGCTTCCTTTCTTCATAAACCACCTGAGCCTATATTTATGATTTAATTTGTTAAGTATAACTAATCTACTCCTAAGAGAATACTGCTTTTGAGTTGATTCATTTCCTGGTTCTGTAATTATCAGAACTGGAGGTAGATGCAATCATTTGTCTGCTTTGAAACTGCAAATAGAAAATAGACAAAGCAGTTACATGGAGGAACAATTAGACTCTTAAGTTTCAAGGAAAGAATGGATTCAAAGAGTGCCTGAGAGCAATATGTGCTCAAGTAGTCATAGAATTATAAGCATGACATAACCCAGCAGGGCATTTTGCAGAAGGATAAGTTGACTCAGTCTTTCTAGTATGTCTTTTTAAAGCTTAAGAAATAGAAAGCTTAATTTTATTTTATTAATTTCTTAAAATTCTTAGAATCATGAATTTTACTGCTTAGTTCTTAAATCATTAAGAAATTTGGTTTACTTGAAATAAATATTTTCCTTTCCTAATCAGTATACAAAAAAGATCTTCAAGGCCAAGATAATCATGATGGTGTAATCACTCACCTAGAGCCAGACATCCTGGAATGTGAAGTCAAGTGGGCCGTAAGAAGCATCACTATGAACAAAGCTAGTGGAGGTGATGGAATTCCAGTTGAGCTATTTCAAATCCTGAAAAATGATGCTGTGTAAGTGCTACACTCAACATGCCAGCAAATTTGGAAAACTCAGTAGTGGCCACAGGACTGGAAAAGGTCAGTTTTCATTCCAATCCCAAAAAAAGGCAATGCCAAAGAATGCTCAAACTACCGCACAATTGCACTCATCTCACATGCTAGTAAATTAATGCTCAAAATTCTCCAAGCCAGGCTTCAGCAATACGTGAACTGTGAACTCCCAATGTTCAAGCTGATTTTAGAAAAGGCAGAGGAACCAGAGATCAAATTGCCAACATCCGCTGGATCATCAAAAAATCAAGAGAGTTCCAGAAAAATGTCTATTTCTGCTTTATTGACTATGCCAAAGCCTTTGCCTGTGTGGATTACAATAAACTGTGGAAAAATTCTTCAAAAGATGGGAATACCAAACCACCTGACATGCCTCTTGAGAAACCTATATGCAGGTCAGGAAGCAACAGTTAGAACTAGACATGGAACAACAGACTGTTTCCAAATAGGAAAAGAAGTATGTCAAGGTTGTATATTGTCATCCTGATTATTTAACTTTTATGCAGAGTACATCATGAGAAACGCTGGGCTGGAAGAAACACAAGCTGAAATCAAGATTTCCGGGAGAAATATCACTAACCTCAGATATGCAGATGACACCATCATTATGGCAGAAAGTGAAGAGGAACTAAAATGCCTCTTGATGACAGTGAAACTGGAGAGTGAAAAAGTTGGCTTAAAGTTCAACATTCATAAAACGAAGATCATGGCATCCGGGCCCACCATTTCATGGGAAATAGATGGGAAACAGTGGAACCAGTGTCATACTTTATTTTTCTGGGCTCCAAAATCACTGCAGACGGTGACTGCAGCCATGAAATTAAAAGACGCTTACTCCTTGGAAGGAAAGTTATGACCAACCTAGATAGCATATTCTAAAGCAGAGACATTACTTTGCCAACGAAGGTCCATCTAGTCAAGACTATGGTTTTTCCTGTGGTCATGTATGGATGTGATAGTTGGACTGTGAAGAAAGCTGAGCGCCGAATCATTGATGCTTTTGAACTGTGGTGTTGGAGAAGACTCTTGAGAGTCCCTTGGACTGCAAGGAGATCCAATCAGTCCATTCTGAAGGAGATCAGCCCTGAGATTTCTTTGGAAGGAATGATGCTAAAGCTGAAACTCCAGTACTTTGGCCACCTCATGCGAAGAGTTGACTCATTGGAAAAGACTCTGATGCTGGGAAGGATTGGGGGCGGGAGGAGAAGGGGCCGACAGAGGATGAGATGGCTGGATGGCATCACTGACTCGATGCACATGAGTTTGAGTGAACTCCAGGAGTTGGTGATGGACAGGGAGGCCCAGAGTGCTGCGATTCATGGGGTCGCAAAGAGTGGGATACGACTGAGTGACTGAACTGAATACACACAATAAAAATATGATTATATGATTATTGTTATCAATGGATAAAATCCATTGATTGATTATCAATGGAAAAAAAAACTTTTGAAAAGATAAGAGCTAGTGAGAGAGATTCTAGAAAGGCATTTGTAGTGACATAAGGATTTTGGAGCCTGTAGTGAAGGGTGAGGTTGTTCATTTTGAGGCTGTTTCATTGTGGTACTGAAAGCAATGGGCAAACTGTTTAGGTGTCACTGCAAATAATTGGACCTTGTCTATATGTGGCTAAATTAATTTTTAGAAAATATTCTTCTCAATATATCACAAAGAAGATGGCATTCCAGGTGCAAGAAATAGTCCAGAGATTTTACATACTTTTTGTTTGCCTGCATGAGTAATACACTTCAAGAATAAAGCTACTCAGTTAATTGGAGAGTGGAGCTGGTAGGGTAGAAATGGAAACAAATGCCTCAGAATGAACTAAATAAGTTGGGAAAATTTCCCTAGGGAAATGAAAATTTTTATTGTAAATTGTCTCCCACAGTTTCTTGTGATCCACAGAGTCAAGGTTTTTACAATAGTCAATAAAGCAGAAACAGATATTTTTCTGAAACTCCCTTCCTTTCTCCATGATCCAATGAATGCTGGCAATTTGATCTCTGTTTCCTTTGCCTCTTCTAAACCCAGTTTGTACACCTGGAAGTTCTCAGTTCACATACTGCTGAAGCCGAGCTTGAAGGATTTTAAGCATATGCTCTGTCACTCAGTCATGTCTGACTCTTTGCAACCCCATGGACTGTAGCCTGTCAGGATCCTCTGTCCATGGGATTATCCAGGCAAGAATAGTGGATTGTGTTGCTGTTTCCTACTCATAATCTTGCTATTAATAGCATGTGAAATGAGTGTAATAGTATGGTAGCTGGAAGAATCTTTGGCAATGCCCTTCTTTGGTATTAGAATGAAAACTGACCTTTTCCAAGCCTGTGGCCACTGCCGAGTTTTCCAAATTTGCTGACATACTGAGTGCAGCATTTTAACAACATCATCTTTCAGGATTTTAAATAGCTCAGCTGAAATTCTATCACCTCCACAAGCTTGTTCACAGTAATGCTTCCTAAGGCCCACTTGACTTCACACTCCAGGATGTCTGGCTCTAGATGAATGACCACAATATCATGGCTATCTGTGTCATTACAACCTTTCCTGTATAGTTCTTCTGTGTATTCTTGCCACCTCTTCTTAATTTCTTCTACTTTTTGTAGATCCTTGCCATTTCTGAACTTTATTTTGAAATATTCCAGCTTTATATGAAATGTTTCCTTGATATCTCCAATTTTCTTGAAGAAATCTCTAGTCTTTCCCATCCTGTTGTTTTCCTCTATTTCTTTGCATTGCTCATTTAGGAAAACCTTCTTATCTTCCCTTGCTATTCTTTGGAAATCTGCATCAATTAGGTATATTGTTCCCTTTTTCCATTGCCTTTTGTTTCTCTTCTCTCCTCAGCTATTTGTAAAGCCTCCTTAGACAATCATTTTGTCTTCTTGCGTTTCTTTTTCTTTGAGTGGTTTTGGTCACTGCCTCATGTACAATGTGACAAACCTCCATCCATAGTTCTATGCTCTGTCTACCGGATGTAACCCCTTGAATCTACTTGAATTAAATCACCCATTTCTGTCCACTTTAGTTCACTGATTCCTATGATGTCAATGTTCAATTGACCACCTGGGAAGAGCTGACTCATTGGAAAAGACCTTGATGCTAGGGAAGACTGAGGATCAGAGAGGAAGGGGGTGACAAATGACACTTGGTTGAATGGCATCTCTGACTCAATGAACATGAATTTGAGCAAACTCCAGAAGATAGTGAAGGACAGTGAAGCATGGAGTGCTGTAGTTCATGCGATTGAAAGAGTGGGACATGACCATCAACTGAACAACCACCCCTGTAAAGAAATAACTATAATGAAAAAGACACTTTTTTAGAAGGTGTTTTAGATCTTCATAGAAATGGTCAAATTCAGCTTCTTTGGCATCAGTAAATGTGGTATAGACTTGGATTACTGTGATGTGGAAATGTTTTCCTTGGAAATGAAGTGAAGTGAAGTGAAAGTTAGTTGCAAAGTCACGTCCAACTCTTTGTGATTCCATGGACTGTAGTCTGTCCGGCTCCTCTGTCCATGGAATTCTCCAGGTAAGAGTACTGGAGGGGGTTGCCATTTCTGTCTCCAGGGGAATAAATCTAGGTTATTCTGTCTTATTGAGACTGAACCCAAGTATTGCAGTTCAGACTCTTTTGTTGACTATGAGGACTACTCCATTTCTTTTAAGGGATTCTTGCCCTCCATAGTAGATATAAATATCATCTGAATTAAATGTGCCTATTCCTTTCTGTTTTGGTTCACTGATTAGCATACTTTGCCACCTTGAAGAGTTGACTCATTGGAAAAGATTCTGATGCTGGTGGGGGGTGGGGGGGAGGGGGATTGGGGGCAGGAGGAGAAGGGGACGACAGAGGATGAGATGGCTGGAGGGCATCACCGACTCGATGGACATGAGTTTGAGTGAACTCAGGGAGTTGTTGATGGACAGGGAGGCCTGGCATGCTGCAATTCATGCGGTCACAAAGAGTCAGACATGACTGAGAGATTGAACTGAACTGAACTGAACTGATTTCTGTCTGTTTTGGTTCACTGATTCCTGAGATGTAGATGTTCACTTTTGCCATCTCCTGCTTGACCACATCCAATTTACCCTGATTTATGGACCTAAACTTCCAGATTCCTATGCAATATTTTTTTTTTTTTACTGTGTGGGATTTTGCTTTTAGCCATCAGACACATTCACAGCTGAGCATCACTTCCAATTTGGCCTAGCCACTTCATTCTTATGGAGCTATTAGTAAGTGCCCTCTGCTCCTCTCCAGTAGCATATTGGATACCTTATAACCTGGGGGGCTCATCTTCTAAGGTCATATCTTTTTGACTTTTCATACTGTCCATGGGTTACTCCAGGCAAGAATACCAGAGTGGCTATTCTTCCTTCTTCTGCAGGGGATCTTTCCAACTCAGAGATCAAACTCTCTCTCTCTTTTTTTTTTTTTGTCAGAACTCTTTACTATGGCTCATCCATCTTTGGTGGCCCTGCATGGCATGGCTCATAGCTTCACTGTTATGCAAGGTCCTTCAACATGACATGGCTGTGATCCATGATTATTTAAACTATACAGATACAATTTGTTTACCAATATTGATCTAAGCCAGAGTTTCATGTTGTATTTCCTGCAACATCTGTGATTTCTTGTATTGGCATATTTACATTAAAGTCTGGACTTAAAAGACACAATTCAGAATCCTTCCAGATAGTATATTTTCTTCTGTTCTTTAATTGTTGTTTGTCTAAAAGTTATCCAATGACAATAACAGTAGCAATTCAGTTTTTGAATCTTGACAGAGTATTCAGCTTAGTTCATAAAAACACTATCTTTCTCTTTGTTCTCATTTCATCATTTTGCATTACAAGAACAGACACATACATCAATTAGTGTAAGTAGTTGTGCATATGGTTGAAACACAACTGACATTTGGTGAGCATACAACCCAGCTAGAAGGAGCATATGTAAGTGCTGCTCAAATTCAGCCTGCTTAGAAGTTGCCTGGGGATATTGTTAAAAAGCACATTCTGATTTGGTAAGTTGCAGCATTTTTAACATTTTCAGATGTAACTGATGCTATTGGTCCTTGCAAATTCATGTTGATATATGGAAAAACCAATAAAATATTGTAAAGTAATTAACCTCCAATTAAAATAAATAAGTTGAAAAAAAGAATTACAAGATCAGTCTACTAACTACAACCTTTCACAATGTTACAGACATTAGTGGTGGTTTAGTGCCAAGTTGTGTCCAACTCTTGCCGCCCCATGGACTGTAGCCTGCCAGGCTCCTCAGTCTATGGGATTTTCCAAGCAAGAATAGTGGAGTGGATTGCCATTTCCTTCTCCAGATCTTTCCAACTCATGGATGAAAACCCCAGTTTCCTTCATTGCAGATGGATAAACATTAGTAGTTATGTTTAAAGGAATGGAGAGTTAGCTTGTTAAATGCAGGTTTATTTAAGGGAACTTCTCCTGTATAATTATGTTTCCTAACCTGAGAACAGGGATTGAGACTCCGTCATCTTTGTTTTTTAGTGAATACACAACAAAGTCACTACAAAAAGAGTGACAAGTCAATCACATGTAACCATGAACCTCATCGGTGTTATCAGTAAATATATGACCCAGGGATTGAGGTTAGGTATGATTCTGTAAAAGTACCTTGGGTTCAGCACTTGGGAAACCATAAAAGGGTTAGGGCTGTTTAAATAAAGAAATTTAAAACCAAAGAAAAAACAACATAATGATAACAAAAGGCACAATTGTATAACACATTAATTTTTTGTATTATGATACCATGCTGCATATCATGTATACAAAGCTTTCAGAAAAATTATAGGGCTTTCAAATCTTAGAATTTCAGGCTGTGATATTTGTAGCATAATTTTATCCTCTGGATTATAACAACTTCTAGCAATTTTTTTCTTAAACCACTGTAAGCAGTTGGAAAAGCAAATCAATTGTCTTAAAGGGCCTTAAATATATAACTACCAATTCAAATAAAGAAAAAATGGACACCTACCATAATCCAGATCAGAAAGGAGAGGGGAGTGAGAGAGTAGTTATTTTTATGTGAGGCCTAAAGGAAGAAGGGCTGTGACTAACAGACTGGGTTTAATTAATGCTTTAAGGTGATTGAAATTTTAGAGAGGAGATTGAGAATGTAGATATCATGCTGATGACTGATTAAAAAGGTCTAAGGAAAAATATTCTGTGCATTGATAAGTAGAAATTAAGAAATAAGATTAGAAAAAGGGATGTACAAGAGTCTTACGGCTTTGGTAATAGAAAAGTTTTGGATGACACGGATCTGCACAATGTTCTTAGCAATGGGAATAGAAGCCATGTTGGAAGGAAATGGGAAAAAATGGAGAGGTGAAAAAAAGGTATTCACCTGAAAATTTTGCTATCGAAAAACACACAGAAAAGGGACTTTTACTAAAAGAGGTGAGATATTATTATTATTTCAGTTTGGTTCAGCCGCTCAGTCCTGTCAAACTCTTTGCAACCGCAAAGACTGCAGCAGCCCTAGCTACCCTGTCCATCACCAACTCCCGGGTCTTGGTCAAACTCAGGTCCATCAAGTCAGTAATACCTTCCAACCATCTCATCCTCTGTCATCCCCATCTCCTCCTGCCTTCAATCTTTCCCACTTTCATGGTCTTTTCCAATGAGTCAGTTATTTGCATCAGTGGCCAAAGTATTGGAGTTTCAGCTTTAGCATTTGTCCTTCCAATGAATATTCAAGAATGATTTCCTTTAGAATTGACTGGTTTGATCTTGCAGTCCAAGGACTCTCAAGAGTCGTCTATGACAACACAGTTCAAAAGCATCAATTCTTCAGTGCTCAGTTCAGTTCAGTCACTCAGTTGTGTCCGACTCTTTGCGATCCCATAAACTGCAGCACGCCAGGCCTCACTGTCCATCACCATCTCCCCAGAGTTCACTCAAACGCATGTCGATCGAGTCAGTGATGCCCTCCAGTCATCTCATTCTCTGTCGTCCCCTTCTCCTCCTTCCCCCAATCCCTCCCAGCATTAGAGTCTTTTCCAATGAGTCAACTCTTCGAATAAGGTGGCCAAAGTACTGGAGTTTTAGCTTCAGCATCATTCCTTCCAAAGAGCACCCAGGGCTGATCTCCTTTAGAATGGACTGGTTGGATCTCCTTGCAGTCCAAGGGACTCTCAAGACAATTCTCCAATACCACAGTCCAAAAGCATCAATTCTTTGGTGCTCTGCTGTCTTCACAGTCCAATCTCACATCCATATATGACTACTGGAAAAAACATAGCCTTGTTTAGATAGACCTTTGCTGGCAAAGTAATGTCTCTGCTTTTCAATTGCTGTCTAGGTTGATAATAGCTTTTCTTCAAAGCGTCTTTTAATTTCATGGCTGCAGTCAACATCTGCAGTGATTGTGGAGTCCCCAAAATAAAGTCTATCACTGTTTCCATTGTTTACCCATCTATTTGCCATGAAGTCATGGAACCAGATGCCACGGTTTTAGTTTTTTGAATGTTGAGTTTTAAGCCTGCTTTTTTTCACTCTGTTCTTTCACTTTCATCAAGAGGTTCTTTAGTTCTTCTTCTCTTTCTGCCATAAAGGTGGTGTCATCTGAGTATCTGAGGTAATTGACTTTTCTCCCTGCAGTCTTGATTCTAGCTTATGCTTCATCCACCCTGGAATTTCACATGATATACTCTGCATATAAGTTAAATAAGCAGGGTGACATTATAAAGCCTTAACAAACTCCTTTCCCAATTTGGATCCAGTCTGTTGTACCATGTCTGGTTCTAACTGTTACTTCTTGACCTGCATACAAATATCTTAGGAGGCAGGTAAGGTGGTCTGGTATTCTCATCCCTTAAAAAGTTTTCAGTTTATTGTGATCCACACAGAGGCTTTGGCTAAGTTAATAAAGCAGAAGTAGATGTTTTATCTGGAACTCTCTTGCTTTTTTATGATCCAACAGATATTGGCAATTTGGTCTGGTTCCTCTGCCATTTCAAAATCTAGCTTGAACACCTGGAATTCACAGTTCACATATTACTGAAGCCTGTTTTGGATAATTTTGACCACTACTTTCCTAATGTGTAAGATGAGTACAATTGTGTGGTAGTATGAACATTCTTTTGCATTGTTTTTCTTTGGGATTGGAATGAAAACTGATCTTTTTCAGTCTTATGGCCACTGCTGAGTTTTCCAAATTTGTTGGCATATTGAGTGCAGCACTTCAACAGCATCATCTTTTTGGATCTGAAATAGCTCAGCTGGAATTCCATCACCTCCACTAACTTTGTTTGCAGTGATGTTCCCTAAAGCCATCTTGACTATACATTCCAGGATGTCTGGCTTTAGGTGAATGATCATACCATCGTGATTATCTGGGTCATGAGGATCTTTTTTGTATAGTTCTTCTGTGTATTCCTTCCACCTCTTCTTAATATTTTCTGCTTCTGTTAGGTCCATACAATTTCTGTCCTTTATTGAGCCCATCTTTGCTTGAAATGTTCCCTTAATATCTCTAATTTTCTTGAAGAGATCTCTGGTTTTTCTCATTCTATTGTTTTCCTCTATTTCTTTGCACTGATCACTGAGGAAGGCTGTCTTATCTCTCCTTGCTATTCTTTGGAACTCTACATTCAAATGGGTATATATTTCCTTTTCTCCTTTGTTTTTCACCTCTCTTCTTTTCACAGCTATTTGTAAGGCCTCCTCAGGCAGCACTTTTGGTTTTTTGCATTTCTTTTTCGTGGGGATGGTCTTGATCCTGTCTCCTGTACAATGTCACGAACCTCCACCCATAGTTCTTCAGGCAGTTTGTCTATCAGATCTAATCCCTTGAATCTTTTGGTCACTTCCACTGCATAATCATAAGGGATTTGATTTAGGTCATACCTCAGTGGTCTAGTGGTTTTCCCTGCTTTCTTCAGTTTAATTTTGATTGAATAAGGCATATTCTATTCAAATAGTTTATATAACTTTTCTTTTAATCCAAAAAAATTTCATAGGTATGATTGTGATCATTTTATGAATGAGAAAGCTGAGTCATGAGAGGATTAAGAAAAAGGTGCTCAGTGTCACACAAGTAGTAAATGATACAGTGAACATTCAAATTTAGGTTGATTTGATTTAGGTCATTACCCTTTAACATGGCAACTATCATTTAATTAAAGGTCATGGGAAGAATCCTGATAAAACTCAAAGTTATGTTGACTCCTTTGTAAATTACTACAATAAAAAAAAATTAAGCATTACTTTTATAAAAGCCCTTTTGTTCTAATCTATTCAGTTCTTATTCAATATGTCATCCTATTGACAGGGTAAGTAATCGAATTATAAGTACACTCATTCTGACAGAATATGACATTCTGTGAAACTGCAGTTTGCATATAAGATCATTACAATTTATTCTGTAGAGGGCAAGTTGAGCTTAGAGAAAATAAAATTCCTAAACTGGTTAGAAACCATGGAATAGATGCCTCAAGAATATAATAACCTTGTTCTCCTGGAAAAAGTATAGGGTACAAATAGTGAGAATGCTATTTCAATCAATTCTAACTTAAATATGCTTAACTTTGCTATTTTGTTGCTAAAAATATTTTTAAATTTCTACTGTTTATTACTTACTTACAAAGTCAAATTTATCTCCAAGGGTTAAATTTGAGACCACAGGAGATTTAAAAGAACATACAATAAATTCTAACAATTTTCAGAAGGATAGGGGCAAGTGACTTTTCGCTTCCTCTTTGGACTAAATGCATGTTACACAGAGGCAAACACCACTTCTATACTTTGATGTATTTGTTAAAACCTCAGTCACGTTGTCACAGGTCCATATCTCAGAAAGTCCTTCAAAATCCAATTTAGTAGAATGTGCTAACCTTTAAGGTTTTGGAATGTTGGGTTTATGTCTATCTCTTGTATTGTTTTATTATTAGCACCTAGTATATTGCTTAGAGCTCAGTGGTAAAAAAAAAAAACACCTGCCAATGTAGGAGATCCAAGTTCGATCTCTGGGTTGGGAAGATCCTCTGGAGAAGGAAATGGAAACCCACTCCAATATTCTTCCCTGGGAAATCCCATGGACAGAGAAGACTAGTGGCTATAGTCCATGGAGTCCCAAAAGAGTTTAACATGACCTAGTGAATAAACAGCAAGAAGTAAAGTGATATACTTTTTATTGTTTTTGTTTATATATACATATGTGTGTGTATATATATGTTTCTATACATATATGTGTTTACATGTTTATATATGTTTATTATATTTGTATATATTTATATATTATATATATTTTATATATGTTTCAGTTCATTTCAGTTCAGTCACTCAGTTGTGTCTGACTCTTTGCGACCCCATGAATTGCAGCACGCCAGGCCTCCCTCTCCATCACCAACTCCCGGAGTTCACTTACATGTTATATATATGTTTATATATGTGTATATAGAGAGAATTAGAGGAAAATACTCTCATTAACAAGAAAAAGCTTTAGTTTTGCAATAGCTTTATCTTTAGGGTGATTTCTGTGAATTATATATCATCTCATTTTACTCCAAGGAATCATATTTATCTACTAACTGAATATAATCCATTTGAGAGTAATACAACATGAGAGCAATATAGTTTTTAATTCAGATATTTTAAAAATTTGTATCAATATAATTTTCATGAGATAGGGATTCTTTCATTTCAAAAACAAAATTCACAGTTAAAGTCCTGTGAATTTTATGTGTATCAAAAATATTTCCCTCTTTTATATGCTCAGTTGCTGCTTAGATGTTAATAACACATATGGATATCACAATCCACTTCTTTGTTTATTTATTTATTTACATAAAAATGCAACTGAGGAAGACAATGAATTAATTTTGATATAATCAAAGCAAAAATATTTTTATGACTAAATTCAAACTACATAAGGAAATGGAGAATTATTCTTCTTTCTATATCATTACTTCTGACCATAGGACATAAAATAATAAAATTAAAATAAAAATTGATATAAAGTCATATCAGAATAAGCTATTCATAATTTATTAGTGGTTTAGTCACTAAGTTGTGTCTGACTCTTTGTGAGCCTGTAGCCTGCCAGGCTCCTCCGCCCATGGGATTCTCCAGGCAAGAATACTGGAGTGGGTAGCCTTTCTGTTCTCCAGGGGATCTTCCCAACCCAGTGATTGAAGCCAGGTCTTCTGCACTGCAGACAGATTCTTTGCTAGCTGTGCCACAGTGAAGCCCTCTATAAGTTATAAAAAATCCCAAGTCCTTCATATAATGCTAAAATGTTTATTTTGTTCAAGGAAACACAGACATTATAAGAAACAATCTTATACAATAGAACATTCAAATTAATGATTCATTTTGAATTTACATAATCAAAATAATATGAAAATCCAAAGGTAAGGAAAAAAAATTCAACATTAGCCTTCTTTCAGAAATAAATTTGACTTATTCATTTTGTTTCATGCTTCTAATTATGCTAAAAGTTAATAGATGATATTCAAGGAATATATATATTTTTTTCACCTAGCTAGCCATTTGGCATACAAGTGAAAAATATTTACTGGACTTCAAAACAAAAAGCCTATGAATGCAATACAAAATCAGATGAATCAATTAAACCAAATGACCAACATATTTTACAACATTCAGTCCAAAATTACTCAATTTTATGTACACAGTAGAATAGTGTTTTGTTGATAATATTAGTCGTATCTTAAGATATTCCAAAAAACGTTCTCTCACAATAGTTTTATCATGTTAGTTAGACACAAACTTTTCTACCCTTTGTATATTAGAATGTAAATTGAATACATCTTGGCTCTCAGAATTCCAAGTAAAATGACTGATTCTCTAAAGTAATTACTTTATTTATCTTACAGGGTAACACAGTTTTTTGTTGTTGTTGCTGTTTAATCGCACAATCATTTCCAACTTTTGAGACCCCATGTCCTTTGTTCATGGGTTTTCCCAGGCAAGAATACTGGGGTGTGTTGGCCATTTTGTTCACCAAAGGATCTTCCCCACCCAGGGTTTCAACCCATGGCAGAAGACGGCTCCTGACACGTCTCCTTCATTGCAGGTAGATTCATTACCATTGAGCCACAGGAGAAGTCCAATTTAGGTTAGAAACCTTTTATTATAGCTTTGGATTATTTTTTAATGATTTATTTCGGTCTAACAATAAACATCTGAACCATTGAAATTGGCTTCAAACTTATATTCTCTCAGTTCTAGTTAAATATATAAATTTTAGTTCTGAACTTTTCCACTCCTGCAAATCTCTTTATATTAATACTGTTAATATGAAAAATAATCAAATAATCATAATTATTAAAATTTTAAATGGTAAAATATCAAACAAAATAATATAAACAATAATATTAATATTGCACTTCTATATGATAAACACTTAAGATTATTTTATAATTATTACTTTACAAAATTTTATATCTTTTAAAGTTGTTTATAGAGAAAACAAAGCATGTGCATATTTATAAATTTAATGTCTTATATACAGTTTCTAGTTCTCTTATTTAATTTATTCCTGTGGATTCTACTTGCCACCTTGTATCATTTCCTTACTCAGAAGCTTACTCTTGCCTCCCTACTTTGTGTTGTTACTGTCACATATATCACTTCTGTGATGGGCCTCATAATACAATTGTAAACATATTACTTTAAATAATTTTAAATCAGTTAAGAAGAGAAAAAATATGAAATTATACTATATTTTGTAATTACCTACTTACTTATTTTTACTTTTTTTTAAAATATGGATTTAAGTTACTGTTTAGATCACTTGCTTTCAGCCTGAAGAACTTTAGCAGTGTAGGGAGAGAGCAAATTAGCCAAGATGGTGTATTCAGGCTCTCTCACCCTTTGTTTGTAAATAATGACTGTGTAACAGCTGCGGAGAAGGCAAAAGCACCCTACTTCAGTACTCTTGCCTGGAAAATCCCATGGACGGAGGACCCTGGTAGGCTGCCATCCATGGGGTCGCGAAGAGTCAGACATAACTGAGCGACTTCATTTTCACTTTTCACTTTCATGCGTTGGAAAAGGAAATGGCAACCCACTCCAGTGTTCTTGTCTGGAGAATCCCAGGGATGGAGGAGCCTGGTGGGCTGCCGTCTATGGGGTCGCACAGAGTCGGACACGACTGAAGCGACTTAGCAGCAGCAAGAGCTGAGATCATTTGTAGCACTGAACACACGTGCCACAATGCACTCGCTTGATCGTGGGTTGCTTTGTGCATATATGGCCTCCATCTAAAAAGCGGCAGTGTTGCTGCCTGTCACGGCTGTGTCTGTGGGTCACCCAGGACAGGACAGAATACAGTGTGGGTGCTGCTGTGGGTGCTGCGTCAGCCAGGAGAGAACACCGCTATGGCTTCTGTGTCAGTCAGGAGAGAGGTTGCATTTTGTTAGGTTATGCTATGGCTGCTGCATCAGCCACGAGAGAATAAACTTGTCTGTCGTTTCTATGACTCCTCAAGTCTTCCATCTTCATAGGTTGCGCCATGTCTACCACAGATTCAGCGAACAGTGTGCAGAGTGAGATACAGCTGGACAGCTGGTGACACGGACAAGATGAAGAGCAATACAACTGGCCTAGTCGGCAGGATACCCAGCAGGTCGGGGAGCCTGAGGTGCCACTGGATGGAGGAAGCCAGTGGCCGCCATATAGCTTGTGGTACAGGTGGCTGCAGTCTTCTTGGTGTGGGCTCCAGTGGAAGACTGGGAAGCGGTAGACGGTTGACCAGATAGTGTTGAAAAGGTGTTACAGGCTGTGCACTCTCATTTGCTGAACAAGGTGGCAGGGACTGCCACTGGCTCTGTGGAGTGGATTTTCCTGACTCCCTTGAAGGCAAATATGAATAGCACTGTTTGCGATGCTGCACTGGTGCACAGTGTGCAGAGATGCTTGGAAGATGCTGGTTTTTTGAAAAGACAAAGTTGATTGATAAATCTTTAGCTGATTAAGCAAGGCAAAAAAGAAACACCCAAATAAATAGGAACCCTGTGGTCCTGAAGGACCCAGCATCTCTAATGGAGAGGCAGGAAGTGATGGTGATGATACACATTGTGAGATCTCAGGTCCCCGCTTGGCAGAGAGGTATGTTGTGCATCAGAAAGTGAAACATGAGCAGCCTATGGTCCAGGGAGGGCATCCTCAAGGGGCCCCCTGTCACGTGACTGAGGTCATGATATATCAACCATATATTCCAGTGGAGTTGGTCAACTTGTGTAAGCAATTTCAGCAAAGCAAGGGGAACCCTTGGCAGCATTGCTCTTGTGAATTTGGGACACAGGTGGACACTATCCTGTTTTCTGGCGACAAAGTAGAACTACTGGCATCCATAACCACTCACTCCTCGTTGGGACAAAGGTTGCAGAAAACTAGGCGACCCATGCAGTTTGCGCCTGACCAATCACACACCCTCATGGAACAGATTAATGCTGCCATCTTCACCATGTGGTCCAGTGCCAGAGAACTCCCAGACACTGTGAGGAAGCAACATACTTATGGCGAGTTGACCCAGGTAATGAGAGAGCTAGGCATGAAAAAGTCAATATTTAACCCAAATACCTGAGGCCCAAGTGATGAGTGTTTTACTGGCAACATTCTAGATGCCATTTTGAACAATGCCCTGTCTACTGCTTTTGGATCTCTGATTGTTATTCTTGCACCTGGTGTGGGGCACCCCATCTATGAGGTGACCTTCATGGTGGCTAGTTTGGAAGAAGTAGAGAGAGGGTGGCAGTCAAAGGGGATTAGAAGTGTGAAGACCCCAAAGGTGACCCAAGCTGGTAAAGACCCCGTCTAGATGATGAGAATGCAGATGTGGGCTGGTTTGCTGGCAGTGAGAGTAGGCAGAAATAAAACTTATAGACAGCCCAATGCTCTGCTCCTAGAGCTGTGGAGGCAACTGAGACCAGAGCAGCAGTTTACCAAGCTTGGGCAGCACCCACAGCAACACGTACAGGCAGTTCAGTTAAAAGATTATATGGTGCCCTAGGATGATCCTTTTGATGATGCCTTTTTCTAATTTGAATAGGGCTCAGATCAAGGTGTCCTCCTGAAGAACCCAAGGAGGGACTGGAGGCCTCATGTAGAACAATGTGCTGAATAAGCTGTGTCCTTCCTTGAAGATTTAAAACAATGTACTGTAAAGGCTACTTCCTGTGATGTAGATTTACTACAACAGTGTATAAAGGCTGTGTCCCATGATATGCTACTAAGTTCTGATTATCTTGCAGATTTAGAACATGTGAAAGCATTTGCAATCATGTGGGTGGGCTGTGAATGCCAAAAAGTCCAGTCTTTGAAGGAGTGGGCCCCACACCTGTGGGGGGTTTTGCAGGTCCTTGGTGAGAAATCCCACAGGGGTGAAGTTGCCCCTGTGGGAGCTTTCCTGAAATTTCACAAGGACAGGTGGTGGACTAGACTTGGCCATGGAAGATAAAGGCACTCCACATGCAGTGGGTGACTCTTCAAGGCCCATAAGGGCAAGAACTGCAACATGAGTTCCTGGTGATACCTAACTGGGTTTTGTTATGTGTTGTCGATGTAACTGTATTGTTGTAGATACTGCTGTTGCAATGTTGCAAGATGTGAATCCATGGGTCAGTGTCACTCACCAAGGGAATATCACATACGATGGACTGCACATAGAATGTGAGGTGAGAGACCCTGAAAGGGTGGAGTGTGGGGAGAGCAAATTAGCCAAGATGGTGTGTTCAGATTTTCTCGCCCCACACTGTGTAAATAATAAGTGTGTAACAGCTGAGGTCATTTACAGTGCTGAGCACGCACATCATGAGATATTTTTTGGTCATGGGTTGCTCTGTGCGGGACACCTGTATGGGTTCCACCTAAGAAAGCGGCGGCATTACTGCTTGTTACAGCTAAGTTCATTGGGTCACCCACAAGAAGGAAGAATATAGTGTGGCTGCTGCTACGGCTGCTGCATCAGCCAGGAGAGAATAAACCTGTGTGTAGTTCCTACTTCCTATGCTCCTGAGTCTTTTTCCAGCCTCTTAACTTGCACCTTTTCTACCAAGGGTTCAACGAACACTGTGCACAGTGAAATACAGCGAGACAATTGGCAACATGGGCAGGATGAAGAGCAATGTAAGTAGTTTTCAGAATCTTGTTGCCTGCTAACAATAAACTCTCTTATTCATTTGGAAATGTCTTTATTTAGCCTATTTACCCTACATCTGTTTAGTCAAGGCTATGGTTTTTCTAGTAGTCATGTATGGATGTGAGAGTTGGACTGTGAAGAAAGCTGAGTGCCGAAGAACTGATGCTTTGGAGCTGTGGTGTTGGAGAAGACTCTTGAGAGTCCCTTGGACTGCAAGGAGATCCAACCAGTCCATCCTAAAGGAGATCAGTCCTGGGCGTTCTTTGGAAGGACTGATGCTAAAGCTGAAACTCCAGTACTTTGGCCACTGCATGCAAAGATTGACTCATTGGAAAAGACTCTGATGCTGAGAGGGATTGGGGTCAGGAGGAGAAGGGGATGACAGAGGATGAGATGGCTGGATGGCATCACCGACTCGATGGACATGAGTCTGAGTGAACTCTGGGAGTTGGTGATGCACAGGGAGGCCTGGCATGCTGTGATTCATGGGGTCGCAAACAGTCAGACATGACGGAGCAACTGAACTGAACTGAACTGAACTGAAAGATCTCACAACATCAAAGGTACTCTGTTCATCCCTATTCAAGATGAATTGCTTTAAGAGAGTCTTTGTTTTTTTTCCTATTTGTTTTAGATTGCATGTTGTTATTTTAGTGAGGGGAAGAAGAAAGAGAACAGAAAGTGAATGGGCAAATAAAAATATATCTAATAAGTCAAAAAAAAAGTTAGTTTTGCAGGATATAAGATTTTTTATTAGAAGTTTTTTTAACTTTCAACATTTTGAATATGTTCTCCTATTCCCTTCTGGCCTCTATATCATAAATAATGAGTCACTTTTCTCTTATTACTTTCAAGATTTTTCTCTTCATCTCTGGCTCTCATTTTGGCTATAAAGTGTCTATTTGTAAATCCCTTTGTGTCTATCCTATTTGGAATTCATTGAGCACCTTGGGCGTGTAGGTCAGGGTTTTTCATCAAACTTGGGATGTTTTCAGTCATTATTCCTTTGAAATATTTTTAATATTTCTTTCTCTTTTTCTTCTCCCTGCAATACCCCCATTACACATATATTAGTGAACTTAATAGTGTCCCACACTTTTCTAAGGCTCTATTCATATATTTTAACTTTTTTTCTCCTTTCTGTTCTTCTTATTGTATCAGTTCAGTTCAGTCACTCAGTCATGTCCAACTCTTTGTGACCCCGTGGACTGCAGCACACAAGGCTTCCCTGTCCATCACTAACTCCAGCAGCTTGCTCAAACTCATGTTCAAGTCAGTGATGCCATCCAGCCATCTCATCCTCTGTCATCCCCTTCTCCTCCTGGCCTCAATGTTTCCCATCATCAGGGTCTTTTTTAAGGAGTCAGTTCTTCGCATTAGGTTACCAAAGTATTGGAGCATCAATACTTCAGCATCACTCCTTCCAATGAATATTTAGGATTGGTTTCCTTTAGGGTTGACTGGTTTGATATCCCTGCAGTCCAAGGGACTTTCAACAGTCTTCTCCAACACCACAGTCCAAAAACATCAATTCTTTGGTGCTCAGATTTCTTTGAGCACATCCAATTCTCACATCCCTAGCTTTGACTATACAGACCTTTGTTGGCAAAGACTTTGTCTTATTGTATAATCTCTACTGATTAATTTTTGTTTGTTGATTCTTTTGCCAGCACAAATCCGCTATAAAAACCCTTCTAGCGACATTTTCCTTCCAACTGTTGTACTTCCAAATCCAAGATTTTCAATTGACTCTTTTCTAATGTCTATTTGATGAGGCATCATCTTTATACCTTCCTTTAATTCTTTAAATATGGCTCTCTTTTTTCCTTGGGCATGTTTATTATCACTGTTTTGAAGTCTTGATTGATAGGTCCACCTTGTAGACCCTTTCAACTGCCATGTGGGTAGTTACTATTACCTGCTTATTTTCAGTTTATGGGTCATATGTTCTTCCTGTTTTTTGTATGCTTCATACATTTTTGTTTAAAACTAGATAGTGTACTATTAAAAAAAAAATACTGGATGCTGACCTCCATCCTCAGGAGTTGTTTTGGTTACTGCTTGCACAGACATTTGTTTATTTAGTGACTCAGCTTAACTATTTCCATACCAGTGTGTGCTTTCTGATATTGCTGCTCATATTTGCTTTTCCTTGTTTTTAGGTTTTGATCTGGCCATCTGGGCATACCAATTCT
This sequence comes from Budorcas taxicolor, assembly GCF_023091745.1. Taxonomy (NCBI): domain Eukaryota; kingdom Metazoa; phylum Chordata; class Mammalia; order Artiodactyla; family Bovidae; genus Budorcas; species Budorcas taxicolor. Next base: position 3,520,618 of record NC_068924.1, on the reverse strand, counting down.
TGCTACCCAAGTATGTCAGTTATTGGTAGAGTGTTAGATTTGTACCCTTGATCTTTACATGTATAAGTGTTGTTTGAAGCCTGATTAGAGAGTTTATTATTATTATTGTTTTGTCTCTCATTCAGTCAGTGATGACTAGTTTGGACACTCCTGCTCTGTTTTTCTTTTCTTTTCTTTTTTCATGAGAGGATGCTTCATTGGGCAAGCAAATAATCTTCAAAATTGTCAGGGATGACTGGAGATTAATCAGGAGTTTTGTTAAAGCACTTATGCCAATGAGGGTTCATTCTAAGTTGATGTGTCTGTGTTCAGTTTATGGATTGCTTTCAAGTCTGTTCCACATATTACAGTGATTGCTTCCGAGTGGGTGCAGTCCAGTGCATGTATACATATTTCCTGATCCCCAGGGTAACTGATTATAGGAGTGCTCTTCTTGGTTGTTTCTTGTCTTGGTGCTATTAAACTTCTAATTGTTCTGCTATTTTTCTTGGACCCCAGGGCTGTCAGCCTTCTTTTAATTGTTTTTCAACGAGATCTTCAATGATGTTATTTATTTATTTTTTTGACAAGCCCCTTAAGCATGCTGTTCTTACAGTTTCTTCCAGATAAAGTCAGGCCCCTCAGGTAGACCTGTGGAATTCTTTGTCCCTATAGCTTATGCTTGCACCTGGGTAGAAGCCCTATGCTTTGCACTGAAGCTGAGGATTGGGAACAGCTTTACTGGAATGATAGTCCTACTCTACGAGTATTTACTTAAATGGGTGGTTGACACCTTATGATCTTATTTTTGCATTTCCTAGTCTGTTAGTGAGTTGGAGGTGGTGATAATTAGTGCCCCAAAGTTTTGGGTCTGCTACACTTAGTATAGAGCTTTTTGATAAATCTTTCCCTTTTGGGGCAAAATCATAGTCCCAGACTGACAGCTGGTATGAGAAGGAACTTCAGTGCTCTTGGTCAGACTTCCCTGGAGTACAATGGCTATGGTTGAGCTTTCACAATATAGAAGTTCTGGTGGTAAGGGAGATGTTTGTTGCTCTAATACCATAGACTCTCATTATTAACTGAGACTTAGTAGGTTTTAGTGAATGAATGTTTCTCCACTGACTATATGCCCTGAGGACAATTTCCAAAGATTTTAATAATTGTTATGAGGTTGTTTAGTAGGTATATGATTATCCTTCTAACAATTGATCCTAGAAAAACTGAATATTTATACATAAAAATTATTCTCAACCCCTACTTCACATCATTACTAATATTAACTGGAAATGGATCATAGCTCTAAACTTAAAATCTAAAATTATACATTTTCTAGAAAAACACTTAGAAGAAAATCATTTTGACTTTGTATTAGAGAACAATTTTCTGTATAACTCCCCAAATGATGAAGCATAAGAGAGAAAATGTCAAGCTTTGCTTCATCAAAATTAAAAATTCCTCCTGTTTGAAACTTATTGTTAGGAAAATGGAATGAAAAGCTGCAGAGTAGGATAACTTCTTTATAAAGCATGGTCAGAATTATAAAAAATACATGCAATTTAATAAGAAAAAGTCCAGGAACTCAATTAAACATGTACAAAAATGAATAGAAACTTCACAAAGTAAGATATACACATGGCCAGGAAGCCAACTGTAAGCTGTTCAGTTTCATTAGTTGTTAGAGACTTGCAAATTAAAATTACAGTGAGATATCATTATATACATATAAGAATTGTTCAGTTGCTGTCATGTCTGATTCTTTTCCAACCCAGTGGGCTGTAACCCACCAGGCTCCTTTGTCCATGGGATTTCCTAGGCAAAAGACTGGAATGCGTTGCCATTTCCTTCTCCAGAATATCTTCTCAATCCAGGGATCAAACCCATGTCACCTATATTGGTAAAAAGATTCTTAACCACTGAGCCACCAGGGAAGCCCCCACATTAGAATGAATTAGATCAATGGAACAAGATAGAGAGCCCAGAAATAAACCCATTCACATATGATCAATTAACCTACATCAAAGGAAGCAGGAATATACAATGGAGAAAAGACAGTCTCTTCAATAAGTGATCCTGGGAAAACTGGACAGCTACATGTAAAAAATGAAATTGGAACATTTCTCACCTTAAATGCCAAAATGAATTTCCAGTCGATTAAAGGACTAAGTTAAAACCAAATACCATAAAACTCCTGGAGGAAAACATTGGGAGACTCTCCCTGCAATTAAGTCACAGAAAGATTTCTTTATGGGTTTGTTCCCTAAGGTAAAAGAAATAAAAGCAAAAATAAACAAATGGGACCTAATTAAATTTAAGCACTTTACCATAAGAAAGGAAACCATCAACAAAACAAAAGACAACCTACCAAGAGGGAAAAAAATTTGCCAATGATATGAACATAAGAGATTAATATATATATATGTATATAATATGTGTAATATAAATGTATACATATATGCATATTATACATATATTATACAATATTATATTATATATTAATATATAATATATTATAAAATACTATAATAAAATATGAAATAATACAATTATATAATATAATAATATGATATAAAGTTTACTTAATATATAATTATCATAATACAATAGATTATAATTATAATATTATTTACATATAAATTATGATATTGTATTTAGTAATATATTATATAATATAATAAATATGTTATATTATAATATATAAACTATTATAGTATAATATGTAATTATACATTTATATAATTATATAAGATTATAAATATCTATAGTATTATATATTATTTATATTATATATATTTTTCATCCATATATTTATATACAACATATATAATAATATAATATAATGTAATGCAACAATATAATATATAATAAATACAATAAATAATATAATGTAATATGTAATTCATATATATAATATAAATAAATAATATATAAATACAACATATATAATATATTATTATAAGGTTATAATATATAATGCTTGTATTAACTATTAAATATATATTATATAATATTATAATACTTTAATATCATATATCTTCATGTATATATTTATATAGAAACTATATATTATATAATATAATTAATGTAATATAATTTAAATAATATAATGTAACAGTATAATATATAATGAGTGTAAAATAGCATATAATACAATATGTAATTTATATATATATGATATAAGCAAATAATATATAAATATAACAACATATTATTATAAGTTATTATATATAATATAATAATTATATTAATTATTAAATATATTATATTATATTATAATATAATATTATATGCACTATATATTATAATTGAAGACATTATATTCTGTCATAATATTATTTTGTTATATATAATATTATGTATTATTTTAATACCATTATTCAATAGTTATATTATAGATTGTCATATATTATATATAATTACATATAATTTAATGTAATATAATAATGAACATATTATATCATATATAAAATATATATTATATACTCTATCACTATATAATATTATATAATACTGTATATAAAATATATTACATATAATATAATATATAATAAAATTATAAGATATAATATAATATAAATTATAAAATTATAATCATTATGATAGATAATATAATATAATATATTATAATATACAAAATTATGATATACAAAATAAAATATTATATATATTTATTTGTATAGCCACTGTGGACAGCAGCCTGTTTGTCAAAAAGCTAAAAATAGAACTAACAAATGACTTAGAAATTCCACTCAAGTAGATATCAGGAAAAACTGACTATCTGGGAAAAATGAAAACACTTGTTCAAAAGGATGCACCCCTATGTTCATAACATCATTAGTTAAATTTGCCAAGATATAGAAGCAATCTAAGTGTCCATCAACAGATGAATGGATAATGAAGATATGGTACATATAAACAATTGAACACTACTCAGCCAGATAAAAACAATGAAAATTTGCCATTTATAGCAACATGGATGGACTTGAAGGGCATTATGTCAGTGAAATAATTCAGACAGAGAAAGATAAATACTCTATGATATATGTGGAATCTAAAATATACAAAAAACTAGTGAATTAAAAAGAAAAAAGCTGATTCATAAATATAGAGAAAGAACTAGTCATTACCCCTGGGAAGTGATAGGAAGGATACTATAAGAGTGGAGGAGTGGGAGGAGCAGATTTTTTGGTTTAAGATAGGCCCAAGGATGTGTTGTAGAACACAGAAACTATAACCAATAATTTGCAATAATTGTATCAATAACTGCAAAGTAACCTTTAAAAGTTTATAAAACATTTAAACTTTTTTAAAACTGAAAAATATTTAATACATAATTGACATTAAAAAAGCAAGAGTCAACTATAGGTTGTGTTGTTGTAGCTGTTGTTTTAATAAGTACCATTGTTTAACTATGAAACTTCATAGGTTGAAAGTAGAATAATTTCTTTTTGATAACATTTTGCTTCAACCTAGAGAATTTATTTTAGTATTTCTTGTCTTGAAGTTTTATAAAAGATGAATTAGCTTTGAATTTGCATTTCTAAATATGTTTCTATTCTACCTTAATTTTTGAAGGATTTTTTGACTGGTAGAATTCTAAGAGCTTATTTTTGTTTTTAAAACTTCAACATATCAAAGATGTCATTTCATTGACTTCTTGATTTTATTTTTCCTGATGAGAAGTTAGCTGAAGTTGTTATGTTTGCTTCCCTGTATGTAACATGCTTATATATTTTTACTCAGCTGCCATCAAAAAATTATTTTCATTCTGATTTTACCATTTAAATATAATACACCTACATTTTTCTTTACATTATCCTATGAATTTGTCTAAGCTATTTAAATCTTTGTTCTCTTAAATTTAGCAAAAAATGGGACTTTATCTCTTCAAATATTTATTTTGTCCCATATTTGATGTTCTATGTTGTCACATTTTTCTGGGACATCAAATACTCATATATTAGATTGATAATGTTCTAAAATCTCAGATCCTCTATTCTGTTTTGAATTTTTCTTTTCATCTTTTCCTTTTGCTATAAGTGTGCACAATCTTTATTGATTTATTTTACTGATTATAAATTCTTTCTTTTCTTGTGTGCTTGCATGCTCAGTTACTCAATCCTGTCTGACACTTTGTCATCCCAAAGACTGTGTCTGACCTTTTTTTTTTCCCCCTCTGTCCATGGGAGCTACCCCAGGTCTGAGGCTAGGGGTGGCAGACAGGAGGAGCAACACCAAGTCCAAGGAATGGTGGCTGTGGAGGTGCAGGAGGGCCTAGAGGAGCTATTCCACGTTCAAGGTCAGGAGGGCTGGTGGTGAGGAGATACCCCTCATCCAAGGTAAGGAGCAGCAGCTGCACTTTGCTGGAGCAGCCGTGAAGAGATGCCCCATGTCCAAGGGAAGAGAAATCCAAGTAAGATGGTAGGTGTTGCAAGAGGGCATCAGAGGGAAGACATACTGAAACCATACTCACAGAAAACTAGTCAATCTAATCACACTAGGACCACAGTCTTGTCTAACTCAATGAAACTATGTCCATGCCCATGCCCATGGGGCCACCCAAGATGAGTGGGTCATGATGGAGAAGTCTGACAGAATGTGGTCCACTGGAGAAGGGAATGGCAAACCACTTCAGTATTCTTGCCTCGAGAACCCCATGAATAGTAGGAAAAGGCAAAAGGATAGGATACTGAAAGAGGAACTCCCCAGGTCACTAGGTGCCCAATATGCTACTGAAGATCAGTGGAGAAATAACTCCAGAGAGAATGAAGGGAAGGAGCCAAAGCAAAAACAATACCCAGCTGTGGATGTGACTGGTGATAGAAGCAAGGTCTGATGCTGTAAAGAGCAATATTGCATAGGAAACTGAAATGTCAGGTCCATGAATCAAGGCAAATTGGAAGTGGTCAAACAAGAGATGACAAGAGTGAACGTCAACATTCTAGGAATCAGCCAACTAAAATGGACTGGAATGGCTGATTTTAACTCAGATGACCATTATATCTACTACTGTGGGCAGGAATTCCTGAGAAGAAATGGAGTAGCCATCATGGTCAACAAGAGTTCGAAATGCAGTACTTGGTTGCTATCTCAAAAACGACAAAATGATCTCTGTTTGTTTCCAAGGCAAACCATTCAATATCACAGTAATCCAAGTCTATGTCCCAACCAGTAACACTGAAGAAGCTGAAGTTGAATGGTTCTATGAAGACCTACAAGACCTTTTAGAACCCAAAAAAGATGTCCTTGTCATTATAGGGGACTGGAATGCAAAAGTAGGAAGTCAAGAAACACCTGGAGTAACAAACAAATTTGGCCTTGGAATATGAAATGTTGCAGGGCAAATACTAATAGAATTTTGTCAAGAAAATGCACTGGTCATAGCAAATACCCTCTTCCAACAACACAAGAGAAGACTCTACACATGGACATCATCAGATGGTCAACACCAAAATCAGATTGATTATCTTCTTTGCAGCCAAAGATGGAGAATCTCTATACAGTCAAAAAAAAAAAAAAAACAAGACCAGGAGCTGACTGTGGCTCAGATCATGAACTCCTTACTGCCAAATTCAGACTTAAATTGAAGAAAGTAGGGAAAACCACTAGACCATTCAGGTATGACCTAAATCAAATCCTTTATGACCATAGAGTGGAAGTGAGAAATAGATTTAAGGGTCTAGATCTGATAGATAGAGTGCCTGCTGAACTATGGATGAGGTTTGTGACATTGTACAGGAGACAGGAATCAAGAATATCCCCATGGAAAAGAAATGCAAAAAAGCAAAATGGCTCTCTGGGGAGGCCTTACAAATCGCTGTGAAAAGAAGAGAGGCAAAAAGCAAAGGAGAAAAGGAAAGATATAAGCATCTGAATGCAGAGTTCCAAAGAACAGCAAGAAGAAATAAGAGAGCCTTCTTCAGCGATCAATGCAAAGAAATAGAGGAAAACAACAGAATGGGAAAGACTAGAGATCTCTTCAAGAAAATTAGAGATACCAAGGAAATATTTCATGCAAAGATGGGCTCAATAAAGGACAGAAATGGTATGGACGTAACAGAAGTAGAAGATATTAAGAAGAGGTGGCAAGAATACACAGAAGAAGTGTACAAAAAATATCTTCATGACCCAGATAATCCTGATGGTGTGATCACTCACCTAGAGCCAGACATCCTGGAATGTGAAGTCAAGTGGGCCTTAGAAAGCATCACTATGAACAAAGCCAGTGGACGTGATGGAATTCCAGTGAAGCTATTTCAAATCCTGAAAAATGATTCTGTAAAAGTGCTGCACTCAATATGCCAGCAAATCTGGAAAACTCAGCAGTGGCCACAGGACTGGAAAAGGTCAGTTTTCATTCCAATCCCAAAGAAAGGCAATACCAAAGAATGCTCAAACTACCACACAATTGCACTCATCTCACACGCTAGTAAAGTAATGCTCAAAATTCTCCCAGCCAGGCTTCAGCAATATGTGAACCGTGAACTTCCAGATGTTCAAGCTCGTTTTAGAAAAGACAGAGGAACCAGAGATCAAATTGCCAACATCTGCTGGATCATGGAAAAAGCAAGAGAGATCCAGAAAAACATCTATTTCTGCTTTATTGACTATGCAAAGTCTTTGACTGTGTGGATCACAATAAACTGTGGAAAATTCTAAAAGAGATGAGCATACCAGACCACCCAACCTGCGTCTTGAGAAACCTGTATGCAGGTCAGGAAGCAACAGTTAGAACTGGACATGGAACAACAGACTGGTTCCAAACAGGAAAAGGAGTACATCAGAGCTATATATTGTCACCCTGCTTATTTAACTTATATGCAGATTACATCATGAGAAACTCTGGGCAGGAAAAAACACAAGCTGGAATCAAGATTGCAGGGAGAAATATCAATAACCTCAGATATGCAGATGACACCACCCTTATGGCAGAAAGTGAAGAGGAACTCAAAAGCCTCTTGATGAAAGTGAAAGTGGAGAGTGAAAAAGTTGGTTTAAAGCTCAACATTCAGAAAACAAAGATCATGGCATCTGGTCCCATCACTTCATGGGAAATAGATGGGGAAACAGTGGAAACAGTGTCAGACTTTATTTTTTTGGGCTGCAAAATCAGTGCAGATAGTGACTGCAGCCATGAAATTAAAAAACGCTTACCTATCCTACTGAAACTCTTCCAGAAAATTGCAGAGGAAGGTAAACTTCCAAACTCATTCTACAAGGCCATCATCACTCTAATGCCAAAACCTGACAAAGATGCAACAAAAAAAGAAAACTACAGGCCGATACCATTGATGAACATAGATGCAAAAATCCTTATCAAAATTCTAGCAATCAGAATCCAACAACACATTAAAAAGATCATACACCATGACCAAATGAGCTTTATCCAAGGGATGCAAGGATTCTTCAATATCCGCAAATGAATCAATGTAATATGCTACATTAACAAATTGAAAAATAAAAGCTATATGATTATCTCAATAAATGCAGACAAAGACTTTGACAAAATTCAACATCCATTTATGATAAAAACTCTCCAGAAACCAGGAATAGAAGGAAGATACCTTAACATAATAAAAGCTATATATGATAAACCCACAGAAAACATTATCCTCAATGGTGAAAAATTGAAAGCATTCCCCCTAAAGTCAGGAACAAGACTGACTTTGTATGTAATGGTGAAAGGGTGCCCACTTTCACCATTACATACAAGATAGTTTTGGAAGTTTTGGCCACAGCAATCAGAGCAGAAAAAGAAATAAAAGGAATCCAAATTGGAAAAGAAGTAAAACTCTCACTCTTTGCCAATGACATGATCCTTTACATAGAAATCCCTAAAGACTACACTAGAAAATTACTAGAGCTAATCAATGAATATAGTAAAATTTCAGGATATAAAATCAACACACACAAATCCCTTTCATTCGAATACACTAATAATGAGAAAATAGAAAGAGAAATTAAGGAAACAATTTCATTTACCATTGCAACGAAAAGAATAAAATACTTAGGAATATATCTACCTAAAGAAACTAAAGACCTATTTATAGAAAACTATAAAACACTGGTGAAAGAAATCAAAGAGGACACTAATAGATGGAGAAATATACCATGTTAATGGATTGGAAGAATCAATATAGTGAAAATGAGTATACTACTCAAACCAATCTATAGATTCAATGCAATCCTTATCAAGTTACCAATGGTATTTTTCACAGAGCTAGAACAAATAATGAGCAAATAATTTCACAATTTGTATGGAAATACAAAAATCCTCAAATAGCCAAAGCAATCTTGAGGAAGAAGAATGGAACTGGAGGAATCAACCTGCCTGACTTCAGGCTGTATTAAAAAGTCACAGTCATCAAGACAGTGTGGTACTGGCACAAAGACAGAAATATAGATCAATGGAACAAAATGGAAAGCCCAGAGATAAATCCACACACATATGGACACCTTATCTTTGACAAAGGAGGCAAGAATAATACAATGGATTAAAGACAACCTCTTTAACAAGTGGTGCTGGGAAAACAGGTCAACCACTTGTAAAAGAATGAAACCAGAACACTTTCTAACACCATACTCAAAAATAAAATCAAAATGAATTAAAGACCTAAACATAAGACTAGAAACTATAAGAGGAGAACATAGGCAAAACACTCTCCAACATACATCACAGCATGATCCTCTATCACCCACCTCCAAGAATATCGGAAACAAAAGCAAAATTAAACAAATGGGACCTAATTAAACTTAAAAGCTTCTGCACAACAAAGGAAACTATAAGCAAGGTGAAAAGACAGCCTTCAGAATGGGAGAAAATAATAGCAAATGAAGCAACTGACAAACAACTAAACTCAAAAATATAAAAGCAACTCCTGCAGCTCAATTCCAGAGAAAAAAATGACCCAATCAAAAAATGGGCCAAAGAACTAAAGAGACACGTCTCCAAAGAAGACATACAGATGGCTAACAAACACAGGAAAAGATGCTCAACATCACTTATTATCAGAGAAATGCAAATCAAGACCACAATGAGGTACCACTTCAAGCCAGTCAGAACAGCTGCGATCCAAAAGTCTACAAGCAATAAATGTTGGAGAGGGTGTGGAGAAAAGGGAACCCCCTTACACTGTTGGTGGGAATGCAAACTAGTACAGCCACTATGGAGAACAGTGTGGAGATTCCTTAAAAAACTAGAAATAGAACTGCCTTATGACCCAGCAGTCCCACTGCTGGGCATACACACCAAGAAAACCAGAATTGAAAGAGACATGTGTACCCCAATGTTCATTGCAGCACTGTTTATAATAGCCGGGACATGGAAGCAACCTAGATGTCCATCAGCAGATGAATGGATAAGAAAGCAGTGGTACCTATACACAATGGAGTATTACTCAGCCATTAAAAAGAATACATTTGAATCAGTTCTAATGAGGTGGATGAAACTGGAACCTATTATACAGAGTGAAGTAAGCCAGAAAGAAAAACACCAATACAGCATACTAACACATATATATGGAATTTAGAAAGATGGTAATGATAACCCTGTATGTGAGACAGCAAAAGAGACACAGATGTATAGAACAGATTTTTGAACTCTGTGGGATAGGGAGAGGGTGGGATGACTTGGGAGAATGGCACTTAAACATGTATAATATCATATATGAAATGAATCACCAGTCCAGGTTTGATGCATGATACAGGATGCTTGGGGCTGGTACATTGGGATGATCCAGAGGGATGGTATGGGGAGGGAGGAGGGAGGGGGTTTCAGGATGGGGAACACATGTATACCTGTGGTGGATTCATGTTGATGTATGGCCAAACCAATACAATATTGTAAAGTAATTAACCTCCAATTAAAATAAATAAATTTATATTAAAAAAAGAAAAGTTATGACCAACCTAGATAGCATATTGAAAAGCAGAGACATTACTTTGCCAACAAAGGTCCATCTAGTCAAGGCTATGGTTTCTCCAGTGGTCATGTATGGATGTGAGAGTTGGTATGTGAAGAAAGCTGAGCACCAAGGAATTGATGCGTTTGAACTGTGGTGTTGAAGAAGACTCTTGAGAGTCCCTTGGACTAAAAGGAGATCCAATCAGTCAATTCTGAAGGAGATCAGCCCTGGGATTTCTTTGGAAGGAATGATACTAAGCTGAAGCTCCAGTACTTTGGCTACCTCATGCGAAGAATTGACTCATTGGAAAAGACTCTGATGCTGGGAGGGATTGGGGGCAGGAAGAGAAGGGGCCAACAGAGGATGAGATGGCTGGATAGCATCACTGCCTCGATGGACGTGAATCTGAGTGAACTCCGGGAGTTGGTGATGGACAGGGAGGCCTGACATGCTGCGATTCATGGGGTCGCAAAGAGTTGGACACGACTGAGCGACTGAACTGAATCTAGCCAAGAATGCTAGAATCTCGCCATCTAGCAATCTTACTAGAACCTTGATAGAAAGGTTGCCGTTTCCTTCTCCATCTCATGTGTACAGTATGTTGTTAACAATAATCCCACCATAGTCATTTTTCTGATATTGTGTTATTCATCTCTAGCATTTCTTTTTTTTAATTGTTTGCTTCTCTCTGATGAAGTTTCCACTTATTCACCCATGTTGTTCACATTTTCCTTAGATCTTTTAACATAACCTTAAAGTATCTACCTGTCTGATCACATTTGGATCAAATTCCTGACCCAAGTTCTGAATCAGAAATTCTAGCCTAATTCTGATGACTACTTTATCTCTTAATAACAGAGGTATTTTTCTTGTGTCTTGTGTATTACAATTTTTTGATTGAATTCTGAACATGTCAGAATAAAGAATTGATGTCAATAATGTCTTTTCTGAACATGCCTCTTTTCCTGCCAGACTGAAGGACTGGCTCATTTTTTTTTTTAATTTGAACTGAATTTGACTTGCTGTTGCTTTAGTTACATTAAGGACATTACAGTTTTCAAATACCTCCTAGAGTGACTTTTAGGTGTCTTGAGCTACGTGTGAGATCCAGGATGCTACAGGTTTTCTCTCATTGTTTTTATTCTATCTTCCTATTTCATCAGATTCTTTATATCTGTGCAATACTCCTATCACTCTTCCCAAGATATATTGTTAACACTTCACGGTCAATTGAAGTCACATTGTGGGGGCAGAGGTGTTTCTTAGTTATTCTGCTCTTGCCTTAGTGTTGGGTAAGCTATTTGCATGTAAACTCCAGGGAGAGACTTTTTTCAGCATTCTTGCTCTTCCTGAAATGCCAATAATCTCTCTCACTCAGTCCAGAGTCCAGAGTCCAGAGAGCAGGCAAGTCTTCTACTCTTCCTCAGTGCAATCAATCTATATTTTATATAAGTGTAGGGTAGGGGATAGAGAGGATTTCAATTTTTTCTTCCTATACTGCAGTCTCCTCCCCACAAAAAGCAGCAGAAATCTGCTGTACATCAGTTTAGGATTCTAGGAATAAATGCATTTCCCACTTCACCCTAGTGGCAGATGGAAAAGAAGAATTTATTTTGTCAAAAAAGGTGATAAACTCTTTCTCTGTGTACTAAGGTGACCTTCAGCATGAGGGGTTAGGCAAATATAGGAGTCTACAGAAATGCCAAATGGCTTTTGTACCAAATGATGTTTTTAACACCGATGGAGCAAGTATGGCAGCTTCATATGACTCTCTGGTACATATATGATTCAAAGCAGAGTTACCCAGCAAAACAGAGTCTTTTGACATATATTTTATATTTCCACAATTTCAACAGATAGTCTCATTAAACTAAAAATAGAACTGTTATATCTGTTTCCTTTTACTTTCTCCTCTTTTACATTGAGGGCAACCAGCTTTAATTTAAAAAAAAAAAAAAAAAAGCTAAATACCATGCCAACCATCAGTGGCTGTCTCATCTTTGTAAAATCACTTAGTATCCCTAAGGCTCACTTTCTTCATCCCTCAAATGAGATGATTTACCTATTGTAACAGTCTGATCTAGGCCCTTAAATCTATTTCTCACTTCCACTGTATAATCATGCTGCTAAGTCACTTCAGTTGTGTCCAACTCTGTGCGACCCCATAGACAGCAGCCCACCAGGCTTCCCCGTCCCTGGGATTCTCCAGGCAAGAACACTGGAGTGGGTTGCCACTTCCTTCTCCAATGCAAGAAAGTGAAAAGTGAAAGTGAAATCGCTCAGTCGTGTCCGACCCTCAGCAATCCCATGGACTGCAGCCTTCCAGGCTCCTCTGTCCATGGGATTTTCCAGGCAAGAGTACTGGAATGGGGTGCCATTGCCTTCTCCACTGTATAATCATAAGGGATTTGATTTAGGTCATACCTGCTAAAGCTGAAGCTCCAATACTTTGGCCACCTCATGCAAAGAGTTGACTCATTGGAAAAGACTGATGCTGGGAGGGATTCGGGGCAGGAGGAGAAGGGGACAACAGAGGATGAGATGGCTGGATGGCATCATGGACTCAATGGACGTGAGTCTGAGTGAACTCCGGAAGATGGTGATGGACAGGGAGGCCTGGCATGCTGTGATTCATGGGGTCGCAAAGAGTCGGACACGACTGAGTGACTGAACTAACTAACTAACTAACTAACAGTCTGATAGAGAGCTTGCAAAGAAAAAGTATTAATTCCCAGGTGGCGCTAGTTGTAAAGAACCCACCTTCCAATGCAAGAGACATAGGAGATGCGGGTTTGACCCCTGGGTCTGGAAGATCCCCTAGAGATGAGCACGGCAACCCACTCCAGTATTCTTGCCTGGAGAATCCCATGGACAAAGGAGCCCAGAGGACCATGGTCCACGGTGTTGCAGAGAGTTAGACATGACTGAAGTGACTTCTCATGCACATGCAAGTGTATTGAACAATAAATATGAGGGTTATTCCCTACTTGTGTTTTCTCCTTAATAAAAATATATCTGATTTTCACATATGCTGTTCCAATAGAGTTTATTTTGGAGGCTTTACTGATGAACTACTGTTTCTTTTTTTCCATTTATGGCTCTTTAAGCATTCCCACGATTGCTTTATATTTATTCAAATAGCTATTGACTATTGTAATTAATGGTGTATCTCACATGTATTGCCATTCAAGAACAAATTATTTGTTGTTGCTGTTCAATCACTAAGTCATGCCTGATTCTTTGTGATCCCATGGACTTTAGCATGTCAGGCTTCTCTGGCCACCACTATCTCCTGGAGCTTGTTCAAATTCACGTCCACTGAGTTGGTAATGCTATCTAAACATTTCATCCTCTTCAGTCCCCTTCTCCTTTTGCCTTCAACCTTTCCCAGCATCAATGATTAAGCACACAAATCTTGACTCAAGCTTGTGATTCATCCAATGCAGATTTCACATGTTAGACTCTTCATATACTTTAAATAATCAGGGTGACACTATGCAGCATTGTTGCAGTCCTTTCTGTTTTCAACCAGTCATTTGTCCCATGTCCATTTGTAGCAAATTATGCTTACATTTAATTTAGAATTAGAGTTTTTCTCATTGCCTAATCCTATGGAGATTTATAAATAAAAAGACATTAATAAGAATTCTACTAATAAGATTGTCTTAACATCCCTTTGTAACTATCAAACACTAGCTGACTGTATTAAGACTGTGTGTGTGTGTGTGTGTGTGTGTGTGTATGTTAGTCACTCCAACTTGTTACTTGTGTCCAACTCTTTGCAACCCCATAGACTGTAGCCCACCAGACTCCTCTGTCAATGGAATTCTCCAGGCACGAATACTGGAGTGGCTTAGTATTTCCTCCTCCAGTGAATCTTATTCTCTGCAGTCTTTGCACCTGACATTAAGAAACAATAGAGTCAAATTCTTCATTTTACATTTCTTGAAACTTCAAATTATGCACTTAAAGTTGAGGTTGAATGTGTATGCTAGCTATCTCTTCTCTATGCAATCATCGTGCTTTTAAAAATAAATATCTTGGTTATTCTTTTTTTTTTTTTGGTATAATCATTAACTTGTCTTCACTGTCCAATTCCATCTAGGACTAATAATATGCTTCTTATCATTCATTCTGCCTGCATTCGTGCTAAGTTACTTCAGTCACGTCTGACTCTTTGCGATGCTATGGACTGTAGCCCACTGGGCTCCTCTGTCCATGGGACATTCCAAGCGAGATTACAGGAGTGGATTGCCATGTCATCCTTCAGGGGATCTTCCCAACCCAGGGACTGAACCTGTGTTTCTTATGTCTCTTGCTTTGCCAGGCAGGTTCTTTATCATCTGAGCCACCAGGGAAGCATTTTACATGTGGCTAATTTAGGACACAATAGGACTGATGCTGAGGCTGAAACTCCAATACTTCGGCCACCTCATGCAAAGAGTTAACTCATTGGAAAAGACCCTGATGCTGGGAGGGATTGGGGGCAGGAGGAGAAGGGAACGACAGAGGATGAGATGGCTGGATGGCATCACCAACTCGATGCACATGAGTTTGAGTGAACTCCGGGAGTTGGTGATGGACAGGGAGGCCTGATGTGCTTCGATTCATGGGGTCATGAATAGTTGGACATGACTGAGCAACTGAACTGAACTGAATACAGAGGAAGAGCCCACAGGCTTTGGAGTGTTATTTTTGTTCATCCACTCACCTATTAGTAGTTATGGAACTGGGGCAGGTTATTATCTCTAAGCTTCAGGTTATCCAACATTAAAATGGAGACAATAGTAACATTTTAGATTGTGAAGATTGGGAGAGATACTGCCTGTAAAGTACTTGGCATATTATTTTCATGCTCAGTTGGTTAGTCGTGTTTGACTGTTTGTGACCCCTTGGACTGCAGCCCATCAGGCTCCTCTGTCCATGGAATTTTCCAGGCAAAAATACTATAGTAGCTTGTCATTTCCTCCTCCAAGCAATCTTCGAGGCCCAGTGATTGAACCTGTGTTTCCTGCATCTCTTCCATTGCAGGAAGATTCTTTTACCACTGAGCCACCAAACGAGCCCCTGGCATATTAGTAACTAGTAGCTCAAGAAATGGCACCAATAATGATAGAGGTTATTGTTTTTTTCTAATATTGTTATTATATGTCTTAGACTGTAAGTTTCTGGAAGGCAGGAAGAAATTTTATTTAGCACAGAGTGTTTAAACTGCTTGTAGCTTAATGTCACTGAATCAATACTTTGTTTTTGATGGTTTCCTTTTCCCAGGTAAGTGCTGTCAGTTTTAATTTGTAAACTCAAGTGATGAAGCTACATTTTTATATCTTGCCCAATAAATACACATCACTTTTTCAAATATTTCTTGATTATGCTTTCTTGATTCAGCTGCCATGTTTTCCCTAATCTAGTTGAGGATATTTTGGCCTCCCCTCTCCTTTTGAACATGCTTTGATTAGAAATGAAAGAAAGACCATTGTTGGTTCAATTAACCTGGCCTAACACACCCCTGAGATTAATTTCTGGATTAACACTGGCACTTTTGCCATTTCATTTTTCTCTTTGGCTCCTTCTGCTACATATAATTTCAAGGTGACAATTCCCTTTGGACTTTTGGCTGAAGGCACTTGTCACTTCCAATTCATTATTTTCTTGATATTTTCTCAGTGCAGAGCATCTGGCTCCATGCAAACCATTTTGGTGGAGGATGCACAACTTTGTAATAGTAAGACAAATAAGATGCCTTGACTATAAGCTTAGGAAACTAAAAATACAGGAGAATTATTTTAAGGTTTTTCAAAACTTCCCATGGATATATCTTATTTATGTGCTATTTGAGTTTCCACCAGCTATATTGCTTATGACATATCTCTGTGGAACAACATCAGTCATGGAAAGCAAGTCTGCTCTGCAGATGTTTTATCTAACATTGCCTGCCTGCATTATGTGGTCTGACTAAAAAGGATTTTAATAAATGAAAAGTTGCATATCTTTAAATAAACAAAGGCTTGAATTTCTTACAGGCAAAAATAAATGAACCAAAATAGTTGTGGAAATATTTTACTGATGTTTTTGACTCATGGCCCTTCTTGCTAAATCTTGTTTGTACTTTTTATTAAAAAGTGTTCAGAACTCCAATGACTCTCTCCTCCAGCAGGTCACAATCCAGATGCTGCTAGCTTTCATATCAATTAATTCTTCTAAAGACAAAATACTGAATAACTGGACAAATTATTACTGTGATGTCTGTGAAATCCAAAATAATTCAGAGTGTAGCATTTTATAGTAAGTAGGACAATAAACTCAGAGTCAAGAGTTTGAACACTTTTATTTACTGAATATGTAACCTTTAGATAAGTCAATAAATTCATTTGGCTAATGAAGTACCTGCTTTCCCTGGATGATAAGGATATTGGAAAGTCTATAAGAAACAGTAGACATGTAAGTGTTTAATGTATGTAGCAAATTAGTTCTCTTGTTACCCACTGAATGAAATATATCAGTTTTTTTTTTTTTTGATGTTACAGTTTCTATCCTGTTTTAAGCATTCCTTTTTTTTTTTTTTTTTTTTACTTTTTAAGAAGATAGCACTCAATTATTCATTCAACAAATAGCTATGAGTATCTTCTGGTTCTAGCACTGTGGATTCAGCAAATCAGAATAAAAAAGGACAAAACTAAACAGAATGAACCATTTAGCAACAGATAGTACGTGGATGTTGTCAAGTTTCAGTATGTTATAGTTTCATTCGTTTCAGTATTAATTCATTAATTTTAGTAAGGCTGAAATAGAGAAAGCCACAAACAAAATAGTCGTACAACAAAAATATAGTTAACTTAAAGAAGCTATTAATTTTAAATAGAAGTAGGAACATGATATTTATGCTGAGACAAATGGATGCATCCTACATTATGAAAAAAATGTGGCTATAAATTGAGAAATTCAGTTCATCATCCTGATACACGTAGTGGAAATATCAAGAAATCTGGGAGCTAATGCCTTTGTCACAGTCAGCTAGAGTTTTGAAAAGCTTGATGTCCAGAGGGATATGGAACAATTAGCAAATGATTAAAGGGTATTTTCCAATTTGCACTGATGCATTTAAATTTTCTTGAGAAGGCATATAAATAAAGGTTTATAATGAAAGATTCCCCTCCAAATTCTGTCCGGATGACTTTCACCCTGTCATTCCATCACTTAACATACATGAGTTTAGCGGAAGTGTTTTTTCTCTTTTTCTTGTGAGAAAAGATGATAGTGAAGCTTGACTCCTCAGTTTTATTAGTCTCAGCCTCCTTGTACTGTAGATCATGTGGAAAATTAACTCAGAGTCACATCTCATTTGAAGAGGATCCCTTCGATTTTAAGGCTTCCCTGGTGGCTCAGATGGTAAAGTGTCTGCCTACAATGCAGGTAGACCCGAGTTTGATCCCTGGGTTGGAAAGATCCTCTGGAGAAGGCAATGGCAAACCAGTCCAGTACTCTTGCCTGGAAAATCCCATGGACGGATGAAGCCTGGTAGGCTACAGTCTGTGGGGTCACAAAGAGTTGGAAACGACTGAGCGACTTCACTTTCACTTCCATTTGAACAAGAGCTTCCAAAGAGATTTGACTTTTCCTGCCTACATATGGTCTTCAACAGAAACCTTAGAAGCATCTGGTGGATTCTGGGTGGGTGAACTTAAACATGACTTCTGCCATCTGGAACTTTCTGTTGTGGAGTTAAGAAGTAGTGGCGAGTGTGTGCAGTCCACTACCAGTGACATCTTGTTCAAATATCCTGGTCTCTCTGACCTTCAGTTTCATTTTTGGTAAATGAATGAGAAGGATTAATGTATATCTTCAATCATTTAACTCAGTGAGTATTTACTGAGCAGCCTGGTGCCAAGGGGATACAAAGATGCCTGGAATTCTCTAAGTCGTCAGCATGCTCTCAAAGGCATTAATAATTCTTCACTATTCTATTGAATATAGCTTCAGTTGCATAGGGCATGCCACTATTTCTAACATACAAGAACTTATTTACCCGTCTTGTGATTATTATCATTATTATTATTATTATTATTTTTTCTCCTGTAGAATCTTCCTTTTCTGGCACGCCTACTTCATCCTTCCTAATTATTTAAATCCCATCCTACATCAGAACATAGCTCACATCTTTCCCACTTTGGACTATTCCACTCCACAAACCAGATTGAATTTTTTATCTTACTCCTTAGTTTCTCTTTAATTATTTCAGTTATGTGGCTTCCTAATTAGATTATAAATACCTGTAGGTCATAAATTATTTGGAGAAGGCAATGGCAACCCACTCCAGTACTCTTGCCTGGAAAATCCCATGGACGGAGTAGCCTGGAAGTAGCAGTCCATGGCGTCGCAGAGGGTCAGACACTACTGAGCGACTTCACCTTCACTTTTCATTTTCCTGCATTGGAGAAGGAAATGGCAACCCACTCCAGTGTTCTTGCCTGGAGAATCCCAGGGACGGGGGAGCCTGATGGGCTACCGTCTATGGGGTTGCACAGAGTCAGACATGACTGAAGTGACTTAGCAGTAGCATATCTCTTGCAGATTCATAGAACTTGCAAAAGTTGCACGATAGATACCTAGTAAATGACAATCTTAATTACCTAGTTAATGTCTTAGCTTTCAGCACACCAAAATGATACAAGTGAATCAGATATTTTACCCGTAATTATATAATTTGTGAACTGTGCCTATTTTACTTTTTTCAGAGATAAAGTATAATTTATCTAATATCCAAATTTAAAAAGTGACATTTATAGTATTCTTTTGCCTGCTACATAATGAAATGCAATAATTAACCAGACATTTTCCTTTAGCTGTTTCAATCAAGTAAAATCTTAAGTGTTATACCTCAAAGGACGATGGCATCATATTTTGTCCTGTGAGAAATTGCTTGAAACTTGAGCTTCAATGAGAAATTTGCCCTTTCAGTAATTTTTATTTTTAAATAAATGCCTGCCTCCTAGGAAAACATTGTAAAAAATTGCATGAAGAAGGAATGAAAATTCCTCTCAAAGTTAACGAGGAAAGCAGGTAGCAAGCACTTTTGAATAACATATTAAAGACGTGAAAAAACTCATTTACAATGTAAGATTTGAAAACTGGAGAAAACCTAGATATCTCTTTAGTAGGAAGGCAACCATAAAGAGATGAACACAGAACAGAGTGTATGGGACAACAGAAGGAACTTTGTCTTGCTATCCTTAAAGTGAGCAATTCTCCATACTTCCCTGTCCCATGCTGAATCTGTATCTGGGTGAACTCATCTATCAAGCCTATCAACAAACTTTAGGTAGCAACTGACCTCAGAGGATGTATTTTAATGTCTTATTCAGCAAGCAGCACCTACAATTGTACAGCTTTTACTCTTGATTATGAGTCATATTTTTAAAATTTTATTTATTAATTCATTTATATTTTGCCTTTTTTCAAAATTAATTTGTGCTGGCCAAGTCAAGAAAACTGTTGCTTAATTTTGGCTCTGCTACAGACAAGATCCTTTGGGTAATTCAGTCAAACTTTGTTGGACTCTGTTTCCACATCTGAAAATTAAGAAATAAAGTAAGATGATGCATGAAATCTCTTGCATTTCTTTATACAATGCTTTTTTTTTTTTTTTTTTAATGTTTAGAAAGAATGACCAGGAAAAATGCTTGTTGTGAATAAGGTTTCAGATAAATAAAGAGCCTATATAAGTTAATAATAATAATAATACTATAAATTTCAAACAATAATTATCCCTGAGATCCAGTACTTTACTACCAGTGTTGACATTTGTAGGATAGTGATTCACAGAAGCACAACTGCCACGATTAAGGCAATAATGAGAGTGACTTAAAAGAAGCAGAGCTAAGTAATCACAATATGAATAAGCAATAACTAGTGGTGGCAAGCTATTTAAAAGTCAAAGCAATAAGGCAAGAATGAATTTATGCTATCCAAGAATAGGAAGCATAGCAAGGCATAATAAATAGAAATTTAGAAAAAAAATGTGGACTAAATAATATAAAATCTCCAAAATAAAATAAAGTCCTAGATTATGGAGAGCTCAGAATTGTGCAAATTGCTTTATACTGTTTTGCAGGCTGAGACTACTGGAGAAACTTGCAAGATTCCATAAGTTAATTTGACCTCAAGTAGGACTCTCCTTGCTAATATGCTTCCTTATCTCCATTAGAGCTTCAGTAGATCCCTAATGAGGGATCATAGCTATTAACCTGGGATTGTAGTTAGGCTCTCTCTGAGGCTAACAATTTCTATGCTCCCACAGTGACTTGGCTGTTCTGATTATTTTAGTTGATTGCCCCTCTGCTCTTACCCAGTCCTACAAAACACAACTTTAGGCTCCAGTTTGAATGACTGCAGGCCACTGGGACTCCTGCAGGTGGGAATGAAGATGGTGAGGAGTGGAGGAATGAAAAGGAAGCAAACACATTAATTCTTCTTAATATAATTAATATAAATTTTCTTGATACATCATGAGAAGTGCTAGGCTGGATAAAGCACAAGCTGGAATCAAGATTGCCAGGAAAACTATCAATAACCTCAGATATGCAGATGACACCACTCTTATGGCAGAAAGTGAGGAAGAACTAAAGAGCCTCTTGATGAAAGTGAAAGAGTTGGCTTAAAGCTCAACATTCAGAAAACAAAGATCATGGCATCGGATCCCATCACTTCATGGCAAATAGATGGAGAAACAGTAGAAACAGTGGCAGACTTTTTTTGGCTCCAAAATTATTGCAGCCATGAAATAAAAAGATGTTTACTCCTTGGAAGAGAAGTTATGACCAACCTAGACAGCATATTAAAAAGCAGAGATATTACTTTGCCAACAAAAGTCCGTCTAGTCAAGAGTATGGTTTATCCAGTAGTCATGTGTGAATGTGAGAGTTGGACTATAAAGAAATCTGAGCGCTGAAGAATTGATGCTTTTGAACTGTGGTGTTGGAAAAGACTTGAGAGTCCCTTGAGCTGCAAAGAGATCTAACCAGTGTATCCTAAAGGAAATCAGTCCTGAATGTTCATTGGAAGGACTGATGTTGAAGCTGAAACTCCAATACTTTGGCCACCTAATGCAAAGAGTTGACTCATTTGAAAAGACCCTAATGCTGGGAATGATTGAAGGCAGGAGGAGACAGGGACGACAGAGGATGGGATGGTTGGATGGCATCACCGAATCAATGGACATGAGTTTGAGTAAACTCCGGGAGTTATAGTGATGGACAGGGAGGCCTGAAGTGCTGCAGTCCATGAGGTCGCAAAGAGTTGGACGTGACTGAGTGACTGAACTGAGCTGAACTCAATATAATTATAATTAATTCCTCAAAATATAATCCTCTGTAATAAATCACCATGAAGATGGAAATATTCTCTGCAGGGTTTGAGGATGACAACCGTATCAGCCTTGTCTACTTTAGATAAACAGAGTTGAAAAAGTATAGATTAAGAAGACATTTATTGGATGATCTTTGTGAGAATTCCCGTAATAGGGTCTTTTTGCATGTTATCAAGTTTTAGATGTACTGTGATATTCATTCCTGTCATATCTTTCTGTTTTTCACTTCAAAAAAACAGAGTTAGACAATGTATTAAAGGAAGTTTAGTCAAGCTTTTGAATCTTTGTCTTAAATATGTCATGCATGTGTGTGTGTGCTCAGTCATGTCCAACTCTTTGCAATGCTATGAACAGTAGTAACCTGCCAGGCTCCTCTGTCCATGGGATTCTCCAAGCAATAATACTGGGGTGGGTTACCATTTCCTCCTCTAGGGAATCTTCCCAACCCAGGGATCAAACCAGTGTCTCCAAAGTCTCCTACATTGGCAGGAAGATTCTTAACCTCAGAGTCACCTGGGAAGTCCAAATAATAATTAATTCATTCAATTCAGCAAAATATAATTAATTTAGTGAGATTTGGTTAGATCACTATTTGGCAAGATTGGATAAAATACCATCTTTGGTGGAAGTTTTTACAATTCATTTAATTGTTCTGGCATCTTGTAAGGCTAAATGGTTTAAATCAATGACCGCATTCTGTATCAAAAGTATGTAATTGCAACAGATATTAGGTCAATATTCATAATTCTTCATGTTCTTTTCCAGATCTTTTGGGGAATTAGTCATATGGTTTGAAGAAATGGGCTTCCCTGGTAGCTCACTTGGTAAAGAATCTGCCTGCAATTCAGGAGACCCCAGTTCAATTCCTGGGTCAGAAAGATCCCCTAAAGAAGGGATAAGCTACCCATTCCAGCATTCTTGGGCTTCCTTGGTGGCTCAGATTGTAAAGAATCCACCTGCAATTTGGAAGACCTGGGTTCGATACCTGGGTTGGGAAGATCTCCTGGAGGAGGGCATGGCAACACACTCCAGTATTCCTGCCTAGAGAATCTCCATGGACAGAGGAACCTGGAGGGCTACAATCCATGGGGTCACAAAGAGTCAGACAAGACTGTGTGGATAAGCACAGCACAGCACTGGAAGAAATAGCCCCCTTTTAAAACCATTTATTGTAAGATAAAACCACATGAAGTGAATGTATGGTGAAACTAATTAGTCAAAAAATAAAACTTTTTCAGTCACTGTAGAAGCTCCCTTCCTGTGATCCATCCTAGATTTTACCTTTTTTCATCCCCATATGTAAACGGTATCCTGACTTTTATAATAATCACTTTCATGTGTGCGTGCATATGTCTGTGTGCATGTGTGTCTGTGTATATTAAATCCAGGCATGCACTCATAGACACTGTACTTTAACTTTTCCATTTTAAAATTTCAATCTAATATATCCTTAAGTCTCCATCTGGTTCTTTATCTACAGGGTGTTATATCAGTACAGTTTTCCACAACCTCCGTAGTTTACTGATTATTATTATAGTTGTTGTTTAGGCACTAAGTCATGTTCGACTTTTTGGTGACCCCATGAACTGTGCCACTCAGGTTTCTGTATCCACAGGATTCCCATGGAAGAATACTGGAGTGGGTTGCCATTTCATTCTGCCATTTCATTCTTTCTGATGCAGGGATTGAACCCTCATCTCCTGCTTTGGCAGGTGGATTCTTTACCACTGAGCCAGGTGGGAAGCCCCCACATATCAGGCTACTACAGTATACACCAGAACACACACACAGTCTCTCTCTCCTCCATTGTGCAGAATACGACTACTTTGTGAAAATCGAAGCCCTGTTTCACTTCTGTTTTCCTCCTTTTCTATGGATATTCTCTTTCTTCTATCTCTGTGACCTTAACTTGCTAAATTTTGAATCCACTCTCAGTAGGTTTCCCTCATTGTTAAGTCCTATTTTGGAAAGGAGGTGACAAAGTCAGTTTTTAAGTTTCATAAAAGCTAGCAGACCTCTTTTCATCATATGGCCTTATTTTGGGTCCCCTGCACTCATCTGCTGTTGGAGTGGGGGGAAGTTCCTCCCTTTTCAGTTGTCTTTCTCAAATTGACCAGGGATGCTTTCCATTGAAGACATGTTGGTATTTTTGGTTTCTTTCATTTCAGGTCCGTCAAGCTGCTTGTTTGATTTCCTGTTTTTTACCCATACAAATGTTAATAACTTTCAGGTCTTATAGCTAAGAATCTGCTTGAATTTTGATACCCTTTCCCCTAGTTTCGTTATTTATGCTCATGGAATTTTGGTTCCCTTTCCCATTTTTGGAGACATTTACAATGTGTGCTGCCACCACTGACACCTTCCACAATCCCTTAATATTGGTTCTTTAAGTTTGTAGATGCTTTCAATTCTTCCAGTGCTTACTGTTTTAGTACTGTATCACATACAGACATTTGGTCATGTGAATTGTGTCAGATAATTATATTTCTTCCCATTGTTACTGAATATACTGTCCACTTAGTTATGAAGTCTTAGCATCAAAATAAACAAGGAAGCTGACACTGTTGCACAAAGAACAATAGATAGAACCTGGCTTAAAATAGGGAAACCATTTCTTGAATGCAATATATTGGGCATGTAAGTATAATTTGTGCTTTGTGTAATTTTTTGCAAAAATAAACATACAGAGACAGATGAGAGTTTTCAGCAGTGTTAATAATAGATATTTAGAATAGTCTTTATGTTCATCACTAGGAGACTAAATGATAATAGATAGCTATACTCAATACATAAGGAAAACTGCTCTGCAATAATTATTTTTCCACAATTCTTAAACCAGAGTGATGTTTTTAAAAGCTTTCAGTTCAGTTACTCAGTGTGTCAGACTATTTGCAACCACATGGACTGCAGCATACCAGGGTTCCCTGTCCATCAACAAACTTGAAGCTTGCTAAAAGTCATGTCTATCCATTTGGTGATGCCATCTAGCCATCTCAACTTGTGTCATCCTCTTCTCCTCCTGCCCTCAATCTTTCTCACTATCAGGGGCTTTTCCAATGAGTCAGTTCTTTGCATCAGGTGGTCAATGTATTGGTGTTTCAGTTTCAGCATCAGTCCTTCCAATGAATATTCAGGAATGATTTCCTTTAGGATTGACTGGTTTGCTCTCCTTGCTGTCCAAGAGACTTTCAAGAGTCTTCACCAACACCATAGTTCAAAAGCATCAATTCTTTGATGTTCAGTTTCTTTATAGGCCAACTCTCACATCCACACATGACTACTGGAAAAACCATAGCCTTGACTAGATGGACCTTTGTTGGAAAAGTAATATCTCTGCTTTTTAATATGCTGTCTGGGTTGGTCACAACTTTTCTTCCAAGGAGCAAGTGTCTTCTGATTTCAAGACTGCAGTCACCTCCTGCAGTGATTTTGGAGACCAAAAAAATAAAGTCTGTCACTGTTTCCATTATTTCCCCATCTATTTGTCATGAAGTGATGGGACCGGATAACATGATGTTAATTTTCTGAATGCTGAGTTTTAAGCCAACTTTTTCACTCTCCTCTTTCACTTTCATCAAGAGGCTCTTTAGTTCTTTGCTTTCTGCCATAGGGTGGTGTCAATTGAGCATCTGAGGTTATTAATATTTCTCCTGAAAATCTTGATTTGTGCTTGTGCTTCATCCAGCCTGGCATCTCACATAATATACTCTGCATATAAGTTAAATAAGTGGGGTGGCAATATACAGCCTTGATGTACACCTTTCTCTATTTGGAACCAGTCCAGTTGTTCCATGTCCTGTTCTAATTTTTGCTTCTTGACCTGCATATAGATTTTTAAGGAGGTAGGTAAGGTGGTCTGGTATTCCCATCTCTTGAACAACTTTCCAGTTTGTTGTGAGCCACACAGTCAAAGGCTTTGACATAGTCAATGTAGCAGAAATCAATGTTTTTCTGGAACTCCCTTGCTTTTTTGATGATCCAACAGATGTTGGCAATTTGAACTCTGGCTCCTCTGACCTTTCTTAATATGACTTGAACGTCTGGAAGTTCATGGTTTACATACTGTTGAAGCCTGGTTTGGAGAATTTTGAGAATTACTTTGCTAGTGTGTGAGATGAACACAATTGTGCGGTAGTTTGAACATTCTTCGGCATTGCCTTTCTTTGGGATTGGAATGAAAATTGACCTTTTCCAGTCCTGTGGCCACTGCTGAGTTTTCCAAATTTGTTGGCAGATTGAGTGCATCATTTTCACAGCATCATCTTTCAGGATTTGGAATAACTCAACTAGAAATCCATCATCTCCACTAGCTTTGTTGGTATAGATGCTTCCTAAGGCCCATTTGACTTTGCATTCCAGGATGTCTGACTCTAGGTGAGTGATCACACCATCGTCATCTGTGTCATGAAGATCTTTTTTGTATAGTTC
The DNA here is from genome assembly GCF_023091745.1 of Budorcas taxicolor. Classification (NCBI taxonomy): domain Eukaryota; kingdom Metazoa; phylum Chordata; class Mammalia; order Artiodactyla; family Bovidae; genus Budorcas; species Budorcas taxicolor. The sequence continues at coordinate 3,493,942 of NC_068924.1, read as the reverse complement.
TTCTGTGTATTCTTGCCACCTCTTCTTCATATCTTCTGCTTCTATTAGGTCCATACTGTTTCTGTCTTTTATTGTGCCATCTTTGCATATGTTCCTTTGGTATCTCTAATTTTCTTGAAGCGATTTCTAGTCTTTCCCATTCTATTGTTTTCCTCTATTCTTGGCGTTGATCACTGAGGAAGGCTTTCTGTGTCTCTGTGCTATTCTTTGAAACTCAGTATTCAAATGGGTATATCTTTTTTTTTTTTTTTTTTGGCCTTTGCCCTTAGCTTCTCTTCTTTTCTCAGCTCTCTGTAAGGCCTCCTCAGACAACCATTTTGACTTTTGCATTTCTTTTTCATGGGGATGGTCTTGATCACTGCCTCCTATACAATGTCACAAACCTGCGTCCTTAGTTCTTCAGGCACTCTGTCTATCAGAATCTATTTGTCACTTCCACTATACAATTGTAAGTGATTTGATTTAGGTCATACCTGAATAGTATAGTGGCTTTCTCTACTTTCTTCAATTTAAGTCTGCATTTGGCAATAAGGAGTTCATGATCTGAGCCACAGCTAGCTCTCAGTCTTGTTTTTGCTGACTCTATAGTGCTTCTCCATCTTGTGCTGCAAAGAATGTAATCAGTCTTATTTTGGTATTGACTATCTGGTGATGTCCATGTGTAGAGTCCTTTCTTGTGTTGCTGGAAGAATGTGTTTGCCATGACGAGCACTTTCTCTTGGCAAAACTCTGTCAGCCTTTGTCCTGTTTCATTTCGTACTCCAAGGCCAAATTTGCCTGTTACTGAAGGTATCTCTTGAATTCCTACTTTTGCATTCCTGTCCCTATGATGAAAAGGACATCTTTTTTGGGTGTTAGTTCTAGAAGGACTTGTAGGTATTCATAGAACCATTCAGCTTCAACTTCTTTGGCATTTTTGGTTGGAGCATAGACTTGGGTTACTGTGATACTGAATGGTTTGTATTGGAAATGAACAGAAATCATTCTATCACTTTTGAGATTGTATTTCCCAGGTACTGCATTTCAAACTCTTTTGTTGACTATAATGGCTACTCCATTTCTCCTAAGGGATTCTTGACCACAATTGTAGATATAATGGTCATCTGAGTTAAATTTGCCCATTCCAGCATATTTTAGTTCACTGATTCCTAAAACATCGGGGGCCAGCATGAGGAACTCCGCCCATGGCAAAGGTCATGAGGAAGGTGGCTTGGCATACGCAAAGGCGTGATCAAGCCTCAGGAAACCCCCTGTTCTGAGCATCTAACCCCAAAACCAGAGTCTGTTTTATGCTCTCACCTACACCTCTGACTTTACGGGGGACTCTCCCCCATAACCGTTTCTCTCGGAGAAGGAGTAAACGTGCAGCTCTAAGGCAATAAAAATTCCTGGGCATGACAAGAGTGTTTCAGCTTACGGACTCCTCTGAAGGTTATCTAGCCCACCTGTATAGGTTCGTCTGGCTACATGTGATTGTTTACAGCCTCCCAATCTGAGAGGCATGAGATGTTTTAGACTTACTAAAGGCAAATTCTTTTGGGGAGTTAGAAATTATTAGTATAGTGGGTTGGTTAGGAATTATATTGGTGAAGGGTTTTTCATTTGTTGTATCAATAATTGCTGCTAATTCCCTGCCCTAGGTGGGACAAGGATGTCTCAAGTCAAACCTCTCTGCTGACAGACTGGCTTGTGTGACAGGATTATCCATACTGCTGCCACTATGCACATGATTGTTTACTACCTCTCAACCATAAACAGCACAGAGAGTTTTGGAGTATTTTGAGAGTCTTAATTAGCATAGGGTTTTTTCTTCTTGTTGAGTCAATGATTGCCACCAGGCCTCCATATCCTTAGGCACCTGGGAATATATTAATCAATGTATTTGAAATATAGAAAAGGAAATATAGTAGTTTTTAAGGTTAGCAATACTAGACTTTTTGAGTTAATGAATTTTCTCTTTTGTAATAGATCACTGTGCTTTGTTATAAATCACTGTGTCTTTGCTATGTAAAAATGTAACTTTATCACTCTCTTAAGACTAAATAGACCTTAAGAGGAACATTGGTGAAAGGATTTTCATTTGTTGGGCTGATGTTTGCTGCTAAATCTCCATATTCCCTGCCCTTATAATGAATATAACTAACATATAGGAGAAATAAGTATTAACCTTTAAGATTAATCCTGTTAACCTTGGGTTAAATAAATTCCTTTCTTGATTGTAACTCACTACACCCTCACCCTATAGGAATGTAACTTTATTTGGAGGGTGGTGCCTGGTTTTAGAAAAAACACCCTTGGAAGAAATAAGTGTTTTGGTTATCAGAAAGAAAGGATCATAAAATGTCAGCAGGTCTCAGTCATGGCCGGAATATGATGTAATATCCCTAAGACCTTTTTTTAAATACATTTATGTGAAGCACCCGATTTTGACAAAGGTCAGGGCTGCTGACCCCCGCGTGACTCTGTATTCATCCCTATATGTAACAAAAGGTATATAAGCAAACCCAAAAATAAAGAAATCGGATCAGTTTCCGGAAAGACTGATTCCCCCATGTCGTTTCTTTCTTGCTCCCCGTTTTTCTAGCTGAATTCCCATCTGGAGCATGGATGCTATTCCACTATTCAGCCTCTTTTTCTCTACTAATCTCCCTACTACACTATCCGTTTCCAATCTCTCTATATATCTGTGATTAAATATGTATTTTTCCAAGGACGCCGACGCCGTCCCCACCTTCGAATTCCCTGGATCCACCGGGGCTGGACCCCGGCACTAAAACGTCGATATTCACTCTTGCCATGTCCTGTTTGACCACTTCCAATTTACCTTGATTCATGGACCTAACACTCCAGGTTTCTATGCAGTATTGTTCTTTACAACATCAGATTTTCCTTCCATCACCAGTCACATCCACAAATGGGCATTGTTTTCACTTTAGCTCCATCCCTTCATTCTTTCTGGTGTTATTTCTCCACTCTCCTCCTGTAGCATATTGGGCACCTCCCAACCTGGGAAATTAATCTTTCAGCATCATATCTTTTTGCCTTTTCATAATGTTCATGGGATTCTCAAGGCAGGAATATTGAAGTAGTTTGCCATTGCTTTCTCCAGTGGACCACGTTTAGTCAGAACTCTCCACCATGACCCGTCCATCTTGGGTGGCCCTACATGGTGTGGCCCATAGTTTAATTGAGTTATACAAGGCTGTGGTCCATGTGATCAGTTTGATTAGTTTTCCATGACTGTGGTTTTCAATCTGTCTGCCCTCTGTCTGATAAGGATACAAGGCACATGGAAGCTTCCTGATGGGAAGAACTGCCTGAGGGGGAAACTGCATCTTGTTCTGATTGGTGGAGCCATGCTCAGTAAAACTTGAATCTGATTTTCTGTTGATGGGAATGGCTGTGTCTCATCCCTGTTGTTTTACCTGAGACTAAACTATGGTGGAAGTAATGAAGATAATGTCAGCCTCCTTCAAAAGGTGCCTTGCATACACTGCCTCACTCAGTGTCCCCGACCCTGTAGCAGGCCACCACTGACCTATGCCTCTGCTGGAGACTCCTGGACACTCACAGGTAAGTTTGGGTCAATCTCTTGTGGGATTACTGCTCCTTTCTCCTGGGTCCTGGTGTGCACAAGGTTTCATTTGAGCCCTCCAATCATCTCTGGCCAATATGGGGTTTGATTCGAAACATGATTTCACCCTTCACACTATCTTTCTGGGGCTTCTCTGTTGTTCTTGGATGTGGGGTATCTTTTTTTGGTGGGATCCAACATTCTCCTCTCAATAGTTGTTCAGCAATGAGTTGTAATTTTGGAATTTTCACAGAAGAAGATGAGTTCATGCCCTTCTACTCTGCCATTTAAGGGTAGATTTTAAAGCATTATGTATATATAAACATGGGCTTTCTAGGTGGCGCTAGTGGTAAAGAACCTACCTGCCAGTGTAGGAGATGTAAGAGACACAGGTTTGATCCCTGAGTCAGGAAGATACTATAGAGGAGAATATGGCAACCCACTGCAGTCTGTTTGCCTGAGGAATTCCCATGGACAGAGGAGCCTGGTAGGCTATAGTCCATAGGGTCACAAAGAGATGGACACAGCTAAGGCAACTTAGCACACAAGTGCATATATATATGTGTGTATACCAGAGAAGACTGAGGCAGGATGAGAAGGGGGTGAAAGAGGATGAGATGGTTGGATAGCATCACTGACTCAATGGACATGAGTTTGAGCAAACTTCAGGAAATAGAGAAGGACAGGGAAGCCTGGCATGCTGCAGTCCAAGGGGTCACAGAGTTGGATATTACTTAGTGACTGAAAAACAACAATTTATATATATGTTGGAATTAATGGTGGCCTCCATTATATACATAATGGCATCATTGATTTCTGGTGATGGAATTTTATTGATTAAAAAATTTCATAACAATACTTTCTGTATGGCTTAATTTTTCTGCATGAGAGCATTACTTTTAAAGTCAAGGGAAAAATAAGCTGGAGAACAGAAAACTGATATTAAATACAGCCAGCTTCACTATTTGTGAATATGCCTACTTGCTAAAATGTATTTGCAACCTTAAAATCAATATTCACCACATTTTTAGGTCTTTTGTAGACATGTGCAGGGTGGTGAAAAATTGAGTTTTCTGAAAAGTATGATCCCAGCTGAGGTGGAACAAGGTGACACTCTGCTTTCTCTTTTCATCTCATACTGTAATCAAATGTCCATTTTCTGGTCTATTTAATCTGGTCTATTTTTCTCATCTTGAGCTTTTTGTTGAGCACCTTGTTTTTTAGACCCTCAGATAGTTCTCTAGGCTGTATTGTATCTTACACAGAAAACAAATGTGTTACTTAAGGTATAGTTCTTGTACTATTGGTCGTGAATTCAAAGTTAATGAGCCAATAATATGTTTTTAAGATGTTTTTAAATTAAAATTCATATAAAAGCATGTTATATATAAATCAGTTGACAAAAATGTTGTGACTTGAAGCTTGTAGGAATAAAACTCTATTTCCCCTAGTAGCAAGGCAAACCCTTTGTTTGCCTTATTTGTTAATTCAGTGGTCACAGTAACTTAATAGAACTTAACTCTTAATACTGTGATTCATGGACATCGACTATACTGATTCATAAATTGCCATTTAGCTTTTCCAGAACTGTTTTCACAACTGCAAACTGGCTACAGTGGTACTTACCTCTTGCAATTGTTCTGAGTATTAAATGTTATTATATATGGAAGGCTCATGTTGTAGAGTTGACACTAGGCCCTCTAAGACTTGACTTACCCTCTTCTTGAGCTTCCTAACACTGTCATCATATTTAGGTATTGTTTTTAATCCTACACACTCACACTCTAAATAATAGCTGCCAATAACACATGTTGTCTTTGTTAGGACCTCTGAAATCTCACACGCAGAACTTACCAGTCTATCAGTCAGATACTTTGAAAGTCATAGGACTTACTTATTTTGAATAAAGGTGATATAAAATATATTCTGGATTTAGGAAATCACTCCTGAGAGCTGTCTCTTAATGAGAACATGGCCAATAACTTTTTTTCTTGTTGTTCTGGTTAAAATTCTGCCATATTTTTAGTCCTTGCATTTGCTGAGGATGACCTATTTCTTCTTTGTGGGCAGTTCTGAACCCTCAGTTTCAATGGAAGCAATTTTAGATGATGAAAAACAGACGTGTCTCTGAGCACGGATAGGGAATATAATGACTCAACTCCTAATAATCCTTAAAGATGAGATTAGAACTAAAGCTCAAATAAAGTGGAATTTCTTCCTTACTATTCCTTCATGGAGAAGGAAATGACAATCCACTCCAGTATTCTTGCTGGGAGAACTCCATAGATGGAAGAGTCCGGCGGGCTACGATCCATGGGGTCACAAATAGTCAGACACAACTTAGTGACTCAACAACATTCCTTTGAGAACCTTTGTTAGAGACCAGAATCTGGTTGAACTCTTGGTAGCAACTGATTTCAAGAATTCAAAAGCTGGTGTGATTTGGGATTAAAGATTCTGGGGATAGTTTAGTAAGTGGCATAAAAGAAATATGATCAGAATTCCATCCCACTTAATAAATTTTAATGCCTAAAAAATTGTATTTTAAAATGTCTTCTTTCACAAAGTGCCCTCAGTTCAGTTGCTCAGTCGTGTCCGACTCTTTACGACCCCATGAAAGTGCTCTCAGCCAGGATCAATTGGACACACATATATAATACCATTTTCTTTTTGATCTAGGAATTTTCCTGAATTATTGAATGTTAAGGTATATCTTTCCTTAGAGAAAAGCAGGGGATTAGAAAGTTTAACCATAGCCTAGGGCAGAGCATACACACAGTGAGTTTGAACTCAGTACCAGCACACAGTGTTACAGCTTATGAAGACTCGTATAGCTTTATAACTTGCCAAGTTTTAAATAGATTATATGCTTAAGAAAAGTCCCTTTTTTTCTACTTATTTTCAAATATAATCATATAGATTTCAAATATAATCCTATATTCTCTAGGACTTTTATTGTTGTAAACTCTGAAAGTTTTATTTTTGATCAGTCAAGATCTTAACATCTGTTGAGACAGCTAATTCACATTCTTCAGATGAAAAAAATAGGAATTTAGAATTGAATATAAGTAGAGAGAATTACCTGGTACATGTAAAATGATGGATTGATCCATGGGAAACAAATGGTCTTGATATGAAATATATGTGTGTATATGTATAGAGCAAGGGGCTTCCATGATGACTCAGGCAGTAAAGAATCTGCCTGCAATGCAGGAGACCTGGGTTTGATCCCTGAGTGGGGAAGATCCTTTGGAGAAGGGAATGGCTACTCACTCCAGTAATATTGTCTGAAGAGTTCCATGGGCAGAGGAGCCTGGGGGACTACAGTCCATAGGGTTGCAAAGAGTCGAGTGTGACTAAGCAGCTAAACACACACACATAGAACAAAGGAAAGAACTAGGTGAGATGGGGAACTGGCAGGAATCAAAGGGTGTGACACAACCAAGTGCGTCATGAAACCGTGAAATTGAATCTGAAACAGAGGAATGCAATAACAAAAAGTTAAATTTAGAATGCTCCTTTAAGAAACTTTATTATAGTGAAGTAGTACCAACTGATTTATTATTTGGAATTCTGGCCAGGGTCATGCTACAATGTTGGGATTTGATTTCAGATGGAAGCTACTTGAAACTGCTATTGAATTGTAGCACTACTGGCTATTTTAGGCTTATCTATCAAGCCACTCAAAGTACACTATTTGGCACTGTTTTGCAGAAATAATTTTTAATTAGATTTTAGTAAGACAATCAACTTTTAATTGTCACTAAAGAAATTTTTTCAAAAGTAATTGGTGAATCTGTCCTTTTACTGGATGGAAGTGCACCTAGCAAGAACTGTGAAGTCAGGATGTTTAACTAAGTCCTAGAGCAGAAGAACTGAGCTTCTCTGGTAGCTCAGTTGGTAAAGAATCCACCTGCAATGCAGGAGACCCCGGTTCAATTCCTGAGTTGGGAGCATCCCTTGAAGAAGGGATAGGCTACCGACTCCAGTATTCTTGGGCTTCTCTGGGGGCTCAGATGGTGAACAATCCACCTGCAATGTGAGAGACCTGGGTTTGATCCCTGGGTTAGAAGATCCCCTGGAGAAGGGAACAGGGAACGGGTACCGAGTCCAGTATTCTGGCTGGAGAATTCTATGCACAGAGGAGCCTGACAGGCTACACAGTCCCTGGGGTCTCAAAGAGTCAGACATGACTGGGTGACTTTAACTGCACTTCAGGGCAGAACAAATACAAAGTGGATTCTTAATTCTAGAAGCAGTTGTCATTTATCATTCAATCAGAAGGATTTTTAATATATCCATGTTGCTGCAAACTCAGTATCAAGAGATTATATAAATAAAATAGAAGACAAAGTTGTGACTGCAAGAAAGTTTACTACCATAGCTATTCTGAGACTTAAGGATGATGGACTTCAGCACACTAAGTAAGCAAGGTCACTTTGACCCTGAATCCTATTGAAACTATATTAAATGCCAGTCCAAGATTTACTATCATTCTCCAAGATTCTTTCTCTGTCTCTTCTCAAAAAATTTCTGTGTATTTCTGTTTCACATAGTAACTTCTGGTTAGCTTTCCAGTTTGCAGATTTCTCATTACTTATTTACAACATACTACTCTAGGTTTACCATGTCCTGTGTGTGAACTATCCATGGACTATGACTCTTTTCATTATGCTGATTCACTCTCTCCATTTTTGGAAGGATGTTGTGCTTGCATTTAAGGATATTCAGTAATAGTCATATAGTCATCACACATTCATACAACAGATAAATTAAAATTGATTTTTAGATGTTTCTATGTAAGAACAATAATGACAGTAATGTAAACCTTTTATTATAGAAAATCACAAGTAAAAAAAGGACAAAGAAGAATTATACTGAAATTTAAAAATACACTTTATTAGAACAGTTTTAGATTTACCAAAAACTTACAAAGATTGTACATAGACTGACATATGCCCCATACCCAACTTCCCCTATCATTAACATCTTACATTGATATGGCACATTATTACAAGTAAGAAACTAATATTAATTCATTGTCATTAGTTGAAGTCCATGCTTAGTTTGGATTTCTCAGGATGTTTAACTAAGGCCTAGAGCAGAAGAACTGAGCTTCTCTGGTAGCTCAGTTGGTAAAGAATCTACCTGCAATGATTGATTTTTGCTTAATGTCTCTTTTCTAGTCCATCTAGGATAATGCATTACATTTAGTAATCATGTCTCCTCAAGCTGCTCTTGACTATAACAGTTTTTCAAGCTTTCCTTGTTTTTATTGATTTTGACAATTGTGAAGAACACTGGTGAAAGCAATTGGTATTTGTCTAGTGTTGCTTTCTGACGGGACTGGGGTTTGAGTTTTGGAGAAGAATATCAGAGGGGTCAAGTGTCATTTTCATCATATTATATAAGCATGTACATTGTCAACATGACTAAAACTAATGGACTGGTTCCAAACTGCAAAAGGAGTACGTTGAGGCTGTATATTGACACCCTGTTTATTTAACTTATCTACATAGTACATTATGTGAGATGCTGTGCTGGATGAAGTACAAGCAGGAATCAAGATATCAATTGACTGAGAAATTAATATCAATAACCTCAGATATGCAAATGACAGCCTCTTATGGCAGAAAACAAAGAGGAACTGAAGAATCTCTTGATGAAAGTGAAAGACGAGAGTGAAAAAGCAGGTTTAAAATTCAACATTCATAAAACTAAAATCATGGCATCGGGTTTCATCATTTCATGGCAAATAGATGGGGAAACAGTGGAAACAGTGAGAGACTTTATTTTCTTGGTCTCCAAAATCACTGCAGATGGTGACCACAGCCATGAAATTAAAAGATGCTTGCTCCTTGGAAGAAAAGCTATGACAAACTTAGACAGCATATTAAAAAGCAGAGGCATTATGTTGCCAACAAAGGTCTGTCTAGTCAAAGCTCTGGTTTTTCCAGTAGTCACATATGGATGTGAGAGTTGAACTATGAAGAAAGGTGAGCGCCGAAGAGTTGATGGTTTTGAACTGTGGTGTTGGAGAAGACTCTTGAGAGTCCCTTGGACTGAAAAGTAATCCAACCAGTCCATCTCAAAGGAAATCAGTCCTGAATATTCATTGGAAGGACTGATGCTGAAGCTGAAACTCCGATACTTTGGCCACTTGATGTGAAGAGCTGATTCATTGGAAAAGATCCTGATGCTGGGAAAAATTGAAGGCAGGAAGAGAAGGGGCTGACAGAAGAGAAGATGGTTGCATGTCATCACCGACTCAATGGACATGAGTTTGAGTAGGCTTCATGAGTTGGTGATGGACAGGGAAGCCTGGCATACTACAGTCCAAAGAGGTCTGAGGTCACAAACAGTCGGACACAACTGAACAACTGAAGCTGAACTGAACTGATTGATACTGACTTTGATCACTTGGCTAATCATTGTTTGTTAAGTTTCTACATTATAAAGATAGTCTTTACTCCAAATTCATACTAGACTCTTTAAAAGAAAAACAGCAGCATTTTGTATCTAGAAAGCTAAAAACTGAATGGTCAGTAGTGTAGCAAATCAGAGGAAGTTTAATCCCAATGAAGAAATGGAGATATATCTTAACTTGCATTGTAGAAATTTCCAAAGGTTTATAAATTGGTGGAACTAGATAACTCTGGAAGCAAGATTATTGTGTGCCTGTTTGTTCCCAAATAATTGATACAACACTACTAACTTTCACTGCAGCCCATTATTCAGAAGCCCTACACTTGTACAAAATGTTAAACTACTTAAATTAGAATATATAGCAAGAAAAAAGAAAGGCCTTGATACAAAAAACAGAGCAATCATCATTTACTCAGGGAAATAAGAAAGGGTATTTTGACTCTAAAATAAGAACATTAAGCTGCAAAAGCAATAAATAGAACTATCAGAAACAAAAAATATGCTTTTAAAATTTAAAAAAAAAAAAAAACCACCAATATGTACAGAAGAGAAATAAAGAACTCAAGTAAAAAGTTTATGAGGAAGACTGAGAGGTTTTTCGAGAGGCTACTAATATACACTATATGTACATTATTTTTCATTCTATTGTTGTTTAGTCACTGAGTCTTAACTCTGCGACTCCATTGACTCCAGACTCTAGGATCCTTTGTCTTCCACTCTCTCCCAGAGTTTGCTCAAATTAATGTCTATTGAATTAATGAAGTTATCTAATCAACTCATCATCCTCTGCCACCGTCTTCTCCTTTTGCCTTCAGCCTTTGCCAGCATCAGGGTCTTTTCCATTGAGTTGGCTCTCTGCATCAGGTGGCCAAAGTATTGGAATATTTCTATTATGGTATATCACAGGCTATTACATATAGCTCTTTTTGAAAACTATGAATTAAATGTGGTAACTAATGTAATTTTTTAGGGAAGAAAACTTCCAAACATTTAGCCTCCATACATTGTTTCTCAGAAAGTCATTGAAGAATGCATTTAGTCATCCGTTTTTTTTTCTTTACTCACATGAAGACAAAAATACAATGAAGAGACACACCAAGTACTCATGAACATCCTCCAGAGCAGCTGCAGCATCTAAAATTCACTCCAGAGACTGTCTCCGCTTGTTCTTGGAACATTTGCAATGAAAAGCAGCCTCAGGGCATTCCTCTACTTCTGACAGAGCCCATCTGTTAGCATTCTGTGTAGAGGGAAATGACCCTCTTAGCCAATCTATCTCACCAGGGGTTTTTCTAAATTTTGGTGATCATGGGAGTTGTCCCAGGGGAGGAGGTCTGGCTTGGTTGGGGTGAATGAAGCATGAAGTTTTCTAGGAAGGCAAACAAGGTGCAGTTTCAACTGGTAGAGTGTGATATGTGATTCCCAGTTTTTGGGGAGTAAGTGCCCGTCCTGATGCAGGGGCATGGAGAGGATGGGCTAGGCTGTTCCGGGTCAGGAGGGCTCAGACAGTGGCAGTACAAGGCTGCAGACCTGCAGCCACAACCCCTGTCCAGAGAGAGCCTGAAACCATAGGGTATCTGGAGCTCTGTGAGTGGCAGACAAATCCTGGGATAGAAACACCTGGGTGCCCCTGTGCCAAGGCCCTTCCTTCCTTACTTGTCCTTGGGGAGTTTGCCTCACAACCCTGAGCTCACAGTCCCCAGTGGCCCATTCTCCCCTCCAAAGTTAGAGTCACTGTGGTATGGCATCTGGTGACAGAGGCCTGGCTCGGTGTGGAAGAAGCTCTGGCACAAATACTGCTAATGGTGTGACCTTCAAGAGCCAGAACTGTGAAGTGAACTATGCAAATGCAGACCCCAAACCCTAGCCTTTTAGAGGCCTGGAAGTCCTGGTACCAGGACAGAGGCTCCTGGCTCAGAATCCTGGGGCCTCAATACAGTGTCTGCCACGATCTTAAGCCTGAGCAAAGCACTCACACTGAACCAGATATTTATGCAAAACTCTGCATTATATAGTAAAAATAAAATTTTTACTCCATTCTACTATTAAAATACAGAATCACTTATTTATTAAGATATTTAAAAGAGATTGTTTCAGGCTATTGATGAACAAACTTTCCCTTTTATTTAATTTTTAATAGAGATTCACCAGAGATTTTGCTAAATTTACTAATCATTCTTCTCTCACATATTAAGTGACTTATGTGCCAACTAATGTTTCAGACACCTGGAATGTGGAGGTAAATGATGTAGATATGTAATATTTAAGACTTCAGAGCATGATAGAGGAGACAGAATATAGATAATTCTAAACATGATCTAGCAGTTATAATAATAATTTTAAAAAGGTATATGCTAGTTACAGTGGGTGCATAAAGAAGGAAAGGAGCCTCTCAAATTCAGGAGTATGGAGTTTTCAGAGAATTTACAAAGCAGCACTTACACAGTTTAAAAATGACTAGCAATTTTCCAGACAGATAAGGTAGAGAATTTTAACTGGGAAGATAGAACATGCATAAAAGGATGAAACAACTTGGTTCTTTAGTCAAATGCAAGTAGTTTCATATAATGCTTGCATACAAGTTGTACATTTGTGTGATTTGAGTCATGCTCCAGGACAAAGAAGCATGGAAGGAAGGTTTAGATGTGTATATCAACCCTACATCCGTGAAATCATGCATTCTATAATGAATAAACCTTAAACCAAGCCTTGGATAACTAATGCTTCAATGTAAATATGTAATGTATCTAGACCTCTCTTGATCAATCCTAACCTGTATACGTTTCACTCTTATCCTGATTCAGTGTTCTAGATTCTTGCTTACTCTCTCATTTATAGTTTTCATAACAATGGTTCCCATTTTAACTCTTTGCTTCTTAAAAAAATGTTCATTTTGGATATATTTGACTGGATCTTCTGGATTCAGGGTATCTCGGGGCTGCTTTGAACATCAAGTGTTTAAGTTTGGTACCATCACTATTAAGCTACTTTTTTGTTTGTATTTTGAATTTTTTTAGGATTAAACTTGGCAAAGACAACTGCCACTGATATAAGCAGGAGTCATTCATAAATGTTTGAAATTGATACTGTGTTTCCATCTCGTGGATATCAATAACAAACCTGGTCATTGCATTTCCAATTTATATACAAGACAAAAAGAGAGATGTTGATTTAGACAAGGTTTCTTTTCTATTCACTCAGTCAGTCATTCAGTTCTATTTTCAAATTCTAAAGTATATTTTGATTAACTTATGAGCTTTCTAAATGAAAATAAAACTCAAAAGCTCTCAAATATTATCAGACATAGTTCCTGTGTCAAATAAACTTCATTTCATTCTTTGTAGCATTTTTAATACTCCATAGAATAAGGTATACATTATTGCCAACTAAAAGCTAATAAATATAATTAATTAATTAAGAAAATCTCTAGCTAATTCAGAAGTAAAACAGTCAGGAAATATCAGTTTTTACAGTATATTTTCAATTAGCACAAAAACATAAAGAAGTCTTTTTAAAATATTTCAAAAGATAAAGATTTTGTACTATTTGTATAATAATTCTCAATATTGTCAGTATCTTCATCACTATTTTAAGGAGCATATTCCTGTTTTAGGATCTGAAATCATTGGTGAAATTAGTGCAGTGTAATATTTCTGCATTTAGTGAAAATTCAATAGATAGTAACTGATTGATGATGTGTCAAAGCAGCTTTCTTCCCTCCTATATGAGGTGGTATCTACGTTAAAACAGCTAATGGAAAAAATGCAACCATTCAGTCATTATGCTACACCCATGCAAAAAATTAAATACAAACAAGTTTAAAAACTAATTATTTTTTCAGAATTGAGTCAAATCAATTTGCATATGTAGATATCTCCAGAATATAGGACTACTTGTCTTTCATCAGGATGCATCTGGTTATTTAGGTTGCTTTATTACTTCCCAAACCACATACCAACTTTTTATCAAGGAATTACCACTAGCCAATTGGGGTTAAACTTGGCAGTTCTTTAGAATTTATAGTAACTGTTATTCACAAAGGCTACATCAAGGGAAATAAAAATTGTCACAAGGCATTGGAGATGACTGATTAATACTATAATTCTTTTCATCTGAATTTTAAAATGCTGACTTTTCCAATTATAGCCTTTTTCATCACTTTTTAAAACTAAAGACTTTATTGAAATAATTTATTTTAAAAAGTTCTATATAACAGGTAGAAATATAGTCTTTGGAGCCAGATGCCTGGGTTTAAATCCTGATTCTGCCACTTTCTACATGTGTGACCTTGAGCAAGATACATAGCCTCTCTGTCCCTCATTTGTATATCACATATCTATTGTATCTATTGTATATCACATTTCTAAGAAATGTGTATAATAATAATATTTATATTATAGATATAAATATAGAGTTAATATTTATAAGTCACTTAGAATGATGCTTGGAATATAGTATGCACTATATAATTTTTCCTCAAAATGAAATAAATCAATTAATACATTCTCAGCAAAACATGCTTACAATACTGAACATTGGGAACAGAGAACCAATGAATACACACAGGCCTGAAAATAATAGAAATAAATAAATCTCATCACCAAGAAATAACCTGCTAGCATTTTGTGAATATTATTTCAAAATTCACTCTTTAAAGATATACAAAAAGAATAATCTCTATGGATCACAGACTTGTCATGGGGAGGGGCTTGCATAATTCAAAGAAGCTATGAGCCATACCATGAAGGGTCATCCAAAATGGACAGATCAGAGTGAAAATTTCTAACAAAATGTGGCCCACTGGAGGGGGAAATGACAAACCACTCTAGTATTCTTTGCAAGAACTCCATGAATAGTATGAAAATGCAAAAGATCCTATACTGGAAGATGAGACCCCATGGTAGCAAGGTGTCCAGTATGCTGCTGGGGAAGAGTGGAGGGCAATAACTAATAGCTTTAAAAACAAAGAAGCAGCTGGGCCAAAGCAGAAATGATGCCTAGTTATGAATGTGTCTGGTGGTGAAAGTAAAGTCTGGTGCTGTAAAGAGCAATATTGCACAGGAACCTGGAATGTTATGTACATGAATCAAGGTAATTAGACGTGGTCAAGCAGCAGAGGTCAAGAATGATCACAGACATCTTAGTAATCAATCAGTGCACTAAAATGGATGGGAATATGAGAATTTAATTCAGATAAAGATTATATCTACTACTGTAGGCAAGAATCCCTTAGAAGAAAAGGAGTAGCCCTCATAGTCAACAAAAGCCAGATATGCAGTATAGGAGTGCAGTCTTAAAAGTGACAGAATGATTTCAATTTGTTTCCTAGGCAAACTATTCAACATCACAGTAATCCAAATTTATGCCCCAACCATTAATGCCAAAAAAGCTGAAGTTGATCAGCTCTAGAAAGACCAACAAAACATTCCAGAATGAATTCCAAAAAAAGATGTCCTTTTCATCCTAAGGGACAGATGCAAAAGTAGGAATTCAAGAGGTACCTGGAATAACAGGGAAGTTTGGTCTTTGAGTATAAATTGAAGCATGACAAAGGCTAACAGAGTTTTGTCTAGAGAACACACTGGTTATAAAAATACCATTTTCCAACAACCCAAGAGCCCACTCTACACATGAACATCACCAGATGGTCAATACTGAAATAGGATTGACTATGTTCTTTGCAGCCAAAGATGGAAATGTTCTATATAGTTAGTAAAATCAAGACCTAGAGCTGACCATGGCTCAGAGCATGAGCTCCTTATTGCACAATTCAGGCTTAACTTGAAGATAGTAGGGAAAACCACTATGCCAATCAGGTATGACCTAAGTCAAATCCCTTATGATTATATAGTGGAAGTGACAAATGGATTCAATGGACTAGATCTGAAAGAATGGACTAGTGCCTGAAGAATTATGGATAGAGATTTGTAACATCACAAAGGAGACTGTGATCAAAACCATCCCAAAGAAAAAAATTTGCAAGAAGGCAAAGTAAAGCAAAGAGTCAGTGATGCTATCTAACCATTTCATCTTCTGCCACCTCATTCTCCTTTTGCCTTCAGGCCTACCCAGCATCAGGGTCTTTTCCAGTGAGTCAACACTTAGTGTCAGGTATCCAAAATATCGGAGCTTCAGATTCAACAATAGTCCTTCCAATGAATATTCAGAGTCTATTTACTTTAGGATTAACTGGGTTCAGGTTTGATCTCCTTGCAGTCCAAGGGATTCTCAAGAATCTTCTCCCGCACCACAGTTTAAAAGCACCAGTTCTTCAGTGTTGAGCCTTCTTTATGGTCCAACTCTCACATTCGTACAAGACTACTGGAAGAATCATAACTTTGACTATATGGAAATTTGTTGGAAAAGTGATGTCTCTGTTTTTTAATATGCTGTCTAGTTTGGTCATATTTTTTCTTCCAAGTAGCAATCATCTTTAAATTTCATGACTGTAGTGACCAGGCACAGTGATTTTGGAGCCCAAGAAAATAAAAACTGTCACTACTTCCAATTTTTCCCCTTCTATTTGTTATGAAGTGATGGGGCCAGATCCCAAGATATTATTTTTTTTAATGCCAAGTTTTAAGCTAGCTTTTTACTCTCCTCTTAATTAGAGGCACCTTAGTTCCTCTTCACTTTCTGCCATTAAAGTGGCATTATCTGCATTTCTGAGGTTGTTGATATTTCTCCTGGCAAACTTGATTCCAGCTTGCGATTCATCCAACCCGGCATTTCACATGATGTACTCAGCAAATAACTTAAATAAGCAAGGTGGCAAACCTTCCCAGTTTTGAACCAGTCAGTTGTTCCACGTCTGGGTTTGTTGCTTCTTGACCCTTATACAAGTTTCTCAGGTGATAGGTAAGGTGGTCTGGTACTCACATTTAAGAATTTTTCACAGTTTTTATGATACACCCAGTCAAAAGTATTAGCATAATCAATGAAGCAGAATTAGATGTTTTTCTGGAATCCCTTTGCTTTTTCTATGATCCAACAAATGTTGTCAATTTGATCTCTGGTTCCTCTGCTCCCTGAGACTCAGCTTGTACATCTGGAAGTTTTTGATTCATGTTCAAGTCTAGCTTGGAGAATTTTAAGCATAAACTGACTAGCATGTAAAATAAGCACAATTTGTACAATAGTTGCAAAATTCTTTGCAATTGCCTTTCTTTGGGATTGAAATGAAAACTGACCTTTTCCAATTCTGTGGCTATTGCTGAGTTTTCCAAATTTACTGATATAATGAGTGTAGAACTTTAACAGCATCATCTTTTAGGATTTTAAATCACTCAGCTGGAATTATGTCATGTCCACTAGCTTTGTTCATATTAATGCTTTATAAGACCTACTTGACTTTACACTCTAGGATGTCTGGCTGTAGGTGAGCGACCACACTATGATGGTTATCTGGATCATTTAGACCATACTTAATAGTTCTGTGTATTCTTGCCACCTCTTCTTAATCTCTTCTGCTTCTGTTAGGTCCTTAAACTTTCTGTCCTTTATAGTTTCCATACCTGCATGAAATATTCCCTTGATAGCTCCATTTTTATTGAAGAGAAATCTAGTTTTTCCCAGGCTATTTTTTTACTCTATTTTTTCCATTGGTAATTTAGAAAGGCATTCTTTTCTGCCTTGCTGTTATCTAAAACTCAGCATTCAATTGGATATATATTTCCCTTTCTCCCTTACCTTTCACTTGTCTTTCCTTAGCTATCTGTAAAGCCTCCTCAGACAACCATTTTGCCTTCTTACATTTCTTTTTCTTTGGGATGGTTTTGATCACTGCCTCCTGTACAGTGTTATGAACCTCTGTCCATAGTTCTTCAGGCACTCTGTCTATCATTTCTAATCCCTAGGATCTATTTGTTACTGTCACTTGATAATTGAATGGGATTTTAGTTAGGTTTTACTGAATGACCTACTGACTTTCCCTATGTTCTTCAATTTAAGCCTAGATTTTTCAATAAGGAGCTCATGGGCTGAGCCACTGTCAGCTCCAGGTGTAGTTTTTACTGACTGTGTAATGCTCCACCATCAAATCCTCATGACGATTATTTACTATTCATTAAGTGGAACTGAATCATCATAAATATCTTCACCTTGACTTCACTGAGGAGGAGAAGCAGAAAGAAATGGTGGTCATGCTGCTTCAAGGTGGTAGAAAGGGAGAGGTGGAGGATGTGGAAGGGGAGGCAGGAGACACAGGAACATTTGGTGTAAATTTATGAGAAATACATTGTAATTTCTGTCTGACATTTTTGCCTTTTCATTTTTCTAGAAATATTTCCATACAATACCAATCTTTCTTTCACCACTTTCTGTAGTTTGTGTGCTCATGTCATACCAGGGTCCATGTTTTAAAAGACCTCAAATGCAGTTTTGAATCATCAGAACCCTTCTGTCAAACTGTCTAATGTCAATTTGTTTTCTGGAACTGCTTCTGCTGTATTGCTACTTCTTCATCTGGTTTGAAAAAAACTCATCACCATCATGTTGTCTCCTGTTAATCCCTCTAGTGTGGTATTTTGTGCTTCTCAGATGGCTCAGTGGTAAAGAAATTGCCTGCTAATGCAGGAGACACAGGAGATGTAGGTGCAATCCCTGAGACAGAAGATCCTATAGATGAGGAAATAGCAACCTGCTCCAGTATTCTTGCCTGGAAAATCCCATGGACAGATGAGCCTGGCAGGCAACAGTCCATGGGTTCAAAAAAGATGGACACAATTAAATGACATGACTAAATGTGGTGTTCATTATCTCTTGAATTTCTCTAAGATCCATATCTTGAAATCCTTCATTTCCTACTCTTTTTTGCCATATCCACAATGTCTTGCATGATTTGATTAATTAGCTCTGTAATAAATCATGTGAAGTCTTGGACAACATCTGGACCCAGTTTTCTCCAACAGAAATATGCTATCTTGAACCTGATGGCTTTAATGGTATCCTCTATAACAACAATGGCCTATTCAATTGTGTAATCATTCCAAACTTTCACAATTTTCTACAGGTTTCTTTTCTATTGTGATGACAGTCCTTTCCATAGAGTACTGTGTACAATGAGCCTTAAAAGTCCTTGCACCCCCCTGTTCTAGAGTCTGAATTAGAGACATTGTGTTTGGGGGGAGGTAGACCACTTAAATGCCTTTGGTATTGAATCCATGGGTTTCTGGGTGATGAGGGATATTGTCCAATGTTAAAAGAACTTTAAAAGGCAGTGCTTTACTAGGCAAATGCTTCCTAATTTCAGGGACAAAGAATCAATGGAAGCAATACAGAAAAAGGGTTCTGGTTGTCCAGGTCTTCTTATTGTGCAACCAGAAGACAGGCAGCTTTTGCGTGTAATTTCCCTTCAACACTCAAGTGTTAGCAGCTTTATGGATAAGGGCAGTTCTGATCAGAACCCAACTACATTTTCAGAAAACAATAGAGTTAGCCTTACCTCCTTGCCTTAAATCCTAGTGCTCACTCCTCTTTCTTACTAATAAATGTCCTCTGTAGCGTTTTTTTTCCAAATAGGAAACTTATTTTTATTAAAACTTGCTCAGCTTTTGTAAATAGTGCTGCAGTGAACGATGGGATACATGTGTCTTGTTAAATTTTGGTTTCCTCAGGGTGTATGCCTGGGGTGGGATTGCTGGGTCATATTTTACAATAGCTAGAACATGGAAGCAACCTAGATGTCCATCAACAGATGAATGGATAAAGAAATTGTGGTACATATACACAATGGAATATTACTAGGCCATAAAAAAGAACACATTTGAGTCAGTTCTGACGAGGTGGATGAACCTAGGACCTATTATACAGAGTTAAGTGAGTCAGAAAGAGAGAGATAAATGCTGTATTCTGACACATATATACAGAATCTAGAAAAATGGTACTGAATAATTATTCACAGGACAATAATGGAGAAACAGATGTAGAGAATAGACTTATGGACATGGGGAGAGTGGAGGAGAGGGTGAGTTGTAAGGAAAAAGTAACATAGAAAGTTACACTACCATTTGTAAAATAGATAGCCAATGGGAATTTGCTGTATGGCTCAGGAAGCTCAAACAGGTGCTCTGAGTGAAAACAGAGGGGTGGCATGGGGAGGAAGATGGGACAGAGTTTCAAAAGGGAGGGGACATTTGCATACCCATGGCTGATTCATGTTGAGGTTTGACAGAAAACAGCAAAATTCTGTAAAGCAATTATCCTTCAGCAGAAAATAAACAAATTAAAAAAAAAAAAAAAAAAAAAAAAGCCTTTTCAGGAAGATATCCATTCTCCTTAATGATTTGCTTAATGGCATCTGGGAACTTGTCTGTTGACTCTTGGTCAGCAGAAGCTGCTTTTCCTGTTTTCTTGACATTTTTAAAAACAAATGTCTTTCTAAATTATCAAACTATCCTTTTCTGGCATTTAGTTCTCCAGCTTTAGATTCTTCTCCTTCCTTTGGTCTAAGTTTTCATGTAATGGGTTTATTTTTTTTAAACCATATAAGTCTATAGGTATGTCTTTCTTATGTTAATTCTGCCAAAATCTGCATTTTTAATATGAGATAAAAGTTATTTTACAAAAAATGCAAGGTTTTCACACCAGATTGTGTAGCTGCATCAGCTGTTTTTCTTTTATTAATTTCTTCATCTTTTATTTAAACAATGAATTTATCTTGAAGTAGTGGGCAAGTACTGCAGTTGCATATCTCAATCTATAATACATATCAAGCAATTTAACATTTTCTTATCATGCCGTGCCTTTTCTCTGCTTCTTGGGAACCCTTCCAGCATCATTGGTGGCACTTGCTATGGGTCCCATATTATTATTCACCATTATTGGTGAATTGAACTAAATACATGAAAAATATACAAGAATCATAAGAGATCACTTTTTACTGTGATATGCAACTTACCAGAGAGATGGACTATTCATGGCATCACATGGCATTTTAAGTAGATATAACACTTGAGCTAACCACAAAAGCAATAAGAGGATATTGTGAAATTATTTCTGTAGAATCATATGTACTAGGGTGATTTTATGCAGTTGTGATTTAATACTGCATCTTCACATTTGTGTATGTTTTTCTCAACTGGGAATGGTGCTGCTTATGGTTTGTAAAAGTTTATGTGCATAAGTATGTATAAGTTTTAACATAATAACAAATTTGTATATATTTTATGCTAGGGCATGATAAAAGAGACTAGAATCTACATATATTTTATGCTATGTATTGTCATCCACCTTATTTAATTTTTTTAATTTTTATTTTTACTTTATTTTACTTTACAATACAGTATTGGTTTTGCCATACATTGACATGAATCCACCATGGGTGTACATGAGTTCCCAATCGTGAACCCCCCTCCCACCCCATATCATCTCTCTGGATCATCCCCGTGCGCCAGCCCCAAGCATCCTATATCGTGTATCGAACATAGACTGGCAATTCATTTATATGCAGAGTACATTATGAGAAATGCCAGGCTACAGGAAACACAAGGTGGAATCAAGATTGCTGGGAGATATATCAAGAACTTCAAGTATGCAGATGATACCACACTTATGGCAGAAAATGAAGAGTAATTTAAAGAGCCCCTTGATAAAGGTGAAATAGGGGAGTGAAAACCTGGCTTAAAACTCAACTATCATAAAATGAATATCATGGCATCTGGTCCCATAACTTCATGGAAAACAGATGGGAAAACAATAGAAACAGTGACAGACATTATTTTCTTTGGTTCCTAAATCTCTGCAGATGGTGACTGCAGTCATGAAATTAAAAGAAGCTTGCTCCTTGGAGGAAAAGTTATGACACACCTAGATAGCATATTAAAAAGCAGAGACAATGCTTTGCAAACAAAGGCCCATCTAGTCAAAGCTATGGTTTTTCCAGTAGTCATGTATGGATGTGACAGTTGGACTGTAAAGAAGACTGAGCATTGAAGAATTGATGCTTTTTAACTGTGGTGTTGGAGAAGACTTTTGAGAGTCCCTTGAACTACAAGGAGATCAAACCAGTCTTTCCTAAAGGAAATAAACCCTGAATATTCATTGGAAGGACTGATGCTGAAGCTGAAGCTCCAATATCTGGCCACCTGATGTGAACAGCCAACTCATCGGAAAAGATCCTGATGCTGGCAAAGATAAAGGCTGTAGGAGAAGGGGATGCCAAAGGTTGAGATGGTTGGATGGTATTACCGACTCAATGGACATAAATTTGAGCAAACTCCAGGAGATCAGGACAGGGAAGGCTGGCATGCTGCAGTCCATGGGGTCGCAAAGAGTTGGACATGACTGAGGGACTGAACCACCCAATCCTACGTTTCAGGCAAATTCTTTTTTTTTTTTTTTTAATTAATTTATTTTTTTGAGAGTCCCTTGGACTGCAAGGAGATCCAAACAGTCCATCCTAAAGGAAATCAGTCCTGATTAGGCAGATCAAAAATATATATGTTTATTTTTAATTGTAGGATAATTATTTTATAATATTGCAATGGTTTTTGTCATATATGAATATTAATCAGCCAGAAGAATGCATGTTTTCCCACCCTGAACACCCTGCCCTTGTATCCTTTCCCAACCCATCCCTCTGTGTTTTCCCTGAGCACCAGTTTTGGGTGTCCTGCTTCATGCATTGAATTTGCACTGGTCATCTATTTTAAATATGGTAATATATGCATATTCATTGCTATTCTCTGAAATCATCCCACTCTCAGGTAGATTCTTTGTCACTGAACTACACTGAAGTTTGATTGCCATGGTTTAAATAGTGGTTTGATCATATACTAGATGTGTGACTGTAGACTGCTTCTTTCATCCTCTTGTACCTAATGTCCACTTTGATAAAATAAGGATAACTAAATGCCTGTTTTATAGTGTTGTTGTAGAAATTGAATGAATATGTGTGTATAAAGTGATTAGAACAAGGCCTAAGATGAGAGCTCAGTGAATATTAATAGTTTATAAAACAACTCTCTATTATTGTAAACTTGAATTTATAAATAAAAAGAAAATGGTAAATGGTATCATGCTCTTATACACAAATACCAAAAGTTTAAAGTCTTTATTGCCATGGGCTATTAGAGAGAAATTTCTCTATGACCAGAACAAACAGAGATTTCATGTAAAAGGCTTTTTTTTTTTTCTGTAAAGAGGTCATTTTTATTATTTAGCAATTATATAAACAAAGGTAAGTAAATTTCCTGTTTTTTTTTTTTTTTTTTTTCCATCTGCCCTCTAGTACCCTACTCAAACTCTCAAGGATTTACTCTGATTACCCTTGATTGCCTTTCCCTATCATTAGGCTCTCCTGATATCAAAACTTAAACATTTTTCTAGAGAATTACTTTCTCCTATTGCATTCTTTGTTGACTTCACAGATTGGCCCTTAGCAAACAAAGAGACCCACTGCCTGTTTCAGTGTGCTGAGCTTTAATTTCATGCTCCACTAGGAAGAAGATTCCTTGATGTTATTCCTAGTAGCCATTTGGAATGGGGTGAAGTAGGGAGAACAGGGCAATAGCGGAGATTTAAGTTGACTTGAAATTTCTAATAGTTGATAGCTTGTGGCAAACAATAATAGACAGTTCCTTAGTAAAACAATTTTAATCAAAAGTAAGCTGCATTACCCTCTGATTTTTTTCCTCCTTGAATATTCAATTTACATTCATTCTAGGCATCTATGAATCAGAATTTAAAATACTATAATTTTAAAAAACTCATTCATATTACAAATCTCTCTTTTATACACATATATTTATAAATAACATACTTTTTTTTAACTGAATGATCCAAAATAAGTGAATAATTTTGAAGGCAGAAATCATATCCTAGCATTTAGCACAGTACCTGGCATAGAACAGGCACTCTCAGTACATGCTTATTAAATGAATAAATACCATTTTTTAATCAGATAGTACATTTTTATTCATCTAACATTTATTCTACATTTTCCGGGTTGCAATCCCAATGGAAAGCAGGTTCTCCGTCATTTACCTAATCAGTGTTCAACATATTCTTCCCATGAATCAATACTGTTAGCCTCCTGTTATAGAAAGGGAAAAATAGATCATATAGTTTAAGATAACATCCCCAGAACATAAAATAGGGCAAATTCATAGATGAAAATGATGGAACCCAAGATTTCTTAATGTTTTTGCTATAACATAAAGAATTTCAAATGCTTGCAGAGAAGGAAGTCTCAATTAGAGCTTTCATATTCGTACTACTTGATTAAACAAATGAATACAAGATTATGAAACATGCAATATATCAAAGTGAAAGGAATTAGTATTGTTGTCTATGCATGTGTGTGTATATGTTTATGTGTGTGTGTGTTGCATGTATATTTTAGATGAATGGGCGCAGGTAAGTAAAAAACTGGATGGACCAGAGGGAGGTTCCAGTTGGCATGTAATAAATGATGATGAATATACAGAACGAATGTAAATACAGATCTTAAGTTCTAAGTTGAAGATTTAATATTTTATGAGAAAGAGTAAATCCAAGATTGATTCTTCAGCTGTAAATGCATCAGAGTAATGTTCTGATCCTTAGGCACGTGAAGTGTCATGAGGGGAAACTTTTTTTTCATTCTGCTACTGCTTGAACTTTGTTTGTTTTTGGCCCAGTATAGTTCATAACACTATGCTAATTTAGCATGGAGGTCTTTCTTCTCTTGCATATTATTATTTCAAGTATTTGGTAAGCTTTTATATATGTTTGGCCCAATATCTGCTGGAGCTTGTATTTCCAGAACATAGTCATAAGCAATCAGCAATTTACAAACATTTGTCTCAGAAATTTGCAAGTATGCTCAAAGCCCAAAGAGCTGGAAGAATTTCCTGGAGAACTAGAAGCATATTGTAAGACCCGCTTTAAGGTTCTTGTGGTTTGTCATGTATTCCTGAGAAAAACAGATTGCATAAAATGTTCACTTAATGCAACCTTGCTTTAAGCTTTTGCTGCTGCCAAGTCACTTTAGTTGTGTCCGACTCTGTGCGACCTCAGAGATGGCAGTCTACCAGGTTCCCCCGTTCCTGGGATTCTCCAGGCAAGAACACTGGAGTGGGTTGCCATTTCCTTCTCCAATGCATGAAAGTGAAAAGTGAAAGTGAAGTCGCTCAGTCATGTCGGACCCTCCGTGACCCCACGGAGTGCAGGCTACCAGCCTTTAGGGAGGTTATAGCCCACTGTAATTACTATTAGCAGATCAATTATCATACAACAAGTTTGATAACTATAAAAGCAAATATAGAAATAATAGATTTAAGATTATAGCTTAAGCTTTGTCTCACCAAAATGTACAGTTATCAGCAGACAGTTTTGAGGCCACAGACAACCTGTTAAGCCATGGAACTCTACCAAGCGAGATTTCTGTCCTATTTTTTGGCTCTTGAAGTTGTCATAGTAGTTGATGCCCTAGCATAATTTTGTTGTTCTTTCTTTTTTTTTTTTTTTTAATGTTTTGCAGGTTTATTTAATGTCTTTTTTTTAGATTTTTATTTTTACTTTATTTTACTTTACAATACTGTATTGGTTTTGCCATACATTGACATGAATCCACCACGGGTGTACATGTGTTTCCAAACATGAACCCCCCTCCCACCTCCCTCCCCATAACATCTCTGTGGGTCATCACCGTGCACCAGCCCCAAGCATGCTGTATCCTGCGTCGGACATAGACTGGCGATTCGATTCTTACATGATAGTATACATGTTACAATGCCATTCTCCCAAATCATCCCACCCTCTGCCTCTCCCTCTGAGTCCAAAAGTCCGTTATACATATCTGTGTCTTTTTTGCTGTCTTGCATACAGGGTCGTCATTGCCATCTTTCTAAATTCCATATATATGTGTTAGTATACTGTATTGATGTTTTTCTTTCTGGCTTACTTCACTCTGTATAATCGGCTCCAGTTTCATCCATCTCATCAGAACTGATTCAAATGAATTCTTTTTAACGGCTGAGTAATACTCCATTGTGTATATGTACCACAGCTTTCTTATCCATTCATCTGCTGATGGACATCTAGGTTGTTTCCATGTCCTGGCTATTATAAACAGTGCTGCGATGAACATTGGCGTACATGTGTCTCTTTCAATTCTGGTTTCCTCGGTGTGTATGCCCAGCAGTGGGATTGCTGGGTCATAAGGTAGTTCTATTTGCAATTTTTTAAGGAATCTCCACACTGTTCTCCATAGTGGCTGTACTAGTTTGCATTCCCACCAACAGTGTAGGAGGGTTCCCTTTTCTCCACACCCTCTCCAGCATTTATTGCTTGCAGATTTTTGTATCGCAGCCATTCTGACTGGTGTGAAGTGGTACCTCATTGTGGTTTTGATTTGCATTTCTCTGATAATGAGTGATGTTGAGCATCTTTTCATGTGTTTGTTAGCCATCCGTATGTCTTCTTTGGAGAAATGTCTATTTAGTTCTTTGGTCCATTTTTTGATTGGGTCGTTTATTTTTCTGGAATTGAGCTGCATGAGTTGCTCGTATATTTTTGAGATTAGTTGTTTGTCAGTTGCTTCATTTGCTATTATTTTTCTCCCATTCTGAAGGCTGTCTTTTCAATTTGCTTATATTTTCCTTTGTTGTGCAGATCGCTTACTCCCCTCCCTCACATTTTGTGTCCCAGTAATACCATATAGAGATTTCCACAGCTCCCCTGCTGTTCCTTGCTATATCATTGATAATCATGCTGTCTTTTCTGCTGCCAATATTTTTTCTTCTACTCATTATTTCAGATTCAACTCATTTTGCAATTTTCTCCAAGAGACTTCCATGAACACAGAGATTGGGTATCTACTGTCTGAACCCAACAGTTAGTTCTCACTGACATATTTGTAGCTCTGTCTACTGCTTTCCATGTGCATTTCAGGTCAGAGTCTGTATCTTATTCACATTTCTAGCTCTCAATGCCTCAAACAATCCAAGACCCAGTACTGAGACTCAATAATTTTTGTTGTTGTTGA
This sequence comes from Budorcas taxicolor, assembly GCF_023091745.1. NCBI lineage: Eukaryota > Metazoa > Chordata > Mammalia > Artiodactyla > Bovidae > Budorcas > Budorcas taxicolor. Next base: position 3,466,976 of record NC_068924.1, on the reverse strand, counting down.
GCTTTAGGTAGTTCACAGAGAATGTAGAAGTCCAATTTGAGTATTCGCAGAAACATTTCTAGTAGACTTAAAAGGTAAAGGGAGCTTTTCATTTCATCTTAACCAATCAGAACCCAAAGATCCATTAGACACAGGGGATTATAACTTTTCAACAGAATAATAAGGTTGTTGTAATTTATTAGTTTTTAGAGGGGAATTATAAAGACAAATTAGCATATGTGAGGGGCAGATACTAAGGAAATCTGTCACGGCATCAGTATTTAGTCTGGAAAATAAGATTGGAGTCTTAGGGATTCTGGGGCCTCATTTGTGCATGTTAACTGTAAAATCAGATCTTTTTTAAAAAATGAAGAAAAATATGGCAGAATTTAATCGGGAGATAAACAAGGTGAATTCAATACATTTTTGTGGAGAGATCTTTTCGAGTATTTCTTTCTTTTTTTTTTTTTTTTAAGAACTAGCTTCTCAATCCTGAAGGGTTGAAAATTGTAGTGATCCAGGAGCCTCAGTCTGACAGTATTATGGCAGGCTGGAATTTGACAGATCACTCTCCTTCAGGCCAAAGTAAGTTTAGGGTTCTGTGGCCAGGGCTCCAGGGCAGTAGGAGTGCTGGCCTCTGAATGCTGACTTGAATGATTAATGTGGTAATCTGTGTTAGTGTGGGTCAAAGAGAGGAACTGATATTCCAGATTTATCCAGTGGTCATTTTCCTGGGTCCTGTACAATATCATTGTTGGAGATGTGACCACAAGTAAGATTCTATAATGCAAGCAACAGAAGAGCAGAAGAAACACAACTTGAGAGGTTCATTCAGCATGTGTTAGGGACAGTGGTAACTGATGGGACTTTCTTCATTGCTGAGATTTACAGTTATAGATAAATTGTCTTTCCTATTCCTTTGGTTTCTTAAAGTAATAATGAAAAATTCCAACCAGATTCACAGCCAGGTTATGAAGGAAAGTCTCTAGCAAAACAATTTTACAATGTCACATGCAGATCATTTGAAAAGGTACTGTAGTATATATTATATTTTATAATAAATGGTAGAACAGAAAATTCTTTTGAGCTTGAGGCTAACTAATTATTGCTTTACCATGTGTCTATTGAAAAGAGGGAACTCCTCACCCATATGATCCTCTTCTTTTCCTGTTCTAGTTTGACATCATCCTCACTTGCTTAGACTGTGGTGGTGGTTTAGTCACTAAGTCATGTCAGACTCTTGCCACCCCATGGACTGTAATCCACCAGGCTCCTCTGTCCATGGGATTTCCCAGGCAAGGATACTAGAGTAGGTTGCCATTTCCTTTTTCAGGGGATCTTCTTAAGCCAGGGATCGAACCCAGGTCTCATGCATTGTAGGCTGATTCATTACAGACAGAACCATTTGCCTAGATTATTCAGTGACATTATTTCTTCAGTCTATCTCCTTATTTTAATTCATGCTCCAAATATTCTTCACAACTTTTGTGAACCTAATCTTATTCTACTAAGCAGTCGAAAAATTTTGATGACTACAGCATGGATTTTTATTCACTTAACAAATCTCATTAAATATTGCTGCTTGATCACTTTCTACCATTCTCCTTCGTCCTAGGACTACTTTTTTGTAAGCTATCCTCCTTAGACAGGATAAAAAAGTCATAAACTAAAGGAAGTCTTGGGATGTTACTGATTTGTTGAAATCTAGATTTAATTCTGATAATTAATGTTTTGATAAGTTCCAAGAAATTGTCTAAAAATATCCAAAGTACACTCAAAAATTAATATAAATAAAGAAGTGCAAAAAGGATTTTTGTGTAAGTTTTTTAAAAAGTGCTTTCTTCTCCATGGAAAACACTGAGACCCAGATTTGTTAATTGAGTTCTCCTGGACTGAGCAGTTAGTCAAAATTAAAGGCAAACTGAGACAGCAAATTCCTGTTTCCAAGTTCTATAACCAAAGAGGTAGCCAAGATCCCTTTGTATGTGTATTGTGTGTTTGAACTGATAGTGTGAAAGAAATTTCATTCTTCTAAATGAAAAAGCTTGTTTCCTTCGTGTAATGTTACAATTCCTTTGTAGCTCTAAGAATCAGTTGTATAAAATATATCACTCCTGGCAGCAGAAGTAGAAAAGATAAAATACATTTCATTGTAATGAGAAACTACACATTTTCTAGGTTTCCTGCACAGTTGATGAGCACAGTCGACGTGGACTTGATCTTTGGGTTTTAAACCTTATTTTTATAATATTCTTAGATTTTATGTGGCTCTTTCAGCTTTAAAATACATAATGCATATGTTGCTGCTGTTCAGTCACCCAGTCGTGTTGTGACATTTTGCTACCCCATGCACTGCAGCACACTAGGTCTTCTTGTCCCTCACTGTCTCCTGGAGTTTTCCCACATTCATGTTCGTTGCATCAGTGATGCCATCCAGCCATCTCATCCTCTGACTCCCTCTCCTTCTGCCCTGAATCTCTTTCAGCATCAGAGACTTTTTCCAATGAGTTGCCTGTTCATATCATATGACCAAAATACTGGAGCTTCAGCTTCAACATCAGTCCTATCAGTGAATATTCAGGGTTGATCTCCTTTAAGATTGACTGGCTTGATCTCCTTCCTGTCCAAGGGACTTTTCAGGAGTTTTCCCTATCATCACTGTTTGAAAGTGTCAATTCTTTGGCATTCTGCCTTCTTTACAGTCCAGCTCTCACAACCATACTTGACCACTGGGAAGACCATAGTCTTGACTATGTGGACCTCTGTTGGCAGAGTAATATCTCTGCTTTTCAACATACTCTGTAGGTTTGTCATTGCTTTCCTGCCAAGAAACCGTCATCTTCAGCTTTCGTAGCTGCAGGCACCATCTGCAGTGATTTTGGAGCCCAGGAAGAGGAAATCTGTCACTATTTCCACATTTTCCCATTTTTGCTTCTATTTTCCATGCATGAAAGGGGCCAGATGCCATGATCTTAACTTTTTTTTCTTTTTATGGGTAGCCTTAACCCAGCTCTTTCACTCTACTTCTTCACCCTCATCAAGAGACTCTTTAGTTCCTCTCTGCTTTCTGCCATTAGAGTGGAATCATCTGCATATATAAGATTTTTGTTGTATATATTAAGATGCACTTCTGTTCTTCTTATGACATCTTTCTCAAAATATCTTTTAAGACATTAATTCAGTAATTTAGGAAGCACATAGTACTTTTGGAGATAGATTTGAAGATCATTAGAAATTTGATTTGTCGTCAATTCACATACATGAAAAAAGACTGTGAAAGAAATGCCAAATAATCACACATCACACTATAATAAGGAAAAATACTAGTTGTTAAATAGTTTTAATTTTCATTATATACTGCTCTTAGTTCAAAAGAAGTGTATCTTATGATTCAATCTATTTCTCTTCCTAAATGCCTTTTATAATATGTCTTCCTGTTTTCAAATGTTGGGCAAAAGAAGCACCAAGTAGGCAGAAACACTGTCTTATTTGTTAAGCTTTATTAAGCCATAAAGCTTAATTGAACTCAATATATCTTACTTCATGCCTTGCTGCTGCTGCTGCTCCTAAGTTGCATCAGTTGTGTCCGACTCTGCAACCCCATAGATGGCAGCCCACCAGGCTCCTCTGTCCCTGGGATTCTCCAGGTAAGAATACTGGAGTGGGTTGCCATTGCCTTCTCCGACTTCATGTCTTAGCCTGAGGCAAACATGGTAATGTGGGACTTTGCTTTTTTACTGATAATATACAATTGGTATATTTACAGCTTCCACATACAATCATATATAATGTTACATTATACAAAAAAAAGTAAAAACATAAGTTTTACATGTCTGCTGCTGTAGGACACAGAATAATCATTTATCTTGCATCCATAGCTATAATTTGATTATAAAACAATGTTACTGAAATTGAAAAATTAATTTTTATGGTTTGTTGAGTTGTTGAATAGGATGTATGCTTTGTTTAATTATAAACTCCCAGGATATCAGTGCATAACTTGTCTTCTTCTTTCTACAATCATCTTTGTGACACTCCAAAAACTTACAATCCTGCCTTCCTAACCCCACAAACTACCCTTCACTCTTGTGAATGAACTAAGGTGACTGTATTACTTCGAATATGGGTTATTGGGGAAGTATTTTTTTCAAAAAAATATTTTCTGTATAACTTATTTAACTAGAATATTATTTTCCCATTGTATAGATATATTGCTTACATTTTTATATGTTAAAACAACAATACAATGAAGTTTTAGGATCATGACAGTTTTAATATTATAATAAAATGGAAATAATTTTATCATATACTGACTATTCTATTCAAGTTCATTTAAAAAATTAAGCCTGACCTATTCAGATATGACTATTTCAGTTCTCTCTTCATTATTTCCTAGTTTAGTTGTCTGTTTTAACATCTGAAGTAACTTCTTATTGTATCTATTAATGATTTTACAATGAAACCCTAAGATAAAAGGAATAATGGAAATTTCTATTGAATGGGAAAGAATGCTAATTTTCAAAGGAATGAGAAAATAAGTCTGTTATATTCATCCTAAAGCCAATTATAAAATAAAACAACAAATTTTAAAGCACATTTTGTCAGGTTATTTTGAAGGCTTTGGCAGCTTAAATGTAATTAGATATTTCCTTGTGTCTATATGCATGTCCATGGTTTATAGATTTTACACATCCACTCCTGCTGTTTCTGGAAATAACTGTTTACTTCAAAATGCATTCTAATCCCCTATCAAAATACTTTAATTTAAGAAAATTCATGAAAGTAACAACATACAGAAGCTGCATTATGAAACCAATTTTCCTTCTTGAAGAGAAGCAGACATATGAGTAGGAAGTTATGTCAGTCATATGGGGTTTTTTAAATTATGGGACATAGACAAAGTTGACTTGCTGTAACTTCTTAACTTAAATTGATGATCCTGTTACTTTGTTTCAAATGTCCCTTCTTCATGCCAGACTACTCCACCAGCCCGAGCTAGGAAGAGATTCCAAGCACTCTATATCTAGCTTACCTCTTCACACTAACCAAAGCTATTTTCAGTATTTTATAAGATGTTATAATAGTTAATTATATGCAAGTATAGAAAAAATAATTTAGTAAGCAATCATAATGTGTGGTCATTGTGCCAATCACTATGTTTTGTTTTAATTAGCCATCACAAAAATTCTGTGAGATTCTCAAATTCTTCATTATTTTCATTCCTCAATGAAGAACCTTAGGAAAGGTAAAACAACTAGCCCAAGATCATAAGAACATGAACTCAAGAGCTGGCGTTTGAATTTGGCTCTTCCTATCAGGTGGCCAAAGTATTGGAGATTCAGTTTCATCAACAGTCCTTCCAGTGAAGTTGCAGTAAGAGCATAATGTTTATTTTCTTTGAAAAAATGAAGTGGGTAGTTAGAATATGCTATCTAGTAATTTTATTTTGGCACAGAAAAAGAAAGATGTTATAAGAAATATCTGATGTGGTACAGAGTGCTGGGTCTCATTAGGCTGCTGTTGTTCAGTTACCAAGTCATATCCAACTATTCACAATCCCATGGACTACAGTGTGCCAGGTTTCCCTGTCTCTCACCACCTCCCAGAATATCCCCAAGTTCATGTTCATTGAATCATTGATGCCATCCAACCATCTCATCCGCTGACATCCTCTTCTCCTCTGCCTTCAATTTTTACCCTGCATCAGGGTCATTTCCATTGAGCCCACTGTTCGCACCAGGTGGCCAAAGTATTGGAGTTTTAGCTGAGAACCATGCATTTCCTGATCAATTTTTCTACAGGAAGACCTGGAGTCAGGTAGTACTGGCCTATGATTATAAGCACAGTCTCTGTTTTGTCTTAAGCTCACTAGAGTCCACATTGTTATTTTGATCTCCTTCCCTCTTAGGAGTGTTTCAGGGTCCTTCCTTACCCCAGCTGCTTGCTCATTGTTCACCTGTTTTCCAGTGATGATGATGGTCTGAAGCCTGAGAAATAAGTTTAAATCCTGGTTCTCACACTTCACTTGGGAGGCTGCACAATACCTGCTGTTCTTACAAAGCTTGTCTTTTCCATTTCAAAGCTATTACTCAACACATATATGACAAGATTGTGGTGAACAGTTGAGGAGCTCTCTCTCTCTCCATATATATTTATATAGTGTGACACATATATGTTTATATATAGATACACACACACACACACACACTTTTACTCTGAAAGCTCTAGTTGGTCATTGTTAAGTTAATTACATTACATAATCTCTCTTGACTGGTTATGTGTTTTGCTTAGTTCTAATTCATGCATGGATTTTTTCCTTTAGTACTAATTTCAACCTGCAGGCTGTGATTTTCTCTTGGCTGTCATGAATTGCCTATCATTGTTATGTTAGTGTGGCCAGCCCGTGCATTTGACTGTCCCTTTTGCACATACTCAGGCATTTGCTAATGTTTAGGCGACTGGCCCAACACTTTTCCCTAAAACTCTGACATTTGAAAAATGGGAGGGTTTTTGTTCTCCTGACAAAGGAGAAGGATACCCTCTTCCTTGTTGCACACTCCCAGGCAGGAAGGCCATTTCCTCAGGATTTAAGGTGAACTAATTGTGTCCAATACAATAGACTCTCTAGGTCCAGGAAAGCGTCCATGCTTTGAAGACATTTATCGCATGTGAAAGGAAGATATACAAGTGGGGCAGCAGACAGTAATTTTAGTTTTGAGCCTCTATTTCATGCCATGTCATGTGAGGAGAAAATATATAAAATATCAGTCAACAACAATAATAATGACAGTAACAATAAGGATAAAAATGCAATCCTTGATTGAGCTTAGGTGTCAGGAGTTTTCTAATCACTGTAAATGTATTAGCTCAATTAATGCTTAAAATAGTTAATATACGAGGTAATGCCATTGCCCTCAGTCTACTGCCTAAAGCCACTTGGTTTGTAAACTATAAAACTGAAATTTGAATACAAGTCTGTATGATTCATTTTGAAACCCATGGTCTTCACAATTATAGTGAAAATATAGATATTATTTACTTTATAGTAAAAAAAAGTTCAAATGTATAACTTTGGTCACATTACTCACAAATAAATAAATTCTTCCAATTACTGAGTTTGGGAAATAGTTAATTGACCTTTCATTGATGTCTCCCAGTGACATTACAGACATTTTTCAAAGAGTGGTTTTAAGTGAACAAAATTTCAAATGTCTGAGAAAAATATAGTGATAAAGCAGCACTTCAAAAACTCAATGCACTGACATAACAAAATATTAAAAAATAATATATAGAAACAGAATATCAATTTTTATTGTTAAAGCATAAAGGAATGGAATTCAGCTTCAAAAGGATGCTCAAAGGACTTTAAGAGCACAACCAAGATTTTATTAGACCACAGTGATCTGCATTAGAAGTCTTTGAAGTTAAATACCCCTAAAAACCTTAAAAGCAATGCAACTTAGAACCCAGAATGAAACTGCTTAAGGCCTCTAATCATCAATTTATATGAGTTTTTGAATCACAAAGGAAAATCATATGAGGACCTTGGTATGTGCATTGTTTGGAAGAAACCACAGAGAATTGAGAAACCGTTGAAACTTAAACTGGTCTTTCCAGAAATAAACTAGTCTTGATTAGATAAAATATTATTATTGCCTTAAAAATAGAGACTTCTTCCCAAAAATCATAGGCTTAAACCTTGTCTCTACAGCTTATTGGCTGCATGGCTTGGGCAAATTGAAGTCTTAGAATCTATAAATTCACATCTGTAAACCATGGTACTTGACCCTACCTTCAAGTATGGATAGAGAATAAGTGATATTAATAATGTCAAGTGCTTGGGATCATGATGAGCACACAGTATATCTTCAATAAAATGCAATTTATGCTTTTATCCTTAGAATTCTTTCTTACTTAAAAATTGTTATTATTCTAACATAATGCATCATTCAGTTCAGTTCATTTCAGTTGCTCAGTCGTGTCTGACTCTTTGTGACCCCATGAATCACAGCACGTCAGGCCTCCCTGTCCATCAACAACTCCTGGAGTTTACTCAAATTCATGTCCATCAAGTTGGTGATGCCATCCAGCCATCTCATACTCTGTTTTCCCCATCTCCTCCTGACCCCAATCCCTCCCAGCATCAGGGTCTTTTCCAATGGTCAACTCTTTGCATCAGGTGGCCAAAGTATTGGAGTTTCAGCTTTAGCATCATTCCTTCCAATGAACATCCAGGACTGATCTCCTTTAGAATGGACTGGTTGGATCTCCTGGTAGTCCAAAGGACTCTCAAGAATCTTCTCCAACACCACAGTTCAAAAGCATCAGTTCTTCGGTGCTCAGTTTTCTTCACTGTCCAACTCTCACATCCATACATGACCACTGGAAAAACCATAGCCTTGATAGCATTTATTTGTTTAGTTCTAGCATTCTCTCCCTTATTTGGGAAATGAGCTCATATATATTTTGGGATACAATGTATATTTTTGTAGAACAAATTCTTTCAATGGAAACATTGAAAACTTGAAAAATACAGGAAAAAAGGTAGAAAAAATTCCATCCCTATTACTTCAAAATAAAACCTTTGAAATACTTTTCTGAACTTTTCATTTCTTTTTCTTTGTATATTTTCACACGGTTAACTCAATAAATATGTGATTAGTCATTTAATAGGCACTAACCATTAACCTAGGAGCAAACATTCATTGTATTGTTTTCACTTCCCACTTTCACATTGTAAGTCAAGCCTGACCTTTTAATCAATATAGTTGCTGATGTTGCAGGAACATAGATTTGGCACATTCCTTACAAGTTGTTCATACAGCTTCTTTGGTTTCCTTGCTTCTTCCATTCAAATGGGATTGATTTTCTTTGACTCTCTTTGGAAATTTCACATAAACTGTCTTTAAGCTGTGATTCTGTGCTGCCCTCAGATGATTGTTGACCTGGGGACTCCTGAATGTGAGTCTTGATCTGGCAAGCCCACCTCCTTCTGTTAAGCAGCTTGCTGCTGCTGCTGCTAAATCGCTTCAGTGGTGTCAGATTCTATGCGACCCCATAAGACGGCAGCCTACCAGGCTCCCCCGTCTCTGGGATTCTCCAGGCAAGAACACTGGAGTGGGTTGCCATTTCCTTCTCCAATGCATGAAAGTGAAAAGTGAAAGTGAAGTCACTCAGTCGTGTCCGACTCTTCGCGACCCCATGGACTGTACCCTTCCAGGCTCCTCCGCCCATGGGATTTTCCAGGCAAGAGTACTGGAGTGGGGTGCCATTGCCTTCTCCAGCTTAGGTACTAGCAAAAAATGTAATTTACTTAGTGAAGGTCTGATTCAACCTCCTGAAAATTACTGTGGACATGACTGACCACACTCACACACATTCATTAATTCAGTCTCAATGATTAGTCACAACCGGTAACTCACTGTATCTCTCAAATTGGAAACTACAGTTTAAAAGCTTTGGAAGCGTAGTCATTCAGTTGCGTCTGACTCTTTGAAACCCCATGGACAGTAGCCCACCGGACTCCTCTGTCCATGAAATTCTCTAGGCAAGAATGTTGGAGTGGATTGCCAGTTCCTTCTCCAGGGCATCTTCCTGATCCAGGGATCAAACCTGGGTCTTCTGCACTGCAGGCAATATTCTTCACCATCTGAGGCATAGGAGAAGCCCAAAAGCTTTGAAAGTTTTCCAAAAATAAGTAAAAAATAAATCCTAAAATTTTAATTTAAAGAGGGACAAAAGATTAGTATGTAATTTTGTTTTCTACAAAATGTACTTTTATTGCTTACAATATCAACACAGTCATGGAGTTACGCAGATATACTTTACAATGTGTGGTTTATTTGAACGTACAAATTAGATTCAGCAAACTCAAGATTCAGTTATATATCATATGGTATATCATAAGGCTTACCAGGAGGGAAACCTCTGAATTTGTTACACGCTCAAACATTTATTCAGTAACAAGTGTGTAAGAGGCTCTGTTAAAGGCCTGAATCCAAAGGTATATAAGCAATTTACCTTCTAAAGAGAACAGTGCATATTATATTCCCATTGAGCTTTGTACATGCTTATTTTACAGCACTGAGCATATGATATTGTTGGGAACTACTCATGTGTCTTGTACACAATGAACTCCATGTTTCTTAAGGCAAGGTGTTGTCCTGTTCTCATTGTCATTTCCCAGAATCTTGCACAAAAGAGTTTTTTAGTAAAATTTTCAGTATTGAGCTGTTCACTTGTAAGAATAAGAAGAGTTAAAAAGTCTGAATGACTTCTACATAAAATGAAGTATCAGGGATCAGATTTACCCTTCCATGAGAAACAACTAAAAAAAATCCAAAATATATGAAGCCATAATTTTCTAAACATTAGACATTAGACAACAAAGGATGGTAATCCCTAAGAAACAAGAAACAAATGACACATGCTCTAGGATTGTCCCAGGTCTCTGCCAGAAAGTTTCTAGGCCACAGAGTCAGGAGACAGAAACTTGTTGGACTCTAGTGGTCTCCTGAGCTGAGGAGAAGAAGCAGTGAGGATGGAGAGACCAAATCACCTCCTTTCTGCTGTAGGATTTTAGAGTACAGGGCACAGTGGAGAGGGGGGAGCTGTGCAGGGAGGGAACTTCAGCAATCTGCAGAGCACCTCCTGAATCTTCTGCAGAATTCTGACTAGTGCTCTGTGTAAGGAAATTACCTGGGATCAGTGCAGCAAGCACCCAAAAGGATTAAAAGAAGCAATACCAACTTGCCCACAGGTTCTGTAAAAATACCTATTCCCACCACTTAGAGTGGAACCTCATATTCATGTGGCCTCAAGTAGAAAGCTCTAAAGGGTCTTGGCTCAGTAAGAAGGCAAATTAATTCTAGATTAAATGCTCTGCTTCCTACTTACAAGGCTTAACAACAAGACCCAAAAGACCTGAACTGTTTCCAAGAAACTTTTATCTCAGTTAAAGCTATCTATCTATATATCAGCTATCTATCATCTATCAGCTGTTTATATTTATGTATATATGTGTGTGCATATATAATTCTATGATATAGTAACAAAATTATATCTAGCTATTGTTCTTTACTTTCTAGTCAGGCTCCACATTTTAAGTGTTTGTGATTATCATGGGGAAATACTTCCTAAGTATAAACCAGGGCATTCTAAGAAAAAGAAGAAAACTTCTGTTGCCACAGGATGAGTATGGCATAAGATTTTGCAGACTTTGTCTATACCAAAACATGATATAAATGAGTCAAGTTTCCGTATCTGCAAACTGAAGGAGGCATTTGGTGTGATCATCCTTTCTAAGGTATTTTTAAAAAACTTAACGTTGATAGCATTTTCATGTTCTTTTCTTTTTTTTAAAAAAGTTTTTTATATATACAATTTTTTTAAAAAACAACCTGATCAATACTGATTATAAATTCAGCAAATGACCAAAGAATGAATGGCAGAAATTTGAAATTTCTGTTTTAGAATTGGAAGGGATTTATTAGGAAATAAAAAATCTCAGGGAATTTTTTAAGGTGAAGGAAAACATGTTTCACAGAAATGTAAATATGGATGGAAATTCAAGTGGCAAAGGTTTTGGGAACTGGGTTTACTATGCACATCTTGTTGACAATAAGATGTTGGTGTGAATGTTGGTTGGTGGCCAGTCTCCATCAGAAGATATGCTAGAGGCAGAAAGCTGAGTTTCTTGAAATGCAGACCCCAAATAAAGAAAATCTAAGAGAGCTCCACATTTAGGACTCAACTTTAAATACATTTTTCCTGATTTTTTTTTTTCTTTTTAAAACAAGACTAGCCCCACACCATGATTTTATACAAATAAATTGTATTTACCTGATTACTTTTTTTTCTTTTTTAAAAAAATTTTATTTTTACTTTATTTTGCTTTACAATACTGTATTGGTTTTGCCATACATTGACATGAATCAGCCATGGGTGTACATGAGTTCCCAATCTTGAACCCCCCTCCCACCTCCCACCCCATATCATCTCTCTGGATCATCCCTGTGCACCAGCCCCAAGCATCCTGTATCTTGCATTGAACATAGACTGGCGATTTGTCTCTTACCTGATAGTATACATGTTTCAATGCCATTCTCCCAAATCATTCCACCCTCTCCCTCTCCCACAGAGTCCAAAAGTCCGTTCTATATATCTGTATCTCTTTTGCTGTCTCGCATACAGGGTTATCATTACCATCTTTCCAAATTCCATATATATGTTCTTTTCATTTGGGGCTAATTTTTAGACACAGTTATTCCAGAAAGTTGCTTTTGTAAGTGCATGGCTGTGAGATTAAATTCAACAATATATATGTTGACTCTTGGTAGTGTTGCAGATGTTTTCAAAAACTGGGAAAAGCAAATGAATCATGAGAAAGTAATAACAAAAAATGGTTCCACATTACGTGCTTTCAAACAAACAAGTTTGCCAAACCTGAGGCCCTGAAAAATGTAGACTGTATTGAAAAAAATTATTTCCAGGTAAGGAGTAATTTTTTGTTTCTTTCTGTAAATGAATATAAGGATTGAGCAATGCAGTGTTTGGCACAGTGACTTTAATAGAGTAACTGTCTTTCTTATTGATTCATGCTAGAAACAAGATCATTGTTAGTCATTACTTAACATTATTTTATAGACTAGCAAACTTTAATTACAGATTAAAACCTGAAATTGATTTCTCAAATAAATTTTCACAATAGTTTTGATTTTCTGTTAGAGAAATATACTTATCACTGAATAAGCAAATATGTGTATATAAATAAATAAATAAATAAATACATGAAATTATATACTTGGTTATGAATGATACTTAGCCAAATTTTTCCATAACTTTAAAAAAGATGTTTTTTCTGAATAGATATTATCTAATTTACTTATAGTGCTTTGAATTTACCTATTTAGTAAATCAACTTTGTGATTCTCTTCTTTGTGTAATTTGAGTTGACTTAATATAGAATTTATACATTTTTCATTCAATGAACAATTCAATATCAATATGAGCTTTGAGGAGGAATGAGTCATAATCACATCTAGAGCTAACACCAATAGTTTTAGAAACTTCTTATGGAGAAAAAAATTCAATTATTCAATTACTTACCCTATTTCTGCTCTAAATGTTTGCACTGCTCCCACTGAGATTAATGATCTGGTAAATAAAATTTGCACTGAAGGAACCAACAATCAGAAGGAGTACATGTAAAGACAAATTTTGTATCAAACTATCTTTAGTCATAGTCAAGTGCAACACTGGTAGCAAAGGATCTTTTGGTGAGAATCAAAGACTAATAAATTCTTTTCAATATCATCGTGAGGAATCCTAAAATCCATGGTCCCTCCTATCAAGAAAACAAAATAAAATTTGTCTTTCAAAATATAAATACAGGGGAAAGAAAGAAATTAAGGTATTTTTAAATTTTGCTTTTATATTTGTTGTTAAGGGTCTTGTGTTTTAGTGGTTAAGCCTGAATAATCAATGTTCAGTTTTCAGAGTAAGAAATTATTTCTGTTGGTCTCCTTTACTTAATGAATTCAATGCATATTTATTAAACATCTACACTATATTTGGTACATTTTAATCTTGTTTAGATTAAAGGTGAATTCAGTAACTCTAAGAAGATAGCTGAGAGATATTTCCTAGGTATATTTGAGAGCATTTACATTTATATTAAGATAATGGGACTATAGTTTTATGCCAGGAAAATATAAATTCCCTCAAAACAGGATTTTAGTTGCACAATAATGTCCCTTTTCATGTAAGTATTTCAATAATTTCTATATGTATGTACAATCAAACTTTGGGATTTCATGGGGTAAAATTTCTGGTTTTAAACAACTATAGATGGGAGGTTTATTGTATGTAGGCCTCTGTATAAGGAAAATAATACTTATCTTGTAGTATTTTTTCATGAAATAAAGATCTAGTGCATGCAAATGACAGAGTATTTTAATAGTGGATGTTCCAGTGGTTAAATACATTGGTCAAATAATAAGTCATAATAGAAGTTGTGAAAATACTTAGAACTTTATTATACCAAAAGTAATACATTGAAAACTGAGATGATACAACATAAGCAGAATATAGATATTGATATAGATATGTCTCTAATGACTATGTTAGAAAACATAAAGATTAAAAATTAATAGACTAGTAGTCAAAATTAATTTTTTACAAGAAATCCAGATAACAAAAATTAATCATTTAAAAGTTAGCAGCCAAATAACATTCAGTGTATTCACCATGTTGTATAGCCACTCCTCTCTCTAGTTCCAGATCATTTTCACTATCCTTAAAGAGCCCTGTACCCACTGAGAACTTTCCTGGCATTGCTCAGTCGCTAAGTCCTGTCCAACTCTTTGGGACACCATGGACTGGAGCCCGCAAGGCTCCTATGTCCATAAGATTTTCCTTGCAAGAATTCTGGAGTGGGTTGCCACCTCCTCCTCCAGGGGTTCTTCCTGATCCAGGGATCGAATGCACATTTCCTGCATTGGCAGCTGGATTCTTTACCACTGAACCACCTGGGAAGACCAATATAGTATCATAAAATCAAAGAAATTAGAAGAAAATAATACAACTAAAGACTGAAACAGGTGAAATTGAAATGCATGGTAAAAGGAATTGAGAGAGAGAAAGAGAAACAATATTAGCAATAATCTGATGTAATAGAAATTTAAAAGTTAATAAGACTTTATGAAAACTTTTATGGTAAAAAAATGAAAAATACATGAAAGGATACTAAAGTTTGTTAGTCCTGAAAGAAATCTGAAATTAGCATCATTGTGAGAACCACTCAATAAGGAAAAATAAAAGCCCCTGACTTTTTTAGTGTGTAAATCAGTCTAACCAACTCCGAAATACTTTGGTATTATGTTGTAAATTTGAACATGCATATTTCTTACTCTCCTTTACCGGAAGTGGAACATAAATTTGCTGTCATATTTACGTACCAAAAAATGTTCATATCAGCACTGAATGTAATTGAAAAAATGGAAACAGAAAAAAATGGGAAGAAATCCCTGTTGGTAGATACAAACAGTATTATATAGCACTAAATAAATGAGTTATATATTTATGAAATGATTGTGGGAACATAAGCTTAAATGAAAGCAAGTCACAGAGGACTATGCATAGCATGCTTAGCACACAAAATTAAACACAGTAATTAAAAATAAGCATATATGTGTTTTAAAGGTGGCACAGGACTTATCAACACTTAATTTCGTGATGGTGATCATCTCTGGGATCTGAGGGTAAGGGAGGAACATAATGGTGACTTAACGGTTATGTGTAATATTATTTTTCTTAGGTATTGCATTAATGAATATTAGTTTCATCATTATAATATATAATTTATCTAACTGATATGTGTGATTATGGTTCATCACATTTGATATATTTTAGAAATAAAATGATAATATTTATAGAAATCCTTAAGGATTATAAACATAGAGAAAATATTGTGAAGCTTCATATAGTACAAGCCCAGTAAATATTAACTATTACTATCAATTTTTTCTCAGAGGTCTGAAAGCTTTTAACTCTATCAATTAAAAAAAAACTCTTATACACTATCCTAATGTGTTTATCTTTCAGCCATCTTAGTACCACTAATGTAAAAATTACACTATGCTAACATACTACATATGTTATAAATATAAAAATATAAAATCTATAAAAGAAATGAACAATATTTTAAATGAATAAACTTTATAAATTAATGGAACATAATCAATGATAGTGAGTGTAAATTTATATTTCCAGTGGCTCCCTAAATATTTTAGAATATTTTTGCTTAACTTTATAGAGTTTTTAGACAGTTATTGTTTTCAAATCATAATTTGACAAAAGTTTAATTTTAGGACAAAAAGAAGCATCAATTCTTCCTCTTGTTTATTTTCATTTGTATTGCTAGAAATTATTTTTAATGTGTAGTTTATCATAAAATTACTTTATAGCTAATCATTCTTTTTTAAATGGGTAACTAATCATGCATTTTTGGATGATTAATTTTACTAAACTTGATGAAAAGATGTGTAAATCTGTTTAATGATTTGCAACATGTGACAATATGCAGAAAATATGTGACAGTGTGAGGCACCCACACATTCAGGAATGACCATTTTTCCTGAAACTAGTGGGATGTATCTTTATTTGAAACTAAAAGAGGAATCAACTTTCAATCAGGTTATTAAATGTCATAAAAATTTCTTTATAAAAGTCGAGACGAAAAATTTAGAGTTTTTCAATATCCAGCTCTCAAAATTAAAATGTGTTATCATACTTTCATAGTTTAAAAAATAAAGAATATTTAAGAAAAGAAAAAAATAGAGTTTTAATATTTCTTACTTGACTTTGTGTTCGCAAATTTCTTAAATGAGGAGGCATGGCAAACCCTTCCAGCATCCAAGCTTCAGTAGTGCTAACATGAAAGCTTATATTTTGGAAAATAATTTGGTGTTCTTATAAAATTTCGATAGTCTGCTCTGTAAGACCTATCTAACTAAAGGATTTTCTTTTTATTCAATAGCTATTTATCAAATCTACTATGTTTCATTCAACTTCAGCTTCTTCAGAATCAGTGGTTGGGGCATATACTAGGATTACTGTCATGTTGAATGGATTGTCTTGGAAACGAACTTAAATCATTCTATCATTTTTGAGATTACAGTCAAATACTGCATTTTGGACTCTTTTGTTGGCTATGAGGGCTACTCCATTTCTTCTAAGGGGTTCTTGCCCACAGTAGTAGATAAAATAGTCATCTGAATTAAATTTGCCCATTCTCATCCATTTTAGTTCACTGATTCCTAAGATGTCAATGTTCACTGTTGCAATCTCCTGCTTGACCACTTTCACTTTACTTCTATTTATAGACCTAACATTCCAGATTACTACTCAATACTGTTCCTTACAGCATTGGAATTTATATTCTCCACTAGAAGAATCCACAACTGAGTCTCATTTCTGATTTGGTCCAGGCTCTTCATTCTTCCTGTAGCTATTAATAATCGTGCTCCACTCTTCCTGCATGGCATATTGGTCTCCTTCCAAACTAGAGGGCTCATTTTCAAGGGTCATATATTTTTGCCTTTTCATATTGTCCATGGGATTCTTTAGACAAGAATACTGGAGTGGGTTACCATTTCCTCCTCCAGTGGACCATGTTTTGTCAGAACTCTTCAGTATGATTATCCAGCTTGAGTGGCCTTGCATGGGAAGGCTCATAGCTTCATTAGGTTGTGCAAGTCCCTTCTCCATGACAAGGCTAAAATCCATGAAGGAGCCAAAAATGCAAAAGTTCTATACAGTAGTAAAACAGGACTTAAGAGTTGACTATAGCTCAAATCATGGCTCCTTTATTTCAAATTTCAAGATTAAATTGAAGAAATAGGGGAAATCACTATGCCATTCATGTATCATTTCAGTTCAGTTCAGTCTCTCAGTCATGTACGACTCTTTGTGACCCCATGAATCGCAGCATGCCAGGCCTCCCTGTCCATCACCAACTCCAGAGTTTACTCAGACTCACGTCCATTGAGTCAGTGATGCCATCCAACCATCTCATCCTCTGTTGTCCCCTTCTCCTCCTGTCCCCCATCCCTCCCAGAATCAGGTTCTTTTCCAATGAGTCAATGAGGTGGCCAAAGTATTGGAGTTTCAGCTTTAGCATCAGTCCTTTCAAAGAACACCCAGGACTGATCTCCTTTAGAATGGACTGGTTGTACACGTGTTCCCCATCCCGAACCCCCTCCCACCTCCATCCCCATACCCATCCCTCTGGGTCATCCCAGTGCACCAGCCCTGAGCATCGTGTATCATGCATCGAACCTGGACTGGTGATTCTTGTACACCCGTGGTGGATTCATGTTGATATATGGCAAAACCAATACAATATTGTAAAGTAATTAGCTTCCAATTAAAATAAATTTATATTAAAAAAAAAAAAGAATGGACTGGTTGGATCTCCTTGCAGTCCAAGAGACTCTCAACAGTCTTCTCTAACATCACAGTTCAAAAGCATCAATTCTTCGGCGCTCAGCTTTCTTCACAATCCAACTTTAACATCCATACGATTGACATTAAATACTTTATGATTATACAGTGGAGGTGATGAATAGATTTAAGGGATTAGATGTGGTAGACAGAATGCCTGAAGAACTATGGACAGAGGTCCATGGCATTGTGCAGGAGGCAGTGACCAAAATTATTCCAAAGAAAAAGAAATGCAAGAAGGCAAAAAAGTTGCTGAAGAGGCTTTACAAAAAGCCTAAGAAAGAAGAGAAGTGAAAGGCAAGAGAGAAAGGGGAAAATATACCTAACTGAAGGCAGAGTTCCACAGAATAGCAAGTACAGATAAGAAAGCCTTTTGAAATGAACAATGCAAAAAATAGAGTGAAACGATAGAATGGTTATGACTAGAGTTTTCTTCAAGAAAATTGGAGATATCATGGGATCATTTCATGCAAGGATGGGTGCAATAAAGGACAGAAACAGTAAGGGCCTAACAGAAGAAGAAGAAACTAAGAAGAGGTGGTAAGAATACACGGAAGAAGTATACATAAAACGTTTTAATGACTTGAATAACCATGGTGGTGTGGTCACTCATCTAAAGCCAGACATCTTGGAATGTGATGTTAAGTGAGCCTTGCATACACACCGAGGAAACCAGAATTGAAAGAGACACATGTACCCCAATGTTCATTGCAGCACTGTTTATAATAGCCAGGACATGGAAACAACCTAGATGTCCATCAGCAGATGAATGGATAAGAAAGCTGTGGTACATATACACAATTGAGTATTACTCAGCCATTAAAAAGAATACATTTGAATCAGTTCTAATGAGATGGATGAAACTCGAGTTGATTATACAGAGTGAAGTAAGCCAGAAAGAAAAACACCAATACAGTATACTAACACATATATATGGAATTTAGAAGGATGGTAACGATAACCCTGTATGCGAGACAGAAAAAGAGACACAGATGTATAGAACAGACTTTTGGACTCAGAGGGAGAGGGAGAGGGTGGGATGATTTGGGAGAATGGCATTGAAACATGTATACTATCATGTAAGAAACGAAGTGCCAGTCTATGTTCAATATAGGATACAGGATGCTTGGGGCTGGTGTATGGGGATGATCCAGAGAGATGATATGGGGTGGGAGGTGGGAGGGGGATTCAGGATTGGGAGCTTGTATACACCCGTGGTGGATTCATGTCAATGTATGGCAAAACCAATACAGTATTGTAAAGTAAAATAAAGTAAAAAAAAAAAAAAAAAAAAAAAGAAAGAAGAAGCACTGCTACAAGCATCAATTGAAGTGAATGTACAATGGTGGCTGTCTCTGAGTTCTTTACTAGTTAGTTAGCTTGTTGAGCTAATTTTTTTCTATTTGATTGTTACTTATCTTTTCTTGGCCTAATTATAAAATATTTGTGTTTCACCATATTTTCTGTTTACAAACTCTTATCCTGCAAGAAGAAGTGCAGTAGTGTCAGAATTGGATACCTTAGAAATCTTCTCTGATCTGCTTTAATTTCAGATTAGGGAAATTGATCCCAAAAAGCAACTTGTCACAAAACCCCATTGATATTTGAGGGAAGACTGGGGGTAGAACCCAAGACACTCTTAGGTCAACAAATTTTCTGACCTAAAATTTTTCCATTTTAGCAATATTTCTTCCACTGGTCCTCCTGTTATTCACCATTGAACGGCTCACTATTGAACAAATGTTATTTAAAAGCTTATTAAAAAAAAAAAAAAGCCTGCAAATATTTAATTTTTGTTCTTTTTCATGTCTTGCACATCGTTTTTTCCTTGTCATAAATAGATGATCCTTTATATATTGCTTTTGATAAGCACAAAGGGAATATATGTTGATCCAGACTGACCATCAGCTACTAGTAGGAAACTGACATGTATTAACACAATACACAGTAACCTCTTTCTTTTTCTTATACCTGCCCTGCTTCCTCCAACCTCCCTCTTCTCTCCTGACACACACACTGATTCACCATAACCAAAACCCTATGTCTCAACAAAAAACCTGTCCAAACAAGCAGAATCCTTTAAAAGAATGTAAATATCCAAATTTTAAGTTCCTTTAGGTAATGAGTTATATGAAGCAGAGCTAGACAGATGCAAAACAGGATCAGGATTAAATTACAAAATTATGAACAGGTATGTCTATGCTAGATGATTAAAGGTCCAGTGTGTGAAAAAAACATTCCTGCAAAAGTAGCAGAAACAGAGATATCTTCTGCTAGGCCACAAATTTACCTTATACATATTTAAACCCTTTCAGAAGATCCAAAACCTCATAGCAACTTCATATCCTTTTTAAGTTTAATCACTGATTTTCAACAAAATTTCATTAAACATCTATTGACTAGTTACTACCATTTATGTCTCATACTGCCATTGAGATGTATGTAAGGACTTGCTTGTCCTCACATGAGAGAGACAAAAGTGTAGATAATTATGCCTCAAAGCTCATCTCAGAGATGACTTAGCTGTCATGGTATACTTAATGTCATTAAAAAACATTATAAATATAATTTTCATGAGGAATTCTTTTTTATTTAAATCTAGTCATCTCTAGACATTATATGCCAATATAAATTTACTTTTCAAGAAAACTAAATAACACTGGTCCAGCAGTCATTTTTAACAATAATGGACACACCTCATGATGTAGTATTTTTAAAATATCAGCATGCAGAAAATGTTATTTACCAGCTTAATTAATATGCCTGTCATATTCTGGAATGATTTTAAGGGAGTGTGAAATATTAGTAACATCAGTTCAGTTCAGTTCAGTTGTGACAGACTCTTTGTGACCCCATGGACTGCAGCATACCAGGCTTCCATGTTCCATCACCAACACCCAGAATTTACTCAAATTCATATCCATTGAGTTGGTGATGCCATCCAACCATCTCATCCTCTGTCATCCCCTTCTCCTCCTGCCTTCAATCTTTCCCAGCATCAGGGTCTTTTCAAATGAGTCAGCTCTTCACATCAGGTGGCCAGAGTATTGGTTTCAGCTTCAACATCAGTCTTTCCAATGAATATTTAGGACTGATTTCTTTAGGATGGACTGGTTGGATCTCCTTGCAGTCCAACAGACTCTCAGGAGTCTTCTCCAACACCACAGTTCAAAATCATCAATTCTTCAGTGCTCAATTTTCTTTATAGTCCAACTCTCACATCCATACATGACTGCAGGAAAAACCATAGCCTTGACTAAACCGGGCTTTGTTGGCAAAGTAATGTCTCTGCTTTTTAATATCCTGTCTAGGTTGGTAATAACTTTTCTTGCAAGGAGAAAGCGTCTTTTAATTTCATGGCTGCAGTCACCATCTGCAGTGATTTTGGAGCCCAAGAAAATAAAGTCAGCCACTGTTTCCACTGTTTCTCCATTTGCCATGAAGTGATGGGACCAGATGCCATGATCTTCGTTTTCTGAATGTTGAGTTTTAAACCAACTTTTTTTAAAATATAAATTTATTTATTTTAATTGGAGGTTAATTACTTTACAATATTGTATTGGTTTTGCCATACATCAACATGAATCCGCCAAACTTTTTTAACTCTCCTGTTTCACTTTCATCAAGAAGCTCTTTAGTTCTTCTTCACTTTCTGCCATAAGGGTGGTGTCATCTGCATATCTGAGGATATTGATATTTCTCCCGGAAGTTTTGATTCCAACTTGTGCTTCATCCAGCCCAGCAATTTTTATGATGTACTCTGCATTGAAGTTAAATAAGCAGGGTGACAATATACAGCCTTGACATACCCCTCTCCCTATTTGGAACCAGTCTGTTGTTCCATGTCCAGTTTTAACTATTGCTTCCTGACCTGCATATAGGTTTCTCAAGAAGCAGGTCAGGTGGTCTGGTATTCCCATCTGTTTAAGAATTTTCCACAGTTTATTGTGATCCACAGAGTCAAAGGCTTTGGCATAGTCAATAAAGGAGAAGTAGATGTTTCTCTGGAACTCTCTTGTTTTTTTGATGATCGAGCGGATGTTGGCAATTTGATCTCTCTTTCCTCTGCCTTTTCTGAAGCCAGCTAGAACATCTGGAAGTTCATGGTTCATGTACTGTTGAAGCCTGGCTTGGAAAACTTTGAGTATTACTTTACTAGCGTGTGAGATGAGTGCAATTGTGCAGTAGTTTGAGCATTCTTTGGCATAACCTTTCTTTGGGATTGGAATGAAAACTGACCTTTTCCAATCCTGTGGCCATTGCTGAGTTTTCCAAATTTGTTGGCATTTTGATTGCAGCACTTCCAAAGCATCATCTTTTAGGATTTGAAATATCTCAACTGGAATTCCATAACCTTCACTAGCTTTGTCTGTAGTGATGCTTTCTAACGCTCACTTGATGTTGCATTCCAGGGTGTCTGGCTCTAGGTCAGTGATCATACTATTGTGATTATCTGGGTTGTGAAGATCTTCTCTGTATAGTTCTTCTGTATATTCTTGCCACCTCTTAATGTCTTCTGCTTCTGTTAGGTCCAGACCATTTCTGTCCTTTATTGAGCCCATCTTTGCATGAAGTGTTCTCTTGGTATCTCTAATTTTATTGAAGCTATCTCTAGTCTTTCCCATTCTATTGTTTACCTCTTTCTTTTCACTGATCACTGTGGAAGGCTTTCTTATCTCTCCTTGCTATTCTTTGGAATGCTGCATTCGAATGGGTATATCTTTCTTTTTCTCTTGTGCTCTTGGGTTCTCTTCTTTTCACAGCTGTTGGTTAGGGCTCCTCAGACAGCCATTTTGATTTTTTGCATTTCTTTTCCTTTGGGATGGTCTTTCTCCCTGTCTCTTGTACAGTGTCATGAACCTCTGTCCATAGTCCTTCAGGCACTGTGTCTATCATATCTAATCCTTTGACTCGATTTGTCTGAAACCACTGGACCATTCACGTAAGACCTAAATCAAATCCCTTATGATTATACAGTGAAGGTGACAAATATATCTCTTGAATCTATTATTAGTAACATAAATAAATAGAATACTCATTGTTCTGTTTCATTAGCATTCAGGCAATGGATAGAAAGAAAATTTCCATAAATTGATGTATTGAATTTTAAGGTAATTTATTTCAGTGAATCCTGTAATTTTGCATCTTGAATAATCCCTTGTTCAAATAATTTGCTTATTCTTAACAAAGACGATGTAGAAGCATTGAGAACTACGAAAAGTAAGAATGTGTCAGCAGTCATGTATGGATGCGAGAGTTGGACTATAAAGAAGGCTGAGCACTGAAGAATTTATGTTTTTGAACTGTAGTGTTAGGGAAGACTCTTGAGAGTCCCTTGGATTGCCAGGGGATCCAACCAGTCCATCCTAAAGGAAATCAGTCTTGAATATTCATTGGAAGGACTGATGTTGAAGCTGAAACCAATACTTTGGCCACCTGATGTGAAGAACTGACTCATTTGAAAAGATCCTGATGCTAGGAAAGAGTGAAGGTGGGAGAAGGGAACGACAGAGAATGAGATGGTTGGATAGCCTGACTCACTCAATGGACATGAATTTGAGTAAACTCCGGGAGTTGGTGATTGATGGGGAAGCCTGGCGTGCTGCAGTCCATGAGGTTGCAAACTGAACTGAACTGATGTCAGTTTATGGACCTGTGTGCATTTGGAATAACCTCTGTCCAATAGGAGAACTTTTCTTTATGAATTTGGAATAGAAATTATGGTATGGTTGTACTCAACCACTGTGGCTGAGGCTGAGCATGACTGGTTCTATGGCCATTGAAGGTTCCCTGCGGAGCAGCCACTTCTACTTAGAGCTGGGAAAGTGGAAAGATGTTCAAGATTGGAGTCCTGCTCAGATTCTCTGCTGCTGTAGAGATGTAGGAAGCATATTCCCTTCCTTCTTTCTGCTCCTTTCCAAATCTTTTGCCAGTTCCTCATGTTGGCAGAAATAAAGGGGTAAGGGAGCCTGGAATCACAACTACAGAACTATAAGACAGAGTATAAAAGGGTTGTGTCATGTCTTTGAAAGATTAGGGGTGTGAAATTGTCCCATTTACAATAGGAGATGTATATGGACATTAACCTTGCCATTGTACAATTATCAAACATTGAAATTAACTTAAAAGCTCAACAAGATAATAAATACAGAAAAATGAGTAGAATGCAACTTCAAGTATTAAATGCATAATCATAACAATATAAACTTGAAAAAGTAAAAAATGCTAAGGAATGTGGAAAGCATAATTCATTTATATAATGTCACAAAGCTCAAATGGCACTATAGAATTTCATGGAACAAGTAAATAACAAACACTGATGGTTACTTTTAGGGAAGGTGGTAGTGAATATAATTTAGGAAAAATTCAGAGGAGTTTCACCTGTGTCTCTGTTTGTTTTCTAATAAGAAATATGACTGTGGCTGCTGCTGCTACTGCTGCTGCTGCTAAGTCACTTCAGTCGTGTCCGATTCTGTGTGACCCCATAGACAGCAGCCCATCAGGCTCCACCGTCCCTGGGATTCTCCAGGCAAGAACACTGGAGTGGGTTTCCATTTTCTTCTCCAATGCATGAAGGTGAAAAGTGAAAGTGAAGTTGCTCAGTCGTGTCCGACTCTTAGCGACCCCATGGACTGCAGCCTACCAGGCCCCTCTGTCCATGTGATTTTCCAGGCAAGAGTACTAGAATGGGGTGCCATTGCCTTCTCCAATGACTGTGGCAGATGGCAAATATTATGATTATAGATAAATATTATGATTTACTATACATATGTTCATAATGTATTATTCTTTATTATTTCTGAATATTTGAATTATCCTATAATTTTTGAAAAAGCTTACAAGAAAATCAGGCATAGTTTAGTCTCACAACTTTTTATCAGTTATAGCTTAGGCAGTCACTGGTTATCACTGAATCTCAGTTCTCTTACTCTGAATCTCTTACAGTGTCCTTGTGAGGACTAGAGATAATTCAAGTGCCTGTCATTTGAAGGTCTTCAATAAAGGTGACACTTGGTTGTTATTGCTATTAATAATATACTTGCCTAAATAAAGTATTACACATTTGCTACATAAATGAAAGTGAGATGCATATGGGATTCTTTTGTATATACCAAACCTCTCATGAACTAAGAAGGCTAATGAAAGATGAAAAAGTGCAGAATGCAGATTAATAGATGCTGCTGGTGCTAAGTCGCCTCAGTCATGTCTTACTCCGTGCGACCCCAGAGATGGCAGCCCACCAGGCTCCCCCATCCCCGGGATTCTCCAGGGAAGAACACTGGAGGGGTTTGCCATTTCCTTCCCCAATGCGTGAAAGTGAAAAGTGAAAGTGAAGTCGCTCAGTCGTGTCTGACTCTTAGCGACCCCATGGACTTCAGCCTACCAAGCTAATAGATGAGGAGATGAGGAGACATCAATTCTTGTTTGTGAAAGACAGACTTATTTTATTTCTATTATCCCAGCATAGTTATTAATAACATCCCTTTTCACTCTTAAGAGTGTAACTATATAAGTGATAAATTATATTTATTGCAGATTCAGTAGTGGAATAGGTTAGGTCTTAATTCATGCTAAGCAAAATAGTTGATAAATGTTATTCTACTCTGGTAACCATTTAAGAACTATTTGAAAGATTCAAGCACCCTCTTGGAAAAGTTTAGACTTTGGTGAATGGTGAAGTTTTTTTTTTTTTTTTGGATCAAATTCATAAGGAAGTATTTGTTGTTGTCATTCAGTTGCTAAGTCATGTCTGACTCTTTGCATCCCATGGAATTCAGCATGCCATGTTGTTCACTATCTCTTGGAGTTTGCTCAAACTCATGTCTATTGAATCAGTGGTGCCTACAACTATCTCATCCTCTGCCATCCGCTTCTCCTCCTGCACTCAATCTTTCCCAACAACAAGGTCTTTTCCAATGAATCAGCTCTTTTCATCAGATGTCCGTATTACTGGAGATTCAGCTTCAGTATCAGTCCTTCCAATGAATATTCAGGGTTGAGTTCTTTTAGGATTCACTGGTTCAATTTCTTTATAGTCCAAGGGGACTCTCAACAGTCTTCTCCAGCACCATAATTTGAAAGCATCAATTCCTCAGCGCTCAGCCTTATTTATGGACCAACACTTACATCCATATATGACCACTTGAAAAGCCATAGTTTTGACTATATGGACCTTTGTCAGCAAAGTGATGTCTCTGCTATTTAACATGCTATCTAGGTTTGATTACTAAAGATTGCTGGGAGAAATATCAATAACATCAGATATGCAGATGACACCACTCTAATGGTAGAAAGTGAAGAAGAACTACAGACTCTTGACGAAGGTGAAAGAGGAGAGTGAAAAAGTTGGCTTAAAACTCAATATTCAGAAAACAAAGATAATGGCGTCCAGTCCCAGCACTAGATGGGGATACAATGGAAACAGTAACAGACTTTATTTCTTGGCCTCCAAAATCACTGCAGATGGTGACTGCAGCCATGAAAGTAAAAGATGCTTGCCCCTTGGAAAAAAGCTATGATTCATCTAGACAGCATATTAAAAAGCAGAGACTTCACTGACAAAGCTCTGTTTAGTCAAAGCTATAGTTTTTCTTGTAGTCATGTATGGATGTGAGAGTATGACCGAAAAGAAGGTTGAGGGCTAAAGAATAGTTGCTTTCAAACTGTGGTGCTTGATTAAGATGCAATATTGTAAAGTAATTAACCTCCAATTAAAATAAATAAATTTATATTTAAAAAAAGAGTCCCTTGGATAGCAGGGAGATCAAACCAGTCAATCCTAAAACGAATTAATCCTGAATATTCAATGGAAGGTCTGATGCTGAATTTGAAGCTGCAATACTTTGACCACATGATGAGATGAGCTGACTCTTTGGAAAAGACCCTGATGATGGGAAAGACTGAGGGCAAAATGAGAAGGAGTTTACAGAGCGTGAAATGGTTGGATGGCAACACCAACTCAGTGGACGTAAGTTTGAGCGAGCTTCGGGAGATAATGAAGGACAGGGGGTCCTGGCATCCTGCAGTCCATGGAGTCACAAAGAATTGAACACAATTGAGGGACTGAATGACAATTAGGTTTGTTGTAGCTTTAATAGCATGGCTGCAGTCACCATCCACAGTGATTTGGAGGCCCAAGAAAATAAAATCTGTCTTAAGACAAAAAAACAATAAAAAAAGAAAGCATAGTGTTAGAAAATATTCAGTCTTCACAGAACAAAATGAAGACTATTGCAAATTGGTAAGGAGACAATTTTTTCTCAATATAAAGAAGAAATTACTAATAGTTATAATGAACATTCACTCCTTCTGTTTGTTACGTCTCTCAGGTTTTCCAGGTATAGTATCATAACAAGTAAGTCATGGACTACAGCCTGACAGGTTACTCTGTCCATGGATTTCCTAGGCAAAAATATTGGAGCAGATTACTATTTCCTCTTCCAGAGGATCTTCCCAAGCTAGAATTTTTGAATATCATCAAATAAGGTAATCATTATTTTTAACTTTATAAGTATATTAATTAATGGGATTATTAATATTGACTGAAATTTGTATTCCTAAAATAAACCTCATATGATAAAGATCTATTATATCAATTATTTTGTAATATGGGTATTATATACTAATGGTTCTGTTTATGTATAATTTACTTATCATTTTACATTTTTAAAGTGTAAATTACATAGAAATTTAAGATTTATATTGAGTTCTTATTTTTTTAATTACATTATCAATATTAGTCAGTATTGAGTATTGGTGTATAGTTAGGAAGCAACAAAAAACATTTGAAAAATTTCTTTTTCTTTGAGAATTGTTTAAAGAGCACTGTGCTTATCTGGTAGTTAATGATTTCATAGAATTCCACAGTGAAATTCCCTGGGCAAGGTGTTGCAGCAGTTTCTTAAAAAGATTCCCAACTTTTCCTTTAGAAATTAATCTTTTTATATTTTCCTTCTACACTTGGGTCAATTCTGATAAACAATAAATTTCTTTAATGTTACTCATTTCATCTAGATTTTCAAATAGAGTTGATGTTTCAATGGTATTTTCCTTCTCATTTTTTTTTTTTCTTAAAGTTGAATCTTTTCCATTTAATTGTAATTGTTAGCTACCTATCTGTTCAATTAAATGACTTTTTTAAGAAAAAGTTTTGCTGTTTAATTGTTTTACTGGATTTTTTATTTATTTCTAATTTAACATTAGATACGTAGAATTTTATATTAGAGATATAGATCACTTCTCTCATTCCTCCAAAATTTCCTGCTCCCTTGGTATTGTTCCCAGCCCCAGGCAACCACCAATCTACTTCTGGTCACTGCTGCTAAATCGCTTCAGTCGTGTTAGACTCTGTGCAACCCCATAGACAGCAACCCACCAGGCTCCACCGTCCTTGGGATTCTTCAGTCAAGAACACTGGAGTGGGTTGCTATTTCCTTCTCCAATGCATGAAAGTGAAAAGTAGAAGTGACGTCGCTCAGTAGTGTCCGACTCTTAGCGACCCCATGGACTGCAGCCTACCAGCCTCCTCCGTCCATGAGATTTTCCAAGCAAGAGTACTAGAGTGGGGTGCCATTGCCTTCTCCATACTTCTGGTCACTATGGATTAGTTTTTGCCACTAAAAAAATTTCATATAAATATAGTAATTTGCTATGTAGCCTATTGAGTTTGCTTGTTTTCCCACTGAATATATTATTTTTGAGATTCATTAATATTTTGCATATGTAGGTAGGTTCCTCCCTCCCCTGTATTGCTAAGTAGTATTTCATTTTATTGAAATATTCTGATTTGTTTATCCATTTACCTGTTGACAGATATTTGGGCTATTTCTAGGTTTTAAATATTGTGAATAAAAGTGCTGTACACATCACTGTGCATATCTTTATGTGCCTTTTCATATCACTTGGATAAAAATGAAGATGGCAATTTCTGTGTTATATAGTAAGTGCATATTTAACTTTATTAGAAACTGCAAAACGTTTTATCAAAGTGGTTGGAAATTTTATATGTCTCCCAACGTAAGAAAATTGTCATGACTTCATGGCTGGATTAAAACTTATCATTATCAAGTCTTTAAATTAAAGCTATTCTAACAGGTGTGCAATAGCATCATGTTGTGTTTTTAATTTTCACTTTCCCAATGACAAATGATGTTATGTGGCTTTCTATGTGTTTATTGATCATATATCTTCTCTAATGAAATATTTTTGAAATCTTTGCTCACGTGGGATTGGAATGCATGATTTCTTATCAACTTATTCAGATTCTGAATTGAATAAACATATCAAAGATATGTATTATATATATATATATTCTTGCTTCCCTAGTAGCTCAGTTGCTAAAGAATCTGCCTGCAATGCAGGAGACCTGGAATTGATTCCTAGATTGGGAAGATACCCTGGAGGAGGGCATGACAACCCACCCCAGTATTCTTGCCTAGAGAATCCCCATGGACAGGGAAGCTTGGAGGGCTAGAAACCATGGGGTTGCAGAGTCGGACACAACTGAGTGACTAGGCACAGCATATATATACACACATATATATAGGTACATGTATATGTATATGTAAATGTACGTAGGGCTTACTAAGTGGCTCAGTGGTACAGAATCTGCCTACAGTACAGGAGATGCAGGTTCAATCTCTGAGTCAGGAAGATCCCCTGGAGGAGGAAATGGCAACTCACTCCAGCGTTCTTGCCTGGAAAATCCAATGGACAGAGAAGCCTGGTAGGCTACATGATATAGGGTTGTAAAGAGTCAGACAAGACTGAAGCGACTGATAGTAGGACCATATATATATAGTAGTGACTGATAGTAGGACCATATTATATATATATATATAATATTTATATTTATATATACATCACAGTATGCATATCTTTTTTCTCCCCACCTTACTCTTTTAGCTTTATCATACTATATTATGAAGAGCAGATGTTTCAGATTTTAGCCACTTAGTATGGCACCATCCGCTTCTGCATGTAAGCTCTACTTAGTGTTTATTATAAAATTATCAGCTTGCCACCTTTTCCCTTATTACAAGCAAGTCCTAACTGACTTTGTTCTACTGTAATCTCTTGAGTTCACTCAGTTTTTTTTAGGGGGGGTTATGTCCCCAGTTACATGTAAATTTAATGTAAACCTCTAACTGTACTAAAGATATGAACTATGGGTGATTTAAAAAAGTGAATTGCTCTTATTGTTCACACATATAAACATACTCAAGAAGTAATGAAATCAGAACTTAGGCTACCTCTATTATTAATCCTCTTTTCAAAATTTGAATTACAACTAAAAATTCATCAACACATTCATATTCACAACAAAATTATATCATTTGCTCTTACCGCAATTCCTATAAGCAGGGAATATTTAATTTTAACTTCAATTAAGAGATGAAAAAATAGAGATACATCAATTTTACTTGACTTACTGATTTCATGAGTGAAGCTAAAATGCTTGGAAACAGTTATATACTCTCCCCATCCACTGTTTTGATTCTTGATAGCTATTTTTCCTCTAGATAATCCTAAACTATGTCAACTGAAGTAAAAGAAATAGAAATACTGTAAAAAGAGGAGAGTTTTTGTTTATACTGGAACAGAAATACAATATACTGGCACAGAAATACCAAGTAGAAAGACAAAGAGTAAAAGAAATAAAATCAAACATGTGTGTATGTGTGTGTAATGTGTGTGAGAGAGGAATAGACAGAGCTGGCAGAAGGGAGCAATTGTGTGGTGACTGAGAGTTTGAGTGTGGGTTTTTCTGGTGAATCAGATCTCAAAACCTTAGCAATGTTTTTTACTTCATATAATTTGTGCTTCAGTTCAGTTGCTCAGATATGCCCAACTCTTTGCGACCCCATGAATTGCAGCACGCCAGGCCTCCCTGTTCATCACCAACTCCCAGAGCTTATTCAAATTCATGTCCATCGAATTAGTGATGCCATCCAGCCATCTCATCCTCTGCCGTCCCCTTATCCTCCTGCTTCCAATCCCTCCCAGCATCAGGGTCTTTTCCAATGAGTCAACTCTTCACATGAGGTGGCCAAAGTATTGGAGCTTCAGCTTTAGCATCAGTTCTTCCAATGAACACCCAGGACTAATCTCCTTTAGAATAGACTGGTTGGATCTCCTTGCAGTCCAAGGGACTCTGAAGAGTCTTCTCCAATACCACAATTGTGCTTACTTTTGGTTATAAACTAGAAAGCATGATAGCTTTAGCAACACTGGTATAGAGTACTAATAATCAAAATCAATGAAGAATTATTTTTTTTATTATATTAAGGAGCCACTGTTCTAAGGTAGACTTTTCTAAGGCTTATACGATTTTTATTTCTTGTAAGTCATTCAAACAAAAAGAGAAAAAAAGAGAAATATCTATAATGTCATAATATATTTATTCCTTCAGATGTATGCATGAATCTATATAGATTATAATGAGAATTAATTAGAGGAAATAAAGGCAAGCATCATAACAAATTATTTCCTTCCTTATGATTTCACATATTTATTGATGTATAGTGCCAAAGCCTTTGACTGTGTGGATCACAATAAAGTGTGGAAAATTCTGAAAGAGATGGGAATACCAGACCACCTGACCTGCCTCTTGAGAAATCTGTATGCAGGTCAGGAAGCAACAGTTAAAACTGGACATGGAACAACAGACTGGTTCCAAATAGGAAAAGGAGTATGTCAGGCTGTATATTGTCACCATGCTTATTTAAATTATATGCAGAGTACATCATCAGAAGTGCTGGGCTGGAGAAAGAACAAGCTGGAATCAAGATTGCCAGGAGAAATATCAATAACCTCAGATATGCAGATGACACCACCCTTATGGCAGAATGTGAAGAAGAACTGAAGAGCCTCTTGATGAAAGTGAAACAGGAGAGTGAAAAAGTTGGCTCAAAGCTCAACATTCAGAAAACTAAGATCATGGCATCTGGTCCCATCACTTCATGGGAAATAGATGGGGAAACAGTGGCTGACTTTAGTTTTCTGGGCTCCAAAATCACTGCAGATGGTGATTGCAGCCATGAAATTAATGACATTGAAACATGTATAATATCATATGTGAAACGAATCACCAGCCCAAGTTTGATGCATGATACAGGATACTCGGGTCTGGTGCACTGGGATGACCCAGAGAGATGGAATGGGGAGGGAGGTGGGAGGAGGGTTCAGGATGAGGAACACGTGTACACCCGTGGTGGATTCATGTTGATATATGGCAAAACCAATACAATAATGTAAAGTGATTAGCTTCCAATTAAATAAATTTATATATATATATATAAGATGCTTGCCCCTTGGAAGGAAAGTTATGACCAACCTAGACAGCTTATTAAAAAGTAGAGACATTACTTTGCCAACAAAGGTCTGTCTAGTTAAGGCTATGGTTTTCCAGTGATCATGTATGGATGTGAGAGTTGGACTATAAAGCTGAGCACCAAAGAATTGATGCTTTTGAACTGTGGTGTTGGAGAAGACTCTTGAGAGTCCCTTGGAGTACAAGGAGAACCAGCCAGTTTTTCCTAAAGGAGATCAGTCCTGAGTGTTCATTGGAAGAACTGATGTTGAAGCTGAAACTCCAATACTTTGGCCACCTGATGTGAAGAGCTGACTCACTGGAAAATACCCTGATGCTGGGAAAGATTGAGGGCAGGAGGAGAAGGGGACAACAGAGGATGAGATGGTTGGATGGCATCACTGACTCGATAGACATGAGTTTGGGTGGACTCCGGGAGCTGATGGACAGGGAGGCCTGGCGTGCTGTGGTTCATGGGGTCGCAAAGAGTCAGACACGGCTGAGCAACTGAACTGACTGAACTGAAGTAGTCCATCATACAGCAATGTTTAAATTAATGGGCACTTAAATTGTGATGCTGATTTGTTATTACAAATCCTAACAAACTGGATTTGATCTCACTTAACTGTGATTTAGAGACAAACATAGAAGTGACAAGCAGATCAATGGTTTCACTTATAATCATCTTGATGTTTCTAGGTCAGTTATTGTCAAACCTGTCTGCACTTATTATTCCCCGGGTGAGGGGGCAGGCAATTTAAAAGTAGCAACACCAGGACTTCATGCCCAGAGATTCTTAAGTTTGTGTGGGATGAGTATATGTCATTTAAATAAACTCCATGGATGTATATAATATACAAACAGATTAGAGACCACAGCTCTTTTTAATAAGAATAATGTTACAGAGAAAAACAGCAGCATGAAAATGCATGAGTGCGCATACATAAAAATCCTGTCCAACACTCCCTACCCAAAATTTAATTTATAATTTAGCATGTGTGCTCAATAGTGTTTTACTCTTTGTGACCTCGTTGACTATAGCCTGCCAGGCTCCTCTGTCCATGGGATTTTTCAGGCAGGAATATTGGAGTAGGTTGTCATTTCCTCTTGCAGGGGATCTTCCTGAGCCAGGGATCAAACTCGGTTCTCCTGCATCTCTTTTTTCATTGACAGGCGGATTCCTCTACCAGTCCTCTACCTGAGATGCCCATGAATTGCTTCTCAATTTGAAAAGCAGTTCTCTTAGAAAAATAAGAAGTTTTAAATAAGCTATTTTGTGATAGAATAAAGGAGAATAGATTTATTTCTGCTCTTTTCAAAAATGGGAGGGAGAGAAGCTCTGCACATGTGTAGAGAATTAGTGTGGAAAAACGGAAGGTACATTTGGAAAAGAGAAATATCTATTTTCAGGATGTAAGGTGATACAACAAACAGTAAAAAGATAACAAACACGACTGTCTTTATACATTATTCTTAGGTTATTTAAACTCCTTTACTAAGGAAAAGAAAGAAAGAAAGAATGTGAAGTCTCTCAGTTGTTTCCAACTCTTTGTAACACTATGGACTGTAGCCTACCAAGGTCCTCTATCCATCTGATTTTCTATGCAAGAATACTCTAGTGGGTTGCCATTTCCTTCTCTGGGGGTGTCTTCCCAACCCAGGGATTGAACCCAGGTCTCCCACATTGCAGGCAGATGCTTTACAATCTGAGTCACCAGGGAAGCGAACCTTCATAAGGAAGGTTGTCTTATAAATTAAATATGTATATCTATTGAAGGGCTACTTCATAAATATTTCTTTCTACCACCAAACTATGGAATCAAACTTTGCCTCCACGTGATTAGACTTTTAAGATATAATGATTTCACACATTACTTTTAAAATTTATTTATTTTAATTAGAGGCTAATTACTTTACAATATTGTAGTGGTTTTTGCCATTCATTGGCATGAGTCAGTCACGGGTGTACATGTGTCCCCGATCATGAACCCCCTCCCACCTCCCTCCCCATCCCATCCCTCAGGGTTGTCTGAGTGCACCAACTTTGAGTGCCCTGTTTCATGTGTAAAACTTGGACTGGTGAACTATTTCACATATGATAATATACATATTTCAATGCTATTCTTTCAAATCATCCCACCCTCACCTTTCCCACAGAATCCAAAAGTCTGTTCTTTACATCTGTGTCTCTTTTGCTGTCTCGCATATATGGTAATTGTTACCATCTTTCCAAATTCCATATATATGCATTAATATACTGTATTGATTTTTCCCTTTTGACTTACTTCCTTCTGTATAATAGGCTCCATTTTCATCCACCTCATTAGAACTGATTCAAATGCATTCTTTTTAATAGTGAGCAATATTCCATTGTGTATATTTACCACAGCTTTCTTATCCATTCGTCTGCTGATGGACATCTAGGTTGCTTCCATACCCTGGTTATTATAAACAGTGCTATGATGAACACTGGGGTACATGTGTCTCTTTCAATTCTGGTTTCCTCAGTGTATAGACCCAGAAGTGGAATTGCTGGGTAGTATGGCAATTCTATTTCCAGTGTCTTAAGAAATCTCCATACTGTTCTCAATAGTGGCTGTACTAGTTTGCATTCCCACCAAGAGTGTAAGAGGGTTCCCGTTTCTCAACACCCTCTCCAGCACTTGTTTGCAGAATTTTTGATAGTCCTTCTGATCCACATGAAATGGTATCTCATTGTAGTTTTGACTTGCACTTATCTGATAATCAGAGATGTTGAGCATCTTTTCATGTGGTTATTGGCCATCTGTACGTCTTCTTTGAAGAAATGTCTGTTTAGCTCTTTGGCCCATTTTTTGATTGGGTCATTTATTTTTCTGGTTTTGAGCTGCTTGTATATTTTTGAGATTAATTCTTTGTCAGTTGCTTCATTTGCTATTATTTTCTCCCATTCTGAAGGCTGTCTTTTCACCTTGCTTATAGTTTCCTTCGTTGTGCCAAAACTTTTAAGTTTAATTAGGTCCCATTTGCTTATTTTTGCTTTTATTTCCATTATTGTGAGAGATGGGTCATAGAGGATCCTGCTGTGATTTATGTCAGAGAGTGTTTTGCCTATGTTTTCCTCTAGGAGTTTTATAGTTTCTGGTCTTACATTTAGATCTTTAAACCATTTTGTGCTTATTTTTGTATATTGTGTTAGAAAGTGTTCTAGTTTCATTCTTTCCTGGTGGTTGACCAGTTTTCCCAGCACTACCTGTTAAAGAGATTGTCTTTGCTCTATTGTATATTCTTGCTTCCTTTGTCAAAGATCAGGCGTCCATTGGTTCAGATATTATTTTTATAGAATAATCAAAAATCGACATTCATTCCTAGACTTTAGGCAAATAATACATGAGCATTTAATCCAGACTTTACAATGTGACTTTGAAAAAAACACAAGTCAAGAGAAACTATAACTTTTTGGAAACTAGAAAATTTGGCATTAAGAAATATTTTTTTTGTTGTTTCATTTTTTTCTTCTTGAAGTACTCAAGGGTATTGAATTTAAAATGCTACATCTAAGAACACCTGACCAGCCTCTTGAGAAACCTATATGCAGGTCAGGAAGCAACAGTTAGAACTGGACATGAAACAACAGACTGGTTCCAAATAGGAAAGGGAGTATGTCAAGGCTGTATATTGTCACCCTGCTTATTTAACTATATGCAGAGTACATCATGAGAAATGCTGGGCTGGAAGAAGCACAAGCTAGAATCAAGATTGCCAGGAGAAATATCAATAACCTCAGATACGCAGATGACACCACCCTTATGGCAGAAAGTGAAGGGGAACTAAAACGCCTCGTGATGAAAGTGAAAGAGGAAAGTGAAAAAGTTGGCTTAAAGCTCAACATTCAGAAAACAAAGATCACGGCATCTGGTCCCATTATTTCATGGGTGATAGATGGGGAAACAGTGGAAACAGTGCCAGACTTTATTTTTTGGGGCTCCCAAATCACTGCAGATGGTGACTGCAGCCATGAAATTAAAAGATGCTTACTCCGTGGAAGAAAAGTTATGACCAACCTAGATAGTATATTCAAAAGCAGAGACATTACTTTGCCCACTAAGGTCTGTCTGGTCAAGGCTATGGTTTTTCCAGTAGTCATGTATGGATGTGAGAGTTGGACTGTGAAGAAATCTGAGTGCTGAAGAATTGATGCTTTTGAACTGTGGTGTTGGAGAAGACTTGAGAGTCCCTTGGACTGCAAGGAGATCCAACCAGTCAATTCTGAAGGAGATCAGCCCTGGGATTTCTTTGGAGGGAATGATGCTGAAGCTGAAACTCCAGTACTTTGGCCACCTCATGTGAAGAGTTGACTCACTGGAAAAGACTCTGATGCTGAGAGGAATTGAGGGCAGGAGGAGAAGGGGATGACAGAGGATGAGATGACTGGATGGCATCACTGACTCGATGGACATGAGTCTGAATGAACTCCAGGAATTGGTGATGGACAGGGAGGCCTGGCGTGCTGCGATTCATGGGGTGGCAAAGAATCGGACACAACTGAGCGACTTAACTGAACTTAACTGAAGCTATCTTTATAGCATAGTATCATTGTTATAATTATGTTTATTTTTTAAATATTACCTTAAAAATGTTGAGTTTTTCTTTGTGATGGTACATTTAAAAATGTCTCTATTTCTGGGTTTGAACCTCTTAAAGGAAAAAAAAAAAAAAGCATGATATTTAATGTTATCTAAAGCCATCACTTAGATCATAGCTAATGCACTAAACAAAAACAAGACCGGGAGCTGACTGTGGCTCAGATCATGAGCTCCTTATTGCCAAATTCAGACTCAAATTGAAGAAAGCAGGGAAAACCGCTAGACCGTTCAGGTATGACCTAAATCAAATCCCTTATGATTATACAGTGGAAGTGAGAAATAGAATTAAGGGTCTAGATCTGATAGATACAGTGCTTGATGAACTATGGAATGAGGTTCGTGACATTGTACAGGAGACAGGGATCAAGACCATCCCCATGGAAAAGAAATGCAAAAAAGCAAAATGGCTGTCTGGGGAGGCCTTCTTTCTGAAAAGAAGAGAGGTGAAAAGCAAAGGAGGAAAGGAAAGATATAAGCATCTGAATGCAGAGTTCCAAAGAACAGCAAGAAGAGATGAGAAAGCCTTCAGCGATCAATGCAAAGAAATAGAAGAAAACAACAAAATGGGAAAGACTAGAGAGCTCTTCAAGAAAATTAGAGATACCAAGGGAACATTTCATGCAAAGATGGGCTCAATAAAGGACAGAAATGGTCTGGACCTAACAGAAGCAGAAGATATTAAGAAGAGGTGGCAAGAATACACAGAAGAACTGTACAAAAAAGATCTTCACGACCCAGATAATCATGCTGATGTGATCACTAATCTAGAGCCGGACATCTTGGAATGTGAAGTCAAGTGGGCCTTAGAAAGCATCACTACAAACAAGGCTAGTGGAGGTGATGGAATTCCAGTTGAGCTGTTTCAAATCCTGAAAGATGATGCTGTGAAAGTGCTGCACTCAATATGTCAGCAAGTTTGGAAAACTCAGCAGTGGCCACAGGACTGGAAAAGCTCAGTTTTCATTTCAATTCCAAAGAAAGGAAATGCCAAAGAATGCTCAAACTACCACACAATTGCACTCATCTCACATGCTAGTAAAGTAATGCTCAAAACTCTCCAAGCCAGGCTTCAGCAATACATGA
This sequence comes from Budorcas taxicolor, assembly GCF_023091745.1. NCBI lineage: Eukaryota > Metazoa > Chordata > Mammalia > Artiodactyla > Bovidae > Budorcas > Budorcas taxicolor. The sequence goes on along the minus strand of NC_068924.1, from coordinate 3,428,975 downwards.
ACTGTGAACTCCCTGATGTTCAAGCTGGATTTAGAAAAGGCAGAGGAACCAGAGGTCAAATTGCCAACATCCGCTGGATCATGGAAAAAGCAAGAGAGTTCCAGAAAAACATCTATTTCTGCTTTCTTGACCATGCCAAAGCCTTTGACTGTGTGGATCACAATAAACTGTGGAAAATTCTGAAAGAGATGGGAATACCAGACCACCTGCCCTGTCTCTTGAGAAGTCTGTATGCAGGTCAGGGAGCAACAGTTAGAACTGGACATGGAACAACAGACTGGTTCCAAATAGGAAAAGGAGTACGTCAAGGCTGTATATTCTCACCCTGCTTATTTAAGTTATATGCAGAATACATCATGAGAAACGCTGACTGGAAGAAACACAAGCTGGAATCAAGATTGCCGGGAGAAATATCAATAACCTCAGATATGCAGATGACACCACCCTTATGGCAGAAAGTGAAGAGGAGGTAAAAAGCCTCTTGATGAAAGTGAAAGAGGAAAGTGAAAAAGTTGGCTCAAAGCTCAACATTCAGAAAACAAAGATCATGGCATCTGGTCCCATCACTTCATGGGAAATAGGTGAGGAAACAGTAGAAACAATGTCAGACTTTATTTTTGGGGGCTCCAAAATCACTGTAGATGGTGACTAAAGCCATGAAATTGAAAGACACTTACTCCTTGGAAGAAAAGTTATGACCAACCAAGATAGCATATTCAAAAGCAGAGACATTACTTTGCTGACTAAGGTCCGTCTAGTCAAGGCTATGGTTTTTCCTGTGATCATGTATGGATGTGAGAGTTGGACTGTGAAGAAGGCTGAGCGCCGAAGAATTGATGTTTTTGAACTGCGGTGTTGGAGAAGACTCTTGAGAGTCCCTTGGACTGCAAGGAGATCCAACCAGTCCATTCTGAAGGAGATCAGCCCTGGGATTTCTTTGGAAGGAATGATGCTGAAGCTGAAACTCCAGTACTTTGGCCACCTCATGCGAAGAGTTAACTCATTGGAAAAGACTGTGATGCTGGGAGAGATTGGGGGCAGGAGGAGAAGGGGACGACCCAGGATAAGATGGCTGGATGGCATCACGGACTTGATGGCCATGAGTCTGAGTGAACTTTGGGAGATGGTGATGGACAGGGAGGCCTGGCGCGCTGCGATTCACGGGGTGGCAAAGAGTCAGACACGACTGAGTGAGTAAACTGAACTGAACTGAATGCACTAAAAATAATGTGCCCCTACCTATCCATGATAAGATGCCCAGATCAATATAATTTAAGGAGTTTTTTTGTCAAAATGATTCATTCTACACAATAACTGGTTTTGTATTCATGTGAATAGTTCATTTCTCAGGTTAGCTTAAAGATAAAGAACAAGTTAGCCATTTTGTTTTGATTGTTTGCTATCATTCAGCAAACCAATTTAGAGAATAAAGGAAAAATATAAACACAAAACACTCATTTTATGTCCTTTAAAAATATTTGTCTAAATATGATCATATGAAGCAGCTGATTCTTTTATATTTTGTGCTCAACATATGTAGCTTTAGAAAAAAATATATAAACCATTTTTATCTTTCCATTTTTTATAGTCAAAACGAGATTACATCATGGGAATAGCTAAAATCAGGTACCGCTTGCCAGACTCAAATGTAGGTTAGAAATATAGAAACCATTTTGTTGATAAAGGTTTCAGTAAAGGTGTAAAAATCAAATTTAACTTAGTCTGATACAGAATAGATCAAATGATCGGAGACCATAGCACTTTTTTCTCCATCTGGTTTCCTGTGGATTTTCTCTGTCATGAAGTCAGGTGGGGAGGAATAGGTACACAGAACTAAAATGAGTCTTGGCAACCCTGTCAGACTGTGTTTTACAGCTTCCTCTCTGGTCTGCCATTTGAATTGGCCTGGCCAAATATAGTTTTCTTAGGCTTTATCTTCAGAGAACTAAAGAAAGATGACCTCTTTTAAAGAAAAATACTGGCTAGAAAGTAAATTTTTCTTCCATATCAGCCTATTTGCAAACTACATAAACCCTATACAGGAAGAACTTTGCAAGTGCAATTAAGTCTGAACAGAGCATTTGAACACTTGATATATTTTTGACAACAGAAGATTGGAAAAAATTAATATATATTTATAAGTGGCTCAGAGAAAGGCTGTGATGGCTATTTCTCTAAAAAATGTCATAACAGAAATTTCATTTTTAACTCTTTTAAAAATCCTCTTCATGTTTTTAGCAAAAAGAGATGAGACAGTAAAACTCATGTGTTATCCTTGTTTATTCACACCACTATTTATTCACACTACTATTTAAATTCATAAATAGTATTAATATTTGAAACACTATACTTTGAAATCATCATAGTAAGTTTTTTTTTTTTTTTCGTGCATTCATTTTTGTAAATCAGAACACATGGTCATCATGGGTAAACTAGGAATAATAGTACCTAACTCACAGGGTATTTTTTTAACTTTAAGCAAGTTGATTCATGTAAAACACTAAGAATAGTATCAGACATAAGATAAAGGACTCAGGCAATGTTGACAATTATTATTACCTTAATGAGTCACTTGAAATTATAACTTTATGGGTGAGAATGGGATAGAGAAAGATATATCTTAATTTGGGAATATGAGACAATGTTCTGAGAGGATCAAGCTTCAGTTTAGTAAAATAACGGCAGTTCCCAAACCACCAACAATGGAGGACCACAACCACAGAGAGTATTGACCTCAAATTAGAGTCAAATTACATTTCACTTTATGATTTTGCCTGGGCTCACTTTTCTCTATTTCTATTAGGATCTTGCTTAGAAAAATGAAAGAAAGTTTTATTATTAAAGTCAAATTAATGTTCTACTAATTTCAATTCAAATGAAAATGTCCTTCCTGTCAAAACAAGAATTTTTAAAATTAGATAGCAAAGTAAATAAAAAGATTGGAAGGGAAGCGAAAAAAAGAAAATGATGGGATGAAAAACGCTGTTATATTCCTCTTGGAAAAGACTGAAAGAAGATGTTCACTCAAGAATAATTTAAGAGCAATGATTGAAAACCAAATGATTTTTACTAAAAGCAGCTGATAACAGTATCCTTACTGAATACTAAAGTGGAGTGTGTGCTTATGTAATTTTAAATAAAATATATCTTTATAGAAAAATCACATTTTTTCAAACTCTTAAATTGGATGAAAAAATATAATAAAGAATTTTGTGTTTTTCTAGTTTCCAGAGTCTGTCTGGGGATGCACTTTGACATAAGTGGTATAGAAATTTTTAGACCCTTTAAATTCTTCATGTGTAAGAGGAAATATGGAGGACTGTGATAAAACTTAAAGAATCTGGACTGTCCTGAACAATAAAGAACATGTGATCTATGAACCAGTGACAGAAAATCTATATAGGGAACAGTTTTGTGGGTTAACTAAAGGTCAATCTAGTCTTCAGAAAATGTTATTATTCCTGGATATGTTGTAGTTGTGGGCTTGAATCATATTTACCTTCCTCAGTTTTCTTAGTTTTAAACTACAAGTGATTCAACTTACAAGAGTTCCCTTTTGGAGCGTTTACCTTTTACAGTAATAGCTAATACTTCTACCACCCGTGTGTCCTTTGGGAGTGGTTTGGATGATACAGCTCATTAGAGGGAAATATGTTTCTACCTTGATCTAGTTACAAAGTACTCTTGGTGGATTTGATTAAAATGTCATTTCATAACTGACAGTGATGGTTAAATTCCTAAATATATCATCCTATGTCTTTGTTATATTATAACTTTAGAGACAATATTAAACAGACTGTGATAGGGAATCATCCAGCTGAAAAAGATGTCTTGTTAATTGGATTAAGTAAACTTTGTAAACAATAATTATAGTTTATTAATTTATGATAGAATTTCTTCTGGGTCCCTAGATATTTGCCACAATTCTTGAGTAGCTCCAACTAATATTTGCCAGTTAACATAGGGTTATTATTTGCAAATAATAGAAACCAATTCTGGTTATCATAAAAAGTAGAAGTCATATAGTGGAAGAGTACTGAGTAAATCATAGTGTTTACCTGAATGCCAGAGAAACAGCTTTTGCAAGGTAGCACTAGTGATAAAGAATCCACCTGCCAATACAGGAGGCATAAGAGACATCGGTTCAATCCCTGGGTCAGGAAGTTCCCCTGGAGAAGGAAATGGCAGCCCACTTCAATATTCTTGCCTGGAAAATCTCATGGATAGAGGAACCTAGCAGGCTACAGACTATAGGGGTACACAGAGTTGGACACGACTGAAGTGTCTTAGCACAAGGGAGAAAAGGCACAGCAGAGAACGGTCTGCTTAGGATGCTACCATTAGATCTTTACTACCAGCCTGTAACCCCTTTGCATTTGCTGCAGGGCTGTGGGCCTTGATTCCACTATCAGCTGGGAAAAAAATCATCTCTATCTGACCTCCTACACCTTTATTTCACTCTCTGAAGATTTATCTCTAATTCTTTCACTTGCCCACTTATTTAGACAACTACAATCCTACATGTTGTGAAACCTCAAATACATCTTGGCTAAAACTCTCAACTGGTGACCTGGTCTCAAATCTCATTGGTTTAAAAGAAAGGAAAAAAGAAAGAAAGAAAGAAAAGCAACAGGAGGAAAAATAAACAGGAAAAACTTGGATGTGCTTATACCACTAAACCTAATACACTTACATCTGAAACTCTGTCTTCCTTATTTTGATGGCTGGATTATTTGTTTTGCCTATGGTAAATTCTTCTGAGTGAACTTTGAATTCAGAAGTCCACTTCCTCAAGAAACTTGATCCTGAAATTATTCTCTAATTTTTTTTTTTCTTCATTATCATTAGTTTCCTTGACTTGCAGACCATTTGGTCCTGCCCAAATGCACATAAGACATTTAGTCCATGCCAAAAGATCCTTGATATTTGATCATATTTGATCCCTTTGAAAACATTCATGAAGGCCTTTGGTCTATTTCAAAGGGTCATTAATACTTGGTTCTTTCATTTGTCATGGACCAAATATGCTCAATGACATTTTGGATAGGACAGCATCTTAAAGACCTTTCGGCATGAGCCACCAAATGTTTATGGGCAGGATCAAATTTAAGAAACCTTTTGACAAACCAAATGATTTATAAAATAAGTGTCATATGGATGTTTTGGGCAGGGCCAAATGTCTGGTAACATTTTCCCTGGGTTGGATAATGGCCATCACTGTCTAAAAATATTCTAATATTTATGAGTGATATTAAAACAAAACAAAAGCTAATCTGTTGACTATATGTCCAATTGAATGACCTGCTACTGTAGTTCTCTGCCCACCCCACAACCTTCTTGTTGTTTTCTTTTTTGTTTGTTTGTTTTTTACAAAACACCTTGAAAGCTATCACTATTTTCTATATCCCCTTTTCTCCTCCCTGTCCTTTGAATCCCTTCCAATGAGGTTTTCCCCTCTACCCTCCATGAAACTGCCCCTTTTGTATTACCTAATGGCCTACACTGTATCTAACCAATTGTCAATAATCTTTCCTTGTTTTATTCAAGTTATCCATGAGTGTGTGCTCAGTTATGCCCGACTTTTGCAACACTATGGACTATAGCCCACCAGGTTCCTCTGTGCATGGGATTGTCCAGGCAAGAATACTTTATTGGCTTGCCATGCCTTCTCCAGGGGATCTTCCCAACCCAGTGATCGAACCTGCAGCATCTCCTGCATTGCAGGCAGATGCTTTACCACTGAGCCACCAGAAAAGCCCCCGAAGTTATCCACAGCATCTGATAAGGTTGATCAGTTGTTGACTCCTTTTCTTAAGTTAGCTTTTTCTCCTCCTCTCAGACTGCTTTTTCCTCCTTTTCTCCATTCTTCCCATATTGCCAAGCTCTAAATATTGTAATCTTCCACACTCAGTTCTTGGACAGCTGGTCTTCTCTATTTTCTCTAACTTCCTTGGAGATCTTATTCAGTCTCAAAGAATTCTGTACCGTAACTATGTTGATGACTCTCATCTACTCCTAAACTCTAGTTATACACTTTTGTTCTTTCCCCACTTCTTGATTTAGTAATGTCTATTTCATTCTACCACTGGCGCAGTTCAAAATACCTTCAGTTGCTCTTGACTTTCATTCACACTCTAAACACAAGCCAGCAAGGAAAAATATTTTAAATACCTCAAAAATATATTTAGCATCTTGCCATTTCTAACCACCTCCATTACTGTCATCTCCAACCAAGCCACATTAATTTCTCAACTTATAAGTTCCAACAGTCTTCTAAAATTTCTTGCTTCTGTCTTTGCTATGCAGAATATCCTCCACACAGAAATATGAGATGTTAGGTTATGCTACTCCTCAGTTTAGAATCTTGCAGTATCTTTTTATATTGTTCAGAAAGAAACAAATGTCCTGTAAGAGACCACTATAAGAAGTCTGGTTCTCTTGTTAGTGCTCTCATCTTTTATTCTGTCATTTTCCACCTTCCACTTGTAGCATTCAAGCCATAAAGGCCACATTGCTATCTTACAGATATGTCAATCGACTTCTACAACAGTCATTGCATAGCTGCTATCTCTTTGGGAATTACCCTTGTCTCACCCTTTACATACATAGTATCTCCACAATTTTCTCCATTCCTTCCTTCAAGGTTTTACTTCAATGCCATCTTATCAGATGAGCTACCAAAATTGAACATGATCGTGCCTTGTCTCGGACAGTCTTTGTCCTCTTACCCTGCTCTGTTCTCATGAGAGACCACTCCCTGACATGCAGAAAGAAACTCCATGAAAGCAGGAGTTTTGTTTCTTTTTTTCCCCTTTGCTGCTGCATTTCTTCATCAACCAACACATAGAACAGTGGATAAATAACTGTTTATTAAGTGAATGATGCGGGTGGCAGTCAAATTAATACATCAGCTATATCCAGTGTATTATCAAAAATTATTTCCTTATGAATTGTTTTCAACTAAAAAAACTACATTAAAAACCTGGAAATTCAGAGCTACACTAATGTAATCAAGGAAGTAGACACTTATTTGAAAGCCAAAGAGGAACTATAGAATATTTTTTAAACTTCACATTCTCAGGAATAAAGATTCTTTGCATATTACATGAAATGCCTAGTTATCTGCTTTAATCTTATTCTATGAGGTTTGCCGACTAAGGTCCGTCTAGTCAAGGCTATGATTTTTCCAGTAGTCATGTATGGATGTGAGAGTTGGACTGTGAAGAAGGCTGAGCACCAAAGAACTGATGCTTTTGAACTATAGTGTTGGAGAAGACTCTTGAGAGTCCCTTGGACTGCAAGGTGATCCAACAAGTCCATTTTGAAGGAGATCAGCCCTGGGGTTTCTTTGGAAGGAATGATGCTAAAGCTGAAACTCCAGTACTTTGGCCACCTCATGTGAAGAGTTGACTCATTGGAAAAGACTTTGATGCTGGGAGGGATTGGGGGAAGGAGGAGAAGGGGACGACAGAGGATGAGATGGCCGGATGGCATCACTGACTCGATGAACGTGAGTCTGAGTGAACTCCGGGAGTTGGTGATGGACAGGGAGGCCTGGTGTGGTGCGATTCACGGGGTCGCAAAGAGTCATACATGACTGAGTGACTGAACTGAACTGACTGATGAGCATATATTGAACCAAGGATGCAGTTGCATTCATGCCACAGAAACAAATACCTCATCATAATGTGATATGGTTCAATGATTAACCCCCAAAATAAATGCACTCTTCAGGCTTTTCTTTTCTTTTGTTCTCAGGAAACCTGAATCAGTTTTTTAAAATTAAAAGTACAGTGTCTAAAATGAGACAACTTGAATTTAAAGCATTATGAAAATAATCCTTAGTAGCATTATTAACCATACACACTGAAACCAAGCAATGTAGATGACCTGTGTTATAGAGTTTAGCTAACTCCTTGAGAAACAATTAATTAAATAAACATTTTTACACACCTAGTAGTATAGTTATTGAAAGGGATTTTAAATTAATATCAAAATTAAATAAGCATTTCTGGGATGTTTGCTTGTATCTGGACACATGCTAAATGCCTAGGTGATTCAAAGTTGATCAGAAAAAAAAAATAAAACACAGTATTGTAAATCAACTGTATTTTGTTATTTTTAAAATATGTTCCGTTTTTAAATTCTTTATTGAATTTATTGCAATATTGTTTGATGTTTTGATTTTTGGCCATGAGGTATATGGGTTCTTAGCTCCCTAGCCAGGGGTCAAACCTTCAAACCCTTGCATTGAAAAGTGAAGTCTTAACCAATGGACCACCAGGGAAGTCCCAATCAACTGTATTTTAATAAAACAAAGTAAAATAGAACAAAGCATTTTTTTCAGACAAAATAGACTATTTTTTATAGTATATTTTAGATTTTTTAAAATTTTACTTTATTTTACTTTACAATACTGTATTTGTTTTGTCATACATTAACATGAATCTGCCACGGATGTACATGTGTTCCCAATCCTGAACCCCCCTCACACCTTATGAAACATATGAAAAAACAAGTCAACCTTTGCTCTTAAATGAGTTTACATATTAGTGAGAGACATATGAATATGCACCTTTTTATTATAGGTATGATAACAGCAACGATAACTAAAAGACTAAGGGATTCAAAGGAGAGTGAGATTAATTCTAACCACATGAAAAGAAAAACTTCATGAAAGAAGTATTATTTTTATATCTATTTTTGAAAAGAAATAGTCAGAATTTGGTAACTTGAGATAGAGAAGGTGGGGATTCAGTTAGAAAAAAAGGAAAGGGAAATTTCTTAGTATATTTTTTTAGGAGCATTAAAGATGAAAGAAGTTAGGGCAAAGACTGTACTATAATGGAGGAAGCCTTCATCAGTAACACCCAGTTTACTCATTTTTTATTAAATTCATGCCTCCATATATTTATTTGTAATGTATTTCCCATATGCACATGATTATATAGTGTTCTGAAATAGCTTTACAAGAAATAAAAAAGAGATTTGTATTAATTTTGGGTTAGCATTGAACTACTACATCCTCAGTTCCTCATTCTTGTCTCTTTGCGACCTCATGGACTGTAGGCTGCCAGGCTCCTCTGCCCCTGGGATTATCCGCACAAGAATATGGAGTGGAGCACCATTGTTTTTTCCAGGGGGTGTTCCTGACCCAAGAATCAAATCCATGTCTCTGGCGGCTCCTGCATTGGCAGTCAGATTCTTTACCACTGAGCTACCTGGGTAGACTATTAAATGAGCATCAGCTATTAAGCAATTAATAATTAACTAGCTACTGAAAAAGTATCAATAGTCAGTCAAACAATGTAATGCACCTGGAGATTTTATGGAATTGCTATTTAAAAAGGAATCATACTTAGCTTTAATTTTACTACTGTGTGATAAAGATTTTTCAGTTCAGTTCAGATCAGTCACTCAGTATTGTTCAACTCTTTGCAAAACCATGGACTGCAGCACACCAGGCTTGCCTGTCCATCACCAACTCCCAGAGCTTGCTCAAACTCATGTCCGTTGAGTCGGTGATGCCATCCTACCATCTCATCCTATGTCGTTCCCTCTTTTCCCACTTTCAACCTTTCCAAGCATCAGGGGGGTTTCTAATGAGTCACTTCTGCACATCAGGTGCGAAAAGTATTGGAGCTTCAGCTTCAGCATCAGTCCTTCCAATGAATATTCAGGACTGATTTCCTTTAGGATGGAATGGTTGGATCTCCTTGCAGTCCAAGGGACTCTCAAGAGTCTTCTCCAACACCACAGTTCAAAAGCATCAATTCTTCAGTGCTCAGCTTTCTTTATAGTTCAACTCTCACATCCATACATAACTACTGGAAAGTCCATAGCTTTGATTAGATGGACATTTGTTGGCAAAGTAATGTCTGCTTTTTAACATGCTGTCTGGGTTGGTCATAGCTTTTCTTTCAAGGACCAGGCATCTTTTACTTTCATGTCTGCAGTTACCATCTGCAGTGATTTTGGAGCCCCCAAAATTAGTCTCTCACTGTGTCTATTGCTTCCCCATTTATTCACCATGATTTTTAAATTAGCATTATTTAAAATGTGGAAAGTTGGATTGCTTTTCTTTGGATTTATCAGTAATAGTTTTCAAATGTAAATGAAACTATCTGTTTATAAGCTTATTCAATAATAATTCATTGAGTACATATTAGTGTAAGAAACTACAACTTTTAAAATATATTATGCTGAAAAATTGAGTCTTCAAAATGCTTCTTGAAATAAAATAAGAAATTAATTGATTACAATGAGCATATGTTTCATGTTTATACATGGTCATGAAGTGAAAGGGAAATAATCTGTAGAATATGTTCTTGGCTTGTTGACAAAATTAAATCTAAAATCTCTGACACAAATAAAAAAAACTCGACTTTTTTTGGGATCACAACTCATTTCCTGCTGAATCTCTTTTTTCCCCCCTTTTCCAACTGATTTATTGATTCAATGCCATTTCTTTTTAGTGGACTAGCTTTTTTGTTGGGTATGTTAGGGAGCCCTCAGGATTCACTCAAGCTTAGTGCTGATAGATGATAGCTTTTAACTTAGTAAAGCTAATTGACAGGAGTACAAGGTAAACTCTTTGTTAGAACATATGACAAAACTAGCAACCATAAAGACAAATATATTAAGATTCAAGAGAGTAGAAGATCATGCCATCTGCTGTCATTTACTGTCCTGTTACTATGACTAATATTTATGAATTTAAAAATTAATTCAATTATATTTATTGAATGATAACAGCTTTACAAAATTTTGTTGTTTTCTGTCAAACCTCAACATGAATCAGCCATAGGTATACACATACCCCTTCCCTTTTGAATCTCCCTCCGATCTCCCTCCCCCATCCCACCCCTCTAGGTTGATTCAGAGCCCCTGTTTGAGTTTCCTGAGCCATATAGCAAATTAACATTGTCTATATGTTTTACATATGGTAGTGTAAGCTTCTATGTTACTCTTTCCATACATCTCACCCTCTCTTTCCCTCTCCACATGTCCATAAGTCTATTCTCTATGTCTGTTTCTCCATTGCTGCCCTGTAAATAAATTCTTCAGTACCATTTTCCTAGATTCCATATATATGTGTAAGAATACGATATTCATCTTTTTCTTTCTGACTTACTTCACTCTGTATAACAAGCTCATTAGAGCTCATTAGAGCATCCATCCACCTCATTAGAACTGACTCAATGTGTTCCTTTTTATGGCTGAGTAAAGTTCCATTGCATATATGTACCACTATTTCTTTATCCATTCATCTGTCAATGGACATTTAGGTTGCTTCCATGTTCTAACTGTTGTAAATAGTGCTACAATGGACAATGGGATACATGTGACTCTTTCAATTTTGGTTCCCTCAGGGTATATGCCTAGGAGTGGGATTGTTGGGATATATGGTGGTTTCATTCTTAGTTTTTTAAGGAATCTCCATACCATCTTCCAGAGTGACTGTATCAATTTATATTCCCACCAACAATGCAATACAATTCCCTTTCCTCCACACTTCACAAAAATAATTTATTTGTAGACTTTTGATGATGATCATTCTGACTGGTGAGAGGTGATATCTCATTGTAGTTTTAATTTACATTCCTCTAAAATGAGCGATGTTGAGCATCTTTTTATGTATTTGTTAACCATTTGTTTGTCTTCTTAGGAGAAATGTCAATTTAGGTCTTTTCCCCACATTTTGATTGGGTTGTTTGTTTTTCTGTTATTGAGTTGTATGAGCTGCTTGTATGTTTTGGAAAACTAAGTCTTTGCCAGTTGTTTCATTTGCTATTGTTTTCTCCCATTCCAAGGGTGGTCTTTTCACCTTGTTTATAGTTTCCTTTGCTGTGCAAAAGCTTTTAAGTTTAATCAGGTCCCACTTGTTTACTTCAGTTCTTATTTCCATTACTCTAGGAGGTGGGTCATAGAGGATCTTGCTTTGATTTATGTCATCGAGTGTTCTGCCTATGTTTTCCTCTAAAGTTTCTTGTCTTAATTTAGGTCTTTAATGCATTTTGAGTTTATCTTTGTGTATAATGTTAGGAAGTGTTCTAATTTCATTCTTTTACATGTAACTGTCCAGTTTTCCCAGCTCCATTTTTTGAAGAGGCTGTCTTTGTTGCATTGCATATTCTTGCCTCCTTTGTCAAAAATTAGATACCCATAGGTGCATGACTGTATTTCTGGGCTTTCTATCTTGTTCCATTGGTCTATAGTATTTATGAATTTTTGATGATGCCAAGATAATAGAGTGCCAAAGAGTGTGTCAAAGTATATCTGTGTTCTCCCATAGAGGTGTGACCACTCTTGTTTAAATATTCTCTAATAAAAATTTAAAATTCTTGCAACTTGCACTTTTTTTTTGCATTTAAAATTTATTTTTATTAAAATACTGTTCATGCTGATGATCAAAGAAGGCAGTGGCGACCCACTCCAGTATTCTTCCCTGGAAAATCTAATGGATGGAGGAACCTAGTAGGCTGCAGTCCATGGGGTCACTAAGAGTCAGACATGACTGAGCAACTTCACTTTCACTTTTCACTTTCATGCATTGGAGAAGGAAATGGCAACCCACTCCATTGTTCTTGCCTACAGAATCCCAGGGAAAGGGGAGCCTGGTGGGCTGCCATCTCTGGGGTCGCACAGAGTAGGACATGACTGACGCGACTTAGCAGCAGCGGCAGCATACCAGTGATGGCAGTATTATTGAATTGTATTTGTCTTTTTGCAATACAGCATATTTTAAAATCCCATATATAATATCTAAAATATTTATGATATATGATAAAAGAAGGTTTTCACTATGAATCAAAAAGTGTAACTAATTTGATTCAACATTTCAGTGACTTCTCAAAATTGGGAAATAAAAAACTTGGCTTTCAGAAAGTTCTCCAAGGCTGTACAGATCTATTCCTAGTGAAACTATGTTTCAGGACTATTTAAGTTTTTCCTCAGTTTAGCCTTATCTATAGTTCTGTCACTATGTGACATAGATGATGACATAGTGATGTCCAAGAAGTAACCATGACACAGAAAAAAAGTTAGAGTAGTAATGGGTACTTTATTCACTTGGAAATCTACCACTGATATTAGTTTTGAAAATTAAAACCTATAAGATGTTTCTGACTTAACTAGCTGATTTAAATTCTTTTAAAAGAGTGAAGAAATCAGTGATAGAATCAGAAAAGGTAATTTAATCAAACTCAGTGAGAAAAATAACAATGGAGAAGTAGGAGCAATAGAAAATTTACAGAAAACAAATACAAGTGGAGAGAAAATTGATAGGCAAATCATAATCTTATATTTTGATATTAAAGGCTATATTAGTAAACAAAATTAATGATTTTGTGGAAATAAAGGAAATAATCCTATATTTAATACAGAAATGTAGAGTATGGAGTATAAAGCAAGTTAGGCCTTGGAGTAAAAAATGAAGCGGGGCAAAGGCTAACAGAATTTTGTCAAGAGAACACACTTACCATACCGAACACTCTTCCAACAACACAAAAGATGACTCTACATATGGGCATCACTTGATGGTCAACATCAAAGACAGATTGATGCTATTTTTGCAGCCAAAGATGGAGAAGCCCTACACAGTCAGCAAAAACAAAATCTGGATCTGAGTGTGGCTCAGATCATTAGCTCTTTATTGCAAAATTCAGGCTTAAATTGAGAAAGTAGGGGAAATTACTAGGTCATTCAGGTATGACCTAAATCATATCCTTTATGATTATACAGTTCAGTTCAGTTCAGTTCAATTCAGTCACTCAGTCATGTCCGACTCTTTCTTTGCGATCCCATGAACTGCAGCCCGGCCTCCCTGTCCATCACCAACACCCAGAGTCCACTCAAACCCATGTCCATTGAGTCGGTGATGTCATCCAACCATGTTATCCTCTGTCGTCCCCCCTCCTCCTGCCCTTAATCTTTCCCAGCATCAGGGTCTTTTCCAGTGAGTCATCTCTTCACATCAGGTGGACAAAGTATTGGAGTTTCAGCTTCAACATCAGTACTTCCAATGAACGCCCAGGACTGATCTGCCCTAGGATGGACTGGCTGGATCTCCTTGCAGTCCAAGGGACTCTCAAGAGTCTTCTCCAACACCACAGTGGAAGTGACAAATAGATGAAAGAGATTAGAACTGATAGAGTGCCTGAAGACCTATGGGCAGAAGTTCATAACATTATACTAGAGGTGGTAAACAAAGCCATCAGCAAGAAAAAGTAATGCAAGAAAGCAAAATGGTTGTCTAAGGAGGCGTTACAATTATCTGAGAAAAAAAGAAAAGTGAAAGGCAAGGGAGAAAAGAAAAGAAATGCCCAACTGAATATAGAGTTCCAGATAATAGCAAGGAGAGATAAGAAAGCCTTCTTAAGTGAACAGTGCAAATAAATATAGAAAAACAACAGACTGGGAAAGACTATAGATTTCTTTAAGAAAATTAGAAATACCAAGCAAACATTTCATACAAAGATGGGTACAATAAAGGACAGAAACAGTATGAACCTAACAGAATCAGAAGAGATTAAGAATAGGTGGCAAAATACACAGAAGTGTGCAAAAAAGGTCTTAATGACCTGAATAGCCACAATGGTGGTGTTATTAACCTAGAACCAAACATCTTGGAGTATGAAGTCAAGTGGGCCTTAGGAAGCATTACTACAAACAAAGGTAAGGGAGGCAATGGAATTCCAGCTGAGCTACTGAAAATCCTAAAAGATGATGCTGTGAATGTGCTGCATTCAATATGCCAGACGATATGGAAAACTCAGCAATGGCCACAGGACTGGAAAAGGACAATTTTCATTCCAATCCCAAGGAAGGCCAATGCCAAAGAATATTCAAACTACTGTACAATTAAGCTCATTTTACTTGCTAACAAAGTAGTGCTCAAAATCCTTCAAGCTACGCTACAGCAGTATGTGGGTCGAGAATATCTAAATGTTAAAGCTGGGTTTAGAGAAGGCAGAGGAACCAGATATCAAATCACCATCATCTTTGGATCATAGGAAAAGCAAGGTAATTCCAGAAAAACATACACTTCTCCTTCATTGACTATATGGAAACCTTTGTATGTATCCCAACAAACTGTGGAAAATTCTTAAAGAAATGGGAATAACAGGCCACCTTTCCTGCTTCCTGAGAAACCTGAATGCAGGTCAAGAAGAAACAGAACTGGAGATGTAACAATGGACTGGTTCAAAATTGGGAAAGGAGTACATCAAGGTTGTATACTGTCACACTGCTTATTTCATTTGCATGCAGAGTACATCATATGAAATCCTGGACTGGGTGAATCACAAGCTAAAATCAAGATTTCTGGAAGAAATATCAACAACCTCATATATGCAGATTATACCACCCTAATGTGTAGTGTAGTGTAGTGTAGTGAAACTTGATGAAGAAAATGTAGAGCTTCTTGATAGAGGTGAAATGAAAAAGCTGACTTAAAATTTAACACTCAAAAAACTAAGATCATGGCATCTGGTCCTATCACTTCATGGCAAATAGATAGGGAAACAATGGAAACAGTGACAGACTTTATTTTCCTGGGCTCAAAAATCACTGTTGGTGGTGACTAAACGATGAAATTAAAAGATGCCTGCTACTTGGAAGAAAAGCTATGACAAGCCTCAACAGTATATAAAGAAGCAAAGACATCACTTTGCCAACAAAGGTCCATATAATCAAAACTATGGGTTACCCAATAGTCATGTATGGATATGAGAGTTGGATCATAAAGATGACTAATCACAAAATAATTGATGCCTCAAAACTGTGGTGCTGGAGAAGACTGTTGAGAGTAACTTGAACAGTAAGGAGATCAAGCCAGTCAATCCTAGAGGAAATCAACCCTGAGTATTTCTTGGAAGGACTGATGTTGAAGCTCCAATACTTTACCCACCTGTTGGGAAGAGCCGATTCATTGGAAAAGACCTGATGCTGGGAAAGATCGAAGGCAGGAAAAGAAGGGGACAAGACTGAATGAGATGATTTGATGGCATCACCGAGTCAGTGAACATCAGTTTAAGCAAACCCTGGGAGAGAGTGAAGGACAGGGAAGCCTGGTGAGTTGCAGTCCATGTTGTTACAGAGTTGAACATGACTTATCAGCTGTACAATTCAACAATAATATAAATTCAAAAATCACAATACTTCATATAATATTACTTTATTTTAATCTTAATTTGATGTTTCTTTTGCATCAATAGAGGAAAACGGCGGTTAAAACGTCTACTGGAATCTAAGGCTGGAATCTAAGGCTGAGAAGAATTCAGTGGTTACAGCACAAGATATCTGTGCTGTAAAATCCTGTGGAAAGGATCTTGGAGGCAAGCGGAGGTGAGATAAGTAACATTTATTGAGTGGAAGTTGTTTTCCATTATATCATTAAATTATCATAGTAGTGTATGACAGAGGAAGATATCACAACCTCTGTTCCATAAGTGGAGAATATAAGGCCCAGAGAAGCTCAGTGCATGTTCAACTTCCCTTTAGAAGAATGCTTTCAGTGCCTGCCTCTCACAACAGGGCCTGCCAATGTGATCTCATACATCCAATTGCAAATATCTACATCTATGCTTTATAGAATTTTTACGTTAATCAAGATATTAGCTGTAAGTACTGGGAAATTAACATCCCTAAAGATAATCTTTGACCAGTGGCCCTCACTAAACACTCCAGCTTCTTTCCTTCTGGTTAGGAGAATTTTAGGTACATGTTTTGCACCAGTACCCAGAACTATCCCTAGAGAATAATCTCCAGCCACAATCTATAACAGCTGGGTTAATTAGTTTCCCCTATTCCTACTCTAATACTTTCTTACATCATTGCAAGTGACCTTCTAGCTCCCAAATAAACTCCTTACACACAAATTCTTAATTTAGAGTCTTCTTCTGAGGGAATCCAAACTGCTATACAATGATATGGCCTGTCTCCAGGCCATACCAAACCCTGCCTCTCTCCAGAACCTGTAACTTCCCATGATGCTAAGTTGTTTTCCTCTAGATGAATGGCTCCTTATGACCTTCACACTCTAACAAAACTGCATATTTCTGTCCCTGATGTGATCATATTTATGATTTGAAATATTTCTGAACAATACTGTGATGTTTTATGCTCTCTATTCTGAAAATAGTTTGATTTATTTTATTATTGATATAACCAGTGTACTTTAATAATACTATGTGCGATTATTCTAAAACAAAGAGAATTTTTGTAAGTTCAACAGAACTATTTGCTCTTGTATTCCAATCTAATATATTTAATATTCAGAGGAAAGTATTTACTCATAAATTATGTGTTATTATCCATCATTCCTGGGATGTTATCTAGATATCATTAACATGTTTGTGCAATTGTTTTAATTTTTCTGGTCTCAAAGTCATTTATGATTTCATATGATTGAAAACCCAGAAATTTTCTTTCCTTTTTATCTGTATGTCTATTTAAAGTGACTAAGCTTTCTAAACTGTATTTAAATTGGATCTTTTAAGCTCTTTTTAAAATTTATTTTTCTTTTTTAAATTTCTTTTTTTAATATAAATTTATTTATTTTAATTGGAGGTTAATTAGTTTACAATATTGTATTGTTTTTGCCATACATCAACATGAATCTGCCACAGGTATACATGTGTTCCCCATCGTGAACCCTCCTCCCTCCCTGTACCATCCCTCTGGGTCTAAGCTCTTTTTTTAAAAAACCAGAATAAAATGTGTCTTGGTTGAAGGGGAAAACAAACAAACAAACAAACAACTGTGGAGGATAACTAAATATATAATCATGATTTATTTTATTCTAGGTATTTCAAGTGAAGCACACACCCTGAAATAAAAGATATCTGTCACTGTAAAATATAACAGGGCATTTTTTCTACTGGAAAATTATGAGACAGTCAGAAAATTCTGAGACAGTAGAAAAATTAGAGTGGATTCCACTTCAGCAATATTCCATACAGTTGGGAAAAGATGATGCCACCCATTTTCATTATAATTTGTGTTATGATCTGATTTGATCAAATTTTATAGACCTCTGAGGGAAAGTTTACTATATTATAAAACCAACTTGTATTTTTCCAGGGGAATAGGCCAGAATGACCATTTGGAGGTTTTTTCCTCAGAATAACACAAATCAGAGTAGCTTTATAAATCTTTATTTTAGTAGACATCATATGCCATTATAGTATGATGACTATATACAAACTATATGCTATATGAAATGTAATGTGAAACTATATACCTATGAAATGTGTGATGTTCACATCGAATGATATGATGTTTATTTGTATACATAGTTTTAGATCCTTATATAGAAAAGTAAATCATTGCTGCTCATTAATTTAAGCTTTACTTTAAAATTCAATTGGTTTTGCTTCCTCTCACTTCTGAATTTTATGTGAAGTCAAGCCTTTTCACAGTTAGCACCTTCAAGGACTTAAAAGAGAAATGAGAAAGCAATGTGGCAGAGTTAGTGTTCACTGACTCAATTTGTGATTGCTCTTTTCTTCTCAGCACCTGCTGGCTTGAAAGGGGAAGTTGCTTCCATTTATGGAAAGGTTTTCAATCCCCTCTTCTTCACATTTTCCCAACTGAGTGAGTGGAAGAAAGAGGGTGTTATTTCCATATTGACAATAAAATTGTCATTAGAATGATCTTTACTCACTCTTTTTTCATTATTTATTCTTTCCTTAACTCACAATAATCAGGGTTTTGTCCTCACAATCACACTCACATTTCTTTTTTGAATGCTCCCAATTGCTTCCAAATTGATAATTGACCTATTGGTTGAATTTGGATCCCCTACTGCCTGTTTTAATGGGTTCTTCTCTATTATAGTCTATGCCTGTATCCTTCTGTAAAATAGTCAATGCTCAGGTCCTTTCCTATAATAATATATGCTCACATAGTGAAAAACTTCATTCTTTTATAATGTACCATAAATATTTTCAGAGATTACTTCCATTAAGAAAGATCCTACTCCCTTTATTCTACTTTATTATATAACATTTCTATATTTGAGATTATGTTATTTTTCCTTCCTTGCCCCTGTCTTTCCTTTCATTGCTTATTTGTTTATATATGCATGTATGCAAGTATATATGTATGTATTTATGAATATTTTATGCTCCTTCCTATTAGCAAGCATGTTTTAGAGAGGAGGCAAAACTTATTTGTTTTATTCATGACTATTCATTGGCTAGACTATGATGTGAATATATTAAGTACTTAGTAAATATGTTTTGAATCAATAAGCATGGATATGAAAATAAATACAGTCGTGCAATTTTATGACAAATAGTGCTTTTCTGATTCATTTTATGTAAAAATGCAACTTTAGTAGAATATTTCTTAACTACATAACTAGAAATTCATATTAAATAAGGGATTATAATAAAGTTTATATGTATAATATTTTGTAGTTTTATATGTAACCATTCAGTTAGAAGTTTTGTTGGAAGTTCAGTAGACTTTCTTTGAATGTTGTTTTATGACTGAATTTCAATGTCATCTTTCTGGCATAAATCATACCCTGACTATATTATCAGTGATCTTTAACTTAAATCTATTTAAAATGAAGCAAACAGTTAAAAATACTGAAGAAAAGCAATACTTACATGAAGATGTCAGGATTTTCATTACTTTCCTACACCCAAACCAACACCATTTTTTGTGACTCAGTTTCATTATCTTTTCCCAGCATGCAACTTAATTTTCATATAAAACTTCCTCTTTTGTATTACATATCATCTGTTCACATATATTTTAATTAAATAATATATTGACAAGTACAACAAGATTTGCAAGCAAGTATCAGGCTCTTGGTGAATTCAGATTCCACTGGGGAAGCAGGAGTGGTACAGTCCATTGGCCATTGCAGCAACAGAGTATGTGTTTCCAGGGACAAGGGAGAAGGTTATGAGAAGAGATTCAATTAATTAGAGATCTGTTAAGAAAGCACCTAATGCAGTACTTTCAAAAGCAAATTTTTATTAATTTGTGTTTACATAGATACAAAGAATTTATTGGGTTAGACATTTTCATATCAATGCTTTAACAAATCAAGTAATATGGAGGGTAAATGGAAAATATTTGCAGGTAAGAATGCTTTTTAAAATTTTAGTTTTAACCTAATGTCCACTGAATATTTCTCATAATTTAATTGTTCATATATTTATTCCAAAAATAGTTATGGCAGTACTGTAAGCAGGGAAAGTGAAGTCGCTCAGTCGTATCCAACTCTTTGCGACCCGTGGACTGTAGCCCACCAATTTCCTCCATCCATGGGATTCTCCAGGCAAGAATACTAGAGTGGGTACAACAAAAAGCATAGCACAGGAAGTCCCTGACCCCTTGGAAAAATGTGCAGAATATCTTCCTTTGTCTGTTCGTAAATGTGCTTCATCTCCATTTCTGCTCTGCTATCTCAGGAAGCTGACCCCTACAGAATACACCAGCAGCTTCCGTGCTCTCCTGCGTCTAGCTGCCTTCCTTGAGGGATTACTTCAAGCTGATTGAGTCTGTTAACACACAGACTTCACTAGGTGGCATCTTTTATATGACTTTGTCTCTCCTGGCTCTTCCCTCCCTCATCCTTTTGATTTTTGTAGGTGGAAATAGTCCTCTGCTCCTGGTCCTGGGGATCTTTATTCCATGTGGTTCCTCAATACCACATTCTTGGGCTGTTTATAAGCCATTTGCAAAGAAAATTTCAATAAATTATAATAATTTAAGAGTGCCATCTGTTTTGTATCAGGATCCTTTCAATGAAAGACTCTCGGAAAATATTAAAGGTTTTTTTTTTTTTTTTTTTTTTTTTTGAGTCATTAAGAAAGGTTGAAACACTTTGGTAAATTTTAGTACTAACTTTATTTCTAGATAGTTTTGATTGTGCTTTGAAAACTTGGTGACTTAATGAATTATTAACTTGGCTAATGTACA
The DNA here is from genome assembly GCF_023091745.1 of Budorcas taxicolor. Classification (NCBI taxonomy): domain Eukaryota; kingdom Metazoa; phylum Chordata; class Mammalia; order Artiodactyla; family Bovidae; genus Budorcas; species Budorcas taxicolor. The sequence continues at coordinate 3,408,032 of NC_068924.1, read as the reverse complement.
ATTAACAGGAGTATTTGCTGATAATTTTTAGAGTTAAAATTAAACTAGCAAAACTTTAAGTTATACTGGAGCATTTTTAGAGCACATAGAAAAATATGCTTAACTATTTAGTCATGGACAAAGAAGTATTACTTGGAGAAGGCAATGGCACCCCACTTCAGTACTCTTGCCTGGAAAATCCCATGGGCGGAGGAGCCTGGTGGGCTGCAGTCCATGGGGTCACGAAGAGTCTGACACAGCTGAGCGAATTCACTTTCACTTTTCACTTTCATGCACTGGAGAAGGAAATGGCAACCCACTCAAGTGTTCTTGCCTGGAGAATCCCAGGGATGGCGGAGCCTGGTGGGCTGCCGTCTTTGGGGTCTCACAGAGTCGGACACGACTGAAGCAACTTAGCAGCAGTAGCAGCAGCAGGAAACATTACTACCAACAAAACTAGTGAAGGAGATGGAATTCCAACTGAGCTATTTCATTCCTAAAAGATGACGTTGTTAAAATGGCTGCACACAATATGCCAGCAAATTTGGAAATTTCAGCAGGGGCCACAGGACCGGAATGGGTCAGTTTTCCTTTCAATCTCAAAGAAAGGCAATTCCAAACAATGTTTGACTACCTTAGAACTATGCTCATTTCACACGCTAGCAAAGTAATGCTCAAAATACTTCAAGCTTGGTTTCAGTAGTACATGAACTGAGAAATTCCAAATGTACAAGTTGGATTTAGAAAATGCAGAGGAACCAGAACTCAAATTGCCAACACCTGTTGGATCATAGAAAAGGAAAGGGAATTTTATATATATATATATATATGTATATATACTTTTGAGTCATTGACTATGCAAAAGTCTTTGACTGTATGGAACACAACAAACTGTGGAAAATTCTTTAAAAAGTTGGGAATACTAGAGCACCTTACCTGTCGCCTAAGAAAAATGTATGCAGGTCAATAAGCAACAGCTAGAACCAGACATGGGAAAATGCACTGGTTCAAAATTGGTGAAGGAGTATATCAAGGCTGTATATTGTCACCCTGCTTATTTAACTTCTTTACAAAGTTGTTGTTCAATTGCTCAGTTGTGTCCAGCTCTTTGTGACCCCATAGACTGCAGCATGCCAGACTTCCCTGTCCATCACCAACTCACAGAGCTTCCTCAAACTCATGTCCATCGAGTTGGTAAGGCTATACAAACATCTCATCCCCTGTCATCCTCTTCTCTTGCCTTCAATCTTTCCCAGCACCAGGGTCTTTTCTAATGAGTTGGCTCTCAAGAGTCTTCAACACCACATTTTGAAAGCATCATTATTTTTTTAATCAATAAAGAAACTAAACTCATTAAAGTGAAGTAGTAATTTTTGAGGATTATCTGTAGCAGAATTGACATCTTATCTAACTAGTTAAGAAGTCAATTTTAAAAAGAATACATTTCAGAGAAACAGTGTTCTAGTATTTGGGGGAAAGGGTGATTTAAAAACCTTTTTCAAACAAAATGCTTTCCTGGCGGCTCAAAGGGTAAAGCGTCTGCCTGAAATGTAGGAGACCCGGGTTTGATCCCTGGGTGGGGAAGATCCCCTGAAGAAGGAAATGGCAACCCACTCCAGTATATTTGCCTGGAGAATCCCATGGATAGAGGAGCCTGGTAGACTACAGTCCATGGGTTTGCAAAGAGTCAGACACGACTGAGTGGCTTCACTTTCTTTCTTCCAAAAAAAAAAAAAAAAAAAATACATTAGTTGAAAAAAAAAATTGAAAAATTCTTGCCTAACTCTAAAATGTATGTTGTTAATTATTGTTATAACTCTAAGACAGGGAGGATGTTTGGAGATATATATATGGAACACATATATTTATATATGCAACATATATTTATATATGCAGATCCACTCTTTTAAACCACAGAGCATTCACTCATCAATCTAAAATCAAAGTTATAGAAGCTACTTGGTAATTTTTTTGGATTTTTCTCACATTTTCCCCACACTGCATTTCTTCTGTCCAGTGTTTATTTGACTATGTACCTTGATTTACTACTGAGAACTGCTATACTAAAAGTAAAAGACAAACAAACAAACAAAAACTTTAAAAATTCTTTATTTCTAATTGGAGGATAATTGCTTTACAATATTGTGCTGTTTTTTGCCATACATCAACATGAATCAGCCGCAGGTATACAAATGTCCCCTTTCTCTTGAAACTCCCTCTCAACTCCCACCCTATCCCACCCCTTTAGGCAGTCAGAGAGCAATGGGTTTAAGCTTCCTGCATCACAGAGAAAATTTCCAGTGGCTATCCATCTTATACACAGTAATGTATATGTTTCAATGCTACTCTCTCCATTCATCCCACTCTATCCTTCCCTCACTGATGTATCTGTGAGACTCATCTCCTCTCACAGGCACAGCAAAAATAAATCAACAGGTGGAATGACTCTCATTGAATATCTGCTGAATGCTGGCAGAAAACCTCAGTCTTTTGAAAAAACAAGAAAATCTCCACATAACAGGGTAGGACAAAAGAAGAAAGAAAGATAGGAATCAGGATGGGACTTGCACCCCTGGAAGGGAGTTGTGAAAGAGGAAATATTCCTGTACCCTGAGAAGTCCTCACTCTGGTGGGAGATCAGCCAAGACAGAGGGGAAGCTTTTATTTCCCAGAGGAGAGTGTAACAACTTGTTTGCAGCAGCCAGAGTGGAGAGAAGTCTGCACAAATAGTCAGTGCCAGAGCCCAGTGCTAGCCAGCCTGGGGTGTGCATTCCCCACTATGGGTGAGGGCTAGGTGCTCAAGCTCAAACTTCAGAGATCAGACATGAAGAGAAGATCAGGGCTGGCAGTGCAGGAATTAAACAGGAATTAAGGGGCTGGAGTCTGGTATGACCTCGACTGAGGGTATATACAGAGAAAGCCTAAGCCCACCTGAGTGGCCAGACACCATTGTTTGTGAGGTGTGTGAGTGGAGGGGAAGGAACCACCACTGCAATCTTTTTCCTTGCATGGACTCCCAGGTGACAGGACTCTGCCTACTTGAGCTCTCGGAGTGGAGACCAGGTGCCACCTCCATCACAATTTCCAGAAAAACTCTCAGGCTACCTCTGTTCCACTGTGGGCCCTAGGGTTTCACACAAGCCACCATCCCTGCCTAGAGCCCTGGGAGCAGGCACTGCTGCTGCATCTCCACACTCCCTATCAAGGGTATAATGTCCAGCACACATTGCGGTAAGAGGCAGCAGACATCCATACTAAAACAGCCTTTGCACAAAATATATTAAACCCACACAATCCACACAGGGATGCTCCCACATATAAATAGCCCTCCAAGACCACAGTAGATCATGGTTTCTCTTAAACACAAAAGAAGAGAAATATAACAAAGAAGTGAAGGAATCATTCCCAATTAAAAGATAGAGAAAATTCCCCTGAAAGAACAATGAACAAGACCTCTTCAGTCTAATAGACAGCAATTCAAAACAGAGATAATGAAAATACTAAAGAAATTAAGAAAGACTATCAACAGAAATGCAGAGTATTGTAAAAACAAACTAGAAACTATCAAGAGGAGCCAAGGAAAATTAGAAAGCTCGTTTGCTGAGAGGAAAGTTGAAGTAAAGGCAATGAATGGTGGAATGAATAATGAAGAAGAATGAATAAGTGATCTGGATGATAGAATAATGGAAATCACCCAATCAGAACAGCAGACAGAAAGTCAAATGAAGAAAACTGAATAAAAAAGAGAAGTAATATGATACCTATGGGATAATATAAAGCATGCCAATCTACACATAATAGGGATTCCAGAAGGGGAAGAAAGAGAAAAGGGGATCAAAAATATATTTGAAGAAATTATGGCTGAAAACTCCCCAAAACTAAAGAGGAAACAAAAATCCAGGTACAGTAATCACAAAGGGTCCCAAACAAGATGAAGCTAAGCAGAACTTCACCAAAACATAATTAAAAGGCAAAAAATTAGAGGATTCTAAAGGCAGCAAGGATAAAGAAAAAGAGTTAATTACAGGAGAACCCCTTTATTAAGGTTATCAGCTTATGTCTTTCCAGAGACATTGCAGACCAGATGGGAGTGACAACATATATTCAAATTCCTAAAAAGAAAATTATGCAACTGACAATACTCTAAGCAGCAAGATTATCATTTACAATATAAGTAGAGATAAAGAATTCCTCAGACAAGCAAAAATCAAAAGAACAAAGCAATGCTAAGTGTATCCTAAAGAAGATATTGAAAAAAGTTCTTCTCTAAATAGGAAAGAAGCAAAAAACTGAAGGAAAGAGGAAATCACAGTTGTAATTATTTAAATAAGCCAGCAGACAGATTTTAAAAAATCAAAACATTTTTGTGAAAACAATAATATCCATGATGAACAGCAGAAGGATAAATATGAAGATGTAAAAATAAATTTATATTTAAAAAAAGGATGTCAAAATTATAAAATGTGGGGGAGGAAAATAAGAAAATGTAAATTTCCCCCTCCCCTTTATTAAGAATGTGCTTGAGCCTCAGTGACTATCAGTCTAAAGCAAGTAGATATAGGAAGAGGTTAAGATACTTAAAAAAAAAAAAAAACAGAGTAACAACAAATCAAAAAAAATGCAATACATTCATAAGAACCAAATTAAGAGAGAACACAAGCATATAATGGAAGGAAATAAGTCATAACAAGAAAAAGGAAAATGAAGTAACAAAGAAGAAATACAGTATCAAATGGAAAACAACATTTAAAATGATAATAAATATATATTTGTTAATAATTACCTTAAATGTTAGTGGACTAAATAATCCAATCAAAACACATACAGTGGTGGCAGACTGACTGAAAAAAAAAAAAAAAAGAGCCTACAATATGCTGCCTACAAAAGACCCACTTTAGGGAAAAGTGCACACATAGATTGAAAGTGAAGGAATGGAAGAAGATACATCATACAAATGGAAATAACAAGAAAGTGGTGATTGCAACCCTCATATCAGACAAAATAGACTTTAAAACAAAGGCGATAAAGAAAGATAAAGGACACAATCTATTGATAAAAGGATCAATACAGGAAATGGATTCTACACTCATCAGTATCAGTTCAGTTCAGTCGCTCAGTCCTGTCTGACTCTTTGTGACACTATGAACAGCAGTACAACAGACATCCCTGTCCATTATAAACACCCGGAGCTTGCTCTAACTCAGTACCATCGAGTCAGTGATGCCATCTAACCATCTCATCCTCTGTCATCCCCTTCTCCTCCTGCCTTCAATCTTCCCCAGCATCAGGAGCATTTCAATGAGTCAGTTCTTTATATCAGGTGGTCAAATCTTCAGTTTCAGCATCAGTCCTTTCAACGAATAATCAGGGTTAATTTCCTTTGGGACTGACTGGTTTGATCTTCTTGCAGTCCAAGGGACTCTCAAGAGAATTCTCAAACACCACAGTTCAAAAACATCAGTTCTTTGGTGCTCAGCTTTCTTTATGGTCCAACTCTCACAACCATACACATCCATACATGACTACTGGAAAGTTGGCTTAAAACTCAGCACTCAGAAAAATAAGACCATGGCATTTGCCACTTCATGGCAAATAGTTGGGGAAACAATGGAAACAATGAGAGATTTTATTTTGGCGGGCTCCAAAATCACTGAAGATTGTGACTGCAGTCATGAAATTAAAAGATGCTTGCTCCTTGCAAGAAAAGTTATGACTAACCTAGACATCATATTAAAAAGCAGAGACATTACTTTGCCAACAAAGGTCTGTCTAGTCAAAGCTATGGTTTTTCCAGTAATATGGATGTGTGAGTTGGAATATAGAGAAAGCTGAGCACTAAAGAATTGAACTGTGGTGTTGAAGACTCTTGAGCTTCCCTTGGACACCACAGAGATACAACCAGTCCATTCTAAAGGAAATCAGTCCTAAGTATTCATTGGAAGGACTGATGCTGAAGCTGAAACTCCAATACTTTGGCCAGCTGCTGTGAAGAACTGACACAATAGAAAAGATGCTGATGTTGGGAAAGATTGAATGTGGCAGGAGAAGGGGATGACAGAGAATGCGATGGTTGGATGGTATCACCGACTCAATGCACAAGAGTTTGAGCAAGCTCCAGGAGTTGGTGATGAACAGGGAAGCTTGGTGTGCTGCAGTCCATGGGGTCACAAAGAGTCAGACATGACTGAGCAACTGAACTGAAATAAACTGAACTGAAAAAATCATAGCTTTGACTAGCTGGACCTTTGTTGGCAAATAAATGTCCTTGCTTTTTAAAATGCTCTCTAGGTTGGTCATAGCTTTTCTTCCAAAGAGCAAGGGTCTTTTAATTTCATAGCTGCAGTCACCATCTGCAATGACTGTGGATCTCAAGAAGATAACTTCTGTCACTGTTTCCACTGTTTCCCCATTTAATTGCCAGGAAGTGATGGGACTGCATGCCATGATCTTAGCTTTTTGAATGTTCATTTTTAAGCCAACTTTTTCACTCTCCTCTTTCACTTTCATCAAGAGGTTCTTTAGTTCCTCTTCCCTTTCTGTCATAAGGGCAGTGTCCTCTGCATATCTGATGTTATTGATATTTCTCCCAGCTATCTTGATTCCAGCTGTGCTTTATCCAGCCTGATATTTCACAGGATGTACTCTCCATATAAGTTAAATAAACAGGGTGAAAACATATATCCTTGATGTATTCCTTTCCCAATTTGGACAAAGCTTGTTGTTCCATGTCTGCTTCTAGCTGTTCTTTCTTGACCCACACAGATTTCTCAGAAGGTAGGTAAGGTGTTCTGGTATTCCTACCTCTTGAAGAATTTTCCAGTTTGTTGTGATCTGTACAATAAAAGCCTTTGGCATAGTCAATAAAGCAGCAGTAGATGTTTTTCTAGAACTCTCTTGCTTTTACTATGATCCAACAGACGTTGGTGATTTGATCTCTGATTCTTCTTCTTTTTCTACATCCAGCTTGAACATCTGGAAGTTCTTGTTTCACATACTGTTGAAGACTTGCTTGGTAAATTTTGCACATTACTTTGCTAGTGTGTGAAATGAGTGCAATTGTGTGGTAGTTTGGGCATTCGTTGGCATTGCCTTTCTTCGGGCTTAGAATGAAAACGGATCCTTTCCAGTCCTATGGCCTTTGTTGAGTTTTCCAAATTTGCTGGCATATTGAGTGTGGCACTTTAATAGCATCATCATTTAGGATTTGAGATAGCTCTGCTAAAATTCCATCACCTCCTAATATAGTAGTGGGGCACACACACACACTAAAAAACAACAAACAAACAAACAAAACAAAGAGTGGAATTGACAGGAATATGATAATAATAATAGATTTTAATACCTCATTCACGTTGATCTTTTAGACAAAATTCCACAAGACAATAGAGATCTTAATTGGTAAAATAGAACAGTTATGCTTAATTGCAATTTTCACGATAATGCAGTCAACAAACAAACAAACAAAACAGAATACCTATTCTTTTCAAGTGCATTTGAGACATTCTCTAGGACTGACAAAATATTAGGGTACAAAACCAAAATGAATCTCAGCAAATTTAAGAGTATAGAAATTATTTCAGCATCTTTTCTGACCACAGTACCACAAAAGCATTAATAAAAATCAACCACAGGGGAAAAAAATGAGAAAAAAAAAAAACAAAACTGACTTCTAAAAAAATGGATTAATGATGGAATCAAATATAAAATTTAAAAGTAAGTTGAAAGAAATGACACTGAAAATACAAGTATATAAAATCTATATGATGCAAGCAAAAGCAATTCTTAAGAGGAAATTTCATAATGACCCAGATATTTCTCATAAAACAAGAAAAGCCTCAAAAAATAACTTAACCTAGCAATTTAGAGTTTGGAAAAGAAGAAAAAACAAACATAAAGTAAGCAGAAGAAGGGAATAATAGAGATCAGAGAGGAAATAATTAAAATAATGATTAAAAACAGTTTAAAATCAATAAAACTTTTGAAAATGTCAACAAGATTAACAAACATCTTGCCATGCCCACCAAGAAGAAGAGAGAGTCCCAAATAAACAAAGTAAGAAATGAAAAATGAGATAGGATATTCAATATGCAGAAATAGAAAAAACATAGGGGAATATTTTGAAAAATTATATGAAAACATATTTGACAACCTAGAGGGAATGGACTAGTCTCTAGAAATATAGAGCCCATCAAAATTGACTAGAGTATTGTAAAGTAAAATAAAGTAAAATTAAAATTAAAAAAATAAAAAAAATTTAAATTGACTAGAGAAGAAATAGATAATTTGAACAGATAGATAACTAGAAATGAAATAGCATTTATAATAAAATAACCCATTACAAACAAAAGCCCAGATCCAGATGGTTTCACAAACAAATTCTAACAAACATAAAAAGAAGGGCTTCTTCCAACCCTTCTCAAGGTCTTGCAAAAGATTGAAGAGGAAAATACATTCCCAAAGACATTCTAGAAAACCACTGTCATCATGATACCAAAATCAGACAAAGACAACATAAACACACACACACACACACACACACACACACACACACACACACAGAGGGATGGGATGGAGAGGAGGTGGGATGGGTGTTCAGGATGGGGAACACATGTACACCCTTGGGAGATTCATGTCAATGTATGGCAAAACCAATACAATACTGTAAAGTAATTAGCCTCCAATTAAAATAAATAATTTTATATTAAAAAAACAAAAACATAAAGCTACAGGCCAATATCTTTGATAACTATAGATGCAAAATCATTCTCAACAAAACATTAGCAAATTAAATCCAATAATGCATACAAAATTTCATATACCATGACTAAATGGGTTTCATCCAAAATTCACATGGATGGTTCAATTTATGCAACACAGACTAAAGAAAAGGCAAAAAATGTGTGATCATCTCAATAAATGTAGAACAAGCATCTGATAATATTTAACCAACAATCATGAAAACCCTTATGAAAATGGGTATGGAGGAAACATATCCCAACGTAAAATCTATTTATGACAATCAGCTAATACAATATTCAATGGTGAAAAATGAAAGTCTTCCTGCTAAAATCTGGAACTCTCCTCTCTTCTATTGAACATAGTTTTGGAAGTCCTAACTACAGCAATCAATCAAGAAAAAAGAAATGAAAGGTAACCAAACTAGAAGGGAAGAGGAAATTTTGTCATTATATAGAGATGATAAGATATGTATATATAGAAAACCCTAAAAATTCCACACACACACACACACACACACACAGAACTAATAAACAAACTCAGCGAAGTAGCAGAATACAAGATTCACATCTAGAAATTGGTTATATTTCTTTACACTAGCAATAAAATATCAGAAAGTAAATATAAAAAATAATACACTTTAAAGTTACATTCAAAATAATAAATACTTGGGAATAAACTTGACCAAGAAAATGAAAGACTTGTACACTGACAACTATAAAATAATAAGTGAAATTGAAGATGACTCAAAGAAATGGGAAGATGTCCCATGCTCCTGGAATGAGGAATTAACATTGTTAAAATGGCTGTACTAGCCAAATCAATTTGCAAATTTAATGCAATCCCTATCAAATTACCCATGACATTTTTCAGAGAACTAGAACAAAGAATCCTAAAATTTATATGGAATCATAAAAGATCCAGAATTGCCAAAGCAATCCTGAAGAAAAAGAACAAAACAGCAGGCACAAATTTCCTAACTTCAGACAATAGTACAAACCTATAGTAATCAAAACAGCATAGACAGAAAAAAACAGATACATGGATCAATCGAATAAGAGAGAATACAGAAATAAACCCACATGCCTATGGTCAGTTAATCTTTGACAAAGGATATACAATGAGAAAAAGATAGTATCTTCAGCAAGTAGTGTTGGGAATGTTGGACATATAGATCAATGAATTTACAACACACTCTCACACCATGAACAAAAATAAATTCAAAATAGCTTAAAGACTTAAACATAAGACATAGCAGCATAAAATTCCTAAAAGAGATCATAGGCAAAACATTCTCTGACATAAGTTATACCAATGTTTTCCTATATCAGTCTTCTAAGACAATAGAAATAAAACCAAAAATAAACAAATGGGAACCTAATCAACAAGCTATGGGTTTTACTCATAGCTCAATTGATAAAGAATCTGGCTGCAATAAAGGAGACCCGGGTTCGATTCCTGGGTTGGGAAGATCTCCTGGAGAAGAAAATGACAACCCACTCCAGTATTCTTGCCTAGAGAATCCCATGGACAGAGGAGCCTGGCAGGGTACAGTCCATGGGGTCACAAGAGTCGGACACGACTTAGTGACTAAATCACCACCACCAATCAACAAACAATATTTTTCACAGCAAAGAATATCATAAACAAAATGAAAAGCAACCTACAGAATGGGAGAAAATATTTGCAAATGATGCAAAAAATAGGACTTAATTTCCAAAATATGCAAAAAGCTCATGCAACTAAGCAACAATAAAAACTCAATTGAAAAATGGGAAGAAGACCTAAACTGATATTTCTCAACAAAGAAATACATATTGACAATAGGCACAAAGATGCTCAACACTGCTGATTATTACAGAGATGCAAATCAAAACTACAATGTTGTACCACCTTGCACAGAATAAAATGACCATTATTAAAAAGTCTACAAATAACAAGTCCTGTAGAGAGTATGGTAGAAATGTAAGGTGGTGCAGCTGCCATGGTAAACAGTGTGAAGATTTCACAGAAAGCTAAAAATAGAATTATAATATGATCCAACAATCTCACTCCTGGACATATATAGAGACAAAACTATAATTCAAAAAGATACATGAACACCTATGTTCGCAACAACACTATTCACAATAGCCATGATGTGGAAATAATCTAAATGTCATTCAAAAGATGAATGGATAAAGAAAAGTAATATATATACACAATGGGATACCACTTATCCATAAAAAAGAACAAAATGATGTCATTTGCAGCAACATAGATTCAACTAGAGAGTATCATAATAAGTGAAGTAAGAAAATAGAAAGACAAATATCAAATGACATCAGTTATTTGTGGAATCTCAAATATGACACAAATGAGCCTATCTCAAAAACAGATTTAGGGATGTGGAGAACATACTGTGGTTGCCAAAGGGGAGGTGATTAGGGGAGGGATGAAGTGGGAGGTTGGGTTTAGAAGATATAAGTTACTGTACATGCAATGGGTAAACAATGAGTTCTTATAGTATAGCACAGAAAATTATATTCTTTATATGTTAATAAACCAAAATGTAAAAGAACATATAAAATCTATATACATATATAATATATTAATGCAGCATTTAATAACAACTATATATCAATACAAATCTTAAAATGCAGGAAATACACCAAAAAAAGAAAAAGAAAGGAAAGAAAATTGAGACAGACTATTAAATAAGATGTTCAAGCTTATAGCATGACTAGAGGGTTTCTGATTCTAAAGTCTAAGTTATTAAGAACTAAAATGTTTATATGTGTGAGCAGATATGAAGGGTGCTGGGAGGATGAGGGGAATGACTTAATTCTTTTTATCTAGATAAAGAAAACAGACTGGGAAAGGAGTACATCAAGGCTGTATATTGTCACCTTGCTTATTTAACTTATATGCAGAGTACATCATGTGAAATGCCAAGCTGGATGAAGCACAAGCTGAAATCAAGATTACAGGTATGCAATCAGGTATGCAGATGACACCACCCTTATGGCAGAAAGTGAAGAGGAACTAAAAAGCCTATTGAAGTAAGTGAAAGAGGAGAGTGAAAATGATGGCTTAAAATTCAACATTCAGAAAACTAAGATCTGGTCCTATCAGTTCAGTTCAGTTGCTCAGTCGTGTCTGACTCTTTGCTGGTCCCATCACTTCATGGCAAATAGATGGGGGAACAATGGAAAGAGTGAGAGATTTTATTTTGGGGGACTCCAAAATCACTGCAGATGGTGACTGCAGCCATGAAATTAAAAGACTCTTGGTCCTTGGAAGAAAAGCTATTATCAACTTAGACAGCATATTAAAAAGGAGAAACATTGCTTTGCCAACAAGGTCTGTCTAGTCAGAGCTGTGATTTTTCCAGTAGTCATGTATGGATGTGAGATTTGGACTATAAAGAAAGCTGAGCACCAAAGAATTTTTGCTTTTGAACTGCGGTGTTGGAGAAGACTCTTGATAGTCCCTTGGACTGCAAGGAGATCCAACGAGTCCATGCTAAAGGAAATCAGTCCTGAATATTCATTGGAAAGACTGATGCTGAAGCTAAAACTCCAAAACTTTGGCCACTTGATGCAAAGAAATGATCCATTGGGAAAAATCCTGATGGTGGGAAGATGGAAGGCAGGAGGAGAAGGGGGGCAACAGAGGATGAAATGGCTGGATGGCATCACTGACTTGATGGACATGAGTTTGAATACACTCCAAGAGTTGGTGATGGACAGGGAAGCTTGGTGTGCTGCAGTCCATGGGGTCCCAAAGAATAGGACATGACTGAGTGACTGAACTGAAAATAACTTCTAGTGTTTGGAGTTGGAGCCTATGCTCCAGTCTTAAGAATTTATTATGCTGCTTTATTATTTACAAAGACCATTCACTTTCTCTCCTGTGAGTATGAACTTTCTGTCTTTAAGTGATTGAGAAATAGGAGACAGAACGGGCATGGAATGTTTGGAGAACTGCATGGAATGATTGAACTGAGAGGGTAGGCACAAGGCCTTCTTGTTCTCTGCTAAGTCACAAGCACCTGGCACATAGTAGACACTTGGTGAAAGTCAATGGAATAAAGTGGGGCAAGTTATAGGAAATGGCATTGGAAAAAAAGGCTAGTGCATAAGTGTTTAGAAATAGGGAATTCAGACAGCAAAATATCCAGATCCACCATGACTTATGGGTGCATTACTAAATTCTGATTACTAGAGCTCTGAATATTTCTGAGGTCTACATTGATTATGAATTTTAAAAGAAATATATCTTCAGTATCATGATTCTTTACTGCTAACAACTTCTGCACATATTTTATTATAAAATTAATAGCTTATTTAGATATAATTGATATGTAAAAACTGTACATACATAATAAATATAATTTGATATGTTTGGACATATACCTACATATATTGGAAGGCACGAATCAAAGTAATAAATATATCATCAGCTCAAAAAAAAAAACTTATGGAATGTAATCATTTACATACAATAGTAATTATTTGAGTAGCTGTTGAAAGAGTCAGAATAATAAAGAATGGTCATGTGGGCAGTAATAAACTGCTGGAAGGATGGTTGACTAAGTATATCCTAAAGCAACAAGAATATAGCTGAGGTTTCTGGTGTGTTTATAAACACTAATTAAGAAGGCTAATTAATATTCAGGTTTTACCAAATATTAAATTAATCTCAGAAAATATTAAAGATTAAACTGAAAGTCACTGAGTCATGTCTGATTCTTTGCAACCCCATGTATTATACAGTCCGTGGAATTCTCTAGGCCGTAATACTGGAGTGGGTAGCCTATCCCTTCTCCAGCAGATCTTCCTGACCCAGGAATGGAACTAGGGTCTCCTGCATTGCAGCCAGATTCTTTACCTGGTACCAGAGCTACCAGGAAGTCCATGAAAAATTAATTTAAATATATTTTCTTTCCTACCCTCTGGCTCCCCACCACCTCTGTTATACACTAATATTTGTCACTTTGCTCTCCTGAAACCTGGGAGGGCATTCCTCCTTCACCATAACTTTTTTAAGGCAATTAGTAATTTGAGAATTTTAGTTGAGAAGTCAGTGTCTCCTGAATTCATGAGAATAAAGTCCTCAGTATTTCTTTAGTTGTAAGGCTGCTGGTGAGGTCGAATTGTTTTTGACCAATGACTAGTAAAGAATGAATTTTCTAAATTACTTAAATTCTAATTCTGAAGGAAAGACAATAAACAAACACAAGCAAAATCTTTACTCTCTTTTCTTAAGATTTGATTTTTTTAATAGTTACAAAGAAAATTGAAAGGAAATATGGAGGTTTGCTATATATTACCATACCTACACATCCAGATATCCTAGGGTGTGAAGTCAAGTGGGGCTTAGAAAGCATCACTGCAAACGAAGGTAGCAGAGATAATAGAATCCCAGCTGGGCTGTTTCAAATCCTAAAAGATGATGCTGTTAAAGTGCTGCACTCAAAATACTGGGAAATTTGGAAAACTCAGCAGCAGCCACAGGACGGTCAGCTTTTATTCCAATTCCAATGAAAGGCAATGCCAAAGAATTGTGCAACTGCTGCACAATTGCACTCATCTCACATGCTAGAAAAGTAATGCTTAAAATTTGTCAAATGAGGTTTCAACAGTACATGGAGTGAGAACTTCCAGATGTTCAAGCTGGAATTAAGAAAGGCAGAGGAACCAGAGATGAAAACACTAACATCCAATAGATCATAGAAAAAGTAAGAGTTTCAGAAAAACATCTTGTTGGGACCTAACAAATGCCATGATAGGCTTCAGGGACTAAGGTAGGACTAACGGGAAAGGCTGAGTCATTGCCCAGTGAGGTCATCCCCACGGATGCCAGGACTTGTCTAATCAGCATACTCCCTGTAACCTGGTTTGAGTTTATCAGGACGTAAAAGACATCCCCCTGCACCCAATAGCCAATTAGTAAATACCAGGAAACCCCTGCAGCCAACAAAGATTAGCCAATTAGTAAATACTAGGAAACTCCTGCAACCAATCAGCCCTTGCCAACTCTCTGTTCTAAAACCTATAAATACTGCTGTAAATCTGGGCTCGGGCTCCTTGCTCCACTCCACTGCGTTGGATGTGGTTGGGAGCCCTAGCTCGAGCTAGAAATAAAACCCCTTCATGCTTTTGCATTGCTGTGGACGTCTTATTCTCTCAGTTTTGGGAACTCAGACTCTGGGCATAACACATCTACTTCTGCTTTATTGACTGTGACAAAGCCTTTGATTGTGTGTATCACAAAAAATCTATGGAATATTCTTAAAGAAATGGGAATACCAGACCACCTGATCTGCTTCCTAGGAAATCTGTATGCAGGTCAGGAAGCAACAGTTAGAACCAGACATGGAAAAACAGAGTGGTTCAAAATTGGGTAAGGAGTACATCAAGGCTGTATATTCTCACCCATTTTATTTAAGTTATATGCAGAGTACACCATGCAAAATGCTGGGCTGGATGAAGCACAAACTAGAATCTTGATTCGAGCTTTTGCTTCATCCAGCCCAGCATTTCACATGATGTACTCTGTATATAAGTTAAATAAGCAGGGTGACAATATACAATCTTAACATATTTCTTTTTGGACCAGTTCATTGTAACACGTCCAGTTCTAACTGTTACTTCTTAACTTCCATACAGATTTCTCAGGAGGCAGATAAGGTGATCTGGTATTCCCGTCTCTTTAATAATTTTTCACAGTTTGTCATTATCCAAGCAGTCAAAGACTTTAGCTTAGTCAAAGTAGAAATAATGTTTACCTGGAATTCCCTTGCCTTTTCTATGATCCAGCCGGTGTTGGCTCTTTATTTTATCTATCCTTCCTCTGCTTTTTTTACGCTCAGCTTGTACATTTGGAAGTTCTCAGTTTCCATACTGTTGAAGCCTAGCTTGAAGGATTTTGAACATTATCTTGCTAGCATGAAATGAATGTAACTGTCATACTCACTGTCCAGCTACCAAAAGTAATAACCAGAAAACAATGAGGTGGTATGTATCTGTGGCTCAGTATAACCTTATTTGTCTCATGGAAAGAAATAACTCAGAAAATTCTCCTATTAATGTATGAGGTACTTTCTCTTTGTAGAAAACAAAACCAAACATTTCAACAAGGGTCTTAATTTGACCTCTAATATATCAGGAGCAGCTGAGAGGAGCTACCCAACATACAAGGTAAGGAGGACCAGCTGTGCTTTGCTGGAGCAGCCATGAAGAGATAACCCATGCCCAAGGTAAGAGAAACACAAGTAAGATGGTAGGTGCTGAGAGAGAGCATCAGAGGGCAGACAGACTGAAACAACAATCACAGACAACTAGCCAATCTGATCACATGGAACATAGCTTGTCTAACTCAGTGAAACTAAGGCATACCATGTTGGGTCACCCAAGAAGGATGGCTCACAGTGGAGAGGGCTGACAGAATGAGGTCCACTGGAGAAGAGAATGGCAAACCACTTCAGTATTCTTGCCTTGAGAACACCATGAACAGTATGAAAAGGCAAAAAGATCAACTCCCCAGGTCAGTAGGTGCCCAATATGCTACTGGAGATCAGTGGAGAAATAACTCCAGAAAAAATGAAGGGATAGAGTCAAAGAAAAAAGAACACCCAGCTGTGAATGGGACTGGTGATAGAAGCAAGGTCTGATGCTGTAAGGAGCAATATTGCATAGGAACCTGGAATGTTAGGTCCATGAATCAAGGCAAATTGGAAGTGGTCAAACAGGAGATGGCAAGACTGAACATTTACATTCTAGGATTCAGCAAACTAAAATGGACTGGAATGGATGAATTTAACTCAGATGACCATTATATCTACTACTGTGGCCAGGAATCCCTTAGAAGAAATGGAGTAGCCATCAGAGTCAACAAAAGAGTCTGAAATGCAGTACTTGGATGCAATCACAAAAACGACAGAATGATCTCTGTTCGTTTCCAAGGCAAACCATTCAATGTCACAGTGATCCAAGTGTATGCCCCAACCAGTAATGCTGAAGAAGCTGAAGCTGAATGGTTCTATGAAGACCTACAAGACCTTCTAAAACGAACACCCCATAAAGATATACTTTTCAATATAGGGGACTGGATTGCAAAAGTAGGAAGTCAAGAAATACCTGGAGTAACAAGCGAATTTGGCCTTGGAGTACAGAATGAAGTGGGCAAAGGCTAATAGAGTTCTGCAAAGAGAATGCACTGGTCATAGCAAACACCGTCTTCCAACAACATAAGAGAAGACTCTAGACATGGACATCACCAGATGATCAACACTGAAAGCAGATTGATTATATTCTTTGCAGCCAAAGATGGAGAAGCTCTATACAGTCAGCAAAAACAAGACCAGGAGCTGTGGCTCAGATCATTAACTCCTTATTGCCAAATTCAGACTTAAATTGAAGAAAGTGGGGAAAGTCACTAGACCATTCAGATAGTATCTAAACAAATCCCTTATGACTATATAGTGGAAGTTAGAAATAGACTTAAGGGACTAGATTTGATAGAGTGTCTGGTGAACTATGGATGGAGGTTCATGACATTGTACAGGAGACAGGAATCAAGACCATCCCCAAGAAAAAGAAATGCAAGAAAGCAAAATGACTGTCTGAGGAGGCCTTACAAATAGCTGTGAAAAGAAGAGAAATGAAAAGCAAAGGAGAAAAGGAAAGATATATCCATTTGAATGCAGAGTTCCAAAGAATAGCAAGGAGAGATAAGAAAGCCTTCTTCAGTGATCAATGCAAAGAAATAGAGAAAAACAATAGAACAGGAAAGACTAGAGATCTCGGCAAGAAAATTAGAGATACCAAGGGAAAATTTCATGCAAAGATGGGCTCACTAAAGGACAGAAATGGTATGGACCTAACAGAAGCAGAAGATATTAAGAAGAGGCGGCAAGAATACACAAAAGAACTGTACAAAAAAGAGCTTCATGATTCAGATAATCATCATGGTGTGATCATTCACACTCAGCTAGAGCCAAACATCCCGGAATGTAAAGTCAAGTGGGCCTTAGGAAGCATCATATGAACAAAGCTAGTGAAGGTGATGGAATTCCAGTTGAGCTATTTAAAATCCTGAAAATGATGCTGTGAAAGTACTGCACTCAATATGCCAGCAAATTTGGAAAACTCAGCAGTGGCCCCAGGACTGGAAAAGGTCAGTTTTCATTCCAATCCCAAAGAAAGGCAATGCCAAAGAATGCTCAAACTACCGCACAATTGCTCTCATCTCACATGCTAGTAAAGTAATGCTCAAAATTCTCCAAGCCAGACTTCAGTAATACATGAACTGTGAACTTCCAGATGTTCAAGCTGGTTTTAGAAAAGGCAGAGAAGCCAGATATCAAATTGCCAACATCCACTGGATCATTGAAAAAGCAAGGGAGTTCCAGAAAAACACCTATTTCTGCTTTATTGGCAATGCCAAAGCCCTTGACTGTTTGGATCACAATAAACTGTGGAAAATTCTTCAAGAGATGGGACTACAAGACCACCTGACCTGCCTCTTGAGAAACCTATATGCAGGTCAGGAAGCAACAGTTAGAATTGGACATGGAACAGCAGACTGGTTCCAAATAGGTAAAGGAGTACATCAGGGCTGTATATTGTCACCCTGCTTATTTACCTTATATGCAGAGTACATCATGAGAGATGCTGGGCTGGAAGAAGCACAAGCTGGTATCCAGATTTCCAGGAGAAATATGAATAACCTCAGATATGCAGATGACACCACCCTTATGGCAGAAAGTGAAGAAGAACTAAACAGTCTCTTGTTGAAAGTGAGAGAGGACAGTGAAAACGTTTGCTCAAAGTTCAACATTCAGAAAATCATGACCATGGCATCCGGTCCCATCACTTCATGGCAAATAGACAGGAAAGCAGTGGAAACAGTCGCTGATTTTATTTTTCTGGGCACCAAAATCACCACAGATGGTGATTGCAGCCATGAAATTAAAGACACTTACTCCTTGGAAGGAAGTTTATGAACAACCAAGACATCATATTAAAAAGCAGACATTAGTTTGTCCTCAATGGTCCATCTAGTCAAGGCTATGGTTTTTCTAATGGTCATGTATGGATGTGAGTTTTGTACTATAAAGAAAGTTCAGCGCTGAAGAATTGATGCTTTTAAACTGTGGTTTTGGATAAGACTCTTGACTGTCCCTTGGTCTGCAAGGAGATCCAATCAGTCCATACTAAAAGAGATGAGTCCTGGGTGTTCATTGAAAGGACTGATGTTGAAGCTGAAACTCCAATACTTTGGCCAACTGATGCGAAGAGATGACTCATTGGAAAGACCTTGATGCTAGGAAAGATTGAGGGCAGGAGGAGAAGGGGACAACAGAGGATGAGACGGTTGGATGGCATCACTGACTCGATGGAACTGGGTTTGTGTGGACTCTGGGAGTTGGTGATGGACAGGAAGGCCTGACGTGCTGCAGTTCATGGGGTCGCAAAGATTCGAACACGACTGAATGACTGAACTGAACTGATCCAGTCATATGGGGACTTTTTCTATTATCTCTGCAAATATAAATGAAATGAAGATTAGAAAATAGAAGTTGCAAGAAGATAAACAGTATCTCTGAGAAGAGGACAGAGAGTAGCAGGGTGAACATCTGGGAAACTTTGTGACACCTGTTGGTGTTCAGTAGTTAACTCGTATCTGATTCTTTGTGACTCCATGCACTATAACCCGCCAAGCTGCTCTGTCCATGTGACGGTTTGAGGATGTCACAGAAGTACTCATACTTTGTGAGAATAAGCGCACATCCAATTTATGGACCAGAGAGATCTAATTCAAGAACTGAGAAGAAATTAGTTTATACCAAGTTTATATGTTCTACATGTAAGCCGGTTACTCTTCTAGAAAATAATGTCAAAGAATTTAAGCACTATTTTTTCTTTAATTTGACCTTTTTGGAGTGAAATTTTCCTCTTTAACATGAAATAAAATGTCTATAAAACCCATCAGGTAATAATAACTGTTGGTAGTATTAGAATAATCTTATCCTCAGGCAATTTGGAGTTGTGTAAAAAGAAGATTAAAAATATATCACAAGTTTTGACCCAGTAATTCCCATGTTAGGAAGTTGATGTATGGAAATAATTATATTTTGACAGATTCTTTAAAAGATATTGATCTTTAAAATTGCTTCTCATTTGGGCAGTTGAGAACAAGCTAGATGGAACACTTTACAAAGGCCCCTCCTGTAATAATCCTCCATGTGCCCCACTTGTCAGAGCTGTTGGGCTTCTCATTTCTCTAAAATGGCCAATCTCCTCTTCACCCCAGAGCCCCACAGACTGACCCCATCACATTTCTCACATATTCCATTAAACAAGACTGCTCTGTGTTTTTTCTATTGCATATACATTTTAAATTAGTTATAAATGCATGTTGTTGACTTATGTAACCTCATTTATCTCAAGTCTGTAATCTCCATGTAGTAGTTAAGTTTGGTTGCTCAACAGGTCTCAAACAGTGCCAGCAATTAGTAAGCAATAAGTGTTTACTAGTAGCTTAGTCGGTAAAGAATCTGCCAGCAGCACAGGAGACCTGAGTTCGATCCCTGGGTCGGGAAGATACCCTGGAGGAGGAAATGGCAACCCACTTCAGTATTCTTACCTGGAGAATACCATGGACAGAGCAGCCTAGTGGACTGCAGCCCATGGGGTTGCAAGAATTGGACATGACTTAGCGACTAAACCACCATTACCACCAAGTCTTTACCAAATGTATTAGTGGATAAAATCCTTTCTAGAACGGGGTTCTGGACTGGGCTATGGAGCAGGTAAATGAGCTCAAAGAGAAGGGCAACAAGGCCCTTTTAAACTTAAAAAAAAAACCAAAAAATCCTTTCTAGATTACATCTCATAAAATTAATTTTTCTGAATTCTATAAAATTTACAGTATACTTACTACAAAAAAAAAAAAGAAAGAAAAACATGCCACATATTGTGTGATGTCTGGTGACTCTGTACAACTGTTACTATCTAAACACCATGTCATTAAATTATGATTTTTCTTAAAATGATTTGACTATTTCTCTGCATTATAAAATAAAGTACTGCTTAATTAGCAGATAGGTTACAACTGAAATCTCTATTTGCCTGTTAAATTTTCATTAAACTCACTAATCAAAGAGAATGCAAAAGTTATCTTCCAGGAATAACATTTTTGAAAATTCAAAAGAAAACAGTAGATGTGCATTGCATTGTATGCATTTTTGGGTCAGTGCCTTAGGCATATGTTTACTTGCTTGGACTATATTTTATTTCACATATACTTGAATCTTTTATTAACTGAGAATTTTT
This sequence comes from Budorcas taxicolor, assembly GCF_023091745.1. Taxonomy (NCBI): domain Eukaryota; kingdom Metazoa; phylum Chordata; class Mammalia; order Artiodactyla; family Bovidae; genus Budorcas; species Budorcas taxicolor. Next base: position 3,386,994 of record NC_068924.1, on the reverse strand, counting down.
ACATTAGCTCCATAATTAGGGCTATATATCACCTAAACATACAAAAAACAATGTTCATGAGAAAGTGCTAAAAAATACACTAACAAGTAATTTTCAGTAAAAGTCAAATGCCCACAAATAAGCCTGGTTTATTCTGGTTTATTCAGTGACTCTCCATGTTTTGACAGTTGTTCTACACTAGAGAAGAAATTGGCAACCCACTGCAGTACTTTTGCTTGGAGAATTCCATAGACATAAGAGCCTGGCAGGCTACAGTTTGTGGGGTTGGAAGGAGCTGAACATGACTGAGTGTCTTTTTTCTTTTCTATACTTATAGTATTATGTTCTTTTGTATGACACTAAACTCTTTGTTGAAACTGTTGCACTTATATAAGACTTTAATGCTTATGTATCTACTGTACTCTTTAAGGTCTTGCTCATAGTAAATCCTTTGAAATATATTTAAAATGGGCCTTAAAAATGGAAGAAATACTTTGTGGGTGTTGAGACTTATTTTTATATTTGCTGTTGTTGTTGTTCAGTCACTAAGTTGTGTCTGACTCTTTGCAACCCCATGGACTGCAGCACGCCAGGCTTTCCTGTTTCTCACTATCTTCCAGAGTTTGCCCAAGTTCATGTCCATTGAGTCAGTGATTCTATTCAACCATCTCATCCTTTGCTACCCTCGTCTCCTTTGTCCTTCAATCTTTCCTAACGTCAGGGTCTTTTCCAATGAGTTGGCTCCTCACATCAGGTGGCCAAAGTATTGGAGCTTCAACTTTCCAATTAATATTCAAAGTCAATTTCCTTTAGGATTGACTTGTTTGATCTCCTTCCTGTCCAAGGGGCTCTTGGGAGTCTTCTCCAGCATCACAGTTTCAAAGCATCAATTCTTTAGTACTTATCCTTCTTCATGGTCCAACTCTCTGATCCATACATATTTACTGGAAAGACCATAGCTTTGACTATATGGAACTTTGTCAGCAAAGTGATGTGTCTGCTTTTAAATACACTGTCTATGTTTGTCATAGTTACCCTGCCAAGGAGCAAACGTCTTCTAAATTCATGGCTGCAGTTGAAAGGCTGTTTCTGAGCTGTGAAATACCCTGGGATTCTTGGCCTCCAGAAGAGAAGAATTCAATCCGGGGCCAGTGACAAGACTTGATCACTCAGAGATGTTGTGTAATAAAGTTTTACTAAAGTATAAAAGAGATAGAGAAGGCTTTGGACATAGGCATCAGAAGGGGGCAGAAAGAATGTCCCCTAATCTTTAGCAGGAAGTTATATACCTACTAGCAGGATGCTAATTAGAGAAAGGAAATTTCTCAAAACTCAGAGAATGGTACCAGGCCGCTCACATGCAACACGCATTTTGAGATAACATTGGCACAAGGTCACCCAAGAACATAAAACAACTAACATGAACCTTGAAGAAAGGCAGATCTCCAAGGAAACATATAATCTCATTAACATAGATTGGGAGAACATTTGTATGAATAAAACATACTGGATTGTTGAGCCATTATCAGTTCTGAGTATCCAATTCAATTCAATTCAGTTCAGTAGCTCAGTCCCAACTCTTTGTGACCCCATGGACTTCAGCACGCTGGGCTTCCCTGTCCATCATCAACTCCCAGAGCTTGTTCAAAGTCATGTCCATCGAGTCAGTGAGGTCATCCAACCATTTCATACTCTGTCATCCCCTTCTCCTCCTGCCTTCAATTTTCCCAGCATCAGGGACTTTTCTGATGAGTCAGTTCTTCATATCAGGTGGCCAAAGTATTGGAGTTTCAGCTTCAGCATCAGTCCTTTCAATTCAGGACTGATTTCCTTTAGGATGAAATGGTTGGATCTCCTTGCAGTCTAAGGAACTCTCAAAAGTCTTCTCCAACACCACAGTTCAAAACATCAATTCTTTGGTGCTCAGCTTTCTTCATTGTCCAACTCTCACATCCATACATGACTACTTGATAAACCATAGCTTTGTCTAGATGTACCTTTGTTGGCAAACTAATGTTTTTGCCTTTTAATATGCTGTCTAGGTTGGTCATAAATTTTCTTCTAAGCAGCAAGCGTCTTTTAATATCATGGCTGCAGTCACCATCTGCAGTGATTTTGGACTCCCAAAAAATAAAGTCTGTCACTGTTTCCATTGTTTCCCATCTATTTGCCATGAAGTGATGGGACCAGATGCCATGATCTTAGTTTTCTGAATGTTGAGCTTTAAGCCAGCTTTTTCACTCTCCTCTTTACTTTCATCAAGAGGCTCTTTAGTTCTTCTTCACTTTCTGCCATGGGGTGGTATAATCTGCATATCTGAGGTTATTGATATTTATCCTGGCAATCCTGATTCCAGCTTGTTCTTCTGCCAGCCCAGCATTTCTCATGATGTACTCTGCATATAAGTTAAATAAGCAGGGTGACAATGTACAGCCTTGATGTACTCTTTTCCCAATTTGGAACCAGTCTGTTGTTCCATGTCCAGTTCTAACTGTTGCTTCTTGACCTGCATACAGATTTCTCAGGAGGCAGGTCAGGTGGTCTGCTTTCCCACCTCTTTCAGAATTTTCCATCGATTGTTGTGATCCACACAGTCAAAGGCTCTGGCCTAGTCAATAAAGCAGAAGTTTATGCTTTTCTGGAACTCTCTTACTTTTTTGATGATCCAGCAGATGTTGGCAATTTGATGTCTATTTCCTCTGCCTTTTCTAAATCCAGCTTGAACATATTACAGCTAGAACATTGCAGTAGAGAAGATAAAATTAAAGGAAAAAATTCAACAATTAATTTAATAATTAATTGATTGCACTTTTTTAAGTCCTGTAAAATTTCAAGGTATTTTGAAAGTTTATAAAAGGAAAGACTGTCCTAAGCCGAGATAAAGCAAAAAAAAAAAAAAAAAAAAAAAAAAAATACTCTGCAAAGAAATGCATTTTGAGTTGAGCTAAGAAAGATGAGTAAAAATTAATTAGGTGATCAGAAGGGGTTAGCACACAACCAGGCCACCCAGGCAGATTAATAGTATGTGCAAAACCTAGGGTAGATAAACAGAGATAAAGGACTTGAGATGGGGCTGATGGAAAACTCTACACCAGATCCTGTGATGCTTTGAAAGCCATACTTATGATTTTGTTAACAATAGAGGTCTTTGTCTACAAATAAAGGAAAGACTAGGAGAGTTTTAAATAAAGACCAAGCATGAACAAGTTCATAATTTTAAAAGAGCATTATGTTGTCAGTGTAGAGAATAAACTGAAGGAGAGTAAAAGTAAGTTCAAGAAGATCTATCAGGATTCTGGTTAGATTAGGTAGTAACAGTGAGATGTCAAGATGGAAATATATTCTTATTTTAATAGTGATGGTCTGGATATAGATGACATTTCCTATCATAATCATGCTTACTGATATGCTTACATTGTTTCATAATTTGAAAAGGAAAGCAATCCTTTCTGCTACAGTACTGTAGTGTTTTCAGGTTTGTAGATTGTTACTATAATATTAAAAACAAAGACAAAAATAACCCCTCATTACTTAAAGACTGTAATATCATTCGGAGTACAAATCTTGTGATTTCTAGAAGGTAAAAGATCCTGAGAAGTATATTGCCATATGTATTAGTTTTTGGTTTTTACTGTAACAAATAACCACAAACTAAATGGCTTAAAACAACATATATTTATTATCTTACATCTCTGGAGGTCAGAAGTCTAAAATGGGATGACAGAGCTGTGTTCTACTGACTGTCTAGGAATAGAATGCATTCCTTTGCTTCTCCTAGTTTTCTAGAGGCCACCCATGTTAACTGGCCCTTGACCTCTTTCCCATAATACTCTGACCTTTGCTTCTATTGTTAAATCCTCTTTGATTGTGACTCTCCTGCCTCACTCCTGTAAGTGTGATTATGATTATCAGTCTATGATTATATTGGGCCCACCCAGATAATTGATATTCATGTCCCATCTCAGAATCCTAAATGTAATCACATCTGCAAAGTACCTTTTATGATGTAAACTTGCATATTCCTGGGTTTTAAGGATTAGAATATAGACATCTTCGACTTGAGGTGGAAGGTGGCATTATTCTACTACAGTATATGCTGAATTTTCTTGTCATTTATAAGTGTCATTATAACTATCAATATACAAACTTCAATTTCTAGTAAGCTCAAAATATAAATAATTAAAGTCTATATTTTATCTCGAGTGCATTAACAGATGACAAACAGTTGTAATAATGAAGCAGAAAAGTCCCTAAGTATTGTATGAGACTAAAATGAAAAAAACAAAAATGCCATATGCCCTAAAAAGCACAATGAAATTCATTAAAAGATTCAGTGAATTAAAGATGTTCAGTTGAAGATTTCAGCATTGTGATGCTTTTACTTGGATTGTCTATCATACTAGGCAATAGGGGATGGACAGGGAAGCCTGGCATGCTGCAGTCCATGAAACCACACAGTCAGACATGACAGAGCAACTGAATTCAACTGAACTGCAATATCAGCTCCGTGAGTTTGGGCTCTTTTTCCTGTGTATTGCTCTTCTCATACTTGACATCATGCACATGTAAATATTCTATTCATATTTGTTTAATGAATAAATGAAGGAAAAAGTTTTGAGCCATGAAATGCTTAGTTCAGAGCTCAGTCCTACCCATTTATAATTTTTGCTTTATTCATGTTGTATAACTTTGTGAGTCCAATTCTTTATTAGATGTGAAAGGGGTAATGATCGCTTCTTAAGCACAATGACACCTTCTTAAGCAAGCTTTGTAAATGTTGAACATAAGTAAAGTTCTTAGCACACAGTAGGTATTTGGCAAGCACTAGTATCAGTTCAGTTCAGTTCATTTCAGCCACTCAATCGTGTCCGACTCTTTGCGATCCCATGAATCGCAGCACGCCAGGCTTCCCTGTCCATCACCAACTCCCGGAGTTCACCCAGATTCACGTTCATTGAGTCAGTGATGCCATCCAGACATCCCATCCTCTGTCGTCCCCTTCTCCTCCTGCCCCCAATCCCTCCCAGCATCAGAGTCTTTTCCAATGAGTCAACTCTTCGCAGGAGGTGGCCAAAGTACTGGAGTTTCAGCTTTAGCTTCATTCCTTCCAAAGAAATCCCAGGGCTGATCTCCTTCACAATGGAATCTTTAATATTGGTTATCTTAGCTCACAGCTATCTTAAGCCCTGCTATTCAGTTTTGCTATTCAGTTTCCTATAAGCATGTTAGAAATGTAGAATATGCAGGTTCACCCCAGACCCACTAAATCAGACTCTAATTTTATCTCTAGCTTCCTAGGAGGCTCAGTAGTAAATAATCTGCCTGAAAAGCAGAAGACATGGATTCAGTACTTGAGTCAGGAAGATCCCCTGGAGAAGGAAATGGCTACCCACTTCAGTGTTCTTGCCTTGGAAATGCCATGGAGAGAGCAGCCTTGTTTGCTACAGTCCACAGGGGTTGCAAAGAGTCAGCCGTGATTTAGCAATTAAACAGCAGCAACAGTTCTCCCAATTTTCCCTTTAAAATTTGAAAACCATTATGTTTACATTTCACTGATTTCAATTGCTTTGCATCGTTTTCGGAGATATCTAACAATGCTTTATTTGTCATCTGACCTAGTTTGATTAAATATTTAAAAAGGAAGCTAAGGATCTTTCAGTGAGGGTCGGAGGAGCCTGGCATACTTCAGTCCATGGTGTTTCAGGGAGTCAGACAGGACATAGCAACTGAACAACAGCAATAATAAACTTTGTCTTTGACCTGTCATTCTTTATTAAAAAGTACTTATGCTTGAAATTGATCTGTTGTGCAATGGCTATGTAACTTGCAGACCAATAGCTAGTATCCTGGTTGAAGAACATTAGCTTTCTAAGAAATATTTGTACTTACCTTTGAAAGAAGAGGAACGTTTTTACTGCAATATATGGTAAGAGTAGTCAGACAATTCAGCTAAAACAAACTTCATCACTTGCCAAGCTCCATGTGGGATAAGTGCCCAGATCAATAGTTTAGGTAACACAATTACTGCTAAACAAATTGTATCCAAGTTTCCTGAGATGAAATAACCCAAATTTCATTGTTGTGATCGAAACGACATTGTGAAAGAATGAGACTCAAGTGTCTGTATTAAGGGACATGGTCAGAGAAATTTAGTAGTGTGTAGGAATGGGGTTCATTTTTCTTATTATTCAACTAAGTGTCATATAGTAATTTGCTTCCAGTTTTCATCTCAAAAGCACTGGCCTGCATTATGTCTTATTTAGCATCCCCACAGAGCTGAGCCAAGAACGAAAGCCCGTTTGATGCTAATGGAAGCTTTGTGCTTGGATTGGCCCTACAGGATCTGTGCAGTAAATCAATATTGGTGTTTGGATAACCACAAGGGGAAATAACTGTGACACAGAAGGATGGCTCTTATAGCAGTCAGCATATTTGCAATTTTAAGTCTCCTTTATTTTTTTTTATTTTTCTCTCTCTCTGTATAAGTCATTTACCCTGTACTAGCAGGGCCTTCCATGTAGCTCAGTGGGAAAGAATCCACCTGCCAATGCAAGAGACTCAGAAGATCTGGTTTTGATCCCTGGGTTGGGAAAAATCCCTGGAGTAGGAAATGGCAAACTATTCCATTATTCTTGCCAGAAAAATTCCGTGGACAGGGGAGCCTGGAGGGCTACAGTCCATGCGGTCACAATGAGAGGGACATGACTGAGCACACACACAGTACCAGCAACATATTCTTAGAACACCAATGCCTACCTTAACTGAAATTGCACTGGACAAGTAGGAGACTTGCTGCTGCTACTGTTGCTAAGTGGCTTCAGTCGTGTCTGACTCTGTATGACCCCATAGTTGGCAGCCCACCAGGCTCCTCTGTCCCTGGGATTCTCCAGGCAAGAATACTGGAGTGGGTTGCCATTTCCTTCTCCAATGCATGCATGTATGCTAAGACGCTTCAGTTGTGTCCAACTCTGTGTGACCCCATGGACAGCAACCAGTCCAATTCTACTGCTTTCTGGCAGTGTATCCTGGTGAAAACCACCTTACCTCTCTGGGCTTTAAGACAACTGGATTAGATAACATTTACCCACTCCAGTATCCTTGCCTGGAGAATTCCATGGTCCGAGCAGCCTGGTGGGCCACAGTCCTTGGAGTTGCAAAGAGCTGGACATAGCTGAACAACTAACACTTTCACTTTCAAAGTCTTTTCCAGAGAAAATTTCTATGGTTATAGATTTTAATTAAAAAGGAAACTTTTGATAAAAGAAAAAAAACATATCATGAAATTTTTATTTCTAAAGTCCAGTGAAGGCATTGAGGGAATCCATGGAGTGTTACAGCTATGGTATAAATTATTATTATTATTATTATTGCTTATAGGCATTCATGGAGAGAGTCTATGAATTTCATCAAATTCTTTAATAGATCTGTGACCCCAAATTAAGAATATGACAGGAGCACAAATTGAGTTGAGTATCTATTTGAAAAGATAATTTGTTTTTCGTCTCTTAACTTTTTAACAGTGATTAACTTATGATAACACCACACATATACATGTTACCTACATACTTACACAAACACACATGATGCACATACACTTTATACAAACACACACACATATCTGGGATAATTTATTCTGTGGTTGGCTAATCCTGTGACTTGTTTTTTATTCAAACAAATTATAAATCACTTCAAAGAGTGTAGAAAATGCTACCTCAGAGACAACTCAGCAGTCATGGAAAATTAGATAAATAATTTTAAGAAAATCAGCTTCTGCAAGAGAAACATGTAAATCTTAAAGGATAATACTGCTTTTCTGGAAAATAATTATTTTAAAGGTACAGTTTTATGTAACTGAAGGATTTATTTCAGAGAAGGCGATGGCACTCCACTCCAGTGCTCCTGCCTGGAAAATCCCATGGACAGAAGAGCCTGGTAGGCTGCGGTCCATGGGGTCGCGAGGAGTCGGACACGACTGAGTGACTTCCCTTTCACTTTTCACTTTCATGCATTGGAGAAGGAAATGGCAACCCACTCCAGTGTTCTTGCCTGGAGAATCCCAGGGACGGGGGAGCCTGGTGGGCTGCCGTCTATGGGGTCACACAGAGTCAGACACGACTGAAGTGACTTAGCAGCAGCAGCAGCAGCAGCAGGATTTATTTATCTCATATTCTTCCAAAATTGAGTTCTATCAAATGTCACACGTATCCATGAAGAAAATGAGATTTACTATAGCAAAGACTTTTTTATTTACCCTACCATTTGAGAGAAAATATCTGGCTGCAAACATACCTATGTAAATTAATTTGCTTTTCATGTGTTTTCCTAGATACTATTATCTGAGACTGAGATCAGATTCATGTCTATACACAACTTTGGGCCACATAATGATTTTGAAAAGGTTAGGTGCATTTCAAATACAATTTTTGCAAAGTAACACTGTCATTGTGTGTAGAAATTTTATCTTTCTAGGCTTGTTTTAATTCATATTTTACTTGGGTGATTAAGTAGAAAGATTTTGTGTTTCAAAGAACATTGTCTTGTGGTTTTATTTTACAAACTACATTTGTAAATTAAGGCACAACAGATGGAAGCTTCATTGCTTAAACAAGCATCTACACTTTAGTGCAAAAACTCAGAATTAAAGTTTTGACAAATAACTTAGGAATCTTCCAGAAAATCTTGATTTTCTTCTTAATCACAATGTATTCACATTGACAGATTTTTCTTTCTACAATAAAATGAAGCAGTAGCTTCCTAATATCTGCACCCTACCCATCTTTACTTCCCTCTGATGTAAAGGCAAACCATTATGTTTCTCCAGCTTCAAATGATTATTCAACCTATCAGCTATGTCACAGATTTTAGCACATGCTGGTGGTAGAATTTTTGCTCCAGATTCCCAAACAGTTTTACTATAATCCATGAAAGATAGGCTCTAAAGTCCCAGGAAGCCAGGAGTATGCAGAAACAATGCTGGTGAGGGGTGAGCTCTTAAAAGCCAAGAACTGCATATCCAGGAACCACCTACTCTGTTACAAGAACACTATTCATGTTTCAGATATGAGTGCAAATAAGCCCACATGGTCTCCAAGGGACAGAAATACAGCCCTAGCACTATCTACTAACACACAGTGAAGTAAATTGTACCCCACCCTTTTACTCAATATTCCAGCTGAATGAGCTTCAAAGCCCAAACTATTCCAGCGGAATGGTTGCTCAAAGAAAACAACTGGAATCTTTTCTTAGCTGATTCAGTCTAGAATTTAGACTTTGCATATATATATATATGCAATATATATATATATATATATATATATATATATATATATTTGGCTGATAATGAAAATGCTGGCATATTTCCCAGCCTGAATAGTTACCTATAAATAAATAAAGTCCCCCACTAGTTTGGTCAGAAAGAACATAATATTATAGCCTGCAGCAAACAGTTGAAATGCCTATGGGGAGAGATCTATGCGGCTGTAAGAAATAGAGCTGTTAGAGGCACAATGTGCAGCTTTGACTTGGTAACAGGTCCAATTTAAGGCACATGTATTAGAATTTATGTGAGAAGCACATAAAAAGTATATCTCCATCCTCTTTCATGGATATCCCTTCTTCTAAATATTCACTTACTTAATTAGCTATTTGTTTACTGATTTTGTTACCTATTTGATCAATTGATTAATTGTAATACATTTAACAAGAATTAATGAAGAACAGAAGAAAAATGGAAAGGCCCCATAGTTGTTGAGTTATAGTTTCAGGTTTCGTGGTTTTGTTTCCTGGGAAAGGGGTGCAGGCAGGGGTGAAGTGGAAATGGGCACCAGACAAGTCAGAAGAGTGAAGCATCACACATGCTAGAAGAAACAGTGTAGGAACTCCCTTAGGCTACTGCTCTATTTTGTAACTGTTTCCTACCTTCTCTACTTCACTGAATTTTACTCAACCTTCAGGTTTCAGGATAAATGTCACTTTTTTCGAAAAGCCTTTGCTCATATTGGATAGCCCTATCATATAATCAATGTGGCCTGCATCTTTCTTTCATCATAGTAATCCATTACTCATGTGCTCTTTTGCCTTTAGATTAAAAGTCCATGAGAGCACAGACCTGGCCTTGTTGGTGGCGTCGGCGTTGTTCTCCATCACATCTGAAAGCCTCATAATTTTGGAGGTAAATAGTGACAGTATAAAAAGCTAACATGTCACAAACTTGTGCTGGACACCTTTAAATTCAGACTCACTCATTAAGCCCTAAACATCTTTGAGGTAAGTATCATAATATTTTCCATTTTACAGATGGAGAAATTGAGGGAAAGCTTAAACTTCTACAAGCTTTCATAGTTGCTAAGATGCTAAGCTAAGCCTGGGTGTAAACCTAAGCATTCCAGCTTCACAGTTTGTGCTGTTAACCATTTAGTTATACCACTCTAACAGTAACTCTTTATTGAAGAAATTAATGAACAAATGAATGAGCTAGACGAACCCATATCGGAGGAACTGACTCACTTTAATGATCATGAATAAACTTTTAAAGATTAAGAGGTGAAATGAGACCAGAAGGTATGAGTAGAAGTTAAATTGAGCCCAAGAGATAGGGGTGTTGGGCAGGGAGGGTGGAGGTACATAGAGGATGGAGGTGGGGAAGAACAGATCAACACCAAGTTTGAGGTAACAGTGTGGTATTCCAGAAACTGACCATTAACAAGTAGTATGTTTCTTTTGAGCTTAAAATATGACTCTAGGCTGCAAATATAAATTTGGGGTTTAAGTAGCAACTGCAGTCATGGGAGGCCAAGCTGAAAGCAGAAACCGACTAAACCAGATGGCCCAGGTCAGTATCTCACAGCCTCAGTGCCTCTGCAGTAAAATGTCAGTATGTAAAATACACTCTACAGTGCTGACATTAGGCTGTAAGAGACAGCTTTGAAAATCTCGGGCATGTGGAACATATTCACTGATGGTTAGTTTTGTTCCTTTAATTCAATATATTTAATATAATTTTCAAAAAAGTAAACTCAGAAATGAACAGTACCATTTAAGAGGACATTTTAAAGTTTAGATATAAATAAAAGGTTAGCTATGTCTAACCAATAGTTTAATACATCTATTGCATTTTTAATTTAACTACTTTTATTTCTAAAATTCTATATGTTTATTTTTCAAACTTACTCTTATTTCATTATATTTCTCATTTTTTTGTTTTCCTTTTATCATTATAAACACATTTATTGTTGACTATGTATCAAACAGTGAATGCTAACTCTCAGTGATAGGAGTTAGAAAGGAAAAGACATAACTCTGTTTCCTAATTTAATGCAAATTTCTATTGAAACCAAAATAGTGGGAAACAATTTTAATATAAAAAGGTACTATCATATATTTCCTTAGACTTGCTTTTTTGTTTTTTTGCTTGTTTGTTTTGTTTTGTTTTCAAGCCTAAAATATATGCATTTCCCTGATTTGGCAATAATAAAGGTATCAAAAGCCACATATTGTAGGATTAAAGAGCAAAAGTAGTTCCAGTAACAGGAAAAAAATCTTGATTTGGAGATACTGGATAGACTCTAGAAGAGATTTTTCTTGGATAAAGAAAATAAAGATAAATATTTTTATCTTTGTTTAGGATAAAAATATCTTCAAATCAGCTATTTATTAAATATGGGGTTTAAAATGAACTGTAGATAATTACAAGGATGCAATAATCCAAAATCCAGGGCCAGGGTATTTAACATAGCCTGGCCTTTTATAAGAATTTAATGAGTTCCTTGAACAAATCAGTATATTACATTCCTTCTCCATAGGTTTTGAAGGGAAAGAGATAGCCTAGTTAACTCTGTTAAGTTTTCTGCCTGCACACACACACACACACACACACACACACACACACACCCCAAACCACTGTTTCCTAATTCATTCTAAAGATTTGCTTTATGCTAACTGAAACCCAAGAATTATACCAGTAGTGAAAATGAAATTATTACAGATACTATAATTGTAATTCATATGCTTCTGGTTCAGTGGAAATTTTCATCATCCTAAAATGCCTGGCTATAATGGGAAATGGCTGCATAATTTTTCTTTAAAATCTCTCCTCAGTTCATTGGACACATATAGCTTCATCTTTCTATGTCCATTTTGGAGTACTTCTGAAAAAGTCACACAGAAATTCATACTGAGTTGGAAAATGTCAATATACTTTTAATTTTATGCTTGACAATTGATAGACAGATTCCTTCATTCAGTTTCTTCATTTTATTTCTTTACAGTGGAGGCTTTTGCTCAGATTAATGTGCAGACATCCATTAAATAGACCAGCCCTTTGAGACTTTGTGATAAAAGTGCATTTAGGTTCTAAATTGTCTATTCCCTTTGAGTCACCAGATGATTTCCTGTCCTGTCTTCTTTTCAAACCTTCACAGCACTCTTCTGGCATGGCTTAGGAGACATGTCTCAAAATGATGCTGAATTGGTCCTATTACCCGGTCCTTACCCCAATCCCTCTCGTCTACTAGATTGTACTACAGATGAGCATTTTTCTGTCCTCAAGCAGCTCAGTCTTACAAAGTAAAACAATAAGCTATCATAGAGTATATTACATGTTTATGTTACCATACTTAAATGTAAAGGCAACTAACATACCTATGTTAGTGACATAAAACACTGCTTTAGTATCATGGAGGATAAATTGAGGATGTTTGATGTCTATGTACTGTGAATATACACATTGTTTTAGCTAGGTCTTGAAGAATGATAAAAGGGTAAGGAAAGGTAAAGAGCCTGTTTGAATAGAATTTGTGAAACAAGCCAAAGCACACAACGCAGGGTGGGGAATCAAGTAGTTTGAAGTGTTCAGACTTTAAAACACAGAACATAGAGCGAGGGGAGTAGCAGCAAGAAATGATTATGATGCTGGGAAGTGAGGCAGAGGCCAGGATTGAGCAATTGAATGAAATGTTAAAGAGTTTGGGGGAATTTAAGAAGGTCCTTTTGGAAATAATGAGTAAAGAATTCACTTGTTCAAAGATATTATAAAAGATTAGAGGCGGTAGCAAAAAGCAAATTGCAAGGGTTGAGGTGAGATGTTCTCAAACTTAAAGGCCCTTGGTAAACATATTAAGGTGAAGTTGCTAGATCTTCAATCACTCTGTGTAGAGGGGATCCAGGAACCTGGATTTTTAGGTTCCTGAAAGTGCCCCAGGGGTCAGTTTACAGACTACCTTGAGAAACTGTGGGTTAAGATATTGTATAGAAAGTAATGAAAGCAGCTGAGAGTAGAACTTTTTTTTTTTTTTCCTCCAAGAAGTTGGGGATGAAAGAGAGAGAAGAAAATGGTTAAGAATATGAGATCTGGAATTTTTCTTTATAGGTTTGCCTCATGGTACCACCACTCATTTCTGTAAAATCTTGGGCAAGTCATTCTACGCTGTAATCTCCCCAAATGTAAAGTGGGAACAATCGTAGCATCTCGCTCATAGGATTTTTTGAAGTTTATATGATGGCTAGAAGCTAAATGATTCAATTTTCCAGAAGATAGTAAGGTTTCAGTACATTTTAGGAATTATTATCACTGACATATTATTGGAGGAAGTGGTAGGATAAAGAAATAGTATTTTCAAAAATGCAAACTCTCTGCTGGTAGGATGAAGGAGAATTGCACAATGCAAAAAGAAAAATAGATTTTTGAATCTGGATCTCAGATTTGGAGAAATAATGGAACAAAAGACACAAAAGGTACACTTTGCTGAGAAAGAGAGGTAAATACTCTTTAGAAGCAGAAGCAAAAGGGGAAAGAATTAGAATTTAAAATATAACCTTATTTTCCAAATCTCTGTGTACTGAAGTGCTGGAAGTAAATGTGAAAGTTTTAAATGCATCACCGATGGCTTTCTTGGTGATAATAAAAATATAATAATTTTCCCCTGAAAATGTCCCATGTTTATCCTTTCTTGTTACCATTAGCCCTCAATTTCAGTAGATATCTTCTATTTCACAGAGAAAATCAAGAAGTCTCTGAATTCTGCATGTACTTTCACCACTTTTATGCATTATATCATATAATATCACTTTTTTTTATTGATTCTCTTCACCCTTACTTCTGTGACGATGGTATTCATCTCTCTTCTCACATAAATCCAATCTTTTTGTTGACTTTGCCCCTCCTTTCCATCTCCTGTGAGACACCTTGCTCCATCAGTTTCTCCTACTCTTGCATTTTTAATTTCTTTATTTTATCTTTCTGTTCTCATATGTTTGCTTACCTCTCTACAAACATTTTTTGCTTCCCTGGTGGCTGTTCAAATGACTTTCAAATGTAAAATTTCTATTGGTTATCTCTACTTGGATGTCATGCAGGTATCTCAGACTCATTTGCATGAAAACCAATATCACCTTAAATTTTATTTTGCACACTCAAATCCTTCTTGGAGAAGAAAATGGCAGCCCACTCCAGTATTCTTGCCTGGAGATTCCCATGGATGACAAAGGCAGAGGCAGGCAACAGTCCATGGGATCTCAAGAGTCAGACACAACTTAATGACTAAACCACCAAATCCTGACTGAGTTTTCTTTCTGCCTTCTACTTTTATACAAATGTTGCCATTATTCTCCAAGTAACTTGGATTTAAAATTTGAATGTAACTTTTTTCTACTTTTTACTGAACAGAGCACCAACTCTTTAGTTCTGTAACAAAATTCTTTGTCAAAATTCCCCCAATATACATTTAAGCCACAAAAATGTGTCTTGTGATTTCTTAAGACAAACTATTTTTTTTTTAATTTTTGCCAAGAATTGCTTAAAATCTGTTTTCTATTTAAGACAGAAACTGAAACTAATTTAATTTAAGCACAAAAGGACTATCTCAGGTGTCTAAGGAAATGTAAAAGAAAAACAGCACAAAACAGAAACAATAGCTCAAATGGTGAAGAATCTGGCTGCAGTGCTGGAGACCTGGGTTCATTCCATGGGTCAGGAAGATACCCTGGAGAAGGGCATGGCAACCCTCTCCAGTATTCTTGCTTGGAAAATTCCATGGACAAAGGAGGCTGGTGGGCTACAGATCATGGCATTGCAAAGATCGGACACAGCTGAGCGACTAACACACAGACACACATAAAGTTTGGGAACTAATTCAGCTCTTCAAATTCATTGCCAGGAATTTTTTCTGTTTTCTAGTTAAAAACCATTTATGTTAAAAAAAATATTCATGATTCTTGTAAAAGACAGTAAGGAAGGTTTTTTTTTTTTTTTTTTTTTTTTTTTTTTTTTTTTTTTTCAGGGAAATGACTACACTGGGGTTTTGCAGTAAGGGAGAGAGATCAGGCTCAACTCCAAATATAAGGACAAGTGAAGATTTATAGCCAAGGAATAGAGTGGAAGTCAGTGGATAGATATTATTAGAAGGGACATAATGACTAAGGGAATTCTTGAAGACCAATTCAACAAAATTCTTGCTGAAGGCAGGCCAGGGTGATAAGGTTTTCAGGGAAGTGGAAGAGAAATTTAATTAGATATCAAGGTTGGATGATTTTTGCTAGAGAGATTCTGCAGTATTACTAAAACTGGACTAAACTGGCCAGGACAGAGCCCAAGGTTAGGTCCTTGAGTGTTTAGAGGAGGTTGATTATAGTTGTGTTGAGGAGAGTCTTTGTCAATCTCTAGACTGTTAAACTTGACTTGGTTATCAGGAAATCCCAGTATCGGTTCATCTCTATTAAAAATACTATAGTCTGAGAAGAAAGAATCTGATTGGTCTAGTTCAACTCAGTATCCATCTCAGATATGGTCAGCAGGGCAAAATACCCAAATTCAAAGATGAGTACCCCATGAGCACTGGAACAATAGGAGAAATAAAGGTTTTGTTAATGCTAATTCCCCATGGAATATCTCCCCCATGTGGTAATGGCTGTTATAATCCCTCAGTATTTTAGGATCGCTTGACAGTCATTTCCTTCACTGAAACTTTTATCGATCCTCTTAAGAGATTGTGACCCTCTTTCCTCAAAGACTGGAATATAAACATATTTTGGCAAACATTATATTTACTTTTTTTTTATTGAAGGATAATTGCTTTACAGAATTTCATTGTTTTCTGTCAAACCTCAACATGAATCAGTCATAGATATATATATATCCCCTCCCTTTTGAACCTCCCTCCCATCTCTCTCCTCATCCCACCCCTCTAGGTTGATACAGAGCCCCTCTTTGAGTTTCCTGAGCCATATAGTAAATTTCCGTTGGCTATCCATTTTACTCTTTCCATACATCTCACACTCTCCTCATCTCTCCCCATGTCCATAAATCTATTCTCTATGTCTGTTTCTCCATTGCTGTCCTGTAAATAAATTCTTCAGTACCATTTTTCTAGATTCCATATATGTGCATTGCTGCTGCTGCTGCTAAGTTGCTTCAGTCATGTCCGACTCTGTGCAACTCCATAGACGGCAGCCTAGCCTACCAGGCTCCTCCATCCTTGGGCTTCTCCAGGCAAGAACGCTGGAGTGGGTTGCCATTTCCTTCTCCAATATGTGCATTAGTATACACTATATATCTTTCTGACTCACTTCACTCTGTTGAATAGGTTCTAGGTTCATTCACCTCATTAAAACTGACTCAAATGTGTTCCCTTTTATTGCTGAGTAATATTCCATTGTGTATATGCACCACTAATTCTTTATCCATTCATCTGTCAGTGGGCATCTAGGTTGCTTCCATGTTCTAGCTATTGTAAATTTTGTTGCAATGAACAATGGGATATGTGTGTATTTTTCAACCCTGGTTTCCTCAGGGTATATTCTTAGGAGTGGGATTTCTGGGTCATATGGTGGTTTTATTCCTAGTGTTTTAAGGAATCTCCATACCGTCTTCCATCTCCCATATTTTTACATTCACATCAACAGTGCAAGAATGTTCCATTTTCTCCACACCCTCTCCAGCATTTATTGTTTGTAGACTTTTTGATGATGGTCATTCTGACCAGTTGGAGGTGATATCTCTCTGTAGCCTTGATTTGCACTGGTGGCTCAGATGGTAAAGGCCCTGTCTGCAGTGCAGGAGATCTGGGTTTGATCCCTGGGTTGAGAAGATCCCTTGGAGAAGGAAATGGCAACCCATTCCAGTACTCTTGCCTGGAAAATCCACTGGATGGAGGAGGAGCCTGGTAGGCTACAGTTCATGGAGTCACAAAGAGTTGGACACAACTGAGTGACTCCACTCCTCTTAACAATGAGCGATGTTGAGCATCTTTTCATGTGTTTTTTAGCCATCCGTATGTTTTCTTTGGAGAAATGTCTGTTTAGGTCTTTTTCGCACTTTTTCATTGGGTTGTTTGTTTTCCTGGTATTGAGTTGTATGAGCTGCTTGTATATTTTGGAAACTAATCTTTTGCCAGTTGTTTCCTTTGCTATCATTTTCTCCCATTCTGTGGGTTGTCTTTTCACCTTGCTTATGGTATGGGTGAACATTGGGAGTTGGTGATAGACAGGGAGGCCTGGCATGCTGCAATTCATGGGGTCGCAAAGAGTTGGACACGACTGAGTGACTGAACTAAACTGAACTGATAGTATCCTTTGCTGTGCAAAAGCGTTTAAGTTTAGTCAATTCCCACTTGTTTACTTTGGGTTTTATTTCCATTACTCTAGGAGGTGGGTCATAGAGGATTTTGCTTTGAATTATGACATCAAGCGTTCTGCCTATGTTTTCTTCTAAGAGTTCTATACTTTCTGGTCTTACTTTTAGCTCTTTATTCCATTTTGAGTTTACCTTTGTGTATGGTGTTAGGAAGTGTTCTAATTTCATTCTTTTACATGTAGCTGCCCAGTTTTCCCAGCACATTTACTGAAGAGGCTGTCTTTGCCCCATTGTATATTTTTGCCTCCTTTGTAAAAAAAAAAAGGTACTCATTGTTGCATGGGTTTACTTCTGGGCTTTCTATCTTGTTCCCCTGGTCTATATTTCTGTTTTTGTGCCAGTACCATACTGTCTTGATAACTGTAGCTTTGTAGTATAATCTGACGTCAGGAAGGATGATTCCTTCAGCTCCATTCTTCTTTTCAAGACTGCTTTGGCTATTCGGGGTCTTTTGTTCCATATGCATTGTGAATTTTTTGGTTCTAGTTCTGTGAAAAATGCCATTGGGAGTTTGATAGGGATCACATTGAATCTGTATATTGTGATTGGTAGTATAGTCGCTTTCACAATATTGATTCTTCCTATCTAGGTGCAACTGTTTATGTCATCTTTGATTTCTTTCATTAGTGTCTTATTATTTTCTCTGTACGGTTTTTTTGCCTCCTTAGGTAAGTTTATTCATAGACATGTAATTCTTTTTGTTGCAATCGTGAATGCAATTGATTCTTTAATTTCTCTTTCTGGTTTTTCATTGTTAGTATATAGAAATGCAAGTAATTTCTGTGTGTTAATTTTGCATCTTGCAACTTTGGTAAAATCACTAATTAGCTCTAGTAATTTTCTGATACTATTTTTGGGATTTTATACATACAGTATCATGTCATCTGCAAACAGTGAAAGCTTTACTTCTTCTTTCTGATCTGGTTTATTTTTTTTTTTTATTTTCTTCTCTGATTGCTGTATTTAGGACTTCCAGAACTATGTTGAATAATAATGGTGAAAGTGGACACCCTTGTCTTGTTCCTCATCTAAGGGGGAATGCTTTCAGTTTCTCACCATTGAGAATAATGTTTTCTGGAGGCTTATAATATATGGTCTTTACTATGTTGAGGTAGGTTCCGCCTATGCTCATTTGTTGAAGAGCTTTCATCATAAATGGGTGCTGATTTTTGTCAAAGGTATTTTCGGTGTCTATTGATGAGATCATATGGTTTTTACCTTTCAATTTGTTAATATGGTATATCACATTAATTGATTTGCATATATTAAAGAATCCTTTCATTTCTGGAATAAACCCAAATTGATCACAGTCTATGAACTTTATGATGTGTTGCTGAATTCTGTTTGCTAAAATTTTGTTGAGAATTTTTGCATCTATATTCATCAGTGATACTGGCCTGTAGTTTCCTTTTCTTGCATTGTCTTTGTCTGGTTTTGGTATCAGGGTGATAGTGACCTCTTAGAATGAGTTTACAAGTGTTCCTTCCTCTGCAATTTTTTGAAAGAGTTTTAGGATAGGCATTAGCTCTGCTCTAAATGTTTAATAGAATTCTTCTGTGAAGCCATCTGGTCCTGGGCTTTTGTGTTTTGGAAGATTATCATAGCTTCAATTTCAGTGCTCATAATTTCTATTTCTTCCTGGTCAGTCTTGGAAGATGGAACTTTTCTAAGAATCTGTCCATTTCTTCCAGGTTATCCATTTTATTGCCATATAATTGTTCACAATACTCTCTTATAATCCTTTGTATTTCTGCATTGTCTGTTGTAACCTCTCCTTTTTAATTTCTAATTTTGTTGCTTTGATTCTTCTCTCTTTTACTTTATGAGTCTGGCAAAAGGTTGTCAATTTTGTTTATCTTCTCAAAGAACCAGTGTTTAGTTTTATTCATCTTTACTATTGTTTGTTTCATTTCTTTTTCATTTATTTCTGCTCAGATCTTTATGATTTCTTTCCTTCTACTAATTTTGTTGTTGTTGTTCTTCTTCTTCTTTTTTTTTTTCCAGTTGTTTTAGGTGTAAAGTTAGGCTGTTTATTTGATGTTTTCCTTGTTTCTCTAGGTAGGATAGTATTGCTATAAACTTCCCTCCTAGGACTGCTTTTACTGCATCCCATAGGTTTTGGGTTGTTGTGTTTTCATTGTCATTTGTTCTAGAAATTTTTTGATTTCCCTTTTGATTTCTTCAGTACTTTTCAGATATTTAGAAATGTCTTGTTTAATCTACATGTGTTTGTGTTTCTTACAGTTTTGTTTTGTTTTGTTTTTTCCTTGTAATTGATATCTAGTCTCATAGCATTGTGGTCAGAGAAGATGCTTGATATGGTTTCAATTCCCTTAAATTTACTGAGGTTTGATGTGTGACCCAAAATGTGGTCTGTCCTGGAGAATGTTGCATGTGCACTTGAGAAGACGATGTATTCTTCTGCATTTGGATGGAATGTCCTGAAGATATCAATGAGATTCATCTCATCTAATGTATTATTTATGACTTGTATTTCTTTATTAATTTTCTGTTTTGATGATCTGTCCATTGGTGTGAGTGGGGTGTTGAAGTCTCCTACTATGTCAATTTCTCCTTCTATGTCTGTTAGTGTTCGTCTTATGTACTTAGGTGCTCCTATGTAGGGTGCATAGATATTAACAATTGTTATGTCTTCCTCTTGGATTGATCCTATGATCATTACGTAGTGCCCTTCCTTATCTCTTGTAATCTTTGTTTTAAGGTCTATTTTTCCTGATATGAGGATTGCTACCCAAGCTTTCTTTTCCTTCCCAATTGCTTGGGATATATTTTTCATCCTCTCACTTCCAGTCTATATATGTTTTGAGGTCTAAAGTGGGTTTCTTGTAGACAGCATATATATGGGTCTTGTTTTTGTATCCATTCATCCAGACTGTGTTTTTTGGTTGGAGCATTTAATACATTTACATTTAGAGTAATTATTTATATATATATTCCTATTGCCATTTTCTTAATCTTTTGGGGTTGATATTGTAAATCTTTTTTCTTCTCTTGTATTTCTTGACTATACAAGTCCATTTAACTTATTCGTTGTAAAGCTGGTTTGGTGGTACTGAATTCTCTTAACTTTTTCTTTTCTGAAAAGCTTTTGATTTCTCCATCAATTTTGAATAAGATCCTTGCCAGGTACAGTAATCTTGGTTGTAGATTTTTCCCTTTCCATACTTTAAATATATCCTGTCATTACCTTCTGGCCTGCAGAGTTTCTGCTCAAAGAACAGCCATTAAATCTATGGGGTTTCCCTTTTATGTTACTTGTTGCTTCTCCCTTGTTACTTTTAATATTCTTTCTTTGTGTTTAATCTTTGTTAATTTGATTAGCATGTGTCTTGGTGTGTTTCTCCTTGGGTTTATCCTGTATAAGACTTTTTGTGCCTCTTGGACTTGATTGACTATCCTTTTCCATGCTTGGGAAATTTTCATCTGTAATCGCTTCAAAATTTTTCTCATAGCCTTTTTTTTTCTTTTCTTCTTCTGGGATTCTTATTATTCTAATGTTGGTATGTTTGATATTGTCCTAGAGTTCTCTGAGTCTATCCTCTGTTCTTTTCATTCTTTTCACTTTATTCTGCTCTTCAGAAGTAATGTCCACCATTTTATCTTCCAGCTCACTGATTCATTCTTCTGCTTCAGATATTCTGCTATTGATTCCTTCTAGAGTATTTTTAATTTCAATAATTCTGTTGTTTGCCTCTGCATGTTTATTCTTTAATTATTCTACTTCTTTGTTAATTGATTCTTGCACTTTCTCCATTTCGCTTTTGAGGATTTGATCATCTTCACTAACATTATTCTGAATTCTTTTTCAGGTAGTTTGCCAAGTTCCTCTTCATGTATTTAGACTTCTGTGTTTCCAGTTTGTCCTGTCATTTGCATAGTACTTCTCTGCCTTTTCATTTTTTTTAAAACTTATTGTGTTTGGGCTTCTTTTCCCAGGCTTCAAGGTTGAATTCTTTCTTTCTTTTCATGCCTACTTTCTAAGGTTAGTCCAGTTGTTTGTGTAAGCTTCTGATAGGGTGAGATTTGTGCTGAGTTTTTGTTTGTTTGTTTTTTCCTCTGATTGGAAAGGGAGAATGAGGTGGTAATCCTGTCTGCTGATGTTTGGGCTTGTATTTTTGTTTTGTTTGTTGTTTACATGATAGTTGGGTGATGCTGGGTCTTGTATTACAGTGGCATCCTTTGTGCTAGTTCTCACTATTTGATAGCCCCTAGGGTTAGCTATCTGATAGTCTAGGGTCTTGGAGTCAGTGATCCCACTCTAAATCTCAGGGCTTGTTCTCTGTTCAGGAATGAAGATTCCACAAGTGGTTTGTTATGACATTAAGTGAGATTAAAACAAATTTCCAAAAATGAGACACAAAAGATGAACCCCAGACAAATGGCAGTAACAAAATCTGTTAAATATAATTAAAATAATGGAATACACACACACACACACACACACACACACACATAAATATATATATATATATATATAAATATATATATATATATACAAATATATATATATATATACATACATTTATGAGGAAAGTCAAAATAGTTCAACAGAAACAAAGTACAATAGATTGACCTGGCAAACAAAGAAATCAAAAATTATATTTACCAGTTAAGAACAAAACTAACTAAAACACAAAGTGGAAAACAAAACTAAAGCATGGTGCCAAGTGGGGAATAAAGTAATGAAAATAAAACTAACAAATATTTTGAGAGGAAAGGAAAAAAGAAAAGAAAGAAAGATTAGATATGCAAAGTTAAGTAGAGGTATATGAAGATTTATATATACTGAAGATTAACTGCAAGGGGAAAAGAACACTAGGAAAGCAAACAAATAAATAAGTGTAAAAAGAATAGGTTTAAAAAATTAAAAGTTAAAATCATTTTTTTAAAAAAGAGAAAGGATTAAAAAAAAAGGAAGGAAAAAAAAAAAAGAAGTTGAGGTAAACTCCACAGAACTGCAAAACCCCAATGTAGATGTAGAGGTTTATAACAGCAATGAAAAGTGTGACTGAATATACACACACTTATATATATATACACCTATAAGCAAAATCAAAACAGTTCAACAAAAGTAAAGTACAATATATTGATCTGGCAAACAAAGGAAACCTAAAATTATATCTACAAGAACAAAACTAACTGAAGCACAATTGGAAACAAAACTAGAACAAAGTGCCGATTGAAGAATACAGTAACGAAAATAAAACTAACAAATATGTTCAGAGGAAAGGAAAGAAAGAAAGAGTATATATGCCAAGATAAATAGTGGTAGATAAAGATTCATTTATGTTAAAGATTGACTGCAAGGGGAAAAGGACAGTAGGAAAAGCAAACAAAGGAATAAATGCAGAAAAAATAATAAAAGGTTTAAAAAATTAAAATTAATAAAAGAGAAAAGAAAAGAAAAAACAAAAACAAAAAACCTCCCAGAGCTGCAAAAACCCAATATAGAGGCAAAAGTTTATAACAACAATAAAAAGTGTGAGAAAAAATAAAAAAAAGAAAACTTCAAAAATTTAATTAGATTTCATAGTGCCAATAAAATTGACAAGTATAATAGGGGTGGGGTGGGGAGGGAAGAAAAAATCCAAAGAACCTACAGAAGTCAAAACAAGAATAAAAATGCTTTTTCTTGAGTCACTGCTGTCAAAGTCCTTTCCCTTGCTGCGAGTCACAGTCCACCTCACCTCCCTAGGATGCCCTCCAACACTCTGCTGATCTCTTGACCTGCTATGAGGGCAGCTCAGATTCTAATCTGTTCCTACTCCTGTGTGTTCTTGCCTCCAGTGTCCACAGCTGTCAGAACTAGTGCATTTTATCTTGTGGGAGCTCTCAATGACCTTTTATATATTCCACAGAAACAAAATCTGCCTAGTTGATCGTGTGGATTTAATTTGCAGCTTGTACAGCTGGTGGGGGGGTTTTGGGTTTTCTTTAGTCACACTACCCCTGGGTTTCAATTGTGGTTTTATCTCCACCTCTGCATGTGGGTTGTCTACTGGGGTTTGCTTCTGAGGCTGCCTTGGTGGACTTGGCTTTGTCCCTGTGAGGGTCAGGTGTGGAGGTGGTGCAGCTGCTTGAGTTTCAGGGATTCTGGCAGCACCAGGTACTTGGGAGTTGGTAGCTAGGGCAGCAGGAAACATAGTGCTTTAGAAGGGTATGGCAACCAGTACTGGACAATATGCTCCAGTGTTCTTGCCTGGGGAAGCCCCTTCCTGACAGAGAAGCCTGGCAGCCACAGTCTACGGGATCGCAAAGAGTTGGACATGACCAAAGTGACCTTGTGTGCATAGATGCAAGAATCTTTGCCTGTGGCAGCTCTGCCCCAGTTATGAGCTTGAAGGTGGTGCAACTGCTTGGCTTGTGGGGACTCTGGCAGTTTCAAGTACACAGGGACACAGACTGCCTCCACTGCAGGAGCTATTGCCCCCTCACAGTCTTTTCTTGAGCTTCTTGTAGCTGGCGATCAGAAGGCTTCTTTGACCAGTCTTTCTCCATAGCTCCACTGGTTCAGGCACTTAGAGGACTTCCTTGCCTGGGGTCCTTCGTTGCTGATTGGTGTATCAGTCACTTAAAGGGGCACCATGGGTGAGGTCCTACTCTGTAGTTCAGTGCCTCAGGCGTTTGGTGGGCCAGCCCCTCTATTGTTCAGCTGCGATGCTGGCCTATGGGGAGAGAGGCTATGGTGATGGCTCCACCCTCTATGCATGACTCAGCAGTATCTCCTTGCTTCCATGGCTGCCTGGCTTTCCTCCACAGACATTTCCCACCACAATCTCCTCCCTCACACCCCCTCAATCCGTCTCTCCACAGTCAAGACCAGCCCTTGCCCTGGGATTGCTCCACAATCCCTAAACTCCAGCTCCCAGCCACCGCGCCATCTAGGGTACCTAGGTCTGTGGAAAGGACTGCCTGTTATCATTCCATTTAGGCTGCCACAGATCAGCTTTCTCACTCTCAGCCTTAAATATTTCTCCTCTGACCCAGATAATTGCCCTGATGTGGGGGATCGGACCCCTGCTTCAGTTCCCTCACCTGCCAAGGGCAGGTCTAGTCCTACTAACACTCCCATTTCCCCCCCCCCCCCCCCCCCCCAGTTCCTTTATCCTACCGAGTTTTGTGTGGTTCTATATATTCTTTTCTGCTAGTCAGGTACTCCTGTCCACTCTCAGCTGGTGTTCTGCATGCATGACTCTACTTACTTTTATATGTCATATTTGTATCAACAGTGCACAACCCCAATAGCTCAATAGCTTTTTCACAGAGCATTCCATTGCCTTACTTGTCTTTGTCTATCCCTTTCACATGGCAGGGACAATGATATTTGCCTCACAGTCAGTCCTTAGTAAATGACTGCTAGAGTGACATGAATTGAAATTATTTTATCTTGAGTTATTACACCATGAGTCACTTCAAGTTACAGAAGAAAAAAAATTCACTCTGGTCTTTAAGATCATTCTCTCCTACTCAAAACAACTGTTCTTCCTCCTTACCCTGATGGCCTCCCACTCTGAGCACCTCTTATAAATTATTTGATGCTGAATTAGAAGACAATCTAGAGGCAAAAAAAAAAAAAAAAAAAAAAGCTCCATCAGGCATCCTTTAACATGTCAGACTGGATTTTCTTTTTAAGTCTATCCTCTACATTTTCAATCCAATATAATTCTAAGATTGGACTCCATTTATATTATTGATATCTGCAGTCTGATGTATAACATTTTGAGTTAAAACCAGATATATAATTATACTACATACTTATCCAAGACAGTGATTTGTATTTTTATGGATGGAACTAATTATTTTTAGAATCGTGAGGTACAATATTTCTGCCTGTTTTCTTTGTGTAATTTGCAAGTTTACATGTTTGACTACATGCTGTTCATATTTTGATGAGATGTAAATTAATTATACCTGTGGTATGCTTTGCTTAGTTGCTCAGTCATGTCTGACTCTCTGTGACACTATGAAATATAGGCTGTCAGGCTCCTCTGTCCATGGGAATTCTCTAGGCAAGAATACTGTAATGGGTTGCCATGCCCTTCTTCAGAATTAAACCTGGTAAAGGCTTATTGTGAAATTCCCAGTTGCCTGGTCCTCTGAAAGGATTTCCACTAAGTTTTCTCAGTCCAATTTAGGTGACAAGAAAAGAAAAAAGAGAAATAAAAATGAAACCTGAGTAAGACTAAATAACAAATTTGGTGGTGGAGTGACACTGCAAAATTTGCCACAGAATTGTCCAGGTGTAGTTAATAAAATGTGTTACTGATATTGAATGAGATGGTTGGATTGTATCACTGACCCAATGGACATAAGTTTGAGTAAGATCCAAGAGCTGGTAATGGACAGGGAAGCCTGGTCATGAGGTTGCAAAGAGTTGGACACAACTGAGTGATTAAATTGACTGATATTGGACTGCATGCTAACTGTGTAAAAATAAATATTTTATGTTGGCTATTATGAACCATGATTTTTATATGATTATCGCTATGTTTCAGTATTTAGGTATTGTCAAGTGGCAAAAGAAAATTTGAGCATAAAATACTCTAGTAGGTAGTTCACTCTCTATGTATAGTAAATTTATTCACTAAATGTTTTGACATTAAATTATGTCATTTGTAAAACTTGTGGAAACTTGGAGTTACTATGGAAACATATGATGGGAGACCTCAAGGGAGAACCCTCATAAATACAAAATTTTCTTCTTTATCTCTCGTTTGCTTTATTCATCTTCTTAGATTTAAGTCTGTCATTAATGTTCTGAAAGTAAAATTTCCAAAGTGCTTTGCAGGGCTTATCTTTCTATCACTACCCCAGCAATTTAAAATTGAGTAAACATCATCAGGCTCCATTCACTCATTCAAGGATTCATGATTCTAATTGCTGTTCCCTAAGTATTATATATTGTTTGCATAAAATAGCATTGCTTTGCCTTCAGATAATCAGTTCAATGACAGCTGCAATGAATCTTCCTCCTACTATTCAGTGTCAGGTGCATTTCACAGCTTTGCTGTCTCCCTTTTGTGAACACTAATTATCTGAATCTTCTGAGCTTAATGTTTATGCTGAAGCATCTGTATTCTGTAATACTATAATACAGGAAGGCACCTGGATTTCTTCTGATAAGGTGTGCCCCTGATTTCCTCTTGTATTATCACCTTTTCCCATCCAGTATCACAATCAAAGGAAGCAGACTACTTCTCATGTACATTTTAAAGAAATGCTAGTGAAGTGAGAGATGAACTCCACAAATGTAGTAGGTTAGCAAAACAGGCATTTATTTCTCATCCATATAAAATCCAGCATGGGAGATGTCAGAGGCTCGGAGGCTTTCCTCCATGCAATTATGCAGAAATCAAGCTTTTTCAATCTTGCAATTGTGTCATTAAAAAAAAGAAAATTAGTCATATTGCCTGGCATGTGGGATCTTAGTTCCCTGACCAGCGATCAAGCTCACACCCCTTGCAGTAGAAGGACAGAGTCTTAACCACTGAAATACCAAGGAAGTTCCTCCATCAACTTTAACATGTGACTTCCAAGATTACTGCAGTTTTCTTCATCTCAGTCATCCAAATGGAAAGGGTATAAAGACATACACTTGAAAGGCTTTCATAAGCCAGAACAATAATCCAGAACATACCAATTCTGCTTGCATTTCATTGACTAAAATTTAGTCACATGACCCCTTTTAAGACAGGGTGCTGATCTAGCTATATTTACCAAAATAAGAGGAAACAGTTTTGATGAACAGCTAGGCAGGCTCTACTAAGTGAAAGTTGCTTTAATGTGTTTCTTTTTCATTGAAATATAGCTGATATACAATGGATTAGCTTCAGGTATAGTACGTAATGATTTGACATCTTCATACATCATGTTATCATCACCATAATAGGTCAAGTAATCATTTCTACATATATTATTATACTGTTGTTACCATATCCCCTATGTGATATTATCGATACTGATTTGTTACATAATTGGTGGTTTGTTCCTCTTAAATCCCTTCAATAATTTTACCCATCCCCTACCATCCTCCTTTTTGGAAACCAACCATTTATTCTCTGTATGAATCTGTTTTCATTTTGTTTTATTTATTTATTTTTTGTTGTTGTTCTTATTGAGATTCCTCCTATAAGTAAGATCATGTAGTGTTTGTCTTTCTCTGATATATTTCACTTAGCATACTAACCTCTAGACCCATACATATTATTGAGGATGACAATATTTCTTTTAATGGCTGAGTAATACTCCAGTATGTGTACATGTATATGTATATATATATACACACACACACATTCACCACATCTTTTCTGTCTACTCATTTATTGATGGCCACTTAGGTAGCCTCTACATCTTGGCTAATGATGTAATGATGCAGTGAAACTTGATGTGCATATGTCTTTTCAAATTATAGTTTTCATTTGCTTTGGGTAAACAACCAATTGTAAAACTGCTGGATTATATTTTCAGTTTTTTAAGAACCTGCATATGGTTTTCCTGTAGTGGCTTTACCAATTTAGAATCCCACCAACAGTGCAGGAGTGTTGTTGTTTTTGTTTTTTTTTCCCCCCACGTTCTCCCCAACATCTGTCATTTGCTGTTTTTTTGTTTTTTTTTCTTTTTATAATAGCCATTCTGTCACTTGTCAGGTGGTATCTTATTGTGGTTTTGATTTGTATTCCCCAGTAATTAGTGATATTGACCATTTTTTTAAATGGTCATCTGTGTGCCTTTGGGAAGATGTCTGTTTAGGATCTCTCGTCATGTTTTAATCAGGTTGTTTGTTCCTTTGATGTTAAGTGGTAGGACTTCTCATATAATTGAATACGAATCCCCTTTTGGGTATATCATTTGCAAATATCTTATCCCATATAGCACCTTCCTTTTAAATATGTTGAAAGTTTTCTTCACTCTGCAAAAATTTCTTAGTTTCATATGGTCTTATTTATTTTTTCTAGCTGGAGGAGACATGAAAATATTGCTAAAATCTATGTCTAGCATGTGCTGCATATATTTTCTTACAGGAGTTTAATGGTTTCAGCTCTTACATTTAAGCTTTAAATCCAGTTTGAGTCTATTTTTGAACACAGGATATGAAAGTAGTCCAGACTATTCTTTTGTATGTAACTGTCCAATCTCCCCAATAATATTTTTTCCTCATTTTATACTCTTGTCTCATTTTTCATACATTAATTGACATTATTTGGGTACTTTATTTTCTGAATTCTCTGTTCTGTGCCATTGATCTATACGCCTTTGTGTTATACAACACTATTTTGATTACTGTAGCTTTATATTACTGTTTGAAATATAAAAAAAGCATGATACTTCCGACTCTGTTTTTCATACTCAAGATGGTTTTGGCTATTTAGAGTCATTTGCTTCACCACAAGTTTTGGGAGTATTTATTCTAGTTATGTAAAAAATGCCACTGGTATTTTGATTGGGATTGCACTGAATCTGTAGATTGCCTTGGATAATATGGTCTTTCAAACAATATTGATTTTTCCAATCCAAAACCATGATGTATCTTTCCACCCATTTGTGTTGTCTTCAAATTCTTTAATCAGCATATTAGAGTTTTTGAAGTACAGGTCTTTTGCCTCCTTCAGTAGCTTTATCCTTCAGTAGATTTATTCCTAGATATTTTATCATATTTGATGTGATGGAACACAAGATTATTTCCCTAATTTCTCTCCCTGACATTTTAGTCTTAGTGTATATTAATTTTATATCCTGAAATTTTACCATATTTGTTGATGAGTGCTAATAGTTTCCTGGTGATATTTTTAGAATCTTCTATGTGTAGCGGCAGAAAATCTGCAGACAGTGACACTTTTACTTCTTTCTTCCAATCGGCAGTTTTTTTCTTTTACTTTTATGATTGCTGTGGCTAGAACTTCCAAAATTATGTTGAATAAAAGTTGTGAAAGTAGGCATCCTTGTCTTTTCCCAGATTGTAAAGGAAATGTTTTCAGCTTTTCACCACTGAGTATGATGTTACCTGTGGTTTTATAATATATGGCTTGGTGAAAGAGAAAGAGAGAAGTTTACCAAGCTCTGTAAAATAAGACTCCTTGCTTGAGTCTTGATAGATATTTATAAATATTTTGCATCCTCTCTGTGAGAGCTGTATTTCTCGAGGGACTATTTTTGTGACACGATGAACATGAGTTTAAGCACACTCCAGAAGATAGTAAAGGACACATCTCCCATGTGTAGTCCACATCTAGCATGCTGTAGTTCATAGGATTGCAAAATGTCTGACATGATTTACCTACTGGACAACTGATTGGCACAAATGATAAAGAATCTGCCTGCCAATACTGGAGATGCAAGAGATTCAGGTTTGATCCCTGGATTTGGAAGATCATCTGGAGAAGGAAATGGTAACCCATTCCGGTACTCTTGCCTGGAAAATTCCATGGACAGAGGAACCTAGCCGGCTACAGTCCATGGGGTTGCAAAAAGTCAGACACAGCCCAGCATTCACACTCTCGAATAGTCACAATGATAACCTTATTTGAACCCTTGCAACACTCAGGAGCAGAGAAGGCCTTGTACAGTCCCTCCAAACTGTGGAAAGAGAGCGAGGCCTTCTACCTCCAGATTGTAGACAACTTTAAAAACTTTTTTAGAAAAGCTTTTATATTGATAGAAATAAGGTTAAATGAAGCCCAATGGCCTTTCAGAATCTATACTTAATATTATTATTACAGGTGTTATTTATTCTGAGAATAGGTCCATATGGGTGTCAACCTCAATAGTGGCTGTATTTTCTTCCACTTAATTTAGTTTTGACGTATTGAGTATTTACACAGTTTCGGAAGCTAAAAGTCTAAGATTAGGTATAGACTGTTTTGCTTGAGTCTCAGGGCTGTGTCCTGGTGAGCTCCCTGTGTCCTCATACGGTTGCCCACAATCTCTATGTTGTCTGTGCTTTTCTGTTTTTATAAGGATGCTAGTCAGGGTGGTCTCATTTTACAGACCTTTTGTAAAAGCCCTATTCTCCAAATACTGTCACATTCCAATGTACTAGGGTTTAGGACTTTATCACATGAATTTTCAGGAAAAAAATTCAGTCTATAACATAAGGCAATATATATCTTCAGCATCAAAGTAACTTATTGAATATACTGAATGGATGGGTTCTATGAAATAATGAAAGTAAATTTGTTTGATTGAATCACAGTTCTCAACAGAAGTGAGAGCCCTTCAACCTCTCTCCTCTAATGGGTATAAGATACATGGAACACTTGCATGGTAAAAATGCGGGTAACACATTGTTTAGAGAAGAGAAATTTTAATAAAATCTGAAGTGAAGGAATGGACCTCAACTGAGGAATAAAATATTGCAAATAAAATAAAATGCAAATAGAGGAAGGGAAAAGGAAAGGGCATTTAAGGATGAAAATAAAAAAAAAATAAAATGCAAATAGAGGAAGAGAAAAGGAAAGGGCATTTCAGAATAGTGAAATGATCTAACCATGATATACATATGACTAAAGTATATTATGTGCTGAAGATACAGTGAATAAATTAGTCTGACTAGAGTAGAAGGTCATTGGATGTCTGCTTCAGTGGAAAAGTGTATTAAGAACATTGCGTTGGCAATAGAGTATCAAGTAGATTGTAAAGGACAGACCAGAGACCAATTAGAATGTTAACAAAATAAGTCAGATGAAATGAAATTGAACTTGGATGGCAGTGTTGCAACTTAGAGAATCATAAAGATGTAAAAATTATCATGAAGGAAGTTATATTCTAGTGATTATCTCAAAATAATCTAAGTTGACTAGTACAGAGGTAAAACACTTGGAGAATTTTGAAAAAAAGCTTCTATTTTGGAAGAGGAGAGGTTGAATTAAGCTTCATAAAAATAAAATGGCCACAGTTACCTATGTGGAAATATCCAGTATGCAGTTAGAAAATGGAAATGAAACATAGCAGAAAATGTACGATGAAGCTAAACATGTAAAAATGAACAAGTCCCTCTTTCAAAGGCTGAGTGGAAAGAGGTTACAGAAGAGATGGATATTGAAGGCATGAGATGTTAAATTTGATAATTTAGCAGTTCAGTTCAGTTCAGTCGCTCAGTCGTGTCCGACTCTTTGCAACCCCATGAATCACAGCCCTCCAGGTCTCCCTGTCCATCACCAACGCCCAGAGTTCACTCAGACTCACATCCATCGAGTCAGTGATGCCATCCAGCCATCTCATCCTCTGTCGTTCCCTTCTCCTCCTGCCCCCAATCCCTCCCAGCATCAAAGTCTTTTCCAATGAGTCAATGCTTCTCATGAGGTGGCCAAAGTACTGGAGTTTCAGCTTTAGCATCATTCCTTCCAAAGAAATCCCAGGGCTGATCTCCTTCAGAATGGACTGGTTGGATCTCCTTGCAGTCCAAGGGACTCTAAAGAGTCTTCTCCAACACCACAGTTCAAAAGCATCAATTCTTCAGTGCTCAGCCTTCTTCACAGTCCAAATCTCACATCCATACATGACCACTCGAAAAACCATAGCCTTGACTAGACGGACCTTAGTCGGCAAAGTAATGTCTCTGCTTTTGAATATACTATCTAAGTTGGTCATAACTTTTCTTCCAAGGAGTAAGCGTCTTTTAATTTCATGGCTGCAATCACGATCTGCAGTGATTTTGGAGCCCAGAAAAATCAAGGCTGACACTCTTTCCACTGTTTCCCCATCTGTTTCCCATGAAGTGGTGGAACCAGATGCCATAATCTTTGTTTTCTGAATGTTGAGCTTTAGGCCAACTTTTTCACTCTCCACTCTCACTTTCATCAAGAGGCTTTTGAGCTCCTCTTCACTTTCTGCCATAAGGGTGGTGTCATCTGCATATCTGAGGTTATTGATATTTCTCCCAGCAATCTTGATTCCAGCTTGTGTTTCTCCCAGTCCAGCGTTTCTCATGATGTACTCTGCATATAATTTAAATAATCAGGATGACAATATACAGCCTTGACGTACTCCTTTTCCTATTTGAGCCAGTCTGTTGTTCCATGTCCAGTTTTAACGGCTGCTTCCTGACCTGCATACAGATTTCGCAAGAGGCAGGTCAGGTGGTCTGGTATTCCCATCTCTCTCAGAATTTTCCGAAGTTTATTGTGATCCACACAGTCAAAGACTTTGCATAGTCAATAAAGCAGAAATAGATGTTTTTCTGGAACTCTCTTGCTTTTTCCATGATCCAGCAGATGTTGGCAATTTGATCTCTGGGTCCTCTGCCTTTTGTGAAAGCAGCTTGAACATCAGGAAGTTCACGGTTCACGTATTGCTGAAGCCTGACTTGGAGAAATTTGAGCATTACTTTACTAGCATGTGAGATGAGTGCAATTGTGAGGTAGTTTGAGCATTCTTTGGCATTGCTTTTCTTTGGAATTGAAATGAAAACTGACCTTTTCCAGTCCTGTGGCCACTGCTGAGTTTTCCAAATTTGCTGGCATATTGAGTGCAGCACTTTCACAGCATCATCTTTCAGGATTTGAAACAGCCCAACTGGAATTCCGTCACCTCCACTAGCTTTGTTTGTAGTGATGCTTTCCAAGGCCCACTTTACTTCACATTCCAGGATGTCTGGCTCTAGATTAGTGATCACATCATCATGATTATCTGGGTCTTGAAGATCTTTTTTGTACAGTTCTTCCGTGTATTCTTGCCACCTCTTCTTAATATCTTCGGCTTCTGTTAGGTCCAGACCATTTCTTTCCTTTATTGAGCCCATCTTTGCATGAAATATTCCCTTGCTATCTCTAATTTTCTTGAAGAGCTCTCTAGTCTTTCCTATTGTGTTCTTTTCCTCTATTTCTTTGCATTGATCACTGAAGAAGGCTTTCTTATCTCTTCTTGCTATTCTCTGGAACTCTGCATTCAGATGCTTATATCTTTCCTTTTCTCCTTTGCTTTTCACCTCTCTTTTTTTCAGAGCTATTTGTAAGGCCTCCCCAGACAGCCATTCTGCTTTTTTGCATTTCTTTTCCATGGGGGGGTCTTGATCCCTATCTCCTGTACATTGTCACGAACCTCATTCCATAGTTTATCAGGCACTCTATCTTTCAGATCTAGGCTCTTAAATCTATTTCTCACTTCCACTGTATAATCATAAGGGATTTGATTTAGGTCATACCTGAATGGTCTAGTGGTTTTCCCTACTTTCTTCAATTTGAGTCTGAATTGGGTAATAAGGGGTTCATGATCTGAACCACAGTCAGCTCCTGGTCTTGTTTTTGTTGACTGTAATGAGCTTCTCCATCTTTGGCTGCAAAGAATATAATCAATCTGATTTCAGTGTTGACCATCTGGTGATATCCATGTGTAGAGTCTTCTCTTGTGTTGTTGGAAGAGGGTGTTTGCTATGACCAGTGCATTTTCTTGGCAAAACTCTATTAGCCTTTGCCCTGCTTCATTCCATAGTCCAAGGCCAAATTTGCCTGTTACTCCAGGTGTTTCTTGACTTCCTACTTTTGCCTTCCAGTTCCCTATAATGACAAGGACATCTTTTTTGGGTGTTAGTTCTAAAAGGTCTTGTAGGTCTTCATAAAACCATTCAACTTCAGCTTCTTCAGCATTACTGGTTGGGACATAGACTTGGATAACTGTGATATTGAATGGTTTGCCTTGGAGATGAACAGAGATCATTTTGTCATTTTTGAGATTGCATCGAAGTACTGCATTTTGGACTCTTATGTGTCCATGATGGCTACTCCATTTCTTCTGAGGGATTCCTGCTCACAGTAGTAGATATAATGGTCATCTGTGTTGAATTCACCCATTCCAGTCCATTTTAGTTCGCTGATTCCTAGAATGTCGACATTCAGTCTTGCCATCTCTTGTTTGACCACTTCCAATTTGCCTTGATTCATGGACCTGACATTCCAGGTTCCTATGCAATATTGCTTATAAATAAACAAGGAAACCCTGAATGTAATCCTACTGAAACAGGCATTGCTGATTCATGTCAATGTATGGCAAAAACCACTACAATATAGTAAAGTAATTAGCCTCTAATTAAAATAAATTAATTTACAAAGAAAAGACATATGATTGGTCAGTGGGATGAAGAAAATCAATTATCATAAAGGATCATTGACATAAATAGTGAAATGATCAAGAAAATGGTTGAAAGTAAAGATTAGAGTTAAATTCTAAATTCTATTTAGGAAATGTAAGTGGGTCTTGATAACAAGTGAGACAATAGCAGCAAACTTTAGAAAAGGAAATTCTAAGTAATATAGATGATAACAGCAGATGAGATGGTTGGATGGCATTACTGACTTGATGGACATGTGTTTGAACAAGTTCCAGGAGCTGGTGATGGGCAGGAAAGTCTGGTGTGCTGTAGTCCATGGGGTCACAAAGAAT
Organism: Budorcas taxicolor; assembly: GCF_023091745.1. Lineage (NCBI taxonomy): Eukaryota > Metazoa > Chordata > Mammalia > Artiodactyla > Bovidae > Budorcas > Budorcas taxicolor. Next base: position 3,351,995 of record NC_068924.1, on the reverse strand, counting down.
CAGACACAAGTGAGTGACTGAACTGAATTGAATTAATATGGAATTCTATTGATGAGATACAAATGTATCACAATTAAATGGCCATTTTAACTCTGCATTTCCACATAGCTCTAACAATAGTGATACTACTGAGACTGTAACAACATATTTACATTTTTAAATGTTAAATATAAGAGTACATGTGTTTCATCTTCTATCTAGATTGTAACCCTTTGAGGAAGCTTCTCATTACATTTCCCTTTTTGCAATAATATTTCTAAATATGAGATTAAATTTTAAATACTTGAAAACTGTAAGTAAACCAATGATTAACCTGATGTGCATGTATAAACACATGCATACACATAAGCCTTTATATACATAGGTGAACAAATCTATCTAGATCAATAAAAATTATATCTAGGAGGCAGCAAAGAGGTTAGCACCTTCCTTATTTTGTATATATTTAAACAAACTTATTTACTGTTGCTGTTTAGTGCTTAAGTCATGTCCAACTCTTTTGCGATTCTTTAGTCTATAACCTGCCATGCTCTGGGCTTCCATAATAGCTAAGCTGATAAAGAATCTGCCTGTGATGCAGGAGACCCGAGTTCGATCTTCCTGGGTTAGGAAGACCCCCTGGAGAAGGAAACAGCAACCCATTCCAGTATTCTTGCCTGGAGAATCCCATGGACAGAGGAGCTTGGCAGGCTACAGTCCATAGGGTCGCAAGAGTCGGTCACAGCTGAGTGACTAAACCATTATCATCACTCCCAGGCTCCACTCTCCACGGGATTTCTCAGGCAAGAATACTGGAGTGGGTTGCCATTCCCTTATCCAGGGAATCTTCTTGACCCAGGGATTGAACACATATCTCCTGCTTGACAGAAAAGCCCAAAACAAACTCATAGACAAAGTAAAAGTTGTTCAGTTGTTTCCAACTTTTTGGAACCCCAAGGATGCAATTCTTGGAATCCATGGAATTCCCCAGGCTAGAATACTGTAGTGTGTAACCTTTACCTTATCCAGGGGATCTTCCCAACTCAGGGATCAAACCCAGGTCTCTTGCACTGAACCCAAATTCTTTACCTGTTTAGCCACAAAGGAAGTCCAAGAATACTGGAGTGGGTAGCCTATCCTTTCTCCAGTGGATCTTCCCAACCCAGGAATCGAATCACGGTTTCCTACATTACAGGCAGATTATTTACCAACTGAGCTTTAAGGGAAGCCCACAAATTAAATATATAGCTGTTCAGAAAATTAAAATGAAGGTAATCTTGTTTTCAGGCTTCAGAAGCAAGAGAGCAGGCCTCTGACCTCCTTCTAGTATGCCTGGAAACTGCTTGGATTCCATGACTATCTGCAAACACAGCAAGTCCTGTGGCACTTTATATAAGAAAGTGATGGGTCTTAGAATTCTTGAGCTCCTGGAGGCCTGGCTGACCACCTAGTGCCTAAGAAGTCCTTATGACTAGAAGGTGAAACCAACAGCATTGGAAAAGTTAAAGTAAAATCAGACTTGCATTTTTGCATGCAAACTGATGATGATAATAGTTTGCAGCCTGGGGTATTAAGCCCAAATTGCAATTTGAAGGATTGCTTGGGGGGTGGACTCACCACCCAGGACCCTTTCCCAATTGAAACTTAAGATTGTTGCTATGTGGGACTTCCCGGCACTGTTCAAGTCTGGATGTAAGTGTCGGCTCAGCTTGGTGATGTATATGCTGTTATTTTTCTCTCCATTGTTTCTATTTCTTTTTTTGTCTAAAGATTATGTATTAAAATTCTGTTAAATAATCCTCTAATAAAAACTGAAATTGTTTATTTGTATGTAATGAATGTTTTCCTTTGTGAACAAATATTTTGTGCCTAAAAAGAAAGTAAAACTTTCAGCAGAACAACATCTTATATCTGAATGTGCTGTGTGCTAAGTCACTTCAGTAATGTCCAACCCTTTGAGACTGTATGGACTGCAGCCCTCCAGGCTTCTATATCCATGGGATTCTCCAAGCAAGAATACTAGATTGAGTTGCTATTTCCTTCTCCAGGGGATCTTCTCAAACTAGAGATCAAACCCTCATCTCTTAAGTCTACCTGCATTGGCAGGTGGGTTCTTTACCTCTAGCACCACCAAACAAAGCCATATAACAGTGCATGGCACAAAAGAAGGGCTCAATGAATTTTGGCTAGAGCTAGTATTTTAATTACTGTCACATTCACTTTCCCTCATACACAAAGATACGTGGGGAAATATGTGTGAGAAAATCCCTTAACTACTAAATACCCATACTAATATTTCTATATATTTGTATATATCCAATAGCATTTTTGACCAGTAATAAGAAATTGAAATATATTCAAATCTTGTTTGCTTTATTTCACACTCAAAATAGTCATGATAGCATGTTCTCAATGCAAACTCATGCACAAAAGCAATGACTTTCCTAATATCCTACAGTATGTGGATACCCAAATGTAGTTCTCAGGAAAAGAAAGGTTCATGAGAAGTTTGCAGACACCTATAATATTCTTTATAAATATATCAATTCAGTTCAGTCACTCAGTCAAGTCTGACTCTTTGTGATTCCATGGACTGAAGCACGCCAGGTCTCCCTGTCCATCAGCAACTCTCGGAGTTTACCCAAATTCATGTCCATTGAGTTGGTGATGCCATCCAACCATCTCATCCTCTGTCGTCCCCTTCTTCTCCTGCCTTCCATCTTTCCCAGCATCAGGGTCTTTTCCACTGAATCAGTTCTTCGCATCAGGTGGCCAAAGGATTGGAGCTTCAGCTTCCACATCAGTCCTTCCAATGAACACCCAGGACTGATATCCTTTAGGATGGGCTGGTTGGATCTCCTTGCAGTCCAAGGGGCTCTCAAAAGTGTTCTGCAACACCACAGTCCAAAAGTATCAATTCTTCAGTGCTCAGATTTCTTTATAGTCCATCTCTCACATCCATACATGACTACTGGAAAAACCACAGCCTTGACTAGACAGACCTTTGTTGACAAAGTAATGTCTCTTCTTTTTAATAAGCTGTCTAGTTTGGTCAAAGCTTTCCTTCCAAGGAGTAAGCATCTTTTAATTTCACGGCTGCAATCACCATCTGAGGTGATTTTGGAGTCCCCCCAAAATAAATTCAGCCACTGTTTCCACTGTTTCCCCATCTATTTACCATGAAGTGATGGGGTCAGGCTTTCTTTTTTGGGGGCTCCAAAATCATTGCAGATGGTGATTGAAGCCATGAAATTAAAAGATGCTTTCTCCTTGGAAGGAAAGTTATGACCCACCTAGACAGCATATTAAAAAGCAGAGACATTACTTTGTCAACAAAGGTCCGTCTAGTCAAGGCTATGGTTTTTCCAGTGGTCATGTATGACTGTGAGAGTTGGACTGTGAAGAAAGCTGAGCACTGAAGAATTGATGCTTTTGAACTGTGATGCTGGAGAAGACTCTAGAGATTCCCTTGGACTGCAAAGAAATCCAACCAGTTCATCTAAAGGAGATCAGTCCTGGGATTTCTTTGGAAGGAATGATGCTAAAGCTAAAACTCCAGTACTCTGGCCAACTCATGCGAAGAGTTGACTCATTGGAGAAGACTATGATGCTGGGAGGGATTGGGCGCAGGAGGAGAAGGGGACGACAGAGGATGAGATGGCTGGATGGCATCACCGACTCGATGGACATGAGTTTGAGTGAACCCTGGGTGTTGGTGATGGACAGGGAGGCCTGGTGTGCTGCAATTCATGGGGTCATAAAGAGTCGGGCATGACTGAGCAACTGAACTGAACTGAACTGAACTGGTGGGACCAGATGGCATGATCTTAGTTTTCTGAATGTTGAGTTTTAAGCCAACTTTTTCACACTCCTCTTTCACTTTCATCAAGAGGCTCTTTAGTTCTTTGCTTTCTACCATAAGCATGTTGTCATCTGCATATCTGAGGTTATTGATATTTCCCCAGGCAATCTTGATTCCAGCTTGTGATTCATCCAGCCCAGCCTTTTAAATACATAATTGATTATAATGTTAAGAACTGAGGTCTAGAACATTCTCTGCAGTGGTTGTGAATGGCAGCTGACTGCAGTCAGCTACAAGTGTTTCTCACTGTCTAGACAAGCAGCTGAACCATCTGAGCCTGAAGTTCTTCAGTTTTACTCAGTATGCTCAGTTATTCAAACTTTATGGAAATATATGTGTGTGTTTTTTAACATTGTAGTTATTATATCTCCACAAACTTGGCATTTTCCTGTATTTAATGCTGTAGATTTTATAGCCACAAATCAGCAAACTTACATCAGGAAAATATTAAAAATTAGTGACCATATGAATGAATTTTATGTCAATATTCAATTGTATTATGAATGTTTATATTATTAAATAAAAGAATTCAACAGGTTGATTATTTGAATTTTGTACTATAATTAAGTAATATTATATAGTTATTTCCTTTATGAGTGGATATTGTTAGTTGGGATCACATGCCTCAGATTCATTACCTATTAGCCTGCAGAGCTGGACTCCTTGGGAACTGGCCAGGTGCTCTGCATGAGCTGTTGTCAACCCCCAATGGAATGAGACAAGTTATGTGAGGGATCTAGTCTGTTCAACTTATTTCATGACACACTGTTTAAGGATAGAATACTTAATAGTATTGATGCTATAAGTATCAATAGTGCTGATACTTAATAGTATTGATAGCTTGACTATGCTTTCCAAAGTCAGATGATAACTATTAGCACATTTAAGAAATCCTCTGTTATATGCTAGTGACCTCGATCTTGATGCATATATACAAGATGACATATTTGGCAGAACATCATTTTAGGTACCAGTTGACATCAAGGAAGCCTTGCACAGGCAGGCTTGCACAACTGCCAGTTGTTACAGCATTTGGCTTTCTTGTTTAATAAATTATAGAGTTAAACTGGACATAAAAGAAATGCTTTCCTGGTGGCTCAGTGGTAAAGAATCCACCTGCCAATGCAGAAGATGCAGGTTTGATCCCGGGTTGGGAAGACCCTGTAGAAGAAAATGGCAAACCACTCCAGTATTCTTGCTTGGGAAATCCCATGGACAGAGGAGCTTGGTGAGCTATATAGTTCATAGGGTCTCAAAGTGGTCAGACACAACTTAGCCACTAAACAAAGAAAGAAAGAAAGGGCACATACAGATTCTTTATAGCATCTTGATACACATAATGAAAGCCTACTTCAAACTTTCACATGGAGGTGAAACAGATGCAATCCAAGTCCTACAGATCGACACACACCAGCTGAACCCTTCACTCAAGTGAAAAAAATCTGCCGTACTGATCATTAGAATGTAAGTCCCTTGGATCACAGGGAAATGTGTGTGTGTGTGTGTGTGTGTGTGTGTGTGTGCATGCATGCAGATATCACTGTATTCTTGCATTTGTGCTTCCTTTTAGGAAGATCTGTCTAGAAAGAAAAACATAGAAATAAACAAGCAAAATTTTTAAATTTTTGTTAGTCTGTACCCCAAGGGAGGGAGGAAATACAGACAATTTCTAAAATTTCCCTAACATGAGACCCACATCTGCATATTTATGAAGCTTATCCTTTAAACTGATTTAATCATAGCTGATTTTCAATATTAAGACAAGATCAATGGAAAAGATGTCTCAGACAGAGCCATAAAGCTGGCACTGACACGAAAGTCTTTAAGAACACTCCACTTTTCACTTTCATAAAACTTTTTCCAAAGTACAACGTCTTGTGGCTTTCATAAAATCTCTGGGAAATGTCAGTATGACCATCTGTGTGTCTTCTTTGGAGAAATGTCTATTTAGTTCTTTGGCCCATTTTTTGATTGGATCGTTTATTTTTCTGGAATTGAGCTTCATGAGTTGCTTGTATATTTTTGAGATTAGTTGTTTGTCAGTTGCTTCATTTGCTATTATTTTCTTCCATTCTGAAGGATTCATGTTGATGCATGGCAAAACCATTACAGTATTGTAAAGAAAAATAAAGTAAAATTTAAAAAATATGTCAGTAAAACCAATTGCACAAGACAACTGAGATTAAGAAAGGTAATACACAGCTCTCAGGTGGCAAATGCAAACCAGGATGTCAGCATCCACCAGAACATAGCAGCTTCTTATTATGTGTCTCCTCTGGATGGGATGTGAGCAGAGGAAGTATTATTGAAAAAATAAAGTTAGTTGCTGAATGCTATAATAGCATAGCATGAAGCTAGGGAGGAAAATGACTTGTGTAGGAATCACTGGAAGAATGTAAATCATTAATAGTTAAAATAACTGAAGACCTGAATTTATTTGAACAGAAACATCACAATAACACTAAATGTATTGATGTCTATATAAGTGAAGAAATAGCGATTATTTCTATGACCTTCACCTCTAAGACTATTATTTAGTATTTACATTTATTTAGTGGAATGAGCTCCTGAGGAATTCCTCAGGTCACATCCACTCAACCAAACTGGTTTTTTACCATTGATTTAGTATGACTGCCTTACGAAAGATATCCAAATTGAAAACATTTTCAGAGGCAGATGGATATTTTTGTAAGTGAATCGTCTAGTGCTAAATTCATTTGCTTTGGATCTGAATCTGAGAACCCTTAAATGTTTGTAAATGTGGCTCTAAAGAGTAGTTGGGAGTAGGACATCAACTTGTGGATACTGGTATTAACAGGCAAAATTCTTATACTATTCTTTGCTATTTATATTAAAGAGGTCACATAAAATTTCCATCTTTGAATATCATTTTCCCCTTAAAATGTTTTTGATTTGGTTTTTACTCCAGAAAAAAACACAGATATTGTATAGATTAATGGAAACAAGAGAAGCATAATACACCATTTTCTATGGTTTTGTTTTTCTATTTTGTGTCTCAGAACTTGGGAAGGACTTGACAGAAAAAGAAAATGTTGGCTGTCATACATATCCCTTGGGAAAATAGTTTCAGCCTTTACCTCTAGGCTTCGTAGTGTGTTCCCAGGAGACAACCGTCTTGCATCCTACAAGTAAGCTCTTGAGGTGGTTTCTGAAGAGTAAAACTTCTACCTGGTAGCCAGTATAAGTAATCATACAGCTTATAACCAATACAATATTGTAAAGTAATTAACCTCCAATTAAAATAAATAAATTTATATTAAAAAAAGAACATTAGCATCTTGACATTTAAAATGATGGCTTGAAATGTATATTTTGTAGACCACATTCCTCTTTAGGATAAACTGATGAGGATTTTTTGTAAATCTTCAAAAAATAATTATCCAATTTTATTTCATTGTGAATGTGACTATTTCCAGCAGTTACAACAGAAAAAAATAAAAGTTAGACAAGAATAAGCAATTGCATCCCTTTACAGTATTTTGGGTAAAAATGCTAAGTTCAGTTCATTAAAAATCTTAAATTCTTTCTGTGGTATTTTCTCTAGATCAGAGAAAAAGTATTGCCTTATTTTACAACTAGTAATGTCAAAGGTCAAGTTCAGAGAAAATGAAGTTAAGTGATAAATTATCATGAGGAAAGGTAGGTAAATTGTGGTTTTTCAGCTAAAACATTAAACCCATGATTAGAACAAAAGTTCTCAATATGTACAGTCTAGGTTCGATGCATGATACTGGATGCTTGGGGCTGGGGATGCTTGGCACTGAAACGACCCAGAGCGAGGGAGGAGGGAGGGGGGTTCAGGATGGGGAACATGTGTATACCTGTGGCGGATTCATGTTAATGTATGGCAAAACCAATACAATATGTTAAAGTAATTAACCTCCAATTAAAATAAATAAATTTATATTAAAAATACATTTGTAATTCTCTATTATATTCAAAAATAATTGTCAGGTCTGCTGTGATCCAGCACAAGGTAAGACTATTGGGAACATATGAAATAACCTGGAGTGCTGCTGCTGCTGCTAAGTCGCTTCAGTCGTGTCCGACTCTGTGCGACCCCAGAGATGGCAGCCCATCAGGCTCCCCCATCCCTGGGATTTTCCAGGCAAGAACACTGGAGTGGGTTGCCATTTCCTTCTCCAATGCATGAAAGTGAAAAGTGAAAGTGAGGTCATTCAGTCATGTCCGACTCTCAGCGACCCCATGGACTGCAGCCCGCCAGACTCCTGCGTCCATGGGAGTTTCCAGGCAAGAGTACTGAAGTGGGGTGCCATTGCCTCTGGAGTGCTGAGAGCTATGTAATTCTAACATATAGCAACTATTATGGTGATTATATTACCTAATTAAAATTACTGCATTATTTGGAAAATTAGCAAATACAGGCAAGAGATTAATTTTTACTAAATGTATTCAATGCATATTTTGGCAGAAGAGAAAATGAACTCAAAAGCCAGTGTTAGGAAACATTTTTGTTGCTCTTAAAAAACAAACAAAAAAATTTCTTCCACTTAAATAGAAATAACTACTGTTGAAAGTCTTTGATGAACTCTTTCAATAACCATTCCTTGCATTTTGCAGATTCAGCTATGAGTGTGAACTACTAGCTTAATAATTAGCATTAATTCTGCTTTCACAGACTCTGTCCATATTTCTTGTTGAACTATAGCCACATTGATTCAGATACTAATCTTCTTCTTGTATTTCTATAAAAATTTCATTATTCTAACTCTGTTCTAGCTGAATGTACGCCTTTCCTGGAGCTGCCAGATTGATCTTACAAAAATTTTAACAGCATCAAAAAATAAGAACACATTTCACAGTGGTAAAAGTTTAACAACTAAACTACAAGGCAAATTGGAATTGTATCGTCTTTATCATAGTAAACTCACTATATTTTCATGAAAAATTAGTTTCATAATTTCTTTTTATGGATACAACTATAAACTTGTTTAAGTAAAGAAACTAATTACTTTTAATATAGCTCACTGGTAATTGAGAGGAAAATACTCCTGCCGGCAAACAAGTTGCATTAGAAAATTTTCATTATTCTTAACTACCCCAATTCTACTAGGTTTTCCCAGATGGTTAGCTGAGTATATGTTGCCACCATCACACTTAATTATTCAATCTACATATAAAAAAACCTCCTTCTTAGATTAACCAGACCAAGTTGGATGGTTAAAATTTTTTAAGAAAATTTAGAAATAAAAATGTATAAATTAAACACATATGGAATTCAGAATATTTATCCAAACTAATCAAAACAGGAGCTTCCTGGGCACAAAGACTCTTGTTTAAGAATACCTCATCTGACTGTATAGCACAAGGAACTCAGCACAGTGCTATGAGATGACCTAGAGGAGTGGATGTGGGGGAGAGGGAGAGAGGTTTAGGAGAGAGAGGATATTTGTTCTATATAGCTGATCCCCTTTGCTGAAACTAACACAATATTTTAAAGCAATTATACTGCAATAAGAAAATCATATCTCATCTGTTTTGAATTTTAGATCCATGTCCTCAAATGATACAGGGCAGCTGTAGGTTGGCAGTTTTCCTAAGATCAATGAGACTCTCAACCTCTACACATCCCATTTTTTGGACTTCTTTGCTTATGTGGACTCCTAAATTATCATGAGTTACTTAGCTTCCTTGGCCTTTTCAGTCTACCCAGATGTCAGTTCAGTTCAGTCGATCAGTCGTGTCCTACTCTTTACGACCCCACGAATTGCAGCACGCCAGGCCTCCCTGTCCATTATCAACTCCGGGAATACACCCAAACCCATGTCCATTGAGTCGGTGATGCCATCCAACCATCTCATCCTCTGTCGTCCCCTTCTCCTCCTGCCTTCAATCTTTCCCAGCATCAGGGTCTTTTCCAATGAGTCAGCTCTTTGCATCAGGTGGCCAAACTATTGGAGTTTCAGCTTCAACAACACCCAGGACTGATCTCCTTTAGGATGGACTGGTTGGATCTCCTTGCAGTCCAAGGGACTCTCAAGAGTCTTCTCCAACACCACAGCTCAAAAGCATCAATTCTTCGGCACTCAGCCTTCTTCATAGTCCAACTCTCACATCCATACATGACCACAGGATAAACCATAGCCTTGAGTAGACGGATGTAGGGTGTCCTAAAAAAATGACATATCTTTAATAATATCTAGAATAATTTATATGATCTTTTTCATATATCACTTTATCTCACTGTACACCCTTTATTGGTCTTTCAGGCCTTATGTCTCATCCTCTAATAACTCTTCAGAGAATCACAGGTTGGACAGAGTCACACACCCCAACATATCAAGAGATCCCACACATCATTTTTTCCAAGTCTACATTAGATGCCTTTGCTTGTTGCTATATAAACATAACACAGAAAAGTGCCTCCTCTAATAGCACTTTAGGAATTCAATAAACAGTTGTCATGATAAAAATACATTTTATGAGGTGGTTGGGGAAAACACCAAAAGTAAAAAAAAGATATTGTTTTGAATGAGAAAAAAATTGGAAAATTTCAAGTTTAATATCAATCTGTTGTGAAAGTATTGGGCCCACCTAGATAGTTGAAGATGATCCCCTATTTAAGATCATCTGATTAGCAACTTTAAATTTCCTTTGTCAAGATTTGTAACATATTCACAAGTATTGGGAATGAGGATATGAACATCTTTGAAGGACAACTATTCCTACCACAATAACGACTGAAGCAATAAGAAAATATTTTCTGAATTAATTTATCAAAAATTACCACTCAAGTTTTATGCCATTCTATTATTTTCAAAATTTTAATAACCACCAGGATTAAAAGATTTTTTTTTTTTTAACCACTAGCAGAGCCTGGAAAAAGTCAGATTTCATTTCAATCCCAAAGAAGGACAATGCCAAAGAATGTTCAAACTACCACAAAACTGAGCTCGTTTCACATGCTAGCAAAGTAATTCTCAAAATCTTTCAAGCTATATATATATATACACACACTATTTAGATCTTGTTTTTAAACAAATTTTTGGAAGAACAAGCTTATTCTGGCTCTTATTATTTCCAACAAAAAGGTTTTTTCTGTGGTGAGGGTTCAGTTATTCTAAACATCATGCTTATTCTTAAGCTTGGGTTTGTGCCAGTATTGGCTCTCCTTTGCAAATGAATCAAGAAGTATATTGTTCTTCATGCTTGCAACTGGGCATTATAAATTTTCAAATTGTGATAGATCTTATGGCTCTTTTTTTTTTTTTGTAATGATTACTTCCCTTTGAATTCTGAAATAACCTGACTATATGAATTTGGGCAAATTACTTAAGTTATGTTAGGCTCAGTGTCTATACCGAGACAACGAAAATTTAAAATAGGGACAATCATAACTGTGACAAGATTGAAACAAATTGATGTATTTAAGTTAAATAGAATAGTGACTTGCATATACCATTTTTGCATGCTACCATTTTTGACAGTAGGATGACTTTTCTGAGGGCTTTCACACTATTAGTGGTTGAGTAAAAATATAGAACACAGATCTCAGCTATGAAATATTAATAAAATAGATACTATATGTAGCATCAGCTCATAATTGATATTGAGTAAATAAATATCATGAGCTGTCTTACACTTCCAAATTTACCATAGGATAGAATATTTTCATTTTAAGAATATAGATTGAAGAGTGGAGATACAAATAGGGAGAGGTGAGAAGAATACGAAATGTTCACATGTCGTGGGAACACAGAACAAAAACCTGAAGTTTCTCTAGTTTTGTACTGTTGTTAAGGAAGTCTTGCTTTACAAATGTACGGTGCCAAGCTCAGTACCCTTAAAATAAAAAATAATTTTGTCTTTAAAGAGCTTGAGGTAGTGAAAATAAAAGTGAACTTAGACCCCAAAGATGAAAAGTTTCAGGATGGGGAACACGTGTATACCTGTGACAGATTCATGTTGATGTATGACAAAACCAATACAGTATTGTAAAGTAATTAACCACCAATTTAAATAAATAAATTTATATTAAAAAAAGAAAAGTTTCAACATGCTCTATTATTGCTCAAGTACAATAGTGAATCTTGCTATTTAAATGGGCACAAAATTTCTTTCTCATTCAGTAATCCATACATGACCTGAAATAGATTATTACTGTATAGTCAAATAATTGATGTATCAAAGATTTCTATGTGACTCATTCATAATTAAAACCTTACGATTTATTACTTTTCCACCTAGTTCCATCACATGTATCTTTCTCCTGCTAAAAATAAGAATAAGAGATTTATCCTTCTTTTATGATTGATCTGTGGCTATTCCAATATAAATTTCATACAGAGTCTTCCATTAAGTTAGTAAAATGTGATTGATGGAGAGAGGTTGCCAATCCCTAGTATCTTCTGATATAGTGAAATTTGGGACTTTGTTCAACTGGGATTTGTAAGAAAAATTCACTTTGAAGAATAGTTAGTATTATTTTCAGTGTCTTGTGTTATTATGAACCAGGCATACACATCCTAAAAGGCTGTAGACTATAAGGTCATTTAACAAAACTTCCCATTCAGTGATTAAAAACAATGGCAAGCACATGCCACCTGGTGTGAATTACTGATTATTCTGGGATATGTTTGCTGAAGCATATCTAAGAACTGGATACTTAGTTAAGTTTGGGGGAATTTCAGGAATACAAGCTATATTGGATTGCTTTCCATTGATTTAGGCTTTTCTTGGAACAGTTATCCTTAAGCCAAGAGTGATGACATTCAACTCTTGGGAGTGATCACACTGACTTGACATGTTAACATTCTAAATCTTCCTTTTTTTCTATAACTCTCTCATTAGGCAATAAACTATTTCTCATTAATAAAATTAATCAATCAACAAATCAATCAATGAATAGGCCTCATGTCCAAAACCTTCATTTTGAATTACATAAGTTGTCGCAAAAAAAATTAACATGTGTAATTGTCAATTATATGCAGTTTCCCTGGATCTGTTGCTGATTTCACAACAATGCTAACTGCCAGGCACACAGACTAACAAATCTTGTGTTGACTCGGAGTTACTACAGCAAAGATTTGTCAAATAACTTTTGATCATATTGTAAGAAAATTTTGCAGGTAAATGAAATAGAACAATAATAAAACATTACTGGACTTTGTTCTTGATCCAGGCAATTAATATTCATTGCATTTAATCTTCACAACAAGCTCTAATATTGCTTTTTTAGATTTTTCACAAATTGAAAACTGCATTTCATGGGGGAAAAGATGTTAAATTACATGCCTAAGTTCAACTCATACATATCTGTAGTATTTTTTATTATCTCTATCTATATTTGGCATTCCCATATGAAGTCTTCCTCTATGATGGACAATGATACATTCCACATGTAGGACTTAGGCATAACCATGGACTTGCTTTGGCCAATGAAATGTGATTGGAAGTATTAATAATATGTGTCACTTCTGAGCAGAAGCTTTAAGAGCCTTTATGTGATTCATTATTTTGCTCTGTCATGAGAAATAGCAATTTTAAAAATAGAGCCTATTGCATCAATGCTGAAATGATATGGAATAGAATTTCATCCAACTCAATATAGACATGTAGCATATACTAGAAATAAACTTTCATTGTTAGCCACTGACATTTTGGGGTCATTTGTTACTATCACATAATCTTTGCTGACTGACACAGAACCAAAGAAAGGGTATGCACTCATGTTAATCTGAAGGCCTGCTTGTACTGCTATATTTTTTTCTTAAAAGAAATAAATGCCTTAGCATTAAGTTATTCATATTTCTTGACAATACACTCTACGCTTGTACATTTAGATGTCTCTGAATTAATTCACTTAGTAGTTTGTCTTCCGCTCTTTGATTTCTATTGGTTCATGTCTTTGTGCCATTATTTATTCCAACTAACAAACAAACAAAAAGCAACAATAGATAAAGAAGCACATCCAGTTTTCTTTTCCTTTTATCTAATAATATTTACAATGCTTAAAACCTGGCTTATGATTTCTTTTGCTCTAAAAATGTTTTCTGATTATCTGCATATTTATTGTGAAACAGTGAAACAAATCAAACCTATTTTTTTAGTGTTAGTTATCATGGTGTCATGATAGTTCACACGACTCATGTCTAAATTAAGTAAATTAACATATTTAGTTATTATGTTTTAACTGCATTATGTCTCTTTATCTGTAAGTGAGAAAAACTCATTTTCAGTGGAACCAGAGTTTGTTCTTACCACATGTGGGATATAAAACAAGCCTTTACAGAGTCCTGGAGGAAATCATGTTACAAGAAATATTGTTCAACAACATCTCCACTATTTTATAAAATACCCAGAGTTAGTAAATTCCTCATGTGCTGATGGTCTTGCCATTTTGCTATTGGGCAAGGCTGGGTGAAGTCGCAGATAGAAGGCAGTTCAGTGATTTGACTGTGTGAAATACTTTCACTCAAAAATAAATAATTAGGACATCCCTAAGGATAAAAGCAACAGCACAAAAAGATGTTGGCTCAGATTTGATCAAGTTTGTAATATACCCTTAAAGCCAAATAAAAATCATAGTATTTTTTTCAAAAATCCTTCTTTCTTTTGCTCTTAATTTAGTTAATGCTTTTCTTTTTTTCTTGTTTCTATTACTTGGGTATGTGATTTTTAAATAATAACATCATGTTAAGGGAGATACTAACAGTGCTATGCTGTGATATATATTTCTTTTAAAAATTACCTATATAGTCTAGCATTTTTTTTGAAGATTCAGGTAATAAGATTTGTATAAATAGTAAGCTAAAATAAAAATTACTTATAATCACTGCCTACATAAGTTGAATTTTGTTCTCACTTATTATGATTGTCTGGTGGTGCTCTTTTCTTTCTATGATTTAAGTGAATCTTGTATACCTGTGTGCAGAGGCAAAAGGAAGACTGAAACTTATTAACAGTGCCAATTGTGAATAAAAATTTTATCATTAGCTTTACTCTATAACAAGTTCCAAACCCATTGCTTGTTTTGTTTTCATAATAATAGTATGATCCAAGATAAACTTAAAACTCTTAAGTACTTCTTCCTGAGAAACTTATGAAAGGATCTCACAGGGAAATAAATAAATAAATATGAATTTTACCTGATTTTTTTTAAAATCTGGGAAAGTATACTTTAAATAAAACTCTATCTAAAGCCTCAAAAAGCTATAACAAAGCAAACAGAAATTAAAGTAAATTGTTATTGGAAAGAAAGAAAATGAATAAGTGAATTATATCTTTTTCAGGTTTTTGTCATGTTCTATTCAGTGCCATGAAAATCAGCTAAAATTTCTTTAGAATAATTCAGTATTTCTGACTTGAAGAACCAGAGAACAGGCTTTAGGACAACTAGTTCCTGGAATTTCAGAGGTAAATTCTAGAAAGAACACTGCTGCAGGGGAACATACCAAATTCCATGTAGAGTTTTTTCCCTAAATGCTCAACTTTTCATGGACAGTGCAGAGAAACATTAAAAAGTTCAGAGCTTTCTACAATATATAATTTACAATGTCCAAGATATAATTAAAAATTACTCAGTAGGTGAATAAATAAGAAAATATATCTTTTCAAGAGAAAAGACAAACACTATACAGGAACTGAGATGCTCTAGATATTGAAATTAGCAAAGGTTTTAAAGCAGTTTAGTTTATGGTCAAAAAAGTCAAGGAAAATATGTTCATAATAGACAAAGAAAAATCTTGTCTGGGAAATAGAAAAATTAAAATTGAACCAAGTTCTAGATTTGCTAAATCATTATCTGAAATTACCAAAAAAAAAAAAAAAAAAAAAAAAAAGCAGCTCAGGATGTACTTATGTACTTAACAAAAGAGTAGAGATGACAGATAATGTTTAGTAAGCTTGAAGATGGATCAAAAGAAATTACCCAATCTCATGTACAGAAAAGAAATGAGAAAAAGTTTAATGGACACTTTGGTATCTGTGGGACTGTACAAAAAAGTATAGCATACATGTAATTTGGTTTCCAAAGGTAGATTATAAAGGGAATAATTTGGAATTTTTTTTAAGAAATAAAGTCTAAATGTCTGAAGAAACTTTTTAAAAGAAATAAAGCCTAAATGTTTCCCAAATTTCATGAAAATATTAATGTACAAATCCACGAAGCGTAGTGAAAACAATCACGTATCAATCTCAATAGATATAGGCATAACACAGTTAAAGCCAAAGGGTCATAAAGATTCGGGCACAACTGAAGTGACTTAACAAAACACACATCACAGTTTAACTATGAATGTGTGTGTGTGTGTGTGCATTCAGTTGTGTTCAACACTTTGCAGCCCCTAGACTGTAACCCATCAGGCCCCTCTGTCCTTGGAATTTTCCAAGCAAAAATAATGGAGTGGCTTGCCATTTACTACTCCAGGGGATCTTCCTGACCCAGGGATTGAACTCACAACTCTTCTGTGTCCCCTGTATTAGCAGGCAGACTCTTTACCACTGAGCCACCAGGGAAAAATTTCTTACTAAAAATAGGGTTAATTTTCCAAGAAAACAGATCATTTTCTTCCTGACATTCACATCCATATGAGTATCTTCTAGTTCAGGCTATATATAACCATTCTGATGGTTTCTTTCCGAATAGATAAACTATATCTTACAACATAGTTCATACAGTTATGCAGATATATACATCTGTAGCATTTTTGCTCTTGCATTCTTTAAGAAAAACTTCTCAAATCAGAGGTTCTGTGCCTTCAAATATCTCTCAGTGGTGGGCAGACATCCTTCCAGTTATTAGTGTCTTCCCTACCCCAGCAGTCCAAAGATTCAAAACATTGTAGGACTTATATAGCAGATTTTTGTAACATAGATTATGTTAAAGAACAATTTTTGCAAGATTTGTACAAAAAAAAAGCTTAAGAAATGAAGATGGGACCTCCTAAAATTGGCGTAATTTTTCACATGAAAAGAAAGTGTTAATCGCTCTGTCGTGTCCAGCTCTGTGACTCCATGGTTGGTAGCCCTGCCTGGCTCCTCTGTCCATGGAGTTCTCCAGGCATGAATACTGGAGTGGATAGCCTTTCCTTTCTCCAGGGGATCTTCCAAACCTAGGGAATGGACCCGCGTCTTCCGTACAACAGGCAATTTTTACCATCTGAGCCATTTCATTGCTGAGTTTATGTGCTTGAGAATAGCATGATGTTTTGGCAGTATTGTTTGACAATATTGTTGCCACTTATTTTTGCAAAGTTTTCCATTCTGTACTTAAACACTGATATTTCAGAGAAAATGCAGTATGTCTGCAAATATAGTGAGAAAATCAAATGCAAATATAATAAGAAAAACTATTTGTTCTTTTTTGAGTAAGACTATTCAGATTTTGTAAATAAATGCAAATTAATCTCTAGGGAATATCAAAATTGTATGAAATTCCACATAATTTTCTCAGGTGTTTATTTTTTGCACAAAGAGCAAGAAAAGGGAGAAAACAAAATGAAGGTTGAAGGCATTCAGGTGCACTACATATTTTGTAAGGTCTAGAATTTTGTTTATTCTATGTGATGTCCAAGACAGTCCTGGTTAAATCCCCTTTCTACAGGGAGAGTTTGAATGACTGCTGCTGGCCTTCGCTCTCTGACAACTGATTTCAGAATTGTGAGAAGAGCATCAGACATTAATATCTTAGGTAAGTATTTCAGGTGATCCAAGCTTGGTGCCAGAGTTTAGAACCACTGCCCTGGGAATTTTATGAGAATCTACTCAATTTTATTTGGTTCTAGGTATATGAATCAAAGTAACATTGGATTCAGTTTTATGTTCTTTCTGTAGCATTAACATCACAGCTTTTTAATAGCCATCACAATATCACTCCCAAATTTCTGATGAAATTTCAAAAAAAGGAGAAGGGGACAGCAGAGGATGAGATGGTTATATAGCATCACTGACTCAATGGAGGTAACTTTGAGCAAACTCCAGGAGACAGTGAAGGACAAAGAAGCCTGGAATGCTGCAGTATACGGGATCACAAAGAGGTGGACAGGATTTAGCAACTGAACAACAACCACAGCAAATCCCCTTAAATGAACACTACACATACATAAAATAGGTGAAGATTGAGGTGGGTACTGTCAATATCCTTAGTCTCCCTGCATTCCTTAAGAAGTAAACACTAGTGAGAATTCACACTGTTCTTCCCTAAAAAAAATGCCAGAGGCGAAGCCAGGAAGCCTTCAATACCGCTGGCCCCAGAATCTTGCCCCATATTAAAGCTTTAATCAAAAGAGGGACATTCAGGTTGCTTCCTGCCATCTGCTTGCTCTAGCCAAATTCTCCTTTCTTATTTAAGTTGGTCATTTTTCAACAGTCTACCGAAAGGAAACTCTTGGCTCACACATTGTTCAGTTTATCATTCCCCTCAGTGAATAAATGCAGATGCTGCAAACCTTTAAATAAATGATTGGTAAATCGTTGCAACTTTAATCAAAAAACTCTGAGGGAATATAGAAGTCTTCAGTCTCCCTCTTTCTTGCTGCTAGGCAACTTGATTAAAACAGATCTTTCTAATCTGTAGAGTCTGTTAAAACTGCTGAAATGAAGTTTCTAATGGTGTAAAATGAATTCTGAGATAGTGTGATATGTTTCAATTTGTGTGGAAGGAGCTGTTAAATCTAAATCCTATCTAAACTTTTTTTTTAAATTTACTCACTTAAATCTGAGACTCTTTCACAATTGCATTTCTCTACTATACAATGGTAGAATTTAGAGGTGATAACAATTGACTTCTACTTAGATTTATGGTGATTCTATGTGAAGCAAGGAACAGAAAATGCTGACTAAAACTTAGCTGTATGCCCAAGGCCCTTTCGATGCTTTGACTTTTTAATAACCTAATGTGTAGGTTATTAAGGATGTGTAGGTTATTTCAGGCTGAATGAAATCTCATAAACACCATTTTGATAAAAAATGCATTCATTTTTGCATCTCTGAGTAAAGCTTCCCACAGTGATCTATTACAATGCTTAAATGTTTAACCTTTTGTAGGACATAAAAAAAATGCTTTGCTTTTAAAATAAGGTGCGTTTCTTTTGTTTATGCTGTGGGAGCTGAACAGATTTCTGAATTAATTATTTGAAAGCCATTTGTGAGTTGAGATTCTCAAATTTCAAAGCAAAGACATGGAAAATTTAATTGTAACAATTACTTCATGTTATTTTAATCTTTTGGGGGAAATATTATAATTCAAGAAAATTATTTTCCTCTTTCTTCAATACTGTGAAAGAAGATGTAAACTCACTATAAAGAAGTAGCTGCAACTTCATTTTCTTTCATTGTGGCAACCCAAGTTGTTTTTTTTTTCAGTATCAACATATTATCCTATACAATTAATAACATTTCGACTTGGTATAGTTTTCCATTGAGAAATAAATATGGTGTTTGAAATACTACTGTTTAATATTCCCTGAATTAAAAAGTATGTTTCTAATCTGGTAAAAAGTCAAATGATTCAGCTTTATTTAGTGATTCTTTCCATTTCAAATGTTGCAAAAACTTTATATGATTCTTTTTCTAGTTTATAAAAGTGGATATTAAGATGACTTATTTTAATATTTTGTGTGATTTGAACAAATCTTTTAAAATTTTATTATTATTAATATAATCATTAATAAATCTATAAATACATCATTGCAGTCTGCTGCATTTATTAAAAATAATCATCTTGGGTTCTTTTAAGACTCTAATATCCTTTTATTAACAGAAAGGAAGCATGTTTATAGATATAATTACCTATATTTAATGAAAATAATCATGTCACTTTGTATGGGACTTAATGCTTTCCCTGAGAAGAAATGTGGGTTTTGAATAGACTGAATTTTCCAGTTAAGTATCACCTTCCATTAAATGTGAATCAGAGTCAAGGTACATAGGGACAGTTAAAGGTAATCATTATACAGCTTATACTTTCAAAAGGAAGATATACAGAAAAAGGAAAAAAAAATTCTTACCTTGAATGATTTGAACTATTTTCCTAGTTTGTGGACACATTTCTCCCTTAGTCATACATCTATATAGTGCCTGGTTCAGCGCTAAAGTTTTTGTATGAACACATAACAAAAGTCATGTTGCAGGGATTAACTCTAGGAGGTCTGGTCATGACTGATTAGAACGATGGACATTTTTAGGCTGTCACACAACTATCTAAATAATTTATGCACCAAAGCGTAGATTTGAGAGTATGCACTCTACTTGTGACTTTTTGTTCAGAGAAAACAGCCTACACAAATCAATGCATTACTCAATCTGTATTGTCAATAAAAAGAACAGGCTGTACAGTTATTTTTAAGGAATGTTTTTAAATACGTTATCATACATATATACATTTGAAAAATTTAGGTGTCACATTTTCATATAAATAGGCTAACATGATACTTCAGTAGTAGGTGAGGCATTTTCATGTGTGTGTGTTAGTAGCTCAGTTGCGTCCATCTCTTTGCAACCTCATGGACTTGCAACTATTCTTGCAACCCAGGCAAAATCACTAGAGTGGGTTGCCATTCCCTTCTTCAGGGGATCTTCCTGACCCACAGATTGAACCTGGGTATCCCAAATTACAGGCGGATTCTTTACCATCAGAGACACCAGGGAAGTGGTAGTTATGTGAATATTAATAAAATGATCATACTTCTTCCAAACCTTAATCTCATGTTGATGTATGGCAAAACCAATACAATATTGTAAAGTAAAAAAAAAAAATTAATAATAATAAATAAATGGTAAATGGTTAAAAAAAATAAAGTACTAGAGTTCATGTATCAGTATTGTAATGTGTAATGGAGAACACTACTGAATGAGTAAGTTGTCTTTATTCATTTGATTATCCTTTCTTCTCATTAATTGGAATGAATTTTTCTACCCTTATTAAATTTTATATTACCAAGCCTAAAAATCACTTAGCTATTTTGAGAAGCACACAAAAGACCATAGAACCTGAAGTTATATGCCTGAACTAAGAAGGGAATCATAATATTTAATACACATACTTTAGAAATGTAACCTTTATGTTTCCCAATGGCCACTGCCTATAGTTTATTGAGTCCCTATTTTACTCTCTACAGTGTTCACCCATATTCAGTAGTGTTCACCCATATTCTTAGTCTGTATTTTTTGATCTCTTTGATTTAATTATACACTTATCATGCCATATTTCTTACTCTGGCATGAAAACTTGATCTTGCTTTCCAATAATGTCTTTTTTAGATATCTTAACTTTGGTATTCTTCATTGTTAGCTGATTTCTGATTATATTTAATAAAAAAAAACTAAAGGTAAAAATTACTGATGATGTTGATGATAATGATAGAAGAAGGAATTTATGACCTAGAGTTATAATGGCTTATATTCAATATTTAATTTCCATAATAAATCTGTGAGGAGGATATTATTAATATTATTTTCCAGAAGAAAAAGCAAGATATTAGATGGGTTAAATAAATTGTTCAAAGTTGTATAATGGTAACCAATGAAACTTAGATTTTACCCCCATCTGACTCAAAGTCCTATTTTCTTTCGGGGACTACAAACTATGGGTTTACAATGCCTACACTTTCCCAGCTTAAAGACAGAAGAAAAAGCCTGGAGTCATCAACAGAGACGATGGTTTAATGGATGGGGAATCTTACACATCTGAAGCAAAGTTTGGAGAAATAGCCCTCTGGATGCAATGCATGGCAGGCAGGACATTGCAGCATTCTTTGCTCCCAGGTGGAAAGGGAGAGTGCCACTTTTAGGAGGAGTTAAGTCAGGTTGATTTATCAGCTACCAAGGAAATCAGTAGAGGGGCACCCTTCCCTTACCCCTCTTGGAGAAAGTATAGGATGGTCAGTCCTGTGAGTAGGGTATAGGTGAAGCAGAAACTGGTTAAGCAGGAGATGTACAGAAAGCAATAAAACAGCCATCTTGAGTGGCCTGATCATCCACACCTGCTGTGAAATCCTCCTCCCTCAGTATAATTTACTGAGCAACAATTATGTGTCAGGCATGTACTGTTCAGTCACCAAGTCTTATCTGACTTTTTGAGACTCCATGGGCTGCAGCATGCCAGGCTTCCCTGTCCTCCAGGTGTCTGTAACATGTTTCGTAAGTTACATCTGTATATTAAAAAACTATCGAGGATATACCAGTGGTAAGTGAATCATTATGCTTTCTTTTGTCAAACTTCTTATCTGTGATTGAATTTTCCATATATAGCATTGTCCACTTGTGACACAGGCTCAAAGAGTAGGACATTTTCAGATATTAAGGGAATGACATTCCACTGACATTCAATGGTATCCAACTCTTGACTGCTAAGTTGAGTTGCTGGATATTCATTTGCTTATTTATATTTCATTGTTGTTGAGATTTTAGGATTCAGCCAGTTCAGTTCAGTTCAGTTGCTCAGTCGTGTCCGACTCTGCGACCCCATGAATTGCAGCACGCCAGGCCTCCCTGTCCATCACCAAATCCCGGAGTTCACTCAAACTCACTTCCATCGAGTTGGTGATGCCATCCAGCCATCTCATCCTCCGTCGTCCCTTTCTCCTGCCCTCAATCCCTCCCAGCATCAGAGTCTTTTCCAATGAGTCAATACTTTGCATGAGGTGGCCAAAATACTGGAGTTTCAGCTTTAGCATCAGTCCTTCTAAAGAACACCCAGGACTGATCTCCTTTAGAATGGACTGGTTGGATCTCTTTTCAGTCCAGGGGACTCTCAAGAGTCTTCTCCAACACTACAGTTCAAAAGCATAAGTTCTTCAGCACTCAGCTTTCTTCACAGTCCAACTCTCACATCCATACATGAACACTAGAAATTAGAAGTGCAATAATGCATAATGAATTTAGTAAACTAAAAGATAAAATATGATCATTGTTTCAGGGCTTTAAATTAGCACAAAATACACATTTATATATATGCATATCTGTACACATGAGTGTATGTGTATGTATATGTATATGTATTTATTTGTGTATAAGAAGCACACACTCATATACATACCGGGTTTTCATTCAAGTATTATGTAAACCAATAAATATTAAAGTGTTACCAATTATTTAGATTTTCTTTAGTAAGAAAATTTCTGGCTTCCCTGGCATGTATTTTATATGAATGGTTTCTGGCTGGTTATTCACTGCATCAATTAGTAACACGCATAAGTCTGCCACAATACAAAAACACTCCCTTAAAAAACAAATACAATAATTGATTGAATTTATAAAAGTGAAACATTGATTAATATCTGCATCAAATGGGAATATAGTTCAAGGGAAAAGTAATGCAATTTTTTGGTAGGAGAATATAGGTAGGAAAAAATAATGCAAGAAATCAATCTCTTCCCCCTTTCCCACTCTGTCTCTCTCTCTCTGTGTCTCTCTCTCTTCAAGAGTAAAATGTGAAACCTTCAGCTAAGGTTACAAACAAACACCACTATAACCTTCTACTCAACTTCCTGGAGCCATTCTCCGCTATAAATAAGAGCTCACCTAGTGACCCTCTAATGGGGAAAGGAAAGGAGAAAAACAAGTTATGTTTATTCCAGGCAGCTAGGCTTAGACCTCTAGCAAGCTGACAGAAGTCTTTCCTTAGGGAATTCAGGCTAGTATCCCCTAGGAGTCTCTCACTGCCTAGATTTCACTTTTTTAAATGTGAGAATCATAAAAGAAAAAAAAAATGAATATGCTTTGAAAATTACATGATAGTAAAAAAAAACTATAACTATTATTAAGCTATTGAATATTTCAATATTTTATAATATAATAATCATATATGTATTTTAAAAAATAACATACCAAATGTGAAATGTGCCGCACCTTGTGTTTAATTTGGAACAAAATTTAGGAAGAAGGACACTAGAAAAACCTGAAATTTTGCATAGAAATGAGAGGAATGTTTGAGTGAGAAGGTAATATCTTGCATTGTATGTTTGTTCAGCAAATGTTTAAAATTTAACTAGTAGTACAGTATAATATATAACCAGAGATAACTTTGATGATGTTACTATACAAAATCAAACTTCTGGGTTTATGGCTTTCTGCTTTTCATATTTATAATTTTATTAACACAGCTTGAAAAGTAGTTCCCTAGGGGTCAGACATCTCTCAGCACATACCATGACTTCCCCAGATAATTTCCCTTAGAGGTAGTAAATTGCTTTACCTGGGACATTATGTTAAAAAAAGAAGTGGAACTGAACATTTCAATGGGAAATATGAAGAGTGAAATAGGAAGTTGGTGACTCAGAGGAAATTGTGGTTCTAATAACTGACATTATTTTATCCACATTTCCATTCTTCATTGTAATCTAGCTTCTGTTAGAACTGGTATCATAGAAATATCATGGGGTGTTGACTAAGTAGGGAACTGGGCTAGTGAGCTCTTGTCTACTACATAGTACCTTAGTGTTATGGTGGAGATTAGGTATGGGTGAGTACCATGTTCATTAGGTCAGTTCAGGAATCAGCACCAGTTCATCCACTCAATCATGTAATACTCTTCATGACTCCATGGATGGACTACTGCACACCAGGCTTCCCTGTCCATCATCAACTCCAGGAGCTTGCTCAAACTCATATCTATCAGGTCAGTGATGCCACCCAACCATTTTATCCTCTGTTGTCTCTTTCTCCTCCTGCATTCAATCTTTCCCAGCATCAGGGTCTTTTCCAATGAGCCAGTTCTTTGCATCATGTAGCCAAAGTATTGGAGTTTCAGGTTCAGCATCATTCCTTCCAATGAATATTCAGGAATGATTTCCTTTAGGATTGACTGGTTGTATCTCCTTGGAGTCCAAGGGACTCTCAAGCGTCTTCTCCAACACAATGCTTCAAAAGCATCAATACTTCAGTGCTCAGCTTTCTTTACAGTTTAAATCTCATATCCATACACGACCACCAGAAAAACTCTAGCTTTGATTAGATGGACATCTGTTGGCAAAGTAATGTCTCTGCTTTTTAATATGCTGTCTAGATTGGTCATAACTTTTCTTCCAAGAAGCATCTTTTAATTTCATGGCTGTAGTCACAATCTGCAGTGATTTTGGAGCCCCCAAAATAAAGTCTGTCACAGTTTCCATCATTTCCTCATCTATTTGCAATGAAGTGATGGGATCAAATGCCATGCTATTAGTTTTTTGAATATTGAGTTTTAAGCCAGCTTTTTCACTCCCTTCTTTCACTCTAATCAAGAGACTCTTGAGAGCTTCAGCTTCAGCATAAGTCCTTCCAGTGAATATTCAAGACTGATTTCCTCTGGGATTGGCTGATTTGATCTCCTTGCTGTTCAAGGTACTCTCAAAAGTCTTCTCCAGCAACACAGCTCAAAAGCACCAATTCTTTGGTGCTCAGCCTTCTTTATGGTCCAACACTCACATCCATATGTGACTACTGGAAAGCCATAGCTTTGACTAGATGGGTATTTGTTGGCAAAGTAATGTCTCTGCTTTTTAATATGCTATTTAGCTTGGTCAAAGATTTTTTCTAAGCAATGAATGTCTTCTAATTTCATGGCTGTAGTCACCATCTGCAGTGATTTTGGAGCTGAAGTCAATAAAGTCTGTCACAGTTCGCATTGTTTCCCCATCTATTTGCCATGAAGTGATGAGACCAGATGCCATGATCTTAGTTTTTCAATGTTGAGTTTTAATCCAGCTTTTTCACTCTCATCTTTCACTTTCATCAAGAGGCTCTTTAGTTCCTCTTCACTTTCTGCTGGAAGGGTAGTGTCATCTGCATACTTGATGTTGTTTATATTTCTCCCAGCAATCTTGAGTCCATCTTGTGCTTCATCCAGCCTGGCATTTTACGTGACGTACTCTGCATATAAGTTAAATACACAGGGTGACAATATACTGCTGTGACATATTCTTTTCTCAATGTGGAACCAGTTTGTTGCTCCATGTCCTGTTCTAATTGTTGCTTCTTGACCTGCATAAAGATTTCTCAGGAGACAGGTAAGGTGGTCTGGCATTCCCATCTCTTGAAGAATTTTCCACAGTTTGTTGTGATCCACACGGTCAAAGGCTTTAGCATAGTCAATGGAGCAGACAGATATTTTTCTGGAATTCTCTTGCTTTTTCTGTGATCCAATGAATGTTTGAAATTTGATCTCTGTTTCCTCTGTCTTTTCTAAATCCAATTTGAATATCTGAAAGTTCTCGGTTCACGTACTATTGAAGAATTTCTTGGAAAATTTTGAGCATTACTTTGCTAGTGGGTGAGATGAGTGAAATTGTGTGGTCGTTAAAACGTTCTTTGGCATTGTTTTTCTTTGGGATTGGGATGAAACCTGAACTTTTCCAATCCTGTGGCCACAGTTGAGATTCCAAATTTACTGGCATATTGAGTACAGCAGTTTCACAGCATTATCTTTTAGGACTTGAAATAGCTCAGCTGGAATTCCACCACATCCACTGGCTTTGTTCATAGTGTTGCTTCCTAAGGCCCACTTGACTTCACATTTCAGGTGTCTGGCTCTAGGTGAGTGATCACACCACTGTGATTATCTTGGTCATGAAGATCTTTTTGTACAGTTCTTCTGTGTATTCTTGCCACCTGTTCTTCATATCTTCTGCTTCTTACTCCTGCTGTCCAAGGTACTCAAGAGTAGATGTCCATCAGCAGATGAATGGATAAGAAAGCTGTGGTACATAAACACAATGCAGTATTATTCAGCCATTTAAAAGAATATATTTGAATCAGTTCTAATGAGGTGGATGAAACTGGAGCGTATTATACAGAATGAAGTAAGCCAGAAAGAAAAACACCAATACAGTATACTAACACATATATATGGAATTTAGAAAGATGGTAACTATAACCCTGTATGCAAGACAGCAAAAGAGACACAGATGTATAAAACAGTCTTTTGGACTCTGTGGGAGAAGGAGAGGGAAAGGGTGAGATTACTTGGGAAAATGGCATTGAAACATGTATAATATCATGCATGAAACAAATTGCCAGTCCAGGTTCGATGCATGATACTGGATGCTTGGGGATGGTGCACTGGGATGACCCAGAGGGATGGACGAGGAGGGAGGAGGGAGGGCGTTCAGGATGGGGAACACATGTATACCTGTGGCAGATTCATGTTGATGTATGACAAAACCAATATAATATTGTAAAGTAATTAACTTCCAATTAAAATAAATTCATATCAAAAATAAATAAATACAAATGATATTACTCACATATATTATTCTATTGAGTTTAATATGTGCTCTGTCAACTATACTATATATAATTTTCAGTTTGTCAAAATTAATAAAGACATTCCATTTCATATTCAAACACTTAAACTAATTTTAAAGATCCAGAGTACTTACTTCATTACATATATATCTGTGTGTGTATATATATATATACACACACATATATATGTGTGTGTATATATATACACACATAGTCTTAAATAAAAATATGTAATATATACTTCATGATATGTATATTCTTATTATGAAATAAAAGTCTTTTACATCTTCCAGAGGCAAAAACAAAACAAAAACAAAAAACAAAAAAACAACAGTATTCCTTCAAACTTTCAAGGTGACCAAAAAGAAGAAAAATATGAAAAAAAAAAAACAAGTCATAACCAAGGAGGCATGGCAACTAAATGCAATGTGATACTTTGGATATTCTACTTTGAATCCTGAAACAGTAAAAGAGACTAGGTAAAAATTAAGACAATATGAATAAACCATGGAATTTATCTAGTAATATTGTATTGATATTTGGTTCTTAGTTGTACCAAATATGTTACACTAATTAATATGTTAATAAGAAGAAACCAGGTGTGAGATATATAAGAACTTATTGTAGTATCTTTGCAATTGTTTTTGAAATATATAACTGACATAAAAAATAAAGTATATTAGTTATTTTAAATGAAAGTGAAATGCATATTTTTCTGACAGATAAATCTAACAGATTTTTCAGCAGGTTTGCATAATGAATATGTAAAAATCCATTATTCAGGCAGAAGAAATCGGATATCAGATATTCAGATCTACACAAAGAATTAAGATTTTAAAAGTGATTAAAATGAAGGTAAATATAAAAGACTTTTTTCCTCTCCTTAATTTCTTGAAATAATATTTAATTTTTTAAACTGTAAATAGTGTAATAGTAAAATGTTTTTAATGAATATAAATAAAAATGATATGATAACACCATGAAACGTTCAGAGACAGAAATTAAAAATGTCAGTTTCCTATATTGTGAATAAGGAGTACAATGTTTTTTTAAAGTTAGGCAGTAATACACTAAAGATGCGTATTGTAATTCCTAGGGCAATAACCAAAAAATTTAGGCAGTGGTGTAACTAATGATCCTATAATAGAGATGAAATGAAATCACTAAATAAAAATTCACCAATTCAAAACCAGGTAGAAAAAAAATTAACAAGTACACAGAATTCATGCAGTAAGTGGAAAATGACCAGAAAAAAACTGATAAATTGATGTTCAATAATGCCAACAAAGTTTAACATGCCATTAAATGGCAATGATTTTAAGATTGGGGGAAAATATGTAACTGCTCTACACTGTCTACAAGAAACCAATTTTAAATATGTAGATGTACAGGAATGAAAAAAATAAAGGTGGAAAAATATATCACTCAAATACCAAATCAAGAGAATGTGGAACCAGTTATAATAATATCACCTGGAAGAGATTTAAGAACAACGAGTAAAATAGACTAACCGAAACTGAAGTTAGTCTCTCCCCTGAAACATACACAAAAGCACAGTATACAAAACAATAATTTCAAACACATCTGAAACTTGAGGACAGTGATCCATGAGTGGCTCAAAAAGACAAAAAGAAAAAAAAAATGAGGTGAGTCCAGTGATTTCCCGTTCCTTGAGAGAGTTTCCAGGTAGATATTTTAGGCATTAGGATATTTAGAAGTATCTTGCTTCAGTAATGGATAATAATCATCCCTAGGCTAAAAAGAGTACTGATAGCAAGATTACCTTATTCACCGACATTTAGCTAGGTTCCTCTGAGCCCCCTTTTTGACTCAGCCCCGACCTTGGCCTCTAAAGGCTTAAAAGAAACACTAACATAGCTACTAATATTCTCAAGGCCTCTTCCCTTGGGTGACTCTAGCCTCTCTTCAAGTGCCTGCCTAAGAAAACTCATGGTTATGGAAAAAAATTTACTGTTCCTTCCAACCAAGACCTAAAGAATGTGACCCTGCTTTCCAGTCTTTGTGAGAGACAGGGTGGGAGCCTATGCTCTGTAAGTGTCAGTTAGCAAACACAGATGAGTTTCACATGGACTGTGGCTTCCTTCCAATTTCTTGTAAATTTTAACTTCCCTGACTCTATTGAGGACCCTCTCACCCCACCACCATCTCTGCCCCCATTCTGCTTTTGAAGTGCTCAGTCAGCTCTATACAAATCAAGCTGAGTTCAGTTCACACTGCACTCCATTCTCTATTATAATAGTATATTACTGATTAAAATCTGTCCTTACCACTTTAGCTACTGCTGGCAGTGGTATCTTTGACTTTGGTCCAGCCAGACATTGAGCAAAGATCTGAAAAAAGTAAAGAGTAGAGCATGTTAATATCTTAAGGAAGGCATTCCAAGCAGAAGGGGGAGAGCCAATACACAGTGTATATCTGGTGGGAGTGAGCCTGGAGTGAAGTTGGAGAACGGTGAAATTGAAGGAGAGTGGGAGAAGCTGAGATCACTGCATGGGCCTTAGTTTAACTGAACAAACTCTGGAGCCACTTGAGGTTTTTAAGTGGATCAGCCGCATTATCTGACTAATATTAGAAGAATAACTGACTTTATTTTTGGGGGGTCCAAAATCACTGCAGATGGTGATTGCAGCCATCTGCAATTAGAAATTAAAAGATGCTTACTCCTTGTAAGGAAAGTTATGACCAACCTAGACAGCATATTAAAAAGCAGAGACATTATTTTGTCAACAAATGTCCGTCTAGTCAAGGCTATGGTTATTCCAGTGGTTATGTATGAATATGAGAGTTGGACTATAAAGAAAGCTGAGTGCCAAGGAATTCATGCTTTTGAACTGTGGTGTTGGAGAAGACTCTTGAGAAACCTTGGATTGCAAGGTGATTCAATCAGTCCATCCTAAGCGAGATCAGCCTTCGGTGTTCATTGGAAGAACTGATGTTGAAACTGAAACTCCAATACTTTGGTCACCTGATGCGATGAGTTGACTCGTTTGAAAAGACCCTGATGCTGGGAAAGATTGAGGGCAGGAGGAGAAGGGGACGACAGAGGATGAGATGGTTGGATGGCATCACCGACACAATGCACATGGGTTTGGGTGGACTTTGGGAGTTGGTGATGGACAGGGAGGCTTGGCGTGCTGCTGTTCATGGAGTTGTAGAAAGTTGGACACAATTGAGTGACTGAAATGAACTGAACTCAACTCAACTGATTTGAAAGCAGAACAAAATAGAGGATGAAGAACAAAATGGAGTGAAACAAATTACAAATATCCTGAAGAAAGATGGTTCCATTTTGTATCAGATATGTAGAAATAGAGGAGATAAGAAAAGGTCAGGTTTTGTATCTTTTTTTAAAGTAGGTGTAGTTCTTAAATTGATTAGATATGGCATTTGAGAATAGTCTTAGTGTCAGTGATGCTTCCAAGGAATTTATCTGACAAAAGAGAGGAACCAAGTTGTCCTTTACAGTCAAGGAAGATAACTTGAAGCTTTATTTGAGGGAAAGGTAAAAGAAAACAGCAAAAGCTTATTATGAACATGGTAAGTTTGAGACTTCTGCTAGACAGGAAAGTGGAGATGTTATATATGTAGTTGATATATACATTTGGAGTTCAAGAATAGAAATATGAATCTGAAAATAATCACATGTATTTATGTATATGTAGGTATGGGTGTTCAGTCATGTTTGACTCTTCACAACCCTATGGACTATAGCATGCCAGGCTCTTCAGTCCATGGAATTTTCCAGGTAAGAATGGATCTTCCTGACCTAGGGATCAAATTCATGTCTTCTGTATTGCAGGCTATTTCCCACCACTGAGACACCCTTGGAAGCCCATATGTAGGTATATGGAGTAAATGAAATAACCAAGGTGTGAATATATATAGAGAAACAAACAAAATTTGAGAATGAAGAGACCTGCATCATCTTATGGAGAAGGAAATGGCAACCCACTCCAGTGTTCTTGCCTGGAGAATCCCAGGGATGGGGAAGCATCATGGGCTGCCATCCCATGGGGTTGCACAGAGTCGGACACGACTGAAGCAACTTAGCAGCTGCAGCAGCATCATCATATTGAAAGTTAGTCAGGGAGATGAGGAAGGCTCAGCCAGACAATTACAAAAAATTCAGGAAAATATAAAGACTTAGAATATAAGTGAATTGAACGTACTTTCAAGAGGGCAATATAAAGTCTATCATATGCCACTGCTAGATCAAGAAAGATGAGACTTGACAATTCAACAGTG
Source organism: Budorcas taxicolor (assembly GCF_023091745.1). Lineage (NCBI taxonomy): Eukaryota > Metazoa > Chordata > Mammalia > Artiodactyla > Bovidae > Budorcas > Budorcas taxicolor. The sequence goes on along the minus strand of NC_068924.1, from coordinate 3,320,683 downwards.
GTTTTAGTAAGGTGAAGGCAATTGTTAATATAATAATATATTTTTGGTATAGACAAGAGCATTTTTGGTGGAGGGGTAGGATGGAGGGCCTGATATAAGAGAGGTTACAAAAAGTTGGGAGAAGAGAATGTGTTTAACATATATAACTGATTGTTTTCATCTATAAATGAAAGAAGTAAAACACCTGGATCATAAATGATCAATTCACTATAGTGATTATATAATTTTTAATTCAAATAAAATATATTTTACACATTATGAACTTATCAAGTTCATTGATTTCTGACATGTTTCAATACCCAAATATACTGTATATTTAAAGGATGATCAAGTGGAATTTGATATTGATAAATAATCTTTAAACATTTGAGGCATAAGATAAGTATGTAATTGTGGGGATGAGTACAGCTAACACTTTTAAAAATAAATGGAAAAACTTGCCCAGCACATGTAGAGAATGAGTGCATTAATTTTTAAAAACACCATCCTTGTAGAGAAGGGGGACAAACTACTTTTGTTCACAAACATAATATAAATTGGAGAGGATTAAAGTATTTAGTGAGATGATTAAACATACTTCACTAGTAAGATGATTAAACATACTTCACTGGCATATTTAATTTGAGCCACATTTGCTGTCTAATATGGTCATATTCTAAACTAAAGAAACGTTAGTTTTTAGTCAAAATTATGTTAGAAATACAATTATGAAGTTGACAAGTTCTGTGCTTATTGTGTAAATTATGATTCATAGTTAAAATTATCTGTCTTAGGCACTTTCTGAGTATTAATAATCAAAGCTTAATTGGGAGCAATGTTAAAATGTCTTTGACATCAACTCCAAATTCCTTGGCATTAACTCTCATGTTTTTCAAATTAATGACTTTTTTAAGTTTTAGAAACTTATTGAGCATATCTGAATCTTATTTGCATGGGTAGTAAAGCAGGGTGTCCTTAACTCTTTGATAAGCTACCAACACTGATAAATAAGAAAAAGTAATATTAGAAAATTAAATCCCTGTTTTCTTAGGGAGAACAACACATGGTATTCAAACTAAAATACTTAATTTGGAGAATAATATTTAATTCTTAAATGTTGACTGTTAGTTTTAAATTCAGCTAAAATTTAAATCCTTTAGAGAATATGAATATCAAACACTATGAATCTAACTAATAAAGTTTTGCTTGTGCATTTATATTCATTAGTGTCTGAGAAAGTGAAATGCTTTTTGTCAAAGAGGAATGTTTACCAACCTTCATAATATTGTTGAAAATTAACTGACAGAGGACTATTGTTTTAATCTGTTTCTTGAATCCATTTTCTTATCTTTAGAGAATATATTTACCCAAATTAGTCATAATGTGTTAGAAATCATATATTTTGTTTGACAAACACAATACCTTACCCGATTTGTATTCTTGAAAAATCAATATTATCAGGGAATACTTTTGTTCTTCTACTGAGAAGTGGTACGTATACACAATGGAACATTGTGTGTGTGTGTGTGTGTGTGTGTGTGTGTGTGTGTGTGTGTTCTTAGTCTCTCAGTTGTGTCCAACTCTTTGTGACCCTGTGGACAGTAGCTTGACAGGATCCTTCATCCAGGGGATTTCTCGGGCAAGAATACTGGAGTAGGTTGCCATTTCCTTCTCCAGGAGATCTTGCAAACCAGGGGATTGAACCCAGGTCTCCTGCATTGGCAGGCAGATTCTTTACCACTGAGGACGCCCTTCTAGCAGGGTTAATTGTATGTAAACCCCCCCCCCCCCCAATTACAATAGAACATTACTCAGCCATAAAAGGAGAAGGCAATAGCAACCCACTCCAGTACTCTTGCTTGGAAAATCCCATGGACAGAGGAGCGTGGTAGGCTACAGTCCATGGGGTCGCTAAGAAGTGAACATGACTGAGCGACTTCACTCACTCGCTCAGCCATAAAAAAGAATGAAATTAAGTAATTCTCAGAGATGTGGATGGATCTAGAAACTGTCATCAGAATGAAGTAAGACAAAAACAGTACAATAAATATTGTAAATTAACACATATGTAGGAAATCTAGAAAAAATGGTAAGGATGATCTTACTTGCAAAGCAGAAATAGAGATACAAACATAGAGAACAGATGTATGGATACCAAGGGGGAAGAGGAGTGGGATATGTATAAAAGACACAACAAATGACAGCATAATATGTAGCACAGGAAACTAAGTGCTCTCTGGTGCCCTAAATGTAGAGGAAATCTAAAAAGAGGGATCAATCATTCCCCAAAGTCCATCTCCAATATTATCTGTTGTTATTATTCAGTCACTCACTCATGTATGACTTTTTCTGACTCCATGGACTACAGCACTCCAGGCTTCCCTGTTCTTCACCATCTTACAGAGTTTGCTCAAACTCATGTCCATTGAGTCTATGATGCCATCTAACTAACCCATCTAGTTGCCCCCTTCTGCTCCTGTACTCAGTGGTTTCCAGCATCAGCATCTTTTCCAATGAATCAGCCCTTCACATCAGGTAGCCGAAGAATTAGAGCTTCAGCTTCAGCATCAGTACTTCCAATGAGTATTCAGGGTTGATTTCCTTTAGTATTGACTGGTTTCATCTCTTTGCAGTCCAAGGGACTCTCAAGAGCCTTCTCCAGTACCACAGTTTGAAAGCATCAGTTCTTTGGTGCTCAGCCTACTTTATGGTCCAACTCTCACATCTGTACATAATTTGTGGATAAACCATAGCTTTGACTATATGGACTTTTGTTGGCAAAGTGATGTCTCTGCTTTTTAATACACTGCCTAGGATTTTTATAGCTTTCCTTGCCCCCCAAGGAGAAAGCGTCTTTTAATTTCATGGTTCCAGTCACCATCCACAATGATTTTGGAGCCCAAGAAAATAAAGTCTGTAACTGTTTCCGTTTCCCCATATATTTGTCATGAAGCAATGGAACCGAATGCAATGATCTTAGTTTTCTGAATGCTGAGCTTTAAGCCAACTTTCCCCAACTCTCCTCTTTCATTTTCATCAAGAGGCTCTTTAGTTCTTCTTTGCTTTCTGCTATAAGAATAATGTTATTTGCATATATAAGGTTGTTGCTATTTCTCCTGGCAATCTTGATTCCAGCTTGTGCTTCATCCAGCCCAGCATTTTGCATGATGTACTCTGCATAGAAGTTAAATAAGCAAGGTAACAATATACAGCCTTGACATACTCCTTTCCCTATTTTGAACCAGCCTGTTGTTCCATGTAGAGCTTCCTTTCTCCAGATGTCCTTAGCATTCTTTGTTGTTGCTGTTCAGCTAAGTCATAAATGATTCTATGACTCCATGGTCTGTAGCCTCCCAGACGCTACTGTCCATGGGATTTTTCCAGGCAAGAATACGGGGGTAGGTTGATATTTCCTTCTCCAGGGCTCTAGTACTCTATTTGTTCCCATAACACAACACAGGACAAATCTCATTCATCTACCCATGTCCAGAACTTTTGCACAGTGAAGGGGGTGCTCAGTAAACACTGAATGCAAAATCCTCCAAGTATTAAAGTGACTGTTTTATTTTTCACTCCTGCATTCTCAGTTCCTAGTATTGTGATGCATTTAATAGGTGCTAATGCCAAAGCCTTTGACTGTGTGGATCACAATAAACTGGAAAATTCTGAAAGATATGGGAATACCAGCACACCTGACCTGCTTCTTGAGAAACCTGTATATAGGTCAGCAAGTTAGGTCAGGAAGTTAGAACTGAACATGGAAAAACAGACTGGTTCCAAATAGGAAAAGGAGTATGTCAAGGCTGTATATTGTCACCCTGCTTGTTTAACTTATATGCAAATTACATCATGAGAAACGCTGGGCTAGAAAAAGCACAAGCTGGAATCAAGATTGCTGGGAGAAATATCAATAACCTCAGATATGCAGATGACACCACCCTTATGGCAGAAAGTGAAGAGGAACTAAAAAGCCTCTTGATGAAAGTGAAAGAGGAGAGTGAAAAAGTTGGCTTAAAGCTCAACATTTAGAAAATGAAGATCATGGCATCTGGTCCCATCACTTCATGGGAAATAAATGGGGAAACAGTGGAAACAGTGTCAGACTTTCTTTCTGGGGGTTCCAAAATCATGCAGGGGCAGCGGCCAAGAGTGCCAGGCTGCAACGGCACAGGAACGGCCGAGAGGAGCTACCCTGCATCCGAGGTCAGTGGCAGCCGGGAGGAGACACCCCGCATCCAAGGCCAGGGATGGTCAGAAGGAGACACCCTGCGTCCGAGGTCAGGGGTGGTGGCCGAAAGGAGCTACCCTGTGTCTGAGGCCAGGGGCAGCCAGGAGAAGCCACCTCACACCCGAGGCTGGGGTGGTGGCCCTGAGGAGCCACCCCATGCCCAAGACCAGGGGCGGTGGCTGGGAGGAGCAACCCTAGGAGCGGTAGCTGTGTAGGTGCAGGAGAGCCTAGAGGAGCTATCCCACGTTGAAAGTCAGGAAGGGTGACAGTGAGGAGATACCCCTCGTCCAAGGTAAGGAGCAGCAGCTGTGATTTCCTGGAGCAACCGTGAAGAGATACCCCACACCCAAGGGAAGAGATACCCCACACCCAAGTTAAGAGAAACCCAAGTAAGACGGTAGGTGTTGCAAGAGGGCATCAGAGGACAGACACACTGAAACCACACTCACAGAAAACTAGTCAATCTAATCACACTAGGACCACAGCCTTGTCTAACTCAATGAAACTAAGCCATGCCCGTGGGGCAACCCAAGATGGGCGGGTCATGGTGGAGAGAGCTGACAGAATATGGTCCACTGGAGAAGGGAATGGCAAGCCACTTCAGTATTCTTGCCTTGAGAACTCCATGAACAGTATGAAAAGGCAAAATGATAGGATACTGAAAGAGGAACTCCCCAGGTCAGTAGGTGCCCAATATGCTACTGGAGATCAGTGGAGAAATAACTCCAGAAAGAATGAAGGGATGGAGCCAAAGCAAAAACAATACCCAGCTGTGGATGTGACTGGTGATAGAAGTAAGGTCTGATGCTGTAAAGAGCAATATTGCATAGGAACCTGGAGTGTCAGGTCCATGAATCAAGGCAAACTGAAAGTGGTCAAACAAGAGATGGCAAGAGTGAATGTTGACATTCTAGGAATCAGCAAACTAAAATAGACTGGAATGGGTGAATTTAACTCAGATGACCATTTTATCTACTACTGTGGGCAGAAATCCCTCAGAAGAAATGGAGTAGCCATCATGGTCAACTAAAGAGTCCGAAATGCAGTACTTGGATGCAATCTCAAAAACGACAGAATGATCTCTGTTTATTTCCAAGGCAAACCATTCAATATCACAGTTATCCAAGTCTATGCCCCACCTGGTAATGCTTAAGAAGCTGAAGTTGAACGGTTTTATGAAGACCTACAAGACCTTTTAGAACTAACACGCAAAAGAGATGTCCTTTTCATTATAGGGGACTGGAATGCGAAAGTAGGAAGTCAAGAAACTGAAGGGCTTAGCATCCTTGCATACGAGGGTTTCTGCCAAAGAGTCTGGACACAGCCTTGAGTTTAATGGTCCCTTGCAAACAAGGGAGCATTCCCTTCTTGAGATAAGAAGGAGATGAGGGCTTTGTGCAGACTCTGGAGTAGACAGAGATTTCACTCCCCTTTGCGTATGATAACATGTATGCACCTGCACTGTACTGAAAAGGCTTATTCTTGCAGTATGGAATTCTGCCTAAGGAGGGCTTTATAATAATAAACGGCAATTAGTTTGCCCAGTTCTTGTCCCTCTGGCTAGAGTGTATGTCTCTTGTGTGCATCTTGTATGTTTTGTATGTTCTGTGTCATTTCACTCGTAGTAACCAACAGAAACACCTGGAATAACAGGCAAATTTAGCCTTGGTATGCAGAATGAAGCAGGACAAAGACTAATAGAGTTTTGCCAAGAAAAAGCACTGGTCATAGCAAACACCCTCTTCCAACAACACAAGAGAAGACTCTACACATGGACATCACCAGATGGTCAACACCAAAATCAGATTGATTATATTATCTGCAGCAAAGGTGGAGAAGCTCATTACAGTCAACAAAAACAAGACCAGGAGCTGACTGTGGATCAGATCATGAACTCCTTATTACCAAATTCAGACTCAAATTGAAGAAAATAAGGAAAACCGCTAGACCATTCAGGTATGACCTAAGTCAAATCCCTTATGATTATACAGTGGAAGTGAGAAATAGATTTAAGGGCCTAGATCTGATAGATTGAGTGCCTGATGAACTATGGAATGAGGTTCGTGACATTGTACAGGAGACAGGGATTAAGACCATTCCCATGGAAATGAAATGCAAAAAAGCAAAATGTTGTCTGGGGAGGCCTTACAAACAGCTGTGAAAAGAAGAGAGGTGAAAAGAAAAGGAGAAAAGGAAAGATATAAGCATCTGAATGCAGAGTTCCAGAGAATAGTAAGAAGAGATAAGAAAGCCTTCTTCAGTGGTCAGTGCAAAGAAATAGAGGAAAAGAAGAGAATGGGAAAGACTAGAGATCTCTTCAAGAAAATTAGAGATACCAAGGGAACATTTCATGCAAAGATGGGCTCGATAAAGGACAGAAGTGGTATGGACCTAACAGAAGTAGAAGATATTAAAAGGAGGTAGCAAGAATATACAGAAGAACTGTACAAAAAAGATCTTCAAGACCCAGATAATCATGATGGTGTGATCACTAATCTACAGCCAGACATCCTGGAATGTGAAGTCAAATGGGCCTTAGAAAACATCACTACAAACAAAGCTAGTGGAAGTGATGGCATTCCAGTTGAGCTGTTTCAAATCCTGAAAGATGATGCTCTGAAAGTGCTGCACTCAATATGCCAGCAAATTTGGGAAACTCAGCAGTGGTCACAGGACTGGAAAAGGTCAGTTTTCATTTCAATTCCAAAGAAAGGCAATGCCAAAGAATGCTCAAACTACCGCACAATTGCACTCATCTCACACACTAGTAAAGTAATGCTCAAAATTCTCCAAGCCAAGCTTCAGCAATACATGAACCATAAAATTCCTGATGTTCAAGCTGGTTTTAGAGAAGGCAGAGGAACCAGAGATCAAATTGCCAACATCCACTGGATCATCAAAAAAGCAAGAGAGTTCCAGGAAAACATCTATTTCTGCTTTCTTGACTATGCCAAAGCCTTTGACTGTGTGGATCACAATAAACTGTGCAAAATTCTGAAAGAGATGGGAATACCAGACCACCTGACCTGCCTCTTGAGAAATCTGTATGTAGACCAGGAAGCAACAGTTAGAACTGGACATGGAACAACAGACTGGTTCCAAATAGGAAAAGGAGTATGTCAAGGCTGTCTATTGTCACCCTGCTTATTTAACTTCTACACAGAGTACATCATGAGAAACGCTGGACTGGAAGAAACACAAGCTGAAATCAAGATTGCCTGGAGAAATATCAATAACCTCAGATATGCAGATGACACCACCCTTATGGCAGAAAGTCGAGAGGAACTCAAAAGCCTCTTGATGAAAGTGAAAGAGGAGAGTGAAAAAGTTAGCTTAAGCTCAACATTCAGAAAACGAAGATCATGGCATCTGGTCCCATCATTTCATGGGAAATAGATGGGGAAACAGTGGAAACAGTGTCAGACTTTATTTTTCTGGGCTCCAAAATCACTGCAGATGGTGATTGCAGCCATGAAATTGAAAGACGCTTACTTCTTGGAAGAAAAGTTATGAGCAACCTAGTTAGCATATTCAAAAGCAGAGACATTAGTTTGCCGACTAAGGTCCGTCTAGTCAAGGCTATGGTTTTTCCAGTGGTCATGTATGGATGTAAGAGTTGGACTGTGAAAAAGGCAGAGTACTGAGGAATTGATGCTTTTGACCTGTGGTGTTGGAGAAGACTCTTGAGAGTCCCTTAGACTGCAAGGAGATCCAACCAATCCATTCTGAAGGAGGTCAGCCCTGGGATTTCTTTGGAAGGAATGATGCTTAGGCTGAAACTACAGTAATTTGGCCATCTCTTGCAAAGAGTTGACTCATTGAAAAAGACTCTGATTCCGGGAGGGATTGGGGGCAAGAGGAGAAGGGGACGACAGAAGATGAGATAGCAGGATGGCATCACTGACTCGATGGACGTGAGTCTGAGTGAACTCTGGGAGTTGGTGATGGACAGTGAGGCCTGGCGTGCTGCTATTCATGGGGTCACAAAGAGTCGGATACGATTGAGTGACTGAACTGAACTGAACTAAAATCACTGCAGATGGTGATTGCAGCCATGAAATTAAAAGAAGCTTACTCCTTGGAAGGAAAGTTATGTCCAACCTAGATAGCATACTGAAAAGCAGAGACTACTTTGCCAACAAAGGTCCGTCTAGTCAAGGCTATGGTTTTTCCAGTAGTTATGTATGGATGTGAATGTTGGACAGTGAAGAAAGCTGAGCACCTAAGAATTGATGCTTTTGAACTGTGGTGTTGGAGAAGACTCTAGAGATGCCTTTGGACTTCAAGGAGATCCAACCAATCCATTTTGAAGGAGATCAGTCCTGGATGTTCTTTGGAAGGATTGATGCTAAAGCTGAAACTCCAGTACTTTGGCCACCTCATGCGAAGAGTTGACTCATGGAAAAGACTCTGATGCTGGGAGGGACTAGGGGCAGGAGGAGAAGGGGATGACAGAGGATGAGATGGCTGGATGGCATCACTGACTTAATGGACTTGAGTCTGAGTGAACTCTGGGGTTTGGTGATGGACAGGGAGGCCTGGAGTGCTGCGATTCATGGGGTCGCAAAGAGTTGGACACGACTGAGAGACTGAACTGAACTGAACTGAAAGCAAACTTTATTTATTAAGTGGATAAACTGATTAAAATATATAAAATGACTATATGCACAAAGGAAGTTGTTACCACCATTTTAAACCCATGTTTGCTGTATTCCAAAGATTTTATGAATTACCTTTTATCATCTCTCATATTTGTCCTGTCTGTCTCTGGTTCATTAACTCTCATCCTATTCCCTTATCCTTTAAGTACAATTACCTGAATTTTCTTCTAGTACTATAGAGTCAACATGTGCAAAATAGAGTTTCCATCTACATATATTAATTTACTTTTCTTTTGAAGAGATCTCATTTCCATTGGTTATCAATGATTCCATGAGTTATCAGTGAGTTCTTTAGCTTAGTCCTTTCCCTCACCTCAATACTTTCTCTTTTTAATCAAGTTTAATGATGGTATTAACACAGTCTCACTTTTGATTTTTCCCATTATTCCTCAAAATGCATGGTTAAGTCCTTATAGTCTTTGTTTTGGGCTTCTGTGTTAGTGTTCTGTCTAGTTACTTTTTCCTAAACTACTATGTGAATCTTTTATCTGGTCTCTATTTTCAATTTCTCCCTATCCACTTTCTATTCAATCTGCCTTATGTTATTTTAAAATCTAATATATTCCTTCTAAATTTTCAGTCATTTTTCTGTTTATAAATCAATGATATGCAATTTTTCACTAAACAGAAGTTCAACTCCTTAGGGCATGCAAAGTTATCAATATCTGCATTCAACCTATTTTCAATATTTATCCCCCTTATTAATATTTCAATTATATTCTAGGCAAACTAAACAGAAACCCTATTCTCAAATATTTTCTGGATTTTGCAAATATTTACTTTATTCATGATGTTCCTAAAATAACACTTTTCATATTTTCTGTTTAAATCCTACTTTTCCATTAAGTTAACGTCACTCAGTTGTCTCTGACTCTTTGTGAACCCATGGAGTACACAGTCCATGAAATTCTCTAGTCCAGAATACTGGAGTGGGTAGCCTTTCCCTTCTCCAGGGAATCTTCCCAACTCAGGGATAGAACACAGGTCTCCCGCATTGCAGACAGATTCTTTATCAGCCAAGTCACAAGAAAAGCCCTAGAATACTGGAGTGGGTAACCTATCTTTTCTTCAGTAGATTTTCCAAAGCCAGGAATCCAACCAGGGTCCCCTTCAGATTCTTTACCAACTGAGCTATCAGGGAAGCCCCAATCAACTAAGATTTGTCTCAGGTACTATTCCCTATTAGCATGTCAAAGGAGGAACTCAGTTATAGGGTTTCCTGTTAATCATACCCATAATTTTCTAGCCTACTATCATCAGTGGTTTATGTGAGCCCTCAGTATTGTTTTACTCAGTTATTTATTCTTTTAGCTCCTCTCCCTATCACTGTTTCTATGAATTCTTTCAAGAGAAACCATACAGGGTGTTTAAAATGTATCCAAAATTTATGTGTTCTGCTCATATCATCATTATATAAATGTTATTTTGCTATAGAGTGCATTGTATCTTTTCTTTTTTCATTCAATACTATGATATTTAGAGATCTATCTACATTTCCGTGTTTGCAGTCTAGTCTCTTTTCTTCTAACTGTTGCATCATATTCCACCAACTCACTGTATATATTACAGTTCAAGTAACTTTTAAAAATACAAATCTGATTATGCCATTCTGTTGCTTAATTTTTTGGGGGGGATTAATTTCTTCATTTCACTTAGGATACATTTCAAAATTCTTTGCATATCTATAAGAGCTTACAAGATTTGGGCTGCGTCTAGCCCTTAAGTTCTACTCTTTACCCTTCTCCTCTTGGACTGCATTCCAACCAAACCAAACTCAAGTTCCTCAAGCCAGTTGCACTTCCCCTTTTGTTCTTTGCACATAATATTCTATCTTACTATGGATATGAGTTTAAACTTCGTTTTCTCATATACGTTTTCTAAGACCAGTGAAATAAATCAGGGGCCCAAGTTTTAAATATTCTTTCACATCAAATGCTTCTTTATTACACTTTATGTAATCAGTGTGTTTATTTATTTCTGTGTGCAGTCAATTCTTATCTTGTTCACTGTAAAATCAGCTCCAGTGAAGGCTGGTGTTAGATATGTTTATCCCATATGTTCTGGCCTATGGTCCACAAGGAAGACTTCAATAAAAAAGTGTTTAGTAAATGAAGGACATGGGAAAAGTGACTTGTCCAGCCTCAGAAAACTAATTCAAACCAACCTCTGGACAAGAAAGTAGTGCTTCTCTTTTGTGAACTTATTTTTAAATATTTATTTGTTTATTTATATTGAGTTATAGGTTTTCATGGTGAACAGTGTAATGATTTGACTTACATATATCATGAAATGATTATCACGGTGAGTTTAGTGAACATCTATCTTATTCACGTAATTGATTTACAATATATTAGTTCCAAATGTACAGGATGGTGATTCAAAATTTTTAGAGATTAATTACAAAATATTGGTTATAATCCCTACACTGTATAATATAACCTGGTATTTTATTTATTTTATACATTGTAGTGTGTACCTCTTAAAGGCCTAACATGATATTACACCTCCCATTGGTAATGACCAGTTTGTTCTCTATGAGTCTGTTTCCTTTTTGTTATATTCATGAATTTGTTCTCTGTTTTGGACGCAAATATAAATGGTAATGTAGAGTATTTGTCTTTGTCTGACTTATTTTATTTGGCATGATACCCTCCAAGTTCATCCATGTTGTTACAAATGGTGAGTTTTCATTATTTTCTATGTTAAACTAGTACTCCATTGTATAGTATTCCATCTTCATTATCCATTCATCTGTTGATAGACACTTATGTTGCCTCCATATCTTGGCTATTGTAAATAAGGCTGACATAAACATTGAGGTATATTTATATTTTCTAATTAAGGTTTTCCTTTTCTTTGATTAGATAGCCAGGAGTGGAATTCTTGGATATGGAAGATACATTTTTGGGTTTTGAGGAAACTTCACGCATTTTCCACAGTGCGTTTACTGATTTTACTCTGAAACAGTGTACTAGGGGTCCCTTTTCTCCACATTCTCACCAAAACTTTTTCTTTTTCTTTTTTAATGTTAGCCATTCTGATAGGTGTGAGACGATATCTCATTGTGGTTTTGTTTTGCATTTTTCTGATTATTAGAGATGTTGAGCATATGTCCATAGTCCGTTAGTTATCTATACATTTCCTATTCAGGTTTTCAGTATAGATTTTAATTGGGTTGTTTGATTTTTTATATTGACTTGAATAAGTGGTTTGTATATTTTGGATATTAACTCCTTATTAGTCATATCATTTGCAAATAATTTCTTCCACTCAGTAGGTTGCCTTCTCAATTTGCCCATGGATTCCTTTGCTGTGCAGAAGCTTTTAAGTCTAGGCCCCATATCCTTATTTTTGCTTTTATTTCCTTTGGAATAGACCCAAAAAATATCACTACAATTTATATCAAAGAGTGTTTTGCCAATGTTTCTTTCTGGGAGTTTTATGATTTCAATTCTTACATTTAATTATTTTATTCATTTCAAATTTAATTTTGAAAATGATGTGAGGAAATGTCCTACTTTCATTGTTTTACATATTACATATTACTATTCAGCGTATGGACTGTGAAGAAAGCTGAGCGCCGAAGAATTGATGCTTTTGAACGGTGGTGTTGGAGAAGACTCTTGAGAGTCCCTTGGACTGCAAGGAGATCCAACCAGTCCATTCTGAAGGGGATCAGCCATGGGATTTCTTTGGAAGGAATGATGCTAACGCTGAAACTCCAATATTTGGCCACCTCATGCAAAGAGTTGACTCATTGGAAAAGACTCTGATGCTGGGAGAGATTGAGGGCAGGAGGAGAAGGGGACGACAGAGGATGAGATGGCTGGATGGCATCACTGACTCGATGGACATGAATCTGAGTGAACTCCAGGAGTTGGTGATGGACAGGGAGGCTTGGCGTGCTGCGATTCATGGGGTGGCAAAGAGTCGGACACGACTGAGCGACTGAACTGAACTGAACTCATTTAGCTTTCCCAGCACGATTTATTGAAAAGATTGTGTTTTCCCCACTGTATAATCTTGTCCCCTTTGTTGATTAACTGACCATGAATTTAGTTTTTACTTCTGGGTTCTCAATTCTGTTCCATTGATCTATGTGTTTGTTTTTGTACCAGTACCATAATGTTTTAGTTACTGGAGCTTTGTATTATACTCTAAGTCATGCAGTGTGATACCTCCAGCTATCCTCTTTTTCTCAAGATTGCTATGGATATTTGGGATATTTCTGGCTCCATACAAAATTTAGTGTTATATATTTTGTGCTGTGAAAAATTCCATGAATATTTTCATTAGGTCTTCATTGAATCTTTAGACTGTTTTGGGTAGTATGGTTACTTTAACAATATTAATTCTTTCAGTGCAAGAACATGATGTACTTTTCCATTTGTTTGTTATATCTTCAGTTTGTTTCATCAATGTGTTATAGTTTTCTGAGTCCAGATTTTTTATCTCCTTAGAAAGGTTTATTCCTAGGTATTGTATTCTTTTTGATGTTATTATAAAATGAATTTTTTCCTGATTTTTTTTTCTAAAAGTTCATAGATAATGTATAGAAATGCAAAAGATTTCTGTATATTAATATTCTATCCTGCAACTTTGCCATATTCACAGCTGAGTTCGAGTAGTTCTGTAGTGTCATCTTGAGGACTTTCTATATGTAGTAGCATACCATGTGCAAACAGTGACAGTTTAACCTCTATCCGTCCAATTTGGATTCCTTTCATTTCTTCTTCTTGTCTGATTTTTGTGGTAGGAATTTGAATATTATGTTAAATACCAGTGACAAGAGTGGGTATTATTGTCATGTTTTTGATCTTGGCAGAAATATGTTTAGCTTTTTCACAATCAGTATATTGCTTTCATTAGGTTGAGGTATGTTTCCTTCTGTGCTCACTCTCTGGAGAGTTTTTATTAAAAATGGATGTTGAATTTTGTCAAAATATTTTTCTGTATCTATTGAGATTATTGTATAGCTTTTCAGTTTGTTAACATGGTATATCACATTGATTAATTTGCAGATATTAGTAGAAAAAAACTTGTATCCCTGGAGAAAATCCCACTTTACTATGGTGGGATACCACCATCCTTTCAATAAATTGTTGGATTTGGTTTGTTAGTATTTTGTTGTGAATTTTTGCATCTATGTTCATTTGGGATATAGTCTGTTAGGTTTGTGTGTGTGTGTGTGTGTGTGTGTGTGTGTGTGCAATGTCTTTGAGTTTGATATCATGGTGATGCTGGCCTTGTAGAATGAGTTCAGAAGTCTTCCTTCTGGTAATTTTGGAACAGTTTGAAAAGGACAGGTAATACCCCTTCTCTAAATGTTTGGTTAAATTCTTCTGGTTGTAGACTTTTGTTTGTTGGATGTGTTTTATTTTATTACCATCAGTTTTAGTTTATTACTGTAAATAAATCTGTTCATATTTTCAAATTCTTCCTCATTCAGTCATAAGGGATTTTATATTTCTAGGAATACATCCACTTCTTCTAGGTCATCTGTTTTGTTGGCATCTTGATTTTCATAGTAATTTATTATGATCCTCTGTATTTCTGTGATGTTGGCAGTAATTTGTCTTTTTAAGAATTTTATCGACTTGGTCTTTTTTTTGCTGCATTCCATGGGGTCACAAAGAATCAGACACGACTGAGTAACTGAGCTGAACTGTTTTAAGTTGCTGATCTCTTAATTTTGAATGCATTTTAATAATCCCACCTTTTCCTCCATCTTCTATTTCTGATTACTTTTGTATGATATTCATGTATTTTTCCTCTATTTGTTTATTTTATCCATTCACTGCCAGTTCTGGATATAGGTGATTTTATTAGTTTTTGTTTTAACCTTCCTGCTAGCTTTGTAAATGTTTGATTTACTACCTTTACTATATATTAGCCTTTACTAATGAGTTTTTTATTTCATAGTTTTCATGTTTCTCATTGCAGCCTCTTATATCTTGCTTAAATAAGTCCCTTTAGTATTTTTTGTAAAGTTGACTTGATAGTTTTGGTTTGACAGTTTTGATCTCTTTTAGCTTTCAGTTGTCTGTAAATCTTTTGATCTCTCCATCATCTCTGAATGAGAGCCTTGCCACACCAATGCTGTTGAATGTAGGCTTTTCCCTTTCGTCATTCTAAATATATAATGCCACTCCCTTCTAACTTGCAACGTTTCTCCTGAAAAGTTAGTTGATAGCCTTATTAGAGTTCTCTTTTATGTAACTTACTGCTTTAAAAGTGCTACCTTTACTCTTCTCTGTCTTTAATTTTGGCCATTTTATTTACAATATGTCTTATGTAGTCATCTTTTGGTGGATTTCCTAGACTTGGGTGCTTGTTTCCTTTTCCAGATTAAGGATGTTTTCAGCTATTATATTTTCAGATATGTTCTCTGCCCCTTTCTTCCCATTCTGGGACCCCTATAATAGTTGATGTTGTTTCAGGGGGCTCTTAATCTCATCTCATTTCTTTTCCTTCTTTTCCATTCAGCTACAGTGACTTTCCACTCCTCTATCTTGCAGCTCACTCATCAGTTTCTTGGTATCATTTGGTATTTTCTAGATTCTGTTTAGTGGATTTTTCATTGTAGCACTGTATTCTTCATTTCTGTTTGGTTGTTCTTTGCAGTTTCTTATCCTTGTTACAAACCTTTACTTCCTTTGTTCATCCATTCTTCTCCCTGCTTCTTTTGACATTTTAAGGATCATTACCTTGAACTCTTTCTTGGGTAGGTTGCTTATCTCCAATTCATTTATTTTTGGGGGAGTTTTAATATGTCTTTTCATTTGGAATGTGTTCCTTTGTTTTCCCATTTTGCCTAACTTCCAATTTTTTATTTATGTATGTCTCAGAGACTGGTTATATTTGCTGAACTAGAGAAGTGGCCTCCTGCTTGGATCACTAGAGGTATATGCTCTAGGTATGCCTCCTATGTGGGCTGCATGGTCCTTCTGTTGTGGAAGTTTGAAGGTCTACTTTGGATGGTTTGCTAGACATGCCTGGCCCCTAGTACAGTCTGGCTGCCCAGCCCTGCCTTGTGTGGATGCTGCCAGCCATTGGTTGGTAGGACCAGTTCATCATATGGCTGGCTATGGAACTCTGGGAGGTCCTGAGTATAGACAGTGCTGGCTAATTGATGGGTGGAGACAAGGTCCAAGAGATCAGGTCCCAGAGCTGGTAATAGCCTGCTAGTAGCAAGTTGGGTCCTGTCACAACAGATTGAAGGACTACAGTTGTCTTGGGGCTAGGGTCTGTTCACCGGTGGGTGAGGCTTTTCCCAAGCCTAGAGCAGACTCACTTGTGGGTGTGGCTGCAGACCAGGGCACTCTTGGGCTGGCACCTGCTTACTGGTAAATACAGCTGGAGCCCAAGGTGTCTACTTGCAAGACTCTGGTGTTCCATGTCTAGTGTCTGTTCATTCATGTATGAGGGCAGCTCCTGGGACCTCTAACAAGTATAGCTGTGTCCAGGGGTGCCTGTGGACTCAGGAGGCAGCCTATCTGCTGATAGACAGGGCTGTATCCCTGTTCAGTTAGTTGCTTGTCCTGAGGCTGCCCAATACTGGTATGTACAAGCTGGTGGGCAGGTTCCAGCTGGGGTCCTGAGGCTCATAAGCTAGAAGGAGGATTCCAAAATGATGCTTTTCAGCACTAATGACCACATGGTAGAATGAGCTACCCAAAACAGCTGCTACAACGTCTATATCTCTGGGGTGAGCTCCAGTTGCCTCCTACCTCTCTAGAAGGCTCTCCAAGATCAACAGGTATGCCTGACCCAGATTCCTTTCAAATGACTATTTCTGCTCTGGGTCACAGAGCATGTGAGATTTCATGTGCCTTATTTAAAAGTGAGGTTTCTATTTTCTGTAACACTCTGGAACACCTACAAGTAAATCCCACTAACTGACAAAGACAAACAATCTCAATACAGGACATCCAGGCTGGAGAACCAAAGTGGGCCTCAGAATCCTTCCTCCCTACAAAGAATCTCTGGAATTCTAGTTATTCTCTTCACTCACCTAGGGGTATGACTCATGACTATACTTTGAATCCACTTTTACTACCCATCTTGTTGTAGTTCCTTCTTTATAATTTTAATTATAGAAGATCTTTTTTGGCAGCTTCTAGTCTTTTTCATCAGTAGTTATTCTGTAAATAATTGTAATTTTGATGTGCTTGTAAGAGGTGATCACAGTCTTTCTACTCTGATATCGTCTATCTATATACCAGTGATGTCTTTTATGACCTACATTCAGAAGTCAAACTCCTTCATTCTTGCCATACTCTGTAGTTTAGAGAAGTCAAATGAAGTTTTTGATACTAGTGTATGGTATATTTATATATCTATTCCTGGTCCAAAGCCTTGCATACAGTAGGTGCTCAATAAATTCTGCATGAAAACAGGAAGACATAGAAATATTAAAAAAATGGAACAGTTGATTCTTTGACTTTATATATTTTAATATGTTTTAAAGTTTTTATTTTGTACTGGGGTATAGCTGATTAACAGTGTTGTGATAATTTCAGGTGAACAGCAAAGGGACTCAGCCCTATATATACATGTATCCATTATCCCTTCAACCCCTCTCCTATCCAGGCTGCCACATAACTTTAAAGAGAGTTTCATGTGCTATACAGTAGGTCCTTGTTGGTTATCTATTTTAAAAATTGCAGTGTGTACATGTCAATCTCAGACTCCCTAACTATTCATTCCCCTAGGCAGCCATTAGTTCATTTTTAAACCTGTGAGTCTTTCTGCTTTGTAAGGTAAATTCTATCATTTTTTTTTTTTTTTTAGATTCTACATAGAAAGGATGTCATATGATATTTTTTCTTCTCTGTCTGGCTTATTTCAATGCCAATCTCTAGGTTCATTCATGTTGCTGCAAATGGCATTATTCCTTTCTTTTTAATGACTGAATAATACTCCATTGTATTTACTTATAACATCTTCTTTATCCATTCCTCTATCAAAGGACACTTAGGTTGGCTCTATGTATATGATTTTGTATTTAAAACAAAGAACTGCTATTATGCTAAAGCCACAGATCTTAGAATTTAGTCATTAAAAAGTAGTTGTCATTTCTATTTTCTTATATTTATCAGCAGATGTTACATTTTCTTTAAGTTTTTACCAGACTGTAACTACTTTCTTTACTGTCATAAAGGTCAGAGCTAAATTTAGAAGGCATTGCCAAGAGATTCAGCCTCAAGAAATGCCTGTTAAAATGTGTAAGAAGTTAAGTTTCAAACCAAGGCTGAATAGAGATCAATTTATAACTACTCAATTTGTACTCATTTTAATAAAAGAAAAAGACTAATACACTCTCTGCTCAAAAGAGGATAGATGGATTCAAGTTTCTGAGGATATTTCCTTTACTTTAGGAGAAGAATACTAAACTGTCATGTTCACCAACTTTGCTTTCTGCCTGGGCAGGTTTTATAAATGGGCCTATCAGAATGCTGAAATTGGGTGCTTTTGCTCTGCTATTCCATGAATCTAATTATCTTGAATTCTTGAAGTATCAGCCATGCAAATAAAAGCTCTTAAAGAAGATCCTAATAACATCTTTTCTTGTTTAATTTTAGCAGTATCAGCCACATTGCCATGTCTTGCACAAGTGACATATTTATATTACTTATTGAATCTAGATCTTGACAACCAGGAATGATATTTTTCTCTGATATCCTCAAAAAGTTATTTGGAAAGACGTTCTACTTTAATTTTTGGTTGTGCTAATTGGTAAGTAAACACAAAGTATGGCCCCCATTAAGTGTGACTGAGGGTGCTGGGTTAAAGAGTCTCTTGTCCCACTATCCATTTCAGCACCTGATGGTCTGCTCTTTTGGCTTAGGCTATTATGTTTATAAGATTCTCTCACTTGCAAAGATCTATCCAATTCTCAGAGTTTATTCATTCATTCATTATTTCCATCACCACACCATAACTGTGATATAGCCACATAAGGTATTAATGCCCAATAATAAGAAAGGAAACTAAAACTAATAAGATTAAATTATTTGTCCAAATATTCAGAGCAATCATTCAAGGTTTCTGATTGGAGTATTTCAAGAGTATTACAAAATGATAATAATTATTTACTATAATTGTTTGGGGCTGTTATGAATCAATTTTTATTATCTAAAATTTTCCCTATAATTCTTCATTGGACAGCAAGTTGCTTATCTTATTTCAGAAGCTCCCATTCCACCAGGAGCTGGCTTCGTCCAAAAAAATTTATTTCTGTCTGGTGCCATCATAACTTCTCAGGGCTCTTAGAAGTTCTTACTGTTGAATTCTAAAGCTCTTTTCTGTTTACATGTTGGTATTAAGAAAAATGAAAAAGTCAAGTATAGGTAAGACAAGAATGAAATTAAAGAAGGAAAGAGTATGCTGGGTCTTTGACACTGACCTTAGGATCATTTTAAAAGAGTCCTGGGATAAAGTCCCAGTGATGGATATGAAGGAGGCCTTCAAAATTGAGACAGAAAGGACTAAAACCATAGAGAAAAGGACTAAAGCCAGGGAGAAAAAGACATGTCAGGCAGTTTGCATTAGTTTAACATTTGTGTGTGTGTGCTCAGTCCTGTCCAACTCTTTGAGACCCCATGGACTGTAGCCCATCAGGCTCCTCTGTCCATGGAATTTTCCAGGAAAGAATACTGGAGCACGTTGCCATTTCATACTCCAGGGGATCCTCCCAACCCAGTGATCAAACCTGTGACTCTTGTGCCTCCTGCATTAGCATCAAGATTCTTTATCACTGTGCACCTCTGCTTCAGCAAAACTTTAGGCACATGTGAAAATACTTCAGTATAGCAGTTTAAGATAAAGCAAGATATTCATTAAATCATGTGACATAATGGAAGAACAAAGTGTAATGAAGTAGATGGAAACTAAGTTAGGAGCAGCTGCAGCCAGACTTAAACTACTGTGTCCACTTTTTATTCTTACTTTTCTCTTTGCAGTTTTTTCATTCTCTACTGCAACTTAAGAGTGATGTGGAGAATAAGGTCTCTGAAGGTAGATCTCAGCCTTGTATGCAGTGTTCTTTATCTACATGATGAAACTTGAAAAGAATGTTGTTTTCCCATCTGGGGTTAAAAATTCTTAGGTGATAACATTAATAGACCCAATTTGGGTTATATATCAATTTCTCTACCTATCCCTATAAATGGGTTATTACGAGTTTTATGATGACTCTGTTTGGGTCACACATCCACAGTTGTAGCCAGGAAGGCAGGTTTGGCTATTAGAAGAAGGAAAGTGCATATTTATTGCATATCAGGTCAGAAATAGATCATGCAGAGTTTGGTATGCCCTGCCAAATAATTTAGCATTTATCAAATATGCATAGCTTATTCACTGGCAGATGGAAACCCACTCCAGTATTCTTGCCTGGGAAATCCCATGGACAGAGGACCCTAGTGGGCTGCAGTCCATGGGGTCACAAGAGTTGGACATGACTTCATGACTATATCCCCAGATAAAAGTAAGTAAAACAAAGTAAGTTAATGTAAAAAAAAAAAAAAAAAAAAAAAAGTCCTGGTGCCAATGTAAGAAAGAAAATAGAGATATTTTCTCTAGATTTATTAAAGTACATTTTTTTCAGTTTTATTGAGATATTATTGATATATAACATTGTGTAAGTTTGAAGCGCACAGGGTGATTATTTAGTGTATGTATATATTATGAAATACTACAATAAGGTTAGTTAACAAATCCAGCAATACACAGAGTTACCTTTGTGTCTGTGTATGTGGTGAGAACACATAAGAGCTTTTTTTTTTTTTTTGGTCAACTTACAAGTACAATACAGTGTTGTTAACTATGGTCATGATGCTGTACATTAGATCGCCAGGCTGGAAACGTGTATCCTTTTATTAATGTGTCTTCATTTCCCTCATGCCATACCCCTGGCTGCTGCTCCTGCTAAGTCACTTCAGTCGTGTCCGACTCTGTGCGACCCCATAGACAGCAGCCCACCAGGCTCCCCCGTCCCTGGGATTCTCCAGCCAAGAACACTGGAGTGGGTTGCCATTTCCTACTCCAATGCATGAAAGTGAAAAGTGAAAGGGAAGTTACTCAGTCATGTCCGACTCTTCGCGACCCCATGGACTGCAGCCTACCAAGGCTCCTCCGTCCATGGGATTTGCCAGGCAAGAGTACTGGAGTGGAGTACCATTGCCTTCTCCATACCCCTGGCAACCCCACCAATCTACGATTTCTTTCTCCGAGTTCAGGTCTTTTAGATTCCACATATAAGTGAGATCTAACAGTATGTTTCTTTATCTGTGTGACCTATTTCACTTAGGTCCATGCCCTAAAGATCATTCATGTTTTCATAAATGCAGGATTTTCTTCTCTTTCTTGGTTGAGTACAATTCTATTGTATATGCATGTATATATATATGTACATGCACACACATTACATCCTCCTTATCCGTTCATCAGTTAATGGACACAGGGTGTCTCCAGATTTTAGCTATTATGAAAAATGTTTCAGTGAACATGGAGGTGCAGGTATTCCTTGAAGATTGTGATTTCATTTCCTTCAGGCATATATTCAGAAGTGGGATTTTTGAATCATATTGTTGTTCTTTTTTTTTTTTTTTTTTTTAGGAAATGCTGTATTGTTTTCTATAGTGGCTGTTCCAATATATATTCCTAAACACAGTGTGCAGGGTTTCTTTTTATCTACTTGCTACCCAGTTCTCATGATCTCGTGTCTGTTTGATAATGGCCACTTAATAGGAGTAAAATGATATTTCACTGTGGTTCTGATTTCCATGAAATAAAAATTTTAAAAAACACAAGTGATAGGAGTTATAGGAGACTATTCTACAATATAGCTAAGATGCAGTGATGGGCATAAAGAAGGCAATAGCAATGAATGTAGAGCAGTAAGGTCAGGCTTGGGAAATGGTACTGAAGACAGAATCTATAAGATGGTCAGCATTTGGGAGTGGAGAGTGGAAAAATATAAGAAAGGAAGTTTACCAATATTTCTAACTTCTGTGATTGCGTAAATGATGATATGATCCACAATATATGGATAACATGAAAAATCAGGTTTGGCAGGAATTTTTGAAATAAATTTATTATTACAAAATCTGTCTGGTTTTCTTCTTTTGGTTTTGAGAGGGCAACAGGCAGGAAGGCCAGGGGTCTCCAAATGGAGGAAATAGGCGGCAAGTGTCAGACATCTTTATCTCTCTTAAGCAGCAGGAGGAAACAAACTAATGATATATTTTCCCTTCTCTATAAAAATTTAAAAGGAGGTTTCTCTTAAAATACTATGTTGCCATAATGACACCTGGTTTCATCTGAAGTTAACTATTTTCAAACCTTGAGTTAACCAATGCATTTTTCTTGTGGAAATATTTGTCTTAAGCTATGTTAATGTAGTATGCATTTACCCCAGACTCTGTCTTCAAGTCAGTTCTGCTTAATGGCTCAGAACCTACTTGACAAACCGGTATGTTATATTCAGATATTGTTCCCCTAATCTATGTAAACGAAAATATTTATATGGTAATCTGCCCTTCTACAAGATTGAAGTCAATCGTTTTATGGCCCGGGATGAATCGTCTGGTGCCAAGATTATTTCAAAATGCATTTTATGGATGAGGGGCCTGGTGCCATTCTGAGTTTTAAGACATTCCTTTCTTTCATTAACAGACTGCTAGTGGGCTTCCCTGGTGGCTCAGACGGTAAAGCGTCTGCCAGCAATGCGGGAGACCCGGGTTCGATTCCTGGGTCATGAAGATCCCCTGGAGCAGGAAATGGCAATCCACTCCAGCACTCTTGCCTGGAAAATCCCATGGACGGAGGCGCCTGATAGGCTATAGTCCATGGGGTCGCAAAGAGTCGGACACGACTAAGCGACTTCACTTCACTTTCTTTCTTTAGTGACTATATATCATCCAGCTGAAGACGAGCATGAGGGTACTCTTTCTGCCCTCTTCTGATGCCTATGTCAGAAGCTTTCTTTATCTCCTTTATACTTTAATAAAACTTTATTACACAAAAGCTCTGAGCAATCAAGCCTTGTCTCTGGCCCCGGATTGAATTCTTCTCCTCCAGAGGCCAAGAATCCTGGTGTCTTTTCATTCAGCAACAAACTTTCAGTTTTTGGCAGTGACTATAAGTTTTGTTATCCTAGAGAATGATTATCACTCTCATTTCCTTCTTCTGATGGAATTGAGCTTGTTCATCAGGTGATGTTTAGTCAAATAGTAGGTAAAGATCTTTTAGAAGCATCTGTGATCAGAGTCAACAAAGAGTATGCTTTGAAAATGGCCTTTACTCTCCTCACACACTGAACCTCAAATCCATATCTTCCATTTGGCCTTCATGCATAGAATTGTTAGTTCTTCAGATAGTAAACTTTTTCTCTTTTTATCTATTTGCATGTATATAAATAGGTGTGTACCCATTGTAAATAACTGCACACTTTCTCAAATCATCTACAAATTTTAGAACAAGGAATAGCTATGGTAAAAAGGCACAAGTGTCTTAAAGGACCTCAATAAAGAGCTTAGAGCCTGCCTATTATCACAAATTTGAGATCCTGAAATGGTCTCATATAAATTAGTATCTTTCTATGTGGACTTTTTCTGGTAAATTTCTCCTGCCTGTCATATAATCTTAAATATTTATTCATGATCAGCAGATATATGATGACATTGCCTTGACTTTTTAATAAGTTTCTAATTCTTAATTAGATCTCACTGCCTTGGGCTATGGAATGCATTTTTCTGTGTTTATACCCATAAATAATAAAAAAGAATGGTAGCACATTTGTAGTAATCATTTTGAAAAGCTATACAATGTGATCTTTAAGACTCCACATCATTAAGTAGTCCCAGTACTTTTTATCAGGAAGATAGGTATTTCTAAATATTTATCTCTCTCTCTTTTAGAGCAATATTTGGGAAACTTTGACCTGTAGGCTGGCTGCCAATTTTTTTGTCTTAATAATATTTTATTTGAAAACAGTCATTCCTGTTTGTTTATGTAAGACCATGTTGGCCTTGTACTACAACAACAGAGCTGAATAGTTGTGACAGAGAAAAATTAGGCTGCAAAGATTACATTATTTACTATCTCACTCATTACAGTAAAGGTGTGGTGACCTCTGTGGTGAACTATGATTTCTATCATTTTACTTTTAATTTAGTAGGTACATTTTATTTATTTTTATGTCAATTTTTTATTTTTTATTTTATTTTATTTTTCTCATATTGTGGGTTTTTTTTTTAATTTATATTTTTACTTTATTTTACTTTACAATACTGTATTGGTTTTGCCATACATTGACATGAATACACCATGGCAATTTTTTAAATTGAAGTAGAGTGATTTACAATATCAAGATAATTTCAAGTATACAACACCAAATTTCAGTTTTATATGTACACACACACACACTTCCTCCCCCCCCACACATATATATAACATATGTAAGTATTATATATATATATATATATAATAAAAAGAATGCTAGCACATATATATATATATAATACATACTAATTGACTTAAATATATTATATTATATAATATATATATTATATATAATATATATATGTGTATGTGTATTCTTTTGGGCATTCTTTTCCCATATAGATTTTTATAAAATATAGTGTATAGTTCACTAGTATAGTATAGTGGCTTCTTGATGGTCATTTATTTTATATATAGCAGTGTGTATATGTTAATCTTTGAACTATGATTTCTTGATAGTGGGAGATTCTGACTATAACAAACAGTCTCATTACAAACATGTAAGAATGGAATGATGAAATAATGTTTTAAAACCTGCATTTTCTTTGCCGTCTTCTTTCTTCATGTATATTTTTCTATTATGTACACGACTTTGGTTGAATTTGCTGCATTTTCTCCACTAATGGTGATTTAAGTCAACTAGCATGACCAGCGTACATGTGTTTTAGAGGTTGACTTCTTGAGCAAAGTTGAAAAGGAAATAGATCAAAATTATTTGTTACTGTTTTGCTCTTCTATATACATTAGAGAAATATTTTGCTTTCAAATAATTTTTTGAGAAGATCTAACAGAATTCAAACTTTTGAACTGTGGTGTTGGAGAAGACTCTTGAGGGTCCCTTGGACTGCAAGGAGATCCAACCAGTCCATTCTGAAGGAGATCAGCCCTGGGATTTCTTTGGAAGGAATGATGCTAAAGCTGAAACTCCAGTACTTTGGCCACCTCATGCAAAGAGTTGACTCACTGGAAAAGACTCTGATGCTGGGAGGGTTTGGGGGCAGGAGGAGAAGGGGATGACAGAGGATGAGATGGCTGGATGGCATCATGGATTCGATGGGTGTGAGTCTGAGTGAACTCCAGGAGTTGGTGATGGACAGGGAGGCTTGGTGTGCTGTGATTCATGGGGTCACAAAGAGTCGGATATGACTCAGTGATTGAACTAAACTGAACAGAATTCAAACATCTATGTTCAAGAAAGAACTGTTTATTACTATTCTCTGTGCTTTGTAACCACTACTGGTTTCCAAGGAAACAGAGACGTCACAATTGTTACACTAACCAGCTGAATCTTTGCCATTTTTCTGTGTTTGTCTATATGTGATTTATAAGATTTGTGAACTGAAAACATATTTGGCAATATGACTATAAAATTTCTCATATGATTATTACCAATATGTAATTATGTTTCTCCCTTAGGCAAAATTAAGTCTCTTTCTGAAGGAAATAAAAATTAAAAGAGAAATGTTAATAATAAATCTTACTCTGTAGGGTTTCAGAGTGGATTAAAAGAGTGTTCATCAAGCCCTTAGCACAGAGCCTGACATTTTAACAGGTGTTCAATAAATGTTATACTTATTAACAGTAGTAATAACATTTCCTTGTAAGTCTTTCTTGTATCCTTGACAACTTAGGCTACTATAACAAAATACAATAAACTGGGTGACTTGTTAACAAAAAAAGTTTTGATTTCTCACATTTCTGGAGTTTGGAGATTGTTTATCATGGTCCAGCATCATTGAGTTCTAGTTCGGATCTTCTTCCAGTTTTCAGATGCTCACTTCCTAGTGTATCCACATACGGCAGAAAGAGAGTGAGCTTGGTCTCTGATGATCTCTTTTAAGGGAACTAGTTTCATTTGTAAGGCCTGTTCTCTCAAAGGCCCTACCTCCATACCATTACATGGGGTGTGTTAATATTTCAACATATGAATTTTGACGGGACAAAAGCATCCAAATCATAACACTTAGCCTATGCTCAGGAAAAAAAAAAAAAAAAAAAAAAAACAAGAAAGAAAGAAAAAAATGTTAAAAAAAAAAAAGACTCCAGAGCAACTCCTATATAGACATGTGATTCAATGTGAGGTCAATTATTTTATAGGCTACAAAGTATGATTATATCAGGTCAGTTTATTTCTCTTCCTTGGTTCTCATCTCATTGCAGCAAAACCTCAGAGTGGTGGACCCAAAGGTGTAGAACAACAGACCAGTTACAACTCAGTTCAACTCAAGCAGACAGGTCTCTTACTAGACACTTCTGAAGGAGTCCTCCTTATCCTTCTTATCAATCATGCTTGGCTTCAACCTTTTAGACTTCCTGTCTCCACCTTTTAGTTATTCCCAGTACAAGGTAGAGCTTGTGTCCACCACCAGTAATGAAAGGGAATGAAAATGGGCACACACTCAAGGCCAACTGACAATTTCAAGTTACATAATTTCAAGTTGTATGATAGCAGACTGCATTGTTTATATCTTCCTATATGTCTTCCCATGATTCAGTCTGTTATAATTAGATGTAGAATACCCATGAGCCCTTAATTGACTCCTAACTGCTTAAAGTTACTTGAAGAGGGCCCTGTGTATCCACTGTGTGCCTAGGGCACATGTGCAGGAGTTGAAAAGTCTCTGTGGTTATTTTGCAGTGTATCTCTGAACTCTCCTGGGTGTGTCTGTGATGGAGTTTAGAGATCAGCATGCATCCCTTTCAGCCAGGCTCCTCTGCTAACTTCCTACCTAACAACTGGATAAATAAAAGATTGACAGGCACCGTAAGACCTGGCATAAAGAGGAGGTATAGGATAGAGCTGATGTGATAAGAAAAGAAGGCAGCTTCACAAGCGTTTTCATGCACATTTTTAATCAGATGAACTCTTCATTAAGAAAGAACATTTTACTAAGCGAGTAGAATTCATTACTTAGTTTTTTCAAAATGCTTTACTTAAAAATAAATTGATTTCTTATATCTTTATAACATGTAATTAAAGCATTGTTTTAATAAACATATAAGTAAGCTGTTTTATATTTCAGAGTATTTCTATTTAATTGATGTTTCTAAAGCATCAACAATGATCAAATAATCTAAATATGCACACCTTCTAAAATTAGACAATCACAGAAAATATTTTTTTTTAAAGGCTAAAAACTATGGCTCTAGTTTTTCCCACCTTAGGAGAAAGGAAATATTTCCCTTTGAGACCTGGAGATAGAGTCTTCCACAATATAAAAGTAATAGTAATGAACAAATTTCACATTGACAATTGTTTTTATTCCTTTAGCTTTGTAAACTAATGGGAAAATTTACTAATTGGTCATCGTTATCATTTAGATCATGGCTTCATAATAGTGGATCTGATGGCACCTTGGCATAATAATAAGTTAAACAGATTTTCTTATTACCATATTTCACCAAAAACACACAATATACCACAGCTTGAGGACCGTAGCAAAATCCCCATGGTTCCTTCTGTACCCCATCAGTCACAAGTAGTCTTTCTTCTCCTTGTCTAAACTAGCTTTAAAATGGCTTCTTCTTCTTATTATTATTAAAGCCTTAGGTATTCAGGCTTTCCTTTGTAACTCAGTGTTTTTCTTTCTTTAATTGCAATAGAAATATCGTTTTTTTAATACTTCAATTATCATTGTTCTTCTCACTGTAACTAACTCATAGATACAATAGTTTAAAAAAAATACTAGTTGGATTTTTGAAAAAAGATTTAATTATAGCCCAAGCTAAAAACAGAGTCCCTGTTTATGACACTGATTTAATTAGCAAAATATCTGCTGCTGCTGCTGCTGCTAAGTTGCTTCATCGTTTCTGACTGTGTGACCTCAGAGACGGCAACCCACCAGGTTGCCCCGTCCCTGGGATTCTCCAGGCAAGAACACTGGAGTGGGTTGCCGTTTCCTTCCCCAATGCATGAAAGTGAAAAGCGAAAGTGAAGTCGCTCAGTCGTGTCCGACCCTCAGCGACCCCATGGACTGCAGCCTTCCAGGCTCCTCTGTCCATGGGATTTTCCAGACAAGAGTCCCGGAGTGGGGTGCCATTGCCTTCTCCGAGCAAAGTATCTAGGAGAATGCAAATTAGCTAAACTTACCTTTAAGATTAGAAAACATGGTCAAGTTAGCTAGACAATGAATATCTGTGGGTGATCCTTTACGTCAGTTCATAAGTTAAGCTTTTAGTTGAGTTTTGATGTTTTAAGAAAGCTGTGCTGCTGCTGCTGCTAAGTCGCTTCACTCATGTCCAACTCTGTGTGACCCCCTAGATGGCAGCCCACCAGGCTCCCCTGTCCCTGAGATTCTCAAGGCAAGAACACTGGAGTGGGTTGTCATTTCCTTCTCCAATGTGTGAAAGTGAAAATTGTAAGTGAAGTCGCTCAGTCTAGTGATTTCCTGTTGAGAAAAAAAAAAAAAAGTGAAACAAAATGTAAACTGAGTGAAATAGGTAGAATGTGAAAGTGAATTTCTTTTACTTTAAAAATTTTATCTGTGTTCATCTGGGAAATTTTGAACACATTTATGAGTGCATGCATGCTCAACTGCATCTGACTCTGCAACCTCATGGACTATATATCCTGCCAGATTCTGTAGTCCATGAACTCTTCCAGGCAAAAATACTGAAGTGGGTTGCCATTTCCTATTCCAGGGGATATTCCTGACCCAAGGATCTCACCTGCATCTCCTGCACCTCTTACATTGGCAGGTAGATTTTTTTTACCACTGCACCACTTGGGAAGCCCTTACAATTGCTTTACAATGTTGTGTTAGTTTTTGCTGTACAACAAAGTGAATCAGCTCTAAGTACACATATAACCCCTCCCTCTTGGACCTCCCACCCTATAATATTTTAAATTTTAAACTGTGCTGTCATAAAATTATAATTAAAAATTCAGGCTTCTCAGGTGGCTCAGCCTGCCATTGCAGGACCTGCAAGAAAGGCAAGTTCAATCCCTGGGTGAGAAAGATCCACTGGAGGAGGAAATGGCAACTAACTCTAGTATTCTTGCCAGGATACCATGGGATTGCAAAGAGTCAGACACAACTGAGCACACTAATAATGCTGTATTAGAATATCACACATAACTAAATCCAATCTACTTTATAAACAAGACCCAACAAGTAACAACTGAACTATAGAGAAATATGTCTATAAAGGTCAAGAATGCATATTTATTTTGGATGTCATGTTCACTGAAAGTAATTTAAGTCACTAAAATCATGAGTCAGTTACTGTCTGATATATATAAAGTTGAAAGTTGTACCTAATTACTTGTGGAGACTGTATTTTAATCATGAAATTTCTTAATGTCAGGCTGTGTCTATTCACTAGGAACCTAGAAATGTCAGGCCTTATCATGTATGGAACTCTTTTAATAAGTCACAATGATGCACATAAACTTAATATTTTCCCTCTATATTGACATAGATATGGACTAATGGAATATATAAATAGGATTTACTGAGTCCTTTTCTGAAACTCAACCAATGCATTCTGTAAATCTGAAAACTTGGTAAAGATAAAATATTAAAGATGAAATTAGTCGGTAGAGTTGATCGGTAGTGTCTGATGTTTTGAGACCCATGGACTGCAGCACATCAGGTTTCCCTGTCCATCACCAACTCCCAGAGCCTACTCAAACTCATGTCCATTGAGTCAGGGATGCCATCCAACCATCTCATTCTCTGTTGGCCTCTTCTCCTCCTGCCTTCAATCCTTCCCAGCATCAGAGTCTTTTCCAATGAGTCAGCTCTTCACATCATGTGACCAAAGTATTGGAGTTTCAGCTTCAGCATCAGTCCTTCCAATGAATATTCAGGACTGGTTTCCTTTAGGATGGACTGATTGGATCTCTTTGCTGTCCAAGGGACTCTCAAGAGTCTTCTCCAACACCACAGCTCAAAATCATCAATGCTTCAGTGCTCAGCTTTCTTTATAGTCAAAATCTCACATCCATACATGACTACTGGAAAAACCATAGGGTTGTTAGATGGCCCTTTGTTGGCAAAGCAGTGTCTCTGCTCTTTAATGTGCTGTCTAGGTTGGTCATAACTTTTCTTCCAAGGAGCAAACTTCTTCCAATTTCTTTCATGGCTGCAGCCACCATCTGCAGTGATTTGGGAGCCCCCCTCCAAAAAATAAATAAATAAATAAAGTCTGTCGCTATTTCCATTGTTTCTCATCTGTTTGCCATGATGTGATGGGGCCAGATGCCATGATCTTAGTTTTCAGAATGTTGAGTTTTTAAGCCAGCTTTTTCACTCTCCTCTTTCACTTTCATCAAGAGGCACTTTAGTTCTTCTTCACTTTCTGCTATAACGGTGGTGTCATCTGCATATCTGAGGTTATTGATATTTCTCCCAGCAATTTTGATTCCAGCTTGTGCTTCATCCAGTCCAGCATTTCTCATGATGTACTCTGCATATAAGTTAAATAAGCAGAGTGGCAATATACAGCCTTGATGTACTCCTTTCCTGATTTGGAACCAGTCTGTTGTGCCATGTCGAGTTCTAACTGTTGCTTCTTGACCTGTATACAGATTTCTCAGGAGGCAGGTCCTGTGGTCTGGTATTCCCTCTCTGATTTAGTTTAATATTAGCTAAATTAATATATTTACTTTTGCCAATATTACAAATACACCTATTTTATTATTTTGTGTGTTTAACATAGTCCAATAAAGTGTCAGTTTTTATCTTCATTTTATAGTTAAGAACACTAAGGACAAAAGAATGAAGTCACACATGATGGATTGTTACAGGGTTACTCAGCTGAGAAAAAACTAGTTCTATGACCTCTGACTCCAAGTTGTGCAACCTTTCCAATACACCACAACACCTTACTATCAGTTGTTGTGCTTTTAATTAATATTTGTTGAGCCAAACTTTTGTTTTTTTAGATCCATGATGTAATCCATTGTCATTTTTATTATATTAACACTATGCCATCAGGCAATATGGATTTACGTTTGATAGTGAATGATCAAAAATTCTATATATTTGGAGTTGGTTAAGTGCAAGATAGAAACATTTACAAGCCAAGAATGCAATTAATTTCCATATCATAGAATTAGATTCCTGTGACCTGAGCCTGAATGAATGGTGAACAGACCCTTTAGTGTTTCTTACAGCCTTTCTCTGGGTTAGCATATTATTTATGGGAGCCAATTTCAGCCTTTCTCAATCATCTTAAGAGTATATATGTATAGCGGAACCAATACAATATTGTAAAGTAAAAAATAAATAAATAAATAATAATAAAAATTAAAGAAAGAGTATATATGGTTATATGGAACAATAATACTTTTCAGTTGAATTGCATTTTGCAATTTTTAAACAGCTTGATCTGATATGAATCTTGTGAAGTTGGGTCACATTTTATAACTCATTTTGGATATGAAAAACTAGGATTATAGGAATAGCCCATGTACAAAGATCCTGAGCAATGGATTTGAAGCTGGAGCTCAGTTTTCTTGACAGTTGGGTCTGTGTTTCTTCTACTGTAGTGCCTCACTCTTGCTCCAGCTTTTCTTAGTGCTTCTGAAAAAATGGCATTTTGTGATAGAAGAGTGGCAGCAACATAGTTTTCAATTATATTCAAGAGAGGGTACATTCTCTGTACAATTTCAGAATGCTCCCTTGGTTATTCACCAGGTATTGTGCAATATCACAGAATTCTTTGCAATAAAATTGAAACTTAATTCCAAGATAATGCACAAAAGACATGCTTTCTGGGAGATTAAACTTCAGAAAAGTCAGAGAACATTTGTACTTCAAGGCACTGGCTCCTGCCTTGTGCCACTACCATGTGAACTTTAGGTTAAATTGTTATTAGACTATTGGTTAAATCAATGAATTTGGGTCTCAGCATGACTTATTCAAATTAATATATTGAAAAGTGTCACTGTCACAGTCATCTCAATTTATGACAAGAAAATAGAACACTTGTCTTGAAACAAAAACATGCAAGCAGGGGAAAAAAATGCTGAAACTGGCTATGTCTATCATCAAAAATGGTTTCCCATATGGCACTAGTGGTAAATAACTCACCTGCCAATGCAGGAGATGTGACACGATTCCTGGGTTGGGAGATCCCCTGGAGAAGGAAATGGCAACCCAGTCCAGTATTCCTGCCTGGAGAATCCCATAGACCGAGGAAACTGGCAGGCTACAGTGCACAGGGCCACGAGTTGGACACAACTGAAGGGACAGCACAGCACATAGTCAAAAATAGTTTATTCATGAGTTAACTGCCTATATAGAGTGACAGGAATTGACTCCAGAGTCACATTTCCAAGAGACAGAACAACCCTGTACCCAGAAAGAAAGAAAGATGCATAAGGAAAGAACAAAGTGATAATCTGATGAAGAGCTCACTAATTAGAGTAAATAGATATTGTGTTCCAAAAAAGAAATCTTGAGATAAATATCACTAAGTTGAATCTGTATATTAAAGATATCTTCTTGTTGAATTGCATATTATGTAAATGTCAACTGTATGTTCGATCATAAGCAGAATATTATAATATTTAAAACAGGATAGATTACTTGGATGTGTGATAATCTTTAAGGCTCTAACAGATGAATGTATGTGGCACATTGTATCATCAACCACCATATCCTAATCATGAGCAGCATTTGACTTTACTGCCCCCCACCCCCTGCTTTTAGCTGAAAATTTTCCTTATGTATGGATATTTTTCTGTATTTTTAAACTTAAAATGAGAAAATATTCTATGAAGGTGTATTCAGCATCTATATTTTTAAACAGAAATTTAATCTAAAACAAGTAGCATACTGTTCAGGAAACCAGTATATTCAGCACTGGGCACAGTTGTAGGAATTGCAAGTTCCTTTTCGGTCATTTCATATTTTGCATTTCAATATCATCTCACTATCCAATTAGCTGTAATAACACTCCTTGGCTGAACTTCATGTTACCGCCCCAACTTTGCCCTAATTTATTTTATTGTCTAGTTTTCCATTAATTTTTAATTCATCTTATCTGTTTTCTTTTTATAGTGACATTCTCTCTTCCAAGTTTGTATTTATGCTCTCACCACTGCTTAAATATCTTGTTCCCACTCTGGAGCTCTCAATATATTTTTTTTCTTTAAGTTTCAACTGAATTTATCTTCTCCCTTAAAGTAGTTTCTACTTCCAAATAGGCTTGAGGTCACCAATTTAATCCTAATTACAGACATCTGCAGGAGGTTACAACTAACAAGAGTCTTTTGTGAGCAATTTCTCTCTATTTCTTGCTTCTTACTGTGAAGCAGAATAGGCAATGATTCTAGGAACTGGTGACAAAACAGGCAGACATTTTCTTGATAAATGGTCACTTTGTCAGGATAAAACAGCCACTCTGATAGTGCTTTGTCTATATTTAGTGAGTAAATTTTGAGAACTCAGGTAGCATCGAAGTAAAGATTTAAAGAGGCAGGTTCTACATTTATAGCAGTTAATTACATAAAAATGCAATCCATTTGTATTAACAAAATTTCTATTATAGTAATAACTTCATCATTAAGTTCTTTCTGTAAAATATTCAGAGTGATTTTGGTTGTCATAATTCAAAGAACTTTGTCAGATTACAAAGTCCCAAAATCTGATGATCCTGAGAACATACAGTTCAGTTATCATGAGACATCCAGTCTACAATTTTTCTTATTTTGAATTTCAGAGATTATGAATAAACGTTAAAAAACAAATTCATTAAAATTCCAGGAAAAAATTACATGTGTCCTTGCTTTGGGAATGCTGGAATATATATCCATTTTTCAACAAATAAATATGATTAAATGCACAGTAGTTTCTTTAATATAGTATTATGGAAACTCAAGAAAGATCCACTTTACCTGAGGAACAGCTACTTAAAATTATATATTTAATTGAGAAATTATATATATATATATATATATATATATATATATTTAAATAAATATTCCCACACTGCCTTCACGTACACTGATTTAGCAATACAAAAACTTCTGAGCTCTGTGTTAATATTTGTCCATAAAAGTTTACTTTGTCTTAAATTTACTGAAAATTGTTTACCTACCAAATAAAAGGAAGTTAAATTATTGCTTTTTTCCAACAAGCTTTTAGTGAATTCTGTTTCAGGATATGTGGCCTCTATGATACAAAGAAAAGTAATATCAGTTACTGCTCTCAAGAAACCCATAGTATAATAGGATAAAAACAATATCTAAAGTTTATGTAGTGCTTTATTGATTATATATTTTACTTATTTTTTATTAGTGCTGCTTTATAGATGAGAAAATTGAATTTCATAAGTCAAGCTGTTTCCACAAAATCACAGTTATGTAGTGCAAAACCTATCTTTAATTTAAGGTCTTATGCCTCTGAAGAAGAGGCACTCTATCTTAGGGATATTACCTTATTTTAATGGGCAGTGAAATCCCTAAGATTATCATTTTTTTTCTTTATTAATGCTTTTAATTTGATCTATTTCATGTTTCAAAGTTTTTCAGGTGGGGGAGAAATAGGATCAACATTGTGCTATCCCAAAGACTCTTTAAAAATAGCAAAGAGTTACAGAAAAACTCAGAGTCAATTATGCTGCTGCTGCTGCTGCTGCTGCTGCTAGGCCACTTCAGTCATGTCTGACTCTGTGAGACCCTATGGACAGCAGTCCACCAGGCTCCTCTGTCCATAGAATTCTCCAGGCAAGAATACTGGAGTGGGTTGCCATTTCCTTCTCCAAGATTCATTTATAAAAGGAGCCAAATCAGACAGGTAAGCAGCATTCATTATTAACTCTTCTCTGTGAAACAGCTGTGATTGCGTGCTTACCTAAATTTCTAGTTAGTACAAAAAGTTTTTGTTTTTATTTTTAATGAATCTAAATTCACTCAAGATCTTACAGCCCCAAGGGTGCTGATAGTTCCACTAAAAAAAGGAAAAATGCTAGTTTGGGAAACAGGTGACTGATGGAAAGACAAAACTAATTTGAGGGGAAGTAAAGTTTCTGTACTCTCCTAAAAAAGATATGTTAAAAATCGATATGAGTTGGTTGAGCTAACTAGCCTGTTTAGAGAGATAGATCTCAGCTCACTGTAAGAATTAATTTTTTCTAAAAATTGCAATTGATTATGAATAGAATAAGCTGACTCTGAAGCAGCCAGATTCCTATCATTGGATGTTTCCAAAAAAGCTATATGAAAACGTATGGAGAGAGTGGTCCTCGTGTGTGGTAGAGGATTGAAAGTGACAATCTTGAATTTCCCTTCCGCTCTACTTTTTTAGCACTATTCCTAGGTTAGCTCTTTTCTCTTTCCTCTATTAAAAGAGTGGTAATTTGGAAAAAAGAAATGAGGAGGAAAGCAGGTATGAGGTATGAGGAGAAATGGAAAATTAGGAAAATAAATGCTTAAGGGTGAGCCCTGATGGCTCAGATGGTACAGAATGCACCTACCATGCTGGAGACTGGGGTTTGATCCCTGGGTTGAGAAGACCCCCTGGAGGAGGGCACGGGCACCCACTCCAGTTTTCTCGCCTGGAGAATCCCATGGACAGAGGAGCCTGGCGGGCTACAGTCCATGAGGTTGCAGACGGACACGACTGAGCAACTAAGCACAAGAACAGCACCAAGGGTACTGAATCTTAGCAGGAATGGGCCAGTAAAAAATGACTGCTAAATATATCATATCTTTTGCTTAAGCCACATAGCAACCCCAAGTTCAGGCCTCTATGATGTTATGGTATTAGATATATCTTTTCAAGATGCCAGGATAACCATCAACATTCGGTCTGACCACTTTCACGTATGCTTCTTCACCCATGGACTATAGAGAGCACAACAAAGAAGCAACACTACAATAAATGTAAATAAATCTGCAAGTTTCTGCACATAGGCTTGGGATGTTTCTTGTCTACCTTGCTTTCAACTCCACGTGACTTCAGTATTGTCTCCTATTCTCCTTTTTCCTATTTAACGAAATGATTTCCTTCTGATTCTAACATACCTTTTTTTTTTTTTTTTTTTTTTTCAGGGAAATCCTGCCTCTCTATTCTGGCATATTCAAAGGGGAAGTCATCTAAGTTACACTCTCTATATACTTGATTTGGTCTTTTCAACCCAATTCATATGCAAGACATGGTCTGGTGACCACTCCCTATGAATCTCCAAAGTCAAACTGTTTCTGTTTTTCCTAGGCCTAAAGAAATTTGCTGATCTCTGTCTATGGCCATCTAATTTTAATAGGGATGCATCCTATACTCTCCTAAAACTATCTTTGGGAAAAGAAAGGTGAAGAAACTCTATAATTAAGAAATCGAACACTGAAAAAACATTCTCTTTCTCTTGAGGTAGAGAATAGCATGTTGACCTGTATATCAGTGACTCTGAGGGAAATGTGAAATCAATCAATGAATATCCACAGTCTTACTACGTTTTCTAGTCACATCAGTTTACTTATCTTTTACTTCAAATTATTAAAAATATTGTGCTTAGCATATATAAATGCTTTACATATATAAATGCTATGATATGAGAATGAGCTATAGAGTACATCTTAAAGTTTGCACAGGGATACGGGAAGACTCACTTTTACATTACAGACATCATAGGAATTATTCCAGTGAGTTATTATAATTCTGCTTTGACTTTTCCTTTACTCTTTTCTCATTGGCCAAGAATAGCTGAACCTCTCTCTTCAGAGGTCATCAAATATGAAATTGCTCTGGTAAGTTGCTGGAACCACAACTTAAATGAGGGCAGATTTAGCATTTCTCATACTATCACTGTGTTTCACTATTTTGATTACAAAACACAAAATTAGCAGATATGTCTAAACAAGTAAGATACTAATTGGAAGCAAACACTAGTGCACTTTATATACTTAAAACTAGACTTGGAAATTTTTATTCTATGAGTGAGTAGCATATATTAAGGAAATTCTCTTGATTCTGTATATAAGCATATATAATATTTGTCTTTCTCTGTCTGATTTACTTCACTTAATATGATAATCTCCAGGTCCATCTGTGTTTCTGCAAATGACATTATTTCATTTTTTAATGACTGAGTAATATTCCACAACTTCTTTTTGTATTCCTCTGTTAATATACATTTAGGTTGCTTCATGCCCTGGCTAATTTAAAGTGTTTCAATGAATATTGGTAGTCATATTTCCTTTTGAGCCATGTTTTTCTCTGGATATGTGCCCAGGAGTGGGATTGCTGCTTCCTATAGTAACTTTGTTTTAGTTCTTTAAGGAACCCTTTCTCTCCATAGTGGCTATACCAATTTATTTTCTAACTAAAGCATAGGTGGGTTCCCTTTTCCACACCCTTTCCAGCATTTATTGTTTACAGATTTTTTGATGATGGACCTTCTGACTGGTGTAAGTAGATATCTCATTGTAGTTTTCATTTGTATTTCTCTAAAAATTAGCTGTGTTAAAGCATCTTCTCATGTGTCTCTTGGCCATCTTATGTCCTCTTTGAATAAATGTCTATTTAGGTCTTATGCCCATTTTTTATTGTTATTTTATTGTATGTATTTTTTTTTTGAGCCATATGTTGTGCAATTGCTCATTCATGTTTGATTCTGTGTGACCCCATGGACTGCAGCATGCCAGGCTTTCCTGTCCTTCACCATCTCTCTGAGCATGCTCAAATTCATGTCCATTGAGTCAGTGATGGCATCCAGCCATTTCATCCTGTATTGTCCCCTTTTCCTCCTGCCTTTATTCTTTCCTAGTCCCAGGGTCTTTTCTAAAGAGTCAGTACTTCACAAGTGGTCAACGTAATGGAGCTTCAGGTTCAGCATCAGACCTTCCAACAAATGTTCAGCGTTGATTTCCTTTAGGATTGACTGGTTTGATCTCCTTGCTGTCCAAAGGACTCTCAAGAGTCTTTTCTAACATCACAGTTTAAAAGCATCAATTTTTTGGTGTCCAGCCTTCAAAAAATTTATGGTCCAACCCTCCCATCTGTGCATGACTACTGAAAAAGAATCATAGATGTGACTGTACAGACCTTTGTTGGCAAGTGAGTTGTTTATAAATTATGAGACTAGTACTCTGTCAGTCACAGCATTTGTAAATATTTTCTCCCTCTATGGGTTGTCTTTTTTGTGTATGTGTGGTTTTCTTTGTTCTGCAAAAGTTTTTGAATTTAATTTGGTCCCATTTGTTTATTAATGTTTCTATTTCCATTTCCATTACTCTGGGAGATGCCTCAATAAAGATCTTGCTGTGATTTATGTCAAAAAAATTTCTGTCTATGTTTTTCTCTAAAGGTTTTATAATGTCTGATCTTATATTTAGGTCTTTAATCCACCTTGAGTTTATTTTTTGTATATGATGGTATGAAATGTTCCATTTTCTTTCCTTCTTTTTTAAATATAGTTTTCCCAGCATCACTTATTGAAGAGACTATCTTTCCTCCATTATATTGTCATGCCTCTTTTGTCATAGATTAATTGACCTTAGGAGAATGGGTGTTACTCTGGACTATTTCTGGTTTTGTGCCAACAACATTACTGTTTTGATGACAATAGTTTTGTAGTATATTCTGAAGTCAGGAAACCTGACTCCTCCAGTTCCACCTTTCTTTCTCAAGATTGCTTTGACTGTTTGTGGTCTTGGGTGGTGGTGGTTTGTTTGCTAAGTAATGTCTGAATCTTATGACCTCATGGAATGTAGCCTGCCAGGCTCTTCTGTCCATGGGATTTCCCAGGCAAGAATACTGGAATGGGTTGCCATTTCCTTCTCCAGGGGATCTTCCTGACCTGGGAATTGAACCCAGGTCTCCTGCTGAGGTCTTTGTGTCTCTGTACAAATTTTAAGGTTTTTTTTTTTTTTTTTTTAATCTAGTTCAAAAACAAAAGGCTATTGGTAATTTGGTAGAATCATATTGAATCTGTAGATTGCCTTGAGTAGCACAGTCATTTTAACAATGTTGATTCTTCCAATCCAAGAACATGACAGATCTTTCCATCTGTTTGTGTCATCTTTGATTTCTTTCATAAGTGTTTTATTGTTTTCAGAGACAAGTCTTGTGTTTTTAGATAGGTTTATAGCTAACCATTTTATTCTTTTAGATGCAAACATATTTATCAGCAGACAGGAAAAAACTCACAGACTTAAATGATAAACTTATGGTTTCCAAGGGGGAAAGTTGTGGGGAAGGGATAGATTGGCATTTTGGGATTGTCATGTTCACATTGATACATTTAAAATAGATAAACAACAAGGACCTACTTAAAAAAACACACACACACACACTTAAGATTAATTCATGAATTAAAATAAATAATAAATAAAGTGAATAATTTAGCTTTGTGATTGAGCAAAGATTCTTTCATTCAAACTATGGCTTTTCCATTTGCATATATATGATATTTATTAAGTTTCTTAAATGTACTCTGCTTCAAAAAATTGTTATTGTTATTCAGTCATGTCCAACTCTTTGTGAACCCATGAACTGCAGCATGCCAGGCTTCCCTGTCCTTTTCTATCTCCCAGAGTTTGCTCAAACTCATGTCCATTGAGTTGGTGATGCCATCCAACCATCTCTTCCTTTGTGACTCCCTCTCCTCCTGCCCTCAATGTTTCCTAACATCAGGATTTTTTCCAATGAGTCAACTCTTTGCATCAGGTGTTGGTTGGAGCTTCATCTTCAGCATCAGTCCTTCCGATGAATATTCAGAGTTGATATCCTTTAGAATTGACTGGTTTGAACTCTGTGCTGTAAAGGGAATCTCAAGAGTCTACTCCAGCACCACAGTTTGAAAGCATTGATTCTTTAGAACTCAGTCTTCTTGATGGTCCAGCTTTTACATCCATACACGACTACTGAAAAACCATAGCTTCAACTATACAGACCTCTGTTGGCAAGATGATGTCTCTGCTTTTTAATATGCTATCTAGATTTGTCATAGCTTTTCTTCCAAGGAGCAAGAATGTTTTAATTTCATGGCTGCAGTCACCATCTGCAGTGATTTTGGAGCTCCCCCAAAATAAAGTCTCTCACTGTTTCCATTGTTTCCCCTTCTGTTTGCCATGAAGTGATGGGACCAGATGCAATGATCTTAGCTTTCTGAATGCTGAGTTTTAACCCAGCTTTTTCACTCTCCTCTTTCACTTTCATCAAGAGGCTCTTTAGTCCTCTTTACTTTCTGCCATTAGAGTGGTGTCAGCTGCATATCTGAGGTTATTGATATTTCTCCCAGTGATCTTGACTCCAGCTCGTGCTTCATGCAGCCTGGCATTTAACATGATATACTCTGCAGGTAAGTTAAATGAGCAGGGTGACAATATATAGCCATTATGTACTGCATTCTCAATTTTGAACCAGTTCATTATTCCATGTCTATTTCTAACTGTTGCTTCTTGACCTGCATACAGGTTTCTCAGGAGGTAGGTAAGGTGTTCTCCTATTCCCATCTCTTTATGAATACAGTCAATAGTTCTGTTTCTTTCTTTTTTTTTTTTTTTCTTGCCCTAAGAAATACTGTTGAATAAGGCAAATGTAAAGCCTGGAGAGAAAACAAAAACGGCACCAACAGCTAAGCAACTGTTTGCATTCTTTAGAGAACAACTATCACCACCAAGGTTTCTGAAGCTCAGACTGAAGGGAAAAATACATTGCATCAAAGTAAATTCCACATTTGCCTCTCTATCTCCTGATCATTTATTTGCTGATTCTCAGTGATAGGGAGGAAAGGTGAAGAGAATGTAGAACAATTGAGTTATGACAATCTTTCTCTGATGGGAGAAACAGAGTCTGGGAAAACCAAGGAAACCATAACTTGAGGGAAAATAATCTTCACACAGAGTGCAGAGAATTAAACTTCAAATTCTGTATGCAATTTTGCTTGAAGCATTTGCCAACTTCTAGAGTGCACTGGATTCACATGAAACACTGAGAAATAACACTTTCATAGCACTATCGAAGCATTTTTAAAAGGACCATTCCAAAAAAAGTTAGACTCAGGGAAACACTACAATTGAGAACTTCAAAGGGCTAGCCTTATCAATGGTTACACTGTAAAAAAATAAGGACCATGCTTCAAGGCAAAATATAACTAAAACAGGATTTAAGAAACCTGTAATCTACTCTCCACTGTATGAAAATGATCTGGTCGGTCATACTCTAATGACATGCAAACATCACAGCAAATTTCTTCTGGAGGATGATAATGTTGTTCATGCTCATTAAAATACTTCTTATCTATGAAGTTCTGTTTTAAAAATATATTTACCATGGAAGGAAATGAAACACAATAACCAAAAAGAAAAACACAAGGACAAATGTAAACAATCACGAGAGATTTGAGTTTTGTATTTATAAGACACAAAATTTCAATATAACTATGACTAATATATTTTAAAAAGAGAGAAGAAAATGTATCATTTAATCAGAGTACTGGTATATATAAAAATGCAATCTAGAAATAAAATATATAGTAACTATAATTAAGAAAATAATAGTTTCAAATGCAGTTTATAAACCAAAAAGTGAAGAATTAGTGAAATAGAAGGGAGTTCAGCAAGAAATTACTAGGTTGAAGCCAAAGTATACAAAAGAAAAACACACAGAAAATATGAAAGCCAAAGATAATAGGGTGAAAAGTCAGGATTTTTTTTTTTTTAATTTGTCCTTGAATTTGCAACAGAGACCTCTAAATAACTTATATTCAAAGAAAGTAAAAGGTAATTATTATTAGAAAGCCTTAAAAAAGAACATCAAGTCCCTGTTTAAAATAGCTTTCAAAATAACCCCAAACTAGAACAAACACACAGAAACACACACAACACAGACCCATTATTAGTTTGGTTAAAAAACTGAAAACTAAGGAAAAATCGAAAAACAGCCAAATAAAAATGATATTTTCTTCAAAGGTGAAATAAGGCAAATATCTTATGAAAAGCAGTGGAAACTAGAAAACAAGCAATATCCTAAAAAATATTGAGAGAAAATGCTCTCATTTTATAATTATATCCATGACAAACACTGTCTTCAAATAATTTTAAGAAATAATTTATAAATAAACAAAAATCTGAGATTCATCATGGGGGTGGTCAGACTAAAAGAAAAAAGAAACTATGAAAAGATGTTATCAAAGAGGTAAAAAAGAAAAGAATATTCATTGCTTAAAATAATAATAATGATGTATTATGGAGTTTCTCTTGTGGCTTCCCTTGTGACTCAGATGGTAAAGAATCTGCCTGCAATGCAGGAGATCTGGGTTCATCCCTGGGTTGGGAATGGCAACCCACTCCAACACTGTTGCCTGGAGAATTCCATGGACAGAGGAGCCTGGTTGGTTGCAGTCCATGGGGTTGCGAAGAGTCAGACATGACTGAGCAACTAATGCTTTCACTTTGTGTGATTTAAAATAGACCTATAAATCAAATACAATTTTCAAGGAAAATTTTAAGTTATAAACTTGTTAAATCTATATGCAGTGGGAAATCTTTATGTGTAAAGACTTCTAATAAATAACAAGAAAAAGTTAGTATTAATGACCTAGTATTCATCGTATGATGCTAGAAAATAATCACAAATTTAGTGCAAATAAATAAATAGAAAAGAGGTCAGTGAAACAGGCAAAAGGGAAAATTAACAAAGTCAAACATTAAAATTATCAGTGTAGGCTTTGTTCTGTAAGTCATGGTTATCAGTAGGAGAAACTACTATAAAATGTGTTTTGCTGACAGTAATAAGGGTGATAGGACTCCCTTCAGAAGAGAGGACATGAAATGGAGTTAATTACTGAATTTAATAGGCTACTACAGTTGTCTTACTACATAGAAAGCTAAAGGAGAAGCTAAGGGAGAATCCTACAAAGGATCTTAAACACGGCATCCTTATGATCAAAACAAGCAGCCAACAAACACTGCTCAGCTTGTACCGGAAGAAGAAATCAAAGAAGGGCAACGAGGAGGCTGAGGAAAGTTGTCACAATAAAAAGTCATGATTTCTGGCATAGTTTTCTAACCTGAGCCTGTTTTCAAATATAAAATCCATTGATTGAAGAGGAAACAAGGTCCCTAAGACATAGTACTCTGCAAAAACACAGAAGTATCTTCATCATTTGTCTCAGTCCTTCTCTTGAGAGATCTATAGCAGTTATTCAGGTTAATCAGTAGACCGAGAAAACCATATTATCTGACCATTTCAAGGACTATTGGACGACTATTTGATTTGTAATTTATCCCTGGAATCCCAAAGTATCATCATGGACCCCCTGGTAAAAGTTGGGTTCTCTGGATCTAGGTAATATACAGCATCTTGCAAAATTCTAGCTATAGTGTTATCTCTTGGGTTTTTTGATCCACTGGTGGTTATTTTTCTATTTCCCACACATATAATCAAAACACTTAACAATTGGTGTACTTGAACAATGATTCTTTAGCCTTTTGGATAAGAGCTGTTACGTTGGGGAGGAAGATGAAGTTGTCTCTGAAATGAAATCAATCCTTCAGCCAGGATGGTAAGTAAAAAAATATCATACACCAAGATGATAATGAACATTAGCACCTGACTTAAGATAATTTTGTCCTTTTTTAAAACAAAATTCTCTTCTTGGATTGATCCCTTGATCATTATATAGTGGTCTTCCTTTTTTTTTTTTTGTAACAGTTTTCATGGTTTACTACTGGAGCAGGTCAA
The DNA here is from genome assembly GCF_023091745.1 of Budorcas taxicolor. NCBI lineage: Eukaryota > Metazoa > Chordata > Mammalia > Artiodactyla > Bovidae > Budorcas > Budorcas taxicolor. The sequence goes on along the minus strand of NC_068924.1, from coordinate 3,276,893 downwards.
AACTGTATAATCTGGCACATCCCAATAACATGTACTTTAGAGCACTGTCCAATAGTATCAAGTATGTGTTACCGTGGTACCCTTTCATACTTTTTTAAACCCATGTTGAAATTCTGCTCTAACTTTTCTGTACTCGCTAGCTTCTTTTCCCACACTAAATTATATTCAGAAGTAAAGTGGCTATATCTTAATTGCCTTTCTTCCCTGTGCATTATCTAGTGATACAGAGGAAAGTGTTCAATTTTACATGCACAAATGAATCAATGTTTTCAAAAGTACCTAGCCCACAATGGAAATAAGAATCAACAATGGCCAGTTAAATCTGTTAGTTGAGTGCTGCCAGGAGGAGTTGTTGAGGGAGATACTATGGTCACATTCACTTTAGAAAGACAGGATTGGCTTGTTGTCTTTTACAGATTCTGTTTTCCTCATTAATTTTAGCAAAGGCTAATATTAAAATTAGTTGTTATCCCAGAAGCATAAAGAATGCTAGTAAATGGTACCGTAGACAATTTTCCTAGAGCAGAAAATATAATAACATTACAGTTGATCATTTGGACACAGATACAATAAATCTGGCCACCACAGCAATGCTGATTAATAATAAAAAGTCATGTTGAGTTCTGCTTTTCTATGCTATTGACAGTTACCTATAAATTCTTGCCAAACCACTATTCAGAAAACATATTTACAGCCCTGGTCTAACTTCTAAACCTAGAACTGGAAAAGGCACACTTTACTTCTTTGCAATGCAGAGAGTATATTTGTTTCAGTTTACATATTTATCAACCATTGAACTTTATTTTTAAATATCTAGAAAATCATATGTAAGAAATGAAAGGATTTTTAATATTATTCTTATTTGATTTTGTTACCTTAGAGTCTAATAAAGTTGGTCTGTATATTGGCTGTATAATAGGCTCTATATTGTATATAGGCTATGTAATAAGCCGCCTATGGTCTCCATACTTATATAACTTATGTGCAGAGTACATCATGTAAAATGCCAGGGCTGGATAAATCACAAGCTGCAATCAAGATTACTGGGACAAATATCAACAACCTCATATATGCAGATGATACCACTCAAATGGCCAAAAGTGAAGAGGAACTGAAAACCCTCTTAATGAAGGTGAAAGAGGAGAGTGAAAAAGCTGGCTTGAAAATCAGCATTGAAAACTAAGAACATGACATACAGTCCCATAACTTCATGGCAAATAGAAGGGACAAAAGTGTAAGTAGTGACAGATTTTATTTTCCTGGTCTTCAAAATCACTGTGGCTGGTGACTGTAGCCATTAAATTCAAAGATGCTTACACCTTGGAAGGAAAGTTATGATAAACCTAGACAACATTAAAAAGCAGAAACATCACTTTTCCAGATAAAGTCCATATAGTCAAAGTTACGGTTTTTCCAGGAGTTGTGTATGAATATGAAAGTTGGACCGTAAAGAAGATTGAATACTGAAGGATTGCTCCTTTCAGATTGTGGTATTGGAGAAGACTCTTGAGGGTCCCTTGGACTGCGAAGAGATTAAACCACGTCACTCCTAAAGAAATCAATCCTAAATATTCATTGGAAGGACTGATGCTAAAGCTGAAGCTCCAATACTTTGACCACCTGATGTGAAAAGCTGATTTATTGGGGAAAAAAAAAAAAAAAAAAAAAAAAACTGATGACAGGAGAGATTGGAGGCAAAAGGAGAAGGTTGTGACAAAGGATGCGATGTTTAGGTAGCATCACTGATGCAATGGACATGAGTTTGAGCAAACTCTGGGAGACAGTGAAGGAAAGAGGAGTCTTACGTGCGGTAGTTCCTGAGGTTTCAAACAACTGGACACAGCTTAGGGACTGAATAACAAGTTTGGTCTAGAGATATTATAGAACTCTACCCAAAAAGCATATAATCAGGTAGAATTCAGTGCCGTCAGGCACATTTAATTTTCCACTAATTCTACTCTTATGTTGCCTTATAGAGTCTCCATAGGATCTGATGTAGTGAAGATCAGGTATCCACCGTATTATAAAAGTTGATCCTAGTGGTATGCTCTGGGAGTAGCCCAGTTCAGATATGATTTTCCTCTTCAACTCAACTAGACTTCATGTAAAGTTGGGGGAAAAATTGCATGTAAAAACTTTTGTGGGGAATAGATTCTGTTTAGTTCTGAAAACTTTTTCCTCATGACAGCAAAAATGAAATGATCATTTAATGAAACTTATACATTTGACATCTATGTGAAAGTGCTGCAGTCAATATTCCAGCAAATTTGGAAAACTCAGCAGTGGCCACAGGACTGGAAACGTTCAGTTTTCATACCAATCCCAAAGAAAGGCAATGTCAAAGAATGCTCAAACTACCACACAATTTCACTCATCTCACACGCTAGTAAAGTAATGCTCAAAATTCCCCAAGCCAGGCTTCAGCAATACGTGAACCGTGAACTCCCTGATGTTCAAGCTGGTTTTAGAAAAGGCAGAGGAGCCAGAGATCAAATTGCCAACATACTCTGGATCATCGAAAAAGCAAGAGAGTTCCAGAAAAACATCTATTTTTGCTTTCTTGACTATGCCAAAGCCTTTGACTGTGTGGATCACAATAAACTGTGCAAAATTCTGAAAGAGATGGGAATACCAGACCACCTGACCTGCCTCTTGAGAAATCTGTATGTAGACCAGGAAGCAACAGTTAGAACTGGACATGGAACAACAGACTGGTTCAAACAGGAAAAGGAGTACGTCAAGGCTGTATACTGCACTCTGCTTATATAACTTATATGCAGAGTACATCATGAGAAACGCTGGACTGGAAGAAACACAAGCTGGAATCAAGATTGCCGGGAGAAATATCAATAACCTCAGATATGCAGATCACACCACCCTTATGGCAGAAAGCGAAGAGGAGCTAAAAAGCCTCTTGATGAAAGTGAAAGTAGATGTGTATAACGGACTTTTGGACTCAGAGGGAGAGGGAGAGGGTGGGATGATTTGGGAGAATGGCATTGTAACAGGTATACTATCATGTAAGAATCGAATCGCCAGTCTATGTCTGACGCAGGATACAGCATGCTTGGGGCTGGTGCATGGTGATGACCCAGAGAGATGTTATGGGGAGGGATGTGGGAGGGGGGGTTCATGTTTGGGAACACATGTACGCCCGTGGTGGATTCATGTCAATGTATGGCAAAACCAATACAGTATTGTAAAGTAAAATAAAGTAAAAATTAAAAAAAAAAGAAAAAAGAAAGTGAAAGTGGGGAGTGACAAAGTTAGCTTAAAGCTCAACATTCAGAAAACGAAGATCATGGCATCCGGTCCCATCACATCGTGGGAAATAGATGGGGAAACAGTGGAAACAGTGTCTGACTTTATTTTTCTGGGCGCCAAAATTACTACAGATGGTGACTGCAGCCATGAAATTAAAAGATGCTCACTTCTTGGAAGAAAAGTTATGACCAGCCTAGATAACATATTCAAAAGCAGAGACATTACTTTGCTGACTAAGGTCCGTCTAGTCAAGGCTATGGTTTTTCCAGTGGTCATGTATGGATGTGAGAGTTGGACTGTGAAGAAGGCTGAGCAGTGAAGAATTGATGCTTTTGAACTGTGATGTTGGAGAAGACTCTTGAGAGTCCCTTGGACTGCAAGGAGATCCAACCAGTCCATTCTGAAGGAGATCAACCCTGGGATTTCTTTGGAAGGAATCATGCTAAAGCTGAAACTCTAGTACTGTGGCCACCTCATGCGAAGAGTTGACTCATTGGAAAAGACTCTGATTCTGGGAGGGATTGGGGGCAGGAGAAGGGAACGGCAGAAGATGAGATGGCTGGATGGCATCACTGACTCAATGGATGTGAGTCTGAGTGAACTCCGGGAATTGGTGATGGACAGGGAGGCCTGGTGTGCTGTGATTCATGGGGTCACAAGGAGTTGGATACGACTGAGCGACTGAACTGAACTGAAGATTTCAAGGAAGGTAACACATTCTTTTAGTATGTTTATTTGGGTAAATTTTCTACTCTCAACATAACCCCCCAAATTAGGTCCACAACATGTTTTAGTCTAAGGAAAGCAAAATAATTTAAGTTAAAATTAATGAAAATAATAAAAGTTCTTATAAACTGTTTTCTGGTCAATATATATTTAAAGGGTCACTGATGTTGGTTTAGTCGCTAAGTCGAGCTTGACTCTTGTGACCCCATGGACTGTAGACTGCCAAGATCTTCTGTCCATGGGATTCTAGAAGTAAGAATATTGGAGTGGGTTGCCATTTTCTTCTCCAGGGGATCTTCCTGACCCAGGAATCGAACCTGGGTATACTGCATTGCAGGCAGATTCTTTACCGAGTGAAGCCAACGAACCACTATATGGTTATAATATTTTAATCTACAAATTAACCTAAAAGGCTATTTTTATGCTTGCTTCTTGGAAGAGTAGCTATGTCAAACCTTGTACTTAGCCCTGCAGTCGTGCTTGACTCTTTGCAATCCCATGGACCATAGTCTGCCAGTCTCCTCTGTTCAGGGGGATTCTCCAGGCAAGAATGCTGGAGTGAGTTGCCATGCCTTCTAGACACTGTTTTAAAAAGCAGAGAAATCACTTTGCCAACAAAGGTCTGTATTGTCAAAGCTATGGTTTTTTCAGTAATCATTTATGGATGTGAGAGCGTGGCCATAAAGAAGGCTGAGTGCTAAAGAACTGGTGCTTTTAAACTGTGGTGCTGGAGAAAACTCTTGAGAGTCCTTTGGACAGCAAGGAAATCAAACCAGTTAATCCTAAAGGAAATCAATCCTGAATATTCTTTGGAAGGACTGATGCTGAAGCTGTAGCTCCAATACTTTGACCATCTGATGAAAAGAGTTGACTCACTGGAAAATACTCTGAATGCTGGGAAAAAATGAGGGCAAGAGGAAAAGGGGGTGAGAGAGGATGAGATCCTTGGATGGCATAACTAACTCAATAGACATAAGTTTGAGCAAACTCAGGGAGATAGTGATGGACAGAGAAATCTAGCAAGCTGCATCTCAAGAGGTCACAAATTATCAGACACAATTGAGCAACAGAACAACACTATTTAGTTTGGTTAAATTTAATACAAAGACTAAAAATAATTTTTATTAAAGAGTTTTTTAAAGACAAATATGTTACCTATGAGCATACAAACAATTTAACAATATAATTCCAGACTAAACTTAATTTTTTTTTCTATGAGCTTTTATTACCTTTAAATATTTCCTGGGCAGTACTTATCTTGTATAGAGATATAGTAACTACCCTCCCCATGCAGTTGAAAAGGGCAAAATTCCATGAATGTCCTGATTCATGTATAATTAATTAATTTTCTATCTCACACTGTGGTGAGATCAATGTTTTAAGATTCTAGATTCACTTCTAGGACCACTATAAGATTTAGAGAGCTAGAGACTGTTGTAGAGGTCATCTAAATCAATGCTCTCCAATTTGTGTATTTTTCAAGGTTTATTATTTAAAACAAAATAAAACAAAAATCTGAATGGATTGAAGAATTGCCCAATCTTGACTTCCAAACCTCTTAAGATCTATCTTAAAGTACCTTCCCTAATAATGCATGCAGTGAATTAGTGCCTGTGATATTTCATGTGGAAAAAAAAAAAAAAAAAAGATCTGTATGACATATGCCTATACTCTTAATATTTCTCACTCATTGCCCCTTCCCACCCTAACATCAGTCAGCAGGTTTACTGAGAGTTTAAGAACACCAAGGGTAGGAGTACATCAAGGCTGTATATTGTCACCCTGCTTATTTAACTTATATGCAGAGTACATCATGAGAAACGCTGGACTGGAAGAAACACAAGCTGGAATCAAGAGTGCCGGGAGAAATATAAATAACCTCAGACATGCAGATGACACCCCCCTTATGGCAGAAAGTGAAGAGGAGCTAAAAAGCCTCTTGATGAAAGTGAAAGAGGAGAGCAAAAAAGTTGGCCTAAAGCTCAACATTCAGAAAACAAAGGTCATGGCATCCGGTCCCATCACGTCATGGGAAATAGATGGGGAAACAGTGGAAACAGTGTCTGACTTTATTGTTTTGGGCACCAAAATCACTGCAGATGATGATTGCAGCCATGAAATTAAAAGACGCTTACTCCTTGGAAGGAAAGTTATGACCAACCTAGATAGCATATTCAAAAGCAGAGACATTACTTTGCCGACTAAGGTCCATGTAGTCAAGGCTATGGTTTTTCCTGTGGTCAGGTATGGATGTAAGAGTTGGACTGTGAAGAAGGGTGAGCACTGAAGAATTGATGCTTTTGAACTGTGGTGTTGGAGAAGACTCTTAAGAATCCCTTGGACTGCAAGGAGATCCAACCAGACCATTCTGAAGGAGATCAACCCTGGGGTTTCTTTGGAAGGAATGATGCTAAAGCTGAAACTCCAGTACTTTGGCCACCTCATGCGAAGAGTTGACTCATTGGAAAAGGCTCTGATGCTGGGAGGGATTGGGGGCAGGAGGAGCAGGGGATGACCAAGGATGAGATGGCTGGATGGCATCACGGACTCGATGAACATGAGTTTGAGTGAACTCCGGGAGATGGTGATGAACAGGGAGGCCTGCCGTGTTGCGATTCATGGGGTCTCAAAGAGTCGGATACGACTGAGCGACTGAACTGATCTGAACTGAAGGGTAACTGAGTACCTTACGAAAACAGTATTGATTAGATTTTATTGGTGATAATGAAAGAGAGAAGACATAGAATTCAAGATCCTTTGAACAGCAGAAAGTGAAGAATTAAAAAACTTCTTGATAAAATGAAAGAGGAGAGTGAAAAAGTTGGCTTAATGCTCAACATTCAGAAAACGAAGATCATTGCATCAGTCCCATCACTTCATGCAAATAGATGGGGAAACAGTGGCTGACTTTATTTTTCTGGGCTCCAAAATCACTGCAGATGGTGATTGCAGCCATGAAATTAAAAGACACTTACTTCTTGGAAGGAAAGTTATGATTAACATAGACAGCATATTCAAAAGCAGAGACATTACTTTGTCAACAAAGTAATAGTCTAGTCAAGGCTATGGTTTTTCCAGTAGTCATGTATGGATGTGAGAGTTGGACTGTAAAGAAAGCTGAGCACTGAAGAATTGATGCTTTTGAACTGAGGTGTTGAAGATCTTGAGAGTCCATTGGACTGCAAGGAGATCCAGCCAGTCCATTCTAAAGGAGATTAGTCCTGGGTGTTCATTGAAAGGACTGAGGTTGAAGCTGAAACTCCAAAACTTTGGCCAGCTGATGTGAAGAGCTGACTCATCTGAAAAGACCCTGATTCTGGGAAAGATTGAGGGCAGGAGGAGAAGGGGATGACAGGATAAGATGGGTGGATTGCATCATCGACTCAGTGGAAATGAGTTTGGGTAAACTCCGGGAGTTGGTGATGGACAGGGAGGCCTGGCGTGCTGTGGTTCATGAGGTCGCAAAGAGTCGGACACGACTGAGCAACTGAACTGATTGAACTACTAATGAAACACTACACCAGCTCTGAATTCTCTCTTCAGATTTCTCATAAATCTCAAATCACTAAATATCTTTAATGATTAATCTACTATTTTGTTTCATTTCTCAACTTCCAGAAACTTGGTTATTAGGTTTATAGTACACTGTATTGTCCTCAAATACATGCAAATTGTGTGGACATGAGAGAAGAAATAACTGGGACCATTTTTTGGGTGCAAATCTTTCAATCCAGGCTAGCCAATTTATCTCCTGCTACTCATTGCTTTCTTTCTTTTTTTTTAAATATTAAAGGTGTAAAGGAAATAAAACACATAGTTTAGAAAGTGCATTATTTTGTAAGTTTAGATATATTTATGCACTCATGAAACTATCGTCAGAGTCAAGATAATAAATATGCTCACCACACCCCAAAATTTTCTTTTGTCCCTTATAATCTTTCTTATATACCCCCTGATCCACACCCATTTCTGGTAACCCCTTACCCACTTTCTATTACTATGAATTAGCTTGCATGCTCTAGATTTTTATATAAATATGATCATACAGTATGTATTCATTTTCTGTTGATTATTTTTCTTGGCACTGTTATTTTGAGATTCATACATATTATTTCATGTATAATACTTTTTTATTTTTCTATTTATTCTGAAAAGCAGTTCATTTTGCTAAAATTTGCTAATTCATTCACCTATTAATGGAAATTTGCTTTGTTTCCAATATTTATTATGTATAACATTGATATGTATAAGCTCTTTTATGGAAACGCTCTTTTATTTATGTTATGTAAATGCTTATGCTTATATGATTGATCACTCATTCTGTCATGTCTGACTCTTTGTGACCTCATGGCCTACAGCGTGCAAGGCTCCTCTGCCTATGGAATTTTCCAGGCAAAAATACTGGAGTGGATTGCCGTTTCATACCCCAGCATGGCAGAGGGTGAGATGATTAGATAACATCAGTGACTCAATGGACATGAATCTGAGCAAATTCCAAAATATAGTGGAGGACAGAAGAGTCTGAAGTGCCGCAGACCATAGAGTTGCAAAGAGTTAGGCATGACTTAGCGACTAAAAAACAACAAATACTTGTGAGTAAAATGAATGGCTCCATGTCTTTCAAAATACTTGGTTGAATCAGTCATTTAAATTGTAAATGTTGTAATTTTGTGTGTACAGATATCTCATTGTAGTTTGCATTTTCCTAATCATTAGTAATTAGTTATTAATATTAATAAATAGTTTGTTACCAGATTCAAAAAGCTGACTCACTGGAAAAGACCCTTATGCTGGGGAAGATTAAAGGCAAAAGGAGAAGATGGCAGCAGAAGATGAGATGGTTAGATAACATCACTGATTCAATGGAAAGGAGTCTGAGCAAATTCCAGGAGATAGTGAAGGACAGGGAAGCCTGGCATGCTGCTATAGGAACACAGAGTAGGACACAACATAACACCAACAATGGTTAGTAATTTGAGCACCTTTTCCTGCACTTATTTATCACTCATATACTTCTTTCTCCAACAACAGAAATTTATTTTTCATAGTTCTGAAGGCCAGGAAGTCCAAGATTAAGATATTGGCAAAGTGGGTTTCTTTCTGAGGCTTCTTCTCTTATCTGGTGTATAGTTATCATTCTCATGTGTTCTCACATGAACACTTCTTTCTGTTTATGACAGGCGTGGGGAGAGTAGAAGAGGAGGAAGTGAGCTCATACATACATGTTTTCTGAAGTCTGTTAATAATTTCACCCATGATTTGATGTGATTTTGTTTCTTATTTTGAAAGTTTCTTATATAATATAGATACAAATCCTTTACCAATTAAATGAGTTGCAAATTCTTTCCCCTCATTTGTGACTTTCCTTTTCATTCTCTTTAAAGAGTCTTTTTATCAGAAAATGTAGTTAATTTAGATGACATAGGATTTATCCATTTTTCTTATATGTATTTGTGCTATTTTTAAATAGGAAATTTTTCCTATCCCAAGACAAAAAAAAAAGAAAAAAAGAATATCTCCTATTTTTTCCTATTTTCTTCTAGGAACTTTAATAGTTTTAAGTTTACCCATAGGTCTGTGATACATTTTGAATTACTTTTTGTATATGATATGAGGTATGGATTAGATTTCATTATTTTTTGCACATAGATATTCAATTTCCAGGTTTAAAAAAAAATACAAAGCATGACTATCCTTTCCCCACTGAATTTTCTTTGCATTTTGTTGAAAATAAAATTTTGGATTATTTTATCTATTCTATTGATCTATTTATCTATCTGAACACCAGTGTTACACTGTCTGTCTGGATTATTGTAGTTTTCATAACCTGTATTAAAGTCTGGTTGCATAAGTCATCAAATGACATTATAGGTCAAATTTATTTTAACTTTTCTAGACACCTGAATTTCCATTCAAAATTTCTAATTTCTACAGAATAGTCTGCTGAGTTTTGACTGAAATTAGATTGACCATGAATCAACTTGTGAAAAACTAATTTCTTAATATAAAATCTTAACCTGTATGCAGGTCAAGAAGCAAAAGTTAGAACCCTGTATGGAACAACGGTTCAAGACTGAGAAAGGAGTACGACAGGGCTGTCTGTTGTCTCACTGTTTGCTTAACCTGTATGCTGAGCACATCGTGAGAAATACCAGATAGATGAGTTACAAGCTGGAATCAAGATAGGTGAGAGAAACATCAAGAACCTCAGATATGTGGTCGATGCCGCTCTAATGGCAGAAAGTGAGGAGGAACTAAAAAGCCTCTTGATGATGGCAAGGGAAGAGAGTGTCAGAGACAGCTTAAGGCTAAATATTAAAACAAACAGACAAAAAACTAAGATCATGGCATCTGGCCCCATTATTTCATGCAAATAGAAGGGGGGAAAGTGGACGTAGTGACAGATTTCCTCTTCTTGGGCTCTAAAATCACTGCAGATGGTGACCACAGCCATGAAATTAGAAGACGATTGCTGCTCGGCAGGAAAGCTATGGCAAACCTAGACAGTGTGTTGAAAAGCACAGACGTTACAGTGCTGACAAAGATTCATATAGTCAAGGCCATGGTCTTCCCAGTGGCTATGTACGGTTGTGAGATTTTGACCATAAAGAAGTCAGAGTACCAAAGAATTGATGGCTTTGAACTATGGTGGTGGAGAAGACTTCTGAAAGTCCTTTGGACTGGAGATAAAACCAGTCAATCTTAAGGGATATCAACCCTGAATACTCGTTGGAAGGACTGATGCTGAAGCTGAAACCCCAGTATTTTGTTCATCTGATGCAAAGAGCTGACTCATTGGAAAAGTCCCTGATAGTGGGGAAGATGGAGGGCAGAAGGAGAAGAGGAAGTCAGAGGATGAGATGGCGTAAGAGCATCACTGATGCGATGGACATGAATATGAGCAAACTTCGGGAGATGGTGAGGGACAGGAAGGCCTAGTGTGCTGCAGTTCATGGGGTAGCAAAGAATTGGACGTGACTAGGCAACTGAACAATGCCTTAATAATACTGAGTCTTCTGATCTTTGAACATGTACTATATATCCATTTATTTATGTTTTCTTTAATTTCCCCCATCAATGCTCTGTAGTTTTCTAGGTCTAGTTTCTAGTTTCAAGGTCTTCACATCTTTCAGCATAGTTACCCATACATATTTTATAAATATTTTTAAAGTTACAACATTTTTTTTTAATGTGGACTCTTTGTTGGTAGTATACTAAATTAATATATATATTCTATGTTCTTTCATCTTGTTAAATAACTAAACTCATTTATTACTTTGAACAGCTTTTAAAAATTTTTTGGAGATGTTTTTGGTTTTTCTACAAAAGATAATCATGTTGCCTGAAAATATAGACAGTGATTTCTTTCTTTCCATTCTGAATATATTTATTTATTTTTTCGGATCAGTGCATTGGCTAGAACCTCTAGGGTAATGCTGAATAGGCATAATAAAACTTTCTTGTTAGGAGAAGAGCAATGAATCTCATAACAGCAAGTGTGATTTTACATGTAGTTTTTATTTTTTTTCTTCAGATTTTCTTTTTTAAGTTGTCTTTTCTCCACATATTGAGAGTTTTTCTTTCTTTTTTTTTCTTTTAAATCAGAAATGGATGCGGATTTTGTCAAATATTTTGTCTCTATGTTTTGAAATTAAAGTTTTTCTTTTTTAATCTGTAAACATGAAAAACTGCAATGACAATTTTTCAAGTGTTAAATAGCCTTGAATTTTCTGAAATCACTTCTACTTCATAATGAAACATTGGTCTTTTTGCATACCACTGGATTCCATTTATTTAGATTTGGTCATGAATTATTGTTTTCTCCACGGTGGATGGTGGCTCCTGGGTGGCTGATTGGCTGCGTGGTAAAAAGAAACTCCTGGATAGAGGATGGTCCCTGGGCAACAGTGACTCCACAGCAGTGGATTGTTCCAGAGCAGCAGACAGCAGCGGTGAGGCCAGGGTGCTGCCCTGCTCCTGGGCGTCATCCAACATCAGCTCCAGCCTTCCTTGGGTACCCTTCCCAACTACTCCAGCAGGGCCTTTGTCTCAACCCCTGGCTACATGTTGACTGACATCCCACAGCCATTGAAGGTTTTAAATGCTCAATGAGGACCAGCAGTGAGACAGCCAGACCACCAGGCATCTCATCCAACTACACTAAGCAGTTGAAGGGCATGTCCCTGATAGTTAGGGCCTGACAAAACGTGGTCCACTGCAGAAATGAATGGCAAACCACTTCAGTACTCTTGCCTTGAGAGCCCCATGAACAGCATGAAAAGGCAAAAAGTTATGACACTGAAAGATGAAATTCCCCTCAGGTTGGTAGATGCCCAGTATGCTACTGGGGTAGAGTGAAGCAATAGCTACAGAAAGAATGAAGAGTCCGAGCCAAAGAGGAAATAGCGCCCTGCTGTGCTAGTATCTGGTGGTGAAAGTAAAGTTTCATTCTGTGAAGAACAATGTTACCTGGAATGTTAGGTCCAAGATTCAAGGATGTGGTCAAACAGGAGATGGCAAGAGTCAACACCAATATTTTAGGAATCAGTGAACTAAAATGTATAGAAATGGGAGAATTTAATTCAGATGACCATTATATCTACTACTATGGGTAAGAATCCCTTAGAAGGAATGGAGTAGACCTCATAGTTAAAAGATCTGAAACGCACTACTTGGTTACAATCTCAAAGATGACAGATGATCTCAGTTCATTTCCAAGGCAAACCATTCAAGCATTAGAATAATTCAAGTCAAGGCAACAAACCGTAATACTGAAGAAGCTGAAGTTGAATGATTCTATGATGACCTACAAGACCTCCTAGAACTAACACCCCAAAAAGATATCCTTTTCATTACAGGGGACTGGAATGCAAAGGAAGTTAAGAAACATCTGGAGTAACAGGTGAATTTGGTTTTCTAGTGCGAAATAAAGCAAGGCAAAGGTTAACAGTGTATTGCCAAGAGAACATAATGGTCATAGCAAACACTGTGTCCACGTGTAAGAGAAGACATACACATGGACATCACATGATGGTCATTACGGACATCAGATTGATTATAGTCTTTGCAGCCAAATATGGAGAAACTCTATACACAGTCAGTAAAAACAAGCCTTGGAGCTGATTGCGGCTCACATTATCAGCTCCTTATTGCAAAACTTAGCCTCAAGTTGAAGAAAGTAAGGAAAACCACTAGGGCATTCAGGTATGACCTAAATCAAATCCCTAACAATTATACAGTGGAGGTAACAAATAGATTCAAGGGACTAGATCTGGTAGACAGAATGCCTGAAAAACTATGGAAAGAGATTTGGAACATTGTACAGGAGATGATAACCAAAATCATCCCCAAGAAAAACAAATGCAAGAAGGCAAAGTGGTTGTCTGAGGAGACCTTACAAATAGCTGATGAAAGAAGAGAAGTGAAAGGCAAGAAAAAAAGTGAAAGATATACCCAGTTGAATGCAGAGTTCCAAAGAATATCAGGGAGAGATAAGAAGGCCTTCTTCAGTGACCAATGAAAAGAAATGGAGGAAAACAATAGAATGAGAAAGACTAGAGATTTCTTTAAGAAAATTCAAGATACCAAGGGAATATTTCATACAAAGATAGGGGTGCTGCTGCTGCTGTTAAGTCGCTTCAGTCATGTCCGACTCTGTGCGACCCCAGAGACGGCAGCCCACCAGGCTCCCCCGTCCCTGGGATTCTCCAGGCAAGAACACTGGAGTGGGTTGCCATTTCCTTCTCCAATGCATGAAAGTGAAAAGTGAAAGTGAAGTCGCTCAGTTGTGTCTGACTCCTAGCAACCCCATGGACTGCAGCCTATAGGGCTCCTCATCTATGGGATTTTCCAGGCAAGAGTACTGGAGTGGGTTGCCATTGCCTTCTCCAAAGATAGGGATAATAATGGACAAAAACAACAAGGGCTTAAGAGAACCAGAAGAGATTAAGAAAAGGTGGCAAGAATACACAGCAAAACAGTTCAAAAAAAAGTTTTTAATGATCCAGTTAACCAGGATGATGTGGTTACTCATCTAGAGCCAGACATACTGGAGTGGGAAGTCAAGTGAGCCTTAGGAAGCATTACTATGAACAAAGCTAGTGGTGGTGATGGAATTCCAGCTGAGTAATTTCAACTCCTAAAAGATGCTGCTGCCACAGGACTGGAAAGAGTCAATTTTCATTCCAATCCCAAAGAAAAGCAATACCAAAGAACATTCAAATTATGGTAAAATTGCACTCATTTCACATCACAGCAAGATTTTGCTCAAAATCCTTCAAGCTAGACTTCAGCAGTATATGAACTGAGAACTTCCAGATATACAACCTGGATTTAGAAATGACAGAGGAACCAGAGATTTAATTACCAACATATGTTGCATCATAGAAAAAGCAAGAGAATTCCAAAAAGAATCCACTTCTGCTTCATTGACTATGCTTAAGCCTTTGACTGTGTGAATCACAGCAAACTGGAATATTCTTAAAGAGATGGGAATACCAGATCACCTTACCTGCCTCCTGAGAAAACTGTATGCAGGAAAAGAAGCAACAAGTTAGAACTGAACATGGAACAATGGACTGATTCCAAGTTGGGAAAGGCATATGTCAAGGCTGTATATTGTCATCTTGCTTCTTTAACTTATATGCAGAGTACATCATGCAAAATGCCAGGCTAGATGAATCACAAGTTGCAATCAAAATTGTCAGGAAAAATACCAAAAAATCTCAGGCACTCAGATGATACTACTTTAACGGCAGAAAGCAAAGAGGAACTAAAGAGCCTCCTGATAAAGATGAGAGAGAAGAGTGAAAAAGCTGACTTAAAACTCAACATGCAAAAAACTAAGATCATGGCATCTCATCCCATCACTTCCCAGCAAATAGATGGGGAAAGTTGGAAACAGTGACAGACTTTATTTTCTTGGGCTTCAGAATCACTTTGGGTGGTGGCTGCAGCCACAAAATTAAGACACTTGCTCCTTGGAAGAAAAGCTATGACAAGCCTAGACAATGTATTAAAAAGCAAAGACATCACTTTGCCAACAAAGGTCTGTATTGCCCAAAGCTGTGGTTTTTCTCCAGTAGTCATGTATGGATGTGAGAGTTGAACCATAAACAAAGCTGAGAACTGAAGAATTGATGCTTTCAAACTGTGGCACTGGGGAAGACTTTTGAGAGTCCCTTGGACAGGAAGATCCAACCAGGATACCCTAAAGGAAATCAGTCCTGAATGTTCATTGGAAGGATTGATGCTGAGGCTGAAGCTCCAACACTTTCACCACGTGATGGAAAGAACTGACTCATTGGAAAAGATCCTGATGCTGGGAATAATTGAGGTCAAGAGAAAGCAGTGGCAGAAGATGAGATTGTTGGATGGCATCACTAATTCAATGGACATGAGTTAGCAAACTCAGGGAGTTAGTGATGGATGGAGAAGCCTGACATGCTACAGTTCATGGGGTCACAGAGTAGAACATGACTTAGCAGCTGAAAAATAACAATGAATTATTATATCTACACTCATGAGAAATATTGGTCCTTAGTTTTATTCCTCATAAAATTTTTTCTTGTTTTGCTGTCAGGGTAATGCTGTCATCATTGAGTGATCAAAAAGTGTTCCCTCCTCTTCAATTTTTGGAATATTGCATAGAACTGGCATTACTTTTATCAGTTATTGAGAATGAGATATTGAACTCTCCAATTATAACTGCAGATTTATTCTCTTTGAAATTCTATTTTGCTTCATATATATGCATTTATAGTATACTTATGATTAGTGTATCCTCTTTATGAACTGACTCTTCTGGAGAGTGTAAAGTGGCAATATTCTTAAGTCTGTATAGACTCAAAGAATTGTTCTCCCTAATTCTTCCAGATGATTCTTTCCTAAGCTTCAGATAGATTTATCCTTCTCACATATATGTGAAGATCTGTTCTGCATATTACCAGAATTTTTCTTTTTCTTTTTTGCAGAACTTTGTCCCCTGGTGTTTGCTCTATGGAACCAAGCTGCTTTGCATCTGAACTTTCAGCTGCTTCCTCAGCTCAGCCAGAATGCCACACTTGGCCTATGTCTCTTCTGTCTCACCTAGGTTGGAAATAGATCTGTTTATATAACCTTGTACTTAAAACAAGCCTTGCTAATTTGTACTAAGGCCTTAAATCTCAGTTGAAGTTTTTCTTGTACTCTTCATTTAAGGAAATGATGTTATAATTTTGCTTTAAACAGATGATCAAAATATAAGGGTAGGAAAAAAAATGAGAGGATGAATAACATAGAATATGTGAGTACACCTCTGAACCAATTCACTGTTCTAAGAGGGAAATAAAGTTTCTATAAGCATTTTCAAAGCATAACTGCTCCTACCATATGATATATTGTTACCATGTTGTAAAGAGAAGCTAGTATAAAGAATCATTTTGTGAAACATTGTTATAGGTGTATGGGCTTTAATAGAAGAAGGCTTTTGTTTTTGTTACTGCTTCTCAAAAAGTTTAGTGCTTCAGTTTCAGTTTAGTTCAGTTTAGTTCAGTTGTTCAGTCGTGTCAGACTCTTTGCGACCCCATGATTTGCAGCACGCCAGGCCTCCCTGTCCATCACCAACTGCCTGAGTTCACTCAAACTCACATCCATCGAGTCAGTGATGCCATCCAGCCATCTCATCCTCTGTCGTCCCCTTCTCCTCCTGCCCCCAATCCCTCCCAGCATCGGGGTCTTTTCCAATGGGTCAACTCTTTGCATAAGGTGGCCAAAGTACTGGAGTTTCAGCTTTAGCATCAGTCCTTCAGATAAATCCTCCAAATATTTGGTTCATTGTCTAAGTTCATAACAGATGTTCAAATTCCTTTACACTCCCTATTCTTTTCCTCTCTCCTCATCACTTCTTGTCTTCTCATTTTCCATCTAACCTTTCTCTGAACTCACTCTTATCTTCCAACATCTAACAGGTTTTCAATAAGGACTAAGAATATGAGGCTAGATTTCTGGGCTGAAGTTCCTTTTCTGTAAGATTTTCACTTAAAATTAATTGTGAATTAGTAAAACTCCATAATGTTTTCATTCTCAATACACATCTACTTGTACTCTCTACCTTTTTTGTGATTTTTGGCACTTTTGTATCAAAGCAAAAATGTGGAGACAATATCTTTTCTCATTTCTGCCTAATACGACCACAAATTAAGATATTTGTGGAGAGTTGGATGAACAAATACAGGTACTTATTCCAAAACAAATACATGGACTTCTTCAGATTCTGGCAAACTATGAACTTGAAAAGATAAGTTCTACTTGATTAATTTTAAAGATCAAAATGATGACTTTATGCAAGCAGTTCAATCATTATGAGCATAAGTTTTATATCCTGAAATAAGAAAAGTAAGTTATATATTCAAGGTTTCTTAAGCATGTTGTCTGTGAACCAGCATCAGAGGAAATAATTTTCTCTTAAGGTCTCAAAGCCAGCTGTAGACAGGTAACTGGAGTGGCATAGATGCCTCTCTCATATTGTGTGAACTATTCTTATAAAGGCTGATTCTGTATTAAGCAATTGTCAAATAGTTTTTCTAATCAAGCAAATATGTATTCCAAATATGTAAACTCAACTTTATTCTTAGAGGTAAAGAACTAAATTTAATGATGAGGAGCAACAGTGATAGATAAACACTATAACTCAGCTATGATAATGAGATGAATACAGAAATTATGTGTGCAAACAACTTGATTGAAAAGTGTTAATTTTTTTCTGTGGAGAATGCAGGCAGGCTGTGAAGGGTTGATATGGTGAAAAAATATATTAATACACAGTTCCGGGAAAATAACAGTTTGGCTCTGTACTAAGGGAATCTTGTTGAAAATATATTTGGGATCCTGTTCACTTATTATTGTAACACCTTTAGGACATTTTGCAATAGTTTCTACAAGCGCAGGATTATGGCTGTTTAGCTTGGTTTCTCTCGTTCCTTATTTGGCAACATGTAGGATCACTAGCACATCTTGTAAAACACTGGTAAAGGACAGGCAACACAAAATGGTATGGCATTCCTCAAATTGTTTTATGTGAAAAGAAAGGCTGTCTTAGACTAGCTGATTCCTTAGGAGAGTATATCACAATAAGGGCACAGAGAGGAACAGACAATTTCAAGATATTCTCCACATAAAGAACATGGTGCATTGTTGCACTGCTATATAAAATTTAAGAATGCCAGTGTACTAATCTTTTGCTAAGGAAAGAAATGTCATAAGTTTACTTAGCTCTTACACCAGTAGTCCAGTGGACAGTCCATTGGCACCCTGGAGATGACACTATGAAGGTAAAGTTCTACATTCCTAGGTGGGTCAGTAGATGGCAGTATGTCTGAATTTAGTGTAGCAAGGAAAAGGGTTCTCTCATTTTCCTGGAAAATGAGAGTTTTGAAAGTTGTGAGGCAATATGGGGCCTCCCACATGAGCCAAGAGACTTGATCTTTATTTCTGGATCTACTCCTGAATAAATTTATTTGAATAAATTTATTTGAATAAATGGAGACCAGCCATTTAACTTTTATGTTCCTTGCTTTCCTGGACTTGATATTGGAGAAAATATTCTGTCTCTTCCTATCTCCCTCACAAGGACATTGAGTTTGGTCACAGAATTATTTCTGTCCTTTGAAGAAAGACTATTAATTTGCTATGCTCTTTGTAATGTGGGTGGCAAAACTGATCTGGATTGTTCATCTGGGACTTGAAGCTGATAAACACAAAGGCAACTGGCAAGAAGAGCCTTCTGTATTTCACTGCCATAAACACTGATATAGTTTAGTTTTGAGTAGCAGCATTGGATCTGAGGATACTAACTCCCATTTCTTGGACTTAAAATAATGTCTTCAATGCCATGGAACTTGATAATTATGAGATGAATCCAAAGGCCCCTGGCAACTTTCCAATTTAAATGTCAGCTCTTCACTGCAAGTGCATAATACTTACTGTATTTAGTCAGATGCAGTAATTTTTATTTGTGCCTGCTATTGAACATGATGACTTTTGCTTTGGCATCTTACTCTAAAGTTTGCACTTTGACAAATGTGAAATTAAAATACACATTTGAAATAGCTTTGAATGGCTGAATGATGATACTTTTTCCCACAGAGACCCAGCTGCGCATGGGAGTGCCACTTTCATTTGACCTTAGAATCCTCAACTGAAACATATCGGCAGATCCGTGGCACCAAATGAGTTGTGACAGGAACATGCTGGGGTAGAACAAACTGTGGTGTCTGACCTGCCAACCTGGTTCTGGCCCTGTTCACAGACACTTCTCTGTAGGAGCCATGCTGCTTTGAAGCTGACAAAGTAGATCAAAAATGGGTAAGATCACGGATACTATTTCTGGACGGATGGGTATTGATACAGAGAGGCAGAGTGTGTGTAGCATAGACTCCTGTCTTATCCAGTCTTCCTGGAAGCAAGAGACTGTATTAAGTGGCATAACCAGAAAACTACCTGCCATACAAAAAGAAGAAGAATGAAACTTAAAAGCTGTCATGACTTAAATAGATACCATAACATTCCTAGTTAGCATCCATGTAGAATAATATATAGGCAAATGTCTGAAGTAAATTCATGCCATATAATCAATTGGAAAATCTATGCTAATATCAAAATTCACTGTCAAAACATGTTAGCAACCTGAGCCTTTTGGAAATTTCCTGTGAAATAAACATAGATTCAAAACAAATGATTTTTGGTGTATACCATCTTATTCGTCAGACATGGCTCTGTAGTTGGATGGTGAATGGCTTTTTTGGTTTGAATGTCAGGAGGTTAAAATTTTAATTTAAATATGTATAAGCATTAAAATATGTTCAAGAGCATGTCACATCAACTTCAACCTCAAAGTACCAATTATGTTGTTTGGGCTCCACATTTGACATTGTTCTGACTAAATTGATATTCTCAGCTCAGAATTTCTAAAAATGCTCAGATCTCAGTTTCATAATATATTCTATTTAAAGTAGAAACATTAGGAAGAATTGATGTTCATAGTTTCAAGGACATAAAAGTCAGAGCATAATGCTTGCAGCTAATGAACATTTATAAAGATGTATAAGCCTGCACTTTATCTACTAACATTAAGATAAAAGAATATACTTGGATGATATGTAACCCTTCAACAGGATGGTTTCTGAGGCTGGAGTTGAATCAGAAGCACTAATTTGTAAATTGGATGAGAATGTATAGCTTGTTTTTAATTTTTCATTATTAAGTTTCATTTTTCCCTGAAGTCACTTATTGAAAAAATTAATGATGCAGGAGAGACAAAAGGAATAACTATTTACCAATAGCTTATGTATATTTATATAGAGAAAATTCTGCATTGTAGCACAGTCAATATAAATAAAACTTTACTTATCTATCAGGCAATCAAAAAATTATCTATTATGAATCCCATTATAAATTAATAGTTAAATGCTATCTTATGTTCATTGATGAAACTAAAGCACTTTCTGATTCAGAAAAAAAATAAATTAGAAATTAAAGTATACACATTTTAATGTCATGTATATTTATAATTTTGAATATTATTTATTCATACCCAATTTCTGGTAATCTTATGGGTCCTATCATTGGTAAATTATAATATTCCCCTCCAGATTATTACTTTTTAATATTTTTCTTTATTAGAATAATTTTAAAATTTGGTACAATGATTTTGAGAAATGGTTGCTCTGACAAGCTATGAATTAGGTTAGTAATTTCATGTAGGCATGGAATATAAAAATTTATTTCAGTATGCTAACTGTGGGCTTCCCTGGTGGCTCAGCAGTAAAGAATCTGTCTGCAGTGCAGGAGACGCAGGTTTGACCCCTGGATTGTGAAGATCCCTTGGAGAAGGAAATGCCAACCCACTCCAGTATTTCTGCCTGGGAAATCCCATGGACAGAGGAGCCTTGTAGGCTACATACAATTCACAGGATTGCAAATTGTCAGACACAACTTTGCAACTAAACAACAGCAGCAAACTGCACACATCTATACAATAAACCTAAAATAAAAGTAAAGTTGTAAAAAAATATGAAGACATAAGAACCTGAGGAATTGAAAGACCATGGGGAGACCCAGGAGAGTGGAAACTGTGGCTTTCCAAACCGAAGGAAAAGGAATAAAATGAAGAGAAAAAAACCAAAGTGGCAGCAGTCGTCAGAAAGCTTTACATTTAAATTCTCTCTGTTACTTGGATCATCATTCATGAATTGTCCTGATTTTTTGAAACAGGTAGAAAGTTGATAAAAATAGACTGACTTCACCACAGATATACACGTGTTCCCCATCCTAAATCCCCCTCCCTCCTCCCTCCGAGTACCATCCCTCTGCACCAGCCCCAAGCATCCAGTATCATGCATCGAACCTGGACTAGCTATTCGTTTCATATATGATATTATACATGTTTCAATGCCATTTAGTAATTAACCTCCAATTAAAATAAATAAATTTATATTTAAAAAATTTAAAAAAATGACTGACTTTCTCAAACTACAAATGTCTCAAAATTTGGGATGTCATAAGCCACAGACATAGAAATGAAGAATTGCAACCAGTCTACTAAAAGATACAGCTATTAGTCAGGATTCTTTCTGCTCTAAATAACTGACAACTTAAATTGGATTAATAAACTTGGCAGACTATTGGCTAAGGTAAACAAATAGTTCATTGAAAGTGGAAGCTAGAGCTCTAATCATTAGGATTTCTCTTTTACACTATATCTCCTGCTCCCTGGGCTAAGTCAGCTCTCAGGATGGTATAAAATGAATGTAAAATGGCAACAGCAGCAGCAATTCTCACATTCTCCTACGTTCCTCCATGGAGGGAACATTGTTGTCTAGTACTTCTAACAGTTGTTCTGAGGAAAACACTTATGGGATTGGATTAAATGATTGGTCAATGCCTGGAGCAATCCTGCTGGCTAGGAAAATATAATATGCCTATTTAATAAAGTTTGTATTAATCCATTGATTTGTGAACTCATCCAATAAATAAATGAATATGCCGAAACCCTTCCTTTACGTCAGTCACTATGGCCAGTAAAAGTGCATAACCAGCAATGAAAAAGTGGTAGTTTCTCCAAAGCAGATAAAACTTTATTCTTTGAAGGAAGGAAAATAAAGTCTTAGTAGCTAGCAACTGCAGGGGAATTCATAGCTGCTTTCATGATTCAACTCACACATAAACTGGGTAAGTTTCCAGGATATAAAAAGAGAATATATATCAATATTTGCAATAGTGACTCAGGAAAAGAGGCTATGTAAGTGATCATCAGTAAGGTGAAGTAGATTTATAAATTGAAGCCACACCAATGTTTTGGATCTGTTCACTGTCAAGGACTCATTTATATATTCTATATCATTTATGGTTCATTAAGTCTGTACATAACTGTGAGGCAGTTTTGTTTTTCATATATATCCATGTGGATTCACTCACATCTGGAGATACTCAAGCTTTAAGAACCAGTGGAAGTGAGAGTGTTACTCACTCAGCCGTGTCTGACTCTCTGTGACTCACGGCCTGTAGCCTGCCAGCTCCTCCGTCATGAAATTCTAAGGGAAAGAATACTAAAGTGGGTAGCCATTCCCTTCTCCAAGGATTCTTCCCAACCCAGGGATTGAACCTGGGTCTCCTGCATTGCAGGTAGATTCTTTATTACTAATGCTACCTGGAAAGCCTCTTACCAGGCAAGTGCCTTTTTCTGTGAAGACAGAGCTGAACCACCTTCACGTCAGTCACAACAAGTATGCCTTATGCATATACTGGTTTATGTTCAAGGGGTCTATTATAATTATTTGTTTTGTTTCCTATCTTCACTTAGCTTTGTGCTATTGGGTTATAGGGTTATTGTTTATTTTTCCAGGGTATGGCACCACAGGATATGATGCTTAACAAATACTTTGTTAAAAGTAAAACATATAATTTAACTTCCTCACTTATTATTTCCTCAAAATTTAGCAATTTTATGTAGAAAAAGCTCTCAAGATATGGAGATTAAAATGTATAATCTCTGGCAATAATAAATAAATTGTATTCCTTTAATCCTGATTATATGTCAGTTATATGCTTCACATGTATTATATCATTGGCCCTTGGTAGATCCAATTTGCTTGGCAGATGTTTCTGTTTCCTTTATGGAGATATGAGTGTGAGGGTCAATAAGTTTCAATAGACTGCAAATTAACAATTGGTGTAAGCAGGATTTAGGTCTTACTGGAACTAACTTAAATGCCAGGCATTTTTTTTATAGATCCTAAAATTTTCCTGCTTTGAAATTTTGCAAGAAGGGGGAAAATTCCATAGCAAAAAACAAACAAACAACAATAAAACTTTCACTCTGATACCAGTCAAAAAAGTGAAAAACTCACAGAAATGAAAAATTAGATATTAATCTAAAAGTTCCATATGTATGAAAGTGAAAGTGAAATTGCTCAATCGACCCCATGAACTGTAGCCCACTAGGCCCCTCTGTTCTTGGGATTCTCCAGGCAAGAATATTGGAGTGGGTTGCCATTTCCTTCTCCAGGGGATATTCCCAACCCAGGGATCAAACCCAGGTCTCCTGCACTGCAGGCAGACACTTTACCCTATAAGCCACCAGGGAAGCCCTAGTGTATATGTATACATACGTATGTATAAAAGGGTCTTAAATTCTAATATTGAAAGTGTTTGAGCTTGTTTTATATAGGTATTTTTCTTTGTGATTTTGCTTGTGTGAGCTGTTAACCACTCCTGTTCACGTAGATTGTGGTGTTGCTCAGGAGAGCTGGCCTATCACTTCAAGTAGGAAAAATCAGAATGGTGTCTGTACAATTTTCCAGAGAACAAACAATAAAGGGAATTGTAAAATGATTTTTCCTTTTGGAGGTATTCTTTTTCACAGTGCCCTTCTTTATGTATATTAATATAAATAGATAATTGTAACTATAGATGCATATATGTATAATATATAGTGATTAATGGAAATGAATTTCCTTAACAAGTCAGAGTGTGAAAGCTGAAGTTGCTTAATTTCCTTTCTTCCCTCTTAAGATTTATTTCAAAAGTGAGTTTCTGTGACAAAAGCAAAAAGTTTGGGGCTTTTGGAGAGATTATAGTTATATAGTAATTATAGTCAAAAAGGACTTATCTGAATGGGGTATAAATAACAGCATTGTGAAACAATTACAACAAATATTTGGTCCTTTAGGAATTCTGGCCATTTCTACAGTATTTCATGTCTTTTTGGGTTCTCAAAGTGAGATTGCAGTAGCTGATCTTTGCGTCTCCTCTGCCCTTGTGGTATGAGTCTCCGTTAGATTTGCTTTTCAGTGATTTCTTCTCTTCTGGGATAAGTTAACTGAGCTCTCAGTTTAACTCTAGATCTTAAAGTGTCTGACCATATATGAACCTTGGCTCACAACTAACTTTATAAGACCCCCATCATTGTAATTGCTTTTTTACCCCTAAGAAAAAACAGCAAAATCATATAAACTTCTAAGTCATTGTGTTTTCCTCTTTACACCCTGACAAATCAGCTTTTTGTTTTTCTTTTTGTGAATTTAAAATAGCATAATGAAGTGGAAGACAACCACATCATTAGGAACTTTTAAGTAGGTTGTTCCTAGAATAGATTTGGGAACTTCTTTATCATAGCATTTCTAGTTTGTTTTGACAGGAGAAAAAGTAGAGATTAGAGGACGACAAGCAGCCTGGCAGGCCCCCTTGTTATGACAGTGATGCTACTTGTATGAACCAAGGAATTTACTGATGTGGGTGGAATGCCTCCAGATATTTTGTCAACAACATTAGGGTAAGCCTACTCCTCAGCCTCTGCTCTTGTGAATTCACTGCTCCTCTGTTGGTATATTATTCTAAGTATGAAATTCCATAGCATTGCCCAGGCTGAAGTATATTAGGCAGTATTGCAACTGCAAATTAGTGTTGGGTTGCTCAGTTGTGTCTGACTCTTTGCAATCCCATGGACTGTAGCCTACCAGGCTCTTCCATCCATGTGATTTTTCAGGCAAGAATACTGGAGTGGGTTGCCATTTCCTTCTCCAAGGGACAAGGAAGAAAGACATTAAGCAGAGAAAACAAAGGCAAATTCATGGTTAAAGAGTGACATGGGCTAAACTTCAGGTAATATGGGATGATGTAATAAGAGGGGTTAGCAGTAAAATATCTGCCTGCAATGCAGGAGACACAGGAGATAAGGGTTTGATACTTCTGTGGGGAAGATCCCCTGGAGGAGGAAATAGCAACACACTCTAGTATTTTTGCCTGAAAATCCTGTATACAAAGGGGAGTGGTAGGATTACAGTTCAAAGGGAGGCAAAGAGTCAGATAGGACTTAGCATGCAATTAGAAGGGAGACCTTGACCCTTCTTTATTTTCTGTACTCTCACTATTTTTTCCAATTGCTTTCCTTGGCTTAACTACCAATTAGACAATCACATACAAGCCATTGGAGTGAGCTCTAGATTCATGCAATGCTGCCAGCTCATTACCTCACATCTTTATGTATGTGTATTCTCAGCAGTGTCTGACTCTTTGCAATTCCATGGAATGTGGCCTCCAGGCTCCTGAATTCAGGCAAGAATACTGGAGTGGGTTTCCATTTGCTACTCCAGGGGATCTTTCCTGACCCAGGGAAGGAACCCTCCTCTTTTGTGTCTCTTGCTTTGGCAGGAAGATTCTTTACCAACTGCACTACCTGGGAAGCCCAGGAAGCCAGCACAAAGAGCCAGGTGTGCCTGGCTGGGGTGCAGGTGACCTGTGGTGGCCTCAGCCCACAGAGTAAGATGGGGGGAGGTAATCCCCTGGGAGGCCCACTGACCGGCCTGGATCACAGGGAGGCGTGTTCCATGCAGGCCCTGACCTGGCAGCCAGGGAGCGGGGCTGGGGACACTGGCCTGTCCCGTCACAGCTGGCCAATGTGTGCTTTACTGTTATGGCAATGATATTATATGACCCTCAAGACGGCCTAAAGAATGAAGAAAATTAAAGAACACATCTGCCAGAAGTACAAGGCAAGGATCAGATCATGTGGATAAGGAAAGAGCTAACTACAGTGGGAGACACAGCATGAGACAAGAGAGTAAGACTAGCAAACCAATCACTTAAGAATTAGCTTGGATAAGAGAAAGAGGGTAGTACTACTGGAATTACAGAGCAAATGCAGGAAACACAATTATTTTCCACGGATATGAGACTACAGGTAGGCCTTGAGATAAACAGAATGTTTGACAATATGGAAATTAGATGGAAATAGGTCATTACAAATATATTATTGCTACAGCCAATTAAAAGTAAAAAAGGAAGTATGATTATAATCATATTTGTGTGTTGTATTCCCAGAGAATGATAGTACTTACAACTCCTGTAAGATGTTTATCACCTACATTGGGTGGGGGAAATTCTGAGTCAGAAAGGCTTATTGTTTTTCACTCTGTAGTTCAAGACAGTGATTGGAGGGGGAACTGCTGCCACAAAATATATTCAGCTTCATCAGATAACAGATTCTTCCCTGAATGGAGAAAAAGTTTCCACCTAATATTAAGTTATTGCTGAAGCGCAGGTTTGGTCTCACCCAGTGGGATCTCCTTGGGAGGCTGCATACCTACCAGTAGATAAGGACTTTGTGGGAAGCATGTATCATACAAATACTGCATTCCTGACCTGCTTGTATGTCCCAGAACTTCCCTCTGTGATGAGCTAAGGAAGGTCCAACAAATCTTTCACACCTCATCCCCAGGTCCCAGAATAGGACCACAAGTGAGATCAAGACAGAGAATGAAGACAGACGGGATAGAGAATTTATCTCTATATCTGGTGTGGCAATAAGACACTGTAACAGACAGAATCGGGAATAGCTTTTTGTTGAGACTGGTTCAAATAGAGAAAGTAAAATAAATTTCTGGCTCTCAAAGTGAGCTTCCCCATCCACACCGGATGTTTGTGAATATCTCAAAGACATTATTCATTTCCTTTTGGCAGCAGCTTGTGAAAGGAGGAGTGGGGGGTTTTCCAAAGGCTTTATTCTATTGCAATCAAGAAAAGTTATTTTCAAAAATTGTAAAGAAGTATGCTTATTAAATATTCCTCATTTTTTTTCAGGCACCTACATTTCAAAAGAAATATTGAAATTTTATAGTTCTAGAAGACACATTAAGTAAAAGGCTTAATATTGGCAGCTCTAAAACTACCAATTGTTCTAGTGTCATTGAATTAGTTTACATATCTAAAATATTGTGTTACTGTTATTCATAGAAACCAATATGATACAACTCTTTTCACTACAGATTTGTGGCTCAGCTGTTTTCTGCAGACAATCTCTTTTTACCAAGGAATATCTTCAATCATTATGGTTTTTTTATTAGCCTTTGTAATGTTCTTTATTGTACCTCTTTGATAGAGAATGCAAATGTATGGATCAAAAGGTGTATAAGAATTTATTTTTATAATTAATTTATCCATTTTAATTGGAGGCTAATTATTTTACAATGTTGTATTAGGTTTTGCCATACACTGACATGAATCAGCCATGGGTGTACATGTGTTCCCCATCCTGAATCCCGCTTCCACCTCCCTCCCCATCCCATTCCTCAGGGTCATCCCAGTGCTCTGGCCCTGAGCACCCTGTCTCAAGCATCGAACCTGGACTGGCAATCTGTTTCACATATGATAATATACGTTTCAAATCATTCCACTCTCACCTTCTCCCACAGAGTCTAAAAGTCTGTTCTTTACCTTTGTGTCTCTTTTGCTTTCTTGCACATAGGGTCATCATTGTAATCTTTCCAAATTCCGTATATATGCGTTAGTATATTGTATTGGTGTTTTTCTTTCTGACTTACTTCACTTTGTATAATAGGCTCCAGTTTCAACCAGCTCATTAGAACTGATTCAAATACATTCTTTTTAATGGCTGAGTAATTTTCCATTGTGTATATGTACCTCACCTTTCTTATCCATTTGTCAGCTGATGGACATCTAGGTTTCTTCCATGTCCTGGCTATTATAAACAGTGCTGCAATGAACATTGGGATACACATGTCTCTTTTGATTCTGGTTTCCTTGGTGTGTATGCCCAGGAGTGGGATTCCTGGGTCATATGGCAGTTCTATTTACAGTTTTCTAAGTAATCTCCACACTGTTCTCCATAGTGGCTGTACTAGTTTGCATTCCCACCAATAGTGTAAGAGGATTCCCTTTTCTCCACACCCTCTCCAGCACTTATTGTTTGTAGAATTTTTGATAGCAGCCATTCTGACCAGCATAGGACGGTACCTTATTATGATTTTGATTTGCACTTCTCTAATAATGAGTGATGTTGAACATCTTTTCATGTGTTTGTTAACCATCTGTATGTCTTCTTTGGAGAAATGTCTGTTTAGTTCTTTGGCCCATGTTTTGATTGGGCAGTTTATTTTTCTAGAATTGAGCTGCAGAAGTTGCTTGTATATTTTTGAGATTAATTCTGTGTCCGTGGCTTCATTTGCTATTATTTTCTCCCATTCTGAAGGCTGTCTTTTCACAAAAGGTATATAAGGGTTTAAAACTAGATTAAGTCTTAAGAATAATGTTATCCCAAGATGATTTTATGTCAATGCTGAAAGTATCAAACAATAAAAATTCAGGATGGTATTACTAGATGAGTTTCCTGAGTGACTGGTATGACTTAAATAAGTCAACAGAGTTAAACAATCTGATTTTTTTTTCTCTTAAAACCAAATATTACCTGGTGCTATTGAGGCAAACTCTAAGAAGTCCCAATAACCAAAAATAGCTCAGAAAGATGGAAATTTTCACTTATTATTTCTCATGCATAAATGAGCATAATGTTTCTAAGATATATATTACCCCATTTCAACACATCTTAAAAACTATTGCCAGATAATTCTCTCAGAAACACAGTTCTGATGCTGTCACTCATCTCACCAAGAACTTTTAATAAAAGATTCTCAGATATGTAAAAACTTCTCTGAGAAACCTTGAAGCAGTCTTTTCAAATTTGTACTACAATATCTAAAATGGTTCAGAAAAATAAAATAGTCACAATACTGAAGGTCAACAATAAATAGTCAAATGACATGTATAATATATAGGAAATGAATAGCCAGTCCAGGTTCAATGCATGATACTGGATGCTTGGGGCTGGTGCACTGAGATGACCCAGAGGGATGGTACGGGGAGGGAGGAGGGAGGAGGGTTCAGGATGGGGAACACTTGTATACCTGTGGCAGATTCATGTTGATATATGGCAAAACCAATACAATATTGGAAAATAATTAACCTCCAATTAAAATAAATAAATTTATATTAAAAAAAAATTCTACCTGATTTCAGGACAATACAGTTGGACTGAAACAAAGATTTGGTGCCCCATTCTGCTTTACTCTCAATCATGGGCCATCTGGAAGAAACAGGATGATAGTCCATTTCTCTCTGTCTGCCCAGTGACTCAGAGACCTGGAAGGGCATTAGTTTTCTCTTACCTTGTTAGAAACCTGATGAGTGTACTATTATTGGTCATTGATATGCAGTTATATGTAGATGGATGCAAAGTTCTGCCCTAAGACTTTAATTCTTTTCCACTCCTTCCTTCAATCATTGTTATGACTTTCTGTACAGACTGCAGAAAAGCATGTTGGAAATAAATTCTTTGCCCAACACTATTACTCACTAGCCCCAAGACCTTGGGCTTCTGTGACTTCATCACTATCTCTAAAAATGGGAAAACAAGAGTGATACTAATAATTCATGGAGCTGTTGAAAGCTAAATGAGTTCATTTTATTATTAAGGCAAATTTTAGCTAAAAGATCTTCTAGGCAGAGAGGTTTTTTTTTTTGTTTTTTTTTTCCTTTGTAGTGCTTTGAAAGAAGATTTTCCTAAGGCCAGCTTAATCTGAAAGGACTTCCTTTCACTTAACCTTATTCCAAAGTTCATAGCAATTTAAATAACCCCAACTCTGCTATCTCAGTGGAGAAGGGGCAAACCAATTCCCAACAGCTGTGTCAGGGATTTAGGTAGAAGACATTGTGAGAGTGTTAATATTAGTAAGTCCTGCTATTACAGATAGGACTTGTGAGTCAAAGCAAATCCAAACAAATAGTTAAAGAGATATAACTACTATTTATGAAGATAGTACTTTAAAGTCTGAATCTGAGTAACTATTGGCAGAGGAGCTAAATTGCTTCATTTTATAGTCATTCCAGTAGAGGAGGTGACCAGGTCATAGAGGGATGTGGGTCACAGGATGTGTGTGAGGTCTAGAATCAGGAAACAACCAGCATAATTACAGCAGGTGGGGCAGGTACAGAATATTTTAGAAACTGTAAGGAGCTCTCAGGTCATTAAGATAAATTTTAGAAGAGATAACCTTTAGAAGAGTATTAAATTTTGTGTTAGCTATAAATGGAGTACCAAATAATTTGCACCTTCTAAATTATTTACCTTGACTGAAGGCAGGCATTCATTTACAAAGTGAAACTGGTTCCTACAAAAATAATCTTAAAATTAAATTTAAAGCATGAATAATCTTTCCTTTATCTGTTTATCTCACTCAGTAGCTCTCTGATGTTATACTCTAAATGATAATTTAACATTTAAAATACTTTGAAGACCATTAGACAGAGTAGCTCAGATGGTAAAGAATCTGCCTGTAATGCAGGAGATCCAAGTTCAATCCCTGAGTCATGAAGATCCCCTGGAGAAGAGAATGGCCACCCACTTCAGTATTCTTACCTGAAGAATTCCATGGACAGGGAAGCCTGGTGAGCTACAGACCATGGAATCACAAAGAGCTGGACACTACGGAGTGACTAACATTTTCACTTTCAGATATTCATAAATCTAGTATAATCAATACTTAATTTTATTTTTAAAATTTAAATAGGTGGTAATTAATGATGATTATCTGTAACTTTGACATGGGCTTCCCTCATAGCTCAGTTGGTAAAGAATCTGCCTGCAATGCAGGAGAGCCAGGTTCGATCCCTAGGTTGGGAAGATCATCTGGAAAAGGAAATGACAGCCCACTCCAGTATTCTTGCCTCAAGAATCCCATGGACAGAGGAGCCTGGCAGGCTACAGTCTGTAGGGTTGCAAGAGTCAGATACGACTTAGTGACTAAACCACCACAACCTTTGTATAACTACATATCTCCCACCCATGACTCTACTCTTTTTTTTCAATTTGAATGACACTAGAATAAGACAAGAATCTCTTCTTGATTCTAAGAATTCTTAGTTTTTCAAAACAACTGGATGCCAATATTTGGTTTTCTAAAGTCCCCTTTCAAGAAGATGTACTAAGACATCAATGATCTAAAATGGATTAAGTTTCTTAATTTCCCTTGATTCCCATGGTCTTTTGCCATATCTGTTCTTTGGATCTTTCAACTTAGAATCAAAACTGGACACTGAACCTACCCTGTTTGAGAAAAATATATAAATATGCTGCTTGGATTCATCCAAGAGTTAAGCTTTCCAATATAGATAAGCCTTTGTGCGACTCTTTCTCTATTTGCCAATAGTTATTATACTTTCACTTCTTAATTTATATCTATTTTCATAACTTGACTTTTATTTCCCAAGGAAATAAAATCTCATACATTGATTTCTTCCTTACCTCTGAAAACCTGTATTTTTCTTATTCTTATGTAAACTTATACTGTGTTCTGAATGGAATTCTCCGGTTTTCTTAAAAATGCTGCTAAGCCCCAGAGTTAAGAATACTGCTGCTTCTTAGCTCTGCTGCTTCTTAACTTCTTTAGTCGTGTCCAACTCTTTGCTACCCTATGGACTGCAGCCTGCCAGGCTCCTCTATCCATGGGATTCTCTAGGCAAGAGTACTAGAGTGGATTGTCATGCCCTCCTCCAAGGTATCCTCCTGACCCAGGGATCAAACCTGTGTTTCTTGCATTGCAGCGAATTGTTTACTGCTGAACCACTAGGGAAGCCCCAAAGTTAAGAATAAAAATTCCTAAACATTCCATATTCTAAACTCAAGAGATACCAACAATTGGACTGATGCTCTTTCATAGGGTTTATTAAATGGTTGCCACAGGAGAAACCACCCCAAAACAATTGCCACACAAAGCCTTGTTAATGAAATTTTAAAATTGAGGAGTCATATGGGTCTTTTCATAGAGTGTGGTATTCTTTACAAGGAGCTCTTTTCTTCACTTTCTTCCCTATACAGAAGGAAAGAATCTGCTTCCTCCTCCACCAGTAAAGAGAGAAAGGACACAAAGAAATCACTTGCAAAATGTGGAGTCCTACCAAAAAAAAAAAAAAAAAAAAAGGACACCAGCATTTTGTTTCCAGGTATAAAATTCATTGAACCTCTGGACATGTTGATTTGCCCTTTTACTGCTAGAATAGGGAGCAAAAACCTGGATAGGAAAGGCATAAAGAAAAGTTTGGAAAGCAAGGATATTCCCTCTATATTCTAATTTTCAAGAAATCAAAATATTTATGCTAAATTTGCCTTTAGGTCCTGAAGTTAGAAACCATGGAGAAAGATGAAATTTTGGACTTGATAATTACATGAATTAGGAGAAGTTCAGGACAAACTAGGAAAGAATTGTAACTTGACAACAGGAATATAAGCCAAGGGTAAGGATGTCTTTATCTCCACAGTTCTTCTCAGCTTAATGACAGAGGTGTAGCTGAGGAAAGAAAGAGTGAAGGCAGTTAAAATAAATTATACCCCACTTCCATCCTGATAGAGATATTAGAGATCTTTCTGTTAAAGAGTAAATTAAAAAACAGAAACTTTAAAGAAATTAGAGTGATGATATTGAATGATCAGTTATCAAATATTAATAACAAGTTAACTGGAAAGTGCTAAATTTGAGCTAAATATTTTTTTTTTTACAAGAACTACCATTTAGCTGGAAGAGTATAATTGAAAACAGGAACTAAAGAAATTTAAATTATCTCATGTTTATCTAAGTTAACATATGTTAAAATTTCTATCTTCTTTAACAGAGGAAGAATTTTCACTCTTCTTTGTTTCTGTCATTGTTTTTCAGTCCCCAAGTCATGGGGATCTCAACTTTTTGAGATCCCAAGGACTGCAGCATGCCAAGCTCCTCTGTCTTTCAGTATCTTCTGGAGCTTGCTCAAAGTCATGTCCATTGAGTTGGTGATGCTATCTAATCATCTCATACTATGCCACCTCTTCTCCTTTTGCCTTCAATCTCTCCCAGCATTAGGGTCTTTTCCAATGAATCTGCTCATTGCATTAGGTGGCCGAAGTATTGGAGATTCAGCTTTAGCATCAAACTTTCCAATAAATATTCAGGATTGATTTCCTTTAGAATTGACTGATTTGTTCTCCTTATAGTCCAAGGGACTCTCAAGAGTCTTCTCCAGTACCACAATTGGAAAGCATAAACTCTTCAGTGCTCAACCTTCTTTATAGTCCTAATCTCACATTGGTTCATGACTATTAGAAAAACCACAGCTTTGACTATGCTGACATTTGTTGGCAAAGTGAGGTTTTTGCTTTTTAATACCTTGTCTAGTTTTGTCAGAAATGTCCTTCCAAGGGGCAAGCATCTCTTAATTTCATGGCTGCAGTTACCATCCACAGTGATTTTGGAGTCCAAGCAAATAAAATTTGTCACTACTTCTATGTTTTCTTATTCTGTCATGAAGTGATGGGACCAGAGGCCATGATCTTAGTTTTCGAATGTTGAGTTTTAAGCCAGGTTTTTAATTCTCTTTCGCCCTTATCAAGAAGCTTTATAGTTCCTCTTCACTTTTTGTCATTAGAGTAGTATCATCTGCATGTCTGAGATTGTTAATACTTCTCCCAACAGTCTTGATTCCAGCTTTATATATCTTCTTTATATTTAGGCTAATTTTGTCATTTGTAATCTTTATCCAGAAATATTTTCCAGACCTTGCATACTTTGCATAGGTTTCTTGTCGTTAGTCAAACATCCTCAGTCTTCCTTCCTAAAATCAATGCAACATAACACAACACAGAATAACACCAAAACACTAAAACTACCCCTCAACTCCATCTTCTACTTCTCAGGGAGAAATAAATTTTTGTCTACACTTCTAAGTTTTTCTGGCTGGTCTGAGAATTAAACTAACAGGAGACAAATTAACAGGAGCAAATGGCTGGAACTTTCACCGTAAATACCATCTTCAGCTAAAGACAAAGGAAGATAGTAGGAGTAGTGGTTTGGGACTTCAAAGGGTTGGAAAACCATTCACATGAAGATAGAAAAGCAGGTGTTTGGTTAAAAAAAGAGAAATGTTTGGAGGGCAATGCAAAGACAGTGGGCACAGAGTAGATTCTGATCTCTGAATCCTACCTTCTCCCCCAACACACACACCTAGCCAATATCCTTTGCAATTATTTTTGGTGATAGCTCCATTCCTCAAGGGCCAGGTTGCTGTTGTTCAGTTGCTAAGTCGTGTCTAACTCTTTGTGACCCCATGGACTGCAGCACACCTGGCTTCTCTGTCCTTCACCATCGTCCAGAATTTGCTCAAACTCATGTCCCTTGAGTCAGTGATGCCATCCAACCATCTCATCCTCTGTCATCTCCTTCTCCTCCTGTCAGGGCCAGGGACTTTAACTAAATTTTAGTCATCTAGCAGAGAAGGTCATTGCTACTTTATGAGTCTTTTGGACCTCCATTGTTTTCAGCTTGAAATAATCCTCATGCCAAAGAAACATTTTGACAAATTTTGTTCCCTTGCACACTGAAACTATTATTATATTCTATGATGTTCTTGCTAATGAAAACAACAGGCAATGAAAACATCTATTATCAAGATATCTTGACCATATGTTGATAGATTTCATGAGCACATGCTGTGTTGTGAAAATCTACTTTAAAACATGTCTTTATTTGATTTTATCATTTCAAGAGGGTCTGAGTCTAAAAGAATTTCAAATTTGTATAATATTCCCTAGGTATTCTCATTTATTTCTCTGATACCTGTCACTCCTTTAGGCTGTTATTTTTTAAATGTACATCTCCAATCCTCACATATATTCCAAACTCTTCAGGTACCTATCTGGTTTTGTATTCATCTTACCTACTTGAATCCTGCAGAACAACTCATGCTGATATGTCCAAAATTGAACTAATTCTCAGAACCTTTAAACCATCTCTTTCTGAGTTCTGTGTATCAGTAAATGACTATAGTATATATTTCTTTTTCTAAGTACATTCTCAATAAATCTTGGTTTAATTAAATTAACAAATTTATGAACACTAATTTAAAAGTAAATCATAACTAGCATAAGAAACTTCAGATGTACTATTTAATACTGTTCTTTAAACTATAGCTTTTTTAACTTCTTTGAATTAACAGTTTACTATAATTTTTTTTAAATACTTAAACCAAGTAGTCTATAAAATGATATTTGCATTTTTATTTCAAATAATAGACTTTATGTGTTTATTTTTAAATCAATGCAAATTATTACTAATTTTCCCATTTTGCTTGCTATATTTCTTTCTCCTTCCAAGTTTGTACATTTTATAGGATTTAATTTAAATCTCTTAGGTGCTCAAGAATTCTCAAGCTTTCCCTTTTTGACCACTGACCTTTAAAATTCATATTTATTTTATTTACTATTTTAATATTAAATATTAAAGTTTTATTTTACACTATTTTATGTGGGTTTGTTTTGCCAGTTAAAGAATGTGCCTTCCAATCCATTTCTAAAAAGA
Organism: Budorcas taxicolor; assembly: GCF_023091745.1. Classification (NCBI taxonomy): domain Eukaryota; kingdom Metazoa; phylum Chordata; class Mammalia; order Artiodactyla; family Bovidae; genus Budorcas; species Budorcas taxicolor. The sequence continues at coordinate 3,241,191 of NC_068924.1, read as the reverse complement.
TTGGGCCACTGTAGTTGCTGACTTTTTGCACACCCTGAGAGGAGTTCAGGGTGGAGATCAGGAATAAGACACTATGTGCTCTTGGGAAACTGGCAGAATAAGCCTTCAGATAGTTAAAATAGTTTCAGGTGAATGTTTTGTGAACCACAATTCTTGCATCTTCCCATTCTTAGAAAAGCACTGCAACCTTTAGCTAAGATATCTGTTCTTCATGCTGAGCAGCAACTTTCTACAGAGATGTGTGCTTAATTACAATTACCCCTTCACCAAAATCCCATATATGTTGATTTCTCCCCACCATTTCAGCTTTCAGAACAGTTTCTCAGAGCTATTTGGGAGGTTATCTTTTGGGCTACAGAACTCAGTAAACACTGAATAAATTCAAATCACAGCGTTTATATTGTGCATTTTTTAAGTTGACAGTAATATCTACAATTAATTTTCAACTTTTGGTCATGATAAATATCATTTGCATGTCCCTTAAGACAAATTTGAATACTCAGTAGATACTCAAAAAAGTCATGGCTAAATTATGCAAATAAGATTCACGTTTCCAGAATCACTTAGTGTTGTCCTATGCAAACTTTTCTGAAGGTTGGGAAATTGCCCTTGAAATTTTACCATAGAACAACAAAGCCAAGTGATTTGTTTAAAAATATAACTCACAAGATAATGAAAGATGATTTGGGGATTCATCTGACTGATCACTGACTCATTATTTGAACTGAAGAAAGACAGTTCATATTCTTTCCTTCAACATTATCTCAGTGCCAGAGAATCAAAATTACATGAAATGAGATAGATATACAAAGAATTCATCCAATCTCAGTCTAAAAGTGGCTTACTGATAGGGAGATCCCTCATTCAACTGTACAATTATCTCCTTAATTGGAAACTGAATTTAAATTTTCTCCTGGGAGTGGGGGACAAGGATACTGGTTTGATGCTCAGTTTAAAAAAAAGCAAAAAACAAAACAAAAAAAAAAAAAAACAGGTTTTTGCTCATCTAAAATGAGTAAAACTGCATTGCAGGATGCAGTGATTTATTGTGTTAAAATTAACTATCTAAAACATCTTCAGGTCCTGAAAAGATATATGGAAATGAACTGTTTTCCAAGTTAACATCACAGGAAGTGACAGCTAGGCTCTTCTCTTTTTCACACACTTTTAATGATTTATTTCTCTTAGGGTTTGAAAGAATTTGCTATCTAATTGCTTTCAACTCTAGGATATAGAAAATTCAAAGATAAATTAAGCTTAGTTTCTGATGCTTCACTGCAGAAATAGCTGGCAGTTTCACTTACAAGTGCAAAGTTTCCATAAGTGATAGCCAGGCAAGTAGGCAGACATTAAATGATCAATGTTTATCTCTAGCCCCTCCAGCCTTTCCATTTTTTAACCTGTCCTTGGTAATTTCTACAACTTTTATATATTTTCCTTCCCCCTAAAGATTCTTTTAGAACTTTCATTCATATGAGTCTATTCACACTAAATGTAAGTTCTTATTTTCCAATAAACCGTTTTTGGAGGGGTGGGGTTGGATTATTTAACTCATGCTTTAGAAGGTAGAGAGAGGAGTCCACTAAGCTGCTCCTAATCTAATGTGGTTATATGACCAGTGATAGCTACCTCAGTAAATCATGTAAACAGACTTACATCTCCATTGAATCCTGCCCAAACTGCAGGATAATGACTGAATAAATTTTGCTGTTTTAAAACAAGCAGTTTTATTTTGTTATATAGCAACAATTCATTGGAACTTAGGAAGATAATGTATGTCATGATATTGGGGTGAAGTAGTATCATGTGAAAATATACATGATAATATTGTGTGTACAAGGATTGAAAATATATATTATCAAATATAGTGAAAAAAAGATATAGCTGTATATCTAAAATTAACTTTAAAGACACTATATGTCAGTAACTTAAATTTTTAGACAATTGCTACTTTTCTGGATTCCTGAAAATGCTCCAATATGGAGAAGAATGAGAATTAAAGCTCTCTTGCTGCTGTTGCTACTGCTGCTGCTGCTGCTAAGTCCCTTCAGTCATCTCCGACTCTGTGCGACCCCATAGACGGCAGCCCACCAGGCTCCCCCATCCCTGGGATTCTCCAGGCAAGAACACTGGAGTGGATTGCCATTTCCTTCTCTTAATAAATATTAATACAGATGTAAAAGGTACGACTTTATTCAAGCATAACTTTCTATTATATTTATGATAAAATATATATCAATGATATATAATATATATCTATGATATATAATTATATATATGATATCTATGATAGACAAATATATATAGACTCTGATTTTTAAAAGGAAATGTGCTGGTAAAATATCTTTAGGCGGTGTGTTTATATACTGACATTCATGACATGTTTTGGAATATACCCTACATACAATACATGAATCAAATATTTAGATGGGAAACCACAGAGGAAAAAAGGAAAATATGGATTTCATAGTCATGTATATATGTGGAAATATATGGAAATGCATCTCTATTTTACAACTGTATTTAGCATCACAAATGAGGGAACCTACAATATCATAACAAACAAAAGCAATTTACTGAAAGTGATGTATCTAAACATATTTCCTGTATTTTATTTAATGTTGACTGGAAAAGGTCAGTTTTCATTCCAATCCCAAAGAAACCCTGTCCCAAAATCCAATCCCAGAACCCCACTCCTGTGGCAGTCCACTGTGATCCATACCACCACAATAGATGCTCACATACAGTTCTGTCTCAGTCTTTGTGGGGTTCCTGGGTCCTGGTGTACACAAGGTTTGTTGGCTCTGCAAGGAGATCCAACCAGTCCATCCTAAAGGAAATCAGTCCTGAGTCTTCATTGGAAGGACTGATGCTGAAGCTGAAACTCCAATACTTTGGCCACCTGATGTGAAGATCTGACTCATTTGAAAAGACCTTGATGCTGGGAAAGATTGAAGATGGGAGGAGAAGGGGACGACAGAGGATGATATGGTTGGATGGCATCACCAACTCTATGCACATGAGTTTCAGCAAGCTCCGGGAGTTGGTGATGGACAGGGAGGCCTGGGGTGTTGCAGTCCATGGGGTCGCAAAGAGTTGGACACAACTGAGCGACTGAACTGAACTGAACTGAACTGACTTTTACAACTACATTTCCTTAATTCTCAATGCCATCATGGTTGCAAACACAATATATAAAGCACTACATATATAACTGCAAAAGCTACAACTTCGGTGGTAAAGATAAATGACAGAGAAAAATATTGAAATATTAGATTTAGTGACCTGAAGAGTTATTGCTGTTCAGTCGTTCAGTCGTGTCCGAATCTTTGTGACCCCAAGCACTGCAGTACACCAGGCTTCTCTGTCCTTCACTGTCTCCCAGAGTTTGTTCAAATTCTGGGTTGGTGATGAACTATCTCATCATCTGTTGTCCTCTTCTCCTTCTGCCTTCAGTCTTTCCTCTGTCATCCTCCTCTTCTGCCTTCAGTCTTTCCCAGCATCAGAATATTTTCCGATGAGTTGACTCTTCGCCTCAGGTGACCAAATATTGGAACTTCAGAACAATTCTATTAAAGGAAGGAAAAAAAAAAAAAAAACAGAGAGAGAGAGAGATTGTAACTGGAAGCTTTACTATAATAACTGATAAAGTAACAAATTATGCATAGGCAGTGTCATTTTGGGGGCTTTTAGACAACTCTACACACCTTGATTCAGAAACTTGTGCTGACCTATATGAAATCCTTCCTTTCAATTAATTTTCTGAACTTTTCTTGTCTCCAGTATATGATATCACTTTTCTAGTATCAGTTCCCAAACTCTGGCATAACCCAGATTGCAGGAAGTGGTGGAAGTAAAATAATCAAAGAGTATTGGTTTTGGCACTGGGCTCAAGCCCAAGTGATTCAGTTTCTCTGTACCCATCTCCAGAAAAGACAGTCACTGAGGTCAGAGACAACTTCTCCTTTTAGCTAAAGACGCCTGCAGCTCTGTAGTTTTAGAGAGGCTGTATAGACTAGGTTGGAGGAGGGCATGGCAACCCACTCTAGTATTCTCGCCTGAATAATTCCATGTACAAAGGATCCTGGCAGGCTACACTCCATGGGGTCACAAAGAGTCGGACACAACCGAAGCAACTGAGCATGCACACACTCATGCATAGCCTAGGCAGCGCTTCCCACATGTCTCAGTGGTAAAGAATCCACCTGCCAATGTAGGAAATACAGGTTTGATCCCAGGGTCAGGAAGATCCCCTGGAGAAGGAAATGGCAACCCACTCCAGTATTCTTACCTGGGAAATCCCATGGACTGAGGTCCCTGGTAGGATATAGGGTTGCAAAAGAGATGGACACAGCTTAGCAATTAAACAACATCAATAGCCTCATCAAAGTGGGTACTGGAGAAATTTAATCCTAATATAATACTTAAATAGTTTTGTCTTTAGCAAGTAACTTCAAGAATATTTTTCCCAATGAGAAAATAATATAAAATTTTATATAGCTTCAGAAAATAAATTATTTATAAGTTGTAGGTACTGCTAGCTATTTTTCATGATAACTTCTTCTTATGCACAAGTAAATTATTAGTAAGTTTAATAAAATTAATATCAAGTTGGTTATTACATGATGGATATAACATGATGATATAACTTTAATTTAGTGTTCCATACTTTAGTGCAAAATGTATCAATTCTGTGGAAAATATATAAGCTCATAAGGAAAAATCATATTTGCACTATTCAAATTAAAAAATAAGTTGATATATGTTATTCCAAGATAAAACAATATAGATACTGGCAGACCTTGGTAGACAATTCCCAAATATCATTTTCTTCCTTCTTAATCCAAAGGAAGTTTTGTAACTTCATGTGGAACATTATTCTTATGCTTTCCTACTTTTAAAAAATGGTACTGAATGAAACTATGAGAAATTCTGTGTAGGGCCACCCAAGACAGATGGGTAATGGTGGAGAATTCTGACAAAATGTGGTCCACAGGGGAAGGGGATGACAAACCACTTATTATTCTTGCCTTGAGAACCCCATGAACAGTATGAACAGGGGAGACACTGAAAGACAAACTCCCCAGGTCAGTAGGTGCCAATATGCTACTGGAGAAGAGTGCAGAAATAGCCCCAGAAGGAATGAAGAGGCTGAGCCAAAGAAGAAACAATGCCAAGCTGTGGATGTGTCTAGTGGTGAAAGAAAAATCTGATGCTGTAAGGAACAGTATTTCATAGGAACCTGAAATGTTAGGTCCATGAATCAAGGTAAATTGAAAGTGATGAAACAGGAGATGACAAAAGTGAACACTGATATGTTAGGAATCAGTGATATAAAATGGACTGAAATAGGTGAATTTAATTCAGATGACCAATATATCTACTACTCTTGGCAAGAAATGGTATGGACCTGACAGAAGCAGAAGATACTAAGAAGAGATGGCAAGAATACACAGAAGAACTGGACAAAAAAGAACTTCATGACCCATTAATTATGATGGTGTGATCACTGACCCAGAGCCAGACATCCTGGAATGTGAAGTCAAGTGGACCTTAGGAAGCATCACTATGAACAAAGCTAGTGGAAATGATGGAATTCCAGTTGAGCTATTTCAAATCCTGGAAGATGATGCTGTGAAAGTGATGCACTCAATATGCCAGCTAATTTGGAAAACTCAGCAGTGACCATAGGATTGGAAACGGTCAGTTTTCATTCAAACCCCAAAGAAAAGTAATGCCAAAGAATGCTCAAGCTACCACACAATTGCACTCATTTCACACACTAGTAAAGTAATGCTAACAGTTCTCCAAGCCAGGCTTCAGCAATACATGAACCATGAACTTCCAGATGTTCAAGCTGGTTTTAGAAAAGGCAGAGGAACCAGACATCAAATTGCCAACATCTGGTGAATCATCAAAAAAGCAAAAGAGTTATAGAAAAATATCTATTTCTGCTTGATTGACTATGCCAAAGCCTTTGATTGTCTATGCCAAAGCCTTTGATTGTGTGGATCACAATAAACTGTGGAAAATTTGGGAAGAGATGGGAATACCAGACCACCTCACCTGCATGTTTCTCTTGAGAAATCTATATGCAGGTCAGGAAGCAACAGAGAACTGGACATGGAACAACAGACTGGTTCCAGATAGGAAAAAGAGTATGTCAAGGCTGTATATTGTCACCCTACTTACGCAGAGTACATCATGAGAAACTCTGGGCTAGAGGAAGCACAAGCTGGAATCAAGATTGCCGGGAGAAATATCAATAACCTCAGATTTGCAGATAACACCACCCTTATGGCTGGAAGTGAAGAAGACCTAAACAGCTTCTTGAGGAAAGTGAAAGAGGAGAGTGAAAAAGTTGGCTTAAAGCTCAACATTCAGAAAACGAAGATCATGGCATCTGGTCCCGTCACTTCATGGCAAATAGATGAGGAAACAGTGGCTAACTTTATTTTCCTGGGCTCCAAAATCACTGCAGATGGTGATTGCAGCCATGAAATTAAAAGACACTTACTCCTTGGAAGGAAAGTTATGACCAACCTAGACAGCATATTCAAAAGCAGAGACATTACTTTGCCAACAAAGGTCTGCCTAGTCAAGGATTTGTTTTCTCCATTAGTCATGTATGGATGTGAGAGTTGGACTGTAAAGAAAGCTGAGCCCCGAAGAATTGATGCTTTTGAACTGTGGTGTTGGAGAAGACTCTTGAGAGTCCCTTGGACTGCAAGGAGATCCAGCCAGTTAGTTCTAAAGGAAATAAGTCTTGAATATTCATTGGAAGGACTGATGCTGAAGCTGAAACTCCAATACTTTGGCCACCTGATGTGAAGAGCTGACTCATTTGAAAAGACCCTAATGCTGGGGAAGATTGAGGGTGGGAGGAGAAGGGGATGACAGAGAATGAGATGGTTGGATGGCATCACTGACTCAATGGACATGAGTTTGAGTACGCTCCAGGAGTTGGTGTTGGACAAGGAGGCCTGGCATGTTGCAGCTCATGGGGTTGCAAAGAGTCAGACACGACTGAGGACTGAACTGAACTGAACTGAACTGAACTGTGGGCTAGAATCCTTTGGAAAAAAATAAGTAGTCATCATAGTCAACAAAAGAGTCTGAAATGCAGAACCTGGATGGGATGTCAAAAATGACAGAATGATCTCTATTTCTTTCCAAGGCAAACCATTCAACATGTCAACAATCGAAGTCTATGCTCCAACCACTGATGCCAAAGAAGCTGAAGCTGATCAGTTCTATGAGGACCTACAAGACTTGTTAGAACTAACACCAGAAAAATATGTCATTTCACACTGAAGGACTGGAATGCAAAACTAGGATGTTAAGTGATACCTGGAGTAACAGGCAAGTTTGGCCTTGGCGTACAAAATGAAGTGGGGGCAAAGACTAACAGAGCTTTGCCAAGAGAATGTATTGATCATAGCAAACACCCTCTTCCAGCAACACAAGAGATAACTCTACACTTGGACTTCACCAGATGGTCAATACAAAAATCAAATTAATTATATTCTTTGTAGCTTAAGATGGAGGAGCTCTATACAGTCAGTAAAAAGACTGGGAACTGACTGTGGCTTAGATCATGAACTTCTTTTTGGAAAATTCAGAATTAAATTGACAAAAGTAGGGAAAAACACTAGGCCATTCAGGTATAACCTCAATCAATCACTTATGAATATATATTAGAAGTGACAAATAGAGTCAAGGGATTAGATTTGATAGAATGCTGAAGAACTATGGACAGAAGTTCATGACATTGTACAGGATCCCCAAGAAAAAGAAATGCAAAAAGGCAAAATGGCTGTGTGAGGAGGCCTTACAAATAGCTGAGACAAGAAATAAGCTAAAGGCAAAGGAGAAAAGGAAAGATAGATCCATCTGAATGCAGAGTTCCAAAGAATGGCAAGGAGAGAAAAGAAAGTCTTTCTAAGTGAATAATGCAAAGAAACAGAGTAAAACAATAAATGGGAAAAACTAGAGATCTCTTTAAGAAAACTAGATACCAAGGGAACATTTCGTGCAAAGATAGGCACAATAAAGGACAGAAATGGCATGGGCCTAACAGAAGCAGAAGTTGTTAAGAAGAGGTGGCAAGAATACACAGAAGAACTATACCAAAAAAATCATAATGACCCAGACAGCCACAAAGATGTGATTACTCACCTAGAGCCAGACATCCTGGATTGCAAAGTCAAGTGGGCCTTAGGAAGCATCACTATGAACAAAGCTAGTGGAGGTGATGGAATTCCAGTTGAGCTATTTCAAATCCTGGAAGATGATGCTGTGAAAGTGCTACGCTCATTGTGCTGCTAATTTGGAAAACTCAGCAGTGGCCACAGGACTGAAAAAGGTCAGTTTTCATTCCAATCCCTAAGAAGGGTAATGCCAAAGAATGTTCAAAGTGAAAGTGAAGTCGCTCAATCGTGACTCTTTGTTACCCCATGAACAGTATCCTATCAGGCTCCTCCATCCTTGGGATTTTCCAGGCAAGAGTGCTGGAGTGGATTGCCATTTCCTTCTCCAGGGGATCTTCCTGACCCAAGAATTGAACCAGACTCCCCCGCATTGCAAGCAGACGCTTTACCATCTGAGCCACCAGGGAAGCCCCAAGAATGTTCAAACTACCACACAATTGCACTCATCTCACATGCTAGCAAAGTAATGCTCAAAATTCTCCAAGCCAGGCTTCAACAGTATGTGAGCCAAGAACTTACAGATGTTTAAGCTGGGTTTAGAAAAGGCAGAGGAATCAGAGATCAAATTGTCAAAATCCGTTGGATCATAGAAAAATGAAGAGATTTCCAGAAAAACATCTACTTCTGCTTCATTGACTATAATGAAGTATTTGATATGTGGAACACAACAAACTGTGGAAAAGTCTTAAAGATATGTGAATAACAGACCACCTCACCTACTTCCTGAGAAATCTGTATGCAGGTCTAGAAGCAACTTTAGACCCAGACATGGAACAAAGGACTGGTTCCAAATTGAGAAAAGAATATATCAAGGCTGTATGTTGTTACCTTGCTTTCTTAACGTATATAGAGTGTATATCATGAAAAATGCTGGACTGGATGGAGCACAAATGGAATCAAGATTGCTAAGAAGAAAATCAATAACCTCAGATATGCAGATTACATCAACCTTATGGCAGAACATGAAGAGAAACTAAGGAGCTTCTTGATGAAAATGAAAGAGGAGAGTGAAAAATCTGGCTTAAAACTCAGCATTCAAAAAACTAAGATCGTGGCTTATGGCTCCATCATTTCATGGCAAATAGATGGGAAACAATGGAAATAGTGACAGACTTTATTTTGGGGGGGCTCCAAAATCAGTGCAGATGGTAACTGCAGCCACAAATTTTTTAAAAATAAAAGCTTACTACTTTGAAGAAAAGCTGTGACCAACCTAGAGATAATACTAAAAAGCAGAGGCATCATTTTTCCAACAAATTATGTATAGTCAAATCTATGGTTTTTCCAGGATTCATGTATGGATGCAAGAGTTGGACCATAAAGAAGGCTGAATGCCAAGGTATTGATGCTTTTGAACTGTGGTGTTGAAGACTCTTGAGACTCCTTTGGATTTCAAGAAGATCAAACCAATCAATACTAAAGTAAATCAATCTTGAATATTCCTTGGAAAAACTGATGCTGAAGCTGAAGCTCCATTACGTTGACCACCTGACATGAAGAACTGACTCATTAGAAAAGATTCTGTTGCTGAGAAAAAATGAAGGCAGAAGGAGAAGGGGATAACAGAGGATGAGATGGTTGGATGGTATCACTGACTCCATGGACATGAGTTTGAGCAATCTCCCAGAGATGGTGATGGACAGGGAAGCCTGGAGTGCTCAGTCCATGGGGTGGCAAAGAGTCAGAAATGACTGAAAGACTTAACAATAACAACATTTAAAATGCACTAGCATAAATAGGCTTTTAAAAAATTGCTATTTTTTTCAGATTTATGCCTTTATATATATACATATATATATATGTGTATATATATATATATATAGAGAGAGAGAGAGAGAGAGTTTATTTCTTATATAACTGCTTTAAGTGCTCTATGAATATATCAGGCTTAAAAATCTGTTCTCTTACCAAAGATAAATTGTGCAGCTTCAATATTTTGTTTTATGCACATTTATTTGTGCTTTATTATCTTTATATTTAAAATGGAAATCTTTAAATTGGAAATAATAGTATCTCCATTATAGGATTTTTGTGGAGAATAAAATAGTTGTTAAATATAAGAATAATGCTAAATAATGCAGGATAAATACTATACATGTCTGTTATTCTTATACATAATGTTGCAAGGGTCATTTATGCACTCACCTCTTTGATTTCAACTACAAGATGTAGGAGTGACATCCAGAAGTGGAAATATATGGTTTTTGGTACATATATCTTCAACTTGACTATAATTTTTCAAACTACTCTCCAAATAATTATACTATTTTATTTTTTGAGAATTATGTGGATCCTGCAGTCATACTCCCCAGAATTAGTTATATGACCTTGGCAAGATATGTCTCTGTGACTCAATTTTCTCACCTGTTAAATAAATATAACAATTATATCAATTGGATTGGGCTGCAATAAAGATTAAATAAATTATTTGTATAAAACATTTGAAGCAATGTCTATAAAACATTAACTGTACAATATATGTTAGCAATCGAAATCATTACCAACAACAGAGGAAAGTTTTTATTTCTCTACTAGTAGTTGAAATTGCCAGATTTATTTTGGTGTTTTCTTTCTTTGTTCCTTATCCAGATCAATGCCTGTAAAATAGTACTACAGACTTAGCTTACTTTCCTCTGATTAGTAGACAGGTTAAGTTTGTTTTTCTGAGGGGAAGGAGGTGCCCAGCTTTACCTTCTTCTGTTTCCCATCTCACATGCAATGATTTTAATCCTTAAACTGGTCCTGAAGCCAATTCCTGTTCAAACCTCCTGCTTCCAGCAAGTCAGAGCCTTCATCCTTAATCTCCTCTCTCCATGCAGATAATTATCTTCTTTTTGAATCAGGGTATATTCTTTTAAAGTTTTCTTTTTATATATCACTTTCATGGAGTTACTCCTTGGAAGGAAAGTTATGACCAACCTATATAGCATATTGAAAAGCAGAGACATTACTTTGATAACAAAGGTCCGTCTAGTCAAGGCTATGGTTTTTCCAGTGGTCATGTATGGATGTGAGAGTTGGATTCTGAAGAAGGCTGAGCACCGAAGAATTGATGCTTTTGAACTGTGGTGTTGGAGAAGACTCTTGAGGGTCCCTTGGACTGCATGGAGATCCAACCAGTCCATTCTGAAGGAGGTCAGCCCTGGGATTTCTTTGGAAGGAATGATGCTAAAGCTGAAACTCCAGTACTTTGGCCATCTCATGTGAAGAGTCGACTCATTGGAAAAGACTCTGATGCTGGGAGGGATTAGGGGTAGGAGGAGAAGGGGATGACAGAGGATGAGATGGCTGGATGGTATCACTGACTCGATGGACGTGAGTCTGAGTGAACTCCAGGAGTTGGTGATGGACAGGGAGGCCTGACGTGCTGTGATTCATGGGGTCTCAAAGAGTCGGACACGACTGAGCGACTGAACTGAACTGAACTGACTGAACCTTCCTGCATTGAATAAATTTTCTTGGAATGTCTTTTAAGTGACAGACACCTTCTAGAAATGGGTTATTCAAAGCTGAATAAAGTAGGTTGGTAAAGACTTAATTTCAATCACTTTACAGCACATAATCCAAGGCAGGGATTGCTTAATTTTTAAGGATGTGTTCCTCTTTCTGAGTATGCAACTTCAAAATATATTGACTTATTATAAAGTTTTATACAGTTTTTCTGTAAATTATAAAACTTACCTTTTTGAAAACTTGAAACCTTATGATATTTGGAAACATTATGTCATAGGATCCAAAACCTAAAACATCTTTTTATGGGTACAAATACTGTGGTGTCATAATTTCATGCTCAGATTGAGGGCAAAGTTAGATTTTATAGCAGCTATGAAGTTTGACCCACCATATTTGTCATCATCACTAAGATTTATTGAGTCTTAGGGGGAAAAATATCTTACAGTGGATAGGAGTTTAAAACTTGAAGAGTTCAGATAGAACCTTTTGTAGTTTTGTAGCCACCTGCATGAGATATTAGAAGTAACTTATCTTTACCCTTTGGTGAAAAAAAAGAGATAACTTTTGTTCTGGTATATTTCATGCTAAAAACCTGAGGGACACAGTGTTTACCCTGTAGTATAATAATAGATCTGTGCTTGTCACCCATTTACTCCTGGTTAGTAAAGAAAACTGATACAGTTTTCCTTTAGGATTAACAAAGTTATATGAGTTCCACTAATCTTATATTGAATTACTTTGCCATTACATGTCATGGAATGGAAAAATAAAGTAATTTAAAATTTATATTTTAGTAAAGTGTATGTATATATAAAGTTACTACTTTAACAAATCCATTCATGAATCATAGTCTTGTAATGGATAGAGTCTTGTGTAACTCAATGAAGCTATGAGCCATGTCATGAAGGGCCAGTCAAGACATACGGGACATAATAAAGCATTTTGACAAAATGTAACAAACTGGAGTAGGCAATGGCAGCCCACTCCAGTGTTCTTGCCTAGAGAATCTCACAAAAACTATGAAAAGGCAAAAATATACAACATCAGAAAATGAGTCACAAAGGAAGACAGTGTCTAATATGCTACTGGGGAAGAGCATAGGTCAAGTAAAAATAGTTCCAGAAAGAATGAAGCAGCTGGGTCAAAGTGGAAACAACCCTCAATTGTGGGTATGTCCAGTGGCAAAAGTAAATTCTGATGGTGTAAAGAACAATATTGCATAGAAACCTGTAATGTTAGGTCCAAGAATCAAGGTAAATTGTATGCGGTCAACCAGGAGATAGCAAGAGTGAACATCAACAACTTATGAGTCAGTGGACTAGAATGGGAGAAATTAATTCAGATGACCATTATATCTACTACTGTTGGCAAGAATCTCTTAGAAGAAATAGAGTAGCCCTCACAGTCAACAAAAGAGTCTGAAATCCAGTATTTAGTACAGTTTCAAAAACGACAGAATGATCTCAATTCATTTCCAAGCAAACCACTGAAGATCACAGCAATCCAAGTCTGTGCCCCAAACAATGATGCCAAAGAAGCTGAAGCTGAACAGTTCTATGAAGACCTACAAGACCTTCTAGAACTATCACACACACACACACACACACACACACACACACACACACACGTGTCTTTTTTATAATAGGGGATTGAAATGCAAAATTAGGAAGTCAAGAGATACTCAAAATAATAGGCAAATTTGACCTTGGAGTACAAAATGAAGTAGGGCAAAGGATTACATATTTGTCAAGAGAACACACTGGAAATAGCAAACACCCTTTTCCAGCAACACAAGAGACAGTTCTAAAAAAGGAAATCACTAGATAGTCAATACTGATCAGTTTGATTATATATTCTTAGCAGTTAGAGAAGTTCTATACAAGTCAACAAAAACAAAACCCAGAGCTGACTGCGACTCAGATCTTTAGCTCCACATTGCAAAATTCAGGCTTAAATTGATGAAAGCAGCAAAACCCACTAGGCCTTTCAGGTATGTTCATTTCAGTTCAGTTCATTCCCTCAGTTGAGTTGGACTCTTTGCAACCCCATGGACTGCAGCATGCCAGGCTTCCCTGTCCATCACCAACTCCTGAAGCTTACTCAAACTCATGTCCATCGAGTCAGTAATACTGTCCAGCCATCTCATCCTCTGTCATCCCCTTCTCCTCCCACCTTCAATCTTTCCCAGTTTCCAATGAGTTTCCAGTGAATCAGTTCTTCGAATCAGGTGGCCTGCATATTGGAGCTTCAGCTTCAGCATCAATCCTTTCAGTGAGTATTCAGGACCAATTTCTTCTACGATTGACTGGTTGTATCTCCTTGCAGCCCAAGGGACTCTCAAGAGTCTTCTCCAACACCACAGTTCAAAAACATCAATTCTTCAGCGCTCAGCTTTCTTTACAGTCCAACTCTCAAATTCATACGTGGCTACTCAAAAAATCATAATTAGACTACATGGACCTTTGTCAGGAAAGTAATGCCTGCTTTTTAATATGTTGTCTAGGTTTGTCATAGTTTTTCTTCCAGGGAACAACTGTCTTTTAATTCTGTGGCTGCAGTCACCATCTGCAGTGACTTAGAAGCCCAAGAAAATAGTCTGTCACTGTTTCCATTTTTTTCCCACATCTATTTGCCATGAAGTGATAGGACCAGATGTCATGATCTTTGTTTTTAGAATGTTGAGTTTTAAGCCAGCTTGTTCACTCTTCTTTCACTTTCATCAAGAGACTCTTTAGTGCCTTTCACTTTCTGCCATAAGGGGAGTGTGATCTGCATATCTGAGGTTATTGATATTTCTTCTGGCACTCTTCATTCCCACTTGTGCTTCATTCACCCTACCAGTTAGCATGATGCACTGCACATATAAGTTAAATAAACCAGGTGACAATAAACAGCCTTGACATACTCCTTTCCCTATTTGGAACCAGTTTGTTTTTTCATGTCTGGTTCTAACTGTTGCTTCTTGACCTGCAGATTTCTCAGGAGGCAGGTAAGATGGTATGATAGTCCCATCTCTTTAAGAAATTTCTGCAGTTTCCTGTGATCCACACAGTCAAAAGCTTTAGCATAGTTATTGAAGCAAATAGCAGATGTGTTTGGAATTTTCTTGCATTTTCTTTGATCCATTGGATGCTGGCAATTTGATCTCTGGTTCCTCTTCCTTTTCTAAATCCAGCTTGAACATCTGGAAATTCTTATTTCATGTACTGTTGAAGCCTAGGTTAGAGTATTTTGAGTATTAGTTTACTAGTGTGTGAGATGAGTGCAACTGTGCTGTAGTTTGAATATTCTTTAGCATTTGTCTTCTTTGGGATTGGAATGAAAACTGATCTTTTCCAGTCCTGTGGCAACCGTTGAGTTTTCCACATTTGCTGGCATATTGAGTGCAGCATCTTAACAGCACTATTTTTTGGGGGGGGTGGGGGGATGTGAAATAGCTCAACTGGAATTCCATCAACTCCATTAGCTTTGTTTGTATGATGCTTCCTAAGGCCCATTTGACTTTGCATTCCAGGATGTCTGGTTCTAGATGAGTAACTACACCATTGTGTTGACCTGAGTCATTAAGATATTTTTTTGTATAGTTCTTCTATATATTTGTGATACCTCTTCTAAATACCTTCTGCCTCTGTTAGGTCTAGACCATTTTGTCCTTTATTGTGGCCATCTTTGCATGAAATATTCCCTTGGTATCTCTAATTTTTTTGAGGGCATCTTTAGTCTTTCCCATTTCATTGTTTTCCTCTATTTCTTTGCATTTTTCTCTTAGGAAGGCTTTCTTATCTCTCCTTATCATTCTTTGGAATTCTGCATTCAGATGGATATATCTATCTTTTCTTTCCTCTTTTGCCTTCAGCTTCTCCTCTTTTCTCAGCTGTTCAAAAGGACTCCTCAGACAAGTACTTTACATTTTTGCATTTTTTCCCCTTTGGGATGGTTTAGATCACTGCCTCCTGTACATTAAGAACCTCTGTCCATAGTTCTTCAGGCACTCCATCAGATGTAATCCATTGAATCTATTTGTCACTTCCCCTGTATAATTGTAAGGGATTTGATTTAGGTCATACCTGAATGGTCTAGTGATTTTCCCTACTTTCTTCAAGTTTGATTTTTGCAAGAAGAAGTTCATGATCTGAGCCACATTCTCTTCCCAGCCTTGTATTTCGTGAATGTATGTAGCTTCTTCATTTTTTCCTTCAAATAATATAATCAATCTGATTTTGGTATTGACTGCCTGATGATGTCCATGTGTAGTCTTCTCTTGTGTTGTTGGAAGAGGGTGTTTGCTATGACCAGTGCATTTGCTATGACCAGTGTTTTCTCTTGACAAAATTCTATTTTTTCCCCACTTCAGTTTGTACTCCAAGAACAAATTTGCCTGTTACTCCCAGAAGCTCTTGATTTCCTACTTTTGCAGTCCCATTCCCTCTGAGGAAAAGGTAGTTTGAGCATTCTTTTGCACTGCCTTTCTTTGGAATTGGAATGAAAACTGACCTTTTCCAGTCCTGTGGCCACTGCTGAGTTTTCCAAACTTGCTGGCATATTGAGTGCAGCACTTTCAGAGCATCATCTTTCAGGATTTGAAATAGCTCAACTGGAATTCCATCACCTCCACTAGCTTTGTTTGTAGTGATGCTTTCTAAGGCCCACTTGACTTCACATTCCAGGATGTCTGGCTCTAGATTAGTGATCACATCATCATGATTATCTGGGTCTTGAAAATCTTTTTTGTACAGTTCTTCTGTGTATTCTTGCCACCTCTTCTTAATATCTTCTGCTTCTGTTAGGTCCAGACCATTTCTGTCCTTTATCGAGCCCATCTTTGCATGAAGTGTTCCCTTGGTATCTCTAATAATCTTGAAGAGATCTCTAGTCTTTCCCATACTGTTGTTTTCCTCTATTTCTTTGCATTGATCGCTGAAGAAGACTTTTTTAATCTCTTCTTGCTATTCTTTGGAGTGCTCAAACTACTGCACAATTGCAGTTATCTCACATGCTAGTAAAGTAATGCTCAAGATTCTCCAAGCCAGACTTCAGCAATACTTGAACCGTGAACTCCCTGATGTTCAAGCTGGTTTTAGAAAAGGCAGAGGAACCAGAGATCAAATTGCCAACATCCACCGGATCATGGAAAAAAACAAGAGAGTTCCAGAAAAACATCTATTTCTGCTTAATTGACTATGCCAAAGCCTTTGACTGTGTGGATCACAATAAACTGTGCAAAATTCTGAAAGAGATGGGAATACCAGACCACCTGACCTGCCTCTTGAGAAATCTGTATGCAGGTCAGGAAGCAACAGTTAGAACTAGACATGGGACAACAGACTGGTTCCAAATAGGAAAAGGAGTACGTCAAGGCTGTATATTGTCACCCTGCTTATTTAGCTTATATGCAGAGTATATCATGAGAAACGCTGGACTGGAAGAAACACAAGCTGGAATCAAGATTGCCGGGAGAAATATCAATAACCTCAGATATGCAGATGACACCACCCTTATGGCAGAAAGTGGAGAGGAGCTAAAAAGCCTCTTGATGAAAGTGAAAGAGGAGAGTGAAAAAGTTGTCTTAAAGCTCAACATTCAGAAAACGAGGATCATGGCATCCGGTCCCATCACTTCATGGGAAATATATGGGGAAACAGTGAAAACAGTGTCAGACTTTATTTTTTGGGGCTCCAAAATCACTGCAGATGGTGACTATAGCCATGAAATTGAAAGACGCTTACTCCTTGAAAGAAAAGTTATGACCAACCTAGATAGTATATTCAAAAGCAGCGACATTACTTTGCCAACTAAGTTCTGTCTAGTTAAAGCTATGGTTTTTCCCGTGGTCATGTATGGATGTGAGAGTTGGACTGTGAAGAAGGCTGAGCACTGAAGAATTGATGCTTTTGAGCTGTGGTATTGGAGAAGACTCTTGAGAGTCCCTTGGCCTGCAAGGAGATCCAACCGGTCCATTCTGAAGGAGATCAGCCCTGGGATTTCTTTGGAAGGAATGATGCTAAAACTGAAGCTCCAGTACTTTGGACACTTCATGTGAAGAGTTGACTCACTGGAAAAGACTCTGATGCTGGGAGGGGTTGGGGGCAGGAGGAGAAGGGGATGACAGAGGATGAGATGGCTGGATGGCATCATGGACTCGATGGACATGAGTCTGAGTTAACTCCGGGAGTTGGTGATGGAAAGGGAGGCCTGGCATGCTGTGATTCATGGCGTCTCAAAGAGTCGGACATGACTGAGCAACTGAACTGAACTGAACTGATGAGGAAAAGGACATCTTTTTGGTGTTAGTTCTAAAGGTCTTGTAGGTCATCATAGAACTGTTCAACTTCAACTTTTTTGGCATTACTGGTTAGATTACTGGTTAGACTTTGGCATTACTGGTTAGATTACTGGTTAGACTTCAACTTCTTTGGCATTAGTGGTTAGACTTAGATTACTGTGATATTGCATGGCTTGCCTTGGAAATATGTAGAGATTATTCTGTCATTTTTAAGACTGCACTTAAATACTGGATTTTGGACTCTTTTGTTTACTATGAGAGCTAATTCATTTCTTCTAAGGGATTCTTGCCCACAGAAGTAGGTACAATGGCCACCTGAGTTAAATTTGCTCATTCAGGTCCATTTTAGTTCACTGACTCCTTAAGTGTCAGTGTTAACTCTTGCCATCTTCTGTTGACTGCTTCCAATTTACCTTGATTCTTGGACCTAACTTTCCAGGTTCCCATGCAATACTGTTCTTTACAGCATTGGGCTTTACTGCCATCATGAGTCACATCCACAGCCGAGCACTGTTTTCACTTTGGCTCATCCTCTTTATTCTTTCTGTAGCTATTTCTCCACTCTTCTCCACTAGCACATTGGACACTTAACCCGGGGAGTTCATCTTTCTGTGTCATATCTTTTTGCCTTTTCATACTGTTCATGGGGTTCTCAAGGCAAGAATACTTCAGTGGTTTGCCATTCCCTCTTCCAGTGGATAACATTTTGTCAGAACTCTCTCCCGTAATCCATCTGTCTTGGGTGGCTCTACACAGCATGACTCATTGTTTCATTGAGTTATACAAGGCTGCGATCCCTGTGGTCAGTTTCTTTAGTTTTCCATAATTGTAGTTTTCATTCTGGCTGTCCTCTGTTAGATAAGGACAAGAGACTTGCCTGGACCTAAATCAAATCCCTTACAATTATACATGGAGGTGATGAATAGATTCAAGGGGTTAGATCTAGCTGACAGAGTGCCTAAAGAACTATGGATGATGGTTCATAACATTGTAAAGGATGCAGTGATCAAAACTATCCCAAAGAAAAATGAATAGAAGGCAAAGTGGTTTGCTGAAAAGGTTTTACAAATAGCTGAGAAAAGAAGAGAAGTGAAAGGCAAGCTGCTGCTAAGTCGCTTCAGTCCTGTCTGATTTTTAGCGACTCCATGGACTGTAGCCTACCAGGCTCCTCCATCCATGGGATTTCCAGGCAAGAGTACTGGAGTGGAATGCCATTGCCTTCTCTGGAAAAGCAAGAGAAAAATGGAAAGATATATTCAACAGAATTCAGAGTTCCATAGAATAGCAAGGAGAGATAGGAAGCCTTTCTAAATTGAAAAGTGCAAAGAGAGAGGAAAGCAATAGAATTGAAAAAGACTAGAAATCTCTCTGTTTTCTGAGAAACCTGTATGCAAGTCAAGAAGCAACATTTAGAACCAGACATGCAACAACTGAGTGGTAGAAAATTGGGAAAGGAATACAACAAGGCTGTATATTGTTACCCTGCTTATATAACTTACAAGCAGAGTACATCTTGTGAAATGCTGGGCTGAATGAATCACAAATTGAAATCAATTTGACTGGAGGAATATTAACAACCTCAGATATGTAAATGACAGCACTCTAATGGCAGAAGTGAAGAGAAGCTAAACGAGCCTCTTGATGAAGGTGAAAGAGGAGAGTGAAAAAGCTAGCTTGAAACTCAATATTCAAAAAACAAAAATCATGGCATCCAGTCCCATCAGTTCAGTTCAGTCGCTCAGTCTTGTCCGACTCTTTGAGGCTTCATGAATCGCAGCACACCAGGCCTCCCTGTCCATCACCAGCTCCTGGAGTTCACTCAGACTCACGTCCATCGAGTCAGTGATACCATCCAGCCATCTCATCCTCTGTCATCCCCTTCTCCTCCTGCCCCCAATCCCTCCCAGCATCAGAGTCTTTTCCAATGAGTCAACTCTTCACATGAGGTGGCCAAAGTACTGGAGTTTCAGCTTTAGCATCATCCCCTCCAAAGAAATCCCAGGGCTGATCTCCTTCAGAATGGAGTGGTTCATAATGGACTCTTGCAGTCCAAGGGACTTTCAAGAGTCTTCTCCAACACCACAGTTCAAAAGCATCAATTCTTTGGAGCTCAGCTTTCTTCAGAGTCCAACTCTCATATCCATATATGACTGCTGGAAAAAACATAGCCTTGACTAGATGGACCTTTGTTGGCAAAGTAATGTCTCTGCTCTTCAACATGCTATCTAGGTTGGTCATAACTTTTCTTCCAAGGAGTAAGCGTCTTTTAATTTCATGGCTGCAGTCACCATCTACAGTGATTTTGGAGCCCTCATAAATAAAGTCTGACACTGTTTTCACTGTTTCCCCATCTATTTCCCATTAAGTGATGGGATCAGATGCCATGATCTTCGTTTTCTGAATGTTGAGCTTTAAGCCAACTTTTTCACTCTCCACTTTCACTTTCATCAAGAGGCTTTTTAGTTCCAGTCCCATCATTTCATGGAAAATAGGAAAAAAGTGGAAGTAGTAACATATTTATTTGCTTGGGCTTCCAAATCACTTGCAGGTGATTACTGCAACCATGAAATTAAAAGACACTTGCTCCCTTGAAGAAAACCCATAACCAAACTAGAAAGCATATTAAAAGGCACAGATATCACATTGCCAATAAAGGTCCATTTAGTCAAAGCTATGATTTCTGTGGTAGTCATGTACAAATGTGAGAGTTGGACCATAAAGAAGGTTGAGCCCCAAAGAACTGATGCTTTTGAATTGTGGTACTAAAGAATACTCTTGAGAGTTTGTTAGACTGCAAGTAGATCAATCGTGTTTATTCCTAAAGGAAATAAACCCTGAATATTCATTGGAAAGACTGATGCTGAAGCTGAAGTTCTGATATTTTGGCCACTCATACAAAGAGCCAATTCTTGGAGAGGACCCAGATGTTGGGAATGTTGAAGGCTAAAGGAGAAGGATGGTTGGATATCACCAATGACTCAATGTATATGAATCTGAGCAAATTGTTAGAGATAGTAAAGGACAGAGGAGCTTGGCTTGCTTTAGTCTATGAGGTCACAAAGAGTTAAACACAGTTTAGTAACTAAACAACAACAACAACTTTAACAAAGCAAAGTTATTTTTGGCTATTTTGTATTTGTGACACATGGGCCACTAAATATACAGATGTAAGTTTGGGGATTTCTAAACCAGAACCAATTAGTGGGGAAAACCTTTCAACAATGATCCCCCATTTAGAAATGTATAATATGCAAGGCTGATGATTTAATGCAAAACATAATAAAAATGCATAGAAATAGACATGAATCATTCCTATTTGTAGGAAAATGTGGAGGATATTTCCCTTAGCAACTGATTACCCTGAGGGAAAATAAGCAGTAAATATTAAATTATCCATGGAAATAAGACTGAATTGCAAAAGCTTCAAAATGTAGCACATTTTAGCCTGACTCTAATTAGTATTGCAAAGTCTAAACTATTCATATCCATTTACAATAATATATTAAAATATTTCCACTTCTTTAAATGAAGTGGAAGTGTATAATGAAGCTACTATGAATCCCAGCAGAAAAATAGTTACTAATATTGGCAATTTATTTATTTAATTTTTTAGGGGTGGCAAAACCATGATCTCAAAGAATTCTTACTTTGTGATCATATATTTTTCGTTTTTTTTTTTTTTTTTTTGCTTTGACTTTTTTTTTTTTTTTAAACTTTATTTCACTTTACAATACTGTATTGGCCCTGCCATACATCAACATGAATCTGCTATGGGTGTACACGTGTTCCTAATCCTGAACCCCCCTCCCACCTCCCTCCCCATACCATCTCTCTGGGCCAGACAGTGCAGGGCTCTTCAATAGTGCTTTCTCTGAAGTGTACTTATGATGTTGACATTTTTTATAAAGTCATTTTCTGACTTGACATTACATATTAAATGCAGAGTTGAACATGGTTGAACAATTTGGTTTCTTGGAAACCCTATAAATAAATTAGGATAGCAGCAGCAAGTCAGTTTTAAGTTGCTTTAAGCATTTTGCGCTCATGCATTATAATACTTGGCCAGGGTGATGCAAGTTGATTGCAAGTAAAACAATATTTTAAAACAACACACAGGACAAGTATCTTAAGTAACTAAAATGTTTGTTTTAGGCACTAAAATTGCAAATTGAAAATTCTGAAGCAGTTTAGTTTGAAAGGGGAAAAAGAATTATACCTAGTTCAGTCCCTTGATCGGGAACACTCCTGGGGGAGAAAATGGTAAGTCACTCCAGTATTATTGCCAGAATAATCCCATGGGTGAGGAACTTGATGGGCTACAGTCTATGTAGTCACAAAGAATCTTTCATAACTGAGTACACATGCACCCAGCTAAACTTTAAGTTACTCAAAGCTATATGTCATCGAATATAACAATTTCCTAAAGTTTACTAATACTAGCTAAAAAGCTCATCCATTTTCAGTCCTCCTTTGAAAGTAAAAGAACTATGTTTCTATCCTCCATAAACATTCAGAAAAAATTAAGCAAGTAGTGGACACATCAGGTTTTAAAGATGGAGAGTTAGTTTATATTATATTTATCTACAACTGTTGTTTAAATTTCCTCCTTTTATTATCTTAAAAAAGATCATGGTAATGGTTCTGTTTCTCTGGAAAACCCTGAATAAGTGTTTTAAAGGAACACATTTTTAAAAAGGGCTTCCCTGATAGCTCAGTTGGAAAAGAATCTGCCTGCAATTCATGAGATCCTAGTACCTTTCCTCGGTTAGGAAGATCCTCTGGAGAAGGGATAGCCTACCCACTCCAGTATTCTTAGGCTTCCCTTGTGGCTCAGCTGGTAAAGAATCTGCCTGCAGTGCAGGAGACCTGGGTTTGATCCCTGGGTTGGGAAGATCCCCTGGAGAAGGGAAAGGATACCTACTCCAGTATTCTGGCCTAGAGATATAGTCCACGGGGTCACAAAGAGGCAGACAGGACTGAGCGACTTTGACACATTTTTTTTAAATCCAAAACATTCCATTCTTTTCCTCTTCAATAATCTTTTTGTTTGCCCTATTAAGATAACACGCAATTATGAAATATTTCTTTAGGAAAAAGGATAAAACTGTTTTGGAGACAAAATGTTTGTGATTGTTTCTTTTTCTGTCTTTAATGTCACTTAACACACCCAGAGATTTACTTTTCCTTGTGTTGTTCAGTCTCTCAGTCATGTTTGACTCTTTGCGACTTCATGGACTATAGCACCCCAGGCCTCCCTACCTCTCACCATCTCTCGGAGTTGGCTCAAACTCATGTCGTTGAGTCGGTGATGCTATTCAAACATTTCATCTTTTGTTGTACCCTTTTCCTTCTGTCTTGTCTCAATTTTATTTCATAAGTGAAACACATGTATCTATTATGATGATCATCTTTCCCGCACATTGATTCTGATGTGCCTGTTTCATTTATTATGGCTGTTATGGCTCCCTATGGAAATCTTGTCAACTATTTCTGCATTCATTTTTCTAAATTGGTTAGATTGTCTCAAATTCTTTCATCTTTGATGTATACTAGATCTGGAACAATAATATCAGTGCATGCAAACTTGCTTGAGTTTATATGAATTCTCTTTTCTCTTAATCAGATAAATGATATTTCGACAATCCAATCAGAAATTTCTACTTGATTTAAAAAAAAGTCCTAAAAAAGTTAAGAAATGTGTATTTATCTCCATTCATAACTGAACTGCTCCTTTACATAGCTCAGTATTTGTCATTACCTACCCCCATCCCCTTTACCCTTACACTGTAACCCCAAAATTTGGGCATATAGTCTAAAAATCTTTCTTGCTCCCTTACAAGTGGGCTCCATTATCCTATCATCCCATTGTTTCTTTGAACCTAGGTCTTAGTGCCCTTTGACTTAGGGACTAGGAAAGGAGTGGTGGTAACACCATGAAGACCTTAGGCTGCCTGCAGAGTTCTGTCCAGCTGTAATTAATATCTTGTGTTCTCTGAATCACTAACTTCTAATTGTTTCTGAAACCTCTTCAATACTGGCTTTTCAAAAATCTAAGTGCTCCTGTTTCTGACTAATGGTCCTTCATTTAAAAAGACAGTTTCACCTAAGCCAGGCCTCTGGCTAGACTCCTGGACACACTCTTACCCTCACCCCATTTAAGGAACCAGTTCAGTTCCCTTTCCCCAGAGAGCGAGCAAAGGAACCTGTTGCTTATTCCTGCTGACCCCTGCTGTGGTAGGGGCCCCGATAAAGGCTTGCCTGAAAAATAAAATAAAAAAATAACATAAATCATCAATTTCAAATATTTTAGTAAAAAGCATTTTTTGGTTTATATTAATACTCATCTCCTAGAAATTTACTATGCATTTCTGGAAAATGATTTAAAAGTAACTGGAATTAGTGACTTGATTGTTAGAAACATCTGGTTTCTCTTTATATTTGTCACTGTATTTATTATTCTTTGTGTACCATAAGCTCTTGAGGTAAGGGACCATGTTTTCTATTTCTGTATACTTCAGATACTTTGCAAACATTATACTAGTAAAATAGGGGAAAAGTTACAGACAAATGTTGAATCTTTGTCTCATTGAGTTGTTTGTGTTTCTGTGTGTATGAAGGAAAATCATAAACATTATAAATCTTTGTTAAAATTGTGGTGTAAAGAATACTCAGTACTTCTTTATGAGGATTTGAAATTTTCTGATTAACAAATATCAGTGACTTCACTCATGGAATAATTAAAGTTTGTTACTCACATTTACTTATCAATAATTTATTATGTTCCAGGCATTGTAGCACTGTACCACTCACAGCTGTTTGTGGAGGGCTGAAATATAATAAACATCTTCTCATTTAAGAGTTCACTAATGGTTCTTATCCATTAATTAGCCTAAATTTGGACTTCATTATAAGACATGCTTCATATCAAGGACAAGAGGAATAGAGCCTGCATTTTCTTGCCTCTCTGTAGTGGTAAACTACAATGTCTTCGCCCAGTTTTTTCATCCTTCAGGCAATACCTGACAAGTAATACTAACATCTATTTAGTATGCTTTTTCTAATGAATGATAGATATTGAAATTTTGTGATGCAGCAAGTATAATTTATGAATCAGCATCAAATAAAGCTTTGCAAGAAAACTAAAGACAAACCTCACCAAGTTAGCTATTCATAGCCTGTCCCTGGAATGAAACCAAAAACACTGAATAGACTAACATCTAAAGATTGTGGGCCAAATGTCTTTACAGCTGACAAGATTGTTGGCACTTCCACACAAATAAAAATTAATTTCATCATTTATAATTTGCATTGGTTTTGCAAGACTGAGCAGAACAGCTAAAAAAGAATACCTATAGGCCATTAAGGGGAATATTTTAAGATGACAACAACTGCTTGTATTGTCAGATGTTTATCTTCTTTTTTTGAAGCATGTATAATATCCTATAAGAAACTAATTGCCAGTCCAGGCTCAATGCATGATACTGGATGCTTGGGGCTGGTGCACTGAGATGACCCAGAGGGATGGTACAGGGAGGGAAGAGGGAGGGGGCTTCAGGTTGGGAAACACATGTATACCTGTGGCAGATTCATGTTGATGTATGGCAAAACCAATACAATATTGTAAAGTAATTAACCTCCAATTAAAATAAATAAATTTATATTAAAAAAGAAATAAAATGTGTAATTCAAATATACAAGTAATTAAAATGCACACTAAGTCATTGACATAAAAAGTAGGCTTGAATTTTATATAAAAGTGCATGACACATAATTTTCTTATCCTAACATCTACTGTAGATTTTCACCTGCAGTTTTTCACAAACTGCCCTCCTGGCTATTCTCCACAAAAAAAATTATTGTGAATTTTTGTTCTTTATTAAGAATTTTATTTTCCTGACTTCCTCTCTTCCCCTCAATAGCTCAACCTACCACACAATTAAGAGACCATTAAGCAAAGATAATTCTACTTCCTAAGTATACCACTAAACTCCTCTTTTCTCTAATTATCATGTTACTGCTTAATTTATTCCTATCTTGTCTCTTATGTGGACCGAGGAGGAGATTATGTGTGAAGGGGATAGGGGGCAGGATGATGTGGAATCGTAGGCATTCTAAAAATGTCAATGCCCTAATCCCAGGAACCTGTGAACGTGTTACATTACATGTTAAAATGTTAAGGAGTTTGTGATGGAGATTATCCTGGATTATCCCTCAGGCTTCAATGTAATCACAAGGGCACATATAAAGGAAAGAATGAGACTGGAATCAGAAAGAGCTGTGTGTGTGTGTGAGGGAGAGAAAGAGAGATTTGAATGTGTTACCCTGATGGCTCTGAGAGTAGAGAAGAATCTGTGAGCCAAGGAAAAGACGTGGCTTCTAGAAATTATTAGAGTGAAGGAAATGGATTTTTTCCTAGAGCATCTGGGAGGTCTAGGACACCTGTATTTTAGCGGTCCTATTGACACCTGTATTTTAGCCTAGTGAAATCTATTTTGGACTTCTGACTTCCAGAATTGTAAGACAATTCATTTGTATTGTATTATTTTAACCCACTATATATGTGGTAACCTGTTACATATAAAACTAATACACAGGGCAAAAAGGAATAGGAAAGAGGAAACATCAGTTTCTCTGGGTTAGCATGAGAGGGCATCCTTAACAATTTCAGTAATCCAGAAACACCAGGTTTAGAAGGTAAATAGATTAAGCATAATACTTGAATCATAGTTCTTTAGAAAAATAATCATGCAGTTAGACTAAGGCATAGATTCTTCAGGAGATATTCTTGCTTTCTGAGAATAATATAAACATGGTGAAAATAAAATTTAATGCTGGTATTATAACATATTTGAAACTTAATAATGATATATTATTCAAAATATGACAGATTTCTTGTTGTTAAGTATAATACTTAGTATGTTTGCATAACCTAGGATAATAAGGCACTGAAACCACTTTTGTTTTCACTCTAGTTCCTAAATACATGGTGAAAAGTAACAAAAGGCAGCGAGTATATATAACTTTTGAACACCACTTCACTACTTCATATCTCTATGATTAAATATTACAAACGAAACACAGTAGAGTTGTATGTATGTGAGGGAGAGTTGGAGAAGTATATTTTTCAAATTGTTTTGGTTGTACCTAAAATTTAAATAAAAATCTGTTATGATAAATTAGGTACCTAAAACAATTTTACTAGGTAAATAATTTTACACTTGAAGAAATATAGAACCAGAAATTGTAAAAAGTCACAGTGATGATATATCCATAAGTAATGAAACAAGATCACTGAAGGCCTGATGTGCTCCCAATTTTCAACCTCTACACTATATTGTTACATATATTCTTTTGCATTTGTGAATAACTACCCAAGTGAGTAAACATAAGTCTAATCAATACCTTAAGGATTACATAGTATTCAATGCAGTATTATTGTTGAGCATAGTCTTATTGGATTTTCAAATGAACAGTGCTGCAATAATCATTTCTTTAGCCAAATCTTTGTCTTTATTTTTATTTATTTTCAATTTCTAGAAATAGAATTTATAAATAAATTGTATGGTTTAAGATTTTTCTTTAAATAGTATTTCATTGACATAAAGAGTTTATTTATCATACCTATATAAAAATTTTTCATTTAGTAATGATTCTGTAATAGGAAATGATTTATAATTACTTATAATTATGGTTTACATTGTTGTAACCACATCTTTTCTTTGATCACATGGATGATTTCTGTCAGTTAAATGTAGTGATAGATACAGTCTGTGAAACACTAAATTTGAAATGAACCAGTGGTTTTTGGTATTTTACAAAATTGAGAGAAATTCTTGTTACAAAGAAGGAAACCTTCTACTAGTCTCAAAGTAATTATTAGAATGCCTAACATATTATGGTCAGCACACTCAAATTAATGAGATGTCAACATGATCTAAAAGTAGTCTAATTAGAAGTACTGTTAGATTAAGTTTTCATGCCTTCTGAGAGCTGGGTCTGATTGATCTAAGTCAATTTCTTTCTTTTTGTCAGAAAGCTTTCCAAAATCTTTTTTTTTTTTTTTCTCTCTTTTTTTCTTCTTAATAATTTTGCTTAAGACTTCAGTGTTGGAAATGAAAGTATTTGAAAAAATAAACAATTGCCAGCTTCTGTATAAATGTGCTTTTTCTAATCCTTTCAATTCTGTTCTGTACTGGTACAACGTCTGCTTTTTCATTTTTTTATTTTTAGAAATATTTTAAATAATGGCTTTTAGCTATTAAAAAAGCTAGATGGCCTGTTAATTATTATGCAATCATTTATATGATAAACTTAACTGAAATACTCAGTATAATACCTATTAAAAAATAAGCTTAGGATATGCATGACTAAATCTTCATAGTTAAGTTCAAAGAAATCAACTTGGTACACACACACACTAACACATATACTAACCACCTCATTATTCATTCATTAATTCATTTTCACATAACAAAGGGTTACTGATCAGCTGTAATACATAAGATATTGTGAGATAAAAAAATTAATAACATACAGTTCTTGCTTTCACTAGTCCAATAGAGAAACTGGAAAACTAAAAATAAAATGCAAAGTGAAATAAAAATAGATATTATAAGATTATCTGTGCTCTTTTATAGGTGCAAATTCTATATTTATAAACAATGAAAAATACTAAAGTTTTAAAGGATGCATGAGCAAAAATGTAGAGACAGAGATGGCATAAGATATGTAAGGAACAGGTAACAAGTATTACTGCCTGATTGCATGCATGCATGCTCAGTTACTTCAGTCATGTCCAACTCTTTCAGACCCCATGGACTGCAGCCCACTAAATTCCTCTATACATAGCGTTCTCCAGGCAAGAACATTGGAGTGGGTTGCCATTTCCTCTTCCAGGGGATCTTCCCTGCACAGGGATTGAAACTGTGTTCCCTGAATCTCCTGCATTTCAGGACGATTCTTTACTGCTGAGTCACCAGTGAAGTGCCTCTATATACTGGGGTAGCAAAACATCTAAAAATGCATTTATGTTTTCAAGGTGACAGGAAAAATGTGAAATAGCTTGTTGAGAAAAAACTTTGAACAAATAAAAATGTAAGGACAGGGTAATATGAAATAATGTATTTCCAACACACAGTTTTAATGATTATCTACTAGTAGCTAATGCTGCTTCATCTGTATCCCTACCTACTTCTGACCCTTCAATCTCACCATTGCACTCATTTTGCATGTTAGCAGGGTAATACTCAAAATTCTTTAACCTAGGCTACAACAATATGTGAACAGAGAACTTTCAGGTATACAAGATGGATTTAGAAATGGCAGAGGAACCAGAGATCAAATTGCCAACATCCACTGGATCACAGAAAAAGTAAGGGAATTCCAGAAAAACATCTACTTCTGCTTCATTGAATAGGCTAAAGGCTTTGACTGTGTGATCACTACAAACTGTGGAAATTTCTGAAGGAGATGGAAATACCAAACTGCCTTAATTGCCTCTTGAGAAACTTGTATGCAGGTCAAGAAGAATAGTTAGAACTGGACATAGAACAACGGACTGGTTCAAATTGGGAAAAGAATACGTCAAGGCTGTATATTGTCACCCTTCTGTTTAACTTATATGCAGAGTACATCATGAGAAATCCCAGACTGGATAAAGCACAAGCTGGAATCAAGATTGCTGGGAAAAATATCAATAACCTCAGATATGCAGATGACACTACTCTAATGGCAGAAAGAGAAGAACAACTAAAGAGCCTTTTGATGAAGGTGAAAGAGGAGAATGAAACAGCTGGCTTAAAACCCAACATTGAAAAAACTAATGTCATGGCATCTGGCCCCATCATTTCATGGAAAATAGGGGAAAAAATCAAAACAGAGACAGACTTTATTTTCTCGGGCTACAAAATCATGGTGACTGCAGACATGAAGTTAAAAGATGTTTGCTTCTTGGAATTAAAGCTATGAGAAACCTAGACAGCCTATGGAAAAGCAAAGACATCACTTTGCTGACAAAGCTCCATATAATCAAAGCTATGTTTTTTCCAGTAGTCATTTACTGATGTGAGAGTTGGACCATAAAGAAGACTGAGTGGCAAAGAACTGATGCTTATAAACTGTGATAATGTAGAAGACACTAGAGATCTCCTTGGACAGCAAGGAGATCAAGCTAGTCAATCAAATCAATCCCGAATATTCATTGGAAGGACTGGTAGTGAAGCTGACGCATCAATACTTTGACCACCTGATGCAAAGAGCTGTCTCATTGGAAAATACCCTGAGGCTGGGAAAGACTGTGGGCAGGAGGAGCAGGGGATGACAGAAGACAAGATGACTGGATGACATCATCAACTGAATGGACATGAGTTTGAGCAAACTTGGGGTGGCAGTGAAGGACAGGGAAGCCTGGTGTGCTGCAGTTCATGAGGTTGCATAGTGTCAGACATGACTGATTGACTGAACAGCAACCCCTGATCATGTATCTGCAGGAAACATTGCTATTTTCTGTACATTGTTTGTCAACAATGAAACATTAGTATAACATCAAGAAATATATAGTGATTTTTAAGTCACTACAACTGATTTACTTTAATGCATTGAGTTTTGCATTTCTTGGCTTCTATTTCTTCACCATTCTGAGTCCAATCCTCTGAAATCTAGCTCCTGTTTGAACAGGTTAGGCTTTTCCAGTAAATATCTAATTTTCATCTATGTATATTCTTCAGTTGCTGTGTCACCCAAAGCAGTTAAAATTGCTCACTTATCCATAGTGACTCTCTTTCTTCTGTGTTCTTTTTTTCTTTGAAACTTTTGTATATTTAGTAAAATGGCATTCACCTTTGGATTAAATTGCTTGTGTTAACCTTGTCACATATTATTTCTTCAACAAGTCAACCAGAGTTTTGTCAATGAATTGTACAGTCCAAGCCATTTCTCTCTTTTCATTTTATTCAGAGGAAGATTTATTTACAGAAAAAAAAATTCATTAAGAATAAGAGATTCAAAAAAAAAAAAAAAGAATAAGAGATTCAGACATCTTCCCCCCCTAAAAAAAAAAAAAAACAAAAAAAAAAACAAAACAACTGAAGACTCTATCTAACCGACAGGCAAGAATACTATAAAAATACTTTTATAAAAATAGCTTTAAAATTATGGTCATTTAACTTCAAAATCAAATATCACATATTTCTACTGATTTCAGCTTACATACCTAAAAATGCCTTGAGATTAAAAGAAGACTATTAAAAAAATAAAATAAATTCCATATATATGCATTAAAAAAAAGACGACTATAAATGGTCACTCAGAATATTGCAAATATTTATTCATCTTATTTTTGTAGCTGCTTGCTAGTTTAAAACTAAGCCAATCATGTGTGCTGGATCAAGTCTTCTAACTTTGTTTTTGTTTTTCACTTTTAATATGACGTAATTTTTGTTGCTGTTGAAAGCCAGACTATGTATCACATAACAGGAGCTGTGGTATGTAAGCTTTCAGTGTGAGGTTTAAATAATCCTGGTAGACATTGCGTTGTATTTAATGTTTGTTGTAGACATAGGTGTCAGAGGTTCAGTTTCTTCTAGTGTCCTTGTTTTTATCCTGTTATTTTCGGCAAAGAAGAACAAAGATCTCTTTCTTAAGTAGAGACTGTGCCATACAGTTCAGCTGTAAGCGACCATTTTTTATACCAAAGTCTTTTTGATGTGGTTGGAAAATGTGTGGGAAGACAAGTATTCTATAAATTATGATTAAATCTCAGTTTTTAGGGCCTTGGGCCCGAGGCCTGTGACCTTCACAAATGTTCCTGAATAATTTTGCCCTTACCTGTAGGTGACATAGAAAGGCTAGATAGGACTGAATGGGATAAATGCCCTTCCTTAGAAAGTATTAAATAGTCCTTTTCTTTAGAGAGTAGGTCACTGTTATCTTTGAAAATATATCAAAGAGGCTAACTGTCATTTCTTCTGGATATAAACTCAAAGGCTATTTATTTATTTATTTATTTATTTTGAATTGTCACCGTGAGAATCTGGTAGGATCCTGGAGGTAATGAGTACATGGTTATCCCTTTAGACATAACCCTGAGGAGTTTCTCATTCCTCTATTAGTACATATTCACCTGATATAAATAGAATATACTAGTTATAAACATAGCTGTTGTTCAGTCATTCAGTCTTTTCCAACTCTTTTCGATTCCATGGACTGCAGAACGCTAGGCTTCCCTGTCTTTAACTCTCTCCCAGAGTTTGCTCAAATTCATGTCCATTGAGTCAGTAATGCCATCCAACCATCTTTACCTCTGCCATCTCCTTCTCCTCCTGCCTTTAATCTTTCCCAGCATCAGAATTTTTTCCAATAAGTCGACTCTTCACGTCAAGTGGCAAAATTATTGGAATTTCACCTTCAGCATTAGTCCTTCAGTGAATATTCAAGGTCAATTCCCTTTAGAATTGACTAGTTTGATCGCCTTGCAGTCCAAGGGACTCTTAAGAATCTTCTCCCACACCAGTGTTCGAAAGCATCAGTTCTTCAGTGCTCAGCCTTCTTTATGGATCAACTCTTACATGGCTCATACATGGCTACTGGAAAAGCCATAGCTTTAACTATATGGACATTTGTCAGCAATGACCCAGTTTTTCCCATAGCCAGTCCCCCGCCATCAGTTCAGTTCAGTTCAGCTCAGTTCAGTCTCTCAGTCGTGTCTGACTATTTACGACCCCATGAATCGCAGCACGCCAGGCCTCCCTGTCCATCACCAACTCCCAGAGTTCACTCAAACACATGTCCGTCGAGTCGGTGATACCATCCAGCCATCTCATCCTCTGTTGTCCCCTTTTCCTCCTGCCCCCAATCCCTCCCAGCATCAGAGTAAGCTTCCACATAGTCTTATCCTCATCCATCAGAGAGCAGAAAGAATTAAAATCTTAATTAGAGAAAATTAACCAAACTGATTATATGTATCCCAGTCTTGTCTAACTCAGTGAAACTATGAGCCATGCAGTGTAGAACAGGTCATGGTATAGATGGGTCATGCCCCAAGATGGATGGGCCATGTTGGAGAGTTCTGACATAATGAGGTCCACTGGAGAAGGGGATGGCAAACCACTTCAGCATTTTTTGCATGGAGAACCCCATGAATATGTAGCTGTAGAAATCCCAGTAAGGGACTATGGGTAGATGGAAAGCTTTGGGAGACCACTGTAAGTTAACGATTGCTCAAGAAAGCTATTAGAACACCTCTGGAATTAAGCAGGCTAGCTTAACTAAGCTAAGCTAAGTCATGTCAGTAGTGTCCGACTCTGTGTGACCCCATAGACGGCAGCCCACCAAGCTCCCGTCCTCGGGATTCTCCAGGCAAGAATACTGGAGTGGGTTGCCATTTCTTTCTCCAGTGCATGAAAGTGAAAAGTGAAAGTGAAGTCACTAAGTCATGTCCAACTCTTTGTGACCCCATGGACTGTAGCCTACCAGGCTCCTCTATCCATGGGATTTCCCAGGCAAGAGTACTGGAGTGAGTTGCCAACTATAAAGCCATAAATAAAAGCATGAAATATGCCCCAGGACATTAAGTCAAATAAAAATTTCACTGTCCATCTACTGATTTGAATAAGAACTATGATAACCTTTCCTACTCTAAGGGATTTTCCCAATCTAGGGAGTCTTTTGCATCTCCTGCATTAACAGGATTCTTTACCATTGCACCACACGGTAAATCCATTGATAATCCTACTTTAACTTTATAGGGTCAGACATTCTCATTCCTGATACAGTATGGGAGCTAATGATGTAAGACTCATGTCCACTTGAAGAAGATGGTCTTTGCTCCTCCTTCTTTCCTTTGACTATAAAATTTTGGCCCACTTAATCCTCAGGGCAGAACTTCCTTGCTTGCCTGTTTGCATCATTCACAAGTGTTCTATATCAATAAAGCTATTTCTTGTCTTTCACTTTGACTCTTTCTAAATTCCTTGTAAGTTAAGACACAAAAACCTGAGCCTCAGTAAGCTCAGACACAAGGTGAGTGAATCTAATTAAAATACCATAGACTTGCCAGTGCAGCAGGTGCAGGCTCAGGTTTACCACATTTATAGTCCACATGAGACCATATAGTCTAAGTGAGACCTGGTCTTCCTGCACATGAGGCTTCTTGTAGCTTTCTTCTGCATATGGAGCTGCTTCTTCAGATTCTTTCCATGTTGTAAACATGGGTAAGCATCTTGTTAGTGCCCTGTGTGGTGCTCCTGGCCTCGGGGAACTCTGTGCCTGTGTGTTTGTTGTGCATTGAAATAGGAGTCTATCTAGCTTTTGCCAAGTCTCCAGGAAAAGCCATTTTTTAAATGCTTACAATATAATGGCATGGCCTCTGATAATCAGGTGTAGAACTATGTTTGCTCTCCAGGGTTCAGTTCAGAGATCAAGCCCTGAGCCTTTGGAGTGGGAGCACTGACTCCAAGACCCTAGATTGCCACAGAACTTCTAACCCTAGGGACTATCAAATATGAGAACTCCCACAAAGAAAACCACTTGAATACAAGACCTGGCATCACCCAACCACCATTAGCACCCTGTGCAGGAAGCCTCGTGCAAACAACAAACAACACAAAAATACAAATCCAATCATCAGCAGACAGGCTTACTATCTCACTCAGCCCTGCCATCAGAGAAAAAAAAAAAAAAAAAAAACAACAGCGCAAATCTCACCCTATATGAAGCTTACACAAACCACTGGATCAATCTTAGGAGGGCCGAAACCAAAAGGAAGAAAGAATTCAACATTGAAGCCTTGGAAAAGGAGACCTCAAACACAACAAGTTTAAAAAAAAAAAAAGAAAAGGTAGAAACATACTGCACAACTAAAGGAACAAACTAAAAACACAGAAGTCCAAATAAATGAAGAAAAAAATAGGCAAACTACCTGAAAAAATAATTCAGAGTAATGATAGTAAAGATGATCTAAATCTTGAAAACAGAATGGAGAAAATGCAAGATAATTAACAAAGACCTAAAATAATTAAAGAATAAACAAAAGAGACCAGCAACACAATTACTGAAATTAAAAATACTTTAGAAGGAACCACTAGCAGAATATCTGAAGCAGAAGAATGGATCAGTGAACTGGAAGATAAAATGGTGGAAATAAGTTCTGAAGAGCAGAATAAAGTAAAAAGAATGAAAAGAACTGAAGATGGTCTCAGACACCTCTGGGACAATATTAAATGCACCAACATTGGAATTATAGGGCTCCCAGAAAAAGAACAGAAAAAGAAAGAGTATGAGAAAAAAAATTTTTGAAGACATTGTAGTTAAACTTTCCCCAACATGGAAAAGGAAGTAGTCAATCAAGTCCAAGATGCACAAAGAGTCCCATACAGGAAAAATCAAAGGAGAAACATGCCAGGGAACATACTAATCAAACTAACAATGATTAAACACTAAGAATGAATATTAAAATCAGAAAGGGAAAAGAAACAAGTAACATACAAGGGAAACTCCCATCCATTTAACAGCTGATCTTTCAGCAGAAATTCTGCAGGCCAGAAGGGAATGGGAGGATATATTTAAAGCATGGAAAAGGAAAAAAATCTATAATCAAGATTGCTCTACCCAGCAATGAACTCATTCAAAATTGATGGAGAAATCAAAAGCTTTTCAGAGAAGCAAAAGTTAAGATAATTCAGTATCACCAAACAAATGTTAAAGGGACTTATATAGTCAGGAAATAAAAGAGAAGTAAAAGATCTACAAAAGCAAACCCACAATAATTAAGAAAATACCAATAAGAACATATTTATCAATAATTACTTTAAATGAAAATGGATTAAACCCTCCAACCAAAAGACACAGCCTGGCTGAATGGATACAAAAGCAAGACCTATATATACACTGTCTACAAGAAACCCACTTCAGACCTAAAGTCATAGATTGAAAGTGAGAGGATCGAAAAATATATTCCATGCAAATGGAAAGCAAAAGAAAGCTGGAGTAGCAATCCTCATATCAGACAAAGTAGACCTTAAAACAGAACATTGCAAGTGATAAGGAAGGACACTACATAAAGATCAAGGGTTCATTGCAAGAGGCAGCCATAACAACTGTAACTATATATGCATTCAACAAAGTGGCACCTCAATATATAAGATAAACACTAACAGACATAAAAGAAGAAATTGACTGTAACACAATAATAGTAGGAGACTTTAACACCCCCTTTACACCAATGAACAGATCATCAAAACAGAAAATTAATGAGGACATATGTCTTAAATAATACATTAGATGAGATGGGTCGCATTGATAACTTCAGGATATTCCATCCAAATGCAGAAGAATATACTTTCTTCTCAAGTGTACAAGTAGCACTCTCCAGGATAGACCACAACTTGGGTCACAAATCAAATTTTAATAAATGTAATAAAATTGAAATTTTATCAAGGAACTATTCTGACCACAAGTCTATGTGATTAAATATCAATTACAAGAAAAACAAACTATAAGAAACACAAACACATGGAGATGAAAAACTACATTTCTAAATAATCAACAGGTTATGAAAGAAATAAAAACAATGCCTAGATACAAATGGCAATGAAAACATGACAACTCAAAACCTATGGGATGCAGCAAAAGCAGTTCTGAGAGGGACGTTTATAGCAATACAATCTTACCTCAAGAAACAAGAAAAGCATTAAATAGACAACCTATTTTTATGCCTAAAACAACTGGAGAAAGAACAACAATAGCACACACACACACTCACACACACACACATTAGCAGAAGGAAAGAAATAAAAACATCAGAGCAGAAACAACTGAAAAAGAAAGGAAAGAAACTATAGTAAAAATTAATACAACTAAACACTGATTCTTGGCGAAGATTAAAAAAAAAAAAAAAAAAGGACAAACCTTTAGCCAGACTCATCAAGAAAAAAAGAGAGAAGAATCAAATCAACAAAATTGGAAATTAAAAAGAAGAGGTTACAACAGACAATACAGAAATACAAAGGATTATGAGATTATTATGAGCAACTATATGGCTCATTGGAAAAGACCCTGATGCTGGGAGGGACTGGGGGCAGGAGGAGAAGGGGATAACAGAGGATGAGATGGCTGGATGGCATCACTGACACGATGAACATGAGTTTAGATGATCTCCAAAAATTGGTGATGAACAGGGAAGCCTGGCTTGCCACGATTCATGGGGTCGCAAATAGTCGGACACGACTGAGGGACTGAACTGAACTGAACTGAATATGGAAATAAAATGGATAACCTGAAAGAAAAGAGATTCTTAGAAATGTTCAATCTTCCAGACTGAACAAGGAAGAAATAGAACTTATGAACAACCTAATTCAGTTCAGTCTCTCAGTCGTCCTCGATTCTTTGGATCCCATGGACTGTAGCACACTATCTATCTTCACCGTCCATCACCAAATACCAGACCTTGACCAAACTCATGTCCACTGAGTCAGGGATGCCATCCAACCATTTCATTCTCTGTCGTGCCCTTCTGCTACTGTCTTCAATCTTTCCCCAAATCAGGGTCTTTTCCAATGAACTAGTTCTTTGCATCAGGTGGCCAAAATATTGGAGCTTCAACATCAGGCTTTCCAATTAAAATTCAGGACTGATTTCCTTTAGGATTGACTGGTTGGGTCTCCTTGCAGTCCAAGGGACTCTCAAGAGTCTTCACCAACACCACAGTTCAAAGCATAAATTATTTGGTGTTCAGCTTTCTTTATACTCCAATTCTTTCATCCATACATGACTACTGGAGAAACCATAGCTTTGACTATATGGACCTTTGTCGGCAAAGTAGTCTCTGCTTTATAATAAGTTGTCTAGGATTTTCATGGCTTTTCTTCCAAGGAGCAAGAATCTTTGAATTTCATGGCTACAGTAGCCATATGCAGTAATTTTGGAGCCCAAGAAAATAAAGTCTTCTAAATATGGAATTTAGAAAGATGGTAGTGATAACCCTGTATGCGAGACAGCAAAAGAGACACAGATGTATAGAACGGACTTTTGGACTCTGAAGGAGAGGGAGAGGGTGCGATGATTTGGGAAAATGGCACTGAGACATGTATACTATCATGTAAGACATGAATCACCAGTCACCAGTCTATGTTCAATGCAGGATACAGGATGCTTGGGGCTGGTGCACAGGGATGATCCAGAGAGATGATATGGGGTGGGAGGTGGGAGGGGGGTTCAGGATTGGGAAATCATGTACACCCGTGACGGATACATGTCAATGTATGGCAAACCAATACAATATTGTAAAGTAAAATAAAGTAAAAATAAAAATTAAAAAAAAATAAAAATAAATAAAGTCTGTCACTGTTTCCCCATCTATTTGCTATGATGTGATGGGGCTAGGTGACAGGATCTTTGTTTTTAAAATATTCAGTTTTAAACCAACTTTTTAACTCTCCTCTTTCACTTTCATCAAGGGTCTGTTTTGTTTTTCTCTTTCTGGCATAAGGGTGATGTTGTCTGCATATCTGAGGTTATTTACATTTCTTCCAGCAATTTTGATTCAAACTTGTGCTTCATCTAGCCCAGCATTTCAGATGCTGTACACTGTATATGAGTTAAATAAGCAGGGTGACACTATACAGTCTTGACGTACTCCTTTACCAATTTGGAACCATCTTTGTTCTGTGACCAGTTCTAACTGTTGATTTTTGCCCTGCATACAGACTTCTCAGGAGGCAGGTAAGGTTTTCTGATATTCCCATCTCTTGGAGAATTTTCCACTATTTGTTGTGGTGCATACAGTCAAAGGCTTTACCCTAATCAATAAGGCAGAAATAGATATTTTTCTGGAACTTTCTTGCTTTTTTTGATGATCCAGTGGATGTTGGCAATTTGATCTCTGATTCCTCTGCCTTTTCTAACTCCAGCTTGAACATCTGGAAATTCGCAGTTCGCATACTGTTGAAGACTGGCTTGGAGAATTTTGAGCATTACTTTGCTAGCATGTGAGATGAGTGTAATTGTGTGGTAGTCTGAACATTCTTTGGCATTGCTCTTCTTTGGGATTGGAATGAAAACTGACCTTTTCCAGTGCTGTAGCCACTGCTGAGTTTTCCAAATTTGCTAGCATATTGAGTGCAGCAGTTCCACAGCACCATCTTTTAGGATCTAAAATAGCTAAACTGGAATTCCATCACCTCCACTGGCTTTGTTCATAGTGAAGCTTCCTAAGGCCCACTTGACTTCACATTACAGGATATTTGGCTTTAGGTGAGTGATCAAACCTTCATTATTATCTTGGTCATTAAGATCTTTTTTGTATAGTTCTTCTGTGTATCCTTACCACCGCTTCTTCTGCTTCTGTTATATCCGTACAATTTCTGTCACTTATTGTGTCCATGTTTGCATTAAATGTTCCCTTGTTATCTGTCATTTTCTTGAAGAGATCTCTATTCTTTCCATTCTATTGTTTTCCTCTATTTTTTTTCCCCCATTGACCACTGCAGAAGGCTTTATCTTTCTTTGTTGTTCTTTGAAACTCTATATTCAGATGGATCTATCTTTCCTTTTCTCCTTGCTTTGCCTTTAGCTTCTCTTATTTTCTCAGCTATTTTAAAGTCCTGCTTAGACAATTATTTTGCCTTTTTGCATTTCTTTGTCTTAGGGATGGTCTTGATACCTGCCTCCTGTACAATATCCCAAACCTCCAATCATAGTTCTATAGCCACTCTGTCTATCAGATCTATCCCCTTGAATCTGTTTGTCACTTCCACTGTATAGTTGTAAGGGATTTGACTTAGGTCATACTTGAATGGTCTAATGGTTTTCCCTACTTCAATTTAAGTCTGAATTTTGCAATGAGTTCATGGTCTGAACCACAGTCAGCTCCCAGCCTTGTTTTTGCTGACTGTGTAGAGCTTCTCCATTTTTTGCTGCAAAGACTATAATCAATCTGATTTCAAAATTGACCATCCAGTGATGTCCATGTGTAGAGCCTTCTCTTGTGTTGTTGTGAGAGGTGTTTCCTATTACCAGTGCATTCTCTTGAAAAACTATGTTAGACTTTGCCCTGCTTCATTTTGTACCCCAAGAACAAACTTGCCTGTTATTCCAGGCAACTCTTGACTCCCTACTTTTGCATTCCAGTCCCCTATGATGAAAAGCACATCTTTTTCGGTGTTAGTTCTAGAAGGCCTTGCAGGTCATCATAGAACTGTTCAACCCCAGCTTCTTTGGCACTAGAGTTGGGTCATAGACTTGGATTACCATGATATTGAATGGTTTGCCTTGGAAAC
The DNA here is from genome assembly GCF_023091745.1 of Budorcas taxicolor. Taxonomy (NCBI): domain Eukaryota; kingdom Metazoa; phylum Chordata; class Mammalia; order Artiodactyla; family Bovidae; genus Budorcas; species Budorcas taxicolor. Next base: position 3,200,974 of record NC_068924.1, on the reverse strand, counting down.
AAACAGAAATCATTCTGTCATTTTTGAAATTGCACCCAAGTACTGCATTTTGGTCTCTTTTGTTGACTATGATGGCTACTCCATCTTCATTTCTTTTAAGAGATTTTTCCCTACAGTAGTAGATATAATGGTCATCTGAATTAAATTCTCCCATTCCATTTCATTTTACTTCACTGATTCCTAAAATGTTGGTGTTCACTCTTGCCTTCTCCTGTTTGAACACTTCCAATTTACCTTGATTCATGGACCTAACATTCCACGTTCCTATGCAATATTGTTCTATACAACATTGGGCTTCACTTCCATCTCCAGTCATACTGAACAAAGCTATCAGGATAGAATCAACATAACCACATAGGTTCTTTTTAAAATCTTTATTGAAATATAGTTGTAGTAGTGTGTATATTTTAGTCCCAGACTTCTAGTTTATTCCTCCCTGACTCTTCCCAATCACATGGATTCTTAAAAGCAGGATTCATAAAGTGTCAGAGGAAAATCTCTCTATGGTGGAATAGTTAGAGACAGGTAACATTACTTGTTTTGAAGGTAGCAGGAAGCCAAGGAATTCAAATGGCTTCTTAAAAGCTGAAAAAATAAGAAAATGGATGCTCCCTTTGAGCCTCCAGAGGAAACACAGACCTACTGATACATGATAGTTTATTGAAATCTGTATTGGATTTCTATAGAACTCAAAGGTAATATAGTTGTGTCAAGTCACTAAGTTTATAGTAATGCTATGGATGCAATATAAAATCAATACATCAGTGAATTCCAGTTCACTGATACTTTGTCTTTATCTCCTCAGGTGAGAGTGTTAGTAATTGTAATGTTAAAGTGCGCCAATGATTATCTCTAGCCACTTCAAGTGAATTGTTGGTGATGTATTCCTAGGGACAGGTTCATTCTTAGTCTTTCAATCTGAGGATGTGTAGGACTATTTCCAGGAAAACTATTTTAATTGAGTTCTCCTAATAGAATATCTTGAAGAAAATAATTGAAATGCAAGTAGTATATTTGGGAAGTGATTCTGGAAAACACCATTGGAGAGAACATAGATAATACAAAGAAGGGAATAAAACAAATAAATACATTACCATAGTTTTCTCTTTCTGACTTATGTATGTTAATGCACATATATATGAAATCTCAAAAGATGGTACTGATCAATCTACTTGCAGGAAGCAATGGAGATGCAAACATAGAAAACAGACTTGTGGACCTGAGGGGAGGGGGGCCTAGGAGAGAGTCAGATGAATGGAGAGAGTAGTTGGAAACATATGTGCTACCATATGTAAAATAGATAGCCAGGGGAAATTTGCTGTATGACTCAGGGAGCTTAAACCAGGACTCTGTGACAACATAGAGTGGTGGAATAGAGTGGTAGGTGGAAGGGAGGTCCAAGAGGGAGGGTACATATGTATATCTATGGGTGATTCATAGCAGATTGATGCATAGCAGAAACCAACACTATATTGTAAAGCAAGTATCCTTCAATTAAAAATAAATTTTAAAAAATGTACATTACCATATGAGTACCTGGTATAAAGAAATGAGAGAAGAAGAGAAGAACAAGCACTTGAGAATCATCCCAGTCAGGGAAAAAGGGATGGGGATAATGATTCAAGTAGTAGTATCAGCTATTAGTTAAGGAATCCTGAAGACGATTGATTCACCACGGCTTTTAGCCCAACTATGTAGAAGACAGAGCAGGCTCTGCTGGTCAGTGACAACTTTGAGGCAAAGAATCAGAGGTGTTGGTGGTTGGAATTTGTGCCAGAGTGCAGGGAGATGGTAAAGGCTAATGGGAGATGGGTGAATCACTTACAGTATCTGCTGTTATCATTGATTCACATTTGTTTTACTATCAATATGTCTATCACACTTGTTATCTTATATCCTTGCCTTTTGCTACTCTATACATCATACTTTAAAAAAATGTATTATCTAGCCTCATTTAATTAATTAGTAGTCGTTTTCATTGATTCCACTCTCTTCTTCCTCTTCACTAATTATGTTACTTGTGGTCTCAAAAATGTTTTATTTGATATCAATTCTTTATCATTTCTTTATTGTTCTACTCAAAGTTTTATAATTTGGCTCAAAACCTCCTCAGGATTTCACGCCACTTTTTTACATACTACTTTTGCTTCACGTACATCTGAATACTCATGCATTTTCACAAGAATAATATGTCATTTAGCATATTTGTCTGGTCACATATTCTATCGTTCCCATACTACTTCTCTTTGTACTGAATTGTATCCCAGAGTTTATCTCCATTTCCCAAATATATTACAAGCTTTCATTCCTCCATATCTTTGCTCCTACAACTTTTTATGACTTGATTCAACTAATTTTTCATTGCCCAATCCAATTGTTAAGTCTTATGTGATCATTTCCTAATTACTGAGATAAAATAAATTATTCCCAAAACAGCACTTTCATAATATTGCTTATTCTTCTATATATTTGACTCATATTACTGCTATTATCTCTTAGTTCTGCCAATAAACTGTCAGCTTTCCAGGTCATGCACCTACCTAAGTGCTTTAGATATAGTAGATGTCTAATAAATCTCTTGAGTAGCAGTCAATTATAATCAAAGTAGTCTACAAGATGAAATGAGAATCTATATTAGAGGACATAATTGTTGTTTGATAAGAGTAATATCCAGTAAATCACTCTCAGGATTAATGAATATCTATCTAGTAATATTTTGAAACATGCTTCCAAAGACAACACAACAAAATAAATTTTAGAATGACCATTTTATCATGACATAATCCCCCTTTTCTTCCTTATTTGAGGCACTGAATGGAATAATATACTTACCATGCTTTCTGGATATAGATTTATCTTCACTGTCTCAGTTAGCATAATGATCTCAGGCTCACAAAGTATCAATTTTATGATCATGGAATTATCATAACATAGTTTTGAGCTAATGAGCCTATTTGACAAGGAATATTAAAATATAGGAAATATACAAAATATAGGAAAGAAATATTATAGAAACATAAGATCCATTTGTCCTATATTATGCTGCATTTTTAAAAACTATTTCCTGATAGGACATTAGAGTGACTTCATAAAAAATACATCTGAATTGAGCTCTTTTAGATGAATCTTTGAGGAATTCAAGTCTAAGTCAACAGGTATTATATGGTGCTATATCTTCAATAGTAGAATGTGTGTGCCTGCATGCTGAGTTGCTTCAGTCATGTCCAACTCTATAAGAACCTATGGACTGTAGCCCCCACGCTCCTCTGTCCATGGGATTCTCTAGGCAGGTATACTGGTGGGTTGCCATTCCTTCTTTCAGAGGATCTTCTTGACCCAGGGATCAAACCCTCATCTCATGTCTTCTGCATTGGCAGGCAGGTTATTTACCACTAGGACCACCTGGGATGCCCCAATAGCAGAATAAATGTCTCTTAAATTAGGAGTACATACTGTTCACTATCAATGAATAACACTGACTCACTTGGATAATTTTTACCACTTTTCCTCCAAACTGAACTAGAGTTCCATTTTAAAGGGAAGGTAGTTTCACCAGGGCACAATAGGGTTCCCTCAAGTCTGGAGGTCTCTCTGCCACTGGATATTTTGTCCACTCCTATGCCAGTGGACAGACTAGCAAGGAAAAAAGGAGTTAGTACTCTAGCAGAAGTTGTTGTTTAGTAGCTAAGTCATGTCCGAATCTTTTGCTGCCCCATGGAAACCCACCAGGATCCTCTGTCCATGGGATTTCCAAGGTGAGGATATTGGAGTGGATTGCCATTTTCTTCTCCAGAGGATCTTCCAGGCCAAGAGATCAAACCCACAGCTCCTGCATTGGTGGGCAGATTCTGTACCATTGGTTGAACATTAGATTGAGGTGAGAGTGTTGCTGCTATGGTACTGGGTCGGGGGAAGGAGTGTGTCTGAAATCAGGATACACAGAGGTTCTGATTTATTCATTCATGTCCAGCGACAAATTTAGGTGCAAAATTGCAGCATATATGATCGGAAAGGGAGTGCAACCAGGATGAAGATCTGAGTTATCCCACCATGGGTGAAGATCTGGCCCCTAGATCAGCAAAACTATTGCCTGAGAGTGAGTAGCACATAGAAGAGCCAGTAAAAGAAGGAGATTATGAACAGTGGCTATCCTTTGGGGTCGATTGCTGCAGCAAAAACAATAGTGACTTGAAGAAAACAAAGAGAACTCTAGATAAGTACAAATAATATAAAAGCAATAGTATCACCTATTAATATCTTGGAGATTACAGTTTTGGCAACAACAAAGGTATACACTCTTTATCCTTTTTTATGATGCCAAATATCTTGGCAGTTAGATTAGCTTACAGGGTTACAGACAATGGGATGTGAGTAAAAATTATGTAGACCTAGTCCTTAATAGTATTCCATGAATTTATTCAGACTTTCATTCCCTGACATTATTACCTGAACACTATCAGTTTCTAATTTCAGAGTCCCCAAGCAGAGGAAGATTCCATGAATCCATCATTTTATTGAGTCAATAACAAGTATTACTATAATAAGCCACTAAAAATTCAGGATTAATTTGTTACCCCAATGTAGCATAGCATAATTTCATTAAAAAAGGAGACTAAATTCACTAAAAGAAGAAGGAGAAGGAAGAAAAGGATGAGGAGTAAGAGAAGAAATATTTCAGTAGATAGACTTATTAGAATGAGTACATTAGAAAATTTAAGTAGGCAATATAAACTTGACCTCAGCAACTCTCTCAAATTGAAATGCAAAAGGACAAAGGTATACAATGTAAAGAGTTATGATATATAGATAATGAACTCAGAGTTTCCAACAATGTCTAATAGATATTTAGGAGAAAGGATGAATTAAAATGTCTATAACAACTGAAAGAATAAAAAATCTATCCTGAAGGGTGCCTCAAGTCTTCAAATACAGAATGATCACAGAAAGACAAATACACTGTTTTTTTTTTTTCTCTTTTTTTTAAATACAGTGTATCTTAACCAGTTGGCTATTCCTGAGATGAAGCTCATTTAGATTTCAGGACGCAATTGCTCAGTTTAAGAACATATCAAAAACTGACAACCATGCAAAGAGACAGTGTCTATCAGAAGAGAAGACATGTAAACACTGTTATATTTGAAATGAATAATCTCAGTGGTAAAGAATCCGCCCACCAATTCAGGAGATGCGGGTTCGATCTTTGGGTCAGAAAGATCCCCTGGTGAAGGAAATGGCAACCCATTCCAGTATTCTTGCCTGAGAAATCTCACAGACCGAAGAGTTTGACAGGCTACAGTCCATGAGGCTGCAAAAGAGTTGAACACAACTTAGTGACTAAACAATAATAACAACCAACAAGGAACTAGGGTATCACACAGGGAACTCTGCTCAGTGTTATGTGGTAGCCTGGATGGAAGGGGAATTTGTGGGAGAATGGATACATGTATAAGTGTGACTGAGTCCCTTTACTGTTCACCGGAAACTACCGCAACATTGTTAATTGGCTATAGCCCAATACAAAATAAAGGTTTTTTTTAAAAGGAAACAATGAAATAAACAGAGAAAATAAGCAGGAATGAGGCCATGTGGTCACTGAACAATAAAGAGAGCATAGAGATCCTGTGAGATTTGTATTGCACTTAAGGTCTGACTACACTATGCTTTTTGTCCTTACATGCACACAGATTTCATCAATGCCTCAAATTTTCTGTTTAAGGTTCTCTGTGACTTGCAACAAAAGAACAATATCTAGAGTAAACATGACCATTATTTCTAAATTTTATTTATATCTAACTCTTCTGTCTTACATTCTGTAACTTCTTCAATGCATTTCTCCTTATTTATTACTAATATTTCACCATTTTCTTAGCACATATTTTCCTTTCCCATATACTTGCTTTTGTCTTCCTGAAATGCCTTTTTCTTTTTTTTTTCTCTCTGGAAAACTCATATTTATGCTTTAATAATGAGATGGATTACATACAACTTCATAACGTTCCCAATGATTTGATGGAGATTTTGTTGTCCTTTCCTTGTGTTACATAAATACATGTTTCTATATACATATATGCATATTTATTTATTTATATGTATATATATTTATATGTATATATATTTATATGTATATATATTTATATGTATATATATTTTTATATACGTATCAGTTCAGTTCAGTCGCTCAGTCATGTCCGACTCTTTGCGACCCCATGAATCGCAGCACACCAGGCCTCCCTGTCGATCACCAACTCCCGGAGTTCACTCAGACTCACATCCATCGAGTCAGTGATTACTTCCAGCCATCTCATCCTCTGTCGTCCCCTTCTCCTCCTGCCCCCAATCCCTCCCAGCATCAGAGTCTTTTCCAATGAGTCAATTCTTCCCATGAGGTGGCCAAAGTACTGGAGTTTCAGCTTTAGCATCATTCCCTCCAAAGAAATCCCAGGGCTGATCTCCTTCAGAATGGATTGGTTGGATCTCCTTGAAGTCCAAAGGACTCTCAAGAGTCTTCTCCAACACCACACTTCAAAAGCATCAATTCTTCGGCGCTCAGCCTTCTTCATAGTCCAACTCTCACATCCATACATGACCACAGGAAAAACCATAGCCTTGACTAGACGAACCTTAGTTGGCAAAGTAATGTCTCTGCTTTTGAATATGCTATCTAGGTTGGTCATAACTTACATATATATATATATATATATATATATATATATATAACCACTGGGAAGCAATGCATCTATTTTTTTTTTTACATATCTTTCTTGCTTTAGGTTTTTTACCACAGGGCCCATACCTTGTTCATTTATGTACACCAGTGCCTATTACAATGGAGAGCATACAGTGCTTGCTCAATAAAGGAGGGATCAAAGAGATGGTCCAGATTGCATTCAATAGCAAAATAAATTGCTGACTTTCAGCTATTTTACTCTATGATGCACCAATCACAAAATATCACATCTGGGAATGATGTGATTTGATTTTGTAAGACTGCTGAAATAATAGGATGCTTTTACTTTAATTTTGTTTTTTATTTTTTATTCACTTAGGCTGACTCTGTATGCAAACTTCAGAATTTGAGATCAGGATTCCTGAACAGACCATTAATTCAACAACAAATAAGGCATATGACAGCCCTCAAGGCAGTTCAGAAGCTTCTAGTCTCACCAACTGCTTCTAGAAGAGTCTGCCAAGTAGTTTGACACTGTGGAAAGAGCAATTTTTCCCCATATGACATCTGTGATTTCAGGTGTGCTAGAGCAGTAGTCCCCAACCTTTTTGGCACCAGGAACCAATTTCATGGAAGACAATTTTTCCACAAACCAGAGGTGGGGAGGATGGCTTCAGGATGATTCAAGCGCATTACACTTATTATGCACCTTATTTCTAATAAATGCTGCCACTAATCTGATAGGAGGTACCCATCCACAACCTGGAGGTTGGAGACCTCTGGGCTAGAGTGTTCTTTTGCACTCAACTAGGGACAAAGATAGGCACTTTACTGTTTTCTTCAATATTGGGATGGAAAACACATTAGTTAAAGTCTTTATTTTTTTGTTTTCCCCACTCATAACAAATCTGGTTGCAATTCCTACATGCAAATAATAAAAGAAAATTATAGATGGAATATGTATCCATTTTTCAGAAGGCCAAAGGGCACTGTCTGTTTTTGCATTTCACAGCAAATATGATCTGTAGTAGAGGTTTTTCTCCAGTTAGCAGCTTAGGGAAATGTAAGCTAACCACCCCCCCCCCCCCACACACACACACATGCAAACTTTTAGGTTTGAATTTTACATTATGCATTCAGAATAAAAATAAGTATTTTCTAAAATTATGTGGTAGTATCACTTAAAATATTACATTTGTCCTAAACTTAAAAGGCTGATTAAAAACTAATATAAGATGATTCCTTTTGTTTGAAATATGCAATATTTTGTGTAAAGTATTTTGTATCTTTCTCAGAGTATTTCTAGAATATTCCTTCAAATATGAATATATAGGCCTAAATAAACAGGCCAACAAATTTAACCAGCTATTTTGAACTGAACTTTCCAAATAGATTGCTCAGCTATTTATAGTTTGATGTTAAAGAAAAGAGAGCAGAATTATGATGAAAACTGTTGCATTAGATGGTGGACCTCTAAAACTAAAATTGCTTTCCATGCTTCTCCTTTCACTCATCAAGCCAGGGACAATGCTCTATTATCAAAGAGGAGGAGGTTTCAATATATTACTTCATTTTTTTTTTAGAAATGAAAATTCACCCTTTTCAGTGCACAGTTCTATGACATGGGAATACATATACATTCATGTAACCACTAACAGAATTAAAATACAGAATAGTTAAGTTGCTTTAAAAATCCATCCATGCCCTTGAAGTCAAACCTTCAGTTCAGTTCAGTTCAGTTGCTCAGTCGTGTCCGACTCTTTGCAACCCCATAAATAACAGCATGCCAGGCCTTCCTGTCCATCACCAACTCCCACAGTTCACTCAGACTCAGGTCCATCGAGTCAGTGATGCCATTCAACCATCTCATCCTCTGTTGTGCCATTCTCCTCCTGCCCCCAACCCCTCCCAGCATCAGTCTTTTCCAATGAGTCAACTCTTCGCACGAGGTGGCCAAAGTACTGGAGTTTCAGCTTTAGCATCATTAACTCCACCCTAACCTATAGAAATCTCAGATCTGTGTTCTATTCCTATATTTCTCTCTTCAGAATGTAATATAAATTAAATTTAGTATGTACCTTTTCTATTCTGCCTTCTTGTGTGTATGTGTGTGTGTGTGTGTGTGTGTGTGTGTGAATCACTCAGTTGTGTCCGACTCTTTGCGACCGCATGGAGTGTAGCCTGCCAGGCTTCTCTGTCCATGTGATTTCCCAAGCAAGAATACTGGAAATTCAAGTCTCTTGCATTGCAGAAGATTCTTTACCATCTGAGCCACCAGGGAAGCCCTTCTCATATTTAGTTTATAGTAAATGTGTGATTTATCCATGCTGTTAAGTGTACCAGAAGCGTGTTTCCTCTTGTTTTCAACTATTGTTTCATTTTATGGATACATCAAAATGTATCTATCCACTATTTGATGGATATGTAAGTTATTTCCAGTTTTGAGTAGTTATGAGTTAAACCACTATGAAGATTCGCCTATAGGATATTGTATGCATTAAAGTGTTAATTTGCTAATTTTTCTTGGGTAAATACTTAGGCCTGAGCGTTCATTGGTATTATTTAACTTTATAAGAAACTGACAAACTGTCTTTCTAGGCATGCATCAGCAGGCCTCTTGCCTGTTCTGGATCCTTCTGGCAAGCACTCAGCGAAGGTTTGTGAAGAAGAACTTGCAACTGTGAATGAAATATCTGTATGTCTGTGGCTTTCAGGAGTTCCATTGTCTTTTATGCCAACCTGCACCTTACCTTTATGTATCTGTGTTTGTTGCTCAGTCGTGTCCAATTCTTTGTGACCCCATGGACCATACCCACCAGGCTCCTCTGTCAATGGGATTCTCCAGGCACAAATACTGGAGTGGGTTGCTATTCCTTTCTCTAGGGAAACTTTCTGACTCAGGGATTGGACTCAGGTTTCCTACATTGCAGGCAAATTCTTTACCAAAATGCAGTTAAATTCTTACTGCTTTTTACAGCACCTGGCATGTTTTCCTCCACACTCTGTCACAGGTAATGTGGGGCACAGGTCCTAACTCTTACAGGAAAGTCCTATTGTTCTTTAGATTTCAGGTCTACATTATTGCCATGAAACACTAGCTTTCTGATGGGTTTAAGAAAGCTTGTGATTTTGTAGTTGTTTTTTTTTTTTTTTTCCCTTCCTTTTTCTTGTTAGAATGGAAACACTACTTCTTCCAGTTTTCTTGTTCTAGGTGGAAGCTTAGCTAAGCTGAGCTTTTTAATGAGACAAAATTATAATTTATGATGTTCTTAAGCACATTTAAATGAACAATCTTTAGGTTAGTGAGCTACCCAATTAAGGGGCACCTTGGTGAAAATGCCTTGAATATCTTAAATGCAGATTCATTTATCTGGAGTTGAAGTTTTACAAAACATAATATAATGTATAAAATAATTATTATGATCATTGTATATTCACATCATGAAGACAGCTGCATAAAAAAGTGGAGACATTTTCATTTAATTAGGCACTAGGATTTGTTTCCAAAAAGCTAGTGAGAAAATCCATCCTTGCAAAGGACTTTTTGCCTCATTGTCATGTTATCAGTTATGTATCATTACTGATTTTCTCATTCCTTTTCATATTGTTTGCTTAACTCAACATCAAAGCTCTGCTTGTTAACTTTTGCATGTTCCTTAAGACCAAAGCATTTTCTTTTGAAACTCTGCCCATTTCCTCTTTGGAAGCAGTCATATTGCTGCTTTTGATTGTAAACCATTTTGTACAAACATGTTATAAAGGCAGATATCATTTGTTACCTAGGCTTTGTTTTTATCTGCACTTCTTTTCAGTCACAGAACTCTAGTTTTATTCAGGTTTGTCTTTTACTCATGTATTTCTATTTATCACTTCTTAGATAAATTCCAATCTTTTTACTTGGGAATGTGAGAGTTTCCACAATCTAATTCCATCTCAGCTTTCCCGCTGCATCTCTTCTCTCCCTCATTCAAACACCAAAAGATTTATGCTGAATTAATCTTAGAAATACTGCAATACAAAATAGAAATACAAATTAGAAATAATAAAGATGTCCTTTCATGGATGAGTAGAAAAAAGCAGTGTTATATTCATATAAGAGAGTGTTTAAATGTTAAATTATCAAACCACAGAAAGAGAAGAAGCTTCAATGTGTATTTCTAAATTGGAAAAAAATAAAAAAATAAAACAGTCTGAAGAGGATATGTAAAGTTTGATTCCAACACACACACATAACCTTCTGGAAAAGGCAAATCTATAGAAACTAAAGAAAATTATAGAAAAACCATTGGGAGGGAAAAACTGGGAGGGAGGAGGTGAGGGCTCTACAAAGCCCTTTGTAGGGACTGTTGGACTGTTCTTCATGACACTATAATGGTGAATAACTGTTATACATTTTTCAGAACCCATTTGAGGTGCAACAGGTGTGAACCCTTGGACTGCAAGGAGATCCACCCAGTCCACCCTAAAGGAGATCAGTCCTGGGTGTTCATTGGAAGGACTAATGTTGAAACTGAAACTCCAATGCTTTGGCCACCTGATGAGAAGAGCTGACTCATTGGAAAAGACCTGATGCTGGGAAAGATTGGGGGCAGGAGGAGAAGGGGATGACAGAGGATGAGATGGTTAGATGGCATCACTGACTCAATGGACATGGGTTTGGATGGACTCTGGGAGTTGGTGATGGACAGGGAGGCCTGGGGTGCTGCCGTTCATGGGGTCACAGAGTTGGCCATGACTGAGCGACTGAACTGAAGGTGTGAACCCTAAAGTAAACTATGGACCTTGACCTGCATTTGGTGGTTCTGTCGAGTCTGACTCTTGGTGATCAGATGGACTGTTGCCCTCCAGGCTCCGTGGGGATTCTCCACACAAGAATACTGGAGTCGGTTGCCATGGCCTCCTCCAGGGGATCTTCCAAACCCAGGGGTAGAACCCAGATCTTCCACACTGCAGGTATTTTCTTTACCATCTGAGCCACCAGGGAAGCCCAAACTATGGACCTTAGTTAACAACAATATGTCAATATTGATTCATCAATTAAAGCAAAGGTACTACACTAATGGAAGATGAGTTTCCTTGGTGACTCAGACTTTAAAGAATCTGCCTACAATGCAGGAAACTGGAGTTCAGTCCCTGAGTTGGGAAGATCCCCTGGAGAAGGGAATGGCTACCCATTCCAGCATTCTTGCCTGGAAAATTCCATGGACAGAAAAGTCTGGCAGTCCATAAGGCCACAGAAAATCAGACAACTGAGCAATTGGGCACAGAACACAATAAAATATATTAGTAATAGTGGAAACTATGGAAGGTATATAAGAATCCTATATTTTTTTCCTAATTTTTCTGTAAATCTAAAATGGCTCTAGAAGAAGTGTATTTTTTTAAAATTTATATACAGCAGTTTATAGGATATTAGTATCTTGAGTACCATGAGAATTACTTAGATAATGATTTGAAGAAAAATATTTTAGTTATCCTAGAGAGAAGTAGATTGGAAAAGGCAATGGCAACCCACTCCAGCACTCTTGCCTGGCAAATCCCATGGATGGAGGAGCCTGGTAGGCTGCAGTCCATGGGATCGTGAAGAGTCGGACACAACTGAATGACTTCACTTTCACTTTTCACTTTCATGCATTGGAGAAGGAAATGGCAACCCACTCCAGTGTTCTTGCCTGGAAAATCCCAGGGACCGTGGAGCCTGGTGGGCTGCCGTCTATGGGGTCGCACAGAGTCCGACACAGCTGTAGTGACTTAGTAACAGCAGCAGAGAGAAGTAGATAGGTTGACTGGCTACAACACTGGTTTGTGAATTCAGGAGTAAGTCATTAATTGTGAAGGAAGACAAGGTTGTAGGTAAAGCTACGTATGTTGCCAAGGTAAAGGTTTGCTTTTTGTAAAATTTGATTCTCCATGCCCATTAGTCAAAATGAGATGAACTATGAGACAGAAAGCCAAACTGTCTTGCTGACCTCCTTAAGACAATATATATATATATAAACGTTCCAGATTCAATTGCTGTTGGTCTCTAAAATTAGCCTTGGGACATATGTAAGACATATTATTAGTGCCATTTCACAGATAAAAATGCTAAGGCTCAGAAAAGTTGAAGTTCCACTAGGACTTAAAATACATGTCTAATGGAAAATGATGGTGAAACGAAGAAGTTATTTCTCAAGAGATTATAAGCCAAACATAAAATGTCAGGTCTAAAGATGTATTCAATACTTCAGAAATTCCAGAGGAAAAATCAAGTGTATGGGTACCTAATGGATAAATGAAAAGAGGGTAGCTCCTTCATTCAATGAGTAATGGAGACAAAACAAACATTAACAATTAGTTGTAAAATAAATAAATAAAATAAGTGCCTGGTTTCCATGCCCCACAACTGATTCATCTCTGCTGTATTATTAATCTGATACTTGTGTATCTGTGTATCTCTGTCTCTCCCCTTCTTTCCTCATGACATGGCTGGCAATATGGCTACTATCAGTTCAGTTCAGTTCAGTCCCTCAGCCCAACTCTTTGAGACCCCATGGACTGCAGCATGCCAGGCTAGTATAAAATAAATTTTTATAGATGCTATACTATAAATATTTCATAGCTACTATAAAATAAACTTAAAATTTTAGAAAAATTGCATTTTTTATTTAAAGAGAGGTCTTGGGCTTTCATATTTTTGACTTGGGCTTGGTGTCATCATTTGTCTTCCCATCTACATTTTTTGCTCCAATATACAATGAGAGCTGTTTTCAGGCTCATCTTTTCCAAGTGACTTTTTTTTTTTTTTGGTTACTCTTTGTTTTCTTTTCTTCTTTTACTTATCTAAACCATTGCAGTGCATTTTCAAGCACACTTGGCTTACATACGCTTGGGAATATTTGATAATGTAAATTGTTTGCTCATTTTGATTTCCCTTATATATAAAGAATTTCATAAAATTACAGGTTAAGTAAAATTTCTTAATGAGAGAAAACTAGTAATTCAGATTATATTGACTCATTTTAGAATTCATATAGGACTTTGCCATATAGAGAAAAATGAGGCTTTTGATTAAGGCAGACTTTTGTGCTGTCAACATAGCAGTACAGAAAGTAATAAGAGAGAGTCTAGAAACATAACTAAAAAATGAATTAGTAAATGCCTTATATGTACAACAAAAGTGTTGAAAATTTCATAAGCAATTGGAAATTTCTGATAACTCAAATAATATTTCTCCAAATGTATCCTTCAAAGAAATTTGAAATCAAGTTCTGTTGATAAATTTACTTTTATAATGAATTTGTAAGGGAAGCTGCTTTAAACTCAAACCACTTATGTATACAAACCATTCATACTTGTAATGCATGCTTTATTAATTTAACAAAACTATGATTTTAACTAAACATTAATTAATTGAGCTAAACTGTAAAATATATACAGAATATAAAACTACACTAATGTGATTATTATTTTTATGTTGATTGTTAATTAAAATTATTTCATTCCAGAGATTTGCTATTTTTAACAGAACTTAAATCAGAGTGTATCAATTAAGTATATTAGTTCAGTTCAGTTCAGTCATTCAGTCGTGTCCGACTATTTGTGACCCCATGAATCGCAGCACGCCAGGCCTCCCTGTCCATCACCAACTCCCGGAGTTCACTCAGATTCACGTCCATCGAGTCAGTGATGCCATCCAACCATCTCATCCTCTGTCATCCCCTTCTCCTCCTGCCGCCAATCCCTCCCAGCCTCAGAGTCTTTTCCAATGAGTCAACTCTTTGCATGAGGTGGCCAAAGTACTGGAGTTTCAGCTTTCGCATCTTTCCTTCCAAAGAAATCCCAGGGCTGATCTCCTTCAGAATGGACTGGTTGGATCTCCTTGCAGTCCAAGGGACTCTCAGGAGTCTTCTCCAACACCACACTTCAAAAGCATCAATTCTTCGGTGCTCAGCTTTCTTCACAGTCCAACTCTCACATCCATACATGACTACTGGAAAAACCATAGCCTTGACTAGTCAGACCTTAGTTGGCAAAGTAATGTCTCTGCTTATGAGTATGCTATCTAGGTTGGTCATAACTTTTCTTCCAAGGAGTAGTTTAGTTCAGTTCAGTCGCTCAGTCATGTCTGACTCTGCAAGCCCATGAATCGCAGCACGCCAGGCCTCCCTGTCCATCACCAACTCCCGGAGTTCACTCAGAGTCATGCCCATCGAGTCCATGATGGCATCCACCTATCTCATCCTCGGTCGTCCCCTTCTCCTCCTGCCCCCAATCCCTCCCAGCATCAGAATCTTTTCCAATGAGTCAACTCTTCGCATGAGGTGGCCAAAGTACTGGAGTTTCAGCTTTAGCATCATTCCTTCCAAAGAAATCCCAGGGCTGACCTCCTTCAGAATGGACTGGTTGGATCTCCTTGCAGTCCAAGGGACTCTCAAGAGTCTTCTCCAACACCACAGTTCAAAAGCATCAATTCTTCAGCGCTCAGCCTTCTTCACAGTCCAAATCTCACATCCATACATGACCACTGGAAAAACCATAGCCTTGACTAGACGGACCTTATTCGGCAAAGCAATGTCTCTGCTTTTGAATATACTATCTAGATTTGTCATAACTTTTCTAAAGTATCTTTTAATTTCATGGCTGCAGTCACCATCTGCCGTGATTTTGGAGCCCAGAAAAATAAAGTCTGACACTGTTTCCACTGTTTCCCCATCTATTTTCCATGAAGTGATGGGACCGGATGCCATGATCATCGTTTTCTGAATGTTGAGCTTTAAGCCCACTTTTCCAGTCTCCTCTTTTACTTTCATCAAGAGGCTCTTTAGCTCCTCTTCACTTTCTGCGATAAGGGTGGTGTTATCTGCATATCTGAGGTTATTGATATTTCTCCTGGCAATCTTGATTCCAGCTTGTGTTTCCTCCAGTCCAGCGTTTCTCATGATATACTCTGCATATAAGTTAAATGAGCAGGGTGACAATATACAGCCTTGACATACTCCTTTTTGTATTTGGAACCAGTCTGTTTTTCCATGTCCAGTTCTAACTGTTGCTTCCTGACCTGCATACAGATTTCTCAAGAGGCAGGTCAGGTGGTCTGTTATTCCCATCTGTTTCAGAATTTTCCACAGTTTATTGTGATCCACACAGTCAAAGGCTTTGGCATAGTCAATAAAGCAGAAGTAGATGTTTTTTCTGGAACCCAGTAATTAATTGGAACTGATAATTGAATGACTATGCTATTGCTGCAAAGATATGCTTTGTAGAAATTAATATAATATAATATTATATATATTCTATTGTAACAATTCTATTCTATTCTATATATATATATATATTCTATTTTAACAATGCATAGCCTGCACCTTTGTAGTGCATCTCTTAATACTTGTTGTTTTACATGCCTTTATATTTGTCCATGATGGATCTCTCGTGTACTCCAGTATGAGTTAAATTAACTAGCACACATTTTTACAATCATTATTAAAATAAAGAAAATTTAGGCTATTTCAGTCCTCTTACCTCTCTTTGTATGGATTCCTTTCTGAGACCTATAATCTCAGTACAGAAAAAGTAGGAGTCCTGGAAACTCAGGACATTGCTTTACCACTTAGTTTGACTGGCAAGTCATAATTTTCAAGAGCAAATTTACCTATTATTCATTCTTTCACTTACTCATCCATTTGACAAAGTTTGCTGAGTAGCTATTGTATGTGAGACATTGATGTGAACACGGAGGATAAACCAATATTCAAAACTGATTAAATTTTGTCCTCATTCAGCTTTCATACTACAGGAAGATTGAAAGAAATAGGTAAAAAATTAAGTTATGATATACAGTGATAAGTATTTGGAAAAAAACATAAGAAGGTAAGGACGTTAGGTTGCTCAAGGAAAGCATATCTGACAAAAGGTTAAAGAAAAAGTGAGAAATACCATGTAGCTTTCCAGTAACTGTGAAGAAATCAAAGGAACAGCATGAGCAACGATCTTAAAGAGCATTTCTGGTAAGCAAAAAGAAGAGCAAGAAACTCTCTGGAGCTAGTGTAAATGATAGGCCAGAGGTAGGAGATACTTATAGAGCATAAGGGAGATGATAGGTCATTAGGATCTTGTTGACAGTAATTAAAATTCCAGGTATTTGGATAAAACTGTAAATCCACTAAAAGTCTATTACACTCTTTGCAGGGTACTGGAAAGGTATTACACTCATACCAGGGGACTGGAATACAAAAATAGGAAGTGAAGAGATACCTGTAGTAACAGGCAAGTTTGACCTTGGACTGCAAAATGAAGCATGACAAAGGCTAACAGAGTTTTGCCAAGAGAATGCACTAGTCATAGAAAACACCCTCTTCCAACAACACAAGAAAAGACTTTACACATGGACATCACCAGATGGTTAATACTGAAAGCAGACTGATTATATTCCTTCCAGCTAAAGATGGAGAAGCTCTATACAGTCAGTAAAAAAAAGATCAGGAGCTGACTGTGTCTTAGATCATGAACTCCTTAATGCAAAATTCACACTTAAATTGAAGAAAGTAGGGAAAACAACTAGATCATTCGGGTATGACCTAAATCAAATCCCTTATGATTATACAGTGGAAGTGGCAAATAGATTTAAGGGATTAGATGTGATAGACTGAGTGTCTTAAGAACTATGGACAGAGATTTGTAACATTGTACAGGAAGCAGTGATCAAAACCATTCCACAAGAAAAGAAATGCAACAAGGTAAAATGGTTGTCTGAGGAGACCTTACAAATAGCTGAAAAAAGAAGAAAAGTGAAAAGCAAAGCAGAAAAGGAAAAATATAGCTGTCTGAATGCAGAGTTCCAAAGAATAGGAAGGAAAGTTAAGAAAGCCTTTCTATGTGATCAATGCAAAGAAATAGAGGAAAACGATAGAATAGGAAAGATTAAAGATCTCGTCAAGAAAATTAAAGATACCAAGGGAACATTTCATGGAAAGATGGGCACAATAAAGGACAGAAATGATATGGACCTAACAGAAGCAGAAGATATTAAGAAGAGGTGGTAAGAATACATAGAAACACTACATAAAAAAGATCTTCATGACCCAGATAACCACGATGGTGTTATCACTCACCTAGAGCCAGACATCTTGGACTGTGAAGTCAAATGGGCCTTAGGAAGCATCATTATGAACAAAGATAGTGGAGGTGATGAAATTCTAGCTGAGCTATTTCAAATCCTAAAGGATGATGGTGTGACATTGCTTCACTCATTACGCCAGCAAATTTGGAAAACTCAGCAGTGGCCACAGGACTGGAAAAGTTCAGGTTTAATTCCAATCCCAAAGAAAGGCAATGCCAAAGAATGTTGAAATTAACACACAATTGCACTCAACTCACAAACTTAGCAAAGTAATACTCAAAATTCTTCAAGCTAGGCTTCAACAATATATGAAATGAGAACTTCCAGATGTTCAAGCTGGATTTAGAAAAGGCAGAAGAACCAGAAATAAAAGTGCCAACATCCACTGGATATTAGAATAAGCAAGAGAATTCCAGAAAAACATCTGCTTCATGATTATGCTAAAGCCTTTGACCTTGTGGACCACAATAAACTGTGGAAAATTCTTAAAATGATGGCAACATCAGAGCACCTTTCCTTCCTCCTGAGAAATCTGTATGTAGGTCAAGAAGGAACAGTTAAAACTGGACATGGAACAACAGACTGGTTCCTTATTGGGAAAGGGTATGTCAAGGCTGTGTATTGTCACATTTGTTATTTAACTTAATGCAGAATACATCATGTGAAATGCTGTGCTGAATGAAGCATAAGCTGGACTCCAGATTGGAGGGAGAAATATCAATAACCTCAGATACACAGATGGTACTACCCTTGTGGCAGAAAGTGAAGGGAAATGAAAGAGCCTCTTGATGAAGGTGAAAGAGGAGAATGAAAGAAAAGAAAGAAAATAAAGTCACTCAGTCGTGTCCGACTCTTTGTGACCCCATGGACTGTGTCCTACCAGTCTTCTCTGTCCATGGGATTTTCCAGGCAAGAGTACTAGAGTGGGTTGCCATTTCCTTCTCCAGAGGATCTTCTGACCCAGGGATCGAACCTGGGTCTCCCAGATGCCGGCAGCCACTTTACCCTCTGAGCCACCAGGGAAGCCTGAGAATGAATAAGCTGGCTTAAAACTCAACCTTCAGAAAACTAAAATCATGTCATCCGGTCCCATCACTTCATGGCAAATAGATGGGGAATGTCTGGAAACAATGGTAGACTTTGTTTTCCTGGGCTCAAAATCACTGCAGATGACTGCAGCCATGAAATTCAAAGACATTTGCTCCTTGGAAGATAAACTGTGACAAACCTAGAGAGGATATTAAAAGCACAGACATTACTTTATCTACAAAGGTCATATAGTCAAAGCTATGTTTTTTCCAATAGTCATGTATGGTTGTGAGAGTTGGACATTAAAGAAAGCTGAGTGCTGAAGAATTGATACTTCTGAACTGTGGTGTTGGAGAAGACTCTTGAAAGACCCTTGGACTGCAAGGAGATCCAATTAGTCCATCCTAAAGGAAATCAGTCCTGAATATTCACTTGAAGGACTGTTGCTGACACTCCAATACATTTTGCACCTGATGTGAAGAACTGAATCATTGGAAAAACCCTGATCCTGGAAAAGATTGAAGGCAGGAGGAGGGGCAGGGGAGAACAGATGATATGATTGTTGTATAACATCACCTACTAGATGGACATGAGTTTGAAGAAGCTCTGTAAATTGGTGATGGACAGAGAAGTCTGCCATGCTGCAGTCTATGGGGTCACAGAGAATCAGACATGCCTGAGATACAGAAGTGGACTGAGAAAAATGTCTTTGTCACTGGAGGTATCTCTGAGAATTATCCCTGCTCAAATTAAAAGGTTTATGACTGATTGGCTTCCCTGGTGGGTCAAGCAGTAAAGAACCTGCCTCATTGCAGGAAACCTGGGTTTGACCCCTAGTCAGGAAGATCACCTGTAGAAGGGAATGGCAACCCACTCTAGTATTCTTGCCTGGAGAATTCCATGTAGAGAGGAGCCTGGTGGCAACAGTCCATGGGATCTCAATGAATCAGAGTCCACTGAATAACTAACACACATATGTGACTGACACAGAAATGAAAGTTTAGGAATGCTTAGTGTTTAAAGATTTAGTCATATAGAGTGATGTGCATATAGGTATACTATATACCTATATAGTATACATATAGGTATACATATACCTATATGATGTGCATATAGGTATACAGAGGAAAAAGACAGTGTTTTTCACAAGAATATATAAAACAAAAAATGTGCCTGGCTGAAGAGAAAAATTCTGATAAAGAATTCCAGGAAAAAAGTTTTAAACTTTTAGAATTAAATAACCATTAAGAGCTAGAGAGTTGAATGAATTGGGGCAGCAATTATTCCTCAGTTAAGTAAATGAAAGCATTGTTCCAGAATAGGACCACTGCAGAAAATGGGCCAGAGAAAGACTGTTTTATTGATTAGTCTTTATGTTTTGAATCCTCACAAGATTACTATGTTAAACAGAATACAATTCAATTTTGTATTGGCATCTTTAGAGATTCAGTCTAGTTAAAACATTGCAGAACTAGAGAGTTTTATTGGGTCATCATTAGATCCACCTTATTTTGTCCTGTTGAATCAATGTACGCCTCTGTCCTTTGATCAGTTTTCTCTCCTATGGCATTACATGGAACCGTATGGTCCATATTCCATATGACAAGCCTTGGGTATTGAATCAGAATCAGACACGGGTATTGGAGATTCTCCCATATCCCCTCTTTTCCAAATATAATATTATTTCTCTTAATTTTTAATTGAAGTATAGATGATTTATAATATTTTGTTAGTTTCTGCTATACAACAAAGTGATTCAAATATGTATTTTCATATTCTTTCCTTTATAGTTTATTACAAGATATTGAATATAGTTCCCTGCAGTATACAGTAGAGACTTGTCATTTATGTATTTTATATATAGTGATTTGCATCTTCAATTACTGTGGGAGACTAATGTAAGAAAACATTGCTATGATTTATGCCAGAGAATGTTTTGCCTATGTTCCCTTCTAGGAGTTTTATGGTATCATATGAATATTTAAACCTTCAAGAAATTTTGAGTTTATTTTTGTGTTTGGTGTAATGGCATGTCCTAACTTCATTAATTTACATGCAACAGTCCAACTTTCCCAACACCACTTACTGAAGAGACTGTTTTCTCTCCATTGTATATTCTTGCTTGCTGTGTCATAGATTAATTGACCATAGGTGTGTGGGTTTATTTTAATATTATCTATTCTGTTCAGTTGATCCATATGTCTGTTTTTATGCAATATCGCATTATTTTGATTATTGTTACTATGCAATATTTTCTGAAGTCTGGAAGGTTATACTTCCAACTCTGTCCTTTTTCCTCAGGTTTGCTTTAGTGTTTCTGGAATTTTTATGGTTGCATATAAACTTTAGCGGCTTCCCTGTTGGCTCAGACAGTAAAGATACTACCTGCAATGCAGGAAATTTGGGTTTGATCCCTGGGTCAGCAAGATCTTCTGGAGAAGGAAATGGCAATCCACTCTTGTAATCTTGCCTGAGAAATCTCATGGAGAGAGGAGCCTGGTGGGCTACAGTCCATGGGGTTGCAAGAGTCAGATGTGATTTAGGATTACTTGTTTTAGTTTTATGAAAGCTAAAAATTTTAGGATTATTTGTTCTAGTTCTATGAAAAATGTCATGATAACTTGATAAGGGTCATATTAAATATGTAGAGTGCTTTGATTAGTACATACATTTCAACAACATTAATTCTTCCAAACAAGATTATGGGATGTCTTTTCATTAATTTGAATCATCTAGTTCAATCATATAGTTCTCAGCATATAAATCTTTAATACCTTTATTTAGGTTTGTTTCTAGGTATGTTAATTTTGGGGGGTGCAATTTTTAAAGTACTTTAAAAAATATTCCCTTTCTAATATCTCATTGTTTGTATAAAGAAATCCAACAGATTTCTGTGTGTTAATCGTCTATCCTGCTACCTTGCTGAATTTGTTTATCTGTATTAATAGTTTTTGTGTGAAGTCTTTAGGGTTTTCTATATATAGTATTGCATCACCTTCATATAATGACAATTTTACCTCTTCTCTTTAAACCTCTTCTCTTCGGATGGTTTTATTTTTCTTCTCTTATTACTGTGGTTAAGACTTCCAATATTATATTTAATACAAGTTGTGAAAGTGGACATCATTGTCTTTTTTTCATATTTTAGCAAGAAGATTTTTAGCTTTTGACCATTCAGTAATAGACTGGCTGTTGGTTTATCATGAATACTATTTATGATGTTGAGATACACTGACTTTGGTGGTGCTAGTGGTAAAGAATCTGCCTGCTAGTGCAGGAGACATAAGAGACTTGTGTTTGATCCGTGGGTTGGGAGGATCCCCTGGAGAAGGAATTCTTGCATGGGTAATCCCATGGAAAGAAGAACCTGATGGGCTACAGTCCATGCAGTCACTGAGAGTTAGACATGACTGACTAAGTAGCAACATACTGACTTTGGTAAGTTTTTTTTTTCTTTTTTTTGACACTAATGGATGTTGAATTTTATCAAAGTATTTTATGCATCTTTTGAGAGGATCATGTGGTTTTTGTCTTTTATTGAAGTGGTATATCACATTCATTGATTTGCAAATGTAGAAATATTCTTGTGATCTTGTGAGAAATCTAACTTGATCAGGTGTAAGATCTTTCTTTTTTTTTAAATTTTTTAAAAATATTTTTTTAATTTTTTAATGTTATATTGTCATGTTAATATTTTTGTTGTGAATGTGCTTAGTCATTCAGTTGTGTCTGACTCTTTGTGACCCAATGGACTGAAGCCCACTTGGCTCCTCTGTCTGTGGGGTTCTCCAGGCAAGAATACTGGAAGGGATTGCTATGCCCTCCTCCAGGGGATCTTCCCAACCTAGGGATCAAACGTAGGTCTCCCTCATTTCAGGCAGATTCTTTACTGTTTAAGCCATCAGGGAAGTCCTTTGCTGAGAATATTGCCTCTGTATTCTTCAGAGTTACTGGCATGTGACATGTCTTTGCCTGGCTTTGGCACCAAGGTGATGATAGCTTCATAGAATGACTTTGGGAGTGTTTCTCCTTTTGAAAGATTTTGAGAAGGACTGGTATAAATTATTCTCTTTATGGTTGGTAGAATTCATCAATGAAACTATCATGGTGATAGTTTCCATGGGCCTGCAATTTTTATTGCAAGTTTTTTTTTTCTTTTTAATTAGAGATTTTATTTCACTTCTGAAGATGTCTACTCAAATTATTTCTTACTTCTTGATTCAATTTTCATGAGCTATATTTGTCTGGAAACTTGATCGGGCCATTAGGGTGTCAAATTTCTTAGCATGAAATTGTTTCTAGTATTCTCTTATGATTTTTGTTTTCCTGTAGTATCAGTTGTTATTCCTTCTCTTCCCCTTATCATTTTGTTTATCTGGGCCCCCATTTTTATTTTCCTTCTTGGTGAGCTTGGCCAAAGGTTTGTTGACTTTGTTTACCCTGTTAAACAGAGACCTCTTGGTTTTATTAAGGTTTTATTGCTTTTTGAAAGTTTTATTTTGTCTCAGATTTTCATTATTTCCTTCTGTTAGGTAGTTAAAATAGGAAAAAGGAATCCAGAATGGCAGTGGCTAAAATACAAGGAAGGGAAAAGCCTGCAAAAATAGAACAAAGGAAGGTGTGAGGACCAGAGTGAGGACCTCAGGTAGAACAAGCAGCACTCCTGGTTAGCCTAATTTATATACAGCAGGCCCAGGGGAAGAGGAAAGAAAAAAAAATAAATAAATAAAAGAAGAGCTAAAGGGTGGGGGTCTCTTCTCTGTGCCTTTTGGGTTGCCATGCCCTCATGCCTTGAGGATGTAGTTCCTTTATTTTCTAAATAAAACTGAGCTGAAACACGGAGCTGTAACACTGATCCATCTGAGAGCTGTAACACTGGTATGTCAAAGGGCTGTAACACTGGTACGTTGCTTCAAATTTTTGTTGTGATGAGACAGAACCAAGGAAATTACAAATTCCCCTGACACTTCTGTCTGATAATTTTAGGTTTGTGTCTTTCTAATTTTTTCAAGTGGTAGTTCAAGTTGTCTATTTGAGATTTTTTTCTTTTCTTTCTTTCTTTCATTTTTTTTTTTTTTTAAGTGAACCTCTATCACTGTGAAATTCCTACTTAGGACTGCTTTAGCTGCATCCCAAAGATTTTGTGTGATTGTGTTTTCATTGTCATTTGTCTTTTAATGTCCTTTTTGATGTCATCATGACCCATTGGGTATTTATTAGCATGTTGTTTATTTTCCATGTAATTATTTTTCCTCATTTCTCTTTTTGTGGTTGATTTCTTGTTTCATGCTGTTGTTGTTAGAACAGATACTTGAAGTAATTTCTATCCTCTTAAACTTCCTGAGGCTTGTTTTGTATACTAGTGTGTTGTCTATTCCAGAGAATGCTCGAATGTTCCTTGTGCTTTGGAAAACACTGTGTATTATTATTATTTTTTAATATAGTGCTCTGAAAGTATAAATTAAGTGTAACTGTTATAGTGTCAATCATCAATTAGGATCACTGTTGTTTTATTGATTTTCTGTCTGAAATATTTGTTCATTGATTTTAATAAGGTGCGAAAGTTTCCTGCTGTAATTTCATACTGGTCAATTCATCACTTTATTTCTACTAATATTTGTTTATATATTTTGGTGCTCAAATATTGGGTGTTAACAAGTTTAATATCTTCTTGTATGGATGAATTTATCATTAACATGGTATCCTTTTTCTTTCTTTAATGTATTTTTTTAAAGTATATCTTGTGTGATATAAGTATTGCTCTCTATTTTCCTGTCATTTCCATTTCCTTAAATATCTGTCTCATCCCCACACTTGCAGTATAAGTGTTTCTTTTGCCCTGAAGTGAGTCTTTTATTGACAGCATACTTCAGGTTATTGAATGTTTTATCCATTCTGTCATGCTATATATTTTTTATCAGAGAATTTAATCCATTGTACTGCAAGGTAATTATTGACAGATATGCACTTATTATCACTTTAAATCTTGTTTTTGAGATTATTTTGTACTTTTTCTTTGTTGCTTTTTGTTTATCCTTTTGTGTTTTGATGATTGTCTTTTTTACTATGCTTGAGATCTTTTATTTTTGGATTTTATGAATCTATACTGTATTTTTGATTTCTGATTATCCTATTTTTCACGAATGTTAACCCATTACTATATCTACTTGCTTCAGACTGGTAGTCATATAGGCATAAACATATTCTTAAAATAATCTCCATTTCTCTCACTCCATTCTCCCATATTTTATGACTTTGATGTCTTCTTTTACATTTTCATGTCTACCTTTTTTAAAATTATAGTTATCCTCTCACAATTTAAACAAAAAATTTTTGCAGTGGTTTATTTAGTAACTTACTTTCCAATTGTGGTTTTCTCTTTCCTGTAGATGCTTGCTTCTTTCCTCTTTAGAGACTAGCTATCAATATTTCTTTTGCCCAAAGAAAGGCAATGCCAAAGAATGCTCAAACTACCACACAGTTGCTGTTATCTCACATGCTAGTAAAATAATGCTCAAGATTCTCCAAGCCAGGCTTCAACAATATGTGAACCGTGAACTTCCTGATGTTCAAGCTGGTTTTAGAAAAGGCAGAGGAACCAGAGACCAAATTGCCAACATTGACTGAATCATGGAAAAAGCAAGAGAGTTCCAGAACAACATCTATTTCTGCTTTATTGACTATGTCAAAGCCTTTGACTGTGTGGATCACAATAAACTGAGGAAAATTCTGAGAGAGATGGGAATACCAGATCACCTGACTTGCCTCTTGAGAAACCTGTATGCAGGTTAGGAAGCAACAGTTAGAAATGAACTTGGAACAACAAACTGGTTCCAAATATGAAAAGGAGTACGTCGAGGCTGTATATTGTCACCCTGCTTATTTAACTTATATGCAGAGTACATCATGAGAAACGCTGGACTGGAAGAAACACAAGCTGGAATCAAGATTGCCAGGAGAAATATCAATAACCTCAGATATGCAGATGACACCACCCTTATGGCAGAAAGTGAAGAGGAACTCAAAAGCCTCTTGATGAAAGTGAAAGAGGAGAGTGAAAAAGTTGGCTTAAAGCTAAACATTCAGAAAATGAAGATCATGGCATCCGGTTCCATCACTTCATGGGAAATAAATGGGGAAACAGTGGAAACAGTGTCAGACTTTATTTCTTTGGGCTCCAAAATCACTGCAGATGGTGACTGCAGCCATGAAATTAAAAGACGCTTACTCCTTGGAAGAAAAGTTATGACCAACCTAGACAGCATATTCAAAAGCAAAGACATTACTTTGCCGACTAAGGTCCGTCTAGTCAAGGCTATGGTTTTTCCAGTGGTCATGTATGGATGTGAGATTTGGACTGTGAAGAAGGCTGAGCGCTGAAGAATTGATGCTTTTGAACTGTGGTGTTGGAGAAGACTCTTGAGAGTCCCTTGGCCTGCAAGGAGATCCAACCAGTCCATTCTGCAGGAGGTCAGCCCTAGGATTTCTTTGGAAGGAATGATGCTAAAGCTGAAACTCCAGTACGTTGGCCACCTCATGCGAAGAGTTGACTCATTGGAAAAGACTCTGATGCTGGGAGGGATTGGGGGCAGGAGGAGAAGGGGATGACAGAGGATGAGATGGCTGGATGGCATCACGGACTCGATGGACGTGAGTCTGAGTGAACTCTGGGAGTTGGTGATGGACAGTGAGGCCTGGCGTGCTGCGATTCATCGGGTCGCAAAGAGTTGGACACGACTGAGAGACTGAACTGAACTGAACTGATCAATATTTCTTTTAGGGTAATTTAATATTGCTGTATTTTCTAAACTTTTGCTTGTTTGAGAAATTCTTTATCTCTCCTTCTATGCTAAATGATTATCTTTCTGGGTAGAGTTTCTAGATTGCAGGCTTTTCCCTTTCATGACTTTGGATTCATTTTGGCACTCCCTCTGATCTACATTTCTGTGGAGAAATCAGATGATCACCTTATTTGTTCCATAGAACAAATAAACTATATTTATCACTTGCTGCCTTTAAAACTCTCCTTATCTTTAAATTGAGGCATTTTAATTGCAATATCTTTGTGTGGGTCTGTTTGAGTTTATCTTGTTTGAGAGATTCTGTCTTTTCTATACTTGGTTGTACAGTTCTGTCTTTAGGTTTGGGAAGTTTTCAGACATAAATTCTTCAAATATCTTTTCAAATCCCCTTTTATTTTTCTTCTCCTTCTGGAATCTTTATTATGAATAAATTGGTATACTTTGTAATATATTATGTCTTTTATATGCTTTTTTTTTTTTTAAAAATTAACTTTCTGTCTGCTGTTCAGGTTAAGTAATTTCAGTTATTTTATCTTCTAGACCACTAGTTTGTTTCTCTGCATTATTTATTTTGCTATTTATTGCCATTAACTTGTTTTTTTCTCAATCTAAAGACAATAAATTAGCTTCTCTTTATATTTTCTAGTTCCTTGTTTTAGTGATCTGCATTTCCATCAGTTTCCTTTCTGAATCTCTTCAGTATTTTTATTAACTCCTTTTGAACTCTGTGTCTGGCAGATCAGAGACATTTATCTCTTTGCTTATTTTTTCAAGATATCTTTGTTGTTGTTCTTTTATTTGGGTGTGGCTCTTCTGCTTCTTCATTTTACATATATTTCTCTGACTCTATGAACTTAGGAGAAATAATTATGTTTTTGTCTCAAAGGTTTATCTTTTATGTGGGACCTTTCCTGTACAGCATGCCTAAGTCTAATAGCTTTAGTTCAATAAAAATATGGATGTTTGCCATGACCTTCCTTGATGTGTACTTGCTGTTATCCCTTTGATAGGGGTATGATTGATGTTGTGGTGACTAAAGTCTACACTAGATATTGAGTGGGACCTCCTCTTTTCTATGTGGTTGTCACAGTACTGCACACACAAGTTAAAGCATACCTCAGGCTAGGGTGTACTGTGAGGTGTCCAGGACTGTCTGTGCTTGTCTCTCTCTGTTTTGCCTACTGCAAGCTGACTGTTGCACCCTTCTCAGAGTCTCTGAAACTGTCTACCTTTCCTGGTTGATCTCCCAGCTGGTGAGGGGAGTTCCAAGGGTGAGGGAACCTTTCCTCTTTCACCACTCTCTCCCATGGGTCAGGTCTTAAAAATAGCAGGCATGGGTAGACAAAAAATTTTTAAAAAGCTATAGAAGATATAAAAAGGAATCAAGTTAAAATAAAAGAAACTACTGATCAAAAACTCCTTTGAGAAAGTCATTAGTAGATTCAAGGAAGATGAAGAAGGAATTTGTGAACTTGAAGAATTATAAAAAAAAAAATACAGAAAGAAAACAAGCTCAATAAAACAGAACAAAGAATATACAGCTTTAGAATAATACTGTGAAAGAAGTCAGAGAAGGCTATTATTGTTTTAATACCCACCCTAGCATTATAGTAGATTGCTTGTCAGAAACTACATAAGACAGAAGGTAGTTAAATAGCACTTTTAAAGTGTTGGGGGGAGAATCATAAAATAAAACAAATATGCAGGTAAACAAATAAAAGCAAATGACCCAGAATTCTGTGCTAATGAAAATGTCTTTGAAAACTTAAGGTGAAATCTATCTGGCCAGACAAAGAAAACTAATAAACTTCATAGTGCCATAAGAAATATTCAAGGAAAAAGTTCTGCAGGCAGAATGAACATGAAATCATACAAATAAAGGAATAACTCCAATAATGGTAAAATGAATGTATATATGAAAGACATTTTTTACTCCTTGGAAGGAAAGTTATGACCAACCTAGAATGCATATTCAAAAACAGAGACGTTATTTTGCCAACATAGGTCTGTCTAGTCAAGGCTATGGTTTTTCCAGTGGTTGTGTATGAGTGTGAGAGTTGGACTGTGAAGAAAGCTGAGCACCGAAGAATTGATGCTTTTGAACTGTGGTGTTAGAGAAGACTCTTGAGAGTCCCTTGAACTGCAAGGAGATCCAACTCATCCATTCTAAAGGAGATCAGTCTTGGGTGTTCTTTGGAAAGAATGATGCTAAAGCTGAAATTCCAATACTTTGGCCACCTCAAGTGAAGAGTTGACTCATTGGAAAAGACTCTGATGCTGGGAGGGATTGGGGGCAGGAGGAGAAGGGAACGACCGAGGATGAGATGGCTGGATGGCATCATTTACTCGATGGACATGAGTTTGAGTAAACTCTGGGAGTTGTTGAGGGACAGAGAGGCCTGGTATGCTCCAATTCATGGGGTTGCAAAGAGTCGGACATCACTGAGTGACTGAACTGAACGGAACTGAACTGAATCCCTTGAAATGACTACACAATGTTTTATAAACTAAGAATAATGTACTTTGGAGTTTATAAACTAGTAAAACTTAAAGTGTGTGACCAAAATGATACACAGAATGGCAGGGACAATTTGGAAGTATGTTTCTATACAGTTTTGCAACTCTGTAAGAAATGTGGTATGTCCTATAAACTTGTTATAAGTTATGTATTTATATTGGAGATCATAAAGTCATCTCTAAATTAAAGAAAAATTTTAAAACATAGTAAAATAAATAAACCAAGGGTGTAAATACATTTAAGTCTATAACTTTGGGTTTTCCAGGTGGCACTACTGGTAAAGAACCCTCTTGCCAATGCAGGAGATATAAAAGA
This sequence comes from Budorcas taxicolor, assembly GCF_023091745.1. Taxonomy (NCBI): domain Eukaryota; kingdom Metazoa; phylum Chordata; class Mammalia; order Artiodactyla; family Bovidae; genus Budorcas; species Budorcas taxicolor. The sequence continues at coordinate 3,171,545 of NC_068924.1, read as the reverse complement.
TACAGGTTTTACCCTTGGGCCAGGAAGATCCCCTAGAAGAGATAACAACTCACTCCAGTAGGCTTGCCTGGAGAATCCCATGGATGGAGCTGCTTGGCAGGCAACAGTCCATAAGGTTTCAAAGAGTCAGGTATGACTGAAGCAACTTAGCATATATGCATGCATGCTATAATTTTGATGGGTAAACCAGAAACAGGAGAATAATTACTATTTTCAATTGAAGTTTAGTCAATGTATAATATATAAATTATAGACATAAAATATAGTGATTCATGAGAATATATTCTATTGCAGAGTTTCTCTCAGAGGAATGAGAAGTTCAAGCTTCACATTTGGCTCCCCAGCATGGGGCTCCCAAACTTGAAAATTAAACCCCAGAACATTAGGCTTCAAAGGACAGCTGGGTTACTTTCTAGATTCTCAGAGAGCTGGAAGAAAGAGATTTCATTCTTAAAAGGTGGACAAAAAAAACCTCACGTACTCTGGAAACCAGATAGACTAATGATCTGAAAGGAGCCAGAGTCAGACCTCTGTTCACATTAACGGTTCCTATTTCTTCCCAGTGGTCATATATGGTTGTGAGAGCTGGACTGTAAAGAGGCTTCACTGGTCTTCCCAGCAGTCATGTACAGTTGTGAGAGATGGCTATAAAGAAGGTGGAGTGCCAAAGAATTGATGCCTTCAAATTGTTGTACTGGAGAACGCTCCTGAGAGTCCCTTGGACAGCAAGGAGCTCAAACTAGTCAATCTTAAGGGAAATCAACCATGAGTACTCATTGGAAGAACTGATGCTGAAGCTGGAATTCCACTATTGGTCTTTTGATGTGAACAGATGACTCCTTGGAAAAGTCCCTGATCCTGCAAAAGATTGAGGGCAGAAGGAGAAAAAGGCATCAGAGGATGATGGCTGGATGGCATCACAGATGCAATGGACATGAACTTGGACAAACTTCGGGAGAAGTGAGGGACAGAGAGACCTTGAGTGTTGCAGTCCATGGGGTCAAAAAGAGTCGGACACAACCAGGGAACTGAACAATAGCAATGCTTCCTATGGCCAACCTGACTTCACAGTCCAGGATGTCTATCATTAGGTGAGTGGCCACACCAATATGGTTATTTGGGTCATTAATTTTTTAAAAAATATAGTTCTTTTGTGTATTTTTGTTACCTCTTCTTTTTTTTATTTATTTTTTTTAATTTTAAAATCTTTAATTCTTACATGTGTTCCCAAACATGAACCCCCCTCCCACCTCCCTCCCCATAACATCTCTGTGGGTCATCCCCATGCACCAGCCCCAAGCATGCTGTATCCTGCGTCAGACATAGACTGGCGATTCAATTCTTACATGATAGTATACATGATAGAATGCCATTCTCCCAAATCATCCCACCCTCTCCCTCTCCCTCTGAGTCCAAAAGTCTGTTATACACAGCTGTGTCTTTTTTCCTGTCTTGCATACAGGGTCGTCATTGCCATCTTTCTAAATTCCATATATATGTGTTAGTATACTGTATTGGTGTTTTTCTTTCTGGCTTACTTCACTCTGTATAATCGGCTCCAGTTTCATCCATCTCATCAGAACTGATTCAAATGAATTCTTTTTAACGGCTGAGTAATACTCCATTGTGTATATGTACCACAGCTTTCTTATCCATTCATCTGCTGATGGACATCTAGGTTGTTTCCATGTCCTGGCTATTATAAACAGTGCTGCGATGATAAAGCTATATGATTTTCTTAATATATGCAGAAAATATTTTGACAAAATTTAACATCCATTTATGATAAAAAATCTCTAGAATGTTGGCATATAAGGAGTAAAATTCAATTTGATAAGGGTCTTATATGACAAGCCCACAGCTAAAATCATACTCAAGCAGATATACCATGTTCATGTATTGGTAGAATAAATATTGTTAAAATGATCATACTACCCAACATAATCTACAGATTGAATGCAATCCCTGTCAAAAGACCAAGGACAATTTCACAAAACTAGAAAAATTTTGGTTATATAAAACTACTTCCTGAAATAAAGATTATATCTTTTACTTGAAAAGATATCTCAAGGATTTTGACAACAAATACAGACTGATAATATTTCTAAAGTTAGGAATAAAAAAATAGCTATACAATCAGAGAAATTGGGAAAAAAAAAGGGTGATGTATAAGAAAAAATAATTGGGCTTTCTTCAGACATCTACAGCATAGTGAAATTAATGCCAAACAAAAATGTCTGCAGATTTCTGAAATACAAAAACTGTGTCATATACATAATATATATAAATATGTATATATTATATATATTAATATATAAAAATATATATATAAATATACCAATGCTGATTCATGTTGCTGTATGCCTTGCATACATATGTTCCCTCCCTCTTGAACCCCTCTCCTACCTCCCTTCCCACTCCACCCCTCTAGGTTGTCACAGCACTGGCTTTGGATTCCCTGCTTTTACACTGAACTCCCACTGGATATAAAAAAGAAAAGATCATTCAAAGAGACAATATCTTTAATACATTCAAGGGAATTTGAGTTTTGGGTTTGGGATTTCAGCTATTTCTTTAAGGTGCTATGCTCAGTCCCTCAGTCGTGTCCAACTCTTTGTGCCAATATGGAATGTAACCCTCCAGGCTCCTCTGTCCATGGGATTTTCCAGGCAAGAATACTGGAATGGGTTTCCATTTTTCTCTCCAGGGGATCTTCCTGACCCAGGGATCAAACCCATGTCTCTTGCATTGGCAGGCAGACTCTTTACCACTGAGCCACCAGGGAAGTCCCATTTTTTAAGGTAAGTGTGTCTAAACAGACACACACACATACACATGTGGAAACAAGTATCAGTAGAAACAAAAGCTAAAGATAAATGTGAAAGGAAGAGGATGGGGAGCTTCTTGACAATGTGATAGACTGACATCCTTACTTAGGAGGCTTAACAGGATGAGATAGAAATTTAAAAAATTAGTCTAGAAAGAATAAAGATAAATTTAGAAAAAAAAACCAACTTTTTTTTTTCCCCCCTGAGGCAGGAAGAAATTTGGGAGTATCTTGATATAACATAAAGATACAGAAAGTTGAGGGAAATAACACAGGTAAGGTTTACAAATGACCTAATTATTATTATTATTATTATTATTATTTACAAATGACCTAATTATTTTAAGAGAGAAGGATGTGGACCTGTGTTGGAAAAAAGTTGTTTTGAAGAAGTTTTATAAACTGAAGGATTTGCATATGGAATCTGGAAAGATGATACTAATGAACTTATTTGCAGGGTAGCCATGGATATATAGACATAGAGAACAGACTTGTGGACACAGTGGAGAGGGGAGGGTGGAGCAATATAAGGAAGGAGAGGGTGGAACAAATTGAGAGTAGCACTGCAACATATACATTACCCATGTAAAATAGAGAGCTAGTGTAAATTTGTTGTATGATGCAGGGAACTCAAACCCAGTGCTCTGTGACAACCTAGAAGGATGGGAAGGAGTGGACAGTGGGAGGAAAGTTCAAGTGGGAGGAAAGTTCAAGTGGGAGGAGGCACAAGTACGCTTATGGATTCATGGTGATATATGGCAGAAGCCAACACAATATCATAAAACGATTATACTCCAACTAAAAATAAACATTTGCAAAATATTTAATAAAAATAAAAATAAAGGATTTGTTATTTGCAGTGAAATCCATTTTGTAGTTAATATTATTGTGAGTCTCCTTGAAAATGCTCCGATTATATCACACAGAAGTAACTACTCAAGAAAAAGAAAATCCTTCTATAAAAATCCACTCTTCTGAGTAATCAGTTCCATCTGTCAACTAGTTATAACTTTAAATTTACCAACCCACTTTTGCAGAAGTTTTCTAAGTTCTTTTTCTCTTTCTTTTTACTTTGTTATTTCAAAATTAGAGAAGTTAAAGAATAAAACAAGGAGCTCCTATATATACACCTCCCCAGACTTACCAAAAATTTAGTGTGTATAAGAATTTTTTTCTTTTATATAAATTAGCCCTTTTCTTTTAAATTAATTTATTCATTTTAATTGGAGGCTAATTATTTTACAATATTTTGCTGGTTTTGGCCATACATTGATATGAATCATCCATAGCTATACACGTGCCCCCTATCCTGACTGCCCTCCCAATTCCCTCCCCATCCCATCCCTCAGTGTTATCCCAGTGCACCTGATTTGAATGTCCTGTTTTCATGCATCAAACTTGGACCTTACGTCTATTTCACATATGGTAATGTACAGGTTTCAACGCTATTCTCTCAGATCATCCAACCCTAGCCTTCTCCCACAGAGTCTAAAAGTCTATTCTTTATATCTGTGTTTCTTTTCTTGTCTTGCATATAGGGTCATCATTGCCATCTTTCTAAATTCCATGTATATGTGTTAATATACTGTATTGTTGTTTTTCTTTATGACTTCTTTCATTCTGTATGATAGGCTTCAGTTTCACTCACCTCATTATAACTGATTCAAATGCATTCTTTTTAATAGCTGAGTCACCAGCTTGATGGACATGAGTTTGAGTGAACTCCCTGGGAGTTGGTGATGGACAGGGAGGCCTGGGGTGCTGTGATTCATGGGGTTGCAAATAGTTGGACACGACTGAGCGACTGAACTGAACTGAATATTTCATTGTTTATATGTGCCACAACTTGTTTATCCATTCATCTGCCAATGGACATCTAGGTTGGTTCCATGGTGAGCTATTGTAAACAGTGCTGTAATGAACATTGGAGTACATACATGTGTCTCTTTCAATTCTGGTTTCCTCAGTGCGTATGCCCAGCAGTGGGATTCCTGAGTCGTATGGCAGTTCTATTTCCATATTTCTAAGGAATCTCCACACTGTTATTCATAATGGCTGTACTAGTTTGCATTCTGAACAATGGTGTAAGAGGGTTCCCTTTTCTTCACACCCTCTCTAGCATTTATTGTTTGTAGATTTTTGATAGTATCCATTCTGACCCACGTGTGGTTTTGATTTGCATTTCTCTGATAGTGAGTGATGTTGAGCATCTTTTCATGTGTTTGATAGCCATTTGTATGTCTTCTTTGGAGAAATGTCTGTCTAGTTCTTTGGCCCATTTTTTTATTGGGTTGTTTATTTTCTGGTATTGAGCTGCATTAGCTGCTTGTATACATTTGAGATTAATTCTTTGTCAGTTGCTTAATTTGTGATTATTTCCTCCCATGCTGAAGGCTGTCTTTTAACCTTGCTTATAGTTTCTTTCATTGTACAAAAGCTTTTAAGTTTAATTAGGTCCTATTTATCTTTGCTTTTATTTCCATTGCTCTAGGAGGTGGTCATAGAGGATCCTGCTCTGATTTATATCAGAGAGTGTTTTGCCTCTGTTTTCCTCTAGGAGTATTATAGTTTCTGGTCTTACATTTAGATCTTTAATCCATTTTGAGTTTATTTTTGTGTATGGTGTTAGAAAGTGTTCTAGTTTCATTCTTTTACCTGTGATGGACCAGTTTTCCCAGCACCACTTGCTAATGAGATTGTCTTTTCTTCATTGTATATTTTTGCCTACTTTGTCAAAGATAAGGTGTACATAGGTGGGGAGATTTATCTCTGGGCTTTCTATTTTGATCCGTTGATCTATATTTCTGTCTTTGTGCCAGTACCATACTGTCTTGATGACTATAGCTTTGTAGTAGAGTCTGAAGTCAGGTAGGTTGATTCCTCCAGTTCCATTCTTCTTTCTCAGGATTGCTTTGCCTATTTGAGGGTTGTTTTTTTTTTTTAATATTTCCATACAAATTATGAAAGTATTTGTTCTAGTTCTGTGAAAAATACTACTGGTAGTTTGGCAGGGATTGCATTGAATCTATAGATTGCTTTGGATAGTTTACTCATTTTCACTATATTGATTCTTCTGATCCATGAACATGGTATATTTCTCCATCTATTTGTGTGATCTTTGATTTCTTTCGTCAGTGTTTTATATTTTTCTAAATATAGGTCTTTTGTTTCTTTAGGCAGATTTATTCCTAAGTTTTTTATTCTTTTTGTTACAAAGGTGAATGGAGTTGTTTCCTTAACTTCTCTTTCTGTTTTCTCACTGTTAGTGTATAGGAATGCAAGAGATTTCTACGTATTAATTTTATATCCTGAAAATTTACTATATTTATTCATTAGCTCTAGTAATTTTCTGGTGGTATTTTTAGGGTTCTCTATATAGAGGATCAAGTCATCTGCAAACAGTGACAGTTTTACTTCTTTTCCACTCTGGATTCCTTTTCTTTCTTTTTCTTCTCTGATTGCCATGGCTAAAATGTCCAAAACTATGTTCAGTAGTAGTGGTGAGACTGAGCACCCATGACTTGTTACTAACTTTAGAGAAAATGCCTTCAATATTTCTCCATTGAGGATAGTGTTTGCTGTGGGTTTATCATATATCACTTTTATTATATTGAGGTAAGTTCCTTATATGCCTGGTTTCTGAAGGTTTTTTTTTTTTTTTAATTATAAATGAATGCTGAAGTTTGTCAAAGGTTTTCTATGCATCTATTGAGATAATCATATATTTTTTATATTTCAGTTTGTTAATGTGGTATATCATATTGATTGATTTGCAAATATTGAAGAACTTCTGCATCCCTGGGATGAAGTCCACTTTTTCATGGTGTATAATCTTTTTAATATGCTGTTGCATTCTGTTTGCTAGAATTTTCTTGAGGATTTTTGCATCTATGTTCATCAGTGATATTGGCCTTCAGTTTTCCTTTTTTGTGTCATGATTATTTATTTTCTTGTTAAACTTATTCCAGATGTCATCAGAGAAAGTCCTTTCAAAAGGGCTAGTTTTCCCAGGTCCTTTTAAGTTTCCGTGCACTACCTTACTTTCTGGTATAAGATAATCCAGGCTTTTCTTGAAATTTTCCTTTCCCAGACCTATAAGCAAACATTCCTACCAAGAGTTGGTTCCTTTCTGTGTTGAATATTATGTACAAAATAAGATGTGTGTCCCTAATGTGTTCATGACCATGGTTGTACTACTGCTTCCAAGTCTTCTCATATAAGAGAACAAACATGTTCATTTCATTTCAGTCACTCAGTCATGTCCGACTCCTTGCAACCACAAGGACTGTAGCAGGCCAGGCTTCCCTGTCCATCACAAATTCCCAGAGCTTACTCTGATGTCCATATAGTATTCATGTTCACTCTAGTATTCTGGCCTAGAGAATTCCATGGATAGAGGAGCCTGACAGGCTACAGTCCATGGGGTTGCAAAAAGTCAGACAAGACTAGTGACTTTCATTTTCACTTTCACCCAAGCTTTAATCTTTTCTTTCTTTCTTTCTTTCTACCAATTTATGCCAGATAGAAATTCCAGTGCATTTTTGGTTTTATTTTGTTTTGGTTTTGCTGCTGTTGTTGTTTATTTTGTAAGAAAGTGAAAGTGAAATCACTCAGGTATGTCCAACTCTTTGCAACCCCCTGGACTGTAGTCTACTAGGCTCCTCTATTCACGGGATTCTCCAAGCAAGAATACTGGAGTGGATTGCCATTTCCTTCTCCAGGGGATCTTCCCAACCCAGGGATTGAACCTGGATCTCCCGCATTGCAAGCAGATGCTTTAACCTCTAGGCCACCAGGGAAGCCCTTTTTTGTTAGAAGAATTGCTGAATACTAACAATCTTACTTCATTCCAGATATTACTGGGGAAAAATTCAATATTTCACCAATAATTATTTCTCTTAGCTTCAATTCTTCTTTGATTCCCTTTAGTAGATCATAATTTTGCTCCTAGTTTCCTAAGATATTTTCTCTCCTTCAGCATTAAAACAAACAAACAAACAAAAATTATTAGTTCAGTTCAGTTTAGTCGATCATTCGTGTCCAACTCTTTGTGATTCCAAGGACTGTAGCAGGCAAGGCTTCCCTGTCCATCACCAATTCCTGGGGCTTGATTAAACTCCTGTCCATTGAGTTGGTGATGTTATCCAAACTTCTTATCCTCTGTCATCCCTTTCTCCTCCCACCTTCAATCTTTCCCAGCATCAGGGTCTTTCCCAATGAGTCAGTTATTTGCAACAGAGGGACAAAGTATTGGAGTTTCAACTTCAACATCAGTCCTTCCAATGAATAATCAGGACTGACTTCCTTTAGGATTGACAGGTTGGATCTCCTTGGTGTCCAAGGGACTCTCCAGAATCTTCTCCAACACCACAGTTCAAAAGCATCCGTTCTTCAGTGCTCAGCTTTCTTTATAGTCCAACACTCACATCCATACATGACTACTGGAAAAACCATAGCTTAGACTAGATGGACCTTTGTTGACAAAGTAATGTCTCTGCTTTTTAATATGCTCTTTAGATTGGTCATAACTTTCCTTCCACGGAGTAATCATCTTTTAATTTCATGAGTGCAGTCACTATCTGAGGTGATTTTGGAGCCTAAAAGTATAGTCTATCATTGTTTCCACTGTTTACCCATCTCTTTGCCATGAAGTGATGGGACCAGATGACATGATCTTATTTTTATGAACGTTGGATTTTAAGCCAACTTTTTCACTCTCCTTATTACTTTCATCAAGAAACACTTTAGTTCTTCTGCGTTTTTGCCATAAGGGTGGTGTCATCTGCATATCTGAGGTTATTGATATTTCTCCCAGCAATCTTGATTCCAGCTTGTGCTTCATCCAGTCCAGCATTGCTCATGATGTACTCTGCATATAAGTCAAATAAGCAGGGTGAGAATATAAAGCCTTGTCATAATCCTTTCCCAACTTGGAACCAGTCTGTTGTTCCATGTCCAGTTTTAACTGTTCCTTTTTGAATCTGCATACAGATTTTTCAGGAGGCAGGTCAGGTGATCTGGTATTTCCATCTCTTTAAGAATTTTCCACAGTTTTTTGTGAGCCACACAGTCAAAGGCTTTTGCAAAGTCAATAAATCAGAAGTAAATGTTTTTCTGGAACTCTCGTGCCTTTTTGATGATCCAATGGATGTTGCTATTTCATCTCTACTTCCTCTGCCTTTTCTAAATCCAGCTTGAACATTTGGAAGTTCACAGTTAACATACTATTGAATCATGACTTGGAGAATTTTGAGCATTTCTTTGCTGGTGTGTGAGATGAGTGCAATTGTGCAGTAGTTTGAGCATTCTTTGGCATTGCTTTTCTTGGGATTGGAGTGAAAACTGACCTTTTCTAGTCCTGTCTCCATTGATGAGTTTTTCAAATTTGCTGGCATATTGAGTGCAGCATTTTCACAGCATCATCTTTTAGGATTTGAAATAGCTCAACTGGAATTCCATCACCTCCACTAGCTTTGTTCGTAGTGATGCTTCCTAAGGCCCACTTGACTTCACATTCCAGGATGTCTGGGTCTAGGTGAGTGATCATACTATCGTGGATATCTAGACTGTGAAGATCTTTTTTGTACAGTTCTTCTGTGTATTCTTGTCACCTCTTCTTAATAGTTTCTGATTCTGTTAGGTCCATACCATTTCTGTCCTTTATTGAGCTCATCTTTGCATGAAAATTTCCCTTGGAATGTATAATTTTCTTATAAAGATCTCTAGTCTTTCCCATTCTGTTGTTTTCCTCTATTTCTTTGCAGGGATCACTGAGGAAGACTTTCTTTTTTCTCCTTGCTATTCTTTGGAATTCTGCATTTAAATGGGTATATCTTTCCTTTTCTCCTTTGCCTTTTCTTCTTTTCATAGCTATTTGTAAGGCCTCCTCAGACAATCATTTTGCCTTTTTGCATTTCTTTTTCTTGAGGATTTTCTTGATCCCTGTCTCCTGTACAATGTCATGAACCTCTATCCATAGTTCCTCAAGCGCTCTGTCTATCAGATCTAATCCCTTGAATCTATTTGTCACTTCCACTGTATAATCGTAAGGGATTTGATTTAAGTCACGCCTGAATGGTTTTCTCTACTTTCTTCAACTTAAGTCTGAATCTGGCAATAAGGTGTTCATGATCTGAGCCACAGTCAGCTCCTGGTCTTGTTTTGCTCACTATATAGACCTTCTCCATCTTTGGTTGCAAAGAATATAATCAATCTGATTTCGGTGTTGACCATCTGGTGATGTCCATGTGTAGAGTCTTCTCTTGTGTTGTTGGAAGACTATTTTTGCTATGACCAGTGTGTTTTTTGGCAAAATTCTTCATTCTGTACTCTAAGGCCAAATTTGCCTGTTACTCCAGGTATTTGTTGACTTCCTAGTTTTGCATTCGTGTCCCCTATAACGTAAGGACATCTTTTTTGGGGGTGTGAGTTCTAGAATATTTTGTATGTCTTCATAGAACCATTCAGCATCATTTTCTCTGACATTAGTGGTCGGGGCATCGAATTGGATTACTGTGATGTTGAATGGTATGCCTTGGAAATGAACAGAGATCTTTCTTTCATTTTTGAGATTATATCCAAGTACTGCATTTTGGACTTTTTTGCTGTCATAGCTACTCCTTTTCCTCTAAGGGATTCTTGCCCACAGTAGTAGATATAATGGCCATCTGAGCCAAATTCACTCTTCCCAGTCCACTTTACTTCTCTGTTTCCTAAAATGTTGATGTTCACTCTTGTCATCTCCTGTTTGACCACTTCAAATTGTTCCTGATTCATTGACCTAACATTCCAGGTTCCTATGCAATATTGCTCTTTACAGAATTAGACTTTACTTCCATCACTAGTCACATCCACAAGTTATAGACATTGCATTTTGTTAAATGTTTTGTTCTTCTTCTATTGAGATGATTTGACATGTACCTTTCACCTTTATTATATTAATGTGTTAATTAACTTTTAATAGGTTTGATTAAGCTCTGATCCAGTAAGCTCTGATCAAAGGAGGCTGACAAGCACCCTTTTGCCCCTCCTCAGGACCCACCTGTTGCTGCTGCTGCCAGACAGCTATTGAAGCCAGGCCACACCCAGAACTTACAGTGGATGATCACTTCCTGATGGTAGACTGGTGGAAAAGGAGTCAGGAGGGCTTGTTTCTCTTTAACATCTGTTCTGTGAAGTTTGTTAAATGTAAGGAAAGCTTAAAGTCTTTTTTCTTTGAAAGGGAAAATCTTATTTAACTCTTGTATTTTAAATTTACTTATATACAGGTTCTAGTGCTCAGTTTTAGTTTTCATATTGTTTAAATATTAAAAGACTCTTATAACCTTATTCTTTCTTCTCCTGCTGAAAAAAAAAATCATATAAAAATTGTTTTGTTTTAAAACTTTCTCATAATTTTTTACATGCTTATAAGGTCTAATTTGTAACAATGAATGAATCTATTATATATTATTGTATTTTAGTTGCTAATATTTTCTTAAGGATTTCTAAACCTATATTTTTTTTTAGAGAGAACTTTACCTTCTTCAGAAATGGTATGGACCTAACAGAAGCAGGAGATATTAAGAACAGGTGATAAGAATACACAGAAGAACTATACCAAAAAGATCTTAATGAATCAGATAGCCACAAAGGTGTGATCACTTACCTAGAGCCAGACATCCTGGAGTACAAAGTTAAGTGGACCTTAGGAAGCAAGTGGAGGTAATGGAGTTCCAGTTGAGATATTTCAAACCCCCAAAGATGATGCTATTAAAGTGCCTCACTCAATATGCCAGCAAATTTGGAAAACTCAGCAATGGCCACAGGACTGGAAAAGGTCAGTTTTCATTCCAATCCCAAAGAAAGGAAATGCCAAAGAATGTTCAAACTACCATGCATATCCATATATTACATGCTAGCAAAATAATTCTCAAAATTCTCCCAGTTAGGCTTCAACAGTACATAAACTGAGAACTTTCAGTTGTTCAAGCTGGATTTAGGAAAGGCAGAGACACCAGAGATCAAAATGCCAACATCCTTTGGATCATAGGAAAAGCAAGAGAATTTCAGAAAAACAACAACAACAACTGTATTTCTGCTTCATTGATTCTGCTAAAGCCTTTTACTGAGATGAATGGATAAGAAAGCTGTGGTACATATACACAATGGAGTATTATGTAGTCATTAAAAAGAATACATTTGAATCAGTTCTAATGAGGTGGATGAAACTGGAGCCTCTTATACAAAGTGAAGTAAGCCAGAAAGAAAAACAGCAATACAGTATATAAACCTGTGGAAAGTTCTTTAAGAGGTGGGAATACCAGACCACCTTATCTGCCTCTTGAGAAACTGTTGCAAATCAAGAAATATCAGGAACATTGTTCCATGTTCCTGACATGGAACAATGGACTGATCAAAAATTGATAAAGGAGCATGTCAAGGCTGTATATAGTCACCTTGCTTATTTAACTTATATGCAGAGTACGTCATATGAGATGCCTGGCTGGATGAAGCACAAGCTGGAGTCAAGATGGCTGGGAGAAATATCAGTAACCTCAGATATGCAGATGATACCACACTTATGGCAGAAAGTGAAGAGGGACTAAGAGCTTCTTGATGAAAATAAGGATGAGAGTGAAAAAACTGGCTTAAAACTCAACATTCAGAAAACTAAGATCATGGCATCTGGTCCAATCACTTCATGGCAGTTAGATAAGAAAACAATGGAAACAGTGGCAGACTTTATTTTCTTAAGCTCCCAAATCACCTCAGATTGTGACAGTAGCAATGAAATTCTAAGACACTTGCTTCTTGGAAGAAAAACTATGACAAACCTAGACAACATAGCAAAAAGCAGTGACATTACTTAGCAAAGATTCATATAATCAAAGCTATGGTTTTTCCATATAAAGACAAGAGCTGGACCATAAGGATGCCTGAGTACTGAAAAACTGAGAGTACCACAGTACTCTCAAACTGTGGTATTGGGGAAGACTCTTAGAATTCCTTGGATTGCAAGGAGATAGATTCAATCAATCCTAAAGAAAATCAACCAGAATATTCACTGGAGGGACTGATGCTTAAGCTCAAGCACCAGTACCCCATGACATGAGTTTGAACAAGCCCAAGATATGGTGAAAGACAGGGAAGCCTGGCATGGTGCAGTCCATGGGGTCACAAAAATTGGACATGACTGAGAGACAACAACTACAGAGTACTCAAAACCAGTCAAGATCCTATCAGAAAACATCAGACTAAGGAAACTGTTCTCACTCATTATTATACTAGAATACATGGTGAGAATTTTCTTTGCACACTGTTTACATAATTATATATCTTTGTTGTTCAGTCCCTTAGTCATGAGCAACTCTTTCAGAACCCATGGATGGTATCATCCCAAGCTTTCTGTCCTTCACTATCTCATGGATTTGGCACAAATTCATGTCTATTGAGTTTGTGATACTATCTAACCATCTCATACTCTGCTGCATCCTTCTCTTTTTGCTTTCAATATTTCCCAGCATCAGGACCTTTTCCAATGCATTGAGTCTTCTCATCTGGTGGCCAAAATAATGGAGCTTCTGCTTCAGCATCAGTCCTTCCAAGAACATTAGGAGTTGATTTCCTCTAGAATTGACTCATTTTATCTCATCGCAGTCCAAGGTACTCTCAAGAGTCTTCTCCAGCAACCACAATTCAAAAGTATCAGTTCTTTGGTGCTCAGCCTTCTTTATGGTCCAAATCACATTCATACATGATCTTGTAAAAACCGTAGCTTTGACCATCGGGATGTTGTCAATAAATTGATGTCTCTGTTTTTTAATACACTGTCTAGGTTTAGTGTAGCTTTCCTTCCAATGAGCAAGTGTATTTTAATTTCATGACTGCATTCACTGTCTGCAATGGTTTTGGAGCCCAAGAAAATACAATCTGTCACTGTTTACACTTTTCCCCTTCTGTTTTCCCTGAGGTGATGAGATCAGATGCTGTGATTTTAGTTTTTTTAAGCACTGAGTTTTAAGCCAGCTTTTTCACTGTCCTCTTTCACCCTCATCAAAATGCTTTTCAGTTCTTCTTCGTTTTCTGCCATTAGAATGGTATCATCTACATATCAGATATAGTTGATATTTTTCACAGAAATTTTGATTCCAGTTTGTAATTCTTGCAGCCTGCCATTTCACATGATGTACTCTGCATATAAGTTAAGTAAACAGGGTGACAAGACATAATCCTTTTCCAATTTTGAACCAGTTCATTATTCCATGTTCAGTTCTACCTGTTGCTTCTTGACCTTGACATAGCTTTCTCAGGAGACAGATAAGGTATTCCCATCTCTAAGAATTTTCCAGTTTGTTGTGACCCACACAAAGACTGGTTTAATCAATGAAGTAGATGTTGTCTGAAATTTTCTTACTTTCTCTATGATCCAAATAATGTTGGCAATTTGGTCTTTCTTCCTCTGTGTTTTCTAAATCTAGCTTGTACATCTGGCAATTCTAGGTTCACATACTATTGAAGCCTAGCTTGAAGATTTTTGAGCATAGCTTTGATAGCATGTTAAATGAGTGCAGCTTTATGACAGTTTGAACATTCTTTGGCATTGTCCTTTTTGAGATTGAAATGAAAACTGACCTTTTCCAGTCCTGTGGCCATTGATAAGTTATCCAAATTTGCTGACATATTGAGTACTGTACTGTTACAGTATAATCTTTTAGGATTAGAATTAGTTTAGCTAGAATTTCATCACCTCTACTAACTTTGTTTGCAGTAATACTTCCTAAGGCCAACTTGACTTCACACTGCAGGATGTCAGGCTCTAGGTGAATGGCCACAACATTAAGGTTATCCGAATCACTCACACCTTTTTCATATAGTTCTTTTGCGTATTCTTGACAATTCTTCCTAATCTTTTCTTCTGTTATGTTGTTAACATTTCTATCCTTTATTGTACCCACCCTTACATAAAATATTTCCTTGATCTCTCCAATTTTCTTGAAGAGATCTCTAGTCTTTCCCATTCTATTGTTTTCCTCTATTCTTGTGGATTATGTTCTTTATAAAGTCTTTTTATCTATATTTGTTATTCTCTGGATCTCTTTAGTTGGGTATACCGTCCCCTTTCTCCCTTCCTTTTGATTCTCTTATTTTCTCAGCTATTTGTAAGACTTCCTCAGAAAACCTCTTTTCCTTCTTGCACATATTTTACTTTGGGGTAGTTTTGGTCACTGCATTTTCTACAATGTTATGAACCTCTGTCCATATTTCTTCAAGAACTCTGTCTACCACATCTAATTCCTTGAATCAGTTCATCACTTCTACCACATAATCACAAGGATTTGATTTAGGCCATACAT
The DNA here is from genome assembly GCF_023091745.1 of Budorcas taxicolor. Classification (NCBI taxonomy): domain Eukaryota; kingdom Metazoa; phylum Chordata; class Mammalia; order Artiodactyla; family Bovidae; genus Budorcas; species Budorcas taxicolor. Next base: position 3,156,383 of record NC_068924.1, on the reverse strand, counting down.
GAATGGCTTATTGCTTTTCCTTACTTTCTTCATTTTAAACCTGAATTTTGCAATCTGAGCCACAATCAACTCCAGATCTTGCTTCTGATAACTATAAAGATTCTCCATTTTTGGCTGCAAATAATAGAATCAGTTTCAAGTGTTGACCATCTGTTAATGTTCATGTATAGAACCATCTCTCATATTGTTGGAAAAGGATATTAGCTATGAACAGTATGTTCTCTTGCCAAAACTCTGTTAGCCTTTGCCCTGCTTCATTTTGTATTCCATGGCCAAATTTGCTTGTTACTCCAGATATCTCTTAGTGTTTTTTCATTTCAATCCCTTATGAGAATCAGAAAAGGAGATCTTTTTTTGTTAGTTCTAGAAAGTCTTGTAGGTCTTCAATGTAGGTCAACTTCAGTTTCTTTGGCATTAATGATGGGTCATATACTTGGATTACTATAAAATTGAATGATTCACCTTAGAAACAAACCTAGATCATTCTGTCATTTTTAAGATAGCACCCAAGTGCTGAATTTGGACTTTCTATTAACTATTATGACTATCTCATTTCCTCTAAGTGATTCTTGCACACAATAGTACATATAATGGTCATCTGAATTAAATTCACCCATTCCTATCCATTTTAGTTCAGTGATTCCTAAAATGTTGATGTTCATGCTTGCCATCTCCTGCTTGACCACTTCCAATTTATCTTGATTCATAGACTAACAGATTCCTATGCAATATTGTTCTTTACAACATTGGACTTTACTTTTACCAGCAGTTGTTGTTATAGAATCACCCAGTTGTGTCAGATTCTTCACAACCCCATGGACCGCATGCCAGGCCTCTCTATTCCTCACTATCTCCTAGAGTTTGCCCAAGTTCATCTCCATTGCATCAGTGATGTAATCCAGCCATCTTATCCTCTGCTTTCTCATCCAGCACTCTTTTCCTTCTACTTTCAATCTTTCCCAGCATTAGGGTCTTTTCCAATGAGTCAACAATTCATATCAGATGACCAAAATATTGTTTCTCCAGTCTCAGCACCAGTCCTTCCAATGACTATTCAGGGTTGACTTCCTTTAAGATTGATTGGTTTGATCTCCTTGCTGTCCAAGGGACTCTCAAAACTTTTATCCAGTACCACAGTTTGAAGGAATCAATTCTTCAGGACTTTATCTTCTTTTCGGTCCAGCTCTCACAACTGTATATGACTACTGAAAAGGCCGTAGTCTTGACTGTATAGAACTTTGTCAGTAAAGTGATGTCTTTGCTTTTTAACACACTGTCTAGGTTTGTTATAGCGTTCCTGCCGAGAAGTAATTGTCTTCTAATATCATGGCGCAGTCACCATCTGCAGTGATTTTACAGCCCAAGAAGAAAAAATCACTCACTGCTTCCACCTTTTACCCTTCCGTTTGCCAATGATAGGGTCAGATGCCATGATCTTGTTGTTGTTGTTGTTGTTTAATATTTAGTTTTAAGCCAACTTTTTCCCTCTCCTCCTTCACCCTCAGCAAGAGGTTCTTTAGTTCCTCTTCACTTTCTGCCATCTGCATATATAAGGATGTTGATGTTTCTCCTGCCAATCCTGATTCCAGCTTGCAACTCATCCATCCCAGTATTTCTCATGATGTGATCAGCATATAAGTTAAAGAGTGACAGCAAACAGCCTTGATGTACTCGTTTCTCAATCCTGAACCAGACACATCCACAACTGAGCATCATTTTCAGTTTGACCCAGCCTCTTCATTTTTTTCTGAAGTTATTAGTAATTGCCTTCAACTCTTCCCCAGTAGCATATTGGACACCTTCCAACCTGAGAGGCTCACTTTCCTCATATCTTTTTGCCTTTTCATACTGGTCATGGGGTTCTTAGGACAAAAATACTGAAATGGGTCACCATTCCCTCCTCCAGTGAACCAGACCATGTTTTATCAGCACTCTTCACTATGACCCATTCTTCTTGGATGGTGTTGCACAGCATGTTTCATAGCTTCATTGAGTTATGCAAGCCCCTTCACCATGACAACATTTTGATCCATGAAGGGGATATTATAATCTATGTAATACAATTGTCAGTAAATTGTATGAAGAGAAAATTTTAAGAGACCTGGAAGGACTCTATGAAATTACCTAATCCAACTTACAATTATGTATTGTTAGTGCAAAGATAAAAATTAAGTCCCTTGATATTCAGTCCAGGTGCTTTCCCACTGTACCATCCTACCTTTGCTTTTTGCTTTGCATAATGCTATATATGATTATATACATGCATATGTATATATATTTCTGAATCTGCTTAAATATCATTCTGGCAATATTTTGTCAAAACAGAATTATTTCAATGCATTGTTCTTTTCACTTTGAAACATACTCCCTCACTGCTGGTTTATTCTCTCATTTTTTTCTGAATATACACTTTTATTATATTGTAGCTAGTCCCCAAAGAATATGTCTTTGATAGGACAGCAGTAAATTCCATCATGCTGGAAATGATGATTTTTGTGGTTTGAGTTATATACATGAATATTCTTCATCATAGTTAGGCTTTGAATTAAAAACAATGTTCCTAATAAGACACAAATTAAAAACATAAAACTATTAAAGCAGCTAAATTCATGCTGGAGATTTGCCTACTTGTACCATTAGATTATCTTTTTGGATTCACTAATTTTGTGGTTCAGAACCAAAAATAAATAAATAAATAAACATATAAGTGGATTATCACATGAATGAGATAAAGCCTAAGAATTTGTTTGAATTTCCAAGATTAACATGGCAAATCTTACTTAAGATTTAATAAGATACACAGACATGACAGATGCTTCTATTTTTCAACAAGGACATGATGACACTCTTTGACCAAATATAGCTGTGTTTATATAGCTTATGCTGGCATTTTGAATCATCAATCATTTTGGAACAAAAGGCTGAAGAAAGTGTTCAAATGACCATTTTCAAAAATCTACCACCAAGTACTGAGACTGTTCTAAATATTTTTTATGAACCAAGTGACTTTTAAAGTGAAAAAATATTACCTCCAGTAGTCTGGGGTATAAATAAATAAATAAAATGAGAGTTTACTAATCTTAAACAATTTTATAAGGAGCCAGTTACACACATGTGCACACACACACACAGTTTTAAAAATAGCACTGTACAAAGAAAGAGATGTACATTTCCCAGAGGTTAGACTATGTGCAAAAGTACAGACAAGGTGAGTAGAAAGGGTGATTAGGGTTAGCATCCATGTAAGGATTTAGAATAGGGATTGACAAACTTTTTATGTATAGGTCTAGGCAGTAAATATTTTAGGCTGTTTGGTTTTTGAAAATGCTTAACCCTTCCATTATAATGTGGAAATAGCCACAGATAATGCACGAAAAAAATTTATTAACTACATTTCAAAAAAACTTTATTTACAAAACATGCTGTGGACCTGGTTTGCCTTATGAGCCTAGTTTGCGGGCCCACCTTGATAAATAGTCTAAGGGCCAGAGGACTTTAAGTGAGAACACGTGGATTCAAATCAATCATATTTAAGTTTTTTGAGCTGAGCCAAACACGTTGTGTGCATGTGTGCTAAGTTGCTTTAATTGTGTCCAATTCTTTGAGACCCTATAGACTGTAGTCCGCCAGGCTCCTCTGTCCGTGGGATTTTCCAGGCAAGAATGCTGGATTGGGATGCCCTGCCTTCCTCTAGGGGATCTTACCAATCTAGGGATTGAACCTGCTTTTTTTGTGTCTCCTGCATTGGCAGGCAGCTTTCTTACCACCAGCACCACCTAGGAAACAGAAGCCAAACACGTTATATTTCTAAATTTCCCATTTTAGTTTATTGCAATATAATCAGTTAAGCGACAGAATTGCTGCAAAGATAAAAGGAATGAACATAGACATCTTTAGCAATAACCATATAATGCCTAATTTATAAAAATCCATCCCGTCACATGCCCACCCCCAACTGAAATGTGAAATAATGGAAATGAAAAGTGTAAATTCATGAGGGAAAAAAAAATGGTAGGAGAAAAGATGCCAGAGACAAGAAAAATCAACACAGAAAAAAAATTAATTTGGAAAGCTGGAAATTGAGTAGTAACGTTTTTATTATAATTAAAACCTTAAAATTAAGTATCTACAGGAGTAGGGCTAAGAAGGAAGCTGATTTGTGTTCCCAAAAACTTCAGAAAATTTTGGGAATTGGTGGTACATCCAAAGGTGAGGAAGCTGGGTGATGCTAAACATGGAAAAATTGATACTTGGGGCATTTAAATTGCTACATCCCACACACCAACTAGCAGAGATTTCCTTCTCTGCCCCTTCTGTATGAAACAGATGGGAGATTTAATCTCTAAACATGTCGATGCCAAGCCTTTGAGTTTAGGGACCTTAAGCTGACTTAAGATGGGTATTTAGTCTTACTGAATACAAAGAAGTTTAAATAAGATCTGTATTCTGAATGATGATTGCCCCTCAACTGTCCCCAAAATTCACCAGAATATTGACAACTTTCTGCTTTTTAAGGCTGGTAAAAATTGATTGATGATCTAAGGGAAAAAATAAATAAATAAACCTTCACATGTTGATATGATAAGGCCAGATAATCACCTCATCTCCATTTCAGTCAACTCAAAAGCTGCCACTCAACTTTTTATTGTCTCACGTTAAAAATGAATAGTGAAAATTACCAGATATTTAAAAACCAACTGTACCATGAATGACAGAAACAAAACCAAATGAACATACTTAAGAAATTTAGAGAAAGAGAGACCATGCAAAAACGGGAAAATATTCAGAATGTCTAATTATATCATCAGAGAGATAAGGTAGCTTTACTTAAAAAAAAAAAAAAACACACAAGTAAAGAACACTATTAAAAAGTAATATCCAGAGAACAAAAAAGAAAGGTAAATAAAATGTGACAGCAGAAATTAAAAAATTAAACATAATGATTGAAGCACATATTGAAAATGATTCTGGAGTAGTGCATCTCAAATTTTAGTGTACATACATATCACTTAGAGAAATTGACAAAATGAAAATTGTGATTTAGTATTTCTGGTATTGAACCTGAGATTGTTCATTTTGAATAGGCTTTCAGATGATGTTGCTGTTGCCAGTTTCACTCTTTGAACACCAAGACTTTCTAGTAGATAAGGTAAACAGAGAGATGGGAAAATAGAAAGCAAATAAGAAATTAGCACCCAGGGGATTTCATATCTGTCCAAGAGCAGACATAGAAAGAGATAGAAAGAAGAAATTGGATGGGAAATAAATAAATGGAAATTTTCCCAGAAGATGAGTTTCTAAATTGAAAAGACTACTACTAAGTGTCCAGCACATTAAGTGAAAAATGATCTATATCACCACATAGTAAGAAAATTTCAGAATATCAGGTAATGCTAAAAATACCATAAAAACTTCCAGAATACAATCAATCATACACAGCTCACCAATGCCCCCAGACACATATGCTTACATACATACTCATACACATGCACAAACACACACCCCTTATAGCAAATATTCAAAACTTATATAGCCATGTAGAAGATATAGTATTACAGTCAATTTTCCAAATCTATATCTTAATACACAGCTTGATACACAATCTAGAATGAGCAAAAAATAAACATGTATTTATATAGGCATAGTATGCAAGTATAGATACTTTGTAGTCAAGAATTTTAAAAAGGCTAATGTATTCATTATCAGATGGAAATGTGCCATTGAAAATGACACAAGCCTCCTAAGATCCACAAAGCTGGGAATCTTACAAAAGAGAAAGGCAAAAGAGTTTCTATAATGTAGGTAAAGTCAAAGTTGACAATTGTTTGGCAGGTCTATATAATAACTAGTAAAGACTGAAGCAGAGAAGACGAAAAGGTATTTCTAAGGGTCACTGGATTAAAGGTGTCAGAGAGAGTCTCAGGCTGGGTCCAGCAAATGAATAAAAGATGCTAACTGACTCACTAGGGGAGAAGCACTTTAAGTCAACCTAAATTAAAATGAATATTTTAAGGAAAAATCAGAGATCCTTATTGATAAGATATACAAAGAACTCATGCTTACTGCATAGGAATATCTATTTCAATAACTAAAATGAGACTGTTAGTAGGAAAAAGAAAAATATGACAGGAGGATGTTTTAATGTTGCAAAGATCCCAGAGAAACCTGGAAACCTGACTTAGCCTTACAGAGTAGCTTTAACTATTTGTGAGAAAAAAATAAAAATAAAGGTTATTTCTCATTCCATTTTACAACCCTGGCTTGTTTCATGTAAAGGCTACAGTGGAATTTCTGTATGCTACAGAGTGTTACAAATAGAGTGAAACTCCTCATACATGCCATTTTGAGGTCACTGGTCAGAAATTAGAAGCATGGCTGAATCAGTGCAACAGAATGAGGTGACAGGCATTTGATGACAGGGCTTGTAGGAACTGTTGCCCACTTCTTAAGAGAGTTAGATTACTTTTACTATCTGTATTTACTATCTGTATTTTCAAAAATCATTCAAATCAAGGGACCAAACTGCAATAAGGTTACATCATCCCTAGTGGCTCAGATGGTAAAGTGTCTGCCTGCAGTGCAGGAGACTCAGGTTCAATCGCCGGGGTTGGGAAGATCCCCTGGAGAAGGAAATGGCAACCCACTTCAGTATTCTTGCCTGGAAAATTTCATGGACAGAAGAGACTTGTAGGCTACAGTCCATGGGGTCGCAAAGAGTCAGACACGACTGAGTGACTTCACTTTAAACTTTAAACTTTACTATACACTAACCTCAAAAAAGGCCTCCATTATCACTCTGCTCCTGAAACAATGGACATAAATTTAAAGCAAATTGAAAAGGACAACAACACATTTTTATAAATTAGGCAACCAACGTGGAGACTCAGGACTACAACAGGAGGCAGTCCAGTGGTTAAGAATTCACACTTCCAATTCAGTGGGTATGAGTTTGATAACTGACCAGGGAATTAAGATCTCACATGCTGCACAGTGTGGTCAAATAAACAAATAAAAGACCCCATGATAAAGTACAAGTCAGAGAAATTTTGTGGGGTTAGGGGTGTTTTGAGCTTCCCAAGTGGCGCTAGTGGTAAACAACCCACCTGCCAATGCAGAAGACATAAGAGACTCAGGTTCAGTCCCTGGGTTAGGCACATCTCCTGGAGAAGGGCAATGCAACCCACTCCAATAATCTTGCCTGGAGAATCGCATGGACAGAGGAGCCTGGCAGACTACAGTTATAGAGTCACAAAAAGTCAGAAACAACTGAAGCGACTTAGCACACGCACAGGGGTGTTTTGGCCACAGGAGGTGCTAGAGGTAAGTAAGAAATTCTGGGGACATGGCTAAACTTCAAGATTGTTGTTAAGTTGATAATCCTTTGCACACTTCTCTTTATGCCATTTTCTGTATTAATAGATGAAGGCCTACAAATAAGTTTGTGTAATTTATATTCGGTCAAGATAAAAAATTATGTATGTATGTATGTATGTATGTATGTGGGGCTTCCCTGATGGCTCATTGTATGTTATTTTTTATGAAATTTTGTGTGTCAAAATAATGTATAATATCTAATATTCCATTAATATTTGTATAATATATTTATACTGTATCTGTAAATTTTTAAAAATCCTATAGAAGCCTGTCATATCAACCAGTCAATCCTAAAGAAGCCTGAAGATCAAACCAGTCAATCCTAAAGGGAATCAATTCTGAATATTCATTGGAAGGACTGATGCTGAAACTGAAGCTCCAATACTTTGGCCACCTGTGAAGAGCTGAATCACAGAAAAAGTCTTGAGGAGAAGGGCATGACAGAGGAAGAGATGATTGAATGGCATCACTGATTCAACAGGCATGAGTTTACGCAAACTCCAGGAGTTGGTGATGGACAGGGAAGCCTGGACTGCTGCAGTCCATGGAGTTGCAAAGAGTCAGACACTATTGAGCTGCTGAACTGAATTGATAGTAGCCTGAGATTTTATACTGATCAGTAATGTTGATATCAGTTGAAATATAAAAGAGTAGAAAGATACATAACAGTAGACAATCTAATGGATGAAATAAAACTGACACATGATTACATAAATGCTGTACTTAAATATTATCCACAAAAGTGTTTCAAATAAGATTTTACTTTATAAGGATCTATTCTGTGCCTGACCCACATTTTTATAAGTTTTCTATACATACTTATTTGCTATAATTTAGGAAGAAATATATATACATATAGCAGCAAATGTTAAGAAGAAGCAATATGATAAAAATGAATAATGATTATAGAGGGCTTTATGAAATCTTGTATCCCATGCCCTGCTTCCATGGAGGCCCCCGCTTTTCAGACCCAACTTACCTTCCATCCACAGGAGAGTCATTCAGTAGAACTTTAAAAAGCCCTGGATAGAGCACTTGTTGTCTCTCCTCTGGGATACTTAGGACTCTCTCCCTGTAAATATAATCCCAATATCTCCCAAATGTGACCCCTTTGTGGGGGGTGGGGGGGGTCAATGTTTTGGAAAGTTTTGCCTTGTGCAGGACGTTGATTTTCATCAATTTTCATGGAGCTTATGTAAGCTAAATTAGATATTTTTACTGCTGTTGTTCAGTTCCTCAGTTATGTCTGACTCTTCATGATCCCATGAACTGCAGCACACCAGGTTCCCTGTCCTTCACTATGGCCTAGAGTTCGCTCAAACTCATGTCAGCTAGGTTGGTGATGCCATTCAACTATCTCATCCTCTGTCATCCACTTTTCTTTCTGCCCTCAATCTTTCTCAACAATGAGTCAGCTCTTCACATCAGGTGGCCAAAGTATTGACATTGCAGGTTCAGCATCAGTCCTTCCAGTGAATATTCAGGGTTGACTTCCCTTAGGATTGACTGGTTTGATTTCCTTGCAATCCAAGAGACTCTTCAGACTCATCTCCAGCACCACAATTTGGAAGCATCAATATTCAGTTCTCAGCTTTCTTTATAGTCCAACTTTCACAACTGTACATAGCTACTAGAAAAAAAGAACATAGCTTTGACTATATGTATCTATTGGCAAAGTGATGTCTCTGCTTTTTAATACACTGTCTAGGTTTGTCATAGCTTTTCCTCCAAGGGGTAAAAGTCTTTTAATTTAGTGGCTGTAGTCACAGGATGCAATGATTTTGGAGTCCAAGAAAATAAAATCTGCCACTATTTTCACTCTTTCCCAACTATTTGCCATGAAGTGATGGAACCAGACTGCATCATCTTAGTTCACTGAATGTTGATTTTTAAACCAGCTTTTTCACTATCCTTTTTAACGCTCATCAAGAGACTCTTTAGTTACTCTTCACTTTCTGCCATAAGTGTGTTGTCATCCACATATTTGAAATTATTGATATTACTCCTGGCAATCTTGATTCCAGCTTGAGCTCCATCCAGCCTGGCATTTGGCATGATGTACTCTGCATATAAGTTAAATAAGCAAGGTGACAATATACTCCTTACCCCATTTGGAACCAGTCTGTTGTTCTTCCATGTTCAGTTCTAACTGTTACTTCTCCTACATACAGGTTTCTCAAGACACAGATAAGGTGGTCTGTTATTTCCATCTCTTTAAGAATTTTCCAGTTTGTGGTGATCCACATAATCAAAGACTTCAGCATCACCAATTAAGTAGAAGTATATATATTTCTGGAATTTCCTTGCTTTCTCTATATTCCAAAAGATGTTGGCAACTTGATCTCTGGTTCCTCTTTCTTTTCTAAATCCAGCCTGTACATCTGAAAATTCTTGGTTCATGTGCTGTTGAAGCCTAGCTTGTAGGATTTTGAGCTTTTCCTTGCTAGAGTGTGAAATGATTACAACTATATGGTAGTATAAACATTCTTTGGCATTGCCATCTGGAGGAATGTAATGAAAATTGGCCTTTACCAGTCCTGTGACCACTGCTGAGTTTTCCAAATTTGATGGGATATTGAGTACAACACTTTTACAGCATCATCATTTAGCATTTTAAATAGCTCAGCTGAAATTCCATCACCTCCACTAGCTTTGTTTGCAGTAATCATTTCTAAGGCCCTATTTGACTTCACACTCCAAGATGCCTGGCTCTAGGTGAATGACCACACCATCATGGTTATCCAGGTCATTAAGAGCCTTTTGGTATAGTTCTTCTCTGTATTCTTGCCACCTCTTCTTAATCTATTCTGCTTCTGTTAGGTCATTTCCTTTTCTTCCCTTATTGTGCCCATCTTTGCATTAAATATTCCCTCAATATCTCTGATTGTCTTGAAGATATATATAGTCTTCTTCATTCTATTTTTTCCCTCTATTTCTTTGCATTGTTCATATAAGAAGGCTTTCTTTTCTCCCCTTGCTAGTTTCTGGAACTCTGCATTCAGTTGTGTTTCTCTTTCTCTTTTAACTTTTGTTTCTCTTCTTTTCTCAGCTATTTGTAAGGCCTCCTCAGACAATCACTTTGCTTTCTTGCATTTGTTTGTCTTGGGCATGACTTCGTCAATGCCTCCTGTACAATGTTATGAACCTCCATCCATAGTTCTTCAGGCACTCTGTCTATTAGATCTAATCCCTTGAATATATTTTTCACTTCCATTGTATAATCATATGGGATTTGATTTAAGTCATACCTGATTGGCCTAGTGGTGTCCCCTATTTTCTACAATTTAAGTCTGATGTTTGCAATTAGGAGTTCATAAGCTGAGCCACAGTCAGCTCCAGGTCTTGTTTTTGCTGAATCTTTGGAGCTTCTCCATCTTCAGCTGCAAAGAATATAATCAGTATGATTTTGGTGATGATTATCTGGTGATGTTCATGTGTAAAGTCATCTCTTGTGTCGTTGGAAGAGAGCATTTGCTATGAACAGTGTGTTCTATTGGCAAAACTCTGTTAGCTTTTGCTCTGCTTCATTTTATACTCAAAAACCAAACTTGCCTGTTGCCCCAGGTATCTCTTGACTTCCTAGTTTTTCATTCCAATTTCATTCCAGTTGGAATTTCATTCCAATAGTGAAGTGAAGTGAAGTGAAGTGAAGTGAAGTAAAGTTGCTCAGTCATGTCTGACTCTTTGTGACCCCATGATGAAAAGGACATCTTTTTTTCTTCTTGTTGTTATTTGGTCTAGAAAATCTTGTAGTTTTTCATAGAATGGTTCAACTTCAGTTTCTTTGGCATTATTGGTTGGGGCATAGACTGGATTACTATGGTGTTGAATGCTTTTCTTTGGAAACAAACCTAGATCATTCTGTCATTAGACTGCATTCCAGTACTGCATTTCCGACTCTTTTGTTGGCTATAAGGGCATCTATTTCTTTGACTTCCCTGGTGGCTCAGACAGTAAAGTGTCGGTCTACAATGTGGGAGACGCAGGTTCGATCCCTGGGTTAGGAAGATCCCCTGGAGAAGGAAATGGCAATCCACTCCAGGACTATTGCCTGGAAAATCCCATGGACAGAGGAGCCTGGTAGGCTACAGTCCATGGGGTCACAAAGAGTCGGACACGACTGAGTGACTTCACTTCACTTCATTTCTTTGAAAGGATTCTTGCCTACAGTAGCAGATATAATGATCATCTGAATTAATTTGCCAATCCCTTCCATGTTAGTTCACTGATTCTTAAAATGTTGATGTTCACTCTTGCCATCTCCTACTTGACCACTCCCAACTTACCTTGATTCATGGACATAACATTCCAGGTCTATGCAATATTGTTCTTTACAGCATTTAACTTTGCTTTCACCACCAGGCGCATCCACAACTGAGCATAGTTTCTGCTTTGGCTCAGCCTCTTCATTCTCTCTGGAGTGTTTCTCCACTCTACCCCAGTGGCATATGGGACACCCACAGACCTGGGGGGCTTATTTCCAAGTCTCTCTCTCTCTCTCTCTTTTTTTTTTTTTACCTTTTCATAGTGCTCATGGTGTTTTCAAGTCAAGAATATTGAAGTGGTTTGCCATTCCCTTCTCCAGTGGACCACATTTTATCAGCAATCTCCACCATGGCCCATCTCTTCTCACTGGCCCTGCATATTGTGGGTCATAGCTTCATTCAGTTACACAAAGCTATAATCCATGTGATTATTTTGGTTAGCCTTCTGCAATGTGGTTTTCATTCTGGAGGCTGTGGGATTATGGTTCTTGATTCTTCTGTCTGCCCACTGGTGAATGAAGATAAGAGATCTTTTGAAAAGCATGTAAAGTATCTCTTTGGTTGACTACTGAGGAAAATATACAACAGTCTCTTGAGTATTGCCTAGACACAGAAATATTTCACTGATACTTTGCTGTGGCCTTCCCTTACATATTGACTCTACAGATCTCTACATTTGAATCATCCTTTGAATCTGTTCCCTCTTCCTTATTTCTAGATCTTAAATATTAATTCAAACTACTTCCTCATGTGAATAATCACAATAGCATCCTTACTGGCCTCCATTTCCAGTCTTTTTATAATGCTTTTATTGACTTGTATCAATAAAACCTGTCAACTGAAAAAAAAAAATCAAATATGGTAAGATAAAAGTCTGATTATATTCCTCTACTACTGAAAATAACCATGGCCTATGGAATTAAACAAATCTTAGGCTTTGTTCAAGCTCTCCTCTCATGATATGAATTTTATCTAATATCTCACCATTTCTTAACCATATCCTCTATCTAACATCTGTAAACTAGTCAATATTTACCAACCATATAGAACATTCCTCATCATTCCTAACATTCTTATTTTTAGAATTTCCTTAAGTCTATTGTTCAGTTGTATCTTTAAAGATGGCCTCCACATAATATACGCTTATCTGCAATGTGACCTTGCAGCTCCTTCATCAAGCAAGGGATTCTATATCACCACCTAGTCTATCTAGTTGTTAAAACAGCCTAATCTTTGACAACTTTGACAAACAGAATATGGTAGAATTAATTTTTCTAATACCCTAGAGGGCTTCCCTGGTGGCTTGAATTGTAAAGAATCTGCCTGCAATGCGGGAGACCCAGCTTTGATCCCTAGGTTGGGAAGATGCCATGAAGATGGAAATGGCTACCCACTCCATCATTCTTGCCTGGAGAATTCCGTGGACAGAGGAACCCAGTTTATGGAGTGGCAAAGAATCAGGATACCTGGGCAACTAATACTATGGGTCTTTGTTAGCATGTCTTGTATTGTTAAATGTACCAAATGCTAAAATTACATATAGTTGTCTTATTTACCTAATAGAGTGAAAACTTCTTGAGAACAGGGACTATAACATTCATATTTGCATATTTCAAGGAATATAGCAAAATGTCTTGGTTTTATGAGGTTCTAAATGGATATTTATCACATGAATTAGCGAATTTTGACCCATGTGATATTGTTCTTTATTGTTTATATTGTTCTTTATTGTTCATTTATTCTTTTCACAGACAGACATTTGGGTTTTTGTTTTTTTTTAAGTTTTAGTTTTTCTTTTGACAGCAAATAGTTGTTAATATTTTGGTACTATTAGGAGGAAGGCTGCTATGAACAATTGCCTGCCTTTTATAGCTAAATGTGCAAACTTATTTTTTGATATATAAATAAGAATGAAATTACTGACTCATAGAAAAGGAAAATGCTTAGGTTTTGTAGGCAATAACCAAGAGATTCCCAAAGTGTTTTCTTAAATCAATTTATTCTCCCACTTGTAAAGTACAAGTCTTCCATATTTATGGTAATGCATAAAATTGTCAACTTTTAAATTTTTATCCATCCTGGGATAGGTAGCAATATTTCACTGTGATAAGACTGATTTTATAACTTTGTTTCCCATTTGGAGATTTTCTTTAGTTAGTATATTTTCCAGAGTTGTGTATACTATTTAAATTATGTATTTTCTTTCCTTCTTTGTTTGTGGTGGCTCTTTACATGTTTGGATATTAATCTTTTCTCACATATAAATTAAATTTTTTTTTTTCCCAGTCTGTGACTTGCTGATTTCCAAGAACTGTATTTTGATGAATTCAAGTTTTTAATTCTTTAATTTATTTCCAGTTGGAGCATAGTTGCTTTACAATGTTGTGTTGTTTTCTGCTGTACAGCAACATGAGTATTTTTCATCTCAAATTTATATCTTTCATGAAGTACTTTTAAAGTTTTTACTTTAATTGATTTTCTTTATTTTGCTTTCTCATTATTTTATGATATCTTTATTTACCAAAATATATAAATTATTTGAATAAGAGCTAAATATTTTTATACATGTAACTATATTTAATGTGAGGTAATAGCTTCATCTCTGATTGGGCCATGATTAATAAATAAGATCAACTCAATTCAAGCAAGCAACTTGGATTGATTATATTTCTCTAGTGCTAAATATTGGAGAAGGAAATGGCAACCCACTCCAGTATTCCTGCCTAGAGAATCCCGTGGACTGAGGAGCCTGGTGGGCTGCTGTCCATAGGGTCACATGGAGTTGGACACGACTGAAGCTACTTAGCATGCTTGCATGCATTGGGGAAGGAAATGGCAAACCACTTCAGTATTCTTGCCTGGAGAATCCCAGGGCAGAGGAGCCTGGTAGGCTGCCGTCTGTAGGATCGGAGAGTCAGACATGACTGAACCAACTTAGCAGCAGCAGCAGCAGCAGTGCTAAATACATATACATTACTTAGTAAATAGCAAGTTAATGTTTCCTTTAAGAATTTCTTTCATTATGTTAGATATAGCATTCCATGTTTTCACCCTGGTTTTGTTTTTAGCAGCAAATTTTCCTTGCGGTCTCAGATTCCCTTCTTCATTCTGCTTGGATTTAGTTGTAGTGGATTTTGTTCTCTACAGCTGTTGCTTATTAAATAGATCTGCAGTGGAACTTTCTTTTCTCTTCCCCAAATGGTAATGTTTTGATCTTGGCACTTCCTACAGGGTGAGCTAGATGCCTATTTGTTGAACATAAAATATATGGATATTACTTTTGATAATAAGAAACATTTTAAATGTTGGTTACATTTTCATGTATAGATCAAACTAATTTTAGAACGAAAAAGGTATATCTATTAATTTTTCTCAGAATTCATCAATTTATGTTAAGTGTATATTGAGTTAGAGTGGGTTATATAAGGATGTATCAGATGTTTGTATAAACTCTTTTAATGCTTATGAGACATACATCTATTACACATTAATTTTTTTCCCCCAAATTTCAAAAGGTGGCCCAAATGGTTTAATCTATCTACCTATATTAGGAAACTATTCAATAATGCACAATTGGGAGGAACTCAGACTCTTATGAGTCTACTCATGGTCCCAGCATGCATCCCTAAATCTTTTTTTTTTTTTTAATTTATTTTTTATTTATTTTTTTTTGATTTTTTTTTAATTTTAAAATCTTTAATTCTTACATGTGTTCCCAAACATGAACCCCCCTCCCACCTCCCTCCCCATAACATCTCTGTGGGTCATCCCCATGCACCAGCCCCAAGCATGCTGTATCCTGCATCAGACATAGACTAGCAATTCAATTCTTACATGATAGTATACATGATAGAATGCCATTCTCCCAAATCATCCCACCCTCTCCCTCTCCCTCTGAGTCCAAAAGTCTGTTATAGACAGCTGCGTATTTTTTCCTGTCTTGCATACAGGGTCGTCATTGCCATCTTTCTAAATTCCATATATATGTGTTAGTATACTGTATTGGTGTTTTTCTTTCTGGCTTACTTCACTCTGTATAATCGGCTCAGCCCTGGTAGGAATAGGTCTTTTATAGATTGTGACTTTGCTATTTCACTAAAATTACATTAAGGTATCTCTTGACCTTAGAATATTGGAAAGGCTTGTCTATTAACCAGATCATTCTGTGCTAACACTTCCATTTTTTTTCAATAAAACTATCAGAATTCCAAGAAAAAGCTCTATCAACATTTTTCTTTTGGATGATTTTTATGCAATCTTGAGGAAAGAATCAATGTATCAGGTCTGTATCATCCATTTCTTGCCTCTGCCATAACCATGATGGTGACTATGTCAAACTTTGAGAACTAAACCATGGGAATGCTCACATCACTGGGTAGTGATATTATTCTATATACTGGCAAGGGGTAGGTCAGAATGAAAGATGGTGTCACCATACTGAAAGGAAACATTACATTTCATGATATACACCTACTGCCTGACTTGAGGACTGAATCATCTATAATCATATGGTTGGTTTGTGACCAACCACCTTTAAGGTCTTTCCGGGACAATAATATCTCTTGAATGGCCCTGAAGTTTACAGCTGAAGAAAAAGCTTGTTTGTTCAATACATGCTAAATGACAAGAGATCCTGTAACTGACATTTCTAGCCTTCTAATTTTCCTGTTATTCTTGCCCTATATCCCTTGCTGTAATAAAGCTTAGCCATGAGTATAATTTTACATTAAGCCATGTAGGTCCTTCCAGCTAGTCACCAAAGTAATAGTTAGGATTGCCAAAAACTGCTGATAGCAATAGGTTTTTTAATGCATACATTTTTAATATTTTATTACAATTTCAATTTTAATACATTAAGAAAACTAAGTATATGTAAGTTTCTATAGTAATTAAATATTTTTTCTCTTTTTCATTTTGCTGATTCTATTTTACTGCTTCTAAGTGAATCAATGTCTATTTTGCCCTATAACATCTGTCTATAATGAATAAAATTAATTTGAAATATATAAATTTTGCCAAAGCTACTCTGAGCCTATTGCTAACTATGGAAAAATGATTCATTAGAATATTAGTGGACCAACATCATAGTTTATATCTTTTCCCAAGATGTATATTTAAAACAAGATGAGCTTAGCATCTCTCAACCTGGAGTTTACCTCCATTTCTGTTAGATAAGTAAAATAAACAAAATTATCTAACTTAAAAGTTATTGTCAGGATTAAATTAGGCCACGTATAAAATAATGCCCAAAATACAACATGAATGTAGACTATCAAGAAAGAATATCCTTGGTATTTATAAATAAAAAAAAGTTCTAAATAATGTATGTCTCATGAGACAATTGTAAATGGATTTTAAATTTCAGTTTTAGTTTTGAAATTTTTGCTGCTATCATCATTTTAAAAAGTTGTCTTTTACCATATTAACCTTGCATCCTATGACCTTAATGAATTCACATAGTATGTCCAATAGGTGTTTATCAATGCCTTAGGATTTTTCACATAAACAAATATGATGCTAAAGATAAGTTTATCTTAAAATGCCCCTTATTGGATTGAAGAAGTTCCATCTCTTCCTAGACTGTTCAAAGTTGTTTTCAGGAATAGGTATTGATTTTTTTTTTCAAGGGAGAGGGTGCTATTAGGATGATCATACGGTATTTCTTCTTTATCCTGTTAATAGGGTGAATTACATTGATTGATTTTTTTAGGTTAGTTCAGCTTTTCATTCTCTAGACAGAGACTACTGGGGAAATGCATCATAATTTTCTATATATTGCTGCTGCAATTTATATGAAAAGGAGTTTTCTTTAGGATAGAACTACTTCACAAGAATATTTATTTTCTGACAAATATATGTCGATTTCAGAGCTCCAAGTGACAGCATTATCTTTCACACAGTCTGTTAGTTTAGATTTCTTATATTTTCCAGCATAAAGCTGACTATCTTTTCTAGGAGGTAAATTGATTTCTATAAAGTAGCTTAAGAGGTTCCTTACAGATTTGTAGAAAACTTTAGTTTGAAGCTGCTATGTTGACATTAGAAATTAAGCTCACTGCAAGTGCTATTTCAGTGCTATCCCAAGCCAAATTATGGGCTTGGGATTTATGAAGATACTGGTAACTGAATAATGTTGCCTGATAATATGGGTCTTTAAAGAGTAGTGCTTGCCTTTTTCATTAAGATTGCAGTTTATTTGTATACTCCACATTTTTCATTAAAAATAAAAATTATTTATTGCCACTGGATGTATAAACAAACATATAAACTTTATTCCCATATTTTAATCAATTTATTTTGGCAAGTCAAATACCTTTAACTACTTGTGAAAACAACACCAAATATTATTTTTTATTAAAGATATAAGATTATAGTCTTGTGATAAAAATGAAATTTATCTATCTCATCAAACATGTATTAAGCATATATAATGTGCAACACACTGGACGAAGACCTCTAAGGAGCAATAAACAATGGAAAAGACATAAAGAACCCCTGGTGGTGTTTTTTTTTAAACACATCTATGTTAAAGTATAATTTTCACAAGATTAAAACCATGACTTATGAACATATAAAATGTACAAATGTCAAAATTTTAATTTAACTCATTAATTAATGAGAGAACTGGTAAGATGCTTCAAAAAGTATTTCTGAAGCAATGACATACAGGTAATTTTATGTTAAGATCACTACATTAGAGAAACAAAAAGCAGTTAAAATTCAAAGCGGAAATAATATTTTGGGGGTTATCTTTCCCCCAAAATAGAAATTGATTTTTCTTAAGAAAATCTATAAGTTAAATTATACTTTACTGAAGCCTAGAATCATGGGTAAACAGTGAATTTAACCATTTACATTCCTGTACATAATGCTTTGCTTTCATATGAAAAAGGTGCTCCCCACATTTTTCCTCACTTTCAAGGTTTAGATAGTTTCTCATACGTAGATAAAAACAATGGATGTATATCATACTTCCCTACTGCTAAACCATGAAAAAGCATTTAAAGTGAAATTTTGTGGAATATTCAGATGAGGAAAGCATATTTAGAGTAGGCATTTAGGAATAATATAATACCAATTGGCATAAATGCAGAATGGGTAGAGAAGAGAACCAAAAAAGGAAAAGAATTGACTCAAAAATACAGAAACAGGAAGGCATGGATATATTTCAAAGCCGTAAGGACTCAAATTTGCTTGTAGCCCGGGAGTCCTGGAAGAGAATAGCAAGTTATAAAGGATGAGAAGACAACTTTTGAGATTAGAATCTGTCAAGTTAAATATTTTTTACTTTTATTGGTAGGTCAGGAGGATCCTTGAAAGTTTTATCACCTGGATAAGATGATGTGTTCTTTAAGAAGAAAGAACTAGCAATACCATGTTTTCTAGGACCTGAGAGACTATACAAATGGTCAAGGCCAGACCATGTATGGTAACAGAACTCTGATCCACAATTGGCAGAAACCAATACAGTGAGCCAACCGATTTTCTCTAGTAACAGAACCAGGAAGCCAACCTGCTATCTGTAAGTCAGATGTAATAAATTAAATAATAATAATAATAATAATTCCTCTAACAACTAGCTCCAAAGTGGCAAGGACTTTACAATTTCCCTTATTTTTGCCTCTGGTTCCAACTTAGGAAGGGAAACTAGAGAAAGCCAAAAATGCACTCCTAATCAATCACACAGAATATTTCATTTCTAGTTGTCCTCATATACCTACCCCATACTAACAGCAAACTTTCAGGACATTTATGAAACCTTCCTCTTTTATCCACTATAAAGCTTTCCCACTCCTCTGCCTGCCTTTGATTATCTGCTAAAATTCTAGTGATGGTGGCTGACTTGTATACTATTAAAAACTGGAGAAATAGATTCTGCTTGTTCTCATTTGAGTGTTCTTTATTTCCACAAAATGTGCAATTAAAATTAAGGATTCATTTTAAAATAATCAGTTTATTGAAATAGAATACTTTTGTCCACCTAATGAGTTGGATGTCTCAGTAAGCCAGGCACTTTGTCACACAATACAGATTAAAAAAAAAAAAAAAAAAAAAAGTACACTCTTGTTCACAGAAAGCCTCCATCTTGTGTGGGGAAGAAGCAAGTAAATATACATTACACTATTGTCAAAGACAAAACTGAGCACGAGACAAATTTAACCCATAATAAAATAAAATGTTCTTTCATAAGCATCAAGGGACACTTCCACCATCATTTTCATTTCAGTAGAAATTATGGGTATTAAAAAGGAAAGTAAATTGTATAGAGTAAAAAGAATACTGAAACCATCTATTTATGTGGAATGTAGAAGTGGAGGAGACTTATTAATGTGTAATTGACAGTCCTTGGTTGCTGGAAGGGGTAATCCAGAAGTTTAGGGACACTTCAAAGGAGGAAGTTCAGTGTTAGGGACTGAGGGTTTTCTGTAACTGCCCATTCTCCTGTAATAAGTCTAGTTGATGGAGTGTTTTCACACAGTCTGTCATAATTTCATGATAGGTTGGAAGTGATGAGGGGACTGCTTTGGCAGGCAATTTCTCATCACTATTTATTATGAGCTAAGTCCCTGATAGCTTTATAGAAAGAAATAATATGAATTTAAGATAAAATTAATTTAGTACTGCTAAGTAACATTACAAAAGGATGAAACTCCAAAAGTGATCACTCCCAAAATTCTTAAAGACCAGAACACTTTCTTGTGTGTGAGTTAAAAGGTTTTTTTGTGTATATCTATGTATGTGAATTGTTAAAAATAAACTGAGACATATTGCAAATATTAAGAATTTATTTGATTGAAATTGATTCAAATTGGGCAGCACTCAGTCTAGCAGGTAGTAAAGAGCTCTAGGATTTGAACAAAATGACAAACATTTATAGGCATAAAGAAGCAGAACAAGGACATTATACCAGGCAAAAACTTGGTCATTTATGAAGAATTACTTTCCTTTCGGGAATAGCAGGAGTCTATTAAGCAGATTATATGCCTAGTCCTGATCAGGCAACTCCTGATTGATTATTATAGATCTCATTTCTGGGAGAGCTGAAACTATAATTAAGTTTTGGCTTGGTGACATGAGGTTTAGTATAACTGACTCCATTTTGGACTTGTTTCCTTTTTTGACAATTTCCCCTTTTGATCATACTCTCAGCCTGACTGAGAGATGCTATAAAATTTAAAGCTTTAGTACTACTCCCAGCTATGACTCTGGAATTCTTGCCTTTTTTTTTTTTTTTTTAACTCAGTCTGGTATTTGCAAGTCATAATTTCAGATTCACATCTTCTTTCCTTTTCTGACTTTCTTGTCTTAGAATGATTGTTTAGTGGTCAGTGCCTGAAAATGTGCATGTAAAGCTTTTGAGAGAAAACAGCACACCAGGGAGACTACTATGATTATTATCAACAAGGTTATTCCCAATGTTTAGAGTGCACTTCAGAGCCAAGGTCCCTGAGACCCAAACCAATCAGAATCAAATGTCAAACAAAGACCTCTCTCAAGCCAAAAAAAATTGTTTAGTGATTTTATATATATATATATATATATATATATATACACACACATATATATATATACAGTGTCTCAACCTCCCCAGCAATGTTAATCCCAGTGCAGCAAATGTACTAATTACAAACACCTCCTTGCTCATATAAAAGATGATCAAAAGCTATTCCATTATCAAGAAAGAATTTAACCAAACAATCCTGGGATTTTTGTGAGGTGGCTATTGTTTAAGCAGCCGATTCTGCAATAGCTTCAGGAGTAAGGAGACAATCCTGGATGTCTCATTTGCCCTTATTCCTAACCAGGGGACTAGGTACCTGACAGTGGAAGCTAATTTTGACTTATGAATACTTCCTGATACTCCCTATTTGAGTCTATAGCGTGCGGCTGGAAAAGCGACAGTGGAGGCTATCATTCTTTTTTTTTATTTAATTGAGGTATAGTTGAACATAAAATTCATAACAGAAAATCATGTTATTTTCAGGTGTGTAACATAGTGATTCAACTCTTTTATAGATTATACTATTTAAAGCTATTATAAAATAATGTATTAATGAATGTATTTTCCTGTACCATAAAATATGTCCTTATTGCTTATATATTTTATGTGTGGTAGCTTGTATCTCTTAATTCCATACCCCATTCTGTCCCTCCCCTTCTTCTCAGTGGTAGTCTCTAGCTCATTTTCTATTTGTGAGTCTGTTTCTGTTTGGTTATATACAATCTGTTTTTGTTTTATTATATATTAATTTTTACATATCTCCTCACACTTATCACAATGGCTATTATTAAAAAGTCTACAAATAACAAATGTTAGAGAGGGTGTGAAGAAAAGGTAACCATTATGCAGCATTGGTGAGATAATAAGTTGACGCAGCCACTATGAAAAAAGTATGGAATTTCCTCAAAAAACTGATGCAGCAATTTCACTCATATATATGTATTTGAAAAAAAAGAAAACACTAATTCAAAAACATACATGTTTTCCAATATTCATATTATTTAAAGCAACTTATGTATCTATCAACATATGAACAGATTAAGAAGATGCACAGCAATGGAATCTTAATCATAAAAAAAAAGAAAATTTCCATTAACAACATTTATGAACCTAGAGGGTATTATTCTTAGTGAAATAAGTTAGAGTAAAACAAATACTATATGTTATTACTTACATGAGACTAGTGAAATTTAGCTGTCTATAGACACACAGGTGGTTTTTTTGTGATTACCCTTGTCTTTTGTTCCTTTCTTTGTATAGTGGCTGGATATGAGGTTCCCTGGGTTTGGAATTGTTAAGCAGAGGTAGAGAAATGGACTCCCAGGGTTAGAGAGGTTGACACAATAGAGACAGGGCTGAGTTATCTTCCAGAGAAACTGAGACATTGGGAATCAAGGAGACTTTTGTGACAGGCAGAACTATAAAATCATGGCAAATTCAACTGTCATTTGGAGGTTGAATTAATCTCCACTGCACACAATGTCCTGAAATATATCAAAGGTATCATTATTTTTCCAAACCAGAGCAAGGCAAAAAGTGAACCAAAGAATCATAAAGATCTTCATGGTTTAAGAATTAGGAAAAATTATTCAGAAAGGGAAGTAAGGCTAGAAAGAAAAGTTCTTGATAAAACATCCTGAAAGAAAGCAACATACCTCATTGTGAGCTACTGCTATTATTTATCAATTTAACTTCAAGGTCTCTAGCATTTACACAGACCAGATGCATTAGTAACAGATCCAATGAGAGTTTGTTAAAAGAGACTTGACAAGGAAATTGGTTATTCCTGCGATGTGTAACATTTTTAAAGATAATAACTGGAATTATGACTGACCTGTGGTGGATTCATGTCAATGTATGGCAAAACCAATACAGTGTTGTAAAGTAAAAAAAAAAAAAAGAAAAAAGAAAATAATAATATTAAAAAAAATTTTCAGGACATATTACATTTTTAAGGAATTTTATAAAATTTCTAGAATTCTGTTGTTAATAATATTTATATATTGAAATATAACCTAAGTGTGCTTGCCATCACATATTTGACAATGCTTCCCATGTAATTTAACATACAATAAGTTTAATTAGTTTAATATTTCTCTTTTATATGGTGAGAGACAAATACTTTGAAACTTTCCACAGGCCTTCTGGGAAAACTTAAAATTGCTTGGAAGTAAAAAATACTGATTTTAAGAAGCTGTCAAGGCATCAAAGAGCTTGAATATTTGATTAAATGGTATCGTAGATTATTAGTAAATAATACTTAATAATCTATTAAAAGTGACAAAAGAAGATGTTAAAGGCAAATACAGAAGATTACACAGTTGTGAACGCAACATAGCTCTCTTAATAGTGAGAAGACGTGGATTTTATAAGTAATCAAAGACCTGCTCATGACAAATGAAGTAGAGAAAATTATTTTGATGAAACATAAAACCTTTGCTTACAAGTTTCCTAAAAGATTAAAAACAAACAAACAAAAAAAACAAAAATTACTTTCACAATCTCTTATCAAGAGAAGATTAATAGTCAAATAATATCTTGTCCTTTTAACAAAGAGAAAACCAATCCTAAAATTTATTCTTTAAAAACAAATAAATTCATTTCTATCTTATCCAGGTTGACCATACATAAATTTCATTTTCACAAGTCTTCTATAGTCTTTTATGTAAGATTTTATCCTAGTTTTATTGTATTTTTTATTATTTCAGAACAGTTATTTTGCTTTCCTTCTCTACTTTTCATATATAATTATTTTCTTTAACTAATTATTTCTGTCATTTTCATTACATTTATCATGTGGAATCTTTAACTTTTAAAATCGTTATTCCTAGTTAAGACTAAAAAGTCAGCAATTGTGGAATGTCTATTAAAACTACCATCTCTTAAATGGCAAAAATTTTAATATGTTTTTATAATTTCTAGCTATATATTATTTCTCATGGTAAGTTTTGAAATGTGACACAAAATATGCTAATTAATAAACCCAAATGTCTTTAGCTCCTTTATAAGACAAAAGTAGATACATTTGTGTTAAATAGTTAATGTTTCAGTATTTTATCTTATTTGGAAGTAATCTAGGTTTTTGATAAGTATCCATCATTTAATCTATCTCAGTATAACTTTTATTTATTTTATAAATTTATTTATTTTAATTGGAGGTTAATTACTTTACAATATTGTATTGGTTTTGCCATGCATCATACGAGTTGTCAGTATAACTTCTAATTTTCAAATTACTGAAAAAAATTGGAAATTATTTTAAAGTAGATATATTGTAAGGTACAATTATGGTTAAAAAGTTCATTTAGAAAAGAGCAATATGTTGGAGTAGGAGGATGTGGAATTCACCTCCCCCCATGAACACAACAAAAATACATCGATATGTGGGAAGATTCTCACTGAACACTAACTGGAGCTACTGGCAGAAGGACTTCTGTACAACCAAGGCTGTAAGAAAAATCCATACAGAATTGTGTAGAAAGGGAAGAAAAGAAATCAAGTTGGGACCCATGTCCCTGGGAAGGGACTCCGAAGTAAAGGAAGGTTACACAGGTAGACATCCTCCCTGAGAAGTGAGCTGTTTAAGGCACATATTGGGCATCCCAGCCCTATTAAACACAGGGAACACTACTTCCCTTGGCTAGTTGGGAGAGAAAACAGGACTAACAGAAGGCTGTGGGAAGCCTGGACGCCCCCCTGTGAAGAATGCATGCTAATTTGCTTGATCCTGAAGCAGAGAAGAGAGAGTAAGTTGAGATGGCACAAGTGGCTGATCAGTTTCCCATAATTTACTTGGTGTGTGGCTCAGCCTGAGACAAGCAACTGCTCCAGCACCACCTGTTTCAAGATGCAACTCTGCACTGAGAAGAGGTCTGACCAACATTGCATCTGAGCAGGGCAGGGGCAGCTTATATACTGTTACTTATACAGAAAGCAAGTCAGAAAAGGTACCAGTCTCTGTCAGGGGCTGGACTACCACAGTCCATGTCCCAACCTATGCTGAGGCCAGCACAGGTCCCTCCTGCCCTGTGGTGCACCTCCACATCAGGAAGAGTGACAGAGGCTGAGGGGAAAGCTCAGCTATTAGGGACAAAGAAAGCTCAGACTTGAGGGGGGCATCTGAGTGGGGTAGGGACATTTACAACTCATGTTGCACAGGTATCACTTCAAGAATCCAGGTCTCTGAGCCCAGCTAGGCTGGAATGAGTTCATGCTCAGACCCATGCCCAGTGACAACACCAGTTCCTCTTGCTCCAGGATCACTCCCCTTTGGAGTGAGGGTGCAAGGGCTGAGAGTGGGGAGAGAACACACACTTAAGTGCAAAGAATCCAGTTTGGGCCCAACCCTCATGGCTTCTGACCCAGCAACTTAGGACTTGATTCCACCCACAGTCAAATTGCCGACATGTTTAGATCATAGAAAAAAAAAGGGAATTAAAGAAAAAAAAAAAACTTCTTCTGCTTCATCAGCTACACTAAAGCCTTTGACAGTGTGAATTACAAAAAGCTGTGGAAAATTCTTAAAGAGATGGAATATAAGACCACTTTACCTGTCTCCTGAGAAACCTGTATGTGGGTCAATAAGTAACAGTTAGAACTGGACATAGAAGAACAGACCCTGCTTATTGAACTTATATGCAGAAATGCATATAAGTACGTTTCGTATATCATGCAAAATTCTGGTCTGGATGAAGCACAAGCTAGAGTCAAGATTACTGGAAGAAATAGTAATAACCTCAGATATGCAGATGATACCACCCTTAAGGCAGAAAGTGAAGATGAACTAAAGAGTCTCTTGATGAAGGTGAAAGAGGAGAGTGAAAAACCAGGCTTAAAACTCAACATTCTATGTAGATGATCATATCATCTGCAAACAGTGAGAGTTTTACTTCTTCTCTTTCAATCTGGATTTCTTTTATTTCTTTTTCTTCTCATGCTACCATGGCTAAAACTTCCAAAACTATGTTGGAAAGCAGTGGTGAGAGTGTGCACTTTTGTCTTTTTCCTGACTTTAGGGGAAATGCTTTCAATTTTCACCATTGAGGAACTGAGAATAATGTTTGTCTATTTTATTTATCTTCTCAAAAAAACCGCTTTTAGTTTTGTTGATTTTTGCTATAATCTCCTTTGTTTCTTTTTCATTTATTTCTGCCCTAATTTTTGTGATTGATTTATTTCCTTCTACTAACCCTGGGGTTCTTCATTTGTTCTTTTTCTAGTTGCTTTAGGTGTAAAATTAGGTTATTTGTTTGATTTTTCATGTTTCTTTTTTTTAATATAAATTTATTTATTTTAATTGGATGTTAATCTCAATATTGTATTGGTTTTACCATACGTCAGCATGAATCAGCCACAGGTATACACGTGTTCCCCATCTTGAACCCCCCTCTCTTGTCCCTCCCCGTACCATCCCTATGAGTCGTCTCAGTACACCAGCCCCAAGCATCCAGTATCATGCATCAAACCTGGACTGGCTATTCATTTCATATGTGATATTATACAAGTTTCAATGCCACTCTTCTGAATCATCCCACCCTCGCCTTCTCCCACAGAGTCCAAAAAACTGTTCTATACATCTGTGTCACTTTTGCTGTCTCACATACAGGGTTATCATTACCATCTTTCTAAATTCCATATATATGCGTTAGTATACTGTATTGGTGTTTTTCTTTCTGGCTTACTTCACTCTGTATAATAGGCTTCAGTTTCATCCATCTCATTAGAACTGATTCATATCTATTCTTCTTAATGGCTGAGTAATACTCCATTGTGTATATGTACCACAGCTTTCTAATCCATTCATCTGCTGATGGACATCTAGGTTGCTTCCATGTCCTGGCTATTAAAAACAGTGCTGCGATGAACACTGGGGTACACGTGTCTCTTTCAATTCTGGTTTCCTCGGTGCGTATGTTTCTTGAGGTAAGCTTCCAGTGCTATGAACCTTCCTCTTAGCACTGCTTTTACTGAATCCCATAGGTTTTGGGTTGTTGTGTTTTCATTTTCATTCGTTTCTATGCATATTTTGATTTCCTTTTTGATTTCTTCCTTTTTTGTTTTTTTTTTTGTTTTTTTTTTTTTTGGTTATTCAGAAGTGTGTTATCTAGCCTCCATATGTTTGTGTTTTTAAAAGATTTTTTTTCCTGCAGTTGACCTCTCATCTTGCCACATTGTGATCAGAAAAGGTGCTTGAAATTGTTTCATTAAAAAAAAAAATTAAGGCTAAATTTATGGCCCAGAATGTGATCTACACTGGAGAATGTTCCATATGCACTTGAGAGAAAGGTGAAATTCATTGTTTTGGGGTGAAATGTCCTATAGATATCAATTAGGTCTAACTGGTCCATTGGATCTTTTTTTTGGGGAGCGGGGGCTTAATTGATATTTATAGACCATTTCATTCAAGTTTGTGTTTCCTTGCTAATTTTCTGTTTGGTTGATCTATCCATGGGTGTGAATGGGATATTAAAGTCCCTCACTATTATTGCATTACTGGCAATTTCCCCTTTCATACTTATTAGCATTTGCCTTATGTATTGAGGAGCTCCTATGTTGAGTGTATATATATTTATAATTGTTTTATCTTCTTCTTGGATTGATCGTTTGATCATTATGTAGAGCTCTTCTTTGTCTCTTTCAGTTCAGTTCAGTTCCGTTCAGTTCAGTTCAGTCTGTCAGTTGTGTCTGACTCTGTCTCTTTACACAAGCTTTATTTCACAGTCTCTTTTATCCGATATGAGCATTGCTACTCCTGCTTCCTTTTGGTCTCTATTTGCATGAAATGTCTTTTCGAGACCTTCACTTTCAGTTTCTATGTGTTCCTTGGTTTGAGGTGGGCCCCTTGTAGACAGCATATATAGGGGTCTTGTTTTCATATACATTCAGCCAGTCTTTGTCTTTTGGTTGGGGCATTCAGCCTATTTACATTTAAGGTAATTATTGATAAGTATGATCTCATTGCCTTTTACTTTGTTGTTTTGGGTTTAAATTTATAAATCTTTTCTGTGTTTCCTGTGTAGAGAAGATCCTTTAGCATTTGTTGGAGAGCTGGTTTGCTGGTGCTGAATTCTCTCAGCTTTTACTTGTCTGTAAAGCTTTTGATTTCTCCTTCATATCTGAATGAGATCCTTGCTGGGCACAGTAATCTGGGTTGTAGGTTTTTCTCTTTCATCACTTTAAATATGTCCTGCCATTCTCTTTTGGCCTGAAGAGTTTCCATTGAAAGATCAGCTATTATTCTTATGTGGATTCCCTTGTGTGTTACTTGTTGCTTTTCCCTTGCTGCATTTAATATTTTCTCTTTGTGTTTGATCTTTGATAGTTTGATTAATATGTGTCTTGGGGTGTTTTGCATTGGATTTATCCTGTTTGGGACTCTCTGTGTTTTTTTGGACTTGAGTGGCTATTTCCTTCCCCATTTTAGGGAAGTTTTCAAATAGTAGCTCCTTAAGTATTTTCTCATGCCCTTTCTTTTTGTTTGTTTGTTGTTGTTGTTTTTTTTTCTCCTGGGACTCCCATGATTTGAATGTTGGGGCATTTAACATTGTCCCAGAGGTCTCTGAGGTTGTCCTCCTTTCTTTTTATTCTTTTTTCCTCTCTGCTTCATTTATTACCACAATTCTATCTTCCACCTCACTTATCCTATTTTCTGCCTCAGTTATTCTACAGTTGGTTCCCTCCAGAGTGATTTTGTTCTCAGTTATTGCATTATTCATTATTGACTGACCCTTCTTTATTTCTTCTGGCAATCAGAGAAGAAAAATATATAAAAGGGATGCAGATTGGAAGTAAAACTCTCACTGTTTGCAGATGACATGATTCTCTACATAGAAAACACTAAAAACATCAGCAGAAAATTACTAGAGCTAAACAATGAATATAATAAACTTGCAGGATATAAAATTAATACTCAAAATTCCCTTGCATTCCTATACACTAACAATGAGAAAACAGAAAGAGAAATAAAGGAAACAATACCATTCACCATTATGATAAAAAGAATAAAATACTTAGGAATAAATCAACCTAAAGAAACAAAAAATCTTTATTTAGAAAATTATATAACACTGATGAAAGAAATCAAAGATGACTCAAATAGATGGAGAAATATACCGTGTTATGGATTGGAAGAATCAATATAGTGAAAACGAGTGTACTACGCAAAGCAACCTATAGTTTCAATGCAATCCCTACCAAGCTACCAGTGGTATTTTTCATAGAGCTAGAACAAATAATTTTACAGTTTGTATGGAAAAAAAAAATCTTGAATAAGCAAAGCAATCTTGAGAAAGAAGGATGGAATTGGAGGAATCAACCTGCCTGACTTCAGACTATACTACAAAGCTACAGTCACGAAGACAGTATGGTACCGGCACAAAGATAGAAATATAGATCAACGGATCAAAATAGAAAGCACAGATATAAATCCTCTCACCTTTGGACATCTCATCTTAGATAAAGCAAGCAAAAATATACAATGGAGAAAAGACAATCTCTTTAGCAAGTGGTGCTAGGAAAACTGGTCAATCACATGTAAAAGAATGAAACTAGAACACTTTCTAACACCATGCACAAAAATAAACTCAAAATGGATTAAAGATCTAAATGTAAAACCAGAAACTATAAAACACCTAGAGGAAAACATAGGCAAAACACTCTGACATAAATCACAGCAAGATCCTCTATGACCCACCTCACAGATTAATGGAAATAAAAGTAAAAATAAACAAGTGGGCCCTAAATAAAGTTAAAAGCTTTTGCACGATGAAGGAAACTATAAGCAAGGTTAAAAGACAGCTTTCAGAATGGCAAAATATAAGCACAAGTGAAGCAACTGAGCAAGAATTAATCTCAAAAATATAAAAATAGCTTGTACAGCTCAGTATCAGAAAATAAACAACCCAACCAAAAAATGGGCCAAATAACTAAACAGACATTTCTCCAAAGAAGAAATACAAATGGCTAATAAACACATGAAAGAATGCTCAACATCACTCATTATCAGAGAAAGGCAAATCAAAACCACAGTGAGGTACCATCTCACATGGGTCAGAATGGCTGTCATCAAAAAGTCTACAAACGATAAATGCTGGAGAGTGTGTGGAGAAAAGGGAACCCTCCTACACTGTTGGTGGGAATGCAAACTAGTACAGCCACTATGGAAAACAGTGTAGAGATTCTTTCAAAAACTGGAAATAGAACTGCCATACGACCCAGCCATCACACTGCTGAGCATACACACTGAGGAAACCAGAATTGAAAGAGACACATGTGTTCCAATGTTCATCACAGCACTGTTTACAATAGTTAGCCATGGAAGCAACCTACATGTCCATTGGTAGATGAGTGGATAAGCAAGTTGTGGTACATATACACAATGGAATATTACTCAGCTATTAAAAAGAACACATTTAAATCAGTTTTAATGAGGTGGATGAAACTGGAGCCTATTTTACAAAGCGAAGTCAGTCAGAAAGAAAAACAGCAATAGAGTATACTAACTCATATATATGTAATTTAGAAAGATGGTAATGATGACCCTATATGTGAGACAGCAAAAGAGACACAGATATAAACAACATACTTTTGGACTCTGTGGGAGAAGGCAAGGGTGGGATGATTTGAGAGAATAGCACTGAAACATATATATTACCATATGTGAAATCAATATAAGATTCAAGTTCAATGCATGAAACAGAGTACTCAAAGCTGATAAACTGGGCCAACCCTGAGGGATGAGATTGTGAAGGAGGTGGGTGGGGGTTTCAAAATGTGGGACACATGTACATTCATGGCTGATTCATGTCTGTGTATGGCAAAAATCACCACAATATTGTAAAGTAATTAGTCACCAATTAGAATAAATAAATTAATTTAAAAAAATAAACATTCTAAAAACAAAGATCGCGGTATCCAGTCCCATCACTTCATGGCAAATAGATGGAGAAATAATGGAAATAATGAGAGACTTATTCTTGGGCTCCAAAATCACTGCAGATTGTTACTGTAGTTATGAAATTAAAATACATTTGCTTTATGGAGGAAAAACTATGACAAAACAAGATAGTGTATTAAAAAGCAGATGCATCACTTTGCTGGCAAAGACCCATCTAATCAAAGCTATGATTTTTCCAGCAGTCATGTATGGATGTGAGACTTGGACCATAAAGTAGGCTGAGTGCCAAAGAATTGATGCTTTCAAATTGTGGTGCTGGAGAAGACTCTTGAGAGTCCTTTAGACTTCAAAGAGATCAAACCATTCAATCGTACAGGAAATCAGTCCAGAATGTTCACTGGAAGTCTCTCAAGCATTTATCTATCTCCTTCTCTTGTTGTATGATATTAACCTATCTTTCTTAGGTAAATGCTACCAATTCCTGGATGCTGTTACCTCCTCAGCCAGAAATGACTATGTCTAAACCATAATTGCGCCAAATTTATATTACATTTTCACAGTTATTCACTGTGTAATTGCTGAATGCCAGCTATATTTGGAAAATATACTAAGAAATTCTCCAGGACAGAATATTGGCATGAGTAGCCTTTCCCCTCTCCAGGGGATCTTCCCAACTCAGTGATTGATCCCAGGTCTCCCACATTGCAGGTGGATTATTTACCAGCTGAGCCACTAGTGAAGCCCAAGAGTACTGGACTGGGTAGCCTATCCCTTCTCCAGGGGATCTTCCTGACCCAGGAATCCAACCAGGTCTCCTTCATTACTGGTGGATTCTTTACCAACTGAGCTATTGAGGAACCCCAAGAACTAGGAACCAGTGCTAAATAAGTTCAGATCTCTCTGACTTTACAGAACATATGGCGTTAACTGGTAGTTTTCATAGGCTAAAGTGTACCAGTCTTTCTCTCCTCCAACTGCTCAAAATAAGGAATAGTGTCTTATCTATTTCACATGATTATAGCACTTTGCATGATATTGGGAATATAGTAGATAGACCGTCAATAACATGATGCTACAGTGTGGAGAAAACATGTTGTATTCTAGGAAGGTATCTTTGAAAGTGCAGGTGTCCCTGATTCACTCTCTTCCATTTTTTCCCTCTGATTTGGCTCCTTCTGAATTTTAACCTTAACTCAGACTATGTTCAGAGAAGGCAATGGCAATCCACTCCAGTACTCTTGCCTGGAAAATCACATGGATGGAGGAGTGTGGTAGGCTGCAATCCATGGGGTAGCTAAGAGTCAGAGACGACTGAGTGACTTCACTTTCACTTTTCACTTTCATGAATTGGAGAAGGAAATGGCAATCCACTCCAGTGTTCTTGCCTGGAGAATCCCAGGGACAGGGGAGTCTGGTGGGTTGCCATCTATGGGGTCACACAGGGTCAGACACGACTGAAGCAACTTAGCAGCAGCAGCAGACTATGTTACCAAAGGTTCATAAGTTGTCATAAAATTATTAGGAGATTTTAAAGTTGTTAGGGTGAGATACTTTGAGAAGCTCTAGGGGAAGCTGGAAAACTAATAGTTAAAAGATATTGAATCTTATGAAATAAAATCTGAATACTGCAGTCAAAATAAGTATTCTGAAATACAAATCTGAATACTCCCTCTTCATCTTTACAACTATTTACAGACAGTATTTCCTAAGATAAAACATAAACCAATTAATGTACCTGACCAAGTTGTGCATAAAGTAGACTGCTGATTTTTTTCTATTTCTTTTCTCCTTTTCCCTGCGCATGTCTGACTAATTCCTGCTTAGTGTTTTGGTCAACCCAATATGTATAGATAACATTTACCCTTGGCCATTTGAGTTGCTTCCACTGTTAAGTTATTCTGAATAATTCTGCAATGTACAGTCATGCATGACTTTTATGTATGTATTTGGTCTCAGTTCTCTTGAGTATGCTGGTTTATATGATAACTTTATATTTAAAACTTTTTTTTTTTTTGACCACACCTTGCAGTTTGTGGAATCTCAGCTCCCTGACCAGGGATTGAACCCAAGCCTTCAGCAGTAAAAACACATGGAGTCCTAACCACTGTAACACCTGGAAATTCCCCTAGTTTAAGTTTTTAAGCGACTTCTAAAGTCAGTTTTCCAAAGTGCTTTACCATTTAATATTACCACTGCTGCTGCTGGTGCTGCTAAGTTGCTTCAGTCATGTCTGGCTCCCCCGTCCCTGGGATTCTCCAGGCGAGAACACTGGGGTGGGTAATATTACCACTAACAATGTATAAAGGTTCTAATTTCCCCACGTGTCTCTCTTATTTCTTGTTAGCATTTGCTATTATCTGTCTTTTATTATTATTATTGCCATTCTAGTGAGTACAAATTGAAATCTTATGGATTTGACTGGCATATCTCTAATAACTAATGATGTTGAACATCTTTTGTGTCATTTAATATCTGTGTTATTAAATATTTGTAGAAGTTCTTTGGAGAAGTTTCTATTCAGATCATTTGTCCATTTTCAATTTTTATACCTAATTTAATTTCTGAAATTTAATATATTTTTATTATATTCAAGTGTTTTTTATATATTCTAGATAAAAATCTCTCATCATATATGTGACTTACAGGCAGTATGAAGGGTTCTCAAAACAAAACTAAATAAAAATAGATCTGCCATATGATCCAGCAATCCCACTCCTGAGTTTATATCCAGAGAAAACCATAATTTCAAAAATATACATGTACCCCAATGTTCATCGGAGCACTATTTACAGTAGCCAGGATGTTATGGGAGCAACATAAATGTCCATAGATAGCGGAATGGATATAGATGTGATACATATATACAATGGAATATTACTTAGCCATTAAATTAGACACTGTTCTTCACAGTGGCTGTACCAGTTTACATTCGCATCAACCTTGTAGAAGGGTTCCCTTTCCTCCACACCCTCTCTGGCATTTATTCTTTATAGATTTTTTCGTGATGGCCATTCTGAGAAGTGTAAGGTGATATCTCATTGTAGTTCGACAATGGCACCCCACTCCAGTACTCTTGCCTGGAAAATCCCATGGATGGAGGACCCTGGAAGGCTGCAGTCCATGGGGTCACTAAGAGTCGGACACAACTGAGCGACTTCACTTTGCCTTTTCACTTTCATGCATTGGAGAAGGAAATGGCAACCCACTCCAGTGCTCTTGCCTGGAGAATCCCAGGGACGGGTGGAGCCTGGTGGGCTGCCATCTATGGGGTCACACAGAGTCGGACACGACTGAAGTGACTTAGCAGTAGCAGTAGCAGTTGTAGCAACAATTTGTGGTGTTAAGCATCTTATGTGCCTTTTGGCCATCTGCTTGTCCTCCCTGGAGAAATAATAGTGTTAAATCTTCTCATTCATAAACATGGATTGTCTATCTATAAGGTTTTCTGTAATTTCTTTCAAAAGTGTTTTACAATTTTCAGGGTATAAGTTTAAAAACTTACATTAAATTGCTGCTGCAAATAAAATTGCTTACTTAATTGCATTTTTACATGATTTGCCCTTCGCTAATAGGAATACAACTTTTTTAAAACATTGGTATTGGACATTCCAATCTCACTCGTGATTTATTTGTTCTAATAGTTTTTAGAAGATTTATTAGGAAATCTATATACAATTACATGTCATCTGAAAATAGATATAGCTTTTTTTAAATCTTTCCAACCTGACCATATCATCTACATAGAGAGCTTTTCTTCTCTTTCCAACCTGTATGCATTTATTTCACTTTATTGCCCCAATGTCCTGGCTAGAACTTCTAGTACAAGGTTAAATAGACAAGGTGAGAACAGGCATCTTTGTCTTGTTCACATTCTTAAACAGTAAGTCTTTCAACATAGTGTGATATTAGCAAGATTTTTATGTATTTTATCTAGTTTTGAAAATAGATTCCATTTCTAATTTTTAAAATGTTTTTACCTTTAAAAGATGTTGGATTCAGTCAAAGGTGTTTTTTTTGTGTCTATTTATTTATTTATTTTATTTTTTAATTTTAATTTTTACTTTATTTTACTTTACAGTACTGTATTGGTTTTGCCATACATTGACATGAATCCACCACGGGTGTACATGCGATCCCAAACATGAACCCCCCTCCCACCTCCCTCCCCACAACATCCCTCTGGGTCATCCCTATGCACCAGCCCCAAGCATGCTGTATCCTGCATTGGACATAGACTGGTGATTCGATTCTTACATGATAGTATACATGTTTCAATGACATTCTCCCAAATCATCCCACCCTCTCCCTCTCCCTCTGAGTCCAAAAGTCCGCTATACACATCTGTGTCTTTTTTGCTGTCTTGCATACAGGGTCAGCATTGCCATCTTTCTAAATTCCATATATATGTGTTAGTATACTGTATTGGTGTTTTTCTTTCTGGCTTACTTCACTCTGTATAATCGGCTCCAGTTAAGATCATAAAGTTTTGTCCTTTTTATATTGACATGGTGGACTACATCAGTTGATTTTATATTAAATCAATACAAAATTCCTGGAATAAATTCTATTGGATTGTAGTATATAATCTCTTTTATGTTACTGGATGCTTCTTCTTGTTGTTGTTAATATTTTGCTGAGGTCTTTCATATCTATATTCATAATAAATAATTGGTCTATAACTTTCTTGCTAAGCATTTATCTGTCTGGATACAGGGTAGTACAATCCTCATAAAATGAGTTATGAAGCAGTATCTCCACATCCTATGAGTTTTGGATGTAATTATAAAGGATTTGTATTAATTTTTCCTTAACTGCTTGGTTGTTGTTCAGTCACTAAGCTGCATCTGACTCATTGCGACCCCATGGACTGCAGCACATCAGCCTTTAAATCTTCCACTCACACTGCCTTAGCTGCATCCTACAGTTTGATATGTTGCTGGTTTTCACTTTTATTTATCTTAAAGTATCTTTTTTATTTCCTCTTGTGATTTCTTCTTTGATTCATTGATAACTTAGGAGTATGTTTTAAATTTCCAAATGTACATGAAGGTTCTTTATGCAATTGAGTTTTTCTACGTGTTTAATGTGCACTTAAGAATATATATTTTGCTGTTGGTAGGTGGAGTGTTTTATAGATGTCAATTAGGTTTAGTTGATTAATAGTGTTGCTCAAGTCTACCATTTCCTTACTGATTCCATTTAGTTTTTCTGTCCATTACTGAATATGATTATTATTGTCTTTGACTATCATTGTTGAATTGTGTGTGTTCCTCAACTTTTGATCCTTTTTGTTGCATATATTTCGAGTTCTGTTTTTAAATGCTTGGTTATGGTGTGCACATGTGCTCAGTCATGTTCAACTCTTTGAGACCCTATGGACTGTAGCCTGCCAGTTTCCTCTGTTAATGTGCTTTTTCAGGAAAGAATACTGGAGTGGGTTGTCACTTCCTTCTTCAGGGGACCTTCCCTACCCAGGGAACGAATCCATGTCTCCTATGCCTCCTGTATTGCAGACGAATTCTTGACCACTTAGCCACCAGGGAACCCCTTTTAAATGCATATATGTTTATAATTGTTGTATCTTTTTGATGGATTGATCATTTTATCATTATAAAATGTCCCTCTTACCTCTAGTCATATTTTTTGCTTAAAATTTATTTTTCCTAATATTAGTACAGACGTTTCATTTATCTTATGCTTGCCATTTGTGTGATATATCTTTTTCTTCCCTTTTAAACTTCTCTTTCAAGCTCTTTACATATTTGAATTTGAAATATGTCCCCTATTGATAGCATCGAGTAGAATCTTGGCTTTTGTCTAGACCGTCAATCTTTTGCTTTTAACAACTTATTTAATCCATTCATGTTTGATATTGTTAATGATATATGTACTTTATATGTGACATTTTACCTTTTCTTTTTTTCTGTTTCCACTTTCGTTTTGATTACGTGAATATTTGCTAGCATAACCTTTTTATTCCTTTCATGATTTTTCAATCCCTTGATTATTTTCTTAGTGGTTGCTCTAGGGCTTACCATATACACCTCAACTTATCAGGACTTCCTTCAGATTTACACTCAATTCCACTGAAATAAAGAATTTCATAGAACTCTATTCCCTCTTCCCCCTTTTTATACTATTGTTGTTACATAATATACATTTCTATTTTCAATAATATATATGTATACACATTGTCATATATAGTTACTGTATAAATTAGTGAAATAAAGAAGATATAGAATTAATACATTTTACAATATTTACTTTTATCTTTTTTTTTTCTTTAATGTGGATTCAAGTTATTTTCTGGTGTCACTTGCTTTCAGTCTGAAGCGTTTCTTTACATCTTTTTCATCAGGTGCCTGATAGCAATAAATTCACTCAATTTTTGTTCATGATTTTGTTTTCTATAACTTTCACCAGTTATGGGTGATTCACTGAGAAGTATATACACAGAGCTTTTTATAACACCATCCTTCAGTAATACATTTTTAATATCTAGAAATATTTATACTTTCTTGAATGCAAACATGAAGTATTGGATCAAAGGATATTATTATTACCCAAAACAATAATTGTATCATTTCAGCATATTCCACTTTATCCACCTTACTGAAGTGCTACGAGCCAAAAGGTTAGGCCTGCAGCTACAGGGTTTCTACCACAGGAAAAGAACCTCACAATTATGAATCTATGTGCTTATATGGCTTGCACAGCTGGTCTCTATTCTGAGAAAGGAACAGAATTAGAATAGCTTCTCTAAAGAAAACAAAGTCTCCATAGAAAGTAAAAATTAAGGTCCCTTGGTTTTTTGTCCTTTGAAATGAAAATAAATCTCTTTAGTAGGGTGGATAAGATATTTGTCCCTGGTTAACATTCACTGGAGTGCCCCAGTGTTCTGGGCTTTATCCCTCTTTGAAATGTAAATGTAAATACATAGACATAAATTTCTCTGGAGTTCTCTTTCTATTCATTTTTTTTAACATTCAAAGTTTTGCCTTTCACCTCAGATTTTAGTTTTCATTGCTCAAAAATTCTCACCATGCAGAAAATTTTGATATTGTTTATAATAAGCAGTAATGTATGTTTATTTTACTGATTATTAATATGAGGTCCAGGAATACATTTAGATAAAATTAGGATGAATCTTCTTCATTTTGCTTTTTATTGTTCTACTTGGTTCCTAGCTGCCAGGAATAATTACTCCAATATCACTCTATAATATTATCTTTGTTGTTGTTCAGTCACTAAGTTGTGTCTGGCTTTTGTGTCCCCAGGGACTGCAGCAAGCCAGGCTTCCCTGTCCATCACTATGTCCTGGAGTTTGCCCAAACTCATGTCCACTGAGTCAGTGATACCATCCAACCATCTCAGCCTCTCTCTCCCCTCTTCTTCTCCTGTTCTCAATCTTTCCAAGCATCAGGATCTTTTCCAGTGAGTCAGCTCTTTGCATTAGGTGGCCAAACTGTTTTGAATTTTCCAAACGTTATCTTGGGGAATTAAAAATCCCTCGGGAACTCAGAGTCTTTCCTTGGGAGTTAGATGGCTGTCTGGATCATCAAAATCCTCTGTTTTTGTTGTTGTTTTGTCTCTAAGTCATGCCTGATTCTTTGCAGCCTCATGGACTGCAGCATGCCAGACTCCCCTGTCCTTCACTATCTCCTGGAATTTGCTCAGATTTATGTCCATTGAGTTGGTGATGCTATCTAACCATTTATCCTCTGCTGCACCGTTCTTTTGCCTTCAATCTTTCCCAGCATCAGCATCTTTTCCAATGAGTCAGCTCTTAGCATCAGGTGGCCAAAGTATTGGAACTTGAGCTTCAGCATCAGTCCTTCCAATGAATATTCAGGATTGCTTTCCTTTAAGATTGACAGATTTGATTTCTTTGCAGTTCAAGAGACTCTCAGGAGTCCTCTCCAACAACACAATTCAAAAGCATTAATTCTTTGATGTTCAGCTTTCTTTATGGTCTAAGTGTCACATCAGTACATGGCTATTGGAAAAACCATAGCTTTGACTATACAGACCTCTGTCAGCAAAGTGATGTATTTCATTTTTAATGTGCTCTCTTGGTTTACCATAGCTTTTCTTCCAAGCAGCAAGCATCTTATAATCTCATGGCTGCAGTGTGATTTTGGAGCCCAAGAAAATATAATCTTTTACTGCTTCCACTTTTTCTTCATCTATTTGCCATGAAGTGATAGGTCTGGGTACCATGATCTTAGTTGTTGTTGTTGTTGTTTTAGTGTTGAAAATCCCCTTCCTTGATCCCAGCCTTCTTGTGGTGAAGGGGTTTGTGTAACTCAATGAAAGTATCAGCCACACTGTGCAGGGCCACCCAAGACAGACAGGTTGTAATGAAGAGTTCTGAAAACATGTGATCCATTGGAGGAAGGCATGGGAAATCACTCTAGCATTCTCGCTTTGGGAACCCCATGAAGAGTATGAAGATGGCAAATCCTTTCTTGTTAACATTTTATGTATTGTTAAATATAAAAGCAGTATCTTAAAAAAAAAAAAAAAGATAAAACAAAACGAAGTGGACAGTCTACTATTCCTAGCATTATTACTATGGAGAATAAAAATATTCACATTTACAATATGGTGTCAACTGAAAAAAAAAAAAAAGCACAACATAAAAGTTGAGAGTTATATTTTATTCAGTGGGCCAAATGGAGGACATAAGCCTCAGACACATCATCTCAGATAACTCTGAGAGACTGCTCCAAAGTGACAAGGGAGGGGCCAGGATATATAGGAGCTTTTGCAACAAAGACAAGGTGGTCAGGACATAAAATAATTACTATTAAAGAAAACCAGATATCATAATGTAAGAAATGTAGTGCTTTTCTGTGTATGGGAAGATGTAACAGCCTGGGTTCATTTAAATTATTTATCTGCTATGCATCTAAGCTATCTGTGACCAGTATCTATTCTTTCTAATTTTGAGTTTCCGGCCAGGGAGCAGGGGTTGGGGGGCACTCCAGGTTTGATTGCTAAATGGCAGGCATCTTGTTTCTATCTTTTTCCCTTAGGGCTCATTGTAGGGTGACTGTAATGTGATGGCTTGATGGCTGCAACAGCTTTTGCTTATTGATGTGACAGGCAACATTTTTCATTTACACAAAGCTTAAACCAATTTTTGTAACATATTTCATAACTCATAATTTATCTCATTTAATAATTCAACTCAGTGATGTGCTAATGAAAAAAAAATAAAATATAGACAATTTTGTATTATTTTCTAGTTCAAAATTGCCTTATCAAATTATCTCTCAAGAAATTTGGAGAAATTATTCTCTACAACAGTTAGTCTCTTCTGCTTACCTACTCTGACAGGCTGAAGGGAGGCCATCTTTTTCATATACTTGTTAGGAACAAAATATACATCAATAGAAATAAACACATAAACAAAACAATGAACAGGCTTGTAGGAGGAAGATAAAAGGGATAATTTGGCCCTGCAGAAATAAGAGTAGTACCTCTCTTTGTGTCTCAGAGTTTTTAGAATCAAATGAGGAAAGTATTGCTCAAAATTCTCCAAGCCAGGCTTCAGCAATACGTGAACCATGAACTTCATGATGTTCAAGCTTGTTTTAGAAAAGGCAGAGGAACCAGAGATCAAATTGCCAACATCTGCAGGATCATGGAAAAAGCAAGAGAGTTCCAGAAAAACATCTATTTCTGTTTTATTGACTATGCCAAAGCCTTTGACTGTGTGGATCACAATAAACTGTGGAACATTCTGAAAGAGATGGGAATCCCAGACTACCTGACCTGCCTCTTGAGAAATCTGTGTGCAGGTCAGGAAGCAACAGTTAGAACTGGACATGGAACAACAGACTGGTTCCAAATAGGAAAAGGAGTAAGGCAAGGCTGCATATTGTCACCCTGCTCATTTAACTTATATGCAGAGTACATCATGAGAAACACTGGGCTGGAAGAAACACAAGCTGGAATCAAGATTGCCAGGAGAAATATCAATAACCTCAGATATGCAGATGACACCACCCTTATGGCAGAAAGTGAAGAGGAACTCAAAAGCCTCTTGATGAACGTGAAAGAAGAGAGTGAAAAAGTTGGCTTAAAGCTCAACATTCAGAAAACGAAGATCATGGTATCCAGTCCCATCACTTCATGGGAAATAGATGGGGAAACAGTGGAAACAGTGTCAGACTTTATTTTGGGGGGCTCAAAAATCACTGCAGATGGTGATTGCAGCTATGAAATTAAAAGACGCTTACTCCTTGGAAGAAAGGTTATGACCAACCTAGATAGCATATTCAAAAGCAGAGACATTACTTTGCCAACTAAGGTCCATCTAGTCAAGGCTATGGTTTTCCCTGTGGTCATGTATGGATGTGATAGTTGGACTGTGAAGAAGGCAGAGCGCCAAAGCATTGATGCTTTTGAACTGTGGGCTTGGAGAAGACTCTTGAGAGTCCCTTGGACTGCAAGGAGATCCAACCAGTCCAATCTGAAGGAAATCAACCCTGGGATTTCTTTGGAAGGAATGATGCTAAAGCTGAAACTCCAGTACTTTGGCCACCTCATATGAAGAGTTGACTCACTGGAAAAGACTCTGATGCTGGGAGGGATTGGGGGCAGGAAGAGAAGGTGACGACACAGGATGAGATGGCTGGATGGCATCGCTGACTCGATGGACGTGAGTCTGAGTGAACTCCAGGAGATGGTGATGGACAGGGAGGCCTGGCATGCTGCGATTCATGGGGTCGCAAAGAGTCGGACATGAGTGAGCAACTGAACTGAACTGAACTGAACTGAGGATGCCCCCTGAGTCCTTATTACACTTCCTGGTTTCGGCTGTGTGAGAAACAGGTAATTCCTTTCTTTTTTGTGTAATCTCTCTCAAATGACTTCCTGTTATGCCTACTTCACTGTAATGCAACATATGGATTACTAAAAATAATTGCAGTATGCAAAATCATCAATAAAAAAAGGAACTGATGGTAAGTGTGAAGTTAGAAGCAAAACTCCTCAAAAACTTCATCAACAACACAAAAAGAAAAGTAGGAACTAAAAAAATAAATAATTCCCTGTTTTATACATGCTAAACAGTCAAGAAAATATTCATGTCATAATAGATACTGCAGTTACCTTGTGGAAAAAGAAAAGAATTTTCTGTAAAGGGACATAAGATGGATTAAATCTTGTGACTTATTGTTAAATGACAGAAACAATATACAAAGTGAAATGTTTTACAGACTTAAAGCCTGAAACTTCTTTGTTTTTATTTTTGTTTGTTTGTTTGTTTGTTTTGCCTGTGAGGGACAGGTCCTTCAAGGGTTCTCTTTATAGGAGATATTTTCTTCATAAAAATTTAAAAAAGAAATATATGATTCATAGCCATCTTCAGTAACTTTCTGTATAAATTCTGGAATTTCTTTTACAGCTTTTAATCTTAAATCATGGCTTTGTTCAACAGCTGAAAACTGGAAATTTTATTGATTTTTTGAAATCACAAACTGGTATTAATAGAAGCCACTTCTGCAGGATTTGGAAATTTCTGTTTAAAATCTTATTTTATAAATAGTGCTTTATATTTGATTATGGAAAAGTTTTTCTGACTTTTTAATGTTTGGTCTTCAGTATAAGTGCAACAATCATTCTATTACTTCTATTTCTTTATGTCTTGCTCTTACTGACTTTGCAGTGCTTGACGTCTTTCCAACCACGATAGTTCTTTTGTTTACATGGCATTGTCTCCGATGGTCCCCAATGTACATTCCCTGCATGCTTATTGTTTGAAAGCTATCACATGTTCATTTATTTCAAAACGTTTAATTATTTCCAGCTTCTTTCCAATATTTAAGCTTTTTTTTTTTCTTTTTAATAAATTGGTCTGTGTTTCCTGATCAGTACACTGAGATATGTTTGGTATGTTGAATGAGTCTCCAAAAATGCACAAATAAATAAATATTAAAATGATCCTTTTGCATAATGCATGTAATGAATAGTGAGCCAATAAAAGAGAATGTTTGAGGTATGCCTGTAACTTGGAAGGGTTAATTTTAAATTTACACTGGATCTGCTTCTGTGACTTTAACCCTTTTTTTGTTATTATGAGCATACATAATACCCTACAGCGTGAGCAGCCTACCTCTGAAGAACCTGAGGGAAGTGATACCAGCCTGAGGCTTGCCATTCTAGGGATATTTGCAAGGATTGAATAGTGTTTTACTTTATTTTCACTTTCCCCTATCTCTGATCCATAAAAGAACCTGGCAACTAGGCCCTGACAAGATGGTTATTTTGAGGTGCTAGCCTGCCATCTTCTCAGTCAGCTGTCTCCACAATTAAAGTCTCTTCCTTGCCTCAACACCTCATCTCTCGAATTCATTGGCCTGTTGTGCAGCGAACAGAGAGAACTTGGACTCAGTAACATGCCCACGTACTCATTTTGTGCATTCCTTTGTGGTTCAGTTCAGCTGGGTACATTTTTTGTATTCACCCAGTATTTCTTGCACATAAATTTGCATACAAGCCAAAGGAAGTTCTTTTTTTTTTTTTAATTTAAATTTATTTACTTTAATTTTGCATTGTTTATAAATCGCTTCCTAATAGATGGCATTGGGACACATATGTGTTTCAAAATAAGTGTGATGGAAGAACTGAGTGTACTTGAAACATGAAGTATCTTTAGTAAGACACTTAACCTGTCTATTTTTGTAAGCAAACATAACATGTGGCATTAAAATATATTTTCTAAAATTGCAATTATATTTAAAAGTTAAGTAGCCAGCTTTAAGAATAAAAATGATCTAATTTAAATTTTCAAGAGTTTTGGAATATGCAGTGTTAATGTGTCAGGGGAGTGTGTAATTTC
This sequence comes from Budorcas taxicolor, assembly GCF_023091745.1. Classification (NCBI taxonomy): domain Eukaryota; kingdom Metazoa; phylum Chordata; class Mammalia; order Artiodactyla; family Bovidae; genus Budorcas; species Budorcas taxicolor. Next base: position 3,112,497 of record NC_068924.1, on the reverse strand, counting down.
CTTGGTTCTGTCTTGTTGCAACAAAAATTTGAAGCAATGGACAGACTGGTGTTACAGCCCTCAGACTGACCAGTGTTACAGCCCTGTGTAATTTCCTTGGATGGATCAGTGTTACAGCTCCATGTTACAGCTCAATTTTATTTAGAAAGTAAAGGAAAATATATTCTTGAGGTGTGAGGGTGGGGCAACCCAAAAGACTCAAAGAGAAGAGAAGCCCCGGTCCAATTTTGGCTCCTCTCTTTATATGTTTTTTTCCTGCTCCCTGCAGCCTGCCCTATGTAAATCGGGCTAGCAAGGAATGCTGTTTGTTTTACCTGAGGTTCTCACTCTGCCCTCTGACCTTCCTTTGTTCTATTTTCTCTGGGTTTTACCTTTGCTTGTCTTTTAGCCACTCCCATTTTGGACTCCTTTTTTCTATTCTAACTACCTAACAGTAACTGATTGTCCTTTATACATAAACAGGTTTTCTTCTATGGATAAAAAGCCCAGACTCCCAAGATTGCCTTCTGTATCTGAATTATCATATAACTATGTAACCTTAAGTAAGTTACAATAAATGATTGCTTTTATTATCTGTAGAGTAAGGATTAACTCTTTCAGCTGACTCGAAGGGAGAAAATCATAGTTTAAAAGTATCTGTTTTATTCTAAGTAAATAAAAATTGATTCAAGACATTGTGTTTATACAATAAAAGATAGTGTATAATAAATATAGCATCAGTTCAATTCAGTCGCTTAGTTGTGCCTGACTCTTTGAGACCCCATGGACTGCAGCACACCAGGCCTCCCTGTCCATCACCAACTCCTGGAGTTTATTCAAACTCATGTCCATTGAGTCAGTGATGCCATCCAACCATCTCATCCTCTGTTGTCCCCTTCTCCCTTTAATATTTCCCAGCATCAGGGTATTTTAAAATGAGTCAGCTCTTTGCATCAGGTGGCCAAGTATTGCAGTTTCAGCTTTAGCATCAGACCTTGCAATAAAGATTCAGGACTGATTTCCTTTAGGATGGACTGTTTGGATCTCCTTGCAGTGCAAGAAACTCTCAAGAGTCTTCTCCAACACCATAGTTCAAAAGCATCAATTCTTTGGCTCTCAGCTTTCTTTATAGTCCAACTCTCAAATCCATACAAGACTACTGGAAAAACCATACCCTTGACTAGAGGGACCTTTGTTGACAAAGTAATGTCTCTGCTTTTTAATATGCTGTCTAGGTTGGTCATAACTTTCCTTCCAAGGAGTAAGTTACCATCTGCAGTGATTTTGGAGACATATATGTTTGGAAGCATATATGGAAATAAAGAAATATTACTTATTTTAGAATTTACCCCCTATTCTGTCTTACCACATTTTAAGTTCTTCATGTTGAAATACACCATTAAGAGAGGGACCAGAAACAAATAATAATAAATACCAAAAATCCAATGAAAATAAATTCTGTTAGTATTGAAATAGATCAGAACTTGATAAACATTTTCTTTAATGGAACAGATTAAGTTAAATATTTAAGGCTTTGTCAGCCATACAGTCTCTGTTGCAAATCATTAAATCTGCTATTATACTCAAAAACAGTCACAGAAAACAAACAAACAAACAAATGGCTACAGCAGTATTCTGATAAAACTATATATTTATAAAAACAGATGGTGATCCAGATTTAGCTCAGATGTCCCCCAGGAATAAATCCTTACAAACTAAAAAATAGATTTTTAGAATACCTACCTTTTAATTATAGTGTTAATCTATCTAGAGATGAATAAAGAATATTTCAACAGTCCCACATTTAATTTTATAATATTAGCACAATATTAGCACATCATTAGATTATCCCTGATGGTTTAGTTGGTAAATAATCCGCCTGCAATATGGGAGAATCAGGTTTGATCCCTGGTTGGGAAGACACCCTGGAGAAGGAAATGCAACCCACTCCAGTATTCTTGCCTGGAGAATTTCATGTACAGAGAAGCCTGGAAGGCTACAGTCCATGGGATTGCAAAGAGAAAGACACAACTGAATGATTAGCACTTAAGATTATTTCACTAATTTCTAAAGACATTCTGTTCTACTGGTTGTCAATATTGGGAAGATTATTAAACATATCTGTGAGGCAGAAATCACTAGGCAGTTTCATTTTACTAAAAAGAACTGACTTGGCTTCTGCATAGATGGATCTATAATAATTATTACATATAATACTTGTATTTCTGATTAAGTGAATCAAGTCAGTGATTATATATGTTATTTTCTAAGACATTAGCATATTTTGCCTAAAGGACATTCCAGGCTTTGTACTAATCTAACAAATTTTAATATTTATTAATATTTACCAGGTTTTTGAAACCTCAGAAATAGTGCCATGGTAAACTGGGAAATTCTTTGTTTCAAAAGGAATTGTTCTGTGCAATGTTAATTAGTAAACAGCATTCCAGCTTTCTACCTACTAGATGCCAAGAGTGCTCCTGCAGTCAAAACAATCAAAACTGGCGCCAGATATCATGGGAAAATATAAATTGAGAACCAGTGACATTTACTCAGAAATTATATATATATACATGCATATACATGGTATTTAATGGTTCAGTTCATTCGCTCAGTCATTTCCAACTCTTTGCAATCTCATGAATCACAGCACGCCAGGCCTCCCTGTCCATCACCAACTCCCGGAGTTCACTCAGACTCACGTCCATTGAGTCAGTGATGCCATCCGGCAATCTCATCCTCTGTTGGCCCCTTCTCCTCCTGCCCCCAATCCCTCCCAGCATCAGAGTCTTTTCCAATGAGTCAACTCTTCATATGAGGTGGCCAAAGTATTGGAGTTTCAGCTTTAGCATCATTCCTTCCAAAGAAATCCCAGGGTTCATTTCCTTCAGAATGAACTGGTTGGATCTCCTTGCAGTCCAAGGGACTCTCAAGAGTCTTCTCCAACACCACAGTTCAAAAGCATCAATTCTTCAGCGCTTAGCCTTCTTCACAGTCCAACTCTCACATCCATACATGGCTACTGGAAAAACCATAGCCTTGACTAGATGGACCTTAGTTGGCAAAGTAATGTCTCTGCTTTTGAATATGCTATCTAGGTTGGTCATAACTTTTCCTCCAAGGAGGAAGCATCTTTTAATTTCATGGCTGCAGTCACCATCTGCAGTGACTTTTGAGCCCCCCAAAATAAAGTCTGACACTGTTTCCACTGTTTCCCCATCTATTTCCCATGAAGTGATGGGACCGGATGCCATGATCTTCATTTTCTGAATGTTGAGCTTTAGGCCAACTTTTTCACTTTCCTTTTTCACTTTCATCAAGGGGCTCTTTAGTTCTTCTTCACTTTCTGCCATAAGGGTGGTGTCATCTGCATATCTGAGGTTATTGATATTTCTCCTGGCAATCTTGATTCCAGCTTGTGTTTCTTCCAGCCCAGTGTTTCTCATGATGTACTCTGCATATAAGTTAAATGAGCAGGGTGACAATATGCAGCCTTGCCTTACTCCTTTTCCTATTTGGAACCAGTCTGTTGTTCCATGTCCAGTTCTAACTGTTGCTTCCTGACCTGCACATAGATTTCTCAAGAGGCAGGTTAGGTGGTCTGGTATTCCCATCTCTTTCAGAATTTTCCACAGTTTATTGTGATCCACACAGTCAAAAGCTTTGGCATAGTTAATAAAACAGAAATAGATGTTTTTCTGGAACTCTCTTGCTTTTCCCATGATCCAGCAAATGTTGGCAATTTGATCCCTGGTTCCTCTGCCTTTTCTAAAACCAGCTTGAACATCATGAAGTTCACGGTTCATGTATTGCTGAAGCCTGGCTTGGAGAATTTTGAGCATTACTTTACTAGCATGTGAGATGAGTGCAATTGTGCAGTAGTTTCAGCATTCTTTGACATTGCCTTTCTTTGGGATTGGAATGAAAACTGACCTTCTCCAGTCCTGTGGCCAGGGCTGAGTTTTCCAATTTTGCTGGCATATTGAGTGCAGCACTTTCACAGCATCATCTTTCTTCAATTTGAAACAGCTCTACTGGAATTCCATCACCTCCACTAGCTTTGTTCGTAGTGATGCTTTCTAAGGCCCACTTTACTTCACATTTCAGGATGTCTGGCTCTAGATGTGTGATCACACCACTGTGATTATCTGGGTTGTGAAGATCTTTTTTGCACACTTCTGTGTATTCTTGCCACCTCTTCATAATATCTTCTGCTTCTGTTAGGTCCATACCATTTCTGTCCTTTACCTAGCCCATCTTTGCATGAACTGTTCCCTTGGTGTCTCTAATTTTCTTGAAGAGATCTGTAGACTTTTCCATTCTGTTCTTTTCCTCTATTTCTTTTCATTGATCTCTAAAGAAGGCTTTCTTATCTTTTCTTGCTATTCTTTGGAACTCTGCATTCAGATGCTTATATCTTTCCTTTTCTCCTTTGCTTTTCACTTCTCTTCTTTTCAGAGCTATTTGTAAGGCCTCCCCAGACAGCCATTTTGCTTTTTTGCATTTCTTTTCCATGGGGATGGTCTTGATCCCTGTCTCCTGTACAATGTCTCGAACCTCATTCCATAGTTCACCAGGCACTCTATCTATCAGATCTAGGCCCTTAAATCTATTTCACTTCCACTGTATAATCATAAGGGATTTGATTAAGTCATACCTGAATGGTCTAGTGGTTTTCCCTACTTTCTTCAATTTCAGTCTGAATTTGGCAATAAGGAGTTCATGATCTGAGCCACAGTCAGCTCCTTGTCTTGTTTTAGTTGACTGTATAGAGCTTCTCCATTTTTGGCTGTAAGAATATAATTAATCTGATTTTGGTGGTGACCATCTGGTGATGTCCATGTGTAGAGTCTTCTCTTGTGTTGTTGGAAGAGGGCGTTTGGTATGATCAGTGCATTTTCTTGGCAAAACTCTATTAGTCTTTTCCCTGCTTCATTCCATATTCCAAGGCCAAATCTGCCTGTTACTCCAGGTGTTTCTCAGCTTGCTACTTTTTCATTCCAGTCCCCTAAAATGAAAAGGACATCTTTTTGGGGTGTTAGTTCTAAAAGTTCTTGTAGGTCTTCATAGAACCGTTCAACTTCAGCTTCTTCAGCATTACTGACAGAATGTAGTCCACTGGAGAAGGGAATGGCAAACCACTTCAGTATTCTTGCCTTGAGAACCCCATGAACAGTATGAAAAGGCAAAATGATAGGATACTGAAAGAGGACCTCCCCAGGTCAGTAGGAGCCCAATATGCTCTTGGAGGTCAGTGGAGAAATAACTCTAGAAAGAATGAAGGGGTGGAGCTAAAGCAAAAACAATACCCAGCTGTGGATGTGACTGGTGATAGAAGCAAGTTCCGATGCTGTAAAGAGCAATATTGCATAGGAACCTGGAATGTCAGGTCCAAGAATCAAGGCAAATTGGAAGTGGTCAAACAAGAGATAACAAGAGTGAACGTCGACATTCTAGGAATCAGCAAACTAAAATGGACTGGAATGGGTGAATTTAACTCAGATGACCATTATATCTACTACTGCGGGCAGGAATCCCTCAGAAGAAATGGAGTAGCCATCATGGTCAACAAAAGAGTCCGAAATGCAGTACTTGGATGCAATCTCAAAAACGACAGAATGATCTCTGTTTGTCTCCAAGGCAAACCATTCAATATCATGGTAATCCAAGTCATACAAGTTATGAATGCTTAAATGGCTGACAGTCAGTGAAAACTCTACAGTTCAAGGCTCTGGTGAGCTTTCCTAGTCAGCAATACTTTTCCTGTGTTGTTAGACATTGTTTCTAGAAGAATCATTTTTTTTTACCATTCCACGGGGAGAGGGAAACCTGAAAGCTTGTGTCTGTTTTCCCCTATACTTGATCTCATGTGCCTTTTCCCTTTTCTGAGTTTACTCTGAATCCTTTGACTGTAATTGTAAATATGAGCATAACAGATCTTCTGAATGAATTATATGAGTTCTAGTTCATCTTCAAGCCTGAGAATGGCCTTGGTGATCCATAATGGAGAGAAAATTTTAATAATGATTATAAATGCACATAGTTTCAGATGAGTTATACATTTAACTACTACAGTTAACTGTATTTATATTATCAGTATTGAATGGAGCAAGAACCTGTGGGGCTCCTGGGTGTGGAAACCTTTCCATATCCTCTGTTTCTTGTTTGTAGGGAATAGACTCCAGCCTCCATGACCTTCCCTGAGTTTGAAAGGGCAGAATCTTGGGGCTGGTTCACTGGGATGACCCAGAGGGATGGTACAGGGAGGGAGGTGGCAGGGAGGTTCAGGATGGGAAACACCCATGGCGGTTTCATGTTGATGTATGGCAAAACCAATACAATATTATAAAGTAATTAGCTTCCAATTAAAATAAATAAATTTATATTAAAAAAAGAGAGAGAATCTAACAGCTGCTAATCACGGAAGGGAGGGCTTCCTCAATGGCTCTGCAGGTTAAGTACCTACTTGCAATGCAGCAGACACAGGAGATTCAGTTTCAACCCTTGCGTTGGGAAGATCCTCTGGAGAAGGAGATGGGAACTCACTCCAGTATTGTTTCCTGGAAAATCGCATGGACAGAGAGGCCTGTTGGGCTACAATCCAATGGAGTCGCAGAGTCTGAAATGAGTGAGTGACTAAGAGCCTAAGTATAAGCACAATCAGAGAAGGAAGGGGCAAGGGAGGAGCACCCAAGGAACAGTAGTGCAGCCTTGGAGCAGGGTCCTGGTTCCACTTCAAGCAGTACACACAACAACACCTTTTAGTTCTTCTTTAGAACTAAAACTCCCACAAATGGAAAATGTTAGCTTTCTTCACTCCAGAGATCAGTTTGATAACCTCAAGAAGCTCATCAGGAGACCTCTTGAGGCCAGATTAAAAGAATGTAGGTCCTGTACACCCCCTCATCCTTATCAGCAACCTTGCCCTTGAATCACTGATATAAAATTTACAAAATCCTCCTGGCTTAGGACACACAATTTTTCAAGCTTTGTGTCTCCCTGTGTCTCCATTTGTCTGGAAAAGTAATAAAGATTTTCTCTTATACTTCACCCAAAACTCTGTCTTTGGGATTCAATTCAGCACCAGTACACAGAGGCAGAGTTTTTGCATTGATATTGCTCGATATTTTTTGTAATGTCACATAAAATAGGTACTGGAATACTTATTATTATCAAATATGATAACAATTTTGATGTCAATGATAAAAACTAAAGATATATGAACTTAATATCAGATTCTGGAAATATTTTATAACATATTATAGAGCAGACAATGAGCATAGTGGGAACAGGCATTATAGAATAGATATCTTTATAACTGAAACACCTAACATAGCACATGATACATATAAATGCTCAATACTTGTTTGTAAAACTAAATGAGTTCTAAGAACCTAAAAAAGAAGGTATCACAAGGGATTAGCATAGTTACAGAATCAACATGGAAGCATAACCTCACTCTATTAGTATTTTAAGTAAAGTGGTATCTAGTAAGAATGGTCAAGCAGAGAAAACTCACAAGATGATCTGTATTTCAGAAAAGTGTTAAAATTTCTCATGATTTATTTTTTACCAGTTGGAGAAATGTAGGCCAGATGAGAGAAAAATCAAGTTTGGTCAGAGTTGGGTGACATTACATTTAGATGGTTGAATTACATCTCCTCCACTGATCACTTAAAAAAAAAGAGTGATCATTTAGACTCTGTCCTAAGCCTTGTCCTATGTAACCCTTTTCTCATTGACTTGGATAAAGAAAAAAATGTATGCTCATAAAATTTTCAGGTGACAAAAAGCTGAGAGAAATGATTAATATACTGTATATCAATCAGTATTTGAAAAGTCCTCAACAGCAGTTTATGTGGAAAAGATGTCAGGATTTAGTTGACTGCCAAAATCAATCAGCTGTGACTGTCAGAGAAGTTAAATATACGTGGGTTGTATATAAATTCAGTGGTACAGATATGTGTGCAAACATGTGCATATGCCTGTGTGCTTCACTCATGGCTGTAGGAAATTACCTCATACAAAATCAACGGAGCTAATAGAACCCATACAAAGAGGTTGTCTTAACTCAAAATTCATGGGTTTTCTCTTACATGTCAGCTATTCTCATACTTTTGATCAACCATGCAGTACATAATCACCATCTTTAAGATTCAGCAATTTCTAAGAGTCCTAGTGTGACCAAGAAAGCTGTTATCCTAAATGGCTTTATTAATTCAGGAAAGTAAATTGTCAAGAGGTATTAGGGCTCATCTCAGTAAATACATACTGAACTGTTTTCAGTGATCTATTTTAGAAAGAATTTTGTGTTAGTGATTGCTTCTAGATCAGAGGGATGGAGAGATGAAAGGCCTGTCACAGGACCACCTGCAAGAAGACATTAAAAGCAGGAAGATTATCTGAAATGTCTGATCTAAAAAGAAAAGCTTGCTTGAGAAAGGGAGAGGAACAGCCTCTCCTTATCACCTTAAAGGATATAAAAATAATAAGCAAATAGCTTTGACAGTCATAAGGAAAAATAAAATTTTAAAAAACGTTGGAACATGAGAATTTCTAGCATGTGAGTTTCTTCTCTGATACTCATCCCCTCTGTGAAAATCTCTGTGTCTCACAGACTGTTGTGGGTCCTCTCCCTGTTACCTTCCTGTGCACGTGTCTACAGGAGCTGTACTTTCTCTAAAACAGGATGCCTTTCTGTGGATTATGACTTGCTCTCAGCTGAACTTGAGAATATAATTACCTTTGCTGATAGGAGACTGGGAAATGGATCACAGGTGAAGAGCATAATAAGGTGCTGAAGTAGGTGGGGAGGAAAACTGCCCCTGAATACTTCAGTAAATGCAGGGGATACTTACTTCTCACTCCATTAAAAGTTACCAGAATATTTACTGTGGCTGTTTGACTTTAATGGAATACAATGTGTAAGAAAAGTTTGCATAGGGTGATAAGAGCTAGATCCTGAGAAAGACAAACAAGTATGGGTTAATTGAAATGATTAAGTACCAACACCCCACTTTAATATGACAGCAAAGTTAGGCCCTAAATGGTGCTTGATAGGAGGGGCCAGTTTCATGTACTTTAAAATAATAGCATTATTATTATTACAAATGTTAAGTATAACTTATTGATCCATGATTTACCAAAGATAAATTATATATATATTATTAATATAATAAATTATAAATAAAGCATAATTCTCAGTAGTATAGTGGGGTTATAATTGCTACTTCAAGCTGTCAGAATGAAAGTTAAAATTTTAGAATGTTCTTCTATCCATACCAAATTATTTGAGTATCTAATACATACTTGGGATTAGAATATTATTTTAATTCATTAACCTCTTAGAGTTGAGAGTCTAATGGGAAAAGAGAAGGAAGTATATCTTCAATGAACATATACCAACAATAAAGTGTAATTAACAACATCCCTAGTTTCTTCAGTGACCTGGCTCATGAAGAGAGAGAAGAAGCATGTATGTGTCATAGAGAGAGAGATGGAGATAAAGAGATGGAGCTAGAAGGAAAGAGAGACAAGAGAGATTGAGACTGGCTTGTTAATTACTTTTAAAATGAAATTAGCTTGTGACTGAAGCGACTTAGCAGCAGCAGCAGCAACAGCATTAATCACTATTCAATAAAATGGAATCGCTCAGTCGTGTCTGACTCTTTGCAACCCCATGAACTGTAGCCTACCAGGCTCCTCCATCCATGGGATTTTCCAAGCAAGAGTACTGGAGTGGGTTGACGTTTCCTTCTCCAAGTGATCGTCCCAATCCAGGGATCGAACCCAGGTCTCTGCATTGTTGACAGGCACTTTACCATCTGAGCCACCAGGGAAGCCCACTATTCAATAAGGTAACTTCAATAAGCAGAACTCTCATTCCTTCATTGCAGCTGATTTGGCTTTTAGAAGATAGGGGAAATAGAATTTGGAAAAGGAAGACAATTATATAAATAGCTTAGTTAAAAATAGTGGTGAGGTTTTACCTAATTAAATGCAGTCTGCTAGGGTTCATTTCAACACTGTCTTAGGCCAGTTTTCTGGAAACAGACTATGAACTGGGAATTTGAAAGGGGGCTTTTCAGTGAGCACAGTCAGCAAAGTGCTTGAGGAGGTGAGGAAAAATCATCTGAGTGGAGGAAGAATTTGAACTACATTTCCACAATTCAGTTATCATAGATCCCTCAGTTGATCTCACATTGGGTTTAGGGGCTATGATATCTCTTTAGAAAGAAAGGGGCCCAAACTTTGCCACTGGTTCCATTAAACAATTGTTGGATATGGGCTCCCTTTAGGAAAATGTTGTAACCTTGGTGAGGGAACTTTCTTCAACTAAAGCAATTTCAAGGGAATCACATACCTGTGAGCAGCTAGCAGTTAGCAGCTTAGGGAATAGGAGGTGAATGTAAAGAAAGGGAAATCTGGCCTGGGCATCACAGCATCCACCACAAACATCTAGATGAATCCCATTCACTAGATTATCATTCAACATTCCCAGAATTTGCTTCTTTAGACAGAGTACTTAAAAGCCTTAAAGAGGCATGCAAGCAGACTCAGTCACTTGTGTCCGAGGGACTCTGCAAAGCTATGGACTATAGTCCATCAGCCTCCTCTGTCCATGGGATTCTCCAGGGAAGAATACTGGAGAAGATTACGATACCCTCCTCCAGGGTATCTTCCTAACCTGAGGATCGAACCCCCATCTGCTGCATTGCAGGTGGATTCTTTACTCACTGAGACACCTGGGAAGACTTTTAAAGAAGCATAGCTCCTCAACTCAGCCTCTAAAAATTCAGCAGAAAACTCAAGTATAGAGTTTGTAATTGACAAGCATTCAGAGGTAGCTCAGAAGATGAATGGCACAAGGAAATGGAGAGATTCTAAAAAGAGTATTGATCACAGAAAACAAACTCTTGTAAAATTATTGTGTCAGAGGGGACAAATGGGAGAGGTCTGCTTGATTTTTTTTTTTTTCCCTAAACCAGCTTTCTGAGGAGCAGCAGACAAATTACAGAAGATACAATTAAAATTAATTCAGTCCATGGGGTCTGCCTCTATTCCACCTAAATAACACTGAAAAGCCAGGAGCAAGCAATGAGAATTCATAATTTCACAACTTAAAATAAACCTATGAAAATCATCAGAATGATACACCTACAAGGAGAGAGAGGTGTGTGTGTGTGTGTTTTAAAAGTATCTGGTTTCCTTGGTGTGTATGCCAAGCAGTGAGATTGCTGGGTCATAAGGCAGTTCTATTTCCAGCTTTTTACTCAGCCATTAAAAACAATACATTTGAATCAGTTCTAATGAGGTGGATGAAACTGGAGCCTATTATGCAGAGTGAAGTAAGCCAGAAACAAAAACATCAATACAGTATACTAACGCATATATATGGAATTTAGAAAGATGGTAATGATAACCCTGTATGCGAGACAGCAAAAGAGACACAGATGTATAGAACAGTCTTTTGGACTCTGTGGGAGAGGGAGAGGGTGGGATGATTTGGCAGAATGGCATTGAAACATGTATAATATCATATAAGAAACGAATCGCCAGTCTAGGTTCAATGCAGGATACAGGATGCTTGGGGCTGGTGCACTGGGATGGCCCAGAGGGATGGTATGGGGAGGGAGGTGGGAGGGGGTTTCAGGATTGGGAACACGTGTACACCCATGGCAGATTCATGTTGATATATGGCAAAACCAATACAATATTGTAAAGTAATTAGCCTCCCATTAAAATAAATATATTTAAATTTAAAAATAAAAATAAAATAAAAGTATCTGGTGCAATTCAAAATGAAAGGAAAAAATTATTAGAGCCCAAGAAATAAAGGAACAAACAAGACTTATTGGAAAGGTAGCATTTCTAAGAAAAATAGCAGATACTTCTAAAGAAACAGATATTGCCAAAAATGTTCTCTAGAAAGATTTTGCTCAACAATCCCTAATTAAAGCTTGCATATCTAGATGAGAGATTGATGTCTTTATAAATGCACTTGAATACTGTGAAATATATTTATTAGGATACATTTCCATTGTGGAATTATTGCAGACTGCTCTGTTTTATAAAGTTACATAATTGTACACATCCAATTTATATTTAATACCAGGATTTAAGTCTTTTGAAAATGGAGTCACGTGGAGATAACTGCATCTTACAAACTTAGAAGAGCAAAGAAAACTTCAACGAATTATTTGGTAGAGAGAAAATGCTATAGAGTGTATTCCATATGGTAAAATAGTTACATTTCTTTTGCTCTGGAGTCTGGATGTCTGGGTTCAGATTCCACATTTACCACTTACTAGGTGAGTTCAAACAGTTACTTGAACTCTAGACTCAGTTTGCAAATCTGTAAAATGGGGATATTCTTTGTAATATTCTTTGTAATTATGGAGCTTATTATAGTGTCTAGTACATTGTAATCATTCCATGAATGACAACTATTATTGTTATTACTATTAATTTTTGTGGTGAGCAGAAGTCTTAGCAAACTTCCTTAGAATAAAAATGTCTTAGAAAAATAGATAAGGAGGAAGAATGAGAGTTTAGTGAGTGTAATCAATGAGGTTTAGTAAAACAGAGATACTTCAGTCATGAGAAAGTATGAAATATGGATTATTTATTCCTAGAAATGAGTTTATATCATTATATACATACATATTTTCAGTAGTTTGATGGCTTAATGATTTGGTGGCCCTAATGGTTCTTGACATTTGACTATACTAACAGTAAATATTTATTAATTGCCTGCTATGTTTCTGCTGCAGTTCTTGGCACTTTACATATTTAGATCCAACTAAGTTTTCCTCCAGTTTTTTTTTTTTTAAATCAGGTAAACTGAAATCCTATTTCAAGTGGAAAAAAAGTATGATGAGTGTTTCTAGTAACTTGAATATTATTAAATTGGGAAGTCAAAATATAATCTCAGACACATTGACTCTAGAGATTATGATCTTAAATAGTACACTGTTTTATAGTGTATCTACTTGCATGTGTGTTCAATGCAATGTAAAACATTGGAGAGTAAGCCTGTAATTCATGAAATCAATTCAAGAGGATAAAGTTATCTGACCTTTATTGATTCTCTAGTACTACTAGACTGTCACTAGATATAAAATAGTATTTACAGTTCTACCTCCTGGTAAGGTTAATAAAGGGTGAAAATTAAGTAGGGTTTTAGATTTTCCATCCTAAAGGAAATCACTCCTTAATATTCATTGCAAGGACGGATGCTGAAGCTGATACTCCCATACTTTGGCCACCTGATGCGAAGAGCTGACTCATTGGAAAAGACCTTGATGCTGGGAAAGATTGAAGGCAGGAGGAGAAGGGACGACAGAAGATGAGATGGTTGGATGGCACCACCGACTCGATGGACATGAATTTGAGCAAACTGTGGGATTTGGTGATGGACAGGGAAGCCTGGCGTGCTGCAGTCCATGGGATCGCAAAGAGTCGGACATGAGTGAGTGACTGAACTTAACTGAACTAATACTCATTCCAAGTGCTGAATGGCTTAGGTGGTCAATGGGAAACATGGGAACTGTGATTACATGCACAGTACCTATCAATGGTTGGTGGCTTATCACATAATTATTAGAATCAATTGATGAGAAATAAGAGTATCACAATCAACATAGTCTAATGGACCAACTATCAAAAGCATTGAATTGGCAGCCACTGGTGGGTAACAGTAGGATCCCGTCATAAGAGTTGACATCATTCTTCCACTGTCTTATGGTCACACACATGGAAACTCTATTTTTAAATATGAGGGTATTTCCTCCCCCCCAAATTATTTTTTTTTAAACTTTTGTATGTTAGCTAGGGCTGAAATAACAAAGTGCCACCAACAATGAGCCTTACAAAACAGAAATACATATTTTCACAATTCTGGGGGCTAGAAGGCTGAGATCAAGGTGTTGGTAGGACTAGTTGCTTCTGAGATGTCACTCCTATAAATGGTCTTCTCTCTATACGTGTATATTCAAATTCCCCCTACTTATAAGGGCACCACTCTCCAAATAGTCACCATTATCTCCGAATAGAACCATGCTTTGAAGTACTGCAGGCTAAAACTTCAGTGCAGGAAGTTTGGGGAATTGAGCTATACACATTAGTAATGGAATAAAAATATATTCTACAGTCCACATGATAACAATTATTTTATATTGTCACCCAAGCCTACATGCTACTACAGTCCAGTAGAAGACTCAAATTGAAAGAAGTAATTCTAAACTTTGCTAAACACAGTCTACAAATGAGCCAGATACACAAAAGTGGGGTAGAGTTTCCTTCTCATGTAGCATTTCATTCCTTCGATGGGGGATGGAAAAGAGGAAAGCTTCACAAATTTATATTTTACTCACTATACCTTTTGGAATCAAAGAAGAATGCTCACACTACACACACACACACACACACACACACACGTGCGTGCACGCACACACACACACACACAAACAACACAAGATGTCTGACTTCATTGTCGTTTTTATGAACATCTAATAAGCCTTTTGTTTTTCACCTAGTAGTAGCTATGGTTGCATTTACCATATTTTCTGAAAGTCATTGGTCAAAGCCTTTCAGTCTTACCAATCTAGAATATAAATAACTGGGTACTAGAGTCCCTTGGATTGCAAGGAGATCCAACCAGTCCATTCTAAATGAGTTCAGTCCTGAGTGTTCTTTGGAAGGAATGATGCTAAAGCTGAAACTCCAGTACTTTGGCCACCTCATGCTAAAAGTTGACTCATTGGAAAAGACTCTGATGCTGGGAAGGAATGGGGGCAGGAGGAGAAGGGGACGACAGAGAATGAGATGGCTGGATGGCATCACTGACTCGATGGACGTGAGTCTGAGTGAACTCCGGGAGTTGATGATGGACAGGGAGGCCTGGCGTGTTGCAATTCATGGGATCACGAAGAGTCAAAAATGACTGAGTGACTGAACTGAGCTAAACTGAACTAAATTTGTAACACATTAGGGTCATCAAAAAATTACAAAATAATGGAATATAAAAGGCAAATCCAAATTGAAGGTAAAAAATGGTGATAAGAAACCCAGAGTATAATTTCACTTAACAATTCCTTATTAATCAGTGTAATCATAGATGAACCATTCTTCATATACCTGAAATGTTTTTCTCCACTATTTCAGCCCTGTACTTTATTTTTGCCCCTTAATTTTACTGTGAAGGAAAGAACAGACAACATAATTTTCATATTCTCCAGGGGACCATGACTAGAATGTTATTATTTGAATAAAGATACAAAGGGTAAGCATGAGCCTAAATTAAAGCTCCAGTGAATATTGTGGGAATCTTGATAGGCTTAAGAAAAACTATTTTAAAATCTCACCTTTTAGTCACATTACTACAAAAATAGAGACAATAGTGTTAGATATCTGTCATGTATCTATTCTAGCCTCAACAATTATTCCATCATGACAATTTCTTTTTTCCTAACCATACTCACACTCTTTGTCCTTTGATTATGCAGAAGTGAGTCTCAGGAACTAAAACTTTTAAAAATAAATATTTCAGTATGTAATTCTAGAATATAACGGCTTTAATAAATATAACTACAACAGTATTAACATGTTCGTGTAAATAAAAATAAATTCACTTTTTAGTAGATTTATTTTTAGAGAAATTTTATGTTTACAGTATAATCAAAAACAATGTACAGAGATATCATATATATTCCCTGTCCCACTCACGCACAATATTTCCCACCAGTGATACATTTAGTACAATTGATGAACCTGCCTTGACATATCATTATCACTCAAAATTTATACTGTGTTTCACTCTTGGTGCTGTTACATTTTATGGCTTTGGACAACTGTATAATGATATGCAACCATAATTACGTTGTCATACAGAATAGTGTCACTGATCTAAAATTGCCCTGTTTTCACCTATTTATTCCTCTGACCTCACAATCCCTGGCAACCGCTGATCTTTTTACTGTCTCCATAGTTTTACATTTTCCGGAATGTGACAGAGCTATAATTACACTGTATGTAGCCTTTTCACATTGGTCTTTATTACTTAGTGGTGTTCATTTGTTTCTTGTATGTCATTTCATGGCATGATGATTATTGGCTTTAAGTGCTGAATGTTAGTAATATAATGTATAATAGTGATAATATTATTAAATGTATGCTATGCATAAAATAATTTCTTCTTAAAATAAAATATGCAGTCAGTTTACATTTTTATTTTATTTATTTATTGTATTTTACTTTATTTTACAATACTGTATTGGTTTTGCCATACATCAACATGAATCTGCCATGGGTGTACACATGTTCCCAATCCTGAACCCCCCTCCCACCTCTCTCCCCATACCATCTCTCTGGGTCATACCAGTGCACCAGCTCCAAGAATCCTATATCCTGCATCGAACCTAGACTCAAGATTCGTTTCTTATTTGATATTATACATGTTTCAATGCCATTCTCCCAAATCATCCCACCATCTTCCTTTCCCACAGAGTCCAAAAGACTGTTCTATACATCTGTGTCTCTTTTGCTGTCTTGCATACAGGGTTATCATTACCATCTTTCTAAAATAAAATATATAGTCAGTTTACATTTTTAAAATTATCACATATATATTTGTAATATTTTAAAAGTCAAATAAAATCCATATATTGCAAGTGGTTGAAATGCAGCTTAAATCTCTCTCTCTCTTTTTTTAAATTCAGAATTACATGTCTCTCCTGCAGTCTCTTTTTTACTGTCATTGTTTTTGTTGAGGAGATTTAGAAATATGTTGTAGCAAGTTCTCACATAGGCAGATTTTTTTCCAATTGCCCATTGATAACAGAAAAACAATTGCCTGAGATACCTATCACCATAAATATTTTTCCTAGAATGCAAACAGCAAGGAAAAATAATACAGAGGAATGTCTAGGATGTAGAAGATTGTCTGGAACACTAAAGGAAGAGCCTGTTAATAAAACAAACGTACATCACAGACACATGGATTAGAATCTTGATTCTGATGATTAAGAGCTTAACATTGGACAAGTTTTTGATATTTTTGTTCTCAACTTCCAGGTATGTAAAACTGCACATAAGTACATAATAGTTGGATTGCTGAAAACAGAAGTTTCTTTTATTATTGCTTGATTTCTTTTTAAAAGTATTTTTAATTTTTCATATTATTTAATTTTTTAAATTTTAGAATTTTAAATTATTTTTTAAACTGTGAAAGCTGCCAGAGAAAATGTACAATTCCTACAGAGTGATAACCTTGACAGCTGGTGTCAAAACAATCATATAAAACAAATTATCTTTAAAGAAGAGTATAGTGGAAATATTTAGTGATGTTGAAGGCTTGTGTGGAACATTAAAATAAATAACCTGTGGCTGAGAAATAAACAAAGAAACAAACAGAAATAATATGGTTGAGATGTTTGCTTTGGGTCAATAGAGCCAAAGTTAAATTTCAACTTTGCATATACTTTCTGTATAGATTTTGTAAGTGCATTGACTGATTTTTAATTTCCCTCATCTTTCAAATGGATATAATAATATTTACCTCATAGAGATGATATCAAGGTTAAAAGAAAGGAATTAGTAAAAAACATTGAACTAATTTGCTTCGTAAAGTTCACAACTGTCAAAAATATGATTAGAGGGAAGAGTCTCTGTGAAGGATATATAAATTAAATGTTCACCTATTTATCTCAACTTTCCTTTGTGTCTACTTGTATACATACATACAAATGCCAGGTTGGAGTGACTACAGTTACAGTGAATCTATCATTTGAAATAATTCATTTTCAT
This sequence comes from Budorcas taxicolor, assembly GCF_023091745.1. NCBI lineage: Eukaryota > Metazoa > Chordata > Mammalia > Artiodactyla > Bovidae > Budorcas > Budorcas taxicolor. Next base: position 3,094,713 of record NC_068924.1, on the reverse strand, counting down.
GATCCCTAAAATGTTTTCTTCACAAATATTTTATAGCTGCCTAATTGATTTACAAAGTTTTTGTTTGGTTTGTTTCATTTTTAAAGAAGGAGGAAAACAAAGTCAGAAAGAAATACAGAGGAGCTTGCACTCCTGCTGGTGAAGTTTTATTTCCTTGGCTGGGGGCAGATGTGTGACTGTTTATTGTTTTCTATGTCTACAATACTACATAATAATTTTAAAATTATTATTCAACTATACTTAGATAGCACTCAGAAATGGTAAGACTTTTAAAAATTATGGAATAATTTAGTTTCAAGTTAGAGATAATGAAGTATAGAGGTGGGCAGAATGTATTAATAAAAAAATGATATGACTATTGATTATAAACAGTTTCATTTCCTCTTTCTGTGCTCTTTATTTATTTAATATCCTCTCTTTCCCATACACTTGAGCACTTCTCTTCCTTTAAGGATATTGTCTCTTTTTCTGTTGCTAATGTTATATTGGTTGATTAATTTAGGGAATAAGGTCAATAATATTTAGACTAGATACTATGCTTCCCATACTGCAGCAGTGATTGGCTGGAGCTAGCTAGTGGAGACTTCTTAGCTTGCAGGAAGTTGGAAAAATTTTTACATTAAATTCCAAATATTCATATATTTTCTTAGTCAAGCCTGTATTGAAAAGAAAAATTGCTCACTGACTGTTATAATGAATATTTTTAGTGTCCAACTTAACATTTTAATGAATGATAAAAGTCAGGTTTTATATATGTTTTATATGCATGTTTCTCTTACCTCATTCAATTTTTTCATAATTATTAAGGCAAATTCTGATAGAAATTTCTGAACATATTTCAGCAGATGGAGAAATGCTCTGAGTTTTCCACTAGCCTTTATATTCATTATATTTTTGAAGATCATAGTTCATGATTACTTCAGAATGAATTATCTTTCTATGCTTATTCATTTGCAGTAACTGCTGCATTAAATGTTTTAGATATACTTTTTTATAAGAAGTAAAACATTTATTTGAGATCAGATCATTTGTTATTTCCTGAAAACATTTATTTTTGCCAGTTAGAATACACTTTATGTTCTTCTGGTAACAGAACTTCACTTTTGCTTTGGGTCCTAATCATGTAGCCTGTATTACATAATTTAAGTCATTCCCAGAGCTAGACATGAACTGAAGATTAAACCAATTGGTAGATTTCTTCCATATGACCACAAATGTTCAAAAATGGGTCCATGACTTAGGTCAAACCAATCAGAATCAATAAGCTGAATGTGGAGTTTTGAGAGTGAAATTCTAGAGCAGCAAAATCCTCATGTGACAAAGAGGAACTCTTTGATAATAAAACAAAGAATAATAAAAAAATATAAGAGATGGAGAGACAAACTATATTACTTTAACATTGTTTGAACCAATGATCAACCAACCGTGTCTGAAGTTGGCATATTCCTTTTGTCCCAAAATCATGCTGTTTTGATTTTCTGTTTGATGTAGCCTCCAAACCAGCATCTATGTTCTTGGCACATATTCAGAATAATGCAGCAAAACTTTAAGATAGAGTCTAATTAATCCTTTACTACCTATTTAACCTGAGTCACTTTAGTCCTCACTCACTATATATATAAAATGAAAATATTTAATATTATGTTTTATTATTTTGTTCAGTTAACTAAATATTCTACTATTCTGCTCAACATTTTGTTAGATCACCAGAATTTTGAAATGCTATATTCACAACATTAGGTACATACTGAAGAGTCTTTCATGTCATGGACAATTTCCTTTGATGATCCCCAGGGACATCAAGGTGCAAATGTTATTCTCAGCTCCTGGCAGAAGAACTAGTTCTGTGATGACTGATCTCAGTATGTCTCTGACCTCTAAAACTGTGCATATCTGATGAATGGCATCCTAGGAAACAAGGCTTGACACATTTGCTTCTTTGTCTGAAATCAGTTGAGAAAAAAAAAAAGTTAAAATGCATTTTAGGGATGCATTGTGGTCTTTCGCTTGGGTTAATTGAAGAACAGTGTATTTATTTCTAATAAATAATTCACTTCCTGAATTGGTTTTTAAGCAGAGAGATACATTTGTGTTTCCAGAGGTATAAGCAAGAGTGATGATTGAGAGCTTAATATAGACATAATCTCTAGCTTTCACTGATTAGTTCTCCATGGATTTTTGCCAGGGATTAATGTACAGCTGCAAAATTTGCATGGTAATCCTTGGCTATACAATTTGATGGCAGACATTATTTAAGTTGTGTCCGTAAAACTAATAAGGATATAGCATGCATCATGTATTGATTTACACCTTCATATGGATAGATAAGCAAAGAGAAGATAATAACCTAAAGTTACAAGGAAGTCAACACAGAGATAAAATCTGACAGTAGGATATCTAAGTAAGAAAATTGGATTATAATCCAATCAGTGAAGAGTGGCTTCAAGGAAGTGATGGGATATGAGTTGAAGCTCAAATACGGAGTCGGATTAGATGAGAATTAGGTGTTCCTATTAGGAACAGAGAAGACAAGGACAATGTAAACAGTAAAACTGTGAGCAGTAGATAAAGCCTGGTGGAACAAACTCGTCGTGATTGGAAGAAATATGACATAAAGCTAAAATAAAACTGGTGTAGAACGATGTGAAGGATGTGTTAGTAATGTGAAAGAATTTTGAGATTTATCTATAAGTGATAAATACTTTTTATTGGTTTTAGGCCTTTGCAGGTAGTTAATACCAAAATAATAATAATAATAATAATAATTCAACTTGACAAGCACTGGTTTTGCTTCTAGAAAAACAGGTAAGTGAACATTGCATAAGTCTTTTCATCAGAATAGCCAACTCTAAAGTGAGAATATGGAGTAGAAAATGGTCAGTGTTCCAGTCTCTTGTGTGGAAATGAAAGAATTAAATTTTGCAAATTTTAAATCATCTGCTGGGACCAAAGGAAGACAATGTTCATATCACACCCCTTTAATTAACTGTAGGAGGAAAGGCAAAGTTATATAAACATGGCTTTGGACTCCAAAATCACTGTAGATGGTGACTGCAGCCATGAAATTAAAAGACGCTTACTCCTTGGAAGAAAAGTTATGACAACCTAGATAGCATATTGAAAAGCAGAGACATTACTTTGCCAACAAAGGTCCGTCTAGTCAAGGCTATGGTTTTTCCAGTGGTCATGTATGGATGTGAGAGCTGAACTGTGAAGAAGGCTGAGCGCCAAAGAATTGATGCTTTTGAACTGTGGTGTTGGAGAAGACTCTTGAGAGTCCCTTGGACTGCAAGGAGATCCAACCAGTCCTATCTGAAGATCAGCCCCAGGATTTCTTTGGAGGGAATGATGCTGAAGCTGAAACTCCAGTACTTTGGCCACCTCATGCGAAGAGTTGACTCATTGGAAAAGACTCTGATGCTGGGAGGGATTGAGGGCAGGAGGAGAAGGGGACGACCGAGGATGAGATGCCTGGATGGCATCACTGACTCGATGGATGTGAGTCTGAGTGAACTCCGGGAGTTAATGATGGACAGGGAGGCCTGGCGTGCTGCGATTCATGGGGTTGCAAACAGTCAGACAGGACTGAGAGACTGAAGTGAACTGAACTTGGGAGGAACACCTGGAACTGGCCTGTAAGATAACATTACACATAACTGTTGAAATGCTTTATACTTATGGCAAATCAAAGCTTCAAATAATAAAGCATAGAATGGAGGTGCTTAGGAAACAGCAAGAGTAAGCACATGAGTATGCCATTTAGCAGATGGAATTAAAGGAAATGATCACAGACCTCTTTAAGATGTACAACAGTAGTAATGGGTCAAAAGCAAATAGCAGGCTTATAATGGAGTTATCACATAGACCAGAGATCAATGTTGGCTTGAGAAATGAATAGATATTAGTCAAGCAAAGGTTAATATTTGGACAGAGAAGATAAAGTGTGTTCCAGACAGAAGTACGGCATGAGAGAAGATGTAAGATGAATGGAGACAACGGTGCATTATCTGAGTTCCTCTGATGGCTCAGTGGGTAGAGAATCTGCCTGCAATGCAAGAGACACAGGAGACAAGGATTCAATCCCTGGGTCGGGAAGATCTGGAGGAAGAAATGACAACCCACTCCTGTATTCTTACCTGAAAAATCCCATGGACAGAGTAGCCCGGAGGGTAACAATCCAAAATGTCACAAAGAATTCAGTACAACTGAGAGACTAAGCACATGGTGTCTTACAGAAACTGAAAGGCATGAATTGTGTCTTCTAATGAAACTGGAAAACATGGGTCTAGAAATGAGTAGCCAAGTGCCAAGGCTTGAAAGTTTCATGGCCAAAATAATAAGCACTTTCCCAAGTGATAGAAAAATAATAAATGCTAACCACAGAAAGAATTGTTTCCAAAATTTCTCTATCTGTACAAACATGCTATTATTAAAAACTAGTTTATTGGGTAATTTCAGTTCAGTCAGTTCAGTCACTCAGTCGTTTCCGACTTTGCAACCCCATGGCCTGCAGCATGCCAGGCCTCCCTGTCCATCACCAGCTCCTGGAGTTTATTCAAACTCATGTCCATCAAGTCAGTGATGCCATACATTCATCCCATCTTCTGTCATCCCCTTCTCCTCCCGCCTTCAATCTTTCCCAGAATCAGGGTCTTTTCAAATGAATCAATCCTTCGCATCAAGTGGCCAAAATATTGGAGTTTCAGCTTCAGCATCAGTCCTTCCAATGAATATTCAGGACTGATTTCATTTAGGATGGAATGGTTGGATCTCCTTGCAGTCCAAGGGACTCTCAAGAGTCTTCTTTAACACCACAGTTCAAAAGCATCAATTCTTTGGCACTCAGCTTTCTTTACAGTCCAACTCTCACGTTCATACATGACTACTGGAAAAACCATAGCTTTGACTAGATGGACCTTTGCTGACAAAGTAATGTCTCTGCTTTTTAACATGCTGTTTAGGTTAGTCATAGCTTTTCTTCCAAGGAGCAAGTGTCTTTTAATTTCATGGCTGCAGTCTCCATCTGCAGTAATTTTGGAGCCCCAAAATAAAGTCTCAAACTATTTCCACTGCTTCTGCATCTATTTGTCATGAAGTAATGGGACCGGATGCCATGGTCTTAGTTTTCTGAATGTTGAGCTTAAAGCCAACTTTTTCACTCTCCTCTTTCACTTTCATCAAGAGGCCCTTCAGTTCTTCTTCGCTTTCTGCCATAAGTGTGGAGTCATCTGTGTATCTGAGGTTATTGATATTTCTCACAGCAATCTTGATTTTAGCTTGTGCTTCACCATTCCAGTATTTCAGCTAGTGTACTCTTCATAAAAGTTAAATAATCAAGGTGACAATATACAGCCTTGACATGCTCCTTTCCCTATTGAGAACCAGTCTGTTGTTCCATGCCCAGTTCTAACTGTTGCTTCCTGGGTAATTTACTCTACCTAATAAAATGTATATTATCCTTTATTTGCTATATTCAACCTAAAACTTAAGCCAATAAATACATTTTATAAAAATGGAAAACTTTAATTCTGGCACCTTTTTTAAATACCTATTTAATTAAAAAGAGTTATTAACTGCCTTCTCTGTGGGGGAAAAAAAAAATCTGTGCTAGTTACTAGAGATACACAGATTAAAACATTAATCAGATAAAGTGCGAAGTCTGAAAAGTGAGATCAATTTATAGACAAGTCATCTAAAGGGGCAATTGCGTTAGTAAAAAATGGAAAAGGAAGTAACAACAGTGCTCGGAGTTCTTTGGTGCTCAGTTTAAATACTGATTTGTGGGGAAAGATCTCTCAATGGCAATTTGGTAGAATATTTGATGAAAAGTCATATAAGCATTGAGAATAAGCTTGCAAGTTGAAACTAATTTAAAAGAACAGAGGAAAATCATGAAAAATATAAACACTGAGATCAGATACGAGTTGAAATAATTAGTAATGTGCCAGGCATTCTTACATACAACAAAGAATTAGAGCATATTTCTTGCCCTTATGGATGCTACATTGTAATGAGAAAATGGATGTAATTAATGAATAATTACAGTATCAGAAATATTAAAATTTATGAAGAAAAATAATTGTGTTAGCAGTTAGGGAATACTGGGTTTTATGTCAGGAAACAGTCTCTCTCTGACATTTGAATAAAGACCTCCAAAAGCTAATGGAGCCCTGTAGGCATCTGATAATATGATAGTGGTGCTGACTGAGTTTAGGGAAAAGCGAATGCATTGGTACTGAAGGAGATCAGATCTTTAAGGGTCCATATAAAGCCCAGGGCTCAATCTCAGGTGCTCACCTAAGTTAAGGTGAAATAACCCAAAGAATCCATATCAGTAAGCATACATTTCAAAAACTATTTCCTTCCCCAAGCAAAAATTAAATGAATAAGATCGTAGACATTAAAACCAAAGAAGATTGCAAAGAGGACTGGGTCCTGCTGCTTCAAGTTGCAGATGACAAAACTGCACACAGAGAAGCAAAAATCATTGGCAGAATGGAGCTGGTACTAGAAATTAGGTCCTTTCAATGATAGGCAGTTTGTTCTTTCCTATTATCCCTGCTGACACACACAAAGCTCCCAGGGGTTGTCTTGCTATAACATCTAGCTTAGTACTCAATACAGTAAGCTGCATGATTCACTACCTTCTTCAAAGTGACATGACAATACAGAACCTTTTCATCATTTTTTTAAAATATAAATTTATTTATTCATCATTTTCTCCATGAAATATTACCTATAATTTATTGAAGACAGAAAAGCAAATTTTTATACAGTAAAACTGTTTTATCCTTAGGCTTTCAATAGGGGTAGCATAAAAATATATATTTTTTTAAACTAAGGAAATTTGGGTATCACTTTTGGAAGGAACTCAGCTACTTTCAAAAAAATATTGCTTGATAGGTTCACTTCAACTTTCAGAGATCACTTAAAAGCTGACTTTTTTTCTTATTTTTGAGTTTTCTGGAATATGAAACAATTTGCTATCTTCTATTCTTTTAGTTTTTATTTGGATTTTATGAATTTGCTACAAGACATCTTTTCTTAGCAGGGTTCTTTGAATCATTTGCACCTCATAAAAGCCCATTATTATTGTCTCATTCCCCAGCTACTATACTTGGGCCAGGATATTTGCTGCTGACATGCTTTTGTGACCCTTGTAAAGCTCATGGCCTTTAACTCTCCTAGCTCTGCTATTCCAGAAAATATTAATGTGTATCTGTCAATATATCATCAACAGTAAGTGATCTTGGCACAGGCATTGCTGTCTGAAGTTAATCACTATATTTCTGCTGATGTCAGTCTATCTATAGCCTTCAGATATATTTGCATTTTTGCATTTTTTTTAATGTTTGCAAACATGTTTTGTTATAAAATTTTGTAAATATTCTTAAAGAAAAAGAAGTGATAAATGGTAATAGCTTCTTTCCTTATCCTACCTAAAAATAATAATAATAATAACTCATAGTACAGTTTAAGTATAATATTAGTAAGAGTCAATTCTGATAATTCAATCCTAAAGGTAAAGACATTTTCTGTAGAAAGGGAAAAGCACATAAGCAAATGGGAGAGACATTGTGAAGAATGAATTTGTTTTCTTCCCAATTCTTAGTTTTAGAAATGACAGTGCAATTGCCATAGCAGTGAAGTTTGTCATTTTTTTTTACATATTTACTTTCCTTTTTCCTAAGAGTCCTTTATCTATGGGACAGAGGTTTCACTTACAGTAATACATTAAATTGTTTTACACTCATCCCACTAATGTTCTGTGCTGTGCTTAGTTGCCCAGTCATGTCAGACTCTTTGTGATCCCATGGGCTATAGCTCACCACGTTCCTCTGTCCATGGGGATTCTCCAGGCAAGAATTCTGGAGTGGGTTGCCATGCTCTCCTCCAGGGGATCTTCCCCACCCAGGGATGGAGCCCCAGTCTCCCGCAGTACAGGTGGATTCTTTACCCTCTAAGGCACCAGGGAAGCCCTCTAGGTGGGGTCTAGTTCCCTCACCTTGAATCCAGGCAAAGGTTGTAGACTACATGCCCAACAGAATACTGTGAAAATGATGTCACTAATTTCCACACCTAGATTTAAGAAATTTAAGTGGGTTCTACTGCCTGTCGATTGAATATTCATCTTGGTTCCGAGCTGCCATGCTCTGAGGAAGCTTAACTAGTCTTTAAGAAAAATTCTTGTAGGAAGGAACTGAAGTATGTTATAGTCCAAGCTGAGGTCCCAGCTGACAGTCAATGCCAATTTTCCAGCCATATGAGTGAGCTCATCTTCAAAAACCATCTTTGGGCTCCGGTCAAGCTGGAGTAAATGAGCCAGTAATGAGATCCTCATACCAACACCTGCACAAATGTCAGGATTAAAAAAAACAAACAAAAAAAAAGATTCTATGGTTTTAAGTAATGAAGTATTGAATGTTTTTTATGTACTAAAAGAGTTCCCATTCATGAACATATACATAACAGTCAGACTTGCTATGTCTGTAAGAGTGTTCTGTACTTGCTTACACTAAGGGACTATATTCTCCACAAAGCCATTTACATGGACTTCCCCAGAACAGTGTTAATCTTCCTTTAGAGCAGGTGGATTAGTTACTAGAAAATAGTAATATGAGTGAAGAAATTTGCACTAAATCTTGAATGGCTAATTGTGTGTTTAAGCCACTCTGAAAGCTTTAACCAGCAAAATTTTAACAAACAAAATAAACTGAGAAGCATTGGGAATACGGCAAATATTTTGTAATAACTGTAAATGGAGTTAATCTTTAAAATTTTATTTAAAAAGGTTCAATGTGTGATACAGGGTGCTCGTGGCTGGGATGACCCAGAGGGATGGAATGGGGAGGGTAGTGGGAGTGGGGGGGTTCAGGATGGGGAACACATGTACACCTATGATGGATTCATGTCAATGTATGGCAAAACCAATACAATATTGTAAACTAAAATACATAAATAAAACTGAAAAAAATATTTAAAAACTAAAAAATAAAAAAAGTTGTTTCATTAGATTTCAACAAAACAAAGAACACATAAAATTTTCCCCTTCAAAAATAAATACAATATTGTAAAGTAATTAACCTCAAATTAAAATACAGAAATTTATATTTAAAAAATAGAAAAATAAATTTAAAAAAATATTAGAAAATATGGGAAACAATATTCTCAGAAAGGGTAATATTCTAGAGTATACACAAATATGGATTGTCCTTTGTGTTTTGAACCTCTAAACTGAACTGATTTAACTGATTTAATTTAACTGATTTGAACTGATTTAATCCTAGATTAAATCGAGGATATACATCTTCTGTTAGTTACTAGGAAAGAGGTGACATAGTGCATTGCATTGTATTTTAAATAACCCATTGTTCATCCTCAAGACTAGTTTGTATGTTTCTATAAAGTAGGAATGAAGTCTGCTTCACCTATATATTTTACCACACAGCTAATAAAGGGAATTTTGTACAATTCAGATATTTTAAAAAATATATTTATGTGAAACAATATGTAGCATTCTGTACACATGTTTACTACTTGTTTTTTGTTAAAATGTCCAAATATCATGAGACATCAACATAAAACAGTTGTTAAATGAATTATATATATATATATGTACACACATATACATGTGTATGCAAGCTTATGTTTATATGTATGCACACACACACATATATATACATATGTACACATATGTATAGATATTTATGCATCTGGATGCAGAGGCCCCACAGAGACTAAGCACACATACTTTTGAATGTTTGAGTATCTCCTGTGGAGTCATGGGTCAGCAATGGCCTGCCACAGGGCAGGGGCACTGGATGCAGCAGACTTGGGTCACCCATCATGTGGCATAAGCCCTCTTGGAGGAAACTGCCATTAGCCCCAACATAGAGCTGCTGGGGAGATGACCCACAAACTGCAGAAAAAAATTACACCAAAGAAATTCTCACACTGTTAAGAAACTTCAAGGACCCACAAAAGATCCAGCACGGGGGATATGAAGATCCCCACTGGGGATCCGGCAAAAGAAAGAGAACCCCCAGGGAATTTGACTTTGGAGGCCAGCAGGAGACTAAGCAAAATTTGCCTGTGAGTGTCCAGGGTTCTCCAGTGGAGGCATGGGTCGACAGTTTGGCCTCAGGTCAAACAACAGGGAGGGAATGCAGCCCTGACCATCAACAGAAGTTTGGATCAAAGAATTACTAAACATGTCCCTGCCCATCAGAACAAGACCTAGTATCCCCCACAATTAGTCCCTCCCATCAGGAAGCTTCCATAAGCCTCTTATCCTTATTCATCAGGATGCAGACAGATAAAAAACACAATCAAAGAAAACCAACTAAATTGATCACATGAATCACAGCCTTGTTTAACTCAATGAAACTATGAGACATGCCATGTAGTGCCACCCAAGATGGATGGGTCATGGTGGAGAGTTCTGACAAAACATAGTCCACTGGAGAAGGGTATGGAAAACCACTTCAGTATTCTTGCCTTGATAAACCCATGAACAGTATAAACAGGTAAAAAGATATGACACTGAAAGATGAACTACCCAGGTCCGTAGGTGCCCAGTGTGCTACTGGGAAAAATGGAGCAATAATTCCAGAAAGAATGAAGAAACGGAGCCAAAGCAAAAATAATGCTCAGTTGTGAATGTGACTGGTGATGGACATAAAGTCTGATGCTGTAAAGAACAATATTGTGTAGAAACCTGGAATGTTAGGTCCATGACTCAAGGTAAATTGGAAGTGGTCAAACAGGAGATGGCAAGAGTGAATGTTGACATTTAAGGAATCAGTGAAATAAAATGGACTGGAATGGCTGAATTCAATTCAAATGACCATTATATCTACTATTGTGGGCAAGAATTCGCTAGAAGAAATGGAGTAACCCTCATAGCTAACAAAGGAGTCCAAAATGCAGTACTTGGGTGCAATCTCAAAAATGACAGAATAATCTCTGTTCCTTTCCAAGGCAAACCACTTAATATCACAGTAATCCAAGTCTGTGCCCCAACAACTAATGTTGAAGAAGCTGAAGTTGAACAGTTCTGTGATGATCTACAAAATCTTCTAGAACTAACCCCCCTCCACCAAAAAAAAAAAAAAAAAAAAAAAGCTGTCCTTTTCATCATAGGGGACTGGAATGCAAAAGTAGGAAGTCAAGAGCTACCTGGAAAAACAGACAAGTTTGGCCTTGGAGTACAAAATGAAGCAGGGCAAAGGCTAATAGAGTTTTGCCAAGAGAACACTTTGGTCATAGCAAACACCCTCTTTCAAAAACAAAATAGATTACTCTACACATGGACGTCACCAGATGCTCAACATCAAAGTTCAAATTGATTATATTCTTTGTAGCCAAAGATGGAGAAGCTCTATAAAGTCACCAGAAACCAAGATCAGGAGCTGACTGTGGCTCAGATTATGAACTGCTAATTGCCAAATTCAGACTTAAATTGAAGAAAGCAGGGAAAACCACATTCAGGAATTATCTAAATCAAATCCCTTATGATTATACAGTGGAAATTACAAATAGATTCAAAGGATTAGGTCTGATAGTCAGAGTGCCTGAAAAACTGTGGATGGAGGTTCATGACATTGTAAAGGAGGCAATGATCAAGACATCCCTAAAAAAAGTAAATGCAAAAAGGCAAAATGGTTGTCTGAGGAGGTCTTTCAAATAGCTGAGTAAAGAAGCTAAAGCCAAAGAGAAAAGGAAAGATAATACCTATCTGAATCCAGTGTTCCAAAGTATAGCAAGGAGAGATAAGAAAGCCTTCTTCAGTGATCAATGTAAAGAAACAGAGGAAATTGATAGCATGGGAAAGACTAGAGAAAAGACTTCAAGAAAAATAGAGATAACAAGGGAACATTTCATGCAAAGATGTACAAAATAAATGACAGAAATGTTATGGACCTAACAAAACCAGAAGATATTAAAAAGTGGCAACAATACACAAAAGAACTATACCGAACAGGTCTTCATGACCCAAATAACCACGATAATGTGATCACTCACCTAGAGCCAGATATCCTGGATTGTGAAGTCAAGTGGGCCTTAAGAACCATCACTACAAGCAAAGCTAGTGGAGGTGATGGAATTCCAGCTGAGCTATTTCAAATCCTAAAAGATGCTGCTGCTATAGTGCACACTCAATATGCCAGCAAATTTGGAAAGTTCAGCAGTGGCCACGGGGCTGTAAACGTCAGTTTTCATTTCAATCCCAAAGAAAGGCAATGCCAAAGAATGTTCAAACTACCGTACAATTTCACACATCTGACACACTAGCTTACACGTGAACGGTATTGGATTCGGTATTGGAATTGTGATTTTCAAAGAAGATTTACCTTTGGGACCAGGGACCAGGCTTGATCGCTCAAGAGATTTTCTGTAGCAGAATTTTATTAAAGTATGACAAGGGACAGATAAACCTTCTGACATAGACATTGGAAGGGGGATGGAAAGTGTCCCCCTTGCTAGTGTTAGCAATGGAGTTATATACTTTTTAAATTGGTTATTAAAATAAATTTTTAAAATGTGTCAAGGTTGTAAAGATCTTACTGGACCCAATCTCACAATAAACATTTCAGAGATAACAAAATTAGTCAAAATGTTTCCAGGAAGAATATGTCCTTAAGCAGGATACATTATTACAATAATCCTTACTAAGGAATGTAGACAGAAAATTTGTCCTTTCCTCCTTGAGAATTCCAGACTCTATCTCCTTAAGAGCCCCAGACCCTTTTCTCCTCCTTGAGGACTCCTGACTGTTTATCAACCTGCCTAGGAATTGACTTTCTCAGCAATGCTCAAAATTCTCCAAGTGAGGCTCAACAGTACGTGAACAAAGAATATCCACATGTTCTAGCTGGATTGAGAAAAGGCAGAGGAACCAGAGATCAAATTGCCAACACCCATCGGATCATAGAGAAAGCAACAGAGTTCCAGAAAAACATCTACTTCTGCTTTATTGACTATGCCAAATACTTTGACTGTGTGGATCACAACACACTGTGAAAAATTCTTAAAGAGATAGGAATACCAGACCACCTGACCTACCTTCTGAAAAATCTGTATGCAGGTCAGGAAGCAACAGTTAGAACCGGACATGGAAAAATGGACTGGTTCCAACTCAGAAAAGGAGTACCTCCAGGCTGTATATTATTACCCTGCTTATTTAACTTATATGCAGAGTACATTATATCAAATTAAATGCTGGTCTGAATGAAGCACAAGTTGGAATCAAGATTGCAGACAGATATATAAATAACCTCAGATATGCAGATCACACCACCCTTATAGCAAAAAGTGAAGAGGAACTGAAGAGCTTCTTGATGAAACTGAAAGAAGAGAGTGAAAAAGCTGGCTTAAAACAACATTTAAAAGACTAAGATCATGGCCTCCAGTCTCATCACTTCATGGCAAATAGATGGGGAAACAATGGAAACAGTGAGGGACTTTATTTTCTTGGACTCCAAAATCAGTGCAGATGATGACTGCAGCCATGAAATTAAAAGACAATTGATCCTTGGAAGAAAAGCTATGACGAGTCTAGACAGCAGTTTAAAAAGCAGACATTACTTTTCCAACAAAGGTCCATCTAGTCAAACCTATGTTTTTTTCAGTAGTCACATATGGATGTGAGAGTTGGACTATAAAGAAAGCTGAGTGCCAAAGAATTGGTATTTTTGAACTTTGGTGTTGAAGAATATTCCTGAGAAGTGTCTTGGACTGCAAGGAGCGCAAACAAGTCAATCCTAAGGGAAATCAGCCTTGAATGTTCATTGGAAGGTCTGATGCTATAGCTCCAGTACTTTGGCAACCTGATGCAAAGAACTGACTCATTGGAAAAGACTGATGCTGGGAAAGATTAAAGGCATGAGGAGAAGAGGATGACAGAGGACTAGATGGTTTGATGGCATCACCAACTTGATGGACATGAGTATGGACATTGATGATGGACAGGGAAGCCTGGCATGGTGCCATCCATGGAGTTGCAATGAATTGTCCATGACTGAGCAACTGAACTGAACTGATGCATTCATATATGTATACACACAGCCTGGAATCAACTTTACTGGGAGATACATCAGCAACCTCCTATACCCAGAAGATACCACTCTAATAGCAGAAAGAGAGGAGAAACTAAAGAGCCTTTTGATGAAGGTGAAAATACTGGCTTAAAACTCAACATTCAAAAAACTAAGATTATGGCATTCAGTCCCATTGCTTCATGGCAAACTAATGGAGAAAAAAAGGAGACAGTGATAGATTTTACTTTTGGGGTTCCAAAATGACTGCAAACAGTGACTGCAGCCACTAAATTAGAAGACACTTACTTGTTGGAAGAAAATATGACAAACCTAGACATTGTACTAAAAAGCAGTGACATCACTTTACCAACGTGCATCCCTGTAGTCAAAGCTATGGGTTTTCCAGTAGTCATGTATGGATGTGAGTTGGACCATAAAGAAGGCTGAGCAGTGAAGAATTGATTCTTTCCAATTGTGGTGCTGGAGAAGATTCTTGAGAATCACTTGCACAGCAAGGAGACCAAACCAGTCACTCCTAAAGGAAATCAGCCCTGAATATTCATTGGAAGGACTGATACTGAAGCTGAAGTGGCCACCTGATGCAAAGTGCCAAATCACTGGGAAAGATCCTGATGCTGGGAAAGGTTGAAGGTGGGAGGAGAAGGGAGAAAAACAGAATCAGAGATTGGATGGCATCACCACTCAATGAACATGAGTTTGAGCAAACTCCAGGAGATAGTGAAGGACAGGGAAGCCTGGTCAATGGGGTCAGAAAGAGTTGGATATTACTTAGTCACTGAACAACAATAACACACACACACACAAACATGTATATCTTTTCTTTCCTGTTTAATCCACTGGCTAAAATACTTAGTATAATGTTGAATATGTTGATTAATTTTAAAATTTAATAATCCCCTTGTATGTACTGTGTGTTGTCACTTCAGTTCTGTCTGACTCTTCGTGATCCATGGACTTTATTCCACCAGGCTTCTCTGTACATGGGATTCTCCAGGCAGGAATACTGGAATGGGTTGCCATTTACTTCTCCAGTGGATCGTCCCAACCCAGGAATCAACCTGTGTCTCTTTCATCTACTGCATTGGCAGGTGTTTCCTTTACTGCTAGTACAACTTGGGAACCTTTACATTTCTTGAATAACCCCAACTACGTAGTATTATATGATTATTTTTCTGAATTTCTTGGTTCAAGTTGCTTGTATTTTTTCAATATTTTTACGTCTATATTTATGAAATTAGTCTATGATTTTCTTTTTGTAACTTTCCAGGCATGTTGAGAATCCCATGGACAGAAGAGCCTGTTGGGCCACAGTCCATGGCATCGCAACGAGTCAGACATGACTAAGTGACTAACACTACACTACTACTACAAGTCATGTTTCATTATCAAAGTTAGGCTGTTCTCACAGAACAAATTGAAGTCTCCCGACTTCTAAATTTCTGAGTTAATTATGTGCAGCAATCACCATTAAAATCATTTCATACTGGAGTTTCTTTTTATGAAAGATATGAATATTTTTAAAGAGTCATAATTTTATTCATTATAAAATTTGTAAAGTAGAAACATGTCTCAAGATAATATCATCATATTTGTAGAAACATCCAGAAGAATCTACAGATTAATAATTTGGATAGCAATTTAGTTTAGAAGATTGTTGCATACAGTCTCCATACATAATAATTGTAATATTCAAGATAAAAGACAGAAAATGTAATGATGAAAAAACACATTTAAAATAATGTTGATACTATAAAATACCACTAATAAATTGAATATATTTAAGATATTTATACAGAAAGTTTTAAACATATTTTAAGAAATTTTACAGAAAAATATTAATTAGATATATTATGCAAAGTATTTGAAATAGCCCATATTATAAAGGCACAGATTCTCCCACAATTGAAATATAATTTTATTGCAATTTCAATCAAAATTCCAGTGGTCATGTTCCTGTATTTGACCACCATCTGATATTAATATTTATAAAGATTCTTAAAAGTACAAAAATACCAATCATGATATAGATCAATAAAGAACAGAATAATATTGATAGTGCAGGTAAAGTTCCAGTCTTAAAGGGGTACACGACTTATGACAAAAGTGGAAATAAGAAGCAGAAGTGGGAAGACATATCTGTATTAAAATGTTAGGTTAATGGACTATACACATTTTTTTTAAATGTGAAATTTGACTTTTACTTTACACTTTTCACAAAAGTTAATTCCAAAGAATTTATAAATATTTGTATGGAAGAAAAATGAGCAAAATTTTAGAAAATTATTTGACTGTTGACATAAATCAAAGGTAGATAGAAACATGTTAAACAATCAAAACAAATAAGGCATTGTCTATAAATTTAGTTTGATAAATTTAGCTACATTACAGTTAAAACTTCTGTAATTCAAAATAAGAGTGAAAAGACAATCTGCAGAGTAGACCAGATAATTATAACATATATGACTCACAAAAGACTTGCATCCTAAATTAAAAACTAAAAAAGCTCCTAAAATCCATAAGGGATTTACAAAGAAACCCAATGGAAATGAATAAGAAACAAGAAAGGCACACTACAAACAAGTGATGCAGGGAAACTGAGGGCAGCAGGAGAAGGTGGTGACAGAGAGATTGTTGGACGGCATCAACTCAATGGACATGAGTTTGAGCAAATGCTGGTAGTTAGTGAAGGACAGAGAAGCCTGGCATGCTTCAGTCCATGAGGTCACAAAGAGTTGGACATAACTGAGCGATTGAGCAAAAACAACAATTTATATATATTTTTGTATATGTATATGCATAGGTATATTTTCTTGTTGCTTTAACCATTCTCAGGTTTGTTCCTCTCAGCACCTTCTACCCTTAATTAAAAAAAAAAAATGTAATAAAGGAAAGGCTTAGAACTTAGTTGGTTACACTTAGTAGTGATCTACTTTCAGTCTCTGAAAACAATTTAGCTAAAATAGATAATGGCAGACAGACTCTGACCAATTAGTTTCTTAATGATGTTAGAGCACTTCTTAGGATATTTGTTGCTGTTGTTTGATTATTAAGTAAGGTCCAGCTATTTTTGAATTCATGGACTGAAGCATACCAGGCTTCTTTGTCCTTTACTGTCTCCTGTAGTCTTCTCAGATTTATTTCCATTCAGTCATCCTCTGTTATTCCTTCTCCTCCTACCTTCAATCTTTCCCATCATCAGGGTCCTCTCCAGTGAGTCAGTTCTTCGCATCAGGTGGCCAAAGTATTGGAGCTACAGTTTCAGCATCAGTCTTTCCAATTGATATTCAGGACTGATTTCTTTTAGGATTGACTGGTCTGATCCCCTTGCAGTCCAAGAGACTCTGAAGAGTCACCTCCAGCACCACAATTCAAAAGCATCAATTTATTGGCACTCAACCTTGTTTATAGTCCAACTCTCACATCTGTACATGACTACTGGAAAAAATCACAGCTTTGTTTATATGGACTTTTGCCAGCAAAGTGACACCTCTGCTTTTTAAAGCACTGTCTAGTTTTGTCAGCTTTCCATCCAGGTATCAGTGTCTTTTAATTTCAATGCTGCAGTCACTATCCACAGTGATTTTGGAGCTCAAGAAAATAAATTCTGCCATTCTCTGCACTTCCCCCCTTCTATTTGCCATGAAATGATGGGACAAGTTTTCATGATCTTAGTTTTTGGAAGGTGGAGTTTCAAGCCAGCTTTCCTTTTATTTCTTCTTCAATTTCTCCCGTTAGAGTGGTATCGCATATATGAGGTCATTGATATTTCTCCTGGCAATCTTGATACCAGCTTCTGAGTCATCCATCATTTCACATGAGGTACTTTCCATATAAGTTAAATAAGCACAATGACAAAATACAGTCTTGTCGTATGTATGTGTATACAATAAATGTGTGATAAGATTCTCAATATTATTGGTAACTGAGGGGACATTGACTAAAACTACAATAGGAAAACCTCAGTAACTGACTAAAAGAAAAATGAGAGACAATATGAAAGTTAGCAGAATATCCAGAATCCTCATATTCTGCTACTAGAAGATGAAAGTGTTCTAGTAACTTTCAAATATTCTTTGACTAGTATTTACTAACATACACCAAGGGAGACAGAGACAAAATGGCAGAGTATAAGGATGTGAGCTCACCTCTTTTTACAGACACACCATAATCATAACTAACTGAATAATCAAGGACAAAAAATACTGAAGGCTACCAAAAAATACAACTTAGATTAAAAGTTAAGTAAAAAGCCACAATGAAATGGCAGGACAAGCATAATCACAATAAAATTAAATCCTATATCCACCAGGAGGGTGACCCAAAACTGCAAAATACTTATACTGCAATAGTTCTTCCATAAGACAGAAAGTTCCGAGGTCCACATCAGGTTCTTCTTCTTGGGGTTTGGGCAATAAGAGGAGAAGCCCCCCAAGTTTTGGCTTTGAGTCCAGAGGGATTTATTCACAGGAATTTCACAGGATTAGAGGAAATGGAAATTCTGCTCTTAGACAGAGCACATAATGTCATGTGTGCACCATGACATGGGGAAAAAAACAGGGACCTCATAAAAGACCTGGATGGACCTATCTGCTAGTATTGGAGAACGGAGCATAGACAGGGTCAGCTATGGCTCATTGTGAGGACACTTACAGCTGCTATTTTCTTAAGACTTAGCTCACCAAACATCCTGCAGGCTTCCATGCTGAGATGCCAGAGGCCAGTCAACCAACAAGAGAGGAACCCAGTCCTACCAATCAGCAAACAGGCTTCTTAAAACCTTTCTGAGCCCACAGCTCTCTAGCCACTGTCCTTGACACAACACTACCCAATAAAGGAACAAGACCTAATTCTACCCACCAGTGGATGTAAAGCAGTCCTTCCTATCAGAAATTCTGAGTCATAAGGCCTCTTATGAAGCTTTTCCAGAGGACAGATAGCAGAGCAAGAAAAACTACAATAGTGCATCCCATAGAACAGAAACTGCAATCACAGAAAGTTATACAAAATGAGATGACAGAGGAATATGTCCTAGGTGAAGGAATAAGATAAAACCCTAGAAGAGAAACTAACTGAATTGCATATAGGTAATGTACCCAAAAAGGGTTCAGAGTAATGATAGTAAAGATGATCCAAGATCTTGCAATAAAGAATGGAGGTAAGGATTGAGAAGATACCAGAAGTGTGCAACAAAGACCTAGAAGAACTGAACTGCAAAAAAAACAGAAATGAACAATACAAAAACTGAAATGAAAAATACTCTGGAAGTAAAAATACTCAAAATGAGAATAACTGAGGCAGAAGAACTGATAAGTGAATTAGAAAATAGAGTGACAGAAATCACTACTGGGGAACAGAATAAAGGAAAAGAAAGAATAAAAAGAATATCGCAAAATCTAGGTAACCTCTGGGAGATCATTAAATGCAATCACATTTGTATTATAGGCTATTCCAGAAGGAGAAGAATGAAAGAAAGGACCTGAGAAAATATTTGAGGACAAAATAGCTGAAAAATCCCTTAACATAGGACAGGAAACAGCCACACTAATTCAAGACGCATAAAGAGTTCCTCACAGTCTAAACCCATGGAAGAACATACCAAGACACACAATAATCAAATTGGCAAAAATTAAAGACTAAAAGCTACAGATAATCTAAAAGGGAACTCCCATAAGGTTATCAGCTGATTTCTCAGCAGAAACACTGCAGGCTAGTGGGGAATGGTATGATATATTCAAAGTGATGTTATGCAAGAACCTATAACCGAAAGTACTATAACCAGAAAAATTCTCATTCAGATTTGACAGAAAAACAAAAAACTTTAGAGAAAAACAAAATATATTTCAACACCACTAGATCAGCTTTGTAACAGATGCCAAATTCTATAGATATAAAAGAAAAGACCAAATATAGAACCAAGGTAACTGTAAATGGAAAACTTCTTTGGTACAGGCAAACATACAATAAAGATAGGAATTCATCTGAACAAAAATATGATATCAAAACTAGCAATTATGAGAAAAGGAGAGCACAAGTGTAGGATAATGGAAGTGCATTTGGAATTAAAAGGCCAGCAACATAAAAATATCTTGTTTATTTATAGAATGCCATATCAAAATTATTATTATAACCACAAACCAAAAATGTACAATAGATATATACACCATAAAAGAAAACAGAATCTGAACTTGATAATGAAGTTTCTGGCAAAGTCACAAGTGAAGTAAGAAAAAGAGGAAGGGAAGAAAAAACTTAATAAATCCATAAAAGTTAACAAAGTGGCATTAAGAACATACATAGTGATAATTATCATGTATGTAAATGGATTAAATGCTCCAACCAAAAGATTTAGACTGCCTAGTTCAGTTCAGTTTTGTTCAGTCGCTCAGTCGTGTCAGACTCTTTGTGACCCCATGAATCGCAGCACGCCAGGCCTCCCTGTCCATCACCATCTCCCAGAGTCCACTCATACTCACATCCATCGAGTCCTTGATGCCATCCAGCCATCTCATCCTGGGTCGTCCCCTTCTCCTCCTGCCCCCAATCTCTCCCAGCATCAGAGTCTTTTCCAATGAGTCAACTCTTCGCATCAGGTGGCCAAAGTACTGGAGCTTCAGCTTTAGCATCATTCCTTCCAAAGAAATCCCAGGGTTGATCTCCTTCAGAATGGACTGGTTGGATCTCCTTGCAGTCCAAGGGACTCTCAAGAGTCTTCTCCAACACCTCACTTCAAAAGCATAAATTCTTCGGCGCTCAGCCTTCTTCACAGTCCAACTCTCACATCCATACCTGACCACAGGAAAAACCATAGCCTTGACTAGACGGACCTTAGTCGGTAAAGTAATGTCTCTGCTTTTGAATATACTATCTAGGTTGGTCATAACTTTTCTTCCAAGGAGTAAGTGTCTTTTAATACAAAATCAAAAATCATATATATGCTGTCTATAAGAGATCCAATTCAGATCTATGGACACAGACTGAAAGTGAGGGGATGGCCAGTGATATTCTGCACAAATGCAAAGCAAAAGAAAGCTGGAGTAGCAATACTTAAGATAGATTTTAATATAAAGATAATTACAGGAGAAAAGTTACACTACTTAATGGGATCAAGGGATCAATCAAAGAAGAAGACATAACAATTGTAAAGATGATGCACCCAACATTTGAGCACCTCAATATATAAGGTGAATACTAACAGTAATAAGAGATGAAATCAACAGTAATACAATAAGAGTGGTGTACTTTAAAACCCTACTTTCATCAATAGACAGATCATCCAGACAGAAAACCAATAAGGGAAAACAGGCCTTCAATGACGTATTAGATCAGATGCACTTACCTGTTATTTATAAAGCATTCCAATCAAAGCAGCAAATGTAGATTACACATTCTTTTCAAATGTGTGTAGAACATTTTACAAAATTGATCACATGCTGGGCCACAAAGTGAGCCTTTCTTCTAAGGGGGGGGAAAAAGAGTGGACTCAAATCAATAAAATTAGAATCTGAAAAGGAGAAATAACAATGGACATCACAGAAATACAAAGGATCATAAGAGACTACTATAAGCAACTGTATAAGTGGACAACCTAGAAGAAATGGACAAATTCTTATAAAGATACAACATTCCAACACTACACCAGACAGAAATAGAAAATAAGAACAAGCCAATCACAGTACTGAAATTGAAACAGTGACTTTAAAAATTCCCAACCAATAAATGTCCAGAACCAGATGGCTTCACAGACAAATTCCATCAACATTTGAAAAAGAGTTAACACTTTTCCTTTTGAAAAAGTTCCAATAAATTACACTTCTAAACTCATTCCATGAGGCTACCACCACTTTGATACCAAAACCAGACAGATATATCAGAAAAAAAAATTAAAAAAATACAGTTTCATATCACTGGTGAACATAAGCAAAAAAATTGTCAACAAAACACTATAAATTTGAATCCAACAATAAAAGAAAAATATCATATACCATGATGAAGTGGGATTTATCTTAGGGATGCAAAAGTTTTTCAATATGTATAAATCAATCAGTTTGATACAATATATCAACAAATTGAAGAATTAAAAAATATATGATAATCTCAATAGATCCAGAAAGAGCTTTTGGTAAAATTCAAGACCGATCTATGATAAAAATTTCCCCATAATCAGGCATAGAGAGAACATTCTTCAATATTGGACTTCCCTGGTGGCTCAGATGGTAGGGCGTCTGCCTACAATATTGGGGACGTGGGTTTAATCCCTGAGTCAGGAAGATCTCCTGCAGAAGGAAATGGCAGCCCACTCCAGTATTCTTGCATGCAAAATCCTGTAGATGGGGCAGCCTTGTAGGCTACAGTCCATGGAGTCACAAAGCGTCAGACACAACTGAGTGACTTCACTTTCATTTTATGACAAACCAACAGCAAATATCATACTTAAAGTGTGAAAAACAAAAAGAATTTTCTAGAAGAATAGGAACAAGACAAGGATGTCCATTCTTGCTACTTCTATTCAACATAGTTTTGGAAGTCCTACCCATGGAAATCAGAGAAGAAAAAGAAAATGAATCCATATTGGAAAAGAAGTACAACTGTCACTGTTTGCAGATGACATGATATTATTCATGTGTTCTGCATATGTTCTAAGTTGTTTCAATCATGTCCAACTCTTTGCAGCTCTATGGACTATAACGTGCCAGTATCCTCTATTCATGGGGATTCTCCAGGAAAGAATACTGGAGTGGGTTATTATGCCCTCTTCCAGGGGATCTTCCCAATCCAGGAACTGAACCTACATTTCTTATGTTTTATGCATGGGTAGGTGTGTTCTTTATCATTAACACCTCCTCAGAAGCTCAATATTATGCACAGAAAACACTAAAGATGCTACCAGAAAACTACTTGTTGTAGTTCAGTCAGTAAACCATGTTCAACTCTTTGTGATCCTATGAACTGCAGCATGCCAGGCTTCTCTGTCCCTAATTATCTCCCTAAGTTTGTTCAAACTCATGTCCATTGAGTCAGTGATGTCATCCAACCATCTTATCTACTGTTGCCCCTTTTCTTGCCCTCAATTTTCCCCAGCATCAGGGCCTTTTCCAATGAGCCAAATTTTCGCATCAGGTGGCCAAGGTATTGGATTTTCAGCATCAGTACTTTCAATGAATATTCAGGGTTGATTTCCTTTAGGATTGACTTATTTGAACTCCATGGTGTCCATGGGATTCTTAAGTGTTTTCTACAGTAACACAAGTCAAAAGCATCAATTCTTTCATTCTCAGTCTTCTTTATGGTTCAGCTCTCACATCCATACACGACTACGAGAAAAACCTTAGCTTTGGCTATGTGGACATTTGTCGGCAAAGTAATGCCTCTGCTTTTTAAAACAGTCTAGGTTTGACATAGCTATTCTTCCAAGGAGCAAAAAATCTTTTAATTTTGTGACTGTGCTCACCATCTGCATTGATTTTGGAGTCCAAGAAAATGAAATCTGACACTGTTCCCAAAATTTCCCCTTTTATTTGCCAGGAAGTGATAGGACTGGGTGCCATGATTTTAGGTTTTGTTTTTTTTTTTTTTTTTTTTTTTTTTTTTTTAATGTTGAGTTTTAAGCCAGCTTTTTCACTCTCCTCTTTCACCTTCATTAAGAGGCTCTTTAGTTCCTCTTCACCTTCTGCCATTATAATGGTATCATCTGCATATCCGAGGTTGTTGATATTTCTCCCATCAATCTTGACTCCAGCTTGTGATTTATCTAGCCTGGCGTTTCACATGATTATCTCTGTATTTAAGTTAAATAAGCAGGGTACAATAAACAGCCTTGATGTACTCCTTTTCCCAATTTGGGTCAGTCTGTTGTTCCATGTCAGTTCTAAGTGTTGCTTCTTGTCCTGTATACCGGTTTCTCAGGAGGCAGGTTTATGGTCTGGCATTCCCATCTCTTGAAGAATATTTCACAGTTTGCTATGATCCACACAGTCAAAGAGTTTAGCATAGTCAATGAAGGAGAAGTAGATTTTTTTTTAATTCCCTCGCTTTTTCTATGATCCAGCATAAGTAGGCAATTTGATTGCTGGTTCCTGTGCCTTTTCTAAATCCAGCTTTTACACCTGGAAGTTCTCAGTTCATGTACTGCTGAAGCCTAACTTGAAGGATTTTGAGCAAAATCTTGCTGACTTGTGAAATGAATGCAATTGTATGGTAACCTAAACATTCTTTGGCATTGCTTTTCTTTGCAATTAGAATGAAAACTGATCTATTCCAGTCCTGTGGCCTCTGCTGAGTTTTCAAAATTTGCTGGCATAATGAGAACAGCATGTTAATTTAGTAGTAGTATAAGACTATTAGAGTTCTTTAATTAATTTGATAAAATTGTAGGAAAAAGAATTAATACACTGAAGTCTCTTGAATTGATATACACTAACAGGAAAATATCAGAAGACGAAATTAAAATCCTATTTTCCATTATATACACAAGATTAAAATATCTAGTAATAAACTCACCTAAGGAGCCAAAATACCTGTATATTGAAAGCTATCAGAGACAAATGAAAAAAACTGGAGAATGGCATTGAAACATGCATAATATCATATGTGAAATGAGTCGCCAGTCCAGATTCAATGCATGATACAGGATGCTCAGGGCTGGTGCACTGGGATGACCCAGAGGGATGGCATGGGGAAGGAGGTAGGAGGGGGGTTCAGGATGGGGAACACATGTACACCCGTGGTGGATTCATGTTGATGTATGGCAAGACCAATACTATATTGTAAGGTAATTAGCATCTTATTAAAATAAATAAATTTATATTAAAAAAAGAAAGTATTGATAGTGTGAAAATGACTATACTACCCAAAGCAATCTACATATTCACTGAAATATCTATCAAACTATCAATGGCATTTTTACAGAACTAGGACAAAAATTTTTCAGATTTGTATGGAAACACAACAGACTTCTATTAGCCAAAATAGTCCTGAGGAAAAAAAAAAAAACAATGGAGCTGGACCAATCAGGCTCTTTGATTCAGACTATACTAACTACAAAGCTACAGCCATTAAAGCAGTATGGTAGTGGCACAAAAACAGCAATGTAAATCAACAGGACAGCATTGAAAGCCCAGAAATAAGTGCAATACCTTTTGGCAATTAATATCTGACAAAGAGAGCAAGACCATATAATAAAAAAAAAGAGAATCTCTTCATTAAATAATGCTGGGAAAGTTAGACAACTGTACATAAAAAAAGACAAAAGTTGAACATTTTTTAATACCATACACAAAAATGTATTAAAGGCTTAAATGTAACTCTAAATGGACTAATGACTTATATGTAAGACCATATAAAACTCTGCAAGGAAAACACAGACAGAAGACTCTTTGACATAAATTGCAGCAAAACCTTTTTAAGTCATCTCCTAGAGTAATAGAAATAAAAACAAAATTAAATAAATGGAACTTAATTAAACTCAAATGTTTTGTAAGCAAACAAAACCATAAGCAAAATGAAAAGAGAACACACAGAATGGTAGACAATATTTGCAAATGAAGCAACTGACTAGAGATTAATCTTCTAAATTTACAAATAGATCATGCATCTCAATATAAATAAATAAACAAATGATGCAATAAAAAATGAGCAGAAGACCTGCATAGACATTTCTCCAAAGAAGGCATACAAATGGCCAAGAGACACTTGAAAAAGACTCATCATTGCTAATTATTAGAAAAATGCAAATCAAAACTATAATGAGTTATCACTTACAACAGGCAGAATGACCGTCATCAAAAAGTCTATAAACAACAAATGTTAGAGATGGTGTGGGATAAAGGGAACTCAACTACACTGTTGTTGGGAATGTAAATTTGTACAACCACTATGGAGAACAGTATGGAGGTTCCTTCATGTTGATGTATGGCAAAACCAATACAATACTATAAAGTAATTAGCCTCCAATTAAAATAAATAAATTTATATTTAAAAAAAGTAAAAATAGAACTACCATTGATCTAGCAATCCCACTCCTGGGCAGGTACCCAGGAAAAACCATAATTACAAATGACACCTGCACCCCAATGTTCACTTCAGCACTATTTACAGTAGCCAAGATATAAAAGCAGCCTAACTATCCATGAAGAGAAGATGGATAAAGAAGATGTGGTACATATTCACAATGGACTGTTATTCAGTCATTAAAATGATGAATTAATGTCACTTGCAGCAACATGGATGGACCTGAGATTACTAACTCAGACAGAGAAAAGACAAACATTATATGATATCACTTATCTGCAGAATATAAAAAATGATATAAATTAACTTACTTACAAAACAGAAATATAGACTTAAAGAATGATTTTATGGCTGGCAGAGGGAAAATGTGGGTGGAGGAGGTATAGACTGGGAATATGGGGTTGACTTGTACACACTACTGTATTTAGAATAGTTAACAAATCTGCTATATAGAACAGGGAACTCTGCTCAATATTCTTTAAAAATATAAATGGGAAAATTATTTGAAAATAATAGATACTTGCATATATGTAACCAAATCTCTCTGCTATACCTGTAACTAAATCACTCCACTGAACTGTAGTCGGCAAGCCTCCTCTGTTCATGGAATTCTCCAGGCAAGAATACTGAAGTGGATTGCTATTCCCTTCTCCAGGAGATCTTCCTGACCTAGAGATAGAAATCAGGTCTCCCACATTGTAGGCAGATTCTTTACCATATGAGCCATCAGGGAAGCTGGGAGATAAAGAATATATGTATATGTAAGCCTGAGTCCCTTGGCTGTTCACTTGAAACTACTGCAACATTGGTAATCAGCTATATCCTGACACAAAATAAAGGTTTTTTTGTTTTTTAAAGGCATTCTCAAAATGTATAGGTAAAAATAAATATATACATAATATTTGATTGAAAAAAAAAGAAGTCTATTTAATCTCTGAATTAGGAACACTTTTCCAACTCTAAGATAAAATTATAAATTGAGAAGTAAACCTGGTTAATTAAACAACATAAAAATCAAAAGCTTTTGTAAGGCAAAAACTCATACAAAATGGATCAAGAAATTTAAGTCAAGTGAGAAACATATACTCGCCATGACAAATGGTAATCTTTTAAATACATGTGATTATAGTAGCTCTGATACACATCAACAGGAAAATGGTCAAAGAAGGTGATCACAATACAGGAATTATATGTACAAAGATTATCAACTGCAGTTCATAATGAGAAAAATGCAAAGTACAACTGATGTGATATCATTTATCACCTATCAGCTGGATAAACGCTGAACAGCTTAATATGACATTATCAGAGCAATATGTGAAAATAGGCATTTGTCTACATTGCCTATTTCACAATGAGAAAATGAAGAATGTTTCATCTCTACATAGAGAAATTGGGCATTATCTTTTATTTATTTATTTTTTTAAACAAAACATCACGTTTGTGCTGCTTTGTTTCCTTTTACAACAGGTTCACAAAAAGACCGTGTCACATTTTGTGAGAATTGCTGTGGAATTTGGGAGAAGGCAATGGCAACACACTCCAGTACTCTTATCTGGAAAATCCCATGGATGGAGGAGCCTGGTTGGCTTCAGTCCATGGGGTCACAAAGAGTCAGACACGACTGAATGACTTCACTTTCACTTTTAACTTTCATGCATTGGTGAAAGAAATGGCAAACCACTCCAGTGTTGTTGCCTGGAGAGTCCCAGGGACAGGGGAGCCTGGTGGGCTGTTGTCTATGGGGTTGCCCAGAGTTGGACATGACCGAAGTGACTTAGCAGCAGCAGCAGCAGCTGTGGAATTTGGTAATGAAGAGAATTTTTTCACTGAAGTGTTTGAAGAAACTAATATTTAGAGATGGCATTCACTATATAAGGGCTTCCCTGGTGGCTCAGCTTGTAAAGAATCCACTTGCAATGCATGAGACCTGGGTTCTATCCCTGGGTTGGGAAGATCCCCTGGAGAAGGGAAAGTCTACCCAATTCCAATATTTGGGCCTGGAGAATTCCATGGACTCCATTGTCCAAGGGGTCATAAAGAGTCGGACTTGACTGAGTGACCTTCACATTCAGTTATTTTCATTTTGCTATAAAATCATAAAAATTCATCTCTGATCCAGCTCAGAAGTAAAGACTTTGGAACCTCATATGATGGCAGGTCTTAGTAACTTCTGGAAGGCCAGTCACACTGCTGAACAACTGCATTGGTGTGTGCAGCTAGAGGGATGTGGACTAGTGTGTGGCTGAACTGGCCTCAGAACACAGAGATGGAATTCTTTAGATTTTTTCAGTTATTATCCACTGGGCATTATCTTTTAATACCACAATTACATATACTCTTTGACCCAGCATTTGAACTGTGGTGTTGGAGAAGACTCTTGAGAGTCCCTTGGACTGCAAGAAGATCCAATCAGTCCATCCTAAAGGAAATCAGCCCTGAATATTCATTAGAAGAACTGATGCTGAAGCTGAAAATCCAATACTTTGGCCACCTGATGTGAAGAAGTGACTCACTGGAAAAGACCCTGATGCTGGGAGAGATTGAAGGCAAGAGGAGAAGGGGACAAAAGAGGGTGAGATGGTTGGATGGTATCACTGTCTCAATGGACATGAGTTTGAGTAAACTCCGCTAGTTGGTGATGGACAGGGAGGCCTGGCATGCTGCAGTCCATGGGATCACAAACAATTGGACACAACTGAGCGACTGAACTGAACTGAACTGAACTTGACCCAGCAATTATACTTCTAAAATTTCCCAAAAGCACACTAGCATATTTACGAAAAGATTATTCAGTGGCATATTACTGGAACAGATGCCCAATTCCCTATCCAAAACCTTCAAAATAAATGTTTTAAGAATTACCACTTTTGATTTTAGGAAGATAGCACATGCATATGTTATCTATTACTTAAAACCCTTAGTAGGATTTGGGGCAGTATCTTATCTAAATTATTGCAATTTCTTCAGTGAAATATGTGCATATTCACACTAAGTGGCATACATAAAGGATATATATTGCATTATAATTTACACATGGTTCTTTTTTATAGTGCTTCCTTGGTAGCTCAGCTGGTAAAGAATCCACCTGCAGAACAGGAAACCCAGGTTTGACTCCTGGGTCAGGAAGATCCACTGGAGAAAGGATAGGCTACAGCTACAGCAATCTTGGACTTCCCTGTTGGCTCATATGGTAAAGAATTCACTTGCAATGCAGGAGACCTAGGTTCAATCCCTAGGGTGGGAAGATCCCCTGGAGAAGGAGGGAAAAGCTACCCACTCCAGTATTCTGCCCTGGAGAATTCAGTCCATAGGGTCACAAAGAGTTGGACACTACTGAGCAACTTTTACTTTTTAAAGTAATGTTTTAAAATAGTTTTGAAATAATGGAAAATGTATAGACCAGGAGTTCTCAAATGAGAACCTATGTAATAATAACCTGAAGCCTTATGCAAACACAAATTTCTGGGTCCCAACTTGAGAGTGCATAATTCCTTATAATTTGCAGTTTTATCAAGTTATGATAATGATGCTATTAGTTCTAGGAGTCACATTTTGAAAACATTGATATGGATCATAAACACTCTCTGCTTCTCTTTTCTATGAGTATTATTTAGCATGCTGCTGCTAAGTTGCTTCAGTCGTGTCCAACTCTGTACAACCCCATAGACGGCAGCCCACCAGGCTCCCCCATCCCTGGGATTCTCCAGGCAAGAACACTGGAGTGGGGATTGCCATTTCCTTCTCCAATGTATGAAAGTGAAAAGTGAAAGTGAAGTTGCTCAGTTATGTCTGACTCTTAGCGACCCCATGGACTGCAGCCTACCAGCCTACTTCACTCTAAACATAATGTCTACACACACACACACACACACACACATATATATATGCTACATCTGAGTGTCTTGGAAAACCAGACACACTAACGTGACTTTTGTAAGAAGATTGCAGTTAGGTGTTTAAGGATGGGTCTGCAGCAAATTCTTAAAGTGACAAAACCACACCAGAGCCTTATTGAATAGCATTATGGATGACCTAATTAAAAACTTCTGCTGTCTTCTATCACATTACCATAGGTTTTTTCCCAACAAATTTTTTTTTTAATTATGTAAACCACAGTAATCTCCTGCTCAATGACAAATACGTGTTGTTCAAAGATAGCAATTCAATGATCAGACATATTCTTCCCATCTTCTGCACATTTTTATTGTTTTTAATTTTTTAAATTTTATTTATTGGAGTATAATTGCTTTGCAATGTGGTGTTGGTCTCTGCTGTACATCAACACAAATCATATATATATGTGTGTGTGTGTGTGTGTGTGTGTGTGTGTGTGTATGTATATGTATATACCTATGTATATATCCCCTCTCTCTTGAGACTTCCTTATCCCTTCCCCGTTCTATCCCTCTAGATCATCACAGACCACCAGATTGGGCTCTCTATATAGCAGCTTCCCACCAGTTGCCTATTTTACATATGATAGTGTATACATGTCAATGCTACTTTCTTGATTTATTCTAGCTGCTTCTTACCCTGCTGTGTCCACAAGTCCATTGTCTATGTCTGCTTCTCCATTTCTTCTCTATAGATAGGTTCATCATTACTATTTTTCTAGATTCCATATGTATACATTAATATATAGAATTGTTTTACTCTTTCTGACTTACTTTGCTCAGTATAATAGACTCTAGGTTCACTCACCTCACTACGACTAACTCAAATTAATTCCTTTTTATGGCTGAGTAATATTCCGTTGTATATAGGTTGCTTTCATGTCCTGGCTATTGTAAATAGTGCTGCAAAGAACATTGGGGTACATGGATCTATTTGAACTGTGGTTTGGTTTTCTCAGGGTATATGGGCTTCCCTGATGGCTTAGAGAGTAAAGAATCCACCTGAAATACAGGAGACCTGGGATCCATCCTTGGGTTGGGAAGATCCCCTGGAGGAGGACATGGCAACCCACTTCAATATTCTTGCATGGAGAATCCTCATGGACAGAGGAGCCTGGCATGCTACAGGCAATGGGGTAACAAAGAGTTGGACATGACTGAGCAAGCAACTATGCTCAGGGTATGTGATCAGTTGTGAGACTGCTGAGTTATATGATAGTTTTGGGGCTTCCCAGGTGGCATAGCAGTAAAGAATCCACCTTCCAATGCAGGAGATTCAAGAGACCTGTGTTCAGTCTACTCAGGAAGATCCCCTGGAGAAGGGAAAGTCTACCCACTCCAATATTCTTCCCTGGAGAATTCCATGGATAGAGGAGCCTTGTGGGCTATGGTTCATGGGGCTGCAAAAAGTCAGACAAAACTGTGGTCGCAAACAACTGGACAAAACTGAGTGACATTCTCATGTGGTAATTTTATTCCTAGCTTATTAAAGAATCTTCATACAGTTCTCCATAGTGACTATATCAATGTACATCCCATCAATCATGCAGTAAGATTCCCTTTACATCTTTTCCATCATTCACTGTTTGAAGTTTTTTGATAATAGTTATTCTGATTGGTGTGATGTGATACTTCATGGTATATTTGACTTGCAATTCTCTAATAATGAGCGATGTACACTGTATATAAGTT
Organism: Budorcas taxicolor; assembly: GCF_023091745.1. NCBI lineage: Eukaryota > Metazoa > Chordata > Mammalia > Artiodactyla > Bovidae > Budorcas > Budorcas taxicolor. Next base: position 3,063,059 of record NC_068924.1, on the reverse strand, counting down.
AAATAAGCAGGGTGACAATTTACAGCCTTGATGTACTCCTTTTCCTATTTGGAACTAATCTGTTGTTCCATCTCCAATTCTAACTGCTGCTTCCTGACCTGCATATAGGTTTCTCAAGAGAAAGGTCAGGTGCTCTTGTATTCTCATCTCTTTCAGGATTTTCTGCAGTTTATTGGGATCTACACAGTCAAAGGCTTTGGCATAGTCAATAAAGCAGAAATACATGTGTTTTTTGGAACTCTCTTGCTTTTTCAATGATCCAGCGGATGTTGGCAATTTGATCTCTGGTTCCTCTGCCTTTTCTAAAACCAGCTTGGACATCTGGAAGTTCATGGTTCACTTATTGCTGAAGCCTGGCTTGGAGAATTTTGAGCACTATTTTACTAGCGTGTGAGATAAGCGCAATTGTGTGGTAGTTTGAGCATTCTTTGACATTGCCTTTCTTTGGGATTGGGATGAAAACTGACCTTTCCCAGTCCTGTGGCCCCTGCTGAGTTTTCCAAATTTGCTGGCATATTGGGCTGGAAGAAGCACAAGCTGGAATCAAAATTGCCGGGAGAAATATCAATAACCTCAGCTATGCAGATGACACCACCTTATGGCAGAGAGTGAAGAGGAACTAAAAGGCCTCTTGAGGAAAGTGAAAGAGAAGAGTGAAAAAATTGGCTTTAAGCTCAACACTCAGAAAACGAAGATCATACCATCTGGTCCCATCACTTCATGGGAAATAGATGGGGAAACAGTGGAAATAGTGTCAGACTTTATTTTTTGGGGCTCCAAAATCACTGCAGATGGTGATTGCAGCCATGAAATTAAAAGATGCTTACTCCTTAGAGCGAAAGTTATGAGCAACCTAGATAGTATTTTCAAAAGCAGAGACATTACTTTGCCAACAAAGGTCAGTCTAGTCAGGCTATGGTTTTTCTAGTGGTTATGTATGGATGTGAGATTTGGACTGTAAAGAAAGCTGAGAGCCAAGGAATTGATGCTTTTGAACTGTGATGTTTGAGAAGACTCTTGAGAGTCCCTTGGACTGTAAGGAGATTCAACTAGTCCATCATAAAGGAGATCAGTGCTAGATGTTCTTTGGAAAGACTGATGTTAAAGCTGAAACTCCAGTACTCTGGCCATCTCATGCAAAAAGTTGCCTCTTTGGAATAGACTCTGTCTGATGCTGGGAGGAATTGGGGGCAGGAGGAGAAGGGAATGACAGATGATAAGATGAATGGATGGCATCATTGACTCGATGGACATGAGTTTGGGTGAACTCCGGGAGTTGATGATGGACAGGGAGGCCTGGCAAGCTGCAATTCATGGGGTCACAAAGAGTCGGACGCGACTGAGCGACTGAATTGAACTGAACTCATATAATATAATATACAGTATTAGAATACTATATATACACTGTATCATATATAATATATATATAATTATTATGTTAATTATATTAATATATTGTATGTAATTAATTGACTGATTGCAATATAATTAATCAATTTATTATATTATATAATACATTTATAAATATAATATTTATATATAGATATTTTATATGTATAATAAACATATAATGTAATAATTATATATTATATTAATTAATTAATATAGCATATATAATACATTACACATGATATATTAATATAATATTGAAGGGATGGAGCACAAATTATGCTCTTTATCAGCATAATAAATCCGTTCAAGGCTACATTTTTCATTAAGTATTACCTCACAAAATTTATTAAAGTAGAGTTTTCTCCATAGAGTTTCATACGTATCATAGTACTTAGTACTTTGGAGTCAGTCCCCTAAAGATTCACACTCATTTTCATTTCTTTAGTGTTTTACCACCACTTCTAGTTGGTTTCATGACCAACAAACCAGTTGCTGGTATATTAGACTCACTTATGTTTTGTCAAGACAACACGTAGTCATCTCTTCAATCTTCTATTCCATGCGATGCATTGTTTTGTTTCCTATTTCTTGTTCTTCACTGTCCCAGAATAAATGTAAAGTGCAGCCGCTCAGTCGTGTCCCACTCTTTGGGACCCCATAGTCTGTAGCCTACCAAGCTCCTCTGTCCATGGGATTTTCAAGGCAATAGAACTGGAGTGGATTGCCATTTCCTTCTCCAGCGGATCTTCCAGACCCAGGGATCGAACCTGGGTCTGCCGCATTGTAGACAGACGCTTTTACCGTCTGAGCCACCAGGGCAGTCCAGAATAAATGTAATACATGCTGATCATCACATCACTCATTCTTTTCTGATGCTAACTGTCACCAGAGTAGTAGATCTTATTCTAAAAGTATTTTTACAGTTTAATTAAAGCTAATATGAAGGCAAAATAAAATGTTAAAGAACAACAAACACCAAATAACGTTATCAAAAACGCAAAAATTTGTCAGCAAGAAAAGGTATGCCTGACTATTGGGAACACAGAAGCACAAATGATGCCTTTGATAAATAAAAAATAAAGATTAGATTTTGTGACCAAATGACTTTTGGAATAAATATTATTTTTACATTTTTATTTTTGGATATAATAATCAGATTTTGAAATATTAAGTATAGGATGATGAATCTACATAAAGTATTAGACAAAGCAAATATACATCAATAGCAACAAATTTACATTCTAATCAAAGAAATAAAGTAATTGAGGAAATAGGAGAAGGAAATGGCAACCCGCTCCAGTACTCTTGCCTGGAGAATCCTGTGGACAGAGGAGCCTGGTGGGCTGCCATCTATGGGGTCGCACAGAGTTGGACATGACTGAAGCGACTTAGCAGCAGCAGCAGCAGTTGAGGAAATATATTATATCCATCTGTCCTGTCTTTTATCTGTTATGCTGATAAAGGACCTAGTAAATTTGGTTTGATTTTAGACTTGAATTGAGTACATAGTGCTTTGATGTTTCAAAGATGGTTTAGTGTCTAAGATTTTGAAAGAAAATGCACTATATAAATCAAAGTAATATTATTATGGGGTAGATATTCAAACCACACTTGCACAATAAAAGTTTATCAAATATAATAAATCTTTAAAAAAGTTTTCAGAATGCAGCGTAGTTTTGAGCTTTGCCTGTTAATTAAACACAGAATATTTTCCAGTGGAGAATCTTCAATAGTTATAATAGATACCTTCAGAATGATTATAGTTAAATAATCTATTATATTATTTAATTTAGAATAGAATTTAGAATAGTAAATATTTATAGTGTATGATTAAAAAAATCATCTTTTGCAGAATATTAACCTCTGTAACTAGAGACTGCACACTTACAATATTCTCAGAACAAATTCTGAAAAATATACCAGAAATCCTACAGGGTGGATATAACAGGTGTAATAATAAATCAAAGTTAGTCATTGACTAAAGGAGGAAAATGATCAATTTTGCTTCAGAAAACTTGAGTAAACATGTTCAAGTTTCCCTTCTTTGCTTGCCCACTTTCCTAAAAAGCCGACCCAGTTAGGAAGAAATGTATGAAAGTGAAAGTGAATGTGAAGTCATTCAGTCGTGTCCGACTCTTTGAGACCCCATGGACTATAGCCTACTAGGTTCTTCTGTTCGTGGGATTTTCCAGGCAAGAATACTGGAGTGGGTTGCCATTTCCTTCAGTCAGAAATAATTTTCTGAAGGTGACATTGTTAAGTCTGAAAAGGACATAATATGTGGGATTGTAATGCGTTTTTGATACTTGCTTCAGATTGACTGTCAACCTACATTCCCTTCAATTATCGCTTGTTTAAAACAAGCATCAGTCACACAGAGTCAGACACACTGTCTATATAGATACTTTTGCTCTAACATAAGTGAAAACTTTAAGAATATTTCAAGGACTCCAAAACTATGTATAACAAGTAACCTCAAGTTACAAGTAAAAAGTGGTGGCAGTGTATTGGATTAGTACGATGAACCCAGGGGGTGTGGGGCCTGAAATCCATACAATTCAACATTAGAAATACAAAACCAGGTATGAGAGTAAATATTTGCTTAGAATAAAAATAAATTACAAGTTATAAAATTTAAAAATCTTATAAACATAGAAAGTCCAGAAAAAATTCTCACATAATCTCCTAGTACACCTCTATAATTTTTGGCTGTCAATTTTTTGATTACTTCTTCCCAGGAAACTATTTTGTAATTATCACATTTGTAATACACAAAATGGAAAGCAAGTCAAACATTTCCTTTAAAACGTATGATTGAAACACTTTTATCATTAATCTAAAAAGCCCTTTTACAAAAAAAAAAAAAAAAAAAACCTGAGGAGGGATCATGGCCTTTTTTATTTTTATTTTTTGTAAATTCCACAAAAGTTAGATATTTTAATCATAATCAATTCAGACTACTATCTCTTTCTCCTTCAACTTCTCCTTCATCAGTTGACTTCCTGTCAGGGCATATCCATATAAGCACTGGTAGTTTTGGAATCTAGTTAAGGAGAAATCAACCCTGAATATTCATTGGAAGGACAGTTGCTGAAGCTCCAATTCTTTGGCCACCTGGTACATAGAGTCGACTCATTGGAAAAGACACCAAGGCTGAGAAAGACAGAGGGCAAAGAAAGAAGCAGGCAGCAGAGGATCAGATGATTAGATAGCATCAAATGGACAGGAGTTCAAACAAACTCTGGGAGATAGTGGTAGACCGAGGAGCCTGGCGTAATACAATCTATGAGGTCAAGGAGCTGAACACAACTTCATGACTGATCAACAGCAACAATGGGGAAACTGGGGGATACATCAGTTTGTGATTACTAAGATGTATTTGTGTGATGTGCAGTCATTTCTGTACATGGATTTCTGCAATACATCACATTTTGGGAACAGCTTCCAGCATTACACCTTAAAGTACCTGTAAGGTTAGTCGCTTCACAAAACAATTGCTGTGACTTCCTGGTGCTTGGTTGATATTAAACAAAACAAAACAAGCAAACAAACAAAAAACTATATAGAGATTTCCTTAAACTTGACAACAGTCTAATAATTTACAGTGCTGACTTTTTCTGGGCTCCACAATCACTGCAGATGGTGATTGCAGCCATGAAATTAAAAGACTCTTAATCCTAGGAAGGAAAGTTATGACCAACCTAGACAGCATATTAAAAAGCAGAGACATTACTTTGCCAACAAAGGTCTGTCTAGTCAAGGCTATGGTTTTTCCAGTGGTCATGTGTGGATGTGAGAGTTGGACTGTGAAGAAAGCTGAGTGCCGAAAATTTGATGCTTTTGAACTGTGGTGTTGGAGAAGACTCTTGAGAGTCCCTTGAACTGCAAGGAGATCCAACCAGTCCATGCTAAAGGAGATCAGTCCTGGATGTTCATTGGTAGGACTGATGTTGAAGCTGAGACTCCAATTCTTTGGCCACCTGATGAAAAGAGTTGACTCATTGGAAAAGACCCTGATGCTTGGACAGATTGAGGGCAGGAGAAGAAGGTAACAACACAGGATGAGATGGCCGGATGGCATCACCAACACAATGGACATGGGTTTGGGTGGACTCCGGGAGTTGGTGATGGACAGGGAGGCCTGGCATGCTGCAGTTCATGGGGTCGCAAAGAGTCAGACACGACTGAGCGACTGAACTGAACTTAACTGAACTATTAATGAATTCTGAAGCTGAAATTATAATAAAGGGAAATTCTGAATGGAAAGAGACAGTAGTCTTGACAAATTTCGCTTAAAATATATTACTTTTTATACCACTTGGGACTTATGACCATCTTCCTATGTTCCTTTCTGAAATTTAAAGCTTCATTGGCTTCACAGTAAAGGTGCTTCTGTGTGTATGAGGAAAACTAGGTTGTTAAATAGGTTTAGTTTAAAAACCTCATTTCATTTCTTACAACTGTAGATGACAACTTACTTGGCCTTAGTTTCCTCAACTTTTAGTACTTAACTTGAAGAATGTGAAGGATTAATTATGCATCTATTAATTGTCTATTTTGTTTCATGCAGGGAAAACAGCAAGTCCTGCGAAAGCGATAGGCATGTGCCATGAAGTGGAAGAAGGTCTATGTGGCTGGTAAGTAGTGAATGGAATAGAAAATGTTATTAAGTGAGATTTGAGAGAGGGGACCTCACATACAGTAAGGATACTTAATTTATATGTTTATATATTTATATTTATATATTTTATCATTCATTTACCAAAATTTATATATTTGTTTATATTTTATATATTTATGTATTTATTTTTATTCCAAGTAACTTACTTTAGGGTTATATGCTAATTTATATTTTGTCTCTGTGGAGAATAATAATGTTTTACAGAGCATCCATTTTGGGCCAGGCAAGTTGCTGCTGCTTCAGCTAAGTCGCTTCAGTCGTGTCCGGCTCTGTGTGACCCCATAGATGGCAGCCCACCAGGCTCCCCCATCCCTGGGATTTTCCAGGCAAGAACACTGGAGTGGGTTGCCATTTTCTTCTCCAATGTATGAAAGTGAAAAGTGAAAATGAAGTCGCTCAGTCATGTCCGACTCTTAGCGACCCTATGGACTGCAGCCCACCAGGCTCCTCCGTCCATGGGATTTTCCAGGCAAGAGTACTGGAGTGGATTGCCATTGCCTTCTCCAGCCAGGCAAGTTGCTAATCACTAAATGTATGTTTTCTTTTCTTTTTTAACATGGTCCTCTTTACAGCCTATTGAGGTAGTTTCATTATCTCCATTTGGCAGTTTTAGAAATTGAGACTTAGAAAAAATTAATTAACTCACTGAAGGCCATAGAATTAGATTTTGGCAAAGTGGAATTTAAACTACTGTCTCGATTGCTAAAATGTCCTTCTGCAAACTGTAATTATCCGGCTTCTATATGGCAGGAATCAGATCACTTCAATATCACTGAGGTTAAAGGAAGCTTCTGCACCATTTGGCTGAGTATTATTAGAATTTTTTGTTTGTTTGTTTGTGCTCCAAATGTTTCTTGGGGGAAAATAGACTAGCCTTTTAAATTCAGAATATTTTAAAATGTTTTGGCAGCTGGCTCAGTAAAGAAAAGGTGTTCTGCAGTTAAAGTGGAATATGACTATTTGCAAAAGTGATGGTATTTTAAAATGGCTTATTCAAAGGGAATATTTTCAGAAAATAGAAAAATAGAATTAAACTCAGTGTGTCATAAAGCCAAGCTACAATATTGATACATTCTAAACTATATTCAGTACAAAAGATGTTTTGTTTTATCACAACACATTTCATGATAAGGCTAACAGTGAAGGGGAAAAATTCCTCAAGCCATGGGGTAGGTGCCAAGTGTTGCTTACATTTTCTGTATAAATGATTTCTTTTGATTCTCCCTGCTGTCTCCCAACATAAAATCTGTATTAGAAATTCCTGGCATGAGCATAGGAGCTAATCACATAAAATGATCAGAATATTTACTATGAGAATTTCACTCATATCTCAAAAGCTATTTTATCTGCTAAAAATAATAGACTCCTATATCCTACTGAAGTCCAAATTTATCCTTCTTTTTGACCACCTTCATCCATTTTATTGTTAGGACCTCCTTTATTTAAATTGACCAAGTATCTTCCTCAACATGTGGAATATTTGGTTAATCTGCTGTATAGGTTTTATAATTTCTGTTCATAAATTGCTTTAAAGAACGAATGGTAGTCCTTGGCAGATCTCCTAAAATAACTGAGATACACCACAGCCAAATACATTACTTCTAGAGGCATACAGGACCAATCTAATAATTTTAAAGGACAGAGATCAAAGATAGGCCACATAAAAATGCATTTTCTGTGAAACTCTTTTACGTCTACAGTATAAGGTGGTAGAGATGAATCCATGCCAGAGAAAGTCACCTGCATTAAAGCTATAGTGAGCAACAGTAGCACACAGTGTCTCTTTTATTGTTGTTTTTGTAGTCTGTATTTTGCTTCTACTTTTTCTTTCAGCTAGGAACACCTGGAGATTATTTCCATTTTTGTGTTATTCATAAAAAGTCATTATTTTCTGATTGATTTCATTTTCCTTTCTCATTAACAAGATTTTGTTCTCTTTAGGTAGAACCCATCAGTTTCTTTACTTAATAATTCCGTCTTTATCATTATCTTTTATGATTTACCACCAAATATTTGCACTTGGCCAGCCAAGCATCAGAAGCTATAGAACCATAAAGCCAGTATATCATTTGGTGGATATAACATACTATTGGGAATTTCATTCACATGTCAATCAACCCAAGCCAAGCATACCAGGGCTTTGGTTTTTATTCATACTTTATTCAATAATAAACCTGTAATCTTGAACACTTATATAGAAGTCAATAAATCCAAAGTGTAGGGAGGAGTCTGTAATGAGTTTGAAAGATTTGAATTCTGATAAACATTTAAGATGTCAGGCTTGATTGTGCTCTAGGCAGAGAATTTCCTAGAACAACTGGTAGCCGCTTTAAATTACTCAGCATTTCAGACAGAGAATCATCCAATTATTTTAGCAGTTTCAGAAGTGGAAATACATTTTGCATGCAAGAAAGTCACAGAAAATATAGTGGATTACTATGTGAATCTTCAAGGGGTAACTTGCTTGTTTCCTGCCATACTTTAATGCAAGTTAATGTTAAAGAGCATTGACTACAAACTCTTGCATCTGATTTAAGCATGTGGCAAATGCCTCTGTGGGTTAAAGTTACAGAAGCAAAAATAATTTTGAAGATGTGTAAAGATATTAAGAATTTGACAATTTTAACTTCTGATTAAAATATCATACCAAAGAAATAGCTACTAAATGGGCAATAGCTATGATTTCCATGACTGAATTCAAGCTAGGACTGAAAATTATTCTCTAGGGATGTGCTGTCCAATATGGTAGCTGCTAACTATGGGTGGCTCTTGAGCACCTGAAATGTGGGTAGTGGATCACCTGGATTTAGATGAGCTGAAAATATAGAACATACACTGGTTGTGAAGACTTCCTGTGAAATGATAAATATCACAATAATAATTTTTATATTGAATATAATTTGAAATAATATCTGTGTGTATGTGCATGTTCAGTCACTTAGTTGTGTCCAGTTCTTTGCAACACCATGACAGCCCACCAGGCTCTTCTGTCCTTGGAACTTTCCATGCAAGAACACAAGTGTGTTGCCATTTACTCCAAGGGATCTTCCCGACCCATGAATTAAACCCACATCTCCTGTAGCTCTTGCATTGGCAGGCAGATTCTTTACTACTGAATCACCTGGGAAAATCAATATTTGGGTATACTGAGCTAAATAAAATATAGTATTAATTTCACTTATTTTTGCTTTTTAATGTAAGTACTAAGGAATTTAAAATTACATATGTGGCTCATGTTTGTGGCTCTTAATTGTCTTTCTATTGGACAACAGTGCTCCATGGAGATTAATGGATGAAAATACATTAAAGAGTAAATTAAAATCCTTTGGAGAAAGTTTGTCAGAACACATCTTAGAAGCTCTTCTATACTTTACATATTAATTCTCTAGTATTAATAGGACAGCTAGTCCCTATTAACATACATACAAGTAGACAAACATACACATACACATATCAGAGAAGAAAGAGGAAGAAAATAACTGACCAGCACAGCGCTGTGGATTCCACTTCCACAGATTCAACCAACTGTGAACAAAAAATATTTTTAAAAAAGATTTCAAAAACCAAAACCTGATTTTCTGGGTAACAGCATCTATTTACATGATATTTACATTGTCTTAGGGATAATAAATAATATAAGATGATTTTAAGTATGTGGGAGGATGTAAATAGTCACATCTTCTATATGAGACTGAGCTTCCACAGATTTTGGTATTTTCACAAAGGTCATAAACCAATCTCGTGTGGATGTTGAGGTGATGCTGTATGTTAGAAAGAAAGCTGGAATGAAATTCAGAAGATGTGAACTATTTTTATTTATTTATTTGGAGAAATGACAAGTAAGTATATTTTTATCTTATTGATCAGTTAATCAAAATAAAGACTTCTTAAATATCCACCAGACTATCAGACTGAAGATTATAGTGATTTTTTGGATCATTCTTATCAACAACTATTTCTAATGAGAGGAAGACATTTATTTGACTCAACATTCAGTTTTCCAAACTGAAAATTTAATATATTCTAGAATCTCAAATAGCCCTTCCTGCTCTGACATTCATCTATTCCTTAAAAGAGACACAGAAGGTGCAAGAGTGACATAAAAATTGTTTAGAAAACTAGACTTAAGTGGAAAATTTGTAGAGAAGGCATCATTTGTGCCCAGAACAAGGTAGCTCTTCAACAGTATGAGACAGGCATTCCCTTGGCTTCTGCACACCGCTTGCACAGATTGCCCCCTGTTATGAGGATTCCCGCTGCTCACAACCATCACAAATCATATCTGTGGACTTCACACGCTCTGTCGCTCTGCTTATCTGTAATCATGAGGGCTTCCTCCTGCCCAACCTCCTATGTTTTCTCTTCCTTTCAGATAGCAAACTTTCCTGCATATTCATTCTTGCTGGACTAGCTTTCTATATGGGTGTCTCTCTCTTCAAATCAAAATTTAAAGCTACATGTCTCTACCTTCAAACTTCTCTTTTCCAAACCTCTTTAGGTTACTCTATCCAAGCCATTAGTGCTCCTTGCAGGTTCTGAATCCCTTACAAAGTCAAGAACATTTACTTCTGGGATGGGATGGATAAGTTATAGTATGAAAGATTTTCCACTGTTAAAAGGGAAGGCATAAGAGGAGCTTAAGTAAGTAGGATGAGAAAGAAAGGGGAAGAATCTACTTAATCCATAGCATGTGCCTCCTTTCTTCATTTACTGATTTTATTTATTTACTTTTATTAAATACTTGATTAGGAACCTAGAAGTATATCTGTGTGGATAAATAATGTTTTCAGCCCTTGGAAATACTTATTTTGTAAAATTATCTGACTCTTATTTTTGGTTCACAATGGGGAATTCTCTTCTGATTCTTCTCAGACTTCTCAGGTGGCACTAGTGGTAAAAAACCTGCCTGCCAGTGCAGGAGACCTGAGGCACTGGTTCAATCTCTGGATCAGAAAACTCTGGAGAAGGGCATGGCAACCCACTCCAGTATTCTTGCCTAGAGAATCCCATGGAGAGAGGACTCTGTCACACTTTAGTCCATAGCGCTAGACACGACTCAGAGACGACTGACATGACTTAGTGTACGTGCACACACATATAACTACTGATACGTTGTTCCTAATTACTCCTTACAATTTCACTATATCTTGGAACATATTTCAACTCTATAGTTTACTGCCCCAAATCAGCAGTCATTTGACTTATCAAAGAAGGGGAAAAAGGCTTAAGTCTGAAACTATATGGATAGAGCAGCATCTCTCTTTTGTATTTAAACATCAGATAATCTTTGACTTCAGAAAGCAATGTATATAATGAAGTATGCTTTTGCTTTGTTGCTGTTTTAAGCATAACTTTTACCTGGAAGTTTATGGTCTTCTCAAACACACAAATACACACATATGCTTGCAAAACTGGTCATTTTCATGTTTGTTACTCTTTATATTTTTATTTCATTCAATAGTATGCTATACTGTCTCCCTTTACCATTTTAAGTTGTTTCTGGGATCTTCATATGAGGCTACATGTAGAGTTAGAAGTCAACTTGGTATTTGATCCCCATTCATGATTCCCAGAAAGTCTTTAATTTGAGGACTTTCCTGGTAGCTGTATCTATGTGTGGCAATCACACATAGATTGCCTTGAATTGCCTCAATGCCTTGCCTCAATGCCTTGCCTATGAATTCATTTTCACAAACTTTTCCATTCAGGGCAGCTTAACTTTGTCTCCATTTGACATGGATTTGTAGTCAGAATGTTCAAACTGATTTGTAAAGCTTCAAATAAACCATGAGATTTTCCCTATGTCAGAAAAGAATCAGAGTTTTTCATCTATTTTAATAAAGATGAATTCTAATTGCACCTCAAAATACTTTGATTTATAATTTATATGACAAGGTTAATGTGGCATATGCAAATATAAGAACAAAGCCACTCTGCACTTCAACATTTAATGGGATCTTCAAGTTAATAAGCATATTTGAACCCTCCAGAAAAGCTTTCTTACACTATATACTTAACTAAGTATGAAAACTGATAACAAGAATTTCCATAGTGTAGAAGTGAAACAAGGATATGTATTACAAAATCTACAAGGATCTTTCTCTAGCTGGCATTCTGATCTAGGCTGGAAAGAATGAACACCAACTTTCAGTATGTGGCATCTAGAAGAGAAATCTAGAAGGAAAGCCATTTAACTTGCAAATTGGAGGCTAGGGAACCACCGCCTGCGGATTCTAGAGTATCTGAGATTCTAAGCGACAAAGGAGGAAATGATTGAGGGAGAAAAGCCTATTGATAGCAGGAACTACAGAGCATTCTTAGAGGAAGACACTCATTTTTCATTTCCTATTTTGAAGTAAAAGAAAACTCTTTGAGAAGCAGCAGTAGTTATCACAAAAAGCAATAACCAAATCGACATAGACACTTCCAAATCAGTCCATAACTATGTCTTTGTGAAATTATTAAAGTGAAATCTCACTCATTTCTATATGCTAGGTGTTTATATATTACATGTGTATAAGATCAGTGCTTTATAAATATGTGAACTTTCATCTACCCCCTTCAAAATTGTCATATAATAGAAAATTCCTCAAAAAATTCCCTTTAGGTATATGAGAACCACCCAACAAAAGCCTCCATTTTCATTAAACCAATTTTTTTCTTTTTTTAAACCCATATATATCTTAATTATGTAGCTGAAATATGTTAGTTTAAATCCATAACCTTAAGGTATAAACTGAGTGATACAATCTTATAATAATACAATTTAGATTAAGCCCCAAAGGTGTTTAAAGTATAAGGATATGACCATCTCAAAATCTTATCATGTAAAGTGATCGGCTGTTGTTCACATCTAGGTACCTTGAGCAATAAATACTAGGTTATAATCAATAAGGCCCATAGCCACCTATGATCCATAGAAGAGAGAATCCTTGGGCCTCTTTTCCAGGTTACATGAGACAATCTCTTTATTCTGTATTTTTGCCATTACACATCTTCCAGAGCTGCCTTTTAGAACTCCTCTTCCCTGAACAGATTAGGCTGTCCCAAAGCTCCCTTGGGGAGAGAGGTGGAAGCTGATAGTGTTGCAGGCCTCCTTGATGGACAATGGTTCTTGAGTCCATAGTTGACCCCCACAGGTGAATACTTTAAACTTCATTCTCCAGTGGATTACAGATTCTTCTCCACCCGACCCCAATCCATTGAGACAAGAAGTGTTTGCTTTCATTTTGCTTGTAGGAGTCACAAGTTCCATTTTTCCACAACAAAGTGGTTTCAATTATATTTAACCATAGTAAAAGAAATAGAAACAATAAAATATGAATAAATATTACAACCAATTATATTGCAATTAAAGTCAGAATCAATAGTAACCTGTTTCTCTAATTCTATTTTATAGTTCCCATATATATATATATATATATATATATGCTTGTCCTTTTTACTTGTATTAACATGAGTTCAGTTAGTTTAAACCCCTTGTTTTCTACTTCAGCACCTATTGACAAAGGCACACTGGTTTTACTAGGGTCCTTGTGTCCAGTTCACTTTTAGGTAAGACATCACAGAAAACTCAGCCCCCAACAACCATAAATTCAACCTCTTATTACTTTACTGGTTTATTATTGCTGCTTCTTTATTTGCTATCATATGTATTTCCAGCTCAAATTAAATGGAGAATTGAAACAAATAACGAATATAACACTTTGTTATGGAAAAAGCAAGTTCAAGTTTCAACAGTCACAGCTAAAAGTAATAAAAATATCAGTCCACCTTTCTCTGATTAATTTTTATCTGATGACTAAGACACTAAATTTGCCTTGTGTGAGAGCGGTGATATTGAAAAGCACCTTAGATCTGAATCTCGTTGAAAAAGTCATTTTGTTTTTCCTTGAACACTATTATTAAATATGTAAAAAGGCTGTAATCAGGTCAAATTTGTTATTATGGCATTAATTAGCCAAGGCTTACCACTAGTACAATATGACTCAGGAAGTACTAGTAGAAACAGGAAGATGAAAGCTCATGGAGGAGAAACACTTTTGTATTATACCAAGGACAGGGATATTCTTTTCCAGGTTTTGAATTTCAGTGTGGTGTGCTAAGCAATTATGAGCAAACATGCTGCTAAATGTGTGCAATAGTTAATAGATTTGCTCTAGATTCCTAAAGTGCATGGCAGAGCAGTCCCAAGCAAGGAGCAGGAGCAGGATACCAAAGGGAGAGGAGTGCAAAGAGAAGACCAACTGAGGGTCCCATAGAATATCAGTTTCTACCAGGAGAAGAAAGACAAACCAAACTGCAAAGTTTGGGCAATAAAAATAATTTCCATGTCCAGTTACTAGTCTGTGTATGAGATTTTGGATAAGAATTAAACAAATAGAGCAATCCATGAAACACACTACCTATATACTCCCTGGGTAAACTGAGTTACTTGCATATTGTTTCTTAATTTTTATTTTTTTTCTTTTTGTTGAGGCATAGTTGACATATAATATTATGTAAGTTGTGAGTCTACAATATTCGGACTCACAATTTTTAAAAGTAATATCCCTTTTATATTCATAAATATTGGCTATATTCCTGTACTGAACATTATGTTCTTATAGCTTATTTATTTTATACATAGTAGTATAATCAGCTATCACTCTCTTACCTCTCTCCCGATCCTTCACCCCACTGGTAATCACTAGCTTATTCTTTATATCTTTGAATCTTTTTGTTATATTCTCTCACAGCTCAGTTGGTAAGGAATCTGCCTGCAATGCAGGAGACCCTGGTTTGATTCCTGGGTTGGAAAGATCCAATGGAAAAGGGATAGGCTACCCACTCCAGGATTCTTTGGTTTCCCTGGTGGCTCAGCTGGTAAAGAATCCGCCTACAATCTGGAAGATCTGGGTTCGACCCCTGGGTTGGAAAGATCCCCTAGAGAAGGGAAAGGCTACCCACTTCAGTATTCTGGCCTGGAGAATTCCACTGACTGCATAGTCCACGGGGTCACAAAGAGTCAGACAGGACTGAACAACTATCACTTTCACTTTTATTATATTCCCTAGTAGGTTCATGTTTTCAGATTCCATATAAAAGTGATATCATGAAGTATTTGTCTTTCTCTGAATGACATTTCACACAACTTAATACACTACGAATTTAAACCATGTTGTTGCAAATGACAAAAGTTCATTCTATGTTATGGGTGAGTAGTATTCCATTGTGTGTGTGTATATATACGATGAAATATAGTATATACATATAACATCTTCTTCCATCTATCTGTTGATGGAATCTTAGGTTACTTCCATATCTTGGCTATTGTAAATAATGCTGCCATAAACATTGGAATGGATATAAAATTTCAAAGTAGTGCTTTAATTATATATATATATATATATATTAATGACTGGAATTGCTGTATCACACGGCAATTATATTTTAAGTTTTATGAGGAACCTCCATTTTGTTTTCCACAGTGCTGTACCAATTTAGATTCTCACCAGCAGTGTATAAGCGTTTCCTTTTCTTCACATCTGGGCCAGCACTCGTTATTTATGGTCTTCTTGATCATAGCTATTCTGATAGGTACAAGGTGATATATAACTGTGGTTTTGATCTGCATTTCTCTACTGATTAGTGATACTAAGCATCTTCTCATGTGCCATCTGCATGTCTTATTTGTAAAAATGTCTGTTCAGATCTTCTGCTCATTTTCAACAAGGCATTTGTTTTTTGGTGATGAGTTGTATAGTTTGCATACACAGATACAATTTGAATATTAATTTCTTATCAGTTATAACATTTTCAAATATTTTCTCCAATTCAGTAGGTTGTCTTTTTGTTTTGTTAATGGATTCTTTCTCTGGGCATTTTTTTAAAAAGTTTACTTAGGTCCCATTTGCTTACTCTTCTTTTCGTTGTTTTAGGTGACAGATTACAAAAAAAAAATTCATGATTTATGTCAAAGAATGTTTTACCAGTTTCACCTATGAATTTTAGGTTTTCTGGTCTTATATTTATGTCTTTAATCAATTTTGAGTTTATTGCTATATATGGTATGAGGAAATATTCTAATACTGTTTTGCACATAGATGTCCAGTTTTCCTGAAACCAATTTGAAGAGACACTCTTTTATCAATTGTATATTCCTGCCTTCCTGTCATAGATAAACTGATCATAAGTGCATGGGTTTACATGTCATCTCTCTAGTCAGTTCCAGTGATCTATGAGTCTGATTGTGTGTAGTTTTTCTTACATTAGGTCAGTAGTACACTCAGTTGAACACTCAGGAATCATGATACCTCCAGAATTGATATATTTTCTATTTTCTCAACATTGTTTTGATTATTTGAGTTTTTGTGCTTCTATACAAATTTTAGAATGATTTGTTATCCTTCTGTGGGAAAAAATGCCCTGAGGATTTGGGTAGAAATTGCACTTAATTTGTAGATTGTTTTGACTGGTAGGGTTATTTTTAACAATATAATCCTTCCAATCTACAAATATTGTATATCTTTAATCCATTTTGAGCTTATTTTGATGTATAGTGATAGAAACTGTCCTGATTTCATTCTTTTACATATATCTGTCCAGTTTTCTCAGCATCACTTACTGAAAGAGATTGTCATTTCTCCATTGTATTTTCTTGCCTCCTTTGTCAAAGATAAAGTGCCCATAGGTCCATGGGTTTATTGCTAGGCTTTCTATCTTATTCTATTGGTCTATTTTTCTGTTTTTGTGCCAGTACTATGCTGTCTTGATGATTGTAGCTCTGTAGTACAGTCTGAAGGCAGGAAGGATGATTTATCCTGCTCCATTTTGCTTTCTCAAGAGTTTTTTTAGGGGGGCTTGCGAAAAGATGGCGGAGGAATAGGACGGGAAGACCACTTTCTCCCTCACAAATTCCTCAAAAGAACATTTCACCTCCGAGCAAACTCCACAAAACAACTTCGGTAGGCTGGCAGAGGTCATCAGGCATCCAGAAAAGCAGACCATTGTCTTCAAAAACAGGTAGGAAAAAACATAAAAGACGAAAAAGGAGACAAAGGAGGTGGGGAGGGAGCTCCGTCCCGGGAAGGGAAGCCCGTCCCGGGAAGGGAATTTTAAGAAGAGAGGTTTCCAAACACCAGGAAACACTCTCCCTGCCGAGTCAGTGGCGAATCTTGGAAACACAGAGGGCAACATAACAGGAAGGAAAAATAAAGAAATAATTAAGACCAAGAGATTACAAGCCCACCAGTAACTCCCCCAGCGGAAAAGCGGCACAGACGCCTGCATCCGCCATTGGGAAGTGGGGGCAGGGCAGGGACGCGCGGGAGGCGCGGGCTGCAGTGCTTTGTAAGAATCGGGCAGGAACGCCCCACGCGCAACCAGAACGATCTAACTTGCGCTAGCAAACCAGACTGTGGGATAGCTACCACGCGAAAAGCTCGAACATAAGACACCGCCAGGACCGAGCACAGAACAAAGGACGGAACGGAAAAAGCCGGCTGCAGACCATCCCCCGCCGGGGACAGGCAGCCAGAGCCGTAAGGACTGGAAAGGGGCAATTGCAGACCCGGAGAGACTTTACTTACCTAACTGCAAGCAGGCCTCTTTGCTAAGACTTCTGGGGGTGCTGGACACTCACAATCTGCCTCACGGGGGACGCCAGCGGTCCACCCAGAAAGCTGAGCAGCAGCGGCAGAAAAGGTGACAAGCCGCAGCGATCGCGCTCGGCAAACTCCTGAGCTACTCGGACCTGGGAAGGGCACAAAACGCAGTCCCAGCCGAATCTGTGCCTCTGAGGGCGGCCTGAGCGGCTTGGACCGGGGAAGTGCACGCAGCCTAGGGCCGGCCCCAAACGGTTCCCGGCGGAGCATCCTAGAGCCGGAGCGGTTTGTACGCCGCAAGAAGGGACAAGTCAGGCGGGGCTGAGACACTGTGCACACGACAGTGCTATTTGTTTGCAGCATCCCCCCTCCCCACAGCGCGACTGAACTAGTGAGCCTAAAAAACCAGCAAACAGAAGAAGTTAAACAGAGGGAACCACCTTGGAAGTGATCCCACACGGCCCAAAACATCAGAGAACGGCCAGATATATTTTTAATAATTTTAAAATCATTCCTTTTTTTTTTTTTTTTCCTTTTTTTTCCTTTTTTTTTCTTCTTTTTTTTTCTATTTTTTTAATTGTTAAGTCTTCTATTTATCCTCTAATTTTTATTTCTATAACCTACTATTAATATTTTTTTAAAAAAAAAAGACTTTTTTTTTTTTTTTTTTTTAAGGCAAACACCATATATAGCCTTTGGATGGTTGTTGGTGGTTTTTTGTTTTTTTTTGGTTTGTTTTGTTTTTTTGTTTGTTTGTTTTTTAAATAATTCTTGTGTGTTTTTTTTTCTTTCTTCCTTTTTCCTTCTGCTTCTTTTCTTTAATATTGTATTTTTTAAAATCCAACCTCTACTCTAGATTTTTAATCTTTGCTCTTAGGTTTCTGTTGTCAATTTTGTACATCTAAAAACCCAAACTTCACTACCCAAATTTACCTGAGAGCGAGATTACTGGCTTGACCACTCTCTCCTCCTTTGGACTCTCCTTTTTCTCCACCAGGTGGCCTCTGCCTCTTTTCTCCCCCATCTCTTCTCTATCCAACTCTGTGAATCTCTGTGTGTTCCAGCCAGTGGAGAACACCTAAGGAACTGGTTACAGGCAGGATTTGTCTCTCTCCTTCTCATTCCTCTCTCTTATCCCCCTGGTCACCTCTGTCTACTTCCTCCCTCTCCTCTTCCCCGTATAACTCCGTAAATACCTCTGAGCGGTCCAGACTATAGAACACACATAAGGAAGTGACTACTGGCTAGCTTGCTCTCTCCTCTTTTGATCTCACCACATCTAATTCCAGTTACCTCTAACTACCCCCTCCATCTTCTCTTCTCCTTGTAACTCAGTGAACCTCTCTGAGTGTCCCTCAATGTGGAGAAACTTTTCATCTTTAACCTAGATGTTTTATCATCGGTGCTGTATAGTTGGAGAAGTCTAGAGGCTACTGTAAAAATAAAACTGAAAACCAGAAGCAGGAGGCTTATGTCCAAAGCCTGAAAACATTAGAGAACTCTTGAATTCAGGGAACATTAAGCAATAGGAGCTCATCAAATGCCTTCATACCTACACTGAAACCAAGCTCCACCCAAGGGCCAACAAGTTCCAAAACAAGACATACCACTCAAATTCTCCAGCAACACAGGAACACTCCCCTGAGCTTCAATATACAGGCAGCTCAAAATTATTCCAAAACCCTTGATGTCTCATAACCCATTACTGGTCACTCCACTGCACTCCAGAGAGAAGAAACCCAGTTCCACCCACCAGAACTCCAACACAAGCCTCCCTAACCAGGAAACCTTGACAAGCCAATGATAGAACCCCACCCACAGTGAGGAAGCTCCATAATAAAGAAAACTCCACAAACTACCAGAATACAAAAAGGCCACCCCAAACCCAGCAATATAACCAAGATGAAGAGACAGAGGAATACTCAGCAGGTAAAGGAACAGGAGAGTTGCCCACCAAACCAAACAAAAGAGGAAGAAGTAGGGAATCTACCTGAGAAGGAATTCCGAATATTGATAGTGAAAATGATCCAAAATCTTGAAATCAAAATAGAATCACAGATAAATAGTCTAGAGACAAGGATTGAGAAGATGCAAGAAAGGTTTAACAAGGACCTAGATGAAATAAAAAAGAGTCAAAATATAATGAATAACGCAATAAATGAGATCAGAAACACTCTGGAGGCAACAAATAGTAGAATAACGGAGGCAGAAGATAGGATTAGTGAAATAGAAGATAGAATGGTAGAAATAAATGAATCAGAGAGGAAACAAGAAAAACGAATTAAAAGAAACGAGGACAATCTCAGAGACCTCCAGGACAATATGAAACGCTCCAACATTCGAATTATAGGAGTCCCAGAAGAAGAAGACAGAAAGAAAGACCATGAGAAAATCCTTGAGGAGATAATAGTTGAAAACTTCCCTAAAATGGGGAAGGAAATAATCACCCAAGTCCAAGAAACACAGAGAGTTCCAAATAGGATAAACCCAAGGCAAAACACCCCAAGACACATATTAATCAAATTAACAAAGATCAAAAACAAAGAACAAATATTAAAAGCAGCAAGGGAAAAACAACAAATAACACACAAGGGGATTCCCATAAGGATAACAGCTGATCTTTCAATAGAAACTCTTCAGGCCAGGAGGGAATGGCAAGACATACTTAAAGTGATGAAAGACAATAACCTACATCCCAGATTACTGTACCCAGCAAGGATCTCATTCAAATACGAAGGAGAAATCAAAAGCTTTACAGACAAGCAAAAGCTGAGAGAATTCAGCACCACCAAACCAGCTCTCCAACAAATTCTAAAGGATATTCTCTAGACAGGAAACACGAAAAGGGTGTATAAACCCGAACCCAAAACAATAAAGTAAATGATAACGGGATCATACTTATCAATAATTACCTTAAACGTAAATGGGTTGAACGCCCCAACCAAAAGGCAAAGACTGGCCGAATGGATACAAAAACAAGACCCCTCTATATGCTGCTTACAAGAGACCCACTTCAAAACAAGGGACACATACAGACTGAAAGTGAAGGGCTGGAAAAAGATATACCACGCAAATAGAGACCAAAAGAAAGCAGGAGTGGCAATACTCATATCCGATAAAATAGACTTTAAAACAAAGGCTGTGAAAAGAGACAAAGAAGGCCACTACATAATGATCAAAGGATCAATCCAAGAAGAAGATATAACAATTATAAATATATATGCACCCAACATAGGAGCACCGCAATATGTAAGACAAATGCTAACAAGTATGAAAGGGGAAATCAACAATAACACAATAATAGTGGGAGACTTTAATACCACACTCACACCTATGGACAGATCAACTAAACAGAAAATTAACAAAGAAACGCAAACTTTAAATGATACATTAGATCAATTAGACCTAATTGATATCTATAGGACATTTCACCCCAAAACAATGAATTTCACCTTTTTCTCAAGTGCTCATGGAACCTTCTCCAGGATAGATCACATCCTGGGCCATAAATCTAAACTTGATAAATTCAAAAAAATCGAAATCATTCCAAGCATCTTTTCTGACCATAATGCATTAAGATTAGATCTCAATTACAGGAGAAAAAATACTAAAAAGTCCAACATATGGAGGTTGAACAACACACTTCTGAATAACCAACAAATCATAGAAGAAATCAAAAAAGAAATCAAAATATGCATAGAAACTAATGAAAATGAAAACACAACAACCCAAAACCTGTGGGACACTATAAAAGCAGTGCTAAGAGGAAAGTTCATAGCAATACAGGCATACCTCAAGAAACAAGAAAAAAGTCAAATAAATAACCTAACTCTACAACTAAAGCAACTAGAAAAGGAAGAATTGGAGAACCCCAGAGTTAGTAGAAGGAAAGAAATCTTAAAAATTAGGGCAGAAATAAATGCAAAAGAAACAAAAGAGACCATAGCAAAAATCAACAAAGCCAAAAGCTGGTTCTTTGAAAGGATAAATAAAATTGACAAACCATTAGCCAGACTCATCAAGAAGCAAAGAGAGAAAAATCAAATCAATAAAATTAGAAATGAAAATGGAGAGATCACAACAGACAACACAGAAATACAAAGGATCATAAGAGACTACTATCAGCAGTTGTATGCCAATAAAATGGACAACATGGAAGAAATGGACAAATTCTTAGAAAAGTACAATTTTCCAAAACTGAACCAGGAAGAAACAGAAAATCTTAACAGACCCATCACAAGCACGGAAATTGAAACTGTAATCAGAAATCTTCCAGGAAACAAAAGCCCAGGTCCAGACGGCTTCACAGCTGAATTCTACCAAAAATTTCGAGAAGAGCTAACACCTATCCTACTCAAACTCTTCCAGAAAATTGCAGAGGAAGGTAAACTTCCAAACTCATTCTATGAGGCCACCATCACTCTAATACCAAAACCTGACAAAGATGTCACAAAAAAAGAAAACTACAGGCCAATATCACTGATGAACATAGATGCAAAAATCCTCAACAAAATTCTAGCAATCAGAATCCAACAACACATTAAAAAGATCATACACCATGACCAAGTGGGCTTTATCCCAGGGATGCAAGGATTCTTCAATATCCGCAAATCAATCAATGTAATTCACCACATTAACAAACTGAAAAATAAAAACCATATGATTATCTCAATAGATGCAGAGAAGGCCTTTGACAAAATTCAACATCCATTTATGATAAAAACTCTCCAGAAAGCAGGAATAGAAGGAACATACCTCAACATAATAAAAGCTATATATGACAAACCCACAGCAAACATTATCCTCAATGGTGAAAAATTGAAAGCATTTCCCCTAAAGTCAGGAACAAGACAAGGGTGTCCACTTTCACCGCTACTATTCAACATAGTTCTGGAAGTTTTGGCCACAGCAATCAGAGCAGAAAAAGAAATAAAAGGAATCCAAATTGGAAAAGAAGAAGTAAAACTCTCACTGTTTGCAGATGACATGATCCTCTACATAGAAAACCCTAAAGACTCCACCAGAAAATTACTAGAGCTCATCAATGAATATAGTAAAGTTGCAGGATATAAAATCAACACACAGAAATCCCTTGCATTCCTATACACCAATAATGAGAAAGTAGAAAAAGCAATTAAGGAAACAATTCCATTCACCATTGCAACGAAAAGAATAAAATACTTAGGAATATATCTACCCAAAGAAACTAAAGACCTATATACAGAAAACTATAAAACACTGATGAAAGAAATCAAAGAGGACACTAATAGATGGAGAAATATACCATGTTCATGGATCGGAAGAATCAATATAGTGAAAATGAGTATACTACCCAAAGCAATTTACAAATTCAATGCAATCCCTATCAAGCTACCAGCCATATTTTTCACAGAACTAGAACAAATAATTTCAAGATTTGTATGGAAATACAAAAAACCTCGAATTGCCAAAGCAATCTTGAGAAAGAAGAATGGAACTGGAGGAATCAACTTGCCTGACTTCAGGCTCTACTACAAAGCCACAGTCATCAAAACAGTATGGTACTGGCACAAAGACAGACATATAGATCAATGGAACAAAATAGAAAGCCCAGAGATAAATCCACACACATATGGACACCTTATCTTTGACAAAGGAGGCAAGAATATACAATGGAGTAAAGACAATCTCTTTAACAAGTGGTGCTGGGAAAACTGGTCAACCACTTGTAAAAGAATGAAACTAGATCACTTTCTAACACCACACACAAAAATAAACTCAAAATGGATTAAAGATCTAAATGTAAGACCAGAAACTATAAAACTCCTAGAGGAGAACATAGGCAAAACACTCTCAGACATAAATCACAGCAGGATCCTCTATGATCCACCCCCCAGAACTCTGGAAATAAAAGCAAAAATAAACAAATGGGATCTAATTAAAATTAAAAGCTTCTGCACAACAAAGGAAAATATCAGCAAGGTGAAAAGACAGCCTTCTGAATGGGAGAAAATAATAGCAAATGAAGCAACTGACAAACAACTAATCTCAAAAATATACAAGCAACTTATGCAGCTCAATTCCAGAAAAATAAATGACCCAATCAAAAAATGGGCCAAAGAACTAAATAGACACATCTCCAAAGAAGACATACGGATGGCTAACAAACACATGAAAAGATGCTCAACATCACTCATTATCAGAGAAATGCAAATCAAAACCACAATGAGGTACCACTTCACACCAGTCAGAATGGCTGCGATCCAAAAATCTGCAAGCAATAAATGCTGGAGAGGGTGTGGAGAAAAGGGAACCCTCCTACACTGTTGGTGGGAATGCAAACTAGTACAGCCACTATGGAGAACAGTGTGGAGATTCCTTAAAAAATTGCAAATAGAACTCCCTTATGACCCAGCAATCCCACTGCTGGGCATACACACCGAGGAAACCAGAATTGAAAGAGACACATGTACCCCAATGTTCATCGCAGCACTGTTTATAATAGCCAGGACATGGAAACAACCTAGATGTCCATCAGCAGATGAATGGATAAGAAAGCTGTGGTACATATACACAATGGAGTATTACTCAGCCGTTAAAAAGAATTCATTTGAATCAGTTCTGATGAGATGGACGAAACTGGAGCCGATTATACAGAGTGAAGTAAGCCAGAAAGAAAAACACCAATACAGTATACTAACACATATATACGGAATTTAGAAAGATGGCAATGACGACCCTGGATGCAAGACA
Source organism: Budorcas taxicolor (assembly GCF_023091745.1). Classification (NCBI taxonomy): domain Eukaryota; kingdom Metazoa; phylum Chordata; class Mammalia; order Artiodactyla; family Bovidae; genus Budorcas; species Budorcas taxicolor. The sequence continues at coordinate 3,038,669 of NC_068924.1, read as the reverse complement.
GGAAAAAGACGCAGCTGTCTATAACGGACTTTTGGACTCAGAGGGAGAGGGAGAGGGTGGGATGATATGGGAGAATGGCATTCTATCATGTATACTATCATGTAAGAATTGAATCGCTAGTCTATGTCTGACGCAGGATACAGCATGCTTGGGGCTGGTGCATGGGGATGACCCACAGAGATGTGATGGGGAGGGAGGTGGGAGGGGGGTTCATGTTTGGGAACACATGTAAGAATTAAAGATTTTAAAATTAAAAAAAAAAAAAAAAAAGAGTTTTTTTTAATTTTTTTTTTCTATTTGGAGTCTTTTGTGATTTTTTTTTTTTTTACTTCTGTGATAAATATCATTGGCAGTTTGATAGAGATTGCATTGAATCTGTAAACCACTCTGGATAGTATAGTCATTTTTGCAATATGGGTTTTTCCAATTCAAGAACATAGCATATCTCTCCATCTATTTATGTCACCATTCACTTCTTTAATCAGTGTCTGATGGTTTTTGTATACAGTGTTTTATCTCTTTAGGTATTCTTAGGTTTTTACTCTTTTTGTTTCAATGGTGAAGGGACTGCATCTTTAATTTCTTTTTCTGGTTTTTAATTGTCAGTATATAAGAATGCAAGGATTTGTGTGTATTAATTTTCTACCCTGCAATTTTACTATATTCATCGATTAGCTATGATAATTTCTGATAGCAACCTTAGGGTTTTCCATATGTTGTATTATGTCATCTGCACACTGAGACTTTTGCTTCTCCTTTCTCAATTTGTATTCCTTTTATTTCTTTTTTCTTTCTGAATGCTGTCACTAGGGCTTCCAAACTTATAGTGAATAATAGTGATAAGGGTAAGAACCTTGTCTTATTCTTGAATTTAGAGGAAATACTTCAGCTTTTCATAATTGAGAATAATGCTTGCAGTGAGTTTGTCTTATATGGCCTTTATTATGTCAATATAGATACTTCTCAATCACAGAAAATGAACCAAACTGATTCCATGTATCAAACTGATCAGATGGATCACACACTCTTGTTTAACTCAGTGAAACTATGAACCATGCTGTGTAGGGCCACCCAAGAGGGACGGGTATGATGGAGAGTTCTGACAAAATGTGGCCCATTGGAGAAGGGAATGGAAATCCACTTCTGTATTCTTATCTTGAGGACCCCATGAACAGATAAGTTCAGTTAAGTTGTTCAGTCGTGTATGACTCTTTGTAACCCCATGGGCTGTAGCACACCAGGCTTCCCTGTCCATTATCAACTCCCAGAACTTGCTCAAATTAATGTCCATTGAGTCAATGATGCCATCCAACCATCTCATTCTCTGTCATCCCTTTCTTCTCCTGCCTTCAATCTCTCCCAGCGTCAGCATCTTTTCCAATAAGTCAGTTCTTCAGATCAGGTGGCTAAAATATTGGAGCTTTAGCATCAGCCCTCCCAAAGAATATTCAGGACTGGTATCCTTTAGGGTTGACTGGTTTGATCTCCTTGCTGTCCAAGGGACTCTTAAGAGTCTTCTCCAACACCACAGTTCAAAAGTAGGGCAAAAAGATATGATATGGAAAGATGAACACCCCAGGTCAGTAGGTGCCCAATATGCTACCGGATAAGAGTGAAGAAACAGCTCAAGAAAGAATGAAGAGGATGACAAAAGATAAAACAACCCCCAGCTGTGGATTTGGCTGGGGATGGAAGTAAAATTCAATGCTATAAAGGACAGTATTACATAGGAACCTGGTATATTAGGTCCAAGAATGAAGGTAAATTGGAAATAAGTAATCAGGGAATAGCAAGAGTGAACATCAAGATTGTAGGAATCAGTGAACTAAAATCGACTGGGATGGGTGAATTTAATTCAGATGATCATTATATCTACTAATGTAGGCAGGAATCACTTAGGAGAAATGGAGTAGCCCTCATATTCAACAAAAATCCAAAATACAGTAAATATGTGCAGTCTCAAAAACTATTCTGTTCATTTCCAAGGCAAACTATTAAGTATTACAGTAATCCAGTTCTATGCCCCAACCACTAATGGCAAAGAGGTTGATGTTTAATGGTGCTTTGAAGACCTACAATAATTTCTAGAATTAACACACAAAAAAGATTTCATTTTCATCGTATGGGACTGGAATGCAAAAGTAAGAATTCAGGAGACACCTGGAGTATAAGAAAAGTTTGGTCTTGGAGTAAAAAAAAAGGAAGGAAAAGGCTAACAGAGTTTTGCCAAGAAAAAATACCAGTCATAGGAAACACCCTCTCAACAATACAAGAGATGACTACCCATTGACATCACCAGGTGGTCAATACTGAAATCAGATAAATTATATTCTTAGCAGCTGAAGAAAGAGAAACACTATACAGTTAGCAGAAAAAAGACTGAGAGTAGACTGTGGCTCAGATTATGAAATCCTTATTGCAAAATTCAGACTTTAATGGAAGAAAGTAGGGAAAACCAGGTGCTCATTCAGGTATGACCTAAATCAAATCCCTTATGATATACAGTAGAAGTGACAACAGATTCAAGGGGCTAGACATAATAGAGTGTCTGAAGAAGTATGGATGGAGGTTCATAACACTGTACAGGAAAAGGTGATAAAAACAATCCCCAAGGAAAGGAAATGCAAAAAAGCAAAATGGTTCTCTGAGGAGGTCTTACAAATAGATGAGTAAAGGGAAGGGAAAGGCAAAGGAGAAAAGGAAAGATATATCCATCTGGATGCAGAGTTCCAAAGAAGAGCAAGGAGAGATACAAAAGTCTTCCTAAGTGATCACAGAAAGAAATAGAGGAAAACAATTGAATGTGAAAGACTAGAAATCTCTTTAGAGAAAATTAGAGATACCAGGGGAACATTTCATGCAAAGATGGGCACTATAAAGGACAGAAATGGTATGGACCTAATAAAAGCAAAAGATATTAAGAAGAGGTGACAAGCATACACAGAAGAACTATTAGAAAAAAAGATATTAATGTCTCAGATAGCCACAATGGTGTGATCACTGACCTAGAATCAGACATCATGGAGTGACAAGTCCTTAGGAAGCATCACTACCAACAAGCTAATGGAGATGATGGAATTCCAGCTGAGCTATTTCAAATCCTAAAAGAAGATTCTGTTGAAATACTGCACTCAATATGCCAGCAAATTTGGAAAACTCAGCAGTAACCACAGGACAGGAAAAAGTCAGTTTTGATTCCTATCCCAGGGAAAAGCAATGCCAAAGAATGTTCAAACTACCACACAATTGCACTCATCTCACATATTAGCAAAGTAATGTTTAAAATTCTTCAAGCAAGGTTTCAAAAGCACATGAACTGAGAACTTTCAGATGTTCAAACTGGATTTAGAAAAGGCATAGGAACCAGAGATCGAATTGCAATATCTGTTGGATCATAGAAAAAGCAAGAGAATTCCAGAAAAATGTCTACTTTTGTTGTACTGATTATGCTAAATAGTCATTTGAATATTTTGACTTCATTGACAGTGTGGATCACAAAAAACCTATGGGAAACTCTGAAAGAGATGGTAATACCAGACTACCTTACCTGCCTTCTGAGAAACCTGTATGCAGGTCTAGAAGCAACAGTTAGAACCAAACATGAAACAGTGGATTGTTTCTAAATGGGGAAAAGAGTACATCGTCTGTATATTGTCACCCTGTTTAAATAAACATATGCATAGTTAAATAACTCATATACATAGTACATCATAGTTAAATAACTCATATGCATAGTACATCATGGGGAATGCCAAGCTGGATGAAGCTCAAGCTGGAATCAAAACTGGGGAGAAATATCAACAACCTCAGATATGCAGAAGACACCACCCTTATGGGAGAAAGTGAAGAGGAACTAAAGAGCCCCTTGATAAAATTGAAGGAAGAGTATGAAAAAGCTGGCTTAAAACTCAACATTAAGCTTGCTCCTTGAAAGGAAAGTTATGACCAACCAAGACAGCATATTAAAAAGCAGAGACATTACTTGCTGACAGAGGTACATATACTCAAAACTATGTTTTTTTCTAATAGTCATGTAGGCATGTGAGAGCTGGATTATAAAGTAAGCTGAGCACTGAAGAACTGATGTTTTGAACGATGCTTTTATTTATTTAATTTTATTTTTTATTTTATTTATTTATTTATTCTTATTTTACTTTACAATACTGTATTGGTTTTGCCATACATTGACATGAATCCGCCATGGGTGTACATAAGTTCCCAATCCTGAACCCCCCTCCCACCTCTCTCCCCATATCATCTCTCTGAGTCATCCCAGTGCACCAACCCCAAGCATCCTGTATCCTGTATCGAACCTAGACTGGCGATTCATTTCTTACATGATAGTATACATGTTTCAGTGCCATTCTCCCAAATCATCTCTCTCCCACAGAGTCCAAAATTCTGTTCTATACATCTGTGTCTCTTTTGCTGTCTTGCATACAGGGTTATCATTACCATCTTTCTAAGTTTTATATATATATGTGTTAGTATACTGTATTGGTGTTTTTCTTTCCGGCTTACTTCACTCTGTATAATCGGCTCCAGTTTCATCCATCTCATTAGAATGGATTCAAATATATTCTTTTTAATGGCTGAGTAATACTCCATTGTGTATATGTACCACAGCTTTCTTATCCATTTGTCTGCTGATAACGATGCTTTTAAACTATGGTGTTGGAAAAGACTCTTGAGTCCCTTGGACAGCAAGGAGATGAAACCAGTCGATCCTAAAGGAAATCAGTCCTGAATATTTTTTGGAAGGACTGATGCTGAAACTGAAGCTCCAATACTTTGGCCACCTGCTGTGAAAAAACTGACTCATTAAAAAACATCTTGATGCTGGGAAAGATTTAAGGCGGGAGGAGAAGGGGACAAGAAGACAAGATGGTTGGATGGCATTACCGACTTGATGGACATGCGTATGAGGAATCTCAGGGATTTGGCGTTGAACAGGGAAACTTGGCGTGCTATAGTCCATGGGGTCACAAAGGGCTGGACACAACTGAGTGACTGAACTGAACTGAGATTCTTCCCATGCCTACTGTCTGGAGAATTTTCATCATAAATTAGTATTGAATCTTATCTAAAGTTTTCTCTGCATCTATTGGATGATTATGTGTTTTTTATCTTTCAATTTGTTAATATGTGTATAATATCAATTGATTTGTGTATATTGAGTAAATTTTGCATTCCTGGATAAAGACGCTTAATGATATTATACAGTTCTTTTAATCTGTTGTGAGATTTTGTTTGCTAAAATTTTCTTAAGGGTTTTTGCATTTTTATTCATCAGAGATATTAGACTGAAATTTCTTTTTGTGTGTGACATCTTTGTCTGGTTTTGGTGTCAGGGTGACTGTGGCCTCATAGAATTAGTTTGGAAGTTTTCCTTGCTCTGCAATTTTGTGGAAGAGCTTCAGCAGGATGGGTGTTGACTATTCTCTTAACTTTTGGCAGAACTTACCAGTAACACTGGTCCTGGGCTTTTATTTTATGCCAATTTTTTAATGCAGTTTTGATTTCAGTGCTTTTGATTGTTCTATTCATATTTTCTATTTCATCCTGGTTCAGTCTTAGAAGGTTGCACTTTTCTAAGAGTTTTTCCATTTCTCCTAGTTTATTTTTATTGCCAAATAGTTGCTTGTACTAGTGTCTTGTCCTCCTTATATTTCTGCATTGTCTGTTTAATTACTCTTTTTTTTCATTTATAATTTTATTGATTAGAGGTTTCTCACTTTTGTTGATGAGTCTGGGTAACGGTTTGCCAATTTTGGTTATCATATAGAAGAATGAGCTTTTAGTTATAAAGATCTTTACTATCATCCCTTTCATTTATTTTTCATTTATTTCTGCCCTAATCTTTCTGATTTCTTTCCTTCTAACTGGTTTTTTGTTGTTATTGTTGTTCTTTTTCTAGTTGCTTCGGGTGTAAGGTTATGTTGTTTATTTGATGTTTTCCTTGTTTTTTAAGGTAGGCTTGTATTGATATAAACTGCCCTACTAGCATTGCTTTTTATGCATCCCATGGTTTTTGAGTTGTCATGTTTTCATTGTCACTTGTTTTTAAGCAATTTTTGTAACTTCCTATTTGATTTCTGCAGTGATCTCCTGGTTATTCAGAAAAGTAGTGTTTAGCCTCCTTTCCCCCCACCCCCACAGTTGATATCTAATTATGTGGTCAGAAAAAAAGATGATACAGTTTCAATTGCCTGTCTTTTTTTTTTTTTTTATTGAGGTTAGATTCATGACTCAAGAAGTGATCTATCCTGGAGAATGTTCCATGTGTACTGGAGAAAAAAAAAAAAAAGGTGAATTCTATAGCTTTTGGATGCAATGTCCTATAGATATGAATTAGGTACATCTGATCCAATGTGTCATTTAAGGCTTGTGCTTCTTTATTAATTTTCTTTCTGGATAATCTGTCCATTGTTGTGAACAGGATATTAATGTTCCCACTATTATTGTGTTACTATTGATTTCCCTTTAATAGCATTTGCTTTATGTATACAGGTGCTCCTAAATTTGGTTCAGAAAAGCTTATAATTATTATATCTTCTTGGATTGACCCTTCCGTGTCTCTTGTAATGATTTTTAAAGTCTTTTTTTTTTTTTTTAATCTGATATCAGTATTGCTACTCCCATTTACTTTTGATTTCTATTTGCATGGAACATATTTTCCTAGCCCCTTATTTTCAGTTTGTATAGGTCCCTAGGCCTGAAGTAGATGTCTTATAGACAAACACTTAAATAGGGGAATTTTTTTGTTTCCACTAAGCCCCTCTGTGCCTACTGGCTGGAGCACTGAAGCCATTTACATTTAAGGTAGTTATTAATATGTATGATCCTATGACCATTTACTTTACTGTTTGGGGTTTGTTTTTGTAGATCTTTTCTTTCTTTTGTGCTTCCTATCTAGAGAAGTTCTTGTAGCATTTGTTGTAAAACTGGCTTGGTGGTGCCAAATACTCTTAAATTTTGTTTACATGTAAAGCTTTTGATTTCTCCATATAATCTCCTTCCCATGTAGATTAATCTTTATAGGTTTTGTTGTTGTTATTGTTACTTTAAGCATATTCTGTCACTCCCTTCTGGCCTTTGGAATTTCTGTTGAAAGATAAGCTGTTAGCCATATGTGAATTCCCTTATATGTTACTTATATGTGAATTCACTTATATGTTACATCCCCTTATATGTCCCTTGCTACTTTTAATAATTTTTTCTGTGTTTACTTTTTGTTAGTTTGATTAAATGTGTCTTGGCGTGTTTTTCTTTGGTTTATCTTGTATGGGACTCTCTGGGCTTCCTGGACTTGGGTGGCTATTTTCTTTCTCATGTTAGGGAATTTTTCAACTATAGTCTCCTCAAATATTTTCTCATACATTTTCTTTTCTTTTCTTCTTCTGTGACCGCTATGATTAGAATGTTGGTGTGCTTAATGTTGTCCCAGAGGTCTCTAAGACTATCCTCATTTCTTTTCATTCTTGTTCTTCATTCTGTTTTGCTTCAATTATTTTCACCATTCTATCTTCCAGCTCATTTATCCATTCTACTGCCTTATTTATGCCATTGGTTCTTTCCAGTGTATTTTTTATCTCAGTCATTGTGTTGTTCATTGTTGGTTGTCTAGTCTATTTCTTCTGAGTCTTTGTTAAACATTTCCTGAATTGTCTTGGTCCTTGCCTCCATTTTATTTACCCGTTTCTCTATTTTATTTCCAATAATTGCATCATCTTCACTATCATTACTCTGCATTCTTTTTTGAAGTAGACTGTCTCTTTCTCTTCATTTGCTTGATCTTGTGATTTTTACAATGATCCTTCATTAGCTGCATATTTCTGTCTTTTAATTTTATTTAATTTACTGTGTTTGGAGTCTCTTTTCTGCAGGCTGCAAGGTTGTAGTTTCTCTTATTTGTGGAGTCTGCCCCCAGTGGGTGGAGTTGGGTCAGTGCCTTGTAAGAGTTTCCTGGTTGGGTTGAGTGGTGCCCCTGTTTTGGTGGGCTGAGCTGGATCTTGTCTTTCTAAAGAGCAGTGATCACTCAGTGGTGTGTTTTGGAATGTCTGTGGGCTTGTTATGTCTTTGGGAAGACTGTCTGCTAAATTGCAGATTTGAGTTCATATTTTGCTAATGGTTTGGCATGAAGCATCTGGCAATGGAGAAGCTTGCTGGACTTTGGGTGAGACCTCATCTTAGTGTTGAGATATAGACCTTTGGGAGAACTATCACCCATTAATGTTCCATGGGGTTGAAAGTTCTCTGCTGCTCCAACGTCCTGAGATTGGGTCTTCCACTTGGAAGTACAGGCCTGACACTTTACTATAACACCAAGACTCCATAAACCATACATCACAGGAGAGATAGAGAAATAAAGAGATAGAAAAAAAAGAGAAAATAAAGAACAAAAAAGGAAAAGAAATAAGAGGGATACAAAGGAAAAATGAAAGAAAAAAAGGAATCAAATAAACATATAAACAAAAAAGAACATACAGACAAAATCCCAAAACAAATAGTGAAAACAACACTCAATATACAAGAACACGCAAAGAAACTCACACACTCACAAAGAGGAAAAAAAAAAAAAAAGAGGAAAAAATAAAATCAGGAACCAGAAAAGAAGAGGGCATTCAAGCCAATACACTTATCCATAGTGAAAAACTAAAAACTAGACTACCAAAAGGAAAAAGAAAAAAGAAAACATGGAAGAGAATACAATATATTGAAAGAATACTCTAGAAATAGAAAAAAATAAAATAAATTTATTTATAAATACATTCATTTTAAAAAGAAAAAATGAAGAAAAAATAAAAATAGTGAAATAATAAAATGAACAAAAAAAGAGACAAAAACAAATATAGAAAGAGTGGTAGTAAGAAGAATGTCCTGCTGTGTCCTCCATTGTCCTCACCACACAGTGAACTCCAGCCGATCTGTCTACTCTGAAAGTGCCCCAGTATTTCTAGGAAGGTCTCTGGACCTGTTGTGGGTGGGGTGTAGTCAGCTCAGACTCAGATATGGCCTTTCTCCAGTTTATATTAGCTTCCAAAGTCCAGAGTTACCCTCAGAATCCACAGTCTAAAGCTAATTGTGGGGATTTAATCCATTGCACCTACAGAAACTCTTTTGCTTCCTCTTATTTGATCACACAGCCCCTGGTCTTTTACTTTGGCTTTGACTCCACCTCTGCTTATAGGGTGCCCTCTGGTTCTGTTCCTTGCCCAGATAAGAGCAGGTGAAAGTAGCAGCCTAATAGAGCTCACTTGCTCAGTTGGGCTGGGAAGAGGTAGAGGCATGGCAGGCCCAACTAGGGTGCATGGGAGCACCTGCTGCAGCCGAAGCCTATAGGAACTTGCTACAGTCTGAGTCAGGTCGTGTGTTCCCTCAAGGGGAGTTGGCCCCATTTAGTGGATCCCTCCTCCAAGTCAAGCTGCACAGGCTCTCAAGAAGTTCTGGGCACTGATCTGTGCCTACTCACAGTTTTTTGGGAGCTGCAAATCTTGGGGTCAAGATTGCAGCAGGGTCTTGTCCCCTACCTTTGGCACTTGCAGAGGCTTCTGTGGTGGCCAATAGGCCAGCAGTCCCTCCTCTGGAATTGAAAGCTGCAGTTGCCACTAGTCCCACCTCTGGTACTCATGATGGCCTTGGCAGCACCCAGCCAGTATATTTTTCTCTGGGGTTGCAGTCCATAACTGCAGCACATCCCACCTACAGCCCTTGGGAAGGCAGGGTCCTGTGAGTATGTGGATTTTAAGTGTCTTAGTGGCAATGATCTCTTTTTCTAGTTGGAAGGCCCAGGCTTTTTCCTGGACCCTCTCAGTTGTGCCATACTAGCCCCCTCAGAGTATCTTCAGGGTAGTCAACTGCAGTCTTGGGGTCTGACAACAAGCTTTAGCCTGAGCCTCAGCACCCAGCCACTGTTCACCACAGCATGAGTGCAAATCGGCCTTTCAGTCTGCAAAGTTCTGGTTGGCACTGACCTCTGTGGCGAGTTCTGTTTTGCCTTCTGAGCACCTGTTGCTAGTGCTCCTCTCTGAGGTTCCAAAGCTATCTCCTCATCCATGAGGGGGTTTCTGAGTATGCAGAAATTTTCCTTCTTCACTGCTGCCTCCCTGAGGTGCAGGTCCCTATCCCACTTCCTTTCTTTCTCTCTCTCTCTCTCTTTTTTTTTTTTTTTTTTTTTAATGTCTTTTTCTGTATCTCATTCCTTGGGGATTAGCTTGTCTTTTTCAAAGCTTGGAGTCTTCTTCCAATGTTCAGAAGGTTTCCTGTAGGAGTGTTCCACCTGCAGATATATTTTTGATGTATTTTTGGGTAGAAAGGTGATCTTCATATCTTACTCCTCTGACATCTTTAAAATCCCACCAATTACATTTTTGATGTCATATTTTACATCTGATTGTTTTTTTAACCCTTCACTGCTTATTTTGAATATAGCTAATTTTAGAAGTTTTATATTTCAAACTTCCTACTAGCTTTGATAGTGTGTGGATGATGTTTTCCTTTACTGCATATTTGACTTTATTGATGATTTTTTATTTTATATTTTGTGTGTTTCTAGTTGTGGCCTTTTCTTTTCTGCTTAGAAGAAATCTCTTTAATATTTCTTATAAACCTGATTTAATGGTGCTAAACTCTTTCAGTTTTGCTTATTTGTAAAGCTTTTGATTTCTCCATCAAATCTGAATGAGAGTTTTGCAAGATATATTTTGGTTGGAAGTTTTTTTCTTTTATCACTTTGTGTCATGCCACTCCCTTCTGGTCTGCAGAGTTTTTCCTGAAAATTCACTGATAGCCTTATAGAAGTTCCCTTCTGTTTCATTTGTTGCTTTTCCTAGTCGCTTTTAGTATTCCCTCTTTAATATTTTATTTTTAAAATGCAATGTGTCTTTGTGTGCTCCTTTTTGGATTAATCCTGTAGAGGTATCTCTGTGCTTTCTGGACTTGGATATGATATTTGTCTCCTTTCCCAAGTTAGGGAAGTTTTCAGCTCTTATGTCTTCAAATATGTTATCAGGCCCTTTCTCTCACTCTTTTCCTTCAAGGATCCTATAATGTAAATATTAGTCTCCTTAATGTTGTCCCAGTGGTCTCTTAAACTGTCCTCAGTTCTTTTCATCCTCTCTCTCTCTCTCTTTTTCCTGTCCAGAGTCAGTTAATTCCACTACTTTGTCTTCCATCTTATTGATCCCTTCCTCTGTACTATTCAGTGTACTGTTGAGTCCTTCTAGTGTATTTTTTTATTTCAGTTATTTTATTGTCAATCTCTGATTAACTGTTCTTTAAATTTTTTAACTCTTTGTTTAAAAGCTTCTAAATTTTTGTTCTGTGCATACATTCTTCTCCCATTCATTGGTAATCTTTATGATCACTACCCTTAACTATTTCTCTAGAGATTGCCTATCTCCACTTCACTTGGTTCTTCTTCTGGGGTTTTATTCAGTTCCTTCATTTGGAATATGTTTCTTAGCCCCCTCATTTTTTGCATAAGTTTTTGTTTCTATTTATCTGACAAATAGGCTACTTTTCCCTTTTTTTGGAGAAGTGGTCTTTTGTAGTGGACATCCTATGTGTCCCAGCCACAAACTGCTGTCTCCTCACCAGAGCTATGTGTTCTAGGGTTGCCCGATGTGGGCTGTGTGGTTCACTTTATAGTCGTGGGCTGAGTGTTGTGGGCAGTCTGATAGGCTTGGTTGGTCCCTGGCCTGGTTTCAGTCTCTGCCTTGTACAGAGGCTCCTGGCTGCTGATTGGTGAGTGTGGGTCATTAAGCAGCTGAATTGGGAACTGTAGTGGCCTCTGAGTCTAGTGATGGCTCACTGATGGGCAGAACCAGTGTCCAGGAGACACTGGCCCACCCACTGGCTGAGGAAAATAGGTTTTAGCCCACCTGTGGGCAGAGTCAGTTCTTAGGATCTGGTTCCAGGGCCAAGAAATCTCAGAGCTGTTGTTGTATCACTGTAGGGTGGAGTTGGTTCCTGACACAGTTGGTTGTGGGGTGACAGAGCTTATGCTGGCCTATTAGTGAGTGGAGTCAAAACCTAACTGTTATCAGGGCAGCATCTGGCCAAATAGTGGGTGGGCAGAGTCTGTATGGTGCAGAGGTGCTGTTATTTTGCAGCTGGTGTCTGCCCCCTACTGAGTGAGGCCTTTCCTGAGGTTAGTGCAGGCTAACTGGTGGGTGAAGCTGGGTCACAGGAGCTCTGGCAACAGAACCTTGGGATTCTCAGGTTAGTGCCCAGACACTCGTGTGTAGGCCTGGGTCTTGGGCCCTCTGATGGGAAGAATGGTATGCAATGGTGGCTGTCAGCTCATGGGCTCTTAAAGTTGCTTGTCTTTGAGAAGATGGTATTGTATCTCTGCCTAGTTAGATACTTGTGGCATCCCCGAACTCACACCTATAGGCCTTTAGGCCAAGGTTATCAGGGTCCTAAGGCTAAGCTATAGAACAGATTTTAAAATGGTGCTTGACAGAATCAATTTCTACATCGTAGATTGAGTCCCCCCTAAAATGGTTTCCACTCCTGTCTTCATCCTCAGGTTGAATTGTTACTTCTTATCTCTGTGAGAGACTCTCTAATAGTAGGTCTGATCCAGATTTTTTCAAACTCCTGCCTCTGAGCATATGAAATTTTGTGAGCATCCTTGAATAGATTTTCTCCAGTGCTCTGGAATTCTTGAAAGTAAGGCTCACTGGTCATAGCAAACACCCTCTTCCAACAAAACAAGAGAAGACTCTGCACATGGACATCACCAGATGGTCAATACTGAAATCAGATTGATTATATTCGTTGCAGCCAAAGATGGAGACGCTCAATACAGTCAACAAAAACAAGACCAGGAGCTGACTGGCTCAGATCATGAACTCCTTATTGCCAAATTCAGACTGAAATGGAAGAAAGTAGGGAAAACCACTAGATCATATGACCTAAATCAAATCCCTTATGATTATACAGTGGAAGTGAGAAATAGATTTAAGGGTCTAGATTTGACAGATAGAGAACCTGATGAACTATGGACGGAAGTTCATGACATTGTACAGGAGACAGAGATCAAGACCATCCACATGGGAAAGAAAAGCAAAAAAGCAAAATGGCTGTCTGGGGAGGCCTTGCAAATAGCTGTGGAAAGAATAGAAGCAAAAAGCAAAGGAGAAAAGCAAAGATATAAGCATCTGAGTGCAGAGTTCCAAAGAATAGCAAGAAGAGATAAGAAAGCCTTCCTCAGTGATCAATGCAAAGAAAAAGACGAAAACAACAGATGGGAAAGACTAAAGATTTCTTCAAGAAAATTAGAGATACCCAAGGGAACATTTCATGCAAAGATGGGCTCAATAAAGGACAGAAATGGTCTGGACCTAACAGAAGCAGAAGATATTAAGAAGAGGTGGCAAGAATACACAGAAGAGCTGTACAAAAAAGATCTTCATGACCTGGATAATCACGACGGTGTGATCACTCACCTAGAGCCAGACATCCTGGAATGTGAAGTCAAGTGAGCCTTAGAAAGCATCACTATGAACAAAGCTAGTGGAGGTGATGGAATTCCAGTTGAGCTGTTTCAAATCCTGAAAGATGATGCTGTGAAAGTGCTGCACTCAATATGCCAACAAATATGGAAAACTCAACAGTGGCCACAGGACTGGAAAAGGTCAGCTTTCACCCCAATCTCAAAGAAAGGCAATGCCAAAGAAGGCTCAAACTACCACACAATTGCACTCATCTCACACCTTTGTAAAGTAATGCTCAAAATTCTCCAAGCCAGGCTTCAGCAATACATGAACCGTGAACTTCCTGATGTTCAAGCTGGTTTTAGGAAAGGCACAGGAACCAGAGATCAAATTGCCAACATCTGCTGGATGATGGAAAAAGCAAGAGAGTTCCAGTAAAACATCTATTTCTGCTTTATTGACTATCCCATAGACTTTGACTGTGTGGATCACAAAAAACTGTGGAAAATTCTGAAAGAAATGGGAATACCAGCTCACCTTACATGCCTCTTTAGAAACCTATATACAGGCCAGGAAGCAACAGTTAGAACTGGACATGGAACAATCAACTGGTTCCAAATAGGGAAAGGAGTACATCAAGGCTGTATATTGTCACCCTGCTTATTTAACTTATATGCAGAGTACATCATGAGAAACGCTGGGCTGGAAGAAGAACAAGCTGGAACCAAGATTGCTGGGAGAAATATCAATAACCTCAGATATGCAGATGACACCACCCTTATGGCAGAAAGTGAATAGGAACTAAAAAGCCTCGTGAGGAAAGTGAAAGTGGAGAGTGAAAAAGTTGGCTTAAAGCTCAACATTCAGAAAACGAAGATCATGGCATCTGGTCCCATCACTTCTTGGGAAATAGATGGAGAAACAGTGGAAACAGTGTCAGACTTTCTTTTTGGGGGCTCTAAAATCACTGCAGATGTTGACTGAAGCCATGAAATTAAAAGACGCTTACTCCTTGGAAGAAAAGTTATGACCAACCTAGATAGCATATTCAAAAGCAGAGACATTACTTTGCTGACTAAGGTCCATCTAGTCAAGGCTATGGTTTTTCCTGTGGTCATGTATGGATGTGAGAGTTGGACTGTGAAAAAGGCTGAGTGCTGAAGAATTGATGCCTTTGAGCTGTGGTGTTGGAGAAGACTCTTGAGAGTCCCTTGGACTGCAAGGAAACCCAACTAGTCAATTCTGAAAGAGATCAGCCCTAGGATTTCTTTGGAAGCAATAATGCTGAAGCTGAAACTCCTGTACTTTGGCCACCTCATGCGAACAGTTGACTCATTGGAAAAGACTCTGATGCTGGGAGGGATTGGGGGCAGGAGGAGAAGGGGACGACAGAGGATGAGATGGCTGGATGGCACCACTGACTCGATGGATGTGAGTCTGAGTGAACTCTGGGAGTTGGTGATGGACAGGGAGGCCTGGTGTGCTGCAATTCATGGGGTTGCAAAGAGTCGGACATGACTGAGTGACTGAACTGAACTGAAGGCTCACTAGCTTTCAAAGACAAATGCTCTGAAAACTCTTCTTCCAGGTACATAACACCTAAACTGAGGAGCCCAACAAGGAAAACATTCACCTTTTGACTTTGAGTGAACCTCTGCAATTACAGTTATTCTTCTGCTCATGCACCAGCTACCCAGGAGTGTGTGACGTAACTGTATTGAGACTCTGCCCTTCCTTCCCATCTCATGTGGTTCCTTCTTTATATCTTAGTTACAAAAGAGTTTTTCTGATATGTTTTGCTCTTATTCATTGACAGTTGTTCTGTAAATAGTTGTAATTTTGGTGTGCCCTTGAGGGGAGGTGATCTTAGGGTCTTTCTGCCCTACCATCTTTGCTTGTCTCTCTGTTCCTTGCTTTTCAAGGAAAAAATGGAATGGTGTGTGTGTGTGTGTGTGTGTGTGTACTGGTGTAGGGAATTTTCCATGTTAAAGGTGTGATGATTTCTCTGGAATGATTCTGAAAGGAGAATTATTCATTTTTAACTGTAGTATACCCTCATCTCCTATTCCTTTTGGTTAGCAACATACATGTCTATGATTCTCCTTTCCCTCCACTGTGCTATTCCTGGAGAGGAAGCTACTAAAGAGAGGATGTGTTGGGGTTTTTATGAACCATTTAAATAGAGTTAGTTTAATACTAAGTTCTTAATCATTTTTATGTCTTTATTTAATAGAGAATTTGCAATCAAATATATTACTCTGGGTAACAGTGTGACTACTGACCTAAACTTTACAATATTGTACAACAAATTAATCACTATATGCTTGGATAATATTTTGGAATTCATAAACAAAAATCTTTGTTGCTTGCTCCTGTGTTGAGGGACAATGCTATTGTATTCAAATATTTAATTGTGTCTCTTTCTCTTAAGCAGACTGTATCATGAATAGATGTATTTTAGCAAGAATATTGCATATTCCACTTGCACCATATAGAAGCCATGGGCCTACTGTTGAGTGATACATTTATGTCTTAGTTAAAATAATCATTGCTTTCTCACAAGCAACAAATTTACTTTGTTTATATGCTGCTGCTGCTGCTATGTCACTTCAGTATCGTCTGACTGTGTGCAACCCCATAGAAGGCAGCCTACCAGGCTCCCTTGTCCCTGGGATTCTTCAGGCAAGAGTAGTGGAGTGGGTTGCTATTGCCTTCTCTGACTTTGCTTATATAGGGAGAGAGAAAAGCAAAACTGACCCATTGTTCTTAGTGAAGATTACAAGACTGTTTAGACAAAGGCATATGCATTTCAATTTCTATGGTGAGACAGTAGAGATGAATTACTGCTAGGAGAAAAATAGCACACTTGAATATGGAGCACAGTTGTAGAGAATATGAACAATGTTCTGTGAAAGAACATAAACATCACGTGGTGGGCTTAGGATTGCATTGGTCCAAAGTACCTTGGAGGACACTGAAAACTGGAGTCAGAAGATCAGCTTGGTGGAGTGCTGGGATGCGTGGCAGATAGAGAACGCTGCAAAGAGGTTGGTGCAATGGTTCAGCAAGAAATCTCTGAGGCTGGTGACTATCTTCCCAGTGAACATGGACAAAATCCACAGCACAGTGCTGATAGGAAGAGAGGAAATTGATAGCTAACTTGGGAAGCAAACTTGAGTTTACAGCTGGCCTGTGATTTTTACATCTCACCAGGGAGCTCCTGTCCATGCAAGTGCCATTTTTCTGAAGTTGCTTCTTGACACTTTTCAGCATTCCTGCATATATAATGGAGATCAAGCCCTGAGGTTTTGGAGTGGTAGCAATGACACCAAGACTCTAGACTACCAGAGAACTAATCTGAGGGAATATCAAATAATGAGAACTTACACAAAGGAAACCAGTTGGATACAAAACCCAGCATCAGGCAGCCACCAGTAGTACCTTGTGTAAGACACCTCATCTAAGGAAAAACAACACCAAAAAAATTGGAAACCCAATCATCAGCAGACAGTATTACCAACTCACTCAGCCTTGCCCATCAGAGAAAAAACAGAAACAAAACCCAGGACAAATCTCACCCTATATGAAGCTTACACCAACCACCGGACCAACTATAAGAGGGCAGAAAACAAAAGGAAGAAAGAATTCAGCCTTGAAGCCTGGGAAAAGGAGACTTCAAACACAATAAAATTAAAGAAACAAATAATGAAGAGGCAGAGAAATGCTGCACAAATGAAGGAACAAACTAGAAACAGAGAAGTCCTAATAAATGAAGAGGAAAAAGGTAAACCACCTGAAAAAGAATTCAGAATAATAATAGGAATTCAGAATAATAATAAGAAAGATGACAAAAGACCTTGAAAGCAGAATGGAGAATGCAAGAATCAATTAACAAAGACATAGAATAATTAAAGAATAAACATACAGAGACCAACAACACAATAACTGAAATTAACAATACTCTAGAAGGAATCAGTAGCAGAATATCTGAAACAAAAGGACAAATCAGTAAGCTGGAAGATAAAATGGTGGAAATAACATCTGAAGAGCAGAATAAAATAAAAGGGATGAAAAGAACTGAGGATAGTACCAGAGACCTCCAGGACATATAAAACACACCAGCATTTGAATTATAGGGGTCCCAGAAGCAGAAGAGAAAAATAAAGGGTATAAAAAAATTTTTGATGTGATTATAGCTGAAAAAAAGAAATAGTCATTCAAGCCCAAGAGTCACGAATAGTCCCATACAGGATAAACCCAAGGATAAATCCAAGAAACATAGTAAACAAACTAAGAAAGATTAATCACAAAGAAATAATGTTAAAAGCAGCAAGGAAAAAGGATCAAGTAACATACAAGGGAAACCCCATATTTTTAACAACTGATCTTTCAGTGGAAATTTTGCGAGAGAAGGGAATGACAGGATATTTTGAAAGCACTGAAAGGGAAAAATCTACAGGCAAGATTACTGCACCTGGCAAGTATCTCATTCTTGATGGGGAATTAATGGAGAAACCAAAAGCTTTTCAGAAAAGCAAGAGTTAAGAGAATTCAGTACCACCAAATCAGCTTTCCAACAAATGTTAAAGGGACTTTTATAGTCAGGAAATACAAGAGAAGAAAAAGATCTACAAAATCAACCCAAAACAATTAAGAAAATGGGAACAGATACATATATACAATAGTTATTTTATTTTTTAACTTAATATATATTATTGTATTTTTAATATAAATTTATTTTAATTGGAGATTAATTACTTTGCAATATTGTATTGGTTTTGTCATACATCAACATGAATCCTCCACAGGTATACACATGTTCCCCATCCTGAACACCCCTCCCTCCTCCTACCCCACACCATCCCCCTGGGTCGTCTCAGTGCACCAGCCCCAAGCATCCAGTATCATGCATTGAACATGGACTGGCGATTCATTTCACATATGTTAATATACATGTTTCAATGCCATTCTCCCAAATCATCACACCCTCGCCCTCTCCCACAGAGTCCAAAAGACTGTTCTATACATCTGTGTCTCTTTTGCTGTCTCACACACAGGGTTATCATTACCATCTTTCTAAATTCCATATATATGCATTAGTATACTGTATTGGTGTTTTTCTTTCTGTCTTACTTCACTCTACATAATAGGCTCCAGTTTCATCCACCTCATTAGAACTGGTTCAAATGTATTCTTTTTAATGACTGAGTAATACAAAATGTAAACAGATTAAATGCTTAAATCAAGAGACACAGACTGGCTAAGTGGGTACAAAAACAAAATCTATAAATATGCTGTCTACAAGAAACTCACTTCAGACCAAAAGATGCATATAGACTAAAAGTGAGAGGATGGAAAAATATATTCCCTGCAAATGGGAGGCAAAAGAAAGCTGGAGTAGCAATCCTCATACCAGACAATATAGACCTTAAAATAAAGAAGATTACAGAGATAAGGAAGGACACTATGTAATGATCAAGACATTAATCCAAGAGGAAGACATAATAATTCTAAATATCTATGCACCCAACATAGGAGCACTTCAATACATAAGACAAGCACTAACAGACATAAAAGGAGAAATTGAAAGTAACTCAATAATAGTAGGAGAATTTAACACTCCACTCACACCAATGAACAAATCATCAAAACAGAAAATTAATAAGGAAACACATGTCTTAAATGATATATTAGATGAGATAGTTCTCATTGATATCTTCAGGACATTCCATCCAAATGCAGAAAAATACATCTTCTCAAGTGCACATGGGGCATTCTCCAGGATAGACCACATCCTGGGTCACAAGCTTCAGTAAATTTAAGAAAATTGAAATTGTACCAAGCATCTTTTCTAACCACATCACTATAAGACTCAGTTCAATTCAGTTCAGTCGCTCAGTCGTGTGCAACTCTTTACAACCCCATGAACTGTAGCTTGCCAGGCCTCCATGTCCATCACCAACACCCAGAGTTCACTCAAACTCACTATGAGACTAGATATCAATTAAAAGAGAAATAAACAAACAAACAAACAAAAAACTTAAAAAAAAAACACAAACACGTGGAGATTAAACATTATGCTTCTAAATAACCAACAGATTACTGAAGAAATCAAAAGGAAAATTAAAAAAAAATTTCTAGAAACAAATGACAATGAAAACACTACTCAAAACCTATGGGATGCATCAAAATCAGCTCCAAGAGGGATGTTTATAGCAATACAATCCTACCTCAAGAAGCAAGAAAAATGTCAAATAGACAACCTCATTTTACACTGAAAGGAACTGGAAAAAGAAGAAGAAGAAGAACAACAACAACAACAAAAGTTTACTAAAAGGAAATAACTCATAAAGATACAAGCAGAAATAAATGAGAAAGAAATGAAAGGACTATTATGAACAACTATATAACAATAAAATGGATATTGTAGAAGAAATGGGCAGATTCTTAGAAAAGTTCAGTCTTCCAAGACTGAAGCAGGAAGAAATATAAATTATGAACAACCCAGTTACAAGCACTGAAATTGAGGCTGTGATTAAAACAAACAAACAAACAAAAAAAAAACTCCAAAAAAACAAAAGCCCAGGACAAAATGGCTTCACAAGAGAATTCTATCAAACATTTAGAGAACAGCTAGTGCCTAATCTTCTAAAACTCTTTAAAAAATTGCAAAAGGAACAGTTCCAAACTCATTCTACCAGGCCACCATCACCCAGATACCAAAACCAGACAAAGACAACACAGGAAAAGAAAAGTATAGGCCAAAATTGCTGAATATAGATGCAAAAATCCTCAACAAAATTTTAGCAAACAGAATTCAGCAACACATCCAAAAGCTCTTACACCATGATCAAGTTGGGTTTAATCCAGAAATGCAAGGATTTTTCAATACACACAAATCAATCAATGTGATATGCCATATTAAAAAATTGAAAGATAAAAACAATATGATAATCTCAATATATGCAGAAAAAGCCTTTGAAAAAATTCAGCACCCATTTATGATTTAAACTCTTCAAAAATGGTCATAGAAGGAACCTACCTCAACATAGTAAAGGCCATATGTGATAAGCCTATAGCAAACATTATTCACAATGGTGAAAAACTTAAAGCATTCCCCCTAAGATCAGGAACAAGACAAAGACTTCCACCACTGTTATTCAGTAGTTTTGGAAGTCCTAGCTACAGCAATCAGAGAAGAAAAAGAAATAAAAGGAATCCAGATCAGAAAAAAAAGAAGCAAACTCTCACTGTTTGCAGATTACATGATACTGTACATAAAAAATGCTAAAAATACTATCAGAAAATTACTAGAGCTAATTAGTGAATTTAGCAAAGTCACAGGATACAAAATCAATACACAGAAATCGCTTGTATTTCTATATACTAACAATGAAAAATCAGAAAGAGAAATTAAGGAATCCCTATCATTGCAACAAAAGCACTTAAATATCTAGGACTAAATTTACCTATAGAGACAAAAGAACTGTACACAGAAAATTATAAGACACTAATGAAAGAAATAAAAGATAACGTAAACAGATGGAGAAATATTCCATAGTCCTGTGTAGGAAAAATCAATATTGTGAAAATATATGTACTACCAAACGCAATCCACAGATTGAATGGCATCCCTATCAAATTACCAATGACATTTTTCACTGAACTAGAACAAAAAACTTCACAATTCATATGGAAGGAAACAAAAAAGACCCAGAGTAGCCAAAGCAGTCTTGAAAATGAAGAATTTAGCTAGAGGAATGAACCTTCCCAACTTCAGATTATACTACAAAGCTACAGTCCTCATATAGTATGGTACTGGCACAAAAACAGAAATATAGACCAAAGAAAAAATATAGAAAGCCCAGAAATATACCCATGCACCTATGGGTCCCTTATTTTTACAAAGAAGGCAAGAATATACAATGGGGCAAAGGAAGCCTCTTCAATAAATGGTGCTGGGAAAACTGGATAGCTACGTGTAAAAGAATGAAATTAGAACACTTCCTAACACCGTCCAAAAAAATAAACTCAAAATGGATTAAAGACCTAAATGTAAGAACAGAAACAATAAAATTCTTAGAGGAAAACATAGGCAGAACATTCAATGCCATAAATCAAAGTAAGATCCTCTATGATCCACCTGCTAGAGTAATGGAAATAGAAACCAAAGTAAACAGGTGGGACCTGATTAAACTTAAAAGCTTTTGCTAGGCAAAAAAAAACCTATAAGCAAGGTGAAAACAAAAAAAAACACCCCTCAGAATGGGAGAAAATAATAGCAAATGAAACAACTTACAAAGGATTAATTTCCAAAATATACAAGCAGCTCATACAACTCAATACCAGGGGAAAAATAAAATTAAAAAAGTGGGGAAAAGACCTAAACAGACATTTTTCCAGAGAAGACATACAGATGGTTAACAAACACATGATCACTCATTATGAGAGAAATGCAAATCAAAACTATAATGAGATATCACCTCATATCGGTCAGAACGGCCATCATCAAAAAGTCTACAAACAATAAATGCTGAAGAGGATATGGAGAAAAGGAATGTTCTTGCAATGTTGGTGGGAATATAAATTGATACAGCCACTGTGGAAGATGATATGGAGATTCCTTTAAAAAAAAAAAAAAAAAAGCTTGGTATAAACCACCATATGATCCAGCAATCCCACTCCTAGCCATATATCCTGCTGCTGCTGCTGCTAAGTCACTTCAGTCGTGTCCGACTCTGTACGATCCCATAGATGGCAGCCCACCAGGCTCCCCTGTCCCTGGGATTCTCCAGGCAAGAACACTGGAGTGGATTGCCATTTCCTTCTCCAATGCAGGAAAGTGAAAAGTGAAAGTGAAGTCACTCAGTCATGTCCGACTCTTAGCGACCCCAGGGACTGCAGCCCATCAGGCTCCTCCATCCATGAGATTTTCCAGGCAAGAGTACTGGAGTGAGGTGCCATTGCCTTCTCCCTGAGGAAACCAAAATTGAAAGAGACACATGTATCTCATTTCTCATTACAGCACTATTTACAATAGCTAGAACATAGAAGCAACCTAGATGTCCAGTGACAGATAAATGGATAAAGAAGCAGTGGTACATATACACAATGGAATATTACTAAGCCATAAAAAGGAACACATTTGAGTCAGTTCTAATGAGGTGGATGAACCTAGAGCATATTATACAGAGTGAAGTAAGTCAGAAGGAGAAAGATAAATATCTATACTAATGCATACATATGAAATCTAGAAAAATGGCAATGAAGAATAGAGAATAGACTTACGGACATGGGGAGAGGGGAGGAGAGGGTGAGATGTATGGAAAGAGTAACATGGAAACTTACATTACCATACGTAAAATAAATAGCCAATGGTAATTGCTGTATAGCTCAGGAAACTCAAACAGGGGCTCTGTATCAACCTAGAGAGGTGGGATGGGGAGAGACATGGGAGGGAGGTTCAAAAGGGAGGGGATACATGTGTACCTATGGCTGAGTCATGTTGAGTTTTGACAGAAAATAACAAAATTCTGTAAAGCAATTATCCTTCAATTAAAAAAATAAGTTAAAAAAGAAAAGAAATATAAAGGTTATGGGAAGATGACTAATCTAATGATACAGGTGGAGAAGGAGATTAAAGCCACATTACTGTAAGCTTTGAGTACCAAACAAAAAAGCTTGAACATGATTTGGTAGGTAATGATCAAAAATGATAAAAAAATAAAAAGCACCTTGAAAAATTAGCAAGGAGGATGTGCTAGTTATTCAGTGAGCATTGACATAGCTAGAACAGCTTGCACAGTTTACAAAGTCATATGATTTTAATTTAAAAAGACCTTGAGATGCTCAGAGATGGACAGAGATGACAGATTGATGACCTTCTCATGCAGCCTAATATTCCAGGAAATCCTTAAAGCTGCCTTTCATTAAAGAAATATGAAAAAGGGGCATGACTTGCCACAGTCCTGCCAGCCTAAATTACACATTTAATTAGTTTATGACACTGGTCTATAACTAAAGCAAGGGGAACTGATGGATGATACATGCTGTTACTCCTAGGAAAAAATTGGAACACATCTTGGGTCAATCAAGCATACACAGAATTTCTGTCTCTATATTTCCTTCTTTTTGTATGTACCTTCAAATACCCATTATTATTTTCTTTGTCTCAAATGGGAGATTAGATTTACATAAAATGGTAAGGTTTTTCCTAACTTAAAGTACACTATTGATCAGTTTAAAAGTGGCATATATCATACACATTAGGAAATAAAAAGTTAATCTACAAAATAAAATGTTAGTACTAGATAGCATTTAAGTTGCTGGTAATTAAATATTGTTAGCTCAAAATACATTTTATTCCTAGCAAATAACGTGTTTGCAACATCATTTTTCTTCTATGGTGTGAAGACCATATCATATTCTTATATTATCAAGAGCCTTCAATGTTGGTAGTATATAAGCAACCTATAAATAATCTAAGTCAATATGGCCTATTGTAATCAGAATTGTCACTCAAAACTGATAGAAGTCTAATTCCAAAACGAAAATGTTTAGAAATATAACCACATAATATTTACACCCTATCACTCTTTTTTTGTTTGTTTGTTTAAATTTTATTTTTTTACTTTACAATACTGTATTGGTTTTGCCATACATTGACATGAATCCACCACAGGTGTACATGAGTTCCCAACCCTGAACCCCCCTCCCACCACCCTCCCCACATCATCTCTCTGGGTCATCCCAGTGCACCACCCCCAAGCATCCTGTATCCTGTATCGAACCTAGACTACAAGGTCTATTTTACTTAGGTAGTAATTGTTGAAGTCATTACTATTGATAATGTTTGCATACATTACTATTTTCTACTGAACATGCACACATATATCAAGTACAGTAGGTCTGTAAATAAACAATATTCCCAAATAATAATAGGCTGTAAAGGGATGAACAATATAGAATGAAATGTAAAAAACAAGGATTCTGAGAAGGTGCAGAATATAAAGCACCAACTGAACTAGCAGAATCTTTCTTATGTAACTATCTTGTAATCTTGGAAACTACAAAATGCTTGCAGCTTCAAAAGGCAAAGACTCCAAGATTCAAAACAGGAAAGTTTGGCAGTAAATTATGTATAACTTCAGTCAACTTAAGCTTTTGACATAGAAGCAACTACCTATCTCCCATTTCCAGGCCTATGTCAGTGTGTACATGTGTTCTAGAGAAGCTTGCACACAACTTGTGGGGGACAATGTGGACAAAATGACCCTGTTCTCAAATATCAAACAGCTGCATCCTGCTCAGTCATTGCTGCTTCTGATTCTCAGAGATGCAGCCAAGTTGGCTGGCAGCCATTGTTGTTGCACTTTCCCCTATTGTTACTATATTCCTCCTCTTCAGCTGAAGTAACTTCCAGAAGATTTGAAATGCTGGTACCTTTATTTCTTCCCTCTTTGGTTTTCTCATTTTCCCTTTTGAGAGCCAGACATTAAGGACATGGGCATTCAAAATTAACTACATTTGCACAAGTCACCATGTTGGCCCAAAGAAAGGCAAAACTCAAAAATTACTTATTAAGACCTTAATTTTACTCTTGGCCCAGAGATAAGTTGCAAAAAGCAAAAAACAAAACAAGTAAACAAACAAAACATGCTGAAAGGAAGAAAATCTGGCTTTCAGAGTTACCACATTATCAGATTCAAATATCCAATGTTAACAGCAACAATGACAACAAGAAAGCCCCACAGCAAACAAGGAAACAGGAAAGTATGGCTAACAGAAAGGTAATAAATCAAAAGCCTGATAATGGATCTACCTCACAAAATCTTCAAATTAACTATCTTATATATGTTTTAATATTTACAGAAATTCATGGACAAGGCAAGCAAACAATGCATGAACAAAATAAAACTATTAATAAATATATAGAAAATATAAAATGGAACAAGAAAGAAATTTGGGAACTCAAAATTATAATAAATGAAATACAAAATTTTTCTGGAAGTGTACAAACGCAGATTTGAGCAAGAAGAAGAATTAGTAGGCTAGAATACAAGTGTGGAAATTATTAAATCTGAGGAACAGAAAGAAAAAATCTATATATTAAAGAAAAGCGAGTGCACATTGTGGCAGTCCCAGAAACGAAAAAATAAGTGAAGTCACTCAGTCGTGTCAGACTCTTTGTGACTCCATGGACTCTACCAGGGTCCTCTGTCCATGGGATTTTCCAGGCAAGAATACTCAAATGGGTTGCCATTTCCTTCTCCAGGATATCTTCCCAACAGAGGGATTGAACCTGGGTCTCCCTTATTGTAGGCAGACCCTTTACAGTCTGAGCCACCAAGGAAGTCCAGAAGAGAGAAAGGGACACATAAATATTTAACAAAATAATGGCTAATATCTTTCCAAATCTAATTAAAAATATAAATATAAATAGCTACAAACCTCAATAAGTTCCAACTCTCAAGAACTCAAGGAGATCCACACTGAAATAAAGTATAATAAAACTTTCAAGAGACGAAGGCAAAAGGAGAATCTTGAAAGCAACAGAGAAGTGGCTCATCACAAATAAAGGATTCTCATTTACAGATTTCTCAGAAATTTTGGAGTCAGAAGGCAGTGGATCAATATATTCACAGCATTAAAAGAAAAAAAAAACTGTCAAACAAGAACCTTATCTATAGCAAAAACATGAAGAATTTCTTCAACATTTCTTCAAATATGAGCAATATATGGAAGAAAAGACATTTCAATGAAAAGTTGGGGTTCATTAGTATTAGACTACTGTAGGCAGTCAAACATTTCAATAAAGGTAAATATATGAACAATTACAAAAGGAAGCATTATTTTAACAGTGGTTTTTCAGTCTACTTTTTGTTTTCTACATGATCTAAAAAACTGAAATATTACTTAAAATATGTTAGTCTAAAAGCTAGAATCATTGTAACATTGTATTTTTAACTCCATACTTTGTTTTCCACCTAACTTAAGAGACTAGTACATTTAAAATAATTATTAGTTTATATTTGGAGGGTCTCAATGTATAAAGATGTAATTTTGTGAAATCAACAACTGAAAGAAGTGATCTTCAAGCTGAAAATGAGCAGAGTTTTTATATTAATACGTTATTGATACTAAGTTGATATATATTTAGAATGTGGCATGTTTAGGATTTTATGTGTAACTCTCATGGTAACTACAAAGAAATGGCTATTATAATATACACAAAAAATTAGGAAAACAGCTAAAAATCAATGAAAAATCTAATTTCATGGAAAAAGAAGGGAAAAGACATATTAAATTTTAAGGGCAAGAGTGAAAGTAACATACAACTTAATGGAAACTCTCAAAGTGAGAAGGTAAATGACTGGTATATCTACAGAGCTGAAAGAACAAAACAAAACAACTACTAAACAAGAATAATGTATACTGTAAAAAAATTTCCTAAAAATAATGTGAAATGAATATTCTTTTAGATAAAGATGGAAGAAATGCATCCCTAACAGACATCCAAAAAAGAAAACAAACAGACAAAAATAAAATAAAGGATTTACTCAGGCAGGAAAAAAATCACCCAAAATGAAACATGGAAACAAAATTAAGAAAGAATAAAATCTAGTTGGCTTTAAATTATGTAGGATTAAAATGGAGGACAATAATAAAAAATGGTGTAATAGTAAATGCAAATTAATGTGTAAATGCAACAGTATCAGGAGATAATAAACTACTAAAGTATATTAGACAGTAATGAGGTAAAGATGCATATTATAAACCCTATGTAACAACTGAAGGATACTTAAAATATGTATTTCTAGCAAGTTATTTTTAGGGCAAAAACGAATGATACAAATGTATTCACCCAAAAGAAACCAGCAATGACAGGAAACAGAAAAGAATACAGATGAACCAAATACAAAAAGATTAATATGATGGCAGATTCATCCACTTATATCTATATAATTACACCAAATATAAATGGACAAAACACTAGAAGTAAAAGATTAAACTTACCAGAATGGACTTAAGCATCACTTATTTCTTCAGAATGATAAATATTGAATATAAGAATGCATAATGTTTGAGAGATGAAAACTGGAAATAGTATACTATGTAAAAATAAATTAAAAATGAGGTACCAAATATGTACATAATGTATAAAATATGTACATATATCAGAAAAAGACATAAATAAGAAATATTGTTAAAGCTATTGATTAGACATATCCTAATGATAATGAGGATAATTAAAGATGCCAAGGGAACATTTCATGCAAAGATGGGCTCAATAAAGGACAGAAATGGTATGGACCTAACAGAAACAGAAGATATTAAGAAGAGATGGTAAGAATACACAGAAGAGCTGTACAAAAAAGATCTTCATGACCCGGATAATCACGATGGTGTGATCACTCACCTAGAGCCAGACATCCTGGAATGTGAAGTCAAGTGGGCCTTAGAAAACATCACTACGAACAAAGCTAGTTGAGGTGATGGAATTCCAGTGGAGCTCTTTCAAATCCTGAAAGATGATTCTGTGAAAGTGCTGCACTCAATATGTCAGCAAATTTGGAAAACTCAGCAGTGGCCACAGGACTGGAAAAGGTCAGTTTTCATTCCAATCCCAAAGAAAGGCAATGCCAAAGAAGGCTCAAACTACCACACAATTGCACTCATCTCACACGCTAGTAAAGTAATGTTCAAAATTCTCCAAGCCAGGCTTCAGCAATGCATGAACCGTGAACTCCCTGATGTTCAAGCTGGATTTAGAAAAGGCAGAGGAACCAGAGATCAAATTGCCAACATCCGCTGTATCATGGAAAAAGCAAGAGAGTTCCAGAAAAACATCTATTTCTGCTTTATTGACTATGCCAAAGCCTTTGACTGTGTGGATCACAATAAACTGTGGAAAACTCTGAGAGAGATGGGAATACCAGATCACCTGACCTGCTTCTTGAGAAATCTGTATGCAGGCCAGGAAGCAACAGTTAGAACTGGACATGGAACAATCAACTGGTTCCAAATAGGAAAAGGAGTACATCAAGGCTGTATATTGTCACCTTGCTTATTTAACTTATATGCAGACTACATCATGAGAAATGCTGGGCTGGAAGAAACACAAGCTGGAATCAAGATTACCAGGAGAAATATCAATAACCTCAAATAGGCAGATGACACCACCTTTATGGCAGAAAGTGAAGAGGAACTAAGAAGACTCTTGATGAAAGTGAAAGAAGAGACTGAAAAAGTTGGCTTAAAGTACAGCATTCAGAAAATGAAGATCATGACATCCGGTCCCATCACTTCATGGGAAATAGATGGGAAAACAGTGGAAACAGTGTCAGAGTTTATCTTTTGGGGCTCCAAAATCACTGCAGATGGTGACTGCAGCCATGAAATTAAAAGACACTTACTCCTTGGAAGGAAAGTTATGACCAACCAAGATAGCATATTCAAAAGCAGAGACATTACTTTGCCGACTAAGGTCCATCTAGTCAAGGCTATGGTTTTTCCAGTAGTCTTGTATGAATGTGAGAGTTGGACTGTGAAGAAGGCTGAGCTCCGAAAAATTGATGCATTTGAACTGTGGTGTTGGAGAAGACTCTTGAGAGTCCCTTGGACTGCAAGGAGATCCAAACAGTCCATTCTGAGAGAGATCAGCCCTGTGATTTATTTGGAAGGAATGATGCTGAAACTCCAGTACCTTGGCCACCTCATGCGAAGAGCTGACCAACTAGAAAAGACTCTGATGCTGGGAGGGATTGGGGGCGGGAGGAGAAGGGGACGACAGAGGATGAGATGGCTGGATGGCATAACTGACTCGATGGACATGAATCTGAGTGAACTCCGGGAGTTGGTGATGGACAGGGAGGCCTGGCGTGCTCCGATTCATGGGATCGCAAAGTGTAGGACATGACTGAGCGACTGAACTGAACTGAACTGAATGATAATGAAAATAATCCAATAGGAATATATCAGAATCTTATCGTTATAATCTCTGATAAAAAATTCCAAAATTATAAAGCAAAAATTGACAGAATTTAGTAACAAGAAATAGATAAATATCATAGGAGACATCAATTAATGTTATTCTCATTCTTCTAGGCAATCATTTTCAAATCTCTCTGCTACACCTTCACATTCAATTGTCCTCTATGCACAAGAAAGAAATATCCCTCTCTCTTATAGGAGCATATGTAATCTCATTTGGGAGCCACCCAGATAATCAAGGATAATCTCCTTATAGCCTTAAATTAATCATATCATGAAAGATTCCCCCCACAAACAGAAAGACTACTGCGTGCTCTTTTTGCCTTATCATATAACAGTAAAAAGTTCTCAGGTTTAGGATGCAGATAACTTGGAGAACCCTTGTTCAGTTTACCACAAGTGTTCATGCAGATGTCCTTCCTTATCAGAGTCTTATTGTAATGTTGCAGGCTTGCTGAGACAAGAAATCCAGCTTTCTGTGAAGTGCTGGTCTTCTTATAATCAGATCCTGGGACAGGTCTACTGCATAGACAGTCATTCAACTATAGGAAATGAGTTTCTCTTTGAAACTATTAAGTAATGCCTTAAGTTAGTATATGGATAACAGAGCTTTCATTTTTCTTTTAAAATAATCAGTTACACTCACTAACAACATGCAATTCTGACAACACTTTAATTAAAGCCTCCTCCATCTCACTCCAGTGCAGGAGATAGTGAATTTATCTGTGTATCTCCTCCCACTTGGATACATCACGTTTCACAATGAGTGGACATCTTAATACTCTCAATGCTCTAGCATGGCACAGTGTATATATACTTCACTTATCATCAATGATGGGATCCTTAATGCCATCTACTCTATGAGAAATCCAACTCCAGCTTTATATCATTAGAATCTTCTTCCTTTGATGAACCTGCTTAGGTTGTTGTTATTTAGTCAAAAATTTGTGTCTGACTCTTTGTGACACCATGGACTGCAGCATGCTGTGCTTCAACTGTCTTTCACACTCTCCTGGAGTTTGCTCAGACTGATACCCATTGAGTCAGTGATGCCGATTAATAAATTCATCTTCTCTTCCTATACTCAGTCTTTCCCAGCATCAGGATCTTTTCCAGTGAATTAGCTCTTTGCATCAGGTAGCCAAAGTATTGGAGCTTCAGCTTCAGCATCAGTCCTTCCAATGAGTATTCAGTTGACTTCTTTTAGGATTGACTGACTGGATCTCCTTGCTCTGCAAGGGACTTTCAACACTCTTCTCCAGCAGCACAATTCTATAGTATCAGTTCTTTGGTGCTCAGCCTTCTTTATGGTCTAACTCTGACATCCATACATTACTACTGGAAAACCATAGTTTTTACTATATGGACCTTTGTTGGAAAAGTCATGTCTCTGCTTTTTAATACACTGTCTAGGTTTTCATAGCTTTTTTTCCAAGGAGTAAGTGACTTTTAATTTCATGACTGCAGTCACCATCATCTGTGATTTTGGAGGCCCCCCAAATTAAAAAAAAAAGGAGGGGCTTCCCTTGTAGCTCAGCTGGTAAAGAATCCGCCTGCAATGTGAGAAACCTAGGTTCAATCCCTGGGTTGGGAAGTTTCCCTCGAGAAGGGAAAAGACTACCCACTCCAATATTCTGGCCTGGAGAATTCCAAGGACTATATAATCCATGGAGCTGCAAAAATTTGAACATGATTGAGTGGCTTTCACTTTCAAAATAAATTTTGCCACTGTGGTCAAATTTCCCCATCGTTTTGTCATGAAGTGATGGGACCAGATGCCATGTTGTTAGTTTTTTGAATGTTTAGTTTTTAAGTCAGCTTTTTCACTATCCTCTTTCACTTTCATCAAGAGCCTCTTTAGTTCCTCTTCTCTTCCTGCCTTGCAGGTGGTATCATCTACATATCTGAGGTTGTTCATTTTTCTCCCAGAAATCTTGATTCCAGCTTGGGATTCAACCAGTGTGGCATTTCACGTGGTGTCCTCTGCCTATATGTTCAATAAGCAGGGTGACAATATATAGTCTTGACGTACTCCTTTCCTAATTTGGAGCCAGTCTGTTGTTCCATGTCCATTTTTAACTGTTGCTTCCTGACCTGCATACAGATTTCTCAGGATGCAGGAAAGATGGTCTGGCCTTCCCATTTCTTTAAGAATATTCCACAGTTTGTTGTGATCCTCACAGTCAAAGGTTTTGGTACAGTCAATGAAGTAGATACAGATGTTTTTCTGGAATTCTATTGATTTTTCCATGATCTAGCAGATGTTGCCATTTGATCTCAGGTTCTTCTGCCTTTTCTAAAGCCCATTTACACATCTGGAAGTTCTCAGTTCATGTATTGTTGAAGCATAGCTTGAGGATTTTGAGTATTATCTTGCTAACATGTGAAATTAGCCCAATAGTACCACAGTTTGATCATTCTTTGGCTTTGCCTTTCTTTGGAATTGGAATGGAAACTGACCTTCTCCAATCCTGTGGCCACTGCTGAGTATTCCAAATTTGCTGGCATATTGAGTGCAGCACTGTCACAGCATCATCTTTTAGGAATTGAAATAACTCAGCTGAATTCTATCACCTCCACTAGCTTTGTTCATAGAAATGCTTCCTAAGGTCCACTTGACTTCACACTTTAGGATGTCTGAACCTAGGTGAGTGACATTGTGGTTACATAAGTCATTAAGACCTCTTTTGTAAAGTTCTTCTGTGTATTCTTGCCACCCACTTTATCTTTTCTGCTTCTGTTAGGTCCTAGCTGTTTCTGTCCTTTACTGAGTCCATATTTGCATGAAATGTTCCTTTGGTATCTCTGATTTCCCTGAATAGATGTCTAGCTGCTCCCATTCTGTTGTTTCCCTCTATTTCTTTGCATTGTTCACTTAATCAGATTTTATTCTCTCTCCTTGCATTCTTTGGAACACTGCATTCAGTTGGGAATACCTTTTTCCTTTACCACTGCCCTTTGCTTCTCTTCTTTTCTCTACTATTTGTCAAGCCTTCTCAGACAC
This sequence comes from Budorcas taxicolor, assembly GCF_023091745.1. Lineage (NCBI taxonomy): Eukaryota > Metazoa > Chordata > Mammalia > Artiodactyla > Bovidae > Budorcas > Budorcas taxicolor. The sequence goes on along the minus strand of NC_068924.1, from coordinate 3,006,230 downwards.
CCATTTTGCCTTCTTGCATTTCTTTTTCTTTGTCATAGTTTTGGTCACTGCCTCCTGTACAATGTTACCTCTATCTGTAGTTCATCAGGGACTCTATCAGATCTAATCCCTTGTATGTATTTTTCACTTCCACTATATAATCATAAGGGAGTTGATAAGATCATTCCTGAGTAGCCTAGTGATTTTCCCTACTTTCTTCAATTTAAGTCTGAATTTTGAAATAAGGACTCATGATCTGAGCCATAGTCATCTCCAGGTTTTGTTTGTAGGTTTGTTTTAACTGACTGTATAGAGTTTCTCCATCTTCAGCTGCAAAAATATAATCAGTCTGATTTTGGTACTGACCATCTGATGATATCTGTATGTAGAATCATCAAGGGTTGTTGAAGAGGGTTTTTGCTATGACCAATATTTTATCTTGGCAAAACTCTGTTAGTCTTTACCCTGCTTCACTTTGTACTCAACTTTGCACTAAAACTTGCCTGTTACTTCAAATATCTCTTGACTTCCTAGTTTGCCTTCCAATTCCCTAGGATGAAAAGGACATTCTGTGTGTGTGTGTGTGTGTGTGTGTGTGTGCGTGTGTGTGTGTGTTAATTCTAGAATATCTTGTTCTAGAAGTTCTAAAAATTCTAGAAGATTTGTACAACTGTTCAGCTTCAACCTCTTCAGCATCAGTGGTTGGGGCATAGACTTGGATTACTGTGATGTTGAATGGCTTGCCTTAGAAATGAACCAAGATCATTCTGTTGGACACTGTACCCTCATAATGCATTTTGGACTCTTTTATGGACTATGAGGGCCACTCTATTTCTTCTAAGGAAATTTTACCCACTGTAGCAGATAAAATGGTCATCTGAATTAAATTATCCCATTCCCATCCATTTTAGTTCACTGATTCCTAAGATGGCATTATTCACTCTTGCCATCTCCTGCTTGACCACATCCAATTTACCTTGATTCATGCACCTAACATGGCAAGTTCCTATGAAATACTGTTCTTGCTTAGATTAATGAGATATATCTCTTTTTCTTAGATTATGTGTGCTCAGTTGTGTCTGACTCTTTTCACCTTCATGGACAATAACTGCCAGGCTCTTCTGTCCATGGGATTTCCCAGGCAAGAATACTGGAGCAGGTTGCCATTTTCCTCCTCCCAGGGATCTTCCCAACCCAGGGATAAAACTATTGTCTTCTGTGGCTCCTTATTTGGCAGGTGAATTCTTTACCACTGAGCCACCTGAGAAGCCCCTGTCTTGTATTGGGTTCCTCAGAAACACACTCTGAATTGGGATTCATGTACAAGTTATTTATTAAGAAAATGCTCTGGGAGAAAGACTAGTGCTGGTGTGAATGAAGCAGGGGAAGAAACCAAGCAAAGGGAAAATTTCAATTGAAGTCTTATGAGAAGTATATTTAACTTTATTCTACAAGAAATTTCTAGAGTGGTAATTGTTCTTCAGATTTGGTCTATGTTTAAGTCATGGGAGCTGATTTTTACTATGCTCTGCCTATCAGTCATTGACTTCTTTGGGGAGACAATTCATAGACACTAGTAGGTTTCTATATGTGGGCAAAGAGGCCCCAGAAACAAAATAAAAGTCCTCCAGGAATGAATTTCAACAGCTTGACCATCAAAGGCTAATAGAGTTTTGCCAAGAGAAGACATTGGTCATATCAAACACCCTCTTCCAACAATACAAGAGAAGACTCTACACATGAAAATCACCAGATGGTCAACACCAAAATTAGACTGATTATCTTCTTTGCAGCCAAAGATGGAGAAGCTCTACAGAGTCAAGAAAAACAAGACTGGGAGCTGACGGTGGCTCAGATCATGAACTCCTTATTGCCAAATTCAGACTGAAATTGAAGAAAGTAGGGAAAACCACTAGACCATTCAGATATGACCTAAATCAAATCCCTTATGATCATACAGTGGAAATGGGAAAAAGATTTAAGGGACTAGATCTGATAAAGTGCCTGATGAACTATGGATGGAGGTTTGTGACATTGTACAGGAGACAGGGATCAAGACCATCCCCATGGAAAAGAAATGCAAAAAAGCAAAATGGCTGTCTGGGGAGGCCTTACAAATAGCTGCGAAAAGAAGAGAAGTGAAAAGCAAAGGAGAAAAGAAAAGATACAAGCATCGGAATGCAGAGTTCCAAAGAATAGCAAGAAGAGATAAGAAAGCCTTCTTCAGCGATCAATGCAAAGAAATAGAGGAAAACAATAGAATGGGAAAGACTAAAGATCTCTTCAAGAAAATTAGAGATATCAAGGGAACATTTCATGCAAAGATGAGCTCAATAAAAGACAGAAATGGTATGGACCTAACAGAAGTAGAAGATATTAAGAAGAGGTGGCAAGAATACACAGAAGAACTGAACAAAAAAGATCTTCATGACCAAGATGATCATAATGCTGTGATCACTCACCTAGAGCCAGACATCCTATAATGTGAAGTCAAGTGGGCCTTAGAAAACATCACTACGAACAAAGCTAGTGGAGGTGATGGAATTCCAGTTGAGCTATTTCAAATTCTGAAAGATGATACTGTGAAAGTGCCACACTAAGTATGCAGGCAAATTTGGAAAACTCAGCAGTGGCCACAGGACTGGAAAAGGAGAGTTTTCATTACAATCCCAAAGAAAGGCAATGTCAAAGAATGCTCAATCTACCACACAATTGCACTCATCTCACATGCTAGTAAAGTGATGCTCAAAATTCTCCAAGCCAGGCTTCAGCAATACGTGAACCGTGAACTTCCAGATGTTCAAACTGGTTTTACGAAAAGCAGAGGAACCAGGGATCAAATTGTCAACATCCGCTGGATCATGGAAAAAGAAAGAGAGTTCCAGAAAAACATCTATTTCTGCTTTATTGACTATGCCAAAGCCTTTGACTGTGTGGATTACAATAAACTGGAAAACTCTGAGAGAGATGGAAATACCAGACCACCTGACCTTCCTCTTGAGAAACCTATATGCAGGTCAGGAAGCAACAGTTAGTACTGAACATGAAAAAACAGACTGGTTCCAAATAGGAAAAGGAGTGCGTCAAGGCTGTATATTGTCACCATGTTTATTTAACTTCTACGCAGAGTACATCATGAGGAATGCTGTGGTGGAAGAAGCACAAGCTGCAATCAAGTTTGCCAGGAGAAATATCAATAACCTCAGATATGCAGATGACACACCACCCTTATGGCAGAAAGTGAAGAGGAGCTAAAAAGCCTCGATGAAATTGAAAGAGGACACTGAAAAAGTTGGCTTAAAGCTCAACATTCAGAAAACGAAGATCACGGTATCAGGTCCGATCACTTCATGTGAAATAGATGGAGAAACAGTGGAAACAGTGTCAGACTTCATTTTGGGGGGGGGCTCCAAAATCGCTGCGGATGGTGATTGCCACCATGAAATTAAAAGATGCCTTCTCCTTGGAAGGAAAATTATGATCAACCTAGATAGTATATTCAAAAGCAGAGACACTACTTTGCCAACAAAGGTCCGTCTAGGCAAGGCTATGGTTTTTCCAGTAGTCATGTATGGATGTGAGAGTTGGACTGTGAAGAAAGATGAGCACCGAAAAATTGATGCTTTTGAACTGTGGTGTTGGAAAAGACTCTTGAGAGTCCCTTGGACTGCAAGGAGATCCAACCAGTCCATTCCAGATCCAACCATCTCCATTCTAAAGGAGATCAGTAGTGTGGTTTTTTTGGAAGAAATGATGCTGAAGCTGAAACTCCAGTACTTTGGCCACCTCATGCAAAAAGTTGACTCATTGGAAAAGACTCTGATGCTGGGAGGGATTGGGGGCAGGAGGAGAAGGGGAGGACAGAGTATGACATGGCTGGATGGCATCACTGACTCAATGGACATTAGTTTGTGTGAACTCCGGGAGCTGGTGATGGATAGGGAGGCCTGGCGTGCTGCAATTCCTGAAGTCGCAAAGAGTTGGACACGACTGAGAGACTGAACTGAACTGAACATCAAAATCTTAGAAATGCACGAACACACACACACACACACACACACACACACACATAATAAAAGAAAAAGGAAGGGGGATGATCTGAGGTTATCTAGGCATAGCTCAAACAGTGACTGCTGGAAGATGATTAACTGTGTACCACCACCTTCTGCTCTCTGACTCCCCCACAAAAATACTTTTGTCCTATCCCTACCTTGCAGTACTCCACATCCATTTGGTTTTGCATTTCTTTCCTCTCTTAAAATATGTTTAATTGTATGATAATTACTTTACAGTGTTCTGCCATACAACAATGTGAATTAGCCACTAGTTTACATATATCCCCTCCCTCTTGAGTCTCCGTTTCATCCCACCCCTCTTGTTCATTGCAGAGCACTGGGCAGAGCTCTCTGTGTTATACAGCAACTTTCCACTAGTTATCTATTTTATACATGGTAGTGTGCATTATATGTCAGTGTTATGCTCTCAGTTTGTCCCACCTTCTCTTTCCTCTTGTGTCCTGAAGACCATTCTGTATGTCTTCATCTCTATTCCTGCCTTGCAAATAAGCTCACCAGTGCCAGTTTTCTAGGCTCTTTATATATGCATTAGCATACAATATTTGTATTCTCTGTCTGACTTTCTTAACTGTCTATAACAGGTCTTATCCACCTCACCTTAAATGACTCAAATTTGCTCCTTTTATGGCTAAATAATATTTCATTCATTTCCAAACACCCTGTCCTCAGCCACATTTGTCTTTGCTCTCTGTTTATAATTCCCTCTGTTTATAATTTTTTATCCCTTAGATATCACCATTATTCCATCTCTACATAAAATCTTCCTCACAGGAAAGGTTTTCCCTAATCATGACTTTCAAAATTATATGCAACCACCTGCTGTGGTCACCTTTTATTTTAGATCCTGTTTCTTCATGACTCATTAGTTACAATATCTGGTCTAAATCACCTGGCTTCAAATTTCCAGTGTCATTACTTACTAGCTGCATATATTAATCATTCACCTTATTTTTCTTCATTAATTTACAGCAGACATCACAGAAATGAAAAGGATAATAAAAAAACTCCTACAAGCAAATATATGCAAATAAAATTGATAACTTGGAAGAAACGGACAAACTCTTAGAAATGTATAACCTTCTATGACTGAACCAGGAAGAAATAGAAAATGTAAACACACCAGTCACAAGCAATGAAATTAAAACTGTATTAAAAGTCTTCCAACTAACAAAAGTTGAGGATCAGATAGTTTCACAGGTAAAGTCTGTCAAACGTTTAGAGAAAAGCTAACATCTCTCCTTCTCAATCCCTTCCAAATTTTTCACGGGGAGGAACACAACCAAGCTCATTTTATGAGGCCATCATCATCTTGACACCAAAATTAGATAACAATATCAGAAAAAAAAAAAAGAAAAAGAAAACTGCAGGGCAATGTCAATGATGAACATAGATACAAAGATTCTCAACAAAATGCTAGCAAACAAAATCCCAAAACACATTAAAAGAATTGTACACCATGGTCAAGTGGGATTTATCTCAGGGATACAAAGATTCTTCAATATACATGAATTAATGTGCTACACCATGTTGACAAATTTTAAGATTAAAAGTCATATAGTCATCTAAATAGATGCAGAAAATCTTTTGATAAAATTCAACACCCATTATGAAAGAAACTGTCTAGAAAGTGAACATAGAGGGAATCTACCTCAACATAATAAAGAGCATATATAACAACCCCAAAGCTGACAACATCCTTAATCGTGAAAACCTGAAAGCATATCTTCTAAGATCAAGAATAAGTGAAGGATGTCCACTTTGCCCTTTTTATTCAACATACAGTTTTAGAAGAAAGCAATGGCACCCCACTCCAGCACTCTTGCCTGGAAAATCCCATGGACGTAGGAGCCTGATGGGCTGCAGTCCATGGGGTCGCGAAGAGTCGGACATGACTGAGCGACTTCAATTTCACTTTTCACTTTTCACTTTCATGCTTTGGAGAAGGAAATGGCTACCCACTCCGGTGTTCCTGCCTGGAGAATCCCAGGGACGGGGGAGCCTGGTGGGCTGCCATCTATGGGGTTGCACAGAGTCAGACATGCCTGAAACGTCTTAGCAGCAGCAGCAGTCATGTCTATCTGAGAAGAAAAAGTAATACAAAGAATACAAACTGGAAAAGAAGAAGCAAAACTGCCATTGTTTTCAGGTGATGTGATGTTATACATAGAATATCCTAAAGATGACACCACAAAATCACTGGATCTAGTCAACAAATTTGGTAACGTTACAGAGTGCAAAATTAATACACGAAAATCTCTTGCATTTATATACATTAAAAATTAAAGATAAAGAGTGATTATGAAAACAATAATATTTACTTGCAACACAATGCATAAAATACATAGGGATCACTTGCCTAAGGAGGCAAAAGACCTGTACCCAGAAAACTATAAGATGCTGATGGAAGAAATCGAAGACAACAGAAACAGATGGAGAGAGATGCCACATTCTTGGACTGCAAGAATCAATGTTGTGAAAATTTTTATACTACCCAAAGCAATATACTGATTCAAGCAATTCATGCAAAATTATCAAGGGCATTTTTCACAGAACTAGAGCAAAAAAACAAAACAAAACAAAACACACAATTTGTATGGATGCACAAAAGACCCTGAATGATCAAAGCAACCCTGAGAAAGAAAAACATACCTGGAGTAATCAGGGTCTTTGACTTCAGATTATACTATTTACAAAGCTGCAGTCATCAAGGCAGTGTGGTATTGACACAGAAACAGAAACATTAGATAAATGAAAGGGGATAGAAAACCCAGCAAAAAACTCATGCACTTAGGGTCAACTAATCTATGACAAAGTAGGCAAGAAAGTAAAATTGAGAAAAGACAGTCTTCAATAAATTGCTCTGGGAAAACTGGACAGCTACATGTAAAACAATGAAATTAGAACACTCTTTAACACCATACACAAAACTAAACTCAGAATGGATTAAAGACCTAGCTGTAATGCCGGATACTATAAAACTCCTAGAGGAAAACAGAGGCAGAGCACTCTTTGACATAAATCACAGCAAGATCTTCTTATGTTTACCTTCTTGAATAATGAGAGTAAAAACAAAAGGAAGCAAATGAGACCTAATTAAACTTAAGTTTTTGCACAGCAATGGAAACCATAAACAAAGTAAAAAGGCAAACTTCAGAATGGGGAAAAATATCTGTAAACAAAGCCACTGATAACTCATGTAGCCAATAACTCATGTAGCTTGATAAAAACAAAACAAAACAAAAAACAGAAAAACCCAACCAACATATGAAAGTAAGACCTAAGTGGGCATTTCTCCAAAAAGAACAGAGATGGCCAATAAACATATGCAAAGATGCTGAACATCACTAATTATTAGATAAATACAAATGAAAACTATAATGAGGTATCACCTCACACTGGTTAGAATGGCCATAATCAAAAAATTTACAAATAATAAATGCACAAGAAGGTGTGGAAAAAAGAGAACCCTCTTGCATTGTTGATAGGAATGCAAACTGATGCAGCCACTATGGAGAACAGTATGGAAGTTCTTTAAAAAACTTAAAATAGAACTACCATATGATCTAGTAATCTCACTTCTAGGCATTTATCCAAAGAAAGCCAGAATTCAAAAAGATGCATGCACCCCAATATTCATTGCAGCACTATTTATAATAGCCGAGACACAGAGGCAACCTAAACTTCCATCAACGGAGGAATGGTTAAAGAAGATATGGTACACATATACAATGGAATGCTACTCAGTCATAAAAAGGAATGAAATTGTGCCATTTGCAGAGATATGTATAGACCTACAGACAGAGTAAAGTATGTCAGAAAGAGAAAAAACAAATAACCTAGAATATTGCTTGTATGTGGAATCTAGAGAAATAATAAAGATTAAGTTATTTGGAAAGCAAAAATAAGGGCACAGACGTAGAAAACAAATAAGAATCCCAAAGGTGTAAGCAAAATTGTGATGAATTGGGAGATTGGGATTGATATATATATACACAGCTATGTATAAAATAGATAACTAGTGAGAACCTATTGTATAGCATAAGGAATTCTACTCAAAGCTTTCAGTGACCTAATGAGAAGAAAATCCAAAAAGTGGGGGTATATGTACGTGTATAGCTGATTCACTTTATCGTAAAGCAGAAACTAACAAAACACTGTAAAGCAACTAAACTCTAATAAATATTTTTTAAAAAATATGTTTCCCAGAAGTCATCAACCTTAATTTTCTTGGGTGCTCTAGTGTTTGAGACTGTACTGTGAGTTTCAGATAAAGCAAATAAGAAAACTCTCTGGTTAATTATGATTATATTTCCTGTTTATATTACTTTGCACTTCTTTAAAAAAAAAAAAAACAACTTTGGCAGGGCCAATGGTAATGATAATGGAAAAGGAAAATATTAAATAATATAAAAATATTAAAGCTATGTTAAGAAGATATTGTTGAAGGATTTGCTTCTACTCTGAGTGGAAGAATTAGAACTTTAGAATCTGAATATTGCTTGCTATTTTACAAATTCATGGTAAGAACTGAACATCTGCTAAAAAGTCTCTGATGAAACATGTCATCACCATTTTTCTAAAGTTTTCTTCCAGTTTATTACAAGCATAGGACATCAATTAAAAAAAATTAGAAGCTAACACATTACACAAAATATAATATTAATATGCCAGAAAATAAATCTTGTCAATTTATCCCTTTATTCTCTGATAAAAGTAATTAATACATTTAATTTTCATTTTATATATCCTCATCCATTCCAGATACAGTTTTCTGGATTCATTCTTTCAGAATACTCTGTATCCTTCTACTTTTAGAGCCTATCTTGTCCAGCCCAAATTTTCATTCTTTAATACTATTCTTTTCTAGATTTTCTTATAGACTCTTGGTTGTATGTACTAGTAAATTCTTTCACAACTTATTTTCAACTTCATGACATGCATAAAACTTGATGTTCATATGTGTGACCCATTCTCATGGGAAGGAGCATAGTTATGTGAAATTTCTGAAATGACACACTGTAAATCTCTCCCTTTCAGTTAGACAAACACAAAAGCCACAAATACACACACACACACACACACACACACAAAAAAGGAAAGAAAGAAAGAAAAAGAAAAGAAAATAAGGAGATAGGACAACTCAATATTGTGAAGATATTCACTCTAAATCAGTTAATAAATGTAATGTAAGTCAAATTAAAAAACAAAGAACCTTTTTTTTCCCCTGAAAACAGATTGAAGTTCATGTGAAAAATTAGCATGCCAAAACACCTAAGAATTTCTGAAACAGAACTATGTGGTCATGCTACTCTAACCACGAATTGAACATGCTATAATTCCTCTAATTGAATACTTTTTACCATCATATAACTAGATAGATAGACTGGAGAAATATAATTTTAAAAATCTAGAAATAGACTCAAGAACATATGAAAACTTTCATTAATAATGCAAATTGCATCACCAATCTTTAAAACAAAGGTAGACTTTTAAATTAAGTGATGCCAAAATAATCTGATAGCTGTTGAGAATAAAACTAAATGTGTATCTTCTCACACATACAAAAGAATAAACTCCAAGGGAATAATAAATCCAATATAAAAAATAATACATGGACAAGTAGACAATTTAATAAATCGTTCCATGTAAGGGGGGCTTCCCTGAAAACTCAGTTGGTAAAGAATTCACCTGCAATGCAGGAGACTCCAGTTTGATTCTTGGGTTAGGCTACTCACTCCAGTATTCTTGTGGCTCAGCTGGTAAAGAATCTGCCTGCAATAAGGGAGACCTGGGTTCAATGCCTTGGTTGGAAAGATCCCCTGAAGAAGGGAAAGGTTACCCATTCCAGTATTCTGGCCTGGAGAATGTCATAGACTGCATAGTCCATGGGGTCACAAAGAGTCAGACATGACTGAGTGACTTTCACTTTCCATGCAAGGAAAGACCCTTATTATGAACTCAAATCCAGATTTAGTAAAATAAATTAGCAATAAATTGAACTGCATGATATTTAGAAACTTACCTTTGAATGAAAAATTTTAAAAAAATCAAAGTTAAAATATGTGTGAGATATAAATGGAAAGGAACTTTCAGTTCAGTTCAGTCGCTCAATCATGTCCAACTCTTTGCAACCCCATTGACTTCAGCATTCCAGGCCTCCCTGTTCATCACCTACTCCCGGAGTTTACTCAGACTCATGTCCATTGAGTCAGTGATGCCATCCAACCATCTCATCCTCCATCGTCCCCTTCTCTTCCTGCCCCCAATCCCTCCCAGCATCAGGGTCTTTTCCAGTGAGTTAGTTCTTCTCATCAGCTGGCCAAAGTATTGGAGTTTCAGCATCAGCCCTTCCAATGAATAGTGAGGACTGATTGCTTTTAGGATGGACTGGTTGGATCTCCTTGCAGTCCAAGGGACTCTCAAAAGTCTTCTCCAACATCACAGTTCAAAAGCATCAATTCTTCAGCGCTAGGCTTTCTTTATAGTCCAACTCTCACATCCATACATGACTACTGGAAAAATCACAGCTTTGACTAGACGGACCTTTGTTGGCAAACTAATATCTCTGTTTTTTGATATGCTGTCTAGGAAGGTCATAACTTTTCTTCCAAGGAGTAAGCATCTTTTAATTTCATGGCTGCAGTCACCACCTGCAGTGATTTTGGAGACCCCCAAAATAAAGTCTGTCGCTATTTCCACATCTATTTCCCATGAAATGATGGGACCAGATGCCATGATCTTAATTTGCTGAATGTTGAGTTTAAGGAACTTTGGCAGGTGGATGAAAAATTAATACTAATTTTTCTGGGAAGGCTTTCTGGGATGAAAATAACATGTCTTAAAAATACAAAAAAAATTTAATTGAGGAGGTGACAGTGAAACTCTGAATATACTAAAAACTATTAAACTGTATACATTGAAATGAGTGGGTGAGATGTAAGTGAATTGTATCTCAATAAAGCTTATTTAAAAAGGAGGAAAGTATTAATTTTCCAAGGGAGAAAATTGTTATCCCTCTACTTAACCAAGTGATTAAATTCAGTTTAAATTTTGATTAACTCTAGAATATGTCCTCTAGAGTTACTGCTGCATCACTGGAACATCCCATAGGTAATAAAAGTGAACCCTTCTTTGTATTCAGACCCTTTTGAGATCGGATAAGTGGCTGGTGAGGCTTCTACAGACTTCCCTCAGGGCTCGGATTGTAAAGAATATGTCACTTGCTTATGTTTATTTGTACAAATGAACTCTGTACATGTGAAATAACAGTATCTTCACTCCTGGTAGCTTGAAACTGTCTCTCAGATGAAATGAAAAGATTTCAAATGTCTATCTATGTCTTTGATGATTCATGGTTAACACTTTCCAAACTCGAAAATAAGGAGTTGATAGGTTAGATAAGTGGGATAGATTGACAAATAAATGATAAATAAGTAGATTATAGATAGATAAAAATAAATTATTCTTAAATGGTAGCTGTGTACAAGTAAGATTATGATCCAGATGATTTCACTAACCTTAGGGCATTATTGATAATATGTATAGAGAAGAACCAAAAAGAAAGTCTTCTCTATTACTAGTAGTAACATTAATACTCAGTTTATGAACTTATAGCAAATTCAAAACAGGGACAAAAACCTCATCCTTATTACAAAATGATAGCTAAATTCTTATGTAAAAGAAAATTTCAGTTCTATCTGCAGGAAAACAACATAAAACTGGAATTTTAAAGATTAGGAAGTAGTGAATATAGGAAAATGCTAACTATGTAGTAAAGGTGAAGAAGTCATCAGATTTTTACTTAAAATATAGAAAAAAAAAGTTGTGACACTGATACTACATATTAGTTTACCATCTCTCCACTCGAGATGCTTTACTACTGTAAGTATAGAGTTGTTTTAGCTGTTTGAAATAGATTCTGCAGATGTTCTGGAATGAATTCTTATCAATAGACTTTACATTTTTCACCCCATGCTGAGAGACCTCAAATGAGGTGTCTAGTGTTAGAGAAAGAAGATACATCTTGAAGAATTCACATAATTATAGATGATCAAATATTACTAAAGGATCTGTCTATCTGAGATGGGTATGCTAAAATTTTCTGTTTCGCCACGCTGGCATTTATCTGACCTTAATAATAAAAACAAAACAAAATACTTTGATACTGTAGTTTAAGAACTAAATTCATACAAAGATGCAGATATTTTTAGGTACATTTCATATATAAATGCAAAATAAGTACATGTACCGGTTGAGAACAACAAATAGACTAGTAGTTTAAATAAGGTTGTTACAGAAGCCTAAGCAATCTCTAGCACTGGTGAGTGAACAATTGCAGGGATTTCATTTTCTCTATTAGTGAGTAAAAAAAAAAAACTAAACATTTTTATATTCTAGAATGAAAAAAATGCTTCATATCTTTGTTCTGACTGTTTCAAAACTTTGGGAGAATGCCATGGCACCTTCCCCAGCATCCCTTGCTGATAAATCTGTCTTCATCTCCATCAATGCGGCCTTCATCTTAGGTAATAGCATTTGACACTGATTTGGATCACTTTGACTTATGTCATGTGTGTGGATTTAGTCGCTTCTGACTTTTCGCGGCCCCATGGATTATATCCCATCAGGCTCCTCTGCCCTTGAAAATTTTCAGGCAAGAATACTGTAGTGGGGTGCCCTAATCCAGTGGATCTTCCCTACTCAGGGGTCAAACTCTCACCTCTTGCTTCTTCTGCACTGGCAGGTGGATTCTTTACCACTCGCACCACCTGTGAAGGTCTTTTTTTTTTTTTTTAGGTCATACTGGAGAGCAAGTAAAAATTTGTTAATTCTGGAACTTCATATTCACCCATTTTTTTAGAATATTTCACTAATTTAAAAACTCTTTTTTTTTTTCTTTGAACTTCCATAAAAATAAGTTCAGGATAGTGTTGAATTTAATTACATATTTTATTATTTTTCTTTTATAGATTATATGAAATAATCTACTTATATTTATCTATAAAACCTTAAAAAACATGTGGTTTTATAAAAGCACAGCATTACTAGTACTTAACCTGTTATAATTCCTGGTGTTATGTTCTTAGGAGTCTTTATATGAGTAAATGAGAGAAAAGTTTATGTTAAGCACCCTCAGTCACTCACTGTTCTGTACTTTTTTACTCTAGATGAGACTTAAAAAAGATCTTATTAGAGTAAGTCACTGTGATCTTTAAAAAGTCATTTCCAAAAATAATACATGCATGTTTAAATTCCTTTATGGTATTAATATTATTTTAAAAGTAAGAATTAAAATTATAATTACCAATGATTGATGCTATTATAATAAGACATATTTACAATTTGGTTTTAATAAAGAATTATTTTGATAAATTTTTGTAATTTTTGAAATAGAATTTTAAATCTTTAATGTAAAAGTCGCACAAACATATTAAATGAAACTTTGTACACTGTACTGAAAAACACTTTTAAGACTCAGAAAATGATAAAGATATAAATTTTATTTATAATAATATAGATATTAATCGTTCCAGTGCTATAGTTGTAAACATAAAGCAGATTTATTTTGACCATATGAAACAGATAATGAGCTTGTCCTATTACTGTCAGTTTATATATCAATGACAAGTGAAAAAGGTCAACTGAAATATTTTCTCCATGAATGCCCCAGTTGTTTTGGGCATTTAAGCTGTAAGATTCATAATATTGTTTTATATATTTTATATGATAACTAACTATGGAAAAGATGTAATTTCAATAATCATAACATTTTTTTCCTGAGCAACTGGATTCTCAGAAATATTTAGCTTGTTTGTTACTTATGCAGAAGAACATCAATGAATCACTCCATTTGAGGATATATATAGCTTACAGGCCAGGTCAATGTCATATCAAACTCTGTCAAATGGATAAGCATAAGAAAGGCTAATTATACCTATTTAGAGTTTGTTTTGTGTATGGTGTTAAAGAATACACTAATTTCATTCTTTTACATAGAATTGTCCACTTTTCCCAGCACCATTTATTGAAGAGATTATCTTTTCTCCATTGTATATTCTTGCTTCTTTTGTCATTGATCAAATGACAAGTGTGTGTTTATTTCTGGGCTTCCTATACTGTTACATTGATCTATATTTCTGTATCAGTGCATTTTCAATTAACCCTATGTGCCACTGCAAAGAAAAAAAAAAACAAAACAAAACTGAGTTTCTCTCATTCAATTGGTGCAGTTTATAACAGACTCAGTATTAAACTAACAAAAGACAAGTGATAGCAGTTAGACCATCACATTGGGACTTCACTGGGAAAATCATGGGCTTACACTTATTTTATGTCAGAGAGGAAACTTCAAGACCTTTGAAATGAAACTTCTCTTTTCTAAGCCTTGGAGTGGTCAGCTGGTTATTTTACATCATAGAATGAGCTATTGTAAACCCTTTATCAAAACCTCTAGCTTGCTGAGTTTTAGTTCTAGACATTTTTCTATTATGCCAATAAATTTAGTAGCTCATTTTCTTTTTAATTTTACTGTTCACACTATTTCAACTCTTTACCTCATAGTTTGTTGACATAGTATATCTACGAGACTATTTAGATTAACTTTTAAAAATATGCATTTGAATGTTAAAATATATCTATTTTTTGTTTTATGCCCATCCTAGGATAAAATTAAGTGCAGTAACAAAGAGGAATAGCAGTGCAATTCTAATTTAGTTTTTAATTCCTAAAATTTACACTTTCAATTAAAAATATTTACTCTTTACAGTTAAAACCAAAACATTAAATACTTGTATATTCCTAAATTTAGTGGCATTTCAGAAGCTCATCTGATCTCTCTGTACTGAACTTGTTAATGACAATAAATAAAATATTATTTTAAATAAATGAAAGCAAAGCATTATTTTGCATCATATCATGCAATATATTCATGAAAAATATCAAAGTATTACTTATTTGCCATTAAAATAATTTTAAACACTTATTTTTTATCTAAATTCTTGTTTTCAATCTCATTAAAATTTCAGAACAAATTAAAGAGAATATAGAACTAAACAGAAATCACAGATTATGAACAGTTTTCTTGGATCTGTGTTCTACTTTCCAGTGCTTTTTCAATACCCTATGATTTAACTTTATGAGCCATTATAGTGTTTTAGGTTGATTGACTATGAAGCCCAAAGTAACAAATAATGCCCATCACTTCACAAACGAATGAGATATGTTAAAACAGCTAGTCACTACGTTCTTCAAACACTACTACAAGCACCCTAAGTTTTGGTAAATTTAGTCTTAAGATGCTACCAAGTCATCAAACTATTTCAGAAAGTATCCTCATCTAGATATATTTATTTAATAATCTAGTAATTTAACACGACCCATTCATTATATGTCAACAAGAAAAGGGAATAAAGAAGCATCAGTTTGGTTACAGTTAACTATGAAGACATTGCTACACTGCATAAGGTCCGTCCTGTGAATTCTCAGGCAACCTCCTACCATGTGAAACAGAGATAGTGGAAATTACCACACAATTGTAGGATTTGGATAGAAAGTGGAGTTGAAAGAGATTCTTGCAGGACTCAAAAAGGACATAAAGGGATGTTTGGGCCACTAAAGGAAAATTCATTTGGAGGCATAAGAATTAGTCAACTTGCCTAATACCAAAAAAGTAATTACAATTGCAAATCCCCTAATGATAGGGGACAAGTGTTGTGACTAAAGTAGAGGCTGTTGTTGTTCAGTTGCCCGGTCTTGTCTGACTCCTTGCGACCCTGTGGACTGCAGTACGCCAGGCCTCCTGGCCCCTCACCATTTTCCAGAGTTTGCCCAAGTTCATGTCCATTGAATTGGTGATGCCATCCAGCCATCTCATCCTTTGATGCCCTCTTCTTCTGACCTCAATCTTTCCCAGCATCAGGAACTTTTCCAAAGAGTCAGCAGTTTGCATCAGGTGACCAAAATATTGGCACTTCAACTTCAGCAATCTCAAAGTAGAAGTCAGGCAGAAAATATTTACTACTCAACCTGTAGCTCTTTGAAATTCCATTTCTAGTGATTGAAGACAGAATCAGCTCTGGTGGAGGAGAAAGAATAGTTACATTTGCAGGTGAATAGAAGAGGTTTTCATCACTTTCTCCTATATCCAACCAATATGTAACCATAAATGGACTGAGAGAAGTGCATATGATTATGGATAAAAGGATCTGAAAATCTTTACAACTATTTCTATTTGACAAGGCTAACACTTATACCTCCAAAGCCAAGTGTATCACAACACAAGAAAAAGGATTCTGTAATCTAAATAGCCAATAATAAAGAGTCCTGATGGGTAGCCATGTATGAGTATGCATCTACTATATGATTAGATGTGGCAGCTCAAATCCATAGGGAAAGAACTGAAAAATGACTTGGAGATAATTGGTGATGCATTGGAAAAAAGAAATTAAAAAGAGATGTGTACCTCATATCATATAAAAAGATGCATTCCAGAAACAGAAAAAATTCCAGAAAAAAGATAACATATACTACATATAGGAGAATATTTTTATAATTTTTGTGGTACAGGCCTTTCTAAGTATGACAAATGTTAAAAGTCATAAGTAATATGCATGGATAGCTTTTGTTCATAAATGTGAAGAAAATTAATATAGAAAGACTGTACAGAGTTAAAAAAAATATTAACTGGGTAAAGCAAATGACTGTAATTAGCAAATGATAGATACTTTTCATATACATAAAGCCTTTATAGATAAACATTAATTATTTAAAACAATTTTATTATTATTAAAAACAAAATAATATTTACTTATTACATATAAGTATGAATAATATATACATAATAATAAAATATATTGAACATTTAACACCTCAGACAATATGTCAGGTACTGTACATACATTGTGTGTATGTGTTTGTGTGTGTGTATTATTTAACATTTATTATTTACTATGTGCCATGCTCTATTCTTAGTGTTTGTTACTTACATTGTTTAATACTCAGAATAATTCTATGATGTATATACTCATCTCATCTTTACAGATTAAGAAAATGCACTTCAGTATAGTTAGATCCTCCTCATGGATCACTGCCTAGTCATGGTGATAGGGCTTGGGTAACTCAGTGAAGCTATGAGCCATGCCATGTATTGCCACTCAAGACAGACAATCATAGTGGAAAGTTCTTACAAAATGTGGTCTACTGGAGGAGGGAATGGCAAATCACCCCAGTGTACTTGCCATGAGAACCTAATGAACTGTACAAAAAAATATGACACCAAAAGATGAGTCCCCTAGGTCAGAAGGTGTCCAATATGCTATCAGGGAAGAGCAAACTATCAATAGCCCCAGAAAGAATGAAGTGGCTTGGCCAAAGCAGAAAGAACCCTCAGTTGTGGATGTGTCTGGTTATGAAAGTAAAATCTGATGCTGCAAATAACAATATTGCATGGGATTCTGGAGTGTTAGATCCATGAGTCAATGTAAATTGGACATGGTCAAGTAGGAGATGACAAGAATAAATACTGATATCTTACAAATCAGTGAACTGAATCAGTTATTGGTGGATCCTAAGAAAAAGTTTATCTATCTTATCAAAGTACTAATAATTGACAACAGTCCTGGGAACTTTTGGGGAGCTCAATTTTCAATATTACAGTTCAATATTTCTTCTATTTAAGTGTGAAAATTAAATATTAAAATGCTTCTTAGGCTTGTTACTCAATTGAATGCAGCTATGTGAAGATCATCAGTATGTATATCATATCTGGCACATATGAAATATTAGGAGAGACTTTGGTTAATTTTATTTAATTTCAATGTAGAACAAGCAGAAATAGAACATTGAGGTAGATTCATTAATACCTCATTTAGACATTTTAGGAATCAGTGAACTAAAATGGACAGAAATGAATGAATTTAATTCAGATGACCATCATATCTATGGTCAAGAATCCTATAGAATAAATAGAGTAGCTCTTTCTTGCCTGGAGAATCCCAGGGATGGGGGAGCCTGGTGGGCTGCCATCCATAGGGTCACAGAGTTGGACACAACAGAAGTGACTTAGCAGCCACAACAACAGCAGCATAATCAACAAAAGATTCTAAAATACAGTACTTGGGTGCACCCTCAAAAGCGACAGGATGATCTTGGTTCATTTCCAAGGGAAACCATTCCACATCATGGCAATTCAAGTCTATGCCCCTACCACTGATACTAAAGAAACTGAAGTTAATCAGTTCTATGAAAATCTAGAAGACCTACTAGAACTAACATTAGAAAAAGATGTTCTTTTCATCATTGGGGATTGAAACACAAAAGTAGGAAGTCAAGAGATACCTGGAATAACAGGCAAGTTTGGCCTTGGAGTACAAAACGAAGTGGGGTAGAAGCTAGCTGAATTCTGCCAAGAGAATGCACTGGTCATAGCAAATACCATTTTTCAAAAGAGACGACTTTACACATGAGCATCACCAAATAGCCAATACCAAAATCAAATTGAATAGATTACATTCTTTGTGGCTGAAGATGGAGAAGCTGTTTACAGATGTCAAAAACAAGACTTGGAGCTGACTGTGGCTCAGATCATCAGCTTCTCATCTCAAAATTCAGAGTTAAACTAAAGAAAGAGGTGAAAACTACTAGGCCAGCCAAATATGACTTAAATCATATCTCCCATACATATGCAGTGGAGGTGATGAATAGAAGCAACATTTAGTATTCTGTGTGGAACAACTGATTGTTTCAGGACTGAGAAAGGAGTACAACAGGGCTGTCTGTGGTCACCCTGTTTATTTAATTTATATGCTGAACACATTATGAGAAATTCCAGGCTGGATGAGTTACAAGCTGGAATCAGAATCAGTTCAGTTCAGTCTAGTTCTGTCACTCAGTCATGTCTGATCCCATGGACTGCAGCATGCCAGGCTTCCCTGTCCATCACAAACTCCCAGAGTTAAGATCGGTAAGAGAAATATCAGCAACCTCACATATGCAGATGATACCACTCTAATGGCAGAAAGCAAAGAGGAACTAAAGAATCGCTTGATGAGGGTGAAGGAGGAAAGTGAAAAAGGTAGTTTAAAACTAAATATTAAAAAACTAAGAATATGGCATCCAGTCCCATTACGTCTTTGCAAAGAGAAGGGAAAAGGTGGAAACAATGACAGATTTCCTCTTCTTGGGCTCTAAAATCACTGTGGATGGTAACTGCAGCCATGAGTTCAGAAGATGATTGCTTCTTGGCAGGGAAGCTATGACAAATATAGACACTGAGTTGAAAACCAGAGATGTCACTCTGCCAACAAAGGTCTATATAGTCAAGGCTATGGTCTTCCCAGTGGTCATGTATGGTTGTGAGAACTGGACCATAAAGAGACAGAGTGCCAAAGAATTGATGCCTTCAAACTGTGGTGCTGGAGCAGACTCCTGAGAGTCCTTTGGACAGCAAGGAGATCAAACCAGTCAATCGTAAAAGAAATAACCCTGAATACTCATTGGAAGGACTGATGCTGAAGCTGAAGCTCCAGGATTTTGGTCACCTGATGCAAACAGTCGACTCATTGGATAAGTCCCTGATACTGGGAAAGACTGAGGGCAAAAGCAGAAGAGGATGTCTGGGGATGGGATGGCTGGTTGGCATCACCAATGCTATCAATGGAATAAACTTGGGCATCTCCAGGAAATGGTGAGGGACAGGGAGGCATGGCATGCTACAGTCCATGGGGTTGCAAAGAGTCAGACATCACTGGGCGGCTCAGCAACAACAACAGCAGCAACATAGTTAGATACTGTGGTCAAGGTCCCACACTAGTTGGCAAAACCAATACAATATTGTAAAGTAATTAACTGCCAATTAAAATAAATAAATTTATATTTATTTTTTGTTTTTTGTTTTGTTTTTTTTTTTGAACAGGTAATTGCATTTATTTCTAGTTACTGTATTTTAAATTACTTTGCAAAAAGGTCAAGTTTTCATTTCTAAGTGATCACTTTAAAAAGTTACACATAACAAATATTTTTGCATTTCCCTTCTGGAAATGTTCTCAGAAACCACTATTGGTTTGCAATCTCGGATGTATGATATTATCAGCCGTGGAGCTTTGAAAGTATATATACTAATGCTGGACTAAACCTTGACCAATTAAATTAGTATCTTTGTGCTGGGACTTGGGCATTAGTAATTTCCCCCCTAAACTTTCCCTAGGGGTTCTAATGCACTTTAAAAAAAAGTTTTGTTTGGTTTTTGGCTGTGGTGGGTCTTCCTTGCTGCAGCTGGGCTTGCTCTAGTTGTGGGGAGCAGGGGCTGCTCTTTGTTGTGGCACATGGACTTCTCATTGCAGTGGCTTCTTTTGCTGCAGAGCAGAGGCTCTAGGTGTCCTGGCTCAGTAGGTATGGCACATGAGCTTTGTTGCTCCACAGCATGTGGGATCTTTCTGGACCAGCAATCGAACCATTGTCCCTTGCTTGAACGTGTATTCTTTTTTTTTTTTTTTTTTTTTTAATTTTATTTTATTTTTCTAATTTTAAAATCTTTAATTCTTACATGTGTTCCCAAACATGAACCCCCCTCCCACCTCCCTCCCCATAACATCTCTGTGGGTCATCCCCATGCACCAGCCCCAAGCATGCTGTATCCTGCGTCAGACATAGACTAGCGATTCAATTCTTACATGATAGTATACATGATAGAATGCCATTCTCCCATATCATCCCACCCTCTCCCTCTCCCTCTGAGTCCAAAAGTCTGTTATAGACAGCTGCGTCTTTTTTCCTGTCTTGCATACAGGGTCGTCATTGCCATCTTTCTAAATTCCATATATATGTGTTAGTATACTGTATTGGTGTTTTTCTTTCTGGCTTACTTCACTCTGTATAATCGGCTCCAGTTTCGTCCATCTCATCAGAACTGATTCAAATGAATTCTTTTTAACGGCTGAGTAATACTCCATTGTGTATATGTACCACAGCTTTCTTATCCATTCATCTGCTGAGGGACATCTAGGTTGTTTCCATGTCCTGGCTATTATAATCAGTGCTGCGATGAACATTGGGGTACATCTTTCAATTCTGGTTTCCTCGGTGTATATGCCCAGCAGTGGGATTGCTGGGTCATAAGGGAGTTCTATTTGCAATTTTTTAAGGAATCTCCACACTGTTCTCCATAGTGGCTGTACTAGTTTGCATTCCCACCAACAGTGTAGGAGGGTTCCCTTTTCTCCACACCCTCTCCAGCATTTATTGCTTGCAGATTTTTGGATCGCAGCCATTCTGACTGGTGTGAAGTGGTACCTCATTGTGGTTTTGATTTGCATTTCTCTAATAATGAGTGATGTTGAGCATCTTTTCATGTGTTTGTTAGCCATCCGTATGTCTTCTTTGGAGAAATGTCTATTTAGTTCTTTGGCCCATTTTTTGATTGGGTCGTTTATTTTTCTGGAATTGAGCTGCATAAGTTGCTTGTATATTTTTGAGATTAGTTGTTTGTCCGTTGGTTCATTTGCTATTATTTTCTCCCATTCAGAAGGCTGTCTTTTCACCTTGCTGATATTTTCCTTTGTTGTGCAGAAGCTTTTAATTTTAATTAGATCCCATTTGTTTATTTTTGCTTTTATTTCCAGAATTCTGGGAGGTGGATCATAGAGGATCCTGCTGTGATTTATGTCTGAGAGTGTTTTGCCTATGTTCTCCTCTAGGAGTTTTATAGTTTCTGGTCTTACATTTAGATCTTTAATCCATTTTGAATTTATTTTTGTGTGGGGTGTTAGAAAGTGATCTAGTTTCATTCTTTTACAAGTGGTTGACCAGTTTTCCCAGCACCACTTGTTAAAGAGATTGTCTTTACTCCATTGTATATTCTTGCCTCCTTTGTCAAAGATAAGGTGTCCATATGTGTGTGGATTTATCTCTGGGCTTTCTATTTTGTTCCATTGATCTATATGTCTGTCTTTGTGCCAGTACCATACTGTTTTGATGACTGTGGCTTTGTAGTAGAGCCTGAAGTCAGGCAAGTTGATTCCTCCAGTTCCATTCTTCTTTCTCAAGATTGCTTTGGCAATTCGAGGTTTTTTGTATTTCCATACGAATCTTGAAATTGTTTGTTCTAGTTCTGTGAAAAATATGGCTGGTAGCTTGATAGGGATTGCATTGAATTTGTAAATTGCTTTGGGTAGTATACTCATTTTCACTATATTGATTCTTCCGATTCATGAGCATGGTATATTTCTCCATCTATTAGTGTCCTCTTTGATTTCTTTCATCAGTGTTTTATAGTTTTCTATATATAGGTCTTTAGTTTCTTTGGGTAGATATATTCCTAAGTATTTTATTCTTTTCGTTGCAATGGTGAATGGAATTGTTTCCTTAATTGCTTTTTCTACTTTCTCATTATTGGTGTATAGGAATGCAAGGGATTTCTGTGTGTTGATTTTATATCCTGCAACTTTACTATATTCATTGATGAGCTCTAGTAATTTTCTGGTGGAGTCTTTAGGGTTTTCCATGTAGAGGATCATGTCATCTGCAAACAGTGAGAGTTTTACTTCTTCTTTTCCAATTTGGATTCCTTTTATTTCTTTTTCTGCTCTGATTGCTGTGGCCAAAACTTCCAGAACTATGTTGAATAGTAGCGGTGAAAGTGGACACCCTTGTCTTGTTCCTGACTTTAGGGGAAATGCTTTCAATTTTTCACCATTGAGGATAATGTTTGCTGTGGGTTTGTCATATATAGCTTTTATTATGTTGAGGTATGTTCCTTCTATTCCTGCTTTCTGGAGAGTTTTTATCATAAATGGATGTTGAATTTTGTCAAAGGCCTTCTCTGCATCTATTGAGATAATCATATGGTTTTTATTTTTCAATTTGTTAATGTGGTGAATTACATTGATTGATTTGCGGATATTGAAGAATCCTTGCATCCCTGGGATAAAGCCCACTTGGTCATGGTGTATGATCTTTTTAATGTGTTGTTGGATTCTGATTGCTAGAATTTTGTTGAGGATTTTTGCATCTATGTTCATCAGTGATATTGGCCTGTAGTTTTCTTTTTTTGTGACATCTTTGTCAGGTTTTGGTATTAGAGTGATGGTGGCCTCATAGAATGAGTTTGGAAGTTTACCTTCCTCTGCAATTTTCTGGAAGAGTTTGAGTAGGATAGGTGTTAGCTCTTCTCGAAATTTTTGGTAGAATTCAGCTGTGAAGCCGTCTGGACCTGGGCTTTTGTTTCCTGGAAGATTTCTGATTACAGTTTCAATTTCCGTGCTTGTGATGGGTCTGTTAAGATTTTCTATTTCTTCCTGGTTCAGTTTTGGAAAATTGTACTTTTCTAAGAATTTGTCCATTTCTTCCACGTTGTCCATTTTATTGGCATACAACTGCTGATAGTAGTCTCTTATGATCCTTTGTATTTCTGTGTTGTCTGTTGTGATCTCTCCATTTTCATTTCTAATTTTATTGATTTGATTTTTCTCTCTTTGCTTCTTGATGAGTCTGGCTAATGGTTTGTCAATTTTATTTATCCTTTCAAAGAACCAGCTTTTGGCTTTGTTGATTTTTGCTATGGTCTCTTTTGTTTCTTTTGCATTTATTTCTGCCCTAATTTTTAAGATTTCTTTCCTTCTACTAACTCTGGGGTTCTCCAATTCTTCCTTTTCTAGTTGCTTTAGTTGTAGAGTTAGGTTATTTATTTGACTTTTTTCTTGTTTCTTGAGGTATGCCTGTATTGCTATGAACTTTCCTCTTAGCACTGCTTTTATAGTGTCCCACAGGTTTTGGGTTGTTGTGTTTTCATTTTCATTAGTTTCTATGCATATTTTGACTTCTTTTTTGATTTCTTCTGTGATTTGTTGGTTATTCAGAAGTGTATTGTTCAACCTCCATATGTTGGAATTTTTAGTAGTTTTTCTCCTGTAATTGAGATCTAATCTTAATGCATTATGGTCAGAAAAGATGCTTGGAATGATTTTGATTTTTTTGAATTTATCAAGTTTAGATTTATGGCCCAGGATGTGATCTATCCTGGAGAAGGTTCCATGAGCACTTGAAAAAAAGGTGAAATTCACTGTTTTGGGGTGAAATGTCCTATAGATATCAATTAGGTCTAACTGATCTAATGTATCATTTAAAGTTTGCGTTTCTTTGTTAATTTTCTGTTTAGTTGATCTGTCCATAGGTGTGAGTGGGGTATTAAAGTCTCCCACTATTATTGTGTTATTGTTGATTTCCCCTTTCATACTTGTTAGCATTTGTCTTACATATTGCGGTGCTCCTATGTTGGGTGCATATATATTTATAATTGTTATATCTTCTTCTTGGGTTGATCCTTTGATCATGATGTAATGGCCTTCTTTGTCTCTTTTCACAGCCTTTGTTTTAAAGTCTATTTTATCGGAGATGAGTATTGCCACTCCTGCTTTCTTTTGGTCTCTATTTGCGTGGTATATCTTTTTCCAGCCCTTCACTTTCAGTCTGTATGTGTCCCTTATTTTGAGGTGGGTCTCTTGTAAGCAGCATATAGAGGGGTCTTGTTTTTGTATCCATTCGGCCAGTCTTTGCCTTTTGGTTGGGACGTTCAACCCATTTACGTTTAAGGTAATTATTGATAAGTATGATCCCGTTATCATTTACTTTATTGTTTTGGGTTCGGGTTTATACACCCTTTTCCTGTTTCCTGTCTAGAGAATATCCTTTAGAATTTGTTGGAGAGCTGGTTTGGTGGTGCTGAATTCTCTCAGCTTTTGCTTCTCTGTAAAGCTTTTGATTTCTCCTTCGTATTTGAATGAGATCCTTGCTGGGTACAGTAATCTGGGATGTAGGTTATTGTCTTTCATCACTTTAAGTATGTCTTGCCATTCCCTCCTGGCCTGAAGAGTTTCTATTGAAAGATCAGCTGTTATCCTTATGGGAATACCCTTGTGTGTTATTTGTTGTTTTTCCCTTGCTGCTTTTAATATTTGTTCTTTGTGTTTGATCTTTGTTAATTTGATTAATATGTGTCTTGGGGTGTTTCGCCTTGGGTTTATCCTATTTGGAACTCTCTGTGTTTCTTGGACTTGGGTGATTATTTCCTTCCCCATTTTAGGGAAGTTTTCAACTATTATCTCCTCAAGGATTTTCTCATGATCTTTCTTTCTGTCTTCTTCTTCTGGGACTCCTATAATTCGAATGTTGGAGCGTTTCATATTGTCCTGGAGGTCTCTGAGATTGTCCTCGTTTCTTTTAATTCGTTTTTCTTGTTTCCTCTCTGATTCATTTATTTCTACCATTCTATCTTCTATTTCACTAATCCTATCTTCTGCCTCCGTTATTCTACTATTTGTTGCCTCCAGAGTGTTTCTGATCTCATTTATTGCGTTATTCATTATATTTTGACTCTTTTTTATTTCTTCTAGGTCCTTGTTAAACCTTTCTTGCATCTTCTCAATCCTTGTCTCTAGACTATTTATCTGTGATTCTATTTTGATTTCAAGATTTTGGATCATTTTCACTATCAATATTCGGAATTCCTTCTCAGGTAGATTCCCTACTTCTTCCTCTTTTGTTTGGTTTGGTGGGCAACTCTCCTGTTCCTTTACCTGCTGAGTATTCCTCTGTCTCTTCATCTTGGTTATATTGCTGGGTTTGGGGTGGCCTTTTTATATTCTGGTAGTTTGTGGAGTTTTCTTTATTATGGAGCTTCCTCACTGTGGGTGGGGTTCTATCAGTGGCTTGTCAAGGTTTCCTGGTTAGGGAGGCTTGTGTTGGAGTTCTGGTGGGTGGAGCTGGGTTTCTTCTCTCTGGAGTGCAGTGGAGTGACCAGTAATGGGTTATGAGGCATCAAGGGTTTTGGAATAATTTTGAGCTGCCTGTATATTGAAGCTCAGGGGAGTGTTCCTGTGTTGCTGGAGCATTTGAGTGGTATGTCTTGTTTTGGAACTTGTTGGCCCTTGGGTGGAGCTTGGTTTCAGTGTAGGTATGAAGGCATTTGATGAGCTCCTATTGCTTAATGTTCCCTGAATTCAAGAGTTCTCTAATGTTTTCAGGCTTTGGATTTAAGCCTCCTGCTTCTGGTTTTCAGTTTTATTTTTACAGTAGCTTCTAGACTTCTCCATCTATACAGCACCGATGATAAAACATCTAGGTTAAAGATGAAAAGTTTCTCCACATTGAGGGACACTCAGAGAGGTTCACTGAGTTACAAGGAGAAGAGAAGATGGAGGGGGTAGTTAGAGGTAACTGGAATTAGATGTGGTGAGATCAAAAGAGGAGAGAGCAAGCTAGCCAGTAGTCACTTCCTTATGTGTGCTCTATAGTCTGGACCGCTCAGAGGTATTTACGGAGTTATACGGGGAAGAGGAGAGGGAGGAAGTAGACAGAGGTGACCAGGAGGATAAGAGAGAGGAATGAGAAGGAGAGAGACAAATCCTGCCAGTAACCAGTTCCTTAGGTGTTCTCCACCGTCTGGAACACACTGAGATTCACAGAGTTGGATAGAGAAGAGATGGGGGAGAAAAGAGACAGAGGCCACCTGGTGGAGAAAAAGGAGAGTCCAAAGGAGGAGAGAGTGGTCGAGCCAGTAATCTCGCTCTCAGGTAGACATGGGTAGTGAAGTTTGGGTTTTTAAATGTACAAAATTGACAACAGAAACCTAAGAGCAAAGATTAAAAATCTAGAGTAGAGGTTGGATTTTAGAAAATACAATATTAAAGAAAAGAAGCAGAAGGAAAAAGGAAGAAAGAAAAAAAACACACAGGAATTATTTAAAAAACAAACAAACAAAAAAACAAAACAAACCAAAAAAAAAACAAAAAACCACCAACAACCGTCCAAAGGCTATATATGTTGTTTGCCTTAAAAAAAAAAAAGTCTTTTTTTTTTTTAATAGTAATAGTAGGTTATAGAAATAAAAATTAGAGGATAAATAGAAGACTTAACAATTAAAAAAATAGTTAGAAAAAAAAGAAGAAAAAAGAAAAAAAAAAAAAGGAATGATTTTAAAATTATTAAAAATATATCTGGCCGTTCTCTGATGTTTTGGGCCATGTGGGATCACTTCCAAGGTGGTTCCCTCTGTTTAACTTCTTCTGTTTGCTGGTTTTTTAGGCTCACTAGTTCAGTCGCGCTGTGGGGAGGGGGGATGCTGCAAACAAATAGCACTGTCGTGTGCACAGTGTCTCAGCCCCACCTGACTTGTCCCTTTTTGCGGCGTACAAACCGCTCCGGCTCTACGATGCTCAGCCGGGAACCGTCTGGGGCCGGCCCTAGGCTGCGTGCACTTCCCCGGTCCAAGCCGCTCAGGCCGCCCTCAGAGGCACAGATTCGGCTGGGACTGCGTTTTGTGCCCTTCCCAGGTCCGAGTAGCTCAGGAGTTTGGCGAGCGCGATCGCCGCGGCGTGTCACCTTTTCTGCCGCTGCTTCTCAGCTTTCTGGGTGGACCGCTGGCGTCCCCCGTGAGGCAGATTGTGAGTGTCCAGCACCCCCAGAAGTCTTAGCAAAGAGGCCTGCTTGCAGTTAGGTAAGTAAAGTCTCTCCGGGTCTGCAATTGCCCCTTTCCAGTCCTTACGGCTCTGGCTGCCTGTCCCCGGCGGGGGATGGTCTGCAGCCGGCCTTTTCCGTTCCGTCCTTTGTTCTGTGCTCGGTCCTGGCGGTATCTTATGATCGAGCTTTTCGGGCGGTAGCTATCCCACAGTCTGGTTTGCTAGCGCAAGTTAGATCGTTCTGGTTGCGCGTGGGGCGTTCCTGCCTGATTCTTACCCAGCACTGCAGCCCGCGCCTCCCGCGCGTCCCTGCCCTGCCCCCACTTCCCAGTGGCGGATGCAGGCGTCTGTGCCGCTTTTCCGCTGGGGGAGTTACTGTTGGGCTTGTAATCTCTTGGTCTTAATTATTTCTTTATTTTTCCTTCCTGGTATGTTGCCCTCTGTGTTTCCAAGATTCGCCACCGACTCGGCAGGGAGAGTGTTTCCTGGTGTTTGGAAACCTCTCTTCTTAAAATTCCCTTCCCGGAACGGGCTTCCCTTCCCGGGACGGAGCTCCCTCCCCACCTCCTTTGTCTCCTTTTTCGTCTTTTATATTTTTTCCTACCTGTTTTTGAAGACAATGGTCTGCTTTTCTGGATGCCTGATAACCTCTGCCAGCCTACAGAAGTTGTTTTGTGGAGTTTGCTCGGAGTTGAAATGTTCTTTTGAGGAATTTGTGAGGGAGAAAGTGCTCTTCCCGTCCTATTCCTCCGCCATCTTTATCCCGTCCCCCATAAATTTATATTTATATAAAAAGCAGAGTTCAATCAGACCCAGAACCCAAGATTTTAACCATTATATTATTTGGAATTGTAAATGCTCATATCATTATTTTTAAGAGCGATTATTTTGGAAACGGGTGTCAGCTAAATTATGAAACACCTATATTTGAAAGAATACATACTGTAGTGGTTAAACGAAAAGGGAAAACTATGTGTATTAACATGGAAAATAATTTCAGAACATGTTGCTAAGTGAGAAAAAATGTTACAGAACACACTGATATATTTTAGAAATTCTATGTGTAGGTAAGTGCGTATATACCATAAAAGCATGGAGAAGGTATTGAAAAGACGCATATTTGTAATATGGTTTTTCCTGAGGCCTGGAGTGGGATAAAAGGGAAAGGAAATCAATAAGAACTTTACAATAGTTGTTCTAAGAGCTTCTTAACATTTGAATCTTTACAAAAATATGTACATTTATAATTCCACTTAAAAAAAAAACTAAAAACCATATTGAATGGTGTGATTTCCTAGGAACTGTTTGTGTGCAGCATATATATGTAATTTTTAATATAGATAATATGCCATTGCTAAAATAAATTCAAATGAATGTGTCAAAATACTCTGTGAAATAGAATCTGCTATATTAGAATTAATTTTGATAAGTATATATATTTATAATGCTTATGATTATTTAGTTAAGAATTGCTTTATGGAGTATTTGGTACATTTTTAGACTGATTTACAAAATGACCAATATTTATCTATGTATCAGCATCTTAATGTGTTTCAGAATGCCTTACCAAAATATATTTTTAGACTGAAGATGAGGCTAGAATGGGTTAAAATATGTCACATAGAGCAAGTCTGTTCATTTCCCCTACACACATTATAGTCTATTAATTTTCCATTAAAGTTCCCTACAAGTCCACTTTCTGACCTTCAGGTCAATAAATGAGGCTCATATTTCTTTCCCTATAATTCTTTCTTGCAACTGGTTTAAGGCATTCATCTTGAGATGCTATTACCAGTGAAGTTGAATTATTACTAATATATACTAAATTTAAATGAACCAGAAAATATGTTTCTCACATTTCACAATTCCTAATGTAGGTACAGTGCCTGATAGAATCCCCCAAGTTATTCTCAAAGTTCAAATTGAATATGAACCACGAAATGCTTCTGTTTACAGTGGAAAGCTCTATCACTGCCCTGCATTTGGCAAAGGGTTAATATAAAGCCAAGGCCTTAATCAACTGAGTTGCTGCTTGGGTATTCATAAATAATGCAGATCTGAATTTATTTGGGTCAGCTTTTGTTGTCTTTCAATATCACAAAGAAGACTGACTTTTCTTTCTCAGTTGAAACAAATGTGAGAAAGCAGAAGTATTTTGGCACTTTCTATTCTTGTTTTTCTGTTTCAACATCTTACTGAAGTAGAGTAGCATACACACACACAGAAAAGTGTATATATCATAATATACAGGTCAATCACTTTCACAAACAAACACGCAAGTAAACAACACATAGATGAAACAATAGAACATAACTTGAATCCCAACTTCCGACTTGGCGTTATCCATGTCCATGAAGGAATTTGAAGGAAGCTGCCACAAAATGTCTCAATTCCTTCCATATGAAAGTGGATGCTTCTTAAGACGAACTCTGAAAGTTGTTAAGCAAAACCTACTGCTGCTCTCTGCCAACCAGGGGTCATATATATGCTTGTATATGCTTCTGGTACATAAGAATATGATTTTGTGCTGTAGGTAAATATGATTTTTTTTCTTCTTAAACTATCACAGTTTGCTTGAGTGCTTCCTACTAAGGAATTAAAATAGAAAAGATTCATGTCAATGTATGGCAAAACCAATACAGTATTTTGAAGTAAAAAAATAAAATTTAAATTTAAAAAAATTAAAAAAAAAAAAAGAAAAGTTCTTGCAATGGGCTTCTGGTAAATGACATTGCTGGGCTTTTTACCACTGCACTGGAAAGACAGGCTTAGAATAGTAAGTGTGATATTAATAAATACATTAGCACACCTTGAGAGAATCTTCTAAAATCTAAAGCAACCATCTTTACTGCAGAAACAGTTTAATGTCTCATTGACACCCATAGTGAACCAAGAATTTGAAAGAAAAAGTGGGTGCTTGATATTAACTGCATGGAGTAAAAAAGATTAATTTTATTATTATGTAAATTCAGTATTTTCAAATTTTGAAAGAATAATATGATGAAACCCATTGTTTAGTTTCCAAATTTCAACCTTCTTTCACCTATGCCTCCATCTCCTTCTGTCCTTTCCTCATGGATTATTCAAACAAATCTGAAATATTAAATACTTGAATTAAAAAATTGTATCATGTATATATAAAATATAACACTTTAAAATATAATTAAAACATTCCTTTTTATTATGCCTAAAATATGAATGAAAACAGTATCATAATATTACCAAATATTCAGAGTTCAAATATATTTATATTGTTAAATAGCATAATTGTTAAAGGATTTTTAAAAATTAGAGTTCTGATAAGTTTTATATGTTGCCATTGGTAAGTTCATGAATCTATATATTTTTCTTCCTCTCTCTCACTCTCTTGCATGTGATACATGCACATGCTCTCTTACTCTAGCTCTTGTTCTCACTATTTCTCAGTCTCTTACAATTTATTTATTGCAGACTCAGGTAGTTTTCCACAATATGGTTTAGCTGTTTGCATCCCTAGGGTGTTATTTAACATGCTCCTCTCTCCCTTGCTGCTGTTAGACTTAAGAGTCTTGATGGATTCTGGAATGTGGCACTCTGTATTTTCAGCAGGAAGCACATACAGTCTTAGCTTTCTCTCTTTTTTGTGATTTTTAGCTGTTACTGGTAACAATTTCCTGCATTTTTATTTCTCCTGGATTTACAAAGTCATGTTCTCATTCTATCATTTTTTTATTTGCAATGCTGGCACCTCCTTAAGGAGAAATTCTGGTACTCAGTTATTTAGTTACACTTTTGACACTGGAAAAGCTGGATGCACACTCTATCCTTTCCCTTTATCAGTTTTCTAATAGTTCCTCTAGACCCTCAAATGTGGCTAATATTGCTCAATCCCAGTTTTAACACTTGAAAATTGTGTAACACCAAGAAAATCATCCTTCCTCCCTGTATATATGTGAATTTGGTAATGATTTTAGATGATTAGATATGTAAAAATAAATAGAAACCTCAGTTAAATAGAGTTGGAGGATGAATAGAAACCTAAGTTAAATAAAGTTGGAGCGTCAGAGGCCAACATGAGAAAGAAAGACGTCTCTTCTTTCCTGGCAAGGACTCAGCCAATCAAAAGCTATGGAGTCTTCGTTTACTATAGCCCTTTCATTTTCTTTTTCTCCCTACAAAAGTGCCCTCTTTCCCTTAATGTGCAGGAACTGCTACATGTCTTGCCATTGTGGAAGATCCTGAATTACAGTTCTCTGCTGATTCTGAATTAGCCCATCTCTGCTGGAAAAATATCTGTCAGTGCAGTTTCATGTCAGCAGATGTAATGTGTATAGAGTTCACAGTAGTTTTTCTTGCATTCTGTAGGATCTCAATCCACTATTATCATCATTACTTATGTGTTAAATCTCCCAGATCCAGTCTTCACACATCAAGACTTCAGTTACATAGTTTTAGAAGCCATGGGACCAGATGAAGGAGGAGAAAATAGAGAATACTGTTTTTTAAAGTGAATACAATTTTCCAAGTGTAGTCTTATTGAATTAATATTTACTTAACTGCCAAGTGGAATAAAATGTGCTGCAGTCATTTTAGGCCAATGGATGTCACTTACGGATGTCTTGTATATGAAAAGAAAAACATTTGTTAGTGACTCAGCAGTTAAACAGAAACGGTAAAATTTATTCAGTTGTGGAAAGATAAATTTGTTGGGAGTCAAAGTATTGTGTAACTGATTTAAGAACTGATACGCACACACATGCACACACATGCACACACACACACACACATTTGTAAATATATTATACTCAAACTCCAGAATTTCTGAGAAAAAAATGAGTCGTTTTGTTTTTATTTTCACCTGGTACATGTTCCTAGTACACTGAATTGTATTTTCACCTAGTAAATGTGTCCTAGTATGGTGGATTATTTCCATCAAAAGTCCATATACTTCTAGCTCCATCTGCCACATTATCTGCCATGTTTGTATGCCCTTTCCTGGGTGAATGGATCTTAAAATATTAATTTTTCTATGAAGTTTTATGGGATCAGAGATCAGTGATAAGAGAGTTGAGATACAAAATAATAGAGCTAAATAGTATAAACGTGGTGTCTTTTGATAAAATCTAGCTTTAGCCTGAAAAAAAATACACAACTATTTCTTTTTCAAATGAGATTTTATATAAGCTTGCAAGAAAAGGAGAATAAGTACTTATAAAGATGGCTAACTCTGCAGGTGAGAACTCGATCAATCTTAAGTCAAGACCTCATGTTTTTTTGTTTTTTTTTCCCCAGGTTTTTCTTTCCATCTTTATTTTTTTAGTATAAATTTATTTATCTTAATTGGAGGTTAGTTACTTTAAAATATTGTATTGGGTTTGCCATACATCAACATGAATCCGCCACAGGTATACACGTGTTCCCCATCCTGAATCCCCCTGCCTCCTCCCTCCCTGTACCATCCCTCTGGGTTGTCCCAGTGAAATGAATGGCCAGACCTCATGTTTAATACAGGCTTATTATTTCCATGTTTTGTATCCAAAGAGTACATATTTAACCTGGGTCAGCATTTACATAAATGCTTGCTCAGTCACTCATAAGTGGTGAATTTTTGAATTTCTAACTCCGTAACTAAAAGGAGATTTTAAAGTACTCTCATAAAATTCTGAATTGGTAATTTCAGCCTCAATTTAAAGCAAACATTAATGGTATAATGAGAATTATTGTCCCACAGATCTATTAATTTATATTTAGGATTGCTGATTTTCTTTTTATTGACAATAAAGTTCCTTCAACTCATTGAAATAATAGAAAGTTCATAAATCATGTAATCACCATGGGCTGATATTTGGCTTTCCAGTATATGATCACTCTTCCCATGTTTGGCTTCTTGTAAATCCTCTGATTTGGAGAAGGAAATGGCTTCCCACTCAAGTATTCTTGCCTGGAGAACCTCATGGACAGAGGAGCCTGATGGGCTGCAGTCCATGTGGGCATGAAGCACTGGACACGACTGAGCAACTAAGCACAGCACAGAACAAATATAATAGTTTCAGCCTCTCTTGCAGCTAGATTGACAGTGTGTGGCCTTACTGCAAGTTTGTGTCATCTTAGACTTTGAAATGGGAATTAATAAGTTTAAGCCAGAGGACATAGAACATCAAGTACAGCAATAGTAGCAACATTCTCCAGGTTCCAGGGACGGGAACAACAACAGCAGAAGCAGCACAGTGCATGCCCAGAGTGCAGTGTTTGGTGTCAACTGTAGCAGAGGTGCAAGCTGACCTGTGTGGTGCTCTTCAGGTACAACAGCAATAGAACTGGCATTTGGTCTATTGTTCAGTTTAGGTCAGTTCAGCTCAGTCACTCAGTCATGACCGACTCTGTGAGACCCCATGAATCGCAGCACCCCAGGCCTCCCTGTCCATCACCAACTCCCGGAGTTCACTCAGACTTGCATCCATCGAGTCAGTGATGCCATCCAGCCATCTCATCCTCTGTCCTTCTCCTCCTACCCCCAATCCCTCCCAGCATCAAAGTCTTTTCCAATGAGTAAACTCTTCGCATGAGGTGGCCAAAGTACTGGAGTTTCAGCTTCAGCATCATTCCTTCCAAAGAAATCCCAGGGCTGATCTCCTTCAGAATGGACTGGTTGGATCTGCTTGCAGTCCAAGGGACTCTCAAGAGTCTTCTCCAACACCACAGTTCAAAAGCATCAATTCTTCGGCGCTCAGCCTTCTTCACAGTTCAACTCTCACATCCGTACATGGCCACAGGAAAAACCATAGCCTTGACTAGACGGACCTTAGTCGGCAAAGTAATGTCTCTGCTTTTGAATATTCTATCTAGGTTGGTCATAACTTTTCTTCCAAGGAGTAAGCATCTTTTAATTTCATGGCTGCAATCACCATCTGCAGTGATTTTGGAGCCCAAAAAAATAAAGTCTGACACTGTTTCCACTGTTTCCCCATCTATTTCCCATGGAGTGATGAGACCGGATGCCATGATCTTCATTTTCTGAATGTTGAGCTTTAAGCCAACTTTTTCACTCTCCTCTTTTACCATCATCAAAAGGCTTCTTAGTTCCTCTTCACTTTCTGCCATAAGGGTGATGTCATCTGCATATCTGAGGTTGTTAATATTTCTCCCGGCAATCTTGATTCCAGCTTGTGTTTCTTCCAGTCCAGCATTTCTCATGATGTACTCTGAATATAAGCTAAATAAGCAGGGTGACAATATACAGCCTTGACGTACTACTCCTTTTCCTATTTGGAACCAGTCTGTTGTTCCATGTTCTGTTCTAACTGTTGCTTCCTGGCCTGCATACAGATTTCTCAAGAGGCCATTCAGGTGGTCTGGTATTCCCATCTCTCTCAGAATTTTCCACAGTTTATTGTGATCTACACAGTAAAAGGCTTGGGCATAGTCAATAAAGCAGAAATAGATGTTTTTCTGGAACTCTCTTGCTTTTTCCATGATCCAGCAGATTTTGGCAATTTGATCTCTGTTTCCTCTGCCTTTTCTAAAACCAGCTTGAACATCTGGAAGTTCATGGTTCACATATTGCTGAAGCATGGCTTGGAAAATTTTGAGCATTACTTTACTAGCATGTGAGGTGAGTGCAATTGTGTGGTAGTTTGAGCAGTCTTTGGCATTGCCTTTCTTTGGAATTGGAATGAAAACTGACCTTTTCCAGTCCTGTGGCCATTGCTGAGTATTCCAAATTTACTGGCATATTGAGTGCAGCACTTTCCCAGCATCATCTTTCAGGATTTGAAATAGCTCCACTGGAATTCCATCACCTCCACTAGCTTTGTTCATAGTGATGCTTTCTAAGGCCCACTTGACTTCACATTCCAGGATGTCTGGCTCTAGATGAGTGATCACACCGTCGTGATTATCTGGATCGTGAAGATCTTTTTTGTACAGTTCTTTTCCGTATTCTTGCCATCTCTTCTTAATATCTTCTGTTTCTGTTAGGTCCATACCATTTCTGTCCTTTATTGAGCCCATCTTTGCACGAAATGTTCCCTTGGTATCTCTAATTTTCTTGAAGAGATCTCTAGTCTTTCCCATTCTGTTGTTTTCCTCTATTTCTTTGCATTGATTGCTGAAGAAGACTTTCTTATCTCTTCTTGCTATTCTTTGGAACTCTGCATTCAGATGCTTATATCTTTCCTTTTCTCCTTGGCTTTTCACTTCTCTTCTTTTCACAGCTCTTTGTAAGGCTTCCCCAGAGAGCCATTTTGCTTTTTTGCATTTCTTTCCCATGGGCATGATCTTGATCCCTGTCTCATGTACAATGTCTCAAACCTCATTTCATAGTTCATCAGGCACTCTATCTATCAGATCTATGCCCTTAAATCTATGTTAGCAGTTACTTAGTTTCCCCTCTTCCTGACCATTTTTCCCTCCTGATTCTCTAGCTTTCCTAAAATACTTTGTGAACCATTTGTTATCCTCTTCACAAATATTCTTCTTAAATTACCCAGCCTGTTTCTTCTGCATGAAATAAGAAACCTTAAGTGCTATGAGGTGTGTTTACTTAAGTGATCAGTTAATTTTCTAGACAGGGTCAAATTCAAAAATTCAGCTAATATTTAGGGAAGGAATTCTGTCCATGTTTAGCATGCAATGGAAGGAGCAAAACTATTATCTGATACCTGAACTCTATTTGTGTGAATATATTGAAAGATCTTTTAAATAAACCTAAACAATATTCAGTATCTAAATTAAAAATTGGTATTAAAAAAACCTATATGTAGGTGTCAGTAAAAACATTTGAGTTGCATGAGTATCAATATGAAAGGATATAGAATATGACATAAGCTTATCTAAGCAACTTTATTTTCTATAGGTTTCTGTCTTGTCTGTGCATACATGTGTGCTAAGTGGCTTCAGTTATGTCTGACTCTTTGCTACCCCATGGACTGTAACCTGCCAGAATCCTCTGTCCATGGGATTCTCCAGGCAAGAATAGTGGAGTGGGTTGCCATGCCCTCTTCCAGGGGATCTTCCAAACCCAGGGATCAAACCCATGTCTTTTATGTCTCCTGTATTGGCAGACAGGTTCTTTTTCACTAGCAACAACTGGGAAGCCTCTTCTGTTTTCTGCTTGCATTTTAAATATATGCTGTGCATTTTGGAAATCACTTCCCCTGCATACATAAGTTTTGAAGGCACTCTAAGGAAGTATAAATGTCTGTGAAGAAAGTAGGAGATTCTAAGAGTCAGTAAATGCCATACATCAGAAGAAAATTTAGAAGTAGGCAAGTGTGACTACATAAGAGACATAATCCTGACTGCATTTATTCTCATCTACTGTGCATGTGAACCGTTTCTCTCCAGGAGACAATATGTAAAATGTATAAAAGTGCTGTTGGTATTGGAAATATTCAACATATTACTTATATATGGCATAATAATTTTGAAAAAACACCAGGAAATTAACTTTTTCAGTTCATGGGTAATCACAACCAGCATGAGGACCATGAAGCCCTATGCTGAGACAGGAGAAAGTGTTGTATGCATTTTAAAATCTGAATAAGGTCACAGCGGGGGACTAAGATGACTTAGTGAAGTAGCTGAGAAACAGATAACTCAAGACAGATCATGGATCTTCTGATGATAATCAGCAGTCTTCCGGTAAGAATTGCAAAATTCTGTTGTTGCTGACTTCAAACCTCTGGGGAAACCAGACTGACACAAAGCACAGAATCTTGACACTTAATAACTGGCCCAATTTTACTGAGACAGGAAGGGAATCTACTCATAAGCTCTTATCAACACATAAGAAATTATTATGGAGAAGGACATTCTACTTCATACTCATTACTGTCCTGAGCAGGGGTGAGGGGGAGAGAACTCATGGATACTATATACCATTTCTTTAAAAGTATCTCTACATTATGCAGACCAGTTAAATGCTGTTGAAAGTAAGCTGGACCATGACATAGGCACTTCAAAAATTTCACTTTCCAAAACGTGATCATAAGCTTATGTAGCTGTATAGTTGATCTCAGCTACATAAACTTATAACCACATTTTGGAAAGTGAAATTTTTGAGTTGCCTGTGTCTTGGTCCAGCTTGTATAGTTGATCTCCGGAGAAGGCAATGGCAACCCACTCCAGTACTCTTGCCTGGAAAATCCCATGGATGGAGGAGCCTGGTGGGCTACAGTCCATGGAGTCGCAAACAGTCAGACACGACCGAGCGACTTCACTTTCACTTTTCACTTTCATGCATTGGAGAAGGAAATGGCAACCCACTCCAGTGTTCTTGCCTGGAGAATCCCAGGGATGCGGGAGCCTGGTGGGCTGCCGTCTATGGGGTCACACAGAGTTGAGCATGGCTGAAGTGACAGTAGGAGCAGCATAGTTGATCTTAAGTAGTGATGAGCAAGCTGATAATCATTTCTTTCTTTTCTTTTTTTTTTTTTTTTTAATTCTAACCTCTAAAATGAGCATGGCCCCACCCATTAGAACAAGACCCAGTTTCCCCCACAGCCAGTCACTCCCACCAGAACACTTTGATAAGCTTCTTAACTTTATCCACCAGAGGGCAGCCAGAATGAAAACCACATTCCCACAAATCTAACCAAACTGATGATATGGACCACACCTTTGTCTAACTAAATGAAAATATGAGCCATGCCATGTAGAGCCACCCAAGACAGATGGGTCATGGTGGAGAGTTCTGACAGAACATGGTCCACTGGAGAAAGGAATGACAAACCACTTCAATATTCTTGCCTTAAGAATCCTATGAACATTATGAAAAGTGAAAAATATATGACACTGAAAAATGAACTCCCCAGGTCAGTAGATGCCCAATATGTTACTAGAGAAGAGTAGAGAAATAGCACCAGAAATAATGAAGAGATGAAGCCAAAGCAAAAACAATACCCAGTTATGGAGGTGACTGGATGATAGAAGTAAAGTTCAATGTGGAAAGAACAACATTACATAGGAACCTGGCTTGTTGGGTCTATGAATCAAGGTAAATTGGAAGTGGTCAAACAGAAGATGGCAAAATGAATGTCAACATTTTAGAAATCAGTGAACTGAAACAGACTGGAATGGGAGAATTTAATTCAGATGACCATTACATCTACTATTGTGGGCAAGAATCCCTTAGAAGAAATGGAGTAGCCCTCATATTGAACAAAAGAGTTTGGAATGCAGTATTTGGATGCAATCTCAAAAAAGACAGAATGATTTATGTTCCTTTCCAAGGCAAATTATTCAATATCACAGTAATTCAAGTCTATGCCCCAACTACTAATGCTGAAGAGGCTGAAACTTAATGGTTCTATAAAGGCCTACAAGAACATGTAGAATTAAATCCCCCCAAAAATGTCTTCATCATAGAGGATTGGAATGCAAAATAAGGAAGTCAAGAGATATCTAGAGTAACACACAGTTTGGCCTTGTAGTACAAAATAAAGTAGGGCAATGGCTAACACAGTTTTGTCAAGAGAATGAAAGCACTGTCTTCCAAAAACAAAGGAGATAACTCTAAACATGGACATCACCAGATGGTCAGTACCAAAATCAGGTTGATTATACTCTTTGCAGCTGAAGATGGAGAAGCTATATATCATCAGCAAAACAAGACCAGGGGCTGACTGTGGCTCAGATCATGAACTACTTATTGTAATGTTCAGACTTAAATTGAATAAAATTGGGAAAACCACTAGACCCTTCATATATTAAATAAATGGAATCCCTTATAATTGTACAGTGGAAGTGACAACTACAAGGGATTAGATCTGATACAGTGCCTGAAGAACTATAGATGGAGGTTGTTGACATTGTACAAGAAGTGATGATTAAAATCATCCCCAAGGAAAAGAAATTCAAAAAAAGCAAAATGGTTGTCTAAGGCTGAGACAAATAGCTGGGAAGAGAAGAGAAGCTAATGGCAAAGGAGAAAGGGAAAGATATACCCATCTGCTTATTTAAATTATATGCAGAGTACATCATGAGAATCACTGGGCTGGAAGAAGCACAAGCTGGAATCAAGATTTCCAGGAGAAATAGCAATAACCTCAGATATGCAGATATACCACCCTTACGGCAGAACATGAAGAACTAAAGAGCCTCTTGATGAAAGTGAAAGAGGAGAGTGAAAATGTTGGCTTAAAATTCAACATTCAGAAAACTAAGATCATGGCATCTGGTCCCACCACTTCATGGCAAATAGATGAGGAAACAATGGAATCAGTGACACACTTTTTTCTTGGGGGGGGGGGGGTGGGGAGGGGCCCAAACTCACTGCAGATAGTGAGTGAGCCATGAAATTAAAAGACACTTGCTCCTTGGAAGAAAAGTTATGAACAAATAAGGCAGAATATTTAAAAACAGAGACATTGCTTTACCACCAAAGTCATCTAGTCAAAGCAATGTTTTTTTTCCAGTAGTCATGTAAGGATTGTGAGAATTGGACTATAAAGAAAGCTGAGTGTTGAAGAACTCATGTTTTTGTATTGGAGAAGATTCTTGAGAGTCCCTTGGACTGCAAAGAGATCCAACTAGTCCATCCTCAAAGAAATCAATCCTGACTATTCATTGGAAGGACGGATGCTGAAGCTGAAACTCCAATAATTTGACCAGCTGATGTGAAGAACTGACTTATTGAAAAAGATTCTGATGCTGGGAAAGATTGAAGGCGAGAGGAAAAGGTGATGACAAAGGATGAGATGGTCGGATGGCATCACCAATTCAATGGACATTCCTAGTAAACTCCAGGAATTTGTGATGGACAGGGAGGCCTGCCATATTGCAATCCATGGAGTTGCAAAAAGTCAGACAAGACTGAGCAACTGAACTGAACTGACTTACCTGAATGCAGAGTTCCAAAGAGGAGGAAGGAGAGATAAGAAAGGTTTCCTAAGTGAAAAATGCAAAGAAATCGAGGAAAACAATATAATGAGAAAGACTAGAGTTTTCATCAAGAAAATTAGAAATAGAAAGGGAATATTTCATGCAAACATGGGCACAATAAAGGACAGAAATGGTATGGATCTAACAGAAGCAGAAGATATGAAGAAGAGGTGATAAGAATACACAGAAGAACTATACCATAATGATCTTAATGATCCATATATCCACGATGGTGTGATCACTCACCTAGAGTGTGAAGTCAAGTGGACCTTAGGAAGCATCACTATGAACAAGCTAGTAAGTTGATGGAATTCGAGTTGAGCTGTTTCAAATCCCAAAAGATCATGCTGTGAAAATGTTGCATTCAATATGCCAGCAAATTTGGAAAACTCAGCAGTGGCCATAAGGCTGGAAAAGGTTAGTTTTCATTCCAATCTCAAAGAAAGGAAATGCCAAAGAATGTTCGAACTACTGGACAGTTGTACTCACCTCTCACACTAGCAAAGTGATGCTCCAAAATTCTCCTTGCTTCAACACAGTATGTGAACCAAGAACTTCCAGATATTCAAGCTGGATTTAGAAAAGGCACAGAAAACATATAACAAATTGTCAACATCCGCTGGATCATAGAAAAAGCAAAAGAGTTCAAAAAAATATCTATTTCTGCCTATTGACCACTCCAAACCCTTTAAATAAGTGAATTGCAACAAATTTTGAAAAATTCTTAAAAGAGATGGGAATATCAGACCACTCTACCTGACTCCTGAGAAATCCATATGCAGGTCAAGAAGTAACAGTTAGAACCATGGAATAACGGACTGCTTAAAACATGGAAAAAGAGTACTTCAATGGTGTATATTCTCACTCTGTTTATTTTACTTATATGCAGAGTACATCATGTGAAATCCTGGGCTGCATGAAACACAAGCTGGAACCAAGATTGCCAGGAGAAATATCAATAACCTCAGATATCCAGATGACAACACCCTTCTTGCAGAAAGTGAAGAGGAATTAAAGAGTCTTTTGATGAAAGTGAAAGAGGAGAATAAAAAAGCTGGCTTTAAACTCTACATTCAGAAAACTAAGATCATGGTATCCGGTCCCATCACTTCATGGCAAATTTATGGGGAAACAATGTAAACAGTGGCATACTTTATTTTCTTGGGCTCCAAAACTACTACAGATGATGACTGCAGCCATGAAATTAAAAGACATTTGCTCCTTGGAAGAAAAGCTATGACCAATATAGACAGCATATAAAAAGAAGATACAGTTTTGCTGATGATGGTCCATCTAGTCAAAGCTATCTATTATTTTCCAGTAGTCATGTATGGATGTGAGATTTAGACCATAAAGAAAGCTGAGTATTAGAGAATTTATGTGTTGTTGTTGTTGTGTTTTTGTTGTTGTTGTTGTTGTTTTCTCACTGTGGTGTTGGAGAAGACGCTTAAGAGTCCCTTGGATTGCAAGGAGATCAGACTAGTCAATCCTAAAGAAGTCTGTCCTGACTGTTCATTTGAACACCTTATGCTGCAACTCAAGCTTCAATACTTTGGCCTCATCAAAAAAGATCCTGATGCTGGGAAAGATTGAAGGCAGGAGGAGAAGCAGGGGACAGAGTATGAGATGGTTGGATGGCATCACCAACTCGATGGACATGAGATTGAGCAAGGTTTGGGTGTGGGTGATGGACAGAGAAGCTTGGCCTGCTGCAGTACATGGGATTGCAAAAAGCCAGACGTGACTGAGCAACTGAAGTGAACTGAACTGAAACCAGTATTACAATAAATGCTAAAAGATCTTCCATCAGCAGGAAACACAAGAGAAGAAAAAGTCCTACAAAAACAAACAGAACAATTAATAAAGTGGCAATAAGAATATTGCAAATGATTAAATTACTTTAAATGTGAATGAATTAAACGCTCAAACCAAAAGACAAAACCTGGCTGAATGAATTAAACAACAAGACCTATAAATATGTTGTCTACAAGAGGGCTATTTCAGACCTAGGTACACTAGAGATGAGAAGATGGAAAAAGAGATTCCAGGAAAATGTAAATAAAAAGTAACCAAGAATAGTAATATCCATCTCAGACAAAATACACTTTAAAATAAAGTTTTTTACAGGAAACAAAGAAGGACAGTACATAATGCTTGAAGAATTTATCCAAGAAAAGGATATAACAATTATAAATGTTTATGCACCCAAAAGTTGCTGTTGTTATTCTGTCATATATCATGTCCAGCTCTTTGAGACCCCATGGACTTCAGCTTGCCAGGCTCCTCTGTCCTCCAGTATCTCCCAGAGTTTGCTCAAACTTGTGTCCATTGAATCCTTGGTGCTCTCTAAGCATCTCATCCTCTGCTGTCCCTTTCCCCTTTTGCTTTCATTCTTTCCTAACACAAGGATCTTTTCCAATAAGTCAGCTCTTCCCATTAGGTAGCCAAAGTATTGGAGCTTCAGTTTCAGCAACATTCCTTCTAATCAATATTCAGGGTTGATATCCTTTATAATTGACTGGTTTGATCTCCCTGAAGTCCACGGGACTCTGAAGAGTCTCCTCCACCATTAGAATTCAAAAACATCAGTTCTTGGTGTTCAGCCTCCTTTTGGTCCAACTCACTTTTCCATACATGACTACTGAATAAACCCATAGATTTGACTACATGTTCCTTTGTTGGCAAAGTAATGTCTCTGCTTTATAATACACTGTGTACTTTTCTCATCATTTCCTTCTAAGGAGTAAGCGTCTTTTAATTGTCTGGCTGTAGTCACCATACACAGTGATTTTGGAGTCCAAGAAAGTAAAATCTGTCACTGTTTCCACTTTTCCCCCTTCTATTTGCCATGAAGTGATGGGACAGTATGCCAAGATCCTAGTGTTTTTAACATTTAGTTTCAAGCCAGCTTTTTTACTCCCCTCTTCCATCTTCATCAAAAGGCTCTTTAGTTCTTCACTATTTGCCATTAGAGTAGTATCATCTGCATATCTGACATTGCTGATATTTCTTGAAGCAATTTTGACTCCAATTTGTGATTCTTGCAGCCCAGCACTCCACGCGATGTACTCTGCATATAAGTTAAATAAGCAGGCTGACAATATACAGCCTTGGCATCTCTTTTCCCAATTTTGAACCAGTCATTTGTTCCATGCAAGGTTCTAACTGTTGCTTCTTGATCCACATAGGTTTCTTAGGAGACTGGCAAGGTGGTCTGATATTCCCATTTCTTTAAAAATTTTCCAGTTTGTTGTGATCAACACAG
Organism: Budorcas taxicolor; assembly: GCF_023091745.1. NCBI lineage: Eukaryota > Metazoa > Chordata > Mammalia > Artiodactyla > Bovidae > Budorcas > Budorcas taxicolor. The sequence goes on along the minus strand of NC_068924.1, from coordinate 2,962,602 downwards.
CCAAAGGTTTAAGCTATTTTAATGAAGCAGAAGTAGACATTGTTTTCTGAAATCCCCTTGCTTTCTGGATGATCCATTGAATGCTGGCAATTTGATCTCTGGTTCCTCTGGCTCTTTGAAAATTTGTTTGTACATCAGGAATTTCTTGGTTTATGTATTTGTGAAGCTTATCTTGAAAGATTTTGAGATTAACCTTGTTAGCTAGTGAACTGAGTCCAACTGTACAGGAGTGTGAACATAAATGGAATTGATGGAATATTACTCAGCCATTAAAAAGGATATATCTGAATCAGTTCTAATGAGGTGGATGAAACTGGAGCTTATTATACAGAGTGAAGTAAGCCAGAAAGAAATACACCAATACAGTACACTAATGCATATATATGGAATTTAGAAAGATGGTAAGGATAACCCTGTATGAGAGACAACAAAAGAGACACAGATGTATAGAACAGTCTTTTGGACTCTGTGGGAGAGGGTGAGGGTGGGATGGTTTGGGAGAATGGCATTGAAACATGTATATTATCATACGTGAAATGAATCGCCAGTCCAGGTTCGATGCATGAGACAGGGTGTTCAGGGCCAGTGCACTGGGATGACCCAGAGGGATAGAATGGGGAGGGAGGTGGGTGGGGGATTCAGGATGGGGAACACAAGTACATCCATGTCGGATTCATGTCAATGTATGGCAAAACCAATACAATGTTTAAAGTAATTAGCTTCCAATTAAAATAAATAAATTTATATTAAAAAGATAAACAGAGTGAAGTAAACCAGAAAGAAAAACACCAATACAGTATACTAACGAATATATATGGAATTTAGAAAGATGGTAATGATAACCCTGTATGCAAAACAGCAAAAGAGACACAGATGTATAGAACAGCCTTTTGGACTCTGAGGGAGAGGGAGAGGTGGGATGATTTGGGAGAATGGCATTGAAACATGTATAATATCATATATGAAACAAATCACCAGTCCAGGTTCGATGGATGATACTGGATGCTTGGGGCTGGTGTACTGGGATGATCCAGAGGGATGGCACGGGGAGGGAGGTGGGAGGGGGGTTCAGGATTGGGAACACGTTATACCCGTGGTGGATTCATGTTGATATATGGCAAAACCAATACAATGCTGTAAAGTAATTAACCTCCAATTAAAATAAATAAAATTATATTAAAAAATAAAAATAAATAAATAAATGGAATTTCCCTTCTTTGGGATAGCAATAAAAACAGGCCTTTTCCAGTCCTGTGGCCACTGCTGGGTTTTAAAGACTTGAACACATGCTGAGTGCAGCATTTTAACAGCATCACCTTTTAGAATTTGAAATAGTTCAGCTCGAATTCCATCATCTCCAATTTCTTTGTTTGTAATAATGCTATCTAAGGCCAACTTGACTTCACACTCCAGGAAATCTGGACCTAGGTAAGTGACAATATCGTCATGATTATCTGAATCATTAAGACCTTCCTTGTATAGTTATTCTATGCATTCTTGCCACCTCTTCTTAGTTTCTTCTGCGTCTCTTAGTTCTTTACCATTTTTTTCTTTTTTATCATGCTCATCCTCACGTGAAATGTTCTCTTGATATATCCAGTTTTCTTGAAGAGATCTCTAATGTTTTCCATTCTATTGTTTTCCTCTATTTATTTGCACTGATCAATTAAGAAGTCCTTTCTCTTATTGCTATTCTCTGAAACTCTGCACTTAATTAAGTATATAGTTTCTTTTCTCCCTTGCTTCTCTTCTTTCCTCAGCTATTTGTAAAACTATGATGAAAGAGGCAACACTATACACTGGAGAAGTGAGAATCTCTTCAATAAGTTATGCTGGGAAAATCAAACAACTGCATATAAAAGAATAAAATTAGAACACTCTCAAACATCTTACACAAAAATACACACAAGATGGATTAAAGACCTAAATGCAATGTTGGACATTATAAATTGTTAGAGAAAAACATAGGTTGCATACTCCTTGACATAAATTTCAGCAAGCTCTTTTTTGACCCACCTCCTAGAGTAATGAAAAGATAAACATTTTTTAAAAGGGGGCCCAGGTAAACTTAAAAGTTTTTCAAAAGAAAGGAAACCATAAACAAAATGAAAATACAGCCTTCAGAATGGGATAAAATATTTGGAAATGAAAAACTGACAGGAGATTATTTTCCAAAACAATCAAACAGCTAATGCAGCTCAACATTAAAGAAAAAACACTATATCGGAGTTTCAAAGAGTTAGACATGACTGAGCAACTGAACAACAATAATAATAGCCACAAAATTGACAGAAGAGCTAAGTAGAAATTTCTTCAAAGACATACAACAAGCATCTTGAAAGATGATCTACATCATTAATTATTAGAGAGATACAAATTGCAACTACAATGAAGTATCATCTTACAATGGTCAGAATGGCCATCATCAAAAATTATCAAACAACAGATGCTGGGGAGGGTGTGGAGAAAAGAGTACACTTATATGCTGTTGGTAGAAATGTGAACTGGCATAGCCACTATGAAGAACTGTCCAGATGTTCCTTAATAAACTAAAAATCGAGCTGCCACATGGTGTAGAGCCCTCAATGCTAGATATTTATCCAGAGAAAACATAATTTGAAAGAACATATGCACCCCAATATTTGTTGCAGCACTATTTGCAGTAGCTAAGACCTGGATGCAGCGTAAATTCACATTGATAGAAGAGTGGATAGAGATGACATGGTATATGTATTCAATGGAATGTAACTCAGACATAATGAGGAACAACATTGTGCCATTTGCAGAGATGTTGATGAACCTTGAGGCTGTCATACAGAGTGAAGCAACTCAGATAGAGAAAAACAGGTACTGTATAATATCACTTATACATGGATTCTAGAAAAATGGTAGAGATGAAGTTATATGCAAAGCAAAAATAGACTGTTACAGAGAGCATATTTATTGTTACCAAGTGAGGTAGGGAGAGTGGAGTGGGATGAATTGGGAGATTGGAACTGAAATATACAGACTAATATATATAAAATATACAACTAATGGTGACCTGCAGTATAGCACAAGGAACTCTGCTCAGTGCTCTGTGGTGACCTAAATGATAAGGAAACCATAAAAAGAATAGATATATGCATGCTTATGTCTGATTCACTTTGTTGTATAGCAAAAGACTAACATAACATTGTAAAGCAATTGCACTCCAATAAAAATTAATTAAAAATAGAAAAATGTGTGTTAGTCAGTCAGTCTTATCTGACTCTCTGTGACCCCATGGACTGCAGCCCTCCAGGCTCCTCTGTTCATGGAATTCTCCAGGCAAGAACACTGGAGTAGGTGGCAATTTCCTTCTTCAGGAGATCTTCCTGACCCAGGAATCAAACCTGGGTTGCCCCCATTGCAGGCAGATTCTTTACTGACTGCGCTACAAGCTAAGCCCAATTTAGGTAGTCTAGTAATATCTCTGTTATTCTATGCTATGCTTAGTCACTCATTCATGTCTGACTCTGAAAACACTGAAAAAGATAAAGGGAGAAATCCACAGGTTTGGGAAATATATAGGTGGAGCATATTTTTCATGAATTGAAGAAAAGTTTCAGTCACTCTAGGCACTTCAGTAAGTGCTAACTCGCTTCAGTTGTATCCGACTCTTCAATCATATGGATTATAGCCTGCCAGGCTCCTCTGTCCATGGGATTTTCCAGGCAAGAATACTGGAGTGGGTTGCCATGCCCTTCTCCAGGGGATCTTCCCAACTCAGGGATGGAACCCACGTCTTTTAAGTCTCCTGCACTGGCAGGCGGGTTCTTTACTACTAGAACCACCTGGAAAATTCAACCAGGCTTATAAAACTGGTCATAAATGCTTTCAAGGTTCATACATATTGAAGCATATCATCAAGCATATTACCTGTAGATAGCTGCTTCTGAATCACTATATGGATATTTGACATTTTGTGTATCAACTCAACAGGTGATGAACATTGAGATTATTTCTTGATTTTGCCTATTGTGCACAGTAACATTAGGAACATTCATATATGTGTCTTTGTCTGGAAGCATTTTCCTTTCTCCAGGGTAGATTCCCAGGAATTAAAATGTTAGCATGTACAGTAATTTAACATCCCACTTTTTAAAAAGGTGTTAAAATGTTTTTCAAAGTCACTATTTTGTCCTTGTTCAGTCACTCAGTCATTTCCAACTCTTTGTGACCCCATGGACTGCCACATGCCAGGCTTCCCTGTCCTTCACTATCACCCATAGTTTGCTCAAGTTCATGTGCATTGAGTCCAGGATGCAATCCAACCATCTCATCCTCTATCATTCCCTTCTCCTCCTGGCCTCAATCGTTGCCAGCATCAGGGTCTTCCCCAATGAGTCCACTCTTCTCATCAGGTGGCCAAAATATTGGAGCTTCAGCTTCAGCATCCATCCTTCCAATGAGTATTCAGGGTTGATTTTCTTTAAGATTGACTGGTTTGATCTCCGTGCTGTCCAAGGTACTCTCAAGAGTCGTCTTCTTCCCTGATAGCTATAAAAGGTGTACCTTCTTCCCGCAGCCTGATCACCTTCAGGGCTACCAACTTTCCATTCACCTCGCTTTTCCCTTTGTATACTGTACCATAAGATCCTTCTCCTAGCTCTTACAGTTTTCCGTGTGAGTCAGCTTTTCCAAATTTGGTACTTGTTGGTGAACTGGGGCAGGCTGGAATGCCCAGAACTTTAGGAGACTCTTTGCCTGCAGAGGAGCTCTTATTAAAGTTAATGCAAGCATTGTTCTCAGAATGCACCTTCTATTTGATTAGTGGGTTTCTCAAACGGGCCAAAAGTGCTCTATGTCCTCTGAACTCTGACTTTCTTATCCTCAGGAATTGTGTCCAGGGGTTTGATCACTAAGTCCATTTCTGGGCAGTTCCGTGTGGCCATCTTTGTGAAATATATCTCACTAAAGGTGGTGAATTCTTTCTTCAAGGCAATGCAGCTGAAACTATCCAACAAAGTTCTCGGCAACTTCTTCCTCTTGCCGATCTTCTCGGCTGGCTGTGGCTCATTGAGGTCGCACATCCGGGCGACACAGGGCTCGGGCAACTTCCCCAAACTGGTCCAGAGCAGAGCACAGACAACTTCGAGGGCGCGCGAGTGAGGAAGGCGGCGCCTCCTTCGTTTCCTGCACCTTCCCCACCTCCCCCTCCTCTGGCCGGTAAGTGGGACTCTTTTCAGTAAGCAAAGAATCCCAAAGATATGAAAAGATATATATATTTTGTTTTATTCCTTCTCCATTCCCCCCTCCTTTTTTTTTTTTGCTTCATTTCCCTTACAGTTTTCTATAGGGTACATTTGTGGTGAGAATTCATGTTGAAGTCAGGAAAAAAAAGAGAAATAGAGTAGTTGACATTTCCCCTGAAATACTGGTGCTCTGACTGTATGCAGTAATTGATGAGAGTTTGAGTTCCCCTTTTTGGTGGAAAGTGAGAATATATTTTAGTTTCATGAAAGATGGTGTAGTACATTAAGGTGGAGTTTTTCATTCTACTCTGCTTTTGAAGTATACAGTTTTTTTCATTCTGTTTTTGCATCACTGGACTGTGAAAAGTAGTTAACAGCTGTTAAAAAAGCTTGTCAGGCAAATAGGCACATAACAATGGGTATGTATCATGTTCCCTCTGACAAACATCCCCTTCCCTTTTTATAGCTGGGCAATTCCTTCCCTGTGAGTAATAGTTGAAGGAATTAGTTGAATTCCTTACCTAGTGAGTATTAATTTAAGTATAATTATTAGTTGAATGGAAGCTGAAACTGCCAGATAGTTTTCTCAGGACATGGGATAAAATACCATTTCTGCCAATCCAATTCAGCAACTCCAGACTTGGAATCGAGAGACAAGGACAAGGAACCCATTATGTCAGTGTACAGCATCAGTAACAGGGGCAAATCGTTGCGGTTAGAGGCAGCCAAGAACGGTGTCCAGTTTTCAGCATCAACAATGAAAGTAGTGCACCCCATGGTGCCTATGCTCTGTGGAAAATGCAACAGTTTCCTGATTGAACTAGTGTTGCTGATTTTGACGCCTCTGTTCCTCCTAAATTTCCGCCCCAATTTTTCAGTTCCAATTATCTTGGCTTCCTAGAGTTTCAGTTAATTATGTAACACCCTTTTGATAAATTCATTGCTTCCTGTTTAAATATGCTTCTTGTTGTTGCAGCAACTAAGTTGTCTGTTGCAGCAACTAAGAACAATGACTGATTCTGGGTTCTTCAAAGTAGTCAGCAGTCTATGAAAAGACAGTGAATGTACCTTACATTCAATTCAATCTCTCAGTCATATCCAACAATTTCCAACCGCATGGAGCATGTTAGGATCCCCTGTCCATCACCAACTCCTGGAGCTTGCTCAAACTCATGTCCGTTAAGTTGGTGAGATCATTCAACCATCTCCTCCTCTGTCATCCCCTTCTTCTCCTGCCTCCAGTCTTTCCCAATATAAGGGTCTTTTCTAATGAGTCAGTTCTTTGCATCAGGTGACCAGAGTATTGGAGCTTTAGTTTTAGCATCAGTCCTTCCAATAAATATTCAGGGCTGATTTTATTTAGTCATAGCTTTTCTTCCAAGGAGCAAGTGCCTTTTAGTTTCATGGCTGCAGGCACCACCTGTGGTGTTTCTGAAGACTAAGAAAATGAAGTCTCTCAGTGTTTACATTGTTTTCCCATCTATTTGCCATGAAGTGATGGGGCTGGATTCCATGATCTCAGTTTTTTGAATGTTGAGCTTTAAGCCAGCTTTTTCACTCTCCTCTTTCACTTTCAACAAGAGGCTCTTTAGTTTTTCTTCACTTTCTGCCATAAGGATGGTGTCATCTGCATATCTGAGGTTATTTAGATTTCTCCCTCCAATCTTGATCTGAGCTTGTGCTTCGTCCAGTGTCATACTTTATTTTTTTGGGCTCCAAAATCACTGCAGATGGTGATTGCAGCCATGAAATTAAAAGACACTTACTCCTTGGAAGAAAAGTTATGACCAACCTAGATAGTATATTCAAAAGCAGAGACATTACTTTGCCGACTAAGATCCATCTTGTCAAAGCTATGGTTTTTCCTGTGATCATGTATGGATGTGAGAGTTGGACTGTGAAGAAGGCTGAGTGCCGAAAAATTAATGCTTTTGAACTGTAATGTTGGAGAAGACTCTTGAGAGTCCCTTGGACTGCAAGGAGATCCAGCCAGTCCATTCTGAAGGAGATCAACCCTGGGATTTCTTTGGAAGGAATGATACTAAAGCTGAAGCTCCAGTACTTTGGCCACCTCATGAAAAGAGTTGACTCATTGGAAAAGACTCTGATGCTGGGAGGGATTGGGGGCAGGAGGAGAAGGGGATGACTGAGGATGAGATGGCTGGATGGCATCACGGACTCGATGGATGTGAGTCTGAGTGAACTCCGGGGGATGGTGATGGACAGGGAGGCCGGGCGTGCTGCGTTCAGGGGGTTGCAAAGAGTTGGACACAGCTGAGTGACTGAACAGAACAGAACTCTGCATATAAGTTAAATAAGTAGGGTGAAAATATACAGCCTTTACCAAATATACATCCTTTCCAAATTTTAAACCAGTCCTTTATTCCATGTCTAGTTCTAAATGTTGCTTCTTGCCCTGCATATAGATTTCTCATAAGGCAGGTAAGGTGGTCTAGTATCTCAATTTCTTTAAGAATTTTCTACAGTTTGCTGTGATCCACACAGTCAAAGACCTTAGTGTAGTCAATGGAGCAGAAGTAGATTTTTTTTTTCTTGAATTTTATTGCTTTTTCTATGATCCAATGGATGTTGGCTATTTGACCTTTGGTTCCTCTGCCTTTTTTAAATCAAACATGAACATTGGAAGTTCTTGGTTGATGTACTGTTTAAGGCTTGCTTGGAAAAATTTGAACATTACTTTCCCAGCATGTGAAATGAGTGCAATTGTGTGATACTTAACATTCTTTGGCATTGTCTTTCTTTGGGATTGAAATTAAAACTGACCCTTTCCAGTCCTGTGGCCACTGCCAAGTTTTCCAAATTTGTGGGCATATTGAGTGCAGCACTTTTATAGCCTCACCTTTTAGGATTTAAAATAGCTCAATTGGAATTCCATCACCTCCACTAGCTTTGCTCATAGTGATGTTTCCTAAGGCCCACTTGACGTTGCACTCTAGGAAGTCTGGCTCTAAGTGAGTGATCACACCATCATGATTATCTGGGTCATTAAGATATTTTTCATATAATTTTTCTAGGTATTCTTACCACCTCATCTTAATATATTCTGCTTCTGTTAGGCCCATTCCATTTCTGTCCTTTATTGTGCCCATCGTTGCATGAAATTCTCCCTTGTTATCTCTAATGTCTTTGATGAAACCTTTAAGCTTTCCCATTCTATTATTTTCATCTGTTTCTTTGCATTTTCTTATTAAGAAGGCTTTCTTTTCTTTCTCTGCTCTTCTTTGGAATTCTGCATTCTGATGGGTATATCTTTCCTTTTCTCCTTGCCTTTTGCTTCTCTTCTATTCTGAGCTATTTGTAAAGCCTTCTTACCATGTACAATGTTATGAACCTCCATCCATAGTTCTTCAGGCACTCTGTTTATCAGATTTAATCTATTGAATCTGTTTGTCACTTCCACTGCATAATTGTAAGGGATTTAATTTAGGTCATACTGAATGGTCTAGCGGTTTCCTCTACTTTCTTCAATTTAAGTCTGAATTTTGCAATAAGGAATTTATGATCTAAACCATAGTCCTTATCAGGAAACTTTTAAAATAGGAAGCTGATCTGTAATCACCTTTGCTGACCTTGAAGTTAACAGTTTTACTTTGACCCAGAAGCAATTACCAAGCAAACAAGTCACAGTTGCATTAGGAAAAAGAAAATAGCATTTTTAACTGATAGTTTGAAGTGAGTTTAAGTAAGGGACTCTTTATAGTTGAACCAACAAGAGATAATGTAGTTTTGCAGATTGGCCATAGTGAAAACCTCCCTCAAGGTAGCGAGATAAACTATTGTCAGTCATAGGAGAACTAGCAGTAGGAATCTGAAAGGAGTTATAGTTACAAAAGGTCAAAATCATAGCCACAACCATGGGACCAAAGCAGATAGGAGGTTGGAGATCAGTGAAGAGGTATTTTGATCTTAAAATCACAGGCCTCCAATAAGCTATTGTGTTCTCCCATTTCTAATCACATTAACTAAATGAAAACTAGTGAACAACATATTATACCTTGAATGAAAATTAATTTACCTTTGAAATTAATTATGAGAATTTTGTGATATACTCTATCTCATTAAATTACAGTGCTAAAAAGTTTCCCAGGAAAATGCACACTAATTGGAGAAATGTCTGTATTATCCAGGAGAAAATTAATTAAACATTTGTTTTTCTAAAGCATTTTTGAAGGATTTGGAATTAGAAAATGTGATTTTTATTTAAAATTATATGGTTTATAAACAAACAATTGCAGAATGATAACATGAGGGGGATCTAAAACTTTCTCTTCAATAAGACAGAAATTACAAACAGCCATTTCAAATCTCTGGAATTTATCCTAATAACATATAGAAAATTGAGAAAAATTTAATGAAGAAAATCCATTAAATTCTGGTAAAAATGGGGGCAAATTCTGAATTTGAGGAAGCATAACTCAATTTCAGCCCATCTGTAGCTCAGCATGTTGGGAGCCACACTATAGACAGAAAATAAGAGATAAAAGAGAATGGGACTTCTGCCAGCTTCCAATAAAAAGGTTTGGATTCTTTCTTTGGGAAGGTCAGAACCCCAGCACTTTTTATTCCTCTCATCTTTGTGTTGGAAGAGCTCTATTCTAGACAAGAGGAACTGAGAGACCTGGGCACACAATTTCTATTCAGCTACCAACTCATAAGACAAAAGCATTATGCTAGTGTTGGGTGCACAAGCCAAGAACACTGAGTCTTGCCTACCCTGCTCCAGCTTGCTGAATGAGCAGAGGCTTTATGCTGAGAAAGGTAATTCAAGAAGACCAGAGCCACTGCCCCTGCTTAGTGCCTCCCTCACAGAACAGGAAATCAATTCAAAGGCAGAAAACATTGTTTCCACATTGTGGGTTCAGAGTGTTAGTGTACAATTTAGACCCAGCAGAGAGTCAAGCATTGAGAACAACTAGTTCAGCAAGGAGACTATTTGGAACTAGGCATGAAGAATTCAAATTAAAGATCACTAATTAAGAAAAGACTACTAGCTCTATGAAAGCAGCAAGATATACCAGCCAAAAATTTAGCAGACAAACTAGAGGAAGAGACAACTAAAAAGAGTACTTTTGGAAGTACTTAAACCCTAGACTCAAGAACTACCTAGAAAAGGAGATAAAATTTAATTCTATACTTGTTTAACAATCTATGCACTGGGGCATCATTGATAATATGACAAATCAGCTAGCAATTAGAGCAGGTGAACAACAACCACAGCATCAATAAATGCAGATCAGTCAGTATTCCATGAAAGTGAAAACCAAAGGACAGCAGAGTGGCTCACTTTCACTTTGGTATTCCCTATTGGCTCAGAAGGTAAAAAGTCTGCCTACAATGCTGAGACCTGAGTTCAATCCCTGGGTTGGGAAGATCCCCGGAGAAGAAAATGGCAACCCACCCCAGTATTTTTACCTGGAAAATCCCATGGATGGAAGAGCCTGACGGGCTATAGTCCATAGGGTCACAAAGAGTCAGACATGACTGAGTGACTTCATAAGGAAGTCCATTCATCAGGAATATATGTCAATCTAAATAGATGTGCATCCAAGACTGAAGCATATATTTATATTAAAAAATATTAAAATATCTGAAGGAAGAAATGGATAATAATGTAATGGCAGTAGGGGGTTTCAATGACCCAAATTAAAAAATGACAGAAATCAACAAGAAAGCATTTGTCTTGAACAATACTTGAGACAAAATATATATAGACATGTACAGAACATTCATCCAATAGTAGGAGAATAGACATTTTCCTTAAGCACACATGAATGTTTTCAGAAAAGAACATGGGAGAGGTCAACAAATAAGTCTTTAAGAATATTAAAATCATACAAATTATTTTTCTAACCACAATGGTATGGAACTAGAAATCAATAACAGAAGCAAAGCTGAATAATTCACAATTATGTGGAAATTTTTTTAAAGTATTGCTGAACAATTTCAAAAAAGAAATCAGAAGAGAACCCAAGAAATATCTTGAAACAACTAACAGTGAAAACACAATATGCCAAAATCTATGAGATATGGCAAAAGCAGTTCTAAGAGAGAAGCGTACAGAAATAAATGTCTACATTAAGAAAAAATGAAATATATCAAATATTAATACAAAATCTAAATTCATACATCAATAAACTAGAAAAAAGAAGAATGAACTAAGTCCAAGTAAGCAGAAGAAAAGTAATAACAAAGATCAGAAAAGAAGTAAAGGAAACTGATTATAGGGGTACATTTTTGCAGTGAAATCTAAAGATGTTTTAAAAAACACTTTTCACAAAAATATAGTCCTTTGTCATTACATTATTTACTCATGTGTTTGTACATTTTTGTATGTTAATTTATGAATGATTTTTTCAGTAAAAAATACATATTCAAGAACCCCCCCAAAAAAAACAAAAAAAAGGAAAGCTAAAAAGAAACGAATTGCCAGTCCAGGTTCGATGCATGATACTGGATGCTTGGGGCTGGTGCACTGGGATGACCCAGAGGGATGGTACGGGGAGGAGGAAGGGGGGTTCGGAATGGGAAACCTATGTATACCAATGGTGGATTCATGTTGATATGTGGCAAAAACAATACAATATTGTAAAGTAATTAACCTCCAATTAAATAAATTTATATTCTAAAATAATAATAAAATAAAAATTAAAAAATAAAAAAAAGAGAGTTTTTTGAAAATATTAACAAATTTGGCAAAACTTGAACTATATTTTTGGCAATAGACACTTCTTATATGTTTATGAAAATGAGAGATACACAAAAATCTTTTAGAATTAGGAAGTAAGTTCATCAAGATTACAAAATTGAAGATCAATATACAAAAATTGAATTATGTTTTTACACACTAACAATGACCATTCTGAAAATGAAGCCAATAATTCTATTTACAATAGCATAAAAATTCAACAAAATACTTGGGTGAAATTTTAAATAAAGATAAGCACAAGACTATATATGCACTGAAAGCTACATATTTTTGAAAGAAATGAAAGAATATCCAAATAAATGAAAATATATCTAATGATTATTGATCAGAAAACTTAATATTATTAGATTCCCTATCAAACACCCAGCTGGCATTTTTTTCAGGAATTGTCAAGATGATCTTAAGTTAATATGAAAATTTGAAGGCTCTGATATAGTCAAACAATCATGAAAAAAGAACAGATTTGGGAAGCACACACTTACTGAAGTGAAGCACACATTTTTTAAGCATTACTAAATTAATCAAGACTGAGTGGTACTGGTATAAAGATAGATATGTAGATAGAGGGAATAGAATTCTGAGTACAGAAGTAAATTTTTACAGTCATGATTAACTCATTTCAACAAGGTTCCCAGACAGCTCAATGGGGAAAAGTAGTCTTTAATAAATGAGAGCAGAACAATTGGAGGTTCACATGTAAAAGAGTGAGGGTGGACCTCTATGCCACACCATACCCCCGGACTAATTCACAATGAAATATAAACTTCATTGTAGGAGATAAAATTATACAACACTTAAAAACATTGGAAACAATCTTTCTGAACTTAGACATTAATAATACTAACAGTGCAACTGACAGTAGAAAAAATAGAAAATTCAGATAACATTAAAGTTAAAACATTTGTGTGACAAATGATACCATCAAGAAAGTGAAAAGACAACTCAAAGAAAGGGACAAAACAATCAAAAAATATATTTTTGGTAAGAAAGTTGTATCTAGAATATATAAAGAACACTTAAAACTGATTAAAAAATATAAATGATCAAATTAAAAACTGTGCAAAGGACCTTAAAAGATATTTCTCTATAGTAAGCTTACAAATTGTCAGTAAGCCCATCAATAAATGCTCAACATCGTTAGCGACAAGAGAAATTCCAACCAAAACCCCCGTAAGATACCACTTCACATCTGTGGGGATTGGTATCCAATAGATAATAAAAAGAATTGATGAGGATTTGCAAAATTGAAACTCTCATGCATTGCTGGTAGCAATGAAAAAAAGTGCAGCCACTTTGGAAAATATGTTGCCATTTCCTCAAAATTTAAGCATGAACAATGCTACTATATGAAATTCTATTGCTAGATATATACTCAAGATACCAAAGTACCCACAGAAAATTGCACATGAGAATGATATTTTCTCTGGATTTGTCATATTTTTATGATGAACCTTTATTATGTTGAGACAGATATCCGCCTTTATAAGTTCCTCTATGGCAACTTTCTGGAGAGTTTTTTTTTTTGTTTGTTTTTTTAAAGAACAGTCTTTTGGGAGAGGGTGAGGGTGGGATGATTTGGTAGAATGGCATTGAAACATGTATAATATCATATATGAAACTAATAGCCAGTCCAGGTTCAATGCATGATACTGGATGCTTGGGGCTGGTGCACTGAGACGACCCAGAGGGATGGTGAGGGGTGGGAGGAGGGAGGAGGCTTCAGGATGGGAACACGTGTATGCCTGTGGCAGATTCATGTTGATGTATGGCAAAACCAATACAATGTTGTAAAGTAATTAACCTCCAATTAAAATAAATAAATTTATATTTTAATAAATAAATAAATAAATAGACCACCAAAAAAATACATAAATAAAAAATAAATCCTAAATGGGTTTGAGTTTTTTCAAAAGCTTTTGCTGCATCTATTGAAATGACCATATGGTTTTTATTATTAAATTTTTTGATGTTATGTTTCACACTGACTGATTTGTGGATATTGAAAATTCTCACATCCCTAGGATAAAGCCCATTTGATCATGATATATGACCCTTTTAAAGGGTTGTTGGATTCAGATTACTAGCATTTTGCTGAGGATTTTGTGTCTATGTTTGTCAGTGATGTTGTCCTAAAATTTTCTTTTTTGTGATTTATTGGTCTGATTTTAGAGTCGAGGTGCTGGTGACCTCCTAAAATGAGCTTGTTATTCTTCCTTCCACTGCAGTTTCTTGGAAAACTTTCAGAAGAGTAGGTATTAATTCTTATCTAAATGTTTGGTAGGATTCAACTGTGAAGACATCTAGTCCTGGACTTTTGATTATTGGAAGATTTTTTATCACAGTTTCAATGTCAGTATTTGTGATTGGTCCGTTCATATTTTCTATTTCTTCCTTGTTGCCTTGGAAGGTTGTATCTTTTCAGTATTTGTCCGTTTCTTCAAGGTGGTCCATTTTGTTAGTGTATTGTTGCTTGTAATGGACTCTTATGATCTTTTGTATTTCTGTGTAGTCCAGTGTAACTTTTCCATGTTCATTTCTAATTATATCAATTTGAGCCCTATCCCCTTTTTCCATGATAAGTCTGGTGAAAGGTTTATCATTTTTTTTTAATCTTCTCAAACAACCAGCTTTTTGTTTCATTGACCTTAGCTATTGTTTCTTTCATTTATATTTTATTCACTTCTGATTTGATCTTTATAATTTCATTCCTTCTGCTAACTTTGGGTTTTGTTAGTGATTCTTTCTCAGTTGTTTTATGCATAAATTAGGTTGTTTATTTGAGATTTTTCTTGGTTCTTGAAGTAAGTTTGCATTGTTATAAGCTTCCCTCTTAGAACTGCTTTTGCTGCATTTCATAGATTTTGGGTCATCAAGTTTTTATTGTCATTTGTATCTGGGTATGTTCTGATTTCCTTTTTTATTTCTTCAGTGATATATTGGTTATTTAATAACATACTGTTTATCCTTCATGTGTTAGTTTTTTTCCCCCTGTAATTGATTTCTACATTTATAGTATTGCTGGAGAATGTTCCATGTGCAGTTGATAGGAACATGTATTCTGCTGTTTTAAGACTGAACACCCTTCCTCTAAGATCAGGAATAAGACAAAGATGTTCAGTTTTGCCAGTTTTATTCAGCATGGTTTTGGTTTGGAAGGGAATTCAAGTGAGGAAAAAAAAAAAAAAAAAAGAGGTAAAAGTGTAACTGTTTGCAGGCGACATAAAACTGTATATAGGAAATCCAAAAGATTTTAAACAGAAAACTGCTAAAGGTCATCAATAAATTTGATAAGGTGGCAAATTGCAAAAATAATACACAAAAGTCTCCTGCATTTCTATACACTAACAGAAGATCAGAAAGAAATCAAGGAAGCCTTCCCATTTACCATTGCAACAAAATAAATTAAATATCTAGCAATAAACTTACCAAAAGAGGCAAAATATCCATACTCAGAAAACTATAAGATACTGAAGAAGTAAAAATGACATAAACAAATTATGATGAGATATACCTTGTTTAAGGATTGGAAGAATCAATATTGTGAAAGTGACTATACTACCCAAAACAATCTACAGATTCAATGCATGTTTCATGAGATTTTATCAATGGGATTTTGCACAGAATTATACAAAATATTTTACACTGTATGGAAACACAAAAGACCCAAATAATAAAAGCAATCTTAAGAAAGCAGAAGAATCAGACTCCCTGATTCTACTACAAAGCTACAGCAATCAAAGCAGCAGGATGCTATCACACACATCGATGGAAAATGATAGAAAGTCCAGGGATAAATCCACACACCTATGGTCACTTAATCTATGAGGGAGGCTCTAATATACAATGAAGCAAAAACCATCTCTTTAAGAAGTAGTTCTGAGAAAACTTAACAGCTACATATAAAAGGATAAAATTAGAATATTCCCTAACATCATTAAAAAAAAAAAAAAAAGACATAGATTAAAGACCTAAATGTAAGGTTGGATACTGTAAAACTCTTAGAGGAAAACAGAGAAAGAACTCTCTGACACAAATTGCAGTAAGATCAGTTTCTACCCACCTCCTACATTAATGAAAATAAAAGCAAAAATAAACAAACGGGACCTAATTAAACTTAAAAAATGTTGTGCACCAAAGGAAATGATAAAGAAACTGAAAAGACAACCCTAGAATGGGAGAAAGTATTTGCAAAGAAAGCAATTGAAAATAATCTTTAAAATATACAAAGAGCTCACTAAACAAACAAACCGCACTCAATCAAAAAATAAGCAGAAGATCTAAATAGACATTTCTCCAAATATACATATATGTGGCTAAAAAGCACATGAATAGAGGCTCAGTGTCACTAGTTATTATAAAAATGCAAATCAAAACTGAAATGCACTTATCACCTCACACAGATCAGTATGACCACCATCAAATAATCTACAAACAATAAATGCTGAAAAATGTGTGGAGAAAAGGGAGTCACCCTATAGTGTTGATGGTTATGTAAAATGGTACAGCAACTATGGATCATAATTTGGAGGTTCCTTTGAAAACTAGAAATAGAGCTACCATATTTATCCAACAATCTCACTTCTGGGCATATACTCAGGAAAAAAAATCATAATTTAAAAAAATATATGCACTGCATTGTTCACTGAAGCACTATTCACACTAGCCAGAAAATGAAAGCAACCTAAACATCCATCAACAGAGGAATGGACAAAGAAGGTGAAGTGTGTGTGTGTGTGTGTGTGTGTGTACACACATATATACATACTATGGAATATTAGCCATAGCAAAGAACTGAATAATCCAACTTGCAGCAACATGGAAGAACCTAGAGATTTTCATACTGAGTGAAGCAAGATAAAGACAAATATTTGATATAACTTATATGTGGAAACCAAAAAAATGGGTACAAAGGAATTTACAAAACAGAAATAGAGTTATAGATGTAAGAAACTAACCTATGGTTACAAGGGTGTAAGAGGGGGTGAAGGGAAAATTTGAAATATTGATATTGACATATACACACTACTATATATAAAATGGGGAGAAGGCGATGGCATCCCACTCCAGTACTCTTGCCTGGAAAATCTCATGGGCAGAGGAGCCTGGTAGGCTGCAGTCCATGGGATCATGAAGAGTCGGACAGGACTGAGCGACTTCCCTTTCACTTTTCACTTTCATGCATTGGAGAAGGAAATGGCAACCCACTCCAGTGTTCTTGCCTGGAGAATCCCAGGGACAGGGGAGCCTGGTGGGCTGCCGTCTATGGGGTCACACAGAATCGGACACGACTGAAGTGACTTAGCAGCAGCAGCATATATAAAATAGATAACTAGTAAAAACCTAATGCATAGCACAGCAAACTCTACTCAATACATGTGATGGCCTATATAGGAAAATAATCTACAGAAAGAGTAGGTATATGTATATGTGTAACTGATTCACTTCACTGTAGCCCTGAAACTAACAGAATATTATAGATCAATTATACTCTGATACCATTTTAAAAACGTATATAAATGTTCATAGAAGCATCCCTAACAGTGGCTAAAATTTGGAACCAATGCTTTAATTGATTTACAAATAAACAACATATAGTAATACATACAAGGGAGTATTATTTGTCCATAAAAGAAATAAAGTAGAGATATATGCCAAAGCATGGATAAACTTATTATGTCATTTACACGAAATACCCAGAGTAAGCAAATCTATAAATCTATAAAGAGAGGACATGTAGTCAGTCAGTGCAGTTCAGTTGCTCAAGTCATGTCCGACTCTCTGCAACCCCGTGGACTGCAGCACTCCAGGCTCTCCTGTCCATCACCAACTCCTGGAGCTTGCTCAGACTCAGGTCTATTGATTTGGTGATGCCATCCTACCATCTCATCCTCTGTCATCCCCTCTCTTCAATCTTTCTCAGCATCAGGGTCTTTTCCAATGAGTCAGTTCTTTGCATCAGATGGTCAAAGTATTGGAGCTTCAGCTTCAGTGTCAGTCCTTCAATGAACATTCAGGACTGATTTCTTTTAGGATTGACTGGTTCGATCTCCTTGTTGTTCAAAGGACTCTCAAGAGTCTTCTCCAACACCACAGTTCAAAAGCATCAATTCTTCGGCACTCAGCTTTCTTTATGGTCCAAACCTCACATCCATACATGACTAGTGGAAAACCAGAGCTTTTACTAGATGGACCTTTGTTGGCAAAGTATTGTCTCTGCTTTTTGATATGCTGTTTAGGTTTGTCAGAGTTTGTCTTTCAAGGAACAAGTGTCTTTTAATTTCATGGCTGCAGTCACCATCTGCAGTGACTTTGGAGCCTAATAAAATGGACTTGGACAAGAAATGTGGAGTGAATGATAATTGCCATCATATTTCTTTTTAATGCTTACAAAAATATTCTAAAATTGAAATTTTTATATTGGTTGGTTGCTCAACTCTATGAATATACTGAAAAATACTGAATTATATACTTGAAGTGACCTAATTTTATGCCATATAAATTATATCCCAGTAAAGTTGTTCTTTAAAAATGGCATTGATTTAGCAATCTCTAACAATTTCTTCTCCTTTCCCAATAAAATAGCCATGAAAACAGATAAAAATATGAAAACAAGACCAACCAGTTTTTAAAGTTATGGAGAAATTTCTAATAATTGAAATTTGAGAAGTACTACATTAAAAAAAAAAAATTACACACTTGCTTAGCCAAGTGAAAAATAGCAAAAGTGGCTCACCACTCCCTAATCTTCCATAAATAGGTAGACATACCCTCATCTTTTTGCAATTTCTTGTACAACAGGTTGAAAAGTAATTTCATGTCAACCTTGGAATTAATTGTTCTGCCTCCATAGACACTGGTTTTCTTAAACTTTTTAAGTCATTCATCAATTTTTTTTTCCCTTTTTATTTTCATCAAGAGACACAGGTACTGAGAAACCAAGCCTGGATGGATTTAGAGAGGAAATTGTGGTGGAGAGTTATGCCCTCGGAACTCGAAAAATCATTTTGAAGAGTGAAATGTTGGAGTCTTGTCATTTCTCATGAGTTGCATCTATTTAGGGCAAAGGGAGGTCAGAAAATAAGGTTAGAAGAATGTACACTCAGATATGTACAAAATTTGGCTAGATATGGAAATTGAACTAGGAGTTTTGCAAATGAAACTGCCATCCTGCTGTGAATATATAAAAATAACTTTGACAGCTTCCGTGTTGCCAGAGAGTGATGTCAAAGGATATACTTTAGTCAAATGGACAAATTCAATTTCTTATTAACAATGAAAACTAGGGTCATTACAGTTCTGATGGTTAAAATTTACACTTTGGGGAAATTAAAAAATATGCATAAATACTTGAACAATAGACTGCCTCAGAGATCCTCTGTTTCTTTTAAAACCATTTAAAGGAAATAATAACCAGTTGCTAACATGAAACAGAAGAATATAAGTTTAAACTTTGCAGTGGTTTACCTCCTCCAGTTCTCCTCTTTTAAATTAACATTCAGCAGTACAGACCACATTAGTTAATATAAGGGGCAATAATAGCATATATTTTAAGTTTTTGTTTTTATTCATCTTTGATTGGAAAAGTCAATGAACCTATGAATTACTATAAGATATTTTTTAATGTTTTGTGATTCAAGTATTCACTGACAGAAAATTAACTAACTGAATTATACTTAGTAATGTCAAATATACAAGAACTACTTACATAATATCAAATAAGAAAGACTAAGACTAAGAAAAAAGATGGTGTGAGTCCCAATATAGTATTTTTTCTAATTTTCTCTCATTTAATTTAAGATTGGGTAAGATTGGCACTTGGCCCATAGTAGTGTTCAATATATATGTGTTGAATATTGAAAACGTCCAAAATGTATTTGAGGATATAGTCTATTTAAGAATTATTTGGTAAATCTCTTTAAATGAAAATAAGTTGTAATTCCCTAATTTTTTTTCCCCTTATAAATCAACAATATCACTTGAGTTATCTTGCAATGTTGGCTATAACAAAGCCCAAGTGGCTAAAACTTATGGAACATTTCTAATATTCTGGGCAGTGCTCCAAATAAAAAAGTTTTTAAGTATTAGCTCAGTTAGTTGTCACAACATCACTGTGAGGTAAGTGCTATTATTATTACTCTCATTTTAGGGATTAAAAAAAAAAAGAGAGAGAGAGAGAGAGAGAGCATGAAGAGGCACAACTTTTTGCATTTAAATCCAGGTCACCTGAAATGAAGCCTCCATGCTATAAAGTACCATGTTTTACTGTTTTTCCCTGTTATAGCTTTATCTGTCTACCAATCTTACATGCAAAGTTATGACATTAGTGCTTTGAGGTGCTGATAGGCAGCAAAAGAGATTGAAATTCAAAAAGTATCCTCTTTTCAACAGTTTGCCTGACACACCAAAAACAAACTTTGAGTGGATATGCCTTTCAGCCAGTTCTTTTTGACTTTGCCTAATTGCAGGAAGAAAAAGCAATATTGCTTGTTTTCTTTTTTTCCTTTTCTATCAGTTGAAAAAAATGGGAGAATCTTAACCTCATATGCCATTTTGGCATTTTTATATCATTTTTCTAGTTACTCCAAAGTTAAGAGAACATAAAAATATAGGAATCACTTGTCAGGTAATTATAGTAATGTGACTTTTCCTTTATTTTTATTCTTCACTTTAGTTTTCTTCAAAATCTGATTTTTTATGATGCTGACCTCAACTCTCTGTCCTTCAAAATGAAGCAATTTAAGGTGTTATTTTTATAAATATTTTAAAGATTTTCAGCACAATATTTTGAATTATATTTTTTAAAATTTGAGATTCAATACAAAAAAATTATTAGAGATCACATTTTCAGCTTATACATGGGAGAAATACATAAACATGTTTAGTGAGTGAAGTCATTCAGTCGTGTCCAACTCTCTGTGATCCCATAGACTATAGCCTACCACACTCTCCATCCATGGAATTTTCCAGACAAGAGTACTGGAGTGGGTTGCCATTTCCTTCTCCAGAGGATCTTCCCAACCCAGGGATCGAACCTGGGTTTCGCGCATTGTAGGCAGAAGCTTTTACCATCTGAGCCACCAGGGAAGTCATATTTAGTGCATATTTCAGAGTAATATACATAGTACATAGAACATATTTAGTACATAAGTTTAATCATGTGAAAGTCGCTCAATCGTTTCCAACTCTTTGCGACACTATGGACTATACAGTCCGTGGAATTCTCCAGTATTCCAGTATTCTTGGACTTCCCTTGTGGTTCAGCTGGTCAAGAATCTGGCTGCAATGAGAGAGACCTGGGTGCAATCCCTGGGTTGGCAAGATCCCCTGGAGAAGGAGGGAAAGGCTATACATTCCAGTATTGTGGCCTGGAGAATTCCATGGACTCTTTAGTCCATGGGGTCACAAAGAGTTGGACATGACTGAACGACTTTCACTTCACTTAATTTTGTGAATAATTCTGACTCATTATTTTGTGTGCCTGGAAGAAGTAATGCTGAAGTTCAAATACAAATAAGATAACTTAAAAATGGGTTTAATATGTTTAAGATATCAGGTTTATTTCATATAATATATATATAGATAACATATAGCTAGAATATGTGATAAAGAATTTTGTAGTTTAAATTTAAATTGAATCCTAATTTACCTTGTTTTCTTAGCAGTACATGAAGATAAACATTAGTCCAAGAAATGGCAAAAGTATGGGAAATTTTATAACTCACTATATTTTTTCCTAGTATGCAACTCATTAACCAAATATTCTGGTAGCCTCCATCAGACTGATACATAAGAACGACAGATTTTAGTTACATTTAGGGAAACCCATATCAAATGGCTTCGCTGGTGGCTCGGATGACAAAGAATATGCCTGCACTACAGGAGACCCGGGTTCAATCCCCAGGTCAGAAAGATCACCTGGAGAGGAAATGGCAACCCACTCCAGGATTCTTGCCTAGAGAATCCCACGGACAGAAGAGCTTGGTGGGCTAGAATCCATGATGTTGCAAAAAGTAGATAGGATTGAGTGAATAACACTTGCATTTCACTTTCGTATCAAATGGCATTTCCAAACTTAGAATCTTAGAACAGAGAAGCAACCTTTAAGTTCTATCAACCTTCTTACCTCAAATCCTTGCAAGGAATTCTTTCTCTCTAGTGTTGATGAGTTCATCTTAAGCATACCTGATGCTACATAGATAATCAGAGTATTCTAGAAGCTGTTGATTAAGACATAGCAAATCCCATATCTCTCTAGGATCCTTCTGCCTTTCCAAGGGCTCTTTTTTCCCCCATGATTTATGAGAACAACATCCCTTATAAAAGCAGAAGTCTTGGCTTATATACTCTGGAAGGCAATGTCATTTCAAGTTTCAGTAATATTGTCTGTAAAATTTATAGAAGCAACTGAAATTCTTCCTAAAATATTTGATTATATGCTACATATAGGGGCTTCCCTGATGGCTCAGTGGGAAGGAAGTCTCCTGCAATGCAGGAGACCCAGGTTTGATCCCTGGATTGGCAAGATCCCCTGGAGGAGGGCATGGCAACCCACTCTGGTTATTCTTGTCTGAAGAATCCCATGGGCGCAAGCACAGTACATAGGGTCACAAAGAGTTAGATACCACTGAAGTGACTGAGCATGCATGCTGATGTGTGTGCTGCATATAGTTATAAGTACTTATTTGCCACTGGTCAGAAACCAATAAATAGAATCTAATAGAGAAGCATGATCAAAATTTTCAGTGTCACATGCTGCTGCTAAGTCACTTCAGTCGTGTCTGACTCTGTGCGACCCCATAGACAGCAGCCCACCTGGCTCTCCCATCCCTGGGATTCTCCAGGCAAGAATACTGGAGTGGATTGCCATTTCCTTCTCCAATACATGAAAGTGAAAGCGAAGTCATGTCCGACTCCTAGCGATCCCGCCTACCAGGCTCCTCCATTCATGGGACCTTCCCAGCAAGAGTACTGGAATGGGTTGCCATTGCCTTCTCCAATATGAAGTGATAAAGTTTTATATAAGTAAAGCAAAGGGTAATTTCCATTCAGTTCAGTTCAGTTTTTCAATCAGTGTCTGATTCTTTGCGACCCCATGGACTGCAGCACGTCAGGTACCTGTTCATCAAAAATTCCCAGAGTTTGCTCAAACTCATGTCCATTGAGTACTTGATGCCATCCAAACATCTCATCCTCTCTCATCCCCTTCTCCCACCTTCAGTCTTTCGAAGCAGCAGGCTCTTTTCCAATGCGTTAGTTCTTTTCATCAGGTGGCCAAAGTATTGGAGTTTCAGCTTCAGCATCAGTCCTTCCAATGAATATTCAGGACTGATTTCTTTAAGGATTGACTGACTTGATCTCCTTACCGTCCAAGGGACTCAGAAGAGTCTTCTCCAACATGTATAATATCATATAAGAAATGAATCACCAGTCTAGGTTTGATGCAGGATACAGGATGCTTGGGGCTGGTGCACTGGGATGACCCAGAGAGACATGGTATGGGGAGGGAGGTGGGAGAGGGGTTCAGGATTAGGAACATGTGTACACCCATGGTGGATTCATGTTGATGTATGGCAAAACCAATATAGGATTGTAAAGTAAAATAAAGTAAAAAAAAACAAAAACAAAAAACCAACAGGTTACTGACATGTAAATAGAGAGGTTGATATGGGGGCAAGGAAGACCAGGCAAAAAGGAGACGATATTATCACATTTATGCACTCAGCTTTCTTTATAGTCCAACTCTTACATCCATACATGACTTCTGGAGAAACCATAGCTTTGACTAGAGGAGTAATGTTTTGGCTTTTTAATATGGTGCCTAGGTTGGCCATAGCTATTTTTCCAAGGAGCAAATGTCTTTTAATTTCATGGCTTAAGTCACCATCTTCAGTGATTTTTAGAGCCACCCAAAAATAAAGTCTCTCACTGTTTCCATTGCTTCCCCATCTATTTTCCATGAAGTGATGGGACCAAATGCCATGATCTTAATTTTCTGAATATTGAATTTTAAGCCAACTTTTTCACTCTCCACTTCCACTTTCATAAAGAGGCTCTTTAGTTCCTCATCACTTTCTGCTGTAAGGGTGGTGTCATCTGTATATCTGAGGTGATTGATATTTCTCCTGGAAATCTTGATTCCAGCTTGTGCTTCATCTAGCCCCGTGTTTTGCATGATGTGTTTTGCACATAAGTTAAATAATCAGGATAACAATATACAACCTTGATGTACTCCTTTCCCAGTTTGGAACCAGTCTGTTTTTCCATGTCTGGTTCTAACTGTTGCTTCTTGACCTGCATACAAATTTCTTAGGAGGCAGGTAAGGTGGTATGGAATTCCCATCTCTTGAAGAATTTTCCACAGTTTGTTGTGATCCACACAGTCAAAGGCTTTGGCATAGTCAATAAAGCAGAAGTAGATATTTTTCTGGGACTCGTTTTTCTATGATTCAATGGATGTTGGCAATTTGATCTCTAGTTCCTCTGCCTCTTCTAAATCCACTTTGAACATCTGGGAGTTCTTATTCCATGTACTGTTGAATCCTAGCTTGGAAAAGTGTGAACATTACTTTGCCAGTGTGTGAGATGAGTACAAATGTCCCGTAGTTTGAAGATTATTTTGCCTTGCCTTTCTTTGGGATTGGAGTGAAAATGGACCTTTTCCAGTCCTGTCTCCACTGATGAGTTTTCTAAATTTGCTGGCATATTGAGTGCAGTACCATCTCTTAGGATTTGACATAGCTCAGCTGGAATTCCATTACCTTCACCAGCTTTGTTCATAGTGATGCTTCCTAAGGCCCACTCGACTTCACACTCCAAGATGTATGGCTCTAGGTGAGTGATTATCTGTGTCATGATGATCTTTTTTTGTATATTTTTCTATGTATTCCTGCCACCTTTTCTTAATATCTTCTGCTTCTGTTAGAGCCATACCATTCCTGTCCTTTATTAGTGATAAAGTATATTAGGATAGCCTATTGCTTCTCCAGCAGATCTTCCCAACCCAGGAATCAAACCGGGGTCTCCTGCATTGCAAGCAGATTCTTTATCAACTGAGCTATCAGGGAAGCTCAATGATTTTCATTATTTAGAAGCAAAAAGTAAAATTTTTTTTAAGTCAAGATGATATTTATTAGCTATGTTACTTAGCACTTCTGGTTCGAGTTGGAAAAATAATGCTTATCGTATGGGCTATGTGAGAACAGGAAAAAATATCAGTACAACATCTATCAAATAATAGATAATAAAGATAATTTCTAATATTTTTATGTCATTTGGTTATTATACCTACTGCTCTGTCAATTTAGTACAACAGATTTTTCAAATGTAATATTTAAGCATAACATATATAATTTTCACAAATTAGTAAACATGTTACCCAGTGCCCAGGATAAGAAACATAACAGTGCTGTCATCCTGGAAAGTTCCCCTACCCCTGTCCTAATCATAAATCACATCCTCCACAAGGATGCTCCCATCATGATTTCTAATATATTGATGAATTTTGCCTGTTTTTGAACTTAATAAGTACTTCCTAAATCCTCAAATCTGTCAGCATGCTATATGACCTATAGGACTTTGCAGATATGATTTAAGTTAAGAATTTGAGATGGAGTAAGTGATCTAAGTTATTTAGATAGGCCCAGTTGATCACATAAATCTTTAAAAGCAAAGAAACTTTCCTCACTGCTGTGAATGAGAAAGAGTGAAATAGAGGGAGAAAATCAGAGACATGGAGAAAAGGAATCGCAAATAGAGACAGAAATACAGACAGAGCGAGAGACAGAGAGATGACAGAAGACAAAGAGAGAGATTCAATGGGGAAAGAAGGGTGAGGAACATTCCTGGCATTAATAATTCAGGTCTTGGCCATTCCTTGAGGAATGCTTTTAGAAGCTGGGAATGGCTTCAGAAGGGAGTCTCACCTGGAGTGTGCAGAAAGGAACATAACTGCTTTAGTTTAACCTAGTGAGAGCTGATGAGGTTTTGATTTAAAGAACTGTAAAGTAACACATTTGTACTGTTTTAAGCCACAAAATTTATGATAATTTGTTACAGCATCAATAGGAAACAATACAGTTATATTCCTATGGCTGGAATTGCTGAGTTATAGAGTCAGCTTATGCTTGAGTTGATTGGAAATTGTCAAAGAACTTCCAAGGCGGTTTTACCAGTCTATACTTCTACTAAGAGTACGTGAGAATTCTAGTTCCTGCACATCTTCCTCAACATTTGGAACTTTCTTTTGTCATTTCCATTCTTCTAGTAAAATTGTATATACTGTGATTCTATTCTGCATTTCTCAAATAATAAATGAATTCAAACACTGTTCATATTTATGGGGCAAGTGGACTGCTTACCTTGTGATGTGACTGGCAAGTCTCTTACTTCTTTTTCAATGCATTTCCTTACCTAATCCAGAGAAGTTTTTTTTTTTTTTTTTTTTAACTATATTCTATTTTTTCTTTTATTATTATTATTATTTTTTTTACTTTACAATATTGTATTGGTTTTGTGACACATCAACATGAATCCGCCACATGAGTCATCTCTCAGACATAGTTTCATCAATATTCTCTCAGACATAGTCTCATCAATATTGTCACATCTTCTTATAGTCTGTCCATTCTTCTTCTACTATCTTACTGGTTGGTGAAGACAAACAAAAATTAATACACTCTTAGCATCTTTCTGTATTATTTAAGGAAGCTTTTACTATCCGAAGATCATTAAAATTTTCTATTTTTTTTCTCAATCTTTTATTTTTTGCCTTTTATATTTAATGCAATCTGTCCTTAAGACAGAAGTTTTAAATCTGTTACAAATGACAAAGTGAGGTATGGAGATTTAAACATTAAATAAAAAATGAAAGAATAGAGTAAATTGTGGTCTTCTGCTGTGCTTATCTACAAACACTTTTTTATCTACTGACCTTGTCAAGTCTTCCCTGATAACTCCAAAGTCGAATGGGTCTTTCCCTTTCTCAGCCCCAATATTTCTCAATTCACTCATGAGGTGTACTTTTTAACATTTGTAGATATTATATGCATTGGCATGTGTTGCCTTCCCTCCTGGATTGTTAGACTCTGTGATCAATGGCTGCGTCATCATACATCTCTATGGGATTTGCAGAATTAGCCCAACTTAAAACTGGTGGTATTTATTACATGATTGCTAAAAGAAAGGAAAATAACCATTAATTTCTATGCTTTACACATATAGTTCACATGGCAATGATACTTGCTATATGACTCAAAAAAAATCATGAAAACCTTTTTACAAATAACAATCTTCTGGCATAAAAAAGATCTGAGAAAACAAAAATCTTTCTTTTTCATGTAAAGACATTTTATTTTACTTTATTTCTAAAATTTATTTATTTTTTTACTTTTTTTGTTTTTATTTATTTGTTTTAAATATAAATTTATTTATTTTAATTAGAGGTTAATTGTGCTGGATCTTCATTGCTACCTGTGAGCTTTCTCTAGTTGCAGTGAACAAGGGCTACTCTCTAGTTGTGTGTACGTTTCTCATTTGATGGCTTCTCTTGTTGTGGAACATGGGCTCTAGGGCACATGGACTTCAGTAGTTGGGCTCCACAGTTGTAGCTTGAGGGCTCTAGAGCACAGGCTCAGCAGTTGTGGTACACAAGCTTTGTTGTACTGCAGCAGGTGGAATCTTCCCAGATCTAGGATCTAACCCTTGTCCCTTGTGTTGACAGGCAGATTCATAACCAACGGACCTCAAGGGAAGTCTGGAAAGGCATTTTATTTTAAATATTGATGTCTGTGCATCTCAATCCCCAAATCTCAATTTAGCCTTCCCCCCAAATCTTCCTCTTTGGTAACCATAAGTTTGTTCTCTAAAGATACTGATCATAACAGATTATTCACTTTAGAGATGCAATGAGAGACAAGCAAAGGACAGGAATCCCAATGGCCAATAGAAATATTAGATAATTGACTTCTTTAAGCTCTAAGCCCATCAGACCAAATCAAGTTCAGTTCAGTTCAGTTCAGTCGCTCAGTCGTGTCCGACTCTTTGAGACCCCATGAATCGCAGCATGCCAGGCCTCCCTGTCCATCACCAACTCCCGGAGTCCACTCAGACTCACGTCCATCGAGTCCGTGATGCCATCCAGCCATCTCATCCTCTGTCGTCCCCTTCTCCTCCTGCCCCCAATCCCTCCCGGCATCAGAGTCTTTTCCAATGAGTCAACTCTTCACATGATGTGGCCAAAGTACTGGAGCTTCAGCTTTAGCATCATTCCTTCCAAAGAAATCCCAGGGCTCATCTCATTCAGAAAGGACTGGCAGGATCTCCTTGCAGTCCAAAGGACTCTCAAGAGTCTTCTCCAACACCACAGAGAAGACCAAATCAAAGTAATGCATATATTCAGCCTCCTCTATGTCTCATGTACTCAAAATTTTCAAGACAATATATATCTCAGAGAATCACTTGGGGCCCAGATTTTGCCACACATGACAAGAAAATATATCAATCATGTGAATAGTAGCTACTTAAGTGACAAAACAATATTTTATTGGCTCTAATTTTTGACTACTTAATACCTCGTCAGTAACACATAATTGCATTCCAGTTAGTGGTGGCTAGGAAAGTGGGCTCTTTAACCTAAAGAAGCCAAAATTTGGAATTCACTTCTTATATAAACAAAGTTTGTTTGTCTGTTTGTTTGTTTTTTCTCCACCTTTTAACCTTCTACCTCAATATACTCTTACTTTTAGACAATTGTCAAGAATATCTGTGTTCTTGGACTTTTGCATAAGAAGTTACAAACAATTAAAAAGATTCATTCCCATTCTCTAAGAGTAAAATGCTATCTCATGTCCTTCTTTAGTTATGTCAGGAGCAATTTTTAGCACTTAGAAAAAGTTGCTGTGAAGATAAAGTGTGATTGTAACACATTTGAATAAATCAGAAGAGCATATATATTGTAAGAGAAATTGATAGAAGTGCGTGAAACACAACGAGCTACACTATTGTTTTTTAAATGCCTATTAGAAGATTTCATTACAAGGCAAGATCAAGTTTGATTTTTATCTAATGAACCTGAACTTTCGGCCAGTATTAGTCATTTCAGCAGCATACCTGAATTCACAGAGTATGACCACATCAGTTTCTGATAGATTAGTAGGCAATGTGCTCAGCCTTGATTAAGCTGGGAGATTGCAAATTCTTGATCTTGATATCAAACTTTGTTTCTTATAGGAAAATCATTCTACTCTAAAAAAGGATGAGATAGTACTTTAATTAAGTGCTCAAAACAGCTAATTTACAGCTAAAACTTAATATATACCGAGAAGATTTCTATCTTATATATTTACTGTCAAAAATATCTCCAAAGTAATGTTTTTCAAAGTCATTTGCTTAGTTTTGAGAGGTGGTTTTCATATCTTAAAAAAGTAAAAACATAACAGGATTCAAGATTCATTTTATCCCAACGGCATGATAAATTTTTAGGTATTTAGCATAGTCTAGACAACAATTTTGATTTTTCACTGTAATTTTTGTTGAGATTTTTTTCAGCTGTCATAACCAGAGAAGACTGATAATTCCTTGTAACTAAGTCCAATACACTTTAATTTCTCCAGCCCTTGAGAACAAAGGGTTACTCTCTAGTCAAGAAGAAGGCAAATGGGAAACATTGGAAGAACTTGCTATTAGTAGTGATTATTATTATTATTATTATTTTTAATTTCAAGCATGAACTCAAAAAGGAGTCATTGTGACTGGCTAATGATTACTTTCTGTAAAAGTCTGCATCTTACTCATTTTTGTCTCCACAAGACTCAACACAGCATCTACCATCTGAACAGAAACTAAAAATTAAAAAAAAAAAAAAAAGCTTCTAAGATATTTTTGCATCGTGAATGCCTAGAAGCTTGAGTGTTGCTTATCTAAGGCCTACTTTATTCTGTTTTCATTATATTTGAAATTTGTAGTTGTGGAAAGAAAAGGGTACCCATGGATATTACAGTACCTACAGCCCAGTAGGGCTATGGTGTTTATGCCAGCTACCCCACTTTTGGATATGCACAGACCACTCAGGCATATGCACCCCATGGACAACCCACTGATGTCAATCATACCCAGGCTCAGATGAATGCAACTTATGGGCAGACCACATATGCAACTTCTTAGGGGGAGCCTCCCAATGGATATACTACTTGAACTGCACCCCCCACAAGGGTACTGTCAGCCTGTCCAGTATATGGTACTGCTGCTTATGATATAATCACTACTACAGATATTGCCAACCAGGCCTCTTATGCAGCTTATTCTGCATATGACACCTAGCTTGCTCAGATATGGACAACAGAGTAGCTGCTATGGTCAACAAAGCAACTATGATCATCAGCCACCCACTAGTTACACTTCATCCTCCAACTGGATCCTATAGCCAGGTTCCAAGGCAATATAGGCAACAAAGCAGCAGCTATGGGCTACAGAGTTCATCCCACACGACCACCCCAAGAGCACCCCACTCCTGTTTACAAGCAGGAGTCTGGAGGATGTTCCTTGCCAGAAGAGAACTGGAGAATGAGTGACCTGGTTAACCTGGGCAGAGGAAAAGGGAGATTTGATCGTGGAAGTAAGAGCAGAGGTGGGAAGGGAGGAAGATGAGCTAGAATGGTTGCTAGGGAGTGAGGTGGCTTCAATGAGCTTGGTGGACCCATGGATGAAGGACAAGATCTTGATTTAGGCCCACTGTAGGTCCAGAGGAAGACTCTGGCAACAGTTCAGGTTATGTGCAAGGACGGATTAAATGCCGTTGTGACATTAGATGACCTGGCAGATTTCTTTAAGCAGTGCAGAACTGTTAAAATTAAGGAGTGGAAAACCCGTGATCCATATCTACTTGGAAAAAGAAACAGGAAAACCCAAAGAGCATGATGCTACAGTGTCCTATGAAGATCTGCCCAAACTGCTATAGAGTGGTTTGATTGGGAGATTTTAAGAGATTCTCTTACAAAAAGGAAGCTTCCAATGAACATCATGTGGGAAGGAATGACACATTGTGAGGACAGAGGGATGCCACTACCTCCTGAGGAGGTCCCAGGGCCTTGGAGGTCCTGAAGGACCCATGGATCACATGGATGTTTGTGGAGTAGACAAGGAGCCTTCCCACACAGAAAGCCCTGGGGTTTCCAAGGGAACCCATCTTGAAGAGGAGACTGTAAGTGCCCTGATTCAGGGTGTGGAAGACAGAACCTCATCCAGAGTGCAACCAGTCTAAGGCCCCAGCACCCAAACGCTTCCACCCACCATCTTTCCAACTTCTAGGGACTGACTGTGGCAGGGGTGTCTCTGGTGGTAGGTGGGAAATAAAAGGTGACCTCATGGACACTGCTGGTTCAAGTTCAGTTCTGTTCAGTCACTCAGTCATGTCCGACTCTTTGCAACCCATGGACTGCAGCACGCCAGGCCACCGGTCTATCGCCAGCTCCTGGAATTTACTCAAACACATGTCCGTTGAGTCAGTGATGCCATCCAACCATCTTATCCTCGGTCATCCCCTTCTCCTCCTGCCTTAAAAATTTTCCAGCATCAGAGTCTTTCAAATGAATCAGTTCGTCACATCAGTTGGCCAAAGTATTAGTTTCAGCTTCAGCATCAGTCCTTCCAATGAACATTCAAGACTGATTTCCTCTAGGATGGACTGGGTGGATGTACTGGCAGTCCAAGGGATTCACAAGAGTCTTCTACAACAACACATTTCAAAAGCATCAATTCTTCAGCACTCAACTTTCTTTATAGTCCAACTCTCACATCCATACATGACCACTGGGAAAACCTTGGCTTTGACTAAATGGGCCTTTGATGGCAAAGTAATGCCTCTGCTTTTTAAATATGATGTCTAGGTTCATCAGATGACCATTATATCTAGTACTGTGGGCAGGAATCCATTAGAAGAAATGGAGTAGCCATCATGGTCAACAAAAGAGTCAAAAATGCAGTACTTGGATGCAGTCTCAAAAAAGACAAAATGATCTCTGTTCATTCCAAAGCAAACCATTCAATATCACAGTAATTCAAGTCTATGCACCAACCAGTAATGCTGAAGTACCTGAAGTTGAGTGGTTTTGTGAAGGCCAACAAGACTTTTAGAAATAACACCCCCAAAAGATGTCCTTTTCATTATAGGGGACTGGAATGCAAAAGTAGGAAGTCAAGAAACACCTGGAATAACAGGCAAATTTGGCCTTAAAAAATGAAGCAAAGGCTAATAGAGTTTTGCCAAGAGAAGACACTGGTCATAGCAAACACCCTTTTCCAACAACATAAGTTAAGACTCTACACATGGACATCACCAGATGGTCAACACTGAAATCAGATTGATTTTATTCTTTGCAGCCAAAGACGGAGAAACTCTATACAGTCAGCGAAAAGAAGACCGGGAGCTCACTGTGGCTCAGATCATGAACTCTATATTGCCAAATTCAGACTTAAATTGAACAAAGTAGAGAAAACCATTAGACTACTCAGGTATGACCTAAATCAAATCCCTTATGAGTATACAGTGGAGTGAGAAATAGATTTAAGGGACTAGAACTGATAGATAGAGTGCCTGATGAACTACGGAATGAGGTTCATGACATTGTACAAGAGACAGGGATCAAGACCATCCCCATGGAAAAGAAATGCAAAAAAGCAAAATGGCTGTCTGGGGAGGCCTTACAAATAGCTGTGAAAAGAAGAGAAGTGAAAAGCAAAGGAGAAAAGGAAACATATAAGGATCTGAATGCAGAGTTCCAAAGAATAGCAGGAAGAGATAAGAAAGGCTTCCTCAGTGATCATTGCAAAGAAACAGAGGAAAAGAACAGAATGGGAAAGACTAGAGATCACTTCAAGAAAATTAGAGATATCAAGGGAATATTTTATGCAAAGATGGACTCGATAAAGGACAGATATGATATGGACTTAACAGAAGCAGAAGATATTAAGAAGAGGTGGCAAGAATACACAGAAGAACTGTAAAAAACAGATATTCATGACCAAGATATTCACGATGGTATGATCACTCACCAAGAGCCAGACATTCTGGAATGTGAAGTCAACTGGGACTTAGAAAGTATCACTACGAACAAAGCTAGTGGAGGTGATGGAATTCCGGTTGAGCTACTTCGTATCTTGAAAGATAATGCTGTGAAAGTGCTGCACTCAATATGCCAACAAATTTGGAAAACTCAGCAGTGGCCACAGGACTGCAAAAGATCAGTTTTCATTCCAATCCCAAAGAAAGGCAATGCCAATGAATATTCAAACTACCGCACAATTTCACTCATCTCACATGCTAGTAAAGTAATGCTCAAAATTCTCCAAGCCAGGCTTCAGCAATATGTGAACCGTTAACTTCCAGATGTTCAAGCTGGTTTTAGAAAAGGCAGAGGAACCAAAGATCAAAGTGCCAACATAAGCTGGATCATGGAAAAAGCAAGAGCATTCCAGAAAAACATCTATTTCTGCTTTATTGACTATGCCAAAGCCTTTGACTGTGGGGATCACAATAAACTGTGGAAAATGCCGAGAGAGATGGAAATACCAGACCACCTGACTTGCCTCTTGAGAAACCTATATGCAGGTCAGAGGGCAACAGTTAGAACTGGACATGGAACAACAGACTGGTTCCAAATCAGAAAAGGAGTACCTCCAGGCTGTATATTGTCACCCTGCTTATTTAACTTATATGCAAAGTACATCATGAGAAACGCTGGGCTGGAAGAAGAACAAGCTGGATTCAAGTTTGCTGGGAGAAATATCAACAACCTCAGATATGAAGATGACACCAACCTTATGGCAGAAAGTGAAGAGGAACTCAAAACGCCTCTTGATGAAAGTGAAAGAGGAAAGTGAAAAAGTTGGCTTAAAGCTCAACATTCAGAAAATGAAGATCATGGCATCTGGTCCCATCACTTCATGGGAAATAGATGGGGAAACAGTGGAAACAGAGTTAGACTTTTTTGGGAGGGCTCCAAAATCACTGCAGATGGTGACTGCCACCATGAAATTAAAAGACGCTTACTCCTTGGAAGGAAACCTATGACCAACCTAGATAGCATATTGAAAAGCAAAGACATTACTTTGCCAACAAAGGTCCATCTAGTCAGGCTATGCTTTTTCCTGTGGTCATGTACGTATGTGAGATTTGGACTGTGGAAAAGCTGAGTGCCAAAGAATTGATGCTTTTGGACTGTGGTATTGGAGAAGACTCTTAAGAGTCCCTTGGACTGCAAGGAGATACAACAAGTCCATTCTAACGGAGATCAGCCCTGGGGTTTTTTTTAAAGGAATGATGCTAAAGCTGAAACTCCAGTACTTTGGTCACCTCATGCAAACAGTTGACTCATTGGAAAAGACTCTGATGCTGGGAGGGATTGGGGCAGGAGGAGAAGGGGATGACTGAGGATGAGATGGCTGGATGGCATCACTGACTCGGTGGACATGAGTCTCAGTGAACTCCGGGAGTTGGTGATGGACAGGGAGGCCTGGCACGCTGTGATTCATGGGGTCGCAGAGTCGAACACAACTGATCGACGAAACTGAACTGAACTGAACTAAGTTCGTCATAAATTTTCTTCCAAGGAGCAAGCGTCTTTTAGTTTCATTGGTGAAGTCACCATCTGCAGTGAAAATAAAGTCAGCCACTGTTTCCTCTGTTCCCCAGTCTATTTGTCATGAAGTGATGGAACTAGATGCCTTGATCTTAGTTTTCTGTTTGTTGAGCTTTAAACCAACTTTTACACTTTCCTCTTTCACTTTTATCAGGAGGCTCTTTAGTTTTCTTCACTTTCTACCATAACGGTGGTGTCATCTGCATATCTGAGGTTATTGATATTTCTCCTGGCATTCTTAATTCCATCTTGTGCTTCATCCACCCCAGCATTTCTCATGATGTACTCTGCATATAAGTTAAATAAGCAGGGTGATAATATACAGCCTTGACATACTCCTTTCCTGATTTGGAACCAGTCTGTTGTTCCATCTCTAGTTCTAACTCTTGCTTCCTGACCTGCATACAGATTTCTCAAGAGGCAGGTCAGGTGGTCTGGTATTCACATCTTTTAAAGAATTTTCTTGCAGTGTGTTGTGGTCTACACAGTCAAAGACTTTAGTCAGTAAAGTAGAAGTAGATGTTTTTTTTTTGGAGTTCTCTTTCTTTTCTGGTGATCAAATGGATATTGGCAATTTGATCTCTGGTTCCTCTACGTTTTCTAAATGCAGCTTGAACATCTGGAAGTTCATGGTTCACATATTGTTGTAGCCTGGCATGGAGAATTTTGAGCATTACTTTACTAGCATGTGAGATGAGTGCAGTTGTGAAGTAGTTTGAGCATTCTTTGGCATTTCCTTTCTTTGTGTTTGGAAAGAAAACTGACCTTTTAAAGTCCTATGGCCACTGCTGAGTTTTCCAAATTTGCTGGCATATTGAGTGCAGCATTTTCACAGTGTCATCTTTTAGAATTAGAAATAGCTCAACTGGAATTCTGTCACCTTCACTAGCTTTGTTCATAGTGATGCATCTTAAGGCCCACCAACATGCCTTTACATTCCAGGATGTTTAGCTCTAGTTGAGTGATCACACCATTGTCATTATCTGGTTTTTGAAGATCTTTTTTGCATAGTTTTTCTGTGTATTCTTGTCACCACTTCTTAATATCTTCTGCTTTTGTAAGTCCATACCATTTCTGTCCTTTATTGAACCCATCTTTGCATGAAATGCTCCCTTGGTGTCTCTAGTTTTCTTGAAGAGATCTCTAGTCTTTCCCATTCTATTGTTTTCCTCTATTTCTTTGCATTGATCACCAAGGAAGGCTTTCTTATCTCTCTTTGCTATTCTTTGGAATTCTGCATTGAAATGGGTATATCTTTCCTTTTCTACTTTGCCTTTTGCTTCTCTTCTTTCCTCAGCTATTTGTAAGGACTCCTCAGACAACAGTTTTGCCTTTTTGCATTTCTTTTCCTTGGGGATAGTCTGATCCCTGCCTCATATACAATGTCACAAACCTATGTCCATAGTTCTTCAGGCTCTGTGTATCAGATCTAATCCCTTGAATCTATTTGCCACTTCCACTGTATAATCAGAAGTGATTTGATTTAGGTCATACCTGAATGGTCTGGTGGTTTTCCCTACTTTCTTCAAGTTAAGTCTGAAGTTTGCAATAAGGAGTTCATGATCTGAGCCACAGTCAGCTTCCAGTCTTTTTATTGCTGACTTTATAGCATTTCTTCATCTTTGGCTGCAAAGAATATAATCAATCTGATTTTAGTGTTGACCATCTCATGAGTCTATGTGTAGAATCTTCTCTTTTGTTGTTGGAAGAGGGCGTTTGCTATGACCAGTGCATTCTCTTGGCAGAACTCTATTAGCCTTTGCCCTGTTTCATTCTGTACTCCAAGGCCAAGTTTTTCTGTTACTCTAGATATTTCTTGACTTCCTACATTTTCTTGTCCCCTATAATGCAAAGAACATCTTTTTTGGGTGTTAATTATAGAAGGTATTGTAGATCTTCATAGAATGACTCAACTTCAGCTTCTTTAGCAATACTATGCAGGACATAGACTTGGATTACTGTGATACTGAATGGTTTGCCTTGTAAACAAACAGAGATGATTCTCTCATTTTTGAGATTGCATCCAAATATTATATTTCAGACTCTTTTGTTGACTATGATGGCTATTCCATTTCTTCTAAGGGATTCTTGCCTGCAGTAGTAGATATAATGGTCATCCGAGTTAAAATCAGCCATTCCAGTCCATTTTAGTTCGCTGCTTCCTAAGATGTCAACATTCACTCTTGCCATCCCTGTTTGACCACTTCCAATGGATTCATGGACCTAACATTCCAGGTTCCTATGTCATATTGCTCTTTACAGTATCTGACTTTACTTCCATCACCAGTCACATCCACAACTGGGTATTGTTTTTGCTTTGGCTCTGTCTCTTTACTCTTTCTGGAGTTATTTCTCAACTGATCTCCAGTAGCATTTTGGGCACCCACCACTCTGTGGAGTTCATCTTTCGGTGTCCTATCTTTTTGCCTTTTCATGTTGTCCATGGGGTTCTCAAGGAAAAACTACTAAAATGTGTTTGCCATTCTTTTCTTCAGTGGATCACATTTTGTCAGCACTTTCCACCATGACCTGTCCATCTTGAATGGCCCTACAGGGCATGGCTCATAGTTTCTTTGAGTTAGACAAGAATGTGGTCCATGTGATCAGATTGGTTAGTTTCCTGTGAATGTGGTTTTCAATCTGTGTCGTCTCTGATGGAGAAGGATAAGAGGCTTATGGAAGCTTTCTGATGGGAGCGACTCACCTAGGAGGAAATGGGGTGTTGCTCTGAATGAGGGGGCCATGTTCAGTAAATCTTTAATACAATTTTATGTTAAAGGGTGGGGCTGTGTTCCCTCCCTGTTATTTACCTGGGGCCAAACTATGGTGGAGGTAATGAAGATAATGGTGACCTCCTTCAAAAGGTCCCATGCAGGCACTGCTGCACTCAGTGCCCCCAGCCCTGCAGCAGACCACTGCCGACCCACACATCCACTGGAGACTCCTGGACACTTACGGGCAAGTCTGGGTCAGTCTCTTGTGGGATCACTACTCCTTTTTCCTGGGTCCTGGTGCACACAAGGTTATGTTTTTGCTGGCCAAGAGTTTATTTCTGAGGCTTGTGTAAGTTTTGGCAACTCCACTCCAGTGTTCTTGCCTGGAGATTCCCAGGGATGGGGGAGCCTGGTGGGCTGCCATCTATGGGGTCACACAGAGTCGGACACGACTGAAGAGACTTAGCAGCAGCAGCAACATTGTGGTTCCAGTGGATTGTTAAGAGGTTGCTGTGGTGGAGACAGAGTTGGCTTCAGTGGTGACTGGAACATTAACCATGGTGGCTTTAGTGGAAGAAAATAAGGTGATCCTGGGTGACCCCTAGGAACTTAGATGGAATAGAGGGGTGGTAGAAGAGGCAGGTGTGGAGGAAAAATGGCTAAAGGTGAACACTACAGAAATGCAGAAACCAGTCCCACTCAACACAGAGACCCTGCAGAACTGCACTGACTGCCAGATTTATTTTTTAAACCAGAAAATGTTTTGAATTTATAATTTCACAATTATAATATTAGTCACAACATTATGATTATTCCTTGTCTGTTGTTCAGTCACTAAATCATGTTTGACTTTTTGAGACCCCATGAACTGCAGCATACCCGTCTTCCCTGTCCTTCACTGTCTCTAGAATTAGATCAAATTCATATCCATTGAGCTGGTGAAGCTATCCAACCATCTCATCATTTGCCTCCCTCTTCTCCTTTTACCTTCAATCTTTCCCAGCATCAAGGTCTTTTCTAATGAGTCAGTTCTTCACATCACATGACCAAACTATTGGAGTTTCAGCTTCAGCATCAGTCCTTCCAACGAATATTCAGGGTTCATTTCCTTTCTGATTGACTGTCTTTGATCTCCTTGCTATCCAAGGGACTCTCAACAATCTTCTCTAGCACCACAACTCAAAAGCATCAGTTTTTCAGTGCTCAGCCTTCTTTATCATCCAACACTCACATCCATACACGACTACTGGAAAAATCATAGCTTTGACTATACAGACCTTTGTCAGCAAAGTTATGTCTTTGCTTTTTAATATACTGTGTAAATTTCCTTTCATGGAACTTGCTATCACAGTGATTTTGGTGCCCCCTCCCCCAAAATAAAATATGTCACTGCTTCCACTTTTTCCCCTTTTATTTGCCATGAAGTGAAGGGACCAGATGCCATTTTTTTTTTAGCTTTTTGGAAATTGAGTTTTTACTCTCTGGCTTTACTCTCATCAAGAGGTTTTGTATTTCCTCTTCACTTTCTGAAATTAGAGTTCAGTTCAATTCAGTTCAGTCACCTAATCGTGTCCGACTCTTTGTGACCCCATGAATTGCAGCACGGCAGGCCTCCCTGTCCATCACCAACTCCAGGAGTTTACTCAAACTCACGTCCATCGAGTCAGTGATGCCATCCAGACATCTCATCCTCTGTAGTCCCCTTCTCCTCCTGCCCCCAATTAGAGTAGTTCTCTGCATATCTGAGGTTGTTGCTATTTCTTCCAGCAATCATGATTCCAGCTTGTGATTCACCCAGCCTGGCACTCCACAAGATGCAGTCTGCATAGAAGCTAAATAATCAAAGTGACCATGTGCAGCCTTGCTGTACTCCTTTCCCAATTTTGAACCAGTCAGTTGTCCCATGTCTCTTTTTAACTGTTGCTTTTGACCTGCATAGAGGTTTCTCAGGAGACAGATAAGAGATAAGGTAGGCTGGTATTCCCATCTCTTTAAGAATTTTCCCTGTTTATAACAGCCAGGACATGGAAGCAACCTAGATGTCCATCAGCAGATGAATGGATAAGAAAGCTGTGGTACATATACACAATGGAGTATTACTCAGCCATTAAAAAGAATACATTTGAATCCGTTCTAATGAGGTGGATGAAACTGGAGCCGAGTATACAGAGTGAAGTAAGCCAGAAAGAAAAACACCAATGCAGTATACTAACACATATATATGGAATTTAGAAAGATGGTAATGATAACCCTGTATACGAGAGAGCAAAAGAGACACTGATGTAAAGAACAGTCTTTTAGATTCTGTGGGAGAGGGAGAGGGTGGGATGATTTGGGAGAATGGCATTGAAACATGTATATCATATAAGAAATGAATCACCAGCCTAGGTTCGATGCAGGGTACAGGATGCTTGGGGCTGGTACACTGGGATGACCCAGAGAGATGGTATGGGGAAGGAGGTGGGAGGGAGGGTCAGGATTAGGAACATGGGTACACCCTTGGCAGATTCTTGTTGATGTATGGCAAAACTAATACAGTATTGTAAAGTAAAATTAAAAAAAAAAAAAATTTTTCCAAAGTTTATTTTGATCCACACAGTCAAAGGCTTTAGCATAGTCAATGAAGCAGAAGTAGTTTGTTTTTTTTTTTTTTTTCTTGAATTCCTTTGTTTTCTCTGTGATCCATTGAATGTTAACAATTTGATTTCTGGTTCCTCTTCCTTTTCTAAATCCAGTTTGTACATCTGAAAGTTCTCAGTTCACACACTATTGAAACATATCTTGAAGGATTTGGGGCATAAACTTACTAGTATAAGAAATGAGTCCTTGTCTTTACTATTTTTCTCCACTTGTGAAGAAACATTATATAAGTGAAATAGTAGTGTGCTTTTTTCTTCTTCTTCTTTTAAAGATGATTTTCTATGCAAAATTAAACAATGGAAACCCCTTGTGAGCATGCTCAGTATCACTGTGGAGAACCAAGAGTGCTTCTAATTGTAACAATGTTCATACTTGTGATTTTTTAAAATAAAATTGCAAATTTTTGTAAACAAGCAAAACAAAAGAAAAATATAAACGTGTAGCTGTGCTCAATCATTGGTTCACAAAAGCCTGGGGCTCAAACCCAAAGACTCTGATTGAGTCTTTGGTAAAGTTTGGGCAGATTTTAATGTTCAGTAGGCTTGAAAACCATTACTGTCAAAGTGCAGTGCTTCTCAGATTGTCAAGTACATAGAAGTCATCTAGGTACTGCAAAATATTTCCTGCAAAATAAAATTTTCCTTAAAAAGCAAATTTGAATTTAGGCAGTCTAGAAGTGGGCCTGTTATATTTTTTAATATAAAGGTTCAAGTAATGATGTTGCTGAGGGTAGCTGTTCATTTTGGTTTGTTTAGCATGTTGTTGCTGTTGTTTATTGGCTAAGTCATTTCCAACTATTTTACAGCCCCATGGACTGTTGCCCACCTAGCTCTTCTGCCCATGGGAATTCCCCAGCAAGAATACTGGAGTGAGAAATCATTTCCTTCTCCAGGGGATCTTCCTGACCCAAGGATTAAATTTGTATCCTGTATTGATAGGTGGATTATTTACCACTAAAAGCCCCCTTGTCTAGTGTATAGGGGTTTAACTATCAAACTAAGATTATCTTGGTAAATTGGGATAGTTGATATGCTTAGTTATAGGTCCATTAACTACTCTGTATATCATGAGACCCCAAGTCAGAGGTTTTCAAACTGTGGTGTGCTTCAGAATCACCTTAAAGTCTTAGATAATACCTATACCGAAAACTTTTCCTTCTCTAGATCTGGGGAGTTGTTCTGAGACTTTACATTTAGTAAAAATATCTAGATGATGCCAATATTGCTAGTCTAAGGACCACATGAAATAGTCATAATTTCTGTTTGCTGCAGATTAAAATTGCCTACACATATTTTAAACTACTGATGCCTGGACCTTGTTCACACAGATTGTTTTGTGAACAAAAAATATCATTGTGTATAATCTGTGATTTTAAAATTCATTCCAAGTAATTTCCACGTTCAATCCAGGCTGAGATTTATGGTGAATACATATGCTACAATTATCCAAAGTTCAAATATAAATTTGTTTTTGTTTATTTAACATTTATGTTTATTTATGTCACTCTCTGTTCTATGAATGCAATATCATGCACGACTGAACAAAGATGAAATTCTGTATATATATCAAGTTATTTCTTTTCCTGGGTGTTCTTATTTACAAAATTAAAAACAAAACAAAAAAAAATATGAATGAGATTTTTAACATTCCCTCTTTGGAGTAGGATGTATCTCTGTCATACTTTTAGTCACAAATCTTTGAAGGAAAGTAGGACAAGAACTGCCCTCCTGGAACGAAGCCTATCTTGCATCCTTGACTTACTTTCCCCTGCTTCTCCTCTTTTCTTCTGAAACTTTTCCTTCTTTTAACAGATGATTTCTCTCTGAGTTAAATTCACCCATTCCAGTCCATTTTAGTTCTCTGATTCCTAAAATGTCAGTGTTCACACTTGCCATCTATTGTTTGACCACTTCCAATTTGCCTTGATTCATAGACCTGACTTTCCAGGTTCCTATGCAATATTGCGCTTTACAGCATCAGATCTTGCTTCTATCACCAGTCACATCCACAACTGGATATTGTTTTTGCTTTGGTTCCACCCCTTCATTCTTTCTGGAGTTACTTCTCCACTGATCTCCAGTAGCATAGTGGGCACCTAATGACCTGGGGAGTTCCTCTTTTGGTATCCTGTCATTTGGCATTTTCATACTGTTCATGGGGTTCTACCATTATATCTACTACTGTGGGCAGGAATACCTCAGAAGAAATGGAGTAGCCATCATGGTCAACAAAAGAGTCCGAAATGCAGTCTTTGGATGCAGTCTCAAAAACGACAGAATGATCTATGTTCGTCACCAAGGCAAACCAATCAATATCACAGTTATCCAAGTCTATTCCCCAACCAGTAACACTGAAGAAACTGAAGTTGAACGGTTTTATGAAGACCTACAAGACCTTTTAGAACTAACACCCCAAAAAGATGTCCTTTTCATTATAGGGGACTGGAATGCAAAAGTAGGAAGTCAAGAAACACCTGGAGTAACAGGTAAATTTGGCCTTGGAATGCAGAATGAAGCAGGGCAAAGACTAACAGAATTTTGCCAAGAAAATGCACTGGTCATAGCAAACACACTCTTACAACAACACAAGAGAAGACTCTACACATGGATATCACCAGATGGTCAACACCAAAATCAGATTGATTTTACTCTTTGCAGCCAAAGATGAAGAAGCTCTATACAGTCAACAAAAAACAAGACCAGGAGCTGACTGTGGCTCAGATCATGAACTCCTTATTACCAAATTCAGACTCAAATTGAAGAAAGCAGGGAAAACCGCTAGACCATTCAGGTATGACCTAAATCAAATCCCTTATGTTTATGCAGTGGAAGTGAGAAATAGATTTAAAGGGCCTAGATCTGATAGATAGAGTGCCTGATGAACTATGGAATGAGGTTCATGACATTGTACAGGAGACAGGGATCAAGACCATCCCCATGGAAAAGAAAAGCAAAAAAGCAAAATGGCTCTCTGAGGAGGCCTTATAAATAGATATGAAAAGAAGAGAGGTGAAAAGGAAAGGAGAAAAGGAAAGAGATAAGCATCTGAATGCAGAGTTCCAAAGAATAGCAAGAAGAGATAAGAAAGCCTTCTTCAGCGATCAATGAAAAGAAATAGAGGGAAACAACACAATGGGAAAGACTAGAGATCTCTTCAAGAAAATCAGATACCAAGGGAACATTTCATGCAAAGATGGGCTCAATAAAGGACAGAAATGACATGGACCTAACAGAAGCAGAAGATATTAAGAAGAGATGGCAAGAATACACAGAAGGACTGTACAAAAAAAGATCTTCACGACCCAGATAATCATGATGATGTGATCACAAATCTAGAGCCAGACATCCTGGAAAGTGAAGTCAAGTGGGCCTTAGAAAGCATCACTATGAACAAAACTACTGGAGGTGATGGAATTCCAGTTGAGCTATTTCAAATCCTGAAAGATGATGCTGTGAAAGTGCTGCACTCAATATGCCAGCAAATTTGGAAAACTCAGCAGTGGCCACAGGACTGGAAAAGGTCAGTTTTCATTCCAATTCCAAAGAAAGGCAATGCCAAAGACTGCTCAAACTACCGCACAATTGCACTCATCTCACATGCTAGTAAAGTAATGCTCAAAATTCTTCAAGCCAGGCTTCAGCAATACATGAACTGTGAACTCCCTGATGTTCAAGCTGGTTTTAGAAAAGGCAGAGGAACCAGAGATCAAATTGCCAACATCCGCTGGATCATGGAAAAAGCGAGAGAGTTCCAGACAAACATCTATTTCTGCTTTATTGATTATGCCAAAGCCTTTGACTGTGTGGATCACAATAAACTGGGGAAATTCTGAAAGAGATGGGACTACCAGACCACCTAATCTGCCTCTTGAGAAATCTGTATGCAGGTCAGGAAGCAACAGTTAGAACAGGACATGGAACAACAGACTGGTTCCCAATAGGAAAAGGAGTACATCAAGGCGGTATATTGTCACCCTGCTTATTTAACTTATATGCAGAGTACATCATGAGAAACGCTGGGCTGGAAGAAAGACAAGCTGGAATCAAGATTGCCGGGAGAAATATTAATAACCTCAGATATGCAGATGACACCACCCTTACGGCAGAAAGTGAAGAGGAGCTTAAAAGCCTCTTGATGAAAGTGAAAGAGGAGAGTGAAATTTGGCTTACAGCTTCACATTCAGAAAACGAAGATCATGGCATCCGGTCCCATCACTTCATGGGAAATAGATGGGGAAATAGTAGAAACAGTGTCAGACTTTATTTTTGGGGGCTCTAAAATCACTGCAGATGGGGACTTCAGCCATGAAATTAAAAGACTCTTGTTCCTTGGAAGAGAAGTTATGACCAACCTAGATAGTATATTCAAAAGCAGAGACATTACTTTGCCGACTAAAGTCCGTCTAGTCAAGGCTATGGTTTTTCCTGTGGTCATGTATGGATGTGAGAGTTGGACTGTGAAGAAGGCTGAGCACTGAAGTATCGATGCTTTTGAACTGTGGTGTTGGAGAAGACTCTTGAGAATCCCTTGGACTACAAGGAGATCCAACCAGTCCATTCTGAAGGAGATCAACCCTGGGGTTTCTTTGGAAGGAATGATACTAAAGCTGAAGCTCTTGTACTTTGTCCACCTCATGTGAAAATTGACTCATTGGAAAAGACTCGGATACTGGGAGGGATTGGGGGCAGGAGGAGAAGGGGATGACAGAGGATGAGATGGCTGAATGGCATCACGGACTCGATGGACGTGAGTCTGAGTGAACTCCGGGAGTTGGTGATGGACAGGGAGGCCTGGCATGCTGCGATTCATGGGGTCGCAAAGAGTAGCACACGACTGAGCGACTGAACTGAACTGTAGTATAGCCTGTCGGGCTCCTCTGTCCATGGGATTCTCAAGGAAAGAATACAGGAGTGGGTTGCTATGCCCAGAGCAAAAAAAGTAAACAATTTCTAAAATCCATTTCCCTGGTGTGGTTTCCTGTTCCCTGAGAGAAACTCTATTTACATCTTTTA
Organism: Budorcas taxicolor; assembly: GCF_023091745.1. Classification (NCBI taxonomy): domain Eukaryota; kingdom Metazoa; phylum Chordata; class Mammalia; order Artiodactyla; family Bovidae; genus Budorcas; species Budorcas taxicolor. The sequence goes on along the minus strand of NC_068924.1, from coordinate 2,917,662 downwards.
ACTTTGTCTTGTGATATTTACTGCTACACTTTTCAGAAACAACTCATAATGCTGTATGAGAATAAACACAGTGCACTGAATTTTTATGTGGATGATAAGAATTTAACTTTTTTATACTGCTACTCACAAATAGATCATTATTTTCCCTACTATCCTTTCAATATATTTATGTTACTTTTTTAGGGTTAAACCAATATTCAATATATGTCACTATGAGCATAATTTATTCACAATTGAATCACAAGTCATATACAATTATTTTTCCTTCCTATAAAATTTTTGTTCTCTTTGGTGTTCGTAATTGTCTTTTTGTTTGTTTGTGTGCTTATTTTTCTACATATACATAACTATTCCATCTCCAAATACCCGTACACAAATATATTTGTATGAAAGTTAAAAAAAAAAAAATAGTGAAAGTGTTAGTTACTCAGTTGTATCCAATTCTTTGCCACCCCATGGTCTGTAGCCCATCAGGCTTTTCTGTCCGTCGAATTCTCCAGGCAAGAATACTGGAGTGAAAGCCATTCTCTTATCCAGGGGATCTTCCTGACCCAAGGATCGAAACTGGGTCTCCCACATTGCAGGCAGATTCTTTACTATCTGAGTAGCTATTTTAGAATTTTCTCTTTTCTTGTTTTGTTTATTTGCTGTTCATGAGTTGCTTATTTTATGGATCTCTTGTCTTTGTTCCAATCTCAACTGGAGTTCTGTTAACCTGTAGCCATTGTTTGGTTGAAGCATATACTTGTGTAGTTTTCTGAGATAATGTGTGAAATGTAAATTTTATTTTGGATGATGCTTGGGTGAGATGCTGATGTATTGCAAAGACCATCACAATATTGTAAAGCAATTATTGTCCAATTAAAATAAATACATAAAATTTTTAAAATTACATTTATTTGTTTATAAAGAATACAATTCTAGGTGAAAATAACTTTCACATTAAAAAGATCATATACCATGGTCAAGTTGGATTTATCCCAGGGATGCAAGGTTCTTCAGTATATGCAAATCAATCAATGTGATACACCATATTAATAAATTGAAAGCTAAAAACCATATGATAATCTCAATAGATGCAGAGAAAGCTTTCAAAAAAATTCAACACCTGTTTATGTTAAAAAAAAAAAAAAGCTTCAAAAATGGGCATAGAAGGAACCTATCTCAATATAATAAAGGCCATATGTGATGAACCCACAGCAAACATTGTTCTCAATGGTGAAAAACTGAAAGCATTTCCTCTAAGATCAGGCACAAGACAAGGGTGGCCACTTTCATGACTATTATTCAAGATAGTTTTTGCCATAGTCTTCTCTACAGGAGTTGAGAAGAAAAAGACATAAATGGAATCCAGATTGGAAAAGAAGTAAAACTGTCACTGTTTGCAGACAACATGATACTATACATAGAAAATTCTAAAGATACCCTAAAGAAAATTACCAGAGCTAATCAGTGAATTTAGCAAAGTGGCCGGATACAAAATCAATACACAGAAACATTTGCATTCCTTTGTACTAACAATGAAATATCAGAAAGAGAAATTAAGGAATCAATCCAATTTACCATTGCAATAAAAAGAATAAAATATCTAGGAGTAAACCTACCTAAGTAGACCAAAGATCTGTATACAGAAAATTATAAGGATTATATGATACTGATGACAGAAATCAAAGACAATATAAACAGATGGAAAGATATTCCATGTTCCTGGGTTGGAAGAATCATTATTGTGAAAACAACTATACTACCCAATGTAACATACAGATTCAATACAATCCCTATTAAATTACCAATGGCATTTTTCACAGAACTATAGTTTCACAGAACTATAACAAAAAAACCTCACAATTCATATGGAAACATAAAAGACCCTGAATATCTAAAACAAATGAGAAAGAAGCATGGAGCTGGAGGAATCAATCTTCCTGATTTTAGACTGTACTACAAAGCTATAGTCATCAAGACTGCATAGTACTGGCACTAAACCAGAAATATGAACCAATGGAACAAAATAGAAAGCCTAGAGATAAGCCCACACACCTATGGGTACCTTATTTTTGACCAAGGAGCCAAGAATACAAAGTGGGGAAAAAATAGTCTCTTCAGTAAGTGCTACTGGGAAAACTGGACATCTGCATGTAAAAGATGAAATTAGAACACTACCTAACACAATACACAAAGATAAACTCAAAATGGATTAACGACCTAAGTTTAAGACAAGAAACTAAAATTCTTAAACAAAAGCATAGGCAGAGACCGGCAGGAAGGTGGCAGAGGAGTTAAACAGGGAGATTGCCAGCTTCCCCACTAATACTTCAAAAAACTCGTCATGATATCTAACAACTCCTACAAAGAAACCTTTAGGGAACAGCAGAAGACTTCAGCCTTCCAGAGGGTCAGGCTAAGTTCCCTGAAATGAGGGAGAGAGAGGATGGAGACATAAAAAGGGAAAAGATGGAGATATTCTGGCAGGAGTTTGTGCCCTGAGGGAAGTAAGGAGTCCTGAAACAGGAGGAAGTCCTGCACTCAGAGAAACTGCACCACAGGTGGGCCCAAGGAGGAGCTGCAGAGTCGTGAAAAACCAGGCAAAGCAGGGACTTAGAGGGCAGAAAAAAGAGAAAACTGCACTTCTCAGCCTTTTGACAGTTCACAAACTGTGGCCCCAACCAGACGGTGGTCTTGGGGAACCAGGAATGGGGGAGGATATAAACCTAGACAACACACACGGCCCTTGCAGCACAGAAGGCAGGCCCAGATAGCCGAGTAGAACACAGCATACAACCCCCAGTTCGCACACAACCCTCACTGTGCAAAGGATGAGGTCAGAATGCTGATAGAGGGGAGGCATGGAGAACTGGACAGTGCATACAACCCTCGTGGCACAGTGGAAAGAACACATAAGCCCTGAGACAGAAGGTAGGTGGTGAGAAGAAACAAGTGCACACAAACCCCGTGATGCAGAGGGCAAGCATGGGGGACCCAAAGCAAGTCCACACTAGCCCTGCAACTCAGAAGCCAGCCCCAGGAGCTGAAACAAGCACACCCAATCTCTGCAAAGCAAAGGGCAGGCCCGGGGAGCCAAGACAAGGGCACACAAGCCCTGTGACATAGAGGGTGAACGCAGGGGGCTAAGGGAAGCCCACACAAGTCTCTGCGATGCAGAGGGCACAAGAAAAGATCCACACAAGCCCCTACCCAGCAAGCTTCAGCCAGCAGTGCAGGGCAGGACAGGGGGACAGAAGCACCAACGATTATCCCAGGGACAAGTAGGGGGCTGGCAGAACTGCAGATACGCTGAGAGGGCCACTTTGAAGCTGCTGTGGAAATGGGCATGTTTAACTCTGCCAAAGCCAGAAAGACTATTCAAAGGCATACTTAACCCCTAGACACACCAAGACCTACTACTGGACTCTGCAAAGCCCTTCAGAGAGATGAGATTCTGCAACATCAACCAGAACAAAGGCATAAGCTCCCCTAACCAGGAGAGCATCCCAGGACACTAATCCAACCCCATTCTCAGGGACAGACTCCAAAACCAAGAATGGGGAACACGTGTATACCTGTGGCGGATTCATGTTGATGTATCGCAAAACTGATACAATATTGTAAAGTAATTAACCTCCAATTAAAATAAATAAATTTTAAAAAAAAGAACTAGAACCTTAAGAACCTTTTTTTTACATTTTTCTTATAAATCACACTGATTATTCCCCTTACATATCTCTACCTTCACATTAGTCTTTTGCAGTACTGTGGAGTTTTCCTCTTTGTTTTCCTTGCTATAAAAACTTTTAAAGATCATTTTAAGATTATTTTTTTCCTATAAATTGCACTGTTTATTCCTCTACATATTTCCACCTTCACATTAGCTTTTTGCTGTGCCATGGAGTTTTCTTCTTTGTTTTTCTTGTTTAAAAAAAATATCATTTTAAGATTTTATGTTCTTTTTCATAAGTCACAGTTTATTCCCCTTACATATTTCCACCTCTGTATTAGTCTTTTGTGGTGCTGTGGAGTCTTCCTCTTTATGTTTCTTTTAAAGAAAGTTCATTTAAAGATTTTTTTTTCCTCTTTTCACCTCCCCCACCCTTGATGATTTTTTAATTTTGTTTTTGATATATTCAACTGTTTTACCTATAGTTCTTTACCAGCTCTAGCTATTCCTGAATATATATAAATTTTTTCCACATGCGTCTATTTTTGATTTTCTTTTTTTATATTTTCTCTCTTTTTAAATCCCCCATTCCACCTCCTTCTTTAATCTTTTCCCTCCTTTCGTCTTTTCCCTCCTTTCTCCTCTTTTATTCTCTTTTTTATTCCTTCTCCATTTTATCCTTCACTCGTATTTTCTCACGGAGTAAGTCAAATTGTTGAGCTCTCATTGCTATCTTCCACAGTTGGCCTTCTCTAATGCTCAAATTTCCAGATTGAACATTATCTAGCTCTTCTTTCAATTGGTTGATATCACTCTGGTTTTTCTTACTCACCAAGTCAATCTCCTGTACTCTTATCTTTAGAACACTTTGGTTATAAAAAAAGTTATGTGTATGTGTGGAAGTTTGTGTATATATCCCATTATTTTTGTAATTACCTGCTTGATCTCCTCCCCCTAGAACACAGGCACAAGTCACCCTAACAAGAAATCAGCCCAAACCACCCAACCAACATTTCTCTCCAAAGGCAAAAATCAAAGGGAAGATATAATACAACCCTAAAACCTGAGAAAAGGAGACCTCAAGTGGAGCGAGTGAAAAAACAAACAAACAAAAAAAATGAAGAGACAGAGAAATACAAAACAAATGAAACAGCAAGGAAGACACTCACAAGACCAAATAAACAAAGAGGAAATAAGCAATCCCTCTGAAAGAGAATTCAGAATAATGATAGTAAAGTTGCCCAAAAGATTGAAAATAGAATGGAGAAAATGCAAGAAGTATCTAATACATTTAATACAATCATCAAGGACATAGAAGAAATAAATAAGCAAAAAGAGATGAATAAAACAATTACTGAAATTAAAAACACTCTAGGAGGAACCAGCTGGAGAAGGAAATGGCAACCCACTCCAGTGTTCTTGCCTGGAGAATCCCATGGACGGGGGAGCCTGGTGGGCTGCCATCTATGGGATCACACAGAGTTGGACAGGACTGAAGTGATTTAGCAGCTGAAGGAACCAATAGCAGAATAACCGAGGCAGAGGAACAGACAAGTGAGCTGGAGTAGAAAATAGTGCCAATAACTGCTGAGGAGCAGAATAAAGTAAAAGGAATGAAAATAATTGAGGACAGCCTCGGAGACCTTTGGGACAATATTAAGCACACCAAAGTTTGAGTTATAGGGGTCCCAGAGGAAGAAGAAAAACACAGAGACACTGAGAAAATTTTTGAAGTAATTATAGTTGAAAACTTTCCCAACTTGTGAAAGGAAATAGTCAATCAATCCAAGAAGCACATGGCAACTCAAAACCTATGGGATTCAGCAAAAACAGTTCTAAGAGGGAAGTTTATAGCAATACAATCATACCTCAATAAACAAGAAAAGCATCGAATAGACAGCCTAACTCTACATCTAAAACAGCTGGAAAAAGAAGAAAAAAAGAACCCCAAAGACAGCAAAAGGAAAGAAATCATAAAATTCAGAGCATAAATAAGTGAAAAGAAATGAAGAAAATAATAGAAAAGGTTAATAAAACTAAAGGTTTGTTCTTTGAGAATATAAACAAAATTGACAAACCACTAGCCAGACTCTTCAAGAAAAAAGGGAGAAAAATCAAATCACAAAATTAAAAATGAGAAAGAAGTTACAACAAACAACACAGAAATACAAGGTATCGTAAGAGAATATTATGAGCAACTATATGCTAATAAAATAGACGACCTAGAGGAAATGGACAGATTCTTAGAAAAGGTCAACCTCCAAAGACTGAATCCAGAAGAAATAGAAAATCTGAACAACTCAATTGCAAACACTGAAATTGAAACAGTGATCAAAAATCTTCCAAAAAACAAAAGCCCAGGGCCGGATGGCTTCACAAGGGAATGCTATCAAACATTTAGAGATGAGCCAATGCTTATTTTTCTGAAACTCTTCCAAAAAATTGCACAAGAAGGAACACATCCAAACTCATTCAATGAAACGACCATCACTCTGATATCAAAACCAGGCAAAGACACACGAAAAAAAAAATTACAGGCCAACATCACTGATGAACATAGGTGCAAAAATCCTCAACAAAATTCTAGCAAACAGAATTCAACAGCATGTCAAAAACAGCTCATACACCATGATCAAGTACAGTTTATTCCAGGGATGCAAGGATTCTTTGATATACACAAATCAATCAAAATGATACACTATATTAACAAATTGAAAGATAAAAACCATATGATCATTTAAATAGATGTGAAAATAACTTTGACAAAATTCAACAACCATTTATGCTATAAAACACTTCAAAAAATGGACATAGAAGGAACCCACCTCAGCACAGTAAATCCATAATGAAAAGCCTACAGCAAACATTATTCTCAATGCTGAAAGACTAAAAGCATTACCTCTAAGATCAGGAACAAGACAAGGGTACCCACTCTCACTGCTATTATCCAGCATATTTTTGGAAGTCCTAGCTACAGCAATTAGAGAAGAAGAATAAATAAAAGGAATCCAGGTTGGAAAAGAAGTAAAACTCTCACTGTTTGCAGATGATATGATACTAGGCATAGAAAATCCAAAAGAAATAATCAGAAAATTGCTAGATTTGATCAGTGCATTCAGCAAAGTCGCAGGATACAATCAAAGATGATATAAACAGATGGAGAGATATTCTTTGTTTCTGGATAGGAAGAATCAATATTTTGAAAATGAGGATACTACCAATTGCAATCTATACAATCCCTATCAAATTACCAATGGAATTTTTCTCAGAACTAGAACAAAAAAATTCACAATTCCTAAGGAAACACAAAAGACCCTGAATAGCTAAAACAGTCTTGAGAACGAAGAATGGAGCCATAGGAATCAATCTTCCTTACTTCGGACTATACTACAAAGCTACATCATCAGGAGAGTATGGTACTGCCACAAAAACAGAAATACAAACCAATGGAACAAGATAGAGAACCCAGAGATAAACCTACACACCTATGGGTAACTTATTTTTGACAAAGGGGGAAAGAATATACAATGGGGCAAAGATAGACTCTTCAATAAGTGGTGCTGGGAAAATTGAACACCTATGTGCCAAAGAATGAAATCAGGACACTTTCTAATGCCATACACAATGATAAACTCGAAATGGAAATAACCACCCAAGTCGAAGAAACTGAGAGAGTCCCAAACTGGATAAACCCAAGGAGAAACACCCCAAGACATATTAATCAAACTGAAAAAATTAAGTGCAAATAGGAATATAAGAGCAGCAAGGGAAAAGCAAGAAACAATGTACATGAGTATCTCCATAAGGATAACAGCTGATCTTTCAATAGAAACTCTTCAGGACAGAAGGGAATTTCAGGGTATATAAAGTGATGAAAGAGAAAAACCTGCAACCAAGATTACTTACCCAACAAGGATCTCATTCACATTTGAAGAAGAAATCAAAAGCTTTACAGATAAACAAAAGCTAAGAGAATTCAACACCACCAAACCAGCTATCCAACAAATGCTAAAGGATGTTCTTTAGACACGAAACCCAGTAAAGGTTTATAAAAACGAACCCAAAATCAGTAAGTTAATTGTAATAGGATCATATTCATTTGTAGTTACCTTAAACATAAATGGGTTAAATACTCCAACCAAAAGAAAAAAAGTGACTATGTGGATCCAGAAGCAAAACCCCTAGATATGCTGTCTACTAGAGACCCACCTCAAACCTAAGGATACATACAAACTGAAAGTGAAAAACTGGAAAAAATATATTTCATGCAAATGGAGACCAAAAGAAAATAGGAGTAGCAAAACTTATATGAGATAAAATTAACTTTGAATCTGACAATAGCACAATAATAGTGGCTGACTTTAATAATCAACTCACACTGATGGATAAATCAACAAAACAGAAAATTAACAAGGAAGCACAAGCATTAAATGACATATGAAACAGTTAGACCTAATTGATGTCTACAGGGAATTTCACCCCAAAACAATGGATTTCATCTTTTTCTGAAGTGCACATAGAGCATACTCCAGGATAGACCATATTCTGGGCCACAAGTCTAGCCTTGGTAAATTTAAAAGAAAAAAAAAAAAAAAAGTCATTTCAAGAATCTTTTCTGGTCAAAATTTGAAAAGCTATATAAAACACAAATATATGGAGGTTAAACAACGCTCTTCTGAATAGTCAACAGATCACTGAAGAAATGTAAAAGGAAATAAAAATATGAATGGAAACATATGATAATGAAAACATGATGAACCAAAACCCAAGGGAGTCAGTAAAAGCAGTACTAAAAAGGAAATCCATAGCAATGCAAGCCCACCTCAAGAAACAAGAGAAACATCAAATAAACAAACTAACTGTACACCTAAAGCTAATAGAAACAACAACAACAACAAAAAGCCAAAGTTAGTAGAAGGAAAGAAATTATAAAAGTCAGATCAGAAAAAAGTGAAAAAAGGATGATGGAGACCATAGCAAAGATCAACAAAACTAAAAGCTGGTTCTTTGAGAAGATAAACAAAATAGAAAAACTGTTAGCCAGATTCCTCAAGAGAAAAAAGAGAAAACTCAAATAAATAGAATTAGAAATTAAAATGGAGAAATCATAACACACAACACAGAAATACAAAAGATCATGAGACTACTTTGAAGAACTATATGCCAATAAAATGGACAACTTGGAAGAAATGGACAAATTCTTAGAAAAGTATAACCTTTCAAAACTGAACCAGGAAGAAATATAAATTCTGAACAGACCAATTCCAAGCACATTAACTGAAACTGTAATAAACAATTTTCAAACAAACAAAAGCACAAGACCAGATTACTTCACTGGTGAATTCATCCAAAAACTTAGAGAACAGCTAACACCTATTCTACTCAAGCTCCTTCAGAAAATTCCAGAGGAAAGAAAACACCCAAACTCATTATATGAGGCCAAAATCACCCTGATACCAAAATCGGACAAATATGCTATAAAAATAGAAAACAGCAGGGCAATATCACTGATGAACATGGAAGCAAAAATCCTTAACAAAATTCTAACATATAACAACATATCAAAAAGATCATACATCATGACCAAGTGGGCTTTATCCCAGAGATGCAAAAATTCATCAGTATTTGCAAATCAATCAATGTGATACACCATATTGACAAACTGAAATATAAAACCCATATGATTATCTCAATAGAAGCCGAGAAAGCTTTTGACAAAACTCAACACCCATTTATGATAAAAACTCCCCAGAAAGCAAGCTTAGAAGGAACATATCTCTACATAATAAAATCCATATACAAAAAAACCCTGCAGCAAACATTATCCTCAATGGAGAACAATTGAAAGCATTTCCTCTAAAATCAGGAACAAGAAAAGGGTGCCCACTCTCACCACTACTGTTCAACATAGTTTTGGAGTTCCTAGCCACAGCAATCAGAGAGGAGAAATAAAAATGAATCCATATTGGAAAAGAAGTAAAATTTTCACTGCTTTCAGATGACATGATCCTCTACATAGAAAACCCTAAAGATGTCACCAGAAAATTACTAGAGTTAATGAATAAACATAGTAAAGTTGCAGGATATAAAATTAATACACAGAAATCCCTTGCATTCCTATACACCAGCAATTAAAAACAGAAAGAGAAAGAAACAATCCCATTCACCATTGCAAAATAAAGAATTAAATACTTAAGAATAACTTTGCCCAAAGAAACAAAAGACCTGCATATAGAAAACTATAAAACACTGATGAAAGAAATCAAAGATGACACAAATAGATGGAGAAATATACCATGTTCATGGATTGGAAGAATCAGTATAGTGAAAATGAGTATAATAGCACAGCAATCTATGGATTCAACAAACTCCCTATCAAACTACCAATGGTAGTTTCTTTTAAAGAAGTAGAGCAAATAATTTCACAATTTGTGTGGAAAGACATGTAACCTCAAATAAACAAAGCAATCTTGAGAAAGAATAATAGGACTGGAGGAATCAACCTTCCTGACTTCAGATTATACTACAAAGCTCCTTTCACCAAGACAGTATGGTACTGGTACAAAGACAGAAATATAGATCAATGGAAAAAAGAGATAGAAAGCCCAGAGATAAATCCAATGGACACCTTATCTTTGATAAAGGAGGCAACAATATACAATGGAGAAAAAACAGTTTCTTCCACAAGTAGTGCTGGTAAATCTGGTCAACCATGTGTATAAGAATGAAACTAGGACACTTTGAAACACTATACACAAAACTATACACAAAAATAAACACAAAATGGATAAAAGATCTAAATGTAATGCTAGAAATTTTAAAACTCTTAGAGGAAAGCATAGGTAGAACACTCTCTGATACAATCATAGCAAGATCCTCTATGACCCACTTCCCAGAGTAATGGAAATAGAAACAAAAATAAACAAACAGGGCCTAATTAAATTTAAAAGCTTTTGCACAATGAAGGAAACTATAAGAAGATGAAAGATAGCATTCAGAATGGGAGAAAATAACAGCCAATGAAACAACTCTCAAAGAATTAATCTCTAAAATATACAAGCAGCTGATGCAGCTTAATATCAGAAAAATGAACAAGCCAATCAAAAAGTCAGCTAAAGAACTAAACAGACATTTCTCCAAAGAAGACATTCATATGGCTAATAAACACATAAAAAGATGGACAACATCATTCATTATTAAAGAAATGCAAATCAAAACCACAATGAGGTATCATCTTATGCTGATCAGAAAGGCTGCTATCAAAAAGTCTACAAACAATAAATTCTGGAGAGGGTGTGGAGAAAAGGAAACTCTCTGACACTGTTGGTGGGAATGCAAAAAGGTGCATCCATTTAAAACAGTGTGGAGATTCCTCAAAACATAAAATAATTTAAAAAATAAAATATAAAAATATGGAAGTGCTTCCCAAATGTTATAGATTCAATACATTATCTTTCAAAATACTTGTTGATGTTTTACAGATATTGACAAGGTGACAAGCCCAAAGACAAGATGACCTTAAATTTTATGTACACATTCACTGGATTCAAAAACAATTATGATCCTGGGGGGGGAAAAAAAAAAAAAGATTAGAAGGCTCACAATGTGTGATTTCAAAACTTAGAAGTTATGATAATAAATATTGTAAGTACAGACATGCAGATAGGAATATAATTAAGAATTCAGAAATAAATTTCATATTTGTGGACAATTGACTTTTGACAGACTCCATGAGAAGTCAATGGAGAAAAAATAGTCTTTTAAGTAAGCAGAGGTGGGGAAACTGGATATCCATATGCAACTACTGAAGTTGAACCATTTAATGACATCATACCCAAAAACTGACTAAAAATGGATTATAGATGTAAATATAGGAGTTGAAATTTCAAAATTCTAGAAGAAAACAGGTGTAAGTCTTACAAATTTGAATTAGGTAATAGCATCTTGGATATAACATCAAAAGTACAAAGAACAAGAGAAACATTAAATACCTCAGACTTTATAAAAATTAAAAATTTTTGAATAAAATAATACTTTGTAAAGTGAAAAGAACCCAAATAATTGGAGAAAACATTTGCATATTCTATTACTGTTAAGCTTTCTGAATATTTGAAGAATTATTACAACTCAACAATAATAAAACAAACAATAAATTGGCAAAAGATTTGAATAGACATTTCTACAAAGAGAATATGCAAGTAGCCAGTAACCACGTGAAAATGTACATGGTCAACATCACCGATCCTTATAGAAATGCAAGTCAAAACCACAGTGAAAGTGCCTTGCTCATGAGTAGTTGTTTGACAGGCTTGGACACTTTATCAATTGTCAACCCAGTAAGATATCAGCAGTGGCTACCTTTCTGTTTGCTGCAGGGCAAGAGAAGAGGAGCAGTGCAGAGTCTGCCCTTGGAGGCCAGATATTTCAGGGTATCAGAAGAAAATCACTGCACACTAACTAGATTTATGATGATAAAGACTACAGGAAAATTCCATGTGTAGTTTGTCAGGGAAAGGTAAATGAAAACTTTGCCATTCATTTGATAGCTGAGCAACCTGTAAGTGAATTTGAGAATTCACTAATAGTGCACAATGGCAAGGTAAGGGTAGGGGGTGACTCTTGACCACCAAACAGAGCAATAAACTTTGACAGAAAGAAAAACTGAAACATGGAATTATTGTGGACTCCCATTGAGACAACACAGACACTAGAGCAAATTGTATACCCTTCTTCCATCTTAGAAGGTGGTACAAGTGAACATGCCAATGTTAAAATATGTGAGGGTCTTAGTGCTATACCTAAAGTGGTCCTTGTGTTGAATAAAGAAAATTGTCACCAAGAAAAAATCAAAACACAAAAAAAGCACATAATGCACTAGCACTTCTTTCCTACTTGGATCGTGCATTGGAGAAAGAAATGGCAACCCACTCCAGTGTTCTTGCCTGGAGAATCCCAGGGATGGGGGAGCCTGGTGGGCTGCCGTCTATGGGGTCGCACAGAGTCAGACACGACTGAAGTGACTTAGCATATATATATATATATATATATATATAAAGGGAGCTAGTTGGACACGACTGAGCAACTGAACTGAACTGAACTGAATAGTTTTACAAGGATAATGAGAAATTAGAGCACTCTTACATTGCTGGTGAGAATGTATCATGGTGTGAATGCTTTGGAAAATAGTAGTTTTCAAAAAGTTAGATATAATATTGCCCAGTAATTATACTGACTAGTATTTCTTCAAGAGAAATGAAAGTGAAAATGTTTGCCCACATATAAACGTGTACACAAATGTTTATAGAAGCATCATTTATAATAGAAAAAAGCAGAAAAAACTAAATGTCTCTAAACTGATAAACTGAGAATCAAAAGGTAGTGTATTCATAAAATGGAAGACTAACAGTCAGAAAAGGACTAAAACACTGATATATGTGACAAGATGAATGGATCTTGGAAACATGCTAAATGGAAGAAGCCAAAAACAAAAGACCATACATTCCATGTATATGAAATATTCCTCCTCTTATCCTTTAAAGGATCAGTTCTAGGTAGTCCTGCTTAGCAGTGTGATCATTGGCCTCTTCAGTTCAGTTCAGTCGCTCAGTCGTGTCCGACTCTTTGTGACCCCATGAATCGCAGCACGCCAGGCCTCCCTGTCCATCACCAACTCCCGGAGTTCACTCAGACTCATGTCCACAGAGTCAGCGATGCCATCCAGCCATCTCATCCTCTGTCGTCCCCTTCTCCTCCTGCCCCCAACCCCTCCCAGCATCAGAGTCTTTTTCAATAAGTCAACTCTTTGCATGAGGTGGCCAAAGTACTGGAGTTTCAGCTTTAGCATCATTCCTTCCAAAGAAATTACAGGACTGATCTTCAGAATGGACTGGTTGGATCTCCTTGCAGTGCAAGGGACTCTCAAGAATCTTCTCTAACACCAGAGTTCAAAAACGTCAGTTCTTCAGCACTCAGCCTTCTTCACAGTCCAACTCTCACATCCATACTGGGAAAACCATAACCTTGACTAGACGGACCTTAGTTGGCAAAATAATGTCTCTGGTTTTGAAAATAATATCTAGGTTGCTCGTAACTTTTCTTCCAAGGAGTAAGCGTCTTTTAATTTCATGGCTGCAGTCACCATCTGCAGTGATTTTGGAGCCCCCCAAAATAAAGTATGACACTGTTTCCACTGTTTCCCCATCTATTTCCCATGAAGTGATGGGACCGGATGCCATGATCTTCGTTTTCTGAAAGTTGAGCTTTAAGCCAACTTTTTCACTCTCCACTTTCACTTTCATCAAGAGGCTTTTTAGTTCCTCTTCACTTTCTGCCACAAGGTTGGTGTCATCTTCATATCTGAGGTTATTGATATTTCTCCCGGCAATCTTGATTCCACCTTGTGTTTCTTCCAGTCCAGCGTTTCTTGTGATGTGCTCTGCATATGTTAAATAAGCAGGGTGACAATATACTGCCTTGATGTACTCCTTTCCCTATTTGGAACCAGTCTGTTGTTCCATGTCCAGTTCTAACTGTTGCTTCCTGGCCTGCGTATGTTGGCAGTTTGATCTCTGGTTCCTGTGCCTTTCCTGAAACCAGCTTGAACATCAGGGAGTTCACGGTTCACGTATTGCTGAAGCCTGGCTTGGAGAATTTTGAGCATTACCTTACTAGCATGTGAGAAGAAGGCAATTTTGTGGTAGTTTGAGCATTCTTTGACATTGCCTTTCTTTGGGATTGGAATAAAAACTGACCTTTTCCAGTCCTGTGGCCACTGCTGAGTTTTCCAAATTTGTTGGCATATTGAGTGCAGCACTTTCACAGCATCATCTTTCAGGATTTGAAATAGCTCAACTGGAATTCCATCACCTCCAGTAGTTTTGTTCATAGTGATGCTTTCTAAGGCCCACTTGACTTCACATTCCAGGATGTCTGGCTCTAGATGAGTCATCACACCGTCGTGATTATCCAGGTCATGAAGATCTTTTTCATAAAGTCCTTTGTATTCTTGCCATCTCTTCTTAATATCTTCTGCTTCTGTTAGGTCCAGACAATTTCAGTCCTTTATCGAGCCCATTTTGCATGAAATGTTCCCTTGATATCTCTAATTTTCTTGAAGAGATCTCTAGTCTTTACCATTCTGTTCTTTTCCTCTATTGCATTGATAGCTGAAGAAGGCTTTCTTATCTCTTCTTGCTATTCTTTGGAACTCTGCATTCCGATGCTTGTATCTTTCTTTTTCTCCTTGGCTTTTCGCTTCTCGTCTTTTCACAGCTATTTGTAAGGCCTCCCCAGACAACCATTTTGCTTTTTTGCATTTCTTTTCCATGGGGATGGTCTTGAACCCTGTCTCCTGTACAAAGTCACGAACCTCATTCCATAGTTCATCAGGCACTCTATCTATCAGATCTAGGCCTTTAAATCTATTTCTCACTTCCACTGTATAATCATAAGGGATTTGATTTAGGTCATACCTGAATGGTCTAGCAGTTTTCCCTGCTTTCTTCAATTTGAGTCTGAATTTGGTAATAAGGAGTTCATGATCTGAGCCACAGTCAGCTCCTGGTCTTGTTTTTTTTTTTTTTTTTTTTTTTTGACTATATAGAGCTTCTCCATCTTTGGCTGCAGAGAATATGATCAACCTGATTTTGGTGTTGACCATCTGGTGATATCCATGTGTAGAGTCTTCTCTTCTGTTGTTGGAAGAGGGTGTTTGCTATGACCAGTTCATTTTCTTGGCAAAACTCTATTAGTCTTTGCCCTGCTTCATTCTGCATTCCAAGGCCAAATTTGCCTGTTACTCCAGGTGTTTCTTGACTTCTTACTTTTGCATTCCAGTCCCCTGTAATGAAAAGGAGATCTTTTCTAGGTATTAGTTCTAAAAGGTCTTGTAGGTCTTCATAAAGCCATTCAACTTCAGTTTCTTCAGCATTACTGGTTGGGGAATAGACTTGGATTACTGTGATATTGAATGGTTTGCCTTGGAAATGAATAGAGATCATTCTGTCATTTTTGAGATTGCATCCATGTACTGCATTTCGGACTCTTTTGTTGACCATGATGGCTACTCCATTTCTTCTGAGGGATTCCTGCCCGCAGTAGTAGATATAATGGTCGTCTGAGTTAAATTCACCCATTCCAGTCCATTTTAGTTTGCTGATTCCTAGAATGTTGATGTTCACTCTTGCCATCTCCTGTTTGACCACTTCCAACTTGCCTTGATTCATGGACCTGACATTCCAGGTTCCTATGCAATATTGCTGTTTACAGCATTGGACCTTGCTTCTATCACCAGTCACATCCACAGCTGGGTATTGTTTTTGCTTTGGCTCCATCCCTTCATTCTTTCTGGAGTTATTTCTCCACTGACCTCCAGTAGTATATTGGGCACCTAATGACCTGGGGAGTACCTCTTTCAGTATCCTACCATTTTGCCTTTTCATACTGTTCATGGAGTTCTCAAGGCAAGAATACTGAAGTGGTTTGCCATTTCCTTCTCCAGTGGTCCACATTCTGTCAGCTCTCTCCATCATGACCCACCCGTCTTGGGTTGCCCTGTGGGCATGGCTTAGTTTCATTGAGTTAGACAAGTGTGTGGTCCTTGTGTGATTTGAATGGCTGGTGTTCTGTGAGTATGGTTTCAGTGTGTCTGCCCTCTGGTGCCCTCTGGCAACACCTACCAATTTACTTGGGTTTCTCTTACCTTGGGCATGGAGCATCTCTTTATGGCTGCTCCAGCAAAGTACAGCTCTGCTCCTTACCTTGGATGAGGGGTATCTCCTCCCGCCACCCTTCCTGACCTTCAATGTGGGATGGCTTCTCTAGGCCCTCCTGCACCCACACAGCCACCACTGCTTGGGCGTGGGGTTGCTCCTCCTGGTCACAGCCCTAGCCTCTTCCAGTTGGACCAGAATAGGCAAATTACATAAGCAAAGTTAACTGAGAGCTGGACAACAACTTGTGATGTGACTATTCATTTGGATTTTTGGTAGTCACATTCATAGACATTTAAGGTAGGAATGTCTTGAGATAGTAAGCTTAATTTACTTTCCAAGTTTAATTTACTTATCCAAGAGAGTAAACTTAATTTACTTTCCAATCAGGGTCTGGGGATGAAATAGATGATACCCTCATTAGAATTATTCAAGGAGGATTTACTAGAGTCAGAGACGTGTGTGAATTGTTTGAATGAGACAAAGAGGATATCTTTGTCAGAAGAGAAGAGAGCTGGATAATTTAGGAAAGTGAGAATAGTACAAACTTACTAGAGCATAGGGCACAGTGAAAAATGTAAGGGAATTAGTCTCAAAAGTTTTCATAAGTATGGTATTTTGAGACATAAATGCATTGAAAACTCTCTTAACAAGTGTTAAAAATTTGAGGACTCCAGAATTGTTGTATTGTCTGAAAATGATCTATCTACATTTTTTTTTTCTTTTTTTTTAACTTTTTTTTTTTTTTTTAGGATCAAGTACATGTCATTGGGCCCCTGACTTGAGTAAATTCCCACATATTCCTTTAAAGAAGCTGAACCTTTCTTCCCTTCTGAGATAAATATCAGAAGATCGTAATGATGAAATCTGTTTTCCTCATCCAAACAGTAACCCATGTTCCTTGCATCTCTTCTTTTCAATGTTTATCAAGGAAAATGCAGCAAATGTGCATTTCCTTATTCCTCCAGCTAAGTACAGGAAAAGGGACAGCCTAGCAAGGCAAACTTTTAGACAATAGCCTCCACACTAGCGAAGCACCACAGCAAAAAGCAATGACTGAACCTGTATCCATTCCAGCAAAGTCTAGGTGGGAAACCTAAATTTCCCTTATGTGGCTATAGTGAGTTGTTCCAAAGTGATGTAAGGGAAATTGAATAGAGAATTGGAACTTTCATCCTGAAAGGACAGCCCCAAAGGGAGTTTATACAAAAATTCTGTATTTCCATGCTGCCATGTACTAGTAAGATGTTGCTCTTCTTTCCTGCTAGGGTGGTGACAAGAGATATTTAGTAGAGTCAGAACTTTGACCACCACCAGGTACTATTAAAGCCACCATCTGTAGAGTCAGTAAAGCTAGGTGGGGAACAATGAGGCATTTCCAACCTTTACAAGTCAGGGATGTATCACTAAAAGAATACTTGGGGACTAGAACCTTCATTCCTTTATAGCAGTAATGAGGAATCACTACTCAGGTGTCGATAGAAGCCAGTTGAGGGACCTGGGCAGCTACTCCTACTTTTGCCTGTAACTCTGTGAACAGCGTACTTAACCAACTGGTAATTGTTTGTATGACCCAGGGTCATGTGAGTCTAAGAAGAGTACAGGAGCCTAAGTCAGAATTAAGTTTGAATTCTTTGAGGTCTCTCTAGATGGCTACTTACAGACAGTATCAGTTGGGCTTCCTCAGAGTTGAAGTCAGTGGGAAGGGGGAAGCATCATGCCCAGGACTGGCCATGGTAAAATTTCCAATTTTAAAGTTAGCCCTATTTAATCGCTCACCTTCTTCATTAGCCTACAGATAACCAAAGGATGACCTTGTTGGGGGATACCCATTTTTAGTGACCACACTTTCTTACTCAGGTATGTAGAACAGAGTTGAGAGTGGAAGAATCAGAAATCTTTTTGAGTTAATTTATAGATGTTCATTCCACCTCATTTTGACTTCAGTAATCTGAGGATAATAAGGTATCTGTTGAAAATCATGAAAGCTAATCTATTAAGTGGTTTTTTAAGACAGAATGCACACCACTGTTAGAACATAGATGATCTGAAAAGCTGAAAACATGACACAATTTTTGCTTTAAGGAGTCAACTGCTCAAACTGCAACAGCAGTGAAGCATCAATAGTTGCCTAGTTCAGTTCAGTTGCTCAGTCGTGACCGACTCTGTGACTCCATGGACTGCAGCATACTAGGCTTCCCTGTCCATCATCAACTCCCAGAGCTTGTTCAACCTCATGTCCATCGAGTCAGTGATTCCATCTAGCCATCTCATCTTCTGTAATCCCCTTCTCCTCCTGCCCTCAATCTTTCCCAGCATCAGGATCTCTTCCAATGATGGTTGCCAAAATATTCCACATGGTCAAATTTCCAGAAGTAGTCAGGGGCTCATCCAGTACAATATGGCATTTGTTGCCCTAAGACAAATGGGGTCCTTGTTGACAGAAGTCATAAGTTGACTTGCAGTTGTAGTTTTTGCATTAAAATCATATAGAGTCTTAACAGTGTTCCCCATCCATGATGGTGGATGGTGGATGTGCTACCATATCTGATTTGATAATGGCTTCAAGTAGAGATGGTAGTGATTGGGTAGTGCTGGCTTTATCAGCAACTGGATTGTAGTTTCCTCAGAGAATGGGTTTTGCTTACTGTGGAATCTACCCTAGTGACTCAGAATTTCCAATTTGCAGCAGTTATTTATTTCCGCAAATTGTGACCCATCTCCTCTCAGTGATCATTGTCTTGCACTCCTGGTTACTGAATGTATGAAACTGTCATTTCTTACATTTTGTTCAGTTTTTAGTTTTAGTTTAGTTTAGTTTTAGTTTTTAGTTCAGTTCAGTTTTCTGAACAGAAGGGTAAATCCATCCCCTTTTACTCCATCATGTCCAAATGTGGAAAGTCACTTCTCTTTCTTAGTTGAAGCAGTAAGAAGAAGATGTTTCTCAGAAGATCCTTCCTCGAGGAGAAAAATAATGGCCAAGGTGATTGGAGGTTGAAGAGAGAAACAACATAGAATATCCAGATATAAAAATTGTTCAAGGGACTCGTATGTTCTTTTGTTCTATTTTTAGGGAAATCTAAACCATCATGTGAGAATTTAGGCTGCCAAGTTTTATCCCCAATTCTTAAAATGATAAACCAAAGAGACATGCTCAAAATTTTTCAGGGGGTGGAGAGTTTCACCAATAGCATTACAAGATGCTTCTATGAGTATGAGTTTATTGACCCCTCTTCATCCTGCCTTTCACATACTTTTCTTGGCAAATATCTTCTCTTTGCACTGAGTTTAATTAATTACATTCTGAGCAGGGAGCAGTCTCAGCATCCCAGCAACAGATTGATGGACCACAGGCTGAAGATATAAATTACTAGTGAATATATCCAATTTATTAATTGGATTTCCCCATAAAATGTCCAGCTAAATCCTTTTCAGGGCAAAGGGAAGGCCAAAACATATGCCGGTAGCTCACTAACGTTTTCCTTACAACCACTGGCTCTTCCGTTTGACAACTATGTGTTTGTAAATAGTCACATCTAAACACAGATGTCATCTCTGTCTATGTTTACAAGTTCATCTGTTCAACATCTTTTCATTTTTGGAACTGTTCCCAATAATTAGTCTAAAACAAATGTCTCACTATAATTTTAAGTAGTGAGACACTGTCTAGTTGTTTTTATATGGATTTCCTACATTTCACTCATCTTTTTTTTTTTTTTGATTTTTTTATCATTATTATTATTATTATTATTTTTAATTTTAAAATCTTTAATTCTTACACGTGTTCCCAAACATGAACCCCCCTCCCACCTCCCTCCCCATAACATCTCTGTGGGTCATCCCCATGCACCAGTCCCAAGCATGCTGTATCCTGCTCATCTTTTGAGCAGTTTTCATTTCTCAAAACTAAAATGCAACATGTATGTCTGTGAAGGGTTTTTTTGTTTGTTTTGTTTTGTTTTGTTTTGAAGATCTAAGTCAGTGAGCTGGGAAGAGGAACAAGAAAGGTAACTAGTGGACACTGAGGACCTTTTTACTTATAGCAACCTCTCCACTTGGGATTATGCATTGAGTGTCTCTTTCAACGACCTTGTAATGTAGCTGTTATTGTTCTGAATTAATAGGTGAAGAAATATAGACCAAGAAAAAGACCAAGATCTGTGCATAGGCTTTGCTCAATTCTCCCAACTTAAAACACTTTTTCTTACATTCTTCTCTTTTGCAAATTAACTATGTAAAATCAAGCAGAGATAATACTGCTTTATTTTATTTTATATATGCTTATTTAAACATTACTAGGATTTCATTCTTATTATAAAATTATAAGCAATTCAAAAAACTAAAATATTTATATTTTTAAAATATAAAATATTGTTTTCTGAGTAACCAATAATTTTGAGTTTTGCATTACAGACATGTATTCAAATACACATGGAAGTGGTGGTAGTTTAGTCGCTAAGTCATGTCTGACTCTTGCGACCTCATGAAATGTAGCCTGCCATGAGATGTAGCCTGCCATGAAATGTAGCCTGCCTTTCCTCTGTCCATGAGATTTCCCAAGTAAGAATACTGGAGTGGGTTGCCATTTCCTTCTACTCAAATACACATATTACTTTGTATTTCGGTAACTTTTATATGACATGTATTATATTCTTCAACTTATTTTTTTAATTTAAAATTAATCTTTTATTTTTTTTCTCCATTAAACATGATATACTGACTTCTAAAACTACTGCATGGTATTCTGTTGTGTGCTACAGCTTAACTTTTTAATCATTCACTACTTTACTGTTTTATATATATATATATGTGTGTGTGTGTGTGTGTGTGTGTGTGTGTGTGTGTGTATGGTTTTATATTATAAATAATACTACAACCAACATCCATATAATTACATCTTTTTTATATGTGCAAATGGATAATTCATTTTCTTTCTCTATTTGGCCATTTTCCTCTTTTAATTTAGGAGATTGTAGTTTAATTAGCAAATGCACTATTCAGTAACATTGCTAGCTTTACCTTATCTTTCTAAAGAATTTAAATGATCTTCTCTCTATCCCAGCACTTTTGGGTTGACTGATTTGGCAGTCAGATAATAAACTCCTGATTCACAGCCATTCAGGTCTTAAAATTATTGGATGTTCCAGTACTCACATTGTCAGAGCAGGTTCGTAGAGTTATAGAAATTAAGAGATTGAAATGACCTTTTGGCTCAACTGTTACATACACCTGTCAGCACAAGATTCTTCTTTATAATATACATTATTAATAGCATGAACTGGAATATATTTCTTTAGAATTAGTTCTTCCACTAAAACAAAAAGGCAAAAGTCTTCAATGAGAAGAGGCATTCAACCAAATGAGTGATTTCAGCATCGCATAAAAAATAAGGCTATAGTTTTACTGCAATTTTAACAGAATTATGTTGAATGATGCTATTTAGCTTGATTTAAAATGTTCTTTATCAGTACAATTTATCTTTTTCTCAGAACACTATTCCATTACTTATAACGTATTACTAATAGGAAAAGTAATTCATCTCAAAAGTAAATTTTCTAATATTCCTAACTGGAGAAGTTTGATAGCTGAGAGAATGGGCCACATTCTGATTTCAAGAATAACCATTTAAAGTAAGAATAATACTGCCAAAATTGAGGTGCCACTCTCCTTATACACAAATATACAATTTAATAATATATAGGTTTTGTTAAATTTAAGTAAGACAAAAATGTTCAGTTCTCTGGACATTGTCTAGCACACACTCAACAAATGTTGTTTTTTTCTCATCTCATTCGTTCAACCTTCCTTACCATCTAAATTAATGTTCAGTTATTTGCTTTAGATGTTCATTCATTTATTTATAATATACTGAGTTCCAACATTATTATGGTAAACAATACTGGTATAGTAAAAGGAGATAGGGACTAACTAAAGGTTAGCTTGTTTTGTCCTTCTGGAAATTAGAATCTATTTGGGAAATCAGTTACTAATCAAGGAATCACACACAAAAATAAAAAATCAACTATTGTAGGTGAAAGAAATAAGTAGCATGAGAGTCTAGAAAGATTAATTTGTATAGTAAGAGCAAGACACCTGAATGATAAATCTAAGGTGGAAAAGGGAGGACAGGGAAGGCTAGGGTATCCCATCATGGAAAGAGAATACAATGAAAATTATAAGACACTGATGAAAGAAATCAAAGAACATATGCAGATGGAGAGATTTTTCTCTGTTCCTAGGTAAGAAGGATCAATATTGTGAAAAGGACTATTCTATCAAATGCAATCTACAGATTCAAAGAGATCCCTATCAAATTACCAATGGTGTTTTCCCAAGAACTGGGACAAAAAACTTCACAATTCATATGAAAGGTAACACAGAAGAACCTGAATAGCCAAAGCAGTCTTGAGAAAGAAGAATGTAGCTGGAGGAATCAATCTTCCTGACTTCAGACAATATTAGAAAGTGATAGTCATCAAGACAGTATGGTACTGGCACAAAAATAGAAATATAGATCAGTGGGACAAGATAGAAGGCCCAGAAAGAAACCCATGCACTTATGGGTACTTATTTTTGACAAAGGAGGAAACAATATACAATGGGGAAAAGAAAGTCTCTTCAATAAATGGTGCTAGAGAAACTGGGCAGCTACATGTAAAAGAATGAAATTAGAACACTTCTTAATACCATACTCAAAGATAAGCTCAAAATGGATTAAAGACCTAAATGTAAGACCAGAAACTATAAAACTCTTAGAGGAAAACATAGGCAGAACACTTGATGGCATAAATCAAAGCAAGATCCTCTATGACCCACTTCCTAGAGTAATGGAAATAAGAACAAAAGCAAACAAGTAGGACCTGATTAAACTCAGAAGCTATTGCTCAGCAAAGGAAGCTATAAACAAGGTGAAATGAAAACCCACTGATAAAGGATTACTTTCCAAAATATACAAGCAGCTGATACAACTCAATATCAGAAAAACAAACAATCCAATCAAAAAGTGGGAAAAAGACCTAAACAGACATTTTTCCAAAGAAGACATGCAGATGGCTAACAAACACATGAAAAGATGTTCAACACTGCTTATTATTAGAGAAATACAAATCAAAACTACAATGAGATATAACCTCACACCAGTCAGAATGGCCATCATCAAGAAGTCTACTAACAATAAATGCTGGAGATGGTGTAGAGAAAAGGGAACACTCTTGCACTGTTGGTGGGAACGTAAATTGATACGGCCATTATGGAAGATGGCATGGAGATTCCTTAAAAAAAAAAAAAAAAAGTAGGAATAAAACCACCATATGACCCAGCAATCTCACTCCTAGGGTTACACCCTGAGGAAACCAAATTGAAAAAGACACATGTATTCCGTTGTATTGAAGCACTATTTACAAAAGCTAGAACATGGAAGCAACCTAGAAGTCCATCAGTTGATGAATGGATAAAGAAGTTGTGGTACACACAATGGTACAAACAATAGAATATTATTCAGCCATGAAAAGGAACCCATTTGAGTCAGTTCTAATGAGGTGGATGAACCTAGAGCCTATTTTACAGAGTGAAATAAGTCAGAAAGAAAAAGATAAATATTATATTCTAATATATGTATACAGAATATAGAAAAATGGTACAGAATTTATTTACAGGGCAGACATAGAGAATAGACTTATGAACATGGGGAGAAGGGAGGAGAGGATGAGATGTATGGAGAGAGTAACATAAAACTTACATTTCCATATGTAAAATAGATAAACAACATGAATTTTCTGTATGTCTTGGGAAACTCAGACAGGGGCTCTGTATCAATCTAGATGGGTGGGGTGGGGAGGGAGATGGGAGGGAGGTTCAAAAGGGAGGGGATATGCTTACTTATGGGTGATTCATGTTGAGTTTGACAGAAAAACAACAAAATACTGTAAAGCAGTCATCCTTCAATTAAAAAATAAATGATTTTTTTAAAGAGAAAAAAAATCAGGACTGAAATATTCAGTAGCTAAAATGAAAGACACACTAGACAGAATGAACAGCACTCTAAGTATACAGAAGAGTGCATAAGTGATATGGAAGACAGAATAATGGAAACTACTCAGTCAGGACAACAGAATAAAAAAAAAAAAAAACCTTAAAAAAATGAAAGCAATCTAAGAGATCTAAGGAATAACATTAATCTTTCCAAAATTCACATTTTAAGGGTGCCAGAAGAAGAAAGAGATGGGCAACAAATCTCTAGAGGAAATAAGACTGAACACTTTCCAGATGAAGAAGACAGCTGACATCCAGATTCATGGAGCACAGAAGGTTTGAAACAGCATAAACTGTAACAATGAAATGAACACAAATATTGAAATTATGCCAATGGCAACAATGTGGGTGGACCTAGACACTGTTATTTTTATCGAAATAAGTCATACAAAGACAAGGATTGTATGATATCTCTTATATGTAGAATCTAAAATAATAAGGCCAACTGATATATATGCAAAAGAAAAACATACTGATAGATACAGAAAGCAAACTTTTGATTATTAAATGGGAGGGGGACAGTGAAGGGACAAATTAAGGGTATGGACTTAGGAGATACAAGCTACTATGTACAAAATGTATAATCAACAAGGATATACTGTATAGCACAGAGTGTTATAGCCATTACCTTGTAATATCATTTAATGAAGTATAATCTACCAACAATACTGAATCATTATGGTATACAAGTGAAACTAATACTGTAAATAAACTGTACTTCTATAAATACTGGAGAGGGTATGAAGGAAAGAGAATCCTCCTACATTGTTGATGGGAAATCGATAATCACTATGGAGAAGAGTATGGAGTTTCCGTAAGAAACTAAAACTAGGGCTTCCATGTGATCCAAAAAGCCTACTCCTGGGCATATATGCAAAGAAAAACATGGTTTGAAAAGATACATGCAACCCAATGTTCATAGTAGCACTGTTTACAATAGCCAAGACATGAAAGCAACCTAAATGCTTAACAGATGCTTTCATTGACAGATGAAAGGAGAAAGATATGATACATGCATATAATGGAATATTACTGAGCCATTAATGAAAATGAAATAATGTCATTTGCAACAACACGGATGGACCTAGATATTATCATACTATGTGAAGTAAGCCAGACAGGAAAAGGCAAATACCATACAATAGTGCTTATATGTGGAATCTAATACAAATGAACTTATTTACAAAACAAAAACAGATTCACAGACATAGAAAACAAATTTATGGTTACCAAAGGGGAAAGTGGGAGAGATAAATCACGAGTTTGATATTGGCAGTACAAGCTACTGTGTATACAACTGGTAAACGACAAGGTTTTTTGTCTAGCACAGGGAAATATATTCAATCTCATAATAAACTATAATGCAAAATAATTTTAAAATACAATATTACATTTAGAACATGATATGCATTATGGTTATAGATAGTAGATGACTTTGCTATAAATTTTGTGAGTAATATGTTAAATATACTTTTATTTAAGCTGAACCTTTCTCATTTTCTCAATAACCTCTCTTACTAATAAATTGCATGTATACTCTGCCTAATGGATATTCCTGCAACTATTGTAGTGAAAATATCACCATTGCCCAGCAGACACTCTCACATTTCTATTTTATCAACATAACGGAAGCTCTCCTACACCAAACATATACTCCTTATAATTTTCCTCAACTGTCTTCTAAGAACAGCAATACTTTCTCATAACATTTCAAATATTTGTTTCATAGAATTATAAATTGCTATTGGTGAATCATAATATATAAAGGAGAGAATGACATAGGAATTCAATTTGCTCTCTCCTGGTCCTTGGTAGCAATATCCAATCTGTTAGGACCAAACTGAAGCCAGGACAGGATCTAATGGGCAGGCTAGGCCTGAGGTTTAGTCTCTAGGAAAGCTGAGGCACTGGGAACTCCCACAGACAGTGTAGCTTGACCAATCAGAAAAAAAACCCTGTAGCCCCCCGCCCATGCCAGACCTGAGCCAATCCGGATAGGGATGCAAGGTTTAAAAGTCCCAAGTGCGCGTATGGTTTAACCAATCAGCTATGCTGTTACAAGAACAAAGAACCGTCTGTATAAAAGTAGATGTGATTCAGAGCTCGGGGTTCTCATCAAGACTCCACTGCGCTGGATTAGGCTTGAGCCCTAGCTTGAGCTAGCAATAAACCCCTTTATGTTTTGCATTGCTGTAGATGTCTTATTCTCTCAGTTTTGGGGACTCGGACACGGCATAACACAATCAACCTTGTGCAGTGTTGTTCTGAGTCTTCCTGAATTCTCACATACGATGAGCCTATTGAAGGTCTGTGATTATGTTCCAAAACCATAAGTCAGGACTGACTAAATAATGAGCTGAGAGTTGTAAAAAAGAAAAAAAAAGTTTTCTATATATATTAATAGTAATAGTGCTCTAGCAAACTCAAAAGCCTGATCTCCTTTGTGTGTATTCTCTCGAACTCACGTTATTATCCTGTATTGGCCACACACTCATGTTGAAAATGATAGCACATACTTTCCTGTAGAGTTGCAACATTTAAAATTCCCCTCAACAGTGTTCCAATTTCTCCACATTCTCACTTACACTAATTGACTTATGTTTATTTATTGTTTTATAATAACCATTCCTGACAGGTATGAGATGATATCTCATTATGGTTTTGATTTGTATTTCCCTGGTGATTAGTGATGTTGAGCATTTTATTCACATACAGTATTAAAGTTCATAAAAAATTAAACTTCCGTATGAGATAGCAATTCCTTTTTTGGATATATATCCAAAATAATTGAAATCATAATCTTAGAGATGTCTGTACTCCCATGTTCATTGCAGAATTATTCACAATACCCAAGATGTGGAAACAATCCCTGTTCACTGACAATGAAGAAAATATGTCTACAAAAAAAAAAAAAAAAGTATATATACATACAGCATAATACTATTTCTTCTTAAAATAGAAAATTTTGCAATACGTAGCAGTATATATGTAATGAGATCTTTATGCTAAGTGAAATAAGGTAATCAGAGAAAAACAAATACACGATTCTATTTATATATGTTATCTAAAATAATCAAATATATTGAATCAAAGAGTGGAATAGTGTTTGCAGGGCTGATAAAGGGGGAAATATGGAGTCACAAATCAAAGGGCATACAGTTTCTCCTCAGATGACACTACTGGTAAAGAACCCATTTGCCAATGCAGGAGACATAGAGGCACAGGTTCCACCCATGGGTCAGGTAGACCCCCTGAAAGAGGGCATGGTAACCCACTCCAGTATTCTTGCCTGGAGAATCCCATGGACAGAGGAACCTGGAGGACTACAGCCCATAGGGTCATGAAAAGTGAGACAATGAAGTAACTGAGAATGCATACAAGGAGAATGAATATCCTCTAGAGATCTACTGTACAACATTACACCTGTAGTCAGCTATAATATATTGTACACGTAAAAGTTTGTTAAGAGGGTAAATGCCATGCTAAGTGTTATTACCATATTACAATAAAATAAATGATAACACATAAAGAAAGGGGAAATGATGGCAATCCATAGTTTCTTTTTCTTTCAATCCTGTTCTGCTTCTCAGTAAACTGAATAAGTTGTGTTTAAAACGTGTGTTTCAGAAATTCAACAACAAAAAAAATTTGTACAGTGTTTCCACTTTTAAGGTAGAATAAAATTAAATCATGTTCAAACTAAAAAAATATTGATGATTCTTTATGCAAGTAAAATGGTTTCAGAATTGTATAAAACTGGCATTTTATAACATGATGATAAACAGTAAAATACGTTCTAATTTAAAATCTTAATTTTCTTTACCTAACTTGTAATATAATTGTGATTAAAATTTTTATTTTGCAAAATTTTAATTCACAAGCATTTGTAAGAAATAAAGCAGGTATTTCATATTCCCTTTATTTGGTTTCACAAATGATAAAATTTTGCAAAATTATAGTGCAATATCATAAGCTGGATATTGATATTGTTACCATCAAGATACTGAATATTTCTCAGTTCAGTTCAGAAACTCAGTCATGTCCAATTCTTTGCGACCCCATGGACTTCAGCATGCCAGGCCTCCCTGTCCATCACCAACTCCTGGAGTCTACTCAAACTCATGTCCATCGAGTCAGTGATGCCATCCAACCATCTCATTTTCTGTTGTCTCCTTCTCCTCCTGCCTCCAATCCTTCCTATCATCAGGGTCTTTTCCAATGTCAACTCTTCGCATGAGGTGGCCAAAGTATTGGAGTTTCAGCTTCAGCATCAGTCTTTCCAATGAACACCCAGGACTGATCTCCTTTAGGATGGACTGGTTGGACCTCCTTGCAGTCCAAGGGACTCTCAAGAGTCTTCTCCTTAGCCTCCAATTAAAATAAATAAATTTATATTAAATTTATATTTATAAAAATAAATTTATATTAAATTTATATTTTTGTATTAAAAATGTTGGTGTTTTCCTTTATTTAACAGTATACTAAGGCATATATATGGAATTTAGGAAGATGGTAAGGATAACCCTGTATGCAAGACAGCAAAAGAGACACAGATGTATAGAACAGTCTTTTGGACTCAGTGGGAGAGGGCAAGGGTGGGATGATTTGAGAGAATGTCATTGAAACATTATAATATCATATAGGAAACAAATAGCCAGCCCAGGTTCGATGCATGATACTGGATGCTTAGGGCTGGTGCACTGAGAGAACCCAGAAGGATGGTACGGGGAGGGAGGAGGGAGGGGGGATCAGGATGGGGAACACGTGTATACCTGTGGCGAATTCATGTTGATCTATGGCAAAACCAATACAATATTGTAAATTAATTAACCTCCTGTTAAAATAAATAAATTTATATTTAAAACAAGAAAAGAAAAATAAATAAATAAAATAAAATAAAAAGAGTCTTCTTTAACACCACAGTTCAAAAGCATCAATTCTTCGGTGCTCAGCTTTCTTCACAGTCCAAATCTCACATCCATACATGACCACTGGAAAAACCATAGCCTTGATTAGATGGATCTTTGTTGGAATAGTAATATCTCTGCTTTCTAAATTGCTGTCTAGGTTGGTCATAACTTTCCTTCCAAGGAGTAAGCATCTTTTAGTTTCATGGCTACAGTTACCATCTGCAGTGATTTTCAGTTCGGTTCAGTTCAGTTCAGTCGCTTGGTCGTGTCCGACTCTTTGCGACCCCATGAATTGCAGCACGCCAGGCCTCCCTGTCCATCACCAACTCCAGGAGTTCACTCAGACTCATGTCCATCAAGTCAGTGATGCCATCAAGCCATCTCATCCTCGGTCGTCCCCTTCTCCTCCTGCCCCCAATCCCTCCCAGCATCAGAGTCTTTTCCAATGAGTCAACTCTTCGCTTGAGGTGGCCAAAGTACTGGATTTTCAGCTTTAGCATCATTACTTCCAAAGAAATCCCAGGGCTGATCTCTTTCAGAATGGACTGGTTGGATGTCCTTGCAGTCCAAGGGACTCTCAAGAGTCTTCTACAACACCACAGTTCAAAAGCATCAATTCTTCGGCGCTCAGCCTTCTTCAGTGATTTTGGCACCCCAAAAATAGTCTGACACTGTTTCCACTGTTTCCCCATCTGTTTCCCATGAAGTGATGGGACCAGATGCCATGATTTTAGTTCTCTGAACGTTGAGCTTTAAACAAACTTTTTCACTCTCCTCTTTCCCTTTCATAAAGAGGCGTTTTAGTTCCTCTTCACTTTCTGCCATAAGGGTGGTGTCATCTGCATATCTGAGGTTATTGATATTTCTCCTGACAATCTTGATTCCAGCTTATGCTTCTTCCAGCCCAGAGTTTCTCATGATATCCTCTGCATAGAAGTTATATAAGCAGGATGACAATATACAGTCTTGATGTACAGTCTTTCCTATTGGGAACCAGTCTGTTGTTCCATGTCCAGTTCTAACTGTTGCTTCCTGACCTGCATATAGGTTTCTAAAGAGGCAGGTCAGGTGGTCTGGTATTCCCATCTCTTTCAGAATTCCCACAGTTTATTGTATAAGTTGTCAAATATATATGTATAAATTATTGTAATATTCACTTATTACACTTTTGACTTCTGGAGGGTCTGTAATTATGTCTTGTTTCATTCCTAATATTGAGAATTAGTGTTATGTTATGATACTCTGATTCTACTGAATCCTTCTGTTTTATCTGGCCTCTGGAGTCTGTTGACATCTGAAGGATTATTTCTCATTACCATCAAGTGGGGTTGGGGGTTCTGATTACTCATAAATATCTCCATTAACATAATGGGACCTGTTACTTATAAACTGAAAGTGTTGAAATTCCAGCTCCATCTAACGTCACTTTGTTGGGGGCTGAAGGGTACCTTCTTTTCTCCCTGTGAGTGTAGACATCCAGGTTACACAGTGGACTTTCACTGGAATGGGTGAGGTTGAGGCCACATTTATTTCTATGCATTTGGCTGATGCTGAGAAGTTATTGTTTAAAATTTTTCTGTCTTACTAGGCTGCCTTTTTTCTTATTCTCCTGTGAGCAGAGACAAGAGTTTTTTCTTTGTTGTTGTTTGTTTGTTTGTTTTGTTTTTGTTTTGTTTTTAATCTGAGACCATTGGGATACCAGAGTGGCTGGTTCCTTCAGCTCAAGTCTTAGGTACATAAGATGAAAAGAAAAGCTAGATAATCAATACAATATCTTTCCCAGGTCTCTAAGTATCTAGCCAGTCTGTCTTCTCCCAACATTTCATAATGTGTTTGTGTTTGTTTTATATAGTCATGTCCAGGGTTTTCAGTGTGCTTAGCAAGCATAGTAAAAAGTATATTTACTCCATCTTTCTGGAAGCAGAGTTTTATTATATTTTTGTGGTAATTTTTTTATGGAAAAGTTATATATTATGCCCCTAACAAAACTTTATTCCTTATGTAGCTGACTCTGCCTGCGTGTTTGACATGAAAGGAGGGGATTTCAATGAGTGTTCAATATGTCATTTTGAATTTGAAGTCTTGTGGTATTAAAAAAAAAAATTGATTACATCACTCTCTCTTTTTAAGATTATCCAGTATTTTTGATCACTCTAAGGACAATACTAAATTCTTTAAGAAGATCTATAAGGTTTTACATGGTCAGGAATTTGGCCCCCTCTAGCTTCATTTAGTATCTTTTGTTCATTACTTTTTCCTCTCCAATCATCACTCTCTATCTCCCAGGTTAAGTTTATTCCTAGATAGACCATAATTGGGGGAAACTGACTGGTCAGGGAGTTAGGAGAAAAAATAGCCAGAGCAAACAGCAATGCAAAAGTTCTGGTTTTATTTTGCTGTTAATGTGATTTTTTTTTAAAAAATCTAAAAACATAGATAATGGTATTATTAACATTCTGGGAAAGACTGAGGTTGATCAGGTTGCTTTGGAGGGACTCAGAGAAAGGAAAAGACTGAAAATTTAGGAAATAAAAGATTTTTTTTTTCTATACAAGAAGAGATGTAAAGTAGAAAATCTTTCATATGAGAGAGGAACTCTGTTATTATACAGTTCTATATATTATTTTGGTTCTTTTGAGGGATCAAAGATACTGAGAATAATGTCTGACACGTTGTCTTCAGTATTATAGTGATCTGCAGAGCTAAGAAATCTCTATTTCTAGCAGTTGACTAGAAATAGGACTGAGGGAAGATAGTTCTTCAACTAATGATTTCTTGATTTTCCATTTACATGGAAAAATAATTTTTCACCATTGAAAATATTAGTGTATTAGTGACATAAATTCCATTTATTATAACTTTCAAGAAGTCTATAACCTAAATGAAAGGGTTTCTTTTCCTAAGAAATCTTATTAATGGAGAAATTACAAATATAAAGTATATGTTATATGTCTCCCAGACACTTAACCATTCCTGAGGTTTATTTGCACATTTATTGTTTAAAATTTGTAATATGTATTGCACATACTTTACTGAATTAAAGAGTATGTGTCACCATCCGATAAACATGAACACATTTAACTTTTCCATACTTCTTCCATAGTGCACAACATTTAACTGAAAAGTTTTCCATTTTAACTAAAATTGTTCTGGACCAATTCAGAAAGAGAGACCAAATGATACACAAAATATATTTCCCCCTTGACTCATATTAATTTTGCATTATTTTCATCTTAATTACAGACAATATTCATAAAATTTCTTTTGTGGATATTAGTCTTACCATAATGCTTAATCATTTTGTCATGTCCCATATTTCCCTTAGTATCTTATTCTTTAGAAAAAGTATATGGCCTTAAAGTATAAAAATACAAATCTGTTTAGGGTACATGATATTCCCAACAAGTCAAATTACATGTGAAGCTAATCAGAACATTTGACGTTAAAAAAAAAAAAAAATGTGTTGTGTCCTTCACTTCAGAACCACCAGCTGTTCAGACTTCTTTAGTGTCAAAGGAAAATTCAGTGTGCTTTCCTAATGGCCCTTAAACACTTCATCACTCAGTTTAGTGAGATTCTTCTACAGATTAAGAAATCTCAGAAATTATTTTAGGCAGTTATTACAGTAATAATGCCATGCAACAAATGATCTCAAAATCTCAGTGGTAAATTTTATTGCTTACTTTTTACTCATGGGTGTTCAGGATAGCTGGGGACGCCTCTCCTTCCTACTGTAGGTTAGCTCAATGTGTCTTTTCCATGTTTTTCATCCTTTCCCAGAACAGGTGGGCTTCTGTCATGATCATGGCAAATTCGAAGAGACAAGTCTAGTCACTTAAGCGCATTTCAAGACCCTGCTTACAACAATCCTTTGATTACATAAAACACACAAAGAAGTTTCTGTGAAAACTTGACATTTCCCCCAAGACACATTTCTTATCCTCTACTTCCTGGAAATTTCTCTGATGTATCCAACCCAGAGATCCTCCTCTATTGGTCTCCTGTATTACTTATTTTTTAAGTCACTTAACAAAAATATTTCATAACATTTCCTTTAAGGTAAATTATTTTCAATGTATAATTATTTTTTATATTTGATAAAACTTCATAATTGTATACTAATTACTCTCAATTTTTATCACATGTTTTCAGCACAAAAAGTTGAATAAAATAAATTCTTATTGACAGAAACTATGAGAAAGATCTTTAAGTTAGACAGTTTTGGTTTAAGTTCCATTTGTCAATAGTGTATACATCAAGATAACTACAAAATCTACACCCTGTGTGTACTTTAACAAAAATTTATTATTGGGTGCATGTCCAATACAGTCAACAGGAGCTGTAGCCATTGTGGTATTCAGGTACCTGGAATGATGAAAGTACCACTTTGCCACATGATTTCACCAAGGCAAATGAAAGGATCATAGCAAACGGTGCACCATCTCCTAATTTATTCACCCAAATGTAATCTCAGGTATATTACCTCTACTTATATTTCATTAGTGAAAGCATGTTATATTAGTGAAAATAAGTTCAAGCTTTAAATAACTAGAAAAGGGTAAATAATACAATCATACCTTATCACTATTGACAAACTATGAGTAACTTTTATTAGTTATATGGAAGAAAATAAAACTTAAGGGATGTAGAACAACTTCTGATGCCACACAACTAGGAAGTAGATAATTATTCAAGTGAACAACACTTGAAACTATAGTGTTAGACCCCATATAATCATCTGAACATATTTTTCCTTATTGCAATAAAACCTAGAATTTCTATAATAAGATGGGACAATCCTAGATTTCACCAAATTTGTTTCTCATCTCTCAGAGACAGCTTCCCTTCATTGTCTGGTGAAAAGTATCATGAA
Organism: Budorcas taxicolor; assembly: GCF_023091745.1. Classification (NCBI taxonomy): domain Eukaryota; kingdom Metazoa; phylum Chordata; class Mammalia; order Artiodactyla; family Bovidae; genus Budorcas; species Budorcas taxicolor. Next base: position 2,883,483 of record NC_068924.1, on the reverse strand, counting down.
AATCACAGTTTCGTGTTTTTCTGTGGTTTTTATTCATTTTGAGCAGAAGGGTAAATCCAGTTAATGTTACTCATATTGGTCATAAGTGACCGATATTAATATCAGTTTTAGAGCATGCTGGAAGTTTCTTTTTATACCATGTGTGTAGAATTTATTTTATAATGAATCAGGAGCCAATCAAAAACTTTTTTAAGATATATTCAAATGAAATATTTTAAGAAATATGTCATTTTTCAGGCTTTAATTTGAATTTGAAAATAAGAGATGGCAATTGTGTGTAAAATTAGGAGTCAATTTATCATAAATTCACAATTTACATAACTATATAATATTATAAATTTGTTTTATATATATTGGATCAATTCAATCAAACAAATTGGAATGATTAGAACTGAAGCATTTTTTAAAATTATACAAATTTTCCTGGCATGGTAACTCTCTCAATATGTTTTTCTAAATAGACAATTAAGGACTTATGTGGAAAAATTTTTTTGAGATTTGATTTATTGATATTTTTACCTATTTTTTTTATTTTTTTGTTCAGTCACCAAGTCATGTCTGACTCTTTGAGACCCCATGGGTTGCAGCAGGCCAGGCTTCCCTGTCCTTCACTGTCTCCTGGAGTTTGTTCAAGCTCATGTTCATTGAGTTGATGTCATTCAACCATCTGATTCTCTGGTACCCCATTCTTCTCCTGTCCTCAATCATTCCCAGCATCAAGGTTTTTTCCAATGCGTTGGCTCTTTGCATCAGGTGGCTAAGGTATTGGCGCTTTGGCTTCAGAATCATTCCTTCCAGGGAATACTCAAGGTTGATTTCCTTTAGGATTGACTGGGAGGTTTGCTCACCTTGCTGTCCAAGGAACTCTCAAAACATGAAGCAGAACTCTCAAAAATGGTGCTCTGGAACAGACAACCCAGAAGGAATGGGGGAGGGGGGCAGTAGGAGGGGTGTTCAGGATGGGGGAGCACATGCATGCCCATGGTTGATTGATGCCAATGTGTCAGGGGCCACCATAGTATTGTGAAGTGATTATCTTCCAATTAAAATAAATAGAAAAAAAAAATAAAGTCTTCTACAGCAGAACAATTTGAAATCATGAATTCTTCAGTTCTCTGACTTCTTTATAATCTGACTCTTACATCTGTATATGACTATTGAAAAAACCATAGCTTTGATTTTACGGACCTTTTTTTTTTTTTTTTTTTTAGTTTTTTAATTTTAAAATCTTTAATTCTTACATGTGTTCCCAAACATGAACTCCCCTCCCACCTCCCTCCCCATAACATCTCTCTGGGTCATCCCCATGCACCAGCCCCAAGCATGCTGTATCCTGCGTCAGACATAGACTGGCGATTCAATTCTTACATGATAGTATACATGATAGAATGCCATTCTCCCAATCATCCCACCCTCTCCCTCTCCCTTTGAGTCCAAAAGTCCGTTATACACAGCTGTGTCTTTTTTCCTGTCTTGCATACAGGGTCGTTATTGCCATCTTTCTAAATTCCATATATATGTGTTAGTATACTGTATTGGTGTTTTTCTTTCTGGCTTACTTCACTCTGTATAATCGGTTCCAGTTTCATCCATCTCATCAGAACTGATTCAAATGAATACTTTTTAACGGCTGAGTAATACTCCATTGTGTATATGTACCACAGCTTTCTTATCCATTCATCTGCTGATGGACATCTAGGTTGATTCCATGTCCTGGCTATTATAAACAGTGCTGCGATGAACATTGGGGTACATGTGTCTCTTTCAATTCTGGTTTCCTCGGTGTGTATGCCCAGCAGTGGGATTGCTGGGTCATAAGGTAGTTCTATTTGCAATTTTTTAAGGAATCTCCACACTGTTCTCCATAGTGGCTGTACTAGTTTGCATTCCCACCAACAGTGTAGGAGGGTTCTCTTTTCTCCACACCCTCTCCAGCATTTATTGCTTGCAGATTTTTGGATCGCAGACATTCTGACTGGTGTGAAGTGGTACCTCGTTGTGGTTTTGATTTGCATTTCTCTAATAATGAGTGATGTTGACCATCTTTTCATGCGTTTGTTAGCCATCCGTATGTCTTCTTTGGAGAAATGTTTATTTAGTTCTTGGGCCCATTTTTTGATTGGGACGTTTATTTTTCTGGAATTGAGCTGCATAAGTTGCTTGTATATTTTTGAGATTAGTTGTTTGTCAGTTGCTTCATTTGCTATTATTTTCTCCCATTCTGAAGGCTGTCTTTTCACTTTGGTTATATTTTCCTTTGTTGTGCAGAAGCTTTTAATTTTAATTAGATTCCATTTGTTTATTTTTGCTTTTATTTCCAGTATTCTGGGAGGTGGATCATAGAGGATCCTGCTGTGATTTATGTCAGAGAGTGTTTTGCCTATGTTCTCCTCTAGGAGTTTTATAGTTTCTGGTCTTACATTTAGATCTTTAATCCATTTTGAATTTATTTTTGTGTATGGTGTTAGAAAGTGATCTAGTTTCATTCTGTTACAAGTGGTTGACCAGTTTTCCCAGCACCACTTGTTAAAGAGATTGTCTCTATTCCATTGTATATTCTTGCCTCCTTTGTCGAAGATAAGGTGTCCATATGTGTGTGGATTTATCTTTGGGCTTTCTATTTTGTTCCATTGATCTATATTTCTGTCTTTGTGCCAGTACCATACTGTCTTGATGACTGTGGCTTTGTAGTAGACCCTGAAGTCAGGCAAGTTGATTCCTCCAGTTCCATTCTTCTTCCTCAAGATTGCTTTGGCTATCCGAGGTTTTTTGTATTTCCATACAAATCTTGAAATTATTTGTTCTAGTTCTGTGAAAAATATGGCTGGTAGCTTAATAGGGATTGCGTTGAATTTGTAAATTGCTTTGGGTAGTATACTCATTTTCACTATATTGATTCTTCCAATCCATGAACATGGTATATTTCTCCATCTATTAGTGTCCTCTTTGATTTCTTTCACCAGTGTTTTATAGTTTTCTATGTATAGGTCTTTAGTTTCTTTAGGTAGATATATTCCAAAGTATTTTATTCTTTTCATTGCAATGGTGAATGGAATTTTTCCTTAATTTCTTTTTCTACTTTCTCATTATTAGTGTATAGGAATGCAAGGGATTTCTGTGTGTTGATTTTATATCCTGCAGCTTTACTATATTCATTGATTAGCTCTAGTAATTTTCTTGTGGAGTCTTTAGGGTTTTCTATGTAGAGGATCATGTCATCTGCCAGATATGTTTCTAATGAGCAGCCATGTTTCAAAAACAACTGGACTATATTATTTTTTACTTCCATCTAGTCTGTTTCCCTTTTTCTATTTCATATTCAATGCTCCCATTCCATTTAGTTTATTTTTTCCCGTTTCTTCATCTCTTCTTTTTTTGTATCTTCTTTCTCAAAGCATTATCAACTGTAGTAGAAAAGCTTTTATATACATAAATATAAATAATATGTATGCTGCAGCTACTGCTGCTGCTAAGTTGCTTTAGTCGTGTCCAACTCTTAGCGACCTCATAGGCGGCAGCCCACCAGGCTCCCCTGTCCCTGGGATTCTCCAGGCAAGAACACTGGAGTGGGTTGCCATTTCCTTCTCCAATGCATGAAAGTGAAAAGTGAAAGTGAAGTCACTCAGTCGTGTCCAACTCTTAGCAACCTCATGGACTGCAGCCTACCAGGCTCCTCCATCCATGCGATTCTCCAGGCAAGAGTAGTGGAGTGGTGTGCCATTGCCTTCTCTGAAATAATATGTATAATACATATATTTTAGAAAACTTATGTATTTCTGCCTAACTAAAAAGCTTATGACATTTTGATTCCACCTGTTTGAATTAGCATGAATAGAATGCTGGATTTCTAATAAAAAAGAGATATGCAACAAGCAACATAAGTTTACTGTACAGCATAGGGAACTGTAGTTAACATATCATAATAACCTATAATGGAAAATAACTGGGACGACCCAGAGGGATGGCATGGGGAGGGAGGTGGGAGTGGGGTTCAGAATGGGGAACATGTGTATACCTGTGGTGGATTCATGTTGATGTATGGCTAAACAAATACAATATTGTAAAGCAATTAACCTCCAATTACAATAAATAAATGTATATTTAAAAATAATAATAAATGTGTATATGTATAACTGAGTCACCTTGTTGTGCTTCTGAAGCATTGTAAATCAACTATACATCAACTGTATATATATAATCATTAAAAAATAAACATTGGCTTCAAAGCCAGATTCTATGTGGTTTCCTCCTCCATTGCCAAACCGCTAGACTGGGGATTCTAATGGGGGGCTCTGAACTTTTATTCCTGTAGAACTTCTGTGGTATAATTATTTTCCAGCTTGTGGATCCCTCACCTGATGGTTATGGAGTTAGGTTTTATCACAGTTGTGCCCCTCCTACTATCTCATTGTGACTTCTTTTTGTCTTTGGATGTCAGGTATTTGTTTTGACAGGTTCCAGCACTTTTTTTTTTTTTTTTTTTTTTTGAGAGGGGGTCAATGGTTGTTCAGCAGTTTGTTGTGATTTTTTTTGTTTCTTTAAAGAAGTGAACTCATATCTTTCTAGTCTGACATCTTGCTGGCCAATTTCTATATCAATTGTTTCATTATGTAGGATAAAGGAACAAGCATACTACTTGTCTTCATAATTTAATGCTGCTGCTACTAAGTCACTTCAGTCGTGTCTGACTGTTTGAAACCTTATGGGTTGTAGCCCATCAGGCTCCTCTATCCAAGGGTTTCTCCAGGCAAGAATATTGGAGTCAGTTGCCATGCCCTCCTCCACGGGTTCTTCCCCACTCAGGGATCAAACCTGGGTTCCTTATATCTTCTGCATTGTCAAGCTGGTTCTTTACCACTAGCATTACCTGAAAAACCCAAATTAGTTAATATTTTTTATTAAATATCAGCTTTCTCAAAATATTGCAAAGTTATAATGACATCAGTATTAATGAATCATGCTTTAAAATATACAATCTACAGATTCAATGCAATCCTTATCAAGCTACCAGTGGTATTTTTCACAGAGCTAGAATAAATAATTTCACAATTTGTATGGAAATACAAAAAACCTCGAATAGCCAAAGCAATCTTGAGAAAGAGTGGAACTGGAGGAATCAACCTGCCTGACTTCAGGCTCTACTACAAAGCCAAAGTCATCAAGACAGTATGGTACTGGCACAAAGACAGAAATATAGATCAATGGAACAAAATAGAAAGCCCAGAGATAAATCCACACACCTATGGACACCTTATCTTCGACAAAGGAGGCAAGAATATACAATGGAGTAAAGACAATCTCTTTAACAAGTGGTGCTGGGAAAACTGGTCAATCACTTGTAAAAGAATGAAACTAGAATACTTTCTAATACCATTCACAAAAATAAACTCAAAATGGATTAAAGGTCTAAACGTAAGACAAGAAACTCTAAAACTCCTAGAGGAAAACATAGGCAAACCACTTTCTGACATAAATCACAGCAGGATCCTCTATGACCCACCTCCTAGAATACTGGAAATAAAAACAAATATAAACAAATGGGACCTAATTAAAATTAAAAGCTTCTGCATAACAAAAGAAACTATAAGCAAGGTGAAAAGACAGCCTTCAGAATGGGAGAAAATAATAGAAAATAAAGCAACTGACAAAGAACTAATCTCAAAAATATACAAGCAACTCATGCAGCTCAATTCCAGAAAAATAAATGACCCAATCAAAAAATGGGCCAAAGAAGTAAGTAGACATTTCTCCAAAGAAGACATAGAGATGGCTAACAAACACAGGAAAAGATGCTCAACATCACTGATTATCACAGAAATGCAAATCAAGACCACAATGAGGTACCATTTCACACCAGTCAGAATGGCTGCGATCCAAAAGTCTACAAGGAATAAATGCTGGAGAGGGTGTGGAGAAAAGGGAACCCTCTAACACTGTTGGTGGGAATGCAAACTAGTACAGCCACTATGGAGAACAGTGTGGAGATTCCTTAAAAAACTGGAAATAGAACTGCCATATGACCCAGCAATCCCACTGCTGGGCATACACACCAAGGAAACTAGAATTGAAAGTGACACGTGTACCCCAATGTTCATCACAGCACTGTTTATAATAGCCAGGACATGGAAACAACCTAGATGTCCATCAGCAGATGAATGGATAAGAAAGCAGTGGTACATATACACAATGGAGTATTACTCAGCCATCAAAAAGAATATATTTGAATCAGTTCTAATGAGGTGGATGAAACTGGAGCCAATTATATAGAGTGAAGTAAGCCAGAAAGAAAAACACCAATACAGTATACTAACACATATATATGGAATTTAGAAAGATGATAATGATAACCCTGTGTGCAAGACAGCAAAAGAGACTCAGATGTACAGAACAGAATTTTTGATTCTGTGGGAGAGGGAGAGGGCAGAATGATTTGGGAGAATGGCATTGAAACATGTATAATATCATATAAGAAATGAATCGCCAGTCTAGGTTTGATGCAGGATACAGGATGCTTGGGGCTGGTGCACTGGGATAACCCACAGGGATGGTATGGGCAGGGAGGTGGGAGGGGGGTTCAGGAGTGGGAACTTATGTACACCCATGGCGGATTCATGTTGATGTATGGCAAAACCAATACAGTATTTTAAAGTAAAAAAAATAAAAATATAATATATGATAGGTCACTCAAAGAAAGTGAAAACTCCTTATGCATGTGTGTTGGTCTTCCACATAGTATGTGGGAGTAAATTCCCAGATGATGAAGACATCAACATTTCTAAGCTTTGTTTACCATATTATCAGCAAATGAGAATCATTTGTCCCAAGTAAGTCAATTTTCTCAAACTCCAGATCTTGTTTGATCCTTACCCCTATATCTTCATGAGTTCACTCTTTCTTTAAGTATTCTTGGAGTATATACAATGATTCATAAAAACAAGCTATCATGTCACTGTAAATAATACAATGATTTTTTTTAGAACATAATTTGCTTTGAGGACTTATAGTAAATATTTTAAATCATATGTGTATATCTTAATGTATTAGTAAGTTTGAAAATACTTGAGAATGCTTGAAAACAACACCTTTTGAGTTATTACCATAGTGTTGATGAAGAGATAGTGTCAATTCAATTATTGAATCATGTATTCTGTTTTTCTTAACTTTGGCTTAAATTTCAGTGAATCAGGGAAGCAATATAATAATATTATGTGCAAAGAGTGAATACTTTTATGACTCCAAAGTAATTACAGATTTGGTGCTGGTTCCTTAATTTAGTTGGATTAGAATGGAAAAATAATTTTATGGTTATGGTTATGCTATGGTTCATAATATTGTGAAGGTTTTTTTTTATAGATATTTTGTGTATTTGAGCCTATATTTTAAAATTGGTTTTGTTTAGCTCTGTTTCATCCTCAGAAACATATTCTCTGTATATATTCTTTTTTATTTACTCCTGGGAGTTTTATATGAGATGCTGTATTTTCTGTGTTTGCAAAGGTTTATAATTTATTAGTCTTGAATACGGAGAAGACAATGGCACCCCATTCTAGTACTCTTGCCTGGAAAGTCCCATGGACAGAGGAGCCTGGTGGGCTGCAGTTCATGGGGTCACTACGAGTCAGACACGACTAAGCGACTTCACTTTCACATTTCACTTTTCACTTTCATGCATTGGAGAAGGAAATGGCAACCCACTGCAGTATTCTTGCCTGGAGAATCCCAGGGACAGGAGAGCCTGATAGACTGCCATCTACAGGCTGGCACAGAGTCGGACATGACTGAAGTGACTTAGCAGTAGCAGTAGCAGCAGCAGTAGTCTTAAATAAAGCATGGAAAAAGCATTATTTACTATGATAATACATTTGCATAATACTACTCAATGCATTTCCACATTTATTAAATAATTCTGATTCTAACAATAATGTGAAATAAATAAAGTAGTGTTTGTTCAGTTAAAGAAAGTTTTTAAAAATCTATGAGAACTTATGTAGTTGGGCAAAGTATGCAGTAAAAAGTTTCTTCTGTGTGTGTCAGGTAGATAGCTGTTTGGTGGTGCTATTTGAAATGATTTATCTTGAAATTTTGCTCCAAGATTATTCTCCCACCAAAATGGTTTTCCAACATTCATTATACCATTTTCTTTTACACTTTTTTATATATGCAAATTATATTTCAATAAAGCTACTAACAAAACTAGTCATTATGTCTTTTGTATATTTTTTAAATTGAATATGTGCTTTGGAAGGAGTAAGAGGACATTTCACTTGTTTCATGCTCTGATGCCAAAAAAGGAAGAGAAATGCTTATAGATAGATAGGTGTTACAAATCCATTTGTGTTGCTTCCCACTTTTTACCTTAGGCGAATCTTTCTCTACAAAGACTTACTGCCTTCCAGAGTAAATTAGGTTCTCACAGAGCTACTGAGAGGGAAAACTCTTGATTTATACCGATTTTGAGCAGCTGTGACAGCTATTTTATTCCATATAAAACCCCACAGTCAATCATATGTAATAAAAGTGAAGCCTACATAACTCATTGAGATACAGTGAGAGCCAATTTCTTGCAAGCTGACAGAGCTTACAAACAACAAAATGGCTGTCATTTTTAAATAACCTTATATCATGAAATTTATATTTTACTTTACTACAAAGGCAACTCAGGTATTCTGCAATTTTACAAAATTATAAGAATGGAGAGTGAAGGACATTTTAAGTATCTGATGTAAAGGTGGAAGCATACAAATTTTATGGAATAAAAGCACATTCAATAAAATGTTGGCATGGTTTCGATATTAAAAGAAGAAAAAGAAGAGTAGGAAGATGGCAGCCAATTAAATTGAAATCTTTCTAATTTTGGTAACTAAAGCCTATGTTTTACTGTTAAGTTTTAGTCAACATTGTATAAAAGAATCAAAAGGACTTTACACAAATTACACATAAACTACAGCCTGTTACAAACTCTATTAACTGATCCTTTTGGAGTTCTTATTCTAAATCTATATTTAATACTATGGCAAATGATATAAACATATCAGAAATTAATTTAGGTCCCTGAAGTTTTGTTACATTTTGGTTATAATGCAAGGTTTATAAAATGTTTAAGGCTACAAGCCCCAAAGGGATACAAGATTCAGGATAGATAAATCACCACAGGTTGGGACAATCTTCCCAAATGTGGACTTTATCCTATTTCTTAAAGAAAATGTGATGTTTTTTAGGGGACAACAGGAACTGGAGAGATTGATTAGCTAGATAATTAATGTGAGAAAGCTCAAGTTATGATTGAAGCACTGTAATCATTCATTTAAGTTTTGCTTAGAACCTTATTTCATGTAGTATATACTGACATTTTTCATTTGCTTTTTTAAATACATAGCATCACAGGTAGGTTGTTGTTTTTTTTTTTTAGTAATCTTTAATAAAAGTATCTCAATAAAAGGATATCTTTACTGTTGAATGATGGAATACAAAATTAAAATTAAATAATAACAAAGTTTATTATCTTAGTATATGATAGTTATCTATCTATTTATCTATCTTCTGACTTTTTTATTTTCCTTTAATTATGGCAGAATCCAGTGCTAGGTTTCCTTTTCACACTCACCTTAAGAGATACACACATTGTGTGTTTTAACAAAGTAGTCTGAAGAAAGGTAACTAAAGATGTTTATTGTTAAAAAGGAAAATATACTTTTCTTTGTGGTAAGTTCCTTCAGCCATGTCCAACTCTTTGAGAGCCTATGGACTGTAACCCACCAAGCTCTTCCATCCATGGGATTCTCCAGGCAAACATACTGGAGTGGGTTTCCACACCCTCCTCTAAGGGATCTCCATGACATAAGGACTGACTACATATCTTTTACATCTCCATCACTGGCTGGCAGGTTTTACCACTAGCCTAACTTGGGAATCCTGTCCTTTGCTTTAGATTAAGCCAGTATGAATAATTGGTATATTAATACAGAGAATATATATTCATATTAACTTATGCTGTTTCCTTGTAGATTTCCTTGCTAGTATTTTTTAGGAAATTCTTTCTTTTTTTTTTTTTTTCTGAATCTTGGAAGGAAAATTTAGTTGCAAAATCAGGAAAGTGTTTATTTTGTAAGAATAAAAGGTTAAAGATTAACATAAAGGTATTATTGGTTTGAAAGAAGAGAAGCTAATTTGTAGAGTCCAAGATAAGCATTACCATTTTACAACAAGGAGAGGGACAATCACGACCTCAGCACTAAACTTTATCTTTACCTGTGGCCATAGACATGGAAAGACAGACTGGTTCAAAATTGGGAAAGGAGTACGTCAAGGTTGGATCTTGTCACCGTGTTTACTTTACTTATGTGCAGAGTATGCCATGTGAATTGCTGGGCTAGATAAATTATAAGCTTGAATCAAGATTGCTGGGAGAAATATCAACAACCTCAGATTATATATATGCTATCACCTTAATGGTAGAAAGTGAAGAGGAACTAAAGAGCCTCTTGATGAAGGTGAAAGATGAGAGTGAAAAAGCTGGCTTAAAATTCAGCATTCAAAAAATTAAGATCATGGCATACAACCCTATCACTTTGTGGCAAATAGATGGGGAAAAATGGAAACAGTGACAAATTTTATTTTCTTAGGATTTAAAGTCACTGTAGATAGTGACTACAGTCTAGAAATTAAAAGACACTTGCTCCTCGGAAGGAAAGCTATGACAAATCTAGACAACATATTAAAAAGAAGAGACATCACTTCGCCAACAAAGGTCTGTGTAGTCAAAGCTATCTTTTTTCCAGTAGTTATATACAGATGTGAAAGTTGAACCATAAAGAAGACTGAGTGCCAAAAAACTGATTTTCAAACTGTATTGCTGGAAAAGACTCTTGAGAGTCCCTTTGCCTTTAAGGAGATCAAACCAGTCAATCCTAAAGGAAATCAATCCTGAATATTCACTGGAAGTTTTGATGCTGAAGCTCCAATATTTTGGCCATGTGATGCAAAGTGCTGATTCATTAGAAAAGACCCTGATGCTGGGAAAGATTAAGGGCAAGAGAAAGGGATGACAGAGGATGAAATGGTTGGATGGCATCATCAACTCACTGGACATGAGTTTGTGCAAACTAAAGAAGATAGTGAAGGACAGGGAAGCCTGTCATAATGTGGTCCATGGGATCTCAGACAGTCGAACACAATTTGGTGACTGAACAACAATAAAATAGTCTTATCTTTGGCTAATGGTGAGTCATTCTTGTAAATAAGGTGTCCAAAAAATATCAATTTTATAAAGCAAAATCCTGAAAATGTCAGCCTCAGCATGATTGCCTGTAGTACTGTTAACTTTGCTACTGATCATTTTGTTGTTATTCAAATCCAATCCAGTAAGGATATTCCTAGTAATTTTGAAAATTTCAATATTCAGTACAAACTATAGTTGCCGGTAAAGAGAATAACCATAAAATTTCATCTTTATCAAACAATTATTTTAGGTCTATTTGTTGTTCAGTTTCTAAGTCATGACCCAAACTTTGTGATCCAATGAACTGCAGCACCCCAGCCTTTTCTGTCCTCCACTAACTCCACAGTTTGCTCAAATTATTGAGTCAATGATACTCTCTAGCCATTTCATCCTCTGTTTCCCCCTTCTCCTTTTGCATTCAATCTTTCCCACATCATTGTTTTTTCCAGTGAGTCGGCTCTTTGCATTAGGTGGCCAAAGTACTGGAGCTTTAGCTTCAGGATCATTCCTTCCAAGGTATATTCAGGGTTGATTTCCTATAGGATTAACTGATTTGATCTATCTATAATAATTGGTAAAGGGCATGAGGAATGTTAGAATAATTTTGAGTAATATTATTTCAGAAATTTCCAAAACTTCCTAGTATTTTTATTTCTTTCTCCCAAATTCTGAAGATATCTATCTGAAGGAGAAGATTGTAAGATTTACAATCACTATCACTTTGAATCTGAGTTCACAGGAACCACTGTAAATAAGAAAACTTAAAAACTATTCTTTACAGAATTTCTAAAGGTATTTTTCTGTGCATCATGGTATCATTCTTAGATGAAATTTTTTTTGATTCAATTTGAGCTAATACCTGTGATTTGGTGAAATAAAGTGTATTTGTACAAACATGCAAATATGGATTGGGTTGATTTTTTTATCTCACTGCTTTTTGTGTATTGTTCCAATGCCTGAGTATCAACATACTCAAATTCTATGCCATCTTCATTTAATTAAAATAATTTGAAGACGTAAGGAATAGTTTAATTTAGCATGGGATAAAAATATTTTAAAGTTTATTTTAAATGTAAGTTTCTCAATTGTCTCTTTTGAACTTTCAGTATTTTCATTCATACCTTATATAAAATAGTTTTAAGAAACGGCTATATGGCAAAAACCACCATGATATTGTAAAGTAATTAGCCTCCAATTAAAATAAATAAATTAAGAAAAATTATGCAGTAGTTTATACTGAAAGAAAAACTTCTAAGAATTATAATAAGCAAAATACATTTTCATAATAGTATAAAAATGATTTATCACTCAAATAAAGCTACATTTAATACTTTTGCTTGTCTTATGGAAACTGACACATCACTTTTTCTTTCACATTTTTGTTTTCCATTTTGGTTTGCTTCCCCTGAAGCAATCTGCTTTCAGAAGAAGGTCAGGAAGGAAAAATTCTCTCTGCAGCATCATTCTGATTTCAAATCTAAAATTGCATCTGCCCTGGATTTTAGAAAACACTTTTAACTAATGAAATGCTTCCTCTATTAAGTTTGTTCTGATTCTATGGTTGCCTTTCCATAGAAATTTGAGAAACTGAGTCACAGGTGACACTAAGTGATAGTTAAACTTTTTTTTAAAAATCCTTAATTGATTTCAGGTTTTTAACAATATTACAATTAAAAAATAGGAACCATTTTTTTAAAAGTCAATAAAACATCCTGAAATATGATTCAGTAAGTCAACATGGCTGTTTGACTTGCTATTAAATCAAATGACTACTTTATATGATTCACATGTTACTTTCTTAATTTCATCTACTCAAAACTAATTACTTGCTTGAAGAGTGAAGAAACAATCATTTACATGTATGTTGTACAAAAAAGAGCTCATGAAACTTCAATAAATTGAAGCTTTATTGTTCTGTAGGAAATCACAGAGCAAGGAACTGGCCATAGACATGGGTTAAGCAGCTGTTCAGATTGCCTTAATGGGAGAAGTCAAGGCTACAGTGCCATTTATCTCAAATCACCACGAATGATTCCTGATATAAATGGTAAATGTAAAAACACCATTTCCCTGTATAAAAAAATTAACATATCCAAAATAAAAATACTGCTTAGAAGCACTGAACTTTTTTTTTTTTTTTTTTGAAGATATTTGTAGTGTATAAGAACAGATGGGTGACACAGTTATGTACACAACCATCAAAACTACCCAGATGGGTAGTCATGAAAAAAGGAAGGTCAGAGGAAAATGGGAAGTAAAAAAGTGAATATCATAGGGCAGTTTACTAAAAAAGTGATTTATTTTACTTCCTAAAGTTTAAAAGTAATACCAAGAAGTCTTTTCATGCAAAATAGTCATGGCATAAGGTATCAAAAGCAACTAAATTTTTTTTAGTGTTGTTCAGTCCTAAGTCATATCCAACTCTTTGTGACCCTGTGGACTACAGCATGCCAGGCCTCCCTGTCCTACAACATTTCTCAGAGTTTGCTAAAGTTCATATCTATTCAATTAGTGATGCCATCCAACCATTCCATCCTCTGTCACCCTCTTCTCACTCTGCCTTCAATCTTTCCCAGCATCAGAGTCTTTTCCAATGAGTCAGCTGTTCTCATCAGGTGGCCAAAGTATTGAAGTTTCAGCTTCAGCATTAGTCCTTTAAATGATTATTTAGAGTTGATTTGCTTTAGGATTGACTGGTTTGGTCTCCTTACTGTCGATGGGACTCTCAATTAGCCTCCAATTAAAATAAATAAATTTATATTAAAAAAAAAAGAGTCTTCTCCAGAACCACACTTTGAAAGCCTCAGTTCTTCAGCACTCTGCCTTTACGGTCCAACTCTCATATCAGTACCTGAATACTAGATTGACCATAGTCTAGACTATACAGACTTTTGCTGGTTAAGTGATGGTTTTGAGAGTTTTCCTTCAGAAAATCAGTCGTCTTCTAATTTCTGGCTGCAGTCACAATCCAAAGTGATTCTAGAGCCCAAGAAGAGGAAATCTGTCACTGCTTCCACTTTTTCCCCTGCTATTTGCCATGAAGTGACAGGAGTGGATATCATGGTCTTAGGTTTTTTTTTCTAGTTTTAAGCTGACTTTTCACTATTCTTTTTCACCTTCACCAAGAGGCTCTTTAGTTCCTCTTCACTTTCTTCCATTCGAGTGGTATCATCTGCATTACTGAGGTTTTTGATCTTTCTCCTGGCAATCTTGATTCCAGTTTGTAATTCATCAGGTCAGGCATTTTGCATAATGTGTTCTGCATATGAGTTAAATAAAGAGGGTGACAATATATAGACTTGTCATACTCCATTCTCAATTTTGAACCAGTCAGTTGTTCCATATAAGGTTCTACCTGTTGCTTCTTGACCTGCATACAGGTTTCTCAGGAGACAAGATGGTCTAATATTCCCATCTGTTTAAGAGTTTTTCACAGTTTGTTATTATCCACCAAGTCAAAGACTTTAGCTTAGTGAAGGAAACAGAAGTACCTGCTTTTCTGGAATTCTCTTGCTTTCTGTATGATTCATCAAATGTTAGCAATATGATCTCTGATTCCTCTGCCTTTTCTAAACCCAATTATACATTTGAAAGTTCTCAATTCAGGTACTACTACTAAAGTCTAGCTTGAAGGATTTTGAGCATAACCTTACTAGCATGAGAAGTGAGCAGAACTGTTTGGCACTTGATTATTCTTTAGTACTGCTTTTCTTGGAAATTGGGATGAAAATTGACATTTTCCAGTCCTGTGACCACTGCTGAGTTTTCCAAATTTGCTGACATATTTAGTAAAGTACTTTAACAACATCATCTTTTAGGATGTTAAATAGCTCTGCTGGAATTTCTCCACCTCCACTAGCTTTATTGGCAGTAGCACTTCCTAAGGCCCACTTGAACTCACATTCCAGGATCTTCACCTCTAGGTGAATAACCACACTATTGTGGTTATCCAGGTCATTAAGATCTACTTTTGTAGAGTTCTTCTGTATATTCTTGCCATCTTTTCTTGATCTCTTCTGCTTCTTTTAGGTCTTTAACATTTCTGCCCTTTATTGTGACATTTTTGTTTGAAATGTTTCTTTGATGCATCCAATTTTCTTGAAGAGATCTTTCATCTTTCCTCTTTTGCTTTTTCTCTATTTCATTGCATTGTTCATTGAGGAAGGCCTTCTTGTCTCTCTTTGCTATTCTTTCAAACTCTGAATTTAGTTGGGTGTACCTTTCCCTTTCTCCTTTGCTTTTCATCTCTCTTCTTTCCTCAGCTATTTGTAAAGCTTCCTCAGACAACCACTTTTCCTTATTGCATTTCTTTTTCTTGGGGATGGTTTTGGTCAGTGCCACCTGTACAATATCACAAACCTCTGTCCATAGTTTTTTATGCACTGTGTTTACCAGATCTAACCCCTTGAATCTATTTGCCACTTCCACTGTATAATCACAGGTGATTTGATTTAGCTTGTACCTGATTAGCCTAGTGGTTTCCCTGATTTCTTTAGCTTAAGTCTAAATTTTGCTATAAGGAGCTGATGCTTTGAGCCACAGTCAGCTCCAGGTCTTGATTTTGCTGACTGTATACAGCTTCTCCATCTTCAGATGCAAATAATGAGATCAATCTGATTTTAGTATTGGTCATCTGGTGATGTCCATTTAGTTATCTCTTGCGTTGTTGGAAAAAAAGATGTTTGCTATGAACAGTGTGTTTTCTTGGCAGAATTCTGTTAGTCTTTGCCCTGCTTCATTTTGTACACCAAGGCCAAACTTACCAATTATTTCAGATATCTCTTGGCTACCTACTTTTGTATTCCTATTCCCTATGATGAGTAGGACATCTTTTTTTGTGTGTGTGTGTGTGTTAGTTCTAGGAGGATTTGTAGGTCTTCATAGAAGTGATCAGCCTCAGCTTCTTTGGCATTGGTGGTTGGACATAGACTTAGATTATTGTGATGTTGAATTGTTTGCCTTGGAAATGAACTGAGATCGTTCTACTATTTTTGAGGTTGTACCTAAGTACTGCATTTCAGACTCTTGTTGATTATGAGGGTTATTCCATTTCTTTTATGGGATTCTTGCCCACAGCAGTAGATATAATCATCATCTGAATCAAATTTGCCCATTGCACACATTTTAGTTCACTGATTCCTAAGATGCTGATGTTTACTCTAGCCATCTCCTGCCTGACTCTATCCAATTTACCTTGATTCATGGAACTAACATTCCAAGTTCCTATGCAATACTGGTTCTTAGAGCACTGGATTTGCTTTCATCACCAGACATATTCACAACTGAGCTTTGAGCCATCTCCTTCATTCTTCCTGGGGTTATTAGAAACTGTCCTTTGCTCTTCCTAGTAGCATACTGGACACCTTCCAACCTGGGGGACTCATGTTTT
Source organism: Budorcas taxicolor (assembly GCF_023091745.1). Classification (NCBI taxonomy): domain Eukaryota; kingdom Metazoa; phylum Chordata; class Mammalia; order Artiodactyla; family Bovidae; genus Budorcas; species Budorcas taxicolor. Next base: position 2,866,876 of record NC_068924.1, on the reverse strand, counting down.
TGCATCATATATTTTTGCTTTTTTATACAGTTCATGGGGTTCTCAGGACTTCCCTGGTGGCTCAGATGGTAAAGTCTCTGTCTACAATGCGGAAGACCTGGGTTCGATCCCTGGGTCAGGAAGATCCACTGGAGAAGGAAATGGCAATCCAAGCCAGTACTATTGCCTGGAAAATCCCATGGACAGATGAGCCTGATAAGTTATAGTCCATGGGGTCACAGAGAGTCAGGCAGGACTGAGCGAATTCACTTTCACTTTCACTTTCATGGGGTTCTCATGGGAAGAATACTGGGATGGTTTGCCATTCCTTCTTTCCATGGGCCATTTTGTCATAACTCTCCATTATGACCTGTCAACCTTGGGTGGCCCTGCACAGCATGACTAACAGCATCATTGAATTACACAAGTCCCTTCAAAATGACAAGGCAGTGGTCCATGAGGGGGAGCTTTTTAGGTGTATGTAAGAAAAAAAAAATATCCCTGTTAGTTGCCCATAGGATACCTCACATTGTCCAGATAACATATAAGGATGTTCTTTGCCATTGCTTTTGCAGACCACTTTTCAATGCACTCTGGAGTGTACTCATATCATGATCCTCAAGGCTCAAGAAACCATTTACTTAGCTAATAAACCATAGCTATGCTGTATCTTTATCTCTACACACTAGCCCCTTGTAATTGCTAGAGTAAGAACTAGCTTATTTAAAAATATAATCTTGACTACTAAGTGATTATAAGGTTAGAGAAACTCTCCCCCTCACATGCACTTTTCAGTGTTTTCCTTAGCGACTAGAAGCTTGGGCTGGGTAATATTAGCCAAATTATCCAATCTTTGTCATTCCAAGTTTCTTCATTTATAAAATAAGTGTAATACAATTTCTTTATGAGACCATTATGAAGATTCATTAAGATAAATTTTACAAAATATTTATAATAACATCTAGTCTATAGTAAACACTCAATAAACATTTAAGAGTTACTGTTGTGTTGTTCAATTTGCTGTTGTTATTGTCCCCAATGAGCACATATTAACAGTGGAGGACTGAAGATAAAATCCTACATCATAAATTTTCCAAATGGCTTGTATTTAGTTATTCATTTACGTATCCCTAGTAGGTGGATGGTGTTTCACACATTCAGTGCATTCTCAGTAAGTATTCTTTCAGAACTTTACTGCTGAAGCTATAATATAATGCAGATTGTAAATATTTTAAATCAGTTAGGAAGAGAAGAATGATTGTTTCAAGACTGAAACAAATGAATCTGTCCCCAAGATGTGTGTCTGGGAATGAACTAATAATTATGGCTCTTTGGGAAGTCAATGGGAAGCCCAGGGTCTGCTATTTCATCTGTGTTAAGGGTTGATATTATTTTCTTTTTCTCTCAGAGCATAGGGAGTTGAGCTCCCATGGAAGGTGAGGTAAGTAGAATTGGAAGGGTGAAGACAACACAAAAGCAACCTACAGAGTTCTAAATTAAAGGCAATAAAATATCCATTACTGAAGATGTTCAAGGCTGTTTTATCTCATTTTTGGCAAAGGATAAGATGCACATTTTATTATCTCAATGACCATGAGTAAACAAGTGTCTGTTCTTTGTGAATGGAAAATTATTACTGTTTCTACAAAGAAGCATCTAGGCCAGTTTGTCTTCTGCTTAATGCTACAGACAATAACTAGGCAAATTAAAAAAAAATGTGCATACACTGAAATAATGTACACTTTCCACCAGATGCTGAGACATAGAAAGGGCATCAGATTATCTGTCAAAAGCTATCAACGAATAGTTAATACCCAAGAGTGAAACTATAAGTAATAACTGACTCCTCCACTTCTACCTGTGTATCTCAAGAAAGTTTTCTTTGAGGGGGAAAGTTTTCTCATATGTAAAATCGAGAAAAATAAAATATATATCTCACTAGGATTTTTGAAGATGATTTAATCCTTGTAGAACCTTTACAACAGTGATAAGGTCTGTGTTAGCACCCAAGTAATAGTAAAGAGCTTTTACTCTCCCAAGGAAAAACCACCTCATAGGCATTGATTATTAAATGTCAACAAATCAGATAATTAGCTATGTCTCTTACTTATTCACACTTCAGGAATACTTGCTAAATGATGTTGCACTGCAGGTCTTATTTCAGTTCAGTTCAGTCACTCAGTCATGTCCGATTCTTTGCAACCCCATGAATCACAGCACACCAGGCCTCCCTGTCCATCACCAACTCCCGGAGTTCACTCAAACTCAAGTCCATCGAGTCAGTGATGCCATCCAGCCATCTCATCGTCTGTCATCCCCTGCTCCTCCTGCCCCCCAATCTCTCCCAGCATCAGAGTCTTTTCCAATGAATCAACTCTCACATGAGGTGGCCAAAGTATTGGAGTTTCATCTTTAGCATCATTCCTTCCAAAGAAATCCCAGGGCTGATCTTCTTTAGAATGGACTGGTTGGATCTCCTTGCAGTCCAAGGGACTCTCAAGAGTCTTCTCCAACACCACAGTTCAAAAGCATCAATTCTTCGGCACTCAGCTTTCTTCACAGTCCAACTCTTACATCCATACATGACCACTGGAAAAACCATAGCCTTGAGTAGACGGACCTTTGTTGACAAAGTAATGTCTCTGCTTTTGAATATGCTATTTAGGTTGGTCATAACTTTCCTTCCATGAGTAAGCATCTTTTAATTTCATGGCTGCAGTCACCATTTGCAGTGATTTTGAAGCCCCCCAAAATAAATCTGTTCTTTTATCTCAATTTTCAGGTTAAGTTTGAGAAACTATTCCTGAAGTGGGAGACTGATGAATTTTCAGTTTCTTCCACATCTACATGTTCTAAAGCAATGCCTTCATGCAACTCACCCAGCCCTGCTGAAGAGGAGGATTTAATTTTGCAGATGACAACTATAAGCATAACAGTAGATTAATTTTAAGTTATCACAGTTTACTTTTAATAATCCTTGAAAGTGGAAGTGAAAATCGCTCAGTTGTGTCCAAATTTTTGCAACCCCATAGACTATAGTCCATGGAATTCTCCAGGCCAGAATACTGGAGTGGATAGCCTTTCCCTTTTCCAGGGTATCTTCCCAACCCATGGATTGAAACCAGGTCTCCTGCACTGCAGGTAGATGCTTTACCAGCTGAGCCACAGGGAAGCCCTAATAATTCTTTGAGAAAAACATAAAAACACAGACTCACAAAGGTGAACAGGACTTTATTGTCACAGAGTTCAAAATTCACATTTAACACTTGGAAGAAATGTGTCTTCCTTTGAATTCTTTAAATAAACCCTTCCTTACCATTTTCAAAGCCTGAAATGGGAATCTTGGTCCTCAGACACTGCTGCCTGCTATAAAGGTTCCCGTGAACTTGTTCTGAGAAGGAGACAACTGAAGGTAATTCAGGACAATGTCATGATGTCCAATGCTTTGCCAAATATGTAGTGCTTCATCCAACTCACTCCAGCCATAGGTAGAATTTAACCAACACAGATGTGAAGCTTCTTGGGGTTCTAAAGAACAATACAATTAATGTAGATGTAAATCTCTTACTGACTTTTAATTATCTTGTATTTATTAATTTGTGACCTGAAATTAAAGTTTCTTCAACTTTACAATATCCATGTCAATATCTTTATCTATTTGCACTGGGTTCTGAATAATTGTACATCACACATGACAATGCTGAGGTTCTGCAGTTCAGATTTAGAATGACATGATGACAAATATAAAAGTAACTGGACATAATGCATTTAATTTGCTAATAGATGACAAAAATCAAATTTAGCATAGAGTAATTGCACATACCAGCATTCACAGAAGCCCCTAGTACACATAAGGCAGACAACTAGCCAGGGGGAATGTGGTGGCCCAGATAGTGCAAATGGCAATTTTGACCTGAGGTAAACAGGCAGCACACTGTCACATTTTAGATGACAGAACAAGAGGCTATCTAGGGCTATGGAGAATTTAGATTTTTCTAAACTATTCTCATGAACTTTTAGGCTTCCACAACTACTCAAAAGGAAGATATTGTCATCTGACTTTACCATCTTAAAAAAGAGAGAGATTGTAACATTACATACCTAGGAAATGGGAAAGGGGAATGTTATTATTGTTTTAAATATTAGTGTATTTGTACATTGCTTAAAAACAACAAAATATCTATGTGTATGTGCACAAAAGATACATATTGTAAGTCAAGTGTACTTTAATTATAAATAAATAAATACCAACTGCAAGAAAAAATGTAGAAGAAACTATAGCCCTTGCAAATGAAAAAAAGTCACATTTTCCCCCTTATATATTTAATATTTTCTTTTTACTTTTTAATTTCCAGGAAGTTGAGTTTACAATGCTCCGACATTTTCTTTAGAGATGAACTAAAGAATTCCAAAAACAAATAAAGATTGTTAGTTCTTTTAAAATGATGTAGATTCTTCTATATTCTCAATGAAGCCTTGAGCCTTAAATGACACTATATAAAAAAAAAAATCCTTAAGATAATGAAATACTAATCTTCAACAAAATACTATCAATGTATTGTACCATTTATAATTTGTCTATAATATTGTCAATTAGCTAGGACACAATCTAGTGTATCTAGCTTAGACAGAAATCCCTACATACTTCCTATGGTCCTTGGAAAGAGTTATCTTCATATTATTTTTTGATGGGAAAAAAACAAAACATCTTTTACCTAAGTAGGGCAGTGGGATTTGTTTCAAATCATTTCAAAATTTAATTCTAAACTAGGCTACTTTGCTATTCTCAGCTCAAAGCAGACCCTTCTATTTCTCTGGAGTTCTCTTCCATTTCCATTACTTTTATAAAAGAAGTCCTATGATTTGCATGGTTTGGTTACCTGCCTTTGACTATTCACTTTCTGATCAGAGACAGCTGACTTCGGTGCTCAGTTCAGCTCAGTTTAGTCACTCAGTCGTGTCCGACTCTTTGCGACCCATGAATCGTAGCATGCCAGGCCTCCCTGTCCATCACCAACTCCCGGAGTTCACTCAGACTCGTGTCCATCGAGTCCGTGATGCCATCCAGCCATCTCATCTTTGGTCGTCCCCTTCTCCTCCTGCCCCCAATCCCTCCCAGCATCACAGTCTTTTCCAATGAGTCAACTCTTTGCATGAGGTGGCCAAATTACTGGAGTTTCAGCTTTAGCATCATTCCTTCCAAAGAAATCCCAGGGCTGATCTCCTTCAGAATGGACTGATTGGATCTCCTTGCAGTCCAAGGGACTCTCAAGAGTCTTCTCCAACACTACAGTTCAAAAGCATCAATTCTTCAGCACTCAGCCTTCTTCACAGTCCAACTCTCACATCCATACATGACCACAGGAAAAACCATAGCCTTGACTAGATGGACTTTAGTTGGCAAGGTAATGTCTCTGCTTTTGAATATGCTATCTAGGTTGGCCATAACTTTTCTTCCAAGGAGTAAGTGTCTTTTAATTTCATGGCTGCAATCACCATCTGCAGTGATTTTGGAGCCCAAATATTCTCTGCTTACATATTAATTTTTCCAATCTTTGAGCCAGCTCAGGTATTGATGTAGCCTGCTTTCTCTACCATTTTAAAAATACATCTGGAATTGTTTGAACTTACTATTTCAGCTCCAAAGATGTTTTTCTTTAACAATAGCCATTTTTTTTTTAATGGATAAGGACAGAAAGCATGAATCTTTGAAACTGAAGAACATGATGTGCATACTTTAATAGTATTTTGGTAAGAATCTCTTAACTCATCTTCATTGTGTCTATGTGACATACTTACTTTGAAAAGAAGTTCGCAGACACATACTTTCATTTTGTTCAGCTTGTTCACTAAAATTCAGTTAAAACTTGGAATTAAGTTTTTTTTTCTTTACATACATACTCATATTTCAAGAAGAGCTTCCTAAAAAAAGGTGTTACTCCATTTCTCAAACCAGAACTACATTGAATGGAATTGTCCTTTTGATTGCTTGATCTGCACCCCAAATTCTATCATCAAACAAGAGGTGACTTTATATCCTACTTTCTTCAGACTTTTTCTACAGGATTTCTCAGAGAGAAGGTTTTCTTTCTACTTATTTACACACATTTCTCACTAAACATTCTCTACTCATGTTTACATTCATGGTCTTTGTCATATTGAAGCGAAATGAATGACTGTATTTTTTTTTGAAATGAATGACTTTAATAACACATTTATTTGTATATGCAAATATAAAATTTGCCACTTGGTTTTGTGACTTGTGTAGGCTTTTAATCATGTTAAACCACAGTTTCCTTGTTAACATGAAGGTAATAATGCCTTCTCAGTGTATCCCAAAGAATTTTGAGATTTAAGTAATTTAAAATAAGCCAAGACAGTTTTAAAATTGTATAATAAGATACAGATACAAATGACATAAGAATTAAATTATCATTCATATAGACTTGACTTCTCTTTTGCATTTAATGTTTCCTTTGTCAGAAGAACTTTTTTTTTTTTTGTCTTTCAAGTAAGGCATTGAAGTTCACGTTTCATGTATTGTTAAAGCCTGGCTTGGAGAATTTTGAGCATTACTTCACTAGCATGTGAGATGAGTACAACTGTGTGGTAGGTTGAGCATTCTTTGGCATTATCGTTCTTTGGGACTGGAATGAAAACTGACCTTTTCCAGACCTGTGGCCACTGATGAGTTTTCTAAATTTGTTGGCTTATTGAGTGCAGCACTTTCATAGCATCATCTTTTAGGATTTGAAGCAGATCAACTGGAATTCCATCACTGCCACTAGCTTTGATCATAGTGATGCTTCCTAAGGCCCACTTGACTTCACATTCCAGGATGTCTGGCTCTAGGTGAGTGATCACACCATCATGATTATCTTCGTCATGAAGACCTTTTTTATACACTTCTTCTGTGTATTCTTGCCATCTCTTCTTAATACCTTCTTCTTTTAGGTCCACACCATTTTTGTCATTTATCGAGTCTGGGTTTTCATGAAATGTTCCCTTGGTATAGCTAATTTTCTTGAAGAGATCTCTAGTGTTTCCCATTCTATTGTTTTCCTCTATTTCTTTGCACTGATCACTGAGGAAGGCTTTCTTATCTCTCCTTGTTATTCTTTGGAATTCTGCATTCAGATGGGTCTATCTTTCCTTTTCTCCTTTGCTTTTAGCTTCTCTTCTTTTCACAGCTATTTGTAAGGCCTCCTCAGATAGACATTTTGCTTTTATGCATTTCTTTTTCTTGCAGGTGATCTTGATCCCTGTCTCCTGTATAATGTCATGAACCTCCATTCATAGTTCATTAGGCACTCTGTCTATTAGATCTAGTCTCTTAAATATATTTCTCACTTTCACTGTATAATCATTAGGGATTTGATTTAGGTCATACCTGAATGGTCTGGTGGTTTTCCCTACTTTCTTCAATTTAAATCTGAATTTGGCAGTAAGGAGTTCATGATCTGAGCCACAGTCAGCTCCCAGTCTTCTTTTTGCTGATTGTATAGAGCTTCTCCATCTTTGGCTGCAAAGAATATAATCAATCTGATTTTGGTGTTGACCATCTGGTGATGTCCATGTATAGAGTCTTCTCTTGTATTGTTGGAAGAGGGTGTTTGCTATGCTCAGTGTGTTCTCTTGGTAAAACTCTATTAGCCTTTGCCCTGCTTCATTCTGTAATCCAAGCCCAAATTTGCCTGTTATTCCAGGTGTTTCTTGATTTCCATCGTTTGCATTCCAGTCCCCTATAATGAAAAGGATATCTTATTTTGTGTGTTAATTCTAAAAGTCTTGTAGGTCTTTATAGAACCTTTCAAATTCATATTCTTCGGCATTAGATGTTCAAGCTGGTATTAGAAAAAGCAGAGAACTAGAGATAAAGTTGCCAACATCTGCTGGATCATCAAAAAAGCAAGAGAGTTCCAGAAAAATATCTTTCTGCCTTATTGACTATGCCAAATTCTTTGATTGTGTGGACCACAATAAACTATGGAAAATTCTGAAAGAGATGAATACCAGACAACCTGATCTGCCTCTTGAGAAATCTGTATGCAGGTTAAGAAGCATACAGTTAGAACTGGACATGGAACAACAGACTGGTTCCATATAGGAAAAGGAGTACGTCAAGGCTGTATATTGTCACCCTGAATATTTAACTTATAGTCAAAGTACATCATGAGAAATGCTGGGCTGGATGAAGCACAAGCTGGAATCAAGATTGCCAGGAGAATATCAAAAACTTCAGATATGCAGATGATACCACCTTTATGGCAGAAAGTGAAGAAGAACTAAAGAGCTTCTTGACAAAAGTGAAAAAGGTGAGGAAAAAAGTGCTTAAAAGCTGAACATTTAGAAAACTAAGATCACAGCATCCAGTCCCATCACTTCATGGCAAATAGATGGAGAAACAGTGAAAACAGTGGCTGACTTTACTTTTCTGGGTTATAATATCACTGCAGTTGGTGACTGCAGCCATGAAATTAAACGACACTTACTCCTTGTAAGGAAAGTTCTGATCAACCTAGACAGCATACTAAAAAGCAGAGACATTACTTTGCCAACAAAGGTCCATCTAGTCAAGGCTTTGGTTTTTCCTGTGGCCATGTATGGATGTGAGAGTTGGACTGTGAAGAAAGCTGAGTGCTGAAGAATTGATGCTTTTGAACTGTGGTGTTGGAGAAGACTCTTGAGAGTCCCTTGGACTGCAAGGAGATCCAACCAGTCCATTCTAAAGGAGATCAGTCCTGGGATTTCTTTGGAAGGATGATGCTAAAGCTGAAACTCCTGTACTTTGGCCACCTCATGCAAAATGTTGGCTCATTGGAAAAGACTCTGATGCTGGGAGGGACTGGGGGCAGGAGGAGAAGGGGACGACAGAGGACGATATAGCTGGATGGCATCACTGACTTGATGGACGTGAGTCTGGGTGAACTCCAGGTGTTGGTGATCGACAGGGAGGCCTGGCATGTTGCAATTCATGGGGTTCCAAAGAGCTGGACACGACTGAGTGACTGAATTGAACTGAACTGAATATTCCATTATATAGATAGATAGATAGAGGTATAGATATAGATATACAGATATTGCAATCCTTATCCATTCATCTGTTCAAGGGCATTTGGGTTGTTTCATATCCTGGTTGTTAAAATAATGCTGCTATGAATGGTGTGGTGCATGCATCTTTTTGAATTAGTGTTTCTTTTTTTTTTCTTTTCAGTTATATACCCAGGAATGAAACTTCTGGGCCATACCCTCATTCTATATTTAGAGTTTTGAGGCTCTTCAGTACTATTTACCATAGTGGCTGTACCACTTAACATTCCATTCAGTAGTATATAAGGGTCTCTTTTCTCTATATCCTTATCAACACTTGTTATTTGTAGATATTTTGATGATAGCCATTCAGGCAAGAGTGAGGCAAAATCACATGGTGATTTTTATTTGAATTTCTCCAATGATTAGCAATATTTAGTATAGTTTCACCTGCCTGATAACCATCTATGTATCTTCATTGGAAAAATGTCTATTCAGGACTTTTGCCCATTTTAATACTTTTTTTGGTTTGTTTGCTTTATATTGAATTGTAAGAGCTGTTTATATACTTTGAATATTAATCCCTTATTTGATATATCATTTACAAATATTTTTGCTATTTCATAAGTTGTCTTATTTTTTCAGTGGTGTATTTGGTTGTGCAAATGCTTTTAAGTTTAGTTAGATTTCATTTGTTTGTTTTTGCTTTAATTTCTTATACTGATCAAAAAAAAAATAAACAAAACAAACACACAAACAAAAACACTCTTACTACTAATTATGCCAAAGAATATTCTGCCTGTTTTATTCTAGGAGTTTCCTGGCTTCTGCTCTTATACTTATTAGGCCTTTAATGCATTCAGTCTACTCATGATTTAAGGAGGAACTCATAGTTTTATTTTCGGAGAAGGCAATGGCATCCCACTCCAGTACTCTTGCCTGGGAAATTCCATGGATGGAGGAGCCTGGTAGGCTGCATTCCGTGGGGTCGCTAAGAGTTGGACAGGACTGAGTGACTTCACTTTCACTTTCATAGCTGTATTGTGAATGACATTTTCATTCAGGAAAATAATTTATATGTGAGAGAATAGATTTCATGAATGTATATTGGGACTTTACAAATTAATACAGAGCTTAATTGAAGAAAACAAGTGTCATAATATACTACAAAAATGTGGCACAAAATACACTTGTAACTGATATAATTAGGGGAATGTTTTTTACTTTGAGAAGGATTTCTATTGTGTGTATCATTAAAATGCCATAAAATTTAGTTTGAAATATTAAATCTGAAATTTATAAATGAGTTATTTTTAATATATTTGAATTAGAAATGGAAGTGCATCAATAATTGTTCAGTTACTTTTTTGTACTTATTGAAAACAGAATTTTTTTTTTTTTAATCTAGTAAGTCTCTAATTCTGCTGCTCACTCTTCTCCAGACCTATTCTTTTCTACCACTTTAGAGAATAATATTTTGATGTTATACAGCTTTTGGAGATAAAAGTACCACCCCCTCAAAAAAAAAAAAAAAAGAGTCACAAACTTCTTAAGAATGTATAAAACAATATGTCTGCCAGAAAGGTGGAATGGGAGAAAAAGTGAGAAAAAAATTAGCTCAAAATTTACCTTACCATGCTCTCAAAGAAGAATTTTATTTTGTGACTATTTCACATCGACAAAGTTACTAATTTTAATTAATCTGCATTAGAAATCACCTCCCCCACGCCACCACACACACAAAATCAGGTTGGTCAATTCACTTGATTTTTTCAGACCTGAAAGTAGTTCAACTAAAGTTAAAATAGATGCAAATATGGACTTTTTATGACATTAGGTTAAGATTTTGTATTTCAGTAGCTCAGTGGTATCCAACTCTTTGCAACGCCATGAACTGCAATATGCGAGGCCTCCCCGTCCTCCACCATCTCCCAGAGTTTACTCAAACCCATGTCCACTGAGCTGGTGATGCCATCCAACCATCTCATCCTCTGTCATCCCCTTCTCCTCCTGCCTCCAGTCTTTCCCAGCATCAGGGTCTTTTCAGATAAGTCAGCTCTCTGCATCAGCTGGCCAAAGTATTAGAGCTTCAGCTTCAGCTCAGTCCTTCTAATGAATACTCAGGGTTGATTTCCTTTAGGTTGGACTGGTTTGAATTCCTTGTTGTCCAAGGGATTCTCTCAAGAGTCTTCTCCAACACCACAGTTCAAAAGCATCAGTTCTTTCTGGTCCAACTGTCACATCCATACATGACTACTGAAAAAAGCAAAGTTTTGACTATATGAACCTTTGTTGGTAAAGTAATGTCTCTGGTTTTTAATATGCTGTGTAAATTTGTCATAGTTTTTCTTCCAAGGAGCATGTCCTTTAATTTCATGGCTGCAGTCACCATCAGCAGTGATTGTGGACCCCAAGAAAATACAGTCTGTCACGTTTTCTATTGTTTCCCCATCTATTTGCCTTGAAATGATGGGATAGGAAACCACGGTCTTAATGTTTTGAATGTTGAGTTTTAAGCCAGCTTTTCACTCTATTCTTTCACTTTCATCGAGAGGTTCTTTAGTTCCTCTTCACTTCCTGCAATGAGGGTGATGTCATCTGCATATCTGTGGTTATTTATATTTATCTCTGCAATCTTGATTCCAGCTTGTGCTTCATCCAGTCTGGCATTTCACATGATGTACTCTGCATATAAGTTAAATAAGTAGAGTGACAATAGGCAACCTTGGCCTACTCCTTTCCCAATTTTGAATTAGTCCTTTGTTCTATGTTTGGTTCTAACTGTTGCTTCTTGACATGCATACAGATTTCTCAGGAGACAGGTACGGTCTTGTATTCCCATTTCTTTACCAATAGCACTACCTGGGAAGCTCAATATATTCTTTAAATATTCATTCAATGTACAATATTTCATTGTACAATATCTGCCCATCCATTCTTCCATTGACAAACATTTAGATTGGTTCTAAGTCCTGGCTACAGTATATAGTGTTGCAGTGTACATTGGAGTACAAGTATCTACAAATAAGGGTTTTCTCCAGGTATATGCCTAGGAGTGGTATTGTTTTCTCATATAGTATCCCTGTGTGTGCATGTTAAGTCATCTAGATTTTGTACAACTCTTTGTGACGCCATGGGCCTGCCAGAATACTCTGTCCATGGGATTCTCCAGGAAAGAATACTGGAGTGAGTTTGAATTGCCACGGCCTCCTTCACTGCATTTTCCTGACCCAAGGATTTAATCCATGTTCCTTACATCTCCTGCTTTAGCAGGCATGTTCTTTATCTCTAGAGTCGCCTGAGAAGCCTATGGCAGTTCTACTTCTACCGTTTTAAGGTATTTCCACACTGTTCTCCATATGGCTGTACCAATTTACATTCTGTTTAACAGTGTAGAAGACTTCCTTTTCTCCACACCCTCTCCAGCATATATTCTATAATTTTTTGATGATGGCCAATCTAACCATTATGAGGTGATGCTCATTGTAGTTTTGATTTGGATTTATCTAATAATTAATGATGTTGAACAACTTTTCTTATGCTTCTTGGCTTTCTGAGTGTCTTCATTGGAGAAATGCTATTTAGATCTTCTGTCTATTGTTGTATGGGTTGCTTGCTTTTTTGATACTGAACTGAATGAGTTGTTTGTATATTTCAGAGATTAAGCCTTTGTTATTCACTTCATTTGCAGATATTTTCTACCATTATGGGGTTATCTTTTTGTTTTGTTTATGTGCAAAAATTTTAAAATTAAAAGTTCAATTGCATGCCATTTGTTTATTTTTATTTTCATTACTCTAGGAGGTGGAACAAAAAAGATCTTTCAGAGTTTTATATTAGAGATCTTTCCGACTATATTTTCCTCTAAGAGTTTTATAGTATCCAGCCTTATATTCATGTCTTTAATTCATTTTCAGTGAATTTTTGTATATGGTGTTAGAGAATGTTCTAATTTCATTATTTTACATTTAGCTGTCCAGCTCTCCTAGTACCATTCATTGAAGATACTGTCTTTTTTCCATTGTGTATTCTTTCATTCTTTATCATAGATTAGGTGATCATAGGTTCATAAGTTTGTCTCTGGGCTTTCTATCTAGCTCTATTGATCTATATTTCTGTTTTTATGCCAGAACCATACTGCTTTGATGACTGCGTAGCTTTTTAGTATAGTCTGAAGTCAGGAAGACTGATTCCTCCAGCTCCTTTTTTCTTTCTCAAGATTGTTTTGCCTATTCAGTGTCTTTTGTGTCTTTTTACAAATTTTAAGACATTTTTGTTCTAGTTCTGGAAGAATTTGATAGGGATTGCACTTAATCCAGAGTATTTTGAGTAATATAGTCATTTTGACAATACTTATTCTCCCAATCCAAGAAGAATATCATATGTTTGTATTATCTTTGATTCTTTCTCCTTTTATCAGTATTTTACAGTTTTCTGTGTACAGATCTTTTGCCTCCTAAGGTAAGTTTATTTTTATTTTATTCTTTGTGATACAGTGGTAAGTGGAGTTTTTTCCTTAATGGAGTTGTTTCTGATCTTTCATTATTAGTGTATAGGAATGCAATAACATATATGCATTAATTTTGCATCCTGTACCATTATCAAATCACTGATGAACTTTAGTATTTTTCTGGTAGCATCTTTAGGATTTTCTATGTATAGTGTCAAGGACTCTGCAAAGAGTGGCAGTTTTACTTCTGCTTTTCCAATTTAGATTTTTATTATCATTTTTTTTTTCTCATTGCTATGGTAGGAACTCTTAAACTACAATGAATAAGACTGGTAAGGGTGGACATCGTTGTGTTGTTCCTGATCTTAGACGAAATGCTTTCAGGTTGTTCTTATTTTTATTTTTTCTTTACTGTTGAGAATAAGGAATTAATTCTTAACAGGTTATTTTCCAATGGCTTAACATAGAAAAAGTTAACAGAAATCTCTCAGTCTTCTCTGAAAGAGGCCTCTCTGCATATTTTAAAAACTGTTGACTGAGAGTCAAGCTTTTAACTAAGCAAGCATCACTGACAAAGGTCCATATAATCAAAGCTATTGCTTTCCCAGTAGTCATGTATGGATGTGAGAGCTGGACCATAAAGAAGGTTGCACACTGAAGAATTGCTGCTTTTGAACTGTGGTGTTGGAGAGTCCCTTGGACTGCAAGGAGATTAAACCAGTCAATCCTAAAGGAAATCAATTCTGAATATTTATTGGAACAATTGATTCTGAAGCTGAATCTCCAATATTTTGGCCACCTGATGTGAAGAGCCAATTCATTAGAAAAGGCCCTGATGCTAGGAAAGACTGAAGACAGGAGAAATAGATGACAGAGGACTAGATGATTGGATGGCATCACCAACTCAATAGACAAGAGTTTGAGCAAGCTCTGGGAGATGGTGAAGGACAGAAAAGCCTGGAGTCTGTAGTCCATGGGATCACAGTCAGACACGACTGGGTGACTAAACAAGAGCACCTAGAATATGACTGTAATCCTTTCCTGAGACCAGGAGGCCTTTGGGTATAGTCTTGTGTTCTTCCTCTTACCCATTCCAGGCATCTAGATTCTCCCTAGAAGGAGCTTTTGCATAAGCTTGGCTCTCTAACTTATACACTAGCCACCCAGAGGATGCACTTCTTGATTGACTGGCTCAAGTAGCCAGAGGAACTTCCATTCCCTGACTCTGAAGACCTGTAGCAAAGAAAGAAATAGTCTTAACCAATTATCCTTCAAGGCTTAGTGTAGATAGTCTTTCCCTGAAAGAATTATATCTGCATATTTTAAAATCACTGCCTGCTTAGGAAGTGTCTTCCAATCTAGGTGTTGTCTTCCTGTCTTCCAGTCTAGCTACTGATTGGGATAATCTCTTTTGGGATACTGACTTGAGTCGGCACAACCTCAAATACTGAGAACTATTAAACAAAGATGGTAACTTGAACTATCACAAAAGATTGAGAAAAAGTCAAGAGCTTGTGCTGGTCTGAAAAATAATATTCATCTTCTATATGAGACCATTCTTTCAAGACTGAAAGAAGTGGTTTTATATCTAATGTAGAAACAAATATAGATAAAGGAAAATGAACAAACAGAGAAGTATGTTTCAAACAAAGGAACATGATAAAACTATAGAAATAGATTTCAAAGAAATGGCCATAAATGATTTACCTGTTAAAGAATACAAAAGATAAAAGTACTAAGAATAATTGTAACTATAATAATTTGTTAATTAACTCAGAGGTAAAAATATAAAAATTGTGACATCAAAAACAAAATAAGAAGGGGAGTAAAATGCATACCTTTAGTATTTATTCTTAGTTAAGTTTATAACAAAATAAAGAAGTATAAATATAAGGTTTTTTGGAAGTCTTATGTTACCCACAAAGCAAAATTATACAGTAGATACAGAAGCAGAAAGACAAAATAATGCAAGCATACTACTACAGGAAATCATCAAATAATAAAAGAAAAAAGCATGTGAAGAAGAAAAGAACACTGAGGTTACAAAACAGCAGGTAAACAGTTTAAAAAATAGCAGTAGTAAGGTTATATCTATCAATACTTACTTTAAATGTAAATGGACTAAATTCTTCAATCAAAAGATCGAATGGTTGAATGGATAAAAAACAAGACTTCCTACAAGATGCTTGCTTCATGTTAAGGAGGCACATATTAAAATGAAACATTGTAAAAGATAATTCCATGTAAATGAAAGCCAAAAGAAAGCAGGAGGAGCTATACTTAAAAAACAAATGAAAAAGAATTTAAGCAAGGCTATACTGAGATTCAAAAAAGGTAATTATATAATGATAAAGGGTCAATCTAAAGATAAAAGAGGCTACATTTGTAAAGATGCATGTACCCAACATAGGAGAACCTAAGTATATAAAACAAATTAACAGACGTGAGTGGAGAAATATATGCAATACAATAATAGTAGGGGACTTCATTAATACTGCTTCCAACAATGGATAGATCATCCAAACAGAAAATCAATTAGCAAATATTAAACTATACCTTAGATCAAATAAGTTTTAGACTTTGATAGAATATTTCATCCAACAGCAGCAAAATACACATTCTTCAACTTTGTTCTCTTTTCTCAAGATTTCTTTTGACTATTCAAGATTCTTTGTAGTTCCATATAAATTGAAAGGATTAATATCCAAAATACAAAAATAAGTCCCTCATTTCTATACCAAAAGGAAAAAAAAAAAAAAAAAACGATTAAAAGTGAGCAGAAAAATTGAATAGATGTCTTTCTGGAAAAAAAGTATAAATAGCCAATAGGTAAATGAAAAGGTGCTCAATATCAGTAAACAACAGGGAAATGCAAATCAAAAGCTCAAATCAAAAGCACAAACCTCACATCTGTTTTAATGGCTGTTATCAAATGACAAGAGATAAAAAGTATTGGTAAGGGTGTGGAGAAAAGGGAATTATTGTGACTTGTTTGAAATGCACACTGACAATAGAAAATGGTATGGAGTTTCCTCAAACAACTAAAAATGGAACTAATCATACTTATGTCAAATTATCATTATGTACATTTTACACATCTTATAATTTTATGTTAACTATACCTCAACAAATCTGAAATTTAAAAATAACATGAATATTAATAACATCACAAAAACAAAACCCTGTCTCATATTGCTGATGTCGAACCCTTACTTTAATTCATTTTGCATCGTAGAGCTCTTACTTTAATTCTCTTTGTTTTAAGTTAATGTAGTTTAATATATACTTTCTGTACAGATCAATTCCATTAAATTCCAAGTTAAGAGTGTGGAGAAAAGATAATTCTTGTACGGTGCTGGTGAGTATGGAAATTACTACAGCCATTATGGAACATAGTGTAGAGGTTCCTCAAAAAATTAAATAGAACTGTTATGTGATCTAACATTTCCTCTTTTGGGTATATACCTAACGGAAATGAAATCAGTACCTGATAAGATACCTGAACTCTTATGTTCATTTCAGCTTTATTCGTGATAGCCAGGGCATAGAAACAACAACCTCAGTGTCAATGGATGACCAAAGAAATTATCAATTATGGTTGAATGAGAAGGAAATGGCAACTCACTCCAGTATTCTTGCCTGGAGAATCCCATGGACTGAGGAGCCTGGTGGGCTACAGTCCATAGGATCGCAAAGAGTCGGACACGACTGAGCGACTTCACTTTCACTTTCACTTTACCTTTTAAAAAAAGATCTTTACATTTGCCACAACTGTAAATGAAACTGGAGTGCATTATGCTAAGTGAAATGTCACACACAGAAAAGAAATACTGCATGACTTCATTTATACACGGAATCTTGACAATCTTGAATGTGTAGAAGCAGAGATTAGAACCATGTTTACCAAGGATGGAGAGGTGGGGAAAATGAGGAGATGTTGATCAGAGTAGATGCTTCGTGCTTGGTCACTCAGTTGTCTCTGACTCTTTGTGACCACTGGACTGTAGGCTGACAGGGCTTAGTCCAGAGGACTTTTTCAGCAAGAATACTGGAATTGGTTGACATTCCCTTCTCCAGGGAATCTTCCAGACCCATGGATCAGGCCCGTATCTCCTATGTCTCCAAAGCACTGTAGGTAGATTCTTAACCCACTGAGCCACCACAGAATATAAAACTGCAATTATATGGGAGTCTAGAGATCTAATGTACAGCGTGATGACTGTTAGTAATATTAAATTGCATATAGAAAACTGCAAAGTGTAGATTTCAGGTTCTCTTACCACACATACAAGAAATTGTAAATATATGACAAAACAAATATGTTGATTAGCTTGAATGCAGTAATTATTTCATTAACTATATGTATATTAACATAGGTTGCATACTTAAATACATACAACTTGTATTAAAAATAAAAAATAATATATTGTGATTTTGTTTTCAAATCTATGTCATAAGTTCATACTTAAAATGAAAATGGTTTTAAATTGTTTTAATAATGTTAAATCCAGTACCATGAATAACCTTTACATGATTTTGACTAACTGGCATAAAATGGTCATTCATCTGCTAAGTCTATACCTGTGGAGTATATGCTATCTGTGTAGTAGCTTACTTATAGTATATGTCTTTAAAAGTGTAATTTTAGTTTAGTATATTTTTGTTACACAATTTGAAGTACAAAGGAAAAAGGAATAAAAACAAAATAATGAGGTTCTCAATACAGCAAGCAAATTGGAAATTGACCAACTAAAAATAATTTCAGAATCAGCACTTATGATACACTTTAATTAAAAATCTCTTTAAATAAATTACAGTCTAAATATTTCACATAAAAAATATAGAAAACAACACTGTCTCACTAGAAAACAAAATAAAAAAATACTGATATATATATATATATATATATTTCATGCCTCATATTGGGAAAGAGTAGAATAAATCCACATTAATTTAACAGTAGCTTGTAACAATGTATTAGTATTTGTGCTATTATATTCTCTACCAATATTTTTATGAAAAATTTGTAGTTTAAAATTTTGTCTGCTGTAGTGATACAAAGATAAATACTTTTTTAAATGTTAACTTTCAATTTATTTTAAATATAAATTTATTTATTTTAATTGGAGGTTATATTGTAAAGTAATTAACCAAAAATAAATACATTTCAACTAATATTTATTTCTCACCTATTAATATTTTATTTCTTATTATCATTGGCTCATTAAATAATTCATCAAAAATATGAAAATATAGCTTTTTGATTTATTTACCTTTTATTTTTAAATAATCATAGATTCATAAGAAGCAATAAAAATACAAACAAAATGTAGATATCAGTGAAAATCTCATTGTAGGGAACTCCAAATTTCTGTCTCACTAATGAAAATAACAGATATTATCCAACTGGCAAAAACTGTTATATTAAAAATTTTTGGAATTTTGTATACTCCTCAAAACCTTACAGTAAATTGAGGAAATAACTTAATCTCGAGAGTTTGGTAACATTTTAGCTTACCTAGATCCCATCCCCTTTTTCTCAGCTTGGAAGTGGTCTTGAAGATTCTGGTCTACATCTCCAGTACGAGTGTCTAATGATAGAGGAGGTAGAAGGAAACTTTCTTAAAAGGAATTGTGCTTCCTCACTCTGACATGTCTGATGACTCCATGAGGGCATAGCCCATACGGTTTATTTCTATTTTGCATAACTCACAACTCTTCTAAGGATGAGAAAGCTACTCAATAACATTTTTCAAAATTATTTAAGGGCAAATGTAATAGCTGTTGCTGCAAATATTTTAAACAAGAGATAACCTTTGGAAAAGGTAATTGATTCATAGAAAGTTGCACATAGAATTACTCAACATGTCCACTCCTAGGCATTTCCAAAATATTTGAAATTATATGTTAAATGAAACAAACACTTATAAACAAATATTTATAGCAGCATTATTGGTAATAATCAAAAAGTTGCAACAAACCATCAATCATGTGATCAATAGATTTTCAGTTCAGTTCAGTCGCTCAGTCGTGTCCGACTCTTTGCAACCCCATGGACCAGAGCGTGCCAGGCCTCTCTGTCCATCATCAACTCCCAGGGTCCTCCCAAACCCATGTCCATTGAGTCAGTGATGCCATCCAACCATCTCATTCTCTGTCGTCCCCATCTCCTGCCCTCAATCTTTCCCAGCATCAAGGTCTTTTCAAATGAGTCAGCTCTTCGCATGAGGTGGCCAAAGTATTGCAGTTTCAGCTTCAACATCAGTCTTTCCAATGAACACCCAGACCGATCTCCTTTAGGATGGACTAGTTGGATCTCCTTGCAGTCCGAGGGACTCTCAAGAGTCTTCTCCAACACCACAGTTCAAAAGCATCAGTTCTTCTGCACTCAGCTTTCTTTATAGTCCAATTCTCACATCCATACATGACTACTGGAAAAACCATAGCCTTGATTAGATGGACCTTTCTTGGCAAAGTAATGTCTCTGCTTTTCAATATGCTGTCTAGGTTGGTCATAACTTTCCTTCCAAAGAGTGTCTTTTAATTTCATGGCTGCAATCACCATCTGCAGTGATTTTGGAGCCCAGAAAAATAAAGTCAGCCACTGTTTCCAGTTTCCTCATCTATGCCATGAAGTGATAGGACCAGATCCCATGATCTTAGTTTTCTGAATGTTGAACTTTAAGCCAACTTTTTTCACTCTCCTCTTTCACTTTTCTCAAGAGACTCTTTAGTTGTTCTTCACTTTCTGCCATAAGGGTGGTGTCATCTGCATATCTGAGGCTATTGATATTTTTCCTGGAACCACAAACACAATCTTGATTCCAGTTTGTGCTTCCTCCAGCCCAACATTTCTTGATATACTCTGTATATAAGTTAAATAAGCAGGGTGACAATATACAGCCTTGACGTTCTCCTTTTACTATTTGGAACCAGTCTGTTGTTTCAAGTCCAGTTCTAACTGTTGCTTCTTGACCTGCATACAGATTTCTCAAGAGGCAGGTCAGCCAGTCTGGTATTCTCATGTCTTTCAGAATTTTCCACAGTTTATTGTGATCCACACAGCCAAAGATATGGCATAGTCAATAAAGCAGAAATAGATGTTTTCTGGAACTCTCTTCCTTTTCCCCTGATCCAGCATATATTGGTAATTTGATCTCTGGTTCCTCTGACCGTTCCTAAAACCACACTGAACATCTGGAAGTTCACAGTTCATGTACTGCTGAAGCCTGGCTTGGAGAATTTTAAGCGTTACTTTACTAGTGTGTGACATGAGTGCAAATGTGTGGTAGTTTGAGCATTCTTTGACATTGCCTTTCTTTGGGATTGGAATGAAAATTGACCTTTTCCAGTCCTGTGGCCACTGCTGAGTTTTCCAAATTTGCTGGCATATTGAGTGCAGCACTTTCAGAGCATCAGCTTTCAGGATTTGAGACAGCTCAGCTGGAATTCCATCACTCCCACTACCTTTGTTCATAGTGATGTTTCCTAAAGCCCACTTGACTTCACATTCCAGGATGTCTGGCTCTAGGTGAGTGATCACACCATGGTGATTATCTTGGTC
Organism: Budorcas taxicolor; assembly: GCF_023091745.1. Classification (NCBI taxonomy): domain Eukaryota; kingdom Metazoa; phylum Chordata; class Mammalia; order Artiodactyla; family Bovidae; genus Budorcas; species Budorcas taxicolor. Next base: position 2,845,853 of record NC_068924.1, on the reverse strand, counting down.
ATGAAGATCTTTTTTTACAGTTCTTCTGTGTATTCTTGCCACCTCTTCTTAATATCTTCTGCTTCTGTTAGGTCCCTACCATTTCTGTCATTTATTGAGCCCATGTTTGCATGAAATGTTCCCTTGATATCTCTAATTTTCTTGAAGAGATCTCTAGTCTTTCCCATTCTATTGTTTTCCTCTATTTCTTTCCACTGATCACTGAAGAAGGCTTTCTTATCTCTCCTTGCTATTCTTTGGAACTCTGCATTCAAATGGGTATATCTTTCCTCCTCCTTCCCTTTGCTTTTTGCTTCCCTTCTTTTCACATATATTTGTAAGGCCTCCTCAGAAAGCCGTTTTGCTTTTCTTGGGGATGGTCTTGATTTTAAAAAGTTACAAATCTGTCCAATGCAATACTAGTTGGTCATTAAAAAAAGAATAATGTACACCATAGTATGGATGAGCCTTGAAAACCTTATACTGATGAAAGAATCTGGGCATAATAGTCCACATATGGTTCAGTTCAGTTCAGTCACTCAGTTATGTCCAACTCTTTATGACCCCATGGGCTGCAGCACACCAGTCTTCCCTGTCCATCAGCAACTTCTGGAGCTTGCTCAGACTCCTGTCCATTGAGATGGTGACCATCTCATCCTCTATTGTCCCCTTCCTCTGCCTTCAATGTTCCCCAGCATCAGGGTCTTTTCCAATGAGTCAGTTCTTCCCATCAGGTAGCCAAAATATTGGAGCTTCAGCCTCAGCATCAGTCCTTCCAATGAATATTCCGAACTGATTTCCTTTAGGATTTATGAGTTTTATCTCTGTGCAGCCCAAGGTTATCTGAAGAGTCTTGTCCAACATCATAGTTCAAAATCATTAATTATTGAGTGCTCAACTTTCTTTATACTCTGACTCTCACAGTTGTAAATGACTACTGGAAAAAACATAGCATTGACTAGATGAACCTTTGTCGGTAAAGTAATGTCTCCGCATTTTAACCTGATCTCTAGATTTGTCAGAGCTTTTATTCCAAGGAGCAAGTGTCTTTTAATTGCATGATTGTAATCACCATCTGCAGTGATTTTCGAGCCCAAGAAAGTAAGGTCTGTCACTTTTTCCACTATTTCTCCATCTATTTTCCATGAAGTGATGGGACCAGATGCCATGATCTTCATTTTTTGAAAGTTGAGTTTTAAACTAGCTTTTTCACCCTCCTCTTTCACCTTCATCAGGAGATTTTTTTAGTTCCTCTTCACTTTCTGCCATCAGGGTGGTGTCATCTGCGTATCTACAGTTATTGATATTTCTCACATATGGTATGATTCCACTTACAGGAAATATGTAGTATTGGCAACTCTTTAGAGACAGAAAGATTAGTTGCCACGACTGGGGAAAGGGGAAATGAGGAGTAACTGTTTAATAGGCAAGGAATTTCCTTTTAAGGTGACAATAATATTTTGAACTTAGATAGGGGTGATGGTCACCCAATTCTCTGAACATATTAAAAGCTACTGAACATACTAAAACTCAACATTTGAAAAACTAAGATCATGATATCTGGTCCCATTACTTCTTGGAAAATAGATGGGGAAAAAGTGGAAACAGAGGCAGATTTTATTTTCTTGGGCTCCAAAATCACTGCAGATGGTAACTGCAGCCATGCAATTAAAAGACCATTGCTCCTTGAAAGAAAAGCTATGACAACCTTAGAAAGCATATTAAAAAGCAGAGATTTCACTTTGCTGCCAAAGGTTCATATTGTCAAAGCTATGACTTTTCCAGTACTATGTGGTTTTTCATGTACAGATTTTGGACCATAAAGAAGGCTGAGCACCAATAAATTAACATTTTCAAACTGTGGTGCTGGGGAAGACTCTTGAGAGTTCCTTGGACAGCAAGGAGATCAAGCCAGTCAATCCTGAAGAAAATCAGTCTTGAATATTCATTGGAAGGACTGATGCTGAAGCTGAAGCTCCAGTACTTTGATCATCTAATGTGAATAGCCAGCTCTTTGGAAAAGACCTTGATGCTGGGAAAGATTGAGGGTAGGAGGACAAGGGGGCAACAGAGGATGAGATGGTTGGATGGCATCACCATTTCAATGGACATGAGTATGAGCAAACTCCCGGAGATAGTGAAAGACAGGGAAGTCTCTGTCCTTCAGTCCATATGGTGTGCTGCAGTCCATAGGATCCCAAATAGTTGGACATGACTTGCCTACTGAACAACAACAGCACTGAACTATAATCTTTAAAATAGTTAAAAGAGTGAATTTTGTTTTGTGAATTTTATCACATATGCATGTTCACACATACACACAAAAGTTGTTCTGGGCCATGGGTGGAAGTACAGGTTGTTCAGATGTGACTTCTGTGCTGTATTTCAGGGCAGTAGGGACACTCAGATACCATAGATCTTCCCTTAATTCTGTACCAATAAAGCCCCTTCCCCATAGCTTGTTCTTTTTGTTTCTATTACAGTGTGCAGTTCAGCATTTATTTATATGGTTATTTCATTTCTGTCTTTATCCACTATACACAATCTCTTCCAAGTTATTTAACACTGAGTTCTTATATTAAAATCTCAACAAGTACTCACTGAATAGAAGAATATAAAACAGGAGGGGAAAAAAATGCACCAAGAGATCCTGTGTATCCTTTATCCTTTTATTTGTTTTTTGCCAGTGGTAACATTTTGTGTAACTGTAGTACAATATTAAAATGAGAAAATTGACATTGACAGAATCCATAGTTCTTATTTTGGTTCACTAATCTTACATGCAGTCATTGTGTGTATGGCTCTACACAATTTCAATATATGTGATTTCAGTAACCACCATCACTATTATGTTAATGAATTGGTGTACTCTTGTAAAACTACATCCAACTCCCATTTCCCCATCTCTGTTCTTTGACAAAACTGGTCTGCTCTTCATCTCTGTATTTTGTTCGTATTCCAAGGATATTATAAAAATGGAATAAAATAGTATATAATCTTTGAGATTGACTTTTTTATTCAGCATAAATTTCTTGTGATCCACCCAAGTTGCTGTATTAATGGTCCATTCTTTTATATCACTGCATGGTGCAGATGTGCTGTTTTTATTTACTCATTTGCAGGTCAAAGAATACTTTCATTATCTCCAACTTGCTACTGTTATGAAGAAGCTGGTATAAGACTCATAAACAGGCTTTTGTGAGATCATAAGCTTCATTTATCTGGAAAAAGTGTCCAAGAAGGTCCAGTTTGTGATAGACATTGTTCCATGCATTTGAAAACAAATAGAATACTAGGGAAAAAAAATCAGCTGAAAGAAAAAATGAAAAGTATTATAGTGACTGCTTCCCTGGTGGCTCAGATGGTAAAGCATCTGCCTGAAATATGGGAGACCCGTGTTCGATTCCTGGGTTGGGAAGATCCCCTGGAGAAGGAAATGACAATCCACTCCAGCACTCTTGCCTAGAAAATCCCAAGGACAGAGGAGCCTGATAGGCTGCAGTCCATGGGATCGCAAAGAGTCGGACACGACTGAGCGACTTCACTTTCACTGAAGGAAAAAAAAAAAATCAGCTGAAAGAAAAAATGAAAAGTATTATAGTGGGATAAAAAAACATTTTTAGGAGGAAGACAAGCAATAAACAAATAAATATTTTTTTAAAGGTAATTGCAGATCATATTACATTCTGTGAAAGAAAACATCTGGGATGCAATGGAGAGATACTGGGTAGGATTCTAGATAGAGCACTCAAAGGGTAATCTAAGGGGACGCTAACAACTACTGGGACATATAACATATCTTATGATAGAAGCAACTCTTTAAATGTTTATTTAGTTAGATAATGCTGTAACTTCAAATACTTTCATGATACAGAAACTATATTATCAATAAACTGCCATCAATAGGAGCTATTACCGAGGTTCTTATTTGAGATAAGTTATACTTCAAACGGAGAAGGCATTAGCAACCCCCTCCAGTGTTCTTGCCTGGAGAATCCCAGGGATGGCGGAACCTGGTGGGCTGCCATCTATAGGGTTGCACAGAGTCGGACACGACTGAAGTGACGTAGCAGCAGCAGCATACTTCAAAGCCTAAAGTCTACCTAGTGAAAATCTTAGTTTTTCAGTTGTTCTGACTCTTTGAGACTCCATGAACAGTAACCTGCTAGGCTCCTCTCTCCATAGCATTCTCTAGGCAAGAATCCTAGATTGGATTGCCATTTCCTTCTCCAGGGTATCTTCCTGACCCAGGGACAGAACCTGGGACTCCCTCATTGGAAGCAGATTATTTACCATCTGAGCCACCAGGGAAGCCCAATCTACATAGAACATACATAAAGTAGGAACATATTGGCAAGAAAAGAAAAAAAAAACAACACCACCAAGTTGGGGAAGATGGTAACTTTTAGAAGAGCCTACTTACTCTTCTGTATAAATGTAATCATGATATAAAAAGATGGAATTATATCAGCAAATCTCTTTGAAGGCAGATTTCATGCTAAGACTTTAAGATTCAAGTCATTCATTAGTCTATTGTGGGGCTCTGTTTTAGAAATGTGTCTTATTTTCCAAACTGTGGAGGCAATAGTAAATATGATTCTTATCCTGCAATTTTGAACTTTTGGATGTAAAAATGTCCTTATAGAAATAGGCTTATAGTGGGTTGGGGGCTGAACTTAACTTTCTTATCAAGACACCTGAACATTTTCCTTATCATGACTAAATTTTAAACATATTTCTCCCTCACTATAGCACCCTAACCTCCCTTAGAGCATTTACTTTAGAAAACTTAAATTGTAGATTCTCATCTTTTCCTTGAAATTTAAATATTTTTTCCAGTCTCTAACCAGTTTTACTAACCAGCAATGTCTGTCTCAAAGACCTGGGAGTTATTTCTTTGAGAAAGGCAGTGTGTGGGCTTCCCTGGTGGCTCAGTGGTAAAGAACCCACTTGCTGATGTAGGAGACATGGGTTCTATCCCTGGTATGGGATGATCCTCCATGCTGCAGAGCAGCTAAGCCTGTGTGTCACAACTATTGAGCCTGTGATCTAGAGCCTCGGAGCTGCAACTACTGAGCCCACATGCCCAAACTACTGAAGCCAGTGCTCCACAATAAGAGAAGCTACTGCAATGAGAAACCCATTACTGTAGTGAAGAGTAGCCCACTTTTCTCCACAACTAGAGACAAGTCTGTGCAGTAAAAAAGAATCAGCACAGCCAAAAACAAGTAAATAAATGAAATTAATTTAAAAAGAAAGAGAGATAGTGCTCCATCAGTCAGTCTTGAGGAGAAGGAGGGAGCCAAAATTTCATGAGCACCAATCAGCAAACACAGATAACCTAATACATTCACCCATCTCTCCACTAACATCTCTCAGCACTTTTCCAGTAGTTCACTCCAGTGCTTAAAAATTATCCCTCAATATCTATCAATGGAGTTGATTTCAATCTTTCTCCCATATTGCAGTTAATTATTTTTTTGCCTATTTAACTGGTCTGGTGAAATTTGTATTTTGCAGTTCCTCAAGCAATATTCTGAATATAAGATATATTTAAGTTACAATCTATTGTTTCCTAAAGTTGCTTAGTACTTTCATGTTTATTAACATAGATTATTGACTATTTGAACAGTTAAATGTTGAATGAAGGAAGAGTCTGCACTGGAAAACTGGCATGCAAACCGGTTGGAGTTTAAGTTCATGGAGATTAATAAAGGTAGAATTGTCAGATAGAAATAATACGACAACTTAGGAAGGGACTTGGGTACCTTGAGACTAGGTAAGCAAGATAGGGGAAGAGTGGGCACTACACTGCAGAAAAGAGAGCAACAGAGTAAGGAATTTCACAGTACCAACACCAAATAATAGATTGAGAGTGGGTATGGGGGTGGTTCAGTTCAGTTCAGTCGCTCAGTTGTGCCGACTCTTTGTGACCCCGTGGACTGCAGCGCACCAGGCCTCCTTGTCCATCACCAACCCCTGGAGCTTGCTCAAACTAATGCCCATTGAGTCGGTGATGCCATCCAACCATCTCATCTTCTGTGGTCCCATTATCCTCTCACCTTTAATCTTTCCCAGTATCAGGGGCTTTTCAAATGAGTCAGCTCTTTACTTCAGGTGGCCAAAGTATTGGAGTTTTAGCCAAAGAGAAAGAGGTCCAAGCATATGTTTTAAACAAAGAGCAAAACTTAGCAAGAGTCTGTATATGGCATAGGACTCTAGCCACAAAAGCTATTCTTCCTTCCCAGGGAAGTTACTGACTCAGTCCCAGGCAAACAGAAATTATTACAGCTTTCATTTTAAGAACCAGTTCCTCAAAAGAGATATAATCCCTTTAGTGAAACCTATCACCATTCATTTATGTTTATACTTATGTTGAGCTTTTTTTTGTCTGAAATTATCTTCTCTACCCTTTCTTATCTATCCTTTACCCATTGTTTAAGATTCAAATCCTAGACCCTTTCTTTATTGTGTGTCTCTGAGTTAGTTGTTCCTACTCTGTTTTCTCTGTGCAACTGTCTGTTTCATATGCTTACCTTGAATATTAAAGAGCTGCCTTCTACCAGACTGTCTGCGCCTTAAGGTCAAGGACCATAATTTTATCTCTGTTTGTATCTCCAACGGCTGCACAGTTCTTGACACCTAGTTTCTGCTGGTAAATGTTAAACTGAGCATGGCAAAATGGACAAGAATTAGAACAAAAACTTCAGCTTAGTTTTAATATTATCTTTATCAACAAGTGAGAATTATTCCCCCTGCCTTTGGTTGTATTAGAATAGTTTTGACTAATAACAGATAATCAATTAACTTTTTTGGGGAAAGGAATGGAAAATTAGCACCTCAGAAGCTGAGTAGTTTGGGTTCATGTACCTTCTAGATTCTGGCCTCTCACTTACTTCCACCCTGTTTCTCACCCAAAATGTGGCTATATAAGCTTTTACCACAACTATATAGCTGAATCTGTTAGTTTTAATTTTAATTTGTTAATCAATGGGTTTTTCTTTGCTTTAATTTTTATTTTATATTGGAGCATAGTTGACCACTGACTCAATGGGCATGAATTTGAGCAAACTCCAGGCGTTAGTGAAGAACTGAGAATTCTGGCTTTCTGTAGTCTATGGGGTCACAAAGAGTTGGACACAACTTAGTGACTGAAAACAGCAATGAATAATGGATTAACAACATTGTGTTAGTGAGAGGGTAACACGCAGGAAGGCCAGAGGCCCCCAAGTGGCAGGAGGAAATAAACTGCAAGTGGTAGACTTATTTTTCCTTCTCTACACAAAATTAAAAGAGGTTTCTTTTAATTCTGTACTGAGGACACCTGGTTCTGCCCAAGCTAAACAATGCATTTTTCTAATGGAAATGTTTTTCTTAAGATATGTTAATGAAATTATGTGTTTGCTTTGGAATTTGCCTTTCTTTAAAATGTTTCCACCTAAGACTAATTTTTTTTTTAATCTTTTATCAAACATTGGGTTGATAATGACTCAACAAACCAGTATTCCTGTCAATTGTTTTATGGCTGGGGGATGACACAACTCATGCCATCCTATCTCACAAATACATATTGTGGGAGAGGGAACTTGTGAAACTCCCTCAGCCTTGAGGTGAGTCTTTTATCTGATTAATAGCTTCTAACAGACATAAAGCGCCTTACTAAAAACTAGCAAGGGGCATTCTTTTTGTCCCCTTATAGTGTCCAGTCAGAAGCTTTCCCTGTCTCTATGATTCTTTAATAGAACGTTGCTACACAAAAAGCTCCAAGTAGTCAAATCTCATGTCTGACCCCGGATGAAAATCTTCTCCTCTGGAGGTCATGAATCCCAGAGTAACACATGACTCACAGTAGCAACCTTTCATTTGTTGCAGGTATACAGCAAACTGGGCTTCTCCAATGGCTCAAACAGAGTAAAGAATTCACCTTCAATGCAGGACACACAGGAGGCTCCAATTTGATCTCTGGGTTAGGAAGATCCTTTGGAGGAAGAAATGACAAGCCACTCTAGTATTCTTGCCCATGTTCTATAAGGTAGGTCGTTATTGATTATCTATTGTAAATACAGCAGTGTGTACTTGTCAACTCCAAACTCCCAATCTATCCCTCCTCCCAACCCTTTCATCCCTGGTAACCATAAGCTCATTCTCTAAGTCCATGAGTCTATTTCTGTTTGTAAATAAGGTCATGCTCATTGCAGCACTGTTTATAATAATCAAAGCATGAAAGCAACCTGAGTATATCCATGAACAAATGAATGGATAAAGAAGATGTACATATATTAGAGAAAAAAATAGCAACCCACTCTAGTTCTTGCCTGGGAATGATACAATTGACTCAGCAATCACAAGGAATAAAATAATGCCATTTTCAGCGGCAGGGATGGACCCAGAGGTTATCATAACAAGTGAAGTCAGATAGAGAGAGACAAGAACCATATAGTATCACTCACATATGGAATAAAAAATATATTACATTTTTCTGTTTTTCATGACAACTTGATCTTTCAACTAATAACCTATCTGCCTAAAATGAAGATGCAGGTACAAGTACAAATAAAAAAGGTTGGCAGTGGTCCAGGCCCAAAGACAATTGTGTTCCTTTTAAATTTAATTTTGTATTTGAGTATGGTTGTTTTACAATGTTGTTTTAGTTTCTATTGTAGAGCAAAAAGAATCAGCAATGCAAATACATAAACCCCATTCCTTTTGAACTTCTTTCCCATTCAGTTTTCCACATTGCGTTAAGTAGAGTTCCTTGTGCTATACACTATTTTCTCATTATTTATCTAAATATAACAACAGACTGGATCCAAATTGGGAAATGAGTATGTCAAGACTGTATATAATCACCCTGGTTATTTAACTTACATGCAGAGTACATCACACGGAATGCCAGGCTGGATAAAGCACAAACTGGAATGAAGATTGCTGGGAGAAATGTCAATAACCTTAGAAATGAAGATGACACCACCCTTATGGCAGACAGTGAAGAGGAACTGAAGAGCCTCTTGATGAAAGTGAAAGAGGAGAGTGAAAAAAGCTGGTTTAAAACTCAACATTCAAAAAAACTGAGATCATGGCATCTGGTCCCATCACTTCATGGAAAATAGTTGGGGAAACAAAGGAAACAGTGACAAACTTTATTTTCTTGAGCTTCAAAATTGCTGCAGATGGTGATTGCAGCCATGAAATTAAAACACACAAGCTATGACAAACCTAGACAGCATATTAAAAAGCAGAGACATTACTTTTCTGACAAAGGTCCATCTGGTCAAAGCTATGGTTTTTCCAGTAGTCATATATGGATGTGAGAATTGGACTATAAAGAAAGCTGAGCACTGAAGAACTGATGCTTTTGAACTGTAGCCTTGAAGACCTTACGAGTCGGACGTCAAGGAGATCCAACCAGTCCTTCCTAAAGGAAATCAGTCCTGAATAGTCATTGGAAAGACTGATGCTGAAGCTGAAGCTCCAATATTTTGGCCACCTGATGGGAAGAACTGACTCATTGGAAAAGACCCTGATGCTGAGAAAGATTGAAGGTGGGAGCAGAAGGGAGTGACAGAGGATTAGATGGTTGGATGGCATAACCAACTGGATGGACATGAGTTTGAGCAAGTTCTGGGAGTTGGTGATGGACAGGGAATCCTGGCATGCTGCACTCTGTGGGGTCGCAAAGAGTCAGATGTGACTGAGTGACTGAACTGAATATATCTATTTAGATAACTAATGAGACAGTCACCTTAAAACCATTAATTAGGATGAAAAACAAGATTTACTGCAATCTTATATCATATTATTTAAAAAGAGGTAATAAACTAATTTGCTTCTCTGAATAGCTGCTGTAGATAGGAATTATCTCTGTAGTTTGAAAAAAACATTTTGTATGTAACAAAAACTACTTATTTGAAATTTTTGGTTCCTTATAATTTCATTTAATAATATAAAGCATTAAAAAGCTTTATTTATTATTATTATTTATTTAGATATTTATTAGTCAATAAGTTTACTTAGTTCTTTGTATAAGATGCTACACTTCTTTTTTTTTTTTTTTTTTTTTTCATTCACCTAGAGTCAGACATCTTGGAGTATAAAGTCAAGTAGGCCTTAGGAAGTATCACTATGAACAAACTTAGTGGAGGTAATAGAATTACAGCTGAACTATTTCAAATCTTAAAAGGTGATGCTGTTAAAATGGTGCACTTAGTATTCCAGCAAATTTGGAAACTCAACAGTGGCCACAGAATAGGAAAAGGTTAGTTTTCATTCCAATTCCAAAGAGGGCAATGCCAAAGAATGTTCAGACTACAGCACATTTGCACTCATTTAACATGCTAGATTGCTGGGAGAAATATCAATAACCTCAGATATGCAGATGACACCACTCTTATGGCAGAAAGTGAAGAGGAACTAAAAAGCCTCTTGATGAAAGTGAAAGAGGAGAATGGAAAAGTTGGCTTAAAGCTCAACATTCAGAAAACGAAGATCATGGCATCCAGTCCCATCACTTCATGGGAAATAGATGGGGAAAAGTAGAAACAGTGTCAGACTTTATTTTTGGGGGCTCCAAAATCACTGTAGATGGTGATTGCAGCCATGAAATTAAAAGACGCTTACTCCTTGGAAGAAAGGTTATGAGCAACCTAGATAGCATATTGAAAAGCAGAGACATTACTTTGCCGACTAAGGTCCGTCTAGTCAAGGCTATGGTTTTTCCAGTAGTCATGTATGGATGTGAGAGTTGGACTGTGAAGAAGGCTGAGCACTGAACAATTGATGCTTTTGAACTGTGGTGTTGGAGAAGACTCTTGAGAGTCCCTTGGACTGCAAGGAGATCCAACCAGTCCATTCTGAAGGAGATCAGCCCTGGGATTTCTTTAGAAAGGATGATGCTAAAGCTGAAATTCCAGTACTTTGGCCACCTCATGTGAAGAGTTGACTCATTGGAAAAGACTCTGATGCTGGGAGGGATTGGGGGCAAGAGAAGGAGGGGACAACAAAGGATGAGATGGCTGGATGGCATCACTGACTCGATGGACATGAGTCTGAGTGAACTCTGGGAGTTGGTGATGGACAGAGAGGCCTGGCGTGCTGCGATTCATGGGGTTGCAAAGAGTCGGACACGACTGAGTGACTGAACTGAACTGAAAATGCTAGCAAAGTAAGGCTCAAAATTCTCCATTTTAGGTTCAACAGTACATGAACTGAGAACTTACAGATGCACAAGATGGATTTATAAAAGGCAGATGAACCAGAGATCAAATTGTCAACATCTGTTGGATAATAAATAAAGCAAGATATTCTGGGGGGGTGGGGGGGAATCTACCTCTGCTTCACTGAGTATCTAAACTTCTGATATGTGAATCACAGTGAACTGTAGAAAATTCTTAAAGAGATGTGATACCAGACTACCTAACTACCTTCTGTGAAGCTTGTATGCTGGTCAAGAAGCAACAGTAGGACCAGACATAGAATAATCAGCTAGTTGAAGGTGGGAGGAGAAGGGGACAACAGAGTATGAGATGCTTGGATGGCATCCCTGACTCAATGGACATGAATTTGAGCATACCCTGGGAGATGGTGAAGGACAGGGAAGCCTGGTGTGCTGAAGTCCATGGTGTCACAAAGGGTTGGAAATGACAGCAACTGAATAAAAACAAAATTGTATGTTACCTTTCCCCATTTACTTTCTTTTTTAAGTGGCTGTAGTGTTAAATGCAAAAATTTAGATGATGTGACAAAACATAGATTTATCTGTATTGTCAGGGAAGCTTGGAACAGAAAGAGGTGCTAAAACGGTAAAAGAGTAAGAGTTAGAGATAGCTAGGAAAAGAGAAAAAAGTTGTTAACTAGAAACATGGTTTCCTTCTTCCTGAATTCTACTATGGCTTACCAAATGTGTGTTCCACTAACCAGCAGGAAATTACACTGGGAAACAAACTTCTGTTTTTCTTTTTATTCACCTTTTACAATGAGAAACAAATTAATTTATCTAATTTTCAAGATTAGAAGGACATATTGCACATACTCAGTTTGAACTCTTCTTGCCTCATTTTTTGGAGTGACATGCCTATACAAAGTACTCTTTATCCTCTCTTCATTGAAATAACTTGACCACAGCAGGGTCCGATGCAAGTTTCAGGAAAGAAGCTGCTGAATGAGAGTGTACTCTCTTAGCCAATAAAAGCTTAAAATTTTAAATATGCATGATAATAGGGCTTCCCTAGTGGCTCAGAAGCTAAAGGATCTGCCTGCAATGTTGGAGACCAGGGTTCGATCCCTGCATTGCGAAGATCCCCTGGAGAAGGAAATGGCAATCCACTCCAGTACTCTTGCCTGGAAAATCCCATGGAAGGAGGAGCCTGGTAGGCTACAGTCCTTGGGGAGCTTGGTAGGCTACAGTCCATGGGGTGTCAAATAGTCGTACAAGACAGAGAGAATTCACTTTAACAATAACAGCAAAATAATTATGGTTGAAGGTCACAACACCCAGTTTAAGCATGACACTTTGTTGTGTCTTGAGGGCAATAGATCATGATCTCAGGTCATAGGTGGAGTTATTCTGTTTCTGAAGTCAGACGCTCTACAATGAAGCTGAGATTATTATAACCGAACCCTAAGAAGACAGGACTGAGCCACTTCCCTTTCACTTTTCACTTTCATACATTGGAGAAGGAAATGGCAACCCACTCCAGTGTTCTTGCCTGGAGAATCCCAGGGATGAGGGAGCCTGGTGGGCTTCTGTCGATGGGGTCACACAGAGTCGGACACGACTGAAGTGATTTAACAGCAGCAGCAGCAGGAAGAAATCAGAATTGGACAAAATTTCTTTCCTAAAACAATGCAGCTGCTATCTCCAAATTGACAGGTTTTAAACACCTTCAGAGGCAAGCATAGTTTAAATTCCATCATTGTATATGCTAAGAGTCCAAAAAGTTTCTATATGTTACCAAGCCTCTCTCCCTGTCAGTGAAGAGGTGATTTAAAGGTTAATCTAATGACCTAAATTCAAGTTTTGTTCTTGGAAATCCATTCTGGAAGGTGAAAATATAATTTTTAAGAAGATTTTCTTGTGTTCAAATAGAATTAAAGTAAAGTGGAATAAATGTCTCAAATTATAACTCATTTTATTATTCTATGAGTTCATTATCAAGATCTAATACTCTTAAAAGAACCACGAAGGCCATGGATCTAATAATGGGCTTCCAGCAGTTTGGCATGAAAACAAAACACTTTAAATTTGAGTCATAAAGGTTATTTAAATTCTTATCTGTAAATGATTTTAATTCATTTCTACCTAACTTAGCCTTCAGTGTATATAACATTGGTGAATTGACATATGTTTGGAGAACATATATCTTTTGGAAATTTTTCCTATATCCTAAGTATTTCTTTTTTTCTTTTTTTTTTTTTGATAAGTTGTATGCCACTTTTTTTTTTTTGTATTTTCACACTTTTAATTTTTTAATTTAAATTTATTTATTTTAATCAGAGGCTAATTTCTTTAGGCAACAATTTTGTTTCATATGTTCTGATAGGTACTGTACATATGGGAATAAAACAGGCATACCCCAGATCCTAATGGGGCTTTCAGTACTAGTGGAAGACAAATTAGATATATATTTTATATATACACATAAAACAACTACATATAATATATAACAACTAAATATATATATATAGACAACTAACACAGTGGAAAATATATCATTACAAATCATGATAAATGCATTGAAGGAAGAAAGAATGTTAATTTTATGCAACCAAGTAGCACTGCATCTAATTTATAGTATGAGTTAAAGAAATCCTCTGTGAAGAAGTAGCCTTAAGTTGATGGCTGAAGGAGGAATATGAATTAGCTCCCACAGATAGGGATAAAAGATTATTATTTCAAGCAGAGAAAACTATATGTAAGTGTGTGGAGTCACTAAGATGAGAAATTTCTTGGTTGAGTGTGATTCAGGGAATGGAGAAAAGATAGTCTCTTCAAATGGTGCTGGGGAAACTGGACAGCCACATGAAAAACAATATAATTATTATTATATTAACACAACATATAGATACAGATTCAAAATGGATTAAAAATCTGAATGTAAGACCAGACACTATAAAACTCTTCGAGGAAAACATAGGAAGAACATTCTGACATAAATCACAAGAAATTTTGACCCACCTTCTTGAGTAATGAAAATTAGAACAAAAATAAACAAATGGGATCTAATTAAATTTAAAAGCTTTTGCACAGCAAAGCAAATATTTAACAAAACAGAAATATAATTCTCAGTATGGGATAAAATATTTGCAAACAAAGCAACTACAAAAATTAGATTAAAGTTTTACTGAGCATGGCCACACACATCAGAACAAGACTGTTTCCCCCTCAGTTATTCTTTCCCATCAGGAAGCTTCCATAAACCTCTTATCCTTCTCCATCAGAGGGCAGACATACTGAAAACCATAATCACAGGAAACTAACCAATCTGATCACACAGATCACAGCCTTGTTTAACTCAATGAAACTATGAGCCATGCCATATAGGGCCATCCAAGATGGAAAGGTCATGGTGGATAGTTCTGACAAAATGTGGTCCACTGGAGAAGCGAATGGCAAACCACTTCAGCATTCTTGCCTTGAGAATGCAATGAACAGTATAAAAAGGCAAAAAGATAGGACGCTGAAAGATGAACTCCCAGGTCAGTAGTGCCCAATATGCTACTGGAGATTAGTGGAGAAATAACTCCAGAAAGAATGATAGGACAGAGCCAAAGCAAAAAAAAAAAAAAAAAATCCAGTTGTGGATGTGACTGGTGATGGAAGTAAAGTTCAATGCTATGAAGAGCAATATTGCATAGGAACCTGGAATTTTAGGTCCATGAATCAACATAAATTGGAAGAGGTTAAACAGGAGATGGCAAGAGTGAACATCAACATTTTAGGAATCAGGGCACTAAAATGGACTATAATGGGTGAAGTTAACTCAGGTGAACATTTTGTCTACTAATGTGGGCAAGAACCCATTAGAAGAAATGGAGTAGCCATCACAGTTAACAAAAGAGTCCAAAATACATTATTTGGATGCAATCTCAAAAAAGTCGGAATGATCTCTCTGTTTCTAAGGCAAACCATTCAATATCACAGTAATTCAATTATATACCCTGACCAGTAGTGCTGAAGAAGCTGATGTTGAATAGTTCTATGAAGACCTACAAGACCTTCTAGAACTAACACCCCCGAAATATTCCGTTTTCATTACAAGGGACTGGAATGAAAAAGTAGGAGGTCAAGAGATACCTGAAGTAACAGGCAAATTTGTCCTTGGATTACTAAACAAAGCAGGGAAAAGGCTGATAGTTTTGCCAGAACAGACTGGTCATAGCAAACACCCTCTTCTAACCACACAAGAGAAGACTCTACACATGGACATCACCAGATGGTCAACACTGAAATCAGATTGATTATATTCTTTGCAGCCAAAGATGGAGTTGCTATATAGAACCAGCAAAAAGACCAGGAGCTAACTGTGGCTCAGATCATGAACTCCTTGTTGCCAAATTCATACTTAAATTGAAGAAAGTGGGGAAAATGACTAAACCATTTAGGTATGGCCTAAATCGAATCCATTATGATTATACAGTGGAAGTAACAAATAGATTCAAGGGATTAGATCTGATAGGCAGAGTGCCTGAAAATCTATAGTCAGAGGTTCATGACATTGTACAGAAGGCATGGATGAAGACCATCTCCAAGGAAAAGAAATACCAAAAGGCAAAATGGTTGTCTGAGGAGGCCTTACAAATAGCTGAGGAAAGAAAGGCAAAGAAGAAAAGAAAAGATATACCCATTTGAATGCAGAGTTCCAAAGAATAGCAAGGATAGATAAGAAAGACTTTCTCAGTGATAAGTGCAAAGAAATAAAGGAAAAAAGTTGAAATGGAAAAGACTAGCAATCTCTTCAAGAAAATTAGAGATACCAAGAGAATATTTCATGCAAAGATGGGCACAATAAAGAACAGAAATGGTATGGACCTAACAGAAGTAGAAGATATTAAGAAGGGGTGGCAACAATACATGGAAGAACTATACAAAGAAGAGCTTTATGACACAGATAACCACGTTGGTGTGATCATCACCTAGAAACAAACATCCTGGAATGCAAAGTCAAGTGGACCTTAGGAAGCATCAATAAGAACAAAGCTAGTGGAGGTGATGGAATACCAGTTGAGCTATTTCAAATCTTGGAAGATGATGCTGTTAATGTGCTGCACTCAATATGCCAGCTAATTTGGAAAACTCAGTGGTGGACACAATACTGGAAAAGTTCAGTTTTCATTCCAATCCCAAAGAAAGGCAATGCCAAAGAATGCTCAAACTACCGCACAATTGCACTCATTTCACACGCTGGCAAAGTAATGCTCAAAATTCTCCAAGCCAGGCTTCAACAGCACATGAACCTTGAACTTCCAGATGTTCAAAGTGGATTTAGAAAAGGCAGAATAGCCAGAGATCAGATTGTCAACGTCCAATGCATCATCAATAAAGTAAGAGAGTTCCAGAAAAACATTTACTTCTGCTTTATTGACTATGCCAAATCCTTTGACTGTGTGGATCACAACAAACTGTGGAAAATTCTTTAAAAAATGGAATACCAGACCACTTGAACAGCCTCCTGAGAAGTCTGTATGCAGGTCAAGAAGCAACAGTTAGAACTGGACATGGAACAACAAACTGGTTCAAAATCGGGAAAGGAATTCTTCAAGAGTGTATATTGTCACCCTGAATATTTAACTTATATGGTGAGTATATCATGAGAAGTTCTGGGTTGAATGAACACAAGCTGGAATCAAGATTGCCAGGAGAAATATCAATAACCTCAGATATGCAGATAACACCACCCTTATGACAGAAACTGAAGAAGAACTAAAAAGATTCTTGATGAAAGTGAAAGAGGAGAGTGAAAAAGTTGGCTTCAAAGTCAACATTAATAAAACTAAGATCATGGCATCTAGTTTCATCACTTCAGTGCAAATAGATTGGGAAACAATGGAAACAGTGAGAGATTTTATTTTGGGGTGCTCCAAAATCACTGCAGATGGTGACTGCAGACATGAAATTAAAAGACGTTTTCTCCATAACTTCCAATTAAAATAAATAAATTTATATTTTAAAAAAAGGAAAAAATAAATAAAAGACTCTTTCTCCTCAGAAGGAAAGCCATGATCAAACTAGGCAGCATATTAAAAAGCAGAGACATTACTTTGCCAACAAAAGCCTTTTATTCACAGCTTTGGTTTTTCCAGAAGGTATGTATGGATGCGATAGTTGGACTACAAAGAAATCTGAGAGCCGAAGAAATGATGCTTTCGAACTGTGGTGTTGAAGACTCTTGAGAGTCCCTTAGAATACAAGAAGATCAAGCCAGTCATTCTTAAAGGAAATCAGTCTTAAATATTCATTTGAAGAACTGATGCTGAAGCTGAAACTTCAATACTTTGGATCTGATGTGAAGACCTGAATCATTTGAAAAGACTCTGATGCTGGGAAAGATTGAAGGCAGGAGGAGAATGGGATGACAGAGGATGATATGGCTGGATGGCATCACTGACTTGAAGGACACAAGTTTGAGCAAGCTCCAGGAGTTGATAATGGACAGGGAAGCCTAGTGTGCTGCATTCCATGGAGTCACAAAGAATCGGACATGACTGAGTGATTGAACTGACCAGTGTTCCCAATGTGGAAAATTGCCAGAGTCCTGCCCTGGTGGATCCAGGGTAATTCAAAGGGGAGATAGAGTAGGCGTCCTAGGAAAGAACTTATTTAATTAGAAGTATAAAGAGAGATTAGAAAGGAATAGTGTAGTAGGAAGATTAGTGGAGAAAAAGAGGCTGAATAACTTGGTTTACGTGGGAAACCAACAAAATTCCAAGACAGGGAAATTGCACCATCTATGCTGGGCCACCGGCACCACTTGAATATCGGAAAGTGCCCCTCCTTGGACTCCTTCTCGTGTGGAACTTAAAAGCCAGGGCAAGTAAGTAGACGTGGTGAGCACCCACGCTCCAGATGGGAATTCAGCCATAAAAATGGGGAGCAAGAAAGAAACGACACGGGGGAATCAGTCTTTCCAGAAACTGATCCAATCTCTTTATTTTTTAGGTTTGCTTATATACCTCTAGTTACACATAGAGACAAATGGAAATTTTAAAGTCACGTGGGGGTCAGCAGTCCTGACCTTTATCAAAATCAGGTGCTTCACATAAATGTATAAAGAAGGTCTTAGGGGTTTTACATCATCTTCTGGCCATGAGGCCTGCTGACATTTTATGATCCTTTCTTTCTGATAACCAAAAAACTTATTTTTTCCAAGGGTGTTTTTTCTTAAACCAGGCACTGCCCTCTGAAGGTACCAGATAAAGTTGCATTCCTATAGGGTGAGGGTGTAGTGGGTTACAACTAAGAAAGGAATTTATTAAACCTAAGGTTAACATGATTAATCTTAAAAGTTAATACTTATTTCTCCTAAATGCTAGTTATATTCATTATAAGGGCAGGGAATATGGAGATTTAGCAGCAAACATCAGCCCAACAAATGAAAACCCTTCACCAATGTTCCCCTTAAGATCTATTTAGTCTTAAGATAGTAATAAAGTTACATTTTTACATAGCAAGGACACAGTGATTTATAACAAAGTACAGTGATCTATAACAAAAGAGAAAGTTCATTAATTCAAAAAGTCTAGTATTGCTAACATCAAAAACTACTATATTTCCTTTTCTATATTCCAAATACATTAATATATTCCCAGGTGCCTAAGGATATGGAGGCCTGGTGGCAATCATTGACTCAACAATGAGAAAAGTCCTATGTTAATTCAGTTCAGTTCAGTTTAGTCACTCAGTCCTGTCCAACTCTTTGTGACCCCATGATTCGCAGCACACCAGGCCTCCATGTCCATCACCACCTCCCAGAGTTCACTCAGACTAACCTCCATCGAGTCCGTGATGCCATCCAGCCATCTCATCCTGGGTCGTCCCCTTCTCCTCCTGCCCCCAATCCCTCCCAGCATCAGAGTCTTTTCCAATGAGTCAATTTTCGCATGAGGTGGCCAAAGTACTGGAGTTTCAGCTTTAGCATCATTCCTTCCAAAGAAATCCCAGGGCTGATCTCCTTCAGAATGGACTGGTTGGATCTCCTTGGAGTCCAAGGTACCCTCAAGAGGCTTCTCCAATATCACAGTTCAAACACATCAATACTTTGGCACTCAGCCTTCTTCACAGTCCAACTCTCACATCCATACGTGACCACAGAAAAAAACATAGCCTTGACTAGGGGGACATTAGTCGGCAAAGTAATGCCTCTGCTTTTGAATACACTATCTAGGTTGGTCATAACTTTTCTTCCAGGGAGTAAGCATCTTTTAATTTCATGGCTGCAGTAACCATCTGAAGTGATTTTGAAGCCCCAAAAAATAAAGGCTGACACTGTTCCCACTGTTTCCCCATCTATTTCCCATGAAGTGATGGGACCGGATGCCATGATCTTCGTTTTCTGAATGTTGAGTTTAAGCCAACTTTTCACTCTCCTCTTTCACTTTCATCAAGAGGCTTTTTAGCTCCTCTTCACTTTCTGCCATAAGGGTGGTGTCATCTGCATGTCTGAGGTAATTGATATTTCTCCCAGCAATCTTTATTCCAGTTTGTGTTTCTTCCAGTCCAGCGTTTCTCATGATGTACTCTGCATAGAAGTTAAATCACCAGGGTGACAATATACAGCCTTGACGAACTCCTTTCCCTATTTGGAACCAGTCTGTTGTTCCATGTCCAGTTCTAACTGTTACTTCCTGGCCTGCATACAGATTTCTCAAGAGGCAGGTTAGGTGGTCTGGTATTCCTATCTCTTTCAGAATTTTCCACAGTTTATTGTGATCCACACAGTCACAGGCTTTGGCATAGTTAATAAAGCAGAAATAGATGTTTGTCTGGAACTCGCTTGCTTTTTCCATGATCCAGCAGATGTTGGCAATCTGATCTCTGGTTCCTCTGCCTTTTCTAAAACCAGCTTGAACATCAGGGAATTCACGGTTCACGTATTGCTGAAGTCTCGCTTGGAGAATTTTGAGCATTACTTTACTAGCATGTGAGATGAGTGCAATTGTGCTGTAGTTTGAGCATTCTTTGGCAATGCCTTTCTTTGGGATTGGAATGAAAACTGACCTTTTCCAGTCCTGTGGCCACTGCTGAGTTTTCCAAATTTGCTGGCATATCGAGTGCAAAACTTTCAAAGCATCATCTTTCAGGATTTGAAACAGCTCAGCTGGAATTCCATCACCTCCACTAGCTTTGTTCATAGTGATGCTTTCTAAGGCCCACTTGACTTCACATTCCAGGATGTCTGGCTCTAGATTAGTGATCACATCATCATGACTATCTGGGTCGTGAAGATCTTTTTTGTACAGTTCTTCTGTGTATTCTTGCCACCTCTTCTTAATCTTCTGCTTCTGTTAGGACCAGACAATTTCTGTCCTTTATCAAGCCCATCTTTGCATGAAATGTTCCCTTGGTATCTCTAATTTTCTTGAAGAGATCTCTGGTCTTTCCCATTCTGTTCTTTTCCTCTATTTCTTTGTATTGATTCCTGAAGAAGGCTTTCTTATCTCTTCTTGCTATTCTTTGGAACTCTGCATTTAGATGCTTATATCTTTCCTTTTCTCCTTTGCTTTTCATCTCTCTTCTTTTCACAGCTATTTGTAAGGCCTCTGCAGACAGTCATTTTGCTTTTTTTGCATTCTTTTCCATGGCTATGGTTTTGATCCCTGTCTACTGTACAATGTCACAAACCTCATTCCATAGTTCATCAGGCACTCTGTCTATCAGATCTAGGCCCTTAAATCTATTTCTCACTTCCACTGTATAATCATAAGGGATTTGATTTAGGTCATACCTGAATGGTCTAGCAGTTTTCCCTACTTTCCTCAATTTAAGTCTGAATTTGGCAATAAGAAGTTCATGAGCTGAACCACAGTCAGCTCCTGGTCTTGTGTTTTTTGACTGTATAGAGCTTCTCCATCTTTGGCTGCAAAGAATATAATCAATCTGATTTCAGTGTTGACCATCTGGTGATGTCCATGTGTAGAGCCTTCTCTTGTGTTGTTGCAAGAGAGTGTTTGCTATGACCAGTGCATTTTCTTGGCAAAACTCTATCAGTCTTTTCCCTGCTTCATTCTGCATTCCAAGGCCAAATTTGCCTGTTACTCCAGGTGTTTCTTGACTTCCTACTTTCGCATTCCAGTCCCCTATAATGAAAAGGACATCTTTTTTGGGTGTTAGTTCTGAAAGATCTTGTAGGTCTTCATGAAACCTTTCAACTTCAGTTGCTTCAGTGTTACTGGTTGGGACATAGACTTGGATAACTGTGATATTGAATGGTTTGCCTTGGAGATGAACAGAGATCATTCTGCCATTTTTGAGATTGCATCCAAGTACTGCATTTCAGGCTCTTTTGTTGACCATGATAGCTACTCCATTTCTTCTGAGGGATTCCTGCCTGCAGTAGTAGATATAATGGTCATCTGAGTTAAATTCACCCATTCCAGTCCATTTTAGTTCGCTGATTCCTAGAATGTCAACGTTCACTCTTGCCATCTCTTGTTTGACCACTTCCAATTTGCCTTGATTCATGGACCTGACATTCCAGGTTCCCATGCAATATTGCTCTTTACAGCATCGGAACTTGCTTCTATCACCAGTCACATCCACAACTGGGTATTGTTTTTGCTTTGGCTCCATCCCTTCATTCTTTCTGGAGTTACTTCTCCACTAATCTCCAGTAGCATACTGGGCACCTAATGACTGGGGGAGTTCCTCTTTTGGTATCCTACCATTTTGCCTTTTCCTACTGTTCTATTTAAGATTTTCAAAATACTCCAAACTCTCTGTGCTGTTTATCGTTGAGAGGTAGTAAAGAACCATGTGTGTAGTGGCAGAAGTGTGGATAATCCTGTCACACAAACTAGTCTGCCAGCAGAGAGGTTTGACCTGAGACACCCTTGTCATGCCCAGGACAGGGAATATGGAGACTTAGCGGCAATTATTGACATCAGAAGTGAAAAACCCTTCACCAATATAATTCCTAACCAACCCACTATACTAATAATTTGTATCTTCCCGAAAAGAATCTGCCTTTAGTAGGTCAAAAACATCTCGTGCCTCTCACGATTGGGAGGCTTTAAACAATCACATGTGGCTGGATGAACCTGTACAGGCAAGCTAGACAACCTTCAGAGGAGTTCATAAGTTGAAACATTCTTGTCACACCCAGGAATTTTTATTGACTTGGAGCTGTAAGTTAACTCCTTCTCCAAGAAAGGTAATGGGGGTCAGGCCCCGGGAAAGTCAGAGGTATAGGTGAGAGCATAACACAGTAAAGTAGGCAGACCCTGGTTTGGGGGTAGATGCTCGGGAACAGGGGGTTTCCTGAGGCTCGATCCCGCCTTTGCGTATGCTGAAGCCTCCTTCCTCATGACCTTTGCCATGGGCGGAGTTCCTCATGCTGGTTCCCAGTAGAAAATATATACCAATGCTTGGAAAGTTCACAGTTTATCATACTCAGAACTTTCAACAAAGATTTAGAATGTTTTAAGTTCCTTGTTAGTGGAGATACTTCTATAGTAAATGGAGCTCATATATCTGAATAATGACTTTACTGTACTAACTGAACATTAAGTTTCCTTCCCAGTGTTTACATGAGACTAGTTTTTTGGGGTCTGAGAAAGAAATCAATGTGTGACCACTAATAAAAACAGAAATGTACAGTGGTGTCAGTAAAAAGCAGCAAGTAAAAGGAAGAGTACTCAATTTCTTTTAGTCATTTAAATATGATATTATTTTCTTATTATATTAAGCTTTGTGGTGGTCTGGCAGTAAGAATTTGTCTAGAATAAATGCCCATGTAGCCAAAAGATTTGCATGGTAATGGATGTTACTGTTTAAAGAGCTATTTCTCTCTCTTTTAACTCCGTAAAAAAAAAACAAGCTTCTTAGTCTTGGAAATGAAAAGTTGGTCCTCTTGTTCATTTACATAAACTGAAGACAGCAAAGGTAAGTGAGGCAATACGTTTTGAAAGACTTTCCACTCAAATCTCACTCAATTTAAGTTCTTGTTACTAATGCCATAAGATCAGAACAAAGGCATAGGATGCCACTTAGTCATGTTATCTAATTAAGTGGTACTTACATTTCATTTCCCCTGTTCCATCACATCCTGAACTCCTGTTCACCAATAAACGAAGTCCAGTTTCTAGAGTGTATACTCAGACCTAGCATATGTTTTCAGTCTCATGTATTGTCTTTTTCCTCCATAGGACATATTTTCACTTCCAAGCTAGCAGTCACCCACTGTATAATTTCAAAGGCAGTTTTGCATGGATTGTGGATGCAAAATTAAGATATCTGAGATAACTCATTTTGTTATATATTATATCTGTTATTAATGTATTAACTCATCTATTTTGCAGACATATTCAGTGATGGAGAAGGAGGGCCAGGCACTCCTGACCTTCATCTGCAGCAAAGAATTTGTTTATCTTTCTAAATGATATGAGGCTTCCCCAGTGGCTCAATGGGTAAACAATCCACCTGCAATGCAGGAGACATAGGAGGCTTCAGTTTGATCCCTGGGTAGGGAAGATCTCCTGGAGGAGGGCATGTCAACCCACTTCAGTATTCTTGACTGGAGAATCCCATGGACAGAAGAGCCTGGCAAGCTACAGTTCATAAGGTTACAAAGAGTCAGACATGACTGAAGGGACTTAGTACGCATACATGTTAATTGTTATGGTTACGAAGTTGACCTTTTGGAATGCAAGATTTAGATCTAAAGTGTTCAGTCATTATTGCATCTATAATAGTACAACTCATCTATTACTTGGTGGTCTGGTGAGACATAAGCTCTGGGCCTTGAAATTTATTGATATCTGCAGAATGAGTTTTTGAGACTTTCATAATTTCATTACCTTGTGTATAAACATAAAATCAAGTGAGCAGAACAACAACAACAAAACTGCACACACACATATAGACATAAAGAAAAAGTTGTGATTCTGGTCCTCCTAAAAGTATCCCAGATGGCTTTAGACAAACTATCTTAAGGCTAACATTCTCCTGTTACATGATGAAGAAATTTTTTGTGTCTCTATTTTTTTATCAAAATTCTCTCTCTCTCTCTTTCTCTGCCTCTCTCTCCGTTTTCTTTCTTTCCTTTTTTCCTTTCTTAAACGAAAACAAACAGGAACCCCAATTTGTAAAACAGATGAAAGCAAATTTCTATTGGAGATACATCATCTCACTTGCCTCTCATTTACTCCATCTCCCACCATCTTCCTAAGTGCAAAATTCTATTGAAAACCATTGAGCTAGATGCTATACAAAATCTCCACTAACTTGAGTACTTTACATGCCTTGTATTTGTCAGAATATAGTTTCACTTACTGGAGAAGGTGATAGCACCCCACTCCAGTACTCTTGCCTTGAAAATCCCATGGATAGAGGAATCCAGTAGATTGCAGTCCATGGTGTTGCGAAGAGTTGGACATGACTGAGCGACTTTCCTTTCACTTTTCACTTTCATGCATTGGAGAAGGAAATCGCAACCCACTCCAGTGTTCTTGCCTGGAGAATCCCAGGACGGGGGAGCTTGTTGGGCTGCCATCTATGGGGTCACACAGAGTTGGACACGACTGAAGTGACTTAGCAGCAGCAGCAGTTTCACTTACAATTCCATTTAGTCTGCGTCACCTTATTCTTTAGTGACTGCTCCTTTTTGTGAACTTCATCTAGTATTTTAGTGTAAACTATAAAAGGAAAGTTCCTCAATAGTAATTCTGGAGTCTATTTCAGGAAACAGATACAGCACTAAAGGAATTTGCTGCTCAGTGAGAACACCAGTCCTCAGATAGCATATTCCTGGTCTTTATGTCACATGGCATCCTGGATGAAATCTGTGGGACAAAACACACAGAAAAAGAGCCAGATTCTCTTCATGGTGATACCATCTTCCAAATTTTCAACAGCCATCACTGCCAGAGTCCAAAAGACAAACCCAAGGTCATCATCTTGCAGGCCTGCCAAGGCAATGAGTCCAAGTTCAGGGAGACTTGGGGAGTGGCTGTGTAGGCTTTTCTATTAGTCTGGTGTCTAGCCTTCATTTTCCCAGGGATGGGGAGAGAAAAACATTTCAGTACAACTCTTAGGTCCACTCCAGGAAGAAACTCCATTAAGCCTGCACCATTTTTTTTGTTTTTTTGTTTTGTTTGTTTGTTTATTTAAAGAAATGATAAGCAACCTGGAATAATGAGGAATATTCCAGTCATTTGGGACTTGGTTGTCAACATGGTCATTCTAAACTTAAGTGACCTATGTATGGTTCCCAGTCACTGAGGCAGATTTTCCATTCCCCAGTGGCTCAGTAGTAAAGAATCCACCTACCAATGCAGGAGACAGGAGATGTGGGTTTGATCCCCTTGTTGGGAAGATCACCTGGAGGAGGAAAGGAGGAAATAGTAACCCACTCCAGTATTCTTGTCTGGAGAATCCCATGACAGAGAAGCCTGTTGGTCTACAGTCCTTGAAGTCGCAAAGAGTTGGTCACTGCTGAGCAACTAAACAACAACAACAAGATATTTACATTTTTAGTAAATGCCATGTTAAAATATATTGTAGCAAAAGTATAACCACAAAAGCGATTTTCTGTGTGTTTATGTTAGTTAATATTAATATGACATCTTTTATAAGATATGGATGTCTCTCAGAGGATGCTGGGTGTTTGGGTGACTGACACAGGAGAAACCTCTGCATATAAGTATGACCAGTTCTTGCAATGTCCCATCGGGGATGCTGCTACTAAGAAGAGCCATGTGGAGAAGGAATTAATTGCTTTCAAATCTTTGACTCCATGTAAATATATAGGCAACTTATTAGTTCCTGGATCTTGGGCTTGGTTATGATAATATCTTATCAATTAGAACATTTATTTCCTAATTAATGAGTTACTTCAGTGGAGAAGGTATTTAAATATTGAGATTTTCATAATAAGAGCTATATAAATATTGATACTGGGGGAAATTTAGAAAATATACAGGAGTATGGTGAAGATACAGATTTAAAGTACTCTCAAATAGACTATGTGAAAAATAGGTTATTTTTAGATATAGCAATGACACATAATTGTATCATCTCAGATTTGGTCCACCTGATGATCTACTAACAACTAAATAACCCAGCCAGTAAAACTGCAGGGCTTGCTCAACACAGGCTAATAACCTTTTGGTCTGTTATTTGAATCTAGTCTTAGGTTATTGGTTAATATTTAACTGCCTAACTTCATGAGCATGTAGCCAGTGACTGAAAATCTTCCTTTGGCAGGTAAGTCATTAAAAACCTAATTGATACAAGTTCTAAGTGCTGAAGTGTAGTAATTTCAAATTTTAATGTTCACGGAAATCATTGAAAATCTCATTAAAATGTAGATTCCTGATTTGGTATGTCTGGAACAGAGCCTGAGTTGCTTTTTCTTTTTTTTTTTTTAGGCCTCATGGTGATGCCAGAGCTGTTCGTTCATGAGTTTATGTGAACAGGAAGGAATTAGAGGACCTTCTGAGTCTTCTTGGGGAAATAGGAAGAAGGCCATGCAGGAAACATCCACTTCACAACTGGAATAGTTCTACTTCTTTTTGTTTTACATATTAGAATTTTAATAATATTTAATTTGAAAGAAGACCTCTGTGCTTTTAGCTAAAAAGGAAATTTAAAAAGTATATGCAGCTTGATACATACTCTGAGACTGTTTAATTGAAGAAATAAGGTGTAATATGTGAAGAAATAAAGGGTAATACATTAAATTCCAGCATCAACATTTTTTATATGTAACTATGTCCTGATACTGTATTAGGTGAAGACATGGTTACTTAACATTATAGAGTATGTAGTTAGGCCAGAAAGACAGATTTAATTGAGGGAAATATCTATTATGTTTAAAAGAAATACATAATAATTGTCAACTGAGATGAGTACGTTAAAGGAGACCATTGTACTCACATTTGGAAGTCGAAGGAGTGAACCATAATAAGAGCAAGAAAAATAAAATCTAATGGATTAACTTATGTCATAGGGTTTTAAAATGGGCCAAAGAACTAAGTAGACATTTCTCCAAAGAAGACATACAGATGGCTAACAAACACATGAAAAGATGCTCAACATCACTCATGATCAGAGAAATGCAAATCAAAACACCATTTCACGCCAGTCAGAATGGCTGTGATCCAAAAGTCTACAAGCAATAAATGCTGGAGAGGGTGTGGAGAAAAGGGAACCCTCTTACACTGTTGGTGGGAAAGCAAACTAGTACAGGCACTATGGAGAACAGTGTGGAGATTCCTTAAAAAAAAATTGGAAATAGAACTGCCTTATGACCCAGCAATCCCACTGCTGGGCATACACACCGAGGAAACCAGAATTGAAAGAGACAGGTGTACCCCAGTGTTCACTGCAGCACTGTTTATAATAGCCAGGACATGGAAGCAACCTAGATGTCCATCAGCAGATGAATGGATAAGAAAGCTGTGGTACATATACAAAATGGAGTATTACTCAGCCATTAAAAAGAATACATTTGAATCAGTTCTAATGAGGTGGATGAAACTGGAGCCGATTATACAGAGTGAAGTAAGCCAGAGAGAAAAACACCAATACAGTATACTAACGTACATATATGGAATTTAGAAAGATGGTAATGATAACCCTGTATGTGAGACAGCAAAAGAGACACAGATGTATAGAACAGTCTTTTTGACTCTGTGGGAGAGGGAGAGGGTGGGATAATTTGGGAGAATGGCATTGAAACGTGTAATATCATATATGAAACAAATCACCAGTCCAGGTTCTATGCATGATACTGGATGCTTGGGGCTGGTACACTGAGACGACCCAGGGGGATGGTATGGTGAGGGAAGAGGGAGGGGGATTCAGGTTGAGGAACACGTGTATACTTGTGGCAGATTCATGCTGATGTATGGCAAAACCAATACAATATTGTAAAGTAATTAACCTCCAATTAAAATAAACAAGTTTATATTAAAAAAATAAAAAATAAAATGGAGGTGAGAGACTATTAAAAATGTAAACTTTAAACACATCCTCACCAATTGAAACATGAACTTTTGAACTGGACAAAACTTTAAATATTCCAAATATTTGAGGAACTTTGTGAGAATAACTCAGAGAAGGCAATGGCATCCCACTCCAGTACTCTTGTCTGGAAAATCCCATGGACAGAGGAGCCTGGTGGGCTGCAGTCCATGCAGTTGCAACTGAGAAACTTCACTTTCACTTTTCACTTTCATGCATTGGAGAAGGAAAGAGCAACCCACTCCAGTGTTCTTGCCTGGAGAATCCCAGGGACGGGGCAGCCTGGTGGGCTGCCGTCTATGGGGTCGCACAGAGTCGGACACGACTGAAGCAACTTAGCAGGAGCAGCAGCAGCATTGGCAAACAGTCATGTTCAGTCAAGATTAGTTTTCTGCCTGCAACACCAATCAAAATTATCTGTAAGCAAATTATGTAGACACTCCCTTTCTTGACTTTAAAACTTCTGATTTTGATCCTTAGTGGGAAACTATTTGGTTGTTGTTCAACTGCCAAGTCATGTCTAACTGTGACCCCTTGGTAACATACCAGGCTTCCTTGTCTTTCACTTCTTCCCAGAGCTTGCTCAAATTCATGTCCATTGAGTAGGTGATGCCATCCAACCACCTCATCCTCTGTCATTCCCTTCTGCTCCTGCCCTCAATCTTTCCCAGCTTTGGGTTCTTTTCCAATGAGTTTGTTCTTCACATCAAGTGGCCAGAGTATTGAAGTTTCAGCTTCAGTATCATTCCTTCCAATAAATAGTCAGGGTTGATTTCCTTTATTCACCTGGATTCATTTCCTGATTTCATCTCCTTGTAGTCCAACGGACTCTCAAGAGCCTTTCAGCACCACAATTTGAAAGTGTCAATTTTTTGGCACTCAGTCTTCTTTATGGTTCAACTCTCACATCCATACCTGACTACTGGGGAAAAAAAAAAGTAGCTTTGACTACTTGCAGACCCTTGCAGATTCTGCTATACATACATACATACATATATATATATATATATAATCATGATTATACAGTGGAAGTGACAAATAGATTCAAGGGATTAGATCTGGTAAGCAGAGTGCCTGAAGAACTACAGACAGAGGTTCGTAACATTGTACAGGAAAACCAAACCATTCCAAAGACAAAAAAATGCAAGAAGGCAAAGTCTGAGAAGGCTTTACAAATAGCTAAGGAAAGAAGAGAAGTGAAAAGCAAGAGAGAAAGGGAAAGAAGCAACCAACTGAAAGCAGAGTTCCAGAGAACTGCAAGGAGAGATAAGAAGCCCTTCTTTAATGAACAATGCAAAGAAGTAGATAGAAAAAATAGAATGTGAAAGACTAGATATCTCTTGAAGAAAATTGAAGATATCATGGGAACATTTCATTCAAGAATGGGCATGATAACGGACAGAAACAGGAACAGAAGCGATTAAGAAGAGGTGGAAAGAATAGTCTAAAGAACTACACAAAAAAATATTATTAGTAATAATAATAATAACGTCTTTTTTAATTTTTTTGAGGGTGCACCAAGAGTGTTATTTGAAAACCATGCCCTGGAATGACTTAGAGAAAATGATTCCATTATAGCACTTTTAAAAGTTGGCATATGGACATTTTGTTTTTCTTTTTATTTTAATTGGAGGGTAATTACTTTATATTATTGTGGTGGTTTTGCCATACATTCACATGAATCAGCCATGGGTGTCTATGTGTTCCCCATCCTGACACTTCCTCCCACCTCCCTCCCCATCACACTTCTCAGGGTCATCCCAGTGCACCAGCCCTGAGCAACCTGCCTTATGCATGGAACCTGGACTGGTGATCTGTTTCACATATGTTAATATACATGTTTCAATGCTATTTTCTCAAATGATCTCACCCTTACTTTCTCCCACAGAGCCCAACAGTCTGTTCTGTACATCTGTGTCTCTTTTGCTGTGTTGCATAGAGGGTCATTGTTACCATCTTTCCAAAAACCATATATATGTGTTAATATACTGTATTGGTGTTTTTCTTTCTGACTTACTTCACTCTGTATAATAGGTTCCAGTTTCATCCACCTCATTAGAACTGATTCAAATGCATTCTTTTTATTACCTGAGTAATATTCCATTGTGCGTATGTACCACAGCTTTCTTATCCAGTCATCTGCTGATGGACATCTAGGTTGCTTCCATGTCCTGGCTATTGTAAACAGTTCTGCAATGAACATTGGGGTACACGTCTCTTTCAATTCTCGTTTCTTCAGTGTGTGTACCCAGCAGTGGGATTGCTGGGCCATACGGCAGTTCTATTTAGAGCTTTTTAAGGAATCTTCACACTTTTCTCCATAGTGGCTGTACTAGTTTGCTTTCCCAACAACACTGTAAGAGGGTTTCCTTTTCTCCACACCTTCTCCAGAATATTCTGTTTGTATACATTTTGATAGCAGCCATTCTAACCAGTGTGAGATGGTACCTCACTGTGGTTTTGATTTGCATTTCTCTGATAATGAGTGATGTTGAGCATCTTTTCTCCATTTATTTGTGTCATCTTTGATTTCCTTTATCAGTATTTCATAGTTTTCTATATACAGGTCTTTTGTTTCTTTCAGTTCAGTTTAGTCCCTCAGTCACGTCCGACTCTTTGTGACCCCATGAATTGCAGCACGCCAGGTATCCTTGTCTATCACCAACTCCCGGAGTTCACTCAAACTCATGTCCATTGTGTTGGTGATACAATTCAGCCATCTCATCCTCTGTCGTCCCCTTCTCCTCCTGACCACGATCCCTCCCAGCATCAGAGCCTCTTCCAATGAGTCAACTCTTTGAATTAGGTGGTCAAATTATTGGAGTTTCATATTTCACATCAGTCCTTCCAAAGAACACTTAGGACTGATCTCTTTTAGAATGGACTGGTTGGATATCCTTGCAGTCCAAGGGACTCTCAAGAGTCTTCTCTAACACTACAGTTCAAAAGCATTAATTCTTCAGCACTCAGCTTTCTTCACAGTTCAACTTTCACATCCATACATGACCACTGGGAAAACCATAGCCTTGACTAGACGAACCTTTGTTGGCAAAGTAATGTCTCTGCTTTTGAATATGCTATCTAGGTTGGTCATAACTTCCCTTCCAAGCAGTAAGCATCTTTTAGTTTCATGGCTGTAATCACCATCTGCAGTGATTTTGGAGCCCAGAAAAATGAAGTCTGACAGTGATTCCGCTGTTTCCCCATCTATTTCTCATGAAGTGATAGGACCAGATGCCATGATCTTAGTTTTCTGACTGTTGAGCTTTAAGCCCAATTTTTCACTCTCCTCTTTCACTTTCATCAAGAGGCTTTTTAGTTCCTCTTCACTGCCTGCCATAAGAGTGGTGTCATCTGCATATCTGAGGTTATTGATATTTCTCCTGACAATCTTGATTCCAGCTTGTGTTACTTCCAGCCCAAAGTTTCTCATGATGTACTCTTCATATAAGTTAAATTAGCAGGGTGACAATTTACAGCCTTGACATACTCTTTTTCCTATTTGGAACCAGTCTGTTGTTCCATGTACAGTTCTAACTGTTGCTTCCTGATCTGCATATAGGTTTCTCAAGAGGCAAGTCCGGTGGTCTTGTATTCCATGTCTCAGAATTTTCCACAGTTTATTGTGATCCACACAGTCAAAGGTTTGGCATAGTCAAGAAAGCAGAAATAGACGTTTTCTGGAACTCTTTTTCTTTTTCCATGATCCAGCGGATGTTGGCAGTTTGATCTCTGGTTCCTCTTCCTTTTCTAAAACCAGCTTGAAAATCAGGGAGTTCATGGTTCGCGTACTGCTTAAGCCTGGCAAGAAAAATTTTGAGCATTATTTTACTAGGGTGTGAGATGAGTGCAATTGCGTGGTAGTTTGAGCAGTCTTTGGCATTGCCTTTCTTTGGGATTGGAATGAAAACTAACCTTTTCCAGTCCTGTAGCCACTGCTGAGTTTTCCAAATTTGCTGGCATATTGAGTGCAACACTTTCACAGCATCATCTTTCAGGATTTGAAACAGCTCAACTGAAATTCCATCATCTCCACTAGCTTTGTTTGTAGTGAAGCTTTCTAAGGCCCACTTGACTTCACATTCTAGATGAGTGATCACACCATTGTGATTATCGTGGTCATGAAGATCTTTATTGTACAGGTCTTCTGTGTGTTCTTGCCACCTCTTCTTAATATCTTCTGCATCTGTTAGGTCCATATCATTTCTGTCCTTTTCAAGCCCATCTTTGCATGAAATATTCCCTTGGTATCTCTGATTTTCTTGAAGAGATCTCTAGTCTTTCCCGTTCTGTTGTTTTGTCTATTTCTTTGCATTGATCGCTGAGGAAGGCTTTCTTAACTCTTCTTGCTATTCTTTGGAACTCTACATTCAGATGCTTATTTCTTTCATTTTCTCCTTTGCTTTTAGCTTCTCTTCTTTTCACAGCTGTTTGAAGGCCTCCCCAGACAGCCATTTTGCTCTTTTGCATTTATTTTCCATGGGGATGGTCTTGAGCCCTGTCTCCTGTACAATGTAACGAACTTCTGTCCATAGTTCAGCCACTCTATCTATCAGATCTAGTCCCTTAAATCTATTTCTCACTCCACTGTATAATCATAAGGAAGTTTATTTAGGTCATACATGAATTCCTAGTGGTTTTCCCTAGTTTCTTCAATTTAAGTCTGAATTTGGTAATAAGGAGTTCATGATATGGCCACAGTCAGCTCCTGGTCTTGTTTTTGCTGACTGTATACAGCTTCTCCATCTTTGGCTGCAAAGAATATAATCAATCTGATTTCAGTGTTGACCATCTGGTGATGTCCATGTGTAGAGTCTTCTCTTGTGTTGTTGCAAGAGGGTGTTTGCTATGACCATTGTGTTCTCTTGGCAAAACTTTGTTAGCCTTTTCCCTGCTTCATTCAGCATTCCAAGGCCAAATTTGCCTCTTACTCCAGGTGTTTCTTGACTTCCTACTTTCGCATTCCAGTCCCCTATAATGAAAAGGACATCTTTTTTGGGTGTTAGTTCTAAAAGGCCTTGTAGGTCTTCATAGAACCATTCAACTTCAGGTTCTTCAGTGTTTATGGTTGGGTTGTAGACTTGGAATACTGTGATACTGAATGGTTTGCCTTGGAAATGAGCAGAGATTGCATCCAAGTACTGCATTTCGGATTTCTTCTATGGGATTCCTGAAGGTAGATTTATTCCTAAGTATTTTAGTCTTTTATTGCAATGGTAAACGAAATTGTTTCCTTAATTTCTCTTTCTGTTTTCTCATTGTTAGTATATAGGAATGCAAGGGAATTTTGTGTTTTAATTTTATATCCTACAACTTTACTGTATTCATTAATTAGCTCTAGTAACTTTCTAGTGGAGTCTTTAGGGTTTTCTATGTAGAGGATCATGTCATCTGCAAACAGTGAGAGTTTTGCTTTTTCTTTTCCAATCTGGATTCCTTTTATGTCTTTTTCTGCTCTTTTTGCTGTGGCCAAAACAAAAACGATGTTGTATAGTAGTGGTGAGAATGGGCATCATTGTCGTGCTCCTGACTTTAGGGGAAATGATTTCAATTGTTCACCATTGAGGATAATGTTTGCTGTGGGTTTGTCATATACAGCTTTTATTATGTTGAGGTATGTTCCTTCTATGCCTGCTTTCTGGAGGGTTTTTTTTTTTTTTTTTTTTTTTAATCATAAATAGATGCTGAATGTTGTCAAAGGCTTTCTCTACAACTATTGAGATAATCATAGGGTTTTTATCTTTTAATTTGTTACTGTGGTATATCACATTGATTGATTTGTGAATATTGAAGAATCCTTGCATCCCTGGGATAAAGCCCACTTGGTCATGATGTGCAATTTTTTTTAATATGTTGTTGAATTCTGTTTGCTAGAATTTTGTTAAGGATTTTTGCATCTCTGTTCATCAGTGATATTGGCCTGTAGTTTTCTTTTTTGTGGCATGTTTGGTTTTGGTATTAGGGTGATAATGGCCTCATAGGATGAGTTTGGAACTTTACCTTCCTCTGCAATTTTCTGGAAGAGTTTGAGTTGGATAGGTGTCAGCTCTTCTCTAAGTTTTTGGTAGAATTCATCTGTGAAGCCATCCAGTCCTGGGCTTTTGTGTGCTGGAAGATTTCTGACTATGGTTTTGATTTCTTTGCTTGTGATGGGTCTGTTAAGATTTTGTATTTCTTCCTTGTCCAGTTTTGTAAAGTTATACTTTTCTAAGAATTTGTCCATTTCTTCCAAGTTGTCCATCTTATTGACATATAGTTGCTGATAGTAGTCTCTTATGATCCTTTGTATTTTTGTGTTGTCTGTCATGATCTCTCCATTTTCAATTCTAATTTTGTTGATTTGATTCTTCTCCATTTGTTTCTTGATGAGTCTGGCTAATTGTTTGTCTATTTTATTTATCCTCTCGAAGAACCAGCTTTTAGTTTTGTTGATTTTTGCTATGGTCTCTTTTGTTTCTTTTGCATTTATTTCTGCCCTAATTTCTGTGATTTATTTCCTTCTGCTAACCCTGGGATTCTTCACTTCTTCCTTTCCTAGTTGCTTTAGGTGTAGAGCAGGGTTAGTTATTTGATTTCTCTCCTGTTTCTTGAGGTAAGCTTGTATTGCTATGAATCTTCCCCTTAGCACTGCTTTTACAGTGTCCCATAGTTTTCGGTTGTTGTGTTTTCATTTTCATTCATTTCTATGAATATTTTGATTTCTTCTGTGATTTGTTGGTTATTCAGAAGTGTGTTATTTACACTCCAGATGTTTGTATTTTTCATAGTTTTTTTTTTTTTTTTTTTTTCCCCTGTAGTTCACATCTAAACTCACTGCATTGTGATCAGAAAAGATGCATGAGGTGATTTCAGGTTTGTTTTTTAAGGTTAGATTTATGGCCCAGGATGTGAGCTATCTGGAGAAAGTTCCATGTACACTTGAGAAAAAGGTGAAATTCGTTGTTTTAATGTGAAATGTCCTATAGATATCATTTGAGTCTAACTGGTCCATTGTATCATTTAAAGTTTGTGTTTCCTTGTTAATCTTCTGTTTAGTTTATCTATCCATAGTAGTGAATAGGGTATTGAAGTCTCCCACTATTATTGTGTTACTGTTAATTTCCATTTTCCTATTTCTTAGCATTTGCCTTGCATATTGTGGTGCTCCTATGTTGGATGCATATATATTTATAATTGTTATATCTTCTTCTTGGATTGATCCTTTGATCATTATGTAGTGTCCTTCTTTGACTCTTTCTGTGGCCTTTATTTCAAAGTCTGGTTAACTGATATGAGTATTGTTACTTCTGCGTTCATTTGGTCTCCATTTGTGTGAAATATCTTTTTCCAGTTCTTCACTTTCAGTCTGTATGTGTCCCTAGGTTTGAGATGGGTCTCTTCTAGACAGCATATATAGGGGTTTTTGTTTTTGCATCCATTCAGCCAGTCTTTGTCTTTTGGTTGAGGCATTCAACCCATTTACATTTCAGGTAATTTTTGATAAGTATGATCCCATTGCCATTCATTTTGTTGTTTGGGGTTCAAGTTTATAAACCTTTTCTGTGTTTCCTGTCTAGAGAAGATCCTTTAGCATTTCTTGGAGAGCTGGTTTGGTGGTGCTGAATTCTCTCAGCTTTTGCTTGTCTGTAAAGCTTTTGATTTTTGCTTCATATTTGAATGTGATCCTTGCTGGGTACAGTAATCTGGACTGTAGAGTTTTCTCTTTCATCACTTTAAGTATGTCCTACCTTTCCCTTCTAGCTTGAAGAGTTTCTATTGAAAGATCAGCTGTTATATTTTTGGGGGTCCCCTTGTGGGTTAATTGTTGCTTTTCCCTTGCTGCCTTTAATATTTGTTCTTTGTGTTTGATCTTCTTTCAGTTCAGTTCAGTTCAGTTCAGTTGCTCAGTTGTGTCTGACTCTTTTGTGACCCCAAGAACCACAGCACATCAGGCCTCCCTGTCCATCACGAACTCCTGGAGTCTACCCAAACCCCTGTCCATCAAGTCGGTGATGCCATCCAACCATCTCATCCTCTATCATCCCCTTCTCCTCCTGCCCTCAATCTTTCCCAGCACCAGGTATTTTCCAATGAGTAAACTCTTCACATGAGGTGGCCAAAGGATTGAAGTTCCAGCTTCAACATCAGTCCTTCCAATGAATACCCAGGATTGATCTCCTTTAGGATGGACGGATAGGATCTCCTTGAAGTCCAAGGGACTCTTAAAAGTCTTCTCCAACACCACAGTTCAAAAGCGTCAATTCTTCTGCCCTCAGCTTTCTTTATACTCCAACTCTCACATCCACACATGACTAATGGAAAAAATCAAAGCTTTGACTAGATAGAACTTTGTTGGCAAAGTAATGTCTCTGCTTTTTAATTTTCTGTCTAAGTTGGCCATAACTTTCCTGCCAAGGAGTCAGAATCTTTTCATGGCTGCAATCACCATCTGCAGTGATTTTGGAGCCCAAAAAAATAAAGTCTGACACTGTTTCTACTGTTTCCCCATCTATTTCCCATGAAGTGATGGGACCGGATGCCCTGATCTTAGTTTTCTGAATGTTGAGTTTTAAGCCAACTTTTTCACTCTCCTCTTTCAGTTTCATCAAGAGACTCTTTAGTTGTTCTTCACTTTCTGCCATAAGGGTGGTGCCATCTGCATATCTGAGGTTATTGATATTTCTCCTGACAATCTTGATTCCAGCTTGTGCTTCTTCCAGCCCAGCGTTTCTCATGATGTTCTCTTCATATAAGTTAAATAAGCAGGGTGACAATATACAGCCTTGACGTACTCCTTTTCCTGTTTGGAACCAGTCTGTTGTTCCATGTCCAGTTCTAACTGTTGCTTCCTCACCTGCATACAGGTGTCTCAAGAGGCAGGTCAAGTGTTCTGTTATTCCCATCTCTTTCAGAATTTTCCAGTTTATTGTGATCCGCACAGTCAAAGGCTTTGGCATAGTCAATAAAACAGAAAGAGATGTTTTTCTGGAACTCATTTGCTTTTTCCATGATCCAGCAGATGTTGGCAATTTGATCTCTGGTTCCTCTGCCTTTTCTAAAACCAACTTTAACATCTGGAATTCACAGTTCACGTATTGCTGAAGCCTGGGGCATGGAGAATTTTGAGCATTACTTTACTAGCGTGTAAGATGAGTGCAATTGTGTGGTAGTTTGAGCATTCGTTGGCACTGCCTTTCTTTGGGATTGGAATGAAAACTGACCTTTTCCAGTCCTGTGGCCGCTGCTGAGTTTTCCAAATTTGAGAGAATAGTATCAAAACATAAACATTACCATATGTAAAATAGATGACCAGTGTGAATTTGATGCATGAAGTAGAGCAGCCAAAGCTGGTGTACTGGGGCAGCTTAAAGGGAAAAGGTGGGGAGAGAGGTGGGAGAGGGGAGAGAGGTGGGAGAGGGCTTCAAGATGAGGGGGACACATGTATACCTATAGCTGATTCATGTTTATGTATAGAAAAAACCATCGCAATATTGTAAAGTAATTATCCTCCAATTAAAATAAACAAATTAAGTTTTAAAAGTATTTGTTTGTGTTTTGAATACAAGAATGATATTAAATGTTGTATATTGATCTCAGTTCCTGAAAATTAGAACTTTATATTATTCCATCAAAAAAATTTTAATGAATAAAATCTTATTTTCAGAAACAGTGATGGCTTTGTTTCAGGCTTCAAAAAATTTTAGTTTATACTTTTAGCTTGCATTTTATTATCTTGAAATCTAGTGCAAAATCGAATAAAACTTTTTAATCTCTTATTTTGAAGAATGCTTCCATAAATATTTTTATTAAACTATAACTTCATTCCCAGAGTAATTACTAGCTCATTAAAAAATATCAGCAATGTTTCCTATTTGACTGGAATTGCTTTGCTAGCATGTTGTTTAGAATATTTACATCAATGCACCTGAAAAATTAGGTTGTATTTTTCTACCTTTCCTCTACTTCTCTGGTTTTGTATCATTTTTGATAGTTAGTTAGTTTAGTTGATAAGTCGTGTTCGACTCTTTGGACCCTATAGACTGTAGCCTCTCTGTCCATGGGATTCTCCAGGCAAGAATATAGGAGTGGTTGCCATTTCTTCTCCAGTCAGTTTTGTACTAGCCCTGAAAAGAACTTAAGAAGTTTATTTCTCTTTTTATTATATGGAAGTATTTATATAAAATTCAGCTTATCAATTCTTAAAAGCTTTGTAAGACACTTCTCTATAATCTTTTGGGTGTTTTTTTTTTTTTTTAGTAGATATAGCAAAGAAAATTTACTGAATTTGTTATTGATTCATTTGTCTTTTCATTTCTTTACGTCCTCATTTGCTAATTTACTATTTCTAGAATTCCATCAATGTTATGTACTATATTTGCTTGTGGTTTTTCTTTGTTTATGTTTATCTCTATTTATTATATCTCTTTACTGCTAATATTGTCTTTGTGCATATTATATTTTTTCATACTCAATCCTGGTGAATGTATGCTATTTAATGAGTCCTTTTTAAAGGAAGAGGTGTGGTTAGTGACTCAGACTGTAACAATCTTCCTGCAATGCAGGATACACGTGTTCAATCCCTGGATTGGGAAGATTCCCTAGAGAAGGAAATGGCAGTCCATTCCAATATTCATGCCTAGATTCCCATGGACAGAGGAGACTGGCAAGCTACTGTCCATGGGGTTACAAAGAGTTGAACAGGACTGAGTGATTAACACTTTTACTTCAATTTTAAAGGAAAAGTTTTTTCCTTCTTTCCTTTTTTTTTTTTTAAGAATCTGCTCAAATTTTTTTTGTTGTGTTCTGTTACTGTCTCATTATATATATATATATATATATATATATATATATATATATATATTCTTTTTAATCTTTATCATTTACTCTCTTCTATTTTCTTAATGGTTCAGTATTTTTCTAATTTCTCAATTTGAGTATTTAGTTCATACTTTTTCCTTCCTTATTTTATATCTGTATGTATATTTATGTTTATGTATGCATATACTATGTGCACATGTTTTTATTTCTAATTATGTAGATATTTGTTGCAGTCCTTATCTTATTGGGTTTTTAACGTCATCATGCAGTAGTCAGAGAAGAAAGTTTGTCTCTGTATATTTTTTGACCATTGTGATCCGTTTTTGTATGTTTTGGATCTTTGGTTCCACGTGGAGAAGTGAATTACAGAAATATATACATCACAAGTCTTTGTACTGTTAGTTAACCATTACAATTTAAATTTCAGTTAACCCTTATAATTGAAAACCTGTACAATTTCAGTCTCTCCTTTTTTAGAGAGGTAGTGTGGTGCAGTGGTTAACAATTCAGATTTCAGAACAAATCTGATTGAACTCAAATCCTGGTGTGGCCACATACTTTACGTGTCACTTTAGGCACATCACTTAAGCTCTATTTTCTTTTGTTTCATTATTTGTAAAATAGAAATATTAATACTTATTACTTTATAAAGGTGGTTGTAAGGATTAAAGTAGTGACTTAAATATACAATATCCCTTATAATAATAAAAATCTTTCAAATAATTCTGACAAATTATAACAAATATTACTTATCATCATAGCATTTGATATCTAGATAATCATTTTATTTGTAATGCAGTTCAGCATGTACTGATATATCTATTCAGCATTCTGCATGTATGTAATTGAAATAGTACATCTCCTTAGTCTGTAGCTCAGATGGCCATGTTGCCAAAATTCCTCTACTGACATTCACTTTCCAGAAATTTTAACATTTTCTTTCCCATTGCTGACATTTCCCACACTCTTAGATGTTTTTTATCAAATAATGTCTGTTTTTCTATATAAGCACACCCAGTTATACCATCTTAAATCAAAAGCCCAATTTATTTTATAAAATTACCAAGTGTTTCCTAAATAACAAAATTTTCCTGAAGCTTGGAAATCTGGAAAGAAAAATCATCAACAAGAAAGCAAATTAATTTATGGATGAGAAGAAATATACAGAAGTACCATAATAACTTTTGGAAAAAAAAATTGAACTTGACCTATGATGTTCGTTAAATAATAAATTAGAAAAATTCTTCCAAATCATTCTAGTTGCAAGGATTGATGAGTGATCAAAGGATGAAGTGACCTAGTTTGTGGTCCTTGTCTCCACATGGGCACCATCACCTTTAACCCTGCTGCTGAGGGCAGGTCATGACTAGTTCTCTTTACTCAGTAAAGTGCAGGCATTATATGCAATAAAACTAAAAAATCCAGTTTGCTTCTTCCACTTTATTTCCATCCATCCACCATTTTAATTGAAATTCTATTCTTTCTTAGAGGACCCCAAAGAACAGTTCATTTGTTTTCACTTTAATTGAAAGATAAAAGGTTAAACATGGATGCTGTGCTGATAAAAATGCTTCTTGAAGCTGATAAACGGTTGGATTTCCTGTGATTTTCTGGAGAAGAGAAAAAGAAGAGAAAATCAATATAGTAATCCCTGGAAGTCTTCAATTTAATCCTTACTGTGATTTTTTTCCCCTTATTTTCTTCCACATACTTTTGCCATTTCTTCTACTTTCTGTTGGTGACTTTTGTAGCTATTTACCAATAAGCAATTAGAGTGATCTTTGTAAAGTCTGAGTGAGATCATACCATTTTCCTGATTTTCACTCTGCCATTTCTCCCACTCACGTTCTCTAGCCAGCTGTCTTTTATCAGCATCTAACCAGTTTAAGCACACATTTGCCTCAGGAGCTTGTTTCCTGTTTCTGCTGTTGGGATGCATTTTCCACATAGAAACATGAGGTTCACCCCCTACTCTATTCATTCTGATTTCAAATAATTTTGTCACTTCAAACCAGACTTTTCAGTGATCTATCTATAACAGTACAGCATCTATCTTTTTGTGTCTCTTTAGCCTTTATTTACTTATTTTCCCTTAGCTCATGCTACTCTCTGACATATATCTACTTGCTTGTGTATTTAGATTCTGTCTGCACTCACTAGAGTAAGAGCTTTCTGAGAGCAAGGATCCCATTTATCTTGTTCACTGGTATATTCTAAGCATCTATAATAGAACTAGGAACATGGTAAGTTCTTGATTAAATACTAGTCAAACAAATAATTCAATCCCCAAATGTGGTTCCATAGGGCTAATTAGAAACTAAAAGTTATTCTGCTAAAGTATCCATGGGCTTATGTAACCAGAGTGTCAGAAACCAGGAGTAGAAGATGGTAGGTAAATATTTATAGCATTGAGATCAAGTTTACAATAAAATATAATATTTTTTAAACTTTATTTATTTATTTTTTTAATTGGAGGCTAATTACTTTGCAATATTGTGGTGGTTTTTGCCATACATTAAGATGAATCAGCCACGGGTGTACAAATGTCCCCCGATCTTGAACCACCCTCTCACTTCCCTCCCCACCCCACCCCTCTGAGTTGTCCCAGAGCTTGAGCTTTAAGTGTTCTGCTTCATGTATTGAACTTACACTGGTCATCCTTTTTACTTATGGTAATGTACATGTTTCAATTCGGTTCTCTCATATCGCCCCACCCTTGCCTACTCCTACAGAGGCCAAATATCAGTTCTTTACAACTGTGTCTCTTTTGCTGTCTTGCCTCTAGGGTCATCACTACCATATTTATAAATTCCATTTCTCTGCATTAACATACTGTATTGGTGTTTCTCTTTCTGACTTACTTCACTCCGTATAATAGGATCCAGCCTCATCCACCTCATTAGAACTGACTCAAATGCGTCCTTTATATATATACATATTATAATATATGTATTATAGTTGAGTAATATTCCACTGTGCACATGTACCACAACTTACTTATCCATTTGTCTGCCAATGGACATCTAGGTTACTTCCATGTCTTAGTTTTTGTAAAGAGTGCTGCAATGAACATTGGGACATGTCTGTTTCAATTATGATTTCCTTGATGCATAAGCCCAAAAGTGGGGTTGCTGAGTCACATGGAACTTCTATTCCAGTTTTTTTAAGGAATCTCGACACTGTTCTCCATAGTGGCTGTACTAGTTTGCATTCCCACTAACAGTGTAAGAGGGTTCCCTTTTCTCCACACCCTCTCCAGCGTTTATTGATTGTAGCCTTTTGATGATGGACATTCTGACTGGTGCAAGATGATACTTCATTGTGGTTTTGATTTGCATTTCTCTGATAATAAGTTATGTTGAGCATCTTTTCATGTGCTTTTTAGCCATATGCATGGCTTCTTTGGAGAAATGTCTGTTTAGTTCTTTGGCCCATTTTTTGATTGGGTCGTTTATTTTTTTGGTATTGAGCTTCATGTGGTGCTTATATATTTTGGGGGTTAATTCTTTGTCAGTTGCTTCATTTGCTATTATTTTCTCCCACTCTGATGGCTACCTTTTCACCTTGCTTATAGCTTCCTTTATTATGCAAAAGCTTTTAAGTTTATTTAGGTCCCATTTGTTTATTTTTATTTTTATCTCCATTACACTGGGAGGTGAATCATAGAGGATCTTGATGTGATTTTGTCAGAGAGTGTTCTGCCTATGTTTTCCTCTAAGAGTTTTATAGTTTCTGGTCTTACATTTAGATCTTTAATCCATTTTGAGTTTATTTTTATGTATGGTGTTAGCAACTGTCCTAGTTTCATTCTTTTACATGTGGTTGGTCAGTTTTCCCAGAACCACTTGTTAAAGAGATTGTCGTTTCTCAATTGCATATTTTTGCCTCCTTTATCAAAAATAAGGTGTTCACAGATAGGTGGATTAATCTCTGGGATTTCTATTTTGTTCTAGTGATCTATATTTCTGACTTTGTGCCAGTACCATACTGTCTTGATGCCTGTGGCTTTGTAGTATAGTACGAAGTCAAGCACTTTGATTCCTCCAGTTCCATTCTTTTTTCTCAAGATTGCTTTGGCTACTTGAAGTTTCTTGGTGTTTCCATACAAACTGTGACATTATTTGTTCTATTTCTGTGAAAAATACCATTGGTAGCTTGATAGGGATTGCACTGAATCTGTAGATTACTTCAGGTAGTAAGCTCACTTTCACTATATTTATTCTTTCAGTCCATGAACATGGTATATTTAGGTCATACCTAAATGGTATAGTGGTTTTCTCTACTTTCTTCAGTTTAACTCTGAATTTTGAAATAAGAGGCTTATGATCTGAGCTACAGTCAAATCCTAGTCTTGTTTTTGCTGATGTATAGAGCTTCTCTATCTTTGGCTGCAAAGAATATAATCAGTCTGATTTTGGTATTGACTATCTGACGATGTTCATGTGTAGAGTTGTCTCTTGTGTTGCTGGAAGAGGGTGTTTTCTATGACCAGTGTGTTCCCTTGGCAAAACTCTGTTAGCCTTTGCTATGCTTCATTTTATGCTAAAAGGTGAAATTTTCCTGTTACTCCAAGGATCTCTTGACTCCCTACTTTTGCATTACAGTCCCTTATGATGAAAATGACATCTTTTTCTGGTGTTAGTTCTAGAAGGCCTTTTAGGTCATCATAGTACCCTTGAACTTCAGCTTCTTTGGTATTAGTGATTGGAGGATAGACTTGGATTACTGTGATATTGAATTGTTTGCCTAGGAAGCATATAGAGATCTTTCTATTATTTTTGTGATTGCACCCAATACTGGATTTTGGGCTCTTTTTGTTGTCTTTGAGAGGGGGATCCAGATGCATATATAGAGAGTAAACAAATAACAACATATTACCAAATTACATAAACAAGGAACACCAATTCACTAATTCACAACTAAAGCAATGAGCTGTCTTTAGTCCTCACTATTAATATCACTCTCTTATTTCTTTTTCCTGCCAGCGACATCTCTTGATACTTACTATTTTCAGTTGCCAGGAAAGAGGTAGAAATATCTTGTCATAGAGAGCCTTTCAACAGTGGGCATCTGGGCTTTAACATTTGGTTTTTCAAATGATTGTTGTACCTAAAAGCAAAAAGAGATTCTAGATGATACATATCTCTTATGCATCTCAGAAAATATTTTGCAAAAA
The DNA here is from genome assembly GCF_023091745.1 of Budorcas taxicolor. Lineage (NCBI taxonomy): Eukaryota > Metazoa > Chordata > Mammalia > Artiodactyla > Bovidae > Budorcas > Budorcas taxicolor. Next base: position 2,801,724 of record NC_068924.1, on the reverse strand, counting down.
TAAGCCAAAATATTTTTTTTGGAATGAAGGGTGCTCCTAGGATTGATGGAACCAAGCCCTTGGATATTTTAACTCCTTGTTGCTGCTATTCTACCTTTTAGATATGACACCCAATGTCAGAATAGTCTCTTTATCTCAAAATACATACCTCAGTCTCTCAGTCATGTCTGACTCTTGGTGGCCCCATAAAATTTTTGTCCATGGAATTTGCTAAGGGAGAATGCAGGAAGTGTTATTCCCTTCTCTGAGGGATCTTCCTGACCCAGGGATGGAACGTGGATCTCCTACATTGCAATCAGATTCTTTACCCTCTGAGCCATCAAGGAAGCCCTATGCCTAAACTAAGTATTTTCAAATTTCATTTTCTCTACTTTCCATTTCTGATCTATAGATTTGATGATTAATTATTCCTTGGTATTTTTTCATGAGAATTGAACTTCAGAGATCCTCTATCTTCTACCTCCATTAAGTCTAACTCTTCAATTTAATATTGCAGGGTTTTGTCCTTAAGGTCTGAATGATGAGCAAGATTCACAGTCCCACCACTAAGTTGATCTTTGAGCCTTTTTCTTTGTTGTTGTTGTTGTTCCCCATAGATTTATCAGTGAAATACTACTTACTTTAATCCACTATTTCTAATCTTTTCTGAGGAATTCCCTTGAAAATGTAATTTTTAAATCTTATTAGTTCAATAGGACTTAACTTCCTACGTTCCTATTCACTGAGACTCTGACTCACTTTATATTACAATTTTCTCCAATTCATGAAAGGTATATCCTTTTATTTTCCCACAGAGTATTATTATTCTGTATGGTTTTAGTTTAAAAATAACCACAGTTTCCCATGTTCATAATACCAGAAACTTTCTTACTGAAAAAAGGAGGGACAATTTATTCACACATTCATGCATTTATTTCTTCAATGACTATTAATTCCTACCTACTAGCATGTTGAGTATTGAATAAATCCCAGGTTTCATGAGCATGCATTCAAGTAAGTAAATGAAGATAGCAAACAAACAAATGTATATTATTTGGGTTGTGGTAAGAATTACTTAGAAAAATAAATTAGGAAGGAGGGAGGAAATAGGGGATGTCCTGAGTTGGGGAATGAGTATCATGCCTTCCTTTCTGGGCCACTCTATTCAAAGAATTTTTTCAATTCTGTTCTCTTTCAAACGTCCTTGCTGTTCAGTTGCTAAGTCATTGATATTCTTTGCAAGCTGTTCACATTTCCTAGGACCTTCTCTTCATGGATCCTATCACACCTTCATCACACAATGTGTTTGTTGGAATATTTTTCAATACCCATCTCTCTCATAAGAATGTAAGTTCTAGGTAGCCTTATATCGCATGTGTCTCACTTACACCTGTGTCACAAAGATATAACCCATTACTAAGTAGACCACTATATATATATATATATATATATACATATTAAATTAAGCAGTGAAAATTAATCCAATATACTTTCCATTCTTTGAATTATAAGAATTTATAGCCCATAAGATACAAGCTTATATGTTGTAGCATTTTGTTCTTCTGTGGTGCATTAATGTAGTCTTTTTGTAAATTATATATTAAATAGCTGGATTACAGAAACCAAGTGCTACTCTACTTTTGTGTGCCTGAAAAAATCTTTTATTGTCACTTGAAAGGCAAATAATATTTAAGTTTTCCTTAGCAAATAAATGATTAGAAAAGAAAAGATGAACTTACCTTCCTAAATACTTCCTCAAGATGACAGCACCAAGCATATTTTTGGAAGCATGTGATGAGTTGTGTAATGAAGAGAGAACCTTTTTTGATGTCTCTCCAGGACACATTATCTATGATGATAAGAAGTGGTAAGCCTTGGGCTGTGGTGTTCATAATTTTTTTTTTAACCTTTTTTTTTTTTTTTTTTTTTACTTTTAAAACAAAAATGTATCTTGGGAATTATTTTGACATATTTAGGGGAAGAACGTACAACTTTCCATTAACTCATTTTCCAAAAGAAGTTCAACTAAAGAAGCAGATCATCACAACTGAAGTTCATTTCATAGACTTTTGTCTTTTGGAGACTGACTCTCTACTATGTGACTTATGTTTACCCACCTGGCTTTGAAAAGAGGCTTGAGAGATGATTGTAATTATCCTATTTTACAGAGGAAAGAATACAGGTTCAGAAGGAAGAATTTTTCCATGTTCATACAGGTGGTTGTTTACAGATTATAAATCATGATGTCTTATATAATATAGTGAACAAAATAGATCTAATGAAACTTTTGGAAGGGAGGAATATGCTTTTGGTATAGATAGTGGTGACAGATAGTGGTATAGATAGTGATATATACTTATCTCCTAACTCATTAAACTATATACATTAAACATGTACAGCTTTTTGTATGTCAACTATGCCTCCATAAAGTGATGAATGATTAAAATTGTCAAGTTAGAAATGCTCAGATATAAGGCCTCTCAAGATGATTATGTAGAGTTCAAGAAATAAATGCTCTTCCCTTACTAGTTATAAGCCCCATTTTATCATTTTCTTCTTCTTTTAAAAGGATATGTACCTACTTGCTAGCGCATGTTTATGGTGCTGCTCTAAAAAGCACCTGATGAGAAATAATAGAGAACATGAGTTGGAATTGATAATTTTTAAGAAAGGGCAGTCAGTCCTTAGATCCAAAAAAACTATACTCAAAATGTTAAATGGATTTAAAAGAAAACTGAATCAATAATCTGTTTGTAACCAGTGTGATAGTAAAGGGATTATCTTGTATTAGGTTGTTTTAATGGTTACTGTAGGTTAGGCTATAAAGTAAACAGATCATAAAAAACAATTTTTAAAAGTGAAGAAAAAGTAAAATATATTGACAGTATTTAAAATTTGTATCAAATCATTGCTGCTCATCTTTTTTTTTTTTTAGGAATCATTCAGAGATAGCCTTAGACCCACAAATCCCTGTCTGCAACTGAAAGACACATACGTGGAGTTGAGGAACAGAAAGCAATGAAGTCCTTCTCCACGTGGGTCTTGTAAACAGCATCCTCTTCCAGGTTCTCGGGTGACTGTGAAAAGCTGTCTGCCAAGGCTGCTGGAGAGTCACTGACCCACAATTCCCCACGATTTGCTGTAGAGACATCAACTTTCTTCACACAGTGTGTCTCCCTCAGTGTGACTATTGCAATTACCTCATTATTTTACAATGTTTATTCTAACTAGTCTTATAGACAAAAGTACACACACAAGTACACAAATGTGAGTGCATCTCTACCCAACACTGCCTCTTTCTTATGTCATTGAGCAATGTGCCAATTAATAGTAAAAACAGGGTAAAATTGGAGGAATACATTTGCTGAGAATAAGAAAGGAGTTAAAGCCTTATCTGCATAATCTCAGAGCATATTTATCATTTTATAGCTAAATTATTTCTATTTTTCATCTTTGAAAACTGCTCTAAAAGTTAAAATGACAATTGGGAGTCAGAAAAAAGAAAAAGAAGAAAACAAAAAATTTTCCCCGAAATCCCAAGTTCTCTCATCTCCCAATTCATTTCCATTTCAATAATCTATGAGAAAAAAAAGAAAAATACATTGCTATTATATAATACTCCAACTTTCAAATGAAGTTCCTTTCAAGCCAGAGAACATCAAAATGTCTGTAAAACATTTACAAGCAAAGAAATCATTTAAATGATTTCATTCCAAGGTTAGAATATTTATGTCTAATTTTTTTGAGGATTCTAGTGATCTCCTTCATCACTTACTTTAGATTGGATTTATCAGCTAATTTATCAGAAATTTATCATCTAACAAGTCTCATGAGACCAGCCCCCTAAATGGAATTTCCTAATAATTCAATTTAGTTTAAGATTGTTCCCCCCTAGAAATAAAACATGCACTTCAACACCTTTATGATCTTTATGAACTTTGGATTCTTCATCTCACAACTCACCACCTCTGCAGGCCTGGACAATGATGACTTTAGGTTTGTCCTTTAGACTGAGGCAATTACGGTTGTTGAATGTCCGGAAGATGGTGTCATAAGGTAATACATCTGGTTCCTCATCACTGTGCATAGTCCCACAGATCCCATCCAGGATGCCATGAGACATGAATACCAAGAATGTACTGTCTGAGGATTTGTGCTCTTCGCGTGCAGCAAATTTCCACAGCACTGATTCCATGTCCTGAAAAGACCATAAAGTCTTACTTCAATAGACAAGCATTAAAATTAAACTGACCTATTTATTATGATCAGTATAACGTCGGTCTGTAACATTCCAGTCTCAGTGCCTTTATATAGTGGATGCTCAATGATAATTTTATTTTTGTTTCTATAATGGATCAGTGGATTCAAATTTTGCTCCTGATATAACCTGTCCTCTTAATACATTTTACATTTGTTTATTGTCACTATATACTTTCCCTTTCAACTCTTTCCTTTCTCTCATTACTTAATAAGAAACTTGAATAATAAATGTATCATACCATTTTCCTTCTAAAACACTCCCCATCATACTTAGAATAAAATAAAACTTCTGACATGAGCATACTTCTCCTTCTGACTTTCTTCCTCCTTCTCTGGTTACACCGATCTTTTCCTACTTTTCATGTAACAGTTTCATATTCAGTTCAGACTTTTCACGTGTAGTCATGCCTTCTTGGAATATATTTCATTCATATCTTTCTAGACCTATCTTGTCCCTGATAGTCATGTGTCTGATCCCATATTATCTCCTCAAAGATGTTTTTCTTGGTCATGGTTGAAACATTATTACTTATTATTATGTTATCAGTAAAACAATCAAACATTATTATTCCCCATTCACCAATGTATTCTTTTGTTTCCTTTTTCCTTTTCACTTTCTTTTCAATCTTAAAGACATACAGATATATCAAATCTCTGAAATGTTCTGTTTTGCTTAAGGCTTGATCATTCCCTGCCACCCGGAAAGTTAACCTGTATCAGTGTCACCCAGAAAGTTAACCTATATCAGTGTGAGTTGGGACCCTTCTGTCTCATTTACTGACCCATCCCCCATGCCAGCATAGCCCCTGCCAGAGTCAGGATTCAGCATTTATATGAATGCTGTAAATAGCAGTTCACTCCTGCTAGCATTCTTTACTCCAGAATTTTCTGGGAAATACTAGGGCTGAATCTCAATCTTCACACTTCAGAATTGTGTGGGCATACATGCTCATCAGTTTTTTTGTCAGGTTTTATGGAATTAAGGATATTTGAAACTCTAAAGAGACACAGATTTCACCTATCTTACTTTACAACACACATTCACACATTTAGATACACACATGCACATAAATGAGACCCATGATTGTTAAAGCATTTGCTTGGTATTATAAAGTTCCCTTGTTAGTAGGAGGATATGTGCTGAATATGTGTGTGTCAGGGTGGGTGAGGGATCCTCACTCTGGCTGTGAGTTTCTCTTCCACTTCCACAGTGTAGCCAAGACCCTCAAGCAGCTGCTTCATTCCAAGAATGTCAAGGTCAGCCCCATTCCTGGGAGGCAGATGATCAAACTCTGTATTGCATATGATGAGAGCCAGACGAGTGCGGTCCTTTCTCTCTTTTATTGGATATATCTACAACAAATTGATATGCAATGAGTTTGATTTACCTAAGTCTATCTTAAACCTTCATTTACCAATCACTGTTGCTACTAAGGGCTTGCATAGTTGCCCCCTCTCCTATCCTGTACCAGAAGATACTGCCCTTCCTCTCTCTTACTAATGGATTAAATTGACAATAGAAAAAAAGTACAAATTGGAAGTGAATTGTCTTTGAAAAGCCCAGAACACGATCCAAACATATTTGTGATGGTTACTCAAGAATCTTGAAGAGACTAGAACAGCTCCTACCCTCTCCTTCTTGTCTTTCTTTTACACCTAGTCAAATCTTTCTTAACATTCAAGATTCAAGTCAAATTTTGTAAAAACTAGGAGATATTTGCCATTGGCTCCAGGTAAAAATAAATACACCAAAGTTTATTTGCCTTAGGAAACATTATTTTGACACTATTTTTAACACTAACATTATGTTTTGCGGATGTTAACTTTTTTTTTAACTAGAATGTAACTAATTATTACTCAGCCATGTTATTTCATAAATATTTTGATTCTATGACTACAGCTAAAATTCTAATAAATCCAAAATATATTTGACAACAAATAAATGAAAAAATGACAGACATATTTTATCATAGGGAAATAGAACTAGAATTTGTGTGAGGCCATGTGATTTCCTCCTGCTCCAAGTATTTATAAACAAGATTACCACTGTCCCCACCCTGCTGTTCTGTAACTATCACTTTAAGAAATTATGTAATTAGTGAAAGAAGTTGCTGCTTTTCCTCCCTTTCATGTACAGAACACAGCACCTCTCCAGCCCTTTCTTTACACAGTTTCAGGAATTCTTCATGAGGGCAAAGCTTGAGGGTAGCTGCAGATCCTGCTGACTCATCTGGTCCAGCCACAGTTTCCTCAGGAGCTGCAGGATACATCACATGATATAATTGGTGATATGTGTCCCTGTGACCCAGTTATCACCCAAGAAGACTGACAGAGAGGGGACAGTCTGGGAAAAAGGTTTTAACACATTTGGTCATAGGAGATAGATGTATTATCACTGGGAAAGAAGGGAGAAATACTTGGTAGTAAGAGAAGAGCTACTAACAAATGCTATAACATTCTGATATTGTGAAAAAAATAACCTTGATGATTTGGGATCAAATAACTTTGTTCCTTACTGAACAAAACAATTCTATTTTTCAAATAGTTTTATTCTAAGTTATTAATTATCTACGTGGACTTTCTGTTGTCTCTGAGCAAGAGCACATTGACTAAATATTCATCAGTGTTATCTATTATAATTGAATCACATGTGCAATTTTAAATTTTCTAATGCCCGTTTTAAATAAAAATAGTATCAATTAATTTAAAAATTAACATAATATATCAAAAATATTATCATTTTTAGGTGTTACTAGACACAATTTATGCACATAAAAGCTAAGTCCAATATCTCAAGTCCATTCCTAATTTACACAACAAATATAGACATGTACACCCCCAAATACTTTAAGGAATCCTGAATCTTGTTTCACCCAGGTATTATTTCTTTTCAACCTCAGCATGAATTCTTTAGCTTTCCAGAGAAAGTGAGCCTCAAGGTTTCCTCATCAAGCTGTGAATTCAACTATTTAAAAGAGAAATGCTGTCTATTAACCATAGTACTATATCCAGTGTCAAAAGGACAAATTTGCCAGAGATTCTACATTCTACATACTCTGAATGTCTGCCTCCAAATGCTGAATAACTACCACTGGGTTTTCAACCCATATGGAGGAAATAACTTCTCCCTCTTGGAAACATTTGTTTCTGACTCATTCTGCCTTAATCCCTTGAGAAATGTAATATTTTCTGAAACTGGTTGGCCTCATTTGACTAAGATTGTGCAAGAGACTGGGAAAGTCCAAAGCCCTTCCTTTTAGAGGGAAGGAAGAGAGTCTTCATAAGCAAAAACCTAAAGAGAAGTTTATCAAGAACTAATATAACAAGGTTTTTGTCTACGAAAGGAATAAACCTCTATGTTCATATACATGAACTAATCAAATTTTTCTTATTAATTTAATTTACATTAGAAAACCAATATCATCTTTTATAATTATTTTCATTTATTTTTTCCATTACTTTTTAAATAATATTTTTATAAATGTCTTTCTAAAAAGTATGCTAAAAATCTAAGCTCTGGAGAGGCAGCAAATGGTAAGTCTTTAAGGGTACCAAACTCTCTGAACATTTATTTTCATAGATTATATGAACATATCTACATATTTCATAAGATTCTGCCAATGTGAAGATATTTGGGGTCCTGGGATAGTCTCTGGTCAGAACGCATGTTTTGTCATTGAAAGTCTCCTGTTTTCAAGTAATTTACAGGCTTGGTGTACTCTTAAATTTAACAAATGCCATCTCCTAATGGCCATGTCTACATATAGATGCAGCATTTACAAATAAAACTGAAAATTAGACTTTCTTATATCTAAGAGTAAAATTAGCATGAATGATTTCAGTACAGCATAATAACTATAGTGTAGCCTGCTGTCCAAAGGGAGTGCCCATGGGCCTGACAGACTAGCAAAAAAAAAAAAAAAAAAGAAAGAAAGAAAGGAAAAGAAAATTAGGAGTTTATATAAAACATTTTAATATCTTGGTTTTATCTGTTATCTAATGGTGTGCTCAGGAAGTCTCTTAAACTGAAACAAAAATAAAGATAATGATACTAGATAAGACAAGGCCACCTCCCTTGGAATGGTAAGAATTTGAATAATTATCTTCCTGACTAAATAGCAGTTATTGGTAAATAGTTTGTGTGAGGGCTTCCCTGGTGGCTCAGAGGTTAAAGCATCTGCCTGCAAGGTGGGAGACCCGGGATCAGCAAGATCCCCTGGAGAAGGAAATGGCAACCCACTCCAGCATTCTTGCCTGGAGAATCTCATGGACGGAGGAGCCTGTAGGTTACAGTCCACGGGGTCGCAGAGTCGGACACGACTGAGCGACTTCACTCACTCACTCAGTCTGTGTGAAAGTGAAAGTGTTAGTCGCTCAGTTGTGTCCAACTCTTTACTACCCCATGGACTGTAGCCCACAAGGCTCTTCTGTCCTTGGAATTCTCCAGGAAAGAAAATTGGAGTAGGTAGCCATTCTCTTCTCCAGGGGATTTTCCTGATCCAGGGATCAAGCCCAGGTCTCCTGCATTGCAGGCAGATTAAGATAAGATAAAATAAAACAAAATAGGAGATAATTCAACAAATGGAAGTCAGAATTGAAGTATTGGGAACTTCAAGATGATTTTAGCAATTGAAGGATCCAGAACAAATCTTCAACTGAAATAATGTATCCTATCGGAAGAGTCGCTGGCATGCGGGAGGCAAGTATAGACCTATTTGTTAAAACAAATAGCTTGGATTCTTCCTATCTCTGACCCCATTTCCTCAATACTATGCTAAGAATCCTCCATGCCCCAAAGGCCTAATATTCTAATATTGCACATTCTAATTGCCCAACTTACCCAGCTTCCTGACCTCCTAGACCAGGGTACTCTAGGTGTCCTAGGACTCTTCTGGAGGTTCCATGTACAGATAGAACTCAGGGACTACTGGATACTTCATGAAAGGATCTGCACCTGCCTCCTGCCTGCCACAGATTCTGCTGACAGGTTATTTCAATTTAAGATTCATTCTCGTTTCTGGGATTGCTAAAATCATTTTGAAGTTCCCATTACTTCAACGCTGATTCCTATTTTTTGAATTATCTCTAATTTTGTGTTGTCTTATTTTATCTTAGATTTTCTATCCTTTTCCATCCTGGCTTATTACAGGATATTGAGCATAGTTCCCTGTGCTGTACAGTAGGTCCTTGTTTATCCATTCTATATGTAATGGTTTGCATCTACTAACTCCAAAATCCCAGTCAATCCCTCGCCCACACCTCTCCCCATTGGAAACTACAAGTCTGCTCTCTGATTTTTTTTCTAAATCCAAATCATTTTTATCCCACCCCAGTTTAAGAGAAAGTAATAAACTTGCACAAGGACCAACTTAAATATGAATGATAACATCTTGGATATCTATTAGACTAGTATGTACTTCTTGCTGGTGGTAGCGTCCCTTCTACATAGAGAAAAGTTAAGTCGCTCAGTCGCGTCCAACTCTTTGTGACCCCGTGGACTGTAGCCCACCAGGCTCCTCCGTCCATGGGATTCTCCAGGCAAGAATACTGGAGTGGGTTGCCATTTCCATCTCCAGGGGATCTTCCTGACCCAGGGATCAAACCCAGGTCTCCCGCATTGCAGGCAAATGCTTTAACCTCTGAGACACCAGGGAAGGGCTTATTAAAAATACTTAGTTGCTGTAGTGAGGTCTCTACAATAGTGTGGCATTTCATTTGTTACAGCTTACTATTATTAATAAGCTCCAGTATTCTGGGCTGGAATTTCAGGTTAAATTATACCAAATTGAGTCCATCACTGGTGAACTTGGACCTGAGGATATTTAGACTCTAGTGATATTTAGAATTTAATTAAAGTGAAGTTTTGAAAGAGGTTAAGATATTGGACACTTTATAGGCATTCACCTAATCATATTTTGTAAACTCACAGGATTACATAAGCCTTCTAAAGGTATAAACATTATAAGCTAGAGAATAATTATGATAATTACTATTTATTACATGGATGCATTCAACTTTTATTATATGCCTTATAATATGCTTTATATATATGGTATATCCTTGGTACTCTGCTAGGAGCTATTATTCATTGGTGAAAAAAAGAAGTGAGCTGGATTAAGAAACTCAGTGGATTGTAGTCTTATTTAATGAGGTAGGGGATAGAAGTGGAACAGATTTGATAGGGAGAATTAAGTATTTCATTTTTTATATCTTAGTTTTGTGAAGTCAATGGAACAATCACATCTGGAGCTCAGAGGAAAATTCCAGATGGGAGCTAAAATACTAGGAATTGTCAGCCCATACCTGCCATTATGTTCCTGGCCTTACAAAATCTGTGACAAAGTTAGTGAAATTGTTCCCATTTCACAGATGCTCATATTGATGTTTATGAAGGATAAAAAACTTGAATGAAGACACATAGTGTCCAATGTGACAGAAACCTAAGTTCAGGTTCAGATATTCCTTATTATAAAGTCTTTGTAGCTATCTCAGTGAACAACCTTCTGTTTAGAAGACTCAGCTTCTCAGCTAATTGGAGATTGGATGCCCTCCCACAAGTGACAAAGTGGCCTCTAAAAGGGCAATGATAGATGTAATGAAAATTATACATTAGTAATAGAAGGATGAGGGAACTATAGAAGACAGTGGAACAGCCTTAGAGTGAAGTAGATTCTAAAAAAATTAAGATATCCCTTGTAAAGAATTCCAGTCTTACCTTTTATATTGGTGGAATTTTTGTCTATGTTTAGGAAAGTTTGAACAAAGACTTGACCTGCCTCTTGGTTTTTCTGTCGTATAGAATCAACCAAGACCCGGGCTTTGTCTTGAAGTTTGGCATCATAAATTTTTTTCTTCTCCTCTTCCTCCAATTTCAGGACATTTTTTTCCACAAAGTCATCCAAAAGGCCAGAAATGAGTTCTTTGCCCAAAGATTCCAACGTCTTAAGTGGGTTTTTGTTGTGTTTGTCTTCTGTTAGAAATACAAAGCTTCAACTTGATCTTGTCTCAAAAAACTCAGAATTGAAAACAATCTGGCGGTTGATCTTTCAATATGATAGATCAGCCTGACACCAGGTTAATTTATTACTGTCTGGGATAATTTGAATTTTTGTGGGGAAATAAAGAAGTCAAATTACTAAAAATTTTGTTGTAACACCATAGATATTATTTGAACATGTGTATGGGAAGACAGGATATCTCACCAATCCTTAATTAAACCCACAAGAGAGTTATACAGTCCATCTAGAAATAAAGATAGCCTTGACACAAAATGACATAGTCTAAAAAAATTCACCAAGACATTGAACAAGAACTTTGGCCCAGAAGCATCAGCCTCATTATTTATGTTAGCTTCAAGTAGTCTTTCAATAAATGTATATTGGACAACTTTTATGAGAAGGAAACATGGAAATTAACAAACATGAATAAAATGTTTCCTAATATCTGTTCATTTAATAATAGCTAACATCTCTTAAAAGATAAGTATAAAGCAATATAAAATATTATTTACAAGTATACTAAGTAATTTGTAAATATTACTATGATAGACACTCACAATCATCCAAAGAGATAGTTAATACTTTCCCTATTTTACAGATCATTTAAATAAAATGCTGGATAACATTTCTGTTCTTATGCCATAACCATAGTGCAGCTTCAGTAAGTACAATTGATATTCATTAAGTCCCATTGGTCTCAAGTGCTTTATATGAATCTTCTCAAAGTTAATAAAAATTTCATGTAATAGATATATTAAAATTTCTATTATATGGCAAGAGAAACAAGTACAGAGCAGTTAGTTAAATATTTGACCAAAATTGTGTGAAGAGTACGCCACGTTAGTAAGAGGGCAGAGGGAGATTCAAACTCAGAGGTTCAGAATCCAGAATTATCACTCTTAAATCATCAAACTACTTTACATGATACTTGGGAAAGTGAAAGTGAAAGTCACTCAGTCCTGTCCCGTGTTCGACTCTTTGCAACCTCATGGACTGTATAGTACATGGAATTCTCCAGGCCAGAATACTGGACTGGGTAGCCTTTCCCTTCTCCAGGGGATCTTCCCAATCCAGGATCGAACTTGGTAAAGAGGTATTTAAGGGAACAGAAAGTAATCAGGGACTCGGAAAAGACTGGACAAATTTCTTCAGGTGAGGGTGCAAAAGGCTGCTTCTCAGAAAAAGTCACAGAAACATTGGTTTTAGAGTACAGCAGACACATGTCACAACAGAGAATTTGAAGAATTACAAACAACATACAATTAATGTATGAGATGTTTACTCTGATGGGATTCTGGGATTCTTTTTAATTTATTTCTGCCCTCAACAAAGTTGAATGATGACTGAATGAATGGTACTAGGAGAAATATGGTAAACGATTAAAGTTTTTTTATAACTTTGGCATTACATCCGCTTATTATCTACATGTACTCATGGCTTCAGTTATTAGCTTTAAATAATAAATTAATTATTCAAATAAATAATTTCTGAATTTATAGACCAGCCCAAAGATGGATCTCAATATTAAGGCTCATATAGTCATTTTTTCTCTGTATACCACAAACTCTTAAACTCGACTTTTAAAAGCTGAACTGTTAGTTTTTCATCACCTGCTTCATTCCCTATACATACTAGTAAATGATATCTTATAGTCAATTATACCAAATCAGTAAAACCTGGTGATATTGAACCTCTTCTACCATCTATATCTTATTCCATCTCACATCAAACTGTATTGATTTTATATACTAAATATTTGCAGAATCTGACTGCTTTTCTTTTCTAATAGTTCAGTACTCCAATTCAGACCAATATCTTTTCTTTTTAATTACTCTAAGAATCAGATAAGTCTACTCTTGGACCTTTCTAATCAGTTCTTCACAATGAAGCAGAGTCACAGTTCTAAAGATCATTTGAATAGATTTCACTGTGAAATGTCTCTGCTGCTGCTGCTGCTGGCGTCGCTTCAGTCGTGTCTGACTGTGTGCGACCCCATAGATGGCAGCCCACCAGGCTCCTCTGTCCCTGGGATTCTCCAGGAAAGAACACTGGAGTGGGTTGCCATGTCCTTCTCCAGTGCATGAAAGTGAAGAGTGAAAGTGAAGTCGCTCAGTCCTGTCCGACTCTTAGCGACCCCATGGACTGTAGCCTATCAGGCTCCTCCACTCATGGGATTTTCCAGGCAAGAATACTGGAATGAGTCGCCATTGACTTCCCCGTGAAATGTCTCAGTTTATTGTAATCTAGGTCTTCTTGTTCAGCCTCATCCTCTGCTACCATACCCATCTTGCTCATTACATTTTGAACACTTTGCTCTTCATTCAGGTTCTAGAAAGTTATGCACAGTTTCTCACACCCAACATTCCTCATTCCTTTCTTTTTATCTTCAAGTCTCAAATGACATGCCATTTCCTTTTGGAAATTCTCCCTAATGCTTAAAACTAGACCGAGTGTCAGAGCTATATGCTCCCAGAGAAACTTGTTTCAACCTAAGGTAGCATTTTTTCCCCTTATAGTTGTTAACTAGTTAACAATGGCAATAAAACTCATTAGTGTATTGAATCACTCTACTAGTTTTTGTCGACTGCTTTTCAGTTTCTCATGTCTGTTATTTAATGATGTCCTGATTCCAATTCAATAACCAGTGAAGTCATCCTGCCTAGCTAAAGATGCAGCCATGAGTGTGAATTTAAAATACTACTTCCCAGACAAATGCTGTATTAGTATCCTGAAGAAGACACTAAGAAGATACTAGAAAACAGTCAATTATCACATTTTAGGAGCTTAAATTAAACATGTGAAATGAGACAGAAACCTGGAAATAATTACACTACAGGGAAAATGAAAGAAATAAACATAGTAGCAAGAAAGTATGAGTGGGGTGAATGCAATAAACATTTTTTAAAGAAACTGAAATCTTGCTTTAGCGAGATTAATGGAAGGGTGAATAAATAGTAATATATTCTGAAAGGTATGAAAACCTCCCTGACAAGTTCAGACATTTATTTTGTTTGTTTGTTTTAATGGTAGTAAGGATCATTGCAATTAACTGAGTAAGAAAATCTAAGTTTAGATATCTAGAGCATAAGAACTGAAAGATAATGATCTATTCTTTCCTAACAATGCTAATCTGCAGACAAACCTAATGCAGATACATAAGAATCATTTGTAGATCATTAAAAGATTATAAATTACAGCCTATTCATGGTTGAGTAATTCAAGGTTAGGGAGGGGGAAATAATCTAAATGTGTTAATGTCTATAGATTATTTAGATTTATTGTAAAGTTTAGAAATCATTGATTTAATTGAACCTCTTCCTTTTCAAATGAAGAAAATGAAGCAAAGAAATGATTTAAAATACTTGAATATTAGCTGCATAAATAACATAAATAATAGCTGCATAAATAGACCTCATTTCTTACACTCTCCAGCTTCTGTGTGTAAGATATGTGACCTGAAAGCAATATGCAAATGGATTGGAAGATTAAATTCTGGAGAGAAGGAGACTAGTTAAAAACTGTGATAACAGTCCAAGAAATAGTGTGCTAGAGTAGTTAGCACCAGAGCTAGAAATGAGGAAAAAAATGAAGTCACTTAATAAAGACCAAGATGGTAATTCAATATAGAAGATGACAAGGGAAGGTGGGAATTCAAAGACTCACTTAGGGAAGGGGAAATAATCTTATCTGATCACTTATCTGATCATGGAGAGAGTTTTATGGAATCAAGAAGAAGCCTAGAAGATATAATAAAGTGTTAAAGAATTTTCAGTTTTCTCACATATAAAAATGTACTGTATTTGTCTTTGCCCACCCCTCATTTTGATTATCAGAAGCTGTAAAAACAGAATTAACTGCTTCCTGGCTCTGGGCTATCTGGAGATCATACCCTCCTTCAGTCTCTGAGGCAGAGTTCCCAGTTTAAGTTACACAGAACTAACAGGAAGAATGTAACGTTCACAGAAAAGGCTCACTTCCCTTTTGTATATTTCTGTCTGTCACAGAGCAATTAATAAAGTGTTTTCTAACTAGCTAGGAAAAAGACCCCTACTCACCAGCCATAGATAATAGGCTTAGTATCTTCCTACTGCCTTGAAGGAGCACAATCTCGAAAATGAAAGTTACTGGGCATTTCCTTAGTACCGGGGGCTGGGACTTCTAACCACAGATTGAGAAATTCTTGTTCAGAACTTCCGGGTTCACTGTCGGGAAATCCCCTTTAGTCAGCAAATGAATTTCCCAGTCCTTTGGGAAGAAATGTTTATTCACTTTGGAAGAAAAAAATAAAAAAGACAATACATTTTCTGACCTATGTTGGCACCTCTTTTTTTTTTTCCCCCTTTCCTCAGTCCCCTACACCTTGTTTTCTTTGTTCTTCTCTCTCAGATATCTCAGTGTTTAAAGGACTTAAAACTAACAAATCCCATTTCGTTTCAGGATAAGGATTATCAGAATAACTTTTGCTTCCTTTTTAACTGTGCTATTAATGGCAATATCATCTCTCTGTCTCCCTGTCATTTTAAACATTTATTGGAAATAAGTTCTGAATGCTTGTCTTCATTTCATGCTTTTCTTTTACTGCCTAGTTTCCTTAACATTTAATTTTTACTGAAAGTAACAGTTCCTCTTTTTGTTATATTCTGAACAAAGACTGACCATAGAAGCACTGTCATGATGTAGTACAATGATCCTGTGATAATACAAAAGAGATAGATTCAGTTAGTGAAAAAAAAAAAAAAGTGACATGCTCAACTTTGAAGATTTTTAAAAGCTCAGAAGTTCTAGGTCCATCCATGTTGCTGCAAATCATACTACAGAAATAAGTCAGATAAGAAAGACAAATATCATGTGATATCACTTATATTTGGAATTGAAAGAAAGTGGTACAAATTTTTTTTATGAAACAGAAACAGAGTCACAGATGCAGAAATTAAACTTATGGTTACCAAAAGCAGGCAGTGGGGAGGGAAAATTAGGAGATTGAGATTAACATATATACAACTATACACAAAATAGATAATTAATAAAAACCTTTTTATAGCACAGGGAACTCTATTCAATATTATGTAATAACCTATGTGGGAAAATAATCTAAAAAGAGTAGATATATTATGTGTATAACAGATTAATTTTGCTGTACACCTGAAACGGACAGGACATTGTAAGTCAACTATACTCTATATATATGTGTGTGTATGTATGTATATATATATACTAATAAAAAATTAGAAAAAAAAATCCCAGTAAGTATATATTTGACAAGTCCAAATAAAACAACAAATGGTCAGAAATTCATCTTCACTTTTAATGGGTTAGGATTAGAAAAGGCTCATATTTGCAAGTGAAAGAGTAGTTTTTCCAGTCATTTCTGGGTATAATCTTGCTAACTGAAAATCTTACACCAAACTCATAGGAATACTTTTGCATACATCTCAAGGTGTCATGCACTATCTTGTTTCATGTTTATTGACTGTCTTGTCTTCTCAATGAGACTGTAAACTACTAGGTACCTAGATACACAATTATTTTGTGTTATGAAATGCCTTAAGGAAGGGCTAGAATTGTGTAAACAGTAGTCATGACTTTGTCAGTGATAAACTCTGAGATTTTGGATAAGTTACTTATCACATTACCTTCTCTGTTTATCTCCTGTTGAGCTCAAAACTTGTTGAGATCAGGTACCTACTGTAATTTATATCTGTATCCCTAAAGCAGAAAATCTAGCAAATGTTTTCTAGAAAGAATGGTGTGAGTAGCAAGTTCAATTCTTATGAAATCTGAAGACTTCAAATCTGTTACTTTCTTCAAATTCCACCTCCCTATCTTCTCAGAATGGTAAAAAGGAAACTGATGACCTTTCATTTCTATTTCAAATTTATTGAAATGTTTAAAGAAATGTCTGTTTTTTGCCAACAGGATTCTAAAACAGTTATAGAAGGACACAACTCCTGGCTTCCTATGGAAAAGGAAGAGAAAATAAAACAAGTGTTAGAAAAGAATTCAGCTAAAATAAATACAAATAATAAAATGACTCCATCAAGTGGTTACACACACTCCTAAGAATGAAGAGCCCATGTTATGTCTCAATATTGCCCTGCTGAGGCAAAGGGGAGGAATGTCTAAAACTGAGCTTTCATCATCTTCTGGCCAAATCTCAATCTATATAAACTAACCATTAAAATGGCCATCTACCTCTGCAGAACCTTGAGGGAAGTGCAGTGTGCCCTGTACTAACCAGCAGAAAGGCTTTCGTTATCCTTCCATTATCCCCTGTTTATTATATTAGACCTTGAGATCTTCACTAGGAGGGTAGTTCAGCACTCGTCCCCCAATTTTGCCCCACCCCTACCACGCATACATCTGTCCTTTCAACTTACTTACCTTAATATCCTGGAAAGAGGTAGAAACATCTTGTCAAAGTCACTCTTTCAGCGGTGGGCATCTGTACCTTACCATCTGGCAGCTCAAATGAAAATCGAACCTAAAAGGAAAATAAGTTCTATAGATTTCCCACCACCACCGCCCCCACCCCCCGCCCCGAGTGGAAGGATTTTCACTTATATTGGAAAAATAGTAGCAAAATAAATGATTAAAACAAAAAAATTTGCCTCTATACAAATCAGCAATATGCATGTCAAAGGATGGACTGACCATGGTTTTAAAATCTACTGAATCTAAAAGTTTTGGACACAAGTAAATTAGAGTCCACTCATTTGTCTATTCAGGAAAGAGGGATGCTAAAATAAATGATTATTTTTCTAGGGGTTGTTTTCTAGATCATAATAGCTTGAAACTGGCTTCCAGGTTGGCTGACTCACCAAAGAAAACCTCAAAACTCACTTGAAAAGAAGGACATTTTTACAAGAAAACATATCCAGAGCTGCTTCTTAGAGGTTGCCAGTTAGAATAGATAGGGAGGTAACATTTCAGAAGTATCTAGCACCTACCTTTCGGAAAATTTCCTCCAGGTCACAGGACCAGGCATATTCTTGAAAATTTTTGATGAGTTTAATAATAAAAAGAGAGCCCAATATGGGATGTCTCCAGGAAACATTATCTATGAAGAAAACACATTTCAAATTTTGTGTAAGCTCTCTCACTTGGCTACTGAAATGGAGTCCTAGGATTTCTGTTCCAGCTAAAGCAGACTGTTGAGTTTATGCTATTTCTTACAGATTGTATGCCATCTTTAAGTGACTCCATTCAACATTCACTGTGTATATTTTCACTGATACTTGACAGTTTTTAAAGCCATATGAAGAATGCTGTATATGGTACAGATGTTATGCAGGACAATCTTTGAGGTTCAAAGAACCACAGATATAGTAGAGAAGGAGAGAAAGGCAGGATAGAATGGAAGGGAGTGACTGGGCCTTGAGGAACAAATACCAGAGTGTGGATCCCAAGAGAGCCACTGACAGACTTGATTTAAGTTAATTATACACTCTGAAATGCAGGCCTTGACTGTAATAGGTAAGGTAATAATTTCTGGCCCCAACATACATTTGCATATTAGATGTAATATGCATTACAAGGATCTGGAAGAATATACAAATGTAGTACCCAGTTTATACAAAGAATTCATATTAATAAAATTTCTTTAAATTTATCTACCTTGTGATTTAATTAAAATCAAATAATATTGGTCATAAAGCATTTAGACAAATAAATTACTAATTAAATATGAAAATGATACCAACAGAAAAGAAGTCCATGCCTAAAAAAGATTTAAGTGGGAAAAATCATAAGACAAAACACTCTCATAGAAAAGGTATATTAAAAAAGAATAGTTATACAAAATAGTAGGACTTAGAAGTTATAAAGCCACTTTTAAATTATGCAAAGGAACATATAGGAAAATTATCAAAACATTTTAGCCAATAGAAATGGTAATAAAATGCATAATAGCAATAGATTAAAATCCTATCTAAAACTACAGTGGTCTTAATGAAGATGGTTTCAATTAAAGGAATTAGGTGGGAGAGAATTGCAGGCCAATATCTCTTCAAGTTCTTAGTGAAATTAGTTAGAGAATGGCCACTTTTCTTTATAAGAGTACTACAATGTAATTGGAAATAATACCAGAGGCTATAAAGCTAGATTTACTCATAGAAACTTAAGGAAACTGAACTGGAGTTTCCATAAATCATCTGGAAAAGAGCGTGAGGAAACTGAAAGAAACGAGACAAAAATCAACAAGATAGATATCAAGAAACCAGGGGGCCCATAAAGGTTATAACACCTAGAGGTAAATCTCTGTGGAAGACTGGGATCTTTTTTTTTTTTTTTTTTAACTAGCTGCATCTATTATTAAAGTCTGTTGAATACACTCAAATTGTAAATGTATGGAGGCTTCCCCCCTAGTGTCATTGTTTTCATTTTTGAAAAAAATTGATTTCTATATCAAAATATGGTCAACACAATGCAAAAGCATGCTGTCTCCTGAGAGATGGTACCTCATTATAAGAAAAAATCTGTAAGTTAAACTACTTGTTTTTTAAATTTTCTTTTTTAAAATTTATTTATTTTAATTGAGGTTAATTACTTTAACAATACTGTATTGGTTTTGCCATACATCAACATGAATCTACCACAGGTACACACATATTCCCCATCCTGAACCCCCCTCCCTCCTCCCTCACCATACCATCCCTCTGATCAGGAGCAAATCTTTAGGCTGAAAGTAATCAGAGAATGTTAATGCCCAAGAAATTCCAAACTATAGTGGATGACTTTTATTTAAACCTAGATATGGAAAGTAACTCAAGGTAAAAGCAAAATTTAAAAATAAATAAATAAATAAATTAAAAAAAAAATAAGCTACACATAAAACATCGTTAATAATGGCAATAATTTAAAGTGTGCTTTACTCTATGTCATGCTTACTTAACATTCCATATTTATTACTACAATGTTTTCAGATTTATGGCTATGATATTTGCATTCACATATATTAGTGAGGAATTCAAAGAAAGCCCAGATAAGCTAAATAACTGGAACTAATTTACAAAGTACTAAGTGACAGAGTCAGAATATAATTGGCAGTACTCATAATCCAAAAATGTCTCAAAGCCAGGCTTCAGCAATATGTGAACCATGAACTTCCAGATGTTCAAGCTGGTTTTAGAAAAGGCAGAGGAACCAGAGATCAAATTGTCAACATCCGCTGGATCATGGAAAAAGGAAGAGAGTTTCAGAAAAAATATCTATTTCTACTTTATTGACTATGCCAAAGCCTTTGACTGTGTGGATCACAATAAACTGTGGAAAATTTTGAAATAGATGGACATACCAGACCACCTAACCTGTCTCTTGAGACACCTGTATGCAGGTCAGGAAGCAACAGTTAGAACTGGACATGGAAAAACAGACTGGTTCCAAATAGGAAAAGGAGTACGTCAAGGCTGTATATTGTCACCCTGCTTATTTAACTTCTATGCAGTGTACATCATGAGAAACGCTGGACTGGAAGAAGCCCAAGCTGGAATCAAGCTTGCTGGGAGAAATATCAATAACCTCAGATATGCAGATGACACCACCCTTATGGCAGAAAGTGAAGAGGAACTAAAAAGCCTCCTGATGAAAGTGAAAGAGGAGATCGAAAATGTTGGCCTAAAGCTCAACATTCAGAAAACGAAGATCATGGCATCTGGTCCCATCACTTCTTGGGAAATAGATGGGGAAACAGTGGAAACAGTGTCAGACTTTGTTTTGGGAGGCTTCAAAATCACTGGAGATGCTGATTGCAGCCATGAAATTAAAAGATGCTTACTCCTTGGAAGGAAAGTTATGACCAACCTGGATAGCATATTGAAAAGCAGAGACATTACTTTGCTGACTAAGGTCCATCCAGTCAAGGCTATGGTTTTTCCAGTAATCATGTATGGATATGAGAGTTGGACTGTGAAGAAAGCTGAGCACTGAAGAATTGATGCTTTTAAACTGTGGTGTTGGAGAAGACTCTTGAGAGTCCCTTGGACTGCAAGGAGATCCAACCAGCCCATTCTAAAGGAAATCAGTCTTGGATGTTCATTGGAAGGACTGATGCTAAAGCTGAAACTCCAATACTTTGGCCACCTCATGACTCAGTGATGCTGGGGGGGATTGGGGGCAGGAGGAGAAGGGGATGACAGAGGATGAGATGGCTGGATGGCATCATTGACTCGATGGATGTGAGTTTGAGTGAACTCCAGGAGTTGTTGATGGATAGGGAGGCCTGGCGTGCTGTGATTCACGGGGTTGCAAAGAGTTGGACACGACTGAGTGACTGAACTGAACTGAACTGATAATCCAAAATCTAAGTTTAGAATCATTCAGTTTTTTTTGTTTGTTTGTTTCATTAACTCCACACTTCTGGTTAAAATACCTTTACCATAGGGACTAAATATACTTTATTTGCTTTTTTGCCTCTCCCCTTTTATAAATATTCTTCTATAAATACATGTGTAGGCAAATTGAAATGTTAAGTGATGTTGACATGTGGACATATCTATTTATTCCTCACAGTACAAAAATCATTTTGCACCATGAGAGTTTCCTAAAATAAATGTATATTTGTTTAGTCTCCATTGATAAGGAGAATTGAAGGTGTAAGTGAGAGGAAGACTTGAATTAGTCTTCAAAAGTCTCATGAAAATTTTAACACAGACATCCATTCCCTAATGTATTGGTGTGAGTTTCTGCATTGGTAATGCTCATAAAGGTGTCTTACACAGATACTCATTACCTGGTGTCGAAGAGCAGAAAGCAATAAAATCCTTCTCTATGTGGGCTTTCTTAATGGCATCAGAGTCAAAATCTTCTGGGACCACTAAGGAACAGTTTCCAGAAGCTGCTGCTGAATCGTTTACCCATACCACCCCTTGCTTCTCTGAAAAGACAAGATTTGGTTTCTTGTTACTGCCAATAGCCAAGAAAACTTTCTCCACTAAACATCTGTTCAATCATTTACTAATTTGTCAATAACTTTAATTCAGATACAGATGCACATATATATCTCAAAAACTATCTTAACAACTCTGGTCTCTCCTAACCCTCAAATTAATTTTAGCAACATCAAAGTCTTAAGATTAAAAGTGATATTTCAGTTGAAAAATGAACAAAAATCTACCAACCAGTCATATAATTCACAAAAGCTTTTGTAATGTTAAAGAATATCTACTTTCACCAAACAGGATTGTAGCTTTTCTTTGACATTGAAGAGTAGACTCAAAGGAATGGAAAAATACTGGACACACACAGATAATGAGATCAATAATTCAGGGCCCTGTGTTCTGACAGACATCAGCACTCACCGCCACGGCAGGCCTGGATAATGATCACCTTGGGTTTATTCCCTAAAGCTGGGCAGTTCAAGGTGTTCAAAATTTGAAAGATGTCATCAACTTTTAATATGTCTTGGACTTCTTCAGAGTATTTCTTCCCACAAATGCCAGCCCGAATTCCATGAGACATGAGTACCAGAAAAGTACTATCAGAGGTCCGGTGCTCTGAGCGAGCAGCAAATGCTTTCAGTTCTAAAATCATTTCCTGGAAGAGACATATTAGTACCACTGCTGTTGAACTATGTGATTGGTTATTGTGGCAGCTTGGAATCCAATAAGGAGACACTCCTGAATGATATGAAAATCGATGGAATACATAAGGAACATTTAATTTTCAATTCATGGAAAGGTGAAAAAAGACTTATGGGGTGTAATTAAGGGATTTCTAGTGCAGAGTAAGAGACATTACTTATTTATTTTTGTGGCCACAGACATATAATTGAATTAATGGAACATTTTCCAAGTAAAGTTTTCACCAGACTCTTGCTAAAAGATTCTAGGATAGAAGCATGAAATACCCTACAAGAAAAAATTTGGCTTTTAGACTATCAAGAGATTAAGCATCTGGTGCTACAACCAATCTTTCTAACATTCTTTAGGAGTAAAGGCCATGACCATTGTTTCTACATTATGACAAAATTTACCGAAGCAGTGAGATTTTCTTTCACATCCACCTTATATCCCAGACCTTCTAGTAGCACCTTCATATTTCTGGTATCAACATCAGCTCCATCTCTTCTGGGAAGATTTTCAAACTCTATGTTGCAGATAATAAGGGCAAGACGTGTGCGGTTTGACCTTTCCATTATTGGGTAAATCTGTAAAAAGCACAGGTTGAACAAATAGCCTTGTTCTCTCTAATTAAATATTCATCTTGAGGATGTAAGACAGCTTCTCTTCCCTTAGTTCTCTACAGAAACCCAATCTCTTGAACCATAGGTAAAAATAAAGAGGGGAGAATGAGTCCTACCATAGGAGTGGAATGAAATTTGCAAATGCCCAGATGGCAGCTAAGCACTTGATTTTAATTACTTTTGAGAGGTAGGACTGAGGGCAATGAGCAGAATTAGAGCTATAATGACTCAATTTTAAAACTGATTCCTTGACTTACTGCTTAAGACACATTGTTTCACAACTATTGCCTCAGTGTTATGATCTTTAAAATGGGCTATTTTGAGAGTTCAAGGTGTTATTATATGCAATATCCTCAGAACAGTCCAGGCCTCATATTAAGTAGCTGTTTTGATTTTACTATTACAACTATTTTCTCAGGGGATCAGATTAAACTTAAAAATCTCTAAATAAACTGGGGAAATAGGAATTCTTTATGTAAGGGAAGAAGCAGGATGGTTTTCAAGAACCTCTCAAAGAAATTAGCTCTGAGAAAGAACCACTGCAGTTTAGAATTTTCTCCAGTGTGTCTTTCACCCAGATCCTCATGTTCTAAGCATAGCACCTCTCCTGATTTTTCTTTCCATATTCTTTGGGCTGTTTCTGGGGGGCAAAGCTTGAGGTTCCATTCTGGTCCTGAAGATGCAAGCTTAACTGGGTTATCCTGCATTGCCTGAGGAGCTGCAAGAGACAAGAAACATTATGAATAATGGCATTCCTGAGTATCCCATTTGGTGCACCTCCCAGAATCACCTGTGCATGAAGCCATGGAGGAAAGAATTAATCTTTAAGAAGATATCCTGGGTTACTCCTTACACCATTGAAAGCAACTCTGCTACAGGAATGTATTCCAAGTCGGAGATTTCCATGGTGTGATACAGGCATCACATCCCTTCATCACTTAGAATTAGCATTTTACAAATGCTTTTAATTAAAAAGCAAAAGGGAGTTTTTCAAGGCCATGAATTATAAAACTCCCAGAAAACAGTATGTTAGATAAAAGAATTAAGCTATAAATATATTTCAAATAATTGAAATCTTAGATAATTGAAGTTGGCCTTAACGAATATATTTCAGTGATTTGAAAATTCATGTTTATGTATCTATTTATTTGCTTAACAGTTGAGAGAGTAGGCATTAGAGACTGCAAGGAAGGAAGGAAGGTAGGAAGGAAAAGCTTTTGTCCTATTTTTAGGATCTCTTTACTGTGTGTGCATATAGGGAGAAAAAGAATATATTGAATACATGGACAAAATGAATATAAAATAGAGTAATAAATCAAGGTGTACACCTAGAGGAATCCATAGCACTAAATATTGATTGTACAAATATATGAGGAAGAGTTTTCACAGTGGCTTATGTGAGAAAAAACTTAGGAGTTTATTTGATCACAAATTCAACATCATCCAATAATGTTACACATTTTCTAAATAATTGATGTAATCTTTGCTTTAAAATAGAAATAATTTTTAAATAAAAATCAATTTTTATTGATCAATTTTTATTGATGAATTTTTTGATTGATCAATTTATTGATCAATTTGTATTGATGTTGGGGGGATATTTTAGAAACTAAACTGTTCAAACAAGAAAATTATATTCAATTTTGACAAAGAACTTATAGAAACTGTAGTATATTCAGTTAGGTAAACCAGTGTAGCATGAAGTGTGTTGACTCTGGAGAAAGTAACAGGTAATTAGAAAGGATATAGTTGGGAAAAAACTATGGAAATCATTATCATGTGGAAAAACTATTGCATTTCTTAAAAAAGGATTCTGAAGAACAATAGAAAAAATAGATAAATATTTGGACTATATTAAAGCTAATTTTTCTTATAACATTTGTTTATATAATGAGTGTCATTAGAACTTCTTGTCATCTGGGACCAAGGTATTCCTTGTGCTACCTTCAGTGCTATGTTGAATGAAAAGTTTTGTGTTTAAATTTTGTGGCTGAGACTGGCTAAATCATCAATAAAACAATTCATTCTTTTTTCTGAAAACACAGCTAATCTATATAGCTAGCAAGTCCAAGTGATTAGGTATGGCCATACAACTAAGTTCTAGATAATAGGATGAAAGCTGATATACTGTGTTTTTCATCCAGGCCAAGCCTAACAAAATCTCTTACAAATGATCCTACATATTCCTTCCAATGCCATTAATTTGATTGTTATTACCACAATCATTTTGGCATTGTATGCTGCAGATATCAGAGCCATAGCATGAAAGAGACCTAGATATTTCAGTTACCACCTGAAGGAAAGCTGAATCTGAAGAAAAAATGCCCATTTTAGAAATTACTTGAATTAGAACAAAAGTTTCTATCATATCTAGCTATTATACATATTTATCTCTAATATTCTATATCATGTCAACTGACAGAGATATGTGTAGTGTGATTTCCATTCCCAAATTTTTGGCTGGCTTTATTTTGATGGTGGAGTTTCTTAAATGCCTATCCACTCACTCTTCATATATTCAAGTAGTTTTAAGAAAAGAAGAAATCTTGCTTGTTTTATTCATTACTTTCTAAATAGTCCATAAAACAGGGTCTGTAGCACAATTAGCACATGCAAATACTTTCTAATGACATAGTAAACAGTAGTGATTCTGCCCAAATTATTCAGTGAATTAGTCTTAACAAATATTAGTTGCATATATATTACAGGTTTACAGGTGAAATTCTACTAGAGGTGATCTATTAGCAAACATCGGAGAAGGCAGTGGCAGCCCACTCCAGTCCTCTTGCCTGGAGAGTCCCATGGACGGAGGAGCCTGGTGGGCTCCAGTCCATGGGGTCGCGAAGAGTCAGGCACGACTGAGCGACTTCCCTTTCACTTTTCACTTTCATGCATTGGAGAAGGAAATGGCAACCCACTCCAGTGTTCTTGTCTGGAGAATCCCAGGGACGGGGGAGCCTGGTGGGCTGCCGTCTGTGGGGTCAGACAGAGTCGGACACAACTGAAGCGACTTAGCAGCAGCAGCATAAGCAAACATGTATGTTCAATTTCCTCATAAAGCTTAAAGTGCTATGAGGGAGAAGAATGCATTCATTTTTAAAATTACAAGAAAAATATAGTAAATTTATGACTGGAGAATTATGGAACACTCTTGGAATAGGGGCTCTGAAATCTAATAGTAGAAGTAAAAATGCAGAAACTAATCAGAATTTGTGAGAGGAAAATAAATCTGGGTGCCACTTAAATGTTGGAAGTCAGGGAGAAGAAATGGTCTAAGATAATTTCAGGTTTCTGGTTTGAATAACTGGGTGCTAGTGGAAAATCCTATCGACGGAGGAGCCCTGTAGGCTGCAGTCCATGGGGTCGCTAAGAGTTGGATACGACTGAGCGGCTTCACTTTCACTTTTTACTTTCATGCATTGGAGAAGGAAATGGCAACCCACTCCAGTGTTCTTGCCTGGAGAATCCCAGGGATGGGGGAGCCTGGTGGGCTGCCGTCTATGGGGTCACACAGAGTTGGACACGACTGAAGTGACTTAGCAGCAGTGGTACCATTAATCAAGACAAAGGAAAGTGGAGGAGAGCCAAGGTCGGGGAGGCATGGCAAGCTATCTCAGT
Organism: Budorcas taxicolor; assembly: GCF_023091745.1. Classification (NCBI taxonomy): domain Eukaryota; kingdom Metazoa; phylum Chordata; class Mammalia; order Artiodactyla; family Bovidae; genus Budorcas; species Budorcas taxicolor. The sequence goes on along the minus strand of NC_068924.1, from coordinate 2,774,691 downwards.
TCACATGATTGAAACTGTCTGCAGGAGATGAATGCATGTGTTCAGTGGATGCTTGAATAGCAAAATGTGGCACTCAAGTGGTTATTCAGGATTTGAGATACAGATTCGGAACTGTTAACATGATAGTGAAGCTGTAGAAACAGCTCCTGCAAAAGCAGAATAGATTAAGAAGATAAAAATGTATAGAATAAATCTGCAAATAAACCCATGGTACTCTCACCCTGATTCATCCCATTAATCTGTAGTTAATGTCAAGGAAGGTGGCATTCAAAGAATGCTATTGCCTTGAGAAAACCATTACCTGGAAAAGGACGGACCACTGCTTGGGATTCTTGTCTAAGATAATTTTCAGACTGTGAACCTGAGGAAAGACAAAGGACATTAAAATAGTTACAATCTCTAAAGATTCTTACCCCAGTGTATTGGACACTCATTGCTAAAGATACCTTCCACAGGTTTAAATCCTGTGCAAGATGTGACTCACCTGGAGCTATACTCATCACTGGGAAACAAAAACTTCTACACATGAATGACTGGACTTATTAACAAGTAGTGGTAGAACAAAAGTGTCTGGAAGTGACTTCTTTGATTATACTTTCTATGATGAAAATAAAATTAAAACAGCATCAGCTATAGAATAACATATATCTTAAGGTGGCTCCTGAGGTAATCAGTACTGCCTAACAAATGTGTTCAAAGTGAAGTTGTCTAATTCAGAGTTGACCTGGACTTTGGAGAAAACTAATGCTAAAAGGCATCTGTGTTTGGATACTTAGTCATGCCAAGATTTATCACAACAAAATGAGAATGAAATTGAGGCCTATCCCCAATCAGTATTAAGTGAATTTCCTAAGTCATATAACAAGAAGATGGTAGAGCCAGGATTTGAATACAAAAATGTCTTGACTATCAATACTGGCCTCTTAACCACTAAGCTACTCTCTAGCCCACAAAGGGTTTTATACAATTATGCAAATGACCGGTGCTCTGACCACAACCTGTAATCTGCACTTGTCTTATACAATCAAATCTATTAATATGTTCTCTGAGGTTGCTAGACATTCTGATTGTCAATTTCAAGCACAAGAATTGAAATTAACTTTATTTATGGTTTTATAAATATCTCAATGTAGCACAACCCACCTGAGAAACATCCTAGAAACTTAAGTATCAGCATGAACCAATACTACTCCAAGTCATAGTACCTACTAAAGAAAAGATTTCCATAGACAAATTATGTGCAATGTTTCTGCTGTGAATGGAGGAGAGCCTTGGGACATCCCACAATGCTTCAAGTCCAAGACATAGGCTACAATTTGTCCCATCCTTCCCATTTAGACTGCTAGACTAAATTAACCATCGATAAATTCAAGAACATTTTCTGGATGAAGGCTTGTTATTGCAGTATTTTATATGTCAAGAAATGTTTTTAAGTATGTCCTCTTAGAGCAAATTTAAATATTATATCCAATTATCATACACTTGCGTCCTGAAGCAACTGGCAAATAGATGAGGAGGAAGCAAAGCCATTACAACCTTGACTGAGCAGGTATCATCCAACATTTGGAGAAACAGATTCCAGGAATTAGAGTTATCACAATGAGTTGCACGAGTGCTTCTAGGGTTCAAGGACTGTGAGTTAAAAGAAATATGATAAGGAAGAAGAAGTTTTGACTATTATATAGATATTCTAAACCCTTATTTTTATTGATTGTCTTTAATTCTTGGAAGTGGGAGTTAATCTAAAAAACTTTATCAAAAAATTCAACAACAACAACAACAACAACAACAACAAATCATTTGCTGTCACTGAGAGGTGCACAGGACTCCTCTCAGTTCCTGAGGGACAAATAATGTCTTGTTTTCAAATAATATCTACTTTCCTTGAATGATTTTAGAACCACAAAAGTGAAAGTTGCTCAGTCATGTCCAACTCCTTGCAACACCATGGACTATATCGTGGGTAGATTTTCCCTTCTCCAGGGACTCTGAGCAGCACAAAAGAAGCCAGTAACTAGAAGCCCATCCGAGCTACAGTCTTTTTTGTGTGGAGAAGCTAGGGAACCATAGAAGGGGAAGCTCAGATGGCTGAGCCTGGACTGAGTCTTCAGGAGACAGAAAGAGAAGTGATGGGCCTCCCAGAATGGTGCACAGTAGAGTGCACAATCCTACTCGAAAGAAAATGCAAGGGGTCAATGGATAGCAAGAATCCACTTAAAATATCTACTTTTCTGTAAGCAATTAATTTATTCTCTGAGTGTTCCATTCTCCCTGAAATATATTTTATTTTTCCTGGAGAGCAAAATTTTGGAGAGACATTATGCAAAGCATTTGGTTACAGAGTTTAAACCTGTCAACTGAAAATGCATAGGTTTCTAGGGACCTTTAGACTATAACTAACTTACTAGATAAATCAATAAAGTACCTTGCAAGGATGACTGAAGAATACAGTATGAAACTTTCCAAGATTGTTATCATGAACTTCAACAAATGAGCTACAACATACTCAGGATAGGAAGTAAACTTTAATCAAAAGAGAGACACTAAGGCCAAAAAACAGGACCAAAGAAGAAAAGAGACAAAGGGCATGCAATATGATCACTGAAATACCTGAAGTCAGAGATAAGAAGTGGTCTGCAAGCTAATATGACCAATGAAGAAGTCAGATATTATGCCTAACGACACAGGGCTTACATGAACTTCAGTCTGAGTCACAGACCCTTACCTGAAGTGAGCCCCAGTATTCCTGCCAGGTGGGAGTCTTCTTCACAAATATGGCTGATGCAGATTTGGCATGCCCGAGGTCCTTTACAAATAACAATGTCTATCAAAACTCGGGCTTTATCCATAGTTGTAATATTTTCATCTCTTATTTTTTCCATCTCTCCCTGGTTCAGCACTCTTTTTTGTAATAGCTCATCCAGCAAGCCATTTATTGTGTCCTTGCTCACTGAATGAACAAACAGCTTCCTCTTCTCTTTCAGAACCTTGTCTGTTGGAAACAAAAGAATGCCCAAAGTCATAAAAACAACCTCACTTTCTTTTCATTTCGGCAACTCAGAATAGCCTTTTTCAGATTTAATCAATAAAATGTGCCTTCCCACACAGTGTGGTAATCCTGAGGACACTCACACCTCATTCTTCCCTCAGTATCATCCATGTGCTGACAGAGTGGCCCAAAGACTGAGATTTACTACCCCCAAGATAGTACCTGAAAACCCTATGTTAACATGCTTCATGTTGATTCAAATGTGCATAATAAAATAATGAAACAGTGATTTTCCATTTCCTTTGGGGAGAGCTGCTGGAATCCATTCTGTACCAATTCTGCACCCTCTGTCAGAATTCAGTTAAGATTGCAAAATGACAGCCAGAGAGCAGCCAGTGAAGTTTGGTTCCTTTCTGTCTCTTACTGTTCCACACCTCTTTCCTTCTCTTTGCCCCTACCCGTCCCTCTCTGCACAAACAATCCCTCTTTGCACATTCACAGAACTTAATTATGGCTTCTGTAAAAGCCAGCTCCTTCCAAAATTATTCCTTCAAGAAACTATTTTCAGTAAAAAACAAAAAAAACTCACCGGCCATGACTTCCCCTTCTTAGCCTTGGTGTGTGTTATGAAACTGAAAGCTTGTTCCACCTTCCTTTTCAACAGGGTGTGTACATATTGTGAAATATCCATGGCGCATGTATATACATATATGAATTTATTTATATTCTAAAGAGATTATCAGATAACTCCAACTTAGATCACAACAGGGATTGTATCCCTGGGAAATTTCCTTCACCACAATTTGAATTAGGTCAGGGTAGGCAGGATGCTACTGAGCGAATTCGCTTTCACTTTGCACTTTCATGCACTGGAGAAGGAAATGGCAACCCACTCCAGTGTTCTTGCATGGAGAATCCCAGAGACAGCAGAGCCTGGTGGGCTGCCGTCCATGCGGTCGCACAGAGTCGGGCACGACTGAAGCGACTTAGCAGCAGCAGGCAGGAATTGAGGCTTACAGAATAAGAATATAATGAAGAAGTATATATACAATTAAACACAGAATAATTAAGTGTAATCTGCAAAGCTAACTCATCCTTTGGTATCGTCATTCATTCAGGCTGCTGTAACAAAAAGTCACAGACTGGATATCATATAAACAAGAGAAATGTATTTCTCCCACTTCCAAAGGCTAGAAGTAAAAGATCAGGGTGCCAGCATGGTTGGATTACGGTGAAGTTCCTTATTTGGGTTACAGACTGCCAACGTCTCACCGTGTCCTCACATGGCAGAAAGGACAAGTGTCTCTCTCTGATCTCTGACATGAGGGCACTGGTCTTTCCATGAAGGTTCTGCCCTTATGATCAATTCAGCATCTAAAGATCCCGCCTCCTAAAGCCATCAGCTTGGGCATTAGGTTTTGAATATGGGAATTTTGCACATTTGTTATATAGTCTTTGCAGAAGTTGAACTACTATGACCCATTCCCCCCACTCCATGGCTCTGGATTGGGAGCTCTGTGTCCCTGGAAGCTTTTAGGAAGGAAGCTTCCTAAACATTCTAATGAAAGAATTTCCTACATGTTCTGCTTTTAGGAAGGAAATATTTTTCACTGGAATCAAATGTAACACTCTTCCTTTTTAAGAGCCTCTGTCATGAGGAACACTGTAGAGATAAAAGCACAAGCTCTGCACTCAGAATCTGAGACTTAGCATTTTAACTCTCTGTTCTTGGCCAAGGTATGGAACTTTTTCATGCCTTATTTCCTTTATTTGTAAAATACTTTAATTAATTGTGAATGCCTACACGGATTTGAGCATTAACTGAATTAAAGTGTGGAAACTTCATAGGACATTTCCTGACACATGATAAGCAGACAATAAGTGGTGTTATTATTTTTAATGTAAGTATTTCACACTAGAAAAACAGCCAAGCTTAATTATCTGCAAGTTTTCCTTTTAATTTTGTCTTTTGTACATCTCACTTATTCATTCATTTAGAAAATATATATGGATGACCTTCATATCAGAACTGTTCTAGCTGCCAGAGTTGAGACAAAACAGACAATGGTCTCTTGCCCCTGTGTCCTCACATTGAATAGGAAAAGACAAACATGAAACTCAACATGGGTAACTAGGATATTCAGAATGTTAAATGCAGTAAGTACTAAAGAGGATAAATTACTTAGGGAAGTAGGTTACGAATTTTGGAAAACTCGTCAATACTGAAAACAGGGGAGTCTGGAAAGGCAGAAGAAGTCATTGCTTTTGTAAACACATGTACAAATAATTATCCCAGAAATAAACTCAATGTGGCCAATTTATTTTACATATATTTGATGAAAAAAGGGCTAGTAACAATGCACAGATATTAGGCCTTCATGCTTATCACTTTACTTACTGAAAATACTTTCAGGGAATATAAATCGGTAGAACCACTATGGAGAACAGTATGGGGATTCTTTATAAAACTTAAACTAGAACTACCATATGATTTGGCATACAGTCCTGGGCATATATCCAGAGAAAACCATAATTTAAAAAGTTACATGCACTGCAGTGTTCATTGCAGTGCTATTCACAATAGCTAAGATATGTAAACAACCTAAAAAAAAAAGGATGGATAAAGTTGGCTTATTGCTCAACATTCAGAAAACTAAGATCGTGGCATCTGGTCCCATCACTTCATGGGAAATAGATGGGGAAACAGTGTCAGACTTTGTTTTGAGGGGCTCCCAAATCACTGCAGATGGTGATTGCAGCCATGAAATTAAGACACTTACTCCTTGGAAGGAAAGTTATGACCAACCTAGATAGCATATTCAAAAGCAGAGACATTACTTTGCCAACAAAGGTCCATTTAGTCAAGGCTATGGTTTTTCCAGTGGTCATGTGTGGATGTGAGAGTTGGACTGTGAAGAAAGCTGAGTGCAGAAGAATTGATTCTTTTGAACTGTGGTGTTGGAGAAGACTCTTGAGAGTCCCTTGGATTGCGAGGAGATCCATCCAGTCCATTCTAAAGGAGATCAGTCCTGGATATTCTTTGGAAGGACTGATGCAAAATCTGAAACTCCAGTACTTTGGCCACCTCATGTGAAGTGTTGACTCATTGGAAAGACTCTGATGCTGGGAGGGATTGGGGGCAGGAGGAGAAGGGAATGACAGGAGATGAGATGGCTGGATGACATCACTGACTCGATGAACATGAGTTTGAGTGAACTCCAGGAGTTGGTGATGGACATGGAGGCATGGTGTGCTGCAATTTATGGGGTCACAAAAATTCGGACACAAGTGAGCAACTGAACAAAACTGAACTGATACTCCAATATAAAATAAAATTAGATTAAAAATTAAATGAAATACTTTTGGAATTATTATCTTAATAAAGACCCAGAGTTACCAAAACGTTCAGTATGTTTGTGTGTGTAGGTGCACCTGCATGTAATATCTAAAGTGAATATTGATAACTTTATCACTATTGTTTTAAAGCTCTGTACAATTAAAAACAAACTTGCTTTTTAACATGTGAGCACCAGTTTTGCTCCCTGTAGTCTAAACTGTATCAAACATTTTATTATAATAAAATTCACTATGTATATTTTAATCCAGGCTTTCCTCAGTGTAACTTTTATTTTTTCTTCTTTGCTTTCTTACTTAATCTAATTGCAGCACAATCTTGCACTCCTTGACACAGGGAGACGTGTTGTAGAGTAACAAGCAGAAATTGAATGCACATTTTTTCTAGTCCACATTTGAATTTATTTGTTTAGTTATTTCTTAATTAACTTAAGTGTTTAACATGAGGGTTTCTCCACCAGCCAGGGACACACATCACTGAGCTGAAGCATTCTGATGTGGCCTCCAAGCCACAGATATGCTTGAGAATATAGATATTCTCAGATATTCTTGAGAATGTAGAACTCTAAAAACATAATCAATTTGATGATTCGATTAATCCCCAAAGCTAAATAGAGACTCACATAACTTGGATACACTGTTGTCTCAAAAAGGAAGATTCAAAAAACTGGAAACACCTCAAATGCCCATTATAGGAACATGTCTGAGCAAACAAATTGCATTTTATACAAATACTGGTATATTTCTCAACAATAAAAAAATAATAAATTACTGATACATGCAGAACCATGAATGAAAACTTTTATAACCAAAATAACCCATATATAATATAGTATACACCTATGATTTCAATCATATGAAGGTCTAGAATAGAGAGAACTAATTTGTTGTAATAGAAATCAAATCACTAATTGCCTGAGGAGGAGGTGGAAAGAAATTGAGTGCAAAGGGCATAAGTTTACTTTATAGGGCAATGGATGGAAATGTTTTGCATTGTGATTGGGATGGTATTATATACTATAATATAAATTTGTCATTAATAATCACACTGTATCCTTAAAAGAGATATAATTTTTTATATAAATTATACCACAAAATATTGAATTTTAAAAACTAAAATCAGTTGTTGTAATGATAGAAGGTGATCAATTTAGAAACTAGGATATGTACTTAGATGATAGTAATGCATAGAATTTTAAATATATAAAATCATCTTAAAATAAATTCATATAGCAATCCAGTTGTAAGTAGTATTTTAAAGGAAGCATATTGATTTTAAAATTCTCCTGTGATAGCATATTTGTGTAAGAGTATCATTTTAATAAAACTAGCTAAGACAAGAAGCTTCTACACAGAAGACAGAAGATCCCTGTGCTTGTGTTCTGGTTGTGCCATTTTTATCCCTTAGAAATCCATTTTCCCTCTCAGTTTATCTTTCTCTTATTCTTTATATTTTTAGGACCTTGTGATTAATACATTTTAGACCAGTAATCTACATAACATGTTATTTTATTTATTCTTTGCCTAAAAGTTTCCCTTCTACACAGCTTATTGAGATTCATTAGCCTTGGGATCAACTTCTATTTATTAGCTGTCAATCTTAGATATTTATGTAATGTTTTTTATCTTCTGTTTTCTCATATGTATGGAGAAGTTCATAATTATTAGTATTTTGTATGATGGCATAGTATGTGTAAAAACTGTACTACAATGCCTCCCATCTACAGTACTCATGGGCTATATATCAAAAGCAAAGTAATATCAAAATACACTAAATTATTCACATGCCTTATTTTGTAGCCTGTCATAGCAAATGTATAAGTTAGGTTAAATAGGCATTGATTCTATTCTATAAACAAGAAAATCATGTAAACAGTTGATTCAGAGACTTGACAATAAATTGCAGAACTTGAGTGAGGAGCCAGCTTTCCTTCCCATTCAATATTTGCTCTGTGTGATGCATTTTGCTCCAATCTGGACTCTTTGGGAAATATGGACTATGAACTTATTTTTATGGGACTGAAGATAATTTGGGGAGATTAAATTATCACTGATAAGTGATAATAAATGAGGGCATAAGTTAAAACGCTTGGCTGTATCAAAAAAGAGTCAATTAAATATGGCCTAGAACATTCAGGGCAGAGTGCACAGGCTGGCAGGAGAGAGAGTTTTCAGATTGGTAATGGAAGAGAGAGAATAAATTGCTTATTTATTAAGACATTTCTGTGTTTTGGATACCAAGATAGGTCCTTTCAAATGCTTAACAATACTGAAAATTTATTGCCAATTTTAAAGATCAGAAACTGAGGTTCTGAGTAGATACATCTCTTCATCAATAGCAGAGTCCATGAGTAAAAAGTTAATTTGATTTTTTAACTCTGAAGTCCATGATTTTTTTTTTGGAAAAACTATAAACAGTAGAAATGTGAGAACAGGGCAAACCGATGAGGAGAGGAATGTTAGTCATTCAGTCATGTCTGATTTTGCAACCCCATGGACTGTAGTGCACCAGTTCCCTCTGTCCATGGAATTTTCCAGGAATACTGAAGCTGATAGCCATTCCCTTCTCCAAGGCATCTTCCCCACTCAGGGATCAAACCTGGGTCTCCTGCTTTGCAGGCAGATTCTTTACCATCTGCACCACCAGGGAAGCCCAACCCAATGAGGAGAATAAAATAAATAAAATTTCAAGTCCAAAATCAAGAAAGGAGGGATTTTTTAAAATTTTGTATGAATCAAAGGGTGTTTTGTTTTGTTTTGTTTTGTTTGATAAGCAGGAAGTGTGTTTTGAGAAATAGGCTGAATCTAGATATGATGATTTATAACAATCAGCCTCCATGGGGAATTTAAACTCATGTGATAGGAAATAGGGAGCCAATGTAATGTGTTGAGTAAGAGAGTCACATAAGCACACCTCTAAAGTAGATATTCTGTATTGAATATTTAAGGAGAAATGAATTTGGAATGGGTATTTAATCTACATTGGTTCTACTAGTGAAAACTCTTGAAAATACTGATATTCAAGTTTACCTCATATTATTGAATCAAAATCTCTAAGAGTGAGGCTCAGAGTTATGAATATATAAAAATAATCACAGATGATTTTGATATATATCCTCTATTGAATAGCACTACTCAATGTCCTAATGTAGTATCAGAAATAAAGAGAAACTCTCTGAGACCCCTACATTTCACAGCATTGAGAATTTAGTGGTACCTGTTTTTTGAGATATTGCTGCTCACATATGAATCAGAAGATAGGCCTTGAGTAGCCAGGGCATTCATGCCATGAGATGGGATGGGAAAACCTGGGAATTAGGTTTGGCTGCGAAAAGAAGCTGTAAATGTGAAGTGGAGTGGAACACCAAAGTGCTTGCCTGGACTGGCAACAAACATGAGTGTGGTCTTCTTGTATCAGACTTCTGTTTCAACCGTATATGAAAATACTGACTTATAGAACCTCTACAAGGTGAGAAAGTTGACCCTAGAATCACCCTGGGGCCAAATCCTTGAAGAGGAATGTACGAGGCTTTATAAATGATTTTATCACATGACAGCAAAAGTAGAAGGAATTCATTCTTTTCCATGTTTGGCCATCAAATTGTCTATTCAAAATAGGAAGTATACTGACAGGTGAAGTTTATAAACTCACTAAAATGCAAGTCATTGTGAGACTATATTAGCAGATAAAAGAAACTGCAAATGTATGTTTGTAAGGATATGAAGATGCTGGACTAATATATATATAAAGTACAGAATGGAAGTGTATGAGACAATCAGATGAAGGGGGGAAAGTGATTATTTTATAATAAGAAATAATCAGAACAACTGGTGATGCCATTCAACCTTCTCATGCTCTGTTGCCCTTTACTCCTTGTGCCTTTAATTGTTCCCAGCATGAGGGTCTTTCCAATGAGTTGGCTGTTTGCATCAGGTGGCCAAAGTATTGGAGCTTCAGCTTCAGCATCAGTCATTCCAATGAGTCTTCAGGGTTGATTTCCATTTAGATTTACTGGTTTGATCTCCTTGCTGTCCAAGGGACTCTCAAGGGTCTTCTCCAGCACCACAGTTTGAAAGCATCAAAGTTCATGGACACGAACTTGGGCAAACTCTGGGAGATGGTGGGAGACAGGGAGGCCTGGTGTGTTATAGCCCACAGGGTCATGAAGAGTTGGACATGACTTGGTGACTGAACAACAATAAATCAGAACAATTTCATTAAAATGAAATATATATGAGACATGTATCAGTTATAATTAATAATAGATAGTTTAAAGGGAAGACATACAAAATTCATGAGAATATAAATGATTTGGAGACACACAGTTTATTTAGAATACAATAAAAAGATATGAGGCGCTGGAAAATTTTAAATAAAGATTCAGAGATAAGAAGTATGAATGAGAAATTCAAATATATATATATATATATATATATATATATATATATATATATATCTGATTAAAATCCTAGAAAGTCATAATTGAGTAAATGGAAGAAAGAAAAAATTAAAAAAAAATTTTTTTTCAGAATGAAGGACAAATGAATCCACTGGATGAGGAAATGTGACATGCCTCAGACTGGATAAATCCAAAGAATAACTGTTTATGACCTTATGACAACCCTGTAAACTAGGCTTATGGGTTGAATGGTATATCAAAGAAATATATATTGCAGTTCTAACCCACAGAAAGTGGGTGCTCTCATTTTGAAAAAGTGTTTCTGCCAACGTATGTAGTTAACATGAAATCATATTGGATTTAGGTGGGCATTTAATTCAATGTAACTAGTGACTTTTAAAAAGAAAGGGGACTCAGGAATAGAGATAGATGGAACACGTAAAAATAGAGATACCCAGAGAGGAGGCAGTAGTAACGTACTGAAAGCAAAGATTAGCATCATGCACCTGTGAACCAAGGAACACCAAAGACTGTCAGAAACACCCAGAAGCTGTCAGGGAGAGCATGGCTCTTCTGACGCTTTGGCTTCAGACAGGATCCAAAAGCGTAAGAGACTAAATCTCAGTTTTGAGCCTCCTTGTTTATGATACTTTTTTTGAGCAACTATGAAATTAACATGGGCATTGTTGATTCCATTTTGCAAAAACGGTGGCTCTCACAGACTCCATCATGAACACAGATTTTGAGTTTTTCTGACTTTCACAGATATACTTTCTTTTGACATTGGTTATTTATCAGAAGTTAAAATTTAAAAGTGCTTCCCTTGTGGCTTAGATGATAAAGAATCTGCCTGCAATGTGGAAGACTGGGTTCGATCCCTGGGTTGAGAAGATCCCCTGGAGAAGGGAAAGGCTACCCACTCCAGTGTTCTGGCCTGGAGAATTCCATGGCCTGTATAGTCCATGGGGTCACAAAGCCTTGAACATTTGAAAACTTAAAAGATTTCAAATAAAATTGTGGAATGTAGTCCTCCCTTACCTGAATTTACACATAACAATAATTACCTTGAACAAAGTCCACACTGTTACATTTATATGTTCTCCCATTTTCCCTATTCCCACCTAACCTGATTACTTTAATGTGTGCTTCTTGCCAATCCCATGGCCTTGTTCCATTTGTGGCCTCTAATGTGGTGATTAAAGACCGACCAGAGTTTGGACTCAGCCATTCTTAATAATATCAACACTTCACACTGATGTAGCGATTGGTGTGATAATTATTCAACTCAAATCTAAATTCCCCTACTTGTAAACTCTGCCTTGGAGAAGTTTTTAGATTAAATATAATGTTGAAAATAAGTATCCCTGTTGAATGGTGTACACCCAGTAATGTGATTACTACCTTAACATAATTTTACAAGTAATAATAATGCTAGTGGAAACTGAGAAGTGCCATAAGGGAAAGGTTTCTGCAACAGAAATGCAGTATATTTCTGCAAAGAGTTCAAGAGTGAAAAACTACATCTGTTTCAAGGGTAAAGGAGGGTAGTATGGAGAGACATGGAGATTATACTGACTAACACAGAAGAAAAAATATATTTAAGACATACATAGTATTACATAAATTTCATAAGCAAAATATCCAGTACTAATTTGCACTATGAGTTTGAAGAAATAACTATCGTCTCATGCCATAGTTCTTCAACTGACCTGGCTTGAATGCTATTATGATGGAAAGTTTCTTGCGTGTGGCTAGTGTCCCACATCAAGCCACTGTGCATCAGTTTTTTTTTTTTTTTTTCTTGCTTTGCTGTCTGGAGATATTCACCAAAGGACTGAGGATTGCTCAGCTGTGAGTATGTACATGCAAGAATTTGGGTGTATATAAAGGCCTGCTCCCCAAAAACTTCAACATATGGAGGACAGTAGTTGGTTGATAAATACCTCCAGTTTTCCATCTTCTCAGAAGGCAGATATTACAGGATCCCAGATGATTACCCAGGAAGAATGAAATTCAGTTGTTCAAGATAGTAACTAATTCACTAATGCAAAAATTTCAGGTGATTTTTTTTTTTTTTTTAACCTTTCATCTCTTTTAACCTTTCCCACTCTGCTTCCAGGTGGGTCCAAAGTAAGAAAATATCTCTGTCATCATCGTCATCATCCTTGCTGTTTTTCTTACCATATTAATTGAGCACTTTCTGTGTGGAAAGCACTATGCTTAACTTTCTACATGTTTCATCTCATGTAATTCTTACTACATTGAGATTGATAGTATTATCTCTCCTTACAGACAAAAATCTGTAACTAAGATTAGTTACACATATAATCACATATCCTATAAGTTGGATTTGTATTATATACCCAAATTATTTTAACTCCCTAAATTTAATCTAAATAGAATACAAGGTTCTTTTATTTTTAATAGCCTGTGCATCAACTCTTTAAATTTTAAAGCCCAAAACTATGTTCCTGATGTTTCTTATCAGACCTATTCTCCACTGCTCTCCATGATATTCATTAACTAACTTTAAGCAAAGCTAGCCACTAAGTAATCCCTCAAGTATTTGTCTTGTCTATTTAGTCACACAGCAAGTTTTCTGTTTCCTGAGTTTTAACTTGTTTTTGTCTAAGGAATGTCTACATATTCCTCTTTATTATTTCACTACTCTGAAGAGATCCTTAAATGACAGGTAAATTGTCTGTAGTAGGAATGTATAGAATTATTTTCCACTGATAGTGAAACTGGAGATAACACAGGGTGGAATATATAAAACAATATGCAAAGCATTCGGAAGCTGAAACTTCAATACTTTGGCCACCTTATGTGAAGAGCTAACTCATTGGGAAAGACCCTGATGCTGAAAAGATTGAGGTGGGAGGAGATGGGGACGACAGAGGATGAGATGGTTGGACGGCATAACCGCCTCAATGGACATGGGTTTGGGTGGACTTCGGGAGTTGGTGATGGACAGGGAGGCCTGTCATGCTGTAGTTCATGGGATCACAAAGAGTCGGACAGGACTGAGTGACTGAACTGACCTGAACATAAAACTGATCATCTGAATCAGTCTTTTTGTCGATTTCAGTGACATGAATTATATATACCCATACTGCTGTGCAATTATCACAACTATACATTCATACAGAACTTATCTTATAAAACTGAAACTATCTACTCTACAACAGCTACTTATTTCTCTTTTCTACCACCAGCATGTGCTGACTATAATTCTCCTTTCTGGCTATACAAATTTGATTGCTTTATCTAGCTCACATAAGGGGAATCATACAGTATTGGATGTTTTATGACTGAATTATTTCACTCAGCATAATGTCTTCAAGGTTTATCCATGTTGTAGCATGTGTCAAGATTCCTTTTCATTTTAAGGCTGAATAATATTACATTATAATTAAAATATATATGTATATATTTTGTTTTTCAGTAACTAAGTCATGTCTGACTCTTTGTGACCCCAAGGACTGGAACAAGCTAGGCTTCCCTGTCCCTTACTATCTCTTAGAGTTTGCTCAAACTCATGTCCATTGAGTTAGTGATGCCATCCAACCATCTCATCCTGTTACCTCCTTCTCCTCCTGCCCTCAATCTTTCCCAGCATCAGGGTCTTTTCTAATGAGTCGACTCTGCATCAAGTGGCCAAATGATTGGAACTTCATCATATGTCCTTCCAATGAATATCCAGGGCTTATTTCCTTAGGATGGACTGGTTTGATCTCCTTGCTGTCCAAGGGACTCTCAAGAGTATTCTTTAGCACCACAATTTGTAACCATCAATTATTTGGTGATGCCTTCTCTATGGTCCAACTCTCACATCTGCACATGACTTCTGGAAAAACTGTTGTTTTTGACTCTATGGACCTTTGTCAGAAAAGTGATGTCTCTGCTTTTTATAATGTTATCTAGGTGTATCATAGCTTTTCTTTCAAGGAGGAAGTGTCTTTTACTTTCAAGACTGCAGTCATCTTCTGCAGTGATTTTGGAGTCCAAGAAAATAAACTTTCTGACAGTTTCTATTTTACCTCCATCTAATTGCCTTGATGTAATATTCTTTGGAAGGAATGATGCTGAAGCTGAAACTCCAGTACTTTGACCACCTCATGCAAAGAGTTGACTCATTGGAAAAGACTCTGATGCTGGGAAGGATTTGGGGGCAGGAGGAGAAGGGGATGACAGAGGATGGAGATGGCTGGATGGCATCATTGACTCAATGGACATGAGTTTGAGTGAACTCCGGGAGTTGGTGATGGACAGGTAGGCCTGGTGTGCTGCAATTCATGAGGTCGCAAAGAGTCGGACACAACTGAGCGACTGAACTGAACTGAACTGAATGGGACCAGATGTCATGATCTTCGTTTTTTGAATATTGAGTTTTAAGCTAGATTTTTCACTCTCCTCTTTTACCCTCATCAAGAGGCTCTTTAGTTCCTCTTTGCTTTCTGCCACTACAGTGGTGTTATCTGCATAGTTGAGGTTATTGATATTTCTCCCAGAAATTTTGATTCCAGCTTGTAATTCATCCAACCCAGCATTTTGCATGATGTACTTTGCATATAAGTTAATAAAGCAGTGTGACAATATACAGCCTTGACGTACTCCTCTCCCAATTTTGAACCAGTCCATTGTTCCCTGTCTGGTCCTAACTGTTGCTTCCTGACCTGCATTCAGATTTTTCAGGAGTTGGGTAATGTGGTCTGGTATTCCCATCTCTTTAAGAATTTCCCAGAGTTTGTTGTGATCTACACAGTCAAAGACTTTAGCATAATCAATGAAACAGAAGTAGATGTTTCTCTGGAATTCCCTTGCTTTTTCTGTGATCCAGCAGATGTTGGCAATTTTATCTCTGGTTCCTCTGCCTTTTCTAAATCCAGCTCACCTGGGCTGGTTATTTTTACCAAGATCTATTCTCTCCTCTTACCTTCCCTGTTTCATGACTTTATGGAGCGTATCCATTGGATAGTCTTGTCAAAAACTTTGGATTGTGTTTGGCGAACAGGATGCACCAGCTGGGGAGTGAAGGAAATTGGAGAGTAGTAGAAGATATAAATGAAAATAACCTATGCTCCCACATACCCACATGCCTCACTGTTACCATATTTCTCTTGGGGGGTTTGTCCTCTATTACTACAGTGCTTTCTGGATGAAACCCTTCCTCAGCTGTAACCGTATCACCTCAATCTGGAAAAAAAAACATGAGGGTGTGTATGTGTGCATATTTCCTAAATGAAGTGAGCAGTTTTGGGTTTAATTATAATAAAATAACTGCAATAATAATTACAATATTGTGACTGAAAAATACAAATGTATGTATACCATCATATGTGTCTATATATGTGTACACACATATGTATATGTATGCATATAAATTGCTCAAGGAGATGTAGACAATTATAGATTTAACTTTTGTATTATAAAGTTTAAGAAGGCAAGCTTCAGAAAAGTGAAAATGAGTGACCTCAAATTACAAAACTAGTTAATCATTAGAGCTATACGGGCATGCAGGTTTATATTCACTGCACAGGGCAAGGACTCTTAGCTTTGTTATGTGATTCTTTTCCACATGTGCATTGTAGCCTTTGTCCTCAAGTAGCCTTT
The DNA here is from genome assembly GCF_023091745.1 of Budorcas taxicolor. Classification (NCBI taxonomy): domain Eukaryota; kingdom Metazoa; phylum Chordata; class Mammalia; order Artiodactyla; family Bovidae; genus Budorcas; species Budorcas taxicolor. The sequence goes on along the minus strand of NC_068924.1, from coordinate 2,758,335 downwards.
CCACCTAAATGATGTTGCGACTGGACCCATGGAACCGAAAGAGGTGGTTAAAATCTGTGTTACAGGTAATGAGGGCTTCAGTTGAGTTCAGTCGCTGAGTCGTGTCCGACTATTTGTGACCCCATGAATCGCAGCACGCCAGGCCTCCCTTTCCATCACCAACTCCAGGAGTTCACGCACACCACTCACGTCCATCGAGTCAGTGATGCCATCCAGCCATCTCATCCTCTGTCGTCCCCTTCTCTTCTTGCCCCCAATGCCTCCCAGCATCAGAGTCTTTTCCAATGAGTCAACTCTTCACATGAGGTGGCCAAAGTACTGGAGTTTCAGCTTTAGCATCATTCCTTCCAAAGAAATCCCAGGGCTGATCTCCTTCAGCATGGACTGGTTGGATCTCCTTGCAGTCCAAGGGACTCTCAAGAGTCTTCTCCAACATCACAGTTCAAAAGCATCAATTCTTCGGCGCTCAGCCTTCTTCACAGTCCAACTCTCACATCCATACATGACCACGGGAAAAACCATAGCCTTGTCTAGACAAACCTTAGTCAGCAAAGTAATGTCTCTGCTTTTCAATATGCTATCTAGGTTGGTCATAACTTTTCTTCCAAGGAGTAAATGTCTTCTAATTTCGTGGCTGCAATCACCATTGGCAGTGATTTTGGAGCCCAAAAAGATAAACTCTGACACTGTTTCCACTGTTTCCCCATCTGTTTCCCATGAAGTGGTGGGGCTGGATGCCATGATCTTCATTTTCTGAATGTTGAGCATTAAGCCAACTTTTTCACTCTCCTCTTTCACTTTCATCAAGAGGCTTTTTAGTTCCTCTGCACTTTCTGCCATAAGGGTGGTGTCATCTGCATATCTGAGGTTATTGATATTTCTCCCACAATCTTGATTCCAGCTTGTGTTTCTTCCAGTCCAGCGTTTCTCATGATGTACTCTGCATAGAAGTTAAATAAACAGGGTGACAATATATAGCCTTGACGTACTCCTTTTCCTATTTGGAACAAGTCTGTTCTTCCATGTTAAGTTCTAACTGTTGCTTCCTGACCTGCATACAGATTTCTCAAGAGACAGGTCAGGTGGTCTGGTATTCCCATCTCTTTCAGAATTTTCCACAGTTGATTGTGATCCACACAGTCAAAGGCTTTGGCATATTCAATAAAGCAGAAATAGATGTTTTTCTAGATTTCTCTTGCTTTTTCCATGATCCAGCAGATGTTGGCAATTTGATCTCTGGTTCCTCTGCCTTTTCTAAAACCAGCTTGAACGTCAGGGAGTTCATGGTTCACATATTGCTGAAGCCTGGCTTGGAGAATTTTGAGCATTACTTTACTAACATGTGAGATGAGTGCAATTTTGTGATAGTTTGAGCATTCTTTGGCATTGCCTTTCTTTGGGATTGGAATGAAAATTGACATTTTCCAGTCCTGTGGCCACTGCTGAGTTTTCCAAATTTGCTGGCATATTAAGCATCATCTTTCAGTATTTGAAGTAGTTGAACTGGAATTCCATCACCTCCACTAGCTTTGTTCATAGTGATGCTTTCTAAAGCCCACTTGACTTCACATTCCAGGATGTCTGGCTCTAGATGAGTGATCACACCATCATGATTATCTGGGTCATGAAGATCTTTCTTGTACAGTTCTTCTGTGTATTCTTGCCATCTCTTCTTAGTCCTCCTCTATTACTGGATAAATGTGCATTGCATTTTTCTTACATATTCGTATCATAATCAGAGTTACACTCTAAAGGATATAGCAGCTACTTGTTTGTCTGCTAGTTTTTGCCAGAACTATTTCTTCACTCTCCTTTACTAATGGATAGTAGGCGTTTCTGAAATGAAACAGTGGCAATGGGAAAAGAAATCTAACCTACAGTATAAGTAAAAGAGCAAAATGCCAGTGTGGTAATGAGAACAGATATGAGTTTTTTATTCAATGATTTTGCTAAAAAATGTACTTCTTTCCCTCCATTCTTTGATTTAGTCAAACTTTATCTAATATTCAATATCCATCTCAAAATTTTTGAATATTCAGGCCCAGTATAGGGCATTTTGTATATATATATATATATATATGCACCATATATACTGCATTTTGGCTTCCCTGGTAGCTCAGTGATAAAGAAAATGTCTGCCAATTCAGGAGACACAGGTAAGAAGATTCCCTAGAGACAAAAATGGCAACCCACTCCAGTATTCTTGCTTGGGAAATCCCACGGATAGGGAATTCTGGCAGGTTACAGTCCATGGGGTCACAGAAGTGTTGGGCATGACTTAGTGACTAAACAACAGTGACACATAATGCATTACATCATTATCATTCCATTATAAGTTCTCAATACAATGAAAATATCTACCTATAATTATATTTTAACTCCTATAGTGCCTTAAGACAACATTAGAATATAAATTAAAACTTTCAGAATCTCTTCATATTTCATATCTAGGGAAACTTCCACTTAATTTTACCTTCCATTTCATTCTTGACCATCTAATCCTTCCTGCCTCTTTTTTCTGTGATTCCAATAATTTTTTGTAAGAACAAAAGTTTACGTTTTCCTATGGGCTCTCTGGGGTGGCTTCCCTGGTGGCTCAGAGGGTAAAGCATCTGCCTGCAGTGTGGGAGACCCAGGTTCAATCCCTGCATTGGGAAGATCCCCTGGAGAAGGAAATGGCAATCCACTCCAGTACTCTTGCCTGGAAAATTCCATGGACAGAGGAACCTGGTAGGATATTGTCCATGGGGTCGCAAAGAGTTGAACATGACTGAGTGACTTCACTTTCACTATGGGCTCTCTGGAGGCTGACTTTATTTTTCTAGCAAGAATTTCTGCAAAAATTTTGTAAGACAGGACATAGAGTTGTGATATCTAGTGTATTGGCTTTCTTGTTGATTCCAATATCCTATATTGCCCCAGAAATCATCATAGAGAAGGTACTTATTTTCTTGAAGAAAGAATAAAACTTTGCAAGAAGATATCTTACCTTTTAAGAGTTGTAATTTTGTCCAAAATTTTGTTAATGAGATAAATCATTTAGCAAGAGATAGCTCCTTTTTCTGGGAAGTTATCTGATTATAAAAACTATACCTAAGGTTCATAAATGCATGATGAATGTGACTCTTTGGGGAAGACTAAAAGGAAATGGATGTAATAATAATCATCAATTGATCTACCTCAATTCTTAGAATCCACTAAGAGACTCCTTTAAACCTAGCCTTTGATTCATAATGGTTGTCTGGCTAGTCCCTGATAATAACAGGGTAAGTGAACTTTGATTCATATAGGTACCTTGTTCTCTTCTCCCCAGTATAAAAAGAAAAAAAAAGAAAAAGAAAAAAAAGAGTTCTTGCCTCCGTTGAATAATGGAGGAAATGCTTTCTTTGTTTTGTTAATATAACTAATGTTTTCTCACACTGAGGAGGCCTGCTGAGATGTTGCTGACTGGATTGAGTAAAAGAAATGTCCTTGCCAAAGATCCAGAGCTCAGAACAAGCATCAATTTCTTATAGCAAGTGTGTTGGGGATCATCAGGGAAGCACACAAATATTCTCAAACTGGAGAATATTGATAATCATGTCTCCATTAGCTTACTTTCTGGGGACATGGATGTCACCCAAAAGCCACAAATGAATTTCCACAAAGAAGGGAAAAGAACTGGACAGAATACATATTTTGACTTTACTTAGATAAACTTAGAGTCCCCTTCATGGTTTACTGCTTGTCATAGTGAAGGGCCTTGAGTAACTCAATGAAGCTATGAATCATGCCATGCAGGGCCACCAAAAGACAGATGGGTCATAGTGGAGAGTTCTGAGAAAACCTTGTCCACTGGAGGTGAGAATGGCAAATCATTCTAGTATTAATGCCATTAGAACCACATGAACAGTGAAAAGTGAAAGTGAAAGTCACTCAATTGTGTCCAACTCTTTGAAATCCCATGAACTGTAAAGTCCATGGAATCTCCAGGCCAGAATACTGGAGTGGGTAGCCTTTCCCTTCTCCAGGGGATTTTCCAAAACCAGTGATCCAACCCAGGCCTCCCATATTGTAGGTAGATTCTTTACCATCTGAGCCACAAGGGAAACCAAGAATACTGGAATGGGTAGCCTGTCCCTTCTCCAGGGGATCTTCCCAACCCAGGAATCAAACTGGGGTATCCTGCATTGCAGGGAGGAATTCTTTACCTAGTGAGTTATTAAGGAATCAGTACACAAAGGCAAAAAAATATGATACCAAAAGATGATCTCCCAGTTCTGAAGGTGTCCAATATTCTACTAGGAAAGAGCATAAGCAATTAACAATAGCTACAGAAAGAAAGAAGCAGCTGAATGAAAGGAGAAATGATGCTCAGTTTTAGATATGTCTGGTGGTGAAAATAAAGTCCAGTATTGTAAAAAAGAAAAAAAAGATATTGCATAGGAACCTGGAATGTTAGGTCCATGAATCAAGATAAATTGGACATGATCAAACAGATGGCAAGCGTGAACATCCACATCTTTGGAATCAGTGAACTAAAATGAACAGGAAGGGGTGAATTTAATTCAGATGACCATTTTATCTACTACGTTGGGCAAGAATCTCTTAGAGAAATGGAGAAACCCTCATAGTCGGTCCACAAGAGTCCTAATTGCAGTACTTAATTGCAATCTCAAAAATGAGAGAATGATCTCAGTTCATTACCAAGGCAAACCATTCAACATCAGAATAAACCAAGTCCATGTCCCAAAGACTGATGCTGAAGAAGCTGTAGTTGACTGGTTTTATGAAAACCTGTAAGATCTTCTTGAACTAATGCCAAAAAGAGATATCATTTTCATCATAAGTGATAGGAATGCAAAAGTAGGAAGTTAACATATGTGGAGAGTAACAGGCAAGTTTCACCTTTGAGTAAACAATGAAGCAGGACAAACTCTGATAGAGTATTTCCACAGAAAACACTGGTCATAGCAAACACCCTTTTTCACCACACACAGAGATGACTCTACACATGGACATCACCAAGTGGTCAATACCAAAATCAGATTGATTATGTTCTTTGCAGATGAAGATGGAGAAGTTCTATATAGTCAGCAAAAACAAGACCTGGAGCTGACTGTGGGTAAGATCATCAACTCCTGTTGCAAAGTTCAGGCTTAAACTGAAGAAAGTAGGGAAAACCACTAGGCCATTCATATATTATCAAAATTAAATTTCTTATGATTATATAGTAGAGGTGGTGAATAGATTCAAGGGTTTAGATTTCGTAGACAGAGTGCCTGAAGATCTATGGTCAGAGATTCTAACATTGTAGAGGAGGAAGTGACCAAAATGATTCCCAAGAAAAATAAATACAAGAAAGAAAAGTGGTTATCTGAGGAGGTCTTACACATAGCAGAGTAAGAAGAGAAGTTAAAGGCGAAAGAGAAAGGAAAAGATACAACCAACTGAATCCAGAGTTCTAAAGAAGAGCAACTCCTTGAAAAGAAAGAAAACCTTCTTAAATGAACAATGCAAAGATATAGAGAAAGATGACAGAATAGAAATGACTAAAGATCTCTTCAAGAATATTAGAAAGATCAAGGGAATATTTCATGCAATGATGGGTAGAATAAAGGACAGAAATTGTATGGACTTAACAGAAGCAGAGATATTAAGAAGAGGTGACAAAAAGACACAGAAGAACTGTACAAAAAAGGTCTTAATCACCCAGATAACCATGATGGTATGATCACAAACTTAGAGCCAGGCATCCTGGAGTGTGAAGTTAATTGGGCCTTAGGAATCATTATTGCAAACAAAGCAAACATAAGCAAACAAAGGTAGTGGAGGTAATGGAATTCCAACTGAGCTATATCAAATCTTAAAAGAGAGTGCTGCTAAAGTGCTGTGTTAGATATGTAAGCAAATTTGGAATGCTCCACAGTGGACACAGGACTAGAAAAGTGAATTTTCATTCCAATCCCAAAGAAGGACTGTGCCAAAGAATGGTAAAACTGCTATATAATCGTGCTCATCTAACATGCTAGTAAGGTTATGCTCAAAATTCTTCAAGCTAGTCTTCAGCAGATGTGAACCAAGAACTCCCAGTTATACACCTGGATTAGAAAAAGGCATAGGTTCCAGAGATCAAATGGCAACATTTGTTGGATCATACAGAAAGCAAAGGAATGCTACAAAAAATATCTACTTCTGCTTCATTGACTACACTGAAACCTTTGACTGTGTGAGATGCAAAAACAACAATAACAACAACAACTGTGTAAAATTCTTAAAGAGATGGAAAAACCAGACCACCTTACCTGTGTCCTAGGAAACTTGTGTGTGGGTAAAGAAGCAACAGGTAGAACCTTACTTGGAACAACTGACAGGTTCAAAATTGGTAGGAAGTAGGATGAAGCTGTATATTTTCACCATCTTATTTAACTTCAATGTAGTGTGTGCAATGAGAACCCCATGAAAAGTATAAAAGGCAAAATGATATGACACCAAAAGATGAGCCTCCCAGGTTGGAAAGTGTTCAGTTTGCTAGTGGGGAAAGCAGAAGGCAATTACTAATAGCTCCTGAAATAATGAAGTGTCTGGGCAAAAGTAGAAACATCACTTATTTGTGGACATGTCTGATGGTGGGAGTAAAATCTGATGCAGTAAAGAATAACACTGCATAGGAACCTGGAATATTATGTACATGAATTAAGGTAAATTGGACATGGTCAAGCAGGAGATGACGAGTAAACATCTACATCTTTGAAATCAGTAAACTAAAATGGATGGGAATGGGGAAATTTAATTCTGATGTCAATTATGTCTACTACTGTGGGCAATAATCCCACAAAAGAAATGGAGTAGCCCTGAAAACCAACAAAAGAGACCAAAATACAGTACTTTCTCAAAAACAACATAACGTCCTTGGTTCATTTCCAAGGCAAGCCCTTCTACCTCAGAGTAATCCAAATCTATGCTGCAACCACTGATCTTGAAGAAACTAAAGTTGACTAGTTCTATGAAGACCTACAAGACCTCCTAGAACTAACAACAGCAACAAAAGATGTCTTATTAATCACAGGGGATTAGAATGCAAAAGCATGAAGTTAAGAGATACCTGGAGTAACAGGTTAGTTTGGCCTTAGAGTACAAAATGAAGCAGAGCAAAGGCTAACAGAATTCTGCCAAGAGAATGCACTGGTCATAGCAAACACCTTTTTCTAACAGCATTAGAGAAAACTTTATACATAGACATTGCCAAATGGTCAATATAAAAATCAGATTGGTAACATAATTTGCTGTTGAAGATGGAGAAATACTATACAATAAACAAAAACAAGACCTGTAGCTGATTGTGGCACAAATCATAAGATCCTTATTGCAAAATTCAGGCTTAAACTAAAGGAAGTGGGAAGACCACTAAGCCATTCAGGTATGACTTAAATCCCTTTTGATTATACAGTGGAGGTGATGAATAGATTCAAGGGATTAGATCTTATAGACAGACAGCCTGAAGAACCATGGACAGAGATTCATAACATTGTACAGGAGACAGTGACCAAAACTATTCCAAGAAACAGAAATGCAAGATGATAATGTGGCTGTCTGAGGAGTCTTTACTCACAGCCAAGGGAAGAAGAGAAGTGAAAAGCAAGAGAGAAAGGAAAAGATATACTCAACTGAATGCAGAGCTCCAGAGAATAGCGAGGAGCAGTAAGAAGGCCTTCTTAAATGAACAATGCAAAGATATAGTGGAAAACAATAAGATGAATTAGACTAGTTATCTCTTCAAGAAAATTATAGATATCAAAGGAACAGTTCATGCAAGGATGAACATGATAAAGGACAGAAACAGTAAGGACCTAAAAAGAGCAGTAGAAATTAAGAAGAGGTAGCTTCCCAGATGCTGCTGCTGGTAAAGAATCTGCCTGCCAATGCAGGAGACACAAGAAATACAGGTTTGATTCCTGGTTCAGAAAGATCCCCTGGAGAAGGAAATGGAAACCCACCCAGTACTCTTGCCTGGAAAATTCTATGGATAGAGGAGATTGGCAGGCTATAGTTTATGGGGTCGCAAAGAGTCAGACATGACTGAGTGACTGAGCATACATATACAAGAAAATGTCTTAATGACACAGATAACCATGATTATGTGGTCACTCACCTAGAGAAAGACATTTGGAGTGTGAAGCCGATTAGGAAGCATTTCTATGAACAAATCTAGTGGAGATGATGGAATTCCAGCTGAGCTATTTCAAATCCTAAAAGATGATGCTGTTAAAGTGCTACAGTCAACATGTCAGCAAATTCGGAAGACTCAGCAGTGGCCACAGGATTGGAAAAGGTCAGTTTTCATCCCAATTCCAATAAAGGGCAGTGCTAAAAAATGTTCAAGCTATCAGACAATTTCTCTCATTTCCCATGTTAATAAGGTTATGCACAAAATCTTTAAAGCTAGGTTTCAGCAATACTTCCAGATGTACAAGCTGGATTTAGAAAAGACAGGAACCAGAAATCAAACTGCAAACATTCCTTGAACATACAGAAAGCAAGGGAATTCCAGAAAAGCATCTACTTCTGCTTCATTAACTAAGCAAAAGCCTTTGACTGTGTGGAACACAAGAAACTGTGGAAGATTCTTAAACAGGTGGGAATACCAGATCATCTTGCCTGCCTTCTGAAAAATCTTTATGTGGGCCAAGAAGCAACAGCTTGAATATTACATGGAAAAACTGACTGGTTCAAAATTAGGAAAGGAGTGCTACAAGGCTGAATATTTTAAATCAGTTTATTCAACTTATATGCAGAGCACATTGTGTGAAATGTCAGCCTGGATGAGTTACAGACTGGAATCAAGATTGCTGGAAGAAATATCAACATCCTCAGATATGCAGATGACATCACTGTAATGGGAGAAAGCAAAGAGGGACTAAAGAACCTCTTGATGAAGGTGATAGAGGAGAGCAGAAAAGCTGACTTAAAACTCAACATTCAAAAAACTAAGATCATGGCATCTGGCCCCATCACTTCATGGCAAATAGAAGGGGGAAAAGTGAAAGCGGTGACTGATATTCTATTATTGGGCTTCAAAACTTTGTGCAGTTATGAAGTTAGAAGATGCTTTCCTCTGGAAGGAAAGCTATGACAAACCAGGATAGTATCATATAAATAGATGCATAAGTTTTCTGCCAAAGTCTGTGTAGTCAAAGCTGTGGTCTTTTTGTAGTCGTGTATAGATGTGAGAGTTGGATTATAAAGAATGATGAGTCCCAAAAAATCAATGGTTTCGAATTGCGATGCTGAAGGAGACTCTTGAGAGTCCCTTGGACAGTAAGGAGATAAAACCAGTCAATCCTAAAGGAAATCAACCCTGAATTTCATTGGAAGGACTGATGCTGAAGCTGAAACTCCATTATTTTGGCCATCTGATGTGAAGAGCCAACTCATTGGAAGAGACCTTGATGCTGGAAAAAAGTGAAGGCAAAAGAGAACTGGGTGGCAGAGGATGAGATGATTGGATAGCATCACTGATTCAATAGATATGAACTTGGGAAAACTCCAGGAGATATGAGGGACATGGAAGCCTGGTGTGCTACACTCCATGAAGTGGCAAAGAGTCAGACACCACTTAGTGACTCAACAACAACAACAACAACCCTCCAGTAGAGTAAGAAAATAATAAGATTAATGGCATACCTGATACTGAATCAGAATTAACAGCATTCTGATAGACATCTGTGCTATACATAAAGCAACTTTCAATAGATAGCTCTGCTTATTTAAGATGGATTGTAAGTTTATAGTCATAAAGATGAACATTGGAAGGAGGCTTGAATATTCCATTTACCATCTATTAGCCAAGTCAACTTAATTTCTTAACATCTCTTTTCTTCAGTTTCCTTAGTTGAGATGGGAGTACAAAAATAATACCTTCCTCATTGATTTTTGTGAGCATTCAGTGAGTTAATACATTAGAAGTGTTTATAGCAGTGCCTGCATATATTGTTTTAACATAGCATTATCATTATTTAGCTACTCAAATATCATGCGGACTCAGAAAACAATGAGATCATAATTAGATCTTATGTATACATGTGTATGAATGTGAGAGCTAAGTCACTTCAGTCGTGTCTGACTGTTTGAGACTCTATGGACTGTAGCCCACCGGGCTTCTCTGTCCATGGGATTCACCAGGCAAGAATAGCAGAGTGGGTTGGCATGCCCTCCTCTAGGGAATCTTACTGATCCAGGAATCGAACCCTCATTATCTCCTGCATCGTCAGGCAGATTCTTCACCCCTTTGCCATTTCAAAGCCCATATACACATATGTTCAGTTCAGTTCGTTTCAGTTCAGTCACTCAGTCATGACCGACTCTTTGCAACCCCATGAATTTCAGCACGCCAGGCCTCCCTGTCCATCACCAACTCCCAGAGTTCACTCAAACTCATATTCATCGAGTCGGTGATGCCATCCAGCCACCCCATCCTCTGTCGTCCCCTTCTCCTCCTCCCTCCAGTCCTTCCCAGCATCAGGGGCTTTTCCAATGAGTCAGTTCTTCACATGAGATGGCCAAAGTATTGGAGTTTCAGCTTTAGCATCAGTCCTTATAACGAACACCCAGGATTGATGTCCTTTAGGATGGACTGGTTGTATCTCCTTGCAGTCCAAGGGACTCTCAAGAGTCTTCTCCAACACCACAGTTCAAAAGCATCAATTCTTCGGCGCTCAGCTTTCTTCACAGTCCAACTCTCACATCCATACATGACCACCGGAAAAACCATAGCCTTGACTAGATGGACCTTTGTGTAGTTTATATTAAATCACAAGGAACAAATATTCTTGACTTGACTTTGCTCCTGCAGATTGAAATTAGTTATTTTAGTCTAGAATTCAGCACTGTCTTTAATTCTTGGGATTACTGATACAATCCTCAATTTTTGCCATAGTCTCCCTTTGACTTTTTATTTCATTGTGATTTCATCCATTCTTATGATGTTAAAATAATAGTTCCCAATTATATGTCTCCAATTGTTTTGATGTCCAGTTTTATGTAGTTTAACCATTTTTTAATATCTGCTTTTGTGTACGTAATAGGCAACTTAAATTTAATGCATATCTTTAATAATACTCAGTTCAGTCACTCAGTCATGTCTGACTCTTTGAGACTCTTTGGACTTCCCATGGGGAAGCACATCAGGCTTCCCCATCCATCACTAATTCCCAAAGCTTACTCAAACTCATGTCCATTGAGTCAAAGATGACATCCAATCATCTCAACCTTTCTTGTTACCTTCTTCTCTTCAGTCTTTCCCAGCATCAGGGTCTTTTCCAATGAATCAGTTCTTTGCACCAGATAGCCAAGTATTGGAGTTTCAGCTTCAGTATCAGTCCTTCCAATGACTGTCTAGGACTGGCTTCCTTTACAATTGACTGGATAGATCTCCTTGCAGTCCAAGGGAGTCACAAGAGTCTTCTCCAACACCACAGTTCAAAAGCATCGATTCTTCAGTGCTCAGCGTTATTTATAGTCCAACACTTGCATCCATACATGACTACTGGGAAAACTATAGCTTTGACTAGATGGACCTTTTCTGCTAAAGTAATGTCTCTGCTTTTTAATATGCTGTCTAGATTGGTCATGAGCTTCCCTGGCTGCTCAGACGCTAAAGCGTCTGCCTACAATGCAGGAGACCCGGGTTCAATTCCTGGGTTGTGAAGATCTCCTGGAGAAGGAAATGGCAACCCACTCCAGTATTCTCACCTGGAAAATCCCATGGATGGAGGAGCCTGGCCGGCTACAGTCACAAAGAGTCGAACATGACTGAGCGACCTCACACACACACACACACACACACACACACACACACATACACAAACACACACACAGGTTGGTCATAGCTTTACTTCCAAGGAGCAAGTGTCTTTTAATTCCATGGTTGCAGTCACCATCTGCTGTGATTTTGGAGCCCTCCCAAAAATAAAGTCTCTCACTGTTCCCATTGTCTACCCATCTATTTGCCATGAAGTGATAGGACTGGATGCCATGATCTTAGTTGCCTGAATGTTGAGTTTTAAGCCAACTTTTTCACTCTCCTCTTTCACTTTCATCAAAAGACTCTAGTTCTTCTTCACTTTCTGCCATAAGGGTGGTGTCATCTGCATATCTGAGATTATTGATACTTTTCTTGGCAATCTTGATTCCAGTTTCTGCTTCATCCAGTCCAGCATTAGGCATTATGTACTATACATAGAAGTTAAATAAGCAGGGTGACAATATACAACCTTGTAGGCACTCCTTCCCCAATTTGGAACCAGTCTGTTGTTCCATTTCCAGTTCTAACTGTTGCTTCTTGACCTTCATTCAGATTTCTCAGGAGGTAAGTAAGGTGGTCTGGTATTCCCATCTCTTTCAGAATTTTCCATAGTTTTTTGTGATCCACACAGTCAAAGGCTTTGGCATATTCAATAAAGCAGAAGTAGATGTTTTTCTGGAACTCTATTGCTTTCTCAATGATCCAATGGATGTTGGCAGTTTGACATCTGGTTCCTCTGCCTTTTCTAAATCCAGCTTAAATATCTGGAATTTCACAGTTCAAGTACTGTTGAAGCCTGGCCTAGAGAATTTTGAGCATTTCTTTGCTAGCATGTGAGAAGAGTACAATTGTGTGGTAGTTTGAGCATTCTTTGACATTTTCTTTCTTTTGGATTGTAATGAAAGCTAACCTTTTCCAGTCCTGTGGCCACTGCTGTTTTCCAAATTTGCTGGCATATTGAGTGTAGCACTTTAAAAAGCCTCGTCTTTTAGGATTTCAAATAGCTGAACTGGAATTCCATCACCTCCACTAGCTTTGTTCATAGTGATGCTTCCTAAAGCCCACTTGACTTCACATTCCAGGATGTCTGGCTCTAGGTGAGTGATCACACCATATGGTTATCTGGGTCATGAAGATCTTGTTTGTATAGTTCTTCTGTGTATTGTTAGCAGTACTAGATAATATTATCTCATGTTTCTGCTTCTTAATAAATAATGCTACTCTTCACTCATTTCGGAGAAGGCAATGACACCCCACTCCAGTACTCTTGCCTGGAAAATCCCATGGACGGAGGAGTCTGGTAGGCTGCAGTCCATGGAGTTACTAAGAGTCGGACACGACTGAGCAACTTCACTTTCACTTTTCACTTTCATGTATTGGAGAAGGAAATGGCAACCCACTCCTGTGTTCTTCCCTGGAGAATCTCAGGGATGGTAGAGCCTGGTGGGCTGCCATCTATGAGGTCACACAAAGTCGAATATGACTGAAGCAACTTAGCAGCTTCACTCATTTGCCCAGTTGAAAACTTAGAGCTCTTCTTTGATTTCAGTATTTCCCTCATTGTCTACTCATTTCCTCCTCCTCCAACATCCATTTTATCAGCGTGTTACATTAAGTCTCCCATCAAAATGCATCTTATTTATCAGTTCTCCCTTCCCTACTACTACCTTCCCATTCCCATAACCCATAGTCTCTCATACTAATCACTGAAATATCCTGAAAACTTACCTATATCTTTTCTTATCCTACTATTTTCTTTATTATTATTTTATTTTATTTTTTACTTTACAATACTGTAATGGTTTTGCCATATATTGACATGAATCCACCACAGGTGTACATGAGTTCCCAATCCTGAACCCCCCTCCCACCACCCTCCCCATATCATCTCTCTGGGTCATCCCAGTGAACCAGCCCCAAGCATCCTGTATCCTGTATCGAACCTAGACTGGTGATTCGTTTCTTACATGATAGTATACATGTTTCAATGCCATTCTCCCAAATATTCACATCCTCTCCCTCTCCCACAGAGTCCAAAGGTCTGTTCTATACATCTGTGTCTCCTTTGCTGTCATGCATACAGGGTTATCATTACCAACTGACTAAATTCCATATATATATATATGTTAGTATACTGTACTGGTATTTTTCTTCCTGGCTTACTTCACTCTGTATAATAGGCCCCAGTTTCATCCACCTCATTAGAACTGATTCAAATGTATTCTTTTTAATGGCAGAGTAATACTCCATTGTGTATATGTACCTCAGCTTTCTTATACATTCATCTGCTGATGGACATCTAGGTTGCTTCCATGTCCTGGCTATTATAAACAGTGCTGCGATGAACATTGGGGTACATGTGTCTATTTCAATTCTAGTTTCCTGGGTGTGTATGTCCAGCAGTGGGATTGCTGGGTCATATGGCAGTTCTATTTCCAGTTTTTTAAGGAATCTCCACATTGTTCTCCATAGTGGCTGTACTAGTTTGCATTCCCACCAACAGTGTAAGAGGGTACCCTTTTCTCCACACCCTCTCCAGCATTTATTGCTTGTAGACTTTTGGATCACAGCCATTCTGACTGGTGTGAAATGGTACTTCATTGTGGTCTTGATTTGCATTTCTCTGATAATGAGTGATGTTGAGCATCTTTTCCTGTTTGTTAGCCATCCATATGTCTTCTTTGGAGAAATGTCTATTTAGTTCTATGGCCCTTTTTCTGATTGGGTCGCTTATTTTTCTGGAATTGAGCTGCAGGTGTTCCTTGTATACTTTTGAGATTAGTTGTTTGTCAGTTGCTTCATTTGCTATTATTTTCTCCCATTCTGAAGGCTGTCTTTTCACCTTGCTTATAGTTTCCTTTGTTGCGCAGAAGCTTCTAATTTTAAGTAGATCCCATTTGTTTATTTTTGCTTTTATTTCCAGTATTCTGGGAGGTGGATCATAGAGGATCCTGCTGTGATTTATGCCGGAGAGTGTTTTGCCTACGTTCTCTTCAAGGTGTTTTATAGTTTCTGGTCTTATGTTTAGATCTCTAATCCATTTTGAGTTTATTTTTGTGTGTGGTGTTGGAAAGTGTTCTAGTTTCATTCTTTTACAAGTGGTTGACCAGTTTTCCCAGCACCACTTGTTAAAGAGATTGTCTCTATTCCACTGTATATTCTTGCCTCCTTTGTCAAAGATAAGGTGTCCATAGGTGTGTGGATTTATCTCTGGGCTTTCTATTTTGTTCCATTAATCTATATGTCTGTCTTTGTGCCAGTACCACACTGTCTTGATGACTGTGGCTTTGTAGTAGAGCCTGAAGTCAGGCAGGTTGATTCCTCCAGTTCCATTCTTCTTCCTCAAGATTGCTTTGGCTATTCGAGGTTTTTTGTATTTCCATACAAATTGTGAAATTATTTGTTCTAACTCTGTGAAAAATACCGTTGGTAGCTTGATAAGATTGCATTGAATCTATAGATTGCGTTTGGTAGTATACTCATTTTCACTATATTGATTCTTCTGATCCATGAACATGGTATATTTCTCCATCTATTAGTGTCCTCTTTGATTTCTTTCATCAGTGTTTTATAGTTTTCTATATATATAGGTGTTTAGTTTCTTTAAATAGATACATTCCTAAGTATTTTATTCTTTTCACTGCAATGGATAATGGAATTGTTTCCTTAATTTCTCTTTCTACTTTCTCATTATTAGTGTATACGAATGCAAGGGATTTCTGTGTGTTGATTTTATATCCTGCAACTTTACTGTATTCATTGATTAGCTCTATTAATTTTCTGGTGTAGTCTTTAGGGTTTTCTATGTAGAGGATCATGTCATCTGCAAACAGTGAGAGTTTTACTTCTTCTTTTCCAATTTGAGTTCCTTTTATTTCTTTTTATGCTCTGATTGTTGTGGCCAAAACTTCCAGAACTATGTTGAATAGTAGCGTGAAAGTGGGTACCCTTCTCTTGTTCTTGACTTTAGGGGAAATGCTTTCAATTTTTCACCATTGAGGATAAATTTGCTGTGGGTTTGTCATAGATAGCTTTTATTATATTGAGGTATGTTCCTTCTGTTCCTGCTTTCTGGAGAGTTTTTATCATAAAATGATGTTGAATTTTGTCAAAGGGTTTCTGTGCATCTATTAAGATAATCATATGGCTTTTATTTTTCAATTTGTTAATATGGTGAATTACATTGATTGATTTGTGGACATTGAAGAATCCTTGCATCCCTGGGATAAAGTCCACTTGGTCATAGTGTATGATCTTTTTAAGGTGTTGTTGGATTCTGATTACTAGAATTTTGTTAAGGATTTTTACATCTATGTTCATCAGTGATATTGGCTTGTAGTTTTCTTTTTTTGTGGCATCTTTGTCAGGTTTTGGTATTAGGGTGATGGTGGCCTCATAGAATGAGTTTGGAAGTTTACCTTCCTATGCAATTTTCTGGAAGAGTTTGAATAGAATAAGTGTTAGCTCTTCTCAAAATTTTTGGTAGAATTCAGTTGTGAAGCTGTCTGGACCTGGGCTTTTGTTTGCTGGAAGATTTCTGATTACAGTTTCAATTTCCATCCTTGTGATGGGTCTGTTAAGATTTTCTATTTCTTCCTGGTTCAGTTTTGGAAAGTTGTGCTTTTCTAAGAATTTGTCCATTTCTTACAAATTGTCCATTTTATGGGCATATGATTGCTGATAGTAGTCTCTTATGATCCTTTGTATTTCTGTGTTGTCTATTGTGATCTCTCCATTTTCATTTCTAATTTTATTGATTTTGATTTTTTCCCTTTGTTTCTTGATGAGTCTGGCTAATGGTTTGTCAATTTTATTTATCCTTTCAAAGAACCAGCTTTTGGCTTTGTTGATTTTTGCTATGGTCTCTTTTGTTTCTTTTGCATTTATTTTTGCCCTAATTTTTTTAAGATTTCTCTCCTGCTACTAACCCTGGTGTTCTCCATTTCATCCTTTTCTAATTGCTTTTGGTGTAGAGTTAAGTTATTTATTAACCTTTTCCTTGTTTCTTGAGGTAGGCCTGTATTGCTATGAACTTTCCCCTTAGCACTGCTTTTATAGTGTCCCACAGGTTTTGGGTTGTTATGTTTTCATTTTCATTCATTTCTATGCATATTTTGATTTCTTTTTTGATTTCTTCTGTGATTTGTTGCTTATTCAGAAGTGTGTTGTTCAGCCTCCATATGTTGGAATTTTTAATAGTTTTTCTCCTGTAATTGAGATCTAATCTTAATGCATTATGGTCAGAAAAGATGCTTGGAATGATATCAATTTTTTTTGAATTTATCAAGGCTAGATTCATGGCCCAGGATGTGATCTATCCTGGAGAAAGTTCCTTGAGCACTTGAGGAAAAGGTGAAATTTATTGTTTTGGGGTGAAATGTCCTATAGATATCAATTAGGTCTAACTGGTCTATTGTATCATTTAAAGTTTATGTTTCTTTGTGAATTTTCTGTTTAGTTGATCTGTTCATAGATGTGAGTGGGGTATTAAAGTCTCCCACTATTATTGCGTTATTGTTAATTTCCCCTTTCATACTTGTTAGCATTTGTCTTACATATTGTGGTGCTCCTAGGTTGGGTGCATATATATTTATAATTGCAATATCTTCGTCTTGGATTGATGTTTTGATCATTATGTAGTGGCCTTCTTTGTCTCTTTTCACAGCCTTTGTTTTAAAGTCTATTTTATCTGATATGAGTATTGTTACTCTTGCTTTCTTTTGGTCTCTATTTGCATGGAATATCTTTTTCCAGCCCTTCACTTTCAGTCTGTATGTGTTCCTTGTTTTCAGGTATGTCTCTTGTAGACAACATATATAGGGGTCTTGTTTTTGTATCCATTTAGCCAGTCTTTGTCTTTTGGTTGGGGCATTCAATCCATTTATGTTTAAGGTAATTATTGATAAGTATGATCCTGTTGCCATTTACTTTATTGTTTTGGGTTCGACTTTATGCTCCCTTTTTGTGTTTCTTGTCTAGAGAATATCCTTTAGCATTTGTTGGAGAGCTGGTTTGGTGGTGCTGAATTCTCTCAGCTTTTGCTTGTCTGGAAAGCTTTTGATTTCTCCTTCATATTTGAATGAGATCCTTGCTGGGTACAGTAATCTGGGCTGTAGGTTATTTTCTTTCATCACTTTAAGTATGTCTTGCCATTCCCTCCTGGCCTGAAGAGTTTCTATTGAAAGATCAGCTGTTATCCTTATGGGAATCCCCTTGTGTGTTATTTATTGTTTTTCCCCTGCTGCTTTTAATATTTGTTCTTTGTGTTTGATCTTTGTTAATTTGATTAATATGTGTCTTGGGGTGTTTTGCCTTGGGTTTATCCTGTTTGGGACTCTCTGGGTTTCTTGGACTTGGGTGATTATTTCCTTCCCCATTTTAGGGAAGTTTTCAACTATTATCTCTTCAAGTACTTTCTCATGGTCTTTCTGTCTTCTTCTTCTGGGACTCCTATAATTAGAAGGTTGAAGCATTTCATATTGTCCTGGAGGTCTCTGAGATTGTCCTCGTTTCTTTTAATTAGTTTGTCTTTTTTCTTCTCTAATTCATTTATTTATACCATTCTATCTTCTATTTCATTAATCCTATCCTCTGCCTCCGTTATTCTACTGTTTGTTGCCTCCAGAGTGTTTTTGATCTCATTTATTGCATTATTCATTATATATTGGCTTTTCTTTATTTCTTCTAGGTCCTTGTTAAACCTTTCTTGCATTTCTCAATCCTTGTCTCTAGACTATTTATCTGTGATTCCATTTTGATTTCAAGATTTTGGATCATTTTCAGTATCATTATTCAGAATTTTTTATCAGGTAGATTCCCTATCTCTTCCTCTTTTGTTTGGTTTGGTGGGCATTTCTCCTGTTCCTTTACCTGCTGGGTATTCCTCTGTCTCTTCATCTTGGTTATATTGCTGCGTTTGGGGTGGCCTTTCTGTATTCTGGCAGTTTGTGGAGTTCTCTTTATTATGGAGTTTCCCCACTGTGGGTAGGGATGTATCAGTGGCTTGTCAAGGTTTCTTGGTTAGGGAAGCTTGTGCCAGAGTTATGGTGGCTGGAGCTGGATTTCTTCTCTCTAGAGTGCAATGAAGTGTCCAGTAATGACTTATGAGATGTCTATGGTTTTGGATAACTTTGAGCTGCCTGTATATTGAAGCTCAGGGATGTGTTCCTGTGTTGCTGGATAATTTGCATGGTATGTCTTGCTCTGGAACTTGTTGGCCCTTGAGTGGGGCTTGGTTTCAGTGTAGGTATGGAGGCGTTTGATGAGCTCCTATCGATTAATGTTCCCTGGAGTCAGGAGTTCTCTGAAGTTCTCAGGATTTGGACTTAAACCTCTTGCTTCTGGTTTTCAGTTTTATTTTTACAGTAACCTCAAGACTTCTCCATCTATACAGCACAGATGATAAAACATCTCGATTAAAGATGAAAAAGTTTCTCCACATTGAGGGACACACAGAGAGGTTCACTGAGTTACATGGAGAAGAGAAGAGGGAGGGGGGAGTTGGAAGTGACTGGAATGAGATGAGGTGGAGTCAAAAGAGGAGACACCAAGCTAGCCAGTAATCACTTCCTTATGTGCACTCCACTGTCTGGATCGCTCAGAGAAGTTCACAGAGTTATATGGAGAAGAGGAGAGGGAGGAAGGAGACAGAGGTGGCCAGGAGGATAAAAGAGGGAAGTGAAAAGGAGAGAGACAGATCCAGCCAATAACCAGTTCCCTAAGTGGTCTCCACCATCTGGAACACACAGAGATTCACAGAGTTGTGTAGAGAAGAGAAGGGGGAGGGAGGAGACAGAGGCAACCTGCTGGAGAAAAAGGAGAGTTCAAAGGAGGAGAGAGTGTTCAAGCCAGTAATCTTGCTCTCAAGTAAAAATGGGTACTGAAGATTGGGTTTTTAAAGGTACAAAATTGATAACAAATACCAAAAAGCAAAGATTAAAAATCTAGAGTAAAGGTTGGATCTTCAAAAATACAATATTAAAGAAAAGAAGAAGAAGAAAAAAAAAGCCACAAGAATTATTTTAAAAAAACACAATAACAACCACAAAATATATATACATATATATGGCATTTGCTTTAAAAATAGGATCTTTTTTGTTTGAAAAGTAATAGTAGGTTATAAAAATAAAAAGTAAAGGAGAAATAGAAGGCTTAAATTTTTTTTTAAATGTTTAAAAAAAAGAAGAAAAAGAAAAGAAGAAAAAACAAACAACCAAAAAGAATGATTGTAAAAATAGTAAAGATATATCTGGGACTTTTTCTGGTGTTGTTGTGAGCAGTGTAGGGTCAGTTCATTTTCGGATAGTTCCTTGGTCTGGTTTATATTTCTCAAGATCTATAGGCCCCTTGCTATGTAGTCAGTACCAACGACAGGGTTTTAATCTATTACATCTGTCATTTCCAACGCAATTCCCTCTGTTTTAGATTCTTCTGTTTGCAGGTCTCTTCAGTGTCTGTTTTCTGCCCTGACACAAGGAGACGGGGAGGGGGTGGTGGTGGACACTTTTCTTTTTTAGGCTCACTTGTTCAGTCATGCTGGAGGAATGAGGGATGATGCAAACAAATAACACTGGTATGTGCTTGCAGTGTCTCAGCCACACTGGGCCTGCCTCCGCTCAAGGCGCACACCACTCAGGCTCTATGTTGCTCTGCCGGGAACAGTCTGAGGCCGGCCCTGGGCTGCATGCGCCTCCCCGGTCTAAGCCACTCAGGCTCAGGTACTCAGGTACTCCTCAGAGGCGCAGACTCGGTTGGGCCTGCATTTTGTGCCCTTCCCAGGTCCGAGTAGCTGAAGTGTTTGGCAAGCACGGTCACTGCAACTTATCGCCTTTCCTGTCCCTGCTGCTCAGTTTTCTGGATGTACAACTGGCGCCCTTTCTTAGGCGGATGGTGACCGTCCAGAACCCCAAGAAGTCTTAGTGAAGAAGCTTGCTTGCAGTTTGGTAGTTAATGTCTCTCTGGGGCTGTAATTGCCCCCCTTCCAGCCCTTCCAGCTCTGGCTGCCTGTCACCGGAGGGGGATGGTCTGCAGCCGGCTAATTCTGTTCCGTCCTTTGTTCTGTGCATGGTCCCGGTGGTGTGTTATGTTAGAGCTTTTCACGTGGTAGCTATCCCACAGTCTGGTTTGCTAGCCCAATTTAGCTCACTCTGGTTACACTCAGGGCATTCCAGCCCGATTCTTAAAAAGCACTGCACCCCACACCTTCCTGCCTAGCCCCTGCTTGCTAGTGGCAGATGAAGGTGTCTGCACTGCGTCTGCACTGGGGGAGTTTCCTTTGGGCTCGTACTCTGTTGGTTTTAATTATTTACTTATTTTTCCTCCCTGTTATGTTGCCCTCTGTGCTTCCAAGGCTCACCACAGACTCGACAGCCAGAGTGTTTCCTGCTATTTGGAAACTTCTCTCTTTTTAAGACTCCCTTCCAGGGACAGAGCTCCCCCCCCACCTCTTTTGTCTCTTCTTTTTTTTTCATCTTTTATATCCTTTTCTACCTGTTTTTGAAGACGATCTGCTTTTCTGGGTGCCTGATGTCCTCTGTCAGCATTCAGAAGTTGTTTTGTGGAACTTACTTAGTGTTGAAATGTTCTTTTGATGAATTTATGAGGAAGAAAGTGGTCTCCCCGTCCTATTCCTCCACCATCTTAGGACTGCCTCTTATCCTACTATTTTCAACTGCTGCAATGGTACCCAGAAAAACTTTTTAAAAAGATGTATAAGACTCACTTTCCTTAATTCTGAAGCCCATTCATAGTACTTTTGCACTTGTTTCAATGTCTTTGAGAACAAAGATCCTACAAAACTACCAGTGTAAATATCCTCAAGAATAAAACTTAAATGACAATCATAGATATCCATCAAACAGTTTTACATCTCCTTCTTTAAGGAGAAACCTAGGGTGTCAGAGATGTCTCTGTCTTCACAATTAAATATGTCTTCTATGCAATTATATTGGCACTGAATGAAACATTCCAATAGTTTTTCATCCTACTTAAAATTATATTCATTTGACTTTAACATGCTATTTGAAGACTTACATGATAAAATCCCTGCCTAAACTTTGAGTTTACTTCATACCTGCTTAGCAACATGTATAATTTTTCTGTGTGTTTCACAAACACTTCATAGTGTTACCTTGAGATCTTTGTACTTATTGTCCTCTGTATTTATGTTTTTATTACCCTAAAATCTATAAAAGGCTTAATTTTATTACTCATATAATTTTTATAACTTTGAATGCTAGTACAGATAGCCTTTCAGTCATTTTCTATCCTAATATATCTGCTTCTCTTTTGTTTTTCCTTCATAACATTTAGCAATATCTGAAAATACTTTATAAAATGTCTAATTTCTATCCCCTTCCCTTTACTGTGTAATATACATATAAGTTTTATTTTAAAATTACATATGCCCAAGAAGAAAAATACTGTTTGGCAGTAGTAACTCAAAGTTTTGTTGAGAAAAAAATAATTAACCTGTGGTAGGTTAAGAGTTGTGGGCTTTGGCCTCAGGAAGGTGAAAGAGCAAAGTGTTTTAAGATATGGAAAGACATTTTATTGAGTACCCTATCAGCATTCATATTTAGTATCTTTTATGAAGAAAAGCATTTGGATGTCTCACAGTGAAGACTATGAAAAACATTTCTAAGATTCTAATTGTAAGAAAAAATAATAAGAAGTATGACACTTTGTTTACGCAAAAGTGATAGAATGTTGGCCCTATCATTTTTTGAAAAATTTAAGTTGTATATTTTGTGGGAGTGGGCATGTTGCTAGATAAGTGACTTAAAAACACATCCAAATCAAGTAAAGAGAGAGAAGGGGAGGGGAAAAATGCTTCCAATTTCAAGAACTTTCAAGAATATCAAGGACCAAAGTAAAGGTCTTGCCTTTTATTTATTTAGGGAGATTAAAATAGTCTTCCACATAATTTCTGAAGGATTGAATTATTATTCTCTAATATCCTCTTCAAAGAGCAAGGTATGGTCTAAAAGTAAAACAGAGACCCTCAAAGATTTTGCAATGACAAAACAGAGGAGAACAGAGAGAATAGGCCAGCATGTCCGACTCTTTGCAACCCCATTGACTGTATCTTACCAGGCTCCTCCCTCCATGGGATTCTCCAGGCAAGAGTACTGGAGTGGGTTGCCATTTCCTTCTCCAGGGGATCTTTCTGACCCAGGAATCAAACCTGTATTTCTTGTGTCTCCTGCATTGGCAGGCAGATTCTTTACCAGCAGCATCATCTGGTAACCCAGGTCTCCTGCATTCCAGGCAGACACTTTAACCTCTGAGCCACCAGAAGATATTAAGAAGAGGTGGCAAGAATACACAGAAGAACTGTACAAAAGAGATCTTCATGACCCAGATAATCATGATGGTGTGATCACTAATCTAGAGCCAGACATCCTGGAATGTGAAGTCAAGTGGGCCTTGGAAAGCATCACTATGAAAAAGCTAGTGGAGGTAATGGAATTCCAGTTGAGCTGTTTCAAATCCTGAAAGATGATGCTGTGAAAGTGCTGCACTCAATATGCCAGCAAATTTGGAAAACTCAGCAGTGGCCACAGGACTGGAAAAGGTCAATTTTCATTCTAATTCCAAACAAAGGCAATGCCAAAGAATGCCCAAACTACCACACAATTGCACTCATCTCACATGTTAGTAATGTAACGCTCAAAATTCTCCAAACCAGGCTTAAGCAATACGTGAAACATGAACTTCCTGATGCTCAAGCTCATTTTAGAAAAGGCAGAGGAACCAGAAATCAAATTGCCAACATCCGCTGGATCATGGAAAAAGCAAGAGAGTTCCAGAAAAACATCTATTTCTGCTTTATTGACTATGTCAAAGTCTTTGACTGTGTGGATCACAATAAACAGTGGAAAATTCTGAAAGAGATGGGAATACCAGACCACCTGACGTGCCTCTTGAGAAATCTGTATGCCGGTCAGGAAGCAACAGTTAGAACAGGGCATGGAACAACAGACTGGTCCCAAATAGGTAAAGGAGTATGTCAAGGCTGTATATTGTCACCCTGCTTATTTAACTTCTATGCAGAGTGCATTACGAGGAACGCTGGACTGGAAGAAACACAAGCTGGAATCAAGATTGCCAGGAAAAATATCAATAACCTCAGACATGCAGATGACACCACCCTTATGGCAGAAAGTGAAGAGGAACTAAAAAGCCTCTTGATAAAAGTGAAAGTGGAGAGTGAAAAAGTTGGCCTAAAGGTCAACTTTCAGAAAACGAAGATCATGGCATCTGGTCCCATCACTTTATGGGAAATAGATGGGGAAACAGTGGAAACAGTGTCAGACTTTATTTTTTTGGGGCTCCAAAATCACTGCAGATGGGGACTGCAGCCATGAAATCAAAAGACACTTACTTCTTGGAAGAAAAGTTATGACCAAACTAGATAGCATATTCAAAAGCAGAGATATTACTTTGCTGACTAAGGTCCATGTAGTCAAGGCTATGTTTTTTCCTGTGGTTATGTGTGGATGTGAGAGTTGGACTGCCAAGAAGGCTGAGCACTGAAGAATAGATGCTTTTGAACTGTGATGTTAGAGAAGACTCTTGAGAGTCCCTTGGACTGCAAGGAGATCCAACCAGTCCATTCTGAAGGAGATCAGCCCTGGGATTTCTTTGGAAGGAATGATGCTAAAGCTGAAACTCCAGTACTTTGGCCACCTCATGTGAAGAGTTGACTCATTGGAAAAGACTCTGATGCTGGGAGGGAATGGGGGCAGGAGGAGAAGGGAACGACCGAGGATGAGATGGCTGGATGGCATCATGGACTCGATGGACGTGAGTCTGAGTGAACTCCGGAGGTTGGTGATGGACAGGGAGGCCTGGCGTGCTGCGATTCATGGGGTCACAAAGAGTCAGACACGACTGAGTGACTGAAGTGAACTGAACAAGCAGGGCACAAGGTGCTTTACCTGTACTATTACATTGATGTATATGAACATGAAAATCAGAATCAATAATATCCCTTGTGTTGGAAGCTTAGGTTCTTAACCACTAGACTGCCCGGAAAGGCCCATGTGGCTCTCTTTTTATAAGCCGGGGGGGGGGGGGGGGGGGGGGGGGGGGAATCAAGGAAAATGTCCTTAAAGCAATCAGGATCTTCCTGTCAAAGCAGAACATATTCACATCATGGCACATAACTACTGTTTTGCACATGTGGATGACTGTATATATATATACACCGAAATCAGAAAGAGAGAGAGAGACGTACATATGTATATAGACACATATGTATGCATATAAAATATAGTTTTAAAAATGATAATCTGTTCTCATGTCTCAGAGTTTCTTCTTATGAAAGGTCAAGGTAGCATTTCATAAGTTGCTTTTCCATTTTTGCAATTCTTTCCCTTCCCATGCAGATGTTTTTTAGTTTGACATTGTACCACACACTTATTTTTGCCTTTGTTGTTTATGCTTTTGGTGTCATATTCACAAAATCATTCCAAATACTCATATCAAGGAATTTTCTTCCTACGTTTTCTGATAGGAATTTTAGATCTTACATTTAAATCTATCTGTTATGAGTTAATTTTTGCAAGTAGTGTAAGATAGGAGCACAATTTAATTATTTTGTACATGAATATTCAATTTTCCCCACACTTTATTGAAGATGTTATCCTAATCCCATTGACTATTCTTGACTCCTCTGTCAAATATTATTTGACTATAAATACATGAGTTTATTTCTGGACTCTCAGTTGTATTGCATAGGTATATTGGAGAAGGAAATGGCAACCCACTCCAGTATTCTTGCCTAAAGAATCCTGTGGACAGAGGAGCCTGGTGGGCTGCTGTCCACAGGGTTGCACAGAGTTGGACACGAATGAAGTGACTTAGCATGCATACATGCATTGGAGAAGGAAATGACAACCCACTCCAGTATTCTTGCCTGGAGAATCCCAGAGATGGAGGAGCCTGGTGGGCCCCCTCCTCAGCTCGAGATGAGGGTTCCTTTCCCTGCTTCATTGGGAAAGGATTCCCAGCATTCCCATCGCATCTCAACAGGAGGCGCTCTTCACAGGAAAGTCGAGAGGAACTCCAGGGGTCGTGCCACCATTCCAAAAGACCCCCAAATGTCTCAGTCCACTCCAGATGAACCTGATTTCCCTGCACTGCCTCGACTGTCACCCCCAGTATCGACTCACACCGTGGTGGCACAGTGGCACTCACACCACAGAGTCAGACACCACAACTGAAGCAACTTAGCAGCAACATGTCTGCTTTTATGGCCAGTGCCATACAGTTAGGGCTACTAGAACTTTGTAATATAGTTTGACATCAGAAAGTGTAATCCCTACAGCATTGTTTTTCTCAAGGTTGTTTTTGCTACTTGGAGTTTCTTATGATTCCATATGAATCAAAGAGGTTAATATCTAAAATACGTGAAGAACTCATACAACTAAACAACAAAAACACAAATAATATGATTAAAAATTAGCTAAAGGACCTAAATGATTTTTCCAAAGAAGACATACAAATGGCCACAGGTACATGAAAAGGTGCTTTAAAACACTAATGGTCATGAGAATGAAAATAAAAACTTCAATGAGGTATCGCTTTTTTTTTCTCTTGTAATGGCTATTATCAATATAACAAGATATGACCAGAGTTTTCCAGCATGTGGAGAAAGGGAAATTCCATGCACTGTTGGTGAGAATATAAATTAACCCAGTCATTATAGAGGGGCTTCCCTGGTGGCTCAGATGGTATAGCATCTGTCTGAAGTGCAGGAGACCTGGGTTCAATTCCTGGGTTGGGAAGATCCCCTGGAGAAGGAAATGGCTACCTACTCCAATATTCTAGTCAGGAGAATCCCATGGACAGAGGAGCCTGGTAGATTATAGTCCATGGGGTTGCAAAGAATTGGACACAGCTGAAGGAGTAACATTTTAACTTTTTCACTTTATTTAGCATAGAAATATCAAATCAACTATGAAAACAACTTATAAGATGGAATCTTTAGAAAAACCTGCTACTCAATACCCAGAGGAATAGGAAGGGCTGTTATATTAATAATTTTCCTCTATAGATGCAAGTTGATTCAGAGGTTCCCACTTTTAGACAAAGCCAAATTCAATACATTTCCCTTTTATTAATAACTAACTTTTTAAAATTATAGCCCATGTCCTGAATGCTAAATTTCGGAGTCAATAAATTAAGGACAGTAAGAGTGCAGTAAAATTATATGAATTCAATGAATTATAAGATTGCTGTAAGCCAGCTTTATTCTTTCTACTAACTAAATGGCTATTAACAAGTAATTTAACCTTTCTTAGTCTCATTTTCCTAATAACAAATAAGGGTATCTTATGTACCACCAATTCATGGAGTTTTTGTGGAAAACCATTGAGATACTTTCCAGCTAACAATATTTAACAAATAAAAATATCGCAGTTAATAGCATCCCAAATATTTCATGGGGCATATTTATCTAAATATTTGGAACTTCTTTACAGAAAAAAAAAATTATATGTTATTTAACTGAGATTTAAATTTAATTTTTGTTCAGTTTTTATCTGGAAACAATCAACATTTTGAGCTAGATAATTCTTCATTGTTAGGGGGCTGCCCTGTGTATTGTACAATGTTTAGGAACATTTTTAACTTTATCCACTGGGTACCAATATCTCTCCCTTCATTGTGACAACAGAAGTGTCCTTAAATATGTCCAAGTATACACTGCCATCCTTCCCTCCTTGTTGAGCCTCACTAAATTTTGAGTTAAGGGTAAGGCCTCTGCTCTTTCATTACAATTTATATCATCCTAGGCTTAGATTTAGTTGCCTTAACTATACACTGGGGATACCAATAATATAAAGATTGCTATGTGGATTAAATGACAAAGTTTATTTAATGACCTTGGATATAGTGATAAGTGTTTTTATATTTCAATTAGGTGCTAATTAAATATGCATAGTGATCATAGAAGCTGGTCAATATTAACTCCATTTTAAAGATTACAAAATCAAGCTGAGGAACAGAGAAATTAAGCAACTTGTTCAAGGTCTTACAACAAGTAAGTGGCAGAGCCAGAATTCAAACCCAGTTGGTTTGGTAGCAAAATCTAGTTCTTCAATATGAGAGACTGCTTCTCAGAAACTGTGTTGATAACAGGGCAGACATCTGGCACTTCAGTTCAGTCAGTTCAGTTCAGTCACTCAGTCGTGTCCAACTCTTTGTGACCCCATGAATCGCAGCACGCCAGGGTTCCCTGTCCATTACCAACTCGCGGAGTTCACTCAGACTCATGTCCATCGAGTCCATGATGCCATCCAGCCATCTCATCCTCGGTCGTTCCCTTCTCCTCCTGCCCCCAATCCCTCCCAGCATCAGAGTCGTTTCCAGTGAGTCAACACTTCACATGAGGTGTCCAAGTACTGGAGTTTCAGCTTTAGCATCATTCCTTCCAAAGAAATCCCAGGGCTGATCTCCTTCAGAATGGACTGGTTGGATCTCCTTGCAGTCCAAGGGACTCTCAAGAGTCTTCTCTAACACCACAGTTAAAAAGCATCAATTCTTCAGCGCTCAGCCTTCTTCACAGTCCAACTCTCACATCCATACATAACCACAGGAAAAAACAGCCTTGACTACATGGACCTTAGTCGGCAAAGTAATGTCTCTGCTTTTCAATATGCTATCTAGGTTGGTCCTAACTATTCTTCCAAGGAGTAAGTGTCTTTTGATTTCATGGCTGCAGTCCCCATCTGCAGTGATTTTGGAGCTCAAAAAATAAAGTCTGACACTGTTTCCACTGTTTCCCCATCTATTTCCCATAAAGTGATGGGACCAGATGCCATGACCTTCGTTTTCTGAAAGTTGACCTTTAGGCCAACTTTTTCACTCTCCACTTTCACTTTTATCAAGAGGCTTTTTAGTTCCTCTTCACTTTCTGCCATAAGGGTGATCATCTGCATGTCTGAGGTTATTGATATTTTTCCCGGCAATCTTGATTCCAGCTTGTGTTTCTTCCAGTCCAGCGTTTCTCATGATGTACTCTGCATAGAAGTTAAATAAGCAGGCTGTCAATATACATCCTTGATGTACTCCTTTACCTATTTGGGACCAGTCTGTTGTTCCATGTCCAGTTCTAACTGTTGCTTCCTGACCTGCATACAGATTTCTCAAGAAGCAAGTCAGGTGGTCTGGTATTCCCATCTCTTTCAGAATTTTCCACTGTTTACTGTGATCCACACAGTCAAAGACTTTGGCATAGTCAATAAAGCAGAAATAGATGTTTTTCTGGAACTCTCTTGCTTTTTCCATGATCCAGCGGATGTTGGCAATTTGATCTCTGGATCCTTTGTTCTATTCTAAAACCAGCTTGAACATCAGGAATTTCACAGTTCATGTATTGCTGAGGCCTGGCTTGGTGAATTTTAAGCATTACTTTACTACCATGTGAGATGAGTGCAATTGTGTGGTAGTTTGAGAATTCTTTGGCATTGCCTTTGTTTGGAATTGGGATGAAAACTGACCTTTTCCAGTCCTGTGGCCACTGCTGAGTTTTCCAAATTTGCTGGCATATTGAGTGCAGCACTTTCACAGCATCATCTTTCAGGATTTGAAACAGCTCAACTGGAATTCCGTCACCTCCACTATCTTTGTTCATAGCGATGCTTTCCAAGGCCCACTTGACTTTACATTCCAGGATGTCTGGCTCTAGATTAGTGATCACACCATCATGATTATCCGGGTCGTGAAGATCTTTTTTGTACAATTCTTCCGTGTCTTCTTGCCACCTCTTCTTAATATCTTCTGCTTCTGTTAGGTCCAGACCATTTCTGTCCTTTATCGAGCCCATCTTTGCATGAAATGTTCCCTTGGGTATCTCTAATTTTCTTGAAGAGATCTCTAGTCTTTCCCAATCTGTTGTTTTCCTCTATTTCTTTGCATTGATCGCTGAAGAAGGCTTTCTTATCTCTTCTTGCTATTCTTTGGAACTCTGCATTCAGATGCTTATATCTTTTCTTTTCTCCTTTGCTTTTTGCCTCTCTTCTTTTCTCAGCTATTTGTAAGGCCTCCCCAGACTGCCATTTTGCTTTTTTCGCATTTCTTTTCCATGGGGGTCTTGATCCCTGTCTCCTGTACAATGTCACAAACTTTAGTAAGAGATTAATACATTCTATTGATTGTTAGAGTTTGATTTGTGTTATTCTTTCATACAACTGTGAAAGCAGGTGTTGTGTCATATGGATTCTTTTGTATTTTTATACATAGTGTCCTTACAACTACTTTGTACACTAGAGAGAGGGCAAGTGACAGCATCTTTATCTGATGAATAGTGAGCCTACATACTGGCCAGAGAGGTGAGATGAGCCTGAATGAGAATCCAGTTTTCTCAACCCTGGGTCAGGTTTCTCTCATATCAAAGTCACTTCTCTATTGAGCATTGTGCCAAGTCCCCTAAGAAGGCAAGGAAGGTAATATTAACAGACACTCTGTTTTCAAAAGGCTTAAGACAGACTGGAGCACAACAGCACACAAAAAAATAAAAAAATTAAAAACTACGTGACAACAGAAGAGAACAGTGAATCCCTAAATGGTAGAACAAACTAGGAGTGCAGTAATGGATTTAAAGTGGTCTAGGCTTTGAAAAAAATGGCAGAGTTTTGGATGTACAGATTATTTTTTAAGTCCTGTATTTAAGGGGCACCTACTAAGTATCAGACATTGTGGTGGATGCTTTATATAGAGTCAGGTATTATTAACTAACAATTATGTGGAGAAATGTTAGTGATGTATCTTAGTTATGACAGCTGGATTAAAGCTCTCATTTACAGATCACACTGTTAATATCTGGTAGAAATCAATTTAAATTCACTCTTCTAGTTCTAAAACCTGAGATATTTCATGTGCAAACACAAGAGAGGGCAGAATATTATATACCCAAAATGGCATAAAATTTGAAAGCACAGAAAACAGAGTGACAGACAGAAAAAAAGACAGACTTGGTGGAGGGAAATCTGTTTCATTTTGACAGAGAATGCTTGTCATACAGCAACACAAAAAATTATTTAGAAATTGTTCTCTTTAAAAAGAATTTATTAATAACTGATACTTTGTATTATTTATGCATTATCTCTTTCTATCCAAAAATGTCTCTTGGAAAGAGTAACCTTTTCTATCTTCTTTGTTTCTATGTCCACATCATCTAAAATAATGGTTTACTCTAGAGGGTAATCAGTACATATTGTAAAATATGAGCGTGTTATAGACTGAAAGGAAGAATAAATGTCAGACATAGCAGATTTGTGAATAAAAATAGCTTAGAGAAATATTTCATAGCATAGGGTAATTAATTTAAAATTTAACATTAAACATGAAAATACATGTAGGAAAAATACATATGAATTATTGAATTTAGTCATAACACATTCTTCTACTTATTTTTATTCATTAAATACATATTTATAGAGTACATAATAAATATGAAGTACTAAATTAAGATCTTAAAATAAGATACTGTTCTTGCCAAACACTTTTTACTGATTACTTGAAGAATACCAACATATGAGTGAGTTATAGTTTTTATGAAGAAATTCATACAAGGTGGGGCAGATAATACTCGTGATCAATTGCCCCACTGCTTCATGAAGAAATTTAGTAACAGCTTTTGTGTAAAAAATTTAATTGATGCTAGGACAACTCAGTGACACCCCACTCCAGTACTCTTGCCTGGAAAATCCCATGGACGGAGGAGCCTGGTGGGCTGCAGTCCATGGGGTCACGAAGAGTCAGACATCACTGAACAACTTCACTTTCACTTTTCACTTTCCTGCATTGGAGAAGGAAATGGCAACCCATTCCATCGTTCTTGCCTGGAGAATCCCAGGGATGGGGAGCCTGGTGGGCTGCTGTCTATAGGGTCTCACAGAGTCAGACACGACTGAAGCGACTTAGCAGTAGCAGCAGGACCACTCAACAGCATTTTAGGTTCTGTTAATCTTAATTCACTTAAAAATATGTATTGTGACCTTACCTACCAAATATTATACACTGTTTCATTAACAACAGCATTAATTATAGGCTTGGCTTCATAATACTTACATTCTAGAGGGAAGAAGACAGCTAATACATACACGAGATCTTCAGTTTTAATAAAATATAAATTTCCTTGCTTTATGCAAAAGGCCTAGAAGCCATGACAGTCTAGTATCAATGATAACTGCTGGTGTCCAGATATAATCTCTAATTTTTTTTTTTTAGTAAAAGGGATGAAGAAGACTTGGAGAAATAGCTGATTCCAGGTCATGGGCAGAAAATGTACAAAATGAAGGTAAGATGTCGAGAAGGAAACAAGGAATCTCTCATGAAGTCATTTTAAAGACATAGGGAGCCAACTCCCTCTAACCATTTTTTGTTTCAGAAATGACGTGTTTAAATGATTGAAAAGCATACAATATCTTTTAAGAAACAGTATGCTTTAATTGGAGGATGGTTGCTTTACAATGTTGTGTTGGTTTCAGCCATACAAAAATGCAAATCAGTCATAAGGAGTTATATATGTATATATATATATATATATATATATATATATATATATATATACACACACACACACACACACACACATTATATACATAAACACACACACACACACACACATATATATATATATATATGCTACCTCCTCTTGAGCCTCCCTGGAGTACTAGAAACAAAGCTCTCATTGAAAGTTAAAATTGCTAGGATAGTTGTTAATTATTCTAAAATTTGATAATTAAAGAGAAATTAATTAACCTTTTATCTTCTTTTTCCCATATGAATTATATTTTAAGATAGCCAAATTATGCCTAACACATGAGGGGAAACTCATACAAGGAAGAATTCACAGAGAGGTGGAATGAAGATGGAGTAGTAGGAGAGCAGTTAGCTCATCTCCCTTCATGAATACATCACAGTTACAACTACACATAGATCCCCTGGAGAACGAAATGGTTAGGGACTGGAATGAAAGTAGGAAGTCAGCAATACCAGGAGTGACAGGCAAGTTTGGTGATGGAGATCAAATGAAACAGGGAAAAGGCTAACATAGTTTTGCCAAGAGATTGGACTGGTCATAGCAAACACACTCTTTGAACAACAGAAGAGATGACTGACTCTACAAATGGACATCACCAGATGGACAATATCGAAATCATATTGATTATATTCTTTGCAGCCAAAGATGGAGAAGCTCTATATAGTCATCAAAAACAAGACCAAAAGCTGACTGTGGCTCAGATCATGAACTTTTTATTGCAAAATTCAGACTTAAATTGAAGAAAGTAGGGAAAACCATTAGATCATTCAGGTATGACCTAAATGAAATCACTTATGATTATACAGTGGAAGTAAGAAATAGATTAAAGGGATTAGATCTGATAGACAGAGTGCCTGAAGAACTAAGGATGGGGATTCAGGGCACTGTACAGGAGACAGTGATCAAAACCCTTCCCAAGAAAATAAATGGAAGAAGCAAAATGGATGTCTGAGGAGGCCTTACAAATAGCTGAGAAAAGAAGAGAAGCTAAAGGCAAAGGAGAAAAGGAAAGATACATCCATTTGAATGCAGAGTTCCAAAGAATAGCAAGGAGAGATAAGAAAGTCTTCCTCAGTGATTACTTTAAAGAAATAGAGGAAAACAATAAAATGGGAAAGACTAGTGATCTCTTTGGAGAGGGCAATGGCAACCCACTTCAATACTCTTGCCTGGAAAATCCCATGGATGGAGGAGCCTGGCAGGCTCCAGTCCGTGGGGTCACTGAGAGTCAGATACAACTGAGCGACTTCACTTTCACTTTTCACTTTTATGCATTGGAGAAGGACATGGCAACCCACTCCAGTGTTTTTGCCTGGAGAATCCCAAGGACAGAGGAGCCTAGTGGGCTGCTGTATATGGGGTCGCACAGAGTTGAACACAACTGAAGTGACTTAGTAGCAGCAGCAGCAGCAGCAGAGATCTCTTCAAGAAAATTAGAGATACCAAGGGAACATTTCATACCAAGATAGGCACAATTAAGGACAGAAACAGTATGGACCTAAAGGATCAGAAGATATTAAGAAGAGGTGGCAAGAATACCCAGAAGAGCTATACAAAAAAGATCTTAATGACACAGATAACCACAATAATGGTTATTTATTACTAGAGTTAGGCATCCAGGAATGTGCAATCAGTGGGCCTTAAGAAGCATCACTATGAAAACGCTAGTGGAGGTGAGGGAATTCCAGTTGACCTATTTCAAATCCTAAAAAATGATGTTGTTAAAGTGCTACACTCAATATGCCAGCGAATTTGGAAAACTCAACAGTGGCCACAGGACTGAGAAATGTCAGTTTTCACTCCAATCCCAAAGGAGGATAATGCCAAAGGATGTTCAAACTATTGCACAATTTCACTCATTTCACAGAGCAAAGCGATGCTCAAAATTCTTTAAGCTACATGATCCAAGAACTTACAGATGTTCAAGCTGGATTTAGAAAAGGCAAAGGAACCAGTGATCAAATTGCCAACATCCAATGGATCATCGAAAAATCAAGAAGAGAATTCCAGAAATACATCTGCCACTGCTGCTATGTCGCTTCAGTCATGTCCGACTCTGTGCAACCCCATAGACAGCAGCCCACCAGGCTCCCCCATCCCTGGGATTCTCTAGGCAAGAATACTGGAGTGGGTTGCCATTTCCTTCTCCAATGCATGAAAGTGAAAAGTGAAATCTACTACTGTGTTATTATGGCTTCCCTGGTGGCTCAGAGGTTAAAGCGTCTGCCTGGAATGCAGGAGACCTGTGTTCAATCCCTGGGTAAGGAAGATACCCTGGAGAAGGAAATGTCAACGCACTCCAGTACTCTTGCCTGGAGAATCCCATGGAGGGAGGAGCCTGGTAAGCTACAGTCCATGGGGTCACAAAGAGAATCCTTTGACTTGCGGAATGACACAAATTGTGGAAAATTCTTATGGGAATACTAGTCCATCTTACCTGCCTCCTGAGAAATCTGAATGCAGGTCAAGAAGCAGCAGTTAGAACTAGGCATAGAACAATGCACTGCTTCCAAATTGGGAAAAGAGTATGTCAAAGCTGTATATTGTTACCCTACTTATTTAAAGTAAATGCAGAGTACATCATGCAAAATGCCAGGTTGGATGAAACACAAGCTGGAATCAAGACTGCAGGGAGAAATATCAACAACCTCAGATATGCAGATGACATCACCCTTATGACAGAAAGCAAAGAGGATCTAAAGTGCCTCTTGATGAAGGTGAAAGAGGGGAGTGAAAAAGCTGGCTTAAAGCTCAACACTCAAAAAACTAGATCATGGCATCTGGTCCCATCACCTCATGGCAAATAGAAGGATAAAGAATTGATACAGTGGCAGAATTTATTTTCATGGACTCCAAAATCACTTCAGATTGTGGCTGCAGCCGTGAAATCAAAGTATGCTTTCTCCTTGAATGTAAAGCTATGATCAACTTAGACAGCATATTAAAAAGAAGAGACATTACTTTGCCAACAAAAGTCCATCTTGTCAAAGCTATGTTTTTGCCAGTAGTCCTTCATGGATGTGATAGTTGGACCATAAAGAAAGCTGAACACTGAAGAATTGATGCTTTTTAAGTGTGGTTTTGGAGAAGACTCTTGAGAGTCCCTTAGGCTTCAAGGAGATCCAAGCAGTCAATCCTAAAGGAAATCAGTCCTAAATATTCATTGGAAGGATTGATCCTGAGGCTGAAGCTCTAAAACTTTGGCCATCTGATATGAAGAACTGAATCATTTGAAAAGACCCTGGTACTGGGAAAGATTGAAAGCAGGAGAAAGGGACACAGAGGATGAGATGGTTGGATGGCATCATGGACTCAATGGACATGAGTTTGAGTAAGCTCTGGGAGTTTGTGAACGGACAGGGAAACCTGGTGTGCTGCAGTCCTTGGAGTTGCAACGTGTCAGAAACGACTGAACCACTAAACTGAACTGAACAACTACATACAAATCAACCAATGAAACAGAATTATCTTTAAAGCAGGACAAGAAAATTTTTTTAAAAATAAAATTATCTCTCTAGCCACTTCCCTGGTGGTTCTAGGAATGATATATATGAATTATTGAAGACTCGGGTTTCCACTGCAGGCAAAGTGATTTAGATCCTTGATGAGGGAAGTTCTGCATGCAATGATGTATGGCCAAAAAAAAAAAGTCTCTCTGCCCATTTGAACTACTACTCCATCACCTTTAATGTGCTTGTGAATATTCATTATACATATATATTTATAAATTGAATCCCTTAGAAGACACAAGAACACCTATCCACCGGGGGGCGGGGAAGCAATTTCCTCTTGGTGTCAGTAAGGTTAACATTTCTTACTAAATCTTGTAGGAATTATGACACCCACTACTTAACTTGCTGAATTATGTAACCTGTCAATACATTACTTTGATATATAACTCTTTGTCTTGGAAATTTACATAACTGTGCCTTGTTCTCTAATAGGTAGAACAGTGCTCAGAGCTTTCTTAAAGACTGTTTTACCAATTATATTTCTCATGTTGGCTTATATAAAAATTTCCATGTCTTTCTTTGATTATTCATTAAATTATGTTGACACAGCTGTCACTGAAATTGATCTGAAGCAAAACAGCTCTTCTACAACAATGGCTGTATAGCAGAACCACATGGAGTCTGGTAGGAGGGGAGGAAAAGTCCTGTAGTTGACCTCAGTCCATGCAGGTAACCCTGAATAAGAGAGAGGTGTCACAGCCTTGGGGGTTCTTCTCTGGCGAGTGAAGGATTTGAGCCATGTCTTAGGCATCTCAGTCCTGAAGTCTGAAACTGGGAAGACAAACACCCTTACTTATTTGAAGTCCAGTGGGGCTTACTGGGGAGTTGTAAATAACCAAGACGCTGCTCTTAAAGTGCATTCACAGAGTTGCTTCTCCTTGTCCCAGTGTAGAAACAGCAGACTGAAAACCATCCTGTGCTCTGCCTAACTTTCTAACATCACCCCAGCACATCCTCCAGAGTGCAACAGCTTCTGCTCCAGACTCTCCTGCTCAGGCACTGCTCCCTGCTAGTTCTGTGGCTACCATTGCCAGTGACTGTGAAAAATTGGAGAGAACAGAGCCAACTCCTGCCCCAGCCCTGTTTCTGACCAGAGCAGAGGCAGTACATTAGTACACACACACTGGAGGAAGCAAAACTAGCTTCAGGCAAAGGGTGCCATTATTGACTTACAGGTCCATGCACAAACTTGGGAGGGAGTGGAAGCAGCTGCAGGGAAGAGCTCACCATTGCAGACACACATGTTCATGTCCTCACGTGGAAAATGGCAGAACTAGTTCAGTTGTATGGATCCAAATCTCTGGCCCCAATATAGCCTTTACCCAAGGTGTGTACATGGGGTAGCAAAAAACGACATAACTGAACAACTAACACACACATACACACAAGCTGTGTATTCAAGGGAAATAGTGAGACAAACTAAGAAATGCAGCCCCAAGACCATAGACCTGTCCATGATCTGAATCAAGGCAGACATTACCATCAGTTCAGTTCAGTCATTCAGTTGTATCCAACTCTTTGTGACTCCATGAATCACAGCACACCAGGCCTCCCTGTCCATCACCAACTCCTGGAGTTCACTCAAACTCATGTCCATCGAGTCTGTGATGCCATCCAGCCATCTCATCCTCTGTTGTCCCCTTCTCCTCCTGCCCCCAATCCCTCCCAACATCAGAGTTTTTTCCAATGAGTCAACTCTTCGCATGAGGTGGCCAAAGTACTGGAGTTTCAGCTTCAGCATCATTGCTTCCAAAGAACATTCAGGACTGATCTCCTTTAGAATGGACTGGTTGGATCTCCTTGAAGTCCAAGGG
Source organism: Budorcas taxicolor (assembly GCF_023091745.1). Taxonomy (NCBI): domain Eukaryota; kingdom Metazoa; phylum Chordata; class Mammalia; order Artiodactyla; family Bovidae; genus Budorcas; species Budorcas taxicolor. Next base: position 2,720,673 of record NC_068924.1, on the reverse strand, counting down.
ACTCTCAAGAGTCTTCTCCAACACCACAGTTCAAAAGCATCAATTCTTCGGCGCTCAACTTTCTTCACAGTCCAACTCTGACATCCATACATGACTATTGGAAAAACCGTAGTCCTGACTATATGGACCTTTGTTGGAAAAGTAATGTCTCTGCTTTTGAATACGCTATCTAGGTTGGTCATAACTTTCCTTCCAAGGAGTAAGGGTCTTTTAATTTCATGGCTGCAATCACCATCTGCGTTTTGATTCCAGCTTATGATTCTTGCAGCCCAGTGTTTCTCATGTTGTACTCTGCATATAAGTTAAATAAGCAGGGTGACAATATTATAATGCACTAAAAAAACTGAACTTCTTCAGAGATCCTGTTCTAGCACCTTGGGACCAATCTCTATGCCCAATAAGCCAATGAGCATAGGATAAGCCCTCACTAGCACTGGCTCTGTCTACAGTTTCTTCAGACCATGCCCTCCAAGGCAATAGCTGCAAGCACACCACAGGGAAAGATGCAGGCCATGCTCACTTTAGAATCAGCTCTCACATCAAGCCATAAGGCACACACAGATCACCTAGGGATACTCCAGGGCAAACAATCAAGACTAGCATAAGTAGCTATTCACCTAACTTTATAGAGACACAGAAAGTTAAACAAAATGAGAAGACAGAGAAACATGTTTTAAAAGAAAGAACAAGAAAAAACCCTAAGGAAAAAGAGATAATTTGCCTAGTGGAGAGTTAATAATAATAATAAGACTGCTAACTGAATTAGAGAAAAGGATAGATAAACACAGGGTTTAAAGACAGAATTAGAAAATATAAAAATAAATGCATTCAGAGCTGAATAACACAATAACTAAAACAAAAAAATAAAACAGAAGAAAATAACAGCCTTAACAATACACATGTACTCATAAGAGATCTGGAAGATAAAATAGTGGAAAACACCTAATAAAAATAATAAAAAGAAATATTTTTTAAAAAGATAATAGTTTATGGAACCACTGGGATAACATCAAACACACTAATACATATTATAGAGTCCCGAGAAAAAGAAGAACATTGAAAATATGTTTGATAAACTTAAGGCAGAAAACTTTCTGAACCTGAAGAATGAAATAAAATGACTCCTAGTTTAAAACAAGTATAGTTACAAATGAACATTTATGAACTCAAATGTAACCACAAATCAAAAGGCTATAATATATACACAAAATTGATATAATATAAACATAATATTTTAGTAATAACATAATAGTAATATAAACATAGCATACTAATAATATAAACATAATATTAAAGAAAATAAACCACAAGGGAATAGATTAAAATAAGAAGGAAAATATAGAGAAGAGTTACATAAATAATCAGCAAACAAGTAGTAAAATGTCAATAAGTGTATATATATTAAAACCTGTTTTAAATGTCAATGGAATAAATGCTCCAAAAAAAAAACACAGGTAATTCACAAGGAAAAAACAAAAAGCAAACAAAAACATTTTCTACATTCTGCCTACAAAAGACTCACTTAAGATCAAGATTGCTAGTGAGGGAATAGAAAAAAGTATTCTATCCAAATGGAAATTAAAGCAATTCTTATATCAGAAAATGTAGACTTTAAAACAAAGTACAAAAATTCAAATAGAATATTATAGGTGCTGGCTGACAGTAAGCTTTCATGCCTTGGTTCTTCTCCATAAGACCTTTAAATTTACTAGAGACTCAATGTGGAGAAGTAAGATATGATGGCAGGGAGTAAGACCCTGAGGTCACTTTTTCTTATGGGCACACCAAAATCACAATTATCTGCAAAATAATCATTCATGAAAAGAAACAGAACCTACCAAAAATATCTAAAAATTGTGATATAAAGAAGCTACCATAAATTGGGTAGGAGGGATACACTTGCAAAAGTCTTATATATCCAGGGACTAAATGAAAGTGAAGTCGCTCAGTCGTGTCCAACTCTGCGACCCTGTCGACTGTAGCCTACCAGGCTCCACCATCCATGGGATTCTCCAGGCAAGAATACTGGAGTGGGTTGCCATTTCCTTCTCCAGGGGATCTTCCCTGACCCAGGGATCGAACCCAGGTCTCCCACATTGGAGGCAGACGCTTTAACCTCTGAGCCACCAGGGAAGTGATATATCTAAGGAAGTGCCCAACAAAAAGGAGAAAAACTACACTGCAGCGCTTCTCCAAAAGGTGTTAGAAATCTGAGCCCCAGGTTGGGGTCAGTTGGGGGTCCTGCATTCGGAAGATGAGCTGCCAGAGTGTTTGCCTTTGAAGGCAAACAGGCTTACTTTTCAGAGTCCCAGTGGGCTCAGGGAAACAGAGATTTCACTTGAAGGATGCACACAAAATCTCACATGCTTTGGGAACCAGAGCAGAAAGAGTAATCTGAGAGGAATCCATATCAGACCTACCTCTTGATCTTCAAGAGTCATCTGGAAAAGCAGGAGTCAACTGCAGGTCACTGAGAATTAGACGTTGGTGGATGTTATTTCTGACAGCACCTTCTACCAAGTGAACACTGGAGCTAACAAGTGCCATTGTGTAATCCTCCCTCTAGCTTATTAACAGCAAGATCTGGCCCCACCCAACAGCCTGTAGGTGCCAGTGCTAGAATGTCTCAGCATAAAAATTTAATTGAGCAAGGATACAGCCCCAGTGCATCATTAAGCAGGATGACTTAAGACCCCAGAGTCAACAGTTGCCTCTGCTTACCAGAGGGCTCAAGATCCAGTTCCATGCACTGTTGGGCAAGCACCAGTCTCAGAGTCTCATGAGCCGTAGGTCCTGCCCCCCTTCCCAGGGAACCTGCTATAGCTTCTAGATGAGCCTCACCCAACAGAGGCAAACAACAGACTCAAGAAAACCACAAACCTGCAGGCTGCTGACTCAGCCTGATATTTAGCAGGCCAGATCCTGCCTTGGGATGAGTTGGGCCTTGGCCCTGACAACTAGCAGAACAAAGGAAGTTTTGGAACACCCCAGACCATTTATCCTATACTGAAAGAGGCAAACATATAGTAAATGTAGAAAATCATTCACGAAAAGCTATTAGGCCAAAAGTAGCTAAATCATTGATATCCAGAGTAAGAAATTAAGGGAGACACAAAACAATTAAATGTAAAATATGTTACCCAAAACAGTAATCAGGAGTGGAGGAGAGTACAAATGCAGGACTGTTAAAATGTGTTGTAAAGTAAGAGAATAGCAACTTACAAAAAATGATATATGTGGTACATATTATATACCAATAATCTAAAATAGACACCCACACAAAAATGAAAAAGAAATCTAAACATAACCCAAAAGATTCATCAAATCACAAGATAATAAAACAAAAGAAGAACAAAAAATAGCTAAGAAAACAACTCCCAAACAATTATCAAAATAACAATAAAAGGATAAATATCAATAATTACCTCAAATGTAGAGGGACCAAATGATCCAGTCAAAAAATATAAAGTGACTCAATGGATATAAAACATCTATATATTCACTGCCTACAAGAGACTCACTTCAGATCTACAAACATAGGCAAAATGAGAGAAAAATAATGAAAAAGGATATTTCATGCAGATTGAAATTGAGAGAAAGCTGGAGCAGCAATACTTATCCCAAAGAAAATAGACATTAAAAAAAAAAAAAAAAACTGTTACAAGAGATCAAGAAGGGCATTATACAACGATTAAGATACATCTTCAAGAAGATGATAGTACAAATATAAATGTATATGCAGCAAACAAAGAAGCACTAAAATACATAAAACAAATATTAATAGACATAAAGGAAGAAACTAACAGTAATGCAATAATATTAATGGAATTTAACAATCTACTTTTATCAATAGATCGACAATACAGAAATTCACTTAAAAAAAGAGAAGGAAAAAAAAAAAAGAACATCAAAAGTTACATTAAACCAGATGAATTTAGTAGATATATATAGAATACTCCATGCAAAATCACCAGAATACATATATTTATAATGTGGACATAAAGCATCCTCCATGATAAATCACTTTAGGCTGCAAAACAAACCTTGACAAATTTAATATTTAATCAGATCAAGTACTTTGCCAACTATAATGCTCAGTTCAGTTCAGTCGCTCAGTCATGTCAGACTCTTTGCGACCCCATGAATCGCAGCATGCCAGGCCTCCCTGTCCATCACCATCTCCCAGAGTGCACTCAGACTCACGTCCATCAAGTCCGTGATGCCATCCAGTCATCTCATCCTCAGTCATCCCCTTCTCCTCCTGCCTCCAATCCCTCCCAGCATCAGAGTCTTTTCCAATGAGTCAACTCTTCGCATGAGGTGGTCAAAGTACTGGAGTCATTCCCTCCAAAGAAATCCCAGGGTTGATCTCCTTCAGAATGGACTGGTTGGATCTCCTTGCAGTCCAAGGGACTCTCAAGAATCTTCTCCAACACCACAGTTCAAAAGCATCAGTTCTTCGGCACTCAGCCTTCTTCACAGTCCAACTCTCACATCCATACATGACCACAGGAAAAACCATAGCCTTGACTAGACGGACCTTAGTCGGCAAAGTAATGTCTCTGCTTCTGAATATATTATCTAGGTTGGTCATAAATTTTCTTCCAAGGTGTAAGCGTCTAAGACTATAAATTGATTATAAGAAAAGTAATTCAAAAATCACAAATATGTGGAGGCTAAACAATATGCTACTTTAACTATCAATAGATCACTGAAAAAAACTAATGGGGAGATAATACCTGGAGAAAAATGAAAAGAAAACAATCCAAGTTCTATGGGGCATAGGAAAACAGTGTGTCTCCTAGGAGGAAACTTTATAGTGACATAAGCATACCTCACGAAGCAAGATAATATTGAACAAATGACCTAACCTTACACTTAGACTAATTAGATAAAAACAGTATCCAAAGTTAGAAGGAAAAAGTGAAAGTGAAGTCTCTCAGTCGTGTCCAACTATTTGTGACCCCATGGACCTAGCCTACCAGGCTCCTCTGTCCATGGGATTTTCCAGGTAAGAGCACCGGAGTGGGTTGTCATTTCTTTCTTCAGGGGATCTTCCCTACCCATGGAGTGGAACCAGGTCTCCTGCATTACAGATGGATGCTTTACCTTCTGAGTCACCAGGGAATCTGGTAGAAGAAAGAAATAAAAATCAGAGGAGAAATACATGAAAAGGCAACTAAAAACAATAGAAATTATCAATGAAACTGTCATTTGACAAGATAAAATAGATAAATGTTTAGCCAAAAAATGAAGAAAGAAAGAAAGGGGGCTCACAGCAATAAAATCAGAAATACAAAAGAAGTTTCATCTAACACCCCAGAAGTTGATTTAAGAGACTATTATGAACAGCTATCTCCCAATAAAATGACAACAAAAAATAAATCAAAAAGCTTTTAGAAATGTTCACTTTCCCAAGAGTGAACCAGGGAGAAATAGAAAATATGAAAAAAACACAATTACAAGTAATGGTATTGAATCAGTAATTTAAAAACTTACAACATACAAAAATCTAGGACCAGATGGCTTCACAGTTTAATTATATTAAACAACTGGAGATAAATTAAAATCTATTCTTCGCAAGCTATTCCAAAATATTGTTAAATAATGAACACTTCCAAATTCATTCAACTATGTCAGCATTACCCTGATACCAAAGCCAGACAAAGATATCATAAAAAAGTAAACTAACAGGCCAATATATTTGAAGAATATAGATGCAAAATCCTCAACAAATTATTATCAAACCAAATCTAACTACATTAAAAGAATCATATACCTTTATCAAGTGAGATTTATTCCAGCAATAGAAGGATTCTGAAATATCTACAAATGAATTTATGTGATACATCACATTAATAAATTTAATATACACATTATATGATCAATTCAATAAATATGAGAAAAGCTTTAGACAAAGTTCAATATCCATTTATATTAAAACTCTATCTAAAGGGAGTACTTTAAAAGGAGAGGGGCTGTTCTAAATCAAAGAAGAATTTATAAAAAATTTCAAAATACCCAGATACAAAGAGTATGCCTGATTTAGGTTCTAATTTATATAAACCAGTTATAAAAATGCATTTTTCAAAATAAATAATGAACTAACTATAACTTAAAGAATTAAATAAATATTTTTGAACTATAATGGCAGAAATGATTAACTTTATACATTTATATAAATGTATAAACTTTGCATCTACCTTCTTTGAAGACTTCTATGGACATTTAGACATTTACATACCTTGAAGGTTTACATTTGAATAACTGAAGTTATTGTTTTGACTATTTGTGCTTGTGTGTGTGTGTTAATGATAACACATTCTGACAATTAGCAACCTAATATACGTACATATATTTTGTTTTCTTTTAAATAGTTTTGCTAACTATCTCTAAAACCTCTTTGATAGAAACTCTTTTTTAAACATAAAGATTTCCTGGATGATACTTATTTTCCCTACCTCAAACATGGAATTAGCCAACCTGCAAGGAACTTTGATTTCTTTATGTAGAGACTAGTATTAGAGACAAAAATATTCCAGTTGTGGATTTATTATCAAATACCTGTTCAGACATTTGTTATAATGTTTTACATGATATTCAGGGTAGAATGAAGTATGGTATATCAACCATTTCTGAGATTAAATTTTCTTTTTCTTCAAAATAGCCAAAATTTTACATTCATGTTCCAATTTAATCCTATTTCTTTCAATCTTGTTCTAATGTAAGAAGTAATTTCCTCTTTTTTGCTTTCTTTGATATATCAATTTACACTGATATCATATCATATTAAGGCATATATTTATGCTAGTGCCTTCTCCCAAACTTAGGAGTATTGATTTATTTATTCACTGATTTCCTTATTTACTATTTTATATCAGGCTTAACCATCTCAGAAAATGCTAACAAATTTTACATATCTAGGTGATATTTTTTCCCTCATGATTGCTTAAATACTAATGCTTAAAAATAAAAATAGGTCTCAACTTCCCTCTTAGCTTAAAAAAAAATTCCAGAAACAGAAATCACCTAAATTGTTACAACAATTTCCAAAAAGTTAAACCAAATCAATGGATAAGATGAAACAATCAAATACAAGACTTTGAGATTTTGTAGGAAACAGTCTTTTAAATGAGTGTAACTCTCTGACTTTCTAGCTGGTTTGCCTGAATATTTCACTCCACTAAAATCAACTGGGTAAATGTATTTATATTTTATTTTATTATTTGTCCCATATATTAAAATCTAATTAATAATGACATAATGTATACCCAATGGTAATAATAACAAGAAGGAAAACCATCTTAATCTTCTTAAATTTGACTAAAAATTTTCAACAAAATACTTTCTGTGATCTGAATATTCCATAAAGTCCAGTTCAAAAAAGAGAGCATTATACATGGAAATAACATATTGATTAGGAAGCCAGTATGCCTTGCTCTCTGCCTGAGTCTATGTGGGGGAATGATCAATTATCCTTTCAACTAAGAATACAGTATTTGGAAGTATTTCTCATCTGGTATTTCTTTTCTGGTATCATCTCTGTTGGGACTCATGTTTCCCTTTCCTTCTGGAAGTCAGCAGCACAATTTCTAACAGTTGTAAATGATACTTTATCCAATTCCTTAATGCTTTCTCTTAGCTTGATTGTATATGGACTGTCTGGGCAGAGTTTGGCCTAAAGGCTTCATCACCTTGACTCTAAGACCCACTCTCCTTACTTTCCCAATGCCAAAAGTATTCCTATCACATTAAGATTTTTATAAATAAATTTATATATGTAACTGAACATGTATTGTGCCATTTGGATTTTCTGTCTTCAACTCTCATTAGAGATTGTCAGTTTCCCCACTCATTGTGCTAGTCAAATTATTAATAGAAGCCAAGACATTATGCTTGGGTTTGCTTGTCTTGGCTAAGCCATCTTCATTTGTCCAAGATCAACTGAATGGTATGTGTGAGCAGTTGTCAAATTCTGCTGATCCACTGATAACATTCCTTCAGAAACAACTTTCAGGTTCTCAGGTCTCCCTCTGAACATCTCACTTTTTCACAGACTTTCAACAGCACTTTTAAAGTGAATACTAAAAGGATTCTAAAGGGAGTGGCTTCATTATTATTGCTCTGCTAGGGGCAATCTGTAGTGTTGCTTTCTGAGAGAACTGTTCTAGACGAATGGAGAGAGATAAAACATGGGCTCTAGATATGAGGCCTATGAACTCAGTCAGAACTCACTGAAAGTAGGGAGCTACACAGAGCAGGCCTAATGCAGTATATCTATGTGAATCCTTATTCTGCTCCCTTTTATCTGTGAATTTTCCCATGATGGTGTCTTCCAAATATCCTGTCAAGAGGTCAGAGAGACACTGCTGCTGCTGCTGCTAAGTCGCTTCAGTCATGTCTGACTCTGTGCAACCCCATAGACGGCAGCCCACCAGGCTGCCCCGTCCCTGGGATTCTCCAGGCAAGAACACTGGAGTGGGTTGCCATTTCCTTCTCCAATGCATGTAACTGAAAAGTGAAAGTGAAGTCGTTCAGTCATTTCCAACTCTTCACAACCCCATGGTCTGCAGCCTACCAGGCTCCTCTGTCCATGGGATTCTACAGGCAAGACTACTGGAGTGGGTAAAGTCCTATTAAACCACTGCCTCTCTTTTCTCAAACTTACATTACCATGTGTGAAGACTTTAAGCTGATAATCTAGAGACTTTTGTTGAGGGAATAATAAGACTGTGTAGGGAGACAGGCTTTAGTGGAAAACGAAAGGCAGCACACTTGTTCAGGGCTACCTGGCCTTGGCTTTGCTTTCTTATCCAGATTCAAGTTATTGAAACTATCAAGTACTTTTCTTGTCTTTGCCATTGATTTCTGAGTGTATGTCTCCTTTGAACAATCTCAGGGGAAGGTGCGTGTGTATCTTCAACTTCATTCAGAGTCTTGCTTTCTCTCTATTGACATATTGCTGTCTTAAACTTGCAAAGAGAATTACAATGCATACTAAAAGATAGGTATTAACAACAAACTCTTTTTTAAAAAGCTAGTTAAATATTTTTATTATTAATATTCTTTCCAGATAAGTACTTTCTGAGAGGAATACCAGGATGATTCTGATGCAGCCCTCTGCTTTGGAAACATCCTATGCCAGGAAACTTAACACTTCAGAAGTAGAATACTCTATTGTTAAAATCTAATTGTAACAAAGATACAAATCTGCATTTCATGTTTGTTAGCTTCTTAATTTCCACGTTTTTCTAGTTGACAACTTAATTCACAAATAATGTGTATGTTATGTATTATCTTCAGGAGTACTTAAAATATTTCAGATAACTAGTTTCTTTTTAGGCATTCTCTGTGTTAAGTAACCTCTCATGTTCAAGTTCACATAGTAAGTAAGATGTGAAAATGAAAGCAGAAACAATGGTCATATGACTCCTGGTCAGTGTCTTTTTTACAATTCTAAGGTTTCCTTTAACATTCCCAGCCTCCCCATTTGTTAGTTTAGTAAAGATGCTCAGGTTTAAAAGGATTTCTCTTGTAAGAGCCACCATTATTTTTCAAGGATAAGTCACAGCTAAGACCATGATTGCTTCCTTTCTTGGGACTGAGAGCAAGAGAAATACTAGAGGAGCTGGCCTTTGACATGCTGGAACTCAGTTCTTGGTGACAATATTTAAGATGTGACAGTGTTGCTGTTTTCCCACATCAAACTCAGCCCTGAGATATAAACTAAACCTGAAAGTTATTGAGTAAACAGTTCTTAAAGTAGTTAAATTTGAATTATAGATGGCCACAAATGGTTCTTTATTATTATTTTTTTCTAGAAACTTAAGAGTACAGTTCAGAAAATGACCAGTAGCTTCTAATGAAGTATGCTTTCTGTTGGCTAATGAGCTGGAATTGGCTGACACCTCTCACTTAGTCCAGTAAGTACAGAAGGGAAGGAGTTAGGTCAGAGTTCTACCTCTCTCTGAGAGATGACTAAAGCAAATGCACCCTGTATCAATCAGAATACACACTGAGTGGATGGATAAAGTCCAAATATCAGTGACTTGAACAAACTAGAGTTTTATTTCTGTCTCAGTTAAGAGGCTAAGCAGTTTCAGATTAAGTATTTCAAAGCTGATACATCAGGGTGTCCGGGATCCAGGCTAGCTCCATCTTGTCATGGTTGAAAATGATTGCTTCAGCTTATGTCAACTTACCTTCATTCCATTCTGAAGGAACAGAACAAGGTAAAAGGGAGAGTATATTTCATTCTTTTTAAGTATACGAACCAGAACTAGCTCACATAAATTTCACTAACTTCCCTTTGTATAAAACCTAATCATCTGGGCAAAGCTAAGTGCAAGAGAGCTGGCAAGAAAACTAATCAAACAAAAAATGCAAAGTTTAGTTGGACTGCCATGTGCTTAATTGAAAATTCCATTATTATTAAAGAATGAGAGATGGATATTGGAATAAGAATGAGAGATGGATATTGGATTGGTCTCTTTCACAGCCTCTAAAAGTCCCTGAAAACTTACCTTTCACAATTTTAAGGGGTATTAAGCTATGAAGCAGCCTTGTAACCCAAAGAAATCTTCCTATGTACTCTCATTATATCAGTTCTGGTCCCATTCCCATTTCCTGTATGAACTAATAACCATGTCCTGTTAACCCAATATTTTGATGTCCTCCTAGAAAAGCATGAATTTTTCACTATCAAAAGTATCTCAGTTTGGCATATAAATTATATATTTACTTTATATTCCTGCCCTCCCTCCCCAGATCCCAAGCTGTGAAAGAAAACTAGATTAGCCATCTATAGAAAAAAAAAAAAAAATGAGGCACAAACTCCAGCTCCTACCAGAGAAGCATGACCTTTTTGTCAATAAAAATATCCTTTTATAGTTCTGGAATTAACAGAAGCCCTTGCACATATTAGTAGGCATCACAGGCCCCATCTTTAATTAAATTCTTTTTTTCTTGAGTTATAAAAATTGCCAAGTTTTAAGAAGGTAAGAATTACATTGAAACTTTTATTGTATTTCTTCTTTCAAGTTAAATAGCTGGTGTAGTACATTTCTTTCTGACATCTACATTCAGTGTTAAACCTGTGAACTGTCACCCATTTGATGAAATATTCTTTAAATACCAGACCAAAAGATTCTATATATGCCATTTATAGCTGACAGTTTGTTTCATTATAATCTTGCCATTACTGCTGTACCACCACAGGAAGCCTTTGAACTACCAAAGGTAGTCTGTTAACATCATCATCACTGAAATATTTTCTCATATAGTGTTGGGAATCAATATCAGAATAAAAGCCAACGCATATAACAGAAAAATTGGAAGGAAAAGATATATCCATCTTCCTGACCTCAGCTCTCAGCTTAGGAAAGTGACCAATGTAAAAGTTGATATGTTTATCTTTTCTGCTAGGGTTATTGAAAACAACCAAGAAGAAGCCTCTGAGATATCCCCAAGACTTTGAAAAGGGAGATATTCTGGGCAGAAAATAAATATTGAACTATAAAGCAAGAGAAAGAAATCTTAGAAGAATGTCACAGGAGAAAACCCCTGCATAGATCACTGCCTTGTCTGGGCAAAAAGGCTTACATACCTTAATGAAGCTATGAGACATTCAGTGCAGGGCCACCCAGGATGGATGGGTCATAGTAGACAGTTATGACAATATGTGGTCCACTGAAGGAAGGAATGCCTATCCATTTCAGTATTCTTGCCCCAAGAATCTCATGAACAGTATGAAGATAAGCTTCCTAGATCAGAAGGTGTCCTATATGCTACTGGAGCAGAAGGAAATTACTAATAGCTCCAGCAGTAAGGAAGCAGATGAGCCAAGGCAGAAATGATGCTCAATGTGGGTCTGTCTGGTGGTGAAAGTAAAGTCCAATGTTGTAAAAAACGATATTGCATAGAAACCTGGAACGTTAGTTCCATGAATCAAGGTAAATTGGATGTGATCAAAGAGGTGGCAAAAGTGAACATCGACATCACAGGAATAAGTAAAATAAAATGGGCAGGAATGGGAATGGGCAAATTTAATTCAAATGACCAGTCTATCTACTACTTTGGGCAAGAATCCCTTAGAAGAAATGGAGTAACCCTCATAGTACAAAATGCAGTACTTAAGTGTAATCTCTAAAATGACAGAATGATATCAGTTCATTTTCAATGCAAACCATTCACTATCACAGTAATCCAAGTCCATGCCCGAATCACTGATGCCAAAGAGGCTGCAATAGACAAATTCCATGAAGAATTGCAAGATCTCCTGTAACAAACATGAGAAAGATGTCCTTTTCATCATTGGGGATTGGAATGCAAAAGTAAGACGTCAAGATATACCTAGAATAACAGACAAGTTTGGCCTTGGAGTACAAAATGAAGCAGGGCAAATGTTAACAGAGTTTTTGTTGTTGTGTGGCTGTGGCTCAGATCATCAGTTCCTTGTTGCAAAATTCAGGCTTAAATAGAAGAAAGTAGGGAAAACCACTGGCCATGCAGGTATGGTCTAAATCAAATCCCTTATGATTATACAGTGGAGATGATGAAAAAATTCAAGGGACTAAATTCGGTAGACACACTGCCTGAAAAATTGTAGACAGAGGTTCCTAACACTGTATAGGAAATAGTGATCAAAATCATCCCCAAGAAAAAGAAATGCAAGAAGGAAAAGTGGTTGTCTGATGAGGCTTTACAAATAGCTGCAGAAAGAAGAGAAGTGAAAAGCAAGGGAGAAAGAGAAAAATACAAACAACTGAAAGTAGAGTTCCAGAGAATAGCAAGGAGAGATAAGAAGGTCTTCTTAAATGTACAATATAAAGAAGTAGAGGAAAACAGTAGATTGTAAAGACTAAAGATCTCTGAGAAAGTTGGAGAGATCATGGAATATTTTATGCAAGGATGGGCATGATAAAGCTCAGAAAGAATAAGGGTCTAACAGAAACAGAAGAGATTAAAAAGAGTTGACAAGAACATACAGAAGAAATGTACATAAAGATAATGACCTAGATAACCAAGATGTTGAGATAACTCACTTGTATCCAGACATCCTGGAGAGTGAAGTTGAGTGGGCCTCAGGAAGCATTATTGCAAATGAAGACAGTAGAGATAATGGAATTCCAACTGAGCTATAAGAAATGCTAAAAGACAATGCTGCTAAAGTGCTGCATTCAACATGTGAGCCAATTTAGAAAACTCAGCAGTGGCCAAAGGACTGGAAAAGATGAGTTTTAATTTCAATCCCGAAAAAGGTAAATGCCAAGAATATTCAAACTACTGTATTATTGCATTCATATCAAATGCTAGTGAGGCTATGCTCAAAATCCTTTAAACTAGGCTTCAACAATATTTGAACTGAGAACTTCCAGGTATACAAGGTAGATTTGGAAAAGCCATAAAGACCAGAGATCAAATTGCAAACATTTGGATCATAAAGAAAGCAAGAGGTTTCAGAAAAACATCTAATTATCTTCATTGACTGTTTGAATCACAATAAATTGTGAAAATTCTTAGAGAGAGAGAAAAAGCAGACCACCTTACCTGTCTCCTGAGAAACTTGTATGTGGGTCAAGAAACTAGAGTTAAAATCTTACATGGAACAGCTGAGTGGTTCAAAATTGGAAAGGAGGAGGACAAGGCTGTATATTTTCATCATGTGTATTTAACTTCTATGCAGAGTACTTCATGCAAAATGTCAGGCTGGATGAATCACAAGCTGGAATCAAGATTGCCAGCAGAAATATCAACAACTTCAGATATGCAGATAACACCAATCTAATGGCAGAGAGTGAAGATGAACAAGAGTCTCTTGGTGAAGACGAAAGAGGAATGCTATGCGTCCAGCCAGGTGGATCCAGGGAATTTGAAGCAGGGACGAAGTCGGCGAGGAGAGACTTATTTATTAGAGATATAAAGAGGGATCAGGAAATAATAGTGTAGTAGGAAAATTAGTGAAGAAAAGAGGCTGAATAACTTGGTTTACATGAAGAACCAATAAAATTCTGAGACAAGGGGTTTGCACCATCTATGTAGACCACCAGTGCCCTCTCGCATGAGTCTTAGTTCAGTTCAGTTCAATCGCTCAGTCATGTCAGACTCTTTGCGACCCCATGAATCTCAGCACACCAGGCTTCCCTGTCCATCACTAACTCCCGGAGGAGTTCACTCAGACTCACATCCATCGAGTCACTGATGCCATCCAGCCATCTCATCCTCTGTCGTCCCCTTCTCCTCCTGCCCCCAATCCCTCCCAGCATCAGAGTTTTTTTCCAATGAGTCAACTCTTTGCATGAGGTGGCCAAAGTACTGAGGTTTCAGCTGTAGCATCATTCCTTCCCATATACAGAAGGTTTCAGGTAGTTTTACATCATCTTCTGGCCAGGGGGCCTGTTAACATTTTTATGGCTCTTTTCCTAGATAAATATCTATCAACCAGAAAACTCATTTTCTCATGAAATGTTTTTTCTTTAATCTGATCACCCTCAAAGTACTAAATAAAGTTACATTCCTGTATAACAAAGGTGCAGTGGGTTATAACAAAGAAAGTACTTAACTCAAAGATGTAATGTTGCTACTACCAGGGCTACTACCTGTTTTTTCTACATACCAACTATATCAGCAAATAAAAGATATGAAAACTTGTCAGCAAGTATTGGCTCAACAATGAAACCCTTAATCAGTCCTTTTCTAATGATTTTGACTCCTTGGAAGCCCCTACATTCCTAGGATATTTTAAGCTTCCTGTGCCTCTCGCGGTTGGGAGGTCACAAACAATCACATGTGCAGCTATAAGAGTCCGGCAGGCAGGCTAGAAAGCCATCAGAGGGGTTTTTGGATTGAAACACTCTTATTATGCCCTGGAAACTTATTATCTAAAAGTTCTAAATTAACTTTTGCCAGAAAAATGTGGTGGGGGGACAGCCCCCTGTTCATGTCAGAAGAGTAGGTGAAAAGCATAACACAGTAAAGCAGGCAGACTCTGATTCTGGGGGTAGATGCTTGAGAAAATCCAGGGGGGACCCCTGAGGCCTGATCCCGCCTTTGTGTTTTGTCAGGCCCCCTTCCTCCCGACCTTTGCCACAGGCGGGATTCCCCATGCTGCTGGCTCCCAGCAAGGAGAATGAAAAAGCTGGTTTAAAAATAAAAATCCAAAAAAACTAAGATCATGGCCTCCAGTCCAATCACGTCATGGCAAATTGAAGGGGAAAACCTGGAAGCATTGACAAATTTTCTTTTCTCAGGTTCCCAAATCACTGCTGATGGTCTGCAACCATGAAATTAAAAGACACTGAAAGGAAAGCTATTACAAACCTAGACAGCATATTAAACTGGAGAGATATTACTTTGCCAACAAAGGTACTAATTGTCAAAGTTATGGTTTTTCCAGTAGTCATGTATGGATGTGAGAGTTGGACCATAAAGCAGGATGAGCACCAAAATATTGATGCTTTTGAGGTTTGAGGAAGACTCTTCAGAGTCACTTGGACAACAAGAAGATCAAACCAGTTAATCCTAGGGGAAATCAACCCTGAATATTAATTGAAAGTACTGATGCTGAGGCTGAAGCTTCAGTACTTCGGCTGCCTGATTCAAAGAGCCTTTCTGTTGTTGTTTTTCTGTCACCTGTCACATCACTCTGTGAATCCATGAATTGCAGCATGCCAGGCTTCCCTGTCCTTCACCATCTCCTGGAGCTTATTCAAACTCAAGTCCATTGAGTCAGTGATGCCATTCTGCCAACTCATCCTCTGTCATCCCCTTCTCCTCCTGCCTTCAATCTTTCCCACAATAAGGGTCTTTTCTAATGAGTTGACTGTTTGTATAAAGTGGCCAAACTATTGGAGCTTCATCTTCAGCATAGGCCCTTTTAATGAATATTCAGGATTGATTTCCTTTAGCATTGATTGGTTTGATCTCCTTCTCAAGAGCCTTCTCAATACCACATTTCAATGTATCATCCTTTGACGCTCAGCCTTCTTTATGGTCCAACTTTAACATACATACATGACTACTCTAAAAACCTTAGCTTTGACTAGACAGAACTTTGTTGGCACAGTAATGTCTTTGATTTTAATATTTTGTCAAATTTGCCATAGCTTTTCTTCCAATAGACAAGTGTCTTTTAATTTCATGGCTGCAATCACCATCTGCAGTGATTTTGGAGCCCAAGAAAGTAAAGTCTGTCACAGTTTCCATTGTTCCCCCATCTATTTGTCATGAAATGATGGGATTGGATGCCATGATCTTAGTTTATTGAATGCTGAGTTTTAAGACAGCTTTTTCACTCTCCTCTTTCACCTTCATTAAGAGGCTTTTTAGTCTTGCTTTGCTTTCTGCCATTAGGGTATCATCTGCATATTTGAGGTTATTGATATTTCACCCTGCAATCTTGATTCCAACTTATGTTTTTCCAACCCAGCATTTCACTGATATACTTTATATATATGTTAAATAAGCAGGGTGACAATGTACAACCTTGATGTCCTCCATTCCCAATTTAGAATCTGTCTGTTTCTCCATGTCTGGTTCTAACTGTTGTTTCTTGACCTGCATACATGTTTCTCAGGAGGCAGGTAAAGTCTGGTATTCCCATCTCTTGAAAAATTGTTCACAGTTTGTTGTGATCCCCAGAAAGGCTTTAATATAGTCAATGAAGTAGAAGTAGATGTTTTCTGAACTGATTTGCTTTTTCTATGATATAACGGATGCTGGCAATTTGATCTCTAGTTTTTCGGGCTTTTCTAAATCCAGCTTGAACATCTGGAAGTTCTCAGTTCATAAACTGTTGAAGTCTGGCTTGGAGAATTTTGAGCAACACTTTGCTAGCATGTGGAATGAGTGCAATCCTGTGGTAGTTTGACTATCTTTAGCATTTCCCCTCTTTGAGATTCAAATGAAAACTGACCTTCTCCAGTCTTTTGGTCACTGCTGAGTTTTCCAAATTTGCTGGCATATTGAGTATAGCACTTTAGCAGCAGCATTTTTTAGGATTTGAGATAACTCAGCTGGAATTGTGTCACCTCCGCTAGTTTTGTTCGTAGTGATGCTTCCTAAGGCCCACTTAACTTCACATTCCAGGATATCTGGCTCTAGGTGAGTGATCACACTATCATGGTTATCTGCATCATTATGATCTTTTTGTATAGTTCTTCTGGGTATTTTCCCACCTTTTCTTAATATCTTTTGCTTTTGTTAGATATACAGTTTCTGTCTTTCATTGAGCCCATCTTTGCATGAAATGTTACCTTAGCATCTCTAGTTTTCTTGATGAGATCCCTAGTCTTTCCCATCCGTTGCTTTCCTCTACTTCTTTGCATTGTTCATTCAGAAAAGCTGTCTTATTTCTCCTTGTTCTTCTTTGGAACTCTGCATTCAGATGTTTACATCTTTCCTTATCTTCTTTGCCTTTCACTTCTCTTCTTTTTCAGCTATTTGCAAGGCTTCCTCAGACAGTCATTTTGCCTTTTTCATTTCTTCTTCTGGGGGATGATTTAAATCACCACCCCCTATACAATTTCATGAATCTTGGTTCACCATTCTTTAGGCATTCTCTCAGATCTAGCCCCCTGAATCTATTTGTCATTTCTACTGGATAATCGTAAGGGATTTGATATAGGTCATAACTGAGTGACCTAGTGGTTTTCCCTATTTTCTTCCATTTAGTTCTGAATTTGAGCCACAGACAACTCCCATTCTTGCTTTTGCCAACTATATACAGCTTCTCCATCTTTGACTGCAGATGTTCATAGCATCATTCAGCTTGCTCAGTGGCTTTATGGTTGTGCTAATGATGACATCTCCCACAGGAACTTATGCCACATGCTCTGCCTCCCAGGTCTCCTGCAGCCAGAGCCCCTGTCACCTCAGCAGGTCACTGCTGACCTTTGCCTCCACAGGGGACACTTGATCACTCATAGGCAGGTCCGGCTCAGGCTCTTGTGCAGGTCACTGCTTCTTTACCCCCCTCCTGGTGGGCACAAGGTATCGTTTGTGCCTTCTGAGCATCTACAGTAGGTCTGAGATTTGATTTTAAATGCAACTGTGCCCCTCCTATCCTCTTTTTTGGGTTTCGCTTTTGCCCTTGGATGCAGGGTAATTTGGGGGGAGGGATCCCACATTCTCCTGTTGATAGTTGTTCAGCAGCTAGTTGCAATCTTGGTGTTCTCACAGGAGAGGTGAGTGTATATTCTTCTACTCTGCCATCTTGTTCTTGAACTAAGAAAGATTGAAGGTAAAAGGAGAGGAGGGTTGTAGAAGATAAGATGATTAGATAGCATCACCAACTCAATGGACATGAATTTTAGCAAACTCTGGGAGATAGTGAAAGACAGGAAGCCTGGTGTGATATAGTCTACTGGGTGGCAAAGAATTAGACACAACTTAGTGATTGAACAACAACATCAGCAGCAAAAAGCACATGGGGCTTCTTACCCCAGAACATTGTTAGATGCAGGAACTTGGGTTTGAGCATAAAGAATATGAGACTAAACTGAGATACTGGATGATACGTGAGTTGACAAACAAAATATTAAAACCAGATATTGGGCTCTATGATACAGTGTCTATTTCATCCCAGCTTTAAAAGACTATATTGAAGTTTACTGGGAAATAATTCTAGGTTGTTGAGTCTATGGCCTACTGTACAGTGATAGCATCAATCAGAGGTCAAGTGAAGTCCATTGCTATATAATTTTTATTTCCCTTTTTGTCTACTCCTCCTGATTTAACACTCTGTCCTCTAATAAGCCACTGCTTATATCACTATCTATTGACTTTATAAAGAGGACCTTATCTGAAAGCAATAAATTGCCAAAAGTTATGAGAATGTTGGGAAGTGTCATCCAGTCCCTTCATATCATGGTTCAGAAATCTCACAAAGATGACCTGTTAGTAGTTGAATTTTCCCCCTTTTAATCTCTTTTATTTGGACGACTCCTATTTGTACTCTAATGCTGTCAGAACTGTTCACATGTGTTCCTCTTCTTGGTCTCCCTCAGTGAGTCATTTAGTTAGTTGTTTGTTTGTTTGTTTTTTAATGCAGCAACTAACTTCCATTTCAGAGAGCCCTCAGCTCATAACAACCATTACTGTTCTCCTGTAAGAGGTGAAAAAATACCCAAAGGCCTTCCTAATGAGTTCAACAGTCCCTGGTGTTCTCTGCATGCAAATAAGGTGACCTCAGTCAAACTTGATTCATTCAAGAAAAAAAAAAATCACAAAAGAAGCAACACGCATTAATGAAGACCAGACTCCTTCCGGGCTTTCTATCCTCTTTCAGAATCCCAGGAGGATACTTGGCTCATTATCCTATCCTTCAATAGCCAAAGGAAGCAGTGTCTCCAGCTCAAGAAGCAAAGTTGCTGAGTCAAGTTTCTTCCATATCTCTGTCCCTCTCTATTATATTCCTTCTCTCCAGCTATCAGCAACATTAGAATGATTATTTCTAAAATAGATATTATCTTTCTCAAAGATATTCTCAAGTAACAGTCTTTTTAGATGGTAAAGTCTCATTGTTCATAGTTTTCCATTCAAGATTTTGGAAAAGTAAAAGAGAAATTAAGGAAAAGTGTATTTTCCTTTTATTTTTCATCTCAGGGCATTTAGATTCTCTTACTATTTCATTTTTGGCTTCTTGCGGGACAGAAATTTAAGAAAATTCATATGAACTTTCTAATTACATTCAACATGTTCCTTGTCTTTATTGATGCTCAAATTTATGCAGTGTAAGATTGTCCTTGGCAAAGAATAAAACACCTCTGCACACTTGTATATCAGAAATGTCCTTGGATGTGCAGTTTTTCAGTCTTTTTCCCTGATAGGGGTTTCCTTGTGTCTCAGCTGGTAAGAATCCACCTGCAATTCCGGAGACCTGGGTTCAATCCTTGGGTTGGGAAGATACCCTGGCGAAGTGAAAGGCTATCCACTCCAGGATTCTGGCCTGGAGAATTCCAGTGACTATATAGTCCATGGGGTTGCAAAGAGTCCGACGCCACTGAGAGACTTTCACTTTCATTTTCCCTGATAAGGTAGAAGTCCACTTTTAGACTTTTCCCAGTGAGAGAGAAGAGAGGGCCCGGGGTGGGGGGAGGTGCATAGACGACAAGAGACTCTCATTGTATGCTAATTAATTAACCTTACACATGGGGGAAAATTGAGTTGAGAAATTGCAGACATGGGAAAAGTATAATATCTTTGGCTTTTGTACTAAAAGGTTGCTGCTGTTGCTAAGTCTCTTCAGTAGTGTTCGACTCTGTGCGACCCCATAGATGACAGCCCTCTAGGGTCCTCTGTCCCTGGGATTCTCCATGAAAGAATACTGGAGTGGGTTGCTATTTCCTTCTCCCATGCATGAAAGTGAAAAGTGAAAGGGAAGTCACTCAGTTGTTCCCGACTCTTAGTGACTCCATGGACTGGAGCTTACCAGGCTCCTCCGTCCATGGGATTTTCCAGGCAAGAGTACTGGAGTAGGGTGCCATTGCTTTCTCAAACTAAAAGTTTGGGCTTGATAAATATAACTGACCAGTGCATCTTGGTGAACAAACTGAACATATGGCTGAATGTAACTCAAAAAGTATAGAACTAGAGGGAGGATTTAAGTGGCAATTCTAAGTGATTGAGGTTATTGTGTGAATAACATAGAAAAGGTGAAGTCTAGGAAATTAGACTTCATAATTTCTTCTTTGTTTTGGTGGATGAGATATGTTAAACCTCAAGATTAATGAGAAAAGGAAGATCTGAATGTTGCCCATGATTTTCCTACTTTTGCATTCCAGTCCCCTAGGATGAAAAGGACATCTTTTTTTGGTGTTAGTTCTAGAAGGTCTTATAGGTCTTCATGGAACCATTCAACCTCATCTTTTTCAGAATTAGTGGTTGAGACCTAAACTTGGATTACTATAATGTTGGATGGTATCCCTTGTAAATGAATCAAGATCATTTTGTTGATTTTAAGACAGGGAAGCCTGGTCCATGTGGTAGCAATGAGCCAGAAATGACTGAGTGACTGTACAACAGCATGATGTTCATTGCCCTAAATGTCTTCCAAACAACTAAATGCACTTTCAACCAATTGAGAACATAAGGATTCATCCTGTGGAAGTAGATTGAACTGAAAGGCTAATAGTACTTTCTAGAGGAAAATTAGTTAACCTGCTTGATTGCAAACTCTGCACTGCTCACTGCTGTAACTCCTTTGTATTACAAATGTGATTCTTTATTCATCTCAGCTTAATATAAATAGAGATGTTGACAAGTTTCTCCAAGAAAATAAATGAGTCATGATAAACCTCTTCCTGCATGAAGATGAATGTGGAGTACATAACCATTATCTGAACAGGATGTTCCTTTAAAAAGCAATTGAGATTGCACATTTCAACCCTATTTGGATGCAACTGAATAGGTCTGGCAATGGAATATTTTCTGCTATGCTTTTCAGCAATATTTTCAGAAGTCAGGAAATTAAATACTTTGACAAAAAATACCAAAGGATTGTCTTCTTTTCTCTACTTAGACATAGTGACCAAACTCTTAATCTTTTGCCCTTGCTTGTATAACCTGGTTTAATGTGCTTTAACTTTGTACTGTGTGGTTTGTTCAGTTTTAAAAGTGATATCCTAAAGAACAAGAGACTGTGATGAAAACCATCCCCAAGAAAAATAAATGCAAAATATGCAAAATCATTGTCTGAGCAGGGGTTACAAAAAGCTGAGAAAAAGAGAAGTGAAAGGCAAAGGAGAAAAGGAAAGATACATCCATCTGAATGCAAAGTTCCAAAGAATAGCAAGAAGAGATAAGAAAGCCCTCCTTGGCGATCAACGCAAAGAAATAGAGGAAAGCAATCAAATGGGAAAGACTAGAGATCTCTTCAAGAAAATTAGAGATACCAAGGGAATATGTCATGCAAAGATGGACACTATAAAAGACAGAAATAGTACGGACTTAACAGAATTAGAAGATAAGAAGAGGTGGCAAGAATACACAGAAGAACTATTCAAAAAAGATCTTCATGACACAGATAAACACGATGGTGTGATCACTCATCTAGAGCCAGACGTCATGGAATGTGAAGTCAAATGGGCTTTTGGAAGCATCACTACAAACAAAGCCAGTGGAGGTGATGGAACTCCAGCTGAGCTATTTCATATTGTAAAAGATACCACTGCTAAAGTGCTGCACTCAGTATTTCAGCAAATTTAGAAAACTCAGCAGTGACCAAAGGACTGGAAATGGTCAGTTTTCATTCAAATCCCAAAGAAAAGCAATACCAAAGAGTGGTCAAATTGCAGCACAATTGCACTGATCTCACATGCTAGCAAAATAATGCTAAAAAATTATCCAAGCTAGCCTTCAAAAGTACATTAACTGAGAACTTCCTGACGTTCAGCCTGGATTTAGAAAAAGGTAGAGGAACCAGAGATCAAATTGCCAATATTTGTTAGATCATGGAGAAAGCAAGAGAATTCCAGAAAAACATCTACTTCTACTTCACTGACTATGCTAAAGCCTTTAACTTTGTAGATCACAGCAAACTGTGGAAAATTCATTAAGAGATGGGGATACCAGACCACATTAACTGCCTCCTGGGAAATCTGTATACAGGTCAAGAAGCACTGGACAGCTAGAACTGGACATGGAACAATGGACTGGTTAAAAATTGGGAAAGGAGTATGCCAAGACTATATATTGTCACTCTGCTTCTTTAGCTTATATGCAGAGTACAGCATGCTAAATACTGGACTGGATGAAACACAAGCTGGAATCAAGATTGCCAGGAGAAATATCAACAATCTCATATATTCAGATGACACAACCCTTAGGGCAGAAAGCTAAGAAGTACTAAAGAGCCTCTTGAAAGCAAAAGAGGAGAGTGAAAAAAATTGGCTTAAAACTCAACATTCAAAAAACAAGGATCATGATATCTAGCCCCATAACTTCATGGCAAATAGATGGGGAAATAATGGAAACAGTGATAGACTATTTTTTGGGTCTCCAAAATCATTTCAAATGGTGACTACAGCCATGAAATTAAAAGATGCTTGTTCCTTGGAAAGAAAGCCATTACAAACCTGGCAACATATTAAAATACAGAGACTTTTGTTTTCTTACAAGCTATGGTTTTTCCATTAGTCATGCCTTTATGTGAGTTGTATATTAAAGAAACCTGAGTGCCAAAAATTGATGCTTTTGAACTGTGGTGTTGGAGAAGACTCTTGAGAGTCCCTTGGACAGCAAGAGATTCAACCAGTCCATCCTAAAGGAAATCAGTCTTGAATATTCATCGGAAAGACTGATGCTGAAGATGAATCTCCAATACTTTGGCCACCTGATTGGAAAAACTGTCTCGTTAGAAAAGTTCCAGATGCTGGGAAAGATTGAAGGCTAGAGGAGAAGGGGATGACAGAGGATGAGATTGTTGGATGGCATCCCTGACTCGAAGGATATGAGTTTGAAAAAGTTCCGTGAGTTCATAATAGACAGGAATCTTGGCATGCTGCAGGCCATGGGTCACAAAGAGTCATACATGACTGAGTGACTGAACTGAACTGAAAGAATAAAACAGTGCAAAAAAAGTTTATAGTAAGAACTTAGAGATAGTTATAAAATGCTGTAAATTTTCATTCTGATGTGTGTGTATTCATTCTTGATTATGGTGACTATAGCAAATTTTCTGTAGTGACAATTCTAAAAAGGAAAAATAGTATGGTTAATTGATTTTATTACCTTAAACCATAGAGTTTTATGGTAGAAAACTTGGAAATTATGGAAAAGTTTTAAACAGAAAGGAAATACCACTTGCATTGCCAGTATATGTACATACTGTAGTTTCTCTAAAAAAAGTACATCATGATAAAGTGTTGGGTTTTTTTTTTTTTGCTATTTAATGGGTGTTATATAACCTATATATTAATGTTAAATACACTTGAACAGCAGTTAAAAAGTTAAAAACATTACCAAAACGTTAGAAACTTACTAAAACAGTGCTCATGGCATCATTCTATAATACTGTTTCCTCCTCTGTGCGTGAGTAAACAAAAGAAGAGTAGAGACAGAGCAGAAAGAAAGCAAGAAGTAGATGCACTATAAATAAAATTTTAAAGAAAATATTTTAACAGAAAACATACAAATGGAATAGGATCACTTGATATTATTTTCCAGTGGTTCTTTAAATGTTTCAGGTTGAAGTTTTAACTTTCCTGTTTTTCTCATAATTTGAACTAGCCATCTGTCTGCCACAAAAGTTTTGTGTAAGAATAAAGTAAAATTGTAAAGCTTTTTAAGTTGTTAAACACAGAGGGTACCAAAAAATATTATAATGCCTAGATACCATGTTAATTTTATATGGATTGAAATTAGTGATGTAGAATTTCTTCTTTCACTTATGTAGCACTTAGTCTATTTAGAGCATAATATTTTATTATTTTATGAAAATATGAAAATGCATTTGAATTTTTCTAGAAAAACAATAAATGAAATAAGCACAAGGAACCCATTAAATTTCATAAATATTTGGTAGAACTAACAAGAAAGGTAAAATTTTATACTTCTATAATCAGGAAACTTTTGGATGTCTATCCATCACTTATCCATTTCAATGCTATCTCATTGTCACATAAGAAAAACTTACTGGTGTACATCATATAACTATAATATTTTAACACTTTGACTTCTAGATTTATAATGTAACCTTGGCCAAAATATGAATGATATGCTATATATCAAATTGGAAATATTAACTCTACAGAAATGGAAAATATAATAGTAATATAATTGAAATATATGGCACTAGTCAGAGAAACTGATAAGCATATTGTAAAATTAATCTAATGAGGGGGAAAGAAAATATTATGAGAAATTCAGTGTTGGACAAAACAGGGAAAAATAGCAAGCACCAGTAGGAAAGACATGGGTTAGAAATAGTCATTTTCTAAAACATATAGGAAGGAAAAAAATTAAAAGACATTATCTCTGCCTACTTATTTTTACTGTTACATAAGTAAGTGATGGGATCTGATAGAACAACAACAATAACAACAACAACAAAAAAACAAATTACTTAAAGTTCCATACTCTTTTCCTATTATATATTTAAACAAAATTATTATAAACAGGTCATTGCAATATAATACTTTTTTTAATATAAAAAATGCAGTCAAAATTTGGTGTTGAAAGTGAAGGAAAATGCTAAGATGTCTTATAAATTATAATGGGTGACAATCTTGTAAGTCTAAGAAATTATGTGTTAGAAAAGAATTTGGAATTAGCTTTGGAACAAATATCTTCTCTCTCCTTTTCAGGATCAAGATATCAGTATTACCTCCAGCTTCTTGAAAATCATAACAAATTAGATGAAAAATAATAAGCAGGACCAAGACCCTGACTCAGTAAGCAGCACCATATGCATTTCAAAAAGGTACTCCTACTTGAAAACAGAACAGTGTGGAGATTCCTTAAAAAATTGCAAATAGAACTCCCTTATGACCCAGCAATCCCACTGCTGGGCATACACACCGAGGATACCAGAATTGAAAGAGACACATGTACCCCAATGTTCATCGCAGCACTGTTTATAATAGCCAGGACATGGAAACAACCTAGATGTCCATCAGCAGATGAATGGATAAGAAAGCTGAGGTACATATACACAATGGAGTATTACTCAGCCATTAAAAAGAATTCATTTGAATCAGTTCTGATGAGATGGACGAAACTGGAGCCAATTATACAGAGTGAAGTAAGCCAGAAAGAAAAACACCAATACAGTATACTAACACATATATATGAAATTTAGAAAGATGGCAATGACGACCCTGTATGCAAGACAGGAAAAAAGACGCAGCTGTCTATAACGGACTTTTGGACTCAAAGGGAGAGGGAGAGGGTGGGATGATATGGGAGAATGGCATTCTATCATGTATACTATCATGTAAGAATTGAATCGCTAGTCTATGTCTGACGCAGGATACAGCATGCTTGGGGCTGGTGCATGGGGATGACCCACAGAGATGTTATGGGGAGGGAGGTGGGAGGGGGGTTCATGTTTGGGAACACATGTAAGAATTAAAGATTTTAAAATTAAAAAAATAAATAAATAAAATAAAATAAAATAAAAATAAAAAAATAAAATAAAATTTAAAAAAAAGACAAAAATAACAGTGTCTCAAAAGTAGACTTAGGTAGCTTAATTGGTTAAGATTGCTTATATTTCTTTCCTTAAAAAAGTGCATAATTTTAATCACGAACATTCACCTTGATCTTGCAGACATGGTTTATTTTTCTATGATTTTTTTCCCTACCAATTGCTTAAATATACACAGATATATCTTTATAAAATTGCAATAATAGTCAAGATAATGAGAAGACAAGTCAGAAACTTTCAGAAAATATCTGCAAATGGTATATTTGCTGATGCACTGATAGTCAAAACATTAAAAAAAAAAAAACTTTTAAAACTCAATAGTAAGAAAATCAATATTTTAACTCTTAAAATGGGCAAAATAATTTAAGAGGCACTTAACCAAAGAGATATATGACTAGAAAGAATGCATATAAAAGCAATGTTCAGCATCATGTATCATTAAGGAATTGAAAATTAAAGCAATGAACTAACTCTCCACATCTATTGGGAGGGTGAAAATCCAAAACACTGAGTATAGAATAAAGCAGGGCAAAGGCTAATAGAGTTTTGTCAAGAGAACACACTGGTCATAGCAAACACCTTCTTCCAACAACACAAGAGAAGACGCTACTCATGGACATCACCAGATGGTCAACACTGAAATCAGATTGATTATATTTTTTGCAGCCAAATGTGGAGATGCTCTATAGAGTTAGTAAAAACAAGACCAGAAACTGACTGCAGCCCAGATCATGAACTCCTTATTGCCAAATTCAGACTGAAATTGAAAAGAGTCAGGAAACTAGTAGACCATTCAGGTATGACCTAAATCAAGTCCCTTACGATTATACAGTGGAAGTGAGAAATGGATTCAATGGACAAGCTCTGATAGACAGAGTGCCTGAAGAACTATGGGCAGAGGTTTATGACATTGTACAGGAAACAGGGATCAAGACCATCCACAAGAAAAAGAAATGCAAAAAGGCAAAATGGCTGTCTGAGGAGGCCTTACAAATAGCTGTGAAAAGAAGAGAAGCCAAAAACAAAGGAGAAAAGGAAATATATTCCCGTTTGAATACAGAGTTCCAAAGAAAAGCAAGGAGAGATAAGAAAGTCTTTCTCAGTGATCAGTACAAAGAAATAGAGGAAAACAACAGATGGGAAAAACCAGAGATCTCTTCAAGAAAATTAGAGATACCAAGGGAACATTTCATGCAAAGATGAGCTCAATAAAGGACAGAAATGGTATGGACTTAACAGAAGCAGAAGATATTAAGAAGAGATGGTAAGAATACACAGAATAACTGTACAGAAAAGATCTTCATGACCTAGATAATCATGATGGTGTGATCACTCACCTAGAGCCAGACATCCTGGAATGTGAAGTCAAGTGGGCCTTAGGCAGCATCAGTACAAACAAAGCTAGTAGAAGTGGTGGAATTCCAGTTGAGCTATTTCAAATCTTAAAAGATGATTCTGTAAAAGTGTTGCACTCAATATGCCAGCAAATTTGGAAAACTCAGCAGTGCCACAGGACTGGAAAAGGTCAGTTTTCATTCCAATCCCAAAGAAAGGCAATGACAAAGAATGCTCAAAATACCGCACAATTGCACTCATCTCATCCACTAGTAAAGTAATGCTCAAAATTCTCCAAGCCAGGCTTCAACAGTACCTGAACCATGAATTACCAGATGTTCAAGCTGGTTTTAGAAAAGGCAGAGGAACCAGAGATCAAATTGCCAACATTCACTGGATCATCAACAAAGCAAGAGCATTCCAGAAAAACATGTACTTCTGCTTTATTGATTATGCCAAAGCCTTTGACTGTGTGGATCACAATAAAGTGGAAAATTCTTAAAGTGATGAGAATAATAGACCACCTGACCTGCCCCTTGAGAAATCTGTATGCAGGTCAGGAAGCAACAGTTAGAACTGGACATGGACCAATAGCTTTATTCCAAATAAGAAAAGGAGTACGTCAAGGCTGTATATTGCCACCCTGTTTATTTAACTTATATGCAGAGTACATCATGAGAAACCCTGGGCTGGAGGAAGCAAAAGCTGGAATCAAGATTGCCAGGAGAAATATCAATAACTTCAGATATGCAGATGATATCACCTTTTGGGCAGAAAGAAAAGAAGAACTAAAGAGCCTCTTGATAGATGTGAAAGAGAAGAGGGAAAAAGTTAGCTTAAAGATTAAGTTTCAGAAAACTAAGACTGCAGCCATGAAATTAAAAGACGCTTACTCCTTGGAAGAAAAGTTATGATCAACCTAGATAGTATATTCAAAAGCAGAGACATTACTTTCCCGACTAAGGTCCGCCTAGTCAAGGCTATGGTTTTTCCTGTGGTCATGTATGGATGTGAGAGTTGGAGTGTGAAGAAGGCTGAGCACCGAAGAATTGATGCTTTTGAACTGTGGTGTTGGAGAAGACTCTTGTGAGTCCCTTGGGCAGCAAGGTAATCCAACCAGTCCATTCTGAAGGAGATCAACCCTGGGATTTCTTTGGAAACAATGATGCTAAAGCTGAAGCTCCAGTACTTTGGCCACCTCATGCGAAGAGTTGACTCATTGGAGAAGACTCTGATGCTGGGAGGGATTGGGGGCAGGAGGAGAAGGGAACGACAGAGGATGAGATGGCTGGATGGCATCACGGACTCGATGGACGTGAATCTGAGTGAACTCCCAGTGTTGGTGATGGACAGGGAGACCTGGCGTGCTCCGATTCATGGGGTCACAAAGAGTCGGACACGACAGAGTGACTGCACTGAACTGAACTGAACTGAATAACATGGCATCCAGTCCCATCACTTCATGGGAAATAGATGGGGAAACAGTGGAAACAGGGGCTGACTTTATATTTTGGGGCTCCAAAATCATTGTAGATTGTGACTGCAACCATGGAATTATAAGATGCTTACTCTTTGAAAGGAAAGGTATGACCAACCTAGACAGCATATTAAAATGCAGAGACATTACTATGCCAACAAAGGCCAGTCTAGTCAAAGCTTTGGTTTTTCCATTAGTCATGCATGGATGTGAGTTGGACCTTAAAGAAAACTGAGTCCCAAGAATTGATTCTTTTGATCTGTGGTGTTGGAGAAGACTCTTCAGTGTCCCTTGGACTGCAAGGAGATCCAACCAGTCAATCTTAAAGGAAATCAGTCCTGAATATCCACTGGAAGGACTGATGTTGAAGCTGAAACTCTAATACTTTGGCCACCTGATGTAAAGAGCTGACTCATTGGAAAAGACTGGAATGATTGAAGGTAGGAGGAGGAAGGGATGACAGAGGATGAGATGGTTGGATAGCATCACCAACTCAGTGGACATGAGTTTGAGTAAACTCCAGGAGTTGGTGATGGACAAGGAGACCTGGCGTGCTGCAGTCCATGGTTTCGCAAAGAATTGGACATGACTGAGTGACTGAACTGAGCTGATTACACTTTAGGTTGACAAAGAAGTAGAGCAATAGGATCTCTCATTCACTTATGGTGGGAATGCAGGACAACAACTTGGAAAAGAGATTACTAGGTTCTTACAAATCTAGTTGTATTTTTCCCATAAATTTCAACAGTCTTACTTCTTGGTATTTATCCAAAGAAGTTGACAACATGTAAAAAATGTTTTTTCTATGTAAGATAATCATGTTTCAGAGAGATATTGTAAAGCATGTGATTATTATCAGTATTGTTTCCTGTATTGATATTTATTTAGACGTTAGATCCTAAGTGTTCTTACTACCTCACTCCACTCCACACACAAAAGGGTGCGTGATGGACTGGTTGTATGATCATTTCACAGTGTTTACATATATTAATACTAATACATCAAGTTCTATACCTTAAATGGATACAGATTTTATTTATCCATACATGAATAAAGCTAAAAAGGAGCAAAGAAAACATGATCACACAAAATCCTGCACAAAGACATTCATAGAAGCTTTTTGCATAATTGCCAGAACTTTCAGAAAAGAGATGTTCTTTGGTAGGTGAATGATTAAATAAACAACTTCACATGTCAACAGTGATAAATTATTCAGTGTTAAAAAGAAATGAGGCATCAAGCCATAATCAGTGAAAGAAGCCAAAATGAAAAGGCTACGTGCAGTATAATTTCAACACTATGATCTTCTGCAAAAGTAAAATCTGTGAAGACAGCAAAATGATTCATGATTTCCAAGAATAAGGGAGCTGAGGGAGGTGTATGCACAGAGAATATAGGTATTTTAGGGTAGTGAAACTATTGTGGTAGTTTCGTGTCACACATTTGTTAAAATCCATAACCTGTGTAACACAAGCAAATGCTAAAAACGATGCATATTTCCTAGGCTATCATGTCTAATGGCTGTATATTTTCTTCAAAAGTAATGAATTGATTTTGGCTTTGTATGAACTTTTTAATGTCTTGAAAACTGTATCTAAATTATTGATTATATTTTATAATGATGTAAAAAATATGATTGTATATTTATTTTACTTGCAGAACCATATTAAAGTAATTGATTTTTAAAGGTTTCTTTTATATATCACTTTATATTTTATTATGATTTATAAAACTATGATGGTATGTTAATTTCAAGCAATTGCTATCTTAAAAAAAGATTTAATTGTCCCCGGATTTGGGAATATTTTGACTCCAAATTTTTTTAATGGATTTTGTAAAATTATACCTAGTTATGCAGCTGGAACACTCTTTTATATGTAAGAAGATGTGACATTTCAAGCAACATAGACTGTTTGTCTAAAAGGAAGTCATTGTAAGGAAAATGGCTTTGAAAACCATGGAAGGAAAACTGGTATGCTTTTTTATAGGAAGTAGAAATGAGGATATAAGAATTGAATTTTATCACAGTAATAGCAAGGTGAAAAACCAATTTTTTCAGGAAGTATGATGCATAATCAAAAATGCTGCTAATTGTCACTTCCCTAAAAACAGAATAGCATAATTCTATACTCTATGCTAACACACATGCTTCTGCCATTCCCCCCACCCCCCACCCCCCCAGTCTAGACTTGAAAATCCTTCTAAGGGCCTTTTTTAACCAGTGTCTGTTCTAAATTTAAGTAAAAGATGGATTAAAATGTTTCTTTTCCACCATTCTCCATTCAGTTTTTGGTAACCAAATAAAGAGAAAACAGTGTTTCTCACGTCTGTACAGTATCTTCTACTTACTTCCAGAATCAAACAAAATTTTGTCTAACCAAGTGTCGTTTCATTTGTACTTTGAATTTATATGCTAGTCACCACTTTCTTGTTATAGAAGAAATGTTCTTTGATCAAAAACTTGGGAAATTTGAAGTTAATATAATTTTTTTTTCTTTGTTAAACACAATGGGCACTTTAATAATATATTTTGTAATTTTTGAAGGGGAACTGAACTGTGCAACATATCCTAACCAATATTTTTAGAACAAGTTTTAAACTTTTAAAAACTCTTCATTTTGAAACAATCATTCTTTAGGAACCAGTTAGCTCAGTTGGTTAGAGTGTGGTGCTAATATAATGCCATGGTCGCAGATTTGATCCATGTACGGGCCACTTTCTTTGGTCACCTTAACCTGGAGGCTACCAACCATTTGGGACTTCCCTAGTGTCTCAGACAGTAAATGATCTGCCTGCAATGTAGGAGACCCGGGTTCAAACCCTGGGTTGGGAAGATCCCCTGGAGAAAGAAATGGAAACCCACACCAGTATGCTTCCCTGGAAAATTCCACAGACAGGAGCCTGGTGGAATACAGTCCCTGGGGTCACAAAGAGTCAGACATGACTGAGTGACTAACACTGATAGATGAACAGCAAATTACAAATACAGCATCAAAAATTTCCCTCTGTGGGATGCCCCAGAGGGATGGTATGGGGAGGAAGGTGGGAGGGGGGTTCAGGGTTGGGAACACATGTACACCGTGGTGGATTTATGTTGATGTATGGCAAAACCAATACAATATTGTGAAGTAATTAGCCACCAATAAAAAAAAATAAACTAAAAAAAAAATTTCCTCTACTCTTTATCTACTTTCTCGTAATAGTTATTTTTTACAGAAGTATAGTGCAAAATGTCAAAGCCAGAAAAATGATAGATTGATGTATAGACAGGTAGATGTCAATTAATAATCTGTGAGATGAGATGGTGGGATGAGATGGTGACTCGATGGACATGAGTTTGAGTAAGCTCCGGGAGTTGGTGACGGACAGGGAAGCCTGGCGTGCTGCAGTCCATGGGGTCACAAAGAGTCAGAAGCAACTAAGTGACTGAACTGAACTGAATCACATGTGTAGGTCCCTATAAACATCGCATCAATCAAGATACAGAATGCCTTTCATCATAGCTCACTCATTACACTCTAACTTATATAATACCTTCCCTAGCCCTTCCCACTATCCCTAAACCTGACAAATCTTAACCTGTTCAGCATTTTTTGTAATTTTCTCAAGACTGTTACATAAACAGAAATCCACAGTATATAACCTTCTGAGATTTTTTTTTTTCACTCAGCATAATCCTTTTGAAATCTAGCCAAGTCATTGAGTGTATTTATAGTTCATGTATTTTTTATTGCTGAGTAGTATTCCATGATACAGATATATGACTGTGTTTAACAGTTTACCTTTTGAGGAATATTTTAGCTGTTTTCAGATTTTGGCTCTTACAAATAAAGCTTCTAGGAACATTCATGTGCAGGTTTTGTGTATACTTTTATTTTTTATTTTTTTCCTTTGGAATAATGTCCAAGATTGCAACTGCTAGGTTCTAGAATAAGTATAATTGCTTAAAGAAACAGTTAAATACTTGCTACATTTACTGTTTCATTTTATATTCCCACCAGTCATGTATGCCAGGTTTAGTTTATCTATATTCTTGGCAGTATTTCTGCTGTTCATTTTGTTTTTCCTTTAGCCATTCTGATTGGTGTATAATAATATCTCCTACTGAACTTTAGCTTGCATAATTTTTTAATATATTCCCATGTGTGTTTATTTTCCATATGAATATGCTCTTTGCTATTAGCTCCTTATTCCAAAATTCAGACTTAAATTGAAGAAAGTAGGGGAAACCACTAGGTCATTAAGGTATGACCTAAATAAAAAACCCTTATGATTTTGCAGTGAAAGTGACAAATAGATTCAAGGGATTAGATCTGATAGACACAGTACCTGAAGAACTACGGACAGAGGTTCATAACACTGTACAGAAGCTGGTGATCAAAACCATTCCCAAGAAAAAGAAATGCAAAATGTCAAATGGTTGTCTGAGGAGGCCTTACAGAAAGCTGAGAAAAGAAGAGAAGTGAAAGGCAAAGGAGAAAAGGAACAACACACCCATCTGAATGCAGAGTTCTAAAGAATAGGAAGGAGATATAAGAAAGCCTTCCTAAGTATTCAATGCAAAGAAATGGAGGAAAACAATAGAATGGGAAAGATTAGAGATCTCTTCAAGAAAATTACAGGTACTAAGGGAACATTTCATGCAAAGATGGACACAAAAAAGGAAAGAAATTGTATGGACCCAACAGAAGTAGGATATATTAAGAACAGGAGGAAAGAATACCCAGAAGAATTTTACAAAAAAGATCTTCATGACCCAGATAATCACAATGGTGTGATCACTCACCTAGAGCCAGATATGCAGGAATATTAAGTTAAGTGGGCCTTTGGAAGCATCACTATGAACAAATATAGTGGAGGTGATGTAATTCCAGCTGAACTATTTCAAATCCTAAAAGATGATGCTGTGAAAGTGCTGCACTCAATATGCCAGCAAATTTGGAAAACTCAGCAGTGGTCACAGGACTGGAAAATATCCGTTTTCATTGCAATCACAAAGAAAGTCAATGCAAAAGAATGTTCAAACTACTGCACAATTGCAGTCATCTCGCACTAGCAATGTAATGCTCAGAATTCTCCAAGTGAGGGTTTAACAGTACATGAACTGAGAACTTCCAGATGTTCAAGCTGGATTTAGAAAAGGCAGAGAAACCAGAGAGCAAATAACCAATGCCTATTGGATCATAGAAAAAAATCAGAGAATTCCAGAAAAGTATCTATTTCTGCTTCAATGACTACAGTAAAGTCATTGACTGCATGGATCACAACAAATCGTGGAAAATTTTTCAAGAAATTGGAATAGCAGACCACCTTACCTGTCCATTGAGTAATCTGTATGCAGATCAAGAAGCAACAGTTAGAAGAAGTGCACCTGGAACAAGGAAAGGACTGGTTCCAAATTGGGGAAGGAGTACATCAAGGTTACATATTGTCACCCTGCTTATTGAACTTGTATACAGAGTACATCATGCAAAATATTGGGCTGGATGGAGCAAAAGCTGGAATCAAGATTGCCAGGAGAAATATCAACAACCTTACATATGCAGATGACAGTACCCTCATGGCAGAAAGTGCAGAGGAACTAAAGATCCTTGCCAGGGTCCAGCCCCGGTGGATCCAGGGAATTCGAAGTGGGGATGGAGTTGGCGTCCTAGGAAAAAATTTATTTAATTACACATATAAAGAGAGATTAGAAAAGGATAGCGTAGTAGGAAATATTAGTGGAGAAAAGAGCCTGAATAACTTGGTTTATGCGGAAAACCAATAAAACTCCAAGACGAGGAGTTTGCACCCCCTACGTAGGCCACCGGCGCCCGCTTGAATAGTGGGTGGTGCCCCGCCTTAGGCTACCTCTTGCGTGGGTCTTATAAGCCAGGGCAAGTAAGTAGATATGGTGAGCCCCCACGCTCCAGATGGGAATTCAGCCGGAAAAGAAGAGAAAGAGAAAAGACCACACGGGGGAAACCAATCTTTTCAGGAACTGGTCTGTTTCTTTATTTTCCAGGTCCACTTTTATACTTTTCATTATACATAGAGGTAAATGTAAGAAACAGAGTCACACAGGGTCAGCTGTTCCGACCCTTATCTAAAGACAGTGTTCTCAGAATATCTTTGTTCTTACAAGTGTCTTAAATTTGTTTACAATATCTTCTGGTCTGAGACCCATCAACATTTTATGGCCCCACCTTACTTTCTATTGATAAAGGTTAGTCGATCAGAAAACTTGTTTCCCCTTAAGATCTACTAAGTCTTAAGATAGTGACAAAGTTACATTCTTACATAGCAAGGATACAATGATTTATAACAAAGAAAGAGGAGTACAGTGATCTATGACAAAGAGAAAATTCATTAACTCAAAAGTCTAGTATTGCTAACATCAAAACTACTGTATTTCTTTTTCTACATTCTAATTACCTCGATTAACATACTCCCAGGTGCCTAAGGATATGGAGGCAATCATTAACTCAGCAATGAAACGCTTCACCAACATGATTTTTATCTTTAGAAAAACCCTATGCTAAGACTTTCAAAATACTCCAAACTCTCTGTGCTGTTTATGGTTGAGAGGTTGTAAACAATCATGTATGTAGTAGCAAGATTTTGGATAATCCTGTCACACAAGCTAGTCTGCCAACAGAGAGGTTTGACCTGAGACACTTCTTTTATATGCAGGAGACTATTATCTGGAGCTCTAAGTTAATTTTCCAGAGCAAGGTGGTCAGGGATAGCCCCAGTTAATGTCAGAAGAGTAGGTGAAAGCACAATGCAGTAAGGCAGGCAGACTCTGGTTTGGGGGCAGATGCATGAGCAGATCCAGCGAGGCTCCCTTAAGGCCCAACTCACCTTTGCCTGTCGGGCCCCTTAACCTCATGACCTTTGCCACGGGTGGGACTCCTTGTGCTGGCTCTTGGCAGATCCTCTTGAAGAAAGTGAAAGAGGAGAATGCAGAAGTTGGTGTAATACTGAACACTCAAAAAATGAAGTTATGGTATCCAACCCATCACTTCATGGAAAACAGATGGGGGAAAAAAATGGAAGTAGTGACAGAATTGATTTTCTTAGGCTTTAAAATCAGTGAAGATGGTGACTGCAGCCATGAAATTGAAACATGCTCATTCCTTGGAAGAAAAGCTATGACAAACTTAGCATATTAAAAGACAGAGACATTATTTTGCCAACAGAGTTTCATCTAGTCAAAGTTATGGTTTTTCCAGTAGTCATGTATGGAGGGAAGAGTTGGACCATAAAGAAGGCTGAGCACCAAAGAATTAATGCTTTCAAACTGTGGTGTTGGAGGAGCCTCTTGAGAGTCCTTTATTCTGCAAGAAAAGAAAATCAGTCCATCCTAAAGGAAATCAGACCTGAATATCATTGGAAGGACTGGTGCTGAACCTGAGGCTGCAATAATTTGGTCACCTGATTTGAAGAATTGACTCAATAGAAGAGACCCTGATGCTGGGAATAATTGAAAACAGGGAGAGAAGGGGACGACAGAGGCTGAGATGATTAAATGCCATCACTGACTGGATAGAATGAGTTTGAGCAAGCTCTAAGAGTTGGTGATGGACAGGGAAGCCTGGCAGGCTGCAGTCCATGGTGTTTCAAAGTCTGACTGAGAGACTGAACTGAACTGATTTTCTTTGTGGAAATCTCCCTTTCTATTTTTTTTTCTACTTTTTTTCTTATATTTTTTGAATGTTTTGCAATAGAAATTTTACATTCTTTATTTTTGCTGTGTCTTTGAGAGATGCATGGTTTACAAATATTTTCTTGAAGTATATAACCTGTTTTTATCCTCTTGAAAGAATTAGAGGAAAACAATAGGGTGGGAAAGACAAGAGATGTCTTCAAGAAAATTAGAGATACCAATGGAACATTTCATGCAAAGATGGGCACAATAAAGGACAGAAATGGTATGGACCTAACAAAAGCAGAAGATATTAAGAAGAGGTGGAAAGAATACATAGATGAACTATAAAAAGAGATCTTCATGACCCAGATAACCACAATGGTGTGATCACTCACCTAGAGCTAGACATCCTGGAATGCTGACTCAAGTGGGCATTAAGGAGAATCACTATGAACAAAGCCAGTGAAGGTGATGCAATTCCAATTGAACTATTTCATCCTTAAAGATCATGCTGTGAAAGTGCTGCACTCAATATGACAGCAAATTTGGAAAGCTCAGCAGTAGCCACAGAACTGGGAAAGGTCAGTTTTCATTCCAATCCCAAAAAAAGGCAATGCCAAAGAATGTTCAAACTACCACACAATTGCATTCATCTTACATGCTAGTAAAGTAATGCTCAAAATTCTCCAATCAAGCTTCAACAATATGTGAACTGTGAACTTCCAGATGTTCAAGCTGGATTTAGAAAAGGCAGAGGAACCAGAGATCAAATTGCCAACATTCACTCTATTATCAAGAAAGCAAGAGAGGTCCAGAAAAACATTCTGCTTGAAGTACATGTTGACTATCCCAAAGCCTTTGACTTTGCGGATCATAACAAACTGTGAAAAATTCTTGAGGAGGTGGGAATATCAGACCCCCTGACCTGCTTCCTGAGAAACCTATATGCAGTAAGCATACAGTTAACTGCAAATGGAACAGTTAACTTATATGCAGAGTACATCATGAGAAATGCTGGGCTGGATGAAACACAAGCTGGAATCAAAATTACCAGGAGAAATATTAATAACCTCAGATATGTAGATGATACCACCCTTATGGCAGAAAGTGAAGAAGAACTAAAGAGCCTCTTGATGAAAGTGAAAGAGGAGAGTGAAAAACTTGGCTTAAAACTCAACATTTACGCAACTAAGTTAATGGCATCTGGTCCCATCACTTCATGGTAAATAGATGGGGAAACAGTGGAAACAGTGCCAGACTCTATTTTGGGGGGCTCCAAAATCACTGCAGATTGTGACTGCAGCCAAGGAATTAAAAGATACTTACTCTTTGGAAGGAAAGTTATGACCAACCTAGACAGCCTATGAAAAAGTATAGTCATTACTTTGCCAGCAAAGGTCCATCTAATCACAGCTATGATCTTTCTAGTAGTCATGCATGGTTGTGAGAATTGAACTATAAAGAAAGCTGAGCTTCATAAAATTGGTTCTTTTGAACTGTGGTGCTGGGTAAGACTCTTGAGCATCCCTTGGACAGCTAGAGGATCCAACCAATCCATCCTAAAGGATATCAGTTCTGGGTGTTCTTTGGAAAGACTGATGCTAAAGCTGAAACTCCAAAAGTTTGGCTGCCTGATGCAAAGAACTGACTCAATGGGAAAGACTCTTATGCTAGGGAAGACTGAAGGTGGGAGAAGGGGATGACAGAGGATGGGATGGTTGTATGGCATCACCAATCAATAGACACGAGTTTGAGTAAACTCTGGTAGTTGGTGATGGACAGGGAGGCCTGGTGTGTTGCAGTCCATGGGGTCGCAAAGAGTCAGACTCAACTGAGAGACTAAACTGACTGACTGAACTGATAACCTGTTTCTTTCCTCTTGAACTATCTTTTGTAGATCAAAATTTTGTTTTAATTTTTGTTAATTTCAGTTAATCATTTTTTGTCTTATGGATTATGTTTTTGGATTTATGTATAAGAAATCCTCACGAAGCTCCATCCCCAAAGATCTTTCCCTAACTTGTTGTATAAACATTTTATCAAATTCTATTCTACAAATTTTGCTATTTGTTTTGAGTAAACTTTTATGAGTTGTGAGATTTGATGAAGGTTAATTAATTAATTTTATTTCTGTTTATAAAATGCTTATGAGTATCCAAGATTTCAGCACCATTTGGTTCAAAGGTTATTTTCTTTCTGTTAAATAATTTGTGTAGAAAAATCAGTTATACTTGCTTGTGGTCTGTTTCCAGAATCACTCCTCTAGACCATTTATCTGTGTATATATCTATCTCTTTGCCAGTACTTCTCAAACTTAATTGCTATAGTTATATAACATCTTAAAAAGCTTCTTATTCTGTTCACTTTCTTCTTTTTCTAAGTTGTTTTAGCTATTCTAGTGCTTTTACTTTTTAAAATAAAGTTTAGAATAATCTTGGCTATGTCTATAAAAATTCTATCTGGAATTTTCATAAACATAACATATTACACACATATTCATGTATATGAATTTATATATTACAATTTATAAATAATTATAAATTTTCAGGAGAATTATCATATTTAGTGTTTATATTTTCTTTTTCATAGAAATGTTATGTCTCTTCATTTATTTAGGTCTTTTTATTTTTCTCATAATTTACAAGTTAGTACAGTCATCTTTCCCAACTTTCTACAGATTTTAAACAAAGTATTGTATTTTTGTCATTATATATGGTATTTTATATTTAACCTTTGTTTCTACACATTGTTTAATTTTTATTTTTCACATTTTTCATCATATTTCTAGTTGCTTGTTACAGCATTTTTATGGTGGCTGTTTTAAAATTCTTATCAGATCTTTCTAATATCTATATAATCTCTGTGTCTCTGTATTGGTATCTTTTGACTGTCTTCTGTCATTCAAGTGGAAATATGTCTGCTTCATGTTATGACGAGTGATTCTGATTGAAATTTGGCATTTGGAGTATTATGTTATCAAACTACAGATCATATATAAATCTTGTGTTTTAACAGTCTTTCTCTGACACTTCCCAGTTAGAGACTCCCTCTGTTTTTATCTGGTGATAGCTAAAGTCCAGGTTTCTCAATAAATTTCTATTGACCCTGAGGATGAGTAGTGCTTCTACTACTGAGTGGGGATAGAAGTTTAGCTCACACTGATACTAATCTATATGTGATGGGAAGGACATCTTGCTACTGCTCCCTACCTACATGATGATAACTGACATGGCAGACAGGCCTTATTAATATTTATGGATGTGAAAAGCCCAGTTTTTCACTAGGTTTCCTCAGATATTACCCAGTGGGGAGTGATGGGGTCCCCTACTGTTCGAGTCAGTTCACTTGTCCAACTCTTTGTGACCCCATGGACTGTAGCATGCCAGGCCTCCTTGTCCATCACCAACTCCAGGAGTTTACTCAAACTCATATCCATTGAGTGGGTGATGACATCCAAGCATCTCATCCTCTGTTGTCCCCTTCTCCTCCCTCCTTAAATCTTTCTAGCATCAGGGTCTTTTCCAGTGAGTCAGTTCTTTGCGTCAGATGGCCAAAGTATTGGAGTTTCAGTATTAGCCTCAGTCCTTCCAATGAACATTCTGGACTGATTTCCTTTGGGGTGGACTGGTGGAGTAAGGCTAAGTTAAAAGTCGAGGCTTCCCACATAGTCTACACTGACACCACCTTGGAATGAGATTCAGAAGTTGGGAAATTCCTGGATTTTCATTCCTTCTTTCCCAACAAGAAGGAATGAGGGGGTGGGAGATGCCTGTAAAACCCTCCAGGAAGAAAATGTAAATTTCTGCTTTGACTTTGCTAGAGGGAGTGGGATGTTTTCTACAATTTTTGATCTGGAGTAGGGTTGCCATTGCCTGAAAGTTTTCTGTTTTGTCTGGCTTCCTCTTTTCTTGGTCCTTTGTACAGAAAGAATAAAATTTTCTCTTTTTTTCTTCCTTTTAGTCTCTGCATACTGATGTTTCTGGATTACCAGCTTCTCAGATACCCAGTCTGGCATGTACAAGTCCTATAGAAGTGTCCTACTCATAACTAGAATCACAGAAAAATAAGAAATTTGTGACTACTAGAGAAAATTTGAATGTTAGAGAAAAAATTTATTAAAACTGTAATACTTATTGAAGCACAGAGGATTTTTAGGGTAGTAAAACTACTATGAATGATGCTATAATCATGAATGCATTTGTCAAAACACATAAAATATACACGACCTAAAGTAGACCTTAATGTAAACTATGGACTCTGGATGATAAAGATGTTTCAGTGTACATTCATTAATTGTAAAGTAAGTACCACTCTGGTGAAGGATGTTGATAATGTGGGAGGTTATTCACATTTTGAGACCAGAGGTATATGGGAAATCTCTGTGCTTTCCACTCAGTTTTGCTTTGAACCTAATACTGCTCTAAAAAATAAAATATATTATTTTTAAAGGCTTATTATGTAAGCTAACATTCCATTAAAAGGTAACTACAAAACTTTTATCTTTTCTCCTACAGGTACCTAGAGTGGGCCTAAATTTGAAAGATTGAATTGGTTTAATATACTTTTAAATGATATTCTACTTTAAGAAAACTAAATCTCCCACAGGCTATAGTAATGAATCATTAGCTCATGGTTATAGTTATTTGGAGAGTTGCCATGTCAACCAAACAGAGCTATCTGGACCAATCTTTACTTTTATATTAACTAGCTTTTGGAGAATAATTTAGAGAAACCAAATGTATAACTTTATTTCCCATAATCCCTTTTGAGGAATATTTTCCTTGCAGAGGGGCCCATTTACATTGTCTTTTAAATGACTCAGAATTGCATTTAGCACTAGAGCAAAACAGAAAAGCTGTTAAACTAAATCTGAAAGCTGGAAACCTATACAGAGATGAAAGTTTTATGTATTTTTCAAAGACTTGGTGTCTTCCATTTTTGCAGGAATCCTGTAAATCTCACTAATTGCTATTTCAATTATATGAATAAACTACTGAAATTTAGCAGTTAAAAACCACCATGAAGATCGTATGAGCTTCCCAGGTGGCACTAATCGTAGCAAATCCGCCTGCCAATACAGAAGATGTAAGGGAGGCAGTTTCAATCCCTGGGTCAGGAAGATTTACTGGAGGAGGGCATGGCAACCCAGGCCAGTATTCTTTCCTGGAGTATCCTGTGGACAGAGGAAGACTGGCAGACTATAGTCCATAGGGTCACAAAGAGTCAGACATGACTGAAGCAACTTAGCACACATGCATGTAGATTGTAAAAGAAAAACTCATGTGTTGAGGTCTAGATATGGAAGCCATTTTGCCTTTAAGAGAACTCTGTGATCTAACTGTGATCCTGAGAAGGAAGTTTGTTTCATTCTATTTTACTAATAAAAATGCATAATGGCTTAATGAACTGACATAATTATTTTAGATGCAAGGATTAAATGATATAATGAATGAACATCTTAGGGACTGGTAGTTTTTAAATTAGTCTTTTGATTCCATAAATATAGTTTGTATTCAAGAAACAGTTCAAAATTGAAAAAAAAGAGAGGGGTGTGTATGTGTTGTCACTTTAGTCATGTTCAACTATTTCTTTCAATACCTTAACCTTTGCCATAGCCCTTTCTAAGCTGTAAATACATACTTTTTTGAGGATTATTCATTTATTGATTTCACTGATAAGACATCAATAAATAAATTCATTAATTTATGTGTAAATGATATATATACATACATATATATAATTTCATATATGTCTGAAATTATACATATTTTACATGCATATATTTATTTCAGATATGTCTTAAACTGTATATATTATATAAATACATATTATATACCAGACATGCAAAAATTATATACATCATATGCACATAATATTTCAGATATGTATGAAATTATATACATTATATGTGCATATATTTAATTCAGACATGTCTGAAATTACATACATTATATAAATATATAATATTTCAGACATGCAAAATTATATATTT
Organism: Budorcas taxicolor; assembly: GCF_023091745.1. Lineage (NCBI taxonomy): Eukaryota > Metazoa > Chordata > Mammalia > Artiodactyla > Bovidae > Budorcas > Budorcas taxicolor. Next base: position 2,678,096 of record NC_068924.1, on the reverse strand, counting down.
CAGACATGTATCAAATGATATACATTATATATATATATGTCTATTTGAGACGTGTGGAATTATATATACATATATATATTTCACAGATGTATGGAATTATATACATTATATATATAATATTTCAGATATATGTGAAATTATATATAATATAGAGACAAGTTTCCCTGGTGGCTCAGATAGTAACGTGTCTGCCTACAATGAGGGAGACCCAGGTTCAATTCCTGGATCAGGAAGATCTCCTGGAGAAGGAAATGGCAACCCATTCCAGTATTCTTGCCTGGAAAATCCCATGAACAGAGGAGCCTGGTAGGCTAGAGTCCATGGGGTCACAAAGAGTTGGACACGACTGAGCAACTTCACTTCACTTCATATACTATATATATACACATATAAGAATTTCAGATATATATGAAATTGTATGCATTATATATATATTTCAGACATATATGACATTCTACACATTATATATACATATATTTATTTGACATGTCTGAATATACATATATTATAAATGCATATTTACATATTTCAGATATATATGACCTTACATGCAATATATATATTTCAGACATGTACTAAATTATGTACATTATATATACAATTCACACATAAATTAATGAATTTATATATCAATGCCTTATCAGTGATATCAATAAATGAATCACTTCCATAAAAGTATGTATCTACAGCTTTGGAAAGGGCTAAGACAAAGTTTAAGTCATTGAAAGAACAGAATCTGACATGAATGAAGTGACTTTGCACACACGCACATACACAACTCTTTCTCTTATTTCAATTTTTGAGCTGTGTCTTGAATACAAAATATGTTTGTGGAGTCATGAGGCTGACTTCAAAATAACCAGTCCCTAAGAAGTCAGTTCATTATCTCATTTAATCCTTGCATCTAAGACTAATTAAGACAGTTCATTAAGTCATATGCATTTTTAATAGTAAGATCAGTTCCGTTCAGTTCAGTTCAGTTGCTCTGTCATGTCCAACTCTTTGCAACCTCATGGACTGCAGGATGCCAGCTTTCCCTGCCCATCCCCAACTTCCTGAGCTTTCTCAAACTCAAGTCCATTGAGTTGGTGATGCCATCCAACCATATTATCCTCTGTCAGCTTACTAGTAAGATAGAATGATCCTTCTGACCTTTGGGATTTTTAGCAGAAGGTGTCAGAAATTACCACAGGGGTAATTGACTGGTGGCAGCCAAGTTTTCATAGTGACATTGCTTTTTAATCCTTCAATGTTAGCTATATATACAATACATATTAAATGTAATATAAACATAATAAATTTAACATAATGCATTATAATATATGTTATGTAATATATATAACATATAACATGTTCAGTTCAATTCAGTTCAGTCACACAATCGTGTCCGACTCTTTGTGACCCCATGAATTGCAGCACACCAGGCCTCCCTGTCCATCACCAACTCCCAGAGATCACTCAAACTCATGTCCATTGAGTCGGAGATGCTACCCAGCCATCTCATTCTCTGTCGTCCCCTTCTCCTCCTTTCCCCAATCCCTCCTAGCATCAGAGTCTTTTCCAATGAGTCAACTCTTCACATGTATGTTATAACAAATATAACATATAATATATTTTATATTATATATAAAACATAATATAGTATATATATTTTTCATACACATCTAAAGTATATAAATTTTATTTCAGGGAATTACCTGAGTACAAATAAAATTTTCTGGTATAATCTGAATACCTAGGCAATATTTTCTGTCTATCTAAAACACATTTTTAAGGTCTTGGCCATAAAACTTACTTAGATGTGTAGGTTTGCAATAATTTTGTTATTGTTAAGGCATTAAGTCATGTCTGACTCTTTTGCAACCGCATGGACTATAGCATGCCAGGCTCCTCTTTCCTTGGGATTTCCCAGACAAAAATACTGAAGTGGGTTTTCATTTCCTTCTCCAGGGGATCTTTCCAAAACAAAGATCAAACCCATGACTTCCACATTGGCAGGCAGATTCTCAACCACTAAGCCACCAAGGAAGCCTTTGTGATAGTTTAGAAGCGCAAATATTAAAATTTTGCCTCAGACACAGTTCCATCATTTCAACCCTGTTCTGAATCTGCACACATCTCAGGATCTTTCTGCTCAGATTAAGCCAATTGAACTCTAAGAAAGTGATAATAAAATATCATATGGCACACTGAATGACATAGCATTTTTAAAGGCAGGAAAATGACACCTTTTCAGGATTTTTTGTGAATTCCAGATTTATTCTGATGATTTCGGTAATGAATTCCCTGGTCAGTTTTATAAATGCTAAACATTTAAACTCTGGTTATTGTCATTCACATAGCTTTAGGCCTGTGGGCCACATGCTTTGCTTTTATTCTTTGGAACTTCCCTATGCACCTCTAGAATAGAGCATGTACAAGGAACCTATTAAGATTAATGATAATACATTCACTGGGAAATTTCATAAAGTGTGAAAAGCACAAATACATGAACAAAATGAAATTATGTATTGTTGAAAAAGACTTTATATAGTACCAGAGATGTATTTCCTCTGTGCTTATTTAAAAATAAAATGTAGCTCTTTAAAGTGTTAATTAATATTTCAAGTTTAGGTCCATGAAACACCCCAGAAGCATCTGACTATTTTTTTCTTTTTTATAAAGTCCTTCATCTTTGTTCAGTTAGTTCCACAAATAGTACATTGCTCATAGTACATATTTGTCATATGCTAACTGTCTGCCCAGAATAACCTACTTAGATGAGAGTGGGCACACAAGGTAGGTCAGGAGCACATTTAGATGAATATTAAGAGAACAATATTCATCTTCTTACAGGCTTTTAATCAGTTAGTTATTGATGTCATTATATCTGTGAGCTTTTCTCTCTTCTAAATGTTTTGAAAGTGTGCTTGCTTTAAAAGTCAAATAAAATATGTTAAAATAAAATATGATAATAACTGAGCCCATTTTTTTTTAATTAAGAATTTTTTATTTTAGTTCCTGAGAGGATCCTTCTAACCAAATAGAGGTTCTACGCTCATCCTCTTCTAACAATGGTATGTTCATTTCTTCACTTATTCAACTATTATTTTTGGTTGCCACTATATTAAGGACTAAAGTGAAGTCTTAACAAAATATTATTTTTGTATGACTGCATATTACTAGTAATTATATTTATATGTATACAGTGCTAAGCATAGTACTTAAGGGTTTATTGGTATTACCTTGTTTAACTGTCAAAAGAATCCTGTATTTTGAGCTTCCATACCTTAATATCAGAGATAAAAAAATTAAGCTGTGAGCAAAAATGTATTGAATTCACACAACTAACAATTAGCAAAACTAGAGTTTAAACTCAGGACTAATTCCAGAGTACTAATTTTAAGTACTCACAAAGGTTGTTTGCATTTGTATTTTCCTTCAAGTGAGTTATTGATGTAAAAGTTAACATATTACCTATTACTTGAGATATTTTATTAAGATGATTTTTTATCTTTTACAAAGGTAGAACTAAAATAAGATCCTTGGAAATTCCTCTGAATACCTTGCCCTTGACCCAACCCAAGTCTCAGGGACTGCGAATGATTCAGCCTGTGCCTTATAGCTGAGATCCAGAAATAGCTTTGAAACTTACACAGAACTAAAGTACATTCTCTAGCAGACAATGGATAGTATTGAAATTTCAATGGGCCATATGGAAGTAGAATTTTATGCAATATTTTAGCTCATTTTAAATTTTAAACATTTCCAAAATATTTATATTTATCCATTTACCACTATTCAGAGAAGAACTGATGCTGAAGCCCCAATATTTTGGCCACCTGATGTAAAGAGCCAGCTCATTGGACAAAACCCTGATGCTGGAAAAGACTGAGGACAGAGATAAAGGGAGAGACGGAGGATGCGATGGTTGGATGGCATCACTGATTCAATGAACATGAGTTTGAGAAAACTCCAAGAAATAGCAAAAGACAGGGAAGCCTGTTTTTGTTTTTGTTTTTTTTTTTTAAATGAAGTCCTTTATGTTTCTTCAGTTAGTTCCACAAATAGTAAATTGCTCATAGTACACATTTGTCATATGCTAACTGTCTGCCCAAAATAACCTACTTAGATGAAAACGGGCACACAAGGTAGGTCAGGAGCACATTTAGATGAATATTAACAGAACAGTATTCAACTTCTTGCAGGTTTTTAATTGATTAGTTATTAATGTCATTATATCTGTGAGCTTTTCTCTCTTCTAAATGTCTTGAAAGTGTGCTTATTTTACATATATATATTACATGTATATATTATATACACATGATAATACATTATAATACATATTATGGACTGCCCAGGTGGCACTAATGGTAAAGAATCTGTCAATGCAGAAGATGCAAGAGAAGTGGATTCAATCCCTGGGTTGAGAAGATCCCCTGGAGTAGGAAATGGTACCTCATTCCAGTATTCTTGCCTGGAAAATTCCATGAGCAGAGGAGCCTGGTGGACTGTATACACATTATAGTACACATTATATATAAAACACCTTATAATGTATCAATATAGAAACATTGCAATGTATTATAATGAATATATAAAATATATCATACATATATAAACATATATAAAATTAAGCATTTCATTATCATTTTAAAAATAGTAAGACATATGTAATATATCTTACAAATAATAGCACTGTTACAGCAAGCAGGTAGTTAGGTATGAACACGGAAATGGGGGCAGGGACCAGGTGGCAGGAAATCTTGTAAACAGTAAGTGTTTATAGGCAGACACAGGAAAGCAGGAAACTTTAGACTGACTGGAGACCACACATTTTAGGTGACAAGGGTTCAAGTAGCCGACAAAAAAGGGCGGGAAAGGTGAGAATTTTCTGCTTCCAAATGTAACACTGTGGTCATTTTGCTCTCATTATATTAAGATTAACCTTACAGACAAAATGTACTCATCATGCATCCATGCCATTACACTTCTGATCTAAGTTAAATAAAGACAAAAATCCATCTTCCCCTCAGAAAAATGGAGCTGGGAAGAAAATCGGGGACCATGACTTCCAAACCCCTCTCACTTCAGTGAATATTCTGCCCCCTCACTTGTATGCCCCTTATAACTGGCTTGCCAAATTGTTACAAAGCATTAGTCTCTCAGTCATGTCCAATTCTTTGCAAACCCATGGACTGTAGTCACCAGGATCCTCTGTCCATGGATTTTCAGGCAAAGAAAGGGGTGTGTTGCCTTTCCCTTCTCCAGAGGATCTTCCCAACCCAGGTCTCCCACATTGTAGGCAAATTCTTTACCATCTGACAGGGAAGATAGTAACTTTAACTCTATGTTGGTTCTGTCTCTTTGACTTTAAACTTTATTTTTCATTAATGTTGTTGTTATAAACTTACATAATGGCCTTTCTTAGAGAACTCTTCTCCTCTGCCTGAATGTTAAACCAAAGTACCTTTGTTCAGGACCCTGTCCACCTATGGATGGCTGCAGAAAAGAAGCAATTAACATGTTTAGGCAGGGCATTCCAGGAGGTATTTGCAAGAATTATGGCTTTTTTACATTAATTCCTCACTGTTTCCTCCTCTATGCTCTACAAAACAACCTGGCATCCAGACCCCATTAAGATGATTATTTTGATATAGTAGCCTACCATCTTCTTGGTTTTTGGGCTTTCTGAATAAAATCGTATCCCTTACCTCAATACCTCACCTATTGAATAATTGGCCTGTCATGTGACAAGCAGAATGAGCTTGGACTTGATAACAAAAGGAACCAGGGGCAACAGCTCCTCACCTGTCTGCCCAGCCTTCCTCTGAAAGCATATCTTTGCTTCAATAAACTCCACTTTACTTTTTTCACTTCTCTACTTCATCTCCTGATTCTTTCATCATGAAGAAAGAATCTTAAATTCACTGGGAACAGTATAAAAAATTGTAGAAATTTTCAAAAATTTAGTTCAGAATGACGAAACATTGACTGTATTACTGCTAGGAGCCAGCGTAAGGAATTCCACCCGTGACAAGGTCATGCGGCAGAGCTCTGATGGAAAGGCTAATCAGACCTCAGGTTTTCCCCCTGGAATTTCCTGAGCATCCACCCCCCAAAAAATAAGAATCTGCCTGCTTTTCCACTCTTCTGACATTCTCTGGAATAAGTTAATTAAGGGCTTTAGTCTTCTGCATTTGAAAGAGTGTTTCAATCCAAAAACCCCTCTGATGGCTTTCTAGCCTGCCTGCAGGACTCGTACAGCTGCGCCTGTGATTGTTTGAGGCCTCCTGACCGCAGGAGGCACAGGAAGCTTAAAACATCCTAGGAATGTAGGGGCTTCCGAGGAGTCAAAGTCACTAGAATAGGACTGATTAAAGGTTTCATTTGTTGAGCCAATACTTGCTGCCAAATTTTCATATCCTTTATTTTTAGATATAGTTGGTATATAGAAAAACAAGCAGTAGACCTGGTGTTAGCAACATTAGATCTTTGAGTTAAGTACCTTCTTTGTTATAACCCACTGTGCCTTTGTTCTATGGAGATGTAACTTTAACACTTTAAGGAGATGCAGATTAAAGAAAAACACTTCAGGGGAAACAAGATTAACATTCATTAAGAAAGAGAGCCAAAAAGTGTTAACAAGCCTCCTGGCCAGAAGATAATGTAAATCACCTGAGACCTTTTGTATACAAAAAAGATATACAGAAAGGATCAGGACTGCTGCCCCTGCGTGACTCTATCTTCCATTATGTAAAATTTAGGGTATATCAACACCTTTTAGATAATAAAGTTGGAGGGGGTTTTTGCACAAGTCGATTCTTTCTCTTGCTCCCTCCCTCTCCTTTTCAGGCTGGTCCCTTGGAACGTGGAGGCTCACTGTGTCTACTTACTTGTCCTGGCTTCTAAGATCCGTAAGAGAGAGAGCCCAAGGCGGGGCACTCTCCGATATTCAAACGGGCGCCGGTGGCCTAACGTAGACGGTGCAAGCTCCTTATCTGGAACTTTATTGATTTTCCAAGTAACCCAAATTAATCAGCCTTTTCTCTCCACTTAATTTTCCTACTACACTATTTCTTCCTAATCTAATCTTATATTAATAAATAAGCTTTTCTCATGCCAACACCGTCCCCGCTTCAAATTCCCTGGATCCACCGGGGCTGGACCCCAGCATATTACAATTTTCACAAAATCAGAATATCAACCAATGTTGAAACTAATGATTATTTTGACTTTGATTTTTTAGATCATAACAAACTGTGGGAAATTCTTAAATAAATGAGAATACCAGACAACCTTACCCGTCTCCTGAGAAACATGTATGCAGGACAAGAACAATAGTTACAATGGGACATGGAACAGTGGGCTAGTTCAAAATAGGGAAAGGATTATCTCAAGGCTGTAAGATTGTCACTCTGCTTATTTAACATATATGCAAATTGCATCATGAGAAATGGTGAACTGGATGAATCACAAGCAGGATCAAGATTACTGGGAGAAATATCAACAACCTTAGATATGCAGATAATATCACTCTAATGGCAGAAAGTGAAGAGGAACTAAAGAGCTTCTTGATGAGGGTGAAAGAGGAGAGTGAAAACCCTGGCATAAAATTCAACATTCATAAAACTAAGATCATGGCATTCAGTCCCATCCCTTCATGGTAAATAGAAGGAAAAATAGTGGAACAGTGACAGATTTTATTTTCATGGTCTCCAAAATCACTGCTGATGGTTAATGCAGCTATGAAATTAAGAGACGCTTGCTCTTTGGAAGGAAAACTATGGCAAACACAGGTTGTATATTAAAAAGCAGAGACATCACTTTGCCAATAAAGACCCATATTGCCAAGGCTATGATTTTTCCAGTAGTCATTTATGTATGTGAGCATTGGACCATAAAGAAGATTGAGTGCAGAAGAATCAATGCTTTCAAACTGTGGTGTTGGAGAAGACTCTTGATAGTCCCTTGGATAGCAAAGAGATCAAACCAATCAATCGTAAAGGAAGTCAACCCAGAATATTCACTGGAAGGACTGATGATGAAGCTAAGTCTCCAATACTTTGGCCACCTTATATGAAGGGCTTAATCACTGGAAAAGACCCTGATGCTGGGAAAGATTGAGGGTAGGAAGAGAAGAGGGTGACAGAGGATGAGATTGTTAGATAGCATCAGTGACTCAATGGACATGAGTTAGAGCAAACTCCAGGAGATAGTCAAGGACAGCGAAGCCTGGAATGCTGCAGTCTATGGGATTGCCAAGAATCAGACAGGATTTAGCAACTGAACAACAATGGTTATTTAAAATTTTGCATAACATTACTGTTGGTGAATTTGAGGGTTTTTTCCTTCACCATTAAAGAGATCAGAGACAAAGCAGAGAGGTTAAGAAAGTAAAGTGAAAGTTTATTTAAGCAAGGAACACTCAGGAGAACAGGCAGACAGGTGAAGAGCTGCTGCTCCAGGCCTCTTTGGCAAGCTGGTTATGGTGGCATATAAATGAAGGGGCAGAATATTCACTGGAGAGAGAGGAGTTTGGGGGCTAACTTTCCTGATTTTTCATCCCAGCTCCATTTTCCTGGATTTTGTCCCCATTTAGTTTAGATCAGTAGTGTCTTTGTGTGGATGCAAGATGAGCACTTTTTAATCTGTAGACAGAATCTTATTATTAGCCTTATTAGCCTATGAGCAGAAGGTTAATTTGGACTCAGGCGATTCCCACTTTTCTTTGTCTACTACTTGAAACTTTATCATCCAAAATGTGTGGCCTTAAATCAATCTGAAGTTTCCTGCTTTCTTTTGTTTGCTTATGGACCCCTACTGTTTACAAGACATGTGATTTCCTGGCATGAGATCTTGTCCCAATTTCTCTGCTCATACCTAGTTACCTGCCTACTATAACATTACTATCCATAGTTCAGAGAACTAAATTCGTTTCATTTAATCTAAGAACCTTTTTTTTCCTCTCTCTCTTTTATACCCTTTAGTGTTAGGACTCTTTTGAAGCAGAGCCTACTAAATATGCCCCATTATCTGTTTTCTAATTTGTCTGCAACCATATATCTCTGATTTTTATCTAGATATATAATTTTCCATGCTAAAGATCAAACTTACAAATCTTTTTTTATCATGAAGTTCTGGCCAGTAGACAATAAACAGAAGGACCATGTGATGGTTGACTTTACGTGTCAATTTGGCCCACAAGTTCCTCAGTTTCTGATTAAACATTATTCTGATGTGTCTGTGAGGATGTTTTTGGATGATATTAGCATTTGAGTTGGTAAACTATGTAAGCAGACTGTTCTTACCAACGTAGATGAACCTCATTTAATATGCTGAAGGCCTGAATACAATAAAAGACTGAGCAAGAAAGAATTCTCTCTCTCTTTCTCTCTCTCTGCCTGATGGTCTTCCAGGTGGGACTTTGGTCTTCACTAGTCTTCTCCTGCCTTTGTACTCAAACTCAAACTTACCTCATCAGTTCTTCTGGTCTTAGACTTTCACACCATAGATCTTGAGACTTTTCAGCCTCCCTAATAGCATGCACACATATGACAAATCTGATAATAAAGCTCTCTTTCCCCTCTCTCTTTCTCTGTCTATATATATATATATTTATATTTATATCTATATGTATGTATGTATATATTTATGTATGTATGTATGTATTTATATACAATTGTTTAGTTGCTAAGTTGTATCTGACTGTGTGACTTCATGGACTCTAACCCATTAGGCACCTCGGTTCATGCATTATGTACAACAAACAAATGAACATCATGCAACATAAATATTGCATCAAGAACAACAAATAAATGAACATGCATTTCCCATGGTGTACTTTATAAGTTAAATAAGCAGAGTGACAATATACAATAACACTGATGTACTCCCTTCTCAGTTTTGAACCAGTCCGTTGTTCCACGTCTGGTTCTAACTGTTGCTTCTTGACCTGCATACAGGTTTCTCAAGAAAAAGTAAGATGGTCTGTTTTTTCCATCTCTTTTAGAATTTTCCATAGTTTGTTGTGATCCTTACAATCAAAGACTTTGGCACAGTCAAAGATGCAGAAGTAGATGTTTCCCTGGAATTCCCTTGCTTACTCTATGATCCAACAGATGTTGGTGATTTGATCTTCAGTTCCTATGCCTTTTCTAAATCCACATGGTACATCTGGAAGTTCTCAGTTCATGTACTGCTGAAGCCTAGCTTGAAGGATTTTGAGCATTACCTTGCTAGCATGTGAAATGAGTGCAATTGAACAGTACTTTGAACATTCTTTGGCATTGCCTTTCTTTGGGATTGGAATAAAAACTGACATTTTCCAGTCCTGTAGCCACTACTGAGTTTTCCAAATTTCCTGATACACTGAGTGCAGCACTTTAACAGCATCATCTCTTAGGGTTTGAAATAGCTCAGCTGGTATTCCATCACATCCACTATCTTTGTTTTCAGTAATACTTCCTAAGGCCTATTTGACTTCACACTCCAGGATGTCTGGCTGAAGGTGAGCGACCGCACCCTTGTGATTGTCTGGGTCGTTAAGACTTTTTTTTTTATAAAGTTCTTCTGTATATCATCACTACATCTTCTTAATCTCTTCTGTGTCTTTTAGATCTTTACAATTTCTCTCCTTTATTGTGCCTGTCCTTGCATGAAATGATCCCTTGGTATCTCCAGTCATCTTAAAGAGATCTCTAGTCTTTCCCATCCTATTGTTTCCCTCTATTTATTTGCATTGATCACATAAGAAGACTTTCTTATCTCTCCTTGCTATTCTCTGGAACTCAATATTCAGTTGGGCATATATTTCCCTTTCTCCTTTGCCTTTTGCTTCTCTTCTTTTTAAAAATTAATTAATCTATTTTAATTGGAGGCTAATTACTTTACAGTATTGTGGTGGTTTTTGCCATATGTTGACATGAATTAGCCATGGGTGTACATGTTCTTCTCTTCCTTTCTTAGCTATTTGTAAGGCCTCCTCAGATCACCACTTTGCCTTCTTGCATTTCTGTTTCTTTGAAAAGGTCACCACCTTCTGTAAAATGTTACATACCTCTGTCCATAGTTCTTCAGGCACTGTGCTCACTTATAGTCCACAAACAATTTAATGTTATTTCTTAGGAATTCATTCCAAAATATCTGGGCTCATTTTCATATAGCTAAAAAGTGGGTAAATATGGTAATTGGCATAGTTGTCAACATATAATATCAAAATATAGTATGAACATATTTTTAAATATACATATATATGGGGCATCCTCAGGGTCTCAGTGGTAAAGAATCCACCTGCAAGGCAGGAGCTGCAGGAGACACAGGTTTGAGCCTTGGGTCAGAAAGATCCCTTGGAGGAGGGCATGGCAACACACTCCAGTATTGTTGCCTGGAGAATCCTGTGGACAGAGGAACCTGATTGGCTACAGTCCATAGGGTCACAAAGAATTGGACATGACTAAAGCAACTTGGCATGCATGCAGACACACATATATATCTCAAACCATGTAGTATAGTATACATGCAAATAATCTTTTCTGCCCAGTTTATCACCCAAACATAACTGCCATAAATTTGGTGCTACAGTAATAAACTTGAGAATGAAAGTTACTTTCATTCAAATAAAATACTTGATTCATCTAGAGATGTCATAAAATACTTCATATTTAAGCTTGGTGAGATTCTCTGCTTTCTGTTGCTCTAAAAAAGATCTGATACTAACTGACAAGCATCTGATTATATTTATATAACAGGGAAGAACTGGCTTGCACAAACTCATAGTACCATGACTAGCTTCCAGATTTTCTCTTGTTCTTTTGTTTGCTAAACTGAACTCCATTACTGAGAATTTCTCCATCCCACTACTACATTTATGATTATAATGGGAGTCATCTGCAAATGGCTTCCCAGGTGGCTCTAGTGGTAAAAGTCCCGCATGCCAAGGCTGGAGATGTAAGAGATGCAGATTTGATCCCTGGACTGGGAAGATCCCCTGGAAAAGAAATGGCAACCTACTCCATTATTCTTGTCTGGAGAATCCCATTGTCAGAAGAGCCTGGTGGGCTATTGGCCATAGGGTCGCACAGCGTCAGACACGACTGAAGTGATTCAGCATGCATGCATACACCTGAAAATATGGACGATTTTCTGGGAAGAATAATTGGCCTGATTTTGTAAGTTTTCAAAATCATTTTGGTGTTTGTGACTATGACAATTACTTAAACATATTTATGTAGAAATTTAAGACCCTTTAAAAATGTACTAGGAAAATTATAAGTCTTATTTATTCTCACTCTAGCAAGAGTCAGTAGGAGACACAGCTTGCCTTTTCCTTGGGGAGAAAATTATCACCTCTCTAGCCATTCTCAACAGGTAAATGTATTATATATTATAGATGTTATTCCAATAATTATTGTCAGTATATTGTCAATTGTTTTTAATGAGACTTTCAGACTTAGAATGGAGGAGATGACTTTTCCTTTGAAAGATAAACTGAGAAAGCAGGACTTATTGTATCAAATTAGATGCATGCAAAATAAATTGTAAAAGGCAGAATGGATTCAAGAACTGGAAATGAACTATTTGTTGTTGATTTTGTTATTGCAATAATATAAATGCATTTTATTGAAAATTGTACTCTAATATATATTAAACACAACACACAGCATGAATGTGTGTATGAGTGTATATATATTTTTATATATTATTTTATATTTAGATATATTTACCATTATATTAACATAATATATTAATATAATATATGTTATATACACTATATAAGTATATAGTATATAGTATATATATGTGGGTTAGTCGTTTAGTCATGTCCAACTCTTCGCAACCCCATGAACTGTAGCCTGTCAGGCTCTTGTATCCGTGGGATTCTCCAGGCAAGAATACTGGAGTGGATTGCCAGTCCCTTCTCCAGAGCATCTTCCTGACCCAGAGATCGAACCCAGGTCTCCTGCATTGCAGGCAGATTCTTTACCATCTGAGTTACAGGGAAGATTACTAGTATACATATAGTATATTATTTATATTTATTTAATATATAATTAATATATAAATAATACATTGTATAACTATATGTTAATATTAATTATATTATAATTATAATCTTATACAAAACTATAATATTAATAATATTCTAACATTCAGTTCAGTTCAGTTCAGTCACTCAGTCGTGTCCAACTCTTTGTGACCCCATGAATCCCAGCATGCCAGGCCTCCCTGTCCATCACCAACTCCCGGAGTTCACTCAAACTCATGTCCATAGAGTCAGTGATGCCATCCAGCCATCTCATCCTCTGTCATCCCCTTCTTCTCCTGCCCCCAATCCCTCCCAGCATCAGGGTCTTTTCCAATAAGTCAACTCTTCACATGAGGTGGCCAAAGGATTGGAGTTTCAGCTTTAGCATCATTCCTTCCAATGAACACCCAGGACGGATTTCCTTTAGAATGGTTGGTTGGATCTCCTTGCCATCCAAGGGACTCTCAAGAATCTTCAACATCACAGTTCAAAAGCATCAATTCTTCAGTGCTCAGTTTTCTTCACAGTCCAACTCTGACATCCATACATGACCACTGGAAAAATATAATGATATATATGTTATACATACATATAATATATATAATATAATATACAATAATATAATTTTATATTATATTATAATTATATTTAAATATATATTATATTATAATACACATATTATAATAATTATATGATATTTTATCATAATTATATATTTTATATTATATGATAAAATTATATACATAATGCATATATTATTTATACATAATATATAATATTAAAATTATTATAATATAGCAATATCATATACTATATATTTTATATGTGTAATATACTAAATTTTATTATATACTATATACAAAATATAAATATACTATAGAAATATATACAATGTATATTATATAATTATTTATTTAATATAATAATATTTTATATATTTATATAATCATATATTATATTAATATATGTAAATATAAGTATATAATATATAATATTAATATAGTATAATATATAATATAATAAATATATTATGTTATATATATTATATTATAATATAATAATATCTTAAAATATATAATATATTGATGTTTTATATAATTATATAATATTTACATATAATTTAGTGCTATATTTATAATTATATATTATTTAGAATTATTTATAATTTATACAATATATATATGTAATTATATATAATCTATTAATATAGTTAATATTAATGCATTTATAATAATATGTTATATAATATATTTTATATTCATATTTATATGATATATGATATTTATCATATAAATATATATATATTCCTCTCCCTCTATTTTCCTAGAAGAACTTTGGGGTTCATAGAACTAAAGTACCTTTTACTAGGCCATGCAGTTAGTAAGTGACAGAACCAGATCTTATATTGAAGTCAAATTCCACTGGCTGTTCTGCTTATCTAAATAGCAACTATGCCAATGAGAAGGAATATTGGTTGACCATTGAAACATTAGATGTTACACAGGTTTTGAAAACAGATCAGCTATTAGCCTAGTCCTATATTTCCTATATTATTTTATGGGGGGAAATAGTGTGCAAATAATGTAATGGCTGGCACTCAAAAATGGACGGTAGACAGGGTTACTGAAGCCATTGGAACACCTTTGCAGGGGAAAAAGGGCATTAGTATATGAAATATAATTATTTTTTCTGTTGGTAAGATAATCTGACTGTGAAAGCAATGAATCAAGTCACAGTATCCAGATTCTTCCAGTATCAATTAAATAAATTAAAAATCTCTTAACTCCATGAACAAGCTTCTCGAGTTGATTTGACTGACTTTATAGTTCTACCTGTAAGGTAAGATTATGATGTTCATACTTTCATATATAAGTATGCAGGCCTGCATGAAAGTTACTTTCTATTCAGTTCAGTTCAGTTCAGTTCAGTTCAATTGCTCACTCCTGTGCAACATTTTGTGACCCCATAGACTGAAGCATGCCAGGCTTCCCTGTCCATTATTACCAACTCCTGGAGCTTACTCAAACTAATGTCCATTGAGTTGGTGATGCCATCCAATCATCTCATCCTCCTTCGTCTCTTTCCTCCACCTTCAATCATTCCCAGCATCAGGGTCTTTTCCAAAGAATCAGTTCTTTGCATCAGGTGGCCAAAATTTTGAAGTTTCACCTTCAGCATCAGTCCTTCCAATGAATATTAAGTTCTGATTTCCTTTAGGATGGACTGGTTGGATCTCCAAGGGACTCTCAAGAATCTTCTCCAACACCACAGTTAAAAGCATCAATTCTTTGGTGTTCAGCTTTCTTTATAGTCCAACTCTCACATCCATAAATGACCACTGGGGGAAAAAAAAAAATAGCTTTGACTAGATGGACCTTAGTTGACACAATAATGTCCCTGCTTTTGAATATGCTGTCTAGGTTGGCCATATCTTTTCTTCCAAAGAGTAAGTGTCTTTTAATTTCATGGCTGCAATCACCATCTGCAGTGATTTTGGAGCCCCCAGAAATAAAATCTCTCACTGTTTCCATTGTTTTCCCATCTACTTGCCACGTAGTGATGGGACCGGATGCCATGATCTTAGTTTTCTGAACGTTGAACTTTAAGCCAACTTTTTGACTCTTCTCTTTCACTTTCATCAAGAGGCTTTTTAGTTCCTCTTCACTTTCTGCCATAAGGGTGGTGTCATCTGCACATCAGAGGTTATTAATATTTCTCCCAGCAATCTTGATTCCAGCTTGTGCTTCATCCAGCCCAGCATTTCTCATGATAAACTCTGCATATAAATTAAATAAGCAGGATAACAATATACAGCCTTGATGTACTCCTTTCCTGACATGGAACCAGTCTGTTCTACGTCCAGTTCTAACTGTTGCTTCTATACTTTCTACTATAAACTGGTTAATTAGTGCAGTATTTATGTAGCACCATATTAATTGGTGTGAGTTTGATTAATTGAGGTGAGAGACAGGTATCTTTGATAAGCTGAGCTGTCCTTAGTTGTGCTATTCAAAGTAGGTTCTCAGCTTCTCCACCCAGGTGGAGATACTTGAAAAAAAGTCAATTCACCCTCTTTTGCCCCCATATCTCCTCTCCAGGATCACCTTCATCTTTATGGATTAGTAGCAGCCATGCTGAGGGACTTGTAATACAAAGAGCCATACTCAACCTCAGCTCTGGCCTTCACATATACTATTTCTACTCATGAATTCTTTTACTTTTATTCAGAAATTCTAGTCATTGGCTCTTCCAAGAAAATGACTTTGACCTTGGACTTTGACCTATGTGGGTTAAACACTTCTCCCATGTGTTTTCAGTCACTTTGTGCGTAATATAGCAGTCACTGGGTATAATTTTAAATGTCTGCTAGCACTATTATCTCCGTGAACACAGGCATGACCTTAATTATCTTTGAATCCCAAAACTGTACTTCGTCATTTAGTGGATAACAGCAATATTCTGTTGAATATACTATTAATTGGGAAGCCCTAGATGCTGAGAGTGTAACAGGCAGGAAGGCCAGGGGTCTCCAAATGGAGGAAATAGCCTGCAAGCATCAAACATTTTTATCTCTCTTAAGCGGCAGGAGGAAACAAACTAGGGATATTTTTTCCTTCTTTATACAGATGTAAAAGGAGGTTTCTCTTAAAATACTGTGTTGCCATAATGACACCTAGTTTCACCTGAAGTTAACTATTCTCAAACCTAGGGATAACCAATGCCTTTTCCTTATGGAAATGTTTATCTTAAGCTATGCTAGTATACTATGCATTTACCCCAAACTATCTTCATGATGGTTCCGCCTTTTGGTTCAGAACCTAGTTAACAAACCAGTATGTTATACTCAGATATTGTTCCCCTAATCTATGTAAATGAAACTATTTGTGTGGTGATCTCCCCTTCTTCAAGATTCAAGGTAATCATTTGATGGCCCAGGATGAATCATTTGGTGCCAAGATTATCCCAAAATGCATCTTATGGGTGAGGGGCCTGGTGCCATTCTGAGTTTGAAGACATTCCTTTCTTTCATTAACAGACTGCTAGTGACTATATAACATCGAGCTGAAGATTAGCAGGGGGGCACTCTTTCTGCCCCCTTTTGATGCCTATGTCAGAAGCTTTCTCTAGCACCTTTATGCTTTAATAAAACTTTATTACACAAAAGCTCTGAGTGATCAAGCCTCATCTCTGGCCCCGGATTGAATTCTTCTCCTCCGGGGGCCAAGAATTCCGGTGTCGTGATTCAACAACAACCTTTCAATCCTAGCATAAATTGTGTAGTATTTTGCTCAATGCCAAGTCCCTAAGAACTAGTAACTTATTGAATTCTTAGTAAATATTTATTGAATAAATAATCAGAGATTACATCTATGGTTGTATCAAAAGAAAATATTAGAGGTTATTTTTGTCTCTAAGCCTTTGAAATCAAAGAGTGATCAGCATTCTTGGTCTCCAGTTTTTATTAGAACTAAAACTATTTATATTTTTGCTTGTTATAGTCCTTTCCTAGAGAGAACCTGTTCATTTTTTAAAACAATGAAACCTGCAAGTTTACTCCAGAGTTACCAAAAAAATCAACATCATTGAATGACAGAAACAGAAAATCAGACCCGAATACAGGGACAGAAGATTGAATAAAAATATGGCAAAATGCCCAGACAAATATCAGTTTATGACAGAAATGAACTGTTCTATTTTTCTTTCTCATGTATATCTCAGTGGTAGGTGAAGAGGGTATGAATAGATTGGTTTGCACACTCTGGAATGAGACTGTTCAATTATTTAGGAGGTCTGTCATGAAGTAATTGTTTACAAATGCAGACAACACAAATGCTTACACATGTGTTGTAAGCATATGCAAATGGAAATGTAGATAAAAGACATTGCTAATATGCACAGAAAGGAAAATAATTAAGAACTTTATAAGGGTCCCTCTGTAATTCTAATATTAAAACTAATCTTTGGTTCATTTTAATATATTCCTCTAATGGATTTTCTTGCATTTTTAATGATAAGAGATGATGTGCTTAAATTTACAAAGCAGAAGAAAGATGAATGGAACTTTTTTAACTCTTGGGAGTCTATCCAAAGGAGTGGATCATATTTAGAGGCTGCATTTCCTGTTCATTACCATTTCACACCACTGCTATGTGAGTTTTCCCCAAACTTCATTTACATCTTGAAGTTGGCAATGCTATAGGAGCACTACCTATACTGTATTTACTTAATAGATTGATTCAAACTGAGCTCTTGGACCTGTTTCAGAAACCTATATTGACATCCTTAATTGACCTCTTCTTCTGGGTGATTCTCATTGCCTCATTCTCCCTAGCAACATCTTTGACAGAAAAGTCATCTACTTCCAAAATATATTCTTTGAAATTCCATTTTTATTTCCCCTCCCCTGCCTATATCTATTGGTCTCTAAGTGACTTTTCTTCTTACAATTAATCTTTGAGAGGATGATAGAATTTGTAGGAATATATCACATAGACCTAGTTTTGCAAGGCTGAACAAATTAGATTTTAAAGTTCATGGTCTTTAGCTACATACACCTAAAAAATATTAGATCAATCTTTTTGGTACAGAGTACTAAGTGTCTACATTTATGTCTCTCTCATATACTGTTACTAATATTAATGATAATAATTAGCTGCTCATTGTATTCCAAGAATTGTGCTAACCTATTTCCATGACTCATCTCTTGTAGTCAAGACAACAAAGTTGGTAGTTATCATCCTTACCCCTCACTTTGCACATTTGAAACTAGGCTTAGAGAAGGTAAAACTGCAATATCTCAGAGTTTATTGATTTTTCTAAAATCTGAATCCAGACTGCTTGACCAAAGGTTCCACCCTCTAAATCACCATAATATGGGGCCCCTTTTATTTGGTCTAGTCAAAGCTGAATTTAGAAAAGGCAGAGAAACCAGAGAGATAAAATTGCCAACATCCATTGGATCATAGAAAAAGCAAAAGAGTTCCAGGAAAACATCTACTTCTGCTTTATTGATTACACTAAAGCCTTTGGCTGTGTGAATCACAACAAACTGTGAAAAATTCTTAAAGAAATGGGAAAACTAAAACACCTTACCTACTTCCTGAGAAGTCTGTATTCAGGTCAAGAAGCAACAGTTAGAACCAAACATGGACAATGGATTGGTTCCAAATAGGGAAAGAAGTTCCACAAGGCTGTATAATGTCACCCTGTTTATTTAACTTCTATGCAGAGTACATCATGCAAAACATCAGGCTGGATGAAGCACAAGCTGGAATCAAGTCTGCTGGAAGAAATATCAATCACCTCAGATATGCAAATGACACCACCCTCATGGCAGAAAGTGAAGAAGAACTAAGGAGCCTCTTGATGAAGATGAAAGAGGACAGAGAAAAAGCTGGCTTAAAACTCAACATTTAAAAAACTAGCACTATGGCATCCAGTCCCATCACTTTATGGCAAGGGGAAACAATGAGAGACTTTATTTTGGGGGGACTCCAAAATCACTGCAGATGGTGACTGCAGCAATGAAGTTAAAAGACACTTTCTCCTTGGAAGAAAAGTTATGACAAACCTAGACAGCATATTAAAAAACAGAGACATTACTTTACCAACAAAGTCTGTCTAGTCAAAGCTATGTTTTTGTTTTTTTTTGTAGTCATGTATAGATGTAAGACTTGGACCATAAAGAAAGCTGAGTGCCAAAGAATTGATTCTTTTGAACTGTGGTGTCCAAGAAGACTCTTGAGAGTCCCTTGGATGGCAAGGAGATCAAACCAGTCAATTTTAAAGAAAATCAGTCCTGAATATTCATTGGAAGCACTGATGATGAAGATGAAGCTCAAATACTTTGGCTACCTGATGCACTGAACTGACTCCTTAGAAATGACCCTAACGCTGGAAAAGATTGAAGGCAGGAGGAGAATGGGATGACAGAGGATGAGATGGTTGGATGGCATAGCCAACTGGATGGACATAAATTTGAGCAAGCTCTGGGAGATGGTGATGGATAGGGAAGTCTGGAGTGCTGCAGTCCATGAGGTCACAAAGAGCCAGACATGACTAATCGACTGAAATGAAATGAACTGAACTGAGTCACCATTATGGACTCTTTTGTATGGTGAGTTTTGTTACATAATTTACACAGCTGGGAGGCTAGTTCAATTATTAAGGTTATAAACCCATGTATAATGTTGATGACATTAAAAAAAATAAAGGTAAATGATTGTATATATGTGTGTTTTACTTTTTCTCTTCATTTCATGTTGTGATTAGGACATCTTATATATACATGTGTGTGTGTGTGTGTATACATATATGTATATATATACATACATATACACACACATACAAACACATGGAGAATATGGTGTTCCAGAAGAAAAAATAAATTTTCAATCGTCATTGATTTATGTTTACATTTACTCATATTTATGCTAACTTACTGTTTTTAAGTATAAAATATTGCTCATTGACCAAAAGGAACAGTCCATATTCTCAGTGAATCATACAGCTTTGTTAAAACTTTCTTTCATATGGAAAAATGGCCCTGCCTCCAGGAGAACATATTAAGGAAGGTATATCCTTACAGCATTTTATTACAATTGAACTAAGTATTAAAAATTCTAAATTAATTATATTATTTTGGATAAATATGAGTTAGAATGAGGGTTTTTCCCCCAAGAAAAGTAATTTATAAGTTTATTTTCCACATTTCCAGTGAGAAGTGCTCCCAGAACTATAGATAAGAATATCCCTAAGCATTTTGATGTTATATCCCTATTTTTATGATTAAGATAATTTAACTAAATTTACTCCATCTAATGGCAAAAATACACTATGAAGACAATTTAGGAGATTGCTAAATAATTTTTTAATGTAAAAAATAATTTTTATCAATGGTAAAAAATAACATTATCTTTAAAAGATAGAATATTATTTTTCTCTCACAGAAAGTAAGTCCAATGGTAAGTAATACAGCTGATGTGCCACTCAATGGTACTATGTACCAAATTTCTTCTAACATTTCTTGGCATTTGGCTGCTTGCACTCTATCTGTTGTACTATGGAGCATAGAGATGACAATGCTCTTTCTTTTTGAAGGCTTATCTCTATATCTCTGTAATGCCTGTTATTAGTCACAGTAATCTAGAGAAAAACAATCAATAGGACACACACATATCTATATAAATGGGTTAAGGTGTAGAGTTTTGAGTAAACATAGTCCACTGGAGAAGGGAATGTCAAATTACTTCAGTATTATTGCCTTGAATACCCCATGAACAGCATGAAAAGCAAAAACGTATTACCCTGAAAGATGAACTCCTGAGGTCAGTAGGTACCCAGTATTCTACTGGAGAAGAGCTGAGAAATAGCTCCAGAAGAAATGAAGAGGCTGAGTCAAAGCATAAACAAAGCCCTGTTGTGGATGTTTCTAGTTGTGAAAGTAAAGTCTGATGCTATAAAAAACAATATTACATAAGAACTTGGCATGTTATGTCTATGAATCAAGGTGAATTCAGTTAATTTCAGTTCAGTTCAATTGTTCAGTTTTGTCAGACTCTTTGCAACCCCATAGACTGCAGCATGCCAGGCTTCCCTGTCCATCACCAACTCCTGTAACTTACTCAGACTCATCATGTTCATCAAGTTGGTGATGTCATCCAACCATCTCATGCTCTGTTGTCCCCTTCTCCTGCCTTCAGTCTTTCCCAGGATTGGGGTATTTTCTAAGGAGTCAGTTCTTCACAACAGGTGGCCAAAGTATTGGGACTTCAGTTTCAGCATCAGTCCTTCCAATGAGTATTCAGGACTGATTTCCTTCAGGATTGACTGGTTTTATCTCCTTGTAGTGCAATTGACTCTCAAGAATCTTCTCCAACACGACAGTTCAAATCCATCAATCTTTCAGCACTCAGTTTTTCTTATGGTCCAACTCTTACATCCATCCATGCTACTAGAAAAAACACAGGTTCGACCATGTGGACCTTTGTCAGCAAAGTAATTTTTAATTGAAAATGGTCAAAGAGGAGACGGTGAGAATGTACATCAACATTTCAGGAATCAGTGAATTAAAGAAATAAAGTAGAATGGGATGGGGAAATTTAATTCAGACAACCACTAATATCTATTCCTATGGGAAAGACTCCCTTAGAAGAAATGGAGTATGCCTGATAGTCGATAAAAAAGTCTGAAATGCAGTACTTGGATGCAATCTCGAAATGACAGAATGATCACTGTTTGTTTCTGAGGCAAACCATTCAATATCACAGTCATCCAAGTCTATGCCCAAATCACTAAAGCCAAAGAAGCTGAAGTTGAATTGTTCTATGAAGACCTACAAGACCTTCTAGAAACAGTGCTAAAAAAAGATGTCCTTTTCATCTTAGGGGACTGGAATGCAAAAGTAGGAAGTCAAGAGATACCTAGAGTAACAGGCAAGTTTGACCTTGGAATACAAAATAAAGCAGGGCAAGGCTAACAGTATATATACATCAGGGTTCCCTGGTGGCTCAGTGATAAAAAATCAGCCTGTCAACCCACTTGCCAATTAGGAGATGGGGATTTGATTCTTGGGTCAAAAATATTCCTGAAGAAGAAATGACAATATTTCTTCTTCAATATTTTGCATGATGCACTTTGTGTTTGTGTGTGTGCTTTTTTGCTGTATGTGATGCTCATACATCATGTGCAACAAATAAATGAGCCAGAAAGTGAAGGAATTCACCAATTAGATAAGGCCTTTTTTAATGTACATAACTGGATAGATTTGCATTACATTTTATTTGCTCCTCCTTCACAAAAGGGGAAAAATTAGTTTTGAGAAATTAGTTACATTTAGAAATTCTGGACTCTGAAGAAGAAAATATTTTCTTCTATTTAACTTAATACTCATTAAAATGCTTTAGGTATAAAATAATTAACTGTGATTCTCCTGGAACATTTGCAGCTCTAAATACAGATCAGCTAGAAGGGAACAAAAAAGGTAAACTTGATATCAATAAAAACCTATATCTCATCATTACTGATATTAAATACAATTTTATATCATTATACATTTATGTTCATATAAGTATATGACCTTCTCATAATCCCTTTGCTCTACACACTTAAGAAAAACTTGAATATTATCACTATTTTACATTTGATGTTATTAAATGTTTTACCTGAAACAGTCATGTAGGCAATCTGTTAAAAACGAAAAATTATCTTCTTATTTTCTCAACTGTAATAAGCTATCATACAGTTTCCAGTTTAGTATATAAAGCTCTTATAGAAACCAAGAAATCTTTAAGTTAGTAAAATTGTATTATCTTGTTCAGTGATTACACCTCCTAGTTTTATACTTGATGAGAGACCTGAGTTTCTGAGAACTTGAGTCACACAAGGTCAAATGGTAAGTTATTAAATTGAATTATCATTGTTAACTAGAGTTTGGAATAAAGACACCTGCCTCCAAATAATGTATTACACTTCTCCTCTCCCTATGAATGATTCCATGAAGAACTATAAGACCTAGACCTAACGCCAAAAAAAAGATGTCCTTTTCATCACAGGAGATTGGAATGCCAAGTAAGAAGTCAAGAGATTCCTGGCCTTGGAGTACAAATAAAGCAGGGTGAAGGTTGACAAACTTTTTCCAAGAGAACGCACTGGTCATAGCAAACACATTTTTCCAACAACACAAGAGAAGACTCTACACATGGACATCACCAGATGGTCAACACCAAAGTCAGATTGATTATATTGTTTGCAGCCAAAGATGGAGAAGCTCTATACAGTCAGCAAAAACAAGACTGGGAGCTGACTATTGCTCAGACCATGAACTCATTGCAAAATTCAGACTCAAATTGAAGAAAGTAGGGAAAACCACTAGGCCATTCAAGTATGACCTACATCAAATCCTTTGTGATTATACAGTGGAAGTGACAAATAGATTCAAGGAATTTGATGTGACAGATAGAGTGGTGGAAGAACTATGGATGGAAATTCATAACACTGTACAGGAAGAGGTGATCAAAAACATCCTCAAGAAAAAGAAATGTAAAAATGCAAAATAGTTGTCTGAGGAGGTCTTACAAATACCTGAGAAGAGAGGTGAAAGGCAAAGGAAATCTATACCCATCTGATAGCTTGCAACTCCATGGTCTTGTAGCCCATGAGGCTCTTCTATCTGTCAGATTTCCCAGGCAAGAATACTAGAGTGGGTTGCCATTTCCTTCTGCAGGGTATCTTCCTGATTCAGGGATCTAACCTGCATCTCCTGCATTGGCAGGTGGATTCTTTACTGCTGAGCCACCAGAATCCATAGATGAAATTGGCTCTAAGGACTGCTACATTTATACACTATAGTAGAATATTTTCTATGGAAGAAATCTTGCAGGCAAGTTATTAAATCTATAGCTGAGGGATACCTAATTCTCCTCCAAATCATGATTCAGTCCAAGATTACAGCAGAACTATGACTTGGAAAGAAGTACTCTTGTCACTTGTGTAACCAAATCATTTGCTTAAATATTGACTTTGCTTTGGTCTCCTTTAGAGTCACTATTTGCTGACATCTTCTACTGGATAGTTTCTTTCTCTTAAACTCATGCTCTACCTTTACATTTTCCCAGAAAGGCATATGGTTCACTATTGACTGTAACATTTTTTAGGTGTTTTGAGTGCTGCTGTGGTTTTATTTGAACATTAGCTTCAGTTAATCATTAAGATAGTTCTTTCATCTGCCCCAGTTGACTTGCCTGAAGTACACACAAAGAGAAACTGTATTTCTTTCACCCTAGATCATTCTGAACTTTGCCAAACCATCCAACCTATTTCATTCCAAGTGAAATGAACACAATGGAAGTCCAAACTGATAAAAGGAACCCTTCTAGCCCATGCTCTGTAGTAAACAAATATCTTTTCTCCATGTGTACACACATTCTGAGACTATTTCAGTATTTCACAAAAGGGAAATCTCATACTTGAAGATCAGCTTCCCAGGTGGTGTCAGAGGTAAGGAACTTGTCTGACAATGCAGAAGATGTAAGAGACGTGTGTGATCCTTGGTCAGGAAAATCCCCTGGAGGAGGGCATGACAACCCACTCCAGTATTCTTGCAAGGAGAATCCCATGGGCAGAGGAACCTGATGGACTACATTCCATGAGATTTCAAAGAATCAGACACAACTGAAGTGACTTAACATGCACAACAATTCTCAGCAGAGCTATCACACTTTACCTTACAGAAATTACTTCTGTTCTTAGTTATCAACCACTTTTAATAAGAATCTCTAATTATGCCCTTTAGAAATGATCCCAGAATGCTGAATGTGTAAATATAGAACAAATTTGAAAAATTAAGGCTTCCTTTTTTTTTTCTTCAGAAAAACAGTATTTAAGTCTTCTTCATCTTCATTTTTTTTTCAGTGACACATTTCTTTGTTTTAATATTGTTTTTATCCTTTTCTGCTTCTGAAAGGAACTCTTGTTTACAAAATATCAAAGTACACTGGAAAGTGCCAGCCACTGACACAAGATAGATAAATCCACAAATAAGGGCAGATAGTAGCAGCGGCACAAGGTGGGAAGTAATTGAAACAGTGGTTGCATTTACAGGAAGCTAAAACTATCGAGATATGCAGATGGCACCACCCTTATGGAAGAAAGTGAAGAGGAACTAAAAAGCCTCTTCATGAAAGTGAAAGAGGAGAGTGAAATAGTTGGCTTAAAGCTCAACATTCAGAAAATGAAGATCATGGCATCCAGTCCCATCACTCCATGGGAAATAGATGGGGGAACAGTGGAAACAGTGCCAGACTTTATTTTTTTGTGCGCCAAAATCACTGCAGATGGTGACTTCAGCCATGAAATTAAAAGACACTTACTCCTAGGAAGAAAAGTTATGACCAGCCTAGAGAGCATATTGAAAAGCAGAGACATTACTTTGCCAACAAAGGTCCATCTAGTCAAGGCTATGATTTTTTCCAGTGGTCATGTATGGATATGAGAGTTGGACTGTGCAGAAAACTGAATGCGAAAGAATTGATACTTTTGAACTGTGGTGTTGGAGAAGACTCTTGAGAGTCTCTTGGACTGAAAAAAGATCCAACCAGTCCATCCTAAAGGAGATCAGTCCTGGGTGTTCATTGGAAGGACTGATGTTGAAGCTGAAACTTCAGTACTTTGGCCACCTCATACAAAGAGTTGACTCATTGGAAAAGACTCTGATGCTGGGAGGGATTGGTGGCAGGAGGAGAAGGGGACGACAGAGGATGAGATGGCTGGATGGCATCACTGTCTCAATGGACGTGAGTCTGAGTGAACTCCGAGAGTTGGTGATGGACAATAAGGCCTGGTGTGCTGCGATTCATGGGGTCACAAAGAGTCGGACACGACTGAGTGACTGAACTGAAAGCTATCCAGCAGGTGGTCCACTAATTTTAGCACAGTTAGACTAGTAAGGCCACCTTGGCGGGTTCTGCTTCTAAAGTTCTTCCAGTTAAGATTTCTTGTCCTGGTCTTAATCCATTTTGAGTTTATTTTTGTATATGGTGTTAGAAAGCACTGTAGCTTCACTCTTTTACAGATGGTTGACCAGTTTTCCCAGCACCACTTCTTAAAGAGATTGTCTCTTCTCCATTGTATATTCTTGCCTCCTTTGTCTAAGTTAAGGTGTCCATAGGCGTGTGGATTTATCTGTGGGCTTTCTATTTTGTTCCATTGATATATTCTTCTGTCTTTGTGCCTGTACCATACTGTCTTGATGACTGTAGCTTTGTAATATAGTCTGAAGTCAGGCAGGTTGAGCCCTCCAGTTCCATTCTTCTTTCTCAGGACTGTTTTGGCTATTTGAGGTTTTTTATATTTGTATGCAAACTGTGAAATTATTTGTTCTAGTTCTGTGAAAAGTACCAGTAGCTTGATAGTGATTGCATTAAATCTATAGATTACTTTGGGTAGTATACACATTTTCACTGTATCATTTCTTCCAATCCATGAACATGGTATATTTCTTTATCTATTTGTGTCATCTTTGATTTCTTTCATCAGTGTTCTGTAGTTTTCTATATAAAGGTCTTTTGTTTCTTTAGGTAGATTTATTCCTAAGTATTTTATTTGAATGGGATTGCTTCCTTAATTTCTCTTTCTGTTTTCTCATTGTTAGTGTACAGGAATAAAATGGATTTATGTTTATTAATTTTATATCCTGAAACTTTACTATATTCACTAATTAGCTCTAGTAATTTTCTGGCAGTGTTTTTATGGTTTTCTATGTAGAGGATCATGTCATCTGCAAACAGTGAGATTTACTTCTTCTTTTCCAATCTGGATTCCTTTCATTTCTTTTTATTCTCTGATTGTTGCATCTAAAACTTCCAAAACTATGTTGAATAGTAGTGGTAAGAGTGGGCACCCTTGTCTTGTTGCTGACTTTAGGGGATAAGCTCTCATTTTTTGACCATTGTGGATAATGGTTAAAATTAGTGGAAAACATAGGCAAAATACTCTCTGACATAAATCACAGCCAGATCCTGTATGACCCATCTCCCAGAGTAATGGAAATAAAAACAAAAATAAACAAATGGGACCTAATTAAACTTAAAAACTTTTGCATAACAAAGGAAACTATAACAAGATGAAAAGACAGCCTTCAGATTGGGAGAAAATAATAGCAAACGAACCAACTGCCAAAGAATTAACATCAGAAATACAAAAGCAGCTCATACAGCTCAATACCAGAAAAACAAATGACCCAATCAAAAAATTGGGCCAAAGAACTAAACAGACATTTCTCCAAAGAAGATATGCGGATGGCTAACAAACACATGAAAAGATGCTAAACATCACTCATTATCAGAAAAATGCAAATCAAAACCACAATGAGGTATCAATCTCATGCCAGTCAGAATAGTTGCTATCAAAGTCTACAAACAATAAATGTTGGAGAGAGTGTGAAGAAAAAGGGAACCCTCTTACACTGTTGGTGGGAATGAAAACTAATACAGCCGCTATGGAGAACAGTGTGGAGATTCCTTAAAAAACTAGAAATAGAACTGTCATATGACCCAGTAATACCACTGCAGGGCAAATACACTGAGGAAACCAGAACTGAAAGAGACACGTGCACACCAGTGTTCATCGCAGCACTGTTTACAATAGCTAGGAGATGGAAACAACCTAGATGTTCATCGGCAGACAAATGGATAAGCAAGTTGTGGTACATATACACAATATAATATTACTCAGCTATTAAAAAAATGCATTTGAATCAGTTCTAAAGAGATGGATGAAACTGGAGCCTATTATACAGAGTGAAGAAAGTCAGAAAGAAAAACACCAATACAGTATATTAACATATATGTAATTTATAAAGATGGTAATGATGACCATATATGAGAGACAGCAAAAGAGACACATATATAAAGAACAGACTTTTGGACTCTATTGGAGGAGGCGAGGGTGGGATGATTTGAGAGAATGGCATTGAAACATATATATAACCATATGTGAAAAAGTTCACCAGTCCATGTTCAATGCATGAAACATTGCACTCAAAGTTGTTGCACTGGGACAACACTCAGGGATGGGATGGGGAGAGAGGTGGGAGCGGGTTTCAGGATGCAGGACACATGTACACCCATGGCTGAATAATGTTAATGTATGGCAAAAACCATCAGAATATTGTAAAGTAATTAGCCTCCAATTAAAATAAATTCAGTTCAGTTCAGGTCAGTCGCTTAGTCGTGTCTGATTCTCTGCGACCTCATGAATTGCAGCATGCCAGGCCTCCCTGCCTATCACCCACTCTTGGAGTTCACCCAAACTCATGTCCTTCGAGTCAGTGATGTCATCCAGCCATCTCATCCTCTGTCATTCCCTTTTCCTCCTGCCCCCAACCCCTCCTAGCATCAAGGTCTTTTCCAATGAGTCAACTCTTTGCATGAGGTGGCCAAAGTATTGGAGTTTCAGCCTCAGCATCAGTCCTTTAAATGAACAATCAGAACTGGTCTCCTTTAGGATGGTTTGGTTGGATCTCCTTGAAACCCAAGAGACTATCAAGAGTCTTCTCCAACATCACAGTTCAAAAGCATCAATTCTTCGGCACTCAGCTTTCTTCACAGTCTATCTCTCACATCAATACATGAACACTAGAAAAACCATAGTCTTGACTAGACAGACTTTTGTTGGGAAAGAAATGTCTCTGCTTTTGAATATGCTATCTAGGTTGGTCATAACCTTTATCCCAAGGAGTAAGAGTCTTTTAATTTCATGGTGGCAGTCACCATCTGCAGTGATTTTGAAGCTCCCCAAAAATAAAGTCTGACACTGTTTCCACTGTTTCCCCATCTATTTCCCATGAAGTGATGGGACCAAATGCCATGATCTTCGTTTTTTGAATTTTGAGCTTTAAGCCAACTTATTCACTCTCCTCTTTCACTTTCATCAAGAGGGTTTTTAGTTCGTCTTCAATTTCTGCCATAAGAGTGGTGTCGTCTGCATATCTGAGGTTATTGATATTTCTCCTGGCAATCTTGATCCCATCTTGTGCTTCTTCCAGCCCTGCCCAGTACATCCAGTTTCACATGATGTACACTGCATAGAAGTTAAATAAGCAGGGTGACAATATACAGCCTTGAGGTACTCCTTTTCCGATTAGGAACCAGTCTGTTGTTCCATGTCCTGTTCTAACTGTTGTTTCCTGACCTGCATATAGGTTTCTCAAGAGACTGGTCAGGTGTTCTGGTATTCCTATCTCTTTCAGAATTTTCCACAGTTTATTGTGATCCACACAGTTAAAGGATTTGGCATAGTCAATAAAGCAGAAATAGATGTTTTTTTGGAACTCTCTTGCTTTTTCAATGATCCAGCAGATGTTGGCAATTTGATCTCTGGTTCCTCTGCCTTTTCTAAAACCACCCTGAACATCTGGAAGTTCATGGTTCACCTATTGCTGAAGCCTGGCTTGGAGAATTTTGAGGATTAATTTATTAGTGTGTGAAAAGGGACAAAATAAATTAATTAATTAAAAAAAATTTTTAAAGAAAAAAAAAGTTTTTGGCCTGTGCCAATCACAGGGTTGGTTATTTTTAAAACTTTTTAAAATAGCTTTTTTTTTAAATGGCAAGAGTGAACTTCAACATTCTAGGAATCAGCAAACTAAAATGGACTGGAATGGGTGAATTTAACTCAGATGACCACTATATCTACTACTGCAGGCAGGAATCCCTTAGAAGAAATGGAGTAGCCATCATGGTTAACAAAACAGTCTGAAATGCATTACCTGGATGCTATCTCAAAAACAACAGAATGATCTCTATTCTTTTCCAAGGCAAACCATTCAATATAACAGTAATCCAAGCCCATGCCCCAATCAGTAACACTGAAGAAGCTGAAGTTGAATGGTTCTATGAAGATCTACAAGACCTTTTAGAACTAACACCCAAAAAAGTTGTCCTTTTCATTATAGGGGACTGGAATGCAAAAGTAGGAAGTCAAGAAACACCTGGAGTAACAGGTAAATTTGGCCTTGGAGTATGGAATGAAGCTGGACGAAGACTTATAGAGTTGTGCCAAGAAAATGCACTGGTCATAGCAAACACCCTTTTCCAACAACACAAGAGAAGACTCTACACATGAACATCACCAGATGGTCAACACCGAAATCAGATTGATAATATTCTTTGCAGCCAAAGATGGAAAAACTCTATACAGTCAACAAAAACAAGGCCAGGAGCTGACTGTGGCTCATATCATGAACTCCTTATTGCCAAATTCAGACTTAAATTGAAGAAAGTAGGGAAAACCACTAGACCATTCAGGTATGACCTAAATCTGGCTCTAGGTGAGTGATCACAGCATTGTCATTATGTTAGTTGTGAAGATGTTTTTTGTACAGTTCTTCTGTGTATTCTTGCCTCCTCTTCTTAACATCTTCTGCTTCTGTTAGGTCCATACCATTTGTGTCCTTTAAATGTTCCCTTGGTTCTCTAATTTTCTTGAGGAGATCTCTAGCCTTTCCTATTCTGTTGTTTTCCTCTATTTCTTTGCATTGATAGCTTAGGAAGGCTTTCTTTTCTCTCCTTGCTATTCTTTGGAACTCTTCATTCAGCTGCTCATATGTTTCCTTTTCTCTTTTGCTTTTGGCTTCTCTTCTTTTTACAGCTATTTGTAAGGCCTCCCCAGACAACCATTTTGCTTTTTTGCATTTCTTTTCCATGGGGATGGCCTTGATCCCTGTCTCCTGTACAATGTCCCGAACCTCCGTCCATAGTTCATCAGGCACTCTATCAGATCTAGTCCCTTAAGTCTATTTCTCACTTCCAGTGTAAAATCATAAGGAATTTGATTTAGGTCATACCTGAATGGTCTAGTGGTGGCGTCCGCAAGGAGCTACCCCACACCCGAGGTCCGGGTGGAGGCCAAGAGGAGCAACTCCACGTTCAAGGTAAGGAGGGGCTGCTATGAAGAGATACCCCTCCTCCAAGGTAAGGAGCAGTGGCTGTGCTTTGCTGGAGCAGCCTTGAAGAATACCCCACGTCCAAGGTAAAAGAAACCCAAGTAAGACGGTAGGTGTTCGAGAGTCATAAGAAGGCAGATACAAAAACCATAATCATAGAAATCTAGTCAATCTAATCACACGGACCACAGCCTTGTCTAATTCAATGAAACTAAGCCATGCCATGTGGGGCCACCAAAGATGGGTGGTTCATGGTGGAGAGGTCTAACAGAATGTGGTCCACTGAAGAAGGAAATGGAAAACCAATTGAGTATTCTTGCCTTGAGAACCCCATGAACAGTATGAAATTAATAGCATAAATCAGTACAAATGGTGCTTTTAATAAAATAAAAATAATTAAATGGTTAAAAAAATCTAAAATCTTCTTGTAAGGGTTTAATGTCATTTTATTGGGGTTTATTGTTTAGCAACTGCAAAAACATTACTCAGGATTTAGTTTAGTTAACTAGAATATTTTTGCAATAAAAATGTAGGGTATATCTACTACACACCTTTTTTTTAAAAAAATTATTATTAAAATATCTTTTAAAAATAATTTTATTTCCTAAACTATAGTATTTTTTTTGATTAGTTACTTATGTGAGAAAATTTTCTCTATAAAGAACACAAGCTTGTATTGCAATAATAATGAATGTGAATTTTACTTTTTGTCTATTTCTGTTTTCAATTTTACTGTAATATTAAAATCTATATGATTAAATCATGATCATTTTCTCTAACATCCCCATGATACTTTCTACTTATACACATGGTATGTGCATGTCCTGACCACTGCTAAAATGTGACACATTTACAGCCCAAGTTCAACAATGAGAAAGAAATATACATTTTAAAATCATGATTTTATTTAAATTATAGTTTTAAAATAGATAGATAAATAGATAGATAGATATAGATATCTCTGTCTAGTCAAAGCTATGGTTTTTCCAGTAGTCATGATGTATTTGAGAACTGGGCCATAAAGAAAGCTGAATGCCAAAGTATTGATGACTTTGAATTGTGATGCTAGAGAAGACTCTTGAGAGTCCATTGAACTTTAAGAGGATCAAATCAGTTAATCCTTAAAGGAATATAACCCTGAATATTCATTGGAAGGACTGATGCTGAAGCTGAAGCTCCAACACTTACCACCTGTGCTAAGATCTGACTCCTTGGAAAAGATTCTGATGCTGGGAAAGATTGAAGACAAAAGAAGAAGAGCGTGGCAGAGGATGAAATGATTAGATAGCATCACCAACTCAATGGACATGAACCTGAGCAAATTCCATGAGATAGTGAAGGATAGGGAAACCTGGTGTGCTGCAGTCCAAGGGGTGGCAAAAAATCAGACATGACTTAGCAACTGAACAACAAAAACAAATATATATATGTACTTCATGCTCACTTGTTTTAATAATATGCAGTTATGTTTCTTTGTACATAAGCTACTTTTTACTTTATTATATTGTCTTCAGAAGTAATATTCATCTAGGTATTGTTGGTTTCACCATATTGATAGCAATGCTATTGGCCAAAAATGCCTGTGGAATTTGCTTGGGCCCATGTTATTGATACTTGTGGCAAAGCTCTACAGGTATTCTCTCTCCCTGAAGCCAATGTTGTAGCTGGACTAGCCCTTGTGTTTCTTATTATGATTGTAAGTCAAATCTCAACCATAACCACCAAGTCTCTGAAAAATCAAGATTACCCATATCTTGGAGGGACCATGGCATTCCCAAGTGCCACACAGAGAGGCTGCTGTGGAGAGGGGCTTCCCTGGTGGCTCAGTGGTAAAAAATATGCCTGCCAAAGCAGGAAAGGTGGGTTAGATCCCTGGATTAGGAAGATCCTCTGGAGAAAGAAATGTGAAGCCTCTCCAGTATTCTTGTGTGGGAAATCCCACAGGCAGAGAAGCCTGATGGGTTACAGTCCATGGGGTCACAAAAGAGTCTGGCATGACTTAGCCACTAAACAACACTAAAAATACATATGTCATTTTTTTTTTCTAGTATGGTGGTACATTATTTTTCATTTTTAAGCCTGTTTGTATTTCATCCTATCTCATTCCAGCAAAATTATAACACGTAGCATATAGTATATACTTCATAAACACTAATTTGTTTCCTCTTAATGTTTTCTAGATATTGTTCAAAGATAAATTCAATGCAACAGTCAAATAAAATTCCAGTGGGGTTTTATGGATAAGCAGTAAAAAGTGATTCTGAAATTAAATGTGAGAACAAAATGCTATACATTAGTTCAGTTCAGTTCAGTTGCTCAGTCGTGTCCAACTCTTTGCGACCCCATGAATCACAGCATGCCAAGCCTCTTTGTCCATCACTAACTCCCGGAGTTTACCCAAACTCATGTTCATTGAGACAGTGATGCCATCCAGCCATCTCATCCTCTGTCCATTGTATATTCTTACTGCCTGTGCAGTAGATTAAATGATCATAGCTCTTTGTTCTCTATTCTCTTCTGTTGATTGATGTGTCTGTTGGGCCAGAACCATACTATTTTGATTACTGAAGCTTTATAATATAGTTGGAAGTCAAGAAGTGTGATATCTCTAGCTCTGTACTTCATTCTCAAGATCGTTTTGACTGTTTGTTTCTTTTATGCTTCCATACAAGTTTTTAAATTATTTGCTTTAATTCTGTGAAAAGATGCTCTTGGTATTTTTGTAAGGATTGAATTGAATCTGTAGACTACCTTGGATAATATGACTGCTTTAATTATATTAATTCTTCAGTCCATGAACATGGTATATCTCTCCACTCTTGTGTCATCTTTGATTCTTTCATCAGTGCCTTATAGTTTTCTGAGTACAGGTTTTCACCTCCTTAGATATGTATATCCATAAATATTTTATTCTTTTTGTTGCAGTGGCAAATGAGATTGTTTCTTCAATTCTGTATATATTAATTTTGTATCCTGCAACTTTGCCAGATTCATTGATAAACTAGGAGTTTTCTGTTGGTTTCTTCAAAATTTTCTATATTTAGTATCATATCAACCTAATCTTTTTCCTCAGCTTAAGTGAAATGTTTTCAGTTTTTGTCTTTGAGTATGATGTTAGCTGTGGCTTCTCATATATAGTCTTTACTATGTTGAGGTATGTTTCCATGGAGCTATCCCACATTGAAGGTCAGGAAGGGTGGTGGTGAGGAGATACCCCTCATCCAAGGTAAGGAGCAGTGGCTGTGTTTTGCTGGAGCAGCCGTGAAGAGATACCCCATGCCCAAGTTAAGAGAAACCCAAGTAAGATGGTAGGTGTTGCAAGAGGGCATCAGAGGGCAGACACACTAAAACCATACTCACAGAAAACTAATCACAATCTAATCACACTAGGACCACAGCTCATCTAACTCAATGAAATGAAGCCATGCCCACGGGGCAACCCAAGACAGGCGGGTCAGGGTGGAGAGGTCTGACAGAATGTGGTCTACTGGAGAAGGGAGTGGCAAACCATTTCAGTATTCTTGCCTTGAGAACCCCATGAAGAGTATGAAAAGGCAAAATAATAAGATACTGAAAGAGGAACTCTCCAGGTCAGTAGGTGCCCAATATGCTACTGGAGATCAGTAGATAAATTTCTCCAGAAAGAATGAAGGGGTGGAGCCAAACCAAAAACAATACCCAGCTGTGAATGTGACTGACAATAGAAGCAAGGTCTGATGCTATAAGAGCAATGTTGCATAGGAACCTGGAATGTCAGGTCCGTGAATCAAGGCAAATTGGAAGTGGTCAAACAAGAGTGGCAAGAGCGAACGTTGACATTCTAGGAATCAGTGAACTAAAATGGACTGGAATGGGTGAATTTAACTCAGATGACCATTATATCTACTACTGCAGGCAGGAATCCCTCAGAAGAAATGGAGTAGTCATCATGGTCAACAAGAGTCTGAAATGCAGTACTTGGATGCAGTCTCATAAACGAAAGAATGATCTCTGTTCGTTTCCAAGGCAAACCATTCAATATCATGGTAATCCAAGTCTATGCCCCAACCATTAAAGCTGAAGAAGCTGAATTTGAACAGTTCTATGAAGACCTACAAGACCATTCAGAACTAACACCCCCCAAAAATATCCTTTTCATTATAGGGGACTGGAATGCAAAAGTAGGAAGTCAAGAAACACCTGGAGTAACAGGCAAATTTGTCCTTGGAATACAGAATGAAGCAGGGCAAAGACTAATAGAGTTTTGCCAAGAAAATGCACTGGTCATAGCAAACACCCTCTTAGAACAACACAAGAGAAGACTCTACACATGGACATCACCAGATGGTCAACACAAAAATCAGATTGATAATATCCTTTGCAGCCAAACATGGAGAAGCTCTATACAGTCAACAAACATAAGACTGGAAGCAGACTGTGGCTCAGATCATGAACACCTTGTTACCAAATTCAGACTCAAATTGAAGAAAGTAGGGAAAACTGCTAAACCATTTAGGTATGACCTAAATAAAATCCCTTATGATTATAAAGTGGAAGTGAGAAATAGATTTAAGGGCCTAGATCTGATAGATAGAGTGCCTGATGAACTATGGATGGAGGTTCATTACATTGTACAGGAGACAGGTATCAAGACCATCCCCATGGAAAAGAAATGCAAAAAAGCAAAATGGTTGTCTGGGGAGGCCTTACAAATAGTTTTGAAAAGAAGAGAAGCGAAAAGCAAAGGAGAAGAGGAAAGATATAAGCATCTGAATGCAGAGTTTCAAAGAATAGTAAGAAGAGATAAGAAAGCCTTCTTCAGCAATCAATGCAAAGAAATAGAAAAAAAAAAAAAAAAACAGAATGGGAAGACTAGAGATTTCTTCAAGAAAATTAGAGATACCAAGGGAATATTTCATGCAAAGATGGACTCGGTAAAGGGCAGAAATTGTATGGACCAAACAGAAGTAGAAGCTATTAAGAAGAGGTGGCAAGAATACACGGAAAAACTGTATAAAAAAGATCTTCACGACTCACATAATCACAATGGTGTGATCACTCATCTAGAGCCAGACATCCTGGAATGTGAAGTCAAGTGGGCCCTAGAAAACATCACTACAAACAAAGCTAGTGGAGGTGATGGAATTCCAGGTGAGCTGTTTCAAATCCCGAAAGATGATGCTGTGAAAATACTGCACTCAATATGCCAGCAAATTTGGAAAACTCAGCAGTGGCCACAGGACTGGAAAAGGTCAATTTTCATTCCAATCCCAAAGAAAGGCAATGCCAAAGAATGCCCAAACTACTGTACAATTGCATTCATCTCACATGCTAGTAAAGTAATGCTCAAAATTCTCCAAGCCAGGTTTCAGAATATGTGAACTGTGAACTTCCTGATGTTCACCCTGGTTTTAGAAAACGCAGAGGAACCAGAGAAAAAATTGCCAACATCTGCTGGATCATGGAAAAAGCAAGAGAGTTCCAGAAAAAACATCTTTTTTTGGATGCCAAAGCCTTTGACTGTGTGGATCACAATAAACTGTGGAAAATTCCGAGAGAGATGGGAATACCAGACCACCTGACCTGCCTCTTGAGAAATCTGTATGCAGGTCAGGAAGCAACAGTTAGAACTGGACATGGATCAACAGACTGGTTCCAAATAGGAAAAGGAGGACGTCAAGGCTGTATATTGTCACCCTGCTTATTTAACTTATATGCAGAGTACATCATGAGAAACGCTGGATTGGAAGAAACACAAGATGGAATCAAGATTGCCGGGAGAAATATCAATAATCTCAGATATGCAGATGACAATACTCTTATGGCAGAAAGTGAAGAGAAACTAAAAAGCCTCTTGATGAAAGTGAAAGAGGAGAGTGAATAAGTTGGCTTAAAGCTCAACATTTGGAAAACGAAGATCATGGCATTTGGCCCCATCACTTCATGGGAAATAGATGGGGAAACAGTGGAAACAGTGTCAGACTTTATTTTTTTGGGCTCTCAAATCACTGCAGATGGTGACTGCAGCCATGAAATTAAGATGCTTACTCCTTGGAAGAATAGTTATGACCAACCTAGATTGCATATTCAAAAGCAGAGATATTACTCTGCTGACTAAGGTCCGTCTAGTCAAGGCTATGGTTTTTCTTCCTGTGGTCATATATGGATGTGAGAGTTGGACTGTGAAGAAGGCTGAGCGCCGAAGAATTGTTGCATTTGAACTGTGGTGTTGGAGAAGATCTTGAGAGTCCCTTGGACTTCAAGGAGATCCAACCAATCCATTCTGAAGGAGATCAGCCATGGGATTTCTTTCGAGGGAATGGTGCTAAAGCTGAAACTCCAGTACTTTGGCCACCTCATGTGAAGTGTTGACTCATTGGAAAAGAATCTGATGCTGGGAGGGATTGGGGACAAGAGGAGAAGGGGACAACAGAGAATGAGATGGCTGGATGGCATCACTGACCCGATGGACATTAGTTTGAGTGAAACCCTGAGTTGGTGATGGACAGGGAGGGCTGGCGTGCTGCGATTCACGGGGTCGCAAAGAGTCGGACACAACTGAGTGACTGAACTGAACTGATGTTTCCATGATGCCCAAATTCTGGATAGTTTTTGACAGAAATGGTTGTTGAATATTGTCAGGAGCTTTTTCTGCTTGAGATGATTATTTGGCTTTACTTTTGTTTTTGATAATGTGGTGTATCACATTGATAGATTTGAAGATACTGAAAAAGCCTTGCATTATTGGAATAAATCACACTTCATCATGGTATATGATCCTTGTAATGCATTGTTGGATTTAATTTGCTAATATGTTGTTGAATATTTTACATCTACATTCATTCCAGGAAATTGATTTGTCAGTTTATTTTTGTGTGTGTGAGATCTTTGATTTTGCTTTCAGGAGAACACCAGTCTTATATAATGAGTTTTGAGCCAATGCTTCTTTGCAAGATTTGAAATAGCTTGAGAATTTGTTTTAACTCACCTCTAAATATTTGGTAGAATTCACTTCTGAAGCTATCTCATCCTGGATATTGGTATGTGAGGAAATTTTGGCTACTGATTCAACTTCTTTTCTGTCAATTGGTCTATTCATATTTTCTGTTTCTTGTGGTTCAATCTTGAGAGATTGTACATTTCTCAGATTTTGTCCCTTTCTTCTAGGTTATCCATTTTACTGTTGTATAGTGGCTCTTAGGCTCCTTTGTGTTTCTGTGGTGTTAGCTGTAACTTCTCGTTTTTAAATTTCTAATTTTATTGACTTGGACTGATATTTTTTTCCCTTGATGAGGCTAGCCAATAATTTATCAATGTTGTTTCTCCTTTCAAGGAATCAAATCCTTTATTTCATTGAAGTATTGTTGATTTACAATGATGTGTTAATATCTGTTATTCAGAAAAGTTAGTTAGCTGTACATATACATATATTCTTTTAAAAACTATTTTCCACTATGGTTTACCATAAGATTTTGAACATAATTCTCTGTACTATATAGTAGGACCTGTTCTTTTTTCTATGTACTACATAATCTCCTTTTGCCTTGGCAACCACAAAGCTACTCTCTGTGAGTCTGTTTTTCATTTTCTAGATGGGTTCATTTCTGTCATATTTTATATTCTACATAAGTGGTATCATATGGCATTTGTCTTTCTCTTTCTGACTTCAATTAGTGTGATAATATCTACTTGCTCCATGCTACTGTAAATGTCATTATTTCGTTATTTTTCATTATTTTTATGGCTAAGTAATACACCCTGCTTATTTAACTTATATGCAGAGTGCCTCATGAGAAATGCTGGGCTGGATAAAGCACAAGCTGGAATCAAGATAGCCGGGAGAAATATCAATAACCTCAGATATGCAGATGACACCACCCTTATGGAAGAAAATGAAGAGGAACAAAAAGCCTCTTGATGAAAGTGAAAGACGAGAGTGAAATAGCTGCCTTAAGCTCAACATTCAGAAAACGAAGATCATGGAATCCAGTCCCATCACTTCATGGGAAATAGATGGGGAAACAGTGGAAACAGTGTCAGACTTTATTTTGGGGGGCTCCAAAATCACTGCAGATGGTGATTGCAGCCATGAAATTAAAAGACACTTACTCCTTGGACAAAAAGTTATGACCAACCTAGATAACATATTCAAAAGCAGAGACATTACTTTGCAACTAGAGTCCATCTAGCCAAGGCTATGGTTTTACCAGTAGTCATGTATGGATGTGAGAGTTGGACTGTGAAGAAGGCTGAGTGCCAAAGAATTGATGCTTTTGAAGTGTGGTGTTGGAGAAGACTCTTGAGAATCCCTTGGACTGCAAGGACATCCAACCAATCCATTCTGAAGGACATCAGCCCTGGGATTTCTTTGGAAGGGATGATGCTGAAGCTGAAACTCCAGTACTTTGGTCATCTCATGCAAAGAGTTGACTCATTGGAGAAGACTTTGATGCTGGGAGGGATTGGGGGCAGGAGAAGAAGGGGACAACAGAGGATGGGATGGCTGGATGGCATCACTGACTCGATGGATGCGAGTCTGAGTGAACTCCGGGTGATGAACATGGAGACCTGGCGTGCTGCAATTCATCAGTTGGCAAAGAGTTGGACACGACTGAGTGACTAAACTGAACTGAATATTCATTGTTACTTTATTACTAATAATTATTGCATTATTTTATGCCTGAATAATATTCCATTGTATATATGTACCACATGTTCTTCCTTTCCTCTGTCAATGGATATTTGAGTTGATTCAATATCTTGGCTCCTATAAATAGTGCTGCTGTTGAACTTTGGGGTGCATGTACTTTTTAAATTATGGTTTCCTCCAGATATATGACCAGTAGTTGGATTGTTGGTTCATGTGCAGTTCTACTTTGAGGTTTTAAAGGAATTTCCATACTGTTCTCCACAGTGGTTGTACAAAATTACATTCCCACCAACAGTATAGTAGGGTTCCCCTTTCTCCACACCATCTCCAGCATTTGTTCTTTGTGGAGATTTTAATGTTAACCATTTTGCTCAGTGTGAAGTGCTACCTTATTGTAGATTGAATCTGTATTTCTCTAATAATTGGCAATGCTGAACATCTTTTCATGTGCCTGTTGGCCACTGTATGTCTTCTTAAAGAAAAGTCTATTTAGGTCTTTTGCCCATTTCCATTAGATTCTTTGGGTTTGTTGTTGTTGTTGTTTTGTATGAACTGTTTTTATATTTGAGAAATTAAGCCCTTGTCAGCTACTTCATTACCAAATATTTCTTTCATCCATGTCTATTTGTTTAGTTGAAGGTTTTCTCTGCTAGGCAAATGTTTGTAATTTTAATTCAGTTCCACTTATTTATTTTTGTTTTTATTTCTATTATATTCGGAGGTTGATCTGAAAAAAACAAACTTTTTAACATTATGTCAGAGATTGTTTTGCCTATGATCTCTTCTAGGAGTGTTATGGTGTCATGTCAAAGAAGTAAGTCTTAGTTTCATTGATCTTTTCTATAGTGTCTTAGTGTCTTATTTATTTGTACTCTTATCTTTATGATGTTTGTCCAACTATCTTTGGGTTTTGTTGTTGTTGTCTTTTTCTTTTTTTCTTTTTACTAGTCTCTTTAGGTCTGTTTCTTTTTGCTAGTTTCTTTAGGTTTGAGGTTCAGTTGCTTACTTGAGAACTCTCTTATTTTCTGAGCTAAGGTTGTAAGGCTAAGATTTCTCTTAGAAAGGCTTTTTCAGTGTTCTCTATGTTGTGAATCATTATGGATTCATTTGCATCTGTCTCCCAGTATTTTTTATTTTATTTTTCTCTTCCTCAGTGGTCCATTGGTTGTTTAGTTGTTTTTTTGTTTAACCTAGATGTGTTTGTGCTTTCTGCAGTTTTTTTTTTTTTTTTTCTTGTAGTTGATTTTAAGTCTCGGAGCTCTGAAGTCAGAAAAGATGCTTCACATGTAATTTTCTTTGATTAAATGAAAATTGTTTTGTAGCCTATCATATGATCTATCATGGAGAATGTCCATTTGTACTTCATAAGAATATGCATTCTGTTGCTTTTGGATGGAATGTTCTACATATACATATATTAAATCCATAAAATCTAATGTGTTCTTAAAGACGAATTTTTTAATTGATTTTCTGTCTAGATGATCTATCTGTTGACATAAGTCAGGTATTTAGTTCAGTTCAGTCACTCAGTCGTGTCTGACTCTCTGCAACCCAATGAATTGCAGCACGCCAAGCTTCCCTGTCCATCAACAACACCTGGAGTTCACCTAAATTCATGTCCATCGAGTTGGTGATGCCATCCAGCCATCCCCTCCTCTGTCGTCCCCTTCTCCTCTTGCCCAAATCCCTCCCAGCATCAAGGTCTTTTCAAATGAGTCAACTCTTCACATGATGTGGCCGAAGTATTGGAGTTTCAGCTTCAGCATTAGTCCTTCCAATGAACACCCAGGACTGATCTTTAGAATGGACTGGTTGGATCTCCTTGCAGTACAAGGGACTCTCAAGAGTCTTCTACAATACGACAGTTCAAAAACATCAATTCTTCGGCACTCACCTTTCTTCACAGACCAACTCTCACATCCATGCATGACCACTGGAAAAACCATAGCCTTGACTAGACGGACCTTTGTTGGTGGACTTTTGTTGGCAAAGTAATATCTCTGCTTTTTAATATTCTGCCTAGGTTGGTCATTATTTTCCTTCCAAGGAGTAAGTGTCTTTTAATTTCATGGCTACAATCACCATCAGCAGTGATTTTGGAATCCAAAAAAATAAAGTCTGGCACTGTTTCCACTATTTCCCCATCTATTTCCCATGAATTGATGGGACCAGATGCCATGATCTTCGTTTTCTGAATGTTGAGCTTTAAGCCAACTTTTTCACTCTCCCCTTTCACTTTCATCAAGAAGTTTTTTAGTTTCTCTTTACTTTCTGCCATAAGGGTGGTGTCATGTGCATATCTGAGATTATTGATATTTCTCCTGGCAATCTTGATTCCAGCTTGTGTTTCTTCCAGCTCAGCATTTCTCGTGATGTACTCTGCATATAAGTTAATTAGGCAGGGTAACAGTATTCAGCCTTGATGTACTCCTATTTGCACAATTGCACTCATCTCATACACTCATAAAGTAATGCTCAAAATTCTCCAAGTCAGGTATTAAAGCCTCCTAATATTAATAGGTTGTTGTAAATATCTCCCATTTTATCTGCTAATATTTACATTGTGTATTTAATTCTCTTATTTTAGCTATGTACATATTTATAATGGTTTTATCTTCTTCTTGGATAGGTCCCTTGGTGATAATATAATGTACATGTATATATATAATATCTATACATTATATATATACATGTATTTATATATACAGTAACATATATATATGAGCAATTTTATAAAATCACATATATATATATATATATATATATATATATATATATATATATAAGTACTAATTGCCTTTCACTGTCTGACATATTTCACTTACCATAATACTTTCAAGGCATATCCATGTTGTCTTAAATGGCAAGATTTTATTCTTTTTTATGTCTAAGGGGTATTTCAATGAAAATATACATCAGATTGTCTTTATCTATTCATCCATATATGGACACTTACGTTGTCTCCATGTCTTTTCCATTATAAATAATGTTACAATAGACATGGACGTGCATATATCTTTTTGAATTAGTGTTTTCAGATTCTTCAGATAAATAGCCAGAGGTGGTAATTCCATTTTTTTTTAATTTTTTTGAGGATTTTCCAAATTCTTTTTCATAGTAGATGCCTCAATTACACTCCTACCAACAGTGTACAAATTTCTCATTTTCTCCATATCCTCTGTAACATTTGTCATTTATTGTCCTTTTGAT
This sequence comes from Budorcas taxicolor, assembly GCF_023091745.1. Classification (NCBI taxonomy): domain Eukaryota; kingdom Metazoa; phylum Chordata; class Mammalia; order Artiodactyla; family Bovidae; genus Budorcas; species Budorcas taxicolor. Next base: position 2,634,809 of record NC_068924.1, on the reverse strand, counting down.
AATAGCCATTCTAAGAGATGTGCGGTGATTTGTAAATGTGGTTTTGATTTGCATTTTCCTTAGAATAAGTAATGTTGAACATCTTTTTATGTTCAGGTTGGCCATCTGTATGTCTTCTTTGTAAAATGTCTATTCAGATCATCTGCATATTTTTAATAAGACTGCCTATTTTATTGCTGTTGGGTTATATGAGTTCTTTATATATTTTGGATATTAACCTCTTTTCAGGTTTATGGTTTACAAACATTTTCTTCCATGTAGTAGATTACCTTTTCACTTTGATTATGAGTTCTTTTACTGCACAAAGGGTTTTGGTTAAATGTAGTCTCACTTGTTCATTTTTATCTGTGTTTTTCCTAACTCAGAAGACAGATACACAAAAATATTGCTAAATCAATGTCAATGAGATCTGTTTTATTCTAGGAATTTTTAGTTTCAGGTCTTACATTAAGTTTTGAGTTGATGTATACATGTGGCATGAGATAGTAGTCTCCTTCTATTGCATGTGGCAGTCCAGTTTTTCAGTACACTCTATCAAACAACAAAACAAAACAAAAAGACCTCTCTTTCTCCATTGTATGTTCTTTGCTTCTTTGTCATAGATTAGATATTTATATATATGTGAGTATATTTCTAGGCTTTCCACTCTGTCCTGTGGATCTGTGTTTCTATTTTTGTGCTATTATCATGTAATTTTGTAGTAGTTTGACTATTCAGGATCTTCTGTAGTTTCATACATATTTATAATTATTTGTTCTTGTTCTGTGAATCAGGCCATTGGAAGTTTAATAAGGATTGTATTGATTCTATAAAATGATTTGGGTATTATGAACATTTTAACAATACAAGTCCTTCAAAGCATGAGCACAAAATATCTTTCTATTATTGTGTATACTTCAAAATATTTTGTCAATATCTCATACATTTCAATGTACATATCTTTCAGGTCAATAGTTAAACTAATTCCTATATGCTGTAATCTTTTTGATACAATTGAAATTGGGCTTACTTATTTTTTGATAATCAATTTTAGTGCATAGAAACACTTTATGTATTATTTTTTGTATTTATGCATATTATGTATATTTATATATATTATTATGTATATTATTTGATTTATGTATATTAATTTTGTATTCTGTGACTTTGCTGAATAACTCATTAATGCTAACATTTTATGGAGCCTCCCCTTTTTTAAGTTTAGATATGACATCTGCAAATAGTGATGGTTTTACTTCTTTCTTTCTGAATTTGATGCCTTTTATTTCTTTTTTATATTCTGATTATGGTTGTTAGTACTTTTATTTTTTTAAGGATCTTTTACAGATTTTTTCCCCCATATATGTTATTACAGAGTTACTTGTGCTATACAGTAGTTTTTTGTTGATTACCTATTTTATATATAGTACTGCATATATGCTAATACCAGACTCCTAATTTGTTCCCCACCTCCACCACACTACCTTTTGAAAAACAAATTTTTTTTTCAAAGTCTGTTTCTGTTTTGTAAATAAGTTCATTTCTTTCATTTTTAAAATACCACATACAAATAATATCATATGATTTTGTCTTCGCTCAGTATGATAGACTCCAGGTCTATTCACATTGCTGCAAATGGCATTATTTCATTCTTTTTAATGGCTGAGACATATTCTACTGTATTGGTGGACCACATCTTCTTCCCTATTTCTGTCAACATATACTTAAGTTGGCATAATATTCTTGGCTATTGCAAATACAGACGCTATGATCATTGGGGTGCATGTATCTTTTTAAATAATGATATTCTCTGGAGATATGCCCATGCATGGAATGCCTAGATAGTATGGTGTTTTTAGTTTTAGTTTTTAAGAAGCCTCCATACTGTTCTCCATAGTGGATGTTGTTCATTTGCTCAGTCATGTCTGACTCTTTGTGACCTCATGGACGGTAGCACACCATACTTCCCTGTCCTTCATCATCTCCCAGAGCTTGCTCAAACTCATGTCCAGTGAGTAAGTGAAGCCATCCAACCATCTCATCCTCTGTTCCCCTTCTTCTCCTGACTTCAATCATTCCCAACATCAGGGTATTTTCTAATGAGTCAGCTCTTTGCAGTAGGTGGCCAAACTATTGGAGCTTCAGCTTCAGCATTAACCTTTCCAATGTATATTCAAGGTTGATTTCCTTTAGAATTGACTGGTTTGATCTCCTTGCAGTCCAAGGGACTCTCAAGAGTCTTCTCCAATACCACAGTTCAAAAGCATCAATTCTTTAATGGCCAGCCTTCTTTATGGTCCAACTCTCACATCCATACATGACGACTGGAAAAATCTTGGTTTTTACTATTTGGACCTTTGTCAGCAAAGTAATGTCTCTGCTTTTTTAATATGCTGTCGAAGTTTGTCATACCTTTTTTTCCAAGGAGCAAACATCCTTTAATCTCATGGCGGTAGTCACTATCTGCTGTGATTTTGGAGCCCAAGAATAAAGTCTCTCACTGTTTTCATTGTTTTCCCATCTATTTGTCATGAAGAGGTGGAATGGGATGCCATAATCTTAGTTTTTTGAATGCTGAGTTTTAAGCCAGCTTTTTCATGCTCCTCTTTCACTTTCATCAAAAGGTTCTTTAGTTCCTCTTCTTTTTCTGCCATCAGGGTGGTTTCATCTGCATATCTGAGCTTATTCATATTTAACTCGGCAATCTTTATTCCAGCTTGTGCTTCATCCAGCCCAGAATTTTACATGATACACTCTGCACATAATTTAAATAAGCAGGGTGGCTTTATATAAGTACAACTTTGGTGTACTCCTTTCCCAATTTTGAACCAGTCCGTTTTTCCATGTTTGGTTGTAACTGTTGCTTCTTGACCTCCATAGAGGTTTCACAGGAGTCAGGTAAAGTGGTCTGGTACGCCCATATCTTTAAGAATTTTCCATAGTTTGTTGTGATCCATACAAAGACTTTAGTGTAGTCAATGAAGCAGAATTAAAGGTTTTTCTGGTATTCTATTGCTTTTTCTATGATCCATCAGATGTTGGCAATTTGATCTCTGGTTCCTCTGCCTTTTCTAATCCCAGCTTGAACATCTGGAAGTTTTGGTTTACATTTCCACCAATAATGTAGTAGGGTTACCTTTTCTCCACACACTCTCCAGCGTTTTGTGTTTGTAGATATTTTTATAATGCCTTTTGTACTGCTGTGAGATTATATCTAATAGTACCTTCGATTTGCATTTCTCTAATTTTTAATGTTTAGCTTCTGAACACGTGCCCCTTGCCCATCTGTATGTTTTCTTTGGAGAAATGTCTATCTAGATCATCTGTCTTTTTTTTTTTTTTACTATTTGATTGTCTTCTTAAATACAGAACTACATGAGCTGTTTACATATTTTGGAGATTAATCCTCTGTTGATTGATTCATTTTCTCTCATTCTGTAGGTTTTCTTTTCATATTTTTTATGGTTTATTTTGCTGTGAGAAACTTTTAAATTTAATTATGTCCCATTTGTTTATTTTGATTTTTATCATCATTATTCTAGAAGGTGTATCCATAAATGTATTGCTACAAATTATGTGAAAGTGTGTTCTGCATGCTTTCCTCTAAGAGTTTTGTAATATCTGGCATTATATTTAGGTCTTTAATATATTTTGAGTTTATTTTTTATGTATGATGTTATAGAATGTTCTAATTTCATGATTTTGCATATAGCTGTCTAAGTTTCCAAGCACCAGTTACTGAAGAGATTGCCTTTCCTTCATTGTATATTCTTTGCTTTTTTTGCCATAGATCCGCTGACCATAGATACGTGGGTTTTATTCTGGGCTGTCTATCCTGCTCTGTTCAGCTATATTTCTGTTTTTGTTTTTTTTTTTTTTTTCTGCCAGAACCATACTTTTTTGATGACTATGGATTTATAGTGTAGTCTGAAGTCAGGGACCCTGATTTCTTTAGCTCCATTCTCCTCCTCTGCCATGATTGCTTTGGATATTTTGGGTCTTTTGAGATTCCATGCTAATTTTAAATTTCTTGCTCTAATTCTATGAAAATGCCAGAGGTAATTTAATAGGAATTGCATTAAAACTATGTATCACCTTGGGTAGTATAGTCATGTTGACTCTATTGATTCTTCTATTCCAAGAGCATAGTACATCTTTCCATCTGTGTGTGTCATCTCCATGGTCTTTCATCAGTGTCATAGTTTTCAGAGTATAGGTCTTTTGCCTCCTTAGGTAAATGTGTAACTAGGTATTTTATTATTTTTATTAGAGACAGTAAATTTGATTGTTTCTTTAATTTTTCTTTCTGATCTTTTGTTGTTAGTGTATAAAAATGCAACATATTTATATGTATTAATTTTGCATCCTGAAACTTCACTGCATTTATTGATGAGCTCTAGTTTTCTGGTAGCATCTTTAGAATTTTCTGTATGTAGCATCATGTCATTTGCAAAGAGTGACAACTTTATTTCTTATTTCCAATTTGGCATTGTTCTGTTTCTTTTTTTCTCTGTTTGCCATGTCTAGGACTTCCAAAATTATGTTAAATAAAAGTAGTGAGAGTAGACATCTTTGTTTTAGTTTTTCTTCTGGGTTTTTATCTTGTTTCTTTTTTTGGACCATATTTTTGTGTTCTCTCATTTGTCTAACTTTCTGTATTTATGGTATCCTTTCCACAAGCTTCAAGATTGTAGTTCCTCTTGTTTCTTGTCACTTCCCTTTTGTGGGTGAGATTGATCCGAGGCGTTATACATGCTTCTTGGTTGGAAGGACTAGTGCTTGCCAACTTTTGGGTGGAATTGGATTTTTTGCCCTCTAGGGGGAAGGCTGTGACAAGTAGTATACTTAGAAATATCTGTAAGCTCAATATAACTTTAGACAACCTGTTTGTTCATGATTGTGGCTGTGTTCCCATCCTATTGGTTGTTGGGCCTGAAGTGTCCCAGAACTAGAATCTGAAGTCTATTGGATGGGACCAAGTCTTGGAGCCAAAATGTTTACATCTGGGAGAGCTCATGCCAATCCCTAAATCCTGAGATCTCTGTCACCAGTGTCCTTGCCCCAGACACAACTCCCATCTGTCCAAAGGCACTCCAAGGCTCACTGGTAGTTTTGGCCCTGACTTCTACAGAGTCACTGTTTAGTGCTTGGTTCCAGTGCATATGAAACTTTGTGTGTGCTTTCCAAGAGTGGAGTATTTGTTCAATCCTAAGAAGTTCCTCTACTCAAGCCTTCCTGAGCTTCAAAATCAAATGGTCTCAGAACTCCTCTTCTAATTGCTAGACCTCCACTCTAGGTAGCCTGGTGTGGGACTTAGAGCTATTACTCATGTTGGAGAACTTCTGTGATATAATTATTTTCCAGTTTGGGGGTTGCCCACTTGGCAGGTATGGGACTTGATTTTATAGCCGAATTACTCTCCCACCATTTTCTGTGGCTTCTTTGTCTTTAAGTGTAAAATATATTTTTTGTTTGGTTACAGTCTCATTTGTTGATTACTGTTCAGCATTTCATTTTCATTTTGATGTTTTCAATACAGTGGATGAGTTCCAGTTCCTTCTACATCTTGTATGAAAATAAGAGGCTGTTTTTAGTTTGGGTATTGTCTGTATCTCTCCTCACCCTATGTTATCTCCTTAATATGGAGGTGTAACGGTGTGGTGGCCCCTTCAAGCATCATGGATGGCAGCAGTAGTCAGGACTTTTATTATTATGTCAAATAAAAGAGGTGAGAGTGGATATTCTTCCTCTGTTCTTGATCTTAAAGGAAAATTTTCCAGCTTTCCACCATTGAGTATGATGATATCCATTGGTTTATCATGTAAAATCTTTATTACATTGTAATATAGTCTCTCTATACCAATTTTGTTGTCCAATTTGTTGGTATTTAATTGTTCATAGTTATCTCATCAGTTCAGTTTCAGTTCAATTGCTCAGTCATGTCCAAATCTTTGCAGCATGAATCACAGCACACCAGGCCTCCCTGTCCATCACCAACTCACGGAGTTCACTCAAACTCACGTCCATTGAGTTGGTGATGCCTCTGTCATCCCCTTCTCCTCCTGCCCCAAATCCCTCCAAGCATCAGAGTCTTTTCCAATCAGTCAACTATTCGCATGAGGTGGCCAGAGTATTGGAGTTTCAGCTTTAGCACCATTCCTTCCAAAGAACATGCAGGAGTGATCTCCTTTAGAATGGACTGGTTGGATCTCCTTGCAGTTTAAGGGACTCTCAAGAGTCTTCTCCAACACCACAGCTCAAAAGCATCAGTTCTTTGGCGCTCAGCTTTCTTCACAGTCCAACTCTTTGTTGGCAGAGTAATGTCTCTGCTTTTGAATATGCTATCTAGGTTGGTCATAACTTTCCTTCCAAGGAGTAAGCATCTTTTAATTTCATGGCTGTAATCACCATCTGCAGTGATTTTGGACCCCCCCCCCCCCCAAAATAAATTCTGACACTGTTTCCTCTGTTTCTCCATCTGTTTGCCATGAAGTGATGGGACCAGATGCCATGATGTCTTCTGAATGTTGAGCTTTAAGCCAACTTTTTCACTGTCCTCTTTCACTTTCTTCAAGAGGCTTTTTAGTTTCTCTTTACTTTCTGCCATAAGGGTTATGTCATCTGCATATCTGAGGTTATTGATATTTCTCCCAGCAATCTTGATTCCAGCTTGTGCTTCTTCCAGCCCAGCGTTTCTCATGATGTACTCTACATAGAAGTTAAATAAGCAGGATGACAATATACAGCTTTGACGTACTCTTTTTCCTATTTGGAGCCAGTCTGTTGTTCCATGTCCAGTTCTAACTGTTGCTTCCTGACCTGCATACAGATTTCTCAAGAGGCAGGTCAGGTGGTCTGATATTCCCATCTCTTTCAGAATTTTCCACAGTTTATTGTGATCCACACAGTTAAAGGCTTTGGCATAGTCAATAAAGCAGAAATATATGTTTTTCTGGAACTGTCTTGCTTTTTCGATGATCCAGCGGATGTTGGCAATTTGATCTCTGGTTCCTCTGCCTTTTCTAAAACCAACTTGAACATCGGGAAGTTCATGGTTCACATATTGCTGAAGCCTGGCTTGGAGAATTTTGAAAATTACTTTACTAGTGTGTGATGGTCTTTTTATTGCTGTGTTGTGTTGTAATTTCTTCCCTTTCTTGTCTGATTCTATTTATTTAAATCCTCGTTTTTGTTGTGCTCGTTTTTGTAATTTTATTGATCTTTTTCATTACTTCTCTAGCCTCCAGTTTATTTATTTATGCTTTGGTTTTTATTATTTCCTTCTTCCTATTAAATTTTCACTATGTACTTTTTTATAGCTATTTTATGTGTAAAGTTATATTATTTTGGGGACATTTTATTATTTTTTTGAGGTTAACCTGTCCTGCTATAATCTTCCCTCTCAGAATCAACTTTGCTGCATCTCATAGATTTTAGTATGTTGTATTTGTTTTTGTTCCCTTCTACATGCTTTTCATTTTTCCTCTTTTTTGATGACACATTACTTGTTTGGTAACATATTTTTTGTTGCTTTTTCTTGTGATTGATTTCTAGTTTCATGCCATTGTGATTGGTAAAGATGCTTGCTGTTATTTCAGTCTCCTTTATTTTACTGAGAGTTGTTTTGTGACTAACATGTAATGTTTCTTGGATAATGATCCATGAGCCCTTGAAAGATAAATGTGTATTCTGATGCCTTCAGATGGGATATTCTAAAAATGACAATTAACTCTAAATATCTAATCTGAAATGGCATTTCTTATTAAATTACTGTAGGAATGATCTACCATTGATAAAAATGAGGTTTTAAAGTTTCCTACTATTACTGTGTTGTTTTAAATTTATCCTTTTAAGTCCATTAAAATTTTCTTTATACACTTTGGTGCTCCTACATTGAGTGCATTTGTGAAAGTATATCTTCTTACTGAATTGATTTCTTTATCATTATGCAATTTCCTGACATCTTTTGTTTGAAAAAATTATTCTTGACAGGGAGTGTCTCTGTTCCCAGGGTGTTTCCCTACTTGTCCCTGCCTCCCCAGCACATGCTTCAAGATTAGTAAGTGGGTCCTCATTCATTTGTTATCCCTGTGCTTTTAAACATGGTGTTTTCATGTTGTTTTATGGGTTAACTGAGTCTGCACACGGTTCTATTAAAAGTGGAGGATTTGTTTCCTGAAACTCTATGAAAGTGAAAGTCGCTCAGTCATTTCTGACTCTTTGTGACCCTATGGACTATACAGTCCATGGAATTCTTCAGGCCAGAATACTGGAGTGGATAGCCTTTTGCTTCTCCAGGGGAATTCACCCAACCCAGGGATCAAACCCAGGTCTCCTGCATTGCAGATGGGTTCTTTACCAACTGAGCCACAAGGGAAGCCCAAGAATACTGGAGTGAGTATCCTTTCCCTTCTTCAGCATATCTTCCTGACACAGGAATCAAACCAGGGTCTCCTGCATTGCAGGTGAATTATTTATCAACTGAGCTATGAGGGAAGCCTTCAAACTCTGTAGTTTTTCTGAATATATTTCTTATTGGGTTTCAAAGACATGTGTTTATGAGGGGGTCATCTTTCTGGTGCAGGATCCAAGATGTGGGGTATCTGATTTGGAGGTTAACTCATTTGCTCCCCAGGGAATATAACTGTACCTTTGTAATCCTTCCTATATGAGGGTTACCATGGACAGAGTGTTGATTTTCCTTTGGTAAGTCCATCTCTCTGCTCTTCTAACCACCAAGATACTGTCCTTTTTTGTTTTGTTGTGAAGACACTGCTTATCCTGATTTCAGATCAATTTCAGGAGAATTAATCCATATGTAGTAATAGAGTTGTTGTGTCTGTGGGAGGAGGTAAGTTCAGAATCTTTCTAAGCCATCCTCTTGAATCTTATCTCAACATATTCCTTTTTAAAGAAATTTACTCCATGGCTTACTTCCAAAAACTCAAATGATAGTTGTTCTTACAGAAATTTATTTTTACCTTATTACCCCCACTTGACATGGGACTTCAATGACATCCCCCTCAAAATTCAAGTAAGTTATTTTGTGGATATCAACAAACTTATCTAAACATTATATAGAAAGGCAAAAGATTCAGAATTACCAACACAATGTTGAAGTAGAAGAACAAATTGGAGAACTAGCACTACTTGTGCTACTATAAAACTACAGTATATCATAACAAAATATGAAAAATTCTTAAACAGATAGGAGAAATATCAATAATATCAGATATGCAGATGATACCACTGTAATGGAAGAAAGTGAAGAGGAACTAAAGAACCTCTTTATTTGAGTGAAAGGAAAGAGTGAAAAGGCTAGCCAAAACTCAATATTTAAAATAAATAACTAACTAACTAAGATCATGGCATCTGGTATCATAACTTTAGGACAAATAGAAGGGGGAAAGGTGGAAGCAGTGACAGATTTCCTCTTCTTGGGCTCTAAAATCACTGTGGATGGTGACTGTAATAATCAAAGTAGAATATGATTGCTTCTTAGAAGAAAAGCTATGATAAATCTAGACGGCGTGTTGAAAAGCAAAAACATCATTTTGACAACAAAAGTCCATATAATCAAAGGAATGGTCTTTCCAGTAGTCACATATGGATGTCAGAGTTGGGCCATAAAGAAGGCTGAACACTGAAGAATTGATGCTTTCAAATTGTGGTGCTGGAGAAGATTCTTGAGAGTCCCTTGGACTGCAAGAAGATCAAACCAGTCAATCCTAAAGGAAATCAATCCTGAATACCCATTGGAAGGGCTGATGCTGAAGCTGAAGTTCCAATACTTTGGCCACCTGATGTGAGGGACTGACTCATCAAGGAAAGACCCTGATCTTTGGAAATGTTTAAGGCAGAAGGAGAGGAGGGAGACAGAGGATGAGGTAGTTGGATGGCATCACCAGTCCAATGGACATGAATTTGGGGAAACTTCAGGAGATGGTGAGGGACAGGAAAGCTTGGTGTGCTGCAATCCATGGGGTCGCAGAGTTAGACATGACTTAGCAACTGAACAACGAAAACAATTCAAGATAGTTGATACTGGCCCAAAAAAGAACAGAATAGAATGACAAGAAATAGACTCTCTAAACATGGGTGTTCATTGGAGGGCCTGATGTTAAAGCTGAAACTTCAATACTTTGGCCACCTGAAGCTGACTCATTTGAAAAGACCCAATGCTGGGAAGATTGAGGGCAGGAGGAGAAGGGGACGACAGAGGATAAGATGGTTGGATGGCATCACTGACACAATGGACTTGAGTTGGGGTGGACTTTAGGCGTTGCTGGTGGACAGGGAGGCTTGGCATGCTGCAGTCCATGGGGTCACAAAGAGTCAGACATGACTGAGTGACTGAACTGAACTGAACTGAAACATGGTCAACTCCTCTCTGACAAAGAAGCAAAGATATTACAATGGAACAAAGACAGTTTTTTAAACAAATGATGCTGGCTGGAATAACTGAATATGCATATGCAAAAAAGTGAGCCTAGACACATATCTTCACATAAATTAACTTAAAATGGATCAGAAGACCTAAATATCAAATGTGAAACTAGAAAACTCTTAGAAGTTAACATATGAAAAAACTTAGAGATATTTGAGTATGCAAAAGTCTTTTAGGTATAACAGTGGCACATGATACATGAAAAAGCAAATAATAAGGTGAATTTCATTTAAATTAAAAACTTCTGTTTGGTGAGAGACAATGTCATTGACTAAGAAAATATTTGGAAATGATACATCTGATAAAGTATTGTTATTTAAAATATAGAAAGAACTCTTACCAACTTTAAGAAAATAAACAGCTCAGTTAAGAATAGGCCAAAAACCTAAATAGATATCTCATCAAAGGATATATAAAAATAGAAAATAAGCACACGAAAAGATATTTAACATTATATGTCTCTAGAAAATTGCAAATTAAAACATGACAAACCACTCTAACATCTGTTAGAATGGCACCTGCTGTTGAGGATGTGGAGCAAGAACTCATGTTCATTGCCGTGGGGACGCAAAATGATGCAGCTACTTTGTCAGACAGTTTGGAAATCTCTTACAAAAATTAACAAACTCCTTGGAATTTACCCCCCAAAATAGAAAATTACATCCACACAAAAACCTGCACATGGATATTTATAGTAGTTTCAGTAATAATTGCCAAATTTTGGAAGACACCAATATATCTTTCACATGATGAATAAATAAACTGTGGTACATTCAGACAATGGAATACTATTCAGCACTAAAAATAATTGAGCTCTCAAGCTATAAATACATCAAGTAAACTTAAATGCATATTAATAAGTGAAAGATACTATTCTGAAAAGGCTACATGTTGTATTATTCCAACCATATGAGATTCTATAAAAGGCAAAGCTATAGAGACAGTAAAATGATTAGTAGTTGCTGGAGGTTGGGAAAGTCCCATGAACGGAGGAGCCTGGTAGGCTGCAGTCCATGGGGTCGCTAAGAGTTGGTCATGACTGAGCGACTTCACTTTCACTTTTCACTTTCATGCATTGGAGAAGGAAATGGCAACTCACTCCAGTATTCTTTCCTGGAGAATCCCAGGGACAGGGGGTCCTGGTGGGCTGCCGTCTATGGTGTCGCCCAGAGTTGGACACGACTGAAGCGACTTAGCAGCAGCAGCAGCAGCAGAGGTTGGGAAGGAGGGAAGGATGATTGGCTAACACAGAGGAAGTTTGGAGAAATGAAACTATTCTGTATGCTACTGCAGTAAAGGATTCATGTCATTATGTATTTGTCAAAACCCATAGATTGTAATGGAGAAGGAAATGGCAGCCCACTCCAGTGTTCTTGCCTGGAAAATCCCAGGGACAGGGGAGCCTGGCTGGCTGCCGTTTATGGGGTTGCACAGAGTCGGACATGACTGAAGTGACTTAGCAGCAGCAGCAGCAGCAGCAGCATAGTTTGTAAAACACCAATAATGAACCCTGGTGTAAACTAAGGACTTTGGGTAATTATGATGTATCATTCCAGGTTCATCCTTTGTAACCAATGCATGACTCTGGTGGGAAGGATGTATGTGTGTGTGTGTGTGTGTGTGTGTGTACTAAAAAAAAGGCAAAAGATCCACCTGTGTACATTCTGCTCAATTATACTATGAATCTAAATCCTCTTTAAAACATAATATTTAGTAATTGATTACAAAACTAAAGAACAACAACAACAAAACCTCTATTGGATTGGGTTAATTTAGGTGCAGAAGTGAGATATGGTGACAGAACACAGTTTAAAGAATCAAGTATGGGCTTCATGCATGGCCCCTGCAGGTAAGTTTCTCTGATACAGAATTAAAGATTCAGCCTCTCTCAGCATTTCTTTCTTTATCTATACTTTGAATCCAAATTTTATTCTACTTCTGAGGGTCATTATAAAAATCAATTAAGTGTTATGAATGGTAAGCATTAACTTTAGTGAAAAAAAAATATGTATATGTTAACAAGGTGCATAATGATCATAAAACAACTGCCTCAGTGATGGCACTCAGTGGAAGTTGGATCTTAAATTATTTCTAACACTATTTGCACTTAGGTAAGTTATTAAGTGTCTCAATTATTAAACATTTCAGTTATTACACAGTTTTCTAATTATAAATTGACAATATTTGTCCAGATTATTTTTTTTACTTTATTATTTTTTAAGTTATTTATTTTAAATGAAACAGATGAATATTTTTATAATAATAATTTTATAATTGTACCTGATAAAGGTACAATTCACAAAGAAGATAGACATCATAAGCCATTGACAAAAAGCAGAAGTCAGAATAAAAGAAAAAGAAAAAAATATGTTAATAGTGAGACACATTAACATTTCTCTGTAAATAGTTTATTGAGTGCTGAAAAATAAGAATAGGAGCATCTTGAATGATGTCATTAATAATTAAATATAATAGACTCATATTTAATTTATATTAATCATATCATACAAAAATATACTTAAATTTTTAATCTCATACATTGTTATTAGATGTCCACCGGGCATTTAGAAAAACTAGCAACAATATAAACATTACTAAATTTCAAAAAGTAGAATTATTTTTTTGTGTGTGTGATTCAGTTATACTTATACACATATACTTCTTTTGAAAATCTTTTCCATTATAGGTTATTACAAGATATTGACTGTAGTTCCCTGTGCTATGTGGAAAACCTTTCTTTCTTGCTGCATATATATATTTAAATTTATAAATCTAGCATTCTATTCATACTAAGTCAAACAAGTGGATCAAAATGTCATGGGCTTTTCAGTTCAGTTCAGTTGCTCAGTCGTGTCCAGCTGGTTGTGACCCCATGAACTGCAGCATGCCAGACCACCCTGTCCATTGCCAACTTCTGGAGTTCACTCAAGCTCATGTCCATTGAGTCCGTGATGCCATCCAACCATCTCACCTTCTGTCATCTCTTTCTCCTCGAGACTTCAATCTTTCTCAGGATCAGGGTCTTTTCAAATGAGTCAGTTCTTCGAATCAGGTGGCCAAAGTATTGGAGTTTCAGCTTCAACATCAGTCCTTCCAATGAACACCCAGGACTGATCTCCTTTAGGATGGACTGGTTGATCTCCTTGCAGTCCAAGGGACTCTCAAGAGTCTTCTCCAACATCACAGTTCAAAAGCATCAATTCTTCTGCACTCAGCTTTCTTTACAGTCCAACTCTCACATCCATACATGACTACTGGAGAAACCATAGCTTTGATTAGCTGAACATTTTTTGGCAAAGTCATGTCTTTGCTTTTTAATAAGCTTTTTACTTATGCAAAAAAATTCATAAATTGTCTAAAGTACATGTATATTATATGAATTATATATATGTATACAAAAAGTATTCTACTATGCTTGATAAAGACATGAGAAAGAACAACAACAACAACAAAAAATAAACAGAGATGGATAAATTGGAAAACATGAACTAAATGAAGTGGAAGCACTGAATATGAAATAGAAATTGTGAAACAAACTAGATAAAAGTAAAATATCATCATATAGTCCAGCAGTTTTCTTAACATGGCCACTTATTGGAAACAAGTTTGTATCTCTGGCAGTAAGAAAAAAAAGCAATACCTGGGCATTTGTATTTTTAAAAAGTTCCAAGATTATTCTGATATGCATCTGCAGTTTTAAAACTAAGTTTAGGTTTTTCTATTAAATCGCAGTTTTGGTGAGGTAGAATTCTACAATTTTTCTGTTGACCAATCATAACACAATGGTACTAAGTGAGTAATAGTTACATACTCAAAATAGTAAAAGATGTTTATCAGCTTTCACAACCAAAAACCAAACCAAAAATAAAAGATAATTACAATTGCAAGTTACAATGAGAACTAGATAAACCTAGCAATATAAAATAACTACTTAAAATTTAGGGGGTCAAGAAGGGTGATGTGGTAAGTGGAAGTGCATAAGTGCAAATGTTTGCATCTACTCAACCAGTCTATGTCTTTTGGATTGTGTATTTAATCCATTTACATTTAAGGTAATTATTGATATACATGATCCTACTACCATTTTCTTAATTATTTTGGTTTTATTTTATGTAGGTAGGGCTTTTTGTTCTCTCATTTTCTGCCTAGAGAAGTTCCTTTAGCATTTGTTGTCAAGCTGTTTTGGTGGTGCCGAATTATCTTAACTTTTGCTTGTGTGGCTTTGATTTCTCCATCAAATCTGAAGGAGAGTCTTGCTGGGTAGAGTATTCTTGGTTGTAGGTTCTTCTTTTTCATCACTTTAATATATCATTCCATTTCTTTCTGGCTTGTAGTGTTTTTGTTTAGAGATCAGCTGATAGCCTGATGGGAGTTCCCATATGTTGTTTGTTGTGTTTCCCTTGTTGCTTTTAATATTTGATCTCCGTTTTTAATTTTTCTCAGCTTGATTACTATGTGTCTCGATCTGTTCCTCCTTGGGTTTATCCTGCCTCAGACTCTCCGTGCTTTCTGACTTGGTTAATTATTTCTTTCCCCATGTTAGGGAAGTTTTCAGCTATTATCTCTTCAAATATTTCATAGATCCTTTATTTCTTCTCCTTTTGGGACCCCTATAATGTGAATGTTGGTGCATTTAATGTTGACCCAGAGGTCTCCTGGACTGCCTTAATTTCTTTTCATTCTTTTCTGTATATTCTGTTCTGTGACAGTGATTGCCACCATTCTGTACTCGAGGTCATTTATCCATGCTTCTGCCTCAGTTATTCTGCTATGGATTCCCTCGTGTGTATTATTCATCTTTGTTTGCTTGTTCTTTAGTTCTTGTGGATCTTTGGTAAATATTTCTTGCGTCTTCTCAATCTTTGCCTCCATTCTTTTCCTGAGATCTTGAGTCATATTCACTATCATTATTCTGAATTCTTTTCCTGAAATGTTACCTGTCTCCACTTCATTTAGCTGTTTTTCTGGGGTTTTATCTTGTCCCTTCATCTGGGATGGTGACCTCCAAGTATATTTATGCCAAAGGGGACACTCCCAGGCAGCTGCTGTTAGTACCCCTGTTGCTGTGGTGAGCCCCTGCTGACCCATGCCTCCACAGTAGATCCTCCAACACTAGGAGGTGGTTTTGGTTCAGTTTCCTACGGGGTTACTGCTGCCTTGCTCCTTTCCTCTGAGTCTTGGTGCACAAAAGGTTTTGTTTGTGTACAGGTTCTCCAAGCCTGGAATCTCTGTTTCCTACAGACCTGTGGAAGTCTTGTAATCAAATCCCACTGGGCTTCAAGATCAGTGTCTCTGGGAATTCCCAGCCCCTTTCTTGGGTTCCTAGACTGGGAAGCCTGATGTGGGGTTCTGAACCTTCACAAGCAGTGGGAGAACTTCCTTGGCATTATTGTTCTCTGGTTTGTGTATCACCCACCCGGCAGGTATGGGACTTCATTTTATCATGATTGTGCCCCTCCTACCATCTCTCTGTGGCTTCTTCTTTGTCTTTGGACTTGGGGTATCTTTTTTTTGGTAGGTTCCAGCATCCTGTTGTCGACGGTTGTTCAACAGCTAGCTGTGATTTTGGTGCTCTCACAGGAGGAGATGAGCACATGCCTTTATCCTCTGCCATTTTCAAAGGACCAGCCAGGTGATCTTAAAATCCCATCTATCTCTATCATCCTATGGCTTCCCAAAGCTTCAAAACTTCATTAAAGTCATCTATTGTTATTCCACTTAAAACTGAGGTATGTATTCAGAGAAACCATTTGTGTCACATAATCCAAAGTTACCAGGTTCTTCCATGATTTAAGCTAGTGTTTGATTTTAGACATATCATCACTGTCAAAATGTGGCATCAGCATATAGCACATATTTATTGACAGGGTAGGAACTCCAAACATCTAGTGATAAAAAATATGAATCAGACAGGTTTTGCCTTCCAGAGCTAACAGTCTTGTGATCATGATAATGGTACTTACAAGTAAGCAAGCAAGTAAGTAAGTAAGTAAGTAAGTATGCATGAGTGACAGTGCTATTACCAAGCAGATGAAAAGTGATATTAGCAGGCAAAGGCTGGACCTTTAATTCTTTCTGAATGCCTAGGGCTGACATTAAAAGGGGAATGGATAGTATTACTGGGCTATGAGAAATGAAAACAAGGTCCCTAGTAATGAAAGTGGGTGGATTTCCAGACAAGAATGATTGAGTTAGGATGTATAATAGTGGCTGCTCTTTGTTGAATATCTATTACATGCCAAGGACTTCCCACAAATTATTTTTAATCTTATTAAGATCTCAATTATTTCCATTGTATTAACCAGTATGATGAATTTTAGAATCATACAGTCAAAATCTCACAGCTAAAAATGGCTTTCATTAGATTTGAACTTTGGTATCTAACTGACTCCAAGCTTACATTATTCTTTTTCAGCATGCCACACTGCGTCTCTCTCTACACAAGTGTCAAGTTTCATTCCAACTAAAGACTCTAACCTTTCAAATTTCCAAAGTGCAGAAACATCAGGAGAGTGACAATGCATAGGCATAGATCACTGGAATAATTTTTGAATACTACACTCTTTCAGTAACAGATCACTTCATTTATGCCACATTTGTGAAGCCTGGAACCTTGAGCTTTATGCTGTTAACTACATTTTCGATAGACACAGAATAGGTTATAAGAAGACTCTTTTCATTAAATGCTTTTATTCTTATATGCATATGTGTATTTCTGTCTCTAGTTAATTTTGTATTCATGTAAAGAGTGAGGGGCATTAAAGCTGTTGTATCTGCCATGAAGTTACCTATTAAAATGAAATTTCATACTACCCAGCTATCTGGGTAAATGTCTGAGATGCACATAAATAGCTTAAGCTCCCATCCTAGTTCAGTTTATCACTTCCTAGTTGTGTAGTATTTATGGTATTTTGGTAAACAGAATACCTTCTGGTTTAGAAATATCTGAGTTTTAATCCAAGTCCTGGCATTTAAAAACCATATAGCTTCAGAAAACTTGATTAGTCTCCAAGGCCTGTTCTATAAATGGTAATTATATTTATTTAATTGGACTACTGAAAGAATTAAAACATCCAATGCCCATAGCATATGCTAAAGTATCAAATTTTGACTATAAAAACTACTAATAGTTATGTGGATGCATCCAATATTTAAAATTAAACTTCTCCATTAATACCTGGGTAATGTTTTGTTATCAAAAGTCCAGTTACTTAACTATATATTTACTAAATTATTAACACTGTATTAAAATTCAAAAAATTATACATATTATAATGTAGCACTTTCACTTTTTTGTGAGAACTTTAAATGTAAAGAAATAAAACTCCTGTGTCAAACACCACACAAAGAAACTAGAGAGCAAAGAAAAATACATAAAAATAAATGTTCATAATAAGCTCCATAAAATTTGAGGGTTTTTTTTTTTACCTTATCTATTAGCTAATATCCTCCAAGCACAAATAATAGTATTGGACACTTAGTAGGTACTCAAAATGTTTATATAAATTAATAAATTAATCAAGGGCATATGTCTGCTAGATTTCAAAGTAAATTATAAATACTACCTGAGTCAGAGAGAAAAAAGGAATCATTAGAATAATCTTTATAAAAAGCTTTATGGAGAGAAGGACTTGACCTGAACTACAAAGAAAGAATAATATTTAGTGAAAAGAAGAGGAGAAGACATTCCAAGATGAGTCAGGGCAACTCCAGGAATGCCTTTGTCCAAATGGGTCAAGACTAAGTAGTGAGTTTTGTAAAAGGAGGGAATGGGAGGGGTGTTAGGGATGGGGGGCCACATGTATAACTATTGATTCATGTTGATGTACGGCAAAAGCCATCACAATATTGTAAAGTAATTATCCTCCAAGTAAAATAGATATTTTTTTCTTTTTTAAAGAAGAAATTCACACCTCTATTTAAAAAAAAAAAAAAAGAATGAAAAATTAATGGAAACAGCAGAGCACAATTTTTTTTTTTTTTCTAAAATATGTACTTAGCTAATAATGAGGTATCAGAAAACCACTGGAGTTTGTGAAATGCGTATTAGGCTTGGGGTCAGTTCAATCTAAATGTTTTCCTTTAGTATCTGTGTGACTTCTGACAACTCACTTTCTATGGGTATGCTGGATTTCAAGTAAATGATAGTTCTTATTGTTCCTTATAGATATGTTCTGATGAGGTACAATACACCACTTCCATACAATATTTTTAGCACACTGAAAACACTTCATAGTAATAAATACATTTGATTCCACCTTGATATCACTTAGTCACTTTAAAATAAAATCCTTATTTTAAAGTATAAATCATATACTATAAATAAGATCATAATTTATTTAGTTTAAAATTTCATTAATTTATTCTTATGATAATCCATTAATTCAATATTCTTAAGCCACTACAATGTGTTAAATAATTTCTATTAAGCCAACACTAGGATTCAAAATCACTGTAGATGGTGATTGCAGCCATGAAATTAAAAGACACTTACTTCTTGGAAGGAAAGTTATGACCAACCTAGATAGCATATTCAAAAGCAGAGACATTACTTTGCCAATTAAGGTCTGTCTAGTCAAGGCTATGGTTTTTCCATTGGTCATGTATGGATGTGAGTTGGACTGTGAAGAAAGCTGAGTGCTGAAGAATTAATGCTTTTGAACTGTGGTTTTGGAGAAGACTCTTGACAGTCCCTTGGACTGCAAGGAGATCCAACCAGTCCATTCTAAAGGAGATCAGCCCTGGGAGTTCTTTGGAAAGAATGATGCTAAAGCTGAAACTCCAGTACTTTGGCCACCTCATGCAAATAATTGACTCATTGGAAAAGACTCTGCTTCTAGGAGGGATTGGAGGCAGGAGGAGAGGGGATGACAGAGGATGAGATGGCTGGATGGCAACACTGACTTAATGGACTTGAGTTTAAGTGAACTCCGGGAGTTGGTGATGGACAGGGAGCCCTGGCGTGCTGCAATTCATGGGGTCGCAAAGAGTCAGACATGACTGAGTGACTGAACTGAACTGAACTGAGTATACAAAGGTGAAGCAGCTAACAATCTAATACTAGGATGAAGCACCAAATAAGTAAAATACTAGCTATAAATTGCTGCATGAACTTATAGTAATATTTATCTGCATATGTTAATATGGAAATAAAGGAAACAGCAATTATTGGGATCCATGATGTTTTAACTTTTGAACTAAGTCATGAAGAATGAATAAGAGACAGGTTCTGGCTTCATGGGTAGATAACCTGTTCAGTTACATGAAAGTGAAAGTGAAGTCGCTCAGTCGTGTGTGACTCTGTGACCCCGTGGACTGTAGCCCACCAGGCTCCTCCATCCATGGGATTCTCCAGGCAAGAATACTGGAGTGGGTTGTTGTTTCCTTCTCCAGGGGATCTTCCCAACCCTGGGATCAAATCCAGGTCTCCTGCATTGCAGGCAGATGCTTTAACCTTTGAGCTGCCAGGAAGCTTACAGTTACATGGGACCTTTTATTCAGAAGGACTCCACATGTGGTTTAATATCTCTGCTCTTGTTGTCTCACAACAATTTTAACTTTTGAATTGTATTTTGTAGATGAAGTCTGATACATAAATGAAGTACATATTTAAGCAGAGGAGATACATACAATATGTTTTCATTGTTCCTTGCCATCTTGTTTTCATGTAACACTTGGAGATGTCCCATGAAGACGGAATTTCTATAGATCCACAATTCGTGGAATTCAAGGAGACTCAAAGGGAGCACAAACTTAGGATGTTATATCTATGATTAAGTAGAAACACTGACAGCCCTCAAGACAAATATGTTTTTTGAAACAATGACTTGCTTCCAACTTGGAAAGAAGGCAATGCCATATTTTGAATGACTAAGGTACTGTATCATATCATTTATTAATCATTTTTCCTTATATTAACTAATAATTTATGCTGAAAAAGAAAATGATGAAGGAAAGACAAAGATAGAGCAACCCATGGTTTCTTTTCCTTTATTTTTCTCCTTATTCATCAGTAAGTTGAAGGCAGTGTTGGTAGAATAGAGATGAAATAAAAACTGATGAGGCAGAGCAAAAGAAATGATCAATGAAAAAAAATACAGAAAGGGAAAAATATTTGAAAAGCATATATAAAATAAAAGGTTATTATCCAAAATATATAAAGAACTCATAATATGTAAATAACACATAACTTACTGGGGCTTCCCAGATGGCACTACTGGTAAAGAACCTGCCTGTCAATGCAGGCAGCATAGGAGACATGGGTTCAGTCCCTGGGTCAAGAAGATCCGCTGGAGCAGGGCATGGCAACCCACTCCAGTATTCTTGCCTACAGAATCCCATGGACAGAGAAGCCTGGCAGACCACAGTCTATAGGGTCTCAAAGATCCAGGCAGGGCTGAAAAGACTTAGCATGCACATACTAGCAAAAAATCCCAAATAATGCAATTGAACAATGGGTAAAAGACTCAACTAAATATTTTTCACAGAAGATACAGAAACAATACCAATAGGTACTTGAAAAGTTTCTCAATATCATTAGTCATTTAGTTCAGTTCAGTTCAGTCACTCAGTCGTGTCTGACTCTTTGCGACCCCATGAATTGCAACACGCCAGCCCTCCCTGTCCATCACCAACTCCCAGAGTTCACTCAGACTCAAGTCCATCGAGTCATTAGGGATATACAATTCAAACCACAGCAAGATATTACTTCACATCCATTACAAAGGCTATTATCAAAAGGACAAGTGAATCCTTTTACCCCGTTGATGAGAATGTGAATTGGTACAGACACTATGGAAAATAGTTCGAGGGTCCTCACAAAATTAAAAAGAGAGTTACATATGATTTAGCAAATCTACGTCTGAATATTTATCCAAAGGAAATGAAATACTGTTGAAGAAATATCTGCGCCCTCATGTTCACTGCAGCATATTCCTTATAGCCAAGATGTGAAAGCAATCTAAATCTTCTTCCACAGATGACTGGGTAAAGAAGATGTGATACATAAACTGCCAAGCTCCTCTGTTCATGGAATTCTCCAGACAAGAATACTGGAGTACATGTCCATTCCCTTCTCTAGGGGATTTTCCTGACCCATGGATTAAATCTGAGTCTCCTGTATTACTGGCAGATTCTTTCTTTACCATCTGAGCCACCAGAAAAGCCAAATATACAAAATATGGAATGTTATTTAATGATTTAAAAAAGAGGAAAATCTTGCCATTTGTGGCAACATGGATGGAACTTGAGTACATTATGCTGAATGAAATGTCAAACAGAGAAAGACTAAGACTGTATCATCTCATGTATAGATAGGATCTTAAAAAAAAAAAAAAAAAAAGGAACCCAACCAAAACAACCAAACTCATAGAAAAAGAAATAAGATTTGTGGTTACCACGTAACAAAGTACTGGGAATGTGACCTTAATGTATAAGGTTATAACTACAGTTAACAATGTTGTATGGTATATTTGAGAACTACAAAGAGTAAATTCTAAAAATTGCCATCAAAATGAAAAAGCGTTTTTTCTTTCTTTGTATCTATATGAGATGATGGATGTTAACTAAATTTACTGTGGTAATCATTTCACAGTATGTGCAAGTCAACACATTATACTGTATTTTCTAAACTTACAAAATAGTGTTATATAAATTATCTCTCAATAAAACTGGACAAAAATACAGATGAGATATTTGTGGGCAGAGTTTTCACTGTTCTTTAGAGTAAATACATATCCATGTACAAGCTAATGAATACAGACTGTGCAATTTTAATATACCCACATAGTTGTTAAATATTTTCAAAAAGTGTATTTTACAATTGGCATAGTTGCATTCTAAATTGGCATTAAACAATAAAAATTAACAATAAAATTCAGTAAAATAATAAACATGTTCCTTTACTTACAACATTAAATATAAAAATCACCATTTCAAATCAAGATAGAGACTGCAGAAGGAAAGAAAAAGTTTTATATTTTAAAGCCTTAAAGCTCCACTGTTCTTTCCTGCTTTTTGAACAGGAGGCCTTGCAGTTTCAATTTTCACTGAGCCCACAATTTATGTAATCAATGCTGATTAGGAAATATTGACTCATTATCCACAGGATCAGGTTGTGAAGAAAGAGGGAATATGAAATATTATATATATTCCACTTTCATTTCCTGAAAATGGAATATATATTCACATTTTCAGGAAAAGACTGAGCAGGTGAAAAAAGAAAGACAGAAATTGCCCTAAAATTTACCTCATATTCTTACCATTTTGCTTAGATTCCTCCAACCTATGTAGAATTAAACTTCAATGTCAGATGTCAAAAAAAAATTATGATAACCAAGCTAAGAAACATCTCCAACAATTCCTTTGGGAGAAAACATAAGAAATGTGGCCACATTGTCATGGAACTCCTTACATCATTTCTGTTTTAAGAATGCATAAAACATAAACAAGCTAGAGAAAATCTCAAGCTGGTTCATGAAGGCTGAGAAAAGAAGTGGATGGTTAAAGACATGTGAATAAATGAGGGACATGGGTAGAGTTTCACTGAATGCACTACTGTAGTGCTTTAAATCTTTTATTGAATCAGACCAGCAAACTTGAATTTCTGAGATGCAGAAATAATATTCAGTGGTCTGCATAATTGTGCATATTAAAATGGGAAATCATCTCTTTAGAAATCAGTCAATGGCCATAAAAAGTTAATGATTATTCAACTTTAAGGATAATAACTCAAACCAATTTTAATCAAACTAATGATGCCAAGAGAAAAGATATTAGTGCATGTTTAGACAAATTACAAAGAAGCGTCATATATTGAGACTTTAATTGTCAATTTAAAAGTGCTATTGTTCTTACCTAACTAAAGCTGTCCTCTAAGAAGTAAAGCGAAAAACCATAGTGATCCAGGTGGATAAATAAATAGAAATATATATTTATATGTATTGGGTCTGAAAGGTTGCTGCTGCGAGCTGGGATTCGTGACCTCCAGAAGAGAGGATTTCGATAAGGGGTCAGAGGTAAGGCTTGACTACTTGGAGCTCTTTTTGGAGCAAAGTTTTATTAAAGTATAATAGAGATAGGGAAAGCTTCTGACATAGAAGTAAAGAAGAGTCAGAAAGAGTGCCCCCTTGCTAGTTTTTAGCAATGTGCTTTATGTCTGTTAGAAAGCTATTAATCAGATAAAAGAAACATCTCAAGGCTGAGGGAGTTTCACCAGGTCCCTCTCCCACAATATGCATTTTTGAGGTAGGATGGCATGAGGTGTGTCATCCCCCAGCCATAAAACAATTGACAGGAATACTTGTTTGTTGAGCCATTATCAGACCAAGATTTGAGAAAAGAAAAAAAAAAAAATGTTAGTTTTAGGCAGAACTGGTTTCATCAATAGACAAGAAAACAAAAAGCAAAAAGAAATCTGCCATTTGTAGTTTATTTCCTCTTTCTGCTTGGGGACCTCTGGCCTTCCTGCCTGTTACCCTCTGAGGTTTCACCATAGCACCTTTGTACAGATGTTAATACTTTACACTACTATTTTGTGTGTGTGTGTGTAATTTATTGCTTTTGCTTTAAAGCTATTAATAATAAATATGCCTTTTATATGATAATTTGGGAATAAATTATCAACTTCCTCTCTGGATCCCTTATCCTACTGGCCTACTCACAACAGATTTTTATAATTTCTACTCCAGGTACAAAGGTGGCTAATTGGATATGAGAATTATAAAGTATAATTTTGTTTTAGAATTCTATCTTCTTCTTGATCATCTTGCTTCTAATAGTTGCTAAGATATTGAGATGAAAAGAATAAGCTAACAAATTAAGGTATGTTTGAAGGTTGCAGAGAGGGCTGAGAGTTATAGAAAATAAATGTATGAGAAACATCAAGTTTATAACAACAATAAGATCACTGAAAAGACACAGCCCTGAAAACAAAGGACTAAGGAAACCCTTCAAATCCAGACAATGGTGCATGCCTGTGTGCTCAGTCGCTTCAGTCATGGTTGTCTCTTTGCAACCCCATGGGCTATAGTTGGCCTGGTTCCTCAGTCCCTATGATTCTCCAGGCAAGAATACTGGTGTGGGTTGTCATTTCCTTCTTCAAGGGATCTTCCCAACCCAGGGATTGAACCTGCATCTCCTACATTGGCAAGCAGATTCTTTACCACTGAGCCAGCAGGGTTCACCCCATGTAATCATAATGCTACCCCTATTCCAAGGGGTAGCTTGATAAATGAACTTGATAAACTCCAAGTTCATTCCTCTGATCTCTCCCCTTGATCAGGCAGAGGGTATAGTGTCAAATGTGCATCCACTGTGCAACTCAGGAGAAAGAGAACCTATTGCGTTCCCTTATGTGGCCAGAGGGTTTGGATATAACACAGCATCACAATGTGAAGTATTTGTAATTCAAATTAGGAATCAAATGAAATAATCTCAAAATCCTATCTTTATGTTATTATTGATTTCTTGTCAATAGGCATTTGTTTAAAAATATTTTTTAAAGAAGACACGTTTCTAAACTCTACATCTTATGGAGTTTGTTTTCTGTTATTAAAAAAAAATATTTTGTCACTTCTAAAATTATATTTTAAATGTAAACTGTTCTTATTTTTATGTTGAACTTCTTTGGCCTCATTTTCTTTCTCTTAACTTTTTTTTCATCTGGAGTTTATTTTGATCTTAGAAGTAGGAATTCAGCATTATTTTTCCTCTGAAATGGTTGTCATAAAGTGATTTATTAAATAATCTTTTTTCCCACAGATTTTAAGTGCCTGTTTTATCATATGCCCAATCTATATAATTCTGGATCTTTTTCTAAACTGTCAGTTTTGTCCTAGTTCTAATCTTAACTCCTAGCATGCTGCTTTCATTATTGTAGCATTACAGGCTGCCCTGGTGGCTCAGAAGGTAAAGAATCTTCTCAAAATGTGAGAGACCTGGGTCCAGTTTCTGGGTTGGGGAAGATCCCCTGGAGAAGGGAATGGCCACCAACTCCAATATTCTTGTTTGGAGAATTTCATGGACAGAGGAGCCTGGTGGGCTATAGTCCCTGGGCTCACAAAGAGTTGGATATAACTGAACAACTAACACTTTAACTACTTATTTACAATGTGGTAGAACTAGAACCTTATCCTTAGCCAGAAATATTCTGAGGAAAGAAAGAATACAAAATTGCTTTTTGCACTTGAACTCTGTAGCCAAATTTCTCTGGTTCTTAAAAATCCTGACAGATCTCATTAAATGCTGATATTCAATGCATTAAAACTTAAGAAGCTCCCCAGCTTAGGTTTCTGTTAATATGCATCACTCTTATCCAGAAATCACATTATACCATCAACCTTTTATTATTCTCTATTTATATATCCATTAAACCCCCTTTCCTCTATGGAAAAGACAGTCCATTTTACATAGACTTTTACATTTATATGTGGGCTGTTTAAGGAGACTAAGTATATGGAGGACATGAAAAAGCCCTATTAAGTAGTTCAGCTTCAAGTGACCAGTTTCCTGTTTTGTGGTCAACCATCGTCCTACCCTTCCCACACCTGAGCAGTTAATAAGGACAACAGTTACCATTTGTATAAGTTGTGAGTAGCTGATTTCTATTAATACAACGAGAATGAAGGTCAGTACAAATGGAGGCCTTGTAACTAAATACATGTGCAATATATGTGCATGTATCAGGTGACCTGAAGTATACGTAGCTGACTCAAAAATCTAAGCCTGCACCCCATCCACCCTCAAAACTGGACTTAACTAAGAAAAAACAAATCATGGTAACTTTGATTTTGTCAAGGCTCATAACTTAATTTTAGTAATCTGAGAGAAAATTTCTAATTTCATCTTCAACAATAGAGTTGGAATTAAAATGTTACATGAAAAATTATACAGATTGTTAACAAATCTCATGTATTCAGACAGGCTTCTACCAACATTCAAGAACCAAGTGTTAAATATTAAAGAACTAAGCCAATTAGTTGGTAATCCTGTTAATAAATTGAAATTGGCCATGGTTGAAGTTTTTTTCACCACAATAGTTGGCAAATGTTATTTTAAAAGATCCCTTTTAAAGGTTCTTTTCCAGCACAACACTAATTGTAATAATGAATATAGAGTACTTAGAATTCAGCCTGGTCCTTCAGAAGTATTCAGTAAGTGTCATGGTTATTACTAGGGAATTATACTGTAAATGGTACATCAAGGATTCTAAAGCAATGCAACTATATGCATTATAAAAACATAAACCAGGTGTCATTAGTAAAGAGTGAAACTATATTCATCATAGTTTATACAAAGTGAAAAAAAATAGTTTGGATTTTTCAAAAAGTAGAAACCAAGAAAGAATCAAATATGTAAGGACTCTACTGGGGAAAAGATTTACATGGGGAAAACAGATGGGACCTGAGTGAAGGAGAGACAAAAGGGTGGATGGAAGCATACCAGACTGTCAGGTCTTCTAAGGAAGGTTTGGGCTCCCTGAGACAAAGATGGGCCCCACAGGAGCCCTGTTTCTCCCAAGAAAGGGTCTTTCTTAGTATCCCTGCTGTTCGTGGCCACTGGTCCAGAGAAATCAAAGGGAGGAGTGAGTGGCCTCAAAATGCAGGAAGAATTTTCTGACCTCAGCTGCTCTGAGACCATTGCTCACCCATGCCCTCTGCCTCGGGAGGTCCACCAAGCATATTCTCACAGATGCCAAATAAAGTTAATTAAAGAGTTTCACATGTGCTAGCTTTGAAGCTCCTGCAGCTGTTCTTAACTTCAGTGTGGGTTAAAAATCAACAAAAATAGTAATCAAATGACAGATTCATGGATCCTTGACCATGAATTTAAATCTTTAATGTGTACCTCAGGTAATTCTCATATTACGGAATAGTATAAAATCACATTTTTAGAAGATTTACTCCTTAGAACTATAAGCTTATTTTAATTACCTTACCTCCTTGGGAATGACATTTTTTATACCTATAAAATAATAACATTGTTGTGATTCATGTAAGAGAAAAAAAAAAAAAAACACCAGAGAGCCTTGCTCATCTTTTGGAGTCACCAGATTCTTATGCCTGCAAGAGTTTCCCATCTATGTCTAGCCACGTTTATGCCAACCTGATTTTCATTATATGTACCAAGACAGAATATTCAGTGAATTAGCTTAAATGTATAATTTTTGTTTTTGTTTTACAGTTTCCTTCCTTTTCAGTTATCTTGTCTTCACTACTTCTTCACTGTTTTGATGTTATTTATCTTGCACACATCTCTAGTGCTTCTTCTTTACTATTGTCAAAGCTACCATCCTAATCCAATTTTTACCAAGAAAAAAACAAAACAACAAAAGATATAAATTATTCTTGCAGGTATCTCCCTAGTGTTCCTCTGGATTTCAAGATTTTTGTTCCATTTTTCAGGAAAAAAAAAAATTAAGCTGAAATATAGTTGACTTAAGATATTCTTTTAGCCTCAGGTGTACAGCAACATGATTCCTACATATATTTTTTTCAGATTTTTTCCATATTAGATAACTATAAGATATCAAATACAGTTCCCTGTGCAATGGAGGATATCATTGTTGCTTATCTATTATAACAATGGTGTATATCTGTTAATCCAATACTCCTAATTTATCCACTCTCCTTTCCACTTTTTGGTAACCAAGAGATAGTTTTCTATGTGTTTGAGTCTGTTTTGTAAATATTTTATTAATATAATTTTTTAGATTCCACATATAAGTGATATAATATTTGTTTTTCTCTATTTGACTTATTTCACTCAGTGTGACAATATCTAGGGTCTATTAATATTTCAGAAGAGTGCAATATTTCTTCTTTATGGATCATTAATATTTCATTATATATATATATATATATATATATATATATATATATCTCACATCTTCTTTATACATTCAACTGTTGATGAACATTAAGTATACTTGCGTGTCTTGTTCTTGAATTTAGTGCTATTACAATGATTACATTGGGGTTCCTGTATCATTTCTAATTAGAGTTTTCATCTTTTTCAGATATGTATGTAGAAGTGGGATTGCTGGATCATAGAGTACTTCTGTGTGTGTGCTTAGTCATTCAGTCGTGTCCAGTTCTGTGACTCCATAGACTGCAGCCCAGCAAGCTTCTCTGTCCATGGGGATTCTCCAGGCATGAATTCTGGAATGGGTTGCCATGCCCTCCTCCAGGGGATTTTCCCAACCCAGAAATCGAACCCAGGTCTCCTGCAGTGCAGGTAGATTCTTTGCCATCTGAGCAAACCAAGGAAGCCCAAGAATAGTGGAGTGGGTAGCCTAACCCTTATCCAGGGGATCTTCCTGACAAAGGAATCAAACTGTAGTCTCCTGCATTATAGGTGGATTCTTTACCAGCTGAGCTACCAGGGAAGACCACAGTACTTTTCGTTTTTAAAGAAAACTTCATACTGTTCTCCATAGTTGTTGCATCAATTTACATTCCAACCAAGAGTGTAGGAGAGTTCCTTTTTCTACACATCCTTTCCAGAATTTACTATCTGAAGAATTTTTGATGATGGTCATTCTGGTGGTGTGAAGTGGCACCTCATCATAGTTTTGATTTCCATTTCTCTAATAACTAGTGATGTTGAGCATTGTTTCATGTACCTGTTGACCACATATATGTCTTCTTTGGAGAAATGTTTATTTAGATCTTCTCTCCATATTTGATTAGGTTCTTTACATTTTGATGTTGAGTTGTATAAACTGTTTTTAGATTTTGGAAATTAATCTCTTATCAGATACATCATTTGCAAATATTTTCTTCCATTTGTATGTTTTCTTTTTTATAGTTTCCTTTGCTGTGCAAAAACTCTTAAGCTTAATTAGGTCCAATTTGTTTAATTTTGCTTTTACATATATTATTTCCCTTGGGAGTGTGATCTAAGAAAGTTTGATATAATCTGTCAGAGAACATTTTGGATATGCTCTTTTCTGGGACTTTTATGGTTCACTTCTTCTGTTTAGGTATATAAACTATTTTGAGTTTATTTTTGTATATGGTGTGTATTTGGAGCATTCTAATTTCATTGACTTACACGAGGCTGTTCAACTTTCCCAATACAACTTGCTGAGGAGACTTTTCTGAAGAGTCTTTTCTTCATTGTATATTCCTGCTCCTTTGTCAAAAATTAATTAATCATAGGTGTGTAGGTTTATTCTGGCCTCTGTTTTTGTACCAAAACTATGTTACTTTGATTACAGTAGCATTGCCTGATCTTTGGGAAGGTTATGCCTTCAACTTTGGACATGGAACAACAAACTGGTTCCAAATAGGAAGAGGAGTACATCTAGGCTGCACAGTGACTTTGCTTATTTAACTTATATGCAGAGTACATCATGAGAAATGCTGGACTGGAAGAAACACAAGCTGGAATCAAGATTGCCAGAAGAAATATCATTAACCTTAGATATGCAGATGACACCACCCTTATGGCAGAAAGTGAAGAGGAACTAAAAAGCCTCTTGATGAAAGTGAAAGAGGAGAGTGAAAAAGTTGGCTTAAAGCTTAACATTCAGAAAATGAAGATCTTGGCATCTGGTCCCATCACTTCATGGCAAATAGATGGGGAAACAGTGGAAACAGGGTCAGATTTTATTTTTTTGGACTCCAAAATCACTGCAGATGGTGATTGCAGCCATGAAATTAAAAGACGTTTACTCCTTTGAAGGAAAGTTATGACCATCCTAGATAGCATATTCAAAAGCAGAGACATTACTTTGCCAACAAAGGTCCATCAAGTTAAGGCTATGGTTTTTTCAGTGGTCATGTATGGATGTGAGAGTTGGACTGTGAAGAAAGCTGAGTGCCAAAGAAATGATGCTTTTGAACTGTGGTGTTGGAGAAGATTCCTGATAGTCCCTTGGACTGCAAGGAGATCCAACCAGTCCATTCTAAAGGAGATCAGTTCTGAATATTCATAGGAAGGACTGATGTTGAAGCTGAAACTCCAATACTTTGGTCATTGATGAGAAGAGATGACTCATTTGAAAAGACCCTGATGCTGGGAAAGATTGAGGGCAGGAGGAGAAGGGGATGGCATAGGATGAGATGGTTGGATGACATCACTGACTCAAAGGACATGGGTTTGGGTGGACTCCAGGAGTTGGTGATGGACAGAGGGTCCTGGCATGCTGCAGTCCACACGGTCGCAAAGAATAGGACACGACTGAGCAACTGAACTGAAATGAACTTGGTATTTTTCCTTAGGATTGCTTTGGGAACTCTGAGTCTCATGTTGGTCCACATAAACACATCATGGGTAATGTGATAGGGATCACATTAAATCCTTAGATGTTTTGTGATTTTATGGATATTTTAACAATATTAATTCTTATAAATCAGTAGCATAGGCTATCTTTTAATGGTTTTGAGTTATCTTCAGATTTCTTTATAAATGTTTTGTAGCTCTCATTGTGAAGTATTTCACCTCCTTGATTAGGTTAATCCTAGGTATTTTTAATACAATTTTAAATATTTTTTTCACTTTCCCTTTATAATATTTCATGTTAATATAAAGAAATACATGCTTTTGCATATTAATCATATCCTGCTACCTAATTGAATTTATTCATTAGTTATGATAAGTTTTTTTATGGAGTCTTTAAGGTTTTCTACATAGATAATCATGTAATCTGCATATGACAATTTTACCTCTTCTTTTCCAATTTGGATAACTTTTACTTCTTTGTTTAGGTCATTGCTTTAGCTTTAAGTTCCAATACTATATTGAATAAAAGTGATTAGAGTGGGAATCCTTGTCTTGTTCCATAACTTAGAGGGAAGACTTTCAGCTTCGACCACTGAGTATTATGTTGACTCTGAGTTTGTCATAAATAACTTTAACTATATTGAATATGTTTCATCTATATTCACTTTGGTGAGAATATTTATATTGAATGAATGTTGAATTAGATCAAATGCTTGACTTATCAATTTTTTTTTTCACCTGTTAAGATGCTCCTGTGGTTTTTGTCTTTTTTCATGTTGATGTGATATATCATATTGATTGATTTGCGTGTATTGAAATATCCTTGCCACCCTGGAATGAACCCAATTTGATCCTGGTGTATGATTATTTTATGTGTTGTTGGATTTGGCTTGCTAATATTTTTTTTAGGATTTTTGAAACTATATTCATCAAATATATTGGTCTATAATTTTCTTTTTTGTAGTGTCTTTGTCTGGATTTTGGTATCAAGGTAAGGACTTCATAGACTCTGGGAGTGTTTCCTCCTCTTCAAGTTTTTGGAATAGTTTAAAAAGTGTAGGTATAACTTCTTGTATGTTTGGTAGCATTCTGCAGTGAAACCATCTGATCCTCAACTTTTGTTTGAGATATATATATATATTTAAGGAGATTCTATTTGGCTTCTATGATCAGTCTGTTCAAATTATCTGTTTCTTGTCTCAGTTTTGGCAGTCTGTATGTTTCTAGAAATTAGTCCGTTTCTTATAGGTTGTTTAATTTGTTGGCATATAATTCTTCATAGTATTTTCTCTTTTCTAATTTATTTATTTGTAATTGAATGATAATTTCCTTACAATATTCATTGGTTTCTGCCATACATCAACATGAATATGTATACATAGGTCTCCTCCCTCTTGAACTTCCCATGGACATATATATGTGAAATAGATAACCAATGGGAATTTGCTGTATGACCCAGGAAACTCAACCTGGGGTTCTGCAACACCTAGAACACTGGGAAGGGGTAGGAAGTGAAAGGGATACACATAGTATTTTCTTTTCTTTTTCTTTTTAATTTTTGTAGTATTAGTTATTATTTCTCCTCTCCCATTTCTTATGTTTTTTGTTTTGTTTTGTTTTAAATATGGGTCTTCTCTCTTCTTGGTGAAATTGGCTAGAGATTTTGCAATTTTGCTTATCCATTAAAAAATGAACTTTTGATTTTATTGATCTTTTCTCTTTTCCCCTTTGACTTCTATTGTATTTATTTCCTCTGTGGTCTTTATTGTTTTCTTCCTTCTACAGACCTAAAATTTTGTTTGTTCTCCTTTTTCTGTTTCATTTAGGTGGTGATTTAGGTTCTTTATTTGAGAGTTTTCTTATTTAAGGAAGGCCTGCATTCTTAAGAACTTCCCTCTTATAATTGATTATGCTGCACCCCATAATTGTTTTGTATGATTGTATTTTCAATTGTCATTTGTCTTGAGGAATTGATGTGCTTTCCTCTTTGAGTTTTAGTGGCACTTTTGTTTTGTTTGTCTCCATGCAGTCATATTTTTCTTAATTCCTTTCTGCAGTTGATTTCTAGTTGTATAGCTTTGCTGCCATAAACATTGCTAAAATAATTTCTATCCCTTTAAATTTGTTGAGGTTTGTTTTGTGTTATCATACGGGTTCTATCCTACAAAATGTACTATGGGTTCTTGATTTTTTTTTTTTCTTTTTTGGAATGTAGTGCCATATAGATATCAATTAAGTTCAACTGTTTTGTTGTGCCATTTAGGATCTCTTGCCTTCTTGATTTTTTTTTTTTCTGTAAGATCTGTCCATTGATGTCAGTGAAGTGTTAAAGTCTGTTAGCACTATTGTATTCTTATCAATTTCTCCCTTTATGTCTGTTAACATATTTAATTTTTATGCATTTAAGGTGCTCTTGTATTGGGTGCATATATATCAATGAGTATAGTATCCTCATCTTATACTTATCCCTTTATCATTATATACTGCCCTTCTTTGTCTTTCTTTATAGGTTTGTTTTAAAGAATATCTTGTCTATTATTGAACTGCCTTATGACCCAGCAATCCCACTGCTGGGCATACACACTGAGGAAACCAGAATTGAAAGAGACACGTGTACCCCAATGTTCATCACAGCACTGTTTATAATAGCCAGGACATGGAAGCAACCTAGATGTCCATCAGCAGATGAATGGATAAGAAAGCTGTGGTACATATGCATAATGGAGTGTTACTCAGCCATTAAAAAGAATACATTTGAATCAGTTCTAATGAGGTGGATGAAACTGGAGCCTATTATACAGAGTGAAGTAAGCCAGAAAGAAAAACACCAATACAGTATACTGACACATATATATGGAATTTAGAAAGATGGTAATGATAACCCTGTATGCAAGAGAGCAACACAGACACAGATGTATAGAGCAGTCTTTTGGACCCTGTGGGAGAGGGAGAGGGTGGGATATTTTGGGAGAATGGCATTGAAACATGCATAATAAGAAACGAATCACCAGTCTAGGTTCGATGCAGGGTGCAGGATGCTTGGGGCTGGTGCACTGGGATGATCCAGAGGGATGGAGTGGTGGGGGAGGTGGGAGGGGGATTCAGGATTGGGAACATGTGTACACTCATGGTGGATTCATGTTGATGTGTGGCAAAACCAATACAATATTGTAAAGTTAAAAAAAAAATAACAATAATAATAAAATGATTGGCAACCCTAAAGAAAAAAGATGGAAAATTCAAAAAAATAAAAATAAAGAATATCTTTTCTCTTATCAATATTGCTACTCATATTTTCCTATTTTTTCCACTTACGGGAAATAGTTTTAGATTACTATCTAAACCGGATTACTAAAATTTCCTACTGAATAAACTTACCTGTTGAAACAATCACAAATCTAAGTTGGAACTCTAGATTTCTTATATTGTACTTTGCATATATAATTTAACATTTCCTAATGTGTGTTCTATTTGTATAAGTGAATACTTAAAAATATAAGATTGATCTTATGCAGGATGTGACTTAAAATTTGTGACAAACCATGGACTCAGACAGACTCTCTTATCTTTATAATTCTGAATACAGTAACAATGGAAAATTGCACTCATCTCCCAGGCTAGTAAGGTTATACTCAAAATCCTGCATGTTAGATTTCAGAATTACATGAACTAAGAACTTCCAGATGTACAAACTGGGTTTAGGAAAAGCAAAGGAACCAGAGATCAAATTGCCAACATTTTCTGGGTCATAGAGAAAGCAATGGAATTCAAGAAAACATCTACCTGTCTCATTGACTACACTAAAGCCTTTGACTCTGTGGATCATAATAAACTGTGGAAAACTCTTAAAGAGATGGGAATACCAGACAACCCTACCTATCTCCTGAAAAACCTGCATGGAACAACTAACTGGTTGAGGAAGCAACAGTTAGAACCCTGTATGGAACAACTGAATAGTTCAGGGTTGGGAAAGGAGTATGTCAAGGCTATTTATTGTCACTCTATTTATTTAAGCTATATGCAAAGAACTTCATGAGAAGTGCTGGTCTGGATGAATTACAAGCTGGAATCAAGATAATAGGGAGAAACTTCAACAATCTTATATATGCAGATGATACCAATCTAAAGGCAGAAAACAAAGAGGAACTAAAGAACCTATTGATGAGGGTGAAGGAGGAGAGTGAAAAAACCTCCTTCAAACTAAAAAAAAAAAAAAAAAAAAAAAACATGGCATCCGGCCCCATTAGTCAGTTCAATTTAGTTGCTCAGTCCTGTCCGACTCTTTGTGACCCCATGGGCTACAGCACAACAGGCTTCCCTGTTCACCACCAACTCCCTGAATTACTCAAATTCATGTCCATCAAGTCAGTGATACCATCCACACATCTCTGGCATCCCCTTCTCCTCCTATCTTCAGTCTTTCACAGCATCAGGGTCTTTGGCAATGAGTCAGCTCTTTGCATTAGGTGGCCAAAGTATTGGAGTTTCCGCTTGAGCATCAGTTCTTCCAATGAATATACAGGACTGATTTCCTTTAGGATGGACTTGTTGGATCTCCTTGCAGTCCAAGGGACTCTCAAGAGTCTTCTTCAACACCACAGTTCAAAAGCATCAATTATTCAGCTCTCAGCTTTCTTTATTGTCCACCTCTCACATTTGTACATAACTATTGGAAAAAACATAGCTTTGACTAGATGGACCTTGTTGGCAAAGTAATATCTCTGCTTTTTAATATGTTGCCTAGCTTGGTCATAGCTTTTTTCCCAAGGAGCAAGTGTCTTTTAATTTCATAGCTGCAGTCACTATCTGCAGTGATTTTGGAGCCCAAGAAAATAAAATATCTCTCTGTTTCCATTGTTTCCCCATCTATTTGCCATAAAGTGATGGGACTGGATGGCATGATCATAGTTTTCTGAATGTTGAGTTTTAAGCCGATTTTTTCACTCTCCTCTTTCATTTTCATCAAGAAGCCTTTTAGTTCTTCACTTTCTACCATAAGGGTGGTGTCATCTGCATATTTGAAGTATGGTAAATAGAAGGGGAAAATGTGGAAGCAGTGATTGATTTCCTTTTCTTGGGCTCCAAAATCACTGCAGATGGTGACTGGCGCCATGAAATTAGAAGACAATTTCTTCTTGGCCGGAAAAAATATGACAAAAAGAGATTGAACCAGTCAATCCTAAAGGAAATCAATCCCAAATACTCATTGGAAGAACTACTGCTGAAGCTGAAGCTGAGGCTCTACCTATGCAGTGGACATGAACTTAGGCAAACTCTGGGAGATGGTAAGGGACTGGGAGGTCTGGCATGTTGCAGTCCATGGGATCATGAAGAGTCAGACAAGACTGGGTGACTGAACAACAACTTTCAGAAATCCTTTGAAAATTACCATCCAACAATGACATGGACTTGATTCTTTGTTGGTCATTTTAATCTATAGTCAATGGATGCTGTTTCTTGATTTTATTACATTTAACATTTCTCTAATTCATTCAGCTAATTTTTTCCTCGCCCAGAAGATTATGCATATTTTAAGAACAGGTTCATAATTTGTTTATATTCTCTATAGTACCCAGAAGAACGTAATGCACTATATATGAAGTGAGGTTTGCTAAATGGAAAAGATGCTGTGAAAGTACTGCACTAAATATACATAGTGGCTCAGATGGTAAAGTGTCTGCCTGTCATGCGGGAGAGCAGGGTTCAATCCCTGGGTTGGGAAGATCCGCTGGAGAAGGAAATGGCAACTTGCTCCAGTAATCTTGCCTGGAAAATTCCATGGACTGAGGAGCCTAGTGGGCTATAGTCCATGGGGTCGCAAAGAGTTGGACACGACTGAGAAACTTCACTTCAAATATGTCAGCAAATTTGGAAAACTCAGCAGTGGCCACAGGACTGGAAGAGGTCAGTTTTCATTTCAATCTCAAAGAAGGGCAATGCCAAAGATTGCTCAAACTACCACACAGTTGCACTCATCTCACACACTAGTAAAGTAATGCTCATAATTCTCTAAGTCAGGCTTCAGCAATATATGAAACATGAACTTCAGATGTTCAGGCTGATTTTAGGAAAGGCAAAGGAAGCAGAGATCAAATTTACAACATATGCCGTATCATTGAAAAAGCAAAAGAGTTCAAAAGAAAAAAAAAAAAAACACACACACACATCTATTTCTGCTTTATTGACTATGCCAAAGCCTTTGACTGTGTGGATCACAATAAACTGTGGAAAATTCTGAGAGAGATGGGAATACCAGACAACCTGACCTGCCTCTTGAGAAACCTATATGCAGGTCAGGAAGCAACAGTTAGAACAGGACATGGAACAACAGACTAGTTCCAAATAGGAAAAGGAGTATGTCAAGGCTGTATATTGTCACTCTGCTTATTTAACTTATATGTAGAGTACATCATGAGAAACGCTGGGCTGGAAGAAGCACAAGCTGGAATCAAGATTGCCAGGAGAAATATCAATGACCTCAGATATGCAGATGACACCACCCTTATGGCAGAAAGTGAAGAGGAACTAAAAAGCCTCTTGACGAAAGTGAAAGAGGAGAGCGAAAAAGTTGGCTTTAAGCTTAACATTCAGAAAACGAAGATCATGCCATCTGGTCCCAGCACTTCATGGGAAATAGATGAGGAAACAGTGGAAACAGTGCCAGACTTTGTTTTGGGGTTCCAAAATCACTGCAGATGGTGATTGCAGCCATGAAATTAAAAGACGCTTACTCCTGGGAAGGAAAGTTATGACCAACCTAGATAACATATTGAAAAGCAGAGATATTACTTTGCCAACAAGGTCCGTCTAGTCAAGGCTATGGTTTTTCCAGTGGTCATGTATGGATGTGAGAGTTGGATTGTGAAGAAAGCTGAGCAACAAAGAATTGATGCTTTTGAACTGTGGTGTTGGAGAAGACTCTTTAGAGTCCCTTGGACAGCAAGGAGATCCAACCAGTCCATTCTAAAGGAGATCAGTCCTGGGTGTTCTTTGGAAGGACTAATGTTGAAGCTGAAACTCCAATACTTTGGCCACCTCATGCAAAGAGTTGACTCATTGGAAAAGATGCTGATGCTGGGAGGGATTGAGGGCAGGAGAAGAAAGGGATGGCATAGGATGAGATGGTTGGATGGCATCACCAACTCGATGGACATGAGTTTGAGTAAACTCTGGAAGTTGGTGATGGACAGAGAGGCCTGGTGTGCTGCAATTCATGGGGTCTTAAAGAGTCGGACATGACTGAGTGACTGAACTGAACTGTACTGAACTGAATATACCTCTATTCATGAACCTAACATTCTACATTCCTACACTATATTTTTCTTCAAATCATTGGACTTTACTTTTACCACAGACACATTTATAAGTGGATATCATTTCAGCTTTGGTCCCCTCTTTTCATTCCTTTTGGAGCTATTTATTCACTCTTCTTCAGTAGCATATTGAACACCTATCAGCCTGAGGATTTAATCTTTAGCATCATATCATTTTGTGTTTTCATACTGTTCATGGGGTTCTCAAGGCAAGAATGATGTAGTGGTTTGCCATTCCCTTCTCTGGTGGACCATGCTTAATTCTCCATGTTGACCCATCTCTCTTGGGTGGCCTTACATGGCATGGCTAATAATTTCATTAAGTTACATGAAAGTGTGATCTATGTGATCATTTTAGTTAGTTTGGAGGGCACAAACAAAACCTTATGTGCATCAAGATCCAGGGAAAGGAGCAGTGGCCCCAAAAAGAGACTGAGCCAGACCTGCCTGTGTGTAGTTGAGGGTTTCCTGAGGATGCATGAGTCAGCAGCCATCTGCCACAGTGACAGGGTCTCTGCCAGCAGCAGTCCTGGGAGGTAAGGCATGTGGCATAAGTCGTCTTGGAGGAAGTCACCATCAGCCCCACTATAGACTTGCTTGTAGGCAACCCACAAACTGAAGAATGATTATACCAAAGAAGTTCTTGCACTGCTATGAAAGTTCTAGGCCCCACGACAGACTTGCCCACTTGGGGATCCAACAAAGGGAATGAGAATCCCTAGAGAATCTGACTTTGAATTTTTTTTTTTTTTTTCCTTAAATAAAACTTTCACAGGACTGGGGAAATATAGAGTCTTGGAGGGTACAAACAAAACCTTGTGCACATCAGGATCCAGGAGAAAGGACCAGTGACCTCACACTAGACTGAGCCAGACTTGCTGTGTGTGTTTGGGAGTCTGCAGCAGAGGTGTGGGTTGACGGTGGCCTGTCATGTGATCAGAGGCACTGACAGCATTCTGGGAGACTTAGCATGTTGGCATAATGGAGGAGGTCGCCATTATCCCTACCATAGTGTGGCCTCAGGCCAAATGCTGGAGCAGAGAGGGAATATAACCTCACCCACCGGCAGAACATTTGATTAAAGATTTGCTGATCCTGGCCTTGCCAACATTTTCCCCACAGCCAGTCCCTCCCATCAGGAAGCATGCACAAGCTTCTTATTCACATCCATCAGAGGGCACACAGAATGGAAACTGCAATCACAGATAAATATAAATAATAATCACTTTAAAAAATAGTCAATTAATACCAAGATTAGATTTGCATTAATATAACTTGGGTAAAAATTTAAGAGAGCTGAAATGAGACCTTTAATTTTTTTGAGAAATCTTATAAAAGAAACAACTTGAAAAGGTCCATATATACAATTCCATTATATTGACATGATATTCTATATTTTAGTAAAGCTTTCTTTGAACATAGTACTATATTTAACTTTATCTTTAATTATATTATAAATATTACAGCTGCATTGTTATTATTGTTGACAAAACTTTTTTTAACTTTCAAGTAAAACTATGTCATTTTTTTCAATCAGCCTTTAACAAAATAGTTACTGATAATATTCCTATCATTATGAACTTATGTTCAAGGTCTATGATTAGAACCCCTTTGAAACAAGTTGTGATAAATACAGGAAACCCTGAGATCAAAAGTGGGTCAACAGAGAGCAAAAGTCAAGAGAAAACACAATTTTAAGAGCAAACTGCTAAAGGAACATGCTTTCAAATTTAATAGGCAGATAGAAAAGAGGGGAAAATGTACCTGATTTTACATAAAAGTAGCATATATAGTGCTTGCTAATGCCACCAAATGGTTCACCTAGGGGAAAAAAAAAATCTACTACTCATTTTAAGGAACACAGTCATGATACCACCAACTATTGACTAGGAAAAATTATTATGAGGACAATTTTGAAATACAATCTGTTTACATAGGATAGTCATGTTCATTGCATCTTTCCATCATATATAGATAATTTGATTTCAGATTCTTTGTCTAATACATGCAAATAAATAATACAGTGGCTAGAATACATGTTCCAGCTTAGATCATGATGCACATCATGCTATTTAATGCTTGAGATGTGCCTAAGCTGGTAAACTGAAATCAGCATTCTAAAAATAAAAGACAGCGATATTTAAAACTGCCTCTAAAACACACACGAAATTCATCAGGAAGAGAACAAGAACTAGGTCTTGGCCCTAGTTCTCTCAATCCAAATTCTAATCCTTATACCCCTACTCCATACATCTAAACAACAAAGCATAATATTCTGACCAATTAGTCACTGCCTATTCTGAATTTTAGTAGCGGACCTGCTGACTCTCACATGAATTGGAACGCTGCCAGTTGAACACCCGTATATCATTATTGGACAATTAGCATCTATTATATATTTTCTCCTCATCCTAGTACTAATACCAATAGCTAGCACAATCGAAAATAATCTCTTAAAATGAAGACAAGTCTTTGTAGTACATTAAATATACTGGTCTTGTAAACCAGAGAAGGAGAACACCTAACCTCCCTAAGACTCAAGGAAGAAGCTATAGCCCCACTATTAACACCCAAAGCTGAAGTTCTATTTAAACTATTCCCTGAAACACTATTAATACAACCCCACAAACATTAAGAGCCTCATTAGTATTAAATTTATCAAAACTTTTAACAATCTAACACAAACTTTGCACTCCACAACCTTGCACACCATGGCCGCTGTCACCAGACAGGACATGCTTCGTTTTCATGTACATATTACATAGAATAGTACTTCAAGCAGGGTATGTACATGATATTAATGTAACAAAAACATAGCATGTATATAGTACATTACATTATATGCCCCATGCATATAGGCAAGTACATAATATTAATGTAATATAGACATAATATGTATACAGTACATTACACTATATACCTCATGCATATAAGCAAGTACATAATACCTATTAACAGTACATAGTACATGTAATTATTGGTTGTACATAGCACATTTAAGTCACATCCATTCTTGACTACATGAATATCCCATCCACTAGATCACGAGATTGATCACCAGACCATGCTGCGTGAAACCAGCAACCTGCTTGGCAGGGATCCCTCTTCTCGCTCCAGGCCCATCAGCTGTGGGGATTGCTATTTAATGAACTTTATCAGAAATCTAGTTCTTTCTTCAGAGCCATCTCACCTAAAATTGCGCACTCTTTCCTCTTAAATAAGACATCTTGATGAACTAATGATTAATCAGCCCATGCTCACACATAACTATGCTGTCATACATTTGGTATTTTTTAATTTTGGGGGATGCTTGGACTCAGCTATGGCCATCTAAGGCCCTGACCCAGAGCATGTATTGTAGCTGGACTTAACTGCATCTTGAGCATCACCATAATGGTAGGCACGAGCATCATAGTCAATGGTTGCAGGATATAAACATTATATTATACATCACTCATTCCCCTCCCCCCCCGGTTTTCCCCCACCTTAAATATCTACCACCATTTTTAACACACTCCTCCCTAGTTACTCATTTAAACTTCGCATTTTCAATGCTCAAATTGGCACTCCAATTGAAGTAAGTATATAAGTGCCTGGGTCTCCCTCATGACACATAGTTAATGTAGCTTAAAATTAAAGCAAGGCACTGAAAATGCCTAGACGAGTGTATTAACTCCATAAACATACAGGTTTGGTCCCAGCCTTCCTGTTAACTTTTAATAAACTTACACATGCAAGCATCCGCACTCTGGTGAGAATGTCCTCTGGGTCAGCAAGACTAAGAGGAGCTAGTATCAAGCACACATCTGCAGCTCACGACACCTTGCTTAGCCACACCCCCATGGGAGACAGCAGTGATAAAAATTAAGCCATAAACGAAAGTTTGACTAAGTTATATTGACTAGGGTTGATAAATCTCGTGTCAGCCACCGCAGCCATACGATTAACCCAAGCTAACAGGAATACGGCGTAAAACATGTTAAAGCACTACACCAAATAGAGTTAAATTCTAATTAAGTGGCAACAAGCCATAATTATAATAAAAAATAAATGACAAAATAACTCTACAATAGCTGATACACTATAGATAAGACCCAAACTGGGATTAGATACCCCACTATGCTCAGCCCTAAACACAAATAATTACAGAAACAAAATTATTCACCAGATTACTACTGGCAATAGCTTAAAACTCAAAGGACTTGGCGGTGCTTTATACCCTTCTAGAGGAGCCTGTTCTATAATCGATAAACCCCGATAAACCTCACCAATCCTTGCTAATACAGTCTCTATACTGCCATCTTCAGCAAACCTTAAAAAGGAACAAAAGTAAGCATAATCATAATAAATAAAAATGTTAGGTCAAGGTGTAACCTATGAGTGGGAAGAAATGGCCTACATTTTCTATCTTAAGAAAACCCAATACGAAAGTTATTATGAAACTAATGACCAAAGGAGGATTTAGTAGTAAACTAAAAATAGAGTGCTTAGTTGAATTAGGCCATGAAACACACACAAACCGCCCATCACATTCCTCAAATAAATAGGATGTACTCAAGTCTATTTACAGCACCAACCATATGAGAGGAGACAAGTCATAACAAGGTAAGCATACTGGAAAGTGTGCTTGGACAAATCAAGATATAGCTTAAGCAAAGCACCTACTTTACACCTAAAAGATTTCACACACTATGAATATCTTGAACTAAACCTAGTCCAAAACTTCATTTCTAACTAAATAACCAAAATAAGATAAAACAAAACATTCACCCTCCAATTTAAAGTATAGGAGATAGAAATTCTAAATACGGCACTATAGAGAAAGTACTGCAAGGGAACGATGAAAGAAAAAAATTAAAGTACAAAAAAGCAAAGATTACCCTTTGTAACTTTGCATAATGAATTAACTAGCAAAAAACTTAACAAAATTAATTTCAGCTAAGCAACCTAAAACCAGATGAGCTACCTATGAACAGTTTATTAAGAACCAACTCATCTATGTGGCAAAATAGTAAGAAGATTTGTAAGTAGAGGTGACACGCCTAAGGAGCCTGGTGATAGCTGGTTGTCCAGAAAATGAATTTCAGTTCAGCTTTAAAGATACCAAAAATCCAAATAAATCTCACTGTATCTTTGAAAGTTAGTCTAAAAAGGTACAGCCTTTTAGAAATGGGTACAACCTTGACTAGAGAGTAAGATCCAACAGTACCATAATAGGCCTAAAAGCAGCCATCAATTTAGACAGTGTTAAAGCTCAACAATAAAAATAATACTAATTCCAATAACAAACAACTAACTCTTAGCCCTAATACTGGACTAATCTATTATAAAATAGAAGTGATAATGTTAATATGAGTAACAAAAAACATTTTCTCCCTGCATAAGTTTGAGTCAGTATCTGATAATATCCTATTAACAGTAAATAAAAATAACCCAATAATAAATAATTTATTAATTACACTGTTAATCCAACACAGGAATGCACCTTAGGAAAAATTAAAAGAAGTAAAAGGAACTCAGCAAACACAAACCCCGCCTGTTTACCAAAAACATCACCTCCAGCATCCCTAGTATTGGAGGCACTGCCTGCCCAGTGGCAACCGTTAAATGACCGTATCCTGACCATGAAAAGGTAGCATAATCATTTGTTCTCTAAATAAGGGCTTGTATGAATGGCCACACGAGGGTTTTACTGTCTCTTACTTCCAATCAGTGAAATTGATCTTCCCGTGAAGAGGCGGGAATAGACTAATAAGACGAGAAGACCCTATGGAGCTTTAACTAGCCCAAAGAAAACAAACTCAACCGTTATGGGACAACAACACTCTTTATGGACTAGCAGTTTTGGTTGGAGTGACCTCTGAGAACAAAAAATCCTCTGAGCGATTTTAAAGACTAGACCCACAAGTCAAATCACACTATAGCTTTTTGACCCAAAAATTTGATCAACAGAACAAGTTATCCTAGGGATAACAGTGCAATTCTATTCGAGAGTCCATATCGACAATAGGGTTTATGACCTCGATGTTGGATTAGGACACCCCGATGGTGCAACCGCTATCAAAGTTTCGTTTGTTCAACGATTAAAGTCCTACATGATCTGAGTTCAGACCGGAGCAATCCAGGTCGGTTTCTATCTATTATGTATTTCTCCCAGTACGAAAGGACAAGAGAAATAAGGCCAACTTCAAAAAGCGCCTTAAATCAATTAATGACCTTATCTTAATTAATCTCATAAATAAATCCTGCCCTAGAAAAGGGCTTTGTTAAGGTGGCAGAGCCTCGTAATTGGGTAAAAGTTAAACCTTTATATTCAGAGATTCAAATCCTCTCCTTAACAAAATGTTTATAATTAATATTCTAATGCTAATTATCCCCATTCTTCTAGCCACGGCTTTTCTCACACCTATAGAACGAAAAGTCTTAGGCTACACACAATTTCGAA
This sequence comes from Budorcas taxicolor, assembly GCF_023091745.1. Classification (NCBI taxonomy): domain Eukaryota; kingdom Metazoa; phylum Chordata; class Mammalia; order Artiodactyla; family Bovidae; genus Budorcas; species Budorcas taxicolor. The sequence goes on along the minus strand of NC_068924.1, from coordinate 2,590,399 downwards.
AAGGCCCAAATATTGTAGGCCCGTACAGCCTACTCCAACCCATTGCTGATGCAATCAAACTTTTCATTAGAGAACCATTACGACCTGCCACATCCTCAGTCTCAATGTTTATTCTAGCACCTATTCTAGCCCTAAGTCTAGCCTTAACCATGTGAATTCCCCTACCTATTTGCCCTACCCCCTCATTAACATAAACTTGGGAGTCCTATTTATATTAGCCATATCAAGTCTAGCCGTGTACTCAATCCTGTCTAATAGGAGCCCTACAAGCAGTAGCACAATCTCATATGAAGTAACACTAGCAATTATTTTACTATCAGTACTCCTAGTAAGCGGATACTTCACCCTCTCCACATTAATTATTACACAAGAATAAGTATGACTGATTTTCCCAGCATGACCTCTAGCAATAATATGATTTATTTCAACATTAGCGAAACAAACTGAGTGCCATTCGATCTTACTGAGGGAGAATCAGAAATAGTCTCAGGCTTTAACTTAGAATATGCAACAGGGCCATTCGTCTTATTTTTCACAGCAGAATATGCAAACATCATTATAATAAGTATTTTTACAAAAATTCTATTTCTAGGAGCATTTCACAAACCATGCATGCCAGAATTTTACACAATCAACTTTATCATCAATCATTACTACTCACAATCACTTCCTATGAATCCAAACATCTTACCCCCAATTCCATTATGACCAACTAATACACCTACTATGAAAATGTTTCTTACCCCTAACACTGGCCCTATGCATGTGACAGGTATCACATGTCACACATGTGATATGTGATATACATTCTCTTATCACACATCCCTCCACAAACATAAGAAATATGTCTGACAAAAGAGTTACTTTGATAGAGTAAATAATAGAGGTTTAAGTCCTCTTATTTCTAGAACTATAGGAATTGAACCTACTCCTAAGAACCCCAAACTCTTTGTGCTCCCAATTACACCAAATTCTAATAGTAAGGTCAGCTAATTAAGCTATCGGGCCCATACCCCCAAAATGTTGGATTATATCCTTCCCATACTAATAAACCCAATTATCTTTATTATTATTCTATCAACTATTATATTAGGAACCATTATTGTTCTAATTAGCTCCCACTGGCTACTCATCTGAATTGGATTTGAAATAAATATACTTGCCATCATTCCTATTATAACACAAAAATACAACCCACGAGCCACAGAAGCATCCACTAAATATTTCCTGAACCAATCAACAGCCTCAATATTACTAATAATAGCTGTCATTATTAACTTAATATTCTCAGGTCAATGAACTGTAATAAAATTATTCAACCCAGCAGCCTCTATACTTACAACAATAGCCCTCACCATAAAATGAGGAATAGCCCGATTCCACTTCTGAGTCCCAGAAGTAACACAAGGCATCTCCCTGTCTTTCTGGCCTAATCTTGCTTACATGACAAAAACTAGCACCCTGTATCTGTACTCTACAATGTTTCCCCATCCATCAACCTAAATCTAATCCTAACCTTATTGATTTTATCAATTATAATTGGAGGCTGAGGGGGACTAAACCAAACCCAACTACAAAAAATCATAGCCTACTCATCAATCACCCACATAGCCTGGATAACAGCAGTCCTACTATATAATACCACTATAATATTACTAAATTTAGTTATTTACATTATTATAACCTCTACTATATTTATACTGTTTATAACCAACTCAACCACTACTACCCTATCACTATCACACACATGAAATAAAGCACCTGTTATGACAATCCTAGTTCTCATCACCCTCATCAATAGGACGACTCCCACCACTATCAGGATTTATACCAAAGGGAATAATCATTCAAGAAATAACAAAAAATAACAATATCATCCTACCCACCCTTATAGCAATTACAGCTCTACTAAATCTATATTTTTATATACAACTCACATACTCCACTGAATTAACAATATTTTCCTCCACAAACAACATAAAAATAAAATGACAATTCTCTACTACAAAACAAATAACCCTCCTACCAACAATAGTTGTATTATCCACCATACTACTACCACTCACACCAATTCTATCAGTACTAGAATAGGAATTTAGGTTAAATAGACCAAGAGCCTTCAAAGCCCTAAGCAAGTATAATTTACTTAATTCCTGATAAGGATTGTAAGATCACATCTTACATCAATTGAATGCAAATCAACCACTTTGATTAAGCTAAATCCTCACTAGACTGGTACGCTCCATCCCCATGAAATTTTAGTTAACAGCTAAATACCCTAATCAACTGGCTTCAATCTACTTCTCCCGCCATGAGGAAAAAAAAAAAAAAAAAAAGGGCGGGAGAAGCCCTGGCGGAATTGAAGCTGCTTCTCTGAATTTGCAATTCAACATGTAAATTCACCACAGGTAAAAAGAGGAATTAAACCTCTGTCTTTAGATTTACAGTCTAATGCTTTACTCAGCCATTCTACCTATGTTCATTAACCACTGATTATTCTCAACCAATCATAAAGATATTGGTACCTTATACTTACTATTTGGTGCCTGAGCAGGCATAGTAGGACAGCCCTAAGCCTGCTAACTCGCGTTGAACTGGGTCAACCCACAACCCTACTCGCAGACAACCAAATCTACAAGGTATTTGTAACCACACATGCATTCGTAATAATTTTCTGTATAGTGATACCAATTATAATCAGAGGATTCGGCACTGACTAGTCCCTCTGATAATTGGTGGCCTCGACATAGCATTCCCCCGAATAAACAATATAAGCTTCTGACTCCTCCCTCCCTCTTTCCTACTACTTCTGGGATCATCTATAGTCAAAGCTGGGGCAGGAACAGGCTGAACCGTGTACCCCACTCTGGCAGGTAATCTGGCCCATGCAGGAGCTTCAGTAGACTTAACCATTTTTCTTTACACCTGGCGGGTGTTTCCTCAATTTTAGGAGCTATTAATTTTATTACAACAATTATTAATATAAAGGCCCCTGCAATATCACAATATCAAACCCCCCTATTTGTGTGATCCATACTAATCACTGCCGTATTACTGCTTCTCTCACTTCCTGTATTAGCGGCTGGTATTACAATACTACTAACAGACTGAAATCTAAATACAACCTTCTTTGACCCAGCAGGAGGAGGGGACCCTGTCCTATATCAACACCTATTCTAATTCTTTGGACACCCCGAAGTATACATTCTTATTCTACCTGGATTTGGAATAATTTATCATATTGTGACTTATTATTCAGGAAAAAAAAGAACCATTCAGGTATATAGAAATAGTTTGAGCTATGATAAAAATCGGGTTCTTAGGATTTATTGTATGAGCTCACCACATGTTCACAGTTGGAATAGACGTCGACACACGGGCCTACTTCACATCAGCTACCATAATTATTGCTATCCCAACTGGAGTAAAAGTCTGTAGTTGATTAGCAACACTTCACGGGGGTAATATCAAATGATCTCCCACTGTAATATGAGCTCTGGGCTTCATCTTCCTTTTTACAGTTGGAGGCATAACTGGAATTGTTCTAGCCAATTCTTCCCTTGATATCGTTCTTCAGGATACATATTATGTAGTCGCACATTTCCGTTATATACTATCAATAGGGGCTGTATTCGCTATTATAGGAGGATTTGTACATTGATTTGCACTATTCTCAGGTTACACCCTTAACACCACTTGAGCCAAAATCCACTTTGCAATTATATTTGTAGGTGTAAATATAACTTTCTTCCCACAACATTTCGTAGGATTATCTGGTATACCAGGACGATATTCTGATTACCCAAATGCATACACAGTATGAAACACTATTTAATCCATAGGCTCATTCATCTCCTTAACAGCAGTTATACTAATAATCTTTATTATCTGAGAAGCATTTGCATCTAAACGAGAAGTCCTAACTGTAGACCTAACCACAACAAATTTAGAGTGATTAAACAGATGTCCTCCACCATATCATACATTTGAAGAACTTACATATGTCAACCTAAAATAAGAAAGGAAGGAATTGAACCCATTATTGGTTTCAAGCCAACATCATAGCCACTATGTCTCTCTCAATTAATGAGATGTTAGTAAAACATTACATAACTTTGTCAAAGTTAAGTTATAGGTGAAAGCAAGCCCTGTACATCTCATATGGCATACCTCTTACAACTAGGCTTTCAAGATGCAACATCATCCATCATAGAACAATTATTACATTTTCATGACCATACACTAATAATCGTCTTTTTAATTAGCTCGCTAGTACTTTATATTATTTCATTAACATTGACAACAAAACTTGCCGGGGTCCAGTCCCAGTGGATCCAGGGAAATTTAAAGGGTGAACAGCGTAGGCAAGGAAAGCTGATTTATTTAATTAGAAATATAAAGAGAGATTAGGAAGAAATAGTGTAGTAGGAAAATTTAGTGGAGAAAAGAGGCTGAATAACTTGGTTTATGGGGAAAGCCAATAAAATCTCAGGACAAGAGATCTGCACCATCTACGTTAGGCCACCCACGTCTGTTTGACTATCAGAGAGTGCCCTGCCTTGGGCTCCCCCTCTCACGGATCTTAGAAGCCATGGCAAGTAAGTAGACATGATGAGCCTCCACGCCCCAAATGGGAATTCAGCCAGAAAATAAAGAAGACACAGGGAGTCCAAGCTGCTTCGGTGAGCAAGGCCCCAATAACTTTGTTTTTTAAAAGGACTTTTGTACCTTTCCCACAAACGATGTTGTATACATTATCTTCTGACCTTGGAGGCCTGTGAAACATTTTAAGACCCTCTTTTGATAAAGGCTGCTCAATCAGAAAACTTGTTTCCCCTTGAAGTGTTTTTTCTTTATATTTCTAATCTATGTCAGCCTCAGAAAGTATCAAACAAAGTTACATTTTCATGAAGCAAAGGTGCAGTAAGTTACAACAAAGAAAGAACCAATTAGCTCAAAAGTTTGATGTGGTCAGTTTCAAGGCTACACTTGTTTTTTCTTACATTCTCACTATGTTAACAAATGTGCTCCCAGGTGCACAGTGGATAAGAGATATGGGAACTTAGCAACAAGCATTGGCTCAACAGTGAAATCTTACACCAACACTACTCTAATAACTTTTAACTCTTTGAAAGGCTTTATGTTTTAGGCTTCCCATGCCTCTCACAGTTGGGGGGGGGGGGCGGGTGCTGTAAACAATCACATGCGTAGTTGTAAAAGTCCAGGTAAGGCAAGTTAGAGAGCCATCAGTGGGGTTTGAGCTGAAACACTCCTTTCAAATGCAGAAGACTGAAGCCCTAAGTTAACTTTTTCCAGAGAGTGTCAGAAGTGTGGAAAAGCACAGTACAATAAAATCAGGCCAACTCTGGTTTTTGAGGGTAGATGTTCAGGAAAACTCAAGGGGAACCCCTGAAGCCAGATCACGTCTTTGTGTTTTGTCGGGCTTCCTTCCTCATGACCTTTGCCATGGGCAGGATTCCTCACGCTGGCTCCCGGCAAAAACTAACCCATACTAGCACAATAGATGCACAAGAAGTGGAGACAATTTGAACCATTTTACCAGCCATTATTTTAATTTTAATTGCCCTTCCATCTTTACAAATTCTATATATAATACATGAGATTAATAATCCATCCCTTACAGTAAAAACTATAGGGCATCAATGATACTGAAGTTATGAATATACAGACTATGAAGACTTAAGCTTCGACTCCTATAGAGTTCCAACATCAGAATTAAAACCAGGGGAACTATGACTACTAGAAGTAGACAACCGAGTTGTATTACCTATAGAAATAACAATTTGAATACTAATCTCCTCCAAAGATGTGTTACATTCATGAGCTGTGCCTTCCTTAGGGCTAAAACCAGATGCAATCCCAGGTCTTCTAAATCAAACAACCCTTATATCAACCCAACCAGGCTTATATTATGGTCAATGTTCAGAGATCTGTGGGTCAAACCATAGTTTCATGCCCATTGTTCTTGAGCTAGTCCCACTGAAATACTTTGAAAAATGATCTGCATTAATACTATAAAATCACCAAGAAGCTACATCAGCACTAACCATTTAAGTTAGAGATTGAGAGCGTGATACTCTCCTTGGTGGATATGCCACAACTAGACACATCAATATGACTTACAATAATTCTATCAATGTTCCTAGTTCTTTTTATTACCTTTCAACTAAAAATTTCAAAACAAAATTTTTACTATAGCCCAGAATTGACATCAACTACAATACCAAAACAAAACACCCCTTGAGAAAGAAAATGAATGAAAATTTATTTGCCTCTTTCACTACCCCTATAATCCTAGGCCTCCCCCTTGTCACTCTTATTGTCCTATTTCCTAGTCTAGTATTCCCAACATCAAATCGACTAGTAAATAACCACCTCGTCTCCCTTCAACAATGAATGCTTCAACTTCTATCAAAACAAATGATGCATATCCACAATTCCAAAGGACAAACATGGACATTAATACTAATGTCCTTAATTCTATTTATTGGATCAACAAACCTACTAGGTCTACTGCCTCATTCATTTACACTGACCACACAACTATCAATAAATTTAGGCATGGCCATCCCTCTCTGAGCAGGAGCTGTAATTACAGGCTTTCACAACAAAACTAAAAGCTTCACTTGCCCATTTCTTAGCACAAGGAACACCAACCCCATTAATCCCAATGCTAGTTATCATCGAAACTACTATTCTCTTCATTCAATCAGTAGCCCTTTCCATACAATTAACAGCTAACATTACTGCAGGATACTTATTAATTCACTTAATTGGAGGAGCCACACTTGCACTAATAAACATTAGCACTACAACAGCTCTTATTACATTTATTATTCTAGGTCTACTAACAATTCTTGAATTCGCAGTAGCTATAATTCAAGCCTACGTATTTACCCTCCTAGTTAGCCTATACTTGCATGATAACACATAATGACACACCAAACCCATGCTTATCATATAGTAAACCCAAGCCCCTGATCCCTTACAGGGGCCTTGTCTGCCCTCTTAATAACATCCGGCTTAATCATATGATTCCACTTCAATTTAACAACCTTGCTAATGCTCGGCTTAACAACAAATATGCTCACAATATACCAATGATGACGAGACATTGTCCTAGAGAGTACCTTTCAAGGACATCATATCCCAACATTCCAAAAAGGCCTTCACTATGGAACAATCATTTTTATTATCTCTAAAGTATTGTTCTTTACTGGATTTTTCTGAGCATTCTACCACTCAAGCCTTGCCCGTACAGCTGAATTAGGCAGCTGCTGACCCCCAACAGGTATTCACACACTTAATCCCCTAGAAGTTCCATTACTCAACACCTCTGTCCTATTAGCTTCAGGAGTCTCCATTGCCTGAGCCCACCACAGCCTTATAGAAGGGAATCACAACCACATGTTACAAGCCCTTTTTGTTACCATCGCACTAGGTGTATATTTTACATTATTACAAGCCTCAGAATATTATGAAGCACCCTTTACTATCTCAGACGGAGTTTATGGCTCAACCTTCTTCGTAGCCACAGGCTTCCATGGCCTCCACATCATTATTGGATCCACTTTCTTAATTGTCTGTTTCTTCTGCCAACTAAAATTTCATTTTACCTCTAGCCACCACTTTGGCTTTGAAGCGGCTGCCTGATATGTCTATTACTTTGTAGACACAGTATGACTTTTCCTCTATGTTTCTATCTATTGATGAGGCTCATATTCTTTTACTATTAGTACAACTGACTTCCAATCAGTTAGTTTTGGTCTAACCCGAAAAAGAATAATAAACCTAATATTAGCCCTCCTAACCAATCTTATACTAGCCACACTACTTGTTATTATTGCATTCTGACTCCCCCAACTAAATGTATAGCCAGAAAAAACAAGCCCATATGAATGTGGATTTGATCCCATAGGATCAGCCCGCCTTCCTTTCTCCATAAAATTTTTTGTAGTAGCCATTACATTTCTTCTATTTGACCTAGAAATTGCACTCCTTCTACCACTGCCATGAGCTTCACAAACAACCAACCTAAACACAATGCTTACCATAGCCCTTTTCCTAATTCTCCTACTGGCTGTAAGCCTAGGCTACGAATGAACCCAAAGACTAAAATGAACCAAATATGGTATTTAGTTTAAAACAAAATCAACGGTTTTGACTCATTAGATTATGATTAAATTCATAATTACCAAATGTCTCTAGTATATATAAATATTATAATAGCATTCACAGTATCTCTTGCAGGATTGTTAATATATCGATCCCACCTAATGTCATCCCTTCTATGCCTAGTAATGGTATCAAACACATATGGTACTGATTATGTACAAAATCTTAACCTATTCCAATGCTAAAATATATTATTCCCACAGTAATACTTATGCCCCTAACCTGATTATCAAAAAATAACATAATCTGGATTAACTCTACAATACATAGCCTGCTAACCGGCCTCACAAGTCTACTTCTCATAAACCAGTTTAGTGACAATAGCCTTAACTTCTCACTAGTCTTCTTTTCAGACTCTTTATCCACGCCACTATTAATTCTGACTATATGAGTTCTTCTCTTGATGTTAATAGCTAGCCAACACCACCTATCAAAAGAAAACCTAACCAGAAAAAAAAAAAACTATTAATATATTAATCTTATTACAACTATTCTTAATCATAAACTTCACTGCTATAGAACTAATCTTCTTTTACATCCTATTTGAAGCAACACTAGTCCCAACACTCATTATTACCCGGTGAGGAAACCAAACAGAACGCCTAAACTCCAGCTTCTGCTTCTTGTTCTATATACTAGCAGGCTCCTTACCCCTACTAGTTGCACTAGTTTATATTCAAAACACAGTAGGATCTCTAAACTTCCTAATGCTTTAATACTGAGTACAACCAATGCCTAACTCCTGATCAAATGTCTTCATATGACTAGCATGCATAATAGCTTTTATAGTAAAAATACCATTATATGGCCTCCACCTTTGACTACTTAAAGCCCATGTAGAAGCCCCCATTGCAGGCTCTATAGTCCTTGCAGAAATCCTACTAAAACTAGGAGGATACGGCATACTACGAATCACATCACTCCTAAATCCAGTAACCGACTTTATAGCATATCCATGTATTATATTATCCCTGTGAGGCATAATCATGACTAGCTCAATTTGCCTTCACCAAATGGATCTAAAGTCACTCATCACATACTCTTCTGTTAGCCACATGGCACTTGTTATTGTAGCTATTCTTATTCAAACACCTTGAAGCTACATAGGAGCCACTGCCTTAATAATTGCCCACAGCCTTACATCCTCCATACTCTTCTGCCTGGTAAACTCCAACTATGAACGAATTCATAGCCAAATAATAATTCTAGCCTGAGGCCTACAAACGTTTCTCCCACAAATGGCCACCTGGTGACTCTTAGGAAGCCTAACTAACCTAACTCTAGCCCCAACAATCAACCTGATTGGAGAGCTGTTTGTAGTAATATCAACCTTTTCATGATCCAATATTACAATTATTTTAATAGGATTAAATATAGTAATTACTGCCCTATACTCCCTTTACATGCTAATTACAACACAATGAGGAAAATATACCCACCGTATCAACAACATTTCATCTTCTTTCACACGAGAAAATGCACTCATATCATTATACATCTTACCCCTATTACTTCTATCCCTAAACCCAAAAATTATTCTAGGACCCCTGTACTGTAAATATAGTTAAAAAAAAACACACACACACACACATTAGATTGTGAATCTAACAATAGAAGCCTATTATCTTCTTATTTACCAAAAAAAAGTACGTGAGAACTGCTAATTCTATGTCCCCATGTCTAACAGCATGGCTTTTTCAAACTTTTAAAGGATGATAGTTATCCGCTGGTCTTAGGAACCAAAAAATTGGTGCAACTCCAGATAAAAGTAATAAACATATTCTTTTTCTTCACATTAACCACCCTATTCTTACTAACAGTGCCCATCATAATAACAACCTCTGATACCTACAAAACCTCCAAATACCCACTTTATATAAAAACAACTATCTCATGTGCCTTCATTACCAGTATAATCCCCACAATAATGTTTATTCAAACAGGACAAGAAGTAATTATTTCAAACTGACACGGACAAACTATTCAAACTCTTAAACTATCACTTAGCTTCAAAATAGATTACTTCTCAATAATATTTGTCTCAGTAGCACTATTCATAACATGATCCATCACAGAATTATCAATATGATATATACACTCAGACCCCAACATTAATCAATTCTTCAAATATCTACTCTTGTTCCTCATCACAATACTTATTCTTGTCACTGCAAACAACCTCTTTCAACTATTCATTGGCTGAGAAGGAGTTGGAATTATATTATTCTTACTTATTGTATGATGATATGGATGAGCAGATGCAAACACAGCAGCCCTACAAGCAGTCTTGTACAACCTCATTGGCGATATCGCATTTATCCTGGCAACAGCATGATTCTTAGCTAACCTCAACACTTGAGATCTTCAACAAGTCTTTATACTAAACCCAGATAACTCCAATCTACCACTAATAGGCCTAGTATTAGCTGCAACTGGAAAATCTGCACGATTTGGCCTACATTCATGACTACCCTCCGCAATAGAAGGCCCAACCCCTGTCTCAGCACTACTTCACTCAAGCACAATAGTAGTAGCTGGCATTTTTCTACTACTCTGCTTCTACCCATTAACAGAGAACAACAAATTTGCCCAGTCCATTATACTATGTCTAGGGGCTGTCACCACACTATTTACAGCAATATGTGCCCTTACCCAAAATGATATTTAAAAAAAAAAATGTTGCCTTCTCTACATCCAGCCAACTAGGCCTCATAATAGTAACAATTGGCATTAACCAACCCAACCTAGCATTCCTCTATATCTGTACCCAAGCTTTCTTCAAAGCCATGTTATTTATATGCTCTGGTTCTATTACCCACCGCTTAAATGATGAACAAGACATTCGAAAAATAGGAGGCCTATTCAAAGCTATACTATTTACCACAGAAGCCTTCATTTTTGGCAGTCTTGCACTAACAGGAATACCCTTCCTTACCGGATTTTAGTCTAAAGACCTAGTCATCGAGTCTGCCAACATGTCATATACCAACGCCTGAGCCCTTTTAATAATGCTAATCTCCACCTCTTTTACAGCTATCTACAGTACTCGTGTTATTTTCTTTGCACTTCTAGGACAACCCCAATTCCCAGCTCTGATTATTATTAATGAGAATAACCCCTTCCTAATTAACTCAATTAAACGTCTCCTAATTGGAAGCATTTTTGCAGTATTTATTATCTCCAACAAAATTCCTCCAACAACAGTTCCCCAAATAACCATAACTTATTATCTAAAAATAATATCCCTAGCAGTCACAATCCTAGGCTTCATTCTAGCACTACAAATTAGCAACATAACCCATAACCTAAAATTTAACTACCTATCAAATGCCTTTAAATTCTCTAACCTATTAGGATATTACCCTACAATCATGCACCGCCTAAGCCCCTACATAAACTTAACAATAAGCCAAAAATCAGCATCTTCCCTTCTTGACCTAATCTGATGAGAAATCATTTTACCAAAAGCCACCTCACTAATCCAAATAAAGACATCCACTATGGTTACAAGCCAAAAAGGCCTAATCATATATTTCCTCTCTTTCCTAGTCACAATCCTCAGTATAATCAGTATTCAGTTCAGTTCAGTTCGGTCGCTCAGTCATGTCTGACTCTTTGTGACCTTATGAATTGCAGCATGTGAGGCCTCCCTGTCCATCACCAACATCCGGAGTTCACTCAGACTCACGTCCATCAAGTCAGTGATGCCATCCAGCTATCTCATCCTCTGTTGTCCCCTTCTCCTCTTGCTCCCAATCCCTCTCAGCATCAGAGTCTTTTCCCAAGAGTCAACTCTTGGCATAAGGTGGCCAAAGTACCGGAGTTTCAGCTTTAGCATCATTCCTTCCAAAGAAATCCCAGGGCTGATCTCCTTCAGAATGGACTGGTTGGATATCCTTGCAGTCCAAGGGACTCTCAAGAGTCTTCTCCAACACCACAGTTCAAAAGCATCAATTTTTCAGTGCTCAGCCTTCTTCACAGTCCAGCTCTCGCATCCATACATGACCACAGGAAAAACCATAGCCTTGACTACACGGACCTTAGTCGGCACAGTAATGTCTCTGCTTTTGAATATGCTATCTAGTTTGGTCATAACTGTTCTTCCAAGGAGTAAGCATTTTTTAATTTCATGGCTGCAGTTACCATCTGCAGTGATTTTAGAGCCCAAAAAATAAAGTCTGACACTGTTTCCACTGTTTCCTCATCTATTTCCCATGAAATGATAGGACCGGATGCCATGATCTTCATTTGCTGAATGTTGAGCTTTAAGCCAACTTTTTCACTCTCCTCTTTCACTTTCATCAAGAGGCTTTTTAGTTCCTCTTCACTTTCTGCCATAAAGGTGGTGTCATCTGCATATCTGAGATTATTGATATTTCTCCCGGCAATCTTGATTCCAGCTTGTGTTTCTTCCAGCCCAGCGTTTCTCATTATGTACTCTGCATATAAGCTAAATAACCAGGGTGACATTATACAGCCTTGACGTACACCTTTTCCTATTTGGAACCAGTCTGTTGTTCCATGTTCAGTTCTAACTGTTGCTTCCTGACCTGCATACAGATTTCTCAAGAGGCAGGTCAGGTGGTCTGGTATTCCCATCTCTCTCAGAATTTTCCACAGTTTATTGTGATCCACACAGTCAAAGTCTTTGGCATGATCAGTATAATCCTACTGAACTTGAATGCAATTTCCACCTCCTCATCCTTCAATACATAATAAACCATCAAAAACTCCATCAACAAGCCAGTAATAAACGTCCCTAAAACAGTCTTATTAGAAACTCAAATTTGAGGATACTGTTCCTTGGCTATAGCCGTTGTATAACCAAAAACCACTATCATACCCCCCAAATAAATTAAGAAAACCATTAGACCAAAGAAAGACCCATCAAAATTTAATATAATACCACAACCAACTCCACCACTCACAATTAAACCCAATCCCCCATAAATAGGTGAAAGTTTTGAAGATAATCCTACAAAACCAATCACAAAAATAATACTCAAATACAATGTATGTTATCATTATTCTTGCATGGAATCTAACCATGACTAATGACATGAAAAACCAGCATTCTCATTCAACTACAAGAACACGAATGTGTTCAACAAGACCTAGGAAGAGAAGAGAAAATATATTATTAGTATATATATATATATGTATGCATATATATACATATATATATATATATATTTGTCTACACTCAAGGCTGCCATAAAATTCTATTATTTGGGAGAATATGCTTATTTTTTTTCCTCCCTGCACTGCCTTCTAAATGTCATTTTCAGCTTTATAGAATCACTTTATATGAGAGAACTCATATAAGCATCTTTTTGAACTAAATTTCTTCAAGAAGTCATTACATCAAGTAAATTACAAATAATGAGAAAAGTTCAGAGACAATATATTTATGAAATACTAGAAATATTTTAAATGTATCAGTCAGTATTTACTTGAAAATTAGGAAATAGTAAGTATTATGGAAATGAGTAGTTTATAGTAGGAAATGAAAGACTGAAAGGGAGAGTTCGAGGACTGGAAAAAATCAGTACCCAACCTGGCAGATGAATTAGTGTAAAGCAGTTAAATTGGAGCTTGCACATCCATGTGAAAAAAAAAAAAAAACAGTCAGGTTAAACCATCAAAGAACTATGAAAGGGAAAAGGTGGCAAGATTTAAGAGATACTGTTGTCTCAGTGTAAGTACCATATCCTGTGTCAAGGATTTAGTTGGTGGGCCTGGGGCCACTGTTGATCAATAGGGCCAGTAGTAGGGATGACAAGCTGGAGACAGAACAAAGGAAAGTGAAATTAAGCTAGGAAATTTGCTTTACTCTGACTCAAAATCATACAGAGAAGGTGATTTTGGAAAATGTATAGTTCATAGCTTTAATCACATTGATACAGCATTATCCTTCATAGAAAAGAAAGAGATAGCTAGATTAGATTCATTGACATATTGTCAAAGGAACTCAGAGTTATCCATAAATTAGCTTAAGAATGCTTGTGAAATTATGAAATTATAGCTAGATATATTTAGATCTAGATCTACATATATGAATGCATATTTTCCTTGAAAGATGTTCTAGAGCTTTTCTTCAGTTCAGTTCAGTTCAGTCGCTCAGTCGTGTCCAACTCTTTGCGACCCCATGAGTCACAGCACGCCAGGCCTCCCTGTCCATCAGCAACTCCTGGAGTTCACTCAGATTCATGTCCATCGAATCAGTGATGCCATCCAGCCATCTCATCATCTGTTGTCCCCTTCTCCTTCTGCCCCCATACTTGAGATACAATGAGGTTTACATAGTTTTTCCCCAAACAGCCCTTTTCACAAATATGAAATCTATCATTTGCCTAATCTTGCATAACATATTGTTGATAGATATTATAATTCATGGTTTTTTTTTTATTCTTATTGCATGTATATAACAAAAAGTCAGGATTTTAAAATTAAAAGAAAGCTATTTTTCTGCTTCAAGAAATAAGTAAAACAGAATAGTAAGAACTCTTATATGTAAATGTTATAAAACAAAAAATCTATTAATATATTTATACATATATGTGTGAAGAATAAATATAAAACAAAGAGAGATGACATTTAATGTTTTCCTAGTATCAGGAACTGCAACAACATGGATGAATATTTAGGGCCTTATGCTAAGTGAAATGTTAGACAGAGAAAGGCAAATATTATATGATCTATCTTTATATGGAATATAAAACAAATGAAGTTCATAGGAAAAAAGATCAGATCATATTTGTGGTACCAGAGGCAGAGGTGTGGTGAATGGGAGAACAGATGAAGGTTGTCAAAATGTATAAACCTCCAGCCAGAAGATAAAAGTACTAGAGGTGTAATGTACAGTATGATACTGCTACTGCTAAGTCGCCTCAGTCATGTCCGACTCTGTGCGACCCCAGAGACAGCAGTCCACCAGGCTCCCCTGTCCCTGGGATTCTCCAGGCAAGAACCCTGGAGTGGGTTGCCATTTCCTTCTCCAGTGACAGTATGATAACTGTAGGTAACTCTGCTGTATGGTGTATTTCAACATTAAATGGTTAGATCTTAGAGTTCTCATCATAAGGGGAAAAAATGCATTTTTAAAATGTATATGAGATAATGAATGTTAACTAAACTTATTGTGGTAATCTATTATATATGTACCACTAGTTATTATGATGTACATCTAATTATTACACAGTATTGTATGCCAATTAGACCTTAATGAAACTGAAATAAAATTAGAAATAATACATGAAATTGCATGATGCACATTAAAAAAGGAAGAAAATCCTGAATATGTAACAATATTTCTGTATCCTGAGGGCATTATATTAAGTAAGTAAAATAAGTCAATAACAGAAGGACAGATATTGCATAATTCCACTTATATGAGGTATCTAAGTTAGTTAGTTTCATAGAACTAGAGTAGAATAGTGATTGCCAGGCACTAGGAGGAAAGGATAAAATGAAGATTATACTAAACAATGTGTATAAAGTCTCAGTTATGCAAGATGAAGAAGTTCTAGAGAGCTGCTGTAAAACATTGTCCCTAAAGCTAATGATACTGTATGGTACACTTAAAATATTGTTACATAGATTTTATGTTAAGCATTCTTACCTTGATAAAAAATATAATTAAGAAAAATAAGTATAGACTTGCTTCATTCTGATAATGACACTTGAATCAATGAAAAGAGTGTGTGCAAAAACTGTTGCAGGAAGAGCGCAACACACACACACACACACACATTACTTTGAGTATAAGATCTAAGGGAGAAATGGCATTTAAACCAGAAGTTGAGAAGTAGAGCAAAGATATTTCCCACACTACACAACTTAAACAACCTAACCATCTATCATCTTTCAATAGCAACAGGCAGCTTAGAATATCTAAGGAAAGTTTACATTGTGTAAGTAGGATTATTACTTGTGTCATTTCATTTGACACTCATAATATGGTAGCAAAATAGTAAAGTGGTAAAGTGTTGGATTCTGGAATCACAGGAACATGGTTTAAATTTTGTCTGTATTGTATAGTAGAGAAGACAAGAGCCTGTCTATAACAAAAGTAATTAATTCTCCAATTTTTCAACATTTTCTTATATATGTATATTGGATGAGTAATTAACCTCTTTAGTCCTCAGTTTTCCAAGATTATAAAACATTGTTGTTCAGATAAAATATGTGAAGCTATTATCAAAATGAATAGCACATAGAATATTATCATAGTTAATGCTTTAAGATTCTAGCCAGAGGAAACAACATGTGCAAAGACATTGAGCTGAGCATTTGGATTATTTAAGTAATAGAAATGAGGCTAACCTTAAGAATGCTAGTGGAAACAGGAAGAATACCATGCAATAAGGCCGAGACATAAGCAAAATCCAGGCTTCCTTTTTGGCTCAGAGGTGAAGAAACTGACAGCAATGCAGGAGATGTAGGTTTGATCCCTGAGTTGGGAAGATACCCTGGAAGAAGAAATGGCAATCCACTTCAGTATTCTTGGCTGGAAAACCCCATGGACAGAGGATCCTTGTGGGCTACAGTTCATGGGGTTGCAAAGAGTTGAACACAATGGAACACACACATATAATAAGCAGAATCTAGAGTATGTAGAGATTGAAATAGTTATTAAAAAAAAAAAAAAAACACACAACAACCCTGCATCTACCCACAAATAATACCCTCAAGCCAGATGGCTACACTGGTGTAACCAAACATATATTTAAAGGACTAACACTAATTCCTCTCCAATGTTGCCAAAAACAATGGAAAATTAATAAATTCAGAACCCATTCTAAAAAGCCAGTATTATCCTAAAACTAAAACCAAGCAAAGATACCACATGAAAAGAAAATAAATGTAAAAATCCTGAAAAAAATATTGACAAAACAAATCTAGCCATTTATAAAAAAGATTATACACTGTGACTGAGTGGGGTTAATCTTAATAATGTAAGACTGATTCAACATAGGAAAAGAGCCAATATAATATACATCATTAGTAAGATAGAATATAAAACTCACATTACCATCTTAATAGAAACAAAAAAGTCTTTTGTTAAAAACTAACAAAAGACAAAAATTTTCACTCTGAGATTAAGAACAATACAAGAATGTTTACTCTCACAATTTCTACTCATCATTTCCCTGAAGATTTCATCTAGGGTAATTTGACAAGAAAGTAAAATAAAAGACTTTATTATTTTGAAGATAACAGTAATGTCCAAATTTATCTACAGTTTAAGCATCAGTTCAGTTCAGTTGCTCAGTCGTGTCCGACTCTGCGACCCTATGAATTGAGTGTGCCAGGCCTCCCTGTCCATCACCATCTCCCCAGGGTTCACTGAAATTCACGTCCATTGAGTTGGTGATGCCATCCAGCTATCTCATCCTATGCCATCCCCTAATCCTCCTGCCCCTGATCCCTCCCAGCATCAGAGTCCTTTCCAGTAAGTCAACTCTTCACATGAGGTGGCCAAAGTACTGGAGCTTCAGCTTTAGCATCATTCCTTCCAAAGAAATCCCAGGGCTGATCTCCTTCAGAATGGACTGGTTGGATCTCCGTGCAGTCCAAGGGACTCTCAAGAGTCTTCTCCAACACCACAGTTCAAAAGCATCAATTCTTTGGTGCTCAGCCCTCTTCACAGTCCAACTCTCACATCCATACATGACCACTGGAAAAACCATAGCCTTGACTAGACGGACTTTTGTTGGCAAAGTAATGTCTGTGCTTTTGAATATGCTGTCTAGGTTGGTCATAACTTTTCTTCCAAGGAGTAAGCATATTTTAATTTCATGGCTGCAATCACCATCTGCAGTGATTTTGGAGCTCCCAAAATAAAGTCTGCCACTGTTCCACTGTTTCCCCATCTATTTCCCATGAAGTGATGGGACCAGATGGCATAATCTTCATTTTCTGAATGTTGAGCTTTAAGCTAACTTTTTCACTCTCCTCTCACTTTCATCAAGAGGCTTTTTAGCTTCTCTTCACTTTCTGCCATAAGAGTGGTGCCATCTGCATATCTGAGGTTATTGATATTTTTCCCTCCAATCTTGATTCCAGCTTGTGCTTCTTCCAGCCCTGTGTTTCTCATGATGTACTCTGCATATAAGTTAAATAAGCAGGGTGACACTATACAGCCTTGATGTACACCTTTTCCTATTTGGAACCAGTCTGTTGTTCCATGTCCAGTTCTAACTGTTGCTTCCTGACCTGCATACAGATTTCTCAAGAGGCAGGTCAGGTGGTCTGGTATTCCCATCTCTTTCAGAATTTTCCACAGTTTATTGTGATCCACACAGTCAAAGGCTTTGGCATAGTCAATAAAGAAGAAATATATGTTTTTTTTTCTGGAATTCTTTTACTTTTTCGATGATCCAGCAGATGTTGGCAATTTGATCTCTGCTTCCTCTGCCTTTTCTAAAACCAGCTTGAACATCTGGAGGTTCATGTATTGCTGAAAGGTGGCTTGGAGAATTTTGAGCATTGCTTTACTAGTGTGTGAGATGAGTGCAACTGTGTGGTAGTTTGAGCATTCTTTGGCATTGCCTTTCTTTGGGATTGGAATGAAAACTGACCTTTTCCAGTCCTGTGGCCACTGGTGAGTTTTCGAAATTTGCTGGCATATTGAGTGCAGCACTTTCACAGCATCATCTTTCAGGATTTGAAATAGCTCAACTGAAATTTCATCCCCTCCACTAGCTTTGTTCTTAGTGATGCTTTCTATGGCCCACTTGACTTCACATTCCAGGATGTCTAGCTCTAGGTGAGTGATCACACCATCGTCATTATCTTGGTCATAAAGATCTTTTTGTATAGTTCTTCTGTGTATTCTTGCCATCTCTTCTTAACATCCTCTGCTTCTGTTAGGTCCATACCATTTCTGTCCTATATCGAACCCATCTTTGCATGAAATGTTCCCTTTGTCTCTCTAATTTTCCTGAAGAGATCTCTAGTCTTTCCCATTCGGTTGTTTTTCTCTATTTCTTTGCATTGATTGCTGAGAAAGGCTTTCCTATTCCTTGCTATTCTTTGAAACTCTGCACTCAGATGCTTATATCTTTCCTTTTCTTCTTTGCTTTTCACTTCTCTTGTTTTCACAGCTATTTGTAAGGCCTCTCCAGACAGCCATTTTTCTTTTTTGCGTTTCTTTTCCATGGGGATGGTCTTGATCCCTGTCTCCTGCATACCTCCCCCCCCCCCCCCCCACCATTTACCAGATTTCACTCCCATTTCATTCGCTATGAATATTAAGTAGAGTAAGCCTGTGGTATACAATAGGTTCTGCTTATATCTATTTTATGCAAAGTAGTATGTATGTCAAACTCTATTACCAAGTTCATTTCACCCCTTTGTCCCTTGATGTCCAAACATTTATTCTTTACCTGTGGGTCTCTGTTTCTGTGTTGCAAATTAATTCATCTGTATCATTTTGCTAGACTGCATATGTAACTGGTATTGTATGATTTTTGTTTTTCCTCTTTCTGACTTACTTCACCTTGTATGACAGTCCCTAGGTTCATTCATGCCTCCGGAAAAGGCACAATTTCATTCCTTTTAATGTCTAGATAATATCATGCTGTATATATGTACCACATCTTCTTTTTCTATTCCTCTGTTGATGGACATTTAGGTGGCCTCCATGTCCTAGCTATTGTAAATGGTGCTACAATGAACATTGCAGTGCACATATGTTTTTGAATTATGGTTGGTAAAGAATCTGCCTGCAATGCAGAAGACCCCAGTTTGATTCCTGGATTGGGAAGATCCTTTGGAGAAAGGATAGGCACCCACTCCCGTATTCTTAGGCTTCCCTGGTGGCTCAGCTGGTAAAGAATCTGCTTGCAAGCAGGAGACCTGGGTTCGATCCCTGGGTTGGGAAGATCCCTGGAGAAGAAAGTCTACCCACTCCAGTATTCTGGCCTGGAGAACTCCATGGACTGTAAAGTACATGGGGTCACAAAGAGTCAGACATGACTGAGCCACTTTCACTTTCATATGGCTAAGAGTGGGAATGCTGGGTCATATGGTAGTGATATGTTTAGATTTTGAAGGAACATCCATACTTTTTCCTCTAATGGCTGCACTAATTTACATTCCCATCAATAGTGTAGAAGTGTTCCCTTTTTGCCACACACCCTCCAGCAGTTATTCTTTGTAGATTTTTTGATGATGGCCATCTTGACCAGTGTGAGGTAATACTTCACTTTATTTTTTATTTGAATTTTCTGATGATTAATGATGTTGAGTATCTTTTAATCTTCTTGCTGACCATCCATATGTCTTCTTTGGAAAAAATTCTGTTTCTGTCTTATGCCCATTTTTATTTTTATTTTCTAATAGATCTGCATGAGCTGTTTGTATATTCTGGGGATTAATCCCTTGTCAGATGCTTCACTAGCAAATATTTTCTACCATTTATGAGGGTTGTATTTTCATCTTGTTTATGGTTGCCTTTGCTTCACAAAAACTTTTTAAGTTTAATTAATTTTTTTTTGTTGTTTATTTCTGTTTTTATTTTCAGGTCAAAAAGATATTGTTGAGATTTATGCCAGATATTTTGCCTATATTTTCATCTAAGAGTTTTATAGTGTCTTTCCTTATATTTAAATCTTTAACTTATTTTGAATTTAGCTTTCAAATGGTGTTAACCGATGTTTTTTAGTTCAGTTCAGTTCAGACACTCAGTCGTGTCCCATTCTTTGTGACTCCATGGACTTTAGCATGCCAACACCTGGAGTTTACTAAAGCTCATATCCTTTGAGTCAATGATGCCATCGAGTGATCTCCTTCTCTGTCATCCCCTTCTCCTTTCACCTTTAATCTTTCCCAGCATCATGGTCTTTTCTAATGAGTCAGTTCTTCCCATCAGGTTGCCAAAGTATTGGAGTTTCAACTTCCACATAGGTCCTTCCAATGAATAATCAGGACTGATTTCCTTTAGGATGGATTGGTTGGATTTCCTTGCACTCCAAGGAACTCTGAAGAGTTTTCTCGAACACCATAGTTCAAAAGTATCAATTCTTCATTGCTCAGCTTTCTTTATGTCCAACTCTCACATCCATACATGACTACTGGAAAAACCATAGCTTTGACTAGATGGAACTTTGTTGGCAAAGTAATGTTTCTGCTTTTTAATATGCTATCTAGGTTGATAATAACTTTTTCTTCCAAGGAGCAAGCATCTTTTAAGTACATGGCTGCAGTCATCATCTGCAGTGATTTCGGAGACCAAGAAAAGTCTCTCACTGTTTCCACTGTGTCTCCATCCATTTGCCTTAAAGTGATGTGACCAGATGGCATAATCTTATTTTTATGAATGTTGAGTTTTAAGCCAACTTTTTCACTCTCCTCTTTCACTTTCATCAAAAGGCTGTTTAGTTCCTCTTCGATTTCTGCCATAAGAGTGGTGTCATCTCCATATCTGAGGTTATTAGTATTTCTTTTGCCAATCGTGATTCCAGCTTGTGCCTCATCCAGCCCCGTGTTTCTCATGATGTACTCTACATATAAGTGAAATAAGGAGAGTGACAATACACAGCTTTGACATACTCCTTTCCCGATTGGAACCAGTCTGTAGTTCCATGTCCAGTTCTAAATGTTGCTTCTTGACCTGCATACAGATTTCTCAGGGGACAGGTATAGTGGTCTGGTATTCCCATCTCTTTCAGAATTTTCCACAGTTTGCTGTGATCCACACAGTCACAGGCTTTGGCAAAGTTAATAAAGCAGAAGATATTTTTCTTGAACTCTCTTGCTTTTTCAATGATCTAATTCATGTTGGTAATTTGATCTCTTGTTCCTCTGCCTTTTCTAAATCCAGCTTGAATGACTGGAAGTTCACAGTTAACGTACTGTTGAAGCCTGGATTGGAGAATTTTGAGTATTATTTTGGTATCATATGAGATGAGTGCAATTGTGAGGTAGTTTGAACATTCTTTGGCATTGCCTCTCTTTGGGATAGGAATGAAAACTGACCTTTTTCAGTCCTCTGGCTGCTGCTGAGTTTTCCAAATTTGCTGGCATATTGAGTGCAGCACTTTCACAGCATCATGTTTTTATGATTTGAAATAGCTCCACAGGAAATCCATCACCTCCACTAGCTTTGTTCGTAGTGATGCTTCCTAAGGCCCACTTGACTTCACATTCCAGGATGTCTGGCTCTAGGTAAGTGATCATACCATTGTGATTATCTGAGTCATGAAGATCTTTTTTGTATAGTTCTTCTCTGTATTCTTGCCACCTCTTCTTAATATTTTCTGCTTCTGTTAGGTCCATACCATTTCTATCCTTTAATTGTGCCCATCTTTGCATGAAAAGTTCCCTTGGTATTTCTAATTTTCTTTAAGAGATCTTGAGTCATTCTCATTCTATTTTTTCCACTATTTCTTTGCATTGATCACCGAGGAAAGCTTTATCTCTCCTTGCTATTCTTTGGAACTTTGCATTCAAATGGGTATATCTTTCCTTTTCTCCTTTGCCTTTCACTTTTTTTCATTTCATAGATGTTTGTAAGGCCTTCTCAGACAACCATTTTGCCTTTTTCCATTTCTTTTTCTTGGGAACGGTCTTGATCACTGCCTCCTGTACAATGTTACAAACCTTTGTCCATAGTTCTTCAGGCACTCTATCAGATCTATTCCCTTGAATCTATTTGTCACTTTCACTGAATAGTCCTAAGGGATTTGATTTAGGTAATACCTGAATGGCCCTGTGATTTTCCCTACTTTCTTGAATTTCAGTCTGAATTTGGCAATAAGCAGTTCATGATCTGAGCCCGTCAGCTTCCAGTCTTGTTTTTACTGATTGTGTAGAGCTTCTCCATCTTTGGCTCCAAAGAATATAATCAATCTAATTTCAATATTGATCACCTGGTTATGTTCTCTTGTATTGTTGGAAGAGGGTGCTTGCTATGACCAGTGCATTCTCTTGACAAAACTCTGTTAGCCTTTGCCCTGCTTCATTCTTTCCTCCAAGGCCAAATTTGCGCATTATTCCAGGTGTTTCTTGACTTCCTCCTTTTGCCATCCAATGTTCTAATTTCATTCTTTTACATGAGGCTGTCCAGTTTTTCCCAGCAATGCTTACTGAAGAGACTGTCTTTACATCATTGTATCTCCTTTGTGATAGATTAGATGATTACACATGTGTAGATTTATCTCAAGGCTTTCTATTCTTTTCCATTGATCTATATTTCTGTTTTTGTTCCAGTACCATACAATCTTGATGAGAGTAGCTTTCTTGTGTAATCTGAAATCAAGGAGTCTGAATTCTTTAGCTCCATATTTTGGTCTCCTGATTTTCTCTCTCTCTCTCTCTTTTTTTTTTTTTTTTTTTTTGGCTATTTGGAGTCTTTCATATTTCCATACAAATTTATTCTTTTGTTCTAATTCTATGAAAACTTCCATTGGTAATTTGATAGGGATTGCCTTGAATCTTTAGATTGTTTGGTGGGTTATAGTAATTTTCACAAGAGTGATTCTTTTAATCCAAGAGCATGGTATATCACTCTGTCTGTGTATTTTATTCCTTTTGCTGCAATAGTAAATGGGATTGTTTCCTTATGTCTTTCAGAAATTCACTGTTCGTGTATGGGGATGCAAGTGGTTTCCTTGTATTAATTTTGTATCATACAATTTACCAAATACACTGATTACAAAAATACACTGATTTACAATAATACACTAGTAGTTTTGTGATGTGTGTTTATGATTTTATAAATACAGTATCACCTACAAATAGTGACAGTTTTACTTCTTTTCCAATTTGAATTCCTTTTATTTCATTTTCTTCTCAAATTTCCATGGCTATGACTTTCCAAAATACGTTGAGTAAGAGTGGTGAGAGTAGACATCCTTGTCTTCTTTCTGATCTTAGTGGAAATGCTTTACAAAGTTTTCACCTTTGAGAATCGTGTTTGTTGTGGGTTTATAGTATATGGTTATTGGCCTTCATCTGATGAGGTAGGATCCCTTTATGCCCACTTTCTGAAGGGTTTCTATCATAAATTATTGTTGAACTTTGTCAAAATCTTCCTCTACTTCTACTGAGATAATCATATGGTTTTTATCTTTTGACTTGTTAATTTATATTATTTTTTTTAACAAACTAATGACAACAAGCAACAAGTATTGCATTGGTTGATTTGTGTATATTGAATAACCCTTGCATTCCTTGGACATCAATTTTTATTATGGTGTATGACCTTTTTAATGTATTGTTAGATTCTCTTATCTATTATTTTATTAGGATTTTTATGTCTATGTTTATCAGGGAATTGGATCTGTCATCTTCTCTTCTGTTTTTTATATCCTTGGGTTTAGTATCAGAGTGATTGTGGCTTCTTAGAATGAGTTAGGGAGTGTGTCTCCCTTTGCAATATTTGAAAAAGTTTGAGAAGGATAGTTGTTAGCTCTTCTCTGTTTGCTAGAATATGCCAGTAGAATCACTTCTTTCTGTACTTTTGTTTCTCAGAAGATTTTTAATAATGCTTTTGGTTTAATTACTTGTGGTTGATCTGTTTTTTTTTTTTTTTTTCTATTTCTTCTTGGTTCAGTCTTGGAAAGTTGTACCGTGCTAAGAAGCTGTCCATTTCTTCCAGATTTTCATTTTATTTGCATATAGTTGCTTGTAGTAGTTTTTTATGATCTTTTGTACTTCTGCAGTGTCAGTTGTAACTTATCCTTTTTAGTCCTCTCCTTTTTCTTCTTGATTGGTATGTCTAAAGGTTTATTAGTTTTGTTTATCTTCTCAAAGAATCAGTTTTTAGTTTTGTTGAACCTTTCTGTTGTTTTCTTCATTTCTATTTCATTTATTTTTGCTTTGATCTTTGTGATTTCTTTACTTCTAGCAAGTGGGTTTTGTTTGTTCTTCTTTCTCTAGTTGCTTTTGGTTGAAGGTTTAATTTTTTATTTGAAATTTTTCTTGTTTCTTGAGGTAGGATTTTATTGCTATTAAATTGTATCTTAGGACTGCTTTGGCTGCATCCATTGGGGTCATTCTATTTTGTTTTCATTTGTTTCTAAGTATTTTCTGATTTCCTGTTTGATTGCTTCAGTAATCCATTGATTATTTAGTGGAATAATGCTTAGTCTCCATGCATTTTGTTTTGTTTTGTTTTATAGGTTTTGTCCCCTGTATTTTATTTCTAATTTTATTGTTTCATGGTCAGAGAAGATGCCTGATACAATTTCAGTTTTCTTAAATTTACTAAGGCTTCATTTGCCATCCAATGTGTGATCTATTATGGAGAATATTCCTTGTGCACTTGAGAAGAAAGTGTCTTCTGCTACTTTAATGCACTATAAATACAAATTAATTCTATCTCATTTTATGTGTCATTAAAGGTTTGTATTTTCTTATTAATTTGTCTTGATAATATGTCCACTGGTGTAAATGAAGTGTTAAGGTCCCCTGCTATTATTGAGTTACTGTTGATTTACCCTTTTATGACTGGTAACCTTTGCCTTATGAACTGAAGTGCTCCCAGTTTAGTTGCATAAATATTCTTGGATGATCCCCTGATCTTTATTGGCCTTGTGTGTCTCTTATAATAGTCTTTATTTTAAAATGGATTTTGTCTGACATTAGCATTGCTACTGCTGCTGCTGCTAAGTCACTCAGTCATGTCTGACTCTGTGTGACTCCACAGACAGCAGCCCACCAGGCTCCGCCATCCCTGGAATTTCTCCAGGAAAGAACACTGGAGTGGGTTGCCATTTCCTTCTCCTACTCCAGCTTAAAAAAAAAAAATATTGATATGCATGGATGATCTTTTTTCATTTCTTTACTTTCAGTCTCTATGTGTTCCTAGGTTTGAAATGAATCTCTTGTAGGTAGACAGCACACAAACGGGTTACAATTTTTGAAAAAGTTTGAGGATAGTTAGCTCTTCACTAAGTGCTTTATATACTTTCAACCAATGTCTCTCTTTTGTTTGGACCATTTAACCCATTTAGTCAGTTCAGTCAATCATTTGTGTCCAAATCTGTGACTCCCCATGGACTGTAGCACATCAGGCTTCCCTGTCCATCAAAAGCCCATTTTAAGTTTAAACAATTATCTGTTTATATGGGCTTCGCTGCTGGCTCAGACAGTAAAGAATCTGTCTGCAATGCAGGAGACCTGGGTTCAATCCCTGGGTCAGGAAGATCCCCTGGAGAAGGGCGTGACTATTCATTCCACTATTCCTGCCTGGAGAATTCCATGGACAGAGAAGCCTGGTGGGCTACAGTCCATTGGGTCACAAAGAGTTGTACATGACTAGGTTCCTAACACTTTGACTTTCTATGTTTCTGTTACCATTTTCTTAATTGTTTTGATTTGTTTCTTTAGGCCGTTTCTCCTCTCTTGTGTTTCCCATCTGGAGAAGTTCATTTAGTGTTTGTGATAAAGCTGCTTTGCCTGTGCCAAGTATTCTTAGATTTTTCTTGTCTGTGAATCTTTTGATTTCTCTGTCAAATCTGAATGAGATCCTAAGTATGCAGAGTAATCTTGGTTCTAGGCTTTTTCATTTCATCACTTTAAATATATCTTACAATTTCCTTCTGGCCTGTAGAGTTTCTGCTGAAAAGCTGATGGATAACCTAATGGGGTTTCCCTTGTGTGTTATTTATTGTTTTCTCCTTGCTGCTTTTAGTATTTTTTCATTATATTTAATTTTTGTTAGTTTGATTAATATGTGATTTGGCATGCCTCATCTTGGGTTCATTCCCTATGATTCTTTTTGTGCTTTCTGTACTTGGGTAACTATTTCCTTTCTTGTGTTTGGGAGTTTTTGACTATAATTTCTTCAAATATATTCTCAGATGCTTTCCCTTCCTCTTCTTCTTCTAACCTTTACACTTACAATTCAAATAGTTATCTTAGTCCGCTTGCTCAGGTATGTCTGACTCTCTGAACTGTATCTCCCTAGACCCCTCTGTTCATGGAATTTTCCAGGCAAGCATATAGGAAGGGGTTGCCATTTCCTACTCCAGGAAATCTTCCCAACCCAGGGGTCAAACTTGCATCTCTTGCATCTCCTGCATTGAAAGGCAGAATCTTTATTACTTCAACACATGGGAAGCCCTGTAATTCAAATGTTGGAGTGTTTACTGTTGTCCCAGAGGCTTCTGAACTGTCCTCATTTCTTTTCATTCCTTTTTCTTGATTCTGCTCCATGTTAGTTATTTATGCCATTCTATCTTCCAGCTCACTTATCTATTCTTTTTGCCTCAGTTATTCTGCTAGTGAATCCTTCTATTGAATTTTTTTTTAATTTTATTCATTGTGCTTTTCATCACTGTTTGTTTTTTAGTTCCTCTACTTCCTTGTTAAACATTTCTTGTATCTTCTTGATCCATGCATCCATTCTAATTCTTAGTTATTGGATCATCTTTATTGTCACTATTTTTGAGGTAGATTCCTTATTTCCTCTTCATTTATTTGGTCTTGTGGGTTTTTAACCTAGCTCCTTCATCTGTGACACATATCTCTGTTATCTCACTTTGTCTAAATTTCTGTGTTTTTTGTTCTCCTCTCTGCAGACTGTAGGGCCATAGTTCCTCTTGCCCCTTGGTGGCTGAGGTTGGTAAAGGGAGTTTTGTAGGCTTTCTGTTGTGAGGGATTTGTCCCTGGGCTCTGGTTCATAGAAGTCAGTCCTGTCCCTTTGATAGGCAGTGTCATGTTCAGTGGTGTGTTTTGTGGTGTCTGAGTTTAGTATAATTTTTAACAGCTTGTTTGCAGCTGTATGGGACAGTTTTCTGGACTTGCTACTTGTTTGGCATGAAGCTTGAAGCTTGCAGACAGTTGGGAGGAGTCAGGTCTTAGTGTCAAGATGGATACCACCAAGAGAACTTACACCAATTAACATTTTCTGGGACCAATAATTCTCTGGTGCCCCAATATCTTGGGCTCAGTGCTCCCATCCTGAGGATCAGGTCCAACTGCTAGCCAGTGAGCCAAGACCCAGCAAGCCTTGTGGCATGGGGAAAAAAAAAAAAAAGAGGTAACAAAACAACAGAAAAAGAGATAAATGGAAGCAAGCAAAACCCAAGACAAATAGTAAAATCAAAACTAAACAAACAAAAGCAAAGAAACAGACAAAAGATATAAAGAAAACAAAAATCAAGAAAGTAACCAAATAGAAGAACCCCAAATGCAAACAAGAAATAAAAACAATGGAGTGGGAGGTGGGAGGGGGATTTAGGATTGGGAGCTTGTATACACCCGTGGTGGATTCATGGCAAAACCAATACAGTATTGTAAAGTAAAATAAAGTAAAAAAAAAAAAAAAAAAAGAAAAGAAATAAAAACAAAAGTAACAAAACCAAATCAGAAAATAAACAACAACAACATAAAAGAAATTCAGAAAATAAAAACAAAAACAAGATAAAATAAGAAAATGTTAAGTAAAATAAAAAAATAATTTATTAAAAATTTCAAAAGAAAGATGATAAATGTAAGAAAGCAACAAAGGAAACCAAAATAATAGTAATAATCTTTTTCAAGGGCCTCAGCTGTAAGTGTCCTTTCCACTACAGTGAATCATAGTCCCAAGGGGACCCTCCAGTACCTCAAGGTAGGTCTCTAAGACATGCACTGGGCACTGCTGGGGTAGTCCAGACTTTGACATGACCCACTTGCCACATGTACTTTCCCCCAAAGTTCATTCAGGTATTCCACAGGTGCAGAGTTTAGCAACCTAATCACAGGGATTTCATCCGTGGGTTTTTGCAGCTGCCCGGAGATATTTCTGTACCTCTTCTTTAGCCACACAGCTCCTTGGGTTCAGCTTTGCTTTTGTCCTTACCTCTACACATGAGCCACCCTCAGTCATGTTTTTCCTGCCTATGTGAGAAGGGGTGAAAGCTTGGACTGATTGGGGCACACTTACTAGCTCAGGCCACAGTGAGATATGGCAGTAACCACAGGTTGGGTTGTGTATGAAGTTCCTAAGACAGCAAAGACTGGCAGAAAGTGTTAACAGTCTGTGGTGTGCCCTGTTCTCTCCCAGAAAAGCTGCTCCTGAATTGAAGTATCTTCAGGAGTGGTGTGCCTTGCAGGGTAGCAGTCTGTACTTGCCTCTGGAGTTCAAGATGTCAACTGTGGCTCATCCTTGTCCCTGAAGTTTCTGTAGGCAGTGCCCTGATACCATTGAGATCAGAGAGAAAGAAATGTCTATGGCAGATTTGCCCCCCTCCTGCGCACCATCTAACAAATGGTTCCTTACTTTTCTGGCAGGCCTAGGCTTCTTCTCAGACTTCCTCAGTTGTGAAGCACTACACTTCGCATACACAGGCTCTCTTCATGTAACCAATCTCAGTTCTTTCCCAAAGGTCTTGCTTCCAAAATCTGAGCCTCAGTACCCAACTTTGCCATCACCAGCTGCCAGGTGGACAAGTGTCTCATGATGTGAAGTGCTGGCTGGCACTGAACCTCTGCGCAGGTCTTGCTCCACTTTGCCCTTCACACACCTGTGCTGCATTCTTCTCTGAGGTGCTTAAGCTTCCTCTCGGTCCCCATCAGTGAAGGGACTTCCCATTTGCAGAAACCTTTCTTCCTTCACAGATCCCTCCTGATTCCTCTCTCTCCTCTTCTCCTTTTATTCTGGGTAGTAGTGGTGGTTTCACAATCTTATGAATATATGAATAATCTTTGAGCTGTGCAATTTAAATTTGTGAATCTCAGGTAAAAAAGTCAATGGGAAGGGTGAAATAAAAGGCATTTGTACTCTAGACACCTCCCTCTGCCAGCTTCAAACAGGCTTGCAAACTTCACACATTTCCCCAGTCCTCTCAACTCTCTATGGAACACCCACTGTACATGCAGAGACTGTAGTGCCCTGCTACTGCTTTTAGTGAAACTAATTAAGAGTGAGGTTCCCTCAAATTTCTCCCAGGAATTCTGTAGAAAAAAGTTTCAAAAAAACTGTAACTCACATAATATAATTCACATAATAAGAAACTTTAGCAAGAATGATTCCAAGAGAGCAAAAAACCAGAAGATACTTTCAGGTTACCAGATGGCCATTGGGCCTTAACATGCTGAAGTACAATCATGGCTACCAGCCACTGTGTCTCCTGCATGCCCAAAGATGTGTTGGATAAGTGGGTTTTCTTAGGGAAGCAACAGCAAGTTGGTGGGAGAGTTAGCATAATATCAGGTGCTGGAGTAGCAAATGAGCTCTGAGTAGACCCAAGATGTGCCAAGGGCACAGCTCAGAAGGTAAAACACTTTGACATAAAACTGGCACATATCATACACCAACCAATCATAACTAAAGCTGACCATGGAGCTAAACAAGGTCAAGTTTTAATATCCTCTGACAGTCACTGAATCTTTAGTTATTGTATTGTGCAAAGTTGGGAAGGTAATTAGATGTGAGGCCAGGGAGGAGTACAGATGGTAGAGGGTGAAAGGAGTCCTGCTCACAGAAATGATCAACAGATCCATAGATAGTATACTATTTTAACAATCAAAATGATCAGACCATTGCCTATGATTGAAATTTTAACACTAATTGAACTGTGACTTGCTAATGGGTTCTATATAATGGGCTTCCCTGGTGACTCAGACGGTAAAGAATCTGCCTGCAACGCAGGAGACCTATGTTCAGTCCCTGGGTCAGGAAGATCCCCTGAAGAAGAGAATGGAAACCTATATCATTACACTGGCCTAAGGAATTACATGGACAAAGGATCCTGGCAGGCCACTGATGATGGTTTGCAAAGAACTGGACATAATTGAGCAACTAATATTGTCTATATAATGAAGTATGGGAAAGGGTTAATCAAGAATAAACTATTAGATTTTATTTTTTAAATTTTCTTTATTTTTCTTTTGTTTTTTACTTTATTTTACTTTACAATACTGTGTTGGTTTTGCCATACATCAACATGAATCTGCCAAGGGTGTACATGAACTCCCAATCCTGAACACCCCTCCCACATCCCTTCCATACCATCTCTCTGGGTCATCTCAGTGCACCAGCCCCGAGCATACTGTCTCCTACATCAAACATAGACTGGCGATTCGTTTCTTACATGATATTATACATGTTTCAATGCCATTCTCCCATATCATCCCACCCTCTCCCTCTCCCACAGAGTCCAAAAGTCTGTTCTATACATCTGTGTCTCTTTTGCTGGCTCGCATACAGGGTTATCGTTACCATCTTTCTAAATTCCATATATATGTGTTAGTATACTGTATTGGTGTTTTTCTTTCTGGCTTAGTTCACTCTGTATAATAGGCTCCAGTTTCATCCACCTCATTTGAACTGATTCACATGTATTCTGTTTAATAGCTGAGTAATACTCCATTGTGCATATGTACCACAGCTTTCTTATCCATTCATATGCTGATGAACATCTAGGTTGCTGCTGCATTGAATATTGGGGTACAAGTGTCTCTTTCAATTCTGGTTTCCTCGGTGTGTATGCCCAGCAGCGGGATTGCTGAGTAATAAGGCAGTTCTATTTCCAGTTTTTTAAGGAATCTCCACACTGTCCTCCATAGTGGCTGTACTAGTTTTCATTCCCACCAACAGTGTAAGAGGGTTCCCTTTTCTCCACACCCTCTTCAGCATTTATTACTTGTAGACTTTTGGATCACAGCCATTCTGGCTAGCTTGAAATGGTACCTCATTTTGATTTTGATTTGCATTTCTCTGATAATGAGTGATGTTGAGCATCTTTTCATGTGTTTGTTAGCCATCTGTGTTTCTTCTTTGAAGAAATGTCTATTTAATTCTTTGGCCCATTTTTTCATTGGGTCATTTATTTTTATGGAATTGAGCTGCAGGAGTTACTTGTATATTTTTGAGATTAGTTGTTTGTCAGTTGCTTCGTTTGCTATTATTTTCTCCCATTCCAAAGGCTGTCTTTTCACCTTGCTTATAGTTTCCTTTGCGATGCAGAAGCTTTTAAGTTTAATTACATCCCATTTGTTTATTGTTTATTTTTGCTTTTATTTCCAGTATTCTGGGAGATGGGTCATAGAGGATCCTGCTGTGATGCATGTCGGAGAGTGTTTTGCCTATGTTCTCCTCTAGGAGTTTTATAGTTCTGGTCTTACATTTAGATCTTTAATCCATTTTGAGTTTATTTTTGTGTATTTTGTGTTAGAAAGTGTTTGTTTCATTCTTTCACAAGTGGTTGACCAATTTTCCCATCACCACTTGTTATAGAGATTGTCTTTAATCAATTGGATATTCTTGCCTCTTTTGTCGAAGATAAGGTGTCCATCAGTGTGTGGATTTATCTCTGGGCTTTCTATTTTGTTCCATTGATCTATATTTCTGTCTTTGTGCCAGTACCATACTGTCTTGATGACTGTGGCTTTGTAGTAGAGCCTGAAGTCAGGCTGGTTGATTCCTCCAGTTTCATTCTTCTTTCTCAAGATTGCTTTGGCTATTCGAGGTTTTTTGTATTTCCATACAAATTGTGAAATTATTTGTTGTAGCTCAGTGAAAAATACCGCTGGTAGCTTGATAGGGATTGCATTGAATCTGTAGATTGCTTTGGGTAGTATACTCCTTTTCAATATACTGATTCTTCTGATCCATGAACATGGTATATTTCTCCATCTATTAGTGTCCTCTTTGATTTCTTTCACCAGTGTTTTGTAGTTTTCTATATATAGGTCTTTAGTTTCTTTAGGTAGATATATCCCTAAGTATTTTATTCTTTTCGTTGCAATGGTGAATGGAATTGTTTCCTTAATTTCTTTTTCTACTTTCTCATTATTAGTGTATAGGAATGCAAGGGATATCTGTGTGTGATTTTATATCCTGCAACTTTACTACATTTGTTGATTAGCTCTAGTAATTTTCTGGTGGAGTCTTTAGGGTTTTCTATGTAGAGGATCATGTCATCCACCAACAGTGAGAGTTTTATTTCTTCTTTTCCAATTTGGATTCCTTTTATTTCTTTTTCTGCTCTGATTGCTGTGGCCAAACTTCCAGAACTATGTTGAATAGTAGCAGTGAAAGTGGGCACCCTTGTCTTGTTCCCGACTTTAGAGGAAATGCTTTCAATTTTTCACCATTGAGGGTAATGTTTGCTGTGGGTTTGTCATATATAGCTTTTATTATGTTGAGATATGTTCCTTCTATTCCTGATTTCTGGAGAGTTTTTATCATAAATGAATATTGAATTTTGTCAGAGGGTTTCTCTGCATCTATTGAGATAATCATATGGCTTTTATTTTTCAATTTGTTAATGTTGTGAATTACATTGATTGATTTGTGGATATTGAAGAATTCTTGCATCCCTGGGAAAAAGCCCACTTGGTCTTGGTGTATGATCTTTTAAATGTGTTGTTGCATTCTGATTGCTAGAATTTTGTTAAGGACTTTTGCATCTATGTTCATCAGTGATATCAGCCTGTAGTTTTCTTTTTTTGTAACATCTTTGTCAGGTTTTGGTATTAGAGTGATGGTGGCCTCATAGAATGAATTTGGGAGTTTACTTTCCTCTGCAATTTTCCGTAAGAGTTTGGGTAGGATACGTGTTAGCTCTTCTTGATAGTTTTGGTAGAATTCAGGTGTGAAGCTGTCTGGACCTGGGCTTTTGTTTCCTGGAAGATTTCTGATTACAGTTTCAATTTCTGTGCTTGTGATGAGTCTGTTAAGATTTTCTATTTCGTCCTGGTTCAGTTTTGGAAAGTTGTACTTTTCTAAGAATTTGTCCATTTCTTCCAAGTTGTCCGTTTTATTGGCATATAATTGCTGATAGTAGTCTCTTATGATCCTTTGTATTTCTGTGTTGTCTGTTGTGATCTCTCCATTTTCATGTCTAATTTTATTGATTTGATTTTTCTCCCTTTGTTTCTTGATGAGTCTGGCTAATGGTTTGTCAATTTTATTTATCCTTTCAAAGAACCAGCTTTTGGCTTTGTTGATTTTTGCTATGGTCTCTGTTTTTTTTTTTTTGTTTGTTTTTTTTTTTTTGCATTTATTTCTGCCCTAATTTGTAAGATTTATTTCCTTCTACTAACCCTGGGGTTCTCCATTTCATCCTTTTCTAGTTGCTTCAGGTGTAGAGTTAGGTTATTTTTAACTTTTTTCTTGTTTCTTGAGGTATGCCTGTATTGCTATGTACTTTCCCCTTAGCACTGCCTTTACAGTGTCCCACAGGTTTTGGGTTGTTGTGTTCTCATTTTCATTCATTTCTATGCACATTTTGATTTCTTTTTTGATTTCTTCTGTGATTTGTTGGTTATTCAGCAGTGTGTTGTTCAGCCTCCACATGTTGGAATTTTTAATAGTTTTTCTCCTGTAATTGAGATCTAATCTTAATGCATTATGGTCAGAAAGGATGCTCGAAATGATTTCAATTTTTTTGAATTTATCAACGCTAGATTTATGATCCAGGATGTGATCTATCTTGGAGAAGGTTTCGTGAGCACTTGAGAAAAAAGTGAAATTCATTATTTTGGAGTGAAATGTCCTATAGATATCAATTAGGTCTAATTGGTCTATTGTATCATTTAAAGTTTATGTTTCTTTATTAATTTTCTGTTTAGTTGATCTGTCTGTAGGTGTGAGTGGGGTATTAAAATCTCCCACTATTATTGTGTTATTGTTAATTTCCCCTTTTATGCTGCTGCTGCTGCTAAGTCGCTTCAGTCGTGTCCGACTCTGTGCGACCCCATGGACTGCAGCCCACCAGACTCCTCCGTCCATGGGATTTTTCAGGCAAGAGTACTGGGGTGGGGTGCCATTGCCTTCCCCTTTCCCCTTTTATACTTGTTAGCATTTGTCTTACATATTGCAGTGCTCCTATGATGGGTGCATATATATTTATAATTGTTATATCTTCTTCTTGGATTGATCCTTTGATCATTATGTAGTGGCCTTCCTTGTCTCTTTTCACAGCCTTTGTTTAAAGTCTATTTTATCTGATATGAATATTGCTACTCCTGCTTTCTTTGGTCTCTATTTGTATGGAATCTTTTTCCAGCCCTTCACTTTCAATCTGTATGTGTCCCTTGTTTGAGGTAGGTCTTTCGTAGACAATATATATAGGGGTCTTGTTTTTGTGTCCATTCAGACAGACTTTGTCTTTTGGTTGGGGCATTTAACCCATTTATGTTTAAGTTAATTATTGATAAGTATGATCCCATTGCCATTTACTTTATTGTTTTGGGTTCAAGTTTATACTCTCTTTTTGTGTTTCCTATCTAGAGAATATCCTTTAGCATTTGTTGGAGAGCTGGTTTGGTGGTGCTGAATTCTCTCAGCTTTTGCTTGTCTGTAAAGCTTTTGATTTCTCCTTCATATTTGAATGAGATCCTTGCTGGGTACAGTAATCTGGGCTGTAGGTTATTTTCTTTAATCACTTTAAGTATGTCTTGCCATTCCTTCCTGGCCTGAAGAGTTTCTATTGAAAGATCAGCTGTTATCTTTATGGGAATCCCCTTGTGTGTGTTATTTGTTGCTTTTCCCTTGTTGCTTTTAATATTTGTTCTTGGTGTTTGATCTTTGTTAATTTGATTAATATATGTCTTGGGGTGTTTCGCCTTGGGTTTATCCTGTTGGGGACTCTCTGGGTTTCTTGGACCTGGGTGATTATTTTCTTTCCCATTTTAGGGAATTTTTCAACTATTATCTCCTCAAGTATTTTCTCATGGTCTTTCTTTTTGTCTTCTTCTTCTGGGACTCCTGTGATTCGAATGTTGGAGCATTTCATATTGTCCTGGAGGTCTCTGAGATTGTCCTCATTTCTTTTAATTCGTTTTTCTTGTTTCCTCTCTGATTCATTTATTTCTACCATTCTATCTTCTATTTCACTAATCCTATCTTCTGCCTCCGTTATTCTACTCTTTATTGCCTCCAGCGTGTTTCTGATCTCATTTATTGCATTATTCATTATATATTGACTCTTTTTTATTTCTTCTAGGTCCTTGTTAAACCTTTCTTGCATCTTTTCAATCCTTGTCTCCAGGCTATTTACCTGTGATTCCATTTGATTTCAAGATTTTGGATCATTTTCACTATCATTATTCAGAATTCTTTATCAGATAGATTCCTTATCTCTTCCTCTTTTGTTTGGTTTGGTGGGCCTTTCTCCTGTTCTTCTACCTGCTGGGTATTCCTCTGTGTCTTCATCTTGTTTACATTGCTGCATTTGGGGTGGCCTTTCTGTATTCTGTCAGTTTGTGGAGTTCTCTTTATTATGGAGTTTCCTCACTGTGGGTGGAGTTGTATCAGTGGCTTGTCAAGATTTCTTGTTTAGGAAAGCTTGTGTCGATGTTCTGGTGGGTGGAGCTGGATTTCTTCTCTCTCAAGTGCAATGAAGTGTCCAGTAATGAGTTATGAGATGTCAATGGTTTTGGAGTAACTTTGAGCAGCCTGTATATTGAAGCTCAGGGCTGTGTTCCTGTGTTGCTGGAGAATTTGCGTGGTATGTCTTGCTCTGGAGCTTGTTGGCCCTTGGGTGGTGCTTGGTTTCAATGTAGGTATGGAGCCGTTTGATGAGCTCCTGTTGATTAATGTTCCCTGGAGTAAGGAGTTCTCTGATGTTCTCAAGATTTGGAC
This sequence comes from Budorcas taxicolor, assembly GCF_023091745.1. Classification (NCBI taxonomy): domain Eukaryota; kingdom Metazoa; phylum Chordata; class Mammalia; order Artiodactyla; family Bovidae; genus Budorcas; species Budorcas taxicolor. The sequence continues at coordinate 2,553,675 of NC_068924.1, read as the reverse complement.
TTAAGCCTCCTGCTTCTGATTTTCAGTTTTATTTTTACAGTTGTCTCAAGACCTCCTTCTATACTGCACCATTGATAAAACATCAGTTTTTGAAGACAATGAGCTTCTTTTCTGGGTGCCTGATGTCCTCTGCCAGCATTCAGAAGTTGTTTTGTGAAATTTACTCAGCGTTGAAATGTTCTTTTGTTGAATTTGTGGGGCAGAAAGTGGTCTCCCCATCCTATTCTTCTGCCATCTTGGGACCGGCAAACTTTTAGATTTTAATTTGAGCACATAGGTGCTTTTAACCGATTACCATGTTGGTTAAAAAAAAAAAAAAAAAAAAGTGGGGGGTGTGAAAAGAACTTTCTGTAGGTTATTTGAATTTAAGCAACTAACATAATAAATGCATACACTATTACATGTGAGGTTGCTCACTTATCTTGGAATTCTTGATTATTTATCCTGTAAAGGCAAATAGTGTTACACATGAAGTAAATAATTTATCCCAAAATATCCTGAAGGAATATTTGGGGCTATAGATTTTGAATGGTACTTGAAGCTCTAGGATTCTACACAATCATCTAGGGAAAGGGTATAGCTGGAGAAAATGTGATTGGAACCAAGAGCCGGAGCATTCCAATATACAAAAGGAGAAAAAAGGAGCCTGTGACGTTTGAGACAACATAGGCAACTGATATCCCTCATATTAAATACCAACCTCATGCTTTGGTAGTTTCCAACAAGGCTCAGATTTGATAATTCTCTAGAATTACTCACAGAACTCAATGAAAATTATTTCCTGAAATCAATGTATGACAATGACTGGAGCACTGCCAAACAGGTAAGTTCACCTGAGGCTTGGTGTTCAAAAGTTGTATTGGCACTCCATGGTTGACTGCACACATAGGTGACCTTATCTTTAGCCTCTCCAGTGGTAGGGTGAATACTGCAGATCCCCTGTCATAAATCACAATTTTTGACTATCCAATGACCCGGATCTCCTAGTCAAACTAAAATACTTTTTTATCAGGCAGGACATTCTAAGGGTCCAAAATGTCCCTTAGAATTCTGGGACATGGGTCATGACAGATAGTGCAGGGAAAAGGCCAGACCATTCTTTAGATAAGGCTAATTTTTACTACACAGAGCCAGTTAACATACTTGAGGTAGCAAAGACAGAAAGAAACCTTAGAATAGCATGGTTTCACAATAATTGAATAATTAGACTATTTCAAGGAGGGAACACTCAGTTGTCTCAAATAATATTGAAGATTTAATAAAGATGAGGACAAGGATGTGATCAATGAACAAAGCAATACTTTGGTCATTGGCAGTCTTGACAAAGAATTTTCTGTGTAGTGATGAAGATTGGAAATGTGGAAAGAGAGATAGTTTAAGTTTTGCTTTGAAGGGAGATAGAGATCTTGCTGCTGCTGCTGCTAAGTCACTTCAGTCGTGTCCGACTCTGTGTGGCCCCATAGATGGCAGGCTCCCCCATCCCTGGGATTCTCCAGACAAGAGTATTGGAGTGGGGTGTCATTGCCTTCTCTAGACAGAGATCTTGGGTCATAACAAAAAAGCAAAGTGAAGTTATGAGAAATTTTTGAAAGAAAGATGATTTTTTAATGTGTTCATACATTATCATAAAAAGTGGGGCAAATGAGGAGTTGTTGAAAGGCCAGAGGAAAGAAAGCCTGCAGAAGCTGAGTCCAGCAGATAACAGGAAGTAACAAGATCAAGAGGTGAAGAAGACAGATTTTGAATGGGATAAGCCTACTTCATTCATCTTAGAAGTGAAGGTCATGGTAATGGAAGATGAGAGTTTTTCTTCTACTGTTTTTTATTATATCAATAGAATATGAGGTGAGCTCATCAGACAAAAGTGGTGGTTTGACAATAGAAAAGTAGATATAAAATAATTGTCTTCAAAAGTAGCGAAAGTACACTAAAGAAATTATGTAGGATTGTCACAAATTATTGGTTGCCCCTGTGAGTATGCAATCAAGAATTCAAGCTGATACTATTAATACAAGCAATGTTGTAATATTGTAATCCTTATAGCTATTTCCTAACATTGCCATGGAGGTAAAGGGGGGAAAGAGTTGGAAGATTTTTGCAAGAAAGTGATTGCAATGATGGACTGTGGATTCTTTATTGTGTAGGCAGAAATGGGACAGAAAGGAGTTGGAAGCATAGCTGTATGGGTGAGTTGATTGGACGCCTTGATGAGCCAGTTGTTTTAAACACTACTGTTTGATGTCTCTGTTGAAAACTGATCCCACACTTTCTGTAGATGCTTGTGCATTGATATAGAAATTATCTGGTTTACCCAGATGTCAGTACAATAGCTACAGTCTTGGTCTCTCAGTTTCTATTTTGGTTCACATTTACATGCTCAGCCAGTAGTCACAAAGGTCAACCATTATGCTAAAGTAGTTTCTGGTCAAATTTGCTGCCACCTATGTGCTAATAAAGTAATGCTCAAAATTCTCCAAGCCAGGATTCAGCGATACGTGAACCATGAACTCCCTGACGTTCAAGCTGGTTTTAGAAAAGGCAGAGGAACCAGAGATCAAATTGCCAACATCCGCTGGATCATGGAAAAAGCAAGAGAGTTCCAGAAAAACATCTATTTCTGCTTTACTGACTATACCAAAGCCTTTGACTGTGTGGATCACAATAAACTGTGGAAAATTCTGAGAGAGATGGGAATATCAGACCACCTGACCTGCCTCTTGAGAAATCTGTATGCAGGTCACAAAGCAACAGGTAGAACTGGACATGGAACAACAGACTGGTTCCACAAAGGAAAAGGAGTACATCAAGGCTGTATATTGTCACCTTGCTCATTTAACTTCTATGCAGAGTACATCATGAGAAATGCTGGACTGGAAGAAACACAAGCTGGAATCAAGATTGCCGGGAGAAATATCAATAACCTCAGACATGCAGATGACACCACCCTTATGGCAGAAAGTGAAGAGGAACTAAAAAGCCTCTTGATGAAAGTGAAAGAGGAGAGTGAAAAAGTTGGCTTAAAGCTCCACATTCAGAAAACGAAGATCATGGCATCTTGTCCCATCACTTCATGGGAAATAGATGGGGAAACAGTATCAGACTTTCTTTTTTTGGGCTCCAAAATCACTGCAGATGGCGACTGCAGCCATGAAATTAAAAGACGCTTACTTCTTGAAAGAAAAGTTATGACCAACCTAGATAGTATATTCAAAAGAAGAGACATTACTTTGCGACTATGGTCCGTCTAGTCACGGCTATGGTTTTTCCTGTGGTCATGTATGGATGTGAGAGTTGGACTGTGAAGAAGGCTGAGCGCCAAAGAATTGATGCTTTTGAACTGCGGTGTTGGAGAAGACTCTTGAGCGTCCCTTGGACTGCAAGGAGATCCAACCAGTCCATTCTGAAGGAGATCAGCCCTGGGATTTCTTTGGAAGGAATGATGCTAAAGCTGAAACTCCAGTACTTTGGCCACGTCATGAGAAAGGTTGACTCATTGGAAAAGACTATGATGTTGGAAGGGATTGGGGGCAGGAGGAGAAGGGGACGACAGAGGATGAGATGACTGGATGGCATCACGGTCTCGATGGACATGAGTGTGGGTGAACTCCGGGTGATGGTGATGAACAGGGAGGCCTGGCATGCTGTGATTTATGGGGTCGCAAAGAGTCGGACAGGACTGAGAGACTGAACTGAACCGAACTGAATGCAACATTTGGACAAAATTATCTCTCCTACAATCCTACAAAATATATCCTGGCACTGGATATGTTCTGTCTGTGACCCTTATATATATGTGTGTGTGTGTATATATATATATATGGCTTCCCTGGTGGCTCAGTGGTAAAGAATCCACCTGCCAAGGAGGAGATGCAAGTTCTATCCCTGAGTCAAGTAAGATGACCTGCAGAAGGAAATGACAACCCACTCCAGTATTCTAGACTGGGAAATCACATTGATGGAGTCTGGTGGAATGCAGTCCTTGGGGTTGCAAAGAGTCAGATACAACTTAGTGACTGAGCACAGAACATTTTTTATATATACATAAATATATATATGTATTATATATAATATATATAAATGTATAAAAATATATATTTATATATATTGTATATATATTGTATATATGTATATATATTGTATATACATAAATATATATTAATATATTTAATTATCATATTGAAATGTGTATATATCCTAATGACTCCTAAAATAAAAGTTTCAGGTTCTGTATCTAGTATCGCTGTTTTACTTTTCACATTCCTTTCCTTCATACACAGAGAGAAATGCCTCTCCCCAGTTGATTTTCCCTAGATATATGTTAATAAAGGAATTAACTCATTGACTTAAGATGACACTAGAATAATATGGAAAACAAGGAGAGCTTTATAGAATTTAAAGGGATCTGATTAAATAATTTACCACTGTATAGATCAACAAAAATGACAGTGACCATCCTTTTGTGGCATGGGGTTAATACATAGTACTACATGCATAACGGGAAATGAAATGCTAACAGCACTCATTAATGGTCTCAGAGTACGCTTTCAGGAAGAGAACAGCATGAAAATAAAAGGGTAAAGCACATCCTCATCAAGACAGTTAAAACTTGACTCTATCAGAATTCCTAATGCTCTTGCTAGTTCAATTAGCTAGTCAATTTTCGGATCAGTTCAATCCAGTCGCTCAGTCATGTCCGACTCTTTGTGATACCATGGACTGCAGCATAACAGGCCTCCCTGTCCATTACTAACTCCTGGAGTTTACCCAAACTCATGTCCATTGAGTTGGTGATGCATGAGGTTTAGGGTCTCTCAAAGATTGTTCTGTTTGATTTTCTTTTTTGGAAAGTAAAGCCATTTTAATATAAATACACATAAAACTTAGCAAACTAAAGGGCAGACTCTGTAAACACACAAATTGTATAAGAAATACTGCTGAATTATTATTTATTCATTTATTTAGTTTTAGTCTTTTAAATCATACACACACAAACAACAGTGACTAGGAAGTCTATCAGTGGTTTAAGATAACTTCATATCAGTAGAAATGCCAAAAAGTAAGACTTATTTGTAAGTCTGTTTTTTATAGGATGAATTACAACTCATCTCTTACTTATAGAGATGTATCCTCTTTAATTTAACTAATTGAAAGACCTGTTGAAAATCTCAACAGCAAATCCAAGTGGGTAATTTTTTTCTACACATATACTCAACACAAATGGGTAAAACAATTTTAGCCTTTCTGCTGCAGTGCTTTTTTTGTGTATGTGCATGGAAAATTAAGTTTTCTTGGGTTTTATACCTGACTCTATACATTTGTATATAAAATCAGATATGAGAACCATATCCTCAAGGTAATATAACATACACATTTATCGTGATGCTGTTTAAACAATCAAATACTTTCTTGTTAAGAAATATCTAAATAACTGGAAACAATTGAATTGAATGTTCTAAATCAGAGTTGCTAGTCTCAAATAAATTATATTCATGCTCTAAAAACTCTGATTTGTTTGGATCCATTTACTGTAACCAAATAGAGAACTCTAGTTTTTAACTCATATATTGTTCATGACAAAATTGCACTGGGAGTTTGCGTATTTGAGAACATGATATATTTCTTGTGGGCAGAAATGTTAGTTATAGTAATTTTGATATTAGAGTTATATTTAGGTTGTAGATATTCAAATAGTATTAAGATATCTGGAAAATGGTCAATTTAGTAGCTCAGTATGAAAAGGGTATATTCCTCAGCTGTCATAAATTCTGAGAGAGACAAAAAGAAGGTAAAATATATTAATATTTCCACTCTTTCTTCAGTCATTATTGTCAATGCTTTGCTTCATTTAGTGAGTTTTCAAATATCACATATAAAAATAAGTTAAAATTAATGTTATATAAAATATTTACAAATCACCTCCACCAGGACAAGTAAATAAAAAATTAGAAGTTATTGGGAAAATAATCCCTCTAGTCTGCCTAACACATTTGTAAATAATGCATTTTCTGCTAGTCACCAAAGCTAGCTGACCTCAGGAAACTCAACTATTGACCAACTAAAATTAGCAACCACATGTCCCTTGCCTACAGCAAGCACAGCTGAAGGATGAAAAACTAGAGAAAAGGGAGGCTTGCTCTAATTTGAAATTGTGCCTAGTACTTCTTGTATGTTCATTATAAGTGTTTACTACTCACAGGCATAATAGAACCATGAGGCTCAAATAAACCTTGAGAGTTCAAGAAATCCGTATCTCTTCCTCCAACTGAAACAGTTTGGAAATATAAAAAAGATTAAGAAACTGCTGAGCATTTCCCATCTCCTTGAATACAAATTATCTTTTTTATAAAGATGAAGATGAGTCAGTAATCACTATAGATAACTTCAAAGACTTATGGAAAATGTGAACCATAAGTAGAAACAGCTTTGCTCCTGAAAGCTCTTGTGTAGCCACCTAAATAGGAAGCAACAAAGAGGATTGTCTCTGACTAAAACTGGATAACAGAACCTAGTAAAACTTAACTGAAACCAAAGTTTCAGGTGTATATTGTTTGATTAGCTTTTAGCTTCTACTTTTCAATTAGTTTATCTTTTAAGAAATCAATTTTAAAATTATTTTTAACAAGAAAAATATTTTAGACACATAACAATTAATTTGTTAACTAATTATCTAATTCATATTTTTAATATAAATATATTTATTTTAATTGGAGCTTAATTACTTTATAATATTGTATTGGTTTTGCCATACATCGACATGAATCCCGTACCATCCTTCCGGGTCATCTCAGTGCACCAGCCCCAAGCATCCAGTATCATGCATTGAACCTGGACTGGTGATTCATTTCATATATGATATTATACATGTTTCAATGCCATTCTCCCAAATCGTCCCACCCTCTCCCTCTCCCACAGAGTCCAAAAGACTGTTCTATATATCTGTGTCTCTTTTGCAGTCTCACATACAGGGTTATCGTTACCATTTTTCTAAATCCCATATATATGTGTTAGTGTACTGTATTGGTGTTTTTCTTTTTGGCTTACTTCACTCTGTATAATAGGCTCCAGTTTCATCCACCTCATTAGAACTGATTCAAATGTATTCTTTTCAATGGCTGAGTAATACTCCATTGTGCATATGTACCACAACTTTCTTATCCATTCATCTGCTTATGAACATCTAGGTTGCTTCCATGTCCTGACTATTATAAACAGTGTTGTGATGAACATTGGGGTACATGTGTCTCTTTCAATTCTGGTTTCCTCAGTGTGTATGCCCAGCAGTGGGATTGCTGGCTCATAAGGCAGTTCCATTTTCAGTTTTTAAAGAAATCTCCATACTGTTCTCCATAGTGGCTGTACTAGTTTGCATTCCCACTAACAGTGTAAGAGGGTTCCCTTTTCTCCACACCCTCTCCAGCATTTATTGCTTGTAGACTTTTGGATCACAGCCATTCTGACTAGCTTGAAATGGTACCTCATTGTGGCTTTGATTTGCATTTCTCTGATAATGAGTGATGTTGAGCATCTTTTCATGTGTCTGTTAGCCATCTGTGTGTCTTCTTTGGAGAAATGTCTATTTAGTTCTTTGGCCCATTGTTTCATTGGGTTATTTATTTTTATGGAATTGAGCTGCAGGAGTTGCTTGTATATTTTTGAGATTAGTTGTTTGTCAGTTGCTTCATTTGCTATTATTTTCTCCCATTCCAAAGGCTGTCTTTTCATTTTGCTTATAGTTTCCTTTATTATGCATAAGCTTTTAAGTTTAATCAGGTCCGATTTGTTTATTTTTTCTTTCATTTATAATATTCTGGGAGATGGGTCATAGAGGATCCTGCTGTGATGCATGTCGGAGAGTGTTTTGCCTATGTTCTCCTCTAGGAGTTTTATAGTTTCTGGTCTTATGTTTAAGTCTTTAATCCATTTTGTGTTAATTTTTGTGTATGGTGTTAGAAAGTGTTCTAGTTGCATTCTTTTACAAGTGGATGACCTGTTTTCCCATCACCACTTGTTATAGAGGTTGTCTTTAATCCATTATATATTCTTGCCTCCTTTGTCAAAGATAAGGTGTCCATGGGTGCATGGATTTATCTCTGGGCTTTCTATTTTGTTCCATTGATCTATATTTCTGTCTTTGTGCCAGTACCATACTGTCCTGATGACTGTGGCTTTGTAGTAGAGCCTGAAGTCAGGCAGGTTGATTCCTCCAGTTCCATTCTTCTTTCTCAAGATTGCTTTGGCTATTTGAGTTTTTTTTGTATTTCCATACAAAATGTGAGATTATTTGTTCTAGCTCTGTGAAAAACGCCGTTGGTAGCTTCATAGGGATTGCATTCAATCTATAAATTGCTTTGGGTAGTATACTCATTTGCACTATGTTGATTCTTCTGTTCCATGTACATGGTATATTTCTCCATCTATTAGTGTCCTCTTTGATTTCTTTCACCAAGTTTTATAGTTTTCTATATATAGGTCTTTAGTTTCTTTAAGTAGATATATTCCTAAGTACTTACTATTTTCGTTGCAATGATGAATGGAATTGTTTCCTTAATTTCTCTTTCTATTTTCTCATTATTAGTGTATAGGAATGCAAGGGATATCTGTGTGTTGACTTTATATCCTGCAACTTTACTACATTCATTGATTAGCTCTAGTAATTTTCTGGTGGAGTCTTTAGGGTTTTCTTTGTAGAGGATCATATCATCCACAAACAGTGAGTTTTACTTCTTCTTTTCCAACTTGTATTCCTTTTATTTCTTTTTCTGCTCTGATTGCTGTGGCCAAAATTTCCAGAACTATGTTGAATAGTAGCAGTGAAAGTGGGCACCCTTGTCTTGTTCCTGACTTTAGGGGACATGCTTTCAGTTTTTCACCATTGAGGATATTGTTTGCTGTGGGTTTGTCATAAATAGCTTTTATTATGTTGAGGTATATTCCTTCTATTCCTGCTTTCTGGAGAGTTTTTTTTTTATCATAAAAGAAAGTTGAATTTTGTCAGAGGGTGTCTCTGCATCTATTGGCATAATCGTATGGCTTTTATTTTTCAAATTGTTAATGTTGTGAATTACATTGATTGATTTGTGGATATTGAAGAATCCTTGCATCCCTGGGATAAAGCCCACTTGGTCATGGTGTATGATCTTTTTAATGTGTTGTTGGATTCTGATTGCTAGAATTTTGTTAAGGATTTTGCATCTATGTTCATCAGTGATATTGGCCTGTAGTTTTCTTTTTTTGTGGCATCTTTGTCAGGTTTTGGTATTAGGGTGATGGTGGTCTCATAGAATAAGTTTGGAAGTATACCTTCTTCTGCAATTTTCTGGAAGAGTTTGAGTAGGATAGGTGTTAACTCTTCTCAACATTTTTGGTAGAATTCAGGTGTGAAGCTGTCTGGACCTGGGCTTTTGTTTCCTGGAAGATTTCTGATTACAGTTTCAATTTCTGTGCTTGTGATGAGTCTGTTAAGATTTTCTATTTCATCCTGGTTCAGTTTTGGAAAGTTGTACTTTTCTAAGAATTTGTCCACTTCTTCCAAGTTGTCCATTTTATTGGCATATAATTGCTGATAGTAGTCTCTTATGATCCTTTGTATTTCTGTGTTGTCTGTTGTGATCTCTCCATTTTCATGTCTAATTTTATTGATTTGATTTTTCTCCCTTTGTTTCTTGATGAGTCTGGCTAATGGTTTGCCAATTTTATTTATCCTTTCAAAGAACCAGCTTTTGGCTTTGTTGATTTTTGCTATGGTCTCTTTTGTTTTGTTTTGTTTTGCATTTATTTCTGCCCTAATTTGTAAGATTTATTTCCTTCTACTAACCCTGGGGTTCTCCATTTCTTCCTTTTCTTATTTACTTTTTTATCCCCGTTGTTATGTTGCCTTCTGTGCTTCCAAGGCTCACCACAGACTGGGCAGTGAGAGTGTTTCCTGGTGTTTGGAAACTTCTCTCTTTTTAAGACTCCCTTCTTTGGATGGAGCTCTGTCCCTACCTCTTTTGACTCTTTTTTTGTCTTTTATATTTTTTCCTACTTCCCTTCGAAGACAATGGGCTGCTTTTCTGGGTGCCTGATGTCCTCTGCCGGCATTCAGAAGTTGTTTTGTGGAATTTCCTCAGCGTTTAAGTGTTCTTTTGATGAATTTGTGGAGGAGAAAGTGGTCTCCCCGTCCTATTCTTCCGCCATCCTAGGACTGCCACCATCTATATAATTAAATAATAATCAAATTAATTGTTGTCATTTTGCCTTACTTTATTATTTTTTAATATCTACTTGATTTGCTTTCAAACTAGTGTGTAATTTAAACATCAATAATATTAATAAATGATAATAAATAAAGGTATTATTTATTATTCTCCCATTATAGATTCCACTCTAAACTTTATAGCACTTGTTTTTAAACTTTGTCACACATTAGATCACCCGGGAAGGTTTGAAAAATCCTGAAGGCCAGGTTTCACTCCATACCAGTGAAATTAAAATATCCATGAATGAAAACCAAGCAGAAGTGTTTTTTGAAAACGGCTATTTTATTTTACCACATCCTTTAAATACTTCTCTGAAATAGTGTTTTTATGGCAACAGTCCAAGGTAGTTAAACATGCCTGATCTTTTTGTGGCTGCACTGTTTATGAACTCTGTGACATTGAACACTATTAACCTCACTCTGCCTCAGTTTCTGCATGTGTAAAATGAAAATAATAATTAGTAGCTACTTTACAGTGTTTGTTGAAGGTTGATATAATACAGATAAGCTACTCAGCATGAATTATTATCTTCTCTCCATTTTGTAGATGAAGAAAGTAAAGCATAGAACCTTGAATTACTTGCTCAAGTTTGCATAAATAAAGGTAATACTCAGTTTGAATGACTCACTGTGGCCTAATTTTAGATATCAATTATTCTTTTAAAATATATAATTCTCAGTTTTATAATCCATGTAAAATGGTATAATCTAGAAATGGATTTTTACATTAAAAAATAGGTTAAAAAAAACATCCAGTGACTATAGTCTTACAGATCTAGTTTCAGCGCTTTCTTCTAGGCAACCATGGCACTAGCTTCTTCCCACAAAGTCAATTACATAGGTTTCAAATACAAGAATTCAGGAAATATGATTCATTTTCTTAACTAGACTCTAATTCATATTTATCTGCTATAAAGTATGAGCACAAATTATGAAGACTGTGATATTTTTATCTTGTGTCCATTGTGGCATATAACTGTCTTTAATTTTTATAAGGAAAAGAGAAGTTGACTTTGAATTTAAGACTGTGAGAAAGATGTTACTTCTTTCTAACAGTGGTTTTCAACAAGTTTTGATTTTGTGAAATAGTAATGACTGCTTAACACTTAGAAATACTGATTCACTTGATCTTGGACGGGGTCCAGGTATCTGTGTGTTTAAAAAGCTTATCCTTTTGATTCCAATGTATAGGAATAATAAGGGTAATAGAAAATAATCACATAATAATAAAGATACTAGAGTGTAAATTGTGAGACTTCAATAGATCTTCAACAGGCTTTAATACTTTTAATACAAGGTGCAACATATACTCAGGTCTAAAGTCTTTCTTGCTTCTCTAGTGGCTCAGGCGGTAGAGAGTCTGCCTGCAATGCAGGAGACATAGGTTCAATCTCTGGACTGGGGAGATCCCCTGATGAAGGGCATGGCAACTCAACCCAGGATTCTTGCCTGGAGAATCCCATGGACTGAGGAGCCTGGCAGGCTACAGTCCCTGGGGCTGCAAAGAGTCAGATATGATTAAGTGACTAGACACAGCACAAATTTATTTTTGCTAGCGAATCTCAACATAAACTGTAAGTACTTCAGTAACAAATTATGCTTTATTTTCAGTGTTAAAAAGCAAGTTTATAGTGTTGGGTTAGAAATGGAAGTGGCTTATTAAGCTCCTGTAGGTTTGCTATTTTTTTTTTTTTTAATGTTACAGGACAGTGAATTTTGCTGATGATCTGGTATGAAAGTTTAAGATCCTTGACTTCATAAAAATTCCCAATATAATATACAGAAATAAATAGAAGTAATGGACTTCGGAATAAGACAGACATGGACTTTAATCACAATTCCATAATTTTCTAGCCTTGTGGTTTTGCATGAAATTCTTAACTTCTCAGAACTATTTCATTTGGTGTAAAATGGAGTCAATAATGCTTATCCCACAGGTTTGTTTGTTTTAGGGATTTAACAATATTGTATAATATATTACTAGTCTACCACTAGAATATAAAAAGAACTAAAAAATTATTTGCTGTTGGTATTATATCATAATTCAGCATAACAAGCGTGGAAACAGAGATGATTCTCAGGGGGTTATAAGAAGCAAAAATGAGAACCCCAAAACAGAAATGAATTGAGGGAGGGCAGTTTCAGGGAAGGTATATTTTTCAGTAACTGCATAATTCTATATCTCTAAAGTTAGCTTGCTGAGGTCTAATGTCATATATGAATATTCTGATAATGATTTAATCTTCTGTTTATTTTCATCTTCTGTTTTATTTTCTAGAGTTGTCAAATTAAAAAAAAACAAATCATCTATAAAACTTCTGATCCACTGTAATCTCATACCCTGCCTCTATTACCATAGTGAATGAAGAAACAAATAATATGAAGACAGTTATGAAGCAGTCTATGATATCAATTAATTAAACCAAAATTTATTCAAGAAATAACTCCCACAAGTGACACATGGAGTCATTTGGTTCAACATATTGGAAGACTTTTCCCAAAATTAAGTTTCACATACATGAAGTTAGTTTTGCTTCTGTAAATCAGTTATTTCACTTTATAACTATATAGAAGGAAGAACAAAAGAGACCAGATCTTGCTTATTTTAGAGCAGTCTCTAAAATACCAGACTGGATGAAGCATAAGATGGGATCAAGACTAGAGGGAGAACTATCAATAACCTCAGATATGCAGATGACACCACCCTTATGTCAGAAAGTAAAGAGGAGCTAAAGAGCCTCTTGATAAATGTGAAAGAGGAGAGTGAAAAAGCTATCTTAGAATTCAATATTCAAAAAACTAAGATCATGGCATCTGGTCCCACTACTTCATAGTAAATAGATGAGGAAACAATGGAAACAGTGATAGACTTTATTTTCTTGGGCTTCAAAATCACTGCAGATGCTGACTGCAGCCATGAAATTAAAAGATTTTTGCTCCTTCGAAGAAAAGCAATGGCCAACCTTGACATCATACTAAAAAGCAGACATTACTTTCCTGACAAAGGTCCATCTAGTCAAACCTATGGTTTTTCCAATAGTGAAGTATGGATGTGAGAGTTGGACCATAAAGAAGGCTGAGCGCTGATGAATTGATGCTTTCAACTGTGTTGTTGGAGAAGACTTTTGAGAATCCCTTGGACTACAAAGAGATCAAACCAGTATATCCTAAAAGAAATAAATCCTGAATATTCATTGGAAGGGCTACTGCTGAAGCAGAAGCTCCAACACTTTGTCCACCTGATGCAAAGAGCCGACAACTTGGAAAACACCCTGATGCTGGGAAAGATTGAAGTGGGAGGAGAAGGGGATGACAGAGGATGAGATGCTTAGATGCATCATTGACTCAGTGGACATGAGTTTGAGCAAGCTCCAGGATATGGTGGAGGATAAGGAAGCCTGATGTGTTGGAGTTCATGGGGTTGCAAAGAGTTGGACATGACTGAGTGATTGAACAACAGAGGAGTTTTCAGTAACAACATTTACTGAAAACTTCTGTAAGTTTTACACCTTGTACATAATGATCAGAGTAGTATATTGTCTAAGAAGCCCATCATATCTTCATCTTTCATTTGTTTGCTTATAGATATTTAAATTGTCAACTATTAAATTTTAATTCTCAAGTCACTTTTTTTCCGTTCCTACAGAGTTAGGGATTCTTAACCTCTTAGTTCATAACCCTTTATTTTTATAACATATTTACTAGTCAACTTGGCTTTTCAATTGAAAAATCATTTTTAAGCTGAAAAACTAAAACTGAGACATCAAATATTATTGATATACATCAATATTATTGATATACAATGATGGAGACAAAATTGTAAACATTTAAAAGATTAAATCTGTGAGAATTACCTTAATAGAAAGGGCTTGGGAGTTATGTAGAAACTATCCTCAGTCTGTGTTATGACATTTTTTTTTTTTTTTCGAATTACCCAGAAGGTAGAAAATGCTGGTATAATTAAAATGGCAGTTTTATTTAGAATATTTATCAAAATATTCTGTATCATATTAAATATTCATGGAAATTGTTCCAGAGAATTAATGGATGATATCCCCTCCATAAAGGAAATAGAATGAGTACAACCTGATTTAGAGGAACAGCTATCATAACCAATATTATTTCAGGTGCAAGATCAGTTAATATTTCATATTATAGTTATTTTTATTGTTCATCAGAATGTTAGGAACTTTACTAGTACAAGGTCAAAATTTGACTTCACTAGAGGAATGTTTCCCCTATTAAAAGGAGGTATATTGACTGTTTATTTCTAGGAGTATTGGATACACAGAAGAACTATACAAAAAAGATCTTAATGACCCAGATAAACTTGAGGGTGTGATCACTCACATAGAGCCAGATATCTTGGAATATAAAGTCAAGTGGGCCTTAGGAAGCATCACTACAACAAAAGCAAGTAGAGATAGAATTCCAAATGAGCTGCTTCAAATCCTAAAAGATGATGCTATTAAAGTGCTTCACTCAATATGACAGCAAATTTGGAAAACTCAGCAGTGGCCACAGGACTGGAAAAGGTCAGTTTTCATTCCAATTCCAAAGAAAGGCAATGCCAAAGAATATTCAAACTACTGCACAAATGCATTCATTTCACATTCTAGCAAAGTAGTGCTCAAAATTCTCCAAGCAAGGCTTCAACAGTACATGAACTGAGAATTTCCAGATGTTCAAGCTGGATATAGAAAAGACAGAGGAACCAGAGAGCAACATTACCAGCATCCAGAAGATCATAGAAAATGCAAGAGAATTCCTGAAAAACAACTACTTCTGCTTTATTGACTACACTGAAGCATTTAACTGTGTGGATAACAAGAAACTGTGGAAAATTCTGAAAGAGATGGGAATACCAGACAAGCTTACCTGCCTCCTGAGAAACATGTATGCAAGCCAAGAGGCAAGAGTTAGAGCTGAACATGGAACAATGCACTATTTCTAAACCGGGAAAGGAGTATGACAAGGCTGTGTATTTTCACCCTGCTTATTTAATTTCTATGCAGAGTACGTCATGAGAGAAATGCTGGGTTGGAAGAAGCACAAGCTGGAATCAAGATTGCTGTGTGAAATATCAATAACTTCAGATATGCAGATGACACCACTCTTAGGGCAAAAACGAGGAGGAACTAAAGAGCCTCTTGATAAAAGTGAAAGAGAAGAGTGAAAAAGCTGGCTTAAAATTCAGCATTCAGAAAACTAAGATTATAGCATCCAGTCCCATAACTTTCTGGCAAATAGATAGAGAAAAAAAATGGACACAGTGAGAGGCTTTACTCTCTTGGACTCCCAAACCACTGAAGATGGTGACTGCAGTCATGAAATTAAAAGACACTTGCTCTTTGGAAGAAAAGCTATGACAAATCTAGACAGCATATTAAAAAGCAGAAACATTACTTTCCTGACAAAGGTTCATGTAGTCAAAACTATAGTTTTTTCCAATAGTCATGTGTGGATGTGAAAGTTGGACCAAAAAGAAATATGAGCACTGAAGAATTGATGCTTTTGAACTGTGGTGTTGGATAAGACTCTTGAGAAGCCTTTGGACTGCAGGGAGATCAAATTTGTCAGTCCTAAAGGAAATCAGTCCTAAATATTCAGTGGAGAGACTGATGCCTAATCTGAAGCTCCAATACTTTTGCTACCTGATGGGAAAAGCCAGCTCATTAAAAAAAAGTCCCTGAAGCTGAGAAAAATTGAAGGCAGGAGAAGGGGGATGACAAAGGATGAGATCAGTGGATGATATAACTTACTCAATGAACATGAGTTTGAGCAAGCTTCAGGAGATGGTGAAGGAAAGGGAGCCTGGTGTACTGCAGTCCATGGGCTCACAAAGAGTCAAACATGACTGAGTGACTGACTAACAACAACAGTGCTTGTATTTAATACATACATTTAAATTTTAGATTATGGTAAGATTACCTTTTTTTTTTGTTTGTTTCCTTCAGAATAGGATACACTAGACGATATCTCTGTTGTGTCTGACTCTTTTGTGACCCCATGGACTGTAACTTGCCAGGCTTCTCTGTCCATGTGATTTCCTGGGCAAGAATACTGAAGTGGGTTGCCATTTTCTTCTCCAGGTGATCTTCCCAACCCAGTGATTGGACACCTGCATCTCCTTCATCTCCTGCATTGGCAGGCAGATTCTCTACACTAGCACCACCTGGAAAGCATGAATCACTAATCAGCAGAGGAAATGCTATGGTGTGAAGGCAGAGTTAAAAAAAAAAAATAGCTTTTAATTATAGCTTTCTTTTCCAGGGACAAATCCTCATCCAGAAACCATTCAAGAGCCCACCCAGAGTCACTTCCTTAAATGAAAGTTATTCCTATCACCCAGGAAATCACAAAAGTTTCAGGAGCCTTATGCTATGAACTGGGAGCAGAGACCAGTATATGTATTTTCTCTTATCTAATATAAGGGATTCCCTGATAGCTCAGTTGGTAAAGAATCCACCTGTAATGTAGGAGACCCCAGTTTGATTCCTGGGCCGTGAAGATCCTCTGGAGAAGAGATAGGCTACTCACACAACTATTCTTGAGCTTCCCTTGTGGCTTAGCTACCTGCAATGCAAGAGATAAATTTGATTTCATTGTAATCTGGTAGTGAGAGGGTAGAACTGTTACCATTCAGGGTTCTTGGGCTTCCTTAACCAATAAGAATTAAGCTGGTTCCTTATATGAACTAAGGGTAGGGGTGTATCCAGGGGTCAGGAAAGAGGAACGACTAAGATAGTGTTGCCAGGGGCAAGAGCAATACCTTGCTCTTGTTTCCAATACCATGATTTTTCTCCCGGGTCTTTAGAAGTGTCAGTTTGATTTCAGGTCTTTTTGTTCACAATTTGCCCTGCTGTGCATACCCCACAGTTATTGTTAGTCCCTCATCGTTTTATTGTATTTTCTTGCTCAAGGAGAAGTCTATGTAGGTATAAGTACTGAAGTAAAGGGCCTCAGGTCCAAAGCCCCAAGCTTGTCTCAGAATCTTCACATAGAACTTTCAGAGAGGTTATTAATATTTACTAAAATAATTTTTAAAAATTAAAAAGGGACTGATAATTGTGTACAATATAATTGGTTTGTACTTTACCATAGAATAGATATGTTTGATGGTTTGGAAAAAATGTTTAAATGCTTCTAGTAGATCAAGAAAATATATATTAACTATGTAACCATGTTCTCTATTTTCTATATTTAATATTTTGACATCTTACTACATAGAAGGAACTGCCCCTCTTAAGGTTAGCTATTTCCTAGAGATAGTAAGGAATTCATTTGCAAGTGTACCTTTCATATGCAAGTCAATAAAGACCTGAAATTTCCCAATCATCTCCTTTGTCAGCCTTTCCTGGACCACTTATACTCTGGACTGCTTTTTATCCACCCTAACCACTCCATGGTGAGGTATCTGAGAACTAGAGAGAATCCCTAGTCCCTGACCTCTCTGAGTGAGTGAAGTGAAAGTGAGAGTGAAAGTCACTCAGTCATGTACTACTTTTTGCAACCCCCTGGACTATACAGTCCATGAAATTCTCCAGGCCAGAATACTGGAGTAGGTAGCCTTTCCCTTCTCCAGGAGATTTTCCCAATCCAGGGACTGAACCCAGGTCTCCCGCACTACACGCGGATTCTTAACCAGCTGAGCCACAAGGGAAGCCCAAGAATACTAGAGTGGGTAGCCTATCCCTTCTCCAGGGGATCTTCCCAACCCTGGAATTGAACCAGGGTCTCCTCCATTGCAGGTGGATTCTTTACCAACTGAGCTATGAGGGAAGCCTTGACCTCACTGAACACATTTAAAGTGTTAATCTTAAATCTTGTTCTCTGCCCTGCCCCTTTCTTCCCAGGGAAACTACGCTAAAGGCCCACATTTCCTCTTGCTCCATCAGTCTCCTGACCAACAATTGATATTTCCTTGTATGACTTTGAAAGGTGTGCTGTTATCCCGTTTCTAGGGATCTCTAAGTATAAAAATCTTCATGATAGTCTTTCCAAGACTATCTTTCTGTGTTCCTTACCATACCTGATTCATGCAAGCTGTGGGTATCTTTACATCAAAGGAGTTAAGATTTTATTATTTCAAACAGCAGAAAAAGGACAGAGTCAGCTAGAGAGAAAAATGAAACCAAACATATTAAGAAAGAATATGCATGATGCTATATGATAATGTAGATAATGTCCTGACTTTTTGAAGATAACTTGCACGAAAGAAAAGCTGGTAGACTTGATTTAATGTTTAGTTTCATAACAGAGATCACACAGCTTTAAATTATATCTTTAATTCCAGATGTCTTAGTAGAGGTGATAGAATAATTTAAGAGTATAATTTGGAGAATTTGTTAAAGCCTACTTCCAAGCAACCCCTAAATTTTAACTATGGGCTCACAGTACTATTCCTTAGTAAAATTTGCATGTGATAAATATTCAGATTTGTGAGCCTTAAAATTAAGAATTCAAGCAAAAGTTATCTAAATCTCTGACCTGAGGGAATCCTCATGACACCTAGATTTGAAAAATAAAGTTAATCCTGTATTTCATATAATCATTTTTCTACAGGAATGCACCTGATATTTAAAACAATGCCAACATATAATTAGAATCAATAAAACCCATTGATTCTGCAACATTAGAAATATCTTGTTCATTTTGATGAAAACTCGAGTTAGAATAATTTTCAACTCCTTCAATACAAATAAATAGAGGAAAACAATAGAATGGGAAAGACTAGAAATAGCTTCAAGAGAATTAGATGTACCAAGGGAGAATTTCATGCAAAGATGGGCTCAATAAAAGACAGAAATGTAGGGCCCTAAGAGAAGCAGAAGATATTAAGAAGAGGTGACAAGAATACACAGAAGAACTGTACAAAAATATGTTCATGACCCAAAAAATCACGATGGTGTGATCACTCACCTAGAGCCAGACATCCTGGAATGTGAAGTCAAGTGGGCCTTAGGAAGCATAATGACGAACAAAGCTAGTGGAGGTGATGGAATTCCAGTTGAGCTACTTCAAATTCTGAAAGATGATGCTGTGAAAGTGCTGCACTCAATATGCCAGCAAATTTGGAAAACTCAGCAGTGGCCATAGGACTGCAAAAGGTCAGTTTTCATTCCAATCCCAAAGAAAGGCAATGCCAAAGAATGCTCAAACTGCTGCCCAATTGCACTCATCTTACATGCTAGTAAAGTAATGCTCAAAATTCTCCAAGCCAGGCTTCAGCAATACATGAACTGTGAACTTTCAGATGGTTATGCTGACTTTAGAAAAGGCAGAGGAACCTGATCAAATTGACAACATCCACTGGATCATCAAAAAAGCAAGAGAGTTCCAGAAAAAAATCTATTTCTGCTTTATTGACTATGCCAAAGCCTTTGACTGTTGTAGATCACAATAAACTGTGGAAAATTCTGAAAGAGATGGGAATACCTAATCACATGACCTGCCTCTTGAGAAACCTATATGCAGATCAGGAAGCAACTGGAACTGGACATGGAATAACAGACTGGTTCCAAATAGGAAAAGGAGTATGTCAAGGCTGTATATTGTCACCCTGCTTATTTAACTTATATGCAGGGTACATCATGAGAAACGCTGGACTGGAAGAAGCACAAGCTGGAATCAAGATTGCCGGGAGAAATATCAATAACCTCAGATATGCAGATGACACCACCCTTATGGCTGGAAGTGAAGAAGAACTAAAGAGCCTCTTGATGAAGTGAAAGGGGAGAGTGAAAAAGTTGGCTTAAAGCTCAACATTCAGGAAACGAAGATCATGGCGTTTGGTCACATCACTTCATGGGAAATAGATGGGGAAACAATGGAAACAGTGTCAGACTTTATTTTTTGGGGCTCCAAAATCACTGCAGATGGTGATTGCAGCCATGAAATTAAAAGATGCTAACTCCTTGGAAGAAAAGTTATGACCAACTTAGATAGCATATTGAAAAGCAGAGACATCACTTTGCCAACAAAGGTCCATCTAGTCAGCTCAGTTCAGTTCAGTCGCTCAATCGTGTCCAACTCTTTGTGACCCCATGAACTGCAGCACGCCAGGCCTCCCTCTCCATCACCAACTCCCAGAGTACACTCAGACTCACGTTCATTGAGTCAGTGATGCCATCCAGACATCTCATCCTCGGTTGTCCCCTTCTCCTCCTACCCCAATCCCTCCCAGAATCAGAGTCTTTTCCAATGAGTCAGCTCTTCGCATGAGGTGGCCAAAGTACTGGAGTTTCAGCTTTAGCATCATTCCTTCCAAAGAAATCCCAGGGCTGATCTTCTTCAGAATGGACTGGTTGGATCTCCTTGCAGTCCAAGGAACTCTCAAGAGTCTTCTATAACACCACAGTTCAAAAGCATCAATTCTTCAGCGCTCTGCCTTCTTCACAGTCCATCTCTCACATCCATACATGACCACAGGAAAAGCCATAGCCTTGACTAGACGTACTTTAGTTGGCAAAGTAATGTCTCTGCTTTTGAATATGCTATCTCGGTTGGTCATAACTTTTCTTCCAAGGAGTAAGCGTCTTTTCATTTCATGGCTGCAGTCACCATCTGCAGTGATTTTGGAGCCCCAAAAAATAAAGTCTGACATTGTTTCCACTGTTTCTCCATCTATTTCCCATGAAGTGATGGGACCAGATGCCATGATCTTCATTTTCTTAATGTTGAGCTTTAAGCCAACTTTTACGCTCTCCACTTTCACTTTCATCAAGAGACTTTTTAGTTCCTCTTCACTTTCTGCTATAAGAGTGGTGTCATCTGCATATCTGAGGTTATTGATATTTCTCCCGGCAATCTTGATTCCAGCCTGTGTTTCTTGCAGTCTGGCATTTCTCATGATGTACTCTGCATATAAGTTAAATAACAGGGTGACAATATACAGCCTTGACATACTCCTTTTCCTATTTGGAACCAGTCTGTTATTCCATGTCCAGTTCTAACTGTTGCTTCCTGACCTGCATACAGATTTCTCAAGAGGCAGGTCAAGGCTATGGTTTTTCCAGTGATCATGTATGGATGTGAGAGTTGGACTATAAGGAAAGCTGAGCACCAAAGAATGGACGCTTTTGAACTTTCATGTTGGAGAAGACTCTTGAAAGTCCTTGGACTGCAAGGAGATTCAATCAGCCCATCCTAAAGGAGATCACTCCTGGTTGTTCATTGGAAGGACTGATGTTGAAGCCATAACTCCAATACTTTGGCCACCTGATGCAAAGAGCTGATTCCTTTGAAAAGACTGTGATGCTGGGAAAGATCGCAGGCAGGAGGAGATGGGGATGATAGAGGATGAGATGGTTGAATGGCATCATCAACTTGATGGACATGGGTTTGGGTGGACTCCGGGTGTTGGTGATGGAGAGGGAGGCCTGACATGCTGCAGTTCGTGGGGTCGCAAAGAGTCGGACACAACTGAGCAACTGAAATGAACTGAACTGAACAGAATAAACATTTAAAAACATTACCTACTACATGTAATTGAATCTATACTGGGAAAAACAGATGGAAACTTTCCAAAAGTCATCAATCTAATGATTGTAGATTAAAATATGAATATACACTGTGGTGGATATCAGTTTGATATTTTATTGAAATCAGAAAATATTAAGGGATTTTAAAAATATGCTATAAGGCTCATTTCCTTGAGTTTTATTTTCCATTTTAAAAATTAAACATTGTTAGCTAAGGGTCTCTGTGGGTTAAAATAATAACAGTAACTGATTATTCATTGTTTATTTTTATTTTTATTTTTTTGTTCATTTTCTAAACAAAGAAGCAAAGGCAAGCTGGCATTTTCTCATAAAAACGTTAACAAATATGACTAATTTGGAGGAAACCACTCTGATGTATATTTCTTACAGAAAGTTATTTCATTCAAAGAAATATTTCTACTGATGTTGCTGTAAACAAGCAAGCCATTAAATCATTTATTCAGTCATCTAACCTCTACTAAGTGTCTACTGTATGCTAAACATCAAGGAATAAAGAAGAATATAAGATTTCTGCCTCCAGAGATTCATACCTCAAAGTAATGGTAGATATGAAAATGAAAGGAGGTACACTTTTTCAAGACTTGCCCTGGAATAGAGTTGTAGTTGCAATATAGATAAACTGGAAAACAAAGGGAAGAAATAATTGGGGGAAATGGGAATGTGATTTGAGAGCTGACTAAATAAATCTTTGATAAATGTGAAAGGAAATAAGATCAAATGAAGTTAAAAGGATGAAATGATGAAGCCAAAATGATATAGAAAATAGTAAGTTGTGAAAACACCACAATTATCCTCTAAGCAGAAGTGCAAACAATGAAATTTAGCCTTAGCGCTTGCCATGTCCATGGTATCCATATGCTGTTTGGAAGAAAAAAAAAAAAAAAAAAAAAACAAAACAATACAATAATGCAAGTTACTCTGGAATTGGACTAACACCAACTCAAAAAATTATGATTATTGGATCATGAATGAAACATCCTGTTGAATGCATATGACAACTTGTTTATGGATTTTAAAGAAGCAGATGTAGAATGGATTAAAGGAATTATGTCTGCCTTAAGGACATTTGCTTCTCAAGTTTAGATAAAAGCTGCAGTATAACACAAACACCAAAAATGAAAGATAATGAAAACTGGAAACTCAAACCATATTGTCTCTAGATAGTTGATATATGGTCCTATTTATCCAGCATCTTTTTACTGAGCTAAAAGGGAGTAAAGAATACCAAACTAACGATAGTAACAGATGATAGCAAATTGGAAACTGTCACACTGACACCACTGTCGACTGTGAAGTAACAACAGAAAAACAAAACAGCTTTGACATATAGGGAGAAATGTGGGAAAAATCTTTAGCTTCAGATAAGGAAAAGATCAATCAGTCTGGAAATGTAGAAAAATGATGCACAGAAACAAGAAATTGAGCATGCTGAGTTTTAGTAAAATGTGAAAGCATATGTGTATGTATATATGTATATGTATTAATATGTATTTGAGCAAACTCTTGAGGATAGTGAAGGATAGCGAAGCCTGGCATGCTGCAGTCCATGGGGTCATAGAGTTGGACGCAACTTAGGAACTGACAATAATACATATGTATTGTTGAGAAATGCATCAAGGAAGTTATACAATTATGGACACTAATAGATTAAAGGTGATCAAAAGAATTAAGTGCCTATAGCATGAAGGATAAGAAATATAATATCACTTCCCTGAAGACCTGGGAGGTAAATAACTCTCTGAATACTTTTAAAATCAATACAATAAAATAAATAACGGATGGCCATCTGGGGAGAAAATACTCTCAATAGAAGCATGTTTTAAAGAAAACGGGAAAATCTCTCTCTGTACACTGCTTTTCTTGTTTTGTAAGATAATATATTTTCTTTATTGATGTCTTTATTCTATTATTGTAGCTGAAAATGTATTACTTGGTATAGTAACTAGAGCAGTAAAATTGAGTTCAGATTCTCCTGAAGCTGCTTAGATTATATAATTTCAGCCAAAACACTTAGTCCCATTGTTTAACAGGTATTTATCAATGACCTTCCATATGCCAACCAGATACCAACTGCCAACTACTATTTTAAGACAATAGGGGTGCAATAATGAGTAAAACAGACAGATATCCCTGTTATCATGGACCTAACAATCTACTTTGTGTTCTTTGGGTCTCTCTGTGTGTGAGGATAGTGGTGGTGTGTGGTGGTAACCGAGCGACTGGATAAAATATATCTAAATACTGAAGAGTCAATGAAACTCAGGAATTGAGAACAGTAGAAAATGAGATTGGAAAGATTATGGAGGTGGGAACAAATTTGATTAGTCAACATTGCTGGGAGCCAGCACGGGAGATTTCACCCATGACAAGGTCATGCGGAGGGACCTGACGGGCAAGGTGAGTCAGGTCTCAAGGGGTCCTCTGCCTGAGCATCTACCCCGAAACCAAAATCTGTCTGTTTACTGTCTGCTATACTATATTTTTCTGACATTACAGGGGGCTATCCCTGACCACCTTTCTCAGGAAAAAGTTAACTTAGAGCTCCAACTGGTCTCCTGCATATGCTAGGAATGTTTCAGCTCAAATCCCTCTGATGGCTCTCTAACTTGCCTGACAGGTTCCCCTGGACTTCTTTTACATCTTGTGATTATTTACAGCCCCCAACTATGAGAGACATGAAGCTTAAAACATCTTAAAGATATAGAGCCTTTTAGAGCTAAGAATTAGTTTGATTGTTGAGTTAATGTTTACTGCCAGGCCTCCATATCCTTTATCTTTTAGGCACCTGGGAGGATATTAATCAATGTAAATGGGATGCATAAATAGGAATATAGTAGTTTTGATGTAGTCTAGCAATACTAGACTTTTGAGTTAATGAATTTTCTCTGTTATAAATTGCTGTACTCCTCTTTCTTTGTTATAAATTGTTGTGTCCTTGCTATGTAAAAATGTAACTTTATTTAGTGCTTTCTGAGAGTGGCACCAGACTCTGGGGAGAACAACACTGTTACCCTTATCAGAAAAGGGCTGTAAAATGTTACTTGGCCTTCTTGCCAGAAGATAATGTAAATCACCTGAGACCCTTTATATACGGAAAGATTTGCATAAAGAAAGCCTGGTCTTGATAAGGGTCAGGGCTGCTGACCCTACATAACTTTGTATTATCCATTGATCTCTATGTACAACCAAAAGTTTAAAAAGCTTTCCCAAATAATAAAGGATGGACCAGTTTCTCAGACCAGCTTCTCGAACTGGCTTCTTGGAAATCTGGCTAACCCCCCACCCGTGTCGAATCTCTTTCTCTCTCTTTCTCCCTCCCCCTCCCTCTCCTTTTCAGGCTGAATTCCCATCTGGAGCGTGGAGGCTCACCACGTCTATTTACTTGCCCTGACTTCTACAACCGACGTGAGAGGGAGCCCAAGGTGGGGCACCTTCCAATATTCAAGTGGGTGCCGGTGGCCTACGTAGATGGTGCAAACCTCTTGTCTTGAGGTTTTATTAGTTTTCCACGTAAACCAAATTATTCAGCTTCTTTTCTCCACGAATTTTCCTACTATACTATTCTCCCCTAATGTCTCTTTATATTTCTAATTAAATAGTCCTTTCCCACATGCTGACTCCATCCCCACTTCGAATTCCCTGGATCCACCAGGGCTGGACCCTGGCACAGCATGACCTGACTTACATTTTAATACAGTCACTGTGGCTGCAGTGTTGAGAATTAGATTGAAGTGGGGCAAGGCTGGAAGAAAGGTGACTAGTTGGGAAATTATTAAAATAACTTATCCAGAACCTGACCTCTTCTTACCACCTCCAGTGCTACTAAATTTTCACCATTGTTCTCTGTACACTTTTAATCTACATCTGGAAGATTTTCAGAGTCACATTGTAAAATACAAAATAAAATAATCTTTAAAGAAATGTCTTCAAATAGTGTGTAAGCTAATTTGATGGAGAACAATTTAGAAATATTAAAATTTAAAGGAAAATGAAATAACAGAATCAAAGGTCAAGGGAGGAAGAAGTCTCATATAAGCAAAGACTCAGGAAATTCTGCAAGTCAAAGACATTGATATGAACATAATTGTAATGGAAGGATATTTATGAAGGTGGAGAACATTGTTACAGGTCCAGAGACTTTTTGTTCAGTGTTTGTTATTATCATCATTATTATTATTTTAATTCTGGAGTAACCTAAAAGAAGTAATCTGATGGAAATTGAGATATTGTGAGCCCCTGAAACTCTAAAACATCATATAAGAAACAGGCAGTGAAGTAAGCCAGAATGAAAAACACCAATACAGTGTATTAATGCATAAATATGGAATTTAGAAAGATGGTAATGATGACCCTGTATGCGAGACAGCAAAAGAGACACAGATGTATAGAACAGTTAGAACAGTCTTTTGGACTCTGTGGGAGAGGGAGAGGGTGAGATGCTTTGGGAGAATGAAATTGAAACATGTATAATATCATATAAATAACGAATCGCTAGTCCAGGTTTGATGCAGGATATAGGATGCTTGAGGCTGGTGCACTGGAATGACCCAGAAGGATGGTATGGGGAGGGAGGTGGGAGGGGGGGTTCAGGATGGGGAACACGTATAAACCCGTGGTGGATTCATGTTGATGTATGACAAAACCAATATAATATTGTGGAATAATTAGCCTCCAATTGAAATAAATAAATTTAAATTTAAAAAAGAAACAGTCAATGTGATGCCTTAAACCTCACATTTAGCCAAACTACGTATATTCACCAGAAATCCCCTTCTTCAGTCAACAATTTAGAATCTTTTCTCAATTGCATTCCTTTTTCTGTACAATGCACAATATAACAATAACAATACACCTTTCAGTTCAATTCAGTTGCTCAGTCGTGTCTATTTGCGACCCCATGAATTGCAGCATGCCAGGCCTCCCTGTCCATCACCAACTCCCAGAGTTCACTCAAATTCATGTCCATCGAGTTGGTGATACCACCCAGCTTAGTGCAATCAAATAAATATTTTACATTCATACTTGTACTCTTGAGTAAGAAATAAATATCTTATGATGATTTGCATATTATCATCTCTCCATAAACATGGATACAAGGTTTATTAGAAATCCTGGTCTTTAACTCTTTGTCCCATAACCAGCACCAATAAATCTTGAGTAAGCATAGCCAGTTTTAAGAAAGTGAAGCATTCTAAGGCAAATGTTGCACAAGCTAGAGATGGGTTTCTTAGGACTGTTTAATGGTACTGTATTCTATAAGAGCTGGACTCCACAATTACTCTTTGTTCTCTCCCCAGTCCTTAATAGGTAGCCCAGAATGCATTAGTTCTATGTAGAACCACTCTAGCAGGCATTTCAAAAAAAGGAAAGCAAATGAGAAAAAAAACAAGTTTTGTCGATACATGATACATGAATCACACAAGGGAGTGCTAATGGCCCAGTTAAATAGGTTATTTAAAGTAGATTAGCAGAAAAATTGGAGAAGACAATGGCACTCCACGCTAGTACTCTTGCCTGGAAAATCCCATGAATGGAGGAGCCTGGTGGACTGCAGTCCATGGGGTCACTAAGAGTCGGACACGACTGAGCGACTTCACTTTCACTTTTCACTTGCATGCATTGGAGAAGGAAATGGCAACCCACTCCAGTGTTCTTGCCTGGAGAATCCCAGGGACGGAGGAGCCTAGTGGGCTGCCATCTATGGGGTCTCACAGAGTCGGACACAACTGAAGTGACTTAGCAACAGTAGCAGAAGCAGCAGCAGAGAAATAAAAGTGGGGAAGCTGTGGTTATCTTGTAGGTGACATCAAAGGTCAGGTTGAGGACTTAATTTTATGGGCTAGGGAAAGAATTGGCTACTTTTGAGAAGTGAAGTTACAGAAGAAGGAAGGCCAAAATGCATAGTTTGGAGTTTTGAGGGAAAAGAAAAGAAAAGAGGAAAAGAGGAAATTTGGCAGTGTGTCAGGTAGGTTAGAATTTCTCTAAGACTGAGACATAAAATACTAATGAGCTGAAAGTTAGTCAGGCATGTATCTGTTCCCTGTTTTGTGGAGACTGGAGCATATATAACTTAGAAGATTTTGTTAAGAAGCAAATTACAATATCTTAAATGCATACAATATCTTAAGCAAGAAAAGAATGCTAAAAATTAATCTGCTTCTGATGGCAGTATTATAAAATCAAGACATTTGTAAACCATAATTGTGTTAGATAAATGGAAAAATTTTTGTTTTCAGTTTTTGGGATTTTCTGTTTCAAATTTTTATCTTTCAGTCTCCTAGGTACAGATAATTAAATAAATACAAGATAATGATTACCTTTTTAATTGGAATAAATATGTATATTTTTCTCTTAAAAATTTCTGACCAGAAATAAAAGAAAGCTGAGTTGTCATTTATTCTCTCATTAAACACATTTAATAAGTCCTTATTAAATGTTATCTAATTATATTTAGATACTCAGTTATCTAGACATAGATTATTATTTTGAAAACATAGAATATGTCAAGATCCATAGAGCTTAGCTTGGACATTTAAGGTGGAAAGGAGTTTGCTGATTCTTTTGAGGTAGTCTTTTATGTATTGCATATTTTCAATGAATAAGGATACTTTATAATATTAATTTAAATACTGTCTCACTATCAGTTCAGTTCATTTAAGTCACGCAGTCATGTGCAACTTTTCCTACCCAAAAGACTGCCACTCACCAGGCTTTCCTGTCCATCACCAGCTCCCAGAGCCTGCTCAAACTCATGTTCATCGAGTCAGTGATGCCATCCAACCATTTCATCCTCTGTCGTCCCTTTCTCCTCCCATATTCAATCTTTCCCAGCATCATGGTCTTTTCCAGAGTCAGTTCTTTGATCAGGTGGGCAAAGTATTGGAGCTTCAGTTTCAGCATCAATCCTTCCGATGAATGTTCAAACTGTTTTTCTTTATTATTGACTGGTTTGATTTCCATGCAGTCTAAGGGACGCTCAAGAGTCTTCTCCAACACCACAGTACAAAAGCATTAATTCTTCAGTGCTCAGCTTTCTTTATGTCCCAGTCTCACATCCACTCATGACTACAGGAAAAACAAAACAAAACAAAACATAGCTTTGGCTATACACACTTTTGTTGGCAAAATAATGTCCCTGCTTTTTAATATGCTGTCTAAGTTTTTCATAGCTTTTATTCCAGAAACAAGCATCTTTTAATTCATGGCTGCAGTCACCAGCTCCTGTGATTTTGGAGCCCAAGAGAAAATAGTCTGCCACTGATTCCACTGTTTTCCCCATCTATTTGCAACAAAGTCTTAGCATTATATCTACTACTGTGGGCAAGAACCCTTTAGAAGAAATGGAGTATCCCTCATAATCAACAAGATTCTGAAACGCAGTACTTGAGTGCAATCTCAGAAATGACAGAATGAATTCTGTTCCTTCCAAAGCAACCATTCAGTATCACACTAATCCATGTCTATGCTTCAACCATTAATGCTGAAGAGGCTGAAGTTGAATGGTTCTGTGATGACCAACAAGACCTTTAAGAATTAACACCAAAAAAAGATGTCCTTTCCATCATAGGGGAATGGCATGTAAAAGTAGGAAGTCAAGAGATCCTTGGTAACAAGCAAATTTGACCTTGGAGTACAAAATGAAGCAGGTCAAGGCTAACCGAGTTTTCCCAAGAGAACTGGTCATAGCCAACATCCTCTTCCAAAATGCAAGAGATGACTCTACACATGGACATCACCAGATGGTCAATACTGAAATCAGATTGATTATATTCTTTGCAGACAAAGATGGAGAAGCTCCATACAGTCAGCAAAAACAAGATGGAGAAGAACGGCTCAGATCATGAACTGCTTATTGCAAAATCCACACTTAAATTGTAGAAAGTAGGGAAATCTACTAGACCATTCAGGTATGACCTAAATAAAATCCCTTACAATTATACGATGGAAGTGACAAATAGATTCAAGGGATTAGATCTGTAAGAGTGTCTGAAGAACTGTGGACAGAGGTTCATGACATTGTACAGAAGGCAGTGATCAATATCATTCCCAAGAAAAAGAAATGCAAAATAGCAAAGTGGTTGCCTGAGGAGGCCTTACAAATAGCTGAGAAAAGAAGAGAAGCTAAAGGCAAAGGGGAAAATGAAAGATATACTCATTTAAATGCAGAGTTTCAAAGAAGAACAAAGAGAGATAAGAAAGCCTTCTTCAGTGATAAATGCAAAGAAATAGAGGGAAACAACAGAATGGAAAAAACTAGAGATCACTTCAAGAAAATTAGAGATACCAAGGGAACATTTCATGCAAAGATGGGACAATAAAGGTCAAAAATGATATGTACCTAACAGAAGCAGAAGATGTTAAGAAAATGTGGCTAGACTACACAGAAGAACTAAACAAAAAAGATCTTAATGAACCAGATAACCACAATGGTGTGATCAATAACCTAGAACAAGACACCCTGGAATGTGAAGTCAAGTGGGCCTTAGGAAGCGTCACTGCAAACAAAGTGAGTGGAGATGGTGTAATTCCAGTTGAGCTATTTCAAATCCTAAAATATGTTGCTACTAAAGTGTTGTATTTAATATGCCAGAAAACTTGGAAAACTCAGCAGGGGCCACAGGACTGAAAAGGTCAGTTTCGTTCCAATCCCAAAGAAAAGTAATGTCAAAGAATGCTCAAACTACCACACAATTGCACTCATCTCACAGGCTAGTTAAGTAATGCTCAAAATTCTCCAAGCCAGGCTTCAGCAATAGATGAACCGTGAACTTCCAGATGTTCAAGCTGGTTTTAGAAAAGGCAGAGGAACCAGAGATCAAATTGCCAACATCCACTGGATCATCGAAAAAGCAAGTGAGTTCCAGAAAAACATCTATTTCTGCTTTATTGACTATGCCAAAGCCTTTGATTGTATGGGTCACAATAAACTGTGGAAAATTCTGAGAGAGATGGGAATACCAGACCACCTGACCTGCCTCTTGAGAAACCTATATGCAGGTCAGGAAGCAACAGTTAGAACTGGACATGGACCAGCAGACTGGTTCCAAATAGGAAAAGGAGTACATCAAGGCTGTATATTGTCACCCTGCTTATTTAACTTCTATGCAGAGTATATCATGAGAAATGTTTGGCTGGAAGAAGCACCAGCTGGAATCAAGATTGCCGGGAGAAATATCAATAACCTCAGATATGCAGATGACACCACCCTTATGGCAGAAAGTGAAGAGGAACTAAAAAGCCTTTTGAAAGTGAAAGAGAAGAGTGAAATAGTTGGCTTAAAGCTCAACATTCAGAAGATGAAGATTATGGCACCTGGTCCCATCACTTCATGGCAAATTTATGGGAAAGAGTGGAAACAGTGTCAGACTTTATTTTGGGGGGCTCCAAAATCACTGCAGCCATAAAATTAAAAGACGTTTACTCCTTGGAAGGAAAGTTATGACCAAGCTAGATAGCATATTGAAAAGCAGAGTCATTACTTTTCCAACAAAGGTCCATCTAGTCAAGGCTATGGTTTTTCCTGTGGTCATGTATGGATGTGAGAGTTGGACTGTGAAGAAAGCTGAGCACTGAAGAATTGATGATTTTGAACTGTGGTGTTGGAGAGGACTCTTGACAGTCCCTTGGACTGCAAGGAGATCCAACTAGTCCATTTTGAAGGAGATTACTCCTGGGTGTTCTTTGGAATGAATGATGCTAAATCTGAAACTCCAAGACTTTGGTCACCTCATGCAAAGAGTTGTCATTGGAAAAGACTCTGATGATGGGGAAGATTGAAGGCAGGAGGAAAAGGGGACGACAGTGGATGAGATGGCTGGATGACATCACTGACTCGATGGATGTGAGTTTGAGAGAACTCCAGGAGTTGATGATGGACAGGGAGGCCTGGCATGCTGCAGTTCATAGGGTCGCTAAGAGTCAGACACGACTGAGTGACTGAACTGAACTGAACTGAGATCAAGACATATTTTTCGCACTGCTTGTGTCTCCTATCAGAAAGCCTGCATGATCCTCTCAGCCTTATCTACCAGAGCATGGGCAGAAGAAGCGAGAACAAGTAAATCCTGTAGCCTCCAGAGTGAAAACCAGAATCAGAGAAAGTTAATCAAAGAGATAGTAGATTATCTCCTAGATGAAGGAACACAATAAAACCCGAGAAAAACAACTAATTGAAATAGAGATAGGCAAACTTCCAGAAAACAAATTCCAAATAATGATAGCAAAGATAACTCAAGATCCTGGGAAAAGAATGAAGAAGATGCAAAAAATATTTACAAAAGACCTAGAAGAACTAAGAACACGCAAAGATGAACAATACATTAGAAAGAATCAGTAGCAGAATAACCGAGGCCGAAGAATGGATAAATGGCATAGAAGGCAGAATCATGGAAATTACTGCCACAGAACAAAGTATAGAAAAAAGAAGCAAAAGAAATGAAGGTAGCCTGTAGACCTCTAGGAAAATATTATGTTTGCACTATGTAGTGTTCCCAGACGAAGAGAGAGAGACAGGACTCAGGATCCAAAAATCAAAGAGAAAAAAAATAAATAAATAAAATAAAACAATAAAAAACAAAAACCTATAGGTAAAAGAAAACAAAAGCATCTTTTTTTTTTTTTTTTTTTTTTTTTTTTTTTGCGTTTATGTCAATAAACGATATTGGCCTGTGTTTTTCCATTTTGTGTTGTCTTTGTCTGCTTTTGGTATCAGGGTAATGATGGCCTCATAAAATGAGTTTGGAAGTGTTCCTTCCTCTGCAGATTTTTTTTTTTTTTTTTTTTGGTGGGGGGGAGGAGCACTCATTCATGTTTGAATTTATTTTTTAAATATAAATTAATTTATTTTAATTGGAGGCTAATTACTTTACAATATTGTATTGGTTTAGCCACTCATTAACATGAATCCACCACGGGTGTACATGTGTTCCCCATCCTGAACCCCCCTCCCACTTCCCTCCCCATACCATCCCTCTGGGTCATCCCAGTGCGCCAGCCCTGAGCACCCTGTATCATGCATCAAACCTGGATTGGCGATTCATTTCACATATGATAATATTTTGAAAGAGTTTTAGAAGGATAGGCATTACATCTTCTCTAAATGTTTGCTAGAACTCTCCTGTGAAGCCATCTGGTCCTGGGTTTTGTTTTTTGGAAGATTTTTTATCATAGGTTCAATTTCAGTGCTTGTAATTGGGTAGTTCATAATTTTTATTTCTTCCTGGTTTAGTCTTGGAAGATTGAACTTTTCTAATAATCTGTCTATTTCTTCCAGGTTATCCACTTTATTACCATATATTAGTTCATAACACTCTCTTATAATCCTTTGTATTTCTGCATTGTCTGTTGTAACCTATCCTTTTTAATTTCTAATTTTGTTGATTTCACACTTCTCTCTTTTTTTCTTGATGAGTTTCACTAAAGGTTTGCCAATTTTTTTTTTATTTTCTTAAAGAAAGAGCCTTTAGTTTTATTATCTTTATTATTTTTTCTTTATTTTTGCTTGGTTCTTTATGATTTCCTTTCTTCTACTAATTTTGTGGGTTTTCTTTGTGTGTGTGTGTGTGTGTGTGTGTGTGTGTGTGTGTGTGTGTGTAGAATTATTATAGACATGGGAATACCAAACCACATAACCTGCCTCCTGAGAAATCTGTATGCAGATCAGAAAGCAACAGTTAAAACTGGACATGAAACAACAGACTGGATCCAAATCAGGGAAGGAGTTCATCAAGGCTGCATATTGTCACCCTGCATATTTAACATCATGTAGAGTACATCATGAGAAATGGTGGGCTGGATGAAGCACAAGTTGGATCAAGATTGTTGGGAAAAATATCAATAACCTCAGACATGCAGTTGACAGCATCCTTATGGCAAAAAGCGAAGAAGAACTAGAGAGGCTTTTGAAGAAAGTGAAAGAGGAGAGCTAAAAAGTTGGCTTAAATTTCAACATTCAGAAAACTAGGATCATGGCATCTGGTCCCATCACTTCATGGCAAATGGATGGTGAAACAGTGGAAACAGGGGATGACTTTATTTTTTGGGGTTTCAAAATCACTTCAGTTGGTGACTGCAGCCATAAAATTAAAAGACTTATTCCTTGGAAGGAAAGTTATGACCAACCTACACAATATATTGAAAAACAGAGACATTACTTTGCCAACAAAGGTCCATCTAGTAAAGGCTATGGTTTTTCCAGTGGTCATGTATGGATATGAGAATTGGACTGTGAAGAAAGCTGAGCACTGAAGAATTGATGCTTTTGAAGCATCAATAAACCATTTGAACCAAAAATAAAGTCTGACACTGTTTCCACTGTTTCCCCATCTATTTGCCATGAAGTGATGGGACTTGATGCCATGCTCTTTGTTCTCTGAATGTTGAGCTTTTAGCCAACTTTTTCACTCTCCACTTTTACATTAATCAAGAGGTTTTTTAGTCCCTCTACACTTTCTGCCATAAGCCCCTTTATTTTGGGGGCTCCAAAATCACTGCAAATGGTGATTGCAGCCATGAAATTAAAAGACACCTACTCCTTGGAAGAAAAGTCATGAGCAACCTAGATAGCATACTGAAAAGCAGAGATATTACTTTGCAAATAAAGGTCCGTCTAGTCAAGGCTATAGTTTTTCCAGTGGTCATGTATGGATGTGAGAGTTGGACTTGAAGAGAGCTGAGTGACAAAGAAGTGATGCTTTTCAACTGTTGTGTTGGAGAAGACTCTTGAGAGTCCCTTGGACTGCAAGGAGATCCAACCAGTCCATTCTAAAGGAGGTCAGTCCTGGGTGTTCTTTGCAAGGACTGATGCTGAAGCTGAAACTGCAATACTTTGGCCAACTCATGCTAAGAATTGACTCATTCGAAAACACCCTGATGCTGGAAGGGATTGGGGACAGGAGGTGAAGGGGACACAGAGTATGAGATGACTGTATGGCATCACCGACTAGATGGACATGACTCTGAGTGAGCTCCAGGAGTTGGTGATGGACAGGGAGACCTGGCGTGCTGTGATTCAGGGGGTCGCCAAGAATCGGACACGACTGAGCAACTTAACTGAACTGAAGGCTGTCTCATGTTAATGTTTGGCAGAAAACAACAAAATTGTGTAAAGGAATTATCCTTCAATTAAAAAAATAAGTATTAATAAATTAATTAAAACAAGAAAAAATGTAATGAAAAAGAAGTAACAATTCATTCCACAGAATGCAAAGCATCAATAGAAATATATAAAATTGACATTTTATACATCAATAAAGTGGACAACCTGGAAGAAATGAACAAATGTTCATAAACGTACAGTCTCCCAAGATTGAACCTGGTTGAAATAGAAAATAAGAACTGGCCAATAACAAGCACTGAAACTGAAACTATGATTTAAAAATTGACAAAATCTAGGACTTTATATTTTCACAGGTGAATTCTATCAAACATTCAGAGAACAGTTAACTTCTATCCTTCTAAAACTATTCCAAAAATTTGTAGAGGAAGGAAAACCTCCAAATTCGTTCTATGTGGCCTTTCTTGATACCAAAATCAGACAAAGATTACTCATTAAGAGGGGGAAAAAGAGTTACAGGCCAATAATACTGATGAACATGGATGCAAATATCCTCAGCAAAATACTATCAATCCAAATCTGCCAATACATTGAAAAGATCATATGCCATGATCGATTGGGTTTTATCCAACGGATTCAAGGATTTTTCAATATCTGTAGATCAGTGTGATATGCCACATCAACAAATGGAAGAATAGAAACCATATGATCATCTTAATAGATGCAGTAAAAGTTTTAGACAAAATTTAGCACTCATTTATACCTAGAGAGCATATTCAAAAGCAGAGACACTACTTTGCCAACAAAGGTCCGTCTAGTCAAGGCTATGGTTTTGCCAGTAGTCATGTAAGAGTGAGAGTTGGACTGTGAAGAAAGCTGAACACAGAAGAATTGATGCTTTTGAACTGTGGTGTTGGAGAAGACTCTTGAAAGTCCCTTGGACTGCAAGGAGATCAAACCAGTCCATCCTAAAGGGGATCAGCCCTGGGATTTCTTTGGAAGGAATGATGCTAAAGCTGAAACTCCACTACTTTGGCCACCTCATGTGAAAAGTTGACTCATTGGAAAAGACTCTGATGCTGGGGTTGGAGGGGGGGATTGGGGGCAGGAGGAGAAGGGGACGACCCAGGATGAGATGGCTGGATGGCATCACCAATGGCTCAATGGACATGAGTTTGAGTGAACTCTGGGGGTTGGTGATGGACACGGGGGCCTGGCATGCTGTGATTCGTGGGGTTGCAAAGAGTCGGACATGACTGAGTGACTGAACGGAATTAAACTGATGATTAAAAAGAAAAACCTCTCCAGAAAGTGAGCATAGAGAACATACTTCAATATAATAAAGGCTATTATGACAAACCTACAATAACGTCATACTTGATGTGAAAAGTTGAAAGCATTTCCTCAAAGATTAGGAACAAGACAAGAATTACCACTCTTACCACTTTTATTTAACATAGTTTTGGAAGTCCTAGCTGCAACAATCAGGGAATAAAAAGAAGTAAAGGGAATCCAAATTGGAAAAAATTTAAACTGTCACTGTTTGCAGATGACATGATACTGTAAATAGAAGATCCTAAATATGCTACCAATGTGTACTAGAATTCATCAATGAATTTGGTAATGCTGTATATTAAAAAATTAATACACAGAAATATGTTGCATTTCCTTACACTAGCAATGAAATCACAAGGAGAAATTCAAGAAAATTTTCCATTTACCATCACACCAAAAAGAATGAAATACTCAAGAATAAAGGACTTTTTGATAAAAGACAAAGATTTGTACACTGAAAACTATAATATGCTGTTGAAAGAAATTGAAGAAGATGCAAGCAGATGGAAAGATATACCATATCCGTGTAGTGGAAGAATGAGTCTTTTCAAAATGACTATACTATTGAAGGCAATCTATGGATTCAACACAATCCCTATCAAGTTACCAATGACATTTTTCACAGAACTAGAACAACAACAACAACAAAAATTGAAATTTGTATGAAAACAAAAAACATCCTGAATAGCCTTGCAATCTTGAGAAAGGAAAATGAAGCTAAATAAATCAGGTTCCCCAGCTTCAGAGAGTGAGAGTTAGTCGCTCAATCATGTCTGACTTTGTACGACCCCATGGACTCTAGCCCAGCAGGCTCCTCTGTCCATGGAATTCTCCCAGGAAGACTACTGGAGTAGATACCATTTTATTCTCCAGGAGAACTTTCTGACCAGGTATTGAACTCAGGTCCCCTGCATTACAGGTGTATTCTTTACTATTTAAGCCATCCGGGAAACCCCCTGACTTCAGAATATACTACAAAACTATGCATTAAAACAGTATGGTACTGACACAAAAATAAAAAATGTAGATCAGTGGAACAGAATAGAAAATCCAAAAATAAGCCCATACACATGTGATCAATTAATCAATGATAAAGCAGTGACTGAACTGAACTGAACTGAACTGAAAGGATGTAATGTTGGAAAAATAATCTCTTCAATAAATGGTGCCTGGAAAAGTGGAGAGCTGGATATAAAATAAATGAAATTAGATTTTTTTTTTTTACACAAAAATAAGCTCTAAATGAATTGAAGATCTTGATATGATACTGGAAACTAAAACTCCTTGAGGAAAATATACAAAGAACACTCTCAGACATTAATTGCAATTATCAATCCACCTCCTAGAATATTGGAAACAAAAAATACTGTAAAGCAAGTATCCTTCAATAAAAAATAAATAAAAACAAACAAATGGGACCTTCTTAAACTCAAAAGTTGTTGTACAGCAAAGGAAACAATAAATAAAATGAAAAGATAACTCACAGATTGGAAGAAAACATTTGCAAATGTAACCAAGAAGTGATTAGTCTACAAAATTTAGAAATATCACATGATTGTTAACTGAGTTTGATCCCTAGGTTGGGAAGATCCCCTGGAGAAGGAAATGGCAACCCACTCTAGTACTCTTGACTGGAAAATCCCAGGGATGGAGAAGTCTGGTAGGCTACAGTCCATGGGGTTGGAAAGAGTCAGACAAAACTGAACAATTTCACTTTCATTATAGGGGACTGGAATGCAAAACTCAAGAGGTATCTAGAGTAACAGGCAAATTTGGCCTTGGACTACAAAACAGATAGGACAAAGGTTAACAGAATTTTGTCAAGAGAATGCACTGGTCATAGCAAACACCCTCTTCCAAAAAAAAAAACAAGAGAAGACTCTACACATAGACAGCATCAGAAGCTCAATACCAAAATCAGATATTTAATATTCTTTGTAGCCAAAGATGGAGAAGTTCTATAGAGTCAACAAAAACAAGAAGGGGACACTGACTGTGACACAGATCAGTTCAGTTCAGTTCAGTTCAGTTCATTTGCTCAGTCGTGTCTGACTCTTTGCAACCCCATGAACCACAGCATGCCAGGCCTCCCTGTCCATCACCCACTTCTGGAGTCCACCCAAACCCATGTCCATTGTGTTGGTGATGCCATCCAACCATCTCATTCTCTGTTGTCCCCTACTCCTTCTACCCTCAATCTTTCCCGGCATCAAGGTCTTTTCAAATGAGTCAGCTTTTTGCATCAGGTGGCCGAAGTATTGGAGTTTCAGCTTCAACATCAGTCTTTCCAACGAACACTCAGGACTGATTTCCTTTAGGATGGACTGGTTTGATCTCCTTGCAGTCCAAGGGACTCTCAAGAGTCATCTCCAACACCACATTCAAAAGCACCAATTCTTCAGTGCTCAGCTTTCTTTATAGTTCAACTCTCACATCCATACATGACCAAAGGAAAAACCATAGCCTTGACTAGATGTGCCTTTATTGGCAAAGTAATGTCTCTGGTTTTCAATATGCTGTCTAGCTTGGTCATAACTTTCCTTCAAAGGAGTAAGTGTCTTTTAATTTCATGGCTGCAGTCACCATCTGCAATGATTTGGAGTCCCCAAAAATAAGTCTGACACTGTTCCCCAATCTATTTTCCATGAAGTGATGGGACCAGATGCCATGATCTTCATTTTCTGAATGTTGAGCTTTAAGCCAACTTTTAACTCTCCTCTTTCACTTTCATCAAGAGGCTTTATAGTTCCTCACTTTCTGCCATAAGGGTGGTATCATCCACATATCTGAGGTTATTGTTATTTCACCTGGCCGTCTTAATTGTAGTTTGCACTTCCTCCAGCCAAGCGTTTCTGATGATGTATTCTGCATATAAGTTAAATAGGCAGGGTGACAATATACAGCCTCGGCGTACTCCTTTTCCAATTTGCAACCAGTCTCTTGCCGGGAGACAGCATGGGGAATCCCACCCATGGCAAAGCTCATGAGGAAAGGGGCCTGGCAAAATGCAAACGCGGGATCAGGCCTCAGGGTTCCCCCGAGTCTTTCTCGAGCATCAGTTCAGTTCAGTTCAGTCGCTCAGTTGTGTCCGACGCTTTGCGACCCCATGAATCGCAGCATTCCAGGCCTCCCTGTCCATCACCATCTCCTGGAGTTCACTCAGACTCACGTCCATCGAGTCCGTGATGCCATCCAGCCATCTCATCCTTGGTCGTCCCCTTCTCCTCCTGCCCCCAATCCCTCCAAGCATCAGAGTCATTTCCAATGAGTCAACTCTTCATATGAGGTGGCCAAAGTACTGGAGCTTCAGCTTTAGCATCATTCCTTCCAAAGTAATCCCATGGTTGATCTCCTTCAGAATGGACTGGTTGGATCTCCTTGCAGTCCAAGGGACTCTCAAGAGTCTTCTATAACACCACAGTTCAAACACATCAATTCTTCTGCGCTCAGCCTTCTTCACAGTCCAGCTCTCGCATCCATACATGACCACAGGAAAAACCATGGCCTTGACTAGACGGACCTTAGTCGGCAAAGTAATGTCTCTGCTTTTGAATATGCTACTTAGGTTGGTCATAACTTTTCTTCCAAGGAGCAAGAGTCTTTTAATTTCATGGCTGCAGTCACCATCTGCAGTGATTCTGGAGCTCCAAAAAAATAAAGTCTGACACTGTTTCCACTGTTTCCACATCTGTTTCCCATGAAGTGATGGGACCAGATGCCATGATCTTCTTTTTCTGAATGTTGAGCTTTAGGCCAACTTTTTCACTTTCCTCTTTCACTCTCGAGCATGTACCCCCAAAACCAGAGTCTGCCTGCCTTACTGCATTATGCTTTCCACTTATTCTTCTGACATTACAGAGGGGCTATCCCCGATCACCTTTCTCTGGTAAAAGTTAACTTAGAGCTGCAGTTAATAGTCTCCTGCATATAAAAGGAGTGTCTCAGCTCAAACCCCTCTGATGGCTCTCTAACTTGCGTGACAGTTTTACCCGGACTTTTACAACTATGAATGTGATTTTTACAGCCCCCCAACTGTGAGAGGCATGGGAAGCCTAAAACATAGAGTGTTTCAGAGAGTTAAAAGTTATTGGAGTAGTGCTGGTGTAGGATTTCATTATTGGGCGAACGCTTGTTGCTATCTTCCCATATCTCTTATCCACTGTGCACCTACGAGTGTGATAGTTAACATAGTTGGAATGTACGAAAACAAAATAGTAGCCTTGAAATTAACCACAGAAGACTTTTGAGCTATTTGGTTCTTTCTTTGTTGTAACTTACTGCACCTTTGCTCCGTGAGAAATGTAGCTTTGTTTGATACTTTCTGAGGCTAACATAGATTAGAAATATAAAGAAAAAAACACTTTGAGGGAAAACAATTTTGCTGGTTGAGCAGCCATTATCAAAAGAAGATCATAAAATGTTTCAAAGGCCTCCAAGACCAGAAGATAATGTACACAACATCATTTGTGGGAAAGGTATAAAAGTCCTTTTTGAAAATGAAGTAACAGGCCTCACTCAAAGAAGCTTGGTCACCCCATGTCTTTTTTCTCTCACTTACTCCTTTTTTTTTCAGGCTGATCCCTTGGAGCATAGAGGCTCCCTGCATTCACTTATCTGCCCGGGTGTCTAAGACCTGAATGGGAAGATGTTCTGCATCTCCACTCCCTTGGGAGACCGGGAGGGCACCCATGGCCTCCATGAACAGGGCAAACTCCTTGTCTGGGGGTTTTATTGGCTTTCTATGTAAACCAAGGAATATCAGCCTCTTTCTCTTCTCTATTTTCTTATCTACAACATTTTTTCCTTATCTTTCTCTAAATCAATCACCGACTCCGTCCCCGCTTCGAATTACCCTGGATCCACCAGGGCTGGACCCCGGCAGTCTGTTGTTCCATGTCCAGTTCTATCTGTTGCTTCCTGACATGCATATAGATTTCTCAAGAGGCAGGTTAGGTGGTCTGGTATTCCCATCTCTTTCAGAATTTTCCACAGTTTATTGTGATCCACACAGTCAGACTTTGGTATAGCCAATCAAGCAGAAATAGATGTTTTTCTTGAACTCTCTTGCTTTTTTCATGATCCAGTGGATGTTGGCAATTTGATCTCTGGTTCCTCTGCCATTTTTAAAACCAGGTTAAACATCTGGAAGTTCACAGGTCACATATTGCTGAAGCCTGGCTTAGAGAACTTTGAGCATTACTTTACTAATATGTGAGATGAGTGCAACTATGAGGTAGTTTCACATCATGAACTCCTTATTGCCAAATTCAGACTTTAAAATGTAGAGAAAACCACTAGACCATTCAGGTACGACCTAAATCAAATCCCTTATGATAATACAGTCGAAGTGACAAATAGATTCAATGGATTAGGTCTGATAAACAGAGTGCCTGAAGAACTATGGACAGATGTTAGGGACGTTGTATAGGAGGCATAGATCAAGACCATCCTCAAGAAAAAGAAATTCAAAAAGGCAAAATGGTTGTCTGAGGATGCCTTACAAATAGCTGAGAAAAGAAAAGAAGCTAAAGGCAAAGGAGAAAAGGAAAGATATACACATTTGAATGCAGCGTTCCAAAGAATAGCAAGGAGAGATAAGAAAGCCTTCCTCAGTGATCAATGCACAGAAAGAGGAAAAGAAAAGAATGTGAAAGACTGGAGATCTCTTCAAGGAAATAGAGATACCAAGGGAATATTTCATGCAATGATGAATATAAAAAAGAACAGAAATAGTATGGACCTAACAGAATCAGAGGATACTAAGAAGAGGTGGCAAGAATACATGGAAGAACTATGAAAAAAATATCATTATGACCCAGATAACCATGATGGTGTGATCTCTCACCTAGAGCCAGACATCCTGGAATGTGAAGTCAAGTGGGTCTTAGGATACATCACTATGAACAAAGCTAGTGGAGGTGGCTTACCTGGTGGCTCAGAGGTTAAAGCATCTGCCTCCAATGTGGGAGACCCGGGTTCGATGCCTGGGTCGGGAAGATCCCCTGGGGAAGGAAATGGTAACCCATTCCAATATTCTTGTCTGAAGAAACCCATGGATGGGGAATCCTGGTAGGCTACAGTCCACAGAGTTGCATAGAGTCGGACACAACTGAACGACTTCACTCACTCACTCACTCACTCAGTGGAGGTGATAGAATTTCAGTTGAGCTACTTCAAATCCTAAAATATGTTGCTGTGAAAGTGCTGCTGCACTCAATATGCCAGAAAATCTGGAAAACTCGGCAGTGGCCACAGGGCTGGAAATGATCAGTTTTCATTCCAATCCGAAAGAAAGGCAATCCCAAAGAATGCTCAAACTACTTCACAATTACACTCATCTCACATGCTAGCAAAACAATGTTCAAAATTCTCCAAGCCAGGCTTCAGCAGTACGTGAACCATGAACTTCTAGATATTCAAGGTGATTTTAGAAAAGGCAGAGGAACCAAACATCAAATTTCCAATATGCACTGGCTCATTGAAGAAGAAAAAAATTTCATAAAAAAAAAAAAAATCTACCTTGGCTTTACTGACTATGCCACTGTCCTTGACTGTATGGATCACAACAAATGGGGAAAAATCTTCAAGAGATGGGAATACCTGACCACCTTAACTACACCCTGAGAAATCTGTATGCAGGTTAAGAAGCAATAGTTAGAACCAGACATAGAACAAGAGACTGGTTCTGAATCGGGAAAGGCGTACATCACGTATATTGTCACCCTTTTCATTTATCTTATATTCAGAGAACATCATGCAAAATACCTGGCTTGATGAAGCACAAACTGGAATCAAGATTGCGGGGAGAAATATCACAAATCTCAGATACGCAGATGACCCCACTGTTATGGCAGAAAGTGAAGAAGAACTAAAGGGCCTCTTGATGAAAGTGAAAAAGGAGAGTGAAAAGCTGGCTTAAAACTCAACATTCAGGAAACTAAGATCATGACATCTTGTCCCATCACTTCATGACAAATAGATGGGAAACAATGGAAACAGTGGAAGACTTTATTTTGGGGGGCTCCAAAATCACTGCAGATGGTGACTACAGCCATGAAATTAAAAGACTCTTGCTCCTTGGAAGAAAAGCAATGACCAACCTCGACAGCATATTAAAAAGCAAAGACATTACTTTACCAACAAGTGTGAATCT
Source organism: Budorcas taxicolor (assembly GCF_023091745.1). Classification (NCBI taxonomy): domain Eukaryota; kingdom Metazoa; phylum Chordata; class Mammalia; order Artiodactyla; family Bovidae; genus Budorcas; species Budorcas taxicolor. The sequence continues at coordinate 2,510,392 of NC_068924.1, read as the reverse complement.
AGTAAAAGCTATCATTTTCAGTAGTTGTGTATGGATGTGAGAGTTGGACTATAATAAAGTGAGCGCCAAAGTAATGGTGCTTTTGAACGGTGGTGTTGTAGAAGACTCTTGAAAATTCCTTGGACTGCAACGAGTTCCAACCTGTCAATCCTAAAGGAAATCAGTCCTGATTATTAATTGGAAGGACTGATGCTGAAACTCCAATACTTTGGCCACCTGATGTGAAGAACCAACTCATTCGAAAAGATCCTGATGCTGGGAAAGATTGAAGACAGGAGAAGGAGACGACCCAGGATGAGATTATTGCATGACATCACCGACTTGATGGACTGAGTTTGAGTAAGCTCCGGTAGTTGGTGATGGACAAGGAAGCCTGGTGTGCTGCAATCCATGGGGTCACAAAGAGTGGGACAGGACTGAGCAACTGAACTGATCTGACTGGTTAACAACTCCCTTCTCCAGGGGTTCAAACCCAGGTCTCCTGTATTGCAGGCAAATTCTTAGTGTCTGAGCCATATTTATTTCAGATAGATATTTCTAAAGGACACTGTCCTGTGCTGAGTCTCTCAGTTGTCTCCAGCTCTGTCAACCCCATGGATTGTAGTCCATCAGGCTTTTTTTTTTTTTTTTCTTTTTTACAAAATTATAATAAATATAAAAATTTTATACAAAGTTTTCCTGAGTATCTTACAATTTTATATATCTTTCCAACTAGCTTACATAAAAATAAAATTATAAACATATTAAAGCATTTTGCTGCCAACTCTTTTTTACTTCTTAACTATATTATCTCAGGCAAATCACAACCTTAATTTTAAGGGTTTTCAACTGAGTCAGAAAATTACAGTATCTTTTTTGCAGCATTTTTTCAAACTCCAGTTCTTAGACATTTTGTGACATTTAAAATGTATTAATAGTTTTATTTTTAGTGTGAAAATTGTGTTTTTGTTATATTATTTATAAGTGTCCAGGCTTTCCTTGTGGTTCTATGGTAAAGAACCTGCCTACAATGCAGGAGATGTGGGCTCAATCCCTGGAACTCTAAGATACCCTGCAGAAAGAATTGGTAACCCATTCCAAAATGAACCAGTTTCTTGAACTAAGTCTAACATTTATAGGTACACCTAAGCATATGAAGAAAAGAGCAGAGAACCCACAAAAGACTGCCCCAGACATGCCTGTGAGTGTCTAGGAGTCTCCGTCGGAGGTGTAAGTCAGTGGAGGACTGCTGTAGGTTTGGGGGCACTGAGTGTGGCAGTGCTTGAATGAGACCTTAAGAAGGTCACCATTATCTTCATTAGCTTCACCATAGTTTGATTTTAGGTCAAACAAGAGGGAGGGAATACAGCTCTGACCATCAACAGAAAACTGGATTAAAGATTTACTGAGCATGCCTCCCCCCTGCATTAGAATAAGACCCAGATTCCCCCACAGTCAGTCTCTCCCAACAGAAAGGTGTCATAAGCCTGTTATCCTTATCCTTCAGAGGGCAGACAGACTAAAAACTACAATTACAGAAAACATATCAAAATGATCACATGGACCACAGCCTTGTCTAACTCAATGAAAATATGAATAATGCCATCTAGGGCCACCCAAGACAGATGGGTCATGTTGGAGAGTTCTGTAAAAATGTGGTCTCTTGGAGAAGAGAATGGCAAACCACTTCAGTATTCTTGCCTTGAGAAACTAATGAACAGCATGGAAAGGCAAAAGGATATGACACTGAAAGATGAACTCCCCAGGTAAGTCTGTGTCCAAGACGCTACTGGAGAAGAGTGGAGAAATAACTCCAGAAAGAATGAAGAGATGGAGCCAAAGCAAAACAAGAAAACACCAAATTGTGGATATGACTGGTGATGCAACCAAAGTTCAATGCTGTAAAGAACAATATTGCATAGGAACCTGGAATGTTAGGTCCATGAATCAAGGTAAATTGGAAGTGGTTAAACAAAAGATGGCAAGAGTGAGCATCATTTTAAGAATCAGCAAAGTAAATGAACTGGAATGGGTGAATTTAGCTTACATGACTATTATATCTACTACTGTGGGCAAGAATCCCTTAGAAGAAATGGAGTAGCCTCATAGTCAACAAAAGCATCCAAAATGAAGTACTTGGATGCAGTCTCAAAAACGACAGAATGATCTCTGTTCATATCCAAGCAAGCCATTCTAACAGTAATTGAAATCTATTCCCCAACCAGTCATGCTGAAGAAGCTGAAGTTGAACAGTTCTATGAAGACCTACAAGACCTTCTAGAATTAACACCCCCAAAAGATGTCCATTTTGTTATAGGAGATTTGGATTCAAAAGTAGGAAGCCATGATATGTCTGAAATAACAGGCAAATTTGGCCTTGCTGTACAAAATGAAGCAGGGCAAAGGCTAACAGAGTTTTGCCAAAAGAACACACTGGTAATAGCAAACACCCACTTCCAACAACACAAGAGATGACTCTACATATGGACATCACCAAATGATCAATACCAAAATCAGATTGATTATATTTGCAGCCAAAGATGAAGAAGCTCTGTACAGTCAGCAAAAACAAGACTAGGAGCTGACTGTGGCTCAGATCATGAACTCTTTATTGCCAAACTCAGACTTAAGTTGAACAAAGTAGGGGAAACCACTAGGCCATTCAGGTATGACCTAAATCAAGCCCTTAAATTACACAGTGGAAATGACAAATACATTCAAGGAATTAGATCTGATAGACAGAGTGCTTGAAGAGCTATGGACCAGGGTTCATTACATTGTACAGGAGTCAGTGATCAAGACCATCCCCAAGAAAAAGAAATGTGAAAAGGCAAAACGGTTGCCTGAAGATGCCTTACAAATAGTTGAGAAAAGAAAAGAAGCTAGATGCAAAGGAGAATAAAAAATATATAAATCTGAATGCAGTTCCAAAGAATAGCAAGGAGAGATAAGAAAGTCTTCCTCAATGATCAACACAAAGAAATAGAGGAAAACAACAGAATGGGAAAGTGTAGAGATCTCTTCAAGAAAATTAGAGATAACAAGGGAATATTTTATGCAAAAATGGACACAATAAAGGACATAAATATTATGGACCTAACAGAATCAGAAGATATTAAGAAGAGGTGGCAAGAATACACAGACGAACTATATTTAAAAAAATCACCATGACCCAGATCACTACGATGGTGTGATCACTCAACTAGATCCAGACATCCTGGAATGTGAAGTCAAATGGGCCTTAGTAAGCATCACTATGAACAAAACTAGTAGAGGTGATGGAATTCCAGTTGAGCTATTTCAAATCCTAAAAGATAATGCTGTTAAAGTGCTGCACTCAATATGCCAGCAAATTTGGAAAACTCATCAGTGACCACAGGACTGGAAAAGGTTGATTTTCATTCTCATCACCCAGAAAGTCAGTGCCAAAGACTGCTCAAACTACCACACAATTGCACTCATTTCACGAGCTAGTAAAGTAATGCTCAAAATTCTCCAAGTTAGGCCTCAATAGTATGTGAACTGAAAACTTCCAGATGTTCAAGCTGGATTTAGAAAAGGCAGAGGAACCGGACGTCAAATTGTTAACATCTGTTGGATCTCTGAAAAATAAAGAGAATACCAGAAATCATCCGATTCTGCTTTATTGACTATACCAAAGCTTTTGACTGTCTAGATCACAACAAAGTGGGAAAAGTTTTCAAGAGGTGGGTATATCAGACCCCCTTACCTGCCTCCTGAGAAATCTGTATGCAGGTAAAGAAACAACAGTTAGAACTATACATGGAACAACAGACTGGTTTCAAATCAGGAAAGGCATGCATCAAGGCTATGTATTTTTACGCTGCTCATTTATCTTGTATGCAGAGTACATCATGTGAAATTCCGGGATGGATGAAGCACAAGCTGGAATCAAGATTGCTAAGAGAACTATCAGTAGCCTCAGATATGCAGATGACCCCACCCTTTTGGTAGAAAGTGAAGAACTAAAGAGACTCTTGATGAAAATGAAAGAGGAGAGTGGAAATGCTGGTATAAAACTCAACATTCAGAAAACAAAGATCATCTCATCTGGTCCCATCATTTCATGGCAAATAGATCAGGAAACAATGGAAACAGTGAGAGACTTTATTTTCTTGCACTTCAAAATCACTGCAGATGAAATTAAAAGACATTTGCTCCTTGGAACAAAATCTATGGCCTACATTGGCAATATCTTAAAAAGCAGAGACATTGCTTTACCTATAAATGTCAATCTAGTCAAAGCTACGGTTTGTCCAGTCATCATGTACGGATGTGAGTATTGGACCATAAGGAAAGCTGAGCTCTGAAGAATTGATGCTTTTGTACTGTGGTGGTGGAGAAGACTCTTTTGAGTTCCTTGGACTGAAAGAGATCAAACTACTCAGTCTTAAAGGAGATCAGTCCTGAATATTCATTGGAAGGATTGATACTGAAGGTGAAACTCCAATGCTTTGGCCACCTGATGTGAAGAACTGACTCACTGGAAAATGTACTATTGCTGCAAAAGATTGAATGCAGAATGAGAAGGGGATGACAGAGGATTAGATTTTTGGATGGTATCACCAATTCAATGGACATGAGTTTGAACAAGCTCCAGGAGTTGGTGATGGAAAAGGAAGCCTTGTGTGCTGCAGTCCACGGGGTCCCAAAAAGTCACACACAACTGAGAGACTGAACTGAGGACTTGTGGTCAATAGTATATTTTCAGGTAGGGCATATGAAAAAGCTGAGCTTCTTAAGTCTCTTTCTTAAGACCTATCTTGTCTATTCCACATGTGAAATCTTATTCTGATCTTATTAAACTATAACTTTAAATTAGGGGAAAATCTATTTAGTATGTTAAGCCATTAGAGTACCCCTAATTTTTATATAAAATTCTAGTGATCTAGATATGATTTGATAGTTGAAAAATCTCATTGTGTCTTTTTTGGTATCTTCAGGAATCATCTGATACCAAAATTACACAATCAAATGAAACTGTTCCATTGCTAGAGATCTCTAGCCTGCTGCAGTACCTAAGGCTTGAAGTCATATAATGGCAATACAATATCATTTACAAATGAAGGCACTAATACTTAGAGATGTTAACTGCTAGCTGAAATACACAGTAGAAATGCTTTACTACTGCCATATTTGTAACATTGTACACAATGATATCATTTGGGAGATGGTCTTCAAAATATGCAATATTGGCTTACGCAAGCCAAACTATAAATACTTTCAGCATCTCTCTGGAGAACACAGGCATTCCTTCTATCTTTGATCTCTTTCTTTTTACTGAAAATTATCTGCAAAAATGCTCCAGCAGAAATATTTTTACTAGTGCTATTATGGTACCAAGAAATAGAATTTTTTAGATCATTTGATTAAAATTATCATTCACTTTGAATACTTCAACTTCAGTGCTTAAGTAGCATTTGGTAATGCAAAAGCCTTAGGGTATATAAATAATCAAAGAAAATCCCAGAGATCTGGTCTCTGCCCTTTTGGCTCTTACATTTAATGTGGAAGGCACTACCGTGGGTAAGTAGAGGCCAAAGTACACAGTCATTGAGATAGGAAGTGAGTCGTTGATGAGAAAGTTTCTCACTTCATTCAAGGTCTAAAGTTTTGTGTCATTTAAGGATAGAGTCAACTCAGTTGATTGAATTATGTTGCAGATGAACAAGCCATGATTACTTTTATATAATAATAGTGATTTCCAAATCACTGTGATGGAAGCTTAAGGTTGCTGTCATATTCCTGTCAAATACGTGCTCTTCACGTGGGAAGTCTCTTCTTTGGTACTTCCCTTCTTTCACTAAAAGCACCTGTCTCCTCAAGAATAACACATGCAATAATCTTATCAGGATAATCAGATCTTCCATTATCTGGGGATCATTTCTGTGAAAGTCAAATGGCTCCTAAAATCTAACTTGAAATATAGTGTTATCAGATACAGGGAAGAACTACACTTATTATGGTAATAAAGTTGACAATGTGTGCTTGTGTGACAATGTGTGTTTAACTTCAGTTAAGTTGCATATCAGCAAACAGAATGAGTTGCTAATCTTACTAATCAGTGACTCATTGGCCATTTTCCTACTGGTCCAATGCTAAGTTCAGAACTACTGTGGGTTAGAAGGATGTATTGGCACAGTGCCTTCCTCAAAGAAATTAAAAATATTAATGACATATAAAATACCTCAGTAACAAAGACCCACAGATATTTAAAATCAGATCTGAGAAGTTGCAAGACAGAAATGGGTAAGAGACAAGAGGAAACAGCACATTGCTATGTTTTATATATATATATATATACATATACATATACATATATACACACATACACAACACTCTCATGACTTACATGTATCAGTGTTTATTTAATTTCTCCTAATTAAAGATATGCATTAACTAATTATTATGCATTAATTAATAATAGAAATGCATTTTCAAACTTTACAAAAAGGGGGGGAAAAGTTTCAGGAATGTTAAATACCCTAATTAAGTCATCATTGGAATTGAAATCTGAATATCTGATTTTTTTTTTTTATTACACTATGGTTTTTAGATTTCATGAAGAATTTGGAACTTGAGGAGGAATAATAAGACAAGAATGTTAACTAGTAGACAATAGTGAAGATCATTTCCACAGTGAGAATAGATGGGAAACTTGTTACAGAGGTAAAAATGCCAATGATATTTTAAAGCAACAGAGAAGAAGTGGTTTCTTTCAAATATTAGCTGTAAAATAAAAACATTCATATTTGCTATTATTTGTGTAGAGTTTTAATATTTACGTAGGAATTTTACCTACACTATCTCATTTGAAGTTCATGATAACACCATGATTTATCAACCACCAATTGGCACTTGCCATGGGTGCTTGAAATGTACTTCTACAAGGATTAAAGTGAAAGTTGCTCAGTCCTGTCTGACTCTTTGTGACACCAGGAACTATACAATCTGTGGAATTCTCCAGGCCAGAATACTGGAGTTGGTAGCCTTTCCCTTCTCCAGGGATCTTCCCAACCCAAGGTTCGAACCCAGGTCTCCCTCATTGCAGGCAGATTCTTTACCAACTGAGCTATCAGGGAAGCCCAATAATTGTGATTAAATCATGCTGAAGCTACTGACCTCTGATACAACCTAAAGAACCTGAGGATACAAAGCAGAAATGAAGCATTCTCTGCTCCAGCAAAACTGGCAAGACAGGTCCACAGATAGCTCAGTGGACTCAGTGAACATGAGTTCAAGCATGCTCTGGGAGGTGGTGCAGGACAGGAAAGCCTGGCATGCTGACCTCCAAGGAGTCACAAAGAGTCAGACAGAAGTGAATGACTAAACAACAACAACTATGGAAAACAGTATGAAGATATTTGAAATAACTAAAAATTAAGTTAACATATGATCCAGCAATCCCATTCTTGGGCAATCACCCAGACAAACTACAATTCAAAAAGATACAAGCACCCCTGTGATCATAGAAGGACTGTTTTCAATAGCTGAGACATAGAAACAACCTAAATTTCTATCAAAAGATGAATGAGAAAAGAAGATTGATGTACATACACACACAATTGAATATTGGTCAGTCATTAAAATGAACAAAATTATGACATTTACAACATCATGGATGAATCTAGAGATTATGCTAAGTGAAGTAAGTCAGAAAGAACAAGACAAATATTAAATGATATAACTTTCATACGGAATCTAAAGTATAATACAAATGAACTTATCTATGAAAGAAAAACAAGCTTACCAATATAGAGAATAGACTTCTGGTTGCCAAGGTTGAGTGTGGGTAGGAGGTACGGACTGTGAGTCTGGGATTAGTTTAGTTTAGTTGGGGCTTCCCTGGTAGCTCAGATGGTAAAGCATCCGCCTACAATGTGGAAGACCTGGGTTCGAACCCTGGGTCGGGAAGATCCCCTGGAAAAGGAAATGGCAACCCACTCCAGTACTCTTGCCTAGAAAATCACATGGACCAAGGAGCCTGGTAGGCTACAGTCCATGGGGTCACAAAGAGTCGGACACAACTGAGCGACTACACTTCACTTCACTTCACTTCACTTCAGTTTAGTTCAGTTTCTCAGTCGTGTCCGACTCTTTGCAACCCCATGAATCACAGCATGCTGAGAGGGTAACAGGTAGGAAGGCCAGGGGTCTCCAAACGGAGGAAATAGGCTGCAAGTGTCAGACATTTTTATTTCTCTTAAGCAGCAGGAGGAAACTAACTAGCGATATTTTTTTCTTCTCTATACAAATTTAAAAGGAGGTTTTTTAAAAAATACTGTGTTGCCATAATGACACCTGGTTTCACCTGAAGTAAATTATTCTCAAACCTTGAGTTAATCAATGCATTTTTCTTATGGAAATGTTTGTCTTAAGCTATGTTAATGTACTATGCATTTACCCCAGACTCTGTCTTCAAGTTGGTTCCACCTAATGGCTCAGAACCTACTTGGCAAACCAGTATGTTATACTCAGATATTGTTCCCCTAATCTCTGTAAACAAAACTATTTCTATGGTAATCTGCCCTTCTACAAGATTCAAGTCAATCATTTTATGGCCCGGGATGAATCATCTGGTGCCAAGATTATCCCAGAATGCATCTTATGGATGAGGGGTCTGGGGCCATTCTGAGTTTTAAGACATTCCTTTCTTTTATTAACAGACTGCTAGTGACTATATAACATCCAGCTGAAGACTACCAGGGGGCACTCTTTCTGCCCCCTTCTGATGCCTATGTCAGAAGCTTTCTCCATCTCCTTTATACTTTAATAAAACCTTATTACACAAAATCTCTGAGTGATCAAGCCTTGTCTCTGGCCCCGGATTGAATTCTTCTCCTCCAGAGGCCAAGAATCCTGATGTCTTTTCATTCAGCAACAACCTTTCCTCTTGGGGGCTCATCCGGGATCCTTCAGGACAAGGTAAGGATGCTTGGAGCTCTAGTTCTTTGTTCTTCTAGTGAACACTTTTTCTGCTGTATTTTACAAACTCTACAGTGTGCTTGTATGAATGAATGACATGCCCTGCGCGAAGCAAGTGAGGAGCCCTGCTCTGCGGTTCCACGGTTACCTCACACAGCTTATGGCAGAAACCTGTTGGGGGTTCATACTGACCTGCTAATGCCAAGAGGCACCCAATGTCTCCTTTGGGAAACTGACCAGAAATAGGCAAAGCCTGTGGACCAAACTCTCCTTTCTTGGTCAAACTTTTCAGTCTCTGACTGTTTCATAACTCCTTGGAAATTAGAAGTACTAAATTAATCTATCAGATCATAGACTGGTGATCTATGGGACTTGTGATCTATGCTGTTATAGTGTACTGTTACTTAGGTCCCAAACTTGGATTGGTAGTCAGAAAGTGCCTAGCCTCACTAGGGACTAGAGAGAGGACTTTGATCTATGCTGTTATGGTGTACTGTTACTTAGGTCCCAAACTTGGATTGATAGTCAGCAAGGGCCTAGCCTTGTTAGGAATCGAAAGTTTGGAAGCTAGATGGAGCTCTAGCTCCAAGAGCACCTCTGAGGTTAAAGGTTACTCAGATTGGAACTACAATTTTTTTTTTCCCCCTTTGGTAAAGCTGCCTCTTAATGGACCAGAGGAGGCTCTTATACTGGTGTAGTGACACTTGGAAGGAACACCTCAGTTTTATGTTCTTATCGGCCTTATTGTTGTCAGGAAAATACTCTGGGTCGTGCACAGGCACTCAGGTGACGAATGTTTCCCTCAGCAGTTTAGCCTGGGAGGCATTCTGGAAGGTTACTCTGATTGCACCCTGGGTGGCATCAGAGGCAAGCAAGGTTTTAATGGTGAAGAGCTGGATGTCATTCAGGTATGCCATCAGGTCTACCCCTGGTGCATCCCCACCCCGTCTTGATGGTAGAACTGAGAGGGATGAGTATGACTCCTGTGTCAATATGGGACAGACTAAGTCTAACCAGAAAGGAAAAGCTTTTGATGTAAAGTCTGTCTACACCCCCATCTAGAGCAGGGAGGGACGCCTCCAGTAGAAAGATGGCACTGGTCACTTTTTTTCTCTCTTACAGATGGGAGCTAACAATTCCAGCCTCACTTCTTTGAACTGTATCCTGAAAAACTGGGATAGATTTGATCCTGAGGGCTTAAATAAGACACATCTGGTCTTCCTATGTGATACTGCATGGCCACAGTACCCACTGGAGGACAGCGAATGGTGGCCAGTTGGAGGGTCTCTTAAGTATAATACAGTTTTACAATTAAACCAGTTCTGTAAAGAACAAGGGAAATGGGTAGAAGTAGCATATGTGTTACCCTTTTTCTTTCTGCAAAATATGCCAGACTCATGTCCTAGGGGAATTTATTTGGGTGTGAAACCTTCAGCTCCTTCCTGTCCTCCTACTTTGTCCCCATACCTGGGGCTCCCAACTGAACAAACTGAAAGCCAGAGAACCACCCACCCACCCACCACCCCCCACTCCGCCCCGAAGAAGGGTTGCCTTTGTCTCACTGGAAACCCAAACTGAGATTCAAACTGCTGACATAGAGGTCCAAACATCTGCTGTCTCAGTATGACCTCAGACAACTCTGGTTTCACTAGAAACTCAGACCATCGAAGTAAGAGATGAGTTGGAGGACAGGAGACAAAGAGAAAAAGAAAAGCAGGTTTCTCCAATCTATCCCTGGGATCATATGCTCAGAGCAGCCAGAGAGACTGAGGAAGAGCCACACAAGTTGTTACCTCTTCATGAAGCACCCACCAGGAGAAATAATCAGCCTTTTTCTTATCAAGAAATACAAAGAATCAAGGAGTATCTGGAAGACTATTTAGAGGACCCAGGAAAATATATTAGAACTTCTAAAGGTGTTACTCTGCTTTATCACCTCACTTAGAAAGTTGTGTTGTATATCTTGGGACAGACACTGACTCTTGACTCAAAGAGTCAAGTTTTGGGAAAAGCGATTGCCTATGGAGATGAACCCCTGGTGGCTTAGAGGGTAAAGCATCTGCCTGCAATGCAGGAGACCTGGGTTCAATCCCTGGGTTGGGAAGATCCCCTGGAGAAGGAAATGGCAACCCATTCTAGTACTCTTGCCATGGAAAATCCCATGGATGGAGGAGCCTCGTAGGCTACAGTTCATGGTGTCACAAAGAGTCAGACACGACTGAGCAATGACACATTTTGACACATGGAGATAAATGGTTTGGTAATAAATCAGTAGGGAAGAGAGAGGACAAAATATTTGCCCTCCCACTGGAAATCAGGTGGTTTCAACTACAGAACCAGACTGGGACTACAACACAGCTAAAAGAAGATGGGATCAAAGTCATTTTGTCAGATGTATACTTGAAGGACTCAGGCAAGTGTGTGCTAAGCCTTTAAACTATGACAAATTGGCAGACACAGAACAGGAGGAGAAAGAAGCTCCTGGTAAATTCCTAGATAGACTAGAGAAGCCCTTCACAGATTCACTGAGATTGATCCTGAAAGTGTAGAGGGAAAAGTGGTCTTAAAGGATTGATTTCTCACTCAATCGGCTCCAGATATCCACCATAAGCTTTTAAAATGGGTGTATGGACAAAATCAGTCTTTAGATAATCTGTTACAACTGGCTCAGACAGTCTATTATGGTAGGGAATACGAGGGAAAGAATGAGAGGCAGAGAAAGATGAAGGAACAGATAGAAGCCTTTGCCATGGCTATGAAAACCGTTCTTAAACAGCCTAAGAAAAATGCCCAGAGGGACCCAGGTGAAAAGAGATGGGTTTGCTATTACTGTGGAAAGGAGGGGCACCTCAAATGGGATTGCCCTCAGGCATCTAAACCACCTCTGGCTCCATGTCTTGTCTGCAAAGTACCACACTGGAAGAGAGACTGCCTTCAGAGGCGTAGGTCTCCAGGGGTCGGACTCTCAAGGACTGAAGGTGCCTGGGGTTCCCCACACAGCTCCCATCCTAATTACACCCGAGGAACCCCAGGTATTAATAACTGTGGGGGGCCAATATGTTGATTTCCTTTTAGATACTGGGACAACTTACTCTGTGCTTACTGAAGCCCCTGGCCCACTTTCTTTACGATCCGCTTCCGTAATGAGACTGTCTGGACGAGCCAAAAGGTGTTTTTTCTGTAAGTTGTGACTGGGACTCTGTGCTATTTTCACAAGTTTCTGATCATGCCAGAGTCTCCCTCACCTCTTTTGGGGAGGGCTATACTGAGCAAGGTCCATGCCTCTGTTTTCATGAATATGGAGCCCTCCCTTTCTGTCCCTTTAGTTGAACAAAATGTAAATCCTAAAGTATGGGCTGATGGAAAATCTGTGGGTCATGCATAAAATGCTATTTCTGTAGTTGTCAAGCTCAAAGACCCTCACTTATTTCCACATAAGAAGCAGTATCAACTGAAAAAAGTTAAGGAAGGCTTAAAACCCATCATCAAAAATTTAAAGGACCAGGGACTATTAATTCCCTGTAACAGTCCTTGCAACACTCCTATTTTGGATATAAAGAAATCAAATGGTAAATGGAGACTAGTTCAAGATTTACAAATAATAAATGAGGCTGTAGTTCCTTTACACCCCGTGGTGCCTAATGCTTATACTCTATTGTCTGACATTCCTGAATGAGCCAAATATTTCTCAGTAATTGATTTAAAAGATGCCTTCCATTCTGTGCCTTTGGCAGAGGAAAGTCAATGTCTATTTGCCTTTGAAGGCCCTACACAGCCTGCTTCTCAGTTAACCTGGACAGTTTTGTCCCAGGGATCATGACAGTCTTCATTTATTTGAACAATGTTTGTCATGGGATCTACAAAACTTTCATAGTTCTGAAGGGGTGATGCTACAATATGTAGATGATATTTTGCTCTGTGCTGAGACAGAGGAAGCTTGTTCACAAGCCTCGGAAGATTTCTTAAACTTTCTGGCAGGCTGCAATTACAAGGCATCAAGAAAAAAGGCTCAGCTTTGTCAGCAATCTGTTAGATATCTGGGCCTAATCATATCAGAAGGGACTAGGGCCATAGGCCTTGAGAGAATTAAACCTATACTAAATCATCCCCTACCTATGACTTTAGGACAATTGAGAGGATTTTGGGGAATCACAGGCTACTGTCACATTTGGATTCCAGGTTATGGGGAACTTGCCCGGCCTTTAAATAACCAGAGCTGAAACTCAGCAGGCCCAAACCGACAAACTGGTTTGGTCTCCAGATACTGCTCTCCTGTAAGCTCCAGCTTTGAGCTTGCCCACAGGGTCAGAATTTAATATGTTTGTCACTGAAAGAAAAGGTATGTCCTTGGGAGTTTTGACACAACCCCAAGGTCCTCACCAGTAACCTATTGCTTATCTAGACAGAAAATTAGATTTAATTTCACGTGGGTGGCCCCACTGCCTATGAGTAACTGGGGCAGCGGCTTTATTAACACCTGAAGCTTTAAAAATAAATAATGGATGAAACCTTACTGTACTGACTTCTCATGATGTGAGTGAAATCTTAAATTCAGACAGACAGTAGGCTTCTGCCGGGAGCCACCATGGGAGATCACACCCATGACAAGGTCATGTGGAAGAGAACTATTAAGCAAGGCTTCAGGACTCAACGGGCTCCCTAGGCTTTCTTGAGCATCCACCCAGAACCAGAATATGTCTATTTTACTATTTCATGATTTTCACCAACTCCTCTGACATTAACAGGGGGCTATTCCTGACCATCTTTCTCTGGAGAAAATTAACTTAGGGCTATAGCTAATAAGTCTCCTGGACATGAGAAGAATATTTCCAATCAAAATCCCTCTGTTAGCATTCTAGCTTGCTTGGCAGGTATATTTAGACTCTTGCAGCTTTGCATATGATTATTTACAGCCTCCCAACTATGAGAGGCATGGAAAGCCTAAAATACAGAGCATTTTAAAGAGTTAAAATTTATTAGAGTAGTGCTAGGCCTAGGATTTCATTATTGGGCCAATGCTTGTTGCTAAATTCCCAAATCTTTTATCCACTGTGCACCTGGGAGTGCATTAGTTAACATAGTTGGAATGTAAGAAAAACAAGTGTAGCCTTGAAATTAACCACATCAAACTTTTGAGCTAATTGGTTCTTTCTTGTAACTCACTGCACCTTTGCTTCGTGAGAATGTAACTCTGTTTGATATTTTCTGAGGTTGACATAGATTAGAAATATAAAGAAAAAACACTTTGAGGGAAAATAAGTTTTCTGGTTGAGAAGACTTTATCAAAAGAGGGTCATAAAATGTTCACAGGCCTCCAAGGCCAGAAGACAATGTACACAATATTGTTTATGGGAAAGATTTGCAGAAAAATCCTGGTTTTGATAAATACAAAACAGATGTAATGTTTGGGCTGACTCTGTATGACTTTGCATCTTTCATTTCCCTCTATGTATAAGACAAGGTATAAAAATACCTTTTAATAATAAAGCTATTGGGTCTCGCTCACTGAAGAAGCTTGGTCTCCCCGTGTTAATCATTTTCTCCCTCTCCTTCCCTCTTTTTTTCAGGCTGATCCCTTGGAGCATAGAGGCTCCCTGCCTTCACTTATTTGTCTGGGTTTCTAAGACCTGAACGGGAAGACGTTCTGCGTCTTCACTCCCTTGGGAGACTGAAAAGGCACCTGTGGCCGCGGTGAACAGGGCAAACTTCTTGTCTCAAAATTTTATTGGCTTTCTGTGTAAACCAAGGAATATCAGCCTGTTTCTCTCCTCTATTTTCTTATCTACAACATTCTCTCCTTATCTCTCTCTAAATCATTCGCTGATGCCGTTTTTTCCTTCAGGTCCCCCTTCTGGACCCTTCTGGACCCCAGCAGGTTTCTTAAATAGTTATTGTTGTTAGAAGAACCAGTAACTAAGCTTAAAGTTTGTGGAAATTTAAATCCTGCCACCTTCCTTCCTGAGAAGGAAAATGAAACACCTGATCAGGATTGTTCCCAATTTCTAACTTTATAAACTATGAAGCTCGGGAGGATCTAGTGGATACTCCATTAGACAATCCTGACATGGAAATATTTACAGATGACAGTTCTTTTGTTTGGGATGAAAAGCGTAAAACAGTTATGCCATGGTGACTGCTGAACAGGTTTTAGAAGCAAAATCTCTCCCCCAGGGAACCAGTGCTCAGTTAGCGGAGCTTGTGGCTCTGACCTGAGCTCTAGAGTTAAGCAAAGGGCAGCGAGTAAATATCTACACTGATTCTAAGTATGCTTATTTGATTTTACATGCTCATGCTGCAATATTGAAAGAAAGACAGTTTAAAACAGCAACAGGAGAACCTATTAAGCTTTTCAGAGAGATCGAGAGACTTTTAACTACTATATATTGTCCTAAAGAAGTAGTTGCTATGCATTGCAAAGAACACAGCAGGGATGGGAGTAAAGTAGCCAAAGATCACCAGTTGGTTGACTGTCAAGCCAGAAAAGCGGCACTTTATGAAACCCCTTCACTACAGACACCTTTGATCTGGACAGGTCCCATGGAACAGGAAAAACCTAAATATATTGAGGAAGAATTAGCAAGATATGAGAAAAGAGGGACAAAGATTACTGATGAAAGATGGTTACAATCCTAGGAGAGACGATTAATAATTCCTGAAAACGCTCAGTAGAAAATTTTTAAGAGTTTACACCAGAGTTTTCATTTAGGTGCAGAGTACTTACCAAGTGGCTTCTCGTCTGTTTGAAGGTAAAAATGTAATGAAAACTTAAAAAAACATTATCAAAAGGTGTGAGGTTTGTCAAAAAAATAACCTAAAGACAGAGAAGCTAACAAAATCTGGATTACAATGAAGTGGAAAGTATCCTGGAGAGGACTGGGAAATTGATTTTACTCATATGCTAAAAGCTAATGGGTATTCTTGCTTACATGTTTTGGTAGATGTTTTTACTGGATGGATTGAGGCTTTTCCCTGTAGTAGTGCATAGGCTAAGGAGGTTATAAAAATTTTAATCCATGAAATTATCCCCAGGTTTGGGCTGCCACGGAGCCTTCAGTGTGACAATGGCTATGCTTTTAAATCTGCTGTAACTCAGGGGGTATCTAAAGCTCTAGGAATAGAATATCACTTACACTGTTCTTGGAGACTCCAATCCTCAGGAAAGGCTGAAAAAGCTAATGACATTATCAAAAGACATCTGTGCAAATTAACTCAAGAGATGCAGGACAATTGGATTAAAGTCCTATCCATAGCTTTAATGAGGGCTAGAACTGCCCCCCAAAAGGAGGTACTGTGCCCTTTGAATGTATTTATGGAAGGCCTTTCTTATGCATAGACTTTGTTATAGACCCTGAATCCTTGGAATTAACTAGTTATATAACTCAGCTCTCAGGTTTTCAACAGGCATTAACAGAACTCTGGGAAACAACTTCTGACCCAGCCTCTGAGTCAAGCAAGCCTCTATTTGAGCCAGGAATGGAGGTCCTCATAAAAACATTGGGATCTGGGGACCCATCCCTCGAGCCCCTCTGATAAGGCCCTTATCAGGTTATTCTTTCTTCTCCCACAGCTGTCAAAGTGCCCAAAAATGATTTGTAGGTACATCACACTCGAGTTAAGAGGTGGCACCATAACCAGAACTAAGTAAATTCACTTTATGTCTTTACTTTCTATGCTCTGACTTTGTACTTTTCAGATGGGCCTGATAATTTATGTGAGCCTACTTCTGCTGACTCCAAAAATCATGAGTCTGCCCTTTGATCCTAAAGACAATGCCTTCCTGTCCTGGGCTCACTCCTACGCTGCATTCCACAATCGGTTTAACTGCTGGGACTGAGGAGTGCTCCCCTCTTAATCAGGTGAAGTCTTCCCATGGTGGACATCTCCACTTCAAGGAAAAGACTTTCTCCAAGTCTGAAAATACCTTTGACAACAATCATATATGATGCCTCTTCTTCATCTGATGACATATAATAACGCTAAAATGGACTGGTGCAACATTTTGTACTTTAACTATGGACATAACGTGACTTTTAGTTTCATTTTAACTTGTTTTAATGACTATTTTGCCTTGCATCTGTAACTGTGTAACTGGATTAGTTTCTAGTTATATGAAAGCTTTTAAGTTACGAATGGTTGCTCAAACTCCTGCTACTGCTGCAGCTTCTTCCAAATACTATCTGGGGCCCCTGAATCAGAAATCCTCAGTATGAGGGTTAGGAGAGTATGGTACCTCACCAATTTAGGGAGAATACGCCCTGTCGACTCTTTTGTTGACCATGATGGCTACTCCATTCATTTCTTCTAAGGGATGCCTGCCCACAGTAGTAGATATAATGGTCATCTGAGTTAAATTCACCCATTCCAGTCCAGTTTAGTTCGCTGATTCCTAGAATGTCAATGTTCATTCTTCCCATCTCCTGTTTGACTACTTCCAATTTGCCTTGATTCATGGACCTAATATTCCAGGTTGCTATGCAATATTTCTCTTTATAGCATCGAACCTTGCTTCTATCACCAGTCACATCCACAACTGGATATTGTTTTTGCTTTGCTACATCCCTTCATTCTTTCTGGAGTTATTTCTCCACTGATCTCCAGTAGCATATTGGGCACTAACCATCCTGGGGAGTTCCTCTTTCAGTATCCTATCATTTTGCCTTTTCATACTATTCATGGGGTTCTCAAGGCAAGAATACTGAAGTGGTTTGCCATTCCCTTCTGCAGTGGACCACATTCTGTCAGACCTCTCCACCATGACCCGCCTGTCTTGGGTGGCCACACACAGCATGGCTTAGTTTCATTGAGTTAGACATGGCTGTGGTCTGTGTGATCAGATTGGCTAGTTTTCTGTGATTGTGGTTTCAGTGTGTCTGCCCTCTGACGCCCTCTTGCAACACCTACTGTCTTACTTGGGTTTCTCTTACCTTGGACGTGGGGTATCTCTCCAGGGCTGCTCCAGCAAAACACAGCCACCGCTCCTTACCTTGGACGAGGTCACCCCTCTTTACCTTGGATGCAAGCAAATGTATGTAGGATGGATAAACAAGGTCCTACTGCACAGCAAGTGAACAATATTCAATATCTGGTGATTATTCATAATGGAAAATAATATGATGAATATTTGTGATACAGCAGAAATTAAACTTAATCTTATAAATCAACCATGAGGTCACAATAGTCAGACACATATAGTGACTAAACCACCAACACCATACTTCAAAAAATTTTTTTTCTGTCATTTACTTTTAAAAATTGGAGTATAATTGCTTTGGACTATAAAGAAGGCAGATCACCTAGAATTGATGCCTTCAAACTGTGGTGCTAGAGAAGACCCCTGAAAGTTCCTTGGGCTCAAGGAAAGCCAGTCAATCTTGCAGGAGATCAACCCTGAATATTCACTTGGACTGATGCTGAAGCTGAAGCTCCAGTATTTTTGTCATCTGATGCAAACTGAAATCTCACTGGAAAAGTCCCTGATGCTGGGAAAGATTGAGGGCAGAAGGAGAAGAGGGCTTCAGAGGATGAGATCGCTGGATGGCATCACCAGTGAAATGTACATGAACTTGTGCAAACTCTGGAAAACGGTGAAGGGCAGAGAGGCCTGGCATGCTACACTCCATGGGGTTGCAAAGAGGTGGACATGACTGGGTGACTGAACAATAGGAGTAAAACATAATTGCTTTGGGGTCCCTGGTGGCTCAGAAGGTAAAGAATTCACCTGCAGTGGGGGAGGCCTGAGTTCTATCCCTGGGTTGGGATGATCCCCTGGAGGAGGACATGGTAAAACACTATAGTATTCTTGACTGAAGAATCCCCATGGACAGAGAGTCTTGTGAGCTACAGTCCATCGGGTTGCAGAGAGGAGGACAGGACTGAGTGACTAAGCCTAGCACATAATTGCTTTACAATGTTGTGTTAGTTTCTGCTGTACAACAAAATTTTATATATATATATGATGGCTGAATGGCATCACCAATGAAATAGACATGAATATATATACATATATTCCCTCTCTCTTGAAGTTTCTTTCCTACACAACACCATCCTATCCCTCTAGGGAATCACAGAGCACTGAGCTGAGCTCCCTGTGTTATACAGCAACTTCCCACCTCCCAACTATTTTGCACATGATAGTGTATGTATGTCAATGCTATTCTCCCAATTCATCCTACCTTCTATTTTTCCCTCTGTTCACAAGTCCATTTTATACATCTGTGTTTCTATTTCTGTTCTGCAGATAGGTTCATCAGTACCATTTTTCTTCATTCAATATGCATATATTAATATATGATACTTGTTTTCCTCTTTCTGACTTACCTCACTCTGTACAAAACATTACTACAAATAACCCAATTTTCTTCCTTTTAATGGCTGAGTAATATGCCATTATATATATATTATATATATATATAAATTTATTCATATATATATATAGTATTTATGTCTATATCTGTATCTACCACAGTTCCTTTATCCATTCATTCTATGCCATTTAAGTTGCTTCAATATCCTGGCTATTGTAAATGGTGCTTCAATGTATATTGGGGTACATGTATCTTTTTGAATTATGGTTCACTCAAAGTAAATGCTCAGAGTGAGATTGCTGCATTGTATGATAGTTCTATTTTTAGGTTTTTTAAGAAAAATGTACATTCTTTTCCTTATCTGTTGAATCAACTCTACTTCAATATTTTTTTTAATTAAAGATTTTTAAAAATAAAGACATTTTCTTCTCTTCTCCTAATCTGACTGTGTGAATTGGAGGTGAAGAGAAAAGAAAATAGAAATATTGGGGAAACAGAAACTATATTAGTGGTGCAGAACTCAGTGTTTTCTGATTTCGGTGGATGTCTATAATTCTGTAACAAGCACAGGAATAAGTAGCAGATATCAAAGGAAATAAGGCAGGGCATTTCCTTCAGATTAAAAACAAAACAAAACTGCATGCACTGTAAAATCCTAACTTATTTACTGGTAGGGTAAGTAGAGAAAATATTAGCTATTAACGTTTTTACAGTCTATCAAACACCACATTTTTTAAAATGCCATCCTACAAAGTATGCTGCAGTACCAAAAATGTGAAGTTGATACACCTGCTATTAAACTGAGTTTATATATTATAAATCAAGATAGTCCAATAGGGTAATTATAAATGACAAACTTTGCTGGAAAAACAAACATTCAGAATTTCTGAATTTTTAGTATTAACTCAAGGCATCCATTTTCTCTATGAATATTTTCTTTTACTTTCTTTTATTGGAGGGAAAACCAATTGAGCTATTTCAAGCCATAGTGACTTCCTTTAGAACCAGAATAAATATTGTACTGGCTGTATGATTATCTTTGTGATTACATATATGCATTATACACGATATTGCAATTTTATTATACAATTTAGCCACCCTTCATTTTTTGATTCATTAGTATCATGTATTATTTTATATGAATATAACATGCAGAAATGTACTGACATAGATTGATAGAGATTAGTCTGCCAAGCACAGGGAATATCTGTTCTTCAGTCCCCAGTCAAGTCTCACTCTTTGTGATTTCATGGACTGAAGCAAGCAAGGCTTCTCTGTCATTTACTATCTCCCAGAGTTTACTCAAACTCAGGTCCATTAAATCGATGATGTCATCCAACTCTCTTATACGTCTGAACACACTGGAAACTGAGACACCCTGTCTAAGCTATTTTATTCTTTTATTTTGGTATATTTTTCAAGTTACTGATTTATAATATTTTTAACAAACATTTATGAGATGTATAGATATATTCTTGGAGGTATCTATACAATAGATATTATAGTATCTAATATATAGATTATATATAATCAGAATATATAATATTATATAAAATTGAATTATAATATATAATATATATTAAGCATTATATATAAATATACACATACTTGTAAACATTAATAGGATAAATATGGGTTTAACTGGTTCCAAATAGGAAAAGGAGTACGTCAAGGCTGTATGTTGTCGCCCTGCTTATTTAACTTCTATGCAGAGTACATCATGAGAAACGCTGGACTGGAAGAAACACAAGCTGGAATCAAGATTGCCGGGAGAAATATCAATAACCTCAGATATGCAGATGACACCACCCTTATGACAGACAGTGAAGAGGAACTAAAAAGTCTTTTGATGAAAGTAAAAGGGGAGAGTGAAAAAGTTGGGTTAAAGCTCAACACTCAGAAAATGAAGATCATGGCATCCAGTCCCATCACTCCATGGGAAATAGATGGGGAAACAGTGGAAACAATGTCAGACTTTATTTTTGGGGGGCTCCAAAATCGCTGCAGATGGTGATTGCAGCCATGAAATTAAAAGACACTTACTGCTTGGAAGAAAGGTTATGACCAATCTAGATAGCATATTCAAAAGCAGAGACATTACTTTGCCAGCAAAGGTCCATCTAGTCAAGGCTATGGTTTTTCCTGTGGTCATGTATGGATGTGAGAGTTGGACTGTGAAGAAGGCTGAGCGCTGAGGAATTAATGCTTTTGAACTGTGGTGTTGGAGAAGACTCTTGAGAGTCCCTTGGGACTGCAAGGAGATCCAACCAGTCCATTCTGAAGGAGATTAGCCCTGGGATTTCTTTGGAAGGAATGATGCTAAAGCTGAAACTCCAGTACTTTGGCCACCTCATGAGAAGAGTTGACTCATTGGAAAAAACTCTGATGCTGGGAGGGATTGGGGACAGGAGGAGAAGGGGACGACAGAGGATGAGATGGCTGGATGGCATCACGGACTAGATGGACATGAGTCTGAGTGAACTCCGGGAGATGGTGATGGACAGGGAGGCCTGGTGTGCTGTGATTCATGGGATTGCAAAGAGTCGGACATGACTGAGCGACTGAACTGAACTGAACTGAATGAATAAATGTAAACATATTGAACAAATGAATAAGTAATACTTGGCTTCTCTCTGTCATCTCTAAGTTTATTTAAAAGTGAAATTTGTGCACCCGAATATTTTCATATTGTCTATTTTTTGAATAATTTTGGAAAAATTGTGATGATATTTCCCTGCTTTTTATACATCCAATACTTTAGCAATTCTCACTTTCAAAAAAAGGAATCATTATTTAGTAAATATTAAAACTAATGTCAGAAGGCTTGTACTATTTCTAGCTCTGCAAGTAGCTCAATAACTAAGTCCAAATCTTTGCTATGTTTCATTTTTTCTCATAAATAAGGGATACTCTGATGTTTATCCTAATTCCATAGAATGGCTTTTCAGTCCATTTTGTACTTTTGTAAATTCTAATAACCTTGATCCTTGGGATAGTTTTAATTTCTCTACTTTCCTTTCTAGCCTATAAAGGATTTTTTTTTGGGGGGGGGGGGTAGAAATCCCTAGATACATAAGATATAAAGCACTGCAATTTACTCTTTGTTGGCTTTCTAGAACCTGGTTTCTTTTTTCTTCATGTGTGTAACACATTATTGCAAAATAATTTTCTATACCAATATCTTGAAGCTGCCACCTCTATTTCACTGAGTCCCCTATGCCCTCAAATCAAACATCACCTTCTCATTGTTACCTCAAGGTGCTAAAGCTACATTTATTCTCCCTCCCTTCTCTCATCTCTTCTTAACCTTACTCCTCACCTTTCTTCTCTCATAATTGCCTCTCATAATTTCTGTCCAGAAGTAGTTCACCCATGTTGCCCAGTCCACCCTTGTTCTATCTTTCTATTCCATTAAGTATGAGTTCAGTACCCATCTCCTTCAAATACTTGTCTGCAGTTAACCCTATTTCTTCTCTGATCTTCTCACAGAGAGTCTCAGGCACACTTTCAATTCAATGTAGCAAGTAATGAACAATCTGGCTAAATATTATTGTTAATATCATATTATTCAGTTCATAGAACAAAATTTAGTAATTCAAGGAAGACAACTATGTATACTAAAATACGGAATAAATCTGGAAACTCCAAGTTCTTGGTCTCAATTGTATTCCCAATTTGTTTGTACCCTTCCTTTAATCCTCCATGAGGAGAGGTCTAAAATGATACAGCACAGAGACCACCAAGATTTGTAGATTTTCTGATATTCTAATAGGTAGAATATTTCCAGTGTATTAGCTATCTAATAAATATACTGATTTTATTTAAATGGCCTTTATTTTCTAATCAAAATATGTAAATTTCATTTTTATACTATTCTTAGAGGCTAAAAATAAGTGAATGTAAATATATTCACATTTACAGTTGAAATGGACTCTATACATTGTCTGGTTTAAATTCATTATTTTAGATGAGGAAACTGAGAGCCATGAAAATGAAGACATTCAGTGAAGATCACATGACTTCTAGGTGGTAAGTCAATATTAGGACATTCTTTTCCCAATCCTCAGCTCCTTTGGGCTTCTTTATCCTTTTGTTACCTGGGATGGAGAGAGATGAAGACCTTTTGTCATAGGCCTCAGTTCTAAATAAGGACACAAAAAAGAATCTGAGGTCTTATCCCCTGGCAAACGCAAGTTCACTGAAGAAGGAACTGAAAGAACACCTCAAGGGAGAAGTGGGCCAAGCCAAGAGAGGCACTGGAGCCAGAATGATGAGGTACATGGTTTTTTAAGACAAGGCTTTTGCATATTCATCTAGGTAGGTGTGAACTGAGAGTTTTGATTGACAGTTGCAAGTTACAAAACAATAGGCTTTATTGCCTATGTCTTTCCCATAATCCAGTCTGTTACAATCAGATATATGTGTGTCTAGATTATTTATGAACCCGTAACAAGCTTCCTGGTGGCCCACTCCAGTATTCTTGCCTGGAGAATCCCAGAGACAGGGAAGCCTAGTGGGCTGCCATCTATGGGGTCCCACAGAGTCTGAGATGACTGAAGAGACTTTGCAGCAGCAGCGGCAGCAGCAGCAACATGCTTCCAGCTACCTAAATTTCTTGAGGACACAGCTGCGCACCACTGGTGCATTGGCAGGAATTGGAGAAGTCTGTGGTTAGTTTGTATCTACTGGGTGCCTAGGGCACATGCAGAGTTGGAAAACTGGTTATTTTGTAGCATATCTGTGAGCTCTTCTGGGCCACACTGGGGCCTGTCTGGGAAGGGGTTCAGAGATCAGCTTGAATCTTTTTCTGCTAGGCCACTCCTCATTGCTCATGTCTAACTTCCTAACACTTCAGTTTACTGCCAGGGTATAGGCAGAATAATCATATTACAATTCTCTTGAAGTGAACATCTGAATAACATACTTTACCATTAGATATTGACTTGTACTTGTCATTGAAAAAGAAATGACACTGTTTTTACTATGAGTAGCAATTGAAAGGTACAAGGAAAACTTTAACATATTCATATTGGTACAATAGGATAGGATTTGTGTTAGCAAATTATTCTCAATATTATTCAGTTTTGACTGTTACTAGTTTACCTATGAAGAAAGCTTTATAAAGATTTAACTTTTAAGATCAGTAGTAAAGAGCTAGATAGTTAAGAAAACCATCTGAAGGTAGTACAGTACTTTGGGGACACATACATTTTTAATTATAATTGTACTTTGTAGCTATTTCTATAGAGAAGTAGGTTCAGTGCTAATTATATAATCCAGTGCAATAGTTTTTAATACAATTTTTAATTATGTAGGCAAAATGTACAACATAAATATTTGGTTTTATATTTTACACCTGAATATATTTCATGCTGTTTGAGAAGGGGAGGACAGAGGATGAGATGGTTGAGTGGCATCATCGACTCAATGGACATGAGTTTCAGGAAACTCCGGGAGTAGGTGATGGACAGGAAGGCCTGGTGTGCTGCAGTCCATGGGGTCCCAAATAAACGCACACGATTGAGTGACTGAATGGAACTGATGTTCTTTGTGGTTCTAATTCCTAGTATTTACTAAAGAAAGAAAGCAGAAATTTGGAATTTGGAAAACATATTTTTAACTGAATTTATATTCTTTAGTTGCAGTGGTACTGCAGCTAGTATCCGTTGATTGGTTAACATCCAGCTTGTCAATTTATGTATGAGATAATCATTGAAACAGCCTAAATCTTCACTTTCAGTGTAATAAATTAGACCAAACAGCTAGTATCTTTATTTTATGTTCCAGTGCTCAGTTCAGTTCAGTCACTCAGTTGTGTCTGACTCTGCAACCCCATGGACTACAGCATGCCAGGCTTCCTTGTGCCTTACCAATTCCCAGAACTTACTCAAACTCATGTCCACCACATCAGTGATGCCATCCAACCATCTCATCCTCTTTTGTCCCCTTCTCTTCCGGAGGTTAATCTTTCCCAGCACCAGGGTCTTTCCTAGTGACTCAGTTCTTTGCATCAGGTGGACAAAGTATTGGAGTTTCACCTTCAGCATCAATCCTTCCAATGAATATTCAGGACTGATTTCCTTTAGGATAGACTGGTTGGATCTCCTTGCAGTCCAAGGGACTCTCAAGAGTCTTCTCCAACACCACAGTACAAAACCATCAATTCTTCAGCGTTCAGCTTTCTTTTTGGTCCAACTCTCACATCCATACATGACTACTGGAAAAACCAGAGCTTTGACTAGACAGACCTTTGCTGACAAAGTACTGTCTCAGCTATTTTTTAATAATTGAAAACTATGGTCTTTATTGAAACAAAGAAAACAACACCCTAAACATAAGAAATGCCTTATAATGGAACAGGCTGCATAAAGTAATGAGCTCTGTTTTATAGTCAGAGAACCTAACTGCATATAACCACTGGGTGAGACATCTTCAGTGATAGATCATGAGAAGATAAAGGAAAGCTTTTTAAAGTAGAATAATAGTGTAGCATGAAAAGAAAATTATTCATGGTATCATTAAGACTGCTATATGTTTCCTGGATGCCATAAAGCCAAGATTGAGCATCTTTCCTTAAAGAGTTGAAGAGAATCTGAGGAATCAGAATGGCTCTTCCTACTATTTACCTCTGAAACAGGATCTTCATCTCTGGATCCTCCTTTATAAATCTACCTTTCTTCTGAGAGAAGCCTCATCTAGTGCCTGGTCATCCCTGCTCTCTAGCCTTGGCAAGTTGTCACAGGTCATACCTTTCATTTCTGTGAGGTTTTAGTTCCCTCATTCCTTTTTCTTCTTGCTTAGCAGTGCTAGAGATTTGCATGTCTTAATAGTCTGGTTCATTGGCAGAACATTTGGTTTGGTGGGTCTGTTTATAAGTATTACTACCTTACTCTTCAGTCTGCTGCTACTGAAAAAATTTGCTGAGACCAACAATTACCTCCATCACTGACATGTTGCCAGTCCAGTGTTTTCAGTCTTTATTTTACTTGACCTATCCAGAACTTTTAACACTGTTGCCTGCTTCTTATTTTTTGGCTAACTTTTGATTGAAATATAGCATCCATATGGTAAAATAGTCTTTCTTCTTTTTTTTTTTTTTTGTGCCTTTTAAATTAATTTATTTATATTTTATTTTTTTTTACTTTACAATACTGTATTGGTTTTGCCATACATTGACATGAATCCACTACAGGTGCATATGAGTTCCCAACCCTAAACCCCTCTCCTACGCTATCTAGGTTGATCATAGCTTTCCTTCTAAGAAGCAAGCATCTTTTAATTTTTTTGGTTGCAGTCAGCATCTGCAGTGATTGTGGACCCAAGAAAATAAAGTCTCTCACCATTTCCATTGTTTTCCCATCTATTGGCCATTAAGTGATGGGACTGAAGGCTATGATCTTAGTTTTCTAAATGTTGAGTTTTAAGCCAATGTTTTCACTCTCCTCTTTCACTTTCATCAAGAGGCTCTTTAGTTCTTTGTTTTCTGCTATAAGCATGATGTCATCTGTATACCTGAGGTTATTGATATTTCTCCCGGCAATCTTGATTCCAGCATGTGTTTCTTGCAGCCCACCATTTAGAATGATGTAGTCTGCAATAAACAGGGTGACAGTATGCAGCCTTGACATATTCCTTTCCTGATTTGGAACCAGTCTGTTGTTTCATGTCCAGGTCTAACTGTCGCTTCTTGACCTGCATACAGACCTTCTTGACCTTTCTCAGGAGGCAGGTCAGGTGATCTGGTATCCTGATTTATTGAAGAATCTTCGTTGTGATTCACACAGTCAAGGACTTTGGAATAGTCAATAAAGCAGAAGTAGATGTTTTCCTGGAACTTGCTTTTTCGATGATCCAATGGATGTTGGCAATTTGATTTCTGGTTCCTCTTCCTTTTCTGAATCCAGGTTGAACTTCTGGAAGTTCACAGTTCAGGTACTTTTGAAGCCTGGCTTGGATAATTTTGAGCATTACTTTACTAGCACGTGAGATTAATGCAATTGTGTGATAATTTAAACATTCTTTGGCATTGCCTTTCTTTGGGATTGGAATAAAAACTAAGATTTTCCAGTCCTGTGGCCACTGCTGAGTTTTCCAAATGTGCTGTTATATTGAATGCAGCAATTTCACAGCATCATCTTTTAGAATTTGAAATATATCAACTGGAATTCCATCACCTCCATCAGTTTTGTTCATAATTATGTTTCTTAAGATCCACTTGACTTCTTATTCCAGGATGTCTGGCTCTAGGTGAGTGATCACACCATCATATTCATCTGCATCATAACAATCTTTTTGTGTAGTTCTTCGGTGTACTCTTGCCACCTCTTTTTCATATCTTCTGTTTCTGTTAGGTCCATACAGTTTCTGTCCTTAATTGAGTCCACTTTTGCATGAAATGTTCCCTTGGTATCTCTAATTTTCTTGAAGAGATCTCTAGTTTTTCCTATTTTATTGTTTTCCTCTATTTCTTTGCATTGATCACTGAGGAAGGCTTTCTTATCTCTCCTTGCTATTCTTTGGAACTCTGCATTCAGATGGGTATACCTTTCCTTTTCTCCTTTGCCTTTAGCTTCCCTTCTTTTATCAGTCATGTGTAAGGCCTCCTCAGACAACCATTTTGCCTTTTTGCATTTCATTTTCTTGGGGAATGGTTTTAATTACTGCCTCCTACATATTATCACAAATCTCCATCTATAGATCTTCAGGCACTCTGTCAGATCTAATCCCTTGAATCTATTTGTCACTTCCATTGAATACTCATAAGGGATTTGCTTTAGGTCATACCTGAATCTACTGGTGGATTTCCCTACTTTCTTCAACTTAATTCTGAATTTGGCAATAAGGAGTTCATGATCTGAGTCACAGTCATCTCCCAGTCTTCTTTTTGCTGACTGTATAGAGCTTCTCCATCTTTTGCTGTAAAGAATATAATCAATCTGATTTCAGTGTTGACCATCTGGTGATGTCCAAGTGTAGAGTTTTCTCTGGTGTTGCTGGAAGAGTATGTTTGCTTTGACTGGTTTGTTCTCTTGGCAGAACTCTGTTAGCCTTTGCCCTACTTCATTCTGTACTTGAAGGCCAAATTTGCCTGCTACTCCAGATGTTTCTTGACTTCCTACTTCTGCATTTCAGTCTCCTATAATGAAAAGGATATTTTTTTGGGGTGTTAGTTATAGAAGACCTTGTAGGTCTTTGTAGAACCATTCTACCTCAGCTTCTTCAGCATTATTGGTTGGAGCATAGACTTGGTTTACTGTGGTATTGAATGGATTGCCTTGGAAGTGAACAGAGATCATTCTGTCATTTTTTGAGATTATATCCAAATACTGTATTTTGGACTCTTTTGTTAACTATGATGGCTACTTCATTTCTTCTAAGGAATTCTTGCCCACATTCACCCATTCCAGTCCATTTTAGTTCACTGATTTGTTAAATATTATTGTTCACTCTTGCCATCTCCTGTTTACCTTGATTCCAGTGTTCAGTTCAGTTTCAGTTCAGTTCAGTCACTCAGTCATGTCTGACTCTGTGACCCCATGAATCGCAGCACGCCAGGCCTCCCTGTCCCTCACCATCTCCCGGACCTCACTCAGACTCACATCCATCGAGTCCATGATGCCATCCAGCCATCTCATCCTCGGTCATCCCCTTCTCCTCCTGCCTCCAATCCCTCCCAGCATCAGAGTCTTTTCCAATGAGTCAACTCTTCGCATGAGGTGACCAAAGTACTGGAGCTTCAGCTTTAGCATCATTCGTCCAAAGAAATCCCAGGGCTGATCTCCTTTAGAATAGACCGGTTGGATCTCCTTGCAGTGCAAGGGACTCTCAAGAGTCTTCTCCAACACCACAGTTCAAACGCATCAATACTTCGGTGCTCAGCCTTCTTCACAGTCCAACTCTCACATCCATACATGACCACTGGGAAAACCATAGCCTTGACTAGATGGAACTTAGTCGGCAAAGTAATGTCTCTGCTTTTGAATATGCTACCTAGGTTGGTCATAACTTTTCTTCCAAGGAGTAAGCGTCTTTTAATTTCATGGCTGCAGTCACCATCTGCAGTGATTCTGGAGCTCCAAAAAAATAAAGTCTGACACTGTTTCCACTGTTTCCCCATCTGTTTCCCATGAAGTGATGGGACCAGATGCTATGATCTTCGTTTTCTGAATGTTGAGCTTTAGGCCAACTTTTTCACTCTCCTCTTTCACTTTCATCAAGAGGCTTTTTAGCTCCTCTTCACTTTCTGCCATAAGAGGGGTGTCATCTGCATATCTGAGGTTATTGACATTTCTCCCGGCAATCTTGATTCCAGTTTGTGTTTCTTCCAGTCCAGCGTTTCTCATGATGTACTCTGCATAGAATTTAAATAAGCAGGGTGACAATATACAGCCTTGACATACTCTAAAAGCCCATAATCTTAAAAAATAAAAGTCATTCTCCCAAATCATCCCACCCTCTCCATCTCGAGAATGGCATTGAAACATGTATACTATCATGTAAGAAACGAAACGTCAGTCTATGTCCGATGCAGGATACAGGATGCTTGGGGCTTGTGCACGGGGATGACCCAGAGAGATGTTATGGGGAGGGAGGTGGGAGGGGGGTTCATATTTGGGAACGCATGTACATCCATGGTGGATTCATGCCAATGTATGGCAAAACCTATACAGTATTGTAAAGTAAAATAAAATAAAAATATTTTTTAATAAAAATAAAAGTCATGTTAATTGATTACCATCTATGTTCCTAGCTTCAGTGCCAGCTAGAAGGAAAACTAAAATGAGTTCTGCATTTTGAAGAAATAAGGAGGCATAGACAATAATGTTTATGTACATGAATGTTTCCTTCAGCATTACTTGAAATGGTGATTTAAGCAAAAATAAGGAAAAGAAGCTACAGTATAGCTTTAAACACAGAACAGCATTCACTATTGAATAATATTATAAAAGAATATTTTATAAGGGCATATATAGTTTATAATCCATCTAGTCAAAAATAATATACACAAATAGCTTCATTAACACAATTCAAGTTACTAAATTGTAAACCATAATCAAAATTAAGCAAACTCTGTCCCTTGTAAAGCTTACATCTTCATGGTGAAAGCGTACAGCAGAGATAAGTTAATAAAAGTAATACATGTGAGGTAGTAGAAGATACGGTAAGGTAACAGAGAATTACAGTGAGGCTACTCTTTAAGAATAGTCAAGAAAGTTACAGCTGAGCTATTTCAAAGTACAGTTAGGTTATAAAAATCCTAAAATGTGATGCTGTTAAAGTGCTGCAGTGAATATGTCAGCAAATTCGGAAAATACAGTAGTGGCCACGGGACAAGAAAGTCACTTTTCATTCCAATCCCAAAGAACGGCAGAGTCAAAGAATGTACTAAATACTGTGCAATTGTACTCACTTCACATGCTAGGAAGTTTATGCTCAAAATTGTTCATGTTAGGCTTCAGCAGCATGTGAACCAAGGACTTCCAGATGTGCAATTGGGCTTAGAAAAGGCAGAGGAACCAGAGATCAAAATGCCAGCTTTCATTGGATCATTGAGAAAGCAAAGGAATTCCAGAAAAAAAAAAAAATCTACTTCTGCTTCATTGACTATGCTACAGTGTTTAATTGTGTGGATCACAACAAACTGGAAAATTCTTAAAGAGATGGGAATACCAGACCACCTCACTTGTCTCCTCAGAAACCTGTATGTGGGTCCAGAAGCAATAGTCAGAACTGGATATGGAACAATGGACTGATTCAAAGTTGGGAAAGGAGTATATCAGGATTGTATATTGTCACCCTGATTATTTAAATAATATGCATAGTACACTGGGCTTACCTGGTGGCTCAGCTGGTAAAGAATCTACCTGCAGCATGGGAGACCTGGGTTTTATGCCTGGGTTGGGAAGATTCCCTGGAGGAGAGAATGGCTACCCAACCTAGTATTCTGGCCTAGAGCATTCCATGGACTCTACTGTGTGAAATGCTGGGTTTGATGAATCACAAACTGGATTCAAGATTGCCAGTAGAAATAACTTCAGATAGCAGATGATACCATTCTAATGGAAGAAATTGAAGAGGAACTCCTTGAGAGACTTTTGATGACAAAGGTGAAAGAGGAGAGTGAAAAAGTTGGCTTAAGAACAGACTTTTGGACTCTGTGGGAGAGGGGGAGGGTGGGATGATTTGGGAGAATGGCATTGAAACATGTGTACTATCATGTAAGAAACGAATCACTAGTCTAGGTTCAATACAGGATACAGGAGGCTTTGGGCTGGTGCGCTGGGATGACCCAGAGAGATGATATGGGAGGGTGGTGGGAGGGGGGTTCAGGGTTGGGAACTCATGTACACCTGTGGTGGATTCATGTCAACGTATGGCAAAACCAATACAGTATTGTAAAGTAAAAAAAAAAAAAAAAAAAGTTGGCTTAAAGTCAACATTAAAACATAAAATAAACAAACAAACAAAGAGCATGGCACTCAGTCCCATCACATTGTGGCAAATAGATGGGGAAAAATATGGAAGCAGTAGCAAATATTCTTTTCTTGATTTCCAAAATCACTGTGGACAGTGACTGCAGTCATGAAATTCAAAGATGATTGTTCCTTTGAAGGATAGCTTAACAAACATTGACAGCATATTAAAAGTCTGAGACATCACTTTGCCAACAAAGATCTGTATAGTCAAAGCTGTAATTTTTCCGTAGTCATGTATGGATGTGAGAGTTGGACCATAAAGAAGGCTGAATGCTGAAGAATTGATGTTTTTGAACTGTGGTGTTGGAAAAGACTTTTGAGAGTCCCTTGGACTGTCAGGATATCAAACAACTTAATCCTTAAGGAAATCAACCATGAATATTCATCGAAAGGATTGATGCTGAAGCTGAAGCTCCAATATTTTAGTCATCTGACAGGAAGACCTGACTCACTGGAAAAGGCCCTGATTCTGGGAAAAATTGAAGGCAGGAGGAGAAGGAGAGGACAGAGGATGAGGTGGTTGGATGGCATCACTGACTCAATGGACGTGAGTTTGGGCAAACTCCAGATGATGAGAGACAGATTGATGTCGTGAAGTCCATGGGGTTTCAGAGTCTGACACAACTCAGCAGTTGAATAACAGCAATGTGTAAGATTTGGAAGAGAGGATCAGCGAAGTGTTCCTTCTAGGCTAATTGTCCTCAGTTACTCAAAACAGATCTTTCTGTGTGTCTTATGTAATTCCTCTTAGGTTTTCCAATGTGTCAAGAAGAAATAAGCAGTATTCTAGGCCTTTTGTACATTTCTTCTTTTTAACCCTTTAATTTTCAAATTCTGTTTATTTTCCAAGCCTCGGGTAATCTCCCAGTACAAACTTCACATCACTGATATGAACAATTCTACATCATTGAACACTGGAGAGGATCCTCTATAGAGCTCAGTGAAGCTTTCTCCTCTTTGGCGCTCTGTCCACACACTGTAGCAGCCTTAATATACCTGGACTCTTAACTCTAGATTTTCCTTCAGGAAGTTCCTTAAAAATTATTGCAATTCTCCCTTCTTGTACCACTCCCTTCTGTTCACTAAGCTGGGGCAATCAAAGGTCTTTCCTAAGTTGTTTCTTGAGTCTCAAGATTTATTTCCTTCATTTTTTTTCTTTTCCCCAGTGTTTTGTAAATCATTATTGTATGTATTTTGTATGCTTTTAACTGTTTCAGTAGGAAGGGTTCAGCTGTTCTTCTTTACTCCATCTTGCCAGAAACAGAAGTATTGTAATAGAAATTTAAGGCAAGATTTAAATATGTCAACCAAGGTCCACTATTTTCCAAATCTGATCCTGACTATTCTTTCTATTTAAAAAAAAAGTATAATAAACTAAACCCTCCATCATCTATTCAAAAATACCTTCATATGTGTTTTTGGAATTTATTCAGATGGAGTTTGGTGTGGTTTCTTACATCTTGGAATGTGCTGTGCTCATACCCTCCCAGCCTAATTGGCATCATTTTTATTATTACTTTTAAGTTAATGAAATTTTAACCACTAAGCAGAAAATGGAGATTCTTTGTATGCCAGTTCCTCTCAAGGGAATGTATCCTCCATCCAGAACACATTTGGAAAAAAGAAGATTCTTCTTTGTTCCCTGAGCTGGTAATTTTTTCATCAGAACATAGGAGTTTGAAGCTTTATTCAATGACCTAATTTCCACCCCCCTACCCTGCTTGTCTTAGTGCTATAACCTGTGCCTGTGTGTACGTATTAAAGCATGAGTCACTCGTCTTTAATTTTTTTTTTTCTGTGTATTTAGAGACAAACTATCTTCCATTTAATGTAGAATTTTGCAGTAATAAAAGTATGATCTGGTAAAGGTTTCATTTTTAAATTCATGTTTTTTAAAAAAATCAGAAAAATGCAATTAACAGTTGAAAATAAAGTGAATAATGTTCTATATATTAATAAAGTCATGTACATCATTTCTAAATTAAAGCTAGAGAAAGGTGAATTCAGTCAGGAAGCAAAATAGATGCCAACCTTAGAAAAATAAAATCCAATGACTATTAGAAGAAATATGATTTCAATATTTGTGTCATCTTTGATTTATTTCATCAGTGTCTTACAGTTTTCTGAGTACGAGTCTTTTGCCTCATTGAGCAGATTTATTCCTAGGTATTTTACTATTTTTGATACTATGGTAAATGGGATTGCTTCCTTAATGCCACTTTTTTATTTTTTCATTATGTATAAAAATGCAAGAGATTTCTCTGTATTAATTTTGTTTCCTACAACTTTATCAAATTTACTGATGAAATCTAGTATTTTTCTTCTCTTCATGGATCATAGCCTTGCCATGGCAAAGAGGCTTGCTTAACTCTACGTAGCTATGAGCAGTGCTGTACAGGGCCATGCAAGCAGAAGGGTTATAATGAAGAGATCTGACAAAATGTGGCCAACTGGAGGAGAGAATGGAAAACCACTCAAGTATCTTTCCATGAAAACTCCATGAGCAGTATGAATAGGCAAAAAGTTATGACATCAGAAGATGAGCCCCCTCAGATCAGAAAATGTGCAATATGTTATAGGGAAGACTGGGGAATAATTACTATTATCTCTGGAAAGAATAAAGTGGCTGGGATAAAGCACAAAGACCATTCAGTTGTGGATGTGTCTGTGGATGTAGAAAGTGAAGAACTAAAGAGCCTCTTGATGAATGTGAAAGAGGAGAGTGAAAAAGTTAGCTTAAAGCTCAACATTCCAAAAACTAAGATCATGACATCTGGTCCCATCACTTCATGGCAAATAGATGAGGAAAAAGTAAAAACAGTGAGAGACTATATTTTGGGGATCCACAATCACTGCAGATGGTGATTGCAGCCATGAAATCAAAACACCCTTGTTCCTTGGAAGAAAAGCTATGGCCAACCTAGAGAGCATGTTAAAAAGCAGAGACATTACTTTGCCAACAAAGGTCCATTTAGTCAAAGCTATGGTTTTTCCAGTAGACACATATGGATGTGAGAGTTGGATTATTAACAAAGCTGAGTGCCAAAGAATGGCACTTTTGAACTTTGGTGATGGAGAAGACTCTTGAGAGTCCCTTGGACTGCAAGGAGATCCAACCAGTCCATTCTAAAGGAGATCAACCCTGGGTGTTCATTGGAAGGACGGATGCTGAAGCTGAAACTCCAATATTTTGGCCACCTGATGAGAAGAACTGACTCATTTGAAAAAATTCTGATGCTGGGAAAGATTGAAGGCAGGAGGAGAAGGGGATGGCAAAGGATGAGATGGCTGGATTGCATCACCAATTCAATTGAGTAAACTCTGGGAGTAGGCAATGGACAGTGAGGCCTGGTGTGCTGCAGTCCATGGGGTCACAAAGAGTCGAACATGACTGAATGACTGACTGAACTGAACTGTGGATATGTCTAGTGGCTAAAGTAAAGTAAAAGAACAATATTGCATAGGAACCTGGAAGGTTAGGTCCATGAATCAAGATAAACTGTATGTGGTAAAGCAGGAGATGGCAAGAATGAACATCAGCCTCTTAGAAATCAATGAACTAAAATGGACAGGAATGGATGAATTTAATTCCAGTGACTATTTATCTACTACTGTGAGCAAGAGTCCCTTAGAAGAAACGGACTATCCCTCATAGTCAACAATAGAGTCCAAAACGCAGTATTTGGGTGCAGTCTCATAAATGCCAGAATAATTTCATTTCATTTCCAAGGCAAAGCATTCAGTATCACAGTAATCCAAGTCTATGCCCCAACCACTAATGCCAAAGCAGCTGAAGTGGACAGGTTCTATGAAGAACTGTAATATCTTCTAGAACTAACACCAAAAAATAAAAAAATAAAAAAAAATTTAAAAAAAGTACTTCTTATCAAAGGGGACTGGAATTCAAAAGTAGACAGTAAAGAGATATCTAGAGTAACAGGCAAGTTGGGCCTTAGAATACCAAATGAAGAAGGGCAAAGGCTAAGAGAGTTTTGTCAAGAGAACACACAGGTCATAGCAAATACCCTTTTCCAACAAAACAAGACATGACTCTACACATAGACATCACCAGACGATCAATACACAGATTGATTTCATTCACTGCAGCTGAGGATGAAGAAATTCTGTACAGTCAATAAAGGCAAGAGCAAGAGCTGACTGTGACTCAGATCACAAGCTCCTTATTGCAAAATCCAGATTTACATTGAGAAAGGATGTACAATCACTAGGCCACTCACTTATGATTTAAATCAAATCCCTTATGATTATACAGTGGAGGTGACAAACAGATTCAAGGGATTCCATCTGGTATACAGAGCACCTGAAGAAACATGGATGGAAGATTTGCAATATTATACAGGAGACAGTGACAAAAACTATCCCAAAGAAAAAGAAATACTAGACAAAGTGGTTCTTTGAGGAGACTTCACAAATAGCTGATGAAAGAACAAGAGAAAGTAATGAAGAAAAAGATATTTGTCACAACAAACTGTGGGAAACTTTTAAAGAAATAGAAATATCAGAGAAGTTTACCTGCCTTTTGAGAAATCTGTATGCAGGTCCAGAAGTAGCAGTTAGAATCGGACATGGAGCAAGGACTCATTCAAAATTGGGGAAGGAATATGATAAGGCTGCATATCGTTATCCTGCTTAGTTACTCACAGGATAACTGTGTGTGTATTAAGTTGCTTGTTAAGTTGCTTCAGTCGTGTCTGACTCTTTGAAACCTTATGGAATGTAGACCACCAGGAATTTCTGTCCATGGGATTCTCCAGGCAATAATACTGGAGTAGATTTCCATGCCCCCCTACCCTCCTCCAAGCGATCTTCCCGACCCAGGGATTGAACATATGTCTCTTACGTCTCCTACATTGGCAGGCAGGTTCTTTACCACTAGTGCCACCTGGAAAGCCAGTTTGCAGAGTACATCATGCAAAATGCCAGACTTCCTGAAACACAAGCTGGAATCAGTATTGCCAGAAGAAATTTCAGCTACCTCAGATATGCAGATGATATCACTATAGTGGGCGGAAAATGGAAGAACTAGAGGGTTTCTTGATGATAGCAAAAGAGGAGAATAAGAATGATGACTTAAAACTCAACATTCCAAAAAAAGTAAGATCATGGCATTCCATCACTTCATGGCAATTAGACGGGGGGAAATGGAAGTGGTGAGATTTCATTTTCTTGGCCTCCAAAATCACTAAGGATGGTGACTGCAGTCATAAAATTCAAAGATACTTGCTCCTTGGAAGGAAAACTATGACAAATCTAGACAACATGTTAAAAAGTAGAGACATCACTTTGGGGACAAATTTCCAAATAGTCAAAGCTATGATTTTTCCCATAGTCATGTATGGATATGAGAGTTGGACCATAAAGAAGGCTAAACACGGAATAACTGATGCTTTTACATTGTAGTGTTGGAGAAAACTCTGGACAGTCCCTTGGACTGTAAGGAAATCAACCCTAAATAGTCATTGGAAGAACTGATACTGAAGCAGATGCTCCAATACTTTGGCCACCTGATGCGAAGAGCCAACACTGGAAAAGATCCTGATGATGGGAAAGATTGAGGGCAGGAGGAGATCGTGGTAGCAGAGGATGAGATGGTTAGATACCATCACTGATTCAGTGGACATTAATTTAAGCAAACTCAGGAAAATGTTGAAGGACAGGGGAGCCTCTGGTGCTGCAATCCATTAGGTCATTAACAGTTGAACAAGGCTTAGTGACTTAACAGCAATAATAAAGGTACTTTTCTGGTAGAATCTTTAGGAATTTCTATGTAGAGTATCAAGTCACCTACAAACAAGACGAGTTACTTCTTCTTTCCCAATTTAGGTTATGTTTCTTTTCCTTCTTTCTTTCTTTTTCTTTCTTCTTTGATTTCCATGTCTAGGACCTCCAAAAATTGTGTTGAAAAAAAACGGTGAGAGTGGAAATTCTTGTCTTGTTCCTGATTTCAGAGAAAATGCTTTCAGTTTTTCACCACTGGAAATGAAGTTTGCTGTGGGTTTGTCATATGTGTCCTTCATTTATTGAGCTATGTTCCCTCTATGCCCACTTTCTGGAGAAGTTTTATTTTTTATGTATTATCATAAATTGGTGTTGCATTTTGTCAAAAGCATTTTCTGCATATATTGAGTTGATCATATAGTTTTTATTCTTCAGTTTATTAATATGGTGTGTGTCACTGACTCATTTGCATATGTTGACGTGTTCTTATATTCCTGGGATAAATCCCAATTGATCATGGTGTATGAGCATTTTAATGTGCTGTTGCAATCTTTTCCTAGTATTTTGTTAAGGATTTCTGTGTCTCTATTCATCTGTGATATTGGCCTGTAATTTTTCTTTTTTCTGTGATATCTTTGTCTGGTTTTAATATTAGAATATGAGATATTTTTAAAGGTGTGTAATAAACTGCTCAATGTCTTACAGTTGAACAATTCATTTTTGATAAAAATTGTGATGTCAATCAAATTGTACAAAATGTATAAACTTTATTATAACATCCTTAACTGGAATAATAACACATGACATACCAAATTAAACATATATTTCAAATTGATGTGGTCATACTTATTACAAATATATGCACATGAATGTATTTTGTCTTCAAATATTTACATGAAATCATAATCTCTGCCAAATTCTAGGATATTTTATTGTCTTCAAATTATTTCCATTGAAAAAAATTGTCATATAACTTTGAGATTATTTTATGTGTCCCTTAGAACTAGGTGCAAAATTGAATTGGAAATATCATTTAAGTATACTACTAACATTTCTAAAAAAAATAAAGCAGGAGTACAAATTCAGTAAAAATGACAAGAAAAATACTACTTAACTAAAAAAGGAAGATATTAATTTATTGAACATGAAATAGTGTAAAATAAAGATGTATATACTGAATGTAAAATGTAGCAGAAGTGTTTTTGAGTTAAAACTCATAGATATCATACAAACACTCTTTAGTATCTACTTAAGCTTTACAATTTATATTTTACCATAGTAAATCAATTTCTATGAATGTTCCTCAAGGAAATAATCGGTGGTGACTGCAACATCTGTGTAAGTTGATATTCTGTTATTTATAACAGAAATTTTGAATAGAGCTTAAATATTAAAAATTTCAAATGACTAAAGGTTATGGAGACAAGACAGCTCAGACATGGTGAGAAACTCAGGAAAGCTGTCACAGCAGTTTGAAAGAGAGAGTGAAGGTGGCTAAGCCTGAGACAGGAGGACTGCTGGGCATAGAGTAAGTTCGACTGACTAGGAATTTTATTTGCACAGAATGCCCTAGACGTAGGTATGGAGGATACTTGGATAGTTGGATACTAGGATAAGGCAAGCATTTCAGGAGCCTAACTCTGGATTATCATTATTTGCAGCATTATCCATGAAAAATACTCCGAGTCTATACTAGGAACCACATTCAACTATCCCTGTTTCTTCCACTGTGGACCTTTTCTAATCTATTTCTCTCCAGTCTTATGTGTCATAAAACAAGACTACAAGGATTCATGACTATGGGATCTTCCTTGAGCCCCTTAAATTCTCCATGGTTTCAGGAGAGCAGTAAAAAATTGCTCCCCAAAGACTTACTTTTTAAAATGGATTGAGATATTTATGCATGAGAAAAATACTGATATGCTGAGTTCTACACTTATCGCTGAGGATATTTCAGGACTCTGGGAAACAGACTTCAGTGACTTGAGGCAAATACGTGGCCAGTACACTGCCTTTTATTTTTCTGTGATTTGATCACTGTGCTTCCTCTAATCAAAATTTGAGAGCTGTAGAGAGTCCACCACCACTGGTATTGCTTCATTAATTGCCATTTCATATCAGGAATTCCTCCAAGAGAATCTCAGCCTCTCCTGCAAAAGCATTCATGACCATCAACAAGTTTTGTGTTCTATCACTGCTAAATGGGAACAATATAGGAGAAATGGTATGGACCTAAGAGAAGCTATTAAGGAGAGGTGGCAAGAATACATGTAAGAACTATATTAAAAAAAAAAAAAATCTTAATGACCCAGATCACTAAGATGGTGTGATCACTCATCTAGAGCCAGACATCTTGAAATGAGAAGTCAGGTGGACCTTATGTAGTATCACTACGAACAAAGCTAGTGGAGGTGAAGGAATTGTAGCTGAGCTTTATCAAATCCTAAAATATGATGTTGTTAAAGTGTTGCACTCAATATGCTGGAAAATTTGGATAAGTCAGAAGTGGCCAAAGGACTGGAAAATGTCAGTTTTCATTCCAATTCCAAAGAAAGGCAATACCAAAGAATGTTCAAACTCACACAATTGCACTCATTTCAGTTCAGTTCAGTTCAGTCGTTCAGTCGTGTCTGACTCTGTGACCCAATGAATTGCAGCACGCCAGACCTCCCTGTCCATCACCAACTCCTGGAGTTCACCCAAACTCATGTCCATCGAGTCAGTGATGCCATCCAGCCATCTCATCCTATGTTGTCCCCCTCTCCTCCTGCCCCCAGTCCCTCCTAGCATCAGAGTCTTTTCCAATGAGTCAACTCTTCGCATGAGGTGGCCAAAGTATTGGAGTTTCATACATGCTAGCAAAGTATTGCTCTAAATTCTCCAAGCAGAACTTCCAGAAGTTCAAGTTGGATTTGGAAAAGATGAAGGAACCAGAGATCAAATTGCAAACATCCACTGGATCATAGAAAAAGCAGGAGAGTTCCAGAAAAGCATCTATTTCTGTTTTACTGACTATGCCAAAGCCTTTGACTGTGTGGATCACAATAAACTGTGGAAAATTCTGAAAGATATGGGAATACCAGACCACCTGACCTGTCTCTTGAAAAATCTGTATGCACGTCAGAAAGTAACAGTTAGACCTGGACATGGCAATAGACTGGTTCCAAACAGGAAAAAGGAGTATGTCAAGGCTGTATATTGTCACCCTGCTTATATAACTTATATGCAGAGTATATCTTGAGAAACGCTGGGCTGGATGAAGCACAAGCTGGAATCAAGATTACTGGTAGAAATATCAATAATCTCAGATATGCAGATGACACCACCCTTATGGCAGAAAGAGAAGAAGAACTAAAGAGACTCTTGATGAAAGTGAAAGAGGAGAGGGAAAATTTTGGCTTAAAACTCAACAGTCAGAAAACAAAGATCATGGCATTTGTTATCATCACTCATGGGAAACAGATGGGGAAACAGTGGAAACAGTGACAGACTTTATTTTGGGGTGCTCCAAAATCACTGCAGGTGGTGACTGTAGCCATGAAATTAAAAGATGCTTACTCCTTGGAAGAAAAGTTATGACCAACACAGACAGCATGTTAAAAAGCAAAGACATTACTTTGCCAACAAAGGTCCGTCTAGTCAAAGCTATGGTTTTTCCAGTAGTCACATATGGATGTGAAAGTTGGACTATAGACAAAGCTCAGCACCAAAGAATGGATACTTTTGAACTGTGGTGTTGGAGAAGACTCTTGAGAGTCCCTTGGACTGCAAAGAGATCCAACCAGCCCATTCTAAAGGAGATCAGTCCTGGGTGTTCATTGGAAGGACTGATGTTGAACCTGAAACTCCAGTACTTTGGCCACCTGATGCAAAGAGCTGACTCATTTGAACAGACCCTGATGCTAGCAAAGATTGAAGGCATGAGGAGAAGGGGAAAAAAGAGGATGAGATGGTTGGATGGCATTACTGACTCAACGGACATAAGTTTGAGTAAACTCCAGGAGATAGTGATGGACAGGGAAGCCTGGCATGCTGCAGTCAATGGGATAGTAAAGAGTCAGACACAACTGCACAATTGAACTGCACTGACGCCTTTGACTGTGTGAATCACAACAAATTATGGAAAATTCTTAAAGAGAAGGAAATACCACCAACTTACCTGCCTCTTAAGAAATCTGCAGGTAGGTAAAAAAGCAACAATTAAAACGAGACATGGAACAGCAGACTGGTTCCAAATTGGCAAAGGAGAACATCAAGGCAGTACATTATCACTCTGCTTATTTAACTTATATGTAGTGTTCAGTTAGTTAGTTTAGTCACTCACTCATGTCTGACACTTTGCCACCCCATGGACTGCAGCATGCCAGGCTTCCCTGTCCATCATCAACTCCCAGAGCTTGCTCAAACTCATGTCAATTGAGTTGGTTATATCATCCTCTGTTGCCCCCTTCTCTTCCTGTCTTCAATCTTTCCTAGCATCAGGGTCTTTTCCAATGAGTCAGTTCTTTGAATCAGCTGGCCAAAGTATTGGAGCTTCAGCTTTAGCGTCAGTCCTTCCAATGAGTATTCAGCACTGATTTCCTTTATGTTTGACTGCTTTGATCTATTTACAATTCAAGGGACCCTCAAGCGCATTCTCCCACACCACAGTTTAAAACTATCAATACTTCAGTGCAGCTTTCTTTATGATCCAACTCTCACATCTATACCTGACTACTGGAAAAAACATAGCTGTGATAGATAGACATTTGTCTGCAAAGTAATGTCTCTGCTTTTTAATATGCTGTCTAGGTTTATCATAGCTTTTCTGCCAAGGAGCAAGCATCTTTTAATTTCACGGCTGCAGTCACGATGTGCAGTGATTTTGGAGCCTCAGAAAATAAAGTCTATCACTTTCCATTGTTTTCTCATCTACCTGCCATGAAGTGATGGGACCAAATGCCACGATTTTAGTTTTATGAATATTGAATTTTAAGCCGACTTTTTAACTCTGCTCTTTCACTTTCATCAAGAGGCTCTTTAGTTCTTCCAATTCTGCCATAAGGGTCGTATCACCTGCATATCTGAGATTATGTATATTTCTCCCAGCAATCTTGATTCCAATTTTCCTTTATCCAACCCAGCATTTCATACGATGTACTCTGCATATAAGTTCAATAAACAGGGTGACAATATACAGCCTCAATTTACTCCTTTCACAATTTGAAACCAGTCTGCTGTTCCATGTAATGTTCTAACCATTCCTTCTTCACCTGCCTACAGATTTCTCAGGAGGCAGGTCAGGTGGTCTGGTATTCCCATTTCTTGAAGAATTTTCCACAGCTTGTTGTGATCCATACAGTCAAAGGCTTTGGCATATTCAATAAAGCAGAAGTAGATGTTTTTCTGGAAGTCTCTTGCTTTTTCAATGATCCAATGTATGTTGTCAATTTGGTCTTTGGTTCCTCTACCTTTTTTTAAATCCACCTTGAACATCTGGAAGTTTCATGGAAAATTCTGAAAGGTTTTTGATGGTGATGCAGAGTACATCATGTGAAATGCCAGGCTGGCTTAAGCCCAATCTGGAATCAAGATTCCCAGGAGAAATATCAATAACCTCCGATACTCAGATGATATCCCCCTTATGGCAAAAAGAGAAGAACTAAAGAGCCTATTGATGGAAGTTAAAGAGAAGAGGGAAAAACCTGGCTTAAAACTCAACATTCAAAAGTTCAAGGCATCCAGTCCCATCACTTCATGGCAAATAGATGGGAAAACAGTGGAAACAGTGACAGACTTATTCTTTGGCTCTGATATCACTGCAGATGGTGACTGCAGCCATGAAACAAAAATACCCCTGCTCCTTGGAAGAAAAGCTATGACAAAACTAGACAGCATATTAAAAAGCAGAGACATTAGTTTGCCAGAAAAGATCTGTCTAGTCAAATCTATTGTTTTCCCAATAGTCATGTATGGATGTGAGAGTTGGACCATAAAGAAACCTAAGCGCTTTTGAGCTGTGGTATTGCAGAAGACTCTTAAGAGTCCTTTGGACTGCAAGGAGATCAAATCAGTCAATTCTAAAGTAAATCAGTGCTGAATATTCTTTGGAAGGACCGATGGCTGAAGCTGAAGCTCCAATAATTTGGCCACCTTATGCAAAGAACTGATTCATTGGAAAAGACCCTGATGCTGGGAAAAATGATGGTAGGAGGAAAAGAGGATGACAGAGGATGAGATGGTTGGATGGCATCACCGATTTGATGGACATGAGTTTGAGTAAGCTCCGGGAGTTAGTGATGATCACGGAAGCCTGGTGTACTGCAGTCGATGGAGTCGCAAAGAGTCGAACATGACAGAGCAACTGAACTGAACTGAACTGAACTTGCTATTGTATGAGATAATTATTTCCTCTAATGGCCTTAAGATATAGCAGATAAGATACAGACATTTCATATCTAAATTGGACCATTCTTCTCCCTCTCTGCAAGGCAACTCACCTACACTTTCTGATGCTAGCATGGGAAGCAGAAAAGCAAGGAAATATGGTAACACTGAAAGATTGTGTTCTAAGATTTCAATGATTACAGGCCATAGAGTTCAATAGAAAACAGGAGTGGAGAAAATACTGTTCCACCATAGTTTTACTAGAAAATTTTGTGTTGTAAATTTCACATGGCATAGTAAATAAATTACCATTCATACTTCTTTGGTGCACACTTTGGGTAAGACTTGCGTCTATGATTTCTATCAATAAGATATGGTGACAAACTTTGAAAGTTACTGGCAAACAATATGCATGGACGATTCAGTATCATGAGAAATTATACAATCAACAATTAATAAAAGTTAATAGTGTGTTGCAGAAATATGAAATGCATTTTTTTTTTCAATACCAACAGGTTAGTAAACTCTTGTTAGCAATAACATATTGGGCCTTTTTCCTTGGACATAAATTAGCCAAACTA
Source organism: Budorcas taxicolor (assembly GCF_023091745.1). Classification (NCBI taxonomy): domain Eukaryota; kingdom Metazoa; phylum Chordata; class Mammalia; order Artiodactyla; family Bovidae; genus Budorcas; species Budorcas taxicolor. The sequence continues at coordinate 2,466,001 of NC_068924.1, read as the reverse complement.
ATCAGGAATCATAAATTTAACAAAAAAAGAATAGTAATAGCTGGGTTTGGGATCTGAAAAGGAATAGGTAGACTCTAGAAATGTGGCAAATAACGGAGTCACTGATTTGATAGTAAACTAATAAAAAATAAGTCTTCATTAATATATCTCTATGTTTTATATGTACCTCTGATTTAAAAAAATAAATTATATTATTAGCATAGAGAGATGATCCACAGAAATATTTTTGGAACCCCTCAAAACCTATAGGTGGCCTTTTGGATGCACCCAGGGATGTTAAGCAAATAAGAAACTATATTGAATACAATGGAATCCAGTTTTCTTACCCTTAGTACAGAGTGTTAGAAATATGAAAATACTCAAATATAGAATGAACCCTGTAGTATTGCACTGGAGTTTGTGTTACTTGCATAATCTCATGGATTTCAGTATATTAAAGATAGAAATATATATTGGATAGACAGAAGAATATTTATATATGCAAAAAGGTCTATGTTATAAATCGGTACATTGTGAAGGCCTCTGAAAAGAAATACATCAGTAGTATACCTACAGCATAGAACTTGTTTGTTGATTACATTCTTCAGCAAAATAACTCAAAGCTTCTTGTAAAATGATGCAATTTTGGGTTAGGGAAAGTACAGGATAAACCTAGAACATCTTGTTTTGCCAAATATAAGAAAGCACTCAGAAATGATGAGGGCATGACAAAAAGACACAGAAGTTAGATTAAAGGAGCTCTTATAGCCAAATGTGAAGCAATTTGAGCAGAAAGTGTATAATAACAATAATTGATTATAACATATTGAATAAATTAGAAATCTATAAATGAGAAAATGCTTAAGTAAATGAATAACCAGAAGAGACTATTTCTATAGTAAAATGTAGAAAGAACATGGAATCAGGTTATCACTATTTGACAATCACAGTAAAAATTCAAACAAGATAAAATTATTAATGGATGCTGAAATGTTGGATGGAAGAAAGTGAGAATGAGGAACAGAATTTTATGTGGTATTAAAGTATTTCCTATAAAATTGTTATTTAAGAAGAGGTGACATGCAACTTTATAGTAAAGATAGCCAAAAATGTTATCTTCAGTAAATAGTTATCATAAGTCTACAAATAAAGGATCAAATCAACACAGTGTGCCACAATGGAAGGATGCAATGAAAGAATACAGCATCAGTTCTGTAGTATTCTAGACAAAAGTGCATGACCCAGGTGAAATCATGAGGAAACATTGAACAGAGCCACATGGTTGATAGGAAGCTAGAGAGTTTCATGAAATGATGTTCTCCATGAAGGAAAGCAAATAGTAGATGATAGTCCATATTCTGTCTTTTGCAATCAGCTTGATTTTTTTTTTCTCTTTTATGCAATGATATCTTTAGATGAAAACAGTTTCTTTCTTCTTCTTAGAGCTAAGGCATTTTGTTAATATATTCATTTTTGTCTTTCTGAGATATATTGTCATTGTGGTGTAGTATCCTGGTGAAAGTGAAAGTTGTCCAGTCATGTCTTTGCAACACCATGGGCTATAGCCAGCCAGGCTCCTCTGTCTGTGGGATTTTCCAGGCAAGAATATTGGAGTGGGTTGTCATTTCCTCCCCTGTAAAGAGTTAATAAATACTCTGCTATACAACTTGGTAATGTGATTCCTCAGGGAATCAATGAAATTTTGATATGACTGAATAGCATCTGATTAAAAAAAATAGCAGATCTACTGAGTCAGAATAAGAGCTCAGGAATCTGTCTCTTACTGGAGAGGAAGCAGGTCAATCAGTTGAGTGGATATAATGAGATATCAGATATTTTCCCAAGGAAAACAAAGACCAAGAAAATTATCCACATTATCAGGAACAGAATAGGACTGAAAAGATAATTTTGTGGCATTGCTTCTCTAATATAGCATGGTAAAGAATCATTATCAGAGAACTTAATAACAGCTAAGATTTTCTGAGCCTCACCTCCAGAGATTTTGATTCAGTAAATTTGCTGTGGGAGTCAGGGAAATGTTCTTACTACCAAACTCTTATTTAATTTTTTTCCACATTAAATTAGATAGCAAATATTATAACAATATAACAATATCTTGCAAAACTCATCCTGCTGTTGTTAATATTAACAACTTTCCTGGTCTTTACCATTTCTAGGAAGGATCTCTGACCTCCTGTGTAGGTTCCACTAATCTAATTACTCTGCTTCCTCACCAGTACTAAGAGAAAGTGCATAGTGGCCAGACAAAGGACCACACTTTGAAAAGTACTGCCTTATACGATTAAAAAGTGCATACGTATCCAGTGGGGCTTCCAGAGTGGCTCAAATGGTAGGAATCCTCCTGCAAACGCAGGATACCTGGGTTTGATCCCTGGGTTGGAATGATCCCTGGAGAAGGGCACAGCAGCCCACTCTGTTTTTCTTGCCTGGAGAATTCCCATGGACAGAGGAGCCTGCTGCTCCTGCTAAGTTGCTTCAGTTATGTCTGACTCTGTGGGACCCCATAGAAGCAGCCCACCAGGCTCCCCCGTCCTTGGGATTCTCCAGGCAAAAACACTGGAGTGGGTTGCCATTTCCTTCTCCAATGCATGAAAGTGAAAAATGAAAGTGAAGTCGCTCAGTCCTGTCCTGCTCTTAGCGACCCTATGGACTGCAGCCTACCAGGCTCCTCCATCCATGGGATTTTCTAGGCAAGGGTACTGGAGTAGGGTGCCATTGCCTTCTCCACAGAGGAGCCTGGTGGGCTACAATCCATGGAGTCACAAAGAGTCAGACACAACTGAGTGAATATGCACAGCACAGCACAGCACATATATCCAGTGTATTCCAGATTATCACGCAGAGGAAAATTTATTAGTCATGCCCAATTCAAAGCTGGTTTCTAAGCAATGATCTCAAAAGGAAAGTTCTCAATGTGGTCTTTTGTTGAATTGTACCTCCCTTCCCCTCAGCATCCGTCTGGTATTTAGTCCCAGAAAATAGTTTTTGAGACTAGAATATTCCTGCTTCCCAAGTCTCTTTTACCCTCTTCTTGAATGTCTTGTGATTCTTTTCACCTATTTTCTACCAAATAATTAGAAAATTACAAAATCAGAAGTCTTCACCTTTGTAAACAGCAAGCTCTATGACAGTGTCTGATACAAATAACCTTAAATTATATGTTAAATCAAAAGAACCAGTCATATACACTTTTATTTGTTTTGTACTATTATGTAACAGATTACACAAAGTTGGCTTGAAATATAAAAGTTTCCATGGGAATCTTGCATAATTTAGCTGGGTCTTCTGTTTGGGGTTTCATAAGGCTCAAATCAAATGTTGATTGAGTGTGTCCTTATCTGGAACTCAACTAGGGAAATATCCACTTCCAAGTTCTCTTAATTTGTTGGAAATTTTAATTTTCTTGCAATTTTTTGACTGAAGTCTCTGTCTTCTTGCTATCTGTTGATTAGGACCTGCTCTCAGAGGTCACTTTCAGGTTTTTGCCACACAGAACTTTCTATCATCTGTTTTTCCTTACACTTTGAATCTCCTCCTTTCCGTAATCTCTAGACCTTAGTTAAAATGGGGCCACTTTGGCTAAATGAGACCCACCTACATGTAACGGATGAAGATTATAAACGATGGTCACATCTATTAGGGGCTATTTTATATTTCTGCCTACTGTAATCCTTAATAAAGTTCTTAGAGTATTCACTCCAATTTGTAAGTTGTTTTACATGAAAATGCCAAAACAATAGACTTTACTATTTACCGTGTGTAATCAGAAAAATAATCATTCATCACAATATGATCACTGAATTATTTCCTAAGTTAACTTTCTTTACCGAGAGTGTAAACATGGAATGCCACTCACCATCTGGTTTTACAAGGATTAATTCATTAGCCACTACAGTATGTTATCAAAGGAATTCAGGACAAAAAGCACTCTGTGCTTTGGAGAAATAGGCAAAATAAAGCCTTAGATAATTTTACATATATATTTCAGGGAAAATACTAATAAATTCACATTTTTGAAATCTTCCCATACATGCAAAAGCACTAAAACCATTATCTGAGATATCTGATCCTCATTACTATTAACAACAGTTGTCTTTTGACAATATGTATGCTTTACTACATGTATCACCTAGCCAAAATCACATATACACTGGCTGCTTCTCCTATGTCTTCAGAGGATTTCCTCAGAGGAATCTTAGACTCTGTCTCCAGGTCTATAGTCTTCAGTAAGACACTGAACAAAACTCAACTCACAGCTCTCATGATTGTACTTTCTTTTTTCCAGTTGACAAGGGCTAAAATGTCTCAAAGTCAAGGACTACAACAATATCTAGATTTTCACAGGTAGTGCCAGTGGTAAAGAACTTACCTGTCAATGAAGGAGATGTAAGAGATGCAAGTTCAATCCCTGGGTTGTAAAGATCCCCTGGAGGTGCTAAGTCTCTTCAGTCATGTCCATATCTTTGCGACACTATGGACTGTAGCCTGCCAGACTCCACTGTTCACAGGATTTTCCAGGCAAGAATGCTGGAGTGCATTGCCATGCCCTCCTCCAGGGGATCTTTCCAACCTAGGGATCCAGTCCATGTATCCTGCACTGAAGGTGGATTCTTTACTGCAAAGCCAGCAGAGAAGGACTGGGAAGAACCACTGGAGGAGGTCATGTTAACCTACTCCAGTATTCTTGCCTGGAGAATCTCATGGACAGAGGAGCCTAGCAAGTTATAGTCCATAGGGTCCCAAAGAGTTGACTTAGCACACAGGCACAGCAATATCTACCCTCATAGAAATAAGACAAGAAGTGATTGCTAAAGATTTCTATTAGGTGAGATAATTGGAGGAAACTAATGCCTGACTTTTGTCCTCCCCTTTACTTGTGTGTTAACGGATAATAGCAAGCTATTAATAGCTAACTTAGAAAGAATGCTTGCTGTGATCATGCACAGTACTAACACATACATATGTGATTTCATCTTAAAGGAATCTTTTGAAGTTTGCTATCATTGTGCCACTTTACAAATGAAACTTAAGCTGAGAGGTATCAGATATATATATGAGGTATCAGATGCATATATGCATATTGATTTTTGGGGATAAATATCCTTTTTTAAAAGATCTAACTCATTTTGAATAATTTCTATCCATATGTAAATTGATCAACTTTCTTGATCTTTTCACAATTCATGAATGAGGTTATATGTTAGAGATTGAAATAAGGATTATTTTCTTACTGTGTTTACCCATAAATGCATGTTTCTAATGGGCTTTTTTTTTTTTTTTTCACTTCTGTTGCTGCTGCTGCTGCTAAGTTGCTTCAGTCGTGTCCGACTCTGTGCGAACCCATAGACAGCAGCCCACCAGGCTCCGCCGTCCCTGGGATTTCTCCAGGCAAGAACACTGGAGTGGGTGGCCATTTCCTTCTTCAATGCATGAAAGTGAAAAGTGAATGTGAAGTCGCTCAGTCGTGTCCAACTCTTAGCTACCCCATGGACTGCAGCCTACCAGGCTCCTCCGTCCATTGGGATTTTCCAGGCAAGAGTACTGGAGTGGGGTGCCATTGCCTTCTCCTTTCAGTTCTAGTGATGTACAAATGAATGTGAACTTTGTCAAAAACTATTTTTTTTCTAAAACATGTAGTATTTTTCATGTTTCATATTTTATATAGTGTCAATATGACACAAAATAATTCTCTGCATCTGACCATCTTTAAATTCTCAGAGAAATGTTTTAAATCTAGATCAATCAGACAAGTAAGTAATGATTCGCTAAACTGAAACATTAAACTTTGGCTATGTATAAATGACTACACATAAGTAACTTTTAAGTCTAGCTTATAGGTGTGCTTGTTAATATAAATGTAGAAACAATTCTGTGTTAATAAATATAAATGTGCATGTAAAAACAGTTTTTCTTAAGCTCTCTGTCCCTGTCTCTGTCTCTCTCTCTCTATATATATATATATGTATTAGACTAAATAAGCACTAGAATAAAAAATATTTTGCTCTTTGTATAACTAATATTAAAGTAGTTGCATCATTGAACAAAAATATCTTTATGGCAAAACCAATACAATATTGTAAAGTAATTAGCCTCCAACTAAAATAAATAAGTTAAAAACATATATCTTTATGTAAAATTTAGTGAGAAATACTTTGCAGTAAAATGAATATGAAAAATGTATATGAGTTAATTCCTCCAACAAAAACAAAAATAGACCAATATGTGCATTGAGATCCCATTGCTATTCTTGTTATAAGAAAGCATTTATAAAGTTATATAAGGTTTTCATTTTAACAGAATAGTCTTGTCAAGTGTACAAAATATTTCTTCCTAATGTTTATACTTTTAAGGAATAGAACATACATGAAAATAGAATCTCAGTTCTAGAGATTTCAGTAAAAGTTTGCAGAATACAAACTGTATAGTTTTTTCATTTAAGGCTAATTAACTTTCAATACCCAGATCATAACATTTCTCCTCTGTGGAAACAAACAAATTTTTATTTATTTTGTTTGCCAGGATGTATATTATTTTTATAAAATATGACAAGTTATTCCTAATAGCTAAATTGATATCTAATATCTCAGTTGGTAAATTCCCTGATAACTCAGTTGGCAAAGAATCCACCTGCAATGTAGGAGACCCTGGCTGGATTCCTGGGTCGGGAAGATCACTGGAGAAGGGATAGGCCACCCACTCCAGTATTCTTGGGTTTCCCTTGTGGCTCAGATGACAAAGAATCCATCTGCAATTCGGGAGACTTGGGTTCAATTGCTGGGTTGGGAAGATCACCTGGAGAAGTGGAATCTACCCATTCCAGTATTCTGGCCTGGAGAATTCTGTGGACTGTATAGCCCATGGAGTCGCAAAGAGTCAGACATGACTGTGCGAATTTCATTTTCATGATAATGTAAAGTGGGCCAATTTTTGGTAATGTCTGATCTTTCAGCAACTCCTTAGGCTTTCTTATTTCTCAAAAAGAATTTCTGATTATATGAGCTACTTGCAATTATCCTGAGAAAATTCTGAATCCTATAGATAAGAATTAAGTTTGGCATAGTGCTTAACTCTGTTCATCTCCAAGGCAAACCATTCAATATCACAGTTATCCAAGTCTATGCCCTAACCAGTAATGCTGAAAAAGCTGAAGTTGAATAGTTTTATGAAGACCTACAAGACCTTTTTGAACTAACACCCAAAAAAGATGTCCTTTTCATTATAGGGGACTGGAATGCAAAAGTAGGAAGTCAAGAAACACCTGGAGTAACAGGCAAATTTGGCCTTGAAATGCAGAATGAAGCAGGGCAAAGACTAATAGAGTTTTGCCAAGAAAATGCACTGGTCATAGCAAACACCCTCTTCCAACAACACAAGAGAAGACTCTACACATGGACATCACCAGATGGTCAACACTGAAATCAGATTGATTATATTCTTTGCAGCCAAAGATGGAGAAGCTCTATACAGTCACCAAAAACAAGACCAGGAGCTGACTGTGGCTCAGATCATGAACTGCTTATTACCAAGTTCAGATTTAAAATGAAGAATGTAGGGAAAACCGCTAGACCATTCAGATATGACTTAAATCAAATCCCTTATGATTATACAGTGGAAGTGAGAAATAGACTTAAGGGCCTAGATCTGATAGATAGAGTGCCTGATGAACTATGGAATGAAGTTCGTAACATTGTGCAGGAGACAGGGATCAAGACCATCCCCATGGAAAATAAATGCAAAAAAGCAAAATGGCTCTCTGGGGAGGCCTTACAAATAGCTGTGAAGAGAAGACAGGTGAAAAGCAAAGGAGAAAAAGAAAGATATAGGCATCTAAGAGATAAGAAAGCCTTCTTCAGTGATCAATGCAAAGAAATAGAGGAAAACAACAGAATGGGAAAGACTATAGATCTCTTCAAGAAAATTAGAGATATCAAGGGAACATTTCATGCAAAGATGGGCTTGATAAAGGACAGAAATGTTATGGACCTAACAGAAGCAGAAGATATTAAGAAGAGGTGGCAAGAATACATGGAAGAACTGTGCAAAAAAGATCTTCATGACCCAGATAGTCATGATGATGTGATCACTAATCTAGAGCCAGACATCTTGGAATGTGAAGTCAAGTGGGCCTTAGAAAGTATCACTACGAACAAAGCTAGTGGATGTGATGGAATTACAATTGAGCTGTTTCAAACCCTGAAAGATGATGCTGTGAAAATGCTACACTCAATATGCCAGCAAACTTGGAAAACTCAGCAGTGGCCACAGGATTGGAAAAGGTCAGTTTTCATTTCAATTCCAAAGAAAGGCAATGTCAAAGAATGCTCAAATTACCACACAATTGCACTCATCTCACATGCCAGTAAAGTAATGCTCAAAATTCTCCAAGCCAGGTTTCAGCAATCGTTAACCGTGAACTCCCTGATGTTCAAGCTGGTTTTAGGAAAGTCAGAGGAACCAGAGATCAAATTGCCAACATCTGCTGGATCATGGAAAAAGCAAGAGAGTTCCAAAAAAACATCTATTTCTGCTTTATTGACTATACCAGAGCCTTTGACTGTGTGGATCACAATAAACTGTGGAAAATTCTGAGAGAGATGGTAATACCAGATCACCTGCCCTGCCTCTTGAGAAATCTGTATGCAGGTCAGGAAGCAACAGTTAAAACTGAACATGGAAGAACAGACTGGTTCCAAATAGGAAAAGTAGTATGTCAAGACTGTATATTGTCACCCTGCTTATTTAACATATACAGAGCACATCATGAGAAATGCTGGACTGGAAGAAACACAAGCTGGAATCAAGATTGCCAGAAGAAATATCAATAACCTCAGATATGCAGATGACACCACCCTTATGGCAGAAAGGGAAGAGGAGCTAAAAAGCCTCTTGATGAAAGTGAAGGAGGAGAGTGAAAAAGTTGGCTTAAAGCTCAACATTCAGAAAACGAAGATTATGGCATCCAGTCCCATCACTTCATGGGAAATAGACGGGGAAACAGTGGAAACAGTGTCAGACTTTATTTTTTTGGGACTCCAGAATCACTGCAAATTGTGACTGCAGCCATGAAATTAAAAGACGCTTACTCCTTGGAAGAAAAGTTATGACCAACCTAGATAGCATATTCAAAAGCAGAGACATTACTTTGCCGACTAAGGTCCGTCTAGTCAAGGCTATGGTTTTTCCTGTGGTCATGTATGGATGTGAGAGTTGGACTGTGAAGAAGGCTGAGCAGCAAAGAATTGATGCTTTTGAACTGTGGTGTTGGAGAAGACTCTTGAGAGTCCCTTGCCAGTCCATTCTGGCAAGGAGATTAACCCTGGGATTTCTTTGGAAGGAATGATGCTAAAGCTGAAACTCCAGTACTTTGGCCACCTCATGCGAAGAGTTGACTCATTGGAAAAGACTGATGCTGGGAAGGATTGGGGGCAGGAGGAGAAGGGGACGACAGAGGATGAGATGGCTGGATGGCATCACAGACTCGATGGATGTGAGTCTGAGTGAACTCCGGGAGATGGTGATGAACAGGGAGGCCTGGCGTACTGCGATTCATGGGGTTGCAAAGAGTCGGACATGACTGAGCGGCTGAACTGTGCTGATAGTGCTTAATCCTCTGTGTAATGCTTGATCTATATTTTCTATTTATTTATTTATTGAGAAAATATGGGCAATTATGCTGGATGCTTGAAAACACTGGAAATATAACAAGAAACATTTTTTTTTTCCCTTAAGGGATACCATATACATCATAAGGAAAGAGACAAAATATCATAATGTGGTCTAAGAAAGAATAGAAGTGAAAAAAGCTGCTATGAAATAAATAATAGATTTACCAAAAGCTAATCAGGCAGACAGGGATGGTTTCTTTGTAAAAGTATTATCAGAGCTGATTTTGGAAAATGAATTTTGAAAAGTTTTGACATCGTCTTAAATCTTACTGGAAAAATATGTCAACAAAGTAAAACTTCCTTTTTTACAGTTAAGTTTTCATAATATGCACGTACATAGCATTCTCTGTAATTACCAAGGTAAAATGAATCTCTTCCCTGATTTAAGGCTAAACTTTCCACTAAGGTCTGGATCCAATGCTTTATTTCTTCTATAAGGACTTTGCTCCTTTGGTTATATCCTTCCTTAGTTATCACGCAACTGGAACTGAGTGTTATCTGGCCCACTCAATCACAAAATTAAAAATGGACAGCAGTTTTCATCATCAAATGGAACTGATACACCCAGGATTAGGCTCAAGTAAATCCTGAAGACACAAGTAAATTACACAAAGAAATGACCTAGATGCCTATGGCCACTACTCTTGATATATTGCCTTCTCTCTCCCTACTTATAACTCTAGGCTCATGGGGAGTTCCCTAGAATGAGTTTAATGAAAAAGAAATGCAGGATTGGTTTACAAATGATTCTGCATGATATATACATACACCATTGAAAACTGGACAGTTACAGTGCTACAGTGTTATCTGGGATAACACTGAAGGACAATGATAATTGGAGATATTGTCAAGTAGGCAGAATTTCAAGCAGTATACCTGGTTGATCCTTTTGCCTGAAAGGACAGATGACCAGAGGTACATGTCTGTATCAATTCATGAGATACAGTTAATATTTTGACACGATGGTCAAAGACTTGGAAGAACAAAATATGATTAAAAAATAGATAACAAGAGATCTTTTGAAAAAAATCTGTATAGATCTCTCTGAATGGGCACAGAATGTGAGGACATTGGTGTTCCAAGAGAATGCTCAACAAATGTGACTTAGCCGTGGCAGAGTTTAAGATTAACACAACTTCGAAAATGGCACTATTTCCCAGGGTATCAGTTACCTACCTGGTAAATCATGTTCATCATAGAAATGGAGTGATTTATTCCAACAGAAAGAGACCTTTACTCTGTATATAATTTGCTTTCCTAGACTGCAAGGTTTCTGCTAAACTTGTCATCTTGGGAATGCAGGGCTGCCTTATTATAATATTGGTCTTCCCTGATTGTTCAGTTGGCAAAAAATCCACCTGCAGTGTAGGAGACCGTGGTCTGATTCCTGGATTGGGAAGATCTGCTGGAGAAGAAATAAGTTACCCACTCCAGTACTCTTGGGTTTCCCTTGTGGCTCAGCTGGTAAATAATCCACCTGCAATGTGGGAGACCTGGGCTCAATCCCTGGGTTGGGAAGATCCCCTGAAGAAGGGAAAGGGTATTCACCCCAGTATTCAGGCCTGGAGAATTCCATGGACAGTATACTACATGGGGTTGCACAGAGTCAGATATGACCGAGCAACTTTCACATTCACTTATTATGATACTATGAAATATAAGAAGGAAAATAGATGTGATCTTACTGGCATAGAATTCCTAAAGCCATTGGAATTTCCTAAGTGATTTACTCTCTTTTGTTCTGTTAATGAGGAGACTTTGAAGTTCATCTACAGACTGATCTGGTTGCCAGAGAAGCCAACTGTGTGATTAGAGGGGTGGAACATTTAGTTTTGCCCTCTAGGCCTCTGGAAAGAGAGAGGAGCTGGAGGTTGGATATATTTCCAGTGACCAGTGACTTAAGTCCTGTAAGCAGTCTTGGAATCTTTCTGGATGTGGTGCTGACTGAAGAACACGAATTAGCGAGTCTGTAGAAACCCTTGTATCAGCGGTTACTTTTATCTCCTATGATGTGCAAGGCACAAATATAGAAGAGATAAACAGTCATGGAAAGTTTAGGAGCAGTGACTGTGACAGCGCAGGAGAAGCCAAGAGGAGCTACCCCAAGTCCAAGGTCAGGGGTGGTGGCCGAGAGGAGCTACCAATGTCCAAGGTAAGGAGCAGAGGCTACGCTTTGCTGGAGCAGCTGTGAAGAGATACCCCACATCCAAGGTAAGAGACACCCAAGTAATACAGTAGGCACTAAGAGAAGGCTTCAGAGGGCAGAAAAACTGAAACCACAGTCACAGACAACTAGCCAATTTGATCACATGGACCACAGCTTGTCTAACTCAATGAAACTAAGCCATGCCCTGTGGGGCCACCCAAGATGGACGGGTCAGAGTGGAGAGGTCTGACAGAATGTGACCCACTGGAGAATGGATTCGCAAATGACTTCAGTATTCTTGCCTTGAGAACCCCATGAACAATATGAAAAGGCAAAAAGATAGGACACTGAATGATGAATTCCCAGGTTGGTAGGTGCCCAAAATGTTACTGGAGATCAGTGGAGAAATAACTCCAGAAAAAATGAAGGGATGAAACCAAAGCAAAACCACTACCCAGTTGTACATGTGACTGGTGATAAAAGCAATATCCAATGCTGTAAAGAGCAATATTGCATAGGAACCTGGAATGTCAGGTCCATGAATCAAGGCAAATTGGAAGTGGTCAAACAGGAGATGGCAAGAGTGAACATCAACATTCTAGGAATCAGTGAACTAAGATGGACTGGAATGGGTGAATTCAATTCAGATGACCATTATACCTACTACTGCAGGCAGTAATCCCTTAGAAGAAATGGAATAGCCATCATAGTCAACAAAACAGTCCGAAATCCAGTACTTGGAGGCAATCTCAAAAACAGCAGAATGATCTCTGTTCGTTTCAAAAGCAAACCCTTCAATACCACAGTAACCCAAGTCTATGCCCCAATCAGTAATGCTGAAAAAGCTGAAGTTGAATGGTTCTATGAGGACCTACAAGACCTCTTAGAACTAACCCACCCAAAAAAGATATCCTTTTTATTATAAGGGACTGGAATGCAAAAGTAGAAAGTCCAGAAATACCTGGAATAACAGGAAAATTTGGCCTTGGAGTACAGAATGAAGCAGGGCAAAGGCTAATAGAGTTTTGCCAAGAGAATGCACTGGTCATAGCAAACACCCTGTTCCAACAACACAAGAGAAGACTCTACACATGGACATCACCAGAAGGTAAACACTGAAATCAGGCCGATTGTATTCTTTGCAGCCAAAGATGAAGTAGCTCTATATAGTCAGCAAAAACAAGCCTGGGAGCTGACTGTGGCTCAGATCATGAACTCCTTATTGCCAAATTCAGACTGAAATTGAAGAAAGTGGGGAAAATCACTAAACCATGCAGGTATGACCTAAATCAAATTCCTTGTGATTATACAGTGGAAGTGAGGAATAGATTTAAGGGACTAGATTTGATAGACAGAGTGCTTGATGAACTATGGACGGAAGTTTGTGACATTGTACAGGAGACAGGGATCAAGACCATCCCCATGGAAAAGAAATGCAAAAAAGCAAAATGGTGGGCTGAAGAGGCCTTACAAATAGCTGGGGAAAGAAGAGAAGTGAAAAGCAAAGGAGAAAATGAAAGATATTCCCATTTGAATGCAGAGTTCCAAATAATAGCAAGAAGAGATAAAAGAGCCTTACTCAGCGATCAATGCAAAGAAATAGAGGAAAACAACAGAATGGGAAAGACTAGAGATCTCTTCAAGAAAATTAGAGATACCAAGGAAACATTTCATGCAAAGATGGGCTCGATAAAAGACAGAAATTGTATAGACCTAACAGAAGCAGAAGATGTTAAGAAGAGGTGGCAAGAATACACAGAAGAACTATACAAAAAAAGATCTTCATTACTCAAATGATTACTATGGTATGATCACTCACCTAGTGTCAGACATCCTGGAATGTGAAGTCAAGTGGGCCTTAGGAAGCGTGACTACAAACAAAGCTAGTTGAAGGGATGAAATTCCAGTTGAGCTATTTCAATTCCTGAAAGATGATGCTGTGAAAGTGCTGCACTCAATATGGCAGCAAATTTGGAAAACTCAGCAGTGGCCACAGCACTGGAAAATGTCAGTTTTCATTCCAATCCCAAAGAAGGTCAATGCCAAAGAATGTTCAAACGACCTCACAATTGCACTCATCTCACACGCTAGTAAAGTAATCCTCAAAATTCTCCAACCCAGGCTTCAGCAATATATGAACTATGAACTTTCAGATGTTCAATCTAATTTTAGAAAAGGCAGAGGAATCATAGATCAAATTGACAACATCCTCTCGATCATCTCTTGCTTAAAAACAAGAGAGTTCCAGAAAAACATCTACTTCTGTTTATTGACTATGCCGAAGCATTTGACTGTGTGGATCACAATAAACTGGAAAATTCTGAGAGATGGGAATACCAGACCACCTGATCTGCCTCTGGAGAAACCTGTATGCAGGTCAGGAAGCAACAGTTAGAACTGGACATGGAACAACAGACTGGTTCCAGATAGGAAAAAGAGTATGTTAAGGCTGTATAATGTCACCTTGTTTATTTAACTTATATGCAGAGTACATCATGAGAAACGCTGGACTGGAAGAAACACAAGCTGGAATCAAGTTTGCCAGAAGAAATATCAATAACCTCAGATATGCAGATGACACCACCCTTAAGGCAGAAAGTGAAGAGGAACTAAAGAGGCTTGATGAAAGTGTAAGAAGAGAGTGAAAAAGTTGTCTTAAAGCTCAACATTTAGAAAAGTAATATATAGGCGTTCGGTCACATCACTTCATGACAAATAGATGGGGAAATAGTGGAAACAGTGGATAACTTTTTTTTTTTTTTCCCCTGGGCTCCAAAATCTCTGCAGATAGTGATTGCAGCCATGAAATTAAAAGACACTTACCCCTTGGAAGGAAAGTTGTGACCAACCTAGACAGCATATTAAAAAGCAGAGACATTACTTTGTCAACAAAGGTCCATCTAATCAAGACTACAGTTTTCCATATGGATGTGAGAGTTGGACTATAAAGAAAGCTGAGCACCAAAGAATGGTGCTTTTAAACTGTGGTGTTGAGAAGACTCTTGAGAGTCCCTTGGACTGCAAGGAGATCAAACCAGTCCATCCCAAAGGAAATCAGTCCTGAATATTCATTGGAAGGACTGATGTTGAAGCTGAAACTCCAATACTTTGGCCACCTGATGCAAAGATCTGGGTCATTTGAAAAGACCCTGATTCTGGGAAAGATTAAAGGTAGAAGGAGAAGGGGACTACAGAGGATAAGATGTTTGAATGGCATCACCAACTCAATGGACAAGAGTTTGGGTAAACTTCAGGAGTTGGTGACGGACAGGGAGGCCTGGCATGCTGTGGTGCATGGGATCGCGAAGAGTCGGACACGACTGAGCGACTGAACTGGACTGAATGACTTAATCAATTGTTCTCATGTAAGTAAACTGAAAGTGAAGTCGCTCAGTCATGTCCGACTTTGCGACCCCCATGGACTGTAGCCTATCACGCCCCTCCCTCCATGGGATTCTCCAGGCAAGAGTACTGGAGTGGGTTGCCATTTCCTTCTCCAGGGGATATTCCTGACCCAGGGATTGAACCTGGGTCTCCCGCATTCCAGGCAGACGCTTTAACCTCTGAGCCACCAGGGAAGCCCCATGTAAGTAAGTCTCCATAAAACACCAAAAGGACTGGGCTCAGAAGCTTCCAAAATAATAAACATGTTGAGACACTGGAAGAGGGGGCACTTAGGGCAAATGTTTCCTATGCATCTCTTCCACCTGACTGTTCCTGACTAGTATTATTTTATAATAAACTGATAATCTAATAAGAAGACTGTTTCTCTGAATTTGATGCACTGCTCTAGCAAACCAGTCAAATGCAAGGAAAAGGTCATTGGAAATTGACATGTAGACAGTTATGTCAGAAGTACTGGAGATAACCTGGGCTTTCAGTTGGTGTCCTTAGGGGTAGAGGTGGATGATCTTGCAGTACTGAACTCTTAACCTGTGGATCTGATGCTATCGCCAGGTAGATATATCAGAAATCAACTGAATCGTTAGGACCCCCAGTGTTTGAGAATTGTCAGTGTGGAAACACGTATCTGTCCAACATATTAAAAATTGTTATCTTTAACTTATTCACTGGCATGGTGTTCTACACAAAACTGCTGTTGATCAAGAAATTTATTTAACAGAAAATGAAGTGCAAAAATAGGCCTGTGCTTAGTAAATCCATGGATCTTAACACATCTCCCATTGTCTGAAAGCAATGGCTTCTTCAAAGGGTGGAATAACGTTTGAAGACTCAGATGTGGTGACAAATAGGCTAGTCTTAGAATCAAGGGATAGGAAATTGAGTAATACTTCATATTATCTCTAGCAATCCACAAGCAAAGTTTGCTTGTCATCCTCAAGATTTTAGGCTTTGATGCTCTAAAGGCCTTAGTTGCAAAAGCTTCCAAGAGGCAAAAGCTTCCAAGAGGCAAAAACATGATTTCACCAAAATGGAAGCTGAGACTGTCACTCATTTTGAGATCATGATAACACTGAATAGAGGCCTGGGATAACTGATCCTATCAAATTAAAATGGACTTGGATTACACAATGGGATAAAGAGGAGTATTTTGGAATGTAGGAGATCCTTGATTATGTGCCTTGTGCATTTCATATCTTATGATGAAAGTCAATAGAAAATAAATTTAAGTAAACTAAATAAATATAAGCAATTTAAGCAGGATAGCTAATAATCCAGAATTTTCAGTAATACAGGTTATGACCACATCACCAGGCAAAGAACCCCAACGGTCCCCATGTTTTTTCCTGAGAGCAAAAGGACTACACAATGAGTAGGTGGAAAGGATAGTTATAAAAATACCTATGATCATGTGCCCAGCTTTAAGAAATAAGGAGTAAAATAGTTATAATCATTTATCCATTATTTTGATATGAATATGTTGGGGTGTATATATATATATATATATATATATATATATATATAATATTTTTATTTTTCCACTTCTCATCTGGTTTAAGATGTATTAATATGTTAGTTGGAATTTCATTGACAGGAGGAATTGGAAATCAATTGAAGAAAAATTAACATTAACTAAAAATACACGAAAGACTTTATATATACTTCTGAGGAACTAGAGAGGATGTTTCACCTTTTCACACAGAAATTGACCAATTTCCATATTCTCTGTCATATATAACATTTTTTTTTAAGCTCTATTATGACACTACTTACAATGTGCCTTAGGATTTCTCACACATATATATGTCTCCTCAATACATTTCATGCCCTGAAATTACAGGACCTATGTCTTGTTTGCCTGTGTTTCCCCAATAATGCCTGATATAATTCCACCTCTAGTAGATGCTCAAGTAACATTAGAAACATTTAACATTTAAAATGTCATCATCTATATATATCAGTAACTCTATTTAGTCAGCAGGTTTTGTATTCCAGAAGAAATACTTTGACTATTTGGGGCAATATGTCATTCATTACTAACTGGGATCAGATTCTAAAATGTGAACATTAGGATAAATATGAAGCTATTATATCACTATAATGATTAATTTAAGATGAAATGTTTAGTTACGTCTATATTTTAAATTGATATTTCTGCTTAGATGACAAGAGTAGACTTGAAAATATTAAACACAAATGGCTATTTTCATTGACTAAAAGCACTAGATACATATTTAAAGTAAATTCTGAAACTACAGAGTTACTGACCTTTGAAAAATACTATTGAGATACAATTAGTAAGGTAAAGGTGCAGTATAAAGGTGATTATTTTGAGTAAGAGATTTTGGGTTAGGAATCTTTAAAGTCTTTGTGAACCACTGCTCAGCACTAAATCCCTCTTTGGGTTTATTTCTTTTTGGGGACATGCTACATCCTAGAACATTTCATAACCAGGACTTGTAGCCAAATAAAATAATCTCACTTGCAATTTATCAATGGATAAATTTATTAAATGACTTGGAATAATAAATGATGAAAAGACTTATCATTCTCTATTTCTTGCTGCAAGTTGGAAAATATTCTTACCCAATTAAGTTATACACCAGTATTTTGGAAAGACATACTGGAACTTCTGCAAGACTTTCACCAAGAAGTATGCTAGAAACAACATAAATGTATCTATGTCTGTCAGTATCTTAGCACTTAAAGCTCTTTTATTTTCTTCTATGGTGGGCTCTGAAATCATTGAGAGCAAAGATAATTTCTCTTATTCACTCAAACTGACAGGAGCTCACCTTAGATTCAGAGAAGGCAATGGCAACCCACTCTAGTACTCTTGCCTGGAAAATCCCATGGACAGAGAAGCCTGATAGGCTGCAGTCCATGGAGTCGCTAAGAGCTGGACACGACTGAGCAACTTCACTTTCACTTTTCACTTTCATACAATGGAGAAGGAAATGGCAACCGACTCCACTGCTCTTGGCTGGAGAATTCCACTGACTGGAGCACCTGGTGGGCTGCTGTCTGTGGGATTGCACAGAGTCAGACATGACTGAAGCGACTTAGCAACAGCAGCAGTACCTTAGATTAATTCTTTAGATGTAGAATCTGAGCCAGGGCTTCAGGAACATGTAATTTATTGGGGAAGGATCTCAAAAGAAAGAGAATTTTGAAAATATGATAAAACAGAGGAAGGAGAAAAGCAAGGAATTCATCTCAGCTGGAATCTGGAGCATAATTTGAGCAACTTTACCATCATAGAAGCTTCCATTAGTTAGAACCATCCCATCAGTTTAACATTGACTGCAGACTATCTGGAGATGATGGGAGGTTGTCAGTAGGATGAAAAATGTGTTAGCTTATCTTTTAAGAATACAGTGTCAAGATGGGATCAGTCATGCAAGATAAATATTGGGAAGAAGATCTGAGAGATAAAATTGAAAGGAAGTTTTGATCTCTGTGAAACAAAAAGGAAGACTGGGAGACATGACAATTAAATTCAACAAACCATGAAACAGAAAAAAAGGCCCTTATGGGGATGTACTAGGCCAGAGTCTGAGCTACCTCCATAGTGTCCAGAGCAGATTCAGATCTATGATTACTGCCATCCTGGGACCTGACTACAGTACAGTGTGTCTACACTGGTGGCCTAGTGAAAGCAACACCTCAGAGATACCAGGCTCAATTGCCAGCAAATCCACAGTTCAGGTGGAGCTGATAGCAGTGTCAACAGTGTAATCTGAGAGTTCACACAACAAAGCACACCTACAGGTGAAGAGCTCCAGAGAAAGCATACTCATTGGCTTTTCTTCCAGTGGGACTTTAACACTCTATTCAAATCAATAGATAGATCATACAGACAGAAAATAAGGAAACATAGCTTTTAAAATGCATATTAGACCAGATAGATTTAATTGATACTTGTAGAGAATTCCATCCCAAAGTAGCAAATATACATTCTTCTTAAGTGCCTGTAGAACATTCTCCAGGATACATGGTATGGGCAACAAAGCAAGCCACAGTAACTTTAAGAATATTGAATCATATCAAACATCTTTTCTGACCACAACACTAAGAGATTAGAAATCAACTACAAGGAAAAAATGATAAAACATACACACATGGGAGGCTAAGCAATGTGATACTAAATAACCAATATTCGCCAAGAAATCAGAGGAAAATTTAATGGACACATTAAAATTAATGAAAATGAAAACACAATTATACAAAACCCACAGGACAAAGCCAAAGAATTTGTAAGGCATAAGTTTATAGCAATGCCATCTTACCTCAGCAAATTAAGAAAAATAAAAATTCAATGTAAATAACCTCACAGCTAAAAGCTAAAAGAACTAGAGAAACAAGAATCAGTTCAGTTCAGTCGCTCAGTCGTGTCCGACTCTTTGTAACCCCATGAGTCGCAGCACGCCAG
Source organism: Budorcas taxicolor (assembly GCF_023091745.1). Taxonomy (NCBI): domain Eukaryota; kingdom Metazoa; phylum Chordata; class Mammalia; order Artiodactyla; family Bovidae; genus Budorcas; species Budorcas taxicolor. Next base: position 2,446,356 of record NC_068924.1, on the reverse strand, counting down.
GCCACCCTGTCCATCACCAACTCCCGGAGTTCACTCAGACTCACATCCATCAAGTCAGTGATGCAATCAAGCCATCTCATCCTCTGTTGTCCCCTTCTCCTCCTGCCCCCAGTCTCTCCCAGCATCAGAGTCTTTTCCAATGAGTCAACTATTCGCATGAGGTGGCCAGAGTGCTGGAGTTTCAGCTTTAGCATCATTCCTTCCAGAGAAATCCCAGGGCTGATCTCCTTCAGAATGGACTTGTTGGATCTCCTTGCAGTCCAAGGGACTCAAGAGTCTTCTCCAACACCACAGTTCAAAAGCATCAATGCTTTGGCGCTCAGCCTTCTTCACAGTCCAACTCTCACATCCATACATGACCACAGGAAAAACCATAGCCTTGACTAGATGGACCTTAGTCGGCAAAGTAATGTCTCTGCTTTTGAATATGCTATCTAGGTTGGTCATAACTTTTCTTCCAAGGAGTGTCTTTTAATTTCATGGCTGCAGTCACAATTTGCAGTGATCTTAGAGGCCCCAAAAATAAAGTCTGACACTGTTTCCACTGTTTCCCCGTCTATTTCCCATGAGTGATGATAACAAATGCCATGATCTTTGTTTTCTGACTGTTGAGCTTTGAGCCAACTTTTTCACTCTCCACTTTCATTTTCATCAAGAGTCTTTTTACTCCTCTCCACTTTCTGCCATAAGGGTGGTGTCATCTGCATACCTGAGGTTATTGATATTTCTCCTGGTAATCTTGATTCCAGCTTGTGTTTCTTTCAGTCCAGCATTTCTCATGATGTACTCTGCATAGAAGTTAAATAAGCAAGGTGAGAATATATAGCCTTGATGTCTCCATTTCCTATTTGAAACTAGTCTGTTTTCCATGTCCAGTTCTAACTGTTGCTTCCTGACCTGCATACAGATTTCTCAAAAGGTGAACAAATCCAAATTTAGTAGGAAAAAAAATCATAAAGATCAGAGCAGAAAGAAATGAGAGATGAAGAAAAGAATAGTGAAGCTAAAATCAGGTCCTTGAAAAGATAAACAAAATGATAAATCTTAAAGTAGACTTGTGAAGAGTAACAAAATCAATAAAATTAGAAATGAAGGAGAAATTATAATGGACACTACCAACATGCAAACTATCATAAGAGACAGCTACAGACAACTATATGCTAGCAAAATGGACACTGTAGAAGAAATGGACAAGTGCATAGAAAGGTACAGCTTTCCAAGATTAAGTCAAGAAGAAAGAAAATATGAGCAGGCCAATCAAAAGAACTGAAATTGAAACTGTGATTTAAAAACTTCAAACAAATAAAAATTCAGGACTAGATGGCTTCCCACGTGAATTCTATCAAGCACTTACAGAAGAGTCAATATCTGTCCTTCAGAAACTTCAAAAAATTGCAGAAGGAGGAACATTCCCAAGTTCATTCTTTGATGCCGCCATCACCCTGATACCAAAACTAGTAAAAAATACCACAAAATAAGAAAATTGCAGGCCAATATCACTGATGAACATAGACAGAAAAATTATCAAGAAAATACAAGCAAACTGAATCCAACAACACATTAAAAGAATCATACATCATGATTAAGTTGGATTTACCTCAGGCATGCAGGGATTCTTCAGTACATGCAAACTGATCAATGTTAATGAACTGAAGAGTAAAAATGACACAATTATTTCACAACATGCAGAAAAAATTTCTGCCAAAATTCAACACCTATTTGTGATAATGAATTTGAGCAAATTACAGGAAATATTGAAGAATAGATGAGCCTGACGTGCTGCAGGTCGTGGGATTGCAGAGTTGGACATGAAATAATGACTGAACAACAACAACATTTATGATTTAAAAAAAAAAAAGAAAATCTCTCCAGAAACAACATACAGGGAACCTACCTCATTTGTAATAAGGTCATATATGAGAAACTCAGAGCTAGCATCAATCTCAGTGGTGAAAAAATAAAAGCATGTCCTGTAAGGTCAGAAACAAGACAAGATATCCACTCTTGCCGCTGTTACTCAACATAGTTTTGGAAGTCCTAGCCTCAGTGATCAGAGAGGAAAAATAAATAAAAGGAATGCAAATTGTAAAAGCAGTAGAAGATGGCAGAGGAGTAAGATGAGTAGATTGCCCACCTCCCCACAAATACATCAAAAACTCATCAATATATGGAACAACTCCTACAAAAGCACCTCTATGTGACAGCAGAAGACTCCAAACCTCCAGGAGGGGCAGGCTAAGCTCCCTGGAATGAGGTATGACAGAGGATGGAGACATAAAAAGGGAAAAGATGGAGAATTCCTGGACAGGAGCTTGTATCACAAGGGAGGGATAGAGTCCTGAAGCATTAAGAGTTCCCATGCACTGGGAAGCTCCCTCACAGGTGGGCCCAAGGAGGAGCTACAAAATCTCAGAAAACCAGACAAAGTAGGGGCTTAGAGGGCATAGAACAGAGAAAACTGCACTTCTCAGCCCATAAACAGCTCACAGATGTGTCCTCAACCAGACAGCATGCTCAAGGAACCGAGGGAAGCCCACAGTAGCCCCGCAGCACAGAGGGCAGGTCTAGGGTGCCGACAGAGGGGTGGCATACAAACTTCTGCAGCACACACAAACCTTGGGGCACAGAAGGTGGGCCTGGCAAGCCAAAAGAAGAACACACAACCCTCATGACACAGCGGACAGGCCAGTGAGCTGGAACAAATGCACACAAGCCCCACAACATAGAAGGCAGGCCTGGGGAGACAAAACAAGTGCACACAAGCCCTGTGACATAGAAGGTGTGCTCGGTGAGCTAAGGCAAGTGCATACAAGTGCAGCAATATATAGGAAAAGCTCAGGAGGCTCAGGGAAGCCCACATAAGTCTCTGCAATGCAGAGGGCATGGTTGTGGTGCCAAGAAAAGATCCACACAAGCCTGTACCTAGCAAGTTTGGGCCTGCAGGGAAGGACTGAGGAACAGAAGTACCAGCAGAGATTCCAAGGACAAGTAGGGAATCTTGTAGGGAATCTTCACTGGCAGCACTGAAGATATGCTGAGAAGGCCGCCTCAATGGGGCTGTGGAAATAGACATGCTTTACACTGTCAAAGCCAGAAGGGCTGCCAAAAGACATATTGAACCCATAGACACCCCCAAACCTACTGCTGGACACTGCACTATCCTTCATAGAGGTGAGATCCAGCTCCGTCAACCAGAACACAGGCGCAAGTTCTCTAAAGCAGGAAAACATTACAGGACATTAACACAACTTCATCCATGGGGGAAGACTCCACAAACAAGAAGAACTATGACTTTGAGAACTTTTCTCGTCTTTCTTTCTTTTCTTTTTTTTTTTTTTAATAAATCGCACTATTTATCCCTCCTACAATATTTCTGCCTTCATATTAGTCTTTTGCAGTGCTGTGGAGTTTTCCTCTGTTTTTCTTGTAAAAAGAATCACTTTAAGATTGTTTTTTCTTTTCTTTTTCACCCTTTGTTTCTTATTTTTTGATTTGTTTTTTATGTATTCCATTACTTTTCTTACTGTTCTTTATCAACTGTAGCTATACCTGAATATATATATAAATCATTTTCACATACATCTATTTATCTTTGCTTTTCTATTTTTTATTTTCTCTTTTTTTAACCTATTTTCCACCCTTTCCTTTCCTCTGTTCTCTCTCCTCTCCTTTTTTTTTCTCTTTTCCTCTTATCCCTTTTTCTTCACTCTTTTTTTCACCAAATAAGTTAAATTGTTGAGCTCTATTTGCTATATTTCCCAGCTGACACTCTGCTCAGGCTCAGTTTTCCAGACTGACCATCAGCTAGCTCTGCCTTTAATTGGTCTATAACACTTTTGGTTTCCCTTGTTTTCAAAGTCACCCTCCTCTACCATGTTATTTAGAATACTTTGGTTATAACTGTGTGTGGAAGTGTGTGTATATGTCCCATTATTTCTGTAATTACCTGCATGATCTGCTTGATATCCTCCCACTAGAACATAGGCAGAAATCACCCTTAGTAAGAAGTGAACACAAACCACTCAACCAACATTTCCCTCCAAGGGCAAAAGCCAAAATGAAGAAGGAACAAAACCCTAAATTCTGGGTAAATTGAGACCTCAAGTGAAGCAAGTTAGAAAAAAAGAGAAAAGCCAGATAAATAAAGCACCAATGAAAGAACATGGTAGAAACTCACAATATCAAATAAAAGGAGAGAAAATAAGAAATCTACCTGAAAGAGAATTCAGAATTATGATAATAAAGATACTCTGAAAACTTGAGAATAGGAGAAAATGCAAAAAAAAAAAAAAGTTAACACAGTTAATACAACAACCAAAGGTATAGAAGGAATAAGGAATGAGCAAGCAGAGATGAATAACTGAAATTAAAAATTATTGAAATTAAAAATACTCTAGAAGGAAGAAATACCAGAATAACTGAGTGAGAAAAATGGATAAGTGAGCTGGAAGATAGAATGGTGGAAATAACTGCTGAAGAGCAGAATAAAGGAAAAATAATGAAAATAATTAATTGAGTATAACCTCAAAGACCTCTGGGCCAATATTAAACATACCAACATTTGAGTTATAGGGGTCCCAGAGGAAGAAGAAAAAAAAAAAAAAGAAAGAAAGAAAGGCACTGAGAAAATTTTTGAAGAAATTATTGTTAAAAATTCCCTAACATGGAAAAGGAAATAGTCAGTCAACTCCAAGAAGTGCAGAGAGTCCATAACAGGATAAACCAAAGGAGGAACACATCAAGACCCATATTAATCAAGCTAACAGAGACGCACAAGGAAATAGTATTAAAAGCAGCTAGGGAAAAGCAACAAGTAACATACAAAGGAAAACTCATATGATTAACAGTGGATTTTTCAGTAGAAACACAGAAGGCCAGAATGGAATAACAGGATGTATTTAACGTACTGAAAGAAAAAAAAAAAATCTACAGCCAAGATTACTATACATGGAAAAGACCTCATTAAAAATTGATGGAGAAAGCAAAAGCTTTACAGACAAGCCAAAGTAAGAGAATTTAGCACCACCAAACCAGCCTTACAACAAATACTAAAGGGACTCGCATAGTCAGTAAACACAAGAGAAAGAAAAGACCTACAAAAACAAACCCAAGCAATTAAGAAGACACCAAAAGGAACATAAATATCAATAATTAACTTAAATGTAAATGGATTAAATGCACCAACTAAAAGATACAGACTGACTGAAAGAATACAAAAACAAGACCCATGTGTATGCTGTCTACAAGAGACCCACTTCAGACCTGGAGACACATACAGACTGAAAGGAAAAGAATGGAAAAGATACCCCATGTGAATGGAAACCAAAAGAAAGCAAGATTGGCAATCTTTATTTCAGACAAAATAGACTTTAACTTTATAATAAAGAATATTCTAAGAGAAAAAGGAGGACACTACATGATGATCAAAGGATCTATTCAAGAAGAAGACATAACAGTTGTAAATATTCATGCACCCAACATAGGAGCACCTCAATACATAAGGCACACATTATCGGGCATAAGATTGAAAATCAGCAATAAAACAATAATAGTAGGAGACTTTAACACCCCAGCCACACCATTGGATAGAGCATCAAAACAGAGAATCAATAAGGAAACACATACCTTAAAGGAAACATTAGTCCAAATAGACCTAGTTGATATCTTCAGGACCTTCTATGCAAATGCAGAAGAATACACTTTCTTCTCAAGTGCTCATGGAACAGTCTCTAGGATAGACTGCATCTTGGGCCACAAGTCAAGCCTCTGTAAATTTAAGAAAATTGAAATTGTATCAAGTATCTTCTCTGACCACACTATGAAACTAGATGTCAACAACAGGGAAAAAAAAAAAAAAGCATAAAACACAAATTCATGGAGATTAAACAATAAATTACTAAATAAAGAAGAGGTTACTGGAGAAATAAGAAAGGAAATCAAAAGATTCCTAGAAACAAATGACAGTGAAAACACAACAATTCAAAACCTATGGGCTTCAGCAAAGAATTCTAAGAGGGAAGCTTATAGTAACAGAATCCTACCTCAGGAAGCAAGAAAATCATTGAATACCCATTCAAATCTACATTTAAAACAGCTGGGAAAAAGAAGACCAATAAAATAAAATAAAATAAAGTCAGCAGAAGGAAAGATATCATAAAGATCAGAGAAGAAATAAATGAAAAAGAAATGAAGAAAACAACGGCAAAATTAATAAAACTAAAATTCAGTTTTTTGAGAAGATAAACAAAACTGACAAATCACTAACCAGACTCAAAAAAAATCTAATCAACAAAGTCAAAAATGAAAAAGGAGAGATTACAACAGACAGCAGAGATATACAAAGGATCATAAGAGAATATTATGAACAATTATATGCTAATGAAACGGACAACCTACAACTAGAAAAAATGGACAGATTCTTAGAAAAATTCCACCTCCCAAGTTCGACTGAGCCAGGAGAAAAGGGAAATTATAAACAAGCCAGTTATGAACACTGAAGTCTAAACTGTGATCAAAAATCTCCCAAAAACCAAAAGCCTTGGTCCAGATGTCTTCACAGGGAAATACTATCAAATTTTAGTGAAGGCATAATGCTTATTTTTTCTGAAACTCTTTCAAAAAATTGCAGTGGAAGAAACACATGCAAACTCATTCTACAAGGCCACAATCACCATGATACCAAAACCAGGCAGAGACAAAACAAAAAGAAAAAATTACAGGAAATATCACTGATGAACATAGATGTAAAAATCCTCAACAAAAGTCCAACAAACAGAACTCAACAACATATTAAAAATCTCAAACATCATGATCAACTTGGGTTTATAACAGAGATGCAAGGATTCTTTACTATATGCAAATCTATCATTGTGATCCACCATATTAATAAATTTAAAGATTAAAAACCATATGATCATCTCAACAGATAAAAAAAAGGCCTTTGATGAAATTCAGCATCGATTTATGCTAAAATCTCTTCAAAAACGGCATAGATGGAACCTACCTCAGCATAGTAAAGGTCATATATGAAAAGCCCACAACAATCATTATTCTCAGTGGTGAAAATGCAAAAGCATTCTTTCTAAGATCAGGAACAAGACAAAGATACCACCTCATCTCTATTATTTAACACAGTTTTGGAAATCCTAGCTATGGCAATCAGAGAGAAGAATTAAAAGGAATCCAGATCAGAAAAGAGGAAGCAAAACCTTCCCTTTTTTGCAGATGACATGATGCTATACATAGAAAACTCAAAAGAAACTATCAGAAAATCTCTAGAGCCAAATAGCAAATTTAGCAAAGACATGGGATACAAGGTTAATACACAGAAATCACTTGTATTCCTATATACTAACAATGAACAATCAGAAAGAGGAATTAAGGAATCAATTCCATTCACCATTGCAACAAAAAGAATAAAATATCTAGGAATAAACTTACCTATGGAGAAAAATAACTCTTTACAGAAAATTATAAGACACTAATGACAGAAATCAAAGAGGACACAAAAGGATGGAGAGATATTCCATGTTCCTGGATAGGAAGAATCAATAGTGTGAAAATAAGTATACTACCAAAAGCAATCTACAGATTCAATGTGATCCCTATAAATTACCAATGGCATTTTTCACAGGGCTAGAACAAAGAATGTCACAATTCATATTAAAACACAAAAGACCCTGAATAACAAAAACAGTCTAGAGAAAAAAGAATGGAGCTGGAGAAATCAACCTTCCTGACTTCAGACTATACCACAAAACAGAAATATAGTCCAATGGAACAAGATAGAGATCCCAGAGATAAACCCACACACCTATGGGTAACATTTTTGACAAAGGAGGCAAAAATATACAATGAGGCAAACAGAACCTCTTTAATAATTTGTGCTGGGAAAACTGGGCAACTACATGCAAAAGAATAAAATGAGAACGCTTATTATGTCATACACAAAGACAAACTCAAAATGAATTAAAGACTTAAATGTAAGACCAGAAACTATAAAACTCTTAGAGGAAAACATAAGTGGACACTCAATGACATAAATCACAGTAAGATCCTCTATGACCCACCTCCTAGAGTATTGGAAATAAAATAAAAAATAAGCAAGTTGGACCTAATTAAATATAAAATTTTGTGCACTGTGAAGAAAACTGCAAGCAAGATGAAAAGACAACTCTCAGAATGGGAGAAAATATTAGCAAAATAAATAACTGACAAAGAATTACTTTTCAAAATATACAAGCAGCTCATACAACTCAATACCAGAAAAACAACCAATCAAAAGTGGGGAAAAGACCTAAACAGACATTTCTCCAAAGACATATATGTGGTTAACAAACACATGAAAAGATATTCAACATCGCTCATTATTAGAGAGATGTAAATTAAAAATGCAATGAGATACCATCTCATACCAGTCAGAATGGCCATCATCAAAAAGTCTACAAATAATAAATGCTAGAGAGGGTGTGGAGAAAAGGGGACCTTCTTCTTGCATTGCTGGAGGGAATATAAATTGATACAACCACTACAGAGATTCCTTAAAAAAACTAGGAATAAAGCCACCATATGACCCAGCAATCCCACTACTAGGCATATACCCTGAGGAAACAAAAATTGAAAACAACACATGTGCCCCAATGTTCACTGCAGCACTATTTACAATACCTAAAACATGGAAGCAACCTAGATATCCATGAACTGATGAATGGATGTATAGCCTGTGGTACATATATACAATGCAATATTACTCAGACATAAAAAGGAACACATTTGAATCAGTTCTTAGAGTCTACAGAGTGAAGTCACAAAGAGACATATAAACATCATATCCTGACACATATATATGGAATCTATGAAGATGTTACTGATGAATTTATTTGCAGGGCAGCAATGCAGAAACCAAGCTTCCCTGGTGGTTCAGAGGGTGAAGGGTCTGCCTGCAATCTGGGAGGCCTGAGTTCGAACTCTGAGTTGGAAAGAGCCCCTGGAGAACGTAGCACCAACCCACTCTGGTATTCTTGCCTGGAAAATCCCATGGATGGAGAAGCCTGCTAAGCTACAGTTGATGAGGTCACAAAGAGTCAGACACACTCACTTTTTTCCAATGAAGAAACAGACATAGAAAATAGACCTATGGACACAGGAGGAGGGGAGGAGCTAGAGGGTGAGATGTACGGAGAGAGTAACATGGAAACTTATAATAACACATATAAAATAGATAGGCAATGGAATTTGCTGTATGACTCAGGGAACTCAAACAGCAGCCCTGTGACAATCTAGAAAGGTGGGATGGAAAGGGTGATAGGAGGGAGGTTCTGGAGGTAGGGGACATGGTTGTGCCTATGGCTTGTTGCCAGAGTCCAGCTCCAGCAGCCAAGGAATCCACCTGAGGGGGATGGGCGGTGTCTGCAAGAAATAATGCAGCCTCTCAATTTTCTTGGACTGCATAACTTTCTTTCAAGCTTAAGATTCTTTTTATACTTTAACAAAAGCATTAGGTCAGAGGTTTGACATTTTCAATTTCCCCTCACCCAGATCTATTGTCTCCATAAATCATTGTTGTCCTTCAAGCAGAGTTTCTGCTTCAGTGGTTCTCTCAGAATTGTGTTTACTTTAACTAGTGATTACTTTGTAACTCATGCTTATATCTGGGCTGCATACCACAAACCTCAGTTTATTTCTTATCTTTCTAAATACTGTTTGCCCCTAGTATTCTGAGCTCACTATCTCTTAAAAAGGCTTCTAGCTATTAATATCTCTAAAATTCCTAATCTCTATAAGATATAGTAAAATATGCTAACATTACAATATCCCTTAAATCTTTAGCTACTATTTTTAATTATTCCTAAGCCCTAAATTCAGCAAACACCTTTGCCATAAACACTTTCCTCACAAATAGGCTTCAGATAGCAATCCCTCCCTCGGTCTCAAGCTGCGGCCTACATGCTCACCCTGGAACACTCTTTCATAAAAGTCCTTGAACAAATGTCAATGATTAACTTTATGAATTATTCTCTGAGCACAGCTGCAGAAGGCGTTGTGCCTTCTCATGCTCCTGTCAAGAACAATAAGCACCTTAATGTTATTTTCAGTCAACTCAGCCGAGGAGAGGAAAAAACAGGTCAGAATCACAAGGCCTAATTCCTTCATCCCGGGTTTGTGCCTACAGGACAAAGAGAGGAAGTTGGGGCAGTGCCTCCATTTTGTCAGTAATGCCTAACATGGCTCCTGACAGCCTGTTGATGTTTGACAGGAAAAAAAAAAAACAAAAAAACAAAACACCAAATTATATTATGCAATTATCTTTCAATTAAAAAATAAAGTGTCAAAAAAGGACACATGTTAAAAAGGAAAAAGAAGAAGTAAAAATGTCATTCTTTGCAGATAACATGACTCTCTTCATAGACAATTCTAATGACCCTACCAGAAAACTGCTAGAGATCATCAATAAATTTAATAAAGTTTCAGAATACAAAATTAGTAAATGGAAATATCTTGCATTACTATACACTAACAATGAAAGATCCTAAAGAGAAATTAAAGAAACAATCCATTAACTAGCTCATTGAAAATATAAAATACAAAAATAATAAAAACAAAATAAGAAACATGAGAAAACTTGCTTAAGGAAACAAAAAACTTGTACTCAGAAAACTGCAAGATATTGATGAAAGACATGAAAGATGATGCAAACAGATGGAGAGATATACACATTCTTGTCATTTTGACAATATTAATTCTTCCAATTCAAGGTGAAGATTTACTACCAGTGGTCAACTAATATTTGACAAAGATGGCAAGGTTATGCATATACAGCAGAAAACAGTGCCTTAAAAAGCATGTATTTATTTCTTATGATTCTGTTGTTCAGAAGTTCAAAATTAGGTTCATTGAGCTAAAATCAATGTACTGGCAAGGATGTATTCTTTACTGGAGGCTCTAAAGGAGACTTCATTTCTTTACCTTTTCTAGGACTTTAGATATTGTCAGCTTCTCAAGTCCTGTGATCTTCTTTCTGATACCAAAGCCACGGAATGAATGAATTAGCATGTATACCAACTTGGGGACCATTGTTCTGCCTACCAAACTAGGAAATCTGAATAAAATATGGACTTTAATTCATAACAATGTATCAATATTGGTTCATTAATTATGATAAGTATGCCCTAAAGTATTAATAGCAGGGAAAGCTAAATGTGGGATAATAAGAGTTTTCTGTTTATTTCACATGTTTCCTGAAAATCTAAAATTATCCAAAAATAAAAGTTTATTTTTACCAATGAGAACACTAAAAAGATGTATGTTTTCTGATAGTTTTTATTTTCTCAAATTTGGTAGTTTTGTTGTTGTTTGTTTCACTTGTATAATCAAATATAGCAAAACTTAAGAAGTGTATTTAAATGACAGTATTATTAAAAGAACTATCAAGATGGTGAAGATATAGAAATGGTGTTCTATAAGCACTAGTTGAAATCAGAATTTATTAGCCTCAAAAATAATGAAATCAATGAAACATCCTAACCATTAGGGTTGACATATCACTTTGATAAACCACTTTATAAATACTAAATTCCATTTGCAAGAGTATTTAGATTGGAGATTGCCTCTTGTAATAAAATTCAATATAATTTTTATTTCAAAAATGATTTTAAAAAAGGATTATGTTGTCATTTTAGGAAAATTATCCAAAGAAAGCAAGGAGAGATAATAAAGCCTTCCTCAGTATTTAATGCAAAGAAATAGAAGTAAACAATAGAAATGGAAAGACTAGAGTGGAACTCATGTACACCTGTGGTGGATTCATGTCAATATATGGCAAAACCAATACAGTATTGTAAAGTAAAAAAAATAAACTTAAAAAAAAAAAAGAAAAAAAGAGATACCAAGAGAACATTTCATACAAAGATGGGCACAATCACGGACAGAAAGTGTATGGACTTAACAGAAGCAGAAGATATAAAGGACAGATATTGTATGGACCTAACAGAAACAGAAGATATTAAGAAGAGATGGCAAGAATACACAGAAGAATTGAAGAATTATACAAAAAAGATCCTCGTGACCCAGATTACTATGAGTGGCATCACTCACCTAGAGCCAGAAGCCTGGAATGCAAAGTCAAGTGGGCCTTAGGAAGCATAACTATGAACAAAGCTAGTAGAATTTTAGTTGAGATATTTCAAATCTTAAAAGATGATGCTGTTAAAGTACTGCACTCATTTCAGTTCAGTTCAGTTCAGTCTCTCAGCCATGTCTGACTCTTTGGAACACCAGGCCTCAGTATGCCAGCAAATTTGGAAAACTCAGCAGTGGTCATAGGATGGGAAAATGTTTGTTTTTATTCCAATCTAAAAGAAAGATAATGCCAAAGAATGTTCAAACTACTGGGCAACTGTACTTAGCTCAAACACTAGCAAAGTAACGCTCAAAATTCTCCAAGTGAGCCTTCAACAGTATGTGAACCAATAATTTCCAGATGTTCCAACCAGATTTAGCAAAGGCAGAGGAACCAGAGATCAAATTGCTAACATCCACTGGATTATTGAAAAAGCAAGAGAGTTCCAGGAAAACATCTACTTCTGCTTTATTGACTGTGCAAAGCTTTTGACTGTGTGGATCACAACAAACTGTGGAAAATTCTAAAAGATATGGGAATATCAGACCACCTTACTTGCCTCCTGGGAAATCTGTATGCAGTCAAGAAGCAACATTTAGAAGCAGACATGGAACAGCAGACTGGTTCCAAATTGGGAAAGGATTTTTTTAAGGCCGTATACTGCCATCCTGCTTATTTAACTTATATGCAAAGTACATCATGAGAAATGCTAGGTTAGAGGAAGCAAAAGCTGGAATCATGGTTGCTGGGAGAAAAATCAATAACTTCAGATACATAGATGGCACCGTCTTTATAGAAGAAAGTGAAGAATTAAAGAGGAATGTGAAAAATTTGGCTTAAAATTCAGCATTCAAAAAATCGATACCATGGCATCTGGTCCCATCACTTCATGTCAAATAGATGGGAAAACAATGGAAATGGTGAGAAACTTTATTTTCTTGGGCTCCAAAATCACTGAAGATGGTTACTACAACCATTAAATTAAAAGATACTTAGTCCGTGGAAGGAAAGCTATGACAAACCTAGAGAGCATACTAACAAGCAGAGACATTACTTTGCACACAGAAGTCTACCTAGTCAAAGCTATGATTTTTCCAGTATTCATGTATGGATGTGAGAGTTGGACTATAAAGAAAGCTGAGCGCTGAAGAATTGATGCTTTTGAACTGCAATGTTGAAGAAGCCACTTGAGAGTCCCTTGGACTGGAAAGAGATCTAACCAGTCCATTCTAAAGGAAATCAGCCTTGAATATTCATTGGAAGGACTGATGATAAAGCTGAAACTCCAATACTTTGGCCACTTGATGCAAAGAACTGGCTCATTGGAAGAGACCCTGATGCTGGGAAAGATTGAAGGAAGGAGGAGAAGGGGATGACAGAGTATGAAATGGATGGATGGCGTCACCGACTCGATGGCCATGAGTTTGAGCAAGCTCTGGGTGTTGATGGTGGACAGGGAGGCCTGGCATGCTGCATTCCATTCAGTCACAAAAGGTCAGAGACGACTGAGTAACTGAACTGAACTGAAACGATTTTAGATGTATTTGCAAGACTATATATGTTCCGCTAAAATTGAGAGAAGTGGATTTGGATTTCACCACAATGTTTCACTCTTAATCACTTCATGGGAAATAGATGGGGAAACAGTGGAAACAGTGTCAGACTTTATTTTTGGGGGGCTCCAAAATCGCTGCAGTTGGTGATTGCAGCCATGAAATTAAAAGATGCTTACTCCTTGGAAGGAAAGTTATGACCAACCTAGATAGCATATTCAAAAGCAGAGACATTACTTTGCCGACTAAGGTCCGTCTAGTCAAGGCTATGGGTTTTCCAGTGGTCATGTATGGATGTGAGAGTTGGACTGTGAAGAAAGATGAGCACCGAAGAATTGATGCTTTTGAACTGTGGTGTTGGAGAAGACTCTTGAGAGTCCCATGGACTGCAAGGAGATCCAACCAGTCCATTCTGAAGGAGATCAGCCCTGAGATTTCTTTGGAAGGAATGATGCTAAAGCTGAAACTCCAGTACTTTGGCCACTTCATGTGAAGAGTTGACTCATTGGAAAAAGCTGGAGGGATTGGGGGCAGGAGGAGAAGGGGACGACCGAGGATGAGACGGCTGGATGGCATCACCAACTCGATGGACATGAATTTGGGTGAACTCTGGGAGTTGATGATGGACAGGGAGACCTGACGTGCTGCAATTCATGGGGTCACAAAGAGTCGAACACAACTGAGTGACTGAACTGAACTGAAATACAAACATCTGCCGGTGATATTATTTAGAACCCATCTTACACCATCCGAGCATAATGTAGGGTCATGTAGACTTCAAGGTTTTATTTCCCTCTGTTCTCAGCTTATATAGTGTTAATTATATAGTGTTATATAGTGTTAATTATATAGTGTTAATCAGCTGCTCAGTTGTGTCTGACTTTGTGACCCCATGGACTACAGCACACCAGGCTTCTGTCCTTCACAGTCCTCCAGAGCTTGCTCAAACTCATGTCCACTGAGTTGGTGACGTTATTCAGTCACCTCATCCTCTGATGTCCCCTTCTCCTACTGCCTTCAATCCTTCCCAGCACCAGGGTCTTTTCCAATGAGTTGGCTGTTTGCATCAGGTGGCCAAAGTATTAGAACTTCAGTTTCAGCATCAGTCTTTCATTGAATGAATATTCAGGGTTGATATCTTTTAGGACTGACTGGTTTGATCTCTGTACTTGTCAAGAGACTCTCAAGAGTCTTCTCCAGCACCAAAGACCAAAGACATCAATTCTTCAGTGTTCAGAATGATGTAGAACAATCAGAATAAGTCTAGTTTCCAATTTTACAAACTAGAAGCTGTCATATGTATTTTTAACAAGGATTTGTTTCAAATTGAGTAAAACAATAATGCCATGTCAGATTTTTCTTGAATGTAACTGGGACTGACACAAATGAACATATACACAAAACTTAAAAAGGGAAGAATAATACACTATAAGTCCCAGAAAATGTTAGGCATGCTTTTGTTTTCCTTAGATGAAAGAAAGGAGCAAGGTTGCACTGTGAATATCTAAGTGAAAGTGTGGCACAAGGAAATCCTTCCAAGATAGGTTGAAATTGGAAAATTTAAGTCTGTGGAGTAAAGGAAGCAAGCTCTGCTCAATAAAATTCAAAATGTCTGTAAGAAAGCATCTGCAGCACTGTTTATAATAACCAGGACACGGAAGCAACCTCGATGTCCATCAGCAGATAAATGGATAAGAAAGCTGTGGTACATATACACAATGGAGTATTACTCAGCCATTAAAAAGAATACATTTGAATCAATTCTAATGAGGTGGATGAAACTGGAGCCTATTATACAAAGTGAAGTAAGCCAGAAAGAAAAACACCAATACAGTATACCAACGTATATATATGGAATTTAGAAAGATGGTAATGATAACCCTTTATGTGAGACAGCAAAAGAGACACAGATATATAGAACATTCTTTTGGACTCTGAGGGAGAGGGAGAGGGTGGGATGACTTGGGAGAATGGCATTGAAACATGTATAATATCATATATGAAACGAATCTCCAGTCTAGGTTCGATGCATGATACTGGATGCTTGGGGCTCATGCACTGAGACGACCCAGAGGGATGGTATGGGGAGGGAGGAGGGAGAGGGGCTCAGGATGGGGAACACGTGTATACCTGTGGCAGATTCATGTTGATATATGGCAAAACCAATAAATACTGTAAAGTAATTAACCTCCAATTAAAATAAATTTATATTAAAAAATCATCTGATTGTTATGAATATCTAAGGCAAAGTTAAATTAGACTGGGGAATTGTGCTACACAGAATCATTGGCCACACATATTAGAGCATTCCAGCACACAACAACATAGCTGGTGGGGATTTAGGATATATAGATAATGAAGAACTCTGTGCATCAGTAAAACAAGATGTTATAATCAAAACCAAAATCACCACCATCCACCTTCAGCAATACAATGATAAAAGTAGTTTAACTTGAGAATAGAGGTCTGAAATAAACAATGTTGAAAAGGCAAGGGTGAAAATAAAACTTGAAATTATAGATTTTCATTGTCTAGGACACAAGTAATATCAAAGACACTGGATCAAAATGGTTTGGTACCACTTTAATCATGTATAAGACTGTACTTCTGATATTTACCCTGTCAGTGATAAAAATACTATTGCTTTAAAAATGCTCCTGCTTTCATGAAGATTTCCTTTTTCCCCTCCAAGAAAAGATCAGACACATTTATTTACACCAAATTTCAAATGATTAAAATGACATTTACCATGAAGTAATTTGTGTCATATTAGGTCAAATATAAATAAAATGAAAAGTTTAAATAAACAGGCTTAGCAAAAAACATTTGATAATTAACTTTTCTTCTCATCAGTAAACTAATTTACTTTTTGTTACGGTAAATGAGGTTTGTGAAGTCACACCCTGTATTATTTACGTTGCACTTAAACACAAGAAAATGTCAATAAATTCTTGAAATTGAGACTGAAAATTTACTTTATGTAAAACAAGGTTAATTACTGTGATTAACACAATTCTTGCAGCTTTGCTTTCTATACTCCTCCTTTTGCCAGTTTCACAAAATAATATACACTCTCCCAACCCGATTTACTACTGGGTCAAGACAAAACTTAGGTATGTTAACTAAAGCCACATAAGATTTCCATATGAATAAAACTATTAGGAGTCAACTCTTTAAGATTGTGCTTCACTGATGTTCTGAACAACTTCTTCTGTTTCCTTTCTTATTTAATGGCCCTACAGAGCTAATGTTCAGGTTCCAAGATATCTGAGACTAATGTGGTTAATATTTTGCAGTTAGCTTTCATTCAAATGACTTAGGGCTTCCCTGGTATCTCAGATGGTAAAGAATCTGCCTGTAATGTGGGAGACCTGGGTTCTATCCCTGAGTCAGGAAAATCCCCTGGAGGAGGGAATGGCAATCCACTCCAGTTTTATTGGCTGGAGAACTCCATGGACAAAGGAACCTGGTTGTCTACAGATCATGGTGTTGCCTTCAGTTCATGGGGTTGTCTACAGTGCATGGGGGCACAAATGAGCAACTAATACACACAGATGACTTAAGTCCACAATCCCAAGTGCTCCTCAGTCAAATTTGATATCTTCAATTGATGTCCACCAACATCTTAAACTCGGTGTGGCTCAAACTTTGTATCATCCCAAATGCACTGCCTCTGCTTTTGAATAATATCTTTTAATAGACTCAGAAACAATAGACTAAGTAAGAAACTTCAATCATGTGGCATTATTTCTTCTTCCTAAGTTCCTATACTTAGTATAGATTTGAGGAGATAAATTCAAGACATTTGATGACACAGTGTTAGTAACTTAGAATGTATTCAATAGATGTTAAGCTGTATCAGTGATAACTGAATGCTTGTAAACTACGTAGAGATTGTTATAATCAGGAAAGCAGACTAAAATGGATAGAAAAAAATGAGAGGGAAATCAAATGACTTCCCTAAGCACATACTTTTTAGAGATGTCTTTATTGAAGTATAGTTGATATAAAATATTATAAAAGCTATAAGTGTATAGCATAATGATTCAGAATATTTAAAGGTTTTATGCCATTTATGGTTATTATAAAACACTGGCTATATCTCCTGTGTTGTAAAATGTATCCTCAGACTTATTTATTTTACACACAATAGTTCATACCTCCTAAAATGCTATCCCTATCTTAGCCCTCCCCCATTCCTTCTCTTTATCTGCTTTGTCTTTGTCCACTTCTTTGACACTCAAGCTAGTTTTATATCTTAGCAATTGCAAATCACGCTGCTACAAATATTGTGGTACATGTATCTTTCGGAATCGCTAGATCATATGTAGTTCTGTGTTTTCCTCTAGAAATGTTATGTTTTCTGGTCTTAAATTTAGGTTTTTAACCATTTAGAACTTATTTTTCTTTATGGTCATTATTCAAGTCCCTCAGTCTTGTCCGACTCTTTGTGACCCCATGGACTGTAGCCTACCATGCTCCTCCATCCACGGGATTTTCTAGGCAAGAGTACTGGATTGGGTTGCCATATCCTTCTCCAGAGGATCTTCCAGAGAATATTATAATTTCATTATTCAACACTAGCTGTTTTCTCTACATTTCCAACACCAGTTTTTGAAGAGAATGCCTTTTCTCCACTGTGTATTCTTCCCTATTTTGTCATAGATTAATTGACTACGGATTCATGGAGTTATTTCCGGGCTCTCTATCTTGTTCTATTGATCTAAATATTTGTTATGGTGCCAGTATAATATAATTTTGATTATTATATCTTTGTATTATAGTTTGAAATCAGGGAGCATGATTCCTCAATCTCTGTTCTTCTTTCTTAAGATTGTTTTGTCCTTCAGAGTTTTCTTTTTTTTTCTTTGCACATATAATTTAAAATTATTTGTCTTAGTTCTGTGAAAAATACTATTGGTGTTTTGAAACATATTGCATTGAATCTGTATATTCCTTAGAGTATTTGACCATTTTAACAATATTAATTCTTTCAATCCATGAACACAGTATGTATTTCTATCTTCCATTTTGCTGCCTTCAGCTTCTTTCATCTGTGTCATAAATGAAGCACTTTTACCTCCTTTATTCCTAGGTATTTTATTCTTTATGGTGCAATGGTAAATGTGAAATTTTCCTTAACTTATCTTTCTGAGAGTTCATTATTAATGGAGAAAACCAACCGAGTTCTGTGTATCAACTTGTTTCTGAGACTTTTTCAAATTCACTCATGAACTCTTGGATTTTTTTTGGTGGCATCTTTAGGGTTTTTTACATGTAGTATTGTGTCATCTGTGAATAGTAATAGTTTTAATTCTTCCTTTCCATACTATATGTTTTTATTCCTTTTCTTTGTATGACTGCTATAATTAGGACTTCCAATACTATGTTGAATGGAAATGAGGAAAGTAGGGATCCATTTCTGATCTTAGAGGAATAATTTCAGCTTTTTCCCATTGTGTGGGCTTGTCATATATGTTCTTTATTATGTTGGGTTATGTATGTTCCTTCAATTCCAAATTTCTGGAGAATTTTTATCATAACTTGATGCTGAATTTTGTCAAAAAAATTTTTCTACATCTAGTGAGGTGATCATATTGTTTTGTTCTTTAGTCTACTAATGTATCATATCCCATGATTGATTTGCAGATGTTGAAAAAATTTCTTTCATTCATGGGGTAAATTCCATTTGATCCTGGTATATGACCCTTTAATATATTGTTGAATTCAGTTTGCCCATGTTGCAATTTTAGCTCATAGGTTTATCAGCAATATCAAACCAGTCAATCCTAAAGGCAATCAATGCTGAATATTCATTGGAAGCACCAATGCTGAAGCTGAAACTCCGATACATTGGCCACCTGATGCAAAGAGCTGACTCATTGGAAAAGACCCTCATGTTGGAAAAAAATGAGGGCAAGAGGAGAAGGGGACATCAGAGGATGAAATGGTTGAATGGCATCACCAATTCAATGGGCATGGGTTTAAGGAAACTTTGCAAGATTGTCAAGAACAGGGAAGCCTGGCATGCTGAAGTCGATGGGTTCACAAAGAGTTGGACATGATTAAGTGACTGACAACAACAACAATGTTCATCAGGGACACTGACCCATAATTTTTATGACATTTTTGGTTTTATTTATTTTTATTAATTAATTTTAATTGGAGACTAACTAAATTACAATATTGTGATGGTTTTTGTCATAGATTGACATGAATCAGCTACAGGTTTCCATGTGTTCCCCAGAGCCAAACCTCCCTTCCATTTCCCTCCCCATCCATCCATCTAGGATGTCCCAGTGCACTAGCTTTGAGTGCTCTGTTTCATGCACTGAACTTGAACTTTACACTTATTTCACATATGGTAATATACATGTTTCAATGCTTTTTTCTCAAATCATCCCACCTTTGCCTTCTCCCACAGAGTCCAAAAATCTGTTCTTTTTTTATCTGTGTTTCTTTTGCTGTCTTGTAATGGTCATCATTACCATCTTTCTAAATTCCATGTATGCTGGATCACGGAAAAAGCAAGAAAGTTCGAGAAAAACATATATTTCTGCTTTATTGACTATGCAAAAGCCTTTGACTATGTGGATCACAATAAGCTGAGGAAAATTCTGAAGGAGATGGGAGTACCAGACCACCTGATCTGCCTCTGGAGAAACCTGTATGCAGGTCAGGAAGCAACAGTTAAAAGTGGACATGGAACAACACACTGGTTCCAGAAAGGAAAAAGAGTACATCAAGGCTGTATATTGTCACCCTGCTTATTCAACTTATATGCAGATTATATCATGAGAACCGCTGGGCTGGAAAAGCACAAGCTGGAATCAAGATTGCCGGGAGAAATATTAATAACCTCAGATATGTAGATGACACCACCCTTATGGCACAAAGTGAAGAGGAACTAAAAAGCCTCTTGATGAAAGTGAAAGAGGAGAGTGAAAAAGTTTGCTTAAAGCTCAACATTCAGAAAACGAAGATCATGGCATCTGGTCCCATCACTTCATGGGAAATAGATGGAGAAACAGTGTCAGACTTTATCTCTTTGGGCTCCAAAATCACTGCAGATGGTGATTGCAGCCATGAAATTAAAAGATGCTTACTCCTTGGAAGAAAAGTTATGACCAACCTAGATAGCATATTGAAAAGCAGAGACATTATTTTGCCAACAAAGGTCTGTTCAGTCAAGGGTATGTTTTTTTCCAGTGGTCTTGTATGGATGTGAGAGTTGGACTGTGAAGAATGCTGAGTGTCAGAGAATTGATGGTTTTGAACTGTGGTGTTGGAGAAGACTCTTGAGAGTCCCTTGGACTGCAAGGAAATCCAACCAGTCCATTCTGAAGGAGATCAGCCCTGGGTGTTCTTTGGAAGGAATGATGCTAAAGCTGAAACTCCAGTATTTTGGCCACCCCATGTGAAGATCTGACTCATTGGAAAAGGCTCTGATGCAGGGAGGGATTGGGGGCAGGAGGAAAAGGGGATGACAGAGGATGAGATGCCTGGATGGCATCACCGACACGATGGACGTGAGTTTGAGTGATCTCTAGGAGATGGTGATGGGCAGGGAGGCCTGATGTGCTACGATTCATAGGGTCGCATAGAGTCGGACACGACTGAGTGACTAAACTGAACTGAATATACTCTATTGGCATTTTTCTTTCTGACTTACTTCACTCAGTATAATAGGCCCCAGTTTCATTCACTTCATTAGAACAGACTCAAATGCATTCTTTTTAATTGAGTGATATTACATTGTGTACATATACCACAACTTTCTTATCCATTCGTCTGGCAATGGACATCTAGGTTGCTTCCATGTCTTCTTAGCTATTGTAAACTGTGCTGTGATGAATATTAAGGTACATGTGTTTCTTTCAATTCTTGGTTCCTCCGTGTGTATGCCCAGCAGTGGCATTGCTGGGTCGTATGGCAGTTCTATTTCCAGTTTTTTAAGGTATCTCCACACTATTCTCCATTGTGGCTTTAACAGTTTGCAATCCAAATATCAGTGTAGGTGAATTCCTTTTTCTCCACACCCTCTCCAGCATTTATTTTTTATAGACTTTTTGAAAGCAGCCATTCTGACCAGTGTGAGATGGTACCTCCGAGTGGTTTTGATTTGCATTTCTCTGATAATGTGTGATGTTGAACATCTTTTCATGTGTTTGGTAGTCATCTGTATGTCTTCTTTAAGGAAACGTCTGTTTAGTTCTTTGGTACGGTTTTTGATTGGGTCGTTTATTTTTCTGGAACTGTCCTGCATGAATTGCTTGTATATTTTTGAGATTAATTCTCAGTTGCTTTGTTTGCTATTATTTTCTACCACTCAGAAGGGTGCTTTTTCACCTTGCTTACAGTTTCCTTCATTGCACAAAAGCACTTAACTTTATTTAGGTCCAGTTTGTTTATTTTTGCCTTTATTTCCATTATTCTGGGAGGTGGGTCATAGAGGATCTTGGTGTGATTTATGTCAGAGAGTGTTCTGCCTATGTTTTCCTCTAGGAATTTTATAGTTTCTGGCCTTATTTTAGATCGTTAATCCATTTTGAGTTTATTTATTTTTATGTATGGAGTTGAGAAGTGTTCTAGTTTCATTATTTTACAGGTAGTTGACCAGTTTTCCCAGCACCACTTGTTAAAGAGGGTCTTTTCTTCATTGTATATTTTTGCCTCCTTTGTCAATGATAAGGTTTCCATAGGTGTGTGGATTTATATCTGGGCTTTCCATTTTGTTCCATTGATCTATATTTCTATCTTTGTGCCAGTACCATATTGTCGTGATCACTGCACTTTTGTACTATAGTCTGAAGTCAGGCAGGTTGATTCCTCCAGTTCCATTCTTCTTCTTGCTTAAGATTGCTTTGGCTCTTGGAGGTTTTCTGTGTTTCCATACAAATTGTGAAATTACTTGTTTCAGTTTTGTGAAAAATATTGTTGGTAGCTTGATAGGGATTGCATTTAATCTATAGATTGCTTTGGGTAGTATCCTCATTTTCGCTATATTGATTCTTCCAATTCATGAATATGATATGTATCTCCATCTATTTCTGTCATTTTGGATTTATTTCATCAGTGTTTTATAGTTTTCCATATATAGGTCTTTTGTTTCCTTAAGTAAATTTATACCTAAATATTTTATTCTTTTCTTTGCAATGGTGAATGGGATTGTTTCCTGAATTTCTTTTTTCTGTTATCCTCATTGTTAGTGTACAGGAGTGCAAAGGATTAATATGTATTAATTTTGTATCCTACAACTTTGCTAAATTCATTGATTAGCTCTGGTAATTTTCTGGTGTTGCCTTTAGGGTTTTCTATGTAGAAGCAAGGTGAAAGAATGCTCAACCTACTGCACAATTGCACTAATCTCACATGCTAGTAAAGTAATGCTCAAAGTTCTCCAAGCCAGGCTTCAGTGATACGTGAACTGTGAACTTCCAGATGTTCAAGCTGGTTTTAGAAAAGGCAAAGAAACCAGAGATCAAATTGCCAACATTTGCTGGATCATCAAAAAAGCAGGAGAGTTCCAGAAAAACATATATTTCTGCTTTATTGACTATGCAAAAGCCTTTGACTATGTGGATCACAATAAACTGTGGAAAATTCTGAAAGAGATGGGAATACCAGACCACCTGATCTGCCTCTGGAAAAACCTATATGCAGGTCAGGAAGCAACAGTTAAAATTGGACATGGAACAACACACTGGTTCCAGAAAGGAAAAAGAGTACATCAAGGCTGTATATTCTCACCCTGATTATTTAACTTCTATGCAGAGTACATCATGGGAACTACTGGGTTGGAAGAAGCACAAGCTGGAATCAAGATTGCCGGGAGAAATATCAATAACTTCAGATATGCAGATGACACCAACTTTATGGCAGAAAGTGAAGAAGAAGTACAGAGCCTCTTGATGAAATTGAAAGTGGAGAGTGAAAAATTTGACTTAAGCTCAACATTCAGAAAACTAAGATCATGGCATCTAGTTCCATCACTTCGTGGCAAATAGATGGGGAAATAGTGACAGAATTTATCATTTGGGGCTCAAAAATCAGATGATGACTGCAGCCATGAAATTAAAAGATGATTGTTCCTTCAAAGAAAAGCTATGACCAACATTGACAGCATATTATAACGCAGAGTCATTACTTAGCCAACAAAGGTCCATCTAGTTGAAGATATGGTTTTTCCAATAGTCATGAATGGATGTGATAGTTGGACTATAAAGAAAGTTGAGCACTGAAAAACGGATGCTCTTAAACTGTGTTGTTGGAGAAGACTCTTGAGAGTCCTTTGGACTGCAAGGAGATCCAACCAGTCCATCATAAAGGATATCAGTCCTGAATATTCATTGAAAGGACTAACACTGAAGCTTAACCTTCAATACTTTGGCCACCTGATGCCTACAACTGACTCATTTGAAAAGACCTTGATGCTGGGAAAGATTGAAAGCAGGAAGATAAGGGAACAATAGGGGATGAGATCACTGATTCAATGAACATGAGTTTAAGTAAACTCCGGGAGTTGGCAATGGACAGTTGTGCTGCAGTCCATGGGGTCACAAAGAATTGGACAAGACTGAGCGACTGAACTGAGTTGAACTGAACTGAATCAAATCTCAGAGGGAAACTTATAGGTGTAAATACCTATATTAAAAATGTTAGATCTCAAATCAATAATCTAAATCTAAATCTTTAGGAAATAGGGAATATTGTACTAAAATCAAAGCTAGAAAGGTAGAGTAAATAATAATAGTAATATAAGTATTAGAGCAGAAAAAATAACATAAAGGCTAGCAAAACAGGAGAAGAGTGAAGCAAACAAGGTTTCAAAATAGAAAGACATGAAGATAACTTCCTCCAATTTGTACATAATAATATAACTACATGTGGAAAACCTTTTGCAAACTACTCACTGAAAAGTTACAGAAGGCCTCATACAACTAAAGCTACATGAAATATCATCATATTACTGACTAGTATAAAAAGGAAAAATGAATTGGGTTAGACTTGTGCTCTTGGGAGGGAGCTGTGAAATGAGTAATGTTCTCTCACCATGGGAACGCCCTTCATTGACTAGAAGATAAGTAATAACAGATAGGGAGCCACAGATACTCAGAGAAGAGTATGGCAGCTGGCTTGCAGCAGGCAGGACAGAGAAAGACCAGCACAGAAAGTCTTTGCCCACATGTTAGACTTCCCAGCCCAAAAAAGGCATCTGCTGGTATGAACAGTGGTTAGGTGCTGAAACAGACTTCAGCAGACAGACCCAGGTAAATAACTTGGTTTGGTGATGTGGAGACACTCAGAAGGGCCTGAAATGTGATTGGGACCAAAACTGAGGGTGTGTGGAGCCCAAGTCCTATGTATAATCCCCATTATTAAGACATAAAGTATGTGTGTGTGTGTTGCGGGGGGGGGGGGGTGGCGCAGTGCAGCTTCCAGCAAAGCATGCCATTCTCTCTGTGCTCATAGCAGGTGCATCATACGACTTGCAGCAGTGCCTGGGGCACATTAGTGGCACATCCACATCAGGTTTTATTGGTGAACAGAGAAGGAATTGGGGCTTGAAATCTAAGCCAATTACCAGGGCAAAGGACAATGGAAGCAGGGTCAAAGGCAATTCCAAAAAATAGCTTATTTTGTGAGCACACACACCAGATGACAGGTGACATCACAGAGTGCATGTATTGGTGGGCAATTTATTGGGAGAAATATACAGTAGCTCCTTTTCCAAAGGGACCACTCCAGTCTTGCCTACCACACAGAGCACCTTAGAACTGGATCTAAGTGCTTTCTCCAACAACTGAGGAGTAGATCCCTTGACAGAGCTGAGATGACTACAGAGCAAAGAGTAGGTCCTGGTTAGAATAATACTAATAACATTCTTCATCAAGGGGATAATAGTCACCCTGAGGAAAGACAGGTCAGACATGCATATGAAAACATCCCTTCCACCAAAAATATTAGACAATGTAAGCTACACATGGACAGTCCCACATAAAAACAGTCCTTCAGTAACACATTACATAATTATTTTCCCTAAATTTATAAAGTGAAGGAATATAAATACAATTAAAAGGAAAGGAATTGTTCCCAATTGAAATTGAAAATTAAATATCCTGAGAGAACAAAGAAACAGATATTTTCAGCCTACCAGACCACAAGTTCAAAACGGTGGTAATAAAAATACTAAAAGAATTAAGAAAGGCTATTATTAGATATGCAGATCAGAAACTAGAAATGATTGATAAGCCAATCAAAACTGGTGAACTTATTTTCTGAGAAGAAAACCAAGCTAAAGGAATCAAATAGAAAACTAAATAATAAGAAGTATGAATAACTGATCATCCAATCAGAACATCATACAGATTAAACAAAACAAAATATAAAGAGCAACATATAAGATTTATGAGATAATACAGAATGTCGATCTACACATAATAGTGAATCCCAGGAGAAGAGAGATAAACCAGGACTGCAAATTCATTATATCTAAAGAAATTATGGCTAAAAACTTTCCAAACCTAGAGAAAGAAACAGATATATGGGAAAAGGAAGCATAAAGCGTCCAAGCAAGATGAACCCAAATATACCTACACCAAGACTTATAATTAACATGACAAAAGTTAATGATATTCACTGGTGCCTCAGTGGTAAAGAGTCCACAATGCCGGATATACTGGGTTCAATCCCTGGTTCAGAAAGATACCCTGGAGAAAGAAATGGAAACCCACTCCAGTCTTATTGCTGGAAAATCCCATGGAGAGAGAAACCAGGAAGGCTATACAGTTCATGGGATCTCAAAAGAGTCAGACATGACTTAGCAATTAAACAACAATAAACAAGGATTCTAAGTCAGCAAGTGAAATAATAAGGAATTAATTACAAAGGCACCCTCTACAGAAACTTTCCAGGCTACAAGGAGTGGCACAACATATTCAAAGTCTTGGAAAGGAAAACCCTACAATCTAGGATACTCTACTTAGCAAGATTATTATTTAGAATATTTGGGGAAATAAAGAAATTTGCAGTATCAAACCTATCCTGAAAGAAATATAGAAAGACCTTATTTAAATAGAAAAGAAGTAAGAATATATAGGAAAGGGAAAATGAAAATAAGACAGTCACATATGTGAAAAGATTATAGGTGACTTAAGTCAGTACAGACTGTAAAAAAAAAAAAAAATTATGGAAGTGACTAAAACTACAATGAACATCAATAGGTTAAACATGAAGATGTGATATGACATCAGAACCATAAAATGTGGGGAAGAGAAGGAAAAAAATATAGATTTTATAGAATGTGTTTGAGTTGACACAACTAAAGTAAGTAGATATAACAATAGGTTAACATTTGAAAATTAAGATAATCATGAATAAAAACATACAATAGATTCTCAAAAAACAAACAAGGAGAAATCAAGCATAATGCAAAAGTAAACTACCAATGCACAAAAGGGAAAAACTGGAAAAAAATTACTTTTAAATGACTAATTTTAATTTTAATGATTTAATTTAAATTAATTAATTTAATTATATATATATGTATATATATATATATATATATATATACACACATATATAAAACCTTAAATTATATTGAGCTTCCCTGGTGGCTCAGAGGTTAAAGCACTTGCCTGCAGGGAGGGAGACCTGGGTTCAATCCCTGGGTCGGGAAGATCCCCTGGAGAAGGAAGTGGCAACCCACTCCAATATTCTTGCCTAGAAAATCCCATGGACGGAGGAGCCTGGTAGGTTACAGTCCATGGGGTCGCAAAGAGTTGGACACGACTGAGCGACTTCACTTCACTATCCTTAAATGGCCATGGAGTAAATGCTCCCGCCAAAAATATAGAGTGTTGAATTGAGTAATAAAAGAGCATGCTATATGGTACATACAAGAGATCTGTTTTAAGGAAAAGAATACAAATAGTTTGAAAGTAAGGGGATGGTAAAAAGATATCACATGCAAAAAGAAATGGAAAAAAAAAAAAGATGGCTAACAAAATATTCATATCAAATAAAATAGACTTTGAAACAAAAGCCATAAAAAGATAAAATACACTATATAATGATAAAAGTGTCAAGTAAAAAAGAGCATTGTTAAAATATATGCATCCAGTACAGGAGCATCTTAATACAGAAAAAAAAAAAAAATGCTTACAGATATAAAGGAAAAAACTCATAGAAATACAATAAAGTAGGAAATTCTAATATCCACCAAAATCAATGTACAGAAATGCCAGACAGAAAATCAATAAGCCAACAGAGATATTAAATGACCTAATTCAATGGTTAGACTTAACTGATATTTTCAGTACATCTTATAATATTTAGTAGTGATCAGTTCCTCCAGCTTTCATTTTTCCAAATTTTTTTATGAGGGATATTATCATTTGAAATAATATTTTGGCATTTTCATTTATTTCTCAAAAGTTTTCAGAAGGTTCACAATCCAGTTTAGTTCAGTCACTCAGTTGTGTCAGGTCTCCCTGTCCATCACCAACTCCTGGAGTTTACTCAAACTCATCTCCATTGTGTTGGTGATGCCATCCAACCATCTCATTCTCTGTCATCCTCTTCTCCTCCTGCCTTCAATCTTTTCCAGCATCAGGGTCTTTTCAAATGACTCAGCTCTTCATGTCAAGTGGCCAAAGTATTGGAGTTTCAGCTTCAGCATCAGTCCTTCCAATGAGCTCCTTTAGAATGGACTGGTTGGATCTCCTTGCAGTCCAAGGGACTCTCAAGAGTCTTCTCCAACACCACAGTTCAAAAGCATCAGTTCTTATGCATTCAGCTTTCTTTATAGTCCAACTCATCCATCCATACTACTGGGAAAAGAAATATGAAAATGTTCACACTTATGTGTCTATAAGTGAGGTTTTCTTTGTATTCATCCTACTTGGGCTTTACAACTTTTTTGAATTAATTAAGATTTTTTAAAATACTATTTATTTATTTATTTATTTATTTACTTTACAATATTTTATTGGTTTTGCCATACATCAACATAAATCCACCATGAATGTACACTTGTTCCCCATCCTGAAACCTCCTCCCACCTTCCTCTCCGTACCATCCCTCTGGGTCATCCCAGTGCACCAGTGCCAAACGTCCTGTATCATGCATCGAACCTGGACTGATTTAAAACTATCAGGCTTCATTTCTCGAATTATTTTTCTACATCATCATTCATTTCTCCCTCTGGATATCTAATTACACTTACAATCATTTATTTAATAGTTTCCAATAGATTTCTAAATTGTTGTTATTCTTAATCCAATTGTATCTGTTCCCCAGATTGAATTATTTCTGTTTATTTCCCATCCAATTCACAGACAATTAGTATTGCCATCTTCAAACTACTCGAGTTATCTTAGGGACATTTTCATATTAACTTGGATATTTTAAATATCTTTTTAAAATTGTTCATTCATTAGCATCATATTTTATGGATATGGTTTCTGCCAGTCCCTTGAACTAGCTGTTTTAAAGTCTTTGTCTGCTAAGTGCAAAATCTATGTGATCGTGAGGCTGATTGCTATTAAGTGATTTGACTTGTTGATGTAAGTGCACGTTTAATTCCTTAAGATACTTCCAAACTCTGTTAGAAAACTATACCATTTAACATGTCCAACAATATTGTATAAAAATTCCAGTTCTTCCACATCTTTTTCAGTATTTTGTGTTTTGTGTATATATATATATATATATATATATATATATATATATATATATATATATAATTTTAGCCCTTTCAATAGTTGTGCAGTGGTGTGTCATCATGATTTTACTTCTCTAAACATCCGCTGGAACATGGCAAAAGCAAGAGAGTTCCAGAAAAACATCTATTTCTGCTTTATTGACTATACCAAAACCTTTGACTGTGTGGATCACAATTAACTGTGGAAAATTCTGAAAGAGATGGGAATACCAGACCACCTGACCTGCCTCTTGAGGAATCTGTATGCAGGTCAGGAAGCAACAGTTTGAACTGGACATGGAACAACAAACTGGTTTCAAATAGGAAAAGGAGTACGTCAAGGCTGTATATTGTCAACCTGCTTATTTAACTTCTATGCGGAGTACATCATGAGAAATGCTGGACTGGAAGAAGCACAAGCTGGAATCAAGATTGCCGGGAGAAACATCAATAAACTCAGATATGTAGACAACACCACCCTTATGGCAGAAAGTGAAGAGGAGCTAAAAAGCCTCTTGATTACAGTGAAGGTGGAGAGTGAAAAATTTGGCTTAAAGCTCAACATTCAGAAAATGAAGATCATGGTATCCAGTCCCATCACTTCATGGGAAATAGATGGGGAAACGATGGAAACAGTGTCAGACTTTATTTTTTGGGCTCCAAAATCACTGCAGATGGTGGTTGCAGCCATGAAATTAAAAGACGCTTACTCCTTGGAAGAAAAATTATGACCAACCTAGATAGCATATTCAAAAGCAGAGACATTATTTTGCTGACTAAGGTCCGTCTAGTCAAGGCTATGGGTTTTCCAGTAGTCATATATGAATGTGAGAGTTGAGCTGTGAAGAAGGCTGAGTGCTGAAGAATTGATGCTTTTGAACTGTGGTGTTGGAGAAGACTCTTGAGAGTCCCTTGAGCTGCAAGGAGATCCAACCAGTCCATTCTGAAGGAGATCAGCCCTGAGATTTCTTTGGAAGGAATGATGCTAAAGCTGAAACTCCAGTACTTTGGCCACCTCATGCAAAGAGTTGACTCGTTGGAAAAGACTCTGATGCTGGGAGGGATTGGGGGCAGGAAGAGAAGGGGACGACAGAGATGCATGGCTGGATGGCATCACTGACGCGATGGACATGAGTCTGAGTGAACTCCAGGAGTTGGTGATGGACAGGGAGGCCTGGCGTGCTGCGATTCATGGGGTTGCAAAGAGTCAGACACAACTGAACGACTGAACTGAACTGAACTGAAAGAAAAATAATTTTCTCCCAGACTTATCTTTCAAATCTCTTAACACTACCTTTTGAAGAGGAGAACTTTTAAATTGAGTGTGATTTAACTTATCACTTTGTTATTTTGTCTATGTTATTTTTGTCATATCTGATAAATGTTTTATATCCCAAAATCGCCGAAGAATTGGTGCTTTTGAACTGTGGTGTTGGAGAAGACTCTTGAGAGTAATTTGGACTGCAAGAAGATCAAACTAGCCAATCCTAGATGAAATCAGTCCTGAATACTCATTGGAAGGACTGATGATGAAGAAGAAACTCCAATACTTTGGCCACCTGATATGAAGAACTGACTCACTGGAAAATACCCTGATTCTGGGAAAGACTGAAGAAGGGAGAAGAAGGGGACAACAGAGGATGAAATGGTTGGATGACATCACTAACTCAATGGACATGAGTTTGAGCAAGTTTGGTGATGGACAGGGAAGCCTGGTGTGCTGTAGTCCACAGGGTTGCAAAGAGCTGGTCACAACTGAGCAACAGAATTGAACTGAACTGAATTGACCTCAAGAACACAAACTTTTTTTCCAGTTTTTTAATGGACATTTCTGAGTTCTGTGTTTTAATTCTGACTTGTGATCCAACTTTTTTTTTAATGTGGTTAAAAATATAGATGGAAGTTATTTTATTTTGGTTTGTTCTGCCACTATCCAATTGATGAAGCAGTTTGTTGAAAACACTATACCATTCCAGCTGAACTGTTGAAAAAGAGTTGTTCATAAGATATTGGTCTCTTTCTGGACTTTGCCATCTGTTATTCTATCTATTGGCTGCTGTACCAGCACCATGTATTCTTGATAATTGCATGTTGTATTATGTCTTGAAAATAAGTAGTGTTAGATATACAACTGTGCTTTTTCAACGTTGTTTTGGCTCGTCTAGGTCTTTTTCATTTTCATATGATTTTCTAAGTCAATTTAAATGATGTCCTAGGTTGCAAGAAGGTGGAGTAGAAGGATGAGCACTCATCTTCTTCTGTGAAAACTCCAAAATTACAACTCGTGGCTAAACAACCATCAACAGGAGAAAGTAGAATCCCACCAAAAAAAGATACCCCATGTCCAAGGCCAAAGAAGAAACCCCAGCAAGATTGTAGGCGGGAAAAATTGCAAATAGAATCAAACCCCGTACCCACCAGAGATGATTGAAAGGCTCAAACGAAACCTTGTGTGCACCAGGAGACCCCACAGAGACTGAGACAGATGTGCCTTTGACTTTGAGTGTCTCCTGTGGAGGTATGGGTCATCATACCCATACCCAGTGGCCTGAAGCAGGGATAGGGGCTCTGGGTGCAGCAGACCTGGGTATGGCATAAGCTCTCTTGGAGTAGATTGCCATTAATCCCACCATAGAGCCACCAGAACTTGCACAGGAGTAGGGAAACAGACTCTTGGAGGGCATAAACAATGCCTTGTGCCTACTAGAACCCAGGAGAAAGGATCAGTGACCATACAAGAGACTGACCCAGACTTGCCCGTGAGTTTCCAGGAGTGTCTGGTGGAGGCATGGATCAGCAATCAGTATCCCTTAGGATCAGAGACACTGAGTGCAGCAGTGCTTACATGGGACCTTTTGAAGGAGGTTGCCATTATCTTCATTACTTTCACCATGATCTCAGGTCAAACAACAGGGACGGAACATAGCCCCTCCCATCAACAGAAAACTGGATTAAAAATTTACTTTAATAGTCTCACCCATCAGAACAAAACTCAGATTCCCCCTCAGTCTGTCTCTTCCATCAAGAAGTTTCTATAAGCCTCTTATCCTTCTCCTTCAGAGGACAGACAGAATGAAAACCCACAATCACAGAAAACTAAACAAAATGGTCACATGGACCACAGCCTTGTCTAACTCAATGAAACTATGAGCCATGCTATGTAGAGCTATCCAAGGTGGAAGGGTCATGATGGAAAGTTTTGACAAAACGTGGTACACTGGAGAAGGAAGTGGCAAACTATTCCAGTATTCTTGCTTTGAGAACCTCATAAACAGTGCAAAAACCAAAAGTATATGACACTGAAAGATGAATTCCATTGGTTGGTAGGTGCCCAATATGCTACTGCAAAACAGTGGAGAAATAACTCAAGGAAGAATGAAGAGAAAGAGGCAAAGCAAAAAAACAAAAACAGTTGTGTATGTGACTGAGGATGGAAGTAAAATCCAACGCTGTAATGAACAATATTGCACAGGAACCTGGAATGTTAGGTCCATGAATCAAGGAAAATTGGAAGAGGTCAAACAGGACATAGTAAGAGTGAACATCGACATTTTAGGAATCAGCAAACTAAGATGGACTGGAGCGGGAGAATTTAACTCAGATGACCATTATATCTACTACTGTGGGCAAGATTCCCTTAGAAGTGGAGTAGCCATAGTCAACAAAAGAGTAAGAAATGCAGTTCAGTTCAGTTCAGTTCAGTTCAGTTCAGTCGCTCAGTCATGTCTGACTCTTTGCAATCCCATGAATTGCAGCACGTCAGGCCTCCCTATCCATCACCATCTCCCGAGTTCAATCAAACTCACATCCATCAAGTCGATGATGCCATACAGCCATCTCATTCTCTGTCATCCACTTTTCCTCCTGCCCTCAATCCCTCCCAGCATCAGAGTCTTTCCAATGAGTCAACTTTTCGCATGACGTGGCCAAAGTACTGGAGTTTCAGCTTTAGTATCATTCCTTCCAAAGAACACCCAGGGCTGATCTCCTTTAGAATGGACTGGATCTCTCTGCAGTCCAAGGGACTCTCAAGAGTCTTCTCCAACACCACAGTTCAAAAGCATCAATTCTTTACACTCAGCTTTCTTCACAATCCAACTCTCGCATCCATACATGGCCACTGGAAAAACCATAGCCTTGACTAGATGGACCTTAGTCGGCAAAGTAATGTCTGCTTTGCAATATGCGATCTAGGTTGATCATAACTTTCCTTCCAAGGAGTAAGCGTCTTTTAATTTCATGGCTGCAATCACCATCTGCAGTGATTTTGGAGCCAAAAAAAATAATAAAGTCTGACACTGTTTCCACTGTTTCTCCATCTGTTTCCCATGAAGTGAGAGGACCAGATGCCATGATCTTCGTTTTCTGAATGTTGAGCTTGAAACCAACTTTTTACTCTCTTCTTTCACTCTCATCAAGAAGCTTTTTAGTTCCTCTTCACTTTCTGCCATAAGGGTGGTGTCATCTGCATATTTGAGGTTATTAATATTTCTCGTGGCAATCTTGATTCCAGCTCGTGCTTCTTCTGGCCCAGTGTTTCTCATGATGTACCCTGCATAGAAGTTAAATAAGCAGGGTGACAATATACAGCCTGACATACTTCTTTTCCTATTTAGAACCAGTGTGTTTTTCCATGTCCAGTTCTACCTGTTGCTTCCTCACGTGCATATAGGTCTCTCAAGAGGCAGGTCAGGTGGTCTGGTATTCCCATCTCTTGAAGAATTTTACAGTTTATTATGTCAGTTCTATTTTTTTTTTTTTAAGGAATTTCTGTACTGTCCTCCATAGTGGCTATATGAATTTACATTCCCACAAACATTGTAAGAAGATTCACTTTTTTCCACATTCTCTTGAGCATAAATTGTAGATTTTTTGATGATGGCCATTCTGATTGATGAGAGGTGGTACTTTATTGTAACTTTATTTGCATTTTTCTAATGATTTTCAAGGGTTTACTAGGTGGCTCAGTGGTGAAGACTCCACCTACAATGCAAGAAACCAGAATTCAATCCCTGTGTCAGGAAGATCCCCTGGAGAAAGAAATGGCAACCCACTTCAGTATTATTTCCTGGAGAATCTCATGGACAGAGGAGGCTGGCAGGCTACAACCCATACGGTCACAAAGAGTCAGACACGACAGAAATGACTTAGCATGCTTCAGTCGTGTTATGATTTTCAATCATATGCCGCTTCTCCAGAATGCAGAAATCTTTTGAGAATCACCAAATACACCTCTAATCATAACCAGTGCTACTCTTCTGAGTATTATAGTCACTTTTAAATTACAATTATAAATCTCCATGAATGCTCAGGTGCTTCAGTTGTGTCCAAATCTTTGTGATCTCATGGACTGTAGCCCATCAGGTTCCTCTATCCATGGGATTTCCTAGGCAAGAATACTCTAGTGGGTTGCCATTTCCTCCTCCAGGGGATCTTCCTGACCCAGGGAATGAACCCAAGTCTTCTGTGACTCCTGAATTGTAGGCAAATTGTTTCCTGCTGAGCCACTACAGAAGCAAATCTCCATAAGCTGATTTTTATTTAAAATGCTTTTCAAACATAAAAATATTTAACTTGGGAATTTGAAAATTATGCTAGTAAGACCTAAAATTCAAAATATTAATATAAAAAATTGAGAAATGGTCTTAGGCTACTTACTAAGACAAGTTGAGTTAATAAAAGTTAATCTTGACATAAATTGAGATGGCAGAAACAAATTCTGTATTTTTTTTAATGAGAAAAATTAAACATTTCTGAACCAGAGCCCTGTAAAGAAAATGCCATATTAGGATTTCAGCAGACTTTATAGTAAAGATAAATTATGTCATCACTGAAAATGTATTCTGGTTAGACTGAATGAGAGATGATGGCTTCACAGTAAAGTAAGAGCTGTCTTCTGAGACTTTTCTTTCATTTAAGTTATCTCTGCAAGATTGTTCTTATCTCATGTGGTCCTATTATCTACACTGTTTTCATTTGGAATTTAATATTGAAACACTGAGGATGAAAAATTGTGAAGCCTTAACTAAACTTCCAAATCTAAATCTGCCTGGATTTTTCCTTTGAATTGAGTA
The DNA here is from genome assembly GCF_023091745.1 of Budorcas taxicolor. NCBI lineage: Eukaryota > Metazoa > Chordata > Mammalia > Artiodactyla > Bovidae > Budorcas > Budorcas taxicolor. The sequence continues at coordinate 2,410,908 of NC_068924.1, read as the reverse complement.
AAATGGTATATAATACCTACCTAGGTGGACCAGGCACAGCAGTCATTTTAGGAATGGATTTCTCTCTCCTTTTCTCTCCATCTGCCTTCCCTGCCCCACAACCTCAGTTACATGCATATATTTCTTACATTAAATATATGTTATAAACTTTTTTCATTTAAGCAAAATTTCTATGTATTAATTATATTAATACATGCATGTAAACAAATTATATTCATGATGAGTAAGAGTGCAGACACGGGAGGCAGACTTTTCAAATTACAGTCTCCAGCAAGTTATTGACAGACACCCACTTTTGGCTCTATAAATGAATTAAACGTTAAAACCCATCTTTGTCTATATATGCATATGTGAAGATGAAATACATGAACATTTGTAAAGTATAGAAAGTGAATTTCCTGGGATAGCATTGCAAATGACCCATCTCTAAAGTCTTGCAATATTGTAATTTTCATTGCATTGATTATGTAAGTTATGCTAGAGAGTAAGACATCATTAAATGTATCAGATCCTAAGCAAGTGCCTAATAAATGTTTGGTTAAAAAAAAAAAAAAAGACAAAAGTGAATAAATACATAAATAAATAAACCCACCTATTTCTTGTTTGGTTAAGCTAGAATAAAAGAGTTGAGTTAAATTACTTCTGACTGTACAGTTACTTATTTCTTAGCTACAGATTGTCACTGGCCAACTACCTTTACAAGGATTGAATTAGATTCTGCTGCAGCTGCTGAATTTCAACAGTCCCTGAAAGGAGTTCAGGGCAGAGAGCAGGAATGAGGTGCTTTGTGTTCTAGGAAAAACCGGCAGAATAGCTATTCATATAGTTAGATATGTTCAGGAGCTACTTTTTTAAGCCCAATTCTTGTATCTCTTCATATCTAGAAAAGTAGTAAAATTCTTCACGGTAATGTCTGCCCTTCATGACTAGCAGGAACCTTCACAAGACTCCCAGAAACCTTTGACAAAAAAAAAAATATATATGTGTTTTATTGCATGTATTCTCCCTTCATCAAAATCACATATATAATGACCTTTCCTCCTACATCTTTGGAGCAGTTTCTCAGAGCTATCTGAAATGCTGTCTCCTGAGCTACAGTCCTCATTTTGCCACAAACTAAACTAACTCTTTATATTCTTCTGAGATCTTGATAATATGCATTTTAGTAGGCAGTGAGATAGTAACATATAGAAATAAACTTAAAGAAAGTTTAAACCCCATGCTCTCTATAATTATGCTAAGTATAAATTATCCAACATTCCAATTAAAAGGTACAAAGCCAGACCTTACTATATACTGTCTATAAGAAATCTACTTAGAATATAAAGATACCAAGAAAGTAAAGTACAGGGATTTAAAAAAAACAGTCAGGGAAAGGAAAATTTCCTTTATCATTCTTGGATCTCATGGTGGTCTAATAATTAAAGTGACATGATGCAGATTAACAAGAGAAAACACACATATACATTTTATTTGCACAGAGAACTCAGATATAAAACCCAAAAAGTGATCAAAATAAAGTGCTTATATATCCCTTAGAAAGTAATAATAATAAATTTGTAAAGAACTGGTAAGATAAGGAAGTTTGGGTAGTAATTTGTAAATAAAAAATAATAATAATAATGAATAAGCAGAGTTTCCTTACACAGCCTGTCTCTGGTGATAGGTTATCTTTCTACCTCTTGGTCAAAGGGGGCTATATTTCATATGGGAGGTTTATTCCCTGCTTTCAGAGGGACAAAAAAGAGGGTCAGAGTATCTGTTTTTCTCACTGACTGCTACTTACACCACTTTAATTGAGAATATGCCACTTTAGAATATTTTGAGACAATATAGCCTGAATCCCATCAATACTATGAAAACAAAGATTTCAAAAACAGAGTTATTATGTTAATAATAGAAAAATTTGGTCACAGAACAAGAAATATAGCCAGTGAAAAGACAGAAACTTCATAAAGGGGTCAATTTATCAAGAAGACATTAATTCTAAATGTGTATTGATCCAAAAACAGAGTTTCAAAATACATGAAGCAAAATTTCATGAGATGAGTACTAATCAAAGCTATAAACATCAATGGAGATTTGAATACTTTCTTCTCCATAATTATTAAACAAGTATACAGAAAAGCAGAAAGAATATTAAAAAAGAAACCTGAAAAACACTATCAACAAAATTGTATATGTTTACACTTAGAGAACTCTACCCCCTAAAAATCACGTTAAATATACTTTCCTTTCAAGTAATGTGGAATATTCATCAAGATAAACCACATTCTGTATCACAAGGCAAACCATAATAAATTTAAATGAATAGAATTTATGCAAATTATGTTCTCTGACTAAGTGAAATTATACTGAAAGAATAAACATAAAACCTGGAAAAATCTCCAAATACTTGAAAAGTAACCAACACAACATTGATTAAAAATAGTCCATGAATTAAAGAAGAGATTATAAGTAAAGCTAAAAAATTCTAAATATTTTAAATATTCTAAATGAAAATAAAAACACAACGTATCAATATTTGTCTGATGCGGCTAAGCAGTGGAAAAATTATAATTTTAAATATGTATTTGGAAAAATATCTTAATGATCTTATCTTCTACTTTAAGAAACTAGGGAGTGAAGAACAATTTAAACAAAAAATAATCAGGAAGAAAAAAAAAAAAAGCATAATTTTTAAAGCCCCAAAGAATGAAATAAAAGCAGTAACAAAACAGCAAACCAATGAAATCATAAGCTCATTCTTTGCAAAGAGTATTCTACTTTAAAATAAATTTTTAAACTCTAATCACACTGACAAAGACAATGAAGAGAGATTCTACAAATGAGAGATACTACAAACATCACTAAAGATCCCACAAGCAAAAAAAAATTAGCATAACATTGTAAGCACTATATACTAATACGACAACAATGAAGGTACTATATACAAATCACTTGCAAGATACAGATTGCCAAATTATACACAGGAAAAAGTATATAACTTAAATAACCTTTTAGCTATTAGACAAATTGGATCTTTGTTTAAAATTATTCCCCCAGTGAAAATTCTAGGCTGAGATGAGTTCATGGTGAATTCTGCCAAACACTTGTTAAAGGAATGATATCAATTTTACACAAATCTTCAAAAATAGTCTCTTCATTTTATTTTATGAGGTCAGAAATATCTTGATATAAAATCCAAACGTTCTACAAGAAAAGAAACCTATACACCAAAATCTCAATCCCTCATTAGCTTAAATGCAAGCAACCTCAAAAAAATTTTAGAAAGTTCAATACAGCAATATATACTAACCCTAACCCAAGTGTGGTTCATCCCAGGATGTGTGGCTGGCTTGACTTTTGAAAAATTGATTAATATAATTCACCATATTAACACACTGAAAAGGAAAAAAGAATGTATATTTATTTCAAAAGATATTAAAGATAATGTGGTAAAATTTATACCCATTCATGATTTTAAAAACAATCAACAAATAAGAAATATAAGGGAACTCCCTCAACCTAATCAAAAGCAGCTATGAAAAATTTACAGCTAATATCATAATTACTTGTTAAAAACTGAATGCTATCTCCCAAGAATGAAAACAGTATGTCTGCTCACACCATTTTTATTACACTTTAAAATAGATAAAATATCTAATTCAATAAATAAACAAAATAGCAAGTAAAGGAGATAAAAGACCTGTATATTGTCACTTAGATATCTTGATTATTTATGAAGGAATTCCTAACATATACACAAGAAAGCAACTAGAACTAACAGATACCTTTAGAGATAAATATACAAAATTCAACTGTGTTTCTATACCTGAACAAAGAATAAATGAAAATTGGAATAAAAAATATTATTTATGCTTGCAAATAGAGTTATGAAACATTTATGAGTGGATGAGAAACTAATCTGGCAAGACATTGAGACATTATTTATTGTTGAAATATTTTAGTCTTCACCAAATATAACCATGATTTTCTAATAGAAAATGTTCAAATATTGGTTGAACATACAAACACATGTCTGGAAACAGGTCTTATCTGTTGATATTCGGGGAATTAGTTCAGCATATTTGCTGGTTATGCTTCACGCATTCTAATCTAACAATAATTTAAAATACATCAGCTACAAGATCAGACTGAATATGGGAAATAAAAACAAATATGCATATTTAGTAAGTCAATCAACCAGGTTGGTGTGGACAGAAACAAATAGAGAATTTCATAGAACACAATTAGTACCAAATTAAAGTAATAATTTAATGGTCAACTATTCTTCGTGTTAGATATTTTATAAAAGAGCTCATCATTTTCCTAAACTGATATTCTCTCTGACACTTAAGTTGCCCCAGTCTTCACAGTAATTTCAGAGTGCTCCAAAGGTAATCATTAGAATGAAGTCAACAGTATAAAATGTTGATTTTCATTAGATGAACTGTGCTACCAAATGCTATGTGTATGAAGAATTGAGTAAAAAGAAGTTAATTCTTTATAAGATATTTGCATGTTTCCCATATACTCTGAACAAATTATAGAGTGCAATAATTTACATTGCCAGCAAACTGAAAGAACATGTCTTATTCTGTAATTTAGGCAACTATAATCTTCAAGTTCTATATGCTGAGAATGTAAATTATATTTAAAATGTGTCCAATGAAGCATGTGGAAAATTCTTAGAGAGATGGGAATACCAGACCACCTTACCTGACTCCTGTGAAGCCTGTACACACTCAAGAAGGGGACATGGAACTGGACATGGAACAATGGACTGGATCCAAATTGAACAAAGAGTACATCAAGGCTGTATATTATCACCCTGCTTATTCAGCATCTATGCAGAGTACATCATGAAAATCCAGGCTGGATGAAGCACAAGTTGGAATCAAGGTTGCCAGAAGAAATATCAATAACCTTAGATATGCAGGTACCACCACCCTTATGGAAGAAAGCAAAGATGAATTAAAGAGCCTCTTGATGAAAGTGAAAGACGAGAGTGAAAAACCTGACTTAAAACTCAGCATCAATAAAATGAAAATCATGGCATCTTGTCTAATGACTTCACGGCAAATAGATGGGGAAACAAGGGAAATAGTGACAAAATTTGTTTTGTTTTGTTTTGTTTTTAGGCTCCAAAATCACTGCAGATGGTGACTGCAGCCATGAAATTAAAAGATGCTTGCTCCTTGGAAGAAAAGCTATGATCAGCCTAGATAGCATATTAAAAAGCAGAGCTGTTACTTGTCTGACAAAGTTTCATATAGTCAAATTTATGGTTTTATCAGTCGTCATGTATGGATGTGAGAGTTGTGCTATAAAGAAAGCTGAGCACCAAAGAATTGATGCTTTCAAACTGTGGTGTTGGAGTAGACTCTTGAGAGTCCCTTGGACTGCAAAGACATCAAACCAGTCAATCCTAAAGGAACTCAATTCTGAATATCCATTGGAAGGATTGATGCTGAAGTTGAAGTTCCAATACTTTGGCCACGTGATGTGAAGAACTGACTCATTGGAAATCACCCTGAGGCTGGGAAAGATTGAAGGCAGGAGGAGAAGGGGATGACAGAGGATGAGATAGATGGATGGCATCACTGACTTGATGCCACGGACATCAAGTTGGGCATGAATTTGAGCAAACTCCGGCAGATGGTGAAGGACAGGGAAGTCTGGCGTGCTGCATTTCATGGAGTTACAGAAAGTCAGTCATGACTAAGCAACTGAATAGCAACAACAACAGTGAAATATATGAAAGCTTCTATTGACAATATTTTTTTTTCAAATTTTGTTACTTCAAAGTACTTACAATAAAAGGCAGGCTATTCATATATGATTGAATAAGTGTATTTTAAATAGTAAAGTCATTATTTTCATTTGTCTGAGTAAATATCTAAGGATATTCTTAAGAGTAATGCTCATTCTAGATTAAATGCTAGAATAAGTATTTAATAATGTTCATTATTAAATGATAAGTGCTCATTCTAGCTTAAAATTTCCTAAGAAGTCTTCTAATTCTATGATATCATTTGACCAATGTTAGTATTCATTCTAACAACCCTCCATCATCTCTTGGAGCTTGTTCAAGCTCATGTCCATTGAGTAGGTAATATCATTAAACTATTTCATTTTCCGTTGGACTTTTCTCCTCCTGCCTCCAATCTTTCCCAGCATCAGGATCTTTTCCAATGAGCCAGCTTTTCTCATCAGATGGACAAAGTATTGGAGCTTCAGCTTCAGTTCTTCCCATGAATACTCAGAGTTCATTTCCTTGAAGATCGGCTGGTTTGATCCTCTTGCTGTCCAAGGGACTGTCAGTAGTCTTCTCCAGCTCCACATTTCTAAGTAATCAATTCTTAGGTGCTAAGCCCTTTTTATTGTCCAGCTCTCACATCCATACATGATTACTGGAAAAACTATAGCTTTGACTATATTGATCTTTGTAGGCAAAGTAATGTCTCTGTTTTTAATTTGCTGTCTGTTTCTCATTGCTTTTCTTCCAAGGGACAGGAATATTTTGAATTTATGGCTGCAGTTACCATCCACAGTGATTCTGGAGCCCAAGAAAAGAAAGTCTGCCACTGTTTCCATTGGTTATCCATCAATTAGCCATGAAGTGATGGGACTAGATGCCATGATCTTCATTTTTTTGAATGTTGAGTTGTAAGCCTGATTTTTCAGTTCCTTCTTTCACTTTCATCAAGAGTCTCTTTAATTACTCTTCATTTTCTGTCATAAGGGTGGTGTCTTTTGCGTATCTGAGGTGATTGTTATTTATTCCATCAATCTTGATTCCAGCATGTGCTTCATCAGGTCCAGTTTTTGCATGATGTGCTCTGCATATAAGTTAAATAAATGGGGTGAAAATATAGTCTTGATGTACTTCTTTCCCAGTTTTGAACCAGTATGTTTTTCCGTGTCTTGTTATAACTGTGCTTCTTAACCTGCATACTGATTTTGCAGGAGGTAGGTAAGATGGCCTAGTATTCCCATCTATTTAGAATTTTCCACAGTTTGTTGTGATATGCACAGTCAAAGGCTTTAGCATAGTCAATAAAGCAGAAGTAGATGGTTTTCTGGAACTCTCTTTTTCAATGATCCAGCGGATGTCAGCAATTTGATCTCTGGTACCGCTAACTTTTCTAAATGCAGCTTGAACATCTGGAAGTTCTCAGTCCAAATACTGTTAAAGCCTACATTGAAAGATTTTGAGAATCACTTTGCTACCATGTGAAATGAGTGCAATTGTATGGTGTTTGAACATTCTGTGGCATTGCCCTTCTTTGGGATTGAAATGAAAACTGACATTTTCCAGTCCTTGCCAACTCCTGAGTTTTCAAAATTTGCTGGCATATTGAGTGCAGCACTTTAACAGCAGCATCTTTTAGGACTTGAAACAGCTAGGCTGGGATTCCATGAGTTCCACTAACTTTGTGTGTAGTGATGCTTCCTAAGGTTCACTTTACTTCACCTTCCAGGATGTCTGGCTCAAGATGAGTGATCACACCATTGTGATTCTCTGGGTCACTAAGATATTTATATATAGTTCTTCTGCATATTCTTGACACTTCTTAATATTTTCTGCTTCTGTTAGGTCCATGTCTTTGTTTGTCCTTTATTGTCCTTTACTATTGTTTCTGTCCTTTATTCTGCCTGTTTTTGCATGAAATGCTCCCTTGGTATCTCTAATTTTCTTGAAGAGATCTCTAGTCTTTCCCATTCTATTGCTTTCCTCTATTTCTTTGCATTGTTCACTTAGGAAGGCTTTCTTATCTCTCTTTGCTATTCCTTGGGCCTCTGTATTCAGATGGGTATATTTTTCCTTTTTTCCTTTGGGTTCACTTCTCTTCTTTTCTCAGCTATTTGTAAGGACTCTCAGACAACCATTTTGCCTTTTTTCATTTCTTTTTCTAGGGCATGATTTTGATCACCACCTCCTGTACAATGTTATGAATCTCTGTTTATAATATTTCAGGCACTCTATCAGATCTAATCCCTTGAATCTATTTGTCACTTCTGCTGTATAATCATAGGGGATTTGATATAGGTCATACTTGAATGCCCTAGTGATTAACCCTGTATTCTTCAATATAAGTCTGAATTTGCCAGTGAAGTGTTTGCGATCTGAGCCATAGTCATCTCCTGGTCTTTTTTTTTTTTTTTTGCAAATTATCTCTTGCCTCCCTTCTTTTGCTTTCTAGTACCCTAGATGAAAGGACATCTTTTCTTAGTGTCAGTTCTAGAAGGTCTTGTAGGTCTTCATATAACCATTCAACTTCAGCTTCTTCAGCATTAATTGTAGTGGCATAGACTCAGATTATTGTTATATTGAATAGTTTGCCTTAGAAATGAACCAAGATCATTCTGTCATTCTTGAGCTTGCACCCAAGTACTGTGTCCAACTCTTTTGTAGGATATGCTTAAAGGCAAAAAATGATAGGGATTAGTATAGTGGGGTGATTGATTGATGCAAATCAGATAAATTCAATAATGTGGGACTTTTTTGCCCTATCCAGTTGTGATAGAGTCTAGGAAGCCAAGCTATATTGCATGAATTTTCAAGTTAGATAAAGACTTGTTATTCTGATTTTATCTTCTAGATTATCTATGACTAGGCAAGTAAGCAACCTCTCAGCCTCAGCTTCTTCATCTATTAAAAGTTGATATTAATTTTGATCTCATATATCTGCATGAGATATATTGACATTGACTTAGACTAGTTCCGTCTATGGGGTCGCACAGAGTCGGACACGACTGAAGCGAATTAGCAGCAGTAGCAGCAGCAGACTAGTTGCAGGGACAGAGCAAATTAGCCACGATGGTGTGTTTAGGCTCTCTCTCCCAAGGCCTCTCCCTTTTACCCCATGTTTTGTAAATAATGATTATATAATATCTGAGATCACTTATAGCACTGAGCATGCACATCACAAGGTACCCACTTGGTCATGGGTTACTTTGTGCCTGTATGAGCTTCACCATGAAAACCCTGGCTGCTGTGCTATCAGGACTACATTGCAGCAGCATTATGATTATGTTTTGTGAGGTTGTGTCATGATTCATTATGTACATTGTTATGCTATGGCTGTTGCATCAGCCAGGAGAGAGTCTGTATTATGAAGCTTGGAGAAGAGATGTGCAGAGTGATAGAGGAATAATAGCAACTTGGACAGAATTGGGGGTTGGGTGGTGCTAGAACTGCAGGACCTGAATGTGCAGTAAAAGAAGGATACTACTTGAGAGAGGGTATGGAGGGGAAGCTATAAGCTTTGGCTTTTACATCAAAGCTCAATTATATGAAAAATGTGAAATCAATGTCGGATTGCTTTTGTTATAGGGAAGTCCAGGAAGAAGTAGAGGGATATAACATTGGTGCTGTTAAGGACACCAGAAAGCTGAGCCTGTGTATTTCTTTTTTTCAGTAGGCAATATAAAGCCACTGAAGTGCCTGAGTAGGAGAGTAACCTGACCACAACTGAGCCTCCAGAAGAAATAACCAAACAGCCACATCCTAAATTACTTTGTGAGACAGAGAGATTAAAAGGTGTATTATATACATGACCTAAAAGTCTTAGTCTCTCAGTGATGTCTGACTCTTTGCTACCTATGGACTGTAACCTGCCAGCCTCTTTTGGCCATGAAATTATCCAGGCAAGAATAGTGGAGTACGTAGCCATTTCTTTCTTCAGAGGATCTTCCTGATTCAGGAATTGAACTCTGGTTTCTAGCATTGAAGGTGGATTATTTATTGTCTGAGCCATCAGGGAAGTATATATGTGATTAACTCCAGCATTTGGGGCTGCCTTAAACCATATAGAGCCAGGATTTTATGCAATTCATTTTTCTGAAAAAATTCTCATCATGCTACATAAGACTAACAAATATGACGTCTTCAAGCAGAAATCTCAAAGAAAAATGTGTAATATGGTATAGACTAGGGAAGACAGTTAATATTTGGACCCATAATTGAAAAAAAAATAGAGATGGAAGTGTTAGAGTTGCAGATAAAATTGAAAGCATATATTCAGACAGATTGAAAGCAGTATTTAGCAGGCTGTTGTAGCCATACTAGGAAACAACACTGACAACTAGGCCAGGCATGCTTTTGGCAGGCAATGACAAGTTGCTCTTTTGGAACACAAATTCAAACAGACAGTGAGAATATGTGGCAGGTCCTGAATGCTGAGAGAAATCTTACAATAGAATCTGTGGACCCATCTGATGCCATGGCATGTCTGTATAGTTAGGAAAGACTTTTTTCTGTAACTCTCCAAAAAAAAAAAAAAAAAAAAAAAGAACAAAAGAATCCACAAGATGCATCGTTTTATTAACTTGGAGGTACATAGGCAGGCTTAGCTTCACCTGCCTGAGACAGTCTTTGACTCATTTCTGTTTCTAGTTTGGCATTTCCTTTACTTCATTATCTCTTTTTCCATACCTTAGTCTAACCGCCTACCCAAAGAGACCAAGCAACCATCCTGTAAAATATTTTGCAGATTTTACTTAGGAAAGAGAGCAAAAATAGGTGCCAATAAAGGCTTATATTTTATTTTCTTCTGTCTTTCATTGATCCTTATTTTACAGTTAGCCCTACACAGTAAAAAGTATTCTATGCTCTAGGAAAATTGTGTGATATAGATCATAGCTTCAAGTTCATAAAGATATATTGGTAAGTACAAATTTTTAAAGATATGTTAGTAAGTTGCATTAAAAATGGGGAAAAAAAAAGCATGATGATACATTGAAACACTTCTCTTATCTAATAGAGATAGGTCAATAGATTCACTGATCAGTTGATAGATACAGATACAGGCATAGATATAGATATTGATATGAATATAGATACAGATATAGATCTTATTGGTCTTAAATACGTTTTAAGTTTCTTAAACTCTTCATTGTACATTTTCTAAAATGTTGAAATAGATTATGGATCTCTTCTTTTCTTTTCTAACACAACTTCAGGATTTAAAGATAATATAAGTTTTAAAGAGATGAATTAAATCAACGGTCAAACTTCAAGAACAAAGAGAATGTTTGCTCTACTTTTCATTTACCTTCCTTAGTCTCTCTGAGATGTATTTAGTAAAGAGTCTAAGATGAAATTTTCTGATGTTGGTCATTTTGACTGGTGTGAGGTCATATTGTAGTTTTATAGTTGTAAATCCAAGTCATCGTAGTTTTGACTTGCATTTCTAATAAATTGGTGATATTGCACATCTTTTCATGTACTTTTTGGCCTCTGTACATCTTCTTTGGGAAAATGTCTATATAGTTCTTCTGCCCATTGTTGGATTAAGTTGTTTGTTTGATGAGGTTAACCTTCATGCATTTGTAGATTAGGAGACTAATCCTTTGTCTGTCATATAATTTGCAAATATTTTCTTCAAGTCTATGGGTTGACTTTTTGTTTTCTTTATTGCTTCCTATGCTAGGCAAAAACTTTTGAGTTTAAGTAGGTCCCATTTGATTATTTTTATTAGTCTGAGAGATGGGTCAAAAAAGATATTGCTGTGATTTATGTCAGAAAGTATTCTGCCTATGTTTTCCTTTAAGAGTTTTACAGTGTCTGGCCTTGCATTTAGGTCTTTAACCCATTTTACATGGTGTCAAAGAATCAGTTATTTTCATTTTTTAACATGTAACCGTCCAGTTTTCCCAGCACCATTTATTAAAGACACTGTATTTTCAATATTTTGTAGTCATGCCTCTTTTGTCATAGATTATTTGACCATAGGTGCATGGGGTTTTTTCTGGGTTTTCTATCCAGTTCCACTGATCTGTATTTCTATTTATGTGCAGGACAATATTGCTTTGATGACTATAACTTTAGTTATAGTCTGAAATTAGGGAGCCTAATTCTTCCAGCTCCATTTTCCCTTCTCAAGATTGCTATTTGTGGTCTTTTGTGTTTCCATACAAATTAATATATATTTTTGGTTCTGTTAAAAATTATATAGGTAATTTGATAGGTGTTATATTGAATCTTAGATTGCCTTGGGTAATATAGTCATTTTGACAATGTTGATTCTTCCAATCCACAAACGAAATGGTTATCATCAAAAAATTAACAAATAAAAATGTGGGAGAGTGGTGTGGAGAAAAGGGGCTCCTCCTACACTGTTGGTGGGAATGTAAATTGATACAGCCACTATGGATAACAGTATGAACCTTCCTTAAAAAATAAGGAAGTGGTGGTACATATACACAATGGAATATTATTCAGCTATAAAAAGGAATGCATTTGAGTCCATTCTAATGAGGTGAATGAAACTGGAGCCTATTATACGGAAGTGAAGTAAGTCAGAAAGATAAACACCAACACCGTATATCAATGCATATATATGGAATTTAGAAAGATGATAATGACAATCCTATATGCAAGGCAATCCTATATGCAAGGCAGCAAAAGAGACACAGAGGTAAAGAAAAGACTTTTGGATTCTGTGGGAGAAGGCAAGAGTGGGATGATTTGAGAGGGCAAAGTATATTATCATATGTAAAATAGATGACCAGTGCAATTTTGATGTATGAAGTAAGGCACTCAAATCTGGAGCTCTGGGAGAACCAAGAAGATGGGGTAGGAGGAAGGTGGATGAGGGGGTACAGGCTGGTGCCGGGGGGGGGGGGGGGCACCTGCATCCAAGGCTAATTTATGTAAATGTATGGCAAAAAAAATCACAATATTGTATAGTAATTATCTTCCAATTGAAATAACCAATTAATATTACAAAAATAAAAAGACAAATAAAAATAAAACTACCATATGACCCTGTAATCCCACACCTGGACATATGCCCAGATAAAATCATGCCCCAAAACGATACCTGCACCTCAATGTTTATGGCAGCCCCATTTACTATAGCCAAGACAAAGAAGCAACCTAAATATCCATCAACAGAGGAATGGATAAAGAGGATGCAGTACATATGCATAGCCATTAAAAAAGAATGAAATAATGTCATTTGCAGCAAGATGGTAGGATGCAGAGGTTATCATCCTGAATGAAGTAAGTCAGAGAAGCATAGCAAAAGCACTGCTGTATGAGGAAAAATATTGTATGACATTGCTGATGTGTAGAATCTAAAAAATAATGACACAAATGAATTTATTTACAAAATGGAAAGGATTCCCTAGTAGCTCAGCTGATAAAGAATCTGCCTGCAATGCAGGAAACCTGGGCTCAATCCTTGAGTTGAAAAAATCCCCTGGAGAAGGGAATGGATACCCACTCCAGTATTCTGGCCCAGAGAATTCCATTGACTGTAGACTCCATGGGCTCACAATGAGTTTTACACAACTGAGTGATTTTTCACTCACAAAATGGAAAGAGACTCAGATTTAGAGAATCAACATTGTTACTAGGGAAAATAATGGCAGAAGGGATAATTAGGGAGTTTGGAATGGACAAGTATATACTGCTCTATTTAAAATGGATAACCAACAAGAATCTATTTTATAGCACAGAGAACTCTGCTCAATATTATGTAGAAGCCTGAATAGGAGGAATTTTGAGGGAGAATGGATACATATATATCTTTGCTGTTCACCTGAAACTATCAAAACATTGCTAATTAGTTATATTCCAATATAAATAAAAAGTTTAAATAAAAAAAAATCTAAGAAGGGAAAATAGTCTTTCTTAGATGCTGACACTCTTGTGACACTTAAGTACATGTCAAAGCTACATGACTTTGAAAAAGTTATCCATCTATCTATCTAAACATCAGTTCTTTCATCTATGAAATGAAGGCAATATTATTTACTTTAAATAGTTTTCTGAGGATTAAATGAGATAATTACTATTTCCCTAATTATTTTTTCTTTCTTCCCTTGTTTATGAGAAATTGCACTTTGTTAATAAGTTGCTATTTTATGTTTAAAAATTAATTATTTATCTTTTTTTATATTTATTACAAATTTCCCCAGAAGAATATTCTTGGACTATTTTCTGAAACAGATATATAGCAGTACCAAGCTAAAGCATAGCTAGGCTTCTCAGTAGCTAAAGAAGTTTCAGAGGACCATCTTTCCACAGAAAGGTGGAAGATTGAGAAATAATAGCACAAAATGTTATTCACTAATCAGAAGAGAGTCCTTCTTAGTCTTACTTATGTCAACATACAGGCAAAATTATTTTATTCTTGAAAATTTCCTTCATTTTCCTTTGCTCTGAATTCCTACTTTATAACATTAATGTGTAATAATTTCAAATGTGCCACAGAAAGCTTTTAATATTGGCTCCAGTTCTTCCTTACATTATGTATCAGTGATTATTCAATTCAATTACGTATGCAAATATACCACCTCCTACCAGATAGATAGTAAATTCTTTAAGGATGAAAACTTATATTTATTAATTAGTAAGTCAATATGTAAATAAAGTAGATCTAACTGGAAAATAGTTATACCACAGGAGCTCTCCCATAGGAGTGATATTTCTTAGCCACATGTCAGGTTCACAAACTTTGGGGTCAAGCAAAAGAAGTAGAAGCCCATGGAGAGCTTGGCTTTGAAGTCAATGGTGTATGATCACAGTAATTCCACAAGACTGAGGAAAAGAAAAACTCCCATTCTTGGAGGATCCACACAGGGTTTTGTGTGTACCAGGACCCAGGGAGAAAAAAGTGATAAACTTATAAGGTACTGAGCCAGACTTACCTATTAGTATTAGACAGCCTCTTGAAGAGACAGACCATACCTTACTGTGAAGATGAGGACATAGGTGGTGGTAATTCTGGGAAATACTCAGCTACATGAGCCCTGTTAGAGGCTGCCATTTCCTCACCAAGATCTGGCCTCATCCAAAAGCCTGTAGGTTCCAGTTCTGGGATGCTTTGAGCCTAAAAATCAACAGGATCACAACAGAACCCCATCATCAGACAAGCTGCTTAAAGTCTTCCTGAGCATACAGTGGCCTAATAAACACATGACCTGATACAACTCTCCCCAAAGGAAAGATAAAGTTCTACCTACCAGAGGGCAGGAACCTACCAGCTTCCCACTAGGAAGCCTAACCAAGTCTCTTAGACGTGCTCAACCACCAATAAGAAGAAAACACAAGCAAGAACTGCAACATTGCAGCCTGTGGAACAGCATCTGCAATTTCAGAACGTGAGGCAAAATGAGACAGAAGAGGAATAGGCTCCAGATGAAGGAACGAGGAAACTCCAGAAGAAAAGCTAAGTGGAGATAAGCAATCTACCTGAAAAAGAGTTCAGAGTAATAATAATAAAAATGATCAATGTATGCCTGTTAAGTCACTTCAATCATGTCCAACTCCTTGTGACCCTATGGGCTGTAGTCCTCCAGACTGGAGTGAGTTGCCATGCCCTTCTCCAGGGTATCTTCCCAACCCAGTGATTGCATCTGCATCTCTTATGTCTCCTGCATTGGCAAATGGGTTCCTTATCACCAGTGCTACTGGGGAGAAGCCCCAATATCTAAGAAAAAGAAAGGAGGCACAGATTGAGATATACAAAAATGTTTACCAAATAACTAAAAAACAAACAGAGGTGAATAATACAATAATTAAAATGAAAAATATACTATAAAGAATCAATAGCAGATTAAATGAGGCAGAAGAATGAATAAGTGAGGTGGAAGAAAGAATGATGGAAATCACTGCCATTAAACAAAATAAAGAAAAAGATGAAAAGAAATGGTTAGAGCTGGATCATCGAAAAAGCAAGAGAGTTCCAGAAAAGAAAAAAATTATTTCTGTTTTTTTTAACTATGCCAAAGCCTTTGACTGTGTGGATCACAATCAACTGTGGAAAATTCTGAAAGAGATGGGAATACCAGGTCACCAGACCTGCCTCTTGAGAAACTTCTATGTAGGTCAGGAAGCAACAGTTAGAACTGGAAATGGAACAACAGACTGGTTACAGATAGGAAAAGGAGTATGTCAAGGCTGTATATTGTCACCCTGCTTATTTAACTTATATGCAGAGTGCATCATGAGAAAAGCTGGGCTGAATGAAGCACAAGCTGGAATCAAGACTGCTAGGAGAAATATCAATAACCTCAGATATACAGATGACACCACACTTATGGAAGAAAGTGAAGAAGAAATAAAGAGCCTCTTGATGAAAGTGAAAGAGGAGAGTGAAAAAGTTGTCTTAAAGCTCAACATTCAGAAAACTAAGATCATGACATCTGGTCCCATCACTTCATGACAAATAGATGGGGAATCAGTGGCTGACTTTATTTTTTGGGGCTCCAAAATCACTACAGATGGTGATTGCAGCCATGAAAGCAAGATGCTTACTCCTTGGAAGGGAAGTTATGACCAACTCAGACAGCATATTAAAAAGCAGAGACATTACATTGCCAACAAAGGTTCATCAAGTCAAAGCTATGATTTTTCCAGCAGTCATGTATGGATGTGAGAGTTGGACTGTGAAGAAAGCTGAATGCAGAATAATTGATGCTTTTTAACTGTGGTGTTAGAGAAGACTCTTGAGAGTCCCTTGGACTGCAAGGAGATCCAACCAGTCCATCCTAAAGGAGATCAGTCCTGGGTGTTCACTGGAAGGACTGATGTTGAAGTTGAAACTCCAATACTTTGGTCACTTTATGTGAAGAGCTGACTCATTTGAAAAGACCCGATTCTGGGAAAGATTGAGGGCAGGAGGAGAAGGAGACGACAGAGGATGAAATGGTTGTATGGTTTCATCGACTCAATGTGCATGAGTTTAGGTAGGCTCCAGGAGTTAGTGATGGACAGGGAGGCCTGGCGTGCTCTTGTCCATGAGGTCACAAAGAGTCAGACATGACTGAGAGACTGAACTGAACTGAAGTGAACTGAACAGCCTAAAAGATATCTGAGACAACATTAAATGCACTAACATTTTCATTATAGTGTTCACAGAAGAAGAGGTAAATATATATATATATATATATATATATATATATATATATTTTTTTTTTTTTTCTCAAAGAAAATTTTCAGAGAAATAATAGCTGAAACCTTTCCAAACATGGTTAAGGAAATGGTCACTCAAATCCAAGAAGCACAGAGTCCCAGGCCAAGGAGGTCTTGACAGATAGTAATCAAACTGACAGAAATTAAAGACAAAGAAAAAATATTAAATGCAACAAGAGAAAAGCAGTGAAGAGCATGCAAGGGAATCCCCATAAGGCTATCCGTTGATTTATCAGCAGAAACTCTGCAGACCAAAAGGGAGTGGCATGATGTATTTAAAGTGACAAAAGGGAAAAACTTAAAACCAAGAATACTCTACCCAGCTAGGCTACCATTCAAATTAAACAGATAAATAAAAAGTGCTACAATCAAGCAAAGGCTAAGAGAATCCAGCACCATCAGACCAACTTTACAAAAAATGCTAAAGGATCTTTTCTTATCATAAAAAAAAAAAAGAGAGAGACCACAAAAGAAATTTAAAAGTTACAAATGAAAAAGTTCACCACCAAAGGAAGATATACAATAAATAAAGAAAATCATCTGCACACAAATATGATATCAAAACTAGTGATTTTTAGAAAAAGAAAGCATAAAAGCAGGATATTGGAATGGATTTTAAGATCAGCCTATCACACCTGTGTCAATGCCTTCAAGAAAATGTAGAAGTAAAGAAACAAAAAAAAAAAAAAGATTGGCAACTTAAAAAAATCTAATGTATATGTAGACTGATATGTCAAAGTGTCATGCTAACTGCAAACTGAAAATCTACAATAGATACACACATAGACAGAAGAAAGAAAGAAAGAAAGAAAGAAAGAAACCTAGGCATGACACAAGTTAGTCACTTAATTACAAAAGAGCAAATGATGAAAAAGAAAAAAAAAAATCTAAAACAACTAAGTAGCCAGTCCCTTTTCTAGGGGAATCATCCACACCCAAGTATTGAACCCATGTCTCAAGCATTGTGGGCAGATTTTTTTTTTTTTTTTTTTCTGTCTGAGCCACCAGGGAAGCCCAGTAAGAAAATACATATTAATAACTATCTTAAATATAAACAGATTAAATGTTCCAACAACAGACATAAGACAGGTTGAAAGGATGCAAAAACAATACTTGTATATATGTATTCACAAGAGATCCATTTCAAATCTAGAACACATACAAGCTAAAAGTGAGGAGATTAAAAAAGATGTATTCCATGGAAATGGAAATGAAGACAAATCTGGCCTAGCAATACTAATATCAGACAAAATACAGTTTAAAATAAAGACTGTTACAAGAGACAAGGAAGGACTTTACATAATTCCAAGAGTTCATTGCTGGAAAAAGATAACAATTCTAAATATGCATACATCATAAGGACACTTCAATATATAAGGTAAATGCTAATAGCCATAAGAAATCGACAGTAACATAATAATAGTGGAGGACTGTAATATCCCACTTTCATCAATGGACAGATCATCCAGACAGAATATAAATAAGAAAACAGAGATCTTGAATGACATATTAGGCCAGATCGACTTAACTGATATTTTTAGAGCATCCAGTCAAAAACATGAGAATACACATTCTTCTCAAGTGAACGTGGAGCATATTCCAAGATTGATCCTATGCTGAGCCACAAAGCCAGGGTAGGTAAATTTAAGAAAAATTAAATCATATCAAGCATCTTTTTCAATCACAATGCTGCTGCTTCTAAGTCACTTCAGTTGTGTCCGACTCTGTGCGACCCCAGAGACGGCAGCCTACAAGACTCCCCCATCCCTGGGATTCTCCAGGCAAGAACACTGGAGTGGGTTGCCATTTCCTTCTCCAATGCATGAAAGTGAAAAGTGAAAGTGACTTGGTTGACTGTTTGCAACACCATGGACTGCAGCCTACCAGGCTCTTCCTCCATCCACAGGATTTTCCATGCAAGAGTACTGGAGTGGGTAGCCATTGCCTTCTCCAACCACAATGCTAGAGGATTAGAAATCAGCTATAAGAAAATAGAAACTATTAAAAAAGCACACACACACAAATAAATGTAGACTAAACAATATGCTATGCACAACCAATGAATCAGCAAATAAATCAAAGACAAAATCAAGAATGACCTAGACACAAATAAGAAACAATGTATGAGAATCCAAAACCTATGGGTCACACAGCAAAAGCAGCTCTAAGATAAAAGTTCACAGCAAAAAAAATCATATCTTAGAAACAAGAAAATTTGCAAGTAAACAACCTAAACTTCCACTGAAATGAACTAGCAAAAGAGAAACAAAAAAGCCCAAAAATAGTAGAGAGAAAAAAATCACAAAGATCAAAAGAGAAATGAATGAAATAGAAAGGAAGAAAACAACAAACAACATTAAATAAATTAAAAGTTATTTTTTTTTAAATAAGCAAATTTGAGAAACCTTTAGTGATACTCATGAATAAAAATGAAGAGGACTCAAATCAATAAAATTAGAGATGAAACAGGAGAGTTTACAATGGACACCACAGAAATACAATGGGTCATAAGACTACTACATGCAACTATATGCCAACAAAATGGACGACTGAGAAAAAAAATGGACAAATTCTTAAAATGTATAACCTTCCAAGACTGAACCAAGAAGAAATAGAAAATATGAACAGAACAATCACAAGTTCGTGGAAATTGAAACTGTGATTAAACGACTTCTAACAAAAGTCCACGAGGACCAGATACCTTCACAGGTGAACACTATCAAACATTTGGAGAAGAGATAACATCTATCCTGAAATTATTCCAACAATTTCAGAGGAAGGAACACTCCCATACTCATTCTATGAAGCCACCATCACCCTGATACCAAAGTCAGACAAAGATATCACAAAAGAAGAAAACTACAGGACAATGTCACTGATGAACAGACATCAAAAATTCTCAATAAGATACTAGCAACGGTGTCACACTTTATTTTGGGGGGCTCCAAAATCACTGCAGATGGCAACTGCAGCCATGAAATTAAAAGATGCCAACTCCGTGGAAGAAAAGTTATGACCAACCTAGATAGTATATTAAAAAGCAGAGACATTAGTTTTCCAACTAAGGTCCGTCTAGTCATGGTTTTTCCTGTGGTCATGTATGGATGTGAGAGTTGGAATATGAAGAAGGCTGAGCACCGAAGAATTGATGCTTTTGAACTGTGGTGTTGGAGAAGACTCTTGAGAGTCCCTTGGACTGCAAGGAGATCCAACCAGTCCATTCTGAAGGAGATCAGCCCTGGGATTTCTTTGGAAAGAATGATGCTAAAGCTGAAACTCCAGTACTTTGTCCACCTCATGTGAAGAGTTGACTCATTGGAAAAGACTCTGATGCTGGGAGGGATTGGGGGCAGGAGGAGAAGGGGACGACCGAGGATGGGATGTCTGGATGGCATCACTGACTCGATGGACGTGAATCTGAGTGAACTCCGGGAGTTGTTGATGGACAGGGAGGCCTGGCGTGCTGAGCTTCATGGGGTAGCAAAGAGTCGGACATGACTGAGCGAGTGAACTGAACTGTATCTGAATCCAACAATACATCAAGATCATACAGCATGATTAATTAGGATTTAGCCCAGAATGAAAGTAGCTTTTAATATTCACAAATAAATCAATGTGATAAACCACATCAACAAGCTGAAGAACAAATACCTTATGATCATCCAAATTGATTCAGAAAAAGGTTTTAATGAAATTCAAAACCAATTTATGGTAAAAACTATCAAATAAAATGACATAGAGGAACATATTTCACTAAATAAAGGTCATATATAACATACATACAGATAAGACTGGAAATATATGTTAGAGAACAATCCCATTTACCATCACATTAACAAGAATACAACACATAGGAATAAACCAACCTAAGGAGACAAGAGACCTGGACTCTGAAAACTATGATATTGATGAAAGAAATCAAAGATGACACAAACATAGGGAAAGAAATACTGTATTCTCAGACTGGCAAGTTCAATATTGTCAAAATGACTGTACAATCCAAATCAATCTACAGATTCAATTCAATCCCTATCAAATTACCAATAACATGTCTTCACAAAACTCAAACAAAAAATCTTAAAATTTGTATGATGACACAAAAGACCATGAATAGCCAAAACAATCTTAAGAAAGAAAAACGGAATTGGAGGATTCAGGATCCCTAATTTGAGGCTATACTACAGAACTATACTAATCAAAACAGTATAGTACTGGCACAAAAACAGAAATATAATCAATGGAAGAGGATAGGACACCCAGAAATAAGCCATGCACCATTTTCAATTAATCTATTATAAAGTAGGCAAAACAGTACAATGGAGGAAAGATAGTCTCTTCAATAAATTATGCTGGAAAAATTGGACATCTGCATGTAAAAAAATAATGATAATAATAAAATGTTAATACATTCTGCAACACTATACACACACACACACACACAAAACTCAGAATGGGTTAAAGAGCTAAATGTAAGACTGTATACCATGAAACTATCAGAGGAAAACATAGGCACAGCCTGACATAAATTGAAGTAAATCTTTTTGGTCTTCTCTGATGGCTCAGCTGGTAAAGAATCCGCCTGTAATGCAGAAGACACAGGAGATGCAGTTTCAATTTCTGGGTCAGGGATAGCCACTGGAGGAGGAAATAACAACCCACTCTAGTATTCTTGCCTAAAACATCCCATGTACCAAGGAGCCTGGCAGGCTACCTTCCAAAAGGTCACAGAGAGTCAGATATGACTGAATGACCACACATGCACAAACAAGTCTTATATCCTCCTCCTAGAGTAATAGAAATGAGCAGAAGTAAATAAATGGGACCTAATTAAACTCAAAAGATTTTGCACAGCAAAGGAATCCATAAACAGAATGAAAAGACGACTCACAGAATGAAAGAAAATATTTGCAAATGATATAACTGATAAGGGATTTGTCTCCAAAATTTGCAAACATCTCATATGTCCAATGTTTTTATATATGTATGTGTGTTATATTTGTGCTATATACGTGTGCTATCTAATCTATCTATATATAACCCTAATAAAAAAGATGGGCAGAAATCCTAAATAGATAATTTTTAAAGAACTGTAGATTGCCAAGAGGTACCTGAAAAGATGCTCAACATAATTAGTTACTAAAGACATGCAAATCAAAACTACGGTGGAATATTCTCACACAGTAATCAGAATGGCCATTACCAAATAAATCTGCAAAACAGTAAATGCTGAAGATGGTGTAAGAAAATCATCCTATACTGTTGGCGGGAAGATGAATGAGAACAGTTACTATAGAGAACAGTATGGAGATTCTTTAAAAGCTAAAAATAGAGTTACCACATGATCCAGAAATCTCACTTCTGGGTATGTACCTGTTGAGAAACATGATTCAAAAATATGCTTTCACCCCAGTGTTCATTGCAGCACTGTTAAAATTAGCTAAGATATGGAAACAACTTAAATGTCCATCAACAGAGGAATGGATAAAGTGATGTAGTACATATATACAATGGAATGTTAACCAGTCATTTAAAATAAAGAAATCACCCCATTTACAGTGACATAGTTGAACACAGAATTGTCATACTGAATGAAGTCTATTCAGTTCAGTTCAGTTCAGTTCAGTTGCTCAGTTGTGTCTGACTCTTTGTGACCCCATGAATCGCAGCACGCCAGGCCTCCCTGTGCATCACCAACTCCCAGAGTTCAATCAGACTCACGTCCATCGAGTCAGTGATGCCATCCAGCCATCTCATCCTCTGTTGTCCCCTTCTCCTCCTGCCCCCAATCCCTCCCAGCATCAGTCTTTTCCAATGAATCAACTCTTCACATGAGGTGGCCAAAGTACTGGAGTTTCAGCTTTAGTATCATTCCTTCCGAAGAAATCCCAGGGCTGATCTCCTTCAGAATGGACTGATTGTATCTCCCAGAGAAAGACAAATATACAATTTCACTTATACATTCATGCTAAGACAGCTCAGTCATGTCCGACTCTTTGTGGCCCTATGTACTATAGCCTGTCAGGTCCTCTGTCCATGGGATTCTTCAGGCAAGAATACTGAGTGGGTTGCTGTGCCCTCCTCCAGGGGATTTTCCTGACCTAAGGATCAAACCTGTGTCTCTTGTATCTCCTGAATTGATAGGTGGGTCCTTTACCATTAGAACCACCTGGGAAGCCACATTATCACTTATATGTGGACTCTGAAAATAATGATATAAATCAACTTATTTACAAAACAGAAACAGATTCACAAACAGAGAATGAATTCACGGTTACATAGCATAAGTGTGGGGGAGACAAATAGATTGGGAGTTTTGTATTTACATGTACACACTGCTGTATTTAAAACAGGTAACCAGCAAGGACCTACTGCATAACACAGAGAAATCTGCTAAATACTTTGTAATAACCTACCTAAATGAAAAAAAAAAATTTGATAAAGAAAAGACACATGTAATTGTATAGCTGAATCACTTTTGCTGTACACATGAAACACAAAACTGTTTAATTAACCAAATTCCAATGTAAATCTTTTTTTTTTTTTAAGAAAGATTGATTAACACTCTGTTGATCAAATATACTGAGGACTGGGAATTGACTATTGCATTTAGCAAAGTGCAAGTTATTCTTTACTTACAGAATAGAAGATTCTGTAGAAGAATGTGCATGAAGACATGATTAAGCAAGCTCAAAAGTGAATGGAAGGAGAAAAAAATGCAGTACAGTCAATGCTCTCAAGGTGTTTTGCTGTATATAACACCGCATGATGTCATTAGTAAAAACTTCCCTCGTTTTATGGTGGGATTGAGATGTCACCAAATCAGCTACCCTTACTGATACAGGTTTCTTTTACTTCTGAAAAGGACAGATGTTATAGAGAATTCAGTGGCAATTCATTTTGAGAACTCTTGGAAGACAGAATAAATAATTCCAATAAAATTTGAGAAATATGCTTTTTTTTTTTTTAAAGAAACTACAATACTTTACCACCTGATGTGATGAGCTGACTCATTTGAAAAGATCCTGATGATGGGAAAGATTGAGGCAGGCGGAGAATGATAGAACAGAAGATGAGATGGTTGGATGGCATCACCGACTGAATGGACATGAGTTTGAGTAAACACTGGTAGTTGGCAATGGACAGGGAGGCCTGGCGTGCTGCAGTCCATTAGTATAAAGAAGATGTTTTCTCCCCAAAACTCAAAGTTTTACACTATCCACGTTTCTTTTTAACTAGAAAATGTGGAATGGATACCACACCTACTAAAGATCTGAGAAGTTCTTTGGTTATAGTCTTGAGTTAAATGGCAAGGACAGAGGTGATCATGTACAAACACAGTGCATGGTTAAAAACACAATCACTGGGATTCTAAAAATAATAATGAGCCTATAAAGACAATTGTACTGTCTAATCAAAGTTCACCTTACAGCCAATCATCTTGTTCTTGTCTTTCTTTTTAATCAAATATTAAGGAGCAACACTGAGCCCTAATTTTTACTGAATAAGAAATGGCATTTTATCTGTAAATTTGAAAATATTAAATTGAAATCTGTTTATCTGTATAAGATTTAGGATAAAATTGAGGATTGACTTGCCTCAAAACCTTTAGTGGTAATATGGCATAGATGTTTAAAAAATAAACACAAATAATCCAGAGACATGTGACAAGCCAAAAATTCTAGCAAAAGGTAATTACAGAGCTTTATGAAAGAAAATAATATAACTAAAAGTTATTTAGATATATAAACTAAATGTTTGAAAGTAATTTTATTTTTGCAATAAAATTCAGAGTGCAATTTTAAATGCATTTTCTTTCTACTTCTGGAAATACTTCTTACAACCTATCACACTAAAGCATAATACTGTTTTTATTTTGTGTAATTGTTGTATTGGCAGTAATTATTTGTCATGTGTTGTGTGTGCTAAGTCACTTCAATTGTGTCCGACTCTGTGTGACCCTATGGACTAATGCCCACTGGCTATTCCCTCTATGGGATTCTCCAAGTAAAAATATTTTAGTGGGTTACCATGACTGTCTCCACGGGATCTTCTCAACCCAGGGATCAAACCTCTGTTTCTTGGGTCTCTTGAATAGGCAGGCGGGTTTTTTACCACTAGTGCCACATGACTGTCTCTTAATTCACCTCACTTCATAGTCCCAAATATACTTCCATATGGAAGGCTAATGATATTGGAATTTCAGTCTCATTCTGTGTTTAACAGCAGACCTGCATGACCAGATAATTTTGAATTATTTTACCTTAAATTCTCACCATAAATTAAATGTGCAGGAATGAATTTACTGCCTTTCTGACACCTATAAAACTTAAATGATTAAAGGTCACCAGTACCAATCGGATGACCTGAGATAAATCTTTCCTTTTCTTAACTGGGAAAAGAAGTATACTCTAACAGAGTCATACACTCCAACTCAGTAAGTAGCTCTCGTTCCTCTCCTAAATTACAACACTGCTAGTCAATACACAGGTGAATATACTACCCATGTCTAACCAAACCACTTCATGAATATGTAAATATTCTAAAAATAATTAAACTATTAAGAATTGAAATTATTCTTATTCATCTAATTTATAATTTTTATGGACATCTGTCCAATTTCTCTTTTGTATCACTTTATAGAATATTATTTTATTTCTGGTATCATGTTTGCCTTCTTGTCTATTTTGTCATACAATAATGCATTAATATCATCTTCAACTCACTTTTTTTTCTAGTGTATCTTTCTCCATCCTTTAAATTTCAAACTTTATATTTTTCTATAGCTTCCATATATAGCAATAAACACCATATAGCACCATGTAGATGAAGATCTCTCTTTTATGTTTTGAGACTTTTGTCACTGCATTTTAATTGTGATTAACAATTTATCTTCCTTTACATAGTTTCTCTCATTATCAGTTTCATTTTTTTTCCTGTTTTGCCTTCTTTTGCAATTATTCAGTTTGCAGTTTTATTATTTTATTATTTTTTTTCATTCGATTTTCTCTCTACTTGTTGAGAATTCCAGGTGGCACTCGTGGTAAAGAACCCATCTGCCAATGCAGAAGACATAAGAACTGAAGGTTTGATCCCTGGGTTGGAAAGATCCTGTGGAGGCAGTCACAGCAACCCATTCCAGGATTCTTGCCTGGAGAATTCCATGGACAGAGCAGCCTGGCAGACTAAATAGTCCAAAGAATGTAAACAGTCAGACATGACTGAAGCTACTTAGCATGCACATGTGTCTTTTTATTGATGTATATTTTATATGCATTGATTAGCTCAGATCTTTTGTGTACAATTTAACGCTATTGAAGTAAAAATAAAAAAATTTTAAAAAATAAATTAAAAAAAAAATGAAAAAAAATGCACCTGTACAATCTATACCAAATCACTATATAGATTCATCACCCCTTGGTTCACCTTCTCAGTCAAATTACCACCACCCCCTTGAAACAACCGTGTATCTGATTTTTATTACAGATAGCATGGATTAGTTTTATCTGTTATAGAACTTCATATAAATTGAAATGTATGATATACTCTCTTTTGTACTGGGCTTTTTTCACTCATCCATCTTGTGTATATCAGATGTTTTTTACTTTAAATTGATATGCAACATTCTTTAATATGAATTTTTTATTTGGGGTTTTGTGTTATTAAAATGCACTCTCCTATTCATGGCTATCTGAACTATTTCCAGGTTTCAGTTATTGTGAATAAAACTGCTCTGAATATTTTTGTTCAAGCCTATTTGGGGTTGTGTTGGCACAGTTTCCATTTGCTTTAGATAAATAACTAGTTATGGAATTACTGAGTCATAGGGTAGATGCAAGAAAGTGGCAAATAGTTTTCCAGTTTTCAACGATGCTCATCCTACTTCCTATTCATAATCTGTTTGGTTTAGTATTCAGTTTTTTATTAGTTTTCTTCTTATATATATATGCATTATTATTGCTTCACATGTTCAACATTAGCCAATAGTTTTGTCAGTATTCTGACATCAACCACAGATCCTCCCTGTGTGATTATTTTATCTCTTGCTCAATTCTTGACTTGGTATGTTTTCTCATGAATGTCAGCTGTTTCTAATATCTCTCAGGTTTTGTCTTTATAGGATCAATATTTTACCCTTATTCCCAAAAGATAGCTTCTCTCAAGACTGATTTTTTAAAGCTCATCTGTCTCAGAGATTGGAAGATATCCCACTGTCTTCTAGTTTCCATTGACACTATTCAGGAGCAACCATCAAAGTTAATTATGGTGCTTTTGGAAGTAGTTTCTGTTTAGTCTCAAGCTACTTTTTTTTCTTGCTGTACAATTTCAATACTAGAAGTCCAGATTGGATTTATCTTCATTTTTCAAATAATCTTTTGAGATTTGTGGCGCTTCCTAGATTTTTGATTGCTTCACTTAAATATTGTTTCTCCTCATTCTTTTTCTTGTTTTATCCCTGGGCTCTGAAAAGCCATATGGTGTAATTTCACACTCTCTCATCTCTTTTAAACACTATTGTATCTCCATGTCTCTGCTTTCTGGGTAACTTTTAAAATGTGTTTCCTGTCTTACATTTCTCTAGTAAATTTTGGAATTTACTCCATCCATTGATTTTAAGATTCAATTAGATGAATAACATATTATGCACATACATGTATCTGTAATATTTATACAAGTCTTTCTTTGTTTCATTTAACTCTATGGTTCTTTTGGGCTTCCCAAGTGCTACAGTTGTAAAGAATCTGCCTGCCAATGCAGGAGACACAAGAGATGCAGGTTCAATCCTTGGGTTGAGAAGATCCCCTGGAGAAGGAAATGGCAACCTGCTCCAATATTCTTGCCATGAAAATACCTTGGGCAGAGGAGCCTGGCAGGGTACAGTCTATGGATTGCAAGGAGTCGGACACAAATCAGTGACTAAGCACACACACATATTATTCTTTGTAGCTTTTTTTCCTCTTTGCTTTTATTTTCTGTTATGCTCTTCATTTCCTGAAATACATTTAATGTATCTTGTATTCTTTGCACTGGGTAATTCCGGTTGAAATGTATGTGTAACTCAACATATTTTCTGAAACGTTTATGGATCTCATCCCAGGGGCATTATTTCAGTATGTACTATGTGACCTTTTACTGTGAGCAGCATATTCTCATTAGAATTGCATCTATGGGGCATTTTCAGGTTTTGTTGGTGCTATGAGTTGATTTGAGAGCCTATTATTAAATATGGACCTTTTTAAATTCAATTACCTGCTTGATATTTTTCAGACCACACATTTACTGTGATTTCAGACATAAATCAGAGGTTAACTTGCTCATAGAAAAATTATCAGGAAATATTATTTCCTCTCCATCCACTGAATATCAATCTCCAATCAGGTTTGCTTACTATTCCCTCTGGGTAGGGAATTTATTTAGCATGAAGTTTTACACTGAGACTGGCCCCTTAAAATCCCAATTTAAAAAATATATATATATATATATCTTTCTTAAGATGCTCCATCTATAGCAGAGAGTAAGTTTTACCTATTATTCCCTGAAGATCTCCACAGTGTGACACAATACTTTTATTAGAAGATGGTTCTTATATACACTGCTGCTGCTGCTGCTAAGTCATTCAGTCGTGTCCAACTCTTAGTGATCCTATGGACTGTAGCCTACCAGGCTCCTCCATCCATGAGACTCTCCAGGCAAGAGTACTGGAGTGGATTGCCATTGCCTTCTCCTTATATACACTACTAACAGTGATAATTTCGCTTTTATTTCATGAGCTCCATAAAGATAGAATCTTTTCTTTCAAGTTAGATCAGAAATATATTTAAAAAGTCGTTTTAAATGTTACATTGAGCATTTTCATTCTTTCATTTGGGAGGTGATGTCATTTACTATACTGCTAGAGATAAAGACCTTAGATTTCTTTACCAGCTAAATCTTCCAGTTCAATATTCTGTTCTGGCATCATGCTTCCTCCAGGAATTTTTTCCTCTCTGTCCAGGTTAATAACAGTTCTTGTGCTCCACAATTACCTTAACTATTGCCATTTTATGCTTAAATCATCACTGTACATAACCTCTGCCACCACTAGACTGCTGACCCTATTGGAAAGGAACCATGACATGTATCTCTTCCTTCAAGGTTATGATTGTTGTTTAGTCTCTAAATTGTGTCTGACTCTTTGTGACCCTAGAAACTGCAACATTCCAGGCTTCCTTGTCCTTCACTATCTTCTGGAGTTTGCTCAAACTCATATCTGTTCAGTTGGGTGATGCCATCCAATCATGTTATTCACTGTTGCCTCGTTATCCTCCTGCCCTCAATCTTTCCCAGCATCAGGGTCTTGTCAAATGAGTTGACTCTTTACATCAGGTGACCAAAGTATTGGACCTAGCTTCATCATCTATCATTTCAGTGAATATTCAGAGTTGATTTCCTGTAGGATCGACTGGTTTGATCTCCTTGCTGTTTAAAGGACTCTCAAGAGTTTTTTTTCCAGCATCGCAATTTGAAAGCCTCAGTTATTTGGTGCTCAACCTTCTTCATGGTCCAACTCTCACATTTCTACATGACTAATGAAAAAAAATGTGTGTGTGTGTTTTTTTTAATTTTTAGTTTTTTTTTACTATATAGACATGTGTTGGCAAAGTAATGTCTCTGCTTTTTAGTTTGTCATAGTTTTTCTTCTAAGGAGCAAGGGTCTTTTAATTTTGTGAGTGCAATCACCATCTGAAGTGATTTTGGAGCCCAAGAAAATAGAATCTGTCACTGTTTCCATTTTTTCCCCTATCTATTTACCATGAAGTAATGAGTTTGGGTGTCATGGTCTTAGGTTTTTTTTTTTTTTTTTAATGTTGAGTTTTAAGACAGCTTTTTCATTCTCCTATTCCCCCTAATCAAGAGGCTCTTTAGTCCATTTTCAATTTCTGCCATTAGAATGGCATCATCTGATTACCTGAGGTTGGTGATATTTCTCCCAGCAATCTAGATTCCAGCTTATGAGCCACCTGGCCCAGCATTTCACTTGAATTACTTTGCATATTAGTTAAATAAGAAGGGTGACAATATACAACCTTGACATACTCCTTTCTCAAATTTGAATGAACAGAACTATGGAAAACTGGTCTTGATGTCCCAGATAACCACGGTGGTGTGGTCACTCGCCTAGAGCCAGATATCCTGGAGTGTGAAGTCAAGTGGGCCTTAGGAAGCACTAATACAAACAAAGCTAGTGGAAGTGATAGAATTCCAGCTGAGTTATTTCAAATCCTGAAGGACGATGCTGTTAAAAGTACAGCACCTAATATGTCAGCAAATTTAGAAAACTCAGCAATGGCCATTAGACTGGAAAATATCAGTTTTCACTCCAATCCCAAAGTAACACAATGCCAAAGAATGTTCAGACTACTGCTGTACAATTGCACTCATTTCACAGGCTAGCAAGATAATGCTCAAAACCCTTCAAGCTAGGTTTCGGAAGTACAAAAACCAAAAACTTTCAGATGGACAAGCTGCATTTAAAAAAGGCAAAGGAAACAGAGGTCAAATTGCCAATATTTGTTAGATCTTAGAAAAAGCAAAGGACTTCCAAAAAACATCTACTTCTGCTTCATTGACTACACTAAAGTCTTTGACTGTGTGGATCACAACAAGCTGTGGAAAAAATCACACTATTGTAGGATCTCATTAAAGTTATATTAACTGTGTGACCAACCCCCTTACCCACAGATAAATGAATTTATGATTTTTTTTTTCTGGTTCCCTGGTTTCCCATTAAAGCAACTACTCCTTGGATTAGCTGTTTCAATTCCAGGTTCTTGTGCTTTAACTTTTTTCCCATCTCTTCACTTAATGTAGTTACTATCTATGTATGTGTGTGTGTGCAGTGTGAATACTTAAAATCTACTCCCATAGCCAATTTTAATTATATAGGATAGTATTAGTAACCTTGTACATTAGAACCCAGAGTTTATCTTCGTGTAAGTGAAAGTCTGTACCCTTTGACCAACATCTTCCTCCAGGTTCATCCATGTTGTTTCAGCAGAATTTCTTTCTTTTTATGGCTCAATAATATTTCACATACCATATTTTCTTTATCTATTTATCCACAGATGGTGACTTAGGCTTTTCCCATATCTTGGCTATAGTGTATAATGCTGCAGTGAACATGGGAGTGCAAATATCTCTTCAAGATATTATTATCATTTCCTTTGGATACAAACCCAGAAGTGGGATTGCTGAATCATGCAATGGTTCTACTTTGAATATTTAAAGGAAACTTCATACTGTTTCCATAGTGGCTGCACCAATTTGTATTCCCATCAACACAAAATGGGAGAAAATATTTGTAAATCATTACCTATCAAGGGATTAATATCCAAAAATATAAGAAACTCTCAATATATATACACACACACATGCAAATAACCCAACCTACAAAAAACAAGAAGCTTAATGGACATTTTTATAAATATGCCTGAGTGAAAAAAGTATATAAGAATCTGCTAAAGATCATTAATAATTAGGTAAATGAAAACTTTTAGGATCAGTTCAGTTCAGTTCAGTCGCTCAGCCACGTCCGACTCTTTGTGACCTCATGAATCGTAGCACGCTAGGCCTCCCTGCCCATCACCAACTCCCGGAGTTCACTCAGTCCATCAAGTCAGTGATGCCATCCAGCCATCTCATCCTCTCTCGACCTCTTCTCCTCCTCAAACAAAAGAACTATTGTTACATTTTTAGAGACATTTCATGACTGGGATGCTAGTGGAGATATTTAACCCCTTCATGAAACTGCACATCTTATTCAAATGAATTAATCTTAAAATCTTCCAGTCGAGAACAAGGTTAAACAAAAGTGGAATAAAGGAGAAAATTTCATTTCATGCCCCTTATACCTTCCCTGTTTCTCAGCAAACATTTAAGCACATTGTCTCTTTGCAAATATCTTGTGCTTTCACACTGTCTGGGGCCCATGTGTTCTAAATTAAAAATAAATGCGGCATTCACTTAAACTATGGAGCTAATGAATTTTAAAATTAACCCATGTCCTAGACTATTTTTTTATAACAAAAGAACCAAAGGTAAGATATTCCTTAAATTAGTGAAATAAATCTGTTTTATCATATTGTGAACCTTGGCCTTGGGACTAAAGCATATCTGATTAGAATCACAACTCTTCTAATTACTGACAATAACCTTGGACAGGTTTCTTAATCTCTCTGAGCTCCCAAGTCCTCATAAGTGAATTGGGAAAATAATGCTTAGCTCATAAGGTCGGCAAGAAGATTTAAATGGATAAAATAAGCAAAACACATATTAGAATCCCCGGCATATAGCAAATGTTCTTCACAAAATAGGGACTACTGTTATCATTATTATTGCTATATTAAATGGCCACTGTTACAAATATTGTTGTATTTTAAGGAAATCTTAGGACTAATGCTCTATGGAAACTACAGTTTTACACTACCTCTGCATTATCTTAGCCTGGTCTTCTCCTTTCTAGGATTATCATAGGATACATTTGCATCACAATGGGTAGGGGTTATACCAGGCATCCTTTTCACAGCTGTTCCTCTACTTTCAAGGATTTATCAAAGACAGTGAATGAGCTTAGCAAATACACATATCAGTGCTGCATACATGCCATCACAATGTACTTATGTTCATTCCATAATTTAGCAATATTAAGCATGAGCTAGTTACCGTCTTCTGTAGCATCTTTCTCAGCTTTCCCTTGGATCTTTAGAACTGGCTTCTAAATCCTTTTTTTTTTTTTTTTTTTTCCTTCACCAAGCTTCATTTAATACTTGCCTCCTCTTGGTCACTCATCTTGTTTCTCATTTATATTTAAATAGCTGCCTTATGAAAGGCTCTTACCATCTCTACCTCTTTCATTTCCATTTGTGTCTACCTCAGTCACCTTTCTTTCAGTTATAGGAAGTAAGTTCTGGTGGCCTTCAACTTAATTATTTTCCCTTCCTTTGTTTCTTTTGTAGGCATTTCCCCAATCTCTCTGTTATAATCAGCTTCTTTTTTTGTACACCTCCCTGAGATTTTCCATTTGTAATCAGTTTTACTCTAACTTCCATACACATATTGGTCATATCAACTTCTCCACACCAGCCCTTTGGCACTGACTTTATTATTCACTTTCAGTCATGTAGTCAAAACCAATATTATCTTTCAAACCTGATGTTATAGTATTTAACTTTAGGTTAATTTTTCTCTAAAACACTATTTCATGATGCAGTGGGAAAATTATTATGACACACATACAAGAAAAAAAAAAAAAGGCTGCTGACATTTATCAAGTTTGTCACTGGATAAGCTCTGATTTACTGTAATTAAGGTCAGACTATACCGAAAATGAATGTTAAAATATAGGGGATGTACTTGACTTGACTATTAATCCCAAACATCCAGAGCACTGCTGCACAGTCAGCAATGTGAATTTAGGTGTTTTAAGCTACTGTGAACAGAAAAGATTTATAGGCAATAAAAGGAAATGTACTCATAATTCACAACTGGCCTATGAGACAAAGGCTCCGTTTTGTAGCAACAGGACAGTTCATTAGTTTCACTAAACAGCCCTGGAATTGAAACAGAATGGTCAGCCATCACTAATGTGATTAAGACTCTTGATTTCATGCTTTAAAAAAAAAAAAAGTTTAGTTCACCTAAATGTGATTTCAAAGCTTTCCTTTTGTATGTATCAGGTGTCAATAACCAGTTGACAAGATAGGATAACCTTGAAACGTTATCAAGTAAGGAAGGCTTAAACTCCAAGGAAGGATTTGTGTGCTTATTTTTCTTCCACACTGAAAATAGAAGTTTCAATAGCACATTTAAAACAATTGTCTAAAATGATGAAATAAGTCTATTTGAAAAAGGTAACCCATGTTAAAATTTATATAGTGATGAACACTGGGGTACACGTGTCTCTTCCAGCCCAGGTTCAATGCATGATACTGGATGCTTGGGGCTGGTGCACTGGGACGACCCGGAGGGACAATACGGGGAGGGAGGAGGGAGGGGAGTTCAGGATGGTGAACACATGTATACTTGTGGCAGATACATGTGATGTATGGGAAAACCAATACAATATTGTAAAGTAATTAACCTCCAATTAAAATAAATAAATTTATTTTAAAAAAAACTAAAAATTTATATTGTGACTCACCATCTACTCTGTTTCTTTTTTGAAAGTTTGATGAGGCAAATAAATTTAATGAATGTGTCCAAGTGAAACATTTTACCACACATTTTGCAACATTAAGGTATATTTGTGAAAGTAAAAGTGTTAGTCGTTCAGTTGTGTCCAACTCTTTGAGACCCCATGGACTACAGCAGTCCAGGCTCCTCTGTCCATGGAGCCCTCCAGGCAAGAACACTGGAGTGAGTTGTCATTCCCTTCTCCAGAGAATCTTCTCAACCCAGGGATCAAATATTAGTCTCTTGCATTGTAGGCAGAGTTTTTACCACTTGAGCCACCAGGGAAGCTCAAGATATGTTTAACATATGGAAAACTGCTGGGAGCCAGCGTGAGGAACTCCACCCATGGCAAAGGTCATGAGGAAGGTGGCTTCAGCATACGCAAAGGCAAAGGCGGGATCAAGCCTCAGGAAACCCCCTGTTCCCAAGCATCTACCCCCAAAACCAGAGTCTGTTTTATGCTCTCACCTACACGCTGACTTTACGGGGGGGCTCTCCCTGATCACCATTTCTCTCGGAGAAGGAGTCAACTTCCAGCTCCAGTTAATAAAAATTCCCAGGCGTGACAAGAGTGTGTCAACTTACAAACTCCTCTGAAGGTTCTCTAGCCTGCCTGAGCGGGTTCGTCTGGCCACATGTGATTGTTTACAGCCTCCCGACCGTGAGAGGCACGAGATGCTTTAAAACTTTCTAAATACAGACTCTTTTGAAAAGTTAGAAAATTATTAGTATAGTATAGTAGGTTGATTAGAAATTATATTGGTAAAGGGTTTTTTTCATTTGTTGTGCCAATAATTACTGCTAATTCCCTGCCCTGGGTGTGACAAGGGTGTCTCAGGTCAAACCTCTCTGCTGACTGACTAGCTTGTGTGACAACCTCTCAACCATAAACAGCACAGAGAGTCTGGAGTATTTTGAACGTCTTAAGCAGCATAGGGCTTTTCCCATTGTCGAGTCAATGATTACCGCTAGGCCTCCATATCCTTAGGCACCTGGGAATATATTAATCAATGTATTTGAAATATAGAAAAGGAAATATAGTAGTTTTTGATGTTAGCAATACTAGACTTTTTGAGTTAATGAATTTTCTCGTTTGTTATAGATCACTGTTATAAATCACTGCTTCCTTGCTATGTAAACATGTAACTTTATTACTATCTTAAGACTAAAAAGAACTTAAGGGGAGTACTGGTGAAGGGTTTTCATCTGTTGAGTCACTATTTGCTGCTAAATCTCCATATTCCCTGCCCTTATGATGAATATAACTAGAATATAGGAGAAATAAGTATTAACCTTTAAGATTAATCATGCTAAATCTTAGGCTAAGTAAATTCCTTTCTTGATTGTAACCCACTACACCCTCACCCTATAGGAATGCAACTCTATTTGGAGGGTGGTGCTTGGTTTGAGAAAAAATCACCCTTGGAAAAAATAAGTTTTCTGGTTGACTGACCATTATCAGAAAGGGCCATAAAATGTCAGCAGGCCTCATGGCCAGAAGATGATGTAAAACCCATAAGACCTTTGTATAATTTTATATGAAGCACCTGATTGTGACAAGGGTCAGGTCTGCTGACCCCTGCATGACTCTGTATTCATCCCTATGTGTAACAAAAAGTATATAAGCAAACCTGAAAAATAAAAAGATCGGATCAGTTTCTGGAACGACTGATTTCCCCGTGTCGTTCTTTCCCCTTCTGACTGAATTCCCATCTGGTACGTGGGTACTCACCAAGCCTGCAAATTTTGCCTGGGCTTCTAAGATTGGACTGGGGAGGCTTCAGTGCCTCCTCTCCTTCGGGAGAACGGAAAGACGCCTGTGGCCTACGTAGGTGGTGATTGGTATTCCACATAAACCAAGTTATTCAGCCTCTTTTTCTCCACTAATTTTCCACTACACTATCCATTTCTAATCTCTCTCTATATCTGTAATTAAATAAGTTTTTTCCTAGGATGCCTACTCCGTCTCCCCTTTGAATTACCCTGGATCAACTGGGGCTGGACCCTGGGAGAAAACGTTGAATCTCACTGAACATTTTAGTTTTCTTTCTTATAAACTGGATAATAATTTACTATAATGTATTAATATTTCTACTACTTTTCAATGATCAGAACTATAAGTCATGATTACAACATATGTATCATTGCTATTTACTAACTGAACACTTCTTAGGACACAGGTAAGATTTCCATAGGTTACTAGAGAATTTAACCAACAATTACCTGGTGATAATCTGTGCTTTGCCTCTTTCCCTTCAAATTTTTACTGGAGATAAGATATGAAAAAAAAAAAAGAAAAGAAAAGAAAATGGGCTTCTAGAATTTGAATATAATGTATAAACCAGCCTGTGTAATATGTTATAGTAAATTCTCACAGAGAATTTATTCTACAATCCCAAAAGAAAGACTACTAATTATTTCAATTTTTAAATTTATTTATTTTGCATAGCATGCCTATAAATGAGAAAATTCTTCAATTCATTTTAATTTCCAGGAAAAAATATGTGATCTTATACAAGTGGCTCAGAGTTTTCTGAGGACAAACCAGAGTGAGTGGACAATATAAGCTCACACAACAGTCAGTGGCAGCTGTGGAACTAGAAGCCAGGACCCTATAATCTAGTCTTATTGGTTTTAACTGCAGTCACAGCTCCTTTTTCCTTTTATGTAACATTTTTAGCAGAACTTTGATCATCACTTTAATAGTAGCTCTTTTGATTCTTTGAAAGTAATGATAATATGCAGTAATTTGCAGTTTTGTTTCTGTTTTGGGGCAGATTTAAAGTTGTTCATGTGGTGGGCTGTGCATAAGGGAGTCACCATGCAGTGTAGGGGGACACCTCATCACACATGGCTTCAGAAATATTCCAGTACCTACTTCTTTATACAGTTCTGGACTTTCCTACTAATCATTTTTATTCAGCTACTTTCAGAAGAAGCCTTGCATATATTATTTTAACAATTGGATTATAAAAGAAGCATAAACTGATAATATTAATTAGTATGAACAATAAAAAGAAAGGGATATTTTCTAAAAAAAAATAGATATAAATTTGGGATCAATTAAAATTTTCTATGGATCATTATATGTTACAAATGGAAAATTAGAACAATACAGTCACTCTGGAAATCTTTCAGCTCTAATAAAACAAAATGTGCAACTGTCTTATAATCTAAAAATTGTGCTTTTGAGTATTTATCCAAGATAAATGCAAACTTATATAAAACACAGAAATCTGTACATAAATGTCCATAGCAGTTTTATTTTTAACAGTCAGAAACCAAAAAGAGCCAGATGTCCTTTACAGACTAGTGATTAAACGAAGATTGTTACATCCAAATCACAGAAGCTACTGAGCTATAAAAGCAAAAGTATTATTGATATATTCAACAACTTGGCTGCATCTCCAGAGAATTGTGAATAGTAAAAATACTCCAGTCTCAAAAGGTTACCTACTGTAGAGCTCCATTTATATTACAGTTTTGGGATAATAGAATTTAACTAGTGGAGAATGTAGTGAATGTCAGGCATTACAGATGAGAGTAAGAGGGGGAGACAGAAAGAAGTGTAGCTGTTATAAAAGAGCAATGCAAGGGATTCTTAGAGTGATGGGATTGTCAGTATTTTCACTTACAGTGGACACATAAAAATATTCAGTTCAGTTCAGCCACTCAGTCGTTTCCAGCTCTTTGTGACCTATGGAATTCAGCAAGCCAGGCGTCCCTGTCCATCACCAATTCCCGGAGCTTACTCGACCTCATGTCCACCGAGTCAGTGATGCCATCCAAGCATCTCACTGACTGTCGTCCCCTTCACTTCCTGCCTTCAAACTTTTCCAGCATCAGGGTCTTATTAAATGCGTCAGTTCTTCACATCAGGCAGCCAAAGTATTGGCGTTTCAGCTTCAGCATCAGCCCTTCCAATGAATATTCAGGACTGATTTCCTTTATGATTGACTGGTTGGTCTCTTTGCAGTCCAAAGGACTCTCAAGAGTCTTATCCAACACCACAGTTCAAAAGCATCAGTTCTTCTGTGCTCAGCTTTCTTTATAGTCCAACTCTCACATTCGTACATGATTACTGGGAAAATCCAGAGCTTTGATAGATGGACTTTTGTTGGCAAAGTAATAATGTCTCTGCTTTTTAATATTCTGTAAAAGTGGGTCAAAATTTTTCTTCTAAGGAGCAAGCGTCTTTTAATATCATGACTTGCAATCATCATCTGCAATGATTTTGGAGCCCAAAATGCTGAAGTCTCTCACTGTTTCCATTGTTTTGCCATTTCTTTGCTATGAAGTGATCGGACCAGATGCTATGATCTTACTTATCTGAATATTGAGTTTTAAGCCAACTTTTTCACTCTCCTCTCTCACTTTCACCAAGAGGCTCTTTAGCTCTTCTTAACTTTCTGTCATTAGGGTGGTGTCATCTGCATATCTGAAGTTATTGAAAGTTCTCCCCAAAATCTTGATTCCAGCTTCTGTTTCACCCAGCCTGGCATTTTACATGATGTACTTTATTGCATTTTCTATTTTATTGACTATGCCAAATTCTTTGACTATGTGGGTCACAATAAACTGTGGAAAATTCTGAAAGAGATGGGAATACCAGACCACCTGACCTGCCTCTTGAAAAACCTATAAGCAGGTTAGGAAGCAACAGTTTGAACTAGACATGGAACAAAAGACTGGTTCCAAATAGGAAAAGGAGTATATCAAGGCTGTATATTGTCATCCTGCTTATTTAACTTATATGCAGAGTACATCATGAGAAATGCTGGGCTGGAAGAAGCACAAGCTGAAATCCAGATTGCAAGGAGAAATCTCAATAACCTCAGATATGCAGATGACACCACCCTTATGGCAGAAAGTGAAGAGGAACTAAAAAGCCTCTTGATGAAAATGAAAGTGGAGAGTGAAAAATTTGGCTTAAAGCTCAACATTCAAAAAACGAAGATCATGGCATCTGGCCCCATCATTTCATGGGAAACAGATGGGGAAACAGTGGAAACAGTGTCAGACTTGATTTTTTGGGGCTCCAAAATCACTGCAGATGGTGACTGCAGCCATGAAATTAAAAGACACTTACTCCTTGGAAGAAAAGTTATGACCAACCTAGATAGCACGTTGAAAAGCAGAGACATTACTTTGCCAACAAAGGTCTGTCTACTCAAGGCTATGGTTTTTCCAATGGTTGTATATGGATGTGAGAGTTGGAGTGTGAAGAAAGCTGAAAGAGAAAGAAAGTGAAAGTGAATTTGCTCAGTCGTGTCCGACTCTCTGAGACCCCATGGACTGTAACTTATCAGGCACATCTGTCCATGGGATTTTCCAGGCAATAGTACTGGAGTGAATTGCCATTTCATTCTCCAGCGGATCTTCCTGACCCAGGGATCAAACCCAGGTCTCCCTCATTATAGACAGACGCTTTACCGTCTGAGCCACCAGGGAAGTCCCAAAGAAAGGTGAACGTCGAAGAATTGATGCTTTTGAACTGTGGTGTTGGAGAAGACTCTTGGGAGTCCCTTGGACTGCAAGGAGATCCAACCAGTCCATTCTGAAGGAGATCAGCCCTGGGATTTCTTTGGAAGGACTGATGCTGATGCTGAAACTCCAATACTTTGG
The DNA here is from genome assembly GCF_023091745.1 of Budorcas taxicolor. Classification (NCBI taxonomy): domain Eukaryota; kingdom Metazoa; phylum Chordata; class Mammalia; order Artiodactyla; family Bovidae; genus Budorcas; species Budorcas taxicolor. The sequence goes on along the minus strand of NC_068924.1, from coordinate 2,371,163 downwards.
CTACCTGATGCTAAGAGCTGACTCATTGGAAAAGACTCTGATGCTGGGAGGGATTGGGGCAGGAGGAGAAGGGGACGACAAAGGATGAGGTGGATGGATGGCATCACTGCCTCGGTGGATGTGAGTCTGAGTGAACTCCGGGAGTTGGTGATGGACACGGAGGCCTGGCGTGCTGCGGCTCATGGTGTCGCAAAGAGTCGGACGTGACTGAGCGACTGAACTGAACTGAACTCTGCATGTAATTTAAATAAGCAGGGTGACAATATACAGCCTTGATGTACTCCTTTCCTGATTTGGAACCAGTCTTTTGTTACATGCCCAGTTCTAACTGTTGCTTCTTGACCTCCATACAGATTTCTCAGGAGGCAGGTCAGGTGGTCAGGTATTTCAATCTCTTTAAGGATTTTCCAGTTTGTTGTGAACAACAGTCAAAGGCTTTGGCGTAGTCAATAAAGCAGAAGTAGATGTTTTTGTGGAACTCTCTTGCTTTTCTGATGATCCAGTGGATGTTGGCAATTTGATCTCTTATTCTCCCTTTCTTAAACCCAGCTTGAATATCTGGAAGTTCATGGTTCATGTACTGCTGAAGCCTGACTTGGAGAATTTTAAGCATTACTTTACTAGCATGTGAGATGAGTGCAATTGTGTGGTAGTTTGAACATTCTTTGGCATTCACTTTCTTTGGGGTTGGAATGAAAATTGACCTTTTGCAGTCCTGTGGCCACTGCTGACTTTTCCAAATTTGCTGGCGTATTGAATACAGCACTTTAACCGTATTGTCTATTAGGGTTTGAAATAACTCAACTGGAATTCCATCTCCTCCACTAGGATTATTCATTGTGATGCTTCCCTAAGGCCCACTTGACTTTGCATTCCAGGATGTCTGGCTCTAGGTCAGCAAGCACAGTATCGTGATTGTCTGGGTCATGAAGATATTTTTTGTATAGTTCTTCTGTGTATTCTTAATATCTTCTGCTTCTGTTAGATCCATACCATCTTTGCATAAAATGTTCCCTTGGTATCTCTAATTTTCTTGGAGAGATCTCTTCTCTTTCCCATTCTGTTGTTTTCCTCTATTTCTTTTCACTGATCACTGAGGAAGGTTTTCTTATCTCTTGCTATTCTTTGGAACTCTGCATTCAAATGTGTAAATCTTTCCTTTTCACCTTTGTCTTTTGCTTCTCTTCTTTTCTCAGCTATTTTTAAGTCCTCCTCAGACAATCATTTTGCCTTTTTACATTATTTTTTCTTGGGGATGTTCTTGATTACTGTCTCCTGTATAATGTCACAAAACTCAGTCCATAGTTCTTCAGGCATTCTATCTATCAGATCAAATACATTTAATGTATTTGTCATCCCATTGTATGGTCTGTTGGTTTTCTCTACTTTCTTCAATTTAATTCTGAGTTTGGTAATATGGAGTTGATGATCTGAGCCACAGTCAGCTTCTAGTCTATACATATGCTAATAATTATATAGAATAAAATATGCACACACATGTATACATACACAAATTATTACAAGTCAAGCTGAGTAAATCTGAATAACGTCAGTGAATTATGTCAATGTCAAAATAAAGATCATGATACTGTACTATAGTTTTGCAAATGATACTGTGAGAAATTATAAAAAGTATACATGGTAGCATTTTCATTATTTCTTATATAACTTTAGGGTAATTTATAATTATTTCATTAATAAATTTCACTTAAGATAGTTTGAAATGTTAATTTGCTGAAGTTATTTTTGCTCTTGTTTGTGCTATAAATATAATTGTTTAATATATATTTAATGAATATAATTAATTTAAAAATTGATTTCCAAAATTATTTTAATGAGAACAATACAATCTAGAACAATACAAATATACTGAAGTCATGCATTTGTGAGTGAGAATCAGTAATAGTTTCAGGAAACATATCTCAAAAAATACTTCACAATAACTACAGCACAGGTCCTGATAGTTCAAGATGATGACAATAAGGAGATAGGAAAGTCATGTCTGTACTAAATCCCTAAGGAGTTCTGGTTGATTATCTTCCTAAATTGATGTTCTTAGTCCACAGATTGGAAACAATCAACTTAGTGACTCATAAGAAATCATAGAGAGTTGAAGCTTAAATGAGACCACTAAACTTGTACAGAGAAACCATACAGAGAGTTGACAGCAGTCGATAAGAAGTCCAGGGTCCCTGAGGAGGAGAAAGTGGTCTGCAGCTCTCAAGGAAGAGATAGGGTTTTAAAATTCTCAAGGTGGAGGAAGGACAAACTTTTTTTTTCCCCTATATTCCTTAGTCTTAGTCACATAAAACTTTTTTTTCTTTCCTTTTTTCAACTCACTTTCAACTCTGTACTAAGGATTATATGACAACAATGTATCCGGCGAGGACAGTTTCTCCTTCTTGAAAACCATCTGACTAATCCTGTTATCTTAAAATGTGTATTATGAGAGTGGATCTGGTAAAATCTTTATAATTTTAGTTCTAATCCTGCCATCTTAAAATGTAAGTGTGGGAGTGGGTATAGGAAGACCTTTACACCTTGAGACATTCTTTTGATTGATTGCAATAACCAATTTAAAAAGTATATAATTCTCTTGCCGAAACGAGCAAAGGGGGCACTCTGCATTCCTCTTCTGATGTCTGTGTCAGAAACTTCCTCTCTCCCTTTTTATACTTTAATAAAAGTCTGCTACACAAAATCTCCTGAGTGACCAAGCCTGGACCCTAGTCCCAAAGCTAAATCTTCTGCTTCCAAGATCATGAATCCGACACCGTTTACCATAAGCTATCATTTGTAAAATTGTTTAATTTCTTTAAAAGGAAACTACTTCCCTGGTGGCTCAGACGGTAAAGCTTCTGTCTACAATGCGGGAGACCCGGGTTCGAGCACTGGGTTGGGAAGATCCCCTGGAGAAGGAAATGGCAATCCACTTCAGCACTATTGCCTGGAAAATCCCATGGACAGAGGAGCCTGGTAGGCTACAGTCTACGGGGTTGCAAAGAGTCGGACACAACTGAGCGACTTCATTTATTCATTTGTTGCATGTTAAGAAATTTCTAGTCAATAATTTGTTTCAAAGAAGCAGAGAAGAACTGTTCATGATGGCAGTGTTATAAAATTTAAAAAGTAATTAAATTTAAGATATGAGATTTCTCAGAACTCATGTAAACCAAGATAAAAAACCCAAATGTGGCATCATTAAAAAGTCTGCAACTAACAAATGTACTGAGAGAGGGTGGAGAAAATGGAACTCTCCTGCACTGTGAGAATATAACTTTGTGCAGCCATTATGGAAAACGGTACAGTTATACTTCTATTTATTTGTGAAAGTTAAAATATGGTACAAATGAACTTATTTACAAATCAGAAACAGATTCACTGACATAGAAAACAAGCATACAGTTACCAAAGGGAAAAGGGGGTAGTGAGGACAAATTAGGGCTCTGGAATTAGCAGATTCTGTAATAAACCAGAGTGGAAAAGAAAATGGATATAGATAGATAGATAGATAGATAGATAGATAAAGATATAGATATATACACATAAAGTATATAAAAGTGACCAAATCACTATGTTGTGCACCAGAAACTAATACAACATTGCAAATCCATTATATTTCACTTCAAAAAAAAAAAAAAAAAAAAAAAAACAACTCAAGTATGTCTCCTCCTCCCTTTAGGTCAGTCCTTGGAAAAAATTTCTAGACATGGAAAGTCCAATTTGCTTGCCTGTGTCTCTCAAATCTAGCTTAATAGAATACAGGGTAAGCAAGATACACATTATTTATCATAATAATGCCCAAAAGTCATCCTAGAAGGGTTCATAAATCTTCATACAAAACAGAAATAAAATTACTGATAAACAATAAGCTCCCTTAATGGAAGCTATCTGAGTTACTAAAATATCCTGATTCTAAAATTATACCTTCATAATATATAGTGTTTGACATTACTTACAATTAATAAAAACAGGAAGTAGACAAAAATAGTTGAACAGAACAGTATGTGTAACAATATGTTTATATGTTGAGAGAGATCAATAGTTTATATATCAAATGTATATAAATGATTAGAAAGATTTCCCTACATAATTAGACAATAAAAATTCGGAGGATGAAGCAATTTCCATGCTCACTAGTAATCAATAACCAATATATGAGCAAAAACGTGAGATAAATTTTATCTTATGAATTACAGTGATGAGTAACTATGATATTGTGAATTTGCTGTATGGAATCTTCCATCAGGGTTACTTCAAACTGGTTCAACATTTTGGAAAAACATTTAGGTAATATGTCTAAACTGTTGTGCATGACATTCACCCCAAAGTTTGTCTGTTAGCATGTCAACCCAGAGAACTAAAACAGAGCACATTGTCTGGTTAACGTTTGATTATAGTCTATAGTTAGTAATAATGATCATTAATGTTCATTTTTCTGATTCTGATAGCAATAATATGACTATATAAGATATCAACAATTAAATGAACTTGGATGAAGGATGCCTGGAAATTCTGTGTACTATTTTTTTTTCCCTAATTTTTAAGTTTAATTCTTTCAAAATAAAATGTTAAATAAAGAAAGAAAAACAAGACACAAGAAAGAAAAATAAATAAATAAGACATGTGACAAATTAATATGGAAGATGAAGATTCTGTTCTGTTAAAGCAGTAAAATATATGAAGAAATAAAAGTATCCTTATTTGCAGACACATTTACTCATATAAAACCAAGAATAAGGAACTATATTTTAGTTGACATGGGAGTTAACAGCAATGTGTAGATGTGAAATGAATAACCCCAAATCAAGAGTTTTCCTTGATATAAAAGTGACAAATTGGAGACTTATTGATGGTGGGTGATCTGATTTCTAATAGAAACCAAAATAAAATAAAATATTTAAATATAGTATTAACAAAAAATTTAATATGTATGAAAAACAAAAAAACAATGTACATGACAAATAAAATTATCAAATATTATTTAAATATCTATGATGAAAAAACATAGGGCAAATGAACAAGGTATTTTTGGATATGAAAACAAGAAAAGAACTCAACAGAAACTTGAATAACTATTAATTCACTAAAAATGCTTAATGGACATACACTAAAAGCTATGATACAATCAACGAAAGAAGCATGAACCTTCCCTCATTGATGCTTATGCTTCTTTAGTACAAGACATAAATACAGTTGTAATGGTATAAAATCAAAGTTTTGGGGGAGAAATTAATAGAGGGCCTATGTTAATCTGTGCCCTTTAATTTGGAAGTTCCACAAAACCAGCTCCAAATTGCTTAAGACAAAAAGAAAATGATTAGCTCGTGTTGAAAAAAAATAAGCCTTTACCAACACTAAGCAATGTTATCAGAACTCATTCTCCACCATTAAATTTTGTTCCTCTCTTTGTGGGCTTTGTGGACTTCCCAGGTGGCTCAGCAGTAAAGAATCTGCCTGTAATGCAGGAGACACAGGAGATGTGGGTTCAGTCCCTGGGTTTGGAAGATCCCCTGGAGGAGGAAATGGCAACCCATTCCAGTATTCTTGCATGGAAAATCCCATGGACAGAGGAGCCTGATGGGCTGCAGTCCGTGGAATTTCAAAGAATGGGACATGACTGAGCACTCATAGTTGATTTTTTGTGAGCTTTCTTATCATATTGAATGTCCATGGTGATAGGATAAAGACCTCTAGAAAATCTAGTTTATATCCTACTGGCATCAAATTCGTGACAAGTGTTTTTGTTTTCAGTGGTTCAAAATAAAGGTAAGAAAGTGTGTCTATGGGACAACTGGCATTGCCTCAGCTGCATGTCCATCCATGTTTGTCTTTGAAAACAATGATTTTCTGATTGACCAGACCAATGGCATGAATATCTTGTAGCTGTGGAGTCAGTTCTACTGAAACCACATGGATTGAAATCAAGTAAATACTAGAAAAGTGAAGAACTAATACTTGAGGGAATAGAAATTGATGCTTCACAAGTAGAACCAGATTAAAAAATAACCACTATAGAAACTAATTTATTTTGGGATCATAGGAAAGGTTTCTTGTCAATAAATCATGTTTTCAATTGATCTAAGATGAGTAAATCTTAACTAGGCTAAGGGAAGATTTAGTGGGTTGAATTATTTAGGTAATATACTTTATCTTTGTTGAGTTTGGGATATTTGTTTTTTAAGGAATTACTACATTTATTCTAAGTTGGTGAGTCATGAATATAAAATTTTCAGATATCCCAATGTCAATCTGGAGGTTAATAACATATCATTTCTTTTAATTTTTCCAATTTTACTAGAGGTTTTATTTTTTATTATAGTTTATTACAAAGTATTGAATATAGTTCCTATGTTACACAATAGGACATTGCTGTTTATCTGTGTTATATATAGAAGTTTATATCTAGTAATCACAAACCTAACTTATCCCCCATCACATTTGCCCACCCCCCATCATTCATTTATCTTCGTAACTGTAAGTTTGTTTTTGTGTCTGTTAGTCTATTTCTGCCTTATGAATAAGATCATCAATATCATATTTTAGATTTCACATGCAAATGATATCATATGATAGTTGTCTTTTTCTGTTTCACCTATTTCACCTAGATGATAATCCACAAGTCCATCCATGTTGCTGCAAATGGCATTATTTCATTCTCTTTTAATGGTAGACTATCATTACAATGTGTATATATACCACAAATCCTTTATCATTTCATCTGTTGGTGGACATTCAGGTTGTTTTCAGGTCTTGGCTATTATAAATAATGCTTCAGTGAACATTGGGGTGCATATGCACAATAGTAGGATGGCTGGATAATAAACAGCATATTAAAAAAGCAGAGATATCACTTTGCTGAAAAAGGTCTGTATAGTCAAAGCTATGGTTTTTCCAGTAGTCATGTACGGATGTGACAGCTGGATGGTAACAAAGGCTGAGCACCAAAGAATTGATAATTTCAAGCTGTGGTGCTGGAGAAGACTTTTGAGAGTCCCTTGGACTGCAAGGAGATCAAACCAGTCAATCCTGAAGGAAATCAACCCTGAATATACGTGGAAGGACTGATGCTGAAGCTGCAGTACTTTGGCCACCTGAGGCAAAGAGCCAACTCATTGGAAAATAACCTGATGCTGGAAAAGATTGAAGGCAAAAGGAGAAGGGAGCAACAAATAGCATCATTGATGCTGTGTACACCACCGATTCAATGGACAAGAATTTGAGTAAACTCTGAGAGATAGTGAAAGACAGCAAAGCCTGATGTGCTGTAGTCCATGTGGTCAAAACTAGTCGGACAACATAGCGACTAAACAGCTATAATTGCAACTCTATTTTTACTTCATATGGAGCCTCCCTACTGTTTTCCATGGTGGATGCAACAATTAATGTTCCCACCTACAGTATGGAAGGGTTCCTTTTGCTCCATACATTCTCTAACATTTAATATTTGTAGATTTTTTAATGATACACATTCGGACAGCCTGAAGAAAGTCCTCATTCTAGATTTGATTTTTTTCATTAATAATTAGTGATGTTGATCATCTTTGCATTTGCTTTTTGGCTATATGTAGTCTTCTTTGGAAAAATGTCTATTTAGGTCTTCCAATCATTTTTGAGAGCTGTATGAGCTGTATATTTGGAAAGTAAATCCTTGCCAGTCACAATATTTGCAAATATTTTCTTCCTCTCTGTAGGTTGTCTTTTGGTTTTGTTTATGGTTTCCTTTGATGTGCAAAAGCTTATGATTTTGATTAGGTACCATTTGTTTACTTTTGCTTTTATTTCCATTGCCTTAATAGACTGACTAAAGAGAACCTTGTTACAAATTATTTCTGAGATCATTTTGCTTATGTTCTCTCCTAGCTAGCTCTCTTAGAAGTTTTATAGAGTCATGTGTTGTATTTAAGTCTTTAAGCCATTTTGAGTTTGTTTTGTGTATGGTGTGAGGGAGTTCTAACATAATTGATTACATGGGACTGTCCTTTCCCAACATGAATTGCTGAAGAGATAACTATTTTTCCTCCACTGTATATTCTTGCCTCTTTTGTTGAAGATTAATCAAGTGTAGGTGTGTGGGTTTATATGTGGGCTTTCTCTTCTGTTCCATTATTCCCTGTGACTGTTTTTTTTTTTTTTTTTGGTCAGTACCATGCTGTTTGATGGTTGTAGCTTTGTAGTATTATCTGAAGTCTGGGCGGGTTATGCTTATGGCTTTTTTTCTTTTTCCTCATGATTGCTTTTGCAATTGCTTTTGGTAATTTGTTTCCATACAAATTTTGCAATTGTATACTCTAGATCTGTGAAAAATATCAGGGTCAATTTGATATAGATTGCATTAAATCAGTAGACTGATTTGGGTAGTATGTTATTTTTTTCAGTCTAATAACAGGAAACATCTTTCCATTTCTTTAAATCATCTTCAACTTCCTTGTTCAATGTTTTATAGTTCTCAGAATATGTCTTTCATTTCCTTAGTAAAGTTTATTTTTGAGTATTTTTCAATTATTTTTAATTTTTTAATTGAAGTATAGTTGACTTGTAATATAGTGCTAATTTCTGCTGTACAGAAAAGTAATTCAGTTATACGTACATATACACTTAAAAAATTTTTTTTTCATTATGGCTCATCACAAGAGACTGAATATAGGTCTCTGTGCTATACAGCAGGACCTTGTTGTTCACACATTCAATATGTAAAGTAGCATATATCTGCTAACTTCAGGCTTCAACTCCATCCCACACTTGGCAACTACAAGTTCCTTCTCTGTCCTTGAGTCTGTTTCTGTTTCTTGAGTCATATTTCAGATTCTACATATAAACAGTATCATATGCTATCTTTTTCTTTAGTACTTACTTCATTTATTATGATACTCTTTAATTGTGGCCATGTTGTTGGAAATGGGATTATTTTATTCTTTTTTATGCTTAAGAAATATTCCATTGTATAGATGCACCACATATTTTTTATTCATCCATCTGTTGATGAACAACTAGGTTGTTTCCATGTTTTGGTTATTGTGAATAATGCTGCTATGAACATGGAGATATATGTATTTTTAGAATTAGAGATTTGTCTGGATATATGTCGAGGGGTGAGATTACTGGATCATATGGTAACTGTATTTTTAGTTTTCTTAGGAACTACTTTTTTAATATAAATTTATTTATTTTAATTGGAGGTTAATTACTTTACTATATTGTATTGGTTTTGCCATACATCAACATGAATCCACCACAGGTATACACCTGTTCTCCATCCTGAACCTCCCAACCTCCTCCCTCCTCCCTCCTCCCTCCCCATATCATCCCTCTGGGTCATCTCAGTGCATCAGCCCCAAGCATCTAGTATCATGCATCGAACCTGGACTGGCCATTCGTTTCATAGATGATATTATACATGTTTCAATGCCATTCTCCCAAATCATCCCACCCTCTTCCTCTCCCACAGAGTCCAAAAGACTGTTCTATACATCTGTGTATCTTTTGGTGTCTCGCAAACACGGTTATCATTACCATCTTTCTAAATTCCATATATATGTGTTAGTACACTGTACTGGTGTTTTTCTATCTGGCTTACTTCTCTCTGTATAATAGGCTGCAGTTTCATTCACCTCACTAGAACTGATTCAAATGTATTTTCTTTTAATGGCTGAGTAATACTCCATTGTGTATGTGTACCACAGCTTTCTTATCCATTCATCTGCTGATGGACATCTAGGTTGTTTCCATGTCCTGGCTATTATAAACAGTGCTGTGATGAACATTGAGGTACACGTGTCTCTTTCATTTCTGGTTTCCTCAGTGTATATGCCCAGCAGTGAGATTGCTGGGTCATAAGGCAGTTCTATTCTCAGGTTTTAAGGAATCTCCACAATGTTCTCCATAGTGGCTGTACTAGTTTGCATTCCCACCAACAGTGTAAGAGGATTGCCTTTTCTCCACACCCTCTCTAGTATTTATTGATTATAGATTTTTGCATCACAGCCATTCTGACTGGTGTGAAATGGTACCTCATTGTGGTTTTGATTTGCATTTCTCTGATAATGAGTGATTGAGCATCTTTTCATGTGTTTGTTAGCCATCAGTATGTCTTCTTTGGAGAAATGTCTTTTTAGTTCTTTGGCCCATTTTCTGATTGGGTCGTTTATTTTTCTGGAATTGAGATGCAGGAGTTGCTCGTAAATTTCTGAGATTAGTTGTTTGTCAGTTGCTTCATTTGCTATTATTTTCTCCAGTTCAGAAGGCTGTCTTTTCACCTTGCTTATAGTTTCCTTTGTTGTGCAGAAGCTTTTAATTTTAATTAGATCCCATTTGTTTATTTTTGCTTTTATTTCCAGTATTCTGGGAGGTGGATCATAGAGGATCCTGCTGTGATGTATGTCGGCGAGTGTTTTGCCTATGTTCTTCCCTAGGAGTTTTATAGTTTCTGGTCTTACATTTAGATCTTTAATCCATTTTGAGTTTATTTTTGTGTATGGTGTTAGAAAGTGTTCTAGTTTCATTCTTTTTTTAAAATATTTATTATTTTAATTGGAGGTTAATTACTTTAAAATATTGTATTGGTTTTGCCATACATCAACATGAATCCGCCACAGATATACACGTGTTCCCCATCCTGAAGCCCCCTTCTTCCTCCTTCCCCATACCATCCCTCTGGGTTGTCTCAGTGCACCAGCCCCAAACATCCAGTATCATACATCGAACCTGGACTGGCGATTCATTTCATATATGATATTATACATGTTTCAATTCCCTTCCCCCAAATCATTTCATCCTTGCCCTCTCCCACAGAGTCCAAAAGACTGTTCTATACATCTGTCTCTTTTGCTGTCTCACGAGTGGTTGACCAGTTTTCCCAGAGCACCAGTTGTTAAAGAGATTGTCTTTAATCCATTGTATATTCTTGCCTCCTTTGTCAAAAATAAGGTGTCCATAGGTGCGTGGATTTATCTCTGGGCTTTCTATTTTGTTCCATTGATCTATATTTCTGTCTTTGTGCCAGTACCATACTGTCTTGATGACTGTGGCTTTGTAGTGGAGATGAAGTCAGGCAGGTTGATTCCTCCAGTTCCATTCTTCTTTCTCAAGATTGCTTTGGCTATTCGAGGTTTTTTGTCTTTCCATACAAATTGTGAAATTATTTGTTCTAGCTCTGTGAAAAAATGCCATTGGTAGCTTCATAGGGATTGCACTGAATCTATAATTTGCTTTGGATAGTATATTCATTTTCACTACGTTGATTCTTCCAATCCATGAACATGGTATATTTCTCAATCTATTAGCGTCCTCTTTGATTTCTTTCACCAGTGTTTTATAGTTTTCTATATATAGGTCTTTAGTTTCTTTAGGTAGATATATTCCTAAATATTTTATTTTTTTCATTGCAATGGTGAATGGATTTGTTTCCTTAATTTCTCTTTCTACTTTCTCATTATTAGTGCATAGGAATGCAAGGGATTTCTGCGTGTTGATTTTATATCCTGCAACTTTACTATATTCATTGATTAGCTCTAGTAATTTTCTGGTGGAGTCTTTAGGGTTTTCTATGTAGAAGATCATGTCATCGGTAAACAGTGAGAGTTTTATTTCTTCTTTTCCAATTTGGATTCCTTTTATTTCTTTTTCTGCTCTGATGGCTGTGGCCAAAACTTCCAGAACTATGTTGAATAGTAATGATGAAAGTGGGCGCTCTTGTCTTGTTCCTGACTTTAGGGGAGATGCTTTCAATTTTTCACCATTGAGGATAATGTTTTCTGTGGGTTTTTCATATATAGCTTTTATTATGTTGAGGTATGTTCCTTCTATTCCTGCTTTCTGGAGAGTTTTTTTTTTTTTTTTATCATAAATGGATGTTGAATTTTGTCAAAGGCTTTCTCTGCATCTATTAATATCATCATATGGCTTTTATTTTTCAATTTGTTAATGTGGTGATTTACATTGATTGATTTGCAGATATTGAAGAATCCTTGCATCCCTGGGATATAGCCCACTTGGTCATGGTGTATGATCTTTGTAATGTGTTGTTGGATTCTGACTGCTAGAATTTTGTTAAGGATGTTTGCATCTATGTTCATTGGTGATATTGGCCTGTAGTTTTCTTTTTTTGTGGCATCTTTGTCAGGTTTTGGCATTAGGGTGATGGGGGCCTCATAGAATGAGTTTGGAAGTTTACCTTCCTCTGCAGTTTCCTGGAAGAGTTTGAGTAGGATAGGTGTTAGCTCTTCTCTAAATTTTTGATAGAATTCAGCTGTGAGGCTGTCTGGACCTGGGCGTTTGTTTGCTGGAAGATTTCTGCTTACAGTTTCGATTTCCTTGCTTGTGATGGGTCTGATAAGATTTTCTGTTTCTTCCTGGTTCAGCTTTGGAAAGTTGTACTTTTCTAAAAATTTGTCCATTTCTTCCAAGTTGTCCATTTTATTGGCATATAATTGTTGATAGTAGTCTCTTATGATCCTTTGTATTTCTGTGTTGTCTGTTGTGATCTCTCCATTTTCATTTCTAATTTTATTGATTTGATTTTTCTCCCTTTGTTTCTTTATGAATCTGGCTAATGGTTTCTCAATTGTATTTATCCTTTCAAAGAACCATCTTTTGACTTTGTTGATTTTTGCTATGGTCTCTTTTGTTTCTGTTGAATTTATTTCTGCCCTAATTTTAAGATTTCTTTCCTTCTACCAACCCTGGGGTTCTTCATTTCTTCCTTTTCTAGTTGCTTTAGGTTCATACTATTTTCTATAGTAACTGTACCAACAGTATAGGGAGTTTTCCTTTTCTCCACATTCTTACCAGAATTTATTATTTGCAAAGTATTTAATGATGGCCATCCTGACTGGTATGAGTTGGTACCACATTGTAGATTTTATTTGAATTTCTCTAATAATTAGTAATACCAAGCATATTTTCATGTGTTTATTGGCCATATGAATTTTTTTTTTTTTTGGAGAGATGTCTATTTTTATCTTCCTTCTTTCAATTTTTGTGGTTGTTGTTGTTGAATTGTATGTTTTTTTAATATTTTATAATTTAAAACTTTTTTTGGTTGCATTATTTGTAAATATTTTCACGCAGTTTGTAAGTGGTCTTTTTTAATTTTGCATCTGGTTTCCTTTACTATGCAAAAGCTTTTAAGTTTGATTAGGACTCATATTTATTTTTGTTTTTATTTCTATTGCTTTGGGAAAGTTATCAAAGAAATATTGGTAAGATTTATGCCAGAGAAACTTTCTAGGATTTTTATAGTTTCGTGTCTTATAATTTAGGTCTTTAAGTCATTTTCTATTTATTTTTGTGTACAACAAGAGTGTGTGCTCTAACCACTTTGATGTTCTAACTTCTTTACATGCAGCTGTCCAATTTTCAAAAAAATGCAAAAAAGAAAAATAACTGTCTGAGGAGGCCTTACAAATAGCTGTGAAAAGAACAGAAGCAAAAAGCAAAGGAGAGAAGGAAAGATATAAGCATCTGAATGCAGAGTTTCAAAGAATAGCAAGGAGAGATAAGAAAGCCTTTCTCAGCGATCAATGCAAAGAAATAGAGGAAAAAAAAACAGAATGGGAAAGAATAGAGATTTCTCCAAGAAAATAAGAGATACCAAGGGAAACTTTCATGCAAAGATGGGCTCGATAAAGGACAGGAATGGTATGGACCTAACAGAAGCAGAAGATATTAAGAAGAGGTGGCAAGAATGCACAGAAGAACTGTACAAAAAGATCTTCACAACCCAGATAATCACGATGATGTTATCAATCAAACTCACCTACAACCAGACATCCTGCAATGTGAAATCAAGTGTGCCTTAGAAAGCATCAATATGAACAAAGCTAGTGGAGGTGATGGAATTCCAGTTGAGCTATTTAAAATCCTAAAAGATGATGCTGTGAAAGCACTGTACTCAATATGCCAGCAAATTTGGAAAACTCAGCAGTGACCAAAGGACTGGAAAAGGTCAGTTTTCATTCCAATCCCAAGGAAAGGCGATGCCAAAGAATGCTCAAACTACCACACAATTGCACTCATCTCACATGCTAGCAAAATAATGCTCAAAATTCTCCAAGCCAGGCTTCAGCAATACGTGAACCATCAACTTCCAGATATTCAAGTTGGTTTTAGAAATGGCAGAGGAACCAGAGATCAATTTGTCAACATCTGCTGGATCATCAGAAAAGCAGGACAGTTCCAGAAAAACATCTACTTCTTCTTTATTGACTATGCCACAGCCTTTGACTATGTGGATCACAACAAACTGTGGAAAATTCTGAAAGAGATGGTAATACCAGACCACCTGACCTGCCTCTTGAGAAACCTATATGCAGGTCAGGAAGCAACAGTTTGAACTGGACATGGAACAACAGACTGGTTCCAAATAGGAAAAGGAGAACGTCAGTCTGTATATTGTCACCCTGCTTATTTAACTTCTATGCAGTGTACATCATGAGAAACACTGGGCTAGAAGAAGCACGAGCTGGAATCAAGATTGCTGGGAGAAATATCAATAACCTCAGATATGCAGATGACACCATGCTTATGGCAGAAAGTGAAGAGGAACTCAAAAGCCTCTTGATGAAAGTGAAAGTGGAGAGTGAAAAAGTTGGCTTAAGCTCAACATTCAGAAAACTAAGATCATGGCATCTGGTCCCATCACTTCATGGAAAATAGATGGGGAAATAGTGGAAACATTGTCAGACTTGATTTTTTGGGGCTCCAAAATCACTGCAGATGGTGATTGCAGCCATGAAATTAAAAGACGCTTACTCATTGGAAGAAAAGCTATGACCATTCATAGCATATTCAAAAGCAGAGACATTACTTTGCCAACAAAGGTCTGTCTAGTCAAGGCTATGGTTTTTCCTGTGGTCATGTATGGATGTGAGAGTTGGACTGTGAAGAAAGCTGAGCAGCAAAGAATTGATGCTTTTGAACTGTGGTGTTGGAGAAGACTCTGGAGAGTCCCTTGGACTGCAAGGAGATCCAACCAGTCCATCCTAAAAGAGACCAGTCCTGGGTATTCATTGGAAGAACTGATGTTTAACCTGAAACTCCAATACTTTAGCCACCTCATGTGAAGAGTTGACTCATAGGAAATGACCCTAATGTTGGGAGGGATTGGGTGCAGGAGAAGAAATGGACGACAGGGGATGAGATGGCTGGATGGCATCACCAACTTGATGGACATGAACTTGTGTGAACTCTAGGAATTAGTGATGGACAGGGAGGCCTAACATGCTGAGCTTCATGGGGTTGCAGAGTCGGCGACGACTTAGCAACTGAACTGAAATGAACGGAACTGTCCATATTTCCCAACACCACTTGCCAAATAGACTTTTTGTTTTCCCCAATGTATATTCCTTACTCCTTTTTCAAAGATAACTGACCGCGTGGGTTTATTTTTGGGCTTTCTTTTCTGTTCCACTGATCAAATATGTCTCTTTTTATGTCATTACCACAATGTTTTATAACTGTAGCTTTGTAGTACTGTCTAAAGTCTAGGAAAGTTGTGCCTTCTCCTTTCTTCTTTTTCTTCAAAGTTGCTTTTGAAATTCATCTTTTATGATTACATGTAAATGATAAGATGATTTATTCTAGTCCTGTGAAAAATATCATGGGTAATTTGATAAGGATCACATTAAATCTGTAGATTCCCTTTGGGAAATATGCCCATTTTAATAATAATAATTCTCCTATTCAAGATCATGTGGTTTCTTTCCACTTCTCTAAATAGTCATCAATTTCCTTTATTAGTAATGTATAGTTCACACTGTATAAGTCTTTGACATCTTTGGTCACATATATTTCTAAGTATTATATTTTGAAGGGTGAAATTTCAAGAGGTATTTTTTCTTTTTACATTCTCTTTCTCATATTTCATTGTTTATGTAAATAACTGATTTCTGGATGTTAATCTCATTTCCTGCTACCTTGCTAACTCCTTTAAGTTAATTTTTGATAGACATGTACCTATTGCTATTGTAAACATGGTTTTCACATTGAGTTTATATTTCTTTGCCCTTTTGCTTTTCCTCTCATTGTTTGATGATTTTCTGTTATACTTATACTTATTGACTCTTCTTTTTTTTTTTTTTTTAATATTTGTAAGTTTTTGCTCATTGGAAAAGACTCTGATGCTGGGAGGGACTGGGGGCAGGAGGAGAAGGGGACGACAGAGGATGAGATGACTAGATGGCATCACAGACTCGATGGACGTGAGTCTGAGTGAACTCTGGGAGACGGTGATGAACAAGGAGGTCTGGCGTGCTGCTATTCATGGGGTTGCAGAGTCGGACATGACTGAGCTACTAAACTGAACTGAACTGAACTGTATGTTTTTGATTTCTCATTATTCTCTTTCTCAAATATGTTAATTTCTTCCTCTGTCTCTTTACCTTAGGCTGTTATTTATATAGGCTCTATCATATTCTATAAATTAAAAAAATATATGTTTCTTACTCTCCCTCACCACTTCAATCATCCTCAATTATTTTGATACCTTTTTTTTTTTTACAGCATCCTTTTGTTTTCATTGTGGTTATCATCGTTTTCACAGATTTTTTTTTTTTTAATCTGTGTACTGTACACGTTTATTTAGGTGATTTGTTTTCCTTTTTTTTTCACTTTCCTATTCATTTTACTATAGATTTTTGTAATAAATTTTTGATTTAGAGAAGACCTTTCAGTATTTGCTATAGAATGGGTTTAGTTTAGCTGTGTTCTGTTTTGTTTTGTTTTGTTTTGTTTTGCCTGTCTGAGAAATTCTTTATCTTTCTCTTCTAAAAGATAACCTTCCTGGGTAGAGTATCTTGTTATATATATAAATAGCTTACAGGCTTCTTGTGGTCCCTGTTCTAGCTCTTGCATTCCCCTGCTGCATTCTCCTCTGAGGTTTTGAAGATCCCATTCTGTCCTGGCTGAGCTTCCTACATGTGAGAGGACTTCCCAGGTTGTAGGAACCTTTCCTCTTTCACAGCTACTCCCAGGAGCACAGGTTCCATCCCAATTGCTATTATACTTTTTATTTGTTTATTTACTTTTCCCTACCCATTTATGTGGAGATGTTCTTGCCCTTTCAGAAGTCTGAGATATTCTGCCAGCATTAAGTAAATATTCCATGAGGATTGTTTCCCATGTACATGTATTTTTCTTATATTTGTGAAAAGAAGTGAATCTTACAATCTATTATTCTGCCATCTTAATTGCTCCCTTCATAAGTATTTTATCTTTTGATGAGATTTTTAAAGCCATTTTTTCTCCTTTCCCTTTACGTTATTTCATTATTATGGTAAAGAAATGAAACAGATTTCCTTACATTAATGTTGTATCCCTTGTTGAATTCATTTATCTGTTTTAACAGTTTTTATGTGGACTCTTTAGGGTCATGTCATCTGCATACAATAAAAATTTTACCTCTACCCTTACAATTTGGATATATTATGTTTATTTTCCTTAGACATGGTGGAAATGGGCATACTTCTCTTGTTTGTGGTCTTAGCAGGAAGGCTTTCAGCTTTCCACAGTTGAGTATCATATTGACTATGGGTTTGTCTTCTAAAAAAAATTAAATTTATTTATTTTAATTGTAGGCTAATTACTTTACAATATTGTATTGTTTTTGCCATACATCAACATGAATCCGCCATGGGTATACATGTGTTCCCAACCCTGAACCCCCCTCCCATCTCCCTCCCCATAGTTGATATGATATTGGATATGTTCTGTCTATACCCAGTTTGGTAAGAGGTTTTTTTTGTTGTGGTTGTTGTTGTTATTTTTAATCACAAAGAGATGTTGAATTAGATCAAATGCCTTTTCTGAATCTACTGAGATTATCTTACGTTTTTTTGTCTTTCCTTATGTGGATGGGATGTATCACATTGATTGATTTGCATGTATCAAACTACCCTTTTGAACCTGAGGTGAATCCAACTTGATCATGTCATATCATCATTTTTTATGTGTTGTTTGATTCAGTCCACTAATATTTTGTTGAAAAAGTTTTACATCTATATTCATCAAAGATATTGGCTTATAACTTCTTCTTCTTCTTCTTCTTTTTTTTTTTTTTTTTTTTTTGATGTGCCTTTGTCTGGTTTTGTTATCAGAATGATGGTGGCTTCATAGAATGACTTTAGGAGTATTCCCTTCTCTATAATATTTTGGAAAAGTTTCAAAAGGCTCAATATATCATCTTATTTGTATATTTAGTAGAATTCCTCAATGAAGTCATCTGGTCTTGGATTTTTGTTTACAAGAAGTTTATTTTCATTACAGACTCTACTTTACTTTTAGTGATTTTTCTGTCAAATCATCTCTTTCTTCTTGATTCAGTTTTTGAGAACTATGCTTTTTGTCCATTTCCACTATACAATTTATCATAATATTCTTATTTTTATTATTAAGTTTTAACTTAGGTAACTTTATTATCTCATTTCTTTCATTTCTTATTTAATTTATCTGGGTCCTCTCTCTTCTCTTCTTGATGATCCTGGTCCTGGGTGTGTTAATTTTGTTTACCCTTCAGGAAAAAAAAAAAAAAAATGGCCCTAGTTTTACTGATTTTTTTGTACTATTTTTAAAATATCTCAATAGTATTTATTTCCTCTCTGATTTTGTCATTTCCTTCTTTCTGCTGATTTTAGGTTTAATTTTTCCTGTTTTTCTCATTCCTTTAAGTGGTTGTTTAGGTTGTTTAGGAGCTTCTCTGGTGGCTCAGGCAGTAAAGAATCTGCCTGCAATGCAGAAGGCCTGGGTTCAGTCCCTGAGTCAGGAAGATCCCTTGGAGAAGGGAATGGCTACCCACTCCAATATTCTTGCCT
Organism: Budorcas taxicolor; assembly: GCF_023091745.1. Classification (NCBI taxonomy): domain Eukaryota; kingdom Metazoa; phylum Chordata; class Mammalia; order Artiodactyla; family Bovidae; genus Budorcas; species Budorcas taxicolor. The sequence continues at coordinate 2,352,357 of NC_068924.1, read as the reverse complement.
AGAAAATTCCATGCACGGAGGAGCCTAGTGTGCTACAGTCCATGGGGTTACAAAGAGTTGTATATGACTGAGTGACTAACACTTTCACTTTCACTTAGGTTGTTTATTTGCCACTTATCTTGTATTTTGATGAAAGACTTTTTCCTATGAACTTTCCTTTAAGACTGCTCTTTGTGTTTCCCACTGACTTTGTATGGTTTTGTTTTGCTTTAATTTACCTCAAGATATATGTACAAAAACTAAAATAAATCAATGGGTCAACAATAAAATAAAAAAGAAAATGAATACACATATATATGTATTGTATATATCATTGTATTCTTTTTTTATTTTATTGCTGACACTATTTTTTTAATAACATGTTTCTTAGTTTCCATGTGGTTATTTTTTTTTCTTCTTCTTCTTATTTATCTTTCTGTGGTTGATTTCTAGTTTCATAACATTGTGACCCAAAAAAAGATGCTTAAAATTTTTGTATCTTTTTAAATTTGTTGAAACTTGTGTCGTGCCCTAGTATATGGTCAATCCTAGAGTCTGAATTTTTGAAAAGAATGTATATTAAGTTTTTTTAATGTGATGTTTTAAAAGATAAATAAAATATATTCTGTCCTTTTTGATTTTCCATCTGGAAGAGCAGTTCATTGATGTCAGTGGGGTGTTAAAACCTTCTCCTTTTATGGTATTTCCATTAGTGTCTCCTTCTATAACAGTTAGTATTTGCTTTATATATTTTAGCTCTCCTATATTGGGTGCATTAGGTTAATAAGTGTAATATCTTCTTTTCATATTGATCTTTTTATCATTGTATATTGTCCTTCTTTATTGCCTTTGTTTTAAAGTCTATTTTGTCCTATATGAGTATTGTTACCCCACTTTAATTTATATTTGCATGAAATATCTTTTCTAATTATATAACTTTCAATCCATGTGTGTCCTTTGTTCTAAACTGGGCCAGTTTCATTAAAAAAAATAATAATCTATATCTTGACTTAAGTGATTTATTTTCCAGTTGTTATTTTTTCTTTCTTATTAATTCTTGCTTCTTTTTCATTTAAAGAACACCTTTTATCATTTATTTTAGGATACAGTTAATATTGCTGTATTCTTTTAGTTTTTGCTTCCATGAGAAATGCTCTATATTTCTTTCTATTCTAAATGATAATTTTGCTAGGTAGAATATCCTAGGTTGCAAGTTTTTCCTTTCAGGACTTTGAGTATATCTTGCCACTCCATACCAGCCTGGACTGTTTCTGCAGCATAAACAAACAAACAGACAAACAAAAATGCTTATAGACTTATGGGGATTCCTTTATAACCAACCCTTTGTTTTACCCTTGCTTATTTTAGAGTTCTCTGTCTTTTGCCATTTGAATTAAGATATGTTTTAGCACAGTTTTTTTTTTTGTGTGTGTGTGTGTTTATCTTGTTTGGGATCCTCTGTGCTTCCTGTACCTGGATATCTGTTTCCTAGGTTTTAGGTTTGAAAAGTTTTCATCCATAATTTCTTAAAGTACATTTTGACCCTGTTTTCTCTTACTTTCCCTTCTGGAATCCTTATTATGCATAGGGATATGCTTTATGTTATCCCATAGGTCTCTTATATTGCTTTCTTTTTCCTTCATTTGGCTTTCTGTCTGTTATCTGGATAATTACCATTATGCTGTCTTCCAGATTACTTATTCATTTTATGCATTATTTACTTTGCTACTTACAGCCTTTATGCCAGCTTTTGTCTCAGCAACTGTTTTCTAATTGTAATTGGCTCTTCTTTAGGGTTTCTATTTTTATAGTGATCTGCATTTCAATTAATAAACTTTCTTAATTCCTTCACTCTTTTTATTACCTCAATTTTGAATTTAGGATCTGGTTTCATTGCTTGTTCTTTCAAAGGATTTTCTATTGTATTTAATTAGAAATGGTCCCTCTGCTTCTTCATTTTACTTGTTTTCTTAGTTTTATGGATTTAGGAAAAATAGTTACCTATTATGGTCTTGACAGACTCTGTTTATGTGGGAACATCTTTAAGTAACCTTTCCCAAGTGGTTCACTGGTAAAGATTCCACCTAGCAATGGAGGAGACACAAGAGACACAAGTTTGATTCCTGGGTTAGAAAGATACCCTGGAGTAGGAAATGACAACCTGTTTCAGTATTCTTTTCTGGAAAATTCCATGGACAGAGAAGACTGGCATGGTTTTGGCCTATGGGGTTACAAAGAGTCAGACATGAAAGAGCATGACATTCATATCCTTGAGTAGCTTGTGAGAGGCCAATATTTTTGATGTGGGCTATTGTTAGCATGGATGGCTAGAGTGTCTTTTCTCAGTATGTGTTGGCAATTTCATAAGTAATGTGACTGGTGTTGTGGCCAGAAACTCTACTAGATGTTAAGCAGACTCCCTTCACTCTGTGGTTGTCACACCTCTATTGGGAGCAGGGTCCTCTGCCCAGTTGTTGGAATAGATCCCCCAGATCTGTTTCTGAGCTATGATGTTGAGTAGGAATGAATGGAATATTTCTAGGGGGAGAGGAGCCTCTGAGTATTCCTCCATAGAAACTGCTCACAAGGAACTGCAGTCTGAGGTGTCATCTGTCATGTTTTATATGCTCACATAATATATTGTTTTGGCACTATCCTCAGACCTTCCTCACCTGTGAGAATGCCAGGAGTCATCCTAGATATCCTTGAGGTGTTGGCCCCACCTCTGCACACATGGACCCACAAAGCCTGCAGCTTCTAACTCAGTACCCACTTAAGCCAGGGAAGCACCAGTAATACACTGGGATGTCCTGAACACATTAACATCTCAAAACTACTGAACATGGTTCTGATTTTAGCCTAGTTTCCAAAGTCACATGACTCCTGGTGATCAGCCCAATTGCAGCCTTGCCTCCTTCAGTGTGTGGTCAACTACCCAGGCTTTTGTCCTCCCAGTGGTAGAAGGACAGCAAGAATGAGTTTGCTATGTCTGGATAATACTGCCCCTCCTTTAACATGTGCATTAACAATGGGATTTCTATTGCAGCATTTGAGCTCCATCTTTCAAACAATCTCAGCTACAACCCAGTCAACACTTCATCCCCTCTAGACTGTCTCCATGTCTTCATGCCTTTCCTTAAGTCTGTCAGCCAAAGGCTGAGTTTCAGCAACCAGCTCCTGTGTGCTCCAACACATGTGCATTTCAGGTTGTGGAGTGCAACAGGGTGACTAGGACCATCTGTACTAGTTTCTCTTTGTTCTGCCTGCAACAAGTGTATTTGACTTTTTTTTTTTTTTTTTTTTTTTTTAGCCTCTGAATCTCCCTTTCTGTCCCAGCAGATATCCCCATAGGGAATCTTTCCTCTTTATAGCTCCCTCCTGAGGGTGTAGGTCCTATCTTGATTCCTTTTTTAAAAAGTTCTGTCCTACCCAGTTGTAGGGTGGCCTCTCTTGAAGTTTGTTTCTGTGAGATCTTCTGCCAGTACAGTAGGTATTCCATGAAAATTGTTCCACATGAAGAAGTATTTTTGATATATTTATGGGAGTACATGTGCTTCAGTTTTTATTCCACTTATCTTAACCTCTCCCCTCTGTCAACTTTCTTGATTTTTGTATTAAAGACTAGCTTTTCTTGTTTGCTCATTGATTTTATCTGTGGTTTTCCTGTTTTTAATGTTGCTGAATTCTGCTTTTAATTTTTCCCTTCTTTCTGCTTGTTATGTATTTTCACTGTTCTTCTTTAATCTTTATTTGAATTAGGAACATAGATCATTCATGAGGTATTTTCTTCTCCCTTAATGTAAGCTTTCAATGGTGTGCATTTCCCTTGCATCACTGGTTTGGCTGAAACCCACATATTTTGCTATATTGTTTTTTTCATTTAGTTATATTTTTTAATTTCCTCATTTTCCTTTAGATGCATGGATTATTTAAAAGGTAATGTTTAACAGAGATATCCCCTCTGTTCTTACATTATTAAATTATAGGTACATTTCATTATGGTCAGGAAATAAGCTTTGAGCTATGCAGAGGTTTTTTTTTTTTTTTTTTTTTTTAAATATTTCAAGCTTGTTTCTATGACTAAGGATATGCTCCATCTTGGTGAATATTCATGAGCATTTGAAAACAAAAGTTCTTTTGCCAATATTGGGTGGAGTGTTTATTATGTCAGCTATATCCCATTGGTCAATTGTATTTTTCAGATCTGTATTCCGCCTGATTTTCCACCTCTTCCATTCCAGCTCTTTCAGTTCTGACAAGAGATGCTAAAATTTCTAACTATAATTTCAGATATGCGTATATTCCTTTAGAATCTATTCTTTTTTTTTTTTCATGTACTTTGAGACTCTCTTGTTTGGTTTATATAAATTTATAGTTGTCATGGTTTCTGGCTTGATTAATCCTTTGATCAGTGTGCAATCTCCCTTTGTTTCTAGTAATTTTTCTTTCCTCAGAAGTGTATTTTACCAGGTACTAATATAACCACTCTTTTTTTAAATTAATATTTTCATGATGTATTATCCCACATTTTTACTCTCAACCTATCCATATAATTGAATTTGAATCACATTTCTTATAAAAATATAGTTGTGCCACATTTGTATTTTTTCTTCCAGTCTATGCCTTTTATGTGGCATACTTAGACTATTTGCAACCAAATAAATTATTGATAAATGTGTCTGTTTCTTTTTCATCCTATTCACTTCACATAACAGTAAAGATAGGCAGTTCTTTTTCAGGATGTTGAAAATATTATGTCCCTTCTGGTTTCTGTGGCTTTAGATAAGATCTATCCTGTCACTTGAATTCATGTTCCTGTAGAGGTAATGTATCATTTATCTCTAGCTACTTTCAAGGCTTTTTCAATGGCTTTAGATTTCAGAAGTTTAATTATGATGTATCTTGGGGTAGATTTGTGGGGGTTGTTTCTCACCACAGTTTCTCTGCTTCTTCAATATGTTTACATTTTTTTGCCAAATGGGGAAAAAAATGTTCAATCTTTATGTTTAAAATGATATTTCAGCCCCACTCTCTTTATCCTTTCCTTCTAGGACCCAATGATATGAATGTTGAAACTTTCTTTATTAGATCCCTAGAGGTCCCTGGTGGCTCAGAGGTTAAAGAGTCTGCCTGCAACGCGGGAGATCTGGGTTCGATCCGAGTCGGGAAGATCCCCTGGAGAAGGAAATGGCAACCCACTCCAGTATTCTTGCCTGGAGAATCCGATGGGCAGAAGAGCCTGGTGGGCTACAGTCTACGGGTCGCGAAGAGTAGGACACTACTGAGGGACTTCACTTTCACTTTCACTTTCAGAGGTTAGACATTCATTTATATTTCGATTAAACTGAGTAAATTCAGTTGACTTGTCCTTCATTCCCTTATTACTTTCTAAGTCACTCAACACTTGAGTTCATTTAGTAAACTTTTATTAATTTATATTATTATATTTTTTTCAGTTTATAATTCGCATTTGATTCTTTACTATTGCTTTTAATTATTTGTGGGAGTTCTATATTTTAAAAATTTGTTTAATAAGAATTTTAGCTATTTGGATTGTTTTCATAGTAACTTTATTATCCTTTGCACATAATTACTTTATGATCCCTTGCACAGTTACTTCATAATCCTTTGCACATAGTTACTTTATAACCTTTTTGACATAAATCCTACATCTCATTGTTTGTGTCACTTAATCTTCTCCTCCTTTAAACTGTTTTCCTGGTTCCTTGTATGAGGTTTTTTTTTTTTTTTCCTAGACATTTTAGCTATTATGTCAAGAAACCTGTGAAAGTGAAAGTGTTAATCCCTCAGTCATTTCCAACTCTTTGTGACCCCATGGACTGTAGCCCACCAGACTTCTCTGTCCATGGACTTCTTCAGGCAAGAATACACAGTCCTATGCAATTTTGTTGATGTTGTTGTTGTTGTTGTTATTTTAGCTTGCAATTCCCCTGCTTACCTGTAAAAAACAGGTCTTGAGCTTCTTTTGTGAACGATTTCTTAATCTTTTGACCACTATGTTGGTCTTGGTTTATCTCATGCCACTGGGGTTCCCATTGCTCCTTTCTAGTTCTTCATGAGGAATAGAGTTTTCCCAGTCTGGGAAAGCTGATACTTCTTGATAGCAAAACTGAGTATCCAACCCATGAATATAAGTTATTCCTAGGCAAGCACTGGTATTTCAGGCTGCTGTTATTTAGGCAGAGGAGGGTAATTTCAGACCCAGAAGAATAAAGAAGCTCTCCAATTAATTTTGTTTGTTTGTTTTAGAATCCTCTCTCTTGCTTTCTCCCACCTACTTCCCCCCAGCCAACAGCTGACAGGTAACTCAGGTGGAGGAAGAGAACTTCAGGCCCATCAGCAGAGGACAATATTTTCAGAAAAAATTTCCTTATTGTAGCAAAATCTTTTGCTAGTCCCCCAACCATACATGCCCTTGAGTCACGGAGGAAAGTTGTCTATAATTTTGCAATAATGATGTTTCTTACCAAAAAAAAAAAAAAAAACAAAAAACAAAAACGAATCTTCATGTAACAGAAATAATTTAAATAAAATCTCCAAAGAGTTGGCTAAATTTTTTAATTGGAGAAGAAAATTTGGTTTTTAAAACAATTATCACAATATTTTTTTTTTCTTTTATGACTATTTTTCCTGGTTGTCTAAAGTTGTTAAATAGTCTGCTTTTTATAATTAAATCTGTTATGCATATTTTCACCTGGCATACTGAAGTTTATAGAATTTCTTACTGGGCATCGACAATATATATTCAAGTTCTTACCAGAATTGTTTAGGGAAAACTGTAACTAATGATATGAATTTAAACTAGCTATTACAGGTGATGCTTTCTGTGTGTGCTAGATAATTTGTGTCTAACAAGCTTCTGTGACTCCTGGAAATTAAAACCCACAGGGTTTTTCTGTCACTTTTAGTGTATAATTATACCAAAAAGAGCTGATCATGTGGAACCAACATTCAAAACAGCTCAGTGGTAAAATAAATAACTAACAGCAAAAAAAAAAAAAAAAAAAGAAAAAGAAAAACAGTCTTATTCTTTTGGGTGCTACTGTAGTTTGTGATGTGGTACAGTGACTTAAGACCTTACCAGTGCACATAAAAACTTACAAAATTGAGTTACAATTGGTTGGTTTTTCAGTATCCCAACTATAGCATAGCAAATACAGCACATATTAAAACTAAAGTCAGTGGGAAGAACAAAATGGTGGAGGAGTAGGTGCTTGTGGAGTACATCTCTCTCCACAGATACATAAGGGATATATCTTCAACACAGAAGTGCATGCAGAACACCAGTTGAGAGCAGACAGGAGTACCTGACCAATGGAAAAGAATGTATAAAACCATGCAAAACTCAGTAGGATAAAGGAAATAGAGGGAAAACAGGAGTGAATAAGACTAGACCTGCCCTTGGCGGGTGGGGGAACTGAAGCAGGGGTCCGATCCCCACAATGGGGCAACTGTCTGAGTCAGAGGAAGAAACATTTAAGACTGAAAGTGAAACAGCTGATCTCTGGAAGCCTAAATGGAATGAGAATCAGACAGACCTTGCCACAGCCATATGTACCCTTGACAGGGATGCAGGTCCCCTGGAGCACGCAGTAGTTGGGAGCTGTAGCATAGGGATTATGGAGCAATTCCAGGATGAGGGCTGCTGTTGACTGTGGAGAGACTGATTTAAGGGATGTGAGGGAGGAGACTGTGATGGAAAATGCCAGTGGAGATAATCCAGGCAGCCATGGAAGGAGGGTGATACTGCTGAGTCACACGCAGAGGGTGATAGCCTCTCTCCCCATGCGCCAGCATCAGCAGCTGAACAATAGAGAGGCTGGCCCATCAGATGCCTGATGCATGGAATTATAGAGTGGGACCCCATTCAGGGTGCTCCTTTAAGTGACTGATGTGCTGAACTACACAATAGGACCCCACCCAGGGTGCCCCATTAAGTGCCCATTGTGCAGATCTACAGAGTAGGACCCAAGCAGGGGGTGGGGGTGGGCGTTCTATGTGCCTGACATGCCAGGCAAGAGAAAAGGACCCAAGGCCAAGGAGGCCTCTAAGTGCCTGAATGGGCAGAAGTTCAGAGAAGGATTGGCCAAAGAGGCCTACTCTTTGTCAGCTGCCAGAGGTTCTAAAGAAGTCTCTGACAAGGCCATAACTCCTGCCCTGAAACAGTCCATGTCTCTGCACACTTGGCACCACCAGGGTTCCTGCAACCAGAGCAGCTGCACCACCTTCAGGCTTAACCCTCACTGGGGCAGAGTTGCCAGTCAAAAAAGAGTCTTGCATCTATCCACTCTGGATGCTCCAGTTATGTCCAACTCTTTGTGACCCTGTGGACTGTCATATGCCAGGTTTCTGTGTCAGGGGTATTCTCCAGGCAAGAATATTGGAGTGTATTGGTCACTACTAGTTGCCATACACTTCTAGAAAACTATATTTCCTGCTGCCCTAGTTGCCAACTTCCCTGAGTTCCTGGTGCTGCCAGAACCCCTACAACCGAAGCAGCTTCATAACCTCTGCACATGACCCTCACTGGGGCAGACCCATGTCCTCCAGGGCAGGCTCATAGCAAATCCCAGTGGGTGACACACATGCAGAGGTGGGAATAAAGCCACAATTGAAACCCAGGGGCAATGTGGCTAAGGAAGAAGACCCAAAACCTTCCCATCAGCTGTACAAGCTGCAGATTAAATCCACATGATCAGCTAGGCAGACTGTGTGTCTATGGAATATATAAAACAACATTGAGAGCTCCCACAAAACAAAACACACTAGTTCTGAAAGCTATGGACATTGGAGGCAAGAACACACAGGACTAGGGCCAGATTAGAAACTGAGTTGTCCCCACAGCAGGTCCAGAGACCAGCACAGTGTTGGAGGATATCCTAGGGAGACGAGGTGGACTGTGACTCCCAGCGAGGGAAAGGAGTCACAGTAGTGACTCAAGGCAAATATTTATTATTCTTGTGTCTTGACTTATTCTGTAGTTTATTTTGGATTTTTATTTTCTTTTTCATTTTCCTTTCACCCCTCTGTTGTAGTTGTCAGCATTACTGCACTGTGAAATCTAATTAAGGTTTTAAGTTTTTTCTTTTTTTTTTTTTTCAATCACTTTTTTTTTTTTTTTTTTGGCTTTATAAACCTCTGTCACTCCATTGGGCTTTGCAGTCCTGTGGAGTTTTCCTTTTTTAAATTTATTTCCTTATTCTTTTTTTTCTTTTTCTTTTAATTTTTTAAACATTATTATTTATTCCTTTGTTTGCATTTCCTACTGTTCTTTATGATATATAAATCTTCTTTATCTACCTCTGTTTAACTCTACATGTCTATTCCTTCTTTCCTTTCTTCTCAACGAATTTGTTAGTTTCCTTTTTTTTTTTTTTTCATTGCTTTATTTCCCACTTGGCACCTTGCTTTAGTTTTGTTTTTCAGTTTGCACTCTAGTTAGTTTTTATTCTCACCTGGTAGGCAAAATTTTTGGTTTCCTTTGTTTGCCAGGTCAATCTATTGTACTTTATTTTTGTTGGATTTTTTTGATTTTGATAATGAGTATATATGTATATGTGTATTTTCCTTTATACTAATTATCATTTAGCTGGTTTTGTAACTGCCATTTGTCTGGGGTTCATCTTTGGTTTCTCATTTTGGAGTATTGTTTTAGTCTCACTTATTGCCATAACAAACCACTTGTGAAATCTTCATTCCTGACCAGAGATTAAGCCCTGAGCCCTTGGAGTGGGAGCACTGAATCTAAGACCCTAGACTACCAGAGAACTAACCATAGGGATTATCAAATAGTGAGAACTCCCACAAAGGAAACCACTTGAATAAAAGATCCAGCATCACCAAATCACCAATAACATACAAACAACAAACAAAGCAAAAATACAAATTCAGTCATCAACAGACAGGATTACCGCCTCACTCTCAGCCTTGCCCATCAGAGGGGGGAAAAAGTCAGCACCAATATCTCCCTATACAAAGCTTCCACAAACCAATGGACCACTATTAAGAGGGCAGACCTAAAGACACATATAAACTGCAAGTGAGAGGATGGAAAGATATATTCCATGTAAATGGAAAGCAAAGAAAGCTGGAATAGCAATCCTCATATCAGACAAAATGGATATTAAAATAAAGAATATTACAAGAGATAGGAAGGATATTATATAATGTTCAAGTGATCAATCCAAGAGGAAGACATATCAATTGTAAATATCTATGCACCCAACATAGGAGCATCTCAGAGCTTAAGACAGACACTTACAAACATAAAGGGAGAAATTAACAGTAACACAATCATAGTAGGAGACTTTAACACCCCAGTTACACCAATGGACAGATCATCAAAAGAGAAAATTAAAAGGAAATATCAGTCTTAAATGATACATTAGATGAGATGGATATCATTGATAACTTCAGGACATTCCATGAAAATGCAGAAGAATACACCTTCTTCTCAAGTGCACATGTAACATTCTCCAGAATAGACCACATCTTGGGTCAGAAATCAAACCTCAGTAAATTTAAGAAAATTAAAATTGTATCAGGAATCTTTTCCCACCAGAATGCTATGAGACTACATACCAATTAGAAGAGAAAAAAACTGTAAAAAATACAAACACAGGGAGATTAACCAATACGTTTCTAAATAAGCAACAGGTTATTGAAAAGATCAAAGGGGAAATTTAAAAAAAATTCTAGAAACAACTGAAAATGAAAACACAACAACTCAATACCTATGGGATGCAGCAGAAGCAGTTTTAAGAGGGAAGTGTATAGCAATGCAATCCTACCTCAGAAAACAAGAAACATATCAAATAGAAAACCTAACTTTATACCACAAACACCTGGAAAAAGAAGGACAAAAACACCCAAAATTAGAAGGAGGAAAAAAATAATAAAGATTAGAGCAGAAATAAATGCAAAATAAAAAAAATAAAAAATTAATCAATCTAAAAGTTGGTTCTTGGAGAAGGTAAACAAAATTGACCAACCTTTCTAATCAAGAAAAAAAGAGAGAATTTTCAAATCAACAAAATAAAAATGAAAAAGAAGAGGTTACAGTAAACAATATAGAAATACAAAGGATTATAAGGGATTATTATGAACAACTATATGACAATAAAATGGATATCCTGGAAGAAATGGAAAGACACTTAGAGAAGTTTAGTCTTCCAGGGTTGAACCAGGAAGAAATAGAAATTATGAACAACTCAACTAAAAGCACTGAAATTGAAGCTGTGATAAAAAAAAATCTCCAAAAAGACACAAAAGCCCAATACCAGATGGCTTCACAGGAGAGCTCTATCAAACATTTAAAGAAGAGCTAATGCCTTTTTTTGTAAAGCACTTTCAAAAAATTGCAGAGGAAAGAACACTTCCAAACACATTCTATGAGGCCTCCATCACCGTGAGACCAAAACCAGACAAAAATAACATAAAAACAGGAAACTACAGGCCAATATCACTGATGAACATAGATGCAAAAATCCTCCACAGAGTTTTAGCAAACAGAATTCAACACCACATTAAAAAGCTCATACACCATAATCAAGTTATGTTTATTCCAGGGATGCATGGATTCTTCAATATACAGAAATTAATGAATATGATACATCATATTAACAAACTGAAAAATAAAAAACATATGATAATCTCAATAGATACAGAAAAAGCCACTGATAAATTTCAGCACCCATTTTTGATGCAAACTCTTCAACAAATGGGCATATAAAGAACCTACCTTAATATAGTAAAGGCCATATATAATAAACCTCTAGGAAACATTATTCTCAATGGTGAAAAATCGAAAGCATTCCCCCTAAGATCAGGAACAAGACAAGAGTATCCACTTTCACCATCATTATTCAAGTTTTGGAAATCATAGATATAGCAATCAGATAAGAAAAAGAAATAAAAAGAGTCCAGATCAGAAAAGAAGTAAAGCTCTCACTCACTGTTTGCAAATGACATGATACTGTATATAGAAAACCCTAAAGATACTATCAGAAAATTACTAGAGTTAATCAGTGGATTTAGTAAAGTTGCAGGATACATAATCAATACACAGAAACCATGTGCATTGCTATAAACTAACAATGAAAAATCAGAAAGAGGAATTAAAGAATCATTCCCATTCACCATTGCAACAAAAAGAATATAAAATCTAGGAATAAACTTACCTAGACCAAAGAGGAGACCAAAGAGACCCATACATAGAAAATTATGACACTAATGAAAGAAATCAAAGATGATAGAAACAGATGGAGAGATATTCCATCTTTCTGGGCAGGTAGGAAGAATCAATATTGTGAAAATGACTACACTACCAAATGCAATCTACAGATTCAATTACAAATTACCAATGGCATTTTTCACAGAACTAGAATAAAAAACATTCACAATTCATATGGAGACACAAAAGACCCCAAAAAGCCAAAGCAGTCTTGAGAAAGAAGAGGGGAGCTGGAGGGATCAACTTTCCTGACTTCAGATTATACTACAAATCTACAGTCATCAAGACAGTATGGTACTGGCACAAAAACAGAAATATAGACCAATGGAACAAGATAGAAAGCCCAGAAATAAACCCATGCACCTTATGAGTACCTTATTTTTGACAAAGGAGGCAAGAATATACAATGGGGCACACAGCCTCTTCAATAAATGTCACTGGGAAAACTGGACAGCTACATGCAAAAGAATGAAATCAGAACACCTAATAACACCATATGAAAAGATAAACTCAAAATGGATAAAAGACCTAAATGTGAGACCAGAAACTATAAAACTCTTAAGAGGGAAAGGTCAGAACACTCGATGACATAAATCAAAGAAAGATCCTCTATGATCCATCTCCTAGATTAATGGAAATAAAAACAAAATTAAACAAGTGGGACCTGATTAAACATGAAAGCTTTTGCACAGCAAAGGAAAGTATAAGCAAGGTGAAAAGACAGCCCTCAGATTGGGAGAAAATAATAGCAAATGAAATGACTGACAAAGGATTAATTTCTTAAATATATAAGCAGTTCATACAACTCCATACCAGAAAAACAAACAGCCCAATCAAAAATTGGGGAAAATACCTAAACTGATATTTCTCCAAAGAAGACATATAGATGGCTAACAGATACATGAACAGATGCTCAGCATCAATCATTATTAGAGAAATGCAAATCAAAACTAAATTGAGATATCATCTCACTCCAGTCAGAATGACCACCATCAGAATGTCTACAAACAATAAATGTGGAGAGGGTGTGTAGAAAAGGCAACAACTTTGCACTGTTGGTGAGAATGTAAATTGATACAGCCACTATGGAGGACACTATGGAGATTCCTTAAAGAGCTAAGAATAAAACCACCATATGACCCAGCAGTCTCACTCCTAGGCATATAGCCTGAGGAAACCAAAACTAAAAAAGACTTATGTATCCCATTGTTCTTGAAGCACTATTTATAATAGCTAGAACATAGAAGCAACATAGATGTCCATCAACAGATGACTGGTTAAAGAAGTTGTGGTACATATGCACAATGGAATATTACTTGGCCATAAAAAAGAATGCATTTGAATCAGTTTAAGAGGTGGATGAAACTAGAGCCTATTATAAAGACTGAGGTAAGTCGAAAAAAACAACGATAAAAATCATGTTTTAATACACATACATGGAATCTAGAAAAATGGTACTGAAAAGTTGATTTGCAGGACAGCAATGGAGAATCAGACATAGAAAACAGACTTATGAACATGGGGAGAGGGATGAGAGGCTGCAATGTATGGAAAAAGTAACATGGAAACTTACATCACCATATGTAAAGTAAAGGTTGAAAAGGGAGGGGATATATGTATACCCATGGCTGATTCATGTTGAGGTTTGAAAGAAAACAACAAATTCTGTAAAGCAGTTATCCTTCAATTAAAAAAAAAAATCATATCCAGCAAAGAATAAAAAGTTGACCTAGCAACTAGCAACCAGGGAGTCTGCATTACAGAAAGGGCAGTTCACCACAGAACACTGAGTAGATTTTAGCTCTTACATTCTTTAATCCTCACAACAGCCCATACTGTTGCTCTTGAGAGTTTACAGAAGAGAAAATCTATCTCCAATAAATGATTCAGATCTCACCCACATTCTTGCTCATAAAGCAACTTCTGAATTCCTTTGGGTTTTAGTCTATAAGCATGGTGACCTAAATGGGATTAACTGCAGAAAAATAGGGGATGTATGTATATATGCAGCTGATTCACTTTGCTGTACAGTAGAAACTAACACAACATTGTAAAGCAACTATACTCCAATTAAAAAAAAAAAAGGAATAAAAGACCACAAATAACAAATATTGGTGACAATGTAGTGCAAAGGGAAGCCTAGTACACTGTTAGTAGAAATGTGAATTATTGCAGTCACTGTGAAAAACATTGTTAAGTTTCCTCAAGGTATTTAAAACAGAATAACCCTTTGATCCAGAAATTCTATTCTCGTGTATATATCCTCCCCAAATGAAAACCCTAATTGGAAAAGATACATACACTCCAATATTATTAACAGCATCATTTATTACATGCAAAATATGGAAGCCTCCTAAGTGTCTATCAACCAGTGAACCTATAATGATGTGATATGCATATATATATATATATATATATATATATATAACATAAAAATGAATTCAATTTTGCTATTTGTAACAATATAGATGAACCTAAAGGGTATTAACTTACTGAAGTAAGTCGAACAAAAAAAGACAAATGTTGCAAATTAGCACTTAGTGGAGTCTAGAAAAAAAAAAAAAAGGAGCAAATATAACAAAACAGAAATAGACAGATAAGAATAACAAAATTGTGGTTACCAATGAGGAGAGGAAAAAGGAGAGGGACAAGGTAGGGTTAGACTATTAAGAAGTGCTAAGTACCAAGTGTAAAATAAATGAGTACAAGGTGATATATATATATATATATATATATATATATATATATATATAATATATTTATTGTACAGCACAGGATGAAAGAACTGGCTTGAAGCTCAACATTAAAAAACTAATATTTAAAGAACAGAATTTTGGACTCTGTCAGAGAGGGAGAGGGTGGGATGATTTGGGAGAATGGCATTGAAACATGTATACTATCATGTAAGAAATGAATCGCTAGTCTAGGTTCGATACAGGATACAGGATGCTTGGGGCTGGTGCACTGGGATGACCCAGACAGATGACATGGGGAGGGTGGTGGGAGGGGGGTTCAGGATTGGGAACTCATGTACACCTGTGGTGAATTCATGTCAATGTATGGCAAAACCAATACAGTATTGTAAAGTAAAAAAAAAGAAAACTGAAGAAAAAAAAAGAAAACAACAACAACAAAAGAAAAAAAAAAAACATAAAAAACTAATATCATGGCATCTGGTCCCACTACTTCATGACAAATCGATGAGGGAAAAGTGGAAGAAGTGACAGATTTTATTTTCTTAGGCTCCAAAATCACCACAGATGGTGACTGGAGCCATAAAATTGTCACTTGCTCCTTGGAAGGAAAGCTACAACAAACATAGTATATTAAAAAGCAGAGATATATAAAAAGGAGGTCTGTTTAGCCAAAGCTATGAATTTTTCAGTAGTCATGCATGGGAGTTAGAGTTGTGCCACAGAGAAGTCTGAGCACCAAAGAATTCATGCTTTCTAATTGTAGTGCTGTAGAAGACTCTTGAGAGTCCCTTGGACTGCAAAGAGATCAATCCAGTCCATCCTAAAGGAAATCAGTCTTGAATATTCATCAGAAGGACTGATGATGAAGCTGAAATTCCAACATTTTGGCCACCTGATGAGAAGAACTCATTTGAAGGAACCCTGATGCTGGGGAAGATTGAAGGCAAAAGAAGAGGACAGCAGAGGATGAGATGGTTAGATAGTATTACCAACTCAATGAACATGAATTTGAGCAAACTCCTCGAGACAGTAAAGCACAGAAAAGCCTAGTGTGCTGCAGTCTGTTCGGTCTCAAAGAATCGGACATGACTTAGCAACTGAATAACAAGAAAACCAAGGAATATAGCCAATGTTTTGTAATAACTTTAAATATATTATAATCTATAAGATTATTATTGAATTACTATGTTATAAATCTAAAATTAATATGTGATTGTAAATCAATTATACTTCAACAAAAATCACATATTTACAGAAGAGCACAAGAAACAGCATTTAAGAAAACATAGCTGACTTTTCAGTGCAGTCTTCTGGAATCCATATCCTAATCCAAGTGAGTGGTTCTACTAATACAATTTTAGTCAAATTAGCAAGTAATAAAAGAGATCCTTTTGGACAGGGAGACATTTACTCTCCCTCAAACACATTTTCTTGTGTAATTATTCACAGGAATATTTTAAAAATTATAATGCATATTTTAAGTACCAATTTGCATTTAAAATTATAGAGAACATCCAATGAGTAAATTGCAATGCCTTATTATTTTACTTTGTCAGTTTAATGATCCCATCCTGAGAATTTTGAATTCATTGGCAAATTTATTTTTCTTACCTTTAAATTTATCATTTAACATAGCAGGAAAGGTACAATCAACTCACCTGGCAATAGGTACTATAATATGTTTAATAGCATTTTATAGAAATGTCATATTCAATTAGTAGTTTTACCATGCCACCTCAATAATTTGTGAACTAATCTATTAAATGCCATTAAAAATCACATCAAGGGAGTTTTTTTTCATCAGTCATTAAGAAGTTATTAATACACTGTCAAGTTTAGAACTCAAGCTGAATTCATAGCAAATCCATGATCTTCAGATTTTCTCAGTGACTTTATGAACCAGTGACTTATAGGTGAAAGACTATTTTCCTATTTCCTTTTATCTAAATTATAATCTTTTCATTTCTCTGTGTGTCTCCACTGTTCTTCCTACATGACTAGAATCATGAGTTGTATTGGCACTGAGTTGAGTCTCCTACTCAACTCAGCTTCTGCCTATTTCTATATCCAGTTAGAAGATGATGGGTTTCACTGGAATTTCAAAGACAGAATATGCCACTAACATTGATTTTTTTGTAATCTGTAAGAGGGTATTATGTTGACATCCCTTCATTGAAATTTTAAATATGTGTGTTATTCACAAAATCATATTATTCAGAAATACTGTAAGTATAATATTCCTGTTTTCATATATCAAAACTACATTGTGCTTTGTTCTTTCTTTTGCTTTTAAAATTTTTTTTCTCTTGTAATATGCAAATTTCAGGCAATTCCTGGTTGTTGCTTTTCATAAACTTCAATATAAAATTAAGATCTGCTTTTCCTAGGACAATATTTCAGAATAATTGTGTAGATATGTCCCTGCCACTAGGATATAAGTTAAACTATTTATTAACCAACCAATATTTTGAAGTGTCTAGTTTAAGAAGAACTGAAGGGATACGAAGAGATGGCCACATTTTGTCCTTAAAGAGCTTACAGTTTAGGTTAGAAGGAAATGCTCAGTCAAATGAAAAATCAATTAATAATAATGAGTTAATTTGGAATGCAATCTTGATTCAAACGGTGTGACTCAATATTATACGACCATTAAATGACTAGTGAAAATAGAATTTCTGTGGTCCAGTGAAGCTTCAAAATACTTTAGCTAGGCTTTGAAGGACAGCATTAAAATTTAGAGATTTTTGTGGAGAATCCAATCCTAGCTTCAAAATCAACATATAATTAAATAAATCTGATTCCCTCTTGGGATCCTCTTATTTTAATTTGTCTTTAACTGGTAATTCCAGGATACTAAAAACCTGCAAAGAGCATGGACAATCCCTAATCCTGGCATCAATAGCCACACCCAAGATGAGCTACTCTATTTTTTCATGTTTCACTGACCTATTTTGCCCTTAAACTTCAATTCAAATTAAGCAAAGGCCATCTGTCAAAGCTTGTGATGGGTCACTCAGGGTTATAAAAATGAATATTATAGGTTGCTGTTTATATTTTCATGGGAAAGATAGTCTCTCAGATTCCCCTTCCCTTTATGAAATGGCATATGATGGAGAAAGTGGGTTTAAATGACTTTGGAGATTTACAGGAAAAAGGGTTCTCATAATCATAGGACTCTTCCGGAACTCCACAGTATTTAAGCTTGTTTTCTAAATGAAATCTGAACTGGAGACAAAACTGAACCAGTGACAAAACTGAACCAGTGACTGATGAGCTGCAACTGGTTCTACTATGCTCTTTTGGAGAGTTAAATATTATTGCTACTACCCACTGAAGTGGTTCTGATGATTTATTCCTGATCATAAAGCCCAAAACTTTATCAGCTTTTCATCCTGATCTACAGTTCTGCCTTTATACACGTACCCTCAAGCCAGACAGGAATTCCTTGGATTACTGTAAAATAACTATGGATAACCAAGACCTCTGTTCCAGGACCACCTGTTTGGATGCTTCTTATCAATGAGTCTGTTAAGTAACTGCTTTTAGGGATGTCCCCAGAAATTTACAGACTCTTACTAATGTCTGAAGTGAAGCATGAAACAAGTCCTTATATTACCCATTGATGGTGCAGTGGGTAAGAGTCTGCCAGTCAAAGCAGGGGACAGAGGTTCAAACCCTGGTCTGGGAAGATTCCACATGCCTCAGAACAACTAAGCCCATGCACCACAACATGAGAAACCTCTGCAATGAGAAGACTATGCACTGCAATGAAGAGTAGACCAGCTTGTCACAACTAGAGAAAACCTGCATGCAGCAATGAAGACACAGTGCAACCAGAAATAAATAAATAAAATAAACATTTTGGAAAATTATTTTGCTATTGTCTAAACCTAATGATAAGCTTGGAGTTTTGCCACAAACATGTCAGGTGCTTATAGTTAGCTCTATCTGATTTATTATCTTTTTGTTTTATTTGCTCAGTCATGTCTGACTCTCGTCGACCCTGTAGACTGTAGCCCACCAGGCTTCTCTCTCCATGAGATTTTCTGGGCAAGAATACTGGAGTAGATTGCCATTTCCTTATCCAGGGGTCTTCCGGACCCAGGGATTGAACCCAGGTCTCCTACATTGCAGGTAGATTCTTTACCATCTGAACCACCAGGGAAGTACATTATTTTTGAAATGATCCTAATTAATGAACCTCTCCATCTATATGTAGATAAAATCAAGCTGGTTACAGATTTGAAGTAATCAATTTAAGTTATAGATTTGAAGTAATTTGATTTGAAGTTACAGATTTGAAGTAATTTGATGAAATCTTGCATTGAAAAAATGTAAATAAGAAATTAAATTTCTCTGATAATGAGTGATGTTGAGCATCTTTTCCTGTGTTTGTTAGTCATCTGTATGTCTTCTTTGGAGCAATGTCTATTTAGTTCTTTGGCCCATTTTTTGATTGGGTCATTTATTTTTCTGGAATTGAGCTGCAGGAGTTGCTTGTATATTTTTGAGATTAGTTGTTTGTCAGTTGCTTCATTTGCTATTATTTTCTCCCATTCTGAAGGCTGTCTTTTCACCATGCTTGCAGTTTCCTTTGTTGTGCAGAAGCTTTTAAGTTTAATTAGGTCCCATTTGTTTATTTTTGCTTTCATTTCCAATATTCTGGGAGGTGGGTCATAGAGGATCCTGCTGTGATTTCTGTCAGAGAGTGTTTTGCCTATGTTCTCCTCTAGGAGCTTTATAAGAAAGCTGTGGTACATATACACATGGAGTATTACACAGCCATGAAAAAGAATACATTTGAATCAGTTCTAATGAGGTGGATGAAACTGGAGCCTATTATACAGAGTGAAGTAAGCCAGAAAGAAAAACACCAATACAGTATACTAACACATATATATGGAATTTAGAAAGATGGTAATGATAACCCTGTATGTGAGACAGCAAAAGAGAAACAGATGTATTGAACAGTCGTTTGGACTCTGTGGTAGAGGGAGATGGTAGGATGATTTGGGAGAATGGCGTTGAAACATGTATAACATCATATATGAAATGAATCACCAGTCCTGGTTCGATGCATGATACTGGATGCTTGGGGCTGATGCACTGAGATGACCCGAGGGATGGTATGGGGAAGGAGGAGGGAAGAGGGTACAGGATGGGGAACACGTGTATACCTGTGGTGGATTCATGTTGATGTATGGCAAAACCAATACAATATTGTAACGTAATGACCCTCCAATTAAAATAAATAAATTTATATTTAAAAAAGAAATTAAAGTAATATTTAGCACAATATTGCTCCAATTAAACTCTGGAAAAAGGTGATATGGATACGTATCAGTTAGAGTTCTATCAAATAGGACCCATAGGACACTATGATCATCATAATAGGTAAAAGAGATATTGACAGGCTGGAATAGGAACTATAATGTAAGAGCTGATGCTTCAGTCCATCGACCAGCAGAATTTCTTGTTCCCTGAGGAAACTTGTTTTGCTGTTGAAGATTTTTCAAGTAACTGGTTAATTTCTCATTTACTTAATACCAACTGATTGTGGATATTAAGCACCATCTATGAAATAACTACATAATGTCTATATTAGTGTTTTATTTCATAAATGGCTACCATAGTGTAGTACAGTTTAAAACAAAAAGCAAAAACTAACAACTGCTGTTACTGTCATTCAGTCACTAAGTCCCATCTGACTCATTGCAACCCTGTGGACTACAGCACATCAGGTTTACCTATCCTCTACTATTTCATGTCCCATGAATTGGTGATGCTATCTAACCATCTCATCCTCTATCGCCCTCTTCTTTTGCCCTCAGTCTTTCCCAGCATCAGGGTATTTTCCAAAGAATCAGTTCTTTGCATCAGGTGGCCAAAGTACCAGAGCTTTAGCTTCAGCTTGTCTTTCAATGAATATACAGCATTGATTTCCATTAGGAAAATATGTGTTTTTTAAAGAATGTTTAAAAGAATATCTTTATGACCTTGTGGCTTGCTAAAATATCTTTGACAGTAACACAAATGCACACACACAACTGTACATTGACCACTGATAAGCTGATCTCTTTCAAAATAAACAATTTCTGCTCATTTAAAGTCATCATGAAAAAGTCAAGTTATAGCATAGGTTAAAATATTCACAATACAAATGTTTGACAAGACACATATGTAGATGTGAAAAGCTCTTAAAACCAATATTAAAAATCAAATAACCCAAGTAAATAGTGAACAAAGACTTCAATATTTCACAAGGAAATATACAACTAGACAGAAAACAAATTAAAATGTGCTACAACTGTCATTAGAGAAGGAAAATTATCTGATACCACTACACTCTAACACTGCAAAAATAAAAGGAACTGAAAGCATGAATATCTGTGAGTTTCTTATGCAACCAGAACTTTCATTCATCGACAGTGGAAATATGAAATGGAACCAAGTTAGAAAACCATTTGATAGTTTCTTATAAATTTCAATATGAACTTTCTATGACTCAAAAATTCCATTTTGTATTTATTTTTGCAAGAGAAATTAAAACATATATCCACAAAAAATTAGTACAAGAATGTTCAAAGCTCCAAATATTTCCAACAAACTGGAAACTTCCTAGCTGTCTATATACAGATGAATAATTTTAAATGTATATATACACAATGTAACACTTCTCTGAAATTAAAACTAGCTTACAACTCATATCCTCAACATAATGGATTAAATAAAAAACAGTACATAAAACAGAAAAAGGTTTATGCAAAACAGATCATTTGTGTGATTTGATTTATATAAATTTTAAGAAAAGGCAAAACAAATTTGTGATGATAAAAATTAGATCTGATATCTCTTGTTGTAGGAGCACTGATTGGAAAGGAATATGAAAAAACTTTCTGGGATGATAAGAGTTCTAAATCTTGATTGTGATATTTGTTACACAAGTTTATGTTTTTGTCAAAATGTACTGAACTAATAAGGGAGATCCATACATTTCTCTACATGCAAATTATACATTATAAAAATAAAGTATTAGGATCTCTCAGCTTACTTAGCAGATGGCAGTCAGTGAGGAAGTGCTTATCAGAAATTGGAACCATGCCAATTATTATAAAGGATAGTTATTTTGTAAAATTGTTTCCTTTGAAAATCTGGATAGCTGAAGAAGAAAAGGTTATACAGCAGACCATCAGTTATGTGTGCTGTTTTTAAAGTGACACAGTAAAGCACTGCTGAAAATAAATAACTATGTAAAAACAGAGATGAGCCTCAGGAAGAATTGGGTAATTTGAAAGCAGAAGTGAATTTAAAAGAGAAGAAATAAGAAAAATCTAAGACTCGCAGACTGAAAAAGTCAGCTGCTTCTAGATCCCCACCTGGGAGAGGCTCACCTAGATCTTTTTGTTGAACAAAGGACTTAGTTATAGGCAGAAGCTGAAGTGTGGGGAAAACTGAGTAACAGGGTTCAATTCATATGTAATTAATTTCAGAGGGAATGAAAGAAAATCAAGGAGGTAAGACTGAAATAAATAGATCAAGCTAGATAACTAACATCTAGCAGCAAACTTGAGTATAGCTTCAAATATGTGGTACTGACCAAGGTGATTAGATTCACTTATTCAAAGATTTTATTGTCAAATAAACCATAAGCCTGGCCTAAAAATAATTTTACTTTCAGGATATGGCCTCAGAATATGAATTCCACAAGAAGGAATACTCCCTAATGCCCATTACAAATGTTGTCATGGATTACAGGGGGAAATGAAAAGAAAAACAAGAACAAAAACAAAAACAAAAAACTGTGGACAAAAGATTTGTTCCCAGAGAACAGAGTGAAAGTCTGCTTAAATAACTTTCTCTATTACCAGGGCAGAGAGTATTTATAAAGTCAGTCCTGTAGGTTTTCATCATTGCTGTGACTCTCCCACCCTTCACTTCCCCAAATGAGACTTTCAGTGAAGTTTGCAGCCCTCCCTGCTTCAGGAAAGACATTTCACTTGTCTTTTTCCATCTATTGTCAGAGTAGGATGTCATACCTAATAAAGAGGACTGCACAACCCCCACAAAGCCCACTTGGACTTTGAAATGGATATTTCCTGGGTGAGCGAGTGATGTTTAATGAGGCTTGGGAGGCAGATTATGCAGGAATTTTTTTGACAAACTCAGTGAATTTAACTTCAAGCAATGGTCAGCTGTTGAAGGATTTTAGCGGACATGGCATGACCTGATGCATGTTTTGAGAATGTATCTCTAACTATATGTAATATGTTGAGTGGGTTAGAAGTGGATCTGAGTGAAAAATAGGCAATAAATTAAGTTTTACAGCAATTAAGATAAAGATGATGACAGCTTGTAATAGGCTTGTGGCAGAGGAGATTTAGGAGCATGAGTCAATCAGAAATACTTAAAAGGTAGTTAATCGAAACTGGTGATGCATTAGAAATAGGTGAGAGAAGGCTGAGAGCAAGAGAGTCTTTTTACATTTGACATAAAAGCTTAGTTGTATTATGGTGTTATTTGTTGGGTAAACAACTAAAAAATAACCAGGTTTGAAGGAAATATATTGAAATTGGACCAGTTGGATAAGGGGTGGTAATAGTCACCTGGAGCTATCTAATGTCTTGACTTCAGGAGTGACATGATCTTTGAATACTCATCTAGGAATAAGTAAGATATAAAAAATGATTGAGGATATTGTTTTAAATTAGTCTAGGAAGAAACTGTGGGCTTCCCTCATAGTTCAGTTGGTAAAGAATCCGCCTGCAATGCAGGAGATGCCAGTTCGATTCCTGGGTTGGAAAGATCCACTGGAGAGGGGATAGGCTACCCATTCCAGTGTTCTTGGGCTTCCCTTGTGGCTCAGCTGGTAAAGAATCTGCCTGCAGTGTGGAAGACCTGGGTTCTATCTCTGCTTGGGAAGATCCCCTGGAGAAGGGAAAGGCTACCCACTCCAATATTCTGGCCTGGAGAATTCCATGAACTGTATAGTCCATGGGGTCACAAAGAGTCGGACACGACTGAGTGATTTTCACTTTCAGGAAGAAACTGTAGAAGGGAGGGGGGTTCAGGATGGGGAACACATGTATACCTGTGGTGGATACATGTTGATGTATGGCAGAACCAGTACAATATTCTAAAGTAATTAACCTCCAATTAAAATAACTAAATTAAAAAAAAAAAAAAAAAGACAAGAAAGCCTAAGTCAGTGGAAGGGGGAGCTCCATTAAATAATTATGTCTAATGGAAGTTTGGTAGCATTTAGATTAAGTTCAAATTGAATTCCAAATATGTATCATATTCTACAATTCAATGGAATATGCTGCAGAAGTAAGAATTTGAGTCAAAATATCATTTTGTCAGTTAATAGATGTTGACATTCATCTAAATATTTAACCATCCCAGGGTTCCGTTTACTCATGGGAAAAGTAGGATAGAGACTGATTTGGAAAACTATTGTGGAAGATTATGGTTATTTTTAAAAGATAAAGCATTTGATATGTATTGCGAGTTCAAAACAAAAGTATCTCTATATTATCAACTCTGTGACCTTAGAAATATTGGGGCAAAAACATGCCCCTGTTTAAAATTTTACATGTGAATTATTCTTTTAAAAATAAATGTAGAGGCCCCGCCTATTATCTGCTCCCCTGGACATATAGGCTTCTCTTGGCCCATTTGAAGATCAGGAAGTTGATAACTCGCGAGGCTCGCTACTGAGAGACAGTGGCTCGGATGGGACAGTCGCCAGGGATGGCTGAACGTAAGGATGGAGCGGGAGTCCGGACTACTCTCTTGGACGCTGAGCAGATTCCTGTGGCTCTCGGGCCTCTCTGAGCGGGAAGCTGCCCGGCAGCCCCGGATCATGGAAGAGAAAGCGCTAGAAGTTTATGATTTGATTCGAACCATCCGGGGTCCAGAGAAGCCCAACACTTTAGAAGAACTGGAAGTGGTAACGGAAAGTTGTGTGGAGGTTCAGGAGATTAATGAAGACGACTGTTTGGTTATTATAAGGTTCACACCAACGGTACCTCATTGCTCTTTGGCGACTCTTATTGGGCTGTGCTTAAGAGTAAAACTTCAGCGGTGTTTACCGGTTAAACATAAGTTGGAAATCTACATTTCTGAAGGAACCCACTCAACAGAGGAAGATATCAACAAGCAGATAAATGACAAAGAGCGAGTGGCGGCTGCCATGGAGAACCCCAACTTACGGGAAATCGTGGAACAGTGTGTCCTGGAACCTGACTGATAGCTGTTTTAGAGCCACTGAAGTATAATCGTTTGATATATTTGTTTAAAGTCTTTGTAAAATGTAAAAGATTCATGTTTAATACATAGGTGATTTGTACCTCAGAGCATTTTTTTAAATGATGATTTCCAAGCAAGATTTAATTATCAGGTAGTACTTAGTTTGTCCAATGTCTAACATTCTCAGGATTTGTAACCCTTAAATGATCAGACAAAAATATTTTCTAGTTATTGTCTGTAAGATGAGTTGCTATTTTTCTGATGCCCATTCTGATGCTTTTCATGTCAAAATATTTACTGTGCCCAAGTGTATTCATTTTAAACCATTACTCTGTAAAATAAATAAAACAGAGATGATTCTTATAAAAAAATAAATAAAAATAAATGTACTAGTAATTACTATGTAATTATCAAAAATATTAAAAATTAATATTCCATATTCATTATTTATAATCAGATTGAAAGGTTACTTTAAAATTTAATTGAAGAAAAGTGTTATTTTTATATCAGAGATAAAGAGAAAAATGCTTATAACTTTGCTGTGGCAATAATGGGGCAACTGTAATATTAAGATGACTTTTTTCAGTAGTTATCAGTATCATTTTTCCTGCCACATTATTTCCAAGATAAAAGAAAATTAGCAACTCTCAGCCATAGTTACTCTGAAACATTTCATTAATGTGGCTCATATTATTTGTACATTTAATTATTCTCTTTTTTCCCCTTTTGAAGATGAGTAATTAATGTTTGCTGGGTGAGGACTTAACAGATACAAAAATTTTATTCACAAGGAGAAAAAGTTTTTTCAGCCTGTTTTAGTATCTTTATTGACATGTTAGAAAATAAATTTTTTGAGGGTATGGGATGTCTTTTTTTTTTTTTTTACTTTATTTTACTTTACAATACTGTATTCGTTTTGCCATACATTGACATGAATCCACCACGGGTGGGATGTCTTTTACTTCATTACAAAGTTTATTTTCTAAAGAGATCTCTAATCTAAAAACTCCTTTAAATCAGTGAATATGTAATAAAAATTGCTGATTAAAAAAACAAGAAAAATAATATAAAAGCACTTAGATATTTGATCATTTTATTTTCTATGAAGTATTTTAGTTATGCTGTATCTACAAAGTTCTATGTATGAAATTTAATTTTTCAGAATTTCCCTGAAATTGCCTGTGGTGTGAAGGTAAAGGAGAGGATCATGCTAGAAACAGACTTAAGAATATGTTGTGTGCTATTCACTAACAGAGAGAAATATATTTAAAATTAACAATTGCTATGTTACCATCAGAGCAGGGTCAAGGGAAAGGGAAAACTAATGGGAACAAAGCTTCAGGCAAACTATGAAATCAAAAGCACTAATTAGTCTTGTCAAACAAGCAGCTACAGTCACCACATTGTGATCAACTTGAGAAAAAGATGTGAGACTATTTTTACTAGCATTTTGACAAAAATTCACTTTTTGTGCAAAGAAATAACTTTTAGCATGTCTGTGTCCTTAGATCAAAATTGTGTTTCATTACTATCACTTTGAAATATCCAAGGATTTTCAATCTGACTCTGCCACTCAGCACTCCCACAATTTCTAGACTGGACACTAAGCGCATGGATTTTATATATGTGTGTGTATATATATATATATTCCAACAGGAGAAAGCAGCTTTATATGAATTTCATCTTGTCAAAGAATAAATGATCACTAAATAACTGGCATTTAAAACAGTTCGGGGGTGACAAGTATTCATTTTATATATTTTAATGTACACATGTATTCACAAATATTTGTGTTTTCAGTTACTCTATTTTCTCTGCAGATTTGTTTATCAAAATTGGAAAGAGTGAACTTAACTCCCATTTGCATTCTTACAGAAGAAAATAAAAAGGTTAGAATAGTCCTAGTTTTTACATGATATATATATATATATATATATATATATATATATACATATATATATATGATTTTTTGTTCAATTTAGATTTGTTAACTCTTGTCTTAAGAATTTTAATTTGAAGATTGGAAAGTTTTCATTTCACAGTCTGTTTTAGGCTTTTTTATTAGGTTTTTATTAACATTTTCTTGTCCTCCTTTCAAATTCTAAATTCTGCTTAAACTGTGTGTGTTTGTCTGATTTAGGCATCCACTTTGTTATTTCTTTATTTGTTGGTGTTGTTGTGTCCAAGTCTTTGTGACCCCATGGACTGCAGCACGCCAGGCTTCCCTGTCTTTAACCATCACCCAGAGTTTTCTGAAACTCATGTCCACTGAATCAGTGATGCCGTCTAACCATCCCAATCCTCTGTCATTCCCTTCTCTTTTTGCCTTAGATCTTTCCCAGCATCAGGGTCTTTCCCAGTGAATAGGCTCTTCACATCAGGTGGACAAAGTGTTGGAGCTTCAGCTTCAGAATCAGTCCTTCCAATGAATAATCAGGGATGATTTATTTTAGGATTGACTGGTTGGATCTCCTTACTAGTCCAAGGGACTCTCAAGAGTCTTCTCCAGCACCACAGGTCAAGGCCATCAATTTTTCATCGATTGCTCAGGCTTTTTTTTGTTGTTGTTGTTCAGCTCTCACGTCTATACATGACTACTGGAAAAAACATACTTTTGACTATACTGACCTTTGAAGGCAAACTTATGTTTCTGCTTTTTAATATGCTGTTTAAGTTTGTCATAGCTTTTCCTCAAAGGATCTTTTAATTTCATGGCTGCAGTCACCATCCACAGTGATTTTGGACCGAGAAAATAAAGTCTGTCACAATTTCAAATGTTTCCCCATCTGTTTGCTATGAAGTGATGGAAAAGGATTCCATTATCTTTGCTTTTTGAATGCTGAGTTTTAAGCCAGCTTTTTCACTCTCCTCTTTTACCTTCATCAAGAGGCTCTTTCATTCCTGTTCACTTTCTGCTATAAGGGTGATATCTTCTGCATATCTGAGGTTATTGATATTTCTCCCCACAATCTTGATTCCAGCTTGTGTGCAACTTCACATGATGTGCTTTGCATCAGTTACATTCTGTTCAACCACTCAGTCATGTCTGATTCTTTGTAATCCAATAGACTGCAGCACTCTAGGTTTCCCTGTCCATCACCAACTCCTGAAGTTTGCTCAAACTCATGCCCATCGTGTCTGAGATGCCATTCAACCTCATCCTCTGCCATCCCTTTCTTCTCTTGCCTTCAATCTTGCCCAGAATCAGGGTCTTTTCCAATGAGTCCATTATTTGCATCAGATGGCCAAATTATTGTAGTTTCAGCTTCAGCATCCATCCTTTCAATGAATATTCAGGACTAATTTTTTTTTAGGATTGGCTGGTTTGTTCTCCTTGCCATCCAAGAGACTCTCAAGAGTCTTCTCCAACATCACAGTTCAAAAGAATCAATTCTTTGGTGCTCAGCTTTCTTTATGGTTCAACTCTCACATCCGTACATGACTACTGGAAAAAACATAGCATTGACTAGATGGAGCTTTCTTGTTAAAGTAATGTCTCTGCTTTTTAATATGCTGTTGAGGTTTGTCAAAGCTTTTCTTCTAAGGAGCAAGGGTCTTTTAATCTCATGGCTGTAGTCATCATCTGCAGTGATCTTGGAGCCCCACAAAATAAAGTCTCTTACTGTTTCCATTGATTCCCCATCTATTTGTCATGAAGTGATGGGACAGAATGCCATGACCTTAGTTTTCTGAATTTTGAGCTTTAAGCCAACTTTTTCACTCTCCTCTTTCACTTCCACCAAGAGGCTTTTTAGTTCTTTCCGCCATAAGAGTTGTGTCATCTGCATATCTGAGGTTATTGATTCTTCCCCGGGCCATCTTGATTCCAGTTTGTTCTTTATGCAGCCCAGCATTTCACAAGACATACTCTGCATATAAGTTAAATACGCAGGGTGACAAGATACTGCCTGAAGTAATTTCCTGATTTGGAACCAGTCTGTTGTCTCATGTCCAGTTATATCTTTTGCTTCCTGACCTGCATACAAGTTTCTCAGGAGGCAGTAAGGTGGTCTGGCATTCCCATCTTTCTAAGAATTTTCCACAGTTTGTTGTGATATACACAGTCCAAGGGTTTAAGGTAGTCAATGAAGCAATATTAGATGTCTTTTTTCCGTTTACAGTTATCCTAATCTTAATGGGATGTCCCTGGTGGCTCAAATGGTAAAGAATCCACCTGCAATGCAGGAGACCTGGGTTCGACCCCTGGGTTGGGAAGTTCCCCTGGAGAAGGGAATGACTACCCACTCCAGTGTTCTAGCTTGGAGAATTCCTGGAACAGAGGAGCCTGGCGGGCTTCAGTCCACGGGGTCACAAAGAGTTGGACATGACTGAACAATTTCACTTTTACTTTTCACATTCAATATTAATATAACTGGTTAAGATCAATTAGGCCATTCATGCTTTTTCTCTTCAGTTGATATCATTGTATCAAGGAAATTTAACTCAGAAGACTGAAACAAGCTTATCACTTTTTTCTCAATTTCCTGCTCCTTCCACATAGGGGACTCCTCCAGTGTTCATCAAGGCCGGGTGAATCCAGCTGGCTGAATCCAGCTGGCTGTGTTGAGTTTTCAGAGTCACTTGGGCACTGGGGACAATCTGGCTCATTTATTAGTATCTGAATTTTTGGTCCAAAGAACAATATCGCATAAACAGCACTTATAAAAGTCTCAGTTTTTCAGGATGTCAAGTTTTGTGCAAACCATCTTCTTGGAAAAGATATACTGTTTTTCCCTATTCCAGCTAACGATATTTTTTCAACATTACTTTTTGGAAAGAATACCTGTGGAATTTAGTTGAAAAACTAACAACAAAAACAAAACAAAACACAACAAAAAACCCAAACCCTAAGTGATGCAAATGGAAGTGGTTCCTGTGTGCTAAGTTACTTCAGTTTTGTCTGACTCTGTAACCCTGTGGACCATAGCCTGCCAGGCTCCTCTGTTTGTGGGATTCTCCAGTCAAGAACACTGGGGTGGGTGGCTATGCCCTACTCCAGAGGCTACGCCTGACCCAGGGGATTGAACTGCTTCTCTTATGTCTCCTGGCTTGGTAGGCTTGCTCTTTAACGCTCGTGCTAACTGGGAAGCCCAAATGGGAGTGGAGATAGGACAAAATCGGCAAATCACTCAATTTCAACAATATCTAATTTCCAAACAAAATTTTCTGAGCTATATATTGTGCAATCTACATCTATTTAGTGATGCTGGATTTTGGTCTCACTAAAAAAAAAGAAAAGAAAACAAAAAAAAACACACCCTTAGGTATCCCCTGGTTTAAACTCTAATTCCAAGTTAGCAAGCGGGTTTTGTGTTAGGAAAAGTCTATTGCAGCTCAAATGCAAAAGATTATTTCCATAAACTTTACACATAATTGCAGTGAAAATAAGCAGTGATTAAGCAATTTGAAGTGAACAGTATGAAAAGGCAAAATGGTAGGATACTGAAAGAGGAAGTCCCCAGGTCATTAGGTGCCCATTATGCTACTGGAGATCAGTGGAGAAAAACTAGAGAAAGAATGAAGGGATGAAGCCAAAGCAAAAACAATACCCAGCTGTGGATGTGACTGGTGGTAGAAGCAAGGTCCAACGCGGTAAAGAGCAATATTGCCTAGGAACATGGAATATCAGGTCCATGAATCAAGGCAAATTGGAAGTGGTCAAACAGGAGATGGCAAGAGTGAACGTCGACATTCTAGGAATCAGCAAACTCAAATGGACTGGAATGGGTGAATTTAACTCAGATGACCATTATATCTACTACTGTGGGCAGGAATCCCTCAGAAAAAATGGAGTAGCCATCATGGTCAACAAAAGAGTCTGAAATGCAGTACTTGGATGCAATCTCAAAAACAACAGAATGATCTCTGTTCACTTCCAAGGCAAACCATTCAATATCACAGTAATCCAAGTCTATGCCCTAACCAGTAAAGCTGAAGAAGCTGAAGTTGAACCGTTTTATGAAGATCTACAAGACTTTTTAGAACTAACACCCAAAGAAGATGTGCTTTTCATTATAGGGGACTGGAATACAAAAGTAGGAAGTCAAGAAACACCTGGAGTAACAGGCAAATTTGGCCTTGGAATACGGAATGAAGCAGGGCAAAGACTAATAGAGTTTTGCCAAGAAAATGCACTGGTCATAGCAAACACCCTGTTCCAACAACACAAGAGAAGACTCTATACATGGACATCACCAGATGGTCAACACTGAAATCAGACTGATTATATTCTTTGCAGTGAAAGATGGAGAAGCTCTATACAGACAACAAAAACAAGACCAGGAGCTGACTGTGGCTCAGGTCATGAACTCCTTATTACCAAATTCAGACTCAACTTGAAGAAAGTATGGAAAACCACTAGACCATTCAGGTATGGCCTAAATAAAATCCCCTATGATTATACAGTGGAAGTGAGAAATAGATTTAAGGGCCTAGATCTGATAGATAGAGTGCCTGATGAACTATGGAATGAGGTTCATGACATTGTACAGGAGACAGGGATCAAGGCCATCCCCATGGAAAAGAAATGCCAAAAAGCAAAATGGCTGTCTGGGGAGGCCTTAATAATAGCTGTGAAAAGAAGAGAAGTGAAAAGCAAAGGAGAAAAGGAAAGATTTAAGCATTTGAATGCAGAGTTCCAAAGAATAGCAAGAAGAGATAAGAAAGCCTTCTTCAGTGATCAATGCAAAGAAATAGAGGAAAACAACAGAATGGGAAAGACTAGAGATCTCTTTAAGAAAATTAGAGACACCAAGGGAACATTTCATGCAAAGATGGGCTCGATAAAGGACAGAAACGGTATGGACCTAACAGAAGCAGAAGATATTAAGAAGAGGTGGCAAGAATACCCAGAAGAACTGTACAGAAAAGATCTTCATGACCCAGATAATAACAATGGTGTGATCACTCACCTAGAGCCAGACATCCTGGAATATGAAGTCAAGTGGGCCTTAGAAAGCATCACTACGAACAAAGCTAGTGGAAGTGATGGAATTCCATTTGAGCTATTTCAAATCCTGAAAGATGATGCTGTGAAAGTGCTGCACTCAATATGCCAGCAGATTTGGAAAACTCAGCAGTGGCCACAGGACTGGAAAAAGTCAGTTTTCATTCCAATCCCAAAGAAAGGCAATGCCAAAGAATGTTCATACTACCACACAATTGCACTCATCTCACATGTTAGTAAAGTAATGTTCAAAATTCTCCAAGCCAAGCTTCAGCAATGCATGAACCATGAACTTCCAGATGTTCAAGCTGGTTTTAGAAAAGGCAGACGAACCAGAGATCAAATTGCCAACATCGACTGGATCATGGAAAAAGCAAGAAATTTCCAGAAAAAAACATCTATTTCTGCTTTATTGACTATGCAAAGTCTTTGACTGTGTGGATCACAATAAACTGTGGGAAATTCTGAAAGAGATGGGGATACCAGACCACCAGACCTGCCTATTGAGAAACCTATATGAAGGTCAGGAAACAACAGTTATAATTGGACATGGTACAACTGAGTGGTTCGAAATAGGAAAAGAAGTATGTCAAGGCTGTATATTGTCACCCTGCTTATTTAACTTCTATTCAGAGTACATCATGAGAAATGCTGGGCTGGAAGAAGCACAAGCTGAAATCAAGATTGCTGGAAGAAATATCAATAACCTCAGATGTGCAGATAACACCACCCTTATGGTGGAAAGTGAAGAGGAACTAAAAAGCCTCTTGAGGAAAGAGAAAGTCGAGAGTGAAAAAGTTGGCTTAAAGCTCAACATTCAAAAAATGAAGATCATGGCATCTGGTCCCATCATTTCATGGGAAATAGATGGGGAAACAGTGGAAACAGTGTCAGACTTCATCTCTTTGGTCTCCAAAATCACTGCAGGTGGTGACTGCAACCATGAAATTAAAAGAACCTTATTCCTTGGAAAAAAAAAAAAATATGATCAACCTAGATAGCATATTGAAAAGCAGAGACATTGCTTTGCCAAGAAAGGTCCATCTAGTCAAGACTGTGGTTTTTCCAGTGGTCATGTATGGATGTGAGAGTTGGACTATGAAGAAGGCTGAGCACCGAAGAATGGATTCTTTTGAACTGTGGTGGTGGAGAAGATCCTTGAGAGTCTCTTGGACTGCAAGGAGATCCAAACAGTCCATTCTGAAGGAGATCAGCCCTGGGATTTCTTTTTTTTTTTTTTTTAATTTTTATTTTTATTTTTTATTTTTTTTAATTTTAAAATCTTTAATTCTTACATGTGTTCCCAAACATGAACCCCCCTCCCACCTCCCTCCCCATAACATCTCTGTGGGTCATCCCCATGCACCAGCCCCAAGCATGCTGTATCCTGCGTCAGACATAGACTAGCGATTCAATTCTTACATGATAGTATACATGATAGAATGCCATTCTCCCATATCATCCCACCCTCTCCCTCTCCCTCTGAGTCCAAAAGTCCGTTATAGACAGCTGCGTCTTTTTCCTGTCTTGCATACAGGGTCGTCATTGCCATCTTTCTAAATTCCGTATATATGTGTTAGTATACTGTATTGGTGTTTTTCTTTCTGGCTTACTTCACTCTGTATAATCGGCTCCAGTTTCGTCCATCTCATCAGAACTGATTCAAATGAATTCTTTTTAACGGCTGAGTAATACTCCATTGTGTATATGTACCTCAGCTTTCTTATCCATTCATCTGCTGATGGACATCTAGGTTGTTTCCATGTCCTGGCTATTATAAACAGTGCTGCGATGAACATTGGGGTACATGTGTCTCTTTCAATTCTGGTTTCCTCGGTGTGTATGCCCAGCAGTGGGATTGCTGGGTCATAAGGGAGTTCTATTTGCAATTTTTTAAGGAATCTCCACACTGTTCTCCATAGTGGCTGTACTAGTTTGCATTCCCACCAACAGTGTAGGAGGGTTCCCTTTTCTCCACACCCTCTCCAGCATTTATTGCTTGCAGATTTTTGGATCGCAGCCATTCTGACTGGTGTGAAGTGGTACCTCATTGTGGTTTTGATTTGCATTTCTCTGATAATGAGTGATGTTGAGCATCTTTTCATGTGTTTGTTAGCCATCCGTATGTCTTCTTTGGAGATGTGTCTATTTAGTTCTTTGGCCCATTTTTTGATTGGGTCATTTATTTTTCTGGAATTGAGCTGCATAAGTTGCTTGTATATTTTTGAGATTAGTTGTTTGTCAGTTGCTTCATTTGCTATTATTTTCTCCCATTCAGAAGGCTGTCTTTTCACCTTGCTGATATTTTCCTTTGTTGTGCAGAAGCTTTTAATTTTAATCAGATCCCATTTGTTTATTTTTGCTTTTATTTCCAGAATTCTGGGGGGTGGATCATAGAGGATCCTGCTGTGATTTATGTCTGAGAGTGTTTTGCCTATGTTCTCCTCTAGGAGTTTTATAGTTTCTGGTCTTACATTTAGATCTTTAATCCATTTTGAGTTTATTTTTGTGTGTGGTGTTAGAAAGTGATCTAGTTTCATTCTTTTACAAGTGGTTGACCAGTTTTCCCAGCACCACTTGTTAAAGAGATTGTCTTTACTCCATTGTATATTCTTGCCTCCTTTGTCAAAGATAAGGTGTCCATATGTGTGTGGATTTATCTCTGGGCTTTCTATTTTGTTCCATTGATCTATATGTCTGTCTTTGTGCCAGTACCATACTGTTTTGATGACTGTGGCTTTGTAGTAGAGCCTGAAGTCAGGCAAGTTGATTCCTCCAGTTCCATTCTTCTTTCTCAAGATTGCTTTGGCAATTCGAGGTTTTTTGTATTTCCATACAAATCTTGAAATTATTTGTTCTAGTTCTGTGAAAAATATGGCTGGTAGCTTGATAGGGATTGCATTGAATTTGTAAATTGCTTTGGGTAGTATACTCATTTTCACTATATTGATTCTTCCGATCCATGAACATGGTATATTTCTCCATCTATTAGTGTCCTCTTTGATTTCTTTCATCAGTGTTTTATAGTTTTCTGTATATAGGTCTTTAGTTTCTTTGGGTAGATATATTCCTAAGTATTTTATTCTTTTCGTTGCAATGGTGAATGGAATTGTTTCCTTAATTGCTTTTTCTACTTTCTCATTATTGGTGTATAGGAATGCAAGGGATTTCTGTGTGTTGATTTTATATCCTGCAACTTTACTATATTCATTGATGAGCTCTAGTAATTTTCTGGTGGAGTCTTTAGGGTTTTCTATGTAGAGGATCATGTCATCTGCAAACAGTGAGAGTTTTACTTCTTCTTTTCCAATTTGGATTCCTTTTATTTCTTTTTCTGCTCTGATTGCTGTGGCCAAAACTTCCAGAACTATGTTGAATAGTAGCGGTGAAAGTGGACACCCTTGCCTTGTTCCTGACTTTAGGGGAAATGCTTTCAATTTTTCACCATTGAGGATAATGTTTGCTGTGGGTTTGTCATATATAGCTTTTATTATGTTGAGGTATGTTCCTTCTATTCCTGCTTTCTGGAGAGTTTTAATCATAAATGGATGTTGAATTTTGTCAAAGGCCTTCTCTGCATCTATTGAGATAATCATATGGTTTTTATTTTTCAGTTTGTTAATGTGGTGAATTACATTGATTGATTTGCGGATATTGAAGAATCCTTGCATCCCTGGGATAAAGCCCACCTGGTCATGGTGTATGATCTTTTTAATGTGTTGTTGGATTCTGATTGCTAGAATTTTGTTGAGGATTTTTGCATCTATGTTCATCAGTGATATTGGCCTGTAGTTTTCTTTTTTTGTGACATCTTTGTCAGGTTTTGGTATTAGAGTGATGGTGGCCTCATAGAATGAGTTTGGAAGTTTACCTTCCTCTGCAATTTTCTGGAAGAGTTTGAGTAGGATAGGTGTTAGCTCTTCTCGAAATTTTTGGTAGAATTCAGCTGTGAAGCCGTCTGGACCTGGGCTTTTGTTTCCTGGAAGATTTCTGATTACAGTTTCAATTTCCGTGCTTGTGATGGGTCTGTTAAGATTTTCTATTTCTTCCTGGTTCAGTTTTGGAAAATTGTACTTTTCTAAGAATTTGTCCATTTCTTCCATGTTGTCCATTTTATTGGCATACAACTGCTGATAGTAGTCTCTTATGATCCTTTGTATTTCTGTGTTGTCTGTTGTGATCTCTCCATTTTCATTTCTAATTTTATTGATTTGATTTTTCTCTCTTTGCTTCTTGATGAGTCTGGCTAATGGTTTGTCAATTTTATTTATCCTTTCAAAGAACCAGCTTTTGGCTTTGTTGATTTTTGCTATGGTCTCTTTTGTTTCTTTTGCATTTATTTCTGCCCTAATTTTTAAGATTTCTTTCCTTCTACTAACTCTGGGGTTCTCCAATTCTTCCTTTTCTAGTTGCTTTAGTTGTAGAGTTAGGTTATTTATTTGACTTTTTTCTTGTTTCTTGAGGTATGCCTGTATTGCTATGAACTTTCCTCTTAGCACTGCTTTTATAGTGTCCCACAGGTTTTGGGTTGTTGTGTTTTCATTTTCATTAGTTTCTATGCATATTTTGATTTCTTTTTTGATTTCTTCTATGATTTGTTGGTTATTCAGAAGTGTGTTGTTCAACCTCCATATGTTGGAATTTTTAGTAGTTTTTCTCCTGTAATTGAGATCTAATCTTAATGCATTATGGTCAGAAAAGATGCTTGGAATGATTTCGATTTTTTTGAATTTATCAAGTTTAGATTTATGGCCCAGGATGTGATCTATCCTGGAGAAGGTTCCATGAGCACTTGAGAAAAAGGTGAAATTCATTGTTTTGGGGTGAAATGTCCTATAGATATCAATTAGGTCTAATTGATCTAATGTATCATTTAAAGTTTGCGTTTCTTTGTTAATTTTCTGTTTAGTTGATCTGTCCATAGGTGTGAGTGGGGTATTCAAGTCTCCCACTATTATTGTGTTATTGTTGATTTCCCCTTTCATACTTGTTAGCATTTGTCTTACATATTGCGGTGCTCCTATGTTGGGTGCATATATATTTAT
The DNA here is from genome assembly GCF_023091745.1 of Budorcas taxicolor. NCBI lineage: Eukaryota > Metazoa > Chordata > Mammalia > Artiodactyla > Bovidae > Budorcas > Budorcas taxicolor. Next base: position 2,315,190 of record NC_068924.1, on the reverse strand, counting down.
AATTGTTATATCTTCTTCTTGGATTGATCCTTTGATCATTATGTCGTGGCCTTCTTTGTCTCTTTTCACAGCCTTTGTTTTAAAGTCTATTTTATCGGATATGAGTATTGCCACTCCTGCTTTCTTTTGGTCTCTATTTGAGTGGTATATCTTTTTCCAGCCCTTCACTTTCAGTCTGTATGTGTCCCTTGTTTTGAAGTGGGTCTCTTGTAAGCAGCATATAGAGGGGTCTTGTTTTTGTATCCATTCGGCCAGTCTTTGCCTTTTGGTTGGGGCGTTCAACCCATTTACGTTTAAGGTAATTATTGATAAGTATGATCCCGTTATCATTTACTTTATTGTTTTGGGTTCGGGTTTATACACCCTTTTCGTGTTTCCTGTCTAGAGAATATCCTTTAGAATTTGTTGGAGAGCTGGTTTGGTGGTGCTGAATTCTCTCAGCTTTTGCTTCTCTGTAAAGCTTTTGATTTCTCCTTCGTATTTGAATGAGATCCTTGCTGGGTACAGTAATCTGGGATGTAGGTTATTGTCTTTCATCACTTTAAGTATGTCTTGCCATTCCCTCCTGGCCTGAAGAGTTTCTATTGAAAGATCAGCTGTTATCCTTATGGGAATCCCCTTGTGTGTTATTTGTTGTTTTTCCCTTGCTGCTTTTAATATTTGTTCTTTGTGTTTGATCTTTGTTAATTTGATTAATATGTGTCTTGGGGTGTTTCGCCTTGGGTTTATCCTATTTGGAACTCTCTGTGTTTCTTGGACTTGGGTGATTATTTCCTTCCCCATTTTAGGGAAGTTTTCAACTATTATCTCCTCAAGGATTTTCTCATGGTCTTTCTTTCTGTCTTCTTCTTCTGGGACTCCTATAATTCGAATGTTGGAGCGTTTCATATTGTCCTGGAGGTCTCTGAGATTGTCCTCGTTTCTTTTAATTCGTTTTTCTTGTTTCCTCTCTGATTCATTTATTTCTACCATTCTATCTTCTATTTCACTAATCCTATCTTCTGCCTCCGTTATTCTACTATTTGTTGCCTCCAGAGTGTTTCTGATCTCATTTATTGCGTTATTCATTATATTTTGACTCTTTTTTATTTCATCTAGGTCCTTGTTAAACCTTTCTTGCATCTTCTCAATCCTTGTCTCTAGACTATTTATCTGTGATTCTATTTTGATTTCAAGATTTTGGATCATTTTCACTATCAATATTCGGAATTCCTTCTCAGGTAGATTCCCTACTTCTTCCTCTTTTGTTTGGTTTGGTGGGCAACTCTCCTGTTCCTTTTCCTGCTGAGTATTCCTCTGTCTCTTCATCTTGGTTATATTGCTGGGTTTGGGGTGGCCTTTTTGTATTCTGGTAGTTTGTGGAGTTTTCTTTATTATGGAGCTTCCTCACTGTGGGTGGGGTTCTATCAGTGGCTTGTCAAGGTTTCCTGGTTAGGGAGGCTTGTGTTGGAGTTCTGGTGGGTGGAGCTGGGTTTCTTCTCTCTGGAGTGCAGTGGAGTGACCAGTAATGGGTTATGAGACATCAAGGGTTTTGGAATAATTTTGAGCTGCCTGTATATTGAAGCTCAGGGGAGTGTTCCTGTGTTGCTGGAGAATTTGAGTGGTATGTCTTGTTTTGGAACTTGTTGGCCCTTGGGTGGAGCTTGGTTTCAGTGTAGGTATGAAGGCATTTGATGAGCTCCTATTGCTTAATGTTCCCTGAATTCAAGAGTTCTCTAATGTTTTCAGGCTTTGGACATAAGCCTCCTGCTTCTGGTTTTCAGTTTTATTTTTACAGTAGCCTCTAGACTTCTCCAACTATACAGCACCGATGATAAAACATCTAGGTTAAAGATGAAAAGTTTCTCCACATTGAGGGACACTCAGAGAGGTTCACTGAGTTACAAGGAGAAGAGAAGATGGAGGGGGTAGTTAGAGGTAACTGGAATTAGATGTGGTGAGATCAAAAGAGGAGAGAGCAAGCTAGCCAGTAGTCACTTCCTTATGTGTGTTCTATAGTCTGGACCGCTCAGAGGTATTTACGGAGTTATACGGGGAAGAGGAGAGGGAGGAAGTAGACAGAGGTGACCAGGGGGATAAGAGAGAGGAATGAGAAGGAGAGAGACAAATCCTGCCTGTAACCAGTTCCTTAGGTGTTCTCCACTGGCTGGAACACACAGAGATTCACAGAGTTGGATAGAGAAGAGATGGGGGAGAAAAGAGGCAGAGGCCACCTGGTGGAGAAAAAGGAGAGTCCAAAGGAGGAGAGAGTGGTCAAGCCAGTAATCTCGCTCTCAGGTAAATTTGGGTAGTGAAGTTTGGGTTTTTAGATGTACAAAATTGACAACAGAAACCTAAGAGCAAAGATTAAAAATCTAGAGTAGAGGTTGGATTTTAAAAAATACAATATTAAAGAAAAGAAGCAGAAGGAAAAAGGAAGAAAGAAAAAAAACACACAAGAATTATTTAAAAAACAAACAAACAAAAAAACAAAACAAACCAAAAAAAAACAAAAAACCACCAACAACCATCCAAAGGCTATATATGGTGTTTGCCTTAAAAAAAAAAAAAAAAAAAAAAAAGTCTTTTTTTTAAAAAATATTAATAGTAGGTTATAGAAATAAAAATTAGAGGATAAATAGAAGACTTAACAATTAAAAACAATAGTTAGAAAAAAAAAAAGAAGAAAAAAAAGAAAAAAAAAAAAAGGAATGATTTTAAAATTATTAAAAATATATCTGGCCGTTCTCTGATGTTTTGGGCCGTGTGGGATCACTTCCAAGGTGGTTCCCTCTGTTTAACTTCTTCTGTTTGCTGGTTTTTTAGGCTCACTAGTTCAGTCGCGCTGTGGGGAGGGGGGATGCTGCAAACAAATAGCACTGTCGTGTGCACAGTGTCTCAGCCCCGCCTGACTTGTCCCTTCTTGCGGCGTACAAACCGCTCCGGCTCTACGATGCTCCGCCGGGGACCGTCTGGGGCCGGCCCTAGGCTGCGTGCACTTCCCCGGTCCAAGCCGCTCAGGCCGTCCTCAGAGGCACAGATTCGGCTGGGACTGCGTTTTGTGCCCTTCCCAGGTCCGAGTAGCTCAGGAGTTTGGCGAGCGCGATCGCCGCGGCGTGTCACCTTTTCTGCCGCTGCTGCTCAGCTTTCTGGGTGGACCGCTGGCGTCCCCCGTGAGGCAGATTGTGAGTGTCCAGCACCCCCAGAAGTCTTAGCAAAGAGGCCTGCTTGCAGTTAGGTAAGTAAAGTCTCTCCGGGTCTGCAATTGCCCCTTTCCAGTCCTTACGGCTCTGGCTGCCTGTCCCCGGCGGGGGATGGTCTGCAGCCGGCTTTTTCCGTTCCGTCCTTTGTTCTGTGCTCGGTCCTGGCGGTGTCTTATGTTCGAGCTTTTCGCGTGGTAGCTATCCCACAGTCTGGTTTGCTAGCGCAAGTTAGATCGTTCTGGTTGCGCGTGGGGCGTTCCTGCCCGATTCTTACAAAGCACTGTAGCCTGCGCCTCCCGCGCGTCCCTGCCCTGCCCCCACTTCCCAATGGCGGATGCAGGCGTCTGTGCCGCTTTTCCGCTGGGGGAGTTACTGTTGGGCTTGTAATCTCTTGGTCTTAATTATTTCTTTATTTTTCCTTCCTGTTATGTTGCCCTCTGTGTTTCCAAGATTCGCCACTGACTCGGCAGGGAGAGTGTTTCCTGGTGTTTGGAAACCTCTCTTCTTAAAATTCCCTTCCCGGGACGGGCTTCCCTTCCCGGGACGGAGCTCCCTCCCCACCTCCTTTGTCTCCTTTTTCGTCTTTTATATTTTTTCCTACCTGTTTTTGAAGACAATGGTCTGCTTTTCTGGATGCCTGATGACCTCTGCCAGCCTACCGAAGTTGTTTTGTGGAGTTTGCTCGGAGTTGAAATGTTCTTTTGAGGAATTTGTGAGGGAGAAAGTGGTCTTCCCGTCCTATTCCTCCGCCATCTTTTCGCAAGCAACCCTGGGATTTCTTTGGAAGGAATGATGCTAAAGCTGAAACTCCAATACTTTGTCTACCTCATGCGAAGAGTTGACTCATTGGAAAAGACTCTGATGCTGGGAGGGATTGGAGGCAGGATGAGAAGGAGAAGATAGAGGATGAGATGGCTGGATGGCATCACTGACTTGATGGACGTGAGTCTGAGTGAACTTCGGGAGTTGGTGATGGACAGGGAGGCCTGGCGTGCTACGATTCATGGGGTTGCAGAGTCTGACAGGACTGAGCGACTGAACTAAACTGAACTGAAGTGAAGTTAAAGTCACTCAGTCATGTCTGACTCTTTGCCACACCATTGACTGTACAGTTCATGGAATTCTCCAGACCAGAATACTGGTTTGGGTAGCTGTTCGCTTCTCCAGGGAATCTTTCCAACCCAGGGATCAAACCCAGGTCTCCTGCATTGCAGGCAGATTCTTCACCAACTGAGTCACCAGGGAAGCCAAGAGTACTGGAGTGAGTAGCCTATCCCTCCTCCAGTGGATCTTCCCAACCCAGAAATTGGACTGAGGTCTCCTGTATTGCAGGTAGATTCTTTGCCAGCTGAGCTACCAGGGCAGACCTTTAACAATGTAATAGCTTTCAAATCTTGTTGCACTAAACAACTGATATTTTCTTTCTTAACTGTTAAAAGAGTAAGACACAGGTCAAGTAGGCTGAAATAGAGATGGTATTGTGGGTTATATACAAAGTTTACTTAATGTAATTGTTACTTAAAAGCTCCAAGGTGGGTATAGCAAGGCATAAGTCAGGGGCCCAAGAGACCAGCCCTGAGTCAACAACAAATTAATACAGACATGGACACAGTAGTGTCCAGGGTCAAAACAGAGTTAAAGAGCTTATACCAACTGAAAGGCAGAAAGTCCAAAAAGTAAGGTGGCAAAGTATAGACCTGAATGACTAAATCAATAACCAGAAAGGTAAATGGGGTAGTAGAAGATGGGGATCTCCAAAAGGAAAGCCAGATAGTACTTGATTCTAATGGACATAGTTCTACCTCACAGTTTTTATCTAAAAACTGTATTTCTATCTAAACACTGACTTTGAAGACAAACAGTTGAAACTTTAAGGCCAAATGAGTACTCTCTAGAATTAATTATCCTAGAGATTCAGTGGGTGCATGCTAACTCACTTCAATCATGTCTGTCTCTTTGTGCACCTATGAACTGTAGCCCACAGGCTTCTCTGTCCATGGGCTTCTCCAGGCAGGAATACTAGAGTGGGTTGCCATGTTCTCCTCCAGGATACCTTCCCGACCTGGGCTCAAACCATCTCTTATGTCTCCTGCATGGCAGGCAGGCTCTTTACCACTAGCGGTACCTCAAAAGCACAGCCATCATTAATATCCACACCTGAGTGTTCATATGTATATATTACTAGATGGTACTTAAAAATAAAGTTGTTATGTATTTATCTATTTATTTTATAACCTGCTACTAGAGTAAAATAAGAAAAGCATCCTTTTCTATCATGTTCATGGCTATATGCCCAGCAGATGGCTTAAAATGAGCATGTATCAGTTGCTTTATAAATATTTGGTGAATGAGTCAATAATAGCTATTTTTTTCTTTTACTTTAATGCTCCATTTTTTAAAATTATGAATCATGTCTCATGACATTCTTTTTTGTACAGTTTCAATCTCTGTTTTATTACATATGAAAATGGAAATCTTTATTATGTAGATATATTAGCACTGCTCAGAAGCAACAGAAGTTAATTCTAAATACCATTTTCTATTGGAAGCACATCCAAAATCCTAGGAGATTATAAAAATGAAACAGTGGCATATGGTGTGATAAGATTAAATAGGACAGAAGTGTAAATTCTCTTAAAAAAAAAAAAAAGAGAAAACAGTACTTTAAGAAGAAACATATTTATCCTAAAATATCATAAGTGCATAGTACTAACAACATTTATTAGTTAATATAATTTCTATAAATTACAAAGACTAGTGCTTTAGTCTATATAACCTTATCATTTCTATATTATAAATTATATATAGATATAAATTTTGGAAAAACCTATTATATAATGTTGCTGAGCAAATAATAAATATGACAAATCTGGGATTTAATATTTGTTTTTATTTTGGTTCCATGTTACCTTATTATAAGTAGAGAACTTCTTAAAGAAATTCCATCATAGTTGACTATTGCCTATGTTAGGGAAGATTCTCAAACCTGGCTTCAAACTGGAAACCAAATCAGTCTAGCTGTGTGTTGTTAAGGGATTAGATCATGTGATGCAAAACCTGGCAAAGGAATTACTGCCTCTCCAACAAGGCTGAATGGAGCAGTTCCCTTACTAGGGGACAGATTGGGACATCCCCATAGGTAGGCCCTAACATTTAAGAAAGTTTAGATGGAACTTAAAAATTCACCATAATTTTCCAGAAGTCATGTACAGATGTGAGAGTTTGACCATAAAGAAGGATGAATGCCAAATAACTGAGGCTTTAAAATTGTAGTGCTAGAGAAGACTCTTGAGAGTCCCTTGGACAGCAAAGAGATCAATCCAGTCAATCCTAAAAGAAATCAACCCTGAATGCTCATTGGAAGGATTAATGCTGAAGCTCCAATACTTTGGCCACCTGACAGGAAGAGTCAACTTGTTGGAAAAGACCCTGATGTGGGAGAGATTGAGGGCATGAGGAGAAGAGGGTGACAAAGGAAGAGATGCTTAGATGGCATCATCAACTCAAAGGCATGAATTTTAGCAAACTCTGGGAGATAGTGAAGAACAGGGACACTTGACATGCTGCAGTCCATGGGATGACAGAGCGTCAAATACAAGTGAGTGACTGAACAACAACAAAAACTCCCCATAGTACACTCTACTGGGTATGTTTTTATAATCGGTAAATAACTTCCTTATTTTCTTGACACATGTAGAAATAATTGAAAGAGAGACGCAGGAATCACACAAATGGAAATCAAAATGCCAGTGTCATAATTAAGACTGTTTGAGAAGCTTGGCTTAGCTCTATGGCAACAGTGGCCTTCTTAAATGCTGTACTCTAAAATTAAATTTGTCCATCTAGTCATTAAACATGCTCAGATACTCCAGAGCTCATCCAAAGAGGCTGTGCTTCTAAACCTAATGATATGTAGAAGCAAAGAAAACCTAGCTGGATATTTATAAGAATCAGTTCAGTTCAGTTGCTCAGTCGTGTCCGACTCTTTGCGACCCCATGAATAGCAGCATGCCAGGCCTCCCTGTCCATCACCAGCTCCCGGAGTTCACTCAAACTCACGTCCATCGAGTCCGTGATGCCATCCAGCCATCTCATCCTCTGTTGACCCCTTCTCCTCCTGCCCACAATCCCTCCCAGCATCAGTCTTTTCCAGTGAGTCAACTTTTCGCATGAGGTGGCCAAAGTACTGGAGTTTCAGCTTCAGCATCATTCCTTCCAAAGAAATCCCAGGGCTGATCTCCTTCAGAATGGACTGTTTGGATCTCCTTGCAGTCCAAGAGACTCTCAAGAGTCTTCTCCAACACCATTGTTAAAAAGCATCAATTCTTCAGTGCTCAGCTTTCTTCACGGTCCAACTCTCACATCCATACATGACCACTGGAAAAACCATAGCCTTGACTAGACGGACCTTTGTTGGCAAAGTAATGTCTCTGCTTTTGAATATGCTATCTAGGTTGGTCATAACTTTACTTCCAAGGAGTAAGAGTCTTTTAATTTCATGGAGCCTCCAAAAAATAAAGTCTGACACTGTTTCCATCTATTTTCCTTGAAGTGATGGGGCCAGATGCCATGATCTTCATTTTGTGAATGTTGAGCTTTAAACCATTCAATTTCCCAAATTGATTCTTCACCTAGATCTATTGCTATCCCAGGGAGTAGAGATGGAAAGGGCACAAAGAGAGGGGTCAGGGTTACCCTAAAGAGTCCTTCTTCTCAAGAGGTCAAGTGGTTGAAACTTAGTGTCACTCTATGACACCCTTAATCCTTTAGTCTTGCATGTGAATGTCCTATCCTAATAGATACCTGCTAATATATGTTGCTGCAGATTAATTGTTCCTTTTTTCCTCCTTTAATATTTTCTTACTGTTTCTTTTCTATCTCTTTCATTTCGTATTTTCTTATTTTTACAATATAAACTGTATTATTAAATAACTATTCAAAAATAATCTGCTATTTATGGAAAAACATTGGAATACTTTCCATCACAAATGTCTCAATCAAAGGAAAATTGGAAAAAAAGCAAAACCACTTAGAGTTTAGTGAAAGCAGAGGGATTTCATTAAAAGTTAAAATAAATAAATGTATATTTAAAAAGTTAAAATGAATTGAATTGTCATGGACGGCAGAAGTATATGAAGAGCCATAGACAGGTTTCTGGGAATATAGATGCGAAGTAAACACTGAGAAAAAGATCTTGCCCTTAAACACCAGTCTTGGTATTACAGTCCGGAACATAAAAAGTGTATGATCAAGGGTAATGAAGGCCATTTATGCCTAACTATATTGGGATATTTCAGAAATGTAGCTCTTCATTTTTTCAGGCAGAATATATTTAAATGGAATAAAGCATTAGACATACAAAGGGTGTAGCTTTGTAACATTTTATGAGTAAATATTTCAAGTAATAAGAAATCATGTAAAAAGTACAATTTAAAATATAAAGAAAAAGTTATTCTACTGTAAAACAGAACATCATTTCCCACACATTTCGTACAAAATATGATTTTAAGTAATTGTGAAATTTATGCTCTTTTCTTATTGTTTATTCAGAAGGCAAATTTGCTTACTGACCATGTAACAGATTTATCTTTGAAGACTCAGCCATCAGACAATAAACAAAATCTATACTACTTCAGCTATGCTAAATATCAAATTGTGCACTGTAAGAAGAAATGACCTCAAAAATTCTTCACCTCACTTCGGAAGTAGCAGGAGGCTTTCCTGCTTGATATAAACATAAAAATTCAATTTCACTTTTATACTCAAGTCCTGAAGAATAAATGAATAAATCTGGTCAGGAGTCAAACTGGGTAGAAACTCAGGCTGGAAATGAACCAGCTAAGGGTTAAGGACTGCAGCAGGTCATAAACAGTTAGAGATCTGGACCTCAAGTCCTTGAAATGGAAGTTACACAATTTCAATTCTGACTAATCTGAAGAAAGCTGAAAACATGAAAACAGGAATATAGCAGGAGAGGATAGAAAGAGGTCAAGGCAGGCAGATGTCAGCAAATATGAAATCGCCTATATTCCAAGAACACTAAAATCGCAAGTGTGACCAACTCTGATTGGATTGGATTGTTTAGCCACTTAGTTGTGTCCGACTCTCTTGCAACCCCAAGGACTGTAGCCATAGACAGAGGAGCCAGGCTCCTCTGTCCATGAGATTTCCCAGTCAAGAATACTGGAGTGGATTGCCATTTCCTTCTCCAGGGGATCTTCCAGACCCAGGGATCAAATCTCCATCTCCTGCATTGGCAGGCAGATTCTTTTCCATCTGAGGCATAAGAATGCTCATGACTGACTCCATATCTAGGTTTTTGTCTTTGATTTTTTTTTTTTTTTCAAGAGCAGGAGGCTATGAATTAGAAATAACTATGGGAAATAGTTATTTCCTGGGTAAAGGAAATGTCAGCAATTCTACAAAAATTGTCTAACCAATCTCTTTCTTTAAACAACCAACAGACATACAGGCACACCTCTGATTTATAGCTTCATTTTTTCAGAAATTAATGGAATATTCAATTGTAATTCTGGTATTCATTTTTTTCAATGTGTTTCACTGCCTTCGTGGTCTCTAGATCTTCTAACTTTGATTCATGTTTGGTGTCAGATTTGAAAATAGAATCCATATTTCTATAGTAGCTTGCTAGGACCACAACAAAGTATCACAAAATTGAATGGCTTAAACAATAGAAATTTATTATCTCACAGTTCTGAAAGCTAAGTTTGAGATCAAGGTGCTGGCTGGGTTGGTTCCTTCTAAGAGTTGTAAGAAAGAATCTGTTCCATGCTGTTCTCCTAGCAATCATTGGCATTGGTTGAACTGTAGGTGCAACAACTTATTTCTGATTCATGTTTAAATGGACTTATCCTGCATATCTGTGTCCAAATTTTACCTTTTTATAGCAACGTCAGTCCTCTTGGCTTTGGGGTATACCCACTTCAGTATGACCTCATCTTAACTAATTTCCTACAATTATTTTACTTCTAATAAGGTCACATTCTGAGGTACTGGGAGGTACCTTAATAGATTAATTTTGGAAAAATAGAACCAATCCATAACAGTTATTCTAATCATATGGATTTCATGCAAACCTTGTGCATTAACCTTGTTTTAAACCTACTCCTTCAAAGAGTTGTGATTGGTATAGTCACTAGGGAACATAGTATGAAGATTCTTCAAAACAAAAAATGGAACTACCATATGGCATAGCAACCCCAAATCTATGTATATATATGAAGAAATTAAAATCACTGTCTCAAAAAGGTAGATGCAGCCTCGTCTTTGCTGCAATATCATTCACAGTATCCAGACACAGAAACAGTGTAAGTATCCACAGAAGGATGAAAACGTTTTTTATTTTATTTTTACTTTACAATACTGTATTGGTTTTGCCATACATCAACATGAATCCGCTACAGGTATACATGTGTTCCCCATCCTGAACCCCCTCTCTCCTCCCTCCCTGTACCATCCCTATGGGTTGTCTCCATGCACCAACCCCAAGCATCCAATATCATGCATTAAACCTGGACTGGCTGTTCGTTTCATATATGATATTATGCATGTGTCAATGCCATTCTTCCAAATCATCCCAAAGCGTTTTTTAAAATGTAGTATGTGGAAAAACATTTAGCCCCCCAAATAAAGGAAAGCCTGCTATTTGTGGCCACATAAATGAACCTTGAGGGTTTCCCAGGTGGCAAGGTAAAGAACTTGCCTGCCAGTGCAGAAATGGATCCTTGGGTCAGGAAGATCCCCTGGAGGAGGAAGTGGCAACCCCCTCCAGTATTCTTGACTGCAAAATCCCATGGACAGAGGAGCCTGGCAAGCTACAGTCCATAGGATTGAAAGGTTGTTGTTGAATCACGACGCTGGGATTCTTGGCCCCCGGAGGAGAATAATTCAATCCGGGGCCACAGACGAGGCTTGATCACTCAGAGCCTTTATGTAATAAAGTTTTATTAAAGTATCAAGGAGATAGAGAAAGCTTCTGACATAGGCATCAGAAGAGGGCAGAAAAAGTATCCCCCTGCTAGTTAGTCTTCAGCTGGATGTTATATAGTCACTAGCAGTCTGTTAATGAAAGAAAGGAATGTCTTAAAACTCAGAATGGCACCAGGCCCTCACCCATAAGATGCATTTGGGGATAATCTTGGTACAAAATGGTTTATCCTGGGCCATAAAATGATTAACTTGAATCTTGAAGAAGGGAAGCTCACCATACAAATAGTTTCATTTGCATAGATTGGAGGAACAATATCTGAGTATAACATACTGGTTTGTCAAGCAGGTTCTGAGCCAAGAGGCAGAACCAACTTGAAGACAGAGTTTAGGGTAAATGCATAGTACATTAGCATAGCTTAAGATAAACATTTCCATAAGAAAAAGACATTGGTTATCTCTAGGTTTGAGAATAGTTAACTTCAGGTGAAACCAGGTGTCATTCTGGCAACACAGTATTTTAAGAGAAACCTCCTTTTAAATTTGTTTAGAGAAGGAAAAAATATCTCTAGTTTGTTTCCTCCTGCTGCTTAAGAGAGATAAAAATGTCTGACACTTGCAGGCTATTTCCTCCGTTTGGAGACCCCTGGCCTTCCTGCCTTTTGCCCTCTCAGGATCACGAGGAGTCAGATATGACTGAAACGACCTGACATGCACATACACAAACTGACCTTGGGAGCAATATGCTAAGTGAAATAAATCAGACAGAGAAATGAAAATACTGTATGATATCATATATGGTGGTAATTTAGTCATTAAATCATGTCTGACTGTTGTGACCCCGTGGCTTCTCTGTCGATGGGATTCTCCAGGCAAGAATACTAAAGTGAGTTGTCATTTCCTTCTCCAGGGAATCTTCCTTACCCAGGAATCTAACTTGGGCCTCCAGCATTGCAGGCAGATTCTTTACCAACTGAGCTACAAGGGAAGCCCATATATGGAATAATTTTTAAAAACTCCTAAAAAGAGAATAGAACAGTTCTTGCTAAAGGCTCTGAGGAGGGGGAAAAGAGGAAATACTGATCAAAGGGTACAAACTTCTAGTTATAAATGAATAAATTCTGGTAATCTAAAATCTGGCACAGTGTGGTGACTATAGCAAAAATACTGTGTGGAAGTTGTTAAGAGAATAAATATTAAGTGTTCTCACTACACACACACACACACATTAACTATGTTAATTAAGCTAATGATGGTAATTCATTTTTGCAATATATATACAAATCAAAACATCAGGCTGTACAATTTAAACATATATGAAGCTATATATCAAATATACTTCAATAAAGCTTGAAAATCTTACAACAAATAAACAAACTAAGAATTGATTGTGAAGATGAACGAAGAGAATTGAGTTAGCTAGATAAGTTACTAGACAAGTTGTATTATGGGGTTTCCCTCATAGCTCAGTTGGTAAAGAATCTGCCTGCAATGCAGGAGACCCAGGTTTGATTGCTGGGTTGGGAAGATTCCCTGGAGAAGGGAATGACAACCCACTCCAGTATTCTTGCCTGAAAAAATCCCATGAACAGAGAAGCCTGGAGGGCTACAGTCCATGGGGTCAGAAAAGTCAGACACAGCTTAGTGACTAAACCACTAACAGAGTTGTGTTATAACCAAAAAAAGCTTATTTCTTTAAAAATAGTAATTTTTACTATTTCTGTCTTTCTTTTCTTTTTCTTTTCTTTTCTTTTTTCTTTTTTTTTTTTACCATCTCCTGACTCTCTACTCATTTTTTCCTGGCTTTATACTTAGCATTTGCACAATAGTGATCACTTGAAGACTGCCTTCATGTAACTTTAAAATCTCCAAATTGAAAGTTCTATTCTTCATTTCAGTCTCCTCTAAACTGCAGCAATTTTCATCACAGCCATATTCAGACTCTCTCTTCTCCAGGATTTAATTAGACTCAATATCTAGTCTCTTACATTATGTCTCTGAACCACATACTTTCCATTGTACTGTCTATCTCTCCATCTTTCTGCTGTTTCCGTAAATATTTACTGAATAATTGAGTGTATAGAAAAATGGATGAATGGACAGGTGGACAAATGAGGAAATTTTGGGCTTATAGGAAATGGAAAGTTTTACTAAGGGAATTACACAACTAGATGTGTATTTCCTTTCCAAAAAAGAAATTATATTTTTGATAAGCGAAGTGAAGTCGCTCAGTCGTGTCCGACTCTTTGCGACCCCATGGACTCCAGCCTACCAGGCTCCTTTGTCCATGGGATTTTTCAGACAATAGTACTGGAGTAGATTGCCATTTCCTTCTTCAGGAAGGAAATCTTCCCAAACCAGGGATCAAACCCAGTCTCCCGCATTGTAGACAGATGCTTTACAGGCTGAACAATACATATATATATAGTGAAATGATACCGTACTCAAGCTAAGATATCATCCCTTCACAAAGTTAATATTTTGTGTGTGTGATAAAAGTACATGAAATCTACCCTCTTAGCCAATTTCTTATATGAAATGCAATATTTTAAACTACAGTTATCAGGATGTACACTGAATCTCTAGATTCATTCATCTCTCATAAGTTCAACTTTTTAAACTTTGACAAACATCTTCCAATTTTCCCCATCTCTTCACCTGCTGATAACCACCATTCTACTTCTGTTTCTCTATATTCAACTACTTAGAAACAAAATACAAGAGATAACATTGTTTTATTTTGTTTTTATTTCTCTGTTTGACTGATTTCACTTAGCATATTTCATGGTAGTATTTCCATAGTTTTTCCTTTTTTTCTAACTTAATTTCCCCCCAACAGTTTATCAATTTACTATTTTTTAAAACAACCTTTATCAGGAACATCATTGGGACTCATTAACTGAGTAACTAATAAATACATTACTCCAGATTGAAGTCTTTAAATTTTTCATCAGCCCCACTCCCCACTATTTTCATATAGGTGCTCTAAGATAGTAATCAAGTACTTTTGAAGCCTATATATATATATATATTTTTTTTTTTTAAATTTCTGAGATATTGTGACTACCACTCACTCTGCCTGGAACATCTTTTAGAAATGGATTATTCACCTATGTGTTAATAAAATTAGTTTTAAATATGTTATCAATTATTTCCTGGGGAAATTCTTTTTGCATATTATCTGACAGTTTTGTTTCCCAGAAGTGGAAAAATAATTTATTTTCTTCTGGAACTTTCTCAGATAACAATACCTCTTACAATTATTTAGAAGGATTAGTATTACTTCCATTTCTCAGAAGTTTTATGGCTGTTCATTTTATACTGATGGTCATATAGAAATTTACATGTAAAAGTTATAGAATTTTATGATTTTAAATAGGTTCTATTTCTGACTTCCCTTGATCTTGCTACTCTTAGGTCAAGAAGAATTAATGTATGTTTATTTTCTTAAACATTGTTTACTTGAAAATAATAAAAATGTTTAGATAATCAGCTGATAGAAAGTTGGATAAGAGATCAAAGTCATTTAATTTTTAGTATTTTTCTAGACAGCATAATAAAAAGCAGACATTGGTTTGCCAACAAAGGCCTGTATGGAAAAGTTATGGCTTTTCCAGTAGTCATGTATGGATGTGAGAGTTGGACCATAAAGAAGGATGAGTGCCAAAGAACTGATGCTTTGAACTGAGGTGTTGGAGAAGACACTTGAGATTTCCTTGGACTGCAAGGTGATCAAACCAGGCAATCCTAGAGGGAATCAACCTTGAATATCCATTGGAAGGACTGATGCTAAAGCTGAAACTCCAGTACTTTGGCCACCTGATGCAAAGAACTGACTCACTGGAAAAGCTACTGATGATGGGAAAGATAGAAGGCAGGAGGAGAAGGGGACGACAGAGGGTGAGATGTTTAGATGGCATCACCGACCCGATGGACATGAGTTTGAGCAAGCTCCAGGAGTTGGTGATGGACAGTGAAGCCTGGAGTGATGCAGTCCATGGGGTCACAAAGAGTTGGACATGACTGAGCAACTGAACTGAACTTAACTGAACTGAACTGATGTTTATTATAGAAGAAGCTGGAAATTTAAATATAAGAAAATTCATTTTCTTTGATAATTTCTATTCTTCTTTCTTTTGAAATGACATTTTTCTATTAAGCCAGTATCATTGTTCTGGGTTACACTAAAAATAATGAGAATTCTTGTGCATAAAGTTCATTGTTACTTGTCCTTGAAAGCAAACTTTAAAATACAATGAGAAAAAAAATTATAACATTAAAATTAGAGAAAATTTTAAAAACTCTCCTTCAAGTTGTTTTTAAAAATTGTTAGACTTGCTTTCATAGGTTACTTATTGGGAAATATCCTCTAGATACAGGGCATCAGCAACTTTACATACTTTCAAAGAAGAAACACTAACTGAGTTTTATATTGATTTTTAGTACTGTGGAATTTGCCACAATCAAAAAATCCACAGATAATTTTTAAATGAACATTTTTATTTTAGAGCAGTTTTGGATATATAGAAAAATAGCTAGTACAAGTTACATACTCAATTCCCCCTCTATATAATGTCTTACACTAGCATGCTCTATTTGTTTCAATTAACAAACCAATTGAATTATTATTAACTTAAGGCTGTAATTTATTATGATTCCCTTTGTTTTTACCAAATGTCTTTTTTTATTTTCCAATATAGCGTGTTACATTTTATTGTCATATCCTCTTAGGCTCCTCTTTACTGTGGCAGTTTCTCACACTTTCCTTGCTTTTAATGGCCTGGGAGTCATTTGAGGATGACCAAACAAGTACTTTGTAAAATATGTTTCAGTTGTGATCTGTCAAATATTTTCTCATGATCAGATTTAATTATGGATTTGTGACAGGAGGATCATAGAAGTACTGTCTTAATCATATCACATATAGGGTATGTATGATTAATAGAACTTACAATTATAGTGTTATCACCTAGCTGAGGTGGGACCAATTTTTCAGAATTTCTTCTACTTACCCTCAACTCTGCTTTTCCATACTGTACTCTTTGGAAGAAATTATCTGTGCACAGCCCACAGTTAAGAAAGTAGAGTATCTACAAAAGTAGTTTTAGATTTTTCTTCATGAGGCATTGGAATATTCTCCATAATTTTTGTATGTAGTCATTTATTTCTATTGGTACAAGCTCATGACTATTGATCATTTACTTTAGACTATAATCTAATGACATTATTTTTTGTTATTGTTGTTCCAGCTTAGACCTCTGGGTGCTTTAGTTGTCTCCTGTTTACCTTTGATATACCTTATGCTTATGTTTTTGTTTTTAGCTTTTTCCTAATTTTTTGGCATGTTCCAAAATCATCTTTTATATTTTCTGCCTTGGGCCTACAATGAGCCATTTTTTTCCAAGAAGCTGTGGTTCCTATTATGAAAGAATGATATTAGAAACCAAGATCTGGGTTCTAGAAGTGCTTGTTTATTGCTATTAGGGTATTATGGCTTCTAGGATATCTCAGCTAATAAAGCAAGATTTCACATGTGTGCATGTAACCTATGTATATATACATATATGTGTATATGTGAACTAAATGGCTAAGTGGTAAAAGAACTCAGCTGCCACACAGAAGATGCAGGAGACTCACATTCAATCTCTGGGTAAAGAAGATCCCCTGGAGGAGGAAATGACAACCCACTACAGTATTGTAGCCCAGAAAATCCTATGGATGGAGGAGCTTGGCGGGCTACGCTCCATAGGTTTACAAAGAGTTGGACATGACTGGCAGAGTATACACACACACACACACACACACACACACACACACACGCGCATCCAAAAATGTTTCAGTATGTAAACATGTGTATGTATATTAACCTATAAGAATTCATACTTATCTTCCACCACAATCTCTCGTCACCTGGATTTTTATAACATTCTCCTCTTGCTTTTCTGTAACCTTCCAATTCAACAGTGAGAAATCTAACTCTCATCATCTGTCATTTGTTTATTTAATTCCAGGGTATATGTACAGCAGTATCAGAATTTTTAACCAGTACCCTGATGGGAACAAGCTTAACCATCAGATTACCAGGCTCTGTACAGTTTTTCTGCCTTTAGTCTTAACAGACTTCAGTCATTTCCAAAACTACTTAGGTCAACAGGGGAATCTCATCATACCCCTTCTGTGAGGTCATTTTATATATTTGTAAAACAGCTAGATTCTCTCATAGAGTCTATATTCTATCTTATATCCTACAATGTTCACATGATTTTTATAAATGTGTATATGTTTCAGCTCACTTTTTGTATTGTCAAGTTCTATGGCCTTACACAAAGGCTTAGTGTCATGGTATCATATATAATAATTTGATCTCTACTTTAAAAATTCATGTTTTAACTCCAAAAAATTGCCTCAAAGTTCCTGGCAACCATAGATCTTTTACCATTTTTATAGATTTGTCTTTTTCAAACAGCAGTTTTAAAATGGGATTCTTTCACTTTTTGTTGATCAGTCACTCAGTCATATCGAACTCTTTGTGACCCCATGGACTGCAGCACGCCATACTTCCCCGTCCTTCACCATCTCCCTGAGTTTGCTCAAATTCATGGCCATTGAATCAGTGCTGCCATCTACCCATCTCATTCTCTGTCATCCCCTTCTTTTGCCTTCAATCATTCCCAGCATCAGGGTCTTTTATAATGAGTTGGCTCTTTGCATCAGGTGGCCAAAGTATTGGAGCTTCAGCTTCAGCACCAGTCCTTCCAGTGGATATTCAGGGTTGATTCCCTTTAGGATTAACTGGTTTGATCTCCTTGCAGTCCAAGGGATTCTCAAGAGTCTTCTCCAACACCTCAGTTCAAAAGCATTAATTCTTTAATGCTCATCCTTCTTTATGATCCAACTCTCACATCCATACATGACTGCTGGAAAAACCATAGCTTTGACTAGATGGACCTTAGTTGGCAAAGTAATGTCTCTGATTTTTAATATGTCATCTACATTTGTCATAGCTTTTCTTCCAAGAAGCAAGCGTCTTAATTTTGTGAATGCAGTCACCATCTTCAGTGATTTTGGAGCCCAAGAAAATAAACTCTGTCACTGTTTCCATTGTTTCCCCATCTATTGCCATGAAGTGATGGGAACAGATGCCATGATCTTAGTTTTCTGAATGTTGAGTTTTAAGCCAACTTTTTCACTCTCCTCTTTCACCCTCATCAAGGGGCTCTTTATTTCCTCTTTGCTTTCTGCCATAAGGATGGTGTCATTTGTATGTCTCAGGTTACTGATATTCCTCCTGGCACTCTTTATTCCAGCCTGTGCTTCATCCAGCCCAGAATTTTGCATGATGTACTCTGCATAGAAGTTCCATGAGCATGGTGATAATATACAGTCTTGTACTCCTTTCCCAAATTGAAACCAGTCCATTGTTCCAGGTCCAGTTCTAACTATTGCTTCTTAACTTGCATGCAGGTTTCTCAGGAGGCATTGAAAGGTGGTCTGGTATGCCTATCTCTTTGAGAAGTTTCCACAGTTTGCTATGACCCACACAGTCAAAGGCAGTCAGCGAAGCAGAAGTAAATGTATTTCTGGAACTCTTGCTTTTTCAATGATCCAATGGTTGTTGACAATTTGATCTCTGGTTACTCTGCCTTTTATAAATCCAGCTTGAACATCTGGAAGTTCTCAGTTCAAATACTCTTGAAGTCTGTTGTGGAGAATGTTAAGCATTATTTTACTAGCATGTGCGATGAGTGCAATTGTGTGGTAGTTTGAGAATTCTTTGGCATTGCCTTTCATTGGGATTGGAAGGAAAACTGACCTTTTCAAGTTCTGTGGCCACTCTGAGTTTTCCAAATTTGCTGGCATATTGAGTACAGCACTTTCATAGAATCATCATTTAGGATTTGAAATAGCTCAACTGGAATTCCATCGTTCCACTAGCTTCGTTCACAGTGATGGTTCCTAAGGCCTACTTGATTTTACACTCCAAAATGTCTGGCTCTAGGTGAGTGATCACACAATCGTAATTATCTGGGTCATTAAGATCCTTTTTGCATACCTCTTCTGTGTATTCTTGACACCTCTTCTTAATATCTTCTATTTCTTTCACTTTGTGATATGCATTTAGCTTTTTTCACATTTTTCTCTAGCTAAATATATTTCATTTTACAGATGTTCCAGAGGGTATGGTGTTTTGTTTGTTTCTTTCTTTAGTTAATTTTCATTGGCATATAGTTGTTTTACATATTGTCTTAATTTCTACTGTATATGGCAGCATGTATTTAATCCATTCACCTGCTGAGGATAAATTAGTTGTTTTTAGTTTTTTTTTTTTTTTTTTTTTTTTTTTTCTTTTACAATATTGTATTGGTTTTGCCATACATCAACATGAATCCGCCACAGGTATACACGTGTTCCCCATCCTGAACTCCCCTCCCTCCTCCCTCCCTGTACCATCCCTCTGGGTCGTCCCAGTGCACCAACCCCAAGCATCCAGTATCATGCATCAAACCTGGACTGGCGATTTGTATCATATATGATATTATACATGTTTCAATGCCATTCTCCTAAATCATTCCACACTCTCCCTCTCCCACAGAGTCCAAAAGACTGTTTTATACATCTGTGCCTCTTTTGCTGTTTCACATACAGGGTTATCATTACCATTTTTCTAAATTCCATATATATGTGTTAGTATACTGTATTGGTGTTTTTAGTTTTGTCAATTAAAAATAAAGCTACTCTGAACATTTATGTGCAGATTTTTGTGTGAACATAAATTTTCAATTCATTTGGGAAATGGCAATGAATATAATTGCTGGATTTTATTGCATGACTATGTTTAGCCTTGTAAGAAATTCCCAATCTGTTTTCAAAGTGCCTCTATCACTTTGCATTCCCACCAGCAATGAATGAGAATACCTGTAGCTCCTCATCCTCTCCAGCAACTGGCACTGTCATTTTATTTTTAATTTTAGACATTTAAATGGGTATTTTGTGGTATCTCATTGCTGTTTTAACTTGTAATTACCTGATGACAAATAGTTTTAAGTGTCTGTCATATGGTCATATGCTCACTTCACATCTCTAGATCTTTTTTTAAAAAGTGTCTGTTCAGATTTCTTTTCTTCATTTTTTATTTGTATTTGTTTTCTTATTCCTGAAGATTAAGGGTTCTTTGTATTTTGGATACAAGTTCATTAGCAGCTATATGCTTTGTAGATATTTTCTCCCAGACTGTGGCTGATCTTTTCACATCTTTAATATCATATTTGTATGAGATTTTAACTGTAAAAAAAAAGTTATCATTTTTTTCATGGATATATTTTCAGTTTTGTTTGTAAAAATAAACAAGACAAAAAGATAACTCTTAAATGGGAGGAACTATTTGTAAATTAAGTAACTGACAAGGGATTAATCTCCAAATATACAAATAGTTCATACAGCTCAATATCAAACAACAAACAGCCCAATCAAAAAATGTGTGGAAGACCTAAATGTCTTCTTTTCTCCAAAGAAGACATACATATGGCCAAAAGGTACATGAAAAGATGCTCAACATCATTAATTATTAGAAAAATGCAAACCAAAACTACAATGAGGTACCACTTCATACTTGTCAGAATGGTCATTATTAAACAAAAAAAAAAAAAAAAAGAAAGAAATTTACAAACCGTAAGTGCTGGGGAGGAACTGGAGATAACAGAATCCTCTTACATACCTGTGTAATATAAATTAATACAACCACTATGGAGAACAGTTTGGAGATTCTTTAAAAAACTAAAAATATAAATACTATATGACCTAGCAATCCCACTCCTGGGTATATACTCAGAGAATACCATAATTCCAAAAGATGCATGCATCCCAACATTCACTGAAGCACTGTTTACAATAGCCAAGGCATGGAAACAACTAAAATGGACATTAACAGAGGAATGGATATAGAAGATGTGATGCATGTACACAATGGAATGTTACTCAACCATAAAAAGATACGAAATTGTGCCATTTGCAAAGACACGAATGGACCTAGAGAGTGTCATACAGAGTGAAGTAAGTCTGAAAGAGTAAAACAAATATCTTATATTAAGGCATATGTGCACAATCTAGAAAAATGATACCGATGAACCAATTTGCAAAGCAGAAATGGAGACACAAACCTAGAGAACAAATGTATGGACACCAAGGGGGATAGGGTGGTGGTGTGATGGACTGGGAGATTGGGACTGACATATGTACACTATTATGCATAAAGTAGATGACTAATGAGGGCCTATGATATAGCAGAGTGGAAAAGTAAAACAAACAATCTGTTTGTAGGATATATGTTAAATTAACCTTAAAAATGCATTCCAATATACATTAAAGTGAAGTGAAGTTGCTTAGTCACGTCCAACTCTTTGCGACCCCATGGACTGTAGCCTACCAGATTCAACCATCCATGGGATTTTCCAGGCAAGAATAGTGGAGTGGGTTGCCATGATGCAGACAAATTCTGTTTTATTCCACTTATATAAGGTACATAAAATACTCAAATTCATAGAGTCAGAAAGTATATTGGTAGATATCAGAGGTTGAGGGGTGATGGTGGGAAGGGGGAATAGGTAGTTAGCATTTAATGGGGACAGAATTTCAGTTTAGAAAGGTGAAAAACTCAGGAGATGGTTGGTGGTGAGAGTTGCACAACAGTGCGAATGTACTTAATGCCATTGAACTATAGAGCTAATTAAATATGGTTAAATAGCATGCTTAATATTATGGGACTTTTACCACAATTGGAAAAAAAAATATTAAAAAATCTTGTGTGCACAGATGTATCGGTTCCATCAGTTTCCTTTTAGAGTCACCATTTGGTCCCCTCCTCTGGAAATTTAGGGATGGATGCAGTGGTTATACTGTTTTTTTCTTAGGAGGACCAACCAAGAAGTGTTCCAGATACTAGAAGGAGGTTCAGTTCAGTTCAGTTCAGTCACTCAGTCGTGTCCAACTCTTTGTGACCCCTTGAATTGCGGCACGCCAGGCCTCCCTGTCCATCACCATCTCCTGGAGTTCACTCAGACTCACTTCCATCGAGTCCGTGATGCCATCCAGCCATCCCATCCTCTGTCATCCTCTTCTCCTCCTGCCCCCAATCCCTCCCAGCATCAGAGTCTTTTCCAATGAGTCATCTCTTCGCATGAGGTGGCCAAAGTACTGGAGCTTCAGCTTTAGCATCATTCCTTCCAAAGAAATCCCAGGGCTGATCTCCTTCAGAATGGACTGGTTGGATCTCCTTGCAGTCCAAGAGACTCTCAAGAGTCTTCTCCAACACCACAGTTCAAAAGCATCAATTCTTCAGCACTCAGCCATCTTCATAGTCCAACTCACATCCATACATGACCACAGGAAAAACCATAGCCTTGACTAGACGGACCTTAGTTGGCAAAGTAATGTCTCTGCTTTTGAATATAGTATCTAGGTTGGTCATAACTTTTCTTCCAAGGAGTAAGTGTCTTTTAATTTCATGGCTGTAATCACCATCTGCAGTGATTTTGGAGCCCAAAAAAATAAAATCTGACACTGTTTCACTGTTTCCCCATCTATTTCCCATGAAGTGATGAGACTGGATGCCATGATCTTCGTTTTCTGAATGTGGAGCTTTAAGCCAACTTTTTCGCTCCCCTCTTTCACTTTCATCAAGAGGCTTTTTAGTTCCTCTTCACTTTCTGCCATAAGAGTGGTGTCATCTGCATATCTGAGGTTATTGATATTTCTCCCAGCAATCTTGATTCCAGGTTCTGTTTCTTCCAGTCCAGCATTTCTCATGATGTACTCTGCATAGAAGTTAGATAAGCAGAGTGACAATATACAGCCTTGACGTACTCCTTTTCCTATTAGTTCGCTGAAACAAATAGAAATTCATTTTCTCATAGTTCTGGGAGCTGAAAGTCTAAGTAAGACTCCAGCAGGTTTTTCTTCCTCTGAGGCCTCTTTCTTTGTCTTGCCAATGGCCACATTTTTGCTTTGCTCCCTCTATGTACATAAGCACTAGGTATTTCTTTGTGTATTCAAATAACTTCTTTAAAAAACTTATTTGGTCAGATTAGATTAGTATCCACCCCTAATAGCCTTGTTTTAATAGCCTTGTTTTAAATTTAGCCTAATCTCTTAATGTCTTTAAAGGCCCTATCTCTAAATACAAGTTAGTATTTGAAAATATGAATTTGAGGGGGTTATAATTCAAATCATGATAGTGATTCTGGCTAAAATATAGACTTGAATGCTATCAATTGCTATGGGCTCAATTGTGTCTGTCCAAAATTCATGTATTGAAGTTCTGCTTCCCAATGTGATAGTATTTGGAGCTGGAACCATTGAGAGAAATTAGATTTAGATAAGATCATCAGGAGGGGCCCTTGAAGCATTAATGTTCATATAAGAAAAGATACCAAAGAGTTTGCTCATTTTCTATCTCTGTCAAGTGATGGCACAGTAAAAATGCAGCCATTTACAAATCAGGAAGAGAGGTCTATCCAGAAATTGACCTTGCCTATACATTGGTCTCAGACTTTTCAGCATCCAAGACTGTGAGAAAATACATGTCTGCTGTTAAAGTCTCCCAAATGTATCATATTTTGTTATTGTAACCTAGTCAGACTAAAATATCAGTGAATGGTAGATGAAGCCACATGAACAATGAGATTACCTGGGGAAGAAGGTTCAGGGAAGAACTGTGAGAAATACCACAAGGGGAAGACAGAGGATGAGATGGTTGGATGGCATCACCGACTCTACGGATATGAGTTTGAGCAAGCTCCAGGAGTTGGTGATAGACAGGGAAGCCTGGAGTGCTGCTGTCCATGGGGTGACAAAGAGTCAGACGTGATTGAGAGACAAGTGAACTGAAAAATGCTGGAATGAGTTGCTGCCATTTTCTTTTCCAGTGTTCTGCTTCTTTGAAAAATCCTAAAACTAAAAAATAACTAATGTAAATTAATACGACACTAATACCCAATACCCAAGTATTCTTAAACATCAGGGAATTTCAGTAACAATTTGAAATGTGTCAATTTTGTAGAAATCAGAAAGAGTCACAAATTAAAAAAAAAATTATATTGTCAGAGTATCAAAGAAAACTTTAAAAGTCCATGGGAAAATATGAAGTAAGTGAAAGTGAAAGTGAAGTCGCTCAGTCGTGTCTGACTCTTTGCAACCCCGTGGACTGTAGGCCACCAGGCTCCTGCGTTCATGGAATTTCCCAGCCAAGAATACTGGAGTGGGTTGCCATTTCCTTCTCCAGGGGACTTTTCCCGACCCTGGGATCAAATCCAGATCTCCCTCATTGCAGGCAAATGCTTTAACTTCTGAGCCTCCAGGGAAGCCCCCATATATACACTACACTTTGGAAAATATGAAAAAATTTAGAACATACTATGATGCAAAAACTGTAAGTTTAACTTTACTAATTAGTTCCGACAGAAGTAATTTCCTACAGAGAGAAGCTCATTTCTTAAAATTTGTCTTTAAACATAAATAGAATAAAAATAACAGAGAATATTACTTATTCAGTATATTAATTATTGAGCCCTAACCTAAGCCAATTGTTGTGCTGTTTGGTATGTCTACAGAGAAGCAGGAGACATTCAGGAGAGGGTATATATATTATTAAATGTATATGTGTTACCGTTTTAAACAATACTCAAGCACTTACTTTTTTAGTTTTCATCATACCTCTATACCTATATCTACAATTGTGTACATATAATATTTCAGCAATTAATAAGTATGCCTATATGCTCAGCTGCTCAGTCATGTCTGACTCTTTTGTGCCTCATGGACTATAGTCTTGCATAAAGAATAAACTGTCAATCCATATATATTGCCACCTAAAAATGTTAAGAACTAAGTATATTTAATGGGAGGATAATATTATCTTCTGTGTTATCATGACTCATTTTCCTATTCCATTTTGTATGATTATATGAAAAAAAATTATGAATAATTTTCCTCTATAGATACCCCTCATAATGATGATTAGCAGTTATCTTCCTAAACATTACAGTGAGGGTTGCAATTTTCATTTCTAATATTCTATGTGCTGAGTGATAATTATATATTTATATAGGGGAAAAGAGTCACAGTTTTCTATTAAAAGTTTATAACTTTATTCTCTTTATGTTGAAATGAGTTGCAGTTCATAAACTGCCTTTTCCCTTTATCTATAACAGGAATATCACTTTAGTCCTATAATTTGACAGCTCAGAGAACTGTGTTTGGATATTAAAAGGAAGCCAGCCTCTTTATCATATTTGTGCTTTACTGATACATATTAACTTTCAGAATTGATTAATCTTTCCTGACTTTCTCTCTTTCAGAACCGAGACTAATAGTCTGCTAAAATTCTGAGTCCCATAATGGAAAACATGATTGGCCTAGCATAGGCAAAATATATAATCTTGATTAAAAGAGCTGGAACTAAGGATATAGATTTACATAATAGTATAAAAACACTGTATAACCAGTGTGTAGTACATTCTTGACACTTCTGCAAATTAAGTTAATAAATATTTAATTCATTGAGCATCTGTTTTGCAACTAGTAATGTTCAATGAAAATATTTAGCAGGATAAGGTTTAATTCAGACATTTTACAAATATTTTAAAAGTTTATTTTAACCAAACATAATGTTCTAGAAAAGACTATATAAAATTATAAAAATCCTTATGATTAAACTGACCATAAAAATAGCAAAATATTTCATCAGAGAAAAAGTAAATAATAACAAGAACAGTCTGATTATAGGTAATTGTTAAGCATACATTTTAACATACTCCTTTATAGAACAATTTGTCAGAGCTGCTTTTATTATCCTCCTCATTTTTTACAGATGAGAAATTGAGAGAGGAGCTTTCTAAAAACTATTTCCCAAATAGAGAGTGATGGAGAAGAGACTGAACCCAGTCAATTTTTCATCAGCATCTGGTTTCTAAAGCAATTTCTTTAAAAAATAAATTCTATATAACTATTCAATTTAAAATGAATCATCCATATTGTCAAGATAATTAGTCAAGTTGAATGAAAAATTTTCAAATATTTTTTCTAAAGATTAAAAAAAAACTCATGGATTTTAAAGTTAAGTTCAATTAAAAAATATATGAAAATAAAACCATAAATATGTAAATAAGATATATAAATTTATATGAATAGTGATCAAACCTGTGAAGAAGAGAAAGATCTCTAAATTTAGAAGCAAAGGAATATCATAAAGGATGAGATGATCATATTTCACTATCATAAAAAACTGAAATCCTTTACATTGATGCTTTAATGATTAAAATTATTAAAATAATGCTTTAACGAGTAAAAACAAATAAGAAATACATCTGCAATAAATGCTAAAGTCAAAAGGTACAATTTGTTCCTAAAAAATGTTTGCAGGTTTAATCCAAAGGTATGAATAATTAATATTACTATCTATAAAAAGAGGAACAGAGCATTTGAATTGTAAAAGAAATGCACAAACTGCAATACTTAAATAGAGAACAGGAATAAATACAAAATCAACAAAAGGATAAATAAAATAGGCTTACAATCATAGAAAAATATCAACTTATTTTTATGGTACCAGCATTATAAGTTAATGTATTATTTTCATCATTTAAATTAAGAAATATTTTTAAGACATTCAATACAGCAAAAAATGAAATAAGAAAGATAGTCTCAGATACTGCTCATAGGAATAGAACTCTAATATCAGATATTGTCAGTAACTATATAATATTCATGGATTATGATAAAGAGATTTTCATTCATGGTAATAGTCAATAAAAAAATACATTAGGAATAGAAAACCATGCACTTGATAAAAACTGAAAATAGTCTATCCAATTATTTGGTGGAATGCTAAAAATTTAGAATGTACCTATTCAGAGGAATATTAGCTATCTCATTCCTTATATATAATATTATCTCTTCCATCATTCAGTCATGTTCCACTCTTTGTGACCCCATGAACTTCAGCACACCAGGCTATCCTGTCCATCACCAACTTCCAGAGCTTACTCAAACTCATGTCCATGAAGTCGATGATGATATGCAAACATCTCATCCTCTGTCGTCCCATTCTCCTGGCTTCAATCATTCCCAGCATAAGGGTCTTTTCAAATGAATCAGTTCTTCATATCAGGTGGCCTAAGTATTGAAATTTCAGCTTCAGCATCTGTTCTTTCAATGAATATTCAAGACTGATTTCCTTTAGGATGGACTGGTTGGATCTCCTTGCCGTCCAAGGGACTCTCAAGAGTCTTCTCCAACACCACAGTTCAAAAGCATGAATTCTTTGGCACTCAGCTTTCTTCACAGTCCAACTGACTACTGGAAAAACCATAGCCTTGACTAGACTGACCTTAGTCGGCAAAATAATGTCTGCTTTTGAATATGCGATCTAGGTTGGTCATAACTTTTCTTCCAAGGAGTAAGTGTCTTTTAATTTCATGGCTGCAGTCACCATCTGCAGTGATTTTGGAGCCCCAAAAAATAAAGTCTGACACTGTTTCCACTGTTTCCCCATCTATTTCCCATGAAGTGATGGGACCGGATGCCATGATCTTTGTTTTCTGAATGTTGAGCTTTAAGCCAACTTTTTCACTCTCCTCTTTCACTTTCATCAAGAGGCTTTTTAGTTCGTCTTCACTTTCTGCCATAATGGTGGTGTCATCTGCATATCTGAGGTTATTGATTTCTCCCGGCAATCTTGATTCCAGCTTGTGTTTCTTCCAGTCTAGAGTTTCTCATGATGTACTCTACATAGAAGTTAAATAAGCAGGGTGACAATATACAGCCTTGATGACTCCTTTTCCTATTTGGAGCCAGTCTGTTGTTCCATGTCCAGTTCTAACTGTTGCTTCCTGGCCTGCATACAGATTTCTCAAGAGGCAGGTCAGGTGGTCTGGTATTCCCATCTCTCTCAGAATTTTCCACACTTTATTGTAGTCTTGACTAGATGGACCTTTATATAATATTATAGATATGTTGATATAATATTAAATGAGAAGTACAGGACATAATGCTATACATTTAGAACAAAAATGTTTGGGGTCTTCAAGACAAGGAGTCTTCTGTCACCATTCTTATTCATCACAGGCCTTGTTGCTGTTGTTTACTCACTAGGTCATGTTTGACTCTTTGCAACCCTATGGACTGGAGCATGCCAGCATAATCCTAGCCAGAGCAATTAGACAAGGAAAAGAAATAAAAGGCATTCAAATTGAAAAAGAAAAGTAAAACTGTGTCCTTTCTCCTCTCCTTAAAGATATTTGGTAGAAACAATCTCAATGGTCTGAAGCAGAGTTGTAATGACCTTTTTTTTTTTTTAATTTTTTTGTTTTTTAATTGAAGGATAATTGCATTATAGAATTTTGTTATTTTCTGTCAAACCTATCACTGATTCATGTTGACCTTTTTTTTTTAATTTTATATTTTATATTGGAATATAGCCAGAATGGACATGGGATTAGTGTATATCAATGACTGGGTTGCACACACACACAAAAAGAAAAAGTAAAACTGTCATTGTTTTCAACTAACACGATTTTATATTTATAATACTGTAAAAATTCTACAAAAACTACTAAAAATAATAAACAAATACAATAAAGTTGCATGGTACAAAATCAATATAAAAATGTGTTGCATTTTAACACACAATGAACTAGCAGAAACAGAAATTAAGAAAATAACTTCATTTAAAATTTCAATAAACAAAGAATAAAACACCTAAATATAAATCTAGCTGAGGTAAAAGATACATACTAAGAAAACTATAAGATATTGTTGAAATAAATTGAAGAAGACACAGAGAAATGAAAAGATATTTTGTGCTCAATTGGGAAAAACTAACATTCCTAAAATTTCCATATTACCTAAAGCAATCTACAGATTAAATGCCATCCCTATTGAAACTGCAGCAACATTTTTCACAGGTATAGAACAAATATCCTAAAATTTATATGGAACCACAAAAGACCGTGGATAGCCAGCCAAAGCAATCCATGGGGGCGGGGGTGGGAAAAGAATTAAGCTACAGGTATCATAGTGCCTGATTTCAAACTGTATTATAAAGCTATAGAAATCAGAACAACATGATACAGGGAGAAAAACAGACATATAGATCAGTGGAACAAAGATGTGAGCACAGAAATAAGCTCTCAAATGGACAATTAATTTATGACAAAGGAGCAAAGAACATAAAATGGACAAAAGAAGAGTCTCTTCAGTAAACACTGTGAAAATTAGACATCAAAAGAATGAAACTAGACCACTACCTCACACCATAAACAAACATCAACTGAAAATGGATTAAATACTTGAATATAAAACCTTAAAGCATAAAGCTCCTAGAAGAAAACAACAACAAAAAAAAAGTGCAACTTTTGACATTGGTCTTAGCAATATCTTTTTGGCTATGTCTCCTCAGGCAAGGGCAACAAAGGCAAAAGTAAACAAATGGGACTTCATTGAACTTAAAAGATTTTCACAGCAACAGAAACCATGAACAAAATGAAAAGACAATTTATTGATTGGGAGAAGATATTTGCAAGTCATATATTTGAAAAGGGTTAATATTCAAAATATATAAAGCATACATACAACTCAACAATAATAAAAAAAAAAACCTGATTAATATATGGACAGAAAAGCAGAATAGACAATTTTCTAAAAGAGGCATAAGAATGGCTAAAAGACATATGAAAAATCAAAACTACACAGTAATATCACCTTATGCCAATTAGAATGGCTATTACCAAAAAAAAAAGGCAAGAAATTACAAGTGTTAGAGTGTGGAGAAAAGAGAATTCTTATACACTTTTGGTGGGAATGTAAACTGGTGCAGCCACTATGAAAAACACTATGGAAATTACTTTAAAAATTAAGAATAGAACGATAAGATCCAGCTATTTCACACTGGTTATTTATTTAAAGAATATGAAAACATTAATTTAAAAAGATATATGTACCATGAGAAAACCACAATTCAAAAAGACACATGTACTCCAGTGTTCACTGCCGCACTATTTACAATAGCCAGGACAAGGAAGCAACCTAGATGTCCACCAGCAGATGAATGGATAAAGAAATTTTGGTACATATATACAAAATAATATTACTTAGCTGTAGAAAAGAATGAATTTGAGTCATTTGTAGTGAGGTAGATGGACCTAGAGCCTCTTATACAAAGTGAAGAATGTCAGAAAGAGAATAAGAAACACAGTATATTAAAGTATATATGTGGAACCTAGAAAAATGATACTGATGAACCTATTTGCAAGGAAGGAGTTGAGACACAGATGTAGAGAATAGACTTGAAGTCAGAGTGGGGGAAGGAGAGGATGGGACAATTGAGAAGGTAGCACTGACATGCACACACAGTGGGATATACATAGTTATGACTGATTCACAATGTTGTACAGCAGAAACCAACACATTATAAAGCAATTACACTATAATTAAAAATAAAAATTAAAAATTAAATGGAACAGAAAAAAGACATATGCACCATTATGTTAGTCACAGAATTATTTACAATAAGCAAGATATGGAAGCAACCTAAGGGCCCACTGATGGATGGATATAGTATATATACTACATATATGGATATACTATGTCTATATATGTACTATATATATGAATAAACTAAATCCATATATATATATTGGATATACATATTCCTAGGTGGCTCAGTGGTAAGAATGCAGGAGACAATGATTCAGTTCCTGGGTTGGGAAGATCCCCTGGAGGAGGACATGGCAACCCACTCCAGTATTCTTGCCTGGAGAATTCCATGGACAGAGGAGCCTGGCAGGCTACAGTCCATAGGGTCACAGAGTCAGACATGACTGAAGTGACTGAGCATTCACATAAGTGAATCTCTGAATCATCATATATATTCACATGATATATATGAAGATATATATCCACATAAAGATATATTATATATACTGAAACTCTATCTAGCCACACACACACACACACACACACACACACACACACACAACAGTGAAATGTTGCAATTTGCAACAATATGGGTGGACATTGAGGATATCATGCAAAGTAAAATAAGTCAGAAGGAGAAAAAGAAACAGTGCATGATTTCACACATCTGTGGAATACAAAAATAAATATATAACAAATAGATAATAGACAAAGAAGCAAACAAAACAAACAGGAAACATGTAAATACAGAAAACAGAGTAGTGATTACGAGAGTAGTGAGTTTTTGTTCAGTCACTCAGTCATGCCCAACTCTTTGCAACCCCATGGACTGCAACATGCCAACCTTCCCTGTGCTACACCATCTCCCAGAGCTTGCTCAAATCCATGTCCATGGAGTCAGTGATGCCATCCAACCATCTCATCCGCTGTCATCCCCTTCTCCTCCCACCTTCAATCTTTCCCAGCATCAGGGTCTTTTCTAATAAGTCAGCTCTTCTCATTAGATGGCCAGAGTATTGGAGCTCCAGCTTCAGCATCAGTCCTTCCAATGAACATTCAGGATTGATTTCCATTAGGATTGACTGGTTGGATCTCCTTTCAGTCCAAGAGACTCTCAAGAGTCTTCTCCAACACCATAGTTAAAAGCATCAATTCTACAACACTCAGCCTTCTTTAAGGTCCAACTCTCACATCCATACATGACCACTGGAAAAACCATAGCTTTGATTATAGTAGGGGGTAATGGGAATTAACTGGTGACATATGGAAACTAACTTTTTGATAGTGAGCATGCTATGAAGTATACACAAGTCAAAATATAATGTTGTAAACATATAATTCATGTTGTAAGCCTATGTCATGTCAATAAAAATATAATCTTATTTATGTCAATAGTTATTTACCAAGATATAGGTACAAGCATGTACCTCTGTTTCTGTGTGAAAGAACCTAAAACAAAGTTGACCAAAATATCAACTAATTTTTATGAGTGACATTTCTGAATTTCTGAAAACATGTAATAATTATGAATCACCTTTAGAGTGAGAAGAGGAAAATGTTAACAAAACAAAAGAAATGGGTAATGAAGTATCAAAAAGCTTCCTAATGAAATATCATAATATAAAATGCATATTGGTGTTTTCTCTAATACTTTGTCACTTTTGTATATGAAATATTTTACAGAGACAGTGAGTTTTGGAAAAATGCCAGCATAAGGCCGTAACCACTTTTCATCATTTAGGAATCTACTTCTCAGATGATCCAAAAAGAAACTCATTTTTTTTTTTGTTTTTGTGAACTACTTCTTTAAACTGAAACAAAATCTTCAGGTCACAATTCAATGATAAAAATCTGAGAACACTCTCCTGATTTGAAAATTAAATTCTGGGGGAATAATAGGTAATAAGATCACCAAATTTTATTACCTATTAGTAATAAGTTATACTCTTGGAATTCTACTCTTTCCTTGAACTATTTTCATTTCAGAGTTATCCCCATGAGAAAAAAGGTGACAGTATAATTGCCCCATTGTAGGGAAGCATGTTTTCCAGAAATCATGAACAATGCGACAGCTTTCAAAAACAGCAACCCTCCTTAGAGCCAAGCAGCCTATGAATTCGAAGGGATGACAAGATAATAGAAATTGGGGGAATTCCCTGGTGAACTAGTGGTTAGGATTCTGCACTTTTGCCGACAAAAGCCAGAGTTCAACCCCTGATTGATATTCAGATCTCACAAGCCACATGACATGGCCAAAAAAAAAAAAAAAAACACCTTTTTTTTTTTTCATACAAATCTCAAATTGACAACTATATTCTAATATATTATTTTTAACCAATTTCTATTAAATAATAATTCTGACAAATACTATAAGGCCAGCATTTTATCTCTGCCTTAGAATTTATAAAGTTAAGGAGCTGACCTCATAGTTGGGATTTTTTTTTTTTAACTTTAAATGATTTTATTTTTGTGTATAGTGTTAGAAAGTGTTCTAGTTCCATTCTTTTACAAATGGTTGACCAGTTTTCCCAGCACAACTTGTTAAATAGATTGTCTCTAATCCATTGTATATTCTTGACTCCTTTGTCGAAGATAAGGTGTCCATAGTTGTGTGGATTTATCTCTGGGCTTTCTATTTTGTTCCATTGATCTACATTTCTGTCTTTGTGCCAGTACCATACTGTCTTGATGACTGTGGCTTTGTAGTAGAGCATGAAGTCAGGCAGGTTGATTCCTCCAGTTCCATTCTTCTTTCTCAAGATTGCTTTGGCTATTTGAGGTTTTTTTGTATTTCCATACAAATTGTGAAATTATTTGTTCTAGCTGTGTGAAAAATACCACTGGTAGCTTGATAGGGATCGCATTGAATCTGTAGATTGCTTTGGGTAGTATACTCATATTCACTGTATTGATCCTTTTGATCCATAAACATGGTATATTTCTCCATCTATTAGCATCCTCTTTGATTTCTTTCACCAGTGTTTTATAGTTTTCTATATATAGGTCTTTAGTTTCTTTAGGTAGATACATTCCTAAGTATTTTATTCTTTTCGTTGCAATGGCAAATGTGATTGTTTCCTTAATTTCTTTTTCTACTTTCTCATTATTAGTGTATAGGAATGCAAGGGATATCTGTGTGTTGATTTTATATCTTGCAACTTTACTATATTCATTGGTTAGCTCTAGTAATTTTCAGGTGGAGTCTTTAGGGTTTTCTATGTAGAGGATCATGTTTTCAGCAAACAGTGAGAGTTTTACTTCTCCAATTTTGATTCCTTTTATTTCTTTTTCTGCTCTGATTGCTGTGGCCAAATCTTCCAGAACTATGTTGAATAGTAGCAGTGGAAGTGGGCACCCTTGTCTTGTTCCTGACTTTAGGGGAGATGCTTTCAATTTTTCACCATTGAGGATAATGTTTGCTGTGGGTTTGTCATATATAGCTTTTATTATGTTGAGGTATGTTCCTTCTATTCCTGCTTTCTGGAAAGTTGTTATCATAAATGGATATTGAATTTTATCAAAGGCTTTCTCTACATCTATTGAGATAATCATATGGCTTTTATTTTTCAATTTGTTAATGTGGTGATTTACATTGATTGATTTCCAGATATTGAAGAATCCTTGCATCCCTGGGATAAAGCCCACTTGGTCATGGTTTATGATCTTTTTAATGTGTTGTTGGATTCTGATTGGTAGAATTTTGTTAAGGATTTTTACATCTATGTTCATCAGTGATATTGGCCTCTAGTTTTCTTTTTTTGTGGCATCTTTGTCAGGTTTTGGTATTAGGGTGATGGTGGCCTCATAGAATGAGTTTGGAAGTTTACCTTCCTCTGCAATATTCTGGAAGAGTTTGAGTAGGATAGATGTTAGCTCTTCTCTAAATTTTTGGTAGAATTCAGCTGTGAAGCCATCTGGACCTGGGCGTTTGTTTGCTGGAAGATTTCTGATTACAGTTTCAATTTCCATGCTTGTGATGTGTCTGTTAAGATTTTCTATTTCTTCCTGGCTCAGTTTTGGAAAGTTGTAATTTTCTGAAAATTTATCCATTTCTTCCATGTTGTCCATTTTATTGGCATAGATTTGCTGATAGTAGTATGATCCTTTGTATTTCTGTGTTTTCTGTTGTGATCTAAATGCAAGACCAGAAACTATAAAACTTCTAGAGAAGAACATAGGCAAAATACTCTCTGACATACATCACAGCAGGACCCTCTATGATCCACCTCCCAGAATACTGGAAATAAAAGGAAAAATAAACAAATGGGATCTAATTAAAATTAAAAGCTTCTGCACAACAAGGGAAACTATAAGCAAGGTGAAAAGACAGCCTTCGGAATGGGAGAAAATAATAGCAAATGAAGCAACTGACAAACAACTAATCTCAAAAATATACAAGCAACTTATTCAGCTCAATTCCAGAAAAATAAATGACCCAATCAAAAAATTGGCAAAGAACTAAGTAGACATTTGTCCAAAGAAGACATATGGATGGCTAACAAACACAGGAAAAGCTGCTCAACATCACTCATTATCAGAGAAATGCCAATCAAGACCACAATGAGGTACCATTTCACACCAGTCAGAATGTCTGTGATCCAAAAGCCTACAAGTAATAAATACTGGAGAGGGAGTGGAGAAAAGGGAACCCTCTTACACTGTGGGTGGAAATGCAAACTAGTACAGCCACTATGGAGAGTAGTGTGGAGATTCCTTAAAAAACTGGAAATAGAACTGCCTCATGACCCAGCAATCCCACTGCTGGGCATACACACCGAGGAAATCAGAATTGAAAGAGACAAGTGTACCCCAGTGTTCATCGCAGCACTGTTTATAATAGCCAGGACATGGAAGCAACCTAGATGTCCATGAGCAGACGAATGGATAAGAAAGCTGTGGTACATATACACAATGGAGTATTACTCAGCCATCAGAAAGAATACATTTGAATCAGTTCTAATGAGGTGGATGAAACTGGAGCCGATTATGCAGAGTGAAGTAAGCCAAAAAGAAAAACACCAATACAGTATACGAACACATATATATGGAATTTGGAAAAATGTTAATGATAACCCTGTATGTGAGACAGCAAAAGAGATACAGATATATAGAACAGACTTTTGGACTCTGTCGGAGAGGGAGAAGGTGGGATGTTTGGGAGAATGGCATTGAAACATGTATACTATCATGTAAGAAAAGAATTGCCAGCCTAGTTTCGATAC
The DNA here is from genome assembly GCF_023091745.1 of Budorcas taxicolor. NCBI lineage: Eukaryota > Metazoa > Chordata > Mammalia > Artiodactyla > Bovidae > Budorcas > Budorcas taxicolor. Next base: position 2,279,372 of record NC_068924.1, on the reverse strand, counting down.
AGGATACAGGTGCACTGAGATGACCCAGAGAGATGGTATTGGGGAGGGAGGTGGGAGGGGGGTTCAGGATTGAGAACTCATGTACACCCATGGCGGATTCATGTTAATGTATGGCAAAACCAATACAGTATTGTAAAGTAAAATAAAGTAAAATTTTTTAAAAAAATTTAAAAATGAATGATTTTATTAATTTGATTTTGTTCTAAGGTAAGGTAAGAAGCTAAGGTACGTTTATTTAACAAGGCACAATTTAATAGCATATTAGTAATCTGTATTCTCTGAGCAAGTAGAGTTAAATCTAAAATGACATGTTTATAGAAACAGAAACAAATAATAAAATCTTAACATGATAGGCAAAGCAAAGGTAATCCATTCTTCCATTTTTAGGCTATTTTAGATAATTCTCATTTCAGGATGTCTTAACATTTTTTCTCCCTTTTAAGGAATTTGGTGAGACTTCTGTCCTTTCTTCCTATACATTTCTAATCAACCTTTTCCCCACATTCCCATTAAAATTGCTAAATTACTTAATTCAGCAATAGTCTTATTCATTATCCCTATAACCATGAATTATGGGCCAGAGTCTTGGGCCATAAGTATGACTAACGTTTCTACTTTGATGTAACTCTTGAAAGTTTATTTTGTCACACAAATTCCTTGAAAACTGAATGATAGTTGCTTTTGTTTTGTTCTTTTTTTCTTTCTTTCATTTTCTCATGGCCTTTTTCATTTCTTTTTTTAATATAAATTTATTTATTTTAATTGGAGGCTAATTACTTGACAACATTGTATTGGTTTAGCCTTTTACATTTCTTGGATGTAATTCTGTTTAACAGTTTCAGGTCCAAATATATATTTATATATATATCACTGAAGTTGTTTCATACTATATAATATACAATAAATATACCACTTAATGATGTTAAAAGTTACTGTTTTAACTTAATTCCATTAGCAGCCATTGTAAATGGCAATTCATTAGGTGCTGCTGCTGCTGATGCTTAGTCGCTTCAGTCATGTCCGACTCTGTGTGACCCCATAGATGGCAGCCCACCAGGCTCCCCCACCCCTGGGATTCTCCAGGCAAGAACACTGGAGTGGGTTGCCATTTCCTTCTCTAATGCATGAAGGTGAAAAGTGAAAGTGAAGTCCCTCAGTCACTAATTCAATATATATTTTAAAATATATCAACAAATTTTCCATTGTCATGTTACTGTGACTGATTTCTTCAGGTATGAAGTCATTTTGAAAATGCACATAATCATCTTTTCAAAGTTTTAAGCATATCATATAAGTAGGAAGTTAATATTTTTCAGCAAAAACTATGTTAATTTTCTACTTTGATTGACTTTAAAATATACTAAAGTTAATCTTACCCATACTGAATGTTAAGGCCAAAATTATACAGTGCAATTAAATGAGAAAGCAATGAAAGTTAAAAAAAGAGTCGACAATGATCCAGATTGATAATTCAAAAATCACTCTACTAGGTAGAAGGAAAAACAAAAAACAAAAACACAGATTTGAGAGTAAGTTATTCTTTCTCCTTACTAGTAGTGAAAATTTAAAATTTATTCTGTAAAACCCATTACATAGAGTACCAAATTTATTCTGTGTAAAGGTGATAAGAAATGCAAAATACATATAATTTCCACAAGTTTATAAGAATAATTAAATTTGAAAATCTGCATTGGTATTATATTTTCATGATTTCCCCTAATTTAGTAATAAAGATATTGAATCTCAATGCTGTGTAAGCAGCACAGGTAGCTGATTATGTTTACAGTTGGACAAGCAATAAGAAAAAGTCAAATACAACTACTAGTATATAAATTGTCAAAATTATATGTTGTCATTCATTTATTGGGTTATTTTAATGTATTTACTCAAAATCAACTCCAAATCTGGCACTAAATAATTGTAAATGTTTGGGATGAAACAATCATCCCTGTCTTCATGGAGCTTATGTTATTGGGTGGGGTCAGAAAAAGAGTAAACATACTAAATAAGTAAATTAAATAGTATGTTTGAAGGTGACAAGTAATTTGGAGAATAGAAACAAGAAAATAACATGAGTATCTAGATTAGAAATAGGTGATGGTTGCCATTTTAATGAGATATTCAAGGTAGTCTCATTCAGGAAATGGCATTTGAGTAAAACTTGAAGGAGAGAATTCACTACACAGATACAGGCAGAGGGGAGAATGTTTCAAGCAGAGGAAGAGCCAGTGTGAAGGTCTTACCAAGGGAGCATTTTTATATACAAGGCAGTGGAAGTAGGTTGATGTGGTTGGATTGAGTAAAGGAGAAGCAAAAAAGAACAGAAGATGAGGCTTAGAAAGGTTCATCTCATGGAGGACTTTGTTATAGAGGATTTAGCTATTACTATGAATGAAATGCAAAATCATTGGAGGGCTTTGAACAGAGAAGTGATATAATCTAATGAATCACTTTAGATACTGTGGAAGGTAAAATAATGGCTGCTCAGAGATGTCTACATCTTAATACCTGGAATGTACAAATACATTACCTTATATGGTAAAAGGGAATTTACAGATGTGATTAAGTGGATGCAATCTGATCAAGAAGAAATTTGGAAATGTAATAGGAAGGTAGATTGCTGGATCAGAGTTGCAACATGAAAAGGACTCTATTTGTCATTGGTAGGTTTGAAGATGATGAAAGGGAGCTATAAACTAAAGAATGTGGTGGCCTCAAGAAACTAGGAATTGCTCTCAAGTTATAGACAGAAAGATAATGGGGACCTCGGTCCCCAAACCACAAGGAACTGAATTCTTCCAATGACTGGAATAATGGCAACCCACTCCAGTATTCTTGCCTGGAGAATCCCATGGATGGAGAAGCCTGGTGGGCTACAGTCCACAGGGTGGCAAAGAGTCGGACACGACTGAGCGACTTCACTCACTCACTCACTCACTCACTCCACTAGTGTCTTCAGAAAGGAACAGTCTATCAACACCTGGATTTTTTAAAGAGACCTTTACTAAGCTTCTAATCTATAGAACTATAAAATTATTTTATACCACTAAGTCTATGGCAGCCTGTTATAAGAGCAACAAAAATCTAACTCAATTACTGTGTTGATAAACTGCTTTGAAAGGTGGGGAGGAAAGGTGAAACCAAGAAGGGTTAGGAAGCTATTGCAGTAATTAGATGAGAAATGATGATTTGAATAAACGTTGTAGCCAACAATGTGAAAAAGGATCCAATTCTAGCTATCTTCTGAGGTAAAGCCAACAAGATTTCCTAATCTAGTGGATGTAGAGGATGAAAAAGAATTAAATACAGCCCTACTAACTGAAAGGATACAGCTGTCATCAGTTAAGATGGAGATGACTATAAGAGGAGCAGGTTTTGAGGAAAGCCCAAGAGATCAGTTGAGGTTTATATTAAATATCTGAGTAAAATTTGAAAGTAAGAAGTTGAATATGCAATATTGAACACTTGAGAAAGGACTGGGCTGATTATAACATTTGGATGTAGATGATATACAGACTGCTATTAAGCTGTAGACTGAATAGGGAAAGTGTTGATAGAGCTCCATTTGGCTAAATATTATTTTCAAAAAATATTTAATTTTAAAACTACACATTTAATAGATAGTTCAGTTGTCTGTAATAACCTAAATAGGAAAATAATTTGAAAAAGAAAGATGCATATATATGTATTCTTGAATCATTTTGCTGTACATCTGAAAATAGCACATTGTTAATCAACTATGTTCTAATATAAAGTAGCCTATGATATATTTGGAGAAGTCCTCCTTGCAAACCACTTTTTTTCTATCACAGGAAGTATAGAAGTGTGCAGAGTTTTAAAAGCAGGGTGTTTAGATATAGAAGATACTGATCTAGACAGAAGCGTCTGTGTGTGCTTAGTCACGCAGTCATGTCTGCTTCTTTGAGACCCCATGGACTGTAGTCTGCCAGGCTCCTGTGTCTACAGGATTATCCCAGCAAGAATAGTGGAATGCGTTGCTATTTCACCCTAAAGGGCATCTTCTCTTGTCCCAGGAATCGAATCTGTGTCTCCTGTTTGTCTCCAGCATTCACAGGTGGATTCTTTACCACGGAGCCACCTGGGAAGCCCATCTAGACAGAAGAGACCTAGACAAACAAACATAAACTTTTCTCACTAGGTTATTCCTCCTAATCTTTCTCTAATTACACAAGCACATTTTTAAAAAATTCTGACAATATTCCATATTAGAAACTGAGTCATGGTCAGTATATTAATCTCTGGGCCATTGCTTGATTTGCCTTTGGAAAAAATGGCTGCATTACTTTGTCAGACTTTTCACTTCTTCAAATGCTATAATCCCTTGAAAACAACTGAAAATACGTAAACTTTAAATAGGAAAGTCAATCTGAAACAGAAATAAGCAGACTTAGATGTCTGTCTTTCCCACACAAAAAAAAATGCCTATCTCACCAAAAAATGTCCTCCCACAAAAAAAAAAAATGCTCAGAATGTGCCAGATGCCATGCTAAATGCTCTGCATGTGTCATTTCACTTAACTCTTCACAAAAATCTTATGAGGTGGCACTATAATTGCAGGTGAAGTGAGTAAATTTTGGGGAGATTAGTAAACTTGTCAAGTATCATTCACAGAGTTAGATAATTTTACAATCAGGATTCAAATACAAGTAACACCGACTCTAAAGATTATTCTAGCAGTTTGCATGTTATTTACTAGTCAGTAACACATAATTCTAATTTTAAGTTTAATATTATCTTTAAATCTTCCCATTATCTCCATACCTACCATTAATGCTTACCTCATGCCCTCTTTATTTAATGCTATTTTATTTATGTTTCTTAATTTATATCACAATGCTTTGCTTCTCTTGCTCCTAGTTCTATTTTCTTCCAAAGCATTCTTAATGAGCTACCAGATTTATCTATCTCAAAAACAACTTTTTTTTTTTTTTACAATTATCTTGCCTTAAATGCTTTTGTGGTTGCTCCCTATATCTTATAAGATGAAGTGAATCATCTTTATTATGCTATAGAAACTCTTTGTTTTATATTTCCAACCTCACATATCATAAGTCTTACTGCCTGGCTTGTTATGTTCCAGTCACACCAACAAAATATACATCCCTGAATGAGCCCTAAGCATCCAGCAACTCTTCTACAAACACCACCCAATGAATAAATTATATTTAGCATTAAAACTTAGTGCTGGAATCTTTGCATCTTTATAGTAACTTCCTTCTACAAAAAACAAAACAAAACAAAACAAAAAAAAACAAAAAAACACACATTTATTGAGTATTTACTCTGTGCCACACACTATGTTAGACATTCTTGAATTTATAGATAAATAATATGACTATTCTTTAAAAAATATAGCATTTATCTAGGAGCAAATCATATGAACAAAATGTGAATGTGATATTCAAAGCAATAAGAGAGTTGAGCCTGGGAAATTCTAAATATACTCAGTAACCCTTTCTGCCCTCAAAAATATACTATTATACCACTTTAAAATTACCTGTGAATGATTGTAAAGACAACGTTATTTTAAACCACAAAATATTATATTTTTGATATGCTATTACTATCACACCAGAACTCATTTGAAATAAGTTTAAATTCACGTATTTTTACATAGGAAATCTGATTTCCCTTTCTGAGAAGAATGTTCTTATACTATACATATAAAATAAAAGAGCAAATATAACAATCAAAATAATAATATACTGAATATAATGATTTGTATACAATATTTGTTAACATTTAAAATTTAAAAATAAATCTCTCTAAAACAAAGTGTTATTTTGGATCAATGCATATGATTCAGATTTTTGGAGAGCATTTTTGTGAGTGCTATAAACAGTTGACTGTACATATGGACATCACTAAATACCAAAATCAGACTGATTGTATTCTTTGCAGCCAAAGATGTAGAAGCTCTATACAGTCAGCAAAAACAAGACCTGGATCTGACTATAGCTAAGATGAACTTCTTCTTCTTTTCAGATGAACTTCTTATTACAAAATTCAGGCTTAATTGAAGAAAGTAGGGAAACCTACTACACCATTCAGGTATGACCTAAATCTAATGCCTTAAGATCATACAGTAGATGCGACTAACACATTCAAGGCATTAAATCTGGTAGACAAAGTGCCTGGAAACTATGGACAGAGGTTCATAATATTGCACAGGAAGTGTTGACCAAAACCATTCCCAGGAAATGCATAAAGGCAAAATGGTTATCAGAAGAGGACTTAAAAACAACTGAGAAAAGAAGTGAAAACCAAAACAGAAAAGGAAAGATATATCCACTGAATGTAAAATTCCAGAGACGAGCATGCAGAGATAAGAAGACATTCTTAAATGAACAAAGCAAAGAAGTGGAGGAAAACAACAGAATAGGAAAGACTAGAGACTCTTCAAGAAAACTGAAGAGTTAAAGAAAATATTTCATGTGAGGATGGATACAATAAAGGACAGAAAAGGTAAGGACCTAAGAGAAGCAAAAAAGATTAAGAAGAAGTGACAAGAATACACACAAGAACTATACGAAAAGGTCTTAATGACATGGATAACCATGATGGTGTGCTTAATCACCTAGAGCCATATATCCTGGAGTGCGAAGACAAGTGGGTGTTAGGAAGTATTACTACAAACAAAGCTAGTGGAGGTGGTGGAATTTCAGCTGAGCTATTTCAAACTCTTAAAATGATGCTGTTAAAGTGCCATACTCAATATACCAACAAATTTGGAAAAACTCAGTAGTGTTTGCATGACTGGAAAATGTCAGTTTTCATTCCAATCCTAAAGATGGGGAATGGTAAAGAATGTTCCAACTACTGAACAATTGCACTCGTTTCACATGGTAGCCAGATTATGCTCAAAATTCTTCAAGCTAGGCTTCAGTAGTACATGGACCAAGAACTTCCAGATGTACAAGCTGAATTTTGAGGAGGCAGTGGAACCAGAGATTAAATTGTCAACATTCATTGGGTCACAGAGAAAGCAAGGGAATTCAGAAAAACATCTACTTCTGCTTCATTGCCTATGCTAAAGTCCTTAACTGTGTGGATCGCAAGACACTGTGGAAAATTCTTAAAGAGATGGAGTACCATACCACTTTACCTGTCTCCTGAGAAATTTGTGTGTGGGTCAAGAAGCAAGAGTTAGAACTGGACATAGAATAACTGACTGGTTCAAAATTGGAAAGAGTTTGATAAGGCTGCATATTGTTATCCTGTATATAAATATCCTATATTTGTAAGTTTTATGCAGAGTACTTTATCTTGGCCTTCAGAATGAAAAAATATAATCACAGAAAACTAACCAAAATGATCACAAAGATTATTGTGATCTTGAAACTCAATGAAACTAGACAGATGGGTCATGGTGGACAGTTCTGACAAACATGGTCCACTAGAGAAGGGACTAACAAGCCACTTCAGTTTTCTTGCTTGATAACACCATGAACAGCATGAAAAGGCATAAAGATATGACACTGGAAGATAACCCACCAGGTCGGTAGGTACTCAATATGCTAAGGGGGAAGAGCAGAGAAATAGCTCCAGGAAGAATGAAGAGGCTGAGCCAGAGTGGAAACAATGCCAAGTCCTCAATGTGTCTGACTGCTGGTGAAAGTGAAGTCCGATGCTGTTAAGAACCTGGAATGTTAGGTCCATGAATCAAGGTAAATTGGAAGTGGTCAAACAACAGATGGCAAGAGTGAACATCAACATTTTAGGAATCAGTGAACAAAAATGTATGGGAATGGGTGAATTTAATTCAGAGTATCATTTTACCTAGTACTGTGGACAAGAATCCCTTAGAAAAATGGAGTAGCCTTCATATTCAACAGGAGTCCAAAATGCAGTACGTGGGTGTAAACTTAAAAACGATAGAAAGATCTCAATTTGTTTCCAAGGCAAACAATTCAACATCACAGTAACCCAAATCTGTATATTATGTACAATATCTATACACAGTATGATAAGGCTATATACTGTCACCCTGCTTTTTTAACTTATATGCAGAGTACATCAAGCAAAATGCTAGGCTGGATGAATCACAGGCTGGAATCAAGATTGCTGGAGAAATATCAAAACTCAGATATACAGATGATACCTCCCTAATAGCAGATATTGAAGAGGAACGAAAGAGCCTCTTGATGAAAGTGAAAGAGGAGAGTGAAAAAGTTGGCTTAAAACTCAACATTCAAAAAACTAAGATCATGGCATCTGGTCCCATCACTTCATGGCAAATAGATGGGGGAAAAATGGAAACGATGGTCAATTTTATTTTCTTGGACTTCATAATCATGGCAACACTGACTGGAGTCATGAAATTAAAAGACACTTGCTCCTTGCAAGGAAAGCTATGCCAAAACTAGTTAGCATATTAAAAACTAGACACATTATATTGTGACAGAAGTCTGTATAGTTAAAGCTATGATTTTTGCAGTAGTAATGTACAGATTGAGAGTTGGACTGTAAAGTAGGCTGAGTACTGAAGAATTGATGCTTTCAAATTGTGGTGCTGTAGAAGACTATCAAGAGTCCCTTGGATTGCAAGGAGATCAAACCAGTCGATCCTATAGGAAATCAACACTGAATATTCATTGGAAGGACTGATACTGAAACTGAAGCTTCAATACTTTGGCTAGCTGACAAGAAGGGCTGACTCATTGGAAAAAACCCTAATGCTGGGAAAGATTGAAGGCAGAAGGAGATGGAGGAGGCAGAGGATGAGACGGTTGGATTATATCACTGACTCAGTGTACCATGCTATTTATAATCACACTTCTATATTCACAATATATCTTCTATATATTTTCATATGCTGTATATTTTCAAATAATGTATTCTATACCCATATTATCTTTATAAGCAATTCTATATACATTTTATATATTGAATTTAATATTGTAAGGACTTATGGCTCAGAAGTTTTGAAAACCTTTCTAGGACTTCAGAGCTAACAAATAGAACTGGAATTCTGTTCTAAGGTTTATCTGACACCAAATGATTCTTTGATCCTGATAAAATGCATTAATAGCTCAAAGGATTTGCCCACGTGTTAGTTATTTATTAATATTGCCACCTTGATCAGAAACCTAGTTTGTTCATAGTTTACTCTAGTTTTTTTGTACTAATATGTTGACACAATGGTACCTATTGATCAATTCTAGATTCCAGTAACATGAATGACTGAACTGTCATAGAACTCCCTCTCATTTTTAAAAATAAAATTCTTGAGAAAACATGATGCTTATAAAATAATACAGAGTCAGGTAATACAAAGATAACCTCCAATAACAAGAATAAAGCTGGGACTAAAAGTCACACTGGTAAAAGTCATTCAATACTAAGGTTGTTATCAGATCTGAAAAAGAGTCTCAGAAAACAGTATCTAGTATTTTAATGGTAACATAACCTTGGACTTGGTCAAATTCAGAATTGGAATTGAGAAAACTTCATCAACCTGGGGCCAAAAAAGTCTATGCAGCCATGAAAAGTGCCCAAAGCATTAAAAAAAAAAAAAAAAAAGTTTGCTTTTTCTGGGACCTCTGGTGGAAAGAAGAAAGAGAAGAAACACAGTCTTCTGTGAGAAATTAAGACCCCAAGCATACATGCTATGCATATATGGAAGTTAAATTTTCTTGACGATATGAGACTCTTAAAATAAATGGATTGACCAAAAAAATTAGTTTAGGACCCAAGAAAATCCCAGAGTTCCAGCAGAAAAAAATTAAAATAAGGCCACTTCAATACCACAAAAGCATGAGATTCCTGAGGAAAAAAGAAAAAAAAACTCTCCCTAAAGGGGAGTTTTCAACAAACATTTCAAACTAATGTGGAAATCAGGATGAGAGAAAATCACCCAGCACAATCAATAAGAAAACTGGAACACTAGAAATTACAAACTTGTCTGTGGTACATTTAAAGTGTTGTAAGAGATACAAGGGAAAACACAGTGAACAAGAATAGTGGGGGGAGGGGGGAAGATTATTTGAAAATTTTATGAATATAACATTGTAAATATAAAAGCTAATGTAATAAATAAAAGTAGATTTTAAGTGGATTCAAAAGTAGATAACTTCTAACTGGATAACTACAAGATACAGCTTAGAAAACTGACCAAAAGAGAGAGAAAAGAGATAAAAAGTTTGATTATATAAAAGTAAGATTACAAAACTTTGGAAACAAAAGTTGCATTTGTCTAATAAAAGTTTCGGTGAGGAACAATAGAAATAATAAAGCAAATGTGATACTTGGAAAGGCAGTACCCTTCATCTTCTATTTCCAGTAATAATAAATTAACATAATATGACTATTAAATATTATTGAGGAAAGCCACCATAACAGGGCAAAATACTTTTTAAAAATTATCTTGCAGGCAGAATACAAATAAAAAAGTAAATAATAAGGTCAAGGGATAGGTTCTGAAATTGTAAGAATGAACACTGCATTTTGAAATGCTACTCTCTGGGAATGCTTGGCATAGCTTTGAGCAGTATATTTGAAAGACTTGGGTCTTGGAAATAAAACTGGAATCCAGTTACCTGCAAAGCCAAAAACATGACCCTCTTCCCCTCTGAAGGAATATATGCTTGAAGTAAAGATAAACCAAACATAACTCAGAAGCTGTCCAATTTTGGGCAAATACATTTCTAACTCAAAAATTCTGACTCTCTGAATTCATATTAAAATGATTCTAGATTGCTAGTGCCAACAAGTACTGTGATAAAGAAAACAAAATCCTATCTGAAAAAAAAGAAAAAAGATTCCTAAGACTCAAGTTATTGCAACAATTATATTTCCAAATAAAAGAGATAATGACTTAGACATTTATTTTAAAAATCCACAAAATATAAGAAATCATGAATTTAAAAAGCCCTAAGATCCCTAAGAATAAAAAATTTAAAAAGAAATTTAACATAGAAACATCAAAAGGAAATTTCGAAAAACCAAAGTCAATGAGGAAAAAGATATAATACTTTTAAAGGAAAAGCAATAAAACTTAACAGTTAACTTCTCACCAGAAACAAGAGAAGCAAAAAGACAAATGACATTTTCAGTTCATGTTTTCATTACAGTAAACAAAATAGAAATAAAAATTTCAGAAAAGAATGAAAAAACATTTTTTTTTCAGAAATGAATGAACAATAAATAAAATACCAAAATAGTTCCTTTGGCCTAAAGAAAGATGATCAATATGCAAGATAAAAATTTGAAGAAGAAAAGTGTAGCAAACCATACAATGATAAATATACGGATAGATGAGATTTTATTTGTTCCAGCAATATTCCTTGAAAAATGCATTATTTCCATAATTGCACAGAGTCAATACTTGGGAAAAATCAGATAACTGTATTTGTGTTTGTCTATTTCTTAATTCTATAATTCCACTATTTTATCTCTCTATTCCAATACCATGCTGTATTGGTTCCTGTTATTTTCAGTAAGTCATTAAAGTTTCCTCCCTTCAAGCTGTTTTCATTCCAGCTATAATTGAGCAATCTGTGTCAGTTCTAACCTGCAACAACAAAAAAATTCTTTGAAGCTTTTATTATGATTGCTTTCAATTTAAAGATCTTATGGAAATACTTGATAACTTTAAAAATCCATGACCAGAATATTTCATCTTAAGACTGTCTTTCATTTATCTTGGAAAATTTTCAGTTTTCATTGTATAGATATTTAAACAATTTTATTTATTTCTAAGCATTTTAGGACTCTAATTTTACTCAGAAATATTTTGCAATTTTCACAGTAGAGGTCTTGGATGTCATTCTTTGAATTTATTTTGAAATATTTTGTATTTTCTGATTTTATTAAAGTGGCATTGCTTATATCTTTTTCCAAGTGTTTGTTGCTGATACATAAAAATGAGTATTTTTGTATATTGATGTGTGTTAAAAAAATCAGTTAGTTTTATGAATTTTTTAAATACCTTGCATAGTATTTTTTAATATACATAATAAAAATATTTCTTTGAAGAAAGATTACTCTCTTTCCAAACATTTTGTTTTATTTGAGCATGTCATAAGGCTTTGAGAGTATTTGGAGAAGACTTTGAGAGTCCCTTGGACTGCAAGGAGATCAAACCAGTCAATTTTAAAGGAAATCAACTCTGAATATTCTTTGGAAGGATTGATGCTGATGCTGAAGCTCCAATACTTTGGCCACCTGGTATGAAGAAGAGTTGACTCACTGGAAAAGACTCTGATGATGGGCAAGATTGTAAGCAAAAGGAGAAGGGGGCAGCAGAGGATAAAATGGTTAGAAAGCATCACCAATTCAATGGACATGAATTTAAGCAAACTCTGGGAAACAATGAAGGACAGAAAAGGCTGGCATGCTGCAATCTGTGAGATGTCAAAGAGTAGGACATGACTTAGCAAGTGAACAACAACAGCAAAGGTGGAGAAAAGTCAAGTTACTTAACTGTATATATAGCTCAACAATTCCGATTCTTCTATATAAAATATTAGAAGAATAAACATATTTGCTTTACATATTAGTGCATATTAAGTAAAATTAAAAGAATAAAAAAAATTATGAGTAGTGGTTACCTATGTGGAAGAAGGGTGGTAATAAGAAGATCAGTAAGGGTACATATTCATTGGAAGGACTTATGTTGAAGCTGAAACTCCCATACTTTGGCCACCTGATGCAAGAGCTGGCTCATTTGAAAAGATCCTGATGCTGGGAAAGATTGAAGGCAGGAGGAGAAGGGGGAAATAGAGGATGAGATTGTTGCATGGCATCACTGACTCAATGGACATGAGTCTGAATAGACTCCAGAAGTTTATGATGTACAGGGAGGCCTGGCGTGCTGCAGTCCTTGGAGTCGCAAAGAATCAGACACAACTGATCAACTGAGCTGAACTAAACTGAAGGGTATAGTTCAATACAAGCTGGCTTTAATAAGAGTGTTTCAGTTTTAATCAACTGTAATAAATGGTAGGTATAAGCATGTTCATTATATTACTATTGTTATATAAAATTTTTTGCACTTAATTATGCATATTCTTTAGTAGGTGTAACATTTCACAATAAAATAAATAAATGATGAAAATGAACTTATTTTGAGAAGAGTAGATTTCAAAAGATATATAAAACATGATGACATTTAGGTATATATCAAAAATAAATGAAAATACTGTATTTTAGGATACATATAAATATATGAAAACATTGTGCAAGATTACATACATTTCTGAGATTTTAATGCTGTGTAACAAATCACCCTAAAACTTAATGGCTTGAAATAATTTATTAATTTTTTGTCATGCTCTGTGAGTCGATTGGGCACATTTCGATTGTTTATACTTGGAGTTTTCTCAGAGCTACCAAAGGAGGGCAGCTGGATTGAAGTCACTAGAAAATTCTGTGCCTTGATAGTCCTTGGTCTTTTTCTTCACCTTTTGACTCATCTTCCAGGACCTCTCTATGGAAGCCTTCCACAACATGGCAATCTCAATTGCACCATACTTCTTACATGGTGGGCTTCACTTGTGCCTCAGATGGTAAGAAGTGAAGTGAAGTCACTCAGTCGTGTCCGACTCTTTGCGACCCCATGCACTGTAGCCTACTAGGCTCCTCTATCCATAGGATTTTCCAGGCAAGAGAACTGCAGTGGGTTGCCATTTCCTTCTCCAGGGGATCTTCCTGACGCAGGGATCGAACCCGGCTCTCCCTCATTGTAGGCAGATGCTTTACCGTCTGAGCCACCAGGGAATCCGCCTGCAATTCAGGAGACCTGGGTTTGATCCCTGGATTGGGACGATCCCCTGGAGAAGGGAAAGGCTACCAACTCCAGTATTTTTGCCCTGGAGAATTTCATGGACCATAGGGTCGCAAAGACTCGGACAGGACTGAGCAACTTTCACTTTTGCTTCTTTCACTTTCTTACATGGCTGCTGGCTCTTAAGAGTCAGGAAACAGAAAGTGAAAGCCAGTTGAAGACTGCTCAGAACTGACCTAGCATCAAATCTGCCTTTGGTCAAAGTAGTCTCAGCTATTATTGCTCTGATTTAAGGGGAAGGAGCAATATGCTCCTTCTCTTAATTGCAAGATTTCCACAGCTACATTGAGAAGCACATGTGGGATGTTGAATGCTTTTGTGGCCAGTTTTGGAAAATACATTCAGCCACAACATTTATTTCAGGCTAATGGTAACCATTGTAGAGGCAGGAAGAGAAGGAAAGAAACAGGTAATGTTATAGGGAGAACTTTAGTTCGACCTTCATTGTTTCATCTCTTTAAAAAGGAATTATCTGAAGTAAATATGACAAATCAGCTTGTGAATACAGAGATATTTATGATGTTATTCTTTGTACTTCTTTATGTTTAGAGTATTAAAGCATTTTGTAATTGTGAACAAGTATATAATATTTTTAAAAAAAATTCTAACTTTTAGAAGATAGAAGAAACCTGTTACATCTTAAGTTGTCCTGTATCTAAGCTGTCACAAGTCAGACATTTTAGTTTTGGATAATTTTTAAATATTTTGGTTCTAGATTATCCTTTTAAATAAGCTAAAATATAATTTTATATTCCAAATAATTTAAAATATATAATTATCAACTCTATAATCACTGTTTCATTTCCCTGAGTAAAATATAGTTGAGTAAGTCTTGATTTTAAATTATTTCCTGAAGTTATATTAAAAGTACTATGACATCTCTATAAGGTTTATAGAAGGAAAAAATTTAAAACCTATACTTTTATTATAAAAGTAGAACTGCAATTTAAACATGTTCTGATTTAGAACACTAAGTAACTAACTGAATTTACTGTTTTCTAATTCTTTCATTCACTAATCACTGCAAGAATCTGAAGAACATTACAATTCTTTAAGAAATGAAAAATCATGTGCATCATAAAACATGGCTTGCATTTTCATATAGCATTGGTTTGGTAAAATTCTAAAATTAATTGAATCAAAAACACTTTGAGAGTCAACTACTTTATGTTTTCCTGGTCACCATCCTGTTTTCAACCACGCTTCTTCGGCTGTTTGTTTTCTGTCTTCCAAGTGAAGCTTGTTGAATGATTACTGAAATTTTGGAAAGAGCTTCCAAAAGAGAACATTATTACTGATTCTTAGAGTAATAGTTACCAGAACAATAATATACAAAATGAATTACTGCAAATTACATTGTATTTTTCTATTAATTTGCACCAACATCAGACTGAAGCAATTATCCCCTCTTATCAACTCTAATGATATGTGTTGTCAACTTGTTAACTGAGCTAATATTTCTACAATAAAATGCTGACCCAAGGACAAACAAACAAAAAATACTTTGAATGTCACTAGTTCTAAGGGAAAGATTTAGTCATTTTATAAGCTATTTTTCTGATATTCACTGCTATGCTTTATTTGCCATAAGTGAAAGTCACTCTTATGGACAAAGAATATGGTGTTTGTGTCAGGCATGCACAGTCCTGAGAACCCTGGTCAAAGAGGGACATGTTTTGGTCACCATTTCCCTTCTCATCAGTTCAGTTCATTTCAGTCGCTCAGTCGTGTCCGACTCTTTGTGATCCCATGAATTGCAGCACCCCTGGCCTCCCTGTCCATCACCAACTCCCGGAGTTCACTCAAACTCATGTCCATTAAGTCAGTGATGCCATCCAGCCATCTCATTCTCTGTCGTCCCTTTCTCCTCCTGCCCCCAATCCCTCCCAGCAACAGAGTCTTTTCCAATGAGTCAACTCTTCATATGAGGTAGCCAAAGTACTGGAGTTTCAGCTTTAGCATCATTCCTTCCAAAAAACACCCAGGACTGATCTCCTTTAGAATGGACTGGCTGGATCTTCTTGCCCTTCTCATAGCATTTCTCAAATAGGTATGCTACACTTAATGATCAAATGCAAAAAGAATGTTTTGCTTCGATATGGGGAAATCCCTCATATCTACTTATATGTAGTCAGAAGACTTTTTAACAAAGACACAAAATTGGCAGCAATTTGTCTTTTAGCACTATAATTTTCTCAGCCCTAAAATTTGATTTAAGCCAATATATGAACTTCAATTTGAGAAAGAAGCAACGTAATAGCATAAACAAATAAATATTGCATTTTAAATAAAAAATAAAGATTATGAAAACTTTCTCATAGAATGAGAATATCACCCATTTTTCTCTACAACTTTATTCACAAAATCAAGTGAGCAGAAAATCAAGGGCATTTTTCTGATATAAATTCATTTCAATTTTAATAGGTGTTGGTAAGGAGAAACTTGAATCTCATTCAGTTTTCATCTCTACTCTCCTCTGCCTTTGCCTAAATTTTAGTGGTCTTTACACAGAGTTGAGGTATTGGAGGAGGAGTCATTTTACATTCAAGTCCTTCATACTCAAAGGTATCTATAGAGATGCCTGTCCTCCCATCTGGACTGGGATATTTACAGATTGTTTCTGTGATACCCCTCATTTTCATAAATATCCTTCAGGTCTGGAAGATCTTTCATACACTTCTTCTTCATCATTGAGAGTTAGAACTTCCTCTGGTGTTTCTTTCCTTTCTTTGGATCATGGATATATCTGTGAGATCATCCGTTGTCTTCATCTATCTAGACTCCTCATAGAGACAGAACCTATATCCAACAAAGAGACAAAGAAGTCCTATAAATTAGAAAAATATAGATAAATCAGTACAAAATTGAACAAAAGCCTTCAAAAGAGGATGTTTAACAAAACATGCGCCAACATATTATTTATTGGAAAAATTCAAGTTAAAGTTATGAGATACCATTACATGCATAAGATTTCCAGGTGGCTGAGTGCTAAAGAGTCTGCCTGCCACAGCAGGAGATGCAAAAAATTCAGGTTTGAGCCCTGGACCAGGAAGATCCCTCTGGAGGGGGAAGTGGCAACCTGCTCCAGTATTCTTGTCAGAGAAATCCTATGAACAGAGGAACCTGGAGGGTTATAGTCCATAGAGTCTCAAAGAGTCAGACACGACTGAGTGACTGAGTATATGAGCATCACATATATACTGTAGACAATGTTTTTAATGTAAAAGCCATTGCATGTGTAAAATCACCAGACTTCCCTTTGACTGGTAGAAATACAGATTCGTGGTACTGTTTTTAAGATTTTGGACAATATCATCTATGAATAAATATATGCATAAACCCCACCACTGTGATTTTTATTTATCTTCTAATCTATCTACTCATCCTAGCATACCCAAGCACATGTACACATGATCAGATATGCGCTATTCATAATATCTAAATTTTTATCAAGAGTATAATGAAGAAAATATGGCACATTCATGGAATATAGTACTATAGATGAATGAGCTTCAAAATGTAATTACTGGGTCAACAGTATCAGTAACAACTGAGAATAATTGAGTCATATCAATCGATTTAACTGCAAATTATCAGTCCTCACAACAAATCTTCTGATTTGAGGACTCTAGAGGTGGGGCTTCACTTTTCAGTTTCTGATAAATGTTCCAGGTGGTTTGGATGCATGCCTAACTTAGGAAGCATTATTCTAAATGAAAATATGGATGTATAATTATATATATATATATTCCTGCTTAGTAGCTCAGCGATGTTCGACTCTATGCAACCCCAGGGACCATAGCCAGCCAGGCTCCTCTGTCCATGGGATTTTCCAGGCAAGAATACTTCAGTCGGATGCCATTCCTTCCTCGAGTGCATCTTCCAGACCCAGGGATTGAATCCCTGTCTCCTTCATTGACAGGTGGATTCTTTACCACTAAGCCACCAGGGAAACCTTCATCAGATGGTATTCAAGTATGTTCAGTCATGTCCAACTCTTTGTGACCCTATAGACTGTAACCTCCAGGCTCCTCTGTCCATGAGATTTCCCAGACAAGAATACTGGAGTGGGTTGCCATTTCTCCCTCTAGGAGATCTTCCCAAGCAAGGATTAAACCTGAAATTAAACCTGAATCTCCTGGGTCTCCAGCATTGGCAAGTAGATTCTTTACCATTGAGCCACCTGGGAACCCCACATCAGATGATACTGATGGCTTTATTTGTTGATCACTAAGAACAAACCTAGAGGAGGTGATATAATTCCAACTGAGCTATTTAAAATTCTAAAAGGTGATGCTGTTAAGTGCTGCTCAATATACCAGCAAATGTGGAAAACTCAGCAGTGGCCACAGAACTAGAAATGGTCAGTTTTCATTCTAATCCCAAATATGGGGAATGGTGAAGAATGTTCCAACTACTGAGCAATTGTACTTATTTCTCATGTTAACAAAGTTATGCTTAAAATTCAAGCTAGGCTTCTGTCGTACATTAACTGAAAAATTCCAGATATACAAGCTGGGTTTTGAAGAGGCAGTGGAGGTAGAAATCAAATTACAAACATTTGTTAGACCATGGAGAAAGCAAGGGAGCTCCAGGAAAACATCTACTTCTGCTTCACTGATAATGCTAAAGTCTTGGACTCTGTGGATCTCAACAAACCGTGGAAAATTCTTAAAGAGATGAAAGTACCAGACCACCTTACCTGTCTCCTGAGAAACAGGTCAGGAAGCAACAATTAGAACTGGACATGGAACAACGGATTCATTCAAAATTGAGAAAGATAAAAGCTGTATATTGTCACCCTGCTTATTTAACTTACATGCAAGAGTACTTTGTGCAAGATGCTGGGCTCGATGGAATCAAAATTTCCAGGGGAAATATCAACAACCTCAGATATGCAAATCATATCATTCTAATGACAGAAATTGAAGAGAAACTAAAGAGCTTCTTGATGAGGGTGAAAGAGAAGAGTGAAAAAGCTGGCTTGAAACTCAATATTTAAAAAAAAAAAAAAAACCTTAGAAGATGGCATCCAGTCCCATCACTTCATAGTAAATAGAAGGGAAAAAAAATTGGAAACAGTGGCAGATTTTTTTCTTGAGCTCCAAAATCACTACTGACGGCGACTGCAACCATGAAATTAAAAGATGTTTGTTCCATCTATGATAAACCTAGGCAGAATACTAAAATCAAAGACACTTTGTTGACAAAGATCCATATAGTCAAAGCTATGATTTATCCAGAAGTCATGTAGGAATGTTAAGAGTTATACTATAAAGAAGGCTATGCACTGAAGAACTGATGTTTTTGAACTGTGGTGCTGGAGACTCTTGGGAGTCTCTTGGACTGTAAGGAGATCAAACCAGTCAATCCTAATGAATACAATACTTGGCCACCTGATGCAAAAAGCTGACTATTGGAAAAGACCCTTATGCTGGGAAAGATTGAAGGCAAAAGGAGAAGAGAGTGGCAAATGATGAGATGGTTATATAGCATCCCCAACTCAATGGACAGGAGTCTGAGCAAACTTTGGGAGATAGGGGAGGACAGAGGAGCTACAGCCCATGAGTCTCAAAGAGTCAGACGTGAACAACAATAACAACCATATGGTAGGTACTTCACATATGTCACTTTATTAAACCTTGCTATGAAATAAAAACATTCCTGTTTTGGAAATAAAAGTTCTGAGGCCTAGAGAAACTGCATAATTTCCTCAAAAAGTAAGTGACAAACAGGATTAGAAATCAAGTATGGGGAGAGAGCAAATTAGCCAAGATGGCATGTTCAGGCTCTCTTGCCCCGCGTTTTGTAAATAATGTCTATGTAACAGCTGAGCTCATTTATAGCATGCTGCATGTGCATCATGAGGTACTCGCTTCGCATGGGCTATTGTGCTGTACACATATCTGAGATCCATCTACAAAGTGGTCGTGTTACTGCTGTGTCACGGCTGTGTCTGTTGAGTCAGCCACAAGAGGTGAGGATATTCATGTCTGCTGCTACGGCTGCTGCACCAGACAGGAGAGAATACTGCTACGGCTGCTGTGTCAGCCAGGAGAGAATAAACATGTCTGCAGTTCCTACGTCTCTTCGAGTCTCCTTCCAGGCTCTTAGCTCATGCCTTTCCTTATCCTGAGTTCACCAAACAGTGTGAACAGTGAGACAATTGGTGTCACAAACAGGATTAGCAATACATCGTTTGTCTAAATTCAAGTTCATAATTCTTCTAGAGTATTATAGGTAATATCATAACAATAGCAGAAGTTACTACATTGCCACAGAAAGAAAGTGAAAGTGGAAGTGAAGTCGCTCAGTCGTGTCCAACTCTTTACGACCCCATGGACTGTAGCCTATCAGGCGCCTCCGTCCATGGGATTTTCCAGGCAAGAGTGCTGGAGGAGTGGATTGCCATTTCCTTCTCCAGGGGATCTTCCCGACCCAGGAATCGAACCCGGGTCTCCTGCATTGCAGGCAGATGCTTTACCATCTGAGCCACCAGGGAAGCCTTTCATTTCCACTAGATGCACAAAACAATTATTAAATCTACCTAGTATACGATTATGGGAAAGACAAATGAGATTTATAATGCTAGGAACGTCATATGCTTCTTTCTCCCTTATACCCAATGGTTACTATTCTGCTTACTTTAGTGTCATGAAAAATATTATTTATATGACAGAATATCAAGCATTCAAAGTCTATATATATATATATATATATATATATATATATATATATATATATATATATATATAGTTCCTCCAGTCTACACTTTGTTTGGTCCCATTTCTTTCAGTATTACCTGCTTTTTGGGCCACTTTATGATCTTACTCTTTCCCTTCTGACTATTTCAATTTGTTTATATCTTTTTTTAAAGAGTGGTCATACTTAGGTCTTGTCTAAGAAGCAAAGCAGAGCAGTAACACTTCATTTTTTTTTTTTTTTTGAAGTCTCAAGTGCTTTTCATTACGCCAGAGAACTCTAAGAACTGAAAGGGTAGAAACTACCTATTTTTGTTTAATATATACTTCAGCTTGGATCAGGTCCTTGTAAGAGCTTAAACAGAGGAAAAGTGAAAGAGAAGTCACTCAGTCATGTCCGACTCTTTGCGACCCCATAGATTACAGCCTAAGAGGCTCCTCTGTCCATGGGATTTTCCAGGCGAGAATACTGGAGTGGGTTGCCATTTCCTTCTCCAGGAGATCTTCCCGACCCAGGGATCAAACCTGGGTCTCCCGCATTGTAGGCAGACGCTTTACCTTCTGAGCCACAAGGGAAGTCTAAACAGAGGAAAGATTTTAATAACCATAATTGTAGCGCAATTATAATTGTAGTGCAATTATAATTGATCTGCCTCATCCTCAGTTGTGCGAAGCATTTTCATCAGAGTAATGAGATGATCAGTATAACCCATATTAGATTCATAGATAGAATGCCTGACAGTTAATGTGTGAACTGGATAATTGTTTTCCCTTCTTTAAGTGAGTGTTCTTACTAACAGTGAGGTAACATCTCACACTGGTCAGAATGGTCATCATCAAAAAGTCTACAAGAAATAAATACTGGAGAGGGTGTGAAGAAAAGGGAACCCTCTTACTCTGATGGTGAGAATGCAAACTGAGAGAATACTATGGAGATTCCTTTAAACCCTGATACTACAATTGCCATACAAACCAGCAATCCCACTGCTGAGCATACACCCTGAGGAAACCAGAATTGAAAGAGACACATGTACCTCAATGTTCATTGCAACACTATTTACAATAGCTAGGCCATAGAAGCAACCTAGATGTCCATTGGCAGAGGAATGGATAAGGAAGTTGTGGTACATATACACAATGGAATATTACTCAGTTATAAAAAGGAATGCATTTGAATCAGTTCTAATGATGTGGATGAACCTGGAGTCCATTATACAGAGTGAAGTCAATGAAAAAGAGAAAGACAAATAATGTATATTAATGTATATTAATTAATTACTGTATTATTACTGCATTAATTAATTACATGTTAATTATTGTATATTAATAAATGAAATTTAGAAAGACATGGCAAAAAGTGAAGAGGAACTGAAAAGCCTCTTGATGAACGTGAAAGTGGAGAGTGAAAAAGTTGGCTTAAAGCTCAACATTCAGAAAACGAAGATCATGGCATCTGGTCGCATCACTTCATGGGAAATAGATGGGGAAACAGTGTCAGACTTTATTTTGGGGGGCTCCAAAGTCACTGCAGATGGTGACTGAAACCATGAAATTAAAAGACGTTTACTCCTTGAAAGAAAAGCCATGACCAACCTGGATAGCATGTTGAAAGGCAGAGACATTACTTTGCCAACAAAGGTCCATCTAGTCAAGGCTATAGTTTTTCCAGTGGTCATGTATGGATGTGAGAGTTGAACTGTGAAGAAAGCTGAGCACCAAAGAATGGATGCTTTTGAACTGTCGTGTTGGAGAAGACTCTTAAGAGTCCCTTGGACTGGAAGGAGATCCACTGGTCCATTCTGAAGGAGATCAGCCCTGGGATTTCTTTGGAGGGAATGATGCTGAAGCTGAAACTCCAGTACTTTGGCCACCTCATGCGAAGAGTTGACTCATTGGAAAAGACTCTGATGCTGGGAGGGATTGGGGGCAGGAGGAGAAGGGGACGACAGAGGATGAGATGGCTGGATGGCATCACTGACTCGATGGACATGAGTCCGAGTGAACTCCGGGAGTTGGTGATGGACAGGGAGGCCTGGCATGCTGCGATTCATGGGGTCACAAAGAGTCGGACACAAATGTGACTGAACTGAACTGAACTAAACTGAACTGAAGGATGATCCTACATGCAAGGTAGCAAAGGAAACACAGATATAAAGAACAGACCTTTGGACTCTAGGAGAAGGCAAGGATAATATGATTTGAGAGAATAGCATTGAAACATGTACATTACCATATGTCAAATAGATGACCAGTGCAAATTCAATGCATGAAGCAAGGCACCCCAAACTGAAGTTCTGGAACAACCCAGAGGGGACAGGGTGGGGAGGAAGATGGGAGTAGAGTTCAGGATGGGGGGACTCATGTATAACTGTGGCCAATTCATGCTAATGCATGGCAAAAGGCATCACAATGCAGTGAAGTAATTATCCTCCAGTTAAATTAATTAATTAAAAATAAAATATACAACTTCTTAAAAAATTAAGGGATATGAATTATTTACTAATGTAGGAACCATAAATCTGTAATTGGTCTAGAACTATGTCAAATATACTCTCTCCTATCAAGTAAGAAAATGGAAAATAATGTAGCTTAAACTATGATGAATATAATATTAAATAGATTGAACAAAAAGAAATGGACTTGTCCACTTGAGTGGACTAAGTGAAAAAAATTATAAAAGTGATAGTGTTTAACACATAATAGCTTAATTCATTTCTCCTTTCCACAGTTCCCCAAAAGACATAGAAATATAGGACTAGCTTATTCAAATAGCAAACATCATTTCACTATCATAACCATCACAGCCATACCATTATCATCATTATCACACATATTTTTTACATGTTTACAGTGTGCCAGACACTTTCACAACCCTTTTCATGTTTTACTTCATTTTATTAAACTCTTACATTAACTTCCTGCAGTAACTCTTTGTATTAATATTATTGTACACTTGAGGAAATTAAGGCACAGAAAAGTTAATAACAAAATGTCATTGTTTATACCAAGGTAGTAAATGATGATGTACAGTTCTATACTACAGATTCTAAGAACCTTTATGATTAAAAGAAAACATTAATTCTGTATCTTCATTAACAATATATTTGGCCACACATGCTCACTTTTAATCAAAGAGTTATGGAGCACATTGCTATGAGCCAAGTATTTAATAAATTTCTTTATTAAATAAACAGCTGCTGCTGCTGCTAAGTCGCTTCAATTGTGTCCAACTCTGTGCGACCCCATAGACGGCAGCCAAGAGAAAAATATTCTTCTATGGAGCTTACACCTTAGAGGAGACAAAAATAATGCAGTTGAACCAAAGAGCAAAAGGAAATTGCCATAAGCTGTGATTGCAGCCATGAAATTAAAAATAAACAAACAACCAAAAAAAAAAAACTGCTTAATCCTTGGAAGGAAAGTTGTGACCAACCTAGATAACATATTAAAAAGCAGAGATATTACTTTGCCAACAAAGGTCCGTCTAGTCAAGGTTTTTCCAGTGGTCGTGTATGGATGTGAGAGTTGGACTGTGAAGAAAGCTGAGTGCTGAAGAATTGATACTTTTGAACTGTGGTGCTCGAGAAGACTCTTGCAAATCCCTTGGACTGCAAGGAAATCAAACCAGTCCATTCTGAAGGAGATCAACCGTGGGATTTCTTTGGAGGGAATGATGCTGAAGCTGAAACCCCAGTACTTTGGCCACCTCATGCGAAGAGTTGACTCATTTGAGAAGACCCTGATGCTGGGAGGGATTGGGGGCAGGAGGAGAAGGGGACGACAGAGGATGAGACGACTGGATGGCATAACCAACTCGATGCACATGAGTTTGGATGGACTCCGGGAGTTGGTGACGGACAGGGAGGCCTGGCGTACTACAATTCATGGGGTCGCAAACAGTCGGACACGACTGAGCAATTGAAATGAAACGAACTGATCTGATGATATATTCTACAAAATATTAGAAAGCGCATAGAAGGAGTTAATAATCAAGAATGGTTAGGAGGCAAGTTTTTTCAAGAGAAAAAAAATGCAAATACCTAGAATCTACAGAAATTTCAGATTTTAAGTAAATTGTAAATTAGTTTTATGTATACAAAATATAGAATTTTTAACCCCCCCAACAAGTCATGAATTTGGAAAGATATTTAGGGGCCAAATCTAGACATAATACTTATAAGTTTTGGACTTATCCTAAAAGTGATGCAGAACGTAAGAAAATTTTTGTCATGGGAATAATGTAAGTAGTCTGAGGTTTTAGACAGTCTTTCAGATAGTGTTGTTGGAACTGATGAAGAGAGAGAGTGAAAGAAATTGAGGAAAATGGTCTCAAAAGAGAAAGATTAGTAATCAGTGAAATTTCTGCAAATTAAAAAAAAAAAAAAAAAAGGCATGAGGTGCTAAAGAGGGATGATAGAGAGAAGGGGGCCAGATTGGGGTACATTAACAAAAGTGAACCAGTAAGACATGGTGTATGTTTCTGTGTGCATGTATATGTGTATTTGAGGTGTGAGGAGGTGAAAAAATGGGGGAAAACAAAAACAAAAATGAGTCTCATTTTGTAAAAATGCATCTCTCTTGATGTGCCTTTAATCTTGTTTCCCTTCTTGGATGTAATAGCATATAGATATTAGCAGCCTTTGCTTTATTTTCCCCTACCTCTGCTTGTGTCCTTTTAAAGATTAAACTACTTTTTTTCCAACCTGAGTTTTAATGACTTTCAGAATAATTCCCCAATTTCCAGAATAAAACAAACTAGAGAAGGGAAATATTTAAGCAACATCAGACTCAGATTTAGGTCACTTTCCCATGCATACAGAATGTAGGTAAATTTATTAATAAACCCACCATTTTCCAATAATAAACTGTATTTCCTGAGTCAACACCCTAGCAGGCTAACGAGGGTCACCAGACCCCAGGACTCATCAACAGGTTTTAGGAATTTTATCTCATTCCCTCGAAGCTGGAGCACAGCCATTGCTGACCAACAACTTCTCTCAGGTCACACTTTTAATCTTTATGCCCTTATTCAGATATTGAGGTTCCTATATCTAAGATCAAGTACTTATTACTACTTGGTTTTTATTTTGGCTCCTTTTCTCACATGCTTATGTTTGTAACCTGCTTAGTATTTCAAACCTCTCCTAAAACAGTCACAGTTCTGCTATGTTCACACCCTGGGAACTAAAACACTGCTGGTAATTTGTCATTTTGGAGTAAGTAACTAGTTACCTATTTTTCACATGCCCCCAAAACTATCTTTTCTGGAGCTCTGTATATATTCTGATTGCCTTTTCATTGATCTTTTTTCCTGATTGAGTATCTTGGTATGCTTTCACTCCATGACACTAAGAATGAAATACCTAATTTTGAATTAGAACGCTCCAGGAACACAACATTGTCCATTGGCAGCTGACCTAGAATCTACCCCTAGGTTCTCATCTTATACCGTTTCATTACTTTGTGACCATGTAGTCATGCCCCATCAATCCACTCTGAAATGTAATAGGCATCATCCATAAATTTTCCTTCTTTTAAGATAGGATATCAAACACATAAAATGTCTCTGAATTATAAAAAAAAAGAATAATGTTACTTGATAAAAAATTTTTATACAGATAAAAATATTCCATCACAAGCATCAGTAATAGCATCCTTATGCCCTGCTTCTCTGCAGTTATCTTAAAGGAAATTAACTTTATAAAACAGCTATGGTAAAGAGTGTTTGTTTGCAAAATAGTTCATTTTAACTGTAAATTTGAATATCTCTATTATATAATCTGGAAAAAAATTTCTATCCATTCTATCTTATAAAACACATTCATTTATAAGTCCAAAAATATGCTAGAGTAGAAAGGATATGGAGACACTGGAACCATTATACATAGCTGATGGTAATGTAAAATGTTGCAGCTGCTTTGGGAAACAGTCTGGCAGTTCCTCAGAAAGTTAAGTATAGAGATAAATAATCCTCAAATCTACTCCTAAAAAGCCTATATTTACACAAAGACTCATGTGTTTTCATAGCAGCATTATTTATAATAGCCAAAAAAATAGGAAAATTTCAAATGCCCATTAGCTTCTTAGTAGATAAATATTAATAAAATGTCATATCCATACAATGGAATATTATTCAACTAAAAGGAATGGAATACATACATGCTACAATGACTTGAATCTTCACGCTAAGTAAAAGAAGACAAGCCAAAGAAAAGCCATATGTTGTATAATTCCATTTATATTAAATGTTCATAATAGAGAAATCCATAGAAATTGAAAGTCAATGTATGTTTGTTCATGGATAGGATAAAGGGGGAGGAAAGTAACTGCCAAGGGGCACAAGTTTTCTTTGGGGATTGATGAAAATATTCTAGAATTAAATAATGGTGATGATTGCACAAATTTGTAAATATCCTAAAAATATTTCAAAATGGTGAATTTTATAGTATATATATTACATTTTAAAATGTAATAAATCAGAATAGGGCAATGTGCAATATAATACACGAAATATCTGGAAATGCAATAAAAAAATCACTTGATTAGATAATTTTTTAAAAAGATACGAATTGAGCCATAAAGCCCTAAATCAGAATGTATTGGAATTCTGTGCTTTCCTTTTTCTTTATAATCATATTATTTCCTGAAACTTTAAAAGTAATTGCAAATTCCTAGAGATTCACAGAACACTTCAGAACTTCCTCATCTGAAAGATAATTTAAAAATTTAAAGACCACAGTGGTTCTACTTACTTATTTGTTTATTTTTGCTGGATTTGAATTGCTGCTATGATCTATAGGAAGAAAATTCTCTAAAGTAATTTTCAGAGATGAAAAAAAAAGTGCAATAATGCTATCCAATCCTGTTCTTAAAATGATAGAGAAACTAATATCTATCTTTGTTAACTGAGCTGCTGTCTACTAGTATAAGTTTAGCTAGTAGCACAACTAAGATCATGTCACTAAATCATAATGAATTATTATGTCATCCTTTAAGGCATAAGAATTATTTCTTACTTTTTGAAAGGTTAAACTTTGATAATCATTTATTAAAATTTTCTTATCCTAAGTTGTTAATTAAATATTATAGTTAGGTCAAATATTCCAGGATGGGGTCACTGAACATGCTCTGCCCTCTGTCCAATTCTCTGACCTTTTCCACTGGTGTTCTTCCCCTCTCTCATTCTCCGGCCCACATTGGCCTTCCGTTTATCTTCTAGCATCTAATCATTTTCTACCTTAGAGACTATGCATTTAATATTTCATCCATCTGAAAAGTTATTTGCCTAGAACTGTGTGCAGTGTGTTCCTTCATATCATTCATAGGCCTATTCAGAGACCCTCTATGACCACCTAACTAAATTCAGTCCTTTATCATCCAGAAACCTAATATTACCTGAAATATTTTACATTTATCTGAAAGGATGCTTTAGTTTGGAGGACAACTACTTCATAGTGTTGTGTCGATTTCTGCTGTACAACAATCATCCATAAGCACACCCATCCCCCAGCCCTCTTAAGCCCCCTGCCCACCACTTCCTAGCCCTTTAGGTCAGGACACAGCACCAAGCTGAGTTTGCTCTGCTCTATAACTTCTTCCTGCTACTAGCTATCTATTTCACACATGGTAGTGTATATATATTAATGCTAATAAACCCCACCTCTTTCCCTCACTATGCCCACAAGTTCAATCCCTATGTCTGAGTCTCTATTCCTGCACTACAAATAGGTTCGTCAATACTATTTTTCCAGACTCACTATTTGTTTTTTCATTCTAGCTTATTTCACTCTGTATAACAGATTATAGGTTCATCCACTTCACATCAACTGACTTAGATTCATTCCTTGTTATGACTAATACTCCATTATGTGTATATATATATATATATATATATATATATATATATACATATATACATATATACATATATACATATATACATATACATATATATGCACACACACACACACACATATATATGCACACACACACACACACACACACACATATATAATCCACACTTTTTAATCCATTCATCTGTTGATGGACAATTAGTTTGCTTCCATGCCCTAGCTATCGTAAATAGTGCTGCTGTGAACATTGCGGTACACATGTCTTTTTAACTTACAGTTTTCTGAGGGTACATGCCCAGTAATGCAGTGGCTAGGTCATATAGTAGTTCAACTTTCCTGACTTTAGGCTGTACTACAAAGCTACAGTTATTCAAGACCATATAAAATTGGCAAAAAAAAAAAAAAAAAGGAACAAGATAGAAAGCCCATAGGTAAACCTATGGCACCTTATCTTTGACATAGGCAAGAACAAACAATGGAGGAAAAGCATCCCCTTCAGTAAGTGGTGGTGGGAAAACTGGAGAACTACATGAAAATGAATGAAACCATACACAAAAACAATCTCGAAATGGATTAAAGATCTAAATTTAAGGCGAGAAAGTATAAAACTGTTAGAAGAAAATGTATGCAGATCACTCTTTGACGGAAACCACAGAAAGATTCTTTTTGACCCACCTCCAATAATAATGGAAATGAAAATAAAAATAAACAAATGGGACCTAATTAAACTTAAAAGATTTTGTACAGCAAAGAATACTATAAACAAGATGAAAGGACAATCCTCAGAATGAGATAAAATAATTGCAAATGAAACAACTGACAATGGATTAAATTTCAAAATATACAAGCAGCTCATGAAACTCAATATCAGAAAAATAACAACTTGATCAAAAAATGGGCAGAAGACCTAAACAGACGTTTCTCCAAAGAAAACATATAGATGGAAAACAAAACACATGAAATGATGTTCAGCATCACTCATAATTAGAGAAATCAAAACTACAATGAGATATATAATTATTTTGTGCTATAAATTTAGTTTGTCGTTTCCATTCTGAAAGGGCAAGAAAAGTAAAGGTTACGATCAAGATATTTATTTAGTTTTATTTTTTTAAGATTTGGAAAGAATTTTATTTGAGCCAAACTGAGGAATATAGCCTGGGAGATGGATTCAACAAGCACTTGAATTTTGTCCACCAGACCATAAAAATGGGGGAAACTTATAAATGAAAAAAAAAAAAGAAAACACCATGAAATCACATAAGTTAACTGTGAAGAATTAGGATATTAGGATTCTGGCAAGAAGTAAAGGTATTTCTTTTTTGATTGTTTGTTTTTTTAATTTATTTATTTTTAATGGGAAGATAGTTCCTGTACAATGTTGCATTGGTTTCTGTCATGCAACAATGTGATCAGCCATAAATACAAATATGTTACTTCCCTCTTGAAACTCCCTCCTCCATCCCACCGCCTTCCACCCCTTAGGTTGTCAAAGCATACCCAGTTGAGCTCCCTGCATCATTCAAATTTACATTGGCTATCTATTTTACATATGTATATATGTCAGTGCTACTCTCTTAATTCGTCTCACCCTCTCCTTCCCCTACTGTGTCCACAAGTCTCTTCTCTATGCGTATGTTCCTACTGCCACACTGCAAGCAGGTTCATCAGTACTATTTTTCTAGATTTCATAAATATGCATTAATATATGATATTGTTTTTCTGTTTCTGACATATTTCACTCTGTATAATTGGCTCTAGGTTCATCACCTCACTGGAACTGACTCAAACAATTTTTTTTTTTTTTTAATGGCTGAGTGATATTTTAATGTATATATGTACCACAACTTCCTTATCCATTCACCTGTTGATGGACATCTGGGATGTTTTCATGTCCTGACTTTTATAAAAAGTGCTGCAATGAACACTGAAGTACATGTGTCTTTTAGAATTGTGGCTTTCTCAGGGTGTATGCCCTGTAGTGGGATGGCTGGATCATATGGCAGTTTTATTCCTAGCTTTTTAAAGAAATCTTCATACTGGTTGTATTGATTAACATTCCCAGCAACAGTGCAAGAGGGTTCCTTTTTCTCCACATTTGCCTACTGCATTTATTGTCTATAGGTATTTTGATAATGACCATTCTGACCAGTGTGAGGTGATATGCCATTGTAACTTTAATTTGCATTTCTCTAATAAACAGTGATGTTGAGCACTTTTTTTCACATGTGTGTTAGACATCTGTATATCTTCTTTGAAAGGTTTAGTCACTCAGTCTAACACATAGATTACAGAGAAGGGGATGACAAAGGATGACATGGCTGAATGGCATCATTGACTCAATGGACATGAGTTTGAGCAAACTCCATGAGATGATGAAGGACAGGGAAGACTGGTGTGCTGCAGTCCATAGGATTGCAGAGTCAGACACAACTAAGCAACTGAACAAGTCCCTCAGTCATATCTGACTCTTTGCTACCCATAGACTGTAGCCCTCAAGGTTTCTCTGTCCATGGAATTTTCCCTGCAAGAATAATGGAGTGGGTGAACACTCCCTTCTCTAGGGGATATTCCCGACCCAGGGATCCAACTCAGGTCACTTACATTGCAGGCAGATTCTTTAGCATCTGAACCAACAGGGAAATGTCTGTTTAAGTCTTCTGCCCATTATTTTATTGAGTTGCTTGTTTTTCTTATTCTGAGCTGGCTTAAATATTTTGGAGGTTAATGGTTTGTCAGTTGTTTCATTTGCAGTTATTTTCTTCCATTCCAAGTGTTATATTTTCATCATGCTTATGGTTTGCTTTGCTGTGCAAAAGTGTTTAATCATTTATCATTTGTTTATTTCTGTTATTATTTCCATTAATCTAGGGGCTGGGTCATAGAGGATCTTGCTGTGATTTATGTCATAGTGTGCTGTGTATGTTTTCTGCTATGAGTTTTATAGTTTCTGGTCTTACATGAGTTCATCTTTGTATTTGGGGAAAGGAAGTGTTCTAATTTTATTATTTCACATGTTATTGCTGTTGCTGTTAAATCGCTAAGTAGTGTCTGACTCTTTGTGACCCTGTGGAGACACTATCTCCTGGAGATTGCCAAAATTCATGTCCATTGAGTCAGTGATGCTGCCCAGTCATCTCATCCTCTGCCATACCCTTCTCTTTATGCCCTTAGTCTTTTCCAGCATCAGAGTCTTTTCCAATAATTCAGTTCTTTGCATCCAGTGGCCTAAGAACTGGAGCTTTAGCTTCAACATCAGTTCTTCCAATGAATATTCAGGGTTGCTTTCCTTTAGAGTTGACTGACTTGATCTCCTTGCAGTCCAAGACACTGTCAGCAGTCCTCTCTAGCACACAGTTTGAAAGCATCAATTATTTGGCACTCAGCCTTCTTTATGGTCCAACTCTCACATCTGTAAATGATTACTGGAAAAACCATAGCTTTGACTATATATATACACCTTTGCCAGCAAAGTAGTGTCTCTTGTTCTTTATATGCCATCTAGGTATGTCATAGCTTTCCTTCCTCTTTTGAACATAGCTGTCCAGCTTTCCAATACCACTTATTGAAGAGGATGTCTTTTCTCCATTGTATATTCTTGCCTCCTTTGTCAAAGATAAAGCTCCCATATGTGCATGGGTGAGTGTCTGGGCTTTCTGTCTTTTCACATTGGTCCATATAACTGCTTTTGTGCCAGTACCATACTGCCTTGATTACTGTAGCTTTGTAGGATAATGTTAAGTTAGGAAGGTTGATTTCCCCTGGTTTAATTCTTCTTTCTCAAGATTAATTTTGCTGTTTGGAGTCTTTTATTTTTCCATACAAACTGTGATTTTTGTTGTTGTTATTGTTCTAATTCTGTGGGGGAAATGCCACTGGTAAATTAACAGGGATTACACTGAATCTGTAGATTGCTTTAGGTAGTATACTTATATTCACAATATTAATTCATCTAATTTGAGAACTTGGTATATCTCTCCATCTGTTTATGTCATCTTTGATTTCTTTCATGAGTAAATTTTGGTATACAGGCCTTTTGTCTCCTTAGGTAGGTTTATTCCTAGGTATTTTATTCCTTTCTTGCAAAGAAGAATTGAATTGATTCCTTAATTTTTTTTCTGACGTCATTATTAGTGTACAGGAACACAAGAGATTTCCAATCACTGATTTTATATCCTTTGAATTTACTAAACTCACTGATTAGTTCTATTAATTTTCTGATAATATCTTTAGGGTTTTCTATGTATAGTTTAATGTCCTCTGCAAACAATGAGAGTTTTGTTTCTTCTTTTCCAATCTGGATTCCATTTATTTATTTATTTATTTATTTTTTCTTCTCTGGTTGACATGGAAACAGCTTCCAAATCTATGGTGAATAATAGTGGCAAGAGTAAGCACACTCGTATTATTCCTGATCATAGAGTTTTCTGTTTTTCACCACTGAGAACAATGTTTGTTGTGGATGTGCCATCTATATCCTTTATTATGTTGAGGTAAGAACAAAAGAGCCTCTTGATGAAAGTAAAAGAGGAGAATGAAAAAGTTGGCTTAAAGCTCAACATTCAGAAAACTAAGATCATGGCATCTGGTCCCATCACTTTATGGCAAAGAGACAGGGAAACATTGGAAACAGTGGCAGACTTCACTTTTTGGGCTCCAAAATAACTGCAGATGGTGACTGCAGCCATAAAATTAAAAGACGCTTACTCCTTGGAAGGAAAGTTACGGCCAACCTAGACAGCATATTAAAACTCAGAGACATTACTTTGCCAACAAAGGTCCATCTAGTCAAGGCTATGGCTTTTCCAGTCGTCATGTATGGATGTGAGAATTGAACTATAAAGAAAGCTGAGCACTGAAGAATTGATGCTTTTGAACTTTGGTGTTGGAGAAGACTCTTTAGGGTCCCTTGGACTGCAAGAATATCCAACCAGTCCATCCTAAAGGGGATCAGTCCTGAGTGTTCATTGGGAAGACTGATGTTGAAGCAGAAACTCCAATACGTTGGCCACCTTATGCAAAGAACTGACTGATTGGAAAAGACCCTGATGCTGGGAAAGTTTGAAGGCAAGAGGAAAAGGGGACTAAAGAGGACGAGACCATTTGATGGCATCACCGACTCAATGGACAAGAGTTTGGATATACTGCAGGAGTTGGAGATGGCGAGTGGCCTGACAGGCTGCAGTCCATGGGGTCGCAGAGTCAGACACAACTGAAAGACTGAACTGAACGGAACTGAGAATCCTTCTGGGCCCATTTTCTGAATAGTTTTCTTCATAAATGTGTGCTGAATATTTTGAAAAGCTTTTTTTGAAAATATTAAGATCATTATAGTATTTTTATCTTTTAATTTGTTAATATGGTGTATCACATTGATTGATTTTCATATATTGAAGAATCTTTGCGCCGCTTGCTTATACCTGAGTTAATCATGGTGTATGATCCTTTTAATGTGTTTTTGGATTTTGTTTGCTATAATTTTGTGAGAGTTTTGCATCTATATTCATTGGTGTTATTGGCCTGTAATTTTCTTCTGTGTGTGTGATGTATTTATCCGGTTTTGGTATCAGGATGATGGTGGCCTTACTTGTAAATTTTGGAAGAATTCATTTCTTTTCAATTTTTTGAAAGAGTTTGCAAAGGATAGGCATTAGCACCTCAGAAAATGTTTGATAGGATTCACCTGTGAACCCATCTGCTCTTGAGCTTTTGCCTTAGGGGGAGATTTTTTTTTTTTTTTACAATTTTTATTTCATTGCTTGTGATTGCCTTGTTCATAATTTCAATTTCTTCCTGGCTCAATCATAGAAAGTTGAAATTTTCTAAAAATTTGTCCACTTATTTTAATTATCTGTTTTGCTAGCATATGATTGCTCATAATAACCTCTTATGATCCTTTATATTTTTGCACTGTTATAACTTCTTTTTATTTTTCTTAAATTTTGATTGTGCTAATTTGCATCTTCTCCCTTTTTTTATTAGTGAGTCTAGATAATGGTTTGTCAATTTGTTTATCTTCTCAAAGAATCAGCTTTTAGTTTTATTGATCTTTGCTATTGATTCCTCCATCTCTCCATCTCTTTTTCATTTATTTCTATTCTGATCTTTTATGAGTTCTTTCTTTCTATTAACTTTAGGGGCTTTATTTTCTTTATTCAGATGCTTTAGCTGTAAAGTTAGGATGTCTGTTTCATATTTTACTTGTTTCTTGAGGTATGATTGTATTACTATAAACTTTCTTCTTAGAATTGCTTTTGCTGAATCCTATAGTTTTTGAGCTGTTTTCATTGTTGTTTCTAGATATAGTAGTCTTCCCCCCCCCGCCCCCTTTTATCTCTTGAGTAACATGCTGGTTTATTGTTGTTGTTTGGTCACCCAGTCATGCCTGTTTGTGATCTCCAAGTTCATGTTCATTGCATCAGTGATGCCGTCCAGCCATCTCATCCTCTGACGTCCTCTTCTCCTTCTGTCCTCAATCTTTTCCAGCATCAGGGACTTTTCTGTGAGTCATCTGTTCGCATCAGATGACCAAAATACTGGAGCTTCAGCATCAGTCCTTCAAGTGAATATTCAGGGTTAATCTCTATTAAGATTGACTCATTTGATCCCCTTGCTGTCGAAGGGGCTTTCAAAAGTTTTCTCCAGCAACACTGTTCAAAGACAGCTATTATTTTACATTCTGCTTTCTTTACAGTCCAGATCTCAAAAGCGTATGTAATCACTGGGAAAACTATAGCCTTGACTGTATGGATGTTTGTTGGTAGAGTAATGTCTCTGCTTTTCAATACACTGTCTAGGTTTTGCATCACTTTCCTGCCAAGAAGCAACCGGATCCTGATTTCATGGCTACAGTCACCATCTGCCATAACGTTGGAGCCCAAGAAAAGGAAATCTGTCACTACTTCCACAT
This sequence comes from Budorcas taxicolor, assembly GCF_023091745.1. NCBI lineage: Eukaryota > Metazoa > Chordata > Mammalia > Artiodactyla > Bovidae > Budorcas > Budorcas taxicolor. Next base: position 2,244,101 of record NC_068924.1, on the reverse strand, counting down.
TTTCCCCTTCTATTTTCCATGCAGTAATGGGGCAATATATCATGATCTTAGACTTTGTTTTTAGCATTTCATGTTAAGCTGGCTCTTTCACTCTTCTTCACCCTCATCAAGAGTCTCTTTAGTTTCTTTGCTTTTTGACATGAGTGGTATCATCTGCATATCTAGGGTTGTTGGTGTTTTTCCTGTCTACCTTGATTCCAACTTGTAACTCATCCAACTTGGTATTTTCCATGCTGTGCTCAGTGTATTGGTTAAACAAACAGGATGACAGCAGGCAGCCCTGTCATACTCCTTTCTTGATCTTGAACCAATCGGTTGTTCCATACAGGGTTCTAACTGTTGCTTCCTGATGCACATAGAGGTTTCTCAGGAGACAGGTAAGAGAGTCTGGTATTCCCATCTCTCTAAGAGCTTTCCACAATTTGTCATGATCTGAACAGTCAAAGGCTTTAGCATAGTTGATGAAACAGAGATAAATGTTTTCCTGAAATTCCCTTGTTTTCTCTATAATCCAGTGAATGTTGGCAACTTGATGTCTAGTTCTTCTTCCTTTACAAAACCCAGCTTGGACATCTGGAATTCTTGGTTTATATAATGCTGAAGCCTAGCATGCAAAATTTTAAGTATGACTTTACTACATGGGAGATGAGTGCAATTGTCTGATGGTATGTCATTCTTTGGTACAACCCTTCTTGGGAATTGGGATGAGAATTGACCTTTTCCAGTCCTGTGGTCACTCCTGGGTCTTCCAGATTTGCTGACATAATGAATGCAAACCTTGTTTGCATCATCCTTTAGGGATTTGAATCATTCTGCTGGAATTTCATTGCATTCAGTAGCTCTATTAAAAGCAGTGTTCAGTTCAGTTCAGTTCAGTTGCTCAGTCGTGTCTGGCTCTTTGTAACCTCATGAATCACAGCACACCAGACCTCCCTGTCCATCACCAACTCTCATAGTTCACTCAAACTCATGTCCATAGAGTCGGTGATGCCATCCAGCCATCTCATCCTCTGTGTCCCTTTCTCCTCCTACCTCGAATCCCTCCCATCATCAGGGTCTTTTCCAATAAGTCAACTCTTCGCATGAGGTGGCCAAAGTATTAGAGTTTCAGCTTCAGCATCAGTACTTCCCATGAACACCAGGGAATACTCTACATATGAACATCACCAGATGGTCAACACCGAAATCAGATTGATTATACTCTTTGCAGCCAAAGTTGGAGAAACTCTATACAGTCAGCAAAAACAAGACCGGGAGCTGACTGCAGCTCAGATCAAAAACTCCTTATTGTCAAATTCAGACTTAAATTGAAGAAAGTAGGGAAAACCACTAGACCATTCAGGTATGACCTAAGTCAAATCCCTTATGATTATACAGTGGAAGTGAGAAATAGATTTAAGGGACTAGATCTGAAAGACATAGTTGCTGATGAACTATGGACGGGGGTTTGTGACAGTGTACAGGAGACAGGGATCAAGACCATCCCATGGAAAAGAAATGCAAAAAAGCAAAATGGCTGACTGGGGAGGCCTTAGAAATAGCTGTGAAAACAAGAGAAGTGAAAAGCAAAGGAGAAAAAGAAAGATATAAGCATCTGAATGCAGAGTTCCAAAGAATAGCAAGAAGAGATAAGAAAGCCTTCTTCAGCAATCAATGCAAAGAAATAGAGGAAAACAACAGAATGGGAAAGACTAGAGATCTCTTCAAGAAAATTAGAGATACCAAGGGAACATTTCATGCAAAGATGGGATCAATAAAAGACAGAAGTGATATGGACCTAACAGAAGCAGAAGATATTAAGAGGAGGTGGCAAGAATACACAGAAGAAGTGTACAAAAGAGAGCTTCATGACCCAGATAATCATGATGGTGTGATCACTCACCTAGAGCCAAACATCCTGGAATATGTAGTCAAGTGAGCCTTAGGAAGCATCACTACGAACAAAGCTGGTGGAGGGGATAGAATTCCAGTTGAACTATTTCAAATCCTGAAAGATGATGCTGTGAAAAGCAGTGTTAACATATAATATAAATTAATAAAATAAAAACAAATTAATTATAAAAATTATATTATAAATATAAATAACTGATTATTTAACAGCATATTGTTTAATCTCCATGTGTTTATGTTTTCCGCAGTTTTTTCCTGTAATTCCTGTATTTGACCTCTAATCTCATAGCATTCTGATCAGCAAAGATGCTTAATAGCATTTCAATTTTCTTGAATCTACTTAGGTTTGATTTGTGATCCAAGATGTGATTTATCATGGAGAATGTTCCATGTGCACTTGATAAGAAACTGTGTTCCTCTGCATTTGGATGAAGTGCCATGAAGATATCAGTTAGGTACATCCAATCTGATGTGCCATTTACACCTTGTATTTCCTTATTAATTTTCTCTTTTGATGATCTATCCATTAGTGTCAATTCAATTCAGTCACTCAGTCATGTCCTACTCTTTGTGACCCCAGGAATCGCAGCACGCCAGGCCTCCCTGTTCATCACCATCTCCTGGAGTTCACTCAGACTCACGTCCATCAAGTCGGGGATGCCATCTAGCCATCCCATCCTCGGCCGTCCCCTTCTCCTCCTGCCCCCAATCCCTCCAAGCATCAGAGTCTTTTCCAATGAGTCAACTCTTTGCATGAGGTGGCCAAAATACTGGAGCTTCAGCTTTAGCATCATTCCTTCCAAAGAAATCCCAGGGTAGATCTCCTTCAGAATGGACTGGTTGGATCTCCTTGCAGTGCAAGGGACTCTCAAGAGTCTTCTCCAACACCACAGTTCAAAAGCATCAATTCTTCGGTGCTCAGCTTTCTTTACAGTGCAACTCTCACATGCATACATGACCACTGGAAAAACCATACCCTTGACTAGACGGACCTTTGTTGTAGTGGGATATTAAAATCCCCTATTGTTCTGTTACTGTCAGTTTCCCCTTTTTGTCTTTTAGGGTTTCCCTTATGTACTGAGGTGCTCATATTGGTGCATAAATATTTATAATTTTTATGTCTTCTTCTTGGATTGACCCATTGAATTTTATGCAATGTTCTTCCTTATCTCTTGTAATATTTTTAATTTTAAGGTGTATTTTGTCTGATATGATAATTGCTACTCTGGTTTTGTTTTACTATTCATTTTCATGGAATATCATTTTTCATCCTCTCACTTTCAGTCTATATGTGTCCCTAGGTCTGAAGCAAGACTCTTCTAGACAGCATATACGTGGGCCTTTTTTTTTTGTATACATTTAGTCTGTCTGTGTCTTTTATTTAGAACATTAATCCATTTACATTTAAAGTCATTTTTAATATATATGTTCCTATAGGTATTTTCTTAGTTGCTTTGGATTTCTCTTTGTAGGTTTTCACTTTTTCCGATGTTTCTTGCCTACCGAAGTTCCTTTAGCATTTGTTGTAAAGCTGGCTTGCTGGTACTAAATTCTCTTAACTTTTGCTTTTCTGTAAAGTTTTTGTTTTCTCCATAAATTTTGAATGAGATCATTGCTGGGTAGAACAATCTTGGTTATAGGTTCTTCCCTTTCATTACTTTAAATATACACTGTCATTCCCTCTGACCTGCAAATTATTTGCTGAAAGATCAGCTGTTAATAATATGGGGTTTTCCTTGAGTGTTACTTGTTGATATTCACTTGCTGCTTTTAACTTTTTTCTTTATTGATTGTTTGATTAATATGTTTCTTGGCATGTTTCTCTTTGGATTTATAAATTATGGAATTTTCTGCTCTTCTTGAACTTGATTGACTATTTCGTTTCCCATGTTAGGGAAGATATGTACTATAATCTCTTCAAAAACTTATTCAGACCCTTTCTTTTACTCTTCTTCTGAGCCCTCATAATTTGAATGCTAATGAATTTAATTTTGTCCCATAGATCTCTGAAACTATCCTCAGTTCCTGTCATTCTTTTCTCTTCATTCTGCTATACAATAGTGGTTTCCATCATTCTATCTTCCAACTCACCTATTTGTTTTTCTGTTATAGTTATTCTATTGACTCCTTCTAGATTGTTTTTAATTTCATTGTTTGTGCTGTTCATTATTGTTTGCTTAGTCTTATTCCTTTTAGGTCCATGTTAAATGTGTTAAATGATGCTTGCATTTTACCCATTATATTTTCAAGATTTTGGATCATCTTCACTATCATTACTCTGAAATCTTTTTCAGCTAGTTTGCCTATTTCCACTACATTTATTTGGTCTTGTGTATTTCACCTTTTCCTTCATGGGAACAGTATTTCTTCTGTCTTTCATCTTATGTAACATACTGTGTTTGAGATCTCCTTTGCTTGGGGTATAGGACAGTAGTTCCTCTTGCTTTTGGTCTCTGCCCTTGGTTAATGAGGTAATGGTCCAGGGGTTTGTGTAAGATTCATCATATTGGGAGAGACTCGTGCCTGTGTTCAAGTGAGAGGAGGTGAGTTTTACCCTCTGAGGTCAGGGATGTGTGAAGTCGTGTGTTTTGAGGTGTCTGTAGGAAGTCTGCCTGCTGACGATTGTGTCTGTGTTCCTGCCTTGCTTGCTGTTTGGGTGAGTTTTCTTGCTGTGCTGGCCTTGGGTACAGGTGGAGGTCTTCATTAGAGTTCTCACTAGCTAATACTGCTTCAGGTCAGGAGTTCTCTGGCAATCTTGTATCTTGGAATCAGCACTCCCACACCAGAAGCCCAGGAATGATCTCTGGTCAAGGAACCAAGATGCCACAAGTTGTTTGGTATGACAAGAAAGGGGATTAAAACAGACACATAAAACAAACAAACAAAAATATCCAAAAAAAAAAAAAAGGAAACAAAAAATGAATCCCAGAAAAATGGTAAATGAAGAATCAGACAAATAGAAATAAAAACAATGGTACAAACACACACATACATATTTATACACAAACAAAACCAAAATATTCCAAGAAAATTATGGACAAGAGAGTAACCTGGTGAAAAAAGGAAACCAAATATGATATCAACCAATTAAAAACAAAATTAACTAAAACACAAAACAGGATACAAGACCAAAACAGAGCCAACTGAGGAATAAAGCAAAGCAAACAAAACAAACTAGGAAATATACTGAAAAGAGGAAAAAAAATAGAAGAATGCAAAGTTTAAAAAAGTATATTAAAATATTTAAATATCTTAGAGAATATTTACAGCAACAAAAGAAAAACAAAGAAAAAAAGAGAGCCAAAAAGAAAGAAAGAAAAACAACAACACAGAACTGCAAAAAGTCAGTGAAATAGTACAAGTATATAAAGTATATTGAAAGTGTGAATTTAAAAATAAATTATCAAAATTGAAGCAATAATAATAACAAGAACAACAGGAAAAAAAAAGAGAGAGAAAGAGAAATCCAGAACCAACTACAGAAGGAATCAAAGTAGAAGAACAACTGTTTCTCTAAGGTCTCAGTTGCCAGCATCCTTTCCCCCACTGTGAGCCACAGCCCATCACCACCTCCCTAACAGACCGTCCAATACTGTGAGTGAGGGAGTGGTTTCATCTTTGGACCTGATCTGGGGACAGCTCAGACTCTAATCTGGCTCTACTCTTTCATTTTTGTGCCTTCAATGTCCACAGCTGCTTGAGTTAAGGCATTTTCTTTGTGCAAACACTTGCCTTTTGATATATTCCATAGACAGTTTACCCAGTTAAACATGTGGATTTAATATGAAGCTTGCACAGCTGGTAGGAAGGTTTTTAATCCTCTTCCTTAACCACTCCACCCCTGCAGCTCCATTGTGGTTTTACTTCTACCTCTGCATGTGGGCCATCCACAACTTTGCTCCTGAGGCTGTCCTGGAAACTTGGGTGTGTCCCACTGAGAACCAGGCATGAAGGTGCCATGGCTGCTAGGATCATATGGACCCTGGTGGCATCAGGTGCACAGGGAAGCTGGAGGACTTAGGTACAAGAGATATGGCATTATCATGACTCTTTTCTAGCCTCTGGCAGCTCTGTCCCAGTGAGAACAAAGCTTGGAGGTGGCATGACTGCTTGGATCGCAGAAATCTCAGTGACACCAGGTGCACAGTGAAGCAGAAAATATGGTTCTCCTAGGATATTTTTATAGCCTCTGACAGCTGGCATTCAAAGAAAATCCCTGGCTGGCCCTTTTCTGCCACTCTGCGCATCAGGCACTCAAAGAGCCACCCTCTCTGGGGTCTTTCTCTGTTGATCAATTGCTGGTACCAGCATCTGGGGAGAGAGAGGCTACAGTGATGGTTGCATCTATTGTGCATGAATCTGCAGTAGCACCCTGCCTTCATTGCTGCCTAGATTTCCTCCAAAGGCATTCCCCACCACTGTCTCCTGCCTGTCCCTTCAGGTTGCCTTCCTGAAGTCAACAGCAGTCCTCACACCAGGATTTTTCTCCCATTTTCACACTACAGCTCCCAACTGCTGCACATTCCAGTGGACTTTCATCCCTGTCCAGGGTACATAGGAGTGATAGTTGCTCAGTCATGCCTGGCTCTCTGCAACCCCACGAACTGTAGCCTGCCAGGCTCTTATGTCCATGGAATTTTCCAGGCAAGATTACTGGAGTGGGGGGTACATAGTTTTTTGGTTCTTCCTCCATTCAGACTGCCACAGATGAGCTACTTCACTCTCTGACAGTCTCAAATGCTTTATCTCTTTGGCAACAAATTGCCCTGATTTGGAGATCTTACCTCTCCTCAGCTCCCACACCACCCATGTGCATTTCTGCTCCCTCTTACATACATCTCCTTTAAGCTTCTTTTATAGGTCCTACCAAGTTTTGCATGGATATATATTTCTTTCTTATGATCAGAGATTCCTCTGCCACTTCTCAACTGGTGCTCTGTGAGATCTTCTGCAACTGAAGATATATTAATGATGCACCCTTGGAGTGAAATGCACTCCACATCCACCAAGTCTTCCACCACCTTGTCCCTCTATTTTATTAATGTTTATTTTAAATTGAAATGTGGTTGTTACCAATGTGTTAGTTTTAAGTGTATAATGCAGTAATTTAATTATATATAAAACATTTATCTATTCTTCAAATGACTTTCCCATTAGATTTTTACAAAATATTGAGCCTCATTCCCTGACCTGTACAGTAGGTCTGTGATAGTTCTCTATTTTAAATATACCAGTGAGTACATATCAGTCCCACACTCCCAATATATCCCTCTCCCCAACCCTCCTTTACCCTGGAACAAAAAAACATTCCTGGGTCTATTTTGTTTTGTAAATAAATTCACTTGGATCATTTTTTTTAAATTCCACACATTAAGTGATATCATATGATATTTGCCTTTCCCTGTCTGACTTACATAGTGTGTTAATCTCCTGGTCCCTCTATGTTGCTGCAAATGGTATTATTTCATTCTTTTCAAGGGCTTAGTAGCACTTCTTTGTGTGTATATATACACAATGGGAGGTATATATACATATATATATATATATATATATATATATATATATATATATATATATATATATTCTTTATCCATTCATCTGTCAATGGACATTTAGGCTGCTTCCATGTTTTCATTATTGTGAACAATGCTGCAGTGAACATTGGGATGCATGTATCATTTTGAATTATGGTTTCCTCTGGGTACAAACACAGGAGTGGGATTACTGTTCATATTACAGTTCTACTTTTAGTTTTTAAAGAACTTCCATACGGTTCTCCATAGTTTCTGTACCAATTTACATTTACAAAGCAATGTCAGACAATTCACTTTTCTTCAGATCTTCTCCAGTATTTATTGCTTGACAACTTTTTGCTGATGGTCATTCTGCCTGCTAGGCGATAAGTCATTGAAGTTTTGATTTGCATTTCTCTAGTAATTAACAATGATAAACATCTTTTCATGTGCCTGATAGCTATCTGTAGGTCTTTGAAAAACTATCACTTCTTTCAAATAGTTTAATTTGTTTTTGGCTTCCCTGGTGGCTCAGACAGTAAAGAATCTGTCTGAAATACAGGAGACCCAGGTTCAGTCCCTGGGTTGGGAAGATCCCCTGGAGAAGGGAATAGCTACCGATTCCAGTATTCTTGCCTGGAGAATTCCATGGACAAAGGAACCCGACGGGCCACAGTCCATGGGGTCAGAAAGAGTCAGACATGACTATATGACTAACACTTTCTATTTAGCTTTTCTGTGTATTTTTTATTAGGTTGTTTGTTTTGTTTTTCATATTAAGCTGCATGAGTTATTTGTCACATCCTTTGCAAATATTTTCTCCCATTCTGTGGATTTGCCTTTTCATTTTCTTTATGGTTTCCTTAAAACTTTTGAGTTTAATTAGGTCTTATTTGTTTATTTTGTTTTTATTTCCATTATTCTAGGAGATAGCTTGGAAAAGATATTGCTGTGATTTAGTTTAAAGACTCTCCTGACTATGTTTTCCTCTAAGAGTTTTATATTCAGCCTTATGTTTAGGTCTTTCATTCATTTGGAGCGTATTTTTGTGTATGATGCTAAAGAATGATCTATTTTCATTCACTTGCATTTATCTGTCCGGTTTCCCCAGCACCATTTGTTGATTAGACTGCATTACCTCCAGTGCATCCTTTGTCATAGATTAATTGACCATAGGTGTGTGTTTATTTCTGGGCTTTCAATCTCATTCCATTGATCTATATTTCTGTTTTTGTGCCTGTTTCATACTGTTCTGATTACTTTAACTTTGTAGTATAATCTGAAGTCAGGGAGCCTGATTCCTTTCTTAAGATTGCTTTGACTATTCCGGGTCTTTTGTATCTCCATACAAATTTTAGGATTGGTTTTGCTTTAGTTGCATGAAAAATGCTATTGTCAGCTTTATAGGTATTGTACTGAATCCATAAATTGCCATGGGTAGTATAATCATTTTGGCAATATTGATTGGATGTGACAATTCAAGAACATGCTACATTTTTCCATCAGTTTATAATATCTTCACTTCTTCCATCAGCAAATTATAGTTTTCAGGTACAGGTTTTTTCTTACCCTTAGGTATGTTGCTGCTGCTAAGTCACTCAGTCATGTCTGACTCTGTGCGACCCCATAGACAGCAGCCCATCAGGCTCTGCCGTCCCTGGGATTCTCCAGGCAAGAACACAGGAGTGGGTTGCCATAGACATTACTTTGCCAACAAAGGTCTGTCTAGTGAAGGCTATGGTTTTTCCTGTGGTCATGTATGGATGTGAGAGTTGGACTGTGAAGAAAGTTGAGCACTGAAGAACTGATGCTTTTGAACTGTGGTGTTGGAGAAGACTCTTGAGAGTCCCTTGGATTGCAAGGAGATCCAACCAGTCCATTCTGAAGGAGATCAGCCCTGGGATATCTTTGGAAGGAATGAAGCTAAAGCTGAAACTCCAGTACTTTGGCCACCTCATGCGAAGAGTTGACACATTGGAAAAGACTCTGATGCTGGGAGGGATTGGGGTCAGGAGGAGAAGGGGATGACAGAGGATGAGATGGCTGGATGGCATCACCGACTCGATGGACGTTGAGTTTGGGTGAACTCCGGGAGTTGGTGATGGACAAGGAGGCCTGGCGTGCTGCAATTCATGGGGTCGCAAAGAGTTGAAGATGACTGAGCGACTGAACTGAACTAGGTATGTTTATCCCTAGGTATTTATTCATTTAGATACGATTGTAAGTGGAATTGCTTCCTTACTTTCACTTTATGATCTTTTTATTTTTTTTTCTTTTTTGCCTTAGAAAATGCAGCTACTTTTTATACATGTAAAGATGTTCTTACAACTAAATAGAGGAAGATACAAAGTTCCAATGATTACTTCATCCATTTCTAGGCTAGGTCATGTTATCTTAGTCACAGTCCCAAATATTTACTTATGTATTTATTTAATTGGAGGATAATTACTTAACACGGTTGTGTTGGTTTCTGCCATACAATAACACAAATATGTCAAAGCTATGTATATTTATGTATATGTGTGAATGCATATATGTATACACACTATATATATATAGTAGGCTCCTGCTCCCCACATTCTACCATTCTAGGTCATGTCATAGGGCCATGCAGGCTCCCTGTGTTATATAGAAGCTTCACACTATATAACACACAGCAGTGTATATATGTCAATTCAATGCTCCGTTCTCAATTCATCCTATCCTCTCTTCCCTTCAATGTGTCCACAAGTTTGTTCTCTATATCTGTATCTCCATTCATGCCTTGCAAATAGATTTATCAGTACCATTTTTCTAGATTCCATATAAATATGTTAATATATAACACTTGTTTTTCTCTTTTTGGCTTATTTCACTTTGTATAGCAGGCTCTAGGTTCATCTATCTGACTTCAACTGACTCACTTTCATTCCTTTATGTGGCCAAGTAATATTCTATTGCATACATGTATCACTTCTTTTTTATCCATTTTTTTTGTTGATGGACATTTAGGTTGCTTCCAAGTCCTGGTTAATATAAATAGTGCTTTGATTGAGGTATATGTACTTTATATGAACTATGGTTTTCTCAGGGTATATTCCTGATGCCTCAGCAGTAAAGAATCTGCACACAGTTCAGTAGCTGCAGGAGATGTGGATTCATTCCCTGGGTGGAGAAGATCCCCTGGAGGAGAGTATGGAAACCCACTCAAGGATTCTTGCCTGGAGAAACCCATGGACAGAGGAGCCTGGAGGATTACAGTCCATTGGTCAAAAATAGTCAGACACGACTGAAGCAACTTAGCACACACATGCATGAATGCCCATGAATTAAATTACTGTCATATTATAGTTTTATTTCTAGTTTTTTAAAGAAATTTCTACAATGCTGTCCATAGGCTGTATCAATTTATATTCCCCAAATCATGCAAGATAGTTCCCTTATCTCTACATCCTCTCCAGCATTTACTGTTTGTAGATTTTTTTGATGGTGGTCATTCTGATTGGTGGAAAGTGATACCTCATTGCACTTTTGATTGCATTTCTCTGGTAAAGAGCAATGTTGAGCATATTTCCATGTGTTTGCTGGCCATCTGTATGTCTTCTTTGGAGAAACTTCGTTTAGATCTTTCTCCTAATCTTTGATTGGGTTGTTTTCCTGATATTGAAATGTTTATTTACTCTGGAAATGAATCCTTTCTCAATTGTTTCATTTGCCACTATTTTCTCCCAATCTGAGTCTATCTTTTCATCTTGCTAATATTTTCCCTTGTTGTGCAAAATCTTTTAAGTTTAATTAGATCTGACTTGTTTATTTTTTAAATTTATTTATTTTAATTGGAGGCTAATTACTTTACAATATTGTAGTGGTTTTGCCATACATTGAAATGAATCATCCATGGGTGTACATGTGTTATAATTCCATTACTCTAGGAGATGGGTCATAGAGGATATTACTGCAATTTTTTTCACAGTATTCAACCTGTTGTCCTCTACAAGTGTTATTGTTTCTCGACTTTAAGTTTCTAATCCATTTTTAGTTTATTTTTGTGTATGGTACTAGGGAGTATTCTGATTTCATTTTTCTACATGTAGCTGTCCAGTTTTCCCAGCACTTCTCGTTAACAAACTCTCCTCCTCATTGTTTCCTCTTTCCTCCTTCCTCAAATTTAAGGTGCTCATAGGTGCATAGATTTACCTCTGGGCTTTCTAATTGCTTCTTTTGTGCCAGCACCATACTGTCTTGATTACTGGAACTTTGTAGCGTGAAGACTGGAAGGCTAACTTCTTCAGCTGTTTCTCTTTCTCAAGATGTCTATGGCTATTTGGGGTCTTTTGCATTTCCACACAAATAGTATACATTTTTTTGTTCTAGTTCTGTGAAAAAATTGCATTGATAATTTGATAGGGCTCACTTTGAATCTCTAGATTGCTTTGCACAGTATAGTCATTTTCAAAATATCCACTCTTCCCATCTAAGTGCATGGTGTATCTCATCATCTGTTTATATCATCTTTAATTTCTTTCATCAATGTCTTATGGTTTTCTGCATACAGCTCTTTTATCTCTTTAGGTAGGTTTATTCCTAGATATTTTATTCTTCTTTTTGTAATTGTGAATGGTATTGTTTCATTAATTTCTTTTTTCTGATTTTTCATTGTTAGTGTAAAGAAATGCAATATATTTATGTTCATTAATTTTGTACCCTGTGGCTTTACAAAATCAATTGATTAGCTCTAGTAATTTCCTGGTAACATCCTTAGGGTTTTGTATGTTTAGTATCATGCCATCTTCAAATAACGACAGTTTGACTTCTTTTCCAAAATGTATTACTTTTATTTCTTTTCCTTTTCTAATTGCTGTAGTTAGGACTTCCAAAAGTATATTGAATAATAGCAGTGAGAGTGAGCATCTTTGTCTTGTCGCTAATCTTAGAGGAAGAGCTTTCAATGTTTCACCATTGAGAATAATGTTTGTTGTGGGCTTGTTGTATACGTCCTTTATTATATTGAAGTAGGTTTCTTCTATTCTTGAGAATTTATTTTATCATAAATGGGTTTTTAATTTGTGGAGAGCTTTCTCTGTATCTAATGAAATATCACAAGGTTTCTATCTTTCAAATTGTTAATATGATGTATCATGCTGATTGATTCGCATATGTTGAAGAATCTTTGCATCTCTGGGATAAAACCCACTTGGTCTGGTATATGGTCCTTTTAATGTTTTAATGTTCAATTCTGTTTGCTAGAATTTTGTTGATGATTTTTGAATCTATGTTTATCAATGGTATTGACCTGTAATATTATTTTTTGTGATAGCTTTTTGTGGTTTTGGTTTCAGGACGATGGTGATCTTATAATATCAGTTTGGGAGTTTTCATCCCTCTGAAATTTTTTTGGAGTGAAGCCTTTTGATTTGGATAGGTATTAGTTCTTTTCTAAATATTTGATAAAATTCACCTGTGATGCCGTCTGGCCCTGGGCTTTTGTTTGTTCCAAGAACTTTGATCACAGTTTCAATGCCAATGCTTGTGATCGGTATGTCCATACCTTTCTTACTGGTTTAGTCTTGGAAGGTTGCACTTTTCTAAAAATATGTCTATCTCTTCCCAGTTGACCATTTTATTGGTGTATAGTTGCTTACAGTAGTCTCTTATGAGCTTTTGCATTTCTATGTTGTCTGCTGTAACTTTTTTCCATTTCAAATTTTGTTGATGTGAGTCCTCTTCCTTTTTTTTTTTTTTTTTTTTTGTTAGGCTAATTGTTTGTCAATTTTGTTTATCTTCTCAGAGAACGAGCTTTTAGTTTTATTGATCATTGTTGTTGTTTCCTTCATTTCTTTCTCTTTTATTTCTTTTCTGATATTTATGATATCTTTCCTCCTACTAACTTTGGGGGTTTTGTTCATCTTTTTCTAATTGCTTTTTAGGTGAAAGGTTAGGCTGTTTATTTGATGTTTTCCTTGTTTCTTGAGGTAGGCTTATATTGCTATAAATTTCCCTCTTAGTATCTCTTGCTGCATATGACAGATTTTGGGTTATTATGCTTTAGTTGCCATTTGTTTCTAGGTAATTTTTAATTTCTTTGATGTTTCAGTGTCCACATAGCTACGTAGTAGTTTATCATATTGTTTAGCCTCAATGTGTTTAAGATATTTACAGTTTGTTTTTTTCTTTCCTGTCAGTCAGTTCGGTTGCTCAGTCATATCCGACTCTTTGCGACCCCATGAATCTCAGCACGCCAGGCCTCCCTGTCCATCAACAACTCCCGGAGTTCAATCAGACTCACGTCCATCAAGGCAGTGATGCCATACAGCCATCTCATCCTCTCTCATCCCCTTCTCCTCCTGACCCCAATCCTTACCAGCATCAGAGTCTTTTCCAATGAGTCAACTCTTCGCATGAGGTGGCCAAAGTACTGGAGTTTCAGCTTTAGCATCATTCCCTCCAAAGAAATCCCAGGGCTGATTTTCAGAATGGACTGGTTGGGTCTGCTTGCAGTCCAAGGGACTCTCAAGAGTCTTCTCCAACACCTCAGTTCAAAAGCATCCATTCTTTGACACTCAGCTTTCTTCACAGTCCAGCTCTCACATCCATACATTACCAATGGAAAAACCATAGCCTTGACTAGATGGACCTTTGTTGGCAAAGCAATGTCTTTGCTCTTCAATATGCTATCTAGGTTTGTCATAACTTTCCTTCCAAGGAGTAAGCGTCTTTTAATCTCACGGCTGCAATCACCATCTGCAGTGATTTTGGAGCCCCCAAAAATAAAGTCTGACACTGTTTCCACTGTTTCCCCATCTATTTCCAGTGAAGTGATGGGACCAGATGCCATGATCTTCGTTTTCTGAATGTTGAGATTTAAGCTAACTTTTTCACTCTCTTCTTTCACTTTCATCAAGAGGCTTTTTAGTTTCTCTTCACTCACTTTCTGCCATAAGGGTGGTGTCATCTGCATATCTGAAGTTATTGATATTTCTCCCGGCAATCTTGATTCCAGCTTGTGCTTCTTCCAGTCCAGCGTTTCTCATGATGTACTCTGCATAGAAGTTAAATAAGCAGGGTGACAATATATAACTTTAAAATACTCCTTTTCCTATTTGGAACCAGTCTGTTGTTCCCTGTCCAATTCTAACTGTTGCTTTCTGACCTGCATATAGGTTTCTCAGAGGCAGGTCAGGTGCTCTGGTATTCCCGTCTCTTTCAGAATTTTCCACAGTTTATAGTATCCACACAGTCAAAGGCTTTGGCATAGTCAATAAAGCAGAAATAGATGTTTTTCTGGAACTCTCTTGCTTTTTCAATGATCCAGCAGATGTTGGCAATTTGATCTCTCTGGTTCCTCTGCCTTTTCTAAAACCATCTTGAATATCGGGAAGTTCACGGTTCACGTATTGCTGAAGCCCGGCTTGGAGAATTTTGAGCATTACTTTACTAGCGTGTGAGATGAGTGCAATTGTGTGGTAGTTTGAGCATTCTTTGGCATTGCCTTTCTTCGGGATTGGAATGAAAACTGACCTTTTCCAGTCCTGTGGCCACTGCTGAGTTTTCCAAATATACTGGCATACTGAGTGCAGCACTTTCACAGCATCATCTTTCAGGATTTGAAATAGCTCCACTGGAATTCCATCACCTCCACTAGCTTTGTTTGTAGTGATCCTTTCTAAGGCCCACTTTTTTCCTGTAATTGATATCTAATCTTTTAAAGTTTTGGTCAGAAAAGGTGGCTTCTATAATTTCAGTTTCCCTAAATTTACCAAGGATTATTTTTTGGCCCAAGATGTTATTTATCCTGGAGATTTTCTGTTTACATTTAAGAAAAAAATTGTATTCTGTCACTTTTTTTGTGGAATGTCCTTTAAATAATACACTAAGCCTATTTGGTCTATTGTGTTATTTAAGGCTTGTCTTTTCTATTTTCTATTTGCATGATCTGTCCATTGGTGTAAGTGGAATGTTATCGTTCTCCAGTATTATAGTGTAACTGTAGATTTCCCCTTTTATTCCTGTTAGTATTTGCCTTATATATTGAGGTGCTCCTATGTTGGCCATATATGTTCTTATAATTGCTATATCTTCTGCTTAAACTGAACTGAATCCTTCATCATTATGCAGTATCCTTACTCATCTCTTGTAACAGTCTTTATTTTGAAGTCAATTTCATATGAATAACTATCACTACTCTTGACTTCTTTTGATTTCCATTTGCATGGAATATACATTTGTCCATCCCTGTACTTTTAGTCTTAATATTTCCCTAAGTCTTAAGTGGTCTTTAGTAGACAACACGTATGTAGGTCCTGCTCTGTTTTGTATCCATTCATCCAGTCTATATCTTTTGGTTGGGGCATTTAATCCATTTACATTTAAGGTAATCATTTATATATATGGCCTTATATTCATTTACTTTACTGTTTGGGATTTATTTTTGTTAAGTCCTTTCCTTCTCTTTCATTTCCTATCTAGAGAAATTCCTTTAGCATTTGTCATAAACTGGTCCACTGGTGCTGAATTCTCTTAACTTTTGCTTATCTGTTAAGCTTCTAATCTCTCCATCTAATCTGAATCTGATCCTTGGTTATAAGTTTTTTCCTTTTACAATTTAAGTATATCCTCTCACTCCCTTCCAGCTTGTATAATTTCTGCTGAAAAATCAGCTATTAACCTTATTGAAATTCCCTTAAATTATTTCTTCCTTTTCCCACTGCTTTTTCATCCTGATTAACTTTCAGAAATGTGGTTTTTGTTCTAGCTGCTGTGGGATTGTGGTTCTTCTATCTACAGTCTGATGGAGGAGGCTAAGGGACCTGTGTAAGCTTCCTGATGGGAGGGACTAGAGTTCAGAAAAACTGGATCTTGCTCTGGTGAGCAAGGCTGTGCTTAGTAATTGTCTGATCATGAATGGGGTTGTGTGCCCTTCCTGTTAGTTTTTTAGTCTGAGGTGACCCAGCCCTGAGGTCTATGGTCTCTATGGTAGTGATAGCTGTGATCTCCAAGAGGACTTTCACCAAGACGCCCCTTCCAGGACTACTGTTTCCAGTGCCCCCATCCCCACAGCAAGTCACTGCTGACCGATACCTCCACAGGATACTCTCCAATACTAGCAGGCAGATCTGGTTCAATATTCTGATCACTGCTGCTTTCCCTGGGTCTTGGTGCACACAATATTTTATTTGTGCCCTCCAAGAGTGGAATCTGTTTACCCCAGTCCTGTGAACGTACTATAGTTAAATCCTGCTGGCCTTCAATGTCAGATTCCCTGGGCATATCCAGTTTGTTTGTTGGATCCCCAGGCTGGGAAGTTGTATGTGGGGCTCAGAACCTTTACAAGAATAGGAGAACTTCTTTGGTATTACTATTCTCCAGCTTGTGCATCACCTATGCAGCAGTTATTCTGCTTTTGGTTCTCTCTAGTGCATTTTTTTTTTCCCCCTTTCAGCTATTGTATTATTCATTGATGATGTTTGTCCTTTATTTCTTCTAGGTCCTCTTTAAACATTTGCTGTATCTTCTCAATCTGTGTCTTCATTCTATTTATCTGTACATCCATTCTATTTTTGAGGGTTTGGATCATCTTTACTATCATTATTCTAAATTCTTTTTCAGGTAGACTGCTGATTTCCTCTACATTTGTTTGGTCTTCTAGATTTTTACTTTGCTTCTTCATTTGATGCATGTTTCTCTCTCTTTTCATTTTGTTTAACTTACTGTGTTTGGGGTATCCTTTCCTTAGGCTGCAGGGTCACAATATCTCTTACTTTTAGATTCTGCCTCCAGTGGGTGGTGGGTGGGATTCATTCTGGTGGGTGGAGCTGGACTTTGTCTCTCTGATGGGCAGTGTCACATCCACTGTTGCATTTTGGCGTGTATGTGAGCTTATTAAAGCTTTAGGTGACCTATCTATTAATGGGTGGGATTTTCTTTTCCTGTTTTGCTATGGCATGAGACATCAAGTACTGTAACTTGTTGGGTAGAGCCATGTCTTAGTATTGAAATGGAGGCCTTTGGGAGTATTATATATATTATATATATATAAAATATATATTACACATTATATATAATACTATACATATATATTTAAAATTTTAAATTTTTATATTTTATGTTTTATAATTTAATTTTATATTTAAAATTAAAATTTACATTTTATAAAATTATGTTATAAAATTTATGTGAAAATTTTTAAATATTTAATTTTATATAAAATTTTATATTTCATATTTAAATTATATATTTATATATTATATAAATATATTTAAATATACAATATATGATTAATATAGCATATATTTTATATTACATATGCAATATGTAATACTATATAATATTATACATTATTTAATATTCATTTACTGTTTATTTAAAATATTTTTATTTTTAATATTAATTTTTAATTTTAATTGGAGGCTAATTACTTTACAATATTGTATTGGTTTTGCCATACATCAACATGAATCTACACAGGTATACACGTGTTCCCCATCCTGAACCCCTCTCCCTCCTCCCTCCTTATACCATCCCTCTGAGTTGTCCCAGTGCACCTGCCCCAAGCATCCAGTATCATGCATCAAACCTGGACTGGCGACTCTTTCCATATATGATATTATACATGTTTCAATGCCATTCTCCCAAATCATCCCACCCTTTCACTCTCCCACAGAGTCCAAAAGCCTGTTCTATATATCTGTGTCTCTTGAAAATCACCAATACACTATACTAACGCATATATATGGAATTTAGAAAGATGGTAATGATAACCCTGTATGCAAGACAGTAAAATATTTTTATATTTTAGCAAAAAGAATATTTTTCTATGGCCTCAGTGGTCAATGTCCTTGCCCCCAACTTGAGCTACAGCTAATCTGCCTACTCAGACAGTCCTTCAGTCTTTCTAGGAAGGTCTCTGGGTCTGATGTGGGCACTGTGGTCCCAGTTCAGATTCTGATCTGGCCTTACTTCATCTTGTAGGTGCTTCCAAAGTCTGCAGTTGCTTCCACAGTCCGCAGTCTCAAATATAGGAATATTCATCACCTATTCAGATATTTCAAAGATACAGAATTAACCAAGTCAATTGCAGGAATTTAATGCACTATTCCTGAGGCTACATGAGCGAATCCCCCTCCTCTTCTTTGGTCACCTGGTCCCCAGTTACTCAGCTTTGGTTTTTACCCCATCTCTCTATGCTGCCCTCCTGCATTGCTTCCCACAGGGACAAGAGGGGGTGAAAGCAGCGACTGATTAGGACTCACTGGAAATGGGAAGAGGGAGGGATATGGCAGACACATTTGAGAATGTTCAGGGAGTGCCTGCAGTAACAGGGGCCGGCAGGAATTTGCTGCAGCCTGAGTCAGGCTTTGTGTCTCCCAGGGGAGTTTGCCCCAGGTGGTGGGTCCCTTGGCAGTGCAAGGGTGCAGGGGCTGCTGGGAAGATATGGATAAATGACCTGCATTTGCTTATAGCTTGTTGGCAGCAGCTGTCATGTCCACCTCTGGGGTTGGATATAGCAGCCACAGCTTGCACTGCCTCTGGAGCTCACTAAGGCAGTGCCATGCCACATTTGAACACATGGATTTAGAGGATATTTTGCTTGTCTCCTCTTCTCCTCACATACCCCAAGACAATGATCTCTTGCCTCACTGGTAAGCCCAGATGTTTCCTTGGACTCCCACAGCTTTATTGCACTGTCCCTCTCAGACTATCTTTGTAGCAGTCAACCACAGTCTTCTCCCTGAGGTCTGACCCCCAAAGCCTTAGCCTCAGTGCCCAGCTTGCACCCACCCTAGCAGATCTGCAGACAAACTTCTCAGACTAGAGGGTGCTTGTCAGCACTGATTCTGTGAAGAATTACTCCGCTTTGCTCTCTGCACACCTGTAGCTACGCTCTTCTCTGATGCTTCAAAGCCTTCCTCTATGCCTAGAAGGGAGGGTTTTCCCAAGTGTGTGGAAAATTTTCCTCCTTCACAGCTCCCTCCCAGAGGCTCAGATCCCATTCTAATTCCTTTGTCTTTCTTTTTTCTTTTTTTTTTTCTTTTATTTTGCCCAACCCCATTATGTGAGGATTATCTTGCCTTTTTGACAGTTTAATGTCCTCTGTCAGCATTCAGTAGGCATTCTGTAGGAGTTGTTCCACATGCAGTTATATTTTTGATGCATTTTTGGGGAGAACGATGATCCCCATGTCTTACTCTTCTGTCATCTTGAAGGTTCCCTCTGATCTTTTGGTTTATTGTATAGGAATGCAAGACATTTCTGTATATTAATTTTGTACCCTGAAATTTTGCCAGATTTATTTATGAGCTCTCATAATTTTCTGGTAGCCTTTTTAAGATTTTTGTGTATTAGTATCATGTCATCTGCTAACAATGACAGTATTACTTCTTTTCTAATTTGCATTCCTTTAATTTCTTTTTCTTCCCTAATTGTCATGGTTAGGACTTCCAAAACTATATAAAATAAAAGTGACAAGAATAGACATCCTTATCTTTTTCCTTATCTTAAAGGAAATTCTTTCAGGTTTTGTTGTTGTTGTTAACCAAATGTGATGGTTTTATAATCATTGAACGTGATGAGTGAAGATCCAGATTTTTGATGGTTGAACTTCAAAATGACTACCATCAGAATTGGTTAGAGAGAGCTGTTGTGGAATGTGCAAATTTTCATGCCCACATCAGAAGTCTACTTGTAGGCTTCTTAGTTTGGAATATGTTTATTATCTAATAAGACCATGTTTTCAAATTTATCTTCCATGCTGTTAATTTAGTATATGTATTTTGATTCTTTACCATGAATTAATGTGATAGATAATGAAGCTGTTAGATACAAAAACAGTGCTTGATAATTACAAAGAGTAAACCAAAATTCACCTTATTAAAGTATCTTATTATTCTCAGGTTTTTCCATAATGCAAATATGTCAAATGCTAAGAAGAGCTAATATTTCCTTATTGTTCAGTTATTTTACTATTTATATGAGAGCAGCAGGCTGTACAATCTTTCTGTCATTTTTTCACCGTGAATGACAAAGTGGATTTTTTTTTTTTTTTTGGTTAAAATTAATTTATTCTCTAGTCTGTTCCAACTGAGCGTGTTTCAAATAAATATGCAAGCATTAATTTTGTACTACAAAGAGATTTTTTTCTTCCTGCAAAATTTGCCTTGAAATATTTCTTCAAAACCTGAGGTCTCGATCAATACTTCAGTACTGATCATAATTTTCACTTGAATTGGTTGAGTATTACCAGGAATCTCTTTTTCACAAAAAATGTCTTGTCAATCACTGACACTGACAATTCTTAAAAATAAAATTTGTCAGATGATTTTTTTTAATGCACATATCCTAAAATAGCTTGTTATAAATTAGTAGCTCATAGACCATTTTCTCAAATGAGATATTCAGATTGTGTTAACAGTTGGATGCCTGTGGGAATAATGTCACTATGAATTTGGAAATGTGAAAAATGTTACTACTGCATTAATTTGCTAGAGTTGCCATACCAAAATATCACAAATAGGTGACTCATTAAAAAGTAAATATATTGTCTCACAATTCTGAAGAATAGAAATTTGAAATCAAGATTTTGGTTATTTCTGAGACCTTTGATAGAAGGATTTGTTCTAGCCCAATCTTTTGGGGCTTAAGTGTGGTCATTTTTATCTCTACATCTCTTAATATCATCATCCCACTACCATGTATCCACCTCTATTTTATTTTTTTTATTTTTTTTTTCATTTTTAATGAGAACATCAGTTTATTGGATTAGGGGCCTACTCTAATTCACTATGACTTTTTCTTAACTGTTTACATCTGCAACAACTCTATTACCAAATAAAATAACATCTCAAGTATAGGGGGGATACATATGAATTTTGAGGAAACACAATTCAACTTATAATAACTACTAATAATAATCAGATCTTTTGTGCATAGTGTTATATTTAACCCTTTATGAGGTAGATGGTATTAATACCTTTTTTGTAGACAAGGTTAAAAGGGTGATTTTTTTACAGAGTTTATTATAGGCTGAGATTGGAATTACTCCTGACTCCAAATTCATTGCTGGACAATTCTACTGAGTTTGACCATTTTGGCCATGACCCCTTGTTTAACAAACTGAAATAAAATGTAACTATAAAGTGATGACTTATAATGTATTGAATTATTTACATTTACAATTACTGATTTATCTATTTTTATGTAGCTACCCTCAAACCTAGACGCTTAAATGACCATCTTTGTATTATATCTCATGATTTGGGGGTTACTCAAATGTCTGGTGGAGAGGTCTGATAGAATGTGCTCCACTGGAGAAGGGAATGGCAAACCACTTCACTATTCTAGCCTTGAGAACCCGATGAACAGTATGAAAAGGCAAAATGATAGGATACTGAAAGAGGAACTTCCCAGGTCAGTAGGTGCCCAATATGCTGCTGGAAATCAGTGGAGAAATAACTCTAGAAAGAATGAAGGAAGGGAGCCAAAGCAAAAACAATACCCAGCTGTGGAAGTGACTGGTGATAGAAGCAGGGTCTGATGCTGTAAAGAGCAATATTGCATAGGAACCTGGAATGTCAGGTCTATGAATCAAGGCAAATTGGAAGTGGTCAAACAAGAGATGGCAAGAGTGAACTTTGACATTCTAGGAATCAGCGAACTAAAATGGACTGGAATGGGTGAATTTAACTTAGATGACCATTATAGCTACTGCTGCGGGCAGGAATCCCTCAGAAGAAATGGAGTAGCCATCATGGTCAACAAAAGAGTCTGAAATGCAGTACTTGGATGCAATCTCAAAAATGACAGAATGATCACTGTTCATCTCCAAGACAAACCATTCAATATCACAGTAATCCAAGTTTATGCCCCAACCAGTAAAGCTGAAAAAGCTGAATTTGAACTGCTCTATGAATACTTACAAGATCTTTTAGAACTAACCCCTAAAAAAGATGTCCTTGTCATTACAGAGGACTGAAATGCAAAAGTAGGAAGTCTAGGAACACCTGGAGTAACAGTCAAATTTGGCCTTGGAATGCGGAATGAAGCAGGGCAAAGATAAATAGAGTTTTGCCAAGAAAATGCACCGGTCATAGCAAACACCCTCTTCCAACAACACAAGAGAAGGCTCTACATATGGACATCACCAAATGGTCAACACTGAAATCAGACTGATTATATTCTTTGCAGACAAAGGTGGAGAAGCTCTATACAGTCAACAAAAACAAGACCGGGAGCTGACTGTGGCTCAGATCATGAACTCCTTATTACCAAATTCAGACTTAAATTGAAGAAAGTAGGGAAAACAGCTAGACCATTCAGGTATGATCTAAATCAAATCACTTATGATTATACAGTGGAAGTGAGAAATAGGTTTAAGGGCCTAGATCTGATAGATAGAGTGCCTGATGAACTATGGAATGAGGTTCGTGACATTGTACAGGAGACAGGGATCAAGACCATCCCCATGGAAAAGAAATGCCAAAAAGCAAAATAGCTGACTGAGGAGGCCTTACAAATAGCTGTGAAAAGAACAGAAGCAAAAAGCAAAGGAGAAAAGGAAAGATATAAGCATCTGAATGCAGAGTTCCAAAGAATAGCAAGAAGAGATAAGAAAGCCTTCTTCAGCGATCAATGCAAAGAAATAGAGGAAAAAAAACAGAATGGGAAAGACTAGAGATCTCTTCAAGAAAATGAGAGATACCAAGGGAACATTTCATGCAAAGATGGGCTCGATAAAGGACAGAAATGATGTGGACCTAACAGAAGCAGAAGATATAAAGAAGAGGTGGCAAGAATACACAGAAGAACTGTACAAAAAAGATCTTCATGACCAGGATAATCACAATGGTGTGATCACTCATCTAGAGCCAGACATCCTGGAAAGTGAAGTCAAGTGGGCCTTAGAAAGCATCTCTATGAACAAAGCTAGTGGAGGTGATGGAATTCCAGTGGAGCTATTTCAAATCCTGAAAGATGATGCTGTGAAAGTGCTGCACTCAGTATGCCAGTAAATTTGGAAAACTCAGCAGTGGCCACAGGACTGGAAAAGGAGAGTTTTCATTCCAATCCCGAAGAAAGGCAATGCCAAAGAATGCTCAAACTACCACACAATTGCACTCATCTCACATGTTAGTAAAGTAATGCTCAAAATTCTCCAAGCCAGGCTTCAGCAATATGTGAATCATGAACTCCCTGATGTTCAAGCTGGTTTTAGAAAAGGCAGAGGAACCAGAGATCAAATTGCCAACATCTGCTGGATCATGGAAAAAGCAAGAGAGTTCCAGAAAAACATCTATTTCTGCTTTATTGACTATGCCAAAGTCTTTGACTGTGTGGATCACAATCAACTGTGGAAAACTGAGAGATTTGGGAATACCAGATCACCTGACCTGCCTCTTGAGAAATCTGTATGCAGGTGAGGAAGCAACAGTTAGAACTGGACATGAAACAACAGACTGTTTCCAAATAGGAAAAGGAGTACGTCAAGCCTGTGTATTGTCACCCTGCTTCTGTATATTGTCACCCTGCTTATTTAACTTATATGCAGAGTACATCATGAGAAACGCTGGACTGGAAGAAACACAAGCTGGAATCAAGATTGCTGGGAGAAATATCAATAACCTCAGATATGCAGATGACACCACCCACCCTTATGGCAGAAAGTGAAGAGGAACTCAAAAGCCTCTTGATGAAAGTGAAAGAGGAGAGTGAAAAAGTTGGCTTAAGCTCAACATTCAGAAAACAAAGATTATGGCATCTGGTCCCATTAATTCATGGGAAATAGATGGGGAAACAGTGGAAACAGTGTCAGACTTTTTTTGGGGGGGCTCCAAAATCACTGCAGATGGTGATTGCCGCCATGAAATTAAAAGACGCTTACTCCTTGGAAGAAAAGTTATGACCAACCTAGATAGCATATTCAAAAGCAGAGACATTACTTTGCCGACTAAGGTCCGTCTAGGCAAAGCTATAGTTTTTCCAGTAGTCATGTATGGATGTGAGAGTTGGACTGTGAAGAAGGCTGAGCACTGAAGATTTGATGCTTTTGAACTGAGGTGTTGGAGAAGACTCTTGAGAGTCCCTTGGACTGCAAGAAGATCCAACCAGTCCATTCTGAAGGAGATCAGCCCTGGGATTTCTTTGGAAGGAATGATGTTAAAGCTGAAACTCTAGTACTTTGGCCACCTCATGAGAAGAGTTGACTCATTGGAAAAGACTTTGATGCTGGGAGGGATTGGGGGCAGGAGGAGAAGGGGATAACAGAGGTTGAGATAGCTGGATGACATCACTGACTCGATGGAGGTGAATCTGAGTGAACTCTGGGAGTTGTTGATGCACAGGGAGGCCTGGAGTGCTACGATTCATGGGGTCGGAAAGAGTCAGACACGACTGAGCGATTGAACTGAACTCAACTGATCAGATGTCCGATTATTTTGTTCCACATGATGTCAACCGGAGTTACTCAATAGTATTTAGCTGAAAGTTTATCTTATCAGGAGGATCCAAGAAGACTTCATTCACATAGCTAGGATCTTAGTGGAACAACTAGGCCTGAGTTCAGGAGCTTCTGGTCGTCAGAAATTCTGTTCAGCAAGTAATTGAACTTCTATGCTGCTCAAAGTTTCAACAGTGAGTATACCAAAAGACTTTTCTTGAACGGCATTAAATTTGTTAAGAGTGACTGACTGACAATTAGAGAACAGAATCACAAATTTTCTTGGAAGTATAGTTCACTTGGAAGCCCCATTTGAAAATGACTGAAATATTATAAGGACTTAAAAACCACCAAATTTAGTTTTCAATCTTGTTAAGTACATCAGCAAATGAAATTTTTAATGTTTTTTCATATTTGTGGTATTTAAATATTATTATAAATTACAATAATAATTTGATTATAAGCTCAATAATATTTCATCTGCTCTTCTATTCTAGTATTTATGGTTATATAATTAACAAATAAGAACTTGTTCCACAATCACTTGTTTTTATTTCTGTAAGCTAAAACATATTTATCTATTTGATTACAGTCTTCAAAAACAAAACTATCAGATACCAACCGTTTCTAAAAGCATAGAGAAAAAAAGGTGAATAATTTCAATTCCCAAATCTTGGTTTTGAGATATCTGAGGCAGGCCTGAAAGATGACATGTTTTCTCCAAGATTACCTCTAGTCTAAAGAGTAGACCTCATAACTCCTAGATTTGTTTCTAATAAAACAGTATTGCTCTCTCTTGCTGCTTCAGCAGTAAATTTTGCAGGAATACAACCTTGTAGAGTAGTTAAGCATAGATACAAGACATATTTAGGTTCATAATCTGGTTGTGGTCATTGAAAGTTAAGTTACTTTATATCTCTCTGTTTCACTTCCTTCAGTATTATGTAAGGTTAATATTAATATATATTTTAAGGAGATGTGAGAATTTAGAATTAATAAATGAAAAACATTTAAATCAGTCTAAGACATGGTAAGTATTACATAATCGTTTACTAACATTATTGCTATGATTGTTCAGTCTCTACGCTGTGTCTGACACCTTACAACCCTATGGACTGCAGCAGGCCAGGCTCTTCTGTCGTTCACCGTCTCCTGGGGTTTGCTCAAATTCATACCTATTGAGTAGTAATCTTATATAACCATTTCACTCTCTACCACCCCAATCTCCTTTTGCCTTCAATCTTTCCAAGGATTGGGGTCTTTCCCAAAGAGTCAGCTCTTTACATCTGGTGACCAAAATACTGGTGTTTCAGCTTCACATCAATCCTTCCAGTGAATATTCAAGGTTTCTATCCTTTAGGATTGACTGGTTTGATCTCCTTGCTATTCAAGGAACGATCCAGACTCTTCTCCAGCATCATGACATGAAAGCATCAGTTCTTTGGTGCTCAGTCTTCTTTATAGTCCAATTCTCACATTAATACATGACTACTGAAAAAACCATAGCTTTGACTATACAGACCTTTGTCAGCAAAGTGATGCTTCTGCTTTCTAATATGCTGTCTAGTTTTGTCAAAACTTTTCTTTCAAGGAGCAAGGGTCTTTTAATTTTATGGCTGTAGTCACTGTCAGCAATGATTTTTGAGCACAAGAAAATAAATCTGTCACTGTTTCCAATTTTTCCCTTTCTATCTGCCATGAAGTGATGGGACCAGATGCCATGATCATAGTTTTATCATAGTTTCTTTAATGATGTTTCAAGCCAGCTCTTTCACTCTCTTCTTTCACCCTCAACAAGAAGCTCTTTAGTTCCTCTTATCTTTCTTCCATTAGAGTGGTATTACCTGCATATCCGCAGATATATACAGAGTGGTATTATCTACATACCTACAGATACATACAGAGGAACCTGCTAGGCTACAGTCCATGGGGTCACAAAGAGTAGGATGTGACTGAGCAACTGACAAACACACATCTGCATATCTGAAGTTTGTTGATATTTCTTCCAGCAGTCTTGATCCCTGTCTGTGTTTCATCCAGCCTGACATTTCACAAGATGTTCTCTGCATATAAGTTAAATAACCAGGGTGACAATATTGTATTCCTTCCCAATTTTGAACAAGCCACCTGTTCCATGTCTGATTCTGTTGCTTCTTGACCCATATACAGCACTAATCCATTCACAAAAAAGTAGTAATCATTGACACAAGTGAATAGAAAGCATGTTTCTTTTCCTTTATATTTGATCTTAGAAAAAGTTGACATTTAAAATTATTTAATAATATTAATTAGACAACTTTAATATGTAATGTAGTTTATATACTTGATTTACTTAAAATCTTAAAGCCTATAACATATACCTGGAACCATGGACTTTAATTCTGTGCATGCATTCTAATAATCATATTATTATTATTGGCATCATGTCAATCATTCCCCACTCTTTGTGACCCTACAGACTGTAACCTGCCAGCCTCCTCTGTCTGTGGTATTCTCCAGGCAAGAATACTGGACTGGGTTTCCATTTCCTACTTCAGGTTATCTTCCTGACCCAGGGATTAAACTTGAGTGTCTGGTATCTCCTGCATTGACAGACAGGTTCCTTACCACTATAGACACTTCAGTTCAGTTCAGTTTAATTCAGTCGCTCAGTCGTGTCTGACTCTTTGCAACCCCATGAATCGCAGTACGCCAGGCCTCCCTGTCCATCACCAACTCCCGGAGGTCACTCAGACTCACGTCCATCAAGGCAGTGATGCCATCCGGCCATCTCATCCTCGGTCGTCCCCTTCTCCTCCTGCCCCCAATCCCTCCCAGCATCACAGTCTTTTCCAATGAGTCAACACTTCGCATGAGGTGGCCAGAATACTGGAGTTTCAGCTGTAGCATCATTCCTTCCAAAGAAATCTCAGGGCTGATCTCCATCAGAATGGACTGGTTGGATTTCCTTTCAGTCCAAGGGACCCTCAAGAGTCTTCTCCAACACTGCAGTTCAAAAGCATCAATTCTTCGGCACTCAGCCTTCTTCACAGTCCAACTCTCACATCCATACATGATCACAGGGAAAATCATAGCCTTGCCTAGATGGACCTTAGTCAGCAAAGTAATGTCTCTGCTTTTGAATATGCTATCTAGGTTGGTCATAACTTTTCTTCCCATAGACACTTAGGAAAGTCCTTTTAGTTCTAGAACAACTTTTTTTTTAATTCTAGGCAAATTTTTCTGAATATTTATTTTACAGATTGGGAATATTTTGTCCAAAAAGGATATGCAATTTATCCAAGTCTGCACTGTGTAAAAGTGAAAAATGATATATATTTTTCTCTTAATAAATTAGTGATATTTCATCTCTAGCATATTTCAGTTTCAAAATCAAACCTCAAATTCCTCTGTTTACATTCAAGTGGAAACTTGCACATCAAATCTCCTTACGTTTTGTGACTATTAAGAAATGCATAATATCTTGAGTAATTGATAAACCTTGTAGAGACCACATAAGCAAATACAGGACATTGAAGTGTGGAATATATTGAGAATGCATGCCAAAGCAAGTGACAGTTCTAAGTATGATGATACTCTGCCCTCTGCCAAACAAGCATGTAACACTTGGGCTGATCAAGATTTCTAATTGGTTTTGCCATACATCAACATGAATCCGCCATGGGTGTACACGTGTTCCCCATCCTGCAATACAATATCGTAAGGTAATTAGCCTCCAATTAAAATGAATAATTTTTTATTAAAAAAAGATTTCTAATTGGTACATCATTGCTAGAAAGATGACATATGTTAGTATTTCATCTTTCTCAAAAGCAGGATGTTGCGAAGATAATTACCAAATTTTAACAACAACAAATAATTGCTTTAAATAATAACAACCAGTTAAGTAATTGAGAGAAATAATTGCTAGCAAATATGGACTGTTGGAAGAACAGCACTTTAATGAACAGAAAACATCTCACAAAGAAAGCACATGTAGTGGGGAAAATATATACAGACAAATAGTAAAATCTGTGTGTTAGAATCACTTTATGCTTCTCAAAGAAATTGGAACTCCATCATGCAGTGCAGAAAGCATAACTATTAACCATCTCCGTCTGTGCCTGTGGTGTGAGTAGGCCATTTCCTACCTTAGTCTATTTGTATTCCTTCATGGCCATAAGGATTATATTCACATTACCAGAAATATTCATCATCACATTTTGATTGGCTTTAGAAAATAAGTGGGTCCTTATAAATAAAAGAGCAATTTCTGTTTAAAGCCCTTCAAGTTTTCTCCACTGACCAAGCACAATTTCCCTTTCACCCACTTCTTCAGCCCTGATCTACCCCATATCTTTCTCCTCTGTCTACCTATCTCAGTCATATTGGGCTCTATTTATTCAACCATCCCATACCCTACCCAATCTTCAGTCTTAACACATCATAGCTTTCCTGTATAGAATGCTCTTCCTTCCCACTTTTCATTAAATTCTTTAGACCTGAGCCTGGTTATCAGCTACTTTAGGAATTGATGCTTTTGAACTGTGGTGCTAGAGAAGACTCTTGAGAGTCCCTTGGAGTGCAAGGAGACCAAACCAGTTAACCTTAAAGAAAATCAGTCCTGAATATTCATTGGAAGGACTGATGCTTAAGCTGAAACTCCAATATTTTGGCCACCTGATGTGAAGAACTAACTCATTGGAAGAGACCTTGATGCTAGGAAACATTGAAAGTATGCCATGATCTTAGTTTTTTGAACGTTGAGTTTTAAGCCAATTTTTTTCACTCTCCTCTTTCACTTTCATCAAGAGACTCTTTAGTCCTTCTTTGCTTTCTGCAATAAGGGTGGTGTCACCTGCATATCTGAGGTTATTGATATTTCTCCTAGCAGTCTTGATGTTAGCTTTTGCTTCATACAGCCTGGCATTTCTCATGATACACTCTGCATATAAGTTAAATAAGCAGGTGACATCATACAACCTTGACACTCTCGATTTCCCTATTTAGAACCAGTCTGTTGTTCATGTCCAGTTCTAACTGTTGCTTCTTGACAGGCATACAGATTTCTCAGGGAGCAGATTAGGTGGTCTGGTAATCCCATCTCTTGAAGAATTTTCTACAGTTTGTTGTGATTTATACAGTCAAAGGCTTTGGTGTCATCAATAAAGCAGAAGTATATGTTTCTCTGGAACTCTCTTGCTTTTTCGATGATCCAGCAGATGTTGGCACATTGATCTCTGGTTCCTCTACCTTTATTAAATCCAGCTTGAGCATTTGGAAGTTCTCAGTTCATGTTGAAGCTTGGCTTGGACAATTTTGATCATTACTTTGCCAGCGTGTGAGATGAGTGCAATTGTGAGGTAGTTTGAAAATTCTTTGGCATTGTCTTTCTTTG
Organism: Budorcas taxicolor; assembly: GCF_023091745.1. Taxonomy (NCBI): domain Eukaryota; kingdom Metazoa; phylum Chordata; class Mammalia; order Artiodactyla; family Bovidae; genus Budorcas; species Budorcas taxicolor. The sequence goes on along the minus strand of NC_068924.1, from coordinate 2,213,914 downwards.
AGATTGGAATGAAAACTGACCTTTTCCAGTTCATCTTTTAACATTTGAAATAGTTCAACTGAAATTACATCACCTCCACTAGCTTTGTTCTTAATGATGCTTCATTAGGTCCATTTGACTTCACATTTCAGGATGTCGAGTCTAGATAAGTGATTATACCATTGTGGCTTTCTGGGTTATGAAAATCATTTTTGTGTAGGTCCTCTGTGTATTCTTGCCACCTTTTCTTAGTATCTTCTGCTTCTGTTAGGGCCATACTATGTCTGTCCTTTATTGTGCACATCTTTGCATGAAATATTCCCTTGGTATCGCTAATTTTCTTGAAAAGATCTCTGGTATTTCCCACTCTATTGTTTTCCTCCATCTCTTTGCATTGATCACTGAGTAAAGTGTTTTTTTGTTTGTTTGTTTTTATTTTTTATCCTTTAGCACTATTCTTTGAAACTGTACATTCAAATGGGTATATCTTTCTTTTTTTCCTTTGCCTTTAGCATTTCTTCTTTTCTCAGCTATTTGTAAGGCTTCCTCTGACAACCATTTTGCCTTTTAAAATTTCTTTATCTTAGGCATGGTCTTGATCACTGCCTCCTGTTCAATGTCGCTAACCTCTCAGTCTATTGTTCTTCAGTAACTCTGCCTATTAGATATAATCCCTTGAATCTATTTGTTAACTCCACTGTATAATCATAACGGATTTGATTTAGGTCATATCCAAATGGTCTGGGGCTTCCCTGTTAGCTCCATTGGCAAAGAATCCACCTGCAATGCAGGAGACACCAGTTCGATTCCTGGGATGGGAAGATCTGCCTGAGAAGGGATAGGTTATGCCTTTCAGTATTCTTGGGCTTACCTTTTGGCTCAGCTGGTAAAGAATTCATCTGCAATGCTGGAGACCTAGGTTCAATTACTGCATTTGGAAGATCCTCTGGAGAAGGGAAAGGCTATCCACTCCAATATTCTAACCTGGATGGACATGGAACAACAGATTGGTTCCAAATAGGAAAAGGAGTACATCAGGGCTGTATATTGTCATCCTGCTTATTTAACTTATATGCAGAGTACATCATCAGAAACGGTGGGCTGGAAGAAGCAGAAGCTGGAATCAAGATTGCCGGGAGAAATATCAATAACCTCAGATATGCAGATGACACCACTCTTATGGCAGAAAGTGAAGAGAAATTAAAGAGCCTCTTGATGAAAGTGAAAGTGGAGAGTAAAAAAGGCAGCTTAAATCTCAACATTCAGAAAACGAAGATCATGGCATCTGGTCCCATCACTTCATGGGAAATAGATGGGGAAACAGGGGAAACATTGTCAGACTTCATCTTTTTAGGCTCCAAAATCACTGCAGATGGTGACTGCAGCCATGAAATTAAAAGACTCTTACTCCTTGGAAGAAAAGTTATGACCAAACTAGATAGGATATTCAAAAGCAGAGACATTACTTTGCCGAATAAGGTTCATCTAGCCAAGGCTATAGTTTTTCCAGTGGTCATGTATGGATGTGAGAGTTGGACTGTGAAGAAAGCTGAGTGCTGAAGAATTGATGCTTTTGAACTGTGGTGTTGGAGAAGACTCTTGAGAGTCCCTGGGACTGCAAACAGACCCAACCAGTCCATTTTGAAGGAGATCAGCCCTAGGATTTCTTTGGAGGGAATGATGCTAAAGCTGAAGCTCCAGTACTTTGGCCACCTCATGTGAAGAGTTGACTCATTGGAAAGGACTCTGATGCTGGGAGGTATTGGGGGCAGGAGGAGAAGGGGACGACCTAGGATGAGATGGCTGGATGGCATCACTGACTCAATGGACGTGAGTTTGAGTGAACTCCGGAAGTTGGTGATGGACAGGGAGGCCTGGCGTCCTGCGATTCACGGGGTTTCAAAGAGTTGGACACAACTAGGCGACTGAACTGAACTGAACTGAACTAATACAGTATCTGGGGTCACAAAGAGTCCTACATGACTGAGAGACTTTCACTTTCATAACTGAATGGGGATTGGTTTTCCCTACTTTCTTCAATTTAACTCTGAATTTTGCAATAATAAGTTCATGATCTGAGCCACAATCAGCTTCCAGCCTTGTTTTTGCTGACTGTATAGTGCTTCTCCATCTTTGGCTGCAAAGAATATAATCAATCTGATTTCAGTGTTGACCATCTGGTGATGTCCATGTGTAGAGTCTTCTCTTGTGCTGTTGGAAGAGGGTGTTTGTTATCACCGTTGTGTTCTCTTGGCAAAACTGAATGGTCAAGGACTTCCTTGATAGCTCATTTTGTAAAAAATCTGCTTCATTCTGTACTCCAAAGCCAAATTTGTCTGTTACTCCAGGCATTTCTTGACTTCGTACTTTTGCATTCCAGTCTCCTATGATGAAAAAGACATCATTTTTTGGGTGTTAGTTCTAGAAGGTCTTGTAGGTCTTCATAGAGCAGTTCAAATTCAGCTTCTTCAGCATTAATGGTTGAGGAAAAGACTTGGATTACTGTGATATTAAATGGTTTGCCTTGGAAATGAACAGAGTTCATTCTGTCATTTTTGAGATTGCACTCAAGTGCTGTATTTTGGGCCTTTTGTTGAATATGAGGGCTACTCCATTTCTTCTAAGGGAGTCTTGCCCACAGTAGTAGACATAATGGTCATCTGAATTAAATTCCCCCATTTCAGTCCATTTTAGTTCACTGATTCCTAAATTGTCAGTGTTCACTCTTGCTATCTCCTGTTTGACCACTTCCAACTTGCCTCAATTCATGGAACTAATATTCCATGTTCCTATGCAATATTATTCTTTACAGCATCAGACTTTACTTCCACCACCAGTCACATCCACAGCTAGGCATTGCTTTTGCTTTGGTTTCATCTCTTCATTCTTCCTGTTGTTATTTCTCCACTCTTCTCTAGTAGCACATTGGGCACCTACCAACCTGGGGAGTTCATCCTCAGTGTCCTATTTTTTTGCCTTTTCATACTGTTCATGGGGTTCTCAAGGCAAGAATACTGAAGTGGTTTTCCATTCCGTTTTCCAGTTGACTACATATTGTGAAAACACTCCACCATGACCCGTCCATCTTGGGTGAACCTACATGTTATGGCTAATAGCTTCATTGAGTTAGACAAGGTTGTGTTCTATGTGATCAGCTTGATTAGCTTTCTGTGTTGTGGTTTTCATCCTGTCTGCCATCTCATAAGGACAAGAGGCTTCTGTAAGCTTCCTAATGGGAGAGACTGACTGTGGGAGAAACTGGGTTCTGTTCTGATGGTCAGGGTCACACTCAGTAAATCTTTAATCCAATTTCTGTTGATGGATGGGGCTGTTTTACCTCCCTGTTGTTTGACCTGAGAGGAAATTGTGGTGGAGTTAAGGAAGATAATGGTGACCTCCTTCAAAATGTCCTGTGCATGCACTACCACACACACTGCCCCTGACCCTGCATCAGGCCTCCATCAACCCATGCCTCCACTGGAGACTCTGGAACACTCACAGGCAAGTCTAGGTCAGTCTCCTGTGGAATCACTGCTCCTTTCTCCTGGGTACTGGTTCCAAGGAACTCTCCACTACCACAGCTTGATACAATCAATTCTTCAGTGCTAAGCCTTCTTTATGGCCTTACTCTCACATCTGTACATGACCACTGGTGTGCACAAGGTTTTGTTTGTGCCCTCCAAGTGTCTGTTTCCCCAGTTCTGTGTAAGTTCTGTAATCAAATCCCACTGGCCTCCAAAGTCAAATTCCCTGGGGATTCTCAGTTCCTTTGCCAGATACCCAGGTTGGGAAATCTTTTGTGGGTCCTATAACTTTCTTAACAGTGTGAGAATTTCTTTGTTGTAATTGTTCTGCAGTTTGTGGGTCATCTGCTCAACAGCTCTGTGATGGGGTTAATGGCAACCTCCTCCAAGAGGGCTCATGACACATATGTGTGACCTAGATCTGCTGCATCCAGTGCCCTGCCCCTGTGGCAGGCCACTGCTGACCCATACCTCCACAGGAGACACTCAAACACTCAAAGACAGGCCTGGCTCAGTCTCTGTGGGGTCTCTGGGTCCTAGTGTGCACAAGGTTCTGTTTGAGCCCTCCGAGCATCTCTGATGGGTATGGCGTTTGATTCTAAACTTGATTTTGCCCCTTCTACCATCTTACTGGGGGGGGTCCTCCTTTGCCCTTGAACATGGGGTATACTTTTTTGGTGAGATCCAACATTCTCCTTATCAACGATTGTTCAGCAGTGAGTTGTAATTTTGGAGTTCTCCCAGGAGAAGATGAGCACATATCCTTTTACTCCACCATCCCTCACCTCAGTCTGAGAAACTGTTATCAAGACTAAATATTAAGCCTGGAAAGAGTTATCAAGAGTAAATATTAAGGACAAGAGCTTCTCATTGTTTGTTCCATAAATAAATCATTTTATCAGTATCAGAATTAAGATGAATATTTATTTAAAGTTCATATGTATCAGCTTTCCCCAAGAACTATTGGATAATTCTAGAATACAGGCTGTGCCTAGATGCTCAGTCATGTCTGACTTTTTGAGACCCCATGGACTGTATAGTCTGCCAGGCTCCTCTGTTCCTGGGGATTCTCCAGACAAGAATACTGGAGTAGGTTTCCATTACCTTTTCCAGGAGAATACAAGCTAGAGACATTCATTTTTGCAAATATCCCCATGAATTTTACAAACACCAACGTTATGAAATTCACTGTAATAAAGTATGGCTGTGGACAATACATGAGAACATAAGAAAACAGATTATTTTTAAACCATGATTTATATGGCCAAGTTTCTTAGATAAAGTAGTAAGTAAAATATCTTTATGTGATAATTTTGAGCTGAAAACATTATTTTGGAAGCATATAATTCCAGTTGTCATGTACAGATGTGAGAGTTGGGCCATAAAGAAAGCTGAGCACTGAAAAGTTGATTGTATCAAACTGTGGCACTGGAGAAGAATCTTTAGAGTTCCTTAGAGAATAAGTAGATCAAACAAGTCAATCAATCTTAAAGAAAATCAACCCTAAATATTCCTTGGAAGAACTGATGATGAAGCTGAAGAGGCACAAATGTGAAGAGTTGGCTCATTAGATACTGGGAAAGAATGAGGGCAGGAGGAAAAGGGGGTGACAGAAGATGAAGTGTTTGGATGGCATCACTGATTCAATGGACATGAATTTGAGCAAACTCAGAGGGATAGTGAACGGCAGGGAAGCCTGGCGTGCTGCTGCGTATAGGGTCACATAGAATCAGACATGACTGAGTGGCTGAGCAACAACAAAAATACTGTGATAGAAACAAAGTAGAGGTTTGTCTGGACAAGAAATAGTGTAGAGTGAGAGGGTCTGTCATCAGAGGGATTGAGCAAGTATTCATTAATATAGTAATAATGAAGAGACAGGGAGTTTCAAAGGAGTGTTGCTACTTCTAAAATCCATCAAGTTTAATTTAAAACTTAAGCTTTGTTGAACATTTAGCCTATGTTTATTAAAAATGCTACATTAACATAATCTTCAATCATTTATTGTTACTGAATTAACATAAAAAATCATTGTAATATAAATGTCTATTTTTTCAGAAATTAAAATTTTTCTCAACTCAACTCAATGTCCATGCTCAGATGTGTCCTGGAATGTGAAGTCAAGTTGGCCTTAGAAAGCATCACTATGAACAAAGCTAGTGGAGGTGTTGGAATTCCAGTTGAGTTATTTCAAATTCTGAAAGATGATGCTGTGAAAGTGCTACACTCAATATGTCAGCAAATTTGGAAAATTCAGCAGTTGCCACAGGACTAGAAAAGGTCAGTTTTCATTCCAATACCAAAGAAAGGCAATGCCAAAGAATGCTCAAACTACCACACAATTGCACTCATCTCACATGTTAGTAAAGTAATGCTCAAAATTCTCCAAGCCAGGCTTCAGCAATAAGTGAACCATGAACTTCCTGATGTTCAAGCTGGTTTTAGAAAAGGCAGAGGAACCAGAGATCAAATTGCCAACATCCACTGGATCATGGGAAAAGCAAGAGAGTTCCAGAAAAACATTTATTTCTGCTTTATTGACTATGCTAAAGCCTTTGACCGTGTGGATCACAATAAAATGTGGATAATTCTCAAAGAAATGGAATGCCAGACCACCTGACCTGCCAAGTAAGAAACAAATATGCAGCTCAAGAAGCAACGGTTAGAATTGTACATGGAATAACAGACTGGTTCCAAATAGGAAAAGGAGTACGTCAAACCTGTATATTGTTACCCTGCTTATTTAACTTATATGTAGAGTACATCATGAGAAACACTGGGCTGGAAGAACCACAAGCTGGAATCAAGATTGCCGGGAGAAATATCAATAACCTCAGATATGCAGATGACACCACCCTTATGGCAGAAAGTGAAGAGGAACTATAAAACCTCTTGATGAAAGTGAAAGTGGAGAGTGAAAAAGGTGGCTTAAATCTCAACATTTAGTAAAATCAGATCATGGCATCCAGTCCCATCACTCCATGGGAAATAGAATGGGAAACAGTGGAAACAGTGTTAGACTTTATTGGGGGGGGGGGGGGCGGGGGCTCCAAAATCACTGCAGATGGTGATTGCAACCATAAATTAAAAGACGCTTCCTCCTTGGAAGAAAAGTTATGACCAACCTAGATAGCATGTTGAAAAGCAGAGACATTACTTTGCCAACAAAGGTCCATTGCCGGTGTCCAGCCCCGGTGGATCCCGGGAATTCGAAGGGTGGATGGAGTCGGTGAGGAAAAAACTTATTTATTTATTAATATAAGATTAGATTAGGAAGAAATAGTGTAGTAGGAAAATTAAGTGGAGGAAGAGGGCTGAATAACTTGGATTATGCGGAAGACCAATAAAATTCCAGACAAGGAATTTGCACCATCTACGTTGGGCCACCAGCACTAGCTTGAATATCTAAGGGTGCCTTGCCTTAGGCTCCCTTTTGCGCGCGTCTTAACAGCCAGGGCAAGTAAGTAGACTTGGTGAGCCTCCGTGCCCCAGATGGGAATTCAGCCTGAAATTAAAGAGCAGAGGGAGGGAAAGGGAGAAAGACACGGAGGAAACCAGTCCAGCGACTGACTCCATCCTCTATTGTTCAGAAGGCCTTTTATATTTTTGATAAAACATGGAGATCAATGGGTAACACAAAGTTATGCAGCATTAGCAGTCCTGACTCTTATCAAAACCAGGCTTTTCTCTCTGCATACCTAATTGTATACACAAGTCTTAGGTGATTTACATCATCTTCTGGCTAAGAAGGGCCAATTAACATTTTACAGCCTTTTTTCTGATAAGGGTTTGTTAACTAGAAGACTTATTTGTGTTGATCTTCCCAATGTCTGGTGCCATTCTCAGAAAGCACTAAATAAAGTTACATTCTTACATAGCAAAGATACAGCAGTTTATAACAAATGAAAGGAGTACAGTGATTTATAACAAAAGAAAAGTAATTAATTCAAAAGTCTAGTGTTGCTAACATAAAAACTACTATATATCTTTTTCCATATTCCATTTACATTGATTAACATCCTCCCAGGTGCCTAAAAGATAAAGAATATGGAGGCCTGGCAGCAATCATTGAGTCAACAGTGAAAACCCGTCACCAATATGATTTTTAACTCTTTAGAAAAGGCTCTGTATCTTTAAGACACTTTTAAGCTTTGTGCCTCTCCCTGTTGGGGGGCTGTAAGCAATTCACAAGCTATAAGAGGTCTGGGGGAAACTGTTAGGCAAGCTAGAGAGTTATCAGAGGGGGTTTAACTGAAACATCCCTTTCAAATGCAGAAGACTAAAGCCCTGATTTGACATTTTCCAGAGACTATTAGAAGAGCGGAAAAGCAGAGCACAAAAGCCGGCAGATTTTTGTTTTTTTGTGGGGTGGATGCTCAGGAAATTCCAGGGGAAAAACCTGAGGTCTGATTATCCTTGCCATCAGAGCTCTTGCCGCATGACCTTGTCACGGGTGGAATTCCTCACACTGGCTCCCGGCAGTTCGTCTAGTCAAGGGTATGGTTTTTCCAGTGGTCATGTATGAATGTGAGAGTTGGACTGTGAAGAAAGCTGAGCACTGAAAAATTCATGCTTTTGAACTGTGGTGTTGGAGAAGACTCTTGGGAGTCCCTTGGACTGCAAGGAGATCCAACCAGTCCATTCTGAAGAAGATCAGCCCTGGGATTTCTTTGGAGGGAATGATGCTAAAGCTGAAACTCCAGTACTTTGGCCACCTCATGCGAAGAGTTGACTCATTGGAAAAGACTCTGATGCTGGGAGGGATTGGGGGCAGGAGGAGAAGGGGACGACCGAGGATGAGATGGCTGGATGGCATCACTGGCTTGATGGACATGAGCCTGAGTGAACTCCGGGAGTTGGTGATGGACAGGGAGGCCTGCCGTGCTGTGATTCATGGGGTTTCAAAGAGTCGGACACGACTAAGCAACTGAACTGAACTGAAACATAGATAGATAGTGATGATTAGATAAATGAATGATAGATAGGAGTGAGGGCTAATTTTCTTTGTGTGTTGCTATTTGTAGAATTATTTCTTTCAGTTTAGTTTAATTCAGTTCAGTCACTCAGTCATATTCAACTCTTTGTGATCCCAAGGACTGCAACACGCCAGGCTTCCCTGTCCATCACCAACTCCCGGAGCCTGCTCCTTCTTTTTAAATGCATGTAGAAAATGATGAATTTTATAGAAAAGTAGGAGTCACATCTGGCAAGCTATTTTTTTTTTTTTATTTACTGAGCTTGGAATAGCTGCAAAAATACTTTATCTTACAAATTTGTATAATCAATCATTTGTTGCTTTCTTTGCATACCAGAATTAGTTTTATATTACTAAGCTTTCTCTCCATTATATATCATTAATATATGTCACAAAGCAATTCAGTTCAATTTTAAATTCAATAAAATTAAGAGTATGAGTAGAAGTTTTCTGCTAATGCCTTTCTAATATATACACATACAGCAGCAAAGTCCGAGTCTTTAACCACAACAAGCTCTTAACTATACTTGAGATCTCCTCCAAGTAAAATAAGAAATTATGGAGTAACAAAATAGAGAATTCTGGAATTTGAACTGAAAGAAATATTTTGTAAAGGGTCAAAATTGGAAAGCAGCACTCAGTATTGATAGCAAGATCCAAAGAGAGCTTCATAATAAAGATGGACAAGTGACTTAAGTTTGGGTAGACTTTGAATAATTTTTCACTTCTTCCATGGCAAAAAAAGTTTGAAAGCTGAAAAGTTTGATTATGCAGGGATCAGTTAAGGGGTAGTTTATGATTTAGACTTTTGAATGTCAGACTTTTATATATGTCAGCTACTTAGCAATAATGTAAGCCCTTTGAGCATCGAAACTAGGAAGGTAAAATTGATAATGGAAAGGTTATAAACTATAGAATCATAAAAACCTCACTTCTCAATCTTGTCTTGGCATTCATCAGCAAGGTTATATCTTGGAAATTTACTGGCATTCTTTGAGCTTGGGATTGGCTTTTTTTTTTTTTTTTTTTTAATAACAATGGAAATGTGTGCTTAGTCGTTCAATCGCGTCTAACTCTTTGCGACCCCATGGACCACACCAAGGTCCTCTGTTCATGGGATTTTCCAGACAAGAATACTGGAGTGGGTAGCCAGTCCCTTCTCCAGCATATCTTCCCCACCCAGTGATCAAATCCAGGTCTTTACTATCTCTGCCACCAGGAAAACCAATGGGAATAATTAACCCTTTCTTGAAGGACTGTAGTAAAGATTTAATAAGAGTAATACTGTACAACAAATAATGAGTAAAAATATATGAACTTTCTTGGTGTAAGTATGTACACTGAACATAATAAGGGTTCATTATGTGTGATGTGCCTGAAAGAAAGATGATTCTGTAGGTAGTGGGACATCATTATATATTTTTTTCAAGAATTTTAGGTACTTAAATCATTAAAATGGATAAATTTTTATCACCAAGGGCTGACTGTGACTCAGATCATGAACTCCTTATTGCAAAATTCAGACCTAAATTGAAGAAAGCAGGGAAAGCCACTAGACCATTCAGGTATGACCTAAATCAAATCCCTTATGATTATATAGTCAAAGTGACAAATAGATTCAAGGGATTAAATCTGAGAGACAGAGTGCCTGAAGAACTATGGACTGAGGGTTCCTGACATTGTACAGTAGCCAGTGATCAAGACCATCCCCAAGAAAAAAATGCAAAAATGTTGTCTGTGGAGGCCTTACAAATACCTGAGTAAAGAAAAGAAGTGAAAGGCAAAGGAGAAATGGAAAGATATACTATATAAATCTGCACGCAGAAAAACCAGTCTTAAAACTCTACACTCAAAAAAAAAAAAAAATCATGAAAATGGATAAAATTACACAAGGAGAACATGTGAAGGAAAATAGATTAAGGATAGAAACATGGAAAGAATCACAATTACAGAGTGGGAAGAGGAGGAAAATTTCAGAAGAGAACATAGAATAAGTGGTTAAAAGTATGGAACTACATGCTCAGGAGGGCATGGAAATAGTGAAGGCAACAGAACAGAAAATACCAAAACACACAAAGTGTTCAACAGAGTCTAATGTGTTAGAGAAACCAGAAGCTGTAAACACTGAAAATTTTCCATTGGATGGAGACCATCGATAAAGCTTCGTAAGAACAGGTTCACCTGTGTGGCTGGGGAGAGAGATCAAACTTCAGAAGGCTTAAGAATGAAGGAAAGCTGAGGAAATGCAGTGAACTCCTACTGCTTTTCAAGACTTTGCTGACAACAGAAGAGAAAAAGCTAGGCAATTAGAAGGGATGCTGTGTTAAAAGTGAAAGGAAAGTCAGAAGCTTGAAACAGAAGTGTGGAGCAAAACCTAGCCTCCTTGGAGTGAGCTGAGAAGGTTTAGAGAGAATAAAGTAAAAAGTGAATTGAGATGTTTACAATGTGCATTGTTTAGAGGTAGGAGGTAGATCTGGTAGATCTTATATGCTTATATAAGATCTTTACCACTAACCACAGGAACCATGATAAAATTTTCTTAGATAAACCATGTTCGTGGAGGCATGTGGGAAGAAAAGTAAAGAGGAAGAGAGGGATGCAGCTTGTATTCTTTGTTTGAATAAATATCATCAAAAAATGTATTACATTGAGATTTATTGTAAATATAGACTATATTAAAATATTTAGTCCCTGCATAGCATCCATAGAAAAAATTAAAAATAAATTTGGAAAACGAGGGAAATCAGATGGAGAAGTAAGGGAATCTGGAGCTCATTGCTCCCTCAAAACCCACAAATACATGAAAAAATTCATCTATATGTGGGAAAAAAATCTCATGGAAAATTAACTGGAAACTGACAGAAGAATTCCTACAAAATCAAGCCTGTAAAAACTCCTACTTCCACATAATCTAGTAGGACTGGGGAAAAAAATCTATTCGGGAATTGTGCCACTGGGAAGGGAAAGCTGCTGCTGCTAAGTTGCTTCAGTCGCGTCCAACCCTGTGCGACCTCATAGATGGCAGCCCACCAGGCTCCCCCGTCCCTGGGATTCTCCAGGCAAGAACACTGAAGTGGGTTGCCATTTTCTTCTTCAATGCATGAAAGTGAAAAGTGAAGGTGAAGTCACTCAGTCGTGTCCAACTCTTGGCGACCCCATGGACTACAGCCTACCAGCCTCTTCCATCCACGGGATTTTCCAGGCCAGAGTACTGGAATGGATTGCCATTGCCTTCTCCTGAGAGGGGACTAAGAGAAAAAGAAGATGACCTGGGCAGAGTGGGCATGTCAAGCCACAGACTGAGTTTCCCAGTCCAACGGGTCCTAAGCAGGGTAGAAAAGATCCTGTGAATGTTTGGAGAATGTTAGGGCTGAAAGAAAGCCTGGTGAGGAAGAATACATGGGTGCTAGCTCTCTTGCCATCAAACAGGACAGAGAAAAGTCCACCCTAGTAGTTGCAGCCCTACTGCACTCCCCAAACCAACCTGAGTAAATACTCAGATCTCACTCATTCCACACTACAGCTTCACACTGTATCTAGAAAGGCCGGCTCCTAGGAATAAGTTCAATCTATAAAAACAGAGGTTACCCCTGGGACCTGAGGTTTCTAGGTGGGAGGATGGTGGCTATTTTTGATAACTACCAAAACAGTGCCTCAGAAGACCAGACTTTTGAGGGTGGTGCAGTCTCTTCAATTTCCATGAAAACAAAGCTCTGACTCACAGTTACAGTCAAGAAAATACTCCAGCCCCACCTGCTCCATACCATAATTTTGCCCTATGTCTGGAAGGACAACAGGGAAATAGATGCAACCTTGGACTGTGTCTGAGAGGAGCCACAGATATCTACATCATACCTGTACGTATATAAACCTTACGTTAGTACTCTTCTCCATTAGGGCAAAAGTTCTAGTGTGCAGAGAATGAAAAGCACACACTTAAAGGGAACAGAGTCACCTTAAGCCTGAACCTAAGGGGATCGTCTTCAGTAATATGGAAGCAGAACCCACCTAAGACAAGACTGTGACTGCCACTGAGAAGAGAGCAAGTCTCACCTCACACATTGCACAGGCTCTAGTTTCTGCAACACTAGACACACTCCCATCAAGGTGATGTGGATGCCAGTCACACCTTTTCTCAGGGTATGCTAGCCACTATCACCTCTGTTTTCCCCTTTTTCTCCTGCCCTCAATCTTTCCTAGAACCAGGGTCTTTTCTAATGAGTCACCTCTTTCCATAAGGTGATCAAAGCATTGGAGCTTCAGTTTCAGCATCAGTCCTTCCAATGGATATTCAGGGTGATTTCCTTCATGTTTGACTGGACTTGCTGTCCAAGGGACTCTTAAGTGTATTCCCCAACACCACAGTTCAAAAGCATCAATTCTTTGGTGCTCAGCTTTCTTTATGGTTAAACTCTCACATCATACCTGACTACTGAAAAAACCGTACCTTTGACTAGACAGACACCTGTTGACAAAGTAATGTCTCTGTTTTTAATACACTGTCTAAGTTGGTCATAACTTTTCTTCCAAGGAGCATGCATCTTTTAATTTCATAGCTGCAATCACCATCTGCAGGGATTTTGGAGCCCAAGAAAATGAAGCCTGTCAATATGTTCATTGTTTCCCCATCTATCTATCATGAAGTGATGGGGTCAGATGCCATGATGTTCATTTTTGAATGATGAGCTTTAATCCAGCTTCTTCACTCTCCTCTTTCATTTTCATCAATGGGACTCTTTAGTTCTTCTTCACTTTCTGCCATAAGGGTGGTGTCATCTGCTTATCGGAGGTTATTGATATTTCTACCTGCAATCTTGATTCCAGCTTATTCTTCATCCATCCTGGCATTTCTCATGATGTATTCTGCATATAAGTTAAATAAGCAGGGTGACAACATACAGCCTTGACGTACTCCTTTCCCAATTTGGAATATAAGGATATTCCCATATAAATATACACTTTCAAGATCACAATAGGTAACTGCTTCACCTAAGTTGATAAATACAGAGAAAATTAAGTTAAATAAAAGATAGAGGAGATACTTTCAATTGAAAAAGCAAGAGAAAAAAATAATTAAACAGATAATCAATGTACAGACTATGAGTTCAAACTTCGGTAATAAAAATGCTGACAGAATTAAGAGAGATAATTGATCTAAACACATATTTTATAATGATTTTCCATAATGATGTATTATAGGATATTGAATACAGTCCCTTGTGCTGCGCAATAGGGCCATACTGTTTATCTATTCTACATATGCAATACTTTGCATGTGCTAGACCCAAACTAATAATCTAATGCTTCCCTAAATTCTCCTCCACATTGGAAATTACAAAAATATTCTCTATGTGTGTGTGAGTTTGTGTCTGTTTTTGAGGTAAGTTTTCATTTGTCATATTTTAGATTCCACATATAAGTGATATCATATGGTATTAATCTTTCTCTTTCTGCCTTAATTTACTCAGTATAATAATTTCCAGGTCCATCCATGTAGCTGAAAATGGCATTATTTCACTTTTTTATGGCTGAATATTATTTTATTGTATATAATACAATTATACATACTATATATTTGGCATCTTTATCCATTCAACATTTGATGGACATTTAGGTTGTGATTATGTCTTAGTTCAGTTCAGTTCAGTCACTCAGTCTTGTCTGACTGTTTGTGACCCCATGAACCACAGCACGCCAGGCCTCCCTGTCTATCACCAACTCCTGGAGTTTACCCAAACTCATGTCCATTGAGTTGGTTAGGCTATATAAATTGTGTTCCTATGAACATTGGGGTGCAGGTAACTTTCTGAATTAGAGTTTTTATTTTTCCAGATAAATGCCCAGGAGTGAGACCACCAGATTATATGAAAACTCAATTTCTTATTTTTTGAAGGAAACTCCATACTATTCTCCATACCGGTTGTATCAGTTTACATTCCATCAACAGTTTAGGAGAATTCCCTTTTCTCTTAGGTGATACCTCAATGTAGTTTTAATTTGCATTTCTGTACTAATTACAATAATAAGCATCTTTTTTGTATGCCTTTTGGCCATCTGTATGTTTTCTTTGGATAAATTAAACATAAATCATTTTAACATGGAATTCAGTTCAGTTCAATTCAATTTAGTCGCTCAGTCATGTCCGACTCTTTACGACCCCATGAATCGCAGCATGCCAGGCCTCCCTGTCCATCACCAACTCCCGGGAGTTCACTCAGACTCGCGTCGATCAAGTCAGTGATGCCATCCAGCCATCTCATCCTCTGTCATCCCTTTCTTCTCCTGCCCCCAATCCCTCCCAGCATCAAAGTCTTTTCCAATGAGTCAACTCTTCGCATGAGGTGGCAAAAGTTCTGGAGCTTCAGCTTTAGCATCATTCCTTCCAAAGAAACCCCAGGGCTGATCTTCAGAATGGACTGGTTGGATCTCCTTGCAGTCCAAGGGACTCTCAAGAGTCTTCTCCAACACCACAGTTCAAAAGCATCAATTCTTTGGTGCTCAGCCTTCTTGACAGTTCAACTCTCACATCCATGCATCACCACAGGAAAAACAATAGCCTTGCCTAGATGGACATTAGTCGGCAAAGTAATGTCTCTGCTGTTGAATATGCTATCTAGGTTGGTTATAACTTTTCTTCCAAGGAGAAAGCATCTTTTAATTTCATGGCTGCAGTCACCATCTGCAGTGATTTTGGAGCCCCAAAAAATAAAGTCTGACACTCTTTCCACTGTTTCTCCATCTATTTCCCATGGAGTGATGGGACCAGATGCCATGATCTTTGTTTTCTGAATGTTGAGCTTAAGCCAACTTTTTCACTCTCCTCTTTCACTTTCATCAAGAGACTTTTGAGTTCCTCTTCACTTTCTGCCATAAGGTCCCGGGGCCAGCGTGAGGAACTCCGCCCATGGCAAAGGTCATGAGGAAGGAGGCTTGGCATAGACAAAGGCGTGATCAAGCCTCAGGAAACCCCCTGTTCCCGAGCATCTACCCCGAAACCAGAGTCTGTTTTATGCTCTCTTCCATAACCGTTTTTCTTGGAGAAGGAATAAACGTGCAGCTCCAAGTCAATAAAAATTCTTGGGCGTGACAAATGTGTTTCAGCTTAGGGATTCCTCTGAAGGTTATCTAGCCTGCCTGTATAGGTTCGTCAGACCACATGTGATTGTTTACAGCCTCCCAACCTGAGAGGCATGAGATGTTTTAGACTTACTAAAGGCAAATTCTTTTGGGGAGTGGAAAATTATTAGTACAGTGGGTTGGTTAGGAATTATATTGGTGAAGGGTTTTTCATTTGTTGTGCCAATAATTGCTGCTAATTCCCTACCCTGGGTGTGACAAGGGTGTTTCAGGTCAAACCTCTCTGCTGACAGACTAGCTTGTGTGACAGGATTATCCATACTCCTGCCACTACACACATGATTGTTTACTACCTCTCAACCATAAACAGCACAGAGTTTCGGAGTATTTTGAGAGTCTTAATTAGCATAGGGCTTTTTCTTCTTGTTGAGTCAATGATTGCCACCAGGCCTCCATATCCTTAGGCACCTGGGAATATATTAATCAATGTATTTGGAATATAGAAAAGTAAATAAGTAGTCTTTAAGGTTAGCAATACTAGACTTTTTGAGTTAATGAATTTTCTCTTTTGTAATAGATCACTGTACTTTGTTATAAATCACTGCGTCCTTGCTATGTAAAAATGTAACTTTATCACTATCTTAAGACTAAATTGATCTTAAGGGGAACATTGATGAAAGGATTTTCATTTGCTGGGCTGATGTTTGCTGCTAAATTTCCATATTCCCTGCCCTTATAATGAATATAACTAGCATTTAGGAGAAATAAGCATTAACCTTTAAGATTAATCACGTTAACCTTGGGTTAAATAAATTCTTTTCTTGATTGTAACTCACTACACGCTCACCCTATAGGAATGTAACTTTTTGGAGGGTGGTGCCTGGTTTAAGAAAAAACACCCTTGGAAAAAATAAGTTTTTGGTTATCAGAAAGAAAGGATCATAAAATCCTTAAGACCTTTTTATGTGAAGCACTGATTTTGATGAAGGTCAGGACTGCTGACCCCCACGTGACTCTGTATTCATCCCTATATGTGACAAAAGGTATATAAGCAAACCCAAAAATAAACAAATCAGACCACTTTCCAGAAAGACTGATTCCCCCATGTCACTTCTTTCTTACTCTCATTTTTCTGGCTGAATTTCCACCTGGAGCATGAATGCTATTCTACTTAATCCAAGTTATTCAGCCTCTTTTTCTCCACTAATCTTCCTACTACACTATCCGTTTCTAGTCTCTCTCTATATCTGTAATTAAATATGTATTTTTCCAAAGACACCGACGCCGTCCCCACCTTTGAATTCCCCGGATCCATCGTGGCTGGACCCCGGCAATAAGGGTGGTGTCATCTGCATATCTGAGGTTATTGATATTTCTCCCAGCAATCTTGATTCCAGCTTGTGTTTCTTCCAGTCCAGCGTTTCTCATGATGTACTCTGCATAGAAGTTAAATAAGCAGGGTTACAATATATAGCCTTGACGTACTCCTTTTCCTATTTGGAACCAGTCTGTTGTTCCATGTCCAGTTCTAACTGTTGCTTCCTGGCCTGCATACAGATTTCTCAAGAGGCAGGTTAGGGTGTCTGGTATTCCCATCTCTTTCAGAAATTTCCACAGTTCATTGTGATCCACACAGTCAAAGGCTTTGGCATAGTCAATAAAGCAGAAATAGATGTTTTTCTGGAACTCCCTTGCTTTTTCCATGATCCAGTGGACGTCGGCAATTTGATATCTGGTTCTTCTGCCTTTTCTAAAACCAGCTTGAACATCTGGAAGTTCACGGTTCACATATTGCTGAAGCCTAGCTTGGAGAATTTTGAGCAGTACTTTACTAGCATGTGAGATGAGTGAAATTGTTCAGTAGTTTGAGCATTCTTTGGCATTGCCTTTCTTTAGGACTGGAATGAAAATTGACCTTTTCCAGTCCTGAGTTTTCCAAATTTGCTGACATATTGAGTGCAGCACTTTCACAGCATCATCTTTCAGGATCTGAAAGAGCTCAACTGGAATGCCATCACCTCCACTAGCTTTGTTCATAGTGATGCTTTCTAAGGCCCACTTGACTTCACATTCCAAGATGTCTGGTTCTAGATGAGTGAGCACACCATCGTGATTATCTGGGTCGTGAAGATCTTTTTTGTACAGTTCTTCTGTGTATTCTTACCATCTCTTCTTAATATCTTCTGCTTTTGTTAGGCCCACACAATTTCTGTCCTTTATTGAGCCCATCTTTGCATGAAATGTTCCCTTGATATCTCTAATTATCTTGAAGAGATCTCTAGTGTTTCCCATTCTGTTGTTTTCCTCTATTTCTTTGCATTGATTGCTGAGGAAGGCTTTCTTATCTCTTGCTATTCTTTGGAACTCTGCCTTCAGATGCTTATATCTTTCCTTTTCTCCTTTGCTTTCACTTCTGTTCTTTTCACAGCTATTTGTAAGTCTTCCCCAGACAGCCATTTTGCTTTTTTGCATTTCTTTTCCATGGGGATGGCCTTGATCCCTGTCTCCTGTACAATGTCACGAACCTCATTCCATAGTTCATCAGGCACTCTATCTATCAGATCTAGGCCCTTAATTCTATTTCTCACTTCCACTGTATAATCATAAGGGATTTGATTTAGGTCATACCTGAATGTTCTAGCGGTTTTCCCTACTTTCTTCAATTTAAGTCTGAATTTGGTAATAAGGAGTTCATGATCTGACCCACAGTCAGCTCCTGGTCTTGTTTTTGGTGACTGTATAGAGCTTCTCCATCTTTGGCTGCAAAGAATATAATCAATCTGATTTCAGTGTTGACCATCTGGTGATGTCCATGTGTAGAGTCTTCTCCTGTGCTGTTGGAAGAGAGTGTTTGCTATGACCAGTGCATTATCTTGGCAAAACTCTACTAGCCTTTGCCCTGCTTCATTCCATATTCCAAGGCCAAATTTGCCTGTTACTCCAGATGTTTCTAGACTTTCTACTTTTGCATTCCAGTCCCCTATAATGACAGGACATCTTTTTTGGGTGTTAGTTCTAAAAGGTCTTGTAGGTCTTCATAGAACCGTTCAACTTCAGCTTCTTCAGCATTACTGGTTGGGGCATAGACTTGGATTACTGTGATATTGAATGGTTTGCCTTGGAAACAAACATAGATCATTCTGTCATTTTTGAGATTGCATGCAAGTACTGCATTTCGGACTCTTCTGTTGACCATGACGGCTATTCCATTTCTTCTGTTTTTTCTTTGCCTCCATCCCTTCATTCTTTCTGCATTTATTTCTCCACTGACTTCCAGTAGCAAATTGGGCACCTACTGACCTGGGAAGTTCCTCTTTCAGTATCCTATCATTTTGCCTTTTCATACTGTTCATGGGGTTCTCAAGGCAAGAATACTGAAGTGGTTTGTCATTCACTTCTCCAGTGGACCACATTCTGTCAGACCTCTCCACCATGACCCACCCATCTTGGGTTGCCCCACGGGCATGGCTTAGTTTCATTGAATTAGACAAGGCTGTGGTCCTAGTGTGATTAGGTTCACTAGATTTCTGTGAGAATGGTTTCAGTGTGTCTGCCCTCTGATGCCCTCTTGCAACACCTACCATTTTACTTGGGTTTCTCTTACCTTGGGCATGGGTTATCTCTTCACGGCTGCTCCAGCAAAGCACAGCTGCTGCTCCTTACCTTGGATGAGGGGTATCTCCTCCCACCACCCTTCCTGACCTTCAACGTGGGGTGGCTCCTCTAAGCCCTCCTGCACCCGGGCAGCCACCACTCTTTGGACATGGGGTTGCTTCTCCCGGCTGCCACCCTTGGCCTTGGGCATGGGGTTGCTCCTTCTGGCCGCAGTCCCTGGCTTCGGGTGCTGTCCCAGCTTTGGGCACTGCCCCAGCCTCGAATGCAGTGTGGCCCCTCCCAGCCGAACCTCAGACGTGGGGTAGCTCTTCTTGGCCGCCGTCCCTGACCTCGGACGCTGGGTGGCTCCTCTCGGCCATCCCTGTGCCATCACAGCCTGTCAATCTAGGCAGCTGTCCCTGACCTCGGACATGGGGTAGCTCTAGGCTGCACTTAGTGCGCCACCACCGCCACCACCGCCTGTGCTTAGTGTGCCGGCCGCCGCCGCTGGTGCCTAGAAACTATAAAGTAGAACCAATTAACAATGATAATTCAATTTCTGAGATAAAAAGCACTTTAGAAGCAATGCTGCTGCTGCTATGTCACTTCAGTCATGTCTGAGTCCGTGTGACTCCATAGATGGTAGCCCACCAAGCTACCCCGTCCCTGGGATTCTCCAGGTAAAAATACTGGAGGGGGTTGCCATTTCCTTCTCCAATGCATGAAAGTGAAAAGTGAAGTCGCTCAGTCGTGTCTGACTCCTAGCGACCCATGGACTGCAGCCTACTAGGCTCCTCTGTCCATGGGATTTTCCAGGCAAGAGTACTAGAATGGATTGCCATTGCCTTCTCCCTTAGAAACAATGAGTAATCAACTAAATGACACAGAATACATGTTGGATGACAGAATAACGGGAATCACCTAATCAGAACAGCAAACAAAAAGACAAATTAAAAATGAATGTAACATAGGCGATCTATAGGACAATATAAAGTGTGCCATACACATTATAAGATTTCCAGAAGGGGGAGAGAGAGAAAGAAAGAAATAAAAAATGTATGTGAATAAAATATGGTTAAAAACTTTCCCAAACTAATGAAGGAAACAGATAATCAGCTGCAGGACACACAAAATATGTATTTTGGTCAGTCTCACCAAGAAGAAAAAAGAGAGTACCCAAATAAACAATATAAGTAATGAAACAGGAGAATTAATAACTGACACCACAGAACTACAAAAATCATAAGAGAATATTATAAAGTTATATGCCAATAAGTTGAACAACCTAGAAGAAATGCACAGATTTCTAGAAGCATATAGCCAGTCAAGACTAAGTCAAGGAGAAGCAGAAATCACTAAAAGCGAAATCGAATCTGTAAATTTAAAACTCTCAGCAAACAAATGACCCCTGGGAGAGGAAATGGCAACCTATTCCAGTATTCTTGCCAAGAGAATCCTACGGACTGAGGAGTCAAGATGGCTACAGTTCATAGGGTCATAAGGAGTCACACATCAGAGTGACTGAGCACACATGGAAACAAATGACCAGAATTGGATGGCTTCCTTGAGGAATACTACCTAACATAAAGAAAAATCTATACCTATCCTTGTCAAACTGTTCCCAAAAATTTAAGTGGAGGAAAATCTAGCAAATTCATTTTATGAGTCTGCTATTACCCTGATACCAAAACCATTCAAAGACACTACAAAAAAGAATATTACAGGTCAATATCTTTGATGAATATATATGCAAAAATCCTCAAAAAAATATTAGCATACCAAATCGAACAATACTTTAAACGAACATATACCATAATCAAGTTGGATTAACTTCATGGCAAAAAGGATGGTTCAATATATACAAACAATGTGATACATGACATTAGTAAAAGGAAATACAAAAACCACATGATAATCTCAATAGGAACAGAAAACCATTTTGACAAATTTCATGATAAAAGCTCTTATCAAAGTGGGAATACAGGGAACATACCTTAATATAATGAACACACACAAAAAAATGAAAGAGTAGTCATTCAGTAGTGCCCCACTCTTTGCTACCCCATGACTGTAACCTGCCAGGTTTCTCTGTCCATAGAATTTTCCAGGCAAGAATACTGGAGTGGATAGCCATTCTCTTCTCCAGAGGATCTTCCTTACCCAGGGATCAAACTCGTGTTTTCTGCATTGCAAGCAGATTCTTTACCATCTGAGCCATCGGGTACAATACAATAAACCCAGAACCAACATAATACTCAACAGTGAAAAGTTGAAAACCTCTCCACTAGATTTCAGAACAAGACAGAATAATCCACTTGCAATACTTCTATTTAATGAAGTCCTAGCCATAGCACTCATATATATATATATATATATGTATGTATCCATAGTGAAAAGGAAGAGAAAATTATCACCATTTGTAGATGACATGACACTCTATAAAGAGAACTAGAAAGTCTTCACCTAAAGCTAAAAACTCTTAGAATTAAGAAAATTTCAGGAAGATAGCAAGATATAAAATTAATATGCAGAAATTTGTTGCATTTCTATACACAATAATAAAATATCAGAAAGACAATGTTTAATAATTCCATTTAAAGTCACATTAAAATACCGAGGGATATATTTTATCAAGGATATGAAAGACCTATATTCTGAAACTATAAAACACTGATGAAAGAAACTGAAGAGATTGGAAAGATAAAGAAAAAGATAGAGAAATGAAAAAAAAAAAATCCTGTGCTTTTGGATTGGAAGACATATTAAAATGATCATAGCACCCAAAGTGATCTACAAATTTAAAGTAATCTCTATCAAAACACCCAGGACGGTTTTTACAGAGCTAGAACAAATAATCATATAATTTCTATGGAAGCATAAAAAAAAAAAAAAAAGAATTGCCAATGCAATCCTGGGAGAGAACAAAAGGAGAAGTGTAACTCTCTCAGAATTCAGGCTATATTACAAAGTTACAATAATCAAGGCAGCACAGTACTGGCATAAAAACTGATACAGAAATTAATGGAACAAAATAGAGTACCCAGAAGTAAATCCACAGGTCAATGGTCAAGCAATCTTTGACAAAAGAGACGGGAATATAGGATGGATAAAAGATCGTTTTTCAAATAAGCAGTGTTAGGAAAACTGGTCAGTTGCATCTAAAACAATAAGATTACAACATTCTTCACACTGTATAAAAATTCAAAATATTTCTAAAAAATAAATTAAGACATGAAAATATAAAACTCCTAGAAGAGCACATAGTGGGAGAATTATTTGTCATAAACTGTAGCAATAATTTCTTGGCTTAATCTCCTAAGGCAAAATAAATAGAAACACAAACAAATAAGACATTAAACTTTAAAGCTCTTGCACAGCAAAGGAAACCATCAACAAGATGAAAACTAAAAAATATGGGATGGGAGAAATATTTGCAAATGATATGACTAAAGAGTTAATATTTAAAAAAAATAGGAACAGCTCATACAACTAACTATCAAAAAACAAAAGATATCAATGAAAAGTGGACAGAAAAATCAGCTTGTCCCAAAGACATAGAGATGGTGAACAGGCACATGGAAATATGCTGAACATTGCTAGTCATTCAGTTCAGTTCAGTTCAGTTCAGTTGCTCAGTCATGTCCAGCTCTTTGCAACCCCATGAACTGCAGCATGCCAGGCCTCCCTGTCCATCACCAACTCCCGGAGTCCACTCAAACCCATGTCCATTCAGTCGGTGATGCCATCCAACCGTCTCATCCTCTGTCGTATTTCCCAGCACAGGGTCTTTTCCAGTGGGTCAGTTCTTCCCATGAGTTGGCCAAAGTATTGGAGTTTCAGCTTCAACATCAGTACTTCCAATGAAAACCCAGGACTGATCTCCTTTAGGATGGACTGGTTGGATCTCCTTGCAGTCTAAGGGACTCTCAAGAGTCTTCTCCAACACCATAGTTCAAAAGCGTCGCTTCTTCGGCACACAGCTTTCTTTACAGTCCAGCTCTCACATCCATACATGACCGCTGGAAAAACCATAGTCTTGACTAGATGGACCTTTGTTGACAAAGTAATGTCTCTGCTTTTTAGTATGCTGTCCAAGTTGGTCATAACTTTCCTTCCAAAGAATAAGCGTCTTTTAATTTCATGGCTACAATCACCATCTGCAGTGATTTTTGGAGCCCAGAAAAATAAAGGCAGCCACTGTTTCCACTGTTTCCCCGTCTACTTCCCATGACGTGACGGGACTTGATGCCATGATCTTAGTTTTCCATATGTTGAGGATTAAGCCAATTTTTTCACTCTCGTCTTTCACTTTCATCAAGAGGCTCCTTCATTCTTGTTCACTTTCTGCCATAAAGGTGGTGTCATCTGCATATCTGTGGTTATTGATATTTCTCCTGGCAATCTTGATTCCAACTTGTGCTTCCTCCAGCCCAGCCTTTCTCATGATGTACTATGCATATAAGTTAAATAACCAGGGTGACAATATACAACCTTGATGTACTCCTTTTCCTATTTGGAACCAGTTCATTGTTCCATGTCCAGTTCCAACTGTTGCTAGAAACATAGAATAAATCCACAGTGAGGATTCTGACCTCACACTTGTCAGAATGATTATCATCAAAAGTATGCAAATCACAATTGTTGTAGAGGATATGGGGAAAAGGGAACCATTGTACACTATTGGTGAGAATGTCAATTGGTGCAGCCACTATGAAAAACAGTATGGAGTTTTCTTTAAAAACTAAAAATTGAACTACCATATAATCCAGCAATCCCACTCTTGGTTGTATATCCAGAAGAAACAAAAACACAAATTCAAAAATATACATGCATTGATCATAGTAAAGATATAGAAGCAACCCAAAGCCCCATCTACAGAAGATTGGATTAACAAGTGTGATATACAGTGGGATATTACTCAGCTATAAAAAGGGAATGAAATACTACCATTAGTGACAATCTGGATGGTGTTATAGAATATTATACTTCATGAAATTGCATTTAGGGAAAGATAGATTAAAATATGATGTCACATATACAAATAAATTATATACAAAAAACAGAGTCACCAAATAGAAAAAAATCTTGTGGTTACCAAAAGGAAGAGGAACAAGAGGAGGAAACAGGGACAAATTAGGGACATGGGATTAACAGAAACAAGCTTCTTTATATAAAATAGATGGGCAATAAATATAGGTACATATATTGCATACCCCAAAAAAACACAATATTGTAAATAAATTATACTTCAATAAATACATAATAAAGAGCATATTTCAGAAGTTTAAGTACCATATAAAACTCTGGAAAAAGCACAATTAAACTATTTTGTTTAGTCTTATTATATGGTTTCAAAAATGCAAGGAAATGATAATCCACCATTCAGAGCAAGTAGGATGGTAATGAGATAGGATAGAAGAACTACACATGACTCATATCAGTGCTATTATTAATTTTCTAGTTAAATTGTGTGATGGTTTTACTGATGTTTGTTATCTTTCTCCATAACTTACATACACTTCTATAACTATCAGACAGTTCAGTTCACTTTTGTTGCTCAGTCGTGTCCAACTCTTTGCGAGCCCATGAATCGCAGCATGCCAGGCCTCCCTGTCCATCACCAACTCCCGGAGTTCACTCAAACTCACGTCCATTGAGTCGGTGATGCCATCCAGCCATCCCATCCTCTGTCATTCCTTTCTCCTCCTGCACCCAATCCCTCCCAGCATCAGAGTCTTTTCCAATGAGTCAACTCTTCACATGAAGTGGCTAAAGTATTGGCGTTTCAGCTTTAGCATCATTCCTTCCAAAGAACATCCAGGAATGATCTCCTTTAGAATGGACTGGTTGGATCTCCTTGCAGTCCAAGGGACCCTCAAGTGTCTTCTCCAACACCACAGTTCAAAAGCATCAATTCTTCTGTGCTCAGCGTTCTTTATAGTCGAACTCTCACATCCATACATGACCACTGGAAAAACCATAGCCTTGACTAGACGGACCTTTGCTGGCAAAGTAATGTCTCTGCTTTTGAATATGCTATTTAGATTGGTCATAACTTACCTTCCAAGGAGTAAGTGTCTTTTAATTTCATGGCTGCAATCACTATCATATACTACTCAGTATGAATATATTAAAACACCTTTAGTACACTAACTCCTCAGAGTAGAACCTGTCCTGCTTTCCTGGTAGAGTTCCACACATATTTAGATCATTAAATCCTTGCATTTTCTGCAGTTCCCTTTGCCTAGAAAGCATAGATTGTCACTGAGACTTGTATTCCCTGATACCACTTGTAACAATCAGGCTATTTGTTAACTTTGCTTAGTTAACACTGCCAGTTACACTTTCTACCATTCATTCTTTCCCAGGGAAAAGGATTTTAAATGTTTTTGTATATCTTGCCTGACATTTCCATTTAGTTCATTTAATCACTAATCTTATGGAAATATTTTGAATATAATATGAATAATCCCTTAGCCTAGTTATTAAAAGTGTTGGTTTTAAAGCCAGATTTCTTGGGTTCAAACTCAATCTTCATCATTAGCTAGTATTATGATTGAGCAAATTAGCTTCATTATACTTCCATCATCTCATTTATAAGGTGAAAGTAATAAAAAAAAAAAACTAATCACACAGATACTGTGTATTTAAAGTAATTTATATCTTTATACCATTTAAAAAGTAGTTGGCATTTTGCAAGCTTTTAATTCATGTTAGCTATCATTTTGTATATGTTATTTATTTTCTAAAATAAATGCTTAAAGAGAATTTCTTCTTTTATCCCAACATTGAATACTTAAAAAAAAATAACAAAAGAGAGTTGTTTAAAATTTTTACAAAAATAGATGAACCTAAAAAATCATCATGCTAAGTGAAAAAAGTAAGTCATGACTACATGTCATGAAACTACATGCTATGATCCCACTTATATGAAGTGTCTAAAAGAGACAGATTTAGAGATAGAAAGCAGAACAGTGGTTTCCCAAGGCTCTGGGTAAGACGAAAAATAACAAAATGGAAGTGATGAAAATGTTCTAAAATTGTATTATGGTGATGATTACATGACTTCATAAATATACTAATATCATTGGATTGTACACATATAAAGCTTATTTAAAGGACATGTTCAGAACATTTACTTTAATAGAACTTTCATCAGTATGGGTAAAATCTGATTAAACTCTCATATTTGAATATAGTAAAAAATTCAGCAATATACCATCATGTGTGGGTGGCATAAATTATGTTATATGTTAATTGGGAGAAAGCTGATTTTATTAAACCTTGTGTTCAAGAATGCAGTATATTTTTAAAATTAAAAACTACATCTGAAGAAAGGGAGTTCAGTTCATTTCAGTCATTCAATCGTGTCCAATTCTGCAACTCTATGGATTGCAGCACACCAGGCTTCCCTGTCCATCACCAACTCCCAGAGCTTACTCAAACTCATGTCCATCAAGTCGGTGACATCATCCAACAATTTCATCCTCTGTCTTCCCTTTCTCTTCCTGCCCTCAATCTTTACCAGCATCAGGGTTTTTCCAGTGAGTCAGTCCTTCACATGAGGTGGCCAAAGTACTGGAGTTTCAGCTTCAGCATCAGTCCTTCCAATGAATATTCAGGGTTGATTTCCCTTATGATTGACTGGTTTGATCTTCTTGCAGTCCAAGGGACTCTCAAGAGACTTATCCAACACCAGAGTTCAAAAGCACCAATTACTCAGCTATAAAAAAGAATGCATTTGAGTCAGTTCTAAAGAGGTGATGAAACTGGAGCCTTTTATACAGACTGAAGTAAGTCAGAAAAGAGAAACACCAATACAGTATATCAATGCATATATATGGAATTTAGAAGGATGGTTACAATGATCCTATATGCAATACAGAAAAATAGACACAGATGTAAAGAACAGACTTTTGGATTATATAGGAGAAGGCAAGGATGGGATGATTTGAGAGAATAGCATTGAAACATGTATATTATCATATGTAAAATAGATGA
Organism: Budorcas taxicolor; assembly: GCF_023091745.1. Classification (NCBI taxonomy): domain Eukaryota; kingdom Metazoa; phylum Chordata; class Mammalia; order Artiodactyla; family Bovidae; genus Budorcas; species Budorcas taxicolor. Next base: position 2,186,764 of record NC_068924.1, on the reverse strand, counting down.
CCAGTGCAAGTTTGATGCATGAAGCAGGACACTCAAAGCTGGTGCTATGGGACAACCCAGAGAGACCGGGTGGGGAGGGAAGAGGGGAGGGGAGTTCAGGATAGGGGACATATATGCACCCAGGACTGATTCATGTCGATGTAAGGCAAAAAATACCACAAACTCCTAAGGTAATTATCCTCCAATTAAGATATTTTTTTTTATTTTATTTTTCTAATTTTAAAATCTTTAATTCTTACATGTGTTCCCAAACATGAACCCCCCTCCCACCTCCCTCCCCATAACATCTCTGTGGGTCATCCCCATGCACCAGCCCCAAGCATGCTGTATCCTGCGTCAGACATAGACTAGCGATTCAATTCTTACATGATAGTATACATGATAGAATGCCATTCTCCCATATCATCCCACCCTCTCCCTCTCCCTCTGAGTCCAAAAGTCTGTTATAGACAGCTGCGTCTTTTTTCCTGTCTTGCATACAGGGTCGTCATTGCCATCTTTCTAAATTCCATATATATGTGTTAGTATACTGTATTGGTGTTTTTCTTTCTGGCTTACTTCACTCTGTATAATCGGCTCCAGTTTCGTCCATCTCATCAGAACTGATTCAAATGAATTCTTTTTAACGGCTGAGTAATACTCCATTGTGTATATGTACCACAGCTTTCTTATCCATTCATCTGCTGAGGGACATCTAGGTTGTTTCCATGTCCTGGCTATTATAATCAGTGCTGCGATGAACATTGGGGTACATGTGTCTCTTTCAATTCTGGTTTCCTCGGTGTGTATGCCCAGCAGTGGGATTGCTGGGTCATAAGGGAGTTCTATTTGCAATTTTTTAAGGAATCTCCACACTGTTCTCCATAGTGGCTGTACTAGTTTGCATTCCCACCAACAGTGTAGGAGGGTTCCCTTTTCTCCACACCCTCTCCAGCATTTATTGCTTGCAGATTTTTGGATCGCAGCCATTCTGACTGGTGTGAAGTGGTACCTCATTGTGGTTTTGATTTGCATTTCTCTAATAATGAGTGATGTTGAGCATCTTTTCATGTGTTTGTTAGCCATCCGTATGTCTTCTTTGGAGTGAATAACGCAATAAATGAGATCAGAAACACTCTGGAGGCAACAAATAGTAGAATAACGGAGGCAGAAGATAGGATTAGTGAAATAGAAGATAGAATGGTAGAAATAAATGAATCAGAGAGGAAACAAGAAAAACGAATTAAAAGAAACGAGGACAATCTCAGAGACCTCCAGGACAATATGAAACGCTCCAACATTCGAATTATAGGAGTCCCAGAAGAAGAAGACAGAAAGAAAGATCATGAGAAAATCCTTGAGGAGATAATAGTTGAAAACTTCCCTAAAATGGGGAAGGAAATAATCACCCAAGTCCAAGAAACACAGAGAGTTCCAAATAGGATAAACCCAAGGCGAAACACCCCAAGACACATATTAATCAAATTAACAAAGATCAAACACAAAGAACAAATATTAAAAGCAGCAAGGGAAAAACAACAAATAACACACAAGGGGATTCCCATAAGGATAACAGCTGATCTTTCAATAGAAACTCTTCAGGCCAGGAGGGAATGGCAAGACATACTTAAAGTGATGAAAGACAATAACCTACATCCCAGATTACTGTACCCAGCAAGGATCTCATTCAAATACGAAGGAGAAATCAAAAGCTTTACAGAGAAGCAAAAGCTGAGAGAATTCAGCACCACCAAACCAGCTCTCCAACAAATTCTAAAGGATATTCTCTAGACAGGAAACAGGAAAAGGGTGTATAAACCTGAACCCAAAACAATAAAGTAAATGATAACGGGATCATACTTATCAATAATTACCTTAAACGTAAATGGGTTGAACGCCCCAACCAAAAGGCAAAGACTGGCCGAATGGATACAAAAACAAGACCCCTCTATATGCTGCTTACAAGAGACCCACTTCAAAACAAGGGACACATACAGACTGAAAGTGAAGGGCTGGAAAAAGATATACCACGCAAATAGAGACCAAAAGAAAGCAGGAGTGGCAATACTCATATCCGATAAAATAGACTTTAAAACAAAGGCTGTGAAAAGAGACAAAGAAGGCCACGACATAATGATCAAAGGATCAATCCAAGAAGAAGATATAACAATTATAAATATATATGCACCCAACATAGGAGCACCGCAATATGTAAGACAAATGCTAACAAGTATGAAAGGGGAAATCAACAATAACACAATAATAGTGGGAGACTTTAATACCCCACTCACACCTATGGACAGATCAACTAAACAGAAAATTAACAAAGAAACGCAAACTTTAAATGATACATTAGATCAATTAGACCTAATTGATATCTATAGGACATTTCACCCCAAAACAATGAATTTCACCTTTTTCTCAAGTGCTCATGGAACCTTCTCCAGGATAGATCACATCCTGGGCCATAAATCTAAACTTGATAAATTCAAAAAAATCGAAATCATTCCAAGCATCTTTTCTGACCATAATGCATTAAGATTAGATCTCAATTACAGGAGAAAAACTACTAAAAATTCCAACATATGGAGGTTGAACAACACACTTCTGAATAACCAACAAATCACAGAAGAAATCAAAAAAGAAATCAAAATATGCATAGAAACTAATGAAAATGAAAACACAACAACCCAAAACCTGTGGGACACTATAAAAGCAGTGCTAAGAGGAAAGTTCATAGCAATACAGGCATACCTCAAGAAACAAGAAAAAAGTCAAATAAATAACCTAACTCTACAACTAAAGCAACTAGAAAAGGAAGAATTGGAGAACCCCAGAGTTAGTAGAAGGAAAGAAATCTTAAAAATTAGGGCAGAAATAAATGCAAAAGAAACAAAAGAGACCATAGCAAAAATCAACAAAGCCAAAAGCTGGTTCTTTGAAAGGATAAATAAAATTGACAAACCATTAGCCAGACTCATCAAGAAGCAAAGAGAGAAAAATCAAATCAATAAAATTAGAAATGAAAATGGAGAGATCACAACAGACAACACAGAAATACAAAGGATCATAAGAGACTACTATCAGCAGTTGTATGCCAATAAAATGGACAACGTGGAAGAAATGGACAAATTCTTAGAAAAGTACAATTTTCCAAAACTGAACCAGGAAGAAATAGAAAATCTTAACAGACCCATCACAAGCACGGAAATTGAAACTGTAATCAGAAATCTTCCAGGAAACAAAAGCCCAGGTCCAGACGGCTTCACAGCTGAATTCTACCAAAAATTTCGAGAAGAGCTAACACCTATCCTACTCAAACTCTTCCAGAAAATTGCAGAGGAAGGTAAACTTCCAAACTCATTCTATGAGGCCACCATCACTCTAATACCAAAACCTGACAAAGATGTCACAAAAAAAGAAAACTACAGGCCAATATCACTGATGAACATAGATGCAAAAATCCTCAACAAAATTCTAGCAATCAGAATCCAACAACACATTAAAAAGATCATACACCATGACCAAGTGGGCTTTATCCCAGGGATGCAAGGATTCTTCAATATCCGCAAATCAATCAATGTAATTCACCACATTAACAAATTGAAAAATAAAAACCATATGATTATCTCAATAGATGCAGAGAAGGCCTTTGACAAAATTCAACATCCATTTATGATAAAAACTCTCCAGAAAGCAGGAATAGAAGGAACATACCTCAACATAATAAAAGCTATATATGACAAACCCACAGCAAACATTATCCTCAATGGTGAAAAATTGAAAGCATTTCCCCTAAAGTCAGGAACAAGACAAGGGTGTCCACTTTCACCGCTACTATTCAACATAGTTCTGGAAGTTTTGGCCACAGCAATCAGAGCAGAAAAAGAAATAAAAGGAATCCAAATTGGAAAAGAAGAAGTAAAACTCTCACTGTTTGCAGATGACATGATCCTCTACATGGAAAACCCGAAAGACTCCACCAGAAAATTACTAGAGCTCATCAATGAATATAGTAAAGTTGCAGGATATAAAATCAACACACAGAAATCCCTTGCATTCCTATACACCAATAATGAGAAAGTAGAAAAAGCAATTAAGGAAACAATTCCATTCACCATTGCAACGAAAAGAATAAAATACTTAGGAATATATCTACCCAAAGAAACTAAAGACCTATATATAGAAAACTATAAAACACTGATGAAAGAAATCAAAGAGGACACTAATAGATGGAGAAATATACCATGCTCATGGATCGGAAGAATCAATATAGTGAAAATGAGTATACTACCCAAAGCAATTTACAAATTCAATGCAATCCCTATCAAGCTACCAGCCATATTTTTCACAGAACTAGAACAAACAATTTCAAGATTCGTATGGAAATACAAAAAACCTCGAATTGCCAAAGCAATCTTGAGAAAGAAGAATGGAACTGGAGGAATCAACTTGCCTGACTTCAGGCTCTACTACAAAGCCACAGTCATCAAAACAGTATGGTACTGGCACAAAGACAGACATATAGATCAATGGAACAAAATAGAAAGCCCAGAGATAAATCCACACACATATGGACACCTTATCTTTGACAAAGGAGGCAAGAATATACAATGGAGTAAAGACAATCTCTTTAACAAGTGGTGCTGGGAAAACTGGTCAATTAAGATATTTTTTAAAAGCAAAAATTTTTGGCACTGAGTTTTCTTTATGATCCAACTCTCATATCTATACATGACTACTAGATTTGGCTAAATGGACCTTTGTTGGCAAAGTAAAGGCTCTGTTTTTAATATGTTGTCTAGGTATGTCATAGCTTTTCTGCCAAGTAACAAGTGTCTTTTAATTTCATGGCTGCACTCACAATCTGCAGTGATGTTGGAGTCCAAGAAAATAAAGTCTGATACTCTTCCCATTATTTCCCCATATATTTGCCATAAAGTGATGGGACCAGATGCCATGATCTTAGTTTTTTGGAAGTTGAGTTTTAAGCCAGCTTTTCACTCTCCTCTTTCACTTTCATCAAGAGTCTTTTAGTTCCTCTTCACTTTCTGCTATAATGATGGTGTCATCTGCACATGTGAGGTCATTAATATTTCTGCATGCAATCTTGATTTTATACTTCATGCAGCTTAGCATTTCCCATGATACAGTCTGTATATAAGCTAAACATTCAGGGTGACAATCATCCTGACATTCTCCTTTCCCAATATGGAACCAGTCTGCTTTTCCATGTCCAGTTCTAACTGTTGTTTCTTGACCTGCATACAGTTTCTGAGGAGGCAGGTAAAGTGGTCTGCTATTCCCATCTCTTCAAGAATTTTCCACAGTGTGCTGTGATCCACACAGTTAAAGGCTTTCACATACTCAGTAAAGCAGAAGTAGATGGTTTCTGAAACTCTCTTGCTTTTTCTATGATCTAACAAATGTTGACAACTTGATATCTGGTTTCCCTTTTCTTTTTATTTTTTTAAATATAAATTTATTTATTTTAATTGGAGGTTAATTACTTTACAATATTGTATTGGTTTTGCCACACATCAACATGAATCCACCACAGGTATACATGTGTTCCCACCCTGAACCCCCCCCTCCCTACTCTCTCTCCGTACCATCCCTCTGGGACATCTCAGTGCACCAGCCCCAAGCATCCAGTATCCTGCATTGAACCTGGACTGACGATTCATTTCATATATGATATTATACATGTTTCATTGTCATTCTCCCAAATCATCCCACCCTCTCCCTCTCCCACAGAGTCCAAAAGACTGTTCTATACATCTGTGTCTCTTTTGCTGTCTCGCATACAGGGTTATCGTTACCGTCTTTCTAAATTCCATATATAAGCTTTAATATACTGTATTGGTGTTTTTCTTTCTGGCTTACTTCACTCTGTATAATAGGCACCAGTTCTAAATCCATATTGATCATCTGGAATTTCTTGGTTTATGTACGGCTGAAGCCTAGTTTGGAAAATTTTGAGCATTACTTTACTATCATGTGAGATGAGTACACTTGTGCAGTAGTTTGAACATTCTTTGGCCTTGCCTTTCTTTGGGGTTGGAATGAAAACTAACCTTTTCCAGTCCTATGGCCACTACTGAGTTTTCCAAATTTGCTGGTATATTGAATGCAGCACTTTCACATCATCATCTTTTAGGATTTTAAATAACTCAGCTCAAATTCCATCCCCTCCACTAGCTTTATTTGTAGTGATGATTCCAAAGGCCCACTTGACTTCTCATTTCAGGATATCTGGCTCTAGGTGAGTGATCACACCATCATGATTATCTGGATCACAAAGATCTTTTTGCATAGTTCTTCTGTGTATTCATGCCACCAGTTCTTAATATCTTCTGTTTGAGTTAGGTCCTTACTGTTTCTCTCTTTTTATTGTGCCCGTCTTTGCATGAAATATTCCCTTGGTTTCTCTAACTTTCTTGAAGAGATATCTAGTCTTTTCCATTCTATTATTTTCCTCTACTTCTTTATATTGATCACTGAGGAAGGCTTTCTTATTTCTTCTTGATATTCGTTGAAAGTCTGCATTCAGATTGATGTATCTTTCCTTTTATCCTTTTCCTTTTGCCTCTCTTCTTTTCTCAGCTATTTGTAAGGCCTCCTCAGACAACCACTTTGCCTTTTCGTATTTCTTCTTTCTGGGATTGGTTTTAATCATGTCCTCCTGTACAATGTCATGAACCTCTGTCCATAGCTCTTTAGTAACTCTATCTATCAGATCTAATCCCCTGAATATGTTTGTCACTTTCACTATATAATCATAAGGGATTTGATCTAGCTCATACCTGAATGGTCTAGTGGCTTTCCCTACTTTCTTCAATTTAAGTCTGAATATTACAATAAGAAAGGGTGCTATTTGAGTTTAAATGAGATTAAATTAATTTTTAATTACATGTTCTACTTATTTACTCAACTAAGTTTACAAGATCAAAAACCTTGTCATCCAGGGAAGAACTGTTACAGTGTAAATTTGAGAAAAAACATGTTTAGGTACAGTGACCAAATGATATATCATTTGAAATAATTTATATAGAAAGAGCTGTGAAACATAGAATTCTATCCTCTGAATGCTAAAATACCACACACATCAAAATCCTGAACTAAAACAAGAGAAGAAAGTAAAATAATCATCACATTTGTAACTTCTGTCATATAAATTGCAAAACAGACTTTCTTACCATTCATTTCCATTAAAGATCCAACTTCTTTTTCAGAAACAACTTTGACCCTGGACCTCGGGCAAGATTCCACTTGGTTTGTTACAGTCTGCTTTCACATTCACTAACTTTTTGTAAAAATTCTTCACTTTCTGACATCATGTTTTGCAGTATTTGATACTCATTTGGAAATAGTCATTTTCCTACTGAAAGGTTGTTGCTGATCTGTGAAAGACACCAGGATTCTTGCCCTCCAGAGGAGAGCAATTCAATCTGGGGCCAGTGATGTGGTTCAGTCACTCAGAGCTTTTGTGTAATAAACCTTTATTAAGGTATAAAAGAGATACAGAATGCTTTTGACATAGACATCAGAAAAGGGCAGAAAGAGTGTCCCCCTCCTAGTCTTTAGCAGGACGTTATATAGCTACTAGCAGGCTGCTTATTAGAGAGAGGAAATGTCTCAAAACTCAGAGAGTGTCCCCAGGCCCCTCACCCACAACATGCATTTTGAGATAACATTGGCACAAGGTGAGTTGTCCTGGGCCATAAAATGATTGACATAAATCTTGAAGAAAGGTAAGTTTCCAAGCAAATACATAGAATCATTAACATAGCTTAAGAGACCATTTGCATGAGTAAAATCTACTGGTTTGTTGAGTAAAACATACTGGTTTGTCAAGTTAGTTCTGAGTCTTAGGAGAACCTTGAAGAGTCTAAAGTAAATATATAGTTTATTAACATAGCTTAAGAAAAACATTTCCATAAGAAAAATGCATTGGTTAGCTCAAGGTTTTGAGAAAAGTTAAGTTCAGGTGGAACCAGGTGTTGTCATGGCAACATATAATTTTAAAAGAAACCTCCTGTTAATTTTGTATAGAGAAGGGGGAAAAAAAGAAAAAAAAAAAACCTGACAGTTGTAGTCTGCTTCCTCCTGCCACTTAAGAGAGAGAGAAAAAATATTTGATACTTGCAGCCTACTTCCTCTGTTTGGGTTCCTCTAGCCTTCCTGTCTGTTATGCTTTCACTGGATTCTAATGATGTCTAATCCAGTGCTGGAGCTGGACTCTGGCAGGGAGCTGCGTTAGGCATTACTGACAACCCAGCAGCTGAAAGCTACTGAAAATATAGAAAATGTGTATGCACAGTACAAAATTCTTTAAATTATGGCTGCTGCTTAATTTGCAATTTTGCTGTCATATAGTATGACCAGTGCACTATATGAAAACCTGAATTCCACAAATATGTAGATTTTTAACAGCTTATTAGGGTATTCTCGTGTGAATTGAATAAAAAAGTTCATGTGTCTGAGGAAAACAAATCTGACTTGATTTAAATATTATTACTTTATTAAACTAGTTGAGCAGTGTCACAAGCTGGTTAAGTGTGTCAGTACAGGAGTTAGAAATGGATAAGAATTCTAGTCACGCATCTTGGAAAGTTATGTGATCTTAGACAAGATTTTTAAACTATATGAGCTTTAGTTTTTCTATAAATAAAATGGGGATGATTAACATACATACCTCTTGGGTTGTTTAAAGTTTAAAGGAAATGATAGCATTCACTCAGCACAGTGGCTATTAGATAGCAAGTTCTCAGTGAGTTCTAGTTACTATAAGTCAACGACAATGAAAAGGTTTTGGGTTTCTTAATGTTATGCATTATAAACAATATTATTGAATTTATTTTATCTCTTTAAAATGTACTTCAACTGATTTTAATGCCAACTTAGAATAAAATGTATAAGTTTGATCTTTTTCTTTTTGCATAAAACATTTGTGCACATGGTTTTGTGCCTGGCTTCAGAATCCCTCTATAGATGTAACTTGCAATCAGTTCTTTCTCTCCTTCCTTCCACACTGACTCCTCTTTGAACTTCTGTGGATGCAAAGATGCTGATGGTGGTGGTCAGAGTTTTTAGAAGCAGGAGCATTCACAACATTTCCTCAAACAGTGGAATAATCACCAGATTTTTGTTTGTTTGTTTGTTTGGTTGGTTGGTTGGTTGGTTTTCTTATTAGTGTTAATGAAGGACCATCTGCTACCACAAAACTGTCATGGCTTGATTTTACTTTACTAGTCTAATCAAGCTCTCAGTGCCTCCATTGATTCTCTTTTCCTAACTAGGAGTTTACATGATTAGCTAATACTCACAAAAATGATAGTTGGATATGATGACAATTACTAGTCATCCCCTGACAGAATTTTATTTTTCACCCAGCTGTTAAGACTTGATGACCATGTTACCCCTTGGAATTTCTAGTGACTATTGTTCAATACTTGCAATCTCAGTAATCTTCAATATCTATCTCTGAACTTTACAAGTACAAATCTTCAATTGCCGGGGGCCAGCGTGAGGAACTCTGCCCATGGCGAAGGTCATGAGGAAGGAGGCTTGGCATATGCAAAGGCGTGATCAAGCCTCAGGAAGCCCCCTGTTCCCGAGCACCTACCCCCAAAACCAGAGTCTGTATTATGCTCTCACCTACACCTCTGACTTTACGGGGGGCTCTCTCCCATCACCATTTCTCTCGGAGAAGGAGTTAATGTGCAGCTCCAAGTCAATAAAAATTCCTGGGCATGGCAAGAGTTTTTCAGCTTATGGACTCCTCTGAAGGTTATATAGCCCACCTGTATAGGTTCGTCCAGCCACATGTGATTGTTTGCAGCCTCCCAACCTGAGAGGCATGAGATGTTTTAGACTTACTAAAGGCAAATTCCTTTGGGAAGTTGGAAATTGTCAGTATAGTGGGTTGGTTAGGAATTATATTGGTGAAGAGTTTTTTCATTTGCTGTGCCTATAATTGCTGCTAATTCCCTGCCCTGGGTATGACAAGTATGTCTCAGGTCAAACCTCACTGCTGACAGACTAGCTTGTATGACAGGATTATCCATACTCCTGCCACTACCCACATGATTGTTTACTACCTCTCAACCATAAACAGCACAGAGAGTTTGGAGTATTTTGAAAGTCTTAATTAGCATAGGGCTTTTCTCATTGTTGAGTCAATGATTGCCACCAGGACTCCATATCCTTAGGCACCTGGGAATATATTAATCAATGTATTTGGAATATAGAAAAGGAAATATAGTAGTTTTTAAGGTTAACAATATTAGACTTTTTGAGTTAATGAATTTTCTCTTTTGTAATAGATCACTGTACTTTGTTATAAATCACTGTGTCCTTGCTATGTAAAAATGTAACTTTATCACTATCTTAAGACTAAATAGATCTTAAAGGGAACATTGGGGGAAGGATTTTCATTTGTTGGGCTGATGTTTGCTGCTAAATCTCCATATTCTCCTTCCTTATGATGAATATAACTAACATATAGGAGAAATAAGTATTAACCATTAAGCATATAGGAGAAAAAAGTACTAACCTTTAAGATTAATCATGTTAACCTTGGGTTAAATAAATTCCTTTCTTGATTGTAACTCACTACACCCTCACCCTATAGGAATGCAACTTTATTTGGAGAGTGGTGCCTGGCTTAAGAAAAAACACCCTTGGGAAAAATAAGTGTTTTGGTTATCAGAAAGAAAGGGTCATAAAATGTCAGCAGGTCTCATGGCCAGAAGATGATGTAAAACCCCTAAGACCTTTTTTTTATACATTTATGTGAAACACCTGATTTTGATAAAGGTCAGGACTGCTGACCCCCACGTGACTCTGTATTCATCCTTATGTGTAACAAAAGGTATATAAGCAAACCCAAAAATTAAGAAATCGGATCAGTTTCCGGAAAGACTGATACCCCCATGTCGTTCTTTCCTGCTCCCCGTTTCTCTGGCTGAATTCCCATCTGGAGCGTGGGTGCTCGCCATGTCTGCTTACTTGCCCTGGTTTTCAAGCCCACGTGAGAAGGAGCCCAAGGAGGGGCACCTTCCAATATTCAAGTGGCACCGGCGGCCCAACGTAGATGGTGCAAATTCCTTGTCTTGGAATTTTATTGGTATCCCACAAAAACCAAGTTATTCAGCCTCTTTTTCTCTCCTACTGTTTTCTGGCCGAATTCTCATCTGGTGCATGGGTACCCTCCAAGCCTACTAATTTTGCCTGGGCTTCTAAGATCAGACTGGGGGGGCCTCAGTGCCTCCTCTCCTTCGGGAGAACAGGAAGACCCCTGCGGCCTATGTAGGTGGTGATTGGTATTCCATGTGAACCAAGTTATTCAGCCTCTTTTTCTCTGCTAATTTTCTAATCCCTCTCTATCTGTAATTAAATAAGTTATTTCCAAGGACAGCGACTCTGTCACCACCTTTGAATCACCCTGGATCCACTGGGGCTGGACCCTGGCATTCAATCATGAACCCCACATCATCATCACCACACACACTATTGCCAATCTCACTATGGCAAAAGAAGAAATACAGAAAATGAAATGGATTAAAATGAGTATCATCATTTGCTTAGCCATAAAGGGATGGAAATCCATATTATTTGCTGATACAGAGTCCATCTAAGCCAGACATCAAGAACAAACACCACAGGTTAATAAAAATCTTGGCAGAATTTCCCAGAAGGTTTGCCTGTTATGTCTCACAATCATAGGACCATTCTCATTATAAAAATTGTTGTGATTTTCAAAGAAATCAGAAAGACTGAGACGCCATTTTCTTGAAGCCTCATTCTAATACTAAGAAGAACAGATAATCATGTAAGTCCCCAGCCCCCCACCCACCCCCCCACGATAAATTTTTTTGTCGTATATCACCTAAAACTCTACAGGGATCTAGATGAAGATTAAAACCCTATGTTGAAAGTGAAAGTCACTCAGTTGTGTCTGATTCTTCGAGACCCCATGGTCACGATAAAATTCATGGAATTCTCTAGGGCAGAGTACTGGAGTGGGTAGCCTTTCCCTTCTCCAGAGGATTTCCCCAACCCAGAGATAGAACCCAGGTCCCCACATAGCAGGAAGATTCTTTACCAGCTGAGCCACAAGGAAAGCCCAAGAATAGCGGAGTGGGTAGCCTATCTTTTCTCCAGTGGATCTTCCTGATCCAGGAATCAAACCAGGGTCTCCTGCATAGCAGGCAGATTCTTTACTAACTGAGCTATCAGGGAAGCCCAAACTCTATATTAAGAAAGGAAAAAGAGCTAATATATTGATCCCAAGCAAAGGGTAAGTGTTGCTGAAGGTATGTGCTAATATTTTCTGTCAACCAGTGTTTCTCAAGACTCTGCTTAGCTTCAAGAATAACAGTGTTTATCTTCTCTATAAAACTTTTATATGCAAGACAGCAAAAGAGACCCAGATGCAAAGGACTGTTGGACTCTGTGAGAGAAGGTGAGGGTGGGATTATTTGAGAGAATAGCCTTGAAACATGTATATTATCATATGTGAATCAGATTGCCAGGCCAGGTTCAATGAATGAGGCAGGGTGTTCAGGGCTGGTACACTGGGATGACCCTGAGGGATGGGATGGGGAGGGAACTGGGAGGGAGGGACAGGATGGGGAACACATGTACACCCATGGCCGATTCATGTCAATGTATGGCAAAACCACCACCATATTGTAAAGTAATTAGCCTCCAATTAAATTTAAAAAATAAAAATAAAAGAAAGCAAAAGAATAAGTAAATAAAACGACGCCAGAGAAGAATAGAGGAAAAATGTGAGTAGAAATTATATACATTGTATTTAGATCCTAAAAGAACTGTGTGTATTGGCAATGGTTGCAAGATCGATTTATAGTTATAATGACAAATTAATGGTGGTAGATGGAGAGAGAGATTGATTATTATTGCTGGAATAATTGGAATTTTTCTTTATTTGGTTTTTTAAGTTTTTACAGTAAAAAAAATTTCCAAAATGTAAATTTGCACTTTGGTGCATCATTTTACAAAATGATAGGTAATACTCTTCATGAACAAGCTTGAAAACCTATTAACTGAGTGCTATATTCCTACAGCTGTCATCAGATAACATTATAAATAACATGCAAAATTAAATCCTTTACAATATTCCCTTGAATATTATATGATACTCTACAATGGTTCTGAGTTTATTACATGTAATATTTGATCTTTTGAGATGTGAGAGTTAATTTTATGGAAATTTATATTATTTATTGTATTTATATTATTTCTTTTAAAATATTTATTTATTATTTAAGATTTATTTCATTTTTAAGATTTATATTATTTTTTAAGAAATAATAATTATTTTAAAGACTTTATTGAATTTGTTACAGTATTGCTTCTGTTCTATGTTTTTGTTTTCCAACCACAAGGGGTGCCAGATGCTAACTCCTCCACCAGGGTCAAACCCACAGCCCCTGTCACTGTAAGACTAAGTTTCAATCACTGGTCCACTGGGGAAGTCCCCTATATTGTTGCTTAACTTTTTCATATAAAGTCTTACTGAAGATGATATACAAAAGTAATTAACCTCACTTTTTGTGCACAAAATTAGTTAAGACTTTATCCAAAAAAAAATTCTTTTGAGCAATTAACATTGTAGAACTTCTAGAATATACCCTATTGGTTACCCTCTACAGTTCCATGCTTTCCCTTATGTTTTCTAAAATACCCAGATTTTACTCAACTATCCAACCCTTTATCAATATGAAAAGAAAGAAAGACCCCATTTAAATATCATTGACTTATTTCTTCTTTTTTCAATTTTAATTACTTTATTTATTTTTTAAAAAATTAAATGAAAATATGATAATGCATTTACAGGAGACTTGGAAAATACATAACAAAATTACATCTAGTTCCACAATATATTGTAATTATTTTTAAGTAGATAAATTAAGTTTGATATTATGTAAATTAAATTTAATATTTAGTTAAAACATTAATATCAAACTTACAAAAATTAACAGAATGAACATATAGAAAATTAGAAGGATATATTAAACCTGAAAAGCACTACAAATCAATCCAACATAATTAAGATTATGCAATTTTCACACAACAATAGTATACAAATTCTATTCAAGTGCCATAGACTATAAACTAGGAGACGCTGGAACATATCAAGGAATATAAAATAAAATGCAAACATTTCATGCTTTAAGGTTATTAAAGTCATATAGAGTCTGTTCCTTTCTCACTGTGGAATTATGTTAGAAATCAATATCAAAAGATACTTGAAAATAATCCACATATTTTCCAATGCAAAGTGACATTTACCAAGAGAGATCTTTGACTTAGCCATTGAAAATCTCAATAAAGCTAAAAGACTGAAAAACACAGAGGGTGATTCCTGAGAAGCATTTATATGAGAAATTAATATCGAAGACACTTTAAAAAAAAGCCCATGTATTTGGAAATGCAATGCCCACTTTTAAATGATGAATCTAAGAAAAGAAAACTGGAAAACTTTTGTACCAAAATAAAAAGTAAAACAGAATTTACCAGAATTTGTTGAATGCTGCTGAAGCTGCTTAGTGCAACTAAATACAATGTAGAATCTTGAATAAGGTATGAAAACAATTCATGGACTTTAGCATAAAATTTTGTGAAATTTGAACAAGATCTGCACTTTAGTTAATAATAGTGTATCACCTGTTAATTTCCTTTTTTTAGACAATATATTATTTCCTTGTACTATTAGAATTTGATTAAAAGTCTCAAGCCTCATTCACATATTTAAAAATCACTAATATATAAGCTTTCTAGATTTTTAGCAGTAATGGCAGATGACAGTATAAAAGGAGACATGAAAATTTTAAGTGAATATAAATCAGAAATTTGGCATTAATTTCATACTTAATCAAACAAGTGGCATTAAATTGTCATAAATATTTTAGGCAAAAATTTGTCAGTTTTCTAAAGAACCTTACCTTCCTCCTGAGAAACCTGCATTGTAGGTCAAGAAGCAACAGTTAGAACTGGACATGAAAGAATGGACTGGTTCCAAATTGAGAAAGGATTGTCACCCTGCTTATTTAACTTATAGCAAAGTATATCATGAAAAATTCTGGGCTGGATGAATCACAAGCTGGAATAAAGATTGAAGGGAGAAATACCAATAACCTCAGATATGTAAATGACACCACCCTTATGGCAGAAAGCAAAGAGGAACTAAAGAGCCTTTTGATGAAAGTGAGAGGAGAATGAAAAAGCGGGCATAAACTTCACATTCAAAAATGAAGATCATGGAATCTGGTCCCATCACTTCATGGCAAATAGATGGGGAAATAATGGAAACAGTGAGAGACTTTATTTGGGGGTGGGGGGTCTCCAAAATCACTGCAGATGGTGACTGCAGCCATGAAATTAAAAGATGCTTACTCCTTGAAAGAAAAATTATGACAAATCTAGACAACATATTAAAAAGCAGAGACATTACTTGGCCAACAAAAGTCCATCTAGACAAAGCTATGATTTTTCCAGGGCTTCACTCATAGCTCAATTGGTAAAGAATCCGCCTGCAATGCAGGAGACTCTGGTTCAATTCCTGGGTCAGGAAGATCCGCTGGTAAAGGGATAGGCTACCCATTCCAGTATCCTGGCCTGGAGAATTCCATGGACTGTATAGACCATGGGGTCGCAAAGAGTTGGACAAGACTGAGCGACTTTTGCTTTTGCTTATGTATAGATGGGAGAGTTGGGATATAAAGAAAGCTGAGTGCCAAAGAAGGATGCTTTTGAACTGTGGTGTTGAAGACTCTTGAGAGGCCCTTGGACTGCAAGGATATCGAACCTAAACGAAATCAATCCTGAATATTCATTCAGTTCAGTTCAATTCAGTTCAGTCGCTCGGTTGTGTCTGACTCTTTGCAACCCCATGAATTGCAGCACGCCAGGCCTCCCTGTCCATAATCAACTCCCAGAGTTCACTCAAACTCACGTCCATCGAGTCCACAACTGGATATTGTTTTTGCTTTGGCTCCATCACTTTATTCTTTCTGGAGTTATTTCTCCACTAGAAGGACTGATACTGAAACTGAAGCTCCAATACTTCAGCTTCCTGATGTGAAGAGCCAACTCATTAGAGAAAAACTTGATGCTGGGAAAAATTGAAGGCTGGAGAAGGGGATGACAGAAGATGAGATGGTTGGATGGCATTACTGATTCAATGGACATGAATTTGAGCAAACTCCGGGAGATGGTGAGGGACAGAAAAGTATGGGATACTGCCGGCCATGGGGTCGCAAAGAGTTGGACAAGACTGAGTGAGTAAAGAAATGTTTATGTGTATATATAATATATATAAATGCTATATATACACATATTATATAGAAATGCCTTATATATATAAATACAAAAACCTTTATATACTTGATAAAAGCTTAAGAAAGAACAACATAAAAAGAGACAGAGAAATTGGAAAAAAAACATGAAATGAAATGGGAACACTGAATATGAAATAGAAAAAGTCTAACAAGCTAGATAAAAGTAAAATATCATCACATAGTCTAGTTTGTTTTAACCATGGCTGCTCATTAGAATCACATCTGAAGATTTGGAGAAAACAATACCTAGGCATTTGTATTTTTCCAAAAATTCCAGGATAAGTCTAGTGAGCATCTGGATTTTAAAAAGTGATTACAGGTTTTTTCTATTAAATGGTAATTCTAGTGATATAGAATTCTATTATTTTCTGTTGACCAATTCTGATACAATGGTATTAAAATGAGTAATAGTAACATAATCACAAAAGTAAAAGATGTTGATCAGTTTTCACAATAAATAGCCAGACAAAACATAAAAGATAATTACAACTGTAAGCCATAATGGAACCATGATTAATCCAACAATATAAAATAATTACATGAACTTTGGGGGTTTATGTAGAGCTCCATGTGGTAAGTGAAAGCACATGGATATGCTTGTTTTCATACACCCAGCTATTCTGTGTCTTTTTGCTGTTGCATTTAATCCATTCCCCTGGGTCAGGAAAATCCTTGGAGTAGGAAATGGCAACCTGCTGCAGTATTCTTGCCTGGAAATCAGTGGAGCCTGGCATGCCACAGTCTGTGGGGTCACCAAGATCTGGACATGATTGAGAAACTGAGCATGTGCACGTGCGCGTGCACACACACACACACACACACGATTCAATTACCATTTTCTTAATTATTTGGGTTTATTTTTTGTAGGTATTTTTCTTTTCTTGTGTATCCTGCCTAGAGAAGTTTCTTTAGCATTTGTTGCAAAACTGATTTAGTGATGCTGAATTCTGTTAATTTTGCTTGTCTGGAAAGCTTTTGATTTCTCTATCAAATCTGAATGAGAGTCTTAGGTAGAGTAGTCTTGCTTGGATGTAGGTTCTCTTTTTTCATCACTTTAAATACAGTGCACTGTTCCCTCTGGCTTGTAGAGTTTCTGTTGATAAATCAGCTGATAACCCCATGGGAGTTCCCTCATATATTAGGCTGAACAACTAACCAACCACCACCATGACCACCTGAAGGATATGGGATTTGATTTTTATGTTGATTTCCTCCCTCCTACCATTTTGTAAAATTTAAAACTGTAATTCTTTGGCCTTTAATAATTCAGTGGAATTATTAAAGATGGAAACAAGCTGGATTATGGAAGTAAGCATTAGCTATAATTAGGAACTCAAAGGACATTTGGCAAATTCAGTGAAGCTACAATTTGTAGGTGTTAATGTCACTTTGCGGAGAAGGATATGGCAACCCACTCCAGTACTCTTGCCTGGAAAATCTCGTGGATGGAAGAGCCTGGTAGGCTACAGTCCTTGGGGTCGTGAAGAGTCGGACACCACCAAGCGACTTCACTCTCACTTTTCACTTTCATGTATTGGAGAAGTAAATGGCAGCCCACTCCAGGGTTCTTTCCTGGAGAATCACAGGGATGGGGGAGCCTGGTGTGCTGCTATCTATGGATTTGCACAGAGTCGGACACAACTGAAGCAACGTAGCAGCAGCAGCAGAATGTCACTTTGATTTCAAGTTAAAAGTTAAAAGGCTACAGGAACACCTATATTGAAGTGCAGTGATGATAATAGATTATTGTATTATATTTATTAAGATTAATGGTAGCTTCTGTTTGTCTTTGGATGTATTTTTTCTTTTTCTTTTTTTTTTTTTTTTTGGTGAGTTCCAGCATCCTCCTGTCAAAAGCTGTTCAACTGTTCAATTTTGGTGCTCTCATGTGAGAAGATGAATGCATGTCCCTCTACTCTACCAACCTGAATCAATCCCTCCAGACAGTA
Source organism: Budorcas taxicolor (assembly GCF_023091745.1). NCBI lineage: Eukaryota > Metazoa > Chordata > Mammalia > Artiodactyla > Bovidae > Budorcas > Budorcas taxicolor. The sequence continues at coordinate 2,168,466 of NC_068924.1, read as the reverse complement.
GGCCAAGATAATTGTGGTAATCTGATTGCCCTCTGCAGCAATCAATTGATTATGTCTGAGTATGTCATTCTGATCAATGAGATATAAGGACAAATTTATTAAGGAACAGTAAAAAGATGCACTTCCTACTTAATAAAGAAATAATGTAATAGAAAAAACTTCTTTGAACTTTGGTTATTATGCTATTTCGATGTGACACCTGAAACTGCTGAAATTAGTTAAGGATAAAGCCATGTAATCAACACTGAAATCAGATTGATTATATTCTTTGCAGCCAAAGATGGAGAAGGTCTATACTGTCAGCAAAAGCAAGACTTGGAGATGATTGTGGTTCAGATCAGGAAATCGTTATTGCCAAATTCAGAGTTAAATTGAAGAAAGTAGGGAAAAACACCAGACCATTCAGATATGACCTAAATCAAACCCCTTATGATTATACAGTGGAAGTGACAAATATATTTAAGGGATTAGATCTGATAGACATAATTCTTGAAGAACTATGGACAGAAGTTTGTGACATTGTACAGGAGGCATTAATCAAGAACATCCCCAAGAAAAAGAAATGCAAAAAGGCAAAATGGTTGGCTGATGAGGCCTTACAAATAGCTGAGGAAAGAAGAGGACCTAAAGGCAAAGGAGAAAAGGAAAGATATACCATTTGAATACAGAGTTCCAAAGCATAGCAAGGAGAGATAAGAAAGCATTCCTCAGTGATCAATGCAAAGAAATAAAGGAAACCAATAGAATGGGAAAGACTAGAGATCTCTTCAAGAAAATTAGAAATACTAAGGGAACATTTTGTTCAAAGATGGCACAATTTAGGACAGAAAAGGTATGGACCTAAGAGAAGCAGAAAATGTTAAAAAGAGGTGCCAAGAATACACAGAACAACTATGTAGATCTTGATGACCCAGATAACCACAATGGTGTGGGCACTCACCTAGAGCAAGATTCTGGAGTGTGAAGTCAAGTGGGGCTTAGGAAGCATCACTATGAACAAAGCTAGTGGAGATAATGGAAATCCAGTTGAGCTATTTCAAATCCTAAAAGATGATGCTGTGAAAGTGCTACACTCAATATGCCAGCAAAATTGGAAAACTCAGCAGTGGCCACAGGACTGGAAAAGGTCAGTTTTCATTCTAATCCCAAAGAAAGATAATGCCAAGGAATGTTCAAACTATTGCACAATTGCACTCATCTTACACACTAGCAAAGTACTGCTCCAGCTTTTCCAAGCCAGGCTTCAACACTACATGAACTGTGAATTTCCAGATGTTCAAACTGGATTGAGAAAAGGCAGAAGAACCAGAGATTAAATTGCCAACATCCGTTGGATCATTGAAAAAGTAAGAGATGTCCAGAAAAACATCTATTTTTGCTTTATTGATGACACCAAAGCCTTTAACTGTGTAGATTACAACAAACTATGGAAAATTCTTCAAGAGATGGGAACACCACACCACCTGACTTCCCTTCTGAGCAATCTGTATGCAGGTTAAGCAGCAACAATTAGAACCGGACATGGAACAAGAGACTGGTTCCAAATAGAGAAAGGAGTACGTAAAGGCTGTATGTTGTCACCCTGATTATTTAACTTAAATACAGAGCACATCACGCAAAAGGCTGAGCTGGATGAAGCACAAGCTGGAATCAAGATTGCAGGGAGAAATATCAACAAGCTCAGGTATGCAGATGACACCACCTTTATGGGAGAGAGTGAAGGAGAACTAAAAAGCCTTTTGATGAAAGTGAAAGAAGAGAGTGAGAAAGCTGGCTTAAAACTCAACATTCAGTAAACAAAGGTCATGGCATCTGGTCCCTTCACTTCATGGCAAGTAAATGGAGAAACAGTGGAAACCGTGAGAAACTATTTTGGAGGGCTCCAAATCACTGCAGTTGGTGACTGCAGCCATGAAATTAAAAAACACTTGCTCCTTGGAAGAAAAGCTATGACCAATCTAGACAGCATATTGAAAAGTAGAGACATTACTTTGCCAATAAAAGTTTGTTTAGTCAAAGCTATTGTTTTTCCAGTCATCATGTATGGATGTGAGAGTTGGACTGTAAAGAAAGCTGAGCATCGAAGAATTGATGCTTTTGAATTGTGGTGTTGGAGAAGACTCTTGAGATTCCCCTGGACGGCAAAGAGAGCCAACAGGTCAATCTTAAAGGAATTCAGTCCTGAATATTGATTGGAAGGACTGATGCTGAAGCTTAAATTTCAGTACTTTGGCCACCTGATGTGAAGAACTGTCTCCCTGAAAAGCCCCTGATGCTGGGAAAGATTGAAGGTGGAAGGAGAAGTGGACAATAGAAAATGTTTGGATGACATCACCAACTCGATGGACATGAGTTTGAATAAGCTTCAGGAATTGGTGATGAACAGGGAAGATTGGTGTGCTGCAGTCCATGGGGTCGCAAAGAATTGGACACGACTGAGCGACTGAACTGAGCTGAAAGCCATCTAATAGAGGACTGATCTCTGATGTGCTGGACCTGGGACTTATATGTCTTCTTATATGAGATAACATATATCTGCATTACTTAAACCAGTTTCAAATGGGCTTTTCTTATAATTAAAAAATCCAATTCTTTGACATTTAATAATTCAGTAGAAAAGCTACTCAAATTGTAAACACGAAGAGTTTATATTTAGGTTATCTGCAGCAGAAAACAAATTGGATTGTTAAAGTGAATATTAGCTATAATTAGGAACTCAAAGCACATTTGGCAAATTCAGTATAACTACAATTTATAAGTGTTTACATGACTTTGATTTGAAGTCAAATGGTAAAAATCTTCTGGAACATCTGTATTGTGATAGGGTGATGATAATAGATTATTTTTTCATATTCTTAAATTAATTTTAGTCAAATCTTATTTAAAAATTAAATTAGATTGGATTTATCACTCAGATATAATTTAAACATGTTTAGACTATACATATCTAGCACTCATGAACCTATAATCTTGGAAAACTTATGAACCATTCATTTAACAGAACAACAAATAAAATGCCATCAGACTATAATTACTCAAAGATGTGTCAGTAAGAGTTATGGAAATACAGGATTTTCAATGAGAGATGTAGAACTCTCTGACCATGCCTGTCATGGGAAGATATTAGATACTGTAAAGTGAAGCACTCACTGTAATTTGTAATACATGACAGAAAGTATCTCAAGGGATAATAATGTTGCTTATCAGTTTCTATAAGTAAAACTAATATTGTCCCAGTTACACAGGCTGGGAGTCACTTCTCTCTTTTCCTCAGTTTACTATAGCCAGTTTACTGAATTGTTCCAATTCTTCCTCCGTGATATCCTTAATTCCTCCTCTTTGTTTTCACTACAGAAAATATTTCTGTTACAGAAAACTCCCTAACTAGGATCAGTGTTTTCACTCTAAATGGATTCTTCTGGTTACCTCAAATAAGTATTTCCAAAGTGCTGATGTCACGCTGTCATGAGTTCGAGTGAACTCTGGGAATTGGTAATGGACAGGGAGGCCTGGCGTGCTGCAGTCCATTGAGTCACAAAGAGTCGGACACAACTAAGCTAAGCTACTGAACTGACTGACTGACTGATGTCACCTTATTTCTTTCTCGTCAAAACCCTGTATAATCTTTATTGTCTTCAGGAAGGAATAAAGAAATGAAAAAATTTACCCCTTCTTTTAAATACTTCATAGTATGGTAGAAAATTACAGGAAAACATACACGTAAGTAAAATAAATTATTAAAGAATTTCTGATAGAAGTTTGCTCTTAGTAGAAAATATCTTAATGATTGAGCAAATTAAAATATTTATCCAGACAAAACGACTCAAAGTAATTTATACTTCTTCATCACTACGTCTTTTCATAAAACAGTTCTCTTCTCTGGAAAATTTATTGTCATAATTTGTTTGTTAATCCATAGATATTCCTCAAGGCTTATTCAGAATTTAGCTTTCTCCTCATTTTATAAGCTTTTATTCTTTATATAGATTCCACAAGCCTCTTCCTAGCCATTCTCTGTGGTGCAGAGGCGCATTGTACTTTAGAGAGCAGCTTGTTCTATTTATAAACTATGTGGATTATCAGCAAAAACTTGCTTAAATGGAACAAAAATTTACTTTTCTCTGTCACTTTTAGTAGAATATTATAATGCAGCATTAAAGAAAATATTTTTGTCTCATATATAACAATTATTTAAATATAAGAAAATTTTATCATGGCATCACTATATTTTCTCTTTTCTAGGAAAGCTATCAACAACAGATATGTTTCTCCAATAGTGCTCTTTCTAGACATTCACCATTTTATTGATTTTATTTTAGGAATTAATTATGGAATTGTTAAAAATAAAATGAGAATCCAGGATATCTGCTTCTGACTATGGTAAATGATCTTATATTACAACAATTGCTCCAAACATACCAAGTAGGAAAACTCAACAATGTAATTTATTGGCCACCTATTTCAAGAATTATATTTCCTAAGAATGTAAAGAACTTAAGAGAAAAAATCAAATACAGAAAGTAAATATAAAGAGATGAGCCAAAACTTTCAAGGGTTGCTACTCACCAAGGAAGATGTCAGTACTGAATACAAGTCAAAAGCTGAACAAAGGAAAAGACTTTTGGACCTAGAGATTGCCATATGCAGTTCAGCTCAGTTCAGTTGCTCAGTCGTGTCCAACTCTTTGTGACCCCATGAATCGCAGCACGCCAGGCCTCCCTGTCCATCACCAACTCCCGGAGTTCACTCAAACTCATGTCCATCGAGTCAATGATGACATCCAGCCATCTCATACTCTGTCATCCCCTTCTCCTCCTGCCCCCAATCCCTCCCAGCATCAGAGTCTTTTCCAATGAGTCAACTCTTCTCATGAGGTGGCCAAAGTACTGGAGTTTCAGCTTTAGCATCATTCCTTCCAAAGAAATCCCAGAGCTGATCTCCTTCACAATGGACTGGTTGGATCTCCTTGCTGTCCAAGGGACTCTCAAGAGTCTTCTCCAACACCACAGTTCAAAAGCATCAATTGTTTGGCACTCAGCCTTCTTCACAGTCCAACTCTCACATCCATGCATGACTACTGGAAAAACCATAGCCTTGACTAGACGGACTTTAGTTGGCAAAGAAATGTCTCTGCTTTTGAATATATTATCTAGGTTGGTCATATTAAGTAAAGTAAATCACAGAAAGATAAATATCATATGATATAACTTATTTGTGGAATCTATAAAATGACTGTTATTCAGTTGCTAAATCATGTCCAACTCTTTGTTATCCCATGCGCTGTAAGGTGCCAGGCTCCTCTATCCTTCACTGTTTCCCAGAGTTGCTCAGATTCAAGTCCACTGAGTGGGTCATCTATCTTATCCTCTGTCATCCCCTTCTCCTTTGGCCTTTAATCATTTTCAGCATCAGGGCCTTTTCTACTGAGTCAACTCTTTGCATCAGGTGGCTGAAGCATTGGAGCATCAGCTTCAGCAACAGCCCTTTCGATGTATATTCAGCCTTGATTTCCATATTGACTGGCTTGATCTCTTTGCTGTCCAAGGGAGTCTAAAGAGTCTTCTCCAGCACCACAATTTGAAAGTATCAACTCTTTGGCATTCATCCTTCTTTATAGTTAAACTCTCACATTAGTACAGGACTACTGGAAAAAACATAGCTTTGACTATACACAGGTTTATCGGCAAAGTGATTGTGGGGAGAGAAAATTAGCAAAGATGACATGCTCAGGCTCTCTCGCCACACGTTTTGTAAATAATGACTGTGAAACAGCTGAGATCACTTACAGCACTCTGCAGGCACATCACAAGGCATTTACTTGGCCATGGGCTACTTTGTGCTGTACGGATATGAGTTCCATAGAGAAAGTGGTGGCATTACTCCTGCATCATGGCTGTGTCTGTTGAGCAAGAGGAGAGAATATAGCATTTCTACTGCTACAGCTGCTGCATCAATCAGGAGAGAACGCTGTTATGGCTACTGTGTCAGCCAGGAGAAAATAAACATATCTGGAGTTCCTATGGCTCCTTGAGTCTTCTTCCAGCCTCTTAGCTCATGCCTTGCCTACCCTGGGCTCAGTGAACAGTGAGACAACTGTCATCATGAACAGGATCAGCAATAAAGTGATGTTTCTGCTTTTTAATATGCTGTCTAGGTATATCAGGGCTTCCCTGGTGGCTTAATGGTAAAGAATCTGCCTTCAATGCAGAAGACATGGGTTCAATCCTTGGGCGAGGAAGATCCCCTGGAGAAGGAGATGGCAACCTACTCCAGTATTCTTGCCTGGGAAATCTCATGGCAAAAGAGTTGGACAAAACTTGGCAAAACAAGAACAATAACAACCAGGTTTGACATAACTTTTCTTCCAAGGAGCAAATGTCTCTGAATTTCAGGGCTGCAATCATTGTCTGAGGTGATTTTGGAGACTAAAAAATGAAATCTGTCAATTTCCACTTTTCCCCTATCTATTTGACTTGAAGTGGTAAGACTGGATGCCATGATGTTAGGTTTTTGAATATTGAGTTTTATGTCACCTTTTTCCTTCTCATCTTTCACCCTCTTCAAGAGGCTTTTTAGTTCCTCTTGATTTACTGCCATTAGAGCAGTATAATCTGCATATCTGATGTTATTGGTGTTTCTCCTGGCAATCTTGATCCTGACGTGTTTCATCCACTCCAGTATTTTGTATGATGTAGTCTGCATATAAGTTAAATCAGCACAGTGACGATATAGTGCCTTGTCATACTCCTTTCCTAATTAAGAACCAGTCAGTTGTCCCACATACAATGAACTTATTTACAAAGTAAGAAATAGACTCACAGACATACAGTGCAAATGCATGAGTACTAAAGGGGATAGCAGCATGTGGGAGGGAGAGAAATATGGAGTTTGAGATTAACATACATATACTATTATATAGAAAATAGGCAAAAAAAAAAAAATGACCATGTATATATCAGGGAACTACACTCAATATCTTCTAATAACCTGTTATAAAAAAGGAATTTCCAGGTGATTCAGCAATAAAGAATCTACCTGCAATACAGAAGATATGGACTTGATCTCTGGGTTGGGAAGATCCCCTGGAGAAGGAAATGGCAACCTACTCCAGTATTCTTATCTGGAAAATCCCATGAACAGAAGAGCCTGGTGGGCTACAGTGCATGGGGTTGCAGAAGAGTCAGACCGAACTTAGTGACTAAACAACAAACAAAATAATGAAAAGGAATGTGGGAAAAAAAGTATATATGCATACATATATGGATATGTGTGTGTGTGTATTCAGTTCAGCTGAGTTCAGTTCAGTCACTCAGTCATGTCGGACTTTTTGAGACCCCATGAATCGCAGCACACCAGGCCTCCCTGTCCATCACCAACTCCCAGAGTTTACCAAAACTCATGTCCATCGAGTTGGTGATGCCATCCAGTCATCTCATCCTCTGTTGTCCCTTTCTTTCTATATATTTGTATGAGGCTGCTAAGAGAAATGGAGTTTAGAATTAGCCAAGGAGGGGAGGTATTGATAAAATGCCAGTCTCTCACTTGAGACATCTAAAGGTTCACAAACAATAGTAAAAACAATTTAAACAGTCTGAATCTCACAAAAACTGAAATAAATAACCTCAATATAAACATGCTTTATAGTGATCTGCCTCTTCCTTAATATACTTCCAAGAAGAAAAATTAAAACTAAAAAAAAAATTTTTAATAAAAAATAATAGCAGACTAGCTCTCTAAATTTTCATACCAAAGGGTTGACAATTAATAAAAAAATAAAAATCACCAAGTACACCAAAAAACAGGATTATTAAAAACTAGAAGGAAAAATTTAAAACAGAAACATAAGATTATACATGATTAAATATATTTTTATAATCAGAAACAAACTTTAAAATAAAGTTGATCAATTTTTTTTACAGAAAAAGAATTACACTGTGAAAAATTTAAGCAGAAAATAAAACTATTTTGTAAAAAAATAGACAATGCAAATACTAAAATTAAAAAAAATGCCATTTAAAATTAGTCAAAAACTCAAAATATTGTGTAAAATATCTACAGTACTTGTATGCTGATTTATTCTAAATGAAATGAAAGAAATCAAAGAAAAGCTGGATATATGGAGAGGCACACTATGTTCATGGATTGAAAGAATCCACATGGAGAAGTTGTCTGTTGTCCCCCAAACTGTATAAATTTAATGTCATTCCTACTAAAATATCAGCCCATCTTTGTAGGCATAGGCAAAATTATTTTATAATTTATATTGAAAGCCAAAGGAACCAAAATAGCTAAAATAATTCTGAAAAAGAATGGTAGAAAGGAAGAAAGTATTCTACCAAATTTAAAATTTTATTACACAACTACAATAACCAAGACCACATGCTCTGGTTAGAGGAATAAACACATTAGTCAATGGAACCATAAAAAGAAATCATATCCAACCAAATATAGCCAACTGATTTTAGAAAAGGCATAAAAACAATTCAATGGAAGAAATATAGCTTTTCAACAAATAATGCTGTTAAACATGGACATCCAGAGGCAAAAAAAAAAAAAAACAAAACACTAAACCTCAATCTAAACCTCATACTTCCTATAAAAGACTCAAAATAGACCACAGAATTAAATGTAAAATTATAAATCAATATAAAAATGGGAGAAAATATTTGAATTCTAGGTTTAGGTAAAGATTTAGACTTGGTATCCAAAGCATAGTCCATTAAGGAAAAAAAAAAGTAATTGGACTTCATCAAAGTCAAAAACTATTGCTCACAAAAATACACTATGAGAGTATGAAAAGACAAACAGCAAACAGAAAAAAATTTGAAAAACACATCCAACAAAGAACCAATTCTAAACTATAAAATAATTCTCACACTAACAGGTAAAAAAAAAAATTAAATTAGAAAATGGGCAAATAATATACAAAGACATTTCCTTGAAGAGGACATAGTGATGGCAAGTAAACACATGAATAGATACTTAACATTAGCAGCCATTGGAGAAATGCAAATTAAAACCACAATAAGGATCTACTCTATAGCACAGAAAACTCTACTCAATAATCTGTAATAATCTATATGGGAAAAGAATCAGGAAAGGATTAAATATATGTGCATGTATAAGTGAATCACTTTGCGATACACATGAAACTTACACAATATTGCTAATCAATTAGTTTGTTGTTGTTGTTCACTAAGGCATGCTCCCTTCTTTTGTCGTCTCATGGAATGTCGCCCACCTGTCTCCTCTGTTCATGGGATTTTTCAGGCAAGACTACTGGAGGAGGTTGCCATTTCCTTCACCAGGGGATCTTTCAGACCTAGGCATCAAATCTGCGTCTCTTGCTTGGCCAGCACAATCTTTACTACTGAGCCACCTGGGAAGCCCTATACGCCAATAAAATTTAAATATATATATATATATATATATATATATATATATTAAAAAAAGAATAAACAACAGCTTAAAAGTTTTAAACAGTTTTAAAGTTATGACCAATCTAGGTAGCATATTAAAAAGAAGAGACATTACTTTACCAACAAAAGTACATCTAGTCAAAGCTATGGTTTTTCCAGTAGTCGTGTGTGGATGTGAAAGTTGGACTATAAAGAAAATTGAGCACTGAAGAATTGATGCTTTTGAACTGTGGTGTTGGAGAAGACTCTTGAGAATCCCTTGGATTGCAAGGAGGTCAAACCAGTCCATCCTAAAGGAAATCAGTCCTGAGTATTCATTGGAAGGACTGATGCTAAAGCTAAAGCTCCAATACTATGCCCACCTGATGCGAAGAACTGACTCACTGGAAAAGACCCTGATGCTGGGAAAGATTGAAGGTGGGAGGAGAAGGGGACGACAGAGGATGAGATGGTTGGATGGCATCATCAACTCAATGGACATGAGTTTGGGTGAACTCCGGGAGTTGGTGATGGACAGGGAGGCCTGGCGTGCTGCGGTTCATGGGGTCACAAAGAGTCAGATACGACTGAGCAATTGAACTGTATAAAACTTGTTAATATCAGGAATGATAGGGAAATGGGAAAGTAGAGATCTCATAGATTTTTAAATGTTTATTAAAGGACATTATAAATAAGAGTATGTTAAAATTTGAAAAATTAAATGATGTTGACAAATTTCTTTAATCATAAGCTGTGTTAACTAACAGAGCTTATAAAGATTAATACAAGTGTAAAAGAAAAATATCTAAAGCACTGATTCTACTGAGGGAGGTGGGTTCAGGATGGGGAACACGTGTATACCTGTGGCGGATTCATGTAGGTGTATGGCAAAACCAATACAATATTGTAAAGTAATTAACCTCCAATTAAAATAAATAAATTTATATTTTAAAAAAGAAATTAAATATTCAATTTAAACCTGCCTGTGAAGAAAACTTTAGATCCAGATGACACTAATTATTCATTCTTCCATTAATTATTGATTTCTCCCATTGATGTGATGAAATATTTCTAGAAAGAATATTGCCCAAAATCTTTCAGGAAAGAAAAAAAAAAAAAAAGACAATAATCACCATATCATTTTCTGAGAACAACATATTTTGATAAAAATTGAACAAAAACAGCATAACAAAGGAAAGCTTCCATGAAATTGCTCTCAGAAATAGAGATGTAATCATCGTGAAAAAAAATAGAAATCCCAATTCAGCAAAGTGCAAAATGGATAATATGTCATATTCAAGGTTGATTTATTTCAGAAACATGATCCATTAGAAAAATATGTCAATGCAAATCGCCCCATTCATTGATTATTTCAGTTGACTCAGGAAAGCATTGAATAAATTTCAACACCCACTCATGACTTGTTAAAACTGTGTCACCTGATACAAAGAACTTACTCATTGGAAAAGATCCTGATACTGGGAAATTTTGAAGTCAGGAGGAGAAGGGTACAACAGAGGATGATATGGTTCCTAGCATCACTGACTCAGACTTGAGTTTGAGCAAGCTCTGGGATTCAGTGATGTATAGGAAAATCTGGCTTCTACAGTCTATGGGGTGCCAAAGGGTCAGACATGACTGAGTGACTGAACTAAATTGATAATTTTATATAGCAGATATTATGTAATATATTTTTAAAGATTAATAAGACACTAAAAACATCAAATATCTAAGAAGGAATACAACAAAAGAAAATCAAAAAATGTAAAATATAACACATTAAAGAAATTAGTGAACTGTTTCTAGTCTATCATGTTTATTGATAACAATAAACAATATAAAAATATTCTCCCAAATGTATCTCAATTCAATATAGTCACAATCAGATTCTTAGACAACTTGTGTGTATGGCCTTTCTTAGAATTGAGAATTGTAAAATCTATTTAGGAAAAAGGAAGTAGGAAAATTGGAAGAGTAGGAAGACTTTGAGTTTACCTCCTCTCACAGGCACATTAATGTTACAACTATTTACTGAGTAACTATCAATAAGATCAACCTGAAGACTAGCAGAAAAAAAAATATTATAAAAATATAAAGAAGGAACCACAATGAGACAGTTAAGAGGGGCAGAGACATTGTATAATCAAGACCCAGAGCTCCCGGTGTGAAACTGACAAATGGGAGAATAATTACAAATGCAGGGTTCTCCCCAAAGAGCAAAGGGTTTAAGTCCCACATTTGTTCCTTAGCCTGGGGCTCCTGCAGTAGAAAGACAAGCCCCTAGAAAGTTTATCTTTGACTAATAATGGGATGTACTTTCAGGAGAGCCAGTGGACTACAGAAAATGAAAACTTTACTCTTTTTTAAAATTAATTAGTAAATTAATTTTCTTAATGTATTTTTGGGCTGTGCGTCCTAGTTGTGCCATGATGGATTTTTTGTTGTGGCCCTTGGTCTCTTTGTTGCCACAAGAGGGCTTCTCTCTAGTTGTAGCATGTGGGCTCCAGAGCATGTGTGCTCAGGAGTTGCACTGTACAGGTTTTCTAGTTGTGGCACACATGGTCAACAGTTGTAGCACATGGACTTAGCTGCCCCATGGCATGTGGGATCTTAGTTCTCTGACCAGGCAATTAACTCCCACCCCTGGCTTGGAAAAGCAGATTTTTAACCTCTGGACCACTAGGGAATTCCTGAGACTTTATTCCTAGTATACCCAAAATCTTATATTTTGAGTCCCAGGGCAGAGGCAGAAATTTAAAAGAAGCCTTGGTCAGATCCACTGTCTGATCTTGGAAAGCCACCTAGAGAGGCAAGGGGTGATTAGGACTCACTTTGGGGACATAAATATTGACAGTAGCCTTTTAGCAGAGTTCATACTACCATGTGAACAGTGATGACCATGTTTGGAATGTACTCTCTAGCATTGGGCCTGCCCCACCCACCATCCAGTCACCATCAGTCCTAGGACACCCCAGTCCAGGCAGCTTGCTGGGTAGTGACACAGTCTGACCAATCAGCAGGTAGGCTGCAAAGACCCAAAGCCTTCATTAAACCGCTCCACCCATCAGAAAGCAGACACTAAGTTTGAGACTTTCAGGGCTCTGTAGCCAGAGACCCTAAAACCCACCCTCATTCACCATAGTGCCAGCACTAACACCAGGACACACTGGGTCCCAGTCTAGCCCATTAGGTTGCTAACATCAAATTCTGGAAACCCTACTTAATGTAGTCACATACCAAGGACCCTGTTTCACCCACCAGTGGGTGGGCACCAAACACAAGGAACCCTTGAGACCTTCCCTGGTCTAATATCCACTCCCAGATCATCAGTGTCCTACAAGCAAAGATCCAAGCTTCATGCACTAATGAACATACGAAAGCTCTAAAATATCCGTGACTCAAAGATAAAGACTCCAGGTCCCAGCTCCGGAAATCAGTGAGAAAGCATCAGTCCCAGGATCCCTTAGACGTTGTCCCCACCCATGAGAAGGCTGACACTAGCTTTGGTACCATTTGAAGTGAAGTTGCTTGGTTGTGTATGACTCTTTGCAACCCATGAACTGTAGTCTACCATGCTCCTCTGTACATGAGATTTTCTGGGCAAGAGTACTGGAGTGGGTTTCCATTTCCATCTCAAGAGGATCTTCCCAACCCAAAGATTGAACCTGGGTCTGCCGCATTGTAGGCAGACGCTTTACCATCTGAGCCACCAGCGAAGTACACTGAACCTCTGGGACCATTGAATCTCTCCAAAAGTTGCCCAAACCACAGTGTACAGAAACCTGCTCTACGATTTGCCAGCCTCACCCAATAGCCATTATTTAGGACCCAACAGTCCAGAACTCCACCCACAAACAGGCAACACTAATACTTAGGATTCCAGTGTGACAACCAACTAGCCCTGAACACAGATCAGTTGCCAGTGGGCCAACAGTAGCCCCATAACACCACAGGTCTTCACAGTCAGTTGGTTTATAACCCAACTCTGCCCACCAACAGGACAGCAATACCCAGGATACCCTGAGCTCTGCAGCCAACCTTGTCTGCACTTGCCTCTGCCCACCATCTGCCAGCAGCCTCTGTACTAGAAAGAGCTTACCAACCAACTAGACTGGAGGCCAACCATACCTACAATCATAACTGTGGTAGTAGGCTACCAAAACAGAAAGGCCATTGCATCTCACATAGAGAGAAACCTAAAGCATACAGCTCTGATGACAGGAGGGAGTACACTTCAGAGCCCTATGGGATAGCTCATACAAACTGTCATTTCTCCAAGATCAAGAAATGTAAGCAAACTACCAAATACATAGAAATAAAAACAGAATTAGGCAAAATGAGGTGACAGAGGAATATGTTCTCAATGAAGGAACAAGATAAAATCCAAGAAGAATTAGATGAAGTGGGGATACATGATCTGAACATTAAGAGATCAAAGTAACGATGTTAAAGATTCTCAAAGAATGCAGGAGGAGAATGTATGAATACAGAATTTTAACAAAGAGTTAGACAATATAAAGAGCTGTGTGTGTATGTGTGCTGTTGCTCAGTCATGCCCAATTCTTTTTGCCCCATAGACTGCAGCCCACCAGGCTCCTCTGTCCATGAAATTTTCCAGGCAAGAATACTGGAGTGGTTTGCTGTTTCCTATGCCAAGTTTTCTTCCCAATCCAAGGATCAAACCTGTGTATCCTTCTGCATTGCAGGTAGACTGTTTGCCACTGAACCACTGGGGAAGGCCCAAATAATAACTAAACAGAGCTAAAGATAAATGAAATTAGAAAACACACTAAAAGGAATTCATAGTAGATTAGATGATGTAGAGCAAAGGATTTACAAAGTAGAAGACAGAGTAGGCAAAAACACTGAAGTTGAACTAAAAAGACAAGAAAAAATGACTTTAAAAAACGAGAGCAGACTAAGAAACATCTGAGACAACATGCATTGTATTTACGAATGTTCACAGCATAAGAATCCCAAAGGAAGAGGAGATAGAAAGGGACAGAGAACATATCTGAAGGAGATGAAAACTGTCCTAACCTCAGAAAGGAAAGATATCTAGGTCCAGGAAGAATAATGAACATCAAGCAAGAGGAATCCAAAGAGTACCACACTAAGGTACATTGTAACTAAAATGGAAAAACATAAAGATAAAGGGAGATCCAACCAGTCCATCCTAAAGGAAATCAGTCCTGGGTGTTCATTGGAAGGACTGATGTTGAAGCTGAAACTCCAATATTTTGGCCACCTGATGTGAAGAGCTGACTCATTTGAAAAGATCTTGATGTTGGGAAAGATTGAAGGCAGGAGGAGAAAGGGACGACAGAGGATGAGATGGTTAGATGGGATCACTGACTCAGTGGATATGAGTTTGGGTAAACTCCAGGAGTTGGTGATCGACAGGGAAGACTGGAGTTCTGTGGTTCATTGGATTGCAGAGTCGGACATGACTGAACAACTGAACTGAACTGAACTGAAAGATAAAGGGAGATTATTTAAAAGAGCAAGGAAAAAGCAACAAGGTATATGCAACGAAATTCCCATAAGATTCACAGATGACTTTTCAGTCAACATTGCAAGCCAGAAAGGAGTGGCATGATATTATCTATGTGATCAAAGAAAAGAACTTACAACCAGGAATGCTCCAACTGACAAACTTATATTTGAAAGAAGGATTAAAAGTTTTACAGAAAAGAAAAGCTAGCAGAGTTTAGACTTCACAAGAAATGTAGGAACTTATCTAAGTGAAAAAGAAAAGGGTACAACTGAAAATATAAAAGTTATAAAAGGAAAAATATCACTGGTAAAGGCAAATATATAGTAAGGGTAGGAGATCAACCACTTATAAACCTAGAAAGAAGGTTAAAGGCTAAAGGAGTAAAATCATCTATATCCACAATGAGTAATTAAGAGGTGCACAAAACAAAAAATATGCAAAATATCATGTCAAAACATTAAACAAAAGGGGAGAAAATATACAGAATTGTTAAAATGCAATAAGTTAAGTTTAAACTTAAAAGATCAGCAACTTTAAATAAACAGAAAGATTTATCACTATAAAGATAAATAGACCCATAAATAGAGCCTCTATCTATGAGGTTATAGACAAACCTCATAGTGACCACAAATCAAAAATCTAAAGCAGATATATACAAGAAATAACACTAAAGATAGTCATTAAACCACAAGGAAAAAGAGCAAGAGGAAAAAAAAAGAAAAGAAGAAGAACTATAAAAACAACCAGAAAACTATTGACAAAATGGCAAGTACAAACCAACCAATTGTTACTTTAAATACAAATAGAATAACGTTAAATCAAAAGATATACACTGGCTGAATGGACACAAAACAAGATACATATGCTGTCTACAATATACTCAGTTCAGATCTACATCCACAGATTGAATGTGAGGAGATGTAAAAAAGTATCAAATGAAAACATAAATGAAAAGAAAATCAGGATGATAATACTTAGGCAAAATAGACTTTACAACCAAGACTGTAACAAGAGAGAAAGAGCAATACATAATTATAAAAGGATCAATTCAATGATATACACAAATAGCAAATATATATGCACACAAAATGAGAATACCTTGATACAAAAAAAGAAATATTAAAAGACTTAAATGAAGAAGTGGACAATACCACAGCAATAGTAGATGGCTTTAACACCTCCATTTACATCAGTGGACAGATAACCCAGAGAGAAAAAAATCAATGGGAAAACCCTCTCCTTTAACTTATTGAACCAAATAACAGTTCAATTAAGACCTACAAGACCTTCTAGTACTAATACCCAAAAAAGATGTCCTTTTCATTATAGGGGACTGGAATGCAAAAGTAGGAAGTCAAGAAACACCTGGAGTAACAGGCCAATTTGGCCTTGGAGTATGGAATGAAGCAGGGCGAAGGCAAATAAAGTTCTGCCAAGAGAATATACTGATCATAGCAAGCACTCTCTGACAAAAACACAAGAGAAGACTCTACACATGGACATCACCAGATGGTTGACACCAAAATCAGATTGATTACATTCTTTGCAGCCAAAGATGGAGAAGCTCTATACAGTCAGCAACAAGACTGGGAGCTGACTGTCACTCGGATCATGAACACCATATTGCTAAATACAGACTGAAATTGAAGAAAGTGGAGAAAACCACTAGACCACTCAGGTATGAACTACATCAAACCCCTTATGAGTATACAGTGGAAGTGGGAAGTAGATTTAAGGGACTAGATCTGATAGAGTGCCTGATGAACTATGAATGGAGGTTCACGACATTGTACAGGAGACAGAAATCAAGAACATCCCCAAGAAAAAGAAATGACAAAAGGCAAAATGGCTGTCTGAGGAGGCCTTACAAATAGCTGTGAAAAGAAGGGAAGTGAAAAGCAAAGGGGAAAAGGAAAGACATAAGCATCTGAATGCAGACTTCTAAAGAATACCAAGGAGAGATAAAAAGGGCTTCCTCAGCCATCAATGAAAAGAAATAGAGGAAAACAACAGAATGGGAAAGACTAGGGATCTGTTCAAGAAAATTAGAGATACCAAGGGAACAGTTCATGCAAAGATGGGCTCAATAAAGGACAAAAATGGTAAGGATCTAACTGAAGCAGAAGATATTAAGAAAGGTGGCAAGAATACACAGAAGAACTGTAAAAAAAAAATCTTCACGACCCAGATAATCACAATGGTGTCATCACTCACTTAGAGCCAGACATCCTGGAATGTGAAGTCAAGTGGGCCTTAGAAAGCATCACTACGAACAAAGCTAGCAGAGGTGATGGAATTCCAGTTGAGCTATTTCAAATCTTAAAAGATGATGCTGTGAAAGTGCTGCACTCAATATGAGAACAAATTTGGAAAACTCAACAGTGACCACAGGACTGGAAAAGATCAGTTTTCATTCCAATCCCAAAGAAAGACAATGCCAAAGAATGTTCACACTACCACACAATTGCACTCATCTGACACACTAGTCAAGTAATGCTCAAAATTCTCCAAGCCAGGCTTCAGGATTCCGTGAACCATGAACTTCCAGATATTCAATTGATTTTAGAAAAGGCAGAGGAACCAGAGATTAAATTGCCAACATCTGCTGGATCATCAAAAAAGCAACAGAGTTCCAGAAAAATATCTATATCTGCGGTGTTTACTATGCCAAAGACTTTGACTGTGTGGTTCACAAAAAAACTGTGCAAAATTCTGAAACAGATGGGAAAACCAGACTACCTGACGTGCCTCTTGAGAAACCTGTATGCAGGTCAGGAAGCAACAGTTAGAACTGGACATGGAACAACAGACTGGTTCCAAATAGGAAAAGGAGTATGTCAAGGCTGTATATTGTCACCCTACTTATTTAACTTCTATGCACAGTACATCATGAGAAACGCTGGGCTGGAAGAAACACAAGCTGGAATCAGGATTGCCAGGAGAAATATCAATAACCTCAGATATGCAGATGACACCACCCTTATGGCAGAAAGTGAAGAACTAAAGAGCCTCTTGAGGAAAGTGAAAGAGGGGAGTGAAAAAGTTGGCTTAAAGCTTAACATTCAGAAAACGAAGATCATGGCATCTGGTCCCATCACTTCATGGGAAATAGATGGGGAAACAGTGTCAGACTTTATTTTTGGGGTCTCCAAAATCACTGCAGATGGTGACTGCAGCCATGAAATTAAAAGATGTTTACTCCTTGGCAGGTAAGTTATGACCACATAGACAGCATATTTAAAAGCAGAGACATTACTTTGCCAGCAAAGGTCCGTCTAGTCAAGGCTATTGTTTTCCCAGTGGTCATGCATGGATGTGAGAGTTACACTATAATGAAAGCTGAGCACCGAAGAAGTGAATCTTTTGAACTGTGGTGTTGGAAAAAACTCTTGAGAGTCCCTTGGACTGCAAGGAGATCCAACCAGTCCATCCTAAGGGAGATCAGTCCTGGGTGTTCATTGGAAGCACTGATGTTGAAGCTGAAACTCCAATACTTTGGCCACCTGATGCGAAGAGCTGACTCATTTTAAAAACCCTGATGCTGGGAAAGATTGAGGGCAGGAGAAGGGGATGCCAGAGGATGAGATGATTGGATGGCATCATTGAATCGATGGACATGGTTTTGGGTAAAATCTGGGAGTTGTGATGCACAGGGAGGCCTGGGGTGCTGTAATTCATGGGGTCGCAAAGAATCAGACATGACTGAGCAACTGAACTGAACTGAACTGGACTTAATAAATCTTTTTAGGTTTTATTCAAAAGCAACACAATACACATTCAAGTGCTCATATAAAGTCCTCTAGGAGAGATCCTGAATTTAACCAAAATACAAGTCTTCATAAGTGTAAGAAGATTAAAATTATTAATATATGAAGCATCTTCCCAAACACAATGCAATGAAAATAGAAACCAACAAAGAAAAATCTGTAAACACACACGTACACACACACACACACACACACACACACACACACACACAAATGCATGAGAGTTAAACATTACACTGCTAAACAACCAATGGATCACTAAAGAAATTAGGACTGGAATGAAAAACAAAAACAAAAAACCTGGAGACAATTGCAAACAAAAACTCAAATTCCAAAATCTATCTGATGCAATAAAAGCACTTCTAAAAGAAAACTTTATAGCAATAAAAGTTTACCTTAAGAAACTAGAAAAGTCCAAAATAAACCACCTAAAGTTAAACCTAAAGGAACCACAAAAACAAGAAAACCCAAAAAGTTAGCACAAGGAAGTAAATAAAGATCAGAATATAAATAAATAAAATATGAACTAAAAATATCAATGAAACTAAGAGCTGGTTCTTTGAAAAGATAAATGAAATGATAAACCTTTACTCAGATTCATCAAGAAAAAAAGAAAATTTAAATTAACAAAATAAAAAAGGTTTAAATTAATAAAGTCATAAATAAAAGATGTTATAATTTAATTCATAGACACACAATCATTTAAGCTTACTATCAATAATTATATACCAAGAAAATGGACAAGTCATACTTCAGCATAATAAAGCACGTATACTGAAAAGGTCACAGCTAACATTATACACAACAGAGAAAAGCTGAAATCAATTCTTCTAAAATCAGGAACAAGGCAAGACTGGCCACTCCATCCACTTTTATTTAACATAGTATTAGAAATCTTAGCCGTTGCAATCAGACAAGAAGATATAAAAAAGAATCCAAATTGGAAAGAAGGAAAAAAAGTCACCATTTGCAGATGACAGGAAAATCATAGAAAATCCAAAAAATGTCAACCAAAAAATTCCTTGAAATTTTCAATTAAGTTTGTAAAGTTTCAGTTGATAAAATAATATGTAGGAGTCTGTTATATTTATATACACTAAATACAAAATGTAAGAAGAAAAAAATAATAAAATAGCCCTATTTGTACTTCTATTGGAAATAATAAAATATAAAGAGTAAATGTAAGTAAGGAGGCAAAGAACCTGTATTCAGAAGAGTGGAAGCTTTGTGCTCTCTGATTTTGCACTATACTACAAATCTGAAGCAAACTAAACAATATGGTAATTTGGCACAGAGGCAACTACCTCAATGTAATAAAGGCCATATATGAAAAACCCACAGGCTTCTCTAGTGTCTCAGATGGTAAAGAGTCCACCTACACATGCTGGAGATCCAGACTCTATCCCTGGATTGGGAAGATCCCCTGGGGAAGGAAATGACAGTCTACTCTAATATTCTTGCTTAGAAAATACCATGGAAGGAAGAGCCAGGTAGGCTACAGTACATGGAGTTGCATAGAGTCAGACATAACTGAGTGACTAACACACATACACATATGTGACAAACCCACAGCTGATATACTCAATGGAGAAAAGCTGAAAGCATTTCCTCTAAGATAAGGAAGAAGGCAAGGATGTCCACTCTCATCACTTTTATTCAACATAGTTGTGGAAGTACTAGCCATGGCAATCAGAGAAGATGAAAAAAGAAAAGGAATCCAAATTGGAAAACAGAAATCAAATTATAACTGTTTGCAGATGACATACTATATATAGAACTTCCTAAAGACACTGTCAGAAAACTACTCGAGCTCATTAAAGTTGCATGATACAAAATCAATGCACATAACTCTGTTACACTTCTATCCACTGACAATGAAAGATCAGAAAGATAAAGTAACAATAGCATTTACTATTTCATCAAAAAATAAGATACATTTATTGACTATGACAAGCCTTTGACTGTGTGGATCACAATAAACTGTGGAAAATTCTGAAAGAGATGGGAATACCAGACCACCTGACCTGCCTCTGAAGAAACCTGTATGCAGGTCAGGAAGCAACAGTTAGAACTGGACATGGAACAACAGACTGGTTCCAAATAGGAAAAGGAGTACGTCAAGGCTGTATATTGTCACTCTGCTTATTTACTTTATATGCAGAGTACATCATGAGAAATGCTGGGCTGGAAGAAACACAAGCTGGAATCAAGATTGCCAGGAGAAATATCAATAACCTCAGATATGCAGATGACACCACCCTTATGGCAGAAAGTGAAGAGGAACTAAAAAGCCTCTTGATGAAAGTGAAAGTAGAGAGTGAAAAAGTTGGCTTAAAGTTCAACATTCAGAAAATGAAGATCATGGTATCCGGTCCCATCACTTCATGGGAAATAGATGGGGAAACAGTGGAAACAGTGTCAGACTTTATTTTGGGGGGCTTCAAAATCACTGCAGATGGAGACTGCAGCCATGAAATTAAAAGACACTTACTCCTTGGAAGAAAGTTATGACCAACGTAGGTAGCATATTCAAAAGCAGAGACATTACTTTGCCGACTAAGGTCCATCTAGTCAAGGCTATGGTTTTTCCAGTAGTCATGTATGGATGTGAGAGCTGGACTGTGAAGAATGCTGAGCACCAAAGAATTGATGCTTTTGAACTGTGGTGTTGGAGAAGACTCTTGAGAGTCCCTTGGACTGCAAGGAGATCCAACCAGTCCATTCTGAAAGAGATCAGCCCTGGGATTTCTTTGGAAGGAATGATGCTAAAGCTGAAGCTCCAGTACTTTGGCCACCTCATGTGAAGAGTTGACTCATTGGAAAAAACTCTGATGCTGGGAGGGATTGGGGGCAGGAGGAGAAGGGGACGACAGGGGATGAGATGGCTGGATGGCATCACTGACTCGAAGGACGTGAGTTTGAGTGAACTCCGGGAGTTGGTGATGGACAGGGAGGCCTGGTGTGCTGCGATTCATTGGGTCGCAAAGAGTCAGACACGACTGAGCGACTGAACTGAACTGAATTGAAAGAGGCAAAAGACCTGTACTGTGAAAGCTATAAGATGTTGATGAAAGAAATCAAAGAAGACACAAAAAATGGAAAGATAGACTATGTTTTTGAATTAAGGAATCAATATTGTTAAAATGAATTTATTACCCAAGGCAAGCTACAGGTTCAATGCAAGAATGAACAAGTTTTCCATGGCATATTTCACAACACTAGAACTTCAAAACAAACAAACAAACAAACAAACAAACAAAAAACTCTTGTATGGAAACTCAAAGGACCTGAAATAGCCAAAGCAATCTTGAAAAAGAAAAGTGGAGCTGGAAGAATCAGGCTCCTTGATTTCAGACATATGACAAAGCTACAATAATCAAAATAGTATGGGGCTGGCAATAAACGAGCTTATAGATCAATGGAACAGGATAGAAAATCCAGAAACAAACCCAAGCATATACGGTCAATTAATTTACAACAAAGGAGGCAAGAATATGCAATGCAGAAGAGACAATTTCTTCAATTAGTGTGGTGCTGGGAAAACTGCACAGTTATGTTTGAAAGAATGAAGTTAGATCATTCTCTATTGCCATAAAATAAACAAAAATAAACTCAAAATGGAATAAAGACCTGATTTTAAAACTGGGTACTATAAAATCCATAGAGGGAAACATAGGAAAAACAATTTTTGACATAAATCTCCATAATATCTTTTGAATCCATGTCCTAGAGTAATGGAAATGAAAACAAAAATTAAAAAATGAGATATAATTCAACTTAAAATCTATTGGACAGAAAAGAAAGCCATAAACAAAATGAAAAGACTTCTTACAGAATGGGAGAAAATATTTGCAAATGATGTGACTGACAAAGGATTAATCTCCAAAATATACAAATAGCTCATATAGCTCAATATCACACAGAAAAACAATCCTATCAAAAAAATGTGAAGATGACCTAAAAAGACATTATTCCAGAGAAATCTTACAGATGACCAAATGCGCATGAAAAGATGTTCAACGTCACTAATTATTATAGAAGTGCAAGACAAAATTTAAAGGGTGTATCACCTTACACTGGTCAGAAAGTCATCATTAAAAGGTCAACAAATGATAAATGCTGGAGAGGGTGTGGAGGAAAGGAAACCCTCCTACTCTGTTGATGGAAATGTATATTACTGCAGTCACTATGGAAAACAGTATGGAATTCCTCAGAAAACCATATATAGAAATGCCACACGATCCAGCAAAACCAATCCTGGGAATATATCTGAATACCATAATTGTTAAAGATACATGCATTTCAAAGATCATAACAGCACTGCTTACAATAGCCAAGACATGGAAGCAACTTAAATGCCTATTGATAGATAAATGCATGAAGAAGATGGAGTCATTTGCATCCCCAACATCTTTATACATATATATGGCATCTTTATATTTATATATATGATGTGTATACACCAGAGAAGGCAAAGGCACCCCACTCCAGTATTCTTGCCTGGAAAATCCCATGGATGGAGGAGGGTGGTAGGCTGCAGTCCATGGGGTCACGAAGAGTCAGACATGACTGAGTGACTTCACTTTCACTTTTCACTTTCATGCATTGGAGAAGGAAATGGCAACCCACTCCAGTGTTCTTGCCTGGAGAATCCCAGGGATGGTGGAGCCTGGTGGGCTGCCGTCTATGTGGTCTCACAGAGTCGGACATGATTGAAGTGACATAGCAGCAGCAGCAGCAGACACACACACACACACACACACACACACATATGAAGATGGGGTTATTTGCATCCACAACATCTTTATACACATACATGGCATCTTTATATTATATATATATATGTATACACACACACACACACATATATATATAGCATCTTATAGTTGTTATTGTTGTTCAGTCACTAAGTTATGTCTGATTCAGTAGGGCCATGAACTGCAGCAACCATACTTCCCTGTCCTTCACTATCTTCCTGAACTTGATCAAACTCATGTCCATCGAATCAGTGATGCCATCCAGCAATTTCATCCTCTGTTGCCACCTTCTCTTCTTGCCCTCAATCTTTCCCAGCATCAGGGTCTTTTCCAATAGTTGGTTCTTCAGATCAGGTGGCCAAAGGATTAAAACTTCAGCTTCAGTCTCAGTCCTTCCAATGAATATTCAGGATTGATTTCCTTTAGGATTGACTGGTTTGATCCACTGCTGTCCAAGGGACACTCAAGAGTCTTCTATAGCATCACATTTCAGAAGCATCCATTCTTCAGCACTCAGCCTTCTTTATGATCCAACACTCACATCCATATATGACAACTGAAAAAAAACATAGCTTTGCCTATATAGATCTTCATCAGCAGTGATGCCTCTGCTTTTTGATATGCTGTCTAGGTTTCTTATAGCTCTTCTTCCAAGGAGCAAGCACCTTTTAATTTCATGGCTGCAGTCACCATCTGCAGTGATTTGGGAGCCCCCATAAATAAAGTCTCTCGTTTCCATTTTTCCCCATCTATTTTCCATGAAGCGATGGGACCAAATGCCATGATCTTCATTTTTTTGAATGTTACATTTTAAGCCAGCATTTTCACTCTTCTCTTTCACTTTTATCAAGAGGCTCTTTCATTCCTCTTCACTCTCTACCTTAATGGTGATGTCATCTTGAGAAGGTATCAGGCAGGAAGCCTGTTTCCTCCCCAAACAGAGGAAATAGGCTGCTAATGTTGGACGTCTTTTATCTCTGTTAAGCAGCAGGAAGAAACAAACTACAACTGTCAGATTTTTTTCCCTTCTCTATACATAAATTAAAAGGAGGTTTCTTTTAAAATTCTATGTTAGAGCACCTTGTCCCACCTGAACTTAACTTTTCTCAAACCTTGAGCTAGCCAATGCATTTTTTCTTATGGAAATGTTCTTGTTAAGCTCTGTTAATAAACTATGTACTTACCTTAGACTCTATCTTCAAGTCAGTTCCATTCTGCCTAAGACTCAGAACATACTTGACAAACCAGTATATTTTGCTCATGCAAATGTTCTCTTAAGCTTTTTTAATGAGACTATATATTTGCTTGGAAACCTGCCTTTCTTCAAGATTTATGTCAAACTTTTTGTGGCCCAGGATGACTCATCTGGTGCCAATGGTATCTCAAAATGCATGTTGTGGGTGAGAGGCTTGGTGCCAGTCTCTGAGTTTTGAGACATTCCCTTTCTCTAATTAGCAGCCTGCTAGTAGGTATATAACGTCTTGCTTAAGACTAGTGGGGGGGGGGGGGATGGGGGGGGCGACATTCTTTCTTCCCCCTTCTGCTGTCTATGTTGGTACCTTTCTCTATCTCTTTTATACTTTAATAAAATTTTATTACACAAAAGCTCTGAGCGATCAAGCCACATCACTGGCCCTGGATTGAATTATTCTCCTCTGGAGGCCAAGAATCCCAGTGTCTTTCATTACTCAGCAACAACCTTTCAATCTGCAAATCTGAGATTATTGATATTTTCCCCAGCAATCTTGATTCTAGCTTGTGCTTCATCCAGCTCAGCATTTCACATGATGTATTTACTCTGCATATACATTAAATGAGCTGGGTGACAACATACAGTCCTGACGTACTCCTTGCCCAATTTTGAACCAATCTGTTGTTCTATGTCCAGTTCTAACTGTTGCTTCTTGTCCTGCATACAAGTTACTCAGGAGGCAGGTAAGGCGGTCTGCCATTCCCATCTCATTAAGAATATTCTACAGTTTGTTGTGATCCACAAAGCCAAAGGCTTTATCATAATCAATGAAGAAGAAGTAGATATTTTGTGGGGGGATTCCCTTTCTTTTTTATGATCCAATGTATACTGGCAATTTGATCTCTGGTTTCTCTGCCTTTTCTAAATTCAACTTTATATATATATATATATAAAAAGTTATATATATATATATATATAATGTTATATATATATATATATAAAGTTATATATATATATAAAGTTCTCAGTTCATGTACTTCAGAAACCTAGCTTGAAGGATTTTGAGCATAATCTTGCTAGCATGTGAAATGAATGCAATTGTACAGTAATTTGAACATTCCTTGGCATTGCCTTTTTTGGTATTACTGAGCCATAAAACAATGAAATAATGCCATCTGCAGTGACATGAATGGAGATAAAATATCATATGAAATTCAAATATATGATCTCATATATGTTTGGAATCTAAAAAAATACAAAATAAATGAACTTATTTAGAAAACATAAATAAGCTCATAGACATACAAAACAAATTTATGGTTATCAATACTTTGGCCACGTCATGCAAACAGCCAACTCATTCGAAAAAACCCTGATGCTGGGAAAGATTAAAAGCAAGAGGAGAAGGGGATGACAGGATGAGATGGTTGTATGGCTTCACTGACTCAATGGACATGAGTTTAAGCAAGTTCTGGGACATGGTGAAGGACATAGAAGCCTGGCATGCTTCAGTACATGGGGTCACAAAGAGTTGGACGTGACTGAGCAACTGAACAGCAGCATAGTTAGAAAAGGAGGTGAGAGAGAAATTAGGAGTTTAGAATGAAAATAGGTACACTACCAAACATAAAATATATAGTAAATATATAGTAGGTAGATAGACAAAGAGATAAAATAGACAACAAATAAGGGCCTACTGTATGTCACAGGAAACTACACAAAATACCTTGCAATAATCTACAATGGAAGAGAATGAAAAAATTAATATATAATACATATATGTACAACTGAATCATTTTCTGTACTCTTGAAACTAATGCAACATTGTAAATCAATTATATTTCAACTAAAAAATATAAAATAAAAACTGTATGCTAATGAACCAACAGCAGACATATAGATTAATGGAACAGAAGATAGTGCCCAGAAATGAACTTTCACTTAAATAGTTATGGAAGGTTTCCCATTTGGCTCAGAGTTTAAAAACCCACCTGCCAATGCAGGAGATACAATTTCAATTCCTGGGCTGGGATGACCCCTGGGGAAGGAGTTGGCAACCTACTCCAGTATTCTTGCCTGGGAAATCCCATTAATAGAGGAGACTGATAGGCTAAGTTCATGAGGTTAGCAAAGAGTCAGACACGACTTTATGATGAAACAGCAACAACAAATCTATGATAAAGCAACAGGAATAGACAATATGGAAATGAGAATCTCTTTAGTAATTTGTGTTGGAAATCTGAGCAACTTCACACACACAAAAATTAAACTTTCTCATATCATATGCAAAAATGAACTCAAAATGGAGCAAAAATTTAATTGTAAGAACCAAAACCATAAAACTTCTAGAAGAAAACATAGACAGTACATTCTTTGAAATGGTTGTAGCAACATCGTTTGGACTATCTCTTGCCATGCAATGGAAACAAAAGGGAAAATCAGCAAATTGGATTGCATCAAAATAAACAGCTATTAACAAACAGAAAAGGCTAAGCACTGAATGGTAGAAAATATTTGCAATGTCTAATAATCAGTTAATGTCTAAAGTAGACTAAGAGCTCATTCAACTGAACATCAAAAAAAATTGATTAAAAAATGTGTAGAGGATACAAATAGACATTTTTCATAAAAAGTGATACTGACAACCAAAAGACACATTAAAAAATGCTTAACATGGTGATCATCAGGGAAACGAAAATAAAAATCACAATGAGATAGCACCTCATGCATATGAAAATAACAAATAACAGGAATTGGCAATAATGTGGAAAAAAAGGGAAGCACTGTGTACTGTCAGTAGGAATGTACATTGATGCAGCCACTATGGAAAAGAGTATCGAGATTCCTCAAAAAATTATATATATATAAATTTATAAATATAAAATTTATATATATATAAATGATCCAGAAATTCTACTCCTGGGTTTTTATCCAAATAAAACTCTAATTCAAAAATATATGTGTGCCCTCATTTTCATAGCAGCATTATTTTTTTTTAATTTTTATTTTACTTTACAATACTGTATTGGTTTTGCCATACATTGACATGAATGCACCACGGGTTTACATGCGTTCCCAAACATGAACCCCCCTCCCACCTCCCTCCCCATAACATCTCTCTGGGTCATCATCGTGCACCAGCCCCAAGCATGCTGTATCTTGCGTCGGACATAGACTGGCGATTCGATTCTTACATGATAGTATACATGTTACAATGCCATTCTCCCAAATCATCCCACCCTCTCCCTCTCCCTCTGAGTCCAAAAGTCCGTTATGCACATCTGTGTCTTTTTTGCTGTCTTGCATACAGGGTCGTCATTGCCATCTTTCTAAATTCCATATATATGTGTTAGTATACTGTATTGGTGTTTTTCTTTCTGGCTTACTTCACTCTGTATAATCGGCTCCAGTTTCATCCATCTCATCAGAACTGATTCAAATGTATTCTTTTTAATGGCTGAGTAATACTCCATTGTGTATATGTACCACAGCTTTCTTATCCATTCATCTGCTGATGGACATCTAGGTTGTTTCCATGTCCTGGCTATTATAAACAGTACTGCGATGAACATTGGGGTAAATGTGTCTCTTTTAATTCTGGTTTCCTGGGTGTGTATGCCCAGCAGTGGGATTGCTGGGTCATTACTGTACCCAGCAAGGATCTCATTCAAATACGAAGGAGAAATCAAAAGCTTTACAGACAAGCAAAAGCTGAGAGAATTCAGCACCACCAAACCAGCTCTCCAACAAATTCTAAAGGATATTCTCTAGACAGGAAACACAAAAAGGGTGTATAAACCCAAACCCAAAACAATAAAGTAAATGGTAACAAGATCATACTTATCAATAATTACCTTAAACGTAAATGGGTTGAATGCCCCAACCAAAAGACAAAGACTGGCCGAATGGATACAAAAACAAGACCCCTCTATATGCTGCTTACAAGAGACCCACCTCAAAACAAGGGACACATACAGACTGAAAGTGAAGGGCTGGAAAAAGATATTCCACGCAAATAGAGACCAAAAGAAAGCAGGAGTGGCAATACTCATATCCGATAAAATAGACTTTAAAACAAAGGCTGTGAAAAGAGACAAAGAAGGCCACGACATAATGATCAAAGGATCAATCCAAGAAGAAGATATAACAATTATAAATATATATGCACCCAATATAGGAGCACCGCAATATGTAAGACAAATGCTAACATGTATGAAAGGGGAAATCAACAATAACACAAAAATAGTGGGAGACTTTAATACCCCACTCACACCTATGGACAGATCAACTAAACAGAAAATCAACAAAGAAACGCAAACTTTAAATGATACATTAGACCAGTTAGACCTAATTGATATCTATAGGACATTTCACCCCAAAACAATGAATTTCACCTTTTTCTCAAGTGCTCATGGAACATTCTCCAGGATAGATCACATCGTGGGCCATAAATCTAAACTTGATAAATTCAAAAAAATCGAAATCATTCCAAGCATCTTTTCTGACCATAATGCATTAAGATTAGATCTCAATTACAGGAGAAAAACTATTAAAAATTCCAACATATGGAGGCTGAACAACACACTTCTGAATAAGCAACAAATCACAGAAGAAATCAAAAAAGAAGTCAAAATATGCATAGAAACTAATGAAAATGAAAACACAACAACCCAAAACCTGTGGGACACTATAAAAGCAGTGCTAAGAGGAAAGTTCATAGCAATACAGGCATACCTCAAGAAACAAGAAAAAAGTCAAATAAATAACCTAACTCTACACCTAAAGCAACTAGAAAAGGAAGAATTGGAGAACCCCAGAGTTAGTAGAAGGAAAGAAATCTTAAAAATTAGGGCAGAAATAAATGCAAAAGAAATAAAAGAGACCATAGCAAAAATCAACAAAGCCAAAAGCTGGTTCTTTGAAAGGATAAATAAAATTGACAAACCATTAGCCAGACTCATCAAGAAGCAAAGAGAGAAAAATCAAATCCATAAAATTAGAAATGAAAATGGAGAGATCACAACAGACAACACAGAAATACAAAGGATCATAAGAGACTACTATCAGCAGTTATATGCCAATAAAATGGACAACGTGGAAGAAATGGACAAATTCTTAGAAAAGTACAATTTTCCAAAACTGAACCAGGAAGAAATAGAAAATCTTATCACAAGCACGGAAATTGAAACTGTAATCAGAAATCTTCCAGCAAACCAAAGCCCAGGTCCAGACGGCTTCACAGCTGAATTCTACCAAAAATTTTGAGAATAGCAGCATTATTGACAACAGCTTGGATATAGGAAAAGCCCAAGTATATCCATCAATAAATGAATAGATAAAGAAGATAAGGTATCCATACACAATGGTATATTACTCAGCAAGAAAAAAATAAAGAATTAAATATTGCCAAATGTGACAACCTGGATGAACCCAGAGGGTATCATGCCAAGTGAAATGTCAGGCATAAAAGACATATACTGTATGATTTCTCTTATATATGGAATATAACAAACAAAACAAATGAATAAATGTTATTAAATAGAAAGTTACAGATATAGAAAAAAAGTAGATGGTTGCCAGAACAGAGGGGTTGTTAGAGGGAAAAATGATTGGTAAGGAGATTAAGAGATTCACACACAAAATAAATAAGTCACAAGTATGCAGTTTACAGTGTGCAAAATGTAATCAATAATTATGTAATATCTTTGTATGGTGACATAACATAGTTAGAATTTTCGTGGTGATAATTTTGAAATGCATAGAAATGTCAAATCGCTATGTTGTGTATAAGGAATTTTGGTTACCAAAGGCTGATGGTGAGAGAAATTTAAATTGTTTGAAGATATTCAAAATGTACAAACTTCTAGTTGTAATTACGTACTAGGGAAGTCATGTACTTTAATAAATACAATCAACACATATACTGTCTTATATATGCAGTCTGTTAAGAATAAATCTTGAGTTTTCCCACAATTTTAATTTTTCTCTATTTTAAAAAATCGTTAGATATTTTCTGTGATAACTTCAAGATATAAGTCAAACTATGATGCACATCTTAAACTTATACAGTGCTCTATGTCAATTATATCTAAATGAACTGGAAGAAACAATAAAATTAATTGTATTTCAAAACTGTAAGATCCAAGAATATCCAAAATGTTCTTTAAGAAAAAAGAAAAAAGAAAGGAGAACAATACTGAATGGCAACAATTGGTATATTTAATATAGTATGGTATTAGTACAAAGCTAGATTAGAACCCAGAAACCATAATAGGGATGCACACATATAGATATTATATATGACAAAGATGTCATTCTTGAGCAGTCATTGAAGGTCAATCTTTTTTTTTTTTTTTTAATTTTATTTCACAGACTTGTTCCAAATAGGAAAAGGAGTACGTCAAGGCTGTATATTGTCACTCTGCTTATTTACTTTATATGCAGAGTACATCATGAGAAACACTGGGCTGGAAGAAGCACAAGCTGGAATCAAGATTGCCGGGAGAAATATCAATAACCTCAGATATGCAGATGACACCACCCTTATGGCAGAAAGCGAAGAGGAACTAAAAAGCCTCTTGATGAAAGAGAAAGTGGAGAGTGAAAAAGTTGGCCTAAAGCTCAACATTCAGAAAACGAAGATCATGGCATCTGGTCCCATCACTTCATGGGAAATAGATGGGGAAACAGTGGAAACAGTGTCAGATTTTATTTTGGGGGGCTCCAAAATCACTGCAGATGGTGACTGCAGCCATGAAATTAAAAGACGGTTACTCCTTGGAAGAAAAGTTATGACCAACCTAGATAGCATATTCAAAAGCAGAGAGATTACTTTGCCAACAAAGGTCCATCTAGTCAAGGCTATGATTTTTCCAGTGGTCATGTACGGATGTGAGAATTGGACTGTGAAGAAAGCTGAGTGCAGAAGAATTGATGCTTTTGAACTGAGGTGTTGGAGAAGACTCTTGAGAGTCCATTGGACTTCAAGGAGATCCAACAAGTCTATTCTAAGGAGATCACTCCTGGGTGTTCTTTGCAAGGAATGATACTAAGGCTGAAACTCCAGTACTCTGACCACCTCATGTGAAGATTTGACTCATTGGAAAAGACTCTGATGCTGGGAGGGATTGGGGGCAGGAGGAGAAGGGGACGACAGAGGATGAGATGGCTGGATGGCATCACCGATTCGATGGACATGAGTTTGAGTGAACTCCGGGTGATGGTGATGTACAGGGAGGCCTGGTGTGCTGCGATTCATGGGTCGAAAAGATTCGGACATGACTGAATGACTGAACTGAACTGGACTGAACTGAAGTATAGTTAATTAACAATGTGATTAGTTTTTGGGTGGACAGAGAAGAGATTCAGTTGTACATAACTTGTATCTATTCTTTTGCAGATTATTTTCCCCTTTGGATTTTACAGAATATTCAGCAGAGTTCCCTCTGCTATCAGTATGTCTTTGTTGGTTATCTATTTTAAATATATAGCAGAGTGTACATGTCAGTCCTAATTTTTCTGGGTTAATTTGCTATCGATGCAGAAAACATGTTTTCCAATATTTCACACTACAGAGAATAATCAATGCTAGGTGCATTGCAGATCCAAATGACAATGGTAAATAAGTCAGTTTTTTAGAAGATAATTTTTAAAAATCCTCAGTATTTCAAGGATAAATTTGACAACATTAATACCAAGAACTTGCAAGACAAAATAAAAATAAAAATGAAAGCTGATTGCTAAATATATTTGCTATATATTTAATGAAGAACTTAACAAAAGAAAATTTCCATACAGCCAATGAACAGGGAACCCATACATCCTAATTTTCCTGAAATGGTCCTGGTTTACATCTACTCATATTGTTTCCAATTATTGCCCCTTTCATTCTCAAAATATATAAATTATAATATCTTAACACTATAATAAATTATAGGGTCACTCTGATGCATTGTTTTGAATACTAGCAATACTTCCTAGCTTTGCACTCACATGTCACTGAAATGTGACTTCAATTCCTCCTTTCAATAAGAGTCATAGCCTTATTACCTATTTCTCCATTTATCCCTTTGAATTTATCTGGATTTGTAATGGCAGCTGACAATTAAAATGCAACAGAAGTCACTTCAGAGGAGTACTAGTGAAAAGTCCAAGCTAGTCCCTATGAGAATGAAATACCACATAAATAGAGAAGGCCCAGCTGACACCACAGACAAGACACTTTAGTGCTACCATCTTAGATATCCAGCCCAAGCTGAGCTACAAGATGCTGATAGCAACAGGACCAGCCCCATGATGGAACACCTGATTACTGGCTGCTGGTTACAAAGTTCTGCTCAACTTTTGAGAATTCATTCAGCTCAACCACTTTTTTTTTTTTTTTTTCTATTTAGGTTATAATTCAATGAGTTTATTTTACAAATATAGTCCTGAAATCCAAATTCAAAATTCTTATAAGATGTGGTCATTCTAGTGTAACTATTATCTTCACTATATTGGACAAATTCCTCATAAAATTCATATTAAAATTTATTTGATTTTTAAGAAGCCAACCCATTGTTTCAATTTGCAGTCACTTTAAGGCACTTAAATTTTACCTGCACTACTACATAATGAATTTTTTCTTTCCAGTTCTATGTTGAGAAGGTTTTGTTTTTAGGCCCAAGTGTAATATATCCCTGTTAAGTGTGATTTGGTTACTTTTATGATTTAAGCATTATTTTAACCTCTGAAGGTACATTTAAATTTTCCTTCATAGTCAAAAATCGAGGGAGAGGACTAGATGGAGGAGGAGTAGGTGAGCATGGAGTATATGTCTCTCCACAGATACATTAGGAATACACCTTCAGACACAATAGATATTCCACAACACCAGCTGAGAGCAGGCAGGAGTACCTGATCATCTGAAAGAATATATAGAACCACACAAAACTCGGTAGGAAGAAGAAAATAGGGAGAAAAAGAGAAGAGTTAACAGGACTGGACCTCCCCTTAGTAGGGCGGTGGGGAACAGAGGCATGGGTCTGATCTACACATCAGGGCAATTGTTTGGGACAAAGGAGAAACATTTGAGGCTGTGAGTGAAGCAGCTGACCTGTTACAGTTCAAACAGAATAAGAATCACACAGACAATCCTTGCTGCAGCCATATATACCCCGGGCAGTAACGCAAGTCCCCTAGAAGACACAGAGGCTTGGAGCTGGAGAGCAAGGATTGAAGAGTAATCCTAGGGAGAGGTCTGCTGTTGACTGTAGGGAGGCAGCTCAACGGGACATGAGGGAGGAGACTGTGGTGGGAAATGCCGATGAAGGAAAACCAGGCAGCCATGGAGGTAAGGCTGAGTCATGGGTAGGGGGTGGAGCCATCATTGTAGCCTATCTCTGCCTACATTCCATCAATGGCAGCTGAATAATAGAGAACCTGGCCCTTTAAGCACGTGACACTGAACAACAGAGTAGGACCCAAGCCAGGGGGGCACTTTAAGCGCCTGAATAGGCAGAACAACCGAGAAGGACCAGACAAAGAAACTCTCTGTTCGCCAGCTGCCAGAGACTAGTAAAAGACTAATAGGCCCATGGCTCCTGCAGCTGAGGAAGTCAGTTGGTCAATTCAGTCACTGAGTCATGTCCAACTCTTTACAATCCCATGGACTGCAGCACTCCAGGCTTTCCTGTCCATCACCAACTCCCAGAGCTTGCTCAAATGCATGTTCTTTAAGTCAGTGATGCCATCCAACAATCTCACCTTCTGTCATCCCCTTCTGCTTTCAATCTTTCCCAGCATTAAGGTATTTTCTAATGAGTCATCTCTTCACATCAGGTGGCCAAAGGATTGGAGCTTCAGCTTCAGCATCAATCCTTCCAATGAATATTCAGGATTGATCTCACTTAGGATTGACTGGTTTGATCTCCTTGCAGTCCAAGGGATCCTGGAGAATTTTTTTTCCAAAACC
Source organism: Budorcas taxicolor (assembly GCF_023091745.1). NCBI lineage: Eukaryota > Metazoa > Chordata > Mammalia > Artiodactyla > Bovidae > Budorcas > Budorcas taxicolor. The sequence continues at coordinate 2,133,903 of NC_068924.1, read as the reverse complement.
ACAGTTCAAAGGAATCAATTCTTCATTGCTCAGTTTTCTGAGCACTGTAAGGTCCAACTGTCACATTCCTACATGACTACTGGAAAAACTGTAGATTTGACTAGAGGGACCTTGGTTGGCATAGTAATGTCTCTGCTTTTTAATTTTCTGTCTAGAGTTGCCATAGCTTTTCTTCCAAGGAGCAAGTGTCTTTTAATTTCATGACTGCAGTCACCATCTGCAGTGATTTTGGAGCCTAAAACAATGAAGTCTGTCAATGTTTCCATTATTTTCCCATCTATTTGCCATGAAGTGATGGGGCCAGATGCCATAAGCCAATTTTTTCACTCTCCTCTTTCATTTTCATCAAGAGGCTTTTTAGTTCCTCTTCACTCTCTGCCATAACAGTGATGTCATCTGCAAATCTGAGGTTATTGATAATTCTCCCGGTAACCTTGATTCTAGTCTGTTCTTCATCCAGCTCAGAATTTCACATGATGTACTCTGTACATACATTAAATAAACAGGGTGACAATATACAGTCTTGGCATACTCCTTTTCCAATTTAGAACAAGCCTGAGGCAGTCCATGGCCCTGTACAGTTAACACCATCAGGGGCCCCAGGACTCAAGCAGCTCTGTGACCTTCATACTCAATCTTCACTGGGACAGAGATGCCAAGGACAGAAAGAAGCCCCAATAATGCCATATCTCCTGTGACAATAGCTGCCAGTGCCGTTGCATAGCTGGCATTGCCAAAATCCCCGTGGTCCAAGAAACTGTGCCACCTCCATCCATGATCACCACTGGGACAGAGCTTCCAGAGGCTAGAAAAACTCCTGTGGGCCTGCAGGTGAGGTGGTTTCAGTCATGTCCAATGCTTTGCAACCTTGTTTACTGTAGCCTGCTAGCTTCTCTGTCTGTGTGTTTCTCCAGGTGGGAATACTGGAGTGGGTTGCCATGCCCTTCTAGAGCACCATATTTCCTGCTGGCCTAGCCACAGGCTCCTCTGAGTACCTGGTGCTGCCAGGGCCCCTGCAACTCAAGCAGCAGTGCTACCTTCACATCCGGTCCTCACTGCGGGAGACCCAAGTCCTTCAGAGCAGCCACAGGAGTAATTTCCTTTGGGCGACGCACATGCAGAGACAGAGATAAAACCACAATTGAAAACCAAGGGCTGTGCAGCTAAGGAAGAGGACACAAAACCTCATCACCTGCACAAGGTGCAGATTAAATCCATATAATCAACTAGGCAGATGCTGTGTCTATGGAATACATAAAAAGACAATGAAAGTTCCCAAAAAGAAAATTCACTAGTTCTGATAGTTGTGGACGTTTGAGGCAGGAGCACACAGAAGTAGGACCAGACTAGAGTCTAAGCTGCCCCTACAGTATGTTCAGAGACCAGCAGACATCCTGAGGAGGCGAGCTGGACTGTGACTCCCAGGGAGGGAAAAGACACAGATCAATAAAATTGTGTATTATTCTTATATTTTGCCTTGTTTTATAGTTGCTTCTGCATTATTCTTTTCTTCTTTTCCCCTCCATTGTTGTAGTTGTTGATTTCATTAGTACTATCAAATCATTAAGCTTTTGAGAATTTTTTTTAATGACACTCTTTATATATTTCTGCCTCTATGTTGGCCTTTTGTGTTTCTGTGTGGTTTTCCTATTTTTTCCCTGTTTTATTTTACTTTAAAAAATTTTAAAATTCATTATTTTTCTTCCTATGTTTATTCTATTGCTTGTTTTTCCTATTGTTCTTTTCCCAATGTAGTTATTCTTTAATATGTATAAATCTTCTTTATCTAGCACTATTTAACTTTGCATTTCTATTCTTTCTTTCCTTTCTTCCTTTTCTTTCTTTTCCTCACCCGTGTTTGTTTGTTTTGTTTTCATTGCTTTATCCCCCAATTACCATCTTGCTTTAGTTTTGTTTTCCAGTTTGTGCCTTAGTTAGTTTTGTTTTTAACTGGTTGATATCACTTTTTGTTTCCTTTGCTTGCTAGGTCAATCTATTGCACTTTATTTCTTTTGGATTCTTTTGGTTTTGTTTATGGGTGTATATGTATGTGCATATATTCTGTTATTTTACTTATTATTTGCCTGATTTTGTAAGTGTCATTTGTCTGGGGTACCTCTTCTGTTTCTTGTGTCTGTGTTTGTTTTAATGCCAGTTAATGCTATTAACAAAACAAAAGAACATCTTGTGGAATCTCTATTCCCAGAGCCTTTGGAGTGGAAGCACTGACTCCAAACCCTAGACTAGACTACCACAGATCTCCTAATGCTGCTGCTAAGTCACTTCAGTCGTGTCCAACTCTGTGTGACCCCATAGATGGCAGCCGACCAGGCTCCTAACACTAGGGGATATTAATTAGTGAGGGCTCCCACAAAGACAATCACCTGTATACAAGACCCAGCATGAACCAATTGCCATCAGCTCCCTGTGCAGGATGACTCATCCAAACAACAAACAAGACAAAGCACAAACTCAATCATCAGTAGACAGGATTACCAACTCATACAGCCCTGCCTATCAGAGGGAAAGAAAAAAAAAAAAAAAACTAACCACTTCCCACCACAAGGCAAGCACAGCTCATACCCTACATAAAGCTGAGGCAAACCACTGGTCCAACCTTACCCACTAACGGCAGAAACTAAGAAGAAGAAAGAATTCAACCTAAAAGCCTGGGAACAGGAGACCTCAAACACATAAAGTTAAAAAAAAAAAAAAAAAAAAAAAACAGAAAAGGCAGAGACCAAATGAAGTAACGACCTAGAAACACAAAACTCCAAATAAATGAAGAGGAAATAGGCAAACTACCCGAAAAATAATTCAGCATAATGATAATAAAGATGATCCAAAACTTAAAAAGAAAAATAAAAAATAAAGAATAGAGAAGATGCAATAATCAATTAACACATTTAACAAAGACCTAAAAGAAATAAAGAATAAACAAATACAAACAAACAAGTACAGGCAAAATCAAACAAATACAGAAAAAAACACATTTACTGAAATTAGAAATACTCTAGAAGGAATCAATAGAAGTACTGAGGCAGAAGGTTATGTAAGCAATCTGGAAAATAGAATAGTGGAAATAACTGCTGACTGGCAGAATAAAGTAAAAAGAGTATAAGAACTGAGGATAATCTCAGAGACCTCTGGGACAATATTAAATGCTCCAGCATTCGAATTATATGGCCAAGAAGAAGAGAAAAAAAAGAGGTATGAGAAAATTTTTGAAGATATTATAGTGAAATTTTCCCCAACATGGGAAAGGAAATAGTCAATCAAGTCCAAGGAGTGCAGAGTATCATACAATATAAACCCAAGGAGAAAAAATGCTAAGATATACTAATCAAACTGACAAAGACTAAACACAAAGAAATATTAAAATCAGCCAGGGAAAGCAGTAAGTAACATACAAGGGAAACCCCATAAATGTAACAGCTGATCTTTCAGCAGAAACCCTGCAGGCCAGAAGAGAATGGCAGGACTATTTAAAGTACTGAAAGGAAAAAATCTGCAACCAAGATTACTCTACCCAGAAAGGATCTCATTCAAAATTGATGGAGAAATCAAAAGCTTTAACTTTTACCTTAAACAAAAGTTAAGAGAATTTAGTACAAAAAACTCAGCTTTACATAAAAAAAAAAATGTTAAAAGGACTGATATATACAGAAAATACTAGAAAAATAAATATAAAATCAAACCACAAACAATTAAGAAGATAGCAATAGGTATATATATATATATATAAATCAATAAAAAATTTAAATGTACATGGATTAAATACTCCAACAAAAAGACACAGACTGGCTGAATGGATACAAACAAAAGACCCATATAAATGCTGCCTACAAGAGACTCACTTCAGACCTGAAGACACATGCAGACTTAAAGTGAGAGGATGGAAAAATATATTCCATGCAAATGGAAATCAAAAGAAAGCCAGAATTGCAATCCTTGTATCAGACAAAATAGACCTTAAAATAAAGATTACAAAAATAAGGAAGGACACTACGTGATTATCAAGGGATCAATCCAAGAGAAAGACATAACAGGCTTAAGTATTTATGCACCAAACATAGGAACACGTCAATATATAAGAAAAACTCTAACAGACACAAAAGGAGAAATTGACAGTAACACAATAACTGGGACTTTAACACCCCACTTATACCAATTAACAGATCATCAAAACAGAAAATTAATAAGGAAACACAAGCCTTAAATGACACATTAGGCTAGATGGATCTCGTTGATGTCTTCAGGACATTCCATCCAAAAGCAGAACACACTTTCTTCTCAAGTGCACATAGAACATTCTCCAGGATAGACCACACCTTTGGTAACAAAACAAATTTCAGTACATTTAAGAAAGTTGAAATCATATCAAGCATCTTTTCTGATCACAATGCAATGAGATTAAATAACAATTACAGGGGAAGAAAACTTTACAAGAAAAAAAAGGACACAAGCACATGTAGATTAAACAATACGTTTCTAAATAACAGGTTATTAAAGAAAGAAAAAGGGAAATTTAAAAATTCCTAGAAATAATTGACTGTGAAACACAACACCTCAAAACTTGTAGGATTCAGCAAAAGCAGTTCTAAGAGAGAAGTTTATAGTAATACAATCCTACCTCAAGAAAGGAGAAAAATATCAAATAGACAACCAACTTTTGCTCCTGAAACAAAAGGAAAAAGAACAACAACAGCAACAAAAAAAAACAAAAAATAAAGTTAACAAAAGGAAAGAAGTTATAAAGATCAGAGCAGAAGTAAATGAAAATGAAATGAAAGAAGCAATAGTAAAGATTAATAAAATTAAAAGCTGGTTCTTTGGGAAGATAAACAAAACTGGCAAACCTTTAGACAGACTCATTATGAAAAAAGAATGAAGAATCAAATCAACGAAATTAGAAATAAAAAAGAAAAGGTTACAACAGACAATGCAGAAACACATAGGATTATAAGAGACAATTATTAATAACTATATGACAATTAGGTGGATATCCTGGAAGAAATGGACAGACTCTTAGAAAAGTTCAATCTTTTGAGATTGAATCAGGAAGAAATGGAAATTATGAAAAACCCAATTATAACTTTTGAAATAAAAATTTTTATCAAAATATCCCGCCAAAAAAAGCCTAGTGCCAAATGGCTTCCCAGGTGAATGCTACCAAGCAGTTAGAGAAGAGCTAAAGCCTATACTTCCAAAACTGTTTCAATAAATTGCAGAGGAAAATTGCACTTTCAAACTCATTGTAAGAGGTCACCATCACCCTGATATCAAAACCAGACAAAAACAATACACAAAAAAAGAAAATTATAGGCCAATATCACTGATGAATATGATGAAAAATCCTCAACAAAACTCTGGCAAAGAGAATTCAACAACAGATTAAAAAGACAATACACAATGATCAAGTTGAGTTTATCCCAGGGATGCATGGATTCTTAATATAAACAAATAAATCAAAGTGATATACATATTAACAAAATGAAAGATAAAAATCATATTATAATCTCAATAGATGCAAAAAAAAGCCTTTGACAAAATTCAGCAATCACTCATGATTAAAACTCTTAAAAAAATGGGCATAGAAGAAACCTCAGTTCAGTTCAGTTCAGTTGCTCAGTCGTGTCCGACTCTTTGCAACCCCATGAATCGCAGCACGCCAGGCCTCCCTGTCCATCACCATCTCCCGGAGTTCACTCAGACTTACGTCCATCGAATCCGTGATGCCATCCAGCCATCTCATCCTGGGTCATCCCCTTCTCCTCCTGCCCCCAATCTCTCCCAGCATCAGAGTCTTTCCCAATGAGTCAACTCTTCACATGAGGTGGCCAAAGTACTGGAGCTTCAGCTTTAGCATCACTCCTTTCAAAGAAATCCCAAGGTTGATCTCCTTCAGAATAGGTTGGTTGGATCTCCTTGCAGTCCAAGGGACTCTCAAGAGTCTTCTCCAACACCACAGTTCAAATGCATCAATTCTATAGCACCCAGCCTTCTTCACAGTCCAACTCTCACAGCCATACATGACCACAGGAAAAACCATAGCCTTGACTAGGCAGACATTAGTGGGCACAGTAATGTCTCTGATTTTGAATATGCTATCTAGGTTGGTCATAACTTTTCTTCCAAGTAGTAACTGTCTTTTAATTTCATGGCTACAGTCACCATCTGCAGTGATTTTGGAGCCCAAAAAAATAAAGTCTGACACTGTTTCCACTGTTTCCCCATCTATTTCCCATGAAGTGATGGGACCAGATGCCACAATCTTCGTTTTCTGAATGTTGAGCTTTAAACCAACTTTTTCACTCTCCTCTTTTACTTTCATCAAGAGGCTTTTGAGTTCCTCTTCACTTTCTGCCATAACGGTGGTGTCATCTGCATATCTGAGGTTATTGAGATTTCTCCCAGCAATCTTGATTCCAGCTTGTGTTTCTTCCAGTCCAGCGTTTCTCATGATGTACTCTGCATAGAAGTTAAATAAGCACGGTGACAATTTACAGGCTTGACGTACTCCTTTTCCTATTTGGAACCAGTCTGTTGTTCCATGTCCAGTTCTAACTGTTGCTTCCTGACCTGCATACAGATTTCTCAAGAGGCAGGTTAGGTCGTCTGGTGTTCCCATCTCTTTCAGAATTTTCCACAGTTTATTGTGATCCACACAGTCAAAGGCTTTGGCATAGTCAATAAAGCAGAAATAGATGTTTTTCTGGAACTCTCTTGCTTTTCCATGATCCAGCAGATGTTGGCCATTTGATCTCTGGTTCCTCTGCCTTTTCTAAAACCAGCTTGAACATCAGGGAGTTCACGGTTCACATATTGCTGAAGTCTGGCTTGGAGAATTTTGAGCATTTCTTTACTAGCATGTGAGATGAGTGCAATTGTGTGGTAGTTTGAGCATTCTTTTGCATTTCCTTTCTTTAGAATTGGAATGAAAACTGACCTTTTCCAGTCCTGTGCCACTGCTGAGATTTCCAAATTTGCTGGCATATTGAGTGTAGCACTTTCACAGCATCATCTTTCAGGATTTGAAACAGCTCAACTGGAATTCCATCACCTCCACTAGCTTTGTTCATAGTGATGCTTTCTAAGGCCCACTTGACTTCACATTCCAAGATGTCTGGCTCTAGAAGAAACCTACCTCAACATAATAAAGGCCATGTATAATAAAGCCACAGCAAATATTATTCTCAATGGTGAAAACCTGAAAGCATTCCCCCTAAGATCAGGAACAAGACCAGGGTGCCCACTTTAACCACTATTATTCAACATAATTTTCATAGTCCAAGCTACAGAAATCAGAAAAGTAAAAGAAATAGAAGGAATCCAAATCAGAAATGAAGTAAAACTCTGACTGTTTGCAGGTGACATTATACTATACATAGAAAACCCTAAAGATAGTATTAGAAAATTACTAGAGTTAATCAGTGAATTTTGGGCTTCCCTGGTGGCTCAGAGGTTAAAGCGTCTACCAGGAATATGGTAGACCTGGGTTCCATTCCTGAGTCAGGAAGATCCCTGGAGAAGGAAATGGCAACCCACTCCAGTGTTCTTGCCTGGAGAATCCTATGGATGGAGGAGCCTGGTAGGCTACAGTCCGTGGGATTGCAAAGAGTTGGACATGACTGAGCGTCTTCACTTCACTTCACTTCACTTCAATCAGTGAATTTAGCAAAGTTATGGACTGCAAGGAGATCTAACAAGTCCATTCTAAAGGAGATCACTCCTGGGTGTTCTTTGGAAGGAATGATGTTAAAGCTGAAACTCCAGTAGTTTGGCCACCTCTTGCGAAGAGTTGACTCATTGGAAAAGACTCTGATGCTGGGAGGCATTAGGGGCAGGAGGAGAAGGGGACAACCCAGGATGAGATGGCTGGATGGCATCACCGACTCGATGGACGTGAGTTTGAGTGAACTCCGGGAGTTGGTGATGGACAGGGAAGCCTGGCGTGCTGCAATTCATGGGGTTGCAAAGAGTCAGACATGACTGAATGACTGAACTGAACTGAACAGGATAAAAAATCAATAACCAGAAATCATCTGCATTTCTATGTACTAACAATGAAAAATCAGAAAGAGAAATTAAAGAATCAATTCCATTCACCATTGCAACAAAAATAAAAAAAATATCTAGGAATAAACCTATCTAAGGAGAAAAAAAGAACTGTATACTGAAAACAATAAGACACTTATGAATCAATCAAAAAGGACATAAACAGATAGAGAGATATTCCATGTTTCTGGGTTAGAAGAATCAATATTGTGAAAATGACTATGCTACAAGATTCAGTACACTGATTCAATGCCTTCTCAAATTACCAATGGCATTTTTCACAGAACTAGAATAAAAAATTTCACAATTCATATGGAAACACAAAAGACCCCAAATAACCAAAGCAATCTTGAAAAAGAAGAATGGAGCTGGAGGAATCAACATTCCTGACTGCAGACTATACTACAAAGCTACAGCCATCAAGACAGTATGGTACTGGCACAAAAACTGAAGTGTAGACCAATGGAACAAGATAGAAAGCCCAGACATAAACCTACACACCCATGGATACATCATTTTTGACAAAGGAGGCAAGAATATGCCCAATACAATATAGTAAAGTAATTAGCCTCCAATTAAAATAAATAAATTTAAATTTAAAAAAAAGAATATACAATTGGTCAAAGATTGCCTCTTCAATATATGTTATTGGGAAAACTGGACAACTATATGTAAAAGAATGAAATTAGAACACTTCCTAACACCACACACAAAGATTAATTCAAAATGGGTTAAAGACCTAACTGTGAGACAAGAAACTTTAAAACTCTTAGAGGAAAACATGGGCAGAACACTTGATGACATAAATCACAGCAAGATCCTCCTTGACCCAGCTTCTAGAGTAATGGAAATAAAAACAAAAATAAATATGTGGAACCTAATTAAACTTCAAAGCTTTTTCACAGCAGAGGAAGCTATAAACAAGGTGAAAAGACAACCCTCTGAATGGGATAATATAACAGCAAACGAAACAACTGTCAAAGGATTAATTTCTAAAATATGCAAGCACCTCATATATACCAATACCAGAAAAACAAACCACCCAATCAAAACGTGGAAAAAAATACATTTTTCCAAAGAAGATATACAGATGGCTAAAAAATACATGAAAAGATACTTAATATTTCTCATTATTAGAGAAAGGCAAATCAAACCTACAATCAGTACAATCACACCAGTCAGAATGGCCGTCATCAAAAAGTCTACAGACAATAAATGCTGGAGAAAATGTGGAGAATAGGGAACCCTCTTGCATTGTTGGTGGGAATGTAAACTGATACAGCCACTATGGAAGATAGCATGGGGATTCCTTTAGAAACTAGGAATAAAACCACCATCAGTTCAGTTCAGTTCAGTCACTCAGTCGTGTCCAGCTCTTTGCAACCCCATGGACTGCAGCACTCCAGGCTTCCCTGTCCATCACCAACTCCAGGAACTTGCTCAAACTCTTGTCCATCGAGTTGGTGATGCCATCTTTACAACATATCACCCAGTAACCCCACTACTAGGCATACACCCTTAGGAAACCAAAACTGAAAAAAACACATGTATCCCAATGTTTCAGTTCAGTTCAGTTCAGTCGCTCAGTCGTGTCTGACTCTTTGCGGCCCCCTGAATCTCAGCACACCAGGCCTCCCTGTCCGTCACTAACTCTCGGAGTTCACTCGGACTCACGCCCATCGAGTCGGTGACGCCATCCAGCCATCTCATCCTCTGTCGTCCCCTTCTCCTCCTGATCTCAATCCCTCCCAGCATCAGAGTCTTTTCCAAGGAGTCAACTCTTCGCATGAGGTGGCCAAAGTAAAGGAGTTTCAGCTTTAGCATCATTCCTTCCAAAGAAATCCCAGGGTTGATCTCCTTCAGAATGGACTGGTTGGATCTCCTTGCAGTCTAAGGGACTCTCAAGAGTCTTCTCCAACACCACAGTCCAAAAGCAGCAATTCTTTGGCACTCAGTGTTTACTGCAGCATTATTTACAATAGCTAGAACATGGAAGCAACCTAGATGTCCATTGACAGGTGAACAGATAAAGAAGCTGTGGTACATTTATATGAAATATTACTCAATCATAAAAAGGAGTGAATTTGTGTCAGTTCTAATGAAGCGGATAAACCTAGAGCCTATTATACAGAGTTATGTAAATCAGAAAGAGAAAAATAAATATCATATATTAATATATATATGGAATCTAGAAGGATGGTACTGATGAAGTCATTTGCAAGGCAGCAGTGGAGATGTAGACATAGAGAACAAACTTATGGACATGGAGTGGGGAGCAGTATGGAGACGATGGGATGTATGGAAAGAGTAACATGGAAACTTACATTACTATGTTGAAAATAGAGAGCCAATGGAAATTTTCTGTATGACCCAGGAAACTCATGATGGGACATTGTAGCAAACTAGAGGGGCAGGATGGGAAGGGAAATGGGAAGGAGGTTCCAGAGAGAGGAAACATGTGTATACCTATTGCTTATTCATGTTGATGTTTGGCAGAAATCAACACAATTTTATAAAGCAATTATTCTTCAAATAAAAAATAATTAAATTTAAAATACAAAAAAATTAAAAAAAAAAAAAAAACATACACCCTGAGCAAAACAGAATTGAAAGAGACATGTGTAGCCCAATGTCCATTGCAGGAGTATTTACAATAGCTAGAAGATGAAGACAATCTACATGTCTATTGGCAGATAAATGGATAAGGAAGTTGTGATACATATACACAATGGAATATTACTCAACTATAAAAAAGAATGCATTTGAGTCCATTCTAAAGAGGTGGATAAACCTGGAGCATATTATACAGAATGAAGTAAGTCAGAAAGAGAAACACAAATACTGTATATTAATGCATATATATGGAATTTAGAAAGACAGTAAAAATAATTATATATGCAGGGCAGAAAAAGAGACACAGATGTAAAAATCAGATTTTTTAACTCTGTGGGAGAAGGTGAGTGTGGGATTATTTGAGAGAACAGCATTGAAACATGTATATTACCATATGTAAAATAGATGACCAGTGCAAGTTTGATGCATGGAGCAGGTAATTCAAACCTGGAGCTCTGAGACAACTCAGAGGGATAAGATGGGGAGGGATGTGGCAGAGGGATTCAGAATGGGGAACACATGTTCCTGTGGCTGATTCAGTTCAATGAATGTCAAAAAATATCACAATATTGTAAAGTAATTATCCTCCAATTAACACAAATAAAATTTTAAAAAAAAATCAAACATAGTTTCCTTTGAAATTGCTAATTTTCTGAGTTTACTTCTTATAATTGAGTAACCTGGAAATTTTATAAATGTGTGTTAAAATGCTGGATGAAAACTTATGTGAGTTTACTGTAAATTAAATATTTCCAAAGCTATGATTTGATTTATATATAATACATATATTGATAGGAAATGAGTTGATATACAAATGCAAATATAAAATAATTACTTATCTTTGGATATTTCTACTGAATGGCAATGCAGTGTAGAGATTAAGAAGTTTATATTTGGAACAAAACTAAGGTGATTTAAAACAGTACCCGTGCTACCTACACACCACAAGACATCAGGTAAGTTACTTAACGTTTCCATGCCTAGAAAAAGGGAGAAAATGACAGTACCAGAAGTCATATATGGATGTGAGATTTAGACCATAAATAAGGCTGAGCACCAAAGAAGTGATGCTTTTGTATTGTGGTGCTGGAGAAGACTCTTCAGAGTCCCTTGGACTCCAAGGAGATGAAATTCTTCAATCCTAAAGAAAATTAACTCTGAATGTTGACTGGAAGGACTGATGCTGAAGTTCCAATATTTTGGCCACTTACTGCAAAGAGCTGACTCATTGGAAAAGACCCTGATGCTGGGAAAGTGAGGGCAAAAGGGAAGGGTACAGCAGAGGATGAGACGGTTAGATAGCATCACGAACTGAGTGTACATGAATCTGAACAAATTGGGAGATAGTGGAGGACAGAGAAGCCTGGAGTATTGCGGTCCATGGGGTTACAAAGAGTTGGACACTACCTATCAAATAAACAACAGTACACACTTCAAACACTTTTTGTGCAGATTAAAGGATCTAATTACATATAGATCACTCAGAGTACAATTGTGCAGTATAGCAGTTCTGCCTTAATACAGTAAATGCTCAATGATTGCTAGTTAGTAATTTTTATTTGGTGAAATTATTGACATGAAAAGCAAAGCTGCTGAAACAAGAGGACTCAAACATATAGTGGCTCAAAGAATATACAATTGAATTATTTTTTGCACTACTTTTCCAAGGTGAATGGTCCAAACTCATCAAGATATTCAGTGTCCCAAATTCATTCCACCAGGTGTTGCATTGCCATCTCTCCTTACTTTTATCTGCAAGATCACACAAAACCTTAAATATGTCCATGCTCCAGGTGACTAGAGGAAAAGCACATATTGAGCCCTGTGTGTTCAAGGCCTCATGGTTCATGCTGCTGCTGCTGCTAAGTCGCTTCAGTCATGTCTGACTCTGTGCGACCCTGTAGACGGCAGTCCTCCAGGCTCCCTCATTCCTGGGATTCTCCAGGCAAGAACACTGGAATGGATTGCCATTTCCTTCTCCAATGCATGAAAGTGAAAAGTGAAAGTGAAGTCGCTCAGTCATGTCCGACTCTTTGAGATCGCATGGACTGCAGCCTACCAGGCTCCTCCATCCATGGGATTTTCCAGGCAAGAGTACTGGAGTGGGCTGCCATTGCCTTCTCCACTTATGGTTCATAATTTTATATAATCTCCATTCACATCCCATGGTAAAAAAATATAGTTACATCACTACACCTAGCTCTAGAGGAGTCTAGTAAATATAGTCTATCATTATTCACTTACTCTGGAAAAGGGGGAAAGTGAAAAAGAAAAAAGGTGGATTTCAGTGACCTGGATAATACTTAATATTTGACATATGAAGTTGTTGTCCTTGAATGGTTAAAATGGGTAGCTCTGATCAAAACAATAAGAAAATGTCTCTTTAAATGGGTGTTTCCTAAATCACTGATATTAGTGAATATTTAATGTAAATGAAAGGAAAGTAGCAGAGATGCAGCCCAAGGTCAAATGCAACTTGCTCAATCTGTGCACAGTAGGATATTGACAATTAGAAAAACTGCCATATAGAAAAACCATAGTACATATCCATATAATAGTTTAAGTACAAGTTCCTCAATTTTTTGTAAATGTAAAACCTTTCTCCAAGATGTAGCTCTAGAATTGGGACTTTGTAGAATGTTTTGGGAAATATGCCTCTAGTTACTGGCTTGCTTCCAAATCTACTTTATGTAGATATAGTTTCTTAGAGTTTTTTAAATGAAAGTTTTATTTTATTTTTAGAAACATAGATTGCCAGGAAAAATATTAATAACCTCACATATGTAGATGACACCACCCTTATGGCAGGAAATGAAGAGGAACTAAAGAGTATCTTGATAAAGGTGAAAAAGAATCGTGAAAAAGCTGATTTAAGACTCAACATTCAAACAAAGAAGATCAAGGCACCCAGTCCCATCATTTCATGGAAAATAGATGGAGGAACAGTGGAAACAGTGACAGACTTTATTTTGGGGGGCTCCAAAATCACTGCAGATGGTGACTGCAGCCATAAAATTAAGACACTTACTCTTTGGAAAAAGGCTATGACAAACCTAGACGGAGTATTCTAAAGCAGAGACAATATTTTGCTGCAAAGGTCCAAATATTCAGAACTATGTTTTCTTCAGTAGTCATGTATGTATGTGAGAGTTGGACCATAAAAAATGTCTGAGCACTGAAGAATGGACGCTTTCAAACTATGGTGTTGGAAAAGACTCTTGAGAGTCCCTTGAACTGCAAGGAAATCCAACCAGCCAATTCTGAAAGAAATCAGCCCTGACAATTCATTGGAAGGACTGATGCTGAAGCTGAAACTCCAATACTTTGGTTCCCCGCTGTGAAGTATCAGCTCATTAGAAAAGACCCTGATACTGGGAAAGACTGAGGGCAGGAGGATAAGTGGATGACAGAGGAAGAGATGAATAGATGATATCACTTACTCAATGGATATGAGTTTGGCAAAACTCTGGGAGATGGTGAAGTACAGAGAAGCCTGGTGTGCTGGGATTGCAAATGGTTGGACATGACTAAGTGACTGAGCAACAACAATTGTGTAAATTTAAAGTGTAAAATATGTTAACTTGATATATAATATAATTTGACTGCCATATATACTTAATATATACATATTTGCTGTATATATTTTGATGCATTTGAATACATGGATACGTCTGTAATAACATCACAATCAGAGTGATAAATACAGCTATCATCTTCAATAGAGTTCTTTCATCCCCTTGCTTTATTTATTTATTTTGGTGGCAATGAGACAGGCTGGGATCTGGGACCTGGGAACCTTTGCTATAGTGCTTGCAACTGAACAACCATCTCCTTAAGAAACAAAATACAAAGAGCTATAATGGACTAAACATAACTACATGCAAGCACAGTTAGGGAAAATTATGAACAATAAGATACAAAAAGACAAAGAAAAAACCCTGCCATTTCTGAATAGCTGAGAGCAAGAACAGTGCATTGGGAACAAAATCAGGATATTTCACATGCCTCTGCATTCAACACCAGCCAAGTCACCATTCTAGCATGACCCCTTGACACAACCCTAACTCAACCCATGTAAGAAACAGGTTTGCCTTCCTTTAGGAACAAACAATGGAGAAGGCAATGGCACCCCGACTCCAGTACTCTTGCCTGGAAAATCCCATGGATGGAGGAGCCTGGTGGGCTGCAGTCCATGGGGTCGCTAAGAGTCAAACAGGACTGAGTGACTTCACTTTCACTGTTCACTTTCATGCATTGGAGAAGGAAATGGCGACCCATTCCAATGTTCTTGCCTGGAGAATCCCAGGGACAGGGGAGCCTGGTGGGCTGCCGTCTATGGGGTCGCACAGAGTCAGACACGACTGAAGTGACATAGCAGCGGCAGCAGGAACAAACAAGGCAACCTTTACTCATTTTCACTGTGGAAGCACCAAGAAAGCCTAAGTTTCTGGTCTGGCTTCTTTTCAATTTCTATGTGTTCGAGAAGGCTAAGAACCCCAGTTGGTGTCAGACTTAGCAGTAGTCAACAGGCATAGCTCTTTCCTCCCAGGAAGGCTTGGGCGCCACCAAGACTATCAAATGCAGCATCCCCATTGGTGACAAGTGACCATCTGAACCTCTTATTTTAGCATCACCACATTTGGTAAGTCTGCTTTTCTGGCCCCGAGGAGCCATAGTACTCTCATTCAAGCAATATTTCTCTTCTCCCCATAGTCTCATTTCCTGTTCTGACATCTCTCTACTTCTTGGCTGTATCCTCCAAGAGAGTATATGTCAGGCAGCTACAGCATCATTCCTCTAAGCTTGTGAGAACATGCTCCCTGTGATCAGTTTTCACCTATCTCATTTTGATGAGTGAAAAGCGGAGGTGGGAAAGTCTCACATTATACTGTGCAGAACCTGGTGCAGTAGGTTCAGGAGGTTTATGAAAGAGATAGAGGTTTAAAGCACATTTCATGCAGTGACTAGAAATACTATCACCACAGTATTCTCACCTTTATTTTGTGCTTACATTTTATCTTTTTTTCAATATACTTCCACCTCTTATTTCACCCCTGAAACTTGTAACTTCACTCCCATCCTGTTTATGCTGAAGACTTCTTGTGTCTTCAAGTTTTGATCATTGCTATCTTTGCATTATGTAGTTTTCTGATTGTTTGTTGACTTTTTGGTATTGTTGTTTGTTTGTTTTCCTGTGCAACTGCTCCTGCAAGTCTCTGATGAAATTGCAAGCATGGTGGAACACTTGAGCCTTTAAAAACAAACACAGCAAACAGCCCATGGTGCACGAGATTTCAGCCTTGGGTTACTTCAGGTCAGTTCAGTTCAGTTGCTCAGTCGTGTCCGACTCTTTGCAACCCCATGAATCACAGCACACCAGGCCTCCCTATCCATCGCCATCTCCCGGAGTTCAGTCAAACTCATGTCCATCAAGGCAGTGATGCCATCCAGCCATCTCATCCTCTGCCATCATCTTCTCCTCCTGCCCCCAATCCCTCCCAGCATCAGAGTCTTTTCCAATGAGTCAACTCTTCGCATGAGGTGGCCAAAGTACTGGAGTTTGATTCCTTCCAAAGAACACCCAGGAATGATCTCCTTTAGAATGGACTGGTTGAATCTCCTTGCAGTCCAAGGGACTCTCAAGAGTCTTCTCCGATACCACAGTTCAAAAGCATCAATTCTTCAGTGCTCAGCTTTCTTCACAGTCCAACTCTCACATCCATACATGACCAAAGGAAAAACCATAGCCTTGAATAGACGGAAGTTTGTTGGCAAAGTAATGTCTCTGCTTTTGAATATGCTGTCTAGGTTGGTCATAACTTTTCTTCCAAGGAGTAAGCATTCTTTTAATTTCATGGCTGCAGTCAACACCTGCAGTGATTTTGGAGCCCCCCAAAATAAAGTTTGACACTGTTTCCACTGTTTCCCCATCTATTTCCAGTGAAGTGATGGGACCAGATGCCATGATCATAGTTTTCTGAATGTTGAGGTTTAAGCCACCTTTTTCACTCTCCACTTTCACTTTCATCAAGAGGTTTTTTAGTTCCTCTTCACTTTCCGCCATAAGGGTGGTGTCATCTGCAGATCTGAGGTCATTGATATTTCTCTGGCAATCTTGATTCCAGCTTGTGCTTCTTCCAGCCCAGAATTTCTCATGATGTACTCTGCATATAAGTTAAATAAGCAGAGTGACAATATACAGGCTTGACGTACTCCTTTTCCTATTTGGAACTAATCTGTTGTTCCACGTCCAGTTCTAAATGTTGCTTCCTGACCTGCATATAGGTTTCTCAGAGGCAGGTCAGGTGGTCTGGTATTTCCATCGTTTTCAGAATGTTCCGCAGTTTATTGTGATCCAAACAGTCAAAGGCTCTGGCATAGTCAATAAAGCAGAAATAGAGGTTTTTCTGGAACTCTCTTGTTTTTTGGATGATCCAGCGGATGTTAGCAATTTTACTTCTGATTCCTCTGCTTTTTCTGAGACCAGCTTGAACATCTGGAAGTTCATAATTCATGTATTGCTGAAGCCTAGCTTGGAGAATTTTGAGCATTACTTTACTAGTGTGTGAGATGAGTGCAATTATGTGGTAGTTTGAGCATTCTTTTGCATTGCCTTTCTTTGTGATTGGAATGAAAACTGACCTTTTTCAGTCCTGTGGCCACTGCTGAGCTTTCCAAATTTGCTGGCATATTGAGTGCAGCACTTTCACAGCATCATCTTTCAGGATTTGAAATGGCTCAACTGGAATTCCATCACCTGCACTAGCTTTGTTCATAGTGATGCTTTCTAAAGCCCACTTGACTTCACATTCCAGGATGTCTGGCTCTAGGTGAGTGATCACACCATCGTGATTGTATTGGTCGTGAAGGTCTTTTTTGTACAATTCTTCTGTGTATTCTTGCCACCTTTCTTAATATCTTCTGCTTCTGTTAGGTCCATACCATTTCTGTCCTTTATCGAGCCCATCTTTGCATGAAGTGTTCCCTTGGTATCTCTAATTTTCTTGAAGTGATCTCTAGTCTTTCCCATTCTGTTGTTTTCCTCTATTTCTTTGCATTGATCACTGAGGAAGGCTTTCTTATCTCTTCTTGCTATTTTTGGAACTCTGCATTCAGATGCTTAATTCTTTCCTTTTCTCCTTGGTTTTTCACTTCTCTTCTTTTCACAGCTATTTATAAGGCCTCCCCTGACAGCCATTTTGCTTTTTTGCATTTCTTTTCCATGGGGATGGTCTTGATCCCTGTCTCCTATACAATGTCATGAACCTCATTCCATAGATCATCAGGCACTCTATCAGATCTATTCCCTTAAATCTGTTTCTCACTTCCACTGGATAATCATAAGGGATTTGATTTAGGTCATACCTGAATGGTCTAGTGGTTTTCCCTACTTTCTTCAATTTAAGTCCGAATTTGGCAATAAGGAGTTCATGATCTGAGCCACAGTCAGCTCCCAGTCTTGTTTTTGCTGACTGTATAGAGCTTCTCCATCTTTGGATGCAGAGAATATAATCAATCTGATTTCGGTGTTGACCATCTGGTGATGTCCATGTGTAGTCTTCTCTTGTGTTGTTGGAAGAGGGTGTTTGCTATGACCAGTGCATTTTCTTGGCAAAACTCTATTAGCCTTTATCCTGAATCATTCTGTTTTCCAAGGCCAAATTTGCACGTTACTCCAGCTGTTTCTTGACTTCCTACTTTTGCATTCCAGTCCCCTATAATGAAAAGGACATCTTTTTGGGGTGTTAGTTCTAAAACGTCTTGTAGGTCTTCATAGAACCATTCAACTTCAGGGTTACTTAGTAGGATTTTAAACAGGGAAAAAGGAGAGGAGCTTGTATCTCCTATGCTTTTTCAAAGCAACTCTGCTACTTGGGCTCAAGAAGCTTACATTTCTTTCCTTTGCCTGTGCAATGCAATTATTCTGCCTGCATTCTCAGGAACTATCTGATTCATCTGTAGTTTCACAGACTGAGAGGAAAAAAAAGAGAGAGAGACCTTCTTAAATTCAAGTTGGAAAACTATGAGATCTCTGGTTCTGTCTTTACATAATAGTTAGCTTGTAACTTAGCTACATTTAATTGGCTTAAAAAATTAAGTGCTTCTATATATTATCAGAAATATAAAAGAAACTGACCAAAATGCATTTCAGGTTCATGTGATCTGGGAAATATTCAATATTGAATTAATATCTAGTATTAAAGCTAGCTTAAGTTTGTGGGTTAATTAATACAAATTTGTCTTTACAGTCATCAACACTAAGTATGGTAATTTTATTGTATTGATGGTTACTGAAAGTCAGTAAGTACATGTTTTTGTTATAAAATCTAGCAACAGAGAAAATAACCTGATGTGATCAAACTTTTAAGTAAATGTAACAGACAGCTTTTTGGTAAACTCAGTAGGAGTAATTATGCTTTGGAAATGTCCATCTAAAATAGTCCCTCCAAATTTTGGTGGCTTGAAACAAAATTTAGTTAAATGACAGAAATGCATTGAACATCCAGGTCATTTCAACTAAGATGAAATACTGGAACATTTATTGCTAAACAGATCTAAATTTACCTACATTTGTTTTCTTATGAGAGAGAAACTACAGTTCTTTGGGTATATTAAACACAAGTCTGGTTCCACATAGGAACCAGTTTCTTCTGAAGGAAAGAAATTGTGCTTTGGAAAGAAGCATGTTTCTAGAGGTCATGGGATATTCCAATCAGGGAATGCTAATGTAAAAGATAGTTTATGGTTTTACTTACAGAAGGTAGGATGTAGATTTTCAGTAAAGGAAGATATGCAAAATGGAAATATGTTCCATTAAAGGAAAAAGGGTGATTTTACTTTTGATTATTTCTGAATAGGAGAAAAGGGACAAAATTGTATGGCTTCAGAAAATTGCAATAGTTTTGAGGAAAAGGAACACTGGGAAAAGAATTGTGTATGTGGTCAAGACTTTTTTAAGATTGGATTACATTTTATTAGATAAGTAGATTTTATCAAGAATGTTTACCTAGAATCCTGCATTTCACAACATCATGTGAGTTTGTGTGTCTTAACTGATTTGTGTTTACTTTTGCAATCCTTTTTTCACCCTAGCTCAAGGATAAGTACCTATGATCTTATCTGACTGGATGTTTTAAAATTTTTTGACAGACTTTAAAAATATCAAATTTTAATTAAAGTTATTTTGATCACCAGCTACATTTGGGGTGTCTCAAAGGGTCCCTGGAGCATCCAAAAGAGAGATCCTAAGTTAATTGTGCTCATGTGGTACATTAACTTACATGGGACACACTGTTTAAACTCATGGTTGTTTTTATCAGATGGAATCATTGGGTTCACCTCCTTTTTATTGTACCTGCCAAACAGATAGGGGCAATGGGTTTGGGCTATACTGCTACCTAGTCACTTACCTATGTCCAAAAATCCCCTGTAGACTCCCACCTCTAAGTCTTCAGGTCCTGACCTTCATAGGATTTTCCATTGAGCCCAGCTCCAATTCTTTCAGGAGTTTCTTTTTAAATCTCTAGGACCCCCTTCACTTCAGGACTTAGCAGACATACACTGTTGAAGACTACCTATTGTGCTGGCCACTTCCAAGCAGCCTACATCCTAGGCTTTATAGATGCTCAATCTTGAGGAATACATCCCAGTAGGGAAACTCATTGTAGGAAATAAGCTTTATAGACAACAGATCCCCATCGAGGAGAGTCTTGGCAATGACTGCTTCAAATTTCCCCTCCTGGGGACCCATTATGCAAGTGACTGGGTTGACCAGAGATATCTGGTTATGTGACAGGAGAGTGGAGGACACTGAAAATCCCATTAAGTAAGAAGGGGATTTGGAGGACACTTCAACCCCCTTTCAGACATAAGTCTCCTGGTAAATGTCTCTGGGATACCAGACTTCATTTCTAGCAACATTCTCAGTTGTAAGCTATTCAGCATGGGAGGATCATCTTCTAAGTCAGAAGAAACCCCTCTGGAGTGTATCCTTAAAAGTTGGAAATTTTTAAAAATAGGCAGGCTGAAAGGGAAAAACATAAACTTAGTGTAACAGTGCTAGCTTTTATATAATTTGGGGATGGAGAAAAAAAAAAAAAAAAAGCCTGGAAATTGCAATACCATCTTGTAATTTGATCTTTACTGTCACAAGATAGGAAAATAGACTGAAGTTCCCTATATTCAAGCCTTCATGGTCCTTTACCAAAATCCCACTCTATGAGGCATCTATAATCAAGTTTGGGGAACCAGAAAACACTCCTGATATTTTAGATGACCCCTTTGTAAACTTTCCCAACTCTCAGGGTGGAAACGAAGTTTCACCTGCTTCTCCAGAGTCACTTACTTCTCCAGAGGTACTTACTTCCCAAAATACTTCTGACAGATCCCATACTTTGCCTTCCTATGTCACCTTATACTACCCCAGGTAGTAGAGGCTAGTCCCTCCATGGTAACTCATATTGGAACTTGGATCAGAGAAGATAAGCCCTCTTAGTGAAGAGGGTAAATTAGGGCACATGTGCCCTTCTCCTTAACCAATGCAGACAGAGACTGGGCTAATTTTTCTGAAGAGCCTAGTAAGTTAGCTGAAGAGTTTCAGGCCTTAAATCCTGCCTTTGCTTTAACTTAAAAAGATGTCTACATAATTCAGTCTACTTTGTTGTACCGTTGAGGAAAAAGAGGTAATTTGAACATCATCCCAGCAGTACAGCAACCAGCTTGCCACGGACCCAAACACAACATTTTGTTATGGATGGAGTCAAAGTTCCAAATAAGGAAGCCCATTGGAATTATAATTCCAAGAAAAGAACAGAAGGAAGGAAGCACATGATTCAGTGCATATTAGAAGGGGTGAGAAACTGTATCAAAACACCAGTTAACTATAAAAAGGCTAAAGCAATTCCCCAAGAAGAAAAAGAAAATCCATCCCTTATTCTGGGACAGCTTATAGAGGCTTTAGAAAATTGATCCTGAGGGTCAATGTCCTCTGGCACAGCATTTTATCAACCATTCCACCCCTAATACTAGGAGTAAATTCCAAAAGTTACAATTTGTTCTCCAAACCTTAATGCCCCAGCTCTTACAGATGGCCTTGGGGATATTTAATAATGGAGATCAAGCTGAGGAGGAAGGCAGAACTCAACATGAAAACAAACAGGCCAGAGCTCATACTAAACATGGCCATTGCAGTCAGCCATGCCTTGAAACTTCAGCACAACCCAAGGGGCTCAAGGAAATTTAACCATCCACGTGGAGGTAAAACCAGCAGGGGGAAATGCTTCAAACACAAGTAAACTAGCCACTGGGCCCATAAATGCCAGAAAGATTCGCCTAGTTCATAAGCAGTCTGAAAATGAACAGCTTATTGAACTGGGACTGCCTACAGTTCTAAAGAGGAAGAGGGAGCTCCCATTCCTGATACACTTATGCTAAACAACTGAGGTAGCCTGGGGATTCTGGCATCTTCCCTCCCCACTCCCCACCACGAACTGTCTCTCTCCATCAAGGAGTGCTAAGTGGTCCTTTCCATAGTACGTATGAAAATCAGTTTTTCAATGGATTCAGAAGTCATTTACTCTGTACTGATCTCTTATGCTGGGTCTCTATCCCCTCTAAAAGTTCTATAACGATCAGTGTCAACAAAAAGCCTAATACCCGTTACTTCACTGGGCCTCTCACTTGTTGATTTGAACAGTGTCAGAGAACATCAAATGCTTTTTTAGCTGTGCCTGAGTGCTCTGGAGAGATCTTCTGGGCTCCTCTGGGGCCATATTATGATTAGAAGGCCCGAGCAGCCTCTTTTCCTGACTCTAAGACAAATCAGCTAGAGGAACAAGGGCCTATTACCAGTCACATTCTGTACATAGTAAACCATGCCGTTTGGAACAAAGGAATCTCTGGGAGGGTTATAGATGTTCAATATTTAAAATTAACCTTAAGCCAGAAGTCACACATCCTAGCAAGAGAGAATATCCCATAAAGCTGGAAACAAAAAAGAAAGACTTTGCAACCTTTTATAAATTCTTAAATATGGCCTCTTAATATGCTTTCAGTCTCCATGCAGTAACCCTGTTATGCTAATTGTTCAATCAAATGGAGGATATCAAATGGTATAAGACATTAGAGCAGTAAATGATGCAGTGGTCCTTATATATCTCCTTCTGACCAATCCTTATATTAGCCCAGGTTCCTGGAGATGCCAAACAGTTTACTATTCTCACCTTCTTTTGCATCCAACTTCATCTTTCATCACAGTATCTATTTCCCTTCAAAGGGACTGTCACCCTTTGGGGCCAAATGTAACAATATACCTGTGCAGTGTTATCTCAGGTATTTCAGGATAGCCCACACTTGTTGGTCCAGGACCTAGGAAAGGGATTAAAGGGAATACACTTAAAAGAAGGAGCAATTCTACATGATATAGATGATTTATTAGGTGGTAAAGTGTCTGTCTACAATGTGGGAGACCCAGGTTCGATTCCTGGGTTGGGAAGATCCCCTGGAGAAGGAAATGGCAATCCACTCCAGTACTATTGCCTGGAAAATCCCATGGACAGAGGAGCATGGTAAGCTACAGTCCATGGGTTTGCAGAGTTGGACACGACTGAGCGACTTCACTTCAGCCTCACCATAGAGTTCTCAGATCAGAACCACTGAAGTTCTTAATTTCCTTGGGACCCAGGGCTACAGGATTTCTCAAAAAAAAAAAAAAAAAAAAAAAAAAACCAGCACAAATCTCAAAAGATCATGTTAAATACTTGAGATATCTTGTGAACCCTGGAAGTAGACAATTATCTCCAGATAGAAAGCAAACTATACTAGACCTAAGCACCCTAAAAACAAAGAAACACATTCTCAGGCATGGCAGAATCTTGAAAAATTTGGATTCCAGGATTCAGACTAATGACTAAGCTTACATATGAAGCCACTAAAGGCCCAGATACAGAAACATTTTTTGGATTAGGAAAACAAGAGATTTTTATTATATCAAACAGGCCTTCACCAGATCTGCTCTGGGTCTTCCCAACTTAAAAAAAGTCACTTTTCTTGCACCTAGACAAAAAGCAGGGGACAGCTCTGAGAATCCTCATATAAAAACTTAGAGAAGCTCCCCAGCCTATAGGCTACTTTTCCAAAATTACATTTTATAGCCCAAGTTTAGTCTCCCTGCCTCTGGGTGGTAGCTGCCATCTCTTTATTAGAGGAAGATGCTAAAAATCTTACCTTTGAACAACCACTTGAGAGAGTCTGGAGTTAAGGAAGTCCAGACTCCTCATCAATGACAAGGAATTCTGGAGATTAAAGGCCACCACTGGGTAACTGGAGGCTGCCTTAAAAAGTACCAAGTACTCCTTGATTTCCCCAAGGTAATCCTCAAAACTTAACATACACTTTATACCTGTCCATTCATTTGCTCAGTTGTATCTGAGCCAACCCAATGGACTCCAACACGCTAAACTTCCTTGCCCATCACCAACTACTGGAGCTTGCTCAAACTCATGTCCATTGAGTTGGTCACATCATCCAACCATCTTGTCCTCTGCTGTCCCCTTCTCCTCCTTCCTTCAGTCTTTCTTAGCATCAGGATCTTTTCTAATGAATCAGTCCTTCGCATCAGGTGTCCAAAGTGTTGGAGCTTCAGTATCAGTCCTCCCAGTGAATATTCAGGATTGATTTCCTTTAGGACTGACTAGTTTGATCTCTTTACAGTCCAAGGGACTCTTGAGAGTCCTCTCCAATACCACAGTTCAAAAGCTTGATCTATTAGACCAGGCCACAGAAAATATTGAGGAGGAATGGTTTACTGATGGCAATCATTTTGTTAAGATAGAGTCATGAAGGCAGGCTATGCTATTGTGAGGACACACAGTATCATAGATGGAAAGCCTTTGCCACCCAACACATCAGCCGAGAAAGCTAAACTGATGGCCCTACTCTGAGCTTTAATATTAGGGGAAAGAAAAATTAGAAAGGTTTCATTTCAGTTCAGTCGCTCAGTCGTGTCCGACTCTTTGAGACCCCGTGAACTGCAGCATGCCAGGCCTCCCTGTCCATCACCAACTCCTGCAGTTCACTCAAACTCATGTTCATCAAATCAGTGATACCATCTAGCCATCTCATCCTTTGTCGTCCCCTTCTCCACCTGCCCCCAATCCCTCCCAGCATCAGAGTCTTTTCGAATGAGTCAACTCTTTGCATGAGGTAGCCAAAGTATTGGGGTTTCAGCTTTAGCATCAGTCGTTCCAAAGTACACCCAGGACTGATCTCCTTTATTTTTATTTTTTTAAATTATTTTATTTTATTTTTCTTTAGAATGGACTGGTTGGACCTCCTTGCAGTCCAAGGGACTCTCAAGAGTCTTCTCCAACACCACAGTTCAAAAGCATCAATTCTTTGGTGATCAGCTTTCTTCACAGTCCAATTCTCACATCCATACATGACACTGGAAAAATCATAGCCTTGACTAGATGGACCTTTGTTGACAAAATAATGTCTCTGCTTTTGAATATGCTACCTCCGTTGGTCATAACTTCCCTGCCAAGGAGTAAGTGTCTTTTAATTTCATGACAGCAGTCACCATCTGCAGTGATTTTAGAGCCCCCAAAATAAAGTCTGACACTGTTTTCACTGTTTCCCCATCTCTTTCCCATGAAATGATGGGACCGGATGCCATGATCTTCGTTTTCTGAATGTTGAGCTTTAAGCCAACTTTTTCACTCTCCTCTTTCACTTTCATCAAGAGGCTTTTTAGTTCCTCTTCACTTTCTGCCATAAGGGTGGTGTCATCTGCATATCTGAGATTATTGATATTCCTCCCAGCAGTCTTGATTCCCGCTTGTGCTTCTTCCGTCTCAGTGTCTTTCATGATGTATTCTGCATATAAGTTAAATAAGCAGGGTGACAATATACAGTTTTGACGTTCACTTTTTCCTATTTGGAACCAGTCTGTCATTCCATGTCCAGTTCTAACTGTTGCTTCCTGACCTGCATACAGATTTCTCAAGAGGCAGGTCAGGTGGTCTGGTATTCCCATCTCTTTCAGCATTTTGCACAGTCCACACAGTCAAAGGTTTTGGCATAGTCAATAAAGCAGAAATGGATGTTTTTCTGGAACTCTCTTGCTTTTTTAATGATCCAGCAGATGTTGGCAATTTGATCTCTGGTTAATCTGTCTTTTCTAAAACCAGCTGGAATATCTGGAAGTTCATGGTTCATGTATTGCTGAAGCCTGGCTTGGAGAATTTTGAGCTTACTTTACTAGCATGTGAGATGAGTGAAATTGTGCAGTAGTTTGAGCATTCTTTGGCATTGCCTTTCTTTAGGATTGGAATGAAAACTGACCTTTTGCAGTCCTGTAGCCACTGCTGAGTTTTCCAAATTTGCTGGCATATTGAGTAAAGCACTTTCACAGCATCATCTTTCAGGATTTGAAATAGTTCAACGGGAATTCCATCATCTCCACTAGCTTTGTTCATAGTGATGCTTTCTAAGGCCCACTTGACTTCACTTTCCAGGATGTCTGGCTCTAGGTGAGTGATCACACCATCGTGATTATCTGGGTCGTGAAGCTCTTTTTTGTACAGTTCTTTTGTGTATTCTTGCCACCTTTCTTAATATCTTCTGCTTCTGTTAGATCCATACCATATTTGTGCTTTATGGAGCCCATCTTTGCATGAAATGTTTCCTTTGTATCTCTAATTTTCTTGAAGAGATCTCTAGTCTTTCCCATTTTGTTGTTTTCCTCTATTTATTTGACCTGATCGCTGAGGAAAGTTTTCTTATCTCTCCTTGTTATTCTTTGGAACTCTGCACTCAGATGCTTATATCTCTCCTTTTCTCCTTGGCTTTTCACTTCTCTTCTTTTCACAGCTATTTGTAAGGCCTCCCCAGACAGCCATTTTGCTTTTTTGCATTTCTTTCCCATGGGGATGATCTTGTTCCCTCTCTCCTGTATAATGTCATGAATCTCCATCCATAGTTCCTCAGGCATTCTATCTATCAGATCTAGGCCCTTAAATCTATTTCTCACTTCCACTGTATAATCATAAGGGATTTGATTTAGGTCATACCTGAATGGTCTAGTGGTTTTCCCTATTTTCTTCAATTTAAGTTTGAATTTGGCAATAAGGAGTTCATGATCCGAGCCACAGTCAGCTCCTGGTTTTGTTTTTTGCTGACAGTATAGGGCTTCTTTATCTTTGGCTGCAAAGAATATAATCAGTCTGATTTTGGTGTTGACCATCTGATGATGTCCATGTGCAGAGTCTTCTCCTGTGCTGTTGGAAGAGAGTGTTTGCTATCACCAGTGTGTTCTCTTGGCAAAACTCTATTAGCCTTTGCCCTGCTTCATTCCATATTCCAAGGCCAAATTTGCCTGTTAATCCAACTGTTTCTTGACTTCCTACTTTTGCATTCCAATAAGCACGGCACACATGAATTTCTTTACGAAACAGAAATAGAGTCACAGATATTAAAAGAAAAACTCATGGTTACCAAAGGAAAAAAGTTGCAGGGGAAGAGAGGATAAACTAGGAAGTTGTGATGGATATGTGCACACTATTATGTACAAAATAGATAACTAATAAGGGTCTACATTATAAGACTGGGAACTCCTCTCTGTTCTCTGTAATGAGCAATATGGGAAAAGAATCTTAAAAGAGTATGTATATGTATATGCACAACTGATTCACTTTGCTATATAGCAGACATTAACACATCATTGTAAATCAACTGTACTCTCATAAAAATTTTTAAAAAGACAAATCATATGATTATCTCAACAGATTTAAAAAAAAAAAGGTTTTGACAAAGTTCAGCATCCATTTATAATAAAAGCTCTCAACTGAGTTCAGAGGGAACATACTTCAACATAATAAAGACCGAATAACACATACACACAACTATCATACTTAGTAGTGAAAAGCTAGAAATATTTCCTCTAAGAATAGGAACAAAACTAGGATGCTATTCTTTGTCATGTCGTTTTGAAAGTCCTAACTCCAGCAATCAGAAAAGAAAAAAAAAAAAAATAAAACTAATGCAAATTAAGAAGGAAGAAGTATTAACAGAACTATTTTTTGCACATGACATCATACTATATTTAAGAAATCCCAAAGACATCACCAAAGCTCCTAGAATTCATCAATGAATTCAGTAAAGCTCTAGTATTCAAGATTAATAGATCTGTTGCATTTCTATACATTAGAAATAAACTATCAGAAATAGAAATTAAGAGAATAATCTCATTTGCAACTACATCAAAAAAGAATAAAATACCTTGGAATAAATCTCATTTAGAAGGTAAAAGACATGTACTCAGAAAACACACTGGCAAAAGAAATTGAAGATTACACAAACAGATAGAAAGGTATACTGTGTTTATGAATTGGAAGAATTAGTATTTTTAATATCAGTATACTTCCAAAGGCAATCTACGGTTTCATGTAATCTCTACCAAAATACAAATGACTTTTTGTTTCACAGAACTAAAACAAATAGTTCTAAAGATTTTTTGGAATCACAAAAGCATCTGAATAGCCAAAACAATTTTGAGAAAGACAAACAATGCTGGAAATATCAGGTTCTCTGACTCCAAAGTATACTATAAAGTTACAATAATAAAACAAGTATGATATTACACAAAAACAGACAGATAATCAATGGAACAGAATAGGAGCTCAGAAATAAATATACAACAGAGAATGATATCCTCTTAAATAAATGTTGTTGGGAAAACTGAACAGGTACATGCAAAAGAATCTAACTGGACTACTCTCTGACACCATGCACATAAAATCAATTTGAAAAATTGAAAGTATCAATTACATTCAATTTGGTAAGTAGATTAAAGACTTAAATGTGACCCTTGAAATCATAAAACTTCTGGAAGAAAACATAGACAGTACACTTTTTGATATTGGTCTTGGTAATAAATATGGATATATCTCCCCAGGCAAGGGAGACAGAAACAAAAGTAAACAAATGGAACTACATCAAATTAGGAAGCTTTTGTAGAGGAAAAGAAGCTATCAATAGAAAGGAAAGGTCACCTACTGAATTCGAGAAGATATTTACAAATAATATATCCAATGAGGCATTAATATTCAAAGTATACAAAGAACTCACATAAGTCAACACAGAAAAGAAAACTTATTAAAAAGTGGAAAGACGACCTTAATAGACATTTTTTTTTCCAAAAAATGCATGCAGATGGCCAAGAGGCATATGAAGAGACAATTAACATCACTAAACAGAAGGGAAATTAAATCAAAACTACAATGAGATATCATTTCACACCTGGTAGAATTTCTATTATCAAAAAGACCACAAATAACTGGCATTGTTATAGAATGTACAGCATGAAGAATATAGTCAATAATCATGGAATATCTTTATTTGGTGATGTTCTATAAATAGGCTTATCATAGCCAAGTTGTCATTTTGAAATATATAGAAATATTAAATCACTATATTATGTACCAGGAACTGACATAGTACTTTAGGTCAATTATACCAAAATACAAACAAACCTACTCAGAATAAGATCAGATTTACAGGTACTAGAGGAGGAAATTAAGGGGAGGTGGAACTGAATGAAGGCAATCAAAAGTACAAACTTCCAGTTCCAAGATAATTAAGTACTAGGGATGTAATATATAACATGATAAATGTAAGTAACATTGCTCTCTGTTGTATGTGAAAGTTGTTAAGAGAATAAATCCTAAGGGTTTTCATAAAAAAAAATTAAATGCAAGGCTTCCACACAGAGTTTGAATAATTTGTTGGTTGAATCAATCAAACAATAAATATGAGTGCATACAGTAAATAATACAGTAAACTTGTTCCATCTGGATCTGTATACATTTACAGTGTATTTTCAACTTTGCAGGCCATTAAACCCAGTACCAAAACAAACCAAAATTATAACCAGATCTTCAAATGCCTGTACCTTAAAGAATGAAAGCAAAATTGCAAAACTAGTGAAATGTATTTGATCAAACTGCTGTCTTACAAATTAATGATACATAAAAACATACTGGAAGATACAGAATATGCTACCAGATTTTATTAATAAATTATAAAAACAATATTTTATGGAAAATTAAAAGATTTTCCTCTTAAGAAAAAAATCAAATTGAAATATTCTTTATTTCCTAGTTCTTAATATCCAATTTCAATGGTTTACCTAAGAATTTACATACACTCTGCCATTAGAAAATATGCAATCACTGTTTTACACATTGGCATAGTCTGTGTGTTGCTCAGATTTCTCTACCCATCTGATATGTTCCTTCTCTGTCTTACTATGAATTTCACTTATGGGATATGGATTCTACTTCAACCAAGATATTTTTACATACTTTTATGCTTGTTCCAGAAGTACTTGGTCCATTTCAATCATATACATTTTGTTTCTTCCAATTATAAAGGAAATTCAACCACTTTTCTCCACAAATTGGTTTAATGTCCAAATACATTAAATTGATAAGATATAGCTAATGTTCAAACATATTTTGGATTATAATAAATGCAAATTATTATAAATATCACTAAATTTATATTAGAATATGTGTTCTTTTTTTATTAATAGAAGAATGAAGAAAAATTTGGATACTACTATCACCACAGTATTAAAAGTCTTTCATAATACAACCATGTCCACAGGATGCTATGTGGTTCCTTTGTCTACCATCTGTCTGACCTATATTCTAACTTTCTTTATGCATATAGAATAAACACCCTAAGAATGGATACAAAACTAATATACAGAAATACTAACAGCAAAGTATCAAAAACATAGTACAATTTCATTTATAACTACATTGAAATAATAAAATAAAGAACTAATCTAAGAAGGTATTATAAAAGAACTTTACTGAACAAACTATAAGACGCTGGACAAAAATAAGTTTAAGATGACATGAACAGATAGTAAAATAAAGTATGTTCAAGGACTGGAAAAACTGATTGTTAAAATGACCATATTACCTCAGAAAGTGAAAGTGAAGTTGGTCAGTCGTGTCCGACTCTTTGCAACCCGTGGACTGTAGCCCACCAAGCTCCTCTGTCCATGGGATTCTCCGAGCAAGAATACTGGAGTGGGTTGCCATTTCCAGGGAATCTACAAATCAATGCAATCTCTGTCAAAATACCAATGGAATTTTCCACATAATTAGAACAAATATATCTACAGTTTACATGGGATCACAAAGACACTGAATAACCAGAGCAATCTAGAGAAATAAGAACAGAGCTATAGGTGGTATACTCTCTGGCTTCAGACTATACTACAAAGCTACAGAAATCAAAAGAGTGTGGTATTAGCCCCATACCTTCTCCAAAAAAAGACATGTAGACCAATAAAACAGAGTAGAGAGCCCAGAAATAAACCTGTGCACTTATACTTAGAGTCAATTAGTCTATCACAAAAGAGGTAAGAATATACAATAGGGGAAAGATAATCTGGGAAAAATGCATCTACACATAAAAGGAAGAAATTAGCACATTTTCTGATACTACATACAAAAATAAACTCATAATGGATTAAATGTAAGATTAAAATCATTAAAACTTATAGAAGTAAAGATAGGAAGAATACTCTTTGATATTCAGTTTAGTTCAGTTCAGTCACTCAGCCATGTCTGACTCTTTGTGACTCCATGGACTGAAGCATGCCAGGCCTCCCTGTCCATATAAATCAGCAATATTTTTTGAAATTGTTTTCTAAGGCAAAAGAAACAAAAGCAAAATTAAAAATGTGGCTTAATTTAACTTAAAAGCTTTTACACAGCAAAAGAAACCATCAAGAAAATGTAAACAACCTACAGAGTGGGAAGAAATATTTGCAAATGATGTGAGTGGCAAGGAGTCATTATCCAAAATATATGAGCAGTTCATATAACTCAATACAAAAAAAAAAAAAAATCCAATTGAAAAACAGGCAGAAGACACCAACAATTTTTTTTAAAGAAGACATAGACATGGCCAACAAGCATATGAAAATATTCTCATCATTGCTATGCACAAGGAACCTACAAATCCAAACAAAAATGAGATATCATCTCACACCCATCAGAACGGCTATTATCAAAAAGAACACAAATAAAAAAATGTCGGAGAAAAGGGAACCTTGTACACAGTTGATGGGAATGGTAGTTGTTGTAGTGACTGTGGAAAACAATGTGGAGTTTCTTAAGAAGAATAAAAACAGAACTAATATATAATTCAACAATTCTAATCTGGTTACATATCCAAAGAAAATGAAACTAATTGGAAAATAGATGTGCACCCCAAAATTCATAGCAGCATAATTTCCATAAGCCAAGATATGGATGAAACTTAAGTGTCTATCAACAAATGAATAAATAAACAGGATGCAGCATAAATGCAATGGAATATTACACAGCTTTAAAAAATGAATGAAAATTTGCCATTTGCAAAAGCATGGATGACCAAGTAGGTACTAAACTGAGTGAAATAAATCAACAGAGAAAGACAAATACTGTGTGTTATGACTTAAATGTGGAATAAAAAGAAAAAAAACATGAATTTAATAAAAGAGAAGCAGATTCACAGATATAGGGGAGAAAAAATTGGTTACTAGTAGAATAGGTAAGAGGGAAGGATGCAAGATAACGGGAGGGGCTTAAGAGGTACAAACTACTAAATATAAAATACATAAGGCATAAGGATATATTGCACAGCACTAGAATCTAATAAATATTTTATAAAATTTTAAATGGAGTACAATCTATAAAATTGTTGAATCACTATGTTGTACACTGGAAATTTATATAATACTATAAATCAACCATACCTCCATAAATCAATACAGACTACTGTAGAATTTTTGAAAGTATGTAAAATATATAAAAGAAGACAGAATTACTTATGATACCTCATCCCCAAATACCATTAATAATGTTTTGTTTGGCTTCAAGTTAGATGGCAGGGTAGAAGAATGCTGTTTGGGAGGTTTGGGGAGAGGTGTGGGTTCACAGTGGCCTGCTGTGGGATCAGGACCACTACCAGGAGCATTGGTCCAACACTGTCAGTGTGTTGGCATAAGTCTTCTTGGAGAAGGTTGCCATTAGGCCTAACAAAGACTATAGCACTTCCATGGAGAGTACAAGACTCCAGGATTCGGCTGCCTCAGGCCAAACTACAGGGAGGGAGCCAGCCTCACTCATAAGCAGAAAATCGTATTAAAGATTTGTTGATCACAGCTCTGTCCACCAGAGCAAGAACCCAGTTTTCCCCACAACCAGTCCCTCCCATAAGGAAGTTGGCACAACCCCCTCACCTTCATCCATCAGAGGGCAGACAGTATGGAAAACACAATCACAGAAAACTAACTAAAATTATATTACATTGATCACAGCTTTGTGTAACTCAATGAAACTGTAAGCCATGCCATGCAGGGCCACCCAATTTGGATGGGTCATGGTTGGAGACCTTTGGGAAAACATGGTTGACTTGAGAAGGGAAAGACAAACCACTTCAGCATTCTTGCCTTGGGAACACCATGAACAATATCAAAAGGTAAAAATATATGACACTGAAAGATAATCCCCCCAGATCAGGAGGTCTCCAATATGCTACTGGAGAAGAGTGGAGAAAGTCCAAAAAGAAAGAAGAGGTTGAACCAAAGTGTATACGATGCCCTCTTGTGGATGTGTCTGGTGGTGAAAGTAAAGTCTGATGCTGTAAAGAAAAATACTGTATAGGAACCTGGAAGATTAAGTCCATGAATCAAAGTAAATAGGATGTAGTCAAACAGAAGATGACAATAATTAATATTGATGTTTTAGGAATCAGAGAACAAAACCGGTAGGTAAAGGGCAAATTTAATTCATAAGATCATTGTATCTACCACTTGAGGCAAAGATCCCTTAGAAGAGGAGTAGTGTGGACTTAACAGAAGCAGAAGATATTAAGAAGAGGTGGCAAGAATACACAGAAGAACTATACAAAAAAGATCTTAATGACCCAGGTAACCACGATGGTGTGATCACTCACCTAGAGCCAGACATCCTGGAGTGTGAAGTCAAGTGGGCCTTAGGAAGCATTACTATGAACAAAGCTAGTGGAGGTGAAGGAATTCCAGCCAAGCTATTTCAAACCCTAAAAGATGATGCTGTAAAAGTGATGCACATTCAATATGCCAACAAATTTGGAAAAGTCAACAGTGATCACAGGACTGGAAAAAGTCATTTTTCATTTCAATCCCACAGAAGGGAAATGTCAAAAATGTTCAAACTGTGACACAATTGTGCTCATTTCACATGCTAGAAACATAATGTTCAAAATCCTTTAAGATATGCTTCAAAAATGCATGAACTGAGAACTTCCAGATATACAAGTTGGATTTAGAAAAGACAGAGGAAACAGAGATCAAAATGCACTATCCATTGGATCATAGAAAAAGCAAGGGAATTCTAGGGGGGGAAATTACTTCCGTTTCATTGGCTATGCTAACACCTTTGACTGTGTGTATCAGAACAAACTATGGAATATTCTTAAAGAGGTATGAACACAAGATAAATTTACCTGCCTCCTGACAAATCTTTATGAGTCAAAAAACAACAGCTATAACTAGACAGGGAACAATGAACTGGTTCAAATTTGGGAAAAGAGTAGGTCAAGGGTGTTTATTGTCACTCTGCTTATTAACTTATAAGCAGAATACATCATGCAAAATGCTGGGCTGGATGAAGCAGAAGCTGGAATCAAGATTGCCTGGAGAAATATTATACCACTCCAATGGGTGAAAGTGAAGAGGAACTAAAGAGCCTCTTGATGAAAGTAAACTAGGAGAGAGAGAGAGAGGAAAAAAAAAAAAAAAACCGGCTGGACTCTGTGGGAGAGGGAGAGGTGGGATGATTTGGGAGAATGGCATTGAAACATGTATAATATGTAGGAAATGAATCGCCAGTCCAGGTTTGATGCATGATACTGGGTGCTTGGGGCTGGTGCACTGAGGCAACCCAGAGGGATGGTATGAAGAGGGAGGAGGGAGCAGGGTTCAGGATGGGGAACACGTGTATACCTGTGGTGGATTCATGTTGATGTATGGCAAAACCAATAAAATACTGTAAAGTAATTAACCTCCAATTAAAATAAACAAATTTCTATTTTTAAAAAATTAAAAAATAACTAATAAATTAAAAAAAAAACCTCAACATTCAAAAAACTAAGAACACAGCATGCAGTCTCATCCTTTCACAGCCAATGGATGGGGAAAACTGGAAGCAATGATAGACTTTATTTTCTTGGGCTCCAAAGTGACCACAGATGGTGACTGCAGCCATGAAATTAAAGGACAGTTGCTCCTTAGAAGAAAAGCTATGACAAACCTAGACATTGTATTAAAAATCAGAGACATCACTTTGCCAACAAAGATACCTATAGTCAAAGCTATGGTTTTTCCAGTGATCATGTACAGATGCGAGAGTTGAACAATAAAAAAAGCTGAGCACTGAAGAATTGATGCTTCTGAACTGTGGTTCTGGGGAAGACTCGAGTCCCTTGGACTGAAAGAAGATCAAATCAGTCAACCCTTAAGGAAATTAACCCTGAATATTCATTGGAAGGACAGATGCTGATTTTGAAACTCTAATAATATGACTTAGTCTAATACTAAGTATTTGACTTAGTCTAATACTAAGTATTTGACTTAGTCTAATACTAAGTATTTGTCAAATACTTAGTCCTGTATGGATGTGAGAGTTGGACTATAAAGAAAGCTGAGCACCAAAGAATTGATGCTTTTAAAGTGTGGTGTTGGAGAATACTCTTGAGAGTCCCATGGACTGCAAGGAGATCCAACCAGTCCATCCTACAGGAGATCAGTCCTGGGTGTTTATTGAAAAGACTGATGTTGAAGCTGAAACTGCAAACCTTGGCCACCTGATGCAAGGAACTGACTCATTTGAAGAGATCCTGATGCTGGGAAAGATTGAAGGTGGGAGGAGAAGGGGACAACAGAGGATAAGATGGTTGGATAGGATCACTGACTCAATGGACACCAGTTTGAACTCTGGGAGTTGGTGATGGACAGGGAAGCCTGGTGTGCTGCAGTCCATGGGGTCACAAAGAGTCAGACACTACTGAGCGACTGAACTGAACTGAATACTTTGACTACCTGATGAGAAGTGCAAACTTACTGCAAAAGACCCTGATGTTAGGAAAGATTGGAGGCAGGAGAAGAAGAGGGTGACAGAGCATGAGATGGTTGGATGGCATCAACAATGTAATGGACATGAGTTTGAGCAAACTATAGGAGATAGTGAAGGACAGGGAAGCCTGGAGTGCTTCAGTCCATGGGGTCACAAAGAGTTGGATGTGACTAGGTGACTGAACTGAACTGAATGCTTTCTTTGATATATCTGAGTTACATGCAGTATTTTATTGTGTATAATTATACATACTTTAGAAAAATATAGTTTTGTTTTCTTCTAGTCCCTTGGACTACAAGGAGATCTAACCAGTCCATTCTGAAGGAGATCAGCCCTGGGATTTCTTTGGAAGGAATGACGCTAAAGCTGAAACTCCAGTACTTTGGCCACCTCATGCGAAGAGTTGACTCATTGGAAAAGACTCTGATGCTGGGAGGGATTGAGGTCAGGAGGAGAAGGGGACGACAGAGGATGAGATGGCTGGATGGCATCACTGACTCGATGGAAATGAGTCTGAGTGAACTCTGGGAGTTGGTGATGGACAGGGAGGCCCGGCATGCTGCAATTCATGGGGTCGCAAAGTCAAACATGACTGAGCGACTGAACTGAACTGAACTGAACTGAATAAAGTTTTTAAAATAATCTCATATTAAGAGTGTATCTGGGGATAGTTGTAACCGATCACTTTCAAAAATAGCTTATCTATAATCTCTCTTTTGGACTAAGAAGTGTGCTGGGAGACCAACATTGCACAAGAATGTTTTGAACATTCAGAAAACCAGGAAGTTTGTGAGCAGAATTATCTTGAAAGTGAAATCAGTATGACTCCATGTTATTTTTGTTAAAAATACTATGCCAAATACATTCATTCACAGTCAAATATATATAAGGGAATACAGTTGGATAAGATGTGACTAAATGCATACAACTCAATCTTATGTGACAAAAAAGGAAGAAAGAAAAAGAATCTGAGAAAATTTATAAATTAAATGTAATAAACCAGGGTGTATATGATTAATAATAGGGAAGAAGGTGATTCTATTATACATCAATTATTCGAGTTGTTTCAAGTACTGGCCTTCCCTGGTGGCTCAGACAGTAAATAATCTGTCTGCAATGTGGGAGACCCGGTTAGATCCTTGGGTGGGGAATATCTCCTAGAAAAGGAAATGACAACCTGCTCAAGTATTCTCACCTGGAGAATCTCATGAACAGAGAAGACTACATGGGTTACACTCCACGGTGTCACAAACCACTGGACATGACTGAAAGTTAGTCTTTCACACTTTCTTCCAAGTATCAAATGTTTATGTGACTAGAGTGTGCCTGTGTATTTCCCTTTTTTAATTTTTTTTCCTTTTTAACCAATCAAACATTTATATTTGTTAAGCTGGAAGAAATAATTACAATTGATCTAACTTTGCTATCATGGCATTTTTCTTAAATGACCCAGTGAGTAGTAATATTTCAAAAAAATGAAAATATACATAATTTTTTTCATTAATGATGCATAAGCTTCAGCTTAAATCAGAGCCATGACAATGATAATAATTGTTGTAAAGCAAACATTTGTCTTTTTTCATAAATATATGTGATATTTATTGAATTAGATATCTCCTTGAATCCTGATGTACCATTTCTAGCTATGTGACACTGGCCTTCTTACTTAAACAGTTTAGGCTATAATTTTCTCATCTCTAAAGCAAAGTTAGTAGTACTTACATTGGAAGATTATTTTTTAAGAACTAAAAATTGCATTCTTATATCACAGTAGTTGCCTAATAAAGAACAATTATAGTCATCACTTTTAAACTGTCCAAAATTGAATTAAACTTTTAAATATTACATGTATAATTTGTGAATGTATCCAGTGTGGTTGTTTAAACAGGAAATAACAGTACAATATTTACTTTTTAAATCTGAAATATCATTTTGGAAAAGCTTGATTATCCAAATAATTTCATCAATTTTCCATCAACTGTCTATATATGAATCAAGTTAAGCAAAACAACCTGTGACTTCATAACTAAAATAAATACAATAGCACTTGTTAACAAGGTAGAGGAGAAATGTATGACTCAACACCTTTTTTGTATCCCTTGTCAGTTTTGTTTACAAGTATTTATTTAATGTCTACATATGCCGAACTCTTCAAAGTCTGGCTTTAACCAAGCTCTTGAGTCCAGCTGACTGTGTACATGCTGCATGCTCAGTCCCTGCATGCTCAGTTGGTCATGTCCAACTCTTTGCAATCCTGTGGACTGCAGCCTGCCAGGCTCCTCTGTCCATGGGATTCTCCAGGCAAGAATACTAGAGTGGGTTGCCATGCCCTCCTCCAGGTGATCTTCTTGACCCAGGGATAGAAACTGTGTCTTCTGAATCTTTGCATTGTAGGCACATGCTTTACTGCTGAGCCTTCAGGGAATCCCCACTGGTTACTAATTGCCATCTTGACAACTACTTCTGGGTTACTCATTGTTTCTAATGCACAACCACTTCTTTCCTCTGTCTGGAATGCTTCTCCATTACTCAACAAAAGATAACCATCCAGGTTTTGTAACCATGCTCAAGTACTAAATTTCCCATGATACTTTACTTGATGATTTCTATCCTTCAGCAAGTATTAAGATGAGGAATTAACATTAGGGAGAAGTAGATTCATGTTTAATATAACATAATTCTTACCTTGAAGGAGATAAATCACATCAGTTTCTACCACTGAAGTAGGGTTTACTTTTTTTTTTTCTTTTGTACTTACTTGTGTATGTGTGTTTATGTACACAAGTCTGTATTTAGGATCTTGTAATTTTAAGAAACAAATGTCATAATTGCTAAAACATGCTTTCATTCCTTCATGATGCCATGATACATAATAAATGTTCTATAAATAAACAGTGAATGAATGAGTGAATTAGTTTTACTTAGTGATCCCTTTCAATTATAGTGACTCCAGAGTGGAATGGGGAACATAAAGCAAGAAAAGTAGTCTCTTTTTGGGTGTTCAAGAATTCTGTGGTTTTGAAGGCGAGATAATTTATCAACATTAAAATTACACTCAATGTCAGTCAGTTTCATGGAGAAATTCTATGAGGTAGAAGACAAAAAGTAAATTAATCAAGTAACTGCTTTAGGGCAAGATTAGTGTGCTGATTTCAAGCATGTTTGACAGGTAGATAAAAAGGTACAACAATGAGGCAATAGGGTATTCACATTGATGGAAAGTGATTTCATCAACCTATATGAAAATCAAAATGGTTCAATTTAAATGGGGAAAAAATGTATATATTGAAAAATCTAAACCCTACCAAGAAATGATTTAGTTAATAAATACATAAGAAAATATATTTACTAAACTGTTGGTATTAGTCTATTTAATGCATTGGCCTCTTATAGGACATAAAGCCATAGACAATGTCACCCATTTATTTTAATGTCTATAGAATTCATTGTGTTTCAAGCATGCAGAAAATCAAAAATAGTATACATGCTTTTTCAGTAATCATGAGTGGATGAAAACAAAAATATGGTAAAAAAATTAAATTGCTTTGGAAAACTTAGATTTGGGTTTATATCATAAGTAAATATATTTTACTTGACTGGGGGAACCATGTTTCCCATGGTTAGAGAGAAGTTATGAATTGATTTCCTAACATATAAAGACTGATGAGAATGGTTTCTTTTTAAACTCATCATTATAATGTCATAGATTTAACAGTTATATAATATAGTCCAGATATAATTTCTTTTGATATCTAACAATATGAGAAAAAGGGAGGCTACAGCACAGTCTGTAGCGCTGGATTTGAGGTGGAAACATCAGTATGAACTCATATTTAGTTTAATACATATGTAGATGAATAACATGGAGTAAGAAATGACAGTTCACTCCAGTATTCTTGCCTGGAGAATCCCATGGACAGAGGAGCTTGTCAGGCTACAGTCCAAGGGGCTGTAAGAGTTGGACATGACTGAAGCAATTTAACACAGCACAGCACATGGATAGCTAGAAAAATAACTTTCAGTATGTATGTATATATAGGTTGGGCTTCCCTTGTGGCTCAGATGGTAAAGCGTCTACCTACAATGTGGGAGACCTGGGTTCGATCCCTGGGTTGGAAAGTTCTCCTGGGGAAGGAAATGGCAACCCACTCGAGTATTCTTGCCTGGAAAATCTGATGGATGGAGGATCCCGGTAGGCTACAGTCCATAGGGTCGCAAAGAGTAGGACACAATTGAGCGACTTCACTTCACTTCATACATAGGTTAGTATACAAGCTCTATCTTACTGAAAACCTGGAAGCAATGAAAACCCAGTAACAATGAGAAAACTCATTGCCTAGATTTTTTTTTAATATCATGCTCTAATAAGAGAAAATAGGACTCTTTAAAGAAATGTACCATACTAAGGCTACAACAGAAATAGCATGTAAAAGTGATAGTAGTTTTTCAGTCATGTCCCACTGTTTGTGATCCTATAGACTGTAGACCATGAGATTTCCATGTCCATGGAATTCTCCAGGCAAGAATACTGGAATGGGTATCCATTCTCTGCTCCAAGGGATCTTCCTGACCTAGGGATTGAACCAGAGTCCCCTGCACTGCAGGCAGATTCTTTACCATCTGAGACACCAGGGAAGCCCCACAATAAGCATGTGATGGTGTAGTCACTACATGGTGTCTGATCCTCATGACCCCATGGACAGTAGCCTGCCAGTCTCCTCTCTCCATGGGATTTCCAAGGCAAGAATACAGAAGTGGGTTGTCATTTCCTTCTCCAGGATATCTTCCAAACCAGGGGTCAAATCTGGGTCTTCTGCTTTGCAGGTAGATTCTTTACAAACTGAGGTATCAGAGAACTCACAATAAGCATGGGAGTATTCAAAAAACAAGAGGATGGTGTCATAACAATAGTTCCAAATGTCCAAAGATGAACTAATGTAAGCAACAAACAATTGACAGAAAACTAAGCAAAAAAAAAATCTTCATAACCCAGATAACCACAATGGTGTGATCACTCAGCTAGAGCCAGACATCCTAGAATGTGAAGTCAACTGGGCCTTAGGAAGTATCACTATGAACAAAGCTAGTGGAGGTGATAAAATTTCAACTGATCCATTTCAAATCCTAAAACATGATGCTGTTAAAGTGCTGTACACACTATTCCAGCAAATTTGGAAAACTCACCAGTGCCCACAGGACTGGGAAAGGTCAGTGTTCACAGCAATTTCAAAGAAAGGCAATGCCAAGGAATGTTAAAACTACCACACAGTTGCACTCATGTCACCCACTAGCAAAGTAATGCTCAAAATTCTCCAAGCCAGGCTTCAACATTACATGAACTGAGAACTTCCAGATGTTCACACTGGATTTAGAAAAGGCAGAGAAATGAGAGATCAAATTGTTAACATCTGTTGGATCATCGAAGAAGCAAGAGAGTTCCAGAAAAAACCCTACTTCTGCTTTATTGACTATGCCAACGCCTTTGACTGTGTGGATCACAATAAACTGTGGAAAATTCTTCAAGAGATGGGGATAACAGATCACTTGACATGCCTCCTGAGAAATCTGTTTGCAGGTCAAGAAGCAACAGTTAAAACCAAACATGGAACAGCAGACTGGTTCCAAATTGGGAAAGGAGTATGTCAAGGCTATATATTGTTATCTTGCTTATTTAACTTCTATGCAAAGTACATCATGCAAAATGCTGGGCTGGGATCAAGATTGCTGGGAGAAATATCAATAACCTCGGATACACAGATGGTAGAAACTTATGGCCGAAAGTGTAGAAGAATTAAAGAATCTCTTGATGAAGGTGAAAGAGGAGAGTGAAAAAGTTGGCTTAAAAATTGACATTCAAAAAACTTAAGATCATGGCATACGGTCTCATCACTTCATGGCAAATATGTGGAGAAACAATGGAAACGTGACAGACTTTATTTTCTTGAACTCCAAAATCACTGTAGATGGTGACTGCAGTCATGAAATCAAAAGACACTTGCTCCTTGGAAGAAAAGCTATGACCAGCCTAAACAGTATATTAAAAAGCAGAGACATTACTTTCCTGACAAAGGCCTGTCAAAGCTATGGTTTTTCCAGCAGTCCTGTATGGATGTGAGAGTTGGACCATAAAGAAAACCTGATAGTCGAAGAATGGTGCTTTTGAACTGTGGTGTTGGAGAAGAATCTTCAGAGTCCCTTGGTCAGCAAGGGGATCAAACCAGTCCATCCTAAAAGAAATCAGTCCTGAATATTCATTGAACAGACTAATGCTGAAGCTGAAATGCCAATACTTTGGCCACCTGATGCAAAGAACTGACTCATTGGGAAAGACCTTGATACTGGGAAAGATTGAAGGTGGGAGGAGAAGGGAATGACAGAGGATAAGATGTGGATGGCATTGCCGACTTGATGGAAATGAGTTTGAGTAAGCTCTGGGAGTTGGTGATGGACAGGGAGGCCTGGAGTGCTGCAGTCCATGGGTCGCAAAGAGTCGAACATGAACTGAACTGAACTGAAGCAACAAAATAATTAGTAAATAAATTAATTTTGGATTATAGCCCAAAGTATA
Organism: Budorcas taxicolor; assembly: GCF_023091745.1. Taxonomy (NCBI): domain Eukaryota; kingdom Metazoa; phylum Chordata; class Mammalia; order Artiodactyla; family Bovidae; genus Budorcas; species Budorcas taxicolor. The sequence continues at coordinate 2,091,486 of NC_068924.1, read as the reverse complement.
AAATGAATATGTCATTCAGCTGGTAAAGAATCTGCCTGCAAGGTGGGAGACCCGGTTTGATTCCTGGGTTGGGAAGGTCTGCTATACAAGGAATAGGCTACGCACTGCAGTATTCTTGGGCTTCTCTGGTGACTCAGAGGCTTGGATTTGATCCCTGATTTGGGAGGATCCCCTGGAGAAGATAACAGCTATCCACTCCAGTATTCTGGCCTGGAGAATTCCATGGACTGTATGGGGTCACAAAGAGTCAAACACGACTGAGTGACTTTCACTTTCACTTTTCTTCATATTTATTTAAACAAAAAATTAAATTTAAGGGTGAGGATATGAGACAAATCTTCCTTACAAAATTCCAAGTAATACATGTAGATATCCTGTCATCCTGGAGAGTGAGCCATACTTCATGACTCACTGCTATGGACTAGATTAAGGAATGGAAAAACTGTAACCTTACAGTGGAGAAGCCTTGCAAATACTTTAACCAGATGATGAAGATTATCACTAGCTATGTCAATGGGAATAGCATGGAACCCTGGTATGATGTGTTAAGAAGGGCACGTCAATTCTTTGGTATTCTTACCAAAATTCTATAGTCTCAGTTCGCATGAGAAAGTGTCAAATCCAAACTGGAGAACATTCTACCAAACTCCATGTTTTGTACTCATCCTACCGTTGAGGTCATGAGAAACGAAGATGATGAAACTTGCAGAATAACAGAGACACAAATAATCTGCCTGCAGTGCAGGAGACCTGGGTTCAACTAAATGCATAGAAGTATTCTGAATTGAATTCTACAGCAGAGTAAAACAATAATGGAAAAACCAGTAAAACACAAAGTCTGGAGTTTTTTTGTTGTTGTTTTTTTTAAGAGTAACATGCTAGTGTCAGTTTCTTAGTTTGGATAAATGTACCAAAGTAACGTAATCTAACATTGCATTAAATAAAATAAACTAGGTTAGGGGTATAGGGAAACACTCCATAGTACCTCTCCAACTCTTCTATAAATCAAATATGATGCTAAAATGAAAAGTTTATGTTAAAAATTTATGACTTGGTTTCCTAACACCTTATAAAGTAGACCAATGAAGCCTCTATCTCTTTTTAAAATTATCACTATGATGCCATGGATTTAACAGTGATGTGTTATAATGTACCTTTTGATATTTAAATTATCACATATTCAATCAATGGAAAGATCTTCCAGTTAGCTGCTGGAAAATCTCGACGTGAACTCAGTAATTATGTCTTCATTTCTTTCTGTTACAACACACTGTTTCAAGCGCATTGTACTGTTTCTTCTGTAGACCTGAAATGAGCCATTTCCCTACACTTGAAATGTATTTTAGGTGGGTATAGTATTAGATACCATAAAATGTGCACAAGAAATGCTGATTTTTATAGTTTAGTCATTATTTCTAAGTCTTTAGTATGTGGAACTAGAAAATACATATTTTATTGAAAATATAACATGTCATTAATCCATATGGAAATTTCCAGTCCCAAACTGCCAGGTGTTTTACTTACCCTCTTTGATCTTAAGTAACTAGCCTCCAATTAAAATAAATAAATAAATATTTTAAAAAGTTACAGTAAAAAGGTATCACCTTTCTCCAATGCTTTTTACAAGATCACCAGCATAATAGTTCATTGGCTTTGTGTAACAATATATACAAAACATTTTCCAAGCTGTAATATCAATATTAGCGAAAGTAGTGTAAATTTTTGTATTTAGGAGATATCCCACTATAGAAAATGCCAGAATTATCTGCTTTTAAATAAATTAAAATAATGAAAACCCAAGTAACCATAGAAGGTTTATTGCTTCTTCCTCGTCACCCTGACTTTCTGTCCCTATAGTAAATACACCTTCTTTTAGGTAAATGCTAGTGTGCATATATGTGTCTCTGCCTTTCTTTCTCTCACATAATATATCCTTGAGGTCATTCCACAGAGGTATATGGAGGCACTTCTCTTTCACTGAATAACTCATAGCACACCAATGTTTAGCACACCAATGGTACAAACTCATACCATAGTTTGTAAAATAGTCTCCTCTCAAAGGACATTTGGGTTACTTTGGTTTTGCTATGATAAATAATACATAGCTTTGTACATGCAACTTTCATAATTCTGCTAGTATATATCTGGGTTCCCCTGGTGACTCAGTGACAAAGAATCTACTTGTCAATGTAGGAGACACAGGTTTGATCCCTGGGTCGGGAAGATTCCCTTGGGACGTAAATGCCAACCCACTTCAGTGTTCTTTCCTGGGAAAACACATGGGCTCAGGAGCCTGGTTGGTTATACTCCATGGGGTTGCAAAAGAGTTGGACATGACTTAGACACTGAAAAACAACATATTAATATATGGGTCAGAAAGCTAACATATGATTTCATGTAAATTAAATTATTACTTTAGTTACACGATCATTTTTTCACCTAGACTATTTCTACAGCTTTCAAGTTGGAGTTTCTTGCCTCCAGCTTCATCATATAGCTTGCTACACATTTCAAGATTTTGGATTTGAGGATCTAAAATGCAAATCTGATCATTTTATTCCTTTATTGACAACCTTTGTTTCTCTATCTCTACGAGATTCAGACAAACTACTGAATGAAACATTCCATGACCTTCCTTTGCTTTGCTTTCCAACCTTACTTCCAGTACTAACCCCAATACAACCTTAAGTCCAGTTATACGAAACGTCTAGTAGTTTATAGAAAGGCCTATGCCCACTCATGTCTTGCATCTAATCTTCTCTCTCTACCTAATCCATAAAACACACCCATAAAAATTCAGTTCAAATTATCTTTCTTTGTGAGTTCTTTCTGGATTCCCTCAAAATCAGAATTAGACCTCTTATTTGCTCACATGGTACTCTATGCCTCTCTATTAGTACTTTGATCACATATTTTTTGGTAATTCCTTATTAATGAGAACTGCCAGAACTGTAAACAGTTCTTTATTAATAAGGACTGTTCCAGAACTGTGCTGGAAATTTACATATATTCTATCAGAATAGAAAGTTAAGTAGTGTATCTATGCTAATGCATAGACACTAGTCTCCTAAAATCTCAACCCAGTTAGTTTACTGTAAAAGCCTGAGGTCTCTGAACTAGATATACTACATTGCATTTCTAAACATTGTGGATTCTTCCAATTCACTTTTTCTCTTCCAAACCCCTTTTTGTACCTTAAGTTGCACCTTAGCTCATTAACTCAGCAGGTTTTAATGAGGACAATATGGTCTATGAAGTTAAACAGACCTGAGTTTTATCCCTAACTCTTGGTTTCATCAGTTACTAAGAATATAAACGTATCAGAATTTTAATCTTTAGATAGGTTTTCTAATCAGTTTAATAATATTTAAATTTTTTTGTAGATCAAATTATATATGTAAGGCAGGAAGAGAAGAGGACAGCAGAGGATGATATGGTTGGATGGTATCATTGACTTGATGGACATGAGTTTGAGCATGCTCCAAGAGTTGGTGATGGACAGGAAGGCCTGGCATTCTGCAGTCCATGGAAGAGTCAGACATCACTGAGCGACTGAACTTAACTGAGGTTCACAAATATTAGGAATCTTACAGTAATAGCCTGAATTTTGTCTGTTTACCATTATATCTCAAACACTTACACATCGTAGGCACTCAGTATATAACTATTTGAGCATGAATTGTTTAATAAAAAGCCTATTTCCCAGAAAACTTGCCTTTCTTTTAAGTTCCTTTTCTCAACTGAGGGTATTGCCAACCTGCTGATGACCGCTTTATAGAATAATCAGGTTTCAAACTTGAGGTTACCTTTGATCCTAGCTCTTAAATATGTGCCACACTCCCATGACTCCCCACCAGGTGACGATTGTGCTCTGTCAGCTTTATCTTGGCAGTAACTTTTATATCTTGTTTATCCCATTTCTTTTTACAGTTTTATCCCAGACATTTGTGCCATTTCACTTGATTTTCTGAAAGGGCAGCCTATAAAATAAACTAGTCTCTGCTTCTGCCTTTCCTGTTACACATCACCAAACCACTTCACTATCACCAATGTCCCCTTTCCATATGTATACATTCTAGACACTGTCTCATAGAATATATCAAGTACTTCCTTCCACATGCTCTCTTTTATGGTCCAACCTGACTTTCTGTCTTGTCATCCTCTATAACCCCAAATTTGTACCTCAAAACCACTCAGCAGCATGTGCTTTATACCATCAGGACTTGGACACCATTTTTCTACTTAGAAAGCAATACCTATCTATCAATATATATTTCTTCTCACTGAAAGTTCTCCACAAAGCCTTCACTGATACACTCTAAGTGCTATTTCTCCTCTCCTCTTTCACAATGATTTACTGATTCTATGTGATCACATTTGGCCACACAAAGTGAATGTTGTTGTTATTGTTGTTTTTTTTTCCTATTTTTAAAACTTTTTTTTTTTAATTAGCCACAATTATACATATATCCCCTCCCTCTTGGTCGTCTCTCCCCTCCCCTCATCCCATCCCTCCAGGCCATCACAGAGTGCCAGATTGGGCTCCCTGTGCTACACAGCAAGTTCTCACCAGCGGTCCATCTTACACCTGACATGGTGTATATGTTGATGCTATTTTACCCATTTATACCATTCTCTCCTTGTCCCTCTGTGTCCACAGGTCCATTCTCTACATTTTTGTCTCCATCCCTTGCATATGAGGTTGTGGTACATTCAACTGTGGATTGCTCACAGCATCAGGGCATTTCCAACAGTAGAATTGTCCAAATCCTGGCAGAACTGATCATAAGATCAAAGATTTGAGTAACTATAAGAAATTTTAGAAATCTTCAGGTTTGATACCTTCTTTTAATAGATTAGTAAATTGTATTTCAGAAACTGAAAACATTTACTTAGAATAACCAAAAAGCAATAAAATATGTTTGATTTTCTCAGCTAGCAGCAACACTTTGAAATTTTGGTAGTGATGTAGCAGGATCTTTTACCTCTGCCTTTACGAATATTCCAAAGAGAAGATAAAGAAATTGGTTTTTATATATAAATACATACCTGGAATAACAGGAAGTGGGTGACAAAATTTATAACATTTTTTGTTGTTCCTCAGTCGCTCAGCCATGTCCAACTCTTTGCAAGCCCATGGACTGCAGCACGCCATACTTTCCTGTCCTTCACCGTCTGCCAGAGCTTGCTCAAATTCATGTCCCTTGAGTTGGTGATGCCATCCAAAAATTTTATCCTCTGTCATCCTGTTATCCTCTTTCCTTCAATCATTAGGGTCTTTTATAATGAGTCAGTCTTCACACCAGGTGGGCAAAGTACTGGAACTTCAGCTTCAGCATCAGTCCTTCTGATGAATATTCAGGATTGATTTCCTTTAGGATTGACTGGTTTGTTCTCCCTGTAGTCCAAGGGACAACTCAAGAGTCTTCTCCAACACCACAGTTCAAAAGCAGCATTTTTAAAGTGCTCAGATTTTTTATGATCCAACTCTCACATCCATACATGACTACTGGAAAAACAATAGCTTTGCCAAGACAGACTTTTGTTGGCAAAGTAACATACCTGCTTTTTACTATGTTTTCTATGTTGGTGATAGCTTTTCTTTCAGGGAACAAGCGGCTTTTAATTACATGGCTGCAATCACCATCTGCAGTGATTTTGGAGCCCAAGAATATAAAGTCTGTCACTGATTCCATTATTTCCCTATCTTTTTACCATGAAGGGATGGGACTGGATGCCATGATCTTCATTTTTTGTATGCTGAGCTTTAAGCCAGCTTTTTCACTAAGCAGGGTGACAATGAACAGCCTTGACATACTCCTGTCCCAATTTTGAATCAGTCTGTTGTTCCATGTCTGGTTCTAACTGTTGCTTCCTGACCTGCATATAGATTTCTCAGGAGGCAAGTAAGATGGTCTGGTATTCCCATCTTTTGAAGAAGCTTCCACAGTTTGTTGTTATCCACACAGCCAAAGGCTTTAACATCAACAATGAAACAGAAGTAGATGTTTTTCTGGAACTCTCTTCCTTTTTTTATGATCCAATGGATGTTGGCAATTTGATCTCTGGCTCCTCTGCCATTTCTAAATCCAGCCTGAACATTGTGAGTTTTCGATTCATGTAATGTTGAAGACTACCTTGGAGAATTTTGAGCTTTACTTTGGGCTTCCCTGATAGCTCAGTTGTTAAAGAATCCACCTGCAATGTGGAAGGCCCAGGTTCAATTCCTGGGTGGGGAAGATCTGTTGGAGGGCGATAGGGTACCCACTCCAGTATTATTGGGTTTCCCTTGTGACTCAGTTGGTAAAGAATCTGCATGAATTGAGGGAGGCCTGGCTTCGATCTCTGGGTTGGGAAGATCCCCTGGAGAAGGGAAAGGCTACTCACTCCAGTATTCTTGCTTAAAGAATTCCATGGACTGTATAGTCCATGGGGTCACAAAGAGTTGCACATGACTGTGCAACTTTCAATTTCACTTTCACTTTGTTAGCATGTGTGATGAGTGTAATTGTGCAGTTGTTTGAACATTCTTTGCCATTGTCTTTTCTTTGAAATTGGGATGAAAACTGACTTTTCAAGTCCTGTGGCCACTGCTGAGTTTTCCAAGTTTGCTGGCATATTGAGTGTAGCACTTTGCCATCATCATCTTTTAGGAATTGACATAGCTCAGCTGGAATTTCATCTCTTCTACTAGCTTTGTTCACAGTGATGCTTCCTAAGGCCTACTTGATCTCCCAGTCTAGAATGTCTGGCTCTAGGTGAGTTATCACATCATAATGCTTATCTGAGTCATTAAGACTTTTTTTTGTTATAGTTATTCTGGGTATTCTTGCCACCTCTTCTTAATATTTTATGCTTCTGTTAGGTCCATACCATTTCTGTCCTTTATTGTGCCCATCTTTGCATGAAATATTCCCTTGGTATCCCTAATTTTCTTGAAGAAACCTCTAGTCTTTCCCATTCTATTTTTTCCCTCTATTTCTTTGCATTGATAACTTAGGAAGGCTTTCTTATCTTTCCTTGCTATAGTATGGAACTCTGCATTCAGATGCCATTTACAGAAAACTAACCATAGTGATCACATGGATCACAGCCTTGTCTCACTCAGTGAAACAATTAACTATGCCATGTAGGGTCACAAAGATGGACAGGTCATTGTCAAGAGCTCTGACAAAATGTGGTTCACTGGAGAAGAGAATGGCAAATCCCTTCAGTTTTCTTGCCTTGAGAACCCCATGAACAATATGAAAAGGTAAAAAAGGTATGACACTGAAAGATTAACTCCCCAGGTCAGTCAATGCCCATTATGCTACTGGAGAAGAGTGGAGAAATAGCTCAGGAAAGAATGAAGAGACAGAACCAAAGCAGAAACAAAACCCTGCTGTGGATGTGACTAGTAAGGTCCAATGCTGAAATGAAAAATAATGCATAGAAACCTGGTATGTTAGATCAATGCATCAAGGTAAATAGGAAGTGGTCAAACGGGAGATGGCAAGAGTGAACATAGACATATTCAGAATCAGTAAACTAAACAGATGAGAATGGGCAAATTTAATTCAGATGACCATTACATCTACTGCTGTGGGCAAAAATCCCTTAGAAGAAATGGACTAGCTCTCATAGTCAACAAAAGAGTCCAAAATCCAGTACTTGGATACAATCTCAAAAATGACAGAATGATTTCTGTGTGTTTCCAAGGCAATCCGTTCAATCCGTTCACAGTAATCTAAGTCTATACCCCAAACACTAATACCAAAGAAGCTGAAGCTGAATAGTTCTGTGAAGACCTACATGACCTTCTAGAATGAATACCAAAAAAAAAAAAAGATGTCCTTTTCATCATAGGGAACTGGGATGCAAAGTAGAAAGTCAAGAGATTTCTGAAGTAACTGGCCTGTTTGGCCTTGAAGTACAAAATGAAGCAGGGCAAAGGCTAAAAGTTTTGCCAAGAGAATGTACTGGTCATAGTAAACACACTATCCCAACAACACGAGAGATGACTCTACACATGGACATCACTAGATGGTCAATATCAAAATCAGATTGATTATATATATATTTTTTGTAGCTGAAGAGGAAGACACTCTATACAGTCAGCAAAAACAAGACTGGGAGCTGACTGTGGTTCAGATCATCAACTCCTTATGGTAAAATTCAGACTTAAGTTAAAGAAAGTATGGAACATCACTAGACCATTCACGTACGACCTAAATGAAACTGCTTACAATTATACAGTGGAAGAGACAAATAGATTCAAGGGATTAGACCTGATAGAGTGCTAAGAACGATGGATGGAAGTTAAGGAACATTGTACAGAAGATTGTGATCAAAACCATCCCAAAGAAAAAGAAATGCAAACAGGTTGTCTGATACAATATTGTAAAGTAATTAACCTCCAATTAAAATAAATAAATTTATTAAAAAAAAAAAAAAAGGCTGTCTGAGGAGGCCTTAAAAATAGGTGAGAAAAGAAGAGAAGCAAAAGCCAAAGAAGAAGGAAAGGAAAGATATAGCCACATGAATGCAGAGTTCTAAGCAATAGCAAGGAGAGATAAGAAAACTTTCCTAAATGATCAAGGAAAAGAAATAGAGGCAAAAAATAGAAAGAGAAAGACTAGAGATCTCTTCAAGAAAATTAGAGACATTAAGGGACGATTTCATGCCAAGATGGGCACAATAAAAGACAGAAATGGTAGGGACTTAACAGAAGCATAAGATATTAAGAAGAGGTGGGAAGAATACTCAGATGAACTATTAAGAAAAGATGTTGATGACCCAGATAACCACGATGGTGTGATCATTAACTAAAGCCAGACATCCTGGAGTGTGAGGTCAAGTGGGTCTTAGGAAGCATCATTGCTGACAAAGCTGGTGGAGGTGATGGAATTCCAGTTGATCTATTTCAATTCCTAAAACATAATGCTATAGAAGTGCTGCACTCAATATGCCAGCATATTTGGAAAACTCAACAGTGGCCAGAGGACTGGAAAGAGTAATTTTCACTCCAATCCCAAAGAAAGACAATGACAAGGAATGTTCAAACTACTGTTCAATTGCACTCATCTCACACACTAGCAAAGTAATGCTTAAAATTCATCAAGCTAGGCTTCAATATTATGTGAATTGAGAACTTCCAGATGTTCAAGCTGGATTTAGAAAAGGCAGAGGAACCAGAGATTAAATTTCCAAACTCCACTGGATCATAGGAAAAGCAAGAGAATTCCAGAAAAAATATCTACTTCTGTTTCACTGATGATGCTAAAGGCTTTGACTATGTGGAAGACAACAAACTGTGGAAACTTCTTCAAGAGATGGGAATACCAGACCACCTTACCTGCCTCCTGAGAAATCTGTAAGCAGGTCAGGAAGCAACAGTTAGAACCAGACATGGAACAACAGACTGATTCAAACTTGGGACAGGAGTACATCAAGGCTGTATATTATCACTCTGCTTACTTAACTTTATATGCAGAGTACATCATGTATAATGCTGGGCTGGGTGAAGCACAAGTTGGACTCAAGATTGCCAGAAGAAATATCAGTAATCTCAGATATGCAGATGACACCACCCATGGCAGAAAGTGAAAAGAAACTAAAAGTCTCTTAAGGAGAGTGAAAAAGCCAGCTTAAGACTCAACATTCAAAAAATGAAGATCATGGCATCTGGTCCCATCACTCCATGAAAATAGTTAGGAAAAACATGGAAACAGTGACAGGCTTTATTCTCTTGGGCTTCAAAATCACTGCAGAGGTGACTGCAGCCATAAATTAAAAGTCGCTTGTTCCTTGGAAGAAAAGCTATCACCAGCCTAGAAAATATAGTAAAAGGCAGAGCATTACTTTACCGACAAAGGTCTGTCTAGTCAAAGCTATAGCTTTTCCAGTATTCATGTATATGTGTGAGAATTCACCATAAAGAAATGAGCACTGAAGAACTGATGCTTGAACTGTGATGTTGGAGAAGACTCTTGAGAGTCGCTTGGACTGCAAGAAGATCCAACCAGTCCATCCTAAAGGAAATCAGTCCTGAATATTCATCAGAAGGACTGATGCTGAAGCTGAAACTCCAATATTTTGGCCGCCTGATGTGAAGAACTGACTCATTTGAAAAGACCCTGATGCTGGGAAAGATAGTAGTCAGGAGGAGAAGGAGATGACAGAGGATGAGATGGTTGGTAACATCACCAACTCCATGGACATGAGTTTGAGCAAACTCTGAGAGTTTGTGATGGACAGGGAAGCCTGGAGTTGCAAGGAGTTGGACATAAATTAGCACCTGAATTGAACTGAACTGATACAAAAGCATATATCTTTCTTTTTCTCCTTTGCCTTTCACTTCTCCTCTTTTCTCAGTTATTTATAGCACAGTTGGTAAAGAATCTGCCTGCAATGCAGGAGACCGAAGTTTGATTCCTGGGTTGGGAAGATTCCCTGGAGAAGAAAATGACAACCCACTCCATTATTCTTGCCTGTAGAACCCCACGGGCAGAGGAGCCTAGAGGGCTACAGTCCTTGGGGTCCCAAGAATTGGACACAACTTAGCGACTAAACCACCACCGCCTCTGAGAACCATTTTGCTTTTTTTGTATTTCTTTTTCTTGGGCATGGTTTTGACCATAGCCTCATGTAGAATGGTGCTAACCACTGTCCATAGTTCTTCAGACACTCTGTCTCTCAGTCCAATCCCTTGAACCTATTTGTCACTTCCACTATATCACTGTAAGCGATTTAATTTAGGTCATACCTGAATAGCTTAGTGATATTCCCTACTTTCTTCAATTTCAGTCTGAATTTTGCCATAGGGAATTCATTATCTGAGCCACAGTCAGCCCCCAATCTTGTGTTTGCTGGCTGTATAGAGCTTCTCCATCTTTGGCTACAAAGAAAATAAACAATCTGTTTTCAGTATTGACTATATGTAGAGCTGTCTCTTGTGTTACTGCAAGAGGGTGTTTGCTATGAATAGTGTGTTCTCTTGGCAAATTTCTGTTAGTCTTTGCCCTGCTTCAAGTCCAAGTTTTGTACTCCAAGTCCAAACAGGCCAGTTACTCCAGACATCTCTTGACTTCCTACTTTTGCATTCCAGTTCCCTATGATGAAAAGGACTTTTTTTTTTTTTTTTTTTTTTTTGGTGTTCATTCTAGAAGGTCATGTAGATCTTCATAAAACCATTCACCTTCAACTTGTTTGATATTAGTGGTTGGGGTATAGACTTGGATTACTGTGATATTGACTGGTTTGCCATGGAAACATACAGAGTTCATTCTGTCATTTTCAAGATTGTACCCAAGTACTGCATTTTGGACTCTTGTTGACTATGAGGGCTAGTCCATTTCTTCTAAGGGATCCTTGCCCACAGTAGTAGATATAATATCATAATATGAAATATATATAACATAGTTTGTAGTAGTAGTAGATATAATATTTTTTGGAGGGCCAAAAATTCAAGATTAAAAGTGCAGCTATACTTACCAGATCCATTTTTATTTTTCACTGCTTTGTCTTCACCATTGTGATCATCATTCTGTTATATATGAATGCACAGCATTTGCCACAGCCTCCACTTGCTGTCATTCCCAGCCAAATCCAACCTTTTTTTTCTTTTGTTAAATCTTAACAAAAGAATCTGCCTTAAAGACAGGCATGACAGGAGGGCATGTCTATATGTATATCCATGTAGGTATAGATATAGAGAAAAATATCTAGGTCTATATATTGGAAAATATAGCCAAGGTCATTTTTAGCCAAGGTGCCATCATACTGATTAGATGAAAAATAAAATTTGTTTTGCACTTCGATTGATAGTGGCATTTCATCCTACGAATCCTCAACTCTTCATTTTTGAGAACAATGGTTAATAATCACCTCTATGCGTTAAGGAGAGCTAGACTATTTGCCCAGGAAGTGATGAATTTAATGGCTTTCTGGGTTTTGAAATTTTAATTTCAGCTCACTTCAACTTAAATTTTATGTGATCTATTTTATTATCTTCTTATAAGAGAAACAATAATATAATTACAATTTGGTTTTTACATTGACAGAAAAGACAAAAAAGCAAGCATTTCAAATCCCACTTGACTTGAAAAACTAAAGCTTTATAAACTAAGTGACAAATGTATGCTTTGTGACATCCAATTACTCATAACTGTTTAAGTTGTTTTTTGTCATGACAATTTGTAGAGAAATGTAACAGAAAAGTAGACGAATAACAACAACAAAAAGATGTATTTAAAAGTAAAATTCAGAACTTAAAGAAACACTCTGAAGAAATGCACTCTGACATTTCAGCCAAGATTATTACATGTCATCCTCAAACTCCAAATACAGGCACTTGGTGACATCTAATAAAAGGATACTTGAAGGAGTAAAGGTAATACATATTTCAAAAAGTCTTTACCAATTGAGCCCTTGTAAGAACTCCACACTAATCAGTTCTTTCTCTTCTTTTCCCAAACGTTACATCAAATAAACACAGGCACTTCCTATATTCATTCCTAAAATATAATAGAAGACAGTACTTTAAGTGTAAAAGATACCAATGCATTAAATGAAGGCATCATGTCTCTACATTTCTAAAATTTCTTACAGTTAACCTTTAAGGGGAATCCTTCCCTCTAACAACTCTTCAGAACTTTGGCTTTAGCTAATGTGACCCAGTATTGCAGACTCTAAAATGAGATGATTCAAGCAATGGCACGAAAAGACCTGTAAAGATTTAAAACACTTTTTCTTTCATCACTTAATGGAATTTGGGGATTAAATATACTGTCTAGGTCAGGAGACAGATGGTACAGAGGAAATTAGAAACCTTTCATCCCTTGCTTGTGCAGTGGCTCTCTGGGTGTGGCACAGGCTCCATCCAACACAGTCAAGTGAATTGAAGTCGTATAGATGACCCATGGAGAGGCAGTGAAACCATAGCTCTAAAACTTTTTGGATAATGAATTTTCTTCTACCCATTTAAAGCAACTATTGACATCATCAACACAGTGCTTAAGCACTCCTGGGATGACATGGAGTAGAGCTGAGTATTCTGGAGCTCCAGTTAAGAAAAGATGTGCATGAAAAACACCCGATTTTTCTATCGGGCACAAATAGTCACTCGTGCCCGCTAACCCAAGGAGGACTAAGAGGTTCTCCTTCGTCAGCCTCTGAACTATGTGCTTCCTAAATCCTGAGGCAGGTCCAGCACAGAGGAAATGTGTCACCTGAAAAAAGCCTGCAAAGAAAGGACTCTTTAACTCTCCTTTATACTTGGCAGCTCAAGCGGTTCTTACTCCTAGTTCCCTGACTTTCAAAGAACAGCGTAGAGGCCCTATTCAGTTTTCATTTCTCAGTCCCTTCCCCACCTTGGTCGTTACCTTTCTTTGTTCTTTAAATTAACTTTTCCTTCCTTGCTCTCTTTCCTAGCCTGTTTCAGCCTCCCTGTGTTTCTTCTCCAGCCTGACGTTCCTCACTTCTTCCGTCGCTGGTCCCGGACTCAGACTCGCCCGTGGCTGCCCTTTGCGCCTTTCCTCATCCTTGCTCTCCCTGAGACCCCTCATCTCATCCATCCCTTTCTCAGGCCCTCCAGATTCCCTGGGCTGTTTGCTGATAAGAAACATTTGCTGCAGCGCGGACCGGAGTCCTGTGCGCAGCCCAGTGGCAGAACAGGGTGAGGCTGAGAGAAAGGCTGAGCTGGAGAGGGAGGCAGCCGGTCCTCCCCAGAGCCTGCAAGAATGCGGCAGGGTGCCTGGAGCACCGGGAGGGACCAGCTCCCAGGGGCCCTGGTCGGGGCTTGAGGACCTGGCCCGCGGGTAGATTTCCAGCCTCACGTGGCCGCGGAACAGGGGTGCCTGGAAAACAAAGAGAGGGACCCTGGGGGTGCCCACCCCCAGAGTGGAACCCCCTGCCAAAGCGGGAACGAGAGAGGCGGGAGCGGTGAAAGGGAAAAACCTGTCTCCTCTGGCTGCGGAGCGTTGGAGAGCCTGGGGCGCTCCGGTGAGCAGCCGGGGGCGAAGACCGCCGGGCGGTGGGCGAGGGACGTGTGGAGCTAGCGCTCGGCGCCCACGGAGGGGCCGCCGGGGGGCGCGACGCGCGGGGCGGTGGGGACTCTAGGTGGCCGGTGGCAGACCCCAGCCGCGGAGCGCGCGGCGGCCGCGGCGCCAGTGTGTGTACGTGTGTGTGTGTGTGTGCGCGCGCGCGCGCGCGTGTGTGTGTGTGTGTAGGTGAGAAAGCGAGGGCCGAGCGTGAGTGTGAGCTAGGCACAGAGAGAGCGCATGTCTCATCCCTGCGAGCAGCCAGGAGCCGCTCCACCACCATCTTTTGCATGGGCAACATTTGCAGCCGGACAGCAAACCTCTCCCAGGGCTATGGAGACTGCAGGAAAAACCTGGCAGCTCGGGATGGATTGCTAAGGGAAGTCATAACCCTAAACAGTCCAAACCTCTTTCCGTTTTTTTTTTTGTTTGTTTGTTTGTTTTTAATTTTATCGCCGTAGTCCTCAATGCCTCTCTGAACGGTCTTTAGGAAGAGTACGAGAGAAAGAGCGCGCGCCAGGGAGAGGAGAAAAGAAGATGAGGATTACTTGCAGACAAATTGTCTTGTTATTTTCTGGATTTTGGGGACTCGCCATGGGAGCCTTTCCGAGCAGCGTGCAAATAGGTAAGCTCTGATTCACTGGGGTACGCATGTGGGTGGCTGTAGCAGATACCGAAAGTGAGTTAAATGAGTTGCTGATAAGCAATTTAAGGGAACATTCGGCGTCTCCTTTCTGCTCTTCTCTCGTCTTTTCTTCCCTTTATAAAGACTGCCTCTTTGGTGCTGGTTCAGTCGAAACAGCACAGAGCGGTTCTCAATCTACATTCCATCCATCCTCAGTCTATACTCCTATTTGTCTCATGTCGCTGAAGTAGGATTGCAATAAGTTGGGATAAAATCTCCGTGGGGTTTGATTGCATTTTATCTAATATCTCCTTTCATTTCTTTCTCTGGAGTGTGAAGGGATGTAGAGTTTGCTTAAACAAAGCAAAACCCATCCACTCTTCTTCCCGTGCTATAGGCAACAGCTTTTGCTATTACAAGAAGACATTGCTTAGGTAAAAAAAAAGAAAAAAGAAAGAAAAGGAAAGAAGACATTTACACCCTGACCTACTTGCCTTTGCTTGCTACCAGTTAACCGATTCCAAAATTATGTCCCTTTCCTGGAACCTTTTCTTCTTTTATTTTCCTCTTGAATTTTTTGCCCTTAATCCCTCCTCTAGACTCTATTTCTGGGGACCCTATCCGTCCTGCCCTTGGCTTTTTTTTTTTCTATTCTCCCCTGTCTTTTGATGGGACGCAGCTCTTGAATTCCTTCCAACTAAGCCCAGCCTCACACTGCATCATTTCTCATGGACATTGCACAAAACGGGGCTAATTAGGCTGGGTCCAGGAACTGCATAAAAACAAAGTTCACGTCTCCCTTTGATTTCCCTCTCACCTGCATGTCATCACAAACCTTCATTTCTCTATTTTAATGCGAATTGTCTTTTCTGCTCATCTGCATGCATCTTAGAAATGCCTGGAACTGGCTTCTGTAGCAGTGTGCTGGGAATCATAGGGAGGGCAAGGAGAGAAGGCAAAACACACTAAATGGTCTGTCTCAGAGGCCACTGTGATCATGACAAATTGGGACAGTAAAAAGCTGAGCTGTCCTAAAGACTGAAATGCTAAACATACTCTTTAGAGACAAAGGGCAGTCTCCCAAGATGTGGCAGGGCTAGCTCCTTAATGTGTGTATTGGTGAATGGCCGTGGATTTGACAGTGCTTAGTGCGGGTGTAATAATAGTTACAAGAGGAAACACTGAACGGGCTTTTTCTGCTGTTTTTGCTAGGTGGTCTCTTCATCCGAAACACAGATCAGGAGTACACTGCTTTTCGATTAGCAATTTTTCTTCATAACACCAGCCCCAATGCGTCAGAAGCTCCTTTTAATTTGGTACCTCATGTGGACAACATCGAGACCGCCAACAGCTTTGCTGTAACAAATGCTTGTAAGTAAAACATAAGTTGAAGATAAATGAGAAAAGAATTAAGTCAGGGCAATAGAGGCCCTTTTCTCTGTATTATTACTGTTATTATATTTCAGAAAGACATTCAAGCTCTCCACAGTTTGCTGGTTAGAGAGGAAATCAGAGTTACAGCAAGATTTAGTCTCCAGGATATTTGGCTGGTCTTTCCTTCTCTTCCTTCCTCCTTCCCTCCCTTCATCTCTCCTTCCCTCCTCCTCCCTCCCTCCCTTTCTTCCTTTCTTTCTTCTTTCCTTTTTCTTGAAATTACTTTCTCCTTTAACATTTCAGTATTAGTCCTACAACCTGCATGTCAAGTTAGTGAAAATTGTACTCAATCTTGTTTTTTATTTATTTTCCTTTGGTTTGTATTTGCTTTTCACTTGAGTGAGCATACAAGACACATGCTCTCTTACACTGATAAAGGGAATGGAAGGTGTGCTAACAGTGAGAGAGTGGGGAGTGGTGGTGTGGAGGATGTATATTCCACTAGGTTGGTTGACACTGCAGATGATCTGGTGATGTCACTTGAAGCTGCCCTGCTCTTATATTCTGGGTTGTAAATGTCTCTTGCTATCAGGTAATGTATATATTCTGTGGATATAACTCCATGGAGTCTTACCTTGGTGGCAAATCATGTTAATCTCCAATCCACTGAATTCACATACTAACCCAGCTGGATCTATTATCCCCACAATACAATTTAGATTTGGTGATCTTATCTAATGTTATGATTAAACAGTTTTTTAGAGCTCCTCTGTGAAAATACTGTATAACATAAAGTAAAAATATAAGCAACTGTGTAAAAATCAATAAAATATGATCAATAGAGCATTTAGGTTACATTTTCACTCGAGGAAAATACATGTTTTCCATACCTCCTTATTTTTAGATGCTAATTTACAGCTCCTTAAAATTTGTGTGTTAAGATAATTGTTATAGATTACGTAAGACGTGTAGGAATAGTTCCTATATAAAGTTTTGCACAATAATAATAAAATATTCAGTCTGCATTGTATAATATTTTTAATATATCAGACTGAGTATATTTTTATTTTGAAAGTACTCTAAGTACAAGAAACTGTATTTCGAACAAACAAGTGAATTTGAAAACAAAGAGTTTTTATGTGTTAGGAGGATATCTGTTTCATTTAGCTTATATATATCTGCAATTAATTCATCTAACAAATAACATGATCATGTTTCCTTAATTTTAGGCACCTAATTAATACTTTATTTTTGAACTTCATTTCATAAGGAGGTTAAAGCATTTGACTTCTTTTTTTAATCTAAAGCAATTGTATTCATTTGCAGGAATGTTTTAGTTCCTTTGAGTACTACTTAATTTGAAAAATCACTTGCTTTATTTAGTAATAAAATAAATATTCTTTATAAAGATAATTATATGGGAATTATTTTTAAGCAGAAATGAACATAAATTAGAGCTAAATTTATGGATAGCTATTTTTTTAATGTCTTGTTATTATTTTTTGTTCCAAGTTTTGATAGAGATGTCAACATTTCAAATTAGCTCTAGGTATAAAATATTTTCCTTAGTACATGAATGCTATCTGTTGATTTAAGTATTTTCCTTATATCTCTCATGAGATTTTGGCAACAAAAACACTACTAAGTTTAAAAATAATTTATGATTCAAATACATCTGAAGGTAATTTGTCTACAGTAAATTGCTATTTAAATATATTTTTTTATTATTTAATTTTGAAAGACTTTCATAAAAGTGGAACTATATTAGTTTTATTTTTCCAGATTAGGTTCTTAAGTATTCTAAAGTTTGTATTCTGGCTTCCAGCTTTATAAACTACAGTGATAATTCCTTCTTTTCTCCTTCCACATAGTTTGTTAATCTCATTCAGGTTAATTTTAATATCATATTATTTATGTGATAAAAATGTTATATAGAATAAAACGAAAGTGGCAAATAACCTGTAAACATAAAAAAAATTAATAAGAAACTGTACACAGCATGAAAAAGTAGAAACAGGTATAAAATATAGGTAGTATGCTATTCTTTAACGTGTTAGAATTGAGAAAATTGAAGCTAAGAAAACAAAGTCTGCTTACTTTGATTCCAAGTGTAATGTAATGTTAGTGGTATCATGTTTTTGATCAGAGGGTATGGGTCAGGTGATTGGTGTTTGTTAAGTGAACTGACCAAGAGCCTGTATGCACGTGATTTTCCAGTCTAATCAAAGGTGAAACATAAGCAATAAGTATGAGGCAACCTCATGTATCAAGCTCTATGCCTTTGGGTACAAAAGGTAAAAATAGTGTTCTAGAGAATTAACATGAATTTATTCCTCATAGCAATACAGACTAGATTTTAAAATTTTTCATGCTGAATTAAATATAAATGTACAATATGTGTTCAACTAGGTTTATTTTAAATATGATTTTCCTAAAGTGAATCCTTGTAAAACTGAGTAATCTAGTATCTTTGTGAATGAGAACCACTGTATAGGATATATTTATTTTATGAAATATACACTTAAAAACTAAAAATAGCAGACTAAGGAATAAAGAGTATTATTGGTCATCTACTGGATAAATGTAATTTAAGGTTGATTCTTCTGTCTCAAAATTAAAGTTTAAAGAATATTTTGGACAATGTAAACATTCTGCGTATGGAGTTGACATACTACATAAATATAAACCCCAATAAACTTAAAATTTGCACTGTTCGGATAAATCTCAAATTTCTGAAGGAGAATCAGGTTTATTTTGGTTTGTAACTTTAAAAAAAAAAAAACAGCATTTGTGTAAGATTAAATTAAAATGCTGTTCTCTTTTTAAACTATTCCCATTGTTGAAAAATCATACTTTGCCTAGTATAAAACTGAAACTACAAGAAATACAGATAATATAGAATTATGGCATATTTAAATAACAAAGTGTAGGTGTAATAGGTGGCCCAAGTAGTCAAATTTCAAAATGTAATTAAAGATATACATTTATTTGCTGTAATCTATTCAAAGTATGGGCTTTGGCAAAATAGATATTTAAAAAATAATTTGATGTGGACAGTTTTCTTTAACAAAATATTATGCATTTGACTCCAAATAGCTATCTTCACAAGCAAACATGCTAGTTAAATAGAGTATGTTCTCTGCAAAACATTTAAGACAACCTAAAATGAGGCTGTGTTCTTATATTTTTCTAACAGTTAATTAATAAAGATGTTTTTGTTTTGGAGGATGATATATCTTAAATTTGGCCAAAGTAATAATGACCAAAGTACTGATGTAGTCTATCATCAAGTTTTCTAAAAGATAAAACAAAATTAGATATTGCAATTATCACTTGAACTCAGTTATGTTTGAAATCCTGTAAAAGAGGTAGCCTCTTTACAATAAAACACAGAGATGTTCAGTTTCTCAAATGATTCTTTTAATTTCAAATGGGTAGTGGAAAATACATAATAAGATACATTAAGTAGTTATGTATTGTCACTTAGGTGAAATATAATTTTTGCTGAATATTTCCAACTTTTTAAACTTGGATAGGAAAGACTAACTGGTTAATATTTTTGTTATCTTTTATTTATTTTTTTTAATGATTTGTTTATCTTACTCACCTTTTCTGTCTAAAATCTGTCTATTCAGTGGTTTGCAACATGACGGATTAGAAAGTTGTAAATCAAGAATGGAATGCATATTATACCTTAGTAATGATGAAAAAGTTGTTCTTTTTTAACTTAAATATTAACTCTATTTGTGAAGGGTTTGTTTACCAATCCTAAATATCCAAGTTGAGTGCTACTTGTAAAAGTAGGTTAGTGTGTAAAAAAGACTTGTTTAGTTAATCTAAATATGTTTTAAATGTGACAGTATATCCAGTAGGGTCCACAGACATTTTTGCTTATATACTACGGACTGAATTAAAACATGTTAAATTTAAGGGTGCTGAATAATAAGGTCTTGTGGCTTTAACAATATTTAAATATTATATATCTTTCTTTTCAGGAACATGAAACCCTAAAAAGGCATTCTAAAAGTATATATTGGACTGATATAATATTTTTAAAATGCTAAAATAAAAACTCTGATATTTTGACCTTGTTATAAGAAATATATTACAATTGAATATTGTTTGACTTTTGATTATTTTTAGGAAAATGAGTTACTGGAATTCTTTCCTTATTTTGAGTTGGTAGCAAGATTCTTTGTTGATTTGAAATAATTACTTAGTTTTATAATATTATTTTCCCCTTTTATCTTAATTTTCCATCATGACATTGATGACAAAGATGAGTCATATTCCTGTGCCTTGGACCTTTCTTAAATGATGCACAATTGCATTGATGTATTTCAGAATTGTCACAGGATTAAACTTCCTTAAAGCCATTTGAAAAAATTATCTTTACTTTTTTCTTATGAATTCTCCAAAGAGGTTTTATTTCTCAAAGAGGAACAATTTGTACTTTCTGACTTTAGGAATTATGTATATATCTTAATAACAGAATTTTACTAGTGTTCAGGAATTTAAAATGAGAAATAAATTCCATATACCTTCCATTTTATTATAACACAGGTTTTATACTGTTTTTGTGTACATGATTTTATTTGACCTCAGCTAATCTTGGAGTGAGCCTGTCTGAGAAGTTAGTCATTATTTTTTAGGTAAGCCAGATTTGGCTCAAAGAAATCGTTTGATTTGCCAAAGACCATGTAGCTAAAAAGTCACAGAGTTTAGATTTGAACCCAGTTGTTCTAGTCACTATCCTAGCACTTTAAGCAGGAGACCATGGATGTGAAAAGTACATCTGTACTGAGATTACTTGAATCAAGAAATAAAATAACTGTCTTTTTTTTCTAATTTTATTGTAATATTTTTAAGAAAACAGGGCAAGACATTTCTGGGCAACTTATTAATTAATCAGATGACAGTGAGTGATGCAGCAAAGACCAAAGTTATATTTTGTAATGAATCTGCCCATTCACTCACTAGATTAGGTAATAAACATAGTCACTTATTCATTAAACATGTTTATCAAGGACAACTGTATTTAAGACACTCTACTAGAAATGAAGATTGATATTTAGTCGCTAAATCATATCTGACTCTTTTACAACCCCGTGGACTATAGCCCACCAGGCTACTCTGTCCATGGAATTTCCCAGGCAAGAATACTGGAGTAGGTTGCCATTTCCTTCTCCAGGGATTGTCCTAACCCAAAGATCCAACACGTGTCTCCTGCACTGAAGGCAAATTCTTTACCACTGAGCTACCTGGGTAGCCCAGAAATGAGGATACTGAAAATTATGAGTAGTTGTTGCCGTCAAGGAGCAGTAGGAAACACATACAAGCCAATTATCACAGTTCAGTAAAACAAAGTATTATGACAGAGAAATAGAGTGCTGTAACAGAGTAACACAGGAAGGAACCTCAAACTTGTCATGCTGCCCTATGGGAGTTATTACCTGATCTGAGTTTTATGGTGCTAGTTATTTGAGATATTGACAGGAAGGAAGGCACCCCTCGCCACAGTAGGAGCACATGACAAGGCATCAAAGGATGGTGAGGCCAGATGTGATTGAACCACTGAATGTGGTTTAGTCTGACTGTAGTACTGGGTGTGAGGGGAAGGAGAGGTGTGCTAAGGGGCGAGCTTTGTAGATCCACACAGGGACTAGTAGCTCTTGTAAGGAAACTCTTTTGAATAAAAGGGGGGGCCCATAAATAATTTAACACAACAGTGGCTGAATCAGATTTATGTTTTATAAATAACAGGATTATTTCAAGAAGGAAAATGTACTAGAAGGGGGCAAAATGGGAAGAAAAAAATAGTTGTCTTGAAGTAATTCAACTTAGGATAGTAAGTTCTTAAATAAAAGTGGAAGCTCTGAGACAAGAGCAAAGTAAATAGACAAATACAGAACTGTTGACAGAACATAGTGATGGATTGGATGTCTGTGTAGGCTGCTGAAAAGAAGCATCAGTTCAGTTCAGTTCAGTTCAGTCACTCAGTCGTGTCCGACTCTTTGCGACCACATGAATTGCAGCACGCCAGGCCTCCCTGTCCATCACCATCTCCTGGAGTTCACTCAGACTTACGTCCATCGAATCCGTGATGCCATCCACCCATCTCATCCTCGGTCGTCCCCTTCTCCTCCTGCCCCCAATCCCTCCCAGCATCAGAGTCTTTTCCAATGAGTCAACTCTTCACATGAGGTGGCCAAAGTACCGGAGCTTCAGCTTTAGCATCATTCCTTCCAAAGAAATCCCAGGGTTGATGTCCTTCAGAATGGACTGGTTGGATCTCCTTGCAGTCCAATGGACCCTCAAGAGTCTTCTCCAACACCACAGTTCAAAAACATCAATTCTTCGGCACTCAGCCTTCTTCACAGTCCAACTCTCACATCCATACATGACCACAGAAAAAAACCATAGCCTTGACTAGATGGACCTTAGTCGGCAAAGTAACGTATCTGCTTTTGAATATACTATTTAGGTTGGTCATAACTTTTCTTCCAAGGAGTAAGTGTCTTTTAATTTCATGGCTGCTGTCACCTCCTGCAGTGATTTTGGAGCCCCCCAAAATAAAGTCTGACGCTGTTTCTGCTGTTTCCCCATCTATTTCCCATGAAGTGATGGGACCGGATGCCATGATCTTCTTTTTCTAAATGTTGAGCTTTAAGCCAACTTTTCCACTCTCCTCTTTCACTTTCATCAAGAGGCTTTTTAGTTCCTCTTCACTTTCTGCCATAAGGGTGGTGTCATCTGCATGTCTGAGGTTATTGATATTTCTCCTGGCAATCTTGATTCCAGCCTGTGTTTCTTCCAGTCCAGTGTTTCTCATGATGTACTCTCCATAGAAGTTAAATAAGCAGGGTGACAATATACAGCCTTGACATACTCTTTTTCCTATTTGGAACCAGTCTGTTGTTCTATGTCCTGTTCTAACTGTTGCTTCCTGACCTGCATACAGATTTCTCAAGAGGCAGGTCAGGTGGTCTGGTATTCCCATCTCTCTCAGAATTTTCCACAGTTTATTGTGATCCACACAGTCAAAGGCTTTGGCATAGTCAATAAAGCAGAAATAGAGGTTTTTCTGGAACTCTCTTGCTTTTTCGATGATCCAGTGGATGTTGGCAATTTGATCTCTGGTTCCTCTGCCTTTTCTAAAACCAGCTTGAACATCAGGGAGTTCACGGTTCATGTATTGCTAAAGCCTGGCTTGGAAAATTTTGAGCATAACTTAACCAGCATGTGAGATGAGTGCAATTATGCAGTAGTTTGAGCATTCTTTTGCATTGCCTTTCTTTGGAATTGGAATGAAAACTGACCTTTTCCAGTCCTGTGGCCACTGCTGAGTTTTCCAAATTTACTGGCATATTGAGTGCAGCACTTTCACAGCATGATCTTTCAGGATTGGAAAGAGCTCAACTGGAATTCCATCACCTCCACTAGCTTTGTTCATAGTGATGCTTTCTAAGGCCCACTTGACTTCACATTCCAGGATGTCTGGGTCTAGATTAGTGATCACATCATCATGATTATCTGGGTCGTGAAGATCTTTTTTGTACAGTTCTGCCGTGTATTCTTGCCACCTCTTATTAATATCTTCTGCTTCTGTTAGGTCCATACCATTTCTGTCCTTTATCAAGCCCATCTTAGCATGAAATAATCCATTGGTATCTCTAATTTTCTTGAAGAGATCTCTAGTCTTTCCCAGTCTGTTCTTTTCCTCTATTTCTTTGCATTGATCGCTGAAGAAGGCTTTCTTATCTCTTGTTGCTATTCTTTGGAACTCTGCATTCAGATGCTTATATCTTTCCTTTTCTCCTTTGCTTTTCACCTCTCTTCTTTTCACAGCTATTTGTAAGGCCTCCCCAGACAGCCATTTTGCTTTTTTGCATGTCTTTTCCATGGGGATGGTCTTAATCCCTGTCTCCTGTACAATGTCAGGAACCTCATTCCATAGTTCATCAGGCACTCTATCTATCAGATCTAGGCCCTTACATCTATTTCTCACCTCCACTGTATAATCATAAGCGATTTGATTGAGGTCATACCTGAATGGTCTAGCGGTTTTCCCTATTTTCTCCAATTTGAGTCTGAATTTGGTAATAAGGAGTTCATGATCTGATCCACAGTCAGCTCCTGGTCTTGTTTTTGTTGACTGTATAGAGCTTCTCCATCTTTGGCTGCAAAGAATATAAAAGAAAGAAAAGAAGTATGGTAAGAATTAAATATGATTTCTTCAATTTTTAGTTTTGACAAATTATCAAAACCATACTAGGAAGGCGCACACCAAAGAAGGAGCAGATTTGAATGAGGAAGGTGACTTTAGTGTGGATGTACAGATAAGGAGGCATTTAAAAGACATTTAAATGCAAAAGAGTTCTGGTCATATATATCTGGAGCTCTTGGGCTCAGTCTGAACTGAAGAGAGACACTGAATAATGAATGAAACCATGGATGTGGATGATATCATCCAGAGAGAGCAAAATCAGTGAAAAGAATGCTGAGGACAAAATCCGAAGAAATACCAGTATTTCAGGGACAAGGAGAGAAAAGGAAACTGAAGGAAATGGGTCAGAGTTCAGAGGAAAGTGAGGTAGGAATAATTCACGATAGCCAAGAGATGGGAAGAATTTCAAGTAAATAGTGATCAATCATGTCTTTGATTGATGAATTTTTATAACAAGTTGCAAGGGTAATTGATTCTTAACCTCAGTCTTTTACTTTTTTTTCTTTAGTGTTCTTTTTTTATTTTGACTAAAAAAAAAAAAAGCAGCCTTTATTAATCCCACATAGATTCTATTAATGCATACTCTTTGTGTATAGCGGCCTAGAATATTCTTATAATTAGTGATAGGGATAATCTTTTCTGGACTTTTGATCCAAATGGGCTTGGATTTGCAGCCTGATAGTGGGCCAGTTACTTGCACTTTTGAGCCTCAGTTTCTTCATTTATTAACAAAAGACCCATATATTTTATGAATATTAGAAAAGTGCATGGAAAATATTTAGCCTATAATTGTAACTCAATTAAATTTAGCTATATTACTTTTTCTATGTCACAGAGAACATTTATTTCTGAATCAGTGGAAAAATTTCAAGTTTATATTTCCTGTTTATATTTTGAAAAGTAATTTGTGTTTTGAATAAATATATTTTATTTATATTTCATAGGAATTTTTGACCTCTAACTTAATTGTTAATTTTAATTTATACACAAATCTAAATGCATATTTGTCTAAACTATTTCTAAGTCCTACAAGAGGGTAACTTTGTTGGGAATCTGTGGACCATTTGGAGAAAAAATTGGTTCATGAATGGATTAAAGGGATTAATGGATTCTCCTAATTGTATGCACAATTGTGTGTTCTTGAGTGTGGCATGTGTATTTGCATGTATGTGTGTGTAAACAGAGAGACAGTCTAAATTTTTGAATAGATTATCGATGAATTTCAGTCCACTCACACACACACACACACACACACACACAACAGCCCACAGCCCTAAAGGAGTTATACATAGATTAGATAAACAGTACTCCATTCCTTATCTTCTTCATTTCAAAAGCCAGTTGGATTTTATTTTTAAAACTAACCAAGAACTTTTCCATAAACTTCATCTCCAATAACTTCTTCCTCATCATAGAAAATAATCAATGTGTCCTAGCTGGGAAAATGCTTGGTTTGGTATTCTGCCTATTAAACTATTATCATATTATTTTTATTTCTTCTCTTAACTATCAAAAGCTCTACACATTCCACATCAACTCCTATTTTTATCATGACTTGCCTTTTCCTTTAACAATCACCACTACTACAACAGTGTTCTTGAAGGTCATCAGTGATTTACAGATTAGTAAATTCCATTGTTCCTTAGTCACAGTCTTTTAATAATTTACATAACTTGACATAGCTGATTATCCCCTGTTCTTGAAACTCATTTCTCCTTGATAATATAATTAGCTAGTGATTATATGCCAAGGGTCTATATTAATTACTTATATTCTTACACAACTGTAAGAAACAGGCATCACTATTGTTTTCATTTTATATATGGAGAAACTAAAGATTTGTAGTTAAGACAATTTGCCTAACCACAAAGTATTCAGGGCATCAGATCCTAAAGTCAGTTTTGCCTTCCACTCACATTAAAGTGTCCTGATTAGTATAGTATATATAAGATAACCATCACTCTGTGTGACAGTGGTTAGCTAACTCCTAATTTGAATAGAAAGATGTTTCCCTCAAAGTTACTTCTTTAACAATTTCCATTTACCCAGTGAATAAAATGCCACCTGGAGAAGACAATGGCAACCCACTCCAGTACTCTTGTCAAGAAAATCCCATGGACGGAGGAGCCTGGTAGGCTGCAGTCCATGGGGTAGCTAAGAGTCGGACTTGACTGAGTGACTTCACTTTCACTTTTCACTTTCATGCATTGGAGAAGGAAATGGCAACCCACTTCAGTGTTCTTGCCTGGAGAATCCCAGGGACGGGGGAGCCTGGTGGGCTGCCGTCTATGTGGTCACACAGAGTTGGACATGCCTGAAGTGACCTAGCAGCAGCAGCAGCAGCAAAATGCCACCAAGTGTAAAAATGAATGACTACCACCAGATTTTAAAATGAATAAATGAGTCTTTATATGCGGCACAAACATTGGATGCTTCATTATTTGGCCAACCTACATAGTCTTTATAGGAATGTTATTTGATGACCAGTGGTCAGAGAGTTCATTTCAGGTTTTCCCTTACATGTTTTTGGATTCCAATAAACGTAATGAGGAATGTCTTAAAGATCATTGACCTAAGTCAAAATTGCTGCCGTCTTCATAGTGTCCTTACTTGCCTCCAATTTGATAAAACTACTAGAGTCATAAATAAAAAGTTCAATGTTATCTTAGAAAGGAAAGGTAAAAAATTGTGATGTAATACTTTTCTTTGAACAAGCCATTATACTTCTCCAGCAAAAATTACACCTAAACTATAACCATTGTTTGCTTATTTTTGCTTATATCCTTATTTTTAAAAAAGCAATTTCTCATTGTTGCTGCTGTTCAATCACTCAGTCTCTTTGCAACCCCATGGACTGCAGCACACCAGGCTTCCCTATCCTTCACCATCTCCCAGAGCTCGCTCAAACTAACAGCCAGTGAGTCAGTGATGCCATCCAACCATCTCATCCTCTGTCATCTGCTTCTCCTCCTGCCTTTCATTTCTAATCGTTCCCATCATGGTGGCCAAAATATTGGAACTTCGGCTTCAGCATCAGTACTTCCAATTAATATTCAGGACTGATTTCTTTTAGGAGGGACTGATTTGATCTCCACACTGTCCAAGGGACTCTCAAGGATCTTCTCCAACACTATAGTTCAAAAGCATCAATTTTTCAGCATTCAGCCTTCTTTATGTCCAAATCTCATATCCATATATGACTACTGGAAAAATCATAGCTTTGACTATATGGACATTTGTCGGCAAAGTGATGTCTCTGCTTTTTAATATGTTGCCTAGGTTTGCCATAGCTTTTATTTCAAGAAGCAAGCACCTTTTAATTTCATAGCTACAGTTACCATCTGCAGTGATTTTGGAGCTCAAGAAAATAAAGTCTGTCACTGTTTCCATTGTTTCCCCATCTATTTGCCATACAGTAATGGGACTGGAAGCCATGATCTTCATTTTTTGAATGTTGACTTTTAAGCGAGCTTTTTCACTCTCCTCTTTCACCTTCATCAAGAGGTTCTTTAGTTCCTATTCACTTTCTGCCATAAGGGTAATGTCATTTGCATATCTGAGGTTATTGATAATTGTCACAGCAGTCTTGATTCCATCCTGTGCTTCATCCAGCCCAGCATGCTCATGAATAACTTTCTCATCAGTAACTTTATATATATATATATATATAACCTATTGTGTTCTTTCCATTCTCATATTTCTATCTTTTTAAACTGACCCATGAAAATTTCAAGTGATTTAGAAATCTTAAGAGCCAAAATATTATTGCAATCTCACCACTAAGGGGTAATCACAGTAAATAGATCTTTCTGGAATTTTCTTTTTATGTGTATAGACCTAAAGTGAGCAGTAGAATACTATAAACATAAAATACATACATATATATAACTTTTTAATAACAATATTAATCTATAAGCATATTTTATTAATGTTTTATTTCATGCAAAGTTTTCCCTCAGTGTATAAGACCTATCTTATTTTCTTTTACTGCTATGTAATGCCATTAGAAAAGACTCTGATGCTGGGAGGGATTGGGGGCAGGAGGAGAAGGGAACGACAGAGGATGAGATGGCTGGATGACATCATTGATTCGATGGACGTGAATCTGAGTGAACTCCGGGAGTTGGTGTTGGACAGGGAGGCTTGGCGTGCTGTGATTCATGGGGTCGCAAAGAGTCGGACACAACTGAGCGACTGAACTGAACTGAATGCCATTGTGCAAAGTTTCTATTAAATGTAGTCAGTACCCTCTGTATCAACATTTATGTTGTTTCCCGTTTTTTATGTTACAAACAGAATAGCAGTAAAGCTATCTGAGTACCTGTGTTAATATTCCCGTAGGATTAATTCCTGGAAATGAAATTACTAGATTGAACAATGTGTATTTTTGCTTTTAGTCCATATTATTAATGTTCTTTCCTCAAAAAGTATTATTTATATTTACAGCAACCAAGATGTAAGAATAATTGGTTTTCTATGACCTGCTAACACTAGTCATTATCAGTTTCTTGAATCTTCACTTGTCCTAATGCATGAAGTTAAGTTCAGTTCAGATCAGTCACTCAGTCGTGTCCAACTCTGGGACCCCATGGACTGCAACATCCCAGGATTCCCAGTCCATCACCAACTCCTGAAGCTTATTCAGACTCATGTCCATCAAGTCAGTAATGCCATCCAACCATCTCATCCTCTGGTATCCCCTTCTCTTCCTGCCTTCCATCATTCCCAGCATCAGGGTCTTCTCCAATGAATCAGTTATTTGCATCATGTGGCCAAAATACTGGAGCTTCAGTTTCAGCATCAGTCCTTCCAATGTATATTCAGGAATGATTTCTTTAGGATTGACTGGTTTGATCTCCTTGCAGTCCTAGTTACTCTCAAGAGTCTTCTCCAGCACCACAGTTCGAAAGCAGCAATTCTCCATCTTTCTTAATGGTCCAGATCTCACATCAACACACGGCTACTGAAAAAACCACAGCTTTGACTAGACAGAACTTTATTAGTAAAGTAATGCCTCTGCTTTTTAATATGCTGTCTAGGTTGGTCATAGCTTTTCTTCCAAGGAGTAAGCGTCTTTTAATTTCATGGCTGCAGTCACCATCTGCAGTGATTTTGGAGTTCAAGAAAATAAAGTCTGACACTGTTTCCATTGTTTCCCCATCTATTTGCCATGAAGCGATGGGACTGGATGCCAAGATCTTAGTTTTCTGAATTTTGAGTTTTAAGTCAGCTTTTTTACTTTCCTCTTTCACTTTCATCAAGAGGCTCTTTAGTTCTTCTTCAATTTCTGCCATGGGGATGGTGTCATCTCCATATCTGAGGTTATTGATATTTCTCCCAGAAATCTTGATGCCAGCTTGTGCTTCATCCAGCCCAGCATTTCACATGATGTAGTCTGCATATAAGTTAAATTAACAAGTGACAACATGCAGCCTGGACATACTCCTTTCCCAATTTGGAGCCAGTCCATTTTCCCATGTCCAAAATACTGAGGAAACACACTCTTGGAGGGCAGAAATAAAACTTTGTTCGAACCAGGATCCAAGAGGAAGGAGCAGTGTCCCCACAAGAGACTGAGCCTAACATGCCTATGAGTGTGTGGGAGTCTCAGATGGAGGCATGGTTCAATAGTGGCCTGCGGTGGGGTTAGGGACACTGTGTATCATAGTGTGGGCATAAGTTCTCAGGCCAAACAACAGGGAAGGAACAAAGCCCAGTCCACCAACAGAAAGTTGGATTAAAGATTTACTGAGCATGACCCCGCCCATCAGAACAAGACCCAGATTCCCCCACAGTCTCTCCCATCAAGAAGTTTCCAGAAGCCTTTTATCCTTGTCCATAAGAGAGCAGACATAATGAAAACCATAGTCAAAGAAAACTAACCAAATTACTCATGTGTATCACAGCCTTGTCTAACTCAATGAAACTATGAGCCATGGCATGTAAGGCCATCCAAGCCGGACAGGTCATGGTAGAGAGTTCTGACCAAACGTGGTCCACTGGAGAAGGGAATGGCAAGCAACTTCAGTATTCTTGCCTTGAGCCCCATGAAGTGTATGATGGGTCTAAATGACATCTAATTGATGCTTTAATTTGCATATTTTTGATTAATAGTGAGGCTAAGAATATTTTCCTGAATCTATAAGACCTTTTATCTCTTTCTGTGTGAACTGTTGTTCTTTCACTTTACCAACGTTTTCTTCTTTATTTGAGGGAGTGTTTTACTATAGAAACTATAGAAATGAATTCTTTGTCATGATGTTTAAGATTTTTTTTTTTTTTTTACTATTTTTCTATGTGCCTTTGGCTTCCAGCTTCATTTATGATGCCTTTTACCATACAGATATTTACAATTTTTATATAGTCAAATCTGTGAGTCATTTTCTTCATGGCTTCTAGATTTCATGCTATGCTTATAAAGGTATTCCTATCCTTAAAACTGTAGAATATTGTTCCACATTTTTTTTTTTAAGAATACTTTATGGTTTTATATTTGATATTTATAATGCTAACTCTTTGGGGATTTTTTATGTGTGTTAGGTACTAATCTTTATTTTTTTCTGTTTTATTTATTTGAAAAGCTATTTTTTTTTTTTTACTATTTCTTTGAACTGATACATTTGTGCAAATCTCCTGTAATCATGACTGAATTTGAGCTTGAACAGTTCTGCATTTTACCTCTTCCCAAGTTCTCCTTTTTGCAGTTCTTCATCTCCCTGTCCTGACAGTCTTACGTGGTCATACTTGCTAGTTTTGATGTTTTTATTATCTGCTTTCTTGGTCCACCTATTACTTTCCTAGGTTTTCCCCAAGTTTGTTGCCATCTGATCAACTACTCTTGTTTCTATCTCCAAAATTCATTACAAATATTTCCAACTTTCACCATTTCCAGCCCACAATTCTAATGCAAGTCAATTATACTTTTCTAATAATTTAGTACTGAATATCCCGCTACTGCCATTTCCTCTCCCCACTCTCTTTACATACCAGAGCCTGTGGTTCCCTTCGGAAGTGAAGCAAAATACTGTTTCTTCTTACTTAATGCCCTCCAGTGGTTTTCAGTTTCTTGGAGTAAAACTGCAACTCTTTTAACAGACTTGGACTCTAAGCATGATCTGTCTCTCATCCATCTTTTTGCCATGTTCCACCATGTTGGAGTTTACTCAGTCTTCTTTTTGGTTCCTACACATGATTTAATCATTTCTTTCTATTATCTATGCCTTTTCATTTTCCATTCTCATTTTTGGGGATGGGAAGTCCTCCAATGCAGTTTTTTTCAAGTAGCTTTTTCTGGATCTTCAGGACTCAGGTCAAAGTCATTGCCTAAGAGAAATCTTCCATGACAACCTCTGTAGAGTAAGCTCTCTCACACTAAACTCCATTTACTTAGTACTGCATTGCCAACCCTATTATAATCTTTGCTTTTTTTACAATCTGTAATTGTTATTTTCATTTGTTTACATATTTATCATCTATATTTCCAGTAGAATAAAAACTCCCACACCCAGGACTTTATTTGCCTTGTTAAACAATATATCCTCATAGCCTTACTCAATACCTGGTACAAAATAAGAATCATCATGTATCTTTGAATACATGAATGAACAATGTGTTATGAGTATTCTCTTCACTCATCTTTGGGACATTCTTAAGATAGCTAAGACTTTTCATGTATTTTTTTTATATAAATTTATTTATTTTCATTCAAGTTTAATTACTTTACAATATTGCATTGGTTTTGCCATACATCAACATGAATCCACCACAGGTATACACGTGTTCCCCATCCTGAACCCCTCTCCCTCCTCCCTCCCTGTACCATCCCTCTGGGTCATCCCAGTGCACCAGCCCCAAGCATCCAGTATCATGTATTTTAGAAGAAAATTGAACAGAGCATCTAAAAACAATAAGGTATTGGGTTCATTCCTTATCTTAAGCATATATATATATATGTTTTTCTCATTTGTTTTCATTAGAGTCACTTGATGCAATGGGCTAGGTAAGGAGGAAGATAAGTCTTATGAAGAAGAAAGTGGAAGTATTAATGCAAATTGATTTATATTGCATTGGCCTGAAGGCACTTTGGTGAATTTAAATATGGTAGAAAAGAACTTCTAGGTACTTATAACATGTAGTCTATGCTGACAAAAGAACTAGAAAATGCTGATTCAGTACTCTTTCAGAGTAGAAGAAAGCACACGTGGGAAGCCCAGGTGTATTAGTAAGCATGCTCAAGAGAATCATCTGTTCAGATGATCTGTTCATTGGCTGCTTCCTTGAGTGAGTGAGTGAGTGAAAGTCACTCAGTCGTGTCGGACTCTTTACAACCCCATGGACTGTAGCCCACCAGGCTCCTCTGTCCATGAATTCTCCAGGCAAGAATACTGGAGTGGATTGCCATTTCCTTCTTAGCGAATCTTCCCAACCCCAGGGATTGAACCTGGGTCCCCTGCATTGCAGGCAGACACTTTACTGTCTGAGCCATCAAGCCCCGCTTCCTTAGCGCTTCTTGAAGTTCATGAAATTAGAAGACATGTGAAAGAAAGCATCTGTAGTCAAATGTACAATGAAAACCTTTCAATTCTTAATTACCTACACTGAATTTTTTATACATTTCACAATTTGCCAGTTTCAATAGCCCTTATCCGTCCTGTTTGAAATTAATTTATTCTTGTTTAAATTGCTTAATTTAAGCTATGTATATAATCTTACCTTGGCAAGTTGGAGAAGCATTTCACTATTTCTCTGCTCCAGTGATTTAAAATCAAGATAAATATATACTTTCTGAAAAAACTGTGTATATGCTTTCTTTTTTGTAATGAAAAACATGTCAGTCCAAATGGTTCCCTTTTTGCTCTGATTACCAAGGAGCTCAATTTTCACGTTTACTGATAAGTAACAACACTGGTCCCCAGTTGAAAAAAAAAAGAGCTTTGTATCATTTTTCTAGATTCCACATATATGTTAGTACATGATATTTGTTTTTATCTTTCTGAATTACTTTACTCTGTATAATAGTCTCCAAGTCCATCCACATCTCTACAAATGACCCATCTCTTTTATGGTTGAGCAATATTCCATTGTATATATGTTGTATATATGTACCACATCTTCTTGGACTTTCCACGAGGCACAGGTGGTAAAGGACCCACCTGGCAATGCAGGAAACTTAAGAGATGCCTGTCTACACCTGTGTTGGGAAAATTCTCTGGAGAAGAGTGTGGCAACCCACTCCAGTATTCTTGCTGGAGAAGATCATGGACAGAAGAGATTCATAGGGTTGCATAGAATTCATAGAGTCCATAGGGTTGCAAAGAGTTGAATATGACTGAAATGACTTAGCATGCACACACCACATCTTCTTTATCCATTCATTTCTTGTTTGACTTTTAGATTGTTTCCCTGCCCTGGCTATTGTAAATAGTGCTGGAATTAACACTAGGGTAGAGAGATCCAGGCATAGAGAAGGGACATATGGACACAGCAGGGGGAAAGAAAGGCTTGGATTAATTGGGAGTGTATGACACTATCTCAGGTAAAATAGATATTGAGAATCTGCTATAAAGCACAGGAAGCCCATCTTGGTGATCTGTAATGACCTATATATGTAAGATGGGGGTTGGGGGTGAAAAGGAGGGGTCATATGTATACATATAGCTGTCTCACTTCAGTGTAAAGCAGAAACCAACACAACATTGTGAAGCAATTATACTCCAATAAAAAAAAAGCTTTGTTTATATATTTTTGTTTTTCTAAACTAATATATATAATATAAATAATATGAGTTTTATCTATGATACAATGTAGATATTGAACATTGTATAAATAAACAATGCATAAACATTGTATATATGATACATAAATATATCTTATAAGACTATACACATCATTTTAAGAAAGAAGCACAAAGGTACAATATCTATAAATTAAGATTGTAGACGATACCCCTTTTGATCAGCTTTTGCTTGAATAGTCAACTTTTGTATATAGTACTTTCTATATATTGTATATGCCTTGGAAGATTATATATTGATAGGTACATAACCTGTCAATTCCATTAGATTGTGAGTTGGGGACAAGTATTAACCTCAGATATGCAGATGACACCACCCTTATGGCAGAAAGTGAAGAGGAACTAAGAAGACTCTTGATGAAAGTGAAAGTGGAGAGTGAAAAAGTTGGCTTAAAGCTCAACATTCCGAAAACTAAGATCATGGCATCTGGTCCCATCACTTCATGGGAAATAGATGGGGAAACAGTAGAAACAGTGTCAGACTTTATTTTGGGGGGCTCCAAAATTACTGCAGATGGTGAATGCAGCCATGAAATTAACAGACGCTTACTCCTTGGAAGAAAAGTTATGACCAACCTAGATAGCATATTCAAAAGCAGAGACATTACTTTGCCGACTAAAGTCCGTCTAGTCAAGGCTATGGTTTTTCCAGTTGTCATGCGTGGATGTGAGAGTTGGACTGTGAAGAAGGCTGAGTGCCGAAGAATTGATGCGTTTGAACTGTGGTGTTGGAGAAGACTCTTGAGAGTCCCTTGGACTGCAAGGAGATCCAACCAGTCCATTCTGAAGGAGATCATTCCTGGGTGTTCTTTGGAAGGAATGATGCTGAAGCTGAAACTCCAGTACGTTGGCCACCTCATGAGAAGGGTTGACTCATTGGAAAAGACTCTGATCCTGGGGGAGATTGGGGGCAGGAGGAGAAGGGGACGACAGAGGATGAGATGGCTGGATGGCATCACTGACTCAAAGGACGTAAGTCAGAGTGAACTCTGGGAGTTGGTGATGGACAGGGAGGCCTGGCGTGCTGCGATTCATGGGGTCGCAAAGAGTCAGACACGACTGAGCGACTAAACTGACTGACTGACTGACTGATGGTAATCTTATTAGTATGTCTGTTCCATGAGTCTATCACTATACTAGGATGTTCTACGCTTAATGAATGTCTGCTGACTGATTGTAGGGCAAGAGGAAGAAGGGAAGGAATCCTTTTCTTGGTTGGTTATTATAACAACTAATTCCTAGTCAGAACTGAATTAAAATAACATAAATCAACTTCTTTTCCACATGAACCAAACCCTTTACAATTTTGAAAACAGATGTCACAAATCCCCTTTGGGCTTCCCAGGCTAAATAACACTTCTTTATATGGTATACTTTCTAAAAAATTTAA
The DNA here is from genome assembly GCF_023091745.1 of Budorcas taxicolor. Taxonomy (NCBI): domain Eukaryota; kingdom Metazoa; phylum Chordata; class Mammalia; order Artiodactyla; family Bovidae; genus Budorcas; species Budorcas taxicolor. The sequence continues at coordinate 2,056,059 of NC_068924.1, read as the reverse complement.
CATTCTAGTCCTGGCATTTTGAATATCCCATGAATTTGTCATAATTTTATTAAAATATATTCACCTAAATTAACCCCATTCTCTTGTCATAAGCTGTCCAGATTTAAACCACAATTTCTACACAGATGATTATGATCTGACATGATCGATCCAGGTGAGAATATTAATTCCAGTTATTTAGGCATTATACATATAAAGTGTAGACCAAGATTATTTGAGTTTTATTAGCCTGTTATATCACTCTGTTCCTGATAAATTCATTGTCAATTAAAACTTAAAACTTTGCTCTTTATCCTACATGAATTGCTACAGATCAACCTCTCCATAAGGCAGTTTTTAAAATTCAAAATGAAAGATTTTACATGCTCAGTTCAGTTCTGTCACTCAGTCATATCCAGCTCTTTGCGACCCCATGGACTGCAGCACACCAGGCCTCCTTGTCCATCACCATCTCTAGGAGTTTAGGGAAACATCAATACCATTTTGAGTTATAATTAAACTAGCTGTAAACCATTTTCAACTCCATGTGACTCTTTGCTGTATGATTATCCTCATTGATGATCAAAATTAAAAAACAAGCTGTGGCACCAAGTCATGAACCAATACTCTTTAGGTATGTGTGGTATTTAAATGTGAATTATCCTAAAATAATGTATGATCAAATTTCTCCATGTTGCTTATAAAAATTGTCATTTCACTGCACTTTTACTTTTCAAACATTAAAACAAACACAAAGGTCATCAAATTCAATTGAAAAGGAAAATTTTAAATCACTCAAGATGGCTAGGGCATTTAAAATTGATACAGTGCTTTTGAAAATCAATTGGTCACAATAGGTCAAAGACAATAAAAATTGTGAATCACTTGAACTCATGAAAACAGGAAAATCTCTAGTCATGAAAATGTTCATTAAAGCTTTACTTAGCAATATGATTAAATTAATTAAAATCCAACCCAGATTCTTTAAGGAAGAATATCAATTGTAATCCTCTATTTGACTTGTCCCACCAGTCCTGAGTTCAATAATTTTTCCTATTTATATAGAGACTCTCTATATGTTTGTTTCCTTTCTTTGTATTATTTTGTTTTGTTTTCTTACTGAAAAACCAGTGTCATAATAGAAAAGAAGAAGTGTTCTAGTCAGATATAAACAAGATGTTTTCAAAGTGTGATAATGACTATTGGAGTTGGATAGAGCTATTTGAATGGTTTTTAAAAGCATCAGCTGTTTAGAGGGCATAGATCTTCCACACCAGTGCTGACTGATAGCCAGGTAAAGGTAGGCACATTGTCCTGGAGGTGGTGTATTTCATGGTTCTGTGCAAATATATGGGAATTCTAGTAGATGAATAATATGAGAAATCACTGTCATTGGCTTTGCCCAATTTCTCTAATCTTCCCCTCACCTTTCATCCTCCCAAGCACAGAAGATATTGAGAGAGATTCAGGAATTATGTGATAATCTTGGGTCTGAAAGATGCATGAGATTTTGCCATTATGTAAAGGGAAACATATTTCTACAGACAAAAGAGTATCATAGAAAAAAAAAGTGTAAAGGTGTATGGACAATTTTGGGTAGCAGAAATGCAGAAGGAAAATAGAGGCATGGATGGGAGAACAGAGGGTCAAGTGGAAGGTTTGCAAACCTAACTACAGAGGCAGGGAGGAATCTTCAAATTGCCTTGTAAGTTAGGATAAGGATTTTATTTCTTTTCTTCTGGGCCAGAAGACAACAAGAATCATTTTAAGCAGTTTATAACATATTTGTGTTCTAGGAAGAATTCTAGCACCACTCTTCATCATTCATGTGTATAGTTTAATGGGATTCCTTTCCATGCCAAATACACAAAGAAATCATTTCCTAGGCATGAAATGCTATTTTGCTACTTCAGTTGCTCTTTGTAAAACTCATTATTGTATGTGATTCTACTCACTATTTTCAAGAGCTGGTACTTCCAACAACAACAAAAAAAGCACCTCAGATGGGGAACACGTGTACACCCGTGGCGGATTCTTGTTGATGTATGGCAAAACTGATACCATATTGTAAAGTAATTAGCCTCCAATTAAAATAAATAAATTTAAATTAAAAAAAAAAAAAAAAAAAACCTCAGGTTATCATTTCAACCATGTACATTCAAACAGCAAATCAGATCTTTTATAATATGCAGGTTGGAAGAGAGTTGTTATCTATGGGAGGGGAAAAATGAACAAAATATCATTTGTAATATGTTTAAAGGCAAATAAGTCTCCTTAAAGATTGGTATAGATTCTGATAGAACACTACATATGCATTCCAGGTTAAATTTCAGACTATCTTCCCTCTTTTAAATGATTGATCTTCAGTTCAGTTCAGTCGCTCAGTCGTGTCTGACTCTTTGCGACCCCATGAATTGCAGCATGCCAGGCCTCCCTGTCCATCACCAACTCCAGGAGTTCACTCAGACCCATGTCCATCGAGTCAGTGATGCCATCCAGCCATCTCATCCTCTGTTGTCCCCTTCTCCTCCTGCTGCCAATCTCCCCCAGCATCAGAGTCTTTTTCAATGAGTCAACTCTTCGCATGAGGTGGCCAGAGTACTGCAGTTTCAGCCTTAGCATCATTCCTTCCAAAGAACACCCAGGGCTGATCTCCTTCAGAATGGACTGGTTGGATCTCCTTGCAGTCCAAGGGACTCTCAAGAGTCTTCTCCAACACCACAGTTCAAAAGCATCAATTCTTTGGCACTCGGCTTTCTTCACAGTCCAACTCTCACATCCATACATGACCATAGGAAAAACCATAGCCTTGACTAGATGGACCTTAGTCAGCAAAGTAATGTTTCTGCTTTTGAATATGCTATCTAGGTTGGTCATAACTTTTCTTCCAAGGAGTAAGCGTCTTTTAATCTTGGAAGAGGTTTATTATTCACTTTAGTTGTCACAGATGAGCATCTATACTAAAATTGTGACTTGTCACTCAGTCACATAATGCAGAGTTATAAGAACTGGTTTTTAAAAAGTAAGCTGAAAAGTTGTAAGACTAGAATAATAATTAGTACAGTTACAAATAACTGTAAATAACTATACACTTTTATTTATAGATGCAAAAATATATAGCATATACATCAGAATCTGTTGTGTACATATATATTTATGACTTTAGCATTTAATTCTTATTGTTTTATACACAATTTGTTTATGGCTGTATATTCAGTTCAGTCCAGTTCAGTTCAGTCCCTCAGTCGCCGCCGACTCTTTGCGACCCCATGAATCGCAGCACGCCAGGCCTCCCTGTCCATCACCAACTCCCGGAGTTCACTCAGACTCGCATCCATCGAGTCAGTGATGCCATCCAGCCATCTCATCCTCGGTCGTCCCCTTCTCCTCCTGCCCCCATCCCTCCCAGCATCAAAGTCTTCTCCAATGAGTCAACTCTTTGCATGAGGTGGCCAAAGTACTGGAGTTTCATATATTATGAAAACATAATTGGTTATGAAAATATGCCTCATTTTACAGAAATGAAAAATCATAGATTAGAAACCAAGTATGAATATTTAATTGAGAAGGAATTCTTGCTAAATTTTTAATTTTTTTTCCAAAATAACAATATCTTTACTTATCCTGCAGTTTATTTCAAAGGGTAATTTTACATTTCATGATAGTAATACTCCAGTGCTTTTAAGTTAATAGAGCACAACCAATGTGCTCAGTCTGGTAGAATAGCATGTGCACTTGAGCATGCTCAGTAGCTCAGTCATGTCTGACTCTTTGCGACCCCCATGGACTATTGCTTGCCAGGCTCCTCTCTCCATGGGATTTCCCAGGCAAGAATACTGGAGTGGGTTGCCATTGCCCCCTGTGAGGGATCTTCCCAGCCCAGCAACTGAACACGCATCTCCTGCAACTCCTGCAATGGCAGATGGATTCTTTACCACTAAGCCACCCAGGAAGCCCCAGAAGAGTAAATAATTAGAGACACTTAATATATAGGATATAACATCAGTGAAAAAATATAGGCTCTCTTTGATTCCATTTTCATAAGAACCATAATACATACAAGAGATTTAAAGTTACCATACTAAAGTTTTGGTAATGATTGTTTTTCTTTAATGTTATTATGCAGAATTTTTGTTTTTAATTTACATAGTTCTGAGGTTTTTATGTTTACAAAAAGCATACATTTAGAGTTTTCTGATTAACAATATTTAATTAAAAGAACATATTGTGCTCTCACCACTAAGTATTCTATTTGTCTTGCACTATTAAATGTGACAGATAACCTATGGAGATCTTTAGACATTTAAGCCAATATCAGATCTTGATGTCAGACTATCATGTCCACTTATCAGAAACCATGTTTGATCTCTTTGTTTATGTACATTCATTATTTTAAAATGGAAATATCAGCTTGAATTAATTAAAAGTATTAAAATTAAATCATTATGTTTACTTTAAAAGAATCAAGACAACATTTGGTGATTACAAGCATTTTTCATTGCCAATTAAAATATATAACTTACCACGTCTAAGAGTATATATTATTTTCAGTTCTGTAGAAAGCATACTACTGGGTTGATGGCTTTTGACTATCTGGTCACTGTCTTTCAGTCATCTTTTTTGATCACCCTGGGCTTCCTTTGTGGCTCAGCTGGTAAAGAATCTGCCTGCAATGTGGGAGACAATCATGAATACAATGTGTTTATACAACTATAATAATTGTAATAATATTTACAATTATGCATGAGTCATCTACTCGTATGGGGATGTCAATAAAGAATTATTTTCCATGTTTTTTTAGTGTCTACAGTCACATTGCCTTCAGAATGTTGACATTCTCCCCCTGGAATGTAAACTCCTGGTTGACTAGGTTCCCATTGTTTTTGTGAATGAATCCCTACTGCTTGGTTCATGGAACAATGCCTAGCATATATCACTAAATTACTGCCTATTGAGTTTATGGCTATGAGAATGGGGAAATTTATGATGACATACTAGTGTTGTTTTTTTTTCTTCAAACTTTAGACTTTTTTATTTGTATTGGGGTATAGCCAATTAACCATTGTGTTAGTATCAGGTGAACAGCAAAGGGACTTAGCCATACTAGAAACTACTGTTTTAAATCAAATTTTTGATCATCTAGTTAAGAATTGTGGCAGATTCTGTATTACTGTCTAAGACACTATAAAACCATGGTAAACAATTCTTTGTTGGCATCCCCATATGAATAGATGACTCATGAATAATTGTAAATACATTATAGATGTATAAACACATTGTCTTCAGGATTTAGAGGCTAAGAATTCTATATTTAGACTCTCCATGTGAGAAGGAACAGCCTAACAAGTGGCCTTCCCTCTGAGTTCATATATCTCAAGAGGATTGTTTCACCTGAATTATTGTTACTTGCAGGATGCCTGCACATAACAGGGATATCTCAGCTCTCCATTTAAAATTCTGACCCAAGCATCAATAATTTCTTCTCATTTCTACTCCAGACTTTGTTTTTTACACAGCATCCATAAAAGTTTAGACCCCTCAAAATTCTTGCATTTCTACCTGCTTCCAAGACAACTTTTTGTGTGTCTAGTGTGCCAAGCGATATTCCATTCTGGAGACCCAACCCTCTTTGCTTTTAAGTGAAATACTATCTACTGATGACCACTGAAAATCTCAATGTAATGTGACAGATACTATGATTACATTAGAGAGGAGGCAGCTAACTCCACATGTGTACATGTTTTTATAATGTACTTTTAAAGGCATATTCTCTTTTACCTCCTCAAGGGGAGAGGACAGTTTGACTGTCTCTTATAAGGCCAAGATAACAGATTCAAGAAAAGATTCAATACTAATTTGATTAATGAAGTAAGATTGGATGATCTAGTCAGATGCCAGAATTTATATGGAATATGATACCAAATAGAAAATAGAAACCCAACTTCTTTGTCAGTAGGTTTCAATCAACAACTATGAATCAGAATGGCTCATATTGTCTCATAGACATCAAAATACTTATCATTTCTATATACTGTATTCCTTAAGCATCTGTAAGTGTTTGCCACCAAACTATTCTGCCCCTGTTCATATGCAGCTTTTTAAGCGCTCAATTGTCAGTTTAGTTAATTGACTGCTCATTGGCAACAGTCTTTTTTCTTCATTGTGCTGCACATTTTATTGAAAAGAAATATTAGATGTGTGTTAGATGTGATATTGCGATATTTATCGCTTATAATTTGCTGGAAAAGTATAAACAACTAGATGTGAAATAAGAGAATAAGATGATGTTAAATTAGAATATGGATAATTGCCAAAGAAAGAATATCAGAAGAGGCCATTCTTTATAAACGTAAACTTTCAGTTCAGTTCAATTCAGTTCAGTCACTCAGTCGTGTCCAACACTTTGCAACCCCGTGAATCACAGCACACCAGGCCTCCCTGTCTATCACCAGTTCCCGGAGTTCATTCAAACTCATGTCCATCGAGTCGGTGATGCCATCCAGCCATCTCATCTCATCCTCGGTCGTCCCCTTCTCCTCCTTCCCCCAATCCCTCCCAGAATCAGAGTCTTTTCCAATGAGTCAACTCTTCACATGAGGTGGCCAAAGTACTGGAGTTTCAGCTTCAGCATCATTCCCTCCAAAGAAATCCCAGGGCTGATCTTCAGAATGGACTGGTGGATCTCATTGCAGTCCAACGGACTCTCAAGAGTCTTCTCCAACACCACAGTTCAAAAGCATCAATTCCTCAGCACTCAGCTTTCTTTACAGTCCAACTCTCACATTCATACATGACTGCTAGAAAAACCATAGCCTTGACTAGATGGACTTTTGATGGCAAAGTAATGTCTCTGCTTTTGAATATGCTATCTAGGTTGGTTATAACTTTCATTCCAAGGAGTAAGCGTCTTTTAATTTCCTGGCTGCAGTCACCATCTGCAGTGATTTTGCAGCCTAAAAAAATAAAGTCTGACACTGTTTCCACTGTTTCCCCATCTATTTCCCATGAAGTCATGGGACCGGATGCCATGATCTTTGTTTTCTGAATGTTGAGCTTTAAGCCAACTTTTTCACTCTCCTCTTTCACTTTCATCAAGAGGCTTTTTACTTCTGCTTCACTTTCTGCCATAAGGGTGGTGTAATCTGCATATATGAGGTTATTGATATTTCTCGTGGTGTCTTGATTCCAGCTTGTGCTTCTTCCAGCCCAGCTTTTCTCATGATATACTCTTCATATAAGTTAGATAAGCAGGATGACAATATACATGTTTGACGTACTCCTTTTCCTATTTGGAACCAGTCTGTTGTTCGATGTCCAGTTCTAATTGTTGCTTCCTTACCTGCATACAGGTTTCTCAAGAGGCATGTTAGGTGGTCTGGTAAACTTTAATAAAGTTTAATAAATTAAAATCTTGTCATAAAAGTATTTGGAAGGGTAAATAGCGGCATAAATAAAAGAGATTTGAACAGAGAAAGCACACATACTGACCTCTTGAAAAGGCAGTAGGAGAGCCCAGAAAAGTGTCTCATTGGATCCAGGTTGAGTTAGAGTGAGGGGTGACAGATAGGGCAGCCCATTTCAAATTCAGGAGTGTGGAAGCCAAGAAAGGGAGCTGATAACAAGGAACATCTTAAGGCTTGACCAGGAGACTTGCATTATGAAAAGTAGAATTTATGGGTCATTATTTTGGCATGATATGTGGGATCAACAAGAGAGAAAAGAGGGCAGATGCAAGAACATGAAATGAACCTGAACAAAATGTCACTCATCTCTAATTACTCTCAATGTCCTGGGTTCCCTTCAATCTATAGTTTTAACTGACTTCTCATCTTAGCTCCTCATAAGAATCTTCTCTAGACACTTCTGTTTACTTATATTTCTCACTTTCCAACCTCTTTTCTTTCTCACTTCTATCTAGCTTCAAAGACAATAAATTACATTACTTTAAATGTTTTTCCACATTTACATAGGTAGAAGCACTTCCACCCTTTTAATCGAGGTTCTTGTGGAGGGAGGAAAGTATAGACTTGAGGTAGACATAGATTCAATTCCCATCATTGTCACTCAACTGTGAATTTTTGACGAGCTAAACTCAGCAGTGGCCACAGAACTGGAAACGTTCAGTTTTCATTCCAATCCCAAAGACAGGCAATGCCAAAGAATGCTCAAACTACTGCAAAATTGCACTCATCTCACACGCTATTAAGGTAATGCTCAAAATTTTCTAAGCCAGGTTTCAGCCATATGTGAACCATTAACTTCCAGATGTTCAAGCTGGTTTTAGAAAAGGCAGAGGAAACTGAGATCAAATTGCCAACATCCGCTGGATCATCGAAAAAGCAAGAGTTCCAGAAAAACATCTATTTCTGTTTTATTGACTATGCCAAAGATTTTGACTGTGTGGATCACAATAAACTGTGGAAAATTCTGAAGGAGATGGGAATGCCAGACCACCTGACCTGCCGCTTGAGAAACGTGTATGCGGGTAAGGAAGCAACAATTAGAACTGGACATGGGACAAAAGACTGGTTCCAAATAGGAAAAGGAGTACGTCAAGTCTGTATATTGTCACTCTGCTTATTTAAGTTCTATGCAGAGTACATCATGAGAAACACTGGGCTGGAAGAAGCATAAGCTAGAATCAAGACTGCCACAAGAAATATCAATAACCTCAGATATGCAGATGACACCACCCTTATGGCAGAAAGTGAAGAGGAACTAAAAAGCCTCTTGATGAAAGTGAAAGAGGAGAGTGAAAAAGTTGGCTTAAAGCTAAACATTCAGAAAACGAAGATCATGGCATCCAGTCCCATCACTTTATGGGAAATAGATGGGAAAACAGTGGAAACAGTGTCAGACTTTATTTTTTAGGCTGCAAAATCACTGCAGATGGTGACTGCAGCCATGAAATTAAAAGACGCTTACTCCTTGGAAGAAAAGTTATGACCAACCTAGATAGCATATTCAAAAGCAGAGACATTACTTTGCTAACAAATCTGTCTACTCAAGGCCATAGCTTTTCTAGTGGTCATGTATGGATGTGAGTTTTGGACTGTGAAGAAAGCTGAGTGCTGAGGAATTGATGCTTTTGAACTGTGGTGTTGGAGAAGACTCTTCAGAGTCCCTTGGACTACAAAGAGATCCAACCAATTGATTCTAAAGGAGATCAGTTCTTGGAAGGACTGATGCTAAAGCTGAAACTCCAGTACTTTGGCCACCTCATGCAAAGTGTTGACTCTTTGGAAAAGACTCTGATGCTGGGAGGGATTGAGGGCAGGAAGGGAAAGGGATGACAGAGGATGAGATGTCTGGATGACATCACTGACTCGATGCACATGAATTTGAGTAAACTCCGGGGGTTGGTGATAAACAGAGACGCCTGGCGTGTTATGATTCATGGAGTCGCAAAGATTCGAACATGACTGAGTGACCGAACTGACTGACTGAATCAACCTCCTTGAGTTTCTGGAGCCTAAATAATAAATTAAGTGGAATATTAATTTTTTAATTGGAAACAGAAAACTATGTGTTAAAATATGTCATATAAATTGTGTTTAGGTGTTCTCCTCTGAGGATTGTGTAACTGCAGTAATCATTGAAATAATAATATGTATCATTCACTCAGCCTCATGTGAAGAAAATAAAATACTGACTTTAACGGCTGATGGAGGTAAATGGGCAGATGTCTCTACTATTAAGAGTTAAAAGATAGTTGAGAGTATGGTTGCTAAGCAGGATATGGAATGAAGATAGAATTAAAGGTCCTAGAGCAATGTATGCTTTATTTTATAGCTAATTAAATTATGAATTCTTTCTGCTGGAGGAGTCCTTAGGCATTTGGGTAGTCAAGTAGCTGCAGAAAGTTCTGAGTTAAAGATACGGGTTTTACAGTAGTCTGCAGGTAGGTGACAGTTAAAAATATTAACAAGAAGGAGATTGCTGAAATATATGCTTTTAGCTTAAAGAAAAGAAAAGGATTCCTGGGGAATATCAATAGCAGGAGAAGGAAGACAAAAGCGGTCATATTTGGTTCACAGGACTTTAAAAATGTAATTTATTTCCAAGCTAAAAATCAGTAGCTTGTACATAAAATTTTATATTTCTAAGTTCTATGGAAAATTACAAAATCTTTATTACAATTTATCAGAATTTCCTAATGACAGCAATAATATGAAGATTAGTAAGTGCCCCAGTTAAATCAGATCTCATTTCTCTAGTCAGGTGATAGAAACCCTGAGGCCTACTTCCATTCAGGCCTTATATGCATTTGACTAGATGACTCCTGAGAAAAAGAACAAATAAGCAAGAACAGTTTCTCAGAGATTCACAAACTTGGCATATGCCTCAGAGAGGTGTAGGGAGTAAAACTGAAATATCTGTGATTAGTGAGAGACTACTCTGACTGCCCTGTGGGACAGGGAGAAAGTGAGATGATTTGGGAGAATGGCACTGAAACATGTATAATATCATATAAGAAACGAATCACCAGTCTATGTTTGATGCAAGATACAGGATGCTTGGGGCTGGTGCAGTGGGATGACCCAGAGAGATGGAATGGGGAAGGAGGTGGGAGGGGGTTTCAGGATTGGGAACACATGTACACCCGTGGTGGATTCATGTTGATGTATCGCAAAACCAATACAGTATTGTAAAGTAAAATAAAGTAAAATAAATAAATAAATAATAAGATCATTTAAGAAGGCAACCTCCCCAATACCTTGCAGTATTTAGAACAAATCAGAACATAAACATAGAAACTCCTTGAAGGTAGTTACTCTGTTGTGTTCTATGTTGTATTTTATATATTATGAGAAATATTAGTTCTGTATGTGCTTAGTAATTACTAAATGACCTTAATAAAAAGTGCAATTTAAATAGAAGAAATTTACTCTTCCACACATGTGTATATCTGCTTGAAAATTATCTTAAAGTCAAGGTTGATGTTTTTATTTTTTTGGTCAGGAATCATTGATTTTCATGACTGACAGTGTTGTCATTTCTTTTTGAAAGTTAATTACTTGTGGCTGCTCTGGATCTTGATTGCTGTGTGCGGGCTTTCTCTGGTTGTGAAGAGTGGGGACTACTCTCTAGGTGTGGTGCATGGGCCTCTCATCATGGTGGCTTCTCAGGTTGTGGAGCATGGGCTGTAGGGCACATGAGTTTCAGTGGTTGTGGCTCAGGGGCTTAGTTGCCCTGCGGCACGTGAAAATCTTCTGGACCGGGATCAAACCTGTGTCCCCACAACTGGCAGGCAGATTCTCAACCACTGGGCCACTGTGGAAGCTCAGTATTGCCATTTCTTAGAAGATTTTTATACGTCTATCTAAAACAGGAGTCCCCAACCTCCGGGATCTAATATCAGATAATCTGAGGTGGAGCTGATACAATAATAATAGAAATAAAGTGTAAAATAAATGGAAGGCCCTTGAATCAACCTGAAACCATCCCCCTCACCATGGTCCCTGGAAAAATTGTCTTCCATGAAACTGGTTTCTGGATGTTTGGGACCAAAATGTTGTGGACCGCTAATCTAGAGTATGTATTTTTCTGGTTATCAAATTCAAATAAACAGATTCCAAAGTATACATTAACAAATTCTGCAGCAAGTTGTAAATCTGCTCAGTACAGTATAAGCTTCTCCTGGACAGAGTCTATGGCTATGTTCTGTTTTATACCCTGAATATAGAACATAGCAAGTATGCAAATTGTAATAAACTCAGGAAATATTTTTGCCTATAGATTTGCATTATTACTCAAGCTGTGAGTCCACAAATCAAGTATAATTGCACTGGAGGTTTTTTATTTTTTAATTTATTTATTTTAATTGGAGGTTAATTACTTTACAATATTGTATTGGTTTTGCCATACATCAACATGAATCAGCCACAGGTATACACGTGTTCCCCATCCTGAACCCCCTTTCCTCCTCCCTCTCCATACCATCCCTCTGGGTCCTCTCAGTGCACCAGCCCGAAGCATCCAGTATCATGCATTGAACCTGGACTGGAGATTCGTTTCATATATCATAATATACATGTTTCAATGCTATTCTCCCGAATCATCCCACCCTCGCCCTCTCCCACAGAGTCCAACAGACTGTTCTATACATCTGTGTCTCTTTTGGTGTCTCACATACAGGGTTATCATTACTATCTTTCTAAATTCCATATATATGCTTTAGTATGCTGTATTGGTGTTTTTCTTTCTGGCTTACTTCATTCTGTATAATAGGCTCCAGTTTCATTCACCTCATTAGAACTGATTCAAATGTATTCTTTTTAATGGCTGAGTAATATTCCATTGTGTATACATACCACACTTTCTTATCCATTCATCTGATGGACATCCAGGTTGCTTCCGTATCATGGCTATTATAAACAGTGCTGCGATGAACATTGGGGTACATGTGTTTCTTTCAATTATGGTTTCCTTGGTGTGTATGCCCAGCACTGGGATTGCTGGGTTAAGGCAGTTCTATTTCCAGTTTTTTAAGGAATCTCCACACTGTTCTCCATAGTGGCTGTACTAGTTCGCATTCCCACCAACAGTGTCAGAGGGTTCCCTTTTCTCCACACCCTCTCCAGCATTTATTGCTTGTAGACTTTTGGATCGTAGCCATTCCGACTGGTGTGAAATGGTATCTCATTGTGGTCTTGATTTGCATTTCTCTGATAGTGAGTGATGTTGAGCATCTCTTCATATGTTTGTTAGCCATCTGTATGTCTTCTTTGGAGAAATGTCTATTTAGTTATTTGGCCATTTTTTGATTGGGTCATTTATTTTTCTGGAATTGAGCTGCATGAGTTGCTTGTATATATTTGAGATTATTTGTCTGTCAGTTGCTTCATTTGCTATTATTTTCTCCCATTCTGAAGGCTGTCTTTTCACCTTGCTTATCATTTCCTTTGTTGTGCACAAGCTTTTAAGTTTAATTTGGTCCCATTTTTTGATTTTTGCTTTTATTTCCAATATTCTGGGAGGTGGGTCATAGAGGATCTTGCTGTGATGTATGTCGGAGAGTGTTTTGCCTATGTTCTCCTCTAGGAGTTTTATGGTTTCTGATCTTATGTTTAGATCTTTAATCCATTTTGAGTTTATTTTTGTGTATGGTGTTAGAAAGTATTCTAGTTTTATTTTTTTACAAGTGGTTGACCAGCTTTCCCAGCACGACTTGTTAAAGAGATTGTCTTTAATCCATTGTATATCCTTGCCTCCTTTGTCAAAGATAAGATGTCCCTAGCTGCATGGATTTATCTCTGGGCTTTCTATTTTGTTCCATTGATCTATATTTCTGTCTTTGTGCCAGTACCATACTGTCTTGATGACTGTAGCTTTGTAGTAGAGCCTGAAATCAGGCAGGTTCATTCCTCCAGTTCCATTCTTCTTTCTCAAGATTGCTTTGGCTATTCGAGGTTTTTTGTATTTGCATACAAATTGTGAAATTATTTGTTCTAGCTCTGTGAAAAATACCGCTGGTAGCTTGATAGGGATTGCATTGAATCTATAAATTGCTTTGGCTAGTATACTCATTTTCACTATCTAGATTCTTCTGACCCATGAACATGGTATATTTCTCCATCTATTAGTGTCCTCTTTGATTCATTTCACCGGTGTTTTATAGTTTTCTATGTATAGGTCTTTAGTTTCTTAAGGTAGATATATTCCTAAGTATTTTATTTTTTTCATTGCAATGGTGAATGGAATTGTTTCCTTAATTTCTCTTTCTGTTTTCTCATTATTAGTGTATAGGAATACAAGGAATTTCTGTGTGTTGATTTTATATCCTGCAACTTTACTACATTCATTGATTAGCTCTAGTAATTTTCGGTGAAGTCTTTAGGATTTTCTATGTAGAGGATCATGTCATCTGCAAACAGTGAGAGTTGTACTTCTTTTCCAATTTGGATTCCTTTTATTTCTTTTTCTGCTCTGATTGCTGTGGCCAAAACTTCCAGAACTATGTTGAATAGTAGCGGTGAAAGTGGGCACCCTTGTCTTGTTCCTGACTTTAGGGGGAATGCTTTCAATTTTTCACCATTGAGGATAATGTTTGCTGTGGGTTTTTCATATATAGCTTCTATTATGTTGAGATATGTTCCTTCTATTCCTGCTTTCTGGAGAGTTTTTATCATAAATGGATGCTGAATTTTGTCAAAGGCTTTCTCTGCATCTATTGAGATAATCATATGGCTTTTATTTTTCAATTTATTAATGTGGTGTATTGCATTCTTTGATTTGTGGATATTGAGGAATCCTTGCATCCCTGGGGTAAAGCCCACTTGGTCATGGTGTGTGATCTTTTTAATGTGTTGTTGGCTTCTGATTGCTAGAATTTTGTTAAGGATTTTTGCATCTATGTTCATCAGTGATATTGGCCTGTAGTTTGTGTGTGTGTGTGTGTGTGTGTGTGTGGCATCTTTGTCAGGTTTCGGTATTAGGGTGATGGTGGCCTCATAGAATGAGTTTGGAAGTTTACCTTCCTCTGCAATTTTCTGGAAGAGTTTGAGTAGGAAAGGTGTTAGCTCTTCTCAAAAGTTTTTTTTTTTTTTTTAATTTTAAAATCTTTAATTCTTACATGTGTTCCCAAACATGAACCCCCCTCCCACCTCCCTCCCCATAACATCTCTGTGGGTCATCCCCATGCATTCTATCATGTATACTATCATGTAAGAATTGAATCGCTAGTCTATGTCTGACGCAGGATACAGCATGCTTGGGGCTCTTCTCAAAATTTTTGGTAGAATTCAGCTGTGAAGCCATCTGGACCTGGGCTTTTGTTTGCTGGAAGATTTCTGATTACAGTTTCAATTTCCGTGCTTGTGATAGGTCTGTTAAGATTTTCTATTTCTTCCTGGGTCAGTTTTGGAAAGTTGTACTTTTCTAAGAATTTGTCCATTTCTTCCACATTGTCCATTTTATTGGCTTATAATCGCTGATAGTAGTCTCTTATGATCCTTTGTATTTCTGTGTTGTCTGTTGTGATCTCTCCATTTTCATGTCTAATTTTATTGATTTGATTTTTCTCCCTTTGTTTCTTGATGAGTCTGGCTAATGGTTTGTCAATTTTATTTATCCTTTCAAAGAACCAGCTTTTGGCTTTGTTGATTTTTGCTATGGTCTCTTTTGTTTCTTTTGCATTTATTTCTGCCCTAATTTTTAAGATTTCTTTCCTTCTACTAACCCTGGGGTTCTTCATTTCTTCCTTTTCTAGTTGCTTTAGGTGTAGAGTTAAGTTATATATTTCACTTTTTTCTTGTTTCTTGAGGTATGCCTGTATTGCTATGAACTTTCCCCTTAGCACTGCTTCTACAGTGTGCCACAGGTTTTAGGTTGCTGTGTTTTCATTTTCATTCATTTCTATGCATATTTTTATTTCTTTTTTTATTTCTTCTGTGACTTGTTGGTTATTCAGAACTGTGTTGTTCAGCCTGCATATGTTGGAATTTTTAATAGTTTTTCTCCTATAATTGAGATCTAATCTTACTGCATTATGGTCAGAAAAGATGCTTGTAATGATTTCAATTGTTTTGGAATTTACTAGATTTATGATTTATGGCCCAGGATGTGATCTATCCTGGAGAAGGTTCTGTGTGCACTTGAGAAAAAGGTGAAATTCATTGTTTTTGTGTGAAATGTCCTATAGATATAAATTAGGTTTAACTGGCCTATTGTATCTTTTAAAGTTTGTGTTTCCTTGTTAATTTTCTGTTTAGTTGATCTATCAATAGGTGTGAGTGGAGTATTAAAGTCTCCCACTATTATTGTGTTATTGTTAATTTCCCCTTTCCTACTTGTTAACATTTGTCTTACATATTGTGGTGCTATGTTGGGTGCATATATATTTATAATTGTTATATCTTCTTATTTGATCCTTTGATCATTATGTAGTGTCCTTCATTGTCTCTTTTCACAGCCTTTGTTTTAAAGTCAATTTTATCTGATATGAGTATTGCTACTCCTGCTTTCTTTTGGTCTCTATTTGCATGAAATATCTTTTTCCAGTCCTTCACTTTCAGTCTGTATGTGTCCCCTATTTTGAGGTGGGTCTCTTGTAGACAACATATATAGGGGTCTTATTTTTGTATCCATTCGGCCAGTCTTTGCCTTTTGGATGGGGAATTCAACCCATTTACTGATAAGGATGATATTATTGATAAGGATGATCCCATTGCCATTTACTTTATTGTTTGGGGTTTGAGTTTATACACCCTTTTTGTGTTTCCTTTAGCTTTTGTTGGAGAGCTGGTTTGGTGGTGCTGAATTCTCTCAGCTTTTGCTTGTCTGGAAAGCTTTTGATTTCTCCTTCATATTTGAATGAGATCCTTGCTGGGTACAGTAATCTGGGCTGTAGGTTATTTTCTTTCATCACTTTAAGTATGTCTTGCCATTCCCTCCTGGCCTGAAGAGTTTCTATTGAAAGATCAGTTGTTATCCTTATGGGAATCCCCTTGTGTATTATTTGTTGTTTTTCCCTTGCTGCTTTTGATATTTGTTCTTTGTGTTTGACCTTTGTTAATTTGATTAATATGTGTCTTGGGGTGTTTTGCCTTGGGTTTATCCTGTTTGGGACTCTTTGGGTTTCTTGGACTTGGGTGATGATTTTCTTCCCCATTTTAGGGAAGTTTTCAACTATTATCTCCTCAAATATTTTCTCATGGTCTTTCTTTTTGTCTTCTTCTTCTGGGACTCCTGTGAATCGAATGTTGGGGCATTTAACACTGTTCTGGAAGTCTTTGAGATTGTCCTCATTTCCTTTCATTCGTTTTACTTTTTTCCCCTCTGATTCATTTATTTATACCATTCTATCTTCTAATTCACTAATCCTATCTTCTGCTTCTGTTATTCTACTATTTGTTGCCTCCAGAGTGTTTTTGATCTCATTTATTGCATTATTCATTATATTTTGACTCTTTTTTATTTCTTCTAGGTCCTTGTTAAACCTTTCTTGCATCTTCTCAATCCTTGTCTCCAGGTTATTTATCTGTGATTCCATTTTTATTTCAAGATTTTGGATCATTTTCACTATCATTATTTGGAATTTTTTATCAGGTAGATTCCCTATCTCTTCCTCTTTTCTTTGGTTTAGTGGGCATTTATCCTGTTCCTTTACTTGCTGGGTATTCCTCTGTCTCTTCATCTTGTTTATATTACTGCATTTGGGATGTCCTTTCTGTATTCTGGCAGTTTGTGGAGTTCTTTGTGGAGTTTCCTTGCTGTGGCTCGGATTGTATAGGTGGTTTGTCAAGGTTTCTTGGTTAGGGAAGCTTGTGTCGGTGTTCTGGTGGGTGGAGCTGGATTTCTTCTTTCTGGAATTCAATGAAGTGTCCAGTAATGAGTTATGAGATGTCAATGGTTTTGGAGCAACTTTGTTCAGCTTGTATATTGGAGCTCAGGTCTGTGTTCCTGTGTTGCTGGAGAATTTGCATGGTATATCTTGCTCTGGAACTTGTTGGCCCTTGGGTGGTGCTTGGTTTCAGTGTAAATATGGAGGTGTTTGATGAGCTCCTGTCAATTAATGTTCCCTGGAGTCAGGAGTTCTCTGGTGTTCTCAGGGTTTGGACGTAAGCCTCCTGCTTCTGGTTTTCAGTCTTACTTTTACAGTAGTCTCAAGACTTCTCCTATACAGCACCATTGATAAAACATCTAGGTTAAAGATGAAAAGATTTTCCACAGTGAGGAACACCCAGAGAGGTTCACAGAGTTACATGGAGAAGAGAAGAGGGAGGAGGGAGTTAGAGGTGACCCAAATGAGATGAGGTGGAATCAATAGAGGAGAGACCAAGCTAGCCGGTAATCACTTCCTTATGTGCACTCCACAGTCTGGACCACTCAAAGATGTTCATGGAGTTATACAGTGAAGAGGAGGGAGGAAGGAGACAGAGGTGGCCAGGAGGATAAAAGAGGGGAATGAAAAGGAGAGAGACAGATCCAGCCAGTAATCAGTTCCCTAAATGTTCTCCATCGTCTAGAACACAGACAAATTCACAGAGTTGGGTAGAGAAGAGAGGGGGTAGGGAGGAGACACGGTCGACCTGGTGGAGAAAAAGGAGAATCCAAAGGGGGAGAGAGCAGTCAAGCCAGTAATCTTGCTCCCAAGTAAAAATGTGTACTGAAGATTGGGTTCTTAAAGGTTTAAAATAGATAGCAAATACCAAAAAGCAAAGATTAAAAATCTAGAGTAGAGTTTGGAATTTCAAAAATACAATATTAAAGAAAAGAAGATAAAAAAGAAAAAGTCACAAAAATTTTAAATATATATATATATGTGAAATTTGCTTTTAAAAAATAGTCTTTTATTTTTGCAAAGTAATAGTAAGTCATAAAAGTGAAAATTAAGGGAGTAATAGAGGACTTAAAAATTTTAAAAAAAATAAAAGAAAAGAAAAGAATGATCATAAAAATAGTAAAAATATATCTAGGACTTTCTCTGGTGTTGTTGTAGGTATTGTGGCGTCAGTTCATTTTTGGATAGTTCCTTGCTCCAGCTTATATTTCTCTAGATCTGTAGGCCTCTTCCTAAGTAGTCGGTACTAACGACAGGGTTTTAATCTATTGCACCTGTCACTTCCAAAGTGGTTCCCTCTGTTTTAGATTCTTCTGTTTCCTGGTCTCTTCAGTGTCTGATTTCTGCCCTGACACCAAAGGGGCGGTGATGGACACTTTTTTTAGGCTCATTTGTTCAGTCGTGCTGTGGGGAGGGAGGAACGCTGCAAACAACACTGGCATGTGCTCGCAGTGCCTCAGCCACACTGGGCCTACCCCTGCTCATGGCACCTGTACCCTCCCTGCCCACACTGCTGAGGCTCTAGGTTGCTTCACCAGGAACTGTCCGAGGCTGGCCCTGGGCTGCACGCACCTCCCAGATCTAAGCCGCTCAGATTCAGACACTTGGGTAGTCCTCAGAGGCACAGACTCGGTTGGGCCTGCATTTTGTGCCCTTCCTAGGTCCAAGCAGTTCAGGTGATGAGGTTTTTGGTGAGTGCAGTTGCTGCGACTTATCACCACCCCCGTCCCTGCCGCTCAGTTTTGTTGGTGTACAACCAGCGCACCTTCTCAGGTGGATGTTGACCGTCCAGAACCCCAAGAAGTCTTAGTTAGCAAAGAAGCCTGCTTACAGTTTTGTAGATAATGTCTCTGGGGCTGCGATTGCCCCCTTCTGGCTCTGGCTGCCTGTCACTGGAGGGGGATGATCTGCAGCCTGCTATCTCTGTTCAGTCCTTTGTTCTGTGTGCTGGCCTGGCAGTGTCTTAAGTTAGGGCTGGCTTTTCACGCGGTAGTTATCCCACAGTCTGGTGTGCTAGCCCAAGTTAGTTCACTCAGATTATGCTAGGGGCATTCAGGCCAGATCCTTGCTCTAAGCAATGCAGCCCGCACCTCCCTGCCCAGCCCCTGCTTGCTAGTGGCGGGTGCAAGAGTCTGTGCTGCTTCTTTTATGGGGGAGTTACTGTTGGGCTCATAATCTGTGGGTTTTAATTATTTATTTTTCCTCCCTGTTATGATGCCCTCTGTGCTTCCAAGGCTCACCACAGACTCGGCAGTGAGAGTGTTTCCTGGTGTTTGGAAACTTCTCTCTTTTTAAGACTCCCTTCCCAGGATGTAGCTTCATCCGTATCACCTTTGTCTTTTTTTGTCTTTTACATTTTTTCCTACCTCCTTTCGAAGACAATGGACTGCTTTTCTGGGTGCCTGATGCCCTCTGCCGGCATTCAGAAGTTGTTTTGTCGAATTTACTCAGCGTTTAAATGTTCTTTTGATGAATTTATGGGGGAGAAAGTGGTCTCCCCTTCCTATTTCTCCACCATCTGAGGACAGCCCCTGAACTGGAGTTTGGAAGTGGAGTTTGGAGATCTCATGTGCCACAGAAATTCAGACTAAGTCAAAGAACTGTATTCCAGACCAAGTTCAATAACAAAATCAGAATCCAAACCTGGAAAACACTTTGGAATCATGTAAATGACAATAATATAATTTATAAAACCTCTCATAAAGCTTATGTTACTTTCTTTTAAATACAACCCTGAGAAATAACTAGAAATATTCATCTGGAATCTGGGACTCCTAGCACTAGCCTGGAGATTAGTGTTCTTTGGCTGAAAATGGTTTCTGCCACTTCCTAGACATCATGACCTTAAGAAGACTATTGAACCTTTTCGAGTCTCAGGTTCCTGATATGCAAAACAGGGAAAATAGTAATAACCTAAAGGGCTCCTGTAAGCTTTGACAGAGATTTTGCTTGTAAAGTGCTTAGCATAGTATCTCTTGCATGGATCAATCCCACTGTGACTATGATTATTTTGCTATTTGATTATTTTGCTACTTGCCCACGGTCCCTCAGCCAGTAAATGGACTCCAAACTGAAATTTTCTGACTCCAGATTCTAAGTTTTCTATTCCACAGTAGACTATACAGACTTAAAATTTCCACTATTTAATATCTCAGATTATAAGAGTCCCCAAATTTCTTAGGTTACTTTTGTATACTTACATAATATCATATGTGGAAAATAATATTTTGGACTGGCTGCATGACTGTGAAACTAAAACATTGCTAGATACTCTAGGTATAGGTGAATGTTGGAAAAGTTTTCATAAAAACTATTTTTTAAAAGTGCACACCTGCAGTCATGCACCAGCATTTTTACTAAATGATTTTGGGGGTGTGTAATTTTGGACTGAGACTTGAAGAATATGAATACCTTTGTCTGTAGAGCTGTGATAATACCTCACACATGTATAGTATGTCACAATGTTTAAAAAATTAGATGATATACAGAGTTTCTGATAAGTGAGTCGCCAGTTAAAACTACAACTTTTGTCTTTTTCTTAAATATCTACAATCAGACACAGGAGTCATATTTAAACATTCTATAAAAAAGCACTGTCAGAAACTTCAGAAATAAAGTATCTTTAATTTTCTTTGGAACACAAAATAGAAGCAGGGGAATTAACCTCTCCACAGGATATTAACAGTGAAAAGTAAAATACAGTGTCAGTATTTGAATTACAACATTAGGAGAAAGAAAACAATATTGTAAGGGGAAAGACAATATAAAGAAGAGCTGTAAGTGCTGATAAATGATGGTTTCACAGTTAAGTGTCAAGCATAAAAATGTGTATTATAAATTTCTTTGGTTTTAGTCTAGGAGAAGTAGCTAAGTAAAACTGACATAGGCATTATGGAAGTTACATTTCTGACAAAGGAAAAACTATGAAGGGCATTTTGTAATTTCTGTGGAACTCACAGAGGTGAGTCTCATCCTGGGTTCATGCCATTTCACAGATCATTAGAGGCATGAGAAGAGCCTTTTTGCCTGGCTGAGTTGTGGCAGCATTCCACACAGACTCCAAGCCAAACAATTCCAAGTGACCCTCATCATCATTGCACTTGAAATTGTATTAGTGGCTAATGGCAGATTTTGGCCTTGAATATGAACCAGTATGGACTATTTCTCACATTTTTATGTACAAGTTAAATATCACAGTAGAATCTAACCTTATTTCAACTATTCTCCATAAAATTAAATCCTAAGAAACCATATATACATTATTGCATGTACTAAGAAACTGGAAGAAACAGCACAATCATCTCTCTCATGTGAGAGAGTGCTTCCAGAGAACGTGAGAGCTGAGTGATCCACATCAAACTAGAGGCACCTCTGCTCATGTTTCTGTTACCATGAGTGTGTACAATGCTAAACACTGGCTCTTGTTTATTGGAATCCTTTAAATGTGAAGGCATTTAAAAGCAGTTTTGGAATACAAAGTGAGCAGCTTCTAATACATAGAAAGTAAGACAAATGTCTTTTTGTTTTCCATTAGTTATTTTTGTTAGATGAGTCCCCACATGAAATGTCTAACAGTATAAAATTTTCATGTTTTTAAAAGAAGATAATGTTCGTGAAATGTACATTTTAAGGCAATAATGAATAAAATTTGCAGAAGTATAAATAGTATACTTCTAGGTTTTTTCCTAATAACCTGGTCTCTTCATTTTATACCTGAAGAATACTTCACCATTTTTCATCACACCTTTGATTTTCAAAGTGACTTTTTATTCAGAGTCTTACATTCCTTACCCCACCTGACCTACATACCAAATCAAAATGTCATATATTTTCATCTCTTTCTCTTCTTTATAGTAATCTATACATTTTCAGGGCTAACCTGGAAAAGAGTTCCCCAGCCATTTTCCCTAGTGTTCCAAGGTTTCAGAAGTCTGTGGTCTAAAGTCCACCCTCATATAATGCACACCATATGGTGATACTTCCCCACTGTTGTGACAATGTCATTGTAAACATATGCTTAGGTGAAAGGATGCTTATTTAATCCATTAAATCTTTGTAAAGAAAAATTCTAAAATGATGACCTGGGATGACGGTATCTCTCAACAATGAATCATTTCAAATAAACCACAGAGGCAGAGGTGCTGAGTTCCTACAGCACTTGGCTAGAATTGAATCAGCACATTACCTGAGATCCTGAATTCTTATAATGGTATATTTTTGTTACCAATACATCATGTAAGTTTGAACTAACTTCACTGTCACTTGGTAGACGATATAGGTTGATATTTCTGAAAGAACTAGAGTAGCTTTTATGCCAAGTTGTTATGCCAGAGTGAAATTGTGTGGTTCCTCTCCCAGAGAAATCCTGAAGTTGAAACACTATTAATGGTGAATTGACATGAAACCAAAGTAGCAGACAGATCATGCTGATATGAATACGGGGAGATGAAGTGGAAAAGATGGTTCGGAAACATTGTTAACTAGAGGCTATACAGGCCTGGTCTTCCCAGTAGCTCAGCAGTAAAGAATACTTCTACAATTCTCCTGGGTTTGATCCTTGGGTTGCGAAGACCACCTGGAGAGGGAATGGATAACCACCCCAGTATTTTTGCCTGGAGAATTCCATGGACAGAGGAGCCTGGTGGACTACAGCCTATGGGGTCGCAAAGAATAGGACACGCCTGAGCAACTTAGCACCACCATCAAAGCCTGGAGTGTGCACAAAAAAATACTCAATAAGCACAGTGTATATGCTTTCTTTGAATTACCCAGCTTTCTTTGAATTATTGGAACTCTCTTCCTTTAGCTTTTCAGGGTAATATTTAGTCTTCATTTTTCTTCTCCTTCATCTTTTACCATTTTTATTAGTGAAGTTGTCCTCATATTCTTTTCTATTATATACTCTTAGTTCTCAAATTAAGGTACTACATGTAGTAGATAATCAGAAGATATTTACATGAACACTCAGTATTTCAGATTCCTTGAATTTGCTGAACACCTATTGTTTTAAATCTTATTACTTTATTCTGTAAAAAAAATACATAAATTTATTTTTAAAATAAATGCAATAGTTACAAAGTAGTGATATTATCAAATAATTTTTCTCCTCAGGAATCTTCACCTTTGAGAGTACTTTTTTCTATATATATTTTACTACTGCAAGTATTTGCACCACTTTTGAAATAACATCTTCTATTATTCAGCCTTTTTTTTAAAGTTTTAATAGTGAAAACTTACTATTTTCATTTACCCTAATCTTTCAAAGTTTTTTCATTGACCTTAGGTTTTCACAGTTTAGCCTGCATAACTTATAGTGAACTACCATTTTCACTTCCTCTCTACTCCTGGAGGGAAGTACTTGCTTTATCCAGCTTTCTTTGAATTATTTGAACTCACTTTCTTTAGCTTTTTCAGGGTAATATTCAGTCTTCATTTTTCATCTCCCTCATCTTTAACCTTTTTAATTAATGAAGTCATCCTCATATTCTTTTATATTATATACTCTCAGCTCTCAGTTAAGGTTCTATATGTAGTAGATAATCAGAAAATATTTATATGAACACTCAGAATTTCACTAACCATGCCTTTATTTTCCCTTAAAACATAGAACAACAAAGAGAGAAAACAAATTTTCATAAATAAAGCAAGAAATAGATCTTATCTCACACTTTATGGGAAAGGGAATATTTATTTAATCATATTAATGGTTAAGTACACTGATTATCTTTTTTTCTTGAAATGTTATTTATAATACCTACAATATTATGCCAATTCCAGGTCTACAACATAGTGGTTCAGTATTTCTATACATTACAAAATGATCTCAATAAGTCTAGTTATCATTGCCACTATGCAAAGATATTACAATATTGTTGACTATATTCCCCATGCTTCACATTTCATTTTGTTACTCATTTATTTCATAACTGGAAGTTTGTGTCTCTGAATCTTTCTAACCAATTTCACTCATCTCCCATCTTTAACTCCTGCCCCTCTGGCAACAACTTGTTTGTTATATGTATCTTTCAGTATATATTTTAGATTCCACATATAACTGAAACAATATGGTATTTTGTCTTTCTTTGACTTATCTCACTTGATATGATACCATCTAAGTCCATTCATATCTTCACAAATGGTGAGATTTCTAACGTTTTTTATGGATGAGTAATATTCCATTGAATAGATACATATCCTTTGCCATAGATTAATTGACCATAAGTGTGTGGGTTTATTTCTGGGCTCTCTATGCTGTCCCATTGATCTATATGTCTTTTCCGTACCAGCACCACGTTGTTTTGATGACTGTAGCTTTGTAGCATGGTCTGATGTCAGGAAGCATAGTGCCTCCAATTTTATTCTTCCTTCTCAAGATTGTTTTGGTTATGAGGGGTATTTTATGCTTCTCTATGAATTTTCAGATTATTTTTTCTAGTTCTTTATAAAGTTTCATGACATTTTAATGGAAATTGCATTGAATCTGTAGGTTGCTTTGGATAATATGGTCACTTTAATAATATCAATCATTCCAACCATAAATTTAGGAAATCATTACTTTTTGTGTATCATCTTCAATGTTCTTCATCAATGTTTTATAGACTTCAGGGTATAGGTCCTTCAGATTCCTTGGTTAAGTATATTTTTATCTATTTTATTTTTTCTGATGTAATTTTGAACAAAAATGTTTTCTTACTTTCTCTTATAGTTCTTTATTAATGTATAGAAAACTAACAGATTTATGTATATTTATCTTAGATCCTTCAACTATGACTCATTAATTTCTGAGTTCTAGTAGTTTTTGGTGGAGACTTTGTGCTTTTTACATGTAATAGCATACCATCTTCAAATAGTGATGGTTTTACTTTTTCTTTTCCAATTTAAATGTTTTTTATTTCTTTTTCTGTTTTGAATGCTAGGACTTCCAATCCTATGTTTAATAAGTGATGGAAGTGGGCATTCTTGACTTTTTCTGGATTTTAGAGGAAGATTTTTTTCTTATTACTTTTCAATGTTAAATGTGATGTTAGCTATAGATTTTTCACAAAGTCTTTATTACTTTGAGATATGTTCCCTCTATAATAGCTTTGATGCAAGTTTTTATAATGATTGAATGTTAAATGTGTTTTGTCACTTTTTTTTTTTTTTTTGGTGCATCAACTGAGATGATTTTTATCCTTCCCTTTGTTAATGTAGTATATCACATTCATTGATTTCCAGATAGTGAACCATCCTTATATCCCTTGAATAAATTCCACTTGATCTTGTTGCATGATCCTTTTTATATATTGTTGAATTTGATTTGCTATATTTTGCTGAGTATTTTTACATCCATATTTGTCCAAGATATTGGCCTATAACTTTCCTTTTCTTACTATGTCTTTAGTTTTGATATCAGGATAATGATGGGTTTGTCTCATATAATGAAGTTTGGGGTGATAATTTTTTACAAATTTTTGGAAAAGTTTAAGAAAGAAGATATTAGCTCATTATATATTTGGTAGAATTCCCCTATGAAGCCATCTGGTTCTGGACTTTTATTTTCCAGGAGTTTTTTGGTTATCAGTTCAATTTCACTACTAGTGATCAATTTGTTGAGATTGTATGTTTCTCTTTGAATCAGTCTTGGAATAGTGTATGTTTTAGAAATTTACCCATTTCTTCTAGTTTGTCCAAATTGATGGCATTACTGTTCATAGTATTTATTTTCCCATGATTTTTTTGTATATCTGTGATATTAGTTGTAATTTCTCCTCTTTTATCTTTTTATGTATTTTCTCTCTCTCTTTTTTATTTTTTTCCCCCTTGTAAGCTGGTCTAGAGGCTTAGCAATTTTGTTAATTATTTTAGCAAGACAGCTCTTGGTTTTGTTGATTATTTCTGTTGCTTTTGGTTTGAATATTTCCTTCTTTCTGCTGAAATTTAAACTTTGTTCTTTTTCTAATTCATGATGGTTAGGTTGTTTACTTGATATTTTTCTTATTTCTTGAGGTAAGTCTCTATACATACATATATATATATGTATATATCTTTGAGGTAAGTCTCTATACATATATATGTATATTCCTTGAGGTAATGTTGACTTATAGCTGCATGTTGATCTATATTTACTTATTTTAATTGATAGTCACTTAAGTTCAAACACATTCTGAAAAATTTATATTTTTATTTGCCTCCCCCACATTTCACATATTTAACATTGTATTTTGCATCTTTATGTCTAACTCTTAACCATTTATTGTATGTGCAGGTTATTTCACACTTCTTTATAGTGGGATTTCTATTTGGTTTGAAAATCATTACCAGGGGGCTGTAAGAAACTGAATGCGCATATGTTTATTCCTGGGAACAACTCCAATAATTAATGTGTCATTTAAGATTAGTGTTTCCTTATGGATGTTTAAGTCCCCAAATATTATGGTATGATTGTCAGTTTCCATTTCTACATATTCTTCTTCCTGTAGCTTTTTATTTTCCACCTGAAGAAGAGTTTTTAATAATTCTTGTAAGGCTGGGCTAGTGTTGATGAAATCTCTAACCTTTGCATGTCTGGTAACTAACCTCTCCCCTTCAGCTCTGAATATGTTGGCCATGGTGTGTGTATCATAGGCCCTGGGTGTTCCCTCTCAGGACTTACTACATCATGCCACTCCCTTCTGTCCTGTAAAGTCTCTTTTAAAAATAGGCTGATGCCCTTATGGGGGTCCCCTTGTACATGCCTGTGTGCTGCCTTTAAAATTATCTTTATTGATTTTACCATTTATGAAATATCTAGGTATAGGTCTCTTTGAGTTCATCTTGCTTGGGACTCTCTTTTCTTCCTATACCTGGAAATCTGTTTTTTTCTGCAGTTTTGGGAAATTGCAAGTCACAATTTTATAAAATACACTTTCAACCTTTTTTTTTTCTTTTCTTTTAATTTTCTTCTTCTTTTTGGACCCTTATAATAAGAATGTTTGTATGCCTGATGTTGTCCAAACAATCTGTACAATATACCTATTTTTGAAAATGTCTTCTTCTTCTTACTATTCTGATTGGATGACTTCTATTCTATTTTCTAGCACTTTTATACATTCCTCTGTATCACCTCCTTTGCTGTTAACTCCTTCTAGTGTACTTTTCCTTTTAATTATTGTTTTCTTCAGCTCTGAATCTTTCTTTTAGCATTCTTATTACTAAATGCTTTGAACTCTTTATCTGATAAATTATCTCTTTTTTTATTAGGATTTTTTCAGGGATCTTTATTGCTCTTTCATTTGAAATGCATTTTTCTGTCTTCTCACTTTTTTTTAAACTTTCCTTCTTTATGAAATAAGATAATAAGATAAAATAGTTACCTATCTTGATCTTGTAGGGATATACTTTTGCGTGGAGATCACACTGTTGTCTGCATTTGTCCAGTGGCTGTGGTAGGAGATCTGGATCTGAAGTTAGCACAGGTAACATTTTCCCCCAGAATGTTCTGACAGCTGCCACTTCGTTGGGAGGCAGGGAGTAGACACGGTGACACTAGAGCCAGAGCAAGGTTTGAGCCAGGGCTTTTCCTGTGCCCATTAGCAGTCACCATTTTATTGGGGTGGTGGCAGGGTCCAAGGTGCTGGAGTAGAAACCCTCAGAATCACCTCTGAGCTGTCCCTTCTAAGTTGTGCACTTTCCTTGCTAATGACAGTGTTCCCCCTAGTGGAGAGCAATACTTGAGCAAGAGGGATGAAGTGGGTGCCCTGTGCAGTTTGGGGGTACGAGTTGTGGTGGTCTTGGCCAGTGATTCAGAGTCCCAGGCAGTTTCCAATACTGCTTCTGTGTAAGTGCTGCTAATGTGTGTGTGTGTGTGTGTGTGTGTGTGTGTGTGTGTGTTTCTTTTTTGCCATGTTCAGAGACATTGTCTGGTGCAAGCTAGCTCTATCCCTTCTAGTTGTGCACAGTCTCATTTGCAATGTCACCTCTGCCCTAGTTGAGAAGAATGCTGGAGCAGGAGGAGCTGGAGCAGGTGCCCAGGATGGGCTAAGGTTTGGGCTGGAAGGATCCTAACAAGCTGGTCAGACCAGTTTTCAATCTACTTCCTCTATGTTTTTCCCAGGAATAAGCATATGCACATTCAGTTTCTGACAGCCGCCTGGTAAGTTCTCACTGATTTTCAAACCAGCTGATAGTACTCATTTTCCCTGTGTCAGACCCCAGGCATGGAGTATGCAATATGTGGCTTGAATTACTCATTCCCTGAGCCCCTGATATGTCCCTCCTCTTTCATGTCCTCTGCTAGGGGTGTGGGACTTGTCCTCCTCCCTTAAATTACTTGGTTTCATATGGATCTTTCTTTACAGCTTTGGTTGTAGAAAAGCTTTACTGACAGTCTCCAGATTGTTTTCAATGTTGCTTAATATGTAGATGTATTTTTGATGTCTTCACTGGAGAGGTGAGCTCAGCATCTTCCTACTCCTTCATCTTGATCTCCCTTACAATGGATAAAATTTTTTAAATAAAAAAAATAATGTATTTGTTTTCAGTTCAGTTAAGTTCAGTTGCTCAATTGTGTCTGACTCTTTGGGACCCCATAGACTACAGCATGCCTGCCTTCCCTGTCCATCATCAACTCCCAGAGCTTGCTCAAACTCATGTCCATCGAGTCGGTGATGCCATCCAACCATCTCATTTTCTGCCATCCCCTTCTCTTCCTGCCTTCATCTTTCCCAGCATCAGGGTCTTTTCCAACGAGTCAGTTCTTCCCATCAGGTGGTCAAACTGTTGGACCTACAGCTTCAGCATCAGCCCTTCCAATGGATATTCAAGACTGATTTGCTTTAGGATTGACTGATTTGATCTCCTTGCAGTCCAAGAGTCTTCCCCAACATCACAGTTCAAAAGCATTAATTCTCTGGTGATGTTTTCTTTATGATCCAACTCTCACATCTACACATGACTACTGGAAAAACCATAGCTTTGACTAGATGGAAATTTGTCAGTAAAGTAATGTCTCTGATTTTAATATGCTGTGTAGGTTTGTCATAGCTTTTCTTCCAAGCAGCAAGCGTCTTTATATGTCATGGCTGCTGTCACCATCTGAGGTGATTTTGGAGCCCAGGAAAATAAAGTGTCACACTCTTTCCATTGTTTCCCAATATATTCACCAGGAAGTGATGGAACTGAATGTCATGATCTTTATTTTTTGAATGTTGTGTTTTAAGTCAGCTGTTTCACTCTCCTCTTTCACTTTCATCAAGAGGCTTGTTAGTTCTTCTTAACTTTCTGCCATAAGGGTGGTGTCATCTGCATATCTGAGGTTATTGACATTCTCCCAGCAATCGTGATTCCAGCTTGTGCCTCATCCAGTCTGGCATTTCACATGATGTACTCTGCATATAAGTTAAATAAGCAGAGTGGCAATATACAGACTTGACATACTCCTTTCCCAGTTTGGAAAATTTCTCATTGGTTTCCTGGATTCTGGTGTGTACAAGGTATTGTTCGAGTCCTCTGAGCATCTCTGCTGGGTATGTGGTTTGATTCTAAATGCATTTTCACCCATCCTTTTGTCCTATTGAAGCTTCTCCTTTGCCTTTGGATGTGAGGTGTCTTTTTTTGTGCTGAGATTCAGCATTCTCCTTTTGAGGTTCATCGGTTAGTTGCAATTTTGAAGTTCTCACAGGAGAAGATGAACACACGTCCTTTACTCTATCATCTTGGCCAGATTTTAAATGCACCTGTTAGGCAATTTTCAAAATTCGGCTATAAGAAACAAAACAATTAAAATCACAGTAATTAGACTACTAAAAAATAAATTTATGCATACTAGTTTTACTGTTTTGAAGACACTTATTTTGTAAACTATGTTGTGCTGCTTTACATTAACATTTTGTTTTAGGCCTTTTCCCAGTAAGTTATAAAAAAATATTGTTTTAATGATCAACTAATATTTTAATCTATGGATGTTAATAGTATATTTAACTGAAAATTTTAAAATGGTTTAATTTTTCCAGTTTATAACAAACTTAAGTAACAATTTGGTCATATTCCTTCTTATGTCCATTGAGTTTGTTTATAGAATTGCTGCATGAAGAAGCATGAATATTTAAAGACTCTTGATACTTACTGTGAAATTGCTTTCCAGACAGACAAATATGGCCGTCATTAGTGTCTTATGAGATACTTTTCGTCACACTATATATTAATTTTTATTTATTTTTTAATTAGATGGATGACTTTTCATAGTTAAGTATTTTCATTTTGTTTTACTTTCTTTGTTATGTATTTTAAACTACATTTCCTTTGCTCAGTTTTTACTTTTCCCTTAATTTACATGAAAAAATAAATTAGATTAAACTGGTCTTTTCAGCCTCAAACAGGACATATTTTATAGCATTATTCTTATCTTAACTGTTTTTATTCATGATATTTAAAATTATGCAACTTTTCTATATAAGCTTTTAATGAGCACTTACAAATGTTTATGAGTGTCTATCCAGTGTTGTCATGATAATATTGAAGAAAATAAAAGTAAAATAAAATGGAACTTTGATTTATCATTTAAATCTAGAAACTTAGTAGCATTTAATGAATAAGTAATGTAGAATAATTATTAAATTTATATGTATACTAAAATTCTGAAATCAGCAACAATATTATTGTTTAATTAGAATTTAATTTTTATCAAATTTAGATCTAGTGGTCATTTAACCTAAATTGTTGTATTACATTTGGCTTTTGCTCTCTACCCTGGCCATTATCTTCCTTTGGATGTTATTTCCCAGTTCAATCTGGTCACTGATATTTGTTTTAGTAATTATATGAGCAGAAAATTGAGAATTTTTTGCTTAATGGTTTAGCTGAGGCTAGTACAGAGAGCATTAAAATGTCAATAGACTTGATAGGTAAGATATCTCTGATATGGGAAATTGTTTTTAATATACAAAGAATCCTTAAATATAACAAAATAAGGCATAATCTTCACAAATATATGGGCCAGCATATGATATCATTCTATGTCATCCTTCACTTTGGTCATGTGGATCTTATGGGCCCTATGGTGATGTCATTCATCGATTTCACTTCTAGCCCATAGAAAATTGGCACCTGTCTGTCCTTCAGTACTTTGCTGTAGGAAAAACAGTTCTCCAGTAAGTGTTCTGCTAGTGGTCCACAAAGCAGTGTTCAGTTCAGCTCAGTTCAGTCGCTCAGTCGTGTCTGACTCTTTGTGACCCCATGAATCACAGCATGCGAGGGCTCCCTGTCCATCACCATCTCCCAGAGTTCACTCAAACTCATGTCCATTGAGTCAGTGATGCCATCCAGCCATCTCATCCTCTGTCATCCCCTTCTCCTCCTGCCCCCAATCCCTTTCAGCATCAGAGTTTTTTCCAATGAGTCAACTCTTCACATGAGGTGGCCAAAGTACTGGAGCTTTAGCTTTAGCATCATTCCTTCCAAAGAATCCCAGGGTTGATCTCCTTCAGAATGGACTGGTTGGATCTCCTTGCAGTCCAAGGGACTCTCAAGAGTCTTCTCCAACACCACAGTTCAAAAGCATCAGTTCTTCAGCGCTCAGCTTTCTCCACAGTCCAACTCTCACATCCATACATGACTACTGGAAAAACCATACCCTTGACTAGACCTGTATCTTATTCCTTGCAAGATACAAAATTGCCCTTTCCACTGTACTCCTGTGCTTTCACAGAAATGCACATTTGTAGGAGGAGGCATGGACAGCAAATAAGTTAAGACCACTCATTGCATTAAACAAAGTTACCCATGCATCCTGAGGGAAACCCGTTATTCATGAAACAAAATTGGATACTCTTTGTTAAATGGTATGCTGAAATTTCATCCATACAGTTGGATCACATCCAACAATCCTTGGGATGTTAATGGGTGATCCTTATTCCTAATTAGGGACCTAAACCTTTACAGTCATATAAAAACTTCAAAGGTATTAATTAACTACATCATCAATATTCTTAATTATTAAGCAAATATATAACTGGCAAAAGAAGCCTTACCCTCCTACTTTACCAGTCACTAAAGTTCTGGAAAAGAATAGATGTATCTAAATTGATCTAGACCACATGTCTTAGATCCTAGGTTTAGGCTCTCTATTGGACTCTATTAATGCAAGATAAGTTTTATTATGTAGTTAAATCAGACACATCTAGCTTAAAATATTGCTTGTTTTTAATTCTGATTCAAATCCAGGTCCTACACATTCTATAAACATTTAGGTAATTTGTTTAAGTAGAGTATTTCATATTTCTTCCTGATTTTTGTTTTGAGTACAGTTCAGCGTTCAATACAATATGTTCAATACAATACAATATGTTTGATATATTCACCATTTTATCTGCTTCTAAATTCCTAAAAATATTATAAACACTCAAAGGAATGATAGTAATATCAATGTAGTATAGGAACATTAAAAGATGACACTGTAGAATTTCTTTTAAAAAATCTCTCCTTTTGAAAATGTTGATGTCTGTCAATAGTCAACGTTATTTAACCAGTTAAAATGACTCTGAAATATGTTCTTCTGAAGTGCCAATAAATTAGATGTACCTCGTTTTCCTGATCTCCTTCATTGGAATTGGTAGGAATCACCCTCATAGTAGAAATGTAGGTACTACTAGTAGTTGTAGATGTGAAAGTAACAGTACTTGTAACATTGTGTTACACACAGTTATTCCTGCTGCAGTTTAACTAAGTTACCAATATAACTTAGTTATATCAATATAACTTAGTCAGATATAAAGCTAAATATGAGAAGAGTTCTACATAGAAAGATTTTTCAAAGGAAGTTACTGAAAACCTGATTGTTTTTGCCAAAGCTGGAAAAAATGGTAAAATCCAGAAATGCTCCTTAGCACAGGGTCAACTGATGTGGAAAGAAAGTGGGAAGAAATAAGCCCAAAATGGAGCTGCCCTTTGCCTCAGGCATTATTTACAGCTTCCTTCAAGCAAGTGAATAACTAAAGCATCCAGTTTAAAGAATCAGGAGAAGATTCCAACAGCATCTGTTTAAACAAGGAGGGGAAATAAAATACAAGCCATCAACATTATTTTGGGGCAGTTAACAGGAATGAATGGAACTTCTCTAAGTCATAATTAAACAGTATAAAAACAACAAACGCAGCAAAGAATTCATGGTAACTCTGTAAAGTTACAAATCGACAAAAAAAGAAAAAGAAAAAAAACAAACAAACAGAGATAGCATGCAAGGACAAATGAGGAGTATTTAGTTAAATGTATAATCTAAGATATTGGAAACAAAAGCAGGTGTTTGAACTTTAAAGAAAATTAAAGAGACTATGATATCTATGAAATGAATTATTAGAGTAAAGAAAGAACATAAAGAGTTTAAAGGGAGCTGGCAAAATTAAGTAAAACATTTGATTAGAAAAGCAAAATCACCTCAAAGCTTAAACCTACATTAGCAACATCAATAAGTAAAATCAGCATTTTTAAAGTAAGGAGGATAGAGTGGAGAATATATCACACAATGAAGACCTGCAGAATCAGAACCTAAGAAACGATGGATTAGCTATTATAGAAAGAATTATAGGTTACCTAATCTATAGGAAGATAATGTTGCTCAAATATATAAATAATTGTCATTTTTAAAGATGAGGAAAGAATGAAAAAATGAATACAATGAAGTTCCAGATATGGAACAATGTTCACTTTAAGTTCTGTGTAGTAAAATCTTGTTTTATTGTGTGAAAAAAAGCTCATGCTTTATGGCAAGACAAGAAAAACGTAAACATAAAAAAAAATTTTTCTCTAGCTTTTGGCTTCCTCTCTCCTCTCTGCTCTGCTTTGTGTATCTGCATTATGCATTGACCAGATCTCTCCCATCGACAGAAATACCTGTGTGCTGTGCTATGTTTAGTCACTCACCCATGTCCGAATCTTCACCACTCCATGGACTGTAGCCTGATGGGCTCCTCTTTCGACAGGGATTCTCCAGGCAAGAATACTGGAGTGGGTTGCCATTTCCTTCTCCAGTGGACCATATTTTGTCATAACACTTCCATCTTGTGTGGTGCTTCACAGCATGGTTCATAGCTTCATTGAGTTATGCAAGCTTCCTCTCCACAACAAGGCTATGATCCATGAAAGATTTTTACATTGATGTTCCTTTAAAAAATCATCCTATAAGGAAGGAACTTTGATTTTAAAATGAAAAAAAAAAAAAAGCTATTTGGGGCTGAGGTGGGATTGAAAACTCTCCATTGGAAAATATGTAGTTATTAATTCAATAATGAACCTGATAGAAGAATGTATGCTAAGGGTACACTAATAATAATTTAATGAAACAGTTTACAGTCCTGAGTAGGTACTATCATTTGACCTGTACATTTAGGATGATTGTTTTATCTCTGAAGGAAACAAAAACAATATAAGTTAAATGAAATGCAAGCTTTTAACCTAGTGGCTAATAGGGGCCATAGAAACTATATAGAGAACCTAGGAAACAACATTGGTAGGTGTGATAACCCTCAATTTCAGTAGTTAACATTGGAATAAACAAATTTATGCTAAGGAAACAATTATTGTTAATAGATAGAAGCTTACGCTTTCCCCACACTTTTTATGAGCAGCAATCACATTTTTCAAGTTATTCATAATATGCAAAAATATTTTACAAATATTGGAATAAATTTTCTTTTCCTTAGTTAACAAAAGAGATATCATGATTCTTAGATGTGTTATTCATCTTCCATTTATTTACCCTTAGTAGTTTTGACTGGGGACTTCCCTGCTGGCTTAGATGGTAAAGAATCTGTCTGCAATGTGGGAGACCCGGGTTCAACCCCTTGGTTGGGAAGACCCTCTGGAGAAGGGAATGGCTACCCACTCCAGGTTTCTTGCCTGGAAAATTCTGCGGACAGAGGAGCCTGGCAAGCTACAGTTCATGGGTTGAAAAGAGTCAGACATGAATGAGTGATATTTCTAACCTAATGTTAGAAGTCATGCCAAAATCTAAGAAAAGATGAAGGGGCTGGCCCATACACTCTTGGTAAAAGTCATTTGTAAGCTTCTTTAAGTTACTGTTAAACTGTCTTTCCAAATCCTTTGGTAAATCTGCTCTGATATGTCTTAGTATTCTGAATGTTGCAATACATTTTAGGGTCAGATGCCCATTGATGGAATCAGCAATGTTTCCAGTTTTCATCTCCTCATGATAGTATTCTCAACTATTAGGTTGCCTGAGACATAGATACATGATTTTACAGCATTTAGACGGACCTTAGTCGGCAAAGTAATGTCTCTGCTTTTAAATATGCTATCATAACTTTTCTTCCAAGGAGTAAGCGTCTTTTAATTTCATGGCTGCAATCACCATCTGCAGTGATTTTTAAACCTAAAAAAAAAAAAAGTCTAACCCTGTTTCCCCTGTTTCCCATCTATTTCCCATGGAGTGATGGGACCGGATGCCATGATCTTCATTTCCTGAATGTTGAGCTTTAAGTCAACTTTTTCACTCTCCTCTTTTGCTTTCATCAAGAGGCTTTTTAGTTCCTCTTCATTTTCTGCATAAAGGTTGTGTCATCTGCATATCTGAGGTTATTGACAATTCTCCCAGCAATCTTGACTCCAGCTTGTGTTTCTTCCAGTCCAGCGTTTCTCATGATGTGCTCTGCATAGAAGTTAAATAAGCAGGGTGACAATATACAGCCTTAATGTACTCCTTTTCCTATTTGGAACCAGTCTGTTGTTCCATGTCCACTTCTAACTGTTGCTTCCTGGCCTGCATACAGATTTCTCAAGAGACAGGTTAGGTGGTCTGGTACTCCCATCTCTTTCAGAATTTTCCAGTTTATTGTGGTCCACACAGTCAGAGGCTTTGGAGATAAAAATAGTTCCTTTACATATAGCTAGTAAATATTGATGTTTCATCAACAGAGTCACTTTAGAATTATACAGTGTTGTAGAATCTATACCTGAAGGTGTGGAAAATTCCAGAAAAGACTATGTATTGCATCATAATCATAATACTTCATTGTGTCTCAGACAGCCACATAAAGACCAGTGATAAGAAGCAATGGATTACAGGACATAGAGAAAATATTGACTTCATTCTTAGAAATATTAGAATCTGGTTTATTATTTGCTGTTATAAAAGTCTTATTCTATGTGGAAATTTCACCTTCAAAAATTGTAATTTAAAGAAACAGTTATGGACTTAATGATTAAATATGGGCACATACACTATATGATGGATGCACAACAGGAAAAATATACAATTGCATATTGGACCTTCTGATTGAAGTTTGACATGAATTTTTTACTTTATTTAGTAGCTGATTAATTTAAGAATCCAAAATAGTCTGTTTCAAAGGACTGTGTTTTATTATATATGCAAAATTAGATTAACTTCTTTTTTATATAAATTTATTTATTTTAATTGGAGGCTTATTACTTTACAATATTGCATTGGTTTTGCCATACATCAACTTCTATATGAAAAGGAAAAATACAATTTATATATTTAAAGAAAATGCAGGTGGAAGCCAATTTCATTTCCATGAAATAAAATTTTAGATTTTTATTATAGCTTTTAATTTAGTCATTTGGGTTTACATATATTTTATCTCTAAGTTCCTCACTTTAAATAATATTTTTAAAGAAAATGTTAACATACTTTATAAATACTGGAAAGTTAAAAAATTGAAAATTATCAATATGAATATCATATAGTCTATACTTACAAGATGTTTGCTTATATGGCCTTTCTTAGGTTCCAAGTAATCAGTAGTATTGCTTAAATATATATATAGAAATTCAAGTTATGTGGTGGACATTGTCATCATGTACCAGAAAAAGTTAAATTTATTAAACAATTTATATACTTATATATGTAAATTTGCAACTTAGAACCTATAGAGAGAAATATTTCTAGTAATGAAACATTTCACTGATTTGAAAGATGAGGAAACCAAAGTTTTAAGGTACAAAGTGAATTTTCTAATTTAAAAAATGTTGAATCTATTATTTTTGGTGCTTTACTTGTGAGTATAACACTGTTAAAAATTATACTTTTTGTTCTGAATGTATCTAGAAATCTGAAACATTTATGCAAAGGTAGGATGCTGACCTTAGACTATGTCTTTTGTAAAATAGCATCACAATTTTTCAAAGACTATTACAGTTAATGCAATAGGTTTTATAATAAATAACAAATTTGGGGATGAAAAAATATTGGTGTCTTTTGGGGGTTTAAAATATCTCTAGATGAATTTGCTACATGCTATGACATTGTACAGGAGACAGGGATCAAGACCATTGCCAGGAAAAGAAATGCAAAAAAGCAAAATGGCTGTCTGGGGAGGCCTTACAAATAGCTGTGAAAAGAAGAGAAGTGAAAAGGAGAGGAGAAAAGGAAAGATATAAGCATCTAAATGCAGAGTTCCAAAGAATAGCAAGAAGAAATAGGAAAGTCTTCCTCAGGGATCAATGCAAAAAAATAGAGGAAAACAACAGAATGGGAAAGACTAGAGATGTCTTCAAGAAAAATAGAGATACCAAGGAAACATTTCATGCAAAATGGGCTCGATAAAGGACAGAAATGGTATGGACCTAACAGATGCAGAAGATATTAAGAGCTGGCAAGAATACACAGAAGAACTGTACAAAAATGATCTTCATGACCCAGATAATCCTGATGGTGTGATCACTCACCTAGAGCCAGACATCCTGTAATGTGAAGTCAAAAAAAGAAAGCATCACTACGAACAAAGCTAGTGGAGGTGATGGCATTCGAGTTGAGATATTTCAATTGCTGGAAGATGATGCTGTGAAAGTGCTGCACTCAATATGCCAGCAAATTTGGAAAACTCAGCAGTAGCCACAGGACTGGAAAAGGTCAGTTTTCATTCCAATCCCAAAGAAAGTCAATGACAAAGAATGTGCAAACTACCACACAATTGCACTCATCTCACATGCTAGGAAAGTAATGCTCAAAATTCTCCAAGCCAGGCTTCAGCAATACATGAACCATGAACTTCCACATGTTCAAGCTGGTTTTAGAAATGGCAGAGGAACCAGAAATCAAATTACCAACATCTGCTGGATCATGGAAAAAGGAAAAGAGTTCCAGAAAAACATCTATTTCTACTTTACTGACTATGCCAAAGCCTTTGAATGTGTGAATCACAATAAACTGTGGAAAATTCTGAAAGAGATGGGAATACCAGACCACCTGACCTGTCTCTCGAGCAACCTGTATGCAGGTCAGGAAGCAACAGTTAGAACTGGACGTGGAACAACAGACTGGCTCCAAATAGGAAAAGGAGTACATCAAGGGTGAATATTGTCACCCTGCTTATTTAACTTATATGCAGAGCACATCATGAGAAATCCTGGGCTGGAAGAAGCACAAGCTGGAATCAAGATTGCTGGGAGAAATATCAATAACCTCAGATGTATAAATGACACCATCCTTATGGCAGAAAATGAAGAGGAACTAAAAAGCCTCTTGCTGAAAGTGAAAGAGGAGAGTGAAAAAATTGACTTAAAGCTCAACATTTAGAAAATGAAGATCATGGCGTCTGGTCCCATCACTTCATGGCAGATAGGTAGAGAAACAGAGGAAACAGTGTCAGACTTTATTTTTTGGGGCTCCAAAATCACTGCAGATGGTGACTGCAGCCAAGAAATTAGAAGACCCTTACTCCTTTAAAGGAAAGTTATGACAAACCTAGATAGCATGTTGAAAAGCAGAGACATTACTTTGCCGACTATGGTCCGTCTAGTCAAGGCTATGGTTTTTTCAGTGGTCATGTATGGATGTGAGAGTTGGAATATAAAGAAAGCTGAGTGCTGAAGAATTGATACTTTTGAACTGTGGTGTTGAAGACTCTTAAGAGTCTCTTGGACTGCAAGGAGGTCCAACCAGTCAATTCTCAAGGAAATTAGTCCTGAATATTCATTGGAAGGATTGATGCTGAAGCTGAAGATCCAATTCTTTGGCCATCTGATGCAAAGAACTGACTCTTGAAAAGACTCTGATACTGCAAAAGATTGAAGGTGGGACAAGGAGGGACAGAGGATGAGCTGGTTGTATGGCATCACTGACACTATGGACATGAGTTTGAGTATGCTCCAGGAGTTGGTGATGGACCAGGAAGCCTGGTATTCTGCAGTTCATGGAGTTACAAGAAGTCAGACACAACTGAGTAACTGAACTGATCACAGATGAAACCCTGAAGCATGTCTAAAAGAAGAAAAGGTCACTTTTCTAGTAAAAGTATATGGGTTTAAGAGGGGTGACTTCTGTGGGGACCAACTGGTGGAAGTTTATGAATTCAATATGAGTAAATTCATGCAGAAAGAAATGAGGGTCTGAAGGAAAAAATACTGACAAGTAAAACAAGAGATGGCGGAAATTATTTTGGCTGTGATATTTTGACATCAACAAAACATATTATAAGGATACAAACTCAAATGTGAAATGAACGGAGACTTCCCAGATCATTACTGAAGCTTTTGAGGAAGTTTCTAAGAGATGTTGTTCATGGAAAACTAGCAGGATGTAATAAACTTACACTTTCCTCCTTAAATGTGACTTGAAAAGTAGGTTGGTAATTAAAACTCCAACTGATCCTGAATTTAAAATTTTCATGTCAAAATGATACACTGAATTCACACATTTATCTCTTCTTCTAAAACCCTAAAAAATGACATTCAAGTAATTAAAAGATATAAATCCACATTGATGGAGGTAGTGGGGAAAGGCCATCAATAGATCAAAAAAAGTTCTCAGAAACAAAGCAGAAAAGAAACCAATGAATTTGGCCAAACACTAAAAAGATTCATGACTCAAAAATACATGGAAGTTTCACAACATTAGTTCATTCCTCATCTAACCCGTATATGACAGATGCTTGGGATTAGTAACCCAAATGTTACCCATATTAACCTCCAAATTTTTCTTTATTGAAAGAGATTACTGTCACCATCAAGCTTAAAGTGCCAAATATTCATTTTTTGAAGACTTATACATCTTGGTCATGAGCATTTGACCCAACCCTGATAAGCTGAATGGATAGGAGCTCTTAAGAGACTCCTGGGGAAGGTATGTCTCACTATGATAAAGAATTTTAGGAGAAAACATCCTTTTTATTCATGTTTATCATGTCTACCTAGGATATCTGGAATTGCCACAGACTTCTGTTAGTAAAGGACAAACCTATAACCCTCTTCCCTGAATAGAATCATTGAATTTATGATTAACCCTGGAATAACCTACCTAAATATTTATAGATTTTCCAAAGTTTAAGGCATTTTACTTAATCATTGTGTTACTGAGGCCAAAATTATTCCAACAGACAGCCTCAAATAAAGCTTCTGATTGACAAACTCCTACCCTATCCAAAGTCCCAGTCAGTTTTTATTAGCTAATTTTAAAATATAAACAAATAGGCAAGGGGCACCAGACTTTTGAGGAAAGCCTATAATGTGGTACTAAATGTATACTTTAAAAATACCACAGAAAAGAAAAATAATTCAATTAAAAGAACATAAATTTGACTGAAATCTCTAATTATATCATCAGCAAGTTTACTGTCCCTAGTAACTTCTATAACATAAGAGATTGAACTCACAAAAGAACTAAATGCAATTTGTAATATATGGATCCTGTTTAGATTGGATTCAAAGAGCTTTTTGAGAGATATGTAACTTCGAAATAAATAGGAAAATAAAAATATAGGCTGAATATTAGATGAAATCAAGGAATTAGTTGTGTTAGGTAATAAAAGGACATCTTATTAGATGATAAAAATTTATGTACTTTTAAAGAAATTTTTGTTTAATTCCTTGTACAGAAGGCTATATAAAAAGATTGGATAGCATTATGTCTGGACTTTACTTTTAAATGAAATCCACCTGAGTTGGGAGGATCAAGGGAAGGGGAAAATATAAGTAGTATGGTAAATTCTTGATAATGATTAATTTTGGGTGATGG
The DNA here is from genome assembly GCF_023091745.1 of Budorcas taxicolor. Lineage (NCBI taxonomy): Eukaryota > Metazoa > Chordata > Mammalia > Artiodactyla > Bovidae > Budorcas > Budorcas taxicolor. The sequence continues at coordinate 2,014,849 of NC_068924.1, read as the reverse complement.
CATATGGTGATTAAATAATATTTTTTGCAAACACAGTTTTGCCCCTAGAGAAGACTTGGTTAGGAAAGATGAGACAACAGATTTTCTTGTCATTATAGGACTTTCTACAACACTTGCTTTTTTTTTTTTTTTTTTTTTTTGAAAATTGTGTTCATATATTTCAATGCAAAAAATGTAATTTATTCTTCTAATATAACCATTAAGGAACTGTAAAGTTGAGGTAATAAGACTTTTAACTGTGCAAAGTATGTGTGAATGTGTGTGCACACACCAAATGTATATTAAAAGTATGAGCTCAATAGTATTTGACAAGGTGAAAAAAATGTGATGTGGCAAGTCAGGCAAGACAACAAAGCAGATGAGATTTTATTTGTCACAGAATAATAGTGGGCCATATACATTTATGCTACCTTATACACAATTAGAAATTTGTCTGTCCACTATAAAATGAACTCCCCAGGTCAGTAGGTGCCCAATATACTACTGGAGAAAAACAGAGAAATAGCTACAGAAGGAATGAAGAGGCGGAGCTGAAGTGGAAATAACACCCAACTGTTAGTGTGTTTAGTGGTGAAAGCAAAGTCCAATGCTGTAAAGAAAAATATTGCATAGGAACCTTGAAGGTTAGGCCTATGAATCAAGGTAATTTGGAAGTGGCAAACAGGAGATGGCAGGAGTGAACAATGACATTTTAGGAATCAGTGAACTTAAATGCATGGGAATGGGTGAATTTAATTCAGATGACCAGTATATCTATTACTGTGGGCAAGAATCACTTAGAAGAAATGGCATAGCCCTGAAAGTCAATGAAAGATTCCAAAATGCAGTACTTGGGTGCAGTCTCAAAAACGACAGAGTGATCTCTGTTTGTTTCCAAGGCAAACGATTCAATATAAGAATAATCCACGGCTATGCCCCAAGCAAAAATGCCAATGAAGCTGAAGTTGAACAGTTCAATGAAGACTTACATGACCTTCTAGAACTAACACTGAAAAAAGAAAAAAAAAAAAAATGTCCTTTTCATCACAGGCACTGGAATGCAAAAGTAGAAATTTAAGAAATACCTGGAGTAAACAGGCAAGTTTGGCCTTGGAGTGGCAAGGCTAACAGAGTTTTGCCAGGAGAAAACATTGATCATAACAAACCCTCTCCAACACACGAGAAACAACTCTACTCATGGACATCACCAGACAGTCAATACCTAAATCAGACTGATTTTATTATTTGCAGGAAAATATGGGAAAGCTCTATACAGTCAGCAAAAACAAGACTGGGAGCTGACTGTGTCTTGGATCATGAACTTCTTATTGCCAAATTTGAATTTAAATTGAAGAAAGTAGGGAAAACCACTAGGCTATTCAGGAGAGACCTAAATAAATTCCCATATGATTATACAGTGGAAGTAATAGATAGAACCAAGGGATTAGATCTGACAGTGTGCCTGAATTATGAACAGAGGTTCATAACATTGCGTAAATGGAGGTGGTGATCAAAACCATCCTCAAGAAAAAGAAATGCAAAAAAGCAAAATGGTTGTCTGAGGAACACTTGAAAATAAATGAGAAAAAAGAGAAATGAAAGGCAAAGGAGAAAAGAAAATGCACACCCATCTAAATGCAGAGTTCCAAAGAGTAGTAAGGAGAGATAAAGCCTTCCTCAGCAATCAATGCAAAGAAATAGAAGAAAACAATATAATGGGAGAGACTAGAGATTTCTTCAAGAAAATTAGAGGTACCAATGGAACATTTCATGCAAAATGGGCACAATAAAGGACAGAAATGGTATGGACCTAACAGAAGCAGAAGATATTAAGAAGAGATGACTCTAATACAAAGAAGATCTATATATAAAACATCTTAATGACCCGGATAACCATGATCACTCAAATAGAGCCAGACAGGTTGAAGTGCAAATTCAAGTGGGCCTTAGGAAAGCATCGCTATGAACAAAGCTAAGTGGAAGTGATGGAATTCCAGCTGAACTATTTCAAATCCTAAAAGATGATTCTGTAAAAGTACTGCATTCAATATGCCAGCAAATATGGAAACTCAGCAGTGGCCCCAGGACTGGAAAAGTCAGTTTTCATTCCAGTTCCAAAGAAGGGCAATGCCAAGAATGTTCTAATTGCCACACAATTGCACTCATTTCACATGCTAGCAAAGTAATGCTCGAAATTCTCCAAGCTAGGCTTCAACACTGAATGAACTGAGAACTTCCAGATGTTCAAGCTGGATTTATAAAAGGTAGAGGAACCAGAGGTCAAATTGCTAACATCTGTTGAATCAAAGAAAAAGCAAGATAATTTCAGAAAAGCATCTACTTTTGCTTCACCGATTACACTAAAGCTTTTGACTGTGTAGACCAAAAGAAACTGGAAAATTATTCAAGAGATGGGGATACCAGAGCACCTTAGCTGCCTCCTGAAAAACCTGCATGCGGGTCAAGAAGCAACCGTTAGAAACAATTATGGAACAATGTACTGGTTCCAAATTGGGAAAGGAGTATCTCAAGGCTGTATATTGAAATCTGGCTTATTTAACTCATACACATAGTGTATCATGCAAAATTCTGGGCTGGATAAAGTTTAAGTTGGAATAAAGATTGGTGGGGAAAATATCAATAATCTTAAATATGCAGATAACACCAAGCTAATGGCAGAAAGCAATGAGGAACTAAAGAGTCTCTTGAGGAAGGTGGAAGAGGAGGGTGAAAAAGCTGGCTTAAAGTTCAAGATTCAAAAAATGAAATCATGGTATCTGGTCCCATCTCTTCATGGGAAAATAGATGGGAAAACAATGGAAACAGTGAAAAACTTTAGTTCTTGGGCTCAAAATCATTGTGGATGGTGACTGCAGCCATGAAATTAAAAGATGCTTCTTGGAAGAAAAGTCATGATGAACCTAGACAGTATATTAAAAAGCAGAGACATTGCTTTGCCAACAAAGGTCCATATAGTCAAAGTATGGTTTTTCCAGTCATCATGTATGGATGTGAGAATTGGAACTTAAAGAAAGCTGAGATCTGAAGAATTGTTGCTTTTGAACTGTGATGTTGGAGAAGACAATTGAGAGTCCCTTGGACTACAAGGAGATCCAACCAGTCAATCCTCAAGGAAATCAGTCTTGAATATTCATTGGAAGGAGTGATACTTAAGCTGAAGCTCCAATAATTTGGCCACCTGGTATGAAGCACTGAGTCATTGGAATAGACTGTAGTAGCAGAAGTATCGACAGAGGATGAGGTGGTTTAATGGCATCACTGACTCAAAAACATGAGTTTGAGCAAGGTCCGGAAGATGGTAAAGGACAGGTAAGCCTGGAGTGCTTCAGTCCATGAGTTTTCAAAAAGTTGAACATGACTGAGCGACTGAACAACAACAATAATATCATTTTATAGAACACTTGTAAGATATACTTTTCATAGGGTGGATAGGATGGGTAATGAAAATGCTAATAGTCCAAACTGAGGAGGTTAAATTGAGATGGAAAAGAGGATCTATCGGATGAGTAGGACTTAATAGCTGTAAACAAGGCCATGGTAAAGTGACAATACTGAATTTTTAGGGAGAAAAAAAGTTTTACTCTTGACTCATTCTGAAGTAGAATTTTTAGAAAGATGGAGAATACTATATGACAAAGCAAATACTATGTAATTAGAAAGGCATCTGTAGAAAGGTGAAAGTAAATGATGTAGGAGAATGCTAAATATTTCAGAAAATATAATGATTGAAAGCAGAAAAAGGAAGTTACAGCCTGAGGCTAAGATTTCCTCAGCACTGATAAGAGGAAAGATGGAAGGGCATCTCTGTGTTCTTTAACTACAAGTGAAGATTTCATTGTAGTTGAACTCATACTCTCTCACACTAAATTGTTTGCTGCTCTACAGCTATGACAGAGAAAGGAAAATATTACATAGTAAAATATTCTAGAATATAAAATATTCTAGAAATTAGTTCACAGAATAAATTTTGCCAAACATTTATATAGCAGATAATCCAAAATGTCCTTATATCTTTATGAGGAAACATTGTTATTGAATACCAGTAATTATAAACTCATGCCTCTGAGAAAGAAAAATTTTAAAAAGTATAACTGTCTTGAAAACTATGAACTCTTTTTATCTAGTCCATCAATTTACTCAGCTAATTTTTGATATTGAAAAGTTTATATATCTAAAGTGCATAAGATTTCCAATTCAAAGTTACTCGGTTAAGAAATTTTGTCACGTTATAAATCTCTCTACAAAACACAGTTCAATAAACAACAAAAATCTCATCGTAGACATAAGTAATAGAGATTACCTAAATTCATCTATTTCTTCAACAGGCATTCATTGCAACTCTACTATATTTGAGGCATAGTAGCTACATAGATAAGAAGGCAGAGTCATTACTCTAATGGAACTCATACTCTCATGTGGAAAATCAACATGGAAATGTGTTTTAAAGTGACAGATATTGCAATAGACATCGGTATAACATGATATGCAAGCAGAGATGATGGCAGGGCTCACAGTGTTCAAGTTTTTATTCATCTTTGCTAGTAGGTTAGTCAAAATATAAGAGTTTTGGAGCCAGAAAAACCAGATGCTAAATCTGGGCCCTTACTAGTTATAAATCATAACAATATTTACCTAGCAAGGTTGTTAGGAAGACTGAATTAAGATGTTTTATGTATCACTAGCAGCACACAGACTATCATGTAAAAAAATGATATTCCACTCTTCAACAAATAATTTATTGTGTCTAGTGTATGGAGTGAACTAATCAAACTTTTGGGGATACCTTAGAGAAAAGATAGCAAAGGTGTTGATTTCTTGGATACTAGATTCTAGTAATAGGGGTAATTAGATGTGTTTTCTCATTTGAAGTGAATCTGTGGTCAAGACATAAACAATTGAGTGTCAGACAAGTGAGGATCAGGAAAAAAGAGTCCAAACCAGGGACCTATGTTCAAAATGAGCCTGTGAATTTTGAAACAGAAAGTAAACCAACATTTCTAGTATGAAGACACGGTGGCAAGTAGTAAAGAAAGTGGAACAAGATGAGATCCAAGAGGTATGTACATGTAAGGACTTTGAAAACCAGAATGAGTTTTGATTTCTATCCCTAATTGGGATAAGGAAAAAAAAAATCTGATGTATACATGAAAATGATAACTACTCGGATATGTATTTTGTAGCTTTGATGTTCAGTTCAATTCCATCACTCAGTTGAGTCTGACTCTTTGGAACCCCATGGACTGCAGCACACTGGGCTTCCCTGTCCATCACTAACTCCGGGAGCTTGCTCAAACTCATGTGCATCGAGTAGGTGATGCCATCTAACCATCTCATTCTTTGTTGTCCCTTTCTCTTCCTGTCTTCAATCTTTCCCAGCATCAGAGTATTTCCCAATGAGTCAGTTCTTCGCATCAGGTGGCCAAAGTATCGGAGTTTCAGCTTCAGAATCAGTCCTTCCAATGAATGAATACTCAGGACGGATTTCCTTTAGGATTGACTGGTTTGCTCTCTTTGCTGTCCAAGAGATTTTCAAGAGTTTTCTCCAACACCACAGTTCAAAAGTATAAATTATTTGGTACTCAGCTTTCTTTAAGGTCCAACTCTCACATCCATATATGACTACTGGAAAAACCATAGCTTTGACTAGATGGACATTTGTCAGCCAAATTATGTCTCTGCTTTTTAATATGCTGTCTAGGTTGGTCATATCTTTTCTTCCAAGGAGAAAGCATCTTTTAATTTCATGGTTGCAGTCACCATCTGGAGTGATTTTGGAGCCAAATAAAATAAAGTTTGTCACTGTTTCCATTGTTTCCCCATTCATTTGCCATGAAATGATGGAACTGGATGTCATGATCTTAGTTTTTTGAGTGTTGAGTTTTAAGCCAATTTTTTCACTCTCCTCTTTCACTTTCATCAAGAGGCTCTTCATATGGCTCTTTCTGCCATAAGAGTGGTGTTATCTGCATATCTGAGGTTATTGATATTTCTTCTGGCAATCTTGATTCCAGCTGTGCTTCATCCAGCCCAGCATTTCGTGTGATGTACTCTATATATAATTAAGTGAGGATGACAACATACAGCCTTGACATACTCCCAGTTTGGAACCAATCCGGTGTTACATGTCCATTTCTAACTGTTGCTTCTTGACCTGAATACAGATTTCTCATAAGGCAGGTAAGCTTGTCTGGTATTCCCATGTCCTGAAGAATTTTCCACAGTTCATTGTGATCCACACAATGAAAGGCTTTGTCATGTCAATAAAGCAGAATTATCTGTTTTTCTGGAACTGTCTTGCTTTTTCAATGATCCAACGAATGTTAGCAATTTGATCTCTAGTTCCTCTGCCTTTTCTAAATCCAGCTTGAACATCTGGAAGTTCTCGGTTCACATACTGTTGAAGCCTCAGTTGAAGAGCTTTGATATGATTGATATTATCTAACACATCTGTTGCAGAATCAGTAGTCTTTTCTATCTGTAAAATAACTTGTTAAAACAACCAATTAAAACCTTGCTTTGTTAGACTAGTATGACTTAATTAGTCCTCTGTAAAATACAGCAATATTCTGGCCAATCTTCAGAAGATAAACTATTGTGAGACCAAGATGTCAAAGGTGATTCCAATCAAGATGATGGAATAATAAGTTGTTAAACTCACCTCCTCCCACAAATACATCAAAAACATATCGACATGTAGAACAATTCTCACCAAATACCTACTGAACACTAGCAGAAAATCTCAGACAGCCAAAATTATAAGAAAGATCTCCACATAACTGGATAGGATAAAAAACAAAGGAATCAAGATAGGGCAAGCACCTTCAGGAGAGAACTATGAAAGAGGAATGATTCCCTCACCCTGGTAAGCCTCTTCACCAGTGGGGAGACCAGGTGGAACAGAAAGGTAGCTTCAGAGACTCAGAGGAGTGCAGTAGCCAGTTTGTAATAGCACAGAGGTCTGTGTTACCTCCTTTTACTCCTCAGTCCAAGATGTGCATCCACTAGGGTGGGCAGGGGCTCAGTACTAAAACTTGGGCTTCAGAGGACAGACCCAGGGAAAGGATTGGAGTTGACTATGTGGAGAAAACCTGAAAGGGTGGAAGTTTGATACAGGCTGCAACTGGAGGTATACATGAGAGGAACCCAGGCCCATCACAGAGGGTAAGCATCATTATTAGCAAGTCCATGAAGAAAAAGCCAAGGCCCACCATAGCATCCTCTTTCTCAGCACAATTTCAACCATCACGGCAACACTTCTATGGGCTCTGGAACCATGCAAGCACCAGAATGTCACCAGAATATATGGAAATGGGACAGAAATCAAAGCTGATTTCCTGGGGCCATATGACTTAGGAAGCTGGACCGAAATCTGAGCTTTCTCCTTGCAGGTGTGGTTTACACAGGTATACAGCTCAGCCTCTGGGGCTTTGTAAACTCAGGGACTGTAGGACATCCCAGTGGACTATGGGTGCTCCTGTGGCCTGGGTGTGTCCAGCATTAGCAGCCACAGGCATAGTGGGTGTGCATATGTGGAGGTCAGGCCTAGGCCAGCCTTCTTCTGTAGCTCCCAGTGCAGATGTGGATGCACAACTGCTGTGATCCTGGTACCTGAATTTAGTGAAAGTGTGCTTATGGTCTGCTCTGGTGGATTTGTGAACACAGCATCTGCATTCCCATGGTTGAGGCAAAGCCAAGGGCAGTGCCAACAACAATGTTCTTTGTGAGCCTGCACAGTGTGCAGCACCACAAAATGCACTCCTTAGCTGGCAGCTCCAGCCGAAGAGTACTCACAGGCTCCTCTCACAGTAGGAGCTTTCCAATCCCACCTACTTCACACCACAGCTCAGAAATAGTTCTGGGGGCTTCTACTCCAACAACTAAGAAGCAAGCCCTACTCCTGACAAAGCTGTGACAATCACAGAGCAAAGGGGAGGCTTCATTCAATATCGAGTGCAGACTCTGGTAAGCACTAATCACACTCATGATCAAGGAGATAAAGGCTAGCACACACTGAGGAAAGATGCAACAGGGATCCATACTAAAAACAGTCCTCACATCCAAAATAGTAGCCCACTCAGCCTACATAGGAATGCTGTCACATAAAATTAGCCTTCCAAGAAAACAATGTATAACTGTTTCCTCTGAACTCATAGACTCAGAAAAATAAATAAAACGAAGAAACAGAGAAACAATTTTCAATTAAAATATCAAGAGAATTCCCCTGAAAGAACAATCAATGAAAGAGACATGTTCAGTTGAATAGACATTAAGTTCAAAAAGGAGGAAATGAAAATACTGAAGGAATTAAGAAAGGCTATCAGTAGAAAATGGATTCCTAGGTGGCTCAGTAGTAAAGCATTTGCTTAGCAAGTCAGGAGCCACAGGAGATGTGGGTTTAATCCTTGGACTGAGAAAATTCCCTGAAGGAGGAAATGGCAACCCAGTCCAGTATTCCTGCCTGAAAAATCCTATGGACAGAGGAGCCTGGCAGGCTACAGTCTAAGGTATTGCAAAGAGTCAGACATGACTGATCAACTGACCACATGCTCATCAGTGGAAAAGCAAAGTACTGTAAAAAGGAATGAGAAACTATAAGCGGTGACAAGAATATTTAGAAAACTCATTTGCCAACACAAAAGCCATGCTAAAGACAAAATAGCAAATTGAATAATACAGAAGCACAAATAAGTTATCTGGAAGATAAAATAATGAAAATTAACCAATCAGAACAGCAAACAGAAAAAGAAATGGGGAAGAAAAAAAAAAAACAAAAACATCAGTAAAGAGAACTAATATGACATGTGTCAATCTACACATGATAGGGATCCCAGAAGGAAAAGAAACAGAAAGGAGGATCAAAAATGTATTTGCAGAAATTATGACTGAAAAATTCCCAAATCTAAAGAAGGAAACAGATATCCAGGTACAGGAAGCAAAAAGGTTCCCCCAACATATAAACCCAAATAAATCTATAAGGCATGTTGTAATTAAAATGCCAAAAGTTAGATAAAGAGAAAATTTTAAAGATGAAAGGTGAACAAAGATTTAATTACAAAGCAACCCACAGAAGACTATCAACTGATTTGTCTACAGAAACATTGTAGGCCAAAGGGAAGTACAAGATATATTGAAAGACTTGAAAGAGAAAGTTCTGAAACCTAGGATACTCTAACCAGAAGAATTATCATAGAATTTAGAAGGATAAATTTAAAAATTCTCAGAAAAGCAAGAAAACAAAAAGAATACAGCAATACCAAGCTTATCCTAGAATAACTATTAAAAGTTCTTCTGTAAATAGAAAAGAAGCAAAAATCTGAGGGACCAAGAAAATCACAATTGGAAATTAAAACACTTCAATAATTCAATATATATGTTTTAGAAAAAAATGTGAAAGAAATGGTAACCACAGTGAAGAGCACAGTGATAAAAATGAAGATGGGCAAGTGGACATCAAAATCATAAAATGTGGGGAAAGAGAGTAAGAATGCATGGATTTTTAAAAATGTGTTTCAGCCTGTATGACTAGCAATCTAAAGCAAGAAGATACAGGACAGGGTTAATATACTTGAAAAACAGGGTAACCACAAATCAAAAACATACAATAATTTCACAAAAATAAAAAAGAAGAGGACACAAGCATAATAAAAGTGATTTTGGGGGAGAATGGATACATGTATATTTATGGCTGAGTCACTTTGCTGTGAACTTGAAATTATGACAACATTGTTAATCAGTTGTATTCCAATACAAAATAAAAAGTTCAGGGAGGGAGGAGGGAGGGGGGTTCAGGATGGGGAACACGTGTATACCTGTGGTGGATTCATGTTGATGTATGGCAAAACCAATACAATATTGTAAAGTAATTAACCTCCAATTAAAATAAATACATTTATATTAAAAAAATAAAAAAGTTAAAAAAAGAAAGAAAAACATCACACCACAAAAGGAAAAACAAAAAGAAAAAGAAAGGAACATAGAAGGGATACAACTGGAAAACAAGTTAAAATAGCAATAAATATATATCTATCAATATTTACCTTAAAGGTCGATAGACTAAATGTACCAATAAAAAGATTCTGAGGGGCAGATTGGATAATAAAATAAAAACCTACAGTATACTGCTTACAAGAGACCTACTTTAGGGGGAAGCACACATTGATTGGAAGTAAAGGGATTGAGAAAGATATTTCATGCAAACAAAAATGTCAAGAAAGCAAGGATAGTGATAGTATCAGACAAAACAGACTTAAAATACATGCTGTAAAGAAAGATAGAGGACACTGTACAATGATAAAAGTATCAATAAAAGATGATATTATACTTGGTAATATAGATGTACACAATATAAAAGCACTTAAATACATAAAATAGATACTAGCTGACATAAGGGAGAAATTGGCAGGAATGCAATTTTAGTAGGATTGTAGTAGGATTTTAACACTCAAGTCATATTAATAGACAGATATTTGAGACAGAAAATACACAGAGATGACAGGGCTTGCATATTAAGAGGAAACAGAGATCCTAAATGATACAATCAAGTGGCTAGACTTAGTTGATATTTTCAGGATATTTTATATATATATATATATGTTAAAAAATACACATTCTTTTCAAATGAACATAGAACATTCTCTAAGATTGACCATATATTGGGTCACAAAATATGCCTCAACAAAATTAAGAAGATATAAATTAGTTCAAGCATTTCTTCAAGCATCTTTTCTCACCACAACAGCATGAAACTATAACTCAAGCACAGGGAAAGAAATGAGAAAAACAAAACAAAACAAAACAGTTGCATGAATACTAAACAACAAGTTTAAAAAAAAAAATTACATTCTTTTACCATTTATTTCATTATAATTCTCTCTACAAACAAAAGTCCAGGACCAGATGATTTTACTAGGGAATTCTACAGAACATATAATGAACTTACACCAAGAACTTATACCAACTTATACTAACTTCTCAAACTTTTCCAAAAAAATTGCAAAATAAGGAACAATACCAAAGTCATCACTCTGTTACCAAAATCAGACAAACACTACCAAGAAGGAAAATCACAAGCCAATATCTTTGATGATGACAGATACAAAAATTTTCAACAAAAATATTAGCAGATCAAATCCAACAACACACACACAAAAATATAATACACCACGACCAAGTTTGGTTCATCCATGGTCACAAGGATAGTTCAACATAAGCATACCAATGAATGTGATTTGCTACATCAAGAAAAGAAAAATCATGATCATCTCAGTAGATGAAAAAAAAAGCATTTAATAAAATTCAACATACATTCATGATAAAAACTCTTATCAAATTGGGTACAGAGAGACCATATCTTAACATAATAAAAGCTATTTATGACCAACTTTATGATGGAAAGCTGAAAGATTCCTGTTCAAATCTGGAACAGGACAAGAATGTCCACTGTCACCACTTCTATTCAACATACTATTGGAAGTACTAGCCACAGTTGTCAGATAAGTAGAGAAGTAAAAATTACCCAAATTGAAAGGGAAGAGGTAAAACTGTCATTAATATACAGATGACATGATACTATATATAGAAAACCCTAAAGACTAAACACAAAAACCACTAGAACTGACAAATGAATTCAGAAAGGCAGTGAGTTAAAAGATTAATATATAGAAATAGTTTGCATTTCTTTACATTAAACAATGATATAACAAAAAGAGAAGGTTTAAAAATAAATCCCTTTCAAAGTTGCATCAAAAATATTTATTTATTTTATTTATTTATTTTTAATTTTACTTTACAATACTGTATTGGTTTTGCCATACATTGACATGAATCCACCACGGGTGTACATGCATTCCCAAACATGAACCCCCTACCTCCTCCCTCCCCATAACATCTCTCTGGGTCATCCCCGTGCACCAGCCCCAAGCATGCTGTATCCTGCATCGGACATAGACTGGCGATTCGATTCTTACATGATAGTATATGTTTCAATGCCATTCTCCCAAATCATCCCACCCTCTCCCTCTCCCTCTGAGTCCAAAAGTCCGCTATACACATCTGTGTCTTTTTTGCTGTCTTGCATACAGGGTCGTCATTGCCATCTTTCTAAATTCCATATATATGTGTTAGTATACTGTATTGGTGTTTTTCTTTCTGGCTTACTTCACTCTGTATAATCGGCTCCAGTTTCATCCATCTTATCAGAACTGATTCAAATGTATTCTTTTTAACAGCTGAGTAATACTCCATTGTGCATATAAACCTGATCAAGGAAGTGAAAGATTTATATGAGAACTATAAAACATATCAGTGGATATATGGAAACAATGTGATTCAAAGAAAAGGAAAGATATCCCATGATCTTGGATGAGAAGAAATAATATTTTTGAAATGGCTATACTACCCAAAACAATCTACAGATATAAAGCAATCTGTATCAAATCACTCTTGACGTTTTTCACAGAACTAGAACAAATAATCCTAAAATTTATATGGAACCGGAATTGCCCAAACAATTCAAAGGAAAAAAAGAAAAAACAAGAGGCATAAACGTCCCTGACTTCAGACAATACTACAAAGCTCCAGTAATCAAAAAAGCAGGGTCTTGGCACAAAAACATCATCTAGATCAATGGAACAGAATGGAGAGCCCATAAATAAATCCACACACCTATGGTCAATTATAACAAAGGAGGCAAGAATAGACAATGGATAAGACAGTCTCTTTAGAAAGTGATGCTGGGAAAGATGGAAGTGAAGTGAAATTCATTCAGTCATGTCTGACCTTTTGTGACCCCATGGACTATATAGTCCATGCAATTCTCAAAGCCAGAATACTGGAGTGGGTAGCCTTTCCCTTCTCCAGGGGATCTTCCCGACCCAGGGATCGAACCCAGGTCTCCCACATTGCAGGCGGATTCTTTACCAGCTGAGTCACAAGGGAAGCCCAAGAATACTGGAGTGGGTAGCCTATCCCTTCCAGAGCGGATCTTCCCAACCCAGGAATCAAACCGGTGTCTCCTGCATTGCAGGTGGATTTGTTACCAAATGAGCTATCAGGGAGGCCCAGGAAAGATGGAAAGTCACATGTAAATCAATGAAGTTAGAACATTCCCTCACACCACACACAAAAATAAACTCAAAATGTCCTATAGAATTAAATATATGAAAGGACACTATAAAACTCCTAGAAGAGAACATAGGCAAAACCTTCTCTGAGATAAATTATAGCAATTTTTTTTTAGGTCAGCCTATGAAAGCAATAGAAATAAAAATAATAAGCAAATGGGACCTAATCAAGCTTACAAGCTTTTGCACAGCAAAGGAAGCCATAAACAAAGCAAAAAGACAACTCCATTTATTTGGATCTATCCATGCTGACTCTTATTCCAGGTTTTTTATGATTACTCTGTATCAAAGTAGAATTCTTCATGGGGAATGGCATTAGGACAGGACCAGGTGGAATGCTACAAGGAGCTAGGGCATAATACTAGGTACTGGGAACTGAAATGAAAGGAGACCAGAAAGTAGAAAACACAACTGTGAAGCAATTTGTCTGAGTGTAACATACAAACAAAACATTAATTCATATATATATAGCACACACACACACACACACAACTGAATCAGTTTGCTATACATTTGAAACTAATACAACATTGTGAATTAACCATACTTCAATTTAAAAATCTGAAAATATTAACAGGCTAAAAGTTTACTTTGATTTTGGTTTAAAAAATAAATAAAGGGAATTCCCTGATAGTCCAGTGATTAAGACTTGCTTTCGCAGCCGTGGTCCAGGTTGAGTCCCTGGTCAGAGAACCAAGATCCCATTTGCTATGCGGCATGGTCAGAAAAAAAGAAAAAAGTGAATAAAAACTGAAGTCTTAATTTCAGTACCTTTCCTGAGCTTTGCTCATCTGTTTCTGACCTTCTCTGCTGGACATTGCCAGCTAGGTGCTCCTGGCACAATGCTGCCCCCCCCCCCCCAAAAAAAAAAAAACAGTAATAATTTTACCCTTTCATCATTTGCTGCATTTCTTAGAGTACCATACATTTCAGTTATATATGCCAGAAAACTAGAAGCCACATTTATATTTCCTATACTTGCTACATTAATTAGTTACCAAACCCTTATTATTCCTACCAGGTATTTTCAAAATTTCTCTTATTCTGTGTTCTCTTTTCCAATTTTACAGCCTCTGTTCTAATTTTGTTTTCTCCCTGAATCACTAAAATATTCTTTTTCGCATGTACCAACTTTACACTAATCTCTTTGGACTTCACTCTATCTTCCATACCAGAATTAAAACAGAATTAAAGCATATATAATTAACACACACACACACACATATATATAATGTTGTCATATGTTCACTTTCTATATTCTTTATCACCTTCAAATTCAGTCATACAGGATGTGCAGTCACTGTTCATTTATTCATACTGCTCTTTCTGACTGGGTAGACTTTAACCAAACCTTTATACAAACAAAATCTCATAATCTCTCTCCCAAGACCAGCTTCACTTTCTACTCAGAATACGTAATGCTGTGATTTATTTTCTTTCTGACCTATTTCGATCCTTTATCACAGGTAGACACAATGCATTGTAGTTAATGGTTAATTTGTTGGTCTCGCTAACCCTATTACCTTTTTAAACTTGGCAATTGGAGACTTCTTTTGGCTGTGCTGGGTCTCTGTCGCTTTGTGCCAGCTTCTTCTAGATACCATGAGTGGGTGCTGGCCTTCATTACTATGCACAGGCTTGTCACTCTGCTGACTTTTGTTGTTGAGCACCGGCTTGAGGCGCGCGGATACGGTTGTGGCACACGGGCTCAGTAGCTGTGGCATATGTGCTTAGTTGCTCCATGGCATGTGGAATCTTCCTGGAGCAGGGATTGAATCCTTGTCCCCTGCATTGGCAGACAGTTTTCCATCCACTGCACCACAGTGGAAGTCCCAGATCAGAGACTTAATAGATGAGTATATATTCTTCTGTATATCGGGTACCCAGGAGAGTGTCTCCTCACGTTAAGGAAGTTTGGGAGTGGTGAACACCATGTGTTTTGTATCCGCATGATTCTATATCGTTGGTCTTCAGTCCTTCCCAAAGTGCTCCCTTAAGTGGGACCAAAAGTGTGTATCTTGCAAAATTGTTTCTGCAGGGTGCTGATCCTGTATGAGTACACCGGTTTTACATATTTTAAATAGATAGCTAATGGGAAATAGTGAGCTCAACCTGGTGCTCTGTGGCAACCTAGAGGGGTGGGATGGGGTGGGGGGTGGGAGGAAGGTTCAAGAGGGAGGGGATGATTCACACTGTATGGCATAAACTAACACAACATTGTACAGCAGTTATTCTCTGTTTAAAACCAAGTGTGTCAATAGGGCTTCTCCCCTTCCCAGAAGCCAGGTCTGTTATATCAGTCTCCTTGCCTTTTCCAGCTCCTAGGGGCTCTTTGTGTCCCTTGGCTCCTGGATTCTGTCTTCCAACTTAAGAAAAAAGAAAAAAAAAGCAACAGTGAATCTTTTTTG
The DNA here is from genome assembly GCF_023091745.1 of Budorcas taxicolor. Classification (NCBI taxonomy): domain Eukaryota; kingdom Metazoa; phylum Chordata; class Mammalia; order Artiodactyla; family Bovidae; genus Budorcas; species Budorcas taxicolor. The sequence goes on along the minus strand of NC_068924.1, from coordinate 1,999,320 downwards.
TTGTTGAGGGTTTTTTTTTTTTTTAAGTTGAAATATAGTTGAATTACAATGTTGTGTTAACTACTGTTATACAGCAAAGTGACTAATTTATACATATACACACTATTTTTCATATTATTTTCCATTATATTTTATCACAGAATATTGAATATAGTTCATCACTAATTATTAGAGAAATTAAAATGAAAATTACAGTGAGGTACCATCCCGTGCTGGTCAGAATGGCTATCTTAAAATACCTACAAATAACAAATGTCAGAAAAGGTGTGGAGAAGAGTGAACCTTCCTACACTGTTGGTGGGAATGTAAGCTGGTGCAGCGACCATGAAAAACAGTATGGACGTTTGTCAGAATAGATAATATATACAAATAGATAATATATTCAAATATATAATCCAGCAATCCGACTCCTGGGCATATATCCAGATAAAACTATAATTCAAAAAGAGAGATACACTATAGCAGCACTGTTCACAATAGCCTAGATGTGGAAGCAACCTAAATAAATATCCATCAGCAGATGAATGGATAAGAAGATGTAGTACATATATAAAATGTAATATTACTCCACCCTAACAAAAAAAAATGCTATTTGACAAATGCTCTTTTTTATGCCTTTTTACTATAGTCACTTCATCTTCTCTGACCACATCTGGTAAAGGTTCTTTACTTTCATAGGTTCATGTGATTATATTAGTCCTTCTTGGATAATATAAGATAATCTCCTCATTTCAAAGTCATTACTCATTTCTGCAAGACCCTTTTAGCTCCATAACCTGTATTCAATTGGTTCCAGGGATTGAAACATGAATGCCTTTGTGGAACCATTTTTCTACCTACCATGCCTTGTTTTCAGAATGGATAAATGGCTTGGGGATCTGTGAGAGGGAGTTAAAAGGACTATACAGAGGATGTGATCAAAAGAAGTTTTATTTCTGACATTGATAACTGGTCAAATGAGTTTCAAAATCAGAATTTATGTAACTATGGATTTAACTGTATGGTCCATATAATATTAGAGAAATAAAAATGAAACTGATAATCTATTCTTAAGGAAATACCTATTAATATTCATAAAGTTTTATTCCATTTTTACAACTGATATTTAGGGACTCTGTAACAATGTACATCCCAGACTCCATTCACTATGGATGTTGACTCAATAGGCCTTTGATTGGGTGGAGACTTTTGCTTTTTAGCATTCATATCAGGTGATTCTGATTGTGTACATTTACTACAATGCTTCAAGAAATGTTGCTATAATTTTTATGTTTTTACTACTGGAGCTGCTGCTGCTGCTGCTAAGCCGCTTCAGTCGTGTCCAACTCTGTGCCACCCCATAGATGGCAGCCCACCAGGCTTCCCCATCCCTGGGATTCTCCAGGCAAGAACACTGGAATGGGTTGCCATTTCCTTCTCCAATGCATGAAAGTGAAAAGTGAAAGTGACGTCATTCAATCATGCCTGACTCTAGTGACCCCAGGGACTGCAGTCCACCAGGCTCCTCCATCCATGGGGTTTTCCAGGTAAAAGTACTGGAGTGGGGTGCCATTGCCTTCTCCAACTACTGGAGCTAGAACATCTTAATTGCTGTTACTGAAATTGTGAATCACTGCTTTAGAGAATATATATATTATTCAAAAGTGACATTCAGTATGAAATAGAATAGTGTAATATATAGTTTTAAATTAAAGTAAATATAATTACCAAGGTCTATGAAAAATACAACATTTTAATCAGTTACTACAATTCTTTCATCGTTTAATAATTGTATAGAATTAAAATGAGATGAATAATCATAAATTTTGGCTTTATTCAAAATAAATTCATTTATTGGTCACCCTACACATAAATGTGGGCTAACTGCTATGTGAGGATCGAAGTAGTCACATCTTTAGAAAGCACATTAGTCTTACCCATTCTACTTAAAAGGTAAAGAGGAAAGAATTTCTTTATATTAATGGAAAAATACAGCTAATGTAGCTCATAAATTACCAAAGAAAATATTTGTTTTAATATTACTATATTTAGTTTACTTTAAATATAATACAAATTGAAGGCTACATTCTAACACTAAGGCCCAACCATGGAACTTCCCTAGAAAGACAAGTCTGGAGGCTCCAGTGGAAATAAACTGACTTTTTAACATAAAACTCAGAATAACTTTCCAATGTAGAGCTTAATATTGACCTCTGTTTGCAAGGATAATGGCATCCTCACAGCCAAATAATTGGGCATATTTTTATTTTACTGCATTATCATCTGTTATTTAACTCAGAGATGCAGTCATTTCCATAAGGTAGTTCAGCTGTGATTGCTATAAGAAATGATACATGTTAATTAAGGAATTATTTAGGAAGTTTAATTTTTTCTAATTTTTGATTAATTTTACCAATCTAGAATTTGTTTTCTATTCCTATAGACCCGGGGTCTAGTTTCCATATCAATTTTCATGCCCACAAATATATTACAGCTATTTATTAAATACCAGAATTCATTTAAAATATATGTTTTCAGAATAGGTCATTTGTGTCCTTGTAGCTGATTTGAACTTTTCTAATTGAAAATCAGATTGGATAGTTCACTTAATTTTTTTAATTAAGCTCTTCTGATCTATCCCCTTTGCTTTTAGGATAACTCTAAATATCCTAGTATGACTGAAAAGGTCAACAGTATCTGACTTTTACTCACCTCTCCAGCCTTATTGCATATACTTATCTCTACCCACCAAAGTTATAGCTATTATAATTCAGTTGCTGGGAGTCACATTTTCTGTACTTTTTCTGAGCATGTGCACATGTTATTCTATTCCAAGAACATGCCACTCTCTCCACATTCTGCCTGGATACCTCTTACTGTTAAGCACACAAATTAGCACTATGAATTAAGTGCAAGTTTTCTTCTCTATCTAACTGAATTGTATTTGCCTACATTGTCCCTGAACTGTAAATCTGTTGAAAATAGAACCCTAGAACAAGCTAACTAAAAGAAGTGATATCCTGGTGCTGAAAAGGTGATTGAGACTAGGTGCCTGGTTCCAAAAATAATGGAAAAACAAAAAATTGGAAACACATATTAAAGTGTTATATGATAAGTAACATTGACATACACTATACTTATTTAAGGGGTTCAGAGAATAAAGAATCTGCCTGCAGAGGGGGAGACCCAAGGTTCAGTCCTTAGGTGAGGAAGTTACCCTGGAGAAGGGAATGGCTACTCACTCCAATATTATTACCTAGAGAATTCCATGAACAGAAAAGCCTGGCAGGCTAAAGCCCATGGGGTCGCAAAGAGTTGAACAACAACTGAGTGACTTTGACTGTCATATGCTATGTAAAATAAAGTGTACAAATCGAAATGTTTTCTGACTTTTTCATTGGAGCTGGCAAAATGTAAAACTAGAAGGAATCCCCTTATAAATTGATGTAAATAAGTGTTTTCTTCCAAATGAAAAAGAAACACCACTCTCATTTTTTCCACATTCATCTCTCATAAAATAGCTCTATTTTATTTAAAGTTCCCATGTTGCTATATTACTTAGAAATAAAGATTAAAATTTTAATTAACATGTGTTTAATTAATTAAAGACAAGAAAGTACTTAAAACAGGTGTATGGATTATTTTTTCTTACATTCAGAAACTTCATTACTGGTAAAACTATTTCTTAAATTTATCTACATCAAATTATAAGATCAACTGATTATAGTTTCAGTGGCAAAATTTTTCAAATAGTAGAATATATCTAATATTTTAAAAATATAAGTGGATTCTCAGGTGTTCTTAGATTATTAAATGTAGTGAGAGTTAAGGAAAGGACTACTTCACCACTTGCATACTCAATCCATTTAAAGTTATATCTATATTGGAAATGTAATGTGCTACTTACCTGAATGACATATGAATCATGAAGATTGTGGAAACATATGTGGAAATGGAGAAATAGCACTTTAAATGTTTACTTTTTTAATCTAGTAGTGAAATATTCTGAGTTTCTTGCAATCATGTTATGAAATGTGTATGTATTTTGACAATATGTGTATTCCACGATGTATTTACATTTTTCCATGCAAGTAAGTCAGTTTCAAATTTTGAGCAATGTTGAATTAAGGTAAGTTTAGCAAAGTAATGATGTGTGTGTATGAGTGTGTGGTGAAAGAATTGGGTAATCTTTAGTCACACAGAAGTCAAGTCCACGTCTCTATAACTTGACATCTACCAGATGTTTTAGAAACCCATTTGCCAAGGATGATTTCTGTTGAAAGAAAAAGGATGGAGTAGACTTCTGAAGACAGTAGTAATGCTGTGGCAATATACAGGTTATATTGCAATTCAGTTATGAGCAAAATTATGAGTTTCCATCTGGTGAACCACATTGTTTCATTGTGTTTGCAAGTTTGAAATCATATGCATAAATAGAGAGTCCAATTATTTCAGGATTTCCATTAAGATATACTTATATATACTACTAAGATATGCATACAAACTAGGATGCCTATATATATATTTTGTATTATCACAGTTATTACTACTGGGCATTAAAAGTGTGCATCAAAAGGAAAACCTAGCTTCCAAGTTTAAGAAAAGGAGTATTGCAAGAAGAAAATGGAAGGTTACTTTAGAATCCCTATTTATAAATGTGAAATAATCTTTTACTCCATGAAAAAATAGAACAAACTCAGGTGAGAGACTCAGTTGTAAGATCAAAAACTCAGTAGTACTAGGCCATCATCTTGCAGATGAAAGTATTAACTCTCTCTTAGTCCTCAGGGACTTGTAAAGAATTGAAGATGTAAGTGCTTATGTGAAAAAGGAAATCTCTGTATGGAGAACATTTTTAAACTACTAAAAGGGTTCCTTGGGGGATATGTTCTTATTGTAGCTAACAGGTAGAGTGCTCATGCTCTTTTCAAGATTTTCAGTGTAGCTGAAGCTCAGGAAACTAATGGCACAGACTTTGAGTTGGTTTCTATTTTCAAGTAATTAGGTATGAATTGATGTCAACATAGAAAAAAAATCCCATGATTCCCCTTTGTATTGATTCTGACTTTGTAAAAAGCTATCTGCTCCTTGTTTGTAAAAAACATTTTTAATGTATGATTTTTGTGACCTAGGTTAATTTTTTTTTTATATTGCAACTCTTTTATTTACCTCTTGAAATATTTTTATTAATCTCAAATAAAAAGGAAAGCTTCTTCCTTAATAGTTGGATTGTTTGGTTTCCTGGAATAATTTCATATATTTTGCAAACTTGGATAGTTTGGTAGTTTTAAATAATCGAAGGCTTGTTAATAGTTACATCAGAAATTAGAGCTATTGTATATGATAATTTGACGTTTGAAGTTTTAACTGAAATATTCTGTCCATTTTAGCAGTACATTCCATAAGAATATAATTACTTGAGCCATTTACTTATTGACATGATCAGAGTAACAGTTCTAATATTTAGGACTCAAAACACAGTTTATTGACCAGGAGATTTAATTAATCCTTAGAGTATCTCTCTTGCTCAATTTGTAATAGAAAACATAGACAGCCAAAGCGAATTTGCTGTATGTCTCAGAAAACTCAAAAAGGGGCTCTGTATCAGCTTAGAGGGGTGGGATGGGGCGGGACATGGGAGGAAGATTCAAGATGGAGGGGATATATGTATACCTATGGCTGATTCATGTTAAGATTTGACAGAAAACAAGAAAATTCTGTAAACAACTATCCTTCAATTAAAAAAAAAATTAAAAATGAACACTGAGAAATTTAATAGTAAACATAACGACACTTAAAAACTCTATCTCAGATGTCATAGTCTTCCCTAATTGGAATCATCAGTCTTTTCACATTTATAAATATATTACTTTATTCAACAAGTATTTAATAAATACAAACTAACCAAGGTAAGTAGTTAAGCACAGGGGATACGTTAATAAATAAAATAGAGAATATTCCTTTTTGAAATGTAGCATATAAGTATTGAGTCTAGGTGTTTCAGTGGTAAAGAATCGGTTTGCCAATGCAGGAGATGTGGGTTCAATCCCAGAACCAGGAAGATCCCCTACAGAAGGAAATGGCAACTCACTCCACTACTTTTGCTTGAGAAATCCCATGGACAGAGGAGACTGCTGGGCTACATTCCAGCATCACAAGAGAGTTGGACATGACTTAGTGACTAAAAGAACAAAATAGAAGTCTTGGAAAGAATAAGAGGAAGTAGGTGAGTTCTTGCACTGCTGATGTATAAAAATTTGTTATACCAACTGTATTAGGGAGTTTGGTAGTAAATAGCATTATTAATGAAACAATGGACTGGTTCCAAATTAGGAAAAGAGTACATCAAGGCTGTATACTGTCACCCTTCTTATTTAACTTATATATAAAATACATCACATGAAATGCTGGGCTGAATGAAGCACAAGATGGCATCAAGACTACTGGGAGAAATATCAACAACCTCAGATACACAGATGACACCACCCTTAAGGCAGAAAGTGAAGAAGAACTAAAGAGCCTTTTGATGAAAGTGAAAAAGAGGAGTGAGAACGTTGGCTTAAAACTTAACATTCAAAAAGTTAAGATCATGGCATCTGGTCACATCACTTCATGGAAAATAGATGGAGAAACAATGAAAACAGTAACAAACTTCATTTTCTTGGGCTCCAAAATCACTGCAGATGGTGATTGCAGCCATGAAATTAAAAGACACTTGCCCCTTGGAAGAAAAGCTGTGACAGACATAGACAGCATATTAAAAAACAGAAAGATTACTCTGCTGACAAAAATCCATCTAGTCGAAACAATGGTTTTTCCAGTAGTCATGTATGCATGTGAGAGTTGGACTATTATAAAGAAAGTGAAAGTGAAAGTGAAAGTAAAGTCACTCAGTCATGTCCGACTCTTTGCGACCCCATAGACTGTAGCCTACCAGGCTCCTCTGTCAGTGGAATTTTCCAGGCAACAGTGCTGGAGTGGATTGCCATTTTCTTCTCCAGGGGATCTTCCCAACTCAGGGCTTGAACCAAGGTCTCCCACATTGTAGACAGACACTTTACCATCTGAGCCACCAGGGAAGCTGGGTGCCAAAGAATTGATGGTTTTGAACTGTGGTGTTGGAGAAGACTCTTGAGAGTACCTTGGACTGCAAGGAGATCAAACCAATCAATCTTAAAGGAAATCAGTCCTGAATATTCAATGGAAGAACTGATGCTGAAGCTAAAACTCCAGTACTTTGGCCACCTGATGCAAAGAACTGACTCTTTGGAAAATACCCTGATGCTGGGAAAGATTGAAGGTGGGAGGAGAAGGGGATGACAGAGGAATAGATGGTTGGATGGCATCACTGACTCAATGGACATGAATTTGAGCAAGCTCCAGGAGTTGGTGATGGACAGGGAAACCTGGTGTGCTGCAGTCCATAGAGTCACAAAGAGTTGGACGAAACTGAGTGACTGAACTGAATTGAGCATTATTAAAAATTTATGCATATTCTTTTTGAACAAGCTTTTGGGTATCTATTCTAGAAAAATACCTGTACAAATATACACAAGGTAGTTTCATTATTTTACATCAGGATTGTTTGCATTAGATGAAATAGAGGAACAAACCAAATGTCCTTCCATTGGTAATGGCTAAATAAACTTCCCTGTAATTTATACAAATATTTGAATGAACAGGACAAAAGTTTCATTTGGTTTGTAGAACATATTCACTAGGTATATTTAAAAATATTTATACAAACAAATGAAGATATTTGTCAGAGGGGGTGTGTATGTGTGTGTGTGTGTGTGTGTGTGTGTGTGTGTGTGTATGTGTATATTTATAAATGCATAGAAAGAAGTCACAAAATATATACATGAATTGATAATACTAATTACTTATGGGGGAAAAACTGGCTATGTGGTGATGGTAAAGGTGGATTTTAGCATTATTTCTCTATTTCATATATGTAATAACTGTAAAGTGAAAAATAAATAGCAAAAATGAATTTAATGTGATGCATGCTACAGAAGCATGCCTGAGCAAAGAGCAGTAACTAATTTTAGGTGTCTCTAGAGCAGGGAAATAGTTCACATGCATGAGTTCAACAAGTATTAAGTGTATGTGTTACATTCCAAAGTGGTTTTTTTACCAATTTATATCTTAAAGTTTTCATGGATTTATGGCATAGAGTTTGTGCAGTTTTTCCCATGGCAAAACTTCCAACAGTGCCATTACATATTATTTACCTCAAAGGCTCACATTTAGGACAGCTCCTCCCTCTCCACTGCCCACCCCACACTGACTATGCCGTTTCCTCTTTCGTGTCCTCCTTCTGGGTCCTGTGAATCTCATGCAGTCTTTTCCTCCAAAAGGCTACTAGATATCCCTCGTGACCCTCCCACCACAGTGTATTCCCTAATCTATTCCTTTTCTTGTGAGGAAAACCTCGCCATTGAATTCTAGCTGCTGAAAGATTTCACGTCATCATGCATTGTTATCTAGTAAACATTGCACTGGGTGCTGTGAGTACCAAATGAGTCAGGTAAAAAATCTCATCTTCAAGAAGCTTCATTTTTAGAAGGGGAAAGATTCAGGTGGACCAGGAAGTGTGCTAACACCCTGTAAATAAAGAGTTGTATATGCATGCTCAGTTGTATCCAACTCTTTGCAGCCTCATGGCAACGGAATTTTCCAGGCAAGAATACTGGTGTGGGTTGCCATTTCCTACTCCAGATCTTCCCAACCAAAGGATTGAACCTGTGACTCCAGTATTGGCAGGCAGTTTTTTTTTTTTTTTTTAACCACTGTACCACCTGGGAAGCCCCAAATGCAGAGATAGAAGTATGTAATGGGGACAGTGATCACGAAGGGAAACAATTAAATTTAAATGGCAAGGACAGAAAAAAATTCACAAAGAAAGTGAAATTTTGAGTGAACATTGGAGGAGCAAATTGTGCTCTTTCTGGAACCTGAAGGATGATTTTAATGATTCAGTTTAAGAGACTATATTTTAATAACCACAGAAATGTTCAAATACTTTGGAATTACTAGAGAAAAGAATTATTGGGGAGCAGATGAAGCAGGTGAAAATTTCTCTTCGGATATTTACTATTGAATACTTAACAATTACATATGAATACAAATGGCTCAAGTAGTAGAGAATCTGCCAGCAGTCCAAGAAGCTCATGATACTTGGTTCAACTCCTAGGTCAGAGAAATCCCCTGGAGGAGGAAATGGCAACCCATTCCAGTATTCTTGCCTGGAAAATCCCATAGACAGAGGCTCCTGGTGAGCTACAGTCCATAGGGTCGCAAAGAGTCAGATACAACCAAGCATACACGCATAAGTAAATTACATAGGTTACATGTTTTAATAAGAAAAATGAGCAATTTAAAAAATTCAATTATACTAAGTACAGAATTCGTAAAGAACAGAAGTAGATTTACATGTTACTGTTAATGCATACATGTGAAAAAATCAGACCTAAAGATAAAATTATTTTCACCATTTCTAAATGAGTGACAAGTGATGCAACCTCTAATTTTTATTTATCTCTAGAATAAGTAATTAAAGTCAATATTTAAGCTATAAAACCTTAAGTACAAAGTGCCTTTGGTGTGTCTTCTGATGAAGTCAAGAGAAGGGCAAAGTGATAAGCATGGTCAAGCAATACACTCTTGATGCTTGTGGTGAAAGAATACTGGAGTAGGTTACCAATTTCTCCTCCAGAGGAATCTTCCCAGCCTAGGGATTGGTCTGTGTCACCTACGTCTCCTGCATTGAAGGTGGATTCTTTATCCACTGAGCCATCAGGGAAATCCAGTGAACAATTAGTTAACTGGGCAAAAATAAGCTGAGCTAGCTTTCTCCTGTCTTCCTGACCAGGGACCATTCCTAATAAACTGCATGATCAGTTAATAAAGTATCAACAAATTAAGACAATGTCAAAAAACAGGAAATAGACAATGTGATAGAACTAGTGATTTTTTTCAAAAGTAATTTACAAATTCAAACAAAGAAGAGTTTACCCAGGTACTCCCTCCCTAAACAAAAAGAAAGCAAAATTTCAATTCAGATCTTGAAAATTTGTAGTATATTGGATTTTTAAGTATTTTATGTTGCCACCTCTCAGATTCCTTCTTGTCTAGTATTCCTCATATTCCTTTTGAAATTAAAAAAAGTAGTACAGACATGCAGCAATTTCAGTCTAGAAAGAAGATAATTTTTGAGTCCAGTTTGAATAAGAAAACTAGCCAAGCAAAGACCTACAGAAAGAAATGTAGGTTCAGGAAACAGCCATTGCAAAAGCCAGTCTGGCTAGTGTGCATGAACAATGATGGTATTTCTATGAGTAAAGGATCAGGTCACAGAGGCAGAGACTAAGTAAATGTTTGTAAATTATGAAAAGGAATCTGGATATTTTACACTGTAATCATTTATGTGTCTACATCTTCTATAACCTGCTCAGAGACTAACTCCATCTCATCACCCAGTGTCATCACTGAGGTTTACACAATGCCTGGCACTAAACAGACACTCAATAAATATTTTTTGGATAAAATCATATTGGAATTTGATATTTCCATGTGAAAGTGAAAGTCGCTCAGTCCTGTCCAACTTTTTGTGACCCCATGGACATGGAATTCTCCAGGACAGAATACTGGAGTGGGTACCTGTTCCCTTCTCCAAGCGATTTTCCCAACCCAGGGCTCAAACCCAGGTCCCCAACATTGCAGTTGGATTCTTTACCAGCTGAGCCACCAGGGAAGTTTCTATTCAAGTATGCACTTTTAAAAATATTATAGTTTTGTATTTCAAAGCCTGGGAGCAAGCAATATTTAAGCCAGGATATGGGTCACTAACAATAATGAGAAAATTCTGTATGAGTAAATGTAAAGGTCATGTAGGGGCCCAATTAGGTAGATGTTTTAAGCTTAATCTAGTTCAGCATTGACTATGATGTTTCCTTTCTCACTTAGAACTCTAATGGGCTTTACCCATTATCATTATCTTGCTCATTAGTGAGCAAGCATTTCAGAAGATTAAAAGAGAGTGGTAAGAATTGAAAATTGTTCCCACTTGTCTTTTTCACTCTAACTCTACATTTAATTGGGGGAGCTAATGCTTTTCTATTTCAGTTTTCTATTCATAACTGTTTATGAATAGAAATGCAGTATAGTTTTTGACATTTCACGTAAGCCACACCAAATTTGTATTCTACATTTATTTAAGCAAGTTTCATAACCTGGTGCTGCATGTATAAGCTCTATGTTTAGTATCCAAAATTCACCTCTGAATTTCAGCTTTTGAAATTAATTTCTGAGTGTTTTTACACAGGAGCTTCTCATTGAAATTGCCATTCATACAGATGTCAGTGAAGTACATCAAGAAATTATAAGATGAGACTATGAATAAGCCATTCTAGATAATAAAAAAAAAGTTAAGCTAAAAGCATACTAAATGAGCCAATTTTTTGTAGAAATAACTAAAATTAAGCAAATATTTAATCATAGTGGGTAGGATGTAAGGTCTTTTGGGGTCCAAGGGGATAAATTAGGAGTGGATTGTAGTTAATTTTCCCTCTTGAAGAGAATTCAACCCTGAATGGAATGGTTTACAGAATGTTTTTTAACTGAAAAAAAAAAAAATACAAGATTTGGAGATTCAACTAAGAAAATTTTGATTTAGTGAATGATTAGTCTAGGTTCCCTATAGAAACAGAATCAATATTATATATATATATATATATATATATATATATATATATATATAGAGAGAGAGAGAGAGAGAGAGAGAGAGAGAGAGAGGGAGAGGGAGAGAGAGAGAGAGAGAGAGAGAGAGAGAGAGAGAGATTTAAGAAACTGGATTACATGATAATGGAGGCCAGTAAGTACAAAATTTGCTAGAGTATTGGCAGGCTGGAGACCCAGGGAAGAGCCATGTTATAGCTCAAGTTTAAAGACCATCTACTGGCAAAAATTCTTTTTGATTGGGGAAGGTGTTTTTTTGCTCTAGTAAGGCCTCAACTGATTAGATGAGGCCCACTCACATACACGGAGAAGGTAATGGCAACCCACTACAGTACTCTTTCCTGGAATATCCCATGGACAGAGGAGTCTGGTAGGCTGCAGTCAGTCCATGGGGTCGCAAAGAGTCGGGCACACTGAGCGACTTCACTTTCACCTTTCACTTTCATGCACTGGAGAAGGAAATGGCAATCCACTCCAGTGTTCTTGCCTGGAGAATCCCATGGACAGAGGAACCTGGTGGGCTACAGCCCATGGGGTCTCAAAGAGTCGGACATGACTGAGCAACTTCACACTATCTGGGCATCATGGTTCAGGCAAGTTGACACATAAAATTAACCATTACGAACTACTCCTTGTCATGTTGGCACCTATATGCATCTTCTAAAGCATACTTAATGTTTCAGGAAAGACAATCAGTTCAGTTCAATCACTCAGTCATGTCCGACTATTTGCAACCCCATGAATTGCAGCACGCCAAGCCTCTCTGTCCATCACCATCACCCAGAGTTCACTCAGACTCACACCCATTGAGTCAGTGATGCCATCCAGCCATCTCATCCTCGGTCATCCCCTTCTCCTCCTGCACCCAATCCCTCCCAGCATCAGAGGCTTTTCCAATGAGTCAACTCTTTGCATGAGGTGGCCAAAGTACTGGAGTTTCAGCTTTAGCATCATTCCTTCCAAAGAAATCCCAGGGTTGATCTCCTTCAGAATGGACTGGTTGGATCTCCTTGCAGTCCAAGGGACTCTCAAGAGTCTTCTCCAACACCACAGTTCAAAAGCATCAATTCTTTGGCACTCAGCTTACTTCACAGTCCACTCTCACATCCATACATGACCACTGGAAAAATCATAGCCTTGACTATACAGACCTTTGTTGGCAGAGTAATGTCTCTGATTTTCAGTATACTATCTAGGTTGGTCATAACTTTCCTTCCAAGCAATAAGCGTCTTTTAATTTCATGGCTGCAATCACTATCTGCAGTGATTTTGGAGTCCAAAAAAATAAAGTCTAACACTGTTTCCACTGTTTTCCTATCTATTTCCCATGATGTGATGGGACCAGATGCCATGATCTTCGTTTTCTGAATGTTGAGCTTTAAGCCAACTTTTCACTCTCCACTTTCAATTTCCTCAAGAGGCGTTTTAGTTCCTCTTCACTTTCTGCCATAAGGGTAGTGTCATCTGCATATTTGAGGTTGCTATTTCTCCCGGCAATCTTGATTCCAAAGTTTCTCTTGATGTACTCTGCATATACGTTAAATCAGCAGGGTGACAATATACAGCCTTGATGTACTCCTTTTCCTATTTGGAATTAGTCTGTTGTTCCATGTCCAGTTCTAACTGTTGCTTCCTGACCTGCACATAAGTTTCTCAAGAGGAAGGTCAGGTGGTCTGATATTAAATAAAGTCATAATTCTACCTAACATGATACAACCACAACCATCCTTCATACAACTGGAAAAGCTAATCCATTTCCAAGGAAAGAAGCAAAGTCTTTATGTGATTCTTACTCTTCTCCTTGACATCCTGTAGCTTAAATATTATGATGTAAAGTTAATAATATTTAAATATGATGATACAAAGTAAATGGATTTTATGTTACATGATAAGAGAGGACCAAAAAACAAATATATTTGTGTGCATATATATGCAAACTCATGTAAAACAAAATAAAGAAAATATTCATGATAATTATAATTCTGGTTTCTATTAACTACCCTTGTGATCACAGTTCGTATGACCTCAGCAGGCATCTCATCTCAGTTGGTCATGGTTTATTACCTGGTAAGGAACCCCATTCAACAATACGGTAATCCAACTCTATGCCCCGACCAGTAATGCTGAAGAAGCTGAAATTGAATGATTTTCTGAAGACCTACAACCTTTTAGAACTAACATCCAAAAAAGATGTCCTTTTCATTATAGGGGACTGGAATGCAAAAGTAGGAAGTCAAGAAACACCTGGAGTAACAGGCAAATTTGGTCTTGGAGTACAGAATGAAGCAGGACAAAGGTTAATAGAGTTTTGCCAAGAGAGAATGCACTGGTCATAGAAAACATCCTCTTCCAACAACACAAGAGAAGACTCTACACATGGACATCACCAGATGGTCAACACTGAAATCGGACTGTTTATATTCTTTGCAGCCAGAGATGGAAAAGCCCCATACAATCAGCAAAAATAAGACTGGGAGCTGACTGTGGCTCAGATCATGAACTTCTTATTGCCAAATTCAGATTTAAATTGAAGAAAGTGGGGAAAACCACTAGACCATTCAGGTTTGACCTAAATCAAATTCCTTATGATATATAGTGGAAGTGAGATACAGATTTAAGGGACTAGATCTGATAGACAGAGTGCCTGATGAACTATGGATGGAAGTTCATGACATTGTACGGGAGACAGGAATCAAGATCTTCCCCAGGAAAAAGAAATACAAAAAAGCAAAATGGCTGACTGAGGAGGCCTTACAAACAGCTGAGAAAATAAGAGAAGCAAAAAGGAAACTGGAAAAGGAAAGATATACCCATTTGAATGCAGAGTTCCAAAGAAGAGCAAGGAGAGATAAGAAAGACTTCCTTAGCAATCAATGCAAAGAAATAGAGGAAAATGATGGAATGGGAAAGACTAGAGATCTCTTCAAGAAAATTAGAGATACCAAGGGAATATTTCATGCAAAGATGGAGGGGCACAATAAAGGACAGAAATGGTATGGACCTAACAGAAGCAGAAGCTATTATGAAGAGGTGGCAAGAATACACAGAAAAGCTGTTCAAAAAAGATCTTCACATCCCACATAATCACGATGGTGTGATCACTCACACTCACCTAGAGCTAGATATCATGCAATGTGAAGTTAAGAGGGACTTAGGAAGCATCACTACGAACAAAGCTAGTGGAGGGGATGAAATTCCAGTTAAGCTATTTCAAATCTTCAAAGATGATGCTGTGAAAGTGCTGCACTCAATATGTCAGCAAATTTGGAAAACTCAGCAGTGGCCACAGAACTGGAAAAGGTCAGTTTTCATTCCAATCCCAAAGAAAGGCAATGCCAAAGAATGCTCAAACTACTGTACAATTGCACTCATCTCACATGCTAGGAAAGTAATGCTCAAAATTCTCTAAGCCAGGCTTCAGCAATACATGAAACATGAACTTCCAGATGTTCAAGCTGATTTTAGATAAGGCAGAGTAATCAGAGATCAAGTGATCCAATCAACATCTGCTGGATCATCAAAAAAGCAAGGGAGTTCCAGAAAAATATCTGTTTCTGCTTTATTAACTATCCCAAAGCCTTTGACTGTGTGGATCACAATAAACTGCGGAAAATTCTGAAGGAGATGGGAATACCAGACCACCTGACCTGCCTCTTGAGAAACCTGTATGAAGGTCAGGAAGCAACAGTTAGACCTGGACATGGAACAACAGACTAATTCCAAGTAGGAAAAGGAGTATGTCAAGGCTGTATATTGTCACTCTCTTTACCTAGCTTATATGCAGAGTACATCATGAAAAACGCTGGGCTGGAGTAAGCACAATTTGGAATCAAGATTGCTGGGAGAAATATCAACAACCTCAGATATACAGATGACACCACCCTTATGGCAGAAAGTGAAGAGGAACTAGAAAGCCTCTTGATGAAGGTGAAAGAGGAGAGTAAAGTTGGCTTAAAGCTCAACATTCAGAAAACTAAGATGATGGCATCCAGTTCCATGACTTCATGGGAAATAGATGGGAAAACAGTGGAAACAGTGGCTGACTTCATTTTTGGGGCTCCAAAATCACTGCAGATGGTGACTGCAGCCATGAAATTAATTCCTTACTCCTTAGAAGGAAAGTTATGACCAACCTAGACAGTGTATTAAAAAGCAGGGACGTTACTTTGTCAACGAAGGTTGTCTAGTCAAGGCTATGGATTTTCCAGTAGTCATGTATGGATGTGAGAGTTGGACTATAAAGAAAGCTGAGCAGCAAAGAATTGATGCTTTTGAACTGTGGTGTTGGAGAAGACTCTTGATAGTCCCTTGGACTGCAAGGAGATCAAACCAGTCCATCCTAAAGGAGATCAGTCCTGGGTGTTTATTGGAAGGACTGATGCTAAAGCTGAAACTCCTGTACTTTGGCCACGTCGTGTGAAAAGATGACTCATTTGAAAAGACCCTGATGCTGGGAAAGATTGAAGGCAGGAGAAGGGGACAACAGAGGATGAGATGGTTGGATGGCATCACCAACTCGATGAACATGGGTTTGCATAGACTCTGGTAATGGTAATGGACATGGAGGCCTGACGTGCTGTGGTTCATGGGGTCGCAAAGAGTCGGCCGTGACTGCGCTATTGAACTGAACTTAACTGAATGAACCCCAAACCCCCATTCCTGAGACATAGGTATTATGATGTATGATACAACTGTTTAGGTTTCTTATGAGTTCTAGCTGAAGACAAATTCCTCTTTGACATACTTAAGCACTATTTCCAGAATATTGAAAAGAAAGTACCATTAACAGCATGCTGCTGCTACTGCTGCTGCTAAGTCGCTTTAGTCGTGTCTGACTCTGTGCGACCACATAGACGGCAGCCCACCAGGCTCCCCCACCCCTGGGATTCTCCAGGCAAGAACACTGGAGTGGGTTGCCATTTCCTTCTCCAATGCATGAAAGTGAAAAGTGAAAGTGAAGTCACTCAGTTGTGTCCGACTCTTTGCGATCCCATGGACTGCAGCATACCAGGCTCCTCCGTCCATGAGATTTTCCAGACAAGAATACTGGAATGGGGTGACAGTGCCTTCTCCAGCCTTCCTCGGCTACAAAACTAGTGCATACCCCATCTCTCTTCAGTTTGGAACCCCTCAGTGGTCAAAAATGACACTCTTTCTCAAATTTATAATTAGCAACAACCTTCTACTTAATGTTTTTTAGTCACTAAGTCATGTCTGACACTCTTGCTCCCCTGTGGATTATAGCCTGACAGGCTCCTCTGTCCATGAGATGTCCCAGGCAAGCATACTGCAGTGGATTGCAATTTCCTTCTCCAGGGGATCTTCCTGACCCTGGGATTGAACATGCATCTCCTGCATTGGCAGGTAGATTCTTTTACCATGGAGTTGCCTACAAAGCCCTTTTAGCAACGAAGTGTAAACTAGTAAACTCCATTAAATTTTATTTGCCTTACAAAATAGTACTTCTTGATTACTTTCTATCAAGTAAAATGAGCCAAGGATCATATGATACACTTTTCATTGGAGATCAGTATAAGCAATGTGTTCAGAAGGCAGTTAGGATCTGTCTACTCGGCAGTGGGATATAAATAGATAGCAAGCAATGCACTTCTTGGATAGAGATGTCATTAGCCCAGCCATGGGTATTACTTAACCCTGTGTACAAAAACAAGTCATGATCAGATTTTTACTGTTTTCTCTCTTATTTTAACACAGCACTGCAGTTGGCTCAGTTCAGTTCAGTCGCTCAGTCCTGTCCGACTCTTTGTGACCCCATGAATTGCAGCACACCAGGCCTCCCAGTCCATCACCAACTCCCAGAGTTCACTCAGACTCATGTCCATCGAGGCAGTAATGCCATCCAGCCAGCTCATTCTCTGTCATCCCCTTCTCCTTCTGCCCCCAATCCTTCCCAGCATCAGAGACTTTTCCAATGAGTCAACACTTCACATGAGTAGCCAAAGTATTGGAGTTTCGGCTTTAGCATAAGTCCTTCCAAAGAAATCCCAGGGCCTATTTCCTTCAAAACAGACTGGTTGGATCCCCTTGCAGTCCAAGGGACTCTCAAGAGTCTTCTCCAATACCACAGTTCAAAAGCATCAATTCTTCAGCGCTCAACTTTCTTCACAGTCCAATTCTCACATCCATACATGACCACTGGAAAAACCATAGCCTTGACTAGACAGACCTTTGTTGGCAAAGTAATGTCTCTGCTTTTCAAAATGCTATCTAGGTTGGTCATAACTTTCCTTCCAAGGAGTAAGTGTCTTTTAATTTCATGGCTGCAGTCACCATCTGCAGTGATTTTGGAGCCCCCCCCCACAAAGGGAAAAAAAAAAAAAAAATCTGACACTATTTCCACTGTTTCCTTATCTATTTCCCATGAAGTGATGGGACCAGATGCCATGACCTTATTTTTCTGAATGTTGAAATTTAAGCCAACTTTTTCACTCTCCTCTTTCACTTTTCTCAAGAGGCTTTTTAGTTCCTCTTCACTTTCTGCCATAAGGGTGGTGTCATCTGCATATCTGAGTGTCGGGGTCCAGCCCCAGTGGATCCAGGGTAATTCGAAGCAGGGACGGAGTCAGTGAGGAAAGACTTATTTATTTAGAGATATAAAGAGACATTAGGAAAGAATAGTGTAGTAGGAAAATTAGTGGAGAAAAGAGGCTGAATAACTTGGTTTACACAGGAGACCAATATAGCTCTGAGACAAGGGGCTTGCACCATCTACATAGGCCACTGACGCCTGCTTGAATAGCAGAGGGTGCCCTGCTTTCGGCTCCCTCTTGTGTGGGTCTTAGAAGCAAGGGCAAATAAGTAGACGTGGAGAGCCTCTGTGCTCCAGATGGGAATTTACCCTGAAAAGGGAGGAAAGAATGACATGGGGAAGTCAAGCATTGGTGCCAGACCCAAGACTTTATTTTCAAAGGCAGCTTATATACCCCAAGTTGTACATAAAGAAATAATGGAATATGTAGAGTTATGTAGGGGCATCAGTCCTGACCCTCATTGAGACCAGGCTTTCTTTTTGCATACCTTCCCATATACAAAAGGTCTCAGGTGATTTACATTATCTTCTGGCCAAGAGGCCTGTTAACATTTTTATGGCTCTTTTCCTAGATAAATGTCTATCAACCAGAAAACTCATTTTCCCTTGAAGTGTTCTTTTCTTTAATCTGCATCACCCTCAAAGTATTAAATAAAGTTACATTCCTGTAGAACAAAGGTGCAGTGGGTTATAACAAAGAAATTACTTAACTCAAAGATCTAATGTTGCTAATGCCAGGGCAACCACCTGTTTTTTCTACGTACCAACTATATCAACAAATAAAAGATATGAAAACTTGGCAGCAAGTATTGGCTCAACAATGAAACCCTTAATCAGTCCTATTCTAATGATTTGGACTCCTCAGAAGCCCCTACATTCCCAGGATGTTTTAAGCTTCCTGTGCCCCTCGAAGTCAGGAGGCCGCAAACAATCACATGCTCAGCTGTAAGAGTCTGGACAAACCTGTCAGACAGGCTAGAAAGCCATCAGAAGGGTTTTTGGATCAAAACACTCTTATTATGCCCAGGAGACTTATTATCTATAAGCTCTAAATTAACTTTTTCCAGAAAAAGGTGGTGGGGGGACAGCCCCTTGTTAATGTCAGAGGAGTTGGTGAAAGGTATAACATAGTAAGGCAGACAGATTCTGGTTTGGGGGTAGATGCTCAAGTAAATCCAGGGGGACCCCTGAGGCATGATCCTGCCTTTGTGTTTGTCAGGCCCCCTTCCTCATGACCTTTGCCATGGGCAAGATTCCCCATGCTGGCTCCCAGCATCTGAGGTTATTGATATTTCTCCCGGCAATCTTGATTCTAGCTTGTGCTTCCTCCAGCCTAGCATTCCTCATGATGTACTCTGCATTTAAGTTAAATAAGCAGGGTGACAATATACAGCCTTGACATACTCCTTTTCCTATTTGGAACCAGTCTGTTGTTCCATGTCCAGTTCTAACTGTTGCTTCCTGACCTGTATATAGGATTCTCAAGAGGCAGGTCAGGTGGTCTGGTATTCCCTTCTCCTGAAGAATTTTCCGCAGTTTATTGTTAGCCACACATTCAAAGCCTAGGTGATTACTTAAGAAACACTAAAATTTAAAGAAGACCACAGCTTGGAACCCCAACATTAATCTCTTGGAAATGGCAGTCACCTTCATGGTAATAAATGATTGGAATAGCAATTGTAGTTGTCTTTAGCAAAACCCATTTGCTTGAACTGATGGTTCATCTTCCTGATGTGAAGAATGTCAAAACCTTCACCCATCATATAAAAATGCCCTGTTATCTAGGCATTATTTTTTTTATGAGTGAAATCCTCTTGGATAGAAAGAAAAAATCTCTGATATTAATAGTAACTTTGAAATACAAAATCCATTTATACTAATAATAGGTCTTGGATTTTTTCTAGTCTTACAGCTCTAAGGAAATAAATCAATAAGCTAGATTAAAACATTTAAGATAGAGTGGAAGTACAAGGAATTTAAAGCTTTTTTCTCTGTTATATTAAACCATATGTTACTTTAACAGGCATTTTGTTCAATGATATTAAATGATAATTATATTTCAAGTTTTTATGGCACTTGATATTTTGCAAATAAATCATTGTATATTGTGGCCCCTAAAATGACATTAATTAATATTAATTACTTTTTCTTTACTCCTACCCAAAATCAATCTGAAGCAGTCAATTACTAGTATTTTTGACATTTTTTAAAAAATCAATATTTTGATTAGGAAATGTATGAAAATAGACAATATTTACTTAAACTTGGAACTAAGCTTAAAACCAAGGTTTCTAAAGGCAGAAAGATTTGTTTTTCCCAATATAAAATAATCTATAACCAACTTTTTAGAAACTTCCTAAGGCTTTAATTTATGACTCAATTATAGAGTATATCATCAAAGAGTATAAATAAAATATTTCATTATTTTATTATTCATGGCAATATTTGGTTCTACTTTCTAATTCTTCTTTCATGTGAGTAATAAGATATAAAAAATACTTTTACATGATTATCATTAACTTTCTCAAACAATACATGATAGATGGATTTGACTATCTGATCACAATTTTTGGATATTACAGTGCTACTTAATATCATAGGATTAAGGAAAAGAGCAAAGAGGGGGAAAGTGAAAGTTGTAAAAGAGTGAAAATGGGGAAAGAGGAAGATATAGATGAAATAGAAAAAAATGCATATTATTGGAATGGAGGTGTGCCACACAGAATTTTGAAAGGGAAACTTAGATTTAGTATGACAGATCTTATGTCTTTAGGATATTCTTAGCTTGAGAATTTCCTGGATGATTTTATACAAATAGGGAGCAGACATTGTATGATTTGTTCATCATTATACCATGTATCTGTTACAACTATATGTGTAGCCCTAATGTTTTATGTCTCAGTCATTTGTATGAGTGAGTGACTTGCTTTTGTTTCAACTGTTAAACTAAAATGATGTGAAGATTATGTTGGCTTACAGTGAACACAGAAAACAAGCAAAAAACATCTTATGTGATTTTTGTTTCTGAGGAAAAATAGGATAAATTGAGACCCTGTGGACTGCAGCACACGAGGCCTCCCTGTTCATCCAATTCCCAGAGTTTACTCAAACTCATTCCACTGAGTTGGTGATGCCATCCAATCATCTCATCCTGTCGTCCCCTTCTCCTCCTGCCTTCAATCTTTCCCAGCATCAGGGTTTTTCAAATGAGTCAGTTCTTTGCATCAAGTGGCCAAAGTATTGGAGTTCCAGCTTCAGCATCAATCCCTCCAATGAATATTTAGGACTAATTTCCTTTAGGATGGACTGCTTGGATCTCCCTGTAGTTCAAGAGACTCTCAAGAGTATGTGCCAACACTACAGTTCAAAAGCATCAATTCTTCTGTGCTCAACGTTCTTTAGAATCCAACTCTCACATGCATACATGACTACTGGAAAAACCATAGCTTTGACTAGGTGGGCCTTTGTTGGCAAAATAATGTCTCTGCTTTTTAACACGCTGTCTAAGTTGGTCATAACTTTTCTTCCAAGGTGCAAGCATCTTTTAATTCCATGGCTGTACTGATCATCTGCAGTGATTTTGGAGCCTGCCCCCGCCCCCGCCCCCCCCCCCCCGCCCCACCAAAAAATAAATAAATAAATGAAAAAAGTCTCTCACTGTTTCCCCATCTACTCTCAATGAAGTGATGGGACCAGATGCCATGATCTCAGTTTTTTGAATGTTGAGTTTTAAGACAACTTTTTCATGCTCCTCTTTCACTTTCAGCAAGAAGTTCTTTAGTTCTTCTTCCCTTTCTTCCATAAGGGTGGTGTCATCTGCATATCTGAAGTTACTGATATTTTTCCCAGAAATGTTGATTACAGCTGGTGCTTCATCAGCCAAGCATTTCTCATGATGTACTCTGCATATAAGTTAAATAAGCAGGGTGACAATATAGAGCCTTGACATACTCCTTTCCCAACTTGAAACTAGTCTGTTGTTCCATGTTCAGGTCTAACTTTTCCTTCCTGACCTGCACACAGATTTCTCAAGAGGCAGTACAAGTGGTCTGATCTCGTTAAGATCTCGTAAAGAATTTTCCACAGTTTGGTGTTTTTCTTTCTGGCTTACATCACTTTGTATAACAGGCTCCAGTTTCATCCACCTCATTAGAACTGATTCAAATGTATTTGTTTAATGGCTGAGTAATGCTCCATTGTGTATATGTACCACAGCTTTCTTATCCATTCATCTGCTGATGGACATCTAGGTTGCTTCCATGTCCTGGCTATTACAAATAGTGCTGCGATGAACATTGGGGTAGTGATCCATACAATCCAAAGCTTTGGCATAGTCAGTGAAGCAGGAGTAGATCTTTTCTTGGAACTCTCTTGCTTTTTCTAGGAACCAGAGGATGTTGGCAATTTGATCTCTGGTTCCTCTGCCTTTTCTAAATCCAGCTTCAGCATCTGGAAGTTCATGATCCACATACTGTTAAAGCCTGGCTTGGAGAATTTTGAGCATTATTTTACTAGCATGTGAGATTAGTGGAATTGTGTGGTAGGTTGAGCGTTCTTTGGCATTGCCTTTCTTTGGGATTGGAATGAAAACTGACCTTTTCCGGTCCTGTGGCCATTGCTGAGTTTTCAAATTTGCTGGTATATTAAGTGCAACACTTTCACAGCATCATCCTTTAGCATTTGAAATAGCTCACCGGGAATTCCATGATCTCCACTAGCTTTGTCATAGTGATGCTTCCTTAGACCCCTTTGACTTCACAATCCAGGACGTCTGGCTCTAGGTGAGTGATCATACCATCATGATTGTCTGGGTCAGGAAGGTATTTTTTGTACAGTTCTTCTGTGTATTCTTGCCACCTCTTCTTAATAGCTTCTGCTTCTGTTAGGTCCATACCATTTCTGTCCTTTATTGTGCCCATATTTGCATGAAATGTTCCCTTGGTATCTCTAATTTTCTTGAAGAGATCTCTAGTTTTCCCATTCTATTGTTTTCCTACATTTATTTGCATTGATCACTGAGGAAGGCTTTCTTATCTCCTTGCTATTCTATGGAATTCTTCATTCAAATGAATATATCTTTCCTTTTCTCCTTTAGCTTTCGTTTCTCTTCAGAGCTCCTCAAACAACTATTTTGCCTTTTTGCATTTCTTTTTTTTCTTGCAGATGGCCTCAATCCCTCCCTCCTGTACAGTGTCACAAACTTCCATCCATAGCTCTTCAGGCACTCTGTCTATCACATCTAATCCACTGAATCTATTTCTCACTTTCACTGTATAATCATAAGAAATTTGATTTAGATCATACCTGAATGATCTACTCATTTTCTCTAATTTATTTGATGTAAATCTGAATTTGGCAATAAGGAGTTCATGATCTGAGCCACAATTTGCTCTGGGTCTTGTTTTGCGGTTTAGAGCTTTTCAATCTTTGGCTGCAAAGAATATAATCAATCTGATTTTGGTATTGACCATCTGGTGATGTCCATGTGTAGAGTCTTCTCTTGTGTTGTTGGAAGAGGGTGTTTTCTATGACCAGTTTGTTCTCTTGACAAAATTCTATTAGCCTTTGCCCTCCTTCATTCCTTACTCCAAGGCCAAAGTTGCTTGTTATTCCAGATATCTCTTGACTTCCTAATTTTGGATTCCAGTCCCCTATAATGAAAAGAACATCTTTTTTTGTGTTAGTTCTAGAAGGTCTTGTAGGTCTTCATAGAACTGTTCAACTTCAGCCTCTTCAGCATTACTGTTTGGGGCATAGACTTGGATTGTCGTGTAATTGAATGGTTTGCCTTGGAAAAGAACAGAGATCATTGTGTCATTTTTGAGATTGCATTTCAGACTCTTTTGTTGAGTATGATAGCTACTCCATTTCTTCTAAGGAATTCTTGCCCACAGTAGTATATATAATGATCATCTGAGTTAAATTCACCTATTCCAGTCAATTTTAGTTCACTGATTCATAAAATGTCGATCTTCACTTTTGCCATCTCCTGTTTGATCACTTCCAATTTACCTTGATTCATGGAACTAATATTCCAGGTTTGTATGGTGATTACAGCCATGGAATTAAAAGACACTTATTCCTTGGAAGAAAAGTTATGACCAACCTAGATAGTTAATTCAAAAGCAGAGACATTACTTTCCCAACAAAGGTCCGTTTAGTCAAGGCTATGGTTTATCCTGTGGTCATGTATGGATGTGAGAATTGGACTGTGAAGAAGGCTGAGAGCTGAAGAATTGATGCTTTTGAACTGTGGTGTTGGAGAAAACTCTTGAGAGTCCCTTGGACTGCAAGGAGATCCAACCAGTCCATTCTGAAGGAGATCAGCCCTGGGATTTCTTTGGAAGGAATGATTCTAAAGCTGAAACTCCAGTACTTTGGCCACCTCATGCGAAGAGTTGACTCATTGGAAAAGACTCTGATGCTGGGAGGAATTAGGGGCAGGAGGAGAAGGGGACGACTGAGGATGAGATGGCCGGATGGCATCACGGACTCGATGGACGTGAGTCTGAGTGAACTCTGGGGGATGGTGATGAATAGGGAGGCCTGGCGTGCTGCGATTCATGGCATCACAAAGAGTCGGACATGACTGAGCGACTGAACTGAACTGAACTGATGCAATATTACTCTTGAAAGAATTGGACTTACTTACATCACCAATCATATCCACAGCTGGGTGTTGTTTTTGCTTTGGCTCCATCTCTTTACTCTTTCTGGGGTTATTTCTCCACTGATCTCCAGTAGCATATTGAGCACCTACTGACCTGGGGAGTTCATCTTTCAGTGTCCTATCTTTTTGCCTTTTCATACTGTTCATGGGGTTCTCAAGGCAAGAATACTGAAGTGGTTTGCCATTCCTTTCTCCAGTGGAGCACGTTTTGTCAGAACTCTCCACCATGACCCATCCATCTTGGGTTGCCTTACATGGCATGCCTCATAGTTTAGTTGAGTTAGACAGGCTGTGGCCCATGTGATCAGGTTGGTTAATTTTCTTTGATTGTGGTTTTCAGTCTGTCTTCCCTCTGATGGAAAAAGATAAGAGGCTTTTGGAAGCTATCTGATGGGATAGACTGACTGAGGGGAAAACTGTGTCTTGTTCTTATGAGTGAGGCCATGTTCAGTAAATCTTTAATCCAATTTTCTTTTGATGGGTGGGGCTGTGTTCCCTTCCTGTTATTTACCTGGGGCCAAACCATTGTGGAGGTAATGAAGATAATGGGGACCTCCTTTGAAAGCTCCCTTGCAGGTAGTGTTACACTCAATGCCCCCAACCCTGCAGCAGGCCACCACCGACCCATGTTTCTACCGGAGACTACTGAACACTCACAGGCAAGTCTGGATCAGTCTCTTGTGGGGTCACTGCTCCTTTCTCTTGTGTCCTGGTGTGCACAAGGTTCTGTTTGTGTCCTCCAAGAGTCTATTTCCTGTGTCCCGTGTAAGTTCTAAGAGTTCTCAATAGAAAATAGTAAATTGACAGATATTCTCATAAAGAAATCGTACTTTTCTGAAAAAAAAAAAAAAAAAACACACACACAAACAAACCTTATTTCCCAGGTAATGTAAAGAATTGGAATCTTGAACAACTATTTTCATTGATTCCTTTTGTGAATAAAAATAATATGACTGATCTGACTACAGAAGAACAGTATTCCTGGTATGTCTTGATGATAGCATTTATGATCAGATAGCACATCTATTTATCAATTACCTGCCACCTAGATTCCTTTGAGTCTTTGGTTTTGCCACAAAAATCCTAGCTACAAAAATAGAGGGAATGAGAAAGAGAAGGAAGGAAGGAAAGAGAGAGGCTAGGAGAGAGGGAGGGAGAGGGGAAGGAAGAAGGGAAGAAAGACAGAAAAATTCTTCACATACCCATAAAACTGAAATAAAACTTAAAAATACCCACTGGCTGCAGCCTATTTTTCAGAAATGGATGTGACTTCAGAAATGGAGGTCACTTCATTAAAGTGAGATTCTCAGTCAAAGCTCTAAGCTTAAAATGTAAACTTTAAAAAATGTATTCAAACTTACCAGACTTAGCCCCTGGTTTCAAATCACTGCCAAACTGGCTCTGTAATAGCATAAAAATATAATGTAAAATCATATGGGCTTGCCACTTTAAAGGTCAACACTGAAGATTCAATACTTTGATATATTTCAGCCTGATAGAAGAGTAACAGTCACTACAGCATATGTGGAGAGAATATAAAACATAATCGTTGGCCAGTAGCTCCTAATTACGTAAAAGAAAGAAGTATGGAAATTGATTTATATATGATCAGAAAAGTTTTAAACTGAACTAGATTGGATTGAGAATGAAAGTTAGATGGAAGACATTCTAAGAGAAAAGAGAAATACCAACAAATTTATGAAAGAGTAAAAATGTAGAGTGTATCAGAGAGTTATAACAGAAAAAAATAGCCTTCTATGTGTTGCATGCGAAAGAACAGAGAGAGGCTAGAATCTAAAGGTTAACAGTGGCCAGATTTTAAAGATCTTTTGACACTACATGAAGAATTTATGAATCTAGTATATAATAGAAAAAATAACAAAAGTTTTTCATTCACATAAGCTGTCCTGAATTTCTAAAAGATAGATAAGGCAATGGCAAGCATATTGGACAAAAAGAGTATGAGACGACTGTCAAAGCTGAAAAATAAAATTGAAACTACTGCAGCAATGATATTCTGGCAATAAAGCTAGACCAAAATTGGCAAAAGAAATGGGGCCCAAAATAAAAATAAAAAGGCTTGAGAAACATTTAAGGAGTTAGTTGAAAATTTTTGCTCTCTTCTATGGACAAGACTGGGACATTCCATTGGCTCAGCAGTAAAGAATCCAGCTGACAATGCAGGAGATGTGAGTTCAATTGCTGGACAGTGAAGATCCCCTGGAGAAGGAAATGACCAAAGTATTGGCCCTTCAGATTCAGCATCAGTCCTTCTAATGAATATTCAGTGTTGATTTCCTATAAGCATGGTTGATTTGATCTCCTTTCTGTCCAAGAGACTCTCAAGAGCTGTCTCCTCTTTTATCCTCATCAAGAGGCTCTTTAGTTTGTCTTCCGTTTCTTCCATTAGAGTGGTATCATCTGCATATTTCTCCTGGTAATCTTGATTCCAGTTTGAGATTCACCCAGCCCAGCATTTATCATGATGTACTCTGCATAGAAGTTAAATAAGCAGGATGACAATATATAGCCTTGACATACTACTTTGTCAGTTCTGAATCAGTCAGTTGTTCCATGTCCAGTTCTAACTATCACTTCTTTACCTGCATATAGGTCTCTCAGGAGACAGGTTAGGTGATCTGGTATTCCTATGTCTTTAAGAATTTTCAACAGTTTGCTGTGATCCACACAGTCAAAGGCTTTAGTGTAGTCAGTGAAGAAATAGATGTTTTTCTGGAATTCCTTTGCTTTTTCATGATCTAACAAATGTTGGCAACTTGATCTCTGGTCCCTCTGCTTTTTCTAAGCCCAACTTGTACACCTGAAAATTTTTGATTCACATACTGCTGAATACTAGCTTGAAGGATGTTGAGTATAACCTTATAATATGTGAAATGAGTGCAATTATATGGTCTAAAATAATCACAAACTAGTGAGTATAACAGAAAAGAAAAATTAAAAAAAAAACACATATATAGATAAAAAACTAGTAGTTACTAGTTGGGGGGAGGTAATATAGTAGTAGGGGAGTGGGAGGTAAAAACTATTGGGTATAAGATAGGCTCAAAGATTTATGGTACAACATGGGGAATATAGCCAATATTTTTCAATAATTTTGGATGAAAGTAACCTTTCAAATTTCCATAAAAATTTTTAAAGTAACAAAATAAAATTGTTATAATTATTTTTAAGGAGAGTTCAATTTTATTGCCAAAAGATTGCTCTATTATTTGCAGAAATAAATCATAATTGATACCAAAAGAGTACAACCTTCAAGAGAAAGTTTTTCAAAACATCAAATGGAACACTTAGTTTCTAATTGGTCTAGTTTATCTTCATTATGATCTTATTCTCTCTCCTTTACTCCAGTATCAGCAAGTCATGTGATAGAATCCCTCTCATGTAGTCAGCCCAGAACTTTCCATTCCAAATTCCAAACTCTCTAGCAACTAACTTTTGTGCAGTAGGGCTTCAGGAGGTTGTAAGCAAAGCACAATTATTCTTTAACTTTGAAGATTTGCCCATCTTTGCAGAAAGGCTTTCAAATTCCTATCAGCAGCTTCTGGTCTAGTCCTTACGCTATAGCTATGCTTAATTAGTTCTTATCCTTACACCTCAGCTAACCCCCCTTTTTTGGAGCAGCTTTCTGCTACCCCTGACAGAAGAAGCATTTTACTTGCATTTTCCCCTTGCACCTAAAGAAATGCAGTGTTTTCATCTCTCTTGATCGCATGACTTTTCTGACCTTTCAGAAAAGGAGTGTAACTTGATTTCCATGGCAACCCCAATGCTCCAGCCTTTAGCAAGTTTATACTTAACTTTCCCTTGTATTTGAGTTGACATTATTTTTCTTAACTGAGTTCATGTTCGGTTGCTGACAGAAGCTGCATTTTTTTTTAAAGAAAGATCTTACATTGTCACACAGAAAAAAGTCAGTCATATAGAGATAGACAAATATCATATGATTATTGCTTATATGTGGAATCTAAAGACATGGTATACATGAACTTATTTACAAAACAGAAATACAGCCACAGGTGTAGGAAACAGAGTTGTGGTAACCACGGGCTAAGGTTGGAGAGGGATAAATTGGAAGATTGGGATTAACATATATTCACTACTGTATATAAAACGAATAACTAATAAGGACCTGCTGTACTGCATAGGAACTCTTCTCAATACTCTGTAATGACCTGTATGGTAAAAGAATCTAAGAAAGAGTAGGTATATGTACATGTATAACCGATTCACTTTACTGTACCCCTGAAACTAACACAATATTGTAAATCAACTATACCCCATTTAAAATTTTTAAATTGTAAATAAACAAGTTACACTTTGGCGGCGGCTTTAATATTTGACCAGTCTGCAGTACATATGTGGCTAAATTAGCTCTGTGTAGGTTAATCAGTCAGTTTTACCTTAATGGAAATTAACAGATTCTGATAGATTTACTCTTAACAGAGTTAGGGAAGAGTAGGGTCTGAATAGGGATATTAACATTAAAGGGACATTCCTAAAATAAAGATTCAAAAATGAAAGAATCAGGGATAAACATAAATCTTATTTTACAACATTTTCACAACCTCTGTGATAAAGTTGCTTAAATAACAGAAATATGTATGTATTTTAAGTAAAAAGATACATACATGCTATATCTCAAAATTTTGAAAATATTCAACCACCTACCATGGATAGATATTTTCTTGCCCAGGGTGGAGATCACTCCAAGTGACTTTTCTAGGGATTTTTAAATAATCACATCTCAGATACCACTTATATTTAATAAAGACAAAGTTACTAAAGAATTGACATAACTTCAAGATAAAATATTTAAACTATGTGGGTTAATAAATTTTCCCACCAGTCTTTTTTGTGTTCTTTCTCTATGTGCATTTCATATTCAGTTTTTATTTGAAACTGTCATAAGGGCCTGCAGTTTACTTGGAGATTACTCAGAAATGGCTTTTTATGATGCTGTATAATCTCTGTGTATGTGTGTTTGTGTGTGCTTCTGTATTTGTTCACTCATGTAGCGAAGGAATCCTTGTTATACTACCAGTCTCCTATATACAAATAACTGATTATATTGTATCATTTTTCCTTAATATTAAGGACTTCTTAAAATTTTGAAATAAATAGAAAATAAATGGATGCTTTTCTTGGGTAAACCTTGTCTTCCCTTTGTGTTAGTACTTCACTGAGTAGTCAAGGGCAGAGAGTGAATATAAAGAAGGAAGATAATAGAACTCCAAGGAGAATAAACAAGATCAAGTGCTTCCTGCAGTTTGCACTGACTCAGAAGAAAATAATTATGGTGCTAAGAAAAAAGATGAAAGGAAAAATCACCTACGCCTTGTTGCAAGTTTTTATTTTTCTAGCTATATGGTTGATTAGCTAATTGTTTGGCTAGTTAATGAGATAGTTCATTAGTTTAAGACTAGCATGCTGGAAAGTGCATGCAGGTATGATGTCTTGGTATAGATTTTTATAAATAAGTAAGTTACAACAGCCAAGTTAGACTAACTAATGTGTGCCTGCTGGAGGTGACAAGATTGAGTAATCAAGAAAAAAAAAATGTATATATATATATGTGTGTGTGTATGTGTGTGTGTGTGTGTGTGTTTCCAGATTGTGTTGTTTAAATACAGAAAATAAAAGGAAAGAAATAAGAACAAGACAGACAGGAACAGAACAAGAACAAGACAGAATAAGGAATTTCTTAGAAAAAAAAAATACTATATTTTTGTAAGAGGAGAAATTAAATTGTCCTATGAAAATCATATTTAAAATCTATTGAGTCTGAATAATTTCTCACTTAGCTTAATTAAAAGTTAGTTTTAAATAATTGAATCTCAGTTTTCCCACCTATAAAATAAAGATAAGGATAGTAGTAATGTCATAGGACTATTTTGATGATTAAATGAATAATCTTACTGAAGCCTATTTTAAAACACTGTCACGTAGTATTAAATATTAGATATACAAAAGCATATTTCTAAGTTCTAAAACTGTACACCTAAGAGAATATCTATCATACACCATGACCAAGTGGGCTTTATCCCAGGGATGCAAGGATTCTTCAATATCCGCAAATCAATCAATGTAATTCACCACATTAACAAACTGAAAAATAAAAACCATATGATTATCTCAATAGATGCAGAGAAGGCCTTTGACAAAATTCAACATCCATTTATGATTAAAACTCTCCAGAAAGCAGGAATAGAAGGAACATACCTCAACATAATAAAAGCTATATATGACAAACCCACAGCAAACATTATCCTCAATGGTGAAAAATTGAAAGCATTTCCCCTAAAGTCAGGAACAAGACAAGGGTGTCCACTTTCACCGCTACTATTCAACATAGTTCTGGAAGTTTTGGCCACAGCAATCAGAGCAGAAAAAGAAATAAAAGGAATCCAAATTGGAAAAGAAGAAGTAAAACTCTCACTGTTTGCAGATGACATGATCCTCTACATAGAAAACCCTAAAGACTCCACCAGAAAATTACTAGAGCTCATCAATGAATATAGTAAAGTTGCAGGATATAAAATCAACACACAGAAATCCCTTGCATTCCTATACACCAATAATGAGAAAGTAGAAAAAGCAATTAAGGAAACAATTCCATTCACCATTGCAACGAAAAGAATAAAATACTTAGGAATATATCTACCCAAAGAAACTAAAGACCTATATACAGAAAACTATAAAACACTGATGAAAGAAATCAAAGAGGACACTAATAGATGGAGAAATATACCATGTTCATGGATCGGAAGAATCAATATAGTGAAAATGAGTATACTACCCAAAGCAATTTACAAATTCAATGCAATCCCTATCAAGCTACCAGCCATATTTTTCACAGAACTAGAACAAATAATTTCAAGATTTGTATGGAAATACAAAAAACCTCGAATTGCCAAAGCAATCTTGAGAAAGAAGAATGGAACTGGAGGAATCAACTTGCCTGACTTCAGGCTCTACTACAAAGCCACAGTCATCAAAACAGTATGGTACTGGCACAAAGACAGACATATAGATCAATGGAACAAAATAGAAAGCCCAGAGATAAATCCACACACATATGGACACCTTATCTTTGACAAAGGAGGCAAGAATATACAATGGAGTAAAGACAATCTCTTTAACAAGTGGTGCTGGGAAAACTGGTCAACCACTTGTAAAAGAATGAAACTAGATCACTTTCTAACACCACACACAAAAATAAACTCAAAATGGATTAAAGATCTAAATGTAAGACCAGAAACTATAAAACTCCTAGAGGAGAACATAGGCAAAACACTCTCAGACATAAATCACAGCAGGATCCTCTATGATCCACCCCCCAGAATTCTGGAAATAAAAGCAAAAATAAACAAATGGGATCTAATTAAAATTAAAAGCTTCTGCACAACAAAGGAAAATATCAGCAAGGTGAAAAGACAGCCTTCTGAATGGGAGAAAATAATAGCAAATGAAGCAACTGACAAACAACTAATCTCAAAAATATACAAGCAACTTATGCAGCTCAATTCCAGAAAAATAAATGACCCAATCAAAAAATGGGCCAAAGAACTAAATAGACACATCTCCAAAGAAGACATACGGATGGCTAACAAACACATGAAAAGATGCTCAACATCACTCATTATCAGAGAAATGCAAATCAAAACCACAATGAGGTACCACTTCACACCAGTCAGAATGGCTGCGATCCAAAAATCTGCAAGCAATAAATGCTGGAGAGGGTGTGGAGAAAAGGGAACCCTCCTACACTGTTGGTGGGAATGCAAACTAGTACAGCCACTATGGAGAACAGTGTGGAGATTCCTTAAAAAATTGCAAATAGAACTCCCTTATGACCCAGCAATCCCACTGCTGGGCATACACACCGAGGAAACCAGAATTGAAAGAGACACATGTACCCCAATGTTCATCGCAGCACTGTTTATAATAGCCAGGACATGGAAACAACCTAGATGTCCATCAGCAGATGAATGGATAAGAAAGCTGTGGTACATATACACAATGGAGTATTACTCAGCCGT
Organism: Budorcas taxicolor; assembly: GCF_023091745.1. Lineage (NCBI taxonomy): Eukaryota > Metazoa > Chordata > Mammalia > Artiodactyla > Bovidae > Budorcas > Budorcas taxicolor. Next base: position 1,966,322 of record NC_068924.1, on the reverse strand, counting down.
TAAAAAGAATTCATTTGAATCAGTTCTGATGAGATGGACGAAACTGGAGCCGATTATACAGAGTGAAGTAAGCCAGAAAGAAAAACACCAATACAGTATACTAACACATATATACGGAATTTAGAAAGATGGCAATGACGACCCTGGATGCAAGACAGGAAAAAGACGCAGCTGTCTATAACGGACTTTTGGACTCAGAGGGAGAGGGAGAGGGTGGGATGATATGGGAGAATGGCATTCTATCATGTATACTATCATGTAAGAATTGAATTGCTAGTCTATGTCTGACGCAGGATACAGCATGCTTGGGGCTGGTGCATGGGGATGACCCACAGAGATGTTATGGGGAGGGAGGTGGGAGGGGGGTTCATGTTTGGGAACACATGTAAGAATTAAAGATTTTAAAATTAAAAAAAAATAATAATAATAAAACTGTACACCTAAGAGAATATCTAAAATCAACAAAAACTGAGTTACAAGTTAACCCCATGGTTCTGATCTATTTGAAATATACCTTTCCTAAGATGTATAGAATGTAGAGATTGTATAAGTTTGATGGTGTTGTGATGTTGATGATGGCAAAGATGATGATGAGAAACAGGATAATAGCCATCATTTACTTAAGTACATTACATGGATTAAATCTGCAATAGAAACATTGCATATGCAATCACATTAACTTATTTAAGCTGGTATTTATTGAGTGATTTTTTAAACATCATTGGGTACACAAAGACTCTAATGGTACCTCTCATCTCCAAACACCCAGTGCTATTAAAGAAATACCAATACAGTATTGTAAAGCAAAAGAAAAAAAAAGAAAGAAAGAAAGAAATATGATATGAACTGGGGCAAATTAAATGTCAATGAAATATTTGCTATTCCTTCAAACTTCTGTAGATTCATCCCTTTGATTGGAAAGTAGTACTGTTTTCAAATGTAAATCACTCATAAAACCAACTGGGGGAAAAAAAAAAATCCATCTTAACATGTTCCATTAGAAACCCAAATCAAAGAATGGACTTATACCCATTTAACTAGAGCTAGACTCAAAATAGCCACTTGTTTAACTATGCTTTTACATAACCTTTTAGTAACTCATTCATTCAGCTTTAGATAAGGAAGATATTTGGATATCTGAGAGAGATGGAATTCTGAATTGTAATCACTCAAAACTACAATAATGTAATAAATAACATATAAGTTGAGTATTTTTTCCTTTAGGGATTAATGAACATTATTTTACAAAAATTATTAAATTAATTTTGGTTTGGTATAGTAACTAATTCATGTCTGACTCTTTGCAACCACATGGACTGTAGCCCATCAGGCTCCTCTGTTCGTGGGGATTCTTCATGCAATACTACTGGAGTGGGTTGCCATTTCCTTCACCAGGGGATCTTGCTGACCCAGGAATCAAACCCAGGTCCCCTGCATAGCAGACACATTCCTTATCAACTGAGATATAAGGTAATTGTAGTATTTTTTATTTCAGCTAAATGATGCAGTTTTGAGCATTGCTAAACATGAATGGATATTAAACATGTGAAAGCATATTGTAGCCTTTTTGGCATACACTGTACTTATTGGGAGAAAATATATATTAGATTCTATATTCATAGCATTTGCCACTAAGTCATCATTTGTCAGAGATTTCACTGTAGGAAGGGAGTTGAACGCTTCAACTATATCTATACCACTACAGTCAGATCAGTCACTCAGTTGTATCCTGCTCTTTGCGACCCCACGGACTGCATCACACCAGGCTTCCCTGTCCATCACCAGGTCCCTTTCCCGGAGCTTGCTCAAACTCATGTAAATCGAGTCGTGATGCCATCCAACAATTTCATCCTCTATAGTCCCCTTTTCCTCCTGCCTTCAATCTTTCCCAACATCAGAATCTTTTCCAATAAGTCAGTTCTTCGCATCAGGTGGCCAAAGTATTGGAGTTTCAACGCCAGCATCAGTCCTTCCAATGAATATTAAGGACTAACTTCCTTTAAGATTGACTGGTTGGATCTCCTCATTGTCTGAAGGGACTCTCAAGTGTCTTCAGCACTACAGTTGAAAAGCATCAATTCTTCGGTGTTCAACATTTTTATGCTCAAACTCTCACACCCATTTAGGACTATTGGAAAAACTATAACTTTGATTAGACAGACCTTTGTTTCCAAAGCAATCTCTCTGCTATTTATTATGCTATCTAGATTGCTCATAGCTTTTCTTCCAAGGAGCAAGCATCTTTTAATTTCATGGCATTCACCATCTGCAGTGACTTTGGAGCCCAGGAAAATAAAGTATCCCACTATTTCCATGTTTCCCCATCTATTTGCCATGGAGTGATGGGACCAGATACTATGATCTTAGTTTTCTGAATGTTCACTTTTAAGTCAATGTTTTCAACCTCCTCTTTCACTTTCATCAAAAGGCTCTTTCATTCCTCTTCATTTTCTGCCATAAGGATGGTATCATCTGCATATCTGAGGTTATTGATTTTTCTCCTGGCACTCTTGATTGCAGCTTGTGCTTCATCCAGCCTGATATTTTTCATGATGTACTCTGCAAATAAGTTAAATAAGCAGGGTGATAATATACAGCCTTGATGTACTGTCTTTCCCATTTGGAACCAGTCTGTTGTGCCATGTCTGGTTGTAACTGTTGCTTCTTGACCTGCATACAGATTACTCAAGGGAAAGGTAAGGTGTCCTGGTATTCCCATATCTTTAAGAATTTTCCATCATTTGTTTTGATCCAAAGAGTCGAGGAATTTGGCATAGTCAATAAAGGAGAAGTAAACATTATTCTAGAACTCTCTTGCTTTTTCAATGACCCAAAGGATATTGCCAGTTTGATTTTTGGTTCCTCTGCCTTTTCTAAATGCAGCTTGAACATCTGGAAGTTCACGGTTCACATGCAGTTGAATCCTTCCTTGGATAATTTTGAGCATTACTTTACTAGTGTGTGAGATGAGTGCAATTGTGCAGTAGTTTGAACATTATTTGACATTGCCTTTCTTTGGGATTGGAATGAAAACTGATATTTTCCAGTCATGGGACCACTGCTGTGTTTTCCAAAATTGCTGGCATATTGAGTGAAACACTTTCACAGCATCATCTTTTAGCATTTGAAATAGCTTAACTGGAATTCCATCACCTCCACTAGCTTTGTTTGTATTGATGCTTCCTAAGTCCAACTTGACTTCACATTCCAGGATGTCTGGCTCTAGGTGAGTGATCACATCTTCTCGGTTATCTGGGTCATGAAGATCTTTTTTCTATAGTTCTCTGTGTATTCTTGCCACTTCTTCTTAATATATCAGCTTCTGTTAGGTCCATATCATTTTTGTCCTTTATTGTCCCCATCTTTGCATGAAATGTTCCCTTGGTATCTCTAATTTCCTTGAAGAGATTGCTGTCTTTCCCATTCTACTGTTTTCCTTAATTTCTTTGCATTGATCACTGAGGTAGTCTTTTAATCTCTCCTTGATATTGTTTGCAACTCTGTATTCGGATGGATATATCTTTCCTTTACTCTTGTTTTTAAGTTCTCTTGTTTTCTCAGATATTTGTAAGGCTTCCTCTGACAATCATTTTGCCTTTTTGCATTTCTTTTTCTTGTGATTGTATTGATCACTGCCTCCTGTACAATGTCATGAACCTCATCCATAGTTCATCAGGCACTCTGTCTATCAGATTTAATCCCTTGAATCAATTTGTCACTTTCATATATAATCATAAGGAATTTTATTTAGGTCATACCTGAATGGTCTAGTGTTTTTTCCTACTTTCTTTAAGTCTGAATTTTGCACTAAGGTAGTCATGATCTGAGCCACAGTCAGCTTCCAGTCTTATTTACGATGACTATATAGAGCTTGCCTGTTGACTCAGCTAGTAAAGAATCTGCCTGCAATGAGGGAGACATGGGTTTGATCCCTGGATTGGGAAGATCCCCTGGAGAAGGGAATAGATACCCACTCCAATATTCTGGCCTGGAGAATTCCATGGATTGTATAGTTCATGGGGTCACAAAAAATCAGACATGACTGAGTGACTTTCACTTCAGTTCACACAGAGTTTCTTCATCTATGACTACAAAGAACATAATCAATCTGATTTCAGTATTGACCCTCTGGTGATGTCCATGTGTAGTCTTCTCTCATGTTGTTGGAAGAGGGTGTTTGTTATGACCAGTGAGTTCTCTTGGCAAAACTCTGTTAGCCTTTGTCCTGCTTCATGCTATAATCCAAGGCCAAATTTTCCTGTTGCTCCAGGTATCTCTTGACTTCCTACTTTTGCACTTCAGTCCCCTATAATGAAAAGGACATCTCTTTCTAGAAGATCTTTCAGGTCTTCATAGAACTATTCAACTTCAGTTTCTTCAGCATTACTGGTTGGGGCATAGACTTGGATTACTATGGTATTGAGTGGTTTGCCTTGGAAACGAACTGAGGTCATTCTGCCCTTTTTGAGATTACTCCCAAATACTGCATTTCAGATTGTTGACTATGAGGGCTACTCCATTTCTTCTAAGGGATTCTTGCCCAAAGTAGCAGATACAATGGTCGCCTGAATTAAATTTGCCCATTCCCCTGCATTTCAGTTCGCTGATTTCTAATATCAGTGTTCACTCTTGCCATCTCCTGTTTGACCAATTTGCATTGATTCATGGACTTAACATTCCAGGTTCCTATGAAATATTTGCTCTTTATAGCATCGGATTTTGCTTCTATCACCAGTCACATCCACAACTGGCTATTGTTTTTGCTTCGATTTCATCTCTTCATTCTTTCTGGAGTTATTTCTCCACTTTTCTCCAGTAGCATATTGGGCATCTACAGACCTGGGGAGTTCATCTTTCAGTGTCCTATCTTTTTGCCTTTTCATGCTGTTCATGGGGTTCTCAAGGCAAGATACTGAAGTGGTTTGCTCTTCCCTTCTCCAGTGGACCAAGTGTTGTCAGAATTCTCCACCATGACCCATCTGTTGGGTGGCCCCACATGGCATGGCTCATAATTTCATTATGTTAGGCAAGGCCATGTGATCAGTTTGATTAGTTTATTGTGACTGTGGTTTTCATTCTGTCTGCCCTCTGCAGGATAAAGATAACAGACTTATGGAAACTTTCTAGGGTGAGAGACTGACTGAGAGGGAAACTGGGTCTTATTTTGATGGAGGAGGCCATGCTCAGTAAATTTTTAATCCAATTTTCTATTGATGAGCTGGACTGTATTCCCCCCCCTGTTGTTTGACCTGAAGCAAAGGTATGGTAAGGGAATGAAGGCAATGGCAACATCCTTCAATATGTCCCATGTACACACTGTCGCACTCAGTGCTCCTGACCCTGCAGCAGGCCGCTGCCAACTCACAGGTCTACCAGAGACTCCTGGACACTCCTGGGCAAGCCTGGGCAAGTCTCTTGTGGGGTCACTGCTCCTTTTTCCTGGGTCCTGGTGTGCACAAGGTTTTATTTGTGCCCTCCAAGAGTCTGCTTCCCCAGTCCTGTGTAAGTTCTCTAATCAAATTCCACTGGCCTTCAAAGTCAAATTCCCTGATGGTTCTCAGTCCAGTCGCCAGATCCCTAGGTTCGGAAATCTGTGGTGGGCCCTAGAACTTTCTTAACAGTGTGAGAATTTATTTGGTATAATTGTTCTGAAGTTTTGGGTCATCTACTCGGTGCCTCTATCGTGGGGTTAATGACAACCTCCTCCAAGAGGTCTTATGCCACACGTTGTATGACCCAGGTCTGCTGTAGCCAGAGCTCCTGACCCTGTGGCAGGCCATTGCTGACCCATAGCCCTGCAGGAGGCACTCAAAAGCTCAGAGGCAGGTCTGACTCAGTCTCTGTGGTATCTCTGTGTCTTGATGCACACAAGGTTTTGTTTGAGCCCTCCAAGCATCTCTGACGGGTATGAGGTTTGATTTTAAACACGATTTCACCCCTGCTACCATCTTGCTGGACTCCTCCTTTGCCATTGGACATGGGGTGTCTTTTTTTGGTGGGATTTAACATTCTTCTGTTGACGGTTGTTCAGCAGTGATTTGTAATTTTGGAGTTGTCACAGAAGGTGAGCGCACATCCTTATACTCTGCCATCCTGTAGGGACTATACCACTTTATGCTATTAATATTAGTAGATTGTAATTTTTAATATTGTCACTCCCCCAGTAATTAAAAGACATAACTAAATAAAATAAATGAGTGAAATCAAATCAAAGTTCAGAAAAAAGGAGTGAAAATAAAACAAATAATAATGTCTACTATTTAGTCCCTTGCAGACGAATATTTGTGCATGTTATGAAAATAATTCTTACACTCACTCCATTCTTGCCTCTGATAAATATAAGTTTATCAGCAAACTGGCAAATGACATCTAGCCAAGGGAAGAATAAAATATTGTTGGGGTTTAAGATTTCTAAAATTAATTATTAAGAAGCCTTAATCAGTGTTTTTGACTTTTAGGAAAAGACATTTTTTTAAAAATATTTAACTGTAAAGCGAATTTTTAAAATTTGCAGAATTTAAAAGAGAGGATATAAATATTCCTAGAGATTGTGAATTCTGTGTTGTGGTCAGTCATTCAGTCATATCCAATTCTTTGCAACCCCTTGGACTGTAGCCTCCAGGCTCTTTTGTCCACGGACTTTTCCAGACAAGATTTCTGTAGTGTGTTACCATTTCCTACTCTGGGCATCTTCTCAACCCAGGGATAAAATCTGCGTATTTTTCATCTCTTGGATTGGCAGTTGGATTTTTTACCACTGTGCCTCCTGGGAAGCCCATTCTTAGATACATGCTGTCCCTAATGGCCAGAGAGAGATCTGGTGTGTCTTCCTGTGTCCTCACACAGTGCAGAATCCTTTCTAGCATGTTATTATACTTATTATTGGTTTACCTGTTATTCATTGTAAACCCTTGAACGGTGCATAGTATTTAATATTTATTTTCTTCCTTCCTCCCTTATTTTCCTCTCTTATCTCCAGAAGCATGTCCTTGCAGTCTACTAAGTCGTCTGTACATTTACCACTGTTTAACCATCCCTTTTTTCAGTGAAAAACTCCCAGTTTGCCTCTTACTCCAGGCTAGTCCAGTGTCTGAATGTAGTATCCTACAGCAAAAGAATTTAACTAAAATTTAACTACCTGTGGAAATCACAAAATATATTTAATTAGGAACAATTATGTGCCAGGTATTCTCTGAGATAAATCAATGAACAACACTGAAATCCTTGTCTCCTAAAATTTATATTTTATATTTTGCCTAGAAGAGTCAAACTCATAGTAAACTCTTGTTTATGTTGCCTCTTGTGTTTGTTTCTGATTCAGTTTGGAGCACTTTTAAAAATTACAAAACATTTTTAAGTTCTCACACCCATTGGTTTTTGAAACTTCTATCTTTCTGTTTCAACTAAATAAAACTGAAGAATTAAATTAACCATGCCTTCAGTTGAATGTTGTATTCTTAGAAGATATTATATGTGTATATGTTAATTATATGTGTATGTATGTATATATATATATATATATATATATATATATATTCCTACATACATACATATATTTGTGTGTGTGCGTGCACGTGCACAATATACTTTTATGTTAGGAATTTTTCTTTTACTTCTAAGTGTTGAACCTTGGGTAAAATTTTAAACTTTTACTAAGTATTTTTTTTTTCAAAATATATATAATAGGGTTCTATTTGATCATCTGTCATGATGATCAGAAATAGTGTAAGAAAATGATCATCAAAAGGTCACTTATACTGTCACAAAAGCCTGAACAGATGTGGAATTTAGGGATTAAAATTAGCAAAGTAATTTGCCCAAAAGTATAACTTGCTTAAGTTTAATTGTTGCTAAGTTGTATCCAACTTTTTGCCACACCATGGACTGAAGCATCCCAGGCTCCACTGCCTCTATCTCCGGGGGTTTGCTCAAATTCACATTCATTTTTCAGTTGTCCTATCTCTTCCTCGGTACCCTCTTTTTCTTTTGCCTTCAATTTTTCCCAGCAAAATGGTCTCTTTGCATCAGGCAGCCAAATTATTGGAGCTCTGGCTTTAGCAACACTTCTTTGATGAATGTTACAAGGTTATTTCCTTTAAGATTAACTGTTTGGATCTCTTTGAAATCCAAGGCACTATCAAGAGTCTTCTGCAGCACATCACAGTTTAAAAGCATCAATTCTTCAGTCCTTAGCCTACTTTATGAACCAACTCTTTTCTTGACCTGCATACAGGTTTATCAGGAATCAGGCAAAGTGGTCTGGTATTCCTATCTTTCTGAGAATTTTCCACAGTTTCTTGTGACCCACACTGTCAAAGGCTTTACAGTAGTCAGTAAAGCAGAAGTAGATGTTTTTCTGGAACTCCCTTGTTTCCTCCATGATCCAACGAATGTTGGCAACTTGATCTCTGGTTCCTTTGACTCTTTGAAACTCATTTTGTACATCTGGAAGTTCTCACTTCACATACTGCTGAAACTTAGCTTGAAGGATTTTCAGCATAACCTTGCTAGTATGTGAAATGAGTGCAATTGTACCATAATATAAACATTCTTTGGCAATGTCCTTCTTTGAAGTTGAAATGAAAACTGACCATTTCCTGTCCTGTGGCCACTGCTGAGTTTCCTGTATTCAATGACACATTCAGTGAGGCACTTTAACAGCATCATCTTTTAGTACTGCAAATAGCTCAGCTAAAATTCTGTCACCTCCACTAGTCTTGTCCATAGTAATGCTTCCTAAGGCCCACTTGACTTCACACTCCAGGATGTCCAGGTCTAGATGAGTGACCACACTTTCATGATTATCTGGGTCATAAGATCATTTTAGAATAATTCTCCATATTATTGGCACCTCTTCAAAATCTCCTTTGTTTCTGTCAGACTTTAACAATTTCCTTCCTTTATTGTGTGCATTTCTGTGATTGTGGTATTCATTCCGTCTGCCCTCTGATGGATGAGGATAAGAGGCTTATGTAAGCTGTATGGAGGTCAAGAATCAACAGTTAGAATTCGACATGAAACAACAAACTGTTTCAAAATTGGGAAAGGAGTACATCAAGGCTGTGTATTGTCACCCTGCATATTTATCTTCTATGCAGAGTACATCATGCAAAATGCCAGGCTGGATGAAAAACAAGCTGAAATCAAGATTTTAGGGAGAAATATCAATAACCTCAGATACACAGAGGACACCATCCTTATGGAAGAAAGCAAAGAGAAAATTAGTAACCTCTTGATAAAAATGAAGGAGGGGAGTGAAAAAGCTGGCTTAAAATTCAACATTCAAAAACCTAAGATTATGGCATCTGGTCCCATCACTTCATGGCAGATAGATGGGGAAATAAAGGAAACAGTGACAGACTATTTCCTTGAGCTCTACAATCACTTCAGATGGTGACTATAGCCATGAAATGGACGTTTAGAAGTTTCATGGCTGAAAGGACGTTTGCTCCTTGGAAAAAAACTGTGACCAACCTAGATAGCATATTACAAAGCAGAGACATGACTTTGATGACAAAGGTCCGTCTGGTCAAAGCTATGGTTTTTCCAGTAGTCATGTATGGATGTGAGTTGAACTGTGAAAATTGATGCTTTCTACCTGTGTTGCTAGGGAAGACTCTTGAGAGTCTCTTGGACAGAAAGCAGATCAAAACAGTCTCCTAACGGAAGTCAAACTTGAATATTCATTGGAAGGACCAATACCTCTTTACTTCCTAATTTGCATTCCAATCCCTTATGATGAAAAGAGCATTTCTCTCTTTCTTTCTTTTTTGGTTTTAGTTCTAGAAGGTGTTGTAATTCTTCATAGAATCATCAACTTCAGCTTCTGTAGCATCAGTGGTTGGAGCATAGACTTGGATTACTGTAATGTTGAATAGTTTTCTTGGAAATGAACCAAGATTGTTGTGTTGTTTTTGAGATTGTACCCAAGTACTGAATTTTGAACTCTTTGGTTGACTATGAGGGGTAAGAGATTCTTGCCCATAGTCGTAGATAGAATGGTTCTATAAATTAAATTTGCCCCTTCCCTTCCATTTTATTTCACAGATTTCTAACATTTTGATGTTGACTCTTGCTGTCTCTTAACTGACCACGTCCAATTTGCTTTGATTCATGGATGTAACATTCTAGGTCCCTATGCAATGTTGTTCTCTACAGCATTGAACTTTACTTTTACCACCAGAAACAACCACTTGAGCATAGATTCTGCTTTAAACCAGCTGCTTCATTCTTCCTGGGGCTATTCATAATTGCCCTCTGCTCTTCCGTAGTTGCATATTTGACACCTTCCAAAATGAGGGGCTCATCTTCCAGTGTCATAACTTGCCTTTTTATACTGCCCATAACGTTCTCCAGGCAAGAATACTGGAGTGAGTTGCCATCTCCTCCTCCAGTGGACCACAATTGTCAGGAGTTTTCACTGTGACCCATCCACCATGGGTGGCCCTAACGATGAGGCTCACAGCTTAAGTTAGTTATGCATGCCCCTTTATCATGACAAAGCTGTGATCCTTGAAGGGGCCCAAGAAAGTAGAAGATCTGAACTCAAGATTGCCTGATCACATTTTTTCTCCAGCCTTACAATCATACGGCCATTTAGACATGGCTAAAGTATTGTTTATTTGTTCATTTAATCTGAACTAAAATTCTTTATGAAACATATTAACTACACATTTCCCACTTGTGCCTTGTGGAGCACTGCATTTATCTCATTGTGTTTTATTTTGTTTTGGTGAAGGCCAATTACATCTGCCATCTATTCCCAAGTGATTTTCTTCTCTGCTGTGACAGTCTTATCAGCCTTATCAGTCTTTTTCAGTCCATGGAGTAGCTCCATAGCCAGAACCAATGCTGCTCATTTGCATTACCTTCTTCTCTCTCTTAAGTTTTCATTCTAGAGAAAAGAGAAAGTGATAGGAGGACGAATATTTCTTCTTCCCTTTTTTCTTACTTTGATTTGAAAACGGTGGCTTTTCCTGAAAAATTCAGTTAATCAGTGTTTTTATCCTAACATTTGTTTGGAGGACAGTCTTAAAATCCATTATTTTTAGAGATACGTGTATTTTTTGTTGTGTGCTAAATGATAGTTTCTTTGACAGGAAATGAAAGTGTAGGGTTTTGTTTTACTTATTCTTTTCCAGTTTTTATTTATAAGAAAACATTCGTTACATCTGAAGTTTATGGAAACAAAATTCTAAAGACCTGAAGTATTTGAACTAATTTCACAGCTGACCTGCCTCTTGAGAAACCTGTATGCAGGTCAGGAAACAACAGTTAGAACTAGACGTAAGGAGTATGTCAAAGCTGTATATTGTCACCCTGCTTGTTTAACTTACATGCAGAGTACATCATAAGAACTGCTGGGCTGGATGAAGCACAAGCTGGAATCAAGAATGCCAGGAGAAATATCAATAACCTCTGATATGCAGATGACACCACCCTTATGGCAGAAAGTGAAGAGCAACTAAAAAGCCTCTTGATGAAAGTGAAAGAGGAGAGTGAAGAAGTTGGCTTAAAGCTCAACATTCAGAGAACGAAGATCATGGCATCTGGTTCCATCACTTCATGGGAAATAGATGGGGAAACAGTGTCAGACTTTTGGGGGGGGGGGGCTCCAAAATCACTGCAGATGGTGATTGCAGCCATGAAAGTAAAAGATGCTTACTCCTTTGAAGGAAAGTTATGACCAACCTAGATAGCATATTGAAATGCAGAGACATTACTTTGCCAACAAATGTCCATCTAGTCAAGGCTATGGTTTTTCCAGTGGTCATGTATGGATGTGAGAGTTGGACTGTGAAGAAAGCTGAGTGCTGAAGAATTGATGCTTTCGAACTGTGGTGTTGGAGAAGACTCTTGAGAGTCCCTTGAACTGGAAGGAAATCCAACCAGTCCATCCTAGAGGAGATCAGTCCTGGGTGTTCATTGGAAGGACTGATGTTGAAGCTGAAACTCCAATACTTTGACCACCTCATCTGAAGAGTTGATTCATTGAAAAAGACCCTGATGCTGGGAGGGATTGGTGGTACGAGGAGAAGGGGAAGACAGAGGATGAGATGGCTGGATGACATCACAAACTCGATGACATGAGTTTGAGTGAACTTCGGGAATTGTGATGGACAGAGAGGCCTGGCATGCTTTGATTCATGGAGTTGGAAGGAGTAGGACATGACTGAGAGACTAAATTGAACTGAAAATGGTGGCTTAGGTGGTAAAAAATCTGCCTGAGATTCAGGAGGACAAGGTTCGACCCCTGGGTCAGCAAAATCCCCTGGAGAAGGAAATAGCTTCCCACCACAGTATTCCTGCCTGGAAAATTCCTTGAACATTTTATTGAGTCCAAACTCACTCTGCTCACTGCACAACAGGCCAGTGAATCCAAGAGATGAGATGTTGAGGCAAGGAATATGACTTAGTCTTAAAGCTGGCAGACCTAGAAGATAGCAGACTAATGTCTCAAGACAACCATTATTTTCGTGGTCTGGATGTCAGGTTATTTTATAAAACTAGGAAGAGAAGAGGTGAGAAAGTAAAATAGAAAAGGCAGAATAGAGAGAGGTGGGAAAGTAAAAAGGGCCATCAGTTTTGCAAACATCTCTGGGAATCAAGGAAGCATCAAGAAAGGGAGGGATGTCTTAATCTCTTCTTGCTTTCAGAATTTCATAGATGGTCAGGGTCAGGTTATCTCTCTAATATCTGAAGAAAGACACTTTAAAAGGCAGAGGGGTCATTATGTGTGACTATAATAACAAAAACAAGAAGCTGTTCAAAGAAATACTTCCAACGTAGAATCAAAATTGGTCCTTCTCTGCAACAGACAGAGGAGCTTGGTAGGCTACAGTCCATGGGGTGGCAAAAATCGAACACAACTGAGTGACTCAAGGTATTTAAGACAGTTCTTTTTTATTTTTTGCAATTTTTCATTTTTTAGAAAAATATTTATTTTTCTAGATTCCTTATAATTATGTCAGAATATGATATTCATCTTTCTCTTTCTGACTTACTTCATCCTGCAGAATAGACTCTAGGTTCATCCACCTCCTTAGAACTGACTCAAAGGCCTTCCTTTTTTATGTTGAGTAATATTTAATTGTGTATATGTACCACAACTTCTTTATCCATTCATCTCTATATGGACATCTAGGTTGCTTTCATGTTCTAGCTATTGTAAATAGTGCTGCAATGAACAATGAGATACATGTGTGTTTTTCAATTTTGGTTTCTTCAGGGATTATACCTAGGAGTGGGATTATGGGTCTTATGGTGATTTTATTCCTTGTCTTTTAAGGAATCTCCATATCATCTTACAAAGTGGCTGTATCAATTTACATTGCCACCAACAGTGCAAGAGTGTTCCCTTTTCTCCACACACTTTTCAGCCTTTATTGTTTGTAAACTTTTTGATTATGGCAATTCTGACCAGCTTGACGTGATATCTCACTGTAGTTTTGATTTGCATTTCTTTAATAATGAGAGATGTTGAGCATCTCTTCATGTGTTTGTTAGCCATCTGTGTGTCTTCTTTGGAGAAGTGTCTGTTTAGGTCTTTTTCTCACTTTTTGATTGGGTCTTATTCTTCCTGGTATTGAGCTGTATGAGCTGCTTTTATATTTTGGAAATTAATCCTTTGTCAGTTGTTTCATTTGCTATTATTTTCTCCCATTTTGAGGGTTGTCTTTTCACCTTGCTTATAGGTTCCTTTGCTGTGCAAAAGCTTTTAAGTTTAATCAGGTCCCACTTGTTTACTTTAATTTTTATTTCCATTACTCTAAGAGGTGGGTCATAGAGGATCTTGTTTTGATTTATGTCACAGTGTTCTCCCTGTTTTCCTCTAAGAGTTTTATAGCTTCTGGTCGTACATTTAGGTCTTTCATTCATTTTGAGTTTATCTTTGTGTATCTTATTAGGAAGTATTCTGGTTTCATTCTTGTACATGTAACTGTCCACTTTTGCCAGCACCATTTATTGGAGAGGTTGTCTTTGCCCCATTGTATTTTCTTGTCTCCTTTGACAAAAATAAGGTACCCATAGGTGCATGGACTTATTTCTTGGCTTTCCATTTTGTTCCATTGGTCTATGTTTCTATTTCCGTGCCATTACCATGCTGTCTTGATGACTGTAGCTTTGTATTATAATCTGAATTCAGGAATGTTGATTCCTCCAGCTCCATCCTTCTTTCTCAAGACTATTCAGGGTCTTTTGTGTTTCTGTATCAATTGTGAAATTTTTTTGTTCTAGTTCTGTGAAACATGCCATTGGTAATTTGATAAGGATCACACTGAATCTGTAGATTGCATTTGGTAGTATAGTCATTTTCACAATATTGATTCTTTCTACCCAAGAACATGGAATATTTCTGCATCTGTTAATGTCATCTTTGATTTCTTTCATCAGTGTTGTTATAATTGTCTGTGTACAGTTCTTTTGTCTCCTTAGGTAACTTTATTCATAGATATTTTTATTATTTTTGTTGCAATGGTGAATGTGAATGATTCCTTAATTTCTCTTTCTGATTTTTCATTGTTAGTATATAGAAATGTAAATGATTTCTGTGTATTGATTTTGTATCCTGTGACTTTGCTAAATTCATTGATTAGATCTAGTAATTTTCTGATAGTGTCATTAGGGTTTTATATGTACAGTGTCATGTCGCCTATAAACAGTGAGAGCTTTCCTTCTTCTTTTCTGATCTGGAGTCTTCTTATTTCTTTTTCTTCTCTGCTTAATGTAGCTAGGACTTCCAAAACTATGTTCAATAGTAGTGGTGAAAGTGGACACCCTTGTCTTGTTTTTTATCTTAAGGGGAATGCTTTCAGGTTTTCACCATTGAAAATAATGTTTGCTGTAGGATTATCATAAATGGTCTTTACTATGTTGAGGTAGGTTCCTTGTATGCCCATTTTTTGAAGAGTTTTAATCATAAATGGGTGCTGAATTTTGTCAAAGGCTTTTTCTGCATTTTTGGAGATTTTTTTTTTTTTTAATCTCTCAACTTGTTAATATGATGTATCACATTGATTGATTTTCAAATATTGAAAAATCCTTGCATTCCTGTAATAAACTCAACCTGATCATGTTGTATGAGCTTTTTGATGTGTTGCTGAATTCTGTTTGCTAAAATTTTGTTGAGGATTTTTGCATCTATGTTCATCACTAAAATTGGCCTATAGTTTTCTTTTTTGTGTTATCTTGTCTGGTTTTGATATCAGGGTGATGGTGGCTTCGTAGAATGAGTTTGGAAGTGTTCCTTCCTCTACAATTTTTTGAAAGAGTTTTCGAAGGATAGGCATCAGCTCTTCTCTAAATGTTTGATAGAATTCTCCTGTGAAGCCATCTGGTCCTGGGCTTTTGTTTTGTGGGAAATTTTTGATTACAACTTCAATTTCAGTGCTTGAAATTGGTTTGTTTATAATTTTTATTTCTTCCTGGTTCAGTCTTGGAAGATTGAACTTTTCTAAGACTCTTTCCGTTTCTTCCAAATTATCCATTCTATTGCCATATACTTGTTCATAATCTGCCTGCAATGTGGGAGACCTGGGTTCAATCCCTAGGTTGAAATTCCCTGGAGAAGGGAAAAGCTACCCACTCCAGTTTTCTTGCCTGAAGAATTCCATGGATAGTCCATTGGGTCACAAAAGGTCAGACAGTACTGAGCGACTTTCATGTTCACTTTCAATAGTGTCTTATAATCCTTCATATTTCTGCAATGTCTGTTGTAACCTACCTTTTCAATTCTAATTTTGTTGATTTGATTCTTCTTTCTTTTTTTCTTGATTAGTCTGGCTAAAAGTTTTGTCAATTTTGTTATTCTCAAAGAACCAGCTTTTAGTTTTATTAATCTTTAATATCATTTCTTTCATTTCTTTTTCGCTTATTTCTCTCGAAATTATTATTTCTTTCCTTCTGCTAATTTGGGGACTTTTTTGTTCTTCCTTTTCCAGTTGTTTTAGGTATAAAGTTAGGTTGTCTATTTGATGGTTTTTGTTTGTTTCTTGAGGTAGGATTGTATTGCTATAAACATCCCTCTTAAAACTGCCTTTTCTGCATCCCATAGATATTCAGTTGTTGTGTTTTCATTGTCATTTGTTTCCAGTGAGTTTTTTTGCTCATTTGTTTGTTTTCTTTTGATTTTTTTCAGTATCCTGTTGGTTATTTAGAAACATATTATTTAATCTCATTGTGTTTGTATTTTTCACAGTTTTTTTTTTTCCATAGTTGATATCTAGTCTAATAACATTGTGTCAGAAAAGATGGTTGATACAATTTCAATTTTCTTAAACTTACTGAGGTTCGTTTTGTGACCCAAGATGTCGTCTATCCTGGAGAATGTTCCATGTGCACTTGACAAAAAGGTTTATTCTTCTACATTTGGATGGAATGTTCTGAAGATATCGCTGAGATCCATCTCTTTGAATGTTTCATTTAAGACTTGTGTTTCCTTATTAATTTTCTGTATTGATGATCTGTCCATTGGTGTCAGTGGGGTGCTAAAGTCTCCTACTATTATTGTGTTGCTATCAGTCTCCTTTTGTGTCTGTTAGTGTAGGTCTTATGTTCTGAGGTGCTCCTATTTTGGGTGCATTGGTATTTACAATTGCTATGTCTTCCTCTCAGATTGATCCATTGATCATTGTGTAGTGTCATTCCTTGTCTCTTGTAATCTTTATTTTAGGGTCTATTTTGTCTGATATGAGGATTGCTACTCCAGATTTCTTTTGCTTTTCATTTGCATGGAATATATTTTTCTATCCTCTGACTTTCAGTCTATATGTGCCTTTATGTCTGAAATGGGATTCTTCTAGACTGCATATATACGGCTCTTGTTTTTATATCCATTCAGCCGATCTTTACCTTTTGGTTGGAACATTTAATCCACTTACATTTAAAGTAATTGTTATATATGTTCTTACTGATGTTTTCTTAATTGTTTGGGGTTTGATTTTGTAGATTTTTTTTCTTCCCTTGTATTTCTTGATTATATAAGCCCCTTTAACATTTGTTGTAATGCTGATTTGGTGGTACAGAATTCTCTCAAATTTTGCTTGTCTGAAAAGCTTTTGCTTTCTCCATCAGTTTTGAATGAGATCCTTTCTGGATAGAGCAATCTTGTTAGTAGGTTTTCCCCTTTCAATATTTTAAATATATTCTGCCATTCCCTTCTGGCCTGCAGAGTTTCAGCTGAACAATCAGCTGTTAAACATATGTGATTTCCCTTGTTTGTTACTTGTTGCTTCACCCTTGCTGCTTGTAATATTCCTTCTTTGTGTTTAATATTAGTTAGGTTGATTAGTGTGTGTCTTTGTGTGTTTCTCTTTGAGTTTATACTGTATGGGACTCTTTGTACCTCTTGGACTTGATTGACGATTTCCTTTTGCTTGCTGGGGAAATTTTCGACTATAATCTTTTCAAAATTTGTCTCATATTCTTTCTTGTTCTCTTCTTTTCCTGGTACCCCTATAACTCAAATGTTGCTTCCTTTGATATTGTCCCAGTTGGCTCTGGGACTATGATTAGTTCTTTTCATTCTTTTTACTTTTTTCTGTTCTTCAGAAATTATTTCTACCATTTTATCTTCCAGCTCACTGATTTGTTCTTCTGCCTTAGATATTCTGCTATTTTGTCCTTATAGAGTATTTTTAATTTCAGTAATTGTGTGGTTTGTCTTTTTATGTTTATTCTTTAATTCTTCTATGTATTTGTTAATTGAATATTCCATTCTCTCCATTATGTTTTTAAGGTTTTCTATCATCTTTACTTTCATTATTCTAAATTCTTTTCCAGGTAGTTTGCCTATTTCCTCTTCATTTCTTTGGACTTCTGTGTTTCTAGTTTGTTCCTTCATTTCTGCACTATTTCTCTACCATTTCTTTCTTTTTTTTTTTTTTAATGCATTGTGTTTGAGGTCTCCTTTTCCCAGGCTTCAAGGCTGAATCATTACTTTGTTTTGGTTTCTGCTTGTCTAAGGTTGGTCCAGTGGTTTGAGTAAGCTTCTTATAGGGTGCAATTTGTACTGAGATCCGCCACCCCCCCCCCACCCCCCGCCCGCCAATGGACAAGGCTGAGTGAGATGGTAGTCTTGTCTGTTGATGATTGGGTTTGTATTTTTGTTTTGTTTTTTTTTTGTTTGTTTGTTTGTTTGGCTGAGGTGTCCTGCGCAGGGTGTAACTGGTGGTTGGGTGATATCAGGTCTTGTATTCAAGTGATTTCCTTTGTGGGAGTTCTCACAATTTGATGCTCCCTAGGGTTAGGTATCTCGTAGTCTTGAGTCTTAGAGTCAGAGCTCCTACTCCAAAGGCTCAAGGCTTGTTCTCTGGTCAGGAATGAAGATTCCACAGGTAGTTTTTTATGGCATTAAATGAGATTAAAACAAATACCCAAAAATTAGCAACCAAAGATGAACCCCAGACAAATCACAGTTACAAAATCAGGCAAAGAAAAAGCAATTAAATTAATGAATATACACATATACATATACACCCATGAGCAAAATCAAAACAGCCCAACAAAAATAAACTACAATAGATTGACCCAGCAAAGGAAACCAAAAATTGCATCTACTAGTTAAGAACAAAGTAAACTAAAGTGCAAACTGGAAAACACAGCTAAGGCAAAGTGCCAAGTGGGGATTAAAACAATGAAAATGAAACTAACACATATGTGGAGAGGAAAGTAAAGAAAGAATAGATATGCCAAGTTAGGTTGAGATAGATAAAGAAGATTTATATATATTAAAAATTAACTGCAAGGGGAAAAGAGCAGTAGGTAAAGTAAATGGAGAAAGAAATGTAGAAAAAATATTAATAGGTTTTTAAAAAATAAAATTAAGAGAAAAGAAAAAAGGAAGAGAAAAAAAAGAAAAAACTCCATAGAACTGCAAAAGCCCAATGTAGAAAAAGAGGTTTATAACACCCATACAAAAATGTGTGATTTAATTTTTAAAAATCCAAAAACTTAATTAAATTTCATAGCACCAATAAAATCCACAGCTACAACAGAGGGAAAGGGGAAGGGGAAAAAAAAAAAAGTTAAAAAAAAAATCATCAAAAGAAACTACAGAACAAGTGAACACATAAGAATAATAAATGTTTGTTTTTGTTTTTGTTTTCTTTTTTAGTCACTCCTGTCAGTGTCCTTTCCCTCACTGGGAGTCACAGTCCACCTCTCCTTTCTAGAATGCCCTCCAACACTCTGCTAGTCTCTGGACCTGCTGTCGGGCAGCTCAGATTCTAATTTGGTCTGACTCCTTTGTGTTCATGCTGCCAATGTCCACAGCTATCAGAACTGATGCTTTTTTTTTTTTTTTTTGGTAGGAGCTCTCAATGTCCTTTTATATATTCCATAGACACAGTCTCTGCCTATTTGATCATGTGGACTTAATCTGTAGCTTGTAGATCTGGTGGAAAGATTTGGGGGCTTCTTCCCTAGCCACACTGCCCCCGGGTTTCAATTGTGGTTTTATTCCCCCCTCTGCATTTGTGTCATCCACTGGGGTTTGCTCCTGAGGCTGCTCTGGAGGATTTGGGTCTGCCTCTGTGATAACCAGGTGTGGAGATGGTGCAGCTGCTTGGGTCCCAGGGGTTCTGGCAGCACCAGCCACTCAGGGAAGTTGATGGCTAGGGCAGCAAGAAATATAGTGCTTATGGCAGAAAGTGAAAAGGAAATAAAAAGCCTCTTGATGAAAGTGAAAGAGGAGAGTGAAAAAGTTGGCTTAAAGCTCAACAGTCAAAAAACGAAGATCATGGCATCTGGTTCCATCACTTCATGGGAAATAGATGGGGAAACAGTGGAAATAGTGTCACACTTTATTTTTTTTGGACTCCAAAATCACTGCAGATGGTGAGTGCAGCCATGAAAGTAAAAGACATTTACTCCTTGGAAGGAAAGTTATGATCAACCTAGACAGCATATTAAAAAGCAGACATTACTTTGCCAACAAATGTCCATCTAGTCAAGACTATGGTTTTTCCAGTGGTCATGTATGGATGTGAGAGTTGGACTATGAAGAAGGCTGAGCACTGAAGAATTGATACCTTTGAACTGTGGTGTTGGAGAAGACTCTTGAGAGTCACTTGGACTGCAAGGAGACCCAACCAGTCCATTCTGAAGGAGATCAGCCCTGGGATTTCTTTGGAAGGAATGATGCTGAAGCTGAAACTCCAGTACTTTGGCCACCTCATGCGAAGAGTTGACTCATTGGAAAAGACTCTGATGCTGGGAGGGATTGGGAGCAGGAGGAGAAGGGGACGACAGAGGATGAGATGGCTGGATGTTATCACTGATGGACCTGTGTTGGGTAAACTGCGGGAGTTGGTGATAGACAGGAAGGCTTGGTGTGCTGCAGTTCATGGGGTCAGAAATAGTCAGACATAACTGAGCAACTGAACTGAACTGAACTGAAGAATGGTATGGCAACCAGTATTGGCTAATACACTCCAGTATTTTTGACTGCAGCACCTCCAGACAAAGAAGCCTGGCAGACCACAGTCCACAGGTTTGGAAAGAGCTGAACATGCCTGAAGTGACCCAGCGTGCATAGATGCAAGACTTTTTTTTTTTTTCTTTGCCTCTGGCAGCTCTGCCCCAGTGAGGGTTGAACGTGAAGATGGCACAGCTGCTTGAGTCACTGTGACCCTGGCAGTGCCATGTGTGCAGAGATAAAAACTGCGTCAGCCACAGGAGTTATGGCCTAATTAGAGGGTTTTTTTGTTTTTTTTTTTTTTTTTTTAACTACTGATAGCTGGTAATCAGAAGGCCTCTTTGGCTAGTCTTTCTCTGTTCAGTTCAGTTCAGTTGCTCAGTCGTGTCTGACTCTTTGTGACCCCATGAATCGCAGCACACCAAGCCTCCCTGTCCATCACCAACTTCCGGAGTTCACTCAGACTCACGTTCATCGAGCCCGTGATGCCATTCAGCCATCTCATCCTTGGTCATCCCTTTCTTCTCCTGCCCCCAATCCCTCCCAGCATCAGAGTCTTTTCCAATGAGTCAACTCTTTGCATCAGGTGGCCAAAGTATTGGAGTTTCAGCTTTAGCATCATTCCTTCCAAAGAAATCCCAGGGCTTAGGCACTCATAGTGCCCATTCAGGCACTCTCTTGCCTGGGGTCCCTCTCTTTTATTCGGTTCTTCAGGCACTTAAAGGAGCACTCTGGGTGGGGTCCTACTCTAGAGTTCAGTGTGTCAGGCACTTGACAGGCCAGCTTCTCTATGGTTCAACTGCAGATTGTGGCCTGTGGGGAGAGAGGCTATGATGATGGCTCCATCCCCTTCATGTGACTCAGCAGTATCACCTTGTTTCCATAGCTGCCTGGCTTTCCTCTACAGCCATTTCCCACCATGATCTCTTCCCTCATATTCTCTCAGTCCATCTCTCCGCAGTCAATAGCAGCCCTCACCCTGGGATTGCTCCACAGTCCCTAAGCTGCAGCTCCCAGCCATTGTGCCTTCTAGGGGAACTGCATCCCTGTCCAGTGTACATATGGCTGCAGCAAGGACTGTCTGATTCTCATTCCATTTAGGTTGCCACAGATAAGCTGTTTCACTCTCAGCTTTAAATGTTTCTCTTCTGACTCAGACAATTTCCCCGATGTGGGGATCAGACCCCTGCTTCAGTTCCCTCACCCCCCCAGATAGCAGGTCCAGTCCTAGTAACACTCCTCTTTTTCCTCCTAGATCCTTCATCCTACCGAGCTTTTGCATGGTTCTATATATTCTTTTCTGCTCATCAGTTACTTCTGTCTACTCTCAGCTGGTATTTGGCATGCACTTCTGTTCCTGAAAGTCTATTCCTGATGTATCTATGGGGAGAGATGTATTTCATCTCCACTTACTCCACCACCATCTTGTTCTCTTTGTTCTTTCTTGACTCTTGACTTTGCAAATATTATTCCCCATTCTTGGTAAAATTTCTCTCCCATTTTTGATAGGATGTATTCACTGTTCCTGACTTAAGTTTGGAGACTATCGTATTCAGAATTTTCTTCATCCTCCGGGACGAATTAGGTGTCTTTCCTCTGTGCTTCCCTGGTGGCTCAAATGGTAAAGAATTTGCCTGCAATGTAGGATACCTGGGTTCAATCCCTGGGTTGGGAAGATCCCCTGGAGAAGAGAATGACTACTCACTCCTGTATTCTTGCCTGGAGAATTCCATGGACAGAGGAGTTTGAGGAGCTACAGTCTATGGGGTCACAAAGAGTCAGACACGACTGAGCAACTAACACTTTCACTTTTATCTGTGCTTATATGTCACACAGTGATCACTTTTATCATAAGATTTAAAACACACAGTACTAAAATTGCCTATTTACTTTCTTGCTTACCCATTAGCCTACTATCTAATAGATAGCCACTATCTACTTACCCACTAGCCAAATATCTAGTAGATAGTATATAGCCACTACTATTATCTGTGTTAAACACAGTGCTTAACACACAGTATTTAGCATCATTTGTTGAAAAAGTGCTTAATTGCTATGAAAACGTATTTATATTCATGCAGATAGTATGCTTTTATAGCATCTATCTACAAGTCACTTTTAGGAGTTCACAAGTTTTTAAGAAAATCAGAGGCTTTAAAATATATACAAATGTGTTTTAAAATTAAAGTTTTTCTTTATTTCAAAGCAGAATGTACCCATTACCTGTGATCAATAATTCACTTCCATTATTGAATAGAGTATATAGGTCCTTATGAATATGAAATAAAGTTTATTTAGGGTATTGGGTAACACTTTCTGCATGTGTAAGGAAAACATAATTTTGAACTTTCTTGAATGCAATTAAACAATGTGGAGAAATCATGGATTAACATTACACCTTCACTTAGTTTCTTCCACCTGAAAAGTGTTAACTGCTGGATTTGTGACAACACTAGAAAATGAATAAGAAGAAGTTAATAAACATAATACACTTTCAGACCTGATACTATCAGACTGTAAAATGACTTCCCCTGAAGTTAGGTGTGTGACTTAAAACTGTAAAATGTTTCATTTTTATATTATTGCTGGAATAAATATTTTATCACAGTTATATATATTTTTTCTCAAGCGATTTTTATTCTTATATACTTTTTTCTAGTCATTTATGAACAGTTAACTGTGGCTATGTACAGCTTCAAAGACAACCCACAATAAAGTTCCAATTAAAAATAAAACAATTGAAAATAAAATTTAATATCCAAGTCATTCAGAACATTCTAAAGTAATACAGGAAAATACAAAGAAAAACTGATAAATATACATATATATAACTAAAATATAAATATACATATATATACATATATAACTAAAAAGAAAATAATATTAAAAATAATGATGAAGATAAAGATAATAAGAAAACTAGGGATGGGAAACATGTAGTTGAAAACAAGAATGGGAAGAAATTTATATAATAAAGACATTTTTTAAAATACTAACAATTCACACTAATAATACTAGATAACATATATATTATTTTTAAATTTAAATTTTTATTGATATATCAATATAATGAACACATAACATTGTATAAGTTTAAGGTGTAAAATGTAATTTAATATATTCATATATTGCAATATGATATCCCTCATAGTATTAGTTAAACCTGTATCATGAGTGAGAGTGAGAGTGCAAGTCATTCAGTCGTGCCCAACTCTTTGGGACCCCATGGACTATACAGTCCATGTAATTCTCCAGGCCAGAATACTGGACTGGGTAGCCTTTCCCTTCTCCAGGGTATCTTCCCTAACCCAGGGATTGAACCCAGGTCTCCCACATTCCAGGTGAATTCTTTATCAACTGAGCTATGAAGGAAGCCCAAAACCTGTATCATGACTCATAATTATATTTTTGTGATAAAGAACAACTAAAATATAATCTCTTAACAACTCTGAAATTTATAATACAATGTTGGTGTCCATAGTCACTATTTTAAGCATTACAGCTCCAGGATTATTTATCTTCTAGTTTTTAGTTTAAACAACATCTTCCAATTTCCTCTACTCTCCAACCCTTTCTAACTATCATTCTACTCTCTGTTTTAATGAATTCGTTTTATTAGATTTTACATATAAGTGATATCATACAGTACTGTCTTTCTTTGCCTGACATCTCACTTTACATAATACTCTCAAAGCCCAATCATATATACAAATTACAGGGTTTCTTTCTTTTTTGTGGCTGAATATTATTCCTGTGTATATTTATATAATACCATCTCATTTTACTACTCTTCACTTAATTGCACTTCATTGATATTGCATTTTTTATGATTTAGAGGTTTGTGGCAACCCATGTCAAGAAAGTCTGTTATCATTTCTCCAACACCATTTCCTCACTTTTTGTCTCTGTGTCATATGTTGGTAATTCTCACAATATTTCAAAATTTCATTATATAATATTTGTTAAGGTGATCTGTGACCTAATGTTACAGATATGATTGTTTTGGGCCACCATGAACCTTGCCAATATTAGAAAATACACTTAACTGATAAAAGTTGTTTGTGTTCTGAGTGATCCATTAATTGACCAGCCATTACCTCATCCTTCTTCCTCCCCTCAGACATGCATATTCTCTGTGTCACAAAAATGCTGAAATAAGTCAGTTGGTAATCCCACAATGAACTCTAAGTATTCAAGTGAAAGAAAGTCACACGTTTCTCTCTTTAAGAAAAAAGCTAAAAATGGTTAAGCTTAGTGAAGAAGGCATGTTGAAAGCCTAGGTAGAAACCTAGGCGTCTTGCACTAAACAGGTAGCCAAACTGTGAATGCAAAGAAAAAGTTCTTGAATGAAATTAAAAATACTACTCCAGTGAACAAATGGTAAGAAAAAAAAAAAGTCTTATTACTAACATGGAGAAAGTTTTACTGGTCTATAAACAAGATCAAGCTAGCTACAATATTCCCTTGAGTCAAAGCCTAATCCAGAGCAATACTCTAAACTTCTAAGTTATAAGAGGGCTGAGAGAGCTGGGGAAGGTACAGAAGAAAAACTTGAAGCTTAGTAGAGGCTGGGTCTTAAGGTTTAAGGAAATAAGCCATCTTCATAACATAAAACTACAAGGTGAAGCAGCAAGTTCTAATGTGGAGGCTGGAGTAAGGTATCCAGATATCTAGTTAAAATAGTTAATTATGATAGCCACACTAAATAATAGATTTTCAATGCAGATGAAACAGCCTTATGTTGGAAGATGATATATTTTAAGACTTTCAAAGCTAGAGAAGACTTCAAAACTTTAAAGAACAGACTCTCTTGTTAGATGCAACCTTCAAATTTAAGTTAAAGCCAATGCTTATTTCAGTTAAATTCAGTTCAGTCGCTCAGTCGTGTCCAACTCTTTGCGACCCCATGAATAGCAGCACGCCAGGCCTCCCTGTCCATCACCATCTCACGGAGTTCACTCAGACTCACGTCCATCGAGTCCGTGATGCCATCCAGCCATCTCATCCTTGGTCGTCCCCTTCTCCTCCTGCCCCCAATCCCTCCCAGCATCAGAGTCTTTTCCAATGAGTCAACACTTTGCATGAGGTGGCCAAAGTACTGGAGTTTCAGCTTTAGCATCATTCCTTCCAAAGAAAACCCAGGGCTGACCTCCTTCAGAATGGACTGGTTGGATCTCCTTGCAGTCCAAGGGACTCTCAAAAGTCTTCTCCAACACCACAGTTCAAAAGCATCAATTCTTCAGCACTCAGCCTTCTTCAGAGTCCAACTCTCACATCCATACATGACCACAGGAAAAACCGTAGCCATGACTAGACGGACCTTAATCGGCAAAGTAATGTCTCTGCTTTCGAACATATTATCTAGGTTGGTTATAACTTTTCTTCCAAGGAGTAAACGTCTTTTAATTTCATGGCTGCAGTCACTATCTGCAGTGATTCTGGAGCCCAAAAGACTAGAGTCTGACACTGCTTCTACTGTTTCCCCATCTATTTCCCATGAAGTGATGGGACCAGATGCCATGATCTTCGTTCTCTGAATGTTGAGCTTTAAGCCAACTTTTTCACTCTCCTCTTACACTTTCATCAAGAGGCATTTTAGTTCCTCTTCACTTTCTGCCATAAGGGTGGTGTAATCTGCATATCTGAGGTTATTGATATTTCTCCCGGCCATCTTGATTCCAGCTTGTGTTTCTTCCAGTCTAGCATTTCTCATGATGTACTCTGCATAGAAGTTAAATAAGCAGGGTGACAGTATACAGCCTTGACGTACTCCTTTTCCTATTTGGAACCAATCTGCTGTTCCATGTCCAGTTCTAAGTGTTGCTTCCTGACCTGCATACAGATTTCTCAAGAGGCAGGTTAGGTGGTCTGTTATTCCCATCTCTTTCAGAATTTTCCACAGTTTATTGTGATCCACACAGTCAAAGGCTTTGGCATGGTCAATAAAGCAGAAATAGATGTTTTTCTGGAACTCTCTTGCTTTTTCCATTTACCATTCCAAAAATCCTAGGGTCCTTAAGAATAATGATGTATCTACTCTGCCTATACAATATGCATGAATCAACAAAGCCTGGATGACAGAACATCGGTTTACAACATGGTTTCCTGAATAGTTTAAGTCCATTGTTGAAAACTACTGCCTAGAAAAAGAATTCCTTTCAAAATATTACTGCTCATTGACAATGTGTCTGATCACCCAAAAGCTCTGATGGTGAGGTACAGTGAGATACATGTTGTTTTCATGCTTGCTAACACAACACCCATTCTGCAGTCAATGTATCAAGGAGCAGTTTTGACTGTCAAGTCTTAGAGATAATGATTCCTCCAATGGATCTGGGCAAAATAAATGAAACCCATTTCAAAAGTATTCACCATTCTAGATGCAATTAAGAATATTAATGCTTCATGGGAAAAGGCCAAAATATTAACATATATAGGAGTTTGGAAGAAGTCAATTTCAACCCTCATGGGTAACTTTGAAGGGCTGACAACTTCAGTAGAGGAAGTAACCTCACATCTGGTGGACATAGCAAGAGAACTAGAAGTGGAATCCAAAGATGTGGCAAAATAGACTGCTTCAATTTCATGATAAAACTTTAACAAATGAAGAGTTGTTTCATATGAAGGAGCAAAAAAGTAGTTTTTGAGATGGAATCTACTTCTGGTGAAGATGCTGTGAAGATTATTGAAATAGTAACAAAGGGCCTAGAGTATTATATAAACAACTGATGAAATAAAAGAACTTGGGAGGACTGATTCCAATTTTGAAATTTCTTTTGTTGGTAAAATGCTAGCCAACAGCGTTGCATGCTGCAGAGAAATTGTGAAAAGAATAGTCAATCGATGCAGCAGATTTCAATGTTGTTTTATTTTAAGTACGACAGCTATGTCAGCGTTCAGCAACCACCACCCTGATCGGTTAACAACCATCAACATCAAGGCAATATCCTCCACCAGCAAAAAGATTACCACTTGCTTTAGGTTCAGGTGATGGCTAGCACTTATTAGCATTAAATTATTTGTAATTAAGGTATGTACTCTGTTTTTTTTCTTTTTACATATAATGCTGCATGTGTGCTAAGTCACTCAGTCATGCCTGACTCTGTGACCCAATGGACTTTAGAATGCCAGGCTCCTCTGTCTATGGGTTTCTCCAGGCAAGAATACTGGAGTGGGTTGCCTTGCCCTCCTCCAGGGAATCTTCTTGACCCAAAGATTGAACCCACCTCTCTTATGTTTCCTTCATAGTAAGGTGGGTTCTTCGCCACTCACACCATCTGGGTAGCCCACATATAATGCTGTAGTTCACTTAATAGACTGCAGTATAGTTTAAAGATATCTTTTATCTGCATTCAGAAACCAAAATGTTTGCGAGACTTGCCTTGTTGACATAGTCACTTTATTGCAGGGATCTGGCATTGAACCAGCAATAGCTCCAAGGTTTGCTGTATATCCAAAAATGGAATTGCTGGACCAAATATGAGAAGGGGATGGCATCACTCGCTCAATGTACATGAGTTTGAGCAGGCTCTGAGAGATAATGAAAAACAGGGAAGCCTGATGTGCTGCAGTCCATGGGGTCACAAAGAATCAAACATGACTAAACCACTTATCAACAACATGATAAGTTTCCTTTATTTAATTTTCAATGTTGTTTGTGTACTGTTGTTAGTACAACTGGTTTCTGTATGGTGATTTTATACAAAGAGCTGATACATGCGTTTATACTGATAACCTAATGGAAGTTCCTTTGTAGGGTCACTATTAATCCTTAGCTGCTGTTGGAATTCTGTATCTTTGATTTTTGACAGTTTCTTTATAATGTGTCTTGGAGAAGGTCTTTTTTAGAGTGATCTCTCAACTTCATGTACTTGGATGTCCAGTTCTCTCCCAGGTTTAGGAAATTTTCTCAGTTATTATTTCTTTTAAATAGTTTATCTCCCCTTTGCCCTCTCTTTTTCTGGACTCTGGCTATTCTATTTGTTTTTTGTTTTTGTTTTTTGGAACCCCATAGAGCACATTTTTTCTTACTCTTGTCCAATATTTTTCTTTGTTCTCTAAGTCAGCTATTTCAAGCTCCCTTTTCTATACTTTATTTATTATATCTTCATTTGCCCTGCTCTACTGCAGATGCTGTTTATTATATTTTATTTCATTCACTGAATTTTTAAGCTCCAGAATTTCTGTTTAGTTCTTTCATATAACTTGTGTTCTTTTGGTAAATATCTCATTTTGATCACTACTTTTTTTTCAAGACTTCATTGAAAAGTCTTTCTGAGTTCCATTATATTTTGTTGAGTTTCTTTAAAAAAGAAATTCAAAACTATTTTGAGGTATTTATCAATTAGATCATATACTTTAATGATCCTTTCAGCTCAGTAATTGGAGAATTACTTTTGTTGATAATATTATCTTGATATTTTTAAAGTTCTTTTTAGTTTTATGTTGCTTCTTTTATATTTTATGTAGCAGACTCCTCCTTAAATCTTTGCTAGTTTCCTTCAGATGGGTTATTCTGTTTATTGGCCCTATATCTTATACTTATTCATGTGTGCTTATTTGAGTCTGACTCTTTGTGACCCCATGGACTGTCTACCAGGCTCCTTTGTCCATGAAATTTTCCAGGCAAGAATACTGGAGTGGGCTCCCATTTTCTCCTCTAGCATATCTTTCATACCCAGGGATCAAACCTGTGTCTCTTGAGAGTCCTGCCATTGCAGGTAGATTCTTTACCTACTAAGACATACAGGAGCTGGATCTTTTATAATATAAGACGAAAAAAAAAAAAATCTAGGGTTTCTTTTCTTTTGTATAGGTACATTCTAATCTTCTTCTCCCTCTTGTGGCAGAATTCTTAAGCGTTGACGTCTATCTACTTTGGTTCTTAGCAACTCATCAGGCTGCTACTGGAAACTTTGGTTTTTCAAAAGGTGGCACTATAGCTCAAGTTTGTACCTTCTCCCTTGCCCACAGATCCTGGTATGTTTTCTGAATGTATTTCCTGTCTACTGTATCTTGCCCTTCCTTCTGCACAAGAAGCTGCCTCAGTGTGGCAGGTGGTGTGTGTTTGGCACCTGCGACCTGCAGACCTAGTAAGAAGATACTCAGATGAGGTATTTCAGAAGCTCACAAGTGTGGACTTCCTGCTCTAGTCTACTGTGCAGAATTCAGGAACTGCATTCCTTTAATGTACTTTGATATTGTTATCTGCCTCTTTCCTGATCATCCCTCTCCTCCAAGTATACTGCCTCAGTACTCTGTGTGCTGCTAGAGAGAAATGGGTCCACTGATCTCCCTTTTTATTAAAAGTTCTTTTTCAATCATGAAATAATTAAAAAATGAACCAGATGTTAAGAAAGTAAAATGAGAGTTTATTTATTAAAAAGTACACCCTCAGGAGGAAAGCTGGCACACAGGTGAAGAGCTACAACCCCTGGTCTTTTTGTGAAGCTTGTCTTGTTATTGTTGTTGTTTAGTTGCTAATTCATATCCTACTCTTTTGCAGCCCCATGGACTGTAGCCCACTAAACTCCACTGTCAGTGGGATTTCCTGGGCAACAGTACCTGCGTGGGTTGCCACTCTTTTCTTCAGAGGATCAGTATACAAATCAAGGGGAGAAATATTCACTGGGAAAGGAGGAGTTTCTGGGTCAAATTCCCTGATTTTTCATCCCAGCTCCATTTCCTTAGGGGAGGAGGAATTTTTGACCTTATTTAGCTTAGATCAGAAGTATTGTTGTGTCAGTGAATAATAAGTACTTCTTATATGTAAGGCTAATTTTACTGTAATGTGAGCATAAAGAACACAACATTACATTCAGATACAAGAAATTGCTGTCTTTCCCCAGCTTTCTTTGTTACTGGGACACTTATCACCAAAAATTTGTGGTTTCTTGTTTCTTGTCAGTCTTGAGATTCGTGCTTTTCTTTGTCTGCCTATAGACTCCCTCTGTTTACAAGATCTGTGATTTCCTGGATCCTGGCCTCTGCCTCCATTTCTTTGCTCACACCTAACTACCTGCCTGCTGTAACAAAAGATGGCCACTGCTGGATAGTTCAGCCACATGTGGTATTGCATGGGGTGGGTGTAGGGAGTGGACTGGGGATAACATTGGCAAAGTTTTCACCATCTTCACTGCATCCTAAATAGTATATTTTTTTTCCAATTGTCTGCTAGAATTTCCCCTCAAGAGAAATTTCCCTTCTATAGTTTGGCTTTCATTTATGCATATCTTCCCAGGTGAGCCCTATTCAGGATTTTTCCTGACTTTGGTTAGCGATGGAGGCAGCTTGGCTGCTCGACCAGCCTGTACTCTCTGTCTTCCTGTGTTGGATACACAAATGACAAGACTTTTCCAAGTCCCTTGTCATGTAACTTTGGATCCCATTACTCCCAGAAGGGCATCTAATTTTTTGTTGTTATAAAGGAGACAAAAGTAGAAACATTTCTTGCCACAATGATGCTAATTTCACTCATATATAATGTTTGAGGTGTGCCAACTGTTGTTCTAAACATTTTTTCATATATTAATGCATTAATCCTATAAGAGATGTGATATTATCCCCGCTTGAAATAAGATAACTAAAAGACAAATAGGATAAATCACAACACAGTGTTAACTAACTAGAAAATGACAATGTCTAGATAGAACGTGTACAAGGATTATTTTCCACATAAAATCGTGTAAATATTTAAAATAAGGACAAAAACTACAATTGTAAAGATTAATAGAGCACAGACACTTATGAATAACCATCAATTAAGTAGTGAGTTGTTATTGTTCTCTTGACCAGTTTGATATTCAAACAACATGATTTTATTAAAACTTCTGATATTATTTCTTATAATTTATATCAAAGAAATAATTCAAAAATTAAATAATTAAAAGTTTTTGTGTAAAGATATTGCAACATATTTGCACAGAAAGCTTAGTACGGCAAGACTGAGTAGTTGAAATAAATTTTTTAAAAAGTCAAAAATTGATGAATTGTTAAATAGATTGGAGATATTGTAATAAAATTGATATTGCCATTAAAATTATATATTTCAAAAATATAAAGCAGTACCAAGAAGTGAAATAAAACTACATGAAAGGGGAAAAAAAATACATTTTTTGGAGTATAGTAGGCTTGCAATTTTGTGCTAGTTTCAGGTATAGAGCAAGGTAAATCTATTCAATATATACATATATCTACTTACTTTTAGATTATTTTCTCATATAGGCCACTACAGAGTATCGAGTAGAGCTCCCTGTGCTATACAGTAGGTCCTTATTAGTTACTTATTTTATGTAATGTGTATATGTCAACCCCAAACTTCCAATTTATACCTCCTTCATTTAAACCTGATAATTATGTTTATTTTCTACATCTGTGACTCTATTTCTGTTTTGTAGGTAAGATTATTTGTACGCTTTACTTTATGTTTCATATATAAACAATATCATGTGGTATTTGTCTTTCCCTCTCTGTCTTATTTCACTGAATATCACAATCCCTACCTCCATCCATATTGCGGCAAAAAGCATTATTTTGTCCTTTTTATGGCTGAGTAGTATCCCATTGTATATATGTACCACATCTTCTTTATTCATTCCTCTGTTGATGGACATTTAGGCTTCTTCCATATCCTGGCTACTGTAAATAGTCAGGGGGTGTATATCTCTATGAATTATGGTTTTCTCCAGATATATGCCCAGCAGTAAGATTACTGGATCATATGGTAGCTCTGTTTTTAGTTTTTTAAGGAACCTCTGTATTGTTTTCCATAGTGGCTGTATTGATTTACATTCCCACCAACAGTATAGAAGAGTTCCATTTACTCCACAATTTCTTCAGCATTTATACATGGTTTGATGATGGCCATTCTGACTCGTATGAGGTGATACCTCACTGAATAATTAGTGATGTTGAACATCTTTTCATGTGCTTTTTAATCATCTGTATGTCTTCTTTTGAGAAATGTGTATTTAGATGTTCCGCCAATTTTTTGATTTGATTTTTTTGATGTTGTTACCAAGTCTAAGCTCTCACTCCTTGCTGCACAACAGGCCAACGAACCTGAGAGACAAGGTGTTGAGGCAAGTAATACACCTTTATTTGGAGAGCTGGCTGATTTAAAAGATGGCACAATAAAGTATCAAAATACCCATCTTCTGAGGGGCAGATGAGGAAACAAAGTAAAAAAGGCCATTAATCTTGCAAATATTTCCTAGAATGGCAAGCCTCAGACAGGGTGATGTGTTAATTTCTTCCTTCCTGTCATCTACAGGTGGATAGAGTTCTGAACAAAGGCACTTTAGTTTAACAGTCTGGCAGTGGGGCAGGATTCTGAGCCAGGCCATTACGAATGATTATAATAACAAAAGCAATGGAAAGCAATTCAAAGAAACCGTTCCAACATGGACTCCTAATTGACTTCTCCCTGCACCAATTCCCCACTGTAAAACCCTAAAATCCTGTAGAAAAGGGGCAATGACCCTTCTAATTGCTACATCAGAAGGATCTTTCCAGGAGTGTCCAACATTAGTGTCAGTGTTCCAGTGCTGATATTTGTCTTAATTTGTTCCATTTGGAAAGTTTCGACTTTACAAGAATAGACTTAGAAAAACCCCTGGGGCAGCGTCTAGGAGTTTAGCACTTTTCTATGTATGGAAAGATGCAAGCACTCACTAAAACCATTTCATTGATAGTACCTCAGCTATTCAGGACCCGTAGCCCTCTATTCCTGGAGTTTCCTCAGGGTTCACCACAGGGAGTGTCCACAATCTGATGATTGCCATATGGCAAGTATTCTGCTTCCTCGGGGCTCACTGTCTGATGCTGGAGGGCTAGACTATTGATTCCAATTATCAGGTCTTACCCTCTTGCTGCCTTCAATCTTTCCCAGCATCTGGGTCTTTACAAATGAGTCAGTTCTTCACATCAAGTGGACAGAGTATTGGAGTATCAGCTTCAACATCAGTCCTTCCAATGAATAGTCATGACTGATTTCCTTTAGCATGGACTGGTTGGATCTCCTTACAGTCCAAGGGACTCTCAAGATCTTCTCCAACACCACAGTTCAAAAGCATCAATTCTTCAGTGCTCAGCTTTCTTTATATTCCAACTCTCACATCCATACGTGACTACTGGAAAAACAATAGCTTTGACTAAATGGACCTTTGTTGACAAAGTAATGTCTCTGCTTTTTAATATACTGTCTAGGTTGGTCATAACTTTTCCTCCAATGAGCAAGCACCTTTTAATTTAATGGCTGCAGTCACCATATGCAGTGATTTTTGAGCCCAAGAAAATAAAGTCTGTCACTGTTTCTTTTGTTTCCACAACTATTTGCCATGAAGTGATGGAACCATGATCTTAGTTTTCTGAATGTTGAGCTTTAAGCCAACTTTTTCACTCTCCTCTTTCATTTTATCAAGAGGTTCTTTAGTTCTTCTTCACTTTCTGCCATAAAAGTGGTGTCATCTGCATATATGATGTTAATGATATTTCTCCCAGCAATCTTGATTCCAGCCTGTGCTTCATCTAGTCCAGCATTTCTCATAATGTATTCTGCATGTAAATTAAATAAGCAGGGTGACAATGTACAGCCTTGACATACTCCTTTCCCAATTTAGAACCAGTCTGTTTTCCATGCCCAGTTCTAACTGTTCCTTCCTGATCTGCATACAGATTTCTCAGGATGCAGCTCAGGTGGTCTGATATTCCCACCTTGTGAAGAATTTTCCATAGTTTGTTGTGATCCACACAGTCAAAGGATTTGGTGTAGTCAATAAAGCAGAAATAGATGTTCTCCTGGAACTCTCTTGCTTTTTTGACAATTCAGCAGATGTTGGCAATTTGATTTCTGGTTCTTCTGCCTTTTCTAAATCCAACTTGAACATCTGAAAGTTCACAGTTCATGTACTGTTGACTGTCTTGGAGAATTTTGAGCAATACATTTCTAGCATGTGAAATGAGTGTAATTGTGAAGATACTTGAACATTCTTTGGCACTGACTTTCTTTGGGATTGGAATGAAAACTGACTTTTCCACTCCAGTGATACCTGCTGAGCTTTTCAAATTTGCTGGCATATTGAGTGCAACACTTTCACAGCATCATCTTTTAGGATTTGAAATATCTCTACCAGAATTCTATCACCTCCACTAGCTTTGTTCATCGTGATGTTTCCTAAGGCCCACTTGACTTCGCATTCCAGGATGTCTGCCTCTAGATGCCATGGTATACCATGGCAGGTGCTAAATTTTGGACCAGGTCCCATAAATTAATTAAAGGTTCTCTGTTGTCTGTCTAATTATAATCTGGGAGACATTTTCCCTTGTTTCTTCTTCCAGTTCCTAGATTCACACTATTTCAATTATTTTGTTATAAATATGATCTATTTTTTCAAGACATTTAGCCATAGAAGTTTTTTTAAAGGCCTCTACTGAGTGGCTCTAGTGGTAAAGGACATGCTTGCCAGTGCAGGAGCCATAGAGTACAGGTTTTATCCCTTGGTTGGGAAGATCTCCTGGAGGAGGACACAACAACTCACTCCAGTATTCTTTCCTGGAGAATTCCACGGAGAGAGGAGCCTAGTAAGCTACAGTCCATGGAGTTGCAAAGAGTCGGACATGACTGAGCCAACTTAGGATGCATGCACTGTCAGAAACAATAACCTTATACATTTGACAGGATAATAGTAACACAGCTAGTCACACTGACAAAGACGTAGTGCAAAGAGGAAATGCAAAGCACTGGAAAATAAAGAACACATTTAAACAATGATTAGTATAACTAGCTGTAATCCAGTTGTAATAACTGATTTAATAAATTATCTGCAGTTTCACTGTAATGGCCATACACACTTATGCATGACTTAACCTTTGAGATAAGCATATGCCCCTGGCAGAATCAACCAGGTAGAGAGAAAAAGATAAGTGTTTCAGTTCTACTCACAAAAGACACAATCTACCAAACTACTGAAAGTCATAATTATTTGAAGGAGATTTTCCTTACATCTGGAAAGCACATATTTAAACCAATAATCTTTTAAAAGTAGAAACCATAAAAATTACAACCATGTTTACCAGTTTACTGAGTCCTATGTAACTAGTACATTTTGTTAACAGTTTTATGAAGTCATCATCTTTCTCATTAGAATTCTTCAAGTTTTTACTCAGTTCAGTATTATGATCTGAAAGACAGAAACATGTAAAAATCCAAATGTCCTTTTTATAAATCTTGAAGAGGCATTTTCCCAAAGGCATCTGAGTGAAAACAGAACTGTCTGTTTGACAGTTAACGACAAAAAACTTAAGAAGGCACGTTTATATCTAATGCAATTGACAAAGTAACCTGGTTACTGCTGTGACATACAACACTTTCAGTAAGAAACTAGAATTATGGACAGCAAGGAGATCAAACTAGTCAATCCTAAAGGAAATCAGCTCTGGATATTCATTGATGCTGAAGCTGAAGCTCCAATACTTTGGCCACCTGATGCAAAGAACTGACTCATTGGAAAAGACCCAGATCCTGGGAAAGATTGAAAGCAGGAGAAGAAGAGGATGACAGAGGATGAAATGGTTGGATGGCATCACCGACTTGATGGACATGAGTTTGAGTAAGCTCCGGGAGTTGGTGATGGACAGGGAAACTTGGCATGCTGCAGTCCGTGGGGTCACAAAGAGTTGGACACAACTGAGTGACTGAACTGACAGACAGATGACTGATATTATTTTACCAGGATATATTAGATTTTTAGGAGCTCCATATAATCTCTAGAATATCTGTATCATTTACCACATGATAAAACTTAAATTTTATTATCCATTTGCTATCAATTCACATGCAGTTCAACACACCAAATAAATCAATTAGTTTAATACCTACCTCCCTTTGGGTCTTTCAGGGGACTTTTGAAACATCCCAAAGTTA
The DNA here is from genome assembly GCF_023091745.1 of Budorcas taxicolor. Taxonomy (NCBI): domain Eukaryota; kingdom Metazoa; phylum Chordata; class Mammalia; order Artiodactyla; family Bovidae; genus Budorcas; species Budorcas taxicolor. Next base: position 1,929,984 of record NC_068924.1, on the reverse strand, counting down.
GCAACAGGACAAGTGTACTTTATCAGAATTTGATTTGGGATGTTTTGTCAAAAGAGCAGTAAAACAAAAACACAACAGGATCATAGATCACTGTGAAAGTGTAGTTACTTAGCCAAAGTGACAATAAAAGATTTCAAAGGCAAATACAGATTATTTAAAAGGTAAATAAACTTAAAATCTCTTATTAAAGTTTAACATCTTCAGAAAACTTGTCTTTTCTAATAGAAGTCAAGTTTAAGGTTTACACCAACTTAAAGATTCATTTACTCAAATCCCTGGTAGCTCAGACAGTAAAGCATCTGCTTATAATGCAGGAGACCTGGGTTCAATCCCTGGGTCAGAAAGATCCCCTGGAGAAGGAAATGGCAACCCACTCCTGTATTCTTGCCTGGAAAATCCCATGGACTGAGGATTCTGATAGACTACAGTCCATGGGGTCCCAAAGAGTTGGACACGACTGAGCGACTTCACTCACTTTTACTCAATTAAACTTGTTTAAACTTGGCCAGTCCTGACTGCTCATGTACAAAACTCCTTTTTCAGGGTCTATTTTTCACAAACGTTCCATCACTTAATTTTAGCACAATATTAACTTTCATGTTGTTGAATAGCTTGAAAGATCTGAAAATATGATTATTTCTAAAAGTTCACTCAAAACTCTTATCACATTTGCACCTTCCTCAAAAGTTACATTATATCGAGTTACTTTCCTCACTTGGATGTATGTATGTGTTCCTTAGATCTTTCTATGGGTGTGAAAGTTGGGCTATAAAGAAAGCTGAGCACCAAAGAATTGATGCTTTTGAACTGTGGTTTTGGAGAAGACTCTTGAGAGTCCTTTGGATTGCCAGGGGATCCAACCAGTCCATCCTAAAGGAAATCAGTCCTGAATATTCATTGGAAGGACTGATGCTGAAGCTGAAACTCCAGTATTTTGGCCATCTGATGTGAAGAAATGACTCATTTGTAAAGACCCAGATGCTGGGAAAGATTGAAGGCAGCAAGAGACGGGGACAACAGAGGATGAGATGGTTGGATGGCATCACTGACTCAATGGACATGAGTTTGAGTAAGCTCTGGGAGTTGGTGATGGACAGGGGGATGTCCTGGCATGCTGCAGTCCATGGGGTCACAAAGAGTCAGACACAACTGAGTCACTGAACTGAACTGACTTTCCTTGTCTACAAATCTGCAACAGATATAATAAGATCTAATTTAGTTTATATTAAACCTAGGTACAATGAAAATATGATATTTAATATTGATTACTCAAACATGTGTATATTAATTATATGATCAAAACAGAACATTATTGCTAGTACCAATGTAACATTGAACATTTCCCAGTTCATGTGTACCTGAAATTAATTTATCTTAATTTATCTCATATTCAGAATTATTTGATTCCTAAGCACTAACTTTTGTTTAAGTCAATTAAATAGAGCTTTCACAAATCAGCCACAGCAATGCTCTTCAAAAATATATTTAAAAAACACACAGTGAGACCTCAGTTTTTATTTCAAAATTTCAATCCTAAATCAGGTGCAGCATGTAAATCCCATCAGTTTACAAGAGGTTGAATTAGAACTGGGTTTCTCACAGATGGAGCAAGTCAAGCCCACTTGGCTAGATGGCTAATATTTGCATAAAAACAATTTCTAATTACCTTGGACAAGCCAACTTCTAAATTATATTCTCCTCTTGAAAATTTGCATTTTAAAAAGACCACAGAAATTAGGGTTCCTGAGAAGAACAGGAAGACATCTGCATCTCAAAGATACAGACTAGTTCTTCCTAGGATGACTTTGTTTTCCCTTTGTTTAATACTGAGGGTGAAAGATGTGAAGGCAACAGGAAAGACAGGCTTAGTAATCTGACTTATAGTCCTGCCAGGAGTTCAGCAGCCAGGAGGGAGTGGGCTCAGTGTTTTGCTTGAAACAATATATGCCTAACAATGCACATGTGTGCCATGTCGCTTCAGTCATGTCCAACTCTTTGCAACCCCGTGGACTATATCCCACCAGGCTCCTCTGTTCATGTGATTCTCCAAGCAAGAATACTAGAGTGAGTTTCAGTTTTCTTTTCCAGAGCATCTTCCTGACACAGGGATCAAAGCAGCATCTCTTGCATCTCCTGCATTGGCAGGCAGGTTCTTTATCACTAGCACGAACGGGCAAGCCCATAACAATGCACAGAAGTTGTCTTGTTGGGGGCAGGCACTAATGGTCTGCTCCATTCCCTTACTCCCTTATCCTGTCATGGGAGTCTTCAGGAGGAAGGTGCCCTAAAGGCTTTTAAGTGCCTGACCCATGCTTACACAATTTTAATTGGTCTGGTCCTCAGCTTAAGGGATAAAGAGGAAAAGAGAGTCCTCACCCATTTGGGGACAGTGGATTATGGGGCCTTTGGAACACTCCAGAGTGTAACCCTGGCCAGAGTTCCCCAACTACTTCCACAGGCACTAGCCTGTTTGCAGAGGGTTCAAGGAGTGAGAAATGAGATTAGGGGGAACTTTATAGGAAGTGCTTCTCAATTTAGCCTGAGTGGTTAGTACCAGATGTTTGTGTATTACCAAAGTAGCTAGAATGAACCAAAACCTAGCCAGCCAGAAAATCACACTAACCTGACTTCCCAGTCTCATTAGATCTGTGACCTTTGTCTAAAGTGCCTTATAAATGGAATTTTCCTTCACAGGGAAACTCCCCAAGTTGAAGCTAAAACTCCTCACTATCAAAGTTACCCAAGGCTCCTGTAGGAAAAATTAGAATCAGGTGCCTCAAGTCCAAGGGAGCCCCCAGCTCTTTTCATTCATTATCAAAGTGTTCCTCTCCTTTGCAAGGTGTTTGTAACTGTGAAATTGTATAATTGGGAGCCATTTAGAGACCATTTCTTTTCTGTTCCTCAGATATCTAATATAGGCCCAAAGCAGTTTCCTTCAAAACAGATGAAATATTTGTCATCTTTATAAGTTTGATAACACCAAAGCACAAAAGACAGGCAGATTTCACGAAACACACACACACAAATAAATTGCACTGATACACAGATGATCCAGTTCCCAACTCAGGTAAATAAATTTACTGTATAAAAGTGAACTGTTACAACTAGGGTAGGCTTAACCCCTCTATGAACTAGTTCCCAATGAACCAGTTCTAACTCAGGTAAATTCCAAAACCTCCCCCTGCCAACAAGATACCCCATCCAAATTGGCATGTCCTATAAAGAAAAGTCCAAATTGAGGGGATAATATGTTCCCAGCACACCAGAGAAACATAGCTTACAAAATCAAGTCCATCAACTCATAGCACAAAGGGGCACACAGAAATGCAGACAAACTGGCTATTGAATTGGGTAAACTTACCCCATGAAATTGATTCCATTGATTCATAAAAGTTTGTCTGTTCCTTGCTTCAGCTGACAAGTGTAGGAAGAGCCAGTGCTGCTTCAAGGAATCTTGAACAAAAGATCCTCAGGAAAAATGGACCAAGCAGCTGCTAGAGCCTTGACCCATTATTTCCTGACTGGGTTGACTAGCCGTAAGGAGCAAGGATGCTGTCTGGCTAAGCCAAATTTGTTACTGAGTCCAAGCTTGATCTGCTTGCCACATAACAGGCCAATGAATCTGAGAGAGGAGGTGTTGAGGCAAGAAATATGCTTTCATTCAGAGAGCCAGATGACCAAAGAGATGCCAGAGTAATGTCTCATAATAACCATTTTGTCAGGGAGAGTCTAGATGTCAGGTTCTTTTATGGATCAGAGATGGGGAGGGAAGTGAGGAAACAAAATAAAAAAGCCATTAATCTTCAAATGGTTAAATCTGTAGGCTGATGTATTAATTCCTTCCTTCCTGTCATCTACAGGTGGATAGAGTTCTGAACAAAGGCACTTTAGTTTAGTGAGTCAGAGGGGCAGGATTCTGAGGTAGGCCATTATGTATGATTCTAACAGCAAAGGCAATGGCAAGCAAGTCAAAGAAACAGTTCAAAATGGACTCAGAATTGACTTCTCCCTGCAACAAAATTGAGCTCCATGAGCTGTTTGTACATTTTGGAGATTAATTCCTTGCTAATTGTTTCATTTGCAAATACTTTCTACCATTCTGAGGGTTGTCGTTTTGTTTTGTGTTTAGTTTCCTTTGTTGTGCAAAAGATTTTACATTTGATTAAATCCCCCCCCCCTTTTTTTTCCCATTTTTCTTCTTGTTTACATTACTCTAGGAGGGAATGGGAAAAGATTATCTTTTTTTGTAATTTATGTCACAAATTATTCTGCCATTGATTTCCTCTAATATTTTCATAGTATCTGGCCTTACATTTAGATTATCAATCCATTTAGAGTTTATTTTTCTGTATGGTGTTAGACAGTGTTCTAATTTCATTGTGTTATATGAAGCTGTTTTGTTTTCCCTGCACCAACTTATAGAATAAGCTGTCTTTTCTCCATTTTGTATTCTTCCCTCTTTTGTCTAATATAAAGTGACTATAGCTGTGTGAGTTTATCTCTGAGCTTTCTATCCTTTTCCATTGATCAACAAATACTTCTATTTTTATGCCAGTACCATACCGTCTTGATGACTATAGCTTTGTAGTATAGTCTTAGGTCAGGGAACTTGATTCCTCCAGCTCCATTTTTCTTTCTCAAGGTTGCTTTGGCTATTTGGGGTCTTTTGTGTCTTCATACAAATTGTAAAACTGTTTGTTCTAATTCTGCAAAAAAGTTTTTGATAATTTGATAGGGATAGCATTGAATCTATAGACTGCTCTGGGTGGCATAGTCATTTTGATAAAATTTATTGTTCCAACCCAAGAAAATAGTATGTTTCTCCATCTGTTTTTTGTCATTGTATATATTTTTCACCAGTATTTTACAGTTTTCAGGCAAAAAAAATAAAAAAAAAAAAAACACACCTCAAATGAGTAACACACCAGGAAACACCTTAATTAAACTAACAAAAATTAAATACAAAGAAAAAAGTATTAATAGCAGCAAGGGGAAAGCAACAAAAATTACACAAAGGAGTCCCCATAAGGTAATCAGTTAATATTTCAGCAGAAACTCTGCAGGCCTGAAGGTTAGTAGCAGGATATATTAAAAGTGATGAAAAGGAAAAAAACTGCAATCAAGATAACCCAACAAGGCTCTCATTTAGATTTTTCTTTATTTTTTAAATTATTTATTTTGGTTAATAAAATGTAAGTATTTTTTTTTTTTTTACAGTTTGCCAAAATCCTTTTTTATTTTTTTGCACGATACTTGACTTACTTTGTTATGCTGGTTTCTGCCATACATCAACATGAATCAATCATAGTTATAGACATGCCCTCTCCCTCTTGAAACTCCCTCCCCCTTCCCACCCCATTCCATCCCTTTAGGTTGTCACAGAGCTCCAGACTGAACTCCCTGAGCTATACAGTAACTTCCCATTAGCTATGTTTTACACATGATTGTGTATTTATCTCAATGTTATTCTCTCAATTGCTCACACCCTCTCCTTCCTCCCCTAGTGTCCATAAATCTGTTCTCTATGTCCAAGTCTCTATTCCTGCCCTGCAAATAGGTTCATCAGAACCATTTCTCTAGATTCTGTATATATGCATTAATATATAATATTTGTTTTTCTCTTTCTGACTTAACTTCACTCTGTATAACAAGCTCTAGGTTTATCCACCTCACTAGAACTGACTCAAATGTGTTCCTTTTCATGCCTGAGTAATATTCCATTGGTTGTATATACTACAACTTCTTTATCCATTCATCTGTCAGAGACATGTAGGTTGCTTTCATGTCCTGGCTATTGTAAATAGTATTTCAATGAACATCGGGGTACATGTGCCTTTTTCAATTATGGTTTACTCAGAGTATATGGTCTGTAGTGGAATTGCCGGATTTGGCTAGGAAATCAGAAGGTTTACAGATAAGTAAAAGCTAACAGAATATAGTACCACCAAACCAGTTTTAAAACAAATACTAAAAAGAATTTCTGTAGGCAGGAGACATTAGAGAAGGGAACAAAAGAGAAAGAGAAGAAAAAAGATCTACAAAATGAAGCCCAAGCAATTAAAAGAATAGGAACAGAAACATACATTATCAATAATCACCTTAAATGTAAATGGACTAAATGCTATAATCAAAAGACATAGATTGGCCCAATGGATACAAAACCAAGATTATATATATGCTGTCTACTAGATACCAACTTCAGATCTAAGGACAGATGCAGACTGAAAATGAAAGTAAGAATTAAAGATTTAAAAATAAATAAATAAAAAAGGAAAAATATATTTCATGCAAAAGGAAATCAAAAGAAAGCTGAAGTAGTAATAGTTATATAAAAATATAGAGTTTAAAAGAAGACTGTTACAGGAAACAGGGAAGAACACTGCATAATGATCATGGGATCAATCAAGAAGATGTAACAACTGCAAATATATATGCACCCAACATAGGAACATCTCAATATACAAGGCAAATCCTAACAACTATCAAAGGGGAAATCAACAGTAACAGAACAATAGTGGTAAACTTTAGCTCCCCTCTTATATCAATTGGCAGATTATTCATACAGAGAATTAATATGGAAACACAAGCCTTAAATGACAGATTAAACGTCATAGGGCATTCCATCTGAAAACAGAAGAATATACTTTCTTCCCAAATGCACACAAAACCTATTTCAGGATAATCACATCCTGGTTCACAAATCAAACCTCAGTAATTTAAGAAAGTTGAAATCATATCAGGCATTTTTTCCAAACACAAGACTACGTGATTAGAAAACAACTACAAGGGAAAAAAAAAATATTTTTTTTAAAAGAAGGTTAAACAATATGTTGCTAAATAATCAATGGATCTTGGAAGAAATTAAAGAGGAAATTTAAAAATACCTATAAACAAATGACAACAGAAACATAATCAAAACCTATAGGACATAGCAAAAACAGTTATAATAGGGAAGTTTATAAACAATGCAATCTTACCTTAAGAAAACAACCTCAAATAAACAACCTAACCTTACACATTAATCAACTAGAGAAAGAACAAACAAAAGCCAAAGTAGAAGGAAAAGAATCACAAAGATAAGAGCATAAATAGATGAAATAGACATGAAGAAAGAGCAGCAAAGATCAGTGAACCTAAAAGCTATTATTGTTCTTTTTTTTTTTTAAGATAAACAAAACTGATAAAACCTAAGCTAGACTCATCAAGATAAAAGGAAGAGGACTCAATTCAATAAAACTAGAAATGAAAAAATAAGAAATTACAATATACACCACAGAAATATAAAGAATTTAAAGACATTACTACAAGCAGCTATATACCAATCCAATGAGCAACCTTGAAGAAACAGATTCTTAGAATGGTATAAATTTCCAAGACTGAAACAGGAAGAAATAGAAAACATGAACAGATCAATCACAGTTGAAAGGAAAAAAAAAAAAGCAAAGAAAACATAAAAATAATCAAGAAACAAAAGCTGAGAATCAAGCAGAAAAAAAATGAAACAGTGAAATAAAAATATATTAAAAATGTAAGAAGTAAAAATAGTGAAACAACAACAAAAATTCCCTGGGGCTTCTGCTACCGGTATCCTTGCCTCCATGGTGAGCCACAGCCAACCCCTACCTCCTCTACAGGCCCTCAAGACCTTAGGCAGGTCTCTGGACCCACTGTGGGCACTGTGGGGGCAGCTCAGACTCTGACGTCTCCCAACTCCTACATGTATGTGCCCACAAAGGCTACAGATGCTAAAGCTAGACTGATCTTAGTTGTGGAAGAGTTCATTGTCGGTTCCGATATTCTGCAGGTGCTGGGCTTACCGGGTGATTGTGAGGTTTAATCCACAGTTTTGTGCAGTTGCAAGTAGAGATTTCAGTTCTTATTCCTTAGTCTCTCAGCCTCTGTGGCTCACCTTTGGTTTAGGGCTCACCTTTGATTTGAGTCCCACCTCTGCATGTGGGGTAACTTCAGGTGTCTGCGGAGATGTCTGCCCCAGGATAGAGGGGGCAAAGGCTGGAACTGGAGGCATGCTGCTCCATTTTGACTGGATGGGATGGGGCAACAAGTGACTGGGGCACTCTTGCTAACTTAGGTGGGATGGGCAAGAGGTGGTGACTGAAAGGCAGATGCTCACTCATGTTGGAGAAGAATAAGGCAGCAACAAGTGGGACACTCATGCTTGCTCTGGTCAGAGCCCCTCCCAGTGCCTAGGGCAGGGGCTGGCATGTGGGGAAAGAGGCCTCGATGGTGGCCCTGCCTTTCAGCATCGGTGCCTGGCTTCCATGGCAGTCTGCGCTTCCTCCTGGGTCATTCCTGGCTGCAAAGCTCCCCACTGTCAGCCCCTGAAGCTGTCTGCACACAGCCAACAGTAGTCCTCTCCCTGGGTACACTCTCTAAACCCCAAGTTTTAGCACCTAGCCTTTGCCAGCATCAGCAGACACCTATCTGTTGCTTGGATATGAAAAACTGTGGCATGGACCATCTGTGTAAGTCTTGTTCTGTCCTGCCTGCCACAGACTGACCTCTGCAGTTTCCTCTGATAGCCAGCCCGCAAGGCTCCCCCAAGGCTCTATTTCAGCTGATCTCCCAGCTAGTGAGGGGGCTTCCCCGAGTCCAGTAAATCTCCTTTCCTAAAGGTTCCCCCAAGCAGGCAGGGGTGTGCGTCCCATCCCATTTCCTCTTTTCTTTTTCTTCCTTTTCTCTTTCATCTAACCTATCCAGGTTAGGGACTTTTCTTGTCCTTTTAGGTGCCTGAAGTCCTCTGCTAGTGTCCATGAGCTGCTCTGTGAAAATTGTTCTATGTGTTAATATATTCTTAATGTACCTGTGGCAAGAAGTGAACCCTAGGTCCTCCTATTCCACCAACTTGACGCAAACTCTAGATGACTTAAAAAAATTTTTTTTAAGTATACTCTTACTGCTGCTGCTGCTAAGTCGCTTCAGTTGTGTCTGACTCTTAGCGGCCCCATGGACTACAGCCCACCAGGCTCCTCCATCCATGGGATTTTTCCAGGCAAGAGTACTGGAGTGGGGTGCCATTGCCTTCTCCTACTCTTACTAGGATTCTATTAAACCCATGTATACAAAAAAATAAATATTGGTAAACAGAAATACAGTACTTATTGCCTAATGGAGATAAAGCAATAAATTATTTTAAATTTTTTCCTCTTTAATGTTTTACATTTCTTAAAAAATAAATTCACTCCTCAATGCACTTACAAACATAAAAAAAATTAAGACTACAGTTTTGTTTTTAATTTGCCAAATTCTCAAACCTATTACCTTCTGCCTTTTCTGCATTAGATTCCAAAGTCTAATGGTATATGTAAAGAATGAGTAGTTTCATACAAATTTTTAAAAGATTAATCTACTTCATCTAACATTTTAGTCATAGTACATTCAAGTGCTAACAATACTTTTCTGTAAAAAATAAGATTAACAGTATTTAATTTATTTTGCAAGCATACACATAAGAGTAAAGAAGAGGATCTAAAACTCTTGATATATTTTAGAATTATAAGTGTATCTTTTAATCTAATTTATTTCAAAGGCTCGTAGATATTTCCAGCTCTATAAATATAGTAAATACTTACTCAATACAATTTAAAGTGTTTGCTTAAAAGGATAGGTTTACTATCTTCATTCAATAAGAGTCTGTACTACAGAATAGTCTGTGGCAGCCATCAAAGAAAAAAATTATTTCCCCATAAGTTTTTATTAATCAATTTATAACCTAGTTAACTATTAAATTCCAATTTCAGGGAATGCTTAAAAGGTAAAGATTCTATAAAGTGTAAAATGCACACTGAATTCAGAGATTAAGAAACATATCCTCAAGATAGTGACAGATCTGAGTAGTGAAAAATGACTAAGGTGACTAGGTGAGGAAGTAGTGGTTAAGTGCACAGGAACATTTCAGGGTTGAGGAAGTAAGTATTTTCTTATAAAAAGAAAAATGGATAATGTGGCTATATAGGCCAGAAGGTAGAAGACTTGTTAGGCCTATGTAGGAACTTGGTCTTCATTTTATGCAGAAGTTTTTGAAGGACTTCAGAAAAAATATATATATATATATATACACTTTTAAAAAGATCACCCTGGATCCAATGTAGAGAAACAATTGAAGGAAGATATGAATCATTGCTGAGAGTTTCTTAAGTAGCCTAAGAAAGATATGGATGGGTACAAAAAAAAAAAAAAAAAACAAAAACCTATAACAACTGCAGCAAACAAGATTAAATATTTCAAATAAAAAGAAATATGCATTACCTTTATAAGAGAAACTTTAAACCATACCTGAGAGATGCAAATTAGACTTGAGTAAGTAGAAAGACATTTCATCTTCTCGTGTGAGACTATTCAACTATAAAGATGTCAGTACTCACTTAATAAACTTATAAACTTAACTCAATCTTAATCAAAATATTAGCAGACTATTTTATGGTATAAAACAAGTAAATAATGAAGTTCATATGGAAAAGCAAACATACAAGATGAGGCAGGAAAACACTGAAAAGGAAAATGTATGAGAAGATATTAGCTGTGCCAGATAGAAAGGTATAGATTTACTTCCAACTTTCTGTTAAGAGAACAGAGGAACAGAATGGAAAACCCAGAAATAGATCCATGTACATAAAGAAATTTATTATATGATAAAGGTAATATATTTGGAGCAACAATGACTCAAAGATGCAGTTTTAAATGAATGATTGCTGACCAACTGGGAGATCATTTGGAAAAAATAATGTTTTATAAATATCACACACCATATACCAGAATAAATTCCAAATAGATCAGGAATCTAAATATAAAAATGAAAATAACACAAGAACTAGAAGAACACTGGGATGAGTTTCTCTTTATCATCATAATAAGAAAATACATTTTATTTTTCAAACTGTAGAAAAATGAAAGAAAAAACACTGATGAATTTGACCACATGAAAGTGAAGTTAAAAAAAAAAGCTAAGATAATAACATGAAGTATCACAGATAATTGATGAACTGGGAGAAAATAATTGTAATGTGTAACACAGAGAACAACACTATTGATACACTGTTCTTGTTCACTTGCTAAGTTCTGCACAACTCTTTGTGACCCCATGGATTTCAGCCCACCAGGCTCCTCTGTTCTCCATTATCTTTCAAGATTTGCTCAAATTCATGTCCACTGAGTAGGTGATACTATCTAATAATTTCTTCTTCTGCTGCCCATTTCTTTTTTTTGCCTTCAATCTTTCCCAGCATTAGGGTATTTTCCAGTGAGCTGGCTCTTCACTTCAGGTTCCCAAAGGATTGGAGCTTCACCTACGGCATCCATCCTTACAATGAATATTCAGGATTTATTTCTCTTAGGATTGATGAGTTTGATCTCCTTCCAGCCCAAAGGACTCTCAAGTATTTTTTCCAGCACCACAATTCAAAAGCATCAATTCTGCAGTGTTTAGCTTTCTGTATGGTCCAACTCTCACATTGTACATGAATACTGGAAAAAACACAGCTTGGACTATATCAACTTTTGTTGGCAAATTGATGTCTCTGCTTTATAATGTGCTGTCAAAATTAGCTTTCCTTCGAAAGAGCATGTATCTTTGAATTTCATTGCTGTGATTACTGTCCTCAGTGATTTTTGAAACAAAAATAAAATCTGTCAGTGTTTTCATTTCTTTCCCTTCTATCAAAGTGGTTGTGCCATAATCTTAGTGTTTTTTTTTTTTAAATGTTGAATATCAAGCCAACTTTTTCACTTTCCTCTTTCAGTCCCATCAAAAGGATCTTTAGTTCCTCTTCAGTTTCTGAAGAGTGTTATCATCTGCATATCTGAGGTGTTCACATTTCTATCAGAAATCTGGATTCCATATTGTGATTCATCCAATCTGAGATTTCAAATGATGTACTCTGCATACATGACTTCCCTAGTGACTCAGTGTGTAAAGAATCTGCCCATGATGCATAAGATGCAGGAGACATGGATTCAGTCCCTGGGTCAGGAAGATCTCTTAGAGGAGGGCATGGCAACCCACTCCAGTGTTCTTGCCTGGAGAATCCCATGGACAGAGGAGCTTGGTGGGCTACATACCACGGGGTCACAAAGAATAAGACATGACTGAAGTGATGGAGCATGCACACATGGACTCTGCATATAAGTTAAGTAAGTGGGGTGACAGTATACAACCTTATCATGCTCCTTTTTTCAATTTTGAACCAGTCAGTTATTCCATGTATGGTTTTAACTGTTGCTTCTTGACCCTGTTATAGATTTCTCAGGAGAAAGGTGAGGTCTGATATTCCCATCTCTATAACAATTTTCCCAGAGCTTATAGTGATCCACACAGTCAAAGTATTTAGCAAAATCAGAAAAGCAAAATAGATATTTTTCTGGAACTCTCTTTCTTTCTCTATGATTGAACGACTGTTAGCAATTTGATTTCTTCCCTCACTTCAATTAGCTTTACTCGTTGTAATGCTTTCTAAGGTCCTCTTGACATCACACTCTGGGATATCTGGCTTAGGTGAGTGACCACACCATCGTGGTTATCCAGGTCATTAAGATCTGCTTTGTATTGTTCTTCTGTGTATTCTTGCCACCTCTTCTTAATCTCTTCTGCTAAGTCCTTACATTTTCTGTTCTTCATCATGCCCATTGTTGTGTGAAATCCTTCCTTGATGTGGCCAATTTTTCTGGGGAGATCTCTAGTCTTTTCTATTCTGTTGTTTTCCTCTATTCTTTTGCATTGTTTATTTAAGAAGGCCTTTTTATATCTCCTTGCTCTTCTCTAGAATTCTGCATTAAGTTGGGTATGTGTGTTTGTTGGTCACTCAGTTGGGTTTGACTCTTTATGACCCTTGGACTGTAACCCACCCAGCTACTCTAACCATGGGATTCTCCAGGCAAAAATGCTGCAGTGAGTTGTCTTTCCCTTCTCTAGAGGATCTTCCAAAGCCAGGGATCTATCCTAGGTGTCCTGTACTCCAGGAAGATCTGTTACCATCTGAGCCACCAGGGAAATCCTCATTTTGGCATGTCTTTGTCTTTCTCCCTTGCTTTTTTCTGCTCTTCTTTCCTCAGCCATTTGTAAAGCCTCCTCAGACAATCACTTTGCCTTCTTGCTTTTCTATTTCTTGGGGATGGTTTTGGTCACTGCTTCCTGTACAATGTTATGAACCTCTGTTCATAGTTCTTCACATAATCTGTCTACCAGATCTAATCTCTTGAATCTATTTATCACCTCCAATGTATAAGGGATATGATTTAGGTCACACCTGATGGCCTAGTGCTCTTTCCCTATTTTCTTTAAGTCTGAATTTTCCAATAAGGAGCTCATGATCTGAGCCACGGTCAACTCCTGGTCATGTTTTTGCTGACTCTATAGAGTTTCTCTGTCTTTGGTTGCAAAGAATATAATCTATCTGATTTCAGTGTTGACCATCTGGTGATGTCCACATGTAGTCTCATGAGTTGCTGTTAATTGGTGTTTGCTATGACCAGCACGTTCTCTTGACAAAAATCTGTTAGCTTTTGCCCTGCTTCATTTTGTACTCCGAGGCCAAACTTACCTGTTACTCCAGATATCTCTTGACTTCCTACTTCTGCATTCTAATCCCCTATGATGAAAAAAAACTTTCCAGGTGGCATAGTGATTAAGAATCTGCCTGCCAATGCCAAAATATGCAAGAGATGCAGGTTTTGTCCCTAGGTCAGGGAGATCCCCTGGAGTAGGAAATGGCAACCCACTCCACTATTCTTACCAGGAAACTTTCATGTAGAGAGGAGCCTGGTGGGCTACAGTCTATGAGGTCACAAAGAGTCAGACACAACCAAGCAACTGAGCACACACACATGCTGAAAAGGCCATCTCTTTTTGGTATTAGTTTTAGAAGGTGACTAGGTATTCATAGGACCTGTCAACTTCAGCTTCTTCAACATCAATGCTTGGAGCATAGACTTTGATTACTGTGATGTTAAGTGGTTTGCCTTGGATATGAACTGAGATCATTCTGTTGCTTTTGAGGTGGCACTGAAGTACTGCATTTTGGCCTCTTGTTTACTATAGGGCCTACTCCATTTCTTCTAAGGGATTCTTGCCCACAGTAGTAGATATCATGGTCATCTGAATTAAATTCACCCTTTTCCATCCATTTTAACTCACTGATTCTTAAGATGCTGATGTTCAGTCTTGTCATCTCCTGCTTGACGATGTCCAATTTAACTTGACTGATGGACTTAACATGCTTGGTTCCTATGCAATATTGTTCCCTACAGCATTGGACTTTATTCACTACCAGAAGCATCCACATCTGCCATCAGATACAACTGAGCATCATTTCCACTTTGGTCCAGCTGCTTCATTCTTTGTGGAGTTGTTAGTAACTGCCCTCTGCTCTTCTTCAGTAGCCTATTGGACACCTTCCAACCTGAAGGGCTCATCTTCTAGTCTCATATCTTTTTGCCTTTTCATACTGTTTATGGGGTTTTCATGGCAAGAATACTGGAGTGGGTTGTCATTTTCTCATCCAATGGACCACTTTTTTGCCAGAACTCTTCACTACAACACAACCTTATTGGGTGGCCCTTCATGGCATGGCTCATAGCATCATTGAATTACACAATGGAAGTTATGATCTTTTATCCTAATACATATAGGCCTCTTAAAACTAAAAAGAAAAAAAAAAAAAACACACACACACAAAAGTTCAATAGTCTAACAAAATAAGAAAAAGACCCAAGAAGAAATTCACACACGAAAAAAGAAAAAAAATAAAAATAAAAATCACCCTTAAATATATTATTTTAAAATTTCATTTGTTTGGCAAAATTTTAAAATGTAACAATATATCCTCTTGGTGGTGAACAGGGACTTACATATTATCAGAGAGAATGCAAACTGGCAGGACCCTTCTTGTGGAGAATTTAACAAGTAAAAAAATACTCTGTGTGTGTGTGTATATACACACACACTTATCTTTTGATATTTTGATCTGGTCATCCCACTTTTAAAACTCTACCTACCTTGAAGATACACCTCTAACAATACATATGCATAAGTTTCTTCTTTGCAGTACTGTTTGAATTACAAAATATTGGAAATTACCTAGGTGATCTTACCCAGCAGAGTGCCTGAATAAAGTATATACTTCCAACAACAGAGTACACTACCATGTTTTAAATTAGATAGCTGGTAAGAAGTTGCTATATAAAACAGGGCATTCTGTGATGACCTAGAGGGGTGGGATGAGGGGAGGGGAGAGAGCCTTAAGAGGGAGGTGATATATGTATAATTATGACTGATTTGCATTGTTGTCTGGCAGAAACCAACACAACATTGTAAATCAATTATTCTCCAAAAAAAAAATAATAAAAATAAATTTTAAAAGGGAATAAAGAACATCTCTACAAGATAAAGTGAAGTAATTTCCAAGCTATATTGTTGTTTTTCCTTTTTAATCTTGTTGCACACAGATTTTCACACATGGGAAAACAGGAAGGGAATGGAAGCTACTGTGTCATGCAGGTTGTCTCTCACTTCACCAGTGCATGCCTCACTACCGCTTACATAAATTCTTTGATGATGATGACCTGCAGTCTTTCAACAGATTAGGCCAGTATCAGAGCACTGCATCCTCATCTTACTCAGGCTTATGCCAAAGATGATGACAGTGTCTTTGGTAAAGACACTAAAGCTTTAAGGTGTATTAGACATTTTAGTTGATGTTAGAGTCATTACCAAGTGGCTAAAGGGAAGAACAGTGTTTGAAAAGTCCAAAAATAACAAAAGATGGTGTGGCTACTGCAAAGTCAATTGCAATACTGAATAAATATTAAAATATTGGACTATACTTGTTTAAAAATGTTGCCAATAATACAAATGAAAAGATTGCAGACCCACCACCAGTGCCGCAATACAGATATACTCTATTATGAAAGACAGCTGAGAAAACATTGAAAGTCAAGTGACTGTGCTGGTAGCTCAGTCGTGTCCAACTCTTTGTGGCTTTATGGACTCTAACTCACCAGGCTCTTCTATCCATGGAATTCTCCAAGCAAGAATACTTGAGTGGGTAGCCATTCCCTTCTTTAGCGTGTCTTCCCAACCCAGGGATCAAACCTGGGTCTCTTACATTGCAGGCAGATTCTTAACCATCTGAACCACCAGAGAAGCCCAAAGACAGCTTAGAGAAAATTAGCAAAGGTGTTAATACAGTAGAAATCATAAAAGGTGTAATCAGCTATAGATACTGTAATTGCTAAACTTAATATGCAGTCCAAAACTGTATTAGCCCTTGAAGAAATTGCTGATTGCTAAGATTTCACCAAAGAGATGGGCTATATACAATGATGGATAAATCATGAATGATGATTATAAATTATTAAATTATTAAGTGGAAGTATAATTCTTCATATTTTTATTCACCAAAAGATCAGAAATGTTAATTTCAGAATGCCTGTATTCTATTTAGTGAAAAGAGAGTGTCTAGTCCGTTATTGCTGCCTTTGAAATTGCCAATGCTCATTGTTGTCTTTGATAATGATTGCTGAAAATATTAACGGGGAAGCTCTAAATAAATTCATTTTGAATAGGCTAAAAGTTTGTCTTCAGATTGTAGCAATCCAGATGTTGTTGATAATATGAAAAATCTGCTTAAGGACATGCCTGTCACTGCTTGTGGGCTTCCCAGGTGGCTCAGTGGTAAAGAATCCACCTGCCAATGCAGGAGATGCAGGCTTGATCCCTGCATTGGGAAGATCCCTGGAGGAGGAAATGGCAATCCACTCCAGTATTCTTGCCTGGACAATCCCATGGACAGAGGAACCTGGCAGGTTACAGTTCATAAGACCACAAAGAAGAAGAAACTAGGGAGAAAAAGCAGTCACTCACCACTATTTGTTGGTTCAATGCTTGGAGAAGAGAGTTTGGTGTTAAACCTTGATGCTGATGTTGTTCTCACTGATGACGTAGACAAAGTTGGGGAGGTCATGGTGACCAAAGATGAAGCTCTGCTCTTAAAAGGAAAAGGTTGACAGTCTAAAATTTAAAAGCATGTTTAAGAAATCAATGAGCAGTTAGATATCATAACTAAAGAATATGAAAAGGAAAAACTGAATGTACTTGTAAAACTTTCAGTGGAATAGCTGTGCTGCAGGTTAATGAAACAAACTATGTTGAAGTGAATAAAAAGAAATTTACTCTTGGAGTTCCAGGAGTTGCTATTAAAGAAAGCATCATTCTGGGAGGGAGTTGTAATCAGCTTTAATACCTTTCAGCCTTAGAGTCACTAAATTTTTGAGTGAAAATTTATTTAATGATATAGAAATTACTAAAAGAACACTCAAAATCTTGTTGTGATCATTGTTTAAAAGATGTACATGTAGGAAGATTATTGATAATTGATAAAATCATGCTAAGTTTCTCAGTAGTTGGTTGTGATGCTATGCTTGGAGATTTTGTGAATATGTTGAAGAAAGGAATTATTGATTGATATTAATATTGCAAGAATTTCTTTATTGGGTGGTAAAGAAGAAAAATATCCTGGAACTCAGTGGAATGGGTGGAATAGGGGATGATATGTTCTAATTATTAATGAACTATGACAGGATGTTTGAGACAATGTTTCTCACCAATAATTTCAGAGAAGTCAGTTGAAGAAAGTGACTGAAGAAAAGGCTGTCTGATATTTAAGAAATTTGCAATAAACATCATTATGAGTTTTAGTTGACAATATATAATGATTTACTACTGTCATTGTCCATACTTATTGATATCAATAATATATTTTGTATTTCAAATTAAAAAGTCATTTGTACAATCATGAAAAAGGGACGTGTGAAAGAATATCTGTATTATGCTATCCTTTATGTAAGGAAAAGGGGCAATGATAGAAAATATATTTATCCACTAATCTCTTCAAAAGAAATATCAGAAAGACAAAGCAGAAACTCATGAAATTGGTCCTCAGTATTAGGTGGATAGGAATGGAAATGAAAGAATGTGAAAGCAACCTCTAAGTATAATTTCCTGTGTAGCACTGTCTTTTAGGATATACCCTACAACAAAAATATATGATAAAACCAGATGTAGAGGGAGCCCAAAATGGAATACAAGAATAGCAATAGTACCAAATACCTAGCTATTAATATATTATAAATAAATGATATAACCATATATAGAGAAAAATGAATTCACTTAGTAATTTTGGGACACAATATTTTGTTTGGGAAACAAAATTGAGTTAGTATATACAATACACAAATATATACTACTGTTGACTTAAAAAATATTCACAACCTAAAAGGAAACTTTAGGACTTCAAGCACAAGAAAAACCCTCTCAAGTAAAACCCTGAGAGCAGTACTTAAAGGAAATGAGAGGGGATCCAAGTTATATTGAAGTTTTGCAGGTCAAAATGTCAAAAGATTAATTAATTAAAGGAAACTCGATATCCCAAGTTAAAGACTTCAGGGCTTTTCTAGGAATGGGACAATGCAAGAGTCTAGGCTCACTGAAATCATTCTTATGATATGATTCTCAGCTATTTGTGGCCAGTATCCTTCATTTTCACATCCTGAGTTTCCTTGGGACACACTAGCTGACACTGGAGGGCTGTAATCACTGGTGACTGTGAAACCCTTTGTTTATGATACAGTAGCCAAAGAACTGATGCTTTTGAACTGTGGTGTTGGAGAAGACTCTTGAGAGTCCGTTGGACTGCAAGGAGATCTGACCAGTCTATTCTAAAGGAGATCAGTCCTGGGTGTTCTTTGGAAGAACTAATGCTAAAGCTGAAACTGCAGTACTTTGGCCACCTCATGTGAAGAGTTGACTCATTGGAAAAGACTCTGATGCTGGGAGGGATTGGGGGCAGGAGGAGAAGGGGGTAACAAAGGATGAGATGGCTGGATGGCATCACTGACTCGATGGACGTGAGTTGACTGAACTCCGGGAGTTGGTGATGGACAGGGAGGCCTGGCATGCTGTGATTCATGGGGCTGCAAAGAGTCGGACACGACTGAGCGACTGAACTGGACTGAACTGAACTGAACTGAGGAAATACAGTAAGTCCCTACATATAAATGAATTCCACTCTGAGAGCATGGCTGTGAATCCAACAGTTAGCCTAGGTATCCAACTAGCACAATGTGCGCTATAATAGATTTATAATACTTTTCACACAAATAATGCATCACAAGCACAAAGACTAAAGAAAACATATCTAATATCATAGTACATTGCCTTGAAAAGCGTAGCACACAGCAGTACAATACAATAGCCCAACATCTGGCATAGAGGGGCTGGCATTGAGCATTCAGGCAAGAAGAGTTACTGAGTGGAGGAGAGATAGCAGGTGGGAGATGATAGAGCTGAAGGAATGTTAGCAATAGAAGACAGAGAGCAAGCTGCAATTTCACTCACACTTGAGTTTATGACATAGGTTCTGGTTCCTCACTGGATTCAATTCGATCTACCCTCTTGAAAAAAATAATCCAGTGGTGTCTGAGTAGTAGCTGTTTTTTTCCTCATCATGAATGACATGGTAGCACTGAATTGGCTTCTGAACAGCTGCTGCGACCTTCATGTACCATTCCACATTTAGGTCCTGTGTCTAAAAAACTAATAGTGCCTCCTCAGACAAAGAAAAATCCCTTTGCCATTTCTTGTACTATGAATCTCTTCAGCTCTTCAGTTCTTCCATTACTTCTTCTTCCTCTTGTCTGTCTTCATCCTTTCTCTGGGGCTCCAAATCCATCAGGTCTTCATTAGTAAGCTCCTTGAGTTGCACATCAAGGTGTTCAGTGATTTTCCTTTTGCAGATCTAGCTCCAGCTTCTTTCTGAGGGTCATTAAGTTGCAGAAGAAATCTTTGAACCACTCATCCACCTTCTCAAATTCATGAAAATTGTGAATGAACTGTGGGCAAAGTTTCTTACAAACTCCACTCATGGTGACAGCCATAATCTCACACCAAGCAAAGCCAATGCTTTTTATGGCCTTGTAGATGTTATAGTTCATCCGAAATTGTTGCAAGGTTGCTACTGATTTATCACTTATCATTACTCTTTGACAAAAAGTGTGACATAAATAATATTTCTTGAAAGTCACCAAAACTCCCATAGATTGAGTATTCAGTGGTAGATGCACTACTTTGATGTTGAGATGAAAGTCATCAATTATAGGAAGTGTCCTGGAGCATTGTTGAGCAGCAGAAAAATGTTGGATGGAATGTTCTTCTTTAAGCTATATTTATCTATCTCTAGGATAAAGTGGTATAAAAAACAGTCCTGGATTACAGCCTGTGTAACCGAGGCTTTGGGGTTATCATCCCCACAACAGGAAGAGAGCTCTTGGCTATGTGTTTAAGGGCTCTTGGGTTCTCTGGATGATAAACTAAGAGAAGCTTAGCTTTACATGACCAGAAGTATTGCCACCAAACAGTAGAGTTTCTGATCTTTGCTGCTTTAAAGCCTGGCATCAGCTTTCCCTCATTACTGATGTAACTTTAGTCTGGTGTTCTTTTCCAGTACAGTTCTGTTTTACCCACATTAAAAACCTGCTTGAATATTATATGTTTCTTCACCAATAGTTTCTCAAATAGTTTCAGGAAATTCCTGGACAGCTATCATATCTGCACTCACTGCCTCACCATTTACTTTCAGGTTGTGAAGCTTGGCTCAAGTTTTAAACCAATGGAACCAGCTATATCTGATATTAAAAGATGTGCCCTCTAATCTTTTGCCATGTTTCTTCTTCATGTCTTTATAAAGGCTTTAGACTTTCTCTCGAATCAGCAGTAAGCTGAGCAGGACTGAATGCTGGATGCTGATCCTGCATCTACATGCTGAGAAGTTTCTTCATCTCCTCCACCACTTTTCCATGCTTTTTCAATTATTGTCAACATTATCAGCAGAGCAGACCTTACACGTGCCGTGATCTTGTCCTTGTTCTTCTGAATTGTGCCAATGATTGAACAATTCATGTTACAAGAACAAGCAACATCTACCATCTTATAACTTTGCTTCATTCAATCGTTTTCACCCTTTTTTTCAATCATTACTGTTTGGCATGTCTTAGCAGTACCAGCTATCTCACTGCTGCTTTTGTCCTTGCTTCCACACATTCTGGGCTTGAAATAAAGATATTTTAATACTGTATTCTATATAGTACTATATAATAAAGTACACAAAAGCACAACCACTTGTAGAAGATGCCTGCATGTGACAACATACACCAGATATGTGAACTAACTTATGTGATTGGGCATGTGGACACATGTTCACATCTTTAAAAGTTCACAACTTGAAGGTTTATATGTGTGAGACTTACAATATTCCATTTGTCAGTCACATTATTAAGCCAACATTAGTTAATCTATTTATTTGAAGATCATACATATCAATATAGTGGATCATTGCTAAAGCAGACAGATAATTGTTAATGTATACACAATATACTTTTGACCTATGTAATGCAAATTTATTCACCTAATTTGGCTCAAAGCAACATTCTAAAACTAAATTTATGAAGAGGATAAAAATTATTCCTTCATGTGTTAAAGCATACTTGTATTTTATGTTGTCCAGACTTTTGCTTATTATAAAGAGCTTGATTCCTATGGATTTGATCCATATACTTCCTTTGGGGAAAAAAAAAAACAAAAACTGAAAATGAACAAAGTAGAAGCCACTCTGAAAATAAAATACTCAGAACACTATTTCAGTGAGAGTGACTTTTTTTTTTTTTTTTTAAGGCAACTTTTAGAAGAAATGTCAGGGATGATGATATAGGAAAACAGACTGTTTAGTGAAATCAACACTGATTAAGCATGGTCCATGTCCCAGACAGTATAAGCAATTTTATTGATATAATCTTTTTAAGATGTGGTATCTGTCCTTAAGGGTTTAGAACCAGATAAGCCTTCACTTAAGGCTCAATTTTATTCTGGCTCAGCAATTAACTAAACTATACTATTGGACAAGTTAAAAACCTTTCTAAACTATGGTTTCACCCTCTTAATATGGGAATATCACAACACTTATTTTGAAAACCTGTGAGAACTAAATGTAAAATATTGTGAAGGTAATTTGCCTGGAAATAAATGTCTGTGTTTCTTTCCCTTACCCTTTATCACAGCATTTTTTTTTAGAAGATTCAGCTTTAAAATACATGGATGTCATAAATCATTATATAAATGAAAATAATTGTTATTAAGAATAATTAGAAAAATGGCTTTTACTGTTATCAGTCTCATAAATGAACACACATTTTTGTACATTTTCATGGTCAACATGTAGACATAGGACATTGGAAAATAGGGTGGCTTTTTCCCTTATGGTAAAGATCTGATGTATCTAATTCATGTTAAACTGTCCAAGAGATTTATGTCTAGAATATCTAGATATAAAAATAAAATCTTCGGATAGTAAAAATAAACTCAAGGGAACTAAAAGGGTCTATAGGCACATTCCTTGCCATGCTATGTCAGCCATATAATTCAGTAAATTTCTATCTTATTCAGAATAAGAAAATAACATAGGAATGGAAATAGAATAAATAATACAAAATTCTGCTACATACAAGAAGATTTCAAAGTCAATTCATATTTGCTTCTCAACAAAAACATTATTTCGATACTTCAACTCATTTCTGTGCAGAATTTAAAAATCACATTACTTTTTTCCCCTTATTAAACTTAGTGAATCTTTTTCATGTAGCTTTTTGTTAATATTAAAAAATCTTCAGTGAAGTATCTATGAACAAATCATTGAACTCCAGATATAAAGGTATATTTGGATCAGATCATTCCTCAAAACTAAAAAATGCTCAAAAAATGTGACAAGAGTGTTAAAAAGGCACTGAAAAAATTATTTCATTAACAGACATCATACAATAAATTTAAATATATTTTAAAAATGGAAATATCATTCAATATTTTTGTATATGAAAATGTTTAATTTCTTGATGGAGATATAAAAATAGTGTTTATCTTTAGAAATCTAAGCAAAACTCTTCTACTAAGAGGTTACTATTGCAATACAGAATACAAAAACATTCCAAATACATTTAATTTTGTTCCTATGGACACACACTCAAAGGAAATTTATAAAATGAAATTACTTATTAAAATGATAGGATTATGGGAATTTATTCAATTTTTTCCAATGCTTTAATAAATAAAACCCATGCTTAATTTATGAAAATCCCATCATTCATTATGCATTCCAATTTTAACTGCAAGTGTTTGCTCTTTCCTGAATGATCAATGGGAATAGACGCTTTCAACATATTTTCAACTACCTGTTTCTCTGTCTTATACAAGAAGCAATAGTAGGTACAGCTGTCGGTGAAACAATTACTTGTGTACTGGCAGGCTTTGGAACTTGTAGATACTTCAGTGAGCACAGGTATGCTACACTAATTTCATTTGTTATAATAATAATATTGAAATCACTAAATTTAGAAAGGCCTTGGGACAGCCCATGATTAGGTTTAAGTTTTATATGACTTAGGTTGTATAAAATATTTTTTGAGTTTCTTGTATGTGAGAATTAGAGAATTTATGTGTCAACTTCCAAATTCAATTTACAAAACATTACTACAGGCTATATTTGATAAACCAAAATTATATTTTTTACTTTTATAGGAACTGATCTCAATCTTATTTTGGTAATTTTTATGCTAAGAATTACAAAAATTTATCGTGAAATACTTTAAATTCTAAAAAAAGACAAATAGAAACCAAATAAATATACAATTTTGATTTAAAAGCTATTGGTGCAACTTTTATATAAACCAATGCAATATTGTAAAGTAATTAACCTCCAATTAAAAAAAATAAATTTATATTTAAAAAAAGAAATTATTCTGGAGAATATGTGTCACAAAATTAGACTATGTTCAATTTCTTAATATTTTAATAATGTGTTACCACTTCTACATAACCTTGTTGAAATTTCCCTATAATAAATGATGGACAAATCACCATATAAGAATAACATGTCACAAATAACATGTCACAAATCAACAACAGTAGAACATAGTATGTTAATATTATTAGTTATAAGACTGGCATAATCTATTATGAAATAACATCAATTGTCCTTCAAGATGTAATTAGTTCATTTTTAAATAAATCTATCTTAATGAATGGACTTCAAAATAATTATTTTATTCAGATTCATCAGAAATCTATATTGCTCAAATTAGATATGTCAATGCAGATATTTATTGAATTGCAATGATAACATCTGCTTTAGAATATAATACAATTATACTGCACTGAATGATTCTGTGCCTTTAATCAAGTTGGAACAGACCCAGAAGTCTGTGAGTGTGCATTTATGTGTGTGGTATTCTGACTGTTTCAAAGGTGTCTTTGAAAGTTATCTATTAGTAAAGATTCTAGATTAAATTTCCTTATGTCCACAGAAGGATAGTAGCCAAACCATATACTTTTCTGCTCTCCAACATAATGGATTCACCATCAACAAACAACTCAGAAATTTCTTCCATGGAGGTCAGATTTGATACAATCATAGTCACAATTGATTGCTGTGCAATATAATATCATATATGAAACGAATCGCCAGTCTAAGTTCAATGCATGATACTGGATGCTAGGGGCTGGTGCACTGATACGACCCAGAGGGATGGTACGGGGAGGGAGGAGGGAGAGGGGTTCAGGATGGGGAACATGTATATACCTGTGGTGGATTCATGTTGATGTATGGCAAAACAAATACAATATTGTAAAGTAATTAACCTCCAATTAAAATAAATAAATTTATGCTAAAAAATAAAAAAATAAAATGAGGAACAAAAGTCTGGCACACAGATATCATATCTTATGGAGAATTTCTAAAGACAGTGCTGTTAAATAAATCTGATCTTCAGTTTGTGGCAGGAAAATATCAATTACCTATTTACTATGTATTACTTTGACACCCTGCAGAGCTGCCAAGCATGACAATCAATAGATGCCACAACTCACTATATTATTGAATCTATTAATTACATTTCTTTCAGGCATGTTGTTGAGGTCATTTTCTATTATGTTTATGTCTTCTCTATATGAAGTTTCATGTTTAAAATATACTTTAGAATTTAACATTAGAGAAATCTTTCTTTCCATCTCTGGGAATGTTTTTTACCCACTGGAAGTAAGAGTAATTAACTTTTCATTTTTCCATTTTGCTTTGATGGCCAAGAAGCCTACAGACAGATGTTTCACTCTAATTAACAGTCAATTGATTAGCATAAGAAATCTGATAAGGAAAAGACCATTTACATCAAGATGAAAGCAATAGGAAGTCTGCAAGAAAGATAACGACTTTGAGCCAAGTCTGAGAATATAGACTATATTTGGACATTAGACAGGCAGAAAGAATTCAATAGAGCTCTGTTCTGGCTAGAATAGGATAAGTTGCTATGACAAAAAGACATAAACATTTCAAAATCAATGAAAGAGAAGTCATAACTCTATAATGCATGTTCGAGTCAACAGAAGAAGGGTTTTCCTCTATGTCGCTTCTGGGCACCAAGGATCCTTTCATTTTATGGTGTTGGCATCCTGTAAAGCCATCCCTGCTGTCTTCCTTCAGCTAGCAGGAAAAAGTACAAAGTACACGTGAGAGGTGAAATGTGTCAAGCTGGAAAGTGGCTCATATGATTCTACTAAATTTTCATTGGGCAAGATTTATTTCCTCAGCCACCAACAACTGCAAATGAGCTGGAAATGTAATGGAACTGAGTGATAGGAAGCAAACCAGAGTAGATGCTAGTGAACTCTGATACAAATATTAAAATAATAAATTACTTATAAAATACAAATATTATTGGAGATACTAATAAGCATATTTTTCCCTTAGATATGTTTATAATTTCTCTATAAATTTCTTATCAATTATAGCTATTTGTTTTTCCACACATACGAAACTTTATCTATATACTAAAAGGTTTTGAATCTATTGAAAAATCCTATATCTACAGGCCACTATCCTATACTTCAGAACATTTATTAATTGTGATTAAATGCAGATTTAATTGAGAGCACAGAAGAAAGAACAAACATCTGTTTACATAAAAAGTAAAATAATTTGCTTACTTTTACAGTCTATTAGATAATACATACTTTTCCAAAGATTTTTAAAGATTTTATTTATCACTGGATTCTCAACTTCCTCAATTTCAATAATTTTAAATGATCATGAAGTTGTTTAAAACTTTAGTTTTCTAAATTAAAATTTACTGCATCACTGAAAATCTAAAATATCTATGCTATAACAGAACATGATGCATAGATACTCTGGTTAGAAAAAAATTGGTAGACAGTTTCCCAAAACCTCTGTACTATACACCTTCACTGTACAGATGTGTATAGTCTGGCTGTATGCTATTAGCAGCATATCAACGTGCCCTAGTACAATTTTCTAGAGTAGAATTCTTGTGTTTAACATCAACACCACTTTCTATAGACATACTATGTGTCTATAAATGTATTTCTATGTCATATAGTATTATGAGGTTTCATAACTTAGTAGAAATACTCCTGTATAACAGAGAACAAAATTCTGTAAAGTGAGGAATTATTGAAAAATCTACACTCAAATAGACTGCAATTCAGCACTGAAATAGAAAAGATACTATGTTATAATGTAAATTACCTTGCTGCCTTATATTCAGAAGAGAAAAATGTCTCACTTTCTACCACTTGATAAGCAGTTGCTCTAATTCAGAAAATAAGAAACTCTAAATCTGTGCCTTTCCCTACTCTCCATAACCTTTACTATTCAGTCTTACATCAATTCAGTTTAGTCACTCAGTCGTGTCTAACTCTTTGCAACTCCATGGACTGCAGCATGCTGGGCTTCCCTGTCCGTCACCAACTCCCGAAGCTTGCTCAAACTCATGTCCATCGAGCCAGTGATGCCATCCAATCCTCTGTCCTCACCTTCTCCACTCACCTTCAGTCTTTTTCAGCATCAAGGTCTTTTCCAATGAGTTAGTTATTTACATCAGGTTGTCAAATATCAGAACTTCAGCTTCAACATCAATCCTTCCAATGAATATTCAGGGTTGATTTTCTTTAGGATTAACTGGTTTGATCACCTTGTTATCCAAGGGAATCTCAAAGAGTCTTCTCCAACACCACAGTTCAATAGCATCCATTCTCCGGCTTTCTTTACAGTCCAAATCTCACATCCATCAGGACTACTGGAAAAAAACATAGCTTTGATTACAGGGACCTTTTTCGGTAATGTCTCCGCTTCTTAATATGCTGTCTAGGTTGGTCATAGATTTTCTTCCAAGGAGCAAGCATCTTTTAATTTTATAGCTGCAGTCACCAGCTACAGTGACTTTGGAGCCCAAGAAAATAAAGTCTCTCACTATTTCCATTGTTTCCCCAACTATTCACCATGAAGTGATGGGACCAGATGCCATGATCTTAGTTTTCTGAACTTTGAGTTTTAAGCCACCTTTTTCACTCTGCTCTTTCACTTTCATCAAAAGGTTCTTTAGTTTCTTTTCACTTTGCACCACAAGAGTGGTGTCATCTGCATATCTGAGGTTATTGATATTTCTCCTGGCAATCTTGATTCCAACTTGTGCTTCATCCAGTCTGGCATTTCACATGATGTACTCTGCATATAAGTTAGATATGCAGGGTGACAATATACAGCCTTGATGTACTCCTTTTCCTATTTGAAATCAGTCCATTGTTCCATGTCCAGTTTTAACTGTTGCTTCTTGACCTGCACTCACTGTTCTCAGGAGCTAGGTAAGGAGGTCTGGTATTCCCATCTCTTAAAGAATTTTCCCCAGTTTGTTGTGATCCACATAGTTAAAGGCTTTGGCATAGTCAATAAAGCAGAAATAGATGTTTTTCTGGAATTCTTTTGTTTCATTTTCTCTATGATCCAATGGATGTTGGCAATTTGATCTCTTGTTCCTCTGTATTTCCTAAAGTTCGGTAGCTCCTCCCTTCTTCAGGGGATCTTCCCAACCCAGGGATCAAGCCCAGGTCTCCCACCTTGCAGGTGGATCTTTACCAGCTGAGCCACAGGAAAGCCCAAGAATACTGGAGTGGGGAGCCTATTCCTTCTCTACGGGATCTTCCTGACCCCGGAATCAACCTGGGGTCTCTTGCATTGCAGGTGTATTCTTTACCAGCTGAAATACCAAATCCAACTTTATATAGATGTTTATTTTAATAAAATCTTTCATGACATTTTATCCATTAATCTATGAAATTAGAATAATTTCATAGAATTGATTCATAGAATATAATTGAATTAATTCTATGAATTAATTTTATGAATTCATTCATAAAATTGATCTATGAAATCCATTAATCTATGGAAAAAATATTCCTCTTATTTTGAAGATTTTTTCCTCTTATTTTGAAGATTTTTTCCTCTTATTTTGAGGATTAAATTGGCATTATCTTAAGCTCCATAGGCTGACACATTAGAAAGATTAGAACTCAGAATTCCTGAAATGCCAGTCCAAATGGGCCCTGTCCAAAAGTCATCTTTTTAAAATTCATTTTTCCATGTCAGTTCAGTTCTGTTCAGTCCCTCAGTCATGTCTGACTCTTCGTGAGCCCATGGACTACAGCATGCCTGCTTCCCTGTCCATCACTAACTCCTAGAGCTTACACAAACTCACATCCATTGAGTCGGCGATGCCATCCAACCATCTAATCCTCTGTCATCCCCTTCTCCTCCCACCTTCAATCTTTCTTTCCATGTCAGATTATGACAAATCCCATGATAGGTAAATTTCCTATGTGACTATAAACAGAACATATTTGCTTAACAAAAAGAAGAAAGGAAAAAAATTAAGGTAAGAAATTCTCCTCTTACCTGAGCTACAGTAGCAGTTACTTTTAAAGAACTTGTAGTGATGAGCTTTTTAGAGAATGTGAAATAAATCTCAACTTCATTCTCTACTAAAGCAAGACTTCACCTAAGACAAAGTCTTTGACTCAATGACACATTTCTGAATTCCTAAAAAGATATCACTACCAATTAGATTTTTTTCTTGCAAATAAGAATTAGTCATACTGGGGGAAAGAAATAGAAATGCCGATGAGAATAAGCCATCAGTCTAGGATCAACAATGAAGAGGAGAAGAGAAATGGAGTGAACCTGACTATGATATTCAAGTGCAGGCTTTGTGCTTATGAAAAAAGAATGAAGCATTGCTTAACTATGTACTAAAGTCAAAATCAAGTTATGTGCTTTGGTTCACCTCAAATATATACCCCATATGAGAACAGAATACATATAATCTTAAAAATCTTAAGAGCCATAGTACCTGTGAAACTCATGTACAAAATTCATTGTTATCACACAAGTATATAGAATATATGTGAAGCACAGCTGAGCTTTTCTGATATTTCACTAGTTTGTAAATGGATCTACGGTATAATTCATAGATGACTTATAACTATATGAGACTCTAGGCAGCAGTACCAATTGTATATTTTATGTACAATAAGCACACTCTCTCTTCCATCTAAGTTCTTGTGATGCTTTTAAACAAACCTCATTGTTTAGGTGAATGGATGGGCAGATGGCTATTTGAGGCAGGTGAAGATTTCAAAGATTTTGAAGCCAATATAAATAACAAGAGAAAATTATTGCTGAACCATGATAACATATGTAGAAAAGAATGAGGAAACTTTAACTCACTACATACAGATGGAATGATTATCTAACACAGGCAAACATGCCTATTAACACACATGATGCAAGGCAAATATTAGCTATCAGAATCATTATCCTTTTAAGAATCTGGGAGATCTCACAAGTTGTGATGTGATAGAGTGCCAATATTCGCAAAGATATATTGATAGAATCTTCAGAGATAACATCTTTGTCTCTTTGAAGGAGGGATTCTCAATTAAAAATGTTTAGCAATTCTCTTTATAAGAAAATTTGCATACCTTTCACTACAATAAAGGAAACTTGATAGCAGAGAGTTACAAAGGTCAGTGACCTTAAAAAAGTGTTTATTTTCTCATCAAAGATATGCATATTCAGAGTCTTAAATGAGGTATCCTTTTTTGTTTGTTTGTTTTGGGTGGCAGTGATTTTTTTTTTTTTTTTCATTTACCTAGTTAGCTAATATCTCTTGAAAGGAACTAAAACAAAATTCTGAGTTACTATTAGGTGAGTACTGATAACAGGAGAGGGAATGCCTGTCCATCCATTGCTCCATCAACAGCTGTTTCCTTAGAATTATCAGAGCATTGAAATGGAAAAAATTAGTGCTTGCTCAAACTCCCAGAGCATAATTCTTGTCTGTTTCAATCAGTGGCCTACTTAAGAATTTGGAACCAGAAAAGAGACACAAAGTGAGGAATTATACATGAATGAACTTACATCCCAGGTATGTCTGTTGAGCTCCATATTTGAGGCATTGACAGCATTGCAGTCTTTATTCTTAAAACATTGACCTTTTTCTATCTCACAATCTCTCTCTCTCAACCTTTCTCTCTCTTTTTCTTTTTTTGATATGAAAATTAATGTTTTGAATCATTTTTAAATTTAAAAGGAAGTCAACTGATTACAGTTTAACTGCATGGTACAGACAACTTAATCTCTTAAAGTACCTCATCTTGGTGCTCAATTTTTTAATTCTAACTTTAGAAAGTGCTATAAAGAGGTCTAGTTTTCACCCAAAGGATATTAATGAGTAATAGAATTCTACATTTTCCCTATTACTATGTTTGCTAGAGAGAATTGTGATTCATATTAGGAATTGTCAAGATGACTAGGTTATTATGATGTAGTTTTCCCATGAGTCACTATGTTTTGGCAGATTATGATTTCTGATCTGTTATGGACATACCTATTACCAAACTAGCAGTCCTTTGTGCATGGGCATGTTTTTAACCTTTGTAAATGTTAGAAACAAGTCATTTGGAGAGTTCTGAGCAGGTAGAGAAACTTGTATAATTATGAACCCCTTTAAAGCAAGAGGTGAGTTATATAGTCCTCAGGACATGGCATAGTGGGCAGCAGGAACAAATAGGCACTCAAGACAGAGTTTATTTAAGATAAACAAGTATAATCATTTTATTCTGAAAACTAAATGAAGCCCTCATCACTCATTGGGCTTTTTTATTTCAGGGCCTTGAGTAAAAGTATATAAAAATATATAGCACAAAGATGTTGTGTCAGTTTTTTCTTTGTAAATGACTCAGATGGACCTTGACTAAGTCGGAGAGAAAAATTTGTTGATGGAGAAAAGGAGCCTGACTTGGCATGGATAATATTCCAAGCCATGACTATTGAAACTGTAAATGTGAATGGCTTCCTATTCTAGATTGCATTCTTCATAGCAAATATAACATCCTTCATAATCACATTGTTCACATAACTGCTAATTAGTCTTTCCCTCAGCATATTTCATTTCAGATTCCCCATAAACTTTTAAAATTTATTTATGTTTTTGTTTTTTATTGTGGTAAAATTTATGTATATTGATATGCATAGATATTAAGTGTACAATTTAATGAGTTTTGATAACTGTATTGATCTATGGGCCCATGATCCTATCATTCCAGAAAATTATTTAATGATTCCTTCCAATCAATCATCACATCTGTAGACAATTATTACTCATTTCTTTCACATAGATTTTAATAACTTGTTCTTTAATTGTGTATAAATGAGTCACATGAAATATACTCTTTCTTCTACTGAACATAATGTTTCTGAGATTCACCCATGTTGTTAAATGCATCTCTAACTCATTCTTTTAAATTGGTGAATAGTACTTATACTGTGATTCATCTATTCTGTTGATGGGCATTTGGATTATTTCAAGTTTAGGTGATTATGAATAAATATACTACTTTTGTACAAGTTTTTCAGTAGTCATGTGATTTCATTTGCCCAAGGGGTAGAATTGTTGGACTGCAGGGGTAAATGGTTTTTAATTTCATAAGGAACAAACAATTTTCTGAAGTATTATACAAATTTACACTCTGATCAGCGACATATGAAAGTTTCAGTTGCTTTTTACTCAAGTGAAAGTGTTAGTCGCTGAGTGCTGTTGGACTCTTTGCAACCCCATGAACTGTAGCCCATCAGGCTCCTCTGTCCATGGAATTCTCCAGGTAAGAATACTGGAGTGGGTAGCCATTCCCTTCTCCAGGGGATCTTCCTGACCCAGAGACTGAGCCCAGGTCTTACATATTGCAAGCAAATTCTTTACCATCTGAGCCACCATAATGCTGTAGATGTGAAGCTTCACTCCAGTTCAGTTCAGTTACTCAGTCATGTCTGACTCTTTCCAGCTTCATGGACTGCAGCACGCCAGGCTTCCCTGTCCATCACCAACTCCTGGAGTTTGCTCTATTTCATGTTCATCAAGTCAGTGATGCCATCCAACCATCTCATCCTCTGTTTTCCCCTTCTCCTTCTGCCTTCAATCTTTCCCAGGATCAAGCTCTTTCCCAATGACTCAGTTCTGCACATCAGGTGGCCAAAGTATCGGAGTTTCAACTTCAGCATCAGTCCTTCTGATGAATATTCAGTGTAATTTCCTTTAGAATTCCTAAATGAAGCTTGCATAGTTATAAATTAATGTTACCTCAATAAAAATATTTTTAAAAAAGAAAATAATTAGGGGCATCTCTTACTTGCATTAAATTTAATTAATTGATTTAATTAATTATAGAACAGCATTATATTGAGTTGATCAGAAAGTTTATTTGATTTTTTCTGTAACATCTCATGGAACAACCCAAATGAACTCTTTCACCAATCCAATATTTTTACTTCTATGTAAACTACAGCAGGCTTCCCTGGTAGTTCAGCTGGTAAAGAGTCCACCTGCAATGCAGGAGACCCTGGTTCAATGCCTGGAGAAGGGATAGTCTACTCATTCCAGTATTCTTGGGCTTCTCCAGTGGCTAAGACAGTAAAGAATCCATCTGCAATGTGGGATACCTAGATTCCATCCCTGGGCTGAGAAGATCCCCCTGGGGTAGGGCATGGCAACCACTCCAGTGTTCTCACCTGGAGAATGCCCATGAACAAAGGGGCCTGGAGGGCTACAGTCTATGGTATTGCAACTGAGCAACTAAGCACAGCACAGCACAGACTATGGCATCTTTATCACCAAAAGCTTAGTTATACTAGTCACCATAAAATTGACTTCCTTTACTTAATTCACCTACTCAGTTCCTGCCCTGCCCCTCAGGTAAATATTACTCTGTTCTGTGTCTATGTGTTGGTTCTTGTTTGATTTGTTCATTTATTTTTTGTTTGTTTATATTCTTATATTTTAAATATTAATTAATCATATTATTTGTCTTTCTGTCTCTGACTTATCAAAATGAAAACACAACCTACTGAATGAAAGAAAATATTTTCAAGTCATATATCCAATAAAGGGCTAACAGTCAAAGTATATAAGGAACTCACACAATGCAACAAGAGAAAAACAAACAGCTCAATTATAAAGACAAAGGAGCTGAATAGACATATTTTCCAAAAAGAAATACAGATGGCCTGCTGGTACATGAAAAGATAGTCAGCATCACTAGCTATGAAGGAAATACAATTCAAATCCACAATAAGATAATACCTCATGGTTATTATTCAAAAACTGAAGAAATAACAAATGTTGGTGAAGTGGAGAATAAGGAACCCTCATAGGCTGTTGGTAAAAACACAAATTGGTATAACCACTGTGGAAAACAGTATAATGATTCCTCAAAAAATTAGGAATAGAAATAACAAATAGCTATGCCACTACTGAGTATTTATCCATACAATATGAAAACACTTATTCAAAAACAATATTCATTTTTACGTTCTGCTGCTGCTGCTGCTGCTAAGTCGCTTCAGTCGTGTCTGACTCTGTGCCACCCCATAGATGGCAGCCCATCAGGCTCCCCCATCCCTGGGATTCTCCAGGCAAGAACACTGGAGTGGGTTGCCATTTCCTTCTTCAGTGCATGAAAGTGAAAAGTGAAAGTGAAGCCGCTCAGTCCTATCCAACTCTTAGCGACCCCATGGACTGCAGCCTACCAGGCTTTTTATGTTCATCACAGCATTATTTACAATAGCGAAGCCATGGAAATTACCAGATGGATGAATAAAGATGCAGTCTCGCCACTCATGACAATGTAGATGGACCTTGAGCATTCTGTACTTTAGTCTTTAATGTGTTGGAAAATATATTCACCTGCTATCTGTGAAGAGAGTATCTTCTAACAAAGGTGCAAAATTGTGTCAAAGTGCCAAATTTGATCTCTAGACTACTATTTTCTTTAGCCAAAATTAATTTTAAAATTTTAATTATGACCTAATATTTTCAAATTTTGAAATGACTCATAAAATTCCAAGTGTCTGGCTTTCCCAGAACATTTTAAGATTCAGCATTTCTAACCCTATATGTCTACATAGCAATCATTTGTTAAAGCAGACTAGCAGCAAATTGTTTCAGAGAGAGAAGCACTTTTCATTTTGCCAGAAGCCTGATGTCACTCTTCATCATCTCAAACTTTTTTTTTTCCATAAAGTAAAGTTAGCAAAAATGAAATATTTCATGTATCCATGATCATACCTAATGTGAGAAAATAAAATATAAAGCTTAAAAATTTATGAAGTTTTCAAAAAATGTAAAAAAGCATATATCTTGGTGAAAATTAAAAATATTTAAACAATATGTTTTTAATAAGCACAAAGAGTATAATGTGAGTTTGTCTTAACTTACAACCAAATTGCTTGACTCACTTTAACTGTTCCACTTCTTGGGAATTTATATTTTAAAGTAACAGAAACTATTAACACATGTCTTGGTGCCTGTTCTATCAAGTGTCAACTCACATTTTTGAGAAGTGTACAAAAGTTTGAGTACATAAATCTCCAGTCTGTCATATCACAGAAATACTGCAACATCACAGACTGGGCCTGCAGAAGAATTGGCTGCTCTTTTGGAATATTATTCCAATCCGTCTAGAGATATCAGGAATAAAGTATATTTGGGAATTAACTGGATAGGATCTATGCAGTGCTCAACAGCCTCCAAGTTTTATCTAAAGTTGTAAATAGCAAGGGTTGCTGGTTCCCAGAAGTCAAGTGGGATTGGGGCAGTCTGACTTGAAGAATTTCCACAGACAGTATCACGTTGTTTGATTGCTTCTTCTTGAGACTGGAGCCTTGTTCTTGGAATTGGTGCCTGCTTCCTATATTTCATCTGGTTGATTATACTGTGATTTGGACTCCATGTTTAGGGTTTTTAACATCTATATAATTTCTTTTGCTAATTGAACCCCTTAAGGCTCATTGAAAAGAATATATGTATATACATACATATATATATATGGGGCAGATGGCTCCCAAAGATAGAACAGTCAAAAAGGAAGAAAATTCTAGTTCTTCTGTTAGTGGTTTTTATTTATTTCTGAGCACCACCTAAAACCCAACAATGTCCTTTTCCTTCTCTTGTTGCATTTCTGCCTGAATTTTCATTTCCCTCTCACATCTCTTCTCCATTCTGACAAACTGGTTAAGGAAATCACCAGATTCAAGGACTCATGTTTAATTTCTATTCTGACTATTAATCTCTGGGAGCGTGTTTTTTGTTATTTATAAAAATAATTTATGAACCAGTACTCCAACATTAAGGAATATGCTATTACTGGATTTCTTGCACTGATTATACAAATATTTATTGAGGGTGCAAAGCACTGTAAAAAGTGCAGCAGATAGATTCCTGTAGAAGGTCTAGCTCTAGTAGGTTTTACAACCAAACAGAAAAGAAATTTCATTAAACTTGCAATTGTACAATGATTAATCCTGACCTTTACAATTTTCTCCCTTCTTCCTGGAGCATTTTGCCCTCAGCTATTCCCACAGCAGGCTAAATCTTATCCTCCCAATCATTAATATTGGGCATGAAGATCTTAAATAGCCCAAGACAAACTGCATTAGAGATGCAGGGAGAGCTTTGGTTTTCATCTCAAAAATAGTTTGCTCTTTGCAGAAGACCAGTCATGATCTTCATACATTCAAAATAAAACTTATTTTTCCTAATTATAAAAGTAATGAGTCTTGAGTATAGCAAATTTGATATAGCTGGAAATTATAATAGAATATATAAAAGTTCTATATACTTGCCTCTCCATGACAACTCTTCTTGATATATTGACACATGTTCATTCTTCTATTCTCCTAATCTGAAATCATATTGTATATTCAACTCTGAAACTTCTCAATATTGGGAAATTAAGTACTTTCCAACTCCCCTGTACTGCTATGCTATCAATATTAGACATCTTTGTGTATTAGTCTGATACTTTCTGCTGATGGTGGGCAGTGGCAGTGAACTTCAGCTCCCACTCAGCCACTCAGGAGGATAAATGTTTATAAACATTTTGTTTTTTACTTTCAGAACAGCATTCAATAAATTAGATAAGATATTCCACAATTCTTGATTTTGCCCAACTGTAGGTAAATGTGAGTGTTCTGAGCAGATGGAAGCTCAAGTAATTCAGCTATGATATTACATAGGTTCAGTTCAATTCAGTTCAGTTCTGTCACTCAGTCATGTCCAACTCTTTGTGACCCCATGAACCACAGCACTCCAGGCCTCCCTCTCCATCACCAACTCCCAGAGTCCACCCAAACTCATGTCCATTGAATCGATGATGCCATCTAACCATCTCATCCTCTGTTATACCCTTCCCCTCCTGCCTTCAATCTTTCCCAGGATCAGGGTCTGTTCAAATGAGTCAGCTCTTCTTTTCCAATTTGGATTCCTTTTATTTCTTTTTCTGCTCTGATTGCTGTGGCCAAAACTTCCAGAACTATGTTGAATAGTAGTGGTGAAAGTGGACACCCTTGTCTTGTTCCTGACTTTAGGGGAAATGCTTTCAATTTTTCACCATTGAGGATAATGTTTGCTGTGGGTTTGTCATATATAGCTTTTATTATGTTGAGGTATGTTCCTTCTATTCCTGCTTTCTGGAGAGTTTTTATCATAAATGGATGTTGAATTTTGTCAAAGGCCTTCTCTGCATCTATTGAGATAATCATATGGTTTTTATTTTTCAATTTGTTAATGTGGTGAATTACATTGATTAATTTGCAGATATTGAAGAATCCTTGCATCCCTGGGATAAAGCCCACTTGGTCATGGTGTATGATCTTTTTAATGTGTTGTTGGATTCTGATTGCTAGAATTTTGTTGAGGATTTTTGCATCTATGTTCATCAGTGATATTGGCCTGCAGTTTTCTTTTTTTGTGACATCTTTGTCAGGTTTTGGTATTAGGGTGATGGTGGCCTCATAGAATGAGTTTGGAAGTTTACCTTCCTCTGCAATTTTCTGGAGGAGTTTGACTGTTTGCAGATGACATGATCCTCTACATGGAAAACCCTAAAGACTCCACCAGAAAATTACTAGAGCTCATCAATGAATATAGTAAAGTTCTAGGATATAAAATCAACACACAGAAATCCCTTGCATTCCTATACACTAATAATGAGAAAGTAGAAAAAGAAATTAAGGAAACAATTCCATTCACCATTGCAACGAAAAGAATAAAATACTTAGGAATATATCTACCCAAAGAAACTAAAGACCTATATATAGAAAACTATAAAACACTGATGAAAGAAATCAAAGAGGACACTAATAGATGGAGAAATACACCATGCTCATGGATCGGAAGAATCAATATAGTGAAAATGAGTATACTACCCAAAGCAATTTACAAATTCAATGCAATCCCTATCAAGCTACCAGCCATATTTTTCACAGAACTAGAACAAATAATTTCAAGATTTGTATGGAAATACAAAAAACCTCGAATTGCCAAAGCAATCTTGAGAAAGAAGAATGGAACTGGAGGAATCAACTTGTCTGACTTCAGGCTCTACTACAAAGCCACAGTCATCAAAACAGTATGGTACTGGCACAAAGACAGAAATATAGATCAATGGAACAAAATAGAAAGCCCAGAGATAAATCCACACACCTATGGACACCTTATCTTTGACAAAGGAGGCAAGAATGTACAATGGAGTAAAGACAATCTCTTTAACAAGTGGTGCTGGGAAAACTGGTCAACCACTTGTAAAAGAATGAAACTAGATCACTTTCTAACACCGCACACAAAAATAAACTCAAAATGGATTAAAGATCTAAATGTAAGACCAGAAACTATAAAACTCCTAGAGGAGAACATAGGCAAAACACTCTCCGACATAAATCACAGCAGGATCCTCTATGATCCACCTCCCAGAATTCTGGAAATAAAAGCAAAAATAAACAAATGGGATCTAATTAAAATCAAAAGCTTCTGCACAACAAAGGAAAATATAAGCAAGGTGAAAAGACAGCCTTCTGAATGGGAGAAAATAATAGCAAATGAAGCAACTGACAAACAACTAATCTCAAAAATATACAAGCAACTTATGCAGCTCAATTCCAGAAAAATAAACGACCCAATCAAAAAATGGGCCCAAGAACTAAATAGACATTTCTCCAAAGAAGACATACGGATGGCTAACAAACACATGAAAAGATGCTCAACATCACTCTTTATTAGAGAAATGCAAATCAAAACCACAATGAGGTACCACTTCACACCAGTCAGAATGGCTGCGATCCAAAAATCTGCAAGCAATAAATGCTGGAGAGGGTGTGGAGAAAAGGGAACCCTCCTACACTGTTGGTGGGAATGCAAACTAGTACAGCCACTATGGAGAACAGTGTGGAGATTCCTTAAAAAATTGCAAATAGAACTACCTTATGACCCAGCAATCCCACTGCTGGGCATACACACCAAGGAAACCAGAATTGAAAGAGACACATGTACCCCAATGTTCATCGCAGCACTGTTTATAATAGCCAGGACATGGAAGCAACCTAGATGTCCATCAGCAGATGAATGGATAAGAAAGCTGTGGTACATATACACAATGGAGTATTACTCAGCCATTAAAAAGAATTCATTTGATTCAGTTCTGATGAGATGGATGAAACTGGAGCCGATTATACAGAGTGAAGTAAGCCAGAAAGAAAAACACCAATACAGTATACTAACACATATATATGGAATTTAGAAAGATGGCAATGACGACCCTGTATGCAAGACAGAAAAAAAGACACAGCTGTGTATAATGGACTTTTGGACTCAGAGGGAGAGGGAGAGGGTGGGATGACTTGGGAGAATGGCATTCTATCATGTATACTATCATGTAAGAATTGAATCGCTAGTCTATGTCTGATGCAGGATAAAGCATGCTTGGGGCTGGTGCATGGGGATGACCCAGAGAGATGTTATGGGGAGGGAGGTGGGAGGGGGGTTCATGTTTGGGAACACATGTAAGAATTAAAGATTTTAAAATTAAAAATATATATATAAATAAAAAACAAACAAACAAACAAACAAACAAATGAGTCAACTCTTCGCATCAGGTGGCCAAAGTACTGGAGTTTCAGCTTCAACATCAGTCCTTCCAATGAACACCCAGGACTGGTCTCCTTTAGTATGGGCTGGTTGGATCTCCTTGCAGTCCAAGGGACTCTCAAGAGTCTTCTCCAACACCACAGTCCAAAAGCATCAATTTTTCTGCACTCAGCTTTCTTTGTAGTCCAACTCTCACATCCATACATGACCAATGGAAAAACCATAGCCTTGACTAGATGGACCTTAGTTGACAAAGTAATGTCTCTGCTTTTTAATATGCTGTCTGAAGTGAAGTGAGGTGAAGTCGCTCAGTCATGTCTGACTCTTTGCGACCCCATGCTGTCTAGGTTGGTCATAACTTTCCTTCCAAGGAGTAAGTGTCTTTTAATTTCATGGCTGAAATCATCATCTGCAGTGATTTTGGAGCCCAAAAAAATAAAGTCAGCTGCTGTTTCCCCATCTATTTGCCATGAAGTGATGGGACCAGATGCCATGATCTTAGTTTTCTGAATGTTGAGCCTTAAGCCAGCTTTTTCACTGTCATGTTTCACCTTCATCAAGAGCCTCTTTTGTTCTCCACTTTTGGCCATTAGGATGGTGTCATCTGCATATCTGAGGTTATTGATATTTCTCCCAGCACTCTCGATTCCAGCTTGTGCTTCATCCAGCCCAGTGTTTCTAATGATGTACTCTGCATATCAGGTAAATAAGCAGGGTGACAATATATAGCCTTGACATACTCCTTTGCCTATTTGGAGCCAGTCCATTGTCCCATGTCCAGTTCTAATTGTTGCTTCCTGACCTGCATACAGGTTTCTCAAGAAGCAGGTCAGGTGGTCTGGTATTCCCATCTCTTTCAGAATTTTCCACAGTTTATTGTGATCCACACAGTCCAAGGCTTTGGCATAGTCAATAAAGCAGAAATAGATGTAGTTTTGGAACTCTCTGGCTTTTTCAATGATCCAGTAGATGTTGGCAATTTGATCTCTGGTTCCTCTGCCTTTTCTAAAACCAGCTTGAACATCTGGAATTTCACGGTTCACGTATTCCACAGGTTAGGAGACATTAAATGCATTTTCAGTTCACAGTATTTTCAACTTAGAGTGAGATTATCAGGATATAACCTCACTGTAAGTCAAGGGAGATTGGTATGTATACATTCCTTTAAATTTTATGAATTATTTTTAAAAAATATTTGGCTGCATCTGGTCTTAGTTGGGGCACATGGAATCTTTCACTGTGTTGCATAAACTCTCTAGTCGTGGTGTGAGGGCTCAGTAGCTGTGGCTTGTGAGCTTAATTGTTCTACAGCATGTGTGACCTTAATTCCCCGATCATGGGCCAAACCTTTGTCTCCTGCATTGTAAGGTGGATTCTTAACTACTGGACCACCAGGGAAGTCCCTTTTATATGAAATCTTGTTTCTATCAGCAGTAAATACAAGCTCTAGTTTTATTGTGCTTTTACCAATATTGATTATATATTTTTACAAACTTCTCTAACTTCTAAGGTTAAAATGGTATCACTAACTTTTATTTCCTTGAAATTATATTTTAGTTTATATCTATATATCATCTGATATATATCATATTATGATGTCATAGCTATGATATATATTGCATTAATCTCTCAGTCGTGTCTGATACTTTGCAACCCCATGAACACACCAGGCTCCTCCATCCAGGGATTTTCCAGGCAAGAATACTGGAGTGGGTTTCCCTTCTCTTCTCCAGGGGATCTTCTCAATCCAGGGATTGAACCCAGGTCTCCTGCATTATAGGCAGTCTCATTACCATTTGAGCCACTAGGGAAGCCATATAATATATATACACAATAATAATGTAGACTAAATATTTAAGTATTTATTTAAGTAAATATTAAGTATTTATTTAAGAAAATATTTAAAAACTTAACTTCACAACCAAATTTCCATGCTCAAGTTATTTTTATAATGAAATCATATTATAACCAAATGAATACAATCACAGGCTTTGAATTTGTCACTCCTGCAAATCACCTTATTTTTTAAAAAATTATTTTTTCTTTTAAATGATTTTTCACTTAATTAAATATTAAGACTGTTAGAGATGTAATAGCTCAGTGTTAATGACCCCACAATTCAATTCCAGGAAGAAAACAAATGGACACTGAAATCTGGCAAAGAATAAGGTTGAAGAGATACTTATTTTAAAAAGAAAGAGGGGGATAAAATGCTCCTAATTATATACAAATGTCTCAGCAGTGAGCAATCATGGAAAGGAAATGTTGGAAAAGTACTTGACATTTAAATGTCAATTTAATCAAATTATGCAATTTTTAAACTGCCGTTGAGTGCAATGGGCTCTTTAAATTGTTTAAACCTTGCCTCTTCCTAAAATGGTCCAGGAGCATTTAGTTGCTTAAGCTGTGTTTTGAAACTATGTAAAGAATGACTGACTAAACTACCTCCTTCCACTTTAAAAATAAACATGTAAATTTAAATTCTGCATTTCTCAAGAATAAAATATATCAACATATCTAATGAACAATAATGATTGGTTAATGTTTATGGTAAATTAATAAGATGATGTTCCAAAGAATAGATTAGAGAGTTAGGGTGTGTAAATTCTAAGAAGGAAAGTTATTCACACAATGAGAAAGAAAGGATATAAGATTCTTACTCCCTACTAACTTTATTAACATTGTCTTTGATAGGAATTAACTTTAACCCCAAGTTCCTTATCCTCCCTAATCTATACCATTCACTGGATAGAGAATT
The DNA here is from genome assembly GCF_023091745.1 of Budorcas taxicolor. Classification (NCBI taxonomy): domain Eukaryota; kingdom Metazoa; phylum Chordata; class Mammalia; order Artiodactyla; family Bovidae; genus Budorcas; species Budorcas taxicolor. Next base: position 1,887,797 of record NC_068924.1, on the reverse strand, counting down.
AATAATTATCTTAGATTTCCCAAAATATCAGTTTATAGGGAAACTGTGATGAATGGGTAGAAAATGATTAGGAAATATCTCAAGGAAATGTTAACTCAGTTTGGCCCCGAAGTTCAATAAAATCTGAGCTCTGGATTGAGCACTAATGATACCGAAGTAGCTTTTTCTCTCTAGCTTGACTGTCAAATATTAATTCCTGTTGTTGGGGAAAAGTAAAAGTCTGTGTTTCATCACACATTATTGTCACAAAAAACTTCCGGTAGCTCAGATGGTAAAGAATCTTTCTGCAAGGCTAAAGACCCAGGTTCAGTCTCTGGGTTGGGACTATCCCCTGTAGAAAGGAATGGCAACCCACTTCAGGTTTCTTCCCTAGAGAATTCCATGGACTGAGGAGCCTGGCCTTCTACAGTTCATGGGGTCACAAAAGGTCAGACACGACTGAGCGACTAACACTTATTGCCACAAAAGTTATAAAGAAGATGTCTGCCAGTGCAAGTAAGAGCACCAAATTTAGAAATCAAATGCCAATTTGACTATAATCTCTACTATTTAACTCTGATTTTGGACAAATCTTTTCTCTCTGAGCTTTAGTTTTATAAAATATAGATAATTGCTACTTTATCAGATTTGTAACAGGATTAAATATAATATATGTACAATAATTGTAAAATACCTAAACAATGTAAGTCCTTAGTAAATATTAGCTATTTCTAACAGTTTTCTTAATACCAAGCAATGGAAACTAATTCTAGCTCACTTAACACAAAAACTACTTCATTAGAAATTTACTAACTAGAACTAGAACTACTAACTAGAATTTTCAGGCCAACTGGTTAGCTAGATCCAGAAATATGACGTGAACATTGCACAAACTAACCACAAAATGGTCCAGTGAGGACATGTGTGTGCTGTACACAGAATATAGCCTTTTGCACCAGAAACTCCTCAGGACTAAAACCTGACTGCCACCACAGAAAGCACCCTGTGATTGCTAATTCTACACAGCATTAATACCTACTTGGATTGGCAAAATTCAGATCATGAGCTGTACCAGTTAGAATCTAATCATGACTTAGAAGCCAAGTAATTATTTGCTAGTAGGGGCTGGGGAAATGATTTATTATAAACAATCATTAATACAATCAAATTAAGTACTAAAAGGCATACAACAGTGTCCAGAATTAGCAAGTGCAAAAGAATAGCTACAGTCCTAGAGTGAGGAAGAGTGAACAATAGGAATTAAAGATGGAGGAAGGTTCCCTGCCAAGGGAAGAAATTCAGACTTCTGTGAAGAGAGTATAGCTACCATAGGAAACTGCAGCCTGCAGGTAGCAAAGAAACCTTCCACAAATTGCAGGCTAATCCTGGTTTCTAGAAATGATCCAGAACAAATCTGTTGAGTGAAGGGTTTGAGTGGGCAGAGTTCATATCTTCAGATGCATTTGAAGCTGCTATTGTGGAGAATGTATGGGTTTGTAGAACAGCTCTGTGTTGCTAGTGTGTTCTAGTGTGTTGAAGAAGCTTGGAAGTCTCTAGTGGGGAGAGTGTGACCTGGAATGTTGTTGGAGCTCCTCAGAGGGAGCTACTGGATGCCTCCTTGGAAAATACTAATGGAGGGCCAAACTCTAAAGAAAATATCTACCTTCTACTATCACTTTGTGCCCTCTGTGAAAGCCTCACATTCCACCAGCTGGCAAAGGGGAATATTCACAGGATCTAGCACCAGTGGTACAAAGCAGGATCAAGAGCCAGTATCACATGAAAACATAGATTTGGAACAGAGGGAAATAAGTCACACAAGTTCACAGGTTAGTTTCCAGGGAGGCTGGGAAAACAATGTCTGGTATTTTCAGGCTTTAAGATTCATGAGGTGGTGAATTTCCTATACACAGGCAAGCATTTCCAATATCAGGCAGTTGAAATTACTGACTAAGATCTATTGCACTATCATTAATTGCACAATTTACACATTGCTTTCACATTTATTATCTCACTTGATGTAGTTAAATGTCCATATTATAACATAAAACATCCTCTTTATATCTTATGTTTCATATCATCTTTCTTGTGTGCAGATTGTGGCTAAATGTAAATTCAGTGTATAGGCAAACCGATTTTTTTAGATACATCATATATCTTTAAGGCATAATAGTTGAAAGAGTTAATACAGCTTAATAAATGTATATCTCATTGTAATAAAGTTACCAAACTCCAAGAAAATAATTATAACCAGTGATATCTTTAATATCACACTATTGGATGAAATAACCCTTCATATAAGATACTGCGTTAATAGTATTAATATACCAACACATGTAGCTAGAAGTGATAAGGGTGTATATATGATACACATATGAAACAGACACTTATTTACAATTAGACATTGATGGACTCCTAAATAAATATGGAATGGATGTATTCTTTGCATCTGTAAGTAGTTTTTTTTTTTTTTTTTTTTTCCTCTCATTCCTTGGTTTCTCTTTGGTTTCCAATGATTTCTATTCTTATCTTGTTTTAATGTCCCCATTCTGCCCAGGCAGTCTTGGGAATTAATGACCCCTTATCTTTTCTGAATCACTTTTTTTCCATTATTATTCTAGGATTATTCTATGATGACACATTGTACTGACTTTCTTTTCATTCTCATACCTTTCCTACTATGGCTAGCCTCAATCTGTAAGTTTTTTCTAAAATTTTCAGCTCCTCTAAATTCAGAGGGAATTTATGTTTAATATGATCAAATATTCTATCACCAGCTTTAGATGTATGTGCTGAACTGCCTAATTGGCATTTCTCTTTGAACTTCTTCTAGGTATCTCAAACTCAGTATGTACAAAACTGGACTCACTTAACCTTCCACAGCTTATTCTGCCTCAGTGAAGGGTGAATACCCCAGCTATCTTTCAACCAGTTGCTTTCACAGGAAACTGAGACATGAATTTGCCTAATACTCACATATTATTAATTACAAAAGTTGATTACTTCTACTTTCTAAGTATAGCTTGAGTCCTTGTATTTCTCTCCATCTTCACAGCCTCTGAATTCTAAACTGTCATCAGTCTGGACTACTACAATGGGAGATATCAAGTTTCCTAGGATCTATGATTTGTTGTTCAGTTGCTAAGTTGTTTTTCTCTACAACCCCATGAACTGCAACATGCTATGTTTCCTTGTCCTTCACTATCTCCCTGAGTTTGCTCAAACTCAAGTCCGTTGAGTCAGAGATGGTATCCAACCATCTGATCCTCTGTTGCCCCCTTCCCTTCTTGCCCTGGGTATTTTCAATGAGTTGGCTCTTCACATCAATATTGGCAGTTCAGCATCAGTCTTTCCAATGAATATTCTTGGCTGATCTCCTTTACGATGGACTGGTTTGATCTCCTTGTTGTCCAAGGGACTTTCAAGAGTCTTTTCCAGCACCACACTTCAAAAGCATCAATTCTTCAGTGTTCAACTTTCTTTATGGTCCAACTCTCACGTCCATATATGACTACTGGAAAAACCATAGCTTTGACTACTATATGGCTATTTGTCAGCAAAGATACATGATTAACCTTGTTTAATTTTTCCACAAAGCAGCTAGTATTCTAAAAACACAAATCAGAGTGCTTTTCTTTTCTACTTCCCAATAAGAGAGTGGTTTCCCATTGTATTTAGGATAAAGTGCAAAATCCACACTGTCCTTACACATCTTCTCAAAGAACTGGCTTTGTATTTCTTCTTCAGATTTAACACTTGCAAAAACAAGAATCTGCTTAAAGACTCAATAAAGTAGAATATGACTTACATGTCCGTTCACCTACAGACATGAATAAATGTCTGTAGTGAATAGATTTTAAAAACCAACTCATTTTCTTACTCAGCAGAAGAAAAAGGAGAACAGTTTATACAAAATGAAACACTGATTAAATATTTGAGTAATTAAAATGTGCTCAGACCCAGAATGAAAATCTACAGGCATATTTGGCAGACACTCTGAGCTCAATACTTTCGTAAAATATAGTTTAACACCATGACAAAGGACAGTGTATACTTTCTTTGCTCACAGATCTCCCTGCTCTACCAGTAACAAATAATACACTCTATAAAATTTAAATATCTATTAATTCATAGTTAGGATCTTTCCATTGAGTTACTTCTTTTATTTGAACGGACTTCTGACTTGTGCTGTTTGTCTAAGCTAAGGATGTCTGCTTTACTTTGTCAGTTTCTAGAGGTCATGGGAAAGTGACTGTATAATAAGAATACACTTTCTTACTCCATGGAGATAGTTCAATCAGGGTGGTCTCTAAAAGTTCTTCCAGTCACCAAGTTCCGTAATCTAGGAAAAATATTTTCTCTTTGACACTGGAAATATACCCACTTATATACTTATACATACTTTTTAATATCGACAATAAACAGTTCAAATTTAAGAGCACCAGGTTAACATAAACAATGTGAAATTCATAACACTTAGTTTGGCAATATATTGTTAAACCTAAATGAAGAGAAATAGATTATTTCTGTCTAGAAATAGAAAAAGACTAGAAAATAGAAATAGCAAATAGAAAAAGACTATTTCTGTCTAGAAATAGTCCCAAAATCTTTTGTTTCTAGTAAATATGCTGCCCACAAATAAAAATTGTCCCAACTCACTCTACAATAAATAATGTTTCAATTGTTGGCCAACATTTAAAAATGAGACTACTCAGAAATATTCATATTTAAATACTTGTTGAAAATTCTAAATTCCCCACCACATTGAGCCATTAATCCCCCTTATAACAATTACATAAAGATGAGAACGACTAGCCCCCTTAAATGGGCAAGTTCTCTCAGGCTCATTACTGATTTCATCACCCTTCCCCTGCCCTGTTTCATCCAAGCACATGTCCCACGTAGCAACTATGGGGATCAAATTTTGTAGTCATCATTTAGAGGACATTAATATTAGGTGAATAATCAGGAAGACTTTATATACATATATATATATATGAGAGGAGCAAAACTGAAAAAAAATCATTATTCACTTCTTTTAAAAAATGTTGCTTATGTTAGAAGACTATTATATTTGAAAAGCTTAGGATTTTTCAGAAAACTATGGATCTTAGTATTAGTATATCATTTCTGAAATCTATTATTTTCTTTCACAGTGTTCCAAATAATCAAGTTATTTAGAAAAATTTTAGATTCTCCCTGTGTAATATATTGTATAAAAACTGTGTCTGTCAGTCTTTTCAACACTTGACATAAATTTACTTATACATGATTAAAACTTTTATTGCAAAACTTATTTTTCTTCAGATAAAATGAATAAATGTTTCTTTGTTTAATTGGCCAAGAAACATGTACATAAATTGACTTTTTTTTCAAAAATCTATGTTCTAAATCTATGTTTTTTGTCATAAATAATTTTAATTATTGTAAGAAAAGTTATTAGAAAAAATGTTTTAGTGTAAAAGCAAGAAGATATAAACTTTAAATTTTAATTCTATATGCGAGACAGCAAAAGAGACACAGATGTAAAGAACAGAATTTTGGACTCTGTAGGAGGAGGCAAGGGTGGGATAATTTGAGAGAATAGCATTGAAACAGGTATATTGCCATATGTGAAATAGATCACCAGTCCAGGTTCGATGCATGAGACAGGGTGCTCAGGGCCAGAGCACTGGGATAACCCTGAAGGATGGGATGGGGAGGGAGGTGGGAGGAAAGTTCAGAATGGGAAACACACATACACCCAGGGCTGATTCATGTGAATGTATGGCAAAAACCATACATTGTAAAGTAATAGCCTCCAATTAAAAAAAAAAAAAAAAAAGCTTCAACATCATTCCATCCAATGAACACCCAGGACTGATCTCCTCTAGGATGGACTGGTTAGATCTCCTTGCAGTCCAAGGAACTCTCAAGAGTCTTCTCCAACACCACAGTTCAAAAGCATCAATTCTTTGGCACTCAGCTTTCTTTATAGTCCAACTCTCACATCCATACATGACTACTGGAAAAACCACAGCCTTGACTAGACAGAGCAAAGCAATTTATGGCTTTACAGTAAGAATGTCTTTAACTATGAAAACTCTGGAAGTGATACTAAGATGTCACAAAAGTTAAAAATATAACTTTGACAAAGTAACTGGAGTGTCTTATTATTTCCATTTTGTGTTTTCTTTCTTAGTGCACAGTTCAGATGTTTGAAAGTTGTTCTTGAAGTTTGAGCATAGGCAAAACAATGTACCATGACACACAAGTAAACCAATCATTTTATGACCATTACTAACATCTGACTACTGGTTTTAATTATATTCTAGAAAGGGAAAAATGTAGATGCTTTTATAGCTGAACTAACTACCCTGCAAATATTTAATATCTCCATCTAGTCATGGTTACTTGTAAATTCTCTTTCAGGATTTTGTTCAGGGTGATTTGCAAATGCACAATTACAAAGAAAAAAAATTTGAACAGTGAATACTGCATCTTACTTGTCTGAATTATGTATGTGTTGTTTGTTCTTTTTAAATTGACAGTTAAAACTCGGTTTGCTTTAAGAAGTGACTTTTTAACACAAAATCAATTTTCTATAATCTCTTAAGACCTACTTCTATTTCCATGAAATATAAGTATACTTTTCATGAATAAAGGTATAATGGCCAACATCCCTTCAGTAGAGCAGAATGGAAGAAGTGCTTAACCAGATTTTTCCTTTCAAGCAGTAGAGTAGAATGAGCATGAATTTTGGAATCTGATGGGTTAAAATTTTCTCTTTTACCACTTAGACGAAGAAACTTATACAAATTACATAGCTTTACCAAATTTAACTTCTAAAAAAGAAAAAGAAAAAGCATAATGCCTACCTTGTAGGGTTGTCAGGAAGTTTGAATGCTATAATAAATGCAAAATGACTAGTACAGAGCCTGACACACTGTAGGTATTCAATAATTAAGTTATTTCCCCTTTTGCTTCTTCAGCTAGCTGTCTAGATGGCTCCCTCATGCTTGGGAATGGCATTAGAACATTTGTATATGTATCCTTAGCCTAAAGCACAGAGTTGGCAGTCCCATTAAAAGTATGTAAGCTGTAAGTTCCAAACAAGTTTTACGTAAATTAGCTTTGGTAAAATTGTGTCATCTTAAATACAATACATAAGTATACTTTGTGAAAATACAGTTTTGCATGTTAGATTTGCTTGAAATGGCTACTTGTATCATTCAAAATATTATTTATAGCCAAATATCTTAATGAATCACAAATACTTTTCACACATTATCTCTTCTTTGTCTCCATTGAGTTGGTTATTCATTCAGCAAATATTTACTCACCACCGACTATGTGCCACAAACTATGTTGAATGCTGGAGGAAAAAACTTTTGATCAAAGCAGCTAGAATCTTTGTTATCCAAAAATTATGTCTAGTAGTACCAACATAAATTAAACAAATGTCACAAATTCTGCATATAAGTATTGACACTCCAGTTATTCAGGAAGCATAATATTCATGAGAATAGTTCTTTCTAAAACTGACAATTGAGTAAAACCTACTCAAATACCTAACAAATACTATTCCATTCCACTTTTAATTGATGTTATCCTCTTCTACAACATACTCAAATCTTTTTTTGGAAGACAGCTGTGTCTCCTCAAAGGAAGAAAAGCTTTCAACGTATTATTTAGATCCTTGGGAAAAAAATGTTTATCCAGCATAAAAAGAAGCTACTGAAATTATGCTATTGAGTTCAGTTCAGTTCAATTCAGTCGCTCAGTCGTGTCCAACTCTTTGCGACCCCATGAATCGCAGCACGCCAGGCCTCCCTGTCCATCACCAACTCCCAAAGTTCACTCAGACACACGTCCATCAAGTCAGTGATGCCATCCAGCCATCTCATCCTCTGTCGTCCCCTTCTCCTTGTGCCCCCAATCCCTCCCAGCATCAGAGTCTTTTCCAGTGAGTCAACTTTTCACATGAGGTGGCCAAAGTACTGGAGTTTCAGCTTTAGCATCATTCCTTCCAAAGAAATCCCATGGCTGATCTCCTTCAGAATGGGCTGGTTGGATCTCCTTGCAGTCCAAGGGACTCTCAAGAGTCTTCTCCAACACCACAGTTCAAACGCATCAATTCTTCGGTGCTCAGCCTTCTTCACAGTCCAACTCTCACATCTATACATGACCACAGGAAAAATAATAGCCTTGACTAGATGGACCTTAGTCGGCAAAGTAATTAATATCTCTGCTTTTGAATATGCTATCTAGGTTGGTCATAACTTTCCTTCCAAGCAATAAGCGTCTTTTAATTTCAGGGCTGCAATCACCATCTGCAGTGATTTTGGAGCCCAAAAAAATAAAGTCTGACACTGTTTCCACTATTTCCCCATCTATTTCCCATGAAATGATGGAACCAGATGCCACAATCTTCGTTTTCTGAATGTTGAGCTTTAAGCCAACTGTTTTACTCTCCTCTTTCACTTTCATCAAGGGGCTTTTAGTTCCTTTTCATTTTCTGCCTTAAGCGTGGTGTCATCTGCATATCTGAGGTTATTGATATTTCTCCCGGCAATCTTGATTCCAGCTTATGTTTCTTCCAGCGCAGTGTTTCTCATGATGTACTCTGCATAGAAGTTAAATAAGCAGGGTTACAATATATAGCCTTGACGTACTCATTTTCCTATTTGGAACCAGTCTGTTGTTCCATGTTCAGTTCTAAGTGTTGCTTCCTGACCTGCATACAGATTTCTCAAGAGGCAAGTCAGGTGGTCTGGTATTCCCATCTCTCTCAGAATTTTCCACAGTTTATTGTGATCCACACAGTCAAAGGCTTTGGCATAGTCAATAAAGGAGAAGTAGATGTTTTTCTGGAACTCTCTTGCTTTTTCCATGATTCAGCAGATGTTGGCAATTCTGTTGAGTTACATAGTATAAAATATAGATGATGAATCAAAATTTTCCATTAAGGGACCACTTAAATGTAAAGATTTACTCCAAATCCTTGAATGTTAAACAGTAAATCACTGGCTGCCCTTCCCTGTACACGTTCGTCATGATTGTAAGCTAACAAATAACAAACATATTTGTTATGTCTTAGTTGCTTTTTAGAATTGATTTCTTTCTCTCCTTTTACTTTCCTTCCTTCTAAAGGCTCACTTCTTGAGTCTTTTAGTTATATATTAGTAGTGTAAAAGAATGACTGATATTCTTGGCACATAAACTGTTGCCAAGGAAGCAATCTTACGCTAACTGGAATCTTGCTTCACATCCTGAGTATTGCAGATAGCCTCTGCTTATTCCTTTACAGGCCTCGAAAGAAAAAATGTGCCATCGGTTTCCATTATGATGGCCTGACTCCAGAAAGAAATGTGCAAACAAGTTTGTATATTTTGCTAAACTTTCAGTTAGTTTAATTTAGAATTTAGATGTTCTTTCTAGCTGAGACATCATAAAAATGAAGGGGAACATGTACAGTGCTCTGCAAGTGCAGCCCATGATTATATCTCATTGTGATATTTGAAGGCCTTGTCCAGAGCATCTTCAGAGAAGACATCTGAGAAAATGAAAGAAATTAATTGTGATATAATTAAAGTGAAATATTTTTGTGTAATTTGAATTTCAACTTGTCGTTTATAGGGATGAGCTTCAGAAAGCTTATATACTTTAGCTAACCACCATCCGGACATCTAACAAAATTAGCTTTTACATATTAATAAACTATAATAATGCCTTAAAGGCATACATTAATGAATTCTGGGTCCAGCATGTGCTAATCACTATCTATTTTAGTCTTTCCAAACCTAAACATGAAGAGCTAATCATGTTAAGAACAAGTAATTAAAGAAAGAGTAAAATGCTTAATGAATACTTCCTTTTTCAAGATTTCATATAAACTGTTAGTGTTTTAAGAAAAATTATTTTAAAGATTTGATGGGTGAGTACATTTCTTTTAAAAGAAAAATAAATAGAAGGAATCTAAAAATTAACAGGTTGAAACTACGTGAATTCATGGTGGAATAGAGTAAAGAAAGTCTAGGACCAGGAGCTATACAGAGTGAGGTTCAGGAAAGTATACAAGACCAGGAATAAATAGAATTTCACATGCAACTTCAGATTCTGTGCTGTGGTAAACTTATAGCCTCATCATCTTCTAGCTAAAATTAAATGTATACAAATTATAGAATTGCTCTGATAAAAATATAAAAATATATTTGTGGACAATTGTGAAGAAAAGAATCATTCTATTGCCTGAATTTTAAGTTGTTAAAAATTATTATATAATTTGATTGTATATTTGATTATATAATTTGATAATTATATATTTGATAATTTGATAATAACTGTATACTAATTATTATATAATTTTGTATAATAGATTTCCTTATACCAAATTATTAAATTTCTATGTCAAGAGCTCACAATTTTTATTTTTTATTTCTTTTAAAAAAATTATTTATTTTACTTGTAGGCTAACTACTTTTCAATATTGTAGTGTTTTTTGCCACACATTGACATGAATAAGCCATGGGTGTACATGTGTTCCCCATTCTGAGCCCTCCTCCCACCTCCTTCCCCATCCTATCACTCGGGGTCATCCCAGTCCACCAGCTCTGAGCACCCTGGTTCATGCATCAAACCTGAACTGGTGATCTGATTCACATATGATAGTATACATGTTTCAATGCTATTCTCTCAAATCATCCCATCCTCGCCTTCTCCCACAGAGTCCAAAAGACTGTTCCATACATTTGTGTGTTCTTTTGCTGTCTCATATATAGGGTTATCATTACCATCTGACTAAATTCCATATATATGTGTTAGTATACTGTATTGATGTTTTTCTTTCTGGCTTACTTCATTCTGTATAACAGGCTCCAGTTTCATCCACCTCGTTAGAACTGATTCAAATGTATTCTTTTTAATGGTTGAGTAATACTCCATTGTGTATACGTACTACAGCCTTCTTATCCATTAGTCTGCTGATGGACATCTAGGTTGATTTCATGGCCTGGCTATTACAAGCAATGCTACAATGAACATTAGGATACATGTGTCTCTTTCAATTCTGGTTTCCTCAGTGTGTATGCTCAGCAGCGGGATTGCTGGGACACATGGCAGTTCAATTTCTAGTTTTTAAGGAATCTCCACACTGTTCTCCATAGTGGCTGTACTAGTTTGCATTCCCACCAACAGTGTAAGAGGGTTCCCTTTTCTCCACACCCTCTCTAGCATTTATTGTTTGTAGATAAACAGTCATTCTGACTGGTGTAAGATGGTACCTCAGTGTGGTTTTGATTTGCATCTCTCTGATAATGAGTGATGTTGAGCATCTTTTCCTGTGTTTGTTAGCCATCTGTATGTCTTTTTTGGAGAAATGTCTGTTTAGTTCTTTGGCCCATTTTTTGATTGGATTATTTACTTTTCTTGAATTGAGCTGCAGGAGTTGCTTGTATATTTTTGAGATTAATTCTTTGTCAGTTTATTCGTTTGCTATTATTTTCTCCCATTCTGAAGCCTGTCTTTTCACCTTTATTATAGTTTCCTTCGTTGTGCAAAAGCTTTTAAGTTTAATTAGGTCCCTATTATTTATTTTTGCTTTTATTTCCAATATTCTGGGAGGTGGGTCATAGAAGATCCTGTTGTGATTTATGTTGGGGAGTGTTTTGCCTATGTTTTCCTCTAGTTTTATAGTTTCTGGTCTTACTTTTGACCTTTAATCCATTTTGAGTTTATTTTTGTGTATGGTGTTAGCTTCATTCTTTTACAAGTGGTTGACCAGTTTTCCCAGCATCACTTGTTACAGAGATTGTCTTTGCTCCATTGTATATTCTTGCCTCCTGTGTCAAAGATAAGGTGTCCATAAGTGTGTAGAATTACCTCTAGGCTTTCTGTTTTGTTCCATTGATCTATATTTCTATGTTTGTGCCAGTACCAAACTGTCTTGATGAGTGTAGCTTTATAGTATAGCCTGAAGTCAGACAGGGTGGTTCCTCCAGGTCCATTCTTCTTTCTCAAGATTGCTTTGGCTATTCGAAGTTTTTTTGTATTTCCATACAAATTGTGAAATTATTTGTTCTACTTCTCTGAAAAATATCGTTGGTAGCTTGAAAGGGATTTCATTGAATCTTTAGATTGCTTTCGGTAGTATACTCATTTTCACTATATTGATTTTTCTAATCATTAACATCACATATTTCTCCATCTGTTTGTGTCCTCCTTGATTTCTTTCATCAGTGTTTTATAGTTTTCTGTATCTAGGTCTTTTGTTTCTTCAGGTAGATTTATTCCTAAGTATTTTATTCTTTTTGTTGCAATGGTGAATGGAAATGTTTCCTTAATTTCTCTTTCTGTTTTCTCATTGTTAGGGTATAGGAATGCAAGGGATTTCTGTGTGTTAATTTTATATCCTGCAACTTTGCTATATTCATTGATTGGCTCTAGTAACTTTCTGGTGGAGTCTTTAGGGTTTTCTATGTAGAGGATCATGTCATCTGCAAATAGTGAGAGTTTTACTTCTTCTTCTCCAATCTGGATTCCTTTTATTTCTTTTTCTTCTCTGATTGCTGTGGCTAAAACTTCAAAAACTATGTTGAATAGTAGTGGTGACAATGGGCACCCTGTCTTCTTCCTGACTTTAGGGGAAATGCTTTCAATTTTTCACCATTGAGGATAATGTTTGCTGTGGGTTTGTCATATAGAGCTTTTATTATGTTGAGGCACATTCCTTCTATTCCTGCTTTCTGTTTGTTTTTGTGTTTTTTTTTAATCACAAATGGATGTTGAATTTTGTCAAAGCCTTTCCCTGCAACTACTGAGATAATCATTTGTTTTTTCTGTTTCAATTTGTTAATGTGGTGTATTACATTGATTGATTTGAGGATATTAAAGAATCCTTGCATCCCTGGGATAAAGTCCACTTGGTCATGATGTATGATTTTTTTAATATGTTGTTGGATTCTGTTTGCTAGAATTTTGTTAAGGATTTTTGCATCTATGTTCATCGGTGATATTGGCCTGTAGTTTTCTTTTTTTGTAACATCTTTGTCTAGTTTTGGTATTAAGGTGATGGTGGCCTCATAGAATGAGGTTGGAAGGTTACCTTCCTCTGCAATTTTCCAGAAGAGTTTGAGTAGGAAAGGTGTTAGCTCTTCTCTAAATTTTTGGTAGAATTCAGCTGTGTAGCCATCTGGTCCTGGGCTTTTGTTTGCTGGAAGATTTCTGATTACAGTTTCAATTTCAATGTTTGTGGTGGGTCTGTTAAGATTTTCTATTTCTTCCTAGTTCACTTTTGGAAAGTTTTATTTTTCTAAGAATTTGTCTATTTCTTCCAAGTTGTCCATTTTATTGACATATAGTTGCTGATAGTATTCTTTTATGATTCTTTATATTTCTGTGTTATCTGTTGTGATTTCTCCATTTTCAGTTTGTTGATTTGATTTTTCTCCCTTTGTTTCTTGATGATTCTGGCTAATGGTTTGTCTATTTTATTTATCTTCTCAAAGAATCAGTTTTTGGCTTTGTTGATTTTTGCTATGGTCTCTTGTGTTTCTTTTGCATTTATGTCTGCCTTAGTTTTTATGATTTCTTTCCTTATGCTAACCCTGGGGTTCTTTATTTCTTCCTTTTCTAGTTGCTTTAGGTGAGATTTAGGTTATATATTTGACTTTTTTCTTGTTTATGGAGGTAAGCTTGTATCACAATCAACCTTCCTCTTAGCACTGCTTTTACTGAGTTCCATAGGTTTGGGGTTGTATTTTCATTCATTTCTATGCATATTTTGATTTCTTTTTTGATTTCTTCTGTGATTTATTGGTTATTCAGAAGCATGTTGTTTAGCCTCCATATGTTGCAATTTTTAATAGTTTCTTTTCTTTTTTTTTTTTTCCTGTAGTTGACATCTAACCTTACTGCATTGTGATCAGAAAAGATGTTTGGAATGATTTCAATTTTTTTTTTTTATCAAAGCTAGATTTATGGCCCACGATATGATCTATCCTGGAGAAGGTTCCGTGTGCACTTGAAAAAAAACGTGAAATTCATTGTTTTGTGGTGAAATGTCATATAGATATCAATTAGTTCTAACTGGTCCATTGTATCATTTAAAGTTTATGTTTCCTTGCTAATTTTCTGTTTAGTTGATCTATCCATAGGTGTGAGTGGGGTATTGAAGTCTCCCACTATTATTGTGTTAATTTCCCCTTTCATACTTGTTAGCATTTGCCTTATATATTGTGGTGCTCCTATGTTGGGTGCATATATATTTTTAATTTTTATATCTTCTTGGATTGATCCTTTGATCATTATGTAGTGTCCTTTGTCCTTTTTCACAGCCTTTATTTCAAAGTCTATTTTATCTGTTATGAGTTTTGCTATGCCTGCTTTTTTTTTTGGTCTCCATTTGCATGAAATATATTTTTCCAGCCCTTCACTTTCAGTCTATATGTGTCCCTTGCTTTGAGGTGGGTCTCTTGTAAACAGCATATATGGGGTATTGTTTTTGCATCCATTCAGCCAGTCTTTGTCTTTTGGTTGGGGCATTCAACCCATTTACATTTAAGGTAATAATTGATAAGTATGATCCCATTGCCATTTACTTTGTTGTTTTGGGTTTGAGTTTATACACCTTTTCTGTGTTTCCTGTCTAGAGAAGATCCTTTAGCATTTGTTGAAGAGCTGGTTTGGAGGTGCTGAATTCTATCAGCTTTTGCTTGTCTGTAAAGCTTTTGATTTCTCCTTCATATCTGAATGAGATCCTCACTGGGTATAGTAATCTGGGTTGTAGTTTTTTTTTCTCTTTCATCACTTTAAGTATGTCTTGCCATTCCTTTCTGGCCTGAAGAGTTTCTACTGAAAGATCAGCTGTTATCCTTATGGGAATCCCCTTGTATGTTATTTGTTGTTTTCCTCTTGCTGCTTTTAATATTTGTTCTTTGTGTTTGAGCTTTGTTAATATAATTAATATGTATCTTGGGATGTTTTACCTTGGATTTATACTGTTTGGAACTCTCTGGGTTTCTTGGACTTGGGTGGCAAATTCCTTCCCCAATTTAGGGTAGTTTTCAACTATTATCTCCTCAAGTATTTCCTCATCGTCTTTCTTTTTGACTTCTTCTTCTGAGACTCCTGTGTTTCAAATGTTGGAGCATTTGACATTGTCTCAGAGGTCTCTGAGGTTGTCCTTTCTTTTCATTCTTTTCTCCTCTCTGCTTCATTTACGTCCACCATTCTATCTTCTACTTCATTTATCCTATCTTCTGACTCACTTATTCTACTGTTAGTTCCCTCCAGTGTTTTTTTTTTAATCTCATTTATTAAATTATTTATTATTGATTAACTTTTTTTTATTTCTTCTAGGTCCTTTTTAAACATCTCTTGCATCTTCTCAATCCTTGTCTCCAGGCTGTTTATCTGTAACCTCATTTTGTTTTCAAGATTTTGGATCATCTTTACTATCCTTATTTTGAATTCTTTTTCAGGTAGACTCCCTAGCTCCTCCTCTTTTGTTTGGTTTGGTGGGCATTTTCATGTTCCTTTACCTGCTGAGTATTTCCCTGGTTTTTCATCTTGTTTAGATTGCTGAGTTTGGGGTGGCCTTTCCTCCTTGTGGGTGGAGTTGGATGAGTGGCTTGTCAAGGTTTCCTGGTAAGGGATGATTGTGTCAGTGTTCTGGTGGGTGGAGCTGGATTTTTTCTCTCTAGAGTGCAATGAAGTGTCCAGTAGTGATTTTTGAGATATTTATGGGTTTGGTGTGGCTTTGGGCAGCCTGTATATTAAAGCTCAGAGCTATGTTTCTATGTTGCTGGAGAATTTATGTGGCATGTCTTGCTCTGGAACTTGTTGGCTCTTGGGTGGAGCTTGGTTTCAGTATAGATATGGAGGCTTTTGGATGGAGCTTACAGTTTTTAGAAACTAAGATTTAATTAAAAACTAATAGTGAGCTGGCACATGGTTGAACGGGAAGAGAGAACACACAGAAACACGTATATAATTGTACTGCATGTGTTGTGTTAGATACTGTTGTGAATAAAATAGGCATGGTTCTTTGTCACCACATAATTCATAAACTGTTTATGTTTTCTTGGTTATTTTTCTGCCCTACCCTCTGCAACAACTTGAAACCTCTGCAGTTTTAAACACCAGTCTCAAATCTCACTGATACAACTTTACATTTTATATCAGTGCAACTAAAAAACTATCAGCTCACATCTTACCTAATTTTTTCATTTGTGGAATCTATAGAATGAGGTACCCTTAACACACCTGCACATTTCATTCAAGGTCAATCTTATATTGACCCTGACCAAAAAGATTCTGCTTTTCTGGGGCCTTACTTAATTACTGTCCCTTTTTTCTTCTGTATTCTATCTTCCTCTCTTCTGGCTTCATTTCTTCAATCCATAAACATGTTCAAGTTTCTCCTTTCCTCCCTCCAGGATACCCCAAGATAATATCAATATTACCACTTGATATTCTGTAAAATCATATTTCTTTGAAGATAGATTCAGCATCATTAACAAAGACAACAATTTATTGGTATCTAATCCTATTGTTGATGGAATCATGAATCTGAAAAAGTATTATTGGGAACTTTTTAATACTTATATTGCTAATTATCTCCTAGTTGTTATGTACAACAACTTTGATCTGGAGTTCCTGGATGAGAAGCCATGTCTCTCTTACAGTGACAAGAACCTCATTGACCCCATGGACCAAACGACATACTTTGGCTGTTTCACTCTCCTCTTTTTCATTCTCCTCTTTCACCTTCATCAAGAGGCTCTTTAGTTCTTCTTCACTTTCTGCCATAAGGGTGGTGTCATCTGCAAATCTGAGGTTATTGATATTTCTCTCGGCAATCTTGATTCCAACTTGTGCTTCATTTAGTCCAGCATTTCTCACGATGTACTCTGCATATTACATTAAATAAGCAGGGTGACAACATACAGACTTGAGGTACTTCTTTCCTGATTTGGATCCAGTCTGCTGTTCCATGTCCAGTTTTAATTGTTACTTCTTGGCCTGTACACAGATTTCTCAGGAGACAGGTCAGGTGGTCTGGTATTCCCATCTCTTGGCCCAAATTGTTGGGATCCACACAGCCAAAAGCTTTGGCATAGTCAATAAAGCAGAAGTATATGTTTCTCTGGAACTCTCTATAATAACCTATTTATTGATTTCTATGTCTTCAACCTTAGCCTTCATAGACAGGTGTCATTCCTCCTGTCTGCCTTCTCTATGTCATCCTGACTCCTCTGTATCCTCATTCCCTGCACCAATTCCTTATTGAATTCACCATCTTGAATATCAATTTATATCTCTATCTTGTCCTCTAGAGTGTGAATTCTCAGTGAAGATATCCTATCAACGTATTTTGTTAAAATGTTTAACACAATGACTAAGCAGTATGTAAGAATTTGTTGAATGACATGAGTGATAGTTTTAAGTCTACCCTTTTTGCAGTGCATTATTTCTGAAACAAATGGAACATCAATGCTTTTTCAATATTTTATACAGTTTGTCCAAACCAGGAAACAGTTATGTTTATGTAGGAAAATGGATAGGTTAGTCATCTAAATTCAAGTATCTACAAGACTGGGCTATTACCATAAATATCTGAAGTATCATAGTAGTAGTAATAAGAAGTGGTTTATCTTGCAGCTTACTAAGGCATGCACCCTCAACCATAAAGCATTCATACTCAACTGGAATAAAACTGGGGACAAATAAAGCTCATATTTTCTAGATTTATGGGTTTAAGCTGGTGATACCTGCTATAGATGTACTACAATAAATAACCCCTGTCATCTTAGCTCAGAAAATGGCAACTCACGGAGAAGGAAATGGCAACCCACTCCAATATTCTTGCCTGGAGAATCCCAGGGATGGGGGAGCCTAGTGGGCTGCCATCTATGGGGTTGCAAAGAGTCAGACACGACTGAAGCAACTTAGCATGCATACATGCATATAAATATATTCTACATATTATTTACAAATTGGATAGTACAAAAGATGATAATGTAATTTTAATAGCTTTATATTTTCTGCTCTGCTCTTTTTGACAGAGCCAGTGTGTCCACAAACCATGCATTACACTTTTCAACTTTTCATAAAGTTTCCAATTTTTAGTGATTTTATCATAGTGACATATTTTCTATCTGCAGGTTCCAATCATACTTTTGTTGCTATAAATACAGTAAATTTCCAAAAAGAGTAAGTAATTAAGATTTTTATAAGAAAAATGATTAGTTATTTTTTCTGTACTCTGATAATATGTGAGCATTGTTGTTTTTGTTGTTTAGTTGATAAGTCATGTTCAACAATTTTGCAACCCCATGGACTGTAGCTGACCAGGCTCCTCTGGCCATGGGATTTCCCAGACAACAATGCCTGGGTGGGTTGACATTCCCTACTCCAGGGGATCTTACCAACCCAGGGATTGACCTGTATCTCTTGCATTTGCAGGTGGATTCTTTACCACCAAGTCACTGGGGAAAATGAAAGCACTGAATCAAAAACATATGTACTCCCCAGTGTTCATGGCAACGTTATTTACAGTTGTAGGCTATGGAGGCAACCTGGGTGTCTATCAATAGATAGATGGATAAACAGGATACAGTGTATGTATGTGGTGCAATGTCACTCACCCACAAAGGAGACTGAAGTTTTGCCATTTGCAACAAACATGGATGGATTTAGAAAATATATTGATCTGGGTAGGGTGATTCAGACACAAAGGGACAAGTACAATGTGGTTGTGTGGAATCTAAAAAATAAATCAAACTAGTGAATATAATAAAATAGAAACAGACTCATGGATACAGAGTACAGACAGGTGGTTGAAAATGAGACTAGGTAAGGGCAAGGAAGGGATAGAGGTTTAAGAGGTACAAGTCATTATATATAAAATAGATAAAAGACAAAAACATATTATACAAAACAGGGAACATAGCCAATATTTTATAATAACTATAAATTAAATATAACTTTTACAAGTTGTGAATCACTATGTTGTACACCTGAAACTTATGTAATACTTTACATAAACTGCACATCAGTAAAAATGAAAAATAAAGAATGAGTAGAGGAAGAAGTTAGCAGTTCCAAAGAGAATAATTTTAACATTAGATAAATTTCTGTGACCTATATTTTCATGTACTAAGGAATAATTAATATTTTCTTTCATATAAAATGTAAATGATAATAGTAACAATAAAATAGCAATAATAATAAATGAGGTAATATATGTGAATTTTCTTAGAAAAATGTAAAGACCTATCTAAATGAATAAGCTCTTGTCTTTTTAAATCTTTTGCCTACATATCCTAGCACTTCTGTAGCAGAAAAGGCTGGGGAAAATATTCAAGGCAATAGATTTTCATTAATGCTAACAAAGTCAGCTAATTTATCAAAGTCATCAGAGTGGAGAATTTGTTTATTTCTTGGGTATCTACAAATGTCATAATGACCAGCAGGTAGAACAAGTGGAAAAGACTGGTTCCAAATAGAAAAAGGAGTACATCAAGGCTTGTATATTGTCACCCTGCTTATTTAACTCACATGCAGAGTACATCGTGAGAAACTCTGGACTGGAAGAAGCACAAGCTGGAATCAAGATTGCCAGGAGAAATATCAATAACCTCAGATATGCAGATGACACCATCCTTATGGCAGAAAGTGAAGAGAAACTAAAAAGCCTCCTGATGAAAGTGAAAGAGGAGAGTGAAAAAGTTGGCTTAAAGCTCAACATTCAGAAAATGAAGGTCATGGCATCTGGTCCCATCACTTCATGGGAAATAGATGGGGGAAACAGTGGAAACAGTGTCAGACTTTCTTTTTTCGGGAGCTGCAAAATCACTGCAAATGGTGACTGCAGCCATGAAATTAAAAGACACTTACTCCTTGGAAGAAAAGTTATGGCCAACCTAGATAGCATATTGAAAAGCAGAGACATTACTTTGCCAACAAAGATCCATCTAGTCAAGGCTATGGTTTTTCCAGTGGTCATGTATGGATGCCAGAGTTGGACTGTGAAGAAAGCTGAGCACTGAAGAATTGATGCTTTTGAACTGTGGTGTTGAAGAAGACTCTTGAGAGTCCCTTGGACTGCAAGGAGATCCAGCCAGTCCATTCTGAAGGAGATCAGTCCTGGGATTTCTTTGGAGGGAATGATGCTGAAGCTGAAACTCCAGTACTTTGGCCACCTCATGCGAACAGGTGGCCAAGACTCTGATGCTGCTGGAAAAGAGGTGGAAAAGACTCTGATGCTGGGAGGGATTGGTGGCAGGAGGAGAAGGGGACAACAGAGGATGAGGTGGCTAGGTGGCATCACTGACTCGATGGACGCAAGTCTGAGTGAACTCTGGGAGTTGGTGATGGACAGGGAGGCCTGGCGTGCTGTGATTCATGGGGTCGCAAAGAGTCAGACACAACTGAGCGACTTAACTGAACTGAACTGAACTGAGAACAAGTGAAGTAACACATAAGCACAAAGTACCTATTATGTTTACCCTGACTAATCCATTAGAAGGAAAAATCAACAGATCTAAGCCAATATCTCTAGCATAATAATGCATTTTACCTTACAATCCTTATAAGTTTACCTATATCTGGCTCACACATTCTTCCCTAGCTCTATCTGCAAAATGTAAAGACTACTTCATTTGTTGTTCTAACTAACCATTTTAAACATTATTTGCATTGGTAAATATTAGTATAAAGAAGAGGTTTATCACCATAGCAGCTAGCAATGAGACTTGTGTATTTCAATCTATTTTGAGACCTGTACCCAACATGGCCTTGTTCCAACACATTCTTAAGTTACCTCACTTCTGTGATCATAGGAATATAAATATCCTTTAGCCTCCCCTTTTTTTAGCTTATCTCTTTCTCCTCAATATTTGCCTTATTGTTCTTCTTCCCCTGAAGTTACAGAGTCATCACATTCTATTTCTGATAACCAAAATTAATACATTTTCCTCCTCCAATATTAATAGATACAATTTTTATTAATATTATCTAACAATTATTGTTGAAATATATCTATAAACATTTATGCAATATGTCTACATCATGCAATATCTAATATTAATTGTATACATAAACCTAGTAGCTAAGAAAGAAACAAATAACCTGGCTACAATATAATAATAGAAAGCAATAAATTTTCTGAGAGAATATTTCAGATCACATGAAATGATAAGCTTCCTTAAAATATTGTATTTTTTAAAATTTATTGAGCTTCAGTGGCACTAGTGGTAAAGAATCTGTCTATCAATGCAGGAAACAAAAGATGTGCGTTCAATCCCTGGGTTTGGGAGATCCCGTAGAGTAGAAAATGGCAACCCACTCCAGTAATGTTGCCTGAAATTACATGGGCAGAGACGCCTGGCCAGCTACAGTCCAGGGGCCACAAAGAGCTGGACATGACTGAGCACATATATGAGTTACAGATGTGCAACAGAGTGACTTATTTAGGTACTTGTTCACTCAACAAAATATCCATTGGCGAATATAAGATGACTAAGACTCCCAGGAATCTCATGGCTATTGGTAGGGATAAATAAGAAAAATAATTGTAACAAACATAGCTTAAAATGTTCAATGTTTCAAGAGAAATGTATAGAGTAAGAAATGTATAGAGTAAGAAAGAACAAAAGAGGAGGGACCTCTAATTCACCCTAAGGAAATCAGGGAAAGTTTGAAAGAAAATAAAATTTCTGCATTATTAGGACTGATAATTCTTCAGTTCAGTTCAGTTCAGTTCAGTCTGTCAGTTGTGTACGACTCTTTGTGACTCCATGAATTGCAGCACTCCAGGCCTCCCTGTCCATCAAACCCCCGAGATTCAGTCAAACTCACGTCCATCGAGTCAGTGATGCCATTCAGCCATCTCATCCTCTGTTATCCCCTTCTCCTCGTGCCCCGAATCCCTACCAGCATAAGAATCTTTTCCAATGAGTCAACATTTTGCATGAGGTGGCCAAAGAACTGGAGCTTCAGTTTAAGCAAGGAAATCCCAGAGCTGATCTCCTTCAGAATGGACTGGTTGGATCTCCTTGCAGTCCAAAGGACTCTCAAGAGTCTTCTTCAACACCACAGTTCAAAGCATCGATTCTTCTGTGCTCAGCTTTCTTCACAGTCCAACTATCACATCCATACATGACTACTGGAAAAACCATATCCTTGACTAGATGGAGCTTTGTTGGCAAAGTAATGTCTCTGCTTTTGAATGTGCTATCTACGTTGGTCATAACTTTACTTCCAAGGAGTTCAGTTCAGTTCAGTTCAGTCGCTCAGTCGTGTCTGACTCTTTGTGACCCCATGAATCACAGCACGCCAGGCCTCCCTGTCCATCACCAACTCCCGGAGTTCACTCAGACTCACGTTCATTGAGTCAGTGATGCCATCCAGCCATCTCATCCTCTGTCGTCCCCTTCTCCTCCTGTCCCCAATCTCTCCCAGCATCAGAGTCTTTTCCAATGAGTCAACTCTTCATATGAGGTAGCCAAAGTACTGGAGTTTCTGCTTCAGCATCATTCCCTCCAAAGAAATCCCAGGGCTGATCGCCTTCAGAATGGACTGGTTGGATCTCCTTGCAGTCCAAGGGACCCTCAAGAGTCTTCTCCAACACCACAGTTCAAAAGGATCAATTCTTCAGTGCTCAGCTTTCTTCACAGTGCAACTCTGACATCCATACATTACCACTGGAAAAACCACAGCCATGACTAGACAACATTTGTTGGCAAGGTAATGTCTCTGCTTTTGAATATGCTATCTAGGTTGGTCATAACTTTTCTTCCAAGGAGTGCGCATTTTTTAATTTCATGGCTGCAGTCACCATCTGCACTGATTTTGGAGCCCCCCAAAAATAAAGTCTGACACTGTTTCCACTGTTTCCCCATCTATTTCCCATGAAGTGATGGGACCAGATGGCATGATCTTCATTTTCTGAATGTTGAGCTTTAAGCCAACTTTTTCACTCTCCTCTTACATTTTCATCAAGAGGCCTTTTAGTTCCTCTTCACTTTCTGCCATAAGGGTGGTGTCATCTGCATATCTGAGGTTATTGATATTTCTCCCGGCAATCTTGATTCCAGCTTATGCTTCTTCCAGTCCAGCGTTTCTCATGATGTACTCTGCATAGAAGTTAATAAGCAGGGTGACAACATACAGCCTTGACGTACTCCTTTTCCTATTTGGAACCAGTCTGTTGTTCCATGTCCTGTTCTCACAGTTGCTTCCTGACCTGCATAACCGTCTTTTAATTTCATGGTTGCAATCACCATCTGCAGTGATTTTGGAGCCCCAGAAAATAAAGTCTGACACTGCTTCCACTGTTTCCCCATCTATTTCCCGTGAAGTGATGGGACCACATGCCATAATCTTCGTTTTCTTAATGTTGAGCTTTAAGCCAACTTTTTTCACTCTCCTCTTTCACTTTCACAAGAGGCCTTTTAGTTCCTTTTCACTTTCTGCCATAGGGTGGTGTCATCTGCATATCTGAGGTTATTGATATTTCTCCTGGCAGTCTTGATTCCTGCCTGTGCTTCTTCCAGCCCAGCATTTCTCATGATGTACTCTGCATAGAAGTTAAATAAGCAGCGTGACAATATACAGCCTTGACATATTCCTTTTCCTATTTGGAACCAGTCTCTTGTTCCACGTCCAGTTCTAACTGTTGCTTCCTGACCTGCATATACGTTTTTCAAGAGGCAGGTCAGGTGGTCTGATATTCCCATCAGGCCAAAATATATCAGGGTCTATGCCAAACATAAGTCTGGATGAAATTTCTACTTTAGACCACAACATCTTAGTCACATATATAACAAAGGCTTACAGAATTATTTCTAATTCTATAATATAAAGCATACATTTTAAAAACAATTGTAGAGCAACACCTACATATGTATATACTACCATGTGTGAAACAGGTATCTTGCAGGAAACTGCTGTAACAGAGGGAGATCAGACTGATGCTCTGTGATGACCTAGAGTGGTGGTGGAGAAGGGTGGATGGGAAGAAGGATAACGAAGGAGGGGATACATTATAGTTGATTCACGCTGTTTTATGGCAGAAACCAACAAAATATTGTAAAGCAGTTCAGCTCAGTTCAGTCACTCAGTCGTGTCCGACTCTTTGTGACCCCATGGACTGGAGCATGCCAGGCCTCCTTGTCCATCACCAACTCCCAGAGTTTACCCAAATTCACCTCCATTGAGTCGGTGATGCCATCCAACCATCTGATCCTCTGTTGTCCCCTTCTCCTCCAGCCTTCAATCTTTCCCAGACTTGAGTCAGCCCTTCACATCAGGTGGCCAAATATTGGAGTTTCAGCTTCCACATCAGTCCTGAACACTGATGACTGATCTCCTTTAGTAGGGACTAGTTGGATCTCCTTGCAGTCCAAGGGACTCTCAAGAGTCTTCTCCAACACCACAATTCAAAAGCATCAATTGTTTGGCCCTCAGCTTTCTTTATACTCCAACACTCACATCCATACATGAGTACTGGGAAAACAATATCCTTAACTAGATGCACCTTTGCTGGCAAAGTAATGTCTCTGCTTTTTATTTTTTATTTTTTATATAATATATTATTTATGATATATTTAATATATTATTTATTTATTTTAATTTTATTTACTTATTTATTTATTTTTACTTTATTTTATTTTAAAATACTGTATTGGTTTTGCCATACATTGACATGAATCCGCCACTGGCGTACATGAGTTCCCCGTCCTGAACCCCCCTCCCACCTCCCACCCCATATCATCTCTCTGGATCATCCCCGTGCACCAGCCCCATATATCCTGTATCCTGTATTGAACCTAGACTGGCAATTCGTTTCTTACATGATAGTACACATGTTTCAATGCCATTCTTCCTAATCATCCCACCCTCTCCCTCTCCCTCAGAGTCTGCTTTTTAATATTCTGTGTAGGTTGGTCATAGCTTTTCTTTCAAGGAGAAAGTGTCTTTTAATTTCATTGCTGGAGTCACCACCTGCAGTGATTTTGGAGCCCAGAATAATAAAGTCTGTCACTGTTTCCATTGTTTCCCCATCTATTTCCCCTGAAATAATGGGGCCAGATGCCATGATCTTAGTTTTCTGAATGTTGAGCTTTAAGCCAACTTGTTCACTCTCCTCTTACACTTTCATCGAGTGGCTCTTTAGTTCTTCACTTTCTGCCATAAGAGTGGTGTCATCTGCATATCTAAGGTTGTTGATATTTCTCCTGGCAATCTTGATTCCAGCTTGTACTTCATCCAGTACAGCGTTTCTCATGATGTATTCTGCATATAAGTTAAATAACCAGGTTGACAATATACAACCTTGAAATATTCTTTTTCCTATTTGGAACCAGTCTGTTCTTCCATGTCCAGTTCTAACTGTTGGTTCCTTACCTGCATACAGATTTCTCAAGAGGCAGATCAACTAGTCTCTGTTTCCATCTCTTGAAGAATTTTCTGCAGTTAATTGTGATCCACACAGTCAAAGGCTTTGGCATAGTCAATAAAGCATAAATAGATGTTTTTTCTAGAACTCTATTAAGAAGAGGCAGCAAGAATACACAGAGGAACTGTACCAAAAAAAAAAAAAAAAAATCTTCATGACCCAGATAATCACAATGGTGTGATCACTTACCTAGAGCCAGGCATTCTGGAATGCGAAGTCAAGTGGGCCTTAGGAAGCATCACTACGAACAAAGCTAACTGAGGTGATGGCATTTCAGTTGAGCTATTTCAAATCCTGTGAAAGTGCTGCACTCAATACTTCAGCAAATTTGGAAAACTCAGCAGTGGCCACAGGACTGGAAAAGGTCACTTTTCATTCCAATCCCAAAGAAAGTCAGTGCCAAATAATGCTCAAATTACCACACAATTGTTCTCATCTTACATGCGCGTAAAGTAATGCTCAAAATTCTCCAAGTCATGCTTCAACAACATATGAACCATGAACTTCCAGATGTTCAAGCTGGATTTATAAAAGGTAGAGGTACCAGAGAACAGATTGCCAATATCTACTGGATCATCAAAAACGTGGATGAGTAAAAGTAAAGCAATTATCCTCCAAACAAAAATAAATTAATTAAATAAAAAACAATTAAAAGTATTAGATATTTCAAATGTATATTGACTTTTCAGGCTTATATCTGAAAGACAGAATTGGGGAACTGAAAGCAATAATATTTTAAAACAAGAGTGGGCTGTGCAGCTTTCATTGAGAAGATTTTAATGTAATGTCTGAATGAGAACATTATTTTAAAGACATTGCCAACAGATGGCATGAAGTTGGAGTTAAGACTACCATATAAACCAGGCTTTAGGGAAAGTGCATATTTTTAGTGGCTTGCAAGAGCTCTTTAGACAAAAATAATCATAATGATGGTCTCCCATGAGAATTTTTATATAGTTTCCTGCTCTCATGCAAGATTCCTGTACAAAGTTATGCACTCTGAATTTTCTAAGAGTCCATAAACTGAGAAATTCATGGATATTGCACATAACACATGCACATACACACACAACAGCACCACTATGGCCAACAAAAGTACAAATGCCTTGATGTGCTTGGCAGTGAATGAAGTGAGTGAGTGAAGTCACTCAGTTGTGTCTGACTCTTTGCAACCCCGTGGACTGTAGCCTCCTAGGCTGCTCCATCCATGGGATTCTCCAGGCAAGAATACTGGAGTGGGTTGCTATTGTCCTTGGCAGACTAATGGCAAATTTGCTTTGGAGAAATGTTTCTCTGAAGCAGGTTTCTGTAAATTCTCACAAACAGACTTTGCTAAAATGAGCTCAGTATACAAAACTATGTAACTAGAAAGTTGACAACTCACCTTGAGCAAGCATTAGAATCCACAAAGTTCAGTTCAGTTCAGTCGCTCAGTCGTGTCTGACTCTTTGTGACCCCATGAATCACAGCACACCAGGCCTCCCTGTCCATCACCAACTCCCGGAGTTCACACAGACTCACATTCATTGAGTCAGTGATGCCATCCAGCAATCTCATCCTCTGTCGTCCCCTTCTCCTCCTGTCCCCAATCCCTCCCAGCATCAGAGTCTTTTCCAATGAGTCAACTCTTCGCATGAGGTGGCCAAAGTATTGGAGTTCCAGCTTCAGCATCATTCCCTCCAAAAAAATCCAGGGCTGATCGCCTTCAGAATGGACTGGTTGGATCTCCTTGCAGTCCAAGGGACTCTCAAGAGTCTTCTCCAACACCACAGTTCAAAAGCATCAATTCTTCGGCACTCAGCTTTCTTCACAGTCCAACTCTCACATCCATACATGACCACTGGAAAAACTATAGCCTTGACTAGATGGATCTTTGTTGGCAAAGTAACATCTGTGCTCTTGAATATGCTATCTAGGTTGGTCATAACTTTTCTTCGAAGGAGTAAGAGTCTTTTAATTTCATGGCTGCAATCACCATCTGCAGTGATTTTGGAGCCCCCAAAAATAAAGTCTGACACTGTTTCCACTGTTTCCCCATCTATTTCCCATGAAGTGATGGGACCGGATGCCATGATCTTCTTTTTCTAAATGTTGAGCTTTAAGCCAACTTGCTCACTCTCCATTTTCACTTTCATCAAGATGCTTTTTAGCTCCTCTTCACTTTCTGCCATAAGGGTGGTGCCATTTGCATATCTGAGGTTATTGATATTTCTCCCGGCATCTTGATTCCTGCTTGTGCTTCTTCCAGCCCAGCGTTTCTCATGATGTACTCTGCATAGAAGTTAAATAAGCAGGCTGACAATATACAGCAAAGAAGTGTTAAATTACCAAGAGTTTCAGAAATATGAGATAGAGGCTATGATATGTTTAAAATGTTTAAACACATGAGGAACTACAATATTGAATAATAAAATGTATGACAAGAACACAGTTTCTAGGATAAAATGCTTAAATATCTTTGTGTTATTCAGATGGAATGTGGATTTATTTATTAAATTTAGAATTTTACAACCAAGGCGGCAGTGTAGCCGACCCAAGCTTCTGTCTTCCCACAGAAAACAATAATTAAGGCAGTTGTCCTCAAACGAAAATAACTCTTGGAAAGCTCAGGAACTTTAGAAACACCACAGAGCAAAAATCTTAGTAGCCACACAAAAATGATAGGAAGAAAAACTTCATTTTGTCTCCATCATCCCTGCTCAGTGCCCAAAGGGGGCTCCCAACCTGAAAGAGTTCTCTTGGTCCGGTAAAGAAGAGCAGGGTGAGTGATCAGTTTCCCCAGTCTTTTAGGGAACTGCACAAAGTACCCACTGTGGGTTTGCCATATCCAGAGACCAGAGATGCTGAGACATCTAGGAATAATGAAGAAGGGAAGGGGTTACCAATAATAGTCATATGCAGAGATGACCTGGGTTCCAGGAGCCTGCTTGTTAGAGAATCACAGTAGGCTTCATGGCTAAGGATATCAACAGCCCTTAAAGACTTTGCAGACCAGCACAACTTTTGTCACTAGACCCCAGAAAGCTAGTCTACAGCAGACCCAAGCAGATTTCTCTGCTGACGAAACCAATTAGAATAACCATCACAGAGTCCCTGTATATTTCATGGCTGAAATTTTTGTCCTGCATATTTTCACATTAACAGATGCCAGTTGCTTGATTCCCTTGCTGCTTTCTTCCTTCCTCTTTTGCCAGACCCAAGATCTGTACTAGCATTCAGACCCAGCCTGTGCAGTTACATGCATGCAGGATGCCAGCCTGGATCCCTATAGCCAACTCCCACTGCTGTGTTCACATCCATTATTAGCTCCTATAGCCATATAAGTGCTCACCAAAAGCCAAGGTCCCAATACCTGCTGTGGGCCCAGATCTGGTCCTGACCTTTCTCACTGGCCTGCACTGCCATTGGTTACCTACAGCTTGTCCTAGTAGCCAACAACCTGAGCAATCCTTGCCCTGATTCCCATCACCAGCTGCCACCCCATCACGCATGCACTTGCAGTTAGCCCATGCTGTCACATGACTACATACGAATAACCTGGGCTTCAAAAACTGCTAGTGTTCTTGCAGCTAGCGCTGGATCCTGCTTCCAGTCTCAGCTCTCACTACTGTATGTGCTTATGCAGCCAGCCAAGGATATGAACACCGTTGGTTCTAGTCACCACTGTCACCTTCCCTTGACCCTTGCTACTGGATCTGAAGATGCTGTGAGAACCCCAGTAACCTTAGTGGCCACTGTGCAATCACCCCCACAGCTATTACTAAGGACCATCCAGTTTTCAATGTTATAGACCCCAGCTGCCTGAGCTGATGAGGGAAACATGACAGCACAAAAGGAACACAGTAAATATCCAGTAATTGACCACAAGAAAATGATGATCCATGAATTGCCTGACAAAGAATGCAAAATAATTTTCTAAGGGTTCTCAACCACAGGAGGAGACAGATAAGCAATTTAAAGAATTCAGGAAAGCAATACCAAGAAATGAGTTCAACAACAAAAGTAGAAATAGAAAATATAAAAAGAACTAAATAGGAACCTTGGAGCTCAAAAAATATCATGACTCACTGGAGGACTCAATAGAAAGTTTCAACAGCAGGCTCAACCAATAAGAGGAAGAATCAGTGAGCCTGAAGGCACACTACTTGTAAATATCCAATTGGACTAACATTTTTTAAAAAGGAGGAAAGAAAGAAAATGAAGAAAACCTATGAGACTTATGAGATACCATAAGATAAACAGTCTATGAATTATGGGATTTCTGGAAGAAGAGAAGAAAACAGGAACTGAAAACTTACTTAAAAAATAATGATTGAAAATTTCCCAGATCAAGGATAAGATTGGGACATTCAAGATCATTCAAGATCACAGGTCACTAAATTCAACTTGAAGGTTTCCTATCCTTTTGCATATTTATTGTATTTTCTCCCTTCTTTTCTGATATCTTGAAACGTCTGTACTGTCATTGCTCTCAGTTCTTTTTCAGATAGGTTGCCTATTTTCTTTTCACTAATTCCATCTTAGAATTTTTTTACCTTGCTCCTCCATCTGTAACATATACTTTCGTCCCTTCGTTTTTTTGGATAGGTAGGATTGTGTTTCTGTCTTAATAGTTATTTGGCCTGAGGTTTCTAGGAGTGGGATTTGCAGGCAGTTGGGTAGAGCTGAGTCTTTGTGTTGAGATGTGAACCTCTAGGATATCTCACTCAGATTACTATTCCCAGGGTCCTGACATACTTTGTCACTCCAGCAGTTTGGACTCAGTGCTACCACCTCAGCGGCTCAGGAATGATTTCTGCACTGTAAACTGGGATCCCACAAGTTGTGGAGTGTGGAAAACCAAAAAAAAAAAAAAAAAAAAAAAGAGAGAGAGAGAGAAAAGAAAGGAGCGTCAACATATATACACTATTATGTATAAGATGGATAGCTGTTGAGAAGTTGCTGTGTAGCACAGGGAGTCCAATCTGGCACTCTGTGATGACCTGGAGCAATGAGATGGGGGGAGGGAAGGGAGGCTTTGGAAGGAAGGATGTATGTATACTTATGATGTACATGTAGGTATACGTATGTATACTTTGTGTTGCTGTATGGCAGAAACCAACACAACATTGTAAAATATATTTTAGAAAAAATAAAAATAAAAGACTTGAATAGGCATTTCTCTAAAGACAAATTGATACATGAAAATATCCTCAACATTAGAGAAATCAATCAATCTGGAAAATGCAAATCAAAAGCACAATGTGATATCACTTCATACCTGATAGAATGGCTATTATCAATAAGACAAATGATAACTGTGTAAAAAGTAAAACTGTAGAAGATGTGGAGAAAAAGGAAGACTCAGACTTTGTGGGGGGCAGGGAGGATACAAATTGGTATAGCCACTATAGATAACAGCACAGAGGCACCTTCAAAAATTAAAATAGTACGACCATATGATTCATTAATGTCACTTTTGGGTGTATATCTGAAGGGAATGAAATCACTATCTCAAAGAGATATCTGCACAGCCATGTTAACTGCAGCATTTGTACATGCTTAGTATACAGTGGCCAATGTAAGGAAACAAACTAAGTGTTCACTCTAGGGTGAATAAATAATATAGATATATAATATTTTTATGAAATTTTATGAATTGATGCAAAAGTATAATATTTAGCACCAAACTGAAAGCCGGTATCTTAGATTTGAGTTCCAAATCACTTCAACTTTTTTTTCGGTAAAGTGTATAATAAAAATTAATTGAACCAGATTACTGGATTACTTAGTACATAAAAATTGAGAGTGGGCCAACTTGCATGAAAAATCCACTTGATTTTACATGAAAATCAAAGGAACAGGAAAGTATGAAATAAGAAATTTACTTAGTAACTCCAAGCTATATGCCAAATTATTAATACTTACATAAATATATCCAAATCTTGGTGGAACTTTCATGAGGTTAAGGTCCAGTCCAGCAACAATTTTATTAGGTGTTTTAAATTAAAGAACTTTATTGAGTTCAAATTGAAAATATCCATGTTAAGCTATGATGTTTCTCATAACTTCCAGGAAAATTATAGCAAGTTATTTTGTCAGAACAAGCTTTCTAGGTTAGTGAATCTACTCAATTAATCAAATTCTAGTTCCTAATGAATACAGATTAGAATTGAATATTCTTTCTTGGTAGAATTTCTTTATAAACCCTAATGCAAACATTCATGAAAATAATTGGTATTTGTTATGCAGAATCTGAATACTTGGTTTTCGATGAACTGTGGTATTTCACTCTCTAATCCTTTTGTGCTCATACTAAACACTACAACACAAATATAGAAAATTTGTGTTCATAAGATCAGCCACTTACTAATCGCCTCATATATACTTATAAGATGATAGACTTACATGCATGCTCATTTGCTCAGTCCTGTTCGACTCTTTGAGAACTCATGAACTGTGGACCACCAGGCTTCTCTGTCCATAGATTGTTCAGAGAAAGAATACTGGAGTGGATTACAATTTTCTTTTTTTCTTTTTTTTTGAAAATCATGAAATTGTTTTACTTCAGACAAAAGGGAGACATTTTTTTTTAACATTTTCACATTTAGATGTGTTTTTCTCACATTAACCAGGATTGTCTTTTTTTTTTTTTTCCCCCTGCAAAAATCAGGGGAAACAACAGTGGTAAGGTTTCACTAAATATGCAAAAGCAAAAAAGATTATGGAGGGGGCATTAAAACATGTTTACATAATATTTGAGACAATACAGGATGTAAATATTTGAGAAAAGCAATAAAAATACATGATTTTGCAAGGTAGCGTTGGTCAGTGGGTTTTTAAAATTATTTATTTATTTATTATTTTTGGCTATGCTGGGTCTTTGTTGCTGTATATGGGCTTTCCTCTAGTTGTGGTAAGCAGGAACTTTTCATTTTGTTGTCCTCTCTTGTTGCAAAGCAGGGACTCTAGGGCACATGGGCCCAGAATTTTTGGCACATGGGCTAAGTAGTTGTGGCTCTCGAGCTTACAATTTTCTACTCCAGCGGATCTTTTCGACACAAGGATCAACTTGTCCACATCTCTTGCGTTTCCTGCATTGGCAGGTGGATTGTTTACCACTGAGCCACCTGGGAAGTCCAGTCTTATATACTTTATCTCATATGATCCTTGACATTTTATATATTCATTGTTGTGGTTGTTCAGTTGCTCAATCATGCCTGACTATTTGCAAGCCCACGGACTACAGCATGCCAGACTTCCCTGTCCTTCACTATCTCCTGGAGCTTGCTCAAACTCATGCCCATGGAATCAGTGATACCATCCAACCATCTCATCCACTGTCATCCACTGCTACTCCTGTCTTCTGTCTTTCCCAGCATTAGGGTCTTTTCTAATGAGTCAACACTTCACATCACATGGCCAAAGTACTGGAGCTTCAGTTTCAGCATCAGTACTTCCATTTAGTATTCAGGACTGATTTCCTTTAGGACTGATCTCCATGCAGTCCAAGGTACTCTCAAGAGTCTTCAACCACAGTTCAAAAGCATCAATTCTAGGTGCTCAGCTTTCTTTGTGGTCGAACTCTCACGTCCATACATGATTTCTGGAAAAAACATAGCGTTGACTAGATGGACTTTTGCTGCAAAGTAATGTCTTTGCTTTTCAATATACAGTCTAGATTTGTCACAACTTTTTTTTTCAAGGAGCAAGTGTCCTTTAAATTCATGGCTGCAGTCACCATCTGCAGTGATTTTGGAGCCCAAGAAAATACAGTCTCTAATTGTTTCCATTGTTTTCCCATCTATTTGTCATGAAGTGATGGGACCGGATGCCATGATCTTAGTTTTTTGAATGTTGAGTTTTAAGCCAGACATTTTAACTCTCCTCTTTCACCTTCATCAAGAGGCTCTTTAGTTCTCCTTTGCTTTCTGCCATAAGAGTGGTGTCATATTCATATCTGAGGTTACTGATATTTCTCCATGCAATCTTGATTCCAGCTTGTGCTTCATCCAGCCCAGAATTTTACCTGATATACTCTTCATATAAGTTAAATAACCAGAGTGACAATATACAGCCTTGGCATACTCCTTTCCCAATTTGGAACCAGTCTGTTGTTCCATGTCCAGGTCTAACTGTTGCTTCTTAACCTGAGTACAGGTTTTGGGAGGTAGGTAAAGTTGCCTGATAGTCCCATTTCTTTAAAATTTGTCCACAGTCTGTTGTGATCTACACAGTCAAAGGCTTTAGTGTAGTCAATGAAATAGAAATAAATGTTTTCCTGGAATTCTCTTGACTTTTCTATGATCCAACTGATATTGGAAATTTGGACTCTGGTTACTCTGCCTTTTCTAAATGCACCTTGAACATATGAAAGTTTTCAGTTCACATACTGTTGAGGCCTAGCTAGAATAATTTTGAGCATTACTTTGCTAGCATATGAAATGAGAGCAATTGTGCGGTAGTCTGAACATTCTTTGACATTGCCCTTCTTTGGGACTGGAATGAAAACTGGCCTGTTTCTGTCCTGTGGCCAGTGCTGAGTTTTCCAAATTCCCTGGCATACTGAATGCAGCACATTCACAGCATCATCCTTTTAGGATTTAAATAGCTCAGCTGGAATTCAATCACCTCCACCAGCTTTTTTTGTAGTGATACTTCCTAAGGCCCACTTGACTTCACACTCCAAAATATCTGGCTCTAGGTGAGTGATCACACCATCGTGGTTATCTGGTCTTTATGATCTTTTCTGCATAGCTCTTCTGTGTATCCTTGACACCTCTTCTTAATATCTTCTACTTCTGTTAGGTCCATACCGTTTCTGTCCTTTATTGTGCCCATCTTGCTTTAAATGTTCTCTTGGTATCTCTAATTTTCTTGAAAACCTCTCTAGTCTTTCCTATTCTATTTTTTCCCTCTATTTCTTTGCATTTATCTTGTAGGAAGACTTTCTTATCTCTCCTTCCTATTCTTTGGAACTCTGCATTCAGATGGTTATATCTTTCCATTTCTTCTCTGTCTTTCGCTTCTCTCTCTCTCCCTTTTTTTTTTTTTTTTTTTTCCAGCTATTTGTAAGGCCTCCTCAGACAACCATTTTGCATTTCTTTTTCTTGGTGATGGCTTTAATCACCACCTTCTGTACAATGTTATGAACCTCTATCCATAAATCTTCAGGCAGTCTATCTATCAGATCTAATCCCTTGAATCTATTTGTCACTTTCACTGTATAATCATATGGGATTTGATTTAGGTCATACCTGCATGGCCTATTAGGTTCCCCTACTTTCTTAAATTTAAGTCTGAATTTTGCAATAAGAAGTTCATGATCTGAGCCACAATCAACACCTGATTTTTTTTTTTTTTTTTTTTGCTGACTGTATAGAGCTTCTCCTTCTTCGACTGCAAAGAATATAATCAATCTGATTTCAGTACCGACCATCTGGTGTTGTCCTTATGTACAGTCAGCTCTTGTGTTGTTGGAAGAGGGGGTTTGTTATGACCAGTCCAGGGTATTCTCTTGGCAAAAGTCCATTAGCTTTTGCCCTGCTTCATTTTTTACTCTAAGACCAAACTTGCCTGTTACTCCAGGTATCTCTTGACTTCCTACTTTTACACTGTGGTCCCTATGATGAAAAGGACATCTGTTTTGGGTGTTATTTCTGGAAGGTCCTGTACATCTTCATAAAACCTTTCGACTTCAGCTCCTGTTCATTAATGTTTGGGGCATAGACATGTAAACTGTGATATTGAATAATTTGCTTTGAAAATGAACAGAGATCATTCTGTTGTTTTTGAGATTGCACCCAAGTACTGCTGCAGCCAGAGCCCCTGTCCCCTGGCATGTCACTGCTGAACTGTGCCTCCACAGAAGATACTCATATACTCGAAGGCAGATCTGGCTCAGTCTCTTGTTTAGGTCACTTCTCCATTTCCTGGGTCCTGTTGCACAGAACAAATTGTTTGCACCCTCCGAGAGTCACTGGTGGGTCTGTGATTTGATTTTAAACACAATTGCACCCCTCCTACTGTCTTGTCTGGGCTTCTCCTTTGCCCAATGTCAGTTCTATCTTAGTCTTATTTGGATGAGCATAGACTGTGGTCCCTTAGTTGAGCTTTAATTTTTGTGGAACATGCATGTATCTCTTGGAGAACATCATCTAAAGAAAATCAATAGCACTTTTATTTTAATTGTTACCCTCTTCCAATTTAATTAAATCTCTTAGACTCCATCCCCAATTTCAAGACACACAATAGAAAAGAATAAAAGAAACATTTCCAGATTTTATTAATTTATCTTATATAATTATTCTTCATAATTTCCTAAATCCCAGGTATAGAACATAGATACAAATGTTATCAGGATTGCTATTTTTTTCAAGAGCCTATTACTGCAAGTTTCTTATATTTCACAAGGAATTATACCACTATCCAACATTCTAGGCTTCTTAATGAATTTATCAGTTAAATCTATAAGTAAATTTTTCTATAACTTGAGAAGTTCTTAAGCTAGCTATATGAACCCAGAAGAAATAGGCCTTTAGCCATATGTGATTAACTGTAAGAATTTGGAATTCAAACATTCTTGATTTACTGTATATACAAAAAAGAGTATCCTTTAATGCAGGTCTGTATCCATTAAATTTTAATTTAAAAGTCATCCAAGTTTGAAAGCAGTCATATCAAAAGAGGGAACAGAATATGATTTTTCAAGAATCTTGAGAAAAGTTTTTTGGTTTGGGGTTTTTTTTTCTCTTTATGAATTGGCCTTCTTGTCCATGTGACAACTGAGAGCATGGGAAAGAAATGTCAAGACGAGCCTGTGCACTTATTTACCTGAAGTTCTTTTAAATACTTCAGGAAAACTTGGTTCCATTGGGTTTGAGAATTGCTTCCACCTAGAAGCTACACAGTAGCTCAGCTGGTGAAGAATCTGCCTGCAATGCAGGAGACTCCAGTCCTATTCCTGGGTTAGGAAGATCCCCTGGAGAAGGGATAGGCTACCTACTCCAGTATTCTTGGGCTTCCCTGGTGTCTCATATGGTTAAAGAATCTGCCTATAGTGTGGGTAGACCTAGGTTCTATCCCTGGGTTAGGAAGATCCCCTGGAGGAGAGCATGGCAACCTACTCCAGTATTCCTGCCTGGAGAATCCCCATGGAAAGAGGAGCCCTGGCGGACGGCAGTCCATGAGGTCACACACGACTGAGCGGCTAAGCATGCACATGCGCAGAAACTACACAACTGGCCACAATTCCACTAACCTTCTAGGATAGCACAATAGTGACTTTTCAGATAGAATAACCTCTTGTTTTCAAATGTAAATCAAGAGAACTCTAAAGTTGTGGTAAAAACTGAAACCTACCTTGCAAAAGAAAACAAAAAAGTAATAATTTAGACTAAGTAGCAAAAGCAATCTAATTCAAAATAGAAAAGACAAATAAATGCATATAGTTTAAGAAGGATAGCACTGCTGCTAACTGCTGCTGCTGCTAAGCCGCTTCAGTCTTGTCCGACTCTGTGTAACCCCATAGACTGCAGCCCACCAGGCTCCCCCGTCCCTGGGATTCTCTAGGCAAGAACACTGGAGTGGGTTGCCATTACCTTCTCCAATGCATGAAAAGTTAAAAGTGAAAGTGAAGTCACTCAGTCGTGTCCGACTCTTAGCGACCCCATGGACTGCAGCCCACCAGGCTCCTCCGTCCATGGGATCTTCCAGGCAAGAGTACTGGAGTGGGGTGCCATTGCTTTCTCCGATGAATTGACCACAGACAGCAGATTCCTGTAGATCTCCAGCATCACGTCCCTGTAATGTAAATGCTCCTCTAATTAATAATCAGATATTTTTAACTATATTATGATATTTTTGCATATAATAAAACATAGAGAGAAAAATTGGTATTTGTCATACTTAAAAATTTCTAGCATAGGATTTGTCACATTATCATGGAGAGCTATATATTATTTGATTTTAGTCAAATTTTCCTTAATTTAAATTGGTTTCTTGAGTAAACCTCTTGTTATCTCATTCACTGCAGGGCACTGAGTACAGCCTCAAGAGTTCATTAATTATTTATATCACTGATTGCACACTTCACTTTTTCTCTTCCTCATATTATATTCCTGACATATCAATGATTCAGAAATTTTTTTCATAAACTGTAGATGTGGAGTCAACAATTTTAAAAATGCACTAATAGTTTTTTTTTCTTCTTCTTCTTCTGTTTTAGTCTGTTCCCAGTATTCCAGAGGAGTATTTGCCATTTTTGGACTCTATGATAAGAGGTCAGTACACACCTTGACCTCATTCTGCAGCGCCTTGCATATCTCCCTCATCACACCAAGTTTTCCTACTGAGGGGGAGAGCCAGTTTGTGCTGCAGTTAAGGCCTTCCTTAAGAGGAGCCCTCTTAAGTCTGCTGGATCACTATGAATGGAACTGTTTTGTATTCCTGTATGACACAGACAGGGGTAAGTTGAAATTCCACATCTACATAAGTAAAACTCTAATTTTCAGTTTAAATGACTTTGTATCACTTGTGTGATTTAGCAAAATATTTTGATCCTTAACATGGCTTAAATGAGAAAATGGTCAATACGAATTCTTACTGTTTTTATCTTGATTCTGGGGAAAATTTTCTAATTAAATGAACTTCAAATTCACAAGGTCACTCATGCAATATCTACTCTGTTACTTAGTTGAAATTGAAATATATATATTTTTTAATTTCCATGGTAATATTTCAGGTGCAGTCATAAAATAAGTGTTTTTTACCTCAAATGCATATCCTTTAATATTTCAGAAGATTTTAAAACAGTATCAGGTTGGGTTAAATGTGTAATTGAAGGGTCATGACAATGAGAATAAAGATTTGGTGGTAAGGCCTCTGCTTGCTGGCAACCTTTCACTTTATCTTTTTCTATAAGTCTATATAGATTAATAAGTGATACAATATGATCCTTGTATTGGATAAATAAGATAGATAACATTGAATGGGGAACAGGTGTACACCCATGATGGATTCATGTTGATGTATGGCAAAACCAATACAATATTGTAAAGTAATTAGACTCCAATTAGACTCCAATTAAAATAAATAAATTTTATATATTTTTAATTTATTGCAATACACACAATTTTGTACAATGTTGAAATATTTTTATTTTATTTGGAGATGTATCTTAAAGAATTCCAATTTTTGCTCAGTTTTGCTCTTTATTTGGTGACCAAAATCATAGCAATATATTATGTTTCAAACAAATATCAAGGAAGCACCTGTAGGGATTTGTCCAGTCCTTTTTTCTTAAAGCATAAGGTTTATGAGCAAAGAAGTTATAGTAAAAGTTCAACCAGGCAACATTTTAGGAACATGCTTGAGTAAGTCTATCTGTATAATGAATTTAAAATAAATGTAAAAATAATAAGCAAGCAAAATAAGTAATTTAATATATAATTATCTTCAAATTCCAAATATTCAGAATCTTATATTCAGAGATGAAAATTCATTAAATGAATTCATTTCTCATTAAAATTTGCATATTTAATGATATTTAATTTACACACCAATGATAGCCCTTTGCTTAAATTGGCATTCTTGGTAAACTTACCATTTGGAAACAAGCTCAGAAAATTTAATATCATCAGTGTATTTTCTTCAGTATTGTAACATACATTAATTCTCACTTGGAAATTTGGGAGCATATCTATATTTCTTGATGCCATTTTCCAATAACTGGCAATCCAAAGCATCCTAGAAGATGAATTACACACTAAAAAATTACCACTCTGTTCATTTCTAATATTTAGAATTATCGTTAAGTAAAAGGACACTGAAAATGGAATCATAATGCAAATTAAAACAACGATGAGATACTACTATATATCTATCAGAATGGCCAAAATTCAGATCACTGACAACATCAAAGGAGGATTAGGACATGGAGAAACAAGAACTCTCCTTCATTGTTGGTGGGAACACAAAGTGGTATAGCTATTTTAGAAGACAATTTGACGATTCCTTACAAAATTGAATTTATTCCTACTATATGATCCAGCAGCCATGATCCTTAATATTTTCATCCAAATCATAGAAAAATCTTCACACAGATGTTTATAACAGTTTTATTCATAATAACCACAACTTAGAAGCAACCAAGATGCCTTTCAGTAGGGGAAGAGAAGGTTAAACTGTGGTTGCTGTTCAGTCATTAAGTCGTGTTGAACTTTGAGACCCCATGGACTGCAGCATACCAGGCTTCCCTGTCCTCCACTATCTCCAAGAGTGCTCAAATTCAGGTGCATTGAGTCAGTGATGCCACCCAACCATCTGATCCTCCGTCACCCCCTTATCCTCCTGCCCTCAATCTTTCCCAGCATCAGGGTCTTTTCCAACGAGTCAGCTCTTTGTATCAGGTGGCCAAAGTACTAGAGCTTCAGCCTCAGTATCAGTTCTTTCAATGAATATTCAAGGTTGGTTTCCTTTAGGATTGACTGGTTTGATCTCCTTGCAGTCCAAGGAACTCTCAAGAGTCTTCTCCAGCACCTCAGTTTGAAAGGATCAATTCTTCAGCACTCAGTCGTCTTTATGGTCCAACTTCTCACATCTGTACATGACTACTGGAAAAACCATAGCTTTGACTTATAGGGACTTTTGTCAAAAAAGTGATGTATCTAATTTTTAATATGCTGTTTAGGTTTGACATAGCTTTTCCTCCAAAAAGCAAGTGTCTTTTAACTTTTTGGCTGCAAGTCACCTTCTGCAGTGATTTTGGAGTCCAAGAAACTAAAATATGTCACTGTTTCCACATTTACCCCATTTATTTGCCATGAAGTGATGGGACTGGATGTCATGATCTTGCTTTTTGAATACTGAGCTTTAAGAAGGTTTTTCACTCTGCTGTTTCACACTCATCAAGAGGCTCTTTAGTTCCTCTTCACTTTCTGCCATTGGAGTGGTGTCATCTGCATATTTCACATTGCTGATATTTCTCCCAGCATTCTTGATTCCAACTTGTCATTCATTCACCCTAGCATTTCATATAATGTACTCTGCATATAAGTTAAATAAGCAGGGTGACCCTATACAGCCTTGTCATACACCTTTCCCAATTTTGAACCAGCTTGTTGTTCTATGTCTGGTTCTAACTGTTGCTCCTTGACCTGCAGACAGGTTTCTCAGGAGAAAGTAAAGGTCAGCTGATATTCTCATCTCTTAAAGAATTGTCCGCAGTTTGTTTAGATCCACACAGTCAAAGGCTTCTACATAGTCAATGAAGCAGATGTTTTTCTAGAATTTCCTTGCTTTTTCTAAGATCTAATGGATATTGGCAATTTGATTTTAGGTGTTTAAAAGCTGAATCATGATGTTAAGAAATACATACTGGAATATAGATGAGATGGCTCTTTCTGTGGTCTATTATGACACAGCTCAGTTTGCCGTTAAGGGCAAAAGTTGCTCTGAGAAATACCACAAGTAACTGTCCTGCTTCTTTCTTTGCCTTGTGAAAACCAGTCTCTGGCAAGGAGAGGGTTCTAGGCATTCATGCATCAACCTCCCCACCCAATAAGGATTAAAACAGTACTGAAAGTGAAAGTGTTAGTGACTCAGTCCTGTCCAACTCTTTACGACCCCCTGAACTGTAACCCACCAGGCTTCTCTGTCTATGGAATTCTCCAAACAAGAATACTGGCATGGGTAGCCATTCCTTTTTCTAGGGGATCTTCCCCACCCAGGAATCAAACTCACATCTCTTATGTCTGATTTGTGTTATTGTATGGCAGAAACCAACGTGACTTCTCAGTCACTCAGTCCTGTCTGACTCTTTGTGGCCCCATGGACTATAGTCCACTAGGCTACATGGGATTTTTCCCAGCAGGAATGTTGGAATGGATTGCTGTTTCCTTTTCCAGGGGATCTTTCCAACCCAGGAATTGAACTTACATCTCTCGTGTCTCCTGCATTGGCAGATGGATTCTTTACCACTGAGCCACCTGGGAACACAACATTGTAAATCAACTATCCTTCAATTAATAAATAAATAAATATAAAAATTATGCTTTGTTTTTGCACCTGTTTATACTTTTTAGGATACTCACTTCTGCATAACAATTCAGATGCTCCAATCTTAAATCACCTCCATTTTTTTTTTTACCATGAGATCACTCTAATGTAAGCAGATAATACTTGGTTATTAAAGGCTTCTTTTTCCTGGCTAAATATCCGCATTCAAAGGATTAAATTCATCATGGTACAAGCACTATTTCTTCTAATAAGCAACTTGAAACTATTAACGTACTTAGCTTGCTGAACAAAATGCCTCCTCTTTTTTGTCACCACCCAATAATTGAACTGGTTTACTTCTAACCAACTGATGCAAGTCACTCTCTAGAATCTCTAGTTTCTCTCCGGTAACTTACTTTGGGATGAATAGCTAGTCATTTGAACGGCATTTTGTTATAGTAACTCAGTGTTTCCAAGGTGGTTCAAATGGTAAAGAATCTGCCTGCCACTGCATAAGCTGCAGGAGACGTGGGTTTGATCCCTGGGTCTGGAAGATCCCCTGGAAGCGGAAATAGCTTTGCACTCCAGTATTCTTGTTTAGATAATCCCATGAACAGAGGAGCCTGTCAGTCTACAGTTCATGAGATACAGAGTTGGACATGACTGAGTAACTGAGTACACACAAACACATAGTAACTCAACCTAACTTCTAAATATACACCTTTATTCCAGGTGGCAATTACATGAATAAAAATAACATGTTTCTTATGTTCAGTTGGTTCACTCTGCCATGATATTAACATTTTTATCAGTATTCTAGGTCTTACTCTAGCACTTGCAAAGGACAAGAATAATTCCCCCCCCCTTTGAAATTATTATACTCATTTGATGATTTTAGGATCACAAGCCCAATTTAACTCCTCTTAGATACGGTGTTTAAAATTATGCCTCATTATCACCAACTGAAGTATGAACCTCAGTTATGAAAGTGTGTTTAACTTCTATCATAAACATAGTTGGCTAAGAGTCATCTATATTTTTACCTCATTAAGAATTAAAAGAATGTTCACACATCAACATTAGAGACCAGATTAAAAAAAATAATAATAATGCACAAAACCAAATGTAAGGAAATAAGGTAGTATGGTATACTTTGGTACTTTTACCTAATCCTTTATTGTTATTATGAACTGCTCATCAAAACATTTCATCTATTAAAAGTAACTGCCTTAATATGATCCTGGATTTCTCTGTGAACTTGAGTGAAACATAACTTTCTTTATTTTTTATCTTTTTAGTTTATTTATTTTAATTGGAGGCTAATTACTTTATAATATTGCACTGGTTTTGCCATACATTGACATGAATCAGCCATGGGTGCACATGTGTTCCTCATCCTGAACCCCCTTCCCACCTCTCTCCAGATTCCATATCTTTCTGGTGCCTCATAAATTCTTATTTTAGAATAAATTATTTCATTGATCCACTGAGTTATTTCTTAAATTGTTATCACTTATTCTATTCTTTCCTCTGAAATGGTGGGGGAAAGAATTAAGATAATAGGTAGAGTAAGTGATCTCTTTACCAGTTGATGACTACCTGCTTCTGGTCATTTGACTGACTTTCAAAGAAGAAAAAAAGAAAAAACTGTTCATTTATTTATGGGTTCAATGTATTTATTTATCTATTTAGCATTCAATAAACCTTTGTTTTTCAGATTTAATCAAGTAATTTGATAAGTATTAACAATGCAATAATAAACAAGACGCTACTGAAAATAAGCTCTTGCTATGACTTCGTTAGGAAATAGTACACAACATTCTACTTGACAACTAGAAACTTGCCTTTGATTCATAGCTTAGTGTTTTTACAGTTTTAAATTAGAACACAATTACTTTCCATAAAAATCTTTGTCTTTTAAGAAAAAAACACTATGAAATGTCATTTAAACACAAACTTTGGTAAGATTTTTGTGTTAATAAATATGACATCATTAAGTTATTTACAATATGGCTTATATACCTGCCTGAGAAACTGAATTTTAACTTTTATCTTTAATTGATTAATTTAAATGGTTAATTTGCCTAAAAGCTACCATATTGGAAAACACAGCATATCTAACCAGTGAGCTCATTTATAATAATTTATTTCACTTTGAGTGAAATTTCCAAATCTCTTTTTGATTCATATTTTACTGTGTAAGAAAAGAACTTAGAGAACATCCTGTGCATAATCCTTTTATAGTAAATTTCACACTGCAATGTGTATACATTTACATATCTTTTCTTCCTTTAGAAATGAAAGTTCTCCAGTTGTTGTTAAATCTTTTTATATCTATACCTTTTCTGTTTAACATAGTAATGCCTGTTAGGCATACTATAAATATTGAATACATGAATTAATCAAGTGAAGTCATTGGCAATAAGTATCAAATTATTTTAGAGCTCTAAAAACTAATCATGTAACTCATTTTTTATTAAAGGGCTTCCTAGGTGGCTCAGCAGTAAAGAATCCACCCTTAAGGCAGGAGACCCAGGTTCAATCCCTGGGTCCAAAAGATCCCCTAGAGAAGGAAGTGGCAACCCACTCTAGTATTCCTGCCTAAAGAATCCCATGGACAGCAGAGTCTAGTGGGCTTCTGTCCATGGGGTCGGGTGCCATATTTTAATGGACTGGATAGTTCATAGAATAGTCAAAATGAAAAATTTTCTTGTAGGAATGTACTTGAATTGAATGCAATTTCAAGAAACATCAAGAAGGCTGAAAAATAATGTTCTTAATTTAGATATATTAAATATTTTTAAAATGTTTAAAAATATTTTCAGTAATATAAAATCTTGATTTTTTTTCAGATTTCCTTGAGTGAAAAAACATATTAATTTAAATATTCACAAAATAAGTAATGGTTAATCTTCAATAAACCTTTTCAAAATAAATATTTTTATTTTGTGTCTGTTGCCCAA
The DNA here is from genome assembly GCF_023091745.1 of Budorcas taxicolor. Classification (NCBI taxonomy): domain Eukaryota; kingdom Metazoa; phylum Chordata; class Mammalia; order Artiodactyla; family Bovidae; genus Budorcas; species Budorcas taxicolor. The sequence goes on along the minus strand of NC_068924.1, from coordinate 1,843,439 downwards.
CATTTTAAGTATTATGATGTGTTTAAGGCTATTTCTAACACCATTGATAACAAGGTGAATTTATGATCAATGGAAAAAAGAAGAAATATAAACCTCACTTTTTCTTAAATTTCAATGAACACTGTCCATATTTTTCATAAGTGTTACGATGGCCAATGATGGCCATCAGCTTTGATCTCATGTCTAACCTAAGCAATGGCTGACACGGACCTTATTTTACTTAATCTTGGTTCACTTTAAAGTTTAATGCTCAATGTTTTACCTACATCAGTACTTTCCAAGCTATTGATGTTGTTTCATTTGTTTCTAAATATCTTTTACCCGCTATCATAATAAATATTATAGCTTTATGTAAAATATGTCTAGGAGAGATATATGTGACAAAGCATGGAGGATAAAACTTTACTTTGTTAGTTTTGGCTTCTTTCCTTTTGTGTTTCTTGTTTTTTTTTTATTTTTTTTTTGGGGGGGTGAGCTTTTCTTTTGCTACAAAAATATGTTCTACACATTGCATAATCTATGTAATGAGAAGCTTAAAAAACAATACTGTGGATGGCATAATATGTACATGCTGATTATCCTATGCTGAAGCCAGTGTAAGTAATGAGGGGATGGAAAAAAAATATATACATATGTTTGCCTAAGGAGGGGAGGCATCTTGGTATTTTATTTCTGCTTTTTGGTTTTCACCACATGCATACCATTTATTTTTAAACTGCCTTAAATCCATTTGCAACAAATTGAGGTCTAAGTAATAGAAAAAGGAGTAAATGAAAAAGCATGAGATACCTTTCAGTATCCCTTTTACTCACCCCAAATTAAACCTGTATGAATCACTCCAGAAATCTCTCCTGTCTTTCTTTTGGGTTCAGCTCCAATTTTCTTCTCTATTTTTTTTTTTCACATTGTTTCATTTTATTGTTCTTTCCCTCTTTCTCTGCCTTCGCTCATAACCTAGAGTGGGTAGGCAACATGAATGATTTCAATCACATTGAGAACCTTAATCTTTCTCTCAACCATTACCAATTATGGACTCCTACAATCTCCTTAAACTCAAATTTATAATAATGTAGAGGGATGACAGAGCAAAGATCGCTAAGGAATACAGTCTAATGACTTCAAGTCACACAAAAGTAAAATTACTGATATCTACTCCTTCTTTGAAGTCTTTTTCAAATAAGAGTGAGATGGGGAAAAATCAAGAGTAATTATGCAGTCATACAGACTGTCAACTGAACTTGGAGTTCCTAGTGTCTACAGTACTGATTCAGTTCAGTTCAGTTCAGTCACAGTCGTGCCCGACTCTTTGTGACGCCATGAATCGCAGCACACCAGGCCTCCCTGTCCATCACCAGCTCCAGGGAATTCACTCAGATTCACATACATCGAGTCAGTGATGCCATCCAGCCATCTCATCTTCTGTCGGCCCCTTCTCCTCCTGCCCTCAATCTCTCCCAGAATCAAAGTCTTTTCCAATGAGTCAACACTTCGCATGAGGTGGCCAAAGTACTGGAGTCTGAGCTTTAGCATCATTCCTTCCAAAGAAATCCCAGGGCTGATCTCCTTCAGAATGGACTGGTTGGATCTGCTCGCAGTCCAAGGGACTCTCAAGAGTCTTCTCCAACACCACAGTTCAAAAGCATCAATTCTTCGGTGCTCAGCCTTCTTCACAGTCCAACTCTCACATCCATACATGACCACTGGAAAAACCATAGCCTTGACTAGACGGACCTTAGTCGGCAAAGTAATGTCTGTGCTTTTGAATATGCTATCTAGGTTGGTCATAACTTTTCTTCCAAGGAGTTAAGTGTTTTTTAGTTCCACGGCTGCAGTCACCATCTGCAGTGATTTTGGAGCCCCCCAAAATAAAGTCTGAAACTGTTTCCACTGTTTCCCCATCTATTTCCCATGAAGTGATGGGACCAGATGCCATGATCTTCGTTTTCTGAATGTTGAGCTTTAAGCCAACTTTTTCACTCTCCTCTTTCACTTTCATAAAGAAGCTTTTTAGTTCCTCTTCACTTTCTGCCATAAGGGTGGTGTCATTTGCATATCTGAGGTTATTGGTATTTCTCCCAGCAGTCTTGATTCCAGCTTATGTTTCTTCCAGTCCAGTGTTCCACATGATGTACTCTGCATATAAGATCGATAAGCAGGGTGACAATATATAGCCTTGACGTACTCCTTTTCCTATTTGGAACCAGTCTGTTGTTCCATGTCCAGTTCTAATTGTTGCCTCCTGACCTGCATACAGATTTCTTAAGAGGCAGGTCAGGTGGTCTGATATTCCCATCTCTCTCAGAATTTTCCACAGTTTCTTGTGATCCACAGAGTCAAAGCGTTAGCATAGCCAATAAAGCAGAAATAGATGTTTTTCTGGAACTCTCTTGCTTTTCCCATGATCCAGTGGATGTTGGCAATTTGATCTCTGGTTCCTCTGCCTTTTCTAAAACCAGCTTAAACATCAGGAAGTTCATGGTTCACGTATTGCTGAAGCCTGGCTTGGAGAATTTTGAGCATTACTTTACTAGCATGTGAGATGAGTGCAATTGTGCGGTAGTTTGAGCATTCTTTGCCATTGCCTTTCTTTGGAATTGGAATGAAAACTGACTTTTCCAGCCCTGTGGCCACTGCTGAGTTTTCCAAATTTGCTGGCATATTGAGTGCAGCACTTTCACAGCATCATATTTCAAGATTTGAAAGATCTGAACTGGAATTCCATCACCTCCACTAGCTTTGTTCATAGTGATGCTTTCTAAGGCCCACTTGACTTTGCATTTCAGGATGTCTGACTCTAGATGAGTGATCACATCATCGTGATTATCCAGCTCATGAAGATCTTTTTTTGTACAGTTCTTCTGTGTATTCTTGCCACCTCTTCTTAATATCTTCTGCTTCTGTTATGTGCATACCATTTCTGTCCTTTATCAAGCCATCTTTGCATGAAATTTTCCCTTGGTATCTCTGATTTTCCTGAAGAAATCTCTTGTCTTTCCCATTCTGTTGTTTTCCTCTATTTCTTTCTCTATTGATCGCTGAAGAAGGCTTTCTTATCTCTTCTTGCTATTCTTTGGAACTCTGCATTCAGATGCTTATATCTTCCCTTTTCTTCTTTGCTTTTCGCCTCTCTTCTTTTCACAGCTATTTGTAAGGCCTCCCCAGACAGCCATTTTGCTTTTTTGCATTTCTTTTCCATGGGGATGATCTTGATCCCTGTCCTGTACAATGTCACCAACCTCATTCCATAATTCATCAAGCATTCTATCTATCAGATCTAGGCCCTTAAATCTATTTCTCACTTCCACTGTATAATCATAAAGAATTTGATTTAGGTCATACCTGAATGTCTAGCGGTTTTCCCTACTTTCTTCAATTTAAGTCTGAATTTGGTAATAAGGAGTTCATGATCTGAGCCACAGTCAGCTCCTGGTCTTGTTTTTGGTGACTGTATAGAGCTTCTCCATCTTTGGCTGCAAAGAATATAATCAGTCTGATTTCAGTGTTGACCATCTGGTGATGTCCATGTGCAGAGTCTTCCTTTGTGTTGTTGGAAGAGGGTGTTTGCTATGACCAGTGCATTTTCTTGGCAAAACTTTATTAGTCTTTGTCCTGCTTCATTCCGCATTCCAAGGCCAAATTTGCCTGTTACTCCAGGTGTTTCTTAACTTCCTACTTTTGCATTCCAGTCCCCTATAGTGAAAAGGACATCTTTTGGGGGTGTTAGTTCTAAAAGGTCTTGTAGGTCTTCATAGAACCGTTCAACTTCAGCTTCTTCAGTGTTACTGATTGGGGCATACACTTGAATTACCATGATATTGAATGGTTTGCCTTGGAGATGAACAGAGATCATTCTGTCATTTTTGAGACTGCATCCAAGTACTGCATTTTGGACTCTTTGTTGACCATGATGGCTACTCCAGCACCTTTTTTTTCCCCCTCATCCCTACCCATCTCCAATTGTTAATTACCACACATACTGATACTCTGCTAACATACATCTACTATTAAATTCGCCACTTAAAATGCTTCAGGACCATCTTTCTTATTAAAAACAAAATTAGAAATACAATATCAAGACAGAGTTAATTGACATATAAAGTTAGGAGAAGTAAGAATCTTACAAATTATAATTGGGTATTTTTATGATCCCATAGACTGTAGCCCACCTGGCTCCTCTATCCATGGGATTATCCAGCAAGAATACTGGAGTGGTTGCCATTTCCTCCTCCAGAGGCCTTTCTGGCCCGGGGTTCAAACCCACATCTCCATCAGCTCCTGCACTGGTGGGTGGATTCTTTACCACTGAGCCACATGGGAAGCCCTTTTATCCAAGAAAGGATAAGTAATTTATCTTTAATTCTTTACAGCATTAAGCCCTATTTTCAACTTATTTTCTAGTCCTGAAAAAAAAAAAAAAAAAAATCTTTGTCTAAAGCACTTACCAGGATGAAAATTAATTCTGTTTTGTAAACCTCTCATGACAACTTTCAGGCAACGATCCATTTATAGTGAATACATTAGGATTTAGACTATACTATATAGCTCATCCAAACGTGCTTACTGACTTTTATTACATTTATGGTCAGACTGACATGCCAAATACTTACTTGTTTCAAATTGCCAAGTGTGAGGAAAACCCATTCCAACAAGAGGGAAACAACACAACTATATCTTTCAAAAATGTATTCCTGCCTTCCTGCTGGATCCAGGTCAGTGGAAGAGCAAAGGAAAATGTGGATATAACAATGGAGCTTCGTACAGAGATTCTAACTTGTAACTGAGGGAGAAATAGCACAGTAGTCCCCTCTTATCCTTGGGGAATATATTTCACCCCTAGTGGATGCTTGAAACCATGAATAGTGCTCAATGTTTCATATGCTGTTTTTCCAGTGATAAACTTTAATTTATAAATTAGGCACAGGAAAGACAATAACTAAAAGTAGAAAGTTATAAAAATGTACTGTAACAAAATTTATATGAATGCAGTCTCTCACTCTAAAAGTATCTTGTTGTAAAACTGTAATGCCTTTTCTATCTTAACTGAACACATCACAGAATGTGATACTTTTATAGTTTGTACAACAGAAAACCTAGTACAAATTTCTATTTTCTTCTTCATTCTTTCATAGATAGAACATTCGTTCCAACCACGGACCTTAGCAATTTCATCATACATTTTTTTTTCTTATTAAGAATTTTCACTTTTATACTTAAAGGAAACACTTTATGGTTTCTCTTTGGTATATCCAGATTTGCCATAATCACTGCTCTTATGCCTTGGGGCCAAACTTAAGTAAAATAAGGGTGACTTGAACACAAGTACTGCAATACCTTGACAGGTGATATGATAAGCAAGTCAGCTACTAAATTAATAAGGTGTAAGATAGATGGACAAAGGGAGGATTCACATCTCAGGCAGAATGAAGCAGGAACAGTAGGAGATTTCATCATACTTCTCAGAAGGGCACACAATTTAAAACTTATAAACTGCTTATTTCTACATATTTTCATTTAGTATTTTTGGGCCATGGTTGACTAAATGCTGCTGAAACCATGGAGAGTAAAGCCTCGGATAACAGGAACTAGTGTGATCAGAAAAAGGCAAGGCATTTCCTGCTCCCTGAATAGCCTCTCCTTTGGTTGTTACTGCAAAGTGTATTGGGGCTTCTCAGGTGGCGCTAGTGGTAAAGAACCTGCCTGCCACTGCAGGAAACTTAAGGGATGAGGGTTTGATCCCTGGGTCAGGAAATCCCCTGGAGGAGGGCATAGCAACCCACTCCAGTATTCCTGCCTGGAGAATTCCATGAACAGAGAAGCCTAGTGGGCTACAATCCATGGGGTCACAAAGAATTGGACACAACTGAAGCAACTTAGCATACATGCATGCAATGTTTATTCCCTGTTCTTGTTAACCCAGAGTCTATAGGCTGTTGCTACTGTGGGCTAGGAAGGGGAGAAGTGTACTAAGGGGTGCTGCTGCTGCTGCTAAGTCACTTCATTTGTGTCCGACTCTGTGTGACCCCACAGACAGCAGCTCACTAGGCTCCTCTGTCCCTGGGATTCTCCAGGCAAGAATACTGGAGTGGGTTGCCATTTCCTTCTCTAATGCATAAAAGTTAAAAGTGAAAGTGAAGTCGCTCAGTTGTGCCCGACTCTTAGTGACCCCATGGACTGCAGCCTACCAGGCTCTTCCATCCATGGCATTTTCCAGGCAAGAGTACTGGAGTGGGGTGTCATTGCCTTCTTTGACTAAGAGGTGAGTGGATAGAATTAAGGAATATTGGTGGGTATTTTTATAAAGAGGGTTTGTGTCCAATCTCTTTTCATTGTGAGAGAAGTCAAAAGAGGTGCACATTTATCTGTCATCTCCCACTTTTCCTGGCTATAGAATGAAAATTTGAGGACAAATACTAGAAGTTAATAAAATGAAGATCATGGCATCTGGTCCCATCACTTCATGGAAAATAGATTGGGAAACAGTGGAAACAGTGTGAGGCTTTATTTTTGGGGGCTCCAAAATCACTGCAGATGGTGATTGCAGCCATGAAATTAAAAGACGCTTACTCCTTGAAAGAAAAGTTATGACCAACATAGATAGCATATTCAAAAGCAGAGACATTACTTTTCCAACAAAGGTCCATCTAGTCAAGGCTATGGTTTTTCCAGTGGTCATGTATGGATGTGAGAGTTGGACTGTGAAGAAGGCTGAGCACTGAAGAATTGATGCTTTTGGACTGTGGTGTTGGAGAAGACTCTTGGGAGTCCTTTGGACTGCAAGGAGATCCAACCAGTCCATTCTGCAGGAGATCAGCCCCGGGAATTCTTTGGAAGGAATGATGCTAAAGCACAAACTCCAATACTTTGGCCACCTCATGTGAAGTGTTGACTCATTGGAAAAGACTCTGATGCTGGGAGGGATTGGGGGCAGAAGGAGAAGGGGACGACCGAGGATGAGATGGCTGGATGGCATCGCTGACTTGATGAACATGAGTCTGACTGAACTCCAGGATTTGGTGATGAACAGGGAAGCCTGGTGTGCTGTGATTCATGGGGTCGCAAAGAGTCAGACACGACTGAGAGACTGAACTAAACTGAACTGAACTGGAAGTTAAATGCTGAAAGAATGCTGAAATCTGGCAAGGAGAATGAATCGGAATAGGACTGCCAAACAAGGCAGAGATTAGCAAAGAACAATGATATGAAGCTAAAATAAGGGAAGTCAAAGAAAAAAGCAGAGCCAGAAGCAGCAAAATAATTAATGGGTTGGCAGGATGAAGAAATTCTAGGGTGAAATATAGATGCCTACCATTGATTTTGTGGTGCCAAAAGCCTTTAGAACATTCACTTGAAAGGTTAAAGACACCTGAGTGGAAGGGCAGAGAAAACAATTATGCAGTCTTCATGAATATTTGAGCTGAATTTGAATATTAAGTTGTAAATAAATTAACAAAAATTTAGTTGTTACTTAGTAGGCACTAGACACACATTGTTGACTGACTGACAGATCACCTGTCTGGACGTTCTTTCTTTGTTACTTATTCCCACTGTGTGCTCAGTCTATAGATAAGAAAATAAGAACATAACTGGGTGGGGGAGAGACCATGGGGACAGAGTTAAAGGACACAGAACTTGCCTCCCTCAAAGGTCACATCAAAATTTTTGTCCACCTATGGAACAGTTCTCACTGCAAACACTGCCAGTGGGGACTGGCAGAAAGAGTGTACAAACCGAGTGTGAGAAAGGTCCACACAGAATCAGGTAGGAGTGGAAGAAAAGCAGTCAGGTTGGAACTGTGCCCTCAAGAAGGAACACAGAAGAGGAATCTGTCAGGCTGGTTGGAGAGCCAGTGGCAGTGAAGGAAGGCTGTCGGAAGCCTAAACTCCACTCCTGAGGAGCACACACACACTCCTGAAGCAAGGCAAATTGAATCTGTATGGGATCACTGGCCAGTTTTCCAGGACCACCCGTGCACAGACCCTATCCTAAACTGAGTGACTGCCTCAATCCCAGTTGCCTCAGGACACAGCTCCATGCTGGGGTGAAGGCTGCTGCAGCTGGGGGTAGCTCAGCTGTGAGGGACAAAGGCAGCTCAGGATCTGAGCTGCATCTGAGCAGAGCAAGGGAAGCTGTGATGGTGCTTACACAGGCAGTGTATCAGAGTCGCCTTGGGGTTCCAGCTATGGTGGGACTGCCACAGCCCATGCCCAGACTCATGTGGGCCTCCCACACCAGCCCTTCTACCCAAGCACTGCTCTCCTCAGGGGTGAGAGCACCAGTGCTAGAGGATAGCAGAGCATACACTTAAAGGGAACGCAGCCATCTAGGATTTAACCATCAGAATTTATGCTCCACCAACTTAGGACCCACCTCCCACCCAGATAGGGCAGTGAAGGCCACTGAGCATAGGAGACTCCCCAGCTACACCTGACTGTGGTCTAGCCACTGCATGTTAAGGCCCACTTCCTTCCAAGGTGATAGCTACCAGCACCTCCTAGGAAAAGGCAAGTCTTTTGTGTTCATATCAGATCCAGCTCTACCAACAAAGTCATTGAAGTGAATTCGCTCAGTCATGTCTGACTCTTTGCGATCCTGTGGACGGTAGCTTATCAAGCTCCTCCGTCCATAGGATTTTCCAGGCAAGAGTACTGGAGTGGGTTGCCATTTCCTTCTCCAGGAGATCTTCCCAACCCAGGGATCGAACCCGGGTCTCCCATATTGTAGGCAGACGCTTTACCGTCTGAGCCACCAGGGAACCAAGTCATTGGGCACATGCAAACTATACACAGACACTCCCACACAAAGACATCCTCCTTCAAGACTGCAATAGGTAAACACTTCACTTAATTTCACAAAGAAAGAGAAAGTTAAACAGAATGAGAAGACAGGTTTCAATTGAAAGAGCAAGAAAAAACAAACAAAAAAATTTAACAAATAATTTGCAAGATAAAGAGCTCAAAGCATTAGAATAAGGATGCTAACTGAATTAGGGAAAAGAGTGGTAATAAAAATGTTAACTAAATAGGGAAGTTTGGTGTGAATTATAAAAAAGGAACTAGAAAATATAAAAAAAAAAGAAGCAGTTAGAATTGAATAATTCAATAACTGAAATGAAAAACACATTAGAAGTAATTGTCAGTAGACTAGATGATAGAGAAGAACTCCTCACTGATCTTGAAGACAGACTAATGGAAATCACCCAATTAAAACAGCAAAGAGAAAGGCAATTAAAAAAAAAAAATGAGAACAATTTAAGAGGGCTCTAAGGCAACATGAATTGTACCAGCATTCACATTACAGGTCCCAGAAGTAGAGAAAGGGAAGAGAGTCAGAAATATACAGCAAGCAAAGAGGGTTCCAAACAAGATGAATGAAAACAGTTCACACCAAGATTCCACATAATTAAAATGGCATAATTTAAAAATAGGACTATAAAAGGCATCAAGAGGAAAAAGCCACATACAAGGCAACTTTCATGGGGCTATTAGCTGACGTTTTTTGCAGAAAATCTGCAGGCCAGAAGGCAATGGTAGTATATATTCTAAGTCCTGAGAGGTAAAAACCTGCAACCTAGGATACTCTTGGGCTTACCTGGTGACTCAGATGGTAAAGAATCCTCCCATAATGCAGAGGACTTGGGTTCAATTCCTTTGTGGGGAAGATCCCCTGGAGAAGGGCATGGCAACTCATTCCAGTATTCTTGCCTGGAGAATCCCCATGGACAAAGGAGCCTGTTGTGTTACCATCCATGAGGTTGCAGAGTCACACACAACTGAGCAACTAAGCACAAACTGACAGGATACATTATCCAGCAAGACTATCATTTAGAACAGAAAGATTTTCTCTCAAATCAGGAAAAAGACAAGAAGGTCCATTCTCACTCCTTCAATTTAACTTAATATTGGAAGTCCTCACCACAATTCTGGTGGCTCTGTGGTGGGCTTAATGGAGATCTCTTCCAGGATGGCTTATTCCACACCCAGGTCTGGCACCCAGAGCCCCTGCCCCTGCAGCAGGCCACTGCTGACCCGTACCTCCACAGGAGACACTCAAACACTCAAAGACAGGTCGGGCTTAGTCTCTGTGGGGTCTCCTGGTGCGCAATGTTTTGTGCCAAAACTTATACAGGACTGGAGAAACAGACTCTTGGAGGGCACACACACACAAAATCTTGTACACACCAGGAACCAGGAGAAAGGAGCAGTGACCCCACAAGAGACTGACCCAGACTCGCCTGTGAGTGTCCAGAAGTCTTTGGCATAGGTGTGGGTTGGTGTGGCCTACTTCAGGGGCAGGGGCACTGAGTGCTTCAGTACCTGCATGGGACTTTTTAAAGGAGGTCCCATTATCTTCATTACCTCCACCAAAGTTTGGTCTCAGGTCAAACAACAGGGAGGGAACACAGACCCAATCATCGACTGAAAATCTGATTAAACATTTTCTAAGCATGGCCCACCTATCAGAACAAGACTCAGTTTCCCCCAGAGTCAGTCTCTCCCAGCAGGAAGCTTCCATAAGCCTCTTATCTTATACTTCAAAAGACAGACAGAATGAAAACCACAATCACAAAAAAACAAGTCAAACTGATCACATGGACCACAGCCTTGTCTAACCCAATGAAACAATGAGCCACCCAAGATGGAGGGGTCATAGTGGGGAGTTCTGAAAAAATGTGGTCCATTCAAGGGGGAATGGAAAGCCACTTCAATATTCTTGAGTATCCTGTAAAGAATATGAAAAGGCAAAAAGATATGACACTGAAAGATGAACTCCCCAATTCCATAGGTGCCCAATATGCTACTAGAGAAGAGTGGAGAAATAACTCCAGGAAGAATGAAGAGATGGAGCCAAAGGAAAAACAATGCCCAGTTGTGGATGTGACTGGTGATGGAAGTAAAGTCCGATGTTGAAAAGAATTATGTATAGGAATCTGGAATGTCAGGTCGATGAATTAAGACAAATTAGAAGTGGTCAAACAGGAGATGGCAAGAGTGAGCATCAACATTTTAGGAATCAGTGAACTCAAATGGACTGGAATGGGTGAATTTAATACAGATAACCATTGTATCTATTACTGTGGGCAAGAATCCATTAGAAGAAATGGAGTAGCCATCATAGAAAACAAAAGAGTCCTAAATGCTGTTCTTGGATGCAATCTCAAAATGGCAGAATGGTTTCTGTCCATTTCCAAGACAAACAATTCAATATCACTGTAATCCAAGTCTATGCCCCAACCAGTAATGCTGAAGAAGCTGAAGTTTAAAGGTTTTATGAAGACCTACAAGACTTTCTAGAACAAACATCTGACAAAAAAGAAGTCCTCCTCATTATAAGGGACTAGAATGAACAACGAGGAAATCAGAAGATACCTGGATTACTATAGGCAAATTTGGCCTTGGAGTACAAAATGAAGAAGAGCAGAGGCTAACAGAGTTTTACCAAGAGAATGCACTAGTCATAGCAAAAACCCTCTTCCAACAACAAGAGAGATGACTCTACACATGGACATTGCCAGATTGTCAATATCAAAATCATATTGATTACATTCTTTGCAGCCAAAGATGGAGAAGCTCTATAGAGTCAGCAAAAACAAGACTGGAAACTGGCTATGGCTCAGATCATGAACTCCTTATTGCAAAACTCGGACTTAATTAAAGAAAGTAGGGAAAAATCACTGGCCATTCAGGTATTACCTAATCAAATCCCTTACAGTTATACAGTGGAAGTGACAAATAGATTCAAAAGATTAGATCTGATAGACAGAGTGGCTAAAAAACTATGGATGGAAAAACTATCCATTACCTTGGACAGGGGCCAGTGATCAAGACCATCCCCAAAAAAAGGAAATGCAAAAAGGCAAAATGGTTGTCTGAGGAGGCATTAAAAATAGCTGAGATGAGAAGTGAAAGGCAAAGGAGAAAAGGAAAGATACACCCATCTGAATGCACAGTTCTAAAGAATACCAAGGAGAGATAAGAAGTCTTAGTGATAAAATGCGAAGAAATAGAGGAAAACAATAGAATGGGAAAGACTAGAGATTGGTTCAAGAAAGTGACAGGTACAAAGGGAGCATCTCAAGCAAAGATGGGCACAATAAAGGATAAAAATGGTATGGATCAAACAGAAGCAGGAGATATTAAGAAGAGGTGGCAAGAATACACAGGAGAACTATACAAAAAAAGATCTTCATGACCCAGATAACCACGATGATGTATTCACTCACCTAGAACCAATTGAGTGTGAAATAAATGGGCCTTAAGAAGCATCACTACAAGCTAAGCTAGTGGAGGAGATGGAATTCCAGTTGAGCTATTTCAAATCCTAAAAGATAATGCTGTGAAAGTGCTGCATTCAATATGGCAGCAAATTGGGAAAACTCAGCAGTGGCCACAGAACTGCAAAAGGTCAGTTTTCATTCCAATTTCAAAGAAAGTCAATGCCAAAGATGCTAAAACTACTGAACAATTGCACTCTTTTCACACGCTAGTAAAGTAATGCTCAACATTCTCCAAGCCAGGCTTCAACAGTATATGAACTGTGAACTTCCTCAAGCTGGATTTAAAAAAGGCAGAGGAACCAGAGAGCAAATTGCCAACATCCACTGGATCACAGAAAAAGCAAGAGAGTTCCAGAAAAACATCTATTTCTGCTTTATTGGCTATGCCAAAGTCTTTCACTGTGGATCACAACAAAATCTAGAGAAGTCTTAAAGAGAAGGGAATACCAGACCACCTTATCTGCCTCCTGGGAAATCTGTATGCAAGTCAAGAAGCAACAGTTAGAACTGGACATGAAAAACAGACTGGTTCCAAACCAGGTAAGGAGTATGTCAAGGCTGTATATTGTCAACCTGCTTATTTAACGTATATGCAGAGTACATTATGCAAAATGCCTGGCTGGACAAAGCACAGGCTGGAATCAAGATTGCTGGGAGAAATATCAGTAACCTCAGATATGCAGATGAGACTACACTTATGGGAGAAAGTGAAAAGCTAAAGAGCCTCTTGATGAAAGTGAAAGTGAAGAGTGAAAAAGTTGGCTTAGAAGTCAACATTCCGAAAACTAAGATCATGCCATCCGGTCCAATCACTTCACAGCAAATAGGTGGGGAAACAATGGAAACAGTGAGAGACTTCATTTGAGGAGGTGGGAGGCTCCAAAATCACTGCAAATGGTGACTGCACCCATGAAATTAAAAAATGCTTGCTCTTTGGAAGAAAAGCTATGACCTACCAAGACAACATATTAAAAAGAAGAGCCATTACTTTGCTGAAAAATTTCTGCCCAGTCAAAGCTATGAATTTTATTGTAGTCATATATGGTTGTGAGATTTGGACTTAAAGAAAGCTGAGCTCCAAAGAATTGATGCTTTTGAACTGTGATGTTGGAGAACACTCTTGAGAGTCCTCAAAGTGATGAAATGTGTGTATAACAATTTAGCAATTGTTTTATCTTAAAAGGTCAAGCTGCATAAACTTTCTATGGTTCCACCTTTTCACTGACCCATAACTTTCTAAAGCAGGAATTTGGAAAATGAGTTGCAACTTCCTGACAAATTCTTCATTTAAAAAAATGTTGCTTAATTAAAGATCTGAAAGGAAAAATTAGCTGTTCTGATTGAAGACAGGGCCTCAAGATTATTTTCACTGTCTCAATTAATTTTCTTTCTATTATAAAAATGAAACAAAATGTGCATGTAATGACAATGCACAATTAACGTTAAAATCCTTACAATGTAACACTTATACCAGAGGTGAGCTTTACTCAAATGTGTTTATATGGTTTATTTGCCATGTTATAACATATATGCTATTAAAACTATGGAAAGCAGTAACTTCCTGTGTGAAGCAATGGGAAAGAGTTCTAAGATATAACTTCCTTAGTTTAATCTATTATATAGCTCTGATGATCTCTTGCATGCTTAAATAGAAATAATTCCAATATTATTTCAGTTATATAGCCCAGATTTTGCCCGTGGAGGACAGCCCAAAGACTGTAATGTTAAGTGCATGAATTCAAAAACAAGCTGTGTTACTTATTAGTTCAGTTCAGTTCAGTCACTCAGTCGTGTCCGACTCTTTGCGACCCCATGAATCACAGCACGCCAGGGCTCCATGTCCATCACCAACTCCCAGAATTCACTCAGACTCACTGTCCATCGAGTCCGTGATGCCATCCAGCCATCTCATCCTCGGTTGTCCCCCTCTCCTCCTGCCCCCAGTCCCTCCCACCATCAGAGGCTTTTCCAATGAATCAACTCTCCTCATGAGGTGGCCAAAGTACTGGAGTTTGAGCTTTAGAATCATTCCTTCCAAAGAAATCCCAGGGTTGATCTCCTTCAGAATGGATTGGTTGGATTTCCTTGCAGTCCAAGGGACTCTCAAGAGTCCTCCAACACCGCAGTTCAAAAGCATCAATTCTTCAGTGCTCAGCCTTCTTTACAGTCCAACTCTCACTTCCATACATGACCACTGGAAAAAACAGAGCCTTGACTAGATGGACCTTAGTTGACAAAATAATATCTCTGCTTTTGAATATGCTATCTAGGTTGGTCATAACTTTTCATCCAAGGAGTAAGCATCTTTTAATTTCATGGCTGCTGTCGCCATCTGCAGTGATTTTGGAGCCCAAAAAAAGAAAGACTGACACTGTTTCCCCATCTATTTCCCATGAAGTGATGGGACCAGATGTCATGATCTTCGTTTTCTGAATGTTGAGCTTTAAGCCAACTTTTTCACTCTCCTCTTTCACTTTCATCAAGAGGCTTTTTAGTTCCTCTTCACTTTCTGCCATAAGGGTGGTGTTATCTGAATATCTGAGGTTATTGATATTTCTCCCGGCAATCTTGATTCCAGCTTGTGCTTCTTCCAGTCCAGCATTTCTCATAATTTACTCTGCATAGAAGTTAAATAAGCAGGGTGACAATATACAGCCTTGACGTTCTCCTTTTCCTATTTGGAACCAGTCTGTTGTTCCATGTCCAGTTCTAACTGTTGCTTCCTGACCTGCATACAGATTTCTCAAGAGGCAGGTCAGGTGGTCTGGTATTCCCATCTCTCTCAGAATTTTCCACAGTTTATTGTGATCCACACATTCAAAGGCTTTGGCATAGTCAATAAAGCGAAATAGACGTTTTTTTGTAACTCTCTTGCTTTTGGCATGATCCAGCGGATGTTGGCAATTTGATCTCTGGTTTCTCTGCCTTTTCTAAAACCAGCTTAAACATCAGGAAGTTCATGATTCACGTATTACTGAAGCCTGGCTTGGAGAATTTGGAGCATTACTTTACTAGCATGTGAGATGAGTGCAATTGTGCGGTAGTTTGAGCATTCTTTGGCATTGCCTTTCTTTGGAATTGGAATGAAAACTGACCTTTTCCAGTCCTGTGGCCACCAAATTTGCTGACATATTGAGTGCAGCACTCTCACAGCATCATCTTTCAGGATTTGAAAGATCTCAACTGGAATTCCATCACCTCCACTAGCTTTGTTGGTAGTGATGCTTTCTAAGGCCCACTTGACTTCATTTTCCAAGATGTCTGGCTCTAGATTAGTGATCACATCATCATGATTATCTGGGTTGTGAAGATCTTTTTTGTACAATTCTTCCGTGTATTCAGGCCACCTTTTCTTAATATCTTCTGCTTCTGTTAGGTCCATACCATTTCTGTCCTTTATGGAGCCTATCTTTACATGAAATGTTTCCTTGGTATCTCTAATTTTCTTGAAGAGATCTCTGGTCTTTCCCATTCTGTTCTTTTCCTCTATTTCTTTGCATTGATTGCTAAAGAAGGCTTTCTTATCTCTTCTTGCTATACTTTGGATCTCTGCATTCAGATGCTTATATCTTTCCTTTTCTCCTTTGCTTTTCATCTCTCTTCTTTTCACAGCTATTTGTAAGGCCTCCCCAGACAGCCATTTTGCTTTTTTTTTTTTTTTTTTTTGCATTTCTTTCCCATGTGGATGGTCTTGATCCCTGTCTCCTGTACAATGTCACGAACTTCATTCCATAGTTCATCAGGCACTCTTATCTATCAGATCTAGGCCCTTAAATCTATTTCTCACTTCCACTGTATAATCATAAGGGATTTGATTTAGGTCATACCTGAATGGTCTAGCGGTTTTCCCTACTTTCTTCAATTTAAGTCTGAATTTGGTAATAAGAAGTTCATGATCTGAGCCACAGTCAGCTCCTGGTCTTGTTTTTGGTGACTATATAGAGCTTCTCCATCTTTGGCTGCAGAGAATATAATCAATCTGATTTTGGTGTTGACCATCTGGTGATGTCCACGTGCAGAGTCTTCTCTTGTGTTGTTGGAAGAGGGTGTTTGCTATGACCAGTGCATTTTCTTGGCAAAACTATATCAGTCCTTGCCCTGCCTCATTCTGCATTCCAAGGCCAAATTTGCCTGTTACTCCAGGTGTTTCTTGGCTTCCTACTTTTGCATTCCACTCCCCTATAATGAAAAGGATATCTATTTTGGGTGTTAGTTCTAAAAGGTCTTGTAGGTCTTCATAGAACCGTTCAACTTCAGCTTGTTCAGCGTTACTAATTGGGGCATAGACTTGCACAACTGTGATATTGAATGGTTTGCCTTGGAGATGAACAGAGATCATTCTGTCGTTTTTGAGATTGCATCCAAGTACTGCATTTCAGACTCTTTTGTTGACCATGATGGCAACTCCATTTCTTCTGAGAGAATCCTGCCTGCAGTAGTAGATATAATGGTCGTCTGAGTTAAATTCACCCATTCCTGTCCATTTTAGTTCACCGATTCCTAGAATGTCGATGTTCAGTCTTGCCATCTCTTGTTTGAGCACTTCCAATTTGCCTTGATTCATGGACCTGACATTCCAGGTTCCTATGCAATATTGTTCTTTACAGCATCGGATCTTGCTTCTATCACCAGTCACATCCACAAATGGGTATTGTTTTTGCTTTGGCTCCATCCCTTCATTCTTTCTGGAGTTATTTCTCTACTGATCTCCAGTAGCATATTGGGCACCTAATGACCTGGGGAGTTCCTCTTTCAGTATCCTATCATTTTGCCTTTTCCTACTGTTCATGGGGTTCTCAAGGCAAGAATACTGAAGTGGCTTGCCATTCCCTTCTCCAGTGGACCACATTCTGTCAGGCCTCTCCACCATGACCCGCCTGTCTTGGGTTGCCCCGCAGGCATTACTTGGTTTCATTGAGTTAGACAAGGCTGTGGTCCTAGTGTGATTAGATTGACTAGTTTTCTGTGAGTATGGTTTCAGTGTGTCTACCCTCTGATGCCCTCTTGCAACACCTACCATCTTACTTGGGTTTCTCTTACCTTGGGCGTGGGGTATCTCTTCACGGCTGCTCCAGCAAAGCACAGCTCCTGCTCCTTACCTTGGACGAGGGGTACCGTTCCTGACCTTCAATGTGGGATATTTCCTCTAGGCCCTCCTGCCCCTGCACAACCACTGCTCCTCGGAATGCTTCTCCTGGCAGCCGGCCCTGGCCTTGGGTGTGGGTGGCTCCTCCCAGCTGCCGCTCATGGCCTCGGGCTCCAAGTGGCTCCTCAGGGTCTCCGCCCCTGGCCTGTGTTAATTATTAGTTGTTACTTATTAGGTGTTCCTTAATACAGTTAGATCTCAATTTCTTAGACTGAAATATAATATTAATAATCAAATCTACCAGGCTATTATGAGTTATATGTGAAGTGATAATAAAGTTATATATAAAGCTACATATAACTATATAAGTCACCCTGTTGTTGCTGTTGTTACTGTTTTTATTTTGGTAGTAATAATATACTAACTATTAATTAGTATAATTAAGTCACTAAGTCACTCATTCATGTCCTACTCATTTCGACCCCATGGACTGTAGTCTATCAGGCTCCTCCATCCATGGGATTCTCCAGGCAGGAATACTGGAATGGGTTGCCATTTCCTTCTTTAGATCTTCCCAACCCAGGGATTGAACCCGGGTCTTCCTCATTGTAGGCAGACACTTTACTGTCTGAGCCACCAGGGAAGTCCAATAATATATATACTGATACTATAATAATTTAGGCTTAGATTCTTATAAATACTGATAAATTTAATATTATTAGCCATCAATCAAAGGTGTTTAGTTAATTTTTATACAATATTTTATAAGACAAGTTTTATTATAAGATAGCAGCTTATGAGATCAAAATCTTTATAAAGAAAATTCTTAAAGAGATGGGAATATTATACTGCCTTACTTGTCTCCTGAGAAACCTCTATGAAGATCATAAAGCAACAGGTAGAACCAGACATGGAACAACAGACCAGTTCAAAATTGGAAAAGGAGTATGACAAGGCTGTATATTGTCACCCTACTAATTTAACTTATATGCAGAGTACATCATGTGAAATGCCAGGCTGGAGGAATCACAAACTATAATCAATATTGCCAGTAGAAATATCAACAACGTCAGATACACAGATGATACCACTCTAATGGCAGAAAGTGAAGAGAAACAAAAGAGCCTCTTCATGAGGGTGAAAGAACTGGCTTGAAATACAGCATTCAGAAAATCATATCATTGCATCTGGTCCCATCACTTCAAGGCAAACAGAAAGGGGAAAAGAGGAAGCAGTGACAGATTTTATTTTGAGGGAGTCTAAAATCACTGTGGATGATGATTGTAGCCATGAAATTAAAAGACGCTTGCTCCTTGGAAGCAAAGGTTTAATAAACCAATACAGTGTATTAAAAAGCAGAAACATCATTTTGCCAATGAAAGTCCATGTGTCAAAGGTATGATTTTTTCCCGTAGTCATGTGCAAATGTAAGAGTTGGATCATAAGGAAGTCTGAGAGCTAAAGAATTGATGCTTCTGAATTGTAGCACTGGAGAAGACTCTTGAGAGTCCCTTGAACTAACTGCAAGGGGATCAAACCAGTTGATCCTAAAGGGAATAATCCTGAATATTCTTTGAAAGTACTGATGCTGAAGCTGCAGTTCCAATACTTTGGCCACCTGATGTGAAGAGCCACCTCATTGGAAAAGACTTTGATGCTGGGAAAAATTGAAGGCAAAAGGAGAAGGGAGCAACTGAGGATGAGATAATTAGATAGTATCATGGACTCAGTGGACATGAATTTGAGCAAACTTTGGGAGATAGTGGAAGACAGAGGAGCCTGGCATCCTGCAATACACGGAATCACCAAGAGTCTGACATGCCTTAGCAACTAAACAACAATAACAGGAATAAATAAGACACTTCTGGTTATAAATGCTAAATTGATGACTGAATCATAAATTTGTGATTTCTTATTTTTCATTTCCTTCATAGACTTCTTCTAACTTCTCTTAAAATGCTGGTATTCCCCCATGGGGTCTTGCCTCAGCCACTTTCCCTCTGTAAATTTCCATTCTTGATTAGAATTTACTTCATGAATTTTAATATTACTTTTTTTAATAAAGTTCAAATTCCTTAAGTGATACTTTATAATACATCTCTTGATTGTTTCTCACACACCATTATATAGTCCACTTCTCCTGAAATACCAAGCCCCAGCGAAAATGGCCTTTTTAAAGATTTTGAGTCCTAAGTTCTCTCATTGGCCTTGACAACTCTGCAATTGCCATTCCCTCAACTTCAGACATTTATTGCATATCTGTGAAATAACTCCTATTCCTCCTTCAGGTATGAACATACCTATAATAGATTCAAGAACTTTTTCTACATCTACATCTACCCTCTACTGAGTTAACCTCCCTTTCATGTACTCTGATAGTATTTTGCATTATCTCTATTGTGCTCAATTGCTAAATCATATCTGACTCAGAGTAACACCATGATCTATAGCCTGCCAAGTTCCTCTGTCCATGGAATTCTCCACGCAAGAATTCTGGAGTGGGCTGCCATTCCCTTCTCCAGAAGATCTTCCTAATGCAGGGATCAAACTCATATTTCCTGCATTGCAGGCAGATTCATTACTATCTGAGCCACCAGGGAATCCCTTTATTATCTCTATCAACCTGATATTTAACTCTTTGTTTAATTCTATGCCTTTGTCATTGGATTATTTAAGGTCAATAATAGCAGGAATTCTGTCTTACTCACTGAGTTTCCCTAAGCAAGGACTGGACCAGTTATTTAGTCATACTCAATAAATACAAATCAATGAATCTTATGGTCTCGTCTTCACATGTGTGACACATTTACCTGGCATCTATTGAATTTCCCACTTGTATCTAAAAGCTCAGCTTTGTAAGAGTGAATCTCCCACCATCCCCCTCAAACATGTTCTCTTCATACATTCTCTATCATAGAAGGTGGTTCTCTGCTTTGCGTGCTAGACTTGCTCCTCTCTTCTCCAAACCAATCACCAACCTTGCCAAATGTGTGTTACATAAAAAGATGTCAGATTCATCCTTTTTTCTATGTAAGTGCACAGAACAAAGATTTGAGGAGGATAGTAGTGGAGACTTTGCTCAAGCCTTCTTCATTCCCCTGCGTCAATCAATGTCTCTCCTTGGCTCCAACACTGTTCTTCTTAAATTCATCTTCCATTCACTTGGAAGGGTGAATTACTTACAACACAGATCACAGATTGTCACTTTTGTGCTTTAAAATCTTCAAAAGTATACAGAAATTGTACATTGAACTTGCAAATACTTCCTACATATTTGGAAAGAATAATTTATGAGATACTTGTGTGAAGTGTGATATTTCTAAAGAAAGTGCCACAAAAGATTACTAGAAACTGTTTCCTATCTTGGCTAGTATATGAAATAGGAATAGTTAAGGATTCAAATAAAACAAACACAGAATAATATTATATATCAATACACACATATTATATATATATATATATATATATATATATATATATATATATATAATACATATACTATGGAACTATTAGGAGAAGGAAATGGCAACCCACTCCAGTACTCTTGCCTAGAGAATCCCGTGGACAGAGGAGCCTGGTGGGCTGCTGTCCATAGAGCCACACAGTGTCAGACACAACTGAAGTGACTTAGCATGCATGCATGCATTGGAGAAGGAAATGGCAACCCACTGCAGTATCCTTGCCTGGAGAATCCCAGGGACAGAGGAGCCAGGTGGGCTGCCATCTATGGGTTCGCACAGAGTTGGACATGACTGAAGCGACTTAGCAGCAGCAGCAGCAGCATGGAGCTATTACATAACTCCTCTGGAAGCCCCATTATATTTTAGCAATCAGACTTCTATTATTGGTGCTACAACATCCTTAACATGCGTCTTCACTTAAAGGTCCATGGTGGCTACTTAAGCTCCAGTCAGGTATCCTAAGTGTTTAACAGTCAACAGGAAGAAGTGGCGGAGAATAAAACCACAGCACCCCCTTATGCAATCCCTGGTTTGGGAAGATCCCCTGGAGAAGGGCATGGCAGCCCATTCCAGTATTCTTGCCTGAAGAATCCCATGGACAGAGGAGAGCCTGGTGTGCTACAGTCTATGGGGTCGCAAAGAGTTAGACATGACTGAGCAACTTTCACGCACTTACTCACCTCCTCATTTTACACATGTAGTTACACATGCAATTTTGAAGCAAGGTTATGAGGGCTTTCTAGACTATGTTGCAGAATATTCTTTATTTTTTCTGTTTTCTGCATGTGTTTGTATGTTAAATCTAACTTTTCCTCAAAAGTTTGATAAAACATGTCTGAAAATATTTAGGCATGAAGTCTGAAAAACCTTTTTAACTATGTTTCAACTTCTTTTATGAGTCAATAACATCATTCAAATGTTTCATTTCTCCTTGTGTCACACTTGTTAAGATACATAAAATGCATTTGTGTGAAGTGCTTAATGAATTCTAGCAGAAAATGTGTTCTCTGCGATACTAATTTTTTAAACTTTTTAGAACTTTCTTCATGTTCCAATGCATGTACAACTTTAATAATATTCCATAAAGCCTAAAGATAGTTTCCATTTTTTGCTGTAAATTTCTATATAATTATATATTTTATTCAAATTTCTGTTTTTATTAAATTTTTGACTAACTTGAGACATGTACATAGAAACCTCCAACTGTGCTCATAGATTTCTCAATTTCTTACTGTATTCCTATTGATTTTTGCTTTATATGTGATCTATTTTAATATAGAATACTTTAGAATTTTTAACATCTTCCTAGGAAATTGAACCTTTTTTATACTGTGTAATGAAACTCTCTCTCTTCAATGATACTTTTTGTCTTAAGGCCTCTTTTTCAATCTTTTAACATAGCTAATATGTAAATTTTCTTTTGGCGCATATGTGTCAAATATATCTTATGCCATAATTCTTTTTTTCCCTGTATTCTTAGATTTTTTTTTTTTTACTTTACATATCTTTTTCACTTTACCACTGTCATTCTGCACTGTTATCTACTATGTATGTTATATGTTTAATTCTCTCCAAACTCAAAAGATAAGTAGAATTATTATTCTGTTTTGTTTCTGAATAATTAAAACTTAGTTTAAATATTTTTTCCCAAAGTCATATAACAGTCAATGAGAGACCAAAGCCTCGGTAGTCAACAAACTCCTGCCTTTAAGTGCTTTGTTATACTATATGCCAAGAAAAGTTTACATTATGTTCATTGTTCCTTACCTAATGAGGGAGGGTGATGAATGCCAAGGCTTAGCAAACTTTTACTATACAGAGGCAGATAGCAGGCAGTTTAGTCTTTGCAATGCGGTTTCTGTCACGAATGATGTTGTAGCAAAAAGAAGCCACTGATGCAGAATACATGAATGAATGAGCAATTATAAGTTCTAATGAAACTATATTATAGACACTGAAATTTTAATTTTATATAATATACATATGCCAAATGTTTTTTTTTTTTTGTTTCACTCTCTCCCCTCTAGACATTTAAAATGTAAAAACCACTAATTCCTTATATGAAGTGAAGTGAAGTGAAGTGAAAGTCGCTCAGTTGTGTCCGACTCTTTGCGACTCCAGGGGGATTTCTTTAGGCCAGAATACTGGAATGGGTAGCCTTATCCCTTCTCCAGGGGATCTTCCCAACCCAGGGATTTAACCCAGGTCTCCTGCATTGCAGGTAGACTCTTTACCAGCTGAGCCACAAGGGAAGTCCAAGAATACTGGAGTGTTTAGCCTATCCCTCCTCCAGCGGATCTTCCCGACCCAGAAATCACAATTGAACCAGGGTCTCCTGCATTGCAGGTACACTTTTTACCAACTGAACTATCAGAGAAGTCCAATTCCTTATAGTCTACAGCAAGACAATTGGGGGCCTGGCCCATGAACTGTAGTTTGCAAAACGTATACAGATCGCCATTTTTTAAAACTCTTAACTTTTAGACATTGTGTTGTTGTTTAATAAGATTAACTGTATTAAATTAAAAGTTCACTAACATGTGAGAAATGATTCTCCAATTATATAGCTAAAGGAGTGTTACAACACATGTATGAGCCTGTAAACCTTCCCAGCACATCTCTTACTTATACTCCTTTGGAGTGTCTTAATATAAACTCAAAAAAAATACTCTTTGTTAAATTTTTGCTTAGAGTCCAAGTAATAACTTTTCTGACAATTATTTTCTTGATGATTTTGTCTCTAATTGGTTAATTAGAATAAACTGATCTCTAACATTGAAATCCAAATCTCCAAGCTATGAATTATTAGTTTGTTTTGTAAATATGTATCTGCCATAAATATTTTTGCTTGCTTGAGGAATTTTTACATCATAATGCATTGTATACTACACGTTAATAGGTTACAGAAAAAAAAAATAAAACTATTTCAGATCAATTTCAGTAGCAACTGTTGACTCAAATTTAAGGACCATGTTTCAGTGTGTGGCATATGTATGGTCCTATCAAAGTAAAGGAGTGGGTGAAATACAAAATAAAAAGAGCATATTGGTAAATATCAGGTTCAAAGTAATAGGAGATTCTAATACCCTTTGCTGACTGACAAGTGATCAGTCATATCCCACTCTACAATCCTGTAGCCCTCAAGGATCCTCTGTCTGTGGGATTTTTCCAAGCAAGAATACTGCAGTGGGTTGCCATTTCCTTCGCCAGGGGATATTCCCAATCCAGGGATTGATCAAACCCATGTCTCTTGAGTCTGTTGCATTGGCAAGCAGATTCTTTACCAGTAGTGCCACCTTTAGGGGAGGACAAAATAGTCTCATGACCAAGTGGGCTTTATCCCAGGGATGCAAGGATTCTTCAATATCCTCAAATCAATCAATTTAATACACCACATTAACAAACTGAAAAATAAAAATCATATGATTATCTCAATAGATTCAGAGAAACTCTTTGACAAAATTCAACATCCATTTATGATAAAAACTCTCCAGAAAGCAGGAATAGAAAGAACATACCTCAACAAATGACTTTACAATTTAAAAAAAAGCACAAAGAAAAGTTAAAAAAAGAAGCTATATATGGCAAACCCACAGCAAACATTATCCTCAGTGGTGAAAAATTGAAAGCATTTCCCCTAAAATGAAGAACGAGACAACGGTGCCTACTCTCACCACTACTATTCAACATAGTTTTGGAAGTTTTGGCCACAGCAGTCAGAGCAGAAAAAGAAATAAAAGGAATCCAGATTGGAAAAGAAGAAGTAAAACTCTCACTGTTTGCAGATGACATGATCCTCTACATAGAAAACCCAAAAGACTCCACCAGAAAGTTACTAGAGCTAACCAATGAATATAGTAAAGTTGCAGGATAATTTTAACACAGAGAAATCCCTTACATTCCTATACACTAACAATGAGAAAGCAAAGGGAAACTAAGGAAACAATTCCATTCACCATTGAAATGAAAAGAACGAAATACTTAAGAATATATCTACCTAAAGAAACAAAAGACCTAGATATAGAAAACTATAAAACACTGATGAAAGAAATCAAAGAGGGCACACATAGATGGAGAAATATACAGTGTTCATGGATCGGAAGAATCAATACAGTGAAAATGAGTATAATACACAAAGCAATCTATAGATTCAATGTAATGTATCAAGCTGCCACTGATATTTTTCAAAGTAGAACAAATAATTTCACAATTTGTATGGAAATACAAAAAACCTTGAATAGTCAAAGCAATCTTGAGAAAAAAGAATGAAACTAGAGGAATCAACCTGCCTGACTTCAGTCTCTACTACAAAGCCACAGTCATCAAGAGAGTTTGGCACTGGCACAAAGACAGAAATATAGATCAATGGAACAAAATAGAAAGCCCAGAGATAAATCCACACACCTATGGACACCTTATCTTTAACAGAGGAAGCAAGAATGTACAATGGAGAAAAGACAATCTCTTTAACAAGTGGTGCTGGGAAAACTGGTAAACCACTTGTAAAAGAATGAAGCTAGAACACTTTCTAACACCATACACAAAAATAAACTCAAAATGGATTAAAGATCTAAATGTAAGACCAGAAAATATTAAATTCTTAGAGGAAAACATAGGCAAAACCCTCTCCAACATAAACTACAGCAGGATCCTCTATGACCCACCTCCCAGAATTTTGGAAATAAAAGCAAAAGTAAACAAATGGGACCTAATTAAACTTAAAAGCTTCTGCACAACCAAAGAAACTATAAGCAAGGTGAAAAGCCTTCAGAATGAGAGAAAATAATAGTAAATGAAGCAATGGAAAAATAATTAATCTCAAAAATATACAAGCAACTTCTGCAAATCAATTCCAGAAAAATAAAAGACCCAATCAAAAAGTGGGCCAAAGAACTAAATAGATATTTCTCCAAAGAAGACATATAGATGGCTAACAAACACATGAAAAGATGCTCAACATCACTCATTATCAGAGAAATGCAAATCAAAACCACAATGAGGTACCATTTCATGCCAGTCAGAATGGCTGTGATCCAAAAGTCTACAAGCAATAAATGCTGGAGAGGGTGTGGAGAAAAGGGAACCCTCTTGCACTGTTAGTGGGAATGCAAACTAGTAAAGCCACTATGGAGAACAGTCTGGAGATTCCTTTAAAAAAAAAAAAAACAAAAACTGGAAATAGACCTGCACTATGACCCAGCAATCCCCTGCTGGGCATACACACTGAGGAAACCAGAATAGAAAGAGACACGTGTACCCCAATGTTCATCGCAGCACTGTTTATAATAACCAGGACATGGAAGCAACCTAGATGTCCATCAGCAGATGAATGGATAAGAAAGCTGTGGTACATATACACAAGAGAATATGACTCAGCCATTAAAAAGAATACATTTGATTCATTTTTAATGAGGTGGATGAAACTGGAGTCTATTATACAGAGTGAAGTAAGCCAGAAAGAAAAACACCAATACAGTATGCTGCTGCTGCTAAGTTGCTTCAGTCATGTCCAACTCTGTGCAACCCCATAGATGGCAGCCCACCAGGCTCCCCAGTCCCTGGGATTCTCCAGGCAAGAACACTGGAGCGGGTCGCCATTTCCTTCTCCAATGAGTGAAAGTGAAAAATGAAAGGGAAGTCGCTCAGTCTTGTCTGACTCTTAGCAACCCCATGGACTGCAGCCCACCAGGCTCTGCCATCCATAGGATTTTCCAGGCAAGAGTACTAGAGTGGGGTGACATTGCCTTCTCCCCAGTACAGTGTACTAATGCATATATATGGAATTTAGAAAGATAGTAACAATAACCCTGTATGCGAGACAGCAAAAGAGACACAGATGTATAGAACAGTTTTTTGGACTCTGTGGGAGAGGGAGAGGGTGGGATGATTTGGGAGAATGGCATTGACACATGTATAATATATAAGAAACGAATCGGCAGTCCAGGTTCGACTCATGATACAGGATGCTTGGGGCTGGTGCACTGGAATGACCCAGAGGGATGGGATGGGGAGGGAGGTAGGAGGGTGTTTCAGGATGGGGAACACATGTACACCCATGGTGGATTCAAGTTAATGTATGGCAAAACTAATAAAATATTGTAACATAAAATTAATTAATATTTTTTTAAGAGTCTGAAGAAATAAGATTTCTAGAAGAAAAGGGAGTAAAGAAAGAAGGCATTCTTGGTAGAGTTGGCAGAATAAATCAAAATGTGAAAGTGAAAAAGCTCACGGAGTGTTTTTCAGATGCTAAGAAGTCTGGTTTGGTTAAATCTTTGGCATATAGGATTTACAGGGAGGTGCAAGTTGAGACCAGTGATGTGGTTGTGGTGACTATGCTTCACTAAGATTAATGGTTGGCCCTGTGCCATTGTGTATTTACTAAAGTTTTTAAAACTTGTGAGAAAGTATGGAATGTAACTAGAATCATCTATTCATGGAAGAAGAGATAAGATCTACTAAACAGATGGAATATACCAGAAGAGTTTGGTGACTAAACACAGTAATCATTGTCATACAAAAGATTACATTCTAACTATTTTTCAAAGTTTATTTTCTGGTTTTATTATGTTTTGATAGTTGCCAGATTATGACCAATAACAAACGAACATTTTTTCTCTACTAGAGGAAAATAGCATAAATGTTCTCCTTTATAACATCCTGCCACTTCAATTTGCAAAGTAGAGAAAATAATTTTTGAGGGATATTGCTCCCTGGAACGTTTACATTTTTGCCTACTATACCCTGCCAGAAATGATTCCATGTCATAGGATAAGTTATGTGAGTGCACATCTTACTTTGGTTCTCTCTTACTTCATTGGGAATCGTTTAGCTCTTTTCATATGAAATTTAGAAAATGATATTTGAAAGGGGCATTTCTATCAATTCTAGTAAGAAAAGATTTGAGCTATAAGTCATTTAAAATTTTTGTTTACTTATATCTTAAAATCCCACAAGCATAACCTTAAAAGGTCAATTTAGAAAAAGATGACAAGTAGAGTATAAAATTAAAACTAAGATTTTGTCACTGATATATCCTGAAAATATTATTTTTCTGCAGTTTTATATCAAATTTGATAATTTATGTTAATTCTTATTTCCATTTTTACCTGAAATGTATGTCATTTGAAGTATTTCATTTACTTCATTTTATGAGTTTTATGTTATCTATTTACATTATCTCTTGGTAAAGAATCTGCCTGCAATGCAAGAGATGCAGGTTTGATCCTTGGGTCAAGAAGATCCCCTGAAGAAGGAAATGGCAACCCATTCCAGTACTCTTGTCTGGGATATCCAAGGGACAGTGGAATCTGGTGGGCTACCATCAATAGGGTCTCAAAGAATCAGGCTTAGCAACCAACACTTCACTCAGTTACTTAGAAAATAAATGATATATAGAATCAAAGATTTCACATGCCTATTAAGTCTAAAAAAATACCCCTCTAAGTTAATTTAAATGAAAAAGAATTTCTCTGTACCTCCATCCCAGCCCCAACGCCATGAAGATCTACTTTTTTTTTTTTTTTTAAACACCAGAGATATACATAGTGTATTAAGGAGTTCAGTTAAATTCACTTCAGTCACTCAGCCGTGTCCAACTCTTTGAGACCCCATGGACTGCTGCATTCCAGGCCTCCCTGTACATCACCAACTCCCTGAGCTTGCTCAAACTCATGTCCATTGAATCAGTGATGTCATCCAGCCATCTCATCGTCTGTCATCCCCATCTCCTTCCACCTTCAATCATTCCTGGCATCAGGATCTTTTCTTTCATTTTTTTTCTTTTATTATTATTTATTATTATTATTATTATTACTTTACAATATTGTATTGGTTTTACCATACATCCATGTGAATCTGCCAGGGGTGTACACGTGTTCCCCATCCTGAACCCCCTTCCCACCTCCCTCCCCGTACCATCCCTCTGGGTCATCCCAGTGCACCAGCACCAAGGATCCTGTATCATGCATCAAACCTGGACTGACAATTTGCAGCACTGTTTACAATAGCCAGGACATGGAAGCAACCTACATGTCCATCAGCAGTTGAATGGATAAGAAAGCTGTGGTACATATACACAATGGAGTATTACTCAGCCATTAAAAAGAATACATTTGAATCAGGATTTTTTCAAATGAGTCATTTCTTCTCACAAGTTGGCCAAAGTATTAGAGTTTCAGCTTGAGCATCAGTGTTTCCAATGAATATTCAGGACTAATTTCCTTTAGGATGGACTGGTTGGATCTCCTTGTAGTCCAAGGGACTCTCAAGAGTCTTCTCCAACACAACAGTTTAAAACCATCAATTCTTTGGCACTCAGCTTTCTTCAGAGTCCAACTCTCACATCCATACATAACTACTGGACAAACCATAGTTTTGACTAGATGGGCCAGTGTTGGCAAAGCAATGCTTCTGCTTTTTAATATGCTGTCTAAGTTGGTCATTACTTTTCTTCAAAGGAGCAAGTATCTTTCAATTTCATGGCTGCAGTCACCATCTGCAGTGATTTTGGAGCCCCCCAAAATAAAGTCTGTCGCTGTTTCCACTGTTTCCCCATCTATTTACCATGAAGTGATGCCATGATCTTAATTTTCTGAATGTTGATTTTAAGCCAACTTTTTCACTCTCCTCTTTCAATTTCATCAAGAGACTCTAGTTCTTCTTTGCTTTCTGTCGTAAGTGTAGTGTCATGTGCATACCTGAAAGTGAAGTTGCTCAGTCGTGTCTACTCTTTGAGACCCCGTGGACTGTAGCCCACCAGGCTCCTCTGTCTATGGGATTCTCCAAGCAAGAATACTGGAGTGGGTTGCCATTCCCTTCTCCATAGGATATAGATATTTCTTTCAGCAAATTGATTCCAGCTTGTGCTTCATCCAGACCAGTATTTCTCATGATATACTCTGCATATACGTTAAATAAGTAGGGTGACAATGTACAGCCTTGACTTGCTCCTCTCCTGATTTGGAACCAGTCTTTTGTTCCATGTCCAGTTCTGTTGATTCTTGACCTGCATGCAGATTTCTCAAGAGGAAGGTCAGGTAGTCTGGTATTCCCATCTTTAAGAATTTTCCACAGTTTTTTGTGATCCACACAGTCAAAGGCTTTGGCACAGTCAATAAAGCAGATATAGATGTTTTTCTGGAACTCTCTTGTTTTTCCTATGAGCCAATGGATGTTGCAATTTGATCTCTGGTTCCTCTACCTTTTCTAAATCCAGCTTGAACATCTAAAAGTTCTAGGTTCAGGTACTGTTGAAGCGTGGCTTGGAGAATTTTGAGCATTACTTTGCTATCATGTGAGATGAATCCAATTGTGTGATAGTTTGAACATTCTTTGCCATTGCCTTTCTTTGGGATTGGAGTCCCTGGTGGCTCAGAGGTTAAAGCATCTGCCTGGAATGCAGGAGACCTGGGTTCAATCCCTCGGTAGGGAAGGTCCCCTGGAGAAGGAAAATGGCACCCACTCCAGTACTCTTGCCTGGAGAATCCCATGGAGGGAGAAGCCTGGTAGGCTACAGTCCATGGGGTCCCAAAGAGTTGGACACGACTGAGCGACTTCACTTTCACTCTTTGGGATTGGGATGAAAACTGACCTTTCCAGGTGTGGCCACTGCTGAATTTTCCAAATTTTCTGGCATGTTGCACGCAGTACTTTCACAGCATCATCTTTCAGAATTTGAAATAGCTCAACTGGAATTCCATCCCTCCACTAGCTTTGTTCATAGTGATGCTTCCTAAGGCCCACTTGACTTCACATTCCAGGATGCCTGGCTCTAGGTGAGTGATCACACCATTGTGGTTATCTGGATTTTTAAGATCTTTTTTGTACAGTTCTTCTGTGCAGTCTTGCCACCTCTTCTTACTATCTTCTGCTTCTGTTAGATCCATACCATTTCTGTCCTTTATTTGCCCATCTTTGCATGAAATATTTCCTTCATATCTCTAATATTTTTGAAGATATCTCTACTCTTTCCCATTCTATTGTTTTTCTCTATTACTTTGTATTAATCACTGAGGAAGCCTTTATTTTATTGATTGTGATTATAAAATTGATTGTCAATAGAATCATCGTGTGTGAAAAGGTTTGTTTCTTCTCCTCTGTATACGTTTACATTGCTAAATGAACCAAGTTTGCAGAATACAAAAATACATTTTAAAAATCATTCTTAAAAGTAACTACGTATTTGGCAAGCTAATTTAAGTATAAATACTATTTTCTTGCTGCAAGTGTAAGTATGACTAGCATGGAAATAACATTTACTATGTCTATTTATACCATAAATAGTGATATTACACCTGATATATTGCATTTCTGACCTAACAAAGTTTTAGTTTTCATATCTTTCACAGTAATAATGAACTATTCCTACCAATTATGAGTCTTTCTTTTTAAAGAAAGATATTTTCTATTCTTCAGGGTAGGCTACAATCACAAGACAAACCTGATCAAAGACTCTAATGTGATATATCCAACTAGGGATTTTTTTGTTTGTTTGTTTGTTTGCTTTTATGCATGAGATGCCTAGGAAAAATATTAAGGCATCTCAGTGTGTAGAAGTTTTTTTTTTTTTTTTAATGTATATATGTGTAGATTAATAAAAACAACATAAAATAATGTCACTTATCTCAAGTCATATGTAGCTTTTTTGTTTGTTTTATGCTGCCTTATATCTTTTGAAAAGTAATATATATATTTGGAAATTAAACTTGAACCAATTGTAACATAGCACCAGTGCTTTTAATGGATTTACACATATTTCCAAACTCTTAATTGGGCATATATATATATATATATATATATATATATATGACTTAGTTTTCTTTTATGACTTAGATACTAATTCAAATAAAAAGTAGATCAAAGGCAGAGGCACCACCATATATATGCTATGTTGCTACTATAGCTTCTTTTGTTATCTACCTTGCCTTTTTCTATTTTGGTATTCTTTATTATTATTTGGCATAATAATAACAACATTATTTGGTATTCTTTATTATTTTTTATTTGTTTAATTTTTATTTTATACTAGAGCATAGTTGATTACCAAAGTTGTGTTGGTTTTAGGTGTACAGCAAAGTGATTCAGTTATACATATATATGTATCTATTCTTTTACAAATTGTTTTCCCATTTAGGTTATGAAAGAGTATTGAGCAGTGTTCCCTATGCTATAAACTAGGTCCTGGTTGTGGATTGCTACCATAGCTCCTTAAATGACTTCTCTGCTTTTGTCCTTGTGCCTAACCTTGGTGAATTTAGAACAAAACATATGACTTGAGATAAGTACATTGTTCTAACTTCACCAGGGTTAGGCATAAGCCCACAATGTTTTGATGATTCATACATTTTTATAAACAAGAAGCATATGCTACAAAATGCAAGTGTAAAAAACATGAACACTGAAAAATGTTAATTTTAGATATTAGAGGACTGTTTCTTTCTAGTAGTGTCTGAGGTTTTTCAAAAATTAGAATCTAATAATAATTGCAAGCACTCATATAGGGCATAAAATATGCAGGCATGATTCTAAAAACTATATATGTAAACTCATTTCATAGTCATAGCATTCTGAAGTGGCTGATATTACTTCTATTTGTAAAGATCATAAATCTGAGGCCTACAGAGGTTGAATAACTTGTCCAAGATAAAACAGCAAGTCAGTTAAAGATCCAGGCTTCAAATCTGGGTAGCTGGACTTCAAAATCTGTGCTCAACACACTACACTATGCTACCAAGACTTCCACCTTTAATTTGAATCAGAGATAGGGAATTCTCTGAAAGTCCAGTGGTTAGGTCTTGGTACTTTCACTGCCAGGGTCCACGTTCCATCCCCAGTCAGGGAATTAAGACCCTGCAAGCCCAGTGGCAGGGAAAAAAAAGAATCGGAGATAGCTAAAGAAGATGGCAGAGTAAGCAGACTCTGGGCAGTTCGTATATATCACTACGCCTCACTGGGAAATCCCAACAATTTCTGAATGGCTCAAAAAAGAACCAGTCACAGATCCAAATATTTCAGCTTTAGAAATTTACTTCAGCATGGACATCTGAGTGCTGCAGCTGCTGTGTATGGTCTTTTGTGTGGTCACAGGTGTTGGCTGTATTACTAGAGCACACAATGGAGAATGACAAGGCAAGCATAGTAGGGACTGCCAGCCCCAAGAGATAATGTGCCAAGTTTAGTACTGAAAGTCAAAGACATTCCTGTGCCAGTTTTCTTCTAAATGCATTTTTATTGAAGAAAAACAAAGCTGTCTTCTAAAAACATCATCTGTGCATGGATAAAGGATGGCACTGCCTTAAAAAGAGTAGCATTAGCAGGCTTTGAAAATTAAAATTTTATTTTAATTAAAATTGAATATAATAGACTAATGAAATTAGACAGTTACATCAAGGAATAACCACTTGAATATCAAGTAAACAATAAGAATCTATATATTTCTATTTTAGGAAGTCAAAGTGTTGCTTATGTTTTCATGGGAAAAAATTAAAAAGTGAAAAATAAACCATATGCTCAAAAAACCAGTGCTTAAAAAAACAAACAAACAAAAAAACACCTGGAACTTTCTATAAATAGAGGTTTCAATGACTGTATTAAGTGGTGCTTTGGTCAAGGGGACTAGAGCTTTACTTATACGAGTTGAGTCATCCAACTGACTTAAACAAATATCTGTGGATGATTATTCATGTGTACTATCGCAAGATGAATATACACATAAACTATAGATCTTGATAGCAACAAGAAAACAGTACACAAGTCACTGTAATATAAATACATTAAGAAAGTAACATGATAAAATTACAAAGAAATGTTAGGATTCAAAGGAAGAAGATCCCCTTATCGTTTTGAGACTAAGATTGTCCTAAGTAGGAATTAGAATTTGAGTTGGTGCCTAAGAAGTTAAAGCATGCATTCAACTAGAGAAAAAGGAAGGCATTCCAAGGATGGGGAGAATTGAATGAATAAAGGGGAAGAGATGGGAAGATAAAATTTCAACATGAATGGAGATCTGTTCAAATTTTCTGGGGCAAAGTTTCAGTAACCTAGAAAAGATTACAGTCTAGTAACAGAACTGTGAACCAAAGGACAAGTACTAGGTCTTGTTCAAACTCCTCAGACCAGTGGTTGGATATATAACAGGCATTTGGAATTTAGGTGAAATTAAATGACTTGTAAGTGAAATGTTAAATGGAAAAATTTTGTAATAATATCTATGCAGATAACCATTATGTAATTAATGTAAGAGTGTGCATGTGCTCAGTATTGTCAAACTCTTTGAGACCCCATAGACTGTAGCTAAGCTTCTCTGTCCATGGAATTTTTCAGATATGAATATGGGAATGGGCTGCCATTTCCTACTCCAGGGGATCTTTCAAACCTAGGCTTTGAACTGGCATCTCCTTCATTAGAAAGCAGATTCTTTACCACTGCAGAAATGTAAACCATACAAGACGCATTAAGGCACATACAAGACTGTGCACAGGAACAAAGAATACAGATTAATTTGCCTAGACAGTCAGAGGAGACTTCAAAAAGGATAATATTTAAGCTAAGCAGATTTTAAAGAGTAACAAAGAGGCTTCCAGATGAAATGAGTAAAGAATGGTATTTTTTAGAGATGATAGGACATACATCAGCATGATACATTATGCAAATGGTAAATTACTCAGTGTGGTTTAATAAAAAAAGAAGTAGGAGATGATTGGCAGGGAGAATGGGACTGACTGAGAATTGGGACATATGAAAACAAATAAAGTTGGATTGTATATGCCCTCCTGAGAATATAGACTCTGTGCCCTAAGTAAGGGGGTGCCAATAATTAGAGTGTTGATATGATAAAAGTTTTTGTTTCAAAAATATGACAATCAATATGGAGAATGAAGTGGAAGTGGTAAGTTTCTGCAGACTAGAAAAAGGAACCATGAAAATTAGAACGTGACACATAAACAAGTAAAAATGAGCATGGGAAAACCTATATACATTATTGTAAAACATAAAAGTAAAGTGAAGTCGTTCAGTCATGTCCAGTTCTTTGCGAATCTGTCGACTATAGCCTGCCAGGCTCCTCCGTCAGTGTCAATGGGATTTTCCAGGCAAGAATACTGGAGTGGGTTGCCATTTCCTTCTCCAGGGGATCTTCCCAACCCAGGGATCGAACCCAAGTTTCCTGCACTACAGGCAGACTCTTTATGTCTGAGACAGCAGGGAAGCTCACATAAATGCTACTGCTACTACTACTGCTAAGTCGTTTTAGTCGTGTCCGACTCTGTGTGACCCCATAGACGACAGTCCACCAGGCTCCCCCGTCCCTGGGATTCTCCAGGCAAGAATACTGGAGTGGGTTGCCATTTCCTTCTCCAAGGCATGAAAGTGAAAAGTCAAAGGAGGTGTTATATCCATGAATCATCAGAGTAGGCTGGCTGACAAAATTTATCATTTGGGATTTGGATTCAGATGTTATTTTTTTTTTAAGTCCCCACATTCTAACTTTTATGTTACTCTTAAGTAACAAAAAGCAAAGTAATACTTTAACTCATGGATCTGACATCAGTTCTATATTTCAACATGTACTAAAGATGCCAGTAACATCAATATATATATATTTTTCTTCATGTCATAATACATCAGTTATAGTACTGCTAAGTCGCTTCAGTCATGTCCGGCTCTGTGCGACCCCACAGACGGCAGCCCACCAGGCTTCTCCATCCCTGGGATTATCCAGGCAAGAACACTGGAGTAGGTTGCCATTTCCTTCTCCAATGCATGAAAGTGAAAGTGAAAAGTGAAAGTGAAGTCGCTCAGTCGTGTCTGACTCTAGCGACCCCATGGACTGCAGCCTACCAGGCTCCTCCGTCCATGGGATTTTCCAGGCAAAAGTACTGGAGTAGGATGCCATTGCCTTCTCCAGTTATAGTACTATTTGGTGTAATAGTAATACATATATAGAATATGATACACATATAGAATACGGATGATAAACTGCTCTAGCTTGCTACAGCTTTATAATGTACATAGCATCCTGATGCAAGGAGAATTTGACTGTGATGACCCAAATACTTAATATATTAAGTATTTGAGTGCATGACTTAGCAATACCCTCCAACTCAACATAATTTTTTAAAATAAACCCAATCATTCAATCTTTCCCTACTTCTAAGCTTCCAGTTAGTCCTGAGGAAAGACATAAAATGGTAATGCTTTGTACCATTACAAACTGATCTAGGCTCTCACTTCTGCTAAGTGATTTCTGCTTATCTCTACTTAAAATCTTGTTACTTTACCCAAAGTTCTTATTTAAAGTATTTTTATATTTTTCACAGATATAAAGCTAGCTTTTTTTTTTTTCCCCCTCCCTTAATTCTCTGGAAATCAAGTTGTTTTCCTTGAGGCCATTTAATATGAGCTACCTCAATATTTATCCACATCAGAATGATCTGAATATTCCTCCTATGTTCTTTTTGCCTTCAAGAAATAGTCTTTGAGGAAATTTCTCCAAATGTTCAAGGGTAACTCTCCAAAAATTTTCTCTCATTTTACCCTTTGGTCATTTACACAACCTCTTTGACCTTCAGTTTTCCCTCTTCGTCTATACATATGACTAAAATTTCTCCAACTGTAAGCAAACTTTTAGCACTCTTTATAACCTGAACTCTCCTGAGCCAGTATGCTAAATCCCTCATCATCACATTCATTGCAACAGAGTCTACAAAATCCTTCCTACATTTTCATGCCTTAACCCTTTGTAATTTGGGTTCTACTACCATCACTCTACCCTACAGATTTAACCTCTTCAAAAATTAACCTTCAGCTCTCCAAATCCAAGGTTGCTCCAGATATTTCATATTCTTGAATGCTTCTTATTCTTTATCCTCTTAAATTGTTCTTTGATATCTGATACTAATTTGCACTAGTTTTTGAAACTATATTTCCATGATCATCTTCAGTACAGTCAGACCTCCATAACCATAGGTTCTATACCTGAAAATTCAACAAACTGCAGATCAAAAATATTCAGAAAAATTTCTAGAAGTTTCCCCAAATCAAAATTATTTACATAGTATTTATATTGCATTAGGTTTCATAAGTAATATCAAGATTATTTAAAGAATATTGGAGGATGTACAGAGTTTCATGCAAATACTGTATTTCATATAAGGGATTTGATCAACTGTGGATTTCAGAATCTGCAGCAGTCCTGAAACTGATACTCTGAAGATACTAAGGGACAACTATGCTGTTTGTTCTCTGCCTCATGTTCCTCATCCTAAGCATTAGTATTCTCCACATTCAGTCCTTACTGCTCAACTCTGTTCTCTCAACATTCTCTCCGGAGCCAATACTGCTTGTACCATTGCTTTTAATGGTAAAAATGTTTTTAAATAATTTTGATCTGAATGATTCCTGAATCTCTACCTCTACATGAGGTCATGCTAAAGCTTCAGTCTCTTTTTTTCAAACAAATTCCTCTAAGAAGGTATAATTAACATTCTTAAATAAACTAGGTATTGATTGATTTACACAGCTAATATTGAAGAAATAAGCACTGAAATGATTAGGATTAAAGGAGCATAATATATACATTTTGTGTCAGAAAAAAGTATGTATAACCCATGGAATATATACATGTACATGTATACATAGATAGATATACATATTTGTGTGTAGAATTGATAACTCTAAGTAAATTTGTGTATATGGATTTTTGTATTATTTTTATACTTAAACTTTTCTGTAAGCTGAAATTATTTCCAAATGTAAATTATAAAAATATCTGCAATGTAATTGAAACTGTACTGAGAGGTATTTCATACTTTTGAAGAAATTTATCATAAAACAAGAAAATTAAATACAAATAAACTAATCTTTCAACTCAAGATGCTTAAAAAACAAAAGGACACACTTTATATATCTAAGGTAAACATGAAGAAAAAATTAAATAATGTGGTCAAGGGTAAAAATTAATATATGTGAGTAATATACATGAGTATCCCTGTTTTGAGAAGATTCCCCTGGAGTAGGAAATGGCAACCCACTCCAGTATTCTTGTCTGGAATATTGCATGGACAAAGAAGCCAGACAGAATACAGTCCATAAGGTCAGAAAAGAATTGGACAGACTTAGTGACTAACCAACAGCTACAATAAAGCTGCAGGAAATATTCACCTACCAATTTGTTGCTAAATAGGTCCTCATTCATTTCCCATGGAGATGAACCGTTCAATTTAATATTCATATGTCTTTCCTTACATCTGATTAAAATAAGTCCTTACTCCTTTTAGTGCATAATCATTGAGGAAAATCTTTACCATTGTTTCAATGGTGATCTAAATAACACATTAATTTAAAAAAACATATTCTTTTATGATTTTAAATACCATCAGGATGAAGTGTTCATAGTTCATGGAAATATGAAAGAATGCCTGGAAAATTTCACTTTCTAGA
Organism: Budorcas taxicolor; assembly: GCF_023091745.1. Taxonomy (NCBI): domain Eukaryota; kingdom Metazoa; phylum Chordata; class Mammalia; order Artiodactyla; family Bovidae; genus Budorcas; species Budorcas taxicolor. The sequence goes on along the minus strand of NC_068924.1, from coordinate 1,805,179 downwards.
GTCCAGTTTACATATTAGAATGGCAGCAATTCATCCCAGTAACTTTTATATGAATAATTGAAGTATAATAATAGTCATAAAAAGAAATTACTTCTTCCAACCGCTCACTTGAAAGTAACAGGAGTGTGCTGTAACAGGAATGCACATAAATAGGAATGTAAGTAGCAGGAATGTAAATAAAATCTTTAAATAACTAAGTATAAAAGAGGATGTTTAAGACACCAATCAAGGAAAACATTATTAAAAATCTCATCAATGTGAGAGTACAGATATCAGCTCATATGTAAGCTATCAAAATATGACAAATATCCACATTTATATTCAATAGCTCACATTTATGGCCTTTGCTTCATTGGTGGTGCTTCCTGGTCCCAAAGTCAAGAATACAAAGAGGTCTCAGTAAGGAAAAAGGATCAAGAGCTGAAAAATCACCAGGCCAGGCAGGAGGATGCTCTTCTGGTTTGGGTTTTCACTTCATAGTTTCTATATTTCAAGAATGGGTCAGATACTGGTTCACTCCACAGATACTGATTCATGAGTCTAAGCCAGAATGTACTGGATTGAGTCTTCTTAGTTTTTATTACAAATTTCTATTAAAGGGAATTCTTGGCCAAGATTTGGTAAGGAATTCCCCTTGAACTAAGGATAGTGGTCTCCTCATGTTTCCTAAAGTTTCCCTGATGCTTTTAAAAGCCTTTTAGCTTCTATTACTGAATGTCATTTTATTATAAATTCAGGGATTCCATCTTATAGATTGTATGTTCAGAAAAGGAGGTCATTAATGCCTTGTGGAAATCCCTAAATATATATATTTTTTGCAAAAGTGCACACACCTTTTTAAAATGACCTTCTTATTTTACCAAATGAATGCAAACAAACTCTTTAAATAACTAAGTAGAAGGGAGGATGTTTAAGACACCAATCAAGGAAAACATTATTAAAAGTCCCATCAGTGTTACAGAGTACAGAGCTCATACTCTATTTCTACGATCATAGTAAGTCATTCAAACAAGACAAATATCCACATTTATATTCAATAGCTCACATTTATGGATTTTCCATTTTAAATGGATAGTAGTTGCTTGAAAACTATGGAATGTCTATTTTCAATGGGGCATTGATTGACTCAAGGGGTTGCTTGAAATAATAAGTGCATTCAATTCAGTTCAGTTCAGTCGCTCAGTCGTGTCCGACTCTTTGCAACCCCATGAATCACAGCATATCAGGCCACCCTGTCCATCACCAGCTTCCAGAGTTCACTCAGACTCACGTCCTTCGAGTCAATGATGCCATCCATCCATCTCATCCTCGGTTGTCCCCGTCTCCTTCTGCCCCCAATCCCTCCCAGCATCAGAGTCTTTTCCAATGAGTCACCTCTTCGCATGAGGTGGCCAAAGTACTGGAGTTTGAGCTTTATCATCATTCCTTCCAAGGAAATCCCAAGGCTGATCTCCTTCAGAATTGACTCATTGGATCTCTTTGCAGTCAAGAGTCTTCTCCAACACCACAGTTCAAATGCATCAATTCTTCAGCACTCCGCCTTCTTCACAGACTAACTCTCACATCCATACATGACTACTGGAAAACCAATAGCCTTGACTAGATGGACCGTAGTCAGCAAAGTAATATCTCTGCTTTTGAATATGCTATCTAGGTTGGTCATAACTTTGCTTCCAAGGAGTAAGCGTCTTTTAATTTCATGGCTGCAGTCACCATCTGCAGTGACTTTGGAGCCCCCAAAAATAAAGTCTGACACTGTTTCCACTGTTTACCCATCTATTTTCCATGAAGATGGGACCAGGTGCCATGATCTTCGTTTTCTAAATGTTGAGCTTTAAGCCAACTTTTTCACTCTCCACTTACACTTTCATCAAGAGGCTTTTTAGTTCTTCTTCACTTTCTGCCATAAGGGTGGTGGAATTGCAGAGCACTGATTAGTTCTCAAAAAGATAAATGTATCAAACCTACCCTACTGTCTACCTACAGCAGTTTCATCATGTGTAGCCTTCCCTCACACTTTCAAAGCCTTCAGGGTGTTGGATTCTAACAAGGACATAGCTTTGGATCTCCAGTTCTTCTCCTATATTTGATCATCCATACTCCTGTTCTTTTTTTCTTCCACCATTCAGAGACTTTTTTTAAAATCAAAGATGAAGTTTCCAGATATATAAAGTGAATAACTATTTTCTTCATTTTTGTTTCACAATTTCTGTGGTACACTTCATTTTATATTGGTTACTATCTCATACTTCATGTGAAATAAAACTTAAAGCTTCTATATAGAATTAGATCTTACAGAAAAGAAACACTGTTTACTCATTGGTACTCTCAATTTATTGTTATTCAGTCACTGAGTTGTGCCCATATCTGCAACTCCATGGACTGCAGAATGCCAGGCTTCCCTGTCCATCACCATCTCCCAAGGTTTATTCAAACTCATGTCCATCAAGTCGGTGATGCCACCCAACCATTTCATCCTCTGTCATCCCCTTCTCCTCCTGCCTTCAATTTTTCCCATCAGGGTCTTTTCTAATGAGTCAGCTCTTCGCATCAGGTGACCAAAATATTGGAGCTGCAGCTTCAGCATCAATCTTTCCAATGAATATTCAGAGTTAATTTTCTTTAGGACTGACTGGCTTGATCTCCTTGCAGTCAAAGGGACTCTCAGGAGTCTTCTCCAGAACCACAGTTTGAAAGCATCAATTCTTTGGCACTCAGCTTTTTTTATCATCCAACTCTCACATCCATAAATGACTACTGGAAAAAAACATATCTTTGACTATAAGGACCTTTACAGGCAAAGTAATGTCTCTGCAATAAGTATTTCATGATCTGAGCCACAGTCAGCTGCTGGTCTTGTTTCTGCTGACTGTACAGAGCTACTCCATCTTCAGCTAAAAAAGAATATATCCGATCTGATTTTGGTATTGACCACATGGTGATGTCCATGTGTAGAGCTGTCTCTTGTGTTGTTGGAAGAAGAGGATGCTATGACCAGTACATTCTCTTGGCAAAAGTCTGGTAGTCTTTCTCCTCATTCATTTTGTATTCCAAGATCAAACTTGTCTGACATTCTAGGTATATGTTGAGTTCCTACTACTGCTTTCCAGTTCCCTATAATGAAAATCACATCTTTTTTTGGTGTTAGTTCTAGAAGATCTTGTAGGTTTTCAGAGAACCATTTAACTGTGGCTTCTTTGGCATTAGTGCTTGTGGTATAGACTAGGATTACTGTGATGTTGAATGCTTTGCCTTGGAAACAAACCAAAGTCATTCTATAATTTTTGAGACTGCCCACAAGTACTGCACTTTGGAATCCTTTGTTGACTATAAGGGCTGTTCCACTTATTCTAAGGAATTCCTGCCAACAGTAGTAGATATAATGGTCTTCTGAAATTAAATTTGCCCATTCCTGTCCATTTTTGTTTACTGATTCCTGAACTGTTGTTGTTCACTCTTGCCATATCCTGTTTGATCACGTCCAATTTAACTTGATTTATGAGCCTAACATTCCAGGTTCCTATGGCAATAATGTTCTTTACAACAATACTTCACTTTCCTTGGAAGAAAAGTAATGCAAACCTTGACAGCATAGTAAAAAGCAGAGACATGACTTTGCCTACAAAGATCCAAAGCTATGGTTTTTATAGTAGTCATGTAGAGATGTGAGAGCTGGACAGCAAAAGAGGCTGAACACTGAAGAACTGATGCCTTTGAACTCTGGTGTTGGAGAAGACTCTTGAGGGTCCCTTGGAGAGCAAAGAGATTAAACCAGTCAATCGTAAAGGAAACAACGCTGAATATTCACTGGAAGTACTGATGTTGAAGCTGAAGCTCCAATACTCTGGCCACCTGTTGCAAAGAGCTGATTCTTTGGAAAAGACCTTGATGCTGAGAAAGATTGAAGGCAGGAGGAGAAAGGGAAAACAGAGGATGAGATGGTTGAATGGCATTACTGACTCAATGGATATGAGATTGAGCAAGCTCTGGGAGATGGTGAGGGACAGGGAAGCCTGGTGTGCTGCAGCCCATGGGTCTCAAATAGTTGGACATGCCTGACCAACAGAACTACAACAACTGCTTTCTAAAATGCTGTCTAGGTTTGTCATAGCTTTCCTTTCCAAGGAGCAATTGTCTTTTAATTTCATGGCTGCAGTCATCATCCACAGTGATTTTCAGCCCAAGAAGTCTCTATTTCCACTGCTTCCTCATTTATTTGTCAAAAGTTATTGGACTGGATGCCATGATCTTACGTTTTTGAAAGATGAGTTTTAAGCCAGCCTGTTATCTCTCCTCTTTTACCTTTATCAAGAGGTTCTTCAATTCCTCTTCACTTTCTGCCATCTAGGTTGTGTCATCTGCGAAAGTCTGTTGCTGAACCATGAAAGACGCTGGGATTCTTGGCCTCCAGGGGAGAAGAATTCAATCCAGGGCCAGAGACGAGGCTTGATCTCTCAGAGCTTTTATGTAATAGAGTTTTATTAAAGTAAAAAAGGGATAGAGAATGCTTCTGACATAGATATCAGAAGGGGGCAGAAAGAGTACCCCCTTGCTAGTGTTAGCAATGGAGTTATATATCTTTTAATTAGTTATTACAATGAATCAAAAAAATGTCTGGAAGTTGTAAAAGTTTTACCAGACCCACTCCCACAGTTTACATTCTAAGATACCAGGATTACTCACAAGGTTTTCAGGAAGAAGAAACTGTCCTCAAGCAGGATACGTTGTTGTTGTAGAATCCCTAGTAAAGAGTTTAAACTGAGTTATGTAATTGACTAAGACTAAGAAATGTAGACAAAAAAAAAAGTTTGTCCTTTCATCCTTGAGAATTCCAGACCCCTCTCTCCTTGGGGACACCGGACTTCTTATTAACCTGCCTAGGAATTGACTCCCATCTGCATATCTGAAGTTGTTGATATTTCTCCTGGAATCTTGATTTCAGTTTGAGCTTCATCTACCTTGACATTTTGCATGATGTATTATGCATATAAGTGAAATAAGAAGGGTGACAATATACCACCTTGACATACTGCTTTCCCAATTTGGAATCAGTCCATTGTTCCAAGTCCAATTCTAACTGTTGCTTCTTAACCTGCATACACGTTTCTCAGGAGGCAGGAAAGGTGGCCTTGTATTCCCATCTTTTTTTAAAAAAAAATTTATTTTTTTACTTTACAGTACTGTATTGGTTTTGCCATACATTGATATGAATCCACCACAGGTGTACATGAGTTCCCAACCCTGAGCCCCCCTCCCACCACCCTCCCCATATCATCTCTCTGGGTCATTCCAGTGCACCAGCCCCAAGCATCCTGTATCCTGTATCGAACCTAGACTAGCAATTCATTTCTTACATGAAAGTATACATGTTTCAATGCCATTCTCCCAAATCATCCCACCCTCTCCCTATCCCACAGAGTCCAAAAGTCTGTTCTTTACATCTGTGTCTCTTTTGCTGTCTCTTAGGGTTATCATTACCATCTTTCTAAATTCCATATATATGTGTTAATATACTGTATTGGTGTTTTTCTTTCTGGCTTACTTCACTCTGTATAATCGGCTCCAGTTTCATCCACATCATTAAAACTGATTCAAATGTATTCTTTTTAATGGCTGAGTAATACCCCATAGTGTATATGTACCACAGCTTTCTTATCCATTCGTCTGCTGATGGACATCTAGGTTGCTTCCATGTCCTGGCTATTATAAACAGTGTTGCGATGAACATGGGGGTACACGTATCTCTTTCAATTCTGGTTTCCTCGGTGTGTATGCCCAGAAGTGGGATTGCTGGGTCATAAGGCAGTTTTATTTGTAGTTTTTTAAGGAATCTCCACACTGTTCTCCATAGTGGCTGTACTAGTATTCCCGTATTCCCATCTTTTTAAAAATTTTCCAGTCTGTTGTGATGCACCTAGTCAAAGGCTTTCCCATAGTCAATGAAGCAGAAGTAAATGTTTTTCTCTAATTATCTTGCTTTTTTATGATCCAGTTGATATTGGCAATTTGATCTCTGGTTCCTTTGCTGTCTCTAAATCCAGCTTGTACATCTAGAAGTCTTGGTTCATGTACTGTTGAGTCCTAGCCTGGAGAATTTTGAACATTACCTTGCTAGCATGTGAAAGGAGTGAAATTGTCTGAACATTCTTTATCATCGCCTTTTTTGGGGATTTGAATGAAAACTGACTTTTTCCAATCCTGTGGCCACTGCTGAGTTTTCTAAATTTGTTGTCATATTGAGTGCAGCACTTTAACAGAATCATCTTTTAAGATTTGAAATATCTCAACTGGAATTCCATTATCTCCACTAGCTTTGTCTATAGTGTTGCTTCCTAAGGTCCACTTGATTTCACACTCCAGGATGTCTGGCTCTAGGTGAGTGATCACAACATTGTGTTATCCTGGTCTTTAAGATCTTTTCTCTTTTTTTAATATAAATTTATTTATTTTAATTGGTGGTTAATTACTTTACAATATTGTATTGGTTTTGCCATACATCAACATGAATCCTCCACAGGTAAACAGATGTTCCCCATCCTGAACCCGTCTCCTTCCTCCCTCCCCATAGCATCTCTCTGGGTTGTCTCAGCTCTTCTGTGTATTTTTGCCACCTCTTCTTATTATCTTTCCTTCTGTTCAGTCCATGTCATTTCTGTCCTTTACTGTGTCGATCTTTTCATGAAATGTTCTCTTGGTATGTTTGATTTACTTGAAGAGATCTCTAGTCTTTCCCTTTCTATTATTTTCCTTTATTTCTTTGCATTGTTCACTTAGGAGGGCTTCCTTATCTTTCCTTGTTAGTCTTTGGAACTGTACATTCAGATGGGTATATATTTTCTTTTCTCTTTGCCTTTTGCTTCTCTTCTAGTCTCAGCTATTTGTAAGGCCTCCTCAGACAGCCATTTTTTTTCCCTTTTTTGCATTTTTTTTTTTTTTCTTGTGGATGGTTTTGATCACTGCCTCCTGCACAAACCTCCATCTATGGTTCTTCAGGTATTCTATCAGATCTAATCCCTTTAATATATTTATTACTTCCACTGTATAATCATGAGGGATTAGATTTAGGTCATACCTGAATGGCCTAGTGGTGAATTCTTTTGGCAAAACTCTGTTAGTCTTTGCTCTGCTTCATTTTTTACTCTTAGGCTAACTTGCCTATTACTTCAGATATCTCTTGCCTTCCTACTTCTGCATTCCAGTCCCCTATGATGAAAAGTACATCTTTTTTCGTGTGTATGTGTGTGTTAGTTCTAGAAGGACTTGTACATCTTCACAGAACCATTCAACTTCAGCTTCTTCAGCATTAGTGGTTGGGACGTAGACTTGGATTACTTTGATGTTGAATGGTATGCCTTGAAAACAAATTGAGATCATTCTGTCATTTTTCAAACTGCACCCAAGGACTGTATTTTGGACTCTTTTGTTGACTTTGTGGGCCACTTAATTTCTTCTAAAGGATTCTTGACCAAAGTAGTAGATATAATGGTCATCTGAATTATATTTGCACATTCCCGTCCATTTCAGTTTACTGATTCCTAAAATGTTGATGTTCACTCTTGCCATCTCCTGTTTGACCACTTCCAATTTACCTTGATTCATGGACCTAACATTCTAGATTCCTATGCAATATTTTTCCTTACAGCATCAGACTCTATTTTCACCACCAGACACATCGATTACTGGGTATTGTTTCAGCTTTGACTCAGACTCTTCATTTCTTCTGAAGCTATTTTTCTGCTCTTCTCCAGTAACATATTGGCACCTACTGAACTGTCAGTTTATCTTTCAATATCATATCTTTTTGTTTTTTCACACTGTTCATGTGGTCCTCAAGAAAGGAATGCTGAATCCCTTCTCCTGTGAACCATGTTTTCTCAGAACGCTCCATCATGACCAGTCCATCTTGGTTGGCCCTGCACAGCATGGCTCATAGTTTCACTGAGCTACCCATGTGGTTAATTTGATTAGTTATCTGTGGTTGTGGTTTTCATTCTGTCTGCCCTCTGATGCATGAAGATAAGGGGCTTGTGAAATCTTCCTGATACAAAGGACTGGCTGTGGAGAAAAGTGCGTCTTGCTCTGGCCATACTCGGTAAATCTTTAATCCAATTTTCTGCTGATCTGTGGGTCTGTATTCCCGCCCTGTAGTGTGCCTTGAGCTCACACTATTGTAGGGTTAATGACGACCTCCTCCAAAAGGATTTATGCCGGTGTGCCATAACTCCCAGTGTTACAGGAAGGGGAACCTCTTCCAGGGCCTGAAAGTAGGCTCTTCTCTAACCATCAGAAATAGATTGTCCAAGGAGACACATGTGCTGACAAAGCAAGAGATTATTGGAAAGGTGGCCAGAGAACAGTAGGGTAAAGGAATCCAGGATAAGTGCTCTCCACATGGCTCACTTTTATGGTGATTGGGATTAGTTTCTGTGTTGTCTTTGGCCAATCATTCTGACTCAGAGTCTTTCCTGGTGGCACACACATTGCTCATCCACAATGGATGCTAGTGAGAAGAATTCTTGGAAGTGGTTGGACAATTGATGCCTCCTTTTGACCTTTTCTGAACTCTTCCAGTTGGTGGTTGCTTATTATAAATTTTATGTTCCTTACCAAGATCTCTTTTCATAAAACAATGCAAAAGGTTACAGTGGTGCCTAGCCAGCATGAGTGGTTTCAGTCAGCATGGTTCCACTAACATCATAACTGCTACAGTCAGTGTCCCTGGCCCAGCAACAGGCCACTGTTGACCCACGCCTCCACCAGAGACTCCAGAACACTCACAGGCAAGTCTAACTCAGTCTCTGGTGGGGCCACTGCTCGTTTCTCCTGGGTCCTGGTGCACACAAGGTTTTGTTTGTGCCCTCCAAGAGTGTATTTCCCCAGTCCTGTGGAAGTTCTATAATCAAAACCCACTTACCCTCAAAGTCAAATTCCTTGGGGGTTCTCAGTCCCTTTTCTGGATCCCCAGGTTGGAGAATTTGTTGTGGGCACTAGAACTTTCACAACAGTGTAGAACTTCTTTGGTGTAATTGTTTTCCTGTTTGTGGGTCATCTACTTGGTGGCTCTATAGTGGGGCTAATGGTGACCTCCTCCAAGGGGACTTATGCCACACACTGAGCCTCTCAGGACTGTTGCTACCAGATCCTTGTCCCTGTGGCAGGACACTGCTGACCTGTGCCTCTGCAAGAGACCCTCAAACACTCACAGGCAGGTCTGGCTCAGTCTTTGTGAGGATCGCTGTCCCTTTCTTTGGTTCTAGTGAACACAAGGTTTTGTTTGTTCATTCCAAGCATCTCTGGCAGTATGAGATTTGATTTTAAATGTGATTGCACCCCTACTACCATCTTGTTGTGTCTCTTCCTTTACCCTTAGACGGGGAGAATCATTTCTGGTGGTATCCAACACTCTCCCACTGATGGTTGTTCAACAGCTAGTTGCAATTTTGGTGCAATCGCAGGAGAAGATTAGCACAAGTTCATCTACTCTGCCATCTTGAGTGTCCACTCTTTCTATTTATAGATAGGATTAATTCAACTCAGAGTTCTATTAGAAACCACTTATAATCTCCCATCACCTAGGCAATAATGGAATGCAACTTTCATTCACATTTTTTAAGTTCTGGGGAACCCCTCTTTAACCTTTATTTTTAATACACATGCATTTTAATGTGTATATTGCTCATTTGTATGATTATGGTGTGATCACTCACCGAGAGTCAGACATCCTGAAATGCAAAGTCAAGTGGGCCTTAGGAAGCATCACTATGAACAAAGCTAGTGGAGGTGATGGAATTCCAGTTGAGCTCTTTCAAATCCTGAAAGATGATGCTGTGAAAGTGTTTACTCAATATGCCAGCAAATTTAGAAAACTCAGCAATGGCCACAGGACTGGAAAATGTCACTTTTCATTCCAATCCCAAAGAAGGGCAATGCCAAAGATTGTTCAAACTACAGCACAATTGAACATATCTCACACACTAGCAAAGTGATGCTCAAAATTCTCCAAGTCAGACTTTGACAGTATGTGAACTAAGAACTGACTGATTTTCAAGATGAATTTCAAAAAAACAGAGGAATCAAACATCAGATTGTCAATATCTGTTGGATCATATGCAAGGCAAGAGAATTCCAGAAAAACATCTATCTGTCTAACTGATTATGCTAAAATCCTTTTCTATGCAGATTACAACAAACTGTGGGAAATTCTTCAAGAGGTAGTAGTATCAGATCCCTTCCCCTGTCTCTTGAGAAATATGTATGCAGGCCAAGAATCAACAGTTAGAATCAGACATGGAACAAAAGAGTGGTTCTAAATTGGGAAAGGAGTATGTCAAGGCTGTATATTGTCACCTTGCTTATTTTACTTATACGCAGAGTACATCATGTACTGGATGCAGAGTACATTCCAGACTGGATGTAACTCAAGCTAGAATCAAGATTGCCAGGAGAAATATCAATAACTTTAGATATGCAGATGTCCAGAGAGGGCACTGGCAGCCCACTCCAGTACCCTTGCCTGGAGAATCCCAGGGACGGAGGAGCCCAGTGGGCTGCCGTTTATGGGGTCGCACAGAGTCAGACACGACTGACACGACTTAGCAGCAGCAGCAGCATGCAGATGTCACCACCTTTATGGAAGAAAGTGAAGAGGAACTAAAGAGCCTCTTGATGAAAGTGAAAGAGGAGAGTGAAAAATCTGGCTTAAAGCTCAACAATCAAAATATGAAGATCATGGCATCTGGTCGCATCATTGCATGGCAAATAGATGGGGAAACAATGAAAACAGTGACAGACTTTATTTTGGGGGGCTCCAAAATCACTGCAGATGGTGACTGCATCCATGAAATGAAAATATGCTTGCTCCTTGGAAGGAAAGCTGACAACCTAGACAGCATATTAGAAAGCAGAGACATTACAGACAAAGGTCCATCTAGTTAAAGTTATGGTTCTCCCAGTAGTCATGTATGGATATGAGAGTAGGACTATAAAGAAAGCTGAGAGCCAAATAATTGATGCTTTTGAACTGATGTTGGAGAAGACTCTTGAGAGTTCATTGGATGTCAAGGATAACAAACCAGCCAATCCTAAAGGAAATCAGTCCTGAATATTCACTGGAAGTACTGATGTTCAAGCTGAAACTCCAATACTTTGGCCACTTGATGCAAAGAGCCAACTCACTGGAAAAGACCCTTATTCTGGAAAAGACTGAAGACAGGAGGAGAAGGGGGCGACAGATGATGAGATGGTTGGATGGCATCACTGACTCAATGGACATGAGTTTGAGCAAGCTCCAGGAGTTGGTGATGGACAGGGAAGACTGGTGTGCTGCAGTCCATGGGATTGTAAAGAGTCAGACACAACTGAATGGCTGAACTGACCTAAGCCCAGAAAAATAGAAAATATTAACAGACTGATTATAAATACTAAATGAATTTGTAATTTTAAAACTCCCAGCAAGTAAAAGTTTAGGACCCGGTGGTTCCGCAGGCAAAGTCTAACATTTAGAGAAGAGTTAGCACATATTCTTTTGAACCTATTTTAAAAAAATTGCAGAGGATGAAACAATTTTGAGCTCATTCAATGAGGTCACCATCACCCTGATAACAAAACCAGACCCAGATACTATAAAGGAAGAAAATTACAGCCAATATCACAGATAAACATAGATTCAAAAATCATCAATAAAATACAAGCAATCTGTATCCAACAAGACATTAAAAGATCATATACCATGATCAAGTGAGATTTAATCCCAGGGATGCAAGTATTTTTCATTATCTACAAATCAATCAGTGTGGCGTACTAAATTGAAGAATAAAAAACAATTTTGATACATGCAGAAAAAGCTTTCAATAAAATTCAGAAATAATTTGTGACTCTCCAGAAATAACTCTCTGAAATAACTCTCCAGAAAGTGGGAACAGAGGGAACATATGACATACCCACAGCTAACATCATACTCAGTGGTGAAAAGGTGAAAGCATTTCCTCTGAGATCAGGAACAAGACAAGGATGTCCACTCTCTCCCCTTTATTCAACATAGTTTTGGAAGTCCTAGCCACAGCAATAAGAATTGTAAAATAAATAAAAGGAATTAAAACTGGGGAAATAGAAGTAAAATTGTCACTATTTGCAAATGACATGATATTATTATACATGTGAAAGTATTAGTTGCTCAGTCGTGTACAACTCTGCAACCCTATGGTCTGTAGGCAACCAGGCTCTTCTGTCCATGTAATTCTCCAGGAAAGAATGCTGGAGTGGGTAGTCATTCCCTTTTCCAAGGTATCTTCTCAACCATGGGATCAAACCTGGGTCTCCTGCATTGCAGGCAGATTTTTTTTTTTTTTTTTTTTTACCATCTGAGCCACCAGAGAAGCCTGATATTATACATAGAAAATCCTAAAAATGCTTACTTTTGAAGTTTCAGTGAACCCAAGAGTAAATTATACACAATAACCTAGAAAAAATAGTTGGTCCCCAAAGAGAAGCATTTATTTCTGCACTGCAGATTTATTTTCCAATCAGCAAGAAGGTATTAAGCTTTTTGAGTAATGTTTGTTTAAAGATTCAGAGGAGGGTAGACTTTTGTTAATTGTAAAATAAACAAATCTGAAGCAGAAACAGGAGATTATGCCCAAGAAAAACTGAATATGTTTTCTAAAGCATAAAGATAACCTTGAAAACTATTCCCCTCACTGAATTTAGGACCACTTATAATCAAGTCACGAATAGTGTATCTGGCCTGGGACTAAGTTCTCTATCAATTATAGTATCAATAACCCTTGACCTATGCAGTTTAGACATTTTCCCACCAGGAAACTTATATGACTTTTGCCTCATTCCCTCAGGAAATTTCTAGATATTTACTAATTATCTCACAAATTCACCAGCATTAACTTTTTAAAGCATGATTCTGAGTAAAAATGCATTCTACCACGATATGTGTTTGATGTTAACATAGTTTCTTAGAAACAAAATCTCACAACCCAGAGTTTTCATACTAAGATATTTTCAAGTTTTGAGACTTTTTAAGCACATGCTTATGTTTCAATGATAATAACCACAGAAAATTAGCGAAGGGTTATTGAATATCCTTTATAACTAAGGGGTGTTTGATTTCAGTTTTTCTATAAATGTGTGAATTTTTACTCTCCATCTTTCCAGAGATCGAACCCAGGTCTCCCACATTGCAGGTGGATTCTTTACCATCTGAGTCACCAGGGAAGGCCAAGAATACTGGAGTGAATAGCCTATCCCTACTCCAGGGGATCTTGCCCACCCAGGAATCCAACCAGGTCTTCTGCATTGCAGGCTGATTCTTTACCAGTTGAGCTACCAGGAAAGCCCCCATTATATGGAATCAAATAATAAAGCAAAGGTACAGGGCTTAGTTTTTAAGGTGATGTTTTTCACATTAGCATTCACAGACTCTGAGAGGTCTGAAGATAATCTTTCAGGTCTGTGATTTCCCAAGTTTGAGAAACACTACCTTAAATTCAAGACTGAATCAAATGGATAAGTGACAGGATGAAGATTATGCACTGTTGTGAGTAGATCTTTGTGTCCATCTCAGATCACACCAAGGAACTGCCCACTTCTCATCAACAAAAGCCCAACATGACTTTATAAAGGAAGAGAAATATTTGTGTGCTATGGAAAGGTCAAGGGCTTTGGGTTCAAACAGAACTGGCTCGGATTTAGATTATGGCTTCAGCATTTTCTGGCTGGTTATCAGACTTCAGTTCTCTGGTAAGGCTGAAGATAGAGTGAAATAATAAATGCAAAGTTGTATTGGTACTCAAATCAATACCAGGCCCATAATAACTGTTTACTAAAGGTTGCTCCCACTTAACTCAGAATTTAGCATGAAAATGAAATATTCTGACACCAAATTCAGTGGTTTTACCTTTTTAATGCCAAAGTAAAACTATTACGTCGCTCAGTCATGTCCAGCTCTTTGTGACTCTATACTCTGTCCAAGGAGATCCAACCAGTCCATTCTGAAGTAGATCAGCCCTGGGATTTCTTTGGAAGGAATGATGCTAAAGCTGAAACTCCAGTATTTTGGCCACCTCATGCGAAGAGTTGACTCATTGGAAAAGATTCTGATGCTGGGAGGGATTGGGGGCAGGAGGAGAAGGGGACGACAGAGGATGAGACGGCTGGATGGCATCACTGACTCAATGGACATGAGTCTGGGTGAACTCCGGGAATTGGTGATGGACAGGGAGGCCTGGCGTGCTGCGATTCATGGGGTCGCAAAGAGTCGGACATGACTGAGCGACTGAACTGAACTGAACTGAACTGACTCTGTCCATGGAACTCTCTAGGCAAAATCACTGGGGTGGGTTGCCATTTCCTTCTCCAAGGGATCTTCCCAACTCAGGGATCAAACCCAAGTTTCCTGCATTGTAAGCAGATTCCTTACTGTCTGAATGACCAGGGAAGCTCTTATAATGCCAAGTTGCCCTTGGGGGGAAAAAAAAAAAAGTAAAATAATTCAAGGATAAATGTTTTTTACTGTGGTTCTTTATTATTTCCAGTGAAGAATAGAAAATATATGCATTAATTGTATCATTATCATGGATTAAAAGGCATTTTGAACTAATCTAATCTGAAACAATTTACTGTGTGTAGTTCTCAAACATTTGGGAAAGTTTAAAACCAAAATTAAGAGAACGCAAAGCCCCACAATCTTCTCATTTCTAGAATCACTTTCAGTCTTAGCCTCACACAGCTGTTATACTGGGAACCATCCAACTGCACAGAGATAGATCTCTTTCCACTCATTTGCATAATTCTGAATTCCTTTCAGAGGATGCATAATACCAGTGCAGAAATATAAAGACTCAACAACAGTCATCTAAGGAAGAATTCAATCAACTAGAACAGCTGTTCATCAGAAATGTTGCAAAGCTTCCTTTATCAACCATATGTTTCTTCCTGACAGTTGCAATTCCAAAATTATATTGGTTACCTTTTATTCGGGTATAGTATTAAAATATTTCTCAATTGCACCATTCAAAACATAAAAAGCTTTGAAATAAAACATTAAAATAGCTTCTTGGTTTGTGTGTGTGTGTATAAAAGAGAGAAAAATCTTATGCACCAGTATTTAGCTTCATCTTACTCAGTTTTGCGAAGTTGCATTGTAATACATTAATCATTTACATGTTGATTTAGATGTAGCAAAATTATTAGAGCATAATCATCTTCAATGCTAACCTACCTGGGTTTACATCCTGATTTTACCTCTTATATTATGTGACTGTGGGTTGCTTATCTCTGTGTTCCTCACTTCAACATGTCAAATGGAGACAATAATACTACCTTCCCTATATACTTGTTTTGAAAGATTGAGTGCATCTATGAAAAAGCATAGAACAATGTTTGAATCATCATAAATATTATATAAGTTATAGTTTTCATAATTAGTACTATTTAACATTATCCCATAAATTTATCCCTATTTTTTAAGCAAAGTAATTGCAGTGTAATTTGGTTACCCTATTATCGGGCTTCCCTGGTGGCTAAAATGGCAAAGAATTTGCTTGCAAGAAAGAGATCCAGGTTCAGTCCCTGGGTTGGGCAGATTCCGTGGAGAAGGGAATGACAACCAACTCCAGTATTCTTGCCTAGAGAACTTCATGGATGGAGGAACCTGGCATGCTACAGTCCATCAGGTAATTATGAGTCAGATATGACTGAATGACTAATCAGATCTAATTTGGAAGATATTTACTTTGGAAGACAAAAGAAGCATTTTCTATAGTCTGTTAGACATCACATTTTTATAATTTGCATACAGACTAGACAGATAGCTATTAAAACTTTAATTATGTTATTAAAACAATTAGTTCAATATTAATTCTTGAATATGACCATTTCATAGTTTAAATGGCATGAGTACAGGGGTCTGCCCCCACTTGTTCATCTTCATAACCCTGGTAATTAGCACAGTACTGGACATGTATTTACACTCAATCAGTGTGTGCTGAGATATATTTAGTAAATGAGATCTATTTAGTAAATGAGTTCTATTTAGTAAATACTGGATATTGGCTTAGATGTCTTGAAATTTTGTGATTTTTTGTACAAATTATCTTTTCTATTGTATCGCAATAAAGTACCAATTTTCCATTTTTAAGTCATGCAAACTTTAAACTTTACAAGTATTTCTTCCAATCAAAGATTTAGCCATACTCCTTTTGCTGGCATAAATCAGATTTGTGTTGTTAAAAAAAAAAGTGAAAGTGAAAGTCACTCAGTGGTGTCCAACTCTTTGCAATCTCATGGACTAAACAGTCCGTGGAATTCTCCTGGCCAGAATACTGAAGTGGGTAGCGTTTCCCTTCTCCAGGGAATCTTCCCACCTCCAGGGATCAAACCCAGGTCTCCTTCATTGCAGTTGGATTCTTTACCAACTGAGGTATCAGTGAAGCCTGTTAAGAAGAAAAGAACTCTTAAAACGTAACTACTATTGCAAGGAAAAAATAATTTAAAAAATTTAAGCATCACTTAATTGGATAGACTATAGTTGTGGTTCTCAATAGAGATTCTGATTCAATGGATATGGGATCTATTTCAGAATCTGTAGAAATTCACCAATGCTTATTGAAAGTCGTTTGCATATATGTGCAAAATGTGCATATGTTAATTATTGCTAATATATTGATCAATTATATCAGTCTGAAAGGCAATAAATGCTGTTTCCAATATCAAATGGGGAATAAGTAAGATATTACAGGGAGGGTAGAATAAAAAAGTATTATAAGTAAATAAAACACTGATTAAGGATGATTTAATTTATTTCTGGAGAAGGCAGTGGCACCCTACTCCAATACTCTTGCCTGGAAAATCCCACGGACAGAGAAGCCTGGTGGACTGCATTCCATGTGGTCGCTAAGAGTCGAACACTACTGAGCACTACTGAGCACTACTGAGCGACTTCACTTTCACTTTACACTTTCACGCATTGGAGAAGGAAATGGCAACTCACTCCAGTGATCTTGCCTGGAGAATACCAGGGCTGGGGGAGCCTGGTGGGCTGCTGTCTATGGGGTTGCATACAGTTGGACATGACTGAAGTGACTTAGCAGCAGCAGCAATTTATTTTAATTTATTTTTTTTATTTTTTAATATAAATTTATTTCTTTTAATCGGAGGTTAATTACTTTACAATATTGTATTGGTTTTGCCATACATCAGCATGAATCTGCCACAGGTATACACGTGTTCCCCATCCTGAACACCCCTCCCTCCTTCCCCGTACCATTCCTCTGGATCGTCCAGGTTCAATGCATGATACTGGATGCTTGGGGCTGGTGCACTGGAGCAATTTATTTCTGTAAGGTGTCACAGAGACATAAAATGTTTCTTGGGAAGTTGCAACTAACCATCACCTTTAGACATTTCTAATAAAGCTTGAACTAAGCATGTGCTGATATAGCTTAGACCTTTAATATTTTTCAAATGATAGTCCTTTCATAGGAAACTTACAATATATATAATCAAATTATGCTCACATCTTTACAGTTATGTCAAAAAGTCACTTGTTCCATATTTAAATAACATCTAGCTAATCTCTCAACTTCTGGATTCTGTCTTTTAATCTACTACTAAAATCAAACAATTGAAACATGAAAATATTGGAGAACTCTTGCCAATGGTAACAATTGCCTAGGGTAAAGGTGTTCACGCCTAGAATAAAATGTGTGCTATTAATCAGCAGTTTATTAAAATGCTTTTTAAAAATATTAATGATCTTGTTACAGCACTTAAGATCATGTCATTGAGGTGTATCTACTATTATAATGGTTTATTGCAAGTCATGATGAAAGTGAAGCATAATTTTTTCTTCTTTAGGTTCATTCATTATAACAAATTTCAAAATCTAATCATTAAGCAGTGTAGATTTTACTTCTCAATATATTATTGATTTATGAAACATTTATCTTTATAATGCTTTCCTATCTCCTTATGAGAATTTTTTAGGTGAAAGTGTACCAAACAGAATCCAAGACTGGATTAATTATACTAATTAATTTACTAATTCATTCATTTAACCAAGAATTTTCAGGTGCTGGTGTTGTATCATGTACTGTGATAGACTCAAATTACAAATAAGATATAGTATATATTAATTTTTCTCTTGTAATTCAGTGTGGGGGAAAATTCTTGGTCCATAACCAAGGTCTTTTATTGTGAGGTTCTTTCGATTTTTTGTAAGATAAGCCTAAATGTAATGTGAACATTATTCTGCAGGAGCAGTTCTGTCTAAATATTTAACCTAAATAGACATTTCTCCAAGGAAGACATACAGATGGCTAACAAACATATGAAAAGATGCTCAACATCACTCATTATCAGAGAAATGCAAATCTAGACCACAATGAGGTACCATTTCACACCAGTTAGAATGGCTGCAATCCAAAAGTCCACAAGCAATAGATGCTGGAGAGGGTGTGGAGAAAAGAGAACCCTCTTACATTGTTGGTGGGAATGCAAACTAGTACAGCCACTATGGAGAACGGTGTGGAGATTTCTTAAAAAACTGGAAATAGAACTGCCATATGACCCAGCCGTCCCACTGCTGGGCATACACCCTGAAGAAACCAGAATTGAAAGAGACACGTGTACGCCAATGTTCATCACAGCACTGCTTATAATAGCCAGGGCATAGAAGCAACCTAGATGTCCATCAGCAGATGAATAGATAAGAAAGCTGTGGTACATATACACAATGGAGTATTACTCAGCCATTAAAAAGAATACATTTGAATCAGTTCTAATGAGGTGGATGAATCTAAAGCCAATTATACAGAGTGAAGTAAGCCAGAAAGAAAAACACCAATACAGTATACTAACGCATATATATGGAATTTAGAAAGATGGTAATGATAACCCTGTATGCAAGACAGCAAAAGAGACATAGACGTATAGAACAGTCTTGGACTCTGGGATAGGGAGTGGGTGGGATGATTTGGGAGAATGGCATTAAAACATGTATAATATCATATAAGAAATGAATCATCAGTCCAGGTTCAATGCAAGATACAGGATGCTTGGGGCTGGTTCACTGGGATGACCCAGAGGGATGGTACAGGGAGGGAGGTGGCTGGGGAGTTCAGAATGGGGAACACGTGTACACCCGTGGTGGATTCATGTTGATGTATGGCAAAACCAATACAATATTGTAAAGTAATAATAATAATAAATAAATGATAAATGGTTAAAATAAATAAATAAATATTTGATCTACACAACAGTGGTTTTAATTGAATCACTAGCAATTCCACCATGAATTAGGCTGTAAACATGCTGTTAAGGTACATCCTGAACTTTCAGAAAAGAGAAATGGACTCCCTCAATCAAAGAGAAATCTCCTTCAGAGACTAGATAAAGGATAGTTACCAGAGCCAGGACTCACCCCCATGGAAATGGAGGCATTGCTTTCTGACTCCCCAGATTCTCCTCAGAAAACAGAGGTGAAAAGCACTCTTTTCCTTAGTGTATGTTTTAAACATTACAGTGATTTTTATTCATTCCATTCTAGTGAAAAAAACAGAGAGACTCTAATCTGGTAGTTCAGACCAAAGACAGTTTTAGAACTGTTCAAAACCCATCTTTCTTCTCTGCATAAACAATCAAAAAGCATTTGGTTCTAGTAGACTATAGTCAAAGTAATTCATAAATGATTATATAATACTTAATATAAATT
Source organism: Budorcas taxicolor (assembly GCF_023091745.1). Taxonomy (NCBI): domain Eukaryota; kingdom Metazoa; phylum Chordata; class Mammalia; order Artiodactyla; family Bovidae; genus Budorcas; species Budorcas taxicolor. The sequence goes on along the minus strand of NC_068924.1, from coordinate 1,785,459 downwards.
TGAGCAGACACAGTGAATGAGTAATAGTGATTATCTTTCCCCAATTGTACATGAAGCCCCATGGTTTATGTAGAGCTTTATTAGAACCCCTACCCCTTGAGAAATACAAAAACTGTAATGTTGTTCCTACAGTCATGGAGTTTAGAGAAATTTAAGAACAAGGAAACATTTTGTAAACAACATAACACAGGCTGTAAGAAGTGAAGAATTCTGTTCATTGAGCTGTTCTTCAAGTTCAGAAACAGAAAAACAAAGTGGGAGAATTATGCAAGTATCATGTATCATATAATTTTGATGTTTTAAAATGTTGTTTACTGTTTGTAGTAAAATAAAAAGGTGAATTGACAGTATTCCTAGTTTGGGGTTTTATCTCTAGTTCTGTTTTTGTTTTATTAGCATTAACAATGAAAATATACTGTCTTTACAATAGTTTACTTCTATTTATTAAATAGGAGTATATTGACTGTTCATTGTAAATAAGAGATTCCCCCCAAAAATCAAAGAAATAAAAGTGAATGGAACTAGTCCATGCTTGATTAGTAACACTAATACTGAAAACTGTTGTTGAAAATAAGATAATGTTCAATATAAAATTGATATTGAATGACTATATGACAAGAAATATCATTCTAGAAATCAAAATATGCTATATTAAAATGGCGTTAAAATATTCTAAGCAGCCTATAAAACTCTATGTGATGTTTCTAAAATTAATACAATTAAGATAGTCTACAATATCACTGTTAATTTCAAAAAGCAACTGGAAATATCTATGCAAATAAATAGTAGAGAATAAAAGGCTTTGCAACCACTACTCCATACATTCATGACTAGCTGGATTGAAAACTAGAAGTCAGGTATGAAATAAGGACAATCTGTTAAAGCCTTTGAAAATGATGATAATAGAAATTTTTGATAAACTATATTCATATAAAAATAGACAGTGACATGAAGAATACTTAAAAATGTTGAATTATGGAATCTGGAATTCTCAAGTCAAAGGAAATCAGGGCTCATGACTAAAATATCTGCAGTTAAATGTGGGAGTTAGACATTTTAGCCACACACAGGGAGATGGAAGCATTTAATGGATTCTACCCTCGTTCTGAAGGAAAATCGAACCAAAAGGTAAATAAGCACTTTTTGGAAAAAAAAGAACACAAGATTTGGTTTAATTACAAATACAATTGATAAAAACCAGGAAACATAAAAGTGTACAAGACAAATTAAGATGTTAACTTCATGATGTGATGAAATACAGATCTATAAAAATAGTGATAGGCTGCTAGTTCTGTGAATTGCAACTATAAAAGGCACTTGATATTAGAATTTTACCAAAGGTTCAAGGCTTATATTAAATCTCAAAGTGCTGATCTCAAACTACCCAGTTCAATTCAGTTCATCGCTCAGTCGTGTCCGACTGTTTGTGACCAAATAAATCGCAGCACTCCAGGCCTCCGTGTCCATCACCAACTCCCGGAGTTTACCATCTAGTTGGTCATCGAGTTTGGTTCATCAAGTTGGTCTGTAAAGTTGATGATGCCATCCAGCCATCTCATCCTCTGTCGTCCCCTTCTCCTTCTGCCCCCAATCCCTCCCAGCATAAGGGTCTTTTCCAATGTGTCAACTCTTCACATGATGTGGCCAAAGTATTGGAGTTTCAGCCTCAGCATCAGCCTTCCAATGAACACCCAACTGATCACCTTTAGGATGGACTGGTTGGATCTCCTCGCAGTCCAAGGGACTCTCAAGAGTCTTCTCCAACACCACAGTTCAAAAGCATCTATTCTTCAGCACTCAGCTTTCTTCACAGTCCAGCTCTCACATCTGTAAATGACGACTGGAAAAACCATAGCTTTGACTAGATGGAAATTGTTGACAAAGTAATGCCTCTGCTTTCGAATATGGTATATAGGTTGGTTATAACGTTACTTCCAAGGAGTAAGCGTCATTTGAATTCATGGCTCCAATCATTATCTGCAGTGATTTGGGAACCCCAAAAAATATTCTGACACTGTTTCCACTGTTTCCCCATCTATTTGCCATGAAGTGATGGGACCAGATGCCATGATCTTCGTTTTCTGAATGTGGAGCTTTAAGCCAACGTTTTCACTCTCTTTCACTTTCATCAAGAGGCTTTTTAGTTCCTCTTCACTTTCTGCCATAAGGGTGGTGTCATCTGAATATCTGAGATTATTGATATTTCTCCCAGCAATATTGATTCCAGCTTGTGCTTCATCCAGCCCAGCGTTTCTCATTATGTACTCTGCATATAAGTTAAAAAAGCACAGTGACAATATACAGCCTTGACATACTCCTTATCCTATTTGGAACCAGTCTGTTGTTCCATGTCCAGTTCTAACTGTTGCTTCCTGACCTGCATATAGGTTTCTCAAGAGGCAGGTCAAGTGGTCTGGTATTCCCATCTCTTTCAGAATTTTCCACAGTTTATTGTGATCCACACAGTCAAAGGCTTTGGCATAGTCAATAAAGCAGAAATAGCTGTTTTTTTCTGGAACTCTCTTGCTTTTTCCATGATCCAGCAGATGTTGGCAATTTGGTCTCTGATTCCTCTGCCTTTTCTAAATCCAGCTTGAACATCTGGAAGTTCACGGTTCATGGAATGCTGAAGCCTGGCTTGGAGAATTTTGAGCATTACTTTACTAGTGTGTGAGATGAGTGCAATTGTGCAGTAGTCTGAGCATTTGGGGCACTGTCTTTCCTTGGTGTTGGAATGAAAACTGACCTTTTCTAGTTCTGTGGCCACTGCTGAGTTTGCCAAATTTGCTGGCATATTGAGTGCAGCACTTTCACAGCATCATCTTTCAGGATTTGAAAGAGCTCAATTGGAATGCCATCACCTCCACTAGCTTTGTTTGTAGTGATGCTTTCTAAAGCCCACTTGACTTCACATTCCAGGATGTCTGGCTCTAGATGAGTGATCACACCATGTTGATTATCTGGGTTGTGAAGATCTTTTTTGTACAGTTCTGTGTATTCTTGCCACCTCTTCTTAATATCGTCTTCTTCTGTTAGGTCCAGACAATTTTTGTCCTTTATTGAGCCCAACTTTGCATGAAATGTTCCCTTGGTATCTCTGATTTTCTTGAAGAGATCTCTAGTCTTTCCCATTCTGTTCTTTCCGTCTATTTCTTTGCATTGATCACTGAAGAAAGCTTTCTTATCTCTTCTTGCTATTCTTTGGAACTCTGCATTCAGATGCTTATATCTTTCCTTTTCTCCTTTGTTTTTCACCTCTCTTCTTTCCACAGCTATTTGCAAGGCCTCCCCAGACACCCATTTTGCTTTTTTGCATTTCTTTTCCACAGGGATGGTCTTGATCCCCGTCTCCTGTACAATGTCACAAACCTCAATCCATAGTTCATCAGGCACTCTATCTATCAGATCTAGTCCCTTAAATCTATTTAGGTCATACCTGAATGGTCTAGTGGTTTTCCCTACTTTCTTCAATTTAAGTCTGAATTTGGCAATAAAGAGTTCATGATCTGAGCCACAGTCGGCTCCTGGTCTTTTTTTTTTTTTTTTTACTGACTTAATAGAGCTCCATCTTTGGCTGCAAAGAATATAATCGATCTGATTTCCATGTTGACCTTCTAGTGATGTCCATGTGTAGAGTCTTCTCTTATGTTGTTGGAAGAGGGTGTTTGCTATGACCAGTGTGTTCTCTTGGCAAAACTCTAGTAGCCTTTGCCCTGCTTCATTCAGTACTCCAAGGCCAAATTTGCCTGTTACTCCAGGTTTTTCTTGACTTCCTACTGTTGCATTCCAGTCCCTTATAATGAAAAAGACATCTTTTGGGCGGGGGGTGTTAGTTCTAAAAGGTCTTGTAGATCTTCATAGACCCATTCAACTTCAGTTTCTTCAGCATTACTGGTTGGGGCATAGGCTTGGATTACCATGATATGAAATGGTTTGCCTTGGAAACAAACAGAGATCATTCTGTCATTTTTGAGATTGCATACAAGTACTGCATTTCAGACTCTTTTGTTGACCATGATAGCTACTCCATTTCTTCTAAGGGATTCCTGCCCTCAGTAGTAGATATAATGATCATCTGAGTTAAATTCATCCATTCCAGTCCATTTTAGTTCACTGATTCCTAGAATGTCGACATTCACTCTTGCCATCTCCTGTTTGACCACTTCCAATTTGCCTTGATTCCAGTTTCCTATGCAATATTGCTCTTTACAGCTTCAGACCTTGCTTCTATCACCAATCACATCCACAACTGGGTATTGTTTTTGCTTTGGCTCCATCCCTTCATTTGTTCTCAAGCTTTTTCTCCACTAATCTCCAGTAGCATATTGGGGACTTACTGACCTGGGGAGTTCCTCTTTCAGTATCCTATCATTTTTCCTTTTCATACTGTTCATAGCGTTCTAAAGGCAAGAATACTGAAGTGGTTTGTCATTCCCTTCTCCAGTGGGCCACATTCTGTAAGACCTCTCTCCCATGACCCATCCATATTGGGTGGCCCCACACAGCATGGCTTAAATCAATGGCTTAATTTCATTGAGTTAGACAAGGCTGTGGTCTGTGTGATTAGATTAGCTAATTTTCTGTGATCATGGTTTCAGTGTGTCTGCCCTCAGATGCCCTCTCACAATATCTACCATCTTACTTGGGTTTCTCTTACCTTGGACATGGGGTATCTCTTCATGGCTGCTCCAGCAAAGCACTGCTGCTGCTCCTTACCTTGGACAAGGTCGCCCTTCCTGATCTTGAACATGGAGTAGCTCCTCTCAGCCCTCCTGCACCCTTGTAGCCGCTGCTCCTCAGATGTGGGGTAGCTCCTCTCGGCCGCTCCTGCACCGTCGCAGCCTGTCACTCTCGGTCGCCACCCCTGACCTTGGGCATGGGGTAGCTCCTCTCAGCTGCACTTCTGTGGGGGTCCATTTCAGTCGCTGCACTTCTGCTCAAGCTACTCAAGGCCCTACTAATTTTATTTTCTCTGAACTTATCTAGATTATGAAGAGACTAACACCAATTGTAGTACATATATGTGACAATTTCTGCAGCATTCAGAGACATGATGCATGTGTCCTATTGCAGTCTTCTTCGCAACATAATCTGACTCAGTGCTGGACTTGAAGAGTCTTTTGCTTTACTTGCTCTGTGACCTTGAGCAGTTTTATCTTTTTTAATCCTTCTTGTTTCTTTTTTTTTTTTTTTTCCCAGTTGGATAATCATTAAAGTCAATCATACCCTAAACTGTTTACAGTACCAATTCAAATTCTGTTATCTTATTTGTGTTGACACTGCTTCAAAGAAAAACACAGAAGGCAATATTCTGACATGCTGAAGTGAAATTTAAGCTTACATAAGCAGATTTTCTAATGATTATCTTTAATTTCATTGTGGCTCAGGATGACTTTACTGACCAAAAGCAGCACGCACACACACACACAAATGCTGAGTGAAATCATTGTGATAGTCTTAACAGTCTTAAATGTCAATTTGAAAAATAGGTTACTTCTTCTGAAGCATTCCCCTTTAGAACATAGTGTACTGCAACACTGATGGATGATCAAGTCATACAAGTGGACTTTATGCTTCTCCAAATTAGGAGAAAACACAGAATTTTTTTTTTTTTAATCACTCTCACAGCCATGAAATGCTGCTAGCTATTCAAAATGCAAAATTGGCTACCAAAACCTGAGAGAAGATAATCTTTTTTTTTTCCTACCACCTGCATGGGTAAGAACCACAGGCTTGTGTGGGAACTTCTCCAAATTTCTTTCTCCTTTTCTACATCCTTTTTGTATACAAATAGTTTCTCTAGCTAACCTGTAGAAGAGACATCTGTTACCTTTATGTAAGCCAATGTACATTGGTCTATGTCACCTTTTGTTTTTTCAGTGCCTGCATGCTGCATCAAATCTTTCTAAGTTTCACCCGGGAAGTCTGTTTAGCTGTGTCACTAAGGGCACGTGTGTTGTCCATCCTCAACTTCAGACACTGGCAGCAGGTATCTGGAGCTTACTTATCTATTTACATGCTGAAGAAATGACATGAAACCTCTATAAATTGCCAGTTTTTAAAATACTATCAAGTACAGAAAATTAAGGAAAAAAAAAATGAAGCATCCCTTATATAATCTCAATGCCCTTGTACACCATTCTTCCATTACATTTCCTCTTTCTGTCTCAAGTCAGGGAACAAAAAGGATTAAGTGAAATGTTATAAATTTAAAAAATGTAAGTCTGTGGAGGTCTTAGTAGATGTTTGCAGGATACAGAAACTTACTGTGCTACTACTGGTATTTTAAATGCAATGCTTTTATTTATTTACTTTTGCCATTCAATAATTTTATTTAAAAAATATTACTGGACTGCAAGTCTCTTGGACAGCAAGGAAATTCAACCAGCCAATCCTAAAGGAAATCAGTCTAGAATATTCATTGGAAGGACTGATGCTAAAACTGAAACTCCTATACTTTGGCTACCTCATTCAAAGAACTGACCTACTGGAAAGGTTCTGGGAAAGATTGAAGGCAAGAGGAGAAGGGGATAACAGAGGACGAGATGGTTGGATGACATCACCAACTTGATGGACATTAGTTTGAGTAAGCTCCAGGAGTTGATGACGGACAGGGAAGCCTGGTGTGCTGTAGTGCACGGGATCACAAAGAGTCGGACAGGACTGAGTGACTGAACTGAACTGACTGAATTTTATTTAGTGTGTTTCTTTTATTGAAATGTAGTTGGTTTACAATACTGTGTCAGTTTCAGACATATAGCAAAGTGAGTCAGGTATATAAATATATATGTATGTGTTTGTGTGTGTGTGAGCACACACTAAGTCGCTTCAGTCTAACTCTTTTAGACCCCAAAGGCTGTAGCCCACCAAGCTCTGCTGTCCATGGAATTCTCCAGGCAAGAATACTGGAGTGGGTTGCCATGCTCTCCTCCAGGGGATCTTCCTGATGCAGAGATCAAATTTGTGTCTCTTTTATCTCCTGCATTGGCAAGTGGGTTCTTTACCACTAGCACCACCTGGCAAACTTGTGTGTGTGTATATATTGTTTTTCAAATTATTTTCCCTTATAGGATATTACAAATATAAATATAGATCTCTATGCTATACATTAGAGATCTTGGCTTTTATCTATGTTGTATACAGCAGTATGTATATGTTAACCTCAAACTCCTAATTTATCCCTCCCCATCATTTCCCCTTTGGTAATTATAAGCTTGTTTTCTATGCCTGTGGGTTTAACTCTATTTTGTGTATCAATTCATTTGTATCTTTCTTTTATTTTAATTCTGTTTTGACTGTGTGGATCACAACAAACTGGAAAATTCTTTAACAAATGGGAATATCAGACCATCTTACCTGTATTCTTAGAAACTTGTATGCAGATCAAGAAGCAACAGTTAGAACCAGACATGGAACAATGGATTGATTAAAAATTGGAAAGTAGTACATCAAAGCTGTATACTGCCACCTTGCTTATTTAACTGATATACAGACTAAATCATGCAAAATGCCAGGCTGGATGAAGCACAGTTGGAATCAAATTGCTGGGAAAAATATCAACAACCTCAAATATGCAGCTGACACCACCCTTATGGCAGAAAGTGAAGAGGAACTAAAGTGCCTCTTGACGAAGATGAAAGAGGAGAGTGAAAAAGTGACTTAAAACTTAACATTTAGAAACTAAGATCATGGCATCCAGTCCCATCACTTTACTGCAATTAGATGGGGAAACAATGGAAACAGTGAGCAATTTTATTATCTTGTGTTCCAAAATCACTGTGGATGGCAACTGAAGCCATGAAATTAAAAGATGCTTGCTCCTTGGAAGAAAAGTTATGACAAGCCTAGACAGCATATTACAAAGGAGAGACATCACTTTGCTGACAAAGGTCTGTATAGACAAAGCTATGGTTTTTCATAAAGAATGCTAAGCACCAAAGAATTGATCTTTTGAACTGTGGTGTTGGAGAAGACTCTTGAGAGTCCCTTGGACAGCAAAGCAATCAAATAAGTCAATCCTAAAGAAAATCAACCCTGAATACTCATTGGTAGAACTGATGCTGAAACATTTGGGCACCTGATTCAAAGAGCTGACTCATTGGAAAAGACCCTGATGCTGGGAAAGACTGAAGGCAGAAAGAGAAGAGGATGACAGAGGAAGAGATGTTTGGATGACATCACCGACTCAGTGGACATGAGTTTCAGCAAACTCCTGGAGATATTGGAGAACAGGGAAGCCTGGCGTGCTGTATTCCATGGGATCACAAAGAGTTGGACATGACATAGCAAATGAACAAAACAACAATATAAAGAGAAAACATGTAATGTTTATGCATATCTTTTGAGGAGGGTTTTATCTATATTGTTCATTTAAACAAATATACTTTAAAGAGTAAAGGCATTTCCTTCAAGTGGTTTATAGTATAGAACAGGACATAGACACAATAGTGACATTATAAATTTTTTTTTCTAGTGTTATTGAAATGCAATTGATATTCAGCACTTTATGAATTTAAGATGCATGGCATAATCATTTGAATTGTATGCATCATGAAATGTTTACCACATAAGTTTAGTGAACATCTATGATTAAAGAAATAGAAAAAGTATATTTTCTTGTGATAAAAACTCAGGATTTGCTTTCTTAACTTTTATTTATAACATGCAACAGTGTTAATTGTATTTATCATGCTGTTCATTACATTTCTAGCACTCATTTACCTTCAAATTGGAAGTTTGTACCTTTTGACTGGTTTGTTCAGTCACCTCTTCCCCTGCCATAACCTTTGATACACATATAAATCTGATCTCTTTTTCTAGGATTATATTTGTTGCGTTACTTAAGTTTGTAGTATAACTGACCTAAAATAATATGTTAGTTTCTAGTACACAACATCAATTCAGTCAGTTCAGTTCAGTCGCTCAGTCATGTCCGACTGTTTGCGACTCCATGTAACACAGCACACCAGGCCTCCCTGTCCATCACCAACTCCCGGAGTTCACTCAAACTCATGTCCATCTAGTCGGCGATTCCATCCAGCCATCTCACCCTCTGTTGTCCCCTTCTCCTTCTGCCCCCAATCCCTCCCAGCATGAGTCTTTTCTAATGAGTCAACTCTCTACATTAAGTGGCCAAAGTATAGGAGTTTCAGCTTTAGCATCAATCCCTCCAATGAACACCCAACTGATCTCCTTTAGGATGGACTGGTTGGATCTCTTTTCAGTCTGAGGGACTCTCAAGAGTCTTCTCCAACACCACAGTTCAAAAGCATCAATTCTTTGGCTCTCAGCTTACTTCACAGTCCAACTCTCACATCCATACATGACCACTGGAAAAACCATAGCTTTGACTAGATGGACCTTTGTTGGCAAAGTAATGTCTCTGCTTTTTAACATGCTGTCTAGGTTGGTCATAACTTTCCTTCCAAGGAGTAAGCGTCTTTTAATTTTGTGGCAGCAATTACCATCTGCAGTGATTCGGGAGCTCAAAAAAATAAGGTCTGACACTGTTTCCACTGTTTCCCCATCTATTTCCTATGAAGTGATGGGACCAGATGTCGTGATCTTCGTTTTCTGAATGTTCAGCTTTAAGCCAACTTTTTCACTCTCCTCTTTCACTTTCATCAAGAGGCTTTTTAGTTCCTCTTCACTTTTTGCCATAAGGGTGGTGTCATCTGCATATCTGAGGTTATTGATATTTCTCCTGGCAATCTTGATTCCAGCTTGTGCTTCTTCCAGCCCGGCGTTTTTCATGATGTACTCTGCATATAAGTTAAATAAGCAGGGTGACACAACATAGTGATTCAATATTTCTATGTATTTTATAATGATCACCACAGTAACTCCAGTTACTGATTGTCACTGCAAAAATATATAATTATTGACTATATTCCCAACACTGTAAATTTTATACTCATGACTCATTTATTTGCAACTATAAGTTTGTAACTCTTAATTTCCCTCACCTATTTCTATTTTCTCTCTAAACCCATCCTTCTGGCAACCACCTGTTTGTTCTTTAAATCTGTGACCCATTTCTTTCTATGCTTATTTATTTGCTTTATTTTTTAGATTCCACACAAGTCAAATAATATACTCTTTATATATCTCTGTCTGAACTTATTTCGTTTAACATAATACCCTCTATGTCTTTCCATTTTGTCACTGAGAACATGATTTCATTCATTTTTATAGCTGAGTAAGAAATCATTGTGTATATATATAAATATACACAACATCTTTATTCATTCATCCATTTATTGGCACTTAAGGCCCTTCCATATCTTTATTATTGTAATGAACATAGGGATGCATATATCTTTTTGAATGAGTGTTTTCATTTTCTTCAGATAAATACTCAAGTGGAGTTATAATAATTCTGTTTTTAATGTTTTGAGGATTCTCCATGTTTTCCATAGTGGCTACACCATTTTACATTCCCATCAACCGTGCACAGTAGTTCTCTTTTTGCCACATTATTGCCAACACATTATTTGTTGTCCTTTTGCCATTCTGAAAAGTGTGAGGTAACATTTCATCATGGTTTTAACTTTACATTTCCCTGTTTATTAGTTATGTTGAGTATGTTTTCAAGTCCCTTTTGGCCCTTTCTTTCTTCTTTGGAAAAATGTCTATGTAGATCCTCTGTCCCTTTCTTCAACAGATTATTTACTATTTTTATTTTGAATTGTATGAGTTCTCTATATATTTTGGATAGTAACCTCTAATGGTATGTGTCATTTGTAAATATATTCTCCCATTAATAGGTGACCTTTTTTTTTTTCTTTTCTTTCTTTCTTTCTTTTTTTTTTTTTTTTGACAGTTTCCCTCACTGTGCAAAAGCTTTTTAGTTTGATGTAATCTAATTTGCTTATCTTTGAGAATACGCAGAGAAGGCAGTGGCACCCCATTTCAGTACTCTTGCCTGCAAAATCCCATGGATGGAGGAGCCTGGTAGGCTGCAGTTCATGGGGTCTCTAAGAGTCCAACACGACTGAGCGACTTCGCTTTCAGTTTTCACTTCCATGTATTGGAGAAGGAAATGGCAACCCACTTCAGTGTTCTTGCCTGGAGAATCCCAGGGATGGAGGAGCCTGGTGGGCTGCCGTCTATGCGGTCACACAGAGTCGGACATGACTGAAATGACTTAGCAGCAGCCATAAAATCATTGCTAAGACCAATGTCAAAGAGAATACTGCCTATTTTATTCCAGAAATTTTAGTTTAATGTCTTACATTTAAGTCTTTAATGTATTTTGAGTTTATTTTTGTATATGGTATGAGAAAGCAGCCCAGTTTGATTACTTTGCATGTAGCTGTACCAAACAACATTTATTTAAGAGTCTGCTTTACCTTATTGTATACTCGGCTCCTTTGTCCTAGATTAATTGAGCATATAACTGTGAAATCATTTCTGGGCTCTGTATTCTGGTCCATATTTATCCACGTGTCTGTTTTTGTGCCAGTACCATACTGTTTTGATTACTATAGGTTTGTTTTATAGCTTGAAATCAGATAGCATAATGTATCCAGATTTTGTTCTTTCTCAAAAATTGTTTTGGCTATTTGAAATCTTTTATGTTTCCAACAAATTTCAGAATTATTTGTTCACTTGTGTGAAAAATGTCATTTTTTAAATAGGGATTGCATCAAGTCACAGATTGCTTTAGGTAGTATGATCATTATAACAATATAACTTATTCCAATCCATGAGCATGTTGTCTGTTGTCATCTTTTGTGTGGTCTTCAATTTCTTTCTTGTGTCTTATATGTCTCCAAATACAGATCTTTTACCTCCTTTGTTGGATTTATTCCTCTATATTTTATTATTTTTGCTGCAATTACAATTGTTCTTTTAATTTTTATTTCTGATACTTTGATGTTAGTGTATATACAATACAACAGATTTCTACATATTAATTTTGTGCCCTGGAATTTACCAAATTATTACTTCTAAATATCTTGGTCATATCTTTAGAATTTTATATTTATAGTGTCATGTCACCTACAGTGATATATTTATTTCTTGCTTTCCAATTTGGAGGTCTGTTATTTCTCTTTTTAGTCTGATTGCTGTGGCTACAAATTCTGATATTATGCTGAGTAAAATTGTTGAGAGTAGCCATCCTTGTCTTATTCCTGATATTAGAGGAAATTCTTTCAGCTTTTTACCATTGAATATGACACTTAGCTCAGTTCAGTCACTCAGTTGTGTCTGACTCTTTGCAACCCCATGATTACAGCATGCCAGGCCTCCCTGTCCATCACCAACTCCCAGAGTTCATCCAGACTCACATCCTTCGAGTCAGTGATGCCATCCAGTCATCTCATCCTCTGTCGGCCCCTTCTCCTCCTGCCCCCAATCCCTCCCAGCATCAGAGTCTTTTCCAATGAGTCACCTCTTCGTATGAGGTGGCCAAAGTACTGGAGTTTCAGATTTAGCATCATTCCTTCCAAAGAAATCCCACGGCTGATTTCCTTCAGAATGGACTGGTTGGATCTCCTTGCAGTCCAAGGGACTCTCAAGAGTCTTCTCGAACACCACAGTTCAAACACATCAATTCTTCAGTGCTCAGCCCTATTCACAGTCCAACTCTCACATCCATACATGACCACTGGAAAAACCATAGCCTTGACTAGATGGAACTTAGTCAGCAAAGTAATGTCTCTGCTTTTGAATATGCTATCTAGGTTGGTCATAACTTTTCTTCCAAGGAGTAAGCGTCTTTTAATTTCGTGGCTGCAGTCACCATATACAGTGATTTTGGAGCCCCCCAAAATAAAGTCTGACACTGTTTCCACTGTTTCCCCATCTATTTCCCATGAAGTGATGGGACCAACGCCATGATCTTACTTCTCTAAATGTTGAGCTTTAAGCCAACTTTTTCACTCTCCTCTTCCACTTTCATCAAGAGGCTTTTTAGTTTCTCTTCACTTTCTGCCATAAGGGTGGTGTCATTTGCAATTCTGAAGTTATTGATATTTCTCCCGGCATTCTTGATTCCAGCTTGTGTTTCTTCCAGTCCAGCGTTTCTCATGATGTACTCTGCATATAAGATAAATGAGCAGGGTGACAATATACAGCCATGATGTATTCCTTTTCCTATTTGGAACCAGTCTGTTGTTCCATGTCCAGTTCTAACTGCTGCTTCCTCACCTGCATACATATTTCTTAAGAGGCAGGTCAGGTGGTCTGGTATTCCCATCTCTCTCAGAAATTTCCACAGTTTATTGTGATCCACACAGCCAAAGGCTTTGGCATAGTCAATAAAGCAGAAATAGATGTTTTTCTGGAACTCTCTTGCCTTTTCCATGATCCAGCAGATGTTGGCAATTTGATCTCTGGTTCCTCTGCCTTTTCTAAGACCAGCTTGAACATCAGGAAGTTCACAGTTTACGTATTTCTGAAGCCTGGCTTGGAGAATTTTGAGCATTACTTTACCAGCGTGTGAGGTGAGTACAATTGTGCAGTAGTTTGATCATTCTTTGTCATTGCCTTTCTTTGGGATTGGAATGAAAACTGACACTTTCCAGTCCTGTGGCCACTGCTGAGCTTTCCAAATTTGCTGGCATATTGAGTGCAGCACTCTCACGGCATCATCTTTCAGGATTTGAAAGAGCTCCACTGGAATTCCATCACCTCCACTAGCTTTGTTCATAGTGATGCTTTCTACAGCCCACTTGACTTCACATTCCAGGATGACGGACTCTAGAGGAGTGATCACACCATCGTGATTATCTGGGTCATGAAGATCTTTTTTGTACAGTTCTTCTGTGTATTCTTGCCACCTTTTCTTAATATCGTCTGCTTCTGTTAGGTCCATACCATTTCTGTCTTTCATCAAGCCCATCTTTGCATTAAATATTCCCTTGGATCTCTCATTTTCTTGAAGAGATCTCTAGTCTTTCCCATTCTGTTCTTTTCCTCTATTACTTTGCATTGATCACTGAGGAAGGCTTTCTTATCTCTTCTTGCTATTCTTTGGAACTCTGCATTCAGATGCTTATATCTCTCCTTTTCTCCTTTGTTTTTCACCTCTCTTCTTTCCACAGCTATTTGCAAGGCCTCCCCAGACACCCATTTTGTTTTTTGCATTTCTTTTCCATGGGGATGGTCTTGATCCCTGTCCTGTACAATGTCACGAACCTCAATCCATAGATAGGCACTCTATCTATCAGATCTAGTCCCTTAAATCTATTCCTCACTTCCAGTGTATAATCATAAGAGATTTGATTTAGGTCATATCTGAATGGTCTAGCGGTTTTCCCTACTTTCTTCAATTTAAGTCTGAATTTGGTAATAAGGAGTTCATGATCTGAGCCACAGTCAGCTCCTGGTCTTGTTTTTGTTGACTGTATAGAGCTTCTCCATCTTTGTCTGCAAAGAATATGATCAATCGGATTTCAGTGTTGACCCTCTGGTGATGTCCATGTGCAGAGTCTTCTCTTGTGTTGTTGGAAGAGGGTGTTTGCTATGACCAGTGCATTTTCTTGGCAAAACTATATCAGTCCTTGCCCTGCCTCATTCTGCATTCCAAGGCCAAATTTGCATGTTACTCCAGGTGTTTCTTGACTTCTTACTTTTGCATTCCAGTCCCCTATAATGAAAAGGACATCTTTTTTGGGTGTTAGTTCTACAAGGTCTTTTAGATCTTCATAGAACCGTTCAACTTCAGCTTCTTCAGCATTACTGGTTGGGGCATAGACTTGGATTGTGGTGATATTGAATGGTTTGCCTTGGAAACGAACAGATCATTCTGTCGTTTTTGAGACTGCATCCAAGTACTGAATTTCAGACTCTTTTGCTGACCATGATGGCAACTCCATTTCTTCTGAGGGATTCCTGCCTGCAGTAGTAGATATAATGGTCATCTGAGTTAAATTCACCCATTCCAGTCCAGTTTAGTTTGCTGATTCCTAGAATGTCAATGTTCACTCTTGCCATCTCTTGTTTGGCCACTTCCATTTTGCCTTGATTCATGGACCTGACATTCCAGGTTCCTATGCAATATTGCTCTTTACAGCATCGGACCTTGCTTCTATCACCAGTCACATCCACAGCTGGGTATTGTTTTGCTTTGGCTCCATCCCTTCATTCTTTCTGGAGTTATTTCTCCACTGATCTCCAGTAGTGTGTTGGGCACCTACTGACCTGGGGAGTTCCTCATTCAGTATCCTATCATTTTGCCTTTTCATACTGTTCATGGGGTTCTCAAGGCAAGAATATTGAAGTGGTTTGCCATTACCTCTCCAGTGGACCACATTCTGTCAGACCTTTCCACTGTCAGACCTTTCCACTTTCCACTATCCTCCGCCCATCTTGGTTACCCTGTGGGCATAGCTTAGTTTCATTGAGTTAGACAAGGCTGTGGTCCTAGTGTGATTAGATTGACTAGTTTTCTGTGAGTATGGTTTCAGTGTGTCTGCCCTCTGATGCCCTCTTGCAACACCTACCATCTTACTTGGGTTTCTCTTACCTTGGGCATGGAGTATCTCTTCATGGCTGCTCCAGCAAAGTGCAGCCACTGCTCCTTACCTTGGACGAAGGGTATCTCCTCACCACTGCCTTTCCTGACCTTCAACGTGGGATAGCCTCTCTAGGCCCTTCTGCGCCTGTGCAGCCACCACTACTTGGATATGGGGTTCCTCCTCCCGGTGGCCACCCCTGGCCTCGGGCACAGGGTGGCTCCTCCCTGCCGCCCCAACCTTGGATGCAGGGTAGCTCCTCTCGGCCGCTGCCCCTGGCCTCCGATGTGGGGTAGCTCCTCCTGACCACTGCCCCTGACCTCGGATGTGGGATAGCCCCTCTCAGCCATTCCTGCACTGTCGCAGCCTGGCACTCTCGGCTGCTGCCCCTGACCTCGGACGTGGGGTAACTCCTCTTGACTGCCGCCCTTTGGGCATGGGGTCCTCCTGGCTTCTGCCCCTGACCTCGGACGTGGGGTAGCTTCTTTCAGCCAAGCTTAGTGCACCAGTTGCAGCCGCCCACGCTTAAATTTTTCATTTAGACTTCATTATACTGTTATGTTTCCTCTATACACACTTTATTATCTGTTTTTTATCATAAATATTTGTTAGATTTTGTTGAAAGATTTTCCCACATCTATTGAAATGATTATATTATTTTGTTCTTCAATTTGGTAACATGGTAAGCACATTGATTGACTTAGGGATGTTGAACTATCCTTGTATTCCTGAAATGAATCCAATTTGATTATTTTGTATGATTTTTTAATGATCATTGAATTGGGTTAGCTAATATTTTATAGAGAAGTTTTACATCTACCTTTATCAGAGATATTAGCCTAGAATTTTCTTTATTGTGATATCTTTGGTTTGACATCAGGATGGTGTTCATATCTTACAATGAGTTTGTAAGTATTCCTTCTTTTGCTGTTTTGTTGGCTAATTTAAGAAGGATGGGTGGTAATGCTCCTCTAAATATTTGGTAGCATTTACCTGTTATGTCAATAAACACCTGTGATCTTTATTGAGATTTTTTTTAATTAATGACCCAATTTTATTGGTAATTGGTCTCTTCATATTTACTTACTGATTTAATCTTGGGATAAGGAACATTTATAGGAATTTGTCCATTTCTTCTAGGTTGTCAATCTTATTAGCATATGATTGTTTATAATAATCTTTTATGATCCTTTGTATTTCTGTGATATCAGTTGTAATGTCTCCTTTTTAACTTCTAACTTTATTAATTTTGAACCTCTCCTTTTCTTTTTCTTTTCTTTTCCTTGTTGAGTCTGTCTACAAGTTTTTCAATCTTGCTTCTTTTTTCAAATAACTAGCTCTTGGTTTCATTCATGTTTTTTTTTTCTTTATTTATTTATTTTATTTTTAGTTCTTATGTCATTTATTCCTACTATGATACTTATGAATGTTTTTCCTTCTACTGAGTTTGTTCTTTACAGCATTGGGCTCTACTTCCATCATCAGTCACATCCAAAACAGTGCATTGCTCTCACATCTGCTTTGTCTCTTCAGTGTGATGCTGTAAATAATAGTGTTGTATAGGAATCTGGACTGCTTGGTCCATAAATCAAGCTAAACTGGAAGTGGATAAACAGGAGGTGGCAAAAGTGAGCATCAACATTTTAAGAATTGGTGAAATAAAATGGACTGAAATAGGTGAATTTAATTCAGGTGACCATTTATATGTACTACTGTGGGCAAGAATCACTTAGAAGAAATGCAGTAGCCCTCATAGTCAACAAAAGACTCCAAAAGCAGTACTTTGGTCCAATCTTAAAAATGACAGAATAATCTCTGTACATTTCCAAGGCAGACCATACAATACCACAGTAATCTAAGTCTATGCCTCAACCACTAATGCTGAAGAAGCTGAAGCTGAATTGTTCTATGAAGACCTACAAGATCTTCTAGAACTAACACCAAAAACAGATGTCCTTTTTCATCACAAGGGGCTGGAATGCAAAAGTAGGAAGTTAAGAGGTACCTAGAGTAACAGGCAAGTTTGGCCTTGGAAGTAAAAAATGAAGCAGGGAAAGGCTAACAAAGTTTGCCAAGAGAATACACGAGTCATAGCAAACACCCTCTTCCAACAACACAAGAGATGACTATACACATGGACATGGCCAGATGGTCAGTACAGTAATCAGATTGATAATATTTTTTTGCAGACAAAGATAGATAAGCTCTATACAGTCAGCAAAAACACAACCAGGAGCTAACTGTGGCTGAGATCATGAACTCCTTATTACAAAACTCAAACTTAAATTGTAGAAAGTAGGGAAAACCACTAGACCATTCAGGTATGATCTAAATCAAATACTTAACAATTACTCAGTGAAAGTAACAAATACATTCGAGGCATTAAATCTAATAGGCAGAACTATGGATGGAGGTTCATGACATTGTACAGGAAGCAGTGATTCAGAACATCCCCCCAAAAAATAAATGTATAAAGGCAAAAAGGTTGTCTTAGGAGGCCTTACAAATAGCTGAGAAAAGAAGAGAAGCTAAAGGTAAAGGTGAAAAAGAAAGAAATACCCATCGAATGAAGAGTTCCAAAGAATAGAAAGGAGAGAAAGAAGCCTTCCTCAGTGATCAATGCAAAGAAATAGAGGAAAGCAATATAATGGGAAAGATTAGAGATCTCTTCATGAAAATTAGAGATACCAAGGGAAAACTTCATACAAATATGGGTAAAATAAAGGACTGAAATTGTATGGACCTAACAGAAGAAGAAGATATTAAGAAGAGGTGGCAAGAATACACAGAATACCTATACAAAAAAGATCTTAATGACCCACATAACCGCTGGTTAACCCAGATGGTATGATCACTCACCTAGAGCCAGACATCCTGAAATGTGAAGTCAAGTGGGTGTTAGGAAGCATCACTATGAACAAAGCTAGTGGAGGTGATGGAATTTCAGTTAAGCCATTTCAAATACTAAAAGATGTTGCTGTGAAAGTGCTGCATTAAATATGCCAGCAAATTTGGAAATCTCAGCAGTGACCACAAGACTAGAAAAGGTCAGTTTTCATTCCAATCCCAAAGACGGGTAATGCCAAAGAATGTTTGAACTGCTGCATGCTTGCACTCATTTCACATGCTTGCAAAGTAATGCTCAAAATTCTCCAAGCCAGCCTTCAACAGTACATGAACTGAGAACTTCCAAATATTCAAGCTAGATTTAGAAAAGACAGGGGAACCAGAGATCAAATTGCCAACACATGTTGGATCATACAAAAAGAGAGAGAGTACCAGAAAATATCTACTTCTGTGATATTTGCTACGCCAAAGTCTTTGACTGTGTGGATCACAGCAAACTGTGGAAAATTCTTAGAGACTGAAACACCAGACAACCCTACATGCTTCCTGAGAAGTCTGTGTGCAGATCAAGAAGCAACAGTTAGAACTGGACATGGAACAATGGACTAGTTATAAATTGGGAAAGGAGTGCATCATGGCTGTATAATGTCACCCTGCATATTTAACTTACATGCAGAGTATATCATGCAAAATGCTATACTGGGTGAACCACAAGTTGGAGTCAAGATTGCAGGAGAAATACCAATAATCTCAGATATACAGATGACTCCTTGAAAGCAAAGAACTAAAGAGTCTCTTGATGAAAGTGAAAAAGGAGATGAAAAAGTTGACTTAAAACTCGACATTCAAAACATTAAGGTTATGGCATCCGGTCCTATCACGTCATGGAAAATAGATGAGGAAACAATGGAAACAGTGACAGACTTTGGTCTCTTGGGCTCCAAAATCATTGCTGATGGTGACTGCAGCCATGAAATTAAAAGATGCTACAGCCATACCATCCTGAATGCGCCCGATCTCATCTGATCTCAGAAGCTAATCAGGGTTGGGCCTAACCAGTACATGGATGGGAGGCTGCCTGAGAATATCAGGTACTGTAGGCTTTTCTTTGAGGGCTTTCCTGGTGGCTCAGACAGTAAAGCGTCTGCCTGCAATGCAGGAGACCAGGGTTCAATCCCTGGGTCAGGAAGATCCCCTGGAGAAGGAAATGGCAACCCACCCCAGCACTTTTGCCTGGAAAATGCCATGGACTGAGGAGCCTAGTAGGCTACAGCCCATGGCGTTGCAAACAGTTGGACACGACTGAGCGATTTCCCTTTCTTTTCTTTCTTTGCTCTCTGGAAGAAATGACTAACCTAGATAGCATATTAAAAAGCAGAGACTTTAGTTTGCCAGCAAAGTCCTGTCTAGTCAAAGCTATGGTTTTTACAGTCATGTATAGTTGTGAGAGTTGGACTATAAAGAAGACTGAGCACCAAAGATTTGATGCTTTTGAACTGTGGTGTTGGAGAAGATTGTTGAGTGTCCTTTGGACTGCAAGGAGATTCAACCAGTCAATCCTAAAGAAAGTAAGTCCTGAATATTCATTGGAAGGACTGATGTTGAAGCTAAAACTCCAGTACTGTGGCTACCTGATTCACAGGTAGAAGGATTCTGGGAAAGATTGAAGGCAGGAGGAGAAGGGGACAACAGAAAATTAGATGGTTGGACGGCATCACAGACTCGATGGCCATGGGTTTGAGCAAGCTCAGGAAGTTGGTGATGAACAGGGAAGCCTGAAGTGCTGCACTCCGTGGTGTTGCAAAACTTCAGACATGACTGAGAGACTGAACTGAACTGAACTACTGGGTTTTGTCTGGGTTTTGCTTGTTCTACTTTTTTTTACTTTAATGAAGTATGCAATTAGTTCATTTACTTGCTTTTTTTTATGTCTCCAGAGGCAGAGTTCTATCACCATAAACTTCTCACTTACAACTAATTTGTTGCAACCCATAGATTTTGGGTCATTGTGTTTTTATTTTTCTCCAGATATTTTTTTGGTTTCCTCTTTGATTTCTTCAATGGTCCATTAGTTGTTTTTAGCATGTTGTTTAACCTCCAAATATTTGTGATTTTTGCATTTTTAATGCAAACTGTTAATAAAATAGTTGATTTATAGTCACATAGCAAAGTGATCAGAAAAGATGCTTCCCATGAATTCAGTTTTTTTTGTGTTTATTGATTAATATTTTATGGCCTAGCACCTGATCTTTCCTAGATAATGTTCCATGTACACTTGAAGAGAATATGTATACTGCCACTTTGGATGGAATGCTCTGTTATCATTTAAGTCCATTGGCTCTATGTGTCATTTAAGATCAGTGTTTCCTTATTGATTTGGATGATTTGGCCATTGATGTAAATGAGGGGATAAAGTCCACTATTATTATTGTGTTTGTTTTATGTATTTAGGTGTTTCTATGTAGGGACAATATATATTTACAGTGCTTTATCTTTTTCTTAGATTGATCCCTTGATCATCTTGTTACAGTCTTTGTTTTAATGTCTGTTTTGTCTTATATAAATATTGATACTCCAGCTTTCTTCACTTTCATGGAATACCTTTTCTCATCTCACATGCAGTCTGTGTGTGTTTATATCTGAAGTAAGTCTCTTGGAGGCAGCTTCTGTATGGGTCTTATTTATGTATACATTCAGTCACTCTGTGTCTTTTCTTTGGACCACTTAGTCTATTTACATTTAAGGTAATTATTAATAGTTTTGTACTCATTGCCATTTTGTTAATTGATTTTGGATTATTGTTGAGTAGTTTTTTGGTCCTTTCTTTCCTGTTGATATATTCCCCTGTGATTTGATGACTATCTTTAGAGATATAGTCAAATGTCTTTCTCTATTCCATAGGTATATTTATGACGGATTTTTGGTTTGTGATTACCACTGTTGTTATTGTTCAGTCGCTAAGTCATGTCCAGCTCTTTGTAATCCAATGAACTTCAGCACATCAGGTTTCCCTGCCCTTCACCATCTCCCAGAGTTTGCTCAAACTCATGTCAATTGAGCCAGCAATGCCCTCTAACCATCTCATCCTCTGTCACCTGCTTCTCCTCCTGTCCTCAATCTTTTCCAACATCAGGATCATTTCCAATGAGTCAGCTCTTCACATCAAGTGACCAAAGTATTGGAGTGGTTACCATGAGGTTTATATACACCATCTTATGTATACATGATTATTTTAAGTTGCAGTTCTAAGTTCAAATGCATTTTAACAGCCCACTCCCATTTACAGTTATGACATCATGTTTTACACTTTCTTGCTTGTGTATATCTTAATTATGCACTATGCATATAGATGATATTCCTACTTTGATCTTTTAAGCTTCCTACTAGCTGTGTATGTGGTCAATTTATTAACTTAACTGTATATTTACCTTTACCAACAAATCTTTCCTTCCATCCACTTGATATTTCTAGTTGTGGCTTTTTCTTTTCTACTTAGAGAAGGCCAAAGAACATTTCTTGTAAAACCCTTTGCTAGCTTGCTGAACTCCTTCAAATCAGAATGAAATCCCTGCCAGATAGCCTTCTTAAATGAAAGGCTTCTTGGTTGTGCATGTTTCCTTTTTGTCATTTGTAAATATATCATGCTATTCCCTTATGGGTTCTTCTCTGGTGGCCTAAACAGTAAAGAATCTGCCCATAATGTGGGAGACCCAGGTTTAATCCCTGGGTCAGGAAGATCCCTGGAGAAGGAAATTACAATCCACTCCAGTATTCTTGCCTGGAGAATTCCATGGACAGAGGAGCCTGGCAGGCTACAGTCCATGGGGTTGCAAAGAGTTGGACACAAATGAACAACTAACACATTTCCTTATGACCAACAGAATTCCTGCTGATAAGTGTGCTGATAGACTTTTGGGAATTCCTTTATGCTTAACTTGTTGCTTTTCCCATGCTGATTTTAATAATATTTCTAAATTTAATTTTTACCATTTTGAATATGATATGCCTTAGTGTGTACTTCCAGTTTGATCCTGTTTGAGACTCTCTGTGATTCCTGGACCTGGATATTTGTTTCTTTCTCAGGCTAAGGAAATCTCCAGCTATTTTGTCTTCAAATATAATTTCTGCCCCTTCTCTATCATCTCTTTCCGGGACCCCTAAAATATTAATGTTAATATGCTTGACATTGTTTCATAGTTCTCCTAACTGTCCTCATAATTTTACTGTTTTTTTCTTTCTTCTTTTCAGCTTCCACTTTTCTTGCAGTTCACAAATCTGTTCCTTCATATCATCTAATCTACTGTTAATTCCTTCTAGTATATATTTTATTTCAGTTATAGTATTCTTAAGCTCTGTTTGAATCTTTTTTATATTTTCCAATTCCTTGTTAAAGTTCTCAATGTGTTTGTCCATTCTTATCTCAAGTACTTTGAGCATCTTTATGATCATTATCTAGGACTCTTCATTGGAGAGATTGCTTATCTCCACTTAGTTCTTCTTCTAGGGATTCATTTTGTTTCTTCATTTGGAACATATCTTTGTTCTTCTCATTTTGTCCAGTTTGCTGTTTTAATTTTTGTATTGTTATGTTAGTTAAATTTGCTGATCTTGGAGAATTGGCTTTTTCTATGGATGTCTCATGCATGGGATGAATCCATTCCTCTAGTCACCAGGGCTATATGCTCTAGGGGAGCCCCTTACATGAACTGCATGGGCCTTTCTATTGTGAAAGGCTGACTGCTGTGGGTAGTCTTGTAAATGTGGCTTTCCTATAGTTCCACTGCTTTCCAGACCCTGACTTGTGCAGCAAATGTTGGCCAGTGTGGCCAGGTCTTAATATGGCAGGCTGTGTAGCTTCAGGCTATTGCTGGCCCAGAAGTGAGAGGAGTTGAGTCCCAGAGTGACTAGTGCTGGCCAGGGGATCCCAGATTTACTGTTGGCTTGTTGATGGTGGGGTCAGTTCCTAACACAGCTGGCTACAGGCTCCAGAGTGTCCCAAAGGTAGTGCTGCCTTGCTGGTGAATGGTATCAGATCCTAAGGTGAGTGGATTAGGAGTCCAATGAGTCTTGGACTGGATGCAACATGCCAATGAGAAGCATTGGAGCACAATGTGGTGCTAGGGCTGGTGTCAGTACTGGTGAGTGGGACCAGGGCCCAGGGTATCACAGGACTAGTACTGTCTCACTGATGGGTGAAGCCATTTCCTGGGGCTATTGCCAACTCACTGGTAAATTGTATTGGATTCCTGAATCTGTTGCTATAGGGAGCAAATATCTCAGAGCTGATATCAGTACACTGGTGGGTGGGGCAGCAGCCTAGGGAGTCCAGAGACTAGTTCCAGCCCACTTGGGCATGGAGCTGGGACCCGCAGTCTCTTATTGCCCTTGCAATAGGAATCTCAGGAGTCCCTGAACTAGTGCTAGACTGCTGGTGAGAAAGGCTGGGTCCTGGCCCCTCTTATGAGCACGGCTGGGTCTCAGAGCATCTGGGGACTCAGGGGTGTCCTGAGGCAGCTTCCTTGGTGGCACATGGAGCTGTAGTCTCACCCAGATAGCTGCTTGGCCTGAGACATCTCGGTACTAGTTCCATGGTTGGGTTTGGATTGGGTTTTCATGCTAATCAGCTTGAGGGAGGATTCTGAATTGGTGCTTACTAGCACCAGTGTTCTCATGACAGAATGAGCCTCTAAAAATGGCTGCTTCCAGTGTCTGTGTTCCCAGGTTGAACTCCATTTGCCTTCTGCCTCTCTGAGTCTCAGCAAGTACATCTAACCCAGGCTCCTTTCAAACCACTGCTTATTCCCTGGGTCCTTGAGCATGTGAGATTTTGTGTGTGCCATTTAAGAGTGCAATCTATTTCCTACATGTCTGGCTTCTCTGAAAGTAAGCCTCATTTGACGTCCAAAATCAAACATCAATTCCTTGGTCCATGATCCCCAGTCTAGGGTGCTTGCTGTGGGGCTTGGATCCATTGCTCCTTGGGGAGAAACTTTGTCATTGTCCTGTTTGTGGGTCATTGACCCATGGGTATGGATCTTGAATATACCTTATTTATACCCTTTCTAACCATATCATTATGGTCTATTCTTTACATCTTCAGTTGTAGAAAACCTTTTCTTTTTCTTTCTTTTTTTTTTTTTTTGTTGGTCTTCAGATCTCTGTCATCAATGCTTGTTTTATTCAGTTCAGTTCAATCACTCATTCATGTCATATTCTTTGCAACTCCATGCACTGCAACACATCAGGCTTCCCTGTCCATCACCAACTCCCAGAGCTTACTCAAACACATGTCCATCGAGTCTGTGATGCCATCCAACCACCTTATCCTCTGTTGTCCCCTTCTCCTCCTGTCTTCAATCTTTCCTAACATCAGGGTCTTTTCCAATGAGTCAGTTCTGTGCATCAGGTGGCCAAAGTGTTGGAGTTTCAGCTTCAGCATCAGTCCTTTCAATGAACATTCAGGACTGATTTACTTTAGGATGTACTGGTTTGATCTCCTTGCAGTCCAGCTGTAATTTTGTTGTGCTCATGTAATTTTGTTAAGCTCAGGGTTTACCTACACCACTAACTTCCTAAATAAATATTTAAAGTCTCAATCAGGGATATGGTCAAGTCTATGCCAGTTTACCAACTGGTTGATCCATAATACACAAATAGGCTACATATTTGTCTACTCATAAGTTAAATTATTGAGATTTTTAAATAATGCATTCAAAATCATGCTAGGTTTTCACAGATTCCCTTTATTCTCTTTTTTAAGGAAAAGTATGCATTACCAACAGGGAAACAATTTCTTGTGGCAGCAGTCTAAAAGCATCATAATTTCATTAAAATCACTTTGGTTCAGTTCAGGAATCATTTATAGCTAGCTACCATACACTGGACACTGTGCCAACTCCTGGAGATACAAATAAAAGTAAGACTGGGTTAGTACTCTGTGGGATTTTAGGCTAGAGAAAGTAGATTTAAGTGAGGACCAGTAAGTCTCTTGAAAACATACCTGAAGCCAATGTCATTTCCTATACTTTTAAAGATGTAGACAGTAATAAGGACACTATACATATATGAGTACATAAGGATGTCCCTCTTCTACGTCCTCCTCAAGAGTAAATAGAGGATGAGGGATAATGCCAGTCAGGTATTAGGATCACAATATCTTGACACAATCCCTTTGGAGTTTTGGGAACCCCAAAATGCATGCATTCTTCTACCTCTCTTAAAATTGACCTTTAAATATTCTCAGTAAAGCAGGAATGAATGTTCTCAGATTTGAAGGGTTTTCTTTCCCACAGGGAGTTCAGAAGCAGTGTTTCAATAGAGAGAGTGATGTGTCAGCTTTACTGAGGTCCCATAATTTAGAGAAAGGAAAACAAATATATGCAATAACAGGCAGATAATTTAATTCCTGTCTGTCAGCTATTCACAAATATAGACATACCCAAAGTGCTACTTGAACACCAAGGAAGGATTCCAAACCAGACTGGTGAAGCTATGTGGAGAGGAGTGTAGAAAAATCTTCCCAGAGAAGTGATATCTCAGTCCTGAAAAGTTAGTAGTTACCAAAAAGAATGGGATCTCAAGGAAGGGATAATTGGATAAACAAGGATATGAAGGTGTATAAATTATGGTTCTATATCAAGAAGCCCTAAATAAGCAGGCTGTTATGAACATGTATGTTTTAAACAGTAATAATTTCTTTCCACTTTAAATGATCTCTTTATTATCAGCCAATTAATTCAGAACTTCAATACCTGACTAAAACCTGCTATGGCTAATTCATGTTGAGGTTTGAGAGAAAACAAAAAAATCCTGTAAAGCAATTATCCTTCAATTAAAAACTAAATAATTTTTAAAAACTGCTATAGTAGGTGTTTCTAGACACTTATTGATCTTAGAAAAGGTCAAAGTAACAGAGAAATATTGTATTCCATGAACAATATGAGTCTCTTTGATGTGCTTCCCTCTCCCATGAGAATGAAAATTCCATGAAACATACTGCTTTTGTCTTATTATTCACAGCTCTATCTCCAACACATAAAACAGAAGTTGATATATATGTAGTTATGTTATAGTTGTATAATTACATAGTCAAAAAGTGGGGATTCAATGACAGGCAGGAAAGATCTAGTGCCTCTCCTTACTGAGTTGACACGTTAGTAGACAGGCTTTAGCCTAGGATAGCTAGAGGGCATTGTAAACTTGTATTAAAAAAATGGCATCTTTAGTTTTCCTTACCTATAACTGAAAATTAGCATTAAATTTAATTATTAATATAGGCCATAAATCACAGAGGTATTAGTAGTAAATGTGACTCTGTCACCATTAAAAACCATAGATAATACCTCTCAGTGTTGCAGATATCTGAAAATATCATTTTTACTCCTCATGATATTTTTTAATTAATTTATTTTTATTGAAGGATAATTGCTTTACAGAATTTTGATGTTTTCTGTTAAACCTCAACTTGAATCAGCCATAGGTATCATATATCCCCTCCCTTCTGAACCTCCCTCCCATTTCCCTCCCCATCCCACCCCTCTAGGTTGATCCAGAGCCCCTGTTTGAGTTTCCTGAGCCATACAGCAAATTCCAATTAGCTATCTATTTTACATATGGTAATGTAAGTTTCCATGTTACTCTTTCCATACATCTCACCCTCTCCTCCCATCTCCCTATTTCCATAAGTCTATTCTCTATGTCTCTTTCTCCACTGTTGCCCTGTAAATAAATTCTTAGTACCATTTTTCTAGATTCAGTATATGCATTAGTATACGGTATTTCTCTTTCTCTTTCTGACTCACTTCACTCTGTATAATAAGTTCTAGGTTCTTCCACCTTATTAGAACTGACTCAAATGTTTTCCTTTTTATGGCTGAGTAATACTCCATTGTGTAAATGTACCACATCTTTATCCATTCTTTTGTCGATGGACATCTAGTTTACTTTCATTTTCTAGCTATTATAAATAGTGTTTCAATGAACAATGGGATAAAAAGACAATCCTCAGAATGGGAGAAAATAATAGCAAAAAAAACAACTGACAAAGGATTTATTTACAAAATATACAAGCAGCTCATACAACTCAATGCCAGAAAAACACTCTTCATGATTTTTAAGTTGTTTGTTATTGACTTACCACTAGGTTTTATTACTTAATGCAATAATTAAAAATCAGGAATATTAGTATGACATCAGTTTAATTATTAATGTCTCAAATATATATTTCAATATAACAGGTTTCTCTTTGTTATTCTAAATAACCTATCTTGTGTCTTTAAAAGCATTGTTCTGAGAAGGGAACTAATAAACCTCATCAGAATACTAAATAGGTTCATGACACCAAAATTTGTTAAGAACTCCAAGTCTAGAAATATAAAATAATTTAACTAAAAATTAATTATTGTTCAATGATATGGCAACTGTACTGATAGGGGAAGAATAGAATGCTGTTACATATATAGGATAGATGGGTGTCTTGCAAAGATTTTCATGCCCTGCTTCGTCTGAAAAATTAGTAGGAGAGTATACATGTACAGACACTGAAGGAAGTTTATTGTGAAAGGAACCAGATGTGACTGTGTGGGTAGAGGAGGTGAGTGTTTAGAGGATAAGAAATACACCTTCACTAAGTGAGACAAGACTAAAAAAAGTTTGCACGTTATTCCAAGGATAATACAAAGCTACTCATGAGTTTTAAAAATAGAGTAAAAGATCACTCTGGAGTGAATATATATGGGGAGCGGCAAGCATTAAGCAGGGAGACCAATTAAAATAGTTACAATAATTCAGGATCATTGTCTGAATGCTACATTGTCATTAGAAAAATACAGATAAAGAAAATCAACATAGTGCTAGAACATCAATGTTTATTATGTTTTCGTATTCAACTTCACTAATGCGGGACACCTGACTTCAATCATTGGTTTGGAAAGATTCCTTGGAGAAAGGAAACGCTACCCACTCCAGTATTCCAGCCTGAAGAATTCCATGGACTCTAGCCCATAGAGTCTCAAAGAGTAAGACATGACTGAACATTCCCTTTCACTTTCACTTTCAAGATGATTTTGTTATTAGTAACATAAATTTTCAAACTACCACACAATTGTACTCATCTCACACACTAGCAAAGTAATGCTCAAAATTCTCCAGGCTACACTTCAGCAGTATGTGAACTAAGAACTTCCAGATGTTCAAGCTGTATTTAGAAAAGGCAAAAGAACCAGAGATCAAATTGCCAACATCCACTGTATCCTAGAAAAAGCAAGAGAATTCCAGAAAAACATCTACTTCTGTTTCATTGATTATGCTAAAACCTTTGACTGTGTGGATCACAACAAACTGTGGAAAATTCTTAAAAACGTTGAAGTACCAGACCACCTTACCTGCCTCCTGAGAAATATGTATGCAGGTCAAGAGTTAGAACAGGACATGGAACAAAGGACTGGTTCCAAATTGAGAAAGGAGTAATTCAAGCTTGTATATCATCACCCTGCTTATTTACCTTATACGCAGAGTAAATCATGTGACATTCTGGACTGGATGCTGGACAAGCGGAAATGAAGATTGCAGAAGAAACATCAATAACCTCATATATGCAGATGATACCACCCTTATATCAGAAAGTGAAGAGGAACTAAATAGCCTCTTGATGAAATTGAAAGACAAAAGTAAAAAAAAAAAAAAAAAAAAAACCTTGCTTGCTTAAAACTCAACATTCAAAAAATGAAGATTATTGCCTCCAATCCCATCACTTCATGACAAATAGATGGAAAAACAGTGGAAACAGTGGGAGACTGCATTTTCTTGAGCTCCAAAATCACAGCAGATGGTGACTGAAGCCATGAAATTAAATGACACTTTCTCCTTTGAAGAAAAGCTATGACAAACCTAGACAGGATATTTAAAAGCAGAGACATTACTTTCCCGACAAATATCCATATAGTCAAAGTTATGGTTTTTCCAGTAGTTATATGTGGATGTGAGAGTTGGACAGTAAGACAGCTGAGCACTGAAAAATTGATGCTTTTGAATTGTGGTGTTGGAGAAGAGTCTTGAGAGTCCCTTGGACTGCAAAATCAAATCAGTCATTCCTTAAGGAAATCAGTCCTGAATATACATTGGAAGGACTGATGCTAACGCTGAAACTCCAATACTTTGGTCACCTTATGCAAAGAACTGACTCATTTGAAAAGACCCTGATTCTGGGAAAGATTCAAGACAGGAGGAGAAGGGGATGACAGAGGATGAGATGGTTGGATGGCATCACTGACTCAATGGACGAGTTTGAGCAAGCTCCGGCAGTTGGTGATGGACAGGGAAGCCTTGTGTGCTGCAGTCCGTGAGGTTGCAAAGAGTCAGACACGACTGAGAGACTGAACTGATCTAAACTGAGCATAAGCTTTATTGCTCTTGCCTAATGCAACTATTTTCGTTTCATTTGATGGTTAAAGGAAGTAATGTTCAGCAAATTACAAATGCCAATGCAGCGGTAAGTCCATGCAAGAAAGACTACCAGCCAACTGCCTTCAGGAAAGCCCATTTTAATCATCATCCTAAGCCTTCATTTGGATATAGTTATTTCTTGATGAGCTCTATCATTTTAAAGGACACATATCAGTTAGTTCAACTTTAATTCTATCTTTAGCCAAATTCTCTCTTTCCTCTACTGCTTGTTCCCCAGGATAAAATTCAATATTTTCATTGATTCCATCCAACTAATTTATAAATCTAAAATCAAATGCCCCATGTTGTTCAGCAAGATTATTCAAAATTTTGCTTTTTTTTAGCATGCATTCATATATTTGGATATTTTCTGCTGATTAAATGCTAAACCTGTTGTTTTCTTTCTAAATCCATTGAAGCATGATACAACTTTTATTTTGTTTATATACAATCATTTTACATATGATCTTATATAAAATTTATATATGATTTTTTAAGTTACATATTTTGGAGACAATTAGTGAACTCTGGAAATGACAAACTTGGTTATTAAAGCATTTAGTCTCTATTCTAATTAGTCTCATGAATATCAGTGTTCATTGTAGTCAAAAATTTCAAATATTTGATAAATATTGTGTCATTACTGTATTTACTTTCAACCAACCTCCTGTGCAAGCTGATTTACATCAATGTTCTTGTTCTTCCATCATCCTGTGAGGTACAAGAGAAGGCAAATAGGCAGTTATTTAGAATGTAAACACATGGAAAAATAAGAAAGAAAATGTATCTTCTTTATAAGATAAAGAGACTCTGTAAATAAATAAAATAGAATTTATTTTCCTTTAAACATTTTTTAGATAGCTGTACCAAACTTACCACTAAGCAATAGATTAATCCATTGATAAATACTGATGATTTTTCTTATAAAGAGCTCATAGAAGATTTTCTCATTTGCCTTTCTTTTCCATGCAATGTAAACTTTAATATCCTATTTTGTTAATGAGAAGAAAGAAGCCCAAATAAATCAGAGAGAGACTGTCCATAAGGCACTACATTAGAAGCAATGACATATTGCAAATACTAAAGATTTTGTGTTTAGATGACAAAAGAGACATATATAAAACTCATTGTCAAACACGGTTATCAAATGAAAGTTTAATGGGTTGTATGCACCTTCTAGAAAATTATTATGGTATACATGTGCACAAAGTTGCTTCAGTCCAATTCTTTGCAACCTTATGGACTGTAGCCCTCCGGGCTCCTCTGTCCATAGCATTCTCCAGGCAAGAATACTGGAGTGGGTTGCCATGCCCTCCTCCAGGGGATCTTCCCAACCCAGGGATCATAACCATGTCTCATGTCTCCTGCATTGGCAGGTGGCTTCTTTCCCATCAGCACCATCTGTAAAGCCAATCATGGTATATACACATAACAAGGAAAATTTGAACTGTTTTGGTTCTAGAAATATGAATAATTAGGAAGCTTGATTATATAGTGAGCTTGGGGGTCTATGATTGCACTCTAACTCACAATTTAACACTGCATGCTTCTGTATTTTGCTTGGAATACCATCACCAAATTAAAATTCATTCCCTTAAATCATCCTAATTAGTCAGTTCTCCAACATCCTTCCAATCTAACTCATGGTTTATCCTTGTTTTCTAGGTAAATATTACCCATTGCTTAAATCAGCTTAATTATACCACTTTTGGAAACCATAGTGGATTCCTGTATATTGTATCCATCTCCCCTTCTTGGGATTTGTAATCAGTACCACACCACTTGCAAATAATTATAGGCCAATTTCTGCTACTTATTGTTGACTTCAACTGCTTTCCAGCAAGAATGTAAACTCTCTATCTGCATGTCTTCTAGTACACAGCAAAGAGCTAAATGTATCTGTTGAGTGGCTGACTACAATTTAAATGGGCTTCCCTGGTGGCTCAGATGGCAAAAATCTGTGTATAATGCAGGAGACCCAGGTTCAATCCTTGGATCAGGAAGTTCCCCTGGAGAAGGAAATGGAAACTCACTCCAGTATTCTTGCCTGGAGAACTCCATTGACTTAGGAGTCTGCTGGGTTACAATCCATGAAGTCGCAAAGAGTCAGACACAAGTGAATGGCTAAAGCTTTCACTCTCACAATTTAAATAATAGAAATTAAGTGAAATGTCCTATAAATATCAATTAGATCCATGTAGTCCAATGTATCATTTAAAGCTTGTGCTTCCTTACTAATTTTCTGTCTGATGTGTCCATTGGTGTGAGTCCTGTGTTAAATTCTCCCCTTGTGTTATTGTCAATTTCCCCTTATATAGTTGTTAACATTTGCCTTATGTATTGAGGCTTCCATGATGGCTCAGAGGGTAAAGATTCTGCCTGCAATGTAGGAAACCCAAGTTCGATCCCTGGGTCAGGAAGATCCACTGGAGAAGAGAATGGCAATGCACTCCAATATTCTTGTCTGGAAAATTCCATGAACAGAAGAGCTTGGCAGGCTACGGTCCATGGGGCCACAAAAAGTCAGACATGACTGAGTGACTAACACTATGTATTGAGTAGCTTCTATGTTGGGTGTGTATATATACATATATATATATATCTTCTTAGATCAATCATTTGATCATTATGTGGTGTCCTTCCTTTTCTCTTGTAATGGTCTTTACTTTAAAAGCTATTTTATCTGATATGAGTATGGCTACTCATGCTTTCTTTGGATTTATATTTGCATGGAATACCTTTTTCCATCCCCTCACTTTCTGTCTATTCTGTAGACAGAATATATAGGGATCTTGTTTTTTATCCATTCAGCCAGTCTGTGTCTTTCAGCTGGAACATTTAGCCCATTTACATTTAAGGTAATTATTGATTTGCATGATCCTTTTACCATTTACTTTATTATTTGGCTTTGTTATTGTAGATTTTTTCTGTCTCTTGTGTTTTCTGTCTAGAGAAGTTCCTTTGCATTTGTGTAAAGCTGGTTTTGTGGTGCTGAATTCTCTTAACTTCTGCTTATCTGTAAAGATTTTCATTTCTCTGTCGAATCTGAATGATATCCTTGCTGGCTAATCTTGGTTGTAGGTTTTTTCATTGCATCACTTTAAGTATACCTTGCCACTCCTTTCTGGCCTGAAGAGTTTCTTTTGAAAAATCAGCCATTTGCCTTATGGGGATGCCTTATATGTTATATGTTGTGTTTCTCTTGTTGCTTCTAATATTTTCTTTGTGTTTAATCTTATTACTTTGATTAATATGCTCTTGATGAAAGTGAAAGTGGAGAGTGAAAAAGTTGGCTTAAAGCTCAACATTCAGAAAATGAAGATCATGGCATCCACTTCCATCACTTCATGGGAAATAGATGGGGAAACAGTGGAAACAGTGTCAGACTTTATTTTGGGGGGCTCCAAAATCACTTCAGATGGTGATTGCAGCCACAAAATTAAAAGACACTTACTCCTTGGAAGAAAAGTTATGACCAACCTAGATAGCATATTCAAAAGCAGAGACGTTACTTTGCCGACTAAGGTCCGCCTAGTCAAAGCTATGGTTTTTCCAGTGGTCATGTATGGATGTGAGAGTTGAACTGTGAAGAAAACTGAGCACCAAAGAATTGATGCTTTTGAAGTGTGGTGTTGGAGAAGACTCTTGAGAGTCCCTTGGACTGCAAGGAGATCCAACCAATCCATTCTGAAGGAGATCAGCCCTGGGATTTCTATGGAGGAAATGGTACTTTGGCCACCTCATGCGAAGAGTTGACTCTTTGGGAAAGACTTTGAAGCTGGGAGGGATTGGGGGCAGGAGGTGAAGGGGCCGACCGAGGATGAGATGTCTGGATGGCAACACTGACTCGATGGACGTGAGTCTGAGTGAACTCCGGGAGTTGGTGATGGACAGGGTGGCCTGGTGTGCTGTGGGGGTCGCAAAGAGTCGAACACAACTGAGCGACTGAACTGAACTGGTGTGTTTTTCCTTGTGTTTATCCTGTATGGGACTCTCTGGGCTTCCTGTAATTGGGTGTCTATTTCCTTTCCAATGATAGGAAAGTTTTCAGCTATAGTCTCAACAAAAATTTTATTTTATTTTTTCTTTTCTCTTCTTCTTCTGTGATCCCTTTAATTCAAATGTTGGTGTGCTTAAAGACTCAGACGTCTCTGAGGCTGTCCTCATTTTTTTTATATTCCATTTTTCTCTATTTGGCTCTGCTTCAGTTATTTCCACTATTCTATCTTCCAGCTCATTTATCCATTCCTCTACCTCAGTTATTCTGCTATGGGTTCTCCCTAACATGTTTTTTCTTAGTTATTGTGTGGTTCACTGCTAATTGTCTATTATTTTTTTCTTCTAGATCCTTGTTAAACATTCCTTGTATCTTTTCAATATGTTCCTTTATTCTATTTATTGGTGCCTCCATTTTATTTCCAGAATTTTGCATCATGTTTACTATGATTCCTCTGAATTCTTTGGTAGATTCAGATCTCCTATTTCCTCTTAGTTTGTTGGTGGGTTTTTTTGTTTTGTTTTGTTTTGGTTTTGGTTTTGGTTTTTACCATGTTCCTTCATCTACTGCACGTTTTTCTGTCCTTTCATTTCGTATGATTTACTGCGTTTGTGGCCTCTTTTCTGCAGGTTGCAAGGTTGTAGTTCCTCTTGTTTGTGGAGTCTGCCCTCAAAAGGCTGGGATGGACTAGAGCCTTTTGAGGGTTTCCTGGTTGGGGGGACTGCTGCTTGTGTTCTGATGGGTAGAACTGGAATATGTCTCTCTGAAGGACAGTGACATGTTCAGTGATGTGTTGGGGTTGTCTTGGAGCTGGGAATGGTTTGGGTAGCCTATCTGCTAATGGGTATGGTTGTGTTCTTATTTTACTGATGGTTTGGCATGAGGTGCCTGCCACTGGAGCTTGCTAGCTTTTGGGTGAAGCCTGGTCTTAGTGTTGAGATGGAGGCTTTTGGGAGAGCTCTCCCCAATTAATGTTTCATGGGTTCCAGAGTTCTCTGGCAGTCCAACATTCTAAACTTGGGGCCCCCACCTCAGAATTTTACCAGGACTCCACAAGCTATACAGCACAGAACAGAAA
The DNA here is from genome assembly GCF_023091745.1 of Budorcas taxicolor. Taxonomy (NCBI): domain Eukaryota; kingdom Metazoa; phylum Chordata; class Mammalia; order Artiodactyla; family Bovidae; genus Budorcas; species Budorcas taxicolor. Next base: position 1,750,631 of record NC_068924.1, on the reverse strand, counting down.
GAGAAAGAGATAAGGTGGTGGGGGCTGGGGGGAGAAAGTCAAGGAAGTATACAAATAAAAAAAGTAATGGACACACAAGACCCCAAGACAAATGGTTTAAGCAACAATCAACAGACAAGAACACCCAAAGAAACTCACACACTCCTGAACAGAAAGAAGAGAGATAAAGAAGAACAAAACCAGAGGTCAGAAAAGAAGAGATCAATCTAGCCAATAAACAAACCCGTATATAAAAACGAATAATAAAAACTATACTAGAAAAATACAAAATAGAAAACATGAGGGGAAATGCAACATAACTAAAGAAAAATGTAAAAATAGGAAAAATAGAATAAAATGAATTTATTTAAAATAGAGTTTTAAAAAGGAAAAAGTAAGTTAAAAATTAAAGGCATAATAAAGAAGGACAACAGAAGAACAATACAATAAAGAAAAAAAAACTATATATATATATATATATATATATATATATATAGTGACTGCAGCCATGAAATTAAAAGATGCTTGTTCCTTGGAAGAAAAGCTATGACAAACCTAGACAGCATATTAAAAAGCAGAGACATTACTTTGCCAACAAAGTCCATATAGTCAAAGCTATGGTTTTTCCAGTAGTCATGCATGGATGTGAGAGTTGGATCATAAAGAAGGCTAATGAGCAACTGAATGGCAACTATATATGTATATATATATATATATATATATATATATATATATATATATATGTATGTATTAATTCAGTTCAGTCTCTCAGTCTTGTCCTACTCTTTGCGACCCCATGAATCGCAGCATGCCAGGCCTCCCTGTTCATCACCAATTCCCAGAGTTCACTCAGACTCACATCCATCAAATTAGTGATGCCATCCAGCCATCTCATCCTCAGTTGTCCCTTTCTCCTCCTGCCCCCAATCCCTCCCAGCATCAGAGTCTTTTCCAATGAGTCAACCCTTCACATGAGGTGGACAAAGTACTGGAGTTTCAGCTTTAACATCATTCCTTCCAAAGAAATCCCAGGGCTTATCTCCTTCACAATGGACTGATTGGATCTCCTTGCAGTCCAAGGGACTCTCAAGAGTCTTCTCTAACACCACACTTCAAAAGCATCAATTCTTCAGTGCTCAGCCTTCTTCACAGTCCAACTCTCACATCCATACATGACCACTGGAAAAACCATAGCCTTGACTAGACCTTAGTCAGCAAAGTAATGTCTCTGCTTTTGAATATGCTATCTAGGTTGGTCATAACTTTTCTTCCAAGGAGTAAGCGTCTTTTAATTTCATGGCTGCAATCACCATCTGAAGTGATTTTGGAGCCCCCCAAAATAAAGTCTGACACTGTTTCCACTGTTTCCCCATCTATTTCCCATGAAGTGATGGGACCAACGCCATGATCTTCGTTTTCTGCATGTTGAGCTTTAAGCCAACTTTTTCACTCTCCTCTTTCACTTTCATCAAGAGGCTTTTTAGTTTCTCTTCACTTTCTGCCATAAGGATGATGTCATCTGCATATCTGAGGTTATTGATATTTCTCCCGGTAATCTTCATTACAGCTTGTGTTTCTTCCACTCCAGCGTTTCTCATGATGTACTCTGCATAGAAGTTAAATAAGCAGGGTGACAATATACAGCCTTGATGTACTCCTTTTCCTATTTGAAACCAGTCTGTTGTTCCATGTCCAGTTCTAACTGTTTCTTCCTGATCTGCATACAGATTTCTCAAGAGGCAGGTCAGGTGGTCAGGTATTCCCATCTCTTTCAGAATTTTCCACAGTTTATTATGATCCACAGTGTCAAAGGCTTTGGCATAGTCAACAAGGCAGAAATAGATGTTTTTCTGCAACTCTCTTGCTTTTTCCATGATCCAGAGGATGTTGGCAATTTGATCTCTGATTCCTCTGCCTTTCCTAAAACCAGCTTAAACATCAGGAAGTTCACGTATTGCTGAATCCTGGCTTAGAGAATTTTGAGCATTACTTTACTGGCATGTGAAATGAGTGCAATTGTGCGGTAGTTTGAGCACACATATATATTGAGAGAGATAGGGAGAGAGTGGCAGTAAGAATGTCCTCCTGAGTCCTCCATAATCCTCATCACACACAGTGAGCTAATCTTCCTACTCATGAAGTCATCCAATATCTTTAGAAAGGTCTCTGGACCTGCTGTGGGCACTGTGGGGTCAGTTCAGACTCAGATCTGTCCTTACTCTAGCTTCTACTTTCTTCCAAAGTCCATAATTTCCCCCAACGTCCACAATGTCAGGATAATTGCAGGGATTTAATCCACTGTGCCTGGTGTGCTGTGATTCATGGGGTCGCAAAGAGTCAGCCACGACTGAGAGACTGAAATAACTAACTAACTTACCTGTCATTTCAGGAGCAAAGTCCCTTCTTCCTAAGGCACACAGCCCCTGGGGCTCAGCTTTGGTTTTGGCACTACTTCTGTCTGTAAGCTGCCCTCTGTTGTCTATTACCCATTCAGACAAGAAAGGACAAAAGTAGAAGCTTATTAGGGCTCACTTGCTCAGTCAGGCTGAGGAGAGAAAGTGGTAGGGCAGCCACAGTCAGGGTTTGTGTTGAGTGCCTGCTGTGGCCGAAGCCTTTGGGAAGTTGCTACAGTCTGGGGCAGTTCATGCACTCCCCCAAGCTATTCAGGCTGGTGTTGTGGATCCCTCAGCAGAACCAACCTGCACAGGCTTTCAGGAGGTTGTGGGCAGAGATCAGCACCTGCTCACAACTTGGTGGTAGCTGCAGCTCCTGGAGTCGGGACCATGGCAGCCTCCTGTTCTATACCTCTTGAACCCACACTGCCTTGGCAGTAACCAAGTGGCTATCATTGCCCTCTCTGAGACTGCAAACTGCAGTTGCAGGTAGCCCTACCTCTGGCATTGTCACTGGCTTTGGTGTATGTACTTCTGGGGTCACAGTCCATGGCAGTGGCTCAGCCCACCTATGACACTAATGAAGACGGGGTCCTGCAAGCACGCAGTGTTAGTTCCCGGCAGCAATGTTCTCTTGACTCTTTTGAAACCCCAGGCTTTTCCCTGGACTCCCTCAGCCATGTGCATACTAGCCTCAGAATATCTTCATGGCAGTCAACCCCAGTCTTCTCCCTGTGGGCTGAGCCTTAAGCCTGAGCCTCAGCTCTCAGCCCCCACTCACCAATGAGGGCACGCAAGCAGTTTCTCAGCTGGGAAGTGTTTGTCAGCAAGGATCTCTGCAGTGAATTCTCTCCATTTTTGCCTTCCAAGCACTTGTTTCTCCATTCCTCTCTGAGATTCTGAAGCTTTCTCCTGTCCTCGCCCATGAGGGGTTTTCCAAGTGTATGGAAACTTTTCCTCCTTCACGGCTCCCTTTCTGAGCCATTAGTTTCCATCTCAAATGCTTTGTCTCTTTATTTTCCCATATCTTTTGTCCTACTTCATTCAGTGGAGATTAGCTTGCTGTTTTGGAAGTCTGAGATCTTCTGCCAGTGTTCAGAATGTGGTCTGTAGGAGTTGTTCCACATGCAGATGTATTTTTGATGTATTTGCGAAGAGAAGGTGATCTCCCCATCTTACTCCTGCATCATATTGAAAGTTCCCCTATTAATTTTTAGAATAAGATAAGCCTAGTTTGAATTCTTCTTCCTCTATGTATTCATTTATTTAGCAAATATTTATAGAAACTACTGTGTGCCAAGAACTATCCTAGATTTAGCAATATAAGCAAGACAAATGAAATCACAATACACACACACACACAAACAAAATAGAGCTATGAAGAGGAATATGAAGTGTTAGTAGGAGAGTGGATTCACCTGTCAGGTAACTTTGAGTAAGATCTGAAGGAAGTGAAGGGTTAGCCTTGAGAATATCTATGGGAGAGTTTTCAGGCAAAATAACAGTTGTGAAAACCTGAGCAAGAAAATAACTTCCTTTTAGTGCTTGAGGAATAGTGATGAAGTGAAGAGTCTGGGAAAATAGGATGAGGAGGAGAATAAGGAAGTTGGCTTAGAGAGGTCATGGATGTTATATTACATGGGACCCTGCAGGATCTAGTTTTGAATGAAAAGAGAAATGACATAATATGACTTACGTTTTAGCAAGATCTCTATGTTTACTGATTGACAATTGCAGTGGGCAGAAACATGGGGCCACTTAGGACAGTATTACAATAATCCAAGAAATGCATGGATTCGCACTAGGGTATGGTCACAAATGGTTAAATACAGGATATGTTTTGAAGGTAGAGTCAATAGGACTTGTGCTATGATGGAGTAAGAGGAACATGGAAGGAACAGCAATGACATCAAGTTTTCAGTCTCTCAGTTCAGTTCAGTCACTCAGTCGTGTCTGACTCTTTGCAACCCCATGAATCGTAGCACGCCAGGCCTCCCTGTCCATCACCAACTCCTGGAGTTCACTCAGACTCACGTCCATCGAGTCCATGATGCCATCCAGCCATCTCATCCTGGGTCATCCCCTTCTCCTCCTGCCCCCAATCCCTCCCAGCATCAGAGTTTTTTCCAATGAGTCAACTCTTCGCATGAGGTGGCCAAAGTACTGGAGCTTTAGCTTTAGCATCATTCCTTCCAAAGAATCCCAGGGTTGATCTCCTTCAGGATGGACTGGTTGGATCTCCTTGCAGTCCAAGGGACTCTCAAGAGTCTTCTCCAACACCACACTTCAAAAGCATCAATTCTTCGGTGCTCAGCCTTCTTCACAGTCCAACTCTCATATCCACACATGACCACTGGAAAAACCATAGCCTTGACTAGACGGACCTTAGTCGGCAAAGTAATGTCTCTGCTTTTGAATATACTATCTAGGTTGGGCATAACTTTTCTTCCAAGGAGTAAGCGTCTTTTAATTTCATGGCTGCAGTCACCATCTGCAGTGATTTTGGAGCCCCAAAAAATAAAGTCTGACACTGTTTCTACTGTTTCCCCATCTATTTCCCATGAATTTAACTGAGATGACCATTACATCTACTACTGCGGGCAAGAATCCCTCAGAAGAAATGGAGTAGCCATCATGTTCAACAAAAGAGTCTGAACTGCGGTACTTGGATGCAATCTCAAAAATGACAGAATGATCTCTGTTCATCTCCAAGGCAAAACATTCAATATCACAGTTATCCAAGTCTATGCCCCAACCAGTAATGCTGAAAAAACTGAAATTGAACGGTTTTATGAAGACCTACAAGATCTTTTAGAACCAACACCCAAAAAAGATGTCCTTTACATTATAGGGGAGTGGAATGCATCTTTCAGTCTCTAGCAGCCAGAAAATGGGATTGTCATTACTGAGATAAGGACAGGCAGGAAAACACTGGGGGGAGTCAAGGAGAATTCAGTTTTTAATATGTTAATTATGAGGTGTTTATTGTTAAATCTCCAAACGGAAGTGCTAAGTAAATATGTTGGTCTAGAATTAAGAGAGGATCAATATTAAGATATAGATTTTGGAGTTATCAGTATTAAGATGATATTGAAAGTCATCACCATCACTAGAGGATATTAACACCTGGACAGTAAGGATAGAAAAATAAAAGAAGTCCAAGTAGTGAACTATGCCCTAGGTGTACTGTGATTTGTTGAGATGGATGAGATAAAATCAATAAAATATTGTAAAGTAATTAGCCTCCAATTAAAATGAATAAATTTATATTTAAAAATTAATTAATTAATTTAAAAAAAGGATCAACAGAGTCTGAGTAATGAATGGCTAGAAAGAAGGAAGGGCCTTCCCCAGTGGCTCAGATAGTGAAGAGTCTGCCTGCAATTCAGGAGACCCAGGTTCAATCCCTGAGTCAGGGAGACCCTCTGGAGAAGGAAATGGAACCCACTTCAGTATTCTTGCCTGGAAAAATCCCAGAAAGAAGGAAAATGAGGTAAGTTTGGTAGTTCTAGATGCCAAGTATCAAATGGTTTCAAGGAAGAGTGGTCATTTGAGTAAAATGCTTTTTATTAATATAAATTGAGTATGATTAGGCCTGAAAAATTCCCATTGGATTCAACAACTGCTCCTCACAAGAAAAGTCTCACCAAAAGAACTTAAAACTTAATTTGTGCTCAAGAAAGAATAGAAGAGAAATTGAAGACAACAAGAATAAACTACAGTTTCAAGGAGTTTTACTATAAAGAAAAGGACAAAAATGAGGCAGTAGCTGAAGGGAAAATAAGACCAAGATGTAGAAGAAATAACAGCATGCCTATAAAGCTGATAAATGATCCAGAGTAGAAAAAGTGGTGATTCTGGAGAGAAAGATGTCCTTGAATAGGTAAAGGAAGATGTAATGTAAGGCACCCATAGAGGACTTGGTCTTAACTAGGAACACAGGTAATGAACTCACAGGAACAGGAGAAAAAGTGGAATATTTGCACACAGAGTCAGCTGCATTTGTGGATATAGTGACAGTAGCTTATGAAAGCTCTTTTTTGAAAGCCTAAGTTTATAAATAGCAGGCTTCCCTGATCGCTCATTTGGTTAAGAATCTGCCTGCAATGCAGGATACCCCTGTTCAATTCCCAGGTCAGGAAGATTCCCTGGAGAAAGGGTAGGCTATCCATTCCAGTATTCTTGGGATTCCTTTGCGGCTTAGCTGATAAAGAATCTACCTGAAATGTAGGAGACCTGGGTTCAATCCTTGGGTTGGGAAGATCCCCTGGAGAAGGGAAAGGCTACCCACTCCAGTATTCTGGCCTAGAGAATTTCATGGACTATTTAGTCCATGGGGTTGCAAAGAATTGGACATGACTGAGTGATTTTCACGTTCAAGTTTTTAAATACAATAGGGGTTAAGGTCATCTTCTGAAATTGAGCATGTGAAAAAAATTGAGAAAAGAAAAGATTTAGAAATCACCTGAGATAGAAGGAAAGAATAAATAGGGAAACAGTGTAAGGTTTCCAGGAACAATAAAAGGGACACTAATTTGTATGACTGAGATTTTACCCAACCACATTCAAGTATATGCATGTAGGCTCCACATGATAAAGAATTGAATTTAATCTGGGTTAGATTTTTTTTTCATATAAATACAATAAACTGGAAAGAGTTAAATGAATTGATAGTGTATGCAAGTGTAAAATCCATGAATTTTAGGCTAGTTTAAGAGACAAGAGAGTTCCAGAAAAACATTTATTTCTGCTTTATTGACTAGGCCAAAGCCTTTGACTGTGTAGATCACAATAAACTGTGGAAAATTCTGAAAGAGATGGGAATACCAGGCCACCTGGCCTGCCTCCTGAGAAACCTATATGCAGGTCAGGAAGCAGCAGTTAGAACTGGACATGGAAAAACAGACTGGTTCCAAATAGGAAAAGGAGTACGTCAGGGCTGTATATTGTCATCCTGTTTATTTAAGTTATATGCAGAGTACATCATGAAAAATGCTGGACTGGAGGAAGCACAAGCTGGAATCAAGATTGCTGGGAGAAATATCAATAATCTCAGATATGCAGATAACACCACCCTTATGGCAGAAAGTGAAGAGAAACTAAAAAGCCTCTTGATGAAAGTGAAAGAGGAGAGTAAAAATGTTGGCTTAAAGCTCAACATTCAGAAAATGAAGATCATGGAATCTGGTCCCATCACTTCATGGGAAATAGATGGGGAAACAGCGGAACCAGTGTCAGACTTTATTTTGGGGGGCTCCAAAATCACTGCAGATTGTGATTGCAGCCATGAAATTAAAAGACACTTACTCCTTGGAAGGAGGATTATGACCAACCTGGATAGCATATTAAAAAGCAGAGACATTACTTTGCCAACAAAAGTCTGTCTAGTCAAGGCTATGGTTTTTCCAGTGGTCATGTATGGATGTAAGAGTTGGACTGTGAAGAAAGCTGAGCAGCAAAGAATTGATGCTTTTGAACTGTGGTGTTGGAGAAGACTCATGACAGTCCGTTGGACTGCAAGGAGATCCAACCAGTCCATTCCATTCTATTCTATCTCCCCTATTCTAAAGGAGATCAGTCCTGGGTGTTCTTTGGAAGGAATGATGCTTAAGCTGAAGCTCCAGTTCTTTGTCCACCTCATGCGAAGAGTTGACTCATTGGAAAAGACTCTGATGCTGGGAGGGATTGGGGACAGGAGGAAAAGGGACTGACAGAGGATGAGATGGCTGGATGGCATCACCGACTCGATGCACATGAGTTTGAGTGAACTCTGGGAGTTGGTGATGGACAGGGAGGCCTGGCGTGCTGCAGTTCATGGGGTCGCAAAGAGTCGGACACGACTGAGTGACTGAAATGAACTGAACTGAACTGAAGAGACAAGAAAACACACAAAGACAATGAGGGCTAGAGCAAAAAGAGTGGGACCAATTGACCAAGAATTCTAATGGGGTCAAAGAATTGTTGGAATATGGGTCTCAGGGGAATTAGTTGGAGGAACAGGAAGTGAAGTTTAGAGGGTAACTGATTATGTAGGGATTGCAGTTTTTGTCAATATCACAGCTGTATCTATGGGTATGAGTGGCTACAGTGTGTTGGGTGAAATTAAGATAGCTTAAAAATAAGAAACAACAAAATTGAAGGAAAAAAAAAAAAGAGGAAGAAGCCTAGGACCACAATCTACTAACTATAACTTTTGGGAAATTACTTAACAATTTCTGAACTGTGGATTTTTGCTTCCACTCTTATTTTCCATGGGGAGAAAAATATTTTAATAGAAAATTTTGTGCTATAAATAATAATAAACACTATATTTATTGTCTTCAGTGCATAAGCTTAATGCCCTTTTTGAGGCCAACAAAGGATAAAACTACAGAGAGGTTGAATTTGACTCAAAATAAGAAAGAAATTTCTAACAAAATGTATAATGAAAATGGAATTGAGTTCCTTCTGATCACAGAGGTTTGCAAGAAAATATTTTATATCTAGCAGTCTATAATGCTAATGGTGTAACACCTAGGTATGAGTCACAAAGAAAAGATATGAAGCAGGTCAGAATTATAGACAACGTTGAAGATACTTGGCATCTGGTATGCCAATTCTAGAAGAAAGAGGCAGCAAACTTCGTGGAATGAAGAAAAAGAATAACTTAACCAAGTCACCCTGCTTAGGACCAGATAGACAGATGTTTCATCAGTTTGATCAATGACCCAAAACAAGCTTACAGACCCAGGACAGCTGAGTTCCAGGGACTGGCAGTGGGAAAATAGAGCATAAGAACAGAAAAGCCAAATGGAACCTGGAGTTTAAGAGAAAAAATCCTTCTGCTAGTGGAACATCAAAAGTAAAGCCAGAATGGCAGTGCTAGACAAGATGTTGAAATAGAGCTTCTATGCATTCCTGTTTAAGAGCTGAGTCAATCACTTTTAGATTTAGAACAATCTGAGATAAATAGATACTTGCAGTATGAAGACGAGTAGACATACATTAACAGCAAACAAAATCTGAAGATTTAGTTAACCTCATCAGTGACTCAGGCTGTCAAAATGTAGGAAGTGTTAGCGCTAATTGAACTGTAGCCACAAAATGAGGAAAATGGTTTGATATACAAACAAGCCTATCAACAAAGGCAATTATTAATATTTCTGAGTCTGTTATAGTAGGTGGGATATTCTCTTTCTTCTCAACAATCAGTAAAGCTTCATAAGGTTTTTTAGATATGCTTATTAAATCAATTCAAAATTTTTATGAATAAATACTGATAATTTCTTTAACGTTTACCAAGAATTGTTTTTCTTTACAAGCATATTAAATATAATTTTTCTTACTAAAATTCATCACATAAGTTAATTTCAAAGTATATGTCCTTGAAATATCATTTACTTTTACTTCTTTCAAAAAGATTATTTATAGCTATATTCTATTAATTTATATTGTTATGACATATTAAGAATATAAATATTATGCACACTATATACCTGCATAGACACACTGCATATACATATACAAACAGAGGTGCAAGCAGACATACTAGAACCTCATAATAATACTTATCACTATATAGTGATACTTTAATTTTTTGGGGAAAACATAACAAAAGAGCTGGGCTTTGCATCTCAGATAGAAAAATAGAGATGAATTCTGGCACTATTTATCAGCTGTACAACTTTTGAAAAGTTTCTTACCTTCAGTAAAACTCAACTCTATTGAATAGATTAATCACTCCTTCTTTATTGGGTTGTTGTTAGGTTTGGTAGTTAATGCATCATGTACCAAACATGTGTCAATAAATTTTAGGCATTTCCCCACCCCCCCTGTAAATCCTTCTTGAGAGCTCAAGATTTGAATATATATCACCTTTCTGGTCTAGAAGCTTTTTTTTTTTTTTTTTTTTTCCTGAATTGTTCTGTTTCTTATCTAAGTATATGTGCAAACATGTTCAAACCAACTGTCCTCCTCTAGCTCTAGTTATTGCTGTTCTTTCTACCATTTGATCCCCTCCATCCATTTCTCCCACACGCTGCTTCCAGCAAAAACCACCAATCTGTTCTCTGTATAAATAAACTTGTTTTGTTTTGTTTAGACTCCATATTTGAGAAAGATCATACCATATGTCCTTCTCTGTGACATCTCACTTAGCATAAAACCCTCTACATCGATCCATGTTGTCACAAATGGCAAGATTTCATTCTTTTTTATGTCTGAAAAAATATTCCAGTTTGTGTTTGCATGTGTGTTTGTCATAATTTCTATATTCATTTGTCCATTGATGGATGTCCATTGATTGATCAATTCATTCATTGGGTTGCTTTTATATCTTAGCTCTTGTGAATAAATGTCACGACACACATTGGAGTGCATGTATTTTTTTAAATTAGTATTTTTGTTTCTTCAGGTAAATACCCAGACGTAAGTTTACTGCATTGTATGGTAGCTTTACTTTTAATATTTTTAGGATGTCTATATTATTTTCTATTCCCATCAACAGTGCACAATGGTTCCCTTTTCTCCACATCCTTACCAACATTATTATGTGTTGTCTCATTGAAAATAACTATTCTGACAGGTGTCAAGTGATATTTTATTGTTGTTTTACTTACATTTCCGTGATGACTAGCAATGTTGAGCATCTTTCCATTTGCCTATTGATCATCCATAGGTCTTCATTAGGGAAAATGTCTATTTAGATTTGCTGCCCATCTTTTCATCAGGTCGTGTATTTATTTATTTTTTATGTTGAATCCTATGAGTTCTTCATGTTTTGGATATTAACCCCTTATGGCTTTTATCATTTGTAAACACCTTCTCCAATCAGTAGGCAGCTTTTATGTTTTGTTGATAGTTTCCCTCATTGTTAAAACTTTCATTTGATGTAATCTCATTTGTTTATTTTTGCTTTTGTTTCTCTTGTCTGAGGAGATATATCCAAAAGAATATTGCTAAGATTGATGTCAAAGAGTGTACTGAGTATATTTTCTCCTAGGAATTTTAAGGTTTCAAGTATTACATTATTTGTTTTAGTTCTGTGAAAAATGCCATTGGTATTTGGATGAGCATTGCATTAAATCTGTAGATTTGCCTTGGGAGTATGGTCATTTTAACAATAACAATTTTTCCAATCAATAAGCATAGAATATATTTTCATTTGCTTTGTTATCTTCAATTTCTTTCATTAATATAGTTAAAGGAGTACAAGTCTTTCCCCTCCTTGGTTAGATTTTTTCCTAAGTATGTTACACTTTTAGATGAGGTTATTTTTAATTTCTATTTCTGATAGCTTGTTGTTAGTGTATAGAAATGCAACAGATTTCTGCATGCTAATTTTTATCTTTCAACTTTATATATTGAATATATGAATTGAATAAAAGTACTTCATTTATTGCTTTTAAACGTTTTTTTGGTGGCATCTTTAGGATTTTCTATAGGTAACAGCATATCTTCTGCAAGTAGTGTCAGTTTTACTTCTTCCTTTCCAATTTATATTTTTAATAAATTTATTTATTTTAATTGGAAGCTAATTACAATATTGTAGTGGTTTTGCCATACATTGACATGAACCCACCACAGCTGTACATATGTTCCCCATCCTGAACCTCCCTCCTACCTCCCTCCCCAGCCCATCCTCCTTTTGGTTTCTTTTTCTGGTTTGATTGTTGTGACTAGAACTTCCAATACTCTGTTAATGTTTTTCTTTTTTTTTTTTTTGGTCATTAATATGTTGAGATATGTTCCTTTTATGCCTACTTCATTGAGAATTTTTATCATAAATGAATGTTGAATTTCCTCAAAAGAGTTTTCTATATCTATTGGCATGATGATATGATTTTTATTTTTCACTGTTTCTGTGGCATATCACACTGATACGTTCACAGACTTTGAATTACCCTTGCATCCATGGGGTGATTCCCACTTGATCATGGTTTTATAATCCTTTTAATGATTGAATTTGGTTTAACATTAGTTCCATAATATAAAGAAGACTGAGGGTTTATTATTTGGAGTTATTGACACTTTGAAGTCTAGATTCTTTCCTAGCTAATAATACATTTAGGTCAATGTGTAAAAAAAAAATAAACATATCTTTAGTATACATTCATAGATGTATACATGAATTTAGATTATAATATGACAGCTTTATGTATGATATTATGTTTCATAAAGCATAACAAAAGTTATTTATTCATGTTAATGTGAAAGCAAATTTACACTGACAAGTTAATTATTTGTTTTAACTGCTTTGAGGCATAATTGAGGTAATTAAACCCATAGACTTTTCTGAAAAATATTTTTTAAATATTCATTTACAGCTAAATAAATTGAACTGCTGTTTCTCTCATAATTTTAATTAGTTAAGCAATATACACTGTAAATCTTTCAGTTAAAGAACACTTTATGAGCTCTTAATGAACTTTGTTTTAGGCTTCAAAATTATAGATGTGGTGCTAGTCTCAAAGTATGCTTATAATGTAGTTGGTAAATTGAAAAGATAAGTGATGCTAATTGGTGCTATAACCAAAAAATTAAATATCAAGATACTGGTAACTTGAAATTTGCAATTAAGAAGAGCTCTCTCTTGTGTGTTTCTTATTTCCTAGATTTGAAAAAGCCAAAGGTAAATTTGAGATAAGAAGAATGAGGTATTTGAAAGAAAATTATAAAACATGTTTATTTGCTATCTTTAGAAACTTTGTTATAGAATATATTGTTAATTATTTGTTTTTGATGTTACTTTTATTTAAAGTAGAGATTAGTAATCTAGTGAATCACTCTTATATGACATACTTATGAAATGTTAACTAAGCATCTTAATTAATACATATGATTAATACTGTTACCAAGCCTCAATGAGTAAGTGACCACACAAGGGGTCTTTTGTGCAGTGCAGGCACAAATGCTAATCAAATGAAGCTAGGTTCAATATAAGCAAATCAAGACCTTTATTCATTGATCAAGAAATGAAAAAGAGAGAACTCATACTCTAAAAACACATTCTCCTCAAAGAAAGGGCAGTAGGGAATTTTAAGGGGTAAAAGGAAGAAATGTCTTCAGGGCTCTAGAGATTTCCAGGGGAAGAAAGGCAGCTGGGCACAAACTTCCACATTATTTTACAGCTAATAGAGTACAAATAACCTTTGTGCAGAAATGGTAATGAAGCAAAATTAACTTGGACCCCTCATGTCTTATCTGCGCAGGCATGTTCCTGTGGTCAAATCAGAACCACTTAAGGGCCGTGGCCAACATGTATCTCTTAAAGTGCAGATAGAAAACATCTCTGTCAAGCACCAGGGGCTTTTGGAATAAACACATAGCTAAATCAAGGCTGGATCATTTAGGTTTCAGGGGCAGGTATGGGTGATAAAATAATCTCTAAAAATAATTTCACTCAGACTTTGAAAAGTGTAAATCTGAGCAAGGGATAGATCAGAAGATTGTGATTGACATATACACACTACTATACTTTAAAGAGATAACTAATAAGGACCTAATATATAGCACAGGGAACTCTACTGAATACTCTGAAATGATCTAAATGGGAAAAGAATCTTAAAAAGAGTGGACATGTATATATGTATAATTGATTCACTTTATTGTACAGCAGAAATTAACACAATATTGTAAAGATTTTGAAGAAAATAAATACATAAACCTGAATATTAGTCATATTATGTCATATTAGTCATGATTAGTCATATTATGATTGAATATAAACTTTAGTTTCTCCTGGGCTTCCCTGAATTTGGTTCCAAATCCAGAAAGGAATATGTCAGGGCTGTATATTGTCACCCTGCTTATTTAACTTATATGTAGAGTACATCATGAGAAATGCTGGGTTGGATGAAGCATAAGCTAGAATCAAGATGGCCGGGAGAAATGTCAATAACTTCAGATATGCAGATGACACCACCCTTATGGCAGAAAGTGAAGAAGAAATAAAGAGCCTCTTGATGAAAGTGAAAGAGGAGAATGAAAAAGTTGGCTTAAAACTCACCATTCAGAAAACTAAGATTATGGCATCTGGTCCCATCACTTCATGGCAAACACATGGGGAAACAACGGAAACAGTGAGAGACTTTATTTTGGGGAGCTCCAAATCACTGCAGATGGTGATTGCAGCCATGAAATTAAAAGACACTTGCTCCTTGGAAGAAAAGTTATGACCAACCTAGATAGCGTATTAAAAAGCAGATACAGTACTTTGCCGATAAAGGTCCATCTAGTTAAAGCTATGGTTTTTCCAGTAGTCATGTATGGATGTGACAGTTGGACTATGAAGAAAGCTGAGCGCCAAAAAATTGATGCTTTTGACTGTGGTATTGGAGAAGACTCTTGAGACTCCCTTGGTCTGCAAAGAGATCTAACCAGACCATCTTAAAGGAAATCAGTTCGAATATTCATTGGAAGGACTGATGCTGAAGTTGAAACTCTAATATTTTGACCACCTGATGCCAAGAACTGACTCATTTGAAAAGACCCTGATGCTGGGAAAGATTAAAGGTGGGAGGACAAGGGGACGATAGAGGATGAGATGGCTGGATGGCATCATCAACTCGATGGACATCATTTTGAGTAGGCTCCAGGAGTTGGTGATGGACAGGGAAGCCTGGTGTGCTGCAGTCTATGGGCTCACAAAGAGTCGGACAGGACTGAGTGACTCAACTGAACTGAACTGGACTTCCTTGATAGCCCAGATGGTAAAGAATCTGCCTGCAATGTAGGAAACCCAGGTTTGATCCCTGGGTTGGAAAGGTCCCCTGGAAAAGGGAACAGCTACACACTCCAGTATTCTGCCTAGGGGATTCCATAGGCAGAGGATCCTGGCAGGCATTAGTTCATGGGGTTACAAAGAGTTGGACATGACTGAGCAACTAAAACTTTCACTTTTCACTTAGTTTCCCCTCCCCTTCATGGATCACAGCCTTATCCTCATGAAGGGGCTTGTATAAATCAATGAAACTATGAGCCATGCCATGCAGAGCTACCCAAGGGGGTCATAGTGGAGAATTCTGACAAAATGAAGTCCACAGGAGAAGGATATGGAAATTCACTCCAATATCATTGCCTGAAGAACCCACAGACAGTAATGAAAAGACAAAAAAGACATAAAACCAGAAGATTTTCAACCTGAGCCTCTCAGGTTGAAAAGTGTCTAATAGGCTATTGGGGAAGAGTGGAGGACAATTACTAATAGATCCAGAAAGAATGAAGGGTTTGGGCCAAGCAGAAATGATACTTAGTTGTGGATGTGTCAGGTGGTGAAATTAAAGCCCAATGCTGTAAAAACAGTATGGGGTAAATTCGACATGGTGAAACAGGAGATGGCAAGATTGAACATCAACATTTTAGGAATCAGTGAACTAAAATGGATGGGAATGAGATAATTTAATAAAAATGGCCATTATATCTGCTATTGTGAGCAAGAATCCCTTAGAAGAAATGGGGTAGCCATTATTGTAAACAAAAGAATCTGAAATGCATTACTTTGATCTCTAGGATAAAGATAGTTTTTATTTAGCTTTGCTTCACAGCTTTCATCCATTCAGTCTGGAGTTTAGCTTGCAACTTCCATTTTTTTTAGTACATTTCATCTTTTTTGCATTCAAACAATTAATATCTGTATGTTTTATTTTCCACCTGAAATGATAACCTTGTATATTGTAGGATGGGGTTATATTCCTTTAAAAAAACTGCATAATAATATGAAGCCCTATATGATTGTCACTATTCAAGAGATACACGTTTGTTTTATACAAAGGAAAAAAGTCTATTTGTTCCTCCACTGTTGGCTAATAAATTAACTAAGTCATATCACAGCAGCCTTGTTCCATGACAGTTTCAGTCAAGTAACATAGTTTTCTCCTTTGCCTTTAGCTTCTCTTCTTTTCCCACCTATTTACAAGGCAAAGGAGAATAGGAAAGATATTCACATTTGAATGCAGAGTTCCAAAGAGTAGCAAAGAGAGATAAGAAAGTCTTCCTCAGTGATCAATAAAAAGAAATAGAGGAAAACAATAGAATTGGAAACACTAGAGATCTCTTCAAGAAAATTTGAGATACCAAAGGAACATTTCATGCAAAGATGGGCACATCTGTTGGATCACTAAAAAAGCAAGAGCTCCAGAAAAAACATCTACTTCTGCTTTATTGACTGCACTAAAGCCTTTGACTGTGTGGATCATAGCAAACTGTGGAAAATTCATAAAGAGTTCAGAATATCAGACCACCTTACCTGCCTCCTGAGATATCTGTATGATGATCAATAAACAACAGTTAAAACTGGACATGGAACAACAACTGGTTCCAAATTGGGAAAGTCTATATGTTGTCACAATGCTTATTTAACTTACATACAGTGTACATCATCTGAAATGCTGGACTGGATAAAGCACAACCTGGAATCAAGATTGCTGGGAGAAATATCAGTAACGTCAGATATGCAGACGACACCACCCTTATGGCAGAAAGTGAAGAACTAA
Source organism: Budorcas taxicolor (assembly GCF_023091745.1). Classification (NCBI taxonomy): domain Eukaryota; kingdom Metazoa; phylum Chordata; class Mammalia; order Artiodactyla; family Bovidae; genus Budorcas; species Budorcas taxicolor. Next base: position 1,733,788 of record NC_068924.1, on the reverse strand, counting down.
AGAGCCACTTGATGAAAGTGAAAGCGGAGAGTGAAAACATTGGCTTAAAACTCAATCACAAAGAAAACAAAGATCACAGCATACAGTTCCATCACTTCATGGCAAATAGATGGGGAAACAGTGAGAGACTTTATTTTCTTGGGCTCCAAAATCACTGCAGATGGTGACTGTAGCCATGAAATTAAAAGATGCTTGCTCCTTGGAGAAAAGCTATTACCAATCTAGACAGCATATTAAACAGCAGAAACATTACTTTGCCAACAAAAGCACATCTAGTAAAAGCTATGGTTTTTCCAATAGTCATATATGGATGAGACAGTTGGACCATAAAGAAAACTGAGTGCTGAAGAATTGATGCTTTTGAACTGCGGAGTTGGAGAAGACTCTTGAGAGTCCCTTGGACTGCAGGGAGATCAATCCAGTCAATCCTAAGGAAACTCAGTCCTGAATATTCATTGGAAGGACTGGTGCTGAAGTTGAAACTGCAAATCTTCGGCAACCTTATGTGAAGAACTGACTTCTTGGAAAAAACCCCTATGCTGGGAAACATTAAAGGCAGGAGGAGAAGGAGACGACAGGGCACGAGATAGTTGGATGGCATCACCAACTCTATGTACATGAGTTTGAGCAAGCTCTGGGTGTTGGTGATGGACAGGGAAGCCTGGCATGCTGCAGTCCATGGAGTTGCAAAGAGTCGGACACAACTGAGTGACTGAACTGAACTGAACTTAGTTTTAACACTGGAAGAGAGCTTGCCAGTGTTAACCTCTTTCTTTCCTCTTAAATGAAGGGCAATAGTAGGGGATCTAGACCTCCACTTGACTGAGAGCCAGAGTCTGCAGTACTCACTAGCCATCTGGCTACCTCCTACAGGTGATTTAAAGGACTGCAGGCAACGGCATTTGCCAAGCAATTCAGCTAAGTGAAACTGTCACAGTGAAAGCCCATTTTTAAATAGTTTATTCCATTAGGTCCTAGAGGGATTAATCTTCAAGGGGGTTATAAAGGGAGATCACCGCTGTAAATCTTAATATATCTAAACAGCATTTCTTGACTATCAGTGGCCAAAGTAAGGAAGAAAATAATTCCCTGAGGAATTTTTCCAGAATATACCTGTCTTCAACCTTCTCCCTAAGATGTAACTGATTCTCTAAAGAAGAGGTTATAGGTAAATATTAAAGCTTGCTTGGATATTCAGGTAAACTTCCCTTACTATCTCCCCAGCATCTTTGAGAATTTCACCTGATACCTGAAAACAGGAATAAGCAGATTTTTTGCATAAGCTACAATAAGGGAAAAGGCAAATGCTTGTTGACTTTTTTTTTTTCAGAAATATTTTTATAAAAAATTGCAATATCTGCAACTGTGTTTAAGCATATTTTAAAATGTTGATTACTGTTTCCTTTTATTATACCTGTGGCAGATTCATGTTTGATGTATGGCAAAACCAATACAATATTGTAAAGTAATTAACCTCCAATTAAAATAAATAAATTTATATTTAAAAAAGAAAGAGAAAAAGATATAAATAAATAAAAATAACCTGCTATTTCTGAAGCTGTCTAGCCTGCACTGCAATACTGATTGCAATGCTACAACTTTTAGCAAATTATATGCCAGATGAGATTCTGTATACTTGAGAAGAGGTAGGGGAGAGATGATTTATTTAGAAGCGATGAGTTGAATTTTTATTAGAATGAAATCACCCTTCCTCCCAATTATAAAATTACCCATGCAGTGAGTCTTAAGTGGTAAGAGAAGAAAGGAAGTCACAACTGTGAGCCATGATTGAGATAGAGCTGCAAGGACTGCAGAGAGTGCATGGTGAGGGAATTGTGTTAAACATGTGACTTTCAGACTTACTTCAAGAGTCTTAGACTGTAAAAGAGAAATGAAAATTCTTACTTCAATCTATCTGGGAACCAGAGGCAGGGAGACCTTTAATCTATCTCTTCAGTTCCTTTTTCTCTAACTCTATCTCCCACATTCCTTTGGTATGTCAAGTCCCAAATGTCAAGGCCCCAAAGGCAGCATCTGATGTCAGCAACTTCCAAACCCCAACCTGCCAGTACACAAAGGGTTGGCTAGAATTGCTCAGTCTCAGGAGGAATGATATTTTTAATGATCACTTACTAATGAAACAGTGATAATATTGGTATGTTTATTGTTTTTGAAAAAATGAAACTCAGACTGGACTGACAAAACACAGGACACCAAGCTAAATTTGAATTTCAGATTAACAATGAATAATGTTTTTGAAAGGTATATTTCAAACATTGCATGACATGCACTAAAATTTGATGCTCATCAGAAATTGAAATTTAACTGAGCATCTTATATTTTTACTTACCATGTCTGACAATCTTAGATCACCTCACTTTAGTCATGTCCGACTCTGTGCGACCCCATAGACGGCAGCCCACCAGGCTCCCCAGTCCCTAGGATTTTCCAGGCAAGAACACTGGAGTGGGTTGCCATTTCCTTCTCCACATCACGAATCTAGGCCATGATAAAACATCACTTGATGGAAAATAGAAAGGGAAAAGTTGGAAGCAGTGACAGATTTTATTTTCGTAGGCTCTAGAATTACTGCAGACTGTGACTGGAGCCATGAAATTAAAAGACGGTTGCTTCTTGGAAGGAAAGCTATGACAAACCTAGACTGCATATTAAAAAGCACAGACATAACTTTGCCAACAAAGGTTAGTATAGTTAAAACTGATTTTCCAGTAGTCATGGCCAGATGTGAGAGCTGGGCCATAAAGAAAGCTGAACGCCAAAGAATTGATGCTTTTGAGTTGTGGTGTTGGAGAAGAACCTTGAGTCTCTAATCCTAAAGGAAATCAATGCTGAATATTCATTGGAGGAATTGATGCTGAAGCTAAAGCTCCAATACTTTGGCTGTCTGATGCAAAGAGCAGATTGACTGGAAAAGACCCTGATGTTGAGAAAGATTGAAGACAAAAGAAAGGAGTGGCAGAGGATGAAGTGGCTCAGTGGACATGAATTTGAACAAACTCCAGGAGGCAGTGAATGACAGGAGAGCTTGGCGTGCTGCAGCCCATGGGGTCACAAAGAGTTGGACAAGACTTAGTGACTGAAAAACACCACCACACTCTCCTTAGTAAGTGTTTCTGCTGGGTTAAAATTCACAGATTAATATCCTTGTGGCACTCATCGGTTCCCTTCTATTCCTGTCATCCTTTGCTTTACCCTTCCCTCCCCTGCTTTTCAGAAAGGGAGCCTATGAACTCTGATTTTAGAGTAAGATGGTTCCATTAGTATACACAGAATGAACATCTGGACAGGTGGGAGAGTGTTGAGGAGAAAGGAAAATACCTGAAGTAACCATGAATATATCAATTTTGCTGAGGATTATCTCTGTTATCTTAGAACTGATTCATTCAACCACAATGCTTTTGGGTTTGTACTGTTCTCTGTCCTTTCTCATGTATTGGGTTGGCCAAAAAGTTGATTTGGGTTTATCTGAATGAAAATTTTGGCCAATTCAATAGCATAAAGGGAATCTTTCACATTTATTTGTTAAGTATTTAAGAACGAGTGAAAGTCTGTCAGTAATGTCCGACTCTGTGACAGCATGGACTATAGAGTCCATAGAGTGAATTTTAATATTTTATACATACTTACTGTTCAATGAATGTTAGCAATTAATAGTTTATTGTTGTTGTGTTGGTGTTTGGTTGCTAAGTCATGTCTGACCCTTTAAAACGCCATGGACTGCAGCAGGCCAGGCTTCCTTGTCCTTCACTATCTCCCAGAATGTGCTCAAACTCATGTCCAGTGAGTCAGTAATGCCATCCAACCATCTCATTCTCTGTCACCCCCTTCTCCTCTTCTCTTCAATCTTTACCAACATTTTTTCCAATGAGCGAGTTCTTTGCATTAGGAGGCCAAAGTATGGGAGCTTTAGCTCCAACATTAGTCCTTCTAATGAATATTCAGGGTTGATTTTCTTTAGGATTGACTGGTTTGATCTCCTTGCAGTCCAAGGGACTTTCAAGAGTCTTCTCCAGCACCACATTTCAAAAGCAGCAATTCTTTGGCGCTCAGCTTTCTTTATAGTCCAAATCTCACATTCATACATGACTACTGGGAAAACCATAGCCTTGACTAGAAGGATCTTTGTTGACAAAGTGATTTCTCTGCTTTTTAATATGTTGTCTATGTTTGTCATAGCTTTTCTTCCAAGGAACATGTGCATCTTTTAATTTCATGGCTATAGTCACCATCTGCAGTGATTTTGGAGTCCAAGAAAATAAAATCTGCCACTGTTTCTATTTTCCATCCCCCAATCTTTGACATGAAGTGATGGGACTGGGTGCCATGATCTTAGTTCTTTGGTTGTTGAATTTTAAGCCAGGTTTTCATCAAGAGACTCTAGTTCCTCTTCATTTATTTTTTCCATTTTGGTAGCATCATCTGCATATCTGAGGTTGTTGATATTTTTCCTGACAATCTTGATTCCAGCTTGTGACTCATCCACCTGGCATTTTGCATAATGTACTCTGCATATAAATTAAATAATCAAGGTTACTTTTTAAATAAAATCTGCTAGTTATTATTTTTGGTATTACTCTAAGTGTATAAGCAGATTATTAGTGACCTTGTCATGTGCTTGATAACCATTAAAGAAGTTAAAATGATATGGTCTCTATCATTAGGTTAGATAAGCTATTTTATACATATTTTGGTTTCTGTGTAGCCTTGAGCAAATTATCTCACTGAAAATTCAGTGTTTTGGTGTGTAAAATGGTAACAATGGTAAGGTGTTGGGATTCATATGAGAAAACATAAAATGCCCAGAAGAGAGGCAAATAATAGGAAAATAACAAATGCTACTCATTATTATCATTTTAAGTGTATACACAAAGGGAAAAACAAAATTAGATATATCTTCAGCTTCATATCCATAAGAACATGTGCAATATATACAGAAATAAATGCAGAGAAATTCATGTAAACATCTATTGTCATAATATTCCTGGCAGACCTTCCTCTTATTCCTTCTGCTACAGGGAATCCCAACCAATTCATGAAGAGTCCCTCCCAATGATGGGGTAGATCCTATTCATCATTAACCTCCTGAATTTGCATACACACTGACACTTTATTCATGTCTGACTCTGCAACAATATGGACTGTAGCCACCAAGTTCCTCTGTCCGTGGGGATTCTCCAGGCAAGAATACTGGAGTGGGTTGCCATGCCCTTCTCCAGGGGATCTTCCCAACCCAGGGATGGAATCTGCATCTCCTGTGGCTCCTGCATTACAGGCAGATCCTTTACCTCTGAGCTATGGGGGGAAGCCCCCCACCAACTAACACATACAAACATAACTCACGATTGACCAAACTATAACATCACCCCCCAATCCAGAGTGATAGATTCAAAATGGACATATGATCCAAGCTTTGCCAGTCACAGCAATAGCAAAAAATAAAATAAAATAACCTTTTGTTGGAGTGAATACATAGATAAGCTCTATCTGGTACTATAAGCAAAAAGGCTCAATTTTGCTCATTGAGAAATAGACTCCTAATGACAGTGTATATGTCTCTAAATCAACTAACACATAAAGCCAGGCTTTCACTGGACATCTCCAGTTACATGAGTCAATAAACCCCCACTTTTTGCTTAAACCAGTGTTATGAATCAGATTCTTATCTAATAGATCAGCTAATATATTCGACTATTTGGGGCACAAGTTTAGTGTTCTCCAAAGCAAATATTTCACTCTGTCTTGAAAAAGGGATTTAGAAATATAACCAGCTAAGACAAGAAATGTGGCTAAGATTCTTTCACCTCTCAGAAAGTAAGTGGAAATGTCCTTCCTTTCCCAGAGTCTTGTTGTTCTTCCCACTCTTCATCTGTTCTCTTGCCTGACTTCTGACTTCCCTCAGCTACCAGATCATCCTCAAGTCTGAAATCTCGCTGTGTCCTTTTTGTTGCCTAACCTAATGATTTTGCTCCAGCTGACATTGCTGAAGGCTGAGTAAGAAGCTTTTAGATACACTGACAGGTATGTATTTAAAGAGTTTATATAAATGAAAAAGAACTTCCCTGGTGGCTTAGATAGTAAAGAATCCATTTAAATATGGGAGACATGGGCTTGATCCCTGGGTTGGGAAGATTCCCTGGAGGAGGGTATGGCAACCCACTCCAGTATTCTTGCCTGGAAAATCTTCATAGACAGAGGAGCTGGTGGACTACAGTCTATGGGATTGCAAAAGAATTGGACATGACTGAGAGACTAAGCACATAAATGAAAAATGACAAAACAAAACAAAACTTGTATGAAACAAAATTTGGATTTCTTCTTTCTTATACCCAAAGCATTAGCAAAGTTGTTAGATTTTGGAAGTAATTTCTAAATTTTTTTAATTAATTTTTAATTAAAGGATAATTGCTTTACAGAACTTTAATAAAAATTTTAGGAAGTAAGATAGCTTCAGGGAGCATATGATTTTAATAGAAAAGGTCATAATTTCTTATGAAATTTCTCAGTCACTTTAAGGTTGATTGAATTTTTTTTTTCAATTATTTTTTCAATTGAAGGATAATTGCTTCACAGAATTTTGTTGCTTTCTGTCAAACTTCAACATGAATCAGCCATAGGTATACATATATCCCCTCCCTCTTTTTTTTAATATAAATTTATTTATTTTAATTTATTAATGAGCCAAGATTCATTCATTTTTCTACATGTTTCCAGGAAATAATTAAGATACATCTCCTTATTGCCCAGTAGCCCACGTGATACCATTCCTAACATTCTGGGTGTATGTGATATAACATAAGATAGCATAGCATAATGAAGAAAGCACAGGCTTTAGATTTCCTATGCCTGGGGTCTCTGCTCACTCATCCTATGTCTGTAACATTGGGAAAAACCAGTTCTCTGAGCATTAGTGTCCTATTCAATAAAATAATACCTACAATGTAAGGTAGCTTCCCTGGTGGCTCAGTGGTTAAAAAAAAAAAAAAAAAAAAAGCCTGCTATTCAGGAGATGCAGAGAGGTAGATTTGATCCCAGAGTCAGGAAGATCTCCTGCAGGAGAAAATGGCAACCCACTCTAGTAATATTGTGGGGAAAATTTCTACAGTGCATGGGGTTGCAAAAGCGTCAGACACAACTGAGCAACCAAACAACAACAAAATAGGTTATTTTATGTTTAGAAATAGTACATGTATGATTCCTAATAAAGTATTGCATATTGTGATAGACACTTTAAGTATTATGTGACTATTTTATTTTTTGCCCAGTTCCAGTTATTTTGCAAACAAACCAAATGCCCATCAACTAATGAATGGATAAACAAAATATGGTCTGTTTATATAATGGAGTATTATTCAGCAATAAAAAAGTACTAATACATCATCAATAAACCTAGAAAACATTGTGCTAAGTAAAAGAAGCCAGAGACAAAAGGCTGCAAACTATATGACTCCCTTTACAGGAAATGTTCAGAATAGGTAAATCTGTAGGGACAAAAAGTAGATTAGTTGCCAAGAGTTGTGAAGAAGTTGCCAGGAGATGACCACTGAAGTGTCCAAGGTTTCCTTTTGAAGCGATTAAAATCTTCTGGAATTAGATAGTGGTGATAGTTGTACAACATTGTGAATATACTAAAAACTGTTGTACACTGTTTAAAAGAGTAAATTTTATGGTATGTGAATTACATTTCTTTTTTTTTAATTTTTATTTTTACTTTATTTTGCTTTACCATACTGTATTTCTTAAGATAGCATATCTAAGAACAACACAACTCCAAAGTTTGGATGACCAAAATCTTGTGGAATATCTATAGAGTTTACTTTAAAAACATTTATCTCATTCAAATCATAATCAAAAATTATAAATATGGTAAAATAAAGCTAGCTACTTCACCTCTTGGAATTTTCCACAATAAACAAGAAAATTAGAAACAATCCTAAAGGCCATTATTGGTGAAACTAGAAAACAACAGAAATCTTTAGAAAAAAAAATTATTTATTTATGAACAATTTGCTTGATACCAAAGCAGTGTCAAGTGGGGTTGTGGTCGAAGGCAATATAGAAATGACATTGAGACAGATTTCAGAACTGGAAACTTGCATCTTAAAGTAAGAGGCTCAATTTGAGGTATAAAACTTAAATTTCATGTCAGTGACAGTAATAGAGCATAGTGGTAGCAGTTTCCCTGGACTGTTTTGTTCCAAGAACTACAGAAGCTATAGCTAAGGAAGGACTAACGAAAACAATCTGTACTTGCAAGAAGATAAATCCCAATATCTGGTAGGGAAGAGAGTGTTTACATTGCCAACAATCTCGAATCTCTCTTTCCCCACTGAATGGGGAGCAATAAAAGTGAAACACACTTATCAGCAAAACCCAAGTTCTGAATAAAAATTTGTTTCCATAGAAAAGAGCTACACCCATCCCTCTTCAATATATATTGCATACTAATAGATATTTCAGGAATAACTCGACCTCCTTCAAAAGTTAATAATAAAAAAGCATGGGTCAGAAGAGGTAGGAAGAATGTAAATGAATGGAGAAAACAAGCAACAAAAAAACATATACTAACAAACTAAATCCAATGAAACTTGTGGTAAACCTCTTTTGGGGAACATTTACTTTTAATTTTATTTTCTTAGTTTCACTGTGCTATAACTGACATAAAGTCCACTGTTGTTTTAGGTATACAACATCATGATTTGACTTACATACATCATGAAATAAGTATAGCAATAGTTTAGCTCAACAGGTTTAGTTTAGAACATCCATCATCCCATAAAGATACAAAATAAAAGAAAAAATGTGCATAATGAGAACCCGGAGAAATTTTTATCTTAACTTTCATATATAACATAAAGCAGCATTAATTATATTTATCATGTTTTGCATTATATCTCTAGTACTTATTTATCTTATAAGTTGAAATTTCCAGTACCTTTTGACTGCCTTCATCCAGTGTCCCTTTTCCACACCCACTGCCTCTGATAACCACAAATTTGGTCTTTTTCTATGAGTGAGTTAGTTTGTTTGGCAAGCATTTTAATTTAATGATGCAAGCACTTAAATGATGAAAGAATACAAGCAGAGATACAAATGCTCAAGAAAATAAAGGGATAAAAAAGAAATAATGATAAAATTAGAAGGACAGGAGAGAATTAACACTACTAAAAGTACAGTATGATTCATCAAAAATCAGCCAAATAAAGCTAAAGACTGTTAGAGGTGTCCTTGCTGGCTCAGCGGTAAAGAATCTGCCTGCAAGGGAGGAGACCCAGATTTGATCCCTGGGTTGGGGAGGCCCCCTAGAGGAGAGCATGGCAACCCACTCTAGTACTCTTGCCTAGAGAATCCCATGGACAGAGGAACCTGGTGGGCTGCAGTCCATAGGGTCACACAGAGTTGGACATGACTGAAGTGACTAAACAGCAGCAGCAGCAGTAAAGACTTTGAAGAGATTATATAGCAAATTGCAGTGATGGAAGACAGGTCCAAGAAATCTGCTCAATGCAGAATTATAGTCCCTAGAGTTAGTAGGAAAAGATGATGCTTAGTTTAGCACCTAATGACTTAAAGTGCCATGCCACACTCACATTGAGATGTCCCATAGAAGGTTGGAAGAACAGGTCTGTTTTTCAGGAGAGAGGTGGATGCAACTTCAGAACATTGTTTTCACATTAAGAGCCTGGGTAACCTACTACACTCCAAAAACTTGGATATATGACTGGTGATAGTTCCAACCATTATAACCAGTGATACTTACAAAGAGCTATCCCTCATCCTCCTTTGCTTGTTATGTTATATGCTCCAAATATTTAGTTAATAGTTTATTACACATAATAACAGTGACAGAGATTATTCAGATCAATGACATTCTTAGAATGGCACAAACTTCGTCTGAGTGACACTTTCATCACCTTAGAGCACAAAATGCATGCTAAGAATAATTCTGTGACAGATGCAACTTTTACACACTGACCTCTTCCCTTCACGTGCATAGAGGAGAGCATCAATTCAGCTCAGTTCCGTTCAGTTCAGTCGCTCAGTTGCGTCTGACTCTTTGCGACCTCATGAATCGCAGCTCGCCAGGCCTCCCTGTGCATCACTAACTCCCGGAGTTCACTCAGACTCACGTCCATCGAGTCAGTGATGCCCCCAATCCCCCCCAGCATCAGAGTCTTTTCCAATGAGTCAACTCTTCGCATGAGGTGGACAAAGAACTGGAGCTTCAGCTTAAGCATCATTCCTTCCAAAGAACACCCAGGACTGATCTCCTTTAGAATAGGGGAGATAGAATAGAATGGAATGGACTGGTTGGATCTCCTTGCAGTCCAACGGACTGTCATGAGTCTTCTCCAACACCACAGTTCAAAAGCATCAATTCTTTGGAACTCAGCCTTCTTCACAGTCCAACTCTCACATCCATACATGACCACAGGAAAAACCATAGCCTTGACTAGACGGACCTTAGTCAGCAAAGTAATGTCTCTGCTTTTGAATATGCTATCTAGTTTGGTCATAACTTTTCTTCCAAGGAGTAAGCATCTTTTAATTTCATGGCTGCAGTCACCATCTGCAGTGATTTTGGAACCCCCCAAAATAAAGTCTGATACTGGTTCCACTGTTTCCCCATCTATTTCCCATGAAATGATGGGACCGAAGCCATGATCTTCATTTTCTGAATGTTGAGCTTTAAGCCAACTTTTTCACTCTCCTCTTTCACTTTCATCAAGAGGCTTTTTAATTCCTCTTCACTTTCTGCCATAAGGGTGGTATCATCTGCATATCTGAGGTTATTGATATTTCTCCTGGCAATCTTGATTCCAGCTTGTGTTTCTTCCAGTCCAGCGTTTCTCATGTTGTATTCTGCATATAAGTTAAATAAGCAAGGTGACAATATACAGCCTTGACGTACTCCTTTTCCTGTTTGAAATCAGTCTGTTGTTCCATGTCCAGTTCTAACTGTTGCTTCCTGACCTGCATAACTGGACCCAAATGACTGAAGGGCAAGCATCAGGATAGAGAATGTAGCCACAAAGGGCTTCTGTTAATAGCCAAACTTAAGTGACCTTTACCACATGATGCCAACATAACCCTGAAAATAGTCACAAGTTTGATATGGGATTTTAGAAGTCATATGTTTTAAACCTAAACATTTCCTCTGTTTTTAATTAACTTTTTACGATTGAAAAGAAAATCAAGGTATATAAATTGCTAGATTTCAGACCATCCACTTTAGATAAGGAAATTAGGACAATGGAAGAAAAAGTTCCCTTCATTTTTCTGAGGCACATAGATTAAGGACCTAAAAAGCAGACTTTCAAGTTTGAGCACTATCAGTTTTTCTTTGTATATAAGTTTTCCCTTGAGTCACTATGAAACATTTTATGCTTTAAGGAAGAACTAGGGCCTCCAAGGATAGAAAAGTGGAAATGTATCTTTATTTATCTGCATGCCATTATTGAGAAACATACCAGCAGAATTCAAGAACCTGTGGTCTAACCATTATATCTGATTTTGGATCCTGGCTTCCCCTCTTACTATTTATGTGACCTTCTGTAATGCTGTTAACATCTTGTACCTTGCTTTTTCCATCTGTTAAAATGAGGATGGTCATGAATCTATTTGGGTGACAGCTATTTCATATAATTTCACAATAGTGATCAGTACATAATATGCACTCAATTAATTTTATATTTTATAACAAGCTTACATTGTTATACTTTATCATATGTAAGCCTCTCAACAATGCAATGAAATATGCAGACATTACAGTGCCTCTAACTGGTTGAATTGTGTCCCCTTAAAAAAAGAGAAAAAACACTGAAATCCCAACATCCAGTAACTCAGAACATGACCTTACTCACATATAGGATCACTGAAGATGTATTTAGTTAAGATAAAGTCATACTTAAAAGATAAAGTCATACTGGGGCTTCCCAGGTGGCTCAGACAGTAGAGAATCTGCCTGCAATGCAGGAGACCTGGATTCAATCCCTGGGTCAGGAAGATCCACTGCAGAAGGCACAGCAAACTACTCCAGTATTCTTGCCTGGAGAATTCTATGGACAGAGGAGTCTGGCAGGCTACAGTCCATGGGATTGCACAGAGTTGGACATGACATAACACTTTCACTTTCTTTTCAAAATCATACTGGAGTAGGGTGCTGTGAATCAAATATGACTAAGGAATCCTGATAAGACAATATGTGAAGCCAGAGATACAAGGGAAGAATGCCATGTGACAACTAAAGCAGACAATGAAGGTATGCAGCTCCAAGCCACGCACAGCAAAGATTGTAAGCAAACCATGAGAAGCTAGGAAAATGCAAAGAAAGATTTCCCTACAGATTTCAGAGGAAGTATACTTCTGCCTTGTAAACTGCAGAAGTGTGAAGATAATGTACTTTAGTTGTTTTAAGTCACCAAGTTTATGGTTTTTGTTACAACAGCTCTAGGAAACTAATACAATTCCCATTTCATAAATAAGGAAATTCAGGCCCAGACAGTAAAAGATTCATCCAAGATCACATAATTAGTAAGTAAAGGAAGCAATATGTTTTGGATTTAAGATCCAACTCCCTGTCTCTTTCCAGCATTACTTCATACACCTTCCATTCCAGGAAGCCATGATTCTCAACTAGTCCTTCCCCACTGCCAGGCATGTATACTGTGCATTTGGCCATAGAAAGAAAAATGTCTTCATGACTGGTTCCTCCACACAAGACATCACACTGCCAGTTTGCATATATAATGTTCTCTCAGAGTAAAATATTTTCCTTCATTTTTCCTTCACAAAAATCCTCACCCTTCAAATTCTAAGTCAGACACCCCAAAATCCTTGTTTTTCATCTACCTTGTCAGAATTACTCCTTTTTTTCCTGTTTATATCCATGTTCTATCCTTATTTATTATCCATTTTTTTCACTTAGCTCTCATTTCATTCAGTAGTGTTTGCAGGTGATTAGTAACTTAAATGAAGGCATTAGTAACCTCATGAATTTTAAATTCCTTACAGTCAGGATCAATAAACTAAGGCATTCATACCTTTTAAATGCATCACTTGCTACATCTGTTTTTATGTAAACTTTGTCCTAATCTCCAACCCAGAAATTGATCAACAGGCTGTTAGGGACAGAGGGAAGACTTCCATGACAGTGTATGAATCTTGGGCTTCCAGTAGTTTGTCACTGTTGCTGTTGTGTATTGATTGGCTCTCCATTTATACCACTATTCATACCTCTTCCTTGGAGAAGGAAATGGCAACCCACTCCAGCATTCTTTTTTTTTTTTTTAACTTTATTTTACTTTACAATACTGTACTGGTTTTGCCTGGAAAGTCCCATGGATGGAGGAGACTGGCAGGCTACAGTCCATGGGGTCGCAGAGTCAGACACAACTGAGCGACTTCACTAGCACTATACCTCTTCAATTGCATGTCTTCTGTTACAGTTTAAATTTCATTGAATCTTTAGAACCCCCTAAACTAAGAGCTCACTTCATCTCAATATTCAAGAAAATAGTGAGACTAAAAACTTAGAGTCAAAAGTTGCATTTTAGAAATTGTTTTCATAAAATAATATGTTAAAAAAAGAAAAAGTCAGAATCTGAATTATTTAATTAAAATTGTATTTAAGCAATTTAATTTTGGCAATATCACTCTTTCTGAAGAAATTTTCAAAAGATCTTGCTAGTTTGAATTCTGTAATTTTTATTTCCTGTCCATAATTTCCCAACAAAAATTAAGTTAAAAAAATTATAAACATACACATATGCACACACATAGGGACAGTACATTAGACCAAAATCCAACACAAACTATGACTTATCATATTAAGCAGAGTCAGACTGATTTCACTGCTACTCTGAAGCACCCACAAAATGCAGCAGAGCTATTACATACTGCAGATACGCTAGCCTAAGCTTTGCTAGCTATAAAGGTTCCCAGAAATGGGAAAATCCTTGTACTGCAGAAGAATTTGCATTACAAAGAGATGGTAATATCAAAAACTTAAGTAGAACTGAAAATACTTAGCTTTAAGCCAAGCCATCCCTTTGTATATATAATGCTATTTCAATTCCTGTAGCACCTTTCATTCTTCAAGGTAATAAGGCACTTGACAAATGATATAAATATGGTTTTTTAACTGGTATGTGATAATAACCAAGATAAAGTTTAAATGACAGCAGAAGACTTTGCTTGGAGTGCTGCCTGAAGCCTACCCCAAAGGAAAGCAAAAGTGTCTTTGAGAAAAAAAATCTGAGGTTTACTGACCTTTCCATTTGATTTTAGTTGATTTTAGAGAATAATTTGTTAAGTTTGGGAATGTTAGATACTTACTATATGTGCTTATCTTTATGCAGACTGATGTCAGCAACATAGATTTTAACCTCTTGGGAAATAAACATGTTTTAATCACTTTTGCATGTATGTAATATTTAGCATAATGTTGGCAAACAGTAGGGTATTCAAGAAATGCATTGATTTTTTTTCTACTGATTTTCCTTTTACTATATTTGTTCACATTCTTATTCTATTTCCTTGTAAGTACTTAATTTTTTGTGTGTTTTGGAAGTAATTAATTAAAATATGATGAACTGGGACTTAATTAGCCCTGTCTACTAAAAAAAAAAAGAAAAAAAGCACAACTAAAAGTTGAGAGTTATGTTTTATTCAGCAGGCTTCTTAGGATTTCTAGAAGACAGCATCTCAAATGAATCTGAGAGACTACTTCCAGAAGGCAAGTAGGGAACCAGGATTCATAGGAGTTTTTGCAACAATGGGCAGGTAGTCAGAACATCAAAAGGTTATTAAAGAAAGCGATCCATCTCAACTTAAGAAATTTAGGTCTTTTTTTATGTATGAATCATGCAGTACCTAGAGGACTGCAACATTCTTTGTTTACCTATATGGCTGGCAGCGTTCTTAGTTTACAGCCTTAATTAAATAGCTTAACATACTAATGTAGTATAATGGCAGGGAAAAGAGCAAAACTATCTGAAAGAAGAAGGTGGAGTCAATATGGCAAAAAATTATATAACCAAAATGGATTTTTTGATGGGATTATATAATATTTGGGCATTAGTTTTCCAGGTCTGACTACAATATGTAATGTATTTATTGGCCAATTCCTTTCTGCTATCTTTAATACAGTTGATACTTCTGAACGTACCTAATGTCATAATGTTCTAACTACTCAGGTTTTTTTCAGTATTTTTAGGCTATTCCCAATGTTTTCAGTTCTTTTAAAATGAAACTGGTGGTAAGCAATACATTAACTCTCTCTCAGTCCAATCTCATTTCACACATCTCCATTAATTTTGTTCAGTATTTCTGTCAGGATCTTCTCAAATGCATTGTGATAAAACAGGATTCTTATCATTGCTTACAAAAATTCATTTGGAATCACAATGTTTGTTTGCAGATATCTCCCAAAGAATTTTCCAGGGTTGGTTTGGACTTATAATATTATAGAGTTTGAATTACAGAATTACAGACCATAAAGCCAACTTTTTTTTTTTTCTTCTCTTGCCATAATCATTCAGTTTCTCTAAAGAACAGGAAGAACTTTGTGGTTAAGTTCTTGTGGTGGTGGGGTCAAAGGGTACTAAGTTAAAAAAAAAAAAAAAGAGAGAGAGAGAGAGACAGAGAAGAGGTCAAAAATGAAAGAAAGAGAATTAAAAAAAAGAAACACAAATGAAAAAATCCTGGGTGAATTCAAGATACCAGGTGGTAGAAAGGGTGTTTTGCAAGATTAAATGGGACCAACTGACAAAACAGTAGTGTCGCTTTCCTACAAGATATTGTGATTACTTCTATTTTGCTTCAGTTCACTTCAGTTCAGTTGCTCAGTCATGTCTGACTCTTTGGAACCCCATGAACCACAGCACGCTAGGCCTCCCTGTTCATCACTATGGTTTGGTTCACCCAAACCATGTCCATCGAGTCAGTGATACCATCCAACCATCTCATCCTTTGTCATCCCCTTCTCCTCCTGCCCTCAATCTTTCCCAACATCAAGGTCTTTTCAAATGAGTCAGCTCTTCTCATCAGGTGGCCAAAATATTGGAGTTTCAGCTTCAGCATCAGTCCTTCCAATGAACACCCAGGACTGATCTCCTTTAGGATGGACTGGTTGGATCTCCTTGCAGTCCAAGGGACTCAAGAGTCTTCTCCAACACCATAGTTCAAAAGCACCCATTCTTCAGTGCTCAGCTTTCTTGATAGTCCAACTCTCACATCCATTCATACATGACTACTGGAAAAACCATAGCCTTGACTAGATGGACCTTTGTTGACAAAGTAAATGCCTCTGCTTTTTAATATGCTGCCTAGGTAGTGAATGTCTTTTAATTTCATGGCTGCAATCACCATCTGCAGTGATTTTGGAGCCCAGAAAAACAAAGTCAGCCACTGTTTCCACTGTTTCCCCATCCATTTGCCATGAAGTGATGGGACCAAATGCCACAATCTTCGTTTTTTGAATGTTGAGTTTTAAGCCAACATTTTCACTCTCCTCTTTCATTTTCATCAAGAGGCTCTTCTTCATTTTCTGCCATAATGGTGGTGTCATCTGCATATCTGAGGTTATTGATATTTCTCCTGGCAATCTTGATTCCAGTTTGTGCTTCATCCAGCACAATGTTTCTCATGATGTACTCTGCATATAACTTAAATAAGCAGGTGACAATATACATCCTTGACGTACTTCTTTTCCTATTTGGAACCAGTCTGTTGTTCCATGTCCAGTTCTAATGTTGCTTCCTGACCTGCATACAGGTTTCTCAAGAGGCAGGTCAGGTGGTCTGGTATTCCCATCTCATTCAAAATTTTCCACAGTTTACTGTGATCCACACAGTTAAAGACTTTGGAATAGTCAATAAAGCAGAAATAGATGTTTTTCTGGAACTCTCTTGTTTTTTCAATGATTCAGTGGATATTGGCAATTTGATCTCTGGTTCCTCTGCCTTTTCTAAAACCAGCTTGAACATCTGAAAGTTCATGGTTCACATATTGCTGAAGCCTGGCTTCAGAGAATTTTGAGCATTACTTTACTAGCTTGTGAGATGAGTGCAATTGTGTGTTACTTTGAACATTCTTTGGCACTGCTTTTCTTTGAAATTAGAATGAAAATTGACCTTTCCCAGGCCTGCACCCACTGCTGAGTTTTCCAAACTTGCTGACATACTGAGAGCAGCACTTTCACAGCATCATCTTTTAAGATTTGAAATAGCTCAACTGGAATTCCATCACCTCCACTAGCTTTGTTCATAGTGATGCTTCCTAAGGCCCACTTGACTTCACATTCCAGGATGTCTGCTTGACATCCTGCTTGAAACATGTAAATGGATCTAAAATTAAATGTTACTTTTCAAGTTATGTCATATTATACAAAGCATTAATATAATATTTCAGCTGGCAATGAAGTTTGAAAGTAGAACTAACTATAAAGTCCTATAAGGTTTAAATTTGAAGGATGTTTTTAAGATATGATTTTTTAAATTAATTAATGTGTAAATTATGGGCTGAATTGCATTGCCACCAAATTCACATGTTGAAGCCCTACCTCCCAGAACCTCAGTGTAACTATATTTGGAGATAGGACTTTTAAAGAAGTGATTAATTTTAAAGGAGACCTTTATGGTGGGCCCTAATCCAATTTGACTAATGTCCTTATACGAAGAGCAAATTTGGACAGAGAGACACGAGGGATGCACAAGGAAAAGTGTATATGAAGACACAGAGGGAAGGCAGCAGTCTGTTAGCCAAAGGAGGCCTCTATTGACTAAAAAATATTCACAACCTAAAAGTTGAGCTATATTTTATTCTGTGGTAATTTTTAGGACTTCAAGCCCTGGAGATATCATCTCTGGTAAACCTGAGAGAATTGCTCCAAGGAGGCAAAGAGGGGCAGTTGAGATATATAAGAATTTTACATCAAAAGACACATTGTTATATATTCTTAATTAAAGAAAACCAGATATGTCAGGTTAAAGAATTTAGCACTTTTCTATGTGTGGGAAGATGCAAGACGCTGGGCTCACTGAAATCATTCCTTATTAAGATAAGGAAACTTTGCTCTCTTGTCAATAGCAAGCATCTCAGCTATCTGGAGCCAGTATCCTGTGCTTTTACCTCCTGAGTTTCCTCAAGACTCACCGTTAGGGAGTGGCTATAGTCTGATGGCTGCTAGATGGCAAATATTCTTTTCCTTCTAGAGTTCTCTCAGGGCTCACCAGCTCACTACCCAGTGGTGGCTGCATGTGACATCATTTGTTTACTGATATGGCAGGCAATATTCCATTTCTCTATATGACAAAGTTTCATATAGTCAAAGCTATGGTTTTTCCAGTAGTCATGAACAGATGTTAAAGTCTGACTATAAAGAATGCTGAACCCTTAAGAATTGATGCTTTTGAGTTGTGGTGCTGGAGAAGACTCTTGAGATCGCTTGAACTGCAAGGAAATCAAGTCAGTCAATCCTAAAAGAAATCAACCCTGGATATTCATTGGAAGGACTGATGCTGAAGCTGAAGCTCTAATACTTTGGCTACCTGATATGAAGATCCAACTCATTGGAAAGCAACCTGATGCTGGGAAAGCAGACAATGAGGTGACTAGATAACATCACTAACTCAATGGACATGAAGTAGAGCAAACTCTGGGAGGTAGTGGAGGATAGAGAAATCTCATGCACTGAAGTCAATCGGCTGGAAAAGAATCAGACATGATTCTTTGACTAAAGTAAAACAACAATTCAATTTCTCACCTAAAAGAAACCAAACTCATCAGCATCTTGATCTTGAACTTTCAGCCTGTAGAAATGCAAAAAATGAATTTCTGTTCTTTAAGCCTGTTGGACAGTATTTTGTTATGGTATCCCTAGCAAACTAATACAACATGCATATGGTTTTACAAGTCAAACAGTCCAGAGTTTGCTCAAACTCATGTCCACTGAGTTGGTGATGCCATACAACCATCACGTCCTGTCATCCCCTTCCCCTCCTGCCTTCAATCTTTGTAAGCATCAGGGTCTTTTCCAATGAGAGGACTCTTTCCATCAGGTGGCCAAAGTATTAGAGTTTCAGCTTTAGCACCAGTCCTTCCACTGAATATTCAGGACTGATTTCCTTTAGGATTGACTGGCTTGATCTTCTTGCTGTCCAAGGGACTTTCAAGAGTCTTCTCCAACACCATAGTTCAAAGCCATCAATTCTTTGGTGCTCTTTTTATTTATTTATTTATTTTTACTGTCCAGCTTTCACATCCGTACCTGACTATTGGAAAAACCATAGCTTTGATTATTCAGACTTTTGTTGGCAAAGTAACATCTTTGCTTTTTAATAGGCTGTCTAGGTTTGTCTTGGAGAAGGCAATGACACCCCACTCCAGCACTCTTGCCTGGAAAATCCCATGGACGGAAGAGCCTGGCGGGCCACAGTCCATGGGGCCGCTAAGAGTCGGACACGACTGAGCGACTTCACTTTCACTTTTCACTTTCATGCATTGGAGAAGGAAATGGCAACCCACTCCAGTGTTCTTGCCTGGAGAATCCCAGGGATGGTGGAGCCTCATGGGCTGCCGTCTATGCAGTTGCACAGAGTTAGACATGACTGAAGCGACTTAGCAGCAGCAGCAGCAGGTTTGTCTAGGTGTTATATATTTACCTATTTAAATATCATTTTGTGTTATTTCTTTAAGTTTTTTTTGTTAAGTGAAAGTGAAGTCGCTCAGTCATGTCTGACTCTTTGCGACCCCATGGACTGTAGCCTACAAGTATTCTCCATACATGAAATTTTCCAGGCAACAGTACTGGAGTGGGTTGCCATTTCCTTCTCCAGGGGATCTTTCTGACCCAGGGATCGAACCTGGGTCTCCTGCATTGCAAACAGGTGCTTTTACGGTCTGAGAAACAATGTTTAATGATTCACACTAAGAAAGATGGAGATTTAGCTCTTAAGGACCTTATTCCACTAACACAAAACCACATCTTATACATCTTTCACATCTCTCACCTTTACAATATAAATTCATCATTCTATTTGGTGCTTTCATTTCTATGATTACTGAAATATTCATCACAATTAAGCCACATAGAGCACCATGAGTATAATTGGACAATATTCATTTTCCCTGGAGTTAATAATTTCCTTACAGATTGTACACAAATAACAAGTCAATTATCTTTTCAGAAAGATCTCCCAATAAGCCAGGGGTCTCCTCATTTTTTTAAATTAGTTTTTTATTGAAAAATAATTGCTTTATAGAATTTTGCTGTTTTCTGTCACACATCAACATGAATCAGCCATATGTATACATATGTCCCCTCCTTCATGAACCTCCCTTCTATCTCCTCTCCCATCCCACCCCCAAGGGTTGGTACAGAGCCCCTGTTTGAGTTCCCTGAGACAAACAGCAAATCCCCACTGACTATCTATTTTATATGGCAATGTAAGTTTCCATGTTACTCTTTCTATACATCGCACCCTCTCCTCCCCTCTCCCCACGTCCATAAGTCTGTTCTCTATGTCTGTTCTTCAATTTTTCTAGACTCCATAAATACGCATTAGTATATGATACTCATCTTTGTCTTTCTGACTTTCTTCACTCTGTATAGTAGGCTCTAAGTTCACCCACCTCATTAGAACTGACTCAAATGGGTTCCTTTTTACGACTGAGTAATATTCTATTGTGTATATGTAGCACAATGTCTTTATCCATTCATCTGTCAATGGACATCTAGGTTGCTTCCATGTTCTAGCTATTGTAAATAGTGCAGCAGTGAATATTGGGGTACATGCATCTTTTTCAATTTGGGTCACTGCAGGGTATATGATAGGAGTGAGATAGCTGGCTTATATGGTGATTTTACTCCTAGTTTTTGAAGGAATCTCCATACCGTCTTTGATAGTGGCTGTATCAATTTACATTCTCACCAACAGTGCAGAAGTGTTACCTTTTCTCCACACCCTTTCCAGCATTTATTGTTTGCAAACATTTTGATGATGGCCATTCTGACTGGTATGAGGTGATATCTTATTGTAGTTTTGTTTTGCATTTCTCTAATAATGAGAGATGTTGAGCCTTAATTCATTTGTTTGTTAGCCATCCGTATGTCTTCTTTGGAGAAATGTTTGTTTAGGTATTTTTCTCACTTTTTCATTGGATTGTTTGTTTTTTTCTGGTATTGAGTTGAACGAGCTGCTTGTATATTCTGGAAATTTATCCTTTGTAAGTTGTTTCATTTGCTAGTATTTTCTCCCATTCTGAGGGTTGTCTTGTTTATGGTTTCCTTCACTGTGCAAAACTTTTAAGTTTAATCAGATTCCATTCGTTTACTTCTGTTTTTATTTCCATTACTCTAGGAGGTGGGCCATAGAGGATCTTGCTTTGATTTATGTCACCGAGTGTTCTGCCTATGTTTTCCTCTAAAAATTTTATAGCTTCTGGTCTTACATTTAGGTTTTTAGTGTATCTTTGTGTATGATGTTAGGAAATGTTCTAATTTCATTATTTCATGTGTATCTGTCCAGTTTTCCCAGTGCCACTTATTGAAGAAGCTCTCTTTGCCCCATTGTATATTTTTGATTCCTTTGTCAAAAATAAGGTACCCATAGGTTCATGAGTTTATTTCTGGGCTTTCTATCTTGTTCCATTGGTCTATATTTCTGTTTTTGTGCCATTATCATACTGTCGTGATTACTGTAGCTTTGTAGTACAATCTGAAGTCAAGAAGGCTGACTCCTCCAGCTCCATTCTTCTTACTCAAGACTGCTTTGGCTATTCAGGGTCTTTTGTGTTTCTAGTTCTGTGAAAATTCCATCGGTAAGTTGATAGGGATCACATTGAATCTGCAGATTGCATTTGCCAGCATGGTCTTTTTCACAATACTTACCCAGGATCATGGAATACCTCTCCATATGTTTATGTCATCTTTGATTTCTTTCAACAGTGTCTGATAATTCTCTGTATACGGTTATTTTTTCTCCTTAGGTAGGTTTCTTCCTAGATATTTTATTTGTTGTTGTTGTTGTTATTGCAACAGTGAATGGGATTGATTCCTTGATTTTTTTTTCTTTCTGATTTTTCATTGTTGATATGTAGGAATGCAAGTGATTTCTGTATATTGATTTTGTATCCTGTGACTCTGCTAAATACACTAATTAACTCTAGTAATTTTCTGATGCTGTCTTTAGGATTTTCTATGTATAGTACCATGTCATCTGCAAACAGTGAGAGCTTTGCTTCTTCTTTTCTGATCTGGATTACTTTTATTTCTTTTTCTTCTCTAATGGCTGTAGCTAGGATTTCCAAAACAATGTTGAATAACAGTGGTGAGAGTGGATACCCTTGTCTTGTTCCTGACCCAAGGGGGAATGCTTGCACGTTTTCACCATTGAGAATAATGTTTGCTGTGGAGTTATAATGTATGGCCTTTACTATGTTGAGGTAGGTTCCTTTTATGCCCATTTTTGGAATAGTTTTAATCAAAAATGTGTGCTGAATTTTGTCAAAGGCTTTTTCTTCACCTATTGAGATTGTTGAACAGTTTTTATTTTTCAATTTCTTAAAATGGTGTATTACATTGATTGATTTGCATATATTGAAGACTCCTTGCATCACTGGAATAAACCCAACTTGGTAATAGTGTATGAGTTTTGTAATGTGTTGTTGAATTCTGTAAGCTAGAATTTTGTTGAGGATTTTTGTATCTATGTTCATCAGTGATATTGGCCTGTAGTTTTCCTTTTTCTGTTGTTTCTGTCTGGTTTTGGTATCAGGGTGATGGTGGCCTCATAGAATGAGTCTGGAAGCATTTCTTCCTCTGCAACTTTTTGAAAGTGTTTTAGAAGGAGAGGCATAAGCTCTTCTCTAAATATTTGATAGAATTTACCCCTGAAGCCATATGGTCCTGTGTTTTTTGTTTTTCAAAAATTTTGATCACAGTTTTGATTTCAGTGCTTGTAATTGGGTTGTTCATAATTTCTATTTCTTCCTGGTTCAATCTTGGAAGGTTGAATATTTCTAACAGTCTGTCCATTTCTTCCAGGTTGCCCATTTCATTGCCAAATAGTTGTTCAAAATAGCCTCATAATCCTTTGTATTTCTGCATTGTCTGTTGTAACCTCTTCTTTTTCAGCAGTTATTTCCAACATTTTATCTTCCAGTTCATTGATCCATTCCTCTGCTTCATATATTCTGCTATTGATTCCTTCCAGATTATTTTTAATTTCAGTAATTGTGTTGTTTGTCTCTATATGCTTATTCTTTAATTTTTCTAGGTCTTTGTTAATTGATTCTTCTATTTTCTCCATTTTTTTCAAGGTTTTTTATCACCTTTTCTATCATTATTCTGAATCCTTTCTCAGGTAGTTTGCCTATTTCCTCTTCATTTATTTAGACTTCTGTGTTTCTAGTTTGTTCCTTCACTTGTGTAGTATTTCTTTGCCTTTCATTATTTTGTTTAAACTTGTTATATTTGAAGTCTCCTTTTTCCAGGATTCAGGGTTGAATTCTTTCCTCATTTTGGTTTCCGCCCTCCTAATGTTGGTCCATTGGTTTGTGTAAGCTTTGTATAGGGTGACATTTGTGCTAAGTTTTTGTTTTTGTTTTTTTTTTTTTCCCCTCTGATGGGCGAGGCTGAATGAGGTGGTAATCTTGTTTGCTGAAGATTGGGCTTGTATTTTTTCCTTGTTTGCTGTTTGGATGAGGCATCCTGAGGCAGCAAGGGTGATACCAGGTCTTGCATACAAGTGGTTGCCTTTGGGGGAATTTCCACTATTTGATATTCCCAAGGTTAAGAGTTCTCTGGTTGTCTAGTGTCTTGGAGTCAATACTCCCACACTAAAGGCTCATAGCTTGATCTCTGGCCAAGAACAGAGATTCCACAGGTAGTTGGTTATGGCATTTAATGGGATTAACACAAATGCCCAAAAAGAAGAAACCAAAGATGAACCTCAGACAAATGACAGTTACAAAATCAAGCAAATCATAATTAAAATAATGGAATATACACATAGATGTATAATCCATAAGCAAATCAAAACAGCCCAACCAAAATAAAGTGCAATAGATTGGCCAGGCAAACAAAGGAAACTAAAAATTATATCCACCAGTTAAGAACATAACTAACTAAAGCACAAACTGGAATACAAAACTAAAGTGAGGTGCCAACTGGGAAGTAAAGCAATGAAAACAAAACTAATGAATATGGTGAAGAAAAGAAACAAAAAAGAAAAAAGAATGAATACAAATGCAATGTTAAATAGAGGTATATAAAGAAGACATATATATTAAAGATTAACTGCAAGGAGAAAAGAACAGTGGGAAAAGCAAACAAAGCAATAAATGTAGAATAATAATAATGGGTTTAAAAGAAAAGAAAAGAAAAGAAAAAGGAAAACTCCACAGAACTGAAAAAGGCCAACATAGAGGCAGACGTTTATAACAGCAGTAAAAAGTCTGATTAAAAAAAAAATCAAAAGCTTAATTATATTTCATAGTGCTAATAAAATTGACAACTAAAACAGAGGTAAAGAAAGGGGGAGAAAAAAATAAAAAGAAATTGAAAAAAACTACAGAACAAGTCAAAGTATAAGAATAATAAATTGTTTTCTGGAGTCACTGCTGTCAGGGTCCTTTCCCTTGCAGGGAGTCACAGTCCACCTCACCTCCCTAGGATGCTCTCCAACACTGCACTGGTCACTGGACCTGCTGCGGGGGCACCTCAGATTCTAATTTGATCCTGCTCTTGTGTGTTCTTGCCTCCAATGTCCACAGCTATCAGAACTGGTGTGTTTTCTTTTGTGGGAGCTCTCAGTGTCTTTTAACATGTTCCATAGACACAGAGTCTGCCTAGTTGATCTTGTGGATTTAATCTCCAGTTTGTACAACTAATGGGAAGGTTTTGGGTCTTCTTCATTGGCCACACTGCCGCTGGATTTCAATTGTGGTTTTATTTCAACCTCTGCATGTGGGTTATCCACTGGGGTTTGTGTCTGAGACTTCCCTGGAGGACTTGGGTCTGCCCCAGTGAGGGCCAAGTGTGGAGGTGGTGCAGCTGCTTGAGTTGCATGGCATCTGGCAGCACAAGTTACTCAAGGGAGTTGGTGGATAGGGCAGCTGGAAATATAGTGCTCTAGAAGGGTATGGCAACTCATTCCAGTATTCTTGCCTGGAGAACCCCATTGACAGAGAAGCCTGGCAGGCCACAATCCACTGGGTTGCAAAGAGTTGGACATTATTGAAACAACCCCCCATGTAGCAGCTTTACCCCCAATGAGAGTTGAGCAGGAAGTTGGCACAGCTGCTTGGGTCACAGGGACACTGACAGTGCCAAGTGTGCAGGGACACAGACTGCTTTAGCCACAGAAGTTATGGCCCTATCAGAGTCTTTTTTTTTTTTTTTTTTTTTTGAGCCTCTGTTAACTGGCAACCAGAAGACCTCTTTGGCTAGTTTGTTTTTTTTTTTTTTTTTTTTCTGTAGCTCTGCCTGTTCAGGCACTTAGAGGGCTCCCTTGCCTGGGATTTTTCTCTGTTGTTCAGCATGTCAGGCACATAGAGGGGCCCCCTGGACTGGGGTCCTACTTTGTTGTTCAGCACATCAGGCACTTCAAAGGGGCACCCTGGGTTGGGTCCTACTCTGTTGTTCCCTGAACTTGATGGGCCAGCTGCTGATGCTGGCATGTGGGGAGATAGAGACTAGGGTGATGGTAAGCACTTCCCACCACAATCTCCTCCCTCACGCCCTCTCAGTCCATCTCTCTGCAGTCAACAGCTGCCCTCACTCTGGGATTTCTCCACAATCCCTATACTCCAGCTGCCACCTGCTGCACCTTCTAGGGAACCTGAGTCCCTCTGTGGCAAGGACTGTCTGTTCTCATTCTATTTAGGCTGCCACAGATCAGCTGTTTCACTCTCAGCCCTAAATGTTTCTCCTCTAACCCAGACAATTGCCCTAATGTGGGATCAGACCCCTGCTTTATGTGCCCCACATGCTGAGGGCAGGTCCAGTCCTACTAACACTCCTGTTTTTTCCCCCCTAGTTCCTTCATCCTACTGAGTTTTGCATGGGTCTATGTATTCTTTTCCAGTGGTCAGGTACTCCTTTCTGCTCTCAGCTGATGTTCTACAAGCACTTCTGTGTCTGAAGGTATCCATTAAGGCATACATCATGGTATACTATGAAGGTATACACAATATGGTATACCATATCATGAAGGTACACATCCATTCCTGATGTATCTATGGACAGAGATGTACTCCATGTCCCCCTATTCCTCCACCAACTTGTTCCTCCTGTCTCCTCGTTGTGAACAGGTTGCCATGTCATCTGAAGACAGGCATTTCCTTTAAAACTGGGGCTCTTTATTTTAAGCCCAGTTGATGATGATGGCTATTTTGTCATGACTAGTATGATGATTCATCCAGGGAGCAATGGTGGCAATCTGAGTATTGTAGTCTCAATCAGCCCTTGATTCCAGTCTTATTCCAGAGAATGGGCCCATTCCTGTTGTTAGTCACTGAAAAAAGTAAATGACTCAGTTTAATCAGCAACCGCAATTTTTTCTCACAATTTGTGGTCTCAAAGAGAGTATCACTAATCTGCTAATTTATAGGTCTCCAATTTTCAGGCCAAAAAGTTAAGGCCATTGGCAATCACCTATGAGTCAGTAAAAATATAATGAGGTTCATGAAGGAGAGCAGTATTAGCCTGAAGTATGGAAACAAGCTTGAGTTCTGCTCACTAAACAAAATGACCACATCCATTTTCAATTGTGTGGTTGGTAAAACCTGCAGTATTTCAGTGGACATCACTAGACTTCAGCCTAGCCGAAACATCAGTGACCATCAGTAAACTGGGTCCAGGCATTCAGAAGAATTGATGTAAACTAGAGGTATCACTGTGCCAGAGATTTTGTTCAGATAGTACAATTTCTTTACCTAAAATTGATATGCTGCTGTGTCTATGCCAGTGACATTCTTTGCTGTCTAATAGTTGAGGCTTGCTGGCCCTTTGACCTTGTTATACATTGAGTCCAAGTTGACTTACCCAAAGATGGGAATGTCAGGTCAGAGTCTAAAAGCTACTATGTTTAAGACATTGATTTCGACAAGAACAAAGAAACAAAAACTCCTTTACAAAAGCATGCACCTGGTAGCTGTGTCAGGGACACAAAAGATTCATGTCGATGTATGACAAAATCCCAGTACAATATTGTAAAGTAAGTATCCTCCAATAAATCAATCAAAAAAAAAAAAGAAAGAAAGAATCCCAAACCACAAGGGTATCTCTCAGTAGAAATTGCCTTCTTTTGTCAGAAGTTTCAATTGGCAAAATCATCAGTCACAGAGACAATTATCTCAAAGGATTGAGGAGCCCCCAAGATACTATCACTTCTCCAACTATAGCACCTCCCATTGGGGAACATCCCTCTGTGGTATTTGTGAACATTCATAGTATAGGCATACAATACCAATGATGCGTTCTACAGTAGAAACCACAATAACACAGTGAATTAGCACAAAAGGCCTGACTCACAAGGTCATTTCAGCTTCTCTCCTCACTGGGAACTCTGTTTAAATATTATCAATTAAATGAGGGTATTCCTTCTTCTGAGCAGGAAAGAGTAGGATACTGGGCACCTATATACAACCTATATTTCAAATCTTGAAAGTGCTGCATTCCATATGCCAGCAAATTTGGAAAACTCAGCAGTAGCCACAGGACAGGAAAAGGTCAGTTTTCATTCCAATCCCCAAGAAAAGCAATGCCAAAGAATGCTTAAACTACCACATAATTGCACTTATCTCACACGCTAGTAAAGTAATGCTCAAAATTCTCCAAGCCAGGCTTCAGCAACACATGAACCGTGAACTTCCAGATGTTCAAGCTGGTTTTAGAAAAGGCAGAGGAACCAGAGATCAAATTGCCAACATCTGCTGGATCATGGTAAAAGCAAGAGAGTTCCAGAAAAACATCTATTTCGCTTTGTTGACTATGCCAAAGCCTTTGACTGTGTGGATCACAATAAACTGTGGAAAATTCTGAAAGAGATGGGAATACCAGACCACTCGACCTGCCTCTTGAGAAACCTATATGCAGGTCAGGAAGCAACAGTTAGAACTGCACATGAAACAACAGACTGGTTCCAAATAGGAAAAGGAGTACATCAAGGTTGTATATTGTCACCCTGCTTATTTAACTTATATGCAGAGTACATCATGAGAAACGCTGGGCTGGAAGAAGCACAAGCTGGAATCAAGATTGCCGGGAGAAATATCAATAAACTCAGATATGCAGATGACACCACCCTTATGGCAGAAAGTGAAGTGGAACTAAAAAGCCTCGTGTTGAAAGTGAAAGAGGAGAGTGAAAAAGTTGCCTTAAAGCTCAACATTCAGAAAAGAAAGATCATGGCATCTGGTCCCATCACTTCATGGGAACAGTGGAAACAGTGTCAGACTTTATTTTGGGGGGCTCCAAAATCACTGCACATGGTGATTGCAGCCATGAAAGTAAAAGACGCTTACTCTTTGGAGGAAAAGTTATGACCAAACTAGATAGCATATTCAAAACCAGAGACATTACTTTGCCAACAAAGGTCCGTCTAGTCAAGGCTATAGTTTTTCCTGTGGTCATGTATGAATGTGAGAGTTGGACTGTGAAGAAAGCTGAGCTCCGAAGAATTGATGCTTTTGAACTGTGGTGTTGGAGAAGACTCTTGAGAATCCCTTGGACTGCAAAGAGATCCAACGAATCCATTTTGAAGGAGATCAGCCCTGGGTTTTCTTTGGAAGGAATGATGCTGAAGCTGAAACTCCAGTACTTTGGCCACCTCATGCGAAGAGTTGACTCACTGGAAAAGACTCTGATGCTGGGGGGGATTGGGGGCAGGAGGAGAAGGGGCTGACAGAGGATGAGATGGCTGGATGGCATCACTGACTCAATGGATGTGAGTCTGAGTGAACTCCGGGAGTTGGTGATGGACTGGGAGGCCTGGCGTGCTGTGATTCATGGAGTCGGAAAGAGTCGGACATGACTGAGCGACTGAACTGAACTGAACTGAACTGATATAATACAACAGAGCTGTAAAACTTAATTTCCTTCCCTCACTGACATACTCAGATACGTGTATATAACCTTCCTTTCCCCTTAAGGAGACCCAACCCCACCATTTAACATCTTTATCCTTAAAGCAGCTGACACTGGAGTCACTGGGAAGGAGATATGGAGAAAGGGAGGACTTAGAGGAAGAAAGCAGCCCTGTAGTGGCTAGGTGCTGCTTTCATTTTCTGTCTCAATTTGGGGTCAGTTTCTTATTCTGCAGTGTGTCAACTGCATTAACAGGGCACTGAGAGCCCCCAAACTAGTCAAAACTTCATCTGTAGTTTTGGATTAAAGTTTATCTAATTCAAGGAAATGTACCCAAAAAGGCAAAAGCTCCCATTTAGCCACCAACATCCACTACAAAACAAAAACAAAACTCAGATCTTCTGTTATCTTCTGTGAATGGATTAGAGTTTGTCAGGATAGACTGTAAGAGAGATGAAGCCTGACGATGGCCTTGCTGTTGACATACTTCCTTAAAAATATTATATAACCTGCCTCCACTTTGCAAACATATTCTTAGTGAGAGTGCACAATCCTGAAACTATTATCTGAAATGTAGGAACACCTTCTTACCCCACAAAATGAGCAGTACATGCCTACATACTAAGTCACTTCAGTCATGTCCAACTCTTTGCAAGCCTATGGTCTGTAACCCTACGGACAGTCTCCCCTGTCCATGGGATTTTCTAGGAAAGAATACTGAAGTGAAAGTGAGTGAAGTGAAGTCGCTCAGTCGTGTCCGACTCCTAGTGACCCCATGGACTGCAGCCTACCAGGCTCCTCCATCCATAGGATTTTCCAGGCAAGAGTACTGGAGTGCGGTGCCATTGCTTTCTCCAAGGGGATCTTCCTGACCAAGGAGTATAACTCACGTCTTCTGTGTCTCTGCATTGGCAGGTGGGTTCTTTACCACTGAGCCACGTGGGAAGCCCAGAATGAACAGTAGTAATGCAATACAATAGGGTAGACCTGAGACTGCATATCACACTGGCAAGGAAGTCCGCTGTCTGGAATAGAGTTAACAATGACTAGGGAAAGTCTAGGGCTTCTCTGGTGGGTTCAGATGATAAAGAATCTGCCTGCTATGCAGGAGACATGGGTTCAATCCCTGTTAGTTCAATCTCTGGATCAGGAAGATCTCCTGGAGAAGGAAATAGCTACCTACTCCTGTACAAGTGAGTGACTAACATGCACACAGGGCACTGTTTGGGCAACTGTCTTTGAACCCACATCTTGTTACTCAGTCAGCAACCATGTCTTCAATTCCTCCTCACTAATAGGAATGGGATAATTTACTGCCTTGCATGATGATATAGTTTAGTCAACAATTTTGCTACTGATTGGATTTCCTTTAAAGCTTGTAAACCAGCCTTTGGTTGAAAGACCCTTCTGCTCTCAGAATGCCATTACCTCTCCACATTTCATCCTCACTGTCAAAACTGTCAAGAATTGTAATGGATCTGAGATTGCACCCTGTCTGTAAGCTAACTAGCTATCCTGATATTGTTTTATGAATGCTGGAGAAAGACAAAATTCTCCTGAATCAAAGATGAAAGACAGTTTATTACTCATAGCAATCACAGCTGCTAGAGTATCATCATTTTTATGTCCATTTCTCAAGCTTCAATTTACAGAAGATGAAACAAAAAGAGTTAGGTGACACCTGTATATGCAGTATGTTGCATCTAAGGAAAGGAACCCTAGGCTGAGGGACTCTGAATCTTTTTCATGGGCAGTAGGCATGTGTAACCCTGTGCACCAGAGGAGACACTCTTTTACTTCCAGAGCTTTAAACAAACCTCCTCTTTGCCCGAGAAGTGAATTCTATTTTTCAAGGTGGTTTGCTATACAACAATCTATGAAAAAATAGCCTGGGAAAAAAGTAGTTCTCCAAAACATGCACAAATATGAAAAGTCATGAAGAATTGTCTCCTGACGATAGGTGTGAGAAAAACATTTGTTCTTAAAGTACGTGTTTAGAGTAAATTGTTTCAAAATTCTTGCCTTTCATTTCTGAGAAACTTTCTTATTGTTTCTTTGGTAATTTCTTCTTCTCTGTGTTCTGTGCTTTCCTTTATAAAAAGTCTCATTATTTAATCAAAAGATTTTGTGTGTGTGTGAATAATACTTTTATTAAGTCAATTTCATATATAATACCAAAGGTGTCATGTTGATGTATGGCAAAACCAATACAATATTGTAAAGTAATTAACCTCCAATTAAAATAATCAAATTTTTTTTAGACTTATCTCCTAATTTTTCGTATGTTTCCTCTTATTTCTATTTGTGTACTTTAAGAGATTTTTCTTAACTTTTTCTTCTAACTTGGTTGTTAAATTTTTTATTTCTGCTGTCATTTTTTTTTTTTTTTTTCCAAATTTAAATTCTAGGTTTCACCCAGAGGGATGGTACGGGGAGGGAGGAGGAAGGGGGGTTCAGGATGGGGAACACATGTATACATGTGGCAGATTCATGTTGATGTATGGCAAAACCAATACAATATTGTAAACTAATTAACCTCCAATTAAAATAAATAAATTTATATTTAAATAAATAAATAAATTTCTGAATATTTCTTTTCAAAAGCTTACTCTTTTTTGTTTCGTGAGTATAGTACTTTTTCTTACCTCTGAGTCTTCTTCTGTTCCAAGAATTTCTGTGTTCCCTTTAAGTTCTTTTTTGTTTTGATCTCCATCTTTAATCTTAAAGACTTTTTTGAATGTGTGATATTCCTTGTCTATTTGTCCTTATTTAAAATTGAGATAACAACAACAACCAAAAACAAAGAAAAAAAGAAAGAAAACTGCCTAGAATCTCTGTAACAATGGCTGAAGCTTGTCAAGTGATTTGCATCATTACAGAATGAGTAGAGAAGAATCTACTGTTTCAACTCCTTAGGTCTTGGACTAAGGGCTAAATCCTTAAGTTCTTGAACTACTCAATATCCCCAGGAAGAATCATCAGTCTCTCATCTATTGTATGTAACCGTAATGGCCACAATTCTTGGAAATGAGTTTGAAAAGGGGACTGAGATTCTTCACCTTTTAATATGTAGACTTTCACCTTATTCCTTCTGTTTAATATAGTGCCCTTACTCTCAGCTCTGCTGTTATCCTCCACAGGAAGTAAACTAACTGTTTCCTGGCAGGATTAAAGAGAAAATCTAGGAAACTAACCCACTCTATTTCTGTTATTTCGTCCTACTGATTGTCCATCCTTCAGAAGTAACTGACACCTCCAAATCATGAGACATTGATGTTTTGCAGCATTTGTCTTGATTCTTGTTTCCTCCATTCAAACCACAGCTTTCATCTGCCTCTGCTTGTCTAAATAAGTCACTATATTTTCAGTTTCCAATATGTTATTGATATCTCAAGTGTGCTCTCATATTATATCCAATTTTCTGTACTTCTGTGAGTTTTTGCCTTCACTGCAGATAGTGACTGCAGCCATGAAATTAAAAGATGCTTACTCCTTGGAAGAAAAGTTATGACCGACCTAGATAGCATATTCAAAAGCAGAGATATTACTTTGCCAACAAATGTCCATCTAGTTAAGGCTATCATTTTTTCCTGTGGTGATGTATGGATGTGAGAGTTGGACTGTGAAGAAGGCTGAGTGCCGAAGAATTGATGCTTTTGAACTGTGGTGTTGGAGAAGACTCTTGAGAGTCCCTTGGACTGCAAGGAGATCCAACCAGTCCATTCTGAAGGAGATCAGCCCTGGGATTTCCTTGGAAGGAGTGATGCTAAAGCTGAAACTCCAGTACTTTGGCCACCTCATGCGAAGACTCATTGGAAAAGACTCTGATGCTGGGAGGGATTGGGGGCAGGAGGAGAAGGGAACAACAGAGGATGAGATGGCTGGATGGAATCATTGACTCCATGGACGTGAGTCTGAGTGAACTCCGGGAGATGGTAATGGACAGGGAGGCCTGGCGTGCTGCGATTCATGGGGTCACGACTGAGCGACTGAACTGAACTGAACTGAATGTCATTTTAGTTGAATTTCAGGAGGAAGCAAAAATAATCATCTTTATTCAGTCTGTCATGTTTAACCAGAACAATGATAGATTTTTAAGGAAGAGACGGCCTATTGAGATCCAAAATAGGAAAAGACTCTCACTTTCTATAGATGAAATTGAGGTTTCTTTGTATGTTAATTGAGCAACACTGTTTGCAAAGCTCCAAATATTCGAAAATAGAAGTGTTTAAGCTCAGCAATTGCTTTCAAATGACCTAACATAATATCTAGGCTGCACTTGATAATATTGAATAAAATGGTTTTCAAGCTTGAGAAATTCTAAAATATCTACTTGAAATCTGAACAGATTCCAAAAATATACATTAAACAAAGAATTCATAAAATATTGCAATAACAAAATAATATTTTGTTATACACAAGTGTTTAAGATGATTAAGGAAGAAAATTTACAAAGTTTATCTAACACTTCCTGAAGTGAGCAGTCTTTGTTCCCAATTTCCAGAGAACTGCAAAATGAGGCAGAAGGCAGAAATCTTTTATAGGATAAAGGATAAGAGATAGGAAAGAGAAAAAATAGAAAATGCATAAAGAATACAGAAATAAGTATAAATCCCAGAGTTGGCTTGATGTTTGAAGAATGACTAGATGTTTCAAGAATGTTTTTCAGACTAGATGTTTGAAAAATGACTAGGTTTCTGGTTAAATAGAGCATTTACAGGGACAAAAGAGTGTTGATTGGGGGAAAAAAAAAAGCACAATCTAAACACTGAGGATTATGTTTATGAACTTGTTAAGGACTTAAGCTCTGGATGCAGCCTCTCAAAGAGCTTTGAGAGACTACCCCAGAGAGGTAAGAGATGAGCCAGGATATACAGATATTTTTGCAACAAAAGCCAAGTAGTCAGAACATCAAAAGATTATTGTTATTAAAGAAAATAAGGCATCTCAAGTTAACGAATTTAGGGCTTTTCTATATGTGAAACGATGCAAGAGTCTGGGCTTACTGAAATCATTTGATAGACATCTTGACTGTCTAAGGTCTTCCCTGGTGGCTCAGAGGTTAAAGCGTCTGCCTGGATTGTGGGATACCCAGGTTCCATCCCTGGGTTGGGAAGATCCCCTGGAGAGAGAAATGGTAACCCACTCTAGTACTCTTGCCTAGAGAATCCCATGGAGGGAGGAGCCTGGTAGGCTACAGTCAATGGGGTCGCAAAGAGTCAGACACGACTGAGCAACTTCACTTTCACTTTCACTTGACTATCTAGGGCCACTATCCTGTTTTTCTGCATCCTGAATACCTTCGGGGTACACAGCAGGGGTGGCTACAGTGGCTTATGACCTGATGGTCAAAACATCCTTTGTTTACTAATATAACAAGTGATACTTTTTTTTCTTTTTTAATTATTATTTTTAATTTTACTTAACAATACTGTATTGGTTTTGCCATACATTGACAAATATATAAGAAAGCAGTGGTACATATACACAATGGAGTATTACTCAGCCATTAAAAAGAATACATTTGAACAAGTGATACTTTTTCATCCATAAAAGTTATCTAAATTTCAGTCTGCTGACATGTCCCCACCCCCACCCCTCAGCAGGAGTGGCTCCATCCTAGGCCTAGTAATTTAATTCAATATAAGATAACAATGTCAGTGACATAGTATTTGCTAAATTACATTGCTAACTGATTACAATGAAGCAAATTATAAAACATATAGAAGAAAAAACAGCAAACTAGAGAAATAACCTAAAGTTAAATTTATATTTTGGAAAAATTTCTCATGTTAAAGCAGCTTATCTTAAAATCAATCCTTTCCATTTCATATATTTACTAAAATATTGTAATTTTATTTAATAATCAGAGGAGGAGAAAAGAATGTCATAGCTATTCTGGTATAACCATCTTTCCAAAAGTAAAAGAAATGAGAGCTAAAAAAAAGATTTTTTTCTTTTTTAAGTTCTCTTCTCTTATCAGTGCTACAAAGTTTGAGAGTAAACAGAGCTATATGATATTGCTGCTGATTATTTTATAATCTTCATCATCAAAAGAACAGAGGGGAAACTAATGGTGATATTCAAAAGCAGAAATATTCACTTATTAAGTCTCCTTACATTCCAGTATACTGAATAAATATTTTTAAATCAATAGTTTATATTTAAATCAATGTTTATTAACTGAATTTGCTTCCTTATATATACAATTCAATAATGAGTCCCAGATTCTGTCAAACTACTTAATATATTTCTAGTATAAAGAATTTTAGTGCACATAATAATAATTTTAGAAAAAACACATGCAGCAAACACTTCTAATATGTTGCGCCTTTTTAAGATATCGTCAGTGAAAGAGGTCTGCTTTTTCAGTTAGAGTTTTATTGTAACGCTAGTTTTAGACATTAAAACAGGTCCACAAGATTTTATTTCTACCTGACAATTGACATAACAAATATGAATTAAATAGGATTAGTCATTTTAAAATACAGGTGAAGGGTAACAGCTATGGATATTTCAAATATATTATTGTTACTCCTCCACAAAATTTACTTTATTTTTCAACTGATTAAGTGTTTCTGGGTGTTGTTGAGGGAAAAATAAAATCTTCCAAGGTGTTTTGGTCTATTTAAGAGACACAGTATTCATGCTGAGTCAAGACGGACTTTTAAATGTGGACAAATGACGTAGCCAAGCATACACCTTTTATGCATGAGAAACTGTGGTTGGCACAATAGCCACCTCCAACTATGTATGTGGTATGTATCCAGATGATTCCATATGTTGGAATGTGGCTAAGCACTGTTACTAGTGCTTAACAGCCCTGAGGCTGCCAGTACAAGGTAGAGAGGCTACTAAAATAGATGAAAATCATATTTAAGGAAGCTTGTACCTCCTGATCACAATTCAAAATAAGGAGAGATTTAAACATGACATTTTGCCAGTCAACAGACTTTCTAGAAAATGAGGGACTGGTGAGACAAATCTGTGTTTTCAATATAAGTGTTAGGCTTTCAGATTTTCAATTTTTCTTTGCCCCATGATCTGATTTTTCATACATGGTGTAACAAAACTTTTAAAGATCTGTAGTACAATTCTTGAGAAATGGTTTATCTGAAAACATTATAGCTTCATGCCTTAAGAGATTACCTCCTGTTCTATGCAGAGTCACAAGATGTGATTTTTGACATGAGATTGCTTATATTCAGCCCCTTAAATGTATAGAGACAATTTTCAGATTTATCTCAGAGAATAGCTTTAATATTACAAACTGAAAAATTCTCCTTGAGAAGGAGGACATAGAGTTCCCAGTATTCCCAGACAGACTTAAAATAAGGAAAAGAGTCAGAGAATCACCTAAAAATAATAGCTCTATTTATTGGCTACTTATGTCAATGATTACAGTGGAAACAGTGTCAGACTTTATTTTTGGGGGCCCCAAAATCACTGCAGATGGTGACTGCAGCCATGAAATTAAAAGACGCTTACTCCTTGGAAGAAAATTTATAACCAACCTAGATAGCACATTCAAAAGCAGAGACATTACTTTGCCAACAAAGGTCCGTCTAGTCAAGGCTATAGTTTTTCCTGTGGTCAGGTATGAATGTGAGAGTTGGACTGTGAAGAAAGCTGAGCGTCAAAGAACTGATGCTTTTGAAGTGTGGTGTTGGAGAAGATGCTTGAGAGTCCCTTGGACTGCAAGGAGATCCAACGAATCCATTCTGAAAGAGATCAGCCCTGGGTGTTCTTTGGAAGGACTGATGCTAAAGCTGAAACTCCAGTACTTTGGCCACCTCATGCAAAGAGATGACTCATTGGAAAAGACTCTGATGCTGGGAGGGATTGGGGGCAGGAGGAAAAGGGGATGACAGAGGATGAGATGGTTGGATGGCATCATGGACTCGATGGACATGAGTTTGAGTGAACTCTGGTAGATGGTTATGGACAGGGAGGCCTGGCGTGCTGCGATTCATGGGGTCGCAAATGGTCGGACACGACTGAGCAACTGAACTGAACTGAACTGATGTTCACATATACACACTTATACAGACTGATAATGTCTAATTCTCTATGGTATAAAGTATAATGGTATAAAGACGATACAATTATAACTCTTTTACAGATGAGAAGAGTAAAACTCATTTAGGTTTAGTAACTTATGGAAAACCGTCCAATTTGCAAGTAAGAGAGGGATTTTAACTGAGGACATGTCTAAAATTAGGAATTGAAAAATCAAGTCCATTTGAAGTTGATGTCCTGATTTCTTACAATGCAAGAATAATAACATTCTTTAGCAGGAGTGACATGGAGTCAAGAAATGTCTCCTAATATGTAATCTTCTTACTCAGTGAATCTGTTAAAAATTGAGAAGACTTCAGAGGACGTATGTAGAATGATCTTAATTTAGAAACCTCATCTGCCAGTGACAAAAGTAGCAATGACTGCTGGCTTCTGGAAATAAAACCTGCAGTTGTCTTTGTGGAAAACAAAGGGACTATGCCAGGTAGCTTAAACTGAAACATATCAACTACCCACATTTAGTCCTCATAACAGCACATGCACATACTCAGAAACTCAGTTGTGTCCAACTCTTTGCAACTCTATGGAACATAGCCCTCAAGACTCCTCTGTCCATGGGATTTTTCTTAACAAGAATACAGGAGTCGGTGCCATTTCTTTGTCCAGGGAACTTTGCCAATTGAGGAATCGAAACTGCATCTATTTTGTCTCCTGCATTGTCTGGTGTGTTCTTCACCACTAGCACAACATGGGAAAACATTACTACAAGACTCTTAAAATGATCCAGTTATAAGATATATTCCCTATTTCATGTCAACATGTATTAACAGAGATCCTGATATTTATTTTGGGAAATTTTCAAAGAAAAGGGAAATATTTTCTGATTTACAGTGATTGTTTCCACTTTCTTTCACTTCAGTTCTGCTCAGTCACTCAGTCATGTCCAACTCTTTGCAACTCCATGAACTGCAGCATGCCAGGCCTCTCTGTCCATTACCAACTCCCAGAGTCCACCCAAACTCGTGTCCATTGTGTCGGTGATGCCATCCAACCATCTCATCCCCTGTCATCCCCTTCTCCTCCTGCCCTCAATCTTGCCCAACATTAGGGTCTTTTGAGATGAGTCAGCTCTTCACATCAGATGGCCAAAATATTGGAATTTCAGCTTCAACATCAGTCCTTCCAATGAACACCCAGGGCTGATCTCCTTTAGGATGGACTGGTTGAATCTCCTTGCAGTCCAAGAGACTCTCAAGAGTCTTCTCCAACACTATAGTTCAAAAGCATCAATTTTCGTGCTCAGCTTTCTTTATAGTCCAACTCTCATATCCTTACATGACTACCGGAAAAACCATAGCTTTGACTAGACAGACCTTTGTTGACAAAGTAATGTTTCTGCTTTTTAATATGCTGCCTACGTCAGTCATAACTTTTCTTCCAAGGAGTAAGCATCTTTTAATTTCATGGTTGTAATCACCATCTGCAATGATTATGGAACCCAAAAAAATAAAGTCTGACACTGTTTCCCGATCTATTTGCCATGAAGTGATGGGACCGGATGCGAGGATCTTAGTTTTCTGAATGTTGAGCTTTAAGCCAACTATCCTCTTTCACTTTCATCATGAGGCTCTTTTTCACACTTGCCATAACGATGGTGTCATCCGCATATCTGAGCTTATTGATATTTCTCCCTGCAATCTTGATTCCAGCTTGTGCTTCATCAAGCCCAGCATTTCTCATGATGTACTCTGCATAGAAGTTAAATAAGCAGGGTGACAATATACAGCCTTGATGTACTCCTTTTCCTATTTGCAACCAGTCTGTTGTTCCATGTCCAGTTCTAACTGTTGCTTCCTGACCAGCATACAGGCTTCCCAAGAGGCAGGTCAGGTGGTCTGGTATTCCCATCTCTTTCAGAATTTTCCAGTCTATTGTGATCCACACAGTCAAAGGCGTTGGCAAAGTCACTAAAGCAGAAGTAGATGTTTTTCTGGAACTCTTTTGTGGATCATCCAGTGGATGTTGGCCATTTAATCTCTGGTTCCTCTGCCTTTTCTAAGATCAGCTTGAACATCTGGAGTTCACAGTTCACATATTGCTGAAGCCTGGATTGGAGAATTTTGAGCATTACTTTACTAGCATGTGAGATGAGTGCAATTGTGTGGTAGTTTAAGCATCCTTTGGTATTGCCTTTCTTTGGAATTGGAATGAAAACTGATCTTTTTCAGTCCTGTGGCCCCTGCTGAGTTTTCCGAATTTGCTGGCATATTGAGTGCAGCACTTTCACAGCATCATTTTTTTAGGATTTGAAATAGCTCAACTGGAATGCCATCACCTCCACTAGCTTTGTTCATAGTGGAGATGCTTAGATGCTTCCTAAGGCCCACCTGACTTCACATTCCAGGATGTTTGGCTCTAAGTGAGTGATCACACCATTGTGATTATCTAGGTCATGAAAATCTTTTTTGTAGAGTTCTGTGTATTCTTGCCACCTCTTCTTAATATCTTCTGTTTCTGTTAGGTCCATACCATTTCTGTCCTTTACTGAGCCCATCTTTGCATGACGTGTTCCCTTGGTATCTCAAATTTTCTTGACGAGATCTCCAGTCTCTCCCATTCTATTATTTTCCTTTATTTCTTTGCATTGATCCTGAGGAATGCTTTCTTATCTCTTCTTGCCATTCTTTGGAACTCTGCATTCAAATAGATATATATTTCCTTTCCTCCTTTGCTTTTTGCTTCTCTTCTTTTCACAGCTATTTGTGAAACCTCCTCAGAAAGCTATTTTGCTTTTTTCCATTTCTTTTTTCTTGGGGATGTTCTTGATCCCTGTCTCCTGTACAGTGTCATGAACCTCTGTCCATAGTTCATCAGGCATTGTCTGTCAGATCTAGTCCCTTAAATCTATTTGCCACTTTCACTGCATAACTGTAAGGGATTTGATTTAAGTCATACTTGAATGGTCTAGTGGTTTTCCCTACTTTCTTCACTTAAGTCTGAATTTGGCAATAAGGAGTTCATAATCTGAGCCACAGTCAGTTCCCGGTCTTATTTTTGCTGACTATATAGAGCTTCTCCATCTTTGGCTTCAAAGAGTATAATCAATATGATTTCAGTGTTGGCCATCTGGTGATGTCCATGTGTAGAGTCTTCTCTTGTGTTGTTGCAAGAGGGTGATTGCTATGACCAGTACGTTCTCTTGGCAAAAGTCTATTAGCCTTTGCCCTGCCTCATTCCGTATTCCAAGGCCAAATTTGCCTGTTACCCCAGGTGTTTCTTGATTTTTTACTTCTGCATTCCAGTCCCCTATAATAAAAAGGACACCTTTTTGGAGTGTTAGTTCTAAAATGTCTTGTTGGTCAATTTTCTTTAGATGACATAAAATGGGAGTAGAGAGGCAGAAAGCTTTTTTATCTATATATAAATATAAATTTAAAGTTGTAGACTCAGAGATAGGTAAAGTGGCGGTGGGGGACTAAGTCAGGGAAACATGGGACTGTGAAAGTAAATTGGAGCATGAAACATGTGCAGATTAAAGTGGAAACGGACATAAAATAGACCCACAAAAAATAGTTGCTATGACCTAAAGCTAGGAGCTTTATTAAAATCAAGAGAAAGTAATTGATCTGACACTGGAAGACATTTTCAAAACACTGCTTTAATTATTTTACTCCCTTCTGAAAAATCATTATACTTATTCCATATTAAATAAAACCCAAACTCCTTATCCCCTCTCTGTTGCTCTTAAGAATTACTCCATTCTGTGTGTTGAGAAATTCAATGGCACATTTTCTAATTGGGCAGTAAAGTGACTGATTTGTGTTTTAAGAGATCACTAACAGCAAATGCTGTGTTAGTGGAAGGAAACAGAAACTTGCTGGGGCTAGTGGTAAACAATTCACCTGCCAATGCAGGAGACACGGTTTCAACCCTTGTATCAGAGAGATCCCATGGAGTAGGAAACAGCCATCCACTCCAGTATAATTTCTTGGAAAAATTCCATGGACAGAGTAACCTAGCAGGCTACCATCCATGTATCAAAGAGTTGGACATGGCTGAACACACACACACACACACACACACACACATACACACACAGAAACTATAGACAAGGTAACGATTTAGGAAACTAATGTAGTGGTTTAGTGTTAAAGATGAAACGGCTATAAAATAGTGTAAGTGGAATGGGAATTGCATTGGACTTGAATTTCAAAATGCTAAGATTTATCTAAGTTTCCTCAATACATATTTTTTTGTCTCAAGGCCATTTACAAAAAATCCAAAAGACACATGAGATAAGAAGTGGGAAGAGAAAAGCAAACTTCTCCCTGCTGGTTCCTAGTTCCCATGGAGTTGATGATGGTTCTAGTCATGTATATGACAAGCTACATCTCAGCAGGTTTTCAAATCTTATAGACAAGTCAGAAGATTGTAGAGATGCCGTTTATGGAATTTAAAGGTAGAAGAAATGTTGAGAACTTCTCGGTCTTCACTTGCTTCATTTTGATTCACTTACTTGAAGTTTTATCAACTTAGTTAGGCATAGATATGACATATAACGGGCTTGTCAGGTGGCACTAGTGGTATAGAATCTGCCTGAAATGCAGGAGACATAAGAGATGCAGATTCAATCTCTGGGTCGGGAAGATCCTTTGGAGGAGGCCATGGCGACCCAGTGCAGTATTCTTGCCTAGAGCATCCCATGGACAGAGGATCTTGGTGGGCTACCTGTAGTAAGGAAGACAACAAATCCCATTTTGGTCATTCTGGGTTTGAGGTGACTTGTTCAGTCACTAAGTCGTGCCCTCTACAGCCCCATGGACTGTGGCATGGCAAGCTCCTCTGTCCTCCACTATATCCCAGACTTGGTTCAAATTCATGTCCATTGAGTCAGTGATGCTATCCAACCATCTTATCCTTTGCCACTCTCTTCTTCTTTTACCCTCAAATCTTTCCCAGCACCAAGGCCTTTTTCAGTGAGTCAGCTCTTCTCATCAGGTGGCCAAAGTACTGGAGCTTCAGCTTCAGCATCAGTCCTTCCAATGAATATTCAGGGTTGATTTCCTTTAGGATTGACTGGTTTGATCTCCTTGCAGTCTAAGGGACTTTGAAGAGTCTTCTTCAGCACCTCAATTTGGAAGCGTGAATTCTTTGGCACTCATCCTTTTTTTATGGTCCAACTCTCATATCTGGACATGACTACTGAAAAAATTGACTATATGGAGCCTTGACAGCAAAGACTGTTGGCAAAGTGATGTCTTTGCTTTTTACTATGCTGTCGAGGTTTGTCATAGCTTTTCTTCCAAGGAGCAAGTGTGTTTTATAAATTTCATGGCTGCAGTCATCATCCACATTGATTTTTGAGCCCAAGAAAATTCAAGTATCTACAAGGCTGAACTATTACCATAAATACCTGAAATGGCATAGTAGTATTAATAGAAAGTAGTTTGGCTTGCAGTTTACTAAGAAGTGCACACTACACAATAAAACATTCACATTCAACTGGAAAAGAATTGGGGACAAATAAAGTTTATATTGTCTGAATTTATGGGTTCAACTTGGTGATACTTGCTATTGATGTACTGCAACTCATAACCCCTGTCACCTTAGCTCATAAAATGACAACTCAGATAAATGTATCCTCATATTATATACAAATTGGATAGTATAAAAGATAATTTAAAGTAGCTTTTGTAGTTTTATCTGGTTTTAACTTGGGATCTGGTGGATTGGTGAGTTCTGTTCCATTATCTGTTCTTTCAGGATATTTCTCTTGCTCTTCCAATTGAGAGTAGTTTCTTTGTCTTTTCATTTTACTTAACTTTTGCTGTCTCTGTGCATTTTGAAGAAAGAGTTATATACTGTGATCTTGAAGGGGTCTTTTTCTGTGGGAGCATCCCTGCTTAGACTGTCTGTTAGCAGTTCTGGTTTTAATATGGATGCCAGACACACCTATCCTCAATATGTGCTGGTTGTCATCCCCTTAAAGGGTGTGTGGTTGGTGTTGGGGAGTTTAAAACTTGTACAGGATGTGAGGTGAGACTTCCTTCCTGCTCCATAGCTATTGCTGCACTGTCAGGGAAGGGGTCTAATGAAACAAGTCAGGCTCATACAATCACAGAGGACTGCCTATCGAAAGGTCTTTGTTGTACCCAGAACCAGCTCAAAGTCTTGTCTCTTTTTTGTTGTGTGTATCCCCATTCTACTGCGTGACTGTAGCATGGAGTTCATGGACCATTGTGCCCATCCCATTCAGACTGGGGACTGGGGTGAGCTGGCAGCCACCAGTGCAAGGCGCTCTCTGCCTTGATGATTGGCAAAGCAGCTTGCAGGTACTCCTTGCAAATAGAGTCTAGTTCTCCCTACCTCTTGTCTCCATCGCAGTGGTTCTCCTGGCAGACAACATACTTACAGGGTCTCAGGACTGTGATGCCCAGATTGTGGCTTGACCTGCTCACTCCTAAGGGCTAGGGTCTGCCCATACAGAAGGTTTCTTTGTTACATATCCCTCCCAGGTGCTGATCTGATGTCTTTTTTCCCATTCTGCTTAGTTATGTGGAGATATTTCTTGAAGCTTTGATTGCCAGTTTTCAGTTAGTTCTACATGTAGATTTATTTTTTATATGTTCTGGGGGAAGACGAGTTCCATTTCCTCCTACTCTACCATCTTGCTCCCCTTGTATGTTTTATTTTTAAAATGCTGATTAGCTTTGTGCTTTATAAGATATGGAATATAGTGCCCTTATATTGTTTCCTACCTATGTTCAACCATCTTTCAGTTGTATTTGTTTGTTATGTTTCTACTTTTACATGATCAATATTTATTAAATTTATTTAGTGTGTTTTTTTAAAACATAATCCCTGGATATTGTCTCAATTACTTATTTTAGGGAAAGCAACATTCATCAACAATCACTTTACCATGCCTTTCTATTTTAAAACAATATATTTTTATTCATATGTTGATTAGTTGTTTCAAAACAGTCAGTGTAAAAGAATGTTATAATAAACTATTGTAATTGTCCTGACTTTGGAAAAACGGGAACATCTGAGTATATCATAGTTAGAAAACATTAGCAGAGGGAAAGAAGAGTTGACACGGTTCTAAAGGTTGCTGTCTTTATACCTATATACATACACATACACACACACATGCATATTCCATCTTCCATATCTCAATTCTTCAATATTTTCATAATATCTAGTAATTATTAACATGGTAATTTAATCTATGCAAGACAGGCAGATTTGTTTAATCCCTTGAAACACAAATAGGGCTTAAAATCTTAGCTAAGACATTTACTAAACTAAGTGAACATATTTTAAAGTTTCAGGGAAAAGCAACAAGAATGCAATTTGGAAAAATAATGAGTGTCAAGTTCGTCACAGCCCAGTGCCCCTCCTCTGCTGTTACTATCCAACCCTAAGCAACACGTTGCTCTGTCACCATCTGAAAATTCGACTCAAACTTGGAAAATTTCACTATATTTTTCTTTGTTTCTCAAAGGAAAACGTGAAATAAAAATCAATTTTACATGTAAAAACAAAATAGAATAGAAGATCAG
The DNA here is from genome assembly GCF_023091745.1 of Budorcas taxicolor. Lineage (NCBI taxonomy): Eukaryota > Metazoa > Chordata > Mammalia > Artiodactyla > Bovidae > Budorcas > Budorcas taxicolor. The sequence continues at coordinate 1,689,094 of NC_068924.1, read as the reverse complement.
TGTGAAAATATTTAAGGACAAATGATGTCTCAGAGCCCAAATTATCCCACATATGCTGCTTATACACTTGGCACTATCCATTACAAAGCTCTGATCATTCTGTGTTAAAATCAGCAGACTTGAATATAACGTCACTAAACAGAGAATGACATAGTAGCATGCTACTACACTTTGGCCACACTAGTGAAATGTGTTTGGGAAGAGCAATGCTAGTATTCTTTAGGGGAAACACAGTAGCATTTTAAAGAGAAGAAATATAAAATATCTTAAGTGAATCAAAGAGCTATGGAAAATATGCTTTTTACCTAGAAATATGCAGCAAAACATAAAATTATTGAAAGAAATTTACACGTGTAAGTATTATTGTCCTGCTACACAAAGACTTATTTTAGCTTCCACACTGATTGGCCTTAAGGGATAAGTTCAGCTTCCGGTGTATTTAAGCAGATACCCCAGTCTTGAGCATGCCAGCAGCAAGATGATGTACTAACAAAGAGAAAATGTAACCAGGGTGATTGTTTAAATGTCAGTTTCCTGTAAATAGCCTTCAATAAATTTTAATATCATCCTAATAAATACAACTCATTAGTATAGTGCATTTGATTCAACAGTTTCTGATCAATATATGTATGAGATTAAGGGGTAGTTAAGAAAATTATTCATCTTTTGTCATAAAATACAAAGTAATCCTTTCTATTTCTAGAAATGTTAACATTAAATTGAAAATCTAAAACCTGAAACACGTTATTCTCTATTCCATGTATTCTATAATGCATTTTAATTTTTTAATATTTTAAATTTCATTATTAAACATTGTACATAATTTTGTAAGATTTGAGTAAAACAAATCAAAAAAGGTTGTTTATGTTGACAAATTTTATTTATTTATTTTTGTTTATTTATTTTTTTAATTTTAAAATCTTTAATTCTTACATGTGTTCCCAAACATGAACCCCCCTCCCACCTCCCTCCCCATAACATCTCTGTGGGTCATCCCCATGCACCAGCCCCAAGCATGCTGTATCCTGCATCAGACATAGACTGGCGATTCAATTCTTACATGGACAAATTTTAAATAGAGAATTTTCTTCATCAGTTAAAGTATTCTATGATCATATATAAAAAACTTGATTTACACACGAGGGATGCATCCATTACATGACATGGTTTTTACTAATATACACTAATAAATATTTAACTTGCAACTTTTTACAAATTTGTATATAGTATATGAAAGTGAAAGTTAAGTTGCTCAGTTGTGTCCGACTCTTTGCAATCCATGGACTGTAGCCTAGCACGCTCCTCCATCCATGGGATTTTCCAGGCAAGAGTTCTGGCTGCTGCTGCTGCTAAGTTGCTTCAGTCGTGTCTGACTCTGTGCGACCCCACAGACGGCAGCCTACCAGGCTCCCCTGTCCCTGGGATTCTGCAGGCAAGAACACTGGAGTGGGTTGCCATTTCCTTCTCCAGTATATGGTATATAAATAACACAAAAATGTGTTATACACTGTATAGTAGTGTAAGTCACCTAATCATGTCCTACTCTTTGCAACCCCATGGACTGTAGCCCACCAAGCTACTCTATCCATGGGGTTCTCCTGGCAAGAAGACTAGAATGGGTTGTCATTCCCTTCTCCAGGGGATCTTCTCGACCCAGGGATCAAACCCACATCTCTTGCATTGCAAGCAGATATTTTACCATCTGAGCCATCAGGGAAGCCCTCTTATACACTATGAAGAAAATGTTAGTCGTTCAGTCCTGTCCAACTCTTTGTGAACCCATGGACTGTAGCCTGCCAGGTTCTTCTGTCCATGAGATTCTCCTTGTAAGAATACTGGAGTGAGTTGCCATGCCCTCCACCAGGTGATCTTCCCAACCCAGGAATCAAACCCAGGTCTCCCACATTGCAGGTAGTATTTTTACACTCTGAGCCTTCAGGGAAGCCCATTCAGTTTAGTCAATTCAGTCACTCAGTCATGTCCAACTCTGTGTGACCCCATGAACTACAGCATGCCAGGCCTCCCTGGCCATCACCAACTCCCGGAGCTTACTCAAACTCATGTCCATTGAGTCAGTGACACCATCCAAACATCTCATCCTCTGTCATCCCCTTCTCCTCCTGCACTCAATCTTTCACAGCATCAGGGTCTTTTCAAATAAGTCAGCTCTTCACATCAGGTGGCCAAAGTACTGGAGTTTCAGCTTCAATATCAGTTCTTCCAATGAACACACAGGACTGATCTCCTTTAGGATGGACTGGTTGGATCTCCTTGCAGTCCAAGGGACTCAAGAGTCTTCTCCAACACCATAGTTCAAAAGCATCAATTCTTTGGTGCTCAGCTTTCTTTATAGTCCAACTCTCACATCCATACATGACCACTGGAAAAAGCATAGCCTTGACTAGATGGACTTTGTTGGCAAAGTAATGTCTCTGCTTTTTAATATACTGTCTAGGTTGGTCATAACTTTCCTTCCTAGGAGTAAGCGTGTTTTAATTTCATGGCTGCGATCACCATCTGCAGTGATTTTGGAGCCCAAAAAAATAAAGTCAGCCACTGTTCATCCCATTATACACTGTACAAATGTCTGAATCTATTAAATACAGATGTGTATGATTTTTTAATTTAGATTATGCTAAACTATGATTTTTCATTCTCATCCTTCATTTTAATAAATAAGAAATAAATCTATGAATTCAACAGTGGGCAGAGTCAAATGCTGATGAAATGTAACCAATTATGTCCAAATAACAATCGACAGATCCATGGGCTGTCATTAAATATTGTATTAATACTGGTGATCAATTAACTATTTGGCCAATGGATTCCCAGATGATACATATAAAACTCCATAATCCTTTTATAGCTTTTAATCAACACGAAAAAGAGTGAGTCATTTGATTTAGAAAATCAGAAACTATTGGTGATATTTGAGAGTGGTGTCTTTAGTGTGGAGCTAGAAATAAAAGGTTGCAAGAAAATGAGTTCAGCAGATAAACACACTAGTCATTTGAGAAGTTTGATAATGAAAGAAAGAAGAAAAGCAATACAATAATTAATTAGGGTGAGAGAAAGTGAAAGTGAAAGTCGCTCACTTTCAAAAAGTTATAAAGTGTCCGACTCTCTGTGACCACCTGGACTATATAGTCCATGGAATGCTCCAGGCCAGAATACCGGAGTGGGTAGCCACTCCCTTCTCCGGGGGATCTTCCCAACCCAGAGATTGAACCCAGGTCTCCTGCATTGCAGGCTGATTTTTCACCAGCTGAGCTATCAGGGAAGCCCTAGGGTGAGAGAGGGTAAGGATAAACAGTTTATCAAGATGGAAGGGTCTAGGTGTGTTTGAAGATAGAAGGTAAGAGCTGATCTGTGGAGATTTTGAATATGAGAAAGAAGAAGGGGATAAAGATGGTAACAAAAGCATATTGTTAATTAATAGAATGTCAGCTCAAGAATATTCCCTTTGCTTTCCTCAGTAATGAAGAGTGACTCTCCTAGGCTGATAGAAAGGGAAAGTAAATAGTCATAGTAACATGGGACTCTTGAAGTAGCAACTTTGATATATTCCTTTCCCCTCCTTTCCACCAGATCTGGAGCACAAAAAAAGAAAGGAAAAAGTACTAAATGCTAACTTGATCTACTTGACTCAATTATTTGATGAACAATGAGGGTAGAAGCTAGTATTGGAACCACCTCACAATTTCAGTGAGAAGACTGTCCAAAGAGATGGAGTGGTGACTGAAAACTTTTAGCCATTGAGCCGAGAGTAATCATGAGGTGATAAACTGTTATGAAGAGTACAGACTAGCTGATTGGTGGAGTTACTATCCTTCCCATTTGTATGTGTGCATGCTAAGTCACTTCACTTGTGTCCAAGGCTTTGCAACCCTATGGACTGTATGAACAAACCTCCTCTGTCCATGGGATTCTCCCAGCAAAAATACTAGAGTGGGTTGTCATTTCCTACTCCAAGGGATCTTCCCAATCCAGGTGTTGAACCTGTGTCTCTTATGTCTCCTTCATTGGCATTTGGTATCTTTACTACTAGCTCCATCTGGAAAACCCTTGTCCTCTCTTTATTCTGTATTTCTTTCTTTGGCACATCTTCCTTCATATTATGAACTCTTCACCTTAGGTTTCAACTCCAGAGCCTTCATAGTTTATACTGTCTTTGCCATCATAATAAGTCAATGACTCTCAAACTTTATTTTCCATGATAATCATATGATAGTCATGTGAGTTTGTGAGTCCCATACTCAGAAGTTCTTATTTAGTGGGTCTGGTATACAGCCCAAGTATATTCTTTTTAACAAGCACAATGTGTAGTTTTGATGTAAATGATCTGAAAATAACATGTTGAGAAATAGTCTTAAGTAGTATACACTAATGAATTTACTATGTGTGTGCATTACTTCTAATACTAACTTTGATTTTATGTTTTATGTGTGTGATTATCCATATTCAAATAATTATTTGTGTAGTATATTGAACTAGCAACAGGATTCAAATGACATAGTTAAAATTAGTGATTCCCCCTGATAAGGATTTTCCCAGACACATTACGAACACATTGGGTCTCCGTCTGCTACATCCAAGACCAGCTGTAGTCATTGGCATGAGAGAGAAAGAGAAACACCTTCCAATTGTCCTTCCATCATTGAGGAAAGGGCAAGAAGCACAATCTAGACTAAAGTGTTAGGGAATGTTTGAAGGACATCCTTCCAGATGTCTTTCATCTTCTCAGTCAGGTAGAGGAGCAAGACCACCTGCAGAAGGTGGGACTCTGGTTTCTCTTCAGATCGTATAAATATAGGACAGAGGGAAACTAAATATACAAAGCTAAAAGGAAAAGAGAAGCATTCTGTGGAACCCAATCCAAAACCAATGTTTATTCCATACTACCATGGAATAAGTTTTCATAGTATGAAGAAATGGTTTCAATCAGGATTTCCTGAATTTTGCCTGATTTTTAAGGTTTAATATAATATTTATTATCTTGTGTGTATGTGTGTGTGATATGTGTGTGCTCAGTCATGTCTGACTCTGTGTGACCCCATAGACTGTAGCTCCTCTAGCCCCCTTTGCCCATGGGATTTTCCAGGCAAGAATATTAGAGTATCTTGCCATTTCCTACTCCAGGGGATTTTCCCAACCCAGGGATTGAAACTGCATGTGTCTCTTGCATGTCTCTTGCATTGGCAGACGGATTCTTTATCACCTCAGAAGGCCTATATTATCTTTTAATTAAATTAAAAAATATGACATATTTAAGTATTAGCATACTTTTGTTTCCAAATAAGAATTACATATCATTATGAATCACAGGGCTAAGTGAGAAGACAAGACAGAGTAGTCAACTCCATTCTACTTGCAAAGGAACTAGAGAGCTAAAGCCTACTCTATTCCTCTTATCTGAAGACATTTTATTTAAATTAGTTTCAAAATGATTGACCTATTTCTGGCAATTTTCAAAATCACAGTAAGATTTTGATCATTAAGATAAATTAAACTTTGATTATTAGTTGATTGCAATGCTCAATAAAAGGTAAACATCAAAAAATGAGTATTTAACACCAACATTATTTTCTAATAAAGATAAAAATTATCAATCAAATAATCACAATTCTCTTTTTGTGAGTTAAAATGCTTTAAAGTTTTAAATTAAATTCTGGAATTTCCATTTCTATAAATTAAGCCATAATATGAACCTTTCTAATATGATGATATGGCATGTGTGAATAGGCACAGACATTTTCGTTCTGTATAAAGTAATGTGGTTTATTCTGCTGTGGGGCTAACAGGCCCAGCCTACTACTCTATAGATACGTATTTTATACTCAGGTAAATGTTTGCCCATGGAGTTCTGGCCATGCAGGGTGATCTAAGTGGTATTGGCTAAAATGATGCAGAAAAGTTGACCTTCATTTGATGCTTGGAATAGTCTCAAGTCTGCCTGAGGCAAAAACACTGCTTCCCAAGTCAATTCAGAAAGTGACATGAAGTTGCTCAGTAGTGTACAACTTTTTGCAATCCCATTGACTATAGCCTACCAGGCTCCTTCATCCATGGCATTTTCCAGGCAAGAGTACTCATCTGGTTTGCCATTTCCTCCTCCAAGGGATCTTCCCAACCCAAGGATCTAACCCAGGTCTCCAACATTGCAGGCAGACACTTTATCCTCTGAGCCATCATGGAAGCCTAATTCAGAGGACTACTGCATTAAAGAAAACACTGTCTCTGTCTTGGTGACAGGATAATGACTAATGACAGGCAGAGGCCTGAAATGTGACCACTCCCTGAAATTGACTTTCAGGCTCCTACTAGCACAGCTTTCTTCTTTGAGAACTTTTCTAGTTCTTGATACTCAGTAGAATTTCATTTTCATCTTCAGTGTCTCCCATGTCCTCATGCAAATTTTGAGAGACAAGGCTCTTGTCCTATCCCATCCATATACAGGCTTCCTCTAGCCTGCCATCTACTGCTGTGGCTTTGTCTCCTTCCTTTCTGATGCTATGGAGACATACCTATGGCAGATTTTACTCACTCTAGTAAAAAAAGCTATTGCTATTGAACTTTCACAGTAGTGTATCTTGAGCTCTTAAGTTATATCTACTAATTTCAACCTTGTATAAAAGTTACTTATGTTCATGTCTACTTTCCTACTGTAGAGGAATATTCCTGCCTCTCCTGACACAGTGTGAGTTGTTCATGGGCACGGGCTAGCTTCATTTCTCTTTATTTCTCAAGTCTAAATTACTATATCTAAATATAGAAAAGTGCTCAATAAATATTTATTGAATGAATACCAAGGAAACAAGATTATCTCCATTTTTCCTTCTATTCTGATAATGGTTTCCTTTCATTAACCTTTTTTTTGGGGGGGGGGTGTCATTTAGTCTCTATCTCATTTTATTTGGCTATAAAATGGTAAAGATATTCTTCCTTGAAAATGTATTATGTTTGTATGGCATGCTGTGTTAAAATCTTATATAAGTGCAATCAATAATATCTAAGAATTAATGGACTAAAGATTCAAAATAAGGATCACAAATTACACATTTAGTCTTATTTCTAGTTTGTTAATAGTGATTGATACTTAATTCCTATAATCAGCTTCTCTGTTTGTGAAATGGAGATAATCATAACTCCCTCCATTCTCTGGTGGCTCAGGAGGTAAAAAATCTGCCTGCAATGAAGGAGACCTGGGTTTAATCCCTGGCTCAAGAAGACACCCGGGAGGAGGGAATGGCTGCCCACTCCAATATTTTTGCCTCGAGTATTCCCATGGACAGAGGAGCCTGACAGGCTCCTGCATCTATGAAGTCACAAAGAGTCAGATACAACTGAGTGACTAACACGTTCACTTTTCACTTTTATATTGTACACAATTCAATATATATAGAAATATATAGTGGTAAACATTTCTGCATTAAGACAAAAATAGTACTATATATAACTAACATAATTTCCATAATGATCTTACAAAGAAATTTGCATAATTTTAATCATAATCAACTTTAATTTGTTATTTTATTTTATCAATGTTATTTTTTTTTACAAAATTTCATTGATAACTAAAGAAAGTGTAAACTTAGGCCTACCTTATCTAAACTTTTACAAGTTTAGATGAATTACTTAAAGCTATAGAAGTATTTTCAGATTGCTTTGTTATTACTGCCAAAACAAATTTTTACATTTTAATATAATTTGACTCATTTCATAAGTTATTATAGATAGATAATATTACAACATTTCAAACAATTCTTATTTACTTTGAATAGTAGATTAAAATCCCTGAAGGCTTTTATTCTTTTTTTTTTTTTTTTCTTGTCTGATTGAAGTATAGTTGATTTACAATATTGTCTTAGTTTGGGGTATTTAACAAAATGATTCAGTTATATAATTTTCAGATTATTTTCCACTATTGATTATTATAAATGTTGAATATAAATAAGTCTCTATATAGTAAATCCTATTTTATGTATCCTAATTTTTATTTGTTATTCCCATACTCTTAATTTATTCCTCTTTTCTTCACTTTCCATTTTGGTAACTGTAAGTTTATTTTCTGTTTCTATTTTGTATATAGATATATTTATATTACTTTTTAGAATCCAACATATAAGGGATAACATATAATCTTTGTCTGTCTTACATATGCTATTTAGTATGATATTCTCTAGGTCCATCCATGCTGCTGCAAATAGCAATATTTCATTCTTTGTTAGACTGAGAGATATTTCATTATATATCACATCCTTTTAAACTAATCATCTGTTGATGGGCACTTGGGTTGTTTTCATATCTTTACTATTGTAAATAATGTTGCTATGAGAATTGGGGTACATTTATTTTGTTGAATTACACAAGTCAGATGGTTATCATTAAAAAGTCTACAAATAATAAATATTGGAGAGGGTTTTCTTTAAAAACTAAAACAGAGCTATCATATGATCCAACAAACCCCACTCTTGGGGATATATCTGTAAGAGATGAAAACTCTATTCATTTTTAAGTCAATAAATTCTTCTTTTCATAAATTAAAATTTTCTCCCATTTTAAACTGCTGCACACAAGCTTTCCACAATGTAAAAACTACTAATAGGTAGTACATAAGTACATTATTCTGTTTCAAATTCCAATACTGTCCCTCAAAATTCACAACATAACTCATAGGGGAGCTTAATAAACATAATGTGATAGGTGAATGTGAAAGATTTGTTTTGATAGAAATTTCCATACATACCTGCCACATGTACCCACAGCATTTAGAATGCCTTATTAATACAGCATAATGGATGTTGATGTGTTATAGAGTACTGGTGGTGATGTGCTGTGTTCACATATATGCAGAAGGTTTGAAATATGTAGTTTCTTATATTATAACATACCCCAGAATTGCTTCGTGGAAGCTCTCAATTTCAGTCTATTGTGTGTAAGTTTAACTTTTGACATCAAAAAGGAGAAACATCTCACAGATTCAAAATGTGCTGAAAGTGTGCATCAGTTAGAAAGATATAATCTCATAAAGAAATTGGAATCTAAATTCTCCTCATTTTATTATGCCTGTGGTTTCATAAATTGCTCATTATCATATACTATTAACCAAGAGGTTTCACCTTTTTTTACCTTTTAGACCTTTTCATAATCAACCATCTTAAAACCTCAAAAAATATACTGTTACCCCACCCCCACCCCGACAAAGCTCTAAAAGCAAGCAAGGGGTCAGCCTCTGTAGAAATGACTCTATTAAGAAGCCCTTTAAAAAATAGGGTCTTCCAGTCTAGGTTCGATGCAGGATACAGGATGCTTGGGGCTGGTGCACTGGGATGACCCAGAGGGATGGTATGGGGATGGAGGTGGGAGGGGGGTTCAGGATTGGGAACACATGTACACCCGTGGCAGATTCATGTTAATGTATGGCAAAACCAATACAATATTGTAATTAGCCTCCAATTAAAATAAATAAATTTAGATTTAAAAAAAAAAGAAGCCCTAAAAATTTTGAATTTTGTTTTGGGCTTCTCAAGCTTCCAGTCTGTTCCATGGCAAAATTCAAATGACTAACATTCCTCCTTGAGATTTTAATAGTTTCTCTTTAATTCTTATTTCTTAATGATACAATTTCTCCTTGATAAAATCAAAAAAGTCAACATTCCGATGCTTGAACTGAAAAAGGAATATAGGATGCGCATTTAAAGTCTTAAAATTTTCACTCTTGTTTCTGTATACAACATCTTAACCCCTAAAAAGTGAAGAAATAAGCACGATTCTGTCTGCAGCCTTGTGGGAGGGAATTTGCTCTCTCTGCAGATGACTGTGACACAGTCACAGCAGAATTGCAAGTCTAGAGTCCAAAGCTCGTGTCTGTTATGGACCCGCCTTCCAGAGAAAACAAAGAGAGAAAACCAAGTCAGTGTAGAGGGTTTCTGTGAAGCCTTTTTTTTTTTTTTTTTTTTTTTAATTTGGATAAATGCTCCTTATTCTAAAGCTATATCTTTCCTACTATTTTAGAATTAAAATGTATTTGTCTATAAAACTATGCAGATATAGATGGTAATAACCAGATTTTTTACATTTTTTTATCATCCTGATTTTAAAATAAAAACAAAGTGAATACTTCCATTTTTGTTGTTGCTGTCATTCCAGAGACTGTAGCGTCTTGAGTCCAAGGCCATATGGAGATTTCGCTCCAGTTCTGGATTTGCACCCCTCAGATCTACACATGCTATTTTATGCTACCCAAGACAAAGTAGAAATAGGAAGAGATCTATGTCACAGCTAGTGGGGCACAAGTCATAGTCCTTCACTCATTTAATTAATATTTACGGAGTTCCTTCCACATACTAGCCACTGGAGATACAGGTTTGACTTTGTAAATTTTTTTAACTTTAATTTTTAAAAGTGCTCTGGGAAGGCCTCATGGCCTATTTCAGTGAAACTTGAAAGAAATGAGAAAGCTGTGTGTCTTTCTGAGGAAAAGCATGGAAGCTGGAGGGAACAGCATGTACAAAGCCTTGAAGAGAGAGAGTATACATTTTATAATTAAGGAATATCAATGAGGTCAGTTTACTAAAGCAAGGTAAGCAAACAGCTGAGGAAAGGAAAAGAAATTCAACAAGTACAAGGGTGGCCTAAAAGTGCCAATGTAAAGCTTAATTTTAAAAAAAGTACTTAATTTAAATAAGTATTAATGTGTGTATGTCTGTATTGCCCTAGTGTTAGTCACTCAGTCGTGTTCAACTCTTTGGGACCCCATGGACTGTAGCCAACCAGGCTCCTCTGTCCATGGAATTCTCCAGGAAAGAATACTGAGATGGATTACCATTCTCTTCTCCAGGGGATCTTTCTGACCCAGGGTTTGAAACCAGGTCTCCTGCTTTGCAGGCAGATTCTACCGTCTGAGCCACCAGTATTGCGCTAAATGATATGGAAAGCTATCGGACGGTTTTGAGCAAAGATGTAGGATGAGAGCAGTTTTCCCATGTAGCACTAGTGCAAAAGAAAAAAAACCCACCTGCTAATGAAGGTGATAAGACACACTCCAGTATTCTTGCCTGGAGAAGCCTCATGAACAGAGGAGCCTAGGGCTCTACAGTCCATGGGGTAGCAAAGAGTTGGACATGCTTGTCGACTTAGCTTGAATGCACTCATATAGGATCAGAACAGGATCAATCTGACTACTGTGAGGAGAACAGACTGAAAGAACTCTGGAGCCAAAACAGGATAACTTAGGTAAGAGATTATGGTGATTTAGACTAGAACAATAGTAGTAAAGATGTTGAGAAATGTCCACATTTATTTTGAAGGCAGAACCAAAAAAATTTAGAGAATATAAGATCTAACAATAGTAGATCATACTTCCTTGAAATGTATGGGTAAGTGAATTTCTAGAGCATTCTACCAACAAATATGTTAACTGTAATTTTGCTTAAGTAGACTATGAAACAATCACATGATAATTTTCAACCCATACTCTCTTGATCTCTTCTGAGGCAGCCACTCCTTTTAAACAAGAAATGAAGGGGTGAAAGCACTGAGATACAAAGAAAAGTGGAATTTCAGGTCCACAGAGATTGGAACTAACCAATCATTGAATGATTCTTGAATTGTTGATGCAAATCTGTTCCTAGAAAATTATGAAGCTTAGGAGAAAGAAAATCAAACTAGGGACAAATCTTAAGAATATTCTTAAGTCTTTATTTCAATAAGAACTCAAAAGTCGCATACTTCTTTTTCCTCTTTTGTTTTATTCTGCCCAAAGCTAATGGAAGTCCAAATCCTTTTGAGAACTGCTGACATTCTTAGCTTTGCCCCATCCAGATTTCCCCAAGGACAAGGACAATATTCTCAGAGACACAAGAGCTTGTTTTTTTAGATCATTCTCTACCACCAACCAGCTCCCCATAAATAGCCCTTTGCCTTGGGCAAGTCATGTAAGCACTCTGGCTTAGCTTTTGTGTTCACATCAAAAGTTTGATTAAACTGCACTGTAATTCCTCCTAGCTATAAAATGCTTTGATTAAACAGATTAAAACTGAAAGTGAAATCTTCTTGCCTGATAAGTTCTCTTGATCTTCAAATTTACTAGCCTATGTTGTTTTGTTTAAAATAAATACCATTATGTTTATTTGTTAACACTTCTAAATTGGTTTGAAAAGTATTGATAAAAATATTATATATAATAAGCAAAAACTTAAGTAAACAAAGTAATAGGCTTATGTTTGAATTCTCTCATATGTCTAAAAGTTAATTTTGCTTTGCAGGAATAGAATCCATTCTGTTAACCCAAATGTATTACCCTTTTAATTTTTCCAAACTGAGAAAGCTTGAATTGCTTTACTTTGGAATTCTTGTCTGGGAAATTCCATGGACAGTAAAGCCTGGCAGGTTACAGTTCATGGGGTTACAAAGAGTAGGGCATGGCTAAGCTACTCCAGTATTCTTGCCTGGAGAATCCCATGGACAGAAGAGCCTGGTAGGCTACAGCCCACAGGGTCGGAAACAGTCGGACACGACTAAGCGACTTCACTTTTCACTTTCAAGCAACTGAGCACACATATGTGCATATATATCGTCCCTTTAAAAAAAAAAAAAAAAAGAGTGTTGATAGGTTCACATGTAAGTCCTCAGAGACATGGATTAGTTACACTTTGGCCAAATAAAAACAAGAGAACTTAAAGGAGATTCAGAGATTATCTAGACAACTAAGACCTCTTCACAGATAATACCTCTAGACTTTCTTTTTTTTTAATTTATTTAATTTTAACTGAATGCTAATTATTTATACATATTGTGGTGGATTTTGCCATACATTGACATGAATCAGCCACTGGTATACATGTGTCTCCACATCCTGAATCCCCCTCCCACATCCCTCTCCACCCCATTCCTCAGGGTTGTCCCAGACTTTGAGTGCCCTGCTTCATGAATCAAACTTGCATATATGGTATATTATATTATATATATGGTAATATATATGTTTCAATTCTGTTCTCTCAAATCATCCCACACCCACCTTCTCCCATATAGTCCAAAAGTCTGTTCTTTACATCTGTGTCTCTTTTGCTGTCTTGCATAGAAGATCATCATTATCGTCTTTCTAAATTCCATATATATGTGTTAATATACTGTATTGGTATTTCTCTGACTTACTTCACTCTGTATAATAGGTTCCAGTTACATCCATCTCATTAGAACTGAATCAAATGCATTCTTTATTATAGCTGACTGATATTCCATTGTGTATATGGACCAAAATGTCCTTATCCATTCATCTGCTGATGGACATCCAGGTTGCTTCCATGTCCTAGCTCTTGTAAACAGTGCTGCAATGAACATTGGGGTGCATGTATCTCTTTCAATTCTGGTTTCCTCAGTGTGTGTGCCCAGCAGTGTGATTGCTGTGTTGTATGACAATTCTCTTTCCAGTTTTTTTTTTAAGGAATCTCCACACTGTTCTCCATAGTGGCTGTACTAGTTTGCATTCCCACTAACAGTGTAAGAAGATTCCTTTTTCTCCACACCCTCTCCAGCATTTATTATTTTAGATGTTTGATGGCACCCATTCTGACAGGCATGAAATGGTACCTCATTGTGGTTTTGATTACATTTCTCTTATAATGTTGAACAACTTTTCATGTGTTTATTAGCCATCTGTATGTCTTTGGAGAAATGTCTGTTTATTTATTTGGCCCAATTTTAGATTGGGTCATTTATTTTTCTGGTATTGAGCTGCATGAGCTGCTTGTATATTTTGGAGATTAATTCTTTGTCAGTTGTTTTGTTTGCTATTGTTTTCTCCCATTCTGAAGGCTGTCTTTTCACCTTGCTTATAGTTTCTTTCCATGTGCAAAAGCTTTTAAGTTTAATTGGGTCCCGTTTGTTTATTTTGTTTTCATTTCCATTACTCTAGGAGGTGGGTCATAGAGGATCTTGATTTGATTTATGTTAGAGAGTTTTCTGCCTATGTTTTCCTCCAAAAATTTTATAGTTTCTGGTCCTGCATTTAGATATTTAATCCATTTTGAGTTTGTGTACGGTGTTAGGAATTGTTCTAGTTTCATTCTCTTACAGATGGTTGACCAGTTATCCAAGCACCACTTGTTAAAGAATTTGCCTTTTCTCCGTTGTGTATTTTTGTCTCCTCTGTCAAAGATAAGGTGTCCATTCAGTTCAGTTCAGTTCAGTCGCTCAGTCGTGTCCGACTCTTTGTGACCCCATGAATTGCAGCACGCCAGGCCTCCCTGTCCATCACCAACTCCCGGAGTTCACTCAGACTCACGTCCATCAAGTCCATGATGCCATCCAGCCATCTCATCCTCTGTCGTCCCCTTCTCCTCCTGCCTCCAATCCCTCCCAGCATCAGAGTCTTTTCCAATGAGTCAACTCTTCACATGAGGTGGCCAAAGTACTGGAGTTTCAGCTTTAGCCTCATTCCTTCCAAAGGAATCCCAGGGTTGATCTCCTTCAGAATGGACTAGTTGGATCTCCTTGCAGTCCAAGGTGTCCATAGGTACATAGATTTCTCTCTGGGCTTTCTATATTGTTCCATTTATCTGTATTTCTGTATTTTTTCCAGTATCATACTCTCTTGATAACTGTAGCTTTGTAGAATAGTCTGAAGTCAGGAAGCTTGATTCTTCCAGTTCCATTCCTCTTTCTCAAGTTTGCTTTGGCTATTCAAGGTTTTTTGTATTTCCATGCAAATTGTGAAATTATTTGTTCTTGTTCTCTGTAAAATACCATTAGTAGCTTGATACGGATTGCATTGAATCTATAGATTGCTTTGAGTAGCATACTTATTTCCACTATATTTATTCTTCCAATCTAAGAACATGGTATATTTCTCCATCCATTTTTGTCATATTTGATTTCTTTTCTCAGTGTTTTATAGTACTCTCTATATACGTTTTTTATTTCTTTAGGTAAATTCAATCCTAATCAATTCTTTTTGTTGCAATGGTAAATAGGATTGTTTCTTTAATTTCTCTTTCTGTTTTATTTAAGGGATTTCTCTGTATTAATTTTATACCCTGCAACTTTATTCATTGATTAGTTCTAGTAATATTCTGGTGGTGTCCTTAGGGTTTTCTCTGCAGAAGGTCATGTCATCTACAAACAGTGAGAATTTTGCTTTTTCTTTTCTAATGTGGAATCCTTTTATTTTATTTTTTTTTTTCTTTTCTGATTGCTGTGGCTAGGACTTTCAAAACTATGTTGAATATAATAATGTTGACATATGCTCCTTCTATGCCTGCTTTCTGGAGAGTTTTTATCATAAATGGGTGTTGGGTGTTGAATTTTGTCAAAGGCTTTTTCTGCATCTATTGAGATATTCATATGGTTTTTATGGTTTTTTTTGGGGGGGGGGTTGCAATACACAATTTATTTTATTTTATTTTTTAATATAAATTTATTTATCTTAACTGGAGGCTAATTACTTTACAATATTGTATTGGTTTTGCCATACATGGACATGAATCTGCCACGGGTGTACATGTGTTACCCATTCTGAACCCCCCTCCCTCCTCCCTCTCCATATCATCCCTCTGGGTCATCCCAGTGCACTAGCCCCAAGCATCCTGTATCATGCATCAAACCTGGACTGGTGATTCTTTTCACATATGATAATTTACATGTTTCAATGCCATTCTCCCAAATCATCCCACTCTTGCCCTCTCCCACAGACTCCAAAAGACTGTCCTATACATCTGTGTCTCTTTTGCTGTCTTGCATACAGGGTTATCGTTACCATCTTTCTAAATTCCATATATATGTGTTATTATACGGTATTGGTGTTTTTCTTTCTGGCTTACTTCACTCTGTATAATAGGCTCCAATATCAT
The DNA here is from genome assembly GCF_023091745.1 of Budorcas taxicolor. Classification (NCBI taxonomy): domain Eukaryota; kingdom Metazoa; phylum Chordata; class Mammalia; order Artiodactyla; family Bovidae; genus Budorcas; species Budorcas taxicolor. Next base: position 1,673,246 of record NC_068924.1, on the reverse strand, counting down.
CCACCTGAATAGAACTGATTCAACTGTATTCTTCTTAATGGCTGAGTAATATTCCATTGTGTATATGTATCACAGCTTTCTTATCCATTCTTCTGATGATGGACATCTAGGCTGCTTTCATGTGCTGACTATTATAAACAGTGTTGTGATGAACATTGAGGTACACGTGTCTCTTTCAATTCTGGTTTCCACGGTGTGTATGCCCAGCAGTGGGATTGCTGGGTTGTATGGCAGTTCTATTTCCAGTTTTTTAAAGAATCTTCACACTGTTCTCCATAGTGGCTGTACTAGTTTCCATTACCACCAACAGTGTAAGAGGGTTCCTTTTTTTCCACACCCTCTGCAGCATTTATTGTGTGAAGACTTTTTTCTAGCAACCATTCTGACTGGCATGAGATGGTATCTCATTGTGGTTTTGATTTGCATTTCTCTGATAATGAGTGATGTTGAGCATCTTTTCCTTCATTTGTGTTTGTTAGCCATCTATATGTCTTCTTTGGAGAAATGTCTGTTTAGTTCTTTGACCCAGTTTTTGATTGGGTCATTTATTTTTCTGGTATTGAGCTGCAGGAGCTGCTTCTATACTTTTGAGATTAATTCTTTGTCCATTGCTTCATTTGCTATTATTTTCTTTCATTCTGAAAGCTGTCTTTCCACCTTGCTTATAGTTTCCTTCGTTGTACAAAAGCTTCTAAGTTTGAGTGGGTCCCATTTGTTTATTTTTGCTTTTTTTTCCACTACTCTGACAGGTGGGTCATGGAGGATCCTGCTGTGATTTATGTCAGAGAGTGTTTTGCCTATGTTCTCCTCTAGGAGTTTTATGGTTTCTGGTCTTATGTTTAGATCTTTAATCCATTTTGAGTTTATTTTTGTGTATCGTGTTAGAAAGTGTTCTAGTTTCATTCTTTTACAAGTGGTTGACCAGTTTTCCCAGCACCATTTATTAAAGAGATTGTCTTTTCTACATTGTATATTCTTGCCTCCTTTGTCAAAGATAAGGTGTCCGTAGGAGCATGGATTTATCTCTGGGATTTATATTTTGTTCGTTCCATTGACATATATTTCTGTCTTTGTGCCAGTACCATACTGTCTTGATGATTGTGGCTTTGTAGTAGAGCCTGAAGTCAGGCAGGTTGATTCCTCCAGTTCCATTCTTCTTTCTCAAGATTGCTTTGGCTATTCGAGTTTTTTTGTATTTCCATGCAAATTGAGAAATTATTTGTTCTAGCTCTGTGAAAAATGCTGCTGGTAGCTTGATAGGAATTGCATTGAATCTATAGATAGATTGGGGTAGTATACTCATTTTCACTATATTGATTCTTTCTCCATCTATTAGGGTCCTCTTCAATTTCTTTTACCAGTGTTTTATAGTTTTCTATATATAGGTCTTTTGTTTCTTTAGGTAGATATATTCCTAAGTATTTTATTCTTTTCATTGTAATGGTGAATGGAATTGCTTCCTTAATTTCTCTTTATATTTTCTAATTATTATTGTATAGGAATGCAAGGGATTTTTGTGTGTTGGTTTTTATCCTGCAAATTTACTATATTCATTGATTAGCTGTAGTAACTTTCTGGTGGAGTCTTTAGGGTTTTCTATGTAGAGGATCATGTCATCTGCTAACAGTGAGAGTTTTACTTCTTATTTTCCAATTGGATTCCTTTTATTTTTTTTTCTGCCCTGATTGCTCTGGCCAAAACTTCCAAAACTATGTTGAATAGTAGTGGTGAGAATGGGCACCCTTGTCTTGTTGGTTTTTTTATGTTTTAACTTGTTAATATGGTGTATCACATCGCTTGATTTGTGAATATTGAAGAATCCCTGCATCCCTGGGATAAAGCCTACTTGGTCATGATATATGATGTTTTTAATATTTTGTTGGATCCTGTTTGCTAGAATTGGTCATGATGTATGATCTTTTGAATATGTTGTTGGATCCTGTTTGCTAGAATTTTGTTGAGGATATATGCATCTATGTTCATGAGTGATGTTGGCTTGTAGTTTTCTTTTTTTGTGGCATCTTTGTCTGGTTTTTGCATTAGGGTGATGATGGTGTCATAGAATGATTTTGTGAGTTTACCTTCCTCTGCAATTTTCTGGAAGAGTTTGAGTAGGATAGGTGTTAGCTTTTTTCAAAATTTTTGGTAGAATTCACCTGTGAGGCCATCTGGTCCTGGGCTTTTGTTTGTTGGAAGATTTTTTATTACAGTTTCAATTTCCATGCTTGTGGTGGGTCTGTTAAAATTTTCTATTTCTTTCTGGTTCAGTTTTGAAAGGTCATGCTTTTCTAAGAATTTGTGCATTTCTTCCAACTTGTCCATTTTATTGGCATATAATTGCTCATAATAGTCTCTTATGATCTTTTGTATTTCTGTACTGTCTCTTGTGATTTCTCCATTTTCATTTCTAATTTTATTAATTTTATTCTTCTCCCACACCTTTTTTTTTCTTGATGAGGCTGGCTAACTGTTTATCTATTTTATTTATCTTCTCAAATAACCAGCGTTTAGTTTTCTTGATTTTTACCAGTCTCCTTCATATCTTTTTCATTTGTTTCTGCTCTGATTTTTATGAATTCTTTATTCTACTAATTTTGAAATTCTTCTTTTCTTTATCTAGTTGCTTTAGGTGTAAAGCTAGGGTGTTTATTTGGTGTTTCTATTGTTTCTTGAGGTAAGCTTTTATTGCTATGAATCTCCCTCCTATCCCTGATTTTACTGAGTCCCATAGGTTTTAGGTTGTCCTGTTTTCATTTTCCTTTGTTTCTCTGCATATTTTGATTTTCTTTTTTATTTCTTCTGTGACTTGTTAGTTATTCAGAAGCATGTTGTTTAGCTTCTGTATGTTTTCATTTTTAATAGGCTTTTTTTTTCTGTAGTTGACATCTAATCTTACTGCATTGTGATTAGAAAAGATGCTTCAAATGATTTCAATTATTATTTTTTTTTTAATTTACCAAGGCCAAATTTATGGCCCAGAATGTGATCTGTCCTGGAGAATGTTCCACGTGCACTTGAGAAAAAGATGAAATCCATTGTTTTGAAGTGAAATGCCCTATAGATATCAGTTAGCTTTAACTGGTCCATTGCATCATTTAAAGTTTGTGTTTCCTCCCTAATTTTATCTTTGCTTGATCTATCCATAGGTGAGAGTCAGGTATTAAAGTCCCCTACTATTATTTTATTACTGTTAATTTCCCCTTTCATATTTGCTAGCATTTGCCTTATGTATTGAGGGACTCCTATGTTGAGTGCATATATAATTGTTATATCTTCTGTTTGGGTTGATCCTTATGTAGTGTCCTTCTTTGTCTCTTACTGCGGTCTTTATTTCAAAGTCTATTTTCTCTAATATAAGTATTGCTACTCTTGCTTTCTTTTGGTCTCCATTTGAATGTAACATCTTTTTCCAGCCCTTAACTTTGAGTCTGTACGTGTCCCTAGGTTTGAGGTGGGTCTCTGGTAAACAACTTATATGGGGGTCTTGTTTGTATCCATTTGGCCAGTCTTTGTCTTTTGTTGAAGCATTTAACCCATTTACATTTAATGTAATTATTGATAAATATGACCCTGTTACCATTTACTTTGTTGCTTTGGGTTCATTTTTATAAACCTTTTCTGTTTTTCTTGTCTAGAGAAGATCCTTTAGCATTTGTTGAAGTGCTGATTTGGTGGTGCTGGAGTCTCTCAGCTTTTGCTTGTCTGTAAAGCTTTTGACTTCTGCTTCATGTCTGAATGAGATAGTTGCTGAGTAGAGTAATCTTGGTTGTAGGTTTTTCTCTTTCATCACTTTAAACATGTCCTGCCATTCCCTTCTGGCCTGAAGAGTTTTTATTTAAAGATCAGCTCTTATCCTTATGAGGATCCCCTTGTGTGTTATTTGTTGCTTTTCCCTTGCTGCCTTTAATATTTGCTCTTTATGCTTGATCTTCATTAATTTCATTAATACGTGTCTTGGGGTGTTTTGGCCTTGGGTTTATCCTGTTTGGAACTCTCTGGGTTTCTTGGACTTGGGTGGCTATTTCCTTCCCCATTTTAGGAAAGTTTTTGACTATTATGTACTCAACTATTTTTTCATGCCCTTTCTTTTTGTATTCTTCTTCTGGGACTATGATTTGAATGTTGGGGCATTTGACATTACTTCAGAGGTCTCTGCAGTTGTCCTCATTTCTCTTAATTTTTTTTTTCTTTTCTCCTCTCTGCTTCATTTATTTGACCATTCTATCTACCACTTCACTTATCCTCTCTTTTGCCTCAGTTATTCTACTGTTGATCCCCCCCCAGAGTGCTTTTAATGTCAGTTATTGCTTTGCTCATTATTTATTGACTCCTATATTTCTTTTGGTCCTTGTTAAACAAATCTTGCATCTTCTCAATCCTTGTCTCTAGTCTATTTATCTGTAATTCCATTTGGTTTTTAAGATTTTGGATCATTTTTACTATCATTAATCTGAATTACTTTCCAGGTAGACTCCCTATCTCCTCCTCTTCTGTTCAATTTGGTGAGGTTTCATCATGTTCTTTCACCTGCTGAATATTTCTCTGCTGTTTCATTTGTTTAGACTGCTGTGTTTGGGGTGCCCTTTCTGAAGGTTTGAATTTCATTGTTCCTCTTAATTGTGGAGTCTCCTCCACGTGGGTGGGGTTACACCAGTGACTTCTCAAGGTTTCCTAGTTGAGGGAGCTTGTGTCTGTGTTCTGGTGGATGGAGCTGGATCTCCTCTCTGGAGTGCAATGAAGTGTCCAGTAGTGAGTTTTGGGACGTCTATTTATTTGGCATGTCTTTAGGCAGCCCATATTTTAATGTTCAAGGTCGTGCTTCTGTTTTGCCAAATAACTAGTGTGCTGTGTCTTTCTCTGGAACTTTCTGGCTCTTGGGTAGATCTTGGTTTCAGGGTAGGTATGGAGACTTTTGGATGAGCTCTTGTCTATTAATATTCCCTGGACTCAAGAGTTCTCTGATGTTCTAAAGTTTTGCAGTTAATCCTCCTACCTCTGGCTTTTGGTCCTTCTCGTACAGTAGCCTCAGGACTTCTCCATCCATACAGCACAGAAGGTAAAACCTCTAAGTTAGTGGTGAAAGAGTTCTCCACAGCCAGGAACACCCAGAGAGATTCATAGAGTTATATAGATAACAGAAGAGGGAGAAGGGAGATAGTGGTGACCAGGAGGAGAAAAGGGGGAGTCAAAAGGGGAGAGAGCAATTTAGCCACTAATCAAATCCCTAAGTGCTCTCCACAGCCCAGAACACCCAGAGAGATTCACAGATTTGGGTAGAGAAGAGGGAGGACGGAGATAGAGGTGACCTGGAGGAGAAAAGGGAGAGTCAAAAGGGGAGAGACCAATCAAGCCAGTGATCAAAACCCTAGGTGAAAATCGATACTGAAGACTAGATTCTTAAAGGTACAAAATTGATAACAAATATCAAAAATCAAAGACTAAAAAGCTAGAATAGAGGTTAAACTCTCAAAAATACAATATAAAAAATACAAAACAAAATCAAGCACAGAAGTTTAAAAATATATATATGGAATTGGTTTTTTAAATAGGGTGTTTTTTTTTTTTAAGGTAATCGTAGGCTATAAAAATGTAAGTTAAAGGAGTAACAAGGAACTAATTGTTAAAAAAATTAAAAGTGATCATATTAAAAATATGTCTAGAAATTTCTCTGGAGCTGTTGTGGGCAGTGTGGTGTGAGTTCATTGTTGGATAGTCTGTTGTTCCAGCTGGTGTTTTTTCTCAAGGTCTACAGATGCCCGTCAAATGCACAGTTTCAGAATTAACTGCAGAGTTTTAATCTGATAGCACCTGTCACTTCCAGAGTGGTTTCCCCTTCTTTGTTTATCTTGGCTTCCTCTGCTTGCAAGTCTCTTCAGTGTCTAATTTCCACCCTGGCACAAGGCGAAGGTGGCCACTTATGTAGGCTTACTTGTTCAGTTGTGCTGTAGGGAGGGAGGGACACTGCAAAAAAAAAAAAAAAAAAAATATATATATATATATATATATATATATATATATATATATACTACTGGCATGTGTGGGGAGTGCTCACAGTGGATGGACCAAAGTGGGTTTGCCACAGCCCAAGGCAGCATGTATTTCCCACGTCCATACTGCTCAGGCTCCAGGGTGCTCTGCAAGGGCACTGTCCCAGGTAGGCCCTGTGTTTAGTGCAGCTCCCAGGTCTAAGCCACTCAGGTGCTCCTCAGGGACACAGACCCAGATGTTCTGTTTGTTCTTTGCCCTTCCCAGGTCCAAGCAGCTTGGCAACTGGGTCCAAAACCCATGAAACTGGGTCCTAGGAGAGTGCACTGTCCCAGGTGGGCCATGTGTCTTATTTACCTTTTCAGTCCTGGCCACTTGGTTTCCTGGGTGTGCTGCGAGTGCACAGTCCCAGGAGTATTGTGTGTCTCCTCTGGGGAACTCATTTCAGGTTGTGACACTCCTGGCAGATGTCAACTGTCCAGGATCCCAGGAAGACATGGTTAGCAACTGGGAGCCTGCTCACAGTTTGGAGGAAGATGCAGTCTCTGTGACCAAGATTGCAGCAAACCTTTTCCTTCCAGCTCTGGCTGTCGCATGCCTGCCTCTCTGCCTCCAGGGAGGGAGGGCGTTATATGGCAGCTGGCTTGCTCTCCTTTGGTATTCATTCAGCCCTTTCTTTTGTGAGCACACCAGGGATTACTGTGCGATCTAGGAACATTTTGTGGGAAAGGTCTTTATGTGTGTCTCTCTGGTGATCCCACAGTTTGTGTTGCTATCTCACATTCGCTCCCTTGGGTTGTCCTCAGGGCATTCAGGCCCGGTCCTTACCCTAAGGACCAATGATGCAGCCCACACTTCCCTGCCCAGCCCCCCACTCGCTGGTGGTGAATGAGAACATCTGTGTCACTTCTCCATCTCCACGTGAAGTTGCGGTTAAGCATGTATTCTGTATTGACTTTTTTTCTCCAAGATATGTTGCCCTCTAACATTTCAAAACTCCCCACAGACACACCTGTGAGAGGATTCCCTACTGTGTGGAAACTTCTCCTGCTTCACTACTCCCTCCTCAGGGTAGGTCTCCATCCCAAAATATTTTATCTTTTTTTTATCTTTTATATTTTCTCCTACCTCTTTTTGAAGAGATTGGGTTTCCTTTCTGGGTGCCAGGTGTCCTCCACCAGTTCTCAGAAATTGTTTTGTGGAAGTTGTTCAACATTCAAAGGATTTTTTGATGAATCTGTGGAAGAGAAAGTGGTCTCCCTGTCCTATTCTTCCACCTGCCTCCTCTACCTCTGGACTTTCACATGACCTCGCCCATTGGTCTTTTTTTTTTTTTTTTTCCCCTGCCAATGCTTTTTATCAGTTCTCAATTACAGCATGGGAGAAATTTGAAAATTATGAGCTGCCTAGGCGCAATGCCTTCTTTATCTCTGTGTCCCCAGAACCTAGATTGATAGCTAACTCTTCATTTAGGTTTGCCTGCAAGGTTCCGGTTCATACCTCACACTCCAGTGTAATATATACAGTGCCCACTTTTACTTTTTAAATATCTCAGTTTGCATGATAAATTTAACAGTCATGCTACTTATTAATATAATGAGCAAAGTTAAATATTTTGGGGCTAAGAAGTGATCAATCCAGTCTGAATACATTTGAGATGCAGATCACCTTCAGCCTTGCTTGAAAAAAATTCAGATTATTCAGTGAATGAATAGTTTATTGCTGGGGATCAAGAAGGCAAACTAAGAAGATTATGAGATTAATCACTTCCTAAGGACAAATGAAGACTACAGCTACATATTAAACAACTATCTCTGAAAGCTACACGAAGACTAGCAGAAAAGCTCTTCTACAATTAAGGACATCAGGAACAAAACTTCACCAGGATGGATAGAAGAGAGTGATCTAGTAATGATCTATATTCCATAGCAGGAAACTCTAAAGAGGTAGGGAGTATCACAAACTCAGAGGTCCTCCCCAAGAAGCAAAGGATTCAGGCTCCACACTTGACACCCTACTACCAGGATCAACACTGGAAAGATGAGCCTCGTTAGTGGTTTCAAAAACCAGTTTACCTGGATAAGGTAATGACAAACCACATCACTATTTTTGCCTTAAGAAACCCATGAACAGTATTAACTAGTCATGTTGTGTTTATCTGTAAAATGAGTGATAGGAATAAATTCCTGATGACAACATGTAAACACTTAATGGAACCTGCATATACAATATTTCTTTGTTAATAATTCTAAAAATTAGCGAACTTGGGTATTTTGAATTTGGAAAACAAAGTCCACTTTAAAATTATTGACTTTTCTAATGTCATTACATGTAAATTGTTTTAATAGTACGTATAGTTAGTTTTCGGAGAAGGCAATGGTACCCTACTCCAGTACTCTTGCCTGGGAAATCCCATGGGTGGAGGAGCCTGGTAGGCTGCAGTCCATGGGGTCGTGAAGAGTTAGACATGACTGAGCAACTTCCCCTTTTTTTTCCCTTTCATGCACTGGAGAAGGAAATGGCAACCCACTCCAGCGTTCTTGCCTGGAGAATCCCAGGGATGGTTTAGCCTGGTGGGTTGCCATCCATGGGGTCACAGAGTCGGACACGACTGAAGTGACTTAGCAGCATAGTTAGTTTTGAAGAAGAAAGGAGGACATTATTTTTACATATATTCATATGAAATTTCAGAAAGTATTTTCATAGGTATTTATAACTTCATTTTTAACAAATTGGAATTGAGATGATTTTACAATATAATGAAAATGTAAATATATAATATACTATAGAATGCATATATATGGAATTGTATATATATGTGGAATTATATGCCTATGTATTTAAACATTATACGTATACCTATCACACACATTATATGTGTATATTACTTTAAAAGAAATAAGAGACAAATACATGAAAAAGAAGGAAAAAACTAGGAAAATATAGGACTAAATCTAGACGACCTCCTAAAACTAACACCGAAAAGAGATGCTCTATTCATCACCAGGGATTGGAAGGCAAAAGTAGGAAGTCAAGTGACACCTAGACTAACAGGCAAGTTTGGCCTTGGAGAACAAAATGAAGGAGGGCAAAGACTAACTGAATTCTTCCAAAAGAATGCGCTGGTCATGGGAAATACTCTTTTTCAACAACATAAGTGATGACTACACAAGGACATCAACAAATGATCAATACCAAAATCAAATTGATTACATTCTTTGTAGATGAAGATGGAAAAGCTGCATACAATCAGCAAAAACAAGACCTGGAGCTGACTGTGGTTCAGATCAAATTTAGACTTAAATTAAAGAAAGTGGGGAAAACCACTAGGCAAGCCAGATATGACTTAAATCAAATCCCCTATGAATATGTAGTTGAAGTAATGAATAGATTACCTCAACTGGTAATCTAGTTGAGGGATTAGATCTTATTAACAGTGGGCCTAAAGAAGAACTATACAGAAAATATCTTCACGACCAAGATAATTGCAATGGTGTGATCATTCAGCTAGAGCCAGACATCCTGGAATGTGAAGTCAAGTGGGCCTTAGAAAGCATCGCTATGAACAAAGCTGGTGGAGGTGATGGAATTCCAGTTAAACTCTTTCAAATCCTGAAAGATGATGCTGTGAAAGTGCTGCACTCCATATGCCAGCGAATTTGGAAAAATCCGCAGTGGCCACAGGACCGGAAAAGGTCAGTTTTCATTCCAATCCCAAAGAAAGGTAATGCCAAAGAATGCTCAAATTACCGCACAATTGCACTCACCTCAAACGCTAGTAAGGTAATGCTCAAAATTCTCCAAGCCAGGCTTCAGCAATACATGAACCGTGAACTCCCTGATGTTCAAGGTGGTTTAAAAAAAAAACAGAGGAACCAGAGATCAAATTGCCAGCATCCACTGGATCATGGAAAAAGCAAGAGAGTTCCAGAAAAACATCTATTTCTGCTTTATTGACTATGCCAATGCCTTTGACTGTATGGATCACAATAAACTGTGGAAAATTCTGAAAGAGAGGGGAATACCAGACCACCTGACCTGCCTCTTGAGAAATCTGCATGCAGGTCAGGAAGCAACAGTTAGAACTGGACATAGAACAACAGACTGGTTCCAAATAGGAAAAGGAGTACGTCAAGGCTGTATATTGTCACCCTGCTTATTTAACTTCTATGCAGAGTACATCATGAGAAACGCTGGAGTGGAAGAAACACAAGCTGGAATCAAGATTGCCGGGAGAAATATCAATAACCTCAGATATGCAGATGACACCACCCTTATGGCAGAAAGCGAAGAGGAACTAAAAAGCCTCTTGACGAAACTGAAAGTGGAGAGTGAAAAAGTTGGCTTAAAGCTCAACATTCAGAAAACAAAGATCATGGCACCTGGTCCCATCACTTCATGGGAAATAGATGGGAAACAATGGAAACAGTGTCAGACTTTATTTTGGGGGGTTCCAAAATCACTGCAGATGGTGACTGAAGCCATGAAATTAAAAGATGCTTACTCCTTGGAAGAAAAGTTATGACCAACCTAGATAGCATATTGGTTTGTTGTTGTTGTTGTTGTTGTTGTTGTTTTACTTTAAAATACTGTATCGGTTTTGCCATACATTGACATGAATCCACTATGGGGGTACATGAGTTCCCAATCCTGAACCCCCCTCCCACCACCCTAGATAGCATATTGAACAGCAGAGACATTAATTTGCCAAAAAAGGTCTGTCTAGTCAAGGCTATGGTTTATCCAGTGGTCATGTATGGATGTGAGAGTTGGACTGTGAAGAAGGCTGAGTGCCGAAGAATTGATGGTTTTGAACTGTGGTGTTGGAGAAGACTCTTGAGAGTCCCTTGGACTGCAAGGAGATCCAACCAGTCCATTCTGAAGGAGATCAACCCTGGGATTTCTTTGGAAGGAATGATGCTAAAGCTGAAACTCCAGTACTTTGGCCACCTCATGCTAACAGTTGACTCATTGGAAAAGACTCTGATGCTGGGAGGGATTGGGGGCAGGAGGAGAAGGGGCCGACAGAGGATGAGATGGCTGGATGGCATCACTGACTCGATGGACGTGAGTCTGAGTGAACTCCAGGAGTTGGTGATGGAGAAGGAGGCCTCGCGTGCTGCAGTTCATGGGGTCACAAAGAGTTGGACACGACTGAGTGACTGAACTGAACTGATAGATAGATATAAATAGTAATTCAAAAACTTTTTCACCAGAGTGACCTAATTCTATAATTTAATGTTTGATGTCCTTACAGAAAGAAAGTAGTTGATAATATGTCCTGAGCAATGCCAAGGATTACATCATTTTTTAATATAAATTTATTTATTTTAATTGGAGGTTAATTACTTTATAATATTGTATTGGTTTTGCCATACATCAACATGAATCTGCCACAGGTATACACGTGTTCCCCATCCTGAACTCCCCTCCATCCTCCCTCCCCCCACCATCCCTCTGGGTCGTCTCAGTGCACCAGCCCCAAGCATCCAGTATCATGCATCAAACCTGGACTGGCGATTTGTTTCATATGTGATATTATACATGTTTCAATGCCATTCTCCCAAACTATCCCACCCTCTCCCTGTCCCACAGAGTCCAAAAGACTGTTCTACACATCTGTGTCTCTTTTGCTGTCATGGAAGCAACCTAGATATCCATCAGCAGATGAATGGATAAGAAAGCTGTAGTACATATACACAATGGAGTATTATGCAGCCATTAATACACTTGAATCAGTTCTAATGAGGTGGATGAAACTGGAGCCTATTATACAGAGTGAAATAAGCCAGGATGACATCATTAATCAAACTTGATCACAGGGCAGCATTCACACACTATCGTCAAAGAAGAAACTTTGTTCGTTATTGTAATCTTTTCAGTGAAGGGATGGTACTTCACTTCTCTGTGAACCTGGAATTAAAGCAGCAAGCATTCCCTAAGTTGAATAGAAGGCACAGTGCTCTGTGGATATGTTGATGGTATCTAGGAATGCTTCACAGTCAGGGATACTTTTGTGGCAAAAATTAATTCTTGATAAGGGGATAAAACTAATCCAAGCAGAATAGAATTGAATGTTCATTGTACTATACACAATATCATAAAGGAGAATAGAAGGCATCCTTTAATATAGGACAGAAGGAGGCTCTACCAATTAATAGCTAAGTCGTTTTGGCCAAGAACTTAACTTCTCCATCACCAGTTTTCTTTATACAAAGTGAAAACAATAAAACTAACACTATGCACACAAAGCAATTAATACAGTCTACTATAATTTGGCAGACCACCAATGACTGTCAGTCATTTTTTTTTTTTATCTTTCTATTATTGGCCTTGATCAAGTAAGGGAGGGGTTATATAAAAAGGCAGAATTTTTACCCTGCCATTCAGTTCAATCTAACTCATACTTATCTTATTCTTTCCTGAGTGTGGGAAAAAAAAAAAAAAAACTAGAGAAACAAAAATGAATAGGAACTCATTTTTAAAGAGAACTAGACAGGTAAGCCAGATATTGCAAATATTGTAATTCAACATCTTTGAAATCAATAACTGTGACTCACTGCATACTTAGTACTTTCAAAAGTAGTATATAGAGGTTTCTTGATTTTAAAAAAAATTACTTCAGTGAGACGTGAGGTATAATTATACAGAAAAGTTTGGAAATATAAAGCAAAAGCACAATTCAATATAATAAGGTTAGCGATGTCTTCTCAAATGGTCTAAAGCTAAAGCTTAAAGTAGGATTATAAATTGCAACTGAGGATAAAAATTACAGATTTCTTAGCATGAGGAACTGCCATTGCAATGCATTAAGACAAGAGAGAACCTGGTTTATTCAGCACACAATCAGTCTGTAGTATGACATGAGTGGTGCATACCTAAAAAAGAGTGGTTTGGAAAGATAAGCACCCTTCCCACCATCATCTTCAGTCCTTTCTGTCCTGCTTTTCCTTCATTTTTCCTCATATCACTTACCACTTCTTGTCATTATACTATAAATGTATTTGTGTATTTGTTTATTGTCTGGCTCAGCCCCTGGAGGGTAAACTTCATGAAGGTAGGCACATTTTACTATTTTTATTATTTGTATATCTGCAGTCCCTATAGCAATTGCCTGACATATAGTAGACACTCAATAAATATTCTTTGAATGGAAAATGAAAGCATAAAAGGGACTTGCTTATGAAAGACCTTAAATATATTATTTAGAAAGAAAAATCAGGATTGACTTGATATAAGTGTAAAGAACAGTTGACAAGACTGAGACTATTACCTAAGTTTCTGACTGAAGTGATTAAGTAAGTGGCTAATAACTAAATATTAGTTTAAAAATAAGAGTTAAGGTTTTGTTTTCTTTCATTTTTGAGATGGACTATGATGTTGAGTCATATATTATGATTCTCCCAGAGTTGTAGAGAAGAATCCCCTTACCTATCAAGAATTCACAAAGTATTTCCCTCAAAAGTACAACAGCATTCTAAATTCACTCTACCATAAGTAATGAAGCTGGCAATGGCACCCCACTCCAGTACTCTTGCCTGGAAAATCCCCTGGATGGAGGAGCCTGATACGATGCAGTCCATGCAGTCGCTAAGAGTCAGAAATGACTGAGGGACTTCACTTTCACCTTTCACTTTCATGCATTGGAAAAGGAAATGGCAACCCATTCCAGTATTCTTGCCTGGAGAATTCCAGGATGGGGAGCCTGGTGGGCTGCCATCTATGGGGTTTCACAGAGTTGGACATGACTGAAGTGACTTAGCAGCAGTAGCAGAAGCATAGAGCAAACTACTATAACTAATAAAATCTTACATTTTGAGCTTCATTGCATAGAAGTCAAAGTGGACAATTAAGGAATTCAAATAACCTGCCACAGAACTGTATATTTGAAATGGGAAACACAATTTTTGCAGTTGAAATTAACTGAGTCTATCCCTGAACCTGGCATGCTGTGCCAGAAACCACTCTTTATTTAAATTATAAACTCAGCATCATTTCCCTACTAAAGAAATTTAATAGTAAGTAATCAAATGTATTCATTCTCATTGTCACTGACATGAGTTTACAATTACTTCTTGGACTTGAGCTTGCCTCAGTGAGATATAAAAATTAGAATAATCATATGGTGAATACTTACTTCTTCTTGTGTGTCTCTGCTAAAGACAGAAATTGTCTCACTAACTGTATTCAAATCCTTTCCCCAGAAACACCCCAGAAAATTATGTATTGCTATTCCTTTTCTAAAGAAATGACAAAAGTAACATTTTAAAACACTTTCAAATCAATAATAGTGAATTGTTTTGGTTTTATGCATAAGATATAGATCCAAATCTATTATTTTTGGATAATAATCCAATATTATTTACAGTACACAATTTGAAATCTGAATACAGTTAACTGATATTTAATATGTTATGAAACACTTCTGTGTGATTCATTGCTAACGATGTTTTCATGACTAGTTAATGAGATATATTGACCTCAAACTTCAACTTAGGATAGAATAAACTAATTGATTTTTAAGAACCAGAATTCTATGTAGAGGATTGGCTATGTTGCATCCTTGCCAGGGTCCAGCCCCGGTGGATCCAGGGAGTTCGAAGCAGGGATGGCGTTGGCAAGGAAAACTTATTTATTTATTAATATAAGATTAGATTAGGAAGAAATAGTGTAGTAGGAAAATTAAGTGGGGAAAGAAGGCTGAATAATTTAGTTTACATGGGAAGCCAATAAAGTTCCAGACAAGGAGCTTGCACCATCTATGTTAGGCCACCGGCATCCTCTTGTATATCAGGGAGTGCCCCGCCTTGGACTCACCCTCGCATGGATCTTAAAAGCCAGAGCAAGTAAGTAGACATGGTGAGCCTCCACGCCCCAGATGGGAATTCAGCCAGAAATTAGAGAGGAGACACGGGGGAAATCAGTCTAGCGACTGGCCCCATCCTCTATTGTTCAGAAGGCCTTTTATACTTTTTGATTATACATAAAGATCAATGGGTAACGCAAAGTTATGCAGAGTTAGCAGCCCAGGCTCTTATCAAAACCAGGCTTTTCTCTCTGCATACCTAGTTGTATACACAAGTCTTAGGTAATTTACATCATCTTCTGGCCAAAAGGGCCAATTAACATTTTACAGTCTTTTTTCTGATAAGGGTTTGTCAACCAGAAGACTTATTTGTGTTGATCTTCCCAAAGTCCAGTGCCACTCTCAGAAAGCATTAAATAAAGTTGCATTCTTACATAGCAAGGACACAAGAGGAGTGCAGTGATATATAACAAAGAGAAAAGTAATTAACTCAAAAGTCTAGAGTTGCTAACATCAAAATTATTATATATCTTTTTCCGTATCCCGTTTACATTGATTAACATCCTCCCAGGTGCCTAAAAGATAAAGAATATGGAGGCCTGGCAGCAGTCATTGAGTCAACAGTGAAAACCCTCTACCAATATGATTTTTAACTCTTTAGAAAAGGCTCTGTATCTTTAAGATGCTTTTAGGTTTGTGCCTCTCCTGGTTGGGGGGCTGTAAGCAATTCACAAGCTGTAAGAGGTCCGGGGGAACCTGTTAGGCAAGCTAGAGAGTTATCAGAGGGGGTTTGAGCTGAAACATCCCTTTCAAATGCAGAAGACTAAAGCCCTGATTTGACTTTTTCCAGAGGATATCAGAAGAGTGGAAAAGCAGGCAGATTCTTATTTTTTGGTGGGTGGATGCTCAGGAAATTCCAGGGGGAAAACCTGAGGTCTGATTAGCCTTGCCATCAGAGCTCTGCGCATGACCTTGTCACAGGTGGAATTCCTCACGCTGGCTCCCGGAACATCCTCAACCAAAAAAATGACCTTTCAGAGTTAGCTGAAGATTTTCTTTTTTATAAACCAAAAGTATGCCTGTTTCTACCATTTAGAGTATAGTTCTTTCTAAAATGAATTTCACACTTCCTTTAACTCTAAGTTTTTTGAGACTTATTTTAGCTTTTATTAATGATTCAAGAAAGCTGTCATAAAGACTGATCATGAAAACTCCAGCAATTTCCATGGATAACCTAAGGACTTGCTGAGGTGTGCAGAGCTCTTAGTTCATACAGCTCATGAACTTCCTCTGCCCCAGACTGGGAGTTTTTGCATTGTCACATTTTTAGGGTCTCACTATATAAAGTAGATCATTTTCATGTCACTATAATTCTACTGAAAACTGTTCATTATAGATTCAGAAACTATCTTTAGATTGAACCATGAGACATTTGCTGAAATTTGGTTACTTTAGACTAACAGTAATGTCAACTTCATATGACTCCACCGGATATAATGAAAAATATCCTGGCTGTTACATAGTTAAGTACAAAATGACAGAACACGTATTGGACTTAGGGGCTTACCAGGTGGCACTAGTGGTAAACAACCTGCCTGCCAATGCAGGAGATATAAGAGACATTGGTTCAATCCCTTGGATTGGAGAGAACATACCAAGGCAAAAGACTGAGATAGAGTACCACCCATCATGTTACTGCAACTGCAAAGAGGCAAGTTTACTAGTGATATCTGAGAGTGAGAGTAGATGAGGTCAGAGATGTGGTGAGGTACCATATAAAGAATCAGTTGGAAGCTTTGGAACTGTGAGTGATATGATCTGACTTGCTTGCTATGAAGAGTTTGAAAAAGGCAAAGGCAGAGCATGAAATCTTGTAAGGACATAATTGTAATAATCTAAATGAGAGGAGATACTGTTTGGACAGTGGATGCAGGAAGAAATGGTCAGATTCTTGACATATTTTAAAGATAGCACTGACAGAATATGTTACATCATGAGGTGTTTGTGAAACAGAAGTGTTGATGATGACTTGCTTAAAGGCCTTCACAACACAGCTTCAACCTTCCTTTCTGATTTTATCTCCTGCTCTCCCTATTCACTAAAAGTGCAGTCAAAAATTGCCTAGATGTGAAAATGTCAAACTGTATCTCTGCCACTTATTAGTAAAATGATTTGATATAAATCACATAATTATCTTTATTGCTGTTTCTTCACTTACAAGGCAGGGATAATAATACTAACTGAATACTAACTAATACTAATAATACTAACTAATACTAACCAAAATCAGATTGATTACATTCTTTGTAGCCAAAGATGGGGAAGTTGTATACGGTCAGCAAAAACAAGACCTGGGGCTGACTTGGGCTCGGACCATCATCAGCACCTCATAGCAAAATTCAGGCTTAAACTAAGAAAGCAGGGAAAGCCACTAGGCCCATCAGGCATGACTTAAATCAAATCCCCTGTGAATACAGTGGAGGTGACAAATACATTCAAGGAATTAGATCTAGTAAACAGAGTGCCTGAAGAACTATGGACAGAGGTACATAATATTGTATAGGAGGCAGTGACCAAAACCATCCCAAAGAAAAAGAAAGGCAAGAAGGCAAAGTGGTTGTTTAAGGAAGATTTTCAAAAAGCTGAGGAAAGGAAAGAAGTGAAAAGCAAGTACACCCAACAAAATTCAGGAGACAAGAAGGCCTTCTTCAATGAACAGTGCAAAGAAATAGAGGATAACAACAGAAAGAGTAAGACTAGAGATCTCTTCAAGAAAATTGGAAATATTGAAGGAACATTTCATCCAAAGATGGGCACAGTAAAGGACAGAAACAGTAAAGACCTAATAGAAGCATAAGAAATCAAGAAGAGATTTAAAGAATACACAGAAGAACTGTACAAAGAAGACCTTAATCTCAATTACCTGGAAAACCACGGTGGTGTAGTCTCTATTCAAAGCCAGACATTCTGCAATATGAACTCAAGTGAGGCTTAGGAAGCACTGCTGCCAATAAAGCTAGTGGAGGTGATGGAATTCCCACAGAGCTATTTAAAATCCTAAAAGATATGCTATTAAAGTGCTGCATTTCATTATGTCAGCAAGTTTGTAAAACGCTGCAGTGGCCACAGAATTGGAAAAAATCAATCCTCATCCCAATTTCCAAGAAGGGCAATACTAAAAAATTTGCAAACCACTGGACAATTGCACTCATCTCTCATGCTAGTAAGGTTCTGCTCAAAATCCTCCAAGCTAGGCTTCAGCATTACATGAACCAAGAACTACCAGATGTTCAAGCTGGGTTTAGAAAAGGAAGAAGAACCAGAGGTTAAATTTCCAACATTCACTAGATCATAGAGAAAATAAGGGAATTCCACAAACACATCTACCTCTTTTTCACTGGGTCTTCCCTGGTGGCTCAGAGGGTAAAGCATCTGCCTGCAATGCAGGAGACCCGTGTTCAACCACTGGGTTGGGAAGATCCCCTAGAGAAGGAAATGGCAACCCACTCCGGTACTCTTACCTGGAAAAGTCCCATGAACGAAGAACCCTGGTAGGCTACAGACAATGGGATCGCAAAGAGTCCGACAGGACTGAATGACTTCACTTTCACTTTCTCTTTCATTGACTATGCTGTATGTACCATAGCAACTGTGTAAAACTCTTAAGGAGATGGGATTACCAGACCATCTTACCTGTCTCCTGAGAAATCTGTATGCTTGTCAAGGAGCAAAATTTAGAATCCTGTATGGAACAACTGACTGGTTGAGGATGGAGAAAGGAATAAGAAAAGACTGTTTATTATCACCCTGTTTATTTAACTTATACACAAGGCACATCATGCGAAATGCCAGGTTGGATGAGTTAAAAGCTGGAATCAAGATGGCCAGGAGAAATATCAACAACCTCAGATATGTGAAGGATACCACTCTAATGCCAGAATGTGAAGAGGAACTAAAGAGCCTCTTGATGAGGGTGAAGGAGAAACGTGAAAAAGCTGGCTTAAAACTTAATATTAAAAAAAAAAAACAACAACAACTAAGATCATGGCATCCAGTTCCACCACTTCATGCTAAATAGAAGGGGGAAATATGAAAATAGTGACAGATTTCCTCTTCTTGGGCTCTAAAATCACTGTGGATGGTGACTGTAGCCATGAAATTAGATAATTGCTTCTTGGCAGGAAAGCTATGACAAACCTAGACAGTGTGTTAAAAAGCAAAGACATCACTTTGCTAACAAAGTCTGTTTAGTCAAGGCTTTGGTCTTTTCAGTAGTCATTTATGGATGGATATGAGAGCTGTACAATAAAGATGGCAGAGCGCCAAAGAATTGATGCTTTCGAACTGTGGTGCTGAAGAAGACTCCTGAGAGTCCCTTGGAAAGCAAGGGGATCAAACAAGTCAATCCTAAAGGAAATCAACCCTGAATATTCTTTAGAAAGACAGGTGCTGAAGCTGAAACTCCAATACTTTGGACAACTTATTCTGGGAAAGATTGAAGGCAGAAGAAGAAGGTGACAGAGGATGAGATGATTGGATGGCATCATTGATTCAATGGACATGAACTTGATAAAGCTCTGGGAGAAGGAGAGGGACAGGGAAGCCTGGTGTCTGCAGTCCATGGACTTGTGAAGAGTTAGACATAACTTGGAGACTGAACAACAACAATAATACCTACTTCACAGGGCTTTTATGGGATCCAATTGTATTGTAAAGTGATAATAAAACAGAAAACTAGCCTATTGAATATTGATAATTTATGAAGTATTCATTAATTTTCTTGCCTCTCTGACTTTGCCTTATGCTGTAGTAGTTCATTTCTCTTTACCGTCTCCAGCATTAATTCCTAACCTCCAAGAATCAAATGATAGTACAGGTCATGATCTTTGTAGTGAAGTCCACTCTGAGGGGCTTTTTTACTCCTTTCAATTCAACATTCTGCTTTCCCAAAGTGTTAGTGTATAACTTTAACATGCCAGATTAGGTCTTAAGTACTTTAAAAGCTTAATATGAGAAAAACATTATTCAGGTAACTGTTAACTCATAAATTTATATTATAATCTCCTTATGAAGACAATCATTGCATTTTATGCAAATCTGAATTGCAAACCTTATATATTTTGATATTAAAAATAGGTAAAATCAGAATTGTGAATTTTTATAGTATACACTAAAAAATAGATAAAATCTCAACTTAGCAAATATTTAGCTAGATATTTATTTTTTAGAAAATGAATCTGTAGTTAGATTTTTAAATTATGCAATTTGCAACAATGTTTTTCTAGCATAAAGAGAGATTTCATTATATTATAAAAAGATACTGATAAGTATCCCTAGTGCTGAGGAAGTAAAAATGCTAGAGACAAACTTTAAAAACTAACCAATTATTCTTAGGGAATATAAAAATCTACAGAGACTGTGTCTAGAAAAATTGACGTTAACATAAAGGAGAAAAATGGGTTTCTTAAATCTTTGGCTGATTAAGGATGTGACTGTAAACACCATCTCATTAGAAGTTATTTGACATCTGAAATTAATTAGAAAAATACTTGCATCTTTAGAAGATTAAAAAGACCTAGGAGCTCTTCCATAAACAAATAAAATTACTACCAGTAGAATAGATTGTCATTATGATCAAATATTCCTTCTTATTATTTCTTCAGTTCAGTTCAGTCACTCAGTGGTATCTGACTCTTTGTGACCCCATGAATTGGAGCACACCAGGCCTCCCTGTCCATCACCAACTCCTGGAGTTCACTCAGACTCACGCCCATCAAATCAGTGATGCCATCCAGCCATCTCATCCTCTGTCATCCCCTTCTCGTTCTGCCCCCAATCCCTCCCAGCATCAGAGTCTTTCCCAATGAGTCAACTCTTCGCATGAGGTGGCCAAAGTACTGGAGTTTCAGCTTTAGCATCATTCCTTCCAAAGAAATCCCAGGGCTGATCTTCAGAATGGACTGGTGGGATCTCCTTGCAGTCCAACGCACTCTCAAGAGCCTTCTCCAACACCACAGTTCAAAAGCATCAATTCTTCGGCGCTCTGCCTTCTTCACAGTCCAACTCTCACATCCATACATGACTACTGGAAAAAAAACATTACCTTGACTAGGCAGACCTTAGTCGGCAAAGTAATGTCTGTGCTTTTGAAAATGCTGTCTAGGTTGGTCATAGCTTTTCTTCCAGGGAGTAACGGTCTTTTAATTTCATGGCTGCAATCACCATCTGCAGTGATTTTGGAGCCCCCAAAAATAAAGTCTAGCACTGTTTCCACTGTTTCCCCATCTATTTCCCATGAAGTGATGGGACCAGATGCCATGATCTTAGTTTTCTGAATGTTGAGCTTTAAGACAACTTTTTCACTCTCCTCTTTCACTTTCATCAAGAGACTTTTTAGTTCCTCTTCACGTTCTGCCATAAAGGTGGTGTCATCTGCATATCTGAGGTTATTGATATTTCTCCTAGCAATCTTGATTCCAGCTTGTGTTTCTTCCAGTCCAGCATTTCTCATGACGTACTCTGCATAGAAGTTAAATAAGCAGGGTGACAATATACAGCCTTGATGTACTCCTTTTCCTATTTAGAACCAGTCTGTTGTTCCATGTCCAGTTCTAACTGTTGCTTCCTGACCTGCATACAGATTTCTTAAGAGGCAAGTCAGGTGCTCTTGTATTCCCATCTCTCTCAGAATTTTCCACAGTTTCTTGTGATCCACACAGTCAAATGCATTGGCATAGTCAATAAAGCAGAAACAGATGTTTTTCTAGAACTCTCTTGCTTTATCCATGATCCAGCGGATGTTGGCAATTTGATCTCTGGTTCCTCTGCTTTTCTAAAACCAGCTTGAACATCAGGAAGTTCACGGTTCACGTATTGCTGAAGCCTGGCTTGGAGAATTTTGAGCATTACTTTGCAAGCACGTGAGATGAGTGCAATTGTGCGGTAGTTTGAGCATTCTTTGACATTGCCTTTCTTTGGAATTGGAATGAAAACTGAGCTTTTCCAGTCCTGCGGCCACTGCTGAGTTTTCCAAATTTGCTGGCATATGGAGTGCAGCACTTTCACAGCATTATCTTTCAGGATTTGAAAGAGTTCCACTGGAATTCCATCACCTCCACTAGCTTTGTTCATAGTGATGCTTTCTAAGGCCCACTTGACTTCACATTCCAAGATGTCTGTCTCTAGATGAGTGATCACCGCATCATGATTATCTGGGAGGTGAAGATCTTTTTTGTACAGTTCTTCTGTGTATTCTTGCCACCTCTTCTTAATATCTTCTGCTTTTGTTAAGTCCATACCATTTCTGTCCTTTTTTGAGTCCATCTTTGCATGAAATGTTCCCTTGGTATCTTTAATTTTCTTGAAGAGATCTCTAGTCTTTCCCATTCTGTTGTTTTTCTCTATTTCTTTGCATTGATCGCTGAAGAAGGCTTTCTTATCTCTTCTTGCTATTCTTTGAAACTCTGCATTCAGATGCTTATATCTTTCCTTTTCTCCTTTGCTTTTCACTTCTCTTCTTTTCACAGCTATTTGTAAGGCCTCCCCGGACAGCCATTTTGCTTTTATGCATTTCTTTTCCCTGGGGATGTTCTTGATCCCTGTCTACTTTACAATGTCATGAACCTCATTCCATAGTTCATCAGGCACTCTATCTATCAGATCTAGGCCCTTAAATCTGTTTCTCACTTCCACTGTATAATCATAAGGGATTTGATGTAGGTCATACCTGAATGTCTAGTGGTTTTCCCTACTTTCTTCCATTTAAGTCTGAATTTGGTAATAAGGAGTTCATGATCTGAGCCACAGTCAGCTCCTGGTCTTGTTTTTGTTTACTGTATAGAGTTTCTCCATCTTTGGCTGCAAAGAATATAATCAGTCTTATTTCAGTGTTGACCATCTGGTGATGTCCATGTGTAGAGTCTTCTCTTGTGTTGTTGGAAGAGGGTGTTTGCTATGACCAGTGCATTTTCTTGGCAAAACTCTATTAGTCTTTTCCCTGCTTCATTCTTCATTCCAAGGCCAAATTTGCCTGTTACTCCAGGTGTTTCTTGACTTCCTACTTTTCATTCCAGTCTCCTATAATGAAAATGACATTTTTGGGGGGTGTTAGTTCTAAAAGGTCTTGTAGGTCTTCATAGAACCATTCAACTTCAGCTTCCTCAGCATTACTGGTTGGGCCATAGACTTGGATCGTGGTGATATTGAATGGTTTGCCTTGGAAATGAACAAAGATCATTCTGTCATTTTTGAGACTGCATCCAAGTACTGCATTTCAGACTCTTTTGTTGACCATGATGGCTACTCCCTTTCTTCTGAGGGATTCCTGCCCACAGTAGTAGACATAATGGTCATCTGAGTTAAATTCGCCCATTCCAGTCCATTTTAGTTTTGTGATTCCTAGAATGTCAACGTTCACCCTTGCCATCTCTTGTTTACCACTTCCAGTTTGCCTTGATTCGTGGACCTGACATTCCAGGTTCCTATGCAATATTGCTCTTTACAGCATCAGACTTTGTTTCTATCACCGGTCACATCCACAGCTGGGTATTGTTTTTGCTTTGGCTCCATCCCTTCATTCTTTCTGGAGTTATTTCTCCAATGATCTCCAGTAGCATATTGGACACCTAATTACCTAAGGAGTTCCTCATTCAGTATCCTATTATTTTGCCTTTTCATACTGTTCATGGGATTCTCAAGGCAAGAATACTGAACTGGTTTGCCATTCCCTTCTCCAGTGGACCACATTCTGTCAGACCTCTCCACCATGACCCGCCCATCTTGGGTTGCCCCGTGGGCATGGCTTGGCTTCACTGAGTTAGACAAGGCTGTTGTCCTAGTGTAATTAGACTGACTAGTTTTCTGTGAGTATGGTTTCAGTGTGTCTGCCCTCTGATGCCCTCTTGCAACACCTACCATCTTACTTGGGTTTGTCTTACCTTGTGCGTGGGGTATCTCTTCACAGCTGCTCCAGCAAAGCACAGCTGCTGCTCCTTACCTTGGACGAAGGATATCTCCCCCCAACCTCCCTTCCTGACCTTCAATGTGGGATAGCTCCTCTAGGCCCTCCTGCGCCAGGGCAGCCACCACTCCTTGGACGTGGGTTGATCTTCCCAGCCACCGCCCCTGGCCTCAGGCAGGGGGTGGCTCCTCCCGGCCGCCGCCCCTGATCTTGGACGTGGGGTGGCTCCTCTCAGCTGTTCCTGCACCGTTGCAGCCTGGCACTCTCGGCTGCTGCCCCTGACCTCGGACGTGGGGTAGCTCCTCTCGGCCACGCTGAGTGTGCCGGCCGTCGCAGCCTCTTGCGCTGAGTGCACCGGCCATCATGTTTCACAATAACCAAGTTGATTTATTGTGCCACTTTAATCTAGAACCTACTCGTCTTATTACCTCTTAGCTGAATTACTTCATTTTGGACCCCAGACGGTTTTCCCATTTTTGTGTTACTTCCATTGTATTCTTCATACCTTAGCTAAATGATCCCTCTAAAACACATTCATGTTTTTTCATCTCTTTTTTTAGGCACTTATTTACTTATGTATTTATTTATTTCACTGCACTGGGTCTTTGTTGCTGTGTGCAGGCTACATGCTAGTTGCAGTGTGTGGGTTTCTTCTTTTTTTTTAATTTTCAAAATTTTGTTATTGGAGTATAATTTCTTTACAATGTTGTGTTTCTGCTAGTTAAAGGTCCTCCCATGTTCTTTTATTATTTTCTTTTTTAATTAATTTATTTTTTATTGAAAGATAATTGCTTTACAGAATTTTTCTGTTTTCTGTCAAGCCTCCACATGAATCAGCCATAGGTATACATATACCCCCTTCCTTTTCAACCTCCCTCCCATCTCCCTCCCCATTCCACCCCTCTAAGTTGATACAGAGCCCCTGCTTGAGTTTCCTGAGCCATACAGCAAATTCCCATTGGTTATTTATTTTACATATGGTAATGCAAATTTCCATGTTACTCTTTCCAAACATCTCACCCTCTCCTCCCCTCTCCCCATGTCCATAAGTCTATTCTCTATGTCTGTTTCTCCATTGTTGCCCTGTATATAAACTCTTCAGTACAATTTTTCTAGATTCTGTATATATGTGTTAGAATACAGTATTTATTTTTCTCTTTCTGACTCACTTCACTCTGTATAAAAGGTTCTAGCTTCATCCACCTCATTAGAACTGACTCAAATGTATTCCTTTTTATAGCTGAGTAATATTCTATTGTGTATACATACCACAACTCCTTTATCCATTCATCTATCAATGGACATCTAGGTTGCTTCTATGTTCTAGCTATTATAAATAGTGCTGTAATGAACAATGGGATACATGTGTCTTTCAATTTTAGTTTCCTCGGGGTATATGCCTAGGAGTGGGAATGCTGGGTCATATGGTGGTTTTATAATTAGTTTTTAAGGAGTCTCCATACTGTCTTTCATCGTTGCTTTATCAATTTACATTCCCAACAACAGTGAAAGACTGTTCCATTTTCTCCACACTCTTTCCAGCATTTATTGTTCGTAGACATTTTGACGAGGGCCATTCTGACCAGTTATCACCAGTGAGATGATATCTCATTGTAGTTTTGATTTGCACTTCTATAATAATGAGCAGGGGACAGGAATCAAAACCATCCCCAAAAAAGAAATGCAAAAGAACAAAATGTCTGAGGAGGCCTTACAAAGAGCTGTGAAAAGAAGAGAAGTGAAAAGCAAAGAAGAAAAGGAAAGATATACCTATTTGAATTCAGAGTTCCAAAGAATAGCAAGGAAAGATAAGAAAGCCTTCCTCAGTGATCAATGAAAAGATATAGAGGAAAACAATAGAACGAGAAAGACTAGAGATCTCTTCAAGAAAATTAGAGAAACCGAGGGAATATTTCATGCAAAGATGGGCTCAATAAAGAACAGAAATGTTATGGACTTAACAGAAGCAGAAGATATTAAGAAGAGGTGGCAAGAATACACAGAAGAACTGTACAAAAAAGATCTTCGT
This sequence comes from Budorcas taxicolor, assembly GCF_023091745.1. Taxonomy (NCBI): domain Eukaryota; kingdom Metazoa; phylum Chordata; class Mammalia; order Artiodactyla; family Bovidae; genus Budorcas; species Budorcas taxicolor. Next base: position 1,647,467 of record NC_068924.1, on the reverse strand, counting down.
GACCCATATAATCATGATGGTATGATTACACACAATCACCTAGAGTTAGACATCCTGGAATGTGAAGTCAAGTGGGCCTTAGGAAGCATCACCACAAACAAGCTAGTGGGGGTGATAGAATTCCAGTGGAGCTATTTCAAATCCTGAAAGATGATGCTGTGAAAGTGCTGCATTCAATACGCCAGCAAATTTGGAAAACTCACCAGTGGCCACTCAGCACTGGAAAATGTCAGTTTTCATTCCAATCCCCAAGAAAGGCAATGCCAAAAAATTCTTAAACAACAACACAATTGCACTCATCTCACAAGCTAGCAAAGTAATGCTCAAAATTCTCCAAGCCAGGCTTCAGCAATACGTGAACCATGAACTTCCAGATATTCAAGCTGGTTTTAGAAAAAGCAGAGGAACCAGAGATCAAATTGCCAACATCCGCTGGATCATCGAAAAAGCAAGAGAGTTCCAGAAAAACATCTATTTCTGCTTTATTGACTATGCCAAAGCCTATGACTGTGTGGATCACAAGAAACTGTGGAAAATTCTGAGAGAGATGGGAATACCAGACCACCTGACCTGCCTCTTGAGAAGCCTGTATGCAGGTCAGGAAGCAACAGTTAGAACTGGACATGGAACAACAGACTGGTTCCAAATAGGAAAAGGAGTACATCAAGATTGTATATTGTCACCTTGCTTATTTAACTTCTATGCAGAGTACATCATGATAAACGCTGGACTGGAAGAAACACAAGCTGGAATCAAGATTGCTAGGAGAAATATCAATAACCTCAGATATGCAGATGACACCACCCTTATGGCAGAAAGTGAAAAATAACCAAAGAGCCTCTTGATGAAAGTAAAAGAAGAGAGTTAAAAAGTTGGCTTAAAGCTCAACATTCAGAAAACTAAGATCATGGTATCTGGGCCCATCATTTCATGGCAAATAGATGGGGAATCAGTGGCTGACTTTATTTTGGGGGACTCCAAAATCCTTGCAGATGATGATTGCAGCCATGAAATTAAAAGATGCTTACTCCTTTGAAGGAAAGTTATGACCAACCTAGACAGTATATTAAAAAGTGAAGACATTACTTTGCCATCAAAGGTCCATCTAGTCAAGGCTATTGTTTTTCCAGTATCATGTATGGATATCAGAGTTGGGCTATAAAGAAAACGAGCCAAAGAATTGATGCTTTTGAACTGTGGTGTTGGAGAAGGCTCTTGAAAGTCCCTTGGACTGCAAGGAGATCCAACCAGTCCATCCTAAAAGAGATCAGTCCTAAGTGTTCATTGGAAGGACTGATGTTGAAGATGAAACTCCAATACTTTGGCCACTTGATGTGAAGAGCTGGCTCATTTGAAAAGAAAGATTGAGGGCAGGAAGAGAAGGGGACTACAGAGGATGAGATGGTTGGATGGCATCACTGACTCAATGGACTTGGGTTTGGGTGGACTCCGGGAGTTAGTGATGGACAGGGAGGCCTGATGTGCTGCAGTTCATGGCATCATAAAGAGTCGTACAAGACCGAACAACTGAACTGAACTGAAGAATGAGTGATGTTGAGCATCTTTTTATGTGTTTGTTAGTAATCTGTATGTCTGCTTTGGCGAATTGTCTGTTTAGGTATTTTTCTCACATTTTGATTGGCTTTTTTTTTTTCTGGTATTGAGTATGAGCTGCTTGTATATTTTGGAAATTAATCCTTTGTCAGTTGTTTCAGTTGCTATTATTTTCTCCCATTATGTGAGTTTTCTTTTCACCTTGCTTATAGTTTCCTTTGCTGTGCAAAAGCTTTTAAGTTTAATCAGGTCCCACTTGCTTACTTTTGTTTTTATTTCCATTACTCTAGGAGTTGGATCATAGAGGATCTTGCTTTGATTTATGTCATCGAGTGTTCTGCATATGTTTTCCTCTAAGATTTTTATAGTTTCTGGCCTTCTAATTGGGTCTTTAATCCATTTTGAGTTTATCTTTGTGTATGGTGTTAGGAAGTGTTCTGATTTCATTCTTTTACATGTAGCTGTCCAGTTTTCCCTGGAGAAGGCAATGGCAAACCGTTACAGTACTCATGCCTGGAAAATCCCCTGGACGGAGGAGCCTGGTACCTGGTACGCTGCAGTCCATGGGGTCGCTAGGAGTCAGACACGACTAAGCAACTACACTTTCACTTTTCACTTTCATGCATTGGAGAAGGAAATGGCAGCCCACTCCATTGTTCTTGCCTGGAGAATTCCAGGGATGGTTTAGCCTGGTGGGCTGCCATCCATGGGGTTGCACAGAGTCGGACACGACTGAAGCGACTTAGCAGCAGCAGCAGCAGCAACAGTCCAGTTTCCCAGCACCGTTTATTGAAAAGGCTGTTTTCACCCCTTTGTATATTCTTGCCTCCTTTGTCAAAAATAAGGTATCCATAAGAGCATGGGTTTATCTCTGGGCTTTCTACCTTGTTCCATTGGTCTGTTTTTGTGCCAGTACCATACTGTCTTGATGAATGTAACTTTGTAGTATAACCTGAAGTTAGAAAGCTTGATTCCTCCAGCTCCATTCCTCTTTCTCAAGACTGTGTTGGCTATTCAGGGTCTATCATATATGGCCTTTACTATGTTGAGGTATGTTCCTTCTATGCTCATTTTTGGAAGAGTTTTAATCATAGATAGGTTCTTAATTTGTCAAAGGGTTTTTCTGCATCTATTGAAATGTTCATATGGTTTTTATCTTTCAATTTGTTAATCTGGTATATCATATGGTTTGATTTCCATATACTGAAGAATCCTTCTATCCCTAGAATAAATCCAATTTGATCATGGTGTATGAGCTTTTTGCTGTGTTGCTGAATTCTGTTTGCTAAAATTTTGTTGAGGATTTTTGCATCTATGTTCAACAGTGGTATTAGCATGTAGTTTTCTTTTTGTGTTGTCTTTGTCTGGTTTTGGTATCAGGATGATGGTGGCCTCATAGAATGAATTTGGAAATGTTCCTTCCTCGAGTTTTTTGAAAGAGTTTTAGAAGGATAGGCATTAGCTCTTTTCTAAATGTTCGATAGAATTCTCCTGTGAAGCCATCTGGTCCTGGGCTTTTGTTTTTTGGGAGATTTTTGATCACAGCTTCAATTTCAGTGCCCATAATTGGGTTGTTTATAGTTTCTATTTCATGCTGGTTCAGTCTTGGAAGATCAAACTTTTTTAAGAATCTGTCCATATCTTCCAAGTTATCTATTTTATTGCCATATAGTTGTTCATAATAGTCTCTTATAATCCTTTGTATTTCTGCATTGTCTGTTGTAACCTCTCCTTTTTCAATTCTAATTTTGTTGATTTAATTATTCCCTCTTTTATTCTTGATGAATCTGGCTAAAGGTTTATCAATTTTGTTTATCTTATCAAAGAACCAGCTTTTAGTTTTAATATCTTTACTATTGTTTCTTTCATTTTTCATTTGTTTCTGCTCAGATCTTTATTATTCCTTTTCTTCTACTAATTTTTTCTTTTCTTCTTCTTTTTCCAGTTGCTTTAGGTGTAAAGTTAGGTTTTCTAGTCAACGTTTTTCTTGTTTCTTTAGGTAGGATTGTATTGCTAGAAACTTCCTTCTTAGAACTGCTTTTGCTGCACCCTATAAGTTTTGAGTTGTCATGTTCTCAATGTCATTTTATTCTAGAGAATTTTTAATTTCTTCAGTAAACTATTGGTTATTTAGAAACGTGTGTTTGTCTTTCTTACAGTTTTATTCTTGTAATTGATGTATAGTCTCATAGTGTCGTGGTCAGAGAAGATGCTTGATATTTCAATTTTCTTAAATTTACTGATTTGTGACTCAAGATGTGGTCTATCCTGGAGAGAATGTTCCATGTGCACTTGAAAAGATGTATTATTCTGCATTTGAATGGAATGTCCTGAAGATATTAATGAGATCCAACTCATCCAATGCATCATTTAAGACTTGCGTTTCCTTATTAATTTTCTGTTTTGTTGATCTGTGCATTGGTGTGAGTGGGGTGTTAAAACCTTCTACTATTATTGTGCTATTGTCAGTTTCTCCTTTTATGTCTCTTAGTGTTTTTCTTATGTATTGAGGTGTTCCTATGTTTGATGCATAGATATTTACAATTGTTATGGCTTCCTCTTGGATTGATCCCTGGATCATTATGTAGTGTCCTTCCTTATCTCTTGTAATCTTCTTTATTTTAAGGTTTATTTCGTATGATATGAGGATTGCTACTCCAGCTTTCTTTTGCTTCCCATTTGCATGAAATATATTTTTCCATCCTCTCACTTTCAGTCTGTATGTGTCTTAAAGTCTGAAGTGGGTTTCTTGTAGACAGCGTATATATGGGTCTTGTTTTTTGTATCTAATCAGCCAGTCTGTGTCTTTTGGTTGGAGCATTTAATTCATTTACATTTAAAGTAATTATTGATATATATGTTCCTATTGCCATTTTCTAATTGTTTGGGGTTGATTTTGTAGATCTTTTATCTTCTGTTGTATTTCTCAACTATAGAAGTCCATTTAACATTTGTTGTAAAGCTGGTTTAATGGTGCTGAATTCCTTTTGCTTGTCTGAAAAGCTTTTTCTTTCTCCATCAATTTTGAATGAAATCCTTGCCTGGTACAGTAATCTTGGTTGTAGATTTTTTCCTTTCAGTTCTTTAAATATATCCTGCCATTCCCATCTGGCCTGTGGAGTTTCTGCTGAAAGATCAGCTGTTAATCATATGGGATTTCCCTTGCATGTTACTTTTTGCTTCTCCCTTGTTGCTTTTCATGTTATTTCTTGGTGTTTAGTCTTTGTTAGTTTGATTAGTATGTGTCTTGAAGTATTTCTCCTTGAGTTTATCCTGTATGGGACTCTTTATGCCTCTTGGACTTGATTGGCTATTTCCTTTTCTATGTTGGAGAAATTTTCAACTATAATCTCTTCAAAAACTTTCTCACACCCTTTCTTTCTCTCTTTTTCATCTGGGACCCCTATAATTCGAAGGTTGGTGCATTTGATATGGTCTTGGAGATCTCTGAGACTGTCCTCAGCTCTTTTCATTCTTTTTAATTTATTCTGCTCTTCAGTAGTTACTTCCACCATTTTATCTTCCAGTTCACTGAATCGTTCTTCTGCTTCAGATATTCCACTGTTGACTCCTTCTAGAGTATTTTTAATTTCAGTAATTGTGTTATTTGTCTCTGTATGCTTATTCTTTAATTCTCTAGGCCTTTGTTGATTCTTGGATTTTATCCATTTAGTTTTCATGGTTTTTTATCATCTTTGCTATCATTATTCTGAATTCTTTATCAGGTAATATTCCTATTTACTCTTCATTTATTTGGACTTCTGTGTTTCTAGTTTGTTCCTTCATTGGTGCAGTATTTCCCTGCCTTTTGTTTTCTTTTATTTAAAGTTATTGTGTTTAAGGTCTCCTTTTCTCAGGCTTCAAGGAAAGTTGAGTGCTTTCCTTAAAGTAGGTTGAATTCTTTATTTCTTTTGGTTTCTGCCCTCCTAAGGTTGGTCCAGTGGTTTGTGTGAACTTCATATCGGATGAGATTTGTACTGAGGTTTTGCTTGTTGTTTGTTTGTTTTTCCCCTGATGAGCAAGACTGAGTGAGGTGGTACTCCTGTCTGCTGATGACTAGGTTTGTATTTTTGCTTTGTTTACTATTTAAATGAGGTGTCTTGCATGGGGTGCTACTGGTGGTGGGGTGGTGCCAGGTCTTGTATTCAAATGGTTTATTTTTGGTGAGTTCTCACTATTTGATTCTCCCTAGGGTTAGTTATCTGGTAGTCCAGGGTCTTGGAGTCAGTGGTCCCACTCCAAAGGCTCAGGGTTTTTTCTCTGGTCAGGAATGAAGATTCTACAAGTGGTTTGTTATGGAATTAAGGGAGAATAAAACAAATACCCAAAAATGAGAAACCAAAGTTGAACCCCAGACCAATGGCAGTTACAAAATCATGAAAATAATAATTAAAATAATGGAATATACGCATATACATATACACCCATGAGCAAAGTGAGAACAGTAGAACAAAAATAAAGTACAGTAGATTGATCTGCTGAACAAAGGAAATCAAAGTTATATTTACCAGTTAAGGACAAAACTAACTTGAGCACAAACTGGAAAACAAAACTAGGGAAAGATGCCAAGTGGGAAATGAAGCAATGAAAACAAATCTAGCAAATATGTTGAGAGGAAAGGAAAGAAAGAAAGAAATAGATATGCAAAGTTAAATGGAGCTAGATAAAGAATTATATACGTTAAAGATTAATTGCAAGAAGGAAAGAACAGTAAGAAAGGCAATCAAAGGAATAAATGTAGAAAAATAGAATAGGTTTAAAAAAATTAAAATTTTAAGAAAGAGGAAAAAATGGAAGAAGAAAGAAAAAAGTGAGGGAGGGGAGGAAAACTCTATAGAACTGCAAAAGCCCAATGTAGAGGCAGACGTTTATAACAACAATAGAAAGTGTGACTGAATATACACATATACATATACACCCATAAGCAAAATCAACACAGTCCAACAAAAATTAAGTAGAATAGATTGACCCAGTGAACAAAACTAAAAATTACATTGACCAGAACAAAATTAATTAAAGCACAAACTGGAAAACAAAACTAAATCAAGGTGTCAGTTGGGGTAAAAAGCAATGAAAATAACACTAACAAATATTTTGAAAGGAAAGTAGAGAAAGAAAAGAAAGAAAATATAAATGCAAAGTTAAATAGAGGTAGATAAGATTTTAAATCAGTGCAAATGTAACTGCAGCCATGAAATTAAAAGACGCTTACTCCTTAGAAGAAAAGTTATGACCAACCTAAACAGCATATTAAAAAGCAGAAACATTACTTTGCCAACAAAGATCCATCTAGTCGAGGCTATGGTTTTTCCAGTAGTCATGTATGGATGTGAGAGTTGGACTATAAAGAAAGCTGAGGACTGAAGCTTTGATGCTTTTGAACTGTGATATTGGAGAAGACTCTTGAGAGTCCCTTGGACTGCAAGGAGATCCAACCAGTCCATCTTAAAGGAGATCAGTCATGAGTGTTCATTGGAAGGACTGCTATTGAAGCTGAAACTCCAATACTTTGGCCACCTGATGCAAATATCTGACTCATTCGAAGAGACCCTGATGCTGGGAAAGATTGAGGGCTGGAGGAGAAGGGGATGACAGAGGATGAGATGGATGGATAACATCACTGACTCAATGGAGATGAATTTGGGTAAACTCTGGAAATTGGTGATGGACAGGAGGCCTGGCTTGGTGTGGTCCATGGAGTCGCGAAGAGTCGCACAAGACTGAGCGACTGAACTGAACTGATAAAAATTAAAGGGGAACAACAAACAAAAGTATAAATGTAGAAATAATAACAATAGGTTTAATAAATTAAAAATTAAAATTTAAAAAAGAAAAACTAGAAGAAAACTCCACAGAACTGTAAAAGCCCAAAATAGAGGTAGAGGTTTGTAAAAACAATAAAAAATATGACTGAGGAAAACAAGAAAAAAGAAGGCTCAAAAGCTTAATTGTATTTCTTAGTGCCAACAAAATCGACAACTACAACAGAGGGGGGAAGCAAGGAAGACAAGAAAAAAAAAAAAATCCAAAGAATCTATAGAAGAATTCAAAAAATAGGAATAATGAATGTTTTTCTTGAGTCACTGCCGTGACTCAAGAAAGTGACTCCTAGTCACTTTCCAGCGCTAGGAATCACATTTCACCTTAGTCCCTAGGATGCCCTCCAATGCTGTGCTGTGGGGACAGCTCAGACCCTAATCTTTTCCTACTCCTGTGTGTTCTTTCCTCCAATGTCCACAGTTACCAGAGCTAGTGAGCTTTCTTTTGTGGGAGCTCTTGATTGCCTTTTTATATTCCATAGACAGAGTCTGCTTAGCAGATTGTGTCCATTTAATCTGCAGCTTGTACTGTTGGTCAGAAGGTTTGGGGTCTTCTTCCTTAGCCACACTGCCTCTGGGTTTCAATTGTGGTTTTATTTCCACCTCTGCATGTGGGTCATCCACTGAGATTTAGTTCTTCAGGCTGCCCTGAAGGGTTTGTGTTTGCTCCTCTGAGGGCCAGGTGTGGAGGTGGTGCAGCTGCTTGGGTCTCAGGGGTTTTGGCAGCACAGGTACTCAGGGGGATTGGCGGCTAGTGTAGTGGGAAATATAATGCTCTAGAAGGACATGGCAACCAGTATTGGTCGATACACTCCAGTATTCTTGCCTGAAGAACCCCCTCTCTGACAGAGAAGCCTGGCAGCCCACAGTATACAGGGTTGCAAAGAGTAAGATACTACTGAAGTGACCCTGTGTGCATAAACACAAGACTTCTATTTTTTTCTTTTTTTGCTTGTAGCAGCTCTGCTCCAGTAAGAGTTGAGTGTGAAGGTGGTGCAGCTGCTTGGCTTTCAGGGACCCTGGTGGCACCAAGGGTGCTGGGACACAGACACAGACTGCCTCCTTGGTAGGAATTACGGCCCTATCAGAGTCTTTTTTCAAGCCTCTTGTAACTGGTGATCAGAAGGCCTCTTAGGCCAGTCGCTCTCTATAGCTCTGCCTGTTCAGGCCTTTCTTTTTTTTTTTTTTAATGGAGGATAATCACTCTACAATGTTGTGTTCAGTTTTGCCATATAGAAACCTGAAGGTGTGCGGGCTTTTCTTTGTGGTGGCTTCTGTTGTTGCAGAGCATGGGCTCTAGACACTTGAACATCATAGGTTGCAACACATGGGATCAGCAGTTGTGTCACATGGGCCCTAGAATGTGCAGGCTTCAGTAGTTGTGGCGCAGGGACCAGCTCCTTTGCGGCATGTGAGATCCTCCATTCCCATACTGAAAGGTTGTTGCTGAGCCATGAACTACACCAGGATTCTTGGCCCCAGGAGGAAAGGAATTCAATCCGGGGCCAGTGACAAGGCTTGATCGCTCAGAGCTTTTGTGTAATAAAATTTTATTAAAGTATAAAAGAGATAGAGAAGGCTTCTGACATAGACATCAGAAGGGGGCAGAAAGAGTGCCCCCCCGCTAGTCTTAAGCAGGAAGTTACATACCTGCTAGCAGGCTGCTAATTAGAGAAAGAAAAGGTCTCAGAACTCAGACAGTGGCACCAGGCCCTTTACCCACAACATGTGTTTTCAGATAATGTTGGCACAAGATGAGTCATCCCGGGGCCATAAAACGATTGACATAAATCTTGCAAAAAGGCAAGTTTCCAAGCAAATACATAGTCTCATTGACATAGATTAGGAGAACAATTGTATGAGTAAAATGTACTGGTTTGTTGAGCCAATATTGGTTCTGGGTCTTAGGTGAAATCGACTTGAGGAAAGACAGAGTTTAGGAAAAATAAGTAGTTCATTAACATAGCTTAAGAAAAACATTTCCATATGAAAAATGAATTCATTAGCTCAAGGTTTGAGAGGTCAGTAGATGCCCAACACGCTACTGGAGATCAGTGGAGAAATAACTCCAGAAAGAATGAAGGGATGGAGCCAAAGCAAAAACAATACCCAGCTGTGGATGAGACTGGTGGTAGAAGCAAGGTCCGATGCTGTAAAAAGCAATATTGCATAGGAACCTGGAATTTCAGGTCCATGAATCAAGGCAAATTGGAAGTGGTCAAACAAGAGATGGCAAGAGTGAACGTTGGCATTCTAGGAATCAGCGAACTAAAATGGACTCGAATGGGTGAAATTATATCTACTACTGCGGGCAGGAATCCCTCAGAAGAAATGGAGTAGCCATCATGGTCAACAAAAAGTCTGAAATGCAGTACTTGAATACAATCTCAAAAACGACAGAATGACCTCTGTTCGTTTCCAAGGCAAATCATTCAATATCACAGTTATCCAAGTCTATGCCCCAACCAGCAACGCTGAAGAAGCTGGAGTTGAACGGTTCTATGAAGACCTACAAGACCTTTTAGAACTAACACCTTAAAAAGATGTCCATTTCATTATAGGGGACTGAAATGCAAAAGTAGAAAGTCAAGAAACACATGGAGTAACAGGCAAATTTGGCCTTGGAATTTCCCATTAACTTATTTCTGCATTCAGACAACTCTTTGCTGAACATCTACTGAAAACCAGTAGAATATGGACAGAGCAAAGAAATATTACTTTCAGGGAGCCTACAAGATGGGTGGGGGGGAGAGGGAACACACTAATCAGTTTAACATTCAAATATATGTTTAAACTTATTTAAAAATCTCTGAAAGAAATGCACAGAAAGCTATAAGAGGTTATATGAGGGGGGAGTGACTTAGTTAGAACATAAGTGATATCTGAGATGAGATCTGAAAGATAAAGAGAAGACAAAAGTGGAAGGATTCATGTTGATATATGGCAAAACCAATACAATATTGTAAAGTAATTAATCTCCAATTAAAATAAATAAATTTATATGAAAAAATCCTGGAAGAAAAAAATTTTTTAAAAGCCACAACATAAAATAAATAAATAAAGGGAGCACTAACTAGTATGTGCAAAGGCACTGAAATACATAGTACTTTTTATAACATCTGAGGGAGGCAATGTTGCTAGAGGGTAGAATGCAAGGAAAGTAGTGATACAAAATGAAACTACAAAGAGAGGGAGGGGTCACATATGACCAGATTTTGGTTTGCTTCATAAAAGAATAGGAAACGTTGAAAGATTCATTCAAAGAAGTACCATAGATTTTCCAGTTAAAAACGAAGTAGACAAGAATAAGTCTAGTTGCCATGCAAACAAGTGAAATAAAATACTTCCGTGATCTAGTTCTAGAAAAGCCCAAGAGAAATAAGAAAACATGCATGTCTGAGAGGAGTTCAGTGCCTGGACCTGTGACAAATAGTTGAAAGTATTTGCTATATGCCTATATAAATAAGGTTTATGTTGCAACTGACAGAAAATTTTTAAGATTTAAAGTATCGAATTCTCCTATATCACTAAAGTAAATATGTAAGGATCAAGAAATAATGAACACTACCGTCAGAAAACACAAGAGGACTTAGAGAAAATCTAAGACCCCAAACACCCAAAATAACCATATTTGAATAATTTTTTATTTTTACTCTTGATTCTTTGTAAAAAAAAAAGAAAAACTTAAAACATTCCATCTTACTTCCAGGTTTACACATGTGGCTTCAAACAGTGTAAGTTGAAAGATCTTTCCTTATTCTCACTATGCCTTTCTTGAATTTGTTTGCTTGCGAAGTCACTTCAGTCGTGTCCGACTCTGTGCAACCCCATAGACGGCAGCTCATCAGGCTCTGCCGTCCCTGGGATTCTCCAGGCAAGAATACTGGAGTGGGTTGCCATTTATTTCTCCAATGCATGGAAGTGAAAAGTGAAAGTGAAGTCGCTCAGTCGTGTCCTACTCTTCGCGACCCCATGGACTGCAGCCTACCAGGCTCCTCCATCCATGGGATTTTCCAGGCAAGAATACTGGAGTGGGGTTCCATTGCCTTCTCTGCTTTTTTGAACTAGGATGTAAATAAATGCTATAGACACAGCAGCAGATAATCTTAACCAAGCTACAATGTCCAACTCTTTCTGTGTTCAGAGATTTTAGAGTCCAGACTGTAATTTTTGAACATGTTATATTTTTTTAATTTAATTTTACTTTATTTTACTTTACTATACTGTATTGGTTTTGCCATACATCAACATGAATCCGCTACGGGTATACACGTGTTCCCAATCCTGAACCTCCCTCCCACCTCCCTCCCCATACCATCTCTCCGAGTCATGCCAGTGCACCAGCCCCAAGCATCCTGTATCCTACATTGAACCTAGACTGGCGATTAGTTTCTTATATGATATACATGTTTCAGTGCCATTCTCCCAAATCATCCCACCCTCTCCCTCTCCCACAGAGCCTAAGCTGTTTTGGAAAGGGTCCAAACTAAATGGTGACTAAATCGGCTCTTTAGTTCTAACATGATGGCATTAAATGCTGTGAAGATTACAGAATCTTATTCCTTTCTATGACTAAGGTTTAAGCACATAAAGTAGTCCTTCAGACATATACATCTTTCTCTTGGAATATGCTAGCTTTGGATGCCAGTAATTGTGACAGATCAGAGAAATCTGGTAGTAGGTGATATTTGCATAGCAATTTATAGGATTAATGAAAGAGGCTCTAATTTGAGTAAGTATTGAATACAAGCTGCTGCTATATCCCTTTCTCACTTCTTTTAAAGCTTAACAGTGTCCCATGGTACAGACCAGTCCTCTCCTTAGCAAACCAGTTCCCAGGGCCTCACTGTTTATCTCATATTTATCATAATGGCATATCCCTTATTGCATTTAATTAATTATTCTGATGATATTCCTTCATAATTTCTACATTTTCACTTCTCATTTTCTCTTCAATTTCTTACTTCTCTGCAATATGACTCCTATATTCAGCATTCCATTGATGCTACTCCTGTTATGTGTACCAGTGACCCTCTAATTAAAAAGCAGTTTTCTGTTCTTATCTCAGTGGAGGTTTTTTAATAGCATACAAATAATTATCTCTTTTTTTGAAATTATATCCACTCTGACATGCACTTATCCTGACTCTCCTCCTTCCCTTCTGTGTGCAGATAGTTGAATCAAATAAATCTTGCAAAAGAGAACATCAAACAAATAAGCCCAGCTTCTGTTGCTAGCAGCTGTATATCTGGAATGAACTAGTCATCCGAAATAGGTCATTATTCATAGGTTATATAAAAAAGTGTTGATGCATACAGATACAGTAGCTCAAAACTGCTTAAATTGCCATGAATTTATTTAGGATAATTAGCAATATCATTATGTAATTTAACATTTTTTAATATTTATATGTATAATTGATTGTGTTCTCTAATAACCATGAAAAAGCCTTTAATTACTCATTATAATCCAAAAATGTGATCTTGTCCATCATACATTTTCATTACCATTCTAATAAAATTATTTTGGTGCCTTTGAATTTGTTTATACAATACAATGCAATTTGCATAATAGTTAGTTTACCTAAATAAATATCAGTTTTGCTAGTTAAATCCGTTTTAAGCATCATAACTCTGCTTATACTGGGATACGTTAAAGAGTTTGGGACATCTTTATTTTTAATAAATTAAATTAAAATGTTAGCTTTAAATAAAAGAAAGATTTTTTAAAAATTTGCAGTAGTGAACTCCCCATTAGTCTTGTGATATTTAAGAGTAGCATTCATGTTCTGACCAACAATATTTCACTAGATTTCACAAGATTTTCTAATAACTAGGTGATACTAATCATAGCCAGACATAGAATTAAATGACTCGACTTGTGATTTTCTAGTTTCTATAACAGATAAGTTACACAATCATAGATTCAGCGGCAGTATTTTCTCTGAGTTACAATATATTCCCAGCAATCTTGGCAAATAAATAAGACAAGCACATCTGAGTTGCAGTGAATAAGAGGATATTAAAATCAAATACAACTTAGAAAAGAACTCAGATTTTCAACTGGGTTCTGAAACTATAATTGTGTGCCCTCTGCACTGTATAGAAAAGATGCCACATATTTCTGACTTTGATTAGTGATTCTTTTTAGGCAGGCAACTTTCTTTTCCATTTAACAAATATTGTGTCCTAGGGCTTTGTTTTATTTCAATTCTATAGTCACTTCTAAATCTGAAAAATCAGATTTAAAAATGTTGAATTTGAACTGTGTTTTATTAATGTGAATCTTTCAATATCTGTCATGCAACTGCAAGCATATATAAATTTCATCAGAAAGTATATAGGTCAATATTCTGTAAAATTCCTGTAGGCAGAAAAATAACAGCCTATCACTGACACGAAGCAATGATAGCAAACAAAAGCAATGTTTAAAAAACTGTGCCAAGCTATGGTCATAGAGGATGTGGGCGGAAATTAGTTATTATTTTTACAACAAACAAGAAAATCAAACAAAAGGGTTTTTTTTTATTACTTTGATATAACAATAAATAAAATGAGAAAAGTGAAAATATGTTAAGTGACATTTTTAAAAAGAACATGTTAATAGGTGTCAAAAATGAATGAAAGAATATTGAATTACTGCTGCTGCTGCTGAGTCGTTTCAGTCATGTCCAAATCTTTGACACCCTATGGACTGTAAGCAGCTAGGCTCTGTCCATGAGGATTCTCCAGGCAAGAATAACGGACTGAGTTGCCATGCCCTCCTTGAGGGGATTTTCCTGACCCAGGGATCAAACCTGCATCTCTTACATCTCTTACATTGGCAGGAGTGCTCTTTACCAGTAGTGCTACCTGGAAAGCCCTTCAGTTCAGTTCAGTAGCTCAATTGTGTCCGACTTTTTGCCACCCATGGACTGCAGCATGCCAGGCCTCACTGTCTACCACCAGCTCCTGGAGTTTCCTCAAACTCATGTCCATTAAGTCAGTGATGCCATCCAGTCATCTCATCCTCTGTCATACCCTTCGCTCCCACCTTAAATCTTTTCATCAACAGGGTCTTTTCAAATGATTTAGTTCTTCACATCACGTGGTCAAAATATTGGAGTTTCAGCTTCAGCATCAGTCCTTCCAATGAATATACAGGACTGATTTCCTTTAGGATGGACTGGTTTGATCTTCTTGCAGTCTGAGGGATTCTCAAGAGTCTTCTCCAACACCACAGTTCAAAATCATCAAATCTGTGGTGCTCAGCTTTCTTTATAGTCCAACTCTCACATCCATACATGATTACTGGATAAACTTTAGCTTTGACTAGACAGATCTTTGTTGGCAAAGTAATGTCTCCGCTTTTTGATGTGCTTTCTAGGTTTGTCATAACTTTTCTTCCAAGGAGCAAGTGTCTTTTAATTTCATGGGTGCAGTCACCATCTGCAGTGATTTTGGAGCCCAAAAAAGTAAAATCTGTCACTGTTTCCACTGTTTTTCTATCTATTTGCCATGAAGTAATGGGACCAGATGCCATGATCTTAGATTACTGAATGTTGATTTTAAGCCAACATTTTCACTCTCCTCTTTCACTTTCATCAAGAGGCTCTTTAGTTCTTCTCCCCTTTCTGCCGTAAGGGTGGTGTCATCTGCATATCTGAGGTGATTGATATTTCTCCCAGCAATCTTGATTCCAGCTTGTGCTTCATCCAGCCTGGCATTTTTCATGATGTATTATGCATATAAGTTAAATAAACAGGGTGACAATAAACAACCTTGATGTACTCCTTTCCCAATTTGGAACCAGTCTGTTGTTCCATGTCTAGTTCTAACTGTTGCTTCCCGACCTGCATACAGATTTTTCAAGAGGCAGGCCAGCTGATCTGGTATTCCCATCTCTTTAAGAATTTTTCACAGTTTATTGTCATCCACGCGTCAAAGGTTTTAGCATAATCAATAAAACATAAGTAAACATATTTCTGAAACTCTCTTGCTTTTTTGATAATCCAACGGATGTTGGCAATTTGATCCCTGGTTCCTCTGCCTTTCTAAATCCAGCTTGAACATCTGAAAGTTCACAGTTCATGTACAATGTATGCCTGGCTTGGAGAATTTTGAGCATTACTTTGCTGGCATGTGAGATGCATGTAACTGTGTAGTAGATTTAACCTTCTTTCTCATTGCCTTTCTTTGAGATTGAAATGAAACCTGACCTTTTCCAGTCCTGTGGCCACTGCTGAGTTTTCCAAATTTTCTGGCATGTTGAGTGCAGCACTTTCACAGCATCATCTTTCAGGATTTGAAATAGCTCAACTGGAACTCCATCACTTTCATTAACTTTGTTCATATCAATGCTTCCTAAGGCCCACTTTGCATTCCAGAATGTATGGCTCTTGGTGAGTGGTCATACCATCATGATTACCTGGGTCATGAAGATCTTTTTTGTACAGTTCTTCTGTGTATTCTTGCCACCTCTTCTTAATATCTTCTGCTTCTGTTAGCTCCATACTATTTCTGTACTTTGTTGTACGCATCTTTGCATGAAATATTCTTGTGGTATGTCTAATTTGCTTGAAGAAATCTGTATTTTTTTCCCATTCTGTTGTTTTCCTCTATTTCTTTGCATTGATCACTGAGGAAGGCTTTTTTATCTCTCCTTACTATTCTTTGGAATGCTACATTCAAATGGGTACATCTTTCCCTTTCTCCTTTGCCTTTCACTTCTCTTCTTTTCTTAGCTATTAGTAAGGCCTCCTCAGACAACCATTTTGTCCTTTTGCATTTTATTTTTCTTGGGAATGGTCTTGATCTCTGCCTTCTGTACAGTGTCACAGACCTCTGTCCATAGTTCTTCAGGAACTCTATCAGATCTAATCTCTTGAAATCATTTGTCACTTCCACTGTATAATCTTAAGGGATTTGATTTAGATCCTACCTGAATGATCTAGTGGTTTTCCCTACTTTCTTCAATTTAAGTCTGAATTTGACAATAAGGAGTTCATGATCTGACCCACAGTAAGTTCAGATTGATAGGCACTGGAGCGATGGCTACCCCATGTCCAAAGGCAAAGTAGAAGCCCCAGCAAGACCACAGGAGGGGCAAAATCACATTTAGAATCAAGTGCCATAGGTGCCAGAGATGCCCAGAGAGCTCAAACAAACCTTGTGCACACCAGGACCCAAAGACCCTACAGAGAGTGAAACAAAACTGTGTTTGAGTGTCTCCTGTGGAGGTATGGGTCAGCAGTAGCCTGCCACAGGGATAGAGGCTCTGGGTTCAACAGACTTGTGTATGGCATAAGCCCTCTTGGAGCAGGTCTCATTAACCCCACAATAGAGCTGCCAGAACTTACACAGGACTGAAGAAATAGATGCTTGGAGGTCACAAACAGAACATGTGCACACAAGGATTCAGGAAAAAGGAGCAGTGGCCCCACAAGAGACTGACCCTGGCTTGCCTGTGATTGTCCAGGAGTCTCCAGCAGAGGCGTGGATCGGTGGCCTGCTGCAGGGTTGGGGACACTGAGTGTAGCAGTGCATGTATGGGACCTTTTGAAGAAGGTCGCCATTATCTTCATTACCTCCACCATAGTTTGGCCTCAGGAAAATAACAGGGAGGGAACACAGTCCCACCTTTCAACAGAAAATTGGATTAAAGTTTTACTGAGCATGGTGACGCCCATAAGAACAAGACCCAGTTTCCCCCTCAGTCAGTCTCTCCCATCAGGAAGTTCCCATAAGCCTCTTATCTTTCTCCATCAGAGAGCAGACAGACTGAAAACCACAATAACAGAAAACTAACCAATCTAATCACATGGACCGCAGCCTTGCCTAACTCAATGAAACTGTGAGCCATGCCATGTAGGGCCACCCAAGACAGACGGGTCACGGTGGAGAGTTCTGACAAAACGTGGTCCAGTGGAGAAGGGAATGGCAAGTCACTTCAGTATTCTTGCCTTAAGAACCCCATGAACAGCATTGAAATGCAAAAAGATAGAACACTGAAAGATGAACTCCCCAGATCCATAGGTGCCCAATATGCTATTGGAGATCAGTGGAGAAATAACTCCAAAAGGAATGAAGAGACAAAGCCAAAGCAAAAACAACACCCAGTTGTGGATGTGAATGGTGATGGAAGTAAAGTACTATGCTGTAAAGAACAATGCTGCATAGAAACCTGAAATATTAGGTCCATGAATCAAGGCAAATTGGAAGTGGTCAAATAGGAGATGGCAAGATGGAACATCGACATTTTAGAAATCAGCGAACTATAATGGAATGAATGGGTGAATTTAACTCAGATGACCATTATATCTACTACTGTGGGCAAGAATCTCTTAGAATAAATGAAGTAGCCATCATCATAAACAAAAGAATCTGAAATACAGTACTTGGATGCAAGCCCAAAAATAGCAGAATGATCTCTGTTCGTTTCCAAGGCAAACCATTCAATATCACAGTGATCCAAGTCTATGCCCTGATGAGTAATGCTGAAGAAGCTGAAGTTGAGCGGTTCTATGAAGACCTACAAGACCTTCTAGAACTAACACCCAAAAAAGATGTCCTTCTCACTATAGGGGACTGGAATGCAAAAGTAGGAAGTCAAGAAACACCAGGAGTAACAGGCAATTTTGGCCTTGGAGTACAGAATGAAGCAGGGCAAAGGCTAATACAGTTTTGCCAAGAAAACACATTGGTCATAGTAAACACCCTCTTCCAACAACAGAAGTTTCTACACATGTACATCACCAGATGGTCAATCCCAAAATCAGATTGATTGTATTCTTTGCGGCCAAAGATGGAAAACCATATCAGAGAAGAAATCCCAGTAACGGAATAAATAAGGAATGAACATGTACACTAATGTCTAAACCAAGTTTGTGTGCTAGATGCATAGTGAGGCCAAACAAAAAGAAAAATCAGAGCTTTCAGCAGAGAAAAGTTTATTGATCTTGGGCACTGCCCTCCAGAGAAGATAGGAGATGGCTGTTCACAGTTCCATCATGCTGGCTGGCCAGGGTGCAAAGTTCTTAAAAGCAAGAAGAGTAAAGAGGAGGAAAGGGGGCTTTGTAATTTTAGCTTCCCACAGATCTCAATTGCAGACTTACTGCCACTGTCTTATGACTCAGTGTGATTTTGATGATTGTTCCTGCAGAGCAAATTAGTAAGCCTTCAACTCTTATTCTACAGAGAGCAAAAAGAATAGTTGAGACATTTTATTATTTACTTAGAGCATTATGTATTGGTCAAGAATGTCAATTCACAATGGCTCCTGATTTTTTTTTTTCTTTTAAGTCCTTTTGAGATTTCTGTTTCCTGCAAGACCATTTGGGTTTGCTTCACTTGTGTTCCCTCACTTTCCTAATTATAGTAATTGTAAATGAGTCCACTCTTTGGAACTCAGGGAAGGCCTAGAAGACTTAAAGCCTTTCTCTAAAAATCAGAAATGAGGGACTCTGAGGGACTTTTGAACCAAGGAAGATCCCTCAAGTCCTGTTTGATTTCATTAAGGCAGGACACAATCTTCATGTTGCATATGCATAAGGTAGGGAACAAGGGAAAGAGTACTTGATTAGGGGCAGGGAAGGAGGGAATCTAGGTAAGATTTGAAAAGATAATTAGAGGCATACATTACAAAAAGAAAGACTACCTGGAGCAATAGATATACTAAAATAATTATATAGTAATCAACATGCCCTCTAACTTCCTCTTTGGGAATTATTTTTTCATTTAGATAACAATAAATCCTCACTGCCACAGTATTTCATTTGGCAGGATATCAGGTAATTCATATTTCAAATATGATCTCATCATCAATTCCATGTGTTGACATTAATTGAACATCTCTAATGTTTGAAGCTCTGGCTTGTAGAAAATATACCCAAAAATCAAAATCCTTAAATCTGAGAGACTCATATAAAAATTAGAAAACTGAGAAAAGGTGATTTTTATCCAAAAAATGCTTTGTACTCATTTTAAGTCTTCACTTTTAAACTCCCCAGCTCTTCAATCTAACTACAGGAAGCAAGATCAGTTCAGTCACTCAGTAGTGTCCAACTCTTTTTGAATTCATGGACTGCAGCACACGAGGCTTCCCTGTCTATCACCAACACACAGAGCCCCCTTGAAGCTCATGTCCATTGAGTCGGTGATGCCATCCAACCATCTCATCCGCTGTTGCCCTTACTCCTGCCTTCAGTCTTTCACAACCACAGGATCTTTTCCAATGAGTGAGTTCTTCTGGGGACCATCTATAGGCCAAAGTATTGGGCCTTTAGCTTCAGCATCAGTCCTTCCAATGAATATTCAGGACTGATTTCCTTTAAGATTGACTGGCTTGATTTCCTTGCAGAAGACTCTCCAACAGCACAGTTTAAAAGCACTGGGACGACCCAGAGGGATGGTACGGGAGGGAGAAGGGAGGGGAGTTCAGGATGGCGAACACGTGTATACCTGTGGCGGATTCATGTTGATGTATGGCAAAACCAATAAAATATTGTAAAGTAATTAACCTCCAATTAAATAAATAAATTTATATTAAAAATTTCAAAATAAAAGCATCAATTTTATCTATGATCCAACTCTCACATACATATCACTACTATAAAACTCATAGCTTTTACTATACAGACTTTATCTCTTCTTTTTCACATGCTATCTAGGTTTGTCATAGCTTTTCTTCTAAGGAACAAGAATCGTGTAACTTCATTGCTACAGCAACAGTCTGCAATGATTTGGGGCCAAAATAAAGTCTGTCACTGTTTCCATTGGTTCCTCATCGATTTGCCATGAAATGATGGGACCAGATGCCACTTTTTTGAATGTTGAGTTTTAAGCCATCTTTATCACTCTCCTTTCACTTTGATCAAGAGGCTCTTTAGTTCCTCTCCACATTCTGCCATCAGGGTGGTGTCATCTGCATATCAGAGATTATTGACTTTTCTTCCTGCAGTCTTCATTCCAGCTTGTACCTCATCAACCACAGCATTTCACATAATGTACTTGCATATAAATTAAATAAGCAAGGTGACAATATACACCCTTGATGTACTCCATTCCCAATTTGGAACCAGTCTATTATCCCACATACAGTTCGAACTGTTGCTTCTTGACCTACGTACAGGTTTCTCAGGAGGCAAGTAAGGTGGTCTGGTATTCCCATCTCTTTCAGAATTTTCCATTCTTTTGTGATCCACACAGTCAAAGACTTTAGTGTATTCAATGAAGCAGATGTAGAAGTTTTTTGGAATTATCTGTTTTTTCTATGATCAAATAAATTTTGGTAATTTGATCTCTTGTTCCTCTGCCTTTTTAAAATCCATCTTGAACATCTGGAAGTTCTCAGTTCACATACTGTTGAAGCCTCTCTTGGAGAACTTTGAGCATTACTTTGCTAGTGTGTGAGATGAGTGCAATTGTTTGGTAGTGTGAACATTCTTTGGCATTGCCTTTCTTTGGGATTTAAATGAAAACTGACCTTTTCCAATTCTGTGGCCAATGATGAGTTTTCCAAGTTTGCTAGCATATTGAGTGCAGCACTTTCACAGCATCATCTTTTAGGATTTGAAATAGCTCAGCTGGAATTCCATCACCTTCACTAGATTTTTCATAGTGATGCTTTTTAGGGAGTAAGGGAGGAATAAATTACAAGAAACTATAGCTGACATAGAATAAGCTCAAATAAGAATTATACCTTTTTAAAGGCTTACGCTTACCTTTAAGAAGCATAAGTGCCACCTTACTTGCCTCCTGAGAAACCAGTATGCAGGTCAAGAAGCAACAGTTAGAACCAGACATGGAACAAAGGACTGGTTCCAAATTGGGAAAGGAGTATTTCAAGGTTGTATATTGTCACCTTGCTTATTTAACTTATATGCAGAGGACATCATGTGAAATGGTGGGATGGTAGAAGCACAAGGTTGAATCACGTTTGTTGGGAGAAATATCAATAACTTCAGATATCCAGATGACACCACCTTTATGGTAGAAAGTGAAGAGGAACTAAAGAGCTTCTTGATAAAAGTGGAAAAGATTGCTTAAAACTCAACATTCAAAAAGAGAAGAGCATGGCATCTGGTCCCATCACTTCATGGCAAATTGATGGGGAAACAATGGAAACAGTGGCAGACTTTATTTTGTGGGGCTCCAAAATCATTGCAGATGGTGACTGCAGCCATGAACTTAAAAGACGCTTGCTCCTTAGAAGAAAAAGTATGACACACCTAGAGAGCAGATTAAAAAGCAGAGACATTACATTGCCAACAAAGTTCTGTATCGTCAAAGCTATGATTTTTCCAGTAGTCCTGAACTGATTTGAGAGTTGCACCATAAAGAAAGCTGAGCATTGAATATTTGATGTTTTTGAACTGTGGTGTTGGAGAATACTCTTGAGAGTATTCTCAAGGAGATTCGCAAGGAGATCCAACCAGTCCATTCTAAAGGAAATCAGTCCCAAACATCATTGGAAGGACTGATGCTGAAGCTGAAGCTCCAATACCCTGGCCACCTGATGTGAAGACCTGACTCATTGGAAAAGACACTGATGCTGGGAAAGATTAAAGGCTGGAAGAGAATGGGACAACAAAGGATGAGATGGTTAGATGGCATTATTGACTTGATGAGCATGAATTTGAGCAAGGTCCTGGAGTTTCTTATGGAAAGGGAAGCCTCATGTGCTGCAGTCCATGTGGTCCCTAAAAGTCAGAAAACACTGAGTGACTGAAGAACAAAAAGGCTTATGCCAAATGCTATATATAGATTCAAAGGTTTTTTTCCTTTTTTTTTTTTTTTTCTTTACACATTCCACTTCAAAACTGAGAGCTGGAAAAGGCAAGATTCCAAGGAAATGTTAACATGAAGAAATATTCTAAAGGCTGGTTTCATGAGTCTGCCCCTTCTTCTTTTACCAAGATATTAAGACCCATACTTCTCCTCTGTATGGAGAGAGATCTGGATCAAGAACAGAGTAAAGACCATTCCACTCCCTGGAAGGCTGTCTCCAGCTAATAAACACTTTCTTCAGCAATGTTAGAGGTACCTTCTCAACCTTCAAGACCCAATTCAAATCGTTTCTTCTCAGGGCATTTTCCCTTGTCTCATCAAGGCAGATTTAACCAAATTTTCCCTTGGGCCAAAACCTTTCCTTGCATGCAGCAATCATTACAGTTTTAAACTAAGTTGCATTTTTTTTAATTGAATGTTTTTTTCTTCTACTAGATTATGAGCTTGAGAGGTCATTCCTTCATCTGGTTTTCATTCAATTCCCCCTCAATCCACCTAATTCCCCTGCCAAAACAGGAAGTGTTAAATAATGGTTCCTCCACTTATAATAATCGGTCTTCAATAAATACTTTTGTAATGTTTATTTCATAACTTATCTTCCACAGTTGAACCCCAAAATGTTATTATTTGTTTAAGAGGAGAGTCAATACAGATGTTCAAAATTAATTCTGTTGAGTAAGTAAAATTAGCAAAGATTTTGGAAACTGTTCTTGACTACAGAGGGTACTAGATGTTGTTTTAGTTTTATCTCATCAAAAATGTCTTCAAAGCAATGTCTTTGGTAGAAGAATTTTGAGAACCTTTTCAAGGTATGATTTGATACTTCATTCAACCAATATTTTTAAGGAATGTTTATTCAGTAGAGGGATTTTGAGAGTGCTTACTCAAGGTATGACGTTGTTACTTCATTTCAGGCAATATTTTTAGGGCATGTCTTTGTCTTGAGTAAAGAAATTAAAGAGGCTTCCTTGGCAGCTCAGAGGTAAAAAACTCTGCCTGCAATGCAGGAGATGAGGGTTCTATCCATGGGTCAGGAAGATCCCCTGGAGGAAGGCATGGCAACCCACTCCAGTATTCTTGCCTGGAGAATCCCATGTATATAGGAGCCTTGTGGGCTACAATACATAGGGTTGTAAAGAGTTGAACGTGACTGAAGCAACTTTGCACACACACATGCAAAGTAAGGTAAATTGAATGATTCGGAAATAACCACTCATTTTTTAATTTCTAAGAACTCATTTTTTAATATAAAAATATTGATGTAGAATCCGTGCCTGCATAAGTTATTTAAGGGCATGTTTTTAGTAACCACTCTGAATGTTTTCCCCACTAGGATACTCGATTCTTCAAGCTATTATGGAAAAAGCAGGACAAAACGGTTGGCATGTCAGCGCTATATGTGTGGAAAATTTTAATGACGTCAACTACAGGCAACTTTTAGAAGAACTTGATAGAAGACAAGAGAAGAAATTTGTAATAGACTGTGAAATAGAGAGGCTTCAAAACATATTAGAACAGGTAAGTGCTGGATTTTATGTTGTTATTATTAACCTAGATCTTTTACAAATATGGTTGATTTTTATTGATTGATAAATATGTTCTCTCACCCATTTAGTCAAAGTGTGGAGTTTGGGAGTTTTTGCTCCATGATCTATTTATTTCTAATATTAAGTCATGGGGCTTCCCAGGTAGCTCAGTGGTAAAGAACCCACCTGTCAATGCAAGAGACACAAGAGATGAGGAATCAATCCCTGGGGGGGTGAGGGGGGGTGCAGGGGTGGGGCGAGAAGATATCCTGGAGGATGAAATGGCAACCCACTCCAGTATTCTTACCAAAAGAATTCCATGGACAGAGGAGCCTGGCTGGCTACAGTCCATGGGGTCATAAAGAGTTGGACACAACTTAGCGACTGAGCACACACACAGGCAAGACTAAATCATAATTTTTTAACACCAAAGACAGTTTTTGTTCTCAATGTACTTAGAAGCACTATTTCTCATACATTTTTTAAGCTGTAGAATAGAAAGGACTTTTTGTGACTCAAGAACTCTTGACCTCCAATTTTCATAAACACTAATTCTAAAGATTAATGCCTTCTAGAATATTACAAAATGTGACTCTGTATTTTTTATAACCTTTAGAGAACTAGCTATGTGAGAAATATCCAAAGGAATTAATAAGGCAATGAAATAAAACAAAATTAAGTGACATACTGTGCATATTTTCTTCTAAATGTTTTAAGTAAATACATTACCACTACAGTGAAGATGGTTTTCAAATCTTCTCTCAAGGAAGAATCCTTTAATAAAGATTTTCAGTGCTTGTTGACTTGATTTAAAGCATACAGGAAAAGGTAAAATTGAACTCTGTCATTGCGTTAAATGATAGAAAAATATCATGAAATAAGGGATAATACTTGTTCCTAATCCTGCATATCATGATAAAGCTTTAAAGGCTGTATTTGGCCAAAATTGCAGTGAATTAATGCCATCTAGTGGTTTTATAAATGTTTGCTCATATTTACCTACAATATCTTAGGCTTGCTGAACAATATTGTAGATTGTTTCATTTGTTAGTTTGTTACATACAGTTCATTTGCATAAAATGATTTGATTTGATTACTATGATTTGATTCATAGTAATAACTTACCAGTTTGAAAGTTTGTTTATAAGAACAACTTAAGTACTCAACTCTACAAATCAAAACCAAGACATGTTTCAGAGATTTCTCCTTAATATCCAAGGACACTAAACTAGATGCCATAAGTTTATTTATTCAACAATAATTAGCATTTGTAAAAGTCAAAAGCAAAAAAGCCTGTAAAATTTATTTTAAAGTTCTTTGAAGCCAGACTATACTGTAAGAAAAAAATGACGGTATTCTCCACCTGTTGCCCTTTTATAGAAGGAAGTGAAAGCGATGTTGCTCAGTCGTGTCCGACTCTTCGCGACCCCACCGACTGTAGCCTACCATGTTCTTCCATCTGTGGAATTTTAGGCAAGAGTACTGGAGTGGGTTGCCATTTCCTTCTCCAGGGGATCTTCCAGACTCAGGGATTGAACCCGGGTCTCCCGCATTGTAGGCAGACGCTTTACCATCTGAGCTACCAGGGAAGTCCTTTATAGAAGAAGCGGGGAGAAAAACAGTTGATTGATGAATTGTTATTATTCTATTAGAAAATGTTAATTTTAACCTGTATATCACTCAGGTTTATTCCTCAGGGAGTCCAAGAAATCATTAAGGTTGTAATTGCATAAAGTATATGAAAGCTTTAGTGTGCATTTATGGAATCCAAGAAAGAATATTACTTTCTCTCTTGAGCAAGACCTAGTCACTTCAGCTCAAACTCCCATTTCTTCCTTCTCCCACTCCACTTCTATGCTGAGAGTTTGAGTTGTTTGACATGAATAACTGACACTTTGTAAATAACTCTTCACAAATCCTACAGGAGAGTCAATTGTAAGAACTTCAGGGATTATCAAGTTCCTGTCAGTTGGTGAGTAAGGCTCAGATCCTCTAGTTCCTAAAACACTTGTGCTATGAAAGACCACCTCTGGAGAAGAAAACTGAGTGCCTAGACCACACTGACCCATTTCAGAGGTTTAGCAGGTTTCTAAGAAGAAAATCAGCACACCCAGGGGCTATGGATAATTGTTGAATAAATAAAGTTAAATAAACTCTTGCTAAGGAAACCAAGCATCTTATTTTTGTCACAGTTTCAAAGAAATTAACTTTTTCCAGCTTTATTGAGATATGATTAACATACAAGAGAAATACATTATACTTTGATACACAAATATATTGTGAAATGATTACCAGAGTAAGGTTAGTTAACATCTCCATTGTGTGCTGTAATCTGTCGCTTAGTCGTGTCTGACTCTGTGACTCCGTGGACTGCAGCCCACCAGGCTCCTCTGTCCATGGCATTTTCCAGGCAAGAATACTGGAGTGGATTGTCATTTCCTCCTCCAGCACTTCACATGACTTTTTTCTTCTTGCATACCTTTTACGACTATGCGAACTACACAAATTTTTTTCTTCTTCTTCTTAGGAGTGGCAACATTTAAGATCTATTTTCTTAGCAACTTCTGAGTATATGATACAGTGTTGTTAACTATAGTTACCAAGCTGTACATCAGGTCCCAAAACTTAGAAAAGTTGAGTGTCTACCATTATTAACTCTATTTTAATTATTCCAGAAATCTGAGGTTTGTTTTTATTTTTTTAACATGAGTGCACAGTAATAATGAGACTATTAACAAATCTTTGTCTCTAAAATACCACTCAAATATAAATTTCATAATTTGTAACATAGTCCATTCTAGTGTAAGAATACATTATATGTTCTTAATTGTCCTATAAGATTTCTCCTCAAGAAAAGCTGTTCCGATCCTGAACATTTTTTCACTGTTTGTATTTTAATTCCTGTAGCTCTAAGCAAAATCACTTTTAATGTTTCTTGATTTCATTTCTGATTCATCTAAAAACAAAAGCTAAACTAAACTTTGTCAGGAAATTGTACATGCACTTCAATAACTCTGTTTCAACATCTTATTTAATAAAATAATAGAAAAAAAATTCAGAGAATCAAAGTATTTTTTTACAAAGTAAAATGCTAAATAATCTTGATCATAAAAATGTCTCTGAGGTTTTTCTATTAAAATATAAATTATTTTCAAGTATACAACATAAAGTCAATATTTTCATAGATTATATTCCATTTAGAGTTATTATAAAATATCAGCTATATTCCCTGCACTGTACAGCATATCTTTGAATCTTACTTATTCTATGCATAGTAAATTGTACCTCTTAATCCCCTACTCCTATCTTGTCACTCACCTATTCCCTCTTCCTGTTGGTAACCATTAGTTATTTCTCTATGTTTGAGTCTGTTTCTGTTTTGTTATGTCAATTTCTTTAATTTATTTCTTGAATTCAACACATAAGTGTATAAACAGTATTTGTTGTTCTCTGTCTGATTTATTTTACTAAGTAAAATACCCTCCAGTTCTATCCATGGAAATTTTTTGTTTCTTTATGATTGAGTAATATTTCATGACATACCACATGTTCTTTATCCTTTTTCCATTATCCACTTTATCCATTATCCATTTATTCACTTAAATAAAGTTGATATTTACCTTGGGTATCATAAATAATACCTTGAGTATTGTAAATAATGCAGCTATGAACTTTGAGGTACATATATCATTTAAATTAGTTTTTACTTTCTTTGAATGTATACCCAGGAGTGGGATTCCTAAACAATATAGTAGTTCTATCTTTTCATTTTTTAAAGGAACTTTCATATTTGTTTCCATAGTGGCAGCACCAATTAACATCCCCCCTAACAGTGTAGTAGTGTTCCCTTTTCTTCATATCCTTGCCTACATTTGTTGTTTGTGGAATTTTGACAACAATGGTCATTCTGACGGTTGTGAGGTACTATATTATTGTGGTTTTTTATTTGCATTTCGCTAATATAGTGGTGTTGAGCATCTTTTCATGTGATTGTTGGCCATCTCCATCAAAAAAGAAACAATGTTAATTCAGGCCTTCTGCCAATGTTTTAATCAGATTTTTTTTTAATCTTAAATTCTGTGTGTTGTTTATATATTTGGAATGTTAATCCTTTATCACTCATATCATTTGTTAGTAATTTTTCTCATTAAGTTGTCTTTCTATCTTGTCAATGGTTTCCTTTACTATGAAAAAGCTTTTTAAGTTTAATAAGGTACCATTTGTTTACTTTTGTTTGTTTCCTTTGTCTAAAAAGAATGGTCCAAAATATATTGCTATGATTTATGTCAAAGATGGTGTTCTGAACATTTTCTTCTAAGAGTTTTATGGTTTCCAGCCTTTAATACTTTCCAATCTTTAATACTTTCTTTGAATATATGGTCTGACAAAATGTTCTAATTTCATTCTTTTACATATAACTGTCCAATTTTCCAAGCACTACTCGGTGAAAAGACTGCCTTTTCTCCATTATATATTCTTGTCTCTTTACTGTAGCTTAACTGACAATAGGTACATAGGTTTGTTTCTGGGATCTTTAGGCTGTTCCATTGATCTATGTGTCTTTTTGGTGCCAGTACCATCCTGTTTTGATGATTGTAGCTTTTTAGTATAATGATGTCAAAGAGTGTGATTACCTCCTGTTTCATTCTTTTTTCTCGAGATTGTTTCAGCTATTCAGGATCTTTTTTGGTTCCATATAAATTTTTTGATTATTTGCTCTAGTTTTGTGAAAAATATAATTGTATTTTGGTAGGAATTGCATTAAATCTGTATTGAATCTCTAGGATGGCCATAAAAAAACTGGCCAGAATCCCAGGGAGTTTTCAATCTGCTTCCTTCCCATTTTCCCAAAAACAAGTGGATATGTGTGCATTCCTCAAAAGTAAAATCTTATTTTCTTTCAGCCCCATGCTAAGTCCAACTAGTTTTCAAACCAGCTAAAGTGATGTGTCTTCTCAATGTAAGACCCCAGGAATGAGGTGTTCAATACGTAGTTCAAACCCTGATTTCTTTGCCTCCTCTATTACCTATCTCTGTGTGGGCCTTTCTTACAGTCTTGCTCGTCGAAGAGCTGTCTGCCAGTTTCCACTTTGTTTACAGCTAGAGTTGCTCTACATGCAGATATATTTTTGATGTGTTTTGGGGAATAAGTGAGCTCAATGTCCTCTTTCCCTGCATCTTTTTTCCCTTTAAAAAAAAAAAGCCTTTGACAACTTAGCCCTTTCTAAGATGGAGAAATTAATACAATGAGGATAAGAGAATATGTTATTAAATTTCTAGGAACATGGACACACTTCATATTGTGGTGGTAGCCCTCAATAATTACTTCTGTGACATTTTAATTGTACCAACTTTCAAAAACATGAAACACAATTTATTTTCAGAATACATTAATAAAAAACTGTTTGAGAAGCATTTTATCTTCTGTACATGTTTTCCAAATTATTTTTATGCTATGAACCAATTAGTTCTCATAAATGTCTGATAGTTAAAATAGCACTTAGCCATATATTCATTCAACTATCTCAAAACGTGAATTTCAAAACAAATATTTGAAAATGAGTTTTAAAGATATATTGATTTTTCCACTCTTAAATATACAATAGGGGGGAAAATGAAAAAATTTATGTATGAATAAGTATAATAAATAGGTATCACTGACAGGGCTGTAAAAAATATAAAATAGAGAGATTTTAAATATTTTATATATAGAGAGAAATATATGAAATTATAAAAACATATTAAAAATTATATAAAAATAGAAATATATTTTAATAAAAATTACCAAGTTAGGTTTATTGTATTGTTTGTATCATAGTCCAATAAAAAATGCATTATTATATCTCTGAATCCCACAGCAAATTGTTTTATTCATTAGCAAAAAAAAATATATTATGAAAAAAAAAGCATAAAGCTAAAAACAATTTTTAGGTATTTGTTGAATTTGTGATTAATTAATGATAGTTTTCAATTTTTACTTATAATAGTATACAATTTTAGACACTGACACTACTCACAACATCAAAATCAGATTGATTATATTCTTTGCAGCCAAAGATGGAGAAGCTCTATACAGTCAACAAAAACAAGACCAGGAGCTGACTGTGGCTCAGATCATGAATCTCCTAATTACCAAATTTAGACTTAAATTGAAGAAAGTAGGGAAAACCGCTAGACCATTCAGGTATGACCTAAATCAAATCCCTTATGATTATACAGTGGAAGTGAGAAATAGATCTAGGGGCCTAGGTCTGATAGAGTGTCTGATGAACTATGGAATGAGGTTTGTGACATTGTGCAGGAGACAGGGATCAAGATTATTCCCATGGGAAAAAAAATGCAAAAAAGCAAAATGACTGTCTGAGGAGGCCTTACAAATAGATGTGTAAAGAACAGAAGTGAAAAACAAAGGAGAAAAGGAAAGATATAAGCATCTGAATGCAGAGTTCCAAATAATAGCAAAAAGAGATAAGAAAGCCTTCTTCAGCAATCAATGCAAAGAAATAGAGGAAAAGAACAGAATGGGAAAGACCAAGATCTCTTCAAGAAAATTAGAGATACCAAGGGAACATTTCATGCAAAGATGGGAGCGAAAAAGGACAGAAATGGCATGGACCTAACAGAAGCAGAAGATATGAAGAAGAGGTGGCAAGAATACACAAAAGAACTGTACAGAAAAGATCTTCACGACCCAGATAATCACGGTGCTGTGATCACTCATCTAGAGCCAGACATCCTGGAATGTGAAGTCAAGTGGGCCTTAGAAAGCATCACTATGAACAAAGCTAGTGGAGGTGATGGAATTCCAGTGGAGCTATTTCAAATCCTGAAAGATGATGCTGTGAAAGTGCTGCACTCAATACGCCAGCAAATTTGGAAAACTCAGCAGTGGCCACAGGACTGGAAAAGGTCAGTTTTCATTCCAATTCCAAAGAAAGGCAATGCCAAAGAATGCTCGAACTACTGCACAATTGCACTCATCTCATGCGCTAGTAAAGTAATGCTCAAAATTCTCCAAGCCAGGCTTCAGTAATATGTGAACCATGAACTTCCTTTATTGTGTGGATCACAATAAACTGTGGAAAATTCTGAAAGAGATGGGAATGCCATACTACCTGACCTCCCTCTTGAGAAATCTGTATGCAGGTCAGGAAGCAACAGTTAGAACTGGACATGGAACAACAGACTGGTTCCAAATAGGAAAAGGAGTACGTCAAGGCTGTATATTGTCACCCTGCTTATTTAAATTCTATGCAGAGTACATCATGAGAAACGCTGGAGTGGAAGAAACACAAGCTGGAATCAAGATTGCCAGAAGAAATATCAATAACCTCAGATATGCAGATGACACCACCCTTATGGCAGAAAGTGAAGAGGAACTAAAAAGCCTCTTGATGAAGGTGAAAGAGGAGAGTGAAAAAGTTGTCTTAAAGCTCAACATTCAGAAAATGAAGATCATGGCATCTGGTCCCATCAGTTCATGGGAAATAGATGGGGAAACAGTGGAAACAGTGTTAGACTTTATTATTTTATTTTATTTATTTATTTATTTTTTGACTCTAAAATCACTGCAGATGTGATTGCAGCCATGAAATTAAAAGACGCTTACCCCTTGGAAGAAAAGTTATGACCAACCTAGATAGCATATTCAAAAGCAGAGACATTAGTTTGCCGACTAAGGTCTGTCTAGTAAAGGCTATGGTTTTTCCTGTGGTCATGTATGGATGTGAAGAAGGCTGAGTGCCAAAGAATTGATGCTTTTGAACTGTGGGGTTGGAGAAGACTCTTGAGAGTCCCTTGGACTGCAAGGAGATCCAACGAATCCATTCTGAAGGAGGTCAGCCCTGGGATTTCTTTGGAAGGAATGATGCTAAAGTTGAAGCTCCAGTACTCTGGCCACCTCATGCGAAGAGTTGACTCTTTGGAAAAGACTCTGTTGCAGGGAGGGATTGGGGGCAGGAGGAGAAGGGGACGACAGAGAATGAGATGGCTGGATGGCATCACGGACTCGATGGATGTGAGTCTGAGTGAACTCTTGTGAGTTGGTGATGGACAGGGAGGCCTGGCATGCTGCGATTCATGGGGTCGCAAAGAGTTGGACACACCTGAGTGACTGAACTGAACTGAGTTTCTTTATCAATTGTTTTATGGCATAGTTTAATATGATTATGTTATATAGTTATATAATATAATATAGGCAGTTACTATAACTCCTTATTGCCAAATTCACACTTAAATTGAAGAAAGTAGGGAAAACAATTAGGCCCTTCTGGTATACAATGCAAGTGACAAGTAGATTCAAGGGATTAGATCTGATAGACAGAGTGCCTGAAAAACTGCAGACAGAGGTAAACAACATTGTACGGAAGGTGGTGATCAAAAACATCCCCAAGAAAAAGAAATGCAAAAAGGCAAAATGGCTGTCTGAGGAAGCCTTTCACATAGCTGCAGAAACAAGAGAAGTGAAAGGCAAAGGAGAAAAGGAAAAACATAACCATCTGAATGCAGAGTTCCAAAGACTAAGAAGGAGAGATAAGAAAGTCTTCCTAAGAGAATGGTGCAGAGAAACAGAGGAAGACAATAGAATGAGAAAGACTAGAGATCTCTTCAAGAAAATTAGGGATACCAAGGGAACATTTCATGCAAAGGTGGGCACAGTACTTGACAGAAATCATATGGACCTAACAGAAGCAGAAGATAGTAAGAATAGATGGCAAGAATACACCAAAGAACTATACAAAAAAAAAATTACCTTAATGACCCAGATAACCACGATGATGTGATCACTCATGAAGAGTCAGACATCGTGGAGTGTGAAGTCAGGTAGGCCTTAGGAAGCATCACTATGAACAAAGCTAGTGGAGGAGATGGAATTCCAGCTGAGCTATTTCAAATCCTAAAAGATGATGCTGTGAAAGTGCTGCACTCAATATGCCAGCAAATTTGGAAAACTCAGCAGTGGCCACAGAACTGGAATAGGTGGTTTTCACTACAGTCCCAAAGTAAGAATGCTCAGACTACAACACAATTGCACTCATTTCACATGCTAGCAAAGGAATGCTCAAAATTCTCTGAGCCAGACTTCAAAAATACATGAACCAAGAACTTCCAAATGTTCAAGCTAGATTTAGAAAAGGCAAAGGAGTCAGATATCAAATTGCCAACATCTGTTGGATCATAGAAAAAGCAAAATATTCCAGAAAAACATCTACTCCTGCTTTACTGCCTACATCAAAGCCTTTGACTATGTAGATCACAACACACTGTGGGAAATTCTTAAAGACATAGGAATACCAGACCACCTTACCTGCCTCCTGAGAAACCTGTATGTAGGCCAAGAAGCAACAGTTAGAAACAGAAATGAAACAACAGGTTGATTCCAAATTGGGGAAGGAGTACGTCAAGGCTATACATTATCACCCTGCTTATTTAACTTATATGCAGAGTACATCATGTGAAATGCCAGGCTGGATGAAGCACAAGCTGGAATCAAGATTGCTTAGAGAAATATAAATAATCTCAGATATGCAGATGACACCACCCTTATGGCAGGAAGAGGAATTAAAGATCCTCTTGATGAAAGTGAAATAGGAGAGTGAAAAAGCTAACTTAAAACTCAGCATTCAAAAAATGAAGATCATGGCACCCAGTCCCATCACTTCATGGCAAATAGATGGGGAAACAATTGAAACAGTGATGGACTTTCTTTTCTTAGGCTCCAAAATCACTGCAGATGGGGATGGCAGCCATGAAATTAAAAGACACTTGCTCCTTGGAAAAAAAAAAAGCTATGACAAACCTAGATAGTGTATTGAAAAGCAGAGACATTACTTTTACAAAGGTCCATATAGTC
This sequence comes from Budorcas taxicolor, assembly GCF_023091745.1. Taxonomy (NCBI): domain Eukaryota; kingdom Metazoa; phylum Chordata; class Mammalia; order Artiodactyla; family Bovidae; genus Budorcas; species Budorcas taxicolor. The sequence continues at coordinate 1,613,950 of NC_068924.1, read as the reverse complement.
AACACTATGGTTTTTTTTCAGTAATCATGTATGTATGTGAGAACTGGACCATAAAGAACACTGAACACTGAAGAATTGATGGTTTTGAATTGTGGACTTCAAGGATATCAAACCTAAAGGAGTCAATCCTAAAGGAAATCCGTCCTGAATATTTTGATGCTGAAACTGAAGCTGCAATACTTTGGCCATCTGTTCAAAGAGCTGACTCATTAGAAAAGATACTAATGCTGGGAAATATTGAAGACAGGGGGAGAAGGGGATGACAGAGGACGAGATTGTTGGATGGCATCACCTACTCAATGAACTTGAGTTAGAACAAGCTCCAGGAGATGGTGAAGGACAGGGAAGCCTGGAATGCAGCAGTCCATGGGTTCAACAGAGTCAAACATGACTGAGCAACTGAACAACAGCAATGTAACTTGACATAAGTGAATTATTTTTATATCAAAAGAAATGCCCACTATAAATAGGGAAACTTTTCATATATTATTTGATTTCTACACATAGCCATTGATTTTAAATTTTGAACTTAATTACTTGTAAAAATCCCTAATAATTTATCTCATACCTTATCAGTCTTCTACCTCTCCCTTTGGTCTATTTGCTTATATCCATGAAATTATGATGTTTACAAAAATGATGAATGCTTTCACTTTCTGAGAGATGGGTAAGAAATCCCCAATTGTAAATTTTTAAATTAATTTATTTTAATTGGAGGCCAATTACTTTACAACATTGTAGTGGTTTTTGCAGTACATTGACATGAATCAGCCATGTGTGTACTTATGTTCCTCACCCTGAAGCCCCTCCCACCTCCCTGCCCTCCCCACCCCTCAGGGTCATCTCAGTGCACCAGCCCTGAGTTCCCTGTCTCATGCATCAAACCTGGACTGGTGATCTATTTCACATACGATAATATACATGTTTCAGTGCTAATCTCTCAAATCATCCCATCCTCGCCTTCTCCCACAGAGTTCAAAAGTCTGTTCTTTATATCTGTGTCTCTTTTGCTGTCTCGTGTATAGGGTCATCATTACCATCTTTCTAAATTCCATATATATGCATTAATATACTGTATTGGTGTTTTTCTTTCTGACTTACTTCACTCTATCTAATGGGCTCCAGTTTCATCCACCTCATTAGAACTGATTGAAGTGCTTTCTTTTTAATAGTTGAGTAATATTCCATTGTGTATATGTACCAGAGTTGTCTTATCCATTCATCTGCTGATGGACATCTAGGTTGCTTCCATGTCCTGGCTATTGTAAACAGTGCTGTGATGAACATTGGGGTACATGTGTCTCTTTCAATTCTGGTTTCCTCAGTGTGTATGCCCAGCAGTGGGATTGCTGGGTCATATGTCAGTTTTATTTACAGGTTTATAAAGAATCACCTCTCTGTTTTCCATTGGAGAAGGAAATGGCAACCCACTCCAGTATTCTTGCTTAGAGAATCCTGTGGACAGAAGAGCCTGGTAGGCTGCTGTCCATAGGGTGGCATAGAGTCAGACACAACTGAAGCGACTTAGCATGCATGCCTGTGTTGGAGAAGGAAATGGCAACCCACTCCGTATTCTTGCCTGGAGAATCCCAGGGATGGAGGAGCCTGGTGGGCTGCCATCTATGGGGTTGCACAGAGTCGGACACAACTGAAGCAACACAGCAGCAGCAGCAGCTCTCTGTTCTCCATAGTGGCTGTACTAGTTTCCATTACCACCAATAGTGTAAGAGGGTTCCCTTTCCTCCACACCCTCTCCATCATTTATTGTGTGTAGACTTTTTTCTAGCAACCATTCTGACTGGCATGAGATGGTATCTCATTGTGGTTTTGATTTGCATTTCTCTGATAATGAGTGATTTTGAGCATCTTTTCATTCATTTGTGTTTGTTAGCCATCTATACGTCTTCTTTGGAGAAATGTCTGTTTAGTTCTTTGACCCAGTTTTTGATTGGGTCATTTATTTTTCTGGTATTGAGCTGCAGGAGCTGCTTCTATACTTTTGAGATTAGTTCTTTGTCCATTGCTTCATTTGCTATTATTTTCTCTCATTTTGAAGGCTGTCTTTCCACCTTGCTTATAGTTTCCTTCATTGTACAAAAGCTTCTAAGTTTGAGTGGGTCCCATTTGTTTATTTTTGCTTTTATTTCCACTACTCTGACAGGTAAGTCATGGAAGATCTTGCTGTGGTTTATGTTGGAGAGTGTTTTGCCTATATTCTCCTCTAGGAGTTTTATGGTTTCTGGTCTTATGTTTAGATCTTTAATCCATTTTGAGTTTATTTTTGTGTATCGTGTTAGAAAGTGTTCTAGTTTGATTCTTTTATAAGTGGTTGGCCAGTTTTCTCAGCACCACTTGTTAAAGAGATTGTCTTTTCTCCATTGTATATTCTTGCCTCCTTTGTCAAAGATAAGGTGTCCATAGGTGCATGGATTTATCTCTGGGCTTTCTATTTTGTTCCATTGATCTATATTTTTGTCTTTGTGCCAGTACCATACTATCTTGATGACTACAGCTTTGTAGTAGAGACTGAAGTCAGGCAGGTTGATTCCTCCAGTTCATTCTTCTTTCACAAGATTGCTTTGGCTATTCGAGGATTTTGGATTTCCATACAAATTGTGAAATTATTTATTCTAGTTCTCTAAAAAAAAAAAAAAAAAAAAAAAAGCGTTGGTAGCTTGACAGGGATTGCATTGAAAGTATAGATTGCCTTGGGCAGTATACTCATTTTCACTATATTGATTCTTCCAATCCATGAACATGGTATATTTCTCAATCTATTACCGTCATTTTTTAATTTTTTATCAATGTTTTACAGTTTTCTATATATAGGGTTTTTTTTGTTTGTTTCTTTAAGTAGATATGGTCCTCAGTATTTTATTCTTTTTTTTGCAGTGGTGAATGGAGTTGAATCCTAAATTTCTTTTTCTGTTTTCTCATTGTTAGTGTATAGGAATGCAAAGGATTTCTCTGTGTTAATTTTATGTCCTTCAACTTTACTATATTTATTGATTAGCTCTAGTAATTTTCTGGTGGAGTCTTTAGGGTTTTCTATGTAGAGGATCTTGTCATCTGCAAACAGTGAGAGGTTTAGTTTTTCTTCTCCAATCTGAATTCCTTTTATTTCTTTTTCTGCTCTGATTGCTGTGGCCAAAACTTCCAAAACTATGTTGAATAGTAGTGGTGAGTGGGCACCCTTGTTGTGTTCCTGACTAGAATAAATGCTTTCAATTTTTCACCATTGAGGATATCAGTTTATCATACATGGCTTTTATTATGTTGAGGTATGTTCCTTCTATTCTTGCTTTCTGGAGGGTTTTTGTCATAAATGGATGTTGAATTTTGTCAAAGGCTTTCTCTGCATCTATTGAGATAATCATATGGTTTTCATCTTTGTTAATGTGGGATATCACATTGATTGATTTGTGGATATTAAAGAATCTTTGCATCCCTGGGATAAAGCCCACCTTTTTAATATGTTGTTGGATTCTGTTTGCTAGGATTTTGTTAAGGATTTTTACATCTGTGTTCATCAGTGATATTGACCTGCAGTTTTCTTTTTTGTGGCATCTTTGTCTGGTTTTGGTATTAGGGTGATGATGGCCTCATAGAATGAGTTTGGAAGCTTACATTCTTCTGCAAATTTCTGGAAGAGCTTGAGTAGGATAGGTGTTAACTCCTCTCGAAATTTTTGGTAGAATTCAGTTGTGAAGCCATCTTGTCCTGGGCTTTTGTTTGTTGGAAGATTTCTGATTACAGTTTCAATTTCCATGCTTGTGATGGGTCTGTTAAGATCTATTTCTTTCTGGTTCAGCTTTGGAAAGTTATACTTTTCTAAGAATTCATTCATTTCTTCCAAGTTGTCCATTTTATTTGCATATAATTGCTGATAGTAGTCTCTTATGATTCTTTGTATTTCTGTGTTGTCTGTTGTGATTTCTCAATTTTTCAGTTCTGATTTTGTTGATATGATTCTCTTATCTCTCCCTTTTTCTTAAATAAGTTTGGCTAATGGTTTGTCTATTTTATTTATCTTCTCAAGGAACCAGGTTTTAGCATTGTTGATTTTTGCTATGGTCTCCTTTGTTTCTTTTACATTTAAAGAAATAAAATAAAGTAAAGTTGCTCAGTCGTGTCCGACTCTTTGCAACCCCATGCACTGTAGCCCACCAGGCTCCTCCATCCATGTGATTCTCCAGGCAAGAATACTGGAGTGGGTTTCTTCCTTCTCCAGAGGATCTTCCTGAATTCCCGCCCTAATTTTTATGATTTATTTCCTTCTATTAACCCTAGGGCTCTTCATTTCTTCTTTTACTAGTTGCTTTAGGTGTAGAGTTAGGTTATTTCTTTGATTTTTCTCTTGTTTCTTGAGGTAAGCTTGTATTTCTATGAACCTTCCCTTTAGCATGGCTTTTAATGTATTCCATAGATTTTGGGTTATTTTGTTTTCATTTTCATTCGTTTCTATGCATATTTTGATTTCTTTTTTTATTTCTTCTGTTGTTTGTTGGTTATTCAGGAATGTGTTGTTTAGCCTCTATATGTTTGGATTTTTAATAGGTTTTTTTTTTTTTTTCCTGTAGTTGACGTCTAATCTTACTGCATAGTGATCAGAAAAGATGCTTGAGATGATTTCAATTTTTTTGAATTTACCAAGGTTAGATTTATGGCCCAGGATGTAATCTGTCCTGGAGAAGGTTCCATGTGCACTTGAGAAAAAGTTGAAATTCATTGTTTTGGGTTGAAATGTGCTATAGATATCAATTAGGTCTAACTGGTTCATTGTATCATTTAAAGTTTGTGTTTCCTTGCTTATTTTCTGTTTAGCTGATCTATCCATAGGTGTGAGTGGGGTATTAAAGTCTCCCACTATTATTGTGTTACTGTTAATTTCCCCTTTCATACTTGTTAGCATTTGCCTTACATATTGTGGTTCTCCTATGTTGGGTGCATATATATTTATAATTGTTATATCTTCTTCTTGGACTGATCCTTTGATCAGTATGCAGTGTCCTTCTTTGTCTCTGTTCATAGCCTTTATTTAAACGTCTATTTTATTTGATATGAGCATTTCTACTCCTGCTTTCTTTTGGTCTCCATTTGTATGAAATATCTTTTTCCAGACCTTCAGTTTCAGTCTGTATGTGTTCCTAGGTTTGAGGTGGGTCTGTTGTAGACACCATATATAGGGGTCTTGTCTTTGTATCCATTCAGCCAGTCTTTGTCTTTTGGTTGGAGCATTCAACACATTTACATTTAAGGTAATTATTGATAAGTATGACCCCATTGCCATTTACTTTATTGTTTGGGTTCGAGTTTATACATCCTTTCTGTGTTTCCCGTCTAGAGAAGAGCCTTTAGCATTTGTTGAAGAACTGGTTTGGTGGTGCTGAATTCTCTCAGCTTCTTCTCCGTCATATTTGAATGAGATCCTTGCTGGGTACAGTAATCTGGGTTGTAGGTTTTTTCTTTCATCACTTTAAGTATGTCCTGCCATTCCCTTCTGGCATAAAGAGTTTCTATTGAAAGATCAGCTGTTATCCTAACGGGAACCCCCTTGTGTGTTATTTGTTGTTTTTCCGTTGTTGCTTTTAATATTTGTTCTTTGTGTTTGATCTTCATTAAATTGATTAATATGTTTCTTGGTGTGTTTCGCCTTGGGTTTATCCTGTTTGGGACTCGCTGGGTTTCTTGGACTCGGGTGACTACTTCCTTCCTCATTTTAGGGAAGTTTGCAACTATTATCTCCTCAAGTATTTTTTCATGGCCTTTCTTTCTGTCTTCTTCTTCTGGGACGCCTATGATTCGAATATTGGGGCATTTGACATTATCCCAGACATCTCTGAGGTTGTTCTCATTTCTTTTAATTCCTTTTTCCTCTCTGCTTCATTTATTTCCACCATTCTATCTTCCACCTCACTTATTCTAACTTCTGCCTCTGTTATTTTATTGGTGGTTCCCTGCAGAGTGCCTTTGCTCTCAGTTATTGCCTTATTCATTATTGATTGACTCTTTTTTATTTCTTCTAATTCTTTGTTAAACATTTCTTGCATCTTCTCAATCCTTGTCTCCTGACTATTTATCTGCAACTCCATTTTGTTTTCAAGATTTTGGATCACTTTTACTATCATTATTCTGAATTCTTTTTCAGGTAGACTCCCTATCCTCTCCTCTTTGGTTTGGTGGGCATTTATCATGTTCCTTTACCTGTGAATATTTCTCTACCTTTTCATCTGTTTAGATTGCTGTGTTTGGGGTGGCCTTTCTGTATGCTGAAATTTTGTGGTTTCTCTTTATTGTGAAGGTTCTTCCCTGTGTGTGGAGTTGGACGAGTGGCTTGTCAAGGTTTCCTGGTCAGGAAGGCTTGCATCTGTGTTCTGGTGGGTGGAGCTGTTGCTCTTCTCTCTGGAGTGCAATAAAGTATCCAGTAGTGAGTTTTGAGGTGCCTGTGGGTTTGGTGTGACTTTTGGGCACCTGTATTTTAATGCTCAGGGTTATGTTCCTGTGTTGTTGGAGAATTAGCTTGGTATGTCTTTCTCTGAAACTTGTTGGCTCTTGGGTGGAGCTTGGTTTCAGTGTAGGTATGGAGGCCTTTTATGAGTTCTTGTCTATTAATGTTCCCTGGATTCAGAAGTTTTCTGGTGTTCTCAAGTTTTGGATTTAAGCTTCCTGCCTCTGGATTTCAGTCTTATTCTTATAGTAGCCTCAAGACTTCTTCATCCATACAGCATCAATGATAAAACATCTAGGTTAATGGTGAAAGCATTCTCCACAGTGAGGGACACCCATAGAGGTTCACAGAGTTACATGGAGAAGAGAAGAGGGAGGAGAGAGATAGAGGTGACCCAAAGGAGAAGAGGGGGAATCAAAAGAGGAGAGAGCAATCTAGCCAGTAATCAATTCCCTATGTGCTCTCCACAGTCTGGAACACTAAGAGAGATTCACAGAATTACATAGAGAAGAGAAGAGGGAGAGACGAGATAGAGATGACCAGGAGGAGAAGAGGGGGAGTCAAAAGGAGAGAGACAGATCTAGTCGGTAATCAGTTCCCTAAGTGTTCTCCACAGCCCGGAATACCCAAAGAGATTCACAGAGTTGGGTAAAGAAGAGAAAAATGAAGGAGGAAATAGAGGTGACCTGGGGGAGAAAAAAAGAGAGTTAAAAGGGGAAGAGAGCAATCAAGTCAGTAATCATACTCCTAAGTAATAATGGGTACTGAGGATTGGATTCTTAAAGGTATAAAATTAACAACAAATACCAAAAAGCAAAGATTAAAAATCAGAGTAGAGGTTAGAATCTCAAAAATACAATATTTTTTAATTAAGAAACATTATAAATATGTATATTTGAAATTTGCTTTAGAAATAGGGTCTCTTTTTTGTAAGGTAATAGTAGGTTATAAAAATGAAAATTAAAGGAGTAATAAAGAGCTTAAAAATGTAGAAAAACATTTAAAAATGATAATAGTAAAGTATATCTAGGAATTTCTCTGAAGCTGTTGAGGGCAGTGTGGTGTCAGTTCAGTTTCAGATTGTTCCTTGTTCTAGCTTTCACTTCTTCTCAAGGTCTATAGGCCCCTTCCAATGTAGTCAGTGCTAACTACAGGGTTTTAATCTGTTGCACCTATCACTTCCAAAGAGGTTCCCTCTTTGTTTATTTTGGCTTCCTCTGTTTGCAAGTCTCTTTGGTGTCTATTTTCCACCCTGACACAAGGAGGTGAAAGTGGTCACTTATTTAGGCTCACTTGTTCAATTGTGCTGTGGGGAGAAAGGAACACTGCAAACAAATATTACTGGCATGTGTGGGTAGTGCTCACAGTGTCTGGGCCACACTGGGTTTGCCCCCGCTCACAGCGTGTGTGCTTTCTGTGTCTACATTATTCAGGCTCCAGGTTGCTTTGCAGGGGAACTGTCTAAAGCTGGTCCTGGGTTGTGTGCACTTCCCAGGTCTAAGCCACTCTGGTTCAGGTTCTTGGGTACTCCACAAAGGCACAGACTCAGTTGGGACTGTGTTTTGTGTCCTTCCTAGGTCTGAGCAGCTCAGGTGACCAGGTGCTTGGTGAGCGCACTCTCCTAGTTGGGCGATGTGTCTTATCACCACCCCTGTCCCAGCCGCTCAGTTTTCGGGGTGTGCAGTGGTAATGTTGTCTCAGGTGTGCTGTGTGTCTCCTCTGGGAAGCTGATCTCTGGCTGTGACCCTCTTGGGAGATGTCAACCTGCCAGGATCCCAGGAAGACTTGGTTAGCAACTGGGAACCTGCTCACAGTTTGGTGGAAGTTGCCATCTCTGGGGCCGAGTTTGCCCCTTGTGTTCCAGCTTTGACTGTCGCCCGCCTGCCTTTCTGCCTCCCGCAGGGGGTGGGCTGGTCCGCAGTGGGCTAGCTCTCCTCTGGTATTCACTCAGTCCTTTGTTCTATGAGCAGGCTGGCAGTGCCTTAGGTTAGAACTTTTGTAGGAAAGTTTCTCTCTCTCTCTCTCTCTCTCTCTCTCTCTCTCTCTCTCTCTCTCTCTTTCTCTCTCTCTCCTGTTTTTCTCTCTCTGGCTATGCCACAATTTGAGTTGCTATCTCACATTAGCTCCCTCAGATTCCCCTCAGGGTATTCAGGCCCAGTGGTTACCCTAAGCATGCAGCCCACGCCTCCCTGTTCAGCTCCCACTCACTGGTTGCAGATGAGAGCATCTGGGCTACTTCTCCACAGGGAGTTGCAGTTAGGCACGTAGTTGTGGGTTTTTTGTTTTGTTTTTTTGTTTTTTTCCTCCCAGTTATGTTGGCCTCTGAGATTCCAAAACTCCCCATTGGTGAGAGGCTTTCCTGCTGTTTGGAAACTTCTTATCCTTCACGACTCCCTCCCAGGATGGGTCTCTGTCTCTAACTCTCTTGTCTCTCTTTTTATCTTTTGTATTTTGTCTTACCTCCTTTTGAAGAGAATGGGCTGCCTTTCTGGGTACCTGGTGTCTTCCATCAGAGTTCAGAAGTTGTTTCCTGGAATTTTCTCAGCATTCAAATGATCTTTTGATGAATTTGTGGGGGAGAAAGTGGTCTCCCCATCCTATTCCTCCACCATCTTAAGACACCCCCTCTCCAATTGTTAATGTTTAAAAAGTAAGTGGAGTAACTTGGCACCAGTGACTCTTATTCTCCTCACTTTAAATAAGGAGCATTGGGCTGAGATGATCTTGAAAAACTCTGCTCATTCTCAAAGTCAATAATGCCATTTACAATGAAGATTTCTTGATAATTGTCATTGATCCTGAAGCAATATATAATTTTACAAGTAAGCTATACCTTGAAATTTGGAGAAGGAAATGGCAACCCACTCCAGTATTCTTGCCTAGAGAATCCTATGGACAGAGGAGACTGGCAAGCCGTGGCCCACGGGGTCACAGAGAGTCAGGCACAACTGAAGTGACTAAGCATGCAGTATGCCTTGAAAAGAAGCAGGAAATAAAACATCAATCAAGTGGCTTTTTCTGTATATTCATTCATTTTACAGATATTTATTGAGTCTCAACTTTATTTAGGTCAGGCATTATGCTCTGCTGAAGTAAACTGATAAGCAAAACTACTATAGTTAGTAACTCTTATTGGTGAACTAAGGCTCAAATTAAACGCATTTGCTAAAATCCTACTAAAATTTATTATTTCTTTTAGACGCACAATACATAAAAAATGATCAAGCATCTCAAGAATTTGGCTATGAGTGCCAAATTCTTATTCAATAGATGATGGTAGAAAAAGCACTGGATAGAGAAATGGAACTATGTTGGCCTTAGGACAATTTATTTATTTGGCCATAGGATGTATTTAAGGAATCTAAACAAGTATTTTTGGCTCACAAGTATCTCAAACTGCCTCTTTGTTGCATACCTCAAGCTAGTTGGTAAAAATACTTTCAACAGTATTCTCACTTTCACTACACAAAAGGGAAATTCAGTGTCACATTAGATACTCAGTTAATTGGCAAACCGAGTGACATTTCATACTGCTTGCAAAGAAAAAAAAAGCCTAAAAACAATGATGACCTCTCAGAGGCTGGTTACATCACCAAAAGAAGCCAATAATTCTATCTCAATTAGATCAATTAGAAAAAGGAAAATTCCTCACAAACAGAAATTTGGCTGTTTGCACACAAGAAACAAAATGTTACTAAGTGTAAATGTTAGCCCCAACTTAACTTATTCTAAATCCAAGGCTACCTTCTTATCTAGCATGACCTAAGTGAGGTGTCACACCCCAGATAGGATTTTTAGCAAGTTACTCAATGTGTGACAACAGACAAAATCTGATTATTTGGAGTCTGCATTTACAAATTTTTAGAATTCTCTAACATAAAGAATTGTACTATATGTAGAACTCTACCCAATACATCTCAACTTCCAAAAACATCTCTGACCTCTGAATAAAACATTAGAAAGAAGCTTATGTATTCTGCCTTCTTATGCCATAATTGGCTACATCAATATCTAGAAGGAAATAAGCATTTTAGTTACCGGCTAATTGCCATAAGGTCATTTTTCACACTAAAATTTTAATAGAAAACATCAAAAACAAAAGAGTAAGGGATAGATGAGACAAAAAGAAGCACAAAGAGAAGAGAAAATCCACTTTTAGTTATAAGAAGTAGTTGCTTAAGAAGAAATCTGATATTGGATTTAATAGCTTCGATTATTTGAATCATCTATAGAATTAAATAGCACACATTCTAACAGTAGAAATGAATCAACAACAGTAGAGTAGACAATTCTTCACTATATTCCTATCATACTAATTCATCATTTATGTGCCAGACGTCACTGTAGGCACTGCAGTGCTGTATGTACAAAGATAACCAAAGCAAGGTCCCTACACTGAGGATGCTTACACTGAAGCTGGAAACTCAGAAACATGAATAAATAATTACAAGATAATTTCATGGGCTCAGAAACAGAGATATTACAAAATATATCAGGAACCCAGAAGATATGACTGAATATAATCAAAGAAGTCAGATATACTTCACAGAGAAAACAGACATTTAAATTGAAAAGACATTGCATTTTCCCAGGAATAGAAAAAAGGTAATGTTCAGTAGGAAAGAATTCACCTGAAAAAGGATCAAAAGATTATTGTCAAATAAATGAGAGTATGAATAAGTTTTTATGTGTTCAAGGGAAGAGCTTACAGTAGGACCTGGAGTTTCTGAAGGTAAGCTCTCAGTTACCTGAGAAATTTTGTTATCCAGAATATTTCCTCCACCAAATATAATGGGAAATCTGGTAGTTCTATGGTTTGTTGTATAAGCTGAAAAAGATATAAGAGTTTCATTTATATATATTAGAGTAATAATGCATAAGATTAAATGGAACAAAGCAGACACTCATATTATTACAGCATTTAATTATATACTACAGCATATAAATTATATAAATTGCCAACATCAGTTGGATCATCGAAAAAGCAAGAGAGTTCCAGAAAAACATCTACTTCTGCTTTATTGACTATGCCAAAGCCTTTGACTGTGTGGATCACAACAAACTTTGGAAAATTCTTAAAGAGATGAGAATACCAGACCACCTGACCTGACGCTTGAGAAATCTGTATGCAGATCAGGAAGCAACAGCTAGAACTGGACATGAAACAACAGACTGGTTCCAAATCGGGAAAGGAGTATATCAAGGCTGTAAATTGTCACCCTGCTTCTTTAGCTTATATGCAGAGTACTTCATGAGAAACACTGGGCTAGATGAAGCACAAGCTGGAATCAAGATTGCAGGAAGAAATATCAATAACCTCATATATGCAGATGACACCACCCTTATGGCAGAAAGCAAAGAACTAAAGAGCCTCTTGATAAAAGTGAAAGTGGAGAGTGAAAAAGTTGGCTTAAAGCTCAGCATTCAATAAACTAAAATCATGGCATCTGACCCATCACTTCAAAGCAAATAAATGGGGAAACAGTGGAAACAGTGATGGACTTTATTTTGGGGGGGAGGGGGTGCCTCCAAAATCACAGCAGATGTTGACTTCAGTCATGAAATTAAAAGACGTTTGCTCCTTAGAAGAAAAGTTATGACCAACCTAAACAGCATATTAAAAAGCAGAGACATTAATTTGCCAACAAAGGTCTGTCTAGTCAAATCAATGGTTTTTACAGTAGTCATGTATGGATGTGAGAGTTGGACTATAAAGAAAGCTGAGCATTGAAGAATTGATGCGTTTGAACTGTGGTGTTGGAGAAGACTCTTGAGAGTGCCTTGGACTGCAAGGAGATCCAACCAGTTCATCCTAAAGGAGATCAGCCCTGGGTGTTAATTGAAGGACTGATATTGAAACTGAAACTCCAACACTTTGGCCACCTGATGCAAAGAGGTGACTCATTTGAAAAGACCCTGATGCTGGGAAATATTGAAGCCAGGAGGAGAAGGAGATGACAGAGGATGAGATGATTGAATGGCATCACCGACTCAATGGACATGAGTTTGAGTAAACTCCGGGAGTTGGTGATAAACAGGGAGCCCTGGCATGCTGCAGTCCATGGGGTCACAAAGATTCGGACACGACTGAGCGACTGGAGTGAACTGATAAATTATATCAGCAGTTTCTCACACTGTAGTACTGGAAGATTTTGCCACTTTTGCTTCATTATAAAGCTCCTTTTGCAGCTTTACATAGTCAGAAGATTTGCTGTCAGATGCTGCAGAAAAGTAAGAAAAATTTAAAGGACATTAGGTTACATCTAAAAAAGGGAGAATTTTACTTAATCTTACTTTTTACAAATTGATTTGAACGTACAAGTCCCATTACAATGCATGGGTTTTGTTGTTTTCATAAAAAATGGAAATGCTTTTACAGATCTCAAACTAATATAAACATAATTTTGGAAGTTAGAAAGGAGTCTCTAATTGTCTTTTATCCACTGCTGCCATGGTAGTAGCCATTTCTAATTGTCTTATAAATTTTTAAAAGATAAATTGAAAAATAAAACAAAGAATACATTTTTTAAAAAGAAAAATATACTTTTTGGCTTAAAATAATTGCAAATTCTAGAATTAGAGTGTGATCAGCTAATTTTGTTTTAGTTGATGCTGTATGAAAATTTATTCAAATAGTTTCTTTTATTGTCAGAAACATTCAAAACCTCAGTTTAAAAGTAGATTAAAATATCTACTTTATAGTTTCAGAAATATAAAATAATTTCGTTTTACTAGCCTAAAATGGAAAACAGCTACTTAGAAGTATCACTATGGTTTAGGGAAAAGCAAATAATATTTCTCTTTAAATAGTAAGGGGAAGATAACTTTATAGTTTAGTTCAGTGGAATTTTACATCTATTCTTCAAATGTTTAAAAGGCAGTGATTAACAAAAAAAGAAGCAAAGCATTCACAATGCCTTTGAGGACACTTTTTCGAATCTTGCAAATCTTGTAAATACATATAAATGTCCTTTATAAATTCTAGAATATATTAAATAGTTCAGTGATAAAGTATACTAGTGAACCAGTGAAGTCTGTCAGTAGTGTCTGACTCTTTGCCATCCCATGGACTGTAGCCAGGCTCTTTCATCCATGGAATTTTCCAGACAAGAGTACTGGAATGGGTTGCCATTTCCTTCTCCAGGAGATCTTCCTGACCCAGGGATCGAACCCAGGTCTCCTGCATTGCAGGCAGATGCTTTACCATCTGAGCCACCAGGGAAGCCCAAACTACATGCCAGTAAATGAAGTGATAGATTTTTTTGATCACTTTGATTCAGTCAGAAAGGTAAAGGAAAAAATTCACTTCTAATTATCCCCTTAACTATGTAATCATTCAATACTCCCTTCCTGATTTTCTGGATTTCCTCTGAGTTTATATACAAGCAATGCCAAGTTTAAGATCAGATCATCGCGGCAGGAAATTAAAGTGATCTTATTCTTACAAAAAAAGAGAGAGAGAGAGAGAGAGAGAGAGAGAGAGAAAGAAAGAAAAATAATAGAGATTCACATAATCCCTGGCAAATGGAAGAAAAATCAGGATTAGATACAGGGAATTTATTTTCTGTTTTTCAATGTTTTTTCAAGGTCACATACCAAATTATTGTTACATACTTCCAAAGCCTAGGCTTAAGTTGTATCTGAACTTGCCCTAAGACGTTCCCTTTAAAATCATAGGACGTATACTGGAATATATATTTGAATTCTATTTTTATAATTAGTGTTTTTTAATTGTTATCACAAGGTAAATGTAAAAGTAAAATTGTCTGTCTAATATAAAAATACAAATAATTTGCTAACAAATGAGAAACAAACTTATCTGCCTACCCCAACCCATCATTTTTATTTTTTTTTCTTGACTTTTTATTGGGGTATAGCTGATTAACAATACTGTGATCGTTTCAGATGAGCAATGAAGGGAACTAGCCATACATATATACATATATTCATTCTCCCCAAACTCTCCTCCCATCCAGGCTGCCATACAACTTTGAGCAGAGTTCCATGTGATATACAGTAGGTCCTTGTTTGTTATCTGTTTTGAATATAGCTGTGTACATATCCATCCAAAACTTCCTAACTATCCCTTCTTGTGCCAATCATAAATTCTCTGTCTGTTACAAAACAGAATCTCTTTCTGTTCTGTAAGTTCATTTGTATCATTTTATTTTAGATTCCACATATAAGGGATGTCACATGACATTTCTCCTTCTCTGTCTGAATTATTTCACTTAGTATGACAATCTCTATGGACCATGACAACACGGTCCATCCATGTTGCTGCAAATGGCGTTATTCCATTTTTAATGGTTGAGTAATATTCCACTGTATAAATACACCACATCTTCTTTATCTATTCCTCCATCTATTAACATTTAGATTTCTTCCATGTCTTGACTACTGCAAACAGTACTGCAATGAACATTGGAGTACCTGAATCCTTTTGGATGTTATTTTTCTCCCCTTTTTCTTTCTTATACACGTATACAACACTCATCCATTTGTTCATTTATTCAACAAGCATTTATCCAATACCTACTAATTTCCAAGCACTGTTAAGAAATTTAAATTGATTTTGATTCAGGGATGAGGACAAGGTGGCAGAATAAGAAGAGCCTTGACTCACCTCCTCCCACAAACACATCAAAATTATAACTACATATAGAGAAACTATCTCTGAGACCAATCTGAAGCCTAACAGAAAGATTTTCACAACTAAAAAGAAAAAGAAAAAGCCACATTGAGATGGATAGGAGGGACAGAGACATGGTCTGGTCAGAATCCACACTCCATCACAACAACTCTTAGCTGGGAGGAATATCATATGCTTGGCAGTCCTCCTTGAGGAATGATGTGTGCAAACACCACACTGGACTCTCCAGTCTGGGAACCTGCTTTGGGAACATGAGCCCCCATAATCTCTTATTTTGAAAACCAGCAGGGCTTATTCCCAGGAGATTCAGAAGGCTATAGGAAACTGGGAATCTGCACTTACAGGGTGCACACTTGAAAACTTACTCTCTCCCAAGTCCAAGCACAGATATAATAGTTTGAAAAACATGTCAGTCATGAAGGAGATTAGTTGACTAACTTTAGGGCATATGTCTTCATGGTAGGGATCTTTTGGAACTTTCTCTGGATACAGAGGAACTGGTAGATACCAGTTTGGGGCACGGAGGTTGAGGGGAGATTTTCCTCACCCTTTACCTTGCTGGCCCAGCACTGTCAGATGCCATTTCCGATTCTCCCCATCTAATTAAATACCATTCACTTCACCTTGAACTCACCTACAAACCAGATCCAACCAGCAATCCTCCAAAGCAGATCCAGTAGGCTCCCTCAGCAGGCACTGGAGCCCCTCCAAAGTGGCTCCCCACTCCACCAATCCTTTCAGGCACCCATGGATGCCACCAATGCCCTCAAAGTGGCTCCACAGAAGGGGCCAAACTTGCACATGAGCGCTTTCATAACAGTTACAGCTGGGCCTTAGAGCCAGACTCACCAAAGGCAGCTCCACAAACTAACTCTCACAGAGTAAGCCACAACAGAAGGGAAAACTGAGCCAACACACAGGATCCTCCTGGAGGACCTGGATCTAGCGACAAGGGAGACCATTCTACTGAACTCCAAAGGCTATCTTCTACGTAAGGCTACTCTTTCAAAACAGGTAGATGTAGCCAAATGAATAGAAACAGACAGAGTTAGGTAAAATGAAGAAACAAAAGAATATGTTCCCCAAATGAAGGAACAAGACAGAACTTCAAAAAAAGAACTAAGAAAAATGTAGATAAGCAATTTCCAGTTAAGAATTCAAAGTAATTATAAAGATGCTCACTGGACTCAGAGGAAGAATGAAGAAACACAGTGTGGACTGTTTTTACAAAGAGAACTATGTACAAAGCAATTATTGATGAGAAAGAGCCAAAGACTATCAGAAAAGATCATTTATAATTAAAGATATAAAGAAGAAATCACAATGAGACTGGTAAAAGGGGTGGAGACACAATATAGTCAAGTCCCATATCCTCAGGTGGTGATCCACAAACAAGAGGATAGTTACACTTTTGGCAGCAATTTTGGGAAGCCTCGTCTCCTACATGAACAATGATGCTGGCAAATGCCATTTTTGAATTCTCCTTCTAGCTTATTTGTTCCAGGACCTGGCCTTGCCCACCAGTCCATTGACAGCAATACTGGGATAACTCAGCCAAAGCAGCTATCCAGGCAGGGACATAGACCAACCTATTAGCAGGCTGGCTGGGTCCTCTGAGCCTCCAGCTACCCTAGGACCTGAAACTACCCACCAGAAATCCCAGGACCCAGACCCATTCACTGGTGTGCTGTCACTAGCCCCAGCATTCCTGGAGCTCTGGAGCCCACGACCCCAGGACTTAACTCAACCCACTAGTGGGTGAACATTAACTCTGCTGCTGCTGCTAAGTCACTTCAGTCATGTCCGACTCTGTGCAAGCCCATAGACAGCAGCCCACCAGGCTCCCCTGTCCCTGGGATTCTCCAGGCAAGAACACTGGAGTGGGTTTTCATTTCCTTCTCCAATGCATGAAGGTGAAAAGAGAAAGTGAAGTCGCTCAGTCGTGTCCGATTCTTAGTGACCCCATAGACTGCAGCCAACCAGGCTCCTCCATCCATGGGATTTTCCAGGCAAGAGTACTGGAGTGGAGTGCCATTGCCTTCTCGTGAACATTAACTCTAGTACCTGCCTAACCCACTGCTGGGCAGGCATCAGCCTCAAGGCCTCTGGGTCCTGGCTCTGACCATCAGCAGGCTGAAATCAACTCCAAGACATCCAAAGACCTACACCCAGAGACTCTAGGACTCCATAAGACTGCTCTGCCTGCCAGCAATCACCTCTAGCCCCAGAACTACCTAAGCAACACACGTCTGGGACCACTGGAGCCTGAATTAGAGACCTAAGGACTCAGCTATCAGCAGATTAACACCAGTTTAGGGACACCATGCACACCACAGCCAGTTGTGTCAGGAATCATCCATGCCCACCAGGGGGCAGATACCTGTCCAAGATCCCCAGGGCCCTGTAGCCAGAGACTCTGGGACAAAACTCCATCTATCAGCAGGCCAGCACTATCGCTAAAACCATGTGGCTCCAGGCCTGGCAGTCAGTAGGTCAAGAGCAGTTTTAAGACAACTTGGGCTCCTCAACCACCCCCCACAGGACACAGTCCCACTCACCCTTGAGCCAGTGCCAACTCTGAGACCTCCTAGATCCAACAGTCACTCATTTCAGGAGCCAACCTTTCCCATAAAGAGGCCAAAATTAGATGAGGGACACTTGGTCCCACAACCACTCACCCCAGGCCTTGAATCCACCCACTGGTGTGCCTACTAGCCCTGAGAGTCTCCCCCAACCAGCCAGCCAATTCATGACCAGGCCCCACTCACCAGTAGCTGGCACCTTCTAAACAAGTTCAGGTCCTGACAACCAACTGGAATAGATGCCAGCCATGCTTACCAGATCATCCACATTAGTTACCCCACAACAGAAGAGCTCATGCAGCCCACAGAAGGGAGTATACTGCTGGGATGCATAGGACATCTCTCACAAAAGATCACTTCTCAAAGACTAAGAAATGCAACCAACCTACCAAATACATAGAAATAGAAACATAATTAAGCAAAATGAGGTGACAAAGGGATGTATTTCTAAAGAATGAACAAGATAAAACCTGAGGAGAACCTAGTGTAATGGAGATAAGCAATATACCCAATAAAGATTTTAGGTAATAATTATAAGAATGCTCAAATAATTCAGGGTAAGAATGGTTGAACACAGTGAAAAATTTTAAAAAGAATTATAAAATATAAAATGAAACCAGTCAGAGTGAAGAATATAATAACTGAAACCAAAATATATCAAAAATAATCAACAGTTAATTAGATCATGAGAAGAATGAGTCAGAAAGAAAGAGTAGCAGTTGTCACTGAAACTGAACAGAATTTTTTTTTTTTAAATAAGCACAGTTAAAGAGACTCTAGGGCAACATTGGGCTTACTAATATTCAAATTATAGGAGTCCCAGAAGAAGAGAGAAAGGGACAGGGAAAACATTTGAAGACACAATATCTGGAAACTTCCCTAACCTAAGAAAGGAAACAAACATCCACGTACAGAAAGTACAGAAGGCCCCAAATACAATCAGCCCAAAGAGGACTACATTAAAACACACTGAAATTAAGGCAGCAAAAAATAATTATAAAGAATATTACAAGCAGCAAGTGAAAAGTTACAAATTTTGAACAAGGAGTTTCCATAAGGCTATCAGCTGACTTTTAAATAGAAACTCTGCAGGCCAAAAGAGAGTGGTGTAATATACTTAAAATGATGAAAGAGTAAAACATGAGACAAAAAATACTCTACTCGGTAAGGCTTTCATTCAGGTTTGAAGTAGATATCAATGATTTTTTTAATATAAATTTATTTATTTTAATTGAAGGTTAATTACTTTACAATATTGTATTGGTTAATGGTTTTACATCACAGTTTTGGATCACATGCTAGGGCACAAAATAAGCTTCATAAATTTAAGAAGTTTTAAAGTATACTAAACATATATTCTAATACAATGCTATGAGACTAGAATTCAAGTTTTTATTACAAGAAAAAAAACTGCAAAATACACACACACACACACAAAAACTGGTGGAAGCTAAAAATATGCTACTAAACAACAAATGCATCACTGAGTCAATGAAAGAAGAAATAAAACACATCCAGAGACCAAAAAAATAAAAAAGAGTGAAAACACAATGATCCAAAACCTAAGGGACAAAGCAAAAGTAATGCTAAGAGGGAAACTTATAGTAATAAAGGCCTATTACAAAGAAAAATCTCAAATAAACTACCTAATCTTACACCTAAGGGAACTAGAAAAAAAGGAACCACTAAATACAAACATAGTAAAAAAGAAGAAGTCACACATAAAGATCAGACTAGAAATAAAAGAGAAACAAACAAACAAAAAGTACAATTGCAAAGATCAATGAAAATAGAAGGTGGTTCTTTGAAGAGATAAACAAGCTGATAAAACTTTAGTGAGATACATCAAGAAAAAAGATAGTGGGTCAAAAATCAATAAAATCACACATGGAAAAGAGGAACTTACATTTAACACCACAGAAATACAAAGGATCATAAGCGATTACCACAAGCAAATATACATCAATAAAATGTACAACCTAGAAGAAATGCACAAATTCCTAGAAATGTACAATCTCCCAAGACTAAACCAGGGAAAAATAGAAAATCTGAGAACACCAATTACCAGTAATTAAATTAAATCAGTAATTTTTCAAAAATTGCTGACTTCCTGTCCGGTTTGCCAGGAGTCTTCCGCAGCTGTTTGTGCTGCGGCTGTTGCTGGTTTCTTGGACGGTGGCTGAGCATGGAGCGCCCGGGGCCCAGCGATGGCTCAGACACATCAGGACCAGACCCACAGCTGGCGGTCACCATGGGCTTCACGGGGTTCGGAAAAAAAGCTCGCATATTTGATTTGGAAGCAATGTTTGAACAAACTCGAAGAACAGCAGTGAAAAGAAGTCGGAAAGCACTGGTGGAACCGGTTTTTGGAAGGCTGAGCTAGAGGTGGCTGTCAGAGTTGTGTACACCACTGATCGTTGACCCAGACAGTATAGAAAATTGAGCCATCCAGTGAATGGGGCTGGTGCTGTTGAATCCCTGCATTCATGAGTTGTACCAGACATTTAATGAAGGCCTTAACTTCCAGACTCTCTGGTTTGATACCAGGTGGTTGGCAGTTCTAGCTACCACCTCAGGATCTTTGGAGCTGACTGTCTCCTCTACTGCTTTCTTTAGATCTGATTCAGATCATTCTTATACTAGAGAAAGGATAGATGTAAACTGATAGAGCAGAAGGCACTCAGAACCAGAGACAGGACACCTGGAAGAATTTAAGTGAATGTTGCTCCAGTTTTTTTTCGTTTTTGTTTTTTTTTTTTTTTTTAATTTTTATTTTTACTTGATTTTACTTTGCAATACTGTATTGGTTTTGCCATACATTGACATGAATCCACCACGGGTGTACATGCGTTCCCAAACATGAACCCCCCTCCCACCTCCCTCCCCATAACATCTCTCTGGGTCATCCCCGTGCACCAGCCCCAAGCATGCTGTATCCTGCGTCAGACATAGACTGGCGATTCGAATCTTACATGACAGTATACATGTTACAATGCCATTCTCCCAAATCATCCCACCCTCTCCCTCTCCCTCTGAGTCCAAAAGTCCACTCTACACATCTGTGTCTTTTTTGCTGTCTTGCATACAGGGTCGTCATTGCCATCTTTCTAAATTCCATATATATGTGTTAGTATACTGTATTGGTGTTTTTCTTTCTGGCTTACTTCACTCTGTATAATCGGCTCCAGTTTCATCCATCTCATCAGAACTGATTCAAATGTATTCTTTTTAACGGCTGAGTAATACTCCATTGTGCATATGTACCACAGCTTTCTTATCCATTCATCTGCTGATGGACATCTAGGTTGTTTCCATGTCCTGGCTATTATAAACAGTGCTGCGATGAACATTGGGGTACATGTGTCTCTTTCAATTCTGGTTTCCTGGGTGTGTATGCCCAGCAGTGGGATTGCTGGGTCATAAGGTAGTTCTATTTGCAATTTTTTAAGGAATCTCCACACTGTTCTCCATAGTGGCTGTACTAGTTTGCATTCCCACCAACAGTGTAGGAGGGTTCCCTTTTCTCCACACCCTCTCCAGCATTTATTGCTTGCAGATTTTTGGATCACAGCCATTCTGACTGGTGTGAAGTGGTACCAGTTTTAAAATGATAAATTATATAGCAGTAATATCTCACATTTGAGAAGTGAGCATGATTTCTGGTCTCCGGAAGAATAATAGTTTTTGATTTGTGTGTGTGTGTGTGGTAAAAAGACAGGTATCTACATATAATGTGTATTGTTTAAAAAAGGTTCAACGATTACCTGAAATTTCAATTGCATACAGAAGTAAAAGAATAAACTCCCATATTTCTATCACACATATTTAATTATTGTAACAGTTCTTCAGTTTAGTTCAGCTCAGTTCAGTCGCTCAGTTGTGTCCGACTCTTTGCCACCTCATGAATCGCAGCACGCCAGGCCTCCCTGTCCATCACCATCTCCCAGAGTTCACGCAGACTCACGTCCATCAAGTCAGTGATGTCATCCAGCCATCTCATCCTCTGTCTTCCCCTTCTCTTCCTGCCTCCAATCCCTCCCAGCATCAAAGTCTTTTCCAATGAGTCAGCTCTTCACATGAGGTGGCCAAAGTACCAGAGCTTCAGCTTTAGCATCATTCCTTCCAAAGAAATCCCAGGGCTGATCTCCTTCAGAATGGACTGGTTGGATCTCCTTGCAGTCCAAGGGACTCTCAAGAGTCTTCTCCCACACCACATTTCAAAAGCATCAATTCTTTGGCGCTCAGCCTTCTTCACAGTCCAACTCTCAAATCCATACACAACCACAGGAAAAACCATAGCCTTGACTAGATGGACCTTAGTCGGCAAAGTAATGTAACTGTTTTTGAATATGCTATCTAGGTTGGTCATAACTTTTCTTCCAAGGAGTAAGCGTCTTTTAATTTCATGGCTGCAATCACCATCTGCAGTGATTTTGGAGCCCCCCAAAATAAAGTCTGACACTGGTTCCACTGTTTCCCCATCTATTTCTCATGAACTGTTGGTACCCGCTGCCATGATCTTCGTTTTCTGAAAGTTGAGCTTTAAGACAACTTTTTCACTCTCCTCTTTCACTTTCATCAAGAGGCTTTTTAGTTCCTCTTCACTTTCTGCCATAAGGGTGGTGTCATCTGCATATCTGAGGTTATTGATATTTCTCCCAGCAATCTTGATTCCAGCTTGTTTCTTCCAGTCCAGCGTTTCTCATGATGTACTCTGCATATAAGTTAAATAAGAAGGGTGACAATATACAGCCTTGACGGACTCCTTTTCCTATTTGGAACCAGTCTGTTTTTCCACATCCAGTTCTAACTGTTGCTTCCTGACCTGCATACAGGCTTCTCAAGAGGCAGGTCAGGTGGTCTGGTATTCCCATCTCTTTCAGAATTTTCCACAGTTTATTGTGATCCACACAGTCAAAGGCTTTGGCATAGTCAATAAAGCAGAAGTAGATGTTTTTCTGGAACTCTCTTTCTTTTTCCACGATCCAGCAGATGTTGGCAATTTGATCTCTGGTTCCTCTGCCTTATCTAAAATCAGCTTAAACATCAGGAAGTTCACGGTTCACGTATTGCTTAAGCTTGGCTTGGAGAATTTTGAGCATTACTTTACTAGCATGTGAGATGAGTGCAGTTGTGTGGTAGTTTGAGCATTCTTTGGCATTGCCTTTCTTTGGAATTGGAATGAAAACTGACCTTTTCCAGTCCTGTGGCCACTGCTGAGTTTTCCAAATTTGCTGCCATATGGAGTGCAGCACTTTCACAGCATCATCTTTCAGGATTTGAAATAGCTCCACTGGAATTCCATCACCTCCACTAGCTTTGTTCATAGTGATGTTTTCTAAGGCCCACTTGACTTCACATTCCAGGATGTCTGGCTCTAGATGAGTGATCACACCATCGTGATTATCCAGGTCGTAAAGATCTTTTTTGTACAATTCTTCTGCGTATTGTTGCCACCATGGCCAGTGTTATTTCCATTTACTTCTCCTCTCAGATTGCTTTGACAAAAATCCTGGATATTTTTGTATGTCTTTAAGTGATAAGGATTTTAAAAAATCTTAACTGAAATACTATTACTACACCTAAAAATATTAAATAATTTAGTATCATCAGACAACATGTAGAGACATGCTCTCTGTAGCATATGTACAAATGTACTATGCACTTCATCTTTGAATGTTTCAGTGAACCTTATACTGTTCCAGTTTAGCTTTCCAGCATGTGATACCAAATGCTTTGAATAGTGATTGTCTTATTCCCCTACTTAAGTTTTATAGTCCCCATTACCATGTCTCATAAGATAGGTTCTCAGTATTTATTTATGCAGATTGAATTGAATTTAAAACTTGCAATATTATCTTTAAAAAAATAAATCCTGCATCTTTGGGAAAAAAAAAAATTTGCCAACATCCAAAAGTCCAGGAACACATGACTCCTCCAAACACTTAGAGAAGAGGTAATACTTCTCCTTCTCAAACTTTCCTAAAAAATTGCAGAGGAAGAAATGCTTCTGAACTCACTCAACAAAGTCAGCATCACCCTGATACTAATCAGGCAAAGATATCACATGAAAAAGGGAATTACAATATTCCTGATGAATATAGATGCAAAACTTCTCAAAGACAAATGATGCAATGAGACATTAAAAGTATTATACACTATGACGGTGTAGGTCTTCTTCCAAGGATTCAAAAATGGCTCAACATCCACAATTCAATCAATTTGATATAACTATTAACAAAACAAAGGATAAAAATCATACGTTAAGCTCAATAGATGCAGAAAAAGCTTGTGACATTTATGATAAAAACTCTCAATAAAGTTAGTATAGAGAGAATACACCTCTACTTAATAAGACCTTAGCTGTCAAGCCATTAGCCAATTTCATACTCAAAGGTGAAAAGCTCAAAGCTCTTCCTCTAAAATCAGGAACAAGTCAAGGATGCACAGTCTCGCCATTTTTATTTAACATAGTATAAGAAGTTCTACCACAATAGTCAGACAAGAAAAATAAAAACAAATCCAAATAAGAAAGGAAGAGTAAAACTGTCACTGTTTGCCAATGGCATGATTACAAATAGAAAATCTAAAATACACCACCAAAAAACTCCTAGAACTCTTCAGAGAATTAAGTAAAGTTGCAGGGTATGAAGTTAATATATGGAAATCTGTTACATTTCTATGTACTAACAATGAACTATCAGAAAGAGAAATTAAGAAAACAATCCAACTTATAGGACAATGAATAAAATACCTAGAAACAAATCTAATAAGGTGATAAGACCCATAATCTGACAACTTAAAAACACTGATGAAACAAATTGAAGACAGCACAAATAAACTGAAAGATATATGGTGTTCACGGATTGGAAGATTTAATGCTGTTAAAATGTTCATACTACTCAAAACAATCTACAGATTTAAAATAATCCCTATAAAAATGCCTAGTACTCACTCACAGAACTAGAACAAACAATACTAAAAGTTGTATGTAACTACAAAAGATCCTGAATAGCCAAAGCAATTTTAAGAAAAAATAACAAAGCTGGAAGGATCATGCTCCCACACTTCCAACTACTAAACAAAGGTATGGTTAATCAAATTATATGATAGTGACACAAACAGATAAAGAGATACATGGAACAGAAAATAGAACCTAGAAATAAACCTACACAATGCAATCAGCTAATATATGACAAAGAAACTGAAATACACAATGGGAAAAAGAGTTGCTTCATTAAATTGTGTTGGGAAAACTAGATAGCTACATGCAAAAGAGGAAAATTACACCATTTTCTCACACCAAAAGAAAAAGCAACTCAAAAAGGATTAAACATTTAAATATAAGATCCCAAACTATAGAACTTCTAAAAGAAATCAGAGACACTATGCCCTTTGAAAATGATCTGAGCAATATTTTTTGAATTTGTCTCCTTAGGCGAGGGGAAAAAAAAAATGAACAAACAGGACTGCATAAAACTAAAAATCTTGTAGAGTGATTGAAGCTATCAATAAAATGAAAAGGCAGTTACTCAAAGGAAGAACATATTTGCAAAGCACAAATCTATTAAAGGGTTAATATGCAAAGAATATGAAGAAATCATACAACTCAATTCATTCAGTTCAGTCCCTTAGTTGTGTCCGATTCTTTGAGGCCCTATGGACTGCAGCACACCAGTCTTACCTGTCCATCATCAACTACCTACTCAAACAGATGTCCAATGTTTTGGTGATACCATCCAATTATCTCATCCTCTGTTGTCCCCTTCTGCTCCCACCTTCAATCTTTCCCAGCATCAGGGTCTTTTCAAATGAGTCACTTCTCATCAGGTGGCCAAAGTATTGCAGTTTCAGCTTCAACATCAGTCCTTCCAATGAACACTCAGGACTGATTTCCTTTAGGATGGATTGGTCAGATCTCCTTGCTGTCCAAGAGACTCTCAAGAGTCTTCTCCAACACCACAGTTCAAAAGCATCAATTCTTCAGTGCTCAATTATCTTCATAGTCCAATTTTCATATCCATACATGACCAATGGGAAAACCATAGCTTTGACTAGACAGACATTGTTGGCAAAGTAATGTCTCTGCTTTTTAATATACTGTTTATGTTAGTCATAGTTTTTCTCCCAACGAGCAAGCATCTTTTCATTTCATGGCTGAAATCACCATCTGCAGTGATTTTGGAGCTCCCCAAAATAAAGTCTGTCACTGTTTCCACTGTTTCTCCATCTATTTACCATGAAGTGATGGGACCAGATACCATGATCTTAGTTTTCTGAATGTTGAGCTTTAAGCCAACTTTTTCACTCTCCACTTTCACTTTCATCAAGAGGCTCTTTAGAACTTCTTCACTTTCTGCCATAAGGGTGGTGTCATCTGCATATCTGAGGTTATTGATACTTCTCCCAGCAATCTTTATTTCAGCCTGTGATTCATCCAGTCCAGCATTTCTCATGATGTACTCTGCATGTTAGTTAAATAAGCAGAGTGACAATATACAGATTTGACATACTCCTTTCCCAATTTGGAACCAATCTCTTGTTCAATGTCCAGTTCTACTGTTGCTTCTTGACTTGCATACAGATTTTTCAAGAGACAGCTCAGGTGGTCTGGTATCCCCATCTGTTGAAAAATTTTCCATAGTTTTTTCTGATCCACACAGTCAAAGGATTTGGCATAGTCAATAAAGCAGAAGTAGTTTTTTTTTTTTTTTTTTCTGGAACTCTCTTGCTTATTCAATGATCCGATTGATGCTGGTAATTTGATCTCTGGTTCCTCTACCTTTTCTAAATCCAGTATGAACATTTGAAAGTTCATCTAGTGGTTTTCCCTACTTTCTACAACTTAAGTCTGAATTTGGCAATAAGGAGTTCATGATCTGAGCCACAGACAGTTCTCAGTCTTGTTTTTGCTGACTATATAAAGTTTCTCCATCTTTGTCTGTGAAGAATATAGTCAATCTGATGTTGGTATTGACCATCTGGTGATGTACATGTGTAGAGTCTCCTCTTATGTTGTTGGAAGAAGGTGTTTGCTATAACCAGTGTGTTTTCTTGGCAAAACTCTGTTAGCCTTTGACCTGCTTCGCTTTGTACTGCAAGGCTAAATTTGCCTGCTACTCCAGGTGTCTCTTGACTTCCTACTTTTGCATTCCAGTCCCCTATAGTGAAAAGGACATCTTTTTTGGGTGTTAGTTCTAGAAGGTCTTGTAGGTCTTCATAGAATGATTCAATTTCAGCTTCTTCAGCGTTACTGGCCAGGGCATAGACTTGGATTACTCTGATATTGAATGGTTTGCAAACGAACAGAGATCATTCTGTCATTTTTGAGACTGGGTCCAAGTACTGTATTTCAGACTCTTTTGTTACTATGATGGCTACTCTATTTCTTCTAAGTGATTCTTGCCACAATAGTAGATATAATGGTCATCTGAATTAAATTAACCCATTCCAGTCATTTTAGTTTGTTGATTCCTAAGAGGTTGATGTTCACTCTTGCCATCTCCTGTTTGACCACTTCCAATTTGCCTTGATTCATGGACCTGATCTTCCAGATTCCTATGAAATATTGCTCTTTACAGCACTGGATTTTACTTCCATCATTGGTCTCATCCACAACTGGGTGTTGTCTTTGCTTTGGCTCTGTCTCTTCATTCTTGCTGAAGTTATTTCTCCACTGATCTCCAGTAGCATATTGGGCACTTACCAACCTGGGGAGTTCATCTTTCAGTGTCTTATCTTGTTTTTCCTTTTCATACTGTTCATGGGGTTCTCAAGCAAGATTACTGAAGTGGTTTACAATTCCCTTCTCCAGTGGACCACGTTTTGTCAGAACTCTCCACCACGACCCATCCGTCTTGGGTAGCCCTACATGGCATGGCTCCTAGTTTCATTGAATTAGACAATGCTGTGGTCCATGTGATCAGATTGATTCGTTTTCTGTGATTGTGTGTTTCATTCTCTCTGTCCTCTGATGGAGAAAGATAAGAGGTTTATGGAAAATTCCTGATGGGAGAGACTGACTGAGGGGAAAACTGGATCTTATTCTGATGGGCAGGGCCATGTCTAGTAAATCTTTAGTCCAATTTTCTGTTGATGGGCGGGGCTGTGTTCCCTCCCTGTTGTTTCACCTGAGGCCAAGTTATAGTGGAGGTAATAAAGATAATGGCGACCTCTTCAAAAGGTCCCATGCAGGCACTGCTGCACTCAGCGCCCCACCTGCACTCAGGTGTCCCCAGCAGCCAGGCCACTGCCAACCCACACCTCTGCTACAGAGTCCTGGCCACTCCAGAGTAAGTCTGGATCAGTCTCTTGTGGGGTCACTGCTCCTTTCTCCTGAGTCCTGGTGCACACAAGCTTTTGTTTGTGTCCTCCAGGAGTCTGTTTTCTCAGTCCTGTGTGAGTTCTGACAGATCTATGGTGGGGTTAATGGGGACCTCCTCCAAGAGGGCTTATGCCATACCCAGGTCAACTGCACCCAGAGCCCCTGCCCCTGCAGCAGTCCACTGCTGACCCATAATTCTGCAGAAGATACTCAAACACATTTCTGGCTCAATCTCTGTGTAGTCGCTGGGTCCTGGTGTGCACAAGGTTTGTTTGAGCCCTCTGAGCATCTCTGGTGCCCATGGAGCTTGATTCTAAATGTGATTTTGCCCCTCCTACCATATTTCTGGGTCTTCTCCTTTGTCCTTGAGGTATCTTTTTTGGTGGGATCCAACATTCTCCTGTTGATGATTGTTCAGCTGTGAGGTGTAATTTTAGAGTTCTCACAGGAGAAGATAAGCACACATCATTCTACTCCACCATGGAGCCTTAGATGTAATTACCAAGTCCACAATATGAACCAATTTCTGTGTGACTGCTCCAACATCATTTGGGTAACTTCACATTCAAGGATTCTACATCTTAAAACAATCTCCAGCGGATTCTCTCCCAGGACTGCCCTTAGGGCACAGGGCCAGTATAACCTCCCTTTCCAAAGGGGCTCAGCTTTCTGGAGCACAGCCCAGATTCAGACCCATATCCCCACAATTCTGCACACAGCTGGGAGATGTCCCAGGACTCGCTCCCATCCTGCACCCCGATCCGGCTCACCTCAATACAACTCAATATCAAAAAACAATGTGACTTTTAAAATGGTCAGAGAATATGTATAAACATTCCTACAAAGAAGATATATAAATGGTCAGCATATACACAAAAAGATATTTAGCATCATTAAGTATGAGAGAAATGCAAATTAAACCCCAATAAGATATCATCTGAGATCTGTCAAAATGGTTATTATCAAAAGTGTTTATGAGAATTTGGAAAAAAGGGAACTCTCATGCACTATTGGTGGTCTGTAAAACGTGTTTAAAGTAATGCTATTTCTCAGTATTTTTCCAAAGAAAACAAAAACAGTAATTCAGATAGACATAAGCACTCCTATGTTCATTGGAGTTTTGTTTACAATAAACAAGATATAGTAGTGACTTATTAATAAATGCCAACCAATAGAAAAATTGAAGAAGAAAATGTGGTATGTGTATATGTTAAATGTTACTCCAGCCATAAAAAAGAATGAAAACTCAAATGGTTTTTTGAAACTCAAATGGTCCTGTACATTTTATGCTGTGAAATTAAGTCCAAAAAAGAAAGATAAATAATATATGATCGCACATGTAGAATCAAATAATAGCAAACAAACAAAAGAACAGAAGGAGACTATAGATACAAAGAGCAAATAGGTAGTTTCTAGAGGGATGGGGTTGACAGATGAAGGATGGCTATGAGATTTAACCATGATTATTCTTGTTAGTGTTCAGTTGCTCAGTTATGTCCAACTCCTTGCAACCCCATGGACTGAAGCATGCCAGGTTTCCCTGTCCTTTACTATCTCCTAGAGTTTGCTCATCTCCACTGAGTCAGTGACTCCATCCAAACATCTTACCCTCTGTTGCCCTCTACTCCTCCTGCACTCAATCTTTCCCAGCATCAAGGTCTTTTCCAATGAGTTGGCTCTTCACACTTCACATCATGTGGTAAAATTATTGGAGCTTCAGCATGAGTCCTTCAATGAATACTGAGGGTTGAGGTCCTTTAGGATTGACTTACTTGATTTCCTTGAAGTCCAAGGGACTCTTAAGAGTCCTCTTCAGCATCACAGTTTGAAAGCATCAATTCTCCAGTGCTCAGACTTCTTTATGGTCCATCTCTCACACTCATACATGACTACTGTAAAAATCATAGCTTTGACTAGATGGACCTTTGTTGGCAAAGTCATGTTTCTGCTTTCTAATACTCTGTCTACATTTATCATAGCTTTTCTTTCAAGGAACTAGATCTTTTAATTTCATAGCTGCAGTTAGTGTCTGCAGTGATTTTGGAGCCTAAGAAAATAAAGTCTGTCACTGTTTCCTCTTTTCCCCCATCTATTAGCCATGAAGATATGGGACCAGATGCCATGATCTTCATTTTTTGAATGCTGTTTTAAGCCAGCTTTTCACTCTCCTCTTTCACCTTCATCAAGGGGCTCTTTAGTTCTTCTTCACTTTTTGTCATTAGGGTGGTGTCATCTGCATATCAGAGGTTATTGGTATTTCTCCCAGCAGTCTTGATTCCAGCTTGAGATTCACCCAGCCTGACATTTCATATGATGTTATGGGCATATAAGTTAAGTAAGCAGAGTGACAATATACAGCCTTGACATATTCCTTTCCCAATTTTGAAGCAGTTCATTGTTCCATGTTTGGTTCATTTTTAATGTATTTTAATGTCAATTCACTAAGTTGTACACCTGTCAGTCAGTTCGGTCTCTCAGTCATGTCTGATTATTTGCAACCCCATGGACTGCAGCATGCCAGGCCTCCCTGTCCATCACAATTCCCAGAGCCTACTCAAACTCATGTCCATTGAGTTGGTGATTCCATCCAATCATCTCATCCTCTGTCGTCCCCTTCTTCTCCCACCTTCAATCTTTCCCAGCATCAGGGTCATTTCCAAGGGGTTGGTTCTTCGCATCAGGTGACCAAAGTATTGGAGTTTTAGCTTCAGCATCAGTCCTTCCAATGAATATTCAGAACTAATTTCCTTTAGGATGGATTGGGTGGATCTCCTTACAGTCCAAGGGACTCTCAAGAGTCTTCTCCAACACCACAGTTCGAAAGCATCAGTTCCTCAGCACTCAGCTTTCTTGTACACCTGAAATCAATGCAATACTGTACATACATTATACTTCAATTTCAAAGAAAAAAATTTTAATCTACCCCTTGAAGAAATTCCCACGGGAAAAGAAAAAAAAAAAAAAACTAAAGAACCCAAGCAAATACTACAGCATAATATGGAAAAATATAGTAAAGATGAAAGCAAATTTCTGAAAAATGAGTCATAATCCACTGGGAAGAAAAACTGGAAATGACATTCAAAGCACATGAAATATGCCAGAGCAGAGCACCGAGAAGGAATTGCATGTATAGGGAAGCAAGTGATTGTGTTTGGAGCATAGGGGAAATGAGAAGATGGTCAAGGCAAATTGGATACAAGTTACAAAGGATCTCATAGGGTTTACTAGGTAGATTTTTTTAAACATTTTTCATTTATTTATATATTTTTGATAAAATATTATGGCTTCCCTGGTGGCTCAGATGGTAAAGAATCTGCCTGCAATGCAGAAGACCCAGGTTCAGTCCCCATGTGAGGAAGATCCCCTGGAGAAGTAAATGTCTACCCAATCCTGCATATACAAAAGTTGCATGATTATTTGATAATACATACACAGTGCAAAGATTACTGAAGTCAAGCTAACTAACATATTATCATTTTACATGGATACAGTTTTGAGGGAGTGATAATTACTTTCAGTATATCCCTTCTGTTCAGGAAAATGTTGTTAAGTGTAGTCATTCTGCCTAGATGTGAAATCCCTACATAGCTTCAATTTGGTGTCCTTTGACTCACATCTCACCATCTTCTCTGTTCCATCTCCTGGTGACCACCATTCCATCCTCTGCTTCTAAGAGTTTGCATTTTTTTTTTTAGTTTCTACATATAAATGATACCATGCATTATTTGTCTTTCTCTGTCTGACTTATTTCACTATGTATAATATCCTCCATATTGATACATACCCTCAGAGAAAGTAAGATTGATATATTCATCATGGAATACATCATGAAAATTTCTCAAAAAATTTAAAATAGAACTGCTATATGATACAGTAATCCCACTGTTTGGAAAGAAATTCATATTAGGGTCTCAGAGAGATATCTTCACTCTCATGTTCATTGCAGCATTACTCACAAGAGTCAATATATGGAAATAACTATCAATTTATGGGTAAAAAAATGAAAAATATGTTACTTAAATAATTGCTATACTATTCAGGCATGAGAATCTGTGTATGTGTTCAGTTGCTAAGTCATGTCTCACATCACGACCCCATGGACTGCAGTACTCCAGGTTTCTCTGTCCCTCACCATCTCCTGGAGTTTGCCCAAATTCATGTCCATTGACTTGGTGATGCCATCCAACAATCTCATCTTCTTTTGCCCTCTTCTCTTTCTGCTTTCAATCTTTCCCAGAATTGGGTCTTTTCCAATGAGTCAACTCTTGTCATCAGGTGGACACAGTATTGGAGTTTCAGCTTTGGCATCAGTGTTTCCAATGAGTATTCCATTCCAATGGGTTGATTTTCTGTAAGATTGACTGCTTTAATCTCCTTGTAGTCCAAGGGAATCTCAAGAGTCTTCCGCAGCACTACAGTTTGAAAGCATCAATTCTTTGGTACTCTGCCTTCTTTATGGTCCAGCTCTCACAACCATGAGAGCCAACTAGTTTTGAATTTATCATAGCTTTTAGATACCACTAAATCTTTTTAATCTAATAAACTTTGTATTTTAAAATTATCACTCTTATGACAACTTAAAGAATGGACTTGAAAGGTGGATGAACTGGTGACTAAATAGAGTAACAAATGAGTTATTGTTCCTAATCTTTATTTTTTATGTTTCTTGTATACCAGCATATGATTTCATTTATCTGACATCTACATAATAAATACTGTTTTTTTTAATTGTCCTGTATGTTCTAAGCTCAGTGAACGTCCCTGCACCATGAAACACAACACAAGAAGCAAGTAAATAAGCAATGTGATACTGAGAAGTTGTTTATCAAATGTACTTATACTTTGACAAGAAACATGATATGAACTTAAGTTAGGAATTCATAGTCTTCTTTTTTTTTTTTTAAGAGTTTGAGAAGTTTAACTGTTTGACTGCAGTTTAATTTTTCTTTCCTTTTGGAAATTTTCACAGTATTGTCAGCTATTAGAATAACAGTCTTTAAATTTTGACTGTCCTATGTAAAATATGGACAAATACCAATCCAGTGAGCTTGCTATTTCATGTCAGCACCAAAGAGGGGAATCTAACTGCATCGGAAAAGGCATATTCTGAAAAGGCATGTTCTTAAAAATAATTTTAAAGTTAATCATTTAAACAAATGTAAAGGGTTTACTCAGAAAAACAATCCTTATTTATGAATATAGTGTCTACTTAGATGTATGTTATCTCTCTGAATATACTTGGTAGAAATCTGGTACTCCAGTACCAAACTATTTGAAGTATGAAAAAACAAACAAGGTCAAATTCAAGGGAAATACTCTGTTGAAAGAAAGGGAAAGAAAATAAATCTTTATGTAAATCACTTCAGTTCAGTTCAATTCAGTCACTCAGTCGTGTCTGACTCTTTGCAAAACCATGGACTGCAGCATGCCAGGCCTCCCTGTCTATCACCAATTCCTGGAGTTTACTCAGATTCTATTGAGTCCATCAAGTCCATGATGCCATTCAACCATTTCATCCTCTGTTGCCCCCTTTCACAAAATAATGTCTCTGCTTTTCCTTATGCTGTCTAGGTTGGTCACAACTTTTCTACCA
Organism: Budorcas taxicolor; assembly: GCF_023091745.1. Taxonomy (NCBI): domain Eukaryota; kingdom Metazoa; phylum Chordata; class Mammalia; order Artiodactyla; family Bovidae; genus Budorcas; species Budorcas taxicolor. The sequence goes on along the minus strand of NC_068924.1, from coordinate 1,580,350 downwards.
AGAAACAAGACTTTTAATTTCACGGCTGAAGTCACTATCTGCAGTGATTTTGGAGACCCCAAAAATAAATTCTGCCATGGTTTCCACTCTTTCCCCATCTATTTGTTATGAAGTGATGGGACCAGATGCCATAATTATAGTTTTCTGAGTGTTGAGTTTTAAGCCAAATTTTTCACCCTCTTCATTCACTTTAATCAAGAGGCTTTTTAGTTCTTCTTCGCTTTCTGCCTTAAAGGTGGTGTCACCTGCATATCTGAGGTTATTGATATTTCTCCTGGCAATCTTGATTCCAGCTTGTGTTTCATCCAGCCCAGCATTTCACATGATGTACTCTGCATGTAAGTTAAATAAACAGGATGACAATATACAGCCTTGACATACTCCTTTCCCTATTTGGAACCAGTCTGTTGTTTTTATTTACATAAATAAGTTTACATATTTAGTTAATCACAATTTTAATCTGTAGAATATAATTACTAAAATGCAAATTTTACTTTTTATTTTTATATAAATTTATTTCTTTTAATTGGAGGTTAATTACTTTATAATATTGTATTGGTTTTTGCCACACGTCAACATGAATCGGCCACAGGTATACACATGTTCCCCATCCTGAACCCCCTCCCTCCTCCCTCCCCGTACCATCCCTCTGGGTCATCCCAGTGCACCAGCCCCAAGCATCCAGTATCATGTATTGAACCTGGACTGGCTATTTGTTTCATATATGATATTATACATGTTTCAATGCCATTCTTCCAAATCATCCCACCCTCTCCCTCTCCCACAGAGTCCAAAAGACTGTTCTATATATCTGTGTCTCTTTTGTCATCTGGCATACAGGATTATCATTACCATCTTTCTAAATTCCATATATATGCATTAGTATACTATATTGGTGTTTTTCTTTCTGGCTTGCTTCACTCTGTATAATAGGCTCCAGTTTCATCTACCTCATTAGAACTGATTCAAATGTATTCCTTTTAATGGCTGTGTAATACTCCAATGTGTATATGTACCACAGCTTTCTTATCCATTCATCTGCTGATGGACATCTAGGTTGCTTCCATGTCCTGGCTATTAGAAACAGTGCTGAAATCAACATTGGGGTACACGTGTCTCTTTCAATTCTGGTTTCCATGGTGTGTATGCTCAGCACTGGGATTGCTGGGTCATAAGGCAGTTCTATTTGTAGTTTCTTAAGGAATCTCCACACTGTTCTCCATAGTGGCTGTACTAGTTTGATTTCCAACCAACAGTGTAAGAGGGTTCTCTTTTCTCCACACCCTCTCCAGCATTTATTGCTTGTAGACTTTTGGGTCGCAGCCATTGTGACTGGCGTGAAATGGTACCTCATTGTGGTTTTGATTTGCATGTCTCTGATAATGAGTGATGTTGAGCATCTTTTCATGTGTTTGTTAGCTATCTGTATGTCTTCTTTGGAGAAATGTCTGTTTAGTTCTTTGGCCCATTTTTTTTTTAAATTTATTATTTTTATTTTTTTTCCCTTTATTTTAATTTACAATACTGTAATGGTTTTGCCATACATTGACATGAATCCACCACGGGTGTACATGCGATCCCAAACATGAACCCCCCTCCCACCTCCCTCCCCATAACATCTCTCTGGGTCATCACCGTGCACCAGCCCCAAGCATGCTGTATCCTGCGTCAGACATAGACTGGCGATTCGATTCTTACATGATAGTACACATGTTACAATGCCATTCTCCCAAATCATCCCACCCTCTCCCTCTCCCTCTGAGTCTAAAAGTCCGTTATACACATCTGTGTCTTTTTTGCTGTCTTGCATACAGGGTCGTCATTGCCATCTTTCTAAATTCCATATATATGTGTTAGTATACTGTATTGGTGTTTTTCTTTCTGGCTTACTTCACTCTGTATAATCGGCTCCAGTTTCATTCATCTCATCAGAACTGATTCAAATGTATTCTTTTTAACAGCTGAGTAATACTCCATTGTGTATATGTACCACCGCTTTCTTATCCATTCATCTGCTGATGGACATCTAGGTTGATTCCATGTCCTGGCTATTATAAACAGTGCTGTGATGAACATTGGGGTACATGTGTCTCTTTCAATCCTGGTTTCCTGGGTGTGTATGCCCAGCGGTGGGATTGCTGGGTCATAAGGTAGTTCCATTTGCAATTTTTTAAGGAATCTCCACACTGTTCTCCATAGTGGCTGTACTAGTTTGCATTCCCACCAACAGTGTAGGAGGGTTCCCTTTTCTCCACACCCTCTCCAGCATTTATTGCTTGCAGACTTTTGGATCGCAGCCATTCTGACTGGTGTGAAGTGGTACCTCATTGTGGTTTTGATTTGCATTTCTCTGATAATGAGTGATGTTGAGCATCTTTTCATGTGTTTGTTAGCCATCCGTATGTCTTCTTTGGAGAAATGTCTATTTAGTTCTTTGGCCCATTTTTTGATTGGGTCATTTATTTTTCTGGAATTGAGCTGCATAAGTTGCTTGTATATTTTTGAGATTAGTTGTTTGTCAGTTGCTTCATTTGCTATTATTTTCTCCCATTCTGAAGGCTTTCTTTTCACCTTGCTTATATTTTCCTTTGTTGTGCAGAAGCTTTTAATTTTAATTAGATCCCATTTGTTTATTTTTGCTTTTATTTCCAGTATTCTGGGAGGTGGATCATAGAGGATCCTGCTGTGATTTATGTCGGAGACTGTTTTGCCTATATTCTTCTCTAGGAGTTTTATAGTTTCTGGTCTTACATTTAGATCTTTAATCCATTTTGAGTTTATTTTTGTGTATGGTGTTAGCAAGTGATCTAGTTTCATTCTTTTACAAGTGGTTGACCAGTTTTCCCAGCACCACTTGTTAAAGAGATTGTCTTTACTCCATTGTAGATTCTTGCCTCCTTTGTCAAAGATAAGCTGTCCATATGTGTGTGGATTTATCTCTGGGCTTTCTATTTTGTTCCATTGATCTATATTTCTGTCTTTGTGCCAGTACCATACTGTCTTGATGACGGTGGCTTTGTAGTAGAGCCTGAAGTCAGGCAAGTTGATTCCTCCAGTTCCATTCTTCTTTCTCAAGATTGTTTTGGCTATTCGAGGTTTTTTGTATTTCCATACAAATCTTGAAATTGTTTGTTCTAGCTCTGTGAAAAATATGACTGGTAGCTTCATAGGGATTACATTGAATTTGTAAATTGCTTTGGGTAGTATACTCATTTTCACTATATTGATTCTTCTGGTCCATGAACATGGTATATTTCTCCATCTATTAGTGTCCTCTTTGATTTCTTTCACCAGTGTTTTATAGTTTTCTATGTATAGGTCTTTAGTTTCTTTAGGTAGGTATATTCCTAAGTATTTTATTCTTTTCGTTGCAATGGTGAATGGAATTGTTTCCTTAATTTCTTTTTCTACTTTCTCATTATTAGTGTATAGGAATGCAAGGGATTTCTGTGTGTTGATTTTATATCCTGCAACTTTACTATATTCATTGATGAGATCTAGTAATTTTCTTGTGGAGTCTTTAGGGTTTTCCACGTAGAGGATCATGTCATCTGCAAACAGTGAAAGTTTTACTTCTTCTTTTCCAATTTGGATTCCTTTTTATCTTTTTCTGCTCTGATTGCTGTGTTCAAAACTTCCAAAACTATGTTGAATAGTAGCGATGAATGTGGGCACCCTTGTCTTGTTCCTGACTTTAGGGAAAATGCTTTCAATTTTTCACCATTGAGGATAATGTTTGCTGTGGGTTTGTCATATATAGCTTTTATTATGTTGAGGTATGTTCCTTCTATGCCTGCATTCTGGAGAGTTTTTATCATAAATGGACGTTGAATGTTGTCAAAGGCCTTCTCTGCATCTATTGAGATAATCATATGGTTTTTATTTTTCAATTTGTTAATGTGGTGAATTACATTGATTGATTTGCGGATATTGAAGAATACTTGCATCCCTGGGATAAAGCCCACTTGGTCATGGTGTATGATCTTTTTAATGTGTTGTTGGATTCTGATTGCTAGAATTTTGTTGAGGATTTTTGCATCTATGTTCATCAGTGATATTGGCCTGCAGTTTTCTTTTTTTGTGACATCTTTGTCAGGTTTTGGTATTAGGGTGATGGTGGCCTCATAGAATGAGTTTGGAAGTTTACCTTCCTCTGCAATTTTCTGGAAGAGTTTGAGGAAGATAGGTGTTAGCTCTTCTCGAAATTTTTGATAGAATTCAGCTGTAAAGCCGTCTGGACCTGGGCTTTTGTTTGCTGGAAGATTTCTGATTACAGTTTCAATTTCCGTGCTTGTGATGGGTCTGTTAAGATTTTCTATTTCTTCCTGGTTCAGTTTTGGAAAATTGTACTTTTCTAAGAATTTATCCATTTCTTCCACGTTGTCCATTTTATTGGCATATAACTGCTGATAGTAGTCTCTTATGATCCTTTGTATTTCTGTGTTGTCTGTTGTGATCTCTCCATTTCCATTTCTAATTTTATTGATTTGATTTTTCTCCCTTTGTTTCTTGATGAGTCTGGCGAATGGTTTGTCAATTTTATTTATCCTTTCAAAGAACCAGCTTTTGGCTTTGTTGATTTTTGCTATGGTCTCTTTTGTTTCTTTTGCATTTATTTCTGCCCTAATTTTTAAGATTTCTTTCCTTCTACTAACTCTGGGGTTCTCCATTTCTTCCTTTTGTAGTTGCTTTAGGTGTAGAGTTAGGTTATTAATTTGACTTTTTTCTTGTTTCTTGAGGTATGCCTGTATTGCTATGAACTTTCCTCTTAGCACTGCTTTTATAGTGTCCCACAGGTTTTGGGTTGTTGTGTTTTCATTTTCATTAGTTTCTATGCATATTTTGATTTCTTTTTTGATTTCTTCTGTGATTTGTTGGTTATTCAGAAGTGTGTTGTTCAACCTCCGTATGTTCGAATTGTTAATAGTTTTTCTCCTGTAATTGAGATATAATCTTACGGCATTATGGTCAGAAAAGATGCTTGGAATGATTTCAATTTTTTTGAATTTATCAAGCTTAGATTTATGGCCCAGGATGTGATCTATCCTGGAGAATGTTCCATGAGCACTTGAGAAAAAGGTGAAATTCATTGTTTTGGGGTGAAATGTCCTATAGATATCAATTAGGTCTAACTGGTCTAATGTATCATTTAAAGTTTGTGTTTCTTTGTTGATTTTCTGTTTAGTTGATCCGTCCATAGGTGTGAGTGGGGTATTAAAGTCTCCCACTATTATTGTGTTATTGTTGATTTCCCCTTTCATACTTGTTAGCATTTGTCTTACATATTGTGGTGCTCCTATTGTGGGTGCATATATATTTATAATTGTTATATCTTCTTCTTGGATTGATCCTTTGATCATTATGTAGTGGCCTTCTTTGTCTCTTTTCACAGCCTTTGTTTTAAAGTCTATTTTATCGGAAATGGGTATTGCCACTCCTGCTTTCTTTTGGTCTCTATTTGCATGGAGTATCTTTTTCCAGCCCTTCAATTTCAGTCTGTATGTGTCCCTTGTTTTGAGGTGGGTCTCTTGTAAGCAGCATATAGAGGGGACTTGTTTTTGTATCCATTCAGCCAGTCTTTGTCTTTTGGTTGGGGCATTCAACCCATTTACGTTTAAGGTAATTATAGATAAGTATGATCCTATTACCATTTACTTTATTGTTTTGGGTTCGGGTTTATACACCCTTTTTGTGTTTCCTGTCTAGAGAATATCCTTTAGAATTTGTTGGAGAGCTGGTTTGGTGGTGCTGAATTCTCTCAGCTTTTGCTTGTCTGTAAAGCTTTTGATTTCTCCTTCGTATTTGAATGAGATCCTTGCTGGGTACAGTAATCTGGGCTGTAGGTTATTGTCTTTCATCACTTTAAGTATGTCTTGCCATTCCCTCCTGGCCTGAAGAGTTTCTATTGAAAGATCAGCTGTTATCCTTATGGGAATCCCCTTGTGTGTTGTTTGTTGTTTTTCCCTTGCTGCTTTTAATATTTGTTCTTTGTGTTTGATCTTTGTTAATTTGATTAATATGTGTCTTGGGGTGTTTCGCCTTGGGTTTATCCTGTTTGGGACTCTCCATGTTTCTTGGACTTGGGTGATTATTTCCTTCCCCATTTTAGGGAAGTTTTCAACTATTATCTCCTCAAGGATTTTCTCATGGTCTTTCTTTTTGTCTTCTTCTTCTGGGACTCCTATAATTCGAATGTTGGAGCATTTCATATCATCCTGGAGGTTTCTGAGATTGTCCTCATTTCTTTTAATTCGTTTTTCTTGTTTCCTCTCTGATTCATTTATTTCTGCCATTCTCTCTTCTATTTCACTAATCCTATCTTCTGCCTCCGTTATTCTGCTATTTGTTGCTTCCAGAGTGTTTCTGATCTCAATTATTGCATTATTCATTATATATTGACTATTTTTTATTTCTTCTAGGTCCTTGTTAAACCTTTCTTGCATATTCTCAATCCTTGTCTCTAGGCTATTTATCTGTGATTCCATTTTGATTTCAAGATTTTGGATCATTTTCACTATCATTATTTGGAATTCTTTCTCAGGTAGATTCCCTACCTCTTCCTCTTTTGTTTGGTTTGGTGGGCAACGCTCCTGTTCCTTTACCTGCTGAGTATTCCTCTGTCTCTTCATCTTGATTATATTGCTGCGTTTGGGGTGGCCTTTTTATATTCTGGTAATTTGTGGAGTTCTCTTTATTATGGAGCTTCCTCACTGTGGGTGGGGTTGTATCAGTGGCTTGTCTAGGTTTCCTGGTTAGGGAGGCTTGTGTTGGAGTTCTGGTGGGTGGAGCTGGGTTTCTTCTCTCTGGAGTGCAGTGATCAGTAATGGGTTATGAGACATCAAAGGAAAGGTTTTGGAGTAACTTTGAGCTGCCTGTATATTGAAGTTCAGGAGTGTGTTCCTGTGTTGCTGGAGAATTTGTGTGGTATGTCTTTTTCTGGAACTTCTTGGTCCTTGGGTGGAGCTTGGTTTCAGTGTAGGTATGGAGGCGTTTGATGAGCTCCTATTGCTTAATGTTCCCTGAATTCAGGAGTTCTCTGATGTTTTCAGGCTTTGGACTTAAGCCTCCTGCTTCTGGTTTTCAGTTTTATTTTTACAGTAGCCTCTAGACTTCTCCATCTATATAGCACCGATGATTAAACATCTAGGTTAAAGATGAAAAGTTTCTCCACATTGAGGGACACCCAGAGAGGTTCACTGAGTTACAAGGAGAAGAGAAGAGGGAGGGGGTAGTTAGAGGTGACTGGAATGAGATGCGGTGAGATCAAAAGAGGAGAGAGCAAGCTAGCCAGTAGTCACTTCCTTATGTGCGCTCCATAGTCTGGACCGCTCAGAGGTATTTATGGAGTTATACAGGGAAGAGGAGAGGGAGGAAGTAGACAGAGGTGGCCAGGAGGATAAGAGAGAGGAATGAGAAGGAGAGAGACAAATCCTGCCAGTAACCAGTTACTTAGGTGTTCTCCACCATCTGGAACACACAGAGATTCACAGAGTTGGACAGAGAAGAGATGGGGGAGAAAAGAGACAGAGGCCACCTGGTGGAGAAAAAGGAGAGTCCAAAGGAAGAGAGAGTGGTCAAGCCTGTAATCTCGCTCTCAGGTAAAATTGGGTAGTGAAGTTCTGGTTTTTAAATGTACAAAATTGACAACAAAAACCGAAGAGCAAAGATTAAAAATCTAGAGAAGAGGTTGGATTTTCAAAAATACAATATTAAAGAATAGAAGCAGAAGGAAAAAGGAAAAAAGAAAAAAAAAAAGCCATAAGAATTATTTAAAAAAAAAAAAAAAAACAATAACCACCCAGAGACTATGTATGGTGTTTGCCTTTAAAAAAAAAAAAAAAAAAAAAAAGCCTCTTTTTTTTTTTTTACTATTAATAATAAGTTATAGAAATAAAAATTAGAGGAGAAATAGAAGACAACTATTAAAAAAAAAAAGTCAGAAAAAAAAGGAATGATTTTAAAAATAGTAAAAATATATCTGGCCCTTCTCTGATGTTGTGAGCATTGTGGGGTCACTTCCAAGGCGGTTCCCTCTGTTTAACTTCTTCTTTATGCTGGTTTTTTAGGCTCACTAGTTCAGTCGCGCTGTGGGGAGGGGGGATGCTGCAAACAAATAGCGCTGTCGTGTGCACACAGTGTCTCAGCCCCGCTGGACCTGTCCCTTCTCGTGGTGTACAAACCGCTCCGGCTCTACGATGCTCAGCCGGGAACCGTCTGAGGCCGGCCCTAGGCTGCGTGCACTTCCCCGGTCCAAGCCGCTCAGTTTCGGCGCTCAGGTAGCCCTCAGAGGCACAGATTCAGTTGGGACTGCGTTTTGTGCCCTTCCCGGATCTGAGTAGCTCAGGAGTTTGGCGAGCGCAATAGCTGCAACTTGTCGCCTTTTCTCCCTCTGCTGCTCAGTTTTCTGGGCTTGTGAGGCAGATGATGACTGTCCAGCACCCCCAGAAGTCTTAGCAAAGAAGCCTGCTTGCAGTTTGGTAAGTGAAGTCTCTCCGGGTCTGCAATTGCCCCTTTCCAGCCCTTACGGCTCTGGCTACCTGTCCCAGGCGGGGGATGGTCTGCAGCCAGCTTTTTCCGCTCCGTCCTTTGTTCTGTGCTCGGTCCTGGCGCTGTCTTATGTTCGAGCTTTTTGTGCGGTAGCTATCCCACAGTCTGGTTTGCTAGCCCAAGGTAGATTGTTCTGGTTGTGCGTGGGGCGTTCCTGACAGATTCTTACAAAGCACTGCAGCCCGCGCCTCCCAAGCTTCCCTGCCCTGCCCCCACTTCCCAGTGGTGGATGCAGGCGTCTGTGCTGCTTTTCCGCTGGGGGAGTTACTGTTGGGCTTGTAATCTCTTGGTTTTAATTATTTCTTCATTTTTCCCTTCCTCTTATGTTGCCCTCTGTGTTTCCAAGGCTCGCCACAGACTCGGCAGGGAGAGTGTTTCCTGGTGTTTGGAAACCTCTCTTCTTAAAATTCCCTTCCCGGGACGGGCTTCCCTTCCCGGGACAGAGCTCCCTCCCCACCTCCTTTGTCTCCTTTTTCGTCTTTTATATTTTTTCCTACCTGTTTTTGAAGACAATGGTCTGCTTTTCTGGTTGCCTGATGTCCTCTGCCAGCCTACAGAAGTTGTTTTGTGGAGTTTGCTCAGCGTTGAAATGTTCTTTTGAGGAATTTGTGAGGGAGAAAGTGGTCTTCACGTCCTATTCCTCCGCCATCTTAGGACCGCCCCCCTTTGGCCCATTTTTTGATTGGGTCATTTATTTTTCTGGAATGGCACTGCAGGAGTTGCTTGTATGTTTTTGAGATTAGTTGTTTGTCAGTTGCTTCATTTGCTATTATTTTCTCCCATTCTGAAAGCTGTGTTTTCACCTTGCTTATAGTTTCCTTTGTTGTGCAGAAGATTTTAAGTTTAATTAGGTCCCATTTATTTTTGCTTTTATTTCCAATATTCTGGGAGGTAGGTCATAGAGGATCCTGCTGTGATGTATGTCAGAGAGTGTTTTGCCTATGTTCTCCTCTAGGAGTTTTATAGTTTATGGTCTTATGTTTAGATCTTTAATCCATTTTGAGTTTATTTTTGTGCATGGTGTTTTAAAATGCATGATCAAAAATATTGCTAGCTGAAGTTATTAGATACTGAGATGCTGTCACAAAAAAAAAATGGCCATAATTTTCTTAAATATGCCTCAAGTAGTTTCAGTTAAGTTCAATTCAGTTGCTCAGTCATGTCTGACTATTTGCGATCCCATGGACTGCAGCATGCCAGGCTTCCCTGTCCATCAGAAACTCCTGGAGTTTACTCAAACTCATGTCCATTGGATCAGTGATGCCATCCAACCATCTCATCCTCTGTCTTCCCCTTCTCCTCCCACTTTCAACTTTTCCCAGCATCAGGGTCTTTTCAAATGAGTTGGTACTTTGCATGAGGTGGCCAAAGTGTTGGCGTTTCTGCCTCAGCATCAGTCCTTCTAAAGAATATTCAGGACTGATTTCCTTTAGAATGGACTGGTTGGATCTCTGTGCTGTCCAAGGGAATCTCAAGAGTATTCTTCAACACCATAGTTCAAAGGCATCGATTCTTTGGCACTGAGCTTTCTCTATACTACAACTCTCACATCCTTACCGGAGAAGGCAATGGCAACCCAGTGTTCTAGCCTGGCGAATCCTAGGGAAGGTGGAGCCTGGTGGGCTTCTGTCTCTGGGATTGCACAGAGTCAGACAAGATTGAAGCGACTTAGCAGCAGCAGCAGCACATCCATACGTGACTACTGGAAAAAGCATAGATTTGACTAGAAGGACCTTTGTTGGCAAAGTAATGTCTCTGCTTTTAATATGTTGTCTAGGTTTGTCATGACTTTTCTTCCAAGGAGCAAGCTTTTTTTTTTAATTTCATGGGTGCAATCACCACCTGCAGCGATTTTGGAATCAAAAAATAGTTTCTCACTGTTTCCATTGTTTCCCCATCTAACTGGCATGAAGTGTTGGGACCAGATGCGATGATCTTAGTTTTCTGAGTGTTGAGTTTTAAGCCAACTTTTTCACTCTCCTCATTCACTTTCATCAAGAGGCTCTTTAGTTCTTCTTTTCTTTCTGTCATAAGGGTGGTGTCGTCTGCATATCCGAGGTTATTGATATTTCTCCTGGCAATCTTGATTCCACGTTGTGCTTCATCCAGCCCAGCATTTCTCACGATGTACACTGCATATAAGTTAAATAAACAGAGTGACAATATACATCCTTGACATATGCCTTTCCCAATTTGGAACCAGTCTGTTGTTCATGTTCAGTTCTAACAGTTGCTTATGGACCTGCATACAGATTTCTCAGGAGGCAGGTAAGGGGGTCTGGTATTCCCATCTCTTTAGGACTTTCCCACAGTTTGTTGTGATCCACACAGTCAAAGACTTTGGCGTAGTCAATAAAGCAGAAGTAGATGTATTTGGAGAACTCTCTTGCCTTTTTGATAATCCAACACGTGTTAGTAATTTGATCTCTGGTTCCTCTGCCTTTCTAAATCCAGTTTGAACATCTGAAAGTTCATGGTTAACATACTGTTGATGGCTGGCCAGGAGAATTTTGAGCATCACTTTGCTAGCATGTGAGACGACTGCAATTGTCTGGTAGTTTGAGCATTCTTTTGCATTGCCTTTCTTTGGGATTGGAATTAAATCTGACCTTTTCCAGTCCTGTGGCCATTGCTGAGCTTTCCAAATTTGCTGGCATATTGAGTGCAGCATTTTAACAGCATCATCTTTTAGGATTTGAAGCAACTCAACTGTAATTCCATCACCTCCACTAGCTTTGTTCATAGTGACATTTCCTAAGGACCACTTGAATTTGCATTCCAGGATGTCTGGCTCTAGGTAAACGATCACACCATGGTGATTATCTGGGTCTTGAAGATCTTTTCTGTATAGTTCTTCTGTGTGTTCTTGCCACCTCTTCTTAGTATCTTCTTCTTCTGTTAGGTCCATACCATTTCTGTCCTTTATTGAGCACATCATTGCATGAAAATAGTCCCTTGGTATCTCTAATTTTCTTGAAGAGATCTCTAGTTTTTCCCATTCTATTGTTTTCCTCTATTTCTTTGCATTGATCACTGAGGAAGGCTTTATTTTCTCTCCTGGATATTCTTCATAACTCTGCATTCAAATGGGTGTATATTTCTTTTTCTTCTTTGCCTTTCACGTCTCTTCTCAGCTATTAGTAAGGCCTCCTCATACAACCATTTTGCCTTTTTGCATATCTTTTTCTTGAGGATCATCTTGATCCCTGTCTCATGTACAATGTTTCAAACCTCTGTCCCTAGTTCTTCAGGCACTCTGTCTATCAGATCTAATCCCTTGAATCTATTTCTCACTGCCACTGTACAATCATAAGGGATTTGATTTAGGTCATACCTGAATGGTCTAGTGGTTTTCCCTACTTTCTTCAATGTAAGTCTGAATTTGGTAATAAGAAGTTCATGATCTGAGCCACAGTCAGCTCCCAGTCTTGTTTTTGTTGACTGTATAGAGCTTCTCCATCTTTGTCTGCAAGGAATATAATCAATTTTATTTTGATATTGACCATCTGGTGATGTCCATGTGTAGCGTCTTATCTTGTATTGTTGGAAGAGGGTGTTTGCTATGACCTTTTTTCTTGGCAAAACTCTATTAGCCTTTGACCTGCTTCATTTTGTACTCCAAGGCCAATTTTGCCGGTTACTCTAGGTACCCCTTGACTTCTACTTTTGCATCCCAGTCACCTATAATGAAAAGGATGCCTTTTTTGGGTGCTAGCTCTAGGTGACCTTATAGATCTTCATAGAACCGTTCAGCTTCAGCTTCTTCAGCATTACTGATCAGGGCATATACTTGGATTACTGTGATACTGAATGGTTTGCCTTGGAAATGAACCACGATCATTCTGTCATTTTTGAGATTGCATCCAAGTACTGCATTTTGGACTCTTTTGTTGACTATGATAGCTACTCAATTTCTTCTAAGGGATTCTTGCCAACAGTCATCTGTATTAAGTTCACCCATTCAGTACATTTTAGTTCACTGATTCCTAAAATGTCAATGTTCATTCTTGCCATCTCCTGTTTTACCATTTCCAATTTGCCTTGATTAATGGACTTAGCATTCCAGGTTCCTATGCAATATTGCTCTTTACAGCATCGGACTTTACTTCTATCACCAGTCATGTCCACAACTGGATGTTGTTTTTGCTTTGGCTCTGTCTCTTCATTCTTTCTGGAGTTATTTCTTCACTGGTCTCCAGTAGCCTATTGGACAGGTACTGACCTGGGGAGTTCTTGTATCAGTAGTTTAGTTATTACTGTGGATAAAATGATTAACACTGAAGAGAAATAAGAAAGTGCTGCTGAAACAGCTGAAGTCTCTAATGTATGTAGAAGTTAAAGAGATGAGTGAAGAGTAATGCTATAGAAAGGATATCCTTAAACAACTTATAAAACTCTACAGAACTTCATACTATATTTTCCTCTTGGGATTTTGGTGCACATGCATGTGTGCTGAGTCATTCAGTCATGTCTGACTCTTTGCAATCCCATGGCCTATATCCCTCCAGTTTCCTCTGTCCATGGAGACTTTCAGGCAAGAATACAGAAGTGAGTTGCCATTTCCTCTTCTGGGTTATCTTTGTGACCCAGAGATGGAACCCACGTCTCCTGTGTCTCTCTCTTTGGCAGCCAGATTCTTTATCAATGGGTCACGTGGGAAACCAATTCAGTGGAGGTTAGCATAAAGTCTCTAAAAATTCCTACAACAAAGAAACCTCTTAAATCCTATTTAACATAGTCTTTTCAGCAAAAGTGGCCACGGAATTTTTTTCAAGCACTTCTTTACATTTCACTCCACAAGAAAATAAGGGAAAATAAAATATGTCCTAAAGCATAAGGCAAGTTTTGAATTAAGAAAAATGAAAGAGGAAAAATGTTCAAATGATAATATTTCAAATGAATATGATAAAATAAATATAAAAGTAAGTGGTTGGTGGTTCGCACATGGATAAGTTACACAAGTATATCTTGATCATTAGTTCACAAAATCTCAACACTACAAAGTCACAGAATCAGACCTTCAGGTTGGCTGGATTTAAAGGCCATGCACTCTATGAAAATTATGTTCTCGTGTTGCTTCCTACTAAGCAGAATATCTCATTTCGTGAGGTCTCCCTAACTAGACATATCACCAATGAATAAATATATAACTTGAGCGGGCAGTGGGGATGGAAATAAAATTTATATTCAAACTCACATATTTTCACATATGTATTACAGGGATATATGAAGGAATATGAAGGAACCTATATACAGATCAAGAAGCAACAGTTAGAATTAGGCACTAAACAACATTAAAGAACATTTCATGAATTTCATACCAAATATGTTCAAGATGAAACCAAGCTGTTCAAACATGGCCTACATAAGCAACACGGGTTTGATTCCAGGGTTGGGAAGATCCCCTGGAGGAAGTCATGGAAACCCACACCAGTATTCTTGCCTGAGAAATCCCATAGACAGAGATGCCTGGCAGGCTACAGTCCATAGGGTCACAAAGAATTGGACAGGACTGAAGACACTTAGCATGAGTTAGATTTGCATTAACTAACATTCAAAGTCAGGTCTGGCTCAGTCGCAGGAGATCTCTTTGTTCTGGTGCACACAAGGTTTTGTCTGAGCCTTCCAAGCAACTCTGAAAGGTATGGGGTTTGATTCTATACGTGATTTCATCCCTCCTACCATCTTGTTACAGTTTCTCCTTTGCTCTTGAACCTGGGGTATATTTTTTTATTGGGATCCAGCATCTTGCTGTTGATGGTTATTCAGCAGTGAGTTGCAATTTGGGAGTTCTCCCAGGAGAAGACGAGTGTATGTCTTTTTACTATGCCATCTCTTAATTGAGCCAGACCTGCCTTTGAGTGTTTGAGTATCTCCTGTAGAGGCACAGGTCAGCAGTGGCCTGCTGTGAGGACAGGGGCTCTGGCTGCAGCAGACCTAGGAGGCCTGACATGTGGCATAAGTCCTCTTGGAGGAGGTTGTCTTTAGCCCCACCATAGAGCCACCCAGCGGATGACACACAAAATGGAGAACAATTATATCAAAGAAGTTCTCACACTGTTGCAAAAGTTCTAGAGCCTACAACAGATTCTCCAAACTGGGGATCCAACAAAGTGACTGAAACCCCCCAGAGTTCTTTGAAGGCCAGTGGGATTTGATTACAGAACTTCCACAGGACAGGAGAAACAGACCCTTGGAGGGCAGAATCAAAACCTTGTGTGACCAGGACCCAAGAGAAAGGAACGGTGATTCCCCCCAAGAAACTAAACCAGACATGCCTATGAGTGTCCAGGAGTCTCTGGCTTGACTTGGGTATACAGTGGCCTGCCACAGGGTCAGGGGCATTGGATGAAACAGTCCTGGGAGCCGTGGGGCATGCTGGCATAGTCCTTTGGAAGGAGGTCACCATTATCATAACTACCACTACCATAGTTTGGCCTCAGCCAAATTGAACTGGGTTCAATTCCTGTGTTGGGAAGATACCCTGGAGGAGAGCATGGCAACTCACTCCAGGATTCTTGCCTGGAGAATCCCCATGGACAGAGTAGCCTGGTGGGTCCATGAGGTGGCAAAGAGTCATACATGACTAAGCTACTAAGCACAGCACAGTACATAAGCATTTTATTCTTGTAAAGATGGACTTCTTTGAAAGAATATGATTAATATGACTTGTATATGTTTCAGAACACAAACAGACTCAGAGAGTTCATTATTCTTTATTTGCTTCCTCTATGTCTTTTAAGAAGATGAAAAGAATGGAAATGAAGATCCTCTACTCACATTTTTCTGTCCCTATGAAAGCCCATAGTAAATCATTCCAACCAAGTCCTCACCCTGGGCATTGTTTTGTCTTAACAACTTGGCCTAGCACACTTGTATAAAGGTAGTGCCAGTTTATATTGATATCGTTCACCTCAAGCTGTTTATTTTCCCTCATTATAAAAGAATAACATCAGAAATGCAGAGTAACAATATTTAGTTTGCATCCAACATCAAATCACTCAGATTTGTTTTTGTTTTAAAAGATAGTCTTCACTTTGGTTGTGATGATTAAATTCATGAAAAACCATACCCATAATATTGTCAGTTTTACAGAATCATTTAAAAAAAAAAAAAAAGCTTTAGACAAATGACCCTCTAGGCATAGGACACTTTACTATGGAATATAACTTTGGTTATTTTCCACAAAGATATTTCCTTCTAATTCTAGATTCTTGGCAGAGAGACCAAAATCTGACCTTATGCTATGGGTACACAAGCTTAGGGTGGTGAGTGTTCAAAGGCAATGAGGCCTTTGCAACAGTTTATCTAGAACATTTGTTTTGTTTTGTTTTGTTTTGTTTTGTTTTCTCAGCCAGGATCTGATTCGGCAAAAATGATATTCTCTCTAGCATCATCAGCCAAGTAAATAAATCTTAAGATTTCTGCTCCTTGAGCTCTCAGCTTCCAGATTATTGGGATAAATCAAGCTCTACAAGGTCTTTTCTGCCAGGATTTATGTCACTTTCAGTTCTTCGTGGTTTTGTTAAGTTCTCACCTCTTGAAAATATATTACAAAAGCTTTTATTTATTATAGATCTTTGCTAGGCAATCTAGAACTGACAGTGATTTTTTCATGAAGACACCTAGTGCAGAATTTCCACTGGTCTCATATCTTTCTAACATTCATAAGTGTTTTTACTTTAAAATAAATTTAATAGAAATTAGAGGTTATTGACTAAAGCCACACAGAGATTGCAAGCTGAGAAACAAGAGGCAGGATAATACGTGGGCTTAAAAAGATCTTGTAAAATGCTTAAATAGCCACACCAGAGAAAAGTTAGAGTGAATCAGCAAGAAATAAATAACAGATTGCTCAGTTCAGTTCAGTTCAATTGCTCAGTCGTATCCTACTCTTTGAGACCCCATGAATCGCAGCACGCCAGGCCTCCCTGTCCATCATCAACACAAACCATGCTGAGATTAAATAGCAAGAATCTCTAGAAAGAGTCAGTAATAGATTATACAGTTTCCCAAATGAGTACCAACCATCTTTGATAATTATCTTTGTACAGGCTGTACCTGAAATTCCCAGAGAATAAGACCTCTCCAGCCTGCTCAACCTATGCTAAATCACTCAGGTTCACATTACCCAATAACATGAGTAATTAAACTGCTTATTTACTGAACTTTTTTATGCTCCAGTGTATCTGTTGCTTGACGTCATCTTTATGGTGATACTGTCAAAAGAAGTTCAGTTTTAGATAAACTATGGACTCATAAATTTGGCAATATAAAACATATAGAAATGCTAAATAAAATATTATAAATGCATAGCAGAATTTCCAAGAAAGTAAAGAAAATCTTTAGGAACCAGGAATGAAAGATGACTGTGCTGAAGGAAGTTGTCAGATTGGGTAGCTTGACTAAGGATTTAATGCTCACCCAAGAACAGGAACTTTGTGCTCAGTCAAGGTAATAAGTTAAATCTTAAGTCCCTTACAGAGCCAGGCTATTGAAGGGCAACACCTTAAAAAAGAGAAAGAATAGGAAATAATAGGAGAAGGGGATGACATAGGATGAGATGGTTGGATGGCATCACTGACTCAATGTGCATGAAGTATTTTCTGTCTTGGCCTGGGCTTAATGTAGAAAGGGAGATATCTTTGTGAGAATTTGTCTTCACAGCATTCTTTAGGCAGAGTACAGTTTGAATTTATAGGACATACTGTGATCTGAGAATCTGGAAACTGAGAAATTATCATAAAACTGGCCCTAGGCTACTGATACCAACATTGCAATATCAGTTAGAAACAAAAATAAATTTGAATGGATAGTGCATGGGATACAATCCTCAAAATTAGGAAACACAAACATGTTGAACAAATTAAACAAAAATTAAAAAGTAAAAATTCAAGCTCATTGTAATGAAACTGTAGAATCCTTAATACAAAGAAAAAGGTCTGTCTCGCATGCAAAGTTATTGTTACCATCTTTCTAAATTCCATATATATGCATTAGTATACTGTATTGGTGTTTTTATTTATGCATTGGTGTTTTTATATATGCATTAGTATACTGTATTGGTATTTTTTTTTTATTTCTGGCTTACTTCACTCTGTATAATCGGCTCCAATTTCGTCGAAAGAGACAGAGATGTATAGAACAGTCTTTTGGACTCTGTGGGAGAGGGAGAGGGTGGGATGATTTGGGAGAATGACATTGAAACATGTATAATATCATATAAGATATGAACCGCCAGTCTAGGTCTGATGCAGGATACAAGATGCTTGGGGCTGGTGCACTGGGATGACCCAGAGGGATGGTATGAGGAGGGAGGTGGGAGGGGGTTCAGGATTGGGAACACATGTACACCTGTGGCAGATTCATGTTGATGTATGGCAAAACCAATATAATATTGTAAAATAATTAGCCTCCAATTAAAATAAATAAATTTAAAATTTAAAAATAAATAAATAAATAACAAAAAAAGAAAAAGGTCTTACATGTAATCAAAAAGAAAAGGGATGAGCAGAGACACCATTTCACCAATAACCATGTGTGTAAAACTCTGTTTTCCAACACAATTTATATATTCTGGATTTAAAATAAAAAGAATTGAGGAGTCAAGACAGTGGAGAGGTAGGAGGATGTTGTTTTTCTTTCCCGACAAATGCATCAAGAATACATCTACACATGGAACAATTCTTGCAGAGCACCTGATAAACACTAGTAGAGGAGCTCAGACACCAAAAAGACAAGAAAGCTCCCCATGTAAACATGTAATATGGGAGAAAGAAGAAAGGACAAAGAAGAGGAGAGGAAGTGAGATAGCACCCACACTCTTGAGGGGATAGAAGTAGAGGAGTGTGTCCCCCATATGGGAAAGCCCCCTCAGCAGAAAAAGATGAGCTAGGACAGAAGGGAAGATTCAAGAGCTTGGAGGCGAGCACAGCAACCAGTCTTTTGTAGGCAGAGTAGAATAAGACCTACACAGAGGGTGCAAACACAGCCTTGCATATCCCAGATAGAGACATTTGTACCCAATGTGGTCAGGACCTGGGTGCTGAAAAATGGGGTTTAGAGAGCAGATCCAAGGGGGGGACTACTGTTAGCTGAGAGGAGACAGACTTAGGGAATGGGAAAGAGGAACTCTGCAACTGAAAATGCTCCTGGAGGAAACACAAACCACCAGAAAAATGAAGCACAATTGTTGTCGTTCAGTTGTTCAGTCATGTCGAACTTTTTGCAATCCTTGCATGGACTGCAGCATACCAGGTTTCCCCATCCTTCACCATCTCCTGGAACTTGCTCAAACTCACACCCATTGAGTCAGTGATGCCATCCAACCTTCTCATCCTATGTCATCCCCTTCTCCTCCAACCTTCAATCTTTCCCAGCATCAGGGTATTTTCTCATGAGTCAGCCTTTTTCATCAGGTGGCTAATATATTGGAGTTTCAGCTTCAGCATCAATCCTTCCAATAAATATTCAAGATTAATTTCCTTTAGGATTGACTGGTTTAATCTCTTTGCAGTCCAAGGGACTCTCACGTGTCTTCTCCAACACCACAGTTCAAAAGCATCAATTCTTCAGTGCTCAGCCTTCTTTATGATACAATTTTTAAATTCATACACGACTACTGGAAAAACCATAGCTTTGACTAAATGGACCTTTGTCAGCAAAGTAATGTCTCTGCTTTTTAGTATGCTGTCTAGGTTGATCATGACTTTCTTTCCAAGGGGCAAGTGTTGAGTGATGCACAGACAGAAGGGCTGCCACTGCAGCTTCTCTCCCCACACACTGGCACCTGCCTCTCCTTGGCAACAGGAAGGGATCTTACCAAGGCCAGCTCTCTCTTGCTTGCAGCCACTGAAATCCCACACATCCCATCCCCACTAGGGAAGGCTCTTGAGCTCTGGAACATTCTTGAGAGTAGATACTTGTGGGTGGCCCACTTGCAGATATTGAGCTGAAACCCCAGCTGAGCCCCAGGGACATTGCAACTAAGGAAGAAAAGCTGAAATCTCTCCTCATAAATTGTGGGATTACACCCCTGTGACTGGCTTTGTAAACTTAGTGCCTGCAGAACATCTGAACAGTCAATGAGTGCTCTTGCAGGTGAGATGGGTCTAGCTTTAGCAGTTGGGTTTTGTAAGTACATATATGCAAGGAATGGGCCAGGTCAGAATCTGAGCTGTCCCCATAGAGCTCACAGTGGGTCCAGATCTATGATTACTGCAATCCCAGGACCTGACTTCAGTGTATCTATGCTGGTGTCCTGGTGAAAACAATGCCTGAGAGGCACCAGGGTCAATTGCCAGCATACCCATGATTAAGGTGGAGCCAAGAACATTACCAACAATAGACTAACTTGTGACCTCATGCAATGGGTGAAAGGTGACATAACAAAACACATTTTTCAGGTGAACAACTCCAGAGGAGGAATTCTCAGTGGCTTCTCTCCCAGGGGCAGTGCTCCAATCCCACCTACCTCACACTGCAGATCAGAAACCCAGCTAAAAGACAGATCTGAGGGCCTCTATTCAGCTGACTAGGGAGCAGACACTGCCTTTGATGAGTGCTGACAAACAGAGCAAAGGGGAAGTTCTGCTCAACATCCAGGGAAGGCTCCAGTCACCACAACATCAGTCAAATACCTTATCAAGTTAATAATGGCCAGCGTATGCTGAGGAGAGGTGGTGGACATCCATATTATAAACAGCTCTCTCTCACACACACAAACACAAAGTTAAACCCAAGCAGACTTCACAGGAGCATTCCCACATAAAAATAACCCTTCAAGACTTTCTGAAGGTCTGGAGTTACAAGAAGGAACCCCTGAAGCATTTAGCTTTGAAGACCAGCAGGATTTGAGGGCAAGAGACCCATAGCGCTGGGGGAAACAGATACTCAATTCTTGGAGGGCAGACAGAACTTATCACAGACACTGGTACTCAGCACACACACACACACACACACACACACACACACACACACACACAAACCTCCAGATGAACTGGTGTTAGATTAATTTATGTGAATTGGAAAGTCTCCTGGAAAGGCAGAAGTTGATTGTAGTTCACCAGGGAGATGAGGACATTAGTAGCAGAGGCTCCAGAGAATTACTTAGGATGAGATCTCTAGGAGGCCCCCATTTTGATGCCAACACCAGACCCTGCCCAACAGCCTACAGGCTCCGGTGCTGGAATGCCTTACACCAAACAACTAACAAGACAAGAAAACATTGTGCCCATCATTAGATAGGCCGCCTAAAGTCTTACTAAGCTCACAAGCACACCAAAATGCACCTCTTGACATTTCCCTGCCCACCAATGGGACAAGACTCAACCCCACCTACAAAAGGGAAAGCACTGGCTACCCCTTCCATCAGGAAGCCAACACAAGCCCCTGGACCAACATCACCAACCAGGGGTCAGTCACCAGAAGCAACAGGAACTACAATCATTCAGCCTGTGGAAAGGAGACCACAAACAGTTAAGATGATAACAAAATGAAATGACAGAAAAATGCATTGCTGATGAACAGCAAGATAAAAACCTACAAGAAAAATGAAATTTAAAGGATATAGACAATATACCAAGGAACGAATTCAGAGTAATTACAGTAAAGACGATCCAAGATCTCAAAAAAGAATGGAAGTTCAACCTAAAGAGATAAAAGAAATGATTAACAAAGAAATAAAAGATTTAAAGGAGAGACAAAAAGAGATGAATGACACAATAATAGAAAATTTTAAATGCATTATAAGGAATCAATAGTAGAATAACTGAGGCAGAAGAATAAATAAATGAGTTAGAGGACAGAGTGGTGAAAGTAACTGCCATGGAATAGAATAAAGAAAAAAGAATGAAAAGAAATGAGAATAATCTCAAAGGCCTCTGGGACAACATTAAATGCAACCTTCATATTATAGGGTGCCCAGAAAAAGAGGATAAAGGGCCACAAAAAAATCTGAAGAGATTATAGTCAAAAACTTCCCTAACATGCGAAAGGAAATAGTCACCCAAGTGCAGGAAGTGCAGAGAGTCCTATAAAAGATAAACTCAAGGATGAACATGCCAAGATTAATATTAATCAAACTATCAAAAATTAAACACAAAGAAAAATATTAGAAGTAACAAGAGAAAAGCAACAAATAAATAAAGAGGAACACCTATAAGGTTATTAGTTGAGTTTTAAATTTTAAGCAAAAACTCTGGAGGTCAGAAGCAAGTGGTACAATATGTTTCAAATGATGAAAGGGAAAAACCTACAACCAAAAATATTCTACCCAGCAAGGCTTTCATTCAGATACCACAGAGAAATCAACAGTTCTCAACATAAACAAAAGCATCAATAGAATAGCATTACAACAAATCCTAAAGGAGCTTCAGTAGAAAGGGAAAAAAGAGGCCACAATGAGAAACAAGAAAATTACAAATTGGAAAGCTCACTGCTAAAGGAAAAATTATATAATAAAAGTAGGAAATCACAGATACACAAATATACTATCAAAACAAGCAATCATAAGTAAAGCAGAGCGTAAATGTGGGAAATTGCAATTGCACTTGAAATTAAGATATCAGCAACTTAAAACAACCTTATTTGTATACAGACTGCTAAATCAAAACCACATGGTAAACACAAACCAAAAAATCTACAATAGCACCTACATAAAGAAACCAAAAGCAGTTAAGGAAAGTGATAGTAGGAACATTCTTATTTACAATTACCTTAAATGTGAATGGATTAAAGGTTTCAACCAAAAGGCTGAATGGACACAAAAACTAGGCTCATATATATGCTGCCTACAAAAGACCCACATCAGACCTGGAGACACATACAGACTGTAAGTGGGACGGTGGGAAAGTATTCCATGCAAATGGAACTTGAAAAAAAAGCTGGAGTAGCAATAATCATATCAGAGAGAATGGACTTACAAATTGTTGCAAGACACAAGAAAGGACACTATATAATGATCAATGGACCAATCTAGGAAGAAGATATAACAATTGTAAATATATATACATCCAACCAAGGAGCACTTCAATAAAGAGGGCAAAACCTAACATCCATAAAAAGATAAATTGACAGTAATACAATAACAGTGGGAACTTTAGCATCCCATTTACACCAATGGATAGATCATCCACAGAGAAAATTTAATAAGGAAACACAAGCCTTAAATGATACATTAGACCAGATAGACTTTGGTATTTATAGGACATTCCATCAGAAAGCAGCAAAACACATTTTCTTCTCAAGTGCACATGAGACATTTTCCAGGATAGATCACATCTTGGATCACAAATCAAGTTTAAGAAAATTGAAATTATATCAAACATTTTTCTGACCACAACACTATAAAAATAGAAAACAATTACAGGAAAAAGGTAAAATATATATATTTTAAAAAATAGAGGCTAAATGATATGTTACTAAACAACCAGTGGATCACTGAAGAAATCAACGAGGAAATTTTTTAAAATACCTGCAAATAAATTACAAAACCTATGGGACACAGCAACAGTAGTTCTAAGATGGAAGTTTAGAGCTATAGAATATTACCTCAGGAAACAAGAAAAATCTCAGATAAACAACCTACCTTATACCTAGAGCAACTAGATTAAAAAAAAATAATAATAAGATCAAAAACAACAAAAACTGAAGTTACTATTAAGGTTAATGGAAAAGTAATTGTGATTTTTGACCTCAAATTTTAAATCATCAAACCTAGGCTCAAATACATCTTTCTTAATCAAAATAGGAACTATTACAATCAGCACATTTTTGTTAATGAGAAATAAGTTTGTTTCTTCCTGTAGCACAGAAGTCCATGTGTTAGGAATCAACAAACTCTTGGAAAGAATTTTCTGCATCTGGCAGGTTATAGAAGCTTTTTCGCTGAAAAAAAAAAAAAAAGGATGTCCAGATGCTTGAAGAAGTGGTAGACGGTTGGCAAGAAGTTAGGTCAATATGTCGGATGAGACAAAAACTTGTAGCCCGATTTGTTCAACTTTTGAAGTTGTGTGATGTGCACTGGTTGTGTGATGTGCAGTCGAGCATTGTAATGGAGAAGAATTGGACCCATTCTGTTGATCAATGCCAGTTGTAGGCATTGGAGGTTTCAGTGTATCTCGTCTATTTGCTGAGAATGCTTCTCCAATGTAGTGGTTTCCCTGGGATTCAGAAAGTTGTAGTGGATTGGACTAGTAGCAGACCACCAGTGACCATGACCATTCTGGGGGGCATGGTTAGCTTTGGGAAGTTCTTTGGAGTTTCTTTTTGGTCCAACCACTGAGTTGGTTATTATCAATTGTCATAAAATCCTTTTTTTTTTTTTTTTTTTTTTTTTGTCCTACATCACAATTTGATTGAGAAATGATTCATTGTTATTGTGTAGGATAAGAGAAGACAACACCTTAAAACAATTTTTGTTTGTTTCTGGTCAGCTCATGAGGCACCCACTTATTGTACTTCTTCACCTTTCCAATTTGCCTCAAATCCTGAATGGCCATAAAATAGTCAGCACTGAGTTCTCCAGAAACTTCTCATGTAGTAGAAAGATGATCAGCTTTGATGATGAAGACTCGCAGCTGATCATTGTCAACTTCCAATGGCTGGCTACTATGCTCCTCATCTTAAAGGCTATTGTCTTCTTTGCAAAACTTCTTCAACCACTGCACTGTTAAGTTCGTTAGCAGTTCTCGAGCCAAATGTGTTGTTGATATTGTCACACACAAGAAAAAAAGGTGAGAAATCAAATTAGCAAAACATAAATGAAAAAGAAGAAGTTAGAACTGACACTGCAGAAAAAAAAAGATGATAAGAGAATACTACAAGAAACCATATGCCAATGAAATGGACCACCTGGAAGAAATGGAAGAACTCTTAGAAAAGTACAACCTTCCAAGACTGAATCAGAAAGAAATAGAAAATATGAACAGACAAATCACAAGCACTGGCATTGAAACTATGACTAAAACCTTCCAACAAACAAAAGTCCAGGACCAGATGGCATCACAGGCTAATTCTATCAAGTACTAAGAGAGGAGTTAATGATTATCCTTCTCAAACTCTTCCAAAAAATTGCAGACAAAGAAACACTCTGAAGCATATTCAAGGAGGCCACCATCACCCAGATACCAAAAGCAGACTAAGATACAACACACAAAAAAGAAAATTATGCGCCATTATCACTTATGAACATAGACACAAAAACCATCAACAAAATATTAGCTAACCAAATCCAAAAACACATCAAAAGAATCATACATCATGTTCAGGTGGGATTTATTCCAAGAATGTGAGGATTCGTCACTACACACAAATCAATCTATGTAATATGCCATATTAACAAATTAAAAAATGAAAGTCATATAATTATTTCAATAGATGAAGAAAAAGCTTTGAACAAAATTCAACACCCATTTATGATTTTAAAAAATTTCTCCAGAAAGTGGGCATCAAGAAAACATACCTAACATAATAAAGGTTGTATATGATAAAAACCACAGCAAACATCATTTTCAATAGTGAAAACCTGAAAGAATTCCCTCTAGGATTAGGAACAAGACAAGGGTATATACTTTCAATGCTTTTATTCAACATAGTTTTGGAAGTCCTAGACATGGCAATCAGAGAGGAATAAGAAATAAAATAAGCCTAAGTTGGAAAAGAAGTAAAAATGTCAGTTTTTGCAAATGATATGATACTACATCTGGAAAAATCCTAAAGATACTACCAAAAATTACTAAAGCTCATCAAGGAATTTGGGGAGGTTGTAGGATGCAAAATTAATACACAGAAATGTATTGCATTTCTATACACTAACAATAAAAGATCAAAGAAATTATAATCCCATTTGTTCTCGTATTAAAAAATAAAATACCTAGGAACAAACTTACCAAATGAGGCAAAAGAACTATACTCAAAAACTGTAATATATTAATGAAATAAATAAAAAATGACACTAATAAATGTAGAGATATACCATGTTCCTGGATTTGAAGAATCAATATTGCTAAAATGACTATAGTACCCAAGGCAGTAAACAGATTCAATGCAATCCCTATTAAATTACCAATGGCAATTTTCATAGACTTGGAGCACAATATTCTACAATTTTTACTGAAACATCAAAGACCCTAAACAGCCAAAATAATCTTGAGAAAGAATGACAGCTGGAGAAATTAGTCTCCCTGACTTCAGACTATACTCCCTCAAAACAGTATTTACAGAAAGATAGAAATATAGATCAATAGGACAGAAAGTTCAGAGATAAACCCATGCACCTACGGTCACCTGATCTATGACAAAGGAGGCAAAAATATATAATGGAGAAAAGACAGCCTCTTCTATAAGTAGTGCTGGAAAAACTGGACAGATACATATAAAAGAATGAAATGTAAAGACTCCCTAACACCACATATAAAAATAAATTAAAAATGGATTAAAGATCTAAATGAAATGCCAGACACTATAAACCTCTAAGAGGAAAACATAGGCACAACACTCTCTGACCTAAAAATGAAAGATTTTTTTTGATCCACCTCTTAGAGTAATGGAACAAAGCTAGTAGAGGTGATGGAATTTCAGTTGAGTTATTTGAAATCCTAAAAGATGATGCTGTGAAAGTGCAGCACTCAATATCTCAGCAAATTTGGAAAACTCAGCAGTGGCCACAGGATTGGAAAAGGTCAGTTTTCATTACAATCCCAAAGAAAGGCAATGCCAAAGAATGCTCAAACTACCACACAATTGCACTCATCTCACAAGCTAATAAAATAATGCTCAAAACTCTCCAGGCCAAGCTTCAGCAATACATGAACTGTGAACTTCCAGATACTCAAGCTGGTTTTAGAAAAGGCAGAGGAACCAGAGATCAAATTGCCAGCATCCGCTGCATCATCAAAAAAGCAAGAGAGTTCCAAAAAGTGTCTATTTCTGATTTATTGACTATGCCAAAGCCTTTGACTCTGTGGATCACAATAAACTGTGGAAAATTCTGAAAGAGATGAGAATACTAGACCACCTGGACTGCCTCTTGAGAAACCTGTATGCAGATCAGGAAGCAACAGTTAGAACTGTACATGGAACAACAGACTTGTTCCAAATAGGAAAAGCAGTACATCAAGGCTGTATATTGTCACTCTGCTTATTTAACTTCTATGCAGAGTGCATCATGAGAAACGCTGGGTTGAAAGAAGCACAAGCTGGAATCAAGATTGCAGGGAGAAATATCAATCACATCAGATATACAGATGACACCACCCTTATGGCAGAAAGTGAAGAGGAACTAAAGAACCTTTTGATTAAAGTGAAAGAGGAGTGAAAAAACTAAGAAAACTAAGATCATGGCATCTGGTCGCATCACTTCATGGCAAATAGATGGGGAAACAGTGAAAACAGTGGCTGGCTTTATTTTGGAGGGCTCCAAAATCACTGCAAATGGTGAATGCAACCATGAAATTAAAAGACACTTACTCCTTGGAAGGAAAGTTATGACCAACCTGGACAGCATATTAAAAAGCAGAGACATTACTTTGCCAACAAAGGTCCATCTAGTCAAGGCTATGGTTTTTACAGTAGTCATGTATGGATGTGAGAGTTGGACTATAAAGAAAGCTGAGCACCAAAGAATTGATGCTTTTGAACTGTGGTGTTGGAGAAGACTCTTGAGAGTCCCTTGGACTGCAAGGAGATACAACCAGTCCATCCTAAAGGAGATCAGTCCTGGGTGTTCATTGAAGGACTGATATTGAAGCTGAAATTCCAATACTTTGGCCACCTGATGCGAAGAGCTGACTCATTTGAAAGGACCCTCATGCTGGGAGGGATTGAGGGCAGGAGGAAATGGCTCATGTTGGGAGGGATTGAGGGCAGGAAGAAAAGGGGATGACAGAGGATGATATGGCTAGATGGCATCACTGACTTGATGGATACGAGTTTGGGTAAACTCCAAGAGTTGGTGATGGACAGGGAGGCCTGTGGTGCTGTGGTTCATGGGGTCATAAAGAGTTGGACACGACTGAGCAACTTAACTGAACTTAGAGTAATGGAAATAAAAATAAATAAATGAACTTAAAATCTAATTAAACTTGAAAGCTTTTTCACAGCAAAGGAAGCCATAAGCCAAACGAAAAGACAGCCCTCAAAGTTGGAGAAAATATTTAAAATGAAGTAAATGACAAAGGATTAATCCTCAAAACATACAATGAGCTCACACAGTTGAATATCAAAAGAGAAACAGCCCAGTCAAAATATAGGTGGAAGATCTAAGTAGAAATCTCTTCAAAGAAGACATACAGGTGCCCAAAATCATATAAAAAATTGATCAACATCACTAATTATTAGAGAAATATAAATCAAAACTACAATGAGGTATCATTTCACAATGGTCTGAATGGCCATCACCAAAAAATCCACAGACAATAAATGCTGCAGAGGATATGGAGAAAAGGCTATGCTCCTACACTGTTAAATGAAAATTGTTGCATCCACTGTGGAAAACAGAAAAGAAGCTCCTAAAAAACTTAAAACGAGAGCTACCATAGTATCCAACAATCCCACTCCTGGGCATATACTCAGAGATACACTACAATTCAAAAAGATACATGTACTCCAGTTTTAATTGCAGGATTATTTACAATAACCAGGGCATGGAAACAATCTAAATGTCCATCAACAGAGCAATGAATAAATAAGATGTGGCACAAATACAATGGAATATTACTCCACCAAGAAAAAGAACAAAATAATGTTATTTGCAGTAACATGGATGAACCTAGAGATTGTCATACTGAGTAAAGTAAGTCAGACAGCGGAGGGTAAATATCATATGATATTACTAATATGTGGAATCTGAAACAAAACAAACAAAAAAGTACAAATGAACAGTTTTACAAAATAGAAATAAAGTGTAGAAAATAAATTTATGGTTACTTGGGCTTCCACCCAGGCAGGGGAGGGATAAATTGGGAGATTGGGATTGACATATACACACTACCATATACAAATAGTAAATACCTACTGCATAGAGCAGGGAACTCTTCTCAATGCTCTCTATTGACCTACGTGGGGAAAGAATCTAAAGAGTGGATAAACATATATGTATAACTAATTCTGTTTGCTGTACAGCAAAAGCTAGCACAACATTTTAAATCAACTATACTCCATAATTTTTTTTAATGGATTAGACTTTGCAAAATAGAAAGTAGATTTGCAAAATAGATTGGTAGGAGAAGAAAGAGCAGGTGGGAGTTTAAAACAGAGGGGACTTACATGAGGTCAACTTGGTTCTGGTTAAAAGCCAACCAAGGATTGAAGTAGAATGTAAAGTCTCATTTAGTATATCTTTGGCTTCCAGATGCTCTTTCTCAACCCTTAAATACGATAAGTTGTTTCTGGTGCTGGCCAGTTTGCAATGTGTCAGTCCTGCACAAATTAACCCCAATCTCTCAGAAATAAGCTTTATACCTGCATGAAAGTGTGGTTATGTGGAATGAATACGAATGAAAATGAGAACCATATCATAGGTCTCTAGTTCACAAATAATATATGGAATAAGCTGGTACTTACTAACAATAATCTTCACAAGGAATGTCTGATTGAAGTTTTGCTCAAACATTTCAGAGATTATCTAAACATGTCATTAAATTAAATATTTTTAGTAATTAAACTTGTAAAACTCGTATGGAAATTTTTGAAATACTGGATATAACCAATGCTTTATTCTGTAATGCTGTGCAAGCTTCAGAATAAAGCTACTTCTGCTATCATGAAAATTATAATAAATAATATAAAATAGCTTTCCTGTGTTTCATACACATCACTAATTTATAAAAAATTATTTTAGAAGATATTAAACTATCAAAAAATTCAGGTTTTTTAATGATAAAAGTATATGAAAATATATTTTATTGATATCTTTGAAGATACCAATGAGTCTACAAAGCAGCTCATTAGTAACTGCCATTAGACTTTTATCTAAAAAGGAATTTCAACATTGCAAAATCATAGAAAATCATTCTCACAGGTGAAAATATCTAACAATCTATCATGAATTCCTGTAAATTATCAGTATATTAACTATATCTAAATTATTTAAACCAAAAAACTTTCTTATGTTGAACTATTCTTTTTTAGAAATATATGAAAACTATTGGTTTGTTTCATAGCATTGTCATTCTCATTGAGGGAATTACAGCATAGTAGTTTTCTGAATAATATATAATGACATTTTTGGCATTTATACAGTATGATTGAATTTTTTATTTTACTTAAACCACTTAATTTCTAAAGTGGCTTATGAATTTCTTTTTATTAGAATAAATTACTTTTACAAGAAAAAATATTAATATATTATTCTCTTATCATGTTTCCATGTGAAATTATGCTGCAATGGTTAAAATTCTTTTTTTAAAATATAATCATTCAGTAGAGTTAAATTTATTGCCTCGTATTTTCTTATGTCTTCACAGATTGTGAGTGTTGGAAAGCACGTTAAAGGCTACCATTATATCATTGCAAACTTGGTAAGAACTCCTTATTTTCTACTTTTCATAAGAATTGTTCAGACAGTCAAGATCATGTTAACCACACCTTAAAACAGTACTGTAATAAATTGTTAAATTACATTACCTATTAAGCTTTTTAACAACACATAGGATGATACTTTTATGTGTTCACAAGAAAAGTGTTAAGAAATAGAGAGTTTTATTTAAGACTATCTGAAGGTTATGATAATAACCTAGGGGATAGTATTTTGGAAATCTTTGAGGAATGTTCTTCCCATTAGAGGTCAAAGCAACAAGATTTTCTGCACAACCAAGAGGTAAAAGTATAAGTTTTTGAGTTAAAGAGTTATGCATCCAACTAACATTGACATGAGCTTCTCTAGTGGCTCAGTGGTTAAGAATCTGCCTGCCAATGCAGGAGATGGGGGTTCAATCACTGATCTGGGAAGATCACTTGGAGAAGGAAATGGAAACCCACTCCAATATTCCTGCCTGGGAAATCCAATGGACAGAGTTGCCTGGTGGGCTACAGTCCATGGGGTGGAAAGGAGTCATACACATTGGCAGTTTTTTTGGTTGTGTTGTTTGTTTTTGTTTTTGTTTTTGTTTTAATATAAATGTATTTATTTTAATTGGAGGCTAATTACTTTACAATATTGTAGTGGTTTTGCCATACATTGACATGGATCTGCCAAGGGTGTACATGTGTTTCCCATCCTGAACCCCCTCCCACCTCCCTCACCATCCCATCCCTCTGGATCATCCCAGTGCACCAGCCCCAAGCACCGTGTATCATGCATCAAATCTGGTTTGGCGATCCTTTTCACATATGATAATATACATGTTTCAATACCATTCTCCCAAATCATCCCACCCTCGCCCTCTCCCACAGAGTCCAAAAGTCTGTTCTATGCATCTGTGTCTCTTTGGCTGTCTCACATGTGGGGTTATCATTACCACCTGTCTAAGTTCCATATATATGCGTTAGTATACTGTATTGGTGTTTTTCTTTCTGATTTCCTTCACTCTGTATAACAGACTCCATCCACCCCATTAGAAATGATTTCTATGTATTCTTTTTAATGGCTGAGTAATATTCCATTGTGTATATGTACCAGAGCTTTCTTATCCATTCGTCTACTGATGGACATCTAGCTTGCTTCCATGTCCTGGCTTTTATAAGCAGTGCTGCAATGAACATTGGGGTACACATGTCTCTTTCAATTCTGGTTTCTTCAGTGAGTATGCCCAGCAGGGGGACTGCTGGATCATATGGTTGTCCTATTTCCAGCTTTCTAAGGAATCTCCACGCTGTTCTCCATAGTGGCTGTACTAGTTTGCATTCCCACCAACAGTGCAAGAGAGTTCCCTCTTCTCCACACCCTCTCCAGCATTTATTGCTTGTAGACTTTTGGATAGCGGCCATGCTGACTGGTGTGAAATAGTACCTCACTATGGTTTTGATTTGCGTTTCTCTGATGAGTGATGTTGAGCATCATTTCATGTGTTTGTTAGCCATCGGTATGTCATCTTTGGAGAAATGTTCATTTAGTTCTTTGGCCCATTTTTTGATTGGGTCATTTTTTTTCTGGAATTGAGCTGCAGGAGTTACTTGTATATTTTTGAGGTTAATTCTTTGTCAGTTGCTTTGTTTGCTATTATTCTCTCATTCTGAAGTCTATTTTTTCAACTTGCTTATAGTTTTCTTTGTTGTGCAAAAGCTTCTAAGTTTAATTAGGTCCCATTTGTTTATTTTTGCTTTTATTTCCACTACTGTGGGAAGTGGATCATAGAGGATCCTGCTGCGATTTTTGTCGGAGAGTGTTTTGCCTATGTTTTCCTTTAGGAGTTTAATAGTATCTGGTCTCATGTTTAGATCTTTAACCCATTTTGTGTTTATTTTTGTGTATGGGGTTAGAAAGTCTTCTAGTTTCATTCTTTTACAAGTGGTGAACCAGTTTTCCCAGATTCACTCCTTAAAGAGATTATCTTTTATCCATTGTATATTCTTGCCTCCTTTGTCAAAGATAAGGTGTCCATAGGTGCGTGGAGTTATCTCTGAGCTTTTTATTTTGTTCCACTGATCTGTATCTCTTTGTGCCACTACCATACTGTCTTGATGACAGTAGATTTGTCAGTCAGTCAATCAGTCAGTTCAGTCGCTCAGTCGTGTCCTACTCTTTGCGACCCCATGAATCGCAGCATGCCAGGCCTCCCTGTCCATCACCGTCTCCCAGAGTTCACTCAAACTCACGTCCATCGAGTCCATGATGCCATCCAGGCATCTCATCTTCTGTCGTCCCCTTCTCCTCCTGCCCCCAATCCCTCCCAGCGTCAGAGTCTTTTCCAGTGAGTCAACTCTTCGCATGAGGTGGCCAAAGTACCAGAGCTTCAGCTTTAGCATCATTCCTTCCAAAGAAATCCCAAGGCTGATCTCCTTCAGAATGGACTGGTTGGATCTCCCTGCAGTCCGAGGGACTGTCAAGAGTTTTCTCCAACACCACATTTCAAAAGCATCAGTTCTTCGGTGTTCAGCCTTCTTCACAGTCCAACTCTCACATCCATACATGACCACAGGAAAAACCACAGCCTTGACTAGATGGACCTGAGTCGGCAAAGTAATGTCTCTGCTTTTGAATATACTATCTAGGTTGGTCATAACTTTTCTTCCAATGAGTAAGAGCCTTTTAATCTCACGGCTGCAATCACTACCTGCAGTGATTATGGAGCCCAAAAAAATAAAGTCTGACACTGTTTCCACTGTTTCCCCATCTATTTCCCATGAAGTGATGGGACCGGATGCCATAATCTTCATTTTCTGAAAGTTGAGCTTTAAGACAACTTTTTCGCTCACCTCTTTCACTTTCATCAAGATGTCTTTTTAGCTTCTCTTCACTTTCTGCCATAAGGGTGGTGTCATCTGCATATCTGAGGTTATTGATATTTCTCCCGGCAATCTTGATTCCAGCTTGTGTTTCTTCCACTCCAGCGTTTCTCATGATGTACTCTGCATAGAAGTTAAAGAAGCAGTGTGACAATATACAGCCTTGACGTACTCCTTTTCGTATGTGGAACTAACTGTTGCTTCCTGTCCTGCATACAGATTTCTCAAGAGGCAGGTCAGGTGGTCTGGTATTCCCATCTCTTTCAGAATTTTCCACAGTTTATTGTGATCCACACAGTCAAAGGCTTTGGCATAGTCAATAAAGCAGAAGTAGATGTTTTTCTGGAACTCTCTTGCTTTTCCCATGATCCAGCGGATGTTGGAAATTTGATCTCTGGTTCCTCTGCCTTTTCTAAAACCAGCTTGAACATTAGGGAGTTCACGGTTCACATATTGCTGAAGCCTGGCTTGGAGAATTTTGAGCATTACTTTACTAGCATGTGAGATGAGTGCAATTGTGCGGTAGTTTGAGTATTCTTTGGTATTGCCTTTCTTTGGAATTGGAATGAAAACTCAACCTTTTCCAGTCCTGTGGCCACTGCTGAGTTTTCCAAATTTGCTGGCATATGGAGTGCAGCACTTTCACAGCATCATCTTTCAGGATTTGAAATAGCTCCACTGGAATTCCATCACCTCCACTAGCTTTGTTCATAGTGATGCTTTCTAAGGCCCACTTGACTTCACATTCTAAGATGTCTGGCTCTAGATTAGTGATCACATCATCATGATTATCTGGGTCGTGAAGATCTTTTTTGTACAGTTCATCTGTGTATTGTTGCCACCTCTTCTTAATATCTTCTGCTTCTGTTAAGTCCATACCATTTCTGTCCTTTTTCGAGCCCATCTTTGCATGAAATGTTCCCTTGGTGTCTCTAATTTTCTTGAAGAGATCTCTAGTCTTTCCCATTCTGTTCTTTTCCTCTATATCTTTAAATTGATTGCTGAAGAAGGCTTTCTTATCTCTTCTTGCTATTCTTTGGAACTCTGCATTCAGATGCTTGTATCTTTCCTTTTCTCCTTTGCTTTTTGACTCTCTTCTTTTCACAGTGATTTGTAAGGCCTCCTCAGACAACCATTTTGCTTTTTTGCATTTTTTTTCCATGGGGATGGTCTTGATCCGTCTCCTGTACTATGTCACGAAACTCAATACTCATTTTCACTATATTGATTCTTCTGATCCATGAACATGGTATATTTCTCCATCTATTTGGGTCCTCTTTGATTTTTTTCATCAGTGTTTTATAGTTTTCTATATATAGTTCTTTTGTTTCTTTAGGTAGATATATTCCTGAGTATTTTATTCTTTTCATTGCAATGATGAATGGAGTTGTTTCTTTAATTTCTCTTTCTGTTTTCTCATTGTTAGTGTATAGGAATGCAAGGGATTTCTGTGTGTTAACTTTATATCCTGCAACTTTACTATATTTGCTGATTAGATCTAGCAATTTTCTGGTGGAGTCTTTAAGGTTTTCTAGGTAGAGGATCATGTTATCTACAAACAGTGAGAGTTTTACTTCTTCTTTTCCAATCTAGAGTCCTTTTACTTCTTTTTCTGCTCTGATTGCAGTCGCCAAAACTTCCAAAACTATGTTGAATAATAATGGTGAGAGTGGGCACTCTTGTCGTGTTCCTGACTTTAGGGGAAATGTTTTTAATTTTTCACCATTGAGGATAATGTTTTCTGTGGGTTTGTCATATAAAGCTTTTGTTTTGTTGAGGTATGTTCCTTCCATGCCTGCTTTCTGGAGGGTTTTTTATCGTAAATGGATGTTGAATTTTGTCAAAGGCTTTCTGTGGATCTATTAAGATAATCATATTGTTTTTATCTTTCAGTTTGTTAATGTAGTGTATTATGTTGTTTGATTTGCAGATATTGAAGAATACTTGCATCCCTGGGATAAAGCCCATTTGGTCATTGTGTATGATCTTTTTACTATGTTGTTGGATTCTGTTTGCTAGGATTTTGTTAAGGATTTTTGCACCTGTGTTCATCAGAGATACTGGCCTCTAGTTTTCTTTCTTTGTGGCATCTTTGTCTGGATTTGATATTAGGGTGATGGTGGCCTCATATAATTAATTTGTAAGTTTACATTCCTCTGCAATTTCTTGGAAGAGTTTGTGTAGGATAGGTGTTAGCTTTTCTCTAAATTTTTGGTAGAATTCAGCTGGGAAGCCGTTTGGTCCCGGGGTTTTGTTTGCTGGAAGATTTCTGATTACAGTTTCGATTTTTGTGCTTGTGATAGGTTGTTAAGATTTTCTATTTCTTGCTGGTTTGGTTTTGGAAAGTTGTACTTTTCTAAGAATTTGTGCATTTCTTCTAAATTGTCCAATTTATTGGCATATAGTGGCTGATAGTAGTCTTTTATGAGCCTTTGTATTTCTGTGTTATCTGTTGTGATTTCTCCATTTTCATATCTAATTTTGTTGATTTGATTCTTCTCGCATTGTTTCTTGATGAGTGTGGCTAATGGTTTGTCAATTTACTTATCTTCTCAAAGAAATAACTTTTAGATTTATTGATTTTTGCTATGGTACCTTTTGTTTCTTTTACATTTACTTCTGCCCTAATTTTTAAGGTTTCTTTCCTTCGACTAACCAGCGTTCTTTTTTCTTCCTTTTCTAATTTCTTGAAGTGCAGAGTTACATAGGTTATTTATTTGACTTTTTTCTTGTTTCTTGAGGTAAACCTGTATTGCTATGAAATTTCCCCTTCAGTTCAGTTCAGTTCATTTGCTCTGTCATGTCCGACTCTTCGCAACCCCATGAACCGCTGCACGCCAGGCCTCCCTGTCCATCATCAACACCTGGAGTCTACCCAAACCCATGTCCATTGAGTCAATGATGCCATCCAATCATCTCATCCATTGTCGTCCCCTTCTCCTCCTGCTGTCAATCTTTCCTAGCATCCAGGTCATTCCAGTGAGTCAGCTCTTCACATCAGATGTTCAGACAATTGGAGTTTCAGCCTCAACATTAGTCCTTCTAATGAACACCCAGGACTGATCTCCTTTAGGATGGACTGGTTGGATCTCCTTGCAGTCCAAGGGACCCTCAAGAGTCGTCTCCAACACCACAGTTTAAAAGCATCAATTCTTCGGTCTCAGCTTTCTTTATAGTCCAACACTCACATCCAGACATGACCACTGAAAAAACCATAGCCTTGACTAGATGGACCTTTGTTGGGATAGTAATGTCTCTGCCCTTTAATATGTTGTCCAGGTTGGTCATAAATTTTCTTCCAAGGAGCAAGCGTCTTTTAATTTCATGGCTGCAATCACTATCTGCAGTGATTTTAGAGCCCCCAAAATAAAGTCTGACACTGTTTCCACTGTTTCCCCATCTATTTGCCACGAAGTGATGGAGCCAGATGCCATGATCTTAGTTTTCTGAAGGTTGAGCTTTAAGCCAACTTTTTCACTCTCCTCTTTCACTTTCATCAAGAAGCTCTTTAGTTATTCTTCACTTCTGCCATAAGGGTGGTGTCATCTGCATATCTGAGGTTATTGATATTTCTCCCGGCAATCTTGATTCCAGCTTGTGCTTCTTCCAGCCCAGTGTTTCTCATGATATACTCCGCATATAGGTTAAATAAGCAGGGTGGCAATATACAGCCTTGATGTACTCCTTTTCCTATTTGGAACCAGTCTGTTGTTCCACGTTCAGTTCTAATTGTTGCTTCCTGACCTGCATATAGGTTTCTCAAGAGTCAGGTCAGGTGGTCTGTTATTCCCATCTCTTTCAGAATTTTTCACAGTTTCTTGTGATCCACTCAGTCAAAGGCTTTGGCATAGTCAGTAAAGCCGAAATAGATGTTTTTCTGAAACTTGCTTTTTCCATGATCCACCAGATGTTGGCAATTTGATCTCTGGTTCCTCTGCCTTTTCTAAAACCAGCTTGAACATCTGGAAGTTCATAGTTCACGTACTGCTGAAGCCTGGCTTGGAGAATTTTGAGCATTACTTTGCTAGCTTTTGCGATGAGTGCAATTGTGTGGTAGTTTGAGCATTCTTTGGCATTGCCTTTCTTTGGGATTGGAAAGAAAACTGATCCTTTGCAGTCCTGTGGCCACTGCTGGATTTTCCAAATTTGCTGGCATATTGAGTGCAGCACTTTCACAGCATCATCTTTCACATCTTTCACATCAGCAGCACTTTCACAGCATCACAGCATCAAAGCAAAAACAATACCCAGTTATGGATGTGACTGGTGATAGAAGAAAGGTCTGATGCTCTAAAGAGCAATATTGCATAGGAATCTGGAATATCAGGTCCATGAATCAAGGCAAATTGGAAGTGGTCAAATGATGTTAAGAAAACTGTATATTCACATGCAAAATGTCTGTTTTTATTCCAATATTGATTGGTTTACTGTAGCTTTATAATAGAGTTTGAAACCTGGAAATGTACTGCCTCCAGCTGTTCTCAATTTTTCTTTCTGATTGTTTATACTGTTTAGAAATACAACTGGGTTTTATATATTAATAGAACATTAAGAACAGCTGGAGGCATTACATTTCCTGGTTTCAAACTTAATTATAAAGCTCCAGTAATCAATATAATATTGGAATAAAAACAATCATGTAGATAAATGGTGCAGAATATAGAGCCCAGGAATAAATCCCAGCATATATGGACAGTTAGCTTTCAACAAAGGAGCCAAGAGTATACAATGAGGAAAGGATAATCTCTTCAATAAATGATGTCAGGAAAACTGAATATTGCCATGCAAAAGAATGAAAATGGACCTTTATACCATATACAAAAGATAATTCAAAAATGGACTATTGAAAACAAGATCTGAAACTGTAAAACTCCTTGAAGAAAAACTAAGGGGTAATCCCCTTGACATTGGTACTAGCAATAAGTTTTTGGATTTGAGACCTAAAGCACAAGCAACAAAAGGAGAAATAAACAAGTGGGACTATGTCAAATGAAAAAAGCTATTACACAGCAAAGGAAACCATCAACAAGTCAAAAAGACAATCTACTGAATGGGAGAAAATATTTGATAACCATCTATCAAATAAGGGATTAATATATAAAATATACTAGGAATTTTTACAACTCAATAGCAATAAAACAACTCAATTTAAAAATGATGTTTGGCAGAAACTAACACAATTCTTTAAAGGAATTATCCTTCAATTAAAAACTAAATGATTTTTTTTTAATGAGCAAAGGACCTGACAAGATATTTTTCTAAAGGCAAACAAGTTAATAATATGCGAAAAGATGCTAAACATCATTAATCATCATGGAAATGCAAATCAAAACCACAATGAGATATCATCTAAGACTTGTTAGGATGGTGATTACCTAAATAAGTAAATGGAAATATAGATTTAGGTGAGGATGTAGGTGCAGGTGCAGGTACAGATGCAGATGCAGAGATAGGGGCAGAGATGGGGCTTGCTAGGTGGCACTAGTGATAAAGAAACTGCCTGCCAATGTAGCAAACATAAGAGATATAGATTTGATCCCTGGGTTGGGAAGATTCCCTAGAGGAAGGCATGACGACCCACTCCAGCATTCTTGCCTGGAGAATCCCATGGACAGAGGAGCCTGTGGGGCTACAGTCCATAGAGTCACACAGAGTTGGACATGACTGAAGCGATTTATCAGGCATGCACATGCATAGATGTAGATATGTATATATTACACAGACACACACACGGGCATATTATGCAGCCTTAAAAAAAGAAAGAAATCCTGCCTTTTGTGACAACAATGACAAAACTGGAGGGCATTATGATAGGCGAAATAAGACAGACAGTGTAAAATAATATGACATGGTATTACGTATGGGCTTCCCAGGTGGCACTAGTGGTAAAGAACCCGCTTGTCAATGCAGGAGACTCAAGAGAGGAGAAAGAGGGCAACCCACTCCAGTATTCTTGCCTGGAGAATCCCATGGACAGAGGAACCTAATTGGCTACAGTCCTTAGGGTTGCAGAGTCAGACACAACTGAAGCAACTTAGCACACATGCAGGCATGGTATCACATATATCAGATTTTTTTTTTCCAAATCACCTCATAGAAACAGAACGATGGTGGCTAGGAGCTAGAGGGTGGGTAAAATAAGAAGTAAGTAAATTATTATAAATTTCCAGTTATTAGGTGAAAAGATCTTAGGATTTAGTGTATAACATGTTCAATACTATTCATAATAGTATAATACTGAAATTTGCTAAGATAGTAGAACTTCTGTTCATCACAAAAAAAGGAGAAAATGTGAAGTGGTGGGTATATCAACTAAATCCATGGTGGGAATCTTTCACAGTATATACATATATCAAATCATCACTGTACAATTTAAATACATTACAACTTTATTTGAATTTATCCCTCAATAACAGATGAAAAAACTGATATAATAATAGTAAGAACTGATTCCGAAAATAAAAAGTCTTACTGGTTACTGGAGACTACAAACATTCCAGCAAGTTTCAAATTTTCTGTAGTCATAAAGTTGAAAATCAAAGCAGAAAATATGAAGTACAATTCATACTTAACAAAAAGAGAAGAGTGAAGCAAGGCAAAGATCAGTACACAGTGTTTAAAATTATGCCAGGAATTTACAAACATATTTATTTGTAACTGTAGTTGATTTACAATGTTGTGTTAATTTTGTGAGTTAAAGATGTGAGTTCAGCATAGTGATTTAGGTGTGGGGTTTTTTGCAGATTATATTCCACTATAAGTTATTGCAAGTTATTGAATGTAATTACTTGTGCTATAAAGTAAATACTTGCTGCTTACATATTATATATATATATATCAATTTGTATCCATTTACCCCATTGTTGTTGTTTTGTCACTAGGTCTTGACCAATTCTTTTATGACTCCATGGCCTGTAGCCCTCAAAACTCATCCATCCATGGGATTTTCCAAGCAAGAGTACTGGAGTGGGTTGCCACTTCCTCCTCTAGGGAATATTCCCTACCCAGGGATTGAACTGTTTGTGCTGTATGAGAGGTGGATTCTTTACCACTGAGCCACCAGGGAAGCCCCATTAATCCCATTATACCTAATTTAGTTCTTCCCCCTCCCTCTTCCCTTTGTCAAACCTAAGGTTTTTCCTATGTATGTGAATCATTTCTATTTGTATTATTTTTTATTCATTTGTATTATTTTTTAGATCCCTCATATAAGTGATAACAGATAGTATTTGTCTTTGTCTGTCTATCACTTCATGGGAAATAGATGGGAAAACGGTGGAAACAGTGTCAGATTTTATTTTGGGGGGCTCCAAAATCACTGCAGATAGCGATTGCAGCTATGAAATTAAAAGACGCTTACTCCTTGGAAGAAAAGTTATGACCAACCTAGACAGCATATTCAAAAGCAGAGACATTACTTTGCCAACTAAGGTCCGTCTAGTCAAGGCTATGGTTTCCCAGTGGTCATGTATGGATGTGAGAGTTGGACTATGAAGAAGGCTGAGCGCCGAAGAATTGATGCTTTTGAAGTGTGGTGTTGGAGAAGACCCTTGAGAGTCCCTTGGACTGCAAGGAGATCCAACGAATCCATTCTGAAGGACATCAGCCCTGGGATTTCTTTAGAAGGAATGATGCTAAAGCTGAAGCTCCAGTACTTTGGACATCCCATGCGAAGAGCTGACTCATTGGAAAAGACTCTGATGCTGGGAGAGATTTGGGGCAGGAGAAGAGGACGACCCAGGATGAGATGGCTGGATGGCATCACTGACTCGATGGGCGTGAATTTGAGTGAACTCTGGGAGTTGGTGATGGACAGGGAGGCCTGGCATGCTGCGATTCATGGGGTCTCAAAGAGTAGGACACGACTGAGCAACTGAACTAAATTGAACTTATTTCACTAAGTATAGTATTCTCTAGGGAGGTTCCCAAGTGGCTCAGTAGTAAAGAATTCACCTTCCAATGCAGGAGTCACAGGAGATGTGTTTGACCCCTGGGTCTGAAAGATCCCCTAGAGGAGGAAATAGCAACCCATTCCAGTATACTTGCTGGGAAAACCCCATGGACAGATGAGTCTAGTGGGCAACAGTCTGTGGTTTCACAAAGAGTTGGACACCCCTCACTTACATCTTACTAAATATTTTCTAGGTACATCTGTGTTGCTGCACAGGGAGAGATAGATATAGATACATATCAAATATTTTAAGCCAGCTGTCAGTTGATGGACACATGGATTGCTTTCATCTCTTGACTATTGGAAAGAGTCTTCCATATAAACATTGGGATGCATGTAGCTTTTTGAATAGAGTTATCTTTTCTGGGTATATGCCCAAAAGAGTGATTTCTGTATCATATGATAGCTCTATTTTCAATTTTTCAAGGAATGTTTGTTTTCCATACTGGCTGCACCAATTTACATTCTCACCAACAGTGTCCAAACCCTCTCTAATGATCATTATTTGTAGACTTGTCAATGGTAGCCATTCTGACAGATGTAAGGTGATCCTTCATTGTGATTTTGATTTGCATTTCTCTAATTAGTGATGTTGAGCATGTTTTCATGTACCTATTGGCAATCTGTATGTCTTCTTTGGAAAAAATGTCTATTTAGTTCTCCTGCCCATTTTTTATTGGGTTCTTTATTTTTTTAGATGTTAAGGTCATGAACTATCTGTACATTTTGCATATTAACCCCTTGTCAGTTGCATCATTTGCAAATACTTTCTCCCATACCATAGGTTGTCTTTTCATATTGTTTATAGCTTCTTTGCTACACAAAAGCCATTAAGTTGATTAGGTGCAATTTGTTTATATTTACTTTTAAATCTTTCTGCTTTGGGAAACTGACCAAAGAAAATATTTCTATGATTTATGTCAAAGAATATTGTGTCTATGTTCTCTTCTAGGAGTTTGTAGTGTCCTGTCTTTAAACCATTTTGAATTTATTTTTGTAT
The DNA here is from genome assembly GCF_023091745.1 of Budorcas taxicolor. Taxonomy (NCBI): domain Eukaryota; kingdom Metazoa; phylum Chordata; class Mammalia; order Artiodactyla; family Bovidae; genus Budorcas; species Budorcas taxicolor. The sequence goes on along the minus strand of NC_068924.1, from coordinate 1,538,468 downwards.
ATTTTTAATTTTGTACAAAATTGCATGTAGCTATTTAGTTTCCCCATCACTTTTTAAAATTACTTTTTATTGGAGTGTAGTTGCTTTACAATGTTGTGTTAGTTTCTACTATACAGCAACATGAATCAGGCATACATATACATATATCCTCTTGCTTTTGGACTTCCTTCTCTTTCAGGTAACCACAGTGCACTAAGAAGAGTTCCCTGCATTATACAGTATGTTCTCATTAGTTGTCTATACATAGCATCAATAGTATATGTGTTTCAATCCCAATATCTCAATTGATCCCACCCCACATTTCCCTCTTGGTATTCATGTATCTATACCATTTTTCTAGATTCCATGTATATGTAATAATAAATGTTTGTTTTTCCCTTTTTAACATACTTCAGTCTTTATGACACTCTCTAGGTAAATTTACATGTCTGTAAATGACTTGAGTTCATTCCTTTTTATGACTAACATTCTATTGTATGTATACGCTACATCTTTATCCATCCATAGTTGATGGACATTTAGGTTGCTTTCATGTTCTGGCTATTATAAATAGTGCTGCTATGAACATTGGGGTGAATGCTGCTTAGTCACTCAGTCGTATTCAGCTTTTTGTTACCCCATGGACTATATCCAGCCAGGCTCCTCTGTCCATGGGATTCTCCATGCAAGAATATGATCAAACCCTCATTTCCTGCATTTCAGGCAGATTCTTTACCCGATGAACCAATGGGGAAGTGAATATATATATATATATATATATATATATATATATATATATATATATATATATATATATTTTTTAATTATGGCTTTCTTTGGTATATGCTCAGGAGTTGACTCACTGGGTCATATGGTAGTGCTATTTTTAGGTTTTTAAGAAACCTCCATACTGTTTTCCATAGTGGTTGTATCAATGTGCACTCCCACTGAGAGTGCATGTGGATCCCTTTTTCTCCACACCCTTTGAAGCATTTATTGTCTGTAGATTTTTTTGTTGACGGCCATTCTGACTGTTGTGAGGTGATATCTGATTTTACTTTTGATTGTGTTTTTCTAATAGTTAGTAATACTAAACATCTTTTCATGTTTTGCGGGCAATCTGTCTTCTTTGGAGAAAAGTCTGTTTAAAACTTCTCCCCATTTTTTTATTGTGCTTTTTTTGTATGAAATAAATAAATTGTATATTTTGGAGATTAATTGTCAGTTGCTTCATTTGCAAACATTTTCTCCCAGTCTGGGGCCTGGTTTATTTAAATTTTTATTTCTCTAGGAGATGGATTTAAAAAGATATTTCTGTGGTTTATATCAAAAAGTATTCTGCCTGTTTTCCTCTAAGAGTTTTATAGAGTCTGGCTTTACATTTAGGTCTTTAATGCATTTTGAGTTTATTTTTGTGTATGGTCTTAAATAGTGTTCTGATTTAATTCTTTCATATGTGGCTATACAGTTTTCCAAGCACCACTTATTGAAGAGGCTGTATTTGTTATATTGTATATCCTGATCTCCTTTGTCAAAGATGAGGTAACCATAGATGTGTGGGTTTATTTCTAGGCTTTCTATCCTGTTCCATTGATCTGTATGTCTGTTTTTGTGCCGGTACCATACTATCATGATGACTACATCTTGGTAGTATAGTTGGAAGCCAGGAAGTTTGATTCCTACAGCTTCATTTTTTTTTTTCTCTCTCTCTCTCAAGATTGATTTGGCTAGTTGGGGTCTTTTGTACTTCCACACAGATTGAAAATTTTTTTCTAGCTCTGGAAGAAATACCATGGGTTATTTGATAGGCATTTCATTGAATCTGTAGATTACATTGGGTAGTATTGTCTATTTCACATTGTTGATTCTTCCAATTCAAAAGCATGATATATCTCTCAATCTGTTAGTGTCACCTTTGATTTCTTCCATCAGGGTCCTATAGCTTTGTGGGTAGAGGTCTTCTGCCTTATTAGATAGGTTTATTTCTATGTGTTTTACTCTTTTTGTTGCAGTGATAAATGGAATATTTTCCTTAAATTCACTTTCTAATATTTTATTGTTAGTGTATAGGTATGTAAGACATTTCTGTGTATTAATTTACTAAACTCATTGATTAGCTTGAGTAGTTTTCTGGTGGCATCTTCTGGATTTTCTGTGTATAGCATCATACCATCTGTAAACAGTGAAAGTTTTAGTTTGTATTTGCCAAATTTGATTCTTTTTATTTCTTTTTCTTCTTTAATTGCCATGAGGAGGACTTCCACGACTATATTGAATAACATTGGTGAAATTGTTCATCCTTGTCTTGTTCCTGAAGTTAGAGGAAATGTTCTCAGTTTTTCACCATCAAGAATATGTTTGCTATGGGTTTGTCATATATGACTTTTATTTTATTAAGGCAGATTCCCTCTATGCCCACTTTCTGGAGAGTTTTTAATCATCATGGGTGTTGAATTTTGTCAAAAGTTTATCTGCATTTATTGAGATGATCATATGGATTTTATTCTTCAATTTGTTAGCATGGCATATAACATTGATTGATTTGTGTATATTGAAGAATCCTTGCATCCCTGGGATAAATCCCACTTAACCATGGCATATGACTATTTTTCTGAGTTGCTAGGTTTCATTTGCTACTATTTTGTTGAGATTTTTGGGTCTATATTTATCAGTGATATTGCTTGTAATTTTCTTTCTTTCTTTCTTTCTTTTTTTTTTTTTTTTTTTTTTGAGTGATACCTTTGCCTGCTTTGGGTATCAGCCTGATTGTGACCTAATACAATAAGGTTAGGAGTGTTCCACCCTCTGGAATTTTTTGAAAAAGTTTGAGAAGGATAGGTGTTAGCTCTTCTCTAAATGTTTGATAGAATTTTCCTGTGAGGCCATTTGATATTGGACTTTTGTTTGTTGAAAAATTTTTAATCACAGTTTTAATTTCATTGTTTGTAATTGGTCTGTTATTTCTTTGTATTTCTTCTTGGTCAGTCTTGGAAGCTTGTGCTTTTCTAAGAATTTATCCACTTCTTCCAGGTTGTCCATTTATTGGTGTATAGTTTCTCATTGTAGTCTCTTGTGACCTTTGTATCTCTGTAGCGTCTGTTCTAACTTCACTGTCATTTCTAATTTTATTGATTTGAGTCTTTTTTTTTCTTTGATTGTTCTGGTTAAAGGCCTATAAATTTTGTTTAACCTCTCAAAGAACCAATTTTTTTTATCTTTGCTATAGTTTCTTCATTTCTATTTAATTTATTTTACCCCTGATCATTATGAGTTCTTTCCTTCTACCAATTTTAAGGGGTTTTTTGTTGTTGTTGTTGTTGTTCTTCTTCTTCTTCTTTCTTTAGTTGCTGTAAGGTTAAGTTGTTTACTTGAGATTTTTCTTGACTCTTGAAGTAGGATTGTATTGCTATAAACTTCACTCTTAGAAGTGTTTTTGCTGCATTCCACAGGTTTTTTTAATGATTATGTCCTTGTTGTCATTTGTTTCTAGGTATTTTTTTATTTCCTCTTTCATTTCTTCTTCAATCTCTTGGTATTTTAGTAGTGTATTATTTAGCCTCCATGTAGTTGCATTTTTGTTTTCATTTTTTTCCCTGTAATTCATTTCTAATCTCATTGTGGTAAAAAAAAAATATATATGCTTATTATTATTTCAATTTTTGTAAATTTATCAAGGTTTGATTTGTGACCCTTTATGTAATCTATCCTAGAGAATGTTCCATGAGCACTTGAAAAGAAAGTGTATTCTGCCACTTTTGGGTGGAATGTCCTATAAATATAAGTCTATTTTACTGACAAAGGTCCATCTAGTCAAAGCTATGGTTTTTCCAGTAGTCATGTATGGATGAGAAACTTGGACCATAAAGAAAGCTGAGTGCGGAAGAATTGATGCTTTGAACTGTGGTGTTGGAGAAGACTCTTGAGAGTCCCTTGGACTGAAAGGAGATCAAACCAGTCGATCCTAAAGGAAATCAACCCAGAATATTCATTGGAAGGACAGATACTGAAGTTCCAATATTTTAGCCACCTTATAAGAAGAGCAAACTCATTAGAAAAGACCCTGATGGGGAAAGATTAAAGGCAGGAAAAGAAGGGGACAAAAGAGGGCAAGATGGTTGGATGGTATCACAGACTCAATGGGAATGAGTTTGAGCAAGCTCCAGGAGTTGGTGATGGGCAGGGAAGTCTGGCGTGCTGCAGTCCATGGGGTCACAAGGAGTCAGACACGACTGAGGGACTGAACACCAAAATTTGCTGTTCCATTGATTTATATTTCTTTTTATTTTATGCCAATATCACATTATTTTGATTACTAAAGTTTTGAGTATAATCTCAAGTCTAGAAAGAAATATTATACCTCCAGCTTTAAGCTTTTTCCTCAGGAGTACTTTAGCAATTCTGTGTCTTTTGTAGTTCTATATAAATTATAGGATTCTTCACTCTAGTTATGTGAAAAATGTCATAGGCATTTTCATAGGAATTATATTGAATCTATAGATTGCTTTGGTCAGTATGGCCATTTTAGCAATATTGACACTTTTGATCTAAGAGTACAGGATATCATTCCATTTCTTAGAATCAGTTTCAACTTCATTTATCAATGTTTTATAGTTTTCATTATAGAGATATTTCACATTCTTGATGAAATTACTTCCTAGTTTTTTTAAGGTGATTTTAAATGGGATTGAATTTTTTTTCTAAATTTCTCTCTACTATACTATTGTTAGCATAAAGAAATGAAATAGATATCTGTATAGTAAATTTGTTTCCTGCTACCTTCTGGAATACTGTCACTCAGTCATGTCCGACTCTTTGAGTCTCCATGGACTGCAGCATGCCAGGCCTCCCTGTTCATCACCAACTCCTAGAGTTTACTCAAACTCATGTCCATTAAGTTGGTGATACCATCCAACCATCTCATCCTATGTCATCCACTTTTCCTCCTGCCTTCTATCTTTCCAAGCATCAAGGTCTTTTCCAATGAGTCAGTTCTTTGCATCAGGTGGCCAAAGTATTGGAGTTTCAGCTTCAGCATCAGTCCTTCCAATGAATATTCAGGACAGATTTCCTTTAGGATGGACTGGATGGATCTCCTTGCAGTCCAAGGAACTCTCAAGAGACTTCTACAACACAACAGTTCAAAAACATCAATTCTTCTGTGCTCAGCCTTCTCTATGGTTCAACTCTCACATCCATACATGACTACTGGAAAAGTCAGTGCTTTGACTAGATGGACCTTGTTGGCAAAGAAATGTCTATACTTTTTAATATGCTATCTAGGTTGGTCATAACTTTTCTTCCAAGGATCAAGAGTCTTTTAATTTCATGGCTGCAGTCACCATCTGCAGTGATTTTGGAGCCTCAAAAAATAAAGACTGCCACTGTTTCCATTGCTTCCCCATCTATTTCCCATGAAGTGATGGGACCAGATGCCATGATCTTAGTTTTCTGAATGTTGAGCTTTAAGCCAACTTTTTCACTCTCCTCTTTCACTTTCATCAAGATGCTCTTTAGTTCTTCACTTTCTGCATAAGGGTAGTGTCATCTGCATATCTGAGGTTATTGATATTTCTCCTGGCAATCTTGATTTCAGCTTGTGCTTCATCCAGTCCCACCTTTCACATGATATACTCTGCATATAAGTTAAATAAGTAGAGTGACAATATACAGCCTTGAAGTATTTCTTTTCCAATTTGGAACCAATCTGTTGTTTGATGTCCAGTTCTAAGTGTTGCTTCTTGACCTGCATACAGATTTCTCAAGACGTAGGTCAGGTGGTCTGGTATCCCCATGTCTTGAAGAATTTTCCACAGTTTTTTGTGATCTACATAGTCAAAGGATTTGGTGTAATCAATAAAGCAAAGGTAGATGTTTTTCTAGAACTCTCTTGCTTATTAGATGATCCAACGGATGTTGGCAATTTGATTTCTGGTTCCTCTGCCTTTTCTAAATCCAGCTTAAACATCTTGAAGTTATCGGTTCACATACTGTTGAAGTCTCTCTTGGGGAATTTTGAGCAATACTTTGCCAGCGTGTGAGATGAGTGCAATTGTGCAATAGTTTGAATATTCTTTGGCATTGCCTTTCTTTGGGATTGGAATAAAAACTGCCCTTTTCCAATCCTGTGGGCACTACTGAGTTTTCCAAATTTGCTGGCATATCGAGTGCAACACTTTCACAGAATCACCGAATTACATCACCTCCATTAGTTTTGTTTGTAATGATGCTTCCTAAGGACCACTTGACTTCACATTCCAGGATGTCTGGTTCTAGGTGAGTGATCACACCATCGTGTGAGTATCTGGGTCATGAAGATCTTTTTTTATATAGTTCTTATGTGTATTTTTGCCACCTCTTTTAATATTTTCTGTTTCTGTTAAGTCCATACTATTTCTGTCCTTTATTGTACCCATTTGTGCTTTAATCATTCCCTTGGTATATCTAATTTTCTTGGAGAGATTTCTAGCCTTTCCCATTCTATTGTTCTCTTCATTTCTTTGCATTGATCACAGGAAGGCTTTCTTATCTTTCCTTGCTCTTCTTTGATACTGTGCATTCAAATGGGTATATCTTTCCTTTTCTCCATTGCCTTTCACTTCTCTTCTTTCCACAGCTATTTGTAAGGCCTACTCAGACAACTATTTTGCCTTTTTGCATTTCTTTTTCTTGAGTATGGTCTTCATCCCTGTCTCCTGTACAATGTCATGAACCTCCATCCATAGTTCTTCAGGCACTTTATCAGACCTAATCCCTTGAATCTATTTCTCACTTCCACTGTACAATCATAAGGGATTTGATTTAGGTCATACCTGAATGGTCTAGTGGTTTTCCCTACTTTCTTCAACTTAAGCCTGAATTTGGAAATAAGGAGTTCATGATCTGAGCCATAGTCCGCTCCCATTCTTGTTTTTGCTGACTATATAGAGCTTCTCCATCTTTGTCTGCAAACAATATAATCAATTTGATTTCGGTATTGATCATCTGGTGACGTCCATGTGTAGATCTTCTCTTGTATTGTTGGAAGAGGGTGTTTGCTATTACCAGTGCATTGTCTTGGTAAAACTGTTAGTTTTTGCTCTACTTCATTCTGTACTCCAAGGCCAAATATGCCTGTTACTCCAGGTATTTCTTGACTTCCTACTTTTGCATTTAGTCCCCTACAATGAAAAGGACATCTTTGGGGGGTGTTAATTTAGAAGATCCTGTAGGTCTTCATAGAACCATTCAACCTTGGCTTCTTCAGCATTACTGGTTGGGGTATGGACTTGGATTACTGTGGTATTGAATGGTTTGCCTTGGAAACGAACAGAGGTCATTCTGTCATTTTTGAGATTGCATCCAAGTACTGCATTTCAGACTCTTGTTGACTATGATGACTGATCCATTTCTTCTAAGGGATTCTTGACCACAGTAATAGATATAATGGTCAACTGAGTTAAATTCACCCATTCCAGTCCATTTTAGCTCACTGATTTCTAAAATGTCAATGCCATCTCCTGTTTGACCACCTCCAATTTGCCTTGATTTATGAACCTAACATTCTAGGTTCCTATGCAATATTGTTCTTTACAGCATCTGACTTTCCTTCCATCACCAGTCACATCCACAACTTGGTGTTGTTGTTGCTTTGATTCTGTCTCTTCACTCTTCCTGAGTTATTTCTCCACTGATCTCCAGTAACATATTGGGTACCTACCGACCGGGAGAGTTCATCTTTCAATGTCCTCTCTTTTTTCCATTCCATACTCTTCATGGGGTTCTCAAGGCAAGAATACTGAAGTGGTTTGCCATTCGCTTCTCCAGTGGACCATGTTTGGTCAGAACTCTCCATCATGACCTGTCTTTGGTGGCCCTACACAGCATGGCTCTTAGTTTCATTGAGTTAGGCAAGGCTGTGGTCCACGTGATTAGTTTGGTTAGTGTTCTGTAATTGTAGTTTTCAGTCTATCTGCCATCTGATGTAGAAGGATTATTATCCTTAAGAAGCTTATGGAAGCTTCCTGATGGGAGAGACTGACTGAGGGGGAACTGGGTCTTGTTCTGACGGGTGGGGCTATGCTCAGTAAATCTTTAATCCAATTTTCTGTTGATGGGTGGGACTGTGTTCCCTTCCTGTTAAACTATGCCAAACTATGGTGGAGGTAATGAAGATAATGGTGACCTTCTTCAAAAGGTTCCATGCACACCCTGCTACACACAGTGCCCCCAACCCTGCAATAGGCCTCCACCAGAGACTTCTGAACACTCACGAGCAAGTCTGGGTCAGTCTCTTGTGGGGTCACTGCTCCTTTCTCCTGGGTCCTGGTGCCCACATCATAGTTCTCTATAAAGTATTATTTTATCTGCAAATAGTGACAATTTTAACCTCTTCCCTTCCAATTTGAGTATCCAATTATTTTCCTCTCTTGTATGATTAGTGTGACTAAGACTTCCAGTATAATGTTGAATAGAAGTGGTGAGTGGAGAAGGCAATGGCACCCCACTCCAGTACTCTTGCCTGGAAAATCCCATGGATGGAAGAGCCTGGTGGGCTACAGTCCATGGGGTCACTAAGAGTTGGACACGACTGAGCGACTTCACTTTCACTTTTCACTTTCATGCATTGGAGAAGGAAATGGCAACCCACTACAGTGTTCTTGCCTTGAGAATCCCAGGGACAGGGGAGCCTGGTGAGCTGCCATCTATGGGGACGCACAGAGTCGGACACAACTGAAGCACCTTAGCAGAATTGGTGAGAGTGGGCATCCTTTTCTTCTTATTATTATTTTTTTACTTTACAATATTGATTTTGGGGAAAGGCTTTTAGCATTTCAGTGTTGAGAATTATATTGGCTGTGGGCTTATTACATAAACAGCCTTTTATATTGAGATACATTCCCTGTATACCTATTGTGATGACAGGTTTTATCATGAGTAGATGTTTAATTTTGTCAAATGCTTTTTCTGCCTCTTTTTGGATGATTATGTGTTCTTTCATTTTATTGATGTGATACATCACATTGATTGATTTGCATCTGGTGAACCATCCTTGTTGCCCTAGAATGAATCCAAATTGTTTTTGGCATATGATCTTTTTTATGTGTTATTGGGCTCAGTTTCCTAACATTTTGTTGAGGATTTTTTGCTTCAATACTCATCTAAGATATTGACCTTCAATTTTCTTTTTTGGTAGTGCCTTTGTCTGATTTGGGTATCAGGCTGATAGTGGCTTCATAGAGTGACTTTCAGAAGAGTGTTCCCTCATATTGTTTTTGGAATAGTTTGAGAAACATAGGAATTATCTCTTCTTTACAAGTTTGGTAGAATTCCCTCTGAAGGCCTTTGTTCCTGGACTTTTGCTTAGAGGGACTTTTTTTTATTATTATTATTTAATTACAGATTCAATTTCACTTCTACTAATCAGCCTGTTCAAATTATCTATATATTCTTGATTTATTCTTGGCAGGCTATATGTTTCTAGAAATATTCATTTCTTCCTGGTTGCCCAATTTCTTGACAGATAACTGTTCATAATATTCGCTTATGGTTTTTTGTTTTCATTTTTTTGTACTGTCTGTGGTATTCTTATTTCTCCTCTTTAGTTTTTTGCTTTGCTGATTTGGGTCCTCTCTTTTTCTTCTTGGTTATCCTGGCTAAAAGTTTTCAATTTTGTTTATGCTTTCAAAAAAAAAATGATTTTCCTTATCTTCTCTGATGCTTTTTTTTTCAATTTATTGACTCTGCACTTTATCTCTTTCCTTCTGCTGACTTTGGGTTTTGCTTGTTCTTTTTTTCCAATTCTTTAGAGGATAGGTTAGTTTGGCCATTTGAGATTCTTCTTGTTTCTGAATGAATGTCTGTGTCACCACAGAGATTTGATAAAGTCGTGTATTCATTTTCATTTGGATTGACATATTTTCCTTCTTTGATGTCATCATTGACCTATTGGTTTTTAACTAGCATATTATTTAGTCTCCACTTTTTAATCCTTTTCTTATTTTTCCTTCTATAGTTGATTTCTACTGTTGTACCATGGTGATCAGAAAAGACGCTTGAAATAATTTCTATACTCAAATTTAACGAGGTTTGTTTTGTGACCCGTATGTGGTCCATCCTAGAAAAGTTTCCATGTACACTAGAAAATAATTTTTATTCTTGTTTTTTCTTTTTTTTTTTTAATGTAGTGTCCTGTACAATGAATTCAGTTTGCAATCTATAACTTCTATTCCATTTTTTACTTTCTGTCTTGTTGATGTAAGTGGAGTGTTAAAGTCTCCTACTAATAAATAAGTCTTCTACACATCTCTATTTATGTCTGCTAGTATTCGATTTGTATACTTAACTGTCCCTATATTGGTACGTATGTGTAAAGAGGTGTAACTTCCTCTTCCTGTAATGATCTCTCCTTTGTTATGTAATGCCCTTTTGTCTTTCTTTATGGTCTTTGTTTTAAAGTCTATTTTGTCTGATGTGAAAATGGTGCACTCACTTCTTGTTATTCCCATATGCATGAAATATTTTCTCTGTCCATTTAGTCTGTGTTTGTCTTACGTGCTGAAATGAGTCTCTTGTAGGCAACATATTGCAAGTTCTTAGCCTTTTTTTTTTTAATAATCAATCTACCATGCTATAGTTTTTATCAGAGCTTGTTGTTTACTAAAATTTAAAGTAACTATTGATATGTATGCACTAATTGCCATTTTAATACTTGTTTTACAGTTTTGAGGGTAGCTCTTTTTTGTTCACTTGTTCTTTTAGTTTTTCCTTTTCACATTTGATGATTTTTTGTTTTTTATAAAACCATGCTTTTCATTTATAGCTACCATAGAGTTCAAATATGTTGACCCAAGATATTTATTTGATTCAAACTGATAGTAATTCAAGTTCAAATGTATTCTCAAAGCTCTGTATTTATATACTCCTCTCACCCACATTTTGTGATTTCAGTGTCCTATTTTACATCTTCATGCTTATCATTTATACTGTATTGTAGCGGCAATTATTTTTACAACATTTTTATTGTTTTTCAATCTATGTACTAGCTAAGTGTAAAGAAGGAAATGCCAACCCACTCCAATATTCTTGCCTGGAGAATCCCATAGAAATAAGAGCCTGGTGGGCTACAGTCCATGGAGTCACAAAGAGTCAGACACGACTGAGTGACTAACACACAAACACACTAGTTAAGTGATCTTCAATCCTTCCTTATATTTGCCTTCCCGTTTTCTGAAAGAATCTTGCTTCTTTTCCATTTAGAGAAGAGCTATCAATATTACTTTCAAAGTAGAAATAATATTTCTGAATTATTTTAGTTTTCATTTATCTAAGAAACTATTTTTCTTCTATTCTAAATTATAATCTTGCTTATTAGAGGATTCTACACTGCAGACCTTTCCTGTTCACAATTTTGATCTAATCATGCCACCCTATTCTGGCCTGGAAGGTTTCTGCAGAGAAACCAGCTGATAGTCTTATAGGGATCCCTTGTAAATGACTCTGTTTTGCTTTTGCTGCCTCTAGAATCCTGTCTAACATTTCCCATTTTAATTGTGACCTGTCTTTTGGTGCACTCAGCTTGAGTTCATCTTGTTCTGGACGCTCTGTGCTTCCTATGCCTGTTTATCTGTTTTCTACATTAGATTTAAGTTTTCAGCCATCAGTTCAGTTCAGTTCAGTCATTCAGTCATGTCCAACTCTTTGCGGCCCCATAAATCGCAGCAGGCCAGGCCTCCCTGTCCATCACCAACTCCCAGAGTTCACTCAGACTCACGTCCATCGAGTCAGTGATGCCATCCAGCCATCTCATCTCTGGTCGTCCCTTTTTCCTCCTGCCCCCAGTCCCTGCCAGCATCAGAGTCTTTTCCAATGAGTCAACTCTTCCCATGAGGTGGCCAAAGTACTGGAGTTTCAGCTTTAGCATCATTCCTTCCAAGGAAATCCCAGGGTTGATCTCCTTCAGAATGGATTGGTTGGATCTCCTTGCAGTCCAAGGGACTCTCAAGAGTCTTCTCCAACACCACAGTTCAAAAGCATCAATTCTTCAGTGCTCAGCCTTCTTCACAGTCCAACTCTTACATCCATACATGACCACTGGGAAAACCATAGCCTTGACTAGATGGACCTTAGTAGGCAAAGTAATGTCTCTGCTTTTGAATATACTATCTAGGTTGGTCATAACTGTTCTCCCAAGGAGTAAGCGTCTTTTAATTTCATGGCTGTAGTCACCATCTGCAGTGATTTTGGAGCCCAGAAAAATAAAGTCTGACACTGTTTCCACTGTTTCCTCATCTATTTCCCATGAAGTGATGGGACCAATGCCATGATCTTTGTTTTCTGAATGTTGAGCTTTAAGCCAACTTTTTCACTCTCCTCTTTCACTTTCATCATGAGGCTTTATAGCTTCTCTTCACTTTCTGCCATAAGGGTGGTATCACCTGCATATCTGAGGTTATTGATATTTCTCCTGGCAATCTTAATTCCAGCTTGTGCTTCTTCCAGTCCAGCGTTTCTTATGATGTACTCTGCATAGAAGTTAGATAAGCAGGGTGACAATATACAGCCTTGATGTACTCCTTTTCCTATTTGGAACCAGTCTGTTTTTCTATGTCCAGTTCTGACTGTTGCTTCCTGACCTGCATACAGATTTTTCAAGAGGCAAGTCAGGTGGTCTGGTATTCTCATCTCTTTCAGAATTTTCCACAGTTTCTTGTGATCCACACAGTCAAAGGCTTGGACATAATCAATAAAACAGAAATAGATGTTTTTCTGGAACTCTCCTGCTTTTTCCATGATCCAGCAGATGTTGGCAATTTGATCTCTGGTTCCTCTGCCTGTTCTAAAACCAGCTTGAACATCAGGAAGTTCACGGTTCACGTATTGCTGAAGCCTGGCTTGGAGAATTTTGAGCATTACTTTGCAAGCATGTGAGATGAGTGCAATTGTGTGGTAGTTTGAGCATTCTTTGGCATTGCCTTTCTTTGGGATTGGAATGAAAACTGACATTTTCCAGTCCTGTGGCCACTGCTGAGTTGTCCAAATTTGCTGGCATATGGAGTGCAGCACTTTCACAGCATCATCTTTCAGGATTTGAAACAGCTCCACTGGAATTCCATCACCTCCACTAGCTTTGTTCGTAGTGATGCTTTCTAAGGCCCACTTGACTTCACATTCCAAGATGTCTGGCTCTAGATGAGTGATCACACCATTGTAATTATCCAGGTGGTGAAGATCTTTTTTCTACAGTTCTTTTGTGTATTCTTGCCACCTCTTCTTCATATCCTCTGCTTCTGTTAGGTCCATACCATTCCTGTCCTTGATCGAGCCCATCTTTGCATGAAATGTTCCCTTGGTTTCTCAAATTTTCTTGAAGAGATCTCTAGTCTTTCCCATTCTGTTGTTTTTCTCTATTTCTTTGCATTGATCGCTGAAGAAGGCTTTCTTATCTCTTCTTGCTATTGTTTGGAACTCTGCATTCAGATGCTTATATCTTTCCTTTTCTCCTTTGCTTTTCGCCTCTCTTCTTTTCACAGTTATTTGTAAGGCCTCTCCAGACAGCCATTTTGCTTTTTTGCATTTCTTTTCTATGGGGATGGTTTTGACCCCTGTCTCCTGTACAATGTCACGAACCTCATTCCATAGTTAATCAGGCACTCTATCTATCAGATCTAGGCCCTTAAACCTATTTCTCACTTCCACTGTATAATCATAAGGGATTTGATTTAGGTCATACCTGAATGGTCTAGTGGTTTTCCCTACTTTCTTCAATTTAAGTCTGAATTTGGTAATAAGGAGTTCATGATCTGAGCCACAGTCAGCTCCTGGTCTTGTTTTTGTTGACTGTATAGAGCTTCTCCATCTTTGGCTGCATAGAATATAATCAATCTGATTTCAGTGTTGACCATCTGGTGATGTCCATGGGTAGAGTCTTCTCTTGTGTTGTTGGAAGAGGATGTTTGCTATGACCAGTGCATTTTCCTGGCAAAACTCTATTAGTCTTTGCCCTGCTTCATTCTGCATTCCAAGGCCAAATTTGCCTGTTACTCCAGGTGTTTCTTGACTTCCTACTTTTGCATTCCAGTCCCCTATAATGAAAAGGACATCTTTTTGGGGTGTTAGTTCTAAAAGATCTTGTAGGTCTTCATAGAACCGTTCAACTTCAGCTTCTTCAGCGTTACTGGTTGGGGCATAGACTTGGATAACTGTGATATTGAATGGTTTGTCTTGGAGATGAACAGAGATCATTCTGTTGTTTTTGAGATTGCATCCAAGTACTGCATTTCGGACTCTTTTGTTGACCATGATGGCTACTCCATTTCTTCTAAGGGATTCCTGCCCGCAGTAGTAGATATAATGGTCATCTGAGTTAAACTCACCCATTCCAGTCCATTTTAGTTCCCTGATTCCTAGAATGTCGACGCTCACCCTTGCCATCACTTGTCTGACCACTTCCGATTTGCCTTGATTCAAGGACCTGACATTCCAGGTTCCATGCGATATTGCTCTTTACAGCATTGGACCTTGCTTCTATCACCAGTCACATCCACAGCTGAGTATTGTTTTTGCTTTGGCTCCATCATTTCATTCTTTCTGGAGTTATTTCTCCACTGATCTCCAGTAGCATATTGGGCACCTAATGTCCTGGGAGTTTTCTTTCAGTATCCTATCATTTTGCCTTTTCATACTGTTCATGGGGTTCTCAAGGCAAGAATACTGAAGTAGTTTGTCATTCCCTTCTCCAGTGGACCACATTCTGTCAGACCTCTCCACCATGGCCTGCCCATCTTGGGTTGCCCCATGGGCATGGCTTAGTTTCACTGAGTTAGACAAGGCTGTGGTCCTAGTGTGATTAGATTGACTAGTTTTCTGTGAGTATGGTTTCAGTGTGTCTGCTCTCTGATGCCCTCTTGCAACACCTACCATCTTACTTGGGTTTCTCTTACCTTGGGCGTGGGGTATCTCTTCACAGCTGCTCCAGCAAAGCACAGCTGCTGCTCCTTACCTTGGATGAGGGGTATCTCCTCACCACCACCTTTCCTGACCTTCAACGTTCGATAGCTCCTCTAGGCCCTCCTGTGCCCGCGCAGCCACCACTCCGTGGATGTTTTGTGGCTCCTCCCGGCCGCCACCCCTGGCCTTGGAAGCGGGGTAGCTCCTCTGGGCCATCCGCCCTGACCTCGGATGTGGGGTAGCTCCTCCCAGCCGTCGCCCCTGACCTTGGATGCAGGGTAGCTCCTCTGGGCCATTCCTGTGCCGTCGCAGCCTGGCACTCTCGGCAGTTGCCCCTGTCCTCGGATGTTGGGTAACTCCTCTTGGCCACTGCCCTTCGGACATGGGGTCCTCCCGGCTTCTGCCCCTGCCTTGGACGTGGGGCAGAAGCTCCTCTCGGCCACACTTAGTGCACCAGTTGGTTGCAGCCACCTGCGCTTAGTGCTCCAGTCAGTTATAATTTCTTCAAATACTTTTTTGATCCCTCCCCCCCTTCTCTTTTGGGAGCCCCTATATTATCCCATAGATCTCATGTGTTACTTTCTTTTCTTACTTTTCTTCCACTTATCTTTTTGTCTGCTGTTCTGATTGGTTGATTTACATTCTTCCATCTTCCAGATCACTTATTCCTTCTTATGTTGAATTTAATCACCTATTCATTGCTTTTAGATTTCATCTCAACAATTGAATTATCTATCTTTTATTATTTCATCTTTATAGTTTTAGTTTCTTTTTTACTGCATTTTTATAGGAAATATTTCTTAAATCAGTTATAGTTTTATTACCAACTTTTGGAACATGGATCCTCATTTATATTGGAGATTGTTGTGAGGTACAGCTACCAGTGCTAGGCTCTGTCTGTCCTGATTGATTACAAGCTAGCTGGCAGTCATGCCTTACAAGTATTAATATAATTTAGGCTTCTCTAGTCTCTTTACTATCCCAGCAGTTTTCCCAGCAGGCAAATTTCTTGTCTCCTCCTCACAAGACTGCACTACTGGAATGCCCAGACTGTGGCTTGATCTGCTCACTCCCCAGAGTTAGCATTGCATGTATAGACCTTCTCTTTTTGACAGATCTTTCCCAGAACCTCATTTCCTGATCCGAAGCTTATTTAAAAAAAAAAAAAACTATCTACTTTTATAGACATTTCTTGCAATTTTGGTTGTACAGTAGTTCTGTCAGCTTCTAGTTAGTTTTCTGTGAGAAATGCTTCACATATAGATACATTTTTAATGTGTTTGTTGTGGAAGGTTAACTCCATGTCTCCTACTCTCCCAGTTTGATCTTACTCTCTTATAAGCACACTTTTTGTATAAGTCAAAAGCCTCCCATATTTAAACTAAATTGACTCTCTGAAGCAGCTGAAATTTTAAATATGGATATTCTTTGGATTCTTTATGAATGATATATCTCTAAAATAAGAGACAGAATAAGTAATGACACAGATATATTGGCTTTTTAATTGCTATCAAGTTATTTTTGCTAGAATATATAAGGTAGATCTTGTGTACTTAAAGTAATATTCACTTTCATTATGGGTAAGAATGCAAGTAGTTTTTAAATGCTTCTCAACATTATTTTAAGTTGACTTTTTATTACATATAAGATGAATTTATCTTCTTTGCCTAGTGACAATTGCATCTCATTCATCCTTCTATCCTGATGAAGTGGGAATAAATTGATATTTTCCCTGTCTCACTGATTCTCTTACACAGCTACTACACTTTACTAAGATCTCACCTCCAATCAGGCCAAAATAAATGGGAATCTCTTCCCTTTTATTACTCAGACCTTACCCTTCTAAATATCCAAAGAGACCAACAATGAGTTTATACCATCTAAACAGTATGAGTTGTGCCTGATATCTAAATGGATGGGCATCTCTTTTTAGAAAATTGAAGTGTAATTTACTTCAATATTGTTTTAAATATACAACACACTGCTTTAATATTTTGAGGTTGTATTCCGTTTAAGGTTAACGTTCTCAGAAATTCTACAATTATCCCCACGTCCTTTCACTAAATTATTTTCTGTTTGCACTGGCCTAGTCAGTGTCTGATGTTTACAAATGAGAGCCCTGATGGGTTCACCTGCCATGGACAGTGCATGCAGCTCCTATCTTCCTGCCCACTGGAGAGCAGAGAAATCACATCCACTGCCACTCTCAGTCTTCCATGTGACCTGTCACCATTGGGATGGCAGATTAACCATCCACTTCTTCCTCAAAGTCTTCCTTTGTATTTTATGGGACTCACCACCAGAGAAATCATTGGTAACTCTCAGTTCTTAAAATTCCCCTTACCTCCCCAGGGCTTCCTTTGTGGCTCAGCTATTAAAGAATTTGCTTGCAATGCAGAAGACTTGGATTTGATCCCTGGGTTGGGAAGATCCCTTGGAGAAGGGAAAGGCTACCCACTCCAGTATTCTAGCCTGGAGAATTCCAAGACCAGTATAGTCTACAGGGTCCAGTATAGTCCAAGGACTGTATACTCCATGGGGTCACAAAGAGTCGGGCACAACTGAGTGACTTTCACTCACTCACTCAAGGTTCTAAAATATTAGCTATGTTCATTGTGTTTGTAGCTTATTTATTTTACATATAGTAATTTGTACATACTACCTCTTACCCCTAACTTGCCCTTCCTCATTTTCCTTTCACCCCTTGTCACTCCCAACTTCTCTATATCTGTGAATCTGTTTCTCTTTTGTTACAATAATTCATATATTTTTTAGATTACAGATAAAACATACATCATGCAACATTTATATTTCTCTGTCTGACTTATTTCACTAAGCATAACACCCTCCATATCCATGTATGGTGCTGCAAATGGCAAATTTTCATTATTTTATGGATAAGCAAAATCTATTGTTTATAGCACATCTTTTTTAATCCACATACATTGATGGGCACTATGGTTGCTTCCCTATATTGACTACTTTAAATAATGTTACTATAAACATTGGAATACCCATATATTTTTAAATTAGGGTTTGTTTGTTTGTTTTTCTGGATATATACCCAGACATGGGAGAAGGGAATGGCAAACCACTTCAGTAATGTTGCTTCAAGAACCCCATGAACAGTATGAAAAGGCAGAAAGATACAAGGATGATGAGCCCCTCAGGTAATTAGGTGGTCAATAAGCTACTGGGGAAGAGTGCAGAAATAGCTCCAGAAAGAATGAAAAGGCTGGACCAGAGCAGAAAAGATGACCAGTTGTGGATGTGTCTGGTGGTATATATCAAATCTGATGCTATAAAGAACAATATTGCATAGGAAACTAGCATGTTAGGTCCATGAATAAAGGTAAATTGGATGTGGTCAAGCAGGACATGGCAACAGTGAATGTCAACATTTTAGGATAGTTCTATGAAGAACTGCAAGACCTTCTAGAACTAACAACAAAAAAGATGTCCTTTTCATCATAGGGTATTAGAATGCAAAAGTAGGAAGTCAGGAGATACCTGGAGTAACAGGCAAGTTTGGCCCTAGAATACAAAATGAAGAAGGGAAAAGGCTAACAGAGTTTTTCCAAGAGAGTACACTGATTATAGAAAGCACTTTCTTACATAAACACGAGACAACTCTATACATGGACATCACCAGACGGTCAACACCAAAATCAGAATGATTATATTCTTTACAGACAAAGGTGGACAAGCTCTATATGGAAAGCAAAAACAAGACCTAAAGCTGGCTGTGGCTCAGATCATGAGCTCCTTACTGCAAAATTCATGTTTAAATTGAAGAAAGTAGGGAAAACCAATAGGCCAATCAGCTATGACCTAAATCAACCCCCTTAGGATTATACAGTAGAGGTAAAAAATAGATTCAAGGAATTAGATCTGGTAGACACAGTGCCTGAAGAACTATGGGTGAAGGTTCATAGCATTGTACAGGAAGCGGTGATCAAAATTATACCTAAGGAAAAGCAGTGCAAGAAGGAAAGGTGGTTATCTGAGGAGACCTTACAAATAACTGAGGAAAGAAGAGAAGTGGAAGGCAAAGAGGAAAGGGAAAGATATACCCAACTAAATGCAGAGTTCCAGAGAATAGCAAGGAGAGATAAGAAGCTTTCTTAAATGATCAATCAAAATAAATAGAAGAAAAAAAATATAATGAGTAAAGACAACAGTTCTCTTCAAGAAAATTGGAGGTATCTAGGGAAATGTCATCCAAGGATGGGCACAATAAAGGACAGAAATGCTAATGACCTAACAGAAGCAGAAGATACAGTGGCAAGAATACACAGAAGAATTTACCAAAAAAAAAAAAAAAAAGATATTAAAGACCCGAATATCCATGATGGTTTGTTCACTCACCTAGAATCAGACATGCTGGAGTGTGTAGTCAAATGACTTTAGGAAGCATTATTAGGAAAAAAGCTAGTGGAGGTGATAGAATTCACCTGAGCTATTTAAAATCCTAAAACATGATGCTTTAAAGTGTTGCACTCAATATGTCAGCAAATTTGGAAAACTCCCACAGGACTGGAAAAAACCAGTTTCCTTTCCAATCCCAAGGAAGGATAATGCCAAAGAATGCCCAAACTACCACAGAACTGTGCTCATTTCACATGCTAGCAAGGGAATGCTCAAAATCCATCAAGCTATGCTTCAGCAGTATGTGAACTGAGAACTTCTAGGTGTACAAGCTGGGTTTAGAAAAGACAGAGGAACCAGAGATCAAATTGCCAAGATTCACTGGATCATAGAGAAAGCAAAGGAATTCAAGAAAAACATCTATTTGTGCTTCACTGACTACACTAAAGAATTTGACTGTGTGGATCACAACAAACTGGAAAATTCTTAAAGAACTAGAACTAGCAGACCACCTTACTTGTCTCCTGAGAAACATGTATGCAAATCGAGAAGCAACAGGATGTGAATCTAGAAGCAACAGTTAGAACTAGACATGGAACAATGTACTGGTTGCAAATAGGGAAAGGAGTACATCAAGGCTATATATTGTCACCCTACTTATTTAACTTCTATGCAGAGTACATTGTGAGGAATGTCAGGCTGGAGGAATCACAAGCTGGAATCACAATTGCTGGGAGAATATCAACAACCACAGGTATGCAGATGGTACCACTCTAATGGCAGGAAATGAGGAGGAACTGAAGAGTCTCTTAATAAGGGTGAAAGAAAAGAGTGAAAAAGCTGACTCGAAACTCAGCATTCAAAAAATTAAGATGATGGCATCCAGTCCTATCACTTTACGGCCAAAAGAAGGGAGAAACGTGGAAGCAGTGACAGATTTTCTTTTCTTGGGTTCCAAAATCACTGTGGAAGGTGACTGCAGCCATAAAATTTAAAGATGCTTGTTGTTTAGAAGGAAAGCTATGACACACCAAGATAGCACATTAAGTAACAGCCAACAAATGTCTGTATAGTCTATGGATTTTCCAGTAGTCACGTGTGGGTGTGAGAGTTTGACCATAAATAAGTCTGAGCACCAAAGAATTGATACTTTCAAATTGTGCTGGAGAAGAATCTCTATGCAGGTCAAGAAGCAACAGTTAGAACTGAACTTGAAAAGACAGACTGGTTCCAAATGGGGAAGGGAGTATGTCAAGGCTGTATATTGCCACCCTGCTTATTTAAATTCTATGCAGAATACATCATGTGAAATACTGGGCTGGTTGAAGCAGGAGATGGAATCAAGATTGCTGGGAGAAATAGCAATAACCTCAGATACATAGATGACACCACCTTTATGGCAGAAAGTGAAGAACTAAAGAGCTTCTTGATGAAAGTGAAAGGGGAAAGTGAAAACGTTGTCAAAAGATCAACATTCAAAATATTAAGATCATGGCATCCAGTCCCATCACTTCATGGCTAATAGATGGGGAAACAATGGAAACAGTGACAGACTTTATTTTCTTGCACTCCAAAATCATTGTAGATGGTTGACTGCAGCCATGAAATTAAAAGATGCTTGCTCTTGAAAGAAAAGCTATGACAGCATATTAACAGAATATTAAACACATATTAACAGCACAACAATAGCATATTAAAAAGCAGAGACATTACTTTGCCAACAGAGATCCATCTAGTTAAAGCTATGGTTTTCCAATATTCACATATGGATGTGAGAGTTAGAGCATAGAGAAGGCTGAGCACAGAAGAATTTATGGTTTGTACTGTGGTGTTGGAGAAGACTCTTGAGAGTTCCTTGGACTGCAAGATCAATCGTAAAGGAATTTGGTCCTGAATATTCGTTGGAAGGATGGATGCTGAAGCTGAAACTCCAGTTCTTTGGCCACCTAATGTGAAGAACTGACTCATTTGAAAAGACACTGATGCTGGGAAAGATTAAAGGCAGGAAGAGAAGGGGACAACAGAGGATGAGATGGCTGGATGGCATCACCGACTCAATGGACATGAGTTTTGGTAAACTCCAGGAATTGGTGATGGACAGGGAGGCCTGGAGTGCTGCAGTTCATGGGGTCGCAAAGAGTCAGACATGACTGAGCAACTGAGCTGAACTGACTGAAGTAAACATGGATATTGAAGATTAGATTCTTAAAGGTACAAAATTAGGAACAAATACCAAAAAACAAAGATTAAAAATCTAGAGTAGAAGTTAGACTCTCAAAAATACAGTTTTAAAAACATGAAACAAAATCAATTAGAAAAATTATTTAAAAAATACGTATGAAATTTGCTTTAAAAATAGGGTCTTTTTTGGCAAGGTAATAGTAGGCTTGGTTTCATTGAGTTAGACAAGGCTGTGGTCCTAATGTGATTAGATTGATTAGATTTCTGTGAGTATGGTTTCAGTGTGTCTGCCCTCTGATGCCCTCTTGCAACACCTACCATCTTACTTGGGTTTCTCTTACCTTGAGCGTGGGGTATCTCTTCACGGCTGCTCCAGCAAAGCACAGCTGCTTCTCCTTACCTTGAACAAGGGGTATCTCCTTACCGCCGCTGTTCCTGACCTTCAACATGGGATAGCTCCTCTAGGCCCTCCTGTGCCTGCACAGCCACCACTCCTCAGGTTGCTCCTCCCCGCCGCAGCCTCTGGCCTTGGGCTCAGGGTGGCTTCTCACGATCACCACCCCTGGTCTCAGGCACGAGGTGGCTTCTCCCGGCTGCCCCTGACCTCGGTCATGGGGTGTCTCCTCCTGGCCACCACTGACCTCGGACTCAGGATAGCTCCTCTCGGCCACCGCCCCTGACCTTAGATGCGGGATGGCTCCTCCCGGCCTTTCTTGCGCAGTTGCAGCCTGGCACTCTGGGCCGCTGTCCCTGACGTCGGACGTGGGGTAGCTCTCGGCTGTTCTTGGTGCACTGGCCCGCCACCGCCACCGCCTGCGCTTAGTCTGGGGAGGCCTTACAAATAGGTGTGAAAAAAAGAGAGGCGAAAAGCAAAGGAGAAAAGGAAAGATATAAGCATCTGAATGCAGAGTTCCAAACAATAGCAAGAAGAGATAAGAAAGCCTTCTTCAGCGATCAATGCAAAGAAATAGAGAAAAACAACAGAATGGGAAAGACTAGAGATCTCTTCAAGAAAATTAGAGATACCAAGGGAACATTTCATGCAAAGATGGGCTCGATCAAGGACAGGAATGGTATGGACCTAACAGAAGCAGAAGATATTAAGAAGAGGTGGCAAGAATACACGGATGAACTGCACAAAAAAGATCTTCACGACCCAGATAATAATGATGATGTGATCACTAATCTAGAGCCAGACATCTTGGAAGTGAAGTCAAGTGGGCCTTAGAAAGCATCACTATGAACAAAGCTAGTGGAGGTGATGGAATTCCAGTGGAGCTGTTTCAAATCCTGAAAGATGATGTTGTCAAAGTGCTGCGCTCAATATGCCAGCAAATTTGGAAAATCAGCAGTGGCCACAGGATTGGAAAAGGTCAGTTTTCATTCCAATTCCAAAGAAAGGTGATGCCAAAGAATGCTCAAACTACCACACAATTGCACTCATCTCACATGCTAGTAAAGCAATGCTCAAAATTCTCCAATCCAGGCTTCAGCAATACGTAAACCATGAACTTCCTGATGTTCAAGCTGGTTTTAGAAAAGGCAGAGGAACCAGAGATCAAATTGCCAACATCTGCTGGATCATGGAAAAAGCAAGAGAGTTCCAGAAAAACATCTACTTCTGCTTTCTTGACTATGCCAAAGCCTTTGACTGTGTGGATCACAAGAAACTGTGGAAAATTCTGAAAGAGATGGGAATACCAGACCACCTGATCTGCCTCTTGAGAAATCTGTATGCAGGTCAGGAAGCACACTTAGAACTGGACGTGGAACAACAGACTGGTTCCAAATAGGAAAAGGAGTACATCAAGGCTGTATATTGTCACCCTGCTCATTTAACTTATATGCAGAGTACATCATGAGAAACGCTGGGCTGGAAGAAACACAAGCTGGAATCAGGATTGCCAGGAGAAATATCAATAACCTCAGATATGCAGATGACACCACCCTTATGACAGACAGTGAAGAGGAGCTAAAAACCCTCTTGATGAAAGTGAAAGAGGAGAGTGAAAAAGTTGGCTTAAAGCTCAACATTCAGAAAACAAAGATCATGGCATCCGGTCCCATCACTTCATGGGAAATAGATGGGGAAACAGTGGAAACAGTGTCAGACTTTATTTTTCTGGGCTCCAAAATCACTGCAGATGGTGATTGCAGCCCTGAAATTAAAAGACTCTTACTCCTTGGAAGAAAAGTTATGATCAACCTAGGTAGTATATTCAAAAGCAGAGACATTACTTTGTCGACTAAGGTCCATCTAGTCAAGGCTATGGTTTTTCCTGTGGTCATGTATGGATGTGAGAGTTGGACTGTGGAGAAGGCTGAGCACCAAAGAATTGATGCTTTTGAACTGTGGTGTTGGAGAAGACTCTTGAGAGTCCCTTGGACTGCAAGGAGATCCAACCAGTCCATTCTGAAGGAGATCAGCCCTGGGATTTCTTTGGAAGGAATGCTAAAGCTGAAACTCCAGTACTTTGGCCACCTCAGGCGAAGAGTTGACTCATTGGAAAAGACTCTGATGCTGGCAGGGATTGGGGGCAGGAGGAGAAGGGGACGACAGAGGATGAGATGGCTGGATGGCATCACGGACTCGATGGACGTGAGTCTGAGTGAACTCTGGGTGATGGTGATGGACAGGGAGGCCTGGCATGCTGTGATTCATGGGGTCGCAAAGAGTCGGACATGACTGAGCGACTGAACTGAACTGAACTGAATAGTAGGCTATAAAACAAAATTAAACGAGTAATAAAGAACTTAAAATTTAAAAAATTAAAAAGTGATAATAGTAATATATATCTAGGAATTTCTCTGAAGCTGTTAAGGACAATGTGGGGTCATTTCAGTTTCTGATAGTTCCTTGTTCCAGCTTGTACTTCTTCTCAAGGTCTATAGGCCCCTTCCCATGCTTAGTCAATGTTAACTGCAGAGTTTTAATCTGTTGCACCTGTCACTTCCAGAGTGTTTTGCCCTTCTTTGTTTTCTTTTGGCTTCCCCTGTTTGAAAGTCTCTTCCATGTCTAATTTCCGCCCTGACACAAGGGGGCAAATGTGGTCACTTATTTACATTCACTTGTTTAGTTGTGTTTTGGGGAGGGAGGAACCCTGCAAACAATTTTCACTGGTGTGTGTGGGGAGTGCTTGCAGTGTATGGACCACACTGGGTTTGCCCAAGCTCACGGCTTGTGCTTTCTGGTTCTACACTGCTCAGGCTGCGGCTCTGCAGGACACTGTCCAAAGCAGGCCCTGGGTTTCATGCACTTCTTAGGTCTAATCCACTCGGGTTCAGGTTCTCAGGTACTCCACAAGGGCATAGACTCTGTTGGACATGCGTTTTGTGCCCTTCCCAGGTCTGAGCAGCTCAGGTGACCAGGTGCTTGAGGAGCACCCTGTCCTATTGGGCCATGTATCTTAATCACCTCTCTGGTCTTGGGTGTGCCACGTGTCTCCTCTGGGAAGCTGATCTCAGGCTATGACCCTCCTGGCAGATGTCAACCATCCAGGATCCCAGGAAGATGTGGTTAGCAACTGGAGGCCTGCTCACAGTTTGGTGGAGGGTGCCGGTCTCTGAGGCCAAGATTGGAGCAGCCCGTTGCCTTCTGGCTCTGGCTGTAGCCCACCTGTCTCTCTGCCTCTGGCAGGGAGGGGATGGTATGCAACTGGCTAGCACTCCTTTGGTGATCACTCAATCCTTTGCTTTGTGAGTGGGCCAGGCTGTGCATTAAGTTAGAGCATTTTGCAGAAAAGTTCTTTCTCTTTCTCTCTCTCTCTCTCCCTCTCTCTGGCTATCCCACGGTTTGGGCTGCTGTCTCATGGTAGCTCCCTCAGATTCTCCTCAGGGTATTCAGGTCTGGTCCTTACCCTAAGCATGCAGCCTGTGCCTCCCTGTCCAGCCTCCAGTGGCTGATGTGAGCATCTGGGCTACTTCTTTGCTGGGAGTTTTGGTTAGGCACCTATTTTGTGGGTTTTTTTTTTTTCTTTTTCTGCCCAGTTATGTTGCTCCCTGAGATTCCAAAACTCCCCACAGACCTGCAGGTGAGAGGGTTTCCTGCTGTTTGGAAACTCCTCCTTCATGACTCCCTCCCCAGGATCGGTCTCCATCGCTAACTCTTTTGTCACTCTTTTTGTCTTTTATATTTTGTCAAACCTCCTTTTGAAGAGAAGGGGCTGCCTTTCTGTGCAGATGTTGTTTTGTGGAAGTTGCTCAGCATTCAAATGAACTTTTGATGAATTTGTGGGGGAAAGTGGTCTCTCCGTCCTATTCCTCAACCATCTTGGGACCACCTTCCCAAGTCAATTTTTAACCTAACATTTAAAAGGTGTTAAAAGGGAATTTCTCCCATTCTATTTGACACTCTTTCTTTTAAGTGCACCTGAGCTGTCTCAGTATGATTTAGTCAACCTGTGAACCTGAAATGCAAAACACAGAAATTCTTTCTTAATTAGAAAAATATAAAATAAGTATTAATTAAACACATATGATATGATGAACCAGTATATTTACATCAGTAATCATCAGGATATCTGAAGCTCTCTAATTTATTAATTTCACTTTCCCTCTCCTTCCCAGAGGATGTATCAACTCTAAATGAAAATTAAAAGGAAAGCCAAGTTGGAAATTAATATTTTCTTAGGATGCCATTAACTATTGTGAAATGCAGATGTTGTTGAGTAGCCCATTTCAATAAGCAGAAACTCTCTCACTGGTCTCCCCTCTGCCCTCTGGGGCGTTATTTACTTAGTTATTTAACCACTGACCACCTCTCCCTTCACTGCTCTAGGACTGTAGAGATGATTTCATTACAATGTTTTCCACACTTTCAGTTCCACAGTCAGTTCAGTTTGGTTCAGTAGCTCAGTCATGTCCAACTCTTTCTGAACCCATGGACTGCAGCATGCCAGGCTTCCCTGTCCATAACCAATACCCGGAGCTCAAACTTGCTCAAACTCATGTCCATCGAGTTGGTTATGTCATCAAACCATCTCATACTCTGTCGTCCCCTTCTCCTCCTCCCTTCAATCTTTCCCAGCATCAGGGTCTTTTCAAATAAGTCAGTTCTTCACATCAGGTGGGCTAAGTTTTGGAGCTTCAGCTTCAGCATCAGTCCTTCCAAAGAATATTCAGGATTGATTTCCTTTAGGATGAACTGGTTGGATTTCCTTGCAGTCGAAGGAATTCTCAAGAGTCTTCTCCAATACCATAGTTCAAAAGCATCAGTTCTTCAGAGTTCAGCTTTCTTTATAGTCCAACTCTCACACCCATACACAACTACTGGAAAACCGTAGCGCTGACTACATATTGGCAAAGTAATGTCTCTACTTTTTAACATGCTGTCTAGGTTGGTCATAGCTTTTCTTCCAAGGAGCAAGCATCTTTTCATTTCACCACTGGCTGCAGTCACCATCTGCAGTGATTTAGGAGCCCCCCCCCCCCCAAAATAAATTCTCTGTTTCCATTGTTTCCCCATCTATTTGCCATAAAGTGATGGATCGGATGCCATGATCTTTGTTTTTTGAATGTTGAGCTTAAGGCCAGATTTTCATTCTCCTCTTTCACATTCATCAAGAGGCTCTTTGGTTCTTCTTTGCTTTCTGCCATAAGGATGGTGTCATTTGCATATCTGAGGTTATTGATATTTCTCCCAGCAATATTGATTTCTGCTTGTGCTTCATTCAGCCCGGCATTTCACATGATGTACTCTCCATAGAAGTTAAATAAGCAGGGTGACAATATACAGCCTTGAAGTACTCCTTTCCCAATTTTGAACCCGTCTGTTGTTCCATGTCCAGTTCTAACTGTTGCTTCTTGACCTGCATACAGATTTCTCAAGAAACAGGTAAGGTGGTCTGGTATTCCAATCTATTGAAGAATTTTCCACAATTTGTTCTAGAAGCTGTTTGTCCCACAGTTCCACAGTATCCTGTGCTTAAAAACTAAAACCTACTTAGTCATCAAAGTAACCTTCCATGAAAACTGCTTTCCAGTCTACAGCCTATCGATTTTCTATATGAAATTAGTTTAAAATATGAAAGAAAAAATATTGCCTATACTCAAATAGATATAGCTAAAATTAACTGAGTCACTTACCATTCTTTAGATTATAACTAAAAGAAGCTTATAATCAGATTGGTAATCTTTTTTCCTTTACCTTCAGCATAGCAACAGAATGGAATCAGAGAAATGTAAACTATTATTTATCAGTTAGGGTTTACATCAGATGATTTTTCTGAAGGCTGCAGCTTTGCCTGTAGGTATTGTAACTGTGGGAAAACTCTATAAAAAAAAAAAAAAACTTGGCAGGTATTCTATTTCACCAACTCCTAAAATAAAATAATACTGTTATCAGTTAGCAAGTAATGCAGTAGTTGAATCACTGTAGCTTTTGGAAAATTGAAATTATTTGCCTATCTCTGGGTCTGCCCTATCTTCTCATTTTTATGAACAAATGCTCAACTGACATTTAACTAGCTAGAGATTGATAGTGTTTTTCCAGTTTCAAAAATCATATATCTGATTTCTGGTGTCTAATTTTCTTCCCAGTAAAATGAGAATATTACTGATGAACTGTCAAATCAGCTAGCACATAATTGACATGAAATAAATATTTATTGACTTAATTAATTAACAGTAGCTATTATTTATTAAATTCAAACCAGATGTGCTAGCTGTATTAGCATTATCTTTCTTATTTTGCATGTGGGAAACCTAAGGCTAGAAAGTTGCAAAAATGAGATTCAGAGCCTGGATTGCTTTCTACAGTATCTCCCTGCCTCTCCTAAAAATATTATGATAAGTATCAAAATTGAAAACACATGAAAAGTGAAAGTCATTCAGTCGTGTCCAACTCTTTGCAACCCCATGGACTGTATAGTCCATGGAATTCTCCAGGCCAGAATACTGTAGTGGATAGCCAGTCCCTTCTCCAGGGGATCATCCCAACCCAGGGATCGACCAGGTCTCCCACATTGCAGCGGATTCTTTACCAGCTGATCCACAAGGGAAGCCCTATTTCTTCAAGTGAAAACACATATTTGTGTAAAAATACACAAGAGCATAATTTTTAAAAAGCAAAGTTGAGAATCTTTTGGTTCTAATATGTATTTGCTGAGAGATCTTGACTAGTTTTGCTTTAGCCCACTGACACTTGGCTTCGTCATTTTTAAGATAGGATATATCTCATAAGTTTGTTGTGAGAATTAAATTAGATTGATAATCAGTGGAATGTGCTTATCACAATGCCTGATCCATAATCAGCCCAGCATTAATATTAACTATGAAAACACACTCTGGGTCTTTCATCGTCCCTTAGTTGCCGATAGCCAGACAGTAACATGCATATATTGGCTAGAAAGAAATTCCTCTTTGTTATTAAAATTAAAAACAGGGAAGTTTCCAAAATCATGGCTGAGACACATGCAACAGGATAGGTAACACTAGGTTTGCCTCTTCTCCTTGATTCCTACTATAACTGTAGGGTCACTGCTGCATAATTTATGTTGACAAAAAAAGAGAAAAAGATAAAATTTTTCTCAAGACTACTGAATCAAATTCACATTTTTAAAAAGATTTCCTAAATACCTAAAGGGGACAGACAGGAAAGAAAGTGCAGATGCTTCAAACTCTATGTGTGTGGTTTACTTTTGTCTGAGTTAATGTCTTTGGTTATAATAATTCACTTTTGTAATATACTTTTTGTCTTTTTCCTATAATTGTTTGTTTATAAAATTGGGTGTGTGTTTTTGTAAGTTACCTCAAATTTCTAATGAAAAAGTAGAGCCAGGTATGGAATACATATGTAAAAGGTAGAGAGAGAGAGAAATGAGAGAAACAGATAGATGATAGAAAGATATAGCTAGAAAATAAATAACTTTTTTCCAGAATTTGTTTAACTTAGTTAACTACCTCTGAACCAAATGAGGTTACACCTTCCTGTCCACCTTCCTCACTCCACCTGCTGGGACTTGTATATTTCCCTACCACACGTAAATGGCCTATTTGCTCTCTTCTCATGCACTGCCACTTCCCAGAACTATGAGGAGTGTAGTGACTGATACAATCAAAGCTTTCACTCTCTCTGTCTCAAAACACTATCTCTATCTTCTTTTAAACCACTTTGTATCTAAGCTGAACCTCCGTGAAAAGTGTTACACATCACAGACTCAGAGTACCATAAAATCTTAATATTATTATAAGACACATTTTCCCATAAGACACGTGTCTGCTTAGGTGTCTTATATTTGATGCTTTTCATTCATCTCCTGAATCCTCCTCCATGCTTCATAAAAGGCACTCAGAGCTTTTCAGAAATACTGATACTTGTTAAATTGAGTTGAACTGAACTAGAAACATTTATATCCTTTTCTTTCTTTCTTTTTAATTTATTTATTTTAATTGGAAGCTAATTACTTTACAATATTGCATTGGTTTCGCCATACATCAACATGAATCCACCACGGGTGTACACGTTCCCCATCCTGAACCCCCCTCCTTCCTCCCTCCCCGTACCATCCCTCTGGGTCATCCCAGTGCACCAGCCCCAAGCATCCTGTATCCTGCATTGAACCTGGACTGGCGATTCATTTCTTATATGATATTATACATGTTTCAAGGCCATTCTCCCAAATTATCCCACCCTCTCCCTCTCCCACAGAGTCCAAAAGACCATTCTATACATCTGTGTCTCTTTTGCTGTCTTGCATACAGGGTTATCCTTTTCTCATGTGTTATATTTTTTAATTGAAATATACTTGATTTGTAATGTGTTAGTTTCAGGTGTAAAGAAAAGTGATTCAGTTATACACATACTCATGCGTGTGTGTATATATGTATTTATATATATATATTTTTCAGATTATTTTCCATTATAGATTATTTTAAAATATTGAATGTAGTTCCCTATTATATATGTTAGCATACTGTTTATCTATTTTGTATGTAGTAGTATATATTTATTAATCCCAAATTCTTAATTTATCCTTCCCACCTCTCCACCTTTAGTAAACATATATTTGCTTCCTATGTCTGTTAAGTCTGTTTTATAAATGAATTAATTTGTATTATTTTATTCTAATTCCACATACAAGTGATATCATATGATATTTGTCCTTCTCTATGTGACAATTCAGACAGAGTATGATAATATCTAGGCCCATGCATGTTGCTGCATGCATTCTTTCTATTATGGTTGAGCAATATTTCATAATGTGTATATGCCATATCTTCTTTATTCATTCATTTGTGATGGACATTTAGGTTGTTTCCATGTCTTGGTAATTATAAATAATGCCACTATGAACACTGGTGTGCAGATGTCTTTTCAAATTAGAATTTTCTCCAGATATATGCCCAAGAGTAGAACTGCTGAATCATATGGCAACTCTATTTTTAGTTTTTTAAGGAACTGCCATACTGTTCTCAGTAGTGGTTATACCAATTTACATTCCCATCAAACAGTGTCAGAGGGCTCCCTTTCCTCCACACCCTTACCAGCATTTAATATCTGTAGACTTTTTGAAGATGTCTATTTTGACTTGTGTGAGGTGATCCCTCATTGTGATTTTGATTTGCATTTCTCTAATGATAAGCAATGTTGAGCATTTTTCATGTGTTTTTTGACCATCTGAATGTCTTCTTTGGAAAAATGTCAGTATGAGTCTTCTGCCCATTTTTTTTGATTGGGTTGCTTGTCTTTGTGATATTAAACTGTATGAGCACTTGTATTAAGTCCTTGTCAGTCACATCATTTGCAAATATTTTCTTCCCCCCTGTAGGTAGCCCTTTCATTTTGTTTATGATTTCCTTTGCTGCTCAAAAGTTTTTAAATTTGATTAGTTCCCATTTGTTTATTTTTGCTTTTATTTTTTTTTATTTTTTTTATTTTTTGGCTTTCAGACACTAACCAAGGCAATAGTGCTCAATTTATGTCAGAGATGGTTTTGCCTATGTTTTCTTCTAGGAGTTTCATGGGATCAGGTCTTGTATTTAAATCTTTAAGCCATTCTGAGTTTATATTTATGTATGGTGTGAGGGCATGTTCTTACATCATTGATTTATATGCAGCTGTCCAGCTTTCCCAAGCCACTTGCTGAAGAAATTGACTTCCTTTTCTCCATTATGTAGTCTTGGCTGTCTCACTGAAGATTAACTGACTGTAGGTTGTGTTGGTTTCTTCCTGGGCTCTCTATTCTGTTCTATTGACCCATATGTCTGTTTTTGTGCCAAGACCATGCTGTTTTGATTACTGTAGCTTTATATTACTGTCTGAAGTTTGAGACAGTTAGGCCTCCACCATTGTTCTTTTTCTTCAAGATTGCTTTTTAATTCTGGGTCATTTGTGGCTCCATATAAATTTTAGGATTATTCATTCTAGTTCTGTGAAAAATGTCACTGTTATTTGATAAGGATCTCATTAAATCTGTATATTACTTTAGGTAGTTGGCTATTTTAATAATATTAACTCTTCCAATCTAACAGCATGGGTTATTTTTCTATTTCTTTGAATCATCTTCAGTTTCCTTTATCATTGTTTTATAGATTTTAGCATTTAAGTCTTTCACCTCTGTGGTGAAGTTTATGCCCAGGTATTTTAAGTTTTTTTTTGATGTATCTAATAATTTTTTTACGTTCACTTTCTGATATGTGTTATTAGTGTTAAAAATGCAGCAGATTTCTGTATGTTAATCTTGTATCCTATTACCATGCTAAATTTATTTTTTATCGGTTCTAGTAGTTTTTCTGTGGAATCTTTAGAGTTTTCTATATATAATATCATGTCATCTGCAGATAATGACAACTTTACCTTTTCCCTACCAATTTGAATAACATTTTGTTTCTTTTTCTTGTCTAATTGCTGTGGCTAGGACTTTCAATTGTATGTTGAATAGAAGAGGTGACAGTGGGCATCCTTGTTTTATTCCAAATTTTAGCAAGAAGGCTTTCAGCTTTTCACCATTGAATATTATGTTGACTGTGGGTTTGTCACAAATAGCTTTTATGTTGATATATGTGTCCATTATATTCACTTTGATGGGAATATTTATCATGAATGGATGGCGAATTTTGTCAAATGTTTTTTCTATATCTGGTGAGGTGATCATGTGATTTTTGTCTTTTTTGTTGTTGTTGTTGATGTGGTGTCATGCATTAGATTTTGAATGACAGAATTTAACAGCTAAATTGACATAATTGTTATTATGTCAACATTGACATAATCTTCCAGTTGTTTATAGCCATCACTTTTAAATCATATTGGTTATCAATTCATGTTAACATTGAGTAGCCAAAATGTTAGCTATTAACTCCAATAATTAACTAAGCTTAACAAACTGTCATACTGATTTTTATAGG
Source organism: Budorcas taxicolor (assembly GCF_023091745.1). Classification (NCBI taxonomy): domain Eukaryota; kingdom Metazoa; phylum Chordata; class Mammalia; order Artiodactyla; family Bovidae; genus Budorcas; species Budorcas taxicolor. Next base: position 1,505,672 of record NC_068924.1, on the reverse strand, counting down.
GATTCAAGGATATTTCTCTTGAGAGATTTATACACGGTGGAGCCAATGTTACAGGATTCCAGTTGGTAGATTTTAATACACCTATGGTGACCAAATTAATGGATCGCTGGAAGAAACTAGATCAGAGAGAATATCCAGGATCTGAGACACCTCCAAAGGTATTTATTTGTTTTTATCTTATGTATTTTTAGTACTTTTTAAAATTTAAGGTAGAAAGTTCATTCTACAGTTCTTCTAGTAATATTTTGTCAGGCATAGTGTTGCCTGGCACAGAAATATTTTGTCACTATTTGTCACACAAGTCAATATTTTCTAAATTTTTATATTTTATGGAGGAGATGTTAGCCATTTCTTAAGTAGTTTATTATTATTATTATTAATTTGCATGTGAATGTCCCTGAATAAATTATATATTTTTAAAATTATTTCAAATGTGAATAACCACTAGTAACTATTCCACTCAGAAAACAACTATATTTGCAAAATGATTTACAATAAGTGAGGAAAGTGGTAAAAAATGTAAAATATATAGCTTCTGCAAAATTTCTCTTTCAATTTAACAGTGAAATGTCAAATTGTTTAATTTTATCTGACAGACATTGCAGAAGTATGTTATTGATATTTGCAAAGGGAGTTGGTAAATTTCTGATCATAAGCACGTTTTTATCTCTCCTGAAAAGATAAATTCCTTCGATATCATGTAGATAATGACATAATGTTTCTTAAACTCTAACTTAGTGGTTTTGAGCTTTTCCATAATAAGATATTGAGTTGGTAATGCCATCCGACTCAATGGGCATGAATTTGAGTAAACTCCAGGAGCTGGTGATGGACAGGGAGGCCTGGCATGCTGCAGTCCATGGGATCATGAAGAATCAGACATGACTGAGTGACTGAACTGAACTGAACTGATAATAAGACATCATCATTTAAACAACTTTTACTAATCTCTCATTGACAGTATATCCAAGTAAAAAGTTTCAAACATAATTTGGAATTTGAAGCCTAGAAAACTATAATCTACAGTAGAAAATCTCAGTTCTTCCAGTTTTGTCAATTTCCTCTGTGTAGTATAGCAGTTTGGCTAGTCATACCATTTTCACTACTTTCAAAAGAAAGCATTTACTGAGTATCTGCTAGGTGTCAAGCACTATAGTCCACCTCCTGATTTTACAAATTTCTAAATGCAAGATATTAAATGGTATGTTAATTGATTGTCCTTGAGTTAAGGACCAGATTTGTGAAATGTTTGCCCAGGACCAAGTTATGAACTCCTTGAGCCTTAGACAAGAGCATTGTCCACTATATTGCACCACTTTGCAAGCTTAGATAATACATATGAAAGCATATTAAAAAGCAAAAATATCTTCAAGATGCACACCACCTTCAGGATAAAAAGAAACTTAAGAAGTCTTTCAGTCCACTTTTCTTTCAAGCTGGCTCAGAGGAAAATTATCCCGAAGACTCAATTATTTCAAATATTAACACACAAGGAAAAACAAGCATCAAGCTTCCTTCCAAACTCATCTGAATAATTTCCTTTACAGCATGTTCCTCCCATTATTCATCAGTGTATGTAGAGAGAGTCTTGCCCTTCTCTTTCTTCTCTTTCTTTCTCACATATTTTTCAGCTATTTTTTTTTAATCTCAGCATTTATTCTATAAACCATCTATTCAAGTCCTTGTTATCCTGAGAATTTCAGTATCTAGAATGGGCTTCAAACTTCTTGGCAGTGTCTTGTGGTTCCTTGTAACTGTTTTGTTTTGTTTTGTTTTAATTTCAGTGACAATGTGTAATAATATTTGTCCACTGTGGTCCTTCTGTCCAGATACACTGGTGTGGTTATTCCTTCCCTCTTTTGCCTTTAGCCTATCATAAGGTGTACCATTTGATAATCTCCAACCAGACTTATCTATGTCATAGCTTTGGGCACTTTGTTTTATTTTTCACAGCTATCTTAGTATGCTAGGTATCCAGTGACCATTTAATAAATACATACAGTCAGTTCTCATTATTTATGGTAGTTACATTCTATAAAGCTGCCATGAACACTGAATGAGCGAATATTGAACCCTTACTTCTAAGGAAAATTACAAAGTTAGGCACAACAGTTTTGTCAACCAATCAACACATACACTTTGTTATATGTGTGTTTCTGTTTAAACATATCTTATTTAAGATATTGTCAATCAGTTAATATTAATTGAATTCACAGTCAGTAGCAGTATAACTCAAGCCTGAACAAAGCTTATTGAACATATATTTTCTCTATAAAGCACATCACAGCTTTCTTGCACTCAGGAACACTAGACAGGACTTTAACACTACACCTTTGGGCCATCTGTGTAGGCTTCCCAGGTGGCACTAGTGGTAAAGAATCTTCCTGCCAATGTAGGAGACATTAGACCCATGAGTTTGATTCCTGGGCCAGAAAGATTCCCTGTAGGAGAAAATGGCAACCCACTCCAGCATTCTTGCCTAGAGAATCCCACAGTCGAGGAGCTTAGTGGGCTACAGTCTATGGGGTTGCAGAGAGTAGTACAGGACTGAAGTGACTTCACACACATGTAGTTGTCACAGTTCCTAGCCAGTGTCTAGCACACTTTTCAAAGAACTCTCTGATATAATATGAAATTTTATCCTCACAACTACACCGAAAATAGTCATTATTTTATTTTATTTTGTTCTGTTTTGTACTTTGTAAACAGAAAACATACTACACATTTCCATAAAACTATGAATGGAATTAGAATTCATGTAGTTATTTCTTCTAAAAACCCAGACCCCTGTTACTGCACTATGATTCCACCAAACTATACCTTTTTATATACAATCTTTGATAAACAGAATTCATCCCATCATTCTAATCACTGCTTAAAGCAATAAATAGCTCTAGGTCAACACATAGTTTCAGTTAGTGTTAGTTGCTCAGTCGTGTCCAACTCTTTGCGATCCCATGGACTGTAACTCACCAGACTCCTCAGTCCATGGAATTCTCCAGGCAAGAATACTGGAGTGGATTGCCATTTCCTTCTCCAGGGTATCTTCCCAAACCAGGGATCAAACCCAGATCTCCCTTATTTTAGGCGGATTCTTTACCATCTGAGCTACCAGGGAAGTGTGCCTTACCTCCAAAATGAAGAGCATGTTTAATAAGAATTTCTAGATTCCATCTAGAAATTTATGGGCATATGTGCCCATAAATATGATTTCTTGGACTTGCACAATAGGACTCATAGAAAATAATGAAATCCTTTTAAAAAGTAAAACCAATTTTAACTACTGCTTCTTTCCATTTATCAGCTCTATGACCTGTCAAAAGGCTTTCCCACTGGCTAAATATCCGCTTTGCTCTGCTCCAGTCTGTACGATATCTGTTCTCTTTTGTAGTTCACTTGTTTCATTAAAATGAATGGACTTTTTAAACACAGCAAGTGCTTTTGCTTTTCTGATGTCATATCTTCTCAGCTTTTTTCTCCCATTTAGAAAAACAACAATAGTTTTCTTTTTTTCTCTCTTGATCCTAAAATGCTAGCATTGCTTTTTTTTTTTTCTGTGTCAATGCTTGTTTTTCTTTTCTTGCCATCCAGAAAGATGATTAGATGGCTTTCTCTACCCAAAAGTATGTTGGTCCAGGCAGGGGAGGAGGTATATCCATTTTTGGTTAAGTATCTTAATTTTCATCAACTATACCACTCCAATTATGCTGCGATTCATGGGGTCGCAAAGAGTAGGACACGACTGAGCGACTGAACTGAACTGAACTGATGCTTATCTTTAAGTCCATTTTTTCATGTCCTTGAAGAATATATAGCAAGACTTATAATTAATATGTCACATATAAATCTTTCTGATGAAGCTTTAATTAGATTCTTTACCATTGAAAAGTTCTTTGTTAGAGTTTGTATTCTCTATCTTATCTGTATTTCAGTCCTTCCTGGGAAAACTGATTGCTATACTCAATAGTCATATTGCCTAAGTTTACTTTCTACAATTTAAATTTCTAATGATTTTTCTTAATTTATAAGCAGCAAATCAAGATCATCTTCCATGTTCCATGACACAAAACTACCCTTAGAATAAGCTTAAAATGTGTTAATCATATAGAATTGTGCATATATAAAATTCTTGAAAGAGAAAATGTAGTTTTTCATCATGATCAGTGGTTGATGCTCTGCCACACTTCAAGAAAATCGTACCATATTTTTCATATGATTAGGAATTCTGTAAACAGATTTTATAAGTATTCCTTGTTCTCTTGATTTTCAGATTAAACAAACCACAGTTTCTTCTCAGTTTTTCTTCATTTTCTCTCTTAACCTTAATAATCTTTTCCTGAGATTATTTCTCTTTTCTCAAAGAGAAGCACGGAAGATCATCAGAAAACAGATGATCTATATTTCATTTCTCCACTTTGATCTAAGTTACAATAGAAACTTAGAGAAGTGATCTAACCTTCCTGAGCACACTCTGCAGGCATGGGCATAACAGTACTCATGTTTATTTAGCAATGTGCATATACATTTGGTAAATAAGTAGATGTTACTTCAGGTACCCTATATTTAAAGTAACAGTAAGTATTCTCATTCATTCTTCTGAAAAACTAGACAGAGATAAACACTTTAAGTCAAAAAATATATATGAAATCTAAGGAAAACCTGATGGACATTGAGAGAAGGAAAGAGTGAAATACCCAGCCCTTCTGAGGCTCACCCACAGCAAGAGATTACAAGGTAGATTGTGGAAATACTGCATTTAATCTTTTTAAGAAATACATTAGCTGTTTCTTCTTGGACACAACAGAAAGACCTCACCTAGAGGGTTTGCTTCTCCCAACTGATGGAAAGCTGTGCAATAGAATTTCTATTTTACAGAGTATGTTTTTTCCTTTTTAAAATCATAGTGGTAAGAACTGATATACAGTGTTTGTGATAAGGCAAAAGTAGAAATTTCTGCAGCTATAGGAAATTAATTAAAGTTAAATTAAAGGAATTTAATTTAAGGGGAAGTTAAATTAAGGGCAGTAATTTATCTGCCCTTCAGACAGCATGGTACTTTATGTCAAAAACCCACAGAGTCCCCAGACGAATCCTAAAGATTGATAAGAATTTAACATTTTACCATTATATTTACTTTAATTTTGTTAGTATACATCTGCTCTGACTTATGATGGAGTACTTGTGATGGCTGAAACATTCCGAAGTCTCAGAAGACAGAAAATTGATATTTCCAGGAGAGGAAATGCTGGAGATTGTCTGGCAAATCCAGCTGCTCCATGGGGCCAGGGAATTGACATGGAGAGGACACTCAAACAGGTAACTCACAATTTTATTTATGTTCAGTTTGTTTCACATGTGCATGTGTGCTAAGTCACTTCTGTTGTGTCCAACTCTTTGCAACCTTATGGACTGCAGCCTGCCAGGGTGCATGGGATTCTCCAGGCAAGAATACTGGAGTGGGTTTCCATGCCCTCCTCCAGGGTATCTTCCCAACCCTGCATCTCTTATATCTCCTGCATTGGCAGGCAGGTTCTTTACCACTAGAACAACCTGGGAAGCCTTCAATTTATTTCACTGTCCTTTTTAAATGGAGTATTCAGGAAAACAAAATAATCTATTGGCAAATACCTATATATTACAATTTCCATTTTAATATGTTGAGCCATTATCATTTCTGAGACATTTCTACATAGGATACTGGATAGAATGGTGGAGGTAGTGGTTTATTCACTAAGTCATGCCCAACTCTTTGTGAACCCATGGACTGTAGTCTGCCAGGATCCTCTGTCCATGGAATTTCCCAGGCAAGAATACTGGAGTGGTTTGCCATTTCTCCCCCCGGGGGATCTTCCCAACAAAGGAATCGAACCCACATCTCCTGTTTGGCAGACAGCTTCTTTACCACTGTGCCACCTCGGAAGCCCACTAGATAGAATACTGGTGTTTATATGTTATGTAGATGCTGTAGATGCTTAGCCATTAAGCTAGGTTATGTAACAGTAATAAACAACCCCAAGCTTCAGTGGCTTAAAACAGTAAAGGAGGATTCCACACTCACAGACACACATCAGATTAGTAGGGGCACTCTGCTTTTTATTATCACTCAGGGGCCCAAGCTGACATAGCAGCTACCATCTTGAATGCTGCAAAAGAAAAGAGTTGTAGGGAAGTTTCTAATTGGCAATTAAATGCTTTAGCACTCATTACATGTGTTTACAACGCTTTTGTCAGAAAGAGTCACAGAAACCTAGCTAACCAGAAAGGGTCCATAAAGAGCACGCCCATCTTGGACCCAGAATGAGGAAGAACCTGAAATATTTGGCATACAGTCTTAGACTACTAATCTACTGACTGTCTCAATAGACCTTCAAATTGCCTTGTAACCTTGGATTAAGTATTTATTTTAGTCTTTTACAGTTATACTAACAAATGATTACTGTAATATGTGTGTATTTTTAGTAATACATTTTAAATGTTCTGAAATGCCACAGGTTCAGAACATAAGTTTAAATGAATTAAAAGGATTAGGAATAAAGTACACTTGAATATTTTCAAATATATGTTTATTTTTCTGAATGTCTTAATTTTAACATTAGCAAGGAGAAATATGATCTGCTCTGGTTATCGGGTTGTTTAACCATTATATGGATGTGTAGATAAAACTGAAAGTAACTAAAAAGGAAACCATGTTTTTATTCTTATAAATAATATTTCAAAATTGAAGAAGTACAATGGAAACTTCATAATAAAAACATATTTATCTTTCAAGTACATAACAAAATCACTTATATATTTCTTTGATATTCATCTATCGAATTCTATCCCAGTAGCTCAAATACCCCACGGCTTTTTTAGTGAGTTGCTTATAGATTATAGTTCCACACCTATGTGTAGTCATAAGCCTAGCAGATAAAGTAAGAATTTCTGTAAGTAAAATGGCAAATGATTACATGTGTAGATTTTCTTTTTCATTCATAGGTTCAAATTCAAGGACTAACAGGAAATGTTCAATTTGACCACTATGGACGTAGGGTCAATTACACAATGGATGTGTTCGAACTAAAGAGCACAGGACCTAGAAAGGTGAGCCACACTTGAACTGTCTTCTTAGTTTGCATTTGACATTTTTAAAATCTTATAGGTGAAATATAGCTGGATAGTCTACATTTTTTAAAAAAATTGTGAATGTGGCTAACCCTTGAACAAAGTGAGATTTAAGGAATCTAACTCTCCACACAGTCAAAAATCTGTGTCAAAATTATAATGGGCCCTCCATATATGTGGTTCATCCATTGCTGCAGTTACACATCTGAGGCTTCAACCAACACAGATTGTGTAGTATTGTGGTATATACTGTGAAAAGAATCCGTGTAAAAGTGGACCTGAGCAGTTCAAACCTGTGTTGATAAGGGTCAAGGGTCATGCTGAAATAAATTATTGTGTCATATGATTGATGTTAATGGTGTACCAAAGCTGAAATGAACTATTTACTCACTGTTTATATTCCTTATCCAAAATAAAAGCAATTTTTTAAAGGCTTAACAAAAAGAATCCCAGAAAACCCATAATATACTCTTCAGGAAAGCGCACAATGTAAGTAAGAGACTTATTCATTTTCATGTAGTCATTTCTGAAACCATTAGAGAGAGAACAAGAAAACTACTTCTAATGAATAGGCATATTATAGAAGGCTAAATGTTCCTGAAATAAACATTCAAAGAAAAGAGTTGATGGAAGATAATATTATTACGATTACTGTTAGGTTGAAGAGAGAGAGAGATACTTCAACTGAGGGACCAGTGAGGTTGTTCAGAAAGCTGGTGGTGATATACTTTTGGATTTCAGAAGATAATTGGTCATCTTGTGATGTGACTAAGCGTCATAAGCATCAACAATGTTCTCAACATCCAAAAAGTTCTTTATATATTAGAGCAATACAATTCCACCACAGAAATTGACTATAAACTTTTGCTACACCTAACATATAACTTTTTAACATTCCTTTTCTCTAGCATTAGCTAAGACGATTCAGAAAGATATGTTCAACTTATCTTATTTAAAAATTATCTGTTTCAACACTTGGATGTTAAAAAAAAAAAAAAAAACTTTCCCCAATATACTTTCCTGTGTTAATGTAGCATTGATAGTTACAATTTATGAAACACCTACTATGTTCCAAGCACTGGACTTGGTGCAATTTAATCCTCACAATGAGCCTGTAATGGAGCACTATTTTCTCCCTTTTCCCAGTGAGAAAATTATAGTGCAATTGTTGTTGTTGCTGTTCAGTCACTCAGTCATGTCTGACATTTTGCAACCCCATGGACTGCAGCATCCAGCTTCCCTGTCCTTCACCATCTCCTGGAGCTTGCTCAAACTCATATCCATCAAGTCAGTGATACTATCCACCAACTCATTTTTCATCATCGTCTTCTCCTGCCTTCAATCTTTCCCAGCATCAGGGTCTTTTCCAGTAAGTTGGTTCTTCATATCAGGTGGCCAAAGTATTTGAGTTTCAGCTTCAGCATCAGTCCTTCCAATGAATATGCAGGGTTGATTTCCTTTAGGATGGACTGACTGGATCTCTTCGCAATCCAAGGAACTCTCAAGAGTCTTCTCCAACACCACAGTTCAAAAGCATTAATTCTTCAGTGCTCAGCCTTCTTTATGGTCCAGCTCTCACATCCATGCACGACTACTGGAAAAAAACATAGCTTTGACTAGATGGACCTTTGTCAGCAAAGTAATGTCTCTGCTTTTTAAGACACTGTCTAGATTTATCATAGATTTTCTTCCAAGGAGCAAGTACCTTTCAATTTCATGGCTGCAGCCACCATCTGCAGTGATTTTGGAGCCCAAGAAAATAAAGTTTGTCACTGTTTCCACTGTTTCCCCACCTATTTGCCATAAAGTGATGGGATGAGATGCCATGATTTTAGTTTTTTGAATGCTGAGTTTTAAGCCAGCTTTTTCACTCTCCTCTTTCACCTTCATCAAGAGACTCTTTAGTTCCTTTTCACTTTCTGCTACAGTGCAATATATTATAGCTATTTGTCTAAGGTCTATAAATGAGAAAACAAAGATTTTAATTCAGATATATCTGACTTCAGAAGCTTTCTACTCATTAACCCACTTGAGCAGACTCTGCCCTAAAAGAGTTTATTTTCTAGCAGGATAGAATATAGTAAATTCAATACAGCAGTTAAAGAGAAAGCATTTGGAAAGCCTAAAGCAGAAGAGATCACTTCCTGGTGGAGGAAAACAAATCAAAGAAGGCTGCATGGAGGAGCTGAGGTTCAAAGTGAGGGTGTGAAGTTAGAGTTTGAATAGGTAGAAATGGTACAGGCAAGATCCAAAGACAAGCTGGAGGCAGGATAATTAATGTCACACACTGGAAGATGGTAAAGGCTTTCAAAGTTGTGTTTTGCTCCAGTCTGTCATAGTGTGTGTTCCTCGATTTGAAACTGCCATGAAAACCATCTCCAGACTTTCACCTTTTTAGTGGCATTGCTGTGAGTGCACACTGCCAGCCGATACAGAGCAGGCAGGAGCCTATATGATCCAGATCAGGTAGGGTAGAACACAAAATGGCAGTTTGAAAGGCAGGCTGTATGATGCACCCTTTTAAGTGTACTTCCTGAAGAAAAGGACAGAGATACGTGGCCAAGAAAAAATTTAATGCAAACACTGATTCTACTCACTCTGTAGCACAAAGTCTGCAACAAGAAAGGAAGAAGCCCATTTTAAGCTAAGTCCCTCTGCTACCTATGGAGCAGACAGAATATTCTACAAGTCCCTAAGAATATTGACTAACTGGTATAATCAGACTATCACAAATCAAATTCTGCAAAATTAGCCATTTAAGTAGAACCTTTCTAAAATGCAAAGGACAGTCCATATTTCCCAAAACAGTAAGTACAAAAAGTAAAATGATCTCTTCATTAAAGAAAGAATAACGGAAAAAGGAAGCTGGTGGTAACTAGTGGTAACATCAAGTGAGATATTTAAAGCAGTGAATCTTTTCATGGCCTATTGAACCATGATGGTAACAAAAATTAAGGTTTTTAGAGGAGAAATTTTAAAAATAAGTTGGGAAAGTAATGAACAATACATCTTTACACTCAGCTGATATTTGTCTAAAACTGTTAAAAGAAATATGAAGTGTGAATTGGTGTAGACTTATCTATCCTTGTTTTTCTGGGGCATTCTGTCAGGAATATCAAACTTAAAAATGAACTACTGTGAGAAACACTAAGCTGGTGAGTTTTGGCAGTATGTCTGAAAAGCGAGCAGTCATTCTTATAAACTGAACACTTGCCCATAAGGGAGCTATTTTTGTTTGTTTGTTTTGTATATATATATATATACACACATAGTTCATTTCTCTTTTTAAATATAAATTTATTTATTTAAATTGGAGGTTAATTACTTTACAATATAGATCAGAGAGTTCGAGTACCAGTTCGCTGTATTCTGTAACAGAAAATTAACCAGAGTCTCATTAAACAGAAGCCATAAAGCTCTTTCTGAAGTATCAGTTCCTAAGTACTCTGGAATCTTCTCGGAATTTCAGTGATGTTACAAACATGCTCTAAAACCAGGCTTCCATGATTTCAATAATTCTTAAGGTCAGTTCAGTTCAGTTGCTCAGTCGTGTCTGACTCTTTGTGACCCCATGGACTGCAGTACACCAGGCCTCCCTGTCCATCACCAACTCCCAGAGTTTACTCAGACTCATGTCCACTGAGTCGGTGATGCCATCAAACCATCTCATCTTCTGTCATTCCCTTTTCCTCCTGCCTTCAATCTTTCCCAGCATCAGGATCTTTTCAAATGAGTCAGTTCTTCACTTCAGGTGGCCAAAGTATTGGAGTTTTAGCTTCAGCATCAGTCCTTCCAATGAATATTCAGAACTGATTTCCTTCAGGATGGACTGGGTGGATCTCCTTACAGTCCAAGACACTCTCAAGAGTCTTCCCTAACACCAAGGTTCAAAATATCAATTCTTTTGTGCTCAGCTTTCTCTATAGCCCAACTCTCACATCCATACATGACTACTGGAGAAACCATAGCTTTGACTAGATAGACCTTTGTTAATCATACATATTATATTTATTGAGAGTAGATTATATGCCAGACATATGAAGGAAAATTTTTGTACATTTTAATATTTAATCTTACAGCAATCTGAAAACTAGACATATTTTTTTCATTTTATATAAGAGAAAATTAAGGTTCAGAGAAACTAAGTAATCTGCACAAGGATGTTCAACTAGAAAGAGATGGCGCTGGGGTGGAGACCAAGGCTCATTGTCTAGCTTCAAAGCTGCTCTCTTAGCTGCCACAAAATGTTATCAGTCCCAGGGCCCATAACTTTTCTCCTCAAGGTTGGTATAAGTATTAAGCCATGTTTTTCAGGACAGATCTAGTCAAATCATCTCTCCCAGGAACAAACTTTGAGTAAAACAGAGGCTTCTCATGGCCCTTCAATCCCTACATTGCAGGGCAAAGTCTGCTGTAAATACAGAGATATTTGCTGTGTGTGGTGCTTAGTCACTCGGTTGTGTCCAACTCTTTAGCAACCCCATGAACTCACCAGGCTCCTCTGTCCATGGGGATTCTCCAGGCAAGAATACTGGAGTGGGTTGCCATGCCCTCTTCCAGGGGATCTTCCCAACCCAGGGATTAAACCCAGGTCCCCCACATTGCAGGCGATTCTTTACCATCTGAGTCACCAGGGAAGCCCAATAATACTGGAATGAATAGCCTGTCCTTTCTCCACGAGATCTTCCTAACCCAGGACAGGGTCTCCTGCATTGCAGGCAGACTGTTTAACAACTGAACTATGAGGGAAGCCTCTACCATAAAAACAGAGATATTTACTCATACATTATATTATGGTTATGTTTGTGTACAATTCATCTTTAGGAATCCAAAGAAGACAAATATTTCTCTGACATTTCCTACAGTTTAGCAATTTAAATACTTGCCATATTTTTACATTACATTTTTACATTACAAGAGCATTACAAAACTCTTGTTCACCCAATTTCTGTCTCTAGAAGAAAAAACATGCCTACTTTTCTACTTAAATGAGATCAGGCATGGGAAGAGTTCTTGGAGAGAAAAAATATTTCACATGAGGTTTTAGGTACAAACTTTAATATCTTTTACTTTAGGAAATGACTTTTGAGCTATTGTTCACCCTGAACTGTCTTTCTTCACAGTAATTCCATGGCCCACATGACATCTATGTACAAACCATGGTTCTGTACCACAAAACTTGGATTAATTTTTCAAAAATTCCAAGTAGATTTAAGATAAATAGATACAGTCGGGTAAATTTTTGGTTATTATTTTAATTTGCCATTACTTCTAAATCATTTTTCTTGGGATGCAGAGAGATACTCATGAACCCACAGGCTGTCCTTAAGTACAAAATATCAAGGTCTTGTCAACATCTGAAGACTCTCCAGAATGTGTCTCAGAACTATAGTTTTTCTGTTGTGGAAACTCATTAACTCATTAACAAAGAAAATTTGCTTTTCCAGAGAATGGGCTGCTGAGATCTGGAAGGTGGCTGCATTTTAATGGAGTACTAAACTGTGAAACCTATTTTTATGTTGTAAACCGTCATGTGCAAAGGAAAATTAACAGGAAGCAACTGACATGCTTTTTAAATTATTTTTTAAGTACATGTAGAAGTTGAGGAGAGGGTAGTTCTCAAAGTACATTTATTTTGTTTTAATTAAAATTTTCACTGATATTAACTGTGTTAGCACAAATTCCCTGAGAGCTCAGTTGATAAAGAATCCAACTGCAATGCAGGAGACCCCAGTTCAATTCCTGGGTTGGGAAGATTCACTGAAGAAGGGATGGGACACCCACTCCAGTATTCTTGGGCTTCCCTTGTGGCTCACATGGTAAAGAATCTGCCCGCCATATGGGAGACCTGGGTTTGATGCCTGAGTTGTGAAGACCCCTGGAAAAGGGAAAGGCTACCCACTCCAGTAATCTGGCCTAGAGAATTCTGGCCTGGGGTGCAAAGGGTCAGACACAACTGAGCGACTTTGACTTTCAGTTTCAAATTCATACGGGCAATTAAAAATAACTGCTGAATTATACTCATAATTTTGGATCAAACTAAGCAATGTGGCAAAACATTAAAAAAATTATTTTTTCTATATTCTGTTAATTATCCCAGGGACGGGGGAGCCTGGTGGGCTGCTATCTGTGAGGTCGCACAGAGTCGGACACGACTGAAGCGACTTTAGCAGCAGCAGCAGCATACCTGCAATATTTATAAATAATATAGTGTTTCTTTTTTATGTGCTAATGCTTATTTTATTTTAATATGTTCACAAATACTAACATGACAGTAAAAACTTGAAGGAAACAAGACTTTCAAAACATATTAGAACAAACAGTGAATACAGACCAGTAAGCAATTTGTTGTTGCTGTTAGTCTCTCAATTGTATCTGACTCTTTGCGACTCCATGGACTGGAGAAAACCAGGCTTCCCTGTGATCAATTGCATACATTTCATTGAAAACATGAGTTTTATCAACTGCATCTGGAAATTCAAGAAAGAAGTTTCAGTTCAGTTCAGTTCAGTGGCTCAGTCTTGTCTGATTCTTTGCGACCCCGTGAACTGCAGCACGCCAGGCTTCCTGTCCATCACCAACTCCCGGAGTTCACCCAAACCTATGTCCATCAAGTCGGTGATGCCACCCAACCATCGCATACTCTGTCGTCCCCTTCTCCTCCTGCCCTCAATCTTTCCCAGCATAAGGGTCTTTTCCAATGAGTCGTTCTTCACATCAGGTGGCCAAAGTACTGGAGTTTCATTTTCAACATCAGTCCTTCCAATGAACACTCAGGACTGATCTCCTTTAGGATGGACTGGTTGGATCTCCCTGCAGTCAAAGGGACTCTCGAGAGTCTTCTCCAACACCACAGTTCAAACACATCAATTCTTCAGCGCTCAGCTTTCTTTATAGTCCAACTCTCACATCCATACATGACCACTGGAAAACCCATACATAGTCTTGACTAGACGGACCTTTGTTGGCAAAGTAATGTCTCTGCTTTTTAGCAGAGGTTGGTGTCTAGGTTGGTCATAACTTCCCTTCCAAGAGTAAGCGTCTTTTAATTTCAGGGCTGCAATCACCATCTGCAGTGATTTTGTAGCTCAGAAAAATAAAGTCAGCCACTGTTTCCACTGTTTCCCCATCTATTTCCCATGAAGTGATGGGACCAGATGCCATGATCTTCGTTTTCTGAACGTTGAGCTTTAAGCCAACTTTTTCACTCTCCTCTTTCACTTTCATCAAGAGGCTCTTTAATTCTTCACTTTCTGCCATAAGAGTGGTGTCATCTGCATATCTGAGGTTATTGATATTTCTCCTGGCAATCCTGATTCCAGCTTGTGCTTCATCCAGCCTAGCATTTCTCATGATGTACTCTGCATACAAGTTAAATAAGCAGGGTGACAATATACAGCTTTGATGTACTCCTTTTCCTATTTGGAACTAGTCTGTTGTTCCACGTCCAGTTCTAACTGTTGCTTCCTGACCTGCATACAGATTTCTCAAGAGGCAGGTCAGGTGGTCTGGTATTCCCATCTCTTTCAGAATTTTCAACAGTTTGTTGTGATCCACACAGTCAAAGGCTTTGGTGTAGTCAATAAAGCAGAAATAGATGTTTTTCTGGAACTCTCTTGCTTTTTCCATGATCCAGCAGATGTTGGCAATTTGATCTCTGGTTCCTCTGCCTTTTCTAAAACCAGCTTGAACATCTGGAAGTTCACCGTTCACATATTGCTGAAGCCTAGCTTGGAGAATTTTAAGCATTACTTTACTAGCGTGTGAAATGAGTGCAATTGTGCGGTAGTTTGAGCATTGTTTGGCATCACCTTTCTTTGAGATTGGAATGAAAACAGACATTTTCCAGTCCTGTGGCCACTGCTGAGTTTTCCAAATTTGCTGGCATATTGAGTGCAGCACTTTCAGAGCATCATCTTTTGTGATTTGAAACAGCTCAACTGGAATTCCATCACTTCCACTAGCTTTGTTCATAGTGATGCTTCCTAAGGTCCACTTGAGTTCACATTCAAGGATATTTGGCTCTAGGTGAATTATCACACCATCGTCCTTATCTGGGTCGAGAAGATCTTTTTTGTACTGTTCTTCTGTGTATTCTTGCCACCTCTTCTTAATGTCTTCTGCTTCTGTTAGGTCCTTACCATTTCTGTCCTTTATTGAGCCCATCTTTGCATGAAATGTTCCCTTAGTATCTCTAATTTTGTTGAAGAGATCTCTAGTCTTTCCCATTCTATTGTTTTCCTCTATTTCTTTGCATTGATCACTGAGGAAGGCTTTCTTATCTCTCCTTGCTATTTTTTGGAACTCTGCATTCAAATGAGTATATCTTTCCTTTTCTTCTTTCCATTTTTCTTCTCTTGTTTTCACAGTTATTTGTAAGGCCTCCTCATACAGCCATTTTGCTTTTTTGCATTTATTTTCCTTGCAGAAGGTCTTGATTCCTGTCTCCTGTACAATGTCATGAACCTCCGTCCATAGTTCCTCAGGCACTCTGTCTATCAGATCTAGTCCCTTAAATCTATTTCTCACTTCTACTCTATAGTCATAAGGGATTTGATTTAGGTCATACTTGAATGGTCTAGTGGTTTTCTCCACTTTCTTCAATTTCAGTCTGAATTTGGCAATAAGGAGTTCATGATCCGAGCCACAGTCACCTCCCAGCCTTGTTTTTGCTGACTGTATAAAGCTTCTCCTTCTTTATCTGCAAACAATATAATCAATCTGATTTTGGTGTTGACCATCTGGTGATGTCCACATGTAGACTCTTCTCTTGTGTTGTTGGAAGATGGTATTTGCTATGACTAGTGAGTTCTCTTGATAGAATTATATTAGCCTTTGCCCTCTTCATTTCATACTTCAAGGCCAAATTTGCCTGTTATTCCAGGTGTTTCTTAACTTCCTACTTTTGCATTCCAGTCCCCTATAATGAGAAGGAAATCTTTTTTGGGTGTTAGTTCTAAAAGTCTTGTAGGTCTTCATAGAACTGTTCAACTTCAGCTTCTTCAGTGTTACTGGACTTGGATTACCATGATATTGAATGGTTTGCATTGGAAATGAACAGAGATCATTCTGTCGTTTTTGAGATTGCATCCACATACTACATTTTGAACTCTTTTGTTGACAATGATGGCTACTCCATTTCTTCTAAGGGATTCCTGCCCACAGTAGTAGATATAATGGTCATCTGAGTTAAATTCACCCATTCCAGTCCATCTTAGTTCTCTGATTCCTAGAATGTTGATGTTCACTCTTGTCATCTCCTGTTTGACCACTACCAATTTGCCTTGATTCATGCACCTAACATTCCAGGTTCCTATGCAATATTGCTCTTACAGCATCAAACCTTGCTTCTATCACCAGTCCCATTCATGACTGGGTGTTGTTTTTGCTTTGGCTCCATCCCTTCATTCTTTCTGGAGTTATTTCTCCACTTATCTCCAGTAACATATTGGGCACCTACCTACCTGGGGAGTTCATATTTCAGTGTTCTATCTTTTTGCCTTTTCATACTGTTCATGGGGTTCTCAAGGCAAGAATACTGAAGTGGTTTGCCATGCCCTTCTCCAGTGAACCACATTCTGTCAGACCTCTCCACCGTGACCTGTCCAGTTTGAGTGGCCCCATATGGCATGGCTTAGTTTTCTGAGTTAAACAAGGCTGAGGTCCATGTGATCAGATTGGCTAGTTGTCTGTGATTGTGGTTTCAGTCTGTCTGGCCTCTGATCCCCTCTCTCAGTGCCTACCGTCTTACTTGGGTTTCACTTACCTTGAAAGAAGTTTGGCAAGCATTAAATGAACACTCATTTGGGTGTATGTAGCATAACAGTAAAGTATAAGTACCATAAGAGTAAAGTATATGGACTTGTAATTGCACCTACCTTTGTATTTGCTGTGTGTATAAACTTTAAGATGCATTTATTTAAGCATTGATTACAGTGTCTGTCAGAGAGCAAGCAGTAAAGTAGTCTGCATTCTGAAAAGAATCTTAAATTTCCAGTAGAATCCCATTTTAGTTTGCTACTTTGTATAGTGCTTAATTAATTACTTAACATATTTTATGGAAAAGAGTTGGCTTCAAGTCTAAATGAGTAATATAAGGATTTGAAATTTTAAAAATACTAATTTAAATTTTCAAAAGTGAAAATATTAAGTAATCATTAACATTTTATATATTTAGCATTTTAGAAATGGTATAATTCTTATCTAGAGGCTAGGTTATATGAAACCAAAAACTATTTCTATATTGCTTTAAAATACACAAATCAATTTTTTAAAAAACATCCTGTACATGTGCCCCATGTAAATCTATTCTCTTTACTGTAAAATCTGTAACATTATTGATAAAAATCATGTAAATTAAGTATAGAATTTTCCAACCAATATCACTACAAGAGCATCAGAACAAAATGGTATTCCATCTGTATCTATATTCTTTTTTGAACCCATTCATTCTCAATGTCTTAGCTAGTCCATGAGTGTATTAATAAATTATAAAGTTGGCAAATGTGTAAGTAGGTAGTATCACTAACATTATAAAAACTGGCTCATCATCAATTAAGAAAACTTCCAAACACATTTTTTTGTGTGTGCTTCATAAATTTGTTTTGTGTGCTTCATAAATTTGTTTTGTTTTCTTGTTAATAATTCTCATTGTTCCGATAAGAACTAGAGAAAACTCTTCTAAAATGTGTTTTCAAGATTTTTCTCTCTTGACAGGTTGGGTACTGGAATGATATGGACAAATTAGTCTTAATTCAAGATGTACCTACTCTTGGCAATGACACAGCAGCTATTGAAAACAGAACAGTTGTTGTAACCACTATTATGGTAAGTTTTGGTCTGTGTTTTATGATGTTTCATTTTGCCCACAGGCATTTTTAATTCCCAGCTATGTGAAGGTTGCATCTTAGTGATGGTGGCATTGGTGTTCTGATCAACAAAAGTCTATTGAGGCTTTGAATAAGTTTGTCCTGAACTCATTTCAGTACTTTTATTTATATTATCTTTTGTTACATTATTGTTCTTGGAAAAATACTCAGATGTTAAAAACTGAAACTCTTTCATTGGAAATGAATCAAATGCTAAGATTTCAAAGGACAAAAGAATGAACATGAACAAGATCAACAACTAATCACATGAAATACCCAGTAGTAAACATCGTATATTGTTACTGTTTTTAAAACATCAATGTAATAATAGCTAATAGTGTTGAACATTATAATTTTCAGGTACTTTATTAATTTAATAATGATTTGCATTGTCTTTATAATAGAGATATGAATGTTAAGATTTTAATGAGCATGTTTTACACAACTGTATGCTTTAAAAATAAATTTTGTTTTATATTTACTTCACAAAGGAGTTTTTGTACCGATTATTTTTCTCATTGACCTGTGGGGGGGAAAATGTATTAAAATTTTTTGAAATTCTCCTAAATTAATAAAAATATGATTTTCATTTGGTCACACTATAAAATGAAAAATACTCTAAATCTTAAGCCTGCTTTTTGAAAGAGATTTTCATGAAATTATCTTTTAAATAGTGTATCTCATATTTTTCTCTTCTAAATTCAAACATACTCTTTAGAGTCAATGCTAGTCAAAGGAGATCAACAATCGGTAACTGTTTCTATCTAATTTTAAGTTACATATCCTCAGCTCACTGTCTCATTTAGCAGGACACATTTTTAACTTTTATAAAGCCCTTACTCTAAATGAAGATAAACTATTTTCTGTAATTTAATTTTTAGCTCATGTAATTTTAACTTTATGTTTTTAGTAATGTCAAGTTATTTCCAACATTTTGACGTTGAGGTCAAAGCATGAAAATGCCAGAGAAAAGCTTTCACATGTTGCAATTAATTTTATCAGTGTTGCGCTACCAGCTAGCAACTTAATGTTAATTTGTCAAGCCTTAATTGGAAGTTTATAATTTTAGAATTCAAACCAACCAACAGGAGTTTTTGTGTATGAATGAAAAATATATATCTTCTAACTTAATTGTGTAATGCATGGGACTTAAATATATATATATATATATATATATATATATATATATATATATATATATATATATGTGTGTGTATATGTATATGTACATATACATATATATGTTCCTAAAAAAGACACAGTAATGGAAAGTCATACTTCAGTACAGTCCTCCTCTTTTCAGCCTCTGATGAAGAATCCTATTTTAAGAAATTGATCAAGAAAGAAATGAGCTCCACGTTGTTCGACTATTCCTAACTAAAGCTCAAGTCTTGTTCTTCTGTGTAGTAAATTTAAGCTAATTGTTCATTCTTCTTGGATGATCAACTCTGGACTACCAGAAAAAAACATTTATTTTTAAGTTCTGTGACTTTCCTGAGATACTAGAACAAAGAAGAATTAATCCTCATCTTTTTCAAGAAACTAAATGTTGAAAACTAATACTTAATTCTGATATATCAATTCCCATATCTTGAAATGAGGTCATTGTACATAAATGATGGAATTCTATCACTTCTAATTCCAAGAGTAGATTTTCTAAATGTAAATATCTATGAATTTGCATCCTTCTTTTCTGGATACACATAGTTGCTTTCTTTAATTTTTCTTTTTTTTTGAAATTTTGCCTGTTCTACATGAAATAAGGTGTTTTAGTGTTCATTATAGGTATAATGTAGATTCTGTTATTAAAGGGGGTGGAAGTACAATTCGTCAGGCCACAATATTGAATTAGTTTTGCAAGCATGGTTATTTTTCAGAAAGCATGCTGTCAAAAAATGAGTAAAAATGATTGAAAAATCCAATTGTTTCCTATATATATAAAGACTATTCTGTACAATTATCTTTTCTTTTTGACAGTGATGTCACCAATATTTTTGCAATGAAAATAGTGCAGTACTAGTATCTTTTTGTATAAAAATGTAATCTTTATATAAATAATACCTATGATCTTTGCAACTTCAATAAATCAAAAACAAATATGCTAACATCCTTTCGCCGAAAGTGTTCCTTGTATTTGCTTTTGTTGATATTATCCCAGGACCTATGATATCTCCATCATCTCTTTCATCTTGAAAGAAATGTGCTTTTTTGTAGATGAATGAGATATTGACACTGGTGTATTATAATCCCTCAGATTAAGTTGAAAACTTTCAACAGGAATGGAATTGGTTAGATGTTAAACTATGTGCAAGACAGATATCTAGACATAAAAAGAAGGCTGTTGTGACACTGGAACTCATTCATTTTGATCAAAATTGTTATGACTTTGCTGTTCTACCATTTGTCTTTCCTTTGTGTTTGTTGTTATTTACATGTTGGTACACTGTAATAGTATATGGTATTGTTGAATAAAGTTGATTGAGAAATTTATTTATTCATTCAAAAATATTTATTAAGCGTCTGCTATTTGCTAGGCACAGTTATAAGCCTGAGATATGTTAGACAAGAAAACAAACCAAAATCCTGCACTTTCAGTTGAATTTTAATTCTAATGAGAGAAAGTAGACAAGAAACATAAGTATAGTAGATACCATTTTTCAATAAAATGTGTCTTTAGCTTTTGCATTGCTGAAATCTATTTGTTTTATGTCTTCGTTTTAATGATTAATTTATTCTTCCTGAATATAGTCATACTGAATATAACTTAAAAAAATCTAAATAAAAGTAAGTTTACAATATCATCGCATGAGAATCATGACTACAAAATTGAAAGATCTAAAGTTTTGGATTCAGATGCTCAACATTTTTTCTCTTAAATCTTAGTGACTAAAACTTTTATAACGTTTGTAAAATTTATGAGACTGTGACCATGTTAATTTAACATTTTGCATTTAAAATAAACAGCCTAAGGAAGCCAAATCTGTGCCATGTGGTTTAGTAAATGTAGCAATTGAGGGAAAAGTGGTTTGCAGTAGACACTGGGGTGGTGGTTTCCTCTGTAATTTCACTACTTCCTTTTGCTGAGCTCTCTGGAAAAGGAGAGATGCAATTAAATTTCAGTCAATCTCATTTTTTCCCCAAATCTTTCACTGAAAGTAAATGAAACTTAAGCATTCCTTATCATCTCATGAACTCAACAATCCTTTTGGAAAATTTTCCACAAAATCCAAATTTATTCACTGCAGTATCATAATTACTTTATAAGCCTTAAAACAATTTTACTTATAACAGTCCTTCCAGGAATATTTTTTATTCTTTGTATGAGTTGTTTGATAATTATGTGGAATTTTGTAAATGCACTGCACATAGATATATATGTATATACAATATACAAGTGCATATTTATACATAGATATAAATATCTATACAGATTGTTTTAAAAAGTTTAGAATGAGTTTATTGATAACCACAAAATGACTTGCTGAGCTTTTGGTGGGCTGTGGTATATATACACAATGGAGTATTACTGAGTCATTAAAAAGAATACATCTGAATCAGTTCTAATGAGATGGATGAAACTGGAGAGTGAAGTAAGCCAAAAAGAAAAACATCAATACAGTATACAGATTTTTTTAATTTTCTTTCTTATACAAAATATTAATCTTCCCAATACATGCATCTGCTTCCAATGAGTTTATAACTCAATGCTTTTAAATGTTATTTCCAATAAACTTAAGATTACACCACTATTAAATTTACTGATTTCTTATCAATTGAATAATAGCATTTTGATATTCACTTTTAAGAATTTTACCCATAGGATAAATTATCTACATTAAGATTCTTTGGATAAAAGCAAATATCCACATAGCAAATAACTTTTGATATTACTGATTTTATTATTTTACCTGTTTCAACTAGTGGTTTCAATGATTATATTTGTGATGTTTAGAAAATCTTATACTTTGACAGTTTTATTTTTGCAAAATAGCAAGACAAATATTCCAAACAAAAGTTTTCTCAGTAGGAAAATGATACTTTATTTATTGAAAATCATCTTAATTCGTTTATATAGGCATTTTCATAAGCAAACCCTAATGCCATAGCTTTAAACAGAGATTAATTTCTTTCCTGAAATAGCAGAGCAGATGTAGAACCCTATGCATATGGAAATTGTACTAATAAACTCATAATCACTAAGAAGTAATGCATTTCAAATAACTTTTTTAAGGAATTGTTGTCCCACAGAACACAGCAATTGATAAAAAAGATGGTCGGTTATAGTCTTCCATTTTAATCCACAATTGAGAACGTGGGGCTCCAGAAGGTTGCTTATCCAAGATGGTCCACGCACACCCTTTAATGATTGACTATAACTCATTTTTTACTATTCTGAAAAGACTTGGTATTTTCTTCAGCATAACTTTGTATTGAGTCTCCTCAAGTATGCAGTGTTTGAAGGGCTACTTATACATAAATTATCAGGTTTGAGATGGGACAAAAGAAAAGATTGAGAGCATGTTGAGGATTTTCTGCTAATTTGGATTTAACATGAAAGAAAAGAGAAATGAGACAGATTCAAAGAAACTGGAAAGAGCTGAGCAGTTATGAGAGATCTTGTTCAAGAAATGCCTAGCTGTTCTCTCCTTTCGTTCTTCCATCTTCCTGAGTGTGATTATCTTATTTCTCTTAATTTGCATGCACCAATATTTGAATCTCAACAATTATTCATGCCCCTAAGAGTCAGACATGACAGTGACAGAACAGCAACAAACTTCTAATAAATATTTTCAGTTTTGTTTGTTAGGAAAACAAAAATCTGATGGGTGCTGCTATCCAAAAAAGAAAGTGAAAAATATCAAAAACACTAAATAAATTTGTATTTAGTGTATTTTGAAACAAGCCTGTTTCAAAAGAGATGATCTGGACCTCACTGATATTTACTTTCCTTTTGAACCTCTGAACCAGAAGTTCTAATGTAAACACCTTGCCATGATATTCTTATTTAGAAAGCATTGATAGACCAGGAAATCTTTATATTTATTGAGTACCAGACACTATGAGGAAATGCGGAAAGGTATTAATTCATTGTTTTTTCAAAACTTTCATTCACTAAAAATACAGAAATTCATATGTTTAATCTTGTCTTCTCTCTTGTTAAATCACATGAAATCTCAAATAGTTGCATATATTTTGACAGATGCTACAGTAGCTTCAACAATGTCCAGTCATTTCACATTATGGGTTCAATTTCCACTCCTGCTAGTTCTGTGAAATTGAACAGTTTGTTGAAATTCTTTAAGCTTAAATTTTCCATCTGCAAAATGGGAAATGCCTGTCTCAAAATGGCAGTGTGAAAAATAAATAAAAAGATACCATTAAATAACAGTTAAATAACTTTATACTTGACACAGAGCAAGCACTAAATAACTGAGGGCTTGTATTATTTTTTACTATATATTTTATTATGTATGGTGGTCTCCCACCATTCTCACTGCTGTACCTTTATTACAAAGAATTTAATCATAATCGTAAGAGAATGAGGAGCATATATAATTTATTTTTATACCCCTAGTTCCCAGCAAGCTGCCTGGCACACAGCAGGTATTTATCAAATATTTGACTAAACATTGAAAATGTAGCTTTTAATGAAACAAATTATTCACTATATAATGTAGAGGGGATTTTGCAAGCTAGATGATAATACTAGCTAAAGAGACTTCTGTACACAAGCTAATACACATTTGAGGGCTAAAATTCATGTGTTCAAGTATTTCAGACTCTTTAGAATTTATCAGCCTTAGTAGCAAGTGTGAACTTTAGCGGTACTCGTTTTGAAAACCTCTCATTTGTAACATTAACAATCATTTCAATTAGAATGTTAAGGATTGTGAAAATATGCAATTTGTGTTTGTTTATACATATTCTTCCATATTTTAACTAACTATCGCAAGAAGAAAAGAGACAAAATGAAAGTATTGGTTCATTTTAAGTAATATTCCATAACATATCTTAGAAATTAACAATCTTGCAACAACTTACAATTTTTATAACCACATTCATATTTTGCAAAATGATTTATATCTGGAGAATGTTTTCTTTAAGCTAACAAATAATTTTCTTCTATCTAAAGAGATAATTAGCTGCCTTTATTTTGTAGGTGGAGAAATTTCTTAACCAAGTCCAGTGTTAGAATATCCATCAAATTCAAGGAAGAAGTGAGAGACTTCTGGTTCTTTTGACCATGTCTACCTAAGGCAGGATTTAAGAAAATAATACAAGATCAAATCCTAAACAATTGCCCACAATAGAGTTATTTAGGGCATTTCTATGAGAAAATCACATATTATATAATTTACACTTCTATTGCTTTTTGAAATAGTTTCTATAGTTACAAAGTATTTTAAAACAAAATCAGAATTAGTGTAGACTGTCATGTAATGCAAAGTAAATCATCTTCTAATGAGTTTTAAGAACAAGTTCAATTTTCCAAACTACAGATTTGCTGGGAGAAAAGAAAAGATACATATTAAAATTACTAAATGAATATCACAGTGCTATTTTATAAAATATATATCATGACTTCAATAACATTGTAGTCAAAAGTGGTCATTCCTTGTCTGCAAATGATTAAGAAATCTGAAATGTGACCTGGAGTTCTGTATGTACTGCATGTTCACTGAGCCTATCTTTTAGTTGGTGGCATTAGGTTTTATTTATAAATTCAAGTGCTTTTCTGCTAATGTCTATTTAGTTTCACAGACTTTAAATGGTTTGGTTTAGGGATGTGTGCGTGTGTGTGTGTATGTACCAAAAACTGTTCAGTTATTATGAATTAGCAATAATCTTTTCATTTCACAATAATTCTTCATCTTATTTCATCTTATTGCTTCAAAAACTAAATGAGAATATTACTGTAAATATTACTTGAATAGTTATGATTTTCACAATTAGGAAAAATTATTAGCTTCCATTGGGAACATATTTTTATAATAGAATAAAAATTCTTGGATCACAACCTTAATTAAAGCCAAAATACAGGACAATTTTAGGAAAACCAATTTAATACAAATTAGTATGTAAAATGTTAAGGACTGCTAATTTGTTTCTTCTTTGCACTTGCTAAATACCTGCTCTGACCAAGGCATCTTGCTAAATCCCAGAGAGCAAAGAAAAATAATATGGCTCTTTTCCTGAAGGAAGTCACAGTTGAATGTAAACAAGATGCAGAATACAGAGACCTATGACTTTGAATAAGTCTTTTATTGCACAAAGTTGATTCCTAAGTAGTCTTCAGGTCATGAGATACTTTGAAAGTGGTAATCCCATTGACATAGATGATAATTTATGCTTCTCTAGTCAATTATTAACATATATTTTTCCTATCACAGTCACAGTGCTAAGTATGTAATAATCACTCAAAAGAAATTTATTTTATTTTAAAAATTTTATTTTTAGTATAAAAACAAAATCTATAAAGCAACTTAATATACTTCTAAGCATAGTTATATATTCATCCGTTTTATTATCAATTCCTTGCCACACAAAACCATTAGTTAAGTTGTGAAAGTGAAAGTTGCATGGAATTTTTAATGTTTCATAATTTCTCCTTTACAGTTCTACTTCTCTCATTATAGGAATCCCCATATGTTATGTACAAGAAAAATCATGAAATGTTTGAAGGAAATGACAAGTATGAAGGATACTGTGTAGATTTGGCATCTGAAATTGCAAAACATATTGGTATCAAGTATAAAATTGCCATTGTCCCAGATGGAAAATATGGAGCAAGGGATGCAGACACAAAAATCTGGAATGGGATGGTAGGAGAACTTGTTTATGGGGTAAGCAAATCAATCTATTAGAAAATTTACTTACATAAACCTGAAAGTTTTTTTCACTTGGGCACATATCAATTGTTAAATGTTTATTGTTGTTGTTGTTGTTTTTAATTTGCAATTACATTCAAAGAAGCATATATAATGTCAAATATTTCTCTATTTCATTAGTAGTGTAATTTCCTAACAATTAGGGAAACTAATACTTGATAACTTCAAAAAGATAAAAACCCAGAATATAATATTCTATTTAAAAAAAAAAAAAAACCACTAACTTCAATATCTATGATGATTGTTCTCTTAAGCTTGATGCTGCTATACCAGGGACATGTTTTGAGAGCTACAAAACAGTCCATTACTTATCTGTTACTTGATAATTGTAGGAGCAGATTTCCTTTAACAGCATAAAGTTGAGCCTTTTTTAAGCTAATTATTTATATTTCTATTGGTTGTATTTACAAGTAAATATCTTTTAAATTATTAGTGAAGCAATCAGCAAACTAGCTAGCATATATTAAAGACTCATCAATAATGTGAAATTCTTACAACTCTGCTGAACACAATAAATTTAAACTTACATGCAATGACATCATTTTTTCCAACATAGTAAACACAAAAGTGATAATTTATTCCATAGTGGGCCTCACATGAAACCATGTCATGCCCTTCCCTTTGAGTTCACCAGATTTTTAGTGTACATATTCAAAGTGAAAGTGAAGTCACTTAGTCATGTCTAAATCTTTGTGACCCCATGAACTGTAGCCTACCACACTTATCCATCCATGGGATTTTCCAGGCAAAACTACTGGAGTAGGTTGCCATTTCCTTCTCCAGAGGATCTTCCCAACCCAGGGATTGAACCTGGGTCTCTCCCATTGTAGGCAGACATTTTACCATCTGAGCCACCAGGGAAGTCATACATATTCAAAATCAAGGGCAAATTCAGTGTAGCCATTCCTGCCTGAAGTAGAACAAGATTGGGTCTCTTCAGCTAACATTGCAGTGTTAAAATCAAGCCAGTATTTATCAACTGCCAGTGACGGTATGTTTCCAAAGTCCCAAAATCAAACCTAGAGCCTACAGTGAGTTCTATTCATCAAGTAACCAATAAAAGTCATATACACTTGAAATGTATTCTGAAATTTCCTATAAGCCAATTTACATTTCACAAATTTCATGTTCAAAACACATTCTGTCTGATTAATTCTCCAAGATTCCCTTTAAAAATTAAGAATTACACAACAGTAATCCTTCTCCAGGAAAGAATAAAGGTAGAACAAGTTAGAACATTGGGCTTCCAAGGTAGCTCAAGTGATAAAGAATCTGCCCACAATGCGGGGAGCTTGGGTTTGATCCATGGGCCAGGAAGATCCCCTGGAGAAGGGCAAGGCAACCCACTCCAGTTAGAACATAACTGAAGTATCTAGAGGGGCTCACTTTTGAGCCAGAACTGCAGTTCAATACTTTTGCATTTCTACACCCTGCTTTCAGACCATGAAAAAATGAACATTCTCTGCACAGAACAGGTGTAACAGTAAGAGGAAATTATTTGTCATTAAAAAGCAATTCGTTAGCTTTATATTCATTTGAAAGAACTGCTGACTAATTAGATGCCCTAAATGAGGAAAAGAAAATTTTCAGTCTTAAAAAATCAAAAAGTATTTTACTACTGGGCTCATCAACAGTTTGATATTGCGATTTAATTATCAAAGAAAAAGAGTTCTTAAAGCATGTATTTGTTGGAAATGTATTAAACTTTAAGATTTTAAATGTGAACACTAACCTAGTGCCTAGAACTACAATAATTCATTTACCTTCAGAAAACACTATTGAGTATTTCATCCCAAAAAACGCATTCTTGTATTGTCAGTTAATTTCGGACCAGATTACTAATCAGTTATTTTCTACAATTGTTACATCTCTCTCCTCTGGAGTCCTTAGCAAGTTGGTAACCCAGGCTCACTCCTTTGCAAGTGTACTTGATTATGTTTTATTGGGAGAATATTGTTTAAATAGTGAAAACAAGTGATATGAAGGGAGTAGTATAATTAAAAACAACAAAACTGTATCGCTAGTACATGTGTCACATGGCACAGAAAGTCACAAAGCCAGGCTGTTCTCAGAGAGAGAAGATAACATAATGGTTATTACTCTTTATTGATTCCTCAGCCAGTTTGCAAGGATTTAAATAATCTGATCTTTGCCACTTGAATTGTCCAATTTTTTCCCAAAAAGAATCTTTGTTCATGTCTCATATACTTTCCACAGATTTGATATTTTCCATTCTGGTGTCTGCAAAGCCTTTACTTGCCTCTCAACTACTTTTTTTTTTTTCCTTTCTTACTGCTAATGCACACATGAATTCTCAGTTTACAAGCCCTAAGTAAAACTGTGTATATTCTTCTGCTCAACAAAGCCAGCAAGATGATAAACTTTGAGTGCGTTTATTTATTTTTTTTAACTTTATCCTTTGCAAACCTTGTTACTGTAATTGTTAGGAATAGATTATCTGCCAGACACTTAGATGTTATCTCAGCACACCACCAAGTAGTTACCCCAAGGCTCGAAACCTCCCTTACACTTTCAGGTTCTTTCTTCCTGTCACTACTTCACATTGCAACAAATTCCTCATAGGATCTTCTGTGGTATACTGCTCCAGGGCCTTTTCTGTGCCTTTCTGTACTTCTGTATGTATATTTTAACAAAAGACATTTTTCTCAGAGCAAATTCCATGTCCTGCCAACACTAGAATTACTTGTGGTATGTGTTAAAATGCTTGTTCATCAGCCTCACTCCAGAAGTCACTGAGAATCCAAATATTATCAAGGTTTTACAAGAGACATTTTTCACAATTTTGGGAATCACTGAGAGCTAATGGAACAAGACAAATGCAGCATCTCCAAAGTTAGCAGAGAAAACTCAGATGTATCTTCTGTTCCCCGGCCTCTTTCAGAATTTCAAGTGTGTCCTTACTGAGCGTTGCCGTCACCACTGTTATCTAATGTTTGCTTTCCATTGCACCTAGTTCTACGTGCTGGAGACTCCTTTATTTCTGTTCATGCTTCTCTACCTTTAGAGTGTTTACTCTCATCAATGGTCACTTGTATGAGTAAAAAATTTCAGAAGATACTACACAGAACAGTGTAGTATTTGAAAGGTGATATTTCACATCAGAGAAAGGAAGCATTATCCATTTATCCCTACTGGTAAAGCAGGACAATTTTGAAATATATTATCATGTAATATGCTAGATAAATTATAGAGGGATTATAGGTACTAGAATAAAGTATATATTGAGGTTGATCAAACACTATGAGAAGGATTTTTCTAAGCATGAAATCAAAGGCTGAAAATACAAAAATATAATTTTATATGGCTACAAAAAAATTTTTAAACATGTATACTAAAATAAAGTATCACAAACCAAGTAATGTAATTAAAACGATGACTAGAAGAATATTTAAAATATATATATTGAAAATAATATTTTAAAATATTTTAAACAAATAAATTAGTGAGCAAAAAAAGAATAGCCCCTATGGAAGTGGGGAAGATTATGACAAGTAATATATAAAAGGAGTAAAATTGTCTGTTTTACAAAAATTTTAAAAATTCAAGAAAGTACAATGAGATTAGCAAATTGGTGAAGATAAATGGGAATAAATGAAAAAAATCCCCTAGAAATACACAGGGAATATCCAGGGTTCAAAGCTGAAGGTGCTTTCACACAGTGCTTATAACAATACAAATTTGCATGATCTTTAGGGAGAAAAATTGGGCAAAATATGTAATGAGCATTAAATAACAAAGATATATGTGAGGATTTGTCTTCAGAGTTGTTTATATCACCATTGTTATAAATTGTATAAACCTGGGAACAATACAGAAATCCCCCCAAAATAAATTGAATGAGTAAATTTTGATACTTTAACATGATAAAATATTTGCAATCATTTAGACTTATTTTTACTATATATGTTGAAATAATGTTGAAATACCTCATCATATTCTCTTGAGAAAAGGAATTATAAAATATCATGTTCTATATTATCCAATTTTAAAATAAGAAATAATATTCATAAAATAATTTCTGATAGGGCATATTTAAAGAATAAGAGTAATGAAGAAAATGAAGACAACTTTTCTTAATTTTCTGTTTCTGTTTTTATATTCTATATCTACTTCATATATCACTGTGTAATGAAAATTAAACAAATAATAATAACTTTGGGGAAGTAATAACCTCTCAAAAATGATTCTGACTTGTGTATGATATATAGCCATTTTTGATATGAACTAAATTTATTCCCA
This sequence comes from Budorcas taxicolor, assembly GCF_023091745.1. NCBI lineage: Eukaryota > Metazoa > Chordata > Mammalia > Artiodactyla > Bovidae > Budorcas > Budorcas taxicolor. Next base: position 1,475,551 of record NC_068924.1, on the reverse strand, counting down.
CTTGAAAGCATATGCACTTACTTTTCAGACACTCAGTGGAAAGCATGACAACAAAAGTACATTTCCCATTCTAACCCTCCAGTTGCCTTTGTACCAAGCTGCTGGCCATCATATCAATCCAGGGGCCTAAAGATATATAGAGTTAATATAAAAGTGGTAGCTACTATGTAAGAACATATATGTTTGTGTTTCAGATTCCATTTTAATACCAAATATTTTCCTTCTAAAATAAATAACCAAAAAAACTTTTCTCATTTGTAGATCCTGTAACAATTTACAGTTTTTTCACCATATTTCATTTCATTTCGTTTTAGTGATGACATGATTTAACAGAAATACAATCTCAAATTGCAGAGCTTCTATGATGTGTAAAACTAATTTGAGTCTCAGTCTCAACCATCTGTAAAACAATGATAAGCATAACATTTTTTATCTGTTCACAATGGTTAAGTGAGAAGCCATTCAAAACAGTTAAATCCGCATAGACATAAAATCTCTCAGTAATTGTTCAGTAAATGTTTTATTGTTTCATTAAGATTTGTTTAATAATCACAATAATGTAATGAGGCAAACAAGAAAAAAATGTCTTAATTTTGGAGATATGGAAACTGATTCTGAAAAGTTTCTCAAAATCACAACATAAAAATGGAAGCTGGTATCTTATTAATAAAATTTATAAGAATTGAATGTACCATTTCCAAATTTTTTTTTAGAAATTGAAAGTAGAAATCAAAGTATGTGAATAGGAAGAAATAAATGCCAATTTCCAGATTTTTGTTTATATTCTGGGTTGAAAAATGTTGTCAAATGACAGGTTTCTTCTATTTTACAAACACAAGCTTCATGCTAGGTTTTCTCATAACTGGAAAGAAATAAGAAAAGGCTATTTGAAATTTGCAATTCAAATTTTAAGGAATGGCCAAGTAATGAATTAGTGACAACATTCCAAATAGAAAAGACTGCAAAATATCAGCAATTCTAGCTAAGAAATTCATAAATTCAGCCATATGGGAAAACTTTCACGTGTCCTCCTCTGCACTGTCAGACCCTTAAAGACTAATGCAGTTATTTGAGTTTAAGCTATTTTTGCTATGCCTACTCTTTCTCTTTTTCTCTCCCTCTTATCTAATTACTAGCACAAATAAAAATATATTTGCAATTAAAGTGACATAATATCTTATAAAAAAAATCTACTGTTCATCTTTGTCACTGGCCTTATTTATTGTAGGTATTCCCAAAAAATTTAGAATAAATACTAACAGGTTAAAATCTGAGTGAATCAATCGGTACTAAATGGTTCATGGAATCTATTAACCCACATTTTTTTCATGTGTCTTTTCTTTTATAGAAAGCAGAGATTGCTATTGCCCCTCTGACAATCACTTTGGTCCGAGAGGAGGTCATTGACTTCTCTAAGCCCTTCATGAGTTTGGGCATATCTATTATGATCAAAAAGCCTCAGAAATCTAAACCAGGAGTGTTTTCCTTCTTGGATCCTCTGGCCTATGAAATTTGGATGTGCATAGTCTTTGCCTACATCGGTGTCAGCGTGGTCTTGTTCCTGGTTAGCAGGTTTAGTCCATACGAGTGGCACACAGAAGAGCCGGAAGATGGGAAGGAAGGACCCAGCGACCAGCCTCCCAACGAGTTTGGCATCTTTAACAGCCTCTGGTTTTCCCTGGGTGCTTTTATGCAGCAAGGATGTGACATTTCACCCAGGTTAGTTTCAAAGCCCTTAAGTTCTTCACCAACTCCCTAGTAATTCTAAATATTGTGCATAACTTCTCTCTATATGTTCTTATTCTAGAGGCAGAGCATTACCTAAAACAGAGAAAGACTTTTTACTGCCCAAATTAATCTAAATACACTCATAACCAATTTTTCCAGATTAGCACAAAGTATGGATGCTTCATAAAGGTTAATTTCCCACTGGAAAAGGAACATATGGAACCCATCTGAATTCTCAAAAATCATTTAGTATTAATATTTCTTATGGTGACTTGACAGGTGGAAACCAAACCTAAATTCTTAAGAAAATAAATTTATTTTCATGTTATTTCCTTTACAAAATCAAATGTTTTTGTCATTGTTGTTCATATTTCAGAATTAATTTTGAATTCAACTTAAGTCCTGTGTAACTTAATGGAAATTTCTGCCATGAAATTACCTAAAACCTAAGTCAATATAGTAGGTTCCAGATATACATTTTTCTGAACAATCATAAGCTAAGCAGTATACAGAGTCAGAAATGTAAATACTATATATATTTTATCTGTGGAGTCATAGCTCTTGTCAGTTAAGACATAGTTTAGTTAAGTTTGCCAAAAATACAGCCAACCTACTGCTACAAGAAAAATATCAAATTTCTCTGAGAAAAGTAGGTGAAGGCAAGAGAAGCTAAGAATTAAACTTAAACAGTGACATATTAGCATCACATATATGTGTATCATTTTAAGAAATCTTTCTTAAAAAGAGACATTCTAGCAACAATGCACTTTGTATTCCTTATGACCCAGTTCAGTTCAGTTCAGTCACTCAGTCGTGTCCAACTCTTTGTGACCACATGAATTGCAGCACACCAGGCCTCCCTGTCCATCACCAACTCCCGAGTTCACTCAAACTCACGTCCATCAAGTCGGCGATGCCATCTAGCCATCTCATCCTCTGTCAGTCCCTTCTCCTCCTGCCCCCAATCCCTCCCAGCATCAGAGTCTTTTCCAATGAGTCAACTCTTCACATGAGGTGGCCAAAGTGCTGCAGTTTCAGGTTTAGCATCAGTCCTTCCAAAGAACACCCAGGACTGATCTCCTTTAGAATGGACTGGTTGGATCTCTTTGCAGTCCAAGGGATACTCAAGAGTCTTCTCCAACAGCACAGTTCCAAAGCATCAATTATTCGGCACTCAGCTTTCTTCACAGTCCAACTCTCACATCCATACATGACTACTGGAACACTATAAATGTGCATAAATTCCAGCATAGGTATTTGAATAAATAATCTTCAATTAATGAAAAGACATCAAAACAAATCAAGTAATAATTTTATGGCTTTAAAAATCAGGATTAAGTAAATGCTAAGTTAAAACCAATAGGTGCCACTTATATAGTAACATTAAGAAGGGAGCATTTTGAGCTAGAAATGCCATGGAAAATATTAAGAAAATATTTTAAAATAATTCTCACAGGAATTTTAGGTAGTCTGATGGTCCTATTGGGTGAAATCAATTATGACTATGCTCTGAATTTTTTATTCATTTCATTGTCACTTTTTCTCTACTCACTCACACATCCTTGATAGCCAGAGAAAGGGTGAGAGAAACCATTTTTTGAGCTCTAGCATCAGTTTTCAGTGCTGTTATACTGCACACTGACAAGCCACATGCTTTGGCCTCATGTGGGCAGTGGCAAAGAGAACATTTTTATATCAGTGTGGAAAGCACTTTAAGACATAGCTCATCCTCCACTCAGAAAAGAAATATAATATACTTATCCAACAAACAAACAAAGTGTTCTCAACTATGGTTCCTTGGAGACCAATCCTAGGTATTTTTCCGGTCAAGCCCCACCTTGGCATATGTCCTGTCTATCCTTGCATACCTCTGACTGAAGGTAAAAACAAGTTCTCTCACAAAAGCATCTACCACCTTGTATCAAAATCTAAGAGCTTACCCATTGTTAAGATGTATTGCTATTTTATAATAGTGCTGCCAATCAAACTGTGATACTGTGTTTTATCTTGTCAAACATAGGCTGCATCCTAATTTCAGAGACACTGAAGTGTAAGAGGAGAGTCAATGAATTTAAGCAAGTGTTCCTCCTTTGGATCTGAAGGAAAGGGATTTGGTTCCGCATTTCTGCCAAGTAAACAATTAAAAGGAAAAGTATTTTAAAAATGGCATTTATACATTCAATATAGCATGAAAGATATCAAACGATACAAAAATACTAGAATCATTCTTGAGTAGACTATTCAGAACATAAAATGACACTTGCAATTATTTTTAAACATACACAATGTTATTTCTTTTCTTTATGTTGATTATAGAAAGGAAAATGTACATTATCTTATCCATGTTTAGATCGCTCTCAGGACGAATTGTTGGAGGTGTTTGGTGGTTCTTTACACTCATCATTATATCATCTTATACTGCTAACCTCGCTGCTTTCCTGACGGTTGAGAGAATGGTCTCCCCTATAGAGAGTGCAGAAGATTTGGCCAAACAAACAGAAATTGCCTATGGAACACTGGACTCAGGGTCAACAAAAGAATTCTTCAGAGTAAGTTGAGGGGAAAACTAAAAAGGAAATGTTCATAACTTTGAAATTTAAGCAGTTTTGCAAACAATTATACTATGGGCTCTAGCTATCAGAGGCTTTGCAAACACAATGGTAGCTGCTATATTTAAACATAGCTATGCTGTATATTTCTACTTGTATTTTAGTGATTTTAAGTTGCAAAAGCCTATTGATTTACTCACATTGCAAGAGGGACCCTCACTAAGGAAAAGTAACAGCAAAAAAGGTAAATAAAGCAACTTTATTTAATAATTCATCCCAAAGATTCCAGATAATGCCATGATACTTTATCTGGTAAGATTTGGATTTGTCTAAACTTTGGGACTTAGAGCAAAAAAATGAAAACAGAGCATAAAAAAAAAAAAAAAATACAATTACCTTACTGCATTTGAGTATCAAAGCCTTAATAGCATGTTATAGTACTTATATGAGGTTTATTGTTCCATAATGTATTCTGTAACAATGGATTTCAAAGCAATATATTTGCTTTCTCACTAGATAAAAAGAATAATAACTACTAAGTTCTAGCACCCTTGTAAAACATTGTGTGGTATTTCATTTGAGCTGACTTCTCTGTTTTTGCAGATAAAATTGCTCAAACTGATACAATTGCATTTCACATATGGGTATGATTCCTTTGGCTTGCCATCAGGATGGCAGGTATTTTGGAGGTTTTTGGTTTTCAGCTCCTAGTGCCACTCTAAGGATGAATTTTTTGATCAGAGAATCTCTTTTACCCTGGTTTTACTTAAACCCAGAAATTTAAATTTCATAATATCTGATCAAAGATAAAGTTTCATTTTGTGACTTCAGAATCAAAAAACTAAAAAGTAGTAAGGGTAACATTTTCACAAATATTTAGCTAGGTAATAATTGCATCTTATATTAGTATTAAACATCAATTGCTTAAAGACTAGATATTTAACAATTTAGAGGACAAGATATATTTCACTATTTCCTAAACTATTATGTAAAATTAATGATAGCCCTTTAAAGCAAATTCACTCATATATAGTACTTGGGAAATTATACTTTCTTTTAAAATGTATACATTTATTGTTTTCTCATTCAGGTTTCAAGTTACTCCTTAAGCCAGGCTTAATTTTCATGCACTTGAATTTCGATAAGATATTTCTCTTTTTTAAAAAAATTCAATTACAGTATTCTTATATACTATAAATGCTGATGTAACACTAAATCATTGATGTAACACTAAATCACTGATGTAACACAGCAAATCATTCTAAAACTGTCAAACCCATCATTGCACATTGTGTTTTTAAAAAATAAAAAAAAACAGACAGTGAACATATTTATCAACAATTTGGAACATTACAAATAGATATAAAATTTTAATTATAAAGTATTTGTAGATTTTTCTAAAATTATAAATAATAGTCATGACAATATATTTTATTAACTTAATTAGCCAAACTTTTTTAACTTACTAAGTGCATCCCAGTCTCTGAAGCTTAATATAATAGCATACTGCTCTAATATATTTGAGCATAACTTCAAAACCTTGCGAGAAATCTAAAAGGTGAAAGTGTTAGTCACTCAGTTGTGTCCAACTCTACAAGCCCAAGGACTATAGCCTTCCAGGCTCCTCTGTCCATGGGATTTCCCAGGCAAGAATCCTGGAGTGGGTTGTCATTAAAGTTTCACCCAAAAGAAAGTAGGTAAAATGTAGTGATTTGCCTAAAAATCGGTATAAATAGTATACAAATTTGTGCTATTCATCGCATTTTACTGAAAAATGATGGCTGGTTTTCATGTAAATGAAGCAAATATTTATAGGTTCATCATTCTGCTTTGAGTGAAAAAGGAGAAAAGAAACATCATAGTGATTTCCTGAAAATATTTCAAAGCTGACTCTCTGTAAATCTCTTTGTCATCAAGTACATTGAAAATATTATTTCTAATCTTTATAGAATTTTTAAAAACTCAAATTTAATAAACTAATGAGGTAGATAAGAGAATATATTGATTAAAATATATAAGAATAAAAAAAGCTGCTTCCTAGACACAGTCTTCCATATAAGTTGTTCAGTCACCATGCCCTATCTCCTTTCTGTCCTACCCAATTCCAATTTTAAAATTGAAAGAGTTTCATAAGTATAGGTATTTATGCTGCAGAAAAGTTGATCCCAAATGGGACAAGAAAATAATTTTCCCTGGAAGCACACTTCCAGGAATGCATAAATTTCAGTTCTCTGATAAAAACCTCATTCATTTCCTACCCTGTGTTCTTCCTCCTCTCTCATACATAATGACCTGGTTTAAATAAACTATTTGTCTGATAGACTGACGAAACAGACTGTGAAAGGCATTTTTGTCCCTAACAAAATGTTTTCTTACAGGAACACAGTAATGGTACATCTATCAGCTTCACTAAATTTCCTCAGGCAGTTATCTATACTCAGGACTTCAAAAAATGTTGCCTTTGTTTTGGAAAAAGATTTAAGCCATGGGGAAAATAATATCCGAATTCAACTATTGCCTTGGTTTTTGCCCCATTAACAAACTTGATAACTCTCTTGTTCTGTGCAGCTTGTTAAGCATACACATGGAGGCATTTAAGGAGAAGGCAATGGCAACCCAATCCAGTACTCTTGCCTGGAAAATCCCATGGACGGAGGAGCCTGGTAGGCTGCAGTCCATGGGGTTGCGAAGAGTCGGACACGATGAGAGACTTCACTTTCTCATTTCACTTTCATGCATTAGAGAAGGAAATGGCAACCCACTCCAGTGTTCTTGCCTGGAGAATCCCAGGGCGGAGCCTGGTGGGCTGCCGTCTATGGGGTCGCACAGAGTCGGACACGACTGAAGCGACTTAGCAGCAGCAGCAGAGGCATTTAAAGAAATTTTGTGTTTGTCACTTAATGACTGGCTTCTGTAAAGGCACTTTTACATTATACCTGATTTGAGCACTCTGATTTTCATTTCAGTGCAATTTTATCCTGTGCCTGTTTATCATCAGTGAAATTATGAATGCATAAATGAGGCGGATTAGTATCTCAGTTGTTATAATATGATCATAGTGCATTGATGAGCTCTTAGTGGAACTTCAGTCTTGCTGCATAAGCTACTAAAAGCAGGAAATAATTCACATGATAACAATGTAAATATCAACTACAGTGTATGACATTTTTATATTTATATTAAAAGCAGAAATGACAAAATACTTAATTTTGAGAAATTAAAAAGAAAGCACATTTTTAAATCTCCGAGAATTATTTTAAATAACAAAATAGTGTTCTAAATTAAATAGCTTCCCATATATTCTGTTTCATAATAAAGATGAAACTGACATTAATTTCATGATTTTAAAAAGTAGTGATATATTACATTTGCTTATTACCTTGAGCATATTCACTCCCCAAATCTGATCTTTACGGTTGAAGGTAAAGATATTAAAAGTGCTATTATCATTACATTTATGAACTTGCTGAGTCTGCAGAAATTTCCTCAGTTTAGCCTGTCTTATCAAATTTATAACGATTACCTTGCCCTCTTTCCTTAACAGCACCCTCTTACAGTGACAGGTAAGGCACAGCAGTATTATTTCCAGTGCTTTACTTCTTGAATTCTCCCACCTCACCTTCTCCACCACGGGGATTTGATGTTTTCCAAACCATGGCCCTTTTAAATCAGAATCAGAATTTTTAAACACTAACATAGTGACACACCATGTAAATTTTTTTATAGTTTTTTCATCATTCCTAATTTATATTATACTAATACATAAGAACTGTTAAGCATAATTACACTAAAGATTCTTCTTTCTTCAGGATTTTAAAGGAGTTAGTTTCTTTTGCATTTACGGTATATGTAATCAATATGACAAACAAATTCAGCAGTAATTTTCCTCACATTAACATTATGGGAATGGACTACAATAAAATATCAATAACAAAGGTATTTTATTCCTTTACAAAAATAACTTGCTTTAATTTTCTGTTGCATTTATATTGTAAAATTACTTGTATAATTACCAAGCCCTAAAATCTTTCTTTTTTCCATTTTGCTGTGTTAGTATTCTTTACTTGTTTCTTGTTCCTGTAATGAAATACTGAATAATAAGAAAGTTGGCAAGTAACAAGCATGATTCTTGTATTCCTAAGTTTTTTAAAAGAAATTTTAATCAAACTAATACTCAGATTTTATTTCTTCTAGTTTCAATTTAGTATACACAGTGAAGCAAATATATACATATGTATTACTATATGGCTAATAGATGTTTACCATCAAGTCTCTAAATTGAAATAACCAGAATAGATGGTTAAAGACAAGATTAAGTGATCCAGAGAATTTATGATTTTCAGATATTGGAACTCACTGTAAAATGGAATAGTTCATTCTTTGGAAGAGAACTTCATTATTAGAGATGAAATGAATGAGGCCAGGCAATATGGCCTCCCTAGTGGATCTTATTAATTCAGATAATCTTCTGCCCTGGAACCACACAGAATCTTTGCAATGGAAATATAGTTGGCATAGAATGTTCCTAATATGAAGATTTCTATAGCGAGAAGAAACCTGTCATTACCTGAACACACATACATAAATACATCAAGATCTCTGTATCATGAGATATTTTTAAGTGTTAATAATGTAAAAACATTTCAGATACCTATTTCCTGAAATAAATAATTTCCATTTCCTGAAAATTTTCAGGGTATCTATTTCCCATCTGATATTTATCACTATCTGAATGTATATTAACATAAAATATCTGGAGTTTGATTTTTTAGGTATGCAAATATCTTGTGTGGCTTATTGTATAGGTTTATTGATTGCTAAATTCCCATCTTATGAAGCCAAAAGTTTGAATACCACTTTTAATCAATCATCTGAGTAATTTGCTTTTGCCTAGAACATATATTCTTAAGTTTGCTATTCAGGTTCCTTGTCAAATTATTGAATATCTGCTTCTTGTTGGATTCTATCTTCTGGTAATCAAACAAAGTTGGCTTACATAAGTATACACGATACTCAGAATTTGGCCTCATGCATAGAGTCAAGTTTGGTGGAAATTTCCACTACTTTTAGTTTTGATCCAGGTGCAAAATTTCCCCACTTTGCTATTGAACAAAAATAACTGCACCAGATAAAAGTCTGTGCGTATCATTGTATTAACACCAAACAGGATTCACACTTTTCTATTTTATTAAACACATCCTTAGGGACATTTGCATTCACTTGGATGTATTTTCACATAAAAAAAAAAGAATGTATGGATTAAAAAATCTAATATGAATGCAGATACCCACAAAAGGAATTGAATAAATTAAGTACAAAAAACAGTGTAGATCAAGCCAATAAATGAAAAAATAAAATTTCTTTACTGAAGTCAAGGGATTAGAAAAACTAACTTTCCAAAATAGAAAGTGGAAAAACAGGAATCACTTCTCTTTAAGTTTAATGTATCTTCTATTTGGAGGTTTTGTTAGAAAAGGTCTAAAAATGCTTTGGTGGACCAAAAATTTGATTCCTGGTTTACAGATATTTGGTTTACAAACTAGGGCAGATTTCTCCTCCTCCTTTGGTGCTCAACTACTGACTTGATAGGGACTGCATATTTTGTATGTATCTTTTTAGAATGGTTCTCATTAAAACTTGGAGACATGGGAAAATATAAAAATAAAACAATATAACAATTCTCCTTGTTTGCTATAATTCAGTACAACTCTCTCTATGGATGTATATATTTCATAAAAAAAGTTGTTCTTTAAGCAGTTAACTAGGGTAATTATGACATGAGGTAACTTTTTTATCAAATATCACTTTTAAATATCTTTCATTTCATTGATTTTCTTAAACAATGTTAAAAGGCAGTTTTCTAATTGAAAAAAATAGTGTAATTATGACAAATTGGAATTAGGGTGTAATGTAAAAGGCTTTATCCTGATTCCAGTTCAGTCAATATTAACATCTTGTTCCCTTCTTTCCTGTATTTAATTTTATTTTAATTTCCTCCAGAGATCAAAAATAGCAGTGTATGAAAAGATGTGGACCTACATGCGATCAGCAGAGCCATCAGTGTTCACTAGGACTACAGCTGAGGGAGTAGCTCGTGTCCGAAAATCCAAGGGCAAATTTGCCTTTCTCCTGGAGTCCACTATGAATGAATACATTGAGCAGCGAAAGCCATGTGACACAATGAAAGTTGGAGGAAATCTGGATTCAAAAGGCTATGGAGTAGCAACGCCCAAGGGCTCTTCATTAAGGTGGGTGGAATAGTATAACAATGTAACATGTGTTGTTATAGTATTCCACCTTCCCTGATGTCCCTGAGAGAATTATTTTGTTTTGTGTGTGAACATGGTATGTTTGTTTGTTTTTCTTTCTCTCCATTTCATATTTTTTGGTCAACAATCAGGTAATTTTTTTTTTTAATTTTAGAATAATTAATCATAATTGACATATATCTTTTAAGGCCATATAAAAACCAAACTGGTTGAACACCTGCTGCTTCCAGTGGGCCTAAAACATGGGTAGCATATGCTTCTATATCTCATCAACTTTTTTTGGTCACTGAAATCTACATTCTCATTATGTCAGTAATAATTCTACATTTTTCATTATTTTTTAAAATTATGCCTGCCCACTAGTTTCTATGAAGAAATCAACATCTTCTAGAAAAACACTTATTTTTCCATTTCAATGTTTCATTTATTATGACATCATTATATTTTTAGAAAATCCTCATGTTGTACTGATGCTAACTTTGCAAATCACATTTATTTAAAAATGCAGGAGGGAAAACTGGGCTCTAATTTTATGGTTCTTACTCAAGTCACACTCTCATCTGTTGCAAAGGGAGTATGGCATAAGTAAGATCTGTAAAATTAGACCCAATAACAATGCAAAATTGTTAACACATAGACCCCTATAATATGACTTATGACTAAAGCATCACACATGTGGTTAATAGCCCACAAGTGTTAAAAGTGGCACTTTAATTCTTAAGGAAATGTTGGTAAAACCTGCCCTTTTTACCCTTTTGGTCCTGGACATAGAAAATCCACATGTTTATGTCCAGGAGGTAGTGTTTCCTATTTTCCTTAAGTAATAAAGGCTGCTTTTGAGTTGCTGGGACTAGAATAAAGCCAGGGTGAAAAGTGACAACTGACAAATTACTCTGGTCTCAGTGCTGTTTAGGAGAGATTCATACAAAACACAGATTCAAGAGGAAATCAGAATCTTTGCTAAAGGAATTAATCAAGAACCTGATCTTGAGAAATGATGTTTCTGGTAAGCCTTGGAAAATTAAGGTAATAAGACCTGTACTATTGCCTAGTTAAGAGTGAAAACAATATAATAATATATGATTGGTTTCAAAGGGGGAACTGCAAAGGGCTTTGGGTATCTGTATTGGGTGGTGGAGGAGTTGAGACAAATATAAGAAACAAATACTAGTACTGAAAAGTTGTTTTAAACCAATATTTTGTGCTTGTAAACAACACTGTAACAATTAGAGAGCAGTTTCATGTTATGTTCAAAAGGGATGATTTTTAAAGAGATAGAAAAAGTTAGCCAGTAAAGACAAATTTGAGTGTAAAGTTTGGCAATTCTGAAGTCAAGTTTATTTGAACATACTTCTCATGTGAAACTGGAGAATTGTGCAAGAGGGATGTCGAACATAAATTATCCATGGGAATCCTTTAACTATAACAGAGGAATCTGTAGTTCTTAAATAATGCTGGGCAAAGTATAGATCAATATTTATATATCAAATAATTGTGAAATATCAAAATAAATAAATCAATTATCCATGATAAAATTCTACCCTAAAATATGTTAGCCATTCAGAATCAGGCATCAGGATATTTGGTCTTGAAAGGGTTTATTTTGTTTAATGAAATATAAGAAAGATGTAATCTCAATGAGGCCATGTGGCAAATACATCTCCATCAAAATAGTAACTACAAGAGTACAAAGTATAAATTATTTTTAAAAAACCCAAAGAGAGACAGCTATGATGGTTGATATGTAGATCACTCTTTAGACTATTGATTACATTCATTGGATGTAGCATTTGCTCTTAGTTAATTCTGTCTGGATGTGGCTGCCTTGTCCTCTGTCTTGTGTCTACTGATAAAGGCAAGTTCCAGGGACTGAATTTGGCCTGCAGATACTGGTGCGCCTGACTCCCATTGATAGCAACAGTGTTCCTGTCTTAAATGTGCCACTTTGTCAAATCCACACTACAGGGATTGTTTGGGGGGAAGCTGAAGGACTTCATCTGTCTAGAACTGTATAATAATCAGCTCTGGCCTCCCCCGGCTTTTCCTGTCTTTCCCTGGATCTTGTTAATGAGGCAGTTGTTAAACTCAGCTTCCTGGGTGAAGAGTTTGATTATGTGCTTTGCTTTATACATGCCACAATTTCCTGAGCAAGCTGGCCCCTTCATGACAAAAACAGTCATTTTGTCCTGCCTTTGAGAATGCTGGAAGGGCACTGAGGGCTAGCCAGCATTCACCTTACCCACACCTCTTCACTCCTTCACACTTAGCCCTACTGAGTAGCAGGCTCATTAAGCTTAAATTCTTGTTCTTATTCAACCAGTAACCCTGTGCTTCAAAACAGGGAAACTAACGTAGAGAAGAATGTAGAGATTGACTAATAGGCAGCTTCTGTATAAAAGAAAAAATGCAAAAGAATTGCAGTCCTTAGAGCAAAATCCAGAGGGTATAACTGCATCAGAGTATCTTCGAAAGCTTTCTTGCTTATTTGTTCAGCTGAGACTAAGTCTATTTTCCTGTAAGATCTTTTTTAACCAGATTTTTGGGTTAATAGTTCTGGATACAATGAGACTGGTCTATTTTGTTGTCATTAATTATGGCTTTCTTTCAAATGCTGCTATTTTGATTCAAGGGCAACATGAGATTTTAAGAAAAGGAAAAAAATCTTCCTCCTATATATGTATACATAGTAAAGTTGTACAGTTTACTATCAAAATAGTACTTTCTTTTGTATATTATCTATATTACACTAGTTTCTATACTTTTAACTTTGCCATGCAATAAGTAAACTGCTAAAGATTCCTTAGAGTGAATCATAATTTACTTAATACAGATTTATTGGCTATTACATGGTTTCTAAATGAGAAATACCCTTTTTAAAGATATTCATGGTATCTAGAATCTTCAAGTACCTCTAAGGAACCTAGAAGTAGATCATACCTTCAGAGTTTTCCTGGCATTTGTAAGAATGTGTATACTTGACCTTAACGTTTGAAATCAAGTTAAAGAACTAGCCTTCCGGGAATTCCCTGGAAGTCTCATGGTTAGGACTTGGTTTCACTGCCCTGGACCCGTGTGCAGACCTTGGCCAGGGAACTAAGGTCCTATAAGCCACACAGTGCAACTAAAAATAAATTTTAAAAAGGAAAAAACTAATTTCCTCTACTTTTATTTTTCAATAGTTATAATCCCCATTCACGTGTTGCCTTCTCTAAAGATATGAAGTATTTGTGGAACTGTTGCTAGTATAAACTAATGATCTGTCAAAAAAAAGTGTCTTCCAAGAGAAAACAGCCCTAAAAGAACTTCATCAGTGTTTGAAATCTGGAGGGAAAAGAGGTCCAGTTTGACTTGGGAGCTGATCCTTTGAAACCAAGCACGTCATGCTTAGTTTGAAAGAAGCCAATTAGAACCCCCACAGCAATAGCGTGGCAGGAGGGGACAAAGTACTAAAAATGGGAATAGCAGGGCACATCTTCAGTGGACCTTTTATTTGAGTGTTTAACACAATTATTGTCCTCATCAGACACTTGGCTCAATTCTAAATCTGTAATAGGGTAGGTAGAGTTCTCTGTATGCCAAATTATGTTTCTTCCACTTCGGAGTATTCTTTAGAGCAGATGTATTCAACTTAACATTTAAATTCATGTGTGAAAAATATATTATCTGTAAACAACCACTTTCCTATGTAAAATTTGTGGGACATATTTAGTCATCAGTTCAGGAGTTCTTAGAAAGTTTAGAAAGGAGGAGTTTCTTGATATTGTTTGTGAGAATAAAGTTGTAGTCTATTTTTGGTGTTAGTAACAAGTCAATTGTTAACACTTAATATAGACACTAGTAAAACTTAGAAGTGCAGAAATTTAAAGCTGTGTACTTATTAGTACTCAGCCTCAAGTACTTTTAATTTGTTTTCTGGAAATGAATTACAGAAGATTAGTATACAATTTTGTTTTTGTTTTTTTTTAGCTATTATGGGAAAAGAGAGAAATTCTCATTTATAAATATCCTTCATTTTATTTGGTGTCATATTAAAAAATGATACAGATAACTTACATATTAAAAAATGCTACAGATAACTGATATATTTAAAAATGCTACACAAAAACTTAGTTCTTGTGATCTCTTTATGTTTTGGAACTTAGTCTGATAGCCTAGTCTAGGGATTAGAAAAATGCACTCATATAGACATCAATAGCACCTCTCAGCATACAAACACATGCAATTCCCCCTGGCTGTGATATGCTTAAGCACTTACCCTGTTTGCTGTTAGAGATGTGAAAATACCAAGTATTTCACATTCACATGGTAAAGGTATCAGTGTTAAATGTGTCCCAGGGGGAAATATTCCTCTTTAGCATTCATACATTCCATCCTCCTCTTGCTTGATATGGAGTACAGTAGGAAACATAAAACTTTCCACTGCCATTTAAAATTTTAAGTGTTTCATTTAACTTTTTTCCTACAATTAAAAGATGACTAAAATTACAACTTCCCATGCAAAGGAAAAAAATCTTGCATTTTTCTACACTTCTTTAAGATTCATGAAGCATTAACATTTTCCATTCTTCCCGCTCATTAAAAAACATGCTAATATGATTTGCCTTTACTCATTTGCCAGTTTATTCAACAAATGGTTGTTGAGTTCCAACTGAGAATTTACCAAATAGATTTCAAGTTGTTCTCTCTAGGGATGTTTTGTGGCTAGCTAGGTAACACCATTTGACCGTTTCTAAATTCAATATTCAGCTGTGTTTCTAAATCAAATATTCAGCTCTCTATTACATTTAGAAGCAATATTTTAGTAACTTGCCTGAAAAAGTGAATAATATGTGGCTGTTGTAGTTTATACTGCTTCAAAGAGGATTAAATTTAACAAGATAAAATTGCTAAAAAAGAAGTTCAACAGGTAAACTTTCACAAACTGATTTAACAAGAAATCTAAGACTAGATCTCCATTTTGACAGTGCAGTGAAAAGCTAGAATTCCACACTGCTGTTCTTTCATCCCACACTATTATCTTGTAAACAAATACTCTGAAGTATAAAGAATTCCCCCAAATATCTATATCCTATAAATTCAGGTTAATTCACAACTAATGTGAGTGCAGAATCTATAACCTTGAGTTACACCTGCCACATATATTTAGAAAACATAAAGTTGTCTCTAAGACCAAAGTTCATAATCTGATATGTATAAATATGCTGTAGATGTGTTTCATCTTGGTATATGTCTAATAGCTGGACAAGTTCCATATTATGTCACTCATCTTTACAGATCATCTCACTATAAGAATTGGTTTCTAGAATTGCAGTATTAGTGTTCAGGTTATAAAGGGGACACAGAGAAACAAGAAAGCAAGTGAACAATGGGTCTGTTCAGCTAAGAAAATATCAGCCAAGTTTGTGTGGACTGGTTTGTTATTCATATTTAAGAGAAAGAAGATAAAATATTTTGACAGTCATTTGAAATGAACTGGAAAATAGTAAAGACTATGATTTATAATTATATTCTAAGTAGAAATAAGAAACTGTAACTCGTTTATTTTATAAATGTTTATTTCTCCCCAAAAATCAGTCCTGTAACTTTTGTTTTCAAAATGAGATAACATACATTTGAGATAGCTTTGCTACAAGCATAATATCATATGCACCTGGCAACACCTGAATAGAAAGTCACCATTCAACTCTCCAAAATACCTCACCTGGCCTCAAACCTTCTTAGAAATGGCATTATATTGACTCTAAGAACATTTTATAAGCAATAATTATACAAACAGAACTTAGAAATACTATGAATACATTGTCTATCCTCCATTAATACCACATATGGGTTTTTCATGATTGCTGCTGCCGCTGCTAAGTCGCTTCAGTCATGTCCGACTCTGTGCGACCCCATAGATAGCAGCCCACCAGGCTCCCCCGTCCCTGGGATTCTCCAGGCAAGAACACTGGAGTGGGTTGCCATCTCCTTCTCCAATTCATGAAAGTGAGAAGTGAAAATGAAGTCGTGTCCGACTCTTCGCAACCCCATGGACTGCAGCCTACCAGGCTCCTCCTCTGTCCATGGGATTTTCCAGGCAAGAGTACTGGAGTGGGTTGCCATTGCCTTCCCCTTTCATGATTAAAAGTAGTTTATTTTTAATGAATAGGTACCATACTTTCTAAAAACCTAAAACATTGTTAGGACTCATTCAAAGAATGAAATACTCTTTCAAAAACTCTGTAAAGCCATTTGAACATGTTTCTCTACCGTCATACAACTCAACAATGAAAAAACGTTAAAGGCATAAAAATATTCTTAGCATTAAATTGTGCCTTTCAAAGTATACTATGCCAAAATTTGTAAGAAATCTATTGTTTAAACTCTACTAACCAAAATCATGACATCATATTGAAATAACCACGGTTTTATTTATATTGCTTTTTCTCTAAGATTCTCAATGAAGAAAATGCATAAGTATTTTTTTACAGAAATGTTAAAAATTCAATCTGTTTTCTCTAAGTGTTAATTCTTTGGGAGTTTGCCAAAATAAAAATCAAACTGGAGTCAATCAAACAAGTATAACACAAGCAACTCACTTTCAAAGGCAGTATGAGTATATGGACTCCTCTCCATTGTTGCTTTACTATGCAAGTTTATATAAAAGCTGTCAAGAACTATCTGCAAGGCCTCTGCTATTACAGAAGCCTAGTCATTTCATATTTGGAGCTGAGAGATATGCAACTTCTAAACATCCTTTTTGATAGAGTAACAGGCCAGAATACTATTAGTAAATAAGAGAAGATATCACCAGATCCCCAGTCCCTAAGTCTCCTCTCTTTTTAGGTGCTTGTAACTAAGACCACAGAAAAAGTATTATCAACAAGTCATTGCTACTGACTTTAGCATGAAAAGCAAATGCTTTTTTAAAAGCATGAGAAATAGAAAACTTAAAATTAAACCAATATCCAGAACCCTAAATCAATACCCTAACCTTTGGCTTATGTTTGAGGCTAGGCTAGCGAGAAGTAAACAGGATCCAAAAAAAAATGGACCTGATTGTCTTTCAGAGTAAATATGAAGGGCATAGACTAAAAAAAAAAAAAAAAAATTACTTTCCATGAAATGATAAAGTAATGATAATATAAGGCAAAGAATCAGTTAGTCTATCATTTTATTAGTATTTTTAATTTGTTCACTTTTAAGACATAATGTTTGCATTTAGCTTAATGTATAACTCTAAAAGTTGCTGGGCAGGCTATTTCAAAAATGAAATAATATTAGTAAAAATACAGCATTATGGCTTTCAAATCACTTTCATATATATATATTCACCTGCTCCTTTTAACCTTCTCATGATGTCATTTTATTATAAAGGAAGACATAAATTAGAGATGTTAAGTGACTTGCCCACAGTCCCACACAGCTGAGATTGGAAATGAGATCTTCTGACTCTCTCCAGTGCTCTTATGGGAAAAGAACAGCAACAACAACAATGAGAAAACCTCTTTACTGTAACTATAGTTTACTTTGAAAGGTTCTTGAATAGATTCTATGATTATTCTATGTTGTAGTTTCATCAATATTGATAATTTCAAGGTATATTGAAAATACCCATATAAGAGCTCAAGAAATTATGTTTAATTCATATTATAAACTAAAGAAACTGCTAAATTAACTAAATTAGACAGAGGTAGGTTTCAGGTCAATACAAAGAAAGATTTTACAACAATTAAAATAGGTTCAAATAATGGGGGGAAAATTGGCTATGTTTCCCAAATTGTTCAAATAGAAGAGATTCTCACATCTCAGAGAGTACACACAGTGACATCTAAATTTCCATCTCATTTCGAGAGTCTGAAATTCTGGGTCATGTCCTGAACTGTCTTTAGTAAAACAACCAAAGAATTCTGTTATACCTCTTTGAAGCTGTGGACACTTAATAACACTAGGGGGAAATTCATTCCCAGAATTTCAATAGAAGCTCATTAGGCTTTGGGATTAAGTAATTCACTAATTAAGTAAATAGCTGCTTTTATCATAGTCTGTCTACAATGCGAAATGGGAAAAGAATTTAAGGAAAACACTTCTCTGAGAGAACCAGAGAGACACAGTTCTTGTATAATTATATAGAGTTTTAAAATTAGATAATGACATCAAATTTGGGGCAATATGCAAATCTGACAAAACCCTTTGAATTATATGAGTGGTAGTAAAACAGCTAAAGTGAAGCACATGGATGTAGAAGGACTTTCTTTGTTTTTTAAGAATGAAACATTTTTCCATATCTAGATATGATTTTTAAAATTGGTCTATATAATATTGTATCCTGTATTGTTTCAGTATGTAATACTTGAGAGTGTCAATTTTTAAGGGCACTATAATATCTCCAACAGGTTTATTACTATTTAATTTCTTTTCCATTTTTTTCCTTCATCATAAATAGCAATCAGTTAATGCCCTGAAGCAGGAAGACTGCACAGCCATTGTGATTGTAACCAAGCCTGGCAGTGTACCTACAGTTTTTCTTTTTCATAGATTCTCAGATTATTTGGAATATAAAGGTATTTCTGTCAAAACTCTGTCATATAAGTGGGCTCCATGGATGAAGTAGGTGTTTCATAAAATATGCTCTTTTTTATATTTATAGCATAGATTTATGATTTCTGAATGTATCTTTTTCAAAAAAAAGTATTTCTGTATATTTTCTTTAGAATTTATAGAACATAACGGATAAAGACAGGTTTGTCAAAAGAGCCATTCTTAGAATATTCATTAAAGAGATGATGTTAAAGTTTCTAAGGATGTGAAAAATGTGCATATTTATAGTTGGAGGAGTTTTATGGTGCCATAGAAATATTATGGAACTTTAAAGTGATTAAAGATCATAGGGTGAATCTAATGCTAAATAAGTGGTAATAGTAATAGATGTGTAATACAGAATCTTACATACAGTGTTTTTTCCCTGCATATATTCATAATAGCCATTTGAGTGACAGCTAAGACATCCTTCATTTTTATATTTCTGGAATATATTGTGACAACCTGAGCTTCCAAAAGTACATCCATTTTCTCACTTGATGTCATTTTACTTGATAAAGAATTTTAATAAGTTACCCAAAGTTAAATAACAATAGCACATGATCTTGTATGGGTTCAGGCTCATTCTTGGTCTCCACTTTCCTCCATGTCTCACAGAATTTAATTAACTGTCTGGTATTTGATTTTTTATGGGAGCCAGTCACTATCTCCGAAATTATGTCAAGGGGTATCCAGGAATTGGCTCGAAAGTCAATTAATTAGACAGCGGTCTCTGAAGATTTGAAGTCATTCAAGTAAGAAAAAAATATATCATGTATAACTGACTTACTTTTTTGTACAGCAGAAACTCCAATTTTAAAAAAGAACATATCAGAGACCATATAAATGAAAAGAAAACAATTAATATCTACTACATATCAAGCATACATATATGAACATATTTCCCCCCACAGCCCTTTGATGTTGGTATCTTCATCTGGACAGACGATGTTGTTGAAATTCAAGTCAAATAACTGAGAAATGACAGAACTGGAATAGAAGCCCATTATTGTATATTTACCAAATCCATATTCATTTCACTATGCTATCTTGTTTCTCTCCAAAGAAGCCAAGAGTCCTAGTTAGATACACACATTAAGAAAAAAAAAAAAAATTCTATATTTATCTTACCTATGATTCCATGTTTTGAAAAATTAAATCACATAATTTGCAATCATACTCATCTCTCAGACTTTTTGTTAGTCTTCCAATCTAATGACCTATTAAGGGGTTTTTTTTTTCACTTTTATAATAATTCTAGTTCATATCAGATTTAATACTGCTCCAAATATGATGTTGCCTCTAGCACTATCATTTTGCTCTCAAAAGACATGAACATCAGGGAAATGGGTTGAAACATCACAGCGTGCCTCTCCCTTCCTGGGGAACTCTAAGCCTCTCATGGTACACCCTACATAATTCACTCCACCTGATGAAAATTAACAAGTCAATGCTCTTCCGTAAATTAGTTTGCTCTAAATCAGTATTCAATTTATTGGAGCTCTAATAAAATAGGCTGACTAAAGAGCACACAATTTTGTCCCCCTTACACAGCTAATGTTGGCTTAACCCTTAAATGGATCTTAAATTGAATTCAGTGAATGCTCCAGTATATCAGACAGTTGGTAATGTCTTGTGAGACATGAGAAAAGGATCAGCCAGAACTGAACTTGACTTTAATACAAGACCATGTCCTATTATTGTTTAACTTTGGGTATTTCTCCCCTAGGAGGAGGACAGAGGAGAACTAACCAGCTCCAGGACCAAGGTAAGAGGGGAGATTTCTTTCAAAAGAATGGGTTCCATTTATTTGAAGGAAACCCCTCCCCCACCTATTTTTAATCCTCTTTTCTTTATACATTTATATTTTTTAACTTAACAGGGTTAAGAAACCAGCTTGCCACCTGTGCATAATAATTATTTGAATACCCACATACAAATGTAATAGCAGAATAGAAAAACCTTCACACGTCTTATCAGTTATATGCTAAGGTTTTTTATCATCATTAAACATCAGTGCCAGTCTTCTATTAAGGATTAGATTCTTATATAGGTCTTAGGAAATTGTCATCAGCTTGGAATTTTATTACATGTAAAATATGAATGGTAACTGGCAATCAAACCAAAATGGATAATAAGATTGCAAAAATTTTGGTAAAATCCAAAGTGTTTCTATAGAAAATATATTATTAAGAAATTTTTTACTTTAAATAAGCAGCTGATGTAATTTAAATGATATATAATTATAAGTATGGTCAGGTTAGACTTGGTGTGAAGTAATATATATTAGTGAAATTTTAAGGTACCTTTTGAAAGCTGTGGTTAGAAAAATCTAAGAGGAAAGGGAGGCAATATTGCTTCAACCAGTATTTCCCCATGCTTATAGAAGCACTTACCAGGCCTCTTGCATTACTATTAATGATTTCCAGTGTTACTTCTCATGTTTTATGTTATTATCCATAAACATGACATCAGTATTTTCTGAATTTAATATCGTATTTCAAATTGGTCTCTCCATAGGGGAGAAATGCAAAGTGAGAAACAAGTGAAATTCAAAGTGAGAATTTATAAAACACCCATAATTTGAGATATTTGAAGAAGTCTTATGGATTATGGAGGGATCAGCTCCCAGATTCCATCCAGTAATATTTTTCTGTGACTCAAACAGATTTTAAGAAAGCTCTAGGATCATATAACTAAGACACTTGTGGATCAAGAAGGAAATTTTAGAAAAACAAAAAGAAAGAAATGTGCAGAAAGAATGAGAATTCAAGCAGTGAGTTGCTAGTAAATAATCATCTTTCAGAAGCAGTTTTTTCTTTGTTACAGATATGTTTGACATCAGCTTAAAACTGGATTTTGGAGGTTTTAGTGAAACAAAGTCATTTCAGAAGGATATATTATTGTTAGAGTTTGTTGCCTTCTGAACGGGAACCAAACTAGTCGTGTAAATTTGATTTTATACCAACATTTATGTAGATTAATGATATTGCCTTGTCGTGCTAAATCGCTTCAGTCATGTA
This sequence comes from Budorcas taxicolor, assembly GCF_023091745.1. NCBI lineage: Eukaryota > Metazoa > Chordata > Mammalia > Artiodactyla > Bovidae > Budorcas > Budorcas taxicolor. The sequence goes on along the minus strand of NC_068924.1, from coordinate 1,453,423 downwards.
TGACTCTCAATACTATGGACTGTAGCCCACCAGCCTCCTCTGTCCATGGAATAATCCAGGCAAGAGTACTGGAGTGGGTTGTGACGCCCTCCTCCAGGGAGCCTTCCTGACCCAGGTGATCGAACCCAAGTCTCCTGTGGCACACACATTATAGGCAGATTCTTTACCACTGAGCCAATGGGGAAACCCAATGATACTGCAATGGTCACCAAATCCAGAAACCTAATTACTGAACTTTTAGCAGATAAAGCATTTTGTCAGATAGAACTTAACTTTGGCTTTCTCACTCACTGACTCTTAGTGAAAAGTATAGGATATATTTAAGGTACATTATTTATTTCTAATGTATTTATTCCTGAAATTTATCATGCCAGATACATGGATTGCTTAAGCAAAAAAAAAAAAAAAAAAAAAAAGTCACAATATTTTTAGTGAAGTATTGATGTGTTAGAATTTGACACCACACAGACATTAGTTATGTCAGGCAGATCTGTTATATACTTTGAATTCTTATAAAATATATCATGATAATCTCATTCTAAGAAAGAATTGGTGGTTCTGCAGTGATTTCTAGTTCTTTTGGATAACCTGAAATTGAGATAAAACATCATTTTTTCTTTTTTTAGTTTCTCAGTAAAGTGAAAGTACTAATCTCATGTTACCTGCATTCAATTTATTAAATATATTAAGACTAGATGGTGAAAGTGCCCAAACTGGTAATTTAAAAAATATCCGACCCCTGATGAGAAGCTAATAGCTAAAAGACTGTGTGATATTGTTCTAGTATTAACATCAATAGGAGCAATGGTAGGTGAGATTATTTTAATAATTTTAACTTTCTTCCTATTTAAATTTTAATAAAAATAAATATTAAAAAAAATATGTTTCTGTTTTGAAATATGATTGTATGCCCTGTCGCTCTCAAAAATAAGAGCTTTATATTTCACTTAGGATGGCATAAGCTTATAATATTCACAGGCAAATGTACTTAGAAATCCAAGTCTTCAGTTCTTTTCAGAGAATAATGGAAAAGCCACACGTTCTTCTAGTTATGAGCCCTCTTTGAATGGCAAGTTCAGATAGCTTCTTTTCAAGACCCTATTTTTACCAAACAATTTCCTTTTTCTGTTTGTGCTATTCTCCCACCTAACCAAAATCTGAGTCAAAACTTAAAGATAGATGAAACAAGATCACTTAAAAGACACTTTAAGCTATATATTTTAAGTTATATTTAAAGGCTGTGCATGCATGCTCTGTCACTTCAGTCATGTCAAACTCTGCGACCCTATGGACTGTCAGTTGCCTGGCTCCTCTGTATCCAGGCAAGAATACTGGAGCAGGTTGCCATGCCTTCCTCCAGGGGATCTTTCTGACCCAGGAATCAAACCAACAATTCATGTCTCCTGTATTGCCTGGCCATTCTTTACCACTAGAATCACCTAGGAAGCTAGTCTATTACTAAAAAACAGAAACCTTAAATGAAAGAGAAAAATTAAAACTTTAATATTTTCTTTCAAGAACTTGATAGGAAATTTAAAGCATTTGTATATAAAGATTAAGTAGATGTATTTAGTGAATTAAATACATATTTATATGTACAACAAAATAAATCTTAATCAAGCTAAACCAAATACAGTTGACATTTAAAATCTGTTTATGATAAATGAAATTTTTAATTTCTGAAATATGCTGAATTATATTGTTCTAAGTAGAAAAAATATTTTTTAAGGTAGTATGTTTTATTTGCTACACTAAAATAGATTAGAACTGAACTACAGAAATACTAGTATTTGTGATTTTTATCTTTGAGTTTCATTAAAAGTATCAGATTTCCCTTGATATTCACAAACTTATATTTGATTTTATCTTTTAGTATTCTTTTTTTTGGCGACACAAACTGAACTGGTGATCCCTTTATTTTAAGTATCTATAATATGGAATACCTTTTTAGATTATTTTGTTTATACAGTGGACAAAAGTTCTAGAGTCAGTAATTTCATATGTTCCTCTTGCCAATATTTAACAGACAGTTTTAAAGACTTTTGCTTTATTTTATTTTGTTTTAAAACATTCATATCGTCTTCTCAAAATTTATCAGGTTCCATAGTTGAAAGATTCTCTTTCATTGTATAACACACTATGCTTTCATTTGAATGGTTACTTGAAAACTAGCACCTTAAGTCAATTCATTGAGATATCGTCCCACATTTAGTTACTGCATGCCTACTATATTTCTTGCCCTGCACTGGGACTGAAAATGTTATAAAGTATTACAAGACACAGCTGCTGCTTTCCAAGGAGAAAAAATATATACAGCTAACATTGTAATGAAAAGTGAAACTCAGAGCAAATTTGATTCTACATAATATATAGATAATTTAAAGAAGCAGAAGGTAATTAGAATATCTGGGAAAGACCTGATAAAATAGGTTCAGATGTACCAGTTGAATGAATAAGTCAATGAGTGATTACTGGAAAATTATAAGAAATTTAGAAAAGCTAAGAGACAAAAAAAGGAATTCCTGGTGAACTTTCTATCATGAGACTGGAATTGATTCTGAATAAAATATATTTGAGACTATAAGAAAATAAGACTGGCTAGAGGAAGAGAAGTTCTGTTTGGTGAACTAGTGCTTAAGAGGCTGGGCTTCTGTGTTAGAGATACCCAGGGTCCCATTTTCATTTGCCATTTACTAGCCATGTGGATTCAATGAGGATTCAGATAGAATACACATAACTTGACACAGAGTCTGGCTTAATAAAATTATATTGTAAAGGTATATGTAAATTGAATTGTTAGAAAGCCATTAATACCAGAAAAATTAGAATAATATTTTAGAGACAATCAGGAATCACTGAAGGTTTTTGACAAAGCACCACATATGAGCAGAGAAGCAAAGTTCTTTTGACTGTGAGCATCTGAGAAGGGACTGAATCAGTGGATCTTGTCTCAGGTGATAATGGTTTTCATAAGGTGGTATAAATGTAACAGAAATGAAAATAGAAGACATTTTCAGAAAAACAGTTCTTAATGGATGATTGACTATGGGAAAGGAGAGGAAACCAGAATTCAAAGATGAGACTGAGTTTTTGTGACCATCTAATTCATTATACTGATGCTTCATTATGATGCTGTTTCATTATGAAACTCAAGATTACATATTATAAAAGATCAGCAACTTAAATCATTAAGAACATTGTATCAAAATAAACATATCCAATTTTAACCTAGGAGAAAATAAATGTTACCATCAAATGAAATCAAATCACCATTTAGGTTGTTAGTATTGTTTTTTAAAGAAAGTCATCTACTGTACTTTCTTCTAGGAAGGATCAGGTCAGTTGACAAGATTATTTGCCTTTTAAGATTAATCTCAGCTCAAGGAGTGTTTAGAGAGAACAGATATTGCCAGCTTAATAGGGCAAGGCATAGGAATCAAAGCTTAACCAAAAGGTAACCCCTACCAAGCATGAAAAACTTCTCAGGAAAAAGGAAAGTTTCCTTAGAGAGCCATAGGAAGGATGAGTAAATAGTTTAACTTCACAGGATGACAGGAAGCAAATATACCATAGTACTGTGGGAAAGAGCACTGGACTAGAAGGCAGAAGACCTGTGTTCCAGCTGGGCTTTGTTGAGCAAGTCACCTAACTTTCATTAGACCCCAGTGACCACATCTATAAGATGAGAAAGTTGGAGACAACCTCTAAACCACATTTTGACTCAAATATTATAGGATTCTAGTTCTTTAAACAATCAATAAAAGCTTTTAAGAACTGGCAAAGGATGGAAGAAGGAAACATGGTCAGGGTACATGGAATGGAATCGTTTAGAATTCTGGAAGGTGTGTAAAAAGAGTAAAGAGAATGGTCTAGGAGATGAAAGTATTTAAAGTTGGGGATGGGACAGGGTCCACATAGAAAATGAAAGTCCAGACAAAGCATCTTTGTGAAAGACCTAGTATTTTTGAAGTTTTACTTTAGAATGATGATAATCACAACTTCAAAAAGTGAATGATAACCAGAGGTAACTTGAAGCACTTAATCTAGATAGTTATAATCTCATCTTGAAATGAAATCCTCTTTTGTACAATTTGATCATGGATAGTGATAACAATGGGCTTCCCTGGTGGCTCAGAGGTTAAGCGTTTGCCTGGAATGCAGGAGATGCAGATTCAATCCCTGGGTCAGGAAGATCCCCTGGAGAAGGACATGGCAACCCACTCCAGTACTCTTGCCTGGAAAATCCTATGGAGGGAGAATCCCTTGGAAGGAGGAACCTGGTAGGCTACAGTCCATGGGGCCACAAAGAGTTGGACACTATTGAGCGAGTTCACTTCACTTCAGTGATAACAATGGGGTGGCTTAGGGTGGGGACTTTATCTCATATAATCTCAAACTGCACACTCAAAAGGCCACCAAAAATAAAATAAAATTTACATTATTTAATATGATTACATTTTCTAAATATTATGTAAGGATAAATAAAAGTATGTTTTGACAACATTTCTTTTAAATTTTTATTGATTTAACATGCATTCCTTTAAAAAAAAAAAACCCATATATGATATGTTTTCAGAATGATTACAAATGGAGTTAATATCTTGGAAATTCACTTCTGCCAAATCATAGTCTGAAAACCTCTTCTCTTTAAAATTCTGGAGCCAATATGGGTCACAGAAATTTTTTACTTATCTTCAATAAGCATACTTGAAAAGTCATTAATTAATTTTAAAATAGGTTTATTAGAATTGTCAGAGAGAGTTAGACACCCTTCCTCTACCCTAGCCAGGCTAAGAATTAAATTGATATGAGACAGATTACAGGAGAAAATAAAACAAAAGTTTAATAACATGTATACAGGGAGAGACCCAAGAAAACTGAGTAACTCACCAAATGGCCCAAACCCTCGCCTTAAATGCCATCTTCAGCTAAAGACAAAAGAGACTGTTGAGGGTAGTGATTTGGTACCTCAAATGGGGGAAATACAATTCACATAGAGATGGAAAAGCAAATATTTGGGAAACAAATGCTTGAGCTATGGGGATAGAGTGGGATGCTGAGTATATTGTGATCTCTAGCTTTTCCAACACACCTAGCCCATATTCTCTGGTGTTAGTTCTAGTCCTATAAAAGGCTTTCTACCTAAATTATCAAGGCAGTTAGCAAGGTCAAAATTTCTTCCTGAGCCTTTCAAGACTTGATTGTTTTCAATTTGAAATTATTTGCATGCCAGAAATATTTGGCAGCAACAGATTTTGTTCACCTATAGTCTTGTCTTTGAAGTTTCTTCTAAAGGTTTCATAGTTCAGAATTTGACTTGATACACTGCTTTATAGTGCATCAAATCAGCTGCATAGTCTGACAACAAATCAGTTTATTTCAGGAGGCCATGATGCAGGTGGGCTCTCAAAGTTAAAGCTATATGGTGCAAACAATCAGGTAGGAGGTATTTGTGTGGAGGCAAAAATGATTGGAGTAAATTATAAACCCAGTATCTGAATCCTGAGAGCTGCCAGTCAAGATTTCTAGATATCAGGACTAAAGCATGTTTTGCAGTATGAAATGTTTTCAATGATGTCATTAGGTATTCAGGTAAATTTTCTGAGAATCTTACACAGCAATAGTCAAGAAGTTTGTCTAAATATAGGCAATTATTGTGATTACTCAAGTTTATATCAAGTTGTTCAGCTTCAGTTTGCAGGGCATCAGGAAAAGGGCAGCGTTTATTCTCAATGATTCCAAGTTAAAAGAAGCAGAAGAAAAACTGAAAACACTAAGCTTTTTTTTTTCTCTAAAAAGTACCCTTACTTCTATCAAAGAAAATAAAATTAAGACCAATTTGGCATTGAAACATGTATAATATCATATATTAAACGAGTCACCAGCCCAGGTTCAATGCATGATACTGGATGCTTAGGGCTGGTGCACTGGGACGACCCAGAGGGATGGTACGGGGAGGAGGGAAGGGGGTTCAGGATGGGGAATACGTATATATGTGTGCTGGATACATGTTGATGTATGGCAAAACCAATACAATATTGTAAAGTAAAAAAAAAAAAAAGACTAATTTGTTTTCAAAATTAATTTAGTGTCATTAAATTTGCCCTGGTTATTTACCTAAGTCCAGCAAAAATGATAATTGATCTACTTTGCTGGAATTTTTCAAAAGAATCTCCAGATTAAATTTTTAAATGCCTCTCATACCATGAAACCATGCCAATGACTTGCTACCAGATTTACCTGTAATATATATAAATTTGGGTAAATTCTTCTCATCTTGAAAGAGAAAGTGAAAGTTGCTCAGTTGTGTCCGACTCTTTGAGACCCCAGGGACTACACAGTCCATGGAATTCTCCAGGCCAGAATGCTGGAGTGGGTAGCCTTTCCCTTCTCCAGGGGATCTTCCCAATCCAGTGATCGAACCCAGGTCTCCCACATTGTAAGCGAATTCTTTACCAGTTAAGCCACAAGGTCTCCAAAATATCCTGAATTTCTTGTGCCTTCCAGGAAATAACCTTCCTTACTTAACTGGTAAGGCTTCTAGGAACCATATAAGAAAAGTACCAGGGTATTTTTCCAAAGGGTTTTATGGCTCCATACAGTCGATCTTAATTCCTTCAAGCTGTCTGGTCGTATCTGATTCTATGGACATTTTTAAATATGACATTCCAGTCAAAGCCTTGATAATATAACCAATTGTTTCCAATTGTCTTCTAATACAAGAAGCACAAATTCATAGTGAAAGTATGTAAATAAATATATTGCCATGAAAATAAAAATACTCATAAGAGTTTCTAAATTCTGAGGGGATCAGGTAGGAAGAAAAAGATGTTTCAATTCTATTTACATAGGTACAATTTGCCAAATTGCTATAAGTCATAGTTAATAGAAGAGGAAATATTTCTTTGTATCTGGAAAGCAATGATGAAAAGGCCAGTAATATTTCAGATGAAAAGTTATAAAAATTATAAATCATATTCATCAGTTCATTCAGTTCCATATAATTAATTCTTATTGATCTTGATCATTTATTAACAGTTTTATGAAGCCATTAAGTTTTTCATTAGAATTCTATAATTTCTTACCAGTTTTGTGTCATGATCTAAAAGTTATCACAAACTTATATTTGTCCAAAAATCATTTCTATTAGCATCTTCATTTTCTAAGAGAATTTTAGTAAAACAAAAACTATCTATGAATGACAAAAACTTAAAATCACATGGTTAAAGATCTAATTGCAATGCAGTTTACATGGAAATTTGTCTATTTCTGTGACATGCAACATTTTAAGATAATAACTAGAAATATGACTGATAACATACCAGGACACATCTGAATTTTAGGAATTTCATATAACCTCTAGAACACCTGTATTAATAGCATTTACCCACACAATACACCTAAGAAGATTTATCATTGCTCATTTAACAATGATTTCCATATAATTTAATGTACCATGTTTTTTAATTTAATATATCTCTTTGAGATGTTTCAGGGGCCTTATGAAACATCTCAAAGTTAAGTAGAGGCTCAAAGGGACTTTATTTAGAATTTTGATTTGGGAGACTGTCAAAGTTATCAAAATGTTTTAAATCACTTGGTCAGATACAACTACAGGTCACTGTAAAGCAATACTTATTCGCTTAACCAAAGTGACAATAAAAGATTTCAAAGGCAAATACATAAATATACAAATATTCGAAGAAAACTTTAACTCTTAATAAGACTCCCTTACAGCCTAATTTTTTTCAATGTGATCCATGACACATTTTAATAAACCCAAATATGTTTAGTTCTCTGTAATAAGAAAACAAAAAATAGACTTTGATTTATTTAACAATTAATGTTTTGGTATTTTATCTTCTCTGGAAATGATCTAAACATTCAGGAATTCCCATCATTTAAGTTAGCAAAACTCTAAAGCTTCAAGTTACCAAAACAAATTTGAGGAAACTATTTTTAAGTATCTATGCCACAAAACATAATTATTATTAAAGATTTCACCTAAAAACTTTTGTTTCATTTAAACTTATTTAATTACTTGTGAAAATTTTATCATACAAATTTATCATTTTTTTGCTGACAAATTTTGTACCAGAGATAGCTGAATGTGTTTAACTTGTGGTAAACCTAGTAGTCAGACTTTATTTTTGGGGGGCTTCAAAATCACTGCAGATGGTGACTGCAACCATGAAATTAAAAGATGCTTACTCCTTGGAAGAAAAGTTTTGACCAACCTAGATAGTATGTTGAAAAGCAGAGATACTACTTTACCAATAAAAGTCCGTCTAGTCAAGGCTATGGTTTTTCCAGTAGTCATGTATGGATGTCAGATTTGGACTATAAAGAAAGCTGAGCACCAAAGAATTGATTCTTTTGAACTGTGGTGTTGGAGAAGACTCTTGAGAGTCCCTTGGACTGCAAGGAGATCCAACTAGTCCATTCTGAAGGAGATCAGTACTGGGTGTTCATTGGAAGGACTGATGCTAAAGTTGAAACTCCAATACTTTGACCACCTCATGCGAAGAGTTGACTCTTTGGGAAAGACACTGATGCTGGGAGGGATTGGGGGCAGGAGGAGAAGCGGATGACAGAGGATGAGATGGCTGGATGGCATCACCGACTGGATGGACGTGAGTCTGAGTGAACTCCGGGAGATGGTGATGGACAGGGAGGCCTAGCGTGCTGCGATTCATGGGGTCTCAAATAGTCGGACACGACTGAGTGAATGAACTGAACTGAAACCTAGTAGAATATAAGCTTTACAATTAAAGCTGGTATCTCTTGAGATAGGCCTATTTAATTAAACCAACAAGCTTAAACTTGCTTTTACTTACTAAAGATTAATCCTATATCAGGTACACTGGAAAACATTTGGGTTAGTTTCTACTACATTTAGAAATTTAATTCATAAGCACTTATTTTTAAGGCAATTAAAAACAGCTCTTCTGCAAATTAATTTTGATAATATCATTTAGAGATAGGAAAATGCCGTATCAATAATGCACATACATAAACATAAACACAACCAGAACTCTCATAGCTTTCACTGTAAAACCTAAGTCATGAAGCAGGTATATCACAAACTCACTAGTTTATAAATAAAAATTGGAAAAAAAATTGTATATGCTCAGATTTTTAAGGCTTTTTACTATTTGTGGAAAAAACTTATATACTTGTCCTTGATAAATCTTTAAGGAGGATGTGAATTAGATTTCCTGTGAGGGAGCACTTCCACATACCGGTTCACTCTTGGGGTAAAATCTTCCACTATTGCTTCTTTTAGCCCCTAAATATCAGCCCTCAGTTTCTGGGTTTCCATCTCATACTATGTGGGCTCAGCACTATCAGCTTCCTTTATTCAATTAACACTCCCTAAACGGTGGGTTTACCTGCCCCATCTTACAAAACCAGGCAAGGGAAGACAAAATCCTCATCCCTACAATATAATCAAGGCAAAAAAAAAAAAATGCAATCATCTTACATAAAGTCCACTCAAATGCACAATTTTTTAATTAACTTCCATCTCAGTTCTATCAGTTCTGTAACTTTAGTTTCCACTAAAATGCCATCAACAAGTCCCAGTTTTACAAGGAGTCCCAGAAACTTTTTATCCCCCAGCCATTTGCTTCATTCCTATACAAAGGTTCTGATGACCCCAGTAAGGGGTAGACCCAAGGGACCAAGGCTCTTTTGTCAATATTTAACTTGATTAATTGGCCTAACTGTTGCCCCCAAACAGTTGCAGGTTTCTCAGTGTGTAATCTTTTCCTTCCAGCTTTTAAAATGTATATAAACTGAAGTAATTAGAGTAGACTTGTTTGGGATCTTTACTGTTGGAGAGAACCAATATAGGGTCCTTTGGGCTCACACAATCTTAGGTAGTGCTGTATTATAAAACCTTTGTTTTGATCCTACAAATGCTCATTTTATTTATCCCAATTCTTAATAACCATCTAAAGATTTTCATCCAGCTTTGATTAATCCCATGACTCTTCCCTTTCTGATTCCTCTTTATTCCCACTTTCATTTTTTGTTTTATTTAAGTTATTATTGAACAACTCTTTAGAATTTTTTTTTTGGGGGGAAGAGTCTCTTTTCGTTCCATTTGCTTATTAATAAACAATGTTTTTATTAGCACCTGTAAGACCCATTTAGAATATGAATTTAATAAGGCTTCCTGAAAAGATTTTCTTTTATTTTTAAAACTAAGAGACTTTTTAAGGTTAGCTGTTATATTTCTTTGCATCCAGCTTTTAATTTGGTCTTTCCATAGATACTAGTAATACAACTATCTATGATGAGAGCTTTGCAAATATTGACCAATTTAGAAGCTTTTCCAATTCTAAAGATCCATCATCTGGCCATTGATGTTATTGTCATTTGTTGTTCAGTTGCTAAGTCGTGTCCACCTTTTTGCAATCCCATGGACTATAGCATGTCAGGCTCCTTTATCTCCACTGTCTCCCAGAGTTTGCTCAAATTCATGTGCATTGAGTTGATGCTTCTATCTAACCACCTCATCCTCTGCTGCTACCTTCTCCTTTTGCTTCAACCTTTCCCAATGAGTCAGCTCTTCTCATGAAGTGGCCAAAGTATTGGAGCTTTAGCTTCAGCAACAGTCCTTCCAATGAATATTCAGGATAGATTACCTTTATGATTATCTGATTTGATATCTTTGCAATCCAAGGGGATTTCAAGAGTCTTCTCCAAGCATCACAATTTGAAAACATCAATTCTTGGTGCTCAGCCTTCTTTATGGTCCAACTCTCACATTTGTACATGACTGCTGGAAAAACCATAGTTTTGACTATACGGACCTTTGTCAGCAAAGTGATGTACTCTACTTTTTAATATGCTGTCTATGTTTATCATATCCTTCCTTCCAAGGAGCAAGCATCTTTTAATTTCATGGCTGCAGTAACTTTCCTCAGTGATTTTTGAGCCCAAGAAAATAATATCTGCCACTGCATCTACTTTTTCCCCTTCTATTTGCCATGAAGTGATGGGACTGAATGCCATGATCTTAGTTTTTTGAATGTTGAGTCTCAAGCCAGCATTTTCACTTTCCTCTTTCACCCTCATCAAGAGGCTCTTTAGTGCCTCTTAATTTTCTGCCATTAGAATGATACTGTCTGCATGTCTGAGAATGTTGTTATTCTTCTCACAATCATGATTCCAGCTTGTGATTCATCCAGCCCAGAATTTCACATGATGTACTCCACATATATGTTAAATATGCAGGACAATATACAACCTTGTCATGCATCTTTCCCAATTTTGAATCAGTCAGTTGTTCCATATGAGGCTCTAACTATTGCTTCTGAACTGCATTCAGATTTTTCAGGAGACAGGTAAGGTGGTCTGGTACTCCCATCTGTTTAAGAGTTTTCCACAGTTTGCTGTGATCAACATAAAGGCTTTAGCACAGTCAATGTAGCAGAAGTAGATGTTTTTCTGGAACTCCCTTGCTTTCTTCATGATCCAACAAATGTTGGTAATTTGATCTCTGGTCCCTCTGCATTTTCTAAATCCAGCTTGACCACCTGGAATTTCTTAGTTCACATGTTGTTGAAGCCTAGTTTGAAGAATTTTGAACATAACCTTGCTAGCATGTGAAATGAGAACAACTCTATGGTAGTTTGAACATTCTTTTGCATTGCTGTATTGGGGGGTTGGAATGAAAACTGACCTCTTCCAGTCCTGGGACCACTGCTGAGTTTTCCAAATTATTGACATATTGAGTGTAGCTCTTTAAGTCACCAGGTTTTAGGATTTTAAATAGCTCAGCTGGAATTCTTTCATCTCTATTCTTCATGCCTTGTAAGTCAATTCAGTCATGTCCGACTCTTTCCAACCTCATATACTATAGCCCACCAGGGTCCTCTGTCCATGGGATTCTCCAGGCAAGAATATTGGAATAAGTTGCCATGCCCTTCTCCAGGGGATCTTCCTGACTCGGGGATCAAATTCGCATCTCTTATATCTCCTGCAATGGCAGGGGATTTCTTCACCATTAGCACCACCTGGAAAGCCCTTCACCTCTACTAGCTTTGTTCATAGTATTGCTACCTGAGGCCCACTTGACTTCACACTCCAGGATGCCCAATTCTAGGTGAGACTACACCATCGTGGTTATCCAGGTCATTTAGACCTTTTTTGTATAGTTATTCTGTGTATTCTTGCCACATCTTCTTAATCTCTTTTGCTCTTGCTAGGTCCTTACTATTTCGGTCCTTTATTGTGCCCATCCTTACATGAAGTGTTCCCCTGATATCTCTGATTTTCTTGAAGAGATCTCTAGTCTTTCTCATCCTATTGTTTAACTCTGTTTCTTTGCATTTTTTAAAAGGCCTTCTTGTCTCTCCTTGCCATTCTCTGGAACTCTGCATTCAGTTGGGTATATCGTTCCCTTTTTCCCTTGCCTTTTGTTTCTATTCTTTTCTCAGCTATTTGCTTAGCCTTCTAAACAACCACTTTTTCTTCTTGCATTTCTTTTTCCTAGGAATGGTTTTGGTCATTGCCTCCTATACAGTGTTATGAAACTCCATCCATCATTCTTCAAGCACTGTGTCTATCAGATCCAATCTCTTGAATCTATTTGTCATCTCCACTGTATAATCATAAGGGATTTTATTTAAGTCATGCCTGAATAACCTAGTGGCTTTCCCTACTTTCTTCAATTTAAGCCTAATTTTGCAATAAGGAGCTCATAATCTGACACAAGTTCAACTCCAGGTCTTGTTTTTGCTGACTGTATAGAGCTTCTCCATCTTGAACATAATCAATCTGATTTCTGTATTGACCATCTGGTGATGTTCATGTGTGGAGTCATCTCTTGGATTGTTGGAAAAGGGTGTTTGCTATGACCAGCATGTTCTCTTGATGGAATTCTGTTAGTCTTTGTCCTGCTTCATTATGTAATCCAAGGCTAAACTTGCCTGTTATTCTGGGTATATCTCTTGACTTCCTACTTTTGCATTCCAATCCCATATGTTGAAAAGGACATCTTTTTCTTTTTTTTTTTTGCATTATTTCTAGAGGATGTTGTAGATCACTACAAAAACTGGTCAACCTCAGCTTCTTCAGCATCACTGGTTGGCACTTAAACTTGGATTACTGTGATGTTGAATCGTTTGCCTTGGAAACAAACAGAGATCATTCTGTCCTTTTTAAGACTGTGCCCAAGTACTGCATTTCTAACTCTTTCATTGACTATGAGGGTACTCCATTTCTTCTAAGGAATTCTTGACCACAGTAGTAGATATAATGGTCATCTTAATTAAATTCACCCATCCCCATCTATTTTAGTTCGCTAATTTGTAAGGTGTCAATGTTCACTCTTGCCATCTCTTACTTGACCATGTCCAATTTACCTTGATTCATGGACCTAACATTCCAGGTTCCTATGCAATATTGTTCTTTACAGCATCGGACTTCACTTTTACCACCAGACACATCCACAACAGAGTGTCATTTCCACTTTGGCCCATCCACTTCATTCTTTCTGGAGCTATTAATAATGCTCTCTTTTCTTCCCTAGTAGCCTATCGGACACTTTCCAATCGAGGGGCTCATCTTTGGTGTCATATCTTTTTGCCTTTTCATACTGTTCATAAGGTTTGCATGGCAAGAATTCTGTAGTAGTTTGCCATTCTCTTCTCCAGAGGACCACATTTTGTCAGAACTCTTCACTATGACCATCTAGGGTAGCCCTGCATGATATGGCTCATGGATATATTGAGTTATGCAAGCCCTTTCACCATGAAAAGACTGTGATCCATGAAGGAGGACTGCTGATGAGTAGGAATTTAATAGTGATTTAAACCAATAAGTCAATTTATAGAAAGACCCTGAAGTAACTTTCTAGACATGATATCATGGACACAAGTGTCCTGAAATAAAGCCATGGATGATTTAGTTCCCATGTTCCATGACTCTCAAAATAGCCAAAAAATTTGAGAAGAAAGGCCCCTTATAGACTGGACCCCTTATGACAAAGCTCCCTGTGAGAGCTTGCAAACAGACTGTTCAGAATTTCAGCCTATTTAACTGGCTGCTAAATGAACACTGGTATGTGTACCTTTTGGATGGCAGAAACCAGAGAGATTTTTCTCACTAATATATAAACCAAACCCTCAAGACATAGAACAAGACAAAAGGAAAACTTAATCACACCAATGGCTTTCTCCTTTAAAAAAAAAAAAAAATGACACAAAAGACAAAGACAAGGAAGATCAGTGACCATCTCTGGGGAAAAATGATCAACAAACCAAGGGTAGTACTTTATGAATCTTTAAACCAAGAGTCACAAAGTCCAAGAAGCTAGCCTCACAAGTATTTTCTCCTGTTAATCTAATTTTAGAAAAGAGATCTTGCCAATCTCTTTTCCAACAGACCCTGCAGCCAGAGATTTATGAGACTAGCCCACATGGTAACAAATAATACCTTGTGCTGGCTTTTGTCAGGTGCCCCAGGGTCTCTTAACTGCAGCAGCTTTATGGGGAGTAGTGTTCAGCCAATAAAGTTGAATCCTATCTGTTGGGGAGAAATAAATTTTCCTTTACCCTTATAGGTTCTTCTGGCTAGTCTAAAAATTAAATTGACATGAGATAGATTAACAGGAGAAAATCAAACAAAAGTTTAATAACATGTATACATGGCAGAGACTCAGGAAAACTTAGTAACTAGCTAAAGTGGCCCAAATCCTCACATTAAATACCGTCTTCAGCAAAAGACGAAAAAGTGATGTTGTGGGTAAAGGTTTGGAACTTCAAAGGGGAGGAAGGCAATTCACATAGAGATAGAAAAGCAAATTTTTGGGAACCAAATGTTTGCAGGGCCAGGCAGAGACAATGGGATACAAAATAGACCCTGATCTCTAAGAGTTTCCCCCATGATACCTACCTAGCCAATATTCTTTGCAGATATCCCTGGCGGTAACTCTATTCCTGTAACAGAGGAATACTATCTCAATTCTTAAGGGAGTTAGCAAGAAGATCAAAGTTTCTTCTTGAGTCTTTTGGGCCATGATTATTTTCATCTTGAAATAATTCACATGCCAGATATATTTTGGCATGGCAGATTTTGTTTCCATGCAGTTCCCTAAAACTGTCTGAGTTTTGCATGTTTGTGCATTTTTCCTGAGGAAGTATACATGCTTTCATTGACTTCTAAAACAAGTCTATGACCAAAAGAGGGCAAAAAATTCTAGTCTGCGACCTAAACCTGACAAAAATCAAGAAATCAGGCTGAATAAAATATTTGTAAAGATTACATTTAAAAACCTCAATATTAAAATACAATGTTTTTGCTGTTTTTCATAATCTCTAGCTAGTGTGCTACCTAAACTAGTGGCAGATATTTTCACAAAAAATAATAGTGTTCTTTCTAAGAATCACATTCTTGGGGCCTAGTTCTCAAATAGGAATTAATCACTCAAATCCCAAAGAACACAATTTAGAGACAATTCTTGGAATCTAGCTCAATGTTAACTCTATTTGTTCAGTTCTTTTTCATTCAATTGAAATATGAAATACAAACATTTCTATCAGTTCAGTTCAATCACTCAGTCGTGTCCGACTCTTTGCGACCCCATGAATCACAGCACTCCAGGCCTCCCTGTCCATCATCAACTCCCGGAGTTTACAAAAACCCATGTCCATTGAGTCGGTGATGCTATCCAGCCATCTCATCCTCTGTCGTCCGCTTTTCCTCCTGCCCCCCAATCCCTCCCAGCATCAGGGTCTTTTCCAGTGAGTCAACTCTTCACATGAGGTGGCCGAAGTATTGGAGTTTCAGCTTCAACATTAGTCTTTCCAATGAACACCCAGGACTGATCTCCTTTAGGATGGACTGGTTGGATCTCCTTGTAGTCCAAGGGATTCTCAAGAGTCTTCTCCAACACCATAGTTCAAAAGCATCAATTCTTCAGCGCTCAGCTTTCTTCACAGTCCAACTCTCACATCCATACGTGACCCTAGAAAAACCACAGCCTTGAGTAGACTGACCTCTGTTGGCAAAGTAATGTCTCTGCTTTTGAATATGCTATCTAGGTTGGTCATAACTTTCCTTCCAAGAAGTGTCTTTTAATTTCATGGCTGCAATCACCATCTGCAGTGATTTTGGAGCCCAGAAAAATAAAGTCTGACACTGTTTCCCCATCTATTTGCCATGAAGTGATGGAACCAGATGCCATGATCTTAGTTTTCTGAATGTTGAGTTTTAAGTCAACTTTTTCTCTCTCCTCTTTCACTTTCAAGAGCCTTTTTAGTTCCTCTTCACTTTCTGCCATAAGGGTGGTGTCATCTGCATATCTGAAGTTATTGATATTTCTCCTGCAATCTTGATTCCAGCTTGCGCTTCTTCCAGCCCAGCGTTTCTCATGATGTACATTTCTATATATATAACTTAATTACATATATGTCATCCAAACTCCAAAATAAAGACAAGAAATCCCTCATTATAAAAGTGGTTTCCAAATGCTCATTATAAATCTTGCTGGGTCTGAATTGCCTTTTCACATTAAATAATTTTCCCTCTGAATTTTGATATTAAATTATTGATCAATACTGCCACTTTTTTTCTCTTTTTCTTCCCTTTCTTTTTTTTTTTTTTTAATTTTACGTTATTTTACTTTGCAGTACTGTATTGGTTTTGCCATACATCAACATGAATCTGCCACGGGTGTACAGGAGTTCCCAATCCTGAACACCCCTCCCACCTCTCTCCCCATACCAATTCTCTGGGTCATCCCAGTGCACCAGCCCCAAGCATCCTGCATCAAACCTAGACTGGTGATTTGTTTTTTACATGATATTATACATGTTTCAATGCCATTCTCCCAAATCATACCACCCTCTCCTTCTCCCACAGAGTCCAAAAGTCTGTTCTAGACATCTGTGTCTCTTTTGCTGTCTTGCATACAGGGTTATCGTTACCATCTTTCTAAATTCCATATATATGTGTTAGTATACTGTATTGGTGTTTTTCTTTCTGGCTTACTTCACTCTTTATAATCAGCTCCAGTTTCTTCCACCTCATTAGAACTGATTCAAATGTATTCTTTTTAATGGCTGTGTAATACTCCATTGTGTATATGTACCACAGCTTTCTTATCCAGTCATCTGCTGATGGACATCTAGGCAATGGATAGCACATTGGACTTCCAATAGTGCCACTTTATGCAAACCTTAACTGTCATCACATAAGCAAGCTGGAGTGAAACCTTAATATTTTTTCTAAAAATGTCTGCATATACATATAGAACAACTTGGCCCAAATTCTTCCTTTGGAAATGAGCACACGAACCCAAAGAAGCAAAAAAAGTCTTGTGCTTATTTACTGGAAGGAAAAATTTGAGGGAAAAATAGTAAGAGCATAGCTACAAGTTAAAATGAAAACAGTGGAACATTGATAAATGCTAAGAATTAGCTTGTCTTCCAGGCCTACATAGCAGATAAAGGGTAGAACTGTGAAACAAATATCTTTCCATATATCAGATTTATTTAGTTATTTGATAGCCTATTGATTTTTATTCACTTTCTATATTTCTTTAAGTAATAAAATAGTTCTTTTTATCAGTTAGTTATTAACTGACTATATACAAAGTTCTGGAATTTGTTGTAAATTCTCAGTTTTCCTGCTAATTTCCTCTAGCTACCTTTATGTAAGGGTGGGGAGTGAACGGGAGGACATGATTAAACCACAAAAGTAAAATCCTCTGTGACATTTGCTCCTGTCTACCTATTTCATCTTCCATATGGGATGAAATTTCATGTACATAACACTTGTTAAAATACTGAGAATGCAGCCATTTAAATATCAGAATGACTAGTCTATACAGAGTTGGCCATTATTTATATTTTATGAAATTACTATTTTCCTATTAGAGTGGCCCTGGAAAAACTTCTGTATATATTTACCTGCTACACAACAAAATTTAAATCAGATGAGTTTTCCAATCTGCAATTTTAGCATGATTTCAAAAAGAAGGATAGAAAAAGTATGTTGTATGATGGAAGGTTTTTGTTTTTTTTTAATTCCCTTTTTTAAAACCTCTGAAAAAAGTTTTTCCTTAGCATTTAATACTCATTTGAAAAAGAACATAGCTTCCAACCATATAATCTTTTTCTAAAAACAAAGCTATATATGTATGTATGTGTATATATATATATAGATATAGATATAGATATATAGATATATATAATGGCCAATTTAGCAGGACTCAAGTTTATTCACAATCACCTTCATTTAATCTGTCCTAAGGGAAAAAATTCACCTTGTCTATGTAATTTTTGTGAAACAGCAAGGCTTCTCTCTAGGCCACTGAGAGTTCCATTAACCTCTGGAGGATACCTTCTGTTGGGTAGACTCACACCTCTCTGACAGGCCTGCTCCCCTCAAATAAGGTAGAACCTTTGTAGAAGCCAAATGTGTCACATGTTCTCCATCCAGCCTTGACTAGAGACACAAAACCAAGTGAGCCAAAGCAAACCATACTATCCAAACAATGAATGCTTTCCTGAGATCCTTAAGAAAAATTTCTAAGTTCTAACTTCCTTAATCTTTCTTGATCCAAAATAGAATATATATTTTAATTTGCATGAAACAATTCTAATATGCATATTATAAAATAATTAAGAGAGTAGTTTTGTTTGTTCTTTACTAAAGTGTCACTTTTCATTGAAGAAAATTTTGAATGAGTGGGAAAGCACAAAGAACAATATGCAAGCCAAATCAATCATAATCCTACTACCTACAGAGAGTGACTTTCATTAACATCTATATATACAAATAAACAGAATTTAAATAAATATTTAATATATATATATGGCACATATATATATATATACATACATACAAACATTATATATCTTTTCTAAAATTAAGATCACAATGAATATACAATTTGTTTCTTTTATTCACTCAACATTAAGCATTTCCTTTGTCATTAAAATCCTATAATGATTGTTAAACATTCAGTCATATGGATTATTGGTGCTTATCATTGCTATCCTCTAGGGAGCTTTCTAAAAATGTATACACGCTGCCCCTACGTCAGAAGATTCTGATACAGCAAGTTAGTCCTGAGCATCTGTATTTGTATTAAATGGTTCTAATATTTAAATCAAGATTGAAAACCACTGTTGTACACTAAATCTACTTAATTCTCCCTTTTGGTTGGGCAAGTAAGTTGCTTTCAATGTTTTGTTATATAAACATGCTATAACATTTATCATATTACTTTGTCAACATCATTAATTTATTTCTTAGGATAGATTCCTCAAAGGGGAATTGTTATTAATAATTTGCAAGGGTAATAACTGAATTTTTTGTTTTATAAAACCATATTATTTTGTTTCTATTCTATTTCAGTGCATTCTAATTTCAGGACAATATTAAATCCTTGGCTATATTAAATATTATCCTTACTTTTATATTTTCTAATATTAAGAGCAAAAAATTTGCATTTCTTTGATTCACATTAGTTTAATTCCAAGTAAGAGTAAGTCATTTTTATATCATTTGTACTTCTTCCTGCATAAACTATCTACCAATGTCTTTTGCAGATTTTAAAGGATTTTCTAAGGTATTTTACACAATTTCTTGTTGAGTCACATAATATTAAAATTTACTAGGAGTATGAAAACACTTTGTAGCATCATTCAGGTAAATATTCTGGATATTGTAACACCTGATATTTAAATTTTATAGAGAATTAAGTATGAAAAGAACACTCAAGTTAAAAGAGTACAGGCCTAAAACTAAGGAAACTTTTTCATGTGCATATAATCAATGAATCCTTCTTTATAAGGATAATAAAGCATTAGCAAAATTACACAGTGATTTAGACAAAAAAAATCCATTAAGCCCATATATTATCGATATCAGAGACAATA
Source organism: Budorcas taxicolor (assembly GCF_023091745.1). Taxonomy (NCBI): domain Eukaryota; kingdom Metazoa; phylum Chordata; class Mammalia; order Artiodactyla; family Bovidae; genus Budorcas; species Budorcas taxicolor. The sequence continues at coordinate 1,433,522 of NC_068924.1, read as the reverse complement.
ATGAAGTATTCATCCTACTGAGTAAAATGTAATTAATTTTTCTTTAACTAGATTAAATATAATATTGTTGACTATTTTAGAAATTATATATACCCTAAATTTCTTATGTACAAACAATAACTATATCTAAAGCTTGTATATCGGTCCTTTATGATAATATTCTCAAATCCAGGAAAACATGAGTACTTTATTAAACAAATCTTTCAAGTTTTCTCTATATGAATGTTAATATCTCACTAACAGAAAAAAGCTATAAGAATTATGGTCTAGAAGTAAATACAATGAGTAAGGCATAAAGTAAGCATAAAAGAGTATCTAAATCTATAGATTAATAATAAATTACTTATGGGAGGATAGAGAGGAAAATATAAATATCTTAGCCTGAATTAAGCCTGTTTTCAACAAGAAAACCTTAATTTGCATTAAATTAATTTATACAAAATTAATAAATGGAAGAAGTTTAAATCTATTAGTTCCCATTCTATAGCTTTTGTTTAGTTAACAAAAATGGGCCCCAGAGGCTTGGGCAATGAGAGATAGATTTCATAATCTCAAACTCAATTGGACAACAATTCAGGAATAAAAACCCTTGAAATTTTTCCAGAGTTCCTGAAATTTGACTGGGTGAACATTTTTGTTTCAACCCTGAATTGTGTTCCCCATCATCTCACCACCATGAAAAACCTATTTGGAGAGGGCTTTTTCTTACCTAGGACTCATAAAAGGACAAGGCAAATAAGTATCTTACATAGCTCCTGTTGTAGTCTATAAACAGTCATGGTCAACATACCTGGGCTCTCAAATGTGGTTTACATCTCTAGCAAAAAAATGTGATCAGTTGTTGTTTCTTCCTCTCTTTCCATTTTTAAAAAGCAATTTATTTCATTTGTTTATTCTATAGAAGCTGCATTTAATAGAATGAAGGGAATAATTAATGTAAAACATAACCCTCAATATTTTTCTTTTTTCTTATCTGCTTGGCAGATCACTATTGCAATTTCTCTAATGCTTAATCAAGACAAGAATATTCTCATCATCAATTTTAGTTTGTTGACATAGATTTCAAAATCTATGTCTGAAATGTATGAAGGGAATTTCAAGGCAATAGTAAAATGTGCTGCAGCAAGGATCTGCTTTCTGTGTCCTTTATTTTCCTGACTCCTTCTGAGTTCCTTAGGCTTGCTTGTAATTATGTCTTTAGTGTTCCTTTCCCTTTTTACCTGGATAGAAAATGGTTTTTAATCTAATCTAGAAAACTGAGTAAAGTAACTTTAGGTGTGTGCATGCTCAGTTGTGTCCAACTCTTTGTGACCCCAGGGACTATAGACCATCATAAGTAACTTTATGTATATTTTAAAAGTCAGTTTAAAAGTCAGTTGATTCTTATTAATAATACATAAAAGTGATGCATTCCATAAAGTAGAACAGATGTTCAAATGGTCCTTACAGATGTGCTTTGTGCTGTATTATAAATAGCAGTCTAAGGAAATCTTTAGACCTAAACTGATTACATAAAGAAATTACATCTTGAGTCAGACAATTACAGAAAATAGCAAGCCTTTTTAAAAGGCAAAGAAATCTTGAAATCCTAAAGTGAAAGTGAAAGTGAAAGTGAAGTCGTGTCCAACTCTCTGGAACCCCATGGACTGTAGCTTACCAGGCTCCTCTGTCCCTGGGATTCTCCAGGCAAGAGTACTAGAGTGGGTTGCCATTTCCTTCTCCAGGGGATCTTCCTGAACCAGGGATCAAACCCAGGTCTCCTGCATTGTAGGCAGATGCTTTACCATCTGAGCCATCAGGGAAGTCCTCAAAATCCTAAAGATTGTCCCTAAATATTCATTACAAAGTGCCTTCATTTATGGAAAGTACATTTTACATGTGATAGTATTAAGTGAATTCTACTGAGGAACCAAAGGAAAATGTGGATTAATTGTGAACTGGGCAGTGACTTAACCTACTGGTCAAGAGTGTTATATTGACTAATATAGATATACATACATGCACATATATGGATAGCAGTGTGAAACTGAGCTGTTTTTACATGGCCTATTAGATGTTATTAGAAAGACAATGTCTTAGAATAACTTTGTAGGAAGCTTTATTCCAAACAATTTTCTCAACATAAAACTTTTTTTCCTTATCCATTTTTTAATTTTGCTTTTTTGTTTTCTATTGTGCTGTGAAACTGTTTTTGGATATGGCTAATAACCCTGTTAAATAACCCTCTCATGAAATGATCACAGTTTTATCAAAGGAGTGGTCTAAACCAACATATAAAATAACTGGGATAGCACTTTACTGAAAAAGAATCTGATAGAAATGTTTAAGACTAAAATAAAATGGATTATAAGAACAATTTTATCCAAAATAGAAAACTTTTGTTAGTTTCAATTCAATGAAAGACAAATTTAGTTTCTGTGGAAAATAAATTAAACAATTCTTTTCTCCTAACAGCATTTTTAAAAAAATAGATGTCTCTAGCCGCACTGAGTTTTCATTTATTCCTACATTTCAGTCTGGTCCTTTTGCTGATTAAACTGATAATTTTCACTTCAAGAAGTATATTACTTATTTTACACCACTAGCATGGGACTTACTTCAGAGTGTGGGAACAGCTAACTATTTAATTAGCATTTAGTAAATGGCAATCTAACTCTTAGAAAGTGTTCATCCTCTCAAAGTATGTGGTTTACTCATGGGAAATATTTACTCTCCAAGTGGATCAGACCATTACAACACTAGAAAATGGACATAATTTACCTGAAATGTTACAAACACATTTTAAGAGAATAAATATTTTAATAGGCTGATTTGTGGTGAAACAAACAATGCATTTTATTAATCAACTAAATGATATTTCACTTGCAAATCAATGTTCAAATGCTATCCATTAACATGAGGTTGTTTTTATTTTATTATTAATTAATTAAGTATAATAATAAATTAAGTATTAAATATAATTATTAATTTGTCATTAATCAGTCACCAAACTGGGCAATTATCAAACAGAATGGCACAAACTGAACCCAAAGTCTCTCAGTATATAAGCCACACACTAGATTTAACAGACATTTCATTAAATGCTGGGAAAACTTTTTTTTAAAGTTAATGGTTCAATTAAAACCTGTACCTTGAAAGCAAGAAAGAAACCAAGTACAGGGGAAGCAAAACCCATGACACATTTTTTTAAACCTCTTAGGGAATAATTAGAATATGCCACCCTTATCCCCTGTAGAGATACACATGGAGGAAATCTAATCTAGTGTTTGTTTGCCCATATCACATGCAGCATATTTTCCTGGGGTTTAATTATACAATTTAAACAATCAAGTTGGATGTATGATCCTGTTTTCTAAATAGCATCTAGTGACTTTAAAAATCAACACAGAATTCAAATATAATTTCCCTGAGAGCTGCTACTACCGTTCTTTTGACCATCATCCTATGACTTCCAGACCAGAAAACTGAACCAATACAAATAATAAAAGGAATAATAATTAAGCCATACTCTTTGTTAGGAAGTCAGTACACAAAAATTAGTTGCAGATTTGTTGATTTGTTTGTGCAATTATATTTTTCCTTCTTGGAATGTATTTTCATTTTTTTTCCTATTTGTCATTGACATTCTAGAAGCAAGGGAATTCAAGACACAATCGTTCTCAATTACTAGTAAATTTAAGTTTATTACTGTTTTGCAAAAATAAAAAATCATGTAATTGGTTGATGTTGATGTCAGTTACTTGATAATAAATGAACTGTGAAAGTGAACAGCACCAAATACCATAGGTTTAATATACTTTGAAGGAAATTACAATTGCCTGGTAGAAGGGGCTGCAGGATGACAAAATGAGAGGTTTATTTAGCATCTGGGAGAAGCTTATAAAAGAGCTTAAACCCTCATTCCTTCTAACATCTTAACAGCTGTGCAGTTTCTTACAAGATATGTTTTATCGTTTCAAGAAATGCTGTTAACCTCGCAGTTTTAAAACTGAATGAACAAGGCCTCTTGGACAAATTGAAAAACAAATGGTGGTACGACAAAGGAGAATGTGGCAGCGGGGGAGGTGACTCCAAGGTTAGCCTCAATGTCACCAAGAGCGGGTAACAGTGTGTGAAGTAATAGGTGCATCTGCTAGGAGACGCAATTCAGACCTGCGAATACCACGGGAATTGCCAGTCAAATCCCTTCACAAACTTAAGTATGCAATTACTGTCAAAGCAAAAATATTTGCAAACAATATCAATTTGGGGACACACTAACAAATCTAACTAAAACTGTCACTTAAATCTCCAGTTTGGAAGAAGTTACAGATCAGACATAGTCCTAGGAACCTTGGTGTTAGAAAGCAGGCTTTTGAAAGTGATGAGGAGAGAGAACAGAAAGGGTCAATCTGTCTTGTTTTCTTCACCAGAGCTGCCACAAAATAGTTTTGAATAATAGCAATAGTCTAGCCTCACCTAGACCACGTACCTTCCAGAAAGACATTTCTCCATGTAAAACTGTCAGGCTTCCATTAAATAGCAAATTACATAACAAATCAAAAGAAATTATGAACTATACGGTTCTGCCTTCCATAAATGAATCAAACTAAAGAAAGATAGGATTGTAAAAACAAGACCAACTCAGCTTTATCTTTACCACATCCATGTCATACTTCCAGCTTCATAAAATAACGTTTTATTTTTATTTCTAAGCGGTGTCTTTTTAAGAAAGTATGCAGTTAGCAGAAATTATTAACCAGTGTTTCAGAGCTCTTTTTCACTGTAGAAGACTTAAAGCAATCTAGAGATGGGAACATTCTGACTGAATTTCTTTCCTTACATATCTTCCACTGGTATGTAAGAACATTAAAAATTTTAAAGTATACATTCTTGTCTTTCTTTTAAATTCTAGAGTAGTGCCCGAAACAAGAAGCCTTGCTCTTCTTCAGGTTCTTCCCTGGGTTACAAATTCTCTCACTTGGCTGGCCACCAAGCCCAAAGCTCTATTTAAAAGGAGCATCTGTCTATTTTACATATAGTAGTGTAAAACTATTGCAAAATTTTAAAGTAATTATCCTCCAATTAAAATAATTATTTTTTTAGAAAAGGAGTATCTGTCAAGGAAACTGCTAACCTCACCCTCTTTCAATGCTGATAACTTCCCCCTCGATCCTGATCTGAAAAGCCTTTCAAATTCAGCTCCCTTGCGCATCCTGCCAGCCCTGTTGCAGGAAGAGAAAGAATAAACTTTGCCAAATGATTATTTCGGCAATAGAAGGAGGCATGAAAGAAGACGAAAAAACAAAATGGTGTAGACACAATTCTCATCATTCATCTACTATCCTGAGGGAGAATATGAGCCCCCTAGAGAGCCATCAGGGTTCATCTGAGATGATTCCCCTTTAAGGCACCTCCATTCAAGACACCAACTGTTTGTTTTCTTTAGGAGTGTTAACTCTTTTGTATTTTGGTGCCCCAACTTGCCTAGAACATTTCGGCCATTTTCATAAAATATAAATACATACATATATATGCACATAAACAGAAAATTACTCATTTACAATAATAACCTCTCCTTTATGCAAATTAGAAATGTAAGAAAATGTACTCTAATAGAACCAGAGAAAACAAAATTGAAGATATTCTATTCAGTTAGGAAAAGAAATTGTTTGCAAATTTATAGTTTTTGTCACAAATATAAACAACGTATAACATTGCTTAACATATAAAGTTTTCCATAAAAATAATGAATTCCTGTTTTAGTGTACATTAAAGGCTCTTTCCACAGAAAAATAAGCAAAGAGAAGCAGAAATGTACACATGATGGAAAAAATCTATGTAACAAAAGTCCTTTTAATTTATTTAAATAAGGGATTGGACAGCTCAATTGAATTTAATCTATTTGCATCCAACACATTGTTTGGTACATAATGGACACCAAATAAATATTTGTCATCTAAAGAAATAAATATGAAGCTAACCTTGTAGTTTTCAAAAATCAAACTGCTTGCCCCTGTTACTTTCATCAAACATAAATTCTAAGATAATATTTTCAATTTTTTTAGATATAAATTTAAGATATGAAAATATTATTTCATATCCTAATAAGTCATTTTCTGAAATGCTATAAAAATTAACATAAAATGCATGTTAATTATTACGTTCTATTTTCCCTCAAGAATTTTGATTTCATACTATAAAAAAATTTTAGTAGGTTGTGTACTGATGTAATATTTGTCACCAATAGAATGGGTAATTATAATACCACCCTTAGGAGATGGTGAGTGACAGGGAGCCCTGGCATGCTGCAGTCCATGGGGTCACAAAGACTCAAACACAACTGGGTAACTGAACAACAATAAGTCTGCATCTATTTTAAAAGATGATATTTTAAATGGCCTGACCTAACTTAGAATTAAAGTAAACTATCAGGAGGCAGTTGCTGCTTTTTAATTTTTGTTCTGTACCTTCTTTGGCTGACTGATTTTCTTTTTGAACTTAGCTCACCCCTTCCATTTGGCCTGATCTTTATTGAAAAAGGTAAAAGGAGGAGAAATACTGAATTGGAAGATGATGCTGGCTTGTGGGCTTTGATAAGTATAAAGCCAAAGCAGAAGAGAAAATTAAATGCTGCCAGTTTATCTACAATGCACATTGTGTACAGTACACATTCAGAGATCTCATCACAAGTATACAATTATCTGATGTGATCTGATTTTGAGATATACAGTCTTAGTAGGAAAAACTTAATTTTCCTAACAGTGACTCATCTGGTGAAGGGGGAAAAGCATGGAAAGCTGTAGCACACATGAATAGGTTCCAGTGAGGAGCCAATTGAGCCACCTGTTATTTACAGGACTGTAACAAGGAAAGATATCTCCAGACTTTCACACAATGGCATAATAGTAAAGTTGTGTTTTACCTGGGCCATGCACCAGTATCTGTGGGTAAAAAAAAAAAAAAAAACGTACTATTCATTCCATCAAGGAGCTTATGATTTAATATAATCAACAACTAAATTATTTAGAGTCACAGTGACAGCTTCCATTTGCACTCCATGGCTACAAAATAATCAGCTCAACTGATAGCCATTCCCAGAACCAGTGGCTCCACAAAAGAAATAAGGTAAAAAGTCTGATATGTAAAATGAAATAAAGTGGAAAAGCATGATTTGGGAGAGGATGAAATTGTTTGCTTGAAAAATTACTCATTTGAATGTTATTGTCCTGTGGTCATTTTTATGATCATAAGAAAACCATACTCATTTTTGTGAATAACAAAAATTCCCTAATTGACAATGAACCAAATTATAAGTTTCACTGCAGTGTCTAAAACATATCCCCTTTGATTAATCTGCTATGATTTAGTCTGAGCACAAACCATACACAGAATTTTATCCCTATTTCTTTGTGAATTGTTTAAACCAGGTTCTAATAGGAAATTTTGGCAATGCTTATAAACATTAATGACCCATAATGCTAATACTATCTACAAAATTATTGATTTTTTGCTTGTTTTATAGTTTATTCTCCTCATATACATATAATATATATATATAGGCATACTCATAGATATAGATATTTATATTAAAGCCATTTTGTAAATGTGATTACCAAATAATGAGTTCTTTAGAGTATAGTAAATCACATAATATCCAGTTTTTATTTTGACACTTTAAAGAATACAGCCTGACTAAAATATGTTATACTTGCAAATGGCCTTATCCACAGCCATGGAAACCAATGCAATAATAAAGGAATTATTATGGAAAACATGCATTCATAAGCAGGAAAAAATGTATTAAACAAAGATCAATCAGGAAAGCTAACCCTTAGAGAAGGACTCTCCTAGTAATGAATTCCTTGCTCAGTGTCTGACATTCCACCACTTGACCATTAAGTTTGGTTATTGATAAATAGCTTATACTCAAAATTCTAATCTAATTTTATCCTCTAAAACCAAATTACTGGAGTGAATAGCAGAAAGGGCAAAGAGGGAAGGGAAAAATGAAGCAGGTAGGAGAAATGATACCTTAGGAAAGGAGAGAGGTAAGTCAAAGGCAGTCTTCATTTAATATATAGTTTTGCGTTCAGCTTCCCTTCTATAAGAAACTTAAAGGAAACTGCTTTCAGTTTCCTTCTCTTTTCAGCATTAAATCTTCCTCTTCCCACCACAACCCATTCAAGAAGTGCAATGTGGGCTAATATAATGTACTCTATGCTTGCGTGCTCAGTCCCTTAAGTCATGTCCGACTCCTTGTGCCCCCAAGGACTGTAGCCTGCCAGGCTCCTTTGTCCATAGGATTTTCCAAGCAAGAACACTGGAATGGGATGCCATTTCCTACTCCAATAATGTACTCTGTACATGTGTTAAAAAGGCTTTAGTAGGCTAGCTTGATGAACAAAAACCCCTTAGTATCAGTTTTAAACAGTGCTTGTCCTGGATTCAAAATAATTCAGATGTAATAATTTTATAGAGCACCTAACCTGAGTCATATACCCTTGTAAATATTTTATAAAGATGAATGACATATATCTTCTATTCTCGAAGTTCACAGTTCACCAACCAACACTCAGGTGTGGTTTTATAACAATCACTTAATAAATGGAAGCAGTAGATGTATGTGGATGTGGGGAGGTTATAGATAGTAAAATCTAGATTAACTGGGGCTAACCAAGGACTCCAGTTATTCATAATCCTCACCTCACCCCGCCCCCAAACTCAGTTTTTAGTACAGTTTTAAATCATGCTGTTAGATTTTAATACAAAAAAGTAATATAATATTCTAGGAATGTGGCAATTGCATATTTTTAAATCGAACAATAAACCTTGTAAGATCTTATAACATTGGTACAAAAATTAAGTTGAATTCAAAAACCATATAACTGAAAAGAAAAATATACTTTAGAAACTTTTTTCAGAACCAACAATACCTTAAAAAAGTGAATTTTAGTTTAACTGTTAATCAGAAAACTCAACAAACTAGAAATCCCTATTTCTTGAGTCTTCTGTTGTTAATATTTTTAATTACACAGCTATGAAAGTAGACCATTACAAACCCTGATTCAGCTCCTTCCTAGATGTGCCTAGATGAGTTAACCTTTCTGTGTTTTGATTTCCTCATTTGTAAAATACAGGTGATAATAGCAATTAAACATGTAAAATGCTTTTAATAGTCCTTTGATACACAGTAAGTGCTCAGTAAGTTTTAGGAATCATCATCAGCATCATTATTACTGCATTACCTAGTTGTGTAGATAGGTTTGTGGAATTAATTTCCTTGTAACCAAATAGATATATACTGTGTTTCTCCAAATGGATCCAACATTTCCTAGAAGTGAGGCATTAGGTGATACAGCCAGACAAAATGATTGTGGCAGCCTTAAAAATGTCAAGAGGAATGCAAGCAGTCTCTCTTTGAATGTTTGTAAAAAGCAAAAAGAAATGAAAACCAAACAACCACAAAAACAGAATAATAATACCTATTGTTATAATAAAAACAGAAGGTCCTACGTTTTACTGCTTGCCACCCATCTCCTTAGCCTTTATTCTACACACAGAGGTTAACATGGGAATGAGAGAATAATTCTTAGATTCCTCAGAACCCTCATACTGACCGACCAGTGAACATTTCCTCTCTCAGACTCCTTGTATAATATTTAGTATTGAAGGACTCAAGGACGATAGAAAAAAGAAAAGGAATTTTATAGCATGAAGAGTCTGTCTATTTATAAAAATCTTGGTTATCCCTAATCTATATTTGTTGGTAAAAATTTATAGAATATAAAATCGTCACTGCACTTCAGAATATATTCATATGATAGATTCAAGATAGATGAAAATTATTTCTGATGATATTTAAGTTAAATACTGTAATTCAGAAGGAAAATATCAGCACTGGCTTACACTTTAAAATAATGATTTACATATTTGTCTTATAAGGACTTTCCTCTGCATGAGGTAGCTCTGTGTCAGTAACACTTGAATCAGAATCACCCTCCTCTTTAAATTAGGTCTTGGATGAGAGTGGCAGAGGAGTCAATTTAATGATGGATACTTACAGTATCTGTACTTTTAAAGCATAAAGCAAAATTTCATTAGCTGAATAATGTTGCCTGCAAGAAACCAGTCCTATCTAGCTTCTATTTTTTTAAGTCTGTCAACCTATAGCCACTTTTGAAGAGATTCTAGATTTTGAATGACTCTACATTTATGGTGGGAAAATTGAAAATGATGAAGAAACCCAATCCAGGCTAATAGTTTTGGATTCACAGTAATTGCATACATTTTGTTTAAAAATCCTCCCTAGCAGTATGTGCCTGTTACCTAAAGCGATGGAGCAGGCCCCAGTTTTATGTCTGATTCGAAACCTGGGCCTACAGTACAAGACATAACATCTACTGTGGCCTCTGCTCTGTCACTTTGCCATGCGATTCTAATGTAGTTTTACTTGAATAACATAAAATAACATATATAATGTTATTTATGTTATTTTCCACGTGAAGAACTCCTGTAAACCTTGCCGTTTTGAAACTCAGTGAGGCAGGCGTCTTAGACAAGCTGAAAAACAAATGGTGGTACGATAAAGGTGAATGTGGACCCAAGGACTCTGGAAGCAAGGTCAGTCACTGCAGTTCGGGGCCTCCTCTTGTGTTCACAAAGCAGTAAATGGGAGCAATTGTCAAGAGTATATGGAAACAGTAAAAACTAAATGTTTCTCTATACCTATCTAGACTAGAAACTAATGCAATAATTTAAGCCACAGGGATTATCTTTTCAGAAAATTGCAAACTGCTCCCCAATATTAAGGCTTTTAAATAAACTTAAATTAACTGTAAAAATATATAAAAAAAATAAAATTCCTGTATTATTCTCAAATATACGTACCACTAATAACAGTAGTGCTTTCAGGTTTGATTTTTGTTTGTTTTGGAGGCAAAGAACATCAAATCTGTTATTTCAAGAACTGATGTATTCTCAAAACAGGAAATGGGAAATTGGTCAGTAGTTTTCTACCGAAAGAAAATTTTAAATATTAAATGTTTCTTATTCAGAAGTTCAGTCTTTTGTCATTGTTTTGCCAATCATTCCACTTTAGTTTGAAGATGGTCTATTATATTTTCGTTCTGACAGATAAACAGAGTTAAATTTTCCAACTCTGTTCTATCAAAATTATTTTAATAAATCAATGTTAATGAATAACACCCTCAACTTCTAAGATCTCATTCATGCAGAGATCTTATATCAATTATTTTCAGAACAATACATGAAGTTATAAGTCTGATTCTGAGTACAAATGAAAATAGTGTTACAGTTATGTTTTCATTTAAAAAACAAACTGTAACAGTTTATCAGTGAATCTAAATACTTGCATAAATTAATAGGACGTAATGCTTGAAAGCCATGGTTGAGGATTTTTGAAATATATTTTCTGTATCTTCTTGTAGAAAGAAAAAATCTATTAGCTACCCTACGACATTAAATAAGTGAGTTACCTATATAGGAAAACGTCAGTTAATTTAAGAAAGAGATAAAGTAATATTAACTGATCTCTTTTCAAGCATCTCCCTGTGTTTTAATCATTTCTGTCTGCCTTTGAACCAGAGTGGAATGAGACAAGCTTGTCCAAATAATGAAAAAGCTATTTCAAACCCTTATGTAAAGTCAGAAAAGCGCAAGTACTTAATTTTTAAAATGAAGTTATCCTAAATTTTTGCTCTAATCAGTTGATATCATGGCTAAGTGGATATAGTGTACATAATACTTAAGTTAAACATTCTCCTAATAAAACTAATTAAGTTTACACAAGACACACAACTGAGAAGATGATGGCCTCAGGGCATTCTTTAGGTAGTCAACCTAAAATACCTACTCAAATAATTTTATATAATATAGATTTACAATTTATAAAAAATATGAATTATTGTTATAATTTTAATATCTTCCAATAATATGCTTGACTATTTCTGAATTTATTATAAAATAATATGTATATGAAAGCTCTGGAGAATATATGTTTAAAATATTGACTGAATAAGCATTTTAAAGTGAAATAGAATCATATTTTAAAATCAATAAAAATAGTTTTAACTCTGTCCACAAATGGCTTCTTTTTCAATTGATCATGGAAAAATTTGTATATTTTCTTAAAGTTACCAATGTGCTGCATACATAGTTATTCCTAAATAGTATATAATATGTTAAAGTGCCACTTTCCAACAGATTTCCCAAACATATGTGACTAAATGAATAAATAACATGTACCTACACTATTTGCATATATTTGATGAATTCATGATAAACAAGATGTGAAACTGCTAGCTTAAAGTCCCTTACTTCTTTAAGTAGGAAACATGAACTTAGCTTTGTTGAAGAGAAACATCAAACACTAAAAATTTTCTAATGGAAGGAAAGGGAAAACAGTTTCCCTTCTCATGCAATTGGGTTTTAAGCATGTCATTTTCAAACTTAACAATAATAAGCCCACTTCTGCTACCCTATACTCATATATGGTTAAGTATAGTGCTCTTCTTTATACAGTTAACAATGATAAAATGTTACAGATTTTATTGAATGTAATTATATACAATTTATTGGTTATCGTAATTTCATTTCTCTCAAGAACTATAAGCTTTATGTTTAAATTCATAGTGTTACACTAGTGACTTATACAAGCTAAATAATTTCAGGCTAAATTACATTGACTTTAATTAGCTGTTTGGATTTCATGTGTTCTTTCACCTTCTGGATGTGACTTTCCACAGTTAACTGAGATGTCTTTATCCCCCCAGGACAAGACGAGTGCCTTGAGCCTGAGCAACGTAGCAGGCGTCTTCTACATTCTGGTTGGCGGCTTGGGCTTGGCAATGCTGGTGGCTTTGATAGAGTTCTGTTACAAGTCCAGGGCAGAAGCGAAGAGAATGAAGGTGGCAAAGAGTGCACAGACTTTTAACCCAACTTCCTCGCAGAATACCCAGAATTTAGCAACCTATAGAGAAGGTTACAACGTATATGGAACCGAAAGTATTAAAATTTAGGGGTAGGACGTAGGGCCACTACAGTGAGTGGGTGATGCATTCTGTAAATGGAGTGTTGTGACCTGTCTGTCCAGTGATGGTACTGCTTGCTTCTAATTTAGAGCTTTATATTTTTGAAAACTTCAGTGCAAAGTGGTTCAGTTTTCTTTGGCTGCAGATGTACTGTTCAAAACTTTATGTTACCAATAGATATCTGCATTGAAAGGGTTTGAAAGACAAAAGTAAACCTCCAGAATTGCTCTGTAAAATTATTTAAATAGTATATTCTATCTGAAAATTGGGATAAATTTGAAATTAGATCTGAATTTTCTTGTACACAGAACAGACTTTTCTCTGGAATAATCTACTGCTAACAAAATAAGCATAAAATTTTTTCAAATTATCAAAGCCTAGACAGTTGCCTATTTTGATAATGGTGTGTTGTTTTCTGAGAAAACACATGTAAAATCTCCAGGGCACATAGTAAACACTTGGTGAGTTTAAGCTATTCTTCTGGTTTCTTTTACATGAGCCATCTTTCTATATTTTTAGAGGGAAACCCCGATGTTTGTTCATCTGGCAGCAGTCCTTGAACCAGACCTTTAGGCAGGAGTGACCATTAGAATATTGACTACAATTCACATTTATTAGATGAAATTCAATTTTCATTTTCACAACATCACTGAGGTGAATAAACATTTTAGGCAATTTCTCCATCAAAAATGTCAGCAATATATTTTCTTTAGGAGAGACACAGTAAAAATAAAACTTGCAGTGAGTTTTATTGACTTTTGTTTTCATTTCAACTGCTTTTGAGTGAGCCAGATCAGTCTCACTTACATCTTCTCACCATGTGACAATAAAAAAATTACAAGCATTCAGTGAAACACAGGATGAAGTTCATTTTTTAAGATTCTAAATGTCCAGTACTTTTTCCCTTTGATGATAGAAAATGAATTTAAAATAAGACTTGGAAGCATTTGTTGTTGCTTTTCTTAAAATCAGGCCTCTAAAACCCATTTTCTGAAATTGTATATAAGAGCCATTCTAGTTATAACGATAAATGAAAATTTGAACCCACAAGAGACATTTAGTGCCTGAGGTATCCTAGAGTCAAACCCAATAGAATTTTTCTAAGAATAAGAAGTACACCTGAAGTTATGCCAGATAAATGTGCTCAATTTTTATATTTATTTATTTTAAAAAGCTATTGAGCGTGTTCCCTGGTAGCCTAGTGCCTAGTGATTAGCAGTCCAAGCTTTCACAGAATACTGCAGGCCAGGTGGCACAGCCCAAAAAAGGCTACTGAAATACTTGTTAGTATCTTAAAGCAAAGAACAAAAGCTATTTCTTTACATCAAGATCTAATTGCTTCTATCCATAATCTAGAAATAGAATAGTGACTGAGTACAATTGCACATAGACAAGCCCAAAGTTTTTTTCTTTCCAAATTTTGTGGAAAGAATTGATCATGAAATTGTCAATTCACTCAGATTAGAATGTTTAGAGCATGTCTTTTCTAATAGCAGAAAAGCAAACTGATAAGATCAAGGTTTCTTAGTCATTACAGTAATGATTTCATCTTAATATTTACATAACTGAGGAGAGATTTATTTCCAAACAGAAAAACAATATGTGACAAGTTTTTACAGCCAATTATTCGGACTTCATTCTGTGATGAATTTCATAAAATATATTTTTAAAATTTTCCTTTAGCATACCAAATGCAATCTAGAAAAATTCTAGAAATGCTCACATATGACAGTTTAATACAAAGTCCTGGGGAATTGCTCGAAAGAGATGTGCATTCTCATAGGAAAGACGTAATAGTATTCAGAGCAAATTAAATGATATGCACTTGTAGAGATTTGAGAGTGTTTTTAATTGTACTCCTATATTATATGGCTTTTTCCTTTCAAAAATTCTACTGAGCATAATTATGAAAATGACTGATAATTTAGATAATATTTAGTGTCAGAATTTCAAAAACAAAACCTGAATGTTTACTCTAAAAGTAATTATCCCTCAAGGAAACACATAAATAAATTTACAGCCATTGCCACAACAATCCAACCAGACTCAGACTATATTATAAATTTATAAGAAAGTTTTGTAGTTTGAGTAGTCTCAATAAGATTACATAAAGATGAACAGAAATGACATTTTATGTAAGAAGCACGAGATTTAAATGTAGAATATAACAATGCTAAGAACTAAGAACACAAAGATTTAAAGAGAGAATAAGCAGTTGGCAGAATCATCAGCACTCAATTGCATTAATCTACAGAGAAGGAGAGATTACTTGAGAGGATATGGAATCCTTCCCTTTTTGATATTTTCATTTCCTTATAAAGACAATCAAGAAAATAAAAGGAAGAAACAGATTTTATGACAACTCTCCTTAAAAGTTGCAATGCTTTTATTATGTATTAATTAGTATTACTAAATACTAACTTCTCTCTTCAAAAAAAAACAAAACTAATAGATTTTTTACATGATTGTTTTACTTAATATTAAATGTTGAAAAGGAATCTGAAGAAACAAATTCAGACTGCCATCTTGCTTGGTTTGTTTTAATTTAGTGATGAGTAGTTTCTGTAGAGATTGTCTCCTGACTCCTGATTATAAAGATAGATTTTAATTTTTGAGATTGTTCACTGAAGGCAAACTATAATAATGACCTTGGTGTTTATCATAGATATGTCAGCAGCATTTTGACTTCAAGTTTCTGAAATTAGGGCAAATGATCATTAAACTTTTACATTATAACATTTTTAATCCAACATTTATTTCATATTTAATATATCATTATTCTAATATTTAAGGTACAAGGTGGAATAAATACAAGGATAGAATTTCCAAAAGAACTGGGTAAACTTAAATTCACAGCAAGGAATTAAGATACAATATGAATTATGAGAAAATTATGATCTAAACTACAACAAATAACATTGAAACTCAGCAACTAGAAAGAATTTAAAGGCATGAATGAACAGTCAGAAGATTTCAATAATAATGATGCCTGTTTCTCCTCAGTGTAGTATTATTACCTGCTACCTAATATGACAGAGCAAGAATATAATGAGGATTTCAAAGACCTGACCCCATAACATCAACCTGCAAAGTTTCCCAGTGATGACCATTCATGAAGCATTGAAACAGTGCACTTTCCTTTAAGCAGTTAAAGCTTCTTGAAATATGAGCCTTAACTTCCATTATAGGCATAGAATGAACTTTATGTGACTGATTTGCCTTTCTATAGCTGTCTATAGCAGCTGTAGTGAATGAGTGAAAGCATCTGTGGATAGATCTGTGTTCTATAAACAGGAAGATCTGTTATAAATAGTCTACATAGAGTTCCCTTAGACAATTCATCATGATTTTAAGAGTACAATCATTTAACTGTTAAGATATTTTCTAACAGAAAAAAAAAAAAAAAGATACAAAGAAAGATTGTTGTCAAACGTAAGGGACCTTCTAAGTTCAACTGGAAATACTAGGGTGTAAAGTGCAGCAAGTTAAAAGATGTGTCCTGCCCAGATTTGCCAAACAAAATCTTGCAGGATTTTAGAAAATTAGTTCTTAAATAGGACCAGTAACTCTAGAGTGATTTATTCTTCCAGGTGGTTGAGTTTCTTTTTCCTGTGAAAAGTAGTTTTAATATGACCAAAAGAGTATGGGAAAAAATGCAGATGTCTAATTATTGATATTTTGGTGTTTGTTGTGTCATATTTTGCTGAAAAGACAGAAATATTGTAACACTCTGCATTCTTTCTGTTTCCTTTCCATGCAACCCAGCTGACCTTTTCTGAAGCCATAAGAAACAAAGCCAGATTATCCATCACTGGGAGTGTGGGTGAAAACGGTCGCGTCTTGACACCTGACTGCCCTAAGGCTGTACACACTGGAACTACAATTAGACAAAGTTCAGGATTGGCTGTCATTGCATCGGACCTTCCATAAAAACCAAAAAAATAATTGAGTGCCTTAATTAAACTGTTTGTGACTGATGGAAACGCAGCCCTGAGGGACAGGCTAAGCGCAGGTCTTCGCTCAAACAATCCTTTGGCTGAGAGCGGGAAGTTCGTCCTAAGGCGCTAAACATCAGCAACGTGTGCATGAGCTCAGCTCGAAAACCCAAACTCAGATTTTATATCAGGAAAACTCACAATTTAGATTTTTTTTCGGGTAGTGGGGGTCGGGGAGGGTGGGGAGCTGGGATGGGTGTATCAACAGCAACAAATTTCACTTGAGTGGACTTAAAAACTAATCAGACATGCAAGTTAGCACATCAAAGTGTGAAGTTCTTGCTCAGAAAGGCCTATCTTCATTTCAAGGCATAAAATAGTTATAGAAGTCAATGAATATGCTAACCTGTATCTCCAGAACACCCATATATTCAATGGAAGACTATCCAGCTGAGAAAACAAATCACTATACTCTGACAAGAAATAATAAACAAACATGTAAATCCTGTGGAAAAAAAACTTAAAGGAAGTAATTACACTTACTTTGGAGAAAACAAATACTGAAACATGCTTGCTTTTTAACTGACATAAATTCAGTAGAGGACAACACAATTCTTTTTTCTAACCATCTTAGGGACAATACATTGCAATAATTGAAATAAATGCCATCACTGTAATAAACTTCAGAGACTTTTTTAATATAAAAGTTGTTGGTCATTTTGTTTGCTGTAACCTTCACTCTGTCACATGAGTCAGTGTCCACAGATTGCATTTGTCTCACTACCAGGAACAAAATGAAGACAACATTAACATAAAATCATCAGTCTACAATGTAGAATCAGAAGATACTATGGGTCATTCATGTTATCAATATTATTTATAATCTTGTTCTGTGTACAAAATTGTGGTTTTTGTACCCACCAAAAAGAATAAACAATATTTACATTCTTACAATATTTACAAAGCTTAAAGTTTTTTCTTATCATTATAAAAATTATTTGAGAAATTATGAGCCTATAGGTGGGATAGTAAAAGTAAACTGTAGGCCATATTGGAAAATGTAGCTAGCCCTTATTATTTTTGCATAGTAAGCTAATTTTTTACACAGATCTTTGCCTCATTAGCAGTTAAATTGTCAAAGATGGAACGTTTGAATTGGGGAATTTAATCATTGTCATAATAACAACATACCCGATAATTACGTACTGAAATTTTACTTGGCTCTATTTTGCTGCATAAGATAATGTCTCTTGAGCTTCTCTCCACATTCCCATTTTTCGTTTAAATCATTTGAAGGCACTAATCAGTTTGTGGTAGAAAACATATGAAGAATTAGTCTTTGTTTTCAATTGAAAATTGTGAAAAAAATTATACATGATTATTTACAAAAATCACCTTTTTAGTTATGTAGGGATTAAATTAACAGTTCAAAAGAAAGCTTAGATCATTTGAAATAATGAGTACAACATAGATAAACATCGCAACACTTAGAGATCTTGGCAGAAAGCACAAGATAAGATGATTTTGAAAGTTTGGCTTTGAAGGATAAGTTGAGTTTCATAGGTGTTGAAAGCCTTATAGGTGAGTGATGACCCAATACATAGCTTGTCAATGGACTCTTTAAAGAGTGTATGCAACAGGAAGGGCTGGAGAGAAATGGGTGTGATATCATGGAAGATAAAATTGGAAAAGGTGAAAGACTGATCACCTTGCTTCAATTCTCAAGATTCCCATCCCCCATTCAATTTTTGTGCTGCAGTAAGAGCAATCCTAAAAAGTGCAAACCTGATAGCGCATGCACACACATGCGTGCGCACACATGTACACACACACACAGAGTTCCCTCAGGAAAAATTGCAAGCTCTTGAGCAAAGCAAATGAATCACTTTATAACCTGACCCTTACTTATTTCTTCCATGAACTCTCTCACCCCCTGCCCAACCTCTGCTACCCATGAAAAACCTCAGAAGCAGGGACACTGCTATTTACTGCATTTACTATTTCCTCAATCTATAACACTTTCCTATCTTCTCTTTACCTGACTAACTAGTGCTCATCCTTCAGTACTCAAATCATATTTTACCTGTCATGGGAAGATTTCCATGACTGTCTCCCAGTCCCTGCCTATGAGACTGAGCTAGGTGCCCTTTTGATGTTTTGTCACTATCACAGCACTTACCATACTGCATTGTAATTGCCTGTGTACTTGTCTGTTTAACTACTAGACTGTAAGCCCTTTGAGGGCAGGGACTGTGTCTATCTTGTTCACAGTTGTATCCCCAGCACCCAGCACAGTGCCTGGCATATTGTAGGTGCTTAATAAATATTTGTTGAATGAATGAACTGAATTGAATTGAATCAAATTAATTTAGTAGACACAGAAAAGACATCTTTCCTCATTAACAGTCTTTTTCTCATTAACAATGTGTATTAAGTATACAGTGAGTTAAAAAGAAGAGTAAAGTTTGGCTGATTTCATGACATTGTCTACTTCACTGTCTATCACACTAAAAAAAGAGATGATCTGATAAATTTTATGACCAGATGGGAAGGTATTCCATGTAATTTTATCTACTTGTGGAATAATTTGTTTAGTTAGAGAAATTGTCATAGATAATTAAGGTTTTAGCCATACTTCTAAAAGTAGCTTTCATTTAAGTCACTGAGTGAATTAGTTGTGTACATTTAAAAGTAATATTTCTATATTAATAATCCTATTATATAGTTGAATTTCTGTATTTCCTATAGAATAATTTTGCCAAAAACAAAATTTTTAATTTGGCTTTATTAAAAAGTGATATCTGTCTGGACTCCAATCTGAGGAAGTGCTATAAAACTAGGAAAAGTTGTTTAAAAACACTTAAGTTGAAACTCTTAGTTCTATAGAGCTAAGAACTCAGTTACCAAGCAAGCATGATCACCATCTAGGGCAGACCTTCCTGAACATATTAGGAAAAGCCAATTTTGAAACTACATCAGCAAGTACATGATGACCACATTTGAAAGATATAGAGTCCTCAGGAGAACCACTTTATTGCACTCAGTTCAACAGATACTAATTGAAAATGGCACACTGTTTATACTTGCTTCAAGCTTGCTGCAGGCCAGTACCTGGTTGTCCACCCACTGACTGGCAACTTATTCTGTTTCTCAAAGACATAGCACATAGTAGGTGTTCAATACATTTCTCAATGCATAAGCATAACTTTAAATAGTCAGTATCAGTGAAAAATGGTCTGTTTTCCTGGAAAATAGAATATCCCAGTTGGAAAAACCAATAAAGTGTCAGTAAGAATAAAAGCTAAATGAAAAGTTATATCCAAGAGAGTTTCTGAAAAGACAAATTAAAATTGCACAGATTCATTTTCCTTATACTTATGAATATAATGCTGCATGAAAAATGTGCCTTTTTGTGCATAATCATAAATAGGCTTTAATTTCATATAGTCCAGCAGGCTAGAGTACATAGCATTTGTGAAACCAAATGCAAATTTAATCAGCGGTATGTGTATATATTTTCTAAACAGCTAGTACCAGAAATCTTTTCAAAAGAGAACTGCTCTTTAAGAAAATATTTTGATAAATTATGAAGAGCAAGAGATGAGATTTGGAAATTATATCTCAAAAAAACAAAGAGCTAAATTACTTTTCATGAAATAAGAATACACCAGTTTATTTATTTATCTTGCTTTGATTTTATTTCCTTTGGGTGAAAAAATGGACTGAGAAATGAAAAATAAAAGATAAGGGAAAAACGGAACTTTAAGAGAGTAGAAAGTCAGGTAAAAGGCAGATAGGAATCCCCTGGGTAACCAAAAAAACGTATGGGAACAGGAATGTATGGCATGTGATTTTCCCATGGTAAGTATTTAATTTTTGATGTATTTCTTCTTCTCATAACCTGCAGATTAAAATTTCCTACATTCCCCAGACTGGTATTTTTGGTTGGATTAAAGGAGGGAGTCAAGGAGAAAATTCTAAATCTTGTGTTTGGCTTGATGCTAGGCCAAAAGTAACCCTAATAACATGTCTCTTTCCCACACACAAAAAAATGTGCAGAAACCTAGATTGAGACTTGTCCTTCTACATGGCAAAGAATGAAGGTTCATTTTATTTTTTTCTGAATCTGAAGAAAATGGTAGGCCAGAACACATAACTGTTTTTTAGCCACCGGTGCTGGCTTAAAAGTATCATAAACAACAAAATAAAGCATAAAACATAGATCATTATTCAATTAGATAATAACATCATTAAGTAAATAATCTGTTAAGTTATAATGTCCAATTCATGGCTTGAGTGAAGAACTTATTTACAAGATTTGTAATCCTATAATCCTAAACACAAAGAGAATCTACTTAAGTAAATTGTTATAACTTCCCTCTCAGAGTTTATACATTTGACCAACACTTCTAAAGTTCCTAAACATTTAGTAATGGCTGAAATCTGTGTCACTGGCAATCACTGTTTCAATATATGATTGATTGAACTGACTGACTAAATGAATAAAGGAATTAATGAGTGAAGACCAATTGAAGATATTCATGATCATTGCCTATACAGAAACTTCTGCCAGCTCCTTAGCTAATTTTCTGCATAAATGTGAATGCTTTCAATGTTTTCTAACAAAGAAGGTATTAGAAATAATTTAGACCATATCTGTCTCCATGTTGAGATTGACCTTAGTCATTGAAAACCGGTGCTGTTTTAAACTTTTTAAATGTGGGGGTTGATTAACTCTGAGACTTTCTCAATGTCATCCTTCCCAACAATATTCTGTTTCTAACTCTAAATACAATAAAAGTCTATTAGCATCATTGATCTTTTAAGACCACCCTCAGACAAAGTCAAAGCTTCCAGATCTTTGGGTGTTAGATGTGTACAGGAATTTCTGATACTTTGATTTAAGCTTCACTTGAAATGTTCAACCCACTAGGCCTACATCCATGCCATTCTCTGTCACAAGAAGTTATCCCAATAGACTCTCTCTCTCTCATTCCACATTTTCCTTCCTACATTATCCTGCGCTTCTCATATTTACATTCATCTTCTCACTGTTTTCCCCCTCTCCCTGACTTTGCCATCCTTCTTCTTAGCATCCTCATTAGAAAGTCAGGAAACTCCTGATAGCTACAGTCTCTCCCCAGAGCACTGCCCAATATCCTAATAATATCAGTCTACATAGAGCAATGGAACCTAGAAGGAAAAAGAATGGCAACCCTTACAATTACACATCTTCTCCCATGCATAAAAAACCCTTCCTCTTTGAAGTGTATATCATGTAAACATGCTGTCACAATGGGCTGCCTACTTAGCCATTTTGTCTGCTGATTTCTCTGTCATTGCCTCATCAAGGACTATGGCATTTGGCTTATTCTTTTTTCCAAGTTCTATTATCATTTTGAACAACTTCAAGGTCAATGTATGGAAGCCTTGGCTCTGCAGTTCTTTTACTCTATGTTAAGCCACCTATACTAATAGACATGTAGCAGACCTTAAGATCATTTACCTTCCCATCTTCCTCCAGATAATGACTCAATTCTCTCCTTCCTTTCATACCCTAGTCACTGAAAAGAGTGACCTTTTTCCCCATATTTAATCTCTCTATATAGTTTTCCCTTAATCCCCTGTTTATTCTTTCTCATTCTATTTTATGTTCCTTATTACCTCCAATCAAACCTGTTTATATTACCCAGGGTTGTGTTGTAGCCTCTTCCCTTTTCTTCTCAGGACATAAATCACCCAGCTGATTTCACCGTCATTAAGATGTCCATAAACATCTGTTTATTAGCTCAGAAATCCTTATCTTTCATTTCAGCCTCACTTATCCAATTTTCTAGTGGTTAGCTCTTTTTGACTTAATTGCAACTTGTTAAACCTTCGCTCTACATTCCTACCTCCTTTTATATCCCCTGTCTCAGTGAGTGGCACTAACATTTATCTCATTTCCCAAATTAAAAAAGTGGGAATGATTCCAGAATGCTTTTCTTCATCATTCTCACATATAATTAATTGACATCTTAAATTTCTTGCATACTCTAAATATCTCCTTACTCTGTCCCATGCTCTTCATCCATACAATGGCTGACTTAATCAAAGACTCAATCTCTCACTGTTACTACTACAATTGTATCCTATTAGATTTCCTTGCTTCATTTCTCACTTATATCTTCCTTAGTCCATTTTCTATGTGGCTGCCAGAGAGAATTTTCCAAAACATAAATATGATCCTATCACCTTCCTGATTAAAATAACTCAGTGTCCATTCTGTGAGGCCTATAAATATCTCTGGTATGTTCTCTCATCTACACTCCATTCCATTAACACCAAATCACTGTAACAGCTTGTTTTCAGAATAATTCATGTTCTTTCCCTTTTAAGTTTTGCCAATTATTACTTCTATCTGAAATGTGTCTGTTTCAGAAAGGATTCCTAACCAAAAGAACCACTTTCATTCAGTTAAGCAAAAAGTGAATTTATTAATAAATACTAGAGAATTCACAGAACTTCTGGGAAACACAGAGAGTCAGACCTGAAGGAAAAGCAGCCAGGAATAATACATAAATTATATCTCTGACCTGCCCCTAACCACCAGTGGACACATATATCAGAACAAGGACACTGGACAAGGGACACTGTTGTTAGGACTTCTGTTTCAACTGCCTCTGAAGATGAGGCACCTGCCAGCATATTCTGTTACCTTCTCAGGAAATAAGCATTAAGTATGACCTCTTTCCAATTAAAATTTCAGGCACGAATATCTAACTGGTGGTTTCAGGTGACAACTTGGTTCTCTTCTTCCTTTTGCACCCTAGGGAGACAGGGAAACCAAACACTGGCTTCCACTTTAGGGAAACATATTATGGAAAATAAATGTAGGAAGATATTCAAAAGAAGCTGAGTGGGCACAAAGTATGGCATATATCATCTGTCCATTTGTGCCTAATTCCTACTCATCCAATAAGGATGATAGTTGGATTGTAGAAATCATATCTTTGGGTATACATTCCTGATTATCTCAGTTTGGAGATCCCTCTTTTTTATTTACTATGTCCTGTGAGGCCTGGCGTGCTGCGATCCGTGGGGTTGCAAAGAGTCGGACACAACTGAGCGACTGAACTGAACTGAACTATAATAGGATTTATGCCACTGTTGTTGTTCAGTCACCAAGTTGTGTCTGACTCTTCACAATTCCATGGCCTGAAGTATGCCAGACTTCCCTATACCTCACCATCTCCCAGAGTTTTCCCAAGTTCATGTCCATTGAATTGGCAATGCTATATACCCAAACTCGTGTCCATCAAGTCGGTGATGCCATCCAGCTATCTCATCCTCTGTCAATCCCTTTACCTCCTGCCCTCAGTCTTTCCCAGCATCAGGGTCTTTTCCAATGAGCCAGCTGTTCACATCAGTTCACCAAAGTATAAAATAGCCACTGTTACATGGTTATTTTTGTAAACGCCTTCACTTTGTCTTTCTACACTCTTTGGTTCCAGAGGCAACAAGTATTAAATTAGCCTTAGACTCAGACAGAACTAAGTGTACATCCTTTTTTAGGCATTTGCTTCTCAAACTTCGGTGGGGGGTGGGGGGGGGGGGGCGGGAGGGAAGCCAATTGTTTCATATATAAAATGGAAACAAGAATACCTAACATTTGATGATGCTGTGAAGTTGAGAATGTCAGTTACAAATTGGCACATGCCATGGGTGCTTGCCATCTTCCTCGACAAGAATAAGATTATGTGCTGCTGCAGTTGCTGACTTTCCACACCCCCTGGAGGAGTTCAAGGTAGAGAGCAGAAATAAGGTGCTCTGTGTTCAGGGGATAGCTCGTAGTACAGGACTTCAGATACCTAGATATTCTCAGGAGCTGATTTCATGAGCCCAATTCTTATATCTCCTCATATCTGGAAAAGCACTAAAATCCTTCATGGTGACAACTGTTTCTCATGCCTAGCAGAAGCTTCATGAGATCAGTATAAATCTTTTGGAAAAACATGTACTTGATTGCATATATTTCTCCCTTTACCAAAATAACATATATACTGACTTTTCCCCTGCCTTTTTAAAACAGTTTCTCAGAACTATCCTAGGTCCTATCTCCTGGGCTGTAGTCCTCATATTTACCCAAATAAAACAACTCATAGCTCTCGTATTTTGCTTTTTTTAGTCAATAAGAATAAATGTTTACAAATTGCTTATTACATATCCAGTAACAAGAGCTCAATAGGATAGATCACATCCTGGGCCATAAATCTAGCCTTGGTAAATTAAAAAAAATTGAAATCACTCCAAGCATCTTTTCTGACCATAATGCAGTAAGATCAGATCTCAATTATAGGAGAAAAACTATTTTAAAAATCCAAAATATGGAGGCTGAACAACATGCTGCTGAATAACCAACAAATCACAGAAGAAATCAAAAAAGAAATCAAAATATGCATAGAAACAAATGAAAATGAAAACACAACAACCCAAAACCTGTTGGACACTGTAAAAGCAATGCTAAGGGGAAAGTTCATAGCAATACAGGCATACATCAAGAAACAAGAAAAAAGTCAAATAAATAACTTCACTCTACACCTAAAGCAACTATAAAAGGAAGAAATGGATAACCCCAGAGTTAGTAGAAGGGAAGAAATTTTAAAAATTAGGGCAGAAATAAATGCAAAAGAACAAAAGAGACCATAGCAAGAATCAACAAAGCCAAAAGCTGGTTCTTTAAAAGGATAAATAAAGTTGACAAACCATTAGCCAGACTCATCAAGAAACAAAGGGAGAGAAATCAAATCAATAAAATTAGAAATGGAAATAGAGAAATCACAATAGACAACACAGAAATAAAAAGGATCATAAGAGACTACTATCAGCAATTATATGTCAGTAAAACAGACAATGTGGAAGAAATAGATAAATTCTTAGAAAAGTACAACTTTCCAAAACTGAACCAGGAAGAAATAGAAAATCTTAACAGACCCATCACAAGCACGGAAATTGAAACTGTAATCAGAAATCTTCCAGCAAACAAAAGCCCAGGTCCAGACAGCTTCACAGCTGAATTCTACCAAAAATTTCGAGAAGAGCTAACACCTATCCTACTCAAACTCTTCCAGAAAATTGCAGAGGAAGGTAAACTTCCAAACTCATTCTATGAGGCTACCATCACCCTAATACCAAAACCTGACAAAGATGCCACAAAAAAAGAAAACTACAGGCCAATATCACTGATGAACATAGATACAAAAATCCTTAACAAAATTCTAACAATCAAAATCCAACTACACATAAGAAACATCATACACCATGACCAAGTGGGCTTTATCTCAGGGATGCAAGGATTCTTCAATATCTGCAAATCAATCAATGTAATACACCACATTAACAAATTGAAAAATAAAAACCATATGATTATACCAATGGTATTTTTCACAGAGCTAGAACAAATAATTTCACAATTTGTATGGAAATACAAAAAGCCTCAAATAGCCAAAGCAATCTTGAAAAAGATGAATGGAAATGAAGGAATCAACCTGCCTGACTTCAGGCTCTATTACAAAGCCACAGTCATCAAGACAGTATGGTACTGGCACAAAGACAGAATATAGATCAATGGAACAAAATAGAAAGCCCAGAGATAAATCCACACACCTATGGACACCTTATCTTTGACAAAGGAGGCAAGAATATACATTGGATTAAAGACAATCTCCTTAACAAGTGGTGCTGGGAAAAGTGGTCATAAAAGAATGAAACTAGAACACTTTCTAACACTATACACAAAAATAAACTCAAAATGGATTAAAGATCTAAATGGAAGACCAGAAACTATAAAACTCCTAGAGGAGAACACAGGCAAAGCACTCTCTGACATACATCACAGCAGGATCCTCTATAATCCACCTCCCAGAATACCAGAAATAAAAGCAAAAATAAACAAATGGGACCTAATTAAATTTAAAAGCTTCTGCACAACAAAAGAAACTACAAGCAAGGTGAAAAGACAGCCTTCAGAATGGAAGAATATAATAGAAAATGAAGCAACTGACAAATAACTAGTCTCAAAAATGTACAAACAACCCCTGCAGCTCAATTCCAGAAAAATAAATGACCCAATCAAAAAATGGGCCAAAGAACTAAATAGACATTTCTCCAAAGAAGACATACAGATGGCTAACAAACACATGAAAAGATGCTCAACATCACTCAATAACAGAGAAATGCAAATCAAAACCACAATGAGGTACCATTTCAAGCTAGTCAGAATGGCTGTGATCTAAAAGTCTATAAGCAATAAATGCGGGAGAGGATGTGGAGAAAAGGGAACCCTCTTACACTGTTGGTGGGAATGCAAACTAGTACAGCCACTATGGAGAACAGTGTGGAGATTCCTTAAAAGACTGGAAATAGAACTGCCTTATGACACAGCAATCCCACTGCTGGGCATACACACCGAGGAAACCAGAACTGAAAGAGACACGTGTACCCTAATGTTCATCGCAATACTGTTTCTAATAGCCAGGACATGGAAGCAACCTAGATATCCATCAGCAGATGAATGGATAAGAAAGCTGTGGTACATATACACAATGGAGTATTACTGAGCCATTAAAAGAAATACATTTGAATCAGTGCTAATGAGGTGGATGAAACTGGAGCCTACTATACAGAGTGAAGCAAGCCAGAAAGAAAAACACCAATACAGTATATTAATGCATATATATGGAATTTAGAAAGATGGTAATTATAACACTGTATGCCAGGCAAAAAAAGAGACACAGATGTATAGAACAGTCTTTTGGACTCTGTGGGAGAGGAAGAGGGTGGGATGATTGGGAGAATGACATTGAAACATGTATAATATCATATATAAAATGAATAGCCAGTGCAGGTTCGATGCATGATACTGGATGCTTGGGACTGGTGCACTGGGATGACCCAGAGGGATGGTACAGGGAGGGAGGTGGGAGGGGGGTTCAGGATGGGGAACATGTGTATACTTGTGGCAGATTCATGTTGATGTGTGGCAAAATCAATACAATATTGTAAAGTAATTAACCTCCAATTAAAATAAAGAAATTTGTTTTTTTTTTAAAAAAAAGGTCAATTAAAAATACTATATTCATTTCATCTCTATAGCCTTGGCTTTCTGCTTTTACCTAGGAAATATAAAGCTCCAAATTATCACTTTCACCCTAGTAATGAGAAAAAGTCAAAAATTTTTTTAAAAAATCATAACTTTTATTGCACAGGTCTTCTCATGGCATCCAAGTAATCAGAATTTGGAAGAATAACAAATCCCTTCAGAAATAAATGGGATACAAAAAGTTTCACACTTGGTACAGTGAAGAGGAGGTGATACTGTTCTTGTTAGCACAGGTCAATAAGAAGAATTTAGCTAAAATTTCAAAAAAATTCTTGATGGCCAAGTGTTGACTGGTCAGTTTGAAACAGCTAAGACCCTGGATCAAGACTCTGGATCAAACATACTTGCAAGCTCTTTCTCCTGACCCTTCACTAAGTATTCAGAAGAAAGATAGAAAGATTGTGGGCAGGGTGAGAGACTCATTTGATGGAGCTGGTGTACATGAGGTGAATACCATCTACTGGGAGACATTCAAGATGTCCTGCCTGATTTCCCAGACCCTTTTGTTTTACAAATCAAAAGTCTCAAGCTACTGGAGGAGGAGCAACAAATCCTTTTGTTTCCAACACCCAAAGAATTATGGTTTCTGGAGAAATAATTGAACTAACTGAACAGTTGAAATAATGAAGCCCCTCTGCAAGAGGTATTGGTATCTGTATGGGCCCAAGATTCTATACCAACACTCCACAGACATCTACTTCTACTGGCAAAAGGCAAGAATTCCTCACCCCAAATAGGCTGCAATCTTACTTCTAAAACATGGAATAGCAGGAATGCTGAGAAAGTCTCACTTTAAATGCCAAAATAAAAACTGCCTACCTATGACTGATCATGTATGGTCATGTATGGTCATATATGGATGTGAGAATTGAACTATAAAGAAAGCTGAGTGCAGAAGAGTTGATGCTTTTGAACTGTGGTGCTGGAGAAGACTCTTGAGAGTCCTTTGGACTACAAGGAGATCCAACCAGTCCATCCTAAAGGAGATCAGTCCTGGGTGTTCATTAGAAGGACTGATGTTGAAGCTGAAACTCCAATCCTTTGGCTACCTGATGCAAAGAGCTGACTCACTTGAAAAGACCCTGATGCTAGAAAAGATTGAGGGCAGGAAGAGAAGAGGACGACAGAGGATGAGATGGCTGGATGGCATCACTGACACGATGGACATGGGTTTGGGTGGACTCCAGGAGTTGATTAGGGACAAGGAGGCCTGGCATGCTGCGGTTCATGGGGTCACAAAGAGTCAGACATGACTGAGCGACTGAACTGAACCTATGACTGATGTTAGACAAGCATAAAAGAAAATCCTAGTTTGCTCCCACAAGACTAGTACTGATTAACGAGCTACATCTGTCTGCTACTGAGGGGAAGAAAGAGTGTGGAAAGAGACTTCTGCTTTGACAAAGTTGAGAAGGAATCACTGAAAGCTTATGTGAGGAACAGAAATATAGAGAAAAACCCTCTTGCTTCTCAGTCTACACATTATGCAGAGGGTAACAATGACCCTGGTGGCTCAGACAGTAAAGAATCCACCTATAATTCAGGTGACCTGAGTTTGATCCCTGGGTCAGAATGATCCCCAGGAGAAGGAAATGGCTACCCACTCCAGTGTCTTGTCTGGAGAACTTCAAGGACAGAGGAACCTGGTGAGCTACAGTCCATGGGGTTACAAAGAGTCGGACATGACTGAGCAACTAACATTTTTCACTTTCAATTTCTTCAACAGCAGCCCACCTCTAGATGACTGAAATCTGTAGAATACTGAAAGTTTCACTAATAACAGCAAAGCAGCACAACTATTAACTAGATTTACTCAACACTCTAAAAATAAAGTCCTGACCAAAAAATAGAAGTTCCATTTACACATGTAAATACCTTTCACTTCAGTTTCTACTGTTCTTCTGCCTGTAATATTCAATATTTAATATTACTTAAAAAAAAGGCGCACACACACACAGAGAAAGAAGGAAATAACCCATAATCAAGAAATAAATCAATAAACAGAAATGTACAAAGATGTTGGAACTATAATACAGGGTCTTTAAACAAATTGGAATAGACCCTAATGATGAGAAAGATTGAAAAGTTGTTGTTGAATCACGACGCCAGGATTCTTGGCCCCGAAGGAGAATAATTCAATCTGGGGCCAGAGATGAGGCTTGATCACTCAGAGCGTTTGTGTAATAAAGTTTTATTAAAGGAGATAGAGAAAGCTTCTGACATAGGCATCAGAAGGGGGCAGAAAGAGTACCCCCCCTGCTAGTCTTCAGCTGGATGTTATATAGTCACTAGCAGTCTGTTAATGAAAGAAAGGAATATCTTAAAACTCAGAATGGCACCAGGTCCCTCACCCATAAGATGTATCTTGGGATAATCTTGGCACCAAATGGTTCATCCTGGGCCATAAAATGATTAACCTGAATCTTGAAGAAGGGCAGATCACCACACAAATAGTTTCATTTACATAGATGAGAGGAACTATATCTGAGTAAAACATATTGGTTTGTCAAGTAGGTTCTGAGCCAAAAGGCGGAATTCACTCGAAGACAGAGTTTGGGGTAAATGCATAGTATATTAGCATAGCTTAAGATAAACATTTCCATAAGAAAAAGGCATTGGTTAACTTCAGGTGAAACCAGGTGTCATTATGGCAACACAGAATTTTAAGAGAAACTTCCCTTTAAATTTGTATAGAGAAGGAAAAAATATTGCTAGTTTATTTCCTCCTGCCACTTAAGAGAGATAAAAATGTCTGACACTTGCAGGCTATTTGCTCTGTTTGGAGACCCCTGGCCTTCTTGCCTGTTACCCTCTCAAGATGAGAGCTGGAGGAGAAGGAGGCACAAAGGTTGAGATGGTTGCATGGCATCATTGACTCAATGGACTTGGTTTGAGCAAACTCCAAGAGATAGTGAAGGACAGGGAAGCCTGATACGCTGCAATGCATGGGGTCACAAAGAGTCAGAAACGACTGAGTGACTGAACAACAACAACAACAAGCGGATGCATTAGGCAAAATTCTAAGATGGCCCCTAATGATGCAAGCTCTTATATAATCTCCTCTTCTTAAGTGGGGAGCACTGGGCAACACTGGTAGATTTGAGAGCCTGACACACCCTTGCTATGATACATTACATGGAAAATGGTTTTTTTTCCAGATATTATTAAGGTCTCAAACCAGCTGATTTCAACAAAAGGGAGATTGTTCTGGGTGGGCTTAACCTAGTAAAGTGAGTTCTTAGAAGGAAGTCCAGAGGTTAAAAAAAAAAAAAAAGAAGAAGAAGAAGAAGAGAGATGCAGTGCTGCTGGCTTGAAGAATATCATCTTGTGAACAGTCAAGGAACTGAAGGGGTTAAAACACATTAAAACATTCATGATGATAATGCTACAAAAGAAGGGAGGGGGGAATTGAAGGTACACTATGTGAAGTTTCTTACACTATACATAAAATACTGAATTATTTGACTGTAGATTTGATGAAATATGGTTCAGTTCAGTTCAGTTCAGTTGCTCAGTCGTGTCTGACTCTTTGGGACCCCATGAACCGCAGCACGCCAGGCCTCCATGTCCATCACCAACTCCCGGAGTCCACCTAAACCTATGTCCATTGTGTCGGTGATGCCATCCAACCATCTCATCCTCTGTTGTCCCCTTCTCCTCCTGCCCTCAATCTTTCCCAGCATCAGGGTCTTTTCCAATGAGTCAGCTCTTCACATTGGGTGGCCAAAGGACTGGAGTTTCAGCTTCACCATCAGTCCTTCCAATGAACTCCCAGGACTAATCTTTAGGATGAACTGGTTGGATCTCCTTGCAGTCCAAGGGACTCTCAAGAGTCTTCTCCAACACCACAGTTCAAAAGCATCAATTCTTTGGCGTTCAGCTTTCTTTATAGTCCAACTCTCACACCCATACATGACCACTGGAAAAACTATAGCCTTGACTAGATGGATCTTTGTTGGCAAAGTAATGTCTCTGCTTTTTAATATGCTATCTAGGTTGGTCATAATTTTTCTTCCAAGGAGTAAGCGTCTTTTAATTTCATGGCTACAATCATCATCTGCAGTGATTTTGGAGCCCAGAAAAATAAAGTCTGACACTGTTTCCCCATCTATTTGCCATGAAGTGATGGGACCAGATGCCATGATCTTTGTTTTCTGAATTTTGAGCTTTAAGCCAACTTTTTCACTCTCCTCTTTCACCTTCATCAAGAGGCTCATTAGTTCTTCTTCACTTTCTGCCATAGGGTGGGGTCATCTGCATATCTGAGGTTATTGATATTTCTCCTGGCAATCTTGATTCCAGCTTGTGCTTCCTCCAGCCCAGCGTCTCTCATGATGTACTCTGCATAGAAGTTAAATAAGCAGGGTGACAATATACAGCCTTGACACACTTCTTTCCCTATTTGGAACCAGTCTGTTGTTCCATGTCCAGTTCTAACTGTTGCGTCCTGACCTGCATACAGTTTTCTTAAGAGGCAGGTCAGGTGATCTGGTATTCCCATCTCTTTCAGAATTTGCCACAGTTTATTGTGATCCACACAGTAAAGGCTTTGGCATAATCAATAAAGCAGAAATAGATTTTTTTTGGAACTCTCTTGCTTTTTTGATGATCCAGCAGATGTTGGATCCCTCACGGGGGCTACACATGCACACCAACATAGCGGCTGTGATGACGCACAAGCGAGGTTGAGAGGAGCTACCCCACATCCAAGGTAAGGAGCAGCAGCTGTGCTTTGCTGGAACAGCCATGAAGATATACCCCACGTCCAAGGTAAAAGAAACCCAAGTAAGAGGATAGGCTCTGAGAGAGGGCATCAGAGGGCAGACAGACTGAAACCACAATCACAATTCATCCCACCATCGCCCTAACCCCTTGGTAATTATACGTTTGTTCTTTATGTCTGCCTCTATTTCTCCTTTGCAAATAGGATCATCTCTACTATTTTTCTAGATTTAACATATATGTGTTAATATACGATATTTTCTCTCTTTCTGACACTTCACTCTGCATGACAGTCCTAGGTCCATCTATGTCTCTGTAATTGATACTATTCCGTACCTTTTAATGGATGAGTAAGATTCTACTGTATATACACACCACCTTTTATTCATTCCTATGCTGATGGACATTTAGGTTTCTTCCATATCCTGGCTAAATGTAAATAGTGCTAAAATGAAAATTTATATACATGTATCTTTTTGAATTATGACTATCTCCATGTATATGCCCAGTAACAGGACTCCTGAGTCTAGATTGTTCTATTTTTAGTTTTTTAAAGATCCCCCGTACTATTCTCCCACTGTTTTCCAATGTTTCCCCATCAGTTTGCCATGAAACAATGGGACTGGATGCCATGATCTTACTTTTCTGAATGCTGAGTTTTAAGCCAACTTTTTCACTTTCCTCTTTCATCAAGAGGGTCTTTAGTTCTTCTTCACTTTCTGTCATAAGGCTAGCATCATCTGCATATCTGAAGTTATTGATATTTCTCTTGGAAATCTTGATTTCAGCTTCTGCTTCACCCACCCTCACATTTCTCATGATGTACTCTGCATGTAACTTAATTAAGCAGAGTGACAATACACAGCCTTGATGTAATCTTTTCCCAATTTAGAATCAGTCTGTTGTTCCATGTCCAGTTCTAACTGTTGCTTCCTGACCTGCATACAGATTTCTCAGCAGACTGGTCAGGTGATCTGGTATTCCCATCTCTTTAAGAATTTTCCACAGTTTAATGTGATCCACACAGTCAAAGGCTTTGGTGTAATCAATAAAGCATAAGCAAATGCTTTTCTTCCAGAAAAACTACTTGCTTTTTCAATGATCCAACAGATATTGGCAATTTGATCTCTGGTTCCTCTGCCTTTTCTAAATCCAGCTTGAACATCTGGAAGTTCATGGTTCACATACTATTGAAGTCACCTTGGAGGATTTTGAGCATTACTTTGCTAGCATGTGAGATAAGTGCTATTGTGTGGTAGTTTGAACATTCTTTGTCATTGCTTTTCTTTGGGATTGAAATGAAAACTGAACTTTTCCAGTCCTGTGGCCACTGCTGATTTTCCAAATTTGCTGGCATATTGAGTGCAACACTTTCACAACATCATCTTTAAGGATTTGAAAGAGCTCCACTGGAATTCTATCACCTCCATTTGCTTTGTTTGTAGTGATGCTTCCAAAGGCCCACTTGACTTCACATTACAGGATGTCTGGCTCTAGGAGAGTGATCATACCATCGTGGTTATCTGGGTCATGAAGATCATTTTTGTATAATTCTTCTGTGTATTCTTGCCACCTCTTCTTAATATCTTCTGCTTCTGTTAGGTCCATAACATTTCTGTCCTTGATCGAGCCCATCTTTGCATGAAATGTTCCCTTGATATCTCTAATTTTCTTGAAGAGATCTCTAGTCTTTCCCATTCTGTTGTTTTCTTCTATGTCTTTGCATTGATCACTGATGAAGGCTTTCTTATCTCTCCTTGTTTTTCTTTGGAACTCTGCATTCAAATGGGTATATCTTTCCTTTTCTCCTTTGCCTTTCACTTCTCTTCTTTTCACAGCCTCAGACAACCATCTTGCCTTGTTGCATCTCTTTTTCTTGGGGATGTCTTGATCTCCTGTACAATGTCATGAACCTTCGTCCATAGTTCTTCAGGCACTCTGATAGACCTAGTCCCTTGAATCTATCTCTCTCTTCCCCTGTACAATAATAAGGGATGTGATTTAGGTCATACATGAATGGTTTAGTGGTTTTTCCTACTTTCTTCAATTTAAGTCTGAATTGGCAATACAGAGTTCATGATCTGAGCCACAGTCAGCTCCTGGTCTCGTTTCTGTTGATTATATAGAGCTTCTCCATCTTTGGCTGTAAATAATATAATCAACCTGATTTTCGTATTGACCATCTGTAGATGACCATCTGTCCACGTGTAGAGTCTTCTCTTGTGTTGTTGGAAGAAGGTGTTTGCTCTCACCAGTGCGTTCTCTTGGCAAAACTCTCTCAGTCTTTGCCCTACTTCATTCTTTACTCCAAGGTCAAATTTGCCTGTTAACTCCAGGTAGCTCTTGATTTCCTATTTTTGCATTCCAGTTCCCTATAATGAAAAGGACATCTTTTTGGGGTGTTGGTTCCAGGAGGTCTTGTAGGTCTTTCATAGCACCGTTCATCTTCAGCTTCTTCAGGTTTACTGGTTGGGGCATGGATTTGAATTACTGCGATACTGAACGGTTTGCCTTGGAAATGATCAGAGATCATTCGGTCATTTTTGAGATTGCACCCAAGTACTACATTTTGGATAGTGTATAGTTAACTCTTGTTAACTATGAGGACTACTCCATTTCTTCTAAGGGATTCTTTTCCACAGTAGTAGATATAATGGTCATCTGAGTTAAATTCACCCATTCAAGTCCATTTTAGTTTCCTGATTCCTAAAATGTCGACGTTTACTCTTGCCATCTCTTGTTTGACCACTTCCAATTTGCTTTGATTCATGGACCTAACATTCTAGGTTTCTATGCAATATTGCTCTTTACAGCATTGGATCTTGCTTCCATTACCACATCTGTCACATCCACAACTGGGTGTTGTTTTTGCTTTGACTCTGTCTCTTCATTCTTTCTGTAGTTATTTCTCCACCTTTCTCCAGTAGTGTATTGGGCACCTACCGACCTGGGGAGTTCATCTTTCAGTATCCTATCTTTTTGTCTTTTCATACTGTTCATGGTGTTCTCAAAGCAAGAATACTGAAGTGATTTGCCATTCCCTTTTTCCAGTGTACCACATTTTGCTAAAATCACTGCAGATGGTGACTGCAGCCATGAAATTAAAGATGCTTGCTCCTTGGAAGAAAAGTTAAGACCAACCTGAAAGTGAAAGTGAAGTCGCTCAGTCGTGCCCAACTCTTTGTGACCCCATGAATAGTAGCCTGCACCAAGCTCCTCTGTCCATGGGATTTTCAAGGCAAGAGTACTGGAGTGGGTTGCCATTTCCTTCTCCAGGGAATCTTCCCAACCCAGGGATCAAACCCGGGTCTCTCACATTGTAGACACAGACACTTTACCGTCTGAGCCACCAGGGAAGTCCATGACCAACCTAGACAGCATATTAAAAAGCAGTGACATTACTTTGCTCACAAAGGTCTGTCTTATCAAAGCTATGGTTTTTCCAGTTAATCCTAAAGAAATTCAGTTCTGAATATTCATTGGAAGGACTGATGCAGAAGCTGAAACTCCAGTACTTTGGCTACCTGATGGGAAGAACTGACTCATTTGAAGAAACCCTGATGCTGGGAAAGATTGAAGGTGGGAGGAGGAGGAAATGACAGAGAATGAGATAGTTGAATGGCATCACCAACTCGATGGACATGAGCTTGAGTAAGCTCTGGGAGTTGGTGATGGACAGGGAAGCCTGGTGCAGTCCATGGGGTCACAAAGAATTGGACACAACTGAGTGACTGAATCTGAACTGATACTTTTCTCCATTGTGGCTGTACCAATTTGCATTTACACCAACAGTGCAGAAGGGTTCCCTTCTCTCCATACCCTTTCTATCAGTTATTATTTATAAAATTTTTGATGATGGACATTCTGACGGGTGTGAGGTGATACCTCATGGTAGTTTTGATTTGCATTTCTCTATGAAATACCTTTTTCCATCCCCTCACTTTCAGTCTAGTGTGTCTTTAGATCTGTAGTGAGTTTCTTGTAGGCAGCATGTGTATGATTCCTATTTTTATATCCATTTAACCACTCTGTCTTTTGATTGGAGCATCTAGTCCATTTACATTTAATTACTGCCTTCTATGTTCTTATTGCCATTTTGTTCATTGTTTGGGGGTTTTGTAGGTCTTTTTTGTTCCTTTTTTCGTCTTTTGTTCTCTTGTGATTTCACAACAATCTCTAGCTTTATGGCTGGATTCCTGGATTTCTTTTTTGTGTATTATCTATTATAGACTTTTAGTTTGTGGCTACCATGAGATTTTTGAGTAACAATCTATATTTATATGGGTTTGTTTTAAGTTGCTTAGCTCTTAATATCAAAAGTATTTTAGCTACCCTAAATTTGCACTCATCTTCCCTCAAATTTAGTGTTTCTGATACTGTGTTTTATATCTAATTGTTTTGTGCATCTCTTAACTGTCCATTGTGAATATTCATGATTTTACTACTTTTGACATTCCTACTAGATTTGTGTGTGGATGCTTTCCTACTCTCACTGCATCTTTGCTTTTACTGATGATTTTCCTTTCATAATTTTCATGTTTCTGGTTGTGGCCTTTTCTTTTTTTGTTTAGAGAAATTCCTTTAGCATTTCTTGTATAACTGGTTGTGGTGCTGGACTCTTAGCTTTTGCATGTCTGTAAAATTTTTGATTTCTCCATGAAACCTGAAGGAAAGCCTTTCTGGGTAGAGTATTCTTGACTATAGGTTTTCACTTTCATCACTTTAAATGTATCGTGTTGTTCTCCTTGGGCCTGAAGTTTCTGGTGACAAATCAGCTGATAGCCTATGGGATTTCCTTTGTATGTTGTTTGTTTCTTTTCCTTTGCTACTTGTAACATTCTCTGTTTATCTTTAATTTTTTTCATTTTGTTTGCAATATGTCTTGGTATAGTCCTCTTTGGGTTAATCCTATATAGGATTCTCTGTGTTTCATGGGCTTTTATGACTGTTTCCTTTCCCAGGTTAGGAATGTTTTCAGCTATTATGTCTTGAATATGTTATCAGGCCATTGCTCTCACTTTTCTTTCTGGGACCCCTACCATTCAAATATTGATATATGATGTTGTCCTTTCGGTGTCTTAACCTGTCTCCATTTCTTTTCATTCTTTTTTATTATTTATGTCCAGTTTCAGTGATTTCCACTACTCTGTCTTCCAATTCACCAATGTGCTCTTCTATATCATTTAGTCTACTGTTGATTCCTTTCAGTGCATTTTTCATTTCAGTTATTGTGTTCTTCATCTCTGTTTGGTTCCTATTTATATTTTCTTACTCTTTTTATTTAAAACATCTAACTTCTCATACTGTGCATCCATTCTCCTCCCTCGTTATTTGATTGTCTGTATGATCATACCTCGAATTCTTTCTTTGGTAGATTGCTTATCTCCATTTCACTTAATCTTTCTTCTGGGGTTTTATCTTGTCCTTCATTTGAAACATGTTCCTCTGTTACCTCATTTTGCCTAAGTGCTGCATTTCTTTTCATGTATCTGGTAGGTTACTTACATTTCCAGGCTAAAAGGTCTAAAAGTGGCCTTTGTAGATGTTTTATGCTTCCCTCCACTTTCATCTCTTGAGCTGTATGTTCTAAGGGATTCCTCCTATAAGAGCTGCATGGGTTTTTCATTTAGTTTGCAGGAGGGTAGGGAGCATGTCAACAGGCTATGAAGGTAGTGTTTCCTTGTGACTGGAGTCTGTCCCAGATAGGTGAGACTTGTCTAGAAGCTAGAGATTCTAGGGTGGTTACTTGCCCACTAGTGGGGTGAAGCTATTTCCTGGGGCTTTTGCTGATGTAATGGCTGGCAGAGCTGGGTCCTGGAGTCTGACTGCAGCACCCAGGGATCTTTGAGGTGGTGTAGATTGCTGGTGGGTGGGGGGTTTTCTGACACAGTTGGTTGCAGTTTTTGGGGGTGTCCTGAAGCTTATGGTGGGCTGATAGTGGGTGGGGTCAAGACCCAAGCCATTCCACTGCAGGATCTGGCCTGTTGTTGGAGTGGAATGGGTCCACAGGCTGTGGAGCTGTTGCATTCTTGAGACTAGTGTCTGTCCCTTGGTAGGTTCAGCTTGTCTAGAAGTTAGAAAGGCTTCCTGGAGGGTGGGACTACATACTTTTTTTTACATAATGATGTGATATTGTAATTTATAAATATATATTTATGTATAAATTCATCTCCATTTCTGGCACAGGGCTCTTGAAACACTTGCAATTTTTGAATAATAGAGGTGTCTTTTGTTCTAATGAGGAGACTCTGTGTGGGCTCCTGGACAGCTCCTGGATGAATGGCCATTGACCAGAAAGACCGAACCATTATTAGAAGCTTAGAATTTTCAGTCCCACACTTTTTCTCTTGAGACAGGCTGAAAATGGAGTTAATAATCCATCATGTCTGTGTGATAAAACCTCCATGAAAACCCTAAAAGTGTCTACTGAGTTCCTAGTTCTTTCAGTATCCATATGCTGAGAGTATGATGCACCTTCCACAAGGCAGAAGCTCTTGTACTCAGGAGTCTCCCAGCCCTTGTCCCTTGTATCCCTTCATCTGGCTTTTCATTCGTGTTTCTTATCATATCCTATCATGAACTGGTAAAGATAAGCATTTCCTTGAGATTATGAAATGCTCAGCAAATTATGAAATCCAACTAGAAGCAGGCAATGGGAAGACTTCATTTGTAGCCAAGTCTAACAGAAGTTATGGGTAACTTGGGAACCTACTATTTGCCATTGGCATCTGAAGTAGGGTGAGAGTAGTCTTATGGGGCTGAGCTCTTAAACTATGGGATCTGACACTCTCTGTCAAAGTTGATAGAAATTATAGGATGCCAGATGATGTTGTGGAGAGTTGCTTGGTGAGGAGGAAAAAAACCTGAATATTTGGTGACCAGACTGTGAGATGTAAAGTGTTCTGTGTGAGGAGTAAGAGAGACACATAGAAGGAAGATCATTAAGTTTTTCTAACATATTGGTTGTCAGTTTCAGTAAAGTATTACCAATTAAATTCATTCATCAAAAAGCAATTTGTAGTGAGTATGAACATTAAGAATGTGTGCTTCTTTAAATGAATCTACCTCCTTTTCCAAGGCCAATATTAGAGTGAAATCAGTGAGGAATCTGCTTTCAGAGGAAAAATAAAGAGGAAACCAAATAACTCAGTAATTCAAGTTAAACAATATTTTATTGCAATATTGTTAAAAAAATTACTGCAAAATATTTTGATAAAAATATTAAAATTTTAAATAGAGACAATATTCAGAAAGATCCATGCCAAACTATTAGGGGCCTTGAGATAATGAAAAAATGTCCCTATACACATATTTTAATTTGAATGACCTACCTTTATTATAAAATATTAAGGTATTGGAAAAATATCAAAAATTTAGAAAATAGATATATTCAGTTCAGTTCTGTTGCTCAGTCATGTCCGACTCTTTGTGACCCCATGAACTGCAGCACGCCAGGCCTCCCTGTCCATCACCAACACCTGGAGTTCACTCAAACTCATGTTCATCGAGTCGGTGATCCCATCCAGCCATCTCATCCTCTGTCGTCCCC
Organism: Budorcas taxicolor; assembly: GCF_023091745.1. Taxonomy (NCBI): domain Eukaryota; kingdom Metazoa; phylum Chordata; class Mammalia; order Artiodactyla; family Bovidae; genus Budorcas; species Budorcas taxicolor. Next base: position 1,393,145 of record NC_068924.1, on the reverse strand, counting down.
TTCTCCTCCTGCTCCTCAATCCCTCCAAGCATCAGAGTCTTTTCCAATGAGTCAACTCTTCACATGAGGTGGCCAAAGTGCTGGAGTTTCAGCTTTAGCATCAGTCCTTCCAGAAAACACCAAGGACTGATCTTCTTTAGAATGGACTGGTTGGATCTCCTTGCAGTCCAAGGGACTCTCAAGAGTCTTCTCCAATACCACAGTTCAAAAGCATCAATTCTTCAGCGTTCAGCTTTCTTCACAGTCCAACTCTCACATCCATACACTCTGCTGCTGCTAAGTCACTTCAGTCATGTCCGACTCGGTGCGACCTCATAAACAGCAGCCCACCAGGCTCCGTCGTCCCTGGGATTTTTCAGGCAAGAACACTGGAGTGGGTTGCCATTTCCTTCTCCATACATGACTACTGGAAAAACCATAGCCTGACTAGACGGACCTTTGTTGGCAAAGTAATGTCTCTGCTTTTTAATATGCTATCTAGTTTGGTCATAACTTTCTTTCCAAGGAGTAAGCATCTTTTAATTTCATGGCTGCAATCACCATCTGCAGTGATTTAGGAGCCCAAAGAAATGAAGTCTGACACTGTTTCCACTGTTTCGCCATCTATTTGCCATGAAGTGATGGGACCAGATCTCTAATCTTTCTCATTCTGTTGTTTTCCTGTTTCTTTGCATTGATCACTGAAGAAGGCTTTCTTATCTCTTCTTGCTATTCTTTAGAACTCTGCATTCAGATACTTATATCTTTCCTTTTCTCCTTTGCTTTTCACTTCTCTTCTTTTCACAGCTATTTGTAAGGCCTCCTCAGACAGTCATTTTGTTTTTTTGCATTTCTTTTCCATGGGGATCTCTTGATCCCTGTCTCCTGTACAATGTCATGAACCTCCATCCACAGTTCATCAGGCACTCTATCTATCAAATCTAGTCCCTTAAATCTATTTCTCACTTCCACTGTATAATCATAACGGGTTTGATTTAGGTCATATCTGAATGGTCTAGTGGTTTTCCCTACTTTCTTCAATTTAAGTCTGAATTTGGTAATAAGGAATTCATGATCTGAGCCACAGTCAGCTCCTGGTCTTGTTTTTGTTGACTGTATAGAGCTTCTCCATTTTTGGCTGCAAAGAATATAATCAATCTGATTTTGGTGTTGACCATCTGGTGATGTCCATGTGTAGAGTCTTCTCTTGTGTTGTTGGAAGAGGGTATTTGCTATGACTAGTGCATTCTCTTGGCAAAACTCTATTAATCTTTGCCCTGCTTCATTCCACATTCCAAGGCCAAATTTGCCTGTTACTCCAGGTGTTTCTTGACTTCCTACTTTTGCATTCCAGTCCCCTATAATGAAAAGGATATCTTTTGGGGCTGTTCTAAAAAGTATTGCAGGTCTTCATAGAACCGTTCAACTTCAGCTTCTTCAGTGTTGCTGGTTGGGGCATAGACTTGGATTACCATGATATTAAATGGTTTGCCTTGGAAATGAACAGAGATCATTCTGTCGTTTTTGAGACTGCATCCAAGTACTGCATTTCGGACTCTTTTGTTGACCATGATGGCTACTCCATTTCTTCTAAGGGATTCCTTCCCACAGTAGTAGATATAATGGCCATCTGAGTTAAATTCACCCATTCCAGTCCATTTTAGTTCGCTGATTCCTAGAATGTTGACGTTCACCTTTGCCATCTCTTGTTTGACCACTTCCAATTTGCTTTGATTCATGGACCTGACATTCCAGCTTCCTATGCCATATTGCTCTTTACAGCATCAGACCTTGCCTCTATCACCAGTCACATCCACAGCTGGGTACTGTTTTTGCTTTGGCTCCATCCCTTGATTCTTTCTGGAGTTATTTCTCCACTGATCTCCAGTAGCATATTGGGCACCTACTGACCTAGGGATTTCCTCTTTCAGTATCCTATCATTTTGCCTTTTCCTACTGTTCATGGGGTTCTTAAGGCAAGAATACTGAAGTGGCTTGCCATTCCCTTCTCCAGTGGACCACATTCTGTCAGACCTCTCCACCATGCCTGCCCATCTTGGGTGGCCCCACAGGGAATGGCTTAGTTTCATTGAGTTAGACAAGGCTGTGGTCCTAGTGTGATTAGACTGACTAGTTTCCTGTGATTATGGTTTCAGTGTTTCTGCCCTCTTGCAACACCTACCATCTTACTTGGGTTTCTCTTACCTTGGATGAGGGGTATCTCCTCACTGCCGCCCCTCCTGACCTTGAATGTAGAATAGCTCCTCTATGCCCTCTGGCACTGGTGCAACCCCTACTCCTTGGATGTGGGGTCGCTCCTCCTGGCCGCTGCCCCTGGCCTCAGGCAAGGGTAGCTCCTCTCGGCTGCTCCTGCGCTGTCGCAGCCTAGCACTCTCAGCTGCCGCCCCTGACCTCGGACATGGGGTAGCTCCTTTCAGCCACTACCCCTCAGGGGTGGGGTCCTCCCGACTTCTGCCCCTGACTTCAGACGTGGGGTAGCTCCTCTCGGCCATGCTCTGCATGTCATCGCAGCCACCAGAAGAGGTGGCAAGAATATACAGAAGAACTATACAAAACAGATCTTCACAACCAAGATAATCATGATGGTGTGATCACTCACCTAGATCCAGACATTCTGGAATGTGAAGTCAAGTGGGCCCTAGAAAACGTCACTATGAACAAAGCTAGTGGAGGTGATGGAATTCCAGTTAAGCTATTTTAAATTCTGAACGATGATGCTGTGAAAGTGCTGCACTCAATATGCCAGCAAATTTGGAAAACTCAGCAGTGGCCACAGGACTGGAAAAGGTCGGTTTTCATTGCAATCCCAAAGAAAGGCAATGCCAAAGAATGCTCAAACTACCACACAATTTCACCCATCTCACATGCTAGCAAATTAATGCTCAAAATTCTCCAAGCCAAGCCTCAGCAATACGTGAGCCATGAACTTCCTGATGTTCAAGCTGGTTTTAGAAAAGGCAGAGGAACCGGAGTTCAAATTGCCAACATCCGCTGGATCATAAAAAAAGCAAGAGAGTTCCAGAAAATCACCTATTTCTGCTTTATTGACTATGCTAAAGCCTTTGACTGTGTGGATCACAATAAACTGTGGAAAATTTTGAAAGAGATGGGAATACCAGACCACCTGACTTGCGTCTTGAGAGGCCTGTATGCAGGTGAGGAAGCAACAGTTAGAACTGGACATGGAACAAAAGAGTGGTTCCAAATAGGAAAAGGAGTACATCAAGGCTGTATATTGTCATCTTGCTTATTTAACTTCTATGCAGAGTACATCATGAGAAACGCTGGGTTGGAGGAAGCACAGGCTGGAATCAAGATTGCCAGGAGACATACTGATAATCTCAGATATGCAGATGACACCACCCTTATGGCAGAATGTGAAGAGGAACTAAAATGCCTCTTGATGAAAGTGAAAGAGGAGAGTGAAAAAGTTGGCTTAAGGCTCAACATTCAGAAAACGAGATCATGGCATCTGGTCCCATCACTTCATGGCAAATAGATGGGGAAACAGTGGAAACAGTGTCAGACTTTATTTTTTGGTTCTTCAAAATCGCTGCAGATGGTGACTGCAACCATGAAATTAAAAGACGCTTACTCCTTGGAAGGAAAGTTATGACCAACTAGATAGCATATTCAAAAGCAGAGACATTACTTTGCCAACAAAGGTCCATAGCAAGGCTATGGTTTTTCCAGTGGTCATGTATGGATGTGAGAATTGGACTGTGAAGAAGGCTGAGCACTGAAGAATTGATGTTTGTTGTACTGTGGTCTTGGAGAAGAGTCTCGAGTCCCTTGGACTGCAAGCAGATCCAACCAGTCCATTCTGAAGGAGATCAGCCCTGGGGTTTCTTTGGAAGGAATGATGCTGAAGCTGAAATTCCAGTACTTTGGCCACCTCATGCGAAGAGTTGACTCATTGGAAAGGCTCTGATGCTGGGAGGGGTTGTGGCCAGGAGGAAAAGGGAACGACAGAGGATGAGATGGCTGGATGGCATCACTGACTCGATGGACATGAGTCTGAGTGAATTCTGGGAGTTGGTGATGGACAGGGAGGCCTGGTGTGCTGCGATTCATGGGGTCGCAAAGAGTCGGACACGACTGAGTGACTGAACTGAACTGAACTGATGGGACCAGATGCCATCATCTTCGTTTTCTGAATGTTGAGCTTTAAGCCAACTTTTTCACTCTTCTCTTTCACTTTCATCAAGAGGCTTTTTAGTTTCTCTTCACTTTCTGTGATAAGGGTGGTGTCATCTGCTTATCTGAGGTTATTGATATTTCTCCCAGCAATCTTGATTCCAGCTTGTGCTTCTTCCAGGCAAGCGTATACTAAACCAACAATATTATTTTAGGTTTAAATATTTTATTCATTTCAAAGCAAAGTGCATTCTCTTTTTACTTTCATCATTTAAATGAAGGCACACACATAATATTTTAAAAATCAACTTATCTTCTTATCAATTGGGAAAATTGACATTTTTCTTACTTTTTAAAAATAAGTAAACACCTTCAGTAATTTTTAATCAATTTCACCTTACTGAAACTTCCTTTGCAAAGTGGCAACGTACCATTTGTTTTACTATGTCACTTTTTAAATTTCAAATTTTCATATTTTGTTTATTAAGAATTTTGCATGAATTTTTATTAAAAAATACATTAAAATAAATTTATCAATTACTTAGGTTTTTGGTCCCCCATTAAATTTTGCATTAGATCAAGGGCCACATTCTGTGCTACAGCCATAGAAAATCATTTTTCTACACCAAAGCATGCCAAGAATAAAGCTTCTGAGTCTTTCTCCATGCAGCAGCCTCTGACTGAAAGCTTTTCTATGCTCTGTTTTTGTCTTTCATTAAAAATTCTAAGACCCACTCCTAGGAAACTTCCTGAACACTACTCTCAAGAAAAACCAATCACTCTCTTCCTCAGGCGTCACTAAACCTTGCACATGCTTCCATCATACTTATCACCTGCTTACTTCAAATGTGTTCATTGCAAGCCACTTTAAGGGTAGGAACAGTCTCATATGATTTTGAAACATTTTTACTAGCACAGGCCCTCAGCAATACTTCATAAATATTGAATTAAGGAAGAGATGGAAACTAAAAGTGAGGAGGAAATGAGGGAGAGAAGAATGTAAGAGAATAGAATTGTCTAATAAAAAAGAAAGAAGTGGACAGTTATCTGATAAGAATATCACTAAGGTAATTTACTTTTTTATTAAAGTTACCTGGATAAATAAGTTTTAAAACATGTTTTATGTAACAGAAACTCCAAATCAAACAACTTAATCTAACTCCCCCCCCACCCCCACCCCGGCTAAAATAAAGGAATGGGGGAATGGGAGTGCTCTAAATTTATATCAGGAATTTAATTTACAGAGGTATGGCTGAGTGACAACATGAAGAGGGGAAAGACTTCAAAGAAGATTTTTATTTCTTACATTTCCTAAAAGAAGGGAGAATGCCACACCATGCAGTATCACAGAAGTGTCAGGCCTTTGGCTAGAGGCAGAAGAGTAATTGAAAAGCCTGGCCAAAGTTTTTATTGGAGTCTCCATGGAAAAGCCATGGCAGAGCAGTTAAAACAACTTTGGACTGGCCAGTTTGAATAATGTTGCTTACCTGGTCCTGGGTTTAAGGCAGAGGAATTAGTAGCTTGTTGTATTATAGCTTGATAAATGAGATCCCTGAGACATATTGACTCAAGGTTAGTTGGCTTACATATGAAATGCATATACCAGGCTATCTCTAAAAATTCACTAGTACTGAGAGAAGCAGTCTCTACCCAGTCAAAGAGGTAACAAAGAGACCCTGTGATGAATGTACCCCAAATAGACAAATGTAGAATTCAGGAAAGTGCAGAACAGGGAGAAATTCCCTGGTTCATAAAATCGAAAATTCATCATTAGTGTCAATATCAAGTGAGGTTTTATTTGGGAGTTCAAGTGATCTCATTAAGAGCTCAACTTTACCCTCTCATTTCTATCTTCTCTGATAGGCTGTTTACAGAGACTTCCCAGCTATACCATTCAATATAATAAAATGGCTTCACACCTCTGCAGACATCTCATCTCCATGGGAAACAGATGTCAAAGAGAAAGAAGGAAGTTTCTTTCTTAGAAGTTTCAACAAATACCTTCTTCAGTTTCATTTGCTCTGAATGAGTTATGTGCCTGTCTCTGAACCAACCATTGTAGAAAGAGAATGAAATATATGGATAATTGAACTCACCTTACTCCTTTCCTAGAACTTGGGATCAAGTCAACTTTACTTGGACTATGAAAATGGGAAATTTAGTGAATTCTAGAAAAAAATCTATAAAGTCAGGAAGGGATAGGAATTCTGGGTATACCAAAATATGCCTGTTAGTCAGAATTTTTCATATTTCTTGTACCAGTTTGAAAAAGTGCCAGATTCCTCTGTTGGTACACTGTAGAAAAAGATGGGCGATCCCCCCTTCCTTTCAGGACAAAAGTGAATGGCTTTACCAGACAGTAACTGAAATAATTAGGAAACATTTAGAAAAACACACAATTTACTAATATGTGTTTTAACAAGTGGAGAAACATATTATTAATACCATTTTGATTCAACTGAAGCATTACTTTTACTAGTGCAGTCTTTCACATATTGGTCTACAACAAAGCACTAACATTGTATCATATTATTGTTTTCTCCAGATATATGCCCAGGAATGAGATTATAGGGTCATATGGTAGCTGGGTCATTTTTAGTTTTTAAGGAATCTCATTGCTGTTCTCTATAATAGCTGTACCAATTTACATTCCCAACAATAGTGGAGGAGGTTTCCTTTTTCTACATATCCTCTCCAGCATTTATTGTGTTGACTTTAAAAAAAAAATGCACAATGTGAAAGCTGCAAGTTAGGTTTTGTTGTTGTGGTTCATTTGCTAAGTCATGTCCAAATCTTTGCAACCCCATGAACTGCAGCATGCCAGACTTCCCTGCAATTCACTATCTCCCAGACTTTGCTCTCATCCTCTGTTGCACCCTTCTCTTCTTGCGCTCAATCGTTACCGACGTCAGGGTCTTTTACAATGAGTTGGATCTTTGCATCAGGTGGCCAAAATATTACTCTCCACCAAAGCAGTGGCTGCGGGTATACCCTAGGAAAGATAAAATCCATGCTTCAAATCCTGGTCTCCCATGAAAACCACTGGGCAACTACAGACTACATGGGGATGGTTCTACACAAGGACACCCACCTTCAGGACCAGGATAGGTAACTGTTTTGCCTGCTTTCAAGAAAAAAAAACACAGAAAGTCAAACAAAATGAGAGCAGAGGAATATGTTCCAAATGAAAGAACAAGATAAACCCCCCAGGGGAAAAAATAATGAAATGGAGATAGGTAATTTACCTGATAAAGACTTCAAAGCAGTAGTGACAAAAATTCTCACTGAATTTGGGGAAAGAATAGAAGAACACAGTGAGAACTTCGTCAAAGAACTAGAAAACATCAAAAAGAACTGATCATAAAGAAAAATACAATAAATCCTCAGAAACGATCTAATTCAGAATGTCATATAGAATAAAATTTTACTTAGGATAGCTCAAGAAACCTCCAGGATAGAGTCAAGTTACAAATATTTGTATTATAGGGGACCCAGAAAAAAGAGAGAGAGAATTAAAAGAATACATTTGAATCAGTTCTAATGAGGTGGATGAAACTGGAGCCTATTATATAGAGTGAAGTAAGTCAGAAAGAAAAACACCAATACAGTATACTAATGCATATATATGGAATTTAGAAAGATCATAACGATAATCCTGTATGTGAGACAGCAAAAGAGACACAGATATATACAACAGTCTTTTGGACTCTGTGGCAGAGGGAGAGGGTGGGACGATTTGGGGGAATGGCCCTGAAACATGTGTAATATCATATAAGAAATGAATCGTCAGTCCAGGTTCTATACAGGATACTTGAGGCTGGTGCACTGGGATGACCCAGAGGGATGATACGGGGAGGGTGTGGGAGGGGGGGGGTTCAGGATGGGAAACACGTGTACGCCCATGGTGGATTCATGTTGATGTGCAGCAGAACCATTACAATATTGTAAAGTAATTAGCCTCCAATTAAAATAAATAAATTTAAATTTTATAAAATAGAAATCAAAGAGGACACTAATAGATGGAGAAATATACTGTGTTCATGGATCGGAAGAAACAATATAGTGAAAATGAATATATCACCCAAAGCAATCTATAGATTCAATGCAAACCCTATGAAGCTACCAGCGGTATTTTTCAGAGAACTAGAACAAATGATTTCACAGTTTGTATGCAAATACAAAAAAAAACTCAAATAGCCAAAGCAACCTTGAGAAAGAAGAATGGAAATGAAGGAATCAACCTGCCTGACTTCAGGCTCTGCTACAAAGACACAGTCATCAAGACAGTATGACACTGGCACAAAGACAGAAATATAGATCAATGGAACAAAATAGAAAGCCCAGAGATTAACCCACACACCTATGGACACCTTATCTTTGACAAAGGAGGCAAGAATATACAGTGGAGAAAAGACAATCTCTTTAAAAAGTGCTGCTGGGAAAATTGATCAACCATTTGTAAAAGAATGAAACTAGAACATTTTCTAACACCATGCACAAAAATAAACTCAAAATGGATTAAAGATCTAAATGTAAGACCAGAAACTATAAAAGTCCTAGAGGAGTACATAGGCAAAACACTCTCCGACATAAATTACAGCATGATCCTCTATGATCCACCTCCAAGAATACTGGAAATAAAAGCAAAAATAAACAAATGGGATCTAATTAAAATTAAAAGCTTCTGCACAACAAAGGAAACTATAAGCAAGGTGAAAAGACAGCCTTTGGATGGGATAAAATAATAGCAAACAAAGCAGCTGACAAAGAATTAATCTTAAAAATATACAAACAACTCCTGCAGCTCAATTCCAGAAAAATAAGTGACCCAATCAAAAAATGGGCAAAAGAACTAAATAGACATTTCTCCAAAGAAGACATACAGATGGCTAACAAACAATGAAAAGATGCTCACCATCACTCATTATCAGAGAAATGCAAATCAAAACCACAATGAGGTACCATTTCATGCCAGTCAGAATGGCTGCTATCCAAAAGTCTACAAGCAATAAATACTGGAGAAGGTGTGGAGAAAAGGGAACCCTCTTACACGGTTGATGAGAATGCGAACTAGTACAGCCACTATGGAGAACAGTGTGGTGATTCCTTAAAATACTGGAACTAGAACTGCCATACAATCCTGCAAACCCACTGCTGGGCATACACACCGAGGAAACCAGAATAGAAAGACACACATGTACCCCAATGTTCATCGCAGCACTGTTTCTAATAGCCAGGACATGGAAGCAACCTAGATATCCATCAGCTGATGAATGAATAAGAAAGCTGTGATACATATACACAATGGAGTATTCAGTTCAGTTCAGTCGCTCAGTCGTGTCCGACTCTTTGCGACCCCATGAATCACAGCATGACAGGCCTCCCTGTCCATCACCAACTCCCGGAGTTCACTCAGATTCACATTCACCGAGTCAGTGATGCTTTCCAGCCATCTCATCCTCTGTCGTCCTCTTCTCCTCCTGCCCCCAATCCTTCCCATCATCAGAGTCTTTTCCACTGAGTCAACTCTTCGCATGAGGTGGTCAAAGTACTGGAGTTTCAGCTTTCGCATCCTTCTTCCAAAGAAATCCCAGGGCTGACCTCCTTCAGAATCGATTGGTTGGATCTCCTTGCAGTCCAAGGGACTCTCAAGAGTCTTCTCCAACACCACAGTTCAAAGCATCAATTCTTTGGTGCTCAGCCTTCTTCACAGTCCAACTCTCACATCCATACGTGACTGCTGGAAAAAACATAGCCTTGACTAGACGGACCTTAGTCAGCAAAGTAATGTCTCTGCTTTTGAATATGCTATCTAGGTTGATCATAGCTTTCCTTCCAAGGAGTAAGTGTCTTTTAATTTCATGGCTGCAGTCACCATCTGCAGTGATTTTGGAGCCCCCCAAAATTAAGTCTGACACTGTTTCCACTGTCTCCCCATCTATTTCCCATGTGTTAGTACACTGTATTGGTGTTTTTCTTTCTGGCTTACTTCACTCTGTATAATCGGCTCCAGTTTCATCCACCTCATTAGAACAGATTCAGATGTATTCTTTTTAATGGCTGAGTAATACTCCACTGTGTATATGTACCACAGCTTTCTTATCCATTCATCTGCTGATGGACATCTAGGTTGATTCCATGTCCTGGCTATTATAAACAGTGCTGCAATGAACATTGGGGTACAGGTGTCTCTTTCTATTCTGGTTTCCTTGGTGTGTATACCCAGCAGTGGGATTGCTGGGTCATAAGGCAGTTCTATTTCCAGTTTTTTAAGGAATCTCCACATTGTTCTCCATAGTGGCTATACTAGCTTGCATTCCCACCAACTGTGTAAGAGGGTTCCCTTTTCTCCACACCCTCTCCAGCATTTATTGCTTGTAGACTTTTGGATTGCAGCCATTCTAACTGGTGTGAAGTGGTACCTCATTGTGGTCTTGCTTTACATTTCTCTAATAATAAGTGATGTTGAGAATCTTTTCATGTGTTTGTTAGCCATCTGTATGTCTTCTTTGGAGAAATGTCTATTTAGTTCTTTTGCCCATTTTTTGATTGGGTCATTTATTTTTCTGGAATTGAGCTGCAGGTGTTGCTCGTATATTTTTGAGATTAGTTGTTTGTCTGTTGCTTCACTTGCTATTATTTTCTCCCATTCCGAAGGCTGTCTTTTCACCTTGCTTATAGTTTCCTTTGTTGTGCAGAAGCTTTTAATTTTAATTAGATCCCATTTGTTTATTTTTGCTTTTATTTCCAGTATTCCTGGAGGTGGATCATAGAGGATCTTGCTGTAATTTATGTCGGAGAGTGTTTTGCCTATGTTCTCCTCTAGGAGTTTTATAGTTTCTGGTCTTACATTTAGATCTTAAATTCATTTTGAGTTTATTTTTGTGTGCGGTGTTAGAAAGTGTTCTTGTTTCATTCTTTTACAAGTGGTTGACCAGTTTTCCCAGCACCGCTTGTTAAAGAGGTTATCTTTAATCCATTGTATAATCTTGCCTCCTTTGTCAAAGATAAGGTGTCCGTAGGTGTGTGGATTTATCTCTGGGCTTTCTATTTTGTTCCATTGATCTATATTTCTGTCTTTGTGCCAGTGTCATACTGTCTTGATGACTGTGTCTTTGTAGCAGAGCCTGAAGTCAGGCATGTTGATTCCTCCAGTTCCATTCTTCTCTCTCAAGATTGCTTTGGCTAGTCGAGGATTTTTGTATTTCCAAACAAACTGTGAAATTATTTGTTCTAGCTCTGTGAAAAATACTGCTGGTAGCTTGATAGGGGTTGCATTGAATCTGTAGATTGCTTTGGGTAGTATACTCATTTTCACTATATTGATTCTTCTGATCCATGAACATGGTATATTTCTCCATTAGTGTCCTCTTTCATTTCTTTCACCAGTGTTTTATAGTTTTCTCTATATACATCTTTATTTTCTTTAGATAGATATATTCCTAAGTATTTTATTCTTTTCGTTGCAGTGGTGAATGGAATTGTTTCCTTAATTTCTTTTTCTGCTTTCTCATTATTAGTGTATAGGAATGCAAGGGATTTCTGTGTGTTGATTTTACATCCTGCATTATTACTATATTACTGTATTCATTGAATAGCTCTAGTAATTTTCTGGTGGAGTCTTTAGAGTTTTCTATGTTGAGGATCATGTCATCTGCAAACAGTGAGAGTTTTACTTCTTCTGTTCCGATTTGGATTCCTTTTCTTTTTCTGCTCCGATTGCTGTGGCCAAAACTTCCAGAACTATGTTGAATAGTAGTGGTGAAAGTGGGCACCATTGTCTTGTTCCTGACTTTAGGGGAAATTATTTCGATTTTTTCACCATTGAGGATAATGTTTGCTGTGCATTTGTCATAGATAGCTTTTATTATGTTGAGGTACGTTCCTTCTATTCCTGCTTTCTGGAGAGTTTTTATCATAAACGGATGTTGAATTTTGTCAAAGGCTCTCTCTGCATCTATTGAGATAATCATATGGCTTTTATTTTTCAATTTGTTAATGTGGTGAATTACATTGATTGATTTGTGGATATTGAAGAATCCTTGCATCCCTGGGATAAAGCCCACTTGGTCATGGTGTATGATCTTTTTAATGTGTTGTTGGATTCTGATTGCTAGAATTTTGTTAAGGATTTTTGCATCTATGTTCATCAGTGATATTGGCCTGTAATTTTCTTTTTTTGTGGCATCTTTGTCAGGTTTTGGTATTAAGGGTGATGGTGGCCTCATAGAATGAGTTTGGAAGTTTACCTTCCTTTGCAATCTTCTGGAAGAGTTTCAGTAGGGTTAGTGTTAGCTCTTCTCTAAATTTTTGGTAGAATTCAGCTGTGAAGCCGTCTGGACCTGGGCTTTTGTTTGCTGGAAGATTTCTGATTATAGTTTCAATTTCCGTGCTTGTGATGGGTCTGTTAAGATTTTCTATTTCTTCCTGGTTCAGTTTTGGAAAGCTGTACTTTTCTAGGAATTTGTCTGTTTCTTCCACATTGTTCATTTTATTGGCATATAATTGCTGATAGTCGTCTCTTATGATCCTTTGTATTTCTGTGTTTTCTGTTGTGATCTCTCCATTTTCATTTCTAATTTTATTGATGTGATTTTTCTTCCTTTGTTCCTTGATGAGTCTGGCTAATGGTTTGTCAATTTTATTTATCCTTTCCAAGAACCAGCTTTTGGCTTTGTTGATTTTCTATGGTCACTTTTGTTTCTTTTGCATTTATTTCTGCCCTAGTTTTTAAGATTTCTTTCCTTCTACTAACCCTGGGGTTATCCATTTCTTCTTTTTCTAGTTGCTTTAGGTGTAGAATTAGGTTTTTTTTTTTTACTTTTTTCTTGTTTCTTGATATATGCCTGTATTGTTATGAACTTTCCCCTTAGCACTGCTTTTAGTTTCCCACAAGTTTTGGGTTGTTGCCTTTTCATTTTCATTCGTTTCTATGCATATTTTGATTTCTTTTTTGATTTCTTCTGTGATTTGTTGTTTATTCAGGAACGTGTTGTTCAGCCTCCATATGTTGGAATTTTTAATATTTTTCTCCTGTAATTGAGATCTAATCTTACTGCATTATGGTCGGAAAAGATGCTTGGAGTGATTTCAATTTTTTTTTTTTAATTTATCAAGGCGAGATTTATGGCACAGGATGTGATCTATCCTTGAGAAGGTTCCATGAGCACTTGAGAAAAGGTGAAATTCATAGTTTTGGGGTGAAATGTCCACCATCTATAAATGTCCATTTATAGATATGAATTAGGTCTAACTGGCCTATTGTATCATTTAAAGTTTGTGTTTCTTTGTTAATTTTGCGTTTAGTTGATCTATCCATAAGTGTGAGTGGGGTATTAAAGTCTCCCACTATTATTGTGTTATTATTAATTTCCCCTTTCATGCTTGTTAGCATTGTCTTACATATTGTGGTGCTCTGCAATATGTTGGGTGCATATATATTTATAATTGTTATATCTTCTTCTTGGATTGATCCTTTGATCATTATGTAGTGTCTTTCTTTGTCTCTTTTCACAGCCTTTGTTTTAAAGTCTATTTTATCTGATATGAGTATTGCTACTCCTGCTTTCTTTTGGTCTCTATTTGCGTGGAATATCTTTTTCCAGCCCTTCACTTTCAGTCTGTATGTGTCCCTTGTTTTGAGGTGGGTCTTTTGTAGACAATATATACAGGAGTCTTGTTTTTTATCCATTCAGCCAGTTTTTGTCTTTAGGTTGGGGCATTCATCCCATTTATGTTTAAGGTAATTATTGAAAAGTATTCAGGTATGACCTAAATCAAATCCTTATGATTATACACGGGAAGTGAGAAATAGATTTAAGGGACTAGATCTGATAGATAGAGTGCCTGATGAACTACGGAATGAGGTTCGTGACATTGTACAGGAAACAGGGATCAAGACCATCCCCATGGAAAAGAAATGCAAAAAAGCAAAATGGCTGTCTGGGGAGGCCTTACAAAAAGCTGTGAAAAGAAGAGAAGTGAAAAGCAAAGGAGAAAAGGAAAGATATAAGTATCTGAATGCAGAGTTCCAAAGAATAGCAAGAAGAGATAAGAAAGCCTTCTTCAGCAATCAATGCAAAGAAATAAAGGAAAAGAACAGAATGGGAAAGACTAGAGATCTCTTCAAGAAAATTAGAGACACCAAGGGAACACTTCATGCAAAGATGGGCTCAATAAAGGACAGAAATGGTAGGGACCTAACAGAAGCAGAAGAAATTAAGAAGAGGTGGCAAGAATATACAGAAGAACTATACAAAAAACGATCTTCAAGACCCAGATAATCACGATGCTGTGATCACTCACCTAGAACCAAATATCCTGGATGTAAAGAAAGTGGGCCTTAGAAAGCATCACTACAAACAAATCTAGTGGAGGTGATGGAATTCCAGTTGAGCTGTTTCAAATCCTGAAAGATGATGCTGTGAAAGTGCTGCACTCAATATGCCAGCAAATTTGGAAAACTCAGCAGTGGCCACAGGACGGGAAAAGGTCAGTTTTCATTCCAATCCCAAAGAAAGGCAATGCCAAAGAATGCTCTAACTACTGCACAATTGCACTCAACTCACACGCTAGTAAATTAATGCTCAAAATTCTCCAAGCCAGGCCTCAGCAATACATGAACCGTGAACTTCCTGATGTTCAACCTGGTTATAGAAAAGGCAGAGGAACCAGCGATCAAATTGACAACATCCGCTGGATCATGGGAAAAAAAAGGGAATTCCAGAAAATCATTTATTTCTTCTTTAAGGACTATGCCAAAGCCTTTGACTGTGTGGATCACAATAAACTGTGGAAAATTCTGAAAGAGATGGGAATACCAGACCACCTGACCTGCCTCTTGAGAAATCTGTATGCAAGTCAGGAAGCAACAGTTAGAACTGGACATGGAACAACAGACTGGTTGCAAATAGGAAAAGAAATATGTCAAGGCTGTATATTGTCACCCTGCTTATTTAACTTATATGCAGAGTACGTTATGAGAAATGCTGGACTGGAAGAAACACAAGCTGCAATCAAGATTGCTGGAAGAAATATTAATAACCTCAGATATGCAGATGACATCACCTTTATGGCTGAAAGTAAAGAGGAAATGAAAAGCCTCTTGATGAAAGTGAAAGTGGAGAGTGAAAAAGTTGGCTTAAAGCTCAACATTCAGAAAACAAAGATCATGGCATACAGTCCCATCACTTCATGGGAAATAGATGGGGAAACAGTAGAAACAGTGTCAGACTTTATTTTGGGGAGCTCCAAAATCACTGCAGATTGTGACTTCAGCCATGAAATTAAAAGACGTTTACTCCTTGGAAGAAAAGTTATGACCAACCTAGATAGCATATTCAAAAGTAGAGACATTACTTTGCCGACTAAGGTCCACCTAGTCAAGGCTATGATTTTTCCTGTGGTCATGTATGGATGTGAGAGTTGGACTGTGAAGAAGGCTGAGCGCCGAAGAATTGATGCTTTTGATGTGTGGTGTTGGAGAAGACTCTTGAGAGTCCCTTGGACTGCAAGGTGATCCAACCAAGTCCATTCTGAAGGAGATCACCCCTGGGATTTCTTTGGAAGGAATGATGCTAAAGCTGAAACTCCAGTACTTTGGCCACCTCATGTGAAGAGTTGACTCATTGGAAAAGACTCTGATGCTGGGAGGCATTGGGGGCAGGAGGAGAAGAGGACGACAGAGGATGAGATGGCTGGATGGCATCACGGACTCAATGGACATGAGTCTGAGTGAACTCCAGGGGTTGCTGATGGACAAGTAGGCCTGGCATGCTGCGATTCATGGGGTCACAAAGAGACGGACGCAACTGAGCGACTGAACTGAACTGAATGATCCCGTTGCCATTTACTTTATTGTTTTTTGTTCGGGTTTATACACCCTTTTTGTGTTTCCTGTCTAGAGAATATCCTTTAGTATTTGTTGGAGAGCTGGTTTGGCGGTGCTGAATTCTCTCAGCTTTTGCTTGTCTGTAAAGCTTTTGATTTCTCCTTCATATTTGAAAGAGTTCCTTGCTGGGAACAGTAATCTTGGCTGTAGGTTATTTTTTTTTCATCACTTTAAGTATGTCTTGCCATTCCCTCCTGGCCTGAAGAGTTTTTATTGAAAGATCTGAAGTTATCCTTATGGGAATCCCCTTGTGTGTTATTTGTTGTTTTTCCCTTGCTGCTTTTAATATTTGTTCTTTGTGTTTGATATTTGTTAATTTGATTAATATGTGTCTTGGGGTGTTTTGCCTTGGGTTGATCCGTTTGGGACTCTCTGTGTTTCTTGGACTTGGGTGATTATTTCTTTCCCCAGTTTAGGGAAGTTTTCAACTATTATCTCCTCAAATATTTCCTCATGGTCTTTCTTTTTGTCTTCTTCTTCTGGGACTCCTATAATTTGACTGTTGGAGCATTTCATATTGTCCTGGAAGTCTCTGAGATTGTCCTCATTTCTTTTAATTTGTTTTTCTTTTTTCCTCTCTGATTCATTTATTTCTACCATTCATCTTCTATTTCACTAATCCTATCTTTTGCCTCCATTATTCTACTATTTGTTGCCTCCAGAGTATTTCTGATCTCATTTATTGCATTATTCATTATATATTGACTCTTTTTTATTTCTTCTAGGTCCTTGTTAAACCTTTCTTGCATGTTCTCAGTCCTTGTCTGCAGGCTATTTATCTGTGATTCCATTTTGATTTCAAGATTTTGGATCATTTTCACTCATTATTTGGAATTCTTTATCAAATAGAATCCCTATCTCTTCCCCTTTTGTTTGGTTTGATGGGCATTTATCCTGTTCCTTTACCTGCTCGGTATTCCTCTATCTCTTCATCTTGGTTATATTGCTGCATTTGGGGTGGCCTTTCTGTATTCTGGCAGTTTGTGGAGTTCTCTTTATTATGGAGTTTCCCCACTGTGGGTGGGATTGTATCAGTAGCTTGTCAAGGTTTCTTGGTTAGGGAAGCTTGTGTCGGTGTTCTGGTGAGTGGAGCTGGATTTCTTCTCTCTGGAGTGCAATGAAGTGTCCAGTAATGAGTTATGAGAGGTCAATGGTTTGGGAGCAACTTTGGGCAGCCTGTATATTGAAGCCCAGGGCTGTGTTCCTGTGTTGCTGGAGAATTTGTGTGGTATGTCTTGCTCTGGAACTTGTTGGCCCTTGGGTGGTGCTTGGTTTCAGTGTAGGTATGGAGGCATTTGATGGACTCCTATTGATTAATGTTCCCTGGAGTGAGGAGTTCTCTGATGTTCTGAGGTTTTGTACTTAAGCCTCCTGCTTATGGTTTTCAGTTTTATTTTTACAGTAGTCTCAAGACTTCTCCTTCTATACCACACCATTGATAAAACATCTAGGTTAAAGATGAAAAGTTTCTCCACTTGAGGGACACCCATAGAGGTTCACAGAGTTACATGGAGAAGATAAGAGGGAGGAGGTAGTTAGAGGTGACCCGAATGAGATGAGGTGGAATCAAAAGAAGAAAGAGCAAGCTTGCCAGTAATCACTTCCTTGTGTGCACTCCACAGTCTGGACCACTCAGAGATGTTCACGGAGTTATACAGAGAAGAAGAGAGGGAGGAAGGAGACAGAGGTGGCCAGGAGGATAAAAGAGGGGAATGAAAAGGAGAGAGACAGATCCAGCCAGTAATCAGTTCCCTAAGTGTTCTACAATCTCTATCTGGAACCCACAGAGATTCACAGAGTTGGGTAGAGAAGAGAAGGGGGAGGGAGGAGACAGAGGCGACCTGGTGGAGAAAAAGGAGAGTCCAAAGGAGGAGAGAGCAATCAAGCTAGGAATCTTGCTCTCATGTAAAAATGGGTACTGAAGATTGGGTTTTTGAAGGTATGAAATTGATAACAAATACCAAAAAGCAAAGATTAAAAATCTTGAGTAGAGGTTGGATTTTCAAAAATACAATATTAAAGAAAAGAAGAAGAAGAAAAAAATAACAAAATCACAAGAATTATTAAAAAGAAAAATATATATACATGAAGTTTGCTTTAAAAATAGGGTCTTTTTTTGAAAAGTAATAGTAGGTTATAAAAATGAAAATTAAAGGAGAAATAGAGGACTTAAAATTTAAAAATGTTTAAAAAAAGAAGAAAACAACCAAAAAAATAATAAAAATAGTAAAGATAGATCTAGGACTTTCTCTGGTGTTGTTGTGGGCAGTGTGGGGTCAGTTCATTTTCGGGTAGTTCCTTGGTCCGGCTTATATTTCTCAAGATCTATAGACCCATTCCTATGTTGTTGGTACTAACAACAGGGCTTTAATCTATTGCACCTGTCACTTCCAAGGTGGTTCCCTTTGTTTTAGCTTCTTCTATTTGCTGGTCTCTTCAGTGTCTGATTTCTGCCCTGACACAAGGGGGGCAGTGGTGGACACTTTTTTTAGGGTCACTTGTTCAGTCGCGCTGTGGGGAGGGAGGGACGCTGGAAACAAATAACATTGGTGTGTGTGCGCAGTGTCTCAGCCACACTGGGCCTGTCCCCGCTCACTGCGCACACAGCTCAGGCTCTAGGTTGCTCTGCCGGGAACCGTCTGAGGCCAGCCCTGGGCTACATGCACCTCCCAGGTCTAAGCTGCTCAGGCTCAGGTACTCAGGTAGTCCTCAGCAGTGCAGACTCTTTTGGGCCTACACTTTTTGCCCTTCCCAGGTCCGAGTAGCTCTGGTGTTTGGTGAGCAAGGTCGCTGCAACTTATCGCCTCTCCCATCCCTGCTGCTCAGTTTTCTGGGTGTACAACTGGTGCACCTTCTCATGCGGATGATGACTGTCCAGAACCCCAAGAAGTCTTAATTAGCAAAGAAGCCTGTTTGCAGTTTGGTAGTTAATGTCTCTCTGGGGCTGCGGTTGCCACCTTCTGGCCCTTCCAGCTCTGGCTGCCTGTCACCGGAGGGGGATGGTCTGCAGCTGGCTAATTCTGTTCCATCCTTTGTTCTGTGTGCGGTTCTGGTGGTGTCTTATGTTAGAGCTTTTCGCATGGTAACTATCCCACAGTCTGGTTTGCTAGCGCATTAGCTCATTCTGGTTATACTCGGGGCATTCGGGCCCTATACTTAAAATGCAATGCAGCCCGCACCTCCCTACCCAGCCCCCGCTTGCTAGTGGCGGATGCAGGCGTCTGCGCTGCTTCTCCGCTGGGGGAGTTACTGTTGGGCTGGTAATCTGTGGGTTTTAATTATTTATTTATTTTTCCTCCCTGTTATGTTGCCCTCTGTGCTTCCAAGGCTTGCCACAGACTCGGCAGTGAGAGTATTTCCCAGTGTTTGGAAATTTGTCTCTTTTTAACACTCCCTTCTCAGGATGGAGCTCCCTCCCTACCTCTTTTGTCTCTTTTTTTGTCTTTTATATTTTTTCCTACCTGTTTTCGAAGACAATGAGCTGCTTTTCTGGGTGCCTAATGTCCTCTGCCAGCATTCAGAAGTTGTATTGTGGAATTTATTCAGCGTTGAAATGTTCTTTTGATGAATTTGTGGGGGAGAAAGTGGTCTCCCCATCCTATTCATCCACCATCTTAGGACTGCCCCCAAATTGGTTTAATTTAGAAGCAATGGATAAATTGCCAGAAGCATACACTTGTCCAAGACTGTATCAGAAAGAAATAGAAAAACTGGATGTACTGAATACTAGTATTAAACTGAAGTAGTAATCAAAAAACTCCCCCAAAAAGAAAAAGTCCAGGACAGTAAGACTTCATAGAAGAATTCTATCAAATATTTACAAAAGAGTTTATACCCATATTTCTCAAAGTTCTGCAAAAGCCTGAAGGGACTGGAATACTTCCAAAGGTATTCTACTATGGTGAGTATTACCCTGATACCAAAAACAGACAAAGAAACTACAATAAAAGAAAATTAAAAGCCAACAACCCTGATTAACACTCACAAAATTCTTCAACAAAATAGTAACAAACAAAATTCAACCATACCTACATCATGATAAAGTGGAATTTATTCCAGGGATATAAGGATTATTAAATATCCATATCAATCAACATGACAGAGTAATATTCACCTGATTACCTCAACAGATGCAAAAAAGTATTTGACAGAATGCAACATGCATTTATGATAAAAATTCAACAAAGCTTGTATTAAGGGAACATAGCTAAATATATGTTGAGGGAAGAGCAGGGAAATAGCTCCAGAAAGAATGAAGAGGTTGAACCAAAGCAAAAATGATTCCTATTTGCAGATGTATTCCTATTTGCAGAAATATTTCATGCAAAGATGGGCACAATAAAGGACAGAAACAGCAAGGATCTAAAAGATGCAGAAGAGATTAAGAAGAGGTGGCAAGAATATGTGGAAGAACTGTTTTTTGTTTTTTGTTTTTTGTTTTTTTTAAAGCCTTGATGATGCAGATAACCACAATGGTATGGTCACTCACCTACTTTCTAGTTGTGAAAATAAAGTCCAATGCTGTAAAAAAAAAAAAAAAAAAAAACAATATCGCATAGTAATCTGGAATGTTAGGTCCATGAATCAAGGTAAATTGGGTGTGGTCAAACAGGAGATGGCAAGAGTGAACGTCAATATTTTAGGAATCCGTGAACTAAAATGGATGGGAAAGGGTGAACTTAATTCAGATGACCATTATATCAACTACTTTGGGAAAGAATCCAATGGAAGAAATGGAGTAGCCCTCATAGTCAACAAAAGAGTCCAAAATGCAGTAGTTGGGTGCAGTCTCAAAAATGACAGAATGATCTCAGTTTGTTACCAAGGCAAACTATTCAACATCACAGTAATCCAAGTCTTTGCCCCAACCACTAATGCTGAAGAAGCAGGAAAACAATAGAATGGGAAAGACTAGAGATCTCTTCAAAAAAACTAGAAATACAAAGGAAATATTTCATGCAAAGATGGGCACAATAAAGGACAGAAACAGCAAGGACCTAAAAGATGCAGAAAGATTAAGAAGAGATGGCAAGAATACATAGAAGAACTGTTCTTTGTGGGTTTTTTTTAAAGTCTTAATGATGCAGATAACCACAATGGTATGGTCACTCACCTAGAGCCAGGTATCCTGGATTCTGAAGTCAAGTGGGCCTTCGGAAGCATTACTATGAAGTTAGTGGAGGTGGTGGAATTCCAGCTGAGCTATTTCAAATCCTAAAAGATGATCTTGTTAAAATGTTTCACTGAATACATCAGCAAATTTGGAAAACTCAGCAATGGCCACAGGACTGGAAAAAGTCAACTTCAATTCCAACCCCAAAGAAGAGGAATGGCAAAGAATGTTCAAACTACCACAAATTGTGCTCATTTCACATGCTAGCAAGGTAATGTACAAAACCTTTCAAGGTAGGCCTCAACAGTATGTGAAAAAAGAACTTCCAGATGTATAAGCTGGATTTTAAAAAGGCAGAGGAATCAGAGATCAAATTGCCAACATTTGTTGGATCATAGAAAGAGCAAAAGAACAGGAAAGCATCTACTTCTGATTAATTGACTATGCTGAAACATTTGACTGTGTGGATCACAACAAACTGGAAAATTCTTCAAGAGATGGTAATATGAGACCACTTTACCCGGCTTCTGAGAAACTTGTATACAGGTCAAGAAGCATCAGTTAGAACTGGACATGGAACAACAGACTGGTTCCAAATTGAAAAAGGAGTATGTTAAGGCTGTATATTGTCACTCTGCTTATTTAACTTATATGCAGAGTACATTGTGCAAAATGCTATGCTGGATGAATCACAAACTGGAATGAAGATTGTGCCGAGAAATATCAACAACTTCATATATACAGACGACACCACCCAAATAGCAGAAAGTGAAGAACTGAAGAACCTCTTGATGAAGGTGAAAGAGGAGAGTGAAAAGGATGGCTGAAAATTCAACATTCAAAACACTAAAATTATGGCATCCAGTCCCATCACATCATGGCAAATAGATGGGGGAAAAAGTGATAACAGTGACAGACTTTATTTTCTTGGGCTCCAAAATCACTGTAGATGGTGACTGCAGCCACAAAATTCAAAGACATTTGCTTCTTGGAAGAAAAACTAAGATGAACCTAGACAGTGTATTAAAAACCAGCAACATCACTTAGCCAACAAAGGTCCATATAGTCAAAGTTATGGTTTTTCCAGTAGTCATGTACAGATGTGAGAGCTGGACCATAAAGAAGGCTGATAGTCGAAGAACTGATGATTTCAAACTGTGGTGCTAGAGAAGACTCTTGAGGGTCCCTTGGACAGCAAGGATATTAAACTAGTGAACTTTAAATGGCATCACTGACTCAATAGGCATGCATTTGAGCAAACTCTGGGAGACAGTGAAGGACAGGAATCCTGAAGTGTGACAGTCCATGTGATCACAAAGAATTAGACATGACTGAGTGACTGAACAACAACAACAATCTCAACATAATAAAGGCCATTTATGACAAATCCATATCTAACATCATATTTAATAATGAAAAACAAAGTATTTCCTGTAAGATCAGGAACAAGACAAACAAGCCCAATTTGACTGTTTCTATTCAATATGTAATTGAAAGTCCTAGCCACAACAATCAGACAATTTTTAAAAAAATTTTTAAGCAAAATGGAAAAAAGCTGACTGTTCACAGATGATATTACACTATATATAAAACCTGAAACTGTCATGATATTTTTTGTTAATTGGCTATGTTTAGTATTAGTTGCTCAGTCATGTCTGACTCTTTGCAACCTCATGGACTGTAGCCCACCAGGCTCCTCTGTCCATGGAATTCTCCAGGTAAGAATAAATTTTTCAGGATATGAGATTAATATACAGAAATTTATTATTTTTCTATGCATTAATAATTTACTACCAGAAAGAGAAATCAAGAAAATAATGTCATTTACAACTAAATCAAGAGGAATAAAATACCTTGGATAATTAAGGAGGCTAACTAAGGAGGTAAAAGACCTATACTTTGAAAACTAGAAAACACTGATGAAGGAAATTCAAGACAATGCAAATAAGTGGAAATGTATCCTATGTTCATTAATTTGGAGAATTAATATTGTTTAAGTGACCATATTAACTAGGCACTCTACAGCTTCAGTGCAATTTCTATCCAAATACCCATAATATTTTTTACAGAATTAGATCAAATAATCTTAAGATTATGTGGCACAACAAAATGCCCTGAATAGCAAAAGCAACCTTGAGGAAAAAAGAAAAAAGCTAGAGGTATCAGGCTCCCTGGCTTCAGACTATACTACAAAGCTACAGTAAGCAAAACAGTACAGTACTGGCACAAAAATAGACACATAAATCAGAAGAACAGAGTAAAGAGCCCAGAAATAAACTCATGCATACAAGGTAAAAAAGGCAAAAGTATACAATGGAGAAAACACAGTCTCTTCAATAACTGTACTAGGAAAACTAGACAGCTACATGTAAAAGAATGAAACTAGACCATTTTCTCACACTGGGTACAAAAATAAACTTAAAATGGATTGAAGAACTAAGGGTAAGACCTGTAACCATAAAACTCCTAAAATAAAATATGGGCAGTATGCTCTTTGACATCAGTTTTAGTCATAATTTTGAGGTACTCTGTCTCCTCAAGCAAGAGAACAAAAACAAAAATAAATGGGACCTAGTCAGATGTAAAAACATTTTAACAGCCAAGGAAACATTTAACAAAACTAAGAGGCAACCTATTGGATGGAAGAAGATATTTGCAAATGACATGTCTGATAAGAAGTTAATATTCAAAATATATTTTTAAATTATATAAACAAATATTTTAAAATGAACAATTTAATTTAAAAAACAGTCTGGCACCCAGCCACTGGCCCAGGTGCGCAGCCATGGCTCAGGAGCATTGGCTAGGCAGACAGTCATTAAACTGGGAAGGTATCTCTGTACAATGACCTGGGAGTGAAGACCAGTGACTCAAAAACATAAGGCTGGTCCAAAACTTTCAAATTTCTTCAGTCTCAGCTCCAGATGAAGAAGACAGCTCTCACTCAGACCAAGACCCAGAGGACAATACAAAGTACAGTCTTAGGTTCAGTAATCAACCTGAAGCAAGGTGATTCTTCAGATAAGTGGCAGATCCCCCTCTGCACTTAGCCATGGGACTCAAGAACCTTGTTCCCAGGTTGTTTTCTGCAGAAGATTTGATCCTCTTATCTGATGAATATGAGCCCAGGTTTCCTAATGATTATGAGAAAGTAGTGAAGCACCAAAGAGAGGAGCAACAGATACAGTGGGAGCTGGAAAGACAGAAGGAAATAGAAGAGAGGGGAAATAAATGTAAAGACAGACGTGAAGCTAGTGGGTTTTCCAGGTGACCAGAACCAGATTCTGATGAAGATTATGACTAAGAGAGGAGCAAGATGGGTGGAGTTGCCATCACACCATCCACTTCTCTTATAGAAAAGGACAAAGAGTTACCCCAAGACTTAACCAGGAAGAGGATTCAAGACCTCACTCACAGTCTTCCAAAGGTGCTATTCCTCCCCCAGTGTACAAGGAATAAGACAAACCCAGATCCCCAGTCAGCCTCAGCAACTCCTTCTTCACCAACATGGGGGTAGGGTAGCATATAAAATCATGCAGAAGTTTAGCTTCTGGGAAGGCCCAGTCTTAGGAAGCACCAGCAGGGCCTGAGCACCACCAGCAAGTTGTGGGGGGTGGGGGTAGGCATGGCAAGAGCATATGCCTGACACCATCAAGAAAGATTCAGCCAAAAAGTTGGATTTAGGGGGGCGGTCCTAAAATGGCAGAGGAATAGGACAGGGAGACCACTTTTTCCCTCACAAATTCATCAAAAGAACATTTCAGCACTGAGTAAATTCTACAAAACAACTTCTGAATGCTGGCAGAGGACATCAGGCACCCAGCAAAGCAGATCATTGGCTTCAAAAACAGGTAGGAAAAAATATAAAAGATGAAAAAAGGGACAAAGGAGGTAGGGAAGGAGAGAGTCCCGTCCTGGGAAGAGACTCTTAAAAAGAAAGGTTTTCAAACACCAGGAAAAATTCTCGCAGCCGGGTCTGTGGTGAGCCTTGGAAGCACAGAGGGCAACATAACAGGAAGGAAAAATAAATAAATAATTAAAACCAACAGATTACGAGCCCAGCTGTAACTCCCCCAGTGGAAAAGCAGTGCAGATGCTTGCATCCGCCACTAGCAAGTGGGGGCTGGGCAGGCAGGAGCGGGAGGCACAGGCAGCAGTGCTTTTTAAGAATCATGCCATGGGAGGCTCAGGCTACAGTGCTTTTTTGAGAATCGGGCCAGAACACCCCACATGTGGCCAGAGCGAACTAACTTGGGCTAGCAAACCAGACTGTGGGATAGCTGCCACACGAAATGCTAGAACATAAAACACTGCCAGGACCGTGCACAGAACAAAGGACGGAACAGAAATAGTCAGCTGCAGACCATCCCCCTCTGGTGGCAGGCAGCCAGAGCCTTAAGGGCTGGAAGAGGGCAATGGCAGCCCAAGAGAGACATTACCGACCAAAATGCAAGCAGGCTTCTTTGCTAACTAAGACTTCTGGGGGTTCTGGACAGTCATAATCTGCCTGAGAAGGAACGCCAGTGGTACTCCCAGAAAACTGAGCAGCAGGGAAAGGCCATAAGTCGCAGCGATTGCACTCGCCAAACTCCTGAGCTACTCGGACCTGGGAAGGGCACAAAACTCAGGCCCAACCAAATCTGTGCCTCTGAGGGCTTCCTGAGCACCCAGCCTGAGCAGCTTAGACCAAGTAGGTGTATGAAGCCTAGGGCCGGCCTCAGACAGTTCTCCGGGGGAGCAACATAGAGCCTGAGCGGTGTGTGCCGCGAGCAGAGGCAAGCCCAGCGTGGATGAGATACTGCAAGCACACGCCAGTAATATTAGTTTGCAGCATCCCTCCCCACCCCCCCACCCCACGACAGCACGCCACCACCACCCTCCATGTGTCAAGACAGAAATCAGACACTGAAGAGACCAGCAAACAGAGGAAGATAAACAGAGGGAACCACCTTGGAAGTGACCCCACACAGCCCACAACACCAGCGAAAGGGCCAGATATACCTTTACTACTTTTACGATCTTTTTTTTTTCAGTTGATGTGGTTGCGTGATTGTTTTTTCTTTTCTTTTTCTTCTTTTTTTTAACTTTCTTAAATTTTTAAGTCCTCTATTTCTCTAATTATTATTTTTATAACCTATTATTACTTTTCAAAAAAAAAAAGGACCCTATTTTTAAAGCAAACGCTGTATACAGTCTTTTTGTGGTTGATGTTTTTGTTTCTTAATAATTCTTGTGGCTTTGTTTTTTTGTTTTGTTTTGTTTTTTTCATCTCCTTCTTCTTGTTCTTTTCTTTAATAGTATATTTTTGAAAATCCAACCTCTACTCCAGATTTTTAATCTTTGCTTTTTGGTATTTGTTGTCAATTTTGTACATTTAAAAACCCAATCTTCAGTACCCAATGTTACCTGAGAGTGAGATTACTGGCTTGCCACTCTCTCCTCCTTTGGACTCTCCTTTTTCTCCACCAGGTCGCCTCTGTCTCCTCCCTCCCCCTTCTCTTCTCTACTCAACCGTATAAATCTCTGTGTGTTCCAGACAGTGGAGAACACTCAGGGAACTGGTTACTGGCTGGATCTGTCTCTCTCCTTTTCATTTCCCTCGTTTATCCTCCTGGCCACCTCTGTCTACTTCCTCCCTCTCCTCTTCCCTGTATAACTCCGTGAAAACCTCTGAGCAGTTCAAACTGTGGAGTGCACATAAGGAAGTGATTACTGGCTAGCTTGCTCTCTCCTCTTTTGATCCCACCTCATCTCATTCCAGTCACCTCTAACTATCCCCTGCCTCTTCTCTTCTCCATGTAACTCAGTGGACCTCTATGGGTGACCCTCAATGTGGAGAAACCTTTCATCTTTAACATAGATGTTTTATCATTGATGCTGTATAGATGGAGAAGTCTTGAGGCTATTGTAAAAATAAAACTGAAAACCAGAAATAGGAGGCTTAAGTCCAAATCCTGAGAACATCAGAGAAATCCTGAATCCAGGGAACATTAATCAATAGGAGCTCATCAAATGCCTCCATATCTACACTGAAACCAAGCACCACCCAAGGGCCAACAAGTTCCAGAGCAAGACATACCACGCAAATTCTCCAGCAACACAGGAACACAGCCCTGAGCTTCAATATACAGGCAGCTCAAAAATACTCCAAAACCATTGACGTCTCATAACCCATTACTGGACACTTCATTGCACTCCAGAGAGAAGAAATCCAGCTCCACCCACCAGAACTCCAACACAAGCCTCCCTAACCAAGAAACCTTGAAAAGCCACTGATACAACCCCACCCACAGTGGGGAAACTCCATAATAAAGAGAACTCCACAAATTACCAGAATATACAAAGGCCACCCAAACGCAGCAATATAACCAAGATGAAGAGACAGAGGAATACCCAGCAGGTAAAGGAACAGGAGAAATGCCCATCAAACCAAACAAAAGGGGAAGAGATAGGGAATCTACCTGAGAAAGAATTCCGAATATTGATAGTGGAAATGATCCAAAATCTTGAAATCAAAATAGAATCACAGATAAATAGCCTGCAGACAAGGACTGAGAACATGCAAGAAAGGTTTAACAAGGACCTAGAAGAAATAAAAAAGAGTCAATATATAATGAATAATGCAATAAATGAGATCAGAAATACTCTGGAGGCAACAAATAGTAGAATAATGGAGGCAGAAGATAGGATTAGTGAAATAGAAGATAGAATGGTAGAAATAAATGAATCAGAGAGGAAAAAAAAAACGAATTAAAAGAAATGAGGACAATCTCAGAGACCTCCAGGACAATATGAAATGCTCCAACAGTCGAATTATAGGAGTCCCAGAAGAAGACAAAAAGAAAAACCATGAGAAAATACTTGAGGAGATAATAGTTGAAAACTTCCCTAAAATGGGGAAGGAAATAACAAACCAAGTCCAAGAAACCCAGAGAGTTCCAAACAGGATAAACCAAAGGAGAAACACCCCAAGACAAATATTAATCAAATTAACAGAGACCAAACACAAAGAACAAATTTTAAAAGCAGCAAGAGAAAAACAACAAATAACACACAGGAGGATTCCCATAAGGATAACTGCAGATCTTTCAATAGAAACTCTTCAGGCCAGGAGGGAATGGCAAGACATACTTAAAGTAATGAAAGAAAATAACCTACAGTCAAGATTACTGTACCCAGCAAGGATCTCATTTAAATATGAAGGAGAAATCAAAAGCTTTACAGACAAGCAAAAGCTGAGAGAATTCAGCACCACCAAACCAGCTCTCCAACAAATGCTAAAGGATATTCTTTAGACAGGAAACATAAAAAGGGCGTATAAACCCAAACCCAAAACAATAAAGTAAATGGCAACGGGATCATACTTATCAATAATTACCTTAAACGTAAATGGGATGAATGCCCCAACCAAAAGGCAAAGACTGGCTGAATGGAAACAAAAACAAGATCCCTATATATGCTGCCTACAAGACACCCACCTCAAAACAAGGGACACATACAGACTGAAAATGAAGGGCTGGAAAAAGATATTCCATGTAAATAGAGACCAAAAGAAAGCAGGAGTAGCAATATGCATATCTGATAAAATAGACTTTAAAACAAAGGCTGTGAAAAGAGACAAAGGAGGCCACTACATAATGATCAAAGGATCAATCCAAGAAGAAGATATAACAATTTTATAAATATATATGCACCCACAATAGGAGCACCACAATATGTAAGACAAATGCTAACAAGTATGAAAGGGGAAATTAACAATAACACAATAATAGCAGGAGACTTTAATACTCCACTCATACCTATGGACAGATCAACTAAACAGAAAATTAACAAAGAAATTCAAACTTTAAATGATACATTAGACCAGTTAGACGTAATTGATATCTATAGGACATTTCACCCCAAAACAATGAATTTCACCTTTTTCTCAAGTGCGCATGGAACCTTCTCCAGGACAGATCACATCCTGGGCCATAAATCTAAACTTGATAAATTTTAAAAAATCGAAATCATTCAAAGCATCTTTTCTGACCATAATGCATTAAGATTAGATCTCAATTACAGGAGAAAAACTACTAAAAATTCCAACATATAGAGGTTGAACAACACACTTCTGAATAACCAACAAATCACAGAAGAAATCAAAATATGCATAGAAACTAATGAAAATTAAAACACAACAACTGAAAACCTGTGGGACACTATAAAAGCAGTGCTAAGAGGAAAGTTCATAGCAATACAGGCATACCTCAAGAAACAAGAAAAAAGTCAAATAAATAACCCAACTCTACATGTAAAGCAACTAGAAAAGGAAGAATTGGAGAACCCCAGAGTTAGTAGAAGGAAAGAAATCTTAAAAATTGGGGCAGAAATAAATGCAAAAGAAACAGAAGAGACCATAGCAAAAATCAACAAAGCCAAAAGCCGGTTCTTTGAAAGGATAAATAAAATTGACAAATCATTAGCCAGACTCATCAAGAAACAAAGGGAGAAAAATCACATCAATAAAATTAGAAATGAAAATGGAGAGATCACAACAGAAAACACAGAAATACAAAGGATCATAAGAGAATACTATCAACAATTATATGCCAATAAAATGGACAACGTGAAAGAAATGGACAAATTCTTAGAAAAGTATAGCTTTCCAAAACTGAACCAGGAAGAAATAGAAAATCTTAACAGACCCATCACAAGCACAGAAATTGAAACTGTAATCAGAAATCTTCCAGCAAACAAAAGCCCAGGTCCAGACAGCTTCACAGCTGAATTCTACCAAAAATTTCGAGAAGAGCTAAAACCTATCCTACTCAAACTCTTCCAGGAAATTGCAGAGGAAGGTAAACTTCCAAACTCATTCTATGAGGCCACCATCACCCTAATACCAAAACCTGACAAAGATGCCACAATAAAAGAAAACTACAGGCCAATATCAGTGATCAACATAGATGCAAAAATCCTCAACAAAATCCTAGCAATCAGAATCCAACAACACATTAAAAAGATCATACACCATGACCAAGTGGGCTTTATCCCAGGGATGCAAGGATTCTTCAATATCCACAAATCAATCAATGTAATTCACCACATTAACAAATTGAAAAAAAAAGCCATATGATCATCTCAATAGATGCAGAGAAGGCCTTTGACAACATTCAACATCCATTTATGATAAAAACTCTCCAGAAAGCAGGAATAGAAGGAACATACCTCAACATAATAAAAGCTATCTATGACAAACCCACAGCAAACATTGTCCTGAATGGTGAAAAATTGAAAGCATTTCCCCTAAAGTCAGGAACAAGACAAGGGTGCCCACTTTCACTGCTACTATTCAACATAGTTCTGGAAGTTTTGGCCACAGCAATCAGAGCAGAAAAAGAAATAAAAGAAATCCAAATTGGAAAAGAAGAAGCAAAACTCTCACTGTTTGCAGATGACATGATCCTCTACATTGAAAACCCTAAAGACTCCACCAGAAAATCACTAGAGCTAATCAATGAATATAGTAAAGTTGTAGGATATAAAATCAACACACAGAAATCCCTTGCATTCCTATACACTAATAATGAGAAAGTAGAAAAAGAAATCAAGGAAACAATTCCATTCACCATTGCAATGAAAAGAATAAAATACTTAGGAATATATCTACCTAAAGAAAATAAAGACCTATATATATAAAACTGTAAAACACTGATGAAAGAAATCAAAGAGGACACAAATAGATGGAGAAATATACCATGTTCATGGATCGGAAGAATCAATATAGTGAAAATGAGTACGCTACCCAGAGAAATCTACAGATTCAATGCAATCCCTATCAAGCTACTAGAGGTATTTTTCACAGAACTAGAACAAATAATTTCACGATTTGTATGGAAATACAAACAACCTTGAATAGCCAAAGCAATCTTGAGAAAGAAGAATGGAATTGGAGGAATCAATCTGCCTGACTTCAGGCTCTTCTACAAAGCCACAGTCATTAAGACAGTATGGTATTGTCACAAAGACAGAAATATAGATCAATGGAACAAAATAGAAAGCCCAGAGATAAATCCACACACCTATGGACACCTTATCTTGGACAAAGGAGGCAAGAATATACAATGGACTAAAGATAATCTCTTTAACAAGCGGTGCTGGGGAAACTGGTCAACCACTTGTAAAAGAATGAAACTAGATCACTTTCTAATACCACAAAAATAAACTCAAAATGGATTAAAGATCTAAACATAAGACCAGAAACTATAAAACTCCTAGAGGAGAACATAGGCAAAACGCTCTCCGACATACATCACAGCAGGATCCTCTATGATCCACCTCCCAGAATACTGGAAATAAAAGAAAAAATAAACAAATGGGATCTAATTAAAATTAAAAGCTTCTGCACAACAAAGGAAACTATAAGTAAGGTGAAAAGACCACCTTCTGAATGGGAGAAAACAATAGCAAATGAAATAACTGACAAACAACTAATCTCAAAAATATACAAGCAACTTATGCAGCTCAATTCCAGAAAAATAAATGACCCAATCAAAAAATGGGCCAAAGAACTAAATAGGCATTTCTCCAAAGAAGACATACGGATGGCTAACAAACACATGAAAAGATTCTCAACATCACTTATCATCAGAGAAAGGCAAATCAAGACCACAGTGAGGTGCCATTTCACACCAGTCAGAATGGCTGTGATCCAAAAGTCTACAAGCAATAAATGCTGGAGAGGATGTGGAGAAAGGGGAACCCTCTTACACTGTTGGTGGGAATGCAAACTAGTACAGCCACTATGGAAAACAGTGTGGAGATTCCTTTAAAAATTGCAAATAGAACTGCCTTATGACCCAGCAATCCCACTGCTGGGCATACACACCAAGGAAACCAGAATAGAAAGAGACACATGTACCCCAATGTTCATCACAGCACTGTTTCTAATAGCCAGGACATGGAAACAACCTAGATGTCCCTCAGCAGATGAATGGATAAGAAAGCTGTGGTACATATACACAATGGAGTATTACTCAGCCATTAAAAAGAATACATTTGAATCAGTTCTGATGAGATGGATGAAACTGGAGCCAATTATACAGAGTGAAGTAAGCCAGAAAGAAAAACACCAATACAGTATACTGACACATATATATGGAATTTAGAAAGATGGTAATGATGACCCTGTATGTGAGACAGCAAAAGAGACACAGATGTATAGAACGGACTTCTGGACTGTGAGAGAGAGGAAGAGGGTGGGATGATTTGGGAGAATGGCATTGGAACATGTATACTATCATGTAAGAAACGAAGCGCCAGTCTATGTTCAATACAAGATACAGGATTCTTGTGGCTGGTGCACGGGGATGATCCAGAGAGATGATATGGGGTGGGAGATGGGAGGGGGATTCAGGATTGGGAGCTCGTATACACCTGTGGTGGATTCATGTCAATGTATGGCAAAACCAATACAGTGTTGTAAAGTAAAATAAAGTAATAAAATTAAAAAATAATAAATAAAATAAAATGTTTAGGTTAAAAAAAAAAAAGTTGGATTTAAATCCATTAACTGAAATATTTGTGTCCTACCAAAGTGGTCCCACTCAGTAACATGATTGGTGCAGGAGAGGTGGATGAAGACTTGGAAGTAGAAATCCAGGAACAGTACGAAAAATATGGCAGAGTTGAAAAATATGTTATATTTGAAATTCCTGATATCCCTGATTGTAGTAGACAGGAAGAATAAAAGAAAGCAGGCCCCAGCAAGGGCCACAAAAGAAATTTATAATTATTAACAAACTGGATGCTATAAGGCATGAAACTCAGAACAAGTCAAGAGGAAACAGTTCATAATCTTGAAAACAAGATATGATCCTGGGGTTGGAAAACCGACCTCAGACTGTTTCTCAACTGGCATCTCAGAGTCACATGTTTTATGTATCTGGTGGAAAATCTGTAGATAAGAATATTAGTCTTAGTTACTAATTTGTTATTGATTACTGTTTCCTAATTATTCAATGGTTAATGATCATTTTGTTCTTTGGCCCTGAAGGCCACATGAGTTATAGTTTCATTCACAGCTGAAATTATAATAAAGTATAGTAAAGCTGGCTTGGATTCAGTTTCAGCACCTTCACCTTGGTGCAGTGTTTGTCCCCTGATATCTCTTTCTCTGAATTCTTGTGTCTCATTTCTCATTCTCTTGCTGTATTGTGCTTTCGGAAACCCTGTTTGTCGAGCCGGTCTTGACACTTGATGATGAAGCAGTATGAATATTTTTAGAATTCCGGAGGGTTGAGTCTGTTGATGATCTGAATGGGAGATATTTTGGTGGACAGGTGCTCCAAATATGTTTCTACAATTTAGATAGATTCAGGGCCTTGGATTTAGCAGAACAAGTTTGATTTTAAAAACTAGAGCCTGAGTCATCTCCAGCAATCCTTCAGTGAACTGCATACTACGCAGAGGAGAACAAGGCAACAGGCAGCCTTCATGGCTGTGGGCACTGGGAAGGACTTCTAAGACATATGTTGACTGATCCTTTTTTTATTTTGTGTTTTTTTAATATAGCATAAAAATCCTTCTGAAACACACACACACATACACACACATATATGGTCAATATGGGTATGTTCAACATCACTAATCACTCAGAAATAGACATAAAAAGCATGATGAGAGGAGAGTAGAAGACGGCAGAGGAGTAAGACAGCCTCCCCACAATACATCAAAAACTCATCAAGATATAGAACAACTCCTGCAAAGCAACCTCTAGGTGACAGTAGAAGACCGCAGGCCTCCAGAGGGGCAGGCTAAGCTCCCTGGAATGAAGTAGGAGAGAGGATGGAGACATAAAAAGGGAAAAGATGGAGAACTTCTAGATGGTTCCCAACTAGATGGTGTCCTGAAGGGAGGGAGGAATCATGAAGCAGAAAGAGTTCCTGGTGTACTAGGAAACTCCCTCACTGGCGGGCCAAAGGGGGAGCTGCAGAATCTTGGAAAACTGGGCAAAGCAGGGACTTGGAGGGCACAGAACAGAGAAAGCTGCACTTCTCAGCCCATAAACAGCTCACAGACTGTGCCCTCCACCCCAGACAGCGGATTTGGGGAACCAAGAAAGGACCACAGAAGCCCCGTGGTGCAGAGGCCAGGACCAGGGTGCCGAGAGAGGCCTGGCATAGAAACCTCTACAGCACACACAAATCTCTCCAGCGCATACAAACCTCACAGCACAGGGCACAGGGGCGGGCGGCGGGGGGGGGGGGGGGGGGGGGCATGAGCCTAAACAAGTGCACATAGGCCCTGAGACATAAAGGGAGGGCCTGGGGAGCCGGGACAAGTGAACACAAGCCTTGGAACACAGAGGGTGGGCTCATGGGTCTGAGGGAAGCCCACAAAAGCCTCCACAATGTAGAGGGCTGTATCGGGGAGATGAGAAAAGATCCACACAAGCCCGTACCTAGCAGACTTTGGCCTGCTGCGCAAGGTGGAACCAGAGAACAGAAGTACCAGCAAAGATTCCAAGGACAAATAGGGGGCTGGTGGCAGTGAAGATATGCTGAGCAGGCGGCTTTGATGAGGCTGCAGAAATAGAGGTGTCTAACACTGTCAAAGAGTCAGACACGACTGAGTGACTGAACTGAACTGAACTGAACACTGCCAAAGCCAGAAGGACTCCCCAAAGATATGCTGAACCCATGGACACCCCAAAACCTACTACTGAACACTGCAATGCCCTTCAGAGAGATGAGATCCAGGTCCATCAACCAGAACACAGTCACAAGCTCCCCAAACCAGGAAAACATCACAGGATGCTAATCCAACCTCATCCATGGGGGCAGACTCCACAACCAAGAATTATGACCTAGAGAAGAGAAATTTTTTTTCCTTATAAATAATTCTGTTTGTTCCTCCTACAGATTTCTACCTTCACATTAGCCTTTTGTGGTGCTGTGGAGTTTCCTCTTTGTTTTTCTTCTTTAAAAAAAAAAAAAATCTTTCTACGTTTTTTTTTTCTGTTCTTTTTTTCTGTTTCACCCTTTTCTGTGATTATTCTGATTTTGTTTTTTATATTTTTTGACTGCTTTTCTTATAGTTCTTTACTGGCTATAGTTATTCTTGAATCTATATAAATCTTTTTCACATACATCTATTTATCCTTGCTTTTCTGATTTTTTTCTGTTCTACTTTTTTACACTCTTTTCCACCCCTCCCTTTTCTCTCCCTTTTCTTTTTTTCCTTCTTTTTCTTTTCCATTTTTTCCTTCATGCTTTCTTTTTCATCAGGTAAGTTAAATTGTTGAGCTCCCTTTGTTATATTTCCCATTGGCACTCTGCTCAGGCTCAGTTTTCCTGATTGAGCAGTAGCTAGCTCAATTTTGGTTTCCCTTGTTCACCAACTAAGTCTCTCATACTTTTTTCTTTGGAATACTTTGGTTATAACTGTGTATGGAAATGCGTGATATGTCCCATTATTTCTGTAATTACATGCTTGATCTCCTTCCATTAGAATGCAGACACAAATCATCCCTAACAAGAAGTCGACAAAAACCATTCAACCAACCTTTCCTTTTAAGGGCAAAAACCAAAAGGAAGAAGAAATACAATCCTAAAGCCTGGAAAAGGGAGACCTCAAGCAGAGCAAGATAGGGGAAAAAATTAAAAGATAGAGAAATACAACGCAATGAAAGAACAAGGTATAAACTCATAAGACCAAATAAATGAAGAGAAAGTAAGCAATCTACCTGAAAGGGAAATCAGAATAATGATAGTAAAGATGTTCCAAAGACTTCAAAAATAGAATGGAGAAAATGAAATAAACAATTCACACAATTAATAAAATCACCAATGGCATAGATGAAAGAAAGAATAAGCAAACAGAGATGAATAACAAAATTACTGAAATTAAAAATATTCTAGAAGCAACCAATAGCAGAATAACTGAGACAGAAGAATGGATATGTAAGCCACAGATAGAATGCTGGAAATAACTGCTAAAAGAAGAAAAAAGAAAAAGAATGAAAAGAATTGAGGATAGCCTCAGAGACTACTGGGACAATGTTAAATGCACCAAAATCTGAGTTATAGGGGTCACAGAGGAAGAAGAAGAAAATAAAAGCACTTAGAAATTTTTTTGAAGAAATGATAGTTGAAAATTTCCCAACATGGGAAAGGAAATAGTCAATCAAGAAGCACAAGAGAGTCACTTACAGGGTAAGCCCAAGGACAAACACATCAAGACACATATTAATCAAGCTAACAGAGACTAAACACAAAGAATATTAAAAGCAGCAAGGGAAAAGGGAAAAACAACAAGCAACATACAAGGGAAAACCCATATGATTAACAGCATATCTTTCAGCAGAAACTGCAGGCCAAAGGGCATGTCAGGATATATTTAACGTACTTAAAGAAAACAATCTACGACCAAGATTACTATACCGTGCAAAGATCTCATTCAACATTGATGGAGAAATCAAAAGCTTTACAGACAAGCAAAAGTTAAGAGAATTTAGCGCCCCTGAACCAGCCTTACAATAAATACTAAAGGGACTTGCATAGCTAATAAACATGAGAGAAAGGAAAGACCTACAACAACAAATACAAAACAATTAATAAAATGCCAATAAGGACATATAAATCAATAATTACTTTAAATGTAAACAGATTATATGCACCAACCAAAAGATACAGACTAACTGAATGGAAACAAAAATAAGACACATATACATGCTGCCTACAAGAGACCCACCTCAGACCTAGAGACACAAACAGGCTGAAAGTAAAAGGATGGAAAAAGATATTCCATGTGAATGGAAACCAAAAGAAAGCTGGAGTGGCAATCCTTATTTCAGAAAAAATAGATTTTAACATAAAGAATATTTTAAGAGACAAAGAAGGACACTACATAATGTTCAAAGGATCAATCCAAGAGGAAGACATAGCAATTATAAATATTTATGCCCCCAACATAGAGCACCTCAATACATAAGGCAAACAATAACAGGCATAATAGGGGAAATTGACAGTATCACAATAATAGTAGGTGACTTTAACACCCAAATTACAACAATGGAGAGATCATTAAAATAGAGAATCATCAAGGAAACATAAACCTTATATGATTCATTAGACAAATGGACCTAATTTGTATCTTCAGGACATTACATCCAAATGCAGAAGAATACACTTTCTTCTCAAGTCCACAAGGAACATTCTTGAGGATACACTACAGCCTGAGCCACAAATTAAGCCTCAGTAAGTTTAAGAAAATTGAAATTGTATCAAGAATCTTCTCAGACCACAACTCTGAGACAAAGTATCAACTACAGGGAAAAAAAAAACACACAAAAAATACGAACTCATGGGGATTAAACAATACATTACTAAATAAAGAAGAGGTTACTGAAGAAATAAGAAGAGAAATCAAAAGATTCCCAGAAACAAATGACAAAGAAAATATGACAAACCCAAAACCTATGGAATTCAGCAAAAGTAGTTCTAAGAGGGAAGTTTATAGCAATACAATTCTATCTCAAGAAACAGGAAAAACATCAAATTGACAACCTAACTCTCCATCTAAAGAAGGAATTAAAAGAAGAACAAAAAACACTAAAGTCAGCAGAAGGAAAGAAATCATAAAGATCAGAGAGGAAATAAAAGAAAAAGAAATAAAGGAAATAATAGCAAAAATTAATAAAATTAAAAGCTGGTTCTTTGAGATGATAAGCAAAACTGACAGACCTTTAGCCAGACTCATCAAAAAAAAAGGGGGGGGGGGGAATTTAAAAATGAGAAATGAAAAAGGAGAGGTTACAACAGACACAGAAATACAAAGGATCATAAGAGAATACTATGAGCAACAATATGCTAATAAAATAGACAACCTAGAGGAAATGGATAGATTCTTAAAAAATTCAACCTCGCAAGACTGAACCAGGAAGAAATATAAATTATGAACAAACCAATTACAAACACTGAAATTGATGTTGTGATCAAAAAGTCCCCAGAAAACAAAAGCCCAGGGCCAGATGGCTTCACAGGGAAATTCTAGCAACCATTAAAGAAAAAGTAATGCCTACTTTTCCGAAACTTTTCCAAAAAATTATAGAGGAAGGAACACTTCCAAACTCACTGTATGAGGCTACAATCACCCTGATACCAAAACCAGGCAAAGACAACATAAAATACAAAACTGCAGGCCAATGTCACTGATTAACATAGATGTAAAAATCCTCAACAAAGTTCTAGCAAACAGAATTCAACAACACATTAAAAAGCTCATACATGATCAAGTTGGGTTTATTCCAGGGATGCAAGGAATCTTCAATATACACAAATCAATCAATGTGATACACTATATTAACAAATTAAAAAATGAAAAGCATATGATCACCTCAATAGATGCAGAAAAAGCATTTGACAAAATTCAGCACACATTTACAATAAAAAAAAACAATTCAAAAAATGGGCATAGAAAGATACTACCTCAACATAGAAAAGGCCATATATGATAAGTTCACTGTTCTCAATAGTGAAAAACTGCAAGCACTCCCTCTAAGGTCAGGAAGTCAAGGGTGTTCACTCTCACCACTATCATCCAACATAGTTTTGGGTGTCTTAGCTAAAGCAATCAGAGAAGAAAAAGAAATAAAAGGAATACAGATTGGAAAAGAAGAAGTAAAACTCTGTTTGATGATGACATGATACTATACACAGAAAACCCACAAGAAACTATCAGAAAATTACTAGAGCCAATCAGTGAATTCAGTAAAGTCACAGGATAGAAGGTCAATATACAGAAATCACTTGCATTCTTATATACTAACAATGACAGATCAGGAAGAGAAACTAAGGAATAAATCCCATTCTCCACTGCAACAAAAAGAATAAAATATCTAGAATACAAAGGATCACAAGAGACTACTATCAGCAATTATATGTCAATAAAATGGACAATGTGGAAGAAATGGACAAATTCTTAGAAAAGTACAACTTTCCAAAACTGAACCAGGAAGAAATAGAAAATCTTAACAGACCCATCACAAGCATGGAAATTGAAACTGTAATCAGAAATCTTCCAGCAAACAAAAGCCCAGGTCCAGACAGCTTCACAGCTGAATTCTACCAAAAATTTCGAGAAGAGCTAAAACCTATCCTACTCAAACTCTTCCAGGAAATTGCAGAGGAAGGTAAACTTCCAAACTCCTTCTATGAGGTCACCATCACCCTAATACCAAAACCTGACAAAGATGCCACAATAAAAGAAAACTACAGGCCAATATCAGTGATCAACATAGATGCAAAAATCCTTAACAAAATTCTAGCAATCAGAATCCAGCAACACATTAAAAAAATCATAAACCATGATCAACTGGGCTTTATCCCAGGGATGCAAGTATTCAATATCCACAAATCAATCAATGTAATTCACCACATTAACAAATTGAAAAAAAAGTCACATGATCATCTCAATAGATGCAGAGAAGGCCTTTGACGACATTTAACATCCATTTATGATTAAAAAAAAAAAAAAAAAAACCTCTCCAGAAAGCAGGAATAGAAGGAACGTACCTCAACATAATAAAAGCTATCTATGACAAACCCACAGCAAACATTGTCCTGAATGGTGAAAAATTGAAAGCATTTCCCCTAAAGTTAGGAACAAGACAAGGGTGCCCACTTTCACTGCTACTATTCAACATAGTTCTGGAAGTTTTGGCCACAGCAATCAGAGCAGAAAAAGAAATAAAAGAAATCCAAATTGGAAAAGAAGAAGCAAAACTCTCACTGTTTGCAGATGACATGATCCTCTACATAGAAAACCCTAAAGACTCTACCAGGAAATTACTAGAGCTATTCAATGAATATAGTAAAGTTGCAGGATATAAAATCAACACACAGAAATCCCTTGCATTTCTATACACTAATAATGAGAAAGTAGAAAAAGAAATTAAGGAAACAATTCCATTCACCATTGCAATGAAAAGAATAAAATACTTAGGAATATATCTATCTAAAGAAAATAAAGACCTATATATATAAAACTGTAAAACACTGATGAAAGAAATCAAAGAGGACACAAATAGATGGAGAAATATACCATGTTCATGGATCGGAAGAATCAATATAGTGAAAATGAGTACATTACCCAGAGAAATCTACAGATTCAATGCAATCCCTATCAAGCTACTAGTGGTATTTTTCACAGAACTAGAACAAATAATTTCACGGTTTGTATGGAAATACAAACAACCTCGAATAGCCAAAGCAATCTTGAGAAAGAAGAATGGAATTGGAGGAATCAATCTGCCTGACTTCAGGCTCTACTACAAAGCCACAGTCATCAAGACAGTATGGTACTGACACAAAGACAGAAATATAGATCAATGGAACAAAATAGAAAGCCCAGAGATAAATCCACACACCTATGGACACCTTATCTTGGACAAAGGAGGCAAGAATATACAATGGAGTAAAGACAATCTCTTTAACAAGTGGTACTGGGAAAACTGGTCAACCACTTGTAAAAGAATGAAACTAGATCACTTTCTAACACCACACACAAAAATAAACTCAAAATGGATTAAAGATCTAAATGTAAGACCAGAAACTATAAAACTCCTAGAGGAGAACATAGGCAAAACACTCTCCGACATACATCACAGCAGGATCCTCTATGATCCACCTCCCAGAATACTGGAAATAAAAGAAAAAATAAACAAATGGGATCTAATTAAAATTAAAAGCTTCTGCACAACAAAGGAACTATAAACAAGGTGAAAAGACAGCCTTCTGAATCGGAGAAAATAATAGCAAATGAAATAACTGACAAACAACTAATCTCAAAAATATACAAGCAACTTATGCAGCTCAATTCCAGAAAAATAAATGACCCAATCAAAAAATGGGCCAAAGAATTAAATAGACATTTCTCCAAAGAAGACATACGGATGGCTAACAAACACATGAAAAGATGCTCAACATCACTCATCATCAGAGAAAGGCAAATCAAGACCACAATGAGGTGCCATTTCACACCAGTCAGAATGGCTGTGATCCAAAAGTCTACAAGCAATAAATGCTGGAGAGGATGTGGAGAAAGGGGAACCCTCTTACACTGTTGGTGGGAATGCAAACTAGTACAGCCACTATGGAAAACAGTGTGGAGATTCCTTTAAAAATTGCAAATAGAACTGCCTTATGACCCAACAATCCCATGGCTGGGCATACACACCAAGGAAACCAGAATAGAAAGAGACACATGTACCCCAATGTTCATCACAGCACTGTTTCTAATAGCCAGGACATGGAAACAACCTAGATGTCCATCAGCAGATGAATGGATAACAAAGCTGTGGTACATATACAAAACGGAGTATTACTCAGCCATTAAAAAGAATACATTTGAATCAGTTCTAATGAGATGGATGAAACTGGAGCCGATTATACAGAGTGAAGTAAGCCAGAAAGAAAAACACCAATACAGTATACTGACACATATATATGGAATTTAGAAAGATGGTAATTATGACCCTGTATGCTAGACAGCAAAAGAGACACAGATGTGCAGAACAGATTTTGGACTCTGGGAGAGGGAGAGGGTGGGATAATTTGGGAGAATGGCATTGAAACATGTATACTATCATGTAAGAAATGAATCGCCAGGCTAGGTTCGATGCAGGATACAGGATGCTTGTGGCTGGTGCGCAGGGATGATCCAGAGAGATTATATGGGGTGGGAGGTGGCAGGGGGGGTTCATGATTGGGAACTCATGTACACCCATGGTGGATTCATGTCAATGTATGGCAAAACTAATACAGTATTGTAAATTAAAATAAAGTAAAAATAAAAATTTTAAAAATAATAAAAAAACTTTTTTTAAAGAATAGCATATCTAGGAATAAACCTACTTAAGGAGAAAACAGAACTGTAAATGGAAAATTATAAGACACTGA
Organism: Budorcas taxicolor; assembly: GCF_023091745.1. Taxonomy (NCBI): domain Eukaryota; kingdom Metazoa; phylum Chordata; class Mammalia; order Artiodactyla; family Bovidae; genus Budorcas; species Budorcas taxicolor. The sequence continues at coordinate 1,351,063 of NC_068924.1, read as the reverse complement.
TGAAAGAAATCAAAGATGTTATAAACAGATGGAGAGATATTCCATGTTCCTGGGTAGGAAAAATCAATATTATGAAAATGACTAAACTACCAGACTCAGTTTACAGATTCAATGCAATCCCTATCAAATCACAAATGCCATTGTTCACAGAACCCTAACAAAAAATTTCACAATTCATATGTAAACACAAAGGAGCTCAAATAGCCAAAGCAATCTTGAGAAAGAACAATGGAGCTGGAGGAATCAACCTTCCTGACTTCAGGCTATATTACAAAGCTACATTCATCAAGACAGTACAGTACTGGCACAAAACCAGAAATATAGACCAATGGAACAAAATAGAAAGCCCACAGATAAACCCATGCACCTATGCATACCTCATTTTTTACTAGAGGCAAGAATATAAAATGAGGCAAAGAAAGGCTTTTCAATAAGTGGTGTTTGGAAAGCTGGACAGCAAAAGAATGAAATTAGAACATTTCCTAACATCATACACAAAGATACACTAAAAATGGATTAAATACCTAAGTGGAAGACCAGAAACTATAAAACCCTTAAGAGGAAAACATAGGCAGAACACTCAAAGACATAAATCAAAGCAAGATTCTCTATGACTCACCTCCTAGAGTAATGGAAATAAAAACAAAAATAAACAACGAGGACCTAATTAAATTTAAAAGCTTTTGCACAACAAAGGGAATTATAAACAAGGTGAAAAGACAACCCTCAGAATAATAATAGCAAAAGGAACAACTGACAAAGGATAAATTTCCAAAATATACAAGCAGCTCATACAACTCAATACCAGAAAAACAAACAACCCAATGAAAAAGAGGGGGAAAGACTTAAATAGACATTTTTTCAAAGAAGACATACAGATGGCTAATAAACACGTGAAAAGATGCTCAACATTGCTCACTATTAGAGAAATGCAAATCAAAACTCCGATGACATATCACTTTACACCAGTCAGAATGGCCATCATCAAGAAGTCTACAGACTATAAATACTGGAGAGGGTGTGGAGAAAAGGAAAACCTCTTGCATTGCTAGTGGATGTAAAGTGATTCGGCCACTATGGAAAACAGTATGGAGATTCCTTTAAAAACCTAGAAATAAAATGACCGAGCAATCCCACTCCCAGGCATATACTTGGAGGAAACCAAAATTGAAAAAGACACATGTGCCCCCATATTCATTGCAGCACTATTTACAATAGTTAGTACATGGAAGCAACCTAGATGTCCATCAACAGATAAATTGATAAAGATGTTGTGGTACAACTGGTAATATACAATGGAATATTACTCAGCCATAAAAGAGAACACATTTGAGTCTGTTCTAATGAGGCGGACAAACCTCAAGTCCTTCACACAGGGTGAAGTAAGTCAGAAACAGAAAGATAAATATCATGTACTAATGTATATATATGGATTCTAGAAAGAAGGTACTGATGAATATAGTTGCAGGGCAGCAATGGAGAAACAGACTTAGAGAATAGACTTATAGACACAGGGAGAGGGGAGAAGGGAGAGGGTAAGATATGTGGAGAGAGTAACATAGAAACTTACACTACCATATGTGAAACAAATAGCCAATGGGAATCTGCTGTATGACTCAAACAGGGGCTCTGTAGCAATCTAGAAGGGTGGGATGGGAGGGAGATGGGAGGGAGTTTCAAGAGAGAGGAGACATGGGTGTATCAATGGCTGATTCTTATTGATGTTTAACAGAAAACAACAAAATTCTGTAAAGCAATTATCCTTCAATTTAAAAATAAATAATTTTTTTTAAGGAAACTCAAGGTAATATCCAAGGTTGGCCAGAGCAGTTGAGTGTAAGAAGTACTGTTCAAATAGCAAAGACTGAGGAAGAAAAGAGGTTTATGTGTGGTTTTGGTGATAGCCAAGGACTACAGATTGGACACTGTACAACTGCAACATTAAGCATGAAAGTAGCAATAGCTTACACAGTACTCATTATATATCAGACACTTGTGGATGCATTTTAGACTTTGGCTGGTCTAATCTTCATGATAACCCTGTTTGAGGGTTGTGACCCATCTCCTCACTTGATAAAGCAGGACATCAAAGTAACCTATCTTAGGTGACACTGCCAAGTATCATGGAAGTGGACACATAAACAAAACAGTTATGTAGGTAGACTTATTACTCAGAATATATAGTTCTAAGCTGATTTTTGAATGCTCAAAATTCTCCAAGCTAAGCTTCAACAGTATGTGAACAGAGAACTTCCAGCTGGATTCAGAAAAGGCAAAGGAACCAGAGATCAAATTGCCAACATCTGTAGGATCATAGAAGTAGCAAGAGAACTCCAGAAAAACATCTACTTCTGCTGTATTGACTCCACCAAAGCCTTTGACTGTGTGAATCACAACAAACTGTGGAAAGATTTAGGAATAACAGACCACCTTACTTGTCTCCTGCAAAACCTGTATGCAGGTCAAGAAGCAGCAGTTAGAACCAGACAGGGAACAACAGACTGGTACCAAACTGGGAAAGGAGTACATCAAGGCTGTATATTGTCACCCTGCTTATTTAAGGTATATGATGAGTACATCATTCAAAATGCCAGGCTGGATGAAGCACAAGCTGGAACTAAGATTGCCAGAAGAAATATCGATAACCTCACATATGTAGATGACATCACTCTTATGGCAGAAAGTGAAGAACTAAAGAGACTCTTGATAATGGTGAAACAGAAATCTTAAAAAAGTTGGCTTAAAACTCAGCATTCAAAAAATGAAGATCATGGTATCCAGTCCCATCACTTCATGGCAAATAAATAGGGAAACAATGGAAACAGTGACATACTTTATTTTGGAAGGCTTCAAAATCACTGTGGACAGTGACTGCAGCTATGAAATTAAGATGCTTATTCCTTGGAAGAAAAGCTATGACAAATCTACACAGTGTATTAAAAAGCAGAGAATTTACTTGCTAACAAAGGTCTATCTAGTCAAAGCTGTGCTTCTTCCAGTAGTCATGTATAGATATGAGAGTTGGACCATAAAGAACTCTGAGTGCAGAAGAACTGATGTTTTCAAACTGTGGTGTTGAAGAAGACTCTTGCAAGTCCCCTGGACTGCAAGGAGATCAAACCTGTCAAACCTAAAGAAAATTAGTCCTGAATATTTATTGGAGGACTGATGTTGAAACTGAAGCTCCAATACTTTGACCACCTGGTGTGACAAAACTGATTCACTGGAAAAGACCCTGATGCTAGGAAAGATTGAAGGCAGGAGGAGAAGAGGATGACAGAGGACGAGATGGTTGGATGGCATCACTGACTCAATGGACATGAGTTTGAGCAAGCTCTGGGAGATGGTGAAGGACAGCAAAGCCTGGCATGCTGCAGTCCATGGGTCTGCAAAGAGTCAGACATGACTGAGCAACTGAACAACAACAACAAGCTGAAGACCACCAATTGTTGGCCATCAAGAGTTTCGATGATCAGTAAATTTCATAGCTCTGTAGACAAGAATATAAGCAGAAAAAAAAAAGCGCCTTTCTGTTTTGATAATTTGACGAAACAATATAAAGAAAGATTTTAAAAAGCATGATGAAATATCACCTCACACATATCAGAATGGCTATTGTCAAAAAGATAAGAAATAACAAGTGTTGGTAAGGATGTGGTGAAAAGGGAGCCCTCATGTACTCTTGGGCAGGTATGTAACTTGATAACAGTAGGGATGTTGTTCAAAAAACGAAAACTAAACCTATCATACAATTCAACCACTTCACTCCAGGATATTTATTCAAAAAGAACAAAAACATTAAACCAAAAAGGTATACACACCCTAATGCTCACAGTAGAATTATTTATTATAGCCAAGATATGGAAGCAGTCGAAGTATTCACAAACAGTTAAATTGATGAAGATGGTAGTATACACATATGCAATGAAATATTAGCCATGAAAAAGAAAGAGTGAAATTTTGCCTCTTGTGAAAACATTGATGCAGTTAGAAGGTATTGTAGTTAGGGAAGTAAGTCAGAGAAAAAGAAATATTGTATATTTTCACTTATAGGTGCAATCTAAAACATAAATAAATATAATAAAACAGAAACAGACTCACAGATACATAGAACAAAGTGGTGGTTACCAGAAGGAAGAGGGATGAGTTGACGACCAAAATAGGTGAGGGGCACTTAGAGGTGTAAACTACTCAGATTAAAATAAATAACTTACAATGATACATAGCACAAGGAATATAGTCAATATTTTATAACTCTGTATGGAATATAGTCTATAAAAACATCAGATTACTATGTTGTATATCCAGAACTAATATAATATTTTGGCAACTATGCAGCAATTTTTAAATGATATCAATTTTATATGATAAAATATTTCCATTTTATTCAGTGAAATTCATTTTTATAGTTTAAATTATGGTAAAGAATAGTAGAAATGGCAATGTCCCCAGATCTGAAAGAGCATTTCTCACTGATTGTCACTCTAGGATAGAAATTGAAAATTTCAAATGTGAAAGCAACATGATCAAAAGAAAATGCATGGGGCATTTGGAAAGAAGCTTGAGAAACCTATTTATGCTGGTATATGAGATAATTTTAGACAGGATAGGCAAAGACCATATGAGGACATCACACTTGTTTCACAGGGAATCCTTATCAGAGATTTAAAAAAAAAATTATAATAACTTTAAGTTGATTTCTAAATTCTAACTGCATTCTCATAGATTAATTTTATTATTATATATACAGTGAGAGTTAGGCAAGACATAATATTCAATGTAATAGAGACAAAGAACCACAAAGCTGAGAGACACCAACTGCCCCAAATAACCCAGCTGATAAAGTGAAGCTGAGAGTGTACCTATGGTTTTTCCAGAGCTCTGCTCCTCTTCCACTATTTTATGTCCTATTAATTCTAGGGCATAATGAATGCAGTACTTTGTGAAACCTATTCTGGAAGTGTCAAACGGGAAGAATTAAAGAGAAAGGAACTGAGAATCAAGAATCCTCAAACTACCACACAATTGCACTCATCTCACATGTTAGTAGAGCAATGCTTAAAATTTTCCAAACCAGGCTTCAGCAATACGTGAACCATGAACTTCCAGATGTTCAAGCTGGTTATAGAAAAGGCAGGGGAACCAGAGATCAAATTGCCAACATCCTCTGGATCATCGTAAAAGCAAGAGAGTTCCAGAAAAACATGTATTTCTGCTTTATTGACTATGCCAAAGCCTTTGACTGTGTGGATCACAATCAACTGTGGAAAATTCTGAAAGAGATGGGAATACCAGACCACCTGACCTGCCTCTTGACAAACCTGTATGCAGGTCAGGAAGCAACAGATAAAACCGGACATGGAACAACAGACTGGTTCCAAATAAGAAAAAGAGTACCCCAAGGCTGTATACTGTCATCCTGCTTATTTAACTTATATGCAGAGTACATCATGAGAAACGCTGGGCTGGAGGAAGCACAGGCTGGAATCAAGATTGCTGGGAGAGGTTATATCAATAACCTCAGATATGCAGATGACACCACCCTTATGGCAGAAAGTGAAGAGGAACTAAAAGGCCTCTTGATGAAACTGAAAGAGGAGAGTGAAAAAATTGGCTTAAAGCTCAACATTCAGAAAAGGAAGCTCATGGCATCTGGTTCCATCACTTCATGGCAAATAGAAGGGGAAACAGTGGAAACAGTGTCAGACTTTATTTTGGGGGGCTCCAAAATCACTGCAGATGGTGATTGCAGCCATGAAATTAAAAGACGTTTACTCTTGGAAGGAAAGTTATGACCAACTTAGACAGGAAATTAAAAAGCAGAGATATTACTTTTCCAACAAAGGTCCACCTAGTCAAGGCTATGGTTTTTCCAGTAGTCATGTTTGGATGTGAGACTTGGACTATAAAGAAAGCTGAGCACCAAAGAATTGATGCTTTTGAACTGTGGTGTTGGAGAAGACCCTTGAGAGTCCCTTGGACTGCAAGGAGATCCAACCAGTCCATGTTAAAGGAGATCAGTCCTGAATAGTCTTTGGAAGGACTGATGATGAAGCTAAAACACCAATACTTTGGCCACCTGATGCAAAGAGCAGACTCATTTGAAAAGACCCTGATGCTGTGAAAGATTGAGGGCAGGAAGAGAAGCAGACGACAGAGGATGAGATGGTTGGATGGCATCACGGACTCAATAGACATGGGTTTGAGTGAACTCTGGGAGTTTTTGATGGACAGGGATGCCTGGCGTGCTGCCGTTCATGGGGTCGCAAAGAGTAGGACACAACCAGGCGACTGAACTGAACTGAACTGAAAATCAAGAGACTGCTGAAATAAAGGTTGCAAATGTCACAGTGCTAAAGACTACATGTGAAATTGAAGGAGGTTGGTATGAAGCAGCTAAAGAAAGTCAGAACTTGATCAAAAACATGAATAGATTAAAGATGGCAAGGAATTAGAAAACAACACTAAATTTCCAACCAAATAATCAGATGTTACCTAACAACAAATGTTGCCAACTGTATAAGGGAGATAATTTACAGATAAGAGAAAATGAAATTAATAAATTTTATTCTGGTATGTACCAGGTATTTCAGGAAACACAAAAATATGCTAAAATTTTTTTGTAAAATTCCTTGTTCAGTTCAGTCGCTCAGACATGTTTGACTCTTTGCGACTCCATGAATTGCAGCACGCCTGGCCTCCCTGCCCGTCACCAACTCCCGAGTTCACTCAAACTCACGTCCATCAAGTCGGTGATGCCATTCAGCCATCTCATCCTCTGTTGTCCCCTTCTCCTCCTGCCCCCAATCCCTCCCAGCATCAGAGTCTTTTCCAATAAGTTAACTCTTCGCATGAGGTGGCCGAAGTACTGGAGTTTCAGCTTTAGCATCATTCCTTCCAAAGAAATCCTAGGGCTGATCTCCTTCAGAATGGACTGGTTGGATCTCCTTGCAGTCCAAGGGACTCTCAAGAGTCTTCTCCAACACCACAGTTCAAAAGCATCAATTCTTTGGTGTTCAGCTTTCTTCAGAGCCCAACTCTTACATCCATACATTACCACTGGAAAAACCATAGCCTTGATTAGATGGACTTTTGTTGGCAAAGTAATGTCTCTGCTTTTGAATATGCTATCTAGGTTGGTCATAATTTTCCCTCCAAGGAGTAAGCATATTTTAATTTCATGGCTGCAGTCACCGTCTGCAGTGATTTTGGAGCCCCCAAAAATAAAGTCTGACACTGTTTCCACTGTTTCCCCTTCTATTTGCCATGAAGTGATGGGACCAGATGCCATGATCTTCCTTTTCTGAATGTTGAGCTTCAAGCCAATTTTTTCACTCTCCTCTTTCACTTTCATCAAGAGGCTTTTTGGTTCCTCTTCACTTTCTGCCATGAGGGTGGTGTCATCCACATATCTCAGGTTATTGATATTTCTCCTGGCAATCTTGATTCCAGCCTGTGCTTCCTCCAGCCCAGCGTTTCTCATGATGTACTCTGCATATAAGTTAAATACGCAGGATGACAGTATACAGCCTGGACGTACTCCTTTTCCTATTTGGAACCAGTCTGTCGTTCCATGCCCAGTTCTAACTGTTGCTTCCTGACCTGCATACAGGTTTGTCAAGAGGCAGGTCAGGTGGTCTGGTATTCCCATCTCTTTCAGAATTTTCCACAGTTGATTGTGATCCACACAGTCAAACGCTTTGACATAGTCAATAAAGCAGAAATAGATGTTTTTAAAATTCCTTAGAACAATTGAAAATATAGGTTTATAGTTCAATTCAAATGTTGGAACTGGAAATTTAGGCTTGAGAAGAATTGACACCAAATTAGAAGAATTTTATATTTCAACTTGTTAAATTTTTTAAAGATGAATGAATCTCATCAGAAAAAATAAGTGGTAAATAATAAAGGGTATTCTCTAATAAAATTTTGTCAAGAAAGTTTTTCTCAGAATATATTTATCAAAATTCAAACTTTATAGTCTTCATTTCTCATTTCTTCTGGTCTCAGTTTAATTCACTGTGGTTTCAGTGCCTCTGTCTACAATGGTGCATTTATCTACTGAGATTTAATCTTTCCAAGAATATGTGTTCTTTGGTTGTCTTCCTGCTATGTGTGGGTTAAATACTTTCTGATATGCAGGGAAATTTCAAAGTCATAATTTGACTTTTCTCACCTGGGTTTTAATTAAGGCACTGCAGAAAATGCCACCTGATATGCATGATGTAAAAGACCAGCACATGTCAAAAAGAAGTTAGAGGTTAAAAAATGAAACAAGTGTTTAATATTCTGGGAGCTTTAGAAGTTATAACTTCAAGTGTGATAGTGATTAGAAAGCCTTGACAGTTAAAAGTCAAACCTTTGAATTGCATAGGTTGAGCTGTCCACTTATATGCAGATATTTTTCAATAAATATACTGGAACTTTTTGTGACAATTTGAAAAACTTCCTGAATGGAACTTCATAGCCTACAAATATAAAACATAAGAAAAAGTTAGGTATGTCATGAATGAATAAATATGTAGGAACTAGTCTATTTCATCATTTACTATCATAAAATATACAACCATCTGCTATAAAAAGTACAATTTATCAAAACTTACATACTCAAACACTGACAGACCACACATGGCTCCATTCACAGTCCAGAGAAATGTAAACAAATGTAAAGATCCAGCATAAAGTCATAAGTGCAGAAATTAACTGTAGCAATTATTATATTACTATAATAATTTGATAGCTACCTCTTGTTGCTATTGTGGTGAGCTTGTGTTATATCAGCTTAAAATGCCATGTGATGCTAAATATTTCTATGCGAGTAGTTTAATCTCTTAAGTAAATAGCATAGCCCAAAAAAAGTGACCTCTCACAGTTCCTGTGTATTTTTCATTGTGTTTGGCACAGTACCATAAAGCTTGAATAACACCATGGGACCCATACAAAATGCTGCAAGTGGTGCTGAAAGTGTTCCCAAGAAGCAAAGTCATAATTTTATAAGGAAAAGTTTAATTGCCCAATATGCAGAGTACATTAAGTTTAACAAATGTGGTTACCTGCCATTTCAAAACACATGGATTTAGCCTAAGGATCACTGTAAAAAAGGAAAAGAAAACCTGTAAAGCTGTCACTGTGGCTACACCAGCAGGTGTGAAAATCTCATACATTTTGCAAAGTATTTTTTTAATCTTTTTTTACTGGATTATATTTACTTCACAGTGTTGTGTTAGTTTCTGCTGTATAACAAAGTGAATCAGTTATATGTATACATATATCCTCTCCCCTTGAGCCTCTCTCCTACCCCACCATCCATCCTATCCTTCTAGGTCATCACAGAATACTGAGATGAGCTCCATGTGCTATACAGCAGTTGCCGACTACCTGTTTTACACATGGCAGTGTGTGTATGTTAGTGCTATTCTCCCAGTTCATTCCACCCTCCCCTCCCTTCTCCCCGTGTCCATTGGTCCATTCCCTATGTCCATATCTCTATTCCTGCCCTGAAAAGATTCCATATATATATATGTTTTAATACATGAAATTTGTTTTTCTCTTTCTGAATTACTTAACTCTATCTGATAGACCCTAGGTTCATCCACATCACTACAAATGACCCAATTTCATTCCTTTTAAAACATCTTTATCCATTCCTCAGTTGATGGACGTTTATGTTACTTCTGTGTTCTGGCCTAGTGCTCCAGTGAATACTGGGATACATGTTGAATTATGGTTTTCTCAGGGTGTTGGCCAACAGTGGGATTGCTGGGTCATATGTTAGTTTTATTTCTAGTTTTTTAAGGAAATTGCATATTGTTCTCCATAGTGGTTGTTATCAATTTACATTCCTACCAACAGTGCAAGAGGGTTCCGTTTTCTCCACATCCTCTCCAGCATTTATTGTTTGCAGATTTTTTTGATGATGGCCATTCTGACTGGTGTGGGTTGATATCTCATTGTATATTGCAGTTTTGATTTGCATTTCTCTAATAATAAGTGATGGTGAGCATCTTTTCATGTTTTTATTCGCCATCTGTATGTCTTTTTGAGAAATGTCTGTTTAGGCCTTCCATCCATTTTTTTATTGCGTTGCTTATTTTTTTATATTGAGCTGCATGAGCTGCTTGTATACTTCAAAGATTAATCCTTTGTCAGTTGCTAATTTACAATATTTTCTCCCATTCTGAGGGTTGTCTCTTTGTTATGTTGATGGTTTCCTTTTGCTGTGCAAAAGCTTTCAAGATTAATTAGGCCCATTTGTTTTTGTTTTTTATTTTCATTACTCTAAGAGATGAGTCAAAAAAGATCTTGCTGCAATTTGTCTCAGAGTGCTCTGCTATGTTTTCCTCTAAGAGTTTTATAGTGTCTGGCCTTAGGTTTAAGTCTTTAATCCATTTTGAGTTTATTTTTGCATATGGTGTTAGGAATATTCTAATTTCATTCTTTTACCTGTAGCTGTCCAGTTTTCCCAGTACCACTTATTGAAGAGACTGTCCTTTCTCCATTGTATATTCTTGCTTCCTTTGTCAATGATAAAAGTGGTCACAGGTGTGTGGACTTATCTCTAGGCTTCTGTCCTGCTCCACTGATGAATATTTCTGTTTTTGTGCCAGTGTCATACTGCCTTGTTTACTATAGCTTTGTATTAGTAGTATAGTCTGAAGTTGGGGAGCCTGATTCTTCCAGCCATGTTTTTCTTTCTCAAGATTTGCTTTGACTATTCTGGGTCTTTTTTGCTTCTATAGAGATCATAAAATGGAAAGATGATGGAGGAGTAGGTGGACGTGGAGTACATCTCTCTCCACGGATACATTGCTCCCTGGAATATACCTGCAGACATAGAAGTGCTTGCAGAGCACCAGCTGAGAGTGGGTAGCAGTACCTGACCCCTGGAAAGAATATATAGAACCATGCAAAACTCAGTAGGACAAAGGGGCTAGAGGGGAAAACAGGAGTGTTAGCAGGACTGGACCTGCCCTTGGTAGGTGGGGGAACTGAAGCAGGGGACCTATCCCCACATTGGGGCAATTGTCTGGGTCAGAGGAGAAACATTTGAGGCTGAAAAAGAAGCAGCTGATATTTAGGCTGTGACAGCCTAAATGGAATGAGAATCAGACAATAATTTTGCCACAGCCATACGACCCATGGACAGGGATGCAGGTCCCCTAAAAGGCACAGCAGCTGGGAGTTGGAGCATAGGGATTGCAGAGCAATCCCAGGGCAAGGGCTGCTGTTGACTGCTGGGAGAAGGTCCAAGGGGATGTCAGGGAGGAGATTGTGGTGGAAAGCCAGGCAGCCATGGAAGAAAGGTGATACTGTTGAGTCATGCCCTCACCGTAGCCTCTCTCTCCCCACACGTCATCACCAGCACCTGAACAAAAGAGAAGTTGGCCCACCAAGCACCAGATAGACAGAACTACAGAGTAGGACTCCACCCAATGTACCCATTTAAGCACCTGTTGCACCAAACAACAGACTAGGACCCCAGCCAGGATGGCCACTTAATGTGCCTGACTCACTAAACAGCAGAGAAGGACCCCAGCCAAGGGAGCCCTCTAACTGCCTGAATGGGCAGAGCAATAGAGAAAGACTAGCCAAAGAAGCCTTCTGATCACCAGCTGCCAGAGGCTCGAAAAAGACTCTGATAGGGCCTTAACTCCTGCAGTGGGGCCAGTTCATGTCCCTGTACACTTGGCACCACCAGGGTCCCCATGACCCAAGCAGCTGCACGACCTTCATGCTCAACCCTCATTGGAACAGAACTGTCACAGGCAAAAAAAAAAAAAAAAAAAAAAAGTCCTGCATCTATAAACATGGGGTCGCTTTGGTCGTGTCCAACTCTTCGCAGCCCTGTGGACTGTGGCCTGCCAGGCTTCTCTGTCAGTGGGGGTTCTCCAGGCAAGAATGCTGAAGTAGGTTGCCATACTCTTCTAGAGCACTATATTCCCTGCTGCCCTAGTCACCAATTTCCTTAGTATCTGATGCTTCCAGGGCCTCTGTGACCCAAGCAGCTGCACCATCTCCACACTTGGCTTTCACGGGAGCAGACCCAAGTCCTCCAGGGCAGCCTCAGGAGCAAACCCCAGTGGATGACCCACATGCAGAGGTGGAGATAAAACCACAGTTGAAACCAAGGGGCAGTGTGGCTGAGGAAGAGGACCCAAAACGTTCCCATGAGCTGTACAGCTGCAGGTGAAATCCACATGTTCAACTAGGCAGACTCTGTGTCTGTGGAATATATAAAAGGACATTGAGAGCTCCCACAAAAGAAAACGCACTAGTTCTGATATCTGTGGACAATGGAAGCAAGAACACACAGGAGTAGGACCAGATTAGAGTCTGAGCTGCCCCCACAGCAGGTCCAGAGACCAGCACATTGTTGCAGGGCATCCAAGGGAGGTGAGGTAGATTGTGAGTCCCAGAGAGGGAAAGGACACTGACAGCATTGGCTCAAGAAAAAAATTTATTATTCTTATATTTTGACTTGTTCTGTAGTTTCTTTCGGATTTTTTTTACATTTCATTTTACTATCCCCCCCCCCCCCCGCCCCGTTGTAGTTGTCTATTTAATAGCACTATAAAATCTATTTAAGCTTTTGAGATTTTTTTTTCAATCATACTTTTTACTTCTGTTATAAACTTCTGCCTCTACGTTGGCTTTTGCAGTTCTGTAGAGTTTTCCTTTTTTTCTCTTTTTCTTAATTTTAATTTTTAAATCTTTAAACTCACTATTATTTTTTCTACATATATTCCTTTCTTTGCTTTTCCTACTGTTCTTTTCCCCTTGCAGTTAATCTTCTTTGTCTACCTCTATTTAACTTTGAATTTCTATTCTTTATTTCTTTTCTTTATTTCTTTTCATTCTCACCATATTTGTTAGTTTTGTTTTCATTGCTTTATTCCCCAGTTGGTACCTTGCTTTGGTACTGTTTTTCAGTTTGTGCTTTAGTTAGTTTTGTTCTTAACTGGTGGATATCATTTTTGGTTTCCTTTGTTCAGCCAATCTATTGTACTTTATTTTTATTGAACTGTTTTGATTTTGCTTATGGGTGTATATGTCTGTGTGTATATTCCATTATTTTAAATATTATTTGTCTGATTTTGTAACTGCTATTTGTCTGGGGTTTATCTTTGATATCTCATTTTGGGGCATTTGTTTTAATCCCATTTAATGCTGGAACAAACCACCTGTAGAATCTCTGTTTTTGGCCAGAGATCAAGACCTGAGTCTTTGAAGTGGGAGCACTGACTCCAAGACCCTAGAATACCAGAGAACTCCTAACCCCTATCTTTTTTTCCCTGATAGACAGCAGCTTTATTCACTATTGGAGAAGGAAATGGCAACCCACTCCATTATTCTTGCCTGGAGAATCCCATGGACAAAGGAGCCTAGCAGGCTACAGTCCATAGGTTTGCAAGAGTCAGACATGACTTAGTGACTAAACCATGACTTATTATTAAAACTCTTCAAAAAATGGGCATAGAAGGAATCTACCTCAACATAGTAAAGGCCATATATGAGAAGCCCACAGCAAGCATTATCAGGAACAAGACAAGGGTGTCCACTCTCACCAATATTATTCAAAATAGTTTTGGATGTCCTAGCTACAGAAATCAGAGAAGAAAGAGAAATAAAGAAATCCAGACCAGAAAAGAAGAAGTAAAGGTCTCACTATTTGCAGATGACATACTGTACATAGAAAATCCTAAAGATACTATCAGAAAATTACTAGAGCTAATCAGTGGATTTAGCAAAGTCACGGGATACAAAATCAACACACAGAACTCACTTGCATTCTTATAAACTAACAATAACAAATCAGAAAGATACACTAAGGAACCAATCCCATTAACCACTGCAACAAAAAGAATAAAATATCTAGGAATAAATCTCCCTAAAGAGAAAAAACTGTATATGAAAAATCATAAGACATTGATGAAAGAAGGATGACATAAACAGATGGAGAGATATTCCATGTTCCTGGGTAGGAAGAATCAATATTATGAAAATGACTATACTACCAAACTCAGTCTACAGATTCAATGCAATCCCTATCAAATTACAGATGCCATTGTTCACAGAACTAGAACAAAAAAATTCACAATTTGTATGGAAACACAAAGGACCTCAAATAGCCAAAGCAGTCTTGACAAAGAAGACTGGAGCTGGAGAAATCAACCTTCCTGACTTCAGGCTATACTACAAATTTACATTCATCAAGACAGAACAGTACTGGCACAAAAGCAGAAATATAGACCAATGGAACAAGATAGAAAGCCCACAGATAAACCCATGCACCTATGCATACCTCACTTTTTACCAAAGAGGCAGGAATATAAAATGGGACAAAGACAGCCTTTTCAATAAGTGGTGTTTGGAAAGCTGGACAGCAAAAGAATGAAATTAGAACATTTCCTAACATCATACACAAAGATACACTAAAAATGGAGTAAATACCTAAATGGAAGACCAGAAACTATAAAACCCTTAAGAGGAAAACATAGACAGAACACTTAATGACATAAATCAAAGCAAGATTCTCTATGACTCACCTCCTAGAGTAATGGAAATAAAAACAAAAATAAACAAGGGGACCTAATTAAATTTAAAAGCTTTTGCACAACAAAGGAAATTATAAACAAGGTGAAAAGGCAACCCTCAGATGGGAGAAAATAAGAGCAAAGGGAACAACTGACAAAGGATAAATTTCCAAAATATACAAGCAGCTCATACAATTCAATACCAGAAAAACAAACAACCCAATGAAAAAGAGGGGAAAAGACCTAAACAGACATTTTTCAAAGAAGACATACAGATGGCTAATAAACACGTGAAAAGATGCTCGACATTGCTCACTATTCAGTCAGTTCAGTCGTTCAGTCGTGTCCAACTCTTTGCAACACCATGAATTGCAGCACGCCAGGCCTCCCTGTCCATCACCAACTCCCGGAATTCACTCAGACTCACGTCCATCGAGTCCGTGATGCCATCCAGCCATCTCATCCTTGGTCGTCTCCTTCTCCTCCTGCCCCTAATCCTTCCCAGATCAGAGTCTTTTCCAATGAGTCAACTCTTCACATGAGGTGGCCAAAGTACAGGAGTTTCAGCTTCAGCATCATTTCTTCCAAAGAAATCCCAGAGCTGATCTCCTTCAGAATGGACTGGTTGGATCTCCTTGCAGTCCAAGGGACTCTCAAGAGTCTTCTCCAATACCACAGTTCAAAAACATCAATTGTTCAGCGCTCAGCTTGATGAAAGTGAAAGAGGAGTCCAACTCTTCACAGTCCAACTGTGAAGAGTCCAACTCTCACATCCATACATGACCACTGGGAAAACCATAGCCTTGACTAGACGGACCTTAGTTGGCAAAGTAATGTCTCTGCTTTTGAATATGCTATCCAGGTTGGTCATAACTTTTCATCCAAGGAGTAAGCGTCTTTTAATTTCATGGCTGAAGTCACCATCTGCAGTGATTTTGGAGCCCAAATAAATAAAGTCTGATACTGCTTCCACTGTTTCCCCATCTATTTCCCATGAAGTGATGGGACCTGATGCCATGATCTTCGTTTTCTGAATGATGAGCTTTAAGCCAACTTTTTCACTCTCCTCTTTCACTTTCATCAAGAGGCTTTTTAGTTCCTCTTTACTTTCTGCCATAAGGGTGGTGTCATCTGCATATCTGAGGTTATTGAGATTTTTCCCGGCAATCTTGAATCCAGCTTGTGTTTCTTCCAGTCCAGCATTTCTCATGATGTACTCTGCATGTACGTTAAATAAGCAGGGTGACAATATACAGCCTTGACCTACTCCTTTTCTTATTAGGAACCAGTCTGTTGTTCCATCTCCAGTTCTAACTGTTGCTTCCTGACCTGCATACAGATTTCTCAAGAGGCAGGTCAGGTGGTCTGGTATTCCCATCTCTCTCAGAATTTTCCACAGTTTATTGTGATCCACACAGTCAAAGGCCCTGGCATAGTCAAGAAAGCAGAAATAGATGTTTTTCTGGAACTCTCTTGCTTTTTCCATGATCCAGTGGATGTTGGCAATTTGATCTCTGGTTCCTCTGCCTTTTCTAAAACCAGCTTGAACATCAGGGAGTTCACGGTTCACGTATTGCTGAAGCCTGGCTTGGAGAATTTTGAGCATTACTTCACTAGCATGTGAGATGAGTGTAATTGTGCGGTAGTTTGAGCATTCTTTGGCATTGCCTTTCTTTGGGGTTGGAATGAAAACTGACCTTTTCCAGTCCTGTGGCCACTGCTGAGTTTTCCAAATTTGCTGGCATATTGAGTGCAGCACTTTCACAGCATCATCTTTCAGGATTTATAAGTGTGAAAAGAGAGCCGAAAAGCAAAGGAGAAAAGGAAAGATATAAGCATCTGAATGCAGAGTTTCAAAGAATAGCAAGGAGAGATAAGAAAGCCTTCTTCGCCAATCAATGCAAAGAAATAGAGGAAAAGAACAGAATGGGAAAGACTAGAGATCTCTTCAAGAAAATTAGAGATACCAAGGGAACATTTCATGCAAAGATGGGCTTGATAAAGGACAGAAATGGTATGGACCTAACAGAAGCAGAAGATATTAAGAAGAGGTGGCAAGAATACACAGAAAAACTGTACAAGAAAGATCTTCATGACCCAGATAATCACGATGGTGTGATTACTCATCTAGAGCCAGACATCCTGGAATGTGAAGTCAAGTGGGCCTTAGAAAGCATCACTATGAACAAACCTAGTGGAAGTGATGGAATTCCAGTTGAGCTATTTCAAATCCTGAAAGATGGTATGAAGTCTTCTTTAAAAAACTTGAAATAAAACCACCATATGACCCAGAAATCCCACTCCTAGGCATATGGTTGGAGGAAACCAAAGTTTAAAAAGACACGTGTCCCATTGCTCATTGCAGGACTATTTACAATAGCTAGAACATGGAAGTAACCTAGATGTACATTGACAGATGAATGGATAAAAAAGCTGTGGTACATATACACAGCGGAATATTACTCAGCCATAAAAGAGAAAGCATTTAAGTCAGTTCTAATGAGGTGGATGAACCCTGAGTCTATTAAATAGAGTGAAGTAAGTCAGAAAGAGAAAGATATAACACATATATATGGAATTTAGAAAGATGATACTGATTATCATTTATTTGCAAGGCAGCAATGGAGAAACAGAGAACGACTTCAGGGAGAGGGGAGGAGAGGGTGAGATGTATGGAGAGAGTAACATGAAAACTTACACTACCATATGCAAAACAGATAGTCAATGGGAATTTTCTGTATGGCTCAAACAAGGGCTCTGTAACAATATAGAAGGGTGGGATTGGGAGGGAGATGGGAGGGAGTTCTAAGAGGGAAGTGACATCCATACACCTATGGCTAATTCATGTTGATGTTTGACAGAAAATAATAAAATCCTGTAAAACAATTATCCTTCAATTAAAAAAATAAATTTTTGAAAAAAATCATATAGTCAAGAAAATACCAGCAAAAATCCTTATATTTCAGTAGATTCTTGAAGTAGGAGAGGAAGCGGAATTCAGCAATGTTGGAAATGAGATTGCAAGCAAAATGAAAAGACAAAGACCCAAACACGCTTATTTGTGTTAAAGTAACAAAAACTTCGTGCCTAGAGCACTGTGGTAAAGGTGGACAGCAGCAGGAGAGGATATAAAAAAAGATTATGGAAGACTTAGGGGAAGGCAAGAAAAGCCATAGTTCTAATGGAATATCACTCAACCATAAAAACGAATAAAACCCTGCTTGTTACAACAAACATGGATAGACCTTGAAAGTATTATACTAAGATAAATCAGAGAGAGAAAGAAAAATGCCATTTGATTCCACCCATATGCAGAATCTAAAAGCAAAACAAATGAACAAACAAAAATAAACAAAAACTAAACAGAACACATTAGTGATTGAGGTTGTTCAAGTCACCCAGTCATGCCCAGCTCTTTGCAACCCCACGGTCTGCAGCATGCCAGGCCTCCCTGTCCATCACCAACTCCCAGAGCTTGCTCAAACTCATGTCCATTGAGTCAGGGATGCCATCCAACCATTTCATTCTCTGTTGTCCCCTTCTCCCCCTGCCTTCTGTTCTGCCCAGCATCAGGATCTTTTCCAATGAGTCAGTTCTTCACAACAGGTGGGCAAAATATTGGAGCTTCAGCTTTGGCTTCAGTCCTTCCAACAAACATTCAGGACTGATTTTCTTTAGGATTGACTAGCTTGATGTCCTTGAAGTCCAAGGGACTCTCAAGAGTCTTCTCCAACGTCACAGTTCAAAAGTGTCAATTCTTCAGCACTCAGCTTTCTTTATAGTCTAACTCTCACATCCATACATGACGACTGGAAGAGCCATAGCTTTGACTAGACAGACCTTTGTCGGCAAAGTAAGGTCTCTGCTTTTCAACACTATGTCTAGGTTTGTCATTGCTTTAGATTAGTAGTTATCAGAGGGGACATGAAGGACAGTGGGTAAATAGGGTGAAGAAGATGATATATGGCAGCTATATTTGTGGTAGTGATAACTCTGTAGTATACATAGATGTCAAATCATAATGCTGTACTCCTGAAATATATTTTTTTTAAATAAGAATAAAATTTGCAAAACAATAAAAAAGAAATCATAAAATGTTTTGTTCAAGTTCTGAATAAAAGGCATTGGTAATTTGATAGAGATTGTATTGAATTTGGGAGTAATGTAGTCATGTTCACAATATTCATTCTTCAAATCCAAGAACATGGTATATCTCTCCATCTGTTTGTGTCATCTTTGATTTCTTTCACCACTGTCTTATCATTTTCTTCACAGGTATTTTGTCTCCTTAGGTAAGTTTACTCCTAGGTATTTATTCTTTTTTCTGCAGTGGTGAATGGGATTGTTTCCTTAATTTCTCTTTCTGATTTTTTGCTGTTAGTATATAGGAGTGCAATAAATTTCTGTGTATTAATTTTATATCATATGACTTTAGTAAATCCATTGATTAACTCTAGCAGTTTTCTGGTGGCATCTTTAGGATTTTCTATAGTATCATGTCATCTGCAAAAAGTGACAGAAATTACAACTGACACTGCAGAAATGCAAGGATTCCTAAGAGACTACCACAAGCAACTATGCCAATAAAATGGACAACCTGGAAGAAATGGACAAATTCTTGGATGACCTTCCAAGAATGAACCAGGAAGAAATAAAAAATATGACCAGACTGTTCACAAGTACTGAAACTGTGATTAAAATCTTCCAACAAACAAGAGGCCAGGGTCAGATGACTTCACAGATGAATTCTATGAAACATTTAGAGAAGACCTAACACATTCCCTTCTCAAAATCTTCCAAAAAACTGAAGAGGGAGAAACACTCATTCTATGAGGCTACCAGCACCCTGACACCAAAGCCAGACAAAGAAACCACACAAAAAAGGAAAATAACAGGCCAATAGAATTGATGAACATGGATACAAAAATCCTCAACAAAATACTAGCAACAGAATCCAGCAATACATTAAAAGGGTGATACTCTATGGACAACAGGGATTTATGTTAGGAATGCAAGGATTCTTCAATATATGCAAATCAATCAATGTGATGCACCACATTAACAAACTGAAGGATAAAAGCATATGATATGATATGATAATCTGAATAGATGCAGAAAAAGAAAAGACAAAATTCAAAACCCATTTATGATAAAACTCTTCAGAAACTTGGCATACCTTTATTTAATAAAGTCCATATATAAGCACATAGCAAACATTATTCTCAATGTTGAAAGCATTTCCTCTAAGATCAGGAACACACCTAGGGTGCCCACACTCACCACTATTATTCAACATAGTTTTGGAAGTCCTAGCCATGGCAATTAGAGAAGAAAAAGAAATAAAAAGGATCCAAGAAAAGAAAATGCAAAATACTTATCTTATATTGAAAGTGCAACTTTCATTTGGAGGCAGGGTTGCTAAAAGAAAGGCATATCGATAGACTCTAATATGAGTCAAGAAAAAGCAAAATAGTTACATTTAAAGCAAGCAGGTGATGGATCAAAAACTGGAGAATTTAATGCTAGCAAAGGATAGTTTAATAATTTTAAAAAGGTGTTTTGTTTTGTTTTTTTAAACGTCAGGACCATAGGAGGAGAACCTTATGGTGACCAAGAGGCAGCAGACAAGTTCCCAAATGCCATTAGAACGTCATTGAGGAGAATGGATATCTTCCTGAATAGTTCTTTTTTGTTTGTTTGTTTAATACAGACAAAAGTGCCCTATTCTGGAAATAAATTCCATGCAGGACATTTATTACTAAAGAAGAGATATGAGCACTAGGATTTAAGGCAGGGAGGGATAGGCTAACTACTGACCTGTGCAAATACAATGGAGTTTACAATCAGCAGTGCTCTTATTTATAAAATTGCTAACACTTGTGCCTTGAAGGGAACAGATAAACACCAGCTGCTAGTCTTTTAGTTGTACAACAAGAAGGACTGAAAGTGAGAACAGTTTTTCTGGATTAGTTCCATTGAAGATTTGTCCTTGAAGTTAGAAAGTATCTTGCCAGTAAGGAGCTGCCTTATAAGTTATTTAGCTATTGGACAATGCCACTGGCCACCCAAAACCCCGTGAGTACAATTATTGAGTTCAGCATTGAAGGCATCAAAGTGATCTACTTCCCCTCAAACACAACATCTCTAATTCAGCCTCTAGATCAGAGGGCCCTAGGGACCTTTAAGGCTCATTCCACATGGTACTTTATGGAAAGAACTATCAACACAATGGAAAAAAACCCTGATAGAATATGGTGAAAGCCTGGTAAGACTGCATCACTGAAGACACCATGGTTATTTTGTAAAAAGCCATTAAGCCTGAAACAGTCAATTCTTGTTGCCAAAAACTGTTCAGATGTGTTACATGACTCCACAGGATTTATGATAGAGCCAATCAAGGAAATTATGAGAGAGATCGTGAATATAACCTAAAAAGGGGGGAGGGGGGGGCTGTGGAGGAACGGTTTCAAGATAAAGATCTTGGAGAAATTCAGGAGCTGATAGACATTACATTCAGAGAAATTAACAGAAGACAACTTGATGAAGATGTGTGCTTTTGAACTAGATGGGAAAGAAGTTGTAGAAGCAGCAGTGCTAGAAAACAAATTGACATTAGACAATCTGGCAGAAGGGCTCCAATTATGCAAAACTGCATTTGACTTCTTTTACAACATGGACCCTCTGTAATATGAGCAATGAAACTAAAGCAAATACTGTAAGGATTGGTACCATGTTAAAACATTTTTAGTAAAAAGAAAAAGTAAAAAAGACAGAAATTACAATGTATTTCCATAAAGTTACACAGAATGTGGCTGCCTCTCCTGACTCCCCTTAGAACTCCTCTACCTCTTCTGCCTCTTGCTACCCTGACAGCAAGATTAGCTTTCTTTGTGTCCCCCTCCTCAGACTACTCAAGGTAAATACTATGAGAATGAAGACCTTTAATATGATCCATTTCACTTAGTGAATAGTAAATAATCACCCTGCTGTTAATAAACTTATCTGTTGTGTTTATATGTCTTCATGTGAAAATCTAATAACTGTATGGCAAGAACTGTAAGAGATATTTTCATGTCATAATCATCTCCTAAGTATTCATTATATAGAATACCATATGCAAGATTTGTATTTAAGTGGAAAGCCTATCATTCTATAGGCATAAAGAGATATTTCTTAAAATTCATAATGTGTTAATCTCCTTGCTACTTTATACCTTGTTTTCAAAGTATTATATTACTGTAGGGTATGCCTCTCTCTCATAACTGGGAAAACAGTATCAGCCTATCATCGTGATTTTTTAATGTAATGTTTCCAATTTGTACCATGACTATTAGTGTATACTATATGCCATAAAATTCTTATAATCATTCACTTTTATTTTTATTGAAGGATAATTGGTTTACAGAATTTTGTTTTCTGTCAAAACTCAACATGAATCAGACATAGGTATACATATATCCTCTCCCTTTTGAAACTCGCTCCTCATCCCACCCCTCTAGATTGATACAGAACTCCTGTTTGAGTTTCCTGAGCCATACAGCAAATTCCCATTGGCTATCTATTTTACGTATTGCAATGTAAGTTTCCATATTACTCTTTCCATACATCTCACCCTCTAATCCCCTCTCCCCATGTCCACAAGTCTATTCTGCATTGTTTCTCCATTGCTGCCCTGTAAGTAAATTCTTCAGTACCATTTTTCTAGATTCCGTATATGTGTGTTAGAATACGATATTTACCTTTCTCTCTCTGACTCACTTCACTCTGTATAATAGGTTCTAGGTTCAACCACCTTATTAGAACTGACTCAATGGTGTTCCTTTTTATGGCTGGGTAATAGCCATTGTGAATTTCTTCTCTGATCTTAATGAGTTCTTTCCTTTTAATTTGGGGAAAGGGGAAGGTTGTTCTTTTTCCAGTTCCTTTAGGTGTAAAGTTAGGTTTTCTATTCGATGTTTTTCTTGTTTCTGAGGTAGGATTGTATTGCTATAAACTTCCCTCTTAGAACTGTTTTTGCTGCATCCCATAGGTTTTGAGTTGTGTTTTCACTGCAATTTGTTTCTAGAAATTTTTTATCTCCCTTTTGATTTCTTCAGTAACCTGTTGGTTATTTAGAAACGTATTGTTTAAAGTCCCTGTGCTGTATTTCTTACAGTTTTTTTTTTCTTGTAGTTTATATCTAGTCTCAGACCACTGTGGTCTGAGAAGATGCTTGCTGCTGCTGCTAAGTCGCTTCAGTCGTGTCCGACTCTGTGTGACCCCATAGATGGCAGCCCACCAGGCTCCGCCACCCCTGAGAGTTTCACGGCAAGTATACTGGAATGGGTTGCCATTTCCTTCTCCAACTCATGAGAGTGAAAAGTGAAAGTGAAGTCGCTCAGTCGTATCTGACTCTTCGAGACCCAGGGGACTGCAGCCTATCAGGCTCCTCCATCCATGGGATTTTCCAGGCAAGAATAGAGGAGTGGGTTGCCATTGCCTTCTCCAGAAGATGCTTGATACTATTTCAATTTTCTTAAATTTACTGAGGTTTGATTTGTGAGCAAAGATGTCTATCATGAAGAATGTTCCATATCCTGGAGAATATCCACAGAAGGTATATTTTTCTGCAATTGGATGGAATGCCCTGAAGATATCAATGAGATCCATCTCATCTAATGTATCATTTAAGACGTGTTTCCTTATTAATTTTCTGTTTTGATGATTGGTCCATTGGTGTGAGTGGGTTATTAAAGTCTCCTACTCTTATTGTGTTACTGTCAATTTCTCCTTTTATGTCTGTTAGTGTTTGTCTTATATATTGAGGTGCTCCTATGTTGGGTGCATAGATATTTGCAATTGTTATGGCTTCCTCTTGGATTAATCCCTTGATCACTATATTTTGTCCTTCGTTATCTCTTGTAATCTTTATTTTAAGGTCTATTTTGTCTGATATAAGGATTGCTACTCCAGCTTTCTTTTTCCCATTTGCATGGACTATACTTTTCCATCCTCTTGCTTTCAGTCTATATGTGTCCTGAGGTCTGAAGTAGGTTTCTTATAGACAGCATATATGTGGGCCCTGTTTTTGTATCCATTCACCCAGTCTTTTGGTTAGAACACTTCATCCATTTACATTTAAAGTAATTATTGATATATATGTTCCTATTGACATTTTCTTAATTGTTTGGGGTTGATTTTGTAGATCTTTTTCCTTCTCTTCTGTTTCCTGACTATATAAGTCCCTTTAACACTTGTCATAAACCTGGTTTGATGGTACTAAATTTTATTAACTTATGCTTGTCTGAAAAGCTTTTGATTTCTCCATCAATTTTGAATGAGATCCTTGCCAGTCACAGTAATCTTGGTTGTAGATTTTTCCCTTTCAGTACTTTAAATATATCCTGCCATTCCTTCTGGCATGCAGAGTTTCTCTAAAAGATCAGGTGTTAAACATATGGGGTTTTCCTTGTATGTTACTTCTTGCTTTTCCCTTGCTGCTTTTAATATTCTTTCTTTGTGCTTAGTCTTATTAGTTTGATTAGTATGTGTCTTGGCGTGTTTCTCCTTGGATTTATTCTGTATGGGACTCTGCACCTCTTGGTCTTGATTATTTCCTTTTCCATATTGGGGAAATTTTTAACTATAATCTCTTCAAAAAATTTTTCATACCTTTCTTTTTCTCTTCTTCTGGAATCCCTATAATTTGAATGTTGGTGCATTTGATGTCCTGGAGGTCTCTGAAGCTGTCCTCAGTTCTTTTCATTCTTTTTACTTTATTCTGCTCTTCAGAACTTATTTCCACCATTTTATCTTCCAGCTCACTGATTCAGTCTTCTGTTCCAGATATTCTGCTATTGATTCCTTCCAGAGTATTTTTAATTTCAGTAATTGTGTGGTTTGTCACTGTATGTTTATTCTTTAATTCTTCTAGTTCTTTGTTAATTGATTCTTGTATTTTTCCCATTTTGCTTTAAAGGTTTTCCATAATCTTTACTATGATTAATCTGAATTCCTTTTCAAGTAATTTGCCTATTTCCTCTCCGTTTATATAGACTTCTGTGCTTCTAATTTGTTCCTTCATTTGTGTAGCATTTCTCTGCCTTTTCATTATCTTTTTTTAACTTATTGTGTTTGAGGTCTCCTTTTCCCAGTCTTCAAGACTGTATTCTTTCTTCCTTTTGGTTTCTGCCCTCCTAAGGTTGGTCCAGTGGTTTGTGTAAGCTTCATATAGAGTGAGATTTGTGCTGAGTTTTTTGTTGGTGTTGTTTGTTTGCTTTTCCTCTGATTGGCAAGGCTGAGTGAGGTGGTAATCCTATCTGCTGATGATTGGGTTTGTATTTTTGTTTTGTTTGTTTAGATGAGGTGTCCTGCCCAGGGTGCTACTGGTGGTTGGGTGATGTTGGGTCTTGTATTCAAGTGGTTTCCTGTGTGTGAGTTCTCACTATTTGATACTCCCTAGGGTTAGTTCTCTGGTAGTCTGGGGTCTTGGAGTCAGTGCTCCCACTCCAAAGGCTCAGAACTTGATCTATGGTCAGGAATGAAGATTCCACAAGTGGTTTGTTATGACATTGAGATTAAAACAAATACCCAAAAATGAGAAACCAAAAATGAACCCCAGACAAATGACAGTTACAAAATCAGACAAATAATAATTAGAATAATGGAACATACACATATACATATACACCCAATAAGCAAAGTCAAAACATCCCAACAAAATAAAGTACAGTAGATTGACCCAGCAAACAAAGGAAATCCAAAGTTATATTTACCAGTTAGGAATGAAACTAACTAAAACAAACGAAAGCAAGATGCCAAGTGGAGACTAAAGGAAAGAAAACAAAACTAACATATATGTTGAGAGGAAGGGAAAGAAAGCAAGAATAGATACTCAAGGTTAAATAGAGGTAGATGAAGAAGATTTATATACATGAAAGATTAACTGCAAGGGGAAAAGAACAGTAGGAAAGGCAAACAAAGGAGTAAATGTAGAAAAAGTAAATAGTTTAGAAAAATGAAAAGTTAAAATTATAAAAAAGAGAAAAAAAAAAAAAAAGGAAGAACAAAGAAGAAAACATCCATAGAACTGTAAAGCCCAATGTGGAGGCAGAGGTTTATAACAACTATAAAAAGTGTGACTGAATATACACATATACATATACACCCATAAGCAAAATCAAACAGTCCAACAAAAGTAAAGTACAATAGATTGACTCAGTGAACAAAGGAAACAAAAAATTATATCTACCAGTTAAGAATGAAACTAACTGAAGCACAAACTGGAAAACAAAACTAAGGCAAGGTGCCAATTGGGGAATAAAGCAATGAAAATAAAACTAACAAATATGTTGAGAGGAAAAGAAAGAAAGAATGAACTGATATGAAAAGTTAAATAGAGGTAAATAAAGAAGATTTCTATACATTAAAGTTTAATGGCAAGGGGGAAAGAAAAGTAGGAAAGGCAAACGAATAAATGTAAAAAATAATATGATAGGTTTAAAAAAATTTAAAGAGAAAAGAACAAAAAAAAAAAAAAAAAAAGGTAAACTTCACAGAACTGCAAAAGCCCAATGTAGAGACAGAGGTTTATAACAACAATAAAAAGTGTGACTGAATATACACATATACATATATACCCATAAGCAAAATAAAAACAGTCCCACAAAAATAAAGTATAAAAAATTGATCCAACAAATAAAGGAAAACAAAAATTATATCTACTAGTTAAGAATAAAACTAACTAAAGCACAAACTGGAAAACAAAACTAAAGCAAGGTGTCAAGTGGGGAATAGAGCAATAAAAATAAAACTAACAAATATGTTGAGATGAAAGGAAAGAAAGAAAAGAAATAATTGATATGCAAATTTAAATAGAGGTAGATGAAGAAGATTTATATACATTAAAGTTTAACAGCAAGGGGAAAAGAACAGTAGGAAAAGCAAACAAAGGCATAAAAGTAGAAAAAATAATAGGTTCAAAAAATTAAAATTAAACATAAAAAAAAGGAAAACTCCACAGAACTGCAAAAGCCCAACGTAGAGGCAGAGGTTTATAACAACAACAAAAAATGTGACTGAGAAAAAAAAAAAAGAGCTCAAAAGCTTAATTAGATTTCATAAGATTTCAAAGTATTAGTAAAATAAACAACTATAACATAGGTGGAGGAGAAAGCAAAAGAATCTACAGAACAAGTCAAAACATAAGAATAATAAATGGTTTTCTGGAGTCACTGCTGTCAGAGTCTTTTCTCTCACTCGGAGTCACAGTCCACCTCCCTGGGATAACCCCCAACACTGTGCTGGTCTCTGGACCTTCTGTGGGGGCAGCTCAGACTCTAATCCGGTCCTACTCCTGTGTGTTCTTGCCTCCAATGTCCACAGCTATCAGAACTAGTGCATTTTCTTTTGTGGGAGCTTTCAATATCCTTTTATATATTCCACAGACAGAGTCTGCCTAGTTGATCATGTGGGTTAAGTCTGCAGCTTTTACACCTAGTGGAAAGGTTTTGGGTCCTCTTCCTTAGTCACATTGCCCCTGGGTTTCAATTGTGGTTTTATTTCCACCTCTGCATGTGGGTCATCCACTGAGGTTTGCTCTTGAGGCCTTGGGTTTGTCCCTGTGATGACCAGGTATGGAGGTGGTGCAGGTCCTTGGGTTGCAGGGATTCTGGCAGCACTAGGCACTCAGGGGTGTTGGTGGATAGGGAAGTGGGAAATATAGTGCTGTAGAAGGGTGTGGCATATTGGGCACCTAATGACCTGGGGAGTTCTTCTTTTCGTATCCTATTATTTTGCCTTTTCATACTGTTCCTGGGGTTCTCAAGGCAAGAATATTGAAGTGGCTTGCCATTCCCTTCTCCAGTGGGCCACATTCTGTCAGACCTCTCCACCATGACCTGCCCGTCTTGGGTTGCCCCACAGGCATGGCTTGGTCTCATTGAGTTAGAAAAGGCTGTGGTTCTAGTGTGAGTAGATTGACTAGTTTTCTGTGAGTATGGTTTCAGTGTGTCTGCTCTCTGATGCCCTCTTGCAACACCTACCATCTTATTTGGGTTTCTCTTATCTTTGTCGTGTGGTATCTCTTCACGGCCGCTCCAGCAAAGCACAAACGGTGCTCCTTACATTGGACCAGAGGTATCTCAATACCGCTGCTGTTCCTGACCTTCAACGTGGGATCAGTGGAGAAATAACTCCAGAAAGAATGAAGGGATGGAGCCAAAGAAAAAACAATACCCAGCTGTGGATGTGACTGGTGATAGAAGCAAGATCCGATGTTGTAAAGAGCATTATTGAATAGGAACCTGAAATGTCAGGTCCATGAATCAAGGCAAATTGGAAGTGGTCAAACAAGAGATGGCAAGGGTGAACGTCAACATTCTAGGAATCAGAGAACTAAAATGGACTGGAACGGGTGAATCTAACTCAGATGACCATTATATCTACTACTGCGCGCAGGAATCCCTCAGAAGAAATGGAGTAGCCATCATGGTCAACAAAAGAGTCCGAAATGCAGTACTTGGATGCAATCTCAAAAACGACAGAATGATCTCTGTTCGTCTCCAAGGCAAACCATTCAATATCACAGTAATTCAAGACTACGCCCCAACCAGTAACGCTGAAGAAACTGAAGTTGAACAGTTTTATGAAGACCTACAAGACCTTTTAGAACTAACACCCCAAAAAGATGTCCTTCTCATTATAGGGGACTGGAATGCAAAAGTAGGAAGTCAAGAAACACCTGGAGTAACAGGCAAATTTGGACTTGGAATGCGGAATGAAGCAGGGCAAAGACTAATAGAGTTTTGCCAAGAAAATGCACTGGTCATAGCAAACATCCTCTTCCAACAACACAAGAGAAGAATCTACACATGGACATCACCAGATGGTCAACACCGAAATCAGATTGATTATATTCTTTGCAGACAAAGATGGAGAAGCTCTATACAGTCAACAAAAACAAGACCAGGAGCTGACTGTGGCTCAGATCATGAATTCCTTATTATCAAATTCAGACTTAAATTGAAGAAAGCAGGGGAAGCCATGAGACCATTCAGGTATGACCTAAATCAAATCCCTTATGATTATACAGTGGAAGTGAGAAATGGATTTAAGGGCTTAGATCTGATAGATAGAATGCCTGATGAACTATGGAATGAGGTTCGTGACATTGAACAGGAGACAGGGATCAAGACTATCCCCATGGAAAAGAAATGCAAAAAAGCAAAAAGCCTATCTGGGGAGGCCTTACAAATACCTGTGAAAAGAAGAGAAGTGAAAAGCAAAGGAGAAAAGGAAAGATATAAGCATCTGAATGCAGAGTTCCAAAGAATAGCAAGAAGAGATAAGAAAGCCTTCTTCAGTGGTCAATGCAAAGAAATAGAGGAAAAGAACAGAATGGGAATGACTAGAGATCTCTTCAAGAAAACTAGAGATACCGAGGGAACATTTCATGCAAAGACGGGCTTGATAAAGGACAGAAATGGTATGGACCTAACAGAAGCAGAAGATATTAAGAAGAGGTGGCAAGAATACACAGAAGAACTGTACAAAAAAGATCTTCATGACCAAGATAATCATGATGATGTGATCACTAATATAGAGCCAGACATCTTCGAATGTGAAGTCAAGTGGGCCTTAGAAAGCATCACTACAAACAAAACTAGTGGAGGTGATGGAATTCCAGTGGAGCTATTTCAAATCCTGAAAGATGATGCTGTGAAAGTGCTGCACTCAGTATGCCAGCAAATTGGGAAAACTCAGCAGTGGCCACAGGACTGGAAAAGGTCAGTTTTCATTGCAATCCCAAAGAAAGGCAATGCCAAAGAATGCTCAAACTACCGCACAATTGCACTCATCTCACATGCTAATATAGCAATGCTCAAAATTCTCCAAGCCAGGCTTCAGTAATACGTGAACCGTGAACTCCCTGATGTTCAAGCTGGTTATAGAAAAGGCAGAGGTTCCAGAGATCAAATTGCCAACATCCGCTGGATCATGGTAAAAGCAAGAGAGTTCCAGAAAAACGTCTATTTCTGCTTTCTTGACTATGCCAAAGCCCTTGACTGTGAGGATCACAATAAACTGTGGAAAATTCTGAAAAAGATGGGAATACCAGACCACCTGACCTGCCTCTTGAGAAATCTGTATGCAGGTCAGGAAGCAACAGTTAGAACTGGACATGGAACAACAGACTGGTTCCAAATAGAAAAGGAGTACTTCAAGGCTGTATATTGTCACCCTGCTTATTTAACTTATATGCAGAGTACATCATGGGAAACACTGGAATGAAAGGAACACAGGCTGGAATTAAGATTGCTGGGAGAAATATCAATAACCTCAGATATGCAGATGACATCACCCTTATGGCAGAAACTGAAGAGGAGCTAAAAAGCCTCTTGATGAAAGTGAAAGTGGAGAGTGAAAAAGTTGGCTAAAAGCTCAACATTCAGAAAACGACGATCATGGCATCAGGTCCCATCACTTCATGGGAAATAGATGGGGAAACAGTAGAAACAGTGTCAGACTTTATTTTTGAGGGGCTCCAAAATCGCTGCAGATGGTGACTGCAGCCATGAAATTAAAAGACACTTGTTCCTTGGAAGAAAAGTTATGACCAACCTAGATAGTATATTCAAAAGCAGAGACATTACTTTGCCGACTAAGGTCCGTCTAGTCAAGGCTATGGTTTTCCCTGTGGTCATGTATGGATATGAGAGTTGGACTGTGAAGAAGACTGAGTGCCGAAGAATTGATGCTTTTGGACTGTGGTGTTGGAGAAGACTCTTGAGAGTCCCTTGGACTGCAGGGAGATCCAACCAGTCCATTCTGAAGGAGATCAGCCCTGGGATTTCTTTGGAAGGAATGATGCTAAAGCTGAAACTCCAGTACTTTGGCCACCTTGTGCGAAGAGTTGACTCATTGGAAAAGACTCTGATGCTGGGAGGGAATGGGGGCAGGAGGAGAAGGGGACAACCGAAGATGGGACGGCTGGATGGCATCACGGACTCGATGGACGTGAGTCTGAGTGAACTCCGGGAGTTGGTGATGGGCAGGGAGGCCTGGCATGCTGCGATTCATGGTGTCACAAAGAGTCGGACACGACTGAGCGACTGAACTGAACTGAACTGAACTGAGAAGGGTGTTACAACCAGTATTGGCCAATATGCTCCAGTATTCTTGCCTGGAGAAATCCCCTACCTGACAGAGAAGCCTAGCAGGCCAGTTTGCAGGGTGGCAAAGATTTAGACATGACTGAAGCAACCCTGAACACATAGATGAAAATTTTTCTTTTTTTGCTTGTGGCGGTTTTGCCCTAGTTAGAGTTGAGCTTGAAGGTGGCACAGCTGCTTGACTTGCGGGGACCCTGGTGGCACAAAGTTTGCAGGGACATGGACTGCCTCCACCCCAGAAGTTATGGCCCTATCAGAGTCTTTTTTCGAACTTCTTATAGCTGGCCATCAGAAGGCCTCTTTGGCCCATCTTTCTCTGTAGCTCTGCCTGTTCAGGCGCTTAGAGGGCTCCCTTGCCTGGGGTTCTTCTCTGTTGTTGGGCGCATCAGGCACATAGAGGGGGCCCCCCTGGCTGGGGTCCTACTCTGTAGATCAGTGCATCCGGCACTTAAACAGACACCCTGGTTGGGGTCCTACTGTGTAGTTCAGGGCATCCGATGTTTGGTGGGCCAGCCTCTCTATTGTTCAGCTGTGGATGCCAGACTGTGGAGAGAGAGAGACTATGGTGATGGCTCCACCCCCTACGTGTGACTCAGCAGTATCACCTTGCTTCCATGACTGCCTGGCTTTCCTCCGCAGGCATTTCCCATCATGTTCTCCTCCCTCACACCCCCTGGATTCATCTCTCCATAGTCAACAGCAGCTGTCACCCTGAGATTGCTCCACAATCCCTAAACTCCAGCTCCCAGCCTCTGCACCTTACTGGGGACCTGCATCCTTGTCCAGGGTGTGTATGGCTACGACAAGGACTGTCTGTTCTTGTTCCATTTAAGCTGCCACAGATCAGCTGTTTCACTCTCAGACTTAAATGTTTCTCCTCTGACCCAGACAATTGCCCCACTGTGGGGATCAGACCCCTGCTTCAGTTCCCCCACCCACTGAGGGCAGGTCCAGTCCTACTAACACTCCTGTTTTTCCCCCTAGTTCCCTCATCTTACAGAGTTTTACATGGTTCTATATATTCTTTTCCACTGGTCAGGTACTCCTGTCCACTCTCAGCTGGTGTTCTGCATGCACTTCTGTGTCTGAAGGTACATTCCTGACGTATCAGTGGAGAGAGATGTACTCCATATCCACCTACTCCTCCATCATTTTGTTCTTTCTAATGATTCATTATTTTAGTGTGTAGGCTAGGCTACCATGAAGTAATTATATTGATTACACTAAGCTAGCATAGGCAATCACATTGCTGCTTCTTTATTATCAATACATGAATCATTATACCTGTAAATAAATTTTCACATAATCTTTACATTTTTGATATCTAGTACTAATACAAACAACATCTACAGTGATTTCTATCATATAAGACAATATTGATGGAGATACTGCCAAGACAGATAATTCATCTTGTATGTAGATGTTGTAAACGTAATGTATAGATAAATACAGTAGGGTACTGTTAAATGTATTTTCTTTTTCTCATGATTTTCTTAATAACATTTTCTTTTCTCTAGCTTACTCTATTGTAAGAATACAGAACATAATACATGTATAAAATATGTTAATGTTAACCAACTGTTTATCAGTAAAGCTTCCAGTCAAGAGTAGGTTATTAGTAAAGTTTTCAGGGAGTCAAAAAGTGTATGCAAATTTTCTGCTGCATGGGCAGAGGGGTGAGTGCCCCTAACCTCCAATATCATTTAAGGGGTCATCTGTATTTAAGAAATTAATTTATCAGGGGGAAGTATAATGTTAAAGCAAATATAGAGCAAACCAATGAAAATAATTTTCATTTCAAAAAATTAAGGAGAGATATGAAAGGTAGCTATCAATTTAAAATAAAATATTCTAGAAAGGCTATGATCTGCTTTTATTTTCAGGATTTAATGACAAAGCATGAAGAGGTAGAAAAATGAAAATAGAGAGGCAAAGTAATAATAGAAAAAAAAAAGGACAATTTAGGTAGAAAACAAAAGAAGTAAAGAATTCTCTTCACTTACAGACTAATGTGTTTAATTTATAAGAAAAAGCCTGAGCACACACTTTGTTTTTCTGCAAATGTATGGCTCCTATCTTCTTTAAAATCAGCATCCTTACAAAAGGTATTCTTCATGATCAGAATGACAATATAATTTAATGCCCATATTAGGGTATTTCTGTCTAGAACTAATGCTAAACCAGATAAACTACCAATACCACTGACATAATCGGGAGCATCCAGATAAACCAGAATGGCCATGTAGTAGATTATGAGAATGAACACAATTCCTTACCCCTCTCTGTATCCATTTCTTTTCAGAAAGACTTTCAGTTCACTTCAGTTCCTAAGTCGTGTCCGACTTTTTGTGACCCCATGAACTGCAGCATGCCAGGCCTCCCTATCCATCACCAACTCCCAGAGTTTACCCAAACTCATATCCATTGAGTTGGGGATGCCATCTAACGATCTCATCCTCTGTAGTCCCCTTTTCCTCCTGGCCTCAATCTTTCGCAGCATCAGGGTCTTTTCAAATGAGTCAGCACTTCGCATCAGGTGGCCAAAGTATTGGAGTTTCAGCTTCAACATCAGTCCTTCCAATGAACACCCAGGACTGATCTCCTTTAGCATGGACTGGTTGGATCTCCTTGCAGTCCAAGGGACTCTCAAGAGTCTTCTACAACACCACAGTTTAAAAGCATCAATTCTTCGGTGCTCAGCTTTCTTTATAGTCCAACTATCACATCCATACATGACTACTGGAAAAACCATAGCCTTGACTAGACGGAACTTTGTTGACAAAGTAATGTCTCTGCTTTTTAATATCCTGTCTAGGTTGGTCTTAACTTTCCTTCCAAGGAGTAAGCGTCTTTTAATTTCATGGCTGCAGTCACCATCTGCAGCGATACCAAAAAATAAAGTCTGACACTGTTTCCCCTTCTATTTGCCATGAAGTGATGGGATCTGATGC
This sequence comes from Budorcas taxicolor, assembly GCF_023091745.1. Lineage (NCBI taxonomy): Eukaryota > Metazoa > Chordata > Mammalia > Artiodactyla > Bovidae > Budorcas > Budorcas taxicolor. Next base: position 1,317,427 of record NC_068924.1, on the reverse strand, counting down.
CATGATCTTAGTTTTCTGAATGTTGAGCTTTAAGCCAACTTTTCACTCTCCTCTTTTACTTTCATCGAGAGGCTCTTTAGTTCTTCATATTCTGCCATAAGGGTGGTGTCATCTGCATATCTGAGGTAATTGGTATTTCTCCTGGCAATCTTGATTCCAGCCTGTGCTTCCTCCATCCGGCATTTCTCATGATGTACTCTGCATAGAAGTTTAATAAGCAAGGTGACAATATACAGCCTTGATGTACTCCTTTTCCTATTTGAAACCTGTCTGTTGTTCCATGTCCAGTTCTAACTGTTGCTTCCTGACCTGCATACAGGTTTGTCAAGAGGCAGGTCAGGTGGTCTGGCACTCCCATCTCTTTCAGAATTTTCCACAGTTTATTGTGATCCACACAGTCAAAGGCTTTGGCATAGTCCATAAAGCAGAAATAGATGTTTTTCTGGAACTCTCTTGCTTTTTGCATGATCCAGCAGATGTTGGCAATTTGATCTCTGGTTCCTCAGCTCTGCATATCAAAAGGTGACACTCTCCCCCACCTTTGAACTCTGGTATGACCCAGTGATTTGTTTTGGCCAATATCATGCAGCAGAAGTGAAGTGCCAGTCCTGAGCCTTGGCCTCAAAACACCTTGATCATCACTTCTTTCATTCTTGAACTCCTGCTATCCTCACTAAAATAAGTCCTGTTAGATAATTAAACACCCTCAGGAGAGCTGAGACAAACCCCTCACCCCAAACCAATATCCAATTAACACCCCCAGAAGCTGAACAGCCTAGCCAACCTGAAGCTGACCATGAGAAAACACCCAAATCAGAACTACCCAACTGAGTTCAGCCTAACTGCCTCTAAAATAATAAGCAACATGAGTCACTAAGTTTTGGACTGGTTTATTACACAGAAACAGCTAACTAAAATGATTTTGAGCTCCAAATCACTGCAAATGGTGACTGCAGCCACAAAATTAAAAAAAAACACTCGCTCCTTGGAAGATAAGCTATGACAAATCTAGACAGCAAATTAAAAAGCAGAGACATCACTTAGCCAACAAAGGTACATATAGTCAAAGCTATGATTTTTCCAGTAGTCATGTACAGATATGAGTTGGACAATAAAGACTAAGCACCAAAGAATTTGCTTTTGAACTGTGGTGCTCGAGAAGACTCTTGAGTATCCCCTGAAAAACAAGATCAAACAAATCAATCCTAAAGGAAATCAACCCTGAATATTCATTGAAAGGACTGATGCTGAAGCTGAAGCTTCAATACTTTGGCCACCTGATGCAAAGAGCCAACTCACTGGAAAAGACCCTTACACTTGGAAAGATTGAAGGCAGGAGGAGAAAGGAGAGACAGAGGATGAGATGGTTGGATGGCATCACTGGCTCAATGGACATGAGTTTGAGCACTCTCCTGGAGATAGTGAAGGACTTGGAAGCCTGGTGTGCTGCAGTTCATGCAGGTCACAAAAAGTCAGACATGACTTAGTGACTGCACAACAGCAACAACAAATTACACAGAAACAGCTAAGTAAAATGACTCACTCCAAGTGTGCATACTTCAGAAATGCAGCAATGAAGTTTCCTACTACAGTGAACCAACTGAATCCATCTATACCTGGGACAGTGTTAAGAAGTTCAAAGCTCTTCAACCAAAGCCCTGGAAGATAGTAAGCTGATGCTTCTTTTTTTTTAGGTCTCTTACTTCTTGGAACCAAGAGTGCTCCAACCATAAATAATACTTTCTATCTTCAATGCTTACTTCTAGGAAGTTAAAAATCTATTGATCTTAAATGTTAACACTAGTATCAACTTGCCTTTAAAATAGCATTTTATTTTATATATTATTAACAAAAAAAGAACTATGAAGCATACGTAGAGCAGATATCATTACACTCATTTTACAGATGAGGAAATCAAATCATAGTTTAAATGACTTTCACAAGTAGCAAGGAACTAAGCTACAATAATTATAACTACATCTATAAACCTTCAGTACTCCTTCTCCTTAGAGCTTTATGCTAAAATCTTGGGTCAGTATTGGCATATCACTTTTTTATGTATTTTTTTTAATTTTTATTTTTTAATATAAATTTATTTAAATTGGAAGTTACTTTACAATATTGTATTGGTTTTGGCATACATCAACATGAATCTGCCACAGGTATACACGTGTTCCCCATCCTGAAACCCCCTCCCTCCTCCCTCCCCGTACCATCCCTCTGGGTCATCCCAGTGCACTAGCCCCAAGCATCCAGTATCATGCATCGAACCTGGACTGGCGATTCATTTCATATATGATATTATACATGTTTCAATGCCATTCTCCCAAATCATCCAACCCTCTCCCTCTCCCGCAGAGTCCAAAAGATTGTTCTATACATCTGTGTCTCTTTTGCTGTCTCGCATACAGGGTAATCATTACCATCTTTCTAAATTCCATATATATGCATTAGTATACTGGAGAAGACTCTCGAGAGTCCCTTGGACTGCAAGGAGATCCAACCAGTCCATTCTGAAGGAGATCAGCCCTGGGATTTCTTTGGAGGGAATGATGCTAAAGCTGAAAGTCCAGGACTTTGGCCACCTCATGCGAAGAGCTGACTCATTGGAAAAGACTCTGATGCTGGAAGGGATTGGGGGCAGGTGGAGAAGGGGACGACAGAGGATGAGATGGCTGGATGGCATCACTGACTCGATGGACGTGAGTCTGAGTGAACTCCGGGAGTTGGTGATGGACAGGGAGGCCCGGCATGCTGCGATTCATGGGGTCGCAAAGAGTCAGACACGATTGAGCGACTAAACTGAACTGATACTGTATTGGTGTTTTTATTTCTGGCTTACTTCACTCTGTATAATAGGCTCCAGTTTCATCCACCTCATTAGAAATGATTCAAATGTATTCTTTTTAATGGCTGAGTAATACTCCATTGTGTGTATATACCACAGCTTTCTTATCCATTCATCTGCTGATGGATATCTAGGTTGCTTCCATGTCCTGGCTATTAGAAACAGTGCTGCAACGAACACTGGGGTACACATGTCTCTTCCAATTCTGGTTTCCTCGGTGTGTATGCCCAGCAGTGGGATTGCTAGGTCATAAGACATTTCTATTTCCAGTTCTTTAAGGAATCTCCACACTGTTCTCCATAGTGGCTGTACTAGTTTGCATTCCCACCAACAGTGTAAGAGGGTTCCCTTTTCTCCACATCCTCCGCCGTATTTATTGCTTGTAGACTTTTGGATCACAGCCATTCTGATTGGCATGAAATGGTACCTCATTGTGGTTTTGATTTGCATTTCTCTGATAATGAGTGATGTTGAGCATCTTTTCATGTGTTTGTTGGCCATCTGTATATCTTCTTTGGAGAAATGTCTTAGTTCTTTGGCCCATTATTTATTCTTTAATTAAACTGATGAATTACTGTTTCCTTTCTTCTAAAAATTTGGCCAAAATGACTCAAGGCTTAAGAAACAAAATAATGCATGAAAAGCACATAGCATAATCCCTAACACAAATGTTAGGCCCCTTGCCCCCACTCACCAGGATAAAGCTCTCTTCCAGCCTTGACAACCTCAACCCTCACGGCATTGAGCATCACTTGAAATGATAAATATTCACACAATTAGTATCGGCAAATTCATTTCTATGGTAGAAGCATTTATTTCAATTATACAAAAATAACACTATTCCAAACGCAAGGTAACTAAAGTGTATATTTTTGCCTCATATACCATACTCATATGTTACAGATGGTTTCAAGACATTCTTAAATTAACAAGAATCAATTTAGAATCAAGGTAGTATCTGTCAATAGAACAGACGTACTAAGGCTACTTATACTGGAAATGGGAAAATACAAATTGATCTCATGCAGTGATTCTCTTTAGTGTGCGTCAGAATCATCTGGACAGTGGAAAAATTACCTTTAGGAGACTGAAGGCAAATCACCAGATTAAGTAAACCCTCGGTCTCAGAATAAATACCAAAACGACTGACTAAAGATACAAACTCCGTTTCACAGGGAGGAATAAAGACAAAATGCATCAAGATATATGAAATTAGTCATTTAAGTGAAGTGTGAGTTCTCTAAGCCTCAGGTTCAGGAATACTACTCTCAAGACTTTTTCTACAGATTATGTCAGATAGTGTGCAACAGTGCTTCCCTAATTCATAATACACCACTACTATCATTATTTCATCACCATCATTACTATTGGATACAGAGGACATTCTCCCCCACCCCCATTCCCAGTTCCAAATAGTTATTATCTATTTTAAAAATTAAATGACCAACTACTGAGTTTCAGTTCATTGACTACTGGCACCATTTTTAAACTGGTAACATTCTTACTAGCTTCAAACGAGTATATTAGGATTTCAGTACATGGTTGAAATGACAATTTTTGTCTAAACTACTGGCTTAGTCAATGGAGTCAGAAGAAAGCGTAAAGCTTACAAAAATGTGTGCTGTTTCTAAAGCACTAAAGGCTAAACGAATGAACTGCTTTGCAAAGTAACCCACTTGAGACAACCTCTGATGTTGCCTATACTTTTCTGACTCTCACATTATCTACAGATGGAAACAAAGGAATAAAACATCTATAATCTTCATCATACCTATAGTCAATATAGTATAGTTTCATAGTTAAAGTGTGGGGCCATTTAAGTAATTCCTACATAAATATCTGCGGTTTTAACATTTTGAAACTGAAACATAGCTAAAAGAGGTGCTCAGCCAGGCTAAGACAGGGTTCTTCAACTTCAGCAATATTGCCGTTTTGGATTTGATCATTCTTTTTAGGGGGGAGGGTGGAAACTGTCCTGTGCATTGCAGGATGTAGGCATCCCTAGCCTCTATATACTACATGCCAGTAGCAATGTGCCCAACTCTCCAATTGTGACAACCAAAAAATGTCACCAGAGATTGCTAAATGTCTTTGGGGGGGCCAAAGTCACCCCCAGTTAACAACTACTGAGCTAGAATTTTATACAGACATAATTGTAAACTGAGTCCATAGATTATACAAGACTGGAATTTTACTAAAGAGTATAGTACAACAATTTCTGCTACATTGTTTATGCTAGGGCACATAGTTTTCATAGAAGACTTAAGCATATAATTATCCACAAATAATCATCTTTTTCCTACTGAAAACACTATTATTAAACAGGGGAAAAGAAACCAACAATACAGCTAATCCTGCAATGATTTTTAAACTGAAACCTATGGTTTACAAACATTTGATAAATGGAGACCTAGATAAATCACTGCAAGTGTCCTTCCTTCTGAATTCGTAGTCTCTCTTTCTCTACTTGTAAGCGTTCCTTTTCAATCTGCAGCTTCTCTGATTCAAATTTCAAAAACTGTAGCCTATCTTTTTCCAGTTGTAAGCGTTCTCTCTCAAGTTTTAACTTCTCAGTTTCTATATCCTGTGGCTGATGTATGGACTTTTCCCCTTGACCAAGTTCACTTTCCAAAGATGGCTTCTCTGAGTTGACTATCTGTAACCTCAGCTTCTCTCTTTCAATCTGCAACCGCTCCTTCTCCAGCTGAAGTCGCTCATGCTCCATGTCTAAATGTCGCAGCCTCTCTTTCTCAATCTGTAGGCGTTCCTTCTCTACCTGCAGTCTTTCAGCCTCAATATCAAGCCTTCGTTTTTCCAATTCTAGTTTCTGTTTCTCTATGTTTACAAGCAAATGGGGCTCATCATATGCAGACCTAGATGGTGTTGAGTTCAGAGTAAAAAATTCATCAATGTGGGGGAAATCAGGAAGTTCATTTTCCCTCCTGGAATCTGGTATGACTGATGACAACATTTCTTCTTCCTCTTCAATCTCAAACTAAAAGAGAAAAGTAGTTAGTATTTATTTATATTCATGGTTTTAAATTTGTTTAGGCATTTCTTTAAAGCTTTCTGTATTTGAGCACACAAAACCATTTGAATTTTGAAAAATATTTACAACTGTGTGACATTACTAATAATGTACAGTTACAAGAGTACATTGAGGTGAGAAGAGATTAATGACGGTAAGATAGTAAAAAATGGAATGACTCTGTTATGTACTATTTTTAAAGTTAGCTTGAAAATCTGGGAATTTCTTAACTGTTCTCGGTCTATAACAAACTCTCATATCAGAAATGAAGAAATAAAAAGAGGGTTCACATAGGCTAATACTTACTTCAGGACTCTGGGGATCTCTTTCTTCCTCTTCCACCTTGACCTCAGTTAAGGATCCACCTGCATCCCTGAAATCTGCCACATTTTGCCAATCAAAATTTGTATCACTTCGGAATCCAATCTTTTCATCTATCTCTTCAGTGAGAGAGTCATCTAAATCAGATGTGGGAAGGGGAAACCCTGAACCAACTAGCTTAATGTTTGCCTTCATCTTCTTTCTCTTCATAAGGGCTCGCCAGTCAAGGTACCTTCTTTTCACTTCTGTCCCTGTTCTCTGTTCTCCTTCTCCTACAGCATTCACACACTGTGCAATCTCCTCCCAAGCCATTCGCTTCATTACATTAATTGTTGTATTGAGCTGCTTGGAAAAAATTACTTCTTTCCTTTTCGTAATTTCTTTCAAAAGGGTCTGAGTTTCTTGTACACTGAAATTGCTTTTCCTTTTCCTCTTCAATTGCTTCATTTTCTAACTTAAATGCAGTTTTTACAGTAAGGAAAGATGTGAAAAGAATTTGAGGAAGAATTTTTCTACAAAGTACAAAAATCAAGGACAATTCCTTGTTAGTACTTTGTTTAAATCAGAGTTTTCCATTCATCTAGTAGCACAGGCTGGCTGGATGATTCCTAAAGAGAAAAAAGTAAAAATCAATCAGCTTGCAACTTTTGCAATATATTCAACACAGTAAGTTATATAATTTAAAAACAAACAAACAAAAGCCCTCTTAATATGGCTTAAAACTGACTACATTTTCTGTCTCTGCCAGCACTACCACAGTCCAAGCTACCATCTTCTCTCACCTAGGCTGCTGTAAAGGTTCCTAACTAACTGCCAGTATTTACTCTTGATCTGCTCCCTACTTCTGCTCTCCCCAAATCATCCTCTAACTGCAAAGGCCTTCTTTAAGTCACCCACTGTTGTCAATCTCTTTCCCTGTTCAGGCTTTTTGTACACACTATTCCCTCTGACTAGAAAATAGATTGTTCCCTGTTTGGCCTACTTAATCCCTCCTCATCTTTCAGCTTGCAGATTAGACATCTGCTCCTCAGTGAATCCTCTCCTGACAAGTAAATTACTCATTTTCCTCACCTAAATGTTGCACCTGTGCTAATATACAACTAAGAGTGTCTCTTTTCCATTTCACTGTTAGTTTCAGAAGACAGCAATATTTCTGCTCACCATCCTATCTCGAGAGTCTAGCAGAGATCCTGGCACATGGCAGGCATACATACTATAAACACTTTTGAATGAATAAATCAGTCAACCTGCCAAAGTGACCACTAGATGTTAAAAAGCAAAAAAATATAAGACTGAAAGAGGCTATACCTGAAACTTGTTAAAAAAGGAAACTTTTCAGGCCCCACCCCAGACCATTTGAATACAGCACTCTGGGGGCAAGATCTGGCAATCTATGTTTCAATAAGTCTTCCAGATGATCCTAATACTTGCTAAAGTTTGAAAACCATGGTGCTGACCCACACCAGTAAACAAATGCTTTAAACACCTGATTCTCTCACACACTTTGATTTCAAGTCTTATACAAATGTATCTCTTTGGTGGAATCTAAAGTACATTCAGATCCTCAATACAATAGCTGGTAAATGTAGTTTTTCTGCTATCTAACCTTTGCATTATGGGAAGGCACACAAACAAACTGGAAAAGATGTTGAATGGGTCTTTTCCTTGGTAAAGAGATTTTAAAAGTATGCAATGAGGAACAAGGGCTTTCCTGGTGGCTCAGCAGTGAAGAATCTGCCTGCCAATGCAGCAGACAGATGTGGGTTTGAATCCCGGGTTGGAAGATCTCTTGGAGAAGGAAATGGCAACCAACTCCAATATTTTTCTCTGGAGAATCCCATGGACAAAGAAGCCTGGAGGGGGGCTACAGTCCATAGTGTCACAAAGTTGGACACGACTGAAGTGACTTTGCACACACACATTCACACAAACCATATTTTGTGACTTCAGATTCACTCAATGATCACTGCTACAGAGCTTCTTTTTTCCCTCCTTTACAAAATGAGAGGGTAGGCTGTTAAGGTGCCCTCCTGCTCTATCATTGTAGGATCATAAACATTTCCTGCCAATAGAAAAAAAATACCAGTATCATTAAATTCCATGTTCCATCATTAAGTCTGGATAAAGTTCTATATGTAGCCAGAAAACTCTCCAAAGTTTCAATCAGTTATGTTTCACTCTACCACAGTTTCTTCAGTGAAAAACTTTAATATTTGCCAGTTTAAAATTTTATTAGTAGAGTGAAAAATATTTCTCTAGTAACTGACAGTATAAATAGTATTTTCTACTGAAGCAAAAGTATAGTAAGTAAGGTAACTAAATTTAATCAGTAAATGCACAAATCTTTTCTATCACTATTAAACCTCTTCTCTCCAGGGCCTAAATATGGATGCAAATCCCTTATTTCTAAACTCGAAAAAAAACATATTTTTTATTAAGATTTCACTGCTTGTATGCATTTTTTCCAGGTTTCCAGTAATACTTATTCAACTGATCTTGTGTGTGTCTAGTAACATCATCAAAAAAATGCCCACCAATGCATCTTTTTGTTTCTAACCATTGATGTACAGTAACCATCTCCTGAACTACTCCTTGATGATAAAATGAAGACCAGAGAGAACTAAAACCTAAAAAGAGCAGACAATAAACCCTTAAAAAGTCACTGTCAATTTCGTACACCCACAAAAAGGGCAGAGCGGGCAAAAATACGGGAAAAAAAAAAAGATTGCAGCAAACTATTCTAAAGAAGACTTCCAATTACTTGAGATATTTAATAATAAAATTGAAATCCACTAAATTAGAATGCATAATCAAACAGTGGCAGCACTTTTGATCCTGTCGTAGGCAAATACTGCCATTATAGTCAAATATAAGCCTCTTGTCACTAGAGTATAAGCAAACATATTCATACATTAAAAAAGCATCAAAACAGGCTGTGGCTCAGTGGTAAAGAGGCTCAGTGGTAAAGAATCTTCCCGCCAATGACCCACTGGAGAAGGAAATGGCAACCCACTCCAGTATTCATGCCTGAAGAATCCCATGGACAAAGGAGCCTGGCAAGTTACAGTCCATTGGGTTACAAAGAGTTGGACACGACTGAGCATGCACACATTCCAATGCACAGTGTAATGGTTATAAGCACAGGCTGTGCAGTCAGATGCCTGGTTGGAATCCCAGTTCCACAACTTTCTAGCTTTGTGCCTTAGTTATTTAACTTCCCTATGTGCAATTCCATTTGTAAAATAATATTATTACTTCATAGAAATACTATAAGGATTAAAGGATTTAGTAAAATATGGAGAATAGTTCCTGGCACACAGTAAGTTAAGTTCACTATTATTGCATGAAAGGCAAATCTCTAAAGGAAGAAAAAGGCCACAATAATATTGGTATTGTTCTAGTTCATAGGTCAAGTGGTAAATCTGTTGGTCTTTATTACTATGCTTTGTAACACTAGGAGTATATTGGAGCCTGCTGATATGATCTGGTGAAGGTCATTGTACACTTCCCAACTCCATATTCAGTAATGTCATGTTGGGAACTAGAAACTGGCCAAGATGGCAGTATTTACAACACAGAAATGGACAAATGTTGCAAACTAGTATGTTTTTCTTTTCAGTGGTCAAGGAGCTGGTTTACTAGTATACTTAAAGCTACATGATTTTTCAATATTTCAAATATTACCTAATAAAAAATAAGAAAATGGCATGTTTTAACATCTGATCCTACAACAGTTTAGTGAACATTCTAGAAGCCTTGTAATTTTAGAGGATCTCATTGAATTAGCACTGACCTAACATTCCTTATGTAATTCAAGTTCTCAGTTGAGCCGGGCAAGTATATTGCTTTTCTCTAGAGGCAACTGAATAATAATCATTAAATATTATATTTATGGGACTTCCCTGATGGCTCAGACAATAAAGAATCTACCCACAATGCAAGAGACCTGGGTTCGATCCCTGGGTCAGGAAGATCCCCTGAAGAAGGGACTGGCAACCCATTCCAGTATTCTTGCCTGGAGAATTCCAAGGACAGAGGAGCCTGGTTACAGTTCATGGGTTGCAGAGTTGGACACAACTGAAAGACTAATGCTTTCTTTCTTCACTATATTTATAAGCAACATAAAAAAGGAACTGAAGAAAACTGATTTACACATTATTTGCAAATCATTAAACGAGCCCCAATATACTTCTCTTTAGTACCTATAGGGCCATTGCATCACATTTCAAAGAATTAGTGCAGTCAAATTTCGTTTCCTCCTTCCTCTACCATTTGCTCCACCCTTATGAGGATCTAGAAGATGGTACCCCACCTGCTCCAAAGACAGTATCTTCAATACATAACATTGTGCCTAATAGGAGGTAAAAATGCAACACAAAATAAAAAACTGATTGAGGGAGGGGAAAGAGCAGAAAATCAAACAGACAATAACTCAAGTAAGGTAAGCTAGCAAAACAAACTGCTACAGGCAAAGTATATATTTAAAGAAAAAGGCAGCCCAAGTCAATATAGGCAAGAAGCAGTTTATGAGATTAAGTGAAGACCTTAAATTACCTACCCTATAACTATACTAAATAACATAACAGTTAACAAGTTATACAAAATTCTGAAAAGAATATTTTAAATAAATAGGCTATGAAGAACTACTTAGGCAGTATGAACTAATGAGGAGCAGATTATTAAAAATTTATTTAAGAAATGGAATCAGCAGGCCAGATGTCCTTAAAAATAGAAAAGATTGCTAAAGTTACACCAAATTCCATATCAAATTAAGGATGACTTTTTGTTTCCAAAAGATACAGAATGTCTCAGATATTTAAATGGCTTCTTGAACCATTTAAAAGGTAGAAGTATGGTAAAAATATAAATATTCAATAAGGGATTATATGAATAAACTGCAGTGCAGCCACATAATGGAATACCCAATTAGATTATGAATATGGCTTAGCACAACATTATTAGTATGTTAATGCAAGCCAACAAAATCAGAAAAGGAATATATATTTATGTCTATGCTGTATACATATTCACAGAAGCTCAGTTTTCAACCTAAGAATATTTCTAGACAGAACATGCTATGCTCTACAAGTTCACTCACTCTGTCCACCATCATTCACCAGCTCTAGAGATCACATATATGGTCATTTATCTCAGTCATATAGCTGTTTGTTGGCCTAGCCACATGCTTCCACTAATAGGCTATTATAATCACTTATTTTACATTAGAAGCAATAATGGATCAAAGATGAATATACTATTTCTAACAAATAATCTATAATCTATTAAAACATATGCATAAAATTTACATGAAAAACTTCATAATGGAGACTATAAACAGAAAGTTTTAAATAGAGACTACCAAGGCTTGTATATTAATTCCACTACTTAGAAGCTCTATGATCTGAATACATTACTTAACCTTTTAAACTTATTTCCTAATTTTTAAATGGGAAAAATAATAGAATACTACAATACTTTGAGGAGTAAATGAGACAACCCAAACAAAAAGCTTATAATATCTAAGATATAATAAGCCCTTAACAAATATCAGCTATTATCCACTTCCTAGTATAGTCTGGACACAGTAAATGAATACTTCTTTACTTGATGAATAATGTGAATGTAGGAAAAGTGCATGAAGAGAAATACTAACAAAATATCCTGGGTGTTCAGAAGGCATAATTTTTGGTTGGATCAAGGAAAGTTGTCAGAAGGAATTGGCATTTTATTTGGAGGGACAGTAATACATGGCAGAAGTATCAGGAATCAAAGTTAAATAACTAGGTTGGGGACAAATGTCAGGTTGGCTTGAAAGGCCCTACTCTTTGCTAAGAAACTTACTCCAAGAGGCAAATATATCTGAAAATTTGTATTTTTTTTTGAAACTCAAGCAATATGCCTTTTATATGGAAGCACTGTTACACAAACTATAACATACAAAATACAAGTGCATAATAAACAATGATTACAGTTGACAACAGAATCTTAACTTAGACAAAAATCTGTAATCAGATTTTGCTGCTCTTAGAATGTGAGATCAATTGTGTAATGATAGAAATAACAATCCTCTTAAAACTATGCCTTAGTCAACATATTCTTAAAATTTGGGCAGCAGTTTCTACTATTTGCATATTCTGTGCACCCCCGCCTCCAACAATTTGCAATTCCGTATCTCTGCCCTACAAAAGTGGTATCCCTTTGTCTTTGACCTATGTTCCTAACCCTTTGTTCTATACCAAACTGATGGAACTAGTTCACTGATAAAATGCACTTTTTAAAAAAAATTTCTGGCTGACAGGCATGGCTTGTGGGAATTTTCCAACCAGGGAATTCTGGGCCACAGCAATGAAAGCACAGACCCTAACCACTAGACAACTAAGGAACTCTTGATAAAAGGCATTTGCACTTTAACACACATTTTCTACCTCACTGAAATTGATATCAAAAGGTATCTTAGACTTCCGGTCAGTCACAGCTTCATTGTGTGAAAATCTTTGACACCTTCTGATTAATGTAAGATAGTACCCAAATCAAAGCAACCTTGAGTTGATATTTGGTTGCTATGCTTGCATGAATAGAAACTAAGCTGTTTTCAGGAATTTTTTTCTCTCTTCTCCTTTACATTTTTGTACTCATGTAACGGTTTGGGTTTTCATCATCCATTACCCAATAATTTTATTCAAATATATCAAGCTCCTACTATGTGCCAGGCACGTATTCTTGGTGCTGGGGCTAAATACCTCACAAAATATTTTTAAAAGCCATATTAGATGTCAAATACTATCCCTTTTATATTGGTTGTCTTCCGTATCTTTACAAAAGGGAATTTAGTAGTTGCAACCTCTAAAAATTCATAGTTTTTCCACACCCAATCACAGAGAACAGCTATTTTCCTGAAATCTCATTTCACAATCATTCTTTATTGGGTGAAAATAGGTGTAAGTAGTTCATTTGCATAATCCTTGTGAATATGGTGTACCACCAAAGGCATATTACACCTGGGTAATTTTTTTCTAAGGACTTAACACTTGAGAATGAAGTTCCTAAATACCGCATGATAAGACAGAATTAAGAGGTCTAAGTAAAATCGGAAATAAATTCTGGGTCAAAAATTTTTTTTCAGGTAAACTCATTAGATTGTGCATGAAGAAAAACATCACAAAATCTACAAACTTCCCCCAATCCTCTTTGAAGTGGGCTTCCCACCTCCCACCAACACCGGGCCCTACTGTCTCCACTATACTCTTAGAGGACATTCAACTCCCTGCCTGTAACTTCTGGTAGGTAAATGACTAAAGTTTACTTAAGAGTCCCCTGTTATCATATTAATAAAGTACCTTTCACTCCCATGCTCTCCCTTTGGAACAGCCCCTTGGGAGAATACAGGAAGGCTGATTTCCCAGGAGGCCATCCAGGAGGAGGGAGCGCGCCGCAGACTCGGCCACAGCCACAGCCACAGCTGTACCTGACAGGATACAGGGCAACCTGGAAGAGAGTGCTCGCTCCGCAAATCAGATCCCTGAGAGGGGCCTGGAAACTTTTCCAGCCTTGCTGCAGAGGCCTGGGCCCTCCCCACCCTCCCAGGTCAGGCTGAAGCGGCGAGTTCTATCTCTCCTGAGCGTTGTGGTCCGCGACGCGGCGAAGCTGGGTCCAAAGCCAGCGGCGGGGTGACTGCGGCCTGACACCACCCCGCTGGCACCTACCGTCCGCGGAGAGGCCGCCCCTCTCACAGCCTCTTTCGCGGCGCCGCCGCTCACCTGCAGGCCGGGGAGGGCCTCCCCACCGTCGCCTCTGGGGTGTGTGTGGGGCGGGGTGGCAAACAGAGATGCTTTATCAATTCCCCGCCCACGGACTCGGCCCGCCCCTGCCTCTACGCCACTGGCTGCCGCGGCCGCCGCTCGTCTAACGAGGTTCGCCCGTTGGCCCGGAGGACGCTGCCGTTCTGGCTGAGGGCCCACCCGGGTCCGGCCTCACAATGGAAAGCGCGTCCCAAGCCGTTCCGGGTTAGTGCCCTGACTCCGCCCCCCGTGACTCGGCCTCCCGCCGGAGCTCCTTGGCGCCGGGCCCCGTCAATCTAGAGCGCTGTGGGGAAGGATTGGCCCCTGGCGGTCGCCCGCTGCGCCGTTCTGCCCGATTGGAGCACAGTCAGCTTCATCTCCAAACCATTCCTGTCCTTGACCCAAACCTGTTAAAAGGGCAAAGAGGAAGTGGAACCCTCGCATTTCCTCAGCTGGTTCCGAACCCAGCATCGTCTTCTGCTCAGCCAACGGTGACCTAATTTTGCTTCAGTCATTCCCTCAAAAACTACCCCTCCAAAGGTCACTGGTGATTTCCTTTCGGCTAAATCTAGTCATCACTTCTCAGCTCTTGATGCTGCTGCTGCTAAGTCGCTTCAGTTGTGTCCGACTCTGTGTGACCCCATAGACGGCAGCCCACCAGGCACCTTTGTCCCTGGGATTCTCCAGGCAAGAACACTGGAGTGGGTTGCCATTTCCTTTTCCAATGCAGGAAAGTGAAAAGTGAAAGTGAAGTCGCTCAGTCGTGTCCGACTCTTCGCGACCCCATGGACTGCAGCCCACCAGGCTCCTCCATCCATGGGATTTGCCAGGCAAGAGTACTGGAGTGGGGTGCCATCGCCTTCTCAGCTCTTACCTCCTCATAAATATTTGACTTGTTGACCTTTCTTCATTTGATTTCTATAATGCTTCCCCTGGTTTTCTTCCCTCTCAGTTCTCTTCTCTATCCCCTTTGCAATTGCCGAGGCTTTAGTTGCTATCTCAAATTCTAGTTCTGGTGTTACTAATGAGTCTGTTTTTCCATTGCCTTTGTTCAGGCCTCCATTGAAATCCTCAGTTACATCACTAGCATCCTTACTGGGCTGTCAATCATACCGCCAAGAGGACTGTAGTCTATTCTTCGTACTGAAGCTAAGACAGGCTGCTTACAGGTCACTAATGGAACCATACTCATAATAAAGTATAAACTCTTTATAAGAGTTTCTTCTATTTTTCTCTCAGGCTTCATCTTTCATCAACATTACCCCTCTTTCATTTACCTTCTTCCTTACCCCAATTACTTTGGCTTCTTTCAATTCCTGGACTTAACAGTGGCCTTGGGACTTTTAGTGTGCATTGCATTTTTTCCACTCAGAATGATTTCTCCCTGCCTATTCCCTGCTATGCCCAGAATTTGTTTTAGAAGTTATTTTCCAAGTAAGCCTTCCTTTCTCTTCATTCACCCTATCTCCACTTATAAGTTGTCCCTCTAATGTAGGTTTGCCAGATAAAAGACAGGATACTCAACTAAATTTGTTGTTCAGATATGTAACATAATTTTTAGAATAACCGTATCCTATGTAATATTTGACATCCTGTATTTTTATTTGGTAAATCTGCCAACCCTACTTCAGAATGTTCCCACGGTAGCTAGCTCCTTTCCTCTGACAGCTCTTATCACATATTCCAGGTGGGTAGGTCTTCCTTGTCCACTGCTGAAATTTCTTTTCAGTGCCTGAAATATAATAGGCACTCAAAAGAGTTTTCTTAAATAAATAAAGGAATATTCTGGGTGAATTGTGAATACTTGCTCAATATTCCTGAAGGAATTCTCTTCCATAAAATAGAAGCACTTATGAAATAATGCTCTTTGAAATGTAAACAGTTTTGTTTTTGGAAAAATATGACACCTTGTATTTTATAGTTTGGGGTTTTGTTTGTAGTAGACATTTTCTATGTGAGTGTATTGAAAAGGCAAAAGGGCTATCCATCCGTATTATGAACAGACTCTTTCTGACCTTTTCAGAGTCTGTCTACTATTTAAATCTATTTATTTACCTACGTAAAAGGGTTAAGGCCTTGTAAGTCAGTACGTATTAAGAACTTTCTACCTTTATGTCATGAACTCTTTAAGCTTCCTCCAATTACCTCAGTCTCTTTGCTGACTGAGAGATCTTTTCCAGATACCCTCTTTTTTTGGTCTCATCTGTATCTTGTCTGAGTAAGCACAGAGCAACAAGGGAGAGATGAAAGATAATCCAAAATGCCTAACATTAATATTAGTACCCCATTACTAACCTGATAGTCTTCTTGTGAATTTGATTTTTGAGATAGTAATTTCAGGCAAGAAAATTGACCTAATACTTATTCTAGAACTGAGTTTGTTTCACTGCAGGAGCCACTTGGTAGATGAGCCCTTGAGATTTGGCTACTACAACTGAGTAACTGAATTTTAATTGTATTTAATTTTGATTTAAAAACTAATACTCAATTCAGTTAATGGATAATGTCTAAGTATGTTTGGGAAACTTGAGTGATGTAAATCTACTTTTTCAATTATAAACTTTTTGATATATAAGTACAGATTGAATATTGCTGATAAAGAATATCTGAATTGAGATGTGCTCTAAGTTTAAAATATATACATGAGTTTGAAGATTTAACATAAAATGTAAAATGTCACACTGATCATTTTATATTGATTATACTGAAAAATTGAAATTATAATATATTGCATAATTATGTTAAGGAAATATATTATTAAAATTAGTTATACCTGTAAATTTTTTTTATTTTTAAAATGAGTCCAATAAGAAATTTAAATGTTTATATTTGGATAGTATTATATTTCTCAGAAAATGCTGTACTAGACTGTGCCTGGCCATAGCTTATCAAAAATTTCAGAGTGGAAATATAATTGTTAACTAAAATATACCTATTTCATTGTGTATTATTTAACCAAAAACATCACTTTTCCTGTCTCTTCCACACGCCGCTGCTGCTGCTCCTAAGTCGCGCCAGTCGTGTCTGACTCTGTGCGACCCCATAGACGTCAGCCCACCAGGCTCCACCATCCCTGGGATTCTCCAGGCAAGAATACTGGAGCGGGTTGCAATTTCCTTCTCCAATGCATGAAAGTGAAAAGTGAAAGTGTAGTTGCTCAGTTGTGTCCAACTCTTCGCAACCCCATGGGCTGCAGCCTACCAGACTCCTCCATCTGTGGGATTTTCCAGGCAAGAGTACTGGAGTGGGTTGCCATTGCCTTTTCCCAAACATAATTTAAGATAAAAACCCAGTGAACATATTATGTATGTTGTTAACTGTATCTAACTGTATCAGTGCTGTTATCAGTCTCCCTTTTTGCCTTTGCACATGCTATTTCCTTTTCCTTAGCACATGTACTGCTTCCTCCTTGTCTTGTCCATATGACATACTCTTATTACTCTTTAAAACAAACTCTTCCCTGACAGTGTTAGGGATCAACATTTCCTTTTTTCTATGAGTTTTACACTTACACTGTTGCTATTATTATTGTTCAGTTCCTAAGTTCTGTCTGACTCTTTGGACCCCATAGACTACAGCATGTCAGACTTCCCTGTCCATCACCATCTCCTGGAGTATGCTCAGATTTTTGTCCACTGGGTCGGTGATGCCATCCAACCATCTCATCCTCTGTTGTCCCCTTCTCCTCCTGCCTTCAATCTTCCTCAGTACCAGGGTCTTTTCCAATAAGGCTCTTCATATCAGGTGGCCAAAGTATTGGAGCTTCAGCTTCAGCTTCAGCATCCAGTCCTTCTCATGAATATTCAGGAATGATTTCCTTTAGGATTGACTGGTTTGATTTCCTTGCCGTCCAAGGGAATCTCAAGAGTCTTCTCCAACACCACAGCTCAAAAGCATCAATTCTTCAGCTCTCTGCTTTCTTTATAGTCCAACTCTCACATCTATACATGACTACTGGAAAAAATCATAGCTTTGACTATATGGACTTTGTCACCAAAGTAATGTCTCTGCTTTCTAACATGTTATTGAGGTTTGTCATAACTTTTCTTCCAATAAACAAGCATCTTTTACTTTCATGGCTGCAGTCATTTTGGAGCCCAAGAAAATTAAGTCTGTCAGTTTCCAATGTTTCCCCATCTATTTGCCATGAAGTGATGGGACCAGATGCCATAAACTTAGTTTTTTGAACATTGAGGTTTAAGCCACCTTTGGCACTCTCCTCTTTCACCTTGATCAAGAGGCTCTCTAGTTCCTCTTTGCTTTCTGCCATAAGGGCAGTGTCATCTGCATATGTGAAGTTACTGATATTTCTCCTTGCAGTCTTGATTCCACCCTGTCCTTCATCCAGCTTGTGATTCATCCAGCCCAGCATTTCTCATGATGTATTTCTGCACATAAGATAATAAGCAGGGTGACAATATACAGCCTTGACATACTCCTTTTCCAATTTGGAACCAGACCATGTTACATGTCCAGCTCTAACTATTGCTTCTTGACCTGCCTACAGGTTTCTGAGGAGGCAGGTAAGGTGGTCTTGTATTCCCATCTCTTTAAGAATTTCCCACAGATTGTTGTGATCTGCACAGTCAAAGGCTTTAGCATAGTCAATGAAGCAAAAGTAGATGTTTTTTTCCTCCAATTCTCTTGCTTTTTCTATGATCCAACAGATGTTGGCAATTTGATCTCTGATTCCTCTGCCTTTTCTAAATTCTTCTTGAACATCTGGCAGTTCATGGTTCATGTGCAGTTGAGGCCTAGCTTGTAGAATTTTGAGCATTATTTTGCTGGTGTGTGAGATGAGTGCAATTGTGTGGTACTTTGAGCATCCTTTGGTGCTACCTTTCTTTGGGATTGGAATGAAAACTGACCTTTTCCAGTCCTATGGCCAGTGCTGCATTTTCCAAATTTGCTGGCATATTGAGTGCAGCCCTTTCCCAGTACTATCTTGAAGGATTTGAAATAGCTCAGCTGGAATTCCATCACCTCTACTAGCTTTGTTAGTGGTGATGTTTCCTAAGGCCCACTTAACTTTGGACTACAGGATATCTGGCTGTAGGTGAGTGATCACACCATCATAGTTATCTGGATCATTAAGATCTTTTTTGTATAGTTCTTCTGTGTATTCTTGCCGCCTCTTCTTAATATCTTCTGCTTATGTTAAGTCCATACAGTTTCTGTCCTTTATTGTGCCCATCTTTGCATGAAATTCCCTGGTATCTCTAATTTTCTTGAAGAGCTCTCTAGTCTTTCTCATTTTATTGTTTTCCTCTATTTATTTGCATTGATCACTTAGGAAGGCTTTCTTATCTCTCCTTGCCATTCTTTGAAACTCTGTATTCAGATAGGTTTATCTTTCCTTCTGTCTTTTGCCTTTAGCTTCACTTCTTTCCACAGCTATTTGTAAGGCCTCCTTAGACAATCATTTTGCCTTTTTGCATTTCATCTTCTTGGGGATGGTTTTGATCACTGCCTCCTGTACAGTGTTACAAACCTCTGTCCTTAGTTCTTCTGTCTCTCTATCTATCAGATCTAGTCCCTTGAATCTATTTATCTCTTTCACTGTATACTCATAAGGGATTTATTTAGGTCATACCTGAATGGTCTAGTGGTTTTCCCTACTTTCTTCAATTTAAGTGTGAATTTTGCAATACAGAGTTCTTGATCTGAGCCATAGCCAGCTCCTAGTCTTGTTTTTGCTGACTGTATAGATCTTCACCAACTTTGCCTGCAAAGAATTTAATTAATCTGACTTCAGCATTGACCATCTGGTGATGTCCATGTGTAGAGTCTTCTCTTGTGTTGTTGGAAGAGTGTGTTTGCCATGACTAGTGCATTCTCATGGCAAAACTCTGTTAATCTTTGCCCTGCTTCATTTTGTACTCCGGGGCCAAACTTGCCTGTTATTCCAGGTATCTCTTGACTTCCTACTTTTGCATTCCAGTCTCCTGTGATGAAAAGGGCATCTTTTTTTGGTGTTAGTTCTAGAATGCCTTGTGCTGCTTCTGCTAAGTCGCTTCAGACGTGTCCGGCTCTGTGCGACCCCATAGACGGCAGCCCACCAGGCTCCCCCATCCCTGGGATTCTGTAGGCAAGAGCACTGGAGTGGGGTGCCATTGCCTTCTCCAAGAATGCCTTGTAGGTTTTCATAAAACCATTCAACTTCAGATTCTTTAGTATTAGTAATGTGAGCATAGACTTGGGTTACTGTGATATTGAATGGTTTGCCTTGGAAATGAACAGAGATCATTTTGTCATATTTGAGATTGTAACCAAGTACTGCATTTTGGACTCTTTTTGAGTATGAGGGCTGCTCATTCTAAGGGATTCTTGCCTGCAGTAGTAGATATAATGATCATCTGAATTAAATGTACCCATTCTGATCCATCTTAGTTCAGTGATTCCTAAAATGTTGATGTTCATTCTTGCCATCTCCTGTTTGACCACTTCCAGTTGCCTTGATTCATGGACCTAAAATTCCAGGTTCCTATGCAATATTGTTCTTTACAGCATTGAACTTTATTTCTAACACCAGTCACATCCATGTGTTGTTTTTGCTCTTCCTCAGTTTCTTCATTCTTTCTGGAGCTATTTCTCCACTGTTCTCCAGTAGCATATTGGGCACCTACCGACCTGGGGAGTTCTTCTTTCAGTCTCATATCTTTTTGCCTTTTCATACTGTTCATGGGGTTCTCAAGTCAAGAATACTGAAGTAGTTTGCAGTTCCCTTCTCCAGCGGACCACATTTTGTCAGAACTCTCCACCATGACCTCTGTCTTTGGTGGCCCTACACAGCATGATTCATAGTTTCATTGAGTTATACAAGGCTCTGATCCAAGTGATCAGTTTGGTTAGTTTTCTCTAATTGTGGTTTCCATGTTGTCTACCCTCTGATGGATAAGGATAAGAGGCTTGTGGAAGCTTCCTGATGGGAGGGACTGGCTGTGGGGGAACCTGGGTCTTGCTCTGATAGGCAGGGCCATGCTCATTAAATCTTTAATCCAGTTTTCTGTTGCTAGGTGGGGCTAGGGGTAATGGCAGTAATGGCTAACTCCTTCAAAATACTTATTCCAAAACTATTTTATTCAGTGCCCCTGACCCCACAGAAGGCCACTGTTGACCCATGCCTCCTCTGGTGACTCCTGGACAGTCACAGACAAGACTCCAGGAAACTCACTGACTCAGTCTCTTGTGGGGTCATTTCTCCTTTCTCCTGGGTCTTGTTGCACACAAGGTTTTGCTTTTGCCCTCCAAGAGTCTGTTTTCCCCATCCTGTGGAAATTCTGTAATCAAATACCACTAGCCTTAAAAGTCAAATTTCCTGGGGGTTCTCGGTTCCTTTGCCAGATCCCCAGGTTGGAAAATTTGTTGTGGGACCTCTACCTTTCACAACAGTGTAGAACTTCTTTGGTATAATTGTTCTCCAGTTTGTAGGTTGTCTGCTCAGTGGCTCTATGGCAGAGCTCACATGCCATACTCAAGATGGTATCTTTTAATCTCCATTTTCTAAAAAAGAAAACATGTCCAGAGTGATTTATGACTTATCTAATAACTAATTAGTGGGTAATCTGAGACGACCTCAGAAGTTTGGCAGCTCCTGCTATATTTTCTATTATATAACTTCAGAGTCATACTCTGCCTTTTCAAGTAGCATGTTCTTCTATATGAAATTATTTGATTTTTCAAAAACTTTGCAATTGAGAAACAAAAGACAGACAAACATAAAATAGACCCATGTTATGTCCTTTCTGAATTCCTTCCATTTCTATAGTTCCCAGCTAGAAAATGTAACAACTGCTAAAATTGCTAGATTCTTACTAAATACTATGGACTTCCCTCATGGTTCAGGTGGAAAAGAGTCCACCTGCAAAGCAGGAGACCCCAGTTCAATCCCTGGGTCAGGAAGATCCCCTGAAGAAGTAAATGGCAACTGACTCCAGTATTCTTGCCTGGAGAATTTCATAGACAGAGGAGCCTGGTGGGCTACAGTCCATGGAGTTGCAAAGAGTTGGACACGACTGAGCAACTTTCACTCATTTCTAAGTACAATGCCTACATTATCTCTTTAAAGGGGTTTATAGTTTGGGAAAATAAGTCAGGGGGCTTAGTTTATATTTAGCTATGTAGGCCATTTTGGATATTTTGGAAACTAATCCCTCATCGGTTCATCGTTTACAAATAGTTTCTCCCATTCTATACTTCATCTGATTTGTTTTGATTATGGTTTCCTTTGTGGCACAAAAGCTTTTAGGTTTATTTAGGTACCATTGTGTTGTTGTTGTTGTTGTTTTTATTTCTGTACATCTAAAAAAATAAATTCAAAAAAGTATTGCTGCAATCGGTATCAGAGTGATCTAAATATGTTTCCCTTTAGAAGTTTTATAGTATCTGGTGTTACATTTAAATTCATAATTCATTTTGAGTTTATTTATGTGTAGTATTAGAGAATGTGCCAATATCATTCTTTTACATGTAGCTGAATTCTTGCTTCCATCGTCATAGATAAATTGACCATAGGCTCAAGGGTTTATTTATGGGATTTCTATACTGTTCCATTGATCTATGTGTCTATTTTTCTGCCAGTACCATTGACTATTATAGCAGTATAGTATAGTCTGAAATCAGAGAACGATCCCTCCAGCTTTATTCGTTTTTCTCAAATTTTTTTTGACTATTTGTGGTGTTTTGTGTTTCAATACAAATTGAAAACTTGTTTTTTCTAGTTATATGTAAAGCACCATTGGTAATTTGATTGGGATAGCATTGAATCTGTACATTGTCTTGGGTAATATAGTCATGTTAACAGTATTGATGCTTCCAACCCAAGAACATGATATATCTTTCTATCTGTTTGTGTTATCTTCAATTTCTTTTATAAGCTTCTTACACTTTTTGGACTACAGGAATCTCAGCCTCCTTGGGTAGTTTTAGCCATAGGTATTTTATTCTTTTTGATGCAGTGGTAAATGGGATTCTTTCCTTAATTTCTCTTCCTGATAGTTTGTTGTTAACATATAGAAATGCACAGATATCTGCATATTAATTTTCAATTTGCTACATCACTGAATTCATTGATGAGCTCTAGTAGTTTTCTGGTGGTGTCTTTAGGATTTTTCTGTGCATAGGATCATGTCATCTGCAAACACCAATAGTTTTTTTTTTTTTTTTAATCTATCTTTAGAGATCTTTTTAAAGAAATAAATACATTTCAATTTTCTTCATTTCTTTATTGGATTATAAATGATATACAATAGTGTTAGGATTTCTGGAGTACAGCAAAGTGAATCTGTTATACATATACAAATATCTACTTGATTTTAGATTCTTTTCCCATAAAGGCCATTGCAGAGTATTGATTAAAGTTCCCTGTGCTATACAGTAGGTCCTTATTAATTATCAATATATATATAGTAGTGTGCATATGGGGCTTCCCATGTGGCGCAATGGTAAAGAATCTGCCTGCAATGCAGAAGACACAAGAGACATGAGTTCAATCCCTGGGTACAGAAAATCCCTTGGAGTAGGAAATGGCAACCCACTCCAGTATTCTTGCCTGGGAAATCCCATGGGCAGAGGAGCCTGGAGGGCTAGAGTCCAAGGGATCACAAAGAGTCAGACACGACTGAGTGACTGAGCACATATGCAGTGTGTATATATCAATCCCAGTCTCCCAATTTATCCTTCCTCTTATCTCCCCCTGTCCTGGCAACTATAAGTTTGTTCTCTATGTCTGTGACTCTATCTCTGTTTGGTAAATAAGTTCATTTGTACCATATTTTTTAGATTACACATAAGATATGATATTTCCCCTTCACTGCCTGACTTACTTCATTCAGTATGACAGTGTCTAGGTCCATCCATGTTGCCAAAAAAGGGCATTATTTCTCTTTTATGATTGAGTAATAGTCCATTGTAGATGGATGTATAGGTTGCTTCCATGTCCTGGATAGTGCCACGATGAATATTGGGGTGCATGTATCTTTTCAAATTTTGGATTCCTGCAGATATACGCCCAGGAGTGGAATGGCTGGTTCATATGCTAGCTCTATTTTTACTTTATTGAGGAACCTCATTACTGTTCACCATAATGACTGTACCAAGTTATGTTACCACCAAAGTGTAAGGGGCTTTCATTTTCTCCACATCCTCTGCAGCTTTTATTGTTTGTAGAATTTTTGATAATGGGCATTCTGACCTGTGTGAAGTTATACTGCATTATAGTTTTGATTTGCATTTCTCTAATAATTAGCAACGTCAAGCCTCTTTTCATGTGCATTATGCCATCTGTATGTCTATTTTGGAAAAATATCTTCTGCCTGTTTATTTTGACACTTTATTTTTTTAATTGAAGGATAATGCTTTACAGAATTTTGTGGTTTTCTGTCCTTTTTTTTTATTAGTTTGTTTGCTCTTTTGATTTTGAGCTCCATAAGCGGTTTTTATATTTTAGAGATTAATACCTTGTCATTTGCAAATATTTCTCACATTCTCTGGGTTATTGTTTTCTTTTATGTGTGGTTTCCTTCACTGTGCAAAAGCTTTGAAGCTTAATTATGTCACATTTGTTTATTTCTGTTTTTATTTTCCTTACTCTAGGAGGTGGATCAAAAAAGATCTTGCTGTGGTTTATGTCAAAAAGTGTTCTGCATACATTTTTCTGTAAGATTTTTAACTATCCAGGCTTACTTGTGGTCTTTAATCCATTTTGACTTTATATTTATGTATGCTGTTATGGAGTGTTCTAATTTCAATAGCAGTCTAGTTTTTCTAGCACCACTTATTGAAGAGACTGGCTTTTCTCCATTTTATATTCTTGCCTCCTTTGTCATATACTAGGTGACCATAGTTGTTTTGGTATATCTCTGGACTTTCTATCCTATTCCAATAATCTGTATTTCAGTTTTTGTGCCAGTACCATACTGTTTTGATGGATGTAGCTTTGCAGTATATTCTGAAGTCAGCTGACTCCTCCAACTCTATTTTTCTTTGGCAGGATAGCTTTGGCTATTTGTGATCTTATGTGTTTCCATGAAAATTGTAAAGTTTTTTGTTCTAATAGTGACTATTTTTGTTCTTCTTTTCCAATATGGTTTCCTTTTATTTGTTCTTTTTTTCTGATTGCCATGGCTATGACTTCCAAAACTATGTTGAATGTCCATTTTCTGGAGTTTTTGTTATGAATTGGTATGAAATTTTATCACAGGCTTTTTATGCATGTATTTAGTTGATCAAATGGTTTTACCATTCAGTTTGTTAATGTGGTATGTTAATTTTCAGAAACTGAAAAATATTTGTTTACCTAGGATAAATCCCACTTGATCATGGCATATAATACTTTTAATGCACTGCTGGATTCAATTTGCTAGGATTTTCTTGAGGATTTTTGCATCTGTTATACTGGCCTGTACTTTTGTGTTTTGTGTGTTATTTTTCTGGTTTTAGTATCAGAGTGATGATAACCTCCTAGAATGAATTCAGAAATGTTCCTTCCACTGGAATTTTTTGGACTATTTTCAGAAGGGCAGAGAATTTTATTCTCTAAATGTATGGTAAAATTCATCTGTGAAGTCATCTGGTCCTGGATTTGGGGGGTTCAGTTCAGTTCAGTTTAGTAGCTCAGTCATGTCCGACTCTTTGTGACCCCATGAATCACAGCACGCCAGGCCTCCCTGTCCATCACCATCTCCCGGAGTTCACTCAGATTCAAGTCCATCGAGTCAGTGATGCCATCCACCCATCTCATCCTCTGCCGTCCCCTTCTCCTCCTGCCCCCAATCCCTCCCAGCATCAGAGTCTTTTCCAATGAGTCAACTCTTCGCATGAGGTGGCCAAAGTCCTGGAGTTTCAGCTTTAGCATCATTCCTTCCAAAGAAATCCCAGGGCTGATCTCCTTCAGAATGGACTGGTTGGATCTCCTTGCAGTCCAAGGGACTCTCAAGAGTCTTCTCCAACACCACAGTTCAAAGCATCAATTCTTCGGTGCTCAGCCTTCTTCACAGTCCAACTCTCACATCCATACATGACTACTGGGAAAACCATAGCCTTGACTAGATGGACCTTAGTCAGCAAAGTAATGTCTCTGCTTTTGAATATGCTGTCTAGGTTGGTCATAACTTTTCTTCCAAGGAGTAAGCGTCTTTTAATTTCATGGCTGCAGTCACCATCTGCAGTGATTTTGGAGCCCAAAAAAATAAAATCTGACACTGTTTCCACTGTTTCCCCATTTATTTTACTAAAGTATTAATTCAATTTCGGTACTAGTAATTATCCCATTCTGATTTTCTATTTCTTCCTGTTTCAAGCTTAGGAGATTGTACCTTTCTAAGAATTTGTCCAGCTCTTCTAGGAGCTGGACAAATTTGTCCATTTTATTAGTGTGTAGTTGCTCATAGTAGTCTCTTATGATCCCTTGTATTAATATCTTCTGTGGTGTTAATTGTCACTTCTTCTTTTTCATTTCTGAGTTACTTGATTTTGGCACTCTCCCTTTTTATTCTTGAAGAGACTGGGAGGGGTCCTAAGATGGCAGAGGAATAGGATGGGGAGACCACTTTCTCCCCCACAAATTCATCAAAAGATCATTTGAATGCTGAGTAAATACCACAAAACAACTTCTGAACATTGGTGGATGGCACCAGATACCCAGAAAGGCAGCCCATTGTCTTCAAAAGGAGGTAGGACAAAATATAAAAGATAAAAAGAGAGACAAAAGATTTAGGGTGGAGACCCGTCCCAGGGAGGGAGTCTTACAAGAGAAGTTTCCAAATACCAGGAGACCCTCTCACTGGTGGGTCTGTGGGGAGTTTTGGAATCTCAGGGGGGCGGGGGGCAACATAACAGGGAGGAAAAAATAAATAAATAAAACCCACAGATTACAGGTCTAACTACAACTCCCAGATGAGAAGTAGCCCAGATGCTTGCGTCCAACACCAGCAAGAAGGGGGAGCTGAACAGAGAGGTGCAGGCTGCATTGCTTAGTGTAAGGACCGGGCCTGAATGCCCTGAGGGCAATCTGATGGAGCTAACATGAGATAACAACCCAAACCAAGGGATAGCTGGGTGGGGGAGGAGGAAAGAGAGAGGGAGAGAGAGAGAATTTTCCCGTGAAAACCTCTAACCTAAAGGCACTGCTGGGCCCACTCACAGAACAAAGGATTGAGCAAATACCAGAGGAGACCTAGCCTGCTGCAGACTGGCCCATCCCCCACCAGAGGCAGGGAGGCAGGCGGGTGCCAGCCAGAGCCAGAAAGAAAGGGGCAAACTTGGTGACAGACAGCATCCGCTACCAAACTGTGAGGAGGCTCTCAGTCACTAACCAAGTCTTCCTGGGATCCTGGATGGTTGACATCCATCAGGAGGGCCACAGCCAGAGATCAGCTCCCCAGAAGAGACACACGGCACACCTGTGATGCAGCTGCACACCAGGAAACCGAGTGGTTGGGACTAGGGTGGTGATAAGATGCACCACACCTGGGGAGTGTGTCCTTCCCAAACACCTGGTCACCTGAGTTGCTCAGACCTGGGAAGGGCACAAAGCACGGGCACAAAAATGCAGGCCCAACTGAGTCTGTGCCTTTGTGGAGCACCCAAGAACCTGAACCTGAGTGGTGTAAATCTGGGAAGTGCACGCAACCCAGGGCCTAACCCAGAAAGTTCCCCAGCAGAGCAACCTGGAGCCTAAGCAGTGTAGACCCGGAAACCACACACGCTGTGAGCAGGGGCAAACCCAGTGTGACCCAGACACTGTGAGCATGCCCCACACCAATCAGTGATATTTGTTTGCAGTGTTCCTCCCTTCCCACAGCACAATTGAACAAGTGAGCCTAAATAAATGACCACCTTTGCCCATTTGTGTCAGGGCAGAAGTTAGATACTGAAGAAAGTTGCAAACAGAGGAAGCCAAAATAAACCAAGAAGAGGGAATGGCTCTGGAAATGACAGTTGCAACAAATTAAAAACCTGTAGTAAACACTGACTACATTGGAAGGGACCTATAGGCTTTGAGAAAAAGTATAAGGTGGAACAAGGAACTATCTGAAACTGAACTACCACGCACTGTCCTCAACACCTGCAGAGAAATTCCTAAATATATTTTACTATTATTGTTTTTTAATTTTTAAATTTTGTATTAATCCTTTAATTTTCATTTTTAAAACCTACTGTTACCTTGGGGGGAAAAAAAGACTATTTTTAAAGAAAATTTCATATTGTTTAATGTAATTTTTGTGGGTTTTTTTTAATATTGTATTTTTGAGAGTCTAACCTGTACTCTAGATTTTTAATCTTTGGTAATTTTTTTTGTTAACTTTTATCAATTTTGCACCTTTAAGAATCCAATCTTCAGTACCCATTTTTACTTAGGAGTGTTATTACAAGCTTGATTGCTCTCTCCCCTTTTGACCCTCCTTTCTCTCCCCCAGGTCACCTCTATCTCCTCCCTTCCCCTTCTTTTCTCCACTTAACTCTGTGAATCTCTTTGTATGTTCCAGGCTGTGGAGAAAACTTAGGGAACTGATCACAGGCTAGATTGGTCTGTCTCCTTTTGACTCCCCCTCCTCTTCTCCTAGTCACCTTTATCTCCTTCCTCCCTTTTCTCTTCTCTATGGAATTCCATGAACCTCTCTGAGTGTTCCAGACTGTGGAGAGCAAATAGGGAATTGATTACTGGCTAGACTGCTCTCTCCCCTTTTGATACCCCCTCTTCTCTTCCTGGTCACCTCTATGTTACTCCTCCCACTTCTCTTCTTCAAGTAACTCTGAACCTCTCTGGGTGTCCCTTACAATGAAGAATCTTTTCACCATTAACCTAAATGTTTTGTCATCAGTGCTGTATGGATGGAGAAGACGAGGTTACTACAAGAATAAGACTGAAAGTCAGAGGCAGGAGGCCTAAATCCAAAACTTCAGATCACCAGAAATCTCCTGACTCCAGGGACCTACACTTAATTGACAAAAGCTCATCCAAAAGCCTCCATACCTACACTGAAACCGAGCTCTATCCAACCAAGCTAATTCTCCAACCACACAAGAACATAACTCTGAGCACAAAAATACAGGCGGCCAAAAGTCACACCAAACCCATAGACACCTCAAGACTGGTTACTGGACACTTCATTGCACTCCAGAGAGAAGAGATCCAGCTCCACCCACTAGAACACTGAAGCAAGCTTTCCTAACCAGGAAACCTTGACAAGCCACTCGTCCAACCCCACCCACAGGGAGGAACCTCCACAATAAAGAGGAACCACAAACTTCCAGTACACAGAAAGGCCACCCCAAACACAGCAATCTAAACAAGATGAAAAGGCAGAGAAATATTCAGCAGGTAAAGAAACATTATAAAAGCCAACCAAATCAAACAAAAGAGGAGGAGTTAGGTAGTCTACCTGAAAAGGAATTCAGAATAATGATAGTAAAAATAATCCAAAAATTTGAAAATAAAATGGAGTTACAGATAAATAGTCTGGAGACACATATTGAGAAGATGCAAGAAAGGTTTAACAAGGACCTAGAAGAAATAAAAAAAGAATCAATCAATATGCAATAGCTGAGATCTAAAGCACTTTCAGTTCAGTTCAGTTTAGTCACTCAGTTGTGTCTGACTCTTTGCAACCCCATGAATTGCCGCATGCCAAGCCTCCCTCTCCATCACCAACTCCTGGAGTTCACTCAGACTCACATCCATCGAGTCGGTGATGCCATCCTACCGTTTCATCCTCTGTCATCCCCTTTTCCTCCTGCCCCCAATCCCTCCCAGCATCAGAGTCTTTTCCAATGAGTCAACTCTTCTCATGAGGTGGCCAAAGTCCTGGAGTTTCAGCTTTAGCATCATTCCTTCCAAAGGGCACTCTAGAGGGAACCAATAGAAAAAAATAAGGGAGAAGATAGGATAAGTGAGGTGGAAGATAGAATGGTGGAAATAAATGAAGCAGAGAGGAAAAAAGAAAAAAATAAAAGAAATGAGGACAACCTCAGAAACATCTGGGACAATATCAGATGCCCCAACATTTGAATCATAGGAGTCCCAGAAGAAGAAGACGAAAAGAAAGGCCATGAGAAAATACTTGAGATAATATTTGAAAACTTCCCTAAAATGGGGAAGGAAATAGCCACCCAAGTCCAAAAAATAGAAGAAAGTCCCAAACAGGAAAAATCCAAGGTGAAACACCCCAACACAATATTAATCAAATTAATGAAGATCAAACCACAAAGAACTAATATTACTAGCAGCAAGAGAAAAACAACAATTAACCAACAAGGGGATCCCCATAAGGATAACAACTGATCTTTCAATAGAAACTCTTAAAGCCAGAAGGAAATGGCAGGACATACTTAAAGTGATGAAAGACAAAAACTCACAACCCAGATTACTGTACCAGGCAAGGAGCTTATTCAAATATGAAGGAAAAATCAAGAGCTTTACAGATAAGCAAAAGCTGAGTATTCAGCACCACCAAACTAGCTCTCCAACAAATACTAAAGGATCTTCTCTAGACAGGAAACACAGAAAAGGTGCATAAAATTGAACCCAAAACAACAAGTAAATAGCAACGGAATCATACTGATTGACAATTACCTTAAATGTAAATGAATTGAATGTCCCAACCAAAAGACAAAGACTGGCTGGATGGATACAAAAACAAGACCCCTTTATATGCTGTCTACAAGAGACCCACCTCAAAACAACGGACACATACAGACTGAAACTGAAGGGCTGGAAAAAGATATTTCACGCAAATATAGACCAAAAGAAAGCAAGAGTAGCAATACTCATATCATATAAAATAGACTTTGAAATAAAGGCCGTGAAAAGATAGAAAGAAGGACACTACATAATGATCAAAGGATCAATACAAGAAGAAGATATAACAATTATAAATATATAGGTTCCCAACATAGAAGCACTGCAATATATAAGGCAAATGCTAACAAATATGAAAGGGGAAATTAAGTAACACAATAATAGTGGAAAATTTTAATACCCCACTCACACCTATGGATAGATCAACTAAACAGAAAATTAGCAAGGAAACAAACTTTAAATGATACAATGGACCAGTTAGACCAAATTGATATCTATAAGACATTTCACCCTAAAGCAATGAATTTCATCTTTTTCTCAAGTGCACATGGAACTTTCTTCAGGACAGATCACATACTGGGCCATAAATCTAGCCTTGGTAAATTC
Source organism: Budorcas taxicolor (assembly GCF_023091745.1). Lineage (NCBI taxonomy): Eukaryota > Metazoa > Chordata > Mammalia > Artiodactyla > Bovidae > Budorcas > Budorcas taxicolor. Next base: position 1,286,267 of record NC_068924.1, on the reverse strand, counting down.
AAAACAAAATTGAATTATCTCAAGCATCTTTTCTGATCACAAAGTGGTAAGATTAGATGTCACCTACAGGAAAGAAACTATGAAAAATACAAACATATGGAGGCTAAACAACACACTTCTGGCTAACCAGCAAAATCACAGAAGAAATCAAAAAAGAAATCAAAATATGCATAGAAATGAATGAAAATGAACACACAACAGCCCAAAACCTATGGGATTCAGTAAAAGCAGTGCTAAGGGGAAGGTTCATAGCAATACAAGCCTGCCTCAAGAAACAGGAGAGAAATCAAATAAATAACCTAAATCTACACATAAAGCAACTAGAAAAGGAAGAAATGAAGAACCCCAGTGTTAGTAGAAGGAAAGAAATCACAAAAATTAGGGCAGAAATAAATGCAAAAGATCAAAAGAGATTATAGCAAAAATCAACAAAACTAAAAGCTGGTTCTTTGAGAGGATAAATAAAATAGAAAAGCCATTAGGCAGACTCATCAAGAAACAAAGGGAGAAGAATCAAAAAAGCAAATTTAGAAATGAAAATGCAGAAATCACAACAGACAACACAGAAATACAAAGGATCAAAAGAGACTACTATCAGCAGTTATATGCCAATAAAATGGACAACTTTGAAGAAATGGAAAAATTCTTTGAAAAGTATACTTTCCAAAACTCAACTAGGAAGAAATAAAAAATCTTAACAGACCCATTACAAGCACAGAAATCAAAACTGTAATCAGAAATCTTCCAGCAAACAAAAGCTCAGGACCAGAAGTCTTCACAGCTGAGTTCTACCAAAAATTTAGAGAACAGCTAACACCTATCCTACTCAAACTCTTCCAGAAAGTTGCAGAGGAAGGTAAACTTCCAGACTCATTCTATGAGCCCACTATCACCCTAATACCAAAACCAAACAGATTCCACAAAAAAGAAAATGACAGCCCAATACCACTTGTGAACATAGATGCAAAAACCCTTCACAAAATTCCAGCAAACAGAATCCAACAACATATTTAAAAGATCATACACCATGACCAAGTGGGCTTTATCCCAGGGATGCAAGTATTCAATATTTGCAAATCAATCAGTGTGATACACCACATTAACAGATTAAAAGATAAAGACCATATGATTATCTCAATAGATCCAGAGAAAGCCTTTTGACAAAATTCAACATCCATTTATGATTAAAAAAAAAACCCTCCAGAAAGCAGGCATAGAAGGAATATACCTCAACATAATAAAAGTTATATATGACAAACACACAGCAAACATTATCCTCAATGGTGAAAAATTGAAAGCATTGCCCTTAAAGTCAGGAACAAGACAAGGATACCCACTCTCACCACTGCTGTTCAACATAGTTTTGGAAGTTTTGGTGACAGCAATCAGAGCAGAAAAAGAAATAAAAAGAATCCAGGTTGGAAAAAAAAGTAAAACTCTCACTGTTTGCAGATGACATGATCCTCTACATAGAAAACCCTAAAGACTCCACCAGAAAATTACTAGAGCCAATTAATGAATACAGTAAAGTTGCGGGATATAAAATTAACACAGAGAAATCCCTTGCATTCCTATACACTAACAATAAAAAAACAGAAAGAGAAATTAAGGAAACAATTCCATTCACCATTGCAACGAAAAGAATAAAATACTTAGGAATATATCTATCTAAACAAACAAAAAAACTTACATATAAAAAACTATAAAACACTGATGAAGGAAATCAAAGAGGACACAAATAGATGGAGAAATATACCATGTTCATGGATCAGAAGAATCAATATAGTGAAAATGAGTATATTACCCAAAGCAATCTATAGATTCATTGACACCCCTATCAAGCTACCAACGGTATTTTTCAGAGAATTAGAACAAATGATTTCACAGTTTGTATGGAATTACAAAAAACCTCGAATGGCCAAAGCAATCTTGAGAAAGAAGAATGGAATTGGAGGAATCAACCTGCCTGACTTCAGGCTATACTACATAGCAACAGTCATCAAGAGAGTCTGGTACTGGCACAAAGACAGAAATATAGATCAATGGAACAAAATAGAAAGCCTAGAGAGAAATCCACACAGCTATGGACATCTTATCTTTGACAAAGGAGGCGAGAATATACAATGGAGAAAAGAAAATCTCTTTAACAAGTGGTGCTGGGAAAACTGGTCAACCACTTGTAAAAGAATGAAACTAGAACACTTTCTAACACCATACACCAAAATAAACTCAAAATGGATTAAAGATCTAAATGTAATACCAGAAACCATAAAACTCCTAGAGGAAAACATAGGCAAAACACCCTCTGAAAAAATTACAGCTGGATCCTCTATGACCCACCTCCCAAAATAATGGAAATAAAAGCAAAAATAAACAAATGGGATCTAATTAAACTTAAAAGCCTTGCACAACGAAGGAAACTATAAACAAGGTGAAAAGACAATCTTCAGAATAGGAGAAAATAATAGCAAATGAAGCAACTGACAAAGAATTAATCTCAAAAATATATAAGCAGCACTTGCAGCTCAATTCCAGAAAAATAAGTGACCCAATCAAAAAATGGGCCAAAGAACTAAACAGACATTTCTCCAAAGAAGACATACCAGTGACTAACAAACACATGAAAAGATGCTCAACATCACTCATTATCAGAGAAATGCAAATCAAAACCACAATGAGGTACCATCTCACACTATTCAGAATGGCTGCTATCGAAAAGTCTACAGACAATAAATGCTGGAGAGGGTGTGGAGAAAAGGGAACCCTCTGACACTGCTGGTGGGAATGCAAACTAGTACAGCTACTATGGAGAACAGTGTGGAGATTCCTTAAAAAGCTGAAAATAGAACTGCCATATGACCCAGCAATCCCACTGCTGGGTATACACACTGAGGAAACCAGAATTGAAAGAGACACGTGTACCCCAATGTTCATCACAGCACTGTTTACAATAGCCAGGACACAGAAGCAACCTAGATGTCCATCGGCAGATGAATGGATAAGAAAGCTGTGGTACATATACACAATGGAATATTACTCAGCTATTAATAAGAATGCATTTGAATCAGTTCTAATGAGGTGGATGAAACTGGAGTCTATTATGCAGAGCAAAGTAAGTCAGAAAGAAAAACACCAATACAGTATATTAACGCATATATATGGAATTTAGAAAGATAGTAATGATGACCCTGTATGCAAGACAGCAAAAGAGACATAGATGTAAAGAACACACTTTTGGACTCTGTGGGAGAAGGTGAGGGTGGGATGATTTGAGACAATGGCATTAAAACATGTATATTAACTTATGTGAAATAGATCCCTAGTCCAGGTTTAATTCATGAAGCAGGGTGCTCAGGACTGGTCCACTGGGATAACCATGAGAGATGAGATGAGGTGGGAGGGAGGGTCAGGATGGGGAACACATGTACACCCATGGCTGATTCATGTGAATTTATGGCAAAACCACCACAATATTGTAAAGTAATTAGCCTGCAATTAAAATAAAAGAAAAGTAATTTACAAAAAGAAGAGACTGAATAACAGTTTACAATTTTTTTGTTGTTTTTAAAAGGATGTTTAATGTTTCTTCTAACTCCAAATGATTGTTTTATTTGAACACATTTTTTGATTGGTCAGTAATACTTCTTACATAGAATTTACTTCTGATAAATTGGAAATTGAAACTGTTAAATATTCAAATTCTACTTGCTTTGTTTTTTTCATTTATTTTTCTGAAGAAAGAACTTTTAGTTTCATTCATCTTTTCTATTGCTTTCTTAGTCTCTTATGTCTTTTCTAATCTTTATAATTTCTTTCCTTTTATTAAATTTGGACTTTATTTGTTCTTCTTTCTCTAGTCAATTTAGGTGTAAAGTTAGGTTGTTAAGAGTTTTCTTGTTACCTGAGGAAAGCTTCTATCTCTAGAAATCTCCCTTTTAGTACTGCTTTTCCTTCATTCCATAAGTTTTGGTTTTCATTTTCATTTGTCTCTAAACAGCCATTAAATTAAAAGACACTTGCTCTTTGAAAGAAAAGCTATGACCAACCGAGACAGTATTAAAAAGCAGAGACATTACTTTACCAATAAAGGTCCATCTAGTCAAAGCTATGGTTTTCCCAGTAGTTATGTAAGGATGTGAGAGTTAGACTATAAAGAAAGCTTAGTGCTGAAGAATTGATGCTTTTGAACTATAGTGTTGGAAAAACCTCTTGAGAGTCCCTTGGACTGCAAGGAGATCCAACCAGTCCATCCTAAAGGAAATCATTCCTGAATATTCATTGGAAGGGCTGATGCTAAAGCTGAAACTCCAATACTTTGACTACCTGATGCAAAGAACTGACTCACTTTTGAAAAGACCCTGACGCTGGGAAAGATTAAAGGCAGGAGGAGAAGGGGACGACTGAGGATGAGATGGCTGGATGGCATCACTGACTTGATGGACGTGAGTCTGAGTGAACTCCAGGAGTTGGTGATGGACAGGGATGCCTGGCATGCTGCAATCCATGGAGTCGCAAGGAGTCAGACACGACTAAGTGACTGAACTAAACTGAACTGATTTTTTAATTTTTTCCTTTGATTTCTTCAGTGACGTTGGTTGCTTAGTAGCATATTGTTTAGCCTCTACGTGTTAGTGTTTTTTGCAGTTTTCTGTTTGTTGTTGGTTTCTAGCCTCAAAGCATTGTGGTAAAAATGTTTGATATGACTTCAGTTTTCTTAAATTTACCAAGGCTTGCTTTGTGGCCCAGCATGTGATCTATCCAGGAGAATGTTCCATGTACACTTGAAAAGAATGTGTATTCTGCTGCTTTCAGATGGAATGCTCTATAAATATCCATGAATTCCATCTGGTTTAAAGTGTCATTTAAGTCTTGTGTTTCTTTATTGATTTTTCTGTCTAGATGATCTGTCGCTTGATGTAAGAATGCTGAAATCCCCCCATATTATTGTGTTACTATTGATTGCTCCAATGTTACATCTGTTAACATTTCCTTTATATATGGGAGTTTTCTTCTGTTGCATGCATATGTATTTACAACTGTTTGAGCTTCTTTTTAGATTGATCCTTTACTTATTATATAGTGTCCTACTTTATGCTTACAACAGTCTCTATTTTTTTTTCTAATATATGTATTGCTACTGCAGCCTTTTTATGATTTCCATTTGTATGAATAACCTCTTTCCAACCCCTCATTTTCAGTCTGTGTGTATCTCTAGATCTGAAGTGAGTCTTATAGGCAACATACATACAGGTCTTGGTTATCTTTTTGTTGTTGTTATTGTTTTTGTGTGGGTTTTTTTGTTTTTGTTTGTTGTTGTTTTTTGTTTTTTGTCTATTCAACTTGTCTGTCTTTTGGTTGAAGCATTTAGTCCACTATTTTTAAGATAATTATAGATATGCATGTTGCTGTTACCATTTTGTTATTTGTTTTGAATTTGTTTTTGTAGGTCTTCTTTTCATCTTTCTACTTGTGATTTTTTTCTCTTGTAATCTGATGCCTATCTTTAGTGTTATGTCTGGATTCCTTTTCTTTTTTGTATGTATATCTACCATAGATATTTGGCCTGACATTACCATGTTTTACTATAAGAGTCTCCCTCTCTCCTTTCTCTGTCTCTTGCCCTCTCTGTCTCCCCTTACATTCTCTCTAAATAAATAGAGAGAGACTATATGTGTGTGTGTGTGTGTGTGTGTGTGTGTGTGTGTGTGTGTCTACACACACATGTTGCTAATCTCTTAATTAAAAGATGCTTACTCCTTGGAAGGAAAGTTATGACCAACCTAGATAGCATATTCAAAAGCAGAGACATTACTTTGCCAACAAAGGTCCGTCTAGTCAAGGCTATGCTTTTTCCAGTAGTCATGTATGGATGTGAGAGTTGGACTGTGAAGAAAGCTGAGCACTAAAGAATTGATGCTTTTGAACTGTGGTGTTGGAGAAGACTCTTGAGAGTCCCATGGACTGCAAGGAGATCCAATCAGTCCATTCTAAAGGAGATCAGTTCTGGGTGTTCTTTGGAAGGAATGATGCTAAAGCTGAAAACTCCAGTACTTTGGCCACCTCATGCGAAGACTTGACTCTTTGGAGAAAACTCTGATGCTGGGAGGGATTGCGGGCAGGCAGAAAAGGGGACGACAGAGGATGAGATGGCTGGATGGCATCACGGACTTGATGGACATGAATTTGAGTGAACTCCGGGAGTTGGTGATGGAGAGGGAGGCCTGGCGTACTGCAATTCATGGGGTCACAAAGAGTCGGATATGACTGAAGCGACAGCAGCAGCAGTAGCAGCAGCCACTAATGATTGCTGTTTTTGATACCATATTTCCTTCTAATTATTTTGTGTATCCATTAGCCACTTATTGTGGATACATGTGATTTTATTACTTTTGTCTTTTAAACTCCCTATGAGTTTTTTTGTGGATTATTCCCTGTCTTTAGTATATGCTTGCCTTTACTGGTGAGCTTTTTCATTCTCTAATTTTCTTGTTTCTAGTTGTGACCTTTTTTTTTCCACCTAGAGAATTTCCTTTAATATTTTTTTGTAAAGCTGGTTTAGTGGTGCTTTTAGCTTTTGCTTATCTGTATAGCTCTTGATTTCTCCATCAAATCTGAAGCGCCTTGCTGGGTACAGTATTCTTGGTTGTAGAGTTCTCTCTTCATTACTTTAAATATATTGTGCCATTCTATTCTAGCATGCAGATTTTCTTTTGAAAAATCAGCTGATAGTCTTATGGAAGCTCCCTGTATGTTATTTGTTATGTTTCTCTTGTTGCCTTTAGTAGTCTCTCTCTTTATTTTTTGTCATTTTAATTATAAGCTGCCTCAGTATGTCTCTCTTTGGGGTTAACCCTGTATGATATTCTCTGCATTTCCTGGACTTGGGTGACTGTTTCCTTTCCCAAGTTAAGAAATTGTTTTCAGCTCATTATCTCTTCAAATATTTTCTAGGGTCTTTTCTCTCTCTCTCCTGTTTCTTGTACCTTATAATGCAAATATCAGTGTGCTTAATGTCCCAAAGGTCTCTTAAACTGTCCTCATTTCTTTTCATTCATTTTTCTTTTTTCTGTTCTGCAGTAGTAATTTCTTTTTCTCTGTCTACCAGCTTTATGATCCATTCTTCTGCATCATTTAATCTTCTATTGATTCTTTCTAGTATATTTACACTTTGCTTAGTTCTTCTGGGGTTTTGTATTACTCTTTCATCTGAAATATAATCCTCTGCCACCTCATTATATCTAAGTTGCTGTTTGTATTTTTAGGTATGTGGTGAGTTAGTTTCATTTCTCAACCTTGGAGAAGTAGCCCTCTACTGGAGATATCCTATGTGGCCCCAGAATACATGCCCCTTTTCACACAAGAGCCAAGTTTCTAAGGTAAGGTCTAGCCTGCATTTTTTTTCCCAACAGTCTGTTGTATTTTATTTTTGTTTATTATTATTATTATTATTTTTACTTCTGATGTCTGCCCCTTGATGAGTGGGGTGGTCTAGAAACTTGTGCAGGCTTACTGGTTGTAGGGTCCACTGGTGTGTGTAGTTGGGCCTTGTCCCTCTGGTGGGCAAGGCTGTGTCTAGGGGCACATCATGAAGTGGTTGTTGGCCCAGGATAACTTTAGGCAGCCTATCTGCTTATGGGTGGGGCTGTGTCCCTGTCCAGCTAGTTATTTTTCCTGATGCATCCTTGTACTGGAGATGCAGTCTGTTGGCTGGGACTACATTTTGGTGCTAATGACCCAAGATGTCAGCCACTAGGAGGGTGCAGACACATACAACTTCCTATTATGTCTCTCATCAGAGCCACAGCTTCCACACAAGACCATCCAACAGGTGGTTCTTGTCCATATTCCCACCGAATTACTTTTTTTTCCCTTTTCCTTTTGCATGTGACATTTCATTGGCATCTCTTAAGGGTAAAGTCTCTCTAACCCCTGCCCCCTCCACCACCCAGCCTTTTGGAGTTCCTGAAACTAAGCCTCACTGGCTTTCAAAGCCATATTCTTTGCGAGTTCCTCTTCTTGGTATTGGACAGTCAAGCTGCGGAAGCCGATGTGGGGCTCAGAGCTCTTACTTTTATGGGAGAACCTCTGCAATATAATTCTTCTCTAGTTTCTGGGTCTCCCACCTGGATTTATGGGAGTTGATATATCATAAGTCCACAGTGCCTACCTGTCTTATCATTATTCTTCTTTATGACTTTATTTGTAGAAGATCTTCTCTGGTAGGTTCCAATATCTTTCATTGATGGTTGTTCTGCAGTTTTTTGTGATGTTTTTGTGCTCATGGGAGAAGCTGAGCTCAGGGTGTTTCTACTCTACCATGTTTGCTGCTCATTGCTCAGGCCAAATGTGTTGGTGACCTCTTCAACTTTTCTATTTCATACCCTATGTCCCATCCATCAGGGATTCTTGTAGACGCTCCCTTCAAAAAATAACCAGCAGCATCATTTCTTCTGCTTTACCTGGTCCACAGTCATATCCCATATAAATTAGTTGTAATAACCTCTTATTCTCTCTGCTTCCACTCTTCCACCCCTGAAATCTGTTCTCAACACAACAGCCAGAGTGGCATCATTAAGATAAATGTAGATCAGATCTCATTTTTCTGCTCAAAACCTTCCAATTACTCCAAATTTCTATAAGAAAACCAAAGGCCATACAGTAGACCTTTTCCTTCTTATCTTTCTCACCTCCTCACTTACTGTTTTCCACTCACTCAGCACAGGTAGTTCTTCTTAATGTCTTTTATAGTGGCTGTTTCCTTTGATTGAAATATTCTTCTCCCAGTTTTCTGCATAGCTAAATCCCTCTCTACCTAACTCAAATGTCACCTTCTCAATGACACAAACTCTAGTACACTGTTTAAACCTACAATCATCCCAGTTTCCCTAAAGACTCCAGTCACTCACCCTGTGCTCTTCCTTTACCCATGGCACGGCTCAACTTTTAACACACGATATAGTTATATTTTATATCTCCCTCAAATAGATTTTAAGTTCTGTTAAGGTCAGTGTTCTTAGTCTTCAGTCTATTGCTTCACTGATACATCTCAGGTACCTAATAGCTGGTACACAGTGGGTGCCTAAGAGATATTTGTTGAGTAACTAAAGGAGATTTTAGAAACTGCATATTTTACCTGTTTCAGTATCAGAATCAGGCCAAAATGAATTTAAATACATTAAAAGAGCTTCAGCAAGGCCTTCAGGAGGATTGTGACTCAGCCTCTGGGCCCGAGGCAGAGCTCTCAGACGCCGGCGACGCTCGCGGCGACAGTCCCGGTGGCGCCGAGGCCTAGGGACAGTCCTGCTGTCGCCGGAGATAGGTTCTCTAGGTTTCTGAGGAGGGTGACCATCGCGGCACACCGGAGCCGGCTTGAGGGGTGGCCTGACCGGGTCGACCAGCATCTCCCCGTGCCCCTGCGGCCGCGGAGATGGACCGCCCGGACCCTACCTGGGCCGGGCTGCCGCGGTGGGCAGGAAGAGGGTCTTCCCTGCCCGGAGTGCCTGGACTCGGGCTCGGCGGTCAGGACTCCTACTGGGCCATCCTCAGGAGCGTTTGCTTCGCCCTCGGCGCCGCTCCGGAGGTGGGGACCCACCCAGACGGTGGCTTGGAGGTCGCCGGAGGGCGTGCCTGGGTCCGGGCCCAGCAGTATAACAATTAACATTAACTATTCTAGGTGATAACTGTTTTCTGAATGTAAATCATATCTCACCTAAGGCCAGTTCCAGATAAAATTTTTGAGAGAGATTAGCTAGTGTTTTTCCTTCTACTAATCTTTCCTCCTTTTCTTATTTTTATAATCTGTATCCCATTTTGGACACCTACTGATCTGGGGGGCTCATCTTTCAGCGGCATATCTTTTTGCCATTTTGTACTCTTCATGAGGTTCTCAAGGCAAGAATACAGATGTAGTTAGCCATTCACTTCTCCAGTGCATCACATTTTGTCAGAAACTCTCCACCATAACCCATCCATCTTAGGTGGCCCTGCACAGCATGGTTCATAGTTTTGTTGAGTTTCACAAGGCTGTGATCCATATGATCATTTGATTACTTTTCTGTGATTGTGATTTTCCTTCTGGAGGCCATGGGATTGAAGTTCTTGATTCTTCTATTTGCCCTCTGATGAATGAGCATAGAACAAATGCTCCCAGTGCCCCTGACTGCATCAGGTCATTGTTAACCCACACCTTTATTGGATATTTCCCAGCAGGCAACACTCACAGGCAACTCTGGCTCAGTCTCAAAAAAACAAAAAAACAAAACAAAACAAAAAAAACGAAGACTAGTTATGCTCAAAACCGTTCAAACTATGCTTCAGCAGTATGTGAACTGAGAATTTCCAGATGTGCAAGCTAGGTTTAGAAAATTCAGAAGAATCAGAGATCAAATTGCCAAATTCCTTGAATCACAGAGAAAACACAAGAATTCAGAAAAATATCTATTTTGGCTTCATTGACTATCCTAAAGTCTTTGACTGTGTTTATCACAAAAAATTGTGGACAATTCTTAAAAAGAAGAGAATATCTTACCACCTTACGTGTCTCCTGAGAAACCTATATGCAGGTCAAAATGCAACAGTTAAAAGCAGACATGGAACAACAGAATGGTTCAAAATTGAGAAAGGAGCATGACAAGTCTAAATATTGTCACCTGCTTGGTGAACTTATATGCAGAGTACATCATGTGAAATGATGGGCTGGAAGAATTGCAACCTGAAATCAATATTGCTGGGAGAAACATTAACAACCTCAGATATGCAGATGATGCCATTCTAATGGGAGAAAGTGAAGAAGATCTAAAGACTACTTTGATGAGGATGAAAGAGGAAAATGAAAAAGCTGGCCTGAAACTCAACATCCAAAAAACTAAGCTCATGGCATTTGGTCCCAAAAACTCACGGAAAATAGAAGGGGAAAAAAATGGAAACCATGACATATTTTATTCTCCTGGGCTCCAAAATCACTGTAGATGGTAGCTGCAGCCATGAAATTAAAAGACGCTTACTCTTTGGAAGGAAAGTTATGACCAATACAGACAGCATATTAAAAAGCAGAGACATTACTTTGCCAACAAGGTCCGTCTAGTCAAGACTATGGTTTTTCCAGTAGTCATGTATGGATGTGAGAGTTGGACTATAAAGAAAGTTGAGCACAGAAAAATTGATGCTTTTGACCTGTGGTGTTGGAGGAAACTCTTGAGAGTCCCTTGGACTTCAAGGAGATCCAACCAGTCCATCCTAAAGGAGATCAGTCCTGGATGTTCATTGAAGGACTGATATTGAAACTGAAAGTTCAATACTTTGGCCACCTGATGCGAAGAATTAACTCATTTGAAAAGACTCTGATGCTGGGAAAGATTGAAGACGGGAGGAGAAGGGGATGACAGAGAATGAGATGGTTGGATGGCATCACCAACTCAATGGACATGAGTTTGAGTAAACTCCAGGAATTAGTGATAGACAGGGAGGCCTGGCATGCTGCAGTCCATGGCATCACAAAGAGTCAGACACAATTGAGCAACTGAACTGAACTGAACTGATAGAGATTTTCCACCTTTGGCTGCAAAGAATGTAATTAATCTGATTTTGGTATTGACCATCTGGTGATGTCCATGTGTAGAGTCATCTGTTGTGTTGTTGAAAGAGGATATGGCTGTCACCAGTGTGTTCTCTTAGAAAATGTCTTAATCTTTGCCCTGCTTCATTTTGTATTCCAAGGCCAAACTTGCCTGTTACTCCAGGTATCTCTTGACTTCCTACTTTTCCATTCCAGTGCCTTAAAATGAAAAGCACATCTTTTTTCTGGTGTTAGTTCTAGAGGGTCTGTAGGTCATCACAGAACTGTCCAGTTTTGGCTTCTTTCGCATTAGTAGTTGGGGCATAAACTTGGATTACTGTAATATTGAACTGTTTGCTTGGAAAAAACAGACATCATTCTGTCATTTTTGAGATTGCACCCAAGTACTGCACTTTGGACTCTCTTGTTGACTATGAGGGCTACTCCATTTCTTCTAAGGGACTCTTGCCCACAGTAGTAGATATAATGGACATCTGAATTAAATTCGTCTATTCCAGTCCACTTTAGTTCATTGATTCCTAAAATATCGATGTTCACTCTCATCATCTCCTGTTTGACCACTTCTAATTTATCTTGACTCATGGACCTAACATTGCAGGTTCCTAGTCAGAGTAGGAAGTACTAAAAGACAAATCGCCAGATAGAAAGCCTCCTATAGGCAATTGCAAATCTTAGATGTGATGTCTCTAAGACTCTAGAAGAGATATTTTACCTACTGGAAAGTCCATGATAAGGAGGGATAAGTCATTAAGAGCCTTGCTCACTGCACCTATAGACGGGGGAATATCAAATAGACACTAAAATTAAGAGTCACAAAGAAATGTATTGTGTGCTTGTTTGCTGCTGCTGCTGCTGCTACTAAGTCGCTTCAGTCGTGTCCAACTCTGTGTGACCCCACAGACGGTAGCCCACCAGGCTCTGCCATCCCTAGGATTCTCCAGGCAAGAACACTGGAGTGGGTTGCCATTTCCATCTCCAATGCATGAAAGTGAAAAGTGAAAGGGAAGTCACTCAGCCATGTCCGACTCTTAGCGACCCCATGGACTGCAGCCTACCAGGCTCCTCCGCCCATGGGATTTTCCAGGCAAGAGTAGTGGAGTGGGTTGCCATTGTCTTCTCGGTGTGCTTGTTTAGGTAGAGGGAAACAGAAATGAATACCCTAAACTCTGGGAGCTCTTCTGGCACTGTGACTAAATATGGGTAGGATTCAAGCGTCCACTAACAAAGCTCAAGGGAAGCTTATACAGAAGAAAAGACTATAATAAAAGCTAAAATATAAGATTATCCTTTTCCTTTTCAGGATATTCTGGTGAAGAGAGGTTATGCATCTAACCTATCAGAAGCAATGGTAAGTAGTGGGAATAAAGAGTGGTAACAGTAATTATAGAAGTAATAAGGCTGATGTTAGTGACATAGGCAGCAAAATAGCTAATCCTGACTCCAAAACAGATATCAAACAACAAATTCCAATTAAAACTTATAAAGCATCATAATGGGTACATTATATTCATTTCTTATTCATAATTATAGATATCATAATTTCCATTTAGTGTATTAAAAGATGAGTAAACCGAGGCATAAGTTTTTGTATACTAAATGTGGTCCATTGGAAAAGGGAATGGCAAATAACTTAGTATTCTTGCCTGAGAACCCCATGAACACTAATGAAAAGGCAAAAAGATAAGACACTGAAAGATGAACTCTCCAGGTCAGTAGGTGCCCAATATGCTACTGAAGATCACTGGAGAAATAAGTCTGGAAAAAATGAAGAGACGGAGCCAAAGCAAAAACAACACTCAGTTGTACATGTGACTGGTGATGGAAACAAGGTCCAATGCTGTAAAGAGCAGTATTGTGTAGGAACCTGGAATGTTAGGTCCATGAATGTTAGGCAAATTGGAAGTGACCAAAAAGGATATGGCAAGAGTGAACGTCATCATTTTAGGAATCAGCAGACTAAAATGACCTGGAATGGATGAATTTAATTCAGATGACCATTATATCTACTACTGCGGGCAAGAATCCATTAGAAGAAATGCAGTAGCCATCATAAACAACAAAAGAGTCCTAAATGCAGTAGTTGGATGTAATCTCAAAAACAACATGATGATTTCTGTTTTTATCCCAGGCAAACCTTTCAATATCATGGTAATCGTAGTATATACTCCAACCAGTAATGCTGAAGAAGCTGAAGTTGAACAGTTCTCTGAAGACCTACAAGACTTCTAGAACTAACACCCAAAAAACATGTTCTTTTCATTATAGGGGACTGGAATGCAAAAGTAGGAAATTAAGAAACACCTGATGTAACAGGCAAATTTGGCTTTGGAGTATAAGATAAAGCAGAGGAAAGTCTAATAGAGATTTGCGAAGAAAATGCACTGGTCAGAGCAATCACTCTCTTGCAACAACACAAGAGAAGACTCTACACATGGACAACACTAGATGGTCGTCACTGAAATCAGATTGATTATATTCTTTGAAGCCAAAGATGGAGAAGCTCTACACAGTCAGCAGAAACATGACCAGGAGCTGACTGTGGCTCAGATCATTAATTCCTTATTGCCAAATTCAGACGTAAATTGAAGAAAGTAGGGGAAACCACTAGACCATTCAGGTATGACTTAAGTCAAATCCGTTACGGCTATTCAGTGGAAGTGAGAAATTTAAGGGACTAGATATGATAGACAGAGTGCCTGATGAACCATGAACATAGCTTCATGACATTGTACAACAGACAGGAATCAAGACCATCCCCAAGAAAAATAAATGCAAAAAAGCAAAATGGCTGAATGAGGAGGCCTTACAAATAGCTATCAAAAGAACAGAAGCGTAAAGCAAAGGAGAAAAAGAAAGATACACTCATTTGAATGCAGAGTTCCAAAGAATATCAGGGAGAGATAAGAAAGTCTTCCTTGGTGATCAGTGTGAACAAATATAGGAAAACAATGGAATGAGAAACTCTAGAGATCTCTTAAAGAAAATTAGAGATACCAAGGGAACATTTCATGGAAAAATGGGCTGAAAAAGGACAGCAATGGTATGCACCTAACAGAAGCAGAAGATATTAAGTAGAGGTGGCAAGAATACACAGAACAACTATACATAAAAGATCTTCATGACCCAGATAATCACAATGGTGTGATCACTCACCTAGAGCCAGACGTCCTGGAATGTGAAATCAAATGGGCCTCAGGAAGCATCACTATGAACAAAGCTAGTGGAGGTGATGGAATTCCAGTTGAGTTATTTCAAATCCTAAAAGATGATACTGTGAAAATGCTTCACTCAGTATGCCAGCAAACTTGGAAAACTCAGCAGTAGCCACAGGACTGGAAAAGGTCAATTTTCCTTCCAATCCCAAAGAAAGGGAATGCCAAAGAATGCTCAGACTACCACACAATTGCAGTCATGTCACATGCTGGTAAAGTAATGCACAAAATTCTCTAACGAGGCTTCACCAATACGTGAACCCTGAGCTTCCAAATGTTTAAGCTGGTTTTAGAAAAGGCAGAGGAACCAAAGATCAAATTCCAACATCCACTGGATCATGGAAAAAGCAAGAGAGTTCCAGAAAAAATATCTATTTCTGCTTTATTGACTATGCCAACGCCTTTGACAGGGTGGATCACAATAAAATGTGGGAAATTCTGAAAGAGATGGGAATATCAGATCACCTGACCTCCCTCTTGAGAAATCTGTATGCAGGTCAGGAAGCAACAGTTAGACCTGGACATGGAACAACAGTTCAGTTCAGTTCAGTTCAGTCACTCAGTCGTGTCCAACTCTTTGCGACCCCATGAATCACAGCACGCCAGGCCTCCCTGTCCATCACCAACTCTCGGAGTTCACTCAGACTCACGTCCATCGAGTCAGTGATGCCATCCAGCCATCTCATCCTCTGCTGTCCACTTCTCCTCCTGCCCCCAATCCCTCCCAGCATCAGAGTCTTTTCCAATGAGTCAACTCTTTGCATGAGGTGGCCAAAGTACTGGAGTTTCAGCTTTAGCATCATTCCTTCCAAAGAAATCCCAGGGCTGATCTCCTTCAGAATGGACTGGTTGCATCTCCTTACAGTCCAAGGGACTCTCAAGAGTCTTCTCCAATACCACACGTCAAAAGCATCAATTCTTTGGCGCTCAGCTTTCTTCACAGTCCAACTCTCACATCCATACATGACCACTGGAAAAACCATAGCCTTGACTAGATGGACCTTTGTTGGCAAAGTAATGTCTCTGCTTTTGAATATGCTATCTAGGTTGGTCATAACTTTTCTTCCAAGGAGTAAGCATCTTTTAATTTCATGGCTGCAGTCACCATCTGCAATGATTTTGAAGCCCCCAAAAATAAAGTCTGACACTGTTTCCACTCTTTCCCCATCTATTTCCCATGATGTGATATGACCAAATTCCATGATCTTCATTTTCTGAATGTTGAGCTTTAAGCCAACTTTTTCACTCTCCACTTTCACTTTCATCAAGAGGATTTTTAGATCCTCTTCACTTTCTGCCATAAGGGTGGAGTCATCTGCATATCTGAAGTAATTGATATTTCTCCCGACAATCTTGATTCGAGCTTGTGCTTCTTCCAGCCCAGGATTTCTCATGATGTACTCTGCATAGAAGTTAAATAAGCAGGGTGACAATATACAGCCTTGACCTACTCCTTTTCCTATTTGGAACCAGTCTGTTGTTCCATGTCCAGTTCTAACTGTTGCTTCCTGACCTGAATACAGATTTCTCAAGAGGCAGGTCAGGTGGTCTGGTATTCCCATCTCTCTCAGAATTTTCCACAGTTTATTGTGATCCACACAGTCAAAGGCTTTGACATAGTCAATAAGGCAGAAATAGATGATTTTCTGGAACTCTCTTGCTTCTTCCATAATCCAGCAGATGTTGGCAATTTGATCTCTGGTTCCTCTGCCTTTTCTAAAACCAGCTTGAACATCAGGAAGTTCACGGTTTAAGCATTGCTGAAGCCTGGCTTGGAGAATTTTGAGCATTACTTTACTAGCATGTGAGATGAGTGCAATTCAGCAGTAGTTTGAGCATTCTTTGGCATTGCCTTTCTTTGGGATTGCAATGAAAACAGACATTTTCCAGACCTGTGGCCACTGCTGAGTTTTCCAAATTTGCTGGCATGTTGAGTGCAGCACTTTCACAGCATCATCTTTCAGGATTTGAAATAGCTCCACTGGAATTCCATCACCTCCACTAGCTTTGTTCGTAGTGATGCTTTCTAAGGCCCTCTTGACTTCACATTCCCGGATGTCTGGCTCTACATGAGTGATCACACCGTCGTGATTATCTTGGTCATTAAGGTCTTTTTTGTACAGTTCTTTTGTATATTCTTGCCACCTCTACTTAATATCTTCTGCTTCTGTTAAGTCCAGACCATTTCTGTCCTTTATGGAGCCCATCTTTGTATGAAATGTTCCCTTGGTATCTCTAATTTTCTTGAAGAGATCTCTAGTCTTTCCCATTCTGTTCTTTTCCTCTATTTCTTTGCATTGATCGCTGAAGGCATTCTTATCTCTTCTTGCTATTCTTTGGAACTCTGCATTCAGATGCTTATATTTTTCCTTTTCTCCTTTGCTTTTTGCTTCTCTTCTTTTCACAGATATTTGTAAGGCCTTCCCAGACAGCCTTTTTGCTTTCTTGCATTTCTTTTCCATGGGGATGGTCTTGATCCCTGTCTCCTGTACAATGTCATGAACCTCAGTCCATAGTTCATCAGGCACTCTATCTATCAAATCTAGTCCCTTAAATCTATTTCTCACTTCCACTGTATAGTCATAAGGGATGTGATTTAGGTCATACCTGAATGGTCTCGTGGTTTTCCCTGCTTTCTTCAATTTAAGTTTGAATTTGGTAATAAGGAGTTCATTATCTGAGCCACAGTCAGCTCCCAGTCTTGTTTTTGTTGACTGTACAGAGCTTCTCCATCTTTGGCTGCAAGAATATAATCAATCTGATTTCAGTGTTGACCATCTGGTGATGTCCATGTGTAGATTCTTCTCTTGTGTTGTTGGAAGAGGGTGTTTGCTATGACCAGTGTATTTTCTTGGCAAAACTCTAATTTTTGCCCTGCTTCATTCCGTATTCCAAGGCCAAATTTGCCTGTTACTCCATGTATTTCTTGACTTCCTACTTTTGCATTCCAGTCCCCTATAGTGAAAAGGACATCTTTTTGGGGTGTTAGTTCTAAAAGGTCTTGTAGGTCTTCATAGAACTGTTCAACTTCAGCTTCTTCAGTGTTACTGGTTGAGGGATAGTCTTGGATTACTGTGATACTGAATGGTTTGCCTTGGAAATGAACAGAGATCATTCTGTCATTTTTGAGACTGCATCCAAGTACTGCATTTCGGACTCTTTTGTTGACCATGATGGCTACTCCATTTCTTCTGAGAGATCCCTGCCCACAGTAGTAGATATAATGGTCATCTGAGTTAAATTCACCCATTCCAGTCCATTTTAGTTCGCTGATTCCTAGAATGTCAACGTTCACACTTGCCATCTCCTGTTTGACCACTTCCAATTTGCCTTGATTCATGGACCTGACATTCCAGGTTCCTATGCAACATTGCTCTTTACAGCATCAGACCTTGCTTCTATCACCAGTCACATCCACAACTGGGTGTTGTTTTTTCTTTGGCTCCATCCGTTGATTCTTTCTGGAGTTATTTCTCCACTGATCTCTGGTAACATATTGTGCACCTACCCACCTGGGGAGTTCCTCTTTCAGTATCCTCTCATTTTGCCTTTTCATACTGTTCATGGGGTTTTCAAGGCAAGAATACTGAAGTAGTTTGCCGTTCCCTTCTCCAGTGGACCACATTCTGTTAGACCTCTCCACCATGACCTGCCCGTCTGGGTGGCATCACGGGCATGGCCTAGTTTCATTGAGTTAGGTAAGGCTGTGGTCCTAGTGTGATTAGATTGACTCTTCTGTGAGTATGGTTTCAGTGTCTGCCCTCTTGCAACACCTACCATCTTACTTGGGTTTCTCTTCTCTTGGATGTGGGGTATCTCTCCACCAGGGCTCCAGCAAAGTGCAGCCACTGCTCCTTACCTTGGACGAGGGGTAAGTCCTCACTGCCGCCTCTCCTAACCTTGAACGTGGAATAGCTCCTCTAGGCCCTCCTGCACCTGCACAGCCACTGCTCCTTGGACGTGGTGTTGCTCCTCCCTGCCGCTGCCCCTGACCTCGGACTGGTATAGCTCCTCTCTGCTGTTCTTGCACTGTCGCAGCCTGGCACTCTTGGCTACTGCCCCTGACCTTGGACACGGGGTAGCTCCTCCTGGCTGCCACCGCTGACCTTGGACTGGTATAGCTCCTCTGCCATTCTTGCACTGTCGCAGCCTGGCACTCTCGGCCGCTGCCCCTGACCTTGGACACGGGGTAGCTCCTCCCGGCCACCGCCTCTGACCTCGGACTGGTATAGCTCCTCTCTGCCATTCCCGCACCGTCACAGCCTGGCACTCTCGGCCACTGCCCCTGACCTTGGATGGGGGTTAGCTCCTCTCAGCCGTGCTAAGTGTGCCAGTTGCAGCTGCCTGGGCTGCAATAGACTGTTCCAAAGAGGAAAACGAGTATGTCATGGCTGTATATTGTCACCCTGCTTATTTAACTTATATGCAGAGTACATCATAAGAAATGCTGTCTGGCTTGTGAAAAGATGGCGGAGGAATAGGACGGGAAGACCACTTTCTCCCTCACAAATTCCTCAAAAGAACATTTCACCTCCGAGCAAACTCCACAAAACAACTTCGGTAGGCTGGCAGAGGTCATCAGGCATCCAGAAAAGCAGACCATTGTCTTCAAAAACAGGTAGGAAAAAATATAAAAGACGAAAAAGGAGACAAAGGAGGTGGGGAGGGAGCTCCGTCCCGGGAAGGGAAGCCCGTCCCGGGAAGGGAATTTTAAGAAGAGAGGTTTCCAAACACCAGGAAACACTCTCCCTGCCGAGTCAGTGGCGAATCTTGGAAACACAGAGGGCAACATAACAGGAAGGAAAAATAAAGAAATAATTAAGACCAAGAGATTACAAGCCCACCAGTAACTCCCCCAGCGGAAAAGCGGCACAGACGCCTGCATCCGCCATTGGGAAGTGGGGGCAGGGCAGGGACGCGCGGGAGGCGCGGGCTGCAGTGCTTTGTAAGAATCGGGCAGGAACGCCCCACGCGCAACCAGAACGATCTAACTTGCGCTAGCAAACCAGACTGTGGGATAGCTACCACGCGAAAAGCTCGAACATAAGACAGCACCAGGACCCCGCACAGAACAAAGGACGGAACGGAAAAAGCCGGCTGCAGACCATCCCCCGCCGGGGACAGGCAGCCAGAGCCGTAAGGACTGGAAAGGGGCAATTGCAGACCCGGAGAGACTTTACTTACCTAACTGCAAGCAGGCCTCTTTGCTAAGACTTCTGGGGGTGCTGGACACTCACAATCTGCCTCACGGGGGACGCCAGCGGTCCACCCAGAAAGCTGAGCAGCAGCGGCAGAAAAGGTGACACGCTGCGGCGATCGCGCTCGCCAAACTCCTGAGCTACTCGGACCGGGGAAGGGCACAAAACGCAGTCCCAGCCGAATCTGTGCCTCTGAGGGCGGCCTGAGCGGCTTGGACCGGGGAAGTGCACGCAGCCTAGGGCCGGCCCCAAATGGTTCCCGGCGGAGCATCCTAGAGCCGGAGCGGTTTGTACGCCGCAAGAAGGGACAAGTCAGGCGGGGCTGAGACACTGTGCACACGACAGTGCTATTTGTTTGCAGCATCCCCCCTCCCCACAGCGCGACTGAACTAGTGAGCCTAAAAAACCAGCAAACAGAAGAAGTTAAACAGAGGGAACCACCTTGGAAGTGATCCCACACGGCCCAAAACATCAGAGAACGGCCAGATATATTTTTAATAATTTTAAAATCATTCCTTTTTTTTTTTTCTTTTTTTTCCTTTTTTTTTCTTCTTTTTTTTTCTAACTATTTTTTTAATTGTTAAGTCTTCTATTTATCCTCTAATTTTTATTTCTATAACCTACTATTAATATTTTTTAAAAAAAAAAGACTTTTTTTTTTTTTTTTTTTTTTTTTTTTTTTAAGGCAAACACCATATATAGCCTTTGGATGGTTGTTGGTGGTTTTTTGTTTTTTTTTGGTTTGTTTTGTTTTTTTGTTTGTTTGTTTTTTAAATAATTCTTGTGTGTTTTTTTTCTTTCTTCCTTTTTCCTTCTGCTTCTTTTCTTTAATATTGTATTTTTTAAAATCCAACCTCTACTCTAGATTTTTAATCTTTGCTCTTAGGTTTCTGTTGTCAATTTTGTACATCTAAAAACCCAAACTTCACTACCCAAATTTACCTGAGAGCGAGATTACTGGCTTGACCACTCTCTCCTCCTTTGGACTCTCCTTTTTCTCCACCAGGTGGCCTCTGCCTCTTTTCTCCCCCATCTCTTCTCTATCCAACTCTGTGAATCTCTGTGTGTTCCAGCCAGTGGAGAACACCTAAGGAACTGGTTACAGGCAGGATTTGTCTCTCTCCTTCTCATTCCTCTCTCTTATCCCCCTGGTCACCTCTGTCTACTTCCTCCCTCTCCTCTTCCCCGTATAACTCCGTAAATACCTCTGAGCGGTCCAGACTATAGAACACACATAAGGAAGTGACTACTGGCTAGCTTGCTCTCTCCTCTTTTGATCTCACCACATCTAATTCCAGTTACCTCTAACTACCCCCTCCATCTTCTCTTCTCCTTGTAACTCAGTGAACCTCTCTGAGTGTCCCTCAATGTGGAGAAACTTTTCATCTTTAACCTAGATGTTTTATCATCGGTGCTGTATAGTTGGAGAAGTCTAGAGGCTACTGTAAAAATAAAACTGAAAACCAGAAGCAGGAGGCTTATGTCCAAAGCCTGAAAACATTAGAGAACTCTTGAATTCAGGGAACATTAAGCAATAGGAGCTCATCAAATGCCTTCATACCTACACTGAAACCAAGCTCCACCCAAGGGCCAACAAGTTCCAAAACAAGACATACCACTCAAATTCTCCAGCAACACAGGAACACTCCCCTGAGCTTCAATATACAGGCAGCTCAAAATTATTCCAAAACCCTTGATGTCTCATAACCCATTACTGGTCACTCCACTGCACTCCAGAGAGAAGAAACCCAGCTCCACCCACCAGAACTCCAACACAAGCCTCCCTAACCAGGAAACCTTGACAAGCCACTGATAGAACCCCACCCACAGTGAGGAAGCTCCATAATAAAGAAAACTCCACAAACTACCAGAATACAAAAAGGCCACCCCAAACCCAGCAATATAACCAAGATGAAGAGACAGAGGAATACTCAGCAGGTAAAGGAACAGGGGAGTTGCCCACCAAACCAAACAAAAGAGGAAGAAGTAGGGAATCTACCTGAGAAGGAATTCCGAATATTGATAGTGAAAATGATCCAAAATCTTGAAATCAAAATAGAATCACAGATAAATAGTCTAGAGACAAGGATTGAGAAGATGCAAGAAAGGTTTAACAAGGACCTAGATGAAATAAAAAAGAGTCAAAATATAATGAATAACGCAATAAATGAGATCAGAAACACTCTGGAGGCAACAAATAGTAGAATAACGGAGGCAGAAGATAGGATTAGTGAAATAGAAGATAGAATGGTAGAAATAAATGAATCAGAGAGGAAACAAGAAAAACGAATTAAAAGAAACGAGGACAATCTCAGAGACCTCCAGGACAATATGAAACGCTCCAACATTCGAATTATAGGAGTCCCAGAAGAAGAAGACAGAAAGAAAGACCATGAGAAAATCCTTGAGGAGATAATAGTTGAAAACTTCCCTAAAATGGGGAAGGAAATAATCACCCAAGTCCAAGAAACACAGAGAGTTCCAAATAGGATAAACCCAAGGCGAAACACCCCAAGACACATATTAATCAAATTAACAAAGATCAAACACAAAGAACAAATATTAAAAGCAGCAAGGGAAAAACAACAAATAACACACAAGGGGATTCCCATAAGGATAACAGCTGATCTTTCAATAGAAACTCTTCAGGCCAGGAGGGAATGGCAAGACATACTTAATGTGATGAAAGACAATAACCTACATCCCAGATTACTGTACCCAGCAAGGATCTCATTCAAATACGAAGGAGAAATCAAAAGCTTTACAGAGAAGCAAAAGCTGAGAGAATTCAGCACCACCAAACCAGCTCTCCAACAAATTCTAAAGGATATTCTCTAGACAGGAAACACGAAAAGGGTGTATAAACCCGAACCCAAAACAATAAAGTAAATGATAACGGGATCATACTTATCAATAATTACCTTAAACGTAAATGGGTTGAACGCCCCAACCAAAAGGCAAAGACTGGCCGAATGGATACAAAAACAAGACCCCTCTATATGCTGCTTACAAGAGACCCACTTCAAAACAAGGGACACATACAGACTGAAAGTGAAGGGCTGGAAAAAGATATACCACGCAAATAGAGACCAAAAGAAAGCAGGAGTGGCAATACTCATATCCGATAAAACAGACTTTAAAACAAAGGCTGTGAAAAGAGACAAAGAAGGCCACTACATAATGATCAAAGGATCAATCCAAGAAGAAGATATAACAATTATAAATATATATGCACCCAACATAGGAGCACCGCAATATGTAAGACAAATGCTAACAAGTATGAAAGGGGAAATCAACAATAACACAATAATAGTGGGAGACTTTAATACCCCACTCACACCTATGGACAGATCAACTAAACAGAAAATTAACAAAGAAACGCAAACTTTAAATGATACATTAGATCAATTAGACCTAATTGATATCTATAGGACATTACACCCCAAAACAATGAATTTCACCTTTTTCTCAAGTGCTCATGGAACCTTCTCCAGGATAGATCACATCCTGGGCCATAAATCTAAACTTGATAAATTCAAAAAAATCGAAATCATTCCAAGCATCTTTTCTGACCATAATGCATTAAGATTAGATCTCAATTACAGGAGAAAAAATACTAAAAAGTCCAACATATGGAGGTTGAACAACACACTTCTGAATAACCAACAAATCATAGAAGAAATCAAAAAAGAAATCAAAATATGCATAGAAACTAATGAAAATGAAAACACAACAACCCAAAACCTGTGGGACACTATAAAAGCAGTGCTAAGAGGAAAGTTCATAGCAATACAGGCATACCTCAAGAAACAAGAAAAAAGTCAAATAAATAACCTAACTCTACAACTAAAGCAACTAGAAAAGGAAGAATTGGAGAACCCCAGAGTTAGTAGAAGGAAAGAAATCTTAAAAATTAGGGCAGAAATAAATGCAAAAGAAACAAAAGAGACCATAGCAAAAATCAACAAAGCCAAAAGCTGGTTCTTTGAAAGGATAAATAAAATTGACAAACCATTAGCCAGACTCATCAAGAAGCAAAGAGAGAAAAATCAAATCAATAAAATTAGAAATGAAAATGGAGAGATCACAACAGACAACACAGAAATACAAAGGATCATAAGAGACTACTATCAGCAGTTGTATGCCAATAAAATGGACAACATGGAAGAAATGGACAAATTCTTAGAAAAGTACAATTTTCCAAAACTGAACCAGGAAGAAATAGAAAATCTTAACAGACCCATCACAAGCACGGAAATTGAAACTGTAATCAGAAATCTTCCAGGAAACAAAAGCCCAGGTCCAGACGGCTTCACAGCTGAATTCTACCAAAAATTTCGAGAAGAGCTAACACCTATCCTACTCAAACTCTTCCAGAAAATTGCAGAGGAAGGTAAACTTCCAAACTCATTCTATGAGGCCACCATCACTCTAATACCAAAACCTGACAAAGATGTCACAAAAAAAGAAAACTACAGGCCAATATCACTGATGAACATAGATGCAAAAATCCTCAACAAAATTCTAGCAATCAGAATCCAACAACACATTAAAAAGATCATACACCATGACCAAGTGGGCTTTATCCCAGGGATGCAAGGATTCTTCAACATCCGCAAATCAATCAATGTAATTCACCACATTAACAAACTGAAAAATAAAAACCATATGATTATCTCAATAGATGCAGAGAAGGCCTTTGACAAAATTCAACATCCATTTATGATTAAAACTCTCCAGAAAGCAGGAATAGAAGGAACATACCTCAACATAATAAAAGCTATATATGACAAACCCACAGCAAACATTATCCTCAATGGTGAAAAATTGAAAGCATTTCCCCTAAAGTCAGGAACAAGACAAGGGTGTCCACTTTCACCGCTACTATTCAACATAGTTCTGGAAGTTTTGGCCACAGCAATCAGAGCAGAAAAAGAAATAAAAGGAATCCAAATTGGAAAAGAAGAAGTAAAACTCTCACTGTTTGCAGATGACATGATCCTCTACATAGAAAACCCTAAAGACTCCACCAGAAAATTACTAGAGCTCATCAATGAATATAGTAAAGTTGCAGGATATAAAATCAACACACAGAAATCCCTTGCATTCCTATACACCAATAATGAGAAAGTAGAAAAAGCAATTAAGGAAACAATTCCATTCACCATTGCAACGAAAAGAATAAAATACTTAGGAATATATCTACCCAAAGAAACTAAAGACCTATATACAGAAAACTATAAAACACTGATGAAAGAAATCAAAGAGGACACTAATAGATGGAGAAATATACCATGTTCATGGATCGGAAGAATCAATATAGTGAAAATGAGTATACTACCCAAAGCAATTTACAAATTCAATGCAATCCCTATCAAGCTACCAGCCATATTTTTCACAGAACTAGAACAAATAATTTCAAGATTTGTATGGAAATACAAAAAACCTCGAAGTGCCAAAGCAATCTTGAGAAAGAAGAATGGAACTGGAGGAATCAACTTGCCTGACTTCAGGCTCTACTACAAAGCCACAGTCATCAAAACAGTATGGTACTGGCACAAAGACAGACATATAGATCAATGGAACAAAATAGAAAGCCCAGAGATAAATCCACACACATATGGACACCTTATCTTTGACAAAGGAGGCAAGAATATACAATGGAGTAAAGACAATCTCTTTAACAAGTGGTGCTGGGAAAACTGGTCAACCACTTGTAAAAGAATGAAACTAGATCACTTTCTAACACCACACACAAAAATAAACTCAAAATGGATTAAAGATCTAAATGTAAGACCAGAAACTATAAAACTCCTAGAGGAGAACATAGGCAAAACACTCTCAGACATAAATCACAGCAGGATCCTCTATGATCCACCCCCCAGAATTCTGGAAATAAAAGCAAAAATAAACAAATGGGATCTAATTAAAATTAAAAGCTTCTGCACAACAAAGGAAAATATCAGCAAGGTGAAAAGACAGCCTTCTGAATGGGAGAAAATAATAGCAAATGAAGCAACTGACAAACAACTAATCTCAAAAATATACAAGCAACTTATGCAGCTCAATTCCAGAAAAATAAATGACCCAATCAAAAAATGGGCCAAAGAACTAAATAGACACATCTCCAAAGAAGACATACGGATGGCTAACAAACACATGAAAAGATGCTCAACATCACTCATTATCAGAGAAATGCAAATCAAAACCACAATGAGGTACCACTTCACACCAGTCAGAATGGCTGCGATCCAAAAATCTGCAAGCAATAAATGCTGGAGAGGGTGTGGAGAAAAGGGAACCCTCCTACACTGTTGGTGGGAATGCAAACTAGTACAGCCACTATGGAGAACAGTGTGGAGATTCCTTAAAAAATTGCAAATAGAACTCCCTTATGACCCAGCAATCCCACTGCTGGGCATACACACCGAGGAAACCAGAATTGAAAGAGACACATGTACCCCAATGTTCATCGCAGCACTGTTTATAATAGCCAGGACATGGAAACAACCTAGATGTCCATCAGCAGATGAATGGATAAGAAAGCTGTGGTACATATACACAATGGAGTATTACTCAGCCGTTAAAAAGAATTCATTTGAATCAGTTCTGATGAGATGGACGAAACTGGAGCCGATTATACAGAGTGAAGTAAGCCAGAAAGAAAAACACCAATACAGTATACTAACACATATATACGGAATTTAGAAAGATGGCAATGACGACCCTGGATGCAAGACAGGAAAAAGACGCAGCTGTCTATAACGGACTTTTGGACTCAGAGGGAGAGGGAGAGGGTGGGATGATATGGGAGAATGGCATTCTATCATGTATACTATCATGTAAGAATTGAATCGCTAGTCTATGTCTGACGCAGGATACAGCATGCTTGGGGCTGGTGCATGGGGATGACCCACAGAGATGTTATGGGGAGGGAGGTGGGAGGGGGGTTCATGTTTGGGAACACATGTAAGAATTAAAGATTTTAAAATTAAAAAAATAATAATAATAATAAAAAAAAAATAAAATAAAAGAACCCAATCTCCAGACTCAAAAAAAATAAAAATAAAAAAAAAAAATAAACTCTTCTGTCAAAAAAAAAAAAAAAAAAAAGAAATGCTGTGCTGGAGGAAGCGCACACTGGAATCAAGACTGCTGAGAGAAATATCAATAACCTCAGATATGCAGATGACACCACTCTTATGGCAGAAAGTGAAGAGCAACTAAAGAACCTTGATGAAAGTGAAAAAGGAGAATAAAAAATTTGGCTTAAAGCTCAACATTCAGAAAACTAAGGTCATGGCATCTGATCCCATCACTTCATGGAAAATAGATGGGGAAACATTGGAAACAGTGGCAGATTTTATTTGGGGGGGGGGCTCCAAAATCACTGCAGATGGTGATTGTAACCATGAAATTAAAAGATGCTTACTCCTTGGAAGGAAAGTAATGACCACCCTAGACAGCCTATTAAAAAGCAGAGACATTACTTTGCCAACAAAGGTCCATCTAGTCAAAGCTACAGCTTTTCCAGTAGTCATGTATGTATGTGAGAGTCAGACTATAAAGAGCTGAGGACAGAAGAATTGATGCTTTTGAACTGTAATGTCTGAGAAGACTTTTGAGAGTCCCTTGGACTGCAAGGAAATCCAGCCAGTCCATCGTAAAGGAAATTAGTGCTGAATACTTGGAAGGACTGATGTTGAAGCTGAAACTCCAATTACTTCGGCCACCTGATGCAAAGAGCTAACTCATTTGAAAAGACCCTGATTCTGGGAAAGATAGAAGGATGGAGAAGCAGGGGATGACAGAGAATGAGATGATTGGATGGCATCACTGACTCAATGGACATGAGTTTGAGTAACCTCCGAGAGTTTTGAAAGACAGGGAGGCCTGGTGTGCTGCATTCCATGGGGTTACAAAGAGTCGGACTTGACTGAGCAACTGAACTGAACAGAACTGTCTGAAGACACACAACTAGTAAGGTGAGCAGATCAGGATAGAACCAGGAACTATTTTCTTGAAACCACACTGCCTCTGTATAAGAGTTTTTATTAACCAGATCACTAAATTGACTAGAACACTCAATTCCAAGATGCCATAGTTGGAAGTAGCACAGTTGTGAAACTTTATTTCATCAACGTTTTTTACTGTATTACCAGAAAAAAAAAAAAAGGCTTTTGTTCAACATATTAAGGTTATTATCCAACTAATTATTGAAATGTGAGCCCTTCTGTGATTAACTAAAATGGCTCAAAGTTTGAGAGTTATTGAATTACATTATTGACCAATTATGCAGATTGAGTCACTCAGCTGACTATAAATTAGAAATATGCTTGCTCTGTAGAAGAAAAATAGCCTATACAGTTTTACTGCTACTTTGATTTCTCCTCTGCTTATCCATTATTCAGAGAAGCAGAATTGATTTTTATTTCCTCTTTCAAATTACCTTAGTCAAGAAACAATGAAACAGAATTCTTTTAAGACTTTGTAACTTGTTTAAAGAATTAGAAAATCATTTTTATAATTTAAAAATGTAGGATACTTTCAGATCATATTGAAACAAAATGTATAAATTTGAATGAGAAACAGTAATATTGCTTAAAAGATTGCTATTAAAATAGCATAATAGGATATCTGCATTTTTAAATTTTTTAATTTATTTAATTGGAGGATAATTTCTTTACATTATTGTGATGGTTTTTGCTATACATCAACATAAATCAGCCATGGGTATACATGTGTCCCCCCGTCATGAACCCCCCTCCCACCTCCCTTACCACTCTGTACTTCTGGATTGTCCCAGAACATTGGCTTGGGGTGCCCTGCTTCATGCATCAAATTTGCACTGGTCATCTATTTCACACATGGTAATATACATGTTTCAATGCTATTCTTTCACATCATCCCACCCTTACCTTCTCTCATACAGCCCAAAGTCTGTCCTTTACATATGTCTCTTTTGTTGCTCTGCATGTAGGATCATTGTTGCCATCTTTCTAAATTCCATACATATGCGTTAATATACAGTATTTGTCTTTCTCTTTCTGACTTACTTCACTCTGTATCATAGGATCCAGTTTCATCCACCTTCTTAGAAGTAACTCAGATGTGTTCCTTTTCAATAGCTGAGTAATATTCCATTAGGTATGTGTACCACAACTTCCTTATCCGTTCATCTGCTGATGGACATCTAGGTTGCTTCCATGTCCTAGCTATCATGAATAGTGCTGCAATGAACATTGGGGTACATGTATCTCTTTTAGTTCTGGTTTCCGTGGGGTGTATGCCCAGCAGGGGGATTGCTGGTTCATATGGAAGTTTTATTTCCAGTTGTTGTTCTTTTTCTTTTAAGAATTTCCACACTGTTCTCCATAGTGGCTGTACAAGTTTGCTTTCCCACCAACAGTGTAAGAGGGTTTCCTTTTCTGTACACCCTCCCCAGCATTTATGGTTCATAGACTTTTTTTATAATGGCCATTCTGACCACTGTGAGATGATACCTCATTGTGGTTTTGATTTGCATTTCTCTAATGATGAGTGACATTGAGCATCTTTACAGGTGTATATTAGCTATCTAAATGTCTTCTTTGAAGAAATGCCTGTTTAGTTCTTTAGACCACTTTTTGATTGGGTTGTTCACTTTTCTGGTATTGGGTTTCATGAGCTACTTGTATATTTTAGAGGTTAATTCTTTGTCAGTTTTTTCATTTGCTATTATTTTCTCCTATTCTGAAGCTGTCTTTTCTCCTTGCTTATAGTTTCTACCATTGCACAAAAACTTTCAAGTTGAATTAGGTCACATCTGTTTATTCTTGTTTTTATTTCCATTACTCTAGGAGGTGGGTCATAGACGATCTTGCTGTGGTTTATGTCAGAGAGAGTTCTGCCTATGTTTTCCTCTGAGAGTTTTATAGTTTCTGCTCTTACATTTAGGTCTTTAATCCATTTTGAGTTTATTCTGGTATATGATATTAGAAAGTTCTCTAGTTTCATTCTTTTACACACGGTTGACCAGTTTTCAAATTTTATGATGAAAAGGAAAAAACTATGTCCTTTTCATCATAGGGGACTGGAATACAAACGTAGAAAGTCAAGAGATGCCTGGAGTAGCAGACAAGTTTGGCCTTGGAGTACAGAATGAAGCAGAGCAGAGGCTAACAGTTTTTCCAAGAGAACACACTGGTCATAGCAAACTTCCTCTTCCAACAACACAAGAGAGGACTCTACACATGGACATCACCAGGTGGTCAATAGTGAAATCAGATTGATTACATTCTTTGCAGCCAAAGATGGAGAAGCTCTATACAACCAGCATAAACAAGACTAGGAGCTGACTGTGGCTCAGATCATGAACTCCATATTGCAAAATTCAAACTTAAATTGAGGAAAGTAGGGAAAACCACTTAGGTATGACCTAAATCAAATCCTTTACATTATACAGTGGAAGTAACAAATAGATTCAAGAGATTAGATCTGACAGAGTGCCTGAAGAACTGTGGATGGAGGTTTGTAACATTGTACAGGAGGTGATGATCAAGACCATCCCCAAGATAAAGAAATGCAAAGAGGCAAAATGGTTGTCTGAGGAGACCTTACAAAGTGCTGAGAAAAGAAGAGAAGTGAAAGGCAAAAGAGAAAAGGAAATATATACCCATCTGAATTCAGAGTACCAAAGAATAGCAATGAGAGATAAGAAAGCCTTCCTAAGTGATCAATGCAAAAAAATAGATGAAGAGAACAGAATGGGAAAGACTAGATATCTCTTCAAGATTTGAAATACCAAGGGAACATTTCGTGCAAAGATGGGCATACAAAAGGATGGAAATGGTATGGCCATAACAGAAGTGAAAGTGACAGTCGTTAGTCTTGTCAGACTCTTTGTGACCCCATGGACTGTAGTCCATGGAATTCTCTGGGTCAGAATACTGGAGTGGGTAGCCTTTCCCTTCTCCAGGGGATCTTCCCAACCTAGGGATCGAACAAAGGTCTCTCACATTGAAGGTGGATTCTTTAACAGCTGAGCCCCCAGGGAAGCCCAAGAATATCCCTTCTCCAGAGGATCTTCCCAACCCAGGAGCTGAACTGGAGTCTTCTGCATTTCAGGCAGATTATTTACCAACCGAGCTATCAGGGAAACCCTGGATATAACAGAAACAGAAGATATTAAGAAGAGGTGGCAAGAAAACACAGAGGAACTAAGCAAAAAAAAAAAAAAAAAAAGGTCTTAATGACCTGCTGCTGCTGCTGCTTCTAAGCCGCTTCAGTCATGTCAGACTCTGTGGAACCCCATAGATGGCAGCCCACCAGGCTCCCCCATCCCTGGGATTCTCCAGGCAAGAACACTGGAGTGGGTTGCCATTTCCTTCTCCAATGCGTGAAAGTGAAAAGTGAAAGTGAAGTTGCTCAGTCGTGTCCGACCCTCAGCAACCCCGTGGACTGCAGCCTTCCAGGCTCCTCCGTCCATGGGATTTTCCAGGCAAGAGTACTGGAGTGGGGTGCCATTGCCTTCTCCACTTAATGACCTAGATAACCATAATGGTGTGATCACTCCCCCAAGCCAGATATCCTGGAGTGAAAGGTCAAGTGAGCCTTAGGAAGCGTGACTACAAACAAAGCTAGTAGAGGTGATGGGATTCCAGCTGAGCTATTTCAAATCTTAAAAGATGATGCTGTTTAAGTGCTGCACTCAGTATGCCAGCAAATTTGGAAGACTTAGCAGTGGCCACAGGACTGGAAAGGGTCAGTTTTCATTCCATCCCTAAGAAAGATAATGCCAAGGAATATTCAAACTACTGCACAATTTCACATATTTCACACGCTAGGTACTGTCTTAATGACTGTAGCTTTGTAGTATAGTCTGAAGTCAGAACGGCTGATTCCTCCAGTTCCAATCTTCTTTCTCAAGATTACTTTGGATATTCAAGGTTTTTTTGTGTTTCCATACTTCCATGGATGAGCATGGTGGGCTATAGTCCATGGGATCACAAAGAGTTGGACACGACTAAATAACTAACTTTCACTTTCATACAAATTGTGAAATTATTTGTTCTAGTTCTCAGAAAAATACCGTTGGTATTTTGACAGACATTGTGTTGAATCTGCAGATTGCTTTGGGTGGTATATTCAGTTTTCAAGAATCAATATTGATTCTTCCAATCCACGAAAACGGTATATTTCTCCATCTATTTGTGTCATCTTTGCTTTCTTTCACCAGTGCTATATAGTTTTCTATGTACACATCTTTTTCTTCTTCAGTAAATTTATTCCTAATACTTCATTCTTTTCATTGCAGTTGTGAATGTGATTGCTTCCTTAATTTCTCTTTTTAATTTTTCATTGTTAGTATATAGGTATGCAAGGGAATTCTGTGTATCAATTTTATATCCTGAAACTTTACTATATTCATTGATTAGTTGTAGTAGTTTCTGGTGTTATCTTCAGAGTTTTCTATGCAGAGGATCATGTCATCTACAAACAGTGAGAGTTTTACTTCTCTTTTCAAATATGGATTCCTTTTATTTCTTTTTCTTTTCTGATTGCTGTGGTTAAGACTACCAAAACTATGTTGAACCGTAGTGGTGAGAGTGTGCACCCTTGTCTTGTTCCTTATTTTAAAGGAAATGCTTTCAGTTTTTAATCTTTGAGGATAATCCTCTCTGTGGGTTTGTCATATATGGCTTTTATGATGATGAAGTATGTTCTTTCTGTGCCTACTTTCTGGAGTTGGTTTTTTTTTTTTTTTTTAAAGTCATGAATGGGTATTGAACTTTGTCAAAGGCTTTCTCTGCATCTATTAAGATAATCATATGGTTTTTATCTTTCATTCATAATATGATGTATAACATTGATTGATTTGTGAATATTGAAGAATCCTTGCATACCTGGAATGAAGCCCACATAGTCATGGTGTATGATCTTCTGATAGGTTATGGCCACAAGCTGTGAAAAAGGCCTGTATTTGTGACCTCTGGAGGAGCAAATTTTGATCCAGGACCAGAGATGAGGCTTGATCACTTAATTGCCTTTGTGTAGCAGAATTTTATTAAAGTATAAAGCTTTTTATAAAGCTTCTGACATAGACATCAGAAGGGGGCAGAAAGAGTACCCCCTTGCTAGTTTGTAGTAAGGCATTATAAACCTGTTAGCAGAGTTGACTCATTGGAAAAGACTGATGCTGAGAGGGATTGGGGGCAGGAAAAGAAGGGGACGACAGAGGATAAGATGGTTGGATGGCATCACTGACTCGATTGACGTGAGTTTGAGTGTACTCCGGGAGATGGTGATGGACAGGGAGGCCTGGTGTGCTGCAATGCCTGGGGTCAAAAAGAGTCGGACACCACTGAGCGACTGAACTGAACTGAGCAAGCTGCTGATCATAAATAAAAGAAACACCTCAAGACTGAGAGAGTTGCACCAGGCTCCTTTCCCAACACATGCATTTTGAGATAGCATCAGCACAAAGGGAGTCATCTCTGGCCGTAAAACAATTGACATGTGTCTTGAAAAGAGGCTTTTCTGGTAGCTCAGTTGGTAAGGAATCTGCCTGCAGCACAGGAGACCCCAGTTTGATCCCTGGGTCAGAAGATTTCCTGGAGCAAGAAATGGCAAACTATTCCAGTGTCCTTGCCTGGAAAATCCCATGGACAGAGGAGCCTGAGGGGCTGCAGTCCATGGGGTTGCAAAGAGTCGGGCACAACTAAGCTACTAAAAAAAAAAAAAAAAAAAAAATTTTTTTTTAGAAAGGCAGATTCCCAGGCAAATACATAGTTTCATTAACATAGCTTAAGAAAAACATTTCCATGAGCAAGATGTATTGGTTTGCTGAGCCATTAGCAGTTCAAGATTTGAGAAAAAGTTTCAGGGAGAACCAAGTGTCATTATGGCAACACAGGATTAATGGAGCCACCTTTAATCCTGTGTAGAGAAAGGAATGTAGAAAAAGAAAAGAAGAAAAAAAAAAAAAAAATGTCTGCAGCTTGCAGTTTATTTCTCCTCCCACTTGGGGGACCCTGGCCTCCCAACTGAGGCCTACCTGACCATTAGCTCTTTCACTTTTTGCTAAGTTGTTGGATTCTGTTTGCTAGAATTCTTGAGGATTTTTGCATGTGTGTTAATCAGTGATATTAACATGTAGTTTTCTTTTTTTGTGACATCTTTACCTGGGTTTGATCCCTGGGTCAGGAAGATCCTCTAGAGAAGGAAATGGCAACCCACTCCAGTATTCTTGCCTGGAGAATCCCATGGACAGAGGAGTCTGGTGGGCTACAGTCCATGGGGTCGCAAAGAGTCAGACATGACTGAGTGACTTCACTTGTCTGGTTTTGGTGTCAGGGTGATGGTGGCCTCATAAAATAAGTTTTTAGAGTTTTCCTTCCTCTGCAATTTTCTGGAAGAGTTTAAGTAGGATAAGTGTTAGCTCTTCTCTAAATTTTAGGTAGAATTCACCTGTGGAGCCATCTGGTCCTGGGCTTTTGTTTGTTGGAAAAATTTTTATTACAGTTTCAATTTCTGTTCTTGTGATTGGTCTAAGATTTTCTATTTCTTCCTGGCTCAGTTTTGGAAGGTTATACTTTTCTAAAAATTTGTTCATTTCTTCCAAGTTGTCCAGTTTATTGGCATCCAGTTGCTCATAGTAGTCTATTATGATCATCTGTATTTCTGGGTTGTGTGTTGTGACTTCTCCATTTTCATTTCTAATTATATTTATTTGAGTTGTCTCCCTTTTTTTCTTGATGAGTCTGGCTAATGCTTTGTCTATTTTGTTTATCTTCTCAAAGAACCAGCTTTTAGTTTTGTTGATCTTTTATGCTCTCATTATCATGATTTATTTTCTTCTACTAACTTTGGGGGGGTTTTTTGTTCTTCTTTTTCTAGTTGTTTTAGCTGTAAAGTTAGGTTGCTTAATTGATGTTTCTCTTGTTTTTTGAGGTAGGGTTTGTATTGCTCTGAACCTCCCACTTAGCACTGCTTTTACTGAACCTCATAAGTCTTGGGTTGTCGTGTTTTCACTATCATTTTTTTCTGTGCATATTTTTATTTCCTTTTTTATTTCTTCAGTGATCTGTTGGTTATTTAAAAGCATGTTGTTTAGCCTCCGTTTGTTTGTGTCATTTATTTTTTTTCTCTGTAGTTGATATCTAATCTTATTGTGATCAGAAAAGATTCTTGAAATGATTTCAATTTTTTTAATATATCATGGCTAGATTTGTGGCCCAGGATGTGATCAATCCTGGAGAAGATTCCATGTGCACTTGAGAAAAAGGTGAAATCCATTGGTTTTTGGTGAAATGCCATGTAGATACCAATTAGGTTTAACTGGTACATTGTATTGTTTAAAGCTTGTATTTCCTTGTTAATTTTCTGTTTGATTGATCTATCCATTGGTGTGAGTGGGGTATTAAAATCTCTGACTATTATTGTGTTTCTGTTGATTTCTCCTTTCATACTTCTTAGCATTTGCCTTATGTATTGAGGTGCTCCTATGTTGGGTGCATATACATTTATAATTGTTGTATCTTCCTCTTGGATTAATCCCTTGATCATTATGTAGTGTCCTTCTATGTCTCTTATAACAGTCTTTATTTCAAAGTCTATTTTATCAGATATGAGTATTGCTTACTCACGTTTTCTTTTGATCTTCATTTCCATTAAATATCTTTTTCTGGCCCCTCACCTTCAGTCTGTATGTGTCCCTAGGTTTGAGGTGGGTCTCTTGTAGACAGCATATACAGCAGTTTTTTGTTTTGTTTTTATCCATTAGGCCAGTCTTTGTCTTTTGATCAGTGCATTTAAAACATTTATGTTTAAAGTAATTATTGATGAGTAAGATCATATTACAATTTACTTTGTTGTTTTGAGTTTGTTTTTATAAATCTTTTCTGTGTTTCCTGTCTAGAGAGGATCCTTTGGCATTTGTTGAAGAGCTGTTTGGTGGTGCTGAATTCTCTCAGCTTTTGCTTGTCGGTAAAGCTTTTGGTTTCTCCTTTGAATCTGAATGAGATCCTTGCTGGGTAGAATAATCTTGGTTGTATGTTTTTCTCTTTCATCACTTTAAGTATATCCTGCCATTCCTTTCTGGCCTATTGAAAGTTTCTATTGAAAGTTTCTATTGAAAGATCAGCTGTTATCCTTATGGGAATCCCCTTGTATGTTATTTGTTGCTTTTCCCTTGATATTTTTAATATTTGCTCTTTGTGTTTAATTTTTGTTAGTTTGATTAGTATGTGTCCTGGCATGTTTTGCCTTGGGTTTACCTTGTTTGGGACTCTCTGGGTTTCTTGGACTTGGGTGGCTATTTCCTTCCTATTTTAGAAGAGTTTTCAGCAATTATCTCCTCAAGTATTTCTCATGCCCTTTCTTTTTTCTTATTCTTCTGGGACCTCTATCATTCGAATGTTGGGGCATTTAACATTGCCCCAGAGTTTTCTAAAGTAGTCCTCATTTTTTAAATTCCTTTCTTCCTTTCTGCTTCGTTTATATCCCCTATTCTATCTTCCTCCTCCCTTATCCTTTCCTCTGCCTCAGATACTCTACTACTGGCTCCCTCCAGGGTGTTTTTAATCCCAGTTGTTGCATTGTTCATTACTGATTGACTCTTCTTTATATCTTCTAGGTTCTTGTTAAATATTTCTTGCATCTTCTCAATCTATGTCTCTAGCCTATTTATCCATAACTCCATTTTGTTTTCAAGATTTTGGATCATCTTTACTATCATTATTCTGAATTCTTTTGCAGGTAGATTCCCTATCTTCTCCTCTTTTGTTTGGTTTGTAGTTTTATCATGTTGCTTCACCTGCTGGATATTCTTCTGTCTTTTCATTTTGTTTAGATTGCTGTGCTTTGGGTCCCCTTTCTGCGGGCTGGAGGGTTGTGGTTCCTCTTAATTGTGGAGTCTGCTCCATGTGGGTGGGGTCGAACCAGTGGCTTGTGAAGGTTTACTGGTTGGAGTAACTTGTGTCTGTATTCTGGTAGATGGAGCTGGATCTCTTCTCTCCGGAGTGCAATAAAGTGTCCAGTAGTGTGTTTGGGGGTGTCTATAGATTTGGTATGGCTTTTTGCAGCCTATCTTTTAATGTTCAGGGTTATATTCTTGTTGTGGTGGAGAATTAGCATGGCATGTCTTGCACTGGAACTTTCTGGCTCTTGGGTGGAGTTTGGTTTCAGTGTAGGTATGAAGACTTTGGGTGGGCTCTTATCTAATAATGTTCCCTGGGGTCTGGAATTCTGTGATGGTACAAAGCTCTGAAGTTGAGCCTCCTGCTTCTGGGTTTCTGTCTCCTCACTTCCAATACCCTCAAGACTTCTCTATCCACACAGCACAGAAGACAAAACACCTAGGTTAATAGTGAAACAACTCTCCACAGACAGAAACACCTAGAGAGATTTACAGAGTTCTATAAAGAAAAGAAAAGGGAGGAGGGAGATAGAGGTGACCAGGTAAAGAAAAGGGAGAGTCAAAAGGGGAGAGAGCAATCAACCAGTAATCAAATCCCTAAGTGAAAATGGATACTAAAAATTAGAATTTTTTTAATTTTACTTTATTTTACTTTACAATACTGTATTGGTTTTGCCATACATCAACATGAATCTGCTACGGGTGTATATGTGTTCCCAATCCTGAACCCCCGTCCCAGCTCCCTCCCCATATCATCTCTCTGGGTAATCCCAGTGCACCAGTCCCAGGCATCCTGTATCCTGCATTGAACCTAGACTGGCGATTCATTTCTTATATGATATTATACATGTTTCGATGCCATTCTCCCAAATCATCCCACCCTCTTCCTCTTCCAGAGTCCAAAAGACTGTTCTATACATCTGGGTCTCTTTTACTGTCTCGCATACAGTGTTATCGTTACCATCTTTCTAAATTCCATATATATGTGTTAGTATACTGTATTGGTGTTTTACTTTCTGGCTTACTTCACTCTGTATAATCAGCTGCAGTTTCATCCACCTCATTAGAACTGATTCAAATGTATTCTTTTTAAAGGCTGAGTAATACTCCATTGTGTATATGTACCACAGCTTTCTTATCCATTCATCTGCTGATGGACATCTAGGTTGCTTTCATGTCCTGGCTGTTATAAACAGTGCTGCCATGAACACTGGGGTACACATGTCTCTTTCAATTCTGGTTTCTTCACTGTGTATGCCCAGCAGTGGGATTGCTGGGTCATAAGGCAGTTCTATTTCCAGTTTTTTAAGGAATCTCCACACTGCTCTCCACAGTGGCTGTACTAGTTTGCATTCCCACCAATGGTGTAAGAGGGTTCCCTTTTCTCCACACCCTCTCCAGCATTTATTCCTTGTAGACTTTTGGATCGCAGTCATTCTGACTGGCGTGAAATGGTACCTCATTGAGGTTTTGATCTGCATTTCTCTGATAGTGAGAGATGTTGAGCATCTTTTCATGTGTTTGTTAGCCATCTGTATGTCTTCTTTGGAGACATGTCTATTTAGTTCTTTGGCCCATGTTTTGATTGGGTTGTTTATTTTTCTGGAATTGAGCTGCGGGAGTTGCTTGTATATTTTTGAGATTAGTTGTTTTTCAGTTTCTTCATTTGCTATTATTTTTTCCCATTCCGAAGGCTATCTTTTCATCTTGCCTATAGTTTCCTTTGTTGTGCAGAAGGTTTTAATTTTAATTAGATCCCATTTGTTTATTTTTGCTTTTATTTCCAGTATTCTGGGAGGTGGGTCATAGAGGATCCTGCTGTGATTTATGTCTGAGAGTGTTTTTCCTATGTTCTCCTCTAGGAGTTTTATAGTTTCTTGTCTTACGTTAGATCTTTAATCCATTTTGAGTTTATTTTTGTGTGTGGTGTTAGAAAGTGTTCTAGTTTCATTCTTTTACAAGTGGTTGACCAGTTTTCCCAGCACCAATTGTTAAAGAGATTGTCTTTTCTCCATTGTATGTTCTTGCCTCCTTTGTCAAAGATAAGGTGCCCATAGGTGTGTGGATTTATCTCTGGGCTTTATTTTGTTCCATTGATCTATATTTCTGTCTTTATTCCAGTACCATACTGTCTTGATGACTGTGGCTTTGTAGTAGAGCCTGAAGTCAGGCAGGTTGATTCCTCTTTCTTCCATTCTTCTTTCTCAAGATTGCTTTGGCTATTCGAGGTTTTTTGTATTTCCCTACAAATCGTGAAATTATTTGTTCTAGCTCTGTGAAAAATACCACTGGTAGCTTGATAGGGATTGCATTGAATCTGTAGATTCCTCTGGGTAGTATACTCATTTTCACTATATTGATTCTTCCAATCCATGAACATGGTATATTTCTCCTTCTATTGATGTCCTCTTTGATTTCTTTCACCAGTGTTTTATAGTTTTCTATATACAGGTCTTTATTTTCTTTAGGTAGATATATTCCTAAGTATTTTATTCTTTTTGTTGCAATGCTGAATGGAATTGTTCCCTTAATTTCTTTTTCTACTTTCTCATTACTAATGTATAGGAATGCAAGGGATTTCTGTGTGTTGATTTTATATACTACAACTTTACTATATTCATTGATTAGCTCTAGTAATTTTCTGGTGGAGTCTTTAGAGTTTTCTACGTATAGGATCATGTCATCTGCAAACAGTGAGAGTTTTACTTCTTCTTTTCCAATTTGGATTCTTTTTATTTCTTTTTCTGCTCTGATTGCTATAGCCAAAACTTCCAGAACTATGTTGAATAGTAGCGGTGAAAGTCGGCACCCTTGTCTTGTTCCTGATTTTAGGGGAAATGCTTTCAATTTTTCACCATTGAGGATAATGTTTGCTGTGGTTTTGTCATAGATAGCTTTTATTATGTTGAGGTATGTTCCTTCTATTCCTGCTTTCTGGAGAGTTTTTATCATAAATGGATGTTGAATGTTGTCAAAGGCTTTCTCTGCATCTATTGAGATAATCATATGGCTTTTATTTTTCAATTTGTTAATATGGTGTATTACATTGATTGATTTGTGGATATTGAAGAATCCTTGCATCCCTGGGATAAAGCCCACTTGGTCATGGTGTATGATCTTTTTAATGTGTTGTTGGATTCTGATTACTAGAATTATGTTAAGGATTTTTACATCTATGTTCATCAGTGATATTGGCCTGTAATTTTCTTTTTTTATGACATCTTTGTCAGGTTTTGATATTAGGGTGATGGTGGCCTCATAGGATGAGTTTGGAAGTTTACATTCCTCTTCAATTTTCTGGAAGAGTTTGAGTAGGATAGGTGTTAGTTCTTCTCGAAATTTTTGGTAGAATTCAGCTGTGAAGCCGTCTGAACCTGGGCTTTTGTTTGCTGGAAGATTTCTGATTACAGTTTCAATTTCCGTGTTTTTGATGGGTCTGTTAAGATTTTCTATTTCTTCCTGGTTCAGTTTTGGAAAGTTGTACTTTTCTAAGAATTTGTCAATTTCTTCCACATTGTCCATTTTATTGGCATATAACTGCTGATAGTAGTCTCTTAGGATCCTTTGTATTTCTGTGTTGTCTGTTGTGATCTCTCCATTTTCATTCCTAATTTTATTGATTTGATTTTTCTCCCTTTGTTTCTCGATGAGTCTGGCTAATGGTTTGTCAATTTTATTTATCCTTTCAAAGAACTTAAGATTAGATTTTTAAAGGTACAAATTTGATAACAAATATCAAAAAGCAAAGAATAAAAACCTAGAGTAGATTTTAGACTCTCAAAAGTACAATACAAAAAATAAAAAACAGAACTGATCAGAAAAATTTAAAATGTACCTGAAATTTGTTTTTAAAAAATAGGGTTTCTTTTTAGACAGGTAATAGTAGGCTATAAAAATGAAAGCTAAAAGAGTAATAGAGAACTAAAGTTTTTAAAAACTAAGAAATGATAAGAAAAATACATCTAGGGATTTCTCTGGAGCTATAGTGGGCAATGTGGTGTCAGTTCAGTGAAAGATAGTCCCTGTTACAATTCGTACATGTTCTCAAAGTCTATAGTTGCCCCTCAAATGCACATTCTCAGCTTAACTGCAGGGTTTTAATCTGTTGCACCTGTCACTTCTGGGGCAGTTTCCCCTTCTTATTTTGGCTTCCTCTGTTTGTAAATATCTTCAGTGTCTAATCTCTGCCCTGGCATGAGGGATGAAGGTGTCCGCTTATTCAGGCTCCCATGCTTAGTTGTGCTGTGGACAGGAAGGGACACTTCAAACAAATACTGCTGCCATGTGGCAGGGGGTTGGTGGGGAGGAGGTTGCTCAAGTGGATGGACCACGCCAGGATTGCCACAGCCCACGGTGGCATGTACTCCCCAGGTCCACACTGCTCAGCTTCTTGTGTGCTCCAGGAGGCCACTGTCCCAGGTGGGCTGTGCATTTTATTCCCTTCTCAGGTCCAAGCCACTCAGGAGACCAGGTACTCAGCAAGCACACTGTTCCAGGTGGGCTGTGCATCTTGTGCACCTCCCTGTCCAAGGTGCTCTGTTTCCTGGGTGCACCACAAAGACATTGTCCCAAATGTATCATGTGTCTCCTCAGGGAAGCTGATCCCAGACTGTGACACTCCTAGCCAACGTGAATCACCCAGGATCCCAGGAAGACATGGTTGGTGATTGGCAGCCTGCTCACAGCTAAGTGGTAGATGCCATCTCTGGGTCCAACATTGCAGCGGCCCCTTAACTTCCACTTCTGGCTGTCACATACCTGCCTCTCTGCCTCCATGGAGGGAGGGTTGTAAACTGCAGCAGGCTTGCTCTCCTTTGGTATTTGCAAGGGTGCTATCCTTTATTCTATGAGTGCACCAGAAATCACCATGGGGCATTAGAGCCTTCTCACATGAAAGATCTTTTGTTTCTTTTTGTCTCTCTGGTGTTCCCATGGTTTGGGTTGCTATGTCACATTAGCCCCCTCAGATTGTCCTTAGGGCATTCAAGCCCACAATTCTATGCCCAGCCCTCACTTGCCACCAGTGGTCCAGAGCATCTGAGCCACTTCTCTGCTAGTAACTGCAGTTTGGAGGTAATTCTGTGGTGATTTCTTTTTCTTTCGCTTATGTTACCCTCTGAGATTCCAAAGTTCCCCCCTGACCTGCCTGTGAGAGGGTTTCCTATTGTATAGAAACTTCTCCTCCTTCACGACTACCTCACCAGGACGGGTCTCCACCCCTAAATTGTTTGTCTCTCTTTTCATCTTTTATCTTTGCCCTATGTCCTGTCAAAGAGATTGGGTTGCCTTTCTGGGTGTCTGGAGTCCTCTGTTAGCATTCAGAAATAGTTTTATGGAAGTTGCTCCACATTCAAATGATCTTTTGATGTATTTGTGAGGGAGAAAGTGGTCTCCCTGTCCTATTCCTGCACCACCTTGGGACCACCCCCCCAATTTCTATGTTTAATAAAAGATATTTCACCTAAATTGAAAGCTACCACTAAGGAAATACAGTTATCTAATCTCAGATATCTTGACTTATAATTGGACAGAATAATCATGAGGTAATGAAAACATACATACATGGGCAAACACAAATCAGTAATATAGACACATAGACATTTTTCACAGAACAATAATATTATTTTGCCTCCTCTGAACTTCAACCTATTTTTCTTCTTTGAACATCACAGCAAGCATATAAGGAAGATAAACACCAGTTAATGTTCATATCTTATAGAGGTAGATGAAAAACCTCTTCAGCCACTGGATTACTAAATGACAGAAATGAAACAAGAATCTTATTTTGGTTATCTATTGCTGTGTAATAAAACACCTCCAAAATTTACTGGTTTAGAACCAACATTGCATCTGCCACCCCCTCCCATTTTGTGGATGAGAAATTTCAGAATGTTTGGCTCTGTGGTTTGTTTCTAATCTGTGAAGCACCAGCTGTGCCAGTAGGTGAGGATTCAGCTTCCAAAATGGTTTCTTCATGT
Organism: Budorcas taxicolor; assembly: GCF_023091745.1. Taxonomy (NCBI): domain Eukaryota; kingdom Metazoa; phylum Chordata; class Mammalia; order Artiodactyla; family Bovidae; genus Budorcas; species Budorcas taxicolor. The sequence continues at coordinate 1,243,407 of NC_068924.1, read as the reverse complement.
GCATGTCTGCTACCTCAGTGCTTCATACTGCCTTTTCACCTCCAAATCATATTATATCCTCCAGGATCTCTCCATGTGTGGACTTCTCAGAATAGTCACACATATATAGTGGTGCCTTGTAAGAGGCAGAAATGAAAGCTCCCATACCAGTTGAGTTATGTCTAGAACTTGCATAACACTGCTTCTGGTGGCTTTCTTATTTCTGTGTTTGGGGACTTTTGTTTCTTGTTTTTGGTCAAGGTAGTCACAGGACCTGCCCATTGATTCAAGAAGGAGAAATAGACTCCTTCTCTTAGTAGGGAAGTGGCAAGGTCACATTGTAAAAGAATGTGGGGACTGGGAGATATTGTTGTGGTCACCTATGGAAAATATAATGTTCCACTTTTAAATATTTATTTTTATTTATTTGGCTGCACTGTGTCTTAGCTGCAGCACGTGGGATTTCTAGTTGCAGCATTAGAACTCCTAGTTGCACCATGTAGGATATGGTTTCCCTCAGTTCAGTTCAGTTCAGTTGCTCAGTCGTGTCCAGCTCTTTGCGACCCCATGAACTGCAGCATGCCAGGCCTCTCTGTCCATCACCAGCTCCCAGAGTTCACTCAAACTCATGTCCATCGAGTCAGTTATGCCATCCAGCCATCTCATCCTCTGTCGTCTTCTTCTCCTCCTGCCGCCAATCCCTCCCAGCATCAGAGTCTTTCCCAGTGAGTCAACTCTTCACATGAGGTGGCCAAAGTACTGGAGTTTCAACTTTAGCATCATCCTTCCAATGAACACCCAGGACTGATCTCCTTTAGACTGGAGTGTTTGGATCTCCTTGCAGTTCAAAGGACTCTCAACAGGCTTCTCCAACACCACAGCTCTAAAGCATCAATTCTTCAGTGCTCAGCTTTGTTCACAGTCCAACTCTCACATCCACACATGACCACTGGAAAAACCATAGCCTTGACTCAGTTCAGTTCAGTCACTCAGTCGTGTCCGACTCCTTGTGACCCCGTGAATCGCAGCATACCAGGCCTCCCTGCCCATCACCAACTCCTGGAGTTCACTCAGACTCACGTCCATCGAGTCAGTGATGCCATCCAGCCATCTCATTCTCGGTCGTCCCCTTCTCCTCCTGCCACCAATCCCTCCCAGCATCAGTCTTTTCCAATGAGTCAACTCTTCGCATGAGGTGGCCAAAGTCCTGGAGTTTCAGCTTTAGCATCATTCCTTCCAAAGAAATCCCAGGGCTGATCTCCTTCAGAATGGACTGGTTGGATCTCTCTGCAGTCCAAGGGGCTCTCAAGAGTCTTCTCCAACACCACAGTTCAAAAGCATCAATTCTTCGGCTCTCAGCCTTCTTCACAGTCCAACTCTCACATCCATACATGACTACTGGAAAAACCATAGCCTTAACTAGACGGACCTTAGTCGGCAAAGTAATGTCTCTGCTTTTGAATATACTATCTAGGTTGGTCATAACTTTTCTTCCAAGGAGTAAGCGTCTTTTAATTTCATGACTGCAGTCACCATCTGCAGTGATTTTGGAGCCCCCAAAAATAAAGTCTGACACTGTTTCCACTCTTTCCCCATCTATCTCCCATGAGGTGATGGGACCAGATGCCATGATCTTCATTTTCTGAGTGTTGAGCTTTAAGCCAACTTTTTCACTCTCCTCTTTCACTTCATCAAGAGGCTTTTTAGTTCCTCTTCACTGTCTGTCATAAGGGTGGTGTCATCTGCATATCTGAGGTTATTGATAATTCTCTCAGCAATCTTTATTCCAGCTTGTGTTTCTTCCAGTCCAGCGTTTCTCATGATGTACTCTGCATAGAAGTTAAATAAGCAGGGTGACAATTTACAGCCTTGACGTACTCCTTTTCCTATTTGGAACCAGTCTGTTGTTCCATGTCCAGTTCTAACTGTTGCTTCCTGACCTGAATACAGATTTCTCAAGAGGCAGGTTAGGTGGTCTGGTATTCCCATCTCTTTCAGAATTTTCCACAGTTTATTGTGATAACCTTGACTAGACGGACCTTTGTTGGCAAGGTGATATCTCTGCTTTTCTATATGCTATCTAGTTGGGCCATAACTTTCCTTCCAAGGAGTAAGCATCTTTTAATTTCATGACTGCAATCACCATCTGCAGTGATTTTGGAGCCCCCCCAAAATAAGGTCGGACACTGTTTCCACTGTTTCCCCATCTATTTCCCATAAATAAATACATACTACCAAAAAAGAAAGAAAATTGGAGATACCAAGGGAATATCATGCCCTGATGGGCACAATAAATGACAGAAAGAGCAAGAACCTAACAGAAGGAAAAAAAAAAAAAACTAAGACAAGGTAGCAAAAATACACAAAAGAACTGTACAAAAAAGTCTTAATCAGGTGGATAACCACAATGGTGTTGTCACCTACCTAGCACCAGTCATGCTGGAGTGTGAAGTCAAGTGGACATTAGGAAGCATTGTAGCAACAAAAGTAGTGAAGGTGATGGTATTTCAGCTGAGCTATTTCAAATCCTAAAAGATGAAGCTGTTAAAGTGTTGTGGTCAATATGTCAGCAAATTTGGAAAACTCAGCAGTGGCTACAAGACTGGAAAATGTCACTTTCATTCCAATCCCCAAGAAAGGTATAGCCAAACTATGTTCAAATCACTGTACAATTGCACTCATTTCACATGTTAGCAAGATTATGCCCCAAATCCTTCAAGCTAAGCTTCAGTAGTATGTAAACCAAGAACTTCCAAATGTACAAGCTGGATTTAGAAAAGGCAGATGAACCAGATCAAACTTGTCAATATCTGCTGGATCATAGTAAAAGCAAGGGAATCCCCCCAAAAATCTACTTCTGCTTCATTGACTACATTAAAGCCTTTGAGTCTGTGGGTCAGAACAAAATTTGGAAAATTATTAAAGTGATGGTCCTTACCTGCCCCCTAGAAAACTTGTATGCAGGGCAAGAAGCAATAGTTAGAACCAGACATGGAAAAACTGACTGGTTCAAATTTGGAAAAGGAGAATGTCAAAGTTATATTTTGCCACTCTAGTTATTCAATGTCTGTTTTAAAATTTATTAATTAATTTTAATTGGAGACTAATTACTTTACAATATTGTAGTGGGTTTTGCCATACATTGACATGAATCAGCCATGGGTGTACATGTGTTCCCCATTCTGAACCCACCTCTCACCTCCCTCCACATCCCATCCCTCAAGGTCATCCCAGTGACCAGCCCTGAGCACCCTGTCTCATGCATCGAACCTGGACTGCCGATCTATTTCACATATGATAAAATACATGTTTCAATGCTATTCTGAAATCATCCCACCTTCGCCTTCTCCCACAGAGTCCAAAAGATTGTTCTTTATATCTGTGTTTCTTTTGCTGTCTTGCATATAGGGTCATTATTACCATCTTTCTAAATTCCTAAATTTCTAATTTCTAAATGTGTTAGTATACTGTATTGGTGTTTTTCTTTCTGACTTACTTCTCTCTGTATAATAGGTTCCAATTTCATCCACCTCCTTAGCACTGATTCAAATGCATTCTTTTTAATGGCTGAGTAATATTCCACTGTGTATATGTACCACAACTTTCTTACCTATTCATCTGCCGATGGACATCTAGGTTCCTTCAATGTCCTGTCTATTGTATAGAGTGCTGCAATGAACATTGGGGTACACGTGTCTCTTTCAATTCTGGATTTCTTGGTGTGTATGCCCAGCAGTGGGATTGCTGGGTCATAAGGCAGTTCTATTTCCTATTTTTTAAGGAATCTCCACACTGTTCTCCATAGTGGCTGTACTAGTTTGCATTCCCACCAATGGTGTAAGAGGGTTCCCTTTTCTCCACACCCTCTCCAGCATTTATTGTCTGTAGACTTTTTGATAGCAGCCATTCTAACTGGCGTGAGATGGTACCTCATTGTGGTTTTGATTTGCATTTCTCTGATAATGAGTGATGTTGAGCATCTTTTCATGTGTTTGTTAGTCACTGGTATGTCTTCTTTGGAGAAATGTCTGTTTAGTTCTTTGGCCCATTTTTTGATTGGGTGGTTTATTTTTCTGGAATTGAGCTGCAGGAGTTATTTGCATATCTTTGATATTAATTCTTTGTCAGTTGATTCATTTGCTATTATTTTCTCCCATTGTGAAGGCTGTCTTTTCACCTTGCTTATAGTTTCCTTCATTATATATAGCTTTGTGCAGAAGGTTTTAAGTTAATTAGTTCCCATTTGTTTATTTTTGCTTTTATTTCCATTATTCTGGGAGGTGGGTCATAGAAGATCCTGCTGTGGTTTATGTCGGAGAGTGTTTTGCCTATGTTCTCCTCTAGGAGTTTTATAGTTTCTGGTATTACGTTTAGATCTTTAATCCATTTTGAGTTTATTTTTGTATATGGTTTTAGGAAGTGTTCTAATTTCATTCTTTAACAAGTGGTTGACCAGTTTTCCCAGCACCACTTGTTAAAGAGATTGTCTTTTCTCCATTGTATATTCTTGCCTCCTTTGTCAAAGATAAGGTGTCCATAGGTATGTGGATTTATTTCTGGGCTTTCTATTTTGTTCCATTGATCTATATTTCTGTCTTTGTGCCAGAATCACTCTTTTGATGACTGTATCTTTGTAGTATAGTTTGAACTCAGGAAGGTTGATTCCTCCAGTTCCATTCTTCTTTCTCAAGATTGCTTTGGCTATTCGACATTTTTTGTATTTCCATACAAATTGTGAAGTTATTTGTTCTAGTTCTCTGGCAAATACCATTGGTAGCTTGATAGGGATTGATTTGAATCTATAGATTGCTTTGGGTAGTATACTCATTTTCACTATATTGATTCTTCTGATCCATGAACATGGTATAGTTCTCCACCTATTTGTGTCCTTTTTGATTTCTTTCATCAGTGTTTTATAGTTTTCTATATACAGGTCTTTTGTTTCTTTAGGTAGATTTATTCCTAAGTATTTTATTCTTTTTGTTGCAATGGTGAATGGAATCGTTTCCTTAATTTCTCTTTCTGTTTTCTCATGTATAGGAATGCAAGGGATTTCTGTGTGTTAATTTTATATCTTGCAACTTTACTGTGTTCATTGATTAGATCTAGTAATTTTCTGGTGGAATCTTTAGGGTTTTCTATGTAGAGGATCATGTCGTCTGCAAGTAGTGAGAGTTTTACTTCTTCTTTTCCAATCTGTATTCCTTTTATTTCTTTTTCTTCTCTGATTTCTGTGGCTAAAACTTCCAAATACTATGTTGAATAGTAGTGGTGAGAGTGGACACCCTTGTCTTGTTCCTGACTTTAGGGGAAATGCTTTCAATTTTTCACCATTGAGGATAATGTTTGCTTGGGTTTATCATATATGGCTTTTATTGTGTTGAGGTATGTTCCTTCTTTGCCTGCTTTCTGGAGGGTTTTTATCATAAATGGATGTTGAATTCTGTCAAAGGCTTTCTCTGCATCTCTTGAGATAATCATATGGTTTTATCTTTCAATTTTTTAATGTGGTGTATCACATTGATTGATTTGAGAATACTTAAAAATATTTGGATCCCTGGGATAAAGCCCACTTGGTCATGATGTAAGATCTTTTTAACATGTATATGGATTCTGTTTGCTAGAATTTTGTTAAGGATTTTTGCATCAATGTTCATCAGTGATATTGGCCTGTAGTTTTCTTTTTTTGTGATATCTTTTTCTGATTTTGGTGTTGGAGTGATGGTGGCCTCATAGATGGTTATTCAACTTCTTTGCAGAGTGCATCCGGCAAAATGCCAGGCTGGATACTCCCAAGCTGGAATCAATATTGACAGGTGAAATATCAACAGTCTCAGATATGCAGATGATACCACTGTAATGGCGAAAAGTGAAGAGGAACTAAAGAGACTATTTATGAATGTGAATGAGGAGAGTGAAAAAACTGGCTTTAAACTCAACATTCAAAAAAACCTCCAGTCCATCACTTCATGGCCAGTAGGTGGGGAAAAGTGTAAACAGTGACAGATTTCATTTTCTTGGGCTCCAAAATCATTGTGGACAGTAACTGCAGCCACGATATTAAGAGACACTTGCTCCTTGGAAGAAAAGCTATGACAAAGCTAGACTGTGTACTAAAAGGCAGAGACATCACTTTGCTGACAAAGGTTCATCTAGTCAAATCTATGGTTTCTCTGGTAGTCATATATGGATGTGAGAGTTAGACCATGAAGAAGGCTGAACGCTGAAGAATGTATGCTTTTGAAGTGTTGTGCTGAGAGTCCCTTGGACTGAAGGGAGATCAAACCAGTCAATCCTTAAGAAAATCAATCCTGAATATTCATTTCAAGGACTGATGTTGAAGCTTCAATTCTTTGGCCATCTGATGCAAAGGCCTGACTCATTGGAAAAGACCCTGATGTTGAGAAAGATTGAATGTGGGAGAAGGGGACAACAGAGGATGAGATGGTTGGATGACATCACCAACTCAATGGACATGAGTTTGAGAAATCTCAGGGAGATAGCAGAGAACAGGGAAGTCTGATGTGCTACAGTTCATGGGGTAGCAAAGCATCGGATATGACTTACCAAATGAACAACAACATAACACCATACACAAATATAAACTAAAAGTGGATTAAAGACAAAAATTTAAGGCCAGATACTATAAAACTCTCAGAAGAAAACATAGAATACCCTTGGGCATAAATCATAGCAAGACCGTTTTTGATCCACCTCCTAGAGTTATGTAAATAAAAACAGAAATAAACAAAAGGGACATAATTAAACTTCAAAATTTTTGCACAGCAAAGGAAACCACAAACGACACAACAACGTACAGAGTGGGAAAAATGTTTGCAAATGACAATGGATTAACCTCCAAAATCTACAGACAACTCATGTATCTCAATATCAAAAGAAAAAACGACCCAATGAAAACAAAAATGGTTAAAAGATCTAAATAAACATTTCTCAAAAAAAAAAAAATCCAGACGGATAAAATCACATGAAAAGATTCTCAATATTGCTAATTATTAGAGAAATGCAGGTCAAAACTACAATGCATATCACTCACACTGGACAGAACAGCCATTATCAAAAAGTCTACCAACAGTAAAACCTGGAGAGGGTGTGCAGAAAAAGAAACTCTCCTACACTTTTGGTGGGAATGTAAGCCACTAAAAAGAAGAGTAATGAGGTTCCTCAATAAACTAAAAATAGAGCTTACATAAGAAGCCACAATCCCATTCCTGGACATATATCTAGAGAAAAACATAATTTGAAAAGAAACATGCACCCCAGTGTTCACTACAGCACCATTCCCAGTAGCCAGGACATGGAAGAAACCTACAAGTCCATCAATGGAGGAATGGATAAAGAAGATGTGGTACATATATACAATGGACTATTACTCAGCCATAAGAGAGAATCAAATAGTGCCATTTGTAGCAACATAGATGGACCCAGAGATTTTCATACTGAGTGAGGTTAAATCAGACAGTGAATGCCCACATATGTATAATCTGAAAATGGTACAAATGAACTTATTTATAAAAGAAAAATAGGGTGACAGATATAGAGAACAAACTTTTCATTAGCAGTGTATGTAGAGGGGAAGATGAGGAAGGATTAATTGAGAGATTTTGACTGATATATACGGGCTATGCTTTGTTGTGTGAAGTCGTTCAGTCACATCTGACTCCTTATGATCCCTTGCACTGTAGCCCACTAGGCTCCTTTGTCCATGGGGATTCTCCAGACAAGAATACTGGAGTGGATTGTCATGCCCTCCTCCAGAGGATCTTCCCAATCCAGGGATCAAACCCATGTTTCCTTCATTGCAGATGGATTCTTTACCATCTGGGCCACCAGGGAAGCCCATACATGGACTACTGTGTATAACATATATAACATAACTAGTAGGACCCTACAGTATAGCATAGGAAACTTTATTCAATACTCTTTAATGGTCTCTATGGGGAAATAATCTAATTTTGAATGGATATATGTATATCAGATTCACTTTGTTGTACACTTGAAATTAATACAACATTGTAAATGATTTATACTCTCATAAAAAATTTTTTAAATACAAGGACAGAGGGGAGACAGGTAAGTTACTAGGTAAGTGGGTGGATATCCTTACCTTCCCATTTCCCCATCCTTATTTTCATTTCATTTAACATATCCTTCCATGCTTTATGTGGTCTTCCCTGGTGTCTCAGATGATAAAGAATTGGCCTGCAATACAGGAGATCTGGGTTCTATTCCTGGGTCAGGAAGATCCCCTGGAGAAAAGAATGACCACTCCAGTATTCTTGCCTGGAGAATTCCATGAACAGAAGAGCATGGCAGGCTACAGTTCATGGGGTTGCAAAGAGACAAACATAACTGAGCAACTAACACTTTCAGTATACTCTGAAGTCATTGTGAAAGTGAGGAAATTTAGGATTTGGGGGTGGGGGAATTGGTTATGAAGTGATACTGTAAATAGAAATGTGAAGAAATTTAAAATGTATTCTTCTTTTAAAAAACCTTTAAAGATGAGAAAAAAATAAAATTGTCACTGTTTGCAGATGATATGATACTGTCTATGTCTGACCCAGGATATAGCATGCTTGGGGCTGCTGCATGGGGATGACCCACAGAGATGTTATGGGGAGGGAGGTGGGAGGGAGGTTCATGTTTGGGAACACATGTAAGAATTAAAGATTTTAAAATTAAAAAAATAAATAAATAAATAAAAAATAAAAGAGAAAATAGAAAAAAAATTAAAAAATTTAAAAAAAATAAAAAAATAAAAAAATACTATAAAATCCTAAAGATACCACCAGAAAACTAAGAGCTCATCAATGAATTTGGTGAAGTTGCAAGATAGAAAGTTAATATACAGAAATCTGTGCATTTATACATGTAACAACAAACTATCAGAAAAAAAAAATTAGGAAAGAGTCCCATTTACCATTTATTTCTTCAAAAAGACTAAAATACCTAGGACTAAATCTTCTTGTACTCTGAAAATATAAAATGCTTATGAAAGAAATTGAAGATGACAAAAACATATAGAAAAATATACCATATTCTTGGATTGGAAGTATCAATATTGCTAAAATGACTTTGTTACCCAAGACAACGTGCAGATTCAATGCAGTCCCTATCAAATTATCAGTGGTGTTTTTCACAGAACTAGGACAAAATAATTTAAAATTTGCATGGAAACAAGTGCATGCAGGTATGCTAAGTTGGTTCAGTCATGTCCAACTCTTTGCAACCCTATGGATTATAGCCTGCCAGGCTCCCCTTTCCATGGGATTCTCCAGGCAAGATTTCTGGAGTGGGTTGCCATAGTCCTCCTCCAGGGGCTCTTCCTGATCCAGGGATTGAACCCACGTCTCCTGTGGCTCCTGCATTGCAAGCGGATTCTTTACTGATGAACCACTGAAGAAGTCAGTGAAAACACAAAGGATGCAAATAGACTTTTTTTTTTTTAGAAAGAAGAATGGAGCTGGAGGAATCATGTTCCCTGACTTCAGACTATACTACAGTCCTATGGTAACCAAGAAAGTATAGTCTGACAATAAAACAGACACATAGACCAATGGAATAGTATAGAAAGCCTGGGCTTCCCAGGTGGCACTAGTGGTAAAGAACCCACCTGCCAATGTAGGAGATATAGGAGTTGTGGGTTTGACTCCTGGGTCAGAAAGATTCTCTGGCACCCCATTCCAGTATTCATGCCTAGGGAGTCTCATGAACAGAGATCCATAGTCTTTCAAATAGTTAGACACGACTGAAGCAACTTAGCACACATGCACATAGAAAACCCAGAAATAAACCCACACTCCTATGGTCAATTAATTTACAACAAAGGAGAATATACACTGGAGAAAAGACTATGTCTTCAATAAGTGGTGCTGGGAAAATTTGATAGTTACATGTAAAAGAGTGAAATTGGAACTTTCTTTAATACCATATATAAAAGTAACCTTAAAATGGATTAAAAGTCTAAATTTAAAACCATATACTGTAAAACTCCTAGAGGAAAACATAAGCAGAACACTGTTTGATCCAAATCACAGCAATACTTTTTTGGAGCCTTCTTCTAATAACAGAACTAAAAACAAAAATAAACAAATGGGATCTAAACAAATGTAAAAGCTTTTGCACAGCAAAGGAAACCATAAACAAGAGGAAAAACAACAAACAACATGGGAGAAAATATTTGCAAATGATGTGCCCAACAAGGGACTAATTTCCAAAATATACAAACAGCTCACACAGCTTAATACAAAAGAATATATAACCCAATCAAAAACTGGGCAGAATCCTAAATAGACATTTGTCCAAAGAATACAAAGACATGGTCAACAGGCACATCAAAAGATGTTTAATATTGCTAACTGTTAGAGAAATGCAAGTCAATACTACAATGAGGTATCACACTTGTCAGAATGGCCATCATCAAAAAGTCTACAAATAATAAACGCTGGAGAGGATGTGGGCAAAAAAGGAACCCTCCTTTTTCTCCCTACACTGTTTGTTGGTGGCAGTGTAAATTGTTATAGCCAGTATGGACAATAGTTTGGAGGGACCTTCAAAACTAATAATATGATTACCATATTATCCAGCAATACTACTCCTGGCATATATCCAGAGAAAACTCTTATTCAAAAAGATACACACATCCCAATATTCACAGTAGTGCTATTTACAAAAGCCAAGGCATGGAGAAATCTAATTGTGTCCACTGACTGATGAATGGATTAAGAAGGTGTGGTATGCATATATATGTGTGTCTCTGGAATATTATCCAGTCTTAATTAAGAAAAGAATGAAATAATGCTATTTACAGCAACAAGAATGTACCTAGAGATTATCATACTATGGGATGTAAATTAGACACAGAAAAACAAATATCATATGACAACACTCATGCTTGAAATCTAAAAATAATAATACAAACGGATTTATTTACAAAACAGAAATAGACTCACAAACATAAAACAGTGGTGGGGAGCAAAGAGGAAAGGGGCAAGGGATAAATAAGGTATTTAGAGTGAGCACACTATTATATATAAAATAGATAAAAACAAGGACCTGTTGTATGGCAGAGGGAATAATGCTCAATATTTTGAAATAATCTGATATAAAGCATATGTATATTATACACATACATATATTATACATTATACATATATATGTATGTATATGTATATACACATATACATATACCTCACCTTCTGAGATAGCTCACATCCTGTGGAATGTGTTTCTCTCTAAATAAGTTCACTTCTTACCTACATTTGTCTTTTTCTTAATTCTTTCTGTAGTGTCTGGGGTCGCAGAGTTAGACATAACTGAGGGACTGAACTGAACTGAATGATTTCTGCAATGAGACGTAAAGAACCTGAGCTTCATTAAATCCTGAGACTAGGTGTCTGATCTCAATTTAAAGGTAGTGGGTTCTGTCTGGGTTTGAGTCCCTGTACATGGGTTCAAGTTCAATCTGAGGTGAATGATTTCAGCTGGTGAGACACAAAGGGACAATATAAGGTAAAAAAGTGCTGAAAGTTAGGTGTTGGTCCTAGAATGGCTCATGGGATGCCATGAGCAAGGTTTACCAGGGAGAATGCTCCATTGATGTCTGCCCATGTTTGTCAGTCTTGTTGGCCCCAAATGTTTTGGGGCTCTGATTGAAAACCTAAGTCCATACCAGAAGAATGGTGGCAACTGGAATGGTTTGCTATAGAAAGATGATCTGAAATGGCTATGCTTATGCACATCCAACAGCAAAACTGTCACAGCAAGATTTGATAATCGGTACTCTTCTCCTGGACTCTGAAGTCTTTCTTCTGCATGCTATATTCACTCCTGTTCCATTTCTTTCTTTCTTTTCTAAACTGCAGGAGACCTGTGTGACTGCCAATATATACTTGTTGTTGATAAATCCTGACCTTTTATTTCCAACTTATAGTTAGACCAATTCTCACTCATTATCAACACTGATGGGGACACTTTCTGTTCCATTCATTTGCATCACTGGGGCACTATCAACTGGTTAGGAGACTACCTCAGAAGTAGTAAATCTTAAGTACCAACCTTGACCAAATTGCACGGTGAGTTTTGACTTAAAAGTGGAGTTTTGGATAGCATGGAAATTAGAGCTATCACCTCAGGCTTGTGTCTGAAATGAATCAGGCCATATCAGTTCTGACCAATTCCCCCTGGGGCATATATTCCAAGATTGGGAAAAAATTGACAAAACACGTTAAAAAGTGAAAAGCTTATTAAGTTATATAATCAGATTTGCCCGCATTATGAGTCAGGAAATTTAAATGGAGTGAGGTACCATATGTTCAAATTTTCATGACCTTGTATTTAGGCTATGAAACCCCCTCATAATTAACACATGTGTAGCTTGGAGGGATGACTCTAAGAAAGACAGAAAAGACATTTCAATAGACTCCCCTTGTGAGGCCATGCAGTACACTGTGTGGGGAAAAACACTGCTTCAAGGTGGACACACAATGGAATTACCAGGCAAATTTTATTGATAGGAATAGACAGGACCATATGATTACCTGTTTAGTAGAAATTACAAAAACAGTAAAACATGTCAATTCTGAAAAGTGAAAGAGGCATAACGGGGACAGGACAAAAATATTGCAGTCTTCCAAGGGAGACTAGTGTAGGCTTTTAGGAAGTATATGAACATGGATCCCTCTTCCCTCAAGGAATAAGCTCTTTTAGCTATTCATTTTGTAACTGAGTCTGTCCCAGACATCAGGCACAAAATTCAGAAAGCAACTGCTAGCCCTCAGATACTGGTAAATGATTGGCTTATTTTGGTTTTCAATAATAAGGATATGGCCAAAAAGGCTGACTGCACCCAGAAAAATATGCAAAGGCCCAAAAGATTGCAGTGGCTTTGTCTGCTCAGAGACCACCAAAAGGGAGGTTGGCTTTTCTCATGGAGGTGTCAGGAAAGAAGCAGTGGCACACTTTCCTGGAACCCATTTTGTGCAACACTGATGGCCTGAGGTTTTACATTCCCTTCTGTTTGTGCCTGATTGTCCCATCCATTTAATGGTAAGAGACTTATTAACTAAGCTAGGGGCCACTCTATTTCTTGAGGGGCAATAGAACCACCTTCATCATCAAATGATTTTTACAGAAAGTGGAAAGGAGCAGAATGAATCTGAAGCTGAAACAGAAGCCTTAGTAGATCCTGGAGTGTGGAATATCAAGGTTCTGGTCTTGGCCAAAGATTATCTAGTTGGTGGTTATTAAGTTTAAAAGGGTTATAGAGTGTCTAAATATAAGGCACAAATTTCTTAAACCAGGATGACCCTTAAAAGGGTTTGTAAGTTGATTACAAAAATGGGAGGCCACTGGTCAAGCTAAACTAACCATAGCTGATATATGGAACCTGATAGGAATTTTCGAGAAGGCCTTCTCTCCTAAGCTGAATGAGAGAAAGTAAAACCTTACAACATAGGTGAATGGGTGGGTCAGTCATTTGATATCATTGAGGTGGCCATTCAGTTCTTTGAGGGAAAAAAAAGAAGAAAATATATTTTTTCTGGCCTTAAGGAAAAAAGTCACCCTTAGAGAAGTTTTCCCAGGCCATGGACTTCCCTTGTGGCTCAGCTGAAGAATTTGCCAGCAGTGTGGGAGACCTGGGTTTGATCCCTGGGTTAGGAAGATCCCCTGGAGAAGAGAAAGGCTACCCACTTCAGTACAGGGGTCACAAAGAGTCAGACATGACTAAGCGAATTTCACTCACTTTAGATGCAAAATGTCTTTTCCATGAACATTTATTGCCACCGTCTTTTTTAAATGCAAATTTTGAAGAAAGGGGGAAGGTAATTTAGAACTTGACTTGTCAAGGGTAAATATAAATCTTAAGTGTCTTTTCATACTGTTCATGGGGTTCTCAAGGCAAGAATACTGAAGTGGTTTGCCATTCCCTTCTCCAGTGGACCACATTCTGTCAGACCTCTCCACCATGACCCGCCCGTCTTGGGTTGCCCCACGGGCATGGCTTGGTTTCATTGAGTTAGACAAGGCTGTGGTCCTAGTGTGATTAGATTGACTAATTTTCTGTGAGTATGGTTTCAGTGTGTCTGCCCTCTGATGCCCTCTTGCAACACCTACCATCTTACTTGAGTTTCTCTTACCTTGGGAGTGGGGTATCTCTTCACAGCTGCTCCAGCAAAGTGCAGCCACTGCTCCTTACCTTGGACGAAGGGTATCTACTCACTGTCGCCCTTCCTGACTTTCAACGTGGGATAGCTCCTCTAGGCCCTCCTGTGCCAGCGCAGCCACCGCTCCTTGGACGTGGGTTGCTCTTCCCGGCGCCACGCCTGGCCTCGGGTGCAGGGTTTCTCCTCCCGGCCGCCACCCCTGGCTTCAGATGCGGAATGGCTCCTCCTGGCCCCCGACCCTGGCCTCGTACATGGGGTGGCTCCTCCAGATCATTGCCCCTGACCTCGGATGCAAGGTAGCTCCTCCCAGCCACCACCCCTGGCCTTGGACACAGGGTGGCTCCTCTTGGCCCTTCTTGTGCCATCACAGCCTGTCACTCTGGGCCACTGCCCCTGACCTCGGACGTGGGGTAGCTCCGCTCTGCCACGCTGAGTGTGCCAACTGTCGCAACCGCTTGTGCTCCGTGCACCGGCCATCACAGCCACTTGCAAACAGTATGAAAAGGCAAAATAATAGGATACTGAATGAGGAACTCCCCAGGTTAGTAGGTGCCCAGTATGCTACTAGAGATCAGTGGAGAAATAACTCCAGAAAGAATGAAGGGATGGAGCCAAAGAAAAAACAATACCCAGCTATGGATGTGACTGGTGATAGAAACAAAGTCCGATGCTGTAAAGAGCAATATTGCATAAACTTGGAATGTCAGGTCCATGAATCAAGGCAAATTGGAAGTGGTCAAACAAGAGATGGCAAGAGTGAACGTCGACATTCTAGGAATCAGCGAACTAAAATGGACTAGAATGAGTGAATTTAACTCAGGTGACCATTATATCTACTACTGCGGGCAGGAATCCCTCAGAAGAAATGGAGTAGCCATCATGGTCAACAAAAGAGTCCGAAATACAGTACTTGGATGCAATCTCAAAAACGACAGAATGATCTCTGTTCGTTTCCAAGGAAAACCATTCAATATCACCGTAATCCAAGTCTATGCCCCAACCAGTAATGCTGAAGAAGCTGAAGTTGAACGGTTCTATAAAGACCTACAAAACCTTGTAGAACTAACACCCAAAAAAGATGTCCTTTTCATTATAGGGGACTGCAATGCAAAAGTAGGAAGTCAAGAAACACCTGGAGTAATAGGCAATTTGGCCTTGGAATGTGGACTGAAGCAGGCCAAAGACTAATAGAGTTTTGCCAAGAAAATGTACTGGTTATAGCAAACATCCTCTTCCAACAACACAAGAGAAGACTCAACACATGGACATCACCAGATGGTCAACACCAAAATCAGATTGATTATATTCTTTGCAGCCAAAGATGGAGAAGCTCTATACAGTCAGCAGCAAAAACAAGACTGGGAGCTGACTGTGGCTCAGATAATGAACTCCTTATTATGAAATTCAGACTTAAATTGAAGAAAGTAGGGAAAACCGCTAGACCATTCAGGTATGACCTAAATCAAATCCCTTATGATTATACAGTGGAAGTGATAAACAGATTTAAGGGCCTAAATCTGATAGATAGAGTGCCTGATGAACTATGGAATAAGGTTCATTACATTGTACAGGGACAGGGATCAAGACCATCCCCATGGAAAAGAAATTAAAAAAGCAAAATGGCTGTCTGGAGAGGCCTTACAAATAACTGAAAAGAAGAGAAGCAAAAAACAAAAGAGAAAAGGAAAGATATAAACATCTGAATGCAGAGTTCCAAAGAATAGCAAGAAGAGATAAGAAAGCCTTCTTCAGCGATCAATGCAAAGAAATAGATGAAAACAACAGAATGGGAACGACTAGAAATCTCTTCAAGAAAACTAGAGATACGAAGGGAATATTTCATGCAAAGATGGGCTTGATAAAGGACAGAAATCGTATGGACCTAAGAGAAGCAGAAGATATTAAGAAGACGTGGCAAGAATACACAGAAGAACTGTACAAAAAAGATCTTCATGACCCAGATAATCACGATGGTGTGATCACTCATCTGGAGCCAGACATCCTGGAATGTGAAGTCAAATGGGCCTCAGAAAGCATCACTACAAACAAAGCCAGTGGAGGTGATGGAATTCCTATTGACCTATTTCAAATCCTGAAAGATGATGCTGTGAAAGTGCTGCACTCAATAAGCCAGCAAATTGGGAAAACTCAGCAGTGACCACAGGACTGGAAAAGGTCAGTTTTCATTGCAATCCCAAAGAAAGGCAATGCCAAAGAATGCCTAAACTACTGCTGAATTGCACTCATCTCACACGCTAGTAAACTAATGCTCAAAATTCTCCAAGCCAGGCTTCAACAATACGTGAACCGTGAGCTTTCTGATGTTCAAGGTGGTTTTAGAAAAGGCAGAGGAACCAGAGATCAAATTGCCAACATCCGCTGGATCATGGAAAAAGCAAGAGAGTTCCAGAAAAACATCTACTTCTGCTTTATTGACTATGCCAAAGCCTTTGACTGTGTGGATCACAATAAACTGTGGGAAATTCTGAAAGAGATGGGAATACCAGACCACCTGACCTGCCTCTTGAGAAATCTGTATTCAGGTCAGGAAGCAACAGTTAGAACTGGAAATGGAACAACAGACTAGTTCCAAATAGGAAAAGGAGTACGTCAAGGCTGTAAATTGTCACCGTGCTTATTTAACTTCTATGCAGAGTACATCATGAGAAATGCGGACTGGAAGAAGCACAAGCTGGAATCAAGATTGCTGGGAGTAATATCAATAACCTCAGATATGCAGATGACACCACCCTTATGGCAGAAAGTGAAGGCGAACTAAAAAGCCTCTTGATGAAAGTGAAAGCGGAGAGTGAAAAAGTTGGCTTAAAGCTCAACATTCAGAAAATGAAGATCATGGCATCCGGTCCCATCACTTCATGGGAAATAGATGGGGAAAAAGTGGAAACAGTGTCAGATTTCATTTTGGGGGGCTCTGAAATCACTGCAGATGGTGACTGCAGCCATTAAATTAAAAGATGCTTACTCCTTGGAAGAAAAGTTATGACCAACCTAGATAGCATATTCAAAAGCAGAGACATTACTTTGCCAACAAAGGTCCGTCTAGTCAAGGCTATGGTTTTTCCAGTAGTCATGTATGGATATGGGAGTTGGACTGTGAAGAAGCCTGAGAGCCGAAGAATTAATGCTTTTGAACTGTGGTGTTGGAGAAGACTCTTGAGAGTCCCTTGGACTGCAGAGAGATCCAACCAGTCCATTCTAAAGGAGATCAGCCCTGGGATTTCTTTGGAAGGATTGATGCTAAAGCTGAAACTCCAGTACTTTGGCCACCTCATGTGAAGAGTTGACTCTTTGGAAAAGCCTCTGATGCTGGGAGGGACTGGGGGTAGAAGGAGAAGGGGACGACCGAGGATGCGATGTCTGTCTGGCATCACTGACTCGATGGACTTGAGTCTGAGTGAACTCTTGGAGTTGGTGAGGGACAGGGAGCCCTGGAGTGCTGCAATTCATGGGGTCGCAAAGAGTCGGACACGACTGAGTGACTGAACTGAACTGAAGTGTCTTCTCTATAGACAGTAGTAAAATGTATTTAGCCACCTAGACAGGTAACCTTGATTTCTTCTGTCTGTGAGAAACCTAATTTGATTCAACCCCTTGTAACTAATG
Organism: Budorcas taxicolor; assembly: GCF_023091745.1. Classification (NCBI taxonomy): domain Eukaryota; kingdom Metazoa; phylum Chordata; class Mammalia; order Artiodactyla; family Bovidae; genus Budorcas; species Budorcas taxicolor. Next base: position 1,225,618 of record NC_068924.1, on the reverse strand, counting down.
GATTTTATATTGTTGTACCTGAAATTTTGAAATGGAAACTATGAGATCTCTGTGTTTGTGTATCTATATGTATTGTAGATGTATGGTGTTGCAAAAATTAATTAATAAAAGTGCTGTTTAATTGGCCTAATTAAATAGATTGGCCTAAGGGAACTTAAGTTCTTATATAAACACTCATAAATGTGAAGAAAATCAGCCAAAACGAATTTCAGGTTCACAGGATCTAGGAACTATTCGATATTAAATTAATATATGATATTAAGGCTGACTTAAGCTTGTTAGTTTAATTATTATAGACATATCTTTAAAGTTATCAATGTTAAGTATAATAGTTCTGTAGTACCTAGGTTTACTGAAAATCAAGTTTATGTTATTCTTGTTACAGAGTTTGTCAGCAGGAAGAGAAACACTAAGTTAACTAGGATTATTTGGTATGTTAAATGTAGTCATTTGTGATCCTCGTTATTATAACTGAGTTTATCCATGTCAACTACAGATTGGCACTTACCAAGAGCATTGCCAACAACTAAACCACAAAGGCATTTGCCATCTGCCTCTGTAGCTGTTGACCTTCAACAACCCCTGAGGGAGATCAGGGTGGAGTGAGGTACTCTGTGCTTCAGGGAATCTGGTTGGACAGGTCTTTAGAGAGTTAGATGTTTTTAGGAATAGATTTTATGATCTCAATCCTTGCATCTCCTCATATCTAGAGAAGCACTAGATCCCCTCATGGTGATATCAGTCCCTCATGACTCACAAAAAAACCTTTTGTAAAATGAGTGCTTCATGGTATTGAATTCCCCCTTCACCAAAACCTTATATATTGACCTTCCCCCACTGCCGCTTTGGAGCAGTCTCTCAGAGCTATCTGAGATGCTGTCTCCCAGGCTGCAGTCCTCATTTGCCCCAAATAAAATGTAACTAGCAACTCTCAAGTTATACATCATTTTTAGTTGACATCCATTACACTGTAATCAGATATTTAACCATGCTTTTTAAGTCTTTTGTCATTTACAGATAGTCATCTTTCACTCTGATGCAGTTACAAAAGTGCTTAATCATCAAGAAGATTCATAGGAAGGCTAAAGAAACAGTAACAACAGTTGCACATCAAGATTATGGCTATGGAAGGATTCCAGTCCATACCAACTTACAACTGTCAACTAGAAATTGGCACTTGCCTGTGAACTATGAACTGGTGCTTGCCAAGAGAATTGGCTGAAGACTGCACAGCAACAACAAGGGCATTTGCCATCTGCCTGTGCTGCTGCAACTAATGACATTTGATATTCCCTGAAGGGAATTCAGGATGGAGAGTGAGGCACTCTGTGTTCCAGAGAAACTGGTAGAACAGGTCTTTAGATAGCTAGATATTTTCGGGAACTGATTTCATGATCCAAATCCTTTCATCTCCCCATATCTAGAAAAGCACTAAATCCTTTCATGGTGACATCAGCTCCTCCTGACTCCCAGGAAACCTTTCCTAAAGTAAGCTTGATTGCATTGAAGTTTGCCTTTACCAAGATCTTATATATTGACCTTCCCCCACTGTCTCTTTGAAGCAGTCTCTAGAGCTATCTGAAGTGCTGTCTCCTGGGCTGCAGTCCTCATTTTACACCAATTAACTCACAACTCTCACACTGTCCATCTATTTCAGTTGACAAATAAAAGAGCTGTCCTGCCTTGGAGGCCCTAGGTCAGGCATCCAGAGATTTTTACTCCCTGATAGGCAGGGTCAACATCCCTACTCAGCTGTTGAAGAAGACAGATCTTTGCCCCTCTGCTTTATAAGAATTTGGGGACAAAACCCCTGAGGAGGAATGAAACAGGAGGGAAGGAGGCAGGGCACAATCTTTAAGAGTGACAAGAATTGTTGTTCTTCAGTTGCTAAATCATGTCCAACTCTGCGACCCCATGGACTGCAGCATACCAGGCTTCCCTGTCCTTCACTATCTCCCAGAGTATATGCTCAGATTCATGTCCGTTAAGTCAGTGATTGTATCTAAATATCTTATCCTCTGCTGCCCCCTTCTCCTTTTGTCTTTAATCTTTCCCAGTATGAGTCTTTTCCAATGAGTTGGCATTTCACATCAATTAGCCAAAATACTGGAGCTTCAGCATCAGTCCTTCCAGTGAATATTCAGGATTGATTTATTTTAAGAATGGTTGGTTTTTATCTCATTGCAATCCAAGGTACTCTCAAGGGTCTTCTTCAGCAGCACTATTCAAAAGCATAAATTCTTCAGTGCTGTCTTCTTTATGGTTCAGCATTCACTCCTATACATGATTACTGGAAAACCCATAGCTTTGACTAGACACACTTTTGTCAACAAAGTGATGTCTCTGCTTTTTAGCAAGCGGCCTAGGTTTTTCATCACTTTCCTTCCAAGGAACAACTGTCTTTTAATTTCCTGATTGCAGTCACTGTCTGGAGTGATTTTGGAGCCCCCCCCCAAAAAAAATCTGTCACTGTTTGCACTTTTTCCCTTTCTATTTGCCATAAAGTGATGGGACAAGATGCCATGATCTTAGTTTGTAAGGGTGAGTTTTTAAGCAGCTTTTTCACTCTTTTCTTTCACCCTCATCAAGAGGCTCTTTAGTTCCTCTTCAGTTTCTGCCATTAGAGTAGTGTAATCTGCTTATTAGAGGTTGTTGACATTTTCCTGGCAATCTTGATTCCAGCTTGTAATTCATCAAGCACAAAATTTCATATGTTGTATTCTGAATAGAAGTTAAATAAGGAGGGTGACAATTTACAACCTTGTTGTACTCCTTTCCAAATATTTTTGTTTCATTTCCATCATTCCATGTTCAGTTCTAATTGTTGCCTCTCTATCTACATTACAGGTTTCTCAGGAGACAGGCAAGGTGGTCTGGTATTCCTGTCTCCTTAAGAATTTTCCACAGATTGCTGTGATCCACATAGTCAAAAGATTTAGTGTAGTCAAAGAAGCAGATGTAGATGTTTTTCTGAAATTTCCTGCTTTCTCTGTGACCCAACATATGTTAGCAATTTGATTTCTGGTTCTTCTGCCTTTCCTAAATCAAGTTTATACATCTGGAAATTCTCAGTTCCTGTACTGCTAAAGCCTGTCTTGAAGGATTTTGAGGATAACCTTGCTAGCATGAAAGCTAGCATGAAAAGAGCACAAATGTATGGTGGTTTTAATACTATTTGGCATTGCTTTTGCAGGGAGGATTGAATGAAAACTGACCTCTTCCAGTCCTATGCCACTGCTGAGTTTTCCAGATTTGCTGACATATTGAATATGGCACTTTAATGGCATCATCTTTTAGGATTTGAAATAGCTCAGCTGGAATTCCATCATTTCCACCAGCTTAGTTCATAGTATTGCTTCCTAAGACTCACTTGACTTCAGAATCCAGGGTGTCTGGCTCTAGGTGAGTGACCATACCATCATGGTTATCTAAGTCATTAAGACTTTTTTGGTATAGTTCTTCTGCATGTTTTGTAACTTAATCTCTTCTGCATCTGTTAGGTCCTTATAATTTCTGTCCTTTATTGTGCTCATCTTTGCGTGAAATGTTCCCTTCATATCTCCAATTTTCTTGAAAACATCTCTAGTTTTTCCCATTCTATTGTTTTGCTCTTTTTCGCTGCATTTTTCATTTAAGAAAGCCTTGTTATCTCTCCTTGCTATTCTCTGGAACTCTGCATTTAGTGGGTATATCTTTCCCTTTCTTCTTTCCCTTTCACTTCTCTTCTTTTCTCAGCTTTTTGCAAAGCCTCCTCAAACAATGACTTTGCCTTCTTGCATTTCTTTTTCTTTGGAAAGGTTTTGGTCATTGCCTCCTGTAAAATATTACAAACCTTCATCCATAGTTCTTCAGGCAGTCTGTCTATCAGATCTAACCCCTGAATCTATTTGTCACCTCTACTATATGTATAATCATAAGGGATTTGATTTAGGTCACAACTAAATGGCCTACTGATTTTCCCTACTTTCTTAAAGTCTGAATTTTTCAGTAAGGAACATATGAACTGATCCACAGTCAGCTCCTGGTCTTGTTTCTGCTGACTGTATGGAGCTTCTCCATCTTTGGCTGCAAAGAATATAATCAATCTGATTTTGGTATTGACCATCTGGTGATGTCCATGTGTATAGTCATCCTTTGTGTTGTTAGAAAAGTGTGTTTGCTATGATCACTGTGTTCTCTTGACAAAACTCTGTTAGCCTTTGTTCTGCTTCGTTTTGTAGTCCATGGCCAAACTTACCTATTACTCCAGCTATCTCTTGATTTTCTACTTTTTCATTCCAATCCTATATGATGAAAAGGACATCTTTCTTTGATGTTAGTTCTAGAAAGTCTTGTAAGTCTTCATAGAACTGGTCAGCTTCAGCTCTTCAGCATTAGTGGTTGGGGCATAGACTTAGATTACTGTGATGTTGAATGGCTTGCCTTGGAAATGAACAAAGATTATTCTGTCATTTTTGAGATTGTACCCAAGTACTGGATTTTGGACTCTTCTGTTGACTATGGGGGCTACTCCATTTCTTCTGAGAGATTCCTGCCCACAGTAGTATATATAATGGTCATCTGAATTAAATTTGCCCATTTCCATCCAATTTAGTTCACTGATACCTGAAATTTCAATGTTCACTCTTACCATCTCCTGGTTAATCTTATCCAATTTACCTTGATTCATAAACCTAACATTCCAGTTCCTATGCAATATTGTTCTTTACAGCATCAGACATTACTTTCACCACCAAACATATCCACTACTGAGCATCATTTCTACTTTGGCCCAGATGCTTCATTCTTTCTGGAGCTATTAGTAATTGCCCCCCTCTCTTCCCAGTAGCCTATTGGACACCTTCCAACCTAGGGTCTCATCTTCCAGTGTCATATCTTTTTGCCTTTTCATACTGTTCATGGGGTTCTCACAGCAAGAATACTGGCGTGTACTGGGGACCTGCCCAGTTGGATCCAGGGTATCCAAAGTGTGATGGTATTGGCGACTAAAATTTATATTTATAGATTTAGAAATATATATAGAGATAAGAAAACAGTTAAGAAAATAGAGAAGAGAAAAGAGGCTGATATTCCTTGGTTTATGCAGAAGGCCAATGAAGCCTCAGACAAGAGACTTGCTCTGTTCACATAGGCCACAGGCGCCCGCTTGAATAGCGAAGGGTGCCCTGCCTTGGGCTCCTTCTCACGTGGGTCTTAGAAGCATAGGCAGGAAAGTGAACTCAGAGGGCCTCTACACCCCAGGGAGTCAGCCTGAAAAGAAAATAAAGAAAGAAACAAAGAAAGACACAGGGGAGCCAAGCAATGATGAGGCGAGGACCAAAACTTTATTTTCCAGGGGAGCTTATATACCTTGAGCTGTACACAGAGAATAATGGAAAATGCAGAGTCATGCAGGGTCAGCAGTCCTGACCCTTATCAAGACCAGGCTTTCTCTCTGCATTCCTTCCGACATACAAATGTCTCAGGTGATTTACACCATCTTCTGGCCGGGAGGCCTATTAACATTTTATGACTCTTTCTTCTGATAAAGGTTAGTTAACCAGGAAGCTTATTTTATTTTCTAAAGTCAGGCGCCATTCTCCAAAAGCACTAGATAAAGTTGCATTCCTATAGGGCAAAGGTGCAGTGGGCTATAACAGGAAAAGAATTTATTAACTCAAGGTTTAGTGTTGTTAATATCAAGGCCACTACTTATATTTCTATAATCAGCTATATTAATTAATGCAGTCCTAGGTACACAACAAAAGATATGAAAACTTGGCAGCAAGCATTGGCTCAACAATGAAACCCTTAACCAGTTCTATTCTAATGATTTTTAACTCCTCAAAAGGCTCTACATTCCTAGAATGTTTTAAGCTTCCCGTGCCTCTCACAGTTGGGAGGCTGTAAACAATCACATGTGTAACTGCAGGAGTCTGAACAAACCTGCAGGCAAGTTAGAAAGCGATCAGAGGGGTTCAAATTGAAACACTGCAATTACACCCAGGAGACTTATTAACTAGAGGTCTAAGTTAATTTTCCAGAGAAAAGTGGTCGGGGATAGCCCCTGTTAATATCAGAAGAGTGTAGTATAGCAGACAGTAGACAGATTTTGGTTTCAGGGTAGATGCTCAGGCAGATCCAAGGGACGGACCCCTTGAGACCTGATTTGCCTTTGCTCGTCAGGTCTCTTCCTCATGACCTTTGCCATGGGTGGGGTCAGGGAGTCCCTCAAGTCCTAATTCTGCCTTGCCCATCAGGGCTCTCCCGCATGACCTTGTCATGGGTGGATCTCCCGTGTTGGCTCCCAGCAGGAGTGGTTTGCCATTCTCTCCTCCAGTGGACCACGTTTTATCAGAACTCTCCACCATGACCCTTCCATCTTGGGCGGCCCTGCGTGGCATGGTTCATAGCTTCTTTCAGTTATGCAAGCCCCTTCACCATGACAAGTCTGTGATCTATGACAGGGGACACAGCCACAGGACATGAGAAAAACTGGTTAGAAACAACTAGGTCCAAGATGGTGGAAGATGTGACTTCCAGTAGACATTTGGCCTCATTATATGCTCATTGTAATACACTAACATGCTAAATGACATACCCACAGACACCATGAGAGTTCAGAAGCTAACCATAAAAGACCAAAAAGTGGGCGATAGCCCAATTCCTGGAAATCTTCACCCCTTCCACCAAATAATTGGAATAATCCTCCCACTCATTAGTCCAGTTCAGTCGTTCAGTCGTGTCAACTCTTTGCCACCCCATGGACTGCAGCACACCAGGCTTCCCTGTCCATCACCAACTCCCGGAGTTTACTCAGACACATGCCCATTGAGTTGGTGATGCCATCCAACCATCTCATCCTCTTCAGTTCAATTCAGTTCAGTTCAGTTCAGTCGCTCAGTCGTGTCTGACTCTTTGCGACCCCATGAATGGCAGCACGCCAGGCCTCCCTGTCCATCACCAGCTCCCGGAATTCACTCAAACTCACATCATCGAGTTGCTGATGCCATCCAGCCACCTCATCCTCTGTCGTCTTCTTCTCCTCCTGCCCCCAATCCCTCCCAGCATCAGAGTCTTTTCCAATAAGTCAACTCTTCACATGAGGTGGCCAAAGTACTGGAGTTTCAGCTTTAGCATCATTCCTTCCAAAGAACACCCAGGACTGATCTCCTTTAGAATGGACTCGTTGGATCTCCTTGCAGTCCAAGGGACTCTCAAGAGTCTTCTCCAACACCACAGTTCAAAAGCATCAATTCTTTGGCACTCAGCTTTCTTCACAGTCTAACTCTCACATCCATACATGACCACTGGAAAAACCATAGCCTTGACACGACAGACCTTTGTTGGCAAAATAATGTCTCTGCTTTTGAATATGCTGTCTAGGTTGGTTATAACTTTCCTTCCAAGGAATAAGTGTCTTTTAATTTCATGGCTGCAATCACCATCTGCAGTGATTTTGGAGCCCCCAGAAATAAAGTCTGACACTGTTTCCCCATCTACTTCCCATGAAGTGATGGGACCAGATGCCATGATCTTAGTTTTCTGAATGTTGAGCTTTAAGCCAACTTTTTCATTCATCCTCTTAGCCTATGTAATTACCTAGATTATAAAAACTAACCATACCATATTTCAGGGTATCTCACTTTTGAAGATGGTTCACACTGTGTCTGTAAAGTGTATTTCTCTGTAGAAGAAAGCAAAATAAAGAAGCAAATATATATATATACATATATATATGTATATATATATCATTCACTTTTTTGTAGCCCTGAAACTAACACAAGTTTATAAAGTATACTTCAAGTAAAAGAGAATAAAAAGAAATAATACAGCAACAACAAATAATAAGAGTTTTGTCCCCCTCAAAATAGCATAGAGATATATAATTACAGAGTTTTAAGAGAGTATAGTAGTTTAGTGGGCTTCCCAGGTGAAATGTGTTAGTCGTTTAGTCGTGTCCAAGTCTTTGGGACCTCATGAGTGTAGCCCTGCAGGCTGCTCTGTCCATGGGATTTTCCAGTCAAGAATACTATAGTGGGTTTGTATTTCCTTCTCTAGGGGATCTGTCTGGTCCAGGGATCAAATCTGGGTCTCTTTTATTGCAGGCAAATTCTTTACCTAATCTGAGCCACCAGGGAAGGTCCTCCCAAATAGCATTAGTGGTAAAGAACCTGCCTGACAGTGCAGGAGACATAAGAGATGCAGATTCATCCCCTGGGGTAGGAAATGGCAACCAGCTCCAGTATTCCTGCCTGGAAAATTCCATGGAAAAAGGAGCCTGGCAGGCTACAGTCTATGGAGCCACAGTCGGACTCAGCTGAGTGACTGAGCACATGCTACTTCTATTTGGCTTCCCGAGAGGCTCAGCATGAACACATGATGGGACCAGATGCCATGATCTTCATTTTTTGAATGTTGAGTTTCAAGCCAGCTTTTTCATTCTCCTGTTTCACCCTCATCAAAAGGCTTAGTTACACTTTACTCTCTGTCATCAGAGTGATGTCATCTGCATATCTGAGGTTGTTGATATTTCTCCCAGCAAACTTGACTCCAGCTTGAGCTTCATCCTGCCTGGCATTTCCCATGTTGTACTCTGCATAGAAGTTAAATAAGCATAGTGATAATATACAGCCTTGTCGTACTCCTTTCCCAATTTTGAATCAGTCAATTGTTCCATGTCCAGTTATAACTATTGCTTCTTCACCCACACACAGGTTTCTCAGGAGACAGGTAAAGTGGTTTGGTACTCCCATCTCTTTAAGAATATTCTACAGTTTATTGTGACTCACACAGTCAAAGGCTTTAGCATAGTCAATGAAGGAGAAGTAGATGTTTTTCTGGAATCCCCTTGCTTTCTCTATGATCCAATGAATGTTTGAAATTTGATCTCTGGTTCCTTTGCCTTTTGTAAACCCAGCTGGTACATCAGGATTTTCCAATGTGGTTAGTGGTAACAGTTAATAGAAGTCTCCTCAGAGCACTTCAGTTTTGGTTTTGTGAAATAAGTATGACAAAGCAAGAGAGGGGTGCCGGGAACCAATGTGAGGAACTCCGCCCATGGCAAAGGTCATGAGGAAGGAGGCTTGGCATACGCAAAGGCATGATCAAGCCTCAGGAAACCCCCTGTTCCCGAGCATCTAACCCCCAAACCAGAGTCTGTTTTATGCTCTCACCTACACCTCTGACTTTACAGGGGGCTCTCCCCCATCACCATTTCTCTCGGAGAAGGAGTAAACGTGCAGCTCCAAGGCAATAAAAATTCTTGGGTGTGACAAGAGTGTTTCAGCTTATGGACTCCTCTGAAGGTTATCTAGCCCACCTGTATAGGTTCGTCAGGCCACATGTGATTGTTTACAGCCTCCCAACCTGAGAGGCATGAGATGTTTTAGACTTACTAAAGGCAGGGATTTTCCAGTCCTGCAATAAAAGAGACCCAGATTTGATCCCTGGACCAGACAGATCCCCTAGAGAAGGAAATACAAACCCACTATAGTATTGGGGAGTTGGAAATTATTAGTATAGTGGGTTGGTTAGGAATTATATTGGTGAAGGGTTTTTCATTTGTTGTGTCAATAATTGCTGCTAATTCCCTGCTCTGGGTGGGACAAGGATGTCTCAGGTCAAACCTCTCTGCTGACAGACTAGCTTGTGTGACAGGATTATCCATACTCCTGCCACTACACATGATTGCACATGATTGTTTACGACCTCTTAACCATAAACAGCACAGAGAGTTTTGGAGTATTTTGAGAGTCTTAATTAGCATAGGGCTTTTTCTTCTTGTTGAGTCAATGATTGCCGCCAGGCCTCCATATCCTTAGGCACCTGGGAGTATATTAATTAATGTATTTGAAACATAGTAAAGGAAATATAGTAGTTTTTGATGTTAGCAATACTAGACTTTTTGAATTAATGGATTTTCTCTTTTGTAATAGATCACTGTGCTTTGTTATAAATCACTATGTCCTTGTTATGTAAAAATGTAACTTTATCACTATCTTAAAACTAAATAGATCTTAAGGAGAGCATTGGTGAAAGGATTTTCATTTGTTGGGCTGATGTTTGCTGTTAAATCTCCATGTTCCCTGCCCTTATAATGAATATAACTAACATATAGGAGAAATAAGTATTAACCTTTAAGCATATAGGAGAAATAAGTATTAACCTTTAAGATTAATCATGTTAACCTTGGGTTAAATAGATTCTTTTCTTGATTGTAACTCACTACACCCTCACCCTGTAGGAATGTAACTTCATTTGGAGGGTGGTGCCTGGTTTAAGATAAACACCCTTGGAAGAAATAAGTTTTTTGGTTATCAGAAAGAAAGGATCATAAAATGTCAGCAGGTCTCACTCATGGCCAGAAGATGATGTAATATTCCTAAGACCTTTTTTATACATTTATGTGAAGCACCTGATTTTGATAAAGGTCAGGACTGCTGACCCCTGCGTGACTCTGTATTCATCCCTATGTGTATATAAGCAAACTCAAAAATAAAGAAATCGGATCAGTTTCCAGAAAGACTGATACCCCCATGTCGTTCTTTCTTGCTCCTCGTTTTTCTGGCTGAATTCCCATCTGGAGTGTGGGTGCCCTCCAAGTCTACTTATTTGCCCCAGTTTTCAAGCCCACACGAGAAGGAGCTGAAGGAGGGGCACCTTCCGATATTCAAGTGGCACCAGTGGCCCAATGTAGATGGCGCAAATTCCTTGTCTTGGAATTTTATTGGTATCCCACGTAAACCGAGTTATTCAGCCCCTTTTTCTCTCCTACTATTTTCTGGCCAAATTCCCATCTGGTGCATGGGTACCCACCAAGCCTATTAATTTTGCCTGGGCTTCTAAGATCAGACCAGGGGGGCCTCAGTGCCTCCTCTCCTTTGGGAGAACAGGAAGACGCCTGCGGCCTGCGTAGGTGGTGATTGGTATCCCATGTGAACTGAGTTATTCAGCCTATTTTTCTCTGCTAATCTTCTAATCCCTCTCTATCTGTAATTAAGTAAGTTATTTCCAAAGATGCTGAAGCCGTCCCCACCTTCGAATTCCCTGGATCCACCGGGGCTGGACCCTGGCAGAGGGGCAAAGGATTTGAGCATGCCATGTATGCATGGGAGTGATTATAAAGTTTGACAATGGAATGTAAGCCTTTTTTTACCTTATGATGTAACTTTATCTTGCAAAGGTAAGACAGAAAGAGAGGATATAGAGGCAGAAGTTTGAGGAAATATGAGTGCCAAAAATAGTACAGAGAATATGAGTAAAGAGAAGAAGCTCAAAGAATCCATATTCTAACCTATGAGTACTTACTTCCTAGAGAGAACTCAGAATTAGATTCAATACACTGGTAAATTGTTAGAAATGATACCCAATAAACCATATCTTTTTTCTGTACCTTTTGAAATACGTGTTTGTTATATGCTATGGCATCTATTTCTTATCCCTTAAATCTGTGTTGTTTTGTGAATTGCTCTGATTAGTAGAATATGGAAGTGGTGTCTGAGATGTCTCAGTCCAGGTCTTGAGGCTCTGAAGCTATGCTATCAGTTAGAAGGAAGCCAGGTACCATGAAAAGAAGTTCAGCTCCTGCTGGAGCCACATGAAGAAAAAGGCCCTAGAATAATGCTTTCCAACAGAAATTTCTGCTATGATGAAGTACTCTACATTGTCCAATGTGACATCCACGAACTACTGTGTACTTGAAATGTTACTTGCAATTGAGAAATTATATTATTAATTTAAAAAACTTTTTGACTAACAATTTTTTATGTAAAAAGCCGCATGTGGATAGTGCTTACCATACTGGACAGTACAGCCCTAAGAGGAAAGATACCACATAAAGAGAGAGGCCACATGAAGGGAGCTGAGCTGCCCCACTGACTGATAGCACCAAGGTACCAGGGGTGTGAGGCCTCCAGTTCTCCCACACGAACCTATCCAGCCCATGTGGAACAAAGACAAGCTGTCCCTTTGTAGAGCTCTGCTCAATTTCCTGATCCACAGATTTATGAGCAATGAGATCTTCATGTGCATATATATATATATGGAAGACACACAGGGTCTTCATATGCAGGCTTCTCACCTCTTCTCAGAGAGATCTCTGTGATATAATGGAAGTTTACAAGAAGGAAATCTGGGCCCCAGCCACTGGATTTGAGTGTCTATTCTCTGGGCTCAACAAAATATGTAAGTCCAGATCCCTCCTACTCCCCATAGCTATCCTTTACTCCCCACGCAAAGATGCACATTGTCATAATTCCTGGCCATATGTAAGTGTAGTCTAGTTAAGGCAAGAGATGTTGACTGAGCAGAACAGAGTCAAAGAATGACAATTTACAGCAGTGGCTGACCTAATTCTTCTTACACAATCTCTAGTTTCTATCCTTCAGCCCTCCTATTACTGCTGAGGTCCTGACTGCACTGTATCATTAGTATTCTTGGTCACATGAAATGTATACTACTTGCCCCTGCTTTCATTTACTCCGCTGATGCTGCATTACTTGCAAGATTGAGCTGGACTCTTAAATGATTAATGAGAAGGATCATTATATGTAATTGAAAATTTTCAAGACTGACCATCCTCATTTTGTATTTCTAAATACCAATAAGCTGACCTCTGCACATATTCTTAAGTCTGTTATTTTGGGGAGGAGTATGCTTGAGGAAAAAGTGAGAAATTCTTACCAGGTGAAAAAATATTAAAGTAGTACTCTACATGATATAAGGGTTTGTCAACCTGACCTTTTTTAACTTTTTTAAAAGTGTAATTAATTTATTTTATTTGGAGGCTATTTACTTTACAATATTGTGATTTTTTGCCATACATCAACATAGATCAGCCATGGGTGAACATGTATTCCCCCATCTTGAACCCCCTTCCCTTATCCTTCCCCACTCTATCCCTCTGGGTTTTCCATTGCACCAACTTTGAGTGCCCTGCTTCATGCATCAAACTGGCACTGGTCATCTATTTTACACATGGTAATATACATGTTTCAGTGCTATCCTCTCATATCGTCCCACCCTCACCTTCTCCCGCATAGTCCCAAAGTCTGTACTTTACATCTGTGTCTCTTTTGCTGTCTTGAAAATAGGGTCATTGTTACCATCTTTCTAAATTCCATATATGTGCATTAATATATGGTATTGGTGTTTCTCTTTCTGACTTAACTTCACTCTGTATAACAGATTCCAGTTTCATCCACCTCATTAGAACTGACTCAAATGTGTTCTTTTTTTTATATACCTGAGTAATATTCCACTCTGCATATGTAGCATAACTTTCTTATCCATTCATCTGCTGATGGACATTTAAGTTGCTTCCATGGTCTACCTATTGTAAACAGTGCTGCAGTGAACACTGAGGTGCATGTGTCTCTTTCAATTCTAGTTTCCTCAGTGTGTATGCCCAGTAGAGGGGTTGCTGGGTCGTATGGCAGTTATTTTTCCAGTTTTTTAAGGAATCTCCACACTGTTCTCCATAGTGACTGTACTAGTTTGCATTCCCTCTAACAGTGTAAGAGGGTTCCGTTTACTCCATACCCTCTCCAGCATTTACTGTTTGTAGACTTTTTGATGGCAACCATTCTGACCAGTGTGAGATGTACTTCATTGTGGTTTTTGATTTGCATTTCTCTGATAATGAGTGATGTTGAGCATCTTTTCATGTGTTTGTTAGCCATCTGTATGTCTTTGGAGAAATGTCTGTTTAGTTCTTTGGCCTACTTTTTGATTGGGTGATTTATTTTTCTAGCAGTGAGCTGCACTATCTGCTTGTACATTTTAGAGATTAATTATTTGTCAGTTGTTTAATTTGTTATTATTTTCTCCCATTCTGAAAGCTACTTTTTTACCTTGCTTACAGTTTCCTTCACTCTGCAAAAGCTTTTAAGTTTAAGTAGGTCCCATTTGTTTATTTCTGTTTTTTTCCCACTGCTCTGGCATGTGTGTCATAGAGGATCTTGCTGTGGTTTATGTCAGAGAATGCTCTGCCTATGTTTTCCTGTAATTTCTGGTCTTACAGTTAGATCTTTAATCCATTTTGAGCTTATTTTTGTGTATGGTGTTAGTGTTCTTTTTCATTCTTTTACATGTGGTTGCCCAGTTTTCTCAGCACCACTTGTTAAAGAGATTGTCTTTTCTCCATTGTATATTCTTGCCTCCTTTGTCAAAGATAAGTGGTCCCCTTATCTGAGCTTTCTATTTTGTTCCAGTGATCTATATTTCTGTCTTTGTGCCAGTACCATACTGTCTTGATGACTGTAACTTTGTAGTATAGTCTGAGATCAGGAAGGTTGATTTCTCCAGTTCCATTCTTCTTTCTCAAGATTGCTTTGGCTATTTGAGGTTTTTGTGTTTCCATACAAATTGCAAAACTGTTCTAGTTCTGTGAAAAATACATTTGGTAGCTTGATAGGGACTGTCTAGAACCTATAGATTGCTTTGGGTTGTAAACTCATTTTCAACATATTGATTCTTATGATCCATAAACATGGTATATTCTTCCGTCTATTTCTGTCATCTTTGATTTCTTTCATCAGTGTTTTATAGTTTCCTATACATAGGTCTTTTGTTTCTTTAGGTAGATTTATTCTTAAGTGCTTTATTCTTTTTGTGAATGGGACTGTTTGTGGTGAATGGGACTGTTTCCTTAATTTCTCTTTCTGTTTTTTCATTGTTAGTGTATAGGAATGCAAGAGATTTCTGTGTATTGCTTTTATATCCTGAAACATTACTGCATTCGCTGATTAGCTCTAGTAATTTTCTGGTGGTATCTTTACAGTTTTCTATGTAGAAAATCATGTTATCTGCAAACAGTGAGAGTTCTTCTTTTCCAATATGGATTCCTTTTATTTATTTTTTTTTTCTTTTCTGATTGCTGTGGCTAGGACTTCCAAAACTATGTTGAATGGTAGTCATGAGAGTGGGCGCTCTTGTCTTATTCCTGAGTTTAGGAGAAATGCTTTCAGTTTTTTGCCATTGAGAATGATGTTTGCTGTGGCTTTGTCATATATGGCTTTTAAATGTTGAGGTATGTTCCTTCCATGCCTGCTTCCTGGAATGTTGTTATCATAAGTGGGTATTGAGCTTTTACAAAGGCTTTCTGTGCATGTATTGAGATAATCATATGGTCTTTATTTTTCAATTTGTTAATGTGGAGTATCACATTGATTTGCGAATAATGAGAAATCCTTGCATCCCTGGGATAAAGCCCAATTGGTCATGATGAATGATTTTTTAATTTATTGAAGTACAATTGCTTTATAGAATTTTGTTGTTTCTGTCTAACCTTAACATGAATCAACCATAGGTATACATATATCCCCTCCCTTTTGAGTCTCCCTCCCATCTCCCTCCCCATGCCACCCCTCTAGGTTGATACCGAGCCCCTGATTGCGTTTCCTGAGCCATACAGCAAATTCCCATTGGCTATCTATTTTACATATAGTAATGTAAGTTTCCACGTTACTCTTTCCATACATCTCACCCTCTCCTCCCCTTTGCCTATGTCCATAAGTCTATTCTCTATGTCTGCTTCTCCACCGCTGCCCTGTAAATAAATTCTTCGGTACCATTTTTTCTAGATTCCATATGTATGCATTAGAATACGGTATTTATCTTTCTTTTTGGACTCACTTCACTCTGTATAATAGATTCTAGGTTCATCCACCTCATCAGAACTGACTGAGATGTGTTCCTTTCAATGGTTGAGTAATATATCATTGCGTATATGTACCACAACTTCTTTATCCATTCATCTGTCTATGAACATCTAGGTTGCTTCCATGTTCTCAGTTCAGTTCAGTTACTCAGTCGTGTCCAACCCTTTGCGACCCCATGAATTGCAGCATGCCAGGCTTCCCTGTCCATCATCAACTCCCGGAGTTCACTCAAACTGATGTCCATTGAGTCAGTGATGCCATCCAGCCATGTCATCCTCTGTCGTCCCCTTCTCCTCCTGCCCCCAATCTCTCCCAGCATCAGAGTCTTTTCCAATGAGTCAACTCTTCACATGAGGTGGCCAAAGTATTGGAGTTTCAGCTTTAGCATCATTCCTTCCAAAGAAAATCCAGGACTGATCTCCTTCAGAATGGACTGGTTGGATCTCCTTGCAGTCCAAGGGACTCTCAAGAGTCTTCTCCAACACCACAGTTCAAAAGCATCAATTCTTTGGTGCTCAGCTTTCTTTATAGTCCAACTCTCACATCCATACATGACTACTAGAAAAACCATAGCCTTGTCTAGTTATTGTAAATAGTGCTTCAATGAACAACAGGATACATGTGTTTTTTTCAGTTTTGGTTTCCTCAGGGTATATGCCTAGGAGTGGGATTGCTGGGTCATATGGTGGTCTTATTCCTAGTTTTTTAAGTAATTTCCATACTGTCTTCCTTAGCGGCTGTATCAATCTACATTCGAAACAAAACTGCAAGAGCATTCCATTTTCTCCACACCGTCTCCAGCGTTTATTTTCTGTAGACTTTCAGATGATGGCCATTCTGACCAGTGTGAGATAATATCTCACTGTAGTTTTGATTTGCATTCCTCTAATAATGAGCAATGTTAAGCATCTTTTCATGTGTTTGTTAGCCATCTATGTCTTCTTTGGGGGAATGTATATTTAGATCGTTTTTCCGCTTTTTGATTGGGCTGTATGTTTTTCTGGCAGTGAGTTGTATGAGCTGCTTGTATATTTTGGAAATTAATCCTTTGTCAGATGTTTCATTTGCTATTATTTTCTCCCATTCTAAGGGTTGTTTTTTCACCTTGCTTATGGTTTCCTTTGCTGTGCAAAAGCTTTTAAGTTAAATCAGGTCACACTTGTTTACTTTGGTTTTTATCTCCATTACTCTAGGAGATGGCTCGCAGAGGATATTGATTTGATTTATATCATCGAGTGTTCTGCCCATGTTTACCTCTAAAGAGTTTTATAGCTTCTGGTCTTACATTTAGGTCTTTAATCCATTTTGAGTTGATCTTTGTGTATGGTGTTAGGAAGTGTTCTAATTTCATTCTTTTACATGTAGCTGTCCAGTTGTCCCAGCACCATTTACTGAAGAGGCTGTCTTTGCCCCATTGTAGTCTTGTCTACTTTGTCAAAAATAAGGCACCCATAGGTGCATGGATTTATTTCTGGGATTTCTATCTTGTTCCATTGGTTTACATTTCTGTTTTTGTGTCAGTACCATATTGTCTTGATGACTGTACTTTTGTAGTATAATCAGAAGTCAGGAAGGTCGATTCCTCCAGCTCCATTCTTCTTTCTCAGGTCTGCTTTGACTATTCAGGGTCTTTTGTGTTTCCATATGAATTGAGAAATTTTTTCTTCTAGTTCTGTGAAAAATGCCATTGGTAATTTGATAGGGATCGCATTGAATCTGTAGATTGAATTTGGTAGTATAGTCATTTTGACAATATTGATTCTTTCTACCCTGGAAAATGGAATATCTTTCCATCTGTTTGCATCATCTTTGATTTCTCTCATGAGCATGTTATAATTTTCTGTGTATAGTTTTTTGTCTCCTTAGGTAAGTTTATTCCTAGATATTTAATTCTTTTTGCTGCAATGGTGAATGGGATTGATTTCTTAATTTCTCTTTCTGATTTTTCATTGTTAGTATATAGAAAAGCAAGTGATTTTTGTGTATTGATTTTGTATCGTACAACTTTGCTAAATTCACTGACTAGCTCTAGTAATTTTCTGATACTATCTTTAGGGTTTTCTATGTATAGTATCATGTCACCTGCAAACAGTGAGAGCTTTACTTTTTCTTTTCCAATCTGGATTCCTTTCTTTCTTTTTTTTTTTTTTTTCCTTCTCTGATTGCTTTGGCTAGGACTTCCAGAACTATGTTGAATAATAGTGGTGAAAGTGGACACCCTTGTCTTTTTCCTGATCTTAGGGGGAATGCTTTCAGTTTTTCAACTTTGAGAATAATGTTTGCTGTAGGCTTATCATATACGGCCTTTACTATGTTGAGGTAGGTTTCTTCTATGCCCATTTTTTGAAGAATTTCAGTCATAAATGGGTGCAAAATTATGTCAAAGGATTTTTCTGCATCTTATGAGATGATCATATGATTTTTATCTTTCAATTGGTTAATATGGTGTATCACATTGATTGATTTGCATATATTGAAGAATCCTTGCATTCCTGGAATAAGCCCAATTTGATAATGGTGTATGAGCTTTTTGATGTGTTCCTGAATTCTGTTCACTAAAATATGGTTGAGGATTTTTGCATCTTTGTTCATCAGTGATATCAGCCTGTAGTTTTCTTTTTTAGTGTTATTTTTCTCTGGTTTTGGTATCTGGGATATGGTGGCCTTGTAGAATGAGTTTGGAAGTGTTCCTTCTTCTGAATTTTTGAAAGAGTTTTAGAAGGATAGGCATTAGCCCTTTTCTAAATGCTTGATAGAATTCTCCTGTGAAGCCATCTGATCCTGGGCTTTTGATTTGGGGGGATTTTTTAAAATCACAGCTTCAATTTCAGTGCTTGTAATTGGGTTCTTCATAATTTCTATTACTTCCTGGTTCAGTCTTGGAAGATTGAACTTTTCTAAGCATCTGTCCCTTTCTTCCAGGTTATCCATCTTATTGCCATATAGTTTTCATAATAGTCTCTTATAATCCTTTGTATTTCTGTATTGCCCATTGTAACGTCTCCTTTTTTTGTTTCTAATTTTGTTGATTTGATTCATCTCTCTTTTTTTCTTGATGAGTCTGGCAAAGAATGCTCAAACTACTGCACAATTGCACTCATCTCACATGCTAGTAAAGTAATGCTCAAAATTCTCCAAGCCAGGCTTCAGCATACATGAACTGTGAATTTCCAGATGTTGAAGCTGGTTTTAGAAAAAGCAGAGGAACCAGAGATCAAATTGCCGACATCTGCTGGATCAGCAAAAAAGCAAAAGAGTTCCAGAAAAACATCTATTTCTGTTTTATTGACTATGCCAAAGCCTTTGACTGTGTGGATCACAATAAGCTGTGGAAATTTCTTCAAGAGATAGGAATACTAGACCACCTGATCTGCCTCTTGAGAAACCTGTATACAGGTCAGGAAGCAACAGTTAGACCTGGACGTGGAACAACAGTCTGGTTCTAAATAGGAAAAGGAGTATGTCGAGGCTGTATATTGTCACCCTGCTTATTTAACTTCTATGCAGAGTACATCATGAGAAATGCTGGGTTGGAGGAAGCACAAGCTGGAATCAAGATTGCCAGGAGAAATATCAATAAACTCAGATATATATGCAGATGACATCACCATTATGGCAGAAAGTGAAGAGGAACTAAAAATCCTCTTGGTGAAAGTGAAAGAAGAGAACGAAAAAATTGGCTTAAAGCTCAACATTCAGAAAATGAAGATCATGGCATCTGGTCCCATCACTTCATGGGAAATCGATGGGGAAACATTGGAAACAGTGGCACACTTTATTTGGGAAGTGGGGGGTGGGCCCCAAAATCACTGCAGATGGTGATTGCAGCCATGAAATTAAAAGATGCTTTCCTTGGAAGGAAAGTTATGACCAAACTGGACAGCATATTGAAAAAGCAGAGACATTACTTTGTCAACAAAGGTCCATCTAGTCAAGAGTGTTTTTTCCAGTAGTCATGTATGCTTGTGAGAGTTGGACTATAAAGAAAGCTGAGTGCCGAAAAATGGATGTTTTTGAACTATGGTGTTGGAGCAGACTCTTGAGAGTCCCTTGGATTGCAAGGAGATCCAACCAGTCCATGCTAAAAGAGATCAGTCCTGGGTGTTCATTGGCAGGACTGATGTTGAAGTTGAAACTCCAATCCTTTGGCCACCTGATGCTAAGAGCAGACTCATTTGAAAAGACCCTGGTGCTGGGAAAGATTGAGGGCAGGAGGAGAAGGGGACGACAGAGGATGAGATGATCGGATGGCATCACCAACTCAATGGACATGGGTTTGAGTGTACTCCGGGAGTTGGTGATGGACAGGGAGGTCTGGCGTGCTGTGGTTCATGGGGTCGCAAAGAGTTGGACACTACTGAGCAACTGAACTGAACTGGCTGAAGGCTTGTCAATTTCATTTATCTTCTCAAAGAACCAGCTTTTAGTTTTTTTAATCTTTACTATTGTTTCTTTCCTTTCTTTTTAATTTATTTCTGCTCAGGTCTTTTGATTTCTTTCCTTCTATTAATTTTGAGGTTTTCTTGTTCTCCTTTTTCCAGCTGTTTTAGATGTAAAGTTAGGTTATCTATTCGATGTTTTTCTTGTTTCTTGAAGTAGGATTGTCTTGCTATAAACTTCTCTCTTAGAACTGCTTTGGTGCATTCAATAGGTTTTGAGTTGTTATATTTTCATTGTCATTTGTTTATAGAAAATTTTTTATTTCCATTTTGTTTTCTTCAGTAACCTGTTGGTTATTTAGAAACGTGTTTAATCTCCTTGTGTTCCTGTTTCTTACAATTTCTTTCTTGTAATTGATATCTAGTCTCATAGTGTTCTGGTCAGAGAAGATGCTTGATATGATTTTAATTTTCTTAAATATACCAAGGCTTGATCTGTGACCCAAGATGTGGTCTATCATGAAGAATGTTTCATGTGCACTTGAGAACGTGTATTCTTCTGTATTTGGATGGAATGTCCTGAAGATATCAGTGAGATCCATCTCATCTAATGTATCATTTAAGACTTGTGATTCCTTATTAATTTTCTGTTTTGATGAACTGTTCATTGATGTGAGTGGGGTGTTAAAGTCTCCTACTCTTATTGTGTTACTGTCAATTTCTCCTTTTATGTCTGTTAGTGTTTGTCTTATGTACTGAGGTGCTCCTATGTTGGGTGCATAGATGTTTACAATTGTTATGTCTTTCTCTTGGATTGATCCTTTGGTCATTATTTTAAGGTCTATTTTGTCTGATATGAGGATTGTTACTCCAGCTTTCTTTTGCCTTCCAATTGCTTCCCAATTGCTTTCTTTGCTTCCCAGTTTGCTTCCCAATTTTTCTACCCTCTCACTTTCAGTCTATATGTGTCTTCAGGTCTGAGGTAGGTTTCTTGTACACAGCGTATATATGGGTTTTTTGGTTGTTGTTGTTTTTAATCCTTTCAGCCAGCCTGTGTCTTTTGTTTGGAGCACTTAATCCACTTACATGTAAAGTAATTATTGATATATATGGGTCTGCCCTGGTGGCTCAGAGGTTAAAGTGTCTGCCTGCAATGCAGGAGACCTGGGTTTGATCCCTGGGTCTGGAAGATCCCTTGAAAAAGGAACTGGCAACCCACTCCAGTATTCTTGCATGGAGAATCCCATGGATGGAGGACGCTGATGGGCTACAGTCCACAGGGTCGCAAAGATATATATATATATGTTCCTATTTCCATTTTCTTAATTGTTTGGGGTTGATTTCGTAGATCTTTTTTCTTCTCTTGTATTGCTTGACTATACAGGTTCCTTTAACATTTGCTGTAAATCTGGTTTAGTGGCACTGAGTTCTCTTAATTTTTGCTTGTCTGAAATTCTTTTTATTTCTCCATTAATTTTGAATGAGATCCTTGCCAGCTACAGTAATCTTGGTTGTAGATTCTTTCCTTTCAGTACTTTAAATACATTCTGCCATTCCCTTCTGGCCTGCAGAGTTTCTGCTGAAAGATAGGTTGTTAAGCACATGGGGCTTCCCTTGTATGTTACTTGTTGCTTCTTCCTTGCTGTTTTTAATATTTTTTCTTTGTGTTTAGTCTTTGTGAGTTTGATTAGTATGTGTCTTGGCATGTTTCTCCTTGAGTTTATCCTTTTTGGACTCTTTGTGCCTCTTGGATGTGATTGACTATTTCCTTTACCATGTTGGGGAAATTTACAACTATCATCTCTTCAAAAATTTTATCATACCCTTTCCTTTTCTCTTCTTCTGAGACCCCTATAATTTGAAGGTTGGTGCATTGTATATTGTCCCGAAATCCCTGAGACTGTCCTCAGTTCTTTTCATTGTTTTTACTTTATTCTGCTCTTCAGAATTTATTTCCACCATTTTGTCTTCCAGCTCACTGTATCGTCCTTCTGCTTCAGATATTCTGCTATAGATTCCTTCTAGAGTATTTTTAATTTCAGTAATTGTGTTGTTTGTCTCTGTATGTTTATTCTTTAATTCTTCTAAGTTTTTGTTAATTGACTCTTGCCTTTTCTCCATTTTGTTTTCAAGGTTTTTGATCAACTTTCCTATCAGAATTCTGAATAGTTTTTCAGGTAGTTTGCCTATTTACTCTTCATTTAATTGGACTTTTGTGTTTCTAGATTGTTCCTTCATTTGTGTAGCATTTCTCTGCCTTTTCATTATTTTTTTAACTTATTGGGTTTGAAGTATCCATTTCCAGGCTTCAGTGTTGAATTCTTTCTTCCTTTTGGTTTCTGCCCTTCTAAGATTTGTCCAGTGGTTTGCGTAAGCTTCATATAGATTGAGAATTCATCTGAGTTTTTGTTTGTTTGTTTGTTTTTCCTTTGATATGCAAGGCTGAGTGAGGTGATAATACTGTCTGCTGATTATTGGGTTTGTATTTTTTTGTTTGTTTCCTGTTTAGATGAGAAGTCCTGCAGAGGGCGTTACTGGTGGTTGGCTGTTGTTGGATCTTGTATTCAAGTGGTTTCCTTCCCGTGGTTTCTCACATTTGAAACTCACTAGGGTTAGTTCTCTAGTAGTCTGGGGTCTTGGAGTCAGTGCTCCCTCTCCAAAGGCTCAGGCTTTGATCTCTGGTCAGGAATGAAGATTCCACAAGTCGTTTGTTATAGCATTACGGGAGAGTAAAACAAATATCCAAAAATGAGAAACCAACTATGAACCCCAGACCACCTAACTCAGGAAGCATTAATAGACAACATCTCACACAAAAGTCTTCATCAGTTCAGTTGAGTTGCTCATTTGTGTCCGATTCTTTGCGACCCCATGAATCGCAGCATGCCAGGAATCCTTGTCCATCCCCAACTCCCGAAGTTCACTCAGACTCACATCCATCGAGTCAGCGATGACATCCAGCCATCTCATCCTCTGTCGTCCCCTTCTCATCCTGCCACCAATCCCTCCCAGTATCAGAGTCTTTTCCAATGAGTCAACTCTTTGCATGAGGTGGCCAAAGTACTGGAGTTTCAGCTTTAGCATCATTCCTTCCAAAGAAATCCCAGGGCTGATCTCCTTCAGAATGGACTGGTTGCAACACTTTGCAGACCAAGGGACTCTCAAGAGGCTTCTCCAACACCACACTTCAAAAGCATCAATTCTTCAGCACTCAGTCTTCTTCACAGTCCAACACTCACATCCATACGTGACCACAGGAAAAACCATAGCCTTGACTAGACAGACCTTAGTCAGAAGTAATGTCTCTGCTTTTGAATATACTATCTAGATTGGTCATAACTTTTCTTCCAAGGAGTAAGCATCTTTTAATTTCATGGCTGCAGTCGCCATCTGCAGTGATTTTGGAGCCCAAAAAATAAAGTCTGACACTGTTTCCACTGTTTCCCCATCTATTTCCCATGAAGTGATGGGACCGGATGCCATAATCTTCGTTTTCTGAATGTTGAGCTTTAAGCCAACTTTTTCACTCTCCTCTTTCACTTTGATCAAGAGGCTTTTTAGTTCCTCTTCACTTTCTGCCATAAGAGTGGTGTCATCTGCATATCTGAGGTTACTGAGATTTCTCCTGGCAATCTTGATTCCAGCTTGTGCTTCTTCCAGCCCAGCATTTCTCATGATGTATCCCACATAGAAGTTAAATAAGCAGGGTGACAATATACAGCCAAGACATATGCCTTTTCCTATTTGGAACCAGTCTGTTGTTCCATTTACAGTTCTAACTGTTGCTTCCTGACCTATATACAGATTTCTCAAGAGGCAGGTCAGGTGGTCTGGTATTCCCATCTCTTTCAGAATTTTCCACAGTTTATTGTGATCCACACAGGCAAAGGTTTTGGCATAGTCAATAAAGCAGAAATAGACGTTTTTCTGGAACTCTCTTGATTTTTCCATGATCCAGCGGATGTTGGCAATTTGATCTCTGGAACCTCTGCCTTTTCTAAAACCAGCTTGAACATCAGGGAGTTCACGGTTCACGTATTGCTGAAGCCTGGCTTGGAGAATTTTGAGCATTACTATACTAGCATGTGAGATGAGTGCAATTGTGTGGTAGTTTGAGCATTCTTTGGCATTGCCTTTCTTTGAGATTGGAATGAAAACTGACCTTTTCCAGTCCTGTGGCCACTGCTGAGTTTTCCCAATTTGCTGGCATAAGGAGTGCAGCACTTTCACAGCATCATCTTTTAGGATTTGAAATAGGTCAATAGGAATTCCATCACCTCCACTAGCTTTGTTCATAGTAATGCTTTCTAGGGCCCATTTGACTTCACTTTCCAGGATGTCTGGCTCTAGATGAGTGATCACACCATCGTGACTATCTCAGTCGTGAAGATCTTTTTTGTACAGTTCTTCTGTGTATTCTTGCCACCTCTTCTTAATATCTTCTGCTTCTGTTAGGTCCATACCATTTCTGTCCTTTATGGAGCCCATCTTTGCATGAAGTGTTCCCTTGGTATCTCTAATTTTCTTGAAGAGATCTCTAGTCTTTCCCAGTCTGTTCTTTTCCTCTATTTCTTTGTACTGATTGCTGAAGAAGGCTTTCTTATCTCTTCTTGCTATTCTTTGGAACTCTGCATTCAGATGCTTATATCTTTCCTTTTCTCCTTTGCTTTCACCTCTCTTCTTTTCACAGCTATTTCTAAGGCCTCCCCAGACAACCATTTTGCTTTTTTGCATTTCTTTTCCATGGGGATGGTCTTGATCCCTGTCTCTTGTACAATGTCACAAACCTCATTCCATAATTCATCAGGCACTCTATCTATCAGATCTAGTCCCTTAAATCTATTTCTCACTTCCACTGTATAATCATAGGGATTTGATTTAGGTCATACCTGAATGGTCTAGTGGTTTTCCCTACTTTCTTCAATTTGTGTCTGAATTTGGTAAGAAGGAGTTCATGATCTGAACAACAGTCAGCACCTGGTCTTGTTTTTGTTGACTGTATAGAGCTTCTCCATCTTTGGCTGCAAAGAATACAATTAATCTGATTTTGGTGTTGACCATCTGGTGATGTCCATGTGCAGAGTCTCCTCTTGTGTTGTTGGAAAAGGGTGTTCACTATGACCAGTGCATTTTCTTGGCAAAACTCTATTAGTCTTTGCCCTGTCTCGTTCTGCATTCCAAGGCCAAATTTGCCTGTTACTCCTGGTGTTTCTTGACTTCCTACTTTTGCATTCCAGTCCCCTATAATGAGAAGGATATCTTTTTTGGGTGTTAGTTCTAAAAGGTCTTATAGGTCTTCAAAGAACCGTTCAACTTCAGCTTCAGGATTACTGGTTGAGGCATCGACTTGCATTACAGTGATATTGAATGGTGTGCCTTGGAAACAAACAGAGATCATTTTGTCGTTTTTGAGATTGCATCCAAGTACTGCATTTCGGACTCTTTTGTTGACCATGATGGCTACTCCATTTCTTCTGAGGGATTCCTGCCCGCAGTAGTAGATATAATGGTCATCTGAGTTAAATTTACCCATTCTAGTATATTTCAGTTTGCTGATTCCTAGAATGTCGACGTTCACCCTTGCCACCTCTTGTTTGACCACTTCCAATTTGCCTTGATTCATGGACCTGACATTCCAGGTTGCTATGCAATATTTTTCTTTACAGCATCAGACCTTGCTTCTATCACCAGTCACATTCACAGCTGGGTATTGTTTTTGCTTTGGCTCCAACCCTTCAATCTTTCTGGAGTTATTTTTCCACTGATCTCCAGTAGCATATTGGGCACCTAATGACCTGGGGAGTTCCTCTTTCAGTATCCTAACATTTTGCCTTTTCATATGTTCATGGGGTTCTCAAGGCAAGAATACTGAAGTGGCTTGCCATTCCCTTCTCCAGTGGACCACATTCTGTCAGACCTCTCCACCATGACCCGCCGGTCTTGGGTTGCCCCACAGGCATGGCTTAGTTTCATTGAGTTAGACAAGGCTGTGGTCCTAGTGTGATTAGATTGACTAGTTTTCTGTGAGTATGGTTTCAGTGCATCTGCCCTCTGATGCCCTCTTGCAATACCTACCATCTTACTTGGGTTTCTCTTACCTTGGGCGTCGGGTATCTTTTCACAGCTGCTCCAGCAAAGCGCAGCCACTGCTCCTTACCTTGGATGAAGGGTATCTCCTCTCCACCACCCTTCGTGAACTTCAACATGGGATAGCTCCTCTAGGCCCTCCTGCGCCTGTGCAGCCACCACTTCTTGGATGTGGGGTTGCTCCTCTGGGCCACCACCTCTGGCCTCGGGCGCAGGGTGGCTCCTCCCGGCTGCCCCTGGCCTCAGACATGGGGTGGCTCCTCTCGGCCACCGCCCCGGGCTTGGACGCTGGATAGCTCCTCCCAGCCACTGCCCCTGACCTTGCACGCGGGGTAGCTCCTCTCGGCCGTTCCTTCGCCATCAGAGCCTGGCACTCTCGGCCACCGCCCCTCAGGCATGGGGTCCTCCCAGCTTCTGCCCCTCACCTCGGACGTGGGGTAGCTCCTCGTGGCCATGCTTAGTGCATCAGTCGCAGCCGCCCATGCTTAGTGCTTAGTCTTCATACGTACACTCAAATCAAGAGTCACACAAGAGCCAACAAGCTCCAGTGCAAGGCACACCATGCTAATTCTCTAGCTAACAGGAACACAATTCTGAAAATTGAAAGACGGCTGCCAAAGGCCATACCAAACCCACAGACTCAGTACTGGACACTTCATTGCACTGCAGAGAGAAGAAATCCATCTCCACCCACCAGAACACAGACACAAGCTCCCCCAACCAGGAAACCTTGAGAGGCCATTGGTCCAACCCCACCCACAGGGAGCACACTCCTCTATTAAGAGGAATCACAAACTTCTAGCCTGTAGAAAGGGTACCCCAAACACAGCAACCTAAACAAAATGAAAAGGAAGAGAAATATACAGCAGATGAAAGAACATGATAAAAACCCAACAAACCAAACAAAAGAGGAGGCGATAAGGAGTCTACCTTTAGAAGAATTCATAATAATGATAGTAAAAATGATCCACAATCCTGAAAACAAAATAAAGTTACAAATAAATAGACTAGAGACAAGGATTGAGAAGGTGCAAGAAATGTTTAACAAGGACATAGAATAAATAAAGAATAGTCAATCAATAATGAACAATGCAATAAGTAAGATTAAAATCATTCTGGAACAAGCGAGGATAAAATAAAACGTGACCACCACCGTGCCCCTTGTGTCAGGGTGGAAATTAGACACTGAAGAGTCCAGCAAACAGAAGAAGCTAAAATAAGCAGAAGGAACCGCTTGGGAAGTGACAACTGCAATAGATTAAAACCCTGTAGTTAGCACTGACTACATAGGAAGGGACCTATAGACCATGAGAAGTACAAGCCGGACCAAGGAACTATCTGAAAATGAAGTGACTGCACACTACATCCACAACAGCTCCAGAGAAAGTCTTAGCTATATTTTTATTCATCATTTTTTAAATTAAAAATTATTTTTACCTAATTTTTTTGTTATTTTTAAGTCCCCATTACTCCTTTAATTTTCATTTTTATAGCCTACAATTACCTTACAAAAGAAGAAAGACCCTATTTTTAAAGCAAACTTCATATATATATATATATATATATATATATAATTTCTGTGACTTTGGGTTTTCTTTTTGTTTTGTTTTTGTTGTTGTTGTTATTTTTTTTTTTTTAATATTGTATTTTTGAGAATCTAACCTCCACTCAAGATTTTTAATCTTTGCTTTTTGGTATTTGTTATCAACTTTGTACATTTAAGAACCCAATCTTCAGTACCCATTTTTACTTGGGAGCGAGATCACTGGCCTGATTGCTCTTTCCCTCCCTTGACTCTCCTTTATCTCCACCAGGTCGCCTCTATCGCCCCCTCCCCATTTTCTTCTCTACCCAACTAGGTGAAGTTCTTCGTGTGTTTCAGGCTATGGAGAACACTTACGAAACAGATTACTGGCCGGATCTGTCTCTCTCTTTTTGATTCCCCATTTTATCCTTTTGGCCTCCTCTGTCTCCTTCCTCCTTCATCTCTTCTCTGTGTAACTCCATGAACAACTCTGAAGGATCCAGACTATGGAGAGCACATAGGGAAGTGATTACTGGCTAGCTTGCTCTCTGCCCTTTTGATGCCCCTTCTTCTCCTCCTGGTCACATCTATCTTCCTCCTCCCTCTTCTCTTCTCCATGTAACTCTCTGTACCTCTCCAGGTGTCCCTCACTGTGGAGAAACTTTTTATCATTAACCTATATGTCTTATCATCAGTGCTGTAAAGATGGAGAAGTCTTGAGGCTACTGTTAGAATAAGAATGAAAACCAGAGGCAGGAGGCTTAAGTCCAAATCCTGAGAACTCCTGAATCCAGGGAACATTAATCAATAGGAGCTCATCAAATGCCTTCATACCTACACTGAAACCAAGCACGACCCAAGAACCAACAAGCTCCAGAGCAAGACATACCACGCAAATTCTCCAGCAACACAAGAACATGACCCTGAGCTTCTATACACAGGCTGACCAAAGTCACACAAAACCAACTGACATCTCAAAACTTATTACTGGACACTTGACTGCACTCCAGAAAGAAGAAATCCAGCTCCACCCACCAGAACACCAACACAAGCTTCCCTAACCAGAAAACCTTGACAAGCCAACCATCCAATCCCTACCCATATCGAGGAACCTCCACAATAAGAGGAAACAACTGCCAGAATACAAAAAGGCCACACCAAACACAAAATATAAAAAAAGGCACAGAAATATCAAGCAGGTAAAGGAACAAGATAAATGCCCACCAAACCAAACAAAAGAGGAAGAGAGACGAACTCTACCTGATAAAGAATTCTGAATAATGATAGTGAAAATGATCCAAAATCTTGAAAACAAATTGGAATTACAGATAAATAGCCTGGAGACAAGGATCAAGAAGATGCAAGAAAGGTGTAACAAGGACTTAGAAGAAATAAAAAAGAGTCAACATATAATGAATAATGCAATAAATGAGATCAAAAACACTGTGGAGGGAATCAATAGTAGAATAACTGAGGCAGAAGATAGGATAAGTGAGGTAGACTATAGAATGGTAGAAATAAATGAATCAGAGAGGAAAAAAGAATTAAAAGAAATGAGAACAACCTCAGAGACCTCTGGAATAATGTTAAACACCCCAACATTCGAATCATAGGAGTCCCAGAAGAAGAAGACAAAAGGAAACATCATGAGAAAATACTTGAAGAGATAACAGTTGAAAACTTCCCTAAAATGAGGAAGGAAGTAATCACCCAAGTCCAAGAAACACAGAGAGTCCCAAACAGGATAAACCCAAGGCAAAACACCCCAAGACACATATTAATCAAATTAACAAAGGTCAAACACAAAGAACAAATATTAAAAGCAACAGCAAGGGAAAAACAACAAATCACACACAAGGGGATTCCCATAAGGATAACAGCTGATCTTTCAACAGAAACTCTCCAGGCCAGAAGGGAATGGCAGGACATACTTAAAGTGATGAAAGAAAATAACCTACAGCCCAGATTACTGTAGCCAGCAAGGATCTCATTCAAATATGAAGAAGAAATCAAAAGCTTTACAGACAAGCAAAAGCTGAGGGAATTCAGTACCACCAAACCAGCTCTCCAACAAATGGTAAAGCATCTTCTCTAGACAGGAAACACAGAAAAGGTGTATAAACTCGAATTCAAAACAATAAAGAAAATGGCAACGGGATCATGCTTATCAATAATTACCTTAAATGTAAATGGGTTGAATGCCCCAACCAAAAGACAAAGACTGCTTGAATGGATACAAAAACAAGACCCCTATACATGTTGTATACAAGAGACCCAGCTCAAAACAAGGGACACCATACAGACTGAAAGTGAAGGGGTGTAAAAACATATTCCATACAAATAGAGACCAAAAGAAGGCAGGAGTAGCAAAACTCATATCCGATAAAATAGACTTTAAAACAAAGGCTGTCAAAAGAGACAAAGATGTACACTACATAATGATCAAAGGATCAATCCAAGAAGGAGATATAACAATCATACATATGTATGCACCCTACATAAGAGCACCAGAATATGTAAGACAAATGCTAACAAGTATGAAAGGGGAAATTAACAATAACACAATAATAGTGGGAGACCTTAATACCCCACTCACACTTATGGACAGATCATCTAAACAGAAAATTAACAAGGAAACACAAACTTTAAATGATACAATAGACCAGTTAGACCTAATTGATATCTATAGGACATTTCACCCCAAAACAATGAATTTCACCTTTTTCTCAAGTGCACACGGAACCTTCACCAAGATAGATCACATCCTGGGCCATAAATCTAGCGTTGGTAAATTAAAAAAAAAAAATCAATCACTCCAAGCATCTTTTCAGGCCACAATGCAGTAAGATTAGATGTCAATTACAAAACTATTAAAAATTCCAACATATGGAGGCTGAACAACAAGCTTCTGAAAACCCAACAAATCAGAGAATAAATCAAAAAAGAAATCAAAATATGCATAGAAACCAATGGAAATAAAAACACAATAACCCAAAACCTATGTGACACTGTAAAAGCAGTACTAAGGGGAAGATTCATAGCAATACAGGCTTACCTCAAGAAACAAGAAAAAAGGCAAATAAATAACCTAACTCTGCACCTACAGCAACTTGAAAAGGAAGAAATAACGAACCCTAGGCTTAGTAGAAGGAAAGAAATCTTAAAAATCAGGGCAGAAATAAATGCAAAAGAAACAAGAGAGACCATAGCAGAAATCAACAAAACCAAAAGCTGGTTCTTTGAGAAGATAAATAAAATTGACAAACCATTAGCCAGACTCATCAAGAAACAAAGGAACAAAAATCAAATCAACAAAATTAGAAATGAAAAGGGAGAGATCACAACAGACAACACCGAAATAAAAACGATCCTGAGATACTACTATCAGAAACTATATGCAAATAAAATGGACAACTTCAAAGAGACGGGCAAATTCTTAGAAAATTACAACTTTCCTAAATTGAACCAGGAAGAAATAGAAAATATTAACAGACCCATCACAAACATGGAAATTGAAACTGTAATCAGAAATCTTCCAATAAACAAAAGCCCAGGACCAGACGGCTTCACAGCTGAATTCTACCAAAAAATTTAGAAAAGAACTAACACCTATGCTTCTCAAACTCTTCCAGAAAATTGCAGAGGAAGGTTAACTTCCAAACACATTCTATGAGGCCACCATCACCCTAATACCAAAACCTGACAAAGATGCCACAATAAAAGAAAACTACAGGCCAATATCACTGACGAACATAAATGCAAAAATCTTTAACAAAATACTAACAAACAGAATCCAACAACATATTATAAAGATCATACACCATGACCAGGTGGCCTTTAATCCCAAGGATGCAAGGATTCTTCAATATCTGCAAATCAATCAATGTAATACAACACATTAACAAATTGAAAAATAAAAAACATATGATTATTTCAATAGATGCAGAGAAAGCCTTTGACAAATTTCAACATCTATTTATGATAAAAACCCTCCAGAAAGCAGGAATAGAAGGAACATACCTTAACAAGATAAAAGCTATATATGACAAACCCTCAAAAAACATTATCCTCAATGGTGAAAAATTGAAAGCATTTCCCCTAAAGTCAGGAACAAGACAAGGGTCCCCACTCTCACCACTTACTATTCAACAATGTTTTGGAAGTTTTGGCCACAGCAATCAGAGCAGAAAAAGAAATAAAAGGAATCCAGATTGGAAAAAAAAGTTAAACTCTCACTGTTTACAGATGACATGATCCTCTACATAGAAAACCCTAAAGACACCAACAGAAAATTATTAGAGCTAATCAATAAATATAGCAAAGTTGCAGGATATAAAATTAACACAGAGAGATCCTTTGCATTCCTATACAATAACAATGAGAAAACAGAGAAATTAAGGAAACAATTCCATTCACCGTTGCAATGAAAAGAATAAAATACTTAGGAATATATCTACCTAAAGAAACTAAAGACCTATATATAGAAAACTATAAAACACTGATGAAAGAAATCAAAGAGGACACTAATAGATGAAGAAATATACCATGTTCATGGATCGGAAGAATCAATATAGTGAAAACGAGTATACTACCCAAAGCAATCTACAAATTCAATGCAATCCCTATCAAGCTACCAGCGATATTTTTCACAGAACTAAAATAAATAATTTCAAGATTTGTA
Organism: Budorcas taxicolor; assembly: GCF_023091745.1. Taxonomy (NCBI): domain Eukaryota; kingdom Metazoa; phylum Chordata; class Mammalia; order Artiodactyla; family Bovidae; genus Budorcas; species Budorcas taxicolor. The sequence continues at coordinate 1,193,305 of NC_068924.1, read as the reverse complement.
TGGAAATACAAAAAACCTTGACTAGCCAAAGCAATCTTGAGAAAGAAGAATGGAACTGGAGGAATCAACTTGCCTGACTTCAGGCTCTACTACAAAGCCACAGTCATCAAGACAGTATGGTACTGGCACAAAGACAGAAATATAGATCAATGGAACAAAATAGAAAGCCCAGAGATAAATCCACACACATATGGACACGTTATCTTTGACAAAGGAGGCAAGAATATACAATGGAGTAAAGACAGTCTCTTTAACAGGCGGTGCTGGGAAAACTGGTCAACCACTTGTAAAAGAATGAAATTAGTTCACTTTCTAACACCGCACACAAAAATAAACTCAAAATGGATTAAAGATCTAAATGGAAGACCAGAAACTATAAAACTCCTAGAGGAGAACATAGGCAAAACACTCTCCAACATAAATCACAGCAGGATCCTCCATGATCCACCTCCCAGAATTCTGGAAATAAAAGCAAAAATAAACAAATGGGATCTAATTAAAATTACAAGCTTCTGCACAACAAAGGACACTATAAGCAAGGTGAAAAGACAGCCTTCTGAATGGGAGAAAATAATAGCAAATGAAGCAACTGACAAACAACTAATCTCAAAAATATACAAGCAACTTATGCAGCTCAATTCCAGAAAAATAAACGACCCAATCAAAAAATGGGCCAAAGAACTAAATAGACATTTCTCCAAAGAAGACATACGGATGGCTAACAAACACATGAAAAGATGCTCAACATCACTCATTATTAGAGAAATGCAAATCCAAACCACAATGAGGTACCACTTCACACCAGTCAGAATGGCTGCTGTCCAAAATTCTGCAAGCAATAAATGCTGGAGAGGATGTGGAGAAAAGGGAACTCTCTTACACTGTTGGTGGGAATGCAAACTAGTGTGGCCACTATGGAGAACAGTGTGGAGATTCCTTAAAAAATTGCAAATAGAACTGCCTTATGAACAATCCCACTGCTGGGCATACACACTGAGGAAACCAGAATTGAAAGAGACACATGTACCCCAATGTTCATCGCAGGACTGTTTATAATAGCCAGGACATGGAAACAACCTAGATGTCCATCAGCAGATGAATGGATAAGAAAGCGGTGGTACATATACACAATGGAGTATTACTCAGCCATTAAAAATATATTTGAATCAGTTCTGATGAGATGGATGAAACTGGAGCCGATTATATAGAGTGAAGTAAGCCAGAAAGAAAAACACCAATAGAGTATACTAACACATATATATGGAATTTAGAAAGATGGCAATGATGACCCTGTATGCGAGACAACAAAAGAGACACAGATGTGTATAACGGATTTTTGGACTCAGAGGGAGAGGGAGAGGGATGATTTGGGAGAATGGCATTGAAACATGGATACTATCATGTAAGAATCGAATCGCCAGTCTATGTTCAATGCAGGATACAGCATGCTTGGGTCTGGTGCACGGTGTTGACCCAGAGAGATGTTATGGGGAGGGAGGTGGGAGGGGGGTTCATGTTTGGGAAAGCATGTACACCTGTGGTGGATTCATGTCAATGTATGGCAAAACCAATACAGTATTGTAAAGTAAAATAAAGTAAAAATAAAAATTAAAAAAAAAGAATAAAATACTTAGGAATATGTCTACCTAAAGAAAAAGAAGACCCATATATAGGAAACTATAAAACACTGGTGAAAGAAATCAAAGAGGACACAAATAGATGGAGAAATATACCATATTCATGGATCAGAAGAATCAATATAGTGAAAATGAGTATACTACCCAAAGTAATCTATAGATTCAATGAAATCCCTATCAAGCTACCAAAGGTATTTTTCACAGAACTAGAACAAATAATTTCACAATTTGTATGGAAATGCAGAAAACCTCAAATAGCCAAAGCAATCTGAGAAAGAAGATAGGAACTGGAGGAATCAACCTGCCTGACATCAGTCTCTTCTACAAAGCCACAGTCATCAAGACAGTATGGTACTAGCACAAAGTCGGAAATACAGATCAATGGAACAAAATAGAAAGCCCAGAGATAAATCCACACATCTATGGACATCATATCTTTGACAAGGGAGGCAAGAACATACAATGGAGAAAAGACAATGTCTTTAACAAGTGGTGCTGGGAAAACTGGTCAACCACTTGTAAAAGAATGAAACTAGAACACTTTTAACACCATACACAAAAATAAATTCAAAATGGATTAAAGATCTAAATGTAAGACCAGAAACTATTAAACTCCTAGAAGGAAACATAGGCAAAACACTCTCCAAAATAAACCACAACAGGATCCTCTATGACCCACCTCCCAGAATACTGGAAATAAAGGCAAAAATAAACAAATGGGATCTAATTAAAATTAAAAGCTTCAGCACAAAAAAGGAAACTATAAGCAAGGTAAAAAGACAGCCTTCGGAATGGGAAAAAATAATAGCAAGTGAAGCAACTGACAAACAACTAATCTCAAAAATATATGAGCAACTCCTGCAGCTCAATTCCAGAAAAATAAACGACCCAATCAAAAAATGGGCCAAAGAACTAAATAGACATTTCTCCAAAGAAGACATACAGATGGCTAACAAACACATGAAAAGATTCTCAACATCACTCATTATCAGAGAAATGCAAATCAAAACCAGAATGATGTACCATTTCACGCCAGTCAGAATGGCTGCAATCCAAAAGTCTACAAGCAATTAATGCTCGAGAGGGTGTGGAGAAAATGGAAGCCTCTGACACTGTTGGTGGGAATGCAAACTAATGCAGCTGCTGTGGAGAACAGTGTGGAGATTCCTTTAAAAACTGGAAATAGAACTGCCATATGACCCAGCAATGCCACTGCTGGGCATACACACCGAGGAAACCAGAATTGAAAGAGACACGTGTATCCCAATGTTCATCGCAGCACTCTTTACAATAGCCAGGACATGGAAACAACCTAGATGTCCATCAGCAGGTGAATGGATAAGAAAGCTGTGGTACATAGACACACTGGAGTATTACTCAGCCATTAAAAAGAATACATTTGAATCAGTTCTAATGAGGTTGATGAAGCTGGGACCTAATATTCAGAGTGAAGTAAGCCAGAAAGAAAAACACCAATACAGTAAACTAGCACATATATATGGAATTTAGAAAGAAGGTAACGATAACCCTGTATGCGAGACAGCTTCAGAGATACAGATATATTGAACAGTCTTTTGGACTCCGTGGGAGAGGGCGAGAGTGGGATATTATAGGAGAATGGTTTTGAAACATGTAAAATATCACATGTGAAATGAATCGCCAGTCCAGGTTTGATGCATGATACAGGGTGCTTGGGGCTGGTGCACTGGGATGATCCAGAGGAATGGGATGGAGCAGGAGGTGGGAGAGGGGTTCAGGATGGGGAACACATGCACACTCATGGCAGATTCATGTCAATGTATGGCAAATCCAATAGAATACTAGAAAGTAAAATAAATAAATTTTTAAAATAAATAAATAAATGAAATGAAATCACTCTGGAGGGAACCAACAATAGAATAACAGAAGCAGAAGAGCAGATAAGTGAGGTGGAAGATAGAATGGTGGAAATAAATGAAGCAGAGAGGAAAGAAGAGAAAAGGAATTAAAAGAAGTGAGGACAACCTCAGAGTCCTCTGGGGCAATGTTAATTGCCCCAACATTTGAATCTTAGATGTCCTAGAAGAAGACAAAAATAAAGGGCATGAGAAAATACTTGAGGAGATAACAGTCAAAATGTCCCTAAAATTGGGAAGGAAATAGACACCCAAGTCCAAAAGACCCAGAGACAGGATAACCCCAAGGCAAAACACTCCAAGACACATATTAGTTAAAGTAACAAATTTCAAACACAAAGAGAGAATATTAAAAACAGCAAGGGAAAAGCAGCAAATAACACACAAGGGGATCCCCATAAGGATCACAGCTGATCTTTCAATAGAAACTTTTCAGGCCAGTGGGGAATGACAGGACACACTTAAAGTAATGAAAGAGAAGAACTGAAAACCAAGATTACTCTACCAAGCAAGGATCTCATTCAGATTCAAAGGGGAAATCAAAAGCATTATAGATAAGCTAAAGCTAAGACAATTCAGCACCACCAAACCAGCTCCTCAACAAATGCTGAAGGATCTTCTCTAGACAGGAAACACAGAAAAGGTTTATAAAAACGAACCCAAACAACCAAGTAAATGGTAATGGGATCATACTTATCAATAATTACCTTAAATGTAAATGGGTTCAATGCTCCAACCAAAAAACAAAGACTGGCTGAATGGATACAAAAACAAGACACCTGTATATGCTGTCTACAAGAGACCCACCTCAAACCTAGGGACACATATAGACTGAAAGTGAGGGGCTTGAAAATGACATTTCATGCAAATGGAGACCAAAAGAAAGCAGGAGTAGCAATACTAATATCAGATAAAATAGACTTTGAAATAAAGGCCAAATAAGACACAAAGAAGCACACTACCTAATGATCTAAAGATAATCCAAGTGGTAGATATAACAATTATAAATATATATGCACCCAACATAGGAGAACCTCAGTACATAAGGCAAATTCTAACAAGTATAAAAGGGGAAATTAACAGTAACACAATAATAGTGGGGGACTATTATACCCCACTCACACCTATGGATAGATCAACCCAACAGAAAATTAGCAAGGAAACACTAGCTTTAAATGATACAATGGACCAGTTAGACCTGATTCATATCTACATGGCATTTCACCAAAAACGAATGAATTTCACCTTTGTCTTAAAGAGCACATGGAACATTCTTCAGGAAAGATCACATCCAGGGCCATAAATCGAGCCTTGGTAAATTTTTAAAAATTAAAATCAATTCAAGCATCTTTTCTGATCACAATGCTTTAAGATTAGATGTCAACTACAGGAAAATAACTATTAAAAATATGAACATACAGAGGCTAAACAACACACTTCCGAATAACTAAGAGATCATGGAACAAATCAAAAAGGAAACCAAAATATGCATAGAAACAAATTAAAATGAAAACATGACAACCTAAAACCTATGTGATTCAGTAAAAGCAGGGCTAGGACGGAGATTCATAGAAATACAAGCTTACTTCAAGAAACAAGTGAAATACCAAATAAACAACCTAAAGCAGTTAGAAAAAGAACAGAAAAACACCAAAGTTAGTAGAAGGAAACTCATCATAAAAATCAGAGCAGAAATAAATGAAAAGGAAACGAAGGAGACAATAGGAAAAATAACAGAACTAAATGATGGTTTTTTGAGAATATAAATACAATAGACAAGCCATTAGCTGACTCATGAAGAATAAAAGGGAAAATAATCAAATCAATAAAAAAATTAGAAAAGAAAATGGAGAAATCACAGTAGATAACACACAAATACAAAAAATCATAAGAGACTACTATGAGCAACTATATGCCAATAAACTAGACAACTTGGAGAAATGGACAAATTCTTAGAAAAGTATAACCTTCCAAAACTGAACCAAGAAGAAATAGGGAATCTTAACAGACCCATCACAAGAATGGAAATCAAAACTGTAATCAAAAATCTTCCAACGAACAAAAGCCCAGGACCAGATGGCTTCACAGGTGAATTCTACCAAAAATTTAGAGAAGAGCTAACACCTCTTCTACTCAAAACAACAAATGAAACCCAGGGGCAGTGTGGCTAAGGAAGAAGACCCAAACCCTTCCCACCACCTGTACAAGCTGCAGATTAAACCCACACAATCAACTAGGCAGATTCTTTATGACCCAGCAATCCCACTGATGGGCACACACACCAAGGAAACCAGAATTGAAAGAGACACATGTACCCCAATGTTCATCACAGCACTGTTTATAATAGCCAGGACATGGAAATAACCTAGATGTCCATCAGCAGATGAATGGATAAGAAAGCTGTGGTACATATACACAATGGAGTATTACTCAGCCATTAAAAAGAATACATTTGAATCAGTTCTAATGAGATGGATGAAACTGGAGCCGATTATATAGAGTGAAGTAAGCCAGAAAGAAAAACACCAATAGATTATACTAACACATATATATGGAATTTAGAAAGATGGCAATGATGACCTTGTGTGCGAGACAGCAAAAGAGACACAGATGTGTAGAGCAGACTTTTGGACTCTGTGGGAGAGGGAGAGGGTGGGATGATTTGGGAGAATGGCATTGAAACATGTATACTATCACGTAAGAAATGAATCGCCAGTCTAGGTTCGATGCAGGATACAGGAGGCTTGGGGCTGGTGCATGGGGATGACCCAGAGAGATGTTATGGGGAGGGAGGTGGGAGGGGGGTTCATGTTTGAGAAAGCATGTACACCTGTGGTGGATTCATGTCAATGTATGGCAAAACCAATACAGTATTGTAAAGTAAAATAAAGTCAAAATAAAAATTAAAAAAAAAAAACTAGGCAGATTATGTGTCTACAGAACATATAAAAGGTCATTGAGAGCTTACACAAAAGAAAATGCACTAGTACTGATATCTGTAGACATTGGAGGCAAGAACACATAGGAGGAGAAACAGATTAGAATTTGTGCTGCCCCCACAGCAGGTCCAGAGATTAGCACAGTGTTGGAGAGCATCCTCGGGAGGTGAGATGGACTGAGACTCCCAGAGCGGGAAAGGACTCTGACAGCAGTGACTCAAGAAAAGCATTTATTATTCTTATGTTTTGACTTGCTCTGTAGATTATTTGTAGACCAGAGATAAAATTGCCAACATCTGTTGGATCATCGAAAAAGCAATCAGTTCAGTCGCTCAGTCGTGTCCGACTCTTTCTAACACCATGAATCACAGCACGCCAGGCCTCCCTGTCCATCACCAACTCTCAGAGTTCACTCAAACTCATGTCCATCGACTCAGTGATGCCATTGAGACATCTCATCCTCTGTCGTCCCCTTCTCCTCCTGCTCTCAATCCCTCCCAGCATCAGAGTCTTTTCCAATGAGTCAACTCTTCACATGAGGTGGCCAAAGTATTGGAGTTTCACCTTCAGCATCAGTCCTTCCAATGAACATGCAGGACTGATCTCCTTTAGGATGGGCTGGTTGGATCTCCTTGCAGTCCAAGGGACTCTCAAGAGTCTTCTCCAACACCACAGTTCAAAAGCATCAATACTTCGGCTTTCAGCTTTCTTCACAGTCCAACTCTCACATCCATACATGACCACTGGAAAAACCATAGCCTTGACTAGACGGACTTTTGTTGGCAAAGTAATGCCTCTGCTTTTCAATATGCTATCTAGGTTGGTCATAACTTTCCTTCCAAGTAATAAGCGTCTTTTAATTTCATGGCTGCAGTCACCATCTGCAGTGATTTTGGAGCCCCCAAAAATAAAGTCTGACACTGTTTCCACTGTTTCCCCATCTATTTCCCATGAAGTGATGGGACCAGATGCCATGATCTTCGTTTTCTGAGTGTTGAGCTTTAAGCCGACTTTTCACTCTCCTCTTTCACTTTCATCAAGAGGCTTTTTAGTTCCTCTTCACTTTCTGCCATAAGGGCGGTGTCATCTGCATATCTGAGGTTATTGATATTTCTCCCAGCAATCTTGCTTCCAGCTTGTGCTTCTTCCAGCCCAGCATTTCTCATGATGTACTATGCATATAAGTTAAATAAGCAGGGTGACAATATACAGCCTTGACGTACTCCTTTTCCTATTTGGAACTAGGCTGTTGTTCCATGTCCAGGTCTAATTGTTGTTCCCTGACCTGCATATAGGTTTCTCAAGAGGTAGGTCAGGTGGTCTGGTATTCCCATCTCTTTCAGTATTTTCCACAGTTTATTGTGATCCACACAGTCAAAGGCTTTGGCATAGTCAATAAAGCAGAAGTAGATGTTTTTCTGGAACTCTCTTGCTTTTTCCATGATCCAGCGGATGTTGGCAATTTGATCTCTAGTTCTTCTGCCTTTTGTAAAACCAGCTTGAACATCTGGAAGCAATAAAGTTCCAGAACAATATCTATTTCTGCTTTATTGACTATGCCAGAGCCTCTGACTGTATGGACCACAACGAACTGGAAAATTCTTAGAGATGGGAATGCCAGACCACCAGACCTGCCTCTTGAGAAATCTGTATGCAGATCAGGAAGCAACAGTTAGACCTGCACATGGAACAACAGACTGTTTCCACATCAGGAAAGGATTACATCAAACTTGTATATTGCCACCCTGCTTATTTAACTTATAGACAGAGTATATCATGAGAAATGCTGGACTGGATGAAGGACAAGCTGGAGTTATGCAAATGATACCACACTCATGGCAGAAAGTAAAGAAAAACTAAAAAGTTTCTTGATGAAAGTGAATGAGGAGAGTGAAAAAGTTGGCTTAAAGCTCAACATTCAGAAAACTAAGATCATGGCATCTGACCCATCACTTCATGACAAACACATGGGAAGCAGTGGAAACAGTGGCAGACTTTATTTTATTGGGCTCCAAAATCACTGTAGATGGTGGCTGCAGCCATGAAATTAAAAGATGCTTGGTCTTTGGAAGAAAAGCTGACAAACCTAGACAGCTTATGAGAGGGTTATCCTACTTCTTCACGACTCCCTCCCCAGGACAGGTCTCCATCTCTAAATCTTTTGTTTCTGTTTTCACCTTTTCTAGTTTGTTCTACCTCCTTTGGAAGAGATTGGGCAGGCTTTCTCAGTGCCCAGTGTCCTCTGCCAGCATTCAGAAGTTGTTTTGTGGAAGTTGCTCAACATTCAACTGATTTTTAGATGAATTTGTGGGGGAGAAAGTGATCTCCCCATCCTATTCCTCAGTCATCTCGGGACCACCCCCTCAACATGACATATTATATAGGGTTGAATACAGATAGCAGGATAGGAAATTAATGAGAAAAAAGTTTTTTAATTGTGTTCAAAATTTTGAATCATTTATACATTCTTCATTGCAGGTTGTGAAAATAAAACATGCAATAGATTTTAAATTCCTTGTAGACTTCTAAGAGCTCTTACCCATTTTAGGGATCTGTAACCTGGTTGTCTGACCCTCTGCTCAGGTGTATACAGGAGATTTGAACTTCATTCTCTATCTGGCATCAGCCAAAGTTAAACTTGAGAAAAAGGTGAGAGATGCGGGTCAAAGAGAAAAAGGGAATTCTCATCTGGACAGAGCAGAGGCGGAAGCCAAAGAACTTTCTAAGGTTCAAAGCCCTGAAAGAGGGATTTGAAAACAAAAATGGGGCCAAATAGAAATGGTTTGTTATCAATAGAGATTAGGCAAAAATCAAGCCTGGAGAGACTTGAAGAAGTGACAGAACACTAAATGAGTTCAAGGAAAATAGGGAACACATCTGATTTTCTTGCTATTTCAAGCCTACTACACTGATGACATACATTAGGAACTCGGTTAAATGAATAAATTAATAAATGAGATACTCATAGTTGAGCCTAAGAAGGAATGTTTAGGGCCAAGTCAAAGCTAAACTGTGTATTAGGCAAAGTTTTACTTTGTCCCATCAATCCCCTCTGTCAAGGAAGATTTGTGTACTTTTCAGATTTAAAATTTTAGCTCTAATTGTAGAATGTAAAGCTGTAGTAGCATGTCAGAGAATTAGGAGAAGATGGCTTCTGCTGAAAGCAAACAAGACAAAAGAGAGGAGACAAAGGACATTTACTGAACATTTCCCACTGTCAAGTATGTCATATGTGTTATTTAATTCTTACAAAATCATGTTATAGGAGGTATAACTATTATCTGTTTTGTCAATAAAACACTTGGGCCACAGAATGTTTAAGTAATTTCCTCAAGCTTGTACAGCTTTTAAACCACTCTATGGTGGAACAAAGATACAAACCCAAACCTACTTGACTTAGAGTTGGGTTCTCAGTCTCTACCTTAGTATATTTCCAGGCCTGCTTACTGATAAGAATTATTTGCAGTGCCTATAAAAGCTATGAGTTCCTAGGATCCGAATCTAGAACTTACTAAATGAAAATCTCTAAGGCTAGGGTCCTGGATTGGGTATTTTTCCCCCTATGGTAGCATTTACTTCAATTATAGAAAAATAACACTATTTCAAATGCAAGATAAATAAGATGTATATTTTTGCCTTATATACCCATACTCAAATGTCACATGTGGTTTTTAAGATTTTTTTTTCATTTTTATATTTTTATTTAATTGGAGGCTAATTACAATATTGTGGTGTTTTTTGCCATACACTGACATGAATCAGCCACAGGTGTACATGTGTCCCCTATCCTGAAGCCCCCTCCCACCTCCCTCCCCATCCCATCCCTCTAGCTTGTCCCAGTGCACTGGCTTTGAGTGCTGTTTTCATGCGTCAAACTTGGACTGTTCATCTATTTCAAATATGGTAATATACATGTTTCAGTGCTACTCTCTCAAATCATCCCAAGCTCCCCATTTCCCACAGAGTCCAAAACTTGGTTCTTTATATCTGTGTCTCTTTTGCTGTCTCCTGTATAGGGTTGTCGTTACCATCCTTCTAAATTCCAAATATATGTGTTAATATACTGTATTGGTGTTTTTCTTTCTGACTTACTTCACTCTATATAATAGGCTCCAGTTTCATCCACCTCATTAGAACTGAATCAAATGCATTCTTCTTAATGGCAGAGTAATATTCCATTGGGTATAGGTACCACAGCTTCCTTATCCATTCAGCTACCAATAGACATCTAGGTTGCTTTCCTGTCCTAGCTATTGTAAACAGTGCTGCAATGAACACTGGGGTACAAGAGTCTCTTTCAATCTGGTTTCCTCGGTGTGTATGCCCAGCAGTGTGATTGCTGGGTCATATGGCAGTTCTATTTCCAGCTTTTTAAGGAATCTCCACACTGTTCTCCATAGTGGCTGTACTAGTTTGCATTCCCACCAATGGTGTAAGAGGGTTCCCTTTTCTCCACACCCTCTCCAGCATTTATTGTCTGTAGACTTTTTGATAGCAGCCATTCTGACCGGCGTGAGATGATACCTCATTGTGGTTTTGATTTGCATTTCTCTGACAATGAGTGATGTTGAGCATCTTTTCGTGCGTTTGTTAGTCATCTGTATGTCTTCTTTGGAGGAATGTCTGTTTAGTTCTTTGGCCCACTTTTTGATTGGGTTATTTATTTTTCTGGTGGTGAGCAGCTGAGTTGCTTGCATATTTTATGGATTAATGTCTTTTGTTTCATTTGCTATTATTTTCTCCCATTCTGAAGACTGCCTTTTTACCTTGCTTATAGTTTCTTTAATTGTGCAAAAGCCTTTAAGTTTAATTATGTCCCATTTGTTTATTTTTGCTTATATTTCCATTACTCTGGGAGATGGGTCATAGAGGATCTTGCTGTGATTTATGTTATAGAGTGCTTTGCCTGTGTCTTCTTCTAGGAGTTTTACTGTTTCTGGTCTTACATTTAGATCTTTAATCCATTCTGAGTTTATTTCTGTGTATGGTGTTAGAAAGTGTTCTAGTTTCATTCTTTTACAGGTGGTTGACCAGTTTTCCCAACACCTCTTCTTAAAAACATTGTCTTTTCTCCATTGTATATTTTTGCCTCCTTTGTCAAAGATAAGGTGTTCGTAGGTGCACGGATTTATCTCTGTGCTTTCTATTTTGATCTGTTGCTCTATATTTCTGTCTTTGTGCCAGTACCATACTGTATTGATGACTGTAACTTTGTGGAATAGTCTAAAGTCAGGCAGGTTGATTCCTCCAGTTCCATTCTTCTTTCTCAAGATTGCTTTGGCTATTCGAGGTTTTTTTTTTTTTTTTGTATTTCCATACAATTTGTGAAATTATTTGTTCTAGTTTTGTGAAAAATACCATTGGTAGCTTGATAAGGATTGAGTTGAATCTATAGATTTCTTTGGGTAGTACACTCATTTTTCACTGTATTGATTCTTCTGATCCATGAACATGGTATATTTTTCCATCTATTTGTGTCATCTTTGATTTCTTTCATCAGTGTTTTATAGTTTCCTATACATAAATTTTTGTTTCTTTAGGCAGACTTATTCCTAAGTATTTTATTCTTTTCATTGCAATGGTGAATGGAATTGTTTCCTTAATTTCTCTGTTTTCTCATTGTTAGTGTATAGGAATTCAAGGGATTTCTGTGTATTAATTTAATATCCTGTAACTTCGCTATATTCATTGATTAGCTCTAGTAATTTTGAAGTGGTGTCTTTAGTGTTTTCTATGTAGAGGATCATGTCATCTACAAACAGAGTTTTACTTCTTTTCCAATCTGGAGTACTTTTATTTCTTTTTCTGCTCTGATTGCTGTGGCTAAAGCATTCAAAGCTGTGTTGAATAGTAGTGGGGAGAGTGGGCAACTTTGTCTTGTTCCTGACTTTAGGGGAAATGCTTTCCATTTTTCACCATCGAGGATAATGTTGGCTATGGGTTTACCATATATGGCTCTTATTATGTTGAGGTACGTTCCTTCTATGCCTGTTTTCTGGAGAGTTTTTAATCGTAATGGTGTTGAATTTTGTCAAAGGCTTTCTCTGCATCTATTGAGATAATCATATGGCTTTTATCTTTCAATTTGTTAATGTGGTGTATCATATTGATTCATTTGCTAATATTGAAGAATCCTTGCATCCCTGGGATAAAGCCCACTTGGTCATGATATATGATCTTTTTAATATGTTGTTGGACTCTGTTTGCTAGAATTTTGTTGAGGATTTTTGCATCTATATTCATCAGTGATATTGCCCTGTAGTTTTCTTTTTTTGTGGCATCTGTCTGCTTTTGGTATTAGGGTGATGGTGGCCTCATGGAATGAGTTTGAGTTTACCTTCCTCTACAATTTTCTGGGAGAGTTTGAGTTGAATAGGTGTTAGCTCTTCTCTAAATTTGGTTTCAAGATATTCTTAAATTAACAATAATCAATTTAGGATCAAGGTAGTATCTGTCAATAGAAGAGATGTACTAAGGCTATATATAGGAAAATGGGAAAATACAAGGTGATCTCATGCAGTGATTCTCAACTTTAGTGTGCATTACAATCATCTGGACAGTGGAAAAAGTACCTTCAGGGGACTGAAGGCAAATCACCAGATTAGGTAAACCCTTGTTCTCAGAATAAATATCAAAATGACTGGCTAAAGATACAAACTTTGTTTCACAGGGAAGAACAAAGACAAAATACATCATGATATATAAAATCAGTCATTTAAGAGAAGCATGACTTCTCTAAGTCTCAGATTCAGGAATAATGATATTACTCTCAAGACTTTTTCTACAGATTAGGTCAGATAGTGTGCAGTAAGTTCTTCCCTAATTCATAATACACCACTACTATCACTATTTCATCACCATCATCATTACTATTCGATACAGAGGACATTTTCACCCACCCCCACTCCCAGTTCCAAATAGCTATTATCTATTTTAAAAATCAAATGACCACTTGCTGAGTTCCAGTTCATTGACTACTGGCACCATTTTTAAACTGGTAACATTCTTACTAGCTTCAACCAAGTATATTAAATTTCAGTACATGGTTGAAATGACACTTTTTGTCTAAACTACTGGCTTAGTCAATGGAGTCACAGAAGAAAGCATAAAGCTTACAAAAATGTGTGCTGTTTCTAAAGCACCAATAGCTAGATGAGTGAACTGCTTTGGAAAGTAACCCACTTTAGACAACCTCTGATGTTGCCTATATTCTTTTCTGACTCTCACATTATATACAGATGGAAACAAAGCAATAAAACATCTATAATCTTCATCACTTCCTATAGTCAATATACTATACAGTACTGTTTCATAGTTTGGGGCCATTTAAGTAATCCCTACATAAATATCTGCGGTTTTAACATTCTGAAACTGAAACAAAGCTAAAGAGGTGCTCAGCAGGCTAAGACAGGGTTCCTCAACTTCAGCAACATTGCTATTTAGGGTTTGATCATTCTTTTTGGCGGGGGTGGGGGGGGGGGGGAGGGGAGTCGGAACTGTCCTGTGCATTGCAGGATGTAGGCATCCCTAGCTACTACATTGCCAGGAGCAATGTGCCCAACTTTCCAATTCTGACAACCAAAAAATGTTGCCAGACATTGCCAGATGTCTTTTGGGGGCCAAAGACATCCCCAGTTGACAACTACTGAGCTAGAATTTTACAGACATAATTGTAAACTCTGAGTGCATAGATTATATAAGACTGTGTGTAATTTTACTAAATTAAAAGTGTATAGTACAACAATTTCTGCTATACTGTTTATGCTAGGGCACATAATTTTCATAGAAGACTTAAGCATATATTACCCACAAAGAATTATCTTTTTCATATTGAAAAAACTAGTATTAAACAGGAGAAAAACAACAACAATACAGCTAATCCTGCAATTATTTTTAAACCGAAACCTATGGCTTGCAAACATTTGATAAATGGAGACCTAGATGAATCACTGCAAATGTCTTTCCTTCTGAATTTGTAGTCTCTTGCTACTTGAAAGCGTTTCTTTTCAATCTGCAGCTTCTTCGATTCAGATTCCAAAAAATGCAGCCTATCTTTTTCCAGTTGTAAGCGTTCTCTCTCAGGTTTTAACTTCTCGGTCTCTCTATCCTGTGGCTGATGTATGGACTTTTCCCCTTGACCAAGTTCACTTCCCAAAGGTGGCTTCTCTGAGTTGACTATCTGTAACCTCAGCTTCTCTCTTTCAATCTGCAACCGCTCCTTCTCCAGCTGAAGTTGCTCATGCTCCATGTCTAAATGTCGCAGCCTCTCTTTCTCAATCTGTAGGCGTTCCTTCTCTACCTGCAGTCTTTCAGCCTCAGTATCAAGCCTTCGTTTTTCCAGTTCTAGTTTCTGTTTCTCTATGTTTACAAGCAAATGGGGCTCATCATATGCAGACCTAGATGGTGCTGAGTTCAGAGTAAAAAATTCATCAATGTGGGGGAAATCAGGAAGTTCATTTTCCCTCCTGGAATCTGGAATGACTGATGACATTTCTTCATCCTCTTCAATCTCAAATTCAGGACTCTGGGGATCTCTTTCTTCCTCTTCTTCCTTGACCTCAGGATCCACCTGCATCCCTGAAATCTACCACATTTTGCCAATCAAAATTTGTATCACTTCGGAATCCAATCTTTTCATCTATCTCTTCAATGAGAGTCATCTAAATCAGATGTGGGAAGTGGAAACCCTGAACCAACTAGCTTAATGTTCGCCTTCATCTTCTTTCTCTTCATAAGGGCTCGCCAGTCAAGGTACCTTCTTTTCACTTCTGTCCCTGTTCTCTGTTCTCCTTCTCCTACAACATTCACACACTGTGCAATCTCCTCCCAAGCCATTTGCTTCATCACATTAATTGTTGTATTAAGCTGCTTAGAAAAAATTCCTTCCTTCCTTTCTGTAATTTCTTTCAAAAGGGTCTGAGTTTCTTGTACACTGAAATTGCTTTTCCTTTTCAATTGCTTCATTTTCTGCAAAACTTAAATGCAGTTTTTACAGTAAGGGAAGATGTGAAAAGAATTTGAGGAATGCTACAAAGTACAAAAATCAAGGACAATTGCTTGTTAGTACATTGTTTAAATCAGTTTTCCATTCATCTAATAGCACAAGGGATTGGATGTTTCCTGCTAGCCTGGCGGCACGTCCCCCTGGGTTCAGTATTTTTAATGGGACTCCCAAATGACCTTTTTTTTTTTTTTCCCGGAGGAAACTTTAAGGAACACTAAGGAACACTGCCTGACACATATACTCCTGGGTAGACATCCCAAACAAAAATTATTGGTTAGAGCTTAATATTTCATCAAGGAAAGAAATTTAGATGCTTTATACTAGAATAATTCTCTTTGTGAAAATTGCTAGAAACAAGTGTTCATTAATTTGTGCTTATAAGTGAAATGTGAATTGTATTTAAATGGAATAATATTGTGGTATATTTCACTCCTTCAGGAATAGATCACAAGGTGAACACTATTTGTAAAGGAAACAAAAAAATTACTCATTTGTTGCAAGTTGTTTTTTAAAGTTTTGTTTTTAATATTTGAAAAGTATTTTTCAAATGTCAATTAATGTTTCATAACATAAAAGGTGGTTAATCTCTAAAAGGAAAAAATCAGGCTAGTTGGATTTTTAAATGAAAAGGCTAGACAAAGGCTTTTCTTGATTGAAAATGTTAAACTAACTTTGCACCATGTATTTTACTCAAAGTTAGGTAAGGGTAATTAATTTCCCATGGAAAGACTCACTAATTACTACTAGGACAGAATCAGGTTAAACAAGCCCTGAATTTGGAAGAAATGCAAAAATATTTATCAGGTGCAGTGAAATCTAACTCTATAAATACTATGAGGATATGTTAAATATTTTAAGATGGTCCCAAATATTTCTTAAGTTTTTCATGAATATTGTTTGCCCTTTAAGGTTTAGTTTCATTAGGCTTCATAGAAGTCTTCAAAATTGCAAAAATTAATAAGTCCAAGGAAACTTTACCGTGGAAACATAGGTTTTATAGAAGTAATTAAAATAAATTGCAGTTTTAATTAATGTTTACTAGGTAGATTGGTTTAGTGCCACATTGTCTAAAAATTCAATATTTTATAGTTTCAAAAATCTCAAAGCACTTTATAAATATTACTTTGAAACTCCATATTAATAGTGAAGAGTAATTACATTTTAGGATTACTTTTTTCTCTGAAAAATGTACGTCAATTAAAATCTGTATATTGGCCAAATAGCTAGTTTTTGACAAAACTTATTTGCAACTTATACTGTAACTGAATAAGAGCCTGTAACACAATATTAAGTAATTCTTAATTACTTAAGTTTAAATATGTTTTGCAATTTATTTACTGAGTATAGAGATTAAATTTTATCTTTGAGGGACTTTTGTTTTGCAGTAAGATAAATTCAGGCAGTTCAGAATTTAGGGAAAGAACTTCAAATGCCAATGCATCAGTCTGAGATTATGAACCATTCTATTTAATGACTTAAGAGGAAAACTTCCAAGTATTAAAATGCTGACCAAGAGACCTTTGGTTTTGGGGTAGCATCCCCAATAACCTGGTAACAGGCAAATTCCCCCCAATATCCTTACATTTTAAATTAACTATGGGGATTAAACAGAAGGAGGTGAGTCATCATTTGCTGGCCAAGTAAACTACAGAAGCTGGAAGCACATGGAGAATTGGAGGTAATACGGGAAGAAGTCTGGAGCAGTAAAGTTGGACCAAGGATTTGGTAACAGAGCCTAAGAAATGAAGAGAAAGCAACTAGCATTATGCAAGCATGTGGGATAGAACAGTTGATTTTTTAAGGGCTAGGTTCCATAGAACAACTGTTTCAACCTGAGTAGTACTCTAGAAGAGGGTTTCGAAGTCAAGGTTGTTTAGTAAATCACAACTGATCACGTAAGAAAACCAGAAATGTGATGGCAAATGGGCCTGTCCAGAAAGAGGAAAAATTGAACTGGAATTAAGACAGCATCTGTCCAATGTAAACATCTTAAAATAATGTTATGGTATGATCATCTCTCAGACTCTGGACCTCTTCACTAGTTCACCTGTACAATTAGGTAGGAAGGAGGCTTACACCCTGGCATCTAGCTGATTCTTGTGTTGCTGATGTCTGTTGAAGTAGGGTTGGATAGTGCCTGACCTTGGACATTCAGCTAGCTTCTACTGCTTTCATTTGTGGCTCATGGACATTTGGTCTGTTCTTTCTTACATGCAGAGCTTCAAGGTCTCTCCCCATCTATGATTCATTTCAAATCTAGCTGCATTTTATTCACTCAGCCCAACATGTCCACCTTGAAGTCTATGCTGCTCTGTCCACAGTTACAGAGCCAGTTCTAACAGTAACCCCACCTCCACCACCACTCTCTCAGGAATTCTGAGAGTCATCAGAGCCTCTCAGGGCATCTGGGGAAGGGGGTGGTAAGAAAATGAGAGCCTTAGCATTCACCTTTTTGTACCTTTTTTATTTCTATTAACAATAAATACAAACAATATATATTCTTTTCTGAGATACATTTTAATACATTAATAATTATTTTATATAATTGAAATGTTTACTACATATTAATATGGTTAACATGGACCTGAAAAAAAATGATTTTATTTCTCATAGCATATAGTAAATGCCCATATTCTACTAACAGAAAATGAAATAAATCACTTATGTATGCAAAGTTAAGTAGCTTTGTGCACAGTCTCCCCTGTGGGAAAAAGGTCACTAAAGCTATTATGTTCTTGTAGGGGAAATGGGGGTTGTATGTCTACTAACGATACTTTCAGTCGTTGTCTTATCTATTACTGTATTTGAAAAGAAGCACAGAATTAAATCTTATAATTAAAATTCAAGGAGAACAAATAATTCTTAAGCACTAAAAAAATTCAATGAATTACTTTGAAAGTATAATTTCACTTTCAAGTACCAAATATACATACACAACACAACTATACAACCAACTATACATGTTCTCCAAATGTGGGCAATGTACTATGTAATGCAATTTCATTCTCAAATAAAAAGTACTTCATTATAAATTTTTCCATATAGTAACAAAGATATACAACATATACTAACAAAAAGTTGTGTAAATTAGCTAGCCCAGACTTTTAATATAAGGATATCAAATATTACAAAAGAATTAACACATACATTGATAACTAAAGTACAATGTGTAGCATTCTTAAATGTAAAATCCTAATGTAAATCAATTTTTTGTACACAAAAATTGCAAAATAGGCAGTTAAGTCTAACCCATTCAAAACAAAATATAATACATTTTGCTTCATATATTGGCTTGATAGAATGTTAGCTTATTAGATGCCTTATTAATGTGCAAGCACTGTGCTAATTGCTAGGTCCAGAAATGATAATACCCCTACTCCTAAGAGTTTCCAATTAAATAAGACAGATATGTAAAGAAGTATTTACACTACAATGATACTCAAGAGAATTGTACTCTTAAGTAATTCCAGCAACGTTGTTACCCTTAGAACCAACAGCATAATTTGTTGATCTAGTTAGTGACTGCTTTGGTTTCTGTTTTTTGTAAATGCTTTAGTCTCTTTTAGAAGCATTAAAATTCTGAAAACCATATCTAATGTCAAATGATCAAGACATTAAAATCTGGCTTCCAAATTCCTCTACCAGAAAATGTGTTTGTTATTATGTCAATAGCTGATAGGAGAGATAGCAAGGCTCTAGCTCACACTGGATTTATAAGAGCTGATTAAGGGAATGAAGTGCTTGCTTTATTAGATTATGCAATGCTCATCATGCTCAACACACCAAAAAAGCAACAGAGCTAGGATGGATTTTTCTGAGGCAAATGTACATGTAGAAGGTATGTAACCTTGGCCACTGTGGCAAGTTTTAAAGTGTTAAGCATTTGAACAAGAAGGAAAGTGAAGACTTGATTTTAGAGGAATGGAAGACATGCTATTTCCAATACTTATGGAGACAGCAACCTAAGATCAAGGACTGAAAGTTATTACAGGGAGGCAGAGTTGCTTTCAACCTTAGGAAGAACTTTCTAATAGAACTGTTTAAAAATGGAGGTAGTGAGCTCTTTACCCTGAAAGAACTGAATTAGAATTTGAAAAGAAAATCATCTGTCAAAGGTATTTTAGAATTTAGAGAGGTTTTCTATACAAGGCTGGAAGCTGTATTAGATTTTACCTTCAAGTTTGAATATGAATCTATGATTTAGAAAAGTTATCTTGATCACCGTGTAATACCATGCTGTGATTAAAATCCCTATTGTAATATTGTACTGATTAAAACCCCTAAATTAAATTTGATTAAGCATCTTAGTGTAATCAAATATAATTTATAAACAGATTTTTAATTAAAGGTATCTTTCAAAGCACATTATCTTTAACTAAATTCACTACATATAGATATACAGCCACATTTGTGGTGAAATAATTCAGGACAAAATTTTAGGTAATGGTCTTTCAGTTTCTATTCACTGTAAAACAAATGTGCACTTATGGTAAACAGAAGGAGAAATCCCTATTAGCAGCTCACTATAAATGTCAGCACCCTTTACAGAGTTTTTCCGAAGTGATTTTTAAAAAAAGAACAAATTTCCTTCAACAAGAATGCTCCTAAAATGATGTAATTTTATGACTCACATCTTATCAAAATCTTGAGTATACAGAAATTAAAATCAAGTTACTCAGAATGCCTAAATGCTAAACAAATTGGAGGAAGCAATTAGTCAAAAGGCAGAAAAATATTAAGATCAAAATGTGCAAATAAAATATATAAATCTTTGGTTGTGTACTCCTGTGTAGGAATTTATTTGGCCTAGTTTTCTACCACATGCCATTTTTGATATTTAGTCTTATTCCAAATATGACTTTATAAAGTTGAGTGAATTCTGTTATGCTGAACAGAAATTGGCTTCCATTTAAACTTTTGCCTTCGTTTTTAGGTTGCCCTCAAGAGTTGCCCATTGGAAGGCATTTTTTGTTCTTACACATTGAATTCTAAATATACGGGGTTTCCCAAACACTGGATCCAATTAAACTGAGAATGGTGATCCAAAATATATTCAACAATATATTTAGCCATTACATTTACTGCTTCCAAATCTCAAAAGGTAAACAGATGTCTCCCTCTATATTTGACTCTGATTTTCAAGACAGATGCCTTCATTTAGGTACCCTGAACACATACTCAATTGCTCTTCTTGGTATCTGGGGAAAATGGAATCATGTTGCAGGATGTGGTTGCTCTCAAATAATATTCTGGCTTTCAAGAGTAACATATAAATGGATACTGTTGTGATAAAGACTTTTCCCCCTCCCCAACCAAAATTGAGTATTATATGAGTGCAGTTAATTTGATTATGCAAATATTCTTCATACTGCTTTTGTTTCACAGGCAATACATGAACAGGTGCTCTACATTATAAATCAAGTTTGAAGATAGTTCTAAAAATGTTCATTAACTTTGATATCATATAAATGTTGAATTTAATCTTTTTTATGTTTAATAGTGACACATAACTACTTTCAATTTTAGCGGACACTAGGATACTACATACTGCATTTTTTTTTTTTGCATGCATAATCCATTTACCAGGACAAATGACAAACAATTTGGAAATGTTACTTAGAATTTTCCTACAAGAATGAAAGCAATCTGGATAATGAGCTTAATTATTTTCTCTTACAATGCAGCACTGACTGAAGGATGATAATGAAAGGGAAGGAAACTTTAAAGAAAAAAAAAGACTAAGGGAAAAAGTCATAAATGGATATTGTTTTCTAATCTTACAGACAGGAAAAACGGCTCCTCCTGGGTAGCAGAATAGACTTGAAAGATCACTGAGACTTGCAAGAGATCAAGAATAGAGGGCCAGGCCAGAAATAATGTATGTGGTTCTTGGTGAAGCCAGTGATTGCCAAGATCAGAATAATACCAGTTAAGTCACTGACCATGTGTACATGTGCCTGGGTTCCTTGAGGATTTTGAACACCCAGAACCATTTTTCAATAACCATTTAGTAGATCAAATGAAAGTGTTCCCTTTACCAGATGATGCAAAATTGGAGAGTACAAGATTAATTGCTAAGAGAGCCAAGCCCAGCACAGACTGCTATAATGCCAAGGAAAAAGAACAGTAAGTAAAGGAAGAGTTTGAGGTTTTATGACTAGACAACTTTTTTTAGTTATAACTGATGAAGAACACTCAGGTACAGATGTAAAGAGATGACAGTAAGTGAAAAACAATCAACAAGTTTCCTGCAGCAATTGTGGAAACTAAGGCAGAAAGCCTTGTGCATTGAAAAGTGTTTAAAATCAAATGTAGAGGGAGTTACTTATGGCTTGGTAACAAGGATACTTCTAGTAACATCAGGAACCAATGGCCGTGATTGCTCTGTGACAACCCAGAGGGGTGGGGTATGGAGGGAGGTAGGAGGAAGGCTTCAGAGGAAGGGGACATATATATGCCTATAGCTGACTCATGTTGATGTGTGGCAGAAACCATCACCACATCGTAATTATCCTCCAAGTAAAAATAAAATTTAAAAAATCAATGGCCAGTGAGAAGAATGGTAGAAATCAAGATATAATAATGAAACAAGATCAGGAAGGGATTCTATTTTGCTTTAGTTTCTCCTTTCTGGAAATATTTGTTTATAAAGGTTTAACAATTTAATCACCTACTGTGTTATGGTCTTTCTTAAATAACTTGTTTTCAAAGTGCCACATAACACACAGTGAAAGCCTCCAGTGAATTTTCTTTCCTACGCACACAACACACATACACACACCCACACAGAGAGAGAGAAAGAGAAGGGCAGAGCCAATTAAGGTAGGAAGGGAGGAAGCCACCAATTCTACAGAATAATTTTTAGGCAACTATCGTCTGATTATGGACAATCCCTGATTTTGAAATTGCATAATTTAGTCTAGCATTCTGTTCCATTTTGAAAAATATATTTGAAACTTATGATTACATAAATTTATATGGTAAAATAAAAGGACCTTCATTTAGGTATATTTCTACTTCTAAAGAATATTTACAACAGATTAACATTTACTACAGTGTGTGGGAAACTTCGCTCGATTCCAGAGAAATACAATCTACAGATTACCTGAGATATAAATCAGGTCCTAAAACCTAAAATACCTGTATCGTTAAAACTGATTAAAGAAACATATCCTCTTACAAGGCAGAATCATCTTAACTGAGAACAAGGATGATTCTCTTTTATTGTTTGGGTTAGAGATGATTAAACATCGAATAAGTTGCAAGTTTCACATATCTACTATCAATACCAAAAGCCCAGTCACATTTTTAAATTTAGTAAATAATTCACAATGAATAATATGCTGAAGAAGAAAACATACACAGCACTTTACAGCTGGTATACAACATCACAAAAAACTGACACAGTACTAACTGAGATGTTGAAATTTCTTACTGCAACTCAAATTTGGACAAGCAAAAGTTCAAGAAATGCCAACAATAGTGGTCCACTTATCTAGAGGTCAGATTTTCTATATCCTCGATTACACTGGAATCTGGCAATGATATGGAAAAGTATTTTAGGACTACCATCCCAGAATCCAAGAATGTCACTAAAAGGATTACATGTCAAGATAAAATCAAGATATAACTTGAACTGATTAAATAAATCAAGAAAGTTAATTTACTGAGCTTGAGCCAGAAAATAAAATACCTCTAAAAACTGAGACCAAATAACACTGAAAACTAATAAGCAAATTTTAAGACATTTCAGTAACTACCAACAGCACTACAATACACTATGCTCTTAATGAAGAGTTGCATCAAAAAATTAAAAAAACATGTTTAGTGTACAGTTTTAGAAGGCTGGGGAAATACACTTCATTTCAGAAAATTTTCTGACTGAAAAATAGTGAAAGAAAAGAAAGGGCTTAAAAATAGCTAACCAATGATCAGAAAAAATAGGAATTCAACTACTCTTATACCTATAGTAACAAGATAGGATTCTCACCTCTAATATATTTTACACTTCATATAATATAGTATAAATAAGTCATTTTTACTACCTAAAGAGACTTCTCCCATTTACATTGTACAGTT
Source organism: Budorcas taxicolor (assembly GCF_023091745.1). Lineage (NCBI taxonomy): Eukaryota > Metazoa > Chordata > Mammalia > Artiodactyla > Bovidae > Budorcas > Budorcas taxicolor. Next base: position 1,169,751 of record NC_068924.1, on the reverse strand, counting down.
CTGTGAAGCATGATTTGTTTTTCTGTCATGGATAAAGTACTTTAAGAATCAAAACATCAAAGCCTGAGTTTTACTTACATATGAAAATACTAATATCCTATTCTCCAAGATTAAATACAGTTTTTGGTACAATGTATTGTGTATTTTAAGTTTCTGGGAACTGCTAATTCATATATAGTATACATTCATAGTATTTTTCTAATATGGTATACATTCATAGTAATTCTCTTATAGAAGGTCTATTTTATCTCACTAAGCTATAAAGACCTTTTTAATAATAATTAAAGTTAATTAATTTACTGCAGGCTTCTAGAACTGCAATTGCTTTAGAATGTCTAATCATACACAACTTTTAGAAATGATTAGAAAACCATGGGTCTCTGTATTTATTAAACTGAATCACCTGGCAGTAAAATTCAGTTAAGGCTCTTGGCATTGGTGAAACTTCTTCCCACTCAGACCTGCTGCTGTGGTAGACTTGAACTTCATCTGTGATTTCATCTGGTGCATAATCACCACCTAATATATAAATTTTATCTTCAATTCCAACTGCACCTGCATTGAAGCCTGCACATTCAAAAGATCCTTCACCCTTCCAAACACAAGTATCTGGACAAAAACTATAAACCTTATAAGTGGAAAGGTCACATATATAGAGTGTACAGTTTACTGGGACAGCTTTAATTAGTGTTGCATGAAAAAACTGCCCGAACTCTGCTACTAGTTCAGACCACTGATCAGTTGTAGCATTGTAGTTGAAAAAGCAATCAAGTGATGGGTTAAAAGCATCTGTAATTTCTACCTCTGATCCAAGAACATAAATTACATTTTGGCATGCACTTGCTTCAGGATAGTATATGCCCCTGGGTAATGGGCTAACAGACACCCATTCTTTGGAAAGAGGATTGTAAGATTCAACAGCTAAGAGACTTTTAATGTCCTGAGATCCTCTAGTTTTTCCACCTATGACATATAATTTATTGAGAGCCATAACTGATGTATGCATGGTTCTTGGTGTTTTCATAGTTGATACCAGGAAAAAATCATTTTTGACTGGACAGTAGCACCAGGTTTGATCAGTGGCATCATGATATGATTCTGCAATATGAAGCCGAACTGTTCTACAACATGGCCCTTTGCAACCACCTGTCAAGAATATTTTCTCCCCATAACTAGACAGACTAGATCCTGGCAAATCAATCAGGTGTGACTGTGGCAGTATCTTCCATGAGTCACTTTTAATATTATAGCAAAACGTATATTGAGCTTCTCCATTTTCCTCAGTTTTGTGAACAAATATGTATTTTTCAGTTGTGGATGGTCGAGCATCAGGGAAAAGTCCACCAGAACCTTGCACACACTTAATTGCATCCATGATTATATCAAAACAGTTTGTGCTTTTGAGTAAACACTCTTCATTGAGTAGACAATCTTGAAGTGTCTCCTCAGATAATTGACATAATCTTACTTTTTTAATCAAATAAGGCAGATGTTTTTGCCTTGATTCTAAGTTATGTTTAGTCCAACTAAGGACAACTTTCAGTACAGTTTCTTCTTCAGGAACATTTAATTCATCTGATTCCAAACACTTTTGCAGTACTCCAAAATTCATCTCTAAGAAATCACTGGATTTAAATAATAAAGAAAAGTGATGTTGTACAAAGTATAAAGCATGGTCAAACAAACGGGCAGAGCCATAGCTATCTGATATAGATAATAATTGTAAACAATTGACAAGATTAATACTTTTTATTAAAAAGTCACTGCAAGCTTTGGATAGGAAGGAAACTTGAAGAAATGATGACAACTGGAAGAACATTTCCACATTATCATCTGTTATCTTTGTTTTTCCAGTATAGGCATAATCAAGAAATGCTTTTACTGCTTTGGAGGACAAATTAGTAATGGTAACACTTCCACCATCTCTTTCTTTCATGTTTACTTCAAACATAGCCCTGCAAAAATGAAGAACACAGAAGAACAAATAAACAGGAATATTTTATTCCAAGACAATTTTCAATATGACCTTAAAGAGATTTCCTTCACTCTTAGGTTGACATAAAATAAATTTACAAAATACATTTTTAAAGCATTCTAATAAATTAATATCTATAATAGACACCATATTATTTATCTGTAAAATACATATATTATACAATATCACACTGAAAAAAAATATAGATTACAGCTAAGCCATAGCAATGAATCCAAAGGCTATAAAAAGATTCAAATTTTGTGTCTGATTTGATGTTCTTATATATTATTCATAAAATTGGGGTAAAATCTAATGGCTGAATTTATTTACCTATGGATTAATTTAGTATGAACTCTGCAGGTGATAACTAAAATTACTTAAAATACAGGATAAACTTACATATACATTATCCCCATCTAGTAATGTTTATACCACTCTAAGAAATTGGGAACATTTTTGGCTCATTTTAAGCAAAAATATAAATTATTTGGAAATGTTTAGGCAGGAGACTAAGAATATTTCATGACTGGCTTTGGTAAGAACAATATTGCCATCCATCCTTAATTAACTTTATATCCAGAGTTACTAATGTTTACACTTTAAATAAACCCATTAAGATGGTTTTCAGTAGAACTGCAAATAAAAATTAAGATTAAAGAGGAAAGGGCTACAACAAAGAACAAAGATTGCCAGTTGAACATTCATTAAGACTAAAGATCATCTGACTTTGGGCCCGGTTTAACACTGGTTTGTTTTTGTACCAGTATTGTCCAGGATACCTTTGTGAGCAGTGCCCAAGTACTCTGCAGGCATGCTTAGTTGGTTAGCACGTTAAACTCTTTTCAACTGCACGGACTGTAGCCCACCAGGCTCCTCTGTCCATGGGATTTCCCAGGTAAGAATACTGGGGTGGGTTGCCATTTCTTCCTCCAGTGTTTCTTCCCAACCCAGGTTTCAAACCCACATATCCAGCATTGTAGGTGGATTCTTTACCATCTGAGCTATGAGGGAAGCCCCCAAGTAGTCCTGGGGGAAAATAAATTTCATTATTAAAGTCTATTCTAGAGAGTAACTAAAGCTACTAAAGAAACACTAGAGTCCACCTGAAAAATATGAGGAGGCTTCCAAATACAGAACACTCCTTAGGAAAAGGATGATAAAGCCCCTTTCTAATAGGGATATTCAATACTTCTTAATATAATAACAAATAAACATGGTTACAAAAATGTATACATGTTCCACATTGTGCAGGATATTTCAAAAATGTGATCAACTTAGAAACATTAACCTGTGGTGATAATCATATTAGATTATTAAGATATCTATAGTCAGTTTAGGAGAAGGGGACGACAAAGGATGAGATGGCTGGATGGCATCACTGACTCAATGGACCGAGTCTGAGTGAACTCTGGGAGTTGGTGATGGACAGGGAGGCCTGGCGTGCTGCGATTCATGGGGTCGCAAAGAGTCGGACACGACTGAACAACTGAACTGAACTGAACTGATAGTCAGTTTAAGGTAATAGTAAAAGCATGGCCTCTTCAGGGCTGCCTTAACTGTGTGACCTTGGGGAGCTAACAACTTAATCATACTTCAAATTCTTCTGAAAATGAGGATACTAGTAGTACCTATGCCACAGAGTTATGAGAGGAACAACTAAGTTAACTGATGCAAAATATTAGCTGTTATCGGAGTAGGAAATGGCAACCCAGTCTAGTATTGTTGCCTGAAAAACTCCATGGACAGAGGAGCCTGGCGAGCTACAGCCCATGGGGTTGCATTGCAACTGAGCTCATTAGCTGTTACTATCATTTTAAGGAAAAAACAAGTTTTCTAAAATCGTATGCATTTCTAATTTACCATCAGCTTCCACACTGTCTCTGAGAAGACATGTAATATCACATTTCTATACTTCATCCTATTCATCTTTGAAGTATTCAGTTAACTTCTATCTCAAATTTACTGTGTTATCATAACTGGTTATACAATACTGTGCTTCCTTTTGAATCTTGTCTCCAGGGACTTTACATTTCAATCATAATTTTCATTTTCCAAAAACATTATAAAAGGCATTTACCATGCACTGTGTACTTTTCTGCTATTTTTAATTTTATATACCCCAATATTCCTGTAAGTTTATAGCCCAATACTCCAGTGAGTTTGATCATAACACAAAATTATGAATTAGTGGCCTTATCTACAAGAGTGTAAATTATATAGACCTTCTAACTACATTTGTATGCATTTTTAAGTGAACTATATACTCATTTAGTAAAATATTATATATCATAAAAGATTCAGGTCATTATAAAATTGTCATTTGTTTTACTTCAGAACAGTTACAAATTTTTAAAAACACTGTTTCAACAGTTATTTTGTAAAACTGAAAACAGATCCCTAAAAAGCTAAGCAGTAGGCATAATTCCAACATAAAGAGTAGAGGACTGCCAATTCAAATGCTCACATGAATTTCTTATTTTGTTAACATGAAAACTTTATAAGGAAATAAGACTGCATGTTCATACCAAATTATTTCCATTTTTTGGCTAGATTTGGAAATAATTTCAGCTAAAAAAAATTCAGCTAATGATAATATTAATAAATAATACTAAATTCATCTTAATAACAATTTAATTCAACAATAATAACTGAAAGCAGTGGACACTAATCAATTGTTGTTATTTAGTCTCTAGTGTCTAACTCATTGCAACCCCATGGACCATAGCCCACCAGGCTCTTCTGTCCATGGGATTTCCCAGGCAGGAATACTAGAGTGGGTTGCCATTTCCTTTTCCACAGGATCTTCCTGACTGTGAGATTGAACCTGCCTCTCTTGCACTGGCAGGTGGATTCTTTACCACCAAGACACCAGGGAAGACTGACCTAATCATTACATATATGTTATTTCATTCAACTCTCATTAATGACTTTATGAGCTAGGTCCTATTTGTCTTATCCTAATTTTTTACAAATAAAGAAACTGAAGCATAAAGAGAAACTGAAGCATAAAGTTTAGTCTAATAAGTGGTGGAGCTAGAATTTAGATTTAGGGCATGTGCATAAAGAGGCCAAATACTTACCTATTATACTATACTGCTTCCTCTAGTGAAGAGGTGATATGAAGGGTAAGGGAACAAATAAGAGTTCCTTGGAAGAAAAACTGAATTCAAAGGGAGGTGGAAAGAAACTAGTGGAATCTGAAACTGGGAGAGCATAAGGCCAGTTAGGGCCCCAGTGGAGGCTGAAGAATAACAACTTAGGTTACCTGAGAGAAGAAATGAAAAGAATACATGAAGACATATAGTCTAGTTAGGCAAAAAGCTAGTAAAAGGTGTAGTTCCCCTTGTCCTCAGTAAACTGTGATGTAGCACTGAGCCACTGCTCTCAAATTCAAAGCAGGAAACCCTAGAGAAACTGGTGTTTAGTGACTTTCACTGGTGGTCGAGTGGATAAGACTCTACACTTCCCATGCATGGGGCACGGTTTGATCCCTCATCAGGGAATGAAGATACCGCATGCCACATAGGAGAGTCAAAAAAAAAAAAAAAGGTGTTTAGTGAGTACCAGATATCAATAAACTTGCTGAATGAAGTGCAACCTATAAGATTTAATCTTGAGCAATAAGGGTATGGTTTAATTATATGTTGGTAGTAAAACAAGAGTTAAATTAAGGATTAAAACCAGTATAAGTTAACTTGTATCTAGATGTTTTTATATCTTATATCTTGCTCTTTTTTTTAAGTTTGTTAGAGATTTAAACTCTGCTTACTTAGAATTGCTTCTAAAACTGAACTTAATGCAAAATACTGCAATTAGGATTTAAGTTTATTAAAGTATGACTAGGAGGCCTGAAGATCAGGATGTCAGCAAGAGAAGTTTGCCTGTCTGATGAATAGGTCTCACAGGTATTATCTTCATACAGTTACCACAATACTAAGGTAATGTGTCTGACCCTTAACCACGAAGAATCAGAAACCCACTGTCATAGTGGATTCTAACAGTGTTATGACTAGTGCATTCCTTGGAGGATGATCTACTTGGGGAACTGAATTATACTCAGAATTAGAATCAAAACAAGTTGAGGGCTCTCCAGAAATGGCTGTGGAAGTACTTTTCCCCACTTTAGGACGATCCAGGCTAAAGAGAAGAGAAACTCTCTGCATTAGAGTACCTCTTCCCTGGACAATCCATGGAATACAACCCATATCCAAGATGTATTTTTTTCTCAGATGCCTCATTTTCTTTGAGCTTGGCTTCCATTTCTGCTCAGTCTATCCTTTTCTCTTTTGCCAAATTATACAGTGCAGGGGACCTACCAAACAAAACTGACCCCACATCAAAACAACTTTTTTTTTTTCCAGAACAATAAGGACTAATGTTCAACTTTGGGAAATCCTAGCCTGGAAAGACTTGAGGTTCAAAAAAGGTATTCTTATATTTTCATATTTAAAAAATCATTAGTTAATCTAGGTTCTAAGTATCTCTTTTTAAGTATTAAAGATTACTATTCCATGCTCTGTAGGGGAAAAATTGAGTTACAGTCACAAAAATAACTTAATTACTGGTATCATAAAATCTGAGGGATAGACAGACAAGGTAAAAGTACCTGAAAAAGTCACTGCATGCTGCTAACACACAACGATGACATGGGATTATTTCATCTTTCATGATTATTTTGAAATCATAAAAGATATTTTGTTCTCGAAAATTCTGTAGTATACTTAAGATTTTCTGTCCATGATCTTCTGACACAAGGAAGTTGTTTTTCTTCTCAGATGGAATTCCATTACATGAGCCTTTTTGATTGAAATCATATGAATTATCCATAGCCACTTCTATCTGTTCTTAGAACTAGAAGGAAAAAAAAAAATCACTGATGTAGCAGAATCTTAATGAATTTTCAGATCTAAAATTCGCCCTTAGTGTAAATCACAAAAAATGCTCACTAAAAACAATCATAATGGTAAATCTTGTCCCACACACTTGTTTTCATGACATTTAACAGTAAATTCCTTTTAAATTTTTATAAATATTGAGCTCACTGAAATAAAAATGTTATTTATAAATAAAGTTTGAGGCTGTATAACTGCATTAAATAGTACAATTACGAACTGTATTAAAAACTGACATAGAACCTGACTACATGTCTAGTCTTGTTACATATAAGTGGTATCACTTTTATAAGCAGGTATCATTTGAATATCTATCCAACACACCCCTCTCTACTCCCATCCTTTTCTTCTGGTAGCAAACCAGATGTTAAAATGTTGATATTGAAGCACTGGTATGTGTCTTCTGGGATCACACTTTTAAAAAACAACTGGTTGAAAAAGAAAACGGTGTTAAATTAATTGGTTATGGCCTTTAGCAAGGAAGGAAAAGTCAACATTGGTTCAAGCTGTCCTATTTCAAAGTAGGAAAGCCTTTTAAGTGAGGTCAGAAATCCAAGATAGTTGAAGGCCAGATTAACCGACTTTCCCAAACCGCAAATTTAGTTTTGAGCATTAAAGTTTATACCACAAAAAGCAAGAAAGCAGGAAACAGAAAAACAGTAAGACTGCGATCTAGGTGAGTCACAGAAATAGGAAACCTTGATTCCTTAGCATACTTCTGTTCCGGTTATTTACTGCTTTGCAAATCACCCCAAAACTTAGTGGTTTAAGACAACTTAGTCTCTCACGGTTCTGCAGGGTTAGATGGAGCTTCTTATTTGCAGGCTTTCATATGGTCAGTCAGGTGGCAGCTCACCTGAAGGCCTGATTAACCTGGGTGAGAGGTCCAGTATGATTTCCTCACTCACATCTCCTTCAGATGGGATGGACAGCTAGAACAGACAGAGCTCTCTCCCCCTCTTGATGCACTCTATCCATCAGTTCAGTTCAGTCGCTCAGCAGTGTCTGACTTTGCGATCCCATGACTCGCAGCACGCCAGGCCTCCCTGTCCATCACCAACTCCTGGAGTTCACTCAAACGCATGTCCATTGAGTTGGTGATGCCATCCAGCCATCTCATCCTCTGTCGTCCCCTTGTCCTCCTGCCCCCAATCCCTCCCAGCATCAGTCTTTTCCAATGAGTCAACACTTCGCAGGTGGCGGCCAAAGCAATACTTCCTCATAGCATGGCAGTCTCAGGGTAGCTAGACTTCTTACATGGTAGCTGTGTTCTAGAGGAGGAGTTTCAAGCCCAGGTGAAAGCTAAACGATGGAGAAGCAGTCTGAATTGTCCTACAACATCAATCAAAGCTTCATTCTAAGACTGAGACAATCATCTCTGTGTTATCCAAAATAGTAAGCATGAGCCATGTATACCAATTTAAACTATTTAAAATTAAATAAAACTTAAAAGTTTAGTTCCTTGGTCTAGCCATATTTTAAGTAGTCCGCAGTTATATGTAATATGATGGTTACTTTTATGTGTCAACTTGATTGGGCCATGGGGGTACCCAGATATTTGGCTAAACATTGTATCTGGGTATGTCTGTGAAGGTGTTTTTGGATGAGACTAATATCTGAATCAGCAGACTGAGGAAAGCAGGTTGCTTTACTTAATGTGAGTGGAACTCACTGAATCCATTAAAGGCCTGCAAAGAACAAAAGGTCCAGTAACAAAGAATTTTTTCTCTGCCAGACTGTCTAAGTTGGAGGATCAGACTTTTCCTTCCTTTGGACTAAAACTTGGATTACAACTTTACTGCTAGTTTTACTACTAGGACCAGTTTTCTGATGTTCAGAATTCCTAGCTTCCATAAGCATACAAGCTAACTCTACAGAGTAAATCAATCTATCTTCCCTCCAATTGGCTCTGTTTTTCTGGAGAACACTAATACATGTGGCTAATGGTTACTGCAGTGTACTGTATTATACAGCAAATAAGGAGTATTTTCATCATCATAGAAAGTTACTGACTAGCTGATGTACTATAAAATAATGTGCCTGTGTTAAAGAGTGTGTGTGCACACATGTGCAGGAGGCAGTAATATGATGTAATTTGCAGTAAGTATTAGAAAAATAAGTTACCTGCAGAGATGATTTTGTGAGCAGTGTTCTGAGTAAGGAGGGAGATATATTAAGAATGAAGGTGGGAGTGAACTTTGTGGAAATGAAACAATACATAAATCAAATAGGTAGAGATGAAAAAAGGGAAACTTTCAAAAACAGTATCTTTAAGGGTATAAAAAATGGATGCCTCTTTCTGCAGATTTAGGTACGGGATCATGACATATCATAAACTGAGGATTCCTGTAGTAAATTTCCATTTTCACTTCTGTGCCTGCTACATATGCTTTAATATATTGCCAGTATGCAAAGAGTTTCAAATTGGATGATTACAGGTCTTGGGAAGTAGAATTGTTTCTGATTCTGACAGCATGCCTCACTTTCTGTGTGCCTCACAGATTCAATGTTATTACCAAATGTTATAAATCTGAATTTAGGAAAATTCCAAAATGGCCACTTACAAGCTGAAATATACAGTAATGATGAGAAATAGCTCTGGAAAAAAAACATATTGAAGGAATGGCTCTAAATGTGAGTGTACAATAGTTACGGTTTTACTCTAGCCAGGTCAAAGTTTTGTTTCCCAGTTGCTATTGTTTTCTCTCTGATCTCCATATCTTAGAACCTTACTGGTGTCGGTTCAGTTCAGTTCAGACGCTCAGTCGTGTCTGACTCTTTGCGACCCCATGAATCGCAGCATGCCAGGCCTCCCTGTCCATCACCAACTCCCGGAGTACACCCAAACCCATGTCCATCGAGTCTGTGATGCCATCCAGCCATCTCATCCTCTGTCGCCCCCTTCTCCTCCTGCCCACAATCCCTCCCACAATCAGAGTCTTTTCCAATGAGTCAACTCTTCGCATGAGGTGGCCAAAGTACTGGAGTTTCAGTTTTAGCCTCATTCCTTCCAAAGAAATCCCAGGGTTGATCTCCTTCACAACGGACTGGTTGGATCTCCTTGCAGACCAAGGGACTCTCAAGCATCTTCTCCAACACCACAGTTCAAAAGCATCAATTCTTCAGCGCTCAGCCTTCCTCACAGTCCAACTCTAACATCCACACATGACCACAGGAAAAACCATAGCCTTGACTAGACGGACCTTAGTCGGCAAAGTAATGTGTCTGCTTTTGAATATACTATCTAGGTTGGTCATAACTTTCCTTCAAAGGAGTAAGCGTCTTTTAATTTCATGGCTGCAGTCACCATCTGCAGTGATTTTGGAACCCCCCAAAAATAAAGTCTGACACTGTTTCCACTGTTTCCCCATCTATTTCCCATGAAGTGATGGAACCGATGTCATGATCTTCGTTTTCTGAATGTTGAGCTTTAAGCCAACCTTTTCACTCCGCTCTTTCACTTTCATCAACAGGCTTTTAAGTTCCTCTTCACTTTCTGCCATAAGAGTGGTGTCACCTGCATATCTGAGGTTATTGATATATCTCCTGGCAATCTTGATTCCAGCTTGTGTTTCTTCCAGTCCAGCATTTCTCATGATGTACTCTGCATATAAGTTAAATAAGCAAGGTGACAATATACAGCCTTGACGTACTCCTTTTCCTATTTGGAATCAGTCTGTTGTTCCATGTTACTGGTTTCAAATTTATAAGATCAAACAAAGCAGATGCAAGACATACAATATGAAGGAACAAATGGTGAATTTGTTCTGCCACTCTCCTTTAGAGAGATGCTACAGGCATCTGATGGAACTTCAGTTGCTGACATATCATGAAAAAAAAAATCACAAGAAGGGAGAGAAAGAAGGTCAAGTATCACTCATATTCATCATCAGCAACCACATCTATTCTGTGAGACAGTATCTCAAACTGTTTCTCTAACGTAGCCCATGGACCACCAAAGGTCCCTAAAACCCTCTCAGGAATCTGTGAAGTTAAAACTATTTTCATACTAACATTAAGTAGTTGCTTTTCTCACTATTCTGACACTTCCACTGATGGTACAAAAGAAATGTGAATGAAATTGCTACCATCTAGGAATACACCTATTTATTGTATTCTTCACCCCAAACACTCGGAAGGGGGAAAAAGTCAACTTCACTTAAAACTGTCCTTAGTGAAGTGCTAAAAATTCTGGATTTTATTAAAGCTTGCTCCTTAAGGATACATCTTTTTAATTCCATGTGACAAAATGGGAAGCCCATATAGAGCACTTCTGCTACGTGCCCAAGAACTACGCCATCTTGAGGAAAAGCACAGATGCAGCCACCATTTATACAGAATGTCAAAGGACAGACACACTCTGGCTATTCTATCTTGTGTATTTGGCAGATAAGCTCAAAAGTGAAGGAAGTGAGCCTGCCATTTTGAGGAAAAGAACTGAGACTATTTGTTGCCAATAAAATTGAGCTCACATACAAATAAACACAAAGAATGAAGTGTCATAAAAGGAGAAAGGTAATAAAAAGATTGGGTTCCAAAGAAACGTAACACAGAAAAGTTGTATTAGAGTTCTTCATAGAAAAAGAACCAATAGGCTATATATTTGGCTATAAGCCTATTTGTTATATATATAACTACTGTTATACGTGTGATATCTGCGTGGGTTGTGTGTGTATATGTATATGAGTGTATGTAAATATAGTATATATGTATATCAGTACAGTTGCTCAGTCATGTCCGACTCTTTGCAACCTCATGAATCGCAGCACGCCAGGCCTCCCTGTCCATCACCAACTCTCAGAGTTTACCCAAACTCATGTCCATCGAGTCGGTGATGCCATTTAGCCATCTCATCCTCTGTCGTCCCCTTCTCCTCTTGCCTCCAATCCCTCCCAGCATCAGAGTCCTTTCCAATGAGTCAACTCTTTGTATGAAGTGGCCAAAGTATTGGAGTTTCAGCTTCAGCATCAGTCCTTCCAATGAACACCCAGGCCTAATCTCCTTTATGATGGACTAGTTGGATCTCCTTGCAATCCAAGGGACTCTCAAGAGTCTTCTCCAACACCACAGTTCAAAAGCATCAATTCTTCGGCGCTCAGCTTTCTTCATAGTCCAACTCTCACACCCATACATGACCACTGGAAAATCCATAGCCTTGACTAGACAGACCTTTGTTGGCAAAGTAATGTGTCTGCTTTTGAATATGCTATCTAGGTTGGTCATAACTTTCCTTCAAAGGCGTAAGCGTCTTTTAATTTCATGGCTGTAATCACTGTCTGCAGTGATTTTGGAGCCCCCAAAAACAAAAGTCTGACACTGTTTCTACTGTTTCCCCATCTATTTCCCATGAAGTGATGGGACCAGATTCTATGATCTTCGTTTTCTGAACGTTGAGCTTTAAGCCAACTTTTTCACTCTCCTCTTTCACTTTCATCAAGAGGCTTTTTAGTTCCTCCTCACTTTCTGCCATAAGGGTGGTGTCATCTGCATATCTGAGGTTATTGATATTTCTCCCGGCAATCTTGATTCCAGCCTGTGTTTCTTCCAGTCCAGCATTTCTCATGATGTACTCTGCACATAAGTTAAATAAGCAGAGTGACAATATACAGCCTTGTCATACTCCTTTTCCTATTTGGAACTAGTCTGTTGTCATACACATAATTGGTTCATAACATTGTGGAGGTCCCAAGATTATGGTTGGCTAGTCAGAGACTCAGAACAGCCAATGGTGTAGTTTTACTTTGAATCCAAAGGCCTAAGAACCAGGACAGCTGATGGTGTCAATTCTACTCTGAAAGCTGGCAGGCTAGAAACCTAGGAAGAGATTACTTTTCAGTTAAAGGCCAAAGGCAGGAAATGACTAATGTTCTATTCAGGTTTTCAATTGATTGGATGAGGCCCACATGGATTAGAAGTGGCAGTAATTTACTCAGTCTATCTACTCAAGTGTTATTAATCTTATCCAGGAACACCCTTACAGGCATACCCAGAATAACCATTTGACCAAATGTCTGGGCACCCAGTACCAAGCCATCACAACACTGCAAACAGTGCAACTGTGCAAATCCTAAGAATGTTGATAAATCTGATCTAGGATGCAAAAGAATACTCCAAGTTAAAGTGAGCTACAGAGAAAATCATCACAGTGGTGCAAATCTTTAAGACTGTTGAGGTTAATTCCCTAGTAGTCCAATGGTTAAGACTCTGTGCTTTCACTGCTGGGTTCTGGGTTCAATCCTTGGTGAGGAACTAAGATTTCCCCAAGCCGTATGTTATGGCCAAACAAAACAACAACAAAAAATAATGTTGGTAACATCTGATCAAGAATTAAAAAAATATTCCAAGTCAGAGTAGGGTACAAAATATGTGTACCAATAATTATATACGGCTATTGTCCCAATGGTAATTCTTTACCTCACAAGGCATACTTAAGTCATTTGTAAAACTATGTTTATAAAACATGCATGTTTTTCCTCCTTGTCTAATAACTAAGAGATCATACTGTCCCAGAGCTATGACATAATATGAAATAGAAAAGGGGCTCTGGAATAGGATGGGCTTCCCTGGTGGCTCAGACTGTAAAGAATATGCCTGCAATGCAGGAGACCCAGGTTTGATTCCTGGGTCAGAAAGATCTCCTGGAGAAGGAAATGGCAACCCACTCCAATATTCTTGCCTGGAAAATTCTGTGAACAGAGCAGACTGGTGGGCTAAAGTCCACGGAGTTGCAAACAGCTGGGAAACAACTGAGCAACTAACACACACAGAATAGGATAGATCTGAGTTCCAATCTTGGCTGTGTAATATACTTGTGATATACTTGAGGTAAGCAACTACTAATCTTTGATTCTCATTTTCTTCATTTGTAAAATAAGGATAAACTTTATTTATCTAGTTGTGTTGCTGAGATTAAAAAATAATACATAATTTAGAATTTACTGTGTGCTAAATGAAAGTTAGTGTGTGCATGTGTGCTTACTCACTCAGTTGAGTTCCAATCTTTGTGACCCAGGGACTGTAAGTCATGAGGCTCCTCTGTCCATGGGCTTTTCCAGGCAAAAATCCTGGAGTAGGTTGCCATTTCCTCCCCCAGGGGATCTTCTTGACCCAGGGATCACACCTGGGTCTCCTGCATTGCAGGTGTATTCTTCATCATCTGAGCCACCAGGGAAGCCAGTTTTCCATTAGAAGTCCACTTAAAAGTCAAAAAATCATTTAAACGACATTAATCAAAATGTTTATAAGGTGATGGGGGGAGGAGAGTAGAAACAGTTTATAATTCCTGCTGCTGCTGCTGCTGCTAAGTCACTTCAGTCGTGTCCAACTCTGTGTGACCCCAGAGACAGCAGCCTATGAGGCTCCTCTGTCCCTAGGATTCTCCAGACAAGAACACTGGAGTGGGTTGCCATTTTCTTCTCCAATGCAGCAGAGTGAAAAGTGAAAGTGAAGTTGCTCAGTGATGTCCAACTCTTCGTGATCCCATGGACTGTAGCCCACCAAGCTCCTCCGTCTATGGGATTTTCTAGGCAAGAGTACTGGAGTGGGGTGCCACTGCCTTCTCTAATAATTCCTTGAACTTAAGAAAAAAAAAGATGTCGTTTTCATTATTGGGGACTGGAATGCAAAAGTAGGAAGTCACGAAACACCTGGAGTAACAGGCAAATCTGGCCTTGGAATATGGAGTGAAGCAGAGAAAAGGCTAATAGAGTTTTCCCAAGAGAACGCACTGGTCAGAGCAAACACCCTCTTCCAACAACACAAGAGAAGACTCTACAGAGGGACATCACCAGATGGTCAACACCAAAATCAGACTGATTATATTCCTTGCAGCCAGAGATGGAGAAGCTCTATACAGTCAGCAAAAACAAGACCAGGAGCTGACTGTGGCTCAGATCATGAACTCCTTATTGCCAAATTCAGACTTAAATTGAAAAAAGTAGGGAAAACCACTAGACATTTCAGGTATGACCTAAATTAAATCCCTTACGACTATACAGTGAAAGTGAGAAATAGATTTAAGGGAATAGATTTGATAGAGTGCCTGATGAACTATGGACAGAGGTTCGTGACACTGTACAGGAGACAGGGATCAAGACCATCCCCATGGAAAAGAAATGCAAAAAGTAAAATGGCTGTCTGAGGAGGCCTTACAAATAGCTGTGAAAAGATGAGAAGTGAAAAGCAAAGAAGAAAAGGAAAGATATAAGCATCTGAATGCAGAGTTCCAAAGAATAGCACGGAGAGATACGATAGCCTTCCTCAGTGATTAATGCAAAGAAACAGAGGAAAAGAACAGAATGGGAACGATTAGAGATCTCTTCAAGAAAATTAGAGATACCAAGGAAACATTTCATGCAAAGATGGGCTCGATAAAGGACAGAAATGGTATGGACCTAACAAAAGCAGAAGATATTAAGAAGAGGTGGCAAGAAATACACAGAACTGTACAAAAAGGATCTTCACGACCCAGATAATCACGATGGTGTGATCACTCCTCTAGAGCCAGACATCCTGGAATGTGAAGTCAAGTGGGCCTTAGAAAGCATCACTATGAACAAAGCTAGTGGAGGTAATGGAATTCCAGGTAAGCTATTTCAAATCCTGAATGATGACGCTGTCAAAGTGCTGCACTCAATATGCCAACAAATTTGGAAAACTCAGCAGTGACCACAGGACTGGAAAAGGTCAGTTTTCATTCCAATCCCAAAGAAAGGCAATGCCAAAGAATGCTCAAACTACTGCACAATTGCACTCATATCACATGCTAGTAAAGTAATGCTCAAAATTCTCCAAGCCAGGCTTCAGCAATACATGAACTGTGAACTTCTCAATGTTCAGGCTAGTTTTAGAAAAAGCAGACGAACCAGAGATCAAATCGCCAACATCTGATGGATCATTGAAAAAGCAAGAGAGTTCCAGAAAAACATCTATTTCTGCTTTATTGACTATGCCAAAGCCTTTCACTGTGTGGATCACAATAAACTGTGGAAAATTCTGAAAGAGATGGGCATACCAGACCACATGACCTGCCTCTTGACAAACCTGTATGCACATGAGGAAGCAACAGTTAGAACTGGACATGGAACAACAGACTGGTTCCAAACAGGAAAAGGAGTACAGCAAGGCTGTATATTGTCACCCTGCTTATTAAAGTTCTATGCAGAGTACATCATGAGAAACGCTGGGCTGGAGGAAGCACAGGCTGGAATCAAGATTGCCGGGAGAGGTTATATCAATAACCTCAGATATGCAGATGACACCACCCTTATGGCAGAAAGTGTAGAGGAATTAAAAAGCCTCTTGACGAAAGGCAAAGAGGAGAGTGAAAAAGCTGGCTTAAAGCTAAACATTCAGAAAATTAAGGTCATGGAATCTGGTCCCATCACTTCATGGGAAATAGATGGGGAAACAGTGTCAGACTTTATTTTTGGGGGCTCCAAAATCTGCAGATGGTGATTGCAGCCATGAAATTAAAAGACGCTTACTCCTTTGAAGAAAAGTTATGACCAACCTAGATAGCATACTAAAAACAGAGACATTACTTTGCCAACAAAGGTCGGTCTAGTCAAGGCTATGGTTTTTCCAGTGGTCATGTGTGGATGGGAGAATTGGACTGTGAAGAAAGCTGAGCACTGAAGAATTGATGCTTTTGAACTGTTGTGTTAGAGAAGACTCTTGAGAGTACCTTGGACTGCAACGGAGATCCAACCAGTCCATTCTAAAGGAGATCAGTCCTGGCTGTTCTTTGGAAGGAGTGATGCTAAAGCTGAAACTCCAATACTTTGGCCACCTCATGCGAAGGTGACTTTTCCATGACTCACTGGAAAAGACTCTGATGCTGGGAGGGATTGGGGACAGGAGAAGAAGGGGAAGACAGGATGAAATGGCTGGATGGCATCACCGATTCGATGGACATGAGTTTGAATGCACTCCAGGAGTTGGTGATGGACAGGGAGGCCTGGCATGCTGCAGTTCATGGGGTCACAAAGAGTTGGACATGACTGAGCAACTGACCTGAACTGAGAGCTTAAGAGAAAGTTGAGCATAAGAGCTATCACTGCAGAGTAGTTTTATATGGAGTAACAATGAAAGAGTAGAGAGAGAGCTGGTAGAGACATGAACCAGCCTTCTCTTTCTGACTCCATGATGACGGAAAGGAATACTCATAGGGATGAGCCAGGGAGTACTTAAACACAAAAGGGAAGCATAACAAAGCAAATCACCACCAAGACTGGCACTAGGCAGACAGACATGGGTTAATGTGGTGCAAAGGATCAAAGTATTTTCTCAACAACACAATGAGGCCAAGGTGTTATTCTTGGCTTGTTTCTCAAGTTCAGCAATGGGCTGAAGCATCCATACTCTATAATAACAATATAGGGTTTCTCCCCCCATAACTCTATAAAATTTTTTTCTAATTCTCATCTAGATGAATGGCTTCTATACTCTCCAAGTCAGACAACAGGAAGTCATATTTCACCAATAATACACACTCATTTTAAAACCAGTTCTTTCCCTATCTGTCATTCTTTTAGTTGAGGCTCTCATTACTCTCACTTGGGGTTGGACTGGGGTTGAATTGCCCCAACAGCCTCCACACTAATACTCCTTATTCTATAAACTTTTATTTGAATCTTCGGGTTTTCAAACCTGCACATACATTGGGAATATAAGATAAATGAGGTACAGGATTCCTGCTCTTACAGGTTTATAGGCTAGTGTGGTGAGAAATAAGTAAACTGTGAAAGTTAGTCACCCAGTTTTGTCCAAATTTTGCAACCCCGTGAACTATATGTAGCCTGCCAGGCTCCTCTGTTCATGGGATCAGGCAAGAATATTGGAGTGGGTAGCCATTCCCCTCCAGGGGATCTTCCCGAAACAGGTCTTGAACCCTGGTCTCCTGCATTGCAGGCGGATTCTTTACCATCTGAGCCAGCAGTGAAGCCCCAGGTTAACTGTACAAGGGTCATAAAAGTGATATGAGCAAGTACTACGGATGCACAGAGGAAGAACAACATTCAGACTTGCTTCAAGCGTGGAGAGGACAGAGTAGAGAGGGGAGGACTGAGGAAACCATTCTGATGAGTATGGTACTTGAGCTGTTAAGAAAAATGGTTATCAAAGAAGGTGAGACCAACATTTCTAAGAGAAAAAAATTAAGTTGTAAGTGCAAAGGCATGGATAAAAGAGTTATTATGGCCCTATGGAGAAAAACAAAGTTGAGGACAGGGGACAGGACAAAAGAAAGCTTAAGTGGTAAACAGGGTGTTTACCTCATGAAAGGGGGTGTGGGTTTCACTCTATAGGGAATACGGAACATACAGTAAACTTTTAAGAAGGACTGGCATCATACCACTGGATTTACATTTAGAAATTCTGCTAAGAATACAGCAGTAAGTAACAAAGATGAGGTTCTTATGCTCACGGAGTTTACTATCTAATGAGACAGATATGCCTATGCAGTGGCACTGGTAATGAGTATCAACTTTTTAAAATCCACTTTAATGAAAAACTAATTTTGTTAAGTCACTGAAATGCAGCTATTATAACAAATAGGGTCTTTTTTTAAAATTTTATTTATTTCTGGCTGTACCAGGTCTTCACTGCTGAGCACAGGCTATCTTTGGTTGCAGTGACTGGGGGCTCAGTAGTTGCAGTACACAGGCTCTAGAGTACAGGCTCAGCAGCTATTGAGCACAGGCTTAGCTGCTCCTTGGTAGGCAGAATTTTACAGGACTAGGGATTGAACCTATACCCCCTGCATTGGCAGGCAGCTTCTTAACTACTGAGCTCCTAGGTAAAACCCAAATAGGATTATCTTAACTGAGGAGTATTAATTTTAATCTCAGCAACTCATTAAACATATTTATTAATCTAAATATTTATCTGTTGATTCTTAACTTTTTGGTTTAATGCATAAAAAATATATCATTTGTAAATATTGAGATGGCTTTTTTTGTACAGTAGTAGCTAAGACCTCCTGAACACTGATGAATAAAAGCAACATGGGTTGCAATACTTTTAAAAATATCTCTATATAAGTGTGTATATCTAATTTATACCTAATTACTTATACTGTTATTATATAAATATATAAATAATCTGGAACTTGTATTAGAGTAAGTCTAAATTACTGAAGCTAATAGTTCATAGATAAGAAGTGAATACAATGATATATACACATAGTGATTTTTATTTCTATGACTAGTAATATAAGTAAAATGGCTTTATTGGAAATTTTCAAGTACTGACATAATAATACATTAGTATTACACAAGGGTATTCACTTTTGCAATGTGCCTGAAAGTTAAAACTCTCCATGTTTACTCTATGTACAGTGGTTAAGCAGAGAAGTTGAAATGTCCTATTTGGTCAATTTGGCTTGAATAAATTTCTGTATGTAGACTTTACTTAATCAACAATTACAAGCACTATCATAAACAAAGGGCCCTGGAAAATATATGAAAGGGAAAGAGGGAACTAATCCACAAGATAACTAAATCCACTGAAATTAATAAAAATCAATCAAAGAAGACACGTAGAATTTCTAGAGAAGCGTGTTAAGGATAGAACACCAAGGATAATTAACCTTAAGGGATAGACAATCTAAGCTGAAGAATTATTTATGCAGCATCTGCCACATACCAGGTGACAGCCTAGATGGAAACAAAATATGAGAAATATTATCTGTAGAAGACACAGGCAAAAAAGTTCTAGAGCTGAGAAAAACACATAAAAAGAACAGGGACAGAAATGGAGGAAAATTAATTTGGAGAGATGGTGGAAGCCATGGGAGGAGAATGTCAAAAATGAAGTAGCTCCCACATCATCAAAGGCTGAAAAAGTTAAAGTAACATAAGTACTGAAAAGAAGTCACTGATGATTTGAGGGTGGGATAGGGAGAGGCCAGATTACAGTGGTTTTAAGACAGGATAATGAGCGTATTTTATATAATTTTCTTTTTTTTAGGTTCAGTGAGGTTGGAACTAGAGAACCATCAAGATTCTAAGGAATTTTATTTTGCTTAGATGGGAGAAATTTAAGCATGCAAATACACTGAGAAGAAAGGGGGGAAAAGTGGAGAAAATTTTTTGATAATGATTACAACAATCTAAATTCAGCTCTTTTTATTGTTATTCTTCAGTCAAAAGTTGAATCTGACACTTTGCAACCACATGGAATACAGAACTCCAGACTTCCCTGTCCTTCACTATCTCCCACACTTTGCTCAAATTCATATGCAAAAAAAAAAAAAAAAAAATTCATATGCAGTGAGTGAGCGATGATACCTAACCAACTCATCCTCTGCTGCCCCCTTCTGCTCCTGCTGTCAATCTTTCCCAGCATCAGTGTTTTGTCCAGTAAGTCAGCTTTCCCATCAGGTGACCAAAGTATTGAAGCTTCAGCTTCAATATCAGTCCTAATGAATATTCAGGATTGATTTCCTTTAGGATTGACTGGTTTGATCTCCTTGCTGTCCAAGGGACTCTCAGGAGTCTTCTCCAGCACAATTTAAAAGCATCAATTTTTCAGTGATCAGCCTTCTTTACGGTCCAAGTCTCACATCTGGACATGACTACTGGAAAAATCATAGCTTTAACTAGACATCTTTTGCTGGCAAAGTGATGTCTCTGCTTTTTTAATATGCTGACATGGTTTGTGACAGCTTTTCTTACAAGGAGCATCTTTTCATTTCATGGCTGCAATCTCAGTCCACAGAGATTTTGAAGCCCAAGAAAATAAAACTTGTCAGTGCCTCTACTTTTTCCCCCTCTATCTGCCATGAAGTGATGGGACCAGAAGCCATGTTCTTAGGTTTTTCAAATGTTGAGTTCAAGCCAGCTTTTTCACTCTCCCCTCTCACCGTATCAAGAGGCTCTTTAGTTCCTCTTCACTTTCTGTCATTAAGGGTGGTATCATCTGCATATCTGAAGTTGTTGACGTTTCTCCAGGGAATCTTGATTCCAGTTTGTAAGTCATCCAGCCCACCATTTCCTATGATGTAGTCTGCATAGAAGTTAAATAACCAGAGACATACAGACTTGTCCTGTTCCTTTCCCAAATTTAAATCTCTCTGCCTTTTCTAAATGCAGCTTGTACATCTGGAAGTTCTGGGTTCATGTACTGATGAAGCCTACCTTGAAGGATTTTGAGCAGAACCTTATTTTATTAGCATGTGAAATAAGCACATCTGTACAGTAGTCTGAACCTTCTTTGGCTGCCCTTCTTTGGGGTGGCAATGAAAACTGACCTTTTCCAGTCCTGGGGCCACTGCCGAGTTTTTCAAATTTGCTGACATGTTGAGTGCAGCACTTTAGCACCATCAACTTTTAGGATCTGAAATAGCTCAGCTGGAATTCCATCACCTCCACTAGATTTGTTCATAGTGATGCTTCCTAAGGTCCACTTCACTTCACACTCCAGGATGTCTGACTCCAGGTGAGTGACCACACCATTGTGGTTATCTGGGTTACTAAGATCTTTTTTGTACAGTTCTGCATATTCTTGCCACCTCTTCTTAATATCTTTTGTTTCTGTTATGCCCTTACCGTTGTTGTCCTTTATTATGTCCATCCTTATATGAAATGCCCCCTTGATATCTTCAATTTTCTTGATGAGATCTCTTTTCCATTTGATTATTTCTTTGCACTGTTTATTTAGGAAGGCCTTCTTAACGCTCCTTGCTATTTTCAAGAATTCTGCATTCAGTTAGGTATATCTTTCCCTTTCTCCTTTGCCTTTCGCTGCTTTTTGTATAGCCTCCTCAGACAACCACTTTGCCTTCTTGCATTTCTTTTTCTCTGGGATGGTTTTAGTCTCTGCCTCCTCTACAGTGGTACAAACTTCTGTCCATAGTTCTTCAGGTATTCTACCTACCAGACCTTATCTCTTGAATCTATTTGTCACCTCCACCATATGATTCATACCTCACTGGGCTAGTAGCTTCTCCTACTTTCTTCTATTTAAGCCTGCATTTTGCAATAAGGAGCTCATGATCTAGCCACAGTTAGCTCCATGTCTTGCTTTTGCTGTATGTATAGAGCTTCTCTACCTTTGGCTGCAAAGAATATAATCAATCTGCTTTAGTTACTGACTATTTGGTGATGTCCATGTGTAGAGTCATCTTTTGTGCTGTTGGAAGAAGATGTTTGCTATGAGCATGTCCTAACAAAACTGTCAGCCTTTGCCCTGCTTCATTTTGCACTCCAAGGCCAACTTGCCTGTTACTTCAGGTATCTCTTGAATTCCTACTTTTGAATTCCAATCTCCAGTGATGAGAATCACATCTTTTTTTTTGGTGTGAGTTCTAGAAAGTCTTGTAGGTCTTCACAGAACTGGTTAACTTCAGCTTTTCAGTATTAGTGGCTGAGGCACAGATTTGGATTGCTGTAATATTGGTCTGCCTTGGAAACAAACCGAGAACATCCTATTGTTTTTGAGATTGCACCCAAGTACTGCATTTCAGACTCTCTTGTTGACTTGACCAAGTCCAATTTACCTTGACTGATGGCCCGAACTTTCCATGTTCCTAAGCAACATACTGTTCATTGGACTTACTGTCACCACCAGAGACGTCTACAACTGACTCTCGACCCAACGACTTCATTCTTTCTGGAGCTATTAGTAATTACCCTGTGCTCTTTCCCAGTAGCCTACTGGACACCTTATGACCTGGGGGACTCATCTTTCAGTGTCGTTTCTTTTTGTCTTTTCATACTGTTCATGGGGTTCTCACATCAAGAATACTGGAGTGGTGTGCCATTCCTTCCTCCACTGGACTATGTTTTATCAGAACTATTCACTATGACCCATCCATCTTAGGTGACCCTGCATGGCCTGGCTCATACTTTCATTGAGTTACACTAGCCTCTTCACCATAAGGCAGTGATCCATGAAGGGGAATTAAGAACTTACATCCCTATCAATGCAGATCTTTTTGGACCGGTAAAGTAATAAACTAGAGAAAAATACTATCGGGTAAAACTCCACTTTCTGTTAACATGTAAACATTAATAAATAAATGAATGATTAGAGACTCAAATTTCATAGTTTGTGCTATAACAGACCTGACAGTATTAAATTTTATAATTAGCAATTTATAGAGCTATTTTATTCAACATTCATAATACTTTAAGATTAACAGTTTTCCAAAATGGGAAATTGAAGCCAAGTTAAACAATAAGATTTAGACACAAAATTAACAGAACTATGTTTGCTTCACTCAAAGTCCATGGTATTTTCAATACTATTTTGACCCTGGATTTTAATATTAACTGAAAGCTCAAAAAGTATTTTATTGCTCAAAATATCCAAATATAAATGTACTGGCCAAAAGTTACCATGACAATTTAAGGTCATTTTGAATAAGAAAGACATATATGATGATAATAAGAGCTAACATTTAGTTAGTACCATGTGTCAAAGTTATGGTTTTTCTAGTAGTCATGGATGGATGTGAGAGTTGGACCATAAAGAAGACTGAGCACTGAAGAATTGATGCTTTTGAACTACAGTGTTGGAGAAAATTCTTGAGAGTCCCTTGGACTGTGAGGAGATCAAACCAGTTAATCCTAAAGGATATCAATCCTGAGTATTCATTGCAAGGACTGATGCTGAAGCTCCAGTACTTCAGCCACCTGACGTGGAGAACTGACTCACTGGAAAAGACCCTGATGCTGGGAAAGACTAAAGGCAGGAGGAGAAGGGGATGACAGAGGATGAGATGGTTGAATGTCATCACTGACTCAATGGACATGAGTTTAAGCAAGCTCTAGGAGTTGGAGATGGACAAGATCCCTTGTGTACTGCAGTCCATGGTGTCCCAAAGAGTCGGACAGGACTGAGCGGCTGAACTGATCTTGGAAAAGCTTTAATGAACAATTACAAAGTATATTTTACATTGTTGTTTAGATCTTAAGTTCTTTCTGACACTTCTGTGACCCCATAGACTGTATCCTGCCAGGCTCCTCTGTCCATGGGATTTCCCAGGCAAGAATACTGGGGTGGGTTGCCATTTCCTTCTCCAGAGGAACATTAGAACCCAGGGAATGAACCTGTGTCTCCTGTATGGCAGGCAGATTCTTTTTTTCTTTTAATATAAATTTATTTATTTTTATTGAAGGCTTATTACTTCACAATATTGTATTGGTTTTGCCATATATCAACATTAATCCACCATGGGTGTACACATATTCCCCATCCTGAACCCCCCTCCCACCTCCCTCCCCATACCATCCTTCTGGGTCATCCCAGTGCACCAGCCCCAAGCATCCTGTATCCTGCACTGAACCTGGACTGGCGACTCGTTTCTTATATGATATTACACGTTTCAATGCCCTTCTCCCAAATCATCCCACTCTCACCCTCTCCCATAGACTCCAGAGGCTGTTCTATACATCTGTGTCTCTTTTGCTGTCTCGCATACAGGGTTATAGTTACCATCTTTCTAAATTCCATATATATGCGTTAGTATATTGTATTGGTATTTTTCTTTCTGGCTTACTTCACTCTGTATAATAGGCTCTAGTTTCATCCATCTCATTAGAACTGATTCAAATGTATTCTTTTTAATGGCTGAGTAATACTCCAGTGTGTCTATGGTACCACAGCTTTCTTATCCATTCATCTGCTGATGGACATCTAGATTGCTTCCATGTCCTGGCTATTATAAACTGTGCTGCGATGAACACTGGCGCACATGTGTCTCTTTCAATTCTGGTTTACTCGGTGTTTATGCCCAGCAGTGGGACTGCTGGGTCATAAGGCAGTTCTATTTGTAGTTTTTTAAGGAATCTTCACACTGTTCTCCATAGTGGCTGTACTAGTTTACATTCCCACTAACAGTGTCAGAGGGTTCCCTTTTCTCCACACCCTCTCCAGCATTTATTGCTTGTAGACTTTTAGATCCCAGCCACTCTGACTGGGGTGAAATGGTACCTCATTGTGGTTTCGATTTGCATTTCTCTGATAATGAGTCATGTTGAGCATCATATCATGTGTTTGTTAGCCATCTGTATGTCTTCTTTGGAGAAATGTCTTCTTAGTTATTTGGCCTATCTTTGATTGGGTCGTTTATTTTTCTGGAATTGAGCTGCAGGAGTTGCTCGTATATTTTTGAGATTAGTTGTTTGTCAGTTTCATTTGCTATTATTTTCTCCCATTCTGAAGGCTGTCTTTTCACCTTGCTTATAGTTTCCTTTGTTGTGCAGAAGCTTGTAATTTTAATTAGGTCCCATTTGTTTATTTTTGCTTTTATTTCCAGTATTCTGGGATGTGGGCCATAGAGGATCCTGCTGTGGTTTATGTCAGAGAGTGCTTTGCCTATGTTCTCCTTTAGGAGCTTTATAGTTTCTGGTCTTCCATTTAGATCTTTAATCCATTTTGAGTTTATTTTTGTGTATGGTGTTAGAAAGTGATCTAGTTTCATTCTTTTACAAGTGGTTGACCAGCTTTCCCAGCACCATTTGTTAAAGAGACTGTGTTTTCTCTGTTGTATATTCTTGCCTCCTTTGTGAAAGATAAGGTGGCCATAGGTCTGTGGATTTATCTCTGGGCTTTCTATTTTGTTCCACTGATCTATATTTCTGTCTTTGTGCCAGTACAATACTATCTTGATGACTGTGGCTTTGTAGTAGAGCCTGAAGTCAGGCAGGTTGATTCCTCCAGTTCCATTCTTCTTTCTCAAGATTGCTTTGGCTATTCGAGGTTTTTTGTATTTCAATACAAATTGTGAGATTATTTATTCTAGAAGGAAATGGCAACCCACTCCAGTGTTCTTGCCTGGAGAATCCCAGAGATGGGGGAGCCTGGTAGGCTGCCGTCTATGGGGTTGCACAGAGTCAGACACGACTGAAGCGACTTCGCAGCAGCAGCAGCAGCAGCTCTGTGAAAAATACCGCTGGTAGCTTGATAGGTACTACATTGAGTCTATAGATTGTTTTGGGTAGTATACTCATTTTCACTATATTGATTCTTCCAATCCATGAACATGGTATATTTCTCCATCTATTAGTGTCCTCTCTGATTTCTTTCACCAATGTTTTGTAGTTTTCTATATATAGGTCTTTAGTTTTTTTAGGTAGATATATTCCTAAGTATTTTATTCTTTTTGTTGCAATGGTGAGTGGAATTGTTTCCTTAATTTCTCTATTTTCTCATTGTTAGTGTATAGGAATGCAAGCGATTTCTGTGTGTTGATTTTATATCCTGCAACTTTACTATATTCATTGAATAGCTCTAGTAATTTTCTGATGGAGTCTTTAGGTTTTCTATGCAGAGGATCATGTCTTCTGCAAACAGTGAGTTTTACTTCTTCTTTTCCAATTTGGATTCCTTTTATTTCTTTTCCAGCTCTGATTGCTGTGGCCAAAACTTCCAGAACTATACTGAATAGTAGCAGTGACAGTGGGCACCCTTGTCTTGTTCCTGACTTTAGGGGAAATGCTTTCAATTTTTCACCATTGAGGATAATGTTTGCTGAGGGTTTGTCATATATAGCTTTTATTTTGTTGAGGTATGTTCCTTCTATTCCTGCTTTCTGGAGAGTTTTTATCATAAATTGGTGTTGAATTTTGTCAAAGGCTTTCTCTGCATCTATTGAGAAAAATCATATGGCTTTTATCTTTCACTTTGTTAATGTGGTGTATTACATTGATTGATTTGTGGATATTGAAGAATCCTTGCAACACTGGGATAAAGCCCACTTGGTCATGGTGTATGATCTTTTTAATGTGTTGTTGGATTCTGATTGCTACAATTCTGTTAACGATTTTTGCATCTATGTTCATCAGTGATACTGGCCTATAGTTTTCTTCTTTTGCGGCATCTTTGTCAGGTTTTGGTATTAGGGTGATGATGGCATGGTGGCCTCATAGAATGAGTTTGGAAGTTTACCTTCCTCTGCAATTTTTCTGGAAGAGTTTGAGTAGGAAAGGTGTTAGTTTTTCTCTAAATTTTTGGTAGAATTCAGCTGTGAAGCCATCTGGACCTGGGCTTTTGTTTGCTGGAAGATTTCTGATTACAGTTTCAATTTCCATGCTTGTGATGGGTCTGTTAAGATTTTCTATTTTTTCCTGGTTCAGTTTTGGAAAGTTGTACTTTCCTAAGAATTTGTCCATTTCTTCCACATTGTCCATTTTATTGGCATGTAATTGCTGATAGTAGTCTCTTAGGATCCTTGTTATTTCTGTGTTGTCTGTGGTGATCTCTCCATTTTCATTTCTAATTTTATTGATTTTTCTCCCTTTGTTTCTTGATGAGTCTTGCTAATGGTTTGTCAATTTTATTTATCCTTTCAAAGAACCAGCTTTTGGCTTTGTTGATTTTTGCTACGGTCTCTTTTATTTCTTTTGCATTTATTTCTGCCCTAATTTTTAAGATTTCTTTCCTTCTACTAACCCTGGAGTTCTCCATTTCTTCCTTTGCTAGTTGCTTTAGGTGTAGAGTGAGGTTATTTATTTGCCTTTTTTCTTGTTTCTTGAGTTATGCCTGTATTGCTATGAACTTTCCTCTTAGCAGTGCTTTTACAGTGTCCCACAGGTTTTGGGTTGTTGTGTTTTCATTTTCATTCATTTCTATGAATATTTTGATTTCTTTTTTGATTTCTTCTGTGATTTGTTGGTTATTCAGAAGCATGTTGTTCAGCCTCCACATGTTGGAATTTTTAATAGTTTTTCCCCTGTAATTGACATCTAATCTTACTGCATTGTGGCCAGAAAAGATGCTTGGAATGACTTCAATTTTTTTTAATTTACCAAGGCTAGATTCATGGCCCAAGATGTTATCTATCTTGGAGAAGGTTCCGCGTGCGCTTGAGAAAAAGGTGAAATTCATTGTTTTGGGGTGAAATGTCCTATAGATATCAATTAGGTCTAACTGGTCTATTGTATCATTTAAAGTTTGTGTTTCCTTGTTAATTTTCTGTTTAGATGATCTGTCCATAGGTGTGAGTGGGGTATTAAAGTCTCCCATTATTATTGTATTATTGTTAATTTCCCCTTTCATACTTGTTAGCATTTGTCTTACATATTGCAGTAATCTGGGCTGTAGGTTATTTTCTTTCATCACTTTAAATATGTCTTGCCATTCCCTCCTGGCCTGAAGAGTTTCTATTGAAAGATCAGCTGTTATCCTTATGGGAATCCCCTTGTGTGTGATTTGTTGTTTTTCCCTTGCTGCTTTTAATATTTGTTCTTGGTGTTTGATCTTTGTTAATTTGATTGATATGTGTCTTGGGGTGTTTTGCCTTGGGTTTATCCTGTTTGGGACTCTCTGGGTTTCTTGGACTTGGGTGATTACTTCCTTCCCCATTTTAGGGAAGTTTTTAACTATTATCGCCTTAAGTATTTTCTCATGGTCCTTCTTTTTGTCTTCTTCTTCTGGGACTCCTATGATTCGAATGTTGGGGCATTTAATATTGTCCTGGAGGTCTCTAAGATTGTCCTCATTTCTCTTAATTTATTTTTTCTTTTTACTCTCTGATTCATTTATTTCTACCATTCTATCTTCTACTTCACTAATCCTATCTTCTGCCTCCGTTATTCTACTATTTTTTGCCTCCAGAGTGTTTTTGATCTCAGGCAGATTTTTGACTACTGAGCCACCATAGAAGCATGCACACATATATATTATATACACTGGTCCCTTGGTAACCAAAGGGGGTTGCTTCCAAGACACTCCACCTCATCTAATACCAAACTCCACAGATGTATCATATTCCATATTGCATGTTTCTGGGTAGCAAGAATCAATATTGTGAAAACGTCTATACTACCAAAGGCAATCTACAGATTCAATGCGATCCCTGTCAAATTACCAATGACATTTATCACAGAACTAGGACAAAAAACTACAATTCATATGGAAACACAGAAGACACCAAATAGCCAAAGCAGTCTTGAGAAAGAAAAATGGAGCTGGAGGAGTCAACCTTCCTGACTTCAGATTATACTACAAAGGTACAGTCATCAAGACAGCATGGCACTGCCACAAAAATAGAAATATAGACCAATGGAACAAGATATAAAGCCCAGAAATAAACCCACGCACCTATAGGTACCTTATTTTTGACAAAGGAGCCAAGAATATACAATGGGGAAAGACAGCCTCTTCAATAAATGGTGCTGTGAAAACTGGACAGTTACATGTAAAAGAATGAAATCAGAGCACTTCCTAACACCATACACAAAGCTATACTCAAAATGGAATAAAGATCTAAATGGAAGACCAGAAGCTATAAAACCCTTAGAGGAAAACATAGGCAGAACACTCTATGATATAAATCAAAGCAAGATCCTCTATGATCCACCTCCTAGAGTAATAGAAATAAAAACCACAGTAAACAAGTGTGACCTGATTAAACTAAAAGCTTTGTAGAGCAAAGGAAACTATAAGCAAGGTGAAAAGACAACCCTCAGAATGGAGAAAGTAACAGCAAATGAAACAACTGTCAAAGGATAAATTTCCAAAATATACAAGCAAGCTCATACAACTCAAAACCAGAAAAAGAAACAACCCAATCAAAAAGTGGGAAAAGACCTAAGATTTTCTTCAAAGAAGACACACAGATGGCTAACAAACACATGCAAAGATGCTCCACATGCTCATTACTAGAGAAATACAAATCAAAACTACATTAAGATATCACCCCACACCGGTAAGAATGGCCATCATCAAAAGGTCTACAAACAATAAATGCTAGAGAGGGTGTGGAGAAAAGGGAACACTCTTGCACTGTTGGTGGGAATGCAAACTGATACAACCACTATGGAAGACGGTATGGAGATTCCTTTAAAAACTAGGAATAAAACCACCATATGACCCAACAATCCCACTCCTAGGGATACACCCTGAGTAAACCAAAACTGAAAAAGAAACATGTATTCTACTGTTCACTGCAGCACTACTTACAATAGATAGAACATGGAAGCAACCTAGATGTCCACTGACAGATGAATGGATAAGGAAGTTGTGGTACATATACACAATGGAATAAAACTCAGCCACAAAAAGGAATACATCTGAGTCAGTCCTAATGATGAACCTAGAACCTATTATACAGAGTGAAGTAAGTCAGAAAGAGAAAGATAAATATATTCTTACGCACATATACAGAATCTAGAAAAATGGTACTGAAGAATTTATTTACAGGGCAGCAATGGAGAGACAAACATAGAGAACACACTTACAGACATGAGGAGAGGGGAGGAGAGGGTGAGATGTATGGAAAGAGTAAAATGGAAACTTGCATTACCATATGTAAAAAAAGAGAGCCAACAGGAATTTGCTGTATGACTCAGGAAACTCAAACAGGGGCTCTACGTCAACCTAGAGGGGTGGGATGGGGAGGCAGATGGGAGGGAGGTTCCGAGGGGAGGGGATATATGTATACCTATCACTGATTCATGTTGAAGTTTGACAGAAAACAAAATTCTTTAAAGCAATCGTCCTCCAATAAAAAAATTAATTAATTTTTAAAATGGCTGGCAAAGGATGGTCAGTCCTCTCAATCTGTGGATGCAGAACCTGTTGATATGGAGGACAAAATATGTAAGTGATCTAATACTTAAAACAACCACTACAGAGTCTATACAAAGAGATAAACCCAGAGTTATGAAAATGCAAGATGGAATCCTAAAAACGGTTCAAGTAACCCACAGGAAGACAGGAAAAAAATACATTAAAAACAGAATAAACAGAAAACCAAAAAGCAGACTTAAGTACTAAAATATCAACAACTGTACTAAATGTAAACTGTACATACACACACACCCCACATATTTATATCAATCTAAGGCAGAGAACAGCTGATATTTTGTTTTTAAGTTACCCCAATTTTATTCTTCTTACAAGTAAGTCAGTTCAAATAGAATGATACAAGTAGCCTAGAAGTCAAAGGATAAAGAAAGATATACTATACAAGCATGAATTAAGAGAAAACAGGTGGGGCTATATGAATATCAGATACAGTAGACTTCAGCAAGAAAAAGTACCAGGGACAGAGAGAAATATCACATAAGGTCAATCCACCAAGAAGACAGGGTAAATCAGATGTGCGTGTACATCAAACAAAAGAGCTACAATAATGTGAAGCAAAAAAGGATAGGTCTGAAAAGAACAGACAAAAGTATTTATTATAGCTCTAATGCTGGAGACCTGAATATCTTTCTCTCTAAAATTAACAAGAAAACAGTAAATCAGCAATGATACATAAGAACTCGGTAATGAACAGAATACACATGAGCTTTAAGTGCCTATAAAACATATATTAAGGGTGACCATATTCTGACTCACAAAAAGAAACTTCCAATGATTTAAAAGAATTGAAATCACACAAGCACTATGTTATGTGGCCACAATGAAATGAGACTAGAAATTAAGAAAATAGTTAACACTAAAATCTCCCCACACCTAGAAATTAAATAACACACTTCCTAACAATACATGAGGCAAAGAAAAAGTCTCAAGGGAAATTTTTTTAAACTACATTTAATTGGAACAAAACTATAACATATCTAAATGTGTGGGATGTAGCTACTAACAATGCTGAGAGAAAATTTAATCTCAGTAAATGCCTATGTTATGAAATAAAGTTCTCAAACCAATAACAAGCTCACACCCTAGAAAACTAGAAAAAGAAGAGCGAAATGAACTCTATGCAAGAGAGATGAAATGATGAAGAGCAAATATCTATGAAATAGAAAATTTTAAATGCAGAGAAAAATCAATGAAACAAAGAGCTTATTCTTTGAAAAGTTCAATAAAGTAGACAAACCTACAGCAAGACTGACAAAGAAAGAAGAAAAAAAGCACAAATTAATAATACCAGGAATGAAGCAAAGGAATTACTATAGGCCTTGTAAACATCAAAAGGATAAGGAAGTATTATTAATATAAATAACTGTTCACATAACAATTTGATAGTACAGATGAAATGGACTAATTCCTCAAAAAGCACACATTAGAACTCACTCAAAATGAAATATAAAATTTGAACAGCTATGTTACTATTAAACAAATTAAGTTTTCTAGAAGTTTAAAGAATGGACACTAAATCTATACAATTTCTTCCACAATATAAAAGAAGAGGGAATACTTCTTAATTAATTTTATAAAGTCAATTTTACTGTAGCATCCCAAAGAAATTACAGAAAAAAGCCTGAAATATAAATTAATACCTTTACAAATATGATGTAAAACTTTTTAAAATTATTTTTTAAAGTTCAGCAATAAACAAAAGAAACTTTATATTACAACCATGTAGGTTTATCCAGGGATATAAGAATACTTCAATATTCAAGTATCAATAGATGTAATCCACCTTTGAAGGATTCTATGAAAGAAAATCAACACAGTAAAAGCATTAAATATCCAATACCTATTAATGAGAAAAGCTCTTCGGCCAATAAGAAATAGAGAACTTTCTCAAATTGATGGAGAACATCTACAATAAAATTTATCAATAACATTATATACTAAAGGGTAAGAGAGCTGGACAGGAGGTCACTGGTTGGTCAATCCTAAAGGAAATCAACCCTGAACAACCCTGGAACGACGGATGCTGAAGCTCCAATACTTTGGCCACTTGAGGTGAAGAGCAGACTCACTGGAAAAGACTCTGATGCTCGGAAAGATTGAGGGCAGGAAGAGAAGAGGGTGACAGAGGATGAAACAGCTGGATGGCACCACTGAGTTTGAGCAAAGTCTGGGAGATAGAGGACAGGGAAGCCTGGCATGCTACAGTCCATGAGGTCACAAAGAGTCAGACATGACTTAGCGACTGAACAACAACAAGGAATTGAATGTTCTAAGATGAGATAAAACGACAAGGATATCCACTCTCACCACTGCCTTTCATAATAATATTAGAAGTTCTAGCCAGCACACCAAAGCAAGAAAATACCATACAAAGCATACATATTTGAAAGGAAGAAATAAACTATTTATAGACCTTAAACTTGTCTGTGAAAAAGTATTTGATAAAATTTATGTACATATATATATATAAATACATATTTGTATATGTAAATACATACACATATATTTATATAGGCTTCTCAGGTGGCACTAGTGGTAAAGAACCTGCCTGCCAATGCACGAGACATAAGAGACGAGGGTTCAATCCCTGAGTTAAGAAGATCCCCTGGAGTAGGAAATGGCAACCCACCTCAGTATTCCTGCCTGGGAAATCCTATGGACACAGAAGCCTGGTGGGCTACAGTCCATGGGGCTGCAAAGAGGCAAACATGACTGAGCACATGCGTGTGCATGCGCGCACGCACACACACACACACACACACACACACACACTAATAAGTAAGTACAACAATGCCACAGGATATAACATATGAAAACAGTTATTCTATAAAATAGCCATGAATACATGGAAACCAAAATTTAATAGATAATACTACTTACAATATCAAAAAAAGGAGAAAGGGAAAGAGAAATTCACAGGTATAAAACTAATAAAACATGTACAAGGATTCACACACTGAAAACTACAACATGCTAATCAAAGAAATCAACGAAACCTAAATATATGGTAAGATATGCCACATTCATGAGTTAGAAAAATCACCATAGTAAGTATGTCAGTTCTCCCCATACTGACTAGACTAGTTTAATACAATTCCTATCAAAATCCCAGAAAGGTTTTTCTAAAATATAAAAATATAAAGGTTAATATAAAGTTAAGCTTCGGATAACTTTATTCCAAAACATGGATGCAATAAAGAAAGCCGAATAGCTAACACAAATTTGAAAAATAATGTGAGAAGTATCAGTCTACCTGATTTTAAGGCTTATATAGCTACAGTAATCAAGACTGTATGATACTCCTGCTGCTGCTGCTTAAGTTGCTTCAGTCGTGTCTGACTCTGTGCAACCCCACAGACAACAGCTCACCAGGCTCCCCAGTCCCTGGGATTCTCCAAGCAAGAACACTGGAGTGGGCTGCCATTTCCTTCTCCAATGCATGAAAGTGAAAAGTGAAAGTAAAGTCATTCAGTCGTGTCCGACTCTTAGCGATCCCATGGACTGCAGCCCACCAGGCTCCTCCATCCATGGGATTTTCCAGGCAAAAGTACTGGAGTGAGGCGCCATTGCCTTCTCCAACCTGTATGATACTGGCGAAGACGAAATACACAGATCAGTGGAACAGAATATATAACCAACAAACAGTCCCACTCAAGTAAAGTCAACTGATTTTTGACCAAAGTTCAAAAGTAATTCAAAGAATAGTACTGAAGCAAATGATATTAAAACAAATAGATATCCACAAGCAGAAAAAAAAGCGAACCTTGATCTAACCATCACCCTTTATTCAAAAATTAACTCAAAATGCATCATAAATTTAAAGGAAAAAATTTAAACTATAAAACTTGTAGAAGAAAGAAATTATAGGAGAAAATCTTTGTGACTAGGGGTTAGCCAATATGAGTTCTCAGATATGAAAGAAAAAGTATAATCCATAAAATAGAGGGAAAAAAATGATAGGTTTAATTTTACCAAAACTAAAATCTTTTCCTTTATGAAAGACCACGTAAAGATGATGAAAAGACAAGCTATGGCCTGTAAGAAAATACTTGCAAATGAAATCTGATAAAAGATTCACATAAAGAACTCCAGAAATTCAATGGGTTGAAAAAAACCCAAACAATCCAACTAAATAATAGCCAAAGGGCATGAAGAAATATTTGGCCAATGAAAACATACAGATGGAAAATAAGCACATTAAGAGGCGTTCATATCATTAGCCATTAAAGACATAATTCATTCTTTTAAACTTCACATATATTGCAGTTTTGATAATTTGTGGCAACCTTTTTTTTTTCTTTTTTTTTTAAATTTTATTATTTATTTTTTACTTTACAATATTGTATTGGTTTTGCCATACATCAACATGAATCCGCCATGGATGTACACATGTTCCCAATCCTGAATCCCCCTCCCACCTCCCTCCCCATACCATCCTTCTGGGTCATCCCAGTATACCAGCCCCAAGCATCCTGTATCCTGCATTGAACCTAGACTGGCAATTCGTTTCTTATATGATATTATACATGTTTCAATGCCATTCTCCCAAATCATCCTACCCTCTCCCTCTCCCACAGATTCCAAAAGACTGTTCTATACATCTGTGTCTCTTCTGCTGTCTCGCATACAGGATTATTGTTACCATCTTTCTAAATTTCATATATATGCATTAGTATACTGTATTGGTGTTTTTCTTTCTGGCTTACTTCACTCTGTATAATCGGCTCCAGTTTCATCCACCTCATTAGAACTGATTCAAATGTATTCTTTGTAATGGCTGAGTAATATTCCAGTGTGTATATGTACCACAGCTTTCTTATCCATTCATATGCTGATGGACATCTAGGTTGTATGTACAGTGTTTTTTAACATAGTGCTATTGATATTAATACTTATTAGTAGAGTAAACATAACTTTTATAAGCATTGGGAAAAACAACAACTACATATAACTTGCTTTATTGCAGAGGTCTGGAACCAACCTGTCTATACCTCCAAGATATTCCACTATGAAAAAATATAAAGTTAAGACCACAGTGGAAATATTATTACCTATTAGAATTGCTAATATATTATTAAAAACAGTGGTAGCACCAAAAGCTTGAGAGGATTCAGAGACACTAGACCATCCATACATTGCTAGTGGAAATTATTTGCTCGTTTCTTAAAAACTGGTTTAGCTTGTGTTTTCAAGACTATGATGCAAGATCCCCAACAATGCCTTGCTGGCTTTGACGCCTGCTTTGCTGCTGAAGCTGGACCATGTAGGGAAGCTAATTCCTAGCTTTACTGGTGAATGCAACCCCAGCCCCACTTACCTGGAAACCTGCCCAGAGCATCCAGGAAACAGAGCAGCTCAGCAACACTTGAAGAGCACCAAGCCAGTGATTCTGTCTGACCACGGAACTTAGTGAACAGTTCTGACTGATTAAGATCTTTAGCCAGCAAGTCATACCAGCTGTGAATGCTGTTACGTGGCCCCCAGGTTGGAAAGCAAATTTAAAGCCTGGCCTGAATACAGCTTCCATGCCTGCCCAATCAGAAAAACTAAACAGAAAACTCAGGAAGCTGTGCAGCCACACGTACCACCCTGCTTACAACAGCAATGGGGCAGAAAGCTGAGACCGACGTACCACCCTGCTTACAACACAGCACCATCAAAGGAAAGTAAAAGTTCCAAGCTGACCCTAAAGAATCAGAGATTTCTGAACTGTGTACAAAGATTTCAGAATAATCCCCTCAAAGAAGTTTAGTGAGCTTCTTTACAGACATTAAACAAAATTAGGAAAACAGTGCATGAGCAAAGCAAGAAGTTCAACCAAGAAATAAGCCATTAAAAAAAAAATTTCTAGAGTTGAAGAACACAATGACTGATATGAAGAATTCAATGGAGAGCTTTAACATCAGACTTGGTCAAGCAGAAAAAAATCAATGAATAGAAAACAGGGCATTTAAAATCATTCAGTTGGAGGAGCAAAAAAGTGCAAAGGAGTAAAATTGTCTATGAGAACCACAGGATACCATCAAATAAGTAACAACTGCATTATGAGAATCCCAGAAGAAAAAAGAACAGAAAATATTTTTAAAGCAATAACGGCTGTACAAACCTGGCGAGAGATATGGATATCAAGAGCCATGAGGCCCAACGGACGCCAAATAGACTACTCCAAAACAGTTATAGAGACACATTGTAATTACACTGTCAAAAGTCAGACAAGAAAGAATTTTAAAAGGAGCAGAGGAGCAATACATCATATATAAGGGACCACTCCCAATAGACTATGGTCAGATTTCTCAACAGAAACTTTGTAGTCCTGGACAGAATGAGGTGATATATTCAAAATACCGAAAGAAAACAAAACACTGTCTTCAGGAATACTCTACCCAACAAAATCATCTTTTAGAAATTAATGAAAGATAAAGACTTTTCTGAAAACACAAAAAGTGAATTCATTTCCACTAGATTTGCCTTAAAAGAAATAATAAAGGGAGTTCTTCAAGTAGGAATGAAAAGATAATAAAAACACATGAATGTAAGTGTAAAGCTAACTGGGTAAATATACAAAGTCAGATTCTCTAATATTATAATGGTGGTACATAATTCAAAAATTTTAAATAAATATTAATAGATAACCATAACTAAAATAATGTATTAGATGCACACTATAAAATACATATAAACTAAAACATCAATAATTTAAAATGGAAAAGGAGAAGTAAAAATATAAAGTTTATATATGCAATTGAAACTGTGTCAGATTAAAACAGATTAAAATTTATTTTAACAAATAAGTTAAAAACATAAATTTTACGTAAGTCTCATGGTAACCAAAAACAAAAAACCTATAGTAGTTACACTAATGATTATGACAAAAGAGTCAAAGACTGTGGAGTGAAAGTTGCTCAATCGTGGCCAACTTTGTGACCCCATGGACTATACAGTCCATGGAATATTCCAGGCCAGAATACTGGAGTGGATAGCCATTCCCTTTCTCCAGGGGATCTTCCCAACCCAGGGATCAAACCCAGGTCTCCTGCACTGCAGGCAGAATCGTTACCAACTGAGCTATCAGGGAAGCCAGTCAAAGAATATTACTACAAAGAGTCAAGTCACAAAGAAAAGAGATAAAAAAGAAACTCAACACTATTAACAAAATGGCAATAGAAGTCTTTACCTATGTAGAAAATTCCATAGACTCCACCAAGAAATACAAGCATTAATGAATTAAGCAAAATTACAGGATACAATATCAACATACAAAAATTGTTCAGTTCTTAAGTTGTGTCTGACTCTCTGCACCTCATGGACTCTTTGCACCTCATGCATGCCAGGCTTCCCTGTCCTTCACTACCTCTTTGCTCAAACTCAAAGACCACTGATTCATTGATGCCATTCAATCATCTCCTTCTCTGTCAACCCATTCTCATCCTGCCCTCAATCTCTGTCAGCATCAAGGTCTTCTCCAATGAGTCGGTTTTTCCCATCTGGTGGCCAAAGTACTGGAGCTTCAGCTTCAGCATCAGTCCTTCAGTGGATATTCAGGGTTGATTTCCTTTAGGATTAACTGGTTTGATCTTGCTGTCCAAGGGATTCTTGAGAGTCTTCCCCAACATCATGGTTTGAAAGTATCAATTCTTTGGCAATTAGCCTTCTTTATGGTCCAAGTCTCACAGCCATACACAACTACTGGAAAAACCATAGCCTTTACAATATGAACCTTTGTTGGCAAAGTGATGTCTCTGCTTTTTAATGCACTGACAAGGTTTATGATAGCTTTTCTTTCAAGGAGCAACTGTCTTTTCATTTCATGGCTGCAGTTAACATCTGCAGTGATTTTGGAGCCCAAGAAAATAAAATCTGCACTGTTTCTACTTTTTACCAATCTACTTACTATGAAGTGATGGGACCAGATGCCAGCACTAGTTTTTTGCTTTTTCACTTTCTTTCACTTTCGTCAAGAGGCTCTTTAGTTCCTCTTCATTTTCTGCCAACAGACTGGTATCATCTGCATATCCGAGGTTGTTCATATTTCTCCTGGCAATCTTGATTCCAGTTTGTAATTCATCCAGCCCAGCATTTCATGATGCACTCTGCATATAAATTAAATAAGCAAGGTGGTCTGGTTTTCCCATCTCTTAGGAATTTCTCACAGTTTGTTGTGATCCACACAGTCAGAGGCTTTAGCATAGTCAATGAAGCAGAAATAGATGCTTTTCTAGAATCCCTTGCTTTTTGTGATCCAATGGATATTAGCAATTTGATCTCCGGTTCCTCTGCCTTTTCTAAATCCAGCTTGTTCATCTGGAAGTTCTCAGTTCACATACTGTTGAAGCCAAGCTTGAAGGACATTGAGCGTTACTTTGCTAGCATGTGAAATGAGTGCAACTGTACGGTAGTTTGAGGACTCTTAGGTAAGGCCGTTTTTTAGGACTGGAATGAAAATTGACCCTTTCCAGTCCTGTGGGCAGTGGTGAGTTCCAAATTTGCTGACATATCAAGTGCAGCACTTTCACAGCATCAACTTTTAGGGTTTGAAATAGCCCAGGTGAAATTCCAACACCTCCACTAGATTTGTTCATAGTAATGCCTCCTAAAGCCCACTTGACTTCACATTTGAGAATGTCTGGTTCTAGGTGAATGACCACACCATTGGGGTTATCCAGCTCATTAAGATCTTTTTTGTACAGTTTTGGCCATTGTCTTCTGTACTATGTTATGAACCTCCATCCATAGTTCTTCAGGTACTCTATCAGATCTAATCCTTTGAATCTATTTGTCACTTCCACTGTAAACTCATAAGGGTTTGATTTAGGTCATTCCTGAATGGCCTAATGGATTTCCCTGCTTTCTTCAATTTAAGTCTGAATTTTGCAATAAGGAGTTCATGATCTGAGCAACAGTCAGCTCCAGGTCTTGTATATGCTAAGAATGAAATTAACTATGAAGTAAATAAAACATTCCCACTTATGGAAGCATCAACAACAATATAATACTTAGGAGTACATTAACCATGTAGGTGAAAAACTTAACACACCGAAAAGTACAGGATATTAATGAAAGAAACTGAAGAAGACACAAATAAGTGTAACGATATTAAATGTTCTTGGATTTGAAGAATTAGCATTATTAAAATGTCTGTACAACACAAAGCCATCTATAGAGTCAATACAATCCCTATCATAATTTCCTAGGCATTTCTCTCACACACACATACACACACACACAAATAACAGAAAAAAAAAAATCTTACAATTTATATGGAACTATCAGACACTAAAGAGCCAAAACAATCCTGAGAAAGAACTAAGCTAGACACATCATGTCTTGATTTTAAACTAAATTACAAAGCTACAGTAATTAAAACAGTATGCACTAGGACAAAACCAGATACATAGACTAATGGGAAACACATATAAGTTCAACTAATGTTGACAAGAAGGCTACAAACTCAGTGGTAAAAAAACAAATTTCTTCAAAAATGGAGCTGGAAAAAATGAATATTCACATGCCAAAGAATGAAACTACATCCCTATTTCACAATATCCACAAAAATTAACTCAAAATTAATTGAAGACTTAAATGTAAAATCTGATACCATAAAACTCCGAGAAGGAAAGTGAGGAATAAACTCCTTGACCACAGTAATAGCAATGATTTTGGGGGTGGGGGGGTGGGGTATGACATCTAAAGCGCAGACAAAAAAATAAACAAGTGAGACTATAGCAAACCAAGAGGTTTCTGTACAGTAAATGAAACAATATACAAAATGAAAAGGCAATATATAGAATGCGACAAAATATTATGAAACCACACATCTAATAAAACATCAACATCCAAACTGTATAACAAACTCAAACAACTCAATAGCAAAAAAATCCAAATAGCACCATTAAAAATGGGCAAAGAACTCAAATAGATTTCTTCTTCCAAAAAAGATGTTCAAATGGCCAACAGGAACATGAAAAGGTACTCAACATCACTAATCAAAACCCTAATAGATAACCTCACACTTATTGGCATGACTACTGCCAAAAACAGAAGCAATAACAAGTTGTGTTGGGGATGTGGATAAAAGGAAAGAAACCTCTGTATACATCTATTGTTAATGTAAACAGGTATAGTCAAATAGAAAACAGTCTGCACGTTTCTTGAAAAAGACAGAAGTACCACTTCATGCTTCAGTCGCGTCCAACTCTTTGCAACTCTTTGCAACTCTCTAGGCTCCTCTGTCCATGGGATTTACCAGGCAAAGATACTGGAGTGGGTTGCCATTTCCTCCTCCAGGGAGAAGTACCACATGATTCAGCAACTCAACTTCTGGGTATATACCCAAACTACATCAAATCAACATCCTGAATAGCTGTCTGTACCCCCACTTCACTGTTCACAATATTGTTCACAATAGCCAAGACATGGAGACATTGTAAAGGCCCATGGGTAAGTAAAAAGATAAAGAAAAAATGATATACACACATACACACACACAGAGGAAAATTATTCAGCCATAAAAAAGAATATTGCTAGTTGTGACAACATGGATTGACCTTAAGGGCATTATGTTAGGTTAGATGGAGAAAAATACTGTATGATGTCACTTACATGTGGGATCTAAAAACCTAAAGTCATAGAAAAAGAACAAATTAGTGTTAGCCAGAGGTGGATGGGTGTGTGTGTGCAGGGGAGAACTGGGTAAAGGTAGTAAGAATATACAAATTTCCAGTTATAAGATAAATAAGTTCTGGAAATGTAACATTCAGCATGATGACAAGTTAACAATACTATGTGGAATATCTGAAAGTTACTAAGAGAGTAGAGCTCTCACATCTGTGTAGTTCACATCAGAAGAAAAAACTAACTTCAGGAGATAGATGCTAACTTATTGTGGTAATTATTTAGCAATACATGTATGCGTGTGTTCATCTGCTCAGTTGTGTCTAATTCTCTGTGACCCTTTGGACTTAGCCTGCCAGACTCCTCAGTCCATGGGATTTCTCAGGCAAGAATACTGGGGAGGGTTGCCATTTCCTCTTCCAGGGGATCTTCCCAACCCAGGGGTCAAACCCATGTTTCCTGCATCTGATGCATTGCTGGAATCATGATGTACACCAAAAATACAATGTTATATATATTATTACATATATACATGTATTATTATTATATATATGTATTATTATATATATGTATTATTATTATAGGATATTACATGTATATAAAATATATATTTTTTTTATTGAGATATATTATATCTCAATAAAACTAGGGGCAGGAAACTAAACACATATCATAATACAACCCAATAATCACAGACCTGGGCATTTAACCTAGGAGCAACGAAAGTTTATGTGGGCATAAAAACCTGTATATAACTTTTCATAGCAGCTTTATTTACATAATCAAAAACTGGAAACAACCAAAATATTGCTAAACAAACGGATGTGAATACAAACTGGTACATCCATACCACGAAATATAATGCACCTTTAAAAAGGAACAACAAGAGCATTATCATGAATGAAAATTCAGTCTCTAAAGGTCACATATTTTATAATTCTACTTCTAAAATATCCTTTAAATGATAAAATTATAGGCATGAGAAAGAGATTAGAGGTTTCCAGGGATTGAAGACTCTGTTGTGGGGGGTTGGAGGAAGTGGATATACACAAAGGAGACTTGATTGTGACAGTAGCCACAGGAATCTAACACAGGTGATAAAAATGACATGAAATTATATACACACTGTATCAATGTCAAATTCCTGGTTTTGAATTTGAACAATAATTATGTAAGATATAAAACTGGGGAAACTGTGTGAAGGATACATGTGATCTCTCTGTACTAGTTTTGTAACTTCCTGTGTATCTGTAGTTACTCTTTTAAAAATGAAGAGAAAAAGACAATGACATATAAATTCAAATTAGAAACTATTTTGACCTTACAGTTTTGTTCTTGTTCAATACCCTCAGAATACTTCAAGAAAATTTCCTTTTATTTTTGGTGTAACTGGTTCCTCAGTTTTTAAAAATAAGTTGAATGTAAAACAACAAGAAGATATCCAAATCTGAGACTTTCAAAAGGATAAAATCTCTATTTCTTCATTGTGGCACAGACCTTGAGAACATCAATTTTAAAAACTCAATCATAATTTTTTTTATTAAGTTCACTGATGTTAAAAATATGAATGTAATTTGGATTGTTAGATTAAGTCAATTACTGAGTCTCATTGTTCATGAAGAATTAAAGACTTAAACTCAATGATATAAGTATAAAGAAGTTCTCTGGGGGACTTTCAAAATGGCAGAGGACTAAGACTATACCATAAAGTAAGACTATACCATGAAGACTATACCATAAAGGAAGGTGGGGAGATCACTGTCCCCCACAAATACATCATAAAACCATCTGTATGTGGAACAACTCATTCAGAACACCTTCTGGATGCTGGCAGAAGACGCCAGCCTTCCAAAAAGGCAAGCTAATCTCCACAGAATGAAGTAGGGCAAAAGATACAGGAAAAATGAAAGACAAAGGACTTGGGATGGGGACCTGAACTTCAGCCAGGGAGCCGTGAAGGAGGGAAAG
Source organism: Budorcas taxicolor (assembly GCF_023091745.1). Taxonomy (NCBI): domain Eukaryota; kingdom Metazoa; phylum Chordata; class Mammalia; order Artiodactyla; family Bovidae; genus Budorcas; species Budorcas taxicolor. The sequence goes on along the minus strand of NC_068924.1, from coordinate 1,126,770 downwards.
TCTGCACACTCAGAAACCCCCTCATGGGTGGGGACAGAAGCATCTTCAGAACCTCAAAGGGGAACACAGCAACATTAGGAAGCCAAAATGAAAAAGATTCACCACAGAGATAACTGCTGACCAGCACTTCCCAGTTGAGATGCTGTTTGCATGCCCACTACAGTGATTTGGGGCTGAGTGCTGAGGCTCAGGTTTCAGGCACTGGACCCCAGGGAGAAAACTGGGGTTGACAGCAATGATGCTAATCTGAGGGAACTAGTACAACACAGCTGAGCAAGTCCAGGGTAAAGCATGGGCCTTCAGGAGAATCAAGGGATCACTGCTGCAGGGAAACTTCCACACATGCAGACTACAGGACTCTGCCTTTGTGAGAGCCACAGACGGGAGAAGCCACAGATGTGGACTGCCACCCCAGAGGCAGGTACACTGGCCACCACTGCCAAAGCTGGCAAAAGTGCCAGGTGTGGCACTAGCCACGACTGCAGTTTACGATCCGAGAGCGGGGAATGCAGGCTGACTGGCCACCTCTAAAGCCAAGGCAAGGGCCAGAGATTGTTGACAAAATGCCACTGTGGTCCCAACCCCAGAGGCAGCAGCTTTCACCAAGCAATGAGCAGGCACAGGTAACTGCCCACACCTTTCAGGGAACCTTTGCAGCTTGGCTCTGCTGAGGGACGAACCACGGCCAATGCCCCTGAGGGAACACATATGGTCTGACTATAGCAACTTCCTGCAGGCCTCCACCTCAGTGAGCACTCCGACGTGTGTCTGCTGTATCACTCCCTCTCCCAAGTCAAACTGAGCAAGTGAGCCCTGATCAGCTGCTACTCTCGTTGACTCTTCTCTGGGTAGGGAACAGACATTGGAGGGTGGCCTACAAGCAGAAGCAGGGCCAAAACCAAAGCTGAGCACCAGGGGTTGTAGGATGGAAGAAGAGGAAGGGAATGTGCTCCTCTAGCCACAGGTGCAGCAGATTAAATCCCCACAAAGAGCCTAAGGCTGTGGACTTTGGGGGCAATTGTGGACTTTGGGAACAAGAACAAGTTGGAGTAGGACCAGATCTGAGTCTGAGCTGACCGTACAGCACCCACAACAGGTCCAGAGACCTTCCCAGAAAAGTTGGAGGACTTCCTGAGTAAACAGAATGCCTAGTGCGCACTGTACACAAGGACAACGGAGGATTCAGGAGGACATTCTTCTCTCTATATATGTATGTATGTATGTATTTTTTCTTTTTCATACTGTTGTAATGGTGTTCTTTATTATTCTTTTAATTTTTATTTTTTAACTTTTCCTTTTTAAAAACCTTTTACTTTTGAATATATTTTTTTCCTATTTTTACAGTACTCTAGATATATTCCATTTTTTCCCACGTTTTTGATCTTATATTTTTGCTATTCTAGTTTTTAGTATTTGTTTTCACTGAGCATTTGTTTTGGAGAAGGCAATGGCAACCCACTCCAGTACTCTTGCCTGGAAAATCCCATGGGTGGAGGAGCCTGGTGGGCTGCTGTCCATGGGGTCACGAAGAGTCTGACATGACTGAGCGACTTCACTTTCACTTTTCACTTCCATGCATTGGAGAAGGAAATGGCAACCCACTCCAGTGTTCTTGCCTGGAGAATTCCAGGGACGGGGGAGCCTGGTGGGCTGCCATCTATGGGGTAGCACTGAGTCGGACACGACTGTAGCAACTTAGCAGCAGAAGCAGCAGCAGCATTTATTTCTTGGCTTGAACGTACTCTTCCTTTTTTGGTTCCTATTGTTATTCTCTTTTCTTCGCTCTTTTTTTTTTTTTTCTATTTTCTTTGTGAATATGAAAGCTCCTTTGTTTATTCTTGTGTGTTGATTGTTGTTCGTGTTGCTTCACCATTTGTCTTGGGTTTTGTCTGTCCATTTTTTTTTCTTTCTATATCTGACGTCTTCTTTTTCCTTTTGCTTTTCATTTCTTTTTTTTTTTTCACTCTTTCCCCTCTTTTCTTTTCTGTTGTTTTCCTCTTTTCTCACTCCTTTTTTGTGCCCTTTATGACTTTTTCTTTCCCTTTTGTGCTGTGTGGCTTGTGGAGTCCTGGGGCTACAGTAAGGAGTCAGACCTGAATCTCCAAGGTAGGAAACCTGAGTACAGGATGCTGCACCATGAGAGAACTCCCAATCCCATGGAACATTAAACAGCAAGAGCTCTCCCAAAGGCCGCCATCTCAACACTAAGACCATGCAACACACAAAAGGCCAGCAAGCTCCAATGCCAGATGTCTGATGCCAAACCATCAGCGAAACAAGAACACAACACTGCTCAGTAGCAGAGAGGTCTCCCAAAGCCATATCTTGTTTACAGACACCCCAACACAAACCACTGGATGCAGTACTGCCTTTCAGAGAGACAAGATCCAACTCCAACCACGAGAACATAGGCACCAATCCCCACCAACAACTAACACTTCACAAGGCACTGGTCCAAACCCACCAGCTGGGGACCGAGTCCACAACATGAACTATGACCTTGCAGCTACAGAAAGGAAACCTCAAGCACAGTCAATTAAACAAAAGGAAAAGACAGGGAAATATACAGTAGATGAAGGAACACAGTAAACCCCACAAAACCAAACAAATGAAGAAGAAATAGGCAGTCTACCTGAAAAAAAATTCAGAGTAATTAAAGTAAAGATGATCCAAAAATGTGGAAAATGGAAGCACAGATAAACAGAATGGAGGCATAGACTTAAAAGATACAGGAAATGTTTAATAAGTACCTAGTAGAAACAAAGAACACATAATCAGCAATGAAAAGCACAATAACTGAGATGAAAAATACACTAGAGGAAACCAAGAGCAGAAATAACTGAGGCAGAAGAATCAATAAGTGAGCAGGAAGATAAAATGGTGGAAATAACTGAAACAGAGTAGAATAAAGAAAAAAGAATGAAAAGAAATGAAGACAGTCTCAGAGACAACTATAACAAAATTAAGCACATCAACATTTGAATTATTGAGGTCCCAGAAGAAGAAGACAAATAGAAAGGGTATGAGAAAACATTTGAGGAGATTATAGTCAAAAACTTCCCTAATATGGGAAAGGAAATACCATACAAGCCCAGGAAGCCCATAGAGTCCTACACAGGATAAAACCAAAAAGAAACAGACCAAGACACATAGTAATCAAACTAACAAAAATTAGACACAAAGTAAACCTATTAAAAGAGCAAGGCAAGAGCAAGGGCAAAACAACAATAATGTACAAGGGGATTCCCATAAAGCTAATAACTGCTCTTTCAGCAGAAAGTCTGCAGTCCAAGAAGGGAGTAGCAGGATATACTTAAAACGATGAAAAGAAAAAACCTAAAACCAAGACTACTCTTTAGAGGAAGGATCTCATTCAGATTTGACAGAGAAATCAAAAGCCTTACAGAGAAGCAAAAGTTAAGAGAATTCAGCACCACCAAACTAGCTTTACGACAAATACTAAAGGAACGTCTCTAAAGAGGAAACACAAGAGTAAGAGAAGACCTACAAAAACAAACCCAAACAATAAAATACGTGGTAACAGGACCATACATATCACTGCTGCTGATAAGTCGCTTCAGTAGTGTCCGACCCTGTGCGACCCCATAGACGGCAGCCCACCAGGCTCCCCCGTCCCTGGGATTCTCTCGGCAAGCACACTGGAGTGGGTTGCCATTTCCTTCTCCATGCATATCACTAATTACCTTGTTTCTGTATCCATTCATCCAGTCTGTGTCTTTTGCTTGGAGCATTTAATCCATTTACATAAAATTACATTTAAGTGATTGCATCACTAATTAAGTTAAATGTAAATGGATTAAATGCTCCAAGCAAAAGACACAGACTGGAACGGATACAGAAACAAGACCCCTATGTATGCCATCTGCAAGAAACCCACTTCAGACATAGGGACACATAGAGATTTAAAGTATGGAGCTTAACTTAAAAAATATATTCCATGCAAGTGAAAATCAAAAGGAAGTTAAGAGTAGCCTAACCAGATAAAATAGACTTTAAAATAAAAGACCATTACTGGAGACAAGGAAGGACACTACATAAAGATCAAGGGACTAATCCAGGAAGAAGATATAACAATCAAAAATATATATGCACCAAACATAGGAGAACTTCAATATTTAAGGAAATGCTAACAACTATAAAAGGAGAAATCAACAGTAACATAATAACAGAAGGGGACTTTAAAACCTCACTCACAACAATGGACAGGTCATCCATAAACAAAAATTACTAAGGAAACACAAGTTTTAAATGATACATTTGGCCAGATGAACTTGATTGATTTCTATAGGACATTTCATCCAAAAACAGTAGATTTCACTTTTCTCTCCCAGTTCAGTTCAGTTGCTCAGTCGTGTCCGATTCTTTGCGACCCCATGAATCACAGCATGCCAGGCCTCCCTGTCCATCACCAACTCCTGGAGTTCACTCAGATTCACGTCCATCAAGTCAGTGATGCATGCCATCCAGCCATCTCATCCTCTGTTGTCCCCTTCTCCTCCTGCCCCCAATCCCTCGCAGCATCAGAGTCTTTTCCAATGAGTCAACTCTTCACATGAGGTGGCCAAAGTACTGGAGTTTTAGCTTTAGCATCATTCCTTCCAAAGAAATCCCAGGGTTGATCTCCTTCAGAATGGACTGGTTGGATCTCCTTGCAGTCCAAGGGACTCTCAAGAGTCTTCTCCAACACCACACTTCAAAAGTATCCATTCTTCGGTGTTCAGCCTTCTTCACAGTCCAACTCTCATATCCATACATGACCACAGGAAAAACCATAGCCTTGACTAGACGGACCTTAGTCGGCAAACTAATGTCTCTGCTTTTGAATATACTATCTAGGTTGGAAAATCCAGGAAAGATAACATCTTGGGGTCACAAATTAGCCACTCCAGTATTCTTGCCTGGAGAATTCCATGGATGGGCAGAGCCTGATGGGCTACAGTTCATGGGGTCACAAACAGTCGGACATGACTGAGCGACTTAACTAACGAAGTTTGAAAAAAGTAAAACTAAAAATATATCAAGCATTTTTTTTTAACCACAATGCTGTAAATTAGATATGCACTAAAGGAAAAAACTGTAAAAAAAAAAAATCACAAACACAGGGAGGCTAAACAATATGCTTCTAAATAACCACGAGTTCACTGAAGATCTCAAAGAGGGAAAAGCAAAAAAGGAAAACACAACAACTCAAAATCTATTGGAATCAGTAAAACCAGTGCTATGGGGGAAATTTATAGCAATATAAACCTAGCTCAAGAAACAAGAAAAACATCAAATAAACCATCTAATTTTACATTTAAGCAACTAGAAAAATAACAACAAAAAATAAATAAATAAAACCAAAGTTGTTAGAAGGAAACAAATTATAAAGATCAGATCAGAAATAAATGAAAAAGAAATGAAGAAGGCAATAGGAAAAATCAGTGAAACTAAAAGCTAGTTTTTTGAGAAGATAAGCAAAACTGACAGACTCTTGATAAGTCTGTTAGCCAGACTCATCAAGAAAAAAAAAAAGGAGAAAACCCAAATCAATAAAACAGAAAAAGGAAAAGTTATAACAGACAATAAAGAAATACAAAGGATTATAAAACACCACTATGAGCAACTATATGCCAATAAAGTGGACAAGCTGGAAGAAATGGATGAATTCTATGAAAAGTACAACCTTTCAAGAGTGAGCCAGGAAGAAATAGAAAAAAATGAACACACCAATCACAAACACTGAAATCAAAACTCTAAGAAAAAAATCTTCCAACAAAAGCCCGGTAGCTTCAAAGGCAAGCTTTATCAGAAGTTTGGAGAAGAGCTAACCCATATGCTGCTCAAACTCTTCCAGAAAACTGCAGAGGAAGGAAGACTCCCAAACTCCTTTTATGAGGCCACCATCACCGTGATACCAAAACGTGATAAACATACACAAAAAAAGAAAATTACAGGCCAGTATCACTGATGACATGTGCTGCATGCATGCTTTCAGGTCCGACTCTTTGCCATCCCATGAACTGTAGCCCACCAGGCTCCTCGGTCCATGGAATTTTCCAGGCTAGAATACTAGAGTGGTTTCCCATTTCCTACACCAGGGGTTCTGCCTGTCCTGGAGATTGAACCTGTGATTCTGAGTCTCCTGTAATGGCAAGTAGATTATTTTACCACTGTGTCACTTGGGAAGTCAATAACTAATAAACACTGATACAAAAATTCTCAGGAAAATACTAGCAAACAGAATCCAACAACATATTAAAAGCATCAGATATTGCCTTATCAAGTGGGGTTTATTTATCTCAAGAATGCAAGGATTCCTCAATACACACAAATCAATGTGATACACCATATTAACAAACTGAAAGACAAAACCATATGACAATCTCAATAAAGGCAGAGAAAGTTTTTGCAAAATTCAGTACCCATGCATGTTAAAATAAATTCTTCCCAAAAATGGGCACAGAAGGAATCTACCATAAAAATAAAGGCCATTTACAGCAAACCAACAGCAAACATGATTCTCAATGGTGAGAAACTAAAAGCATTCACTCTAAGATCAGAAACAAGACAAGGGTGACCACTTGTGAGATAGGGTGCCCTGTTATTCAACATAGTTTTGGATGTCCTAGCTATGGCAATCAGAGAAGAAAAAGAAAGAAAAGGAATCCAGACTGGAAAGGAAGAAATAAAACTCTATTTGTAGATAACATGATACTGTACATAAGAAACCCTAAAGATACTATCAGAAAATTACTAGAGATAATCAGTGAATATGGTACAGCTGCAGGATACAAAATCGATACACAGAAAACACATGCATTCCTATATACTAACAATGAAAAATCAGAAAGAGAAATTAAAGAATCAATCACATTTACCATTGCAACAAAAAGAATAAAATACCTAGGAATAAATCTACCTAAGGAGACAAAAGAACTGTATTCAGAAAACTGTAAGACACTGATGAAAGATCAAGGATGATATAAATAGAGGAATATTCCATGATCCTGGCTCAGAAGAATCGATATTGTGAAAATGACTGAACTACCAAATGCAATCAACAGATTCAAGGCAATCCCAATCAAATTACCAATGGCATTTGTCACACAACTAGAAGAAAAATATCTCACAGTTTGTATGGAAACACAAAAGACCCCAAATAGCCAAAGCAATCTTGAGGAAGAAGAATGGATTTGAAGGAATTAACTTACCTGATTTCAGACTATACTACAAACCTACAGTCATCAAGACAGTACAGTAGTGGCACAAAAAGAAAAGTGTAGACCAACTGAACAAGATAGAAAGCCCAGAGACAAACCCATGTACCTAGGACACCTTATCTTTAACAAAAGAGTTAAGAATATACAGTGGGGAAAAAAGCTTCTTCAATAAGTGGTGCTGGGAGAACTGGACAACAACATGTAGAAGAATGAAATTAGAACACTTCCTAACACCATATACAAAGATAAACTTGAAAAGGATTAAACCTAAATGTCAACTATAAAACTAGTTTTATAGAAATTATAGAAACTATAAAACTCTTGGAAGAAAACATAGGCAGAACACTGCATAACATAAATCATAATAAGATCATCTATGAACCAACTCCTAGAACAATGGAAATAAAAAAAATAAATAAGTGGGACCAAATTAAACTTAAAAGCTTTTGCACAGCAAAGGAAACTGTAAAGGTGAAAAGACAACCCTCAGAATGGAAGAAAATAATAGCAAATTAAACAACTGACAAAGGATTAATCTCCAAAATATACAAACAGTTCATACAACTCAATGCCAGAGAAACAATCTAATCAAAAAGTGGGCAAAAGACCTAAACAGACATATCTCCAAAAATACATGGATGGCTAATAAACACATGAAGAGATACTCAACATCACTCATTATTAGAGAAATATAAATCAAAACTACAATGAGCTATCACCTCACACAAGTCAGACTGCCATCATCAAAAAGTCCACAAACAAGTGCTGGAGAAGGTATGGAGAAAAGGAAACGCTCGTGCACTGCTACTGGGAATATGAATTGACAGAGCCATGATGGAAGACAGTATGGAGATTCCTTAGAAAATCAGGAATAAAACTACCATATAAAATAGCAATATCACTTTTTGGCATATACCCTGAGGAATCAAAAACTGAAAAAGACACATGTAGCCCAATGTTCACTGTAGTGCCATTTACTATAGCTAGGACACGGAAGCAACCTAGATGTCCACTGACAGATGAATGGATCAAGAAGCTGTGGTACCTATATTCAACGGAATACCACTCAGCCATAAAAAGGAACACATCTGAGTCAGTTCTAATGATGTAGATGAACCTAGAGCCTATTACACAGACTGAAGTCAGTCAGAAAAACAAATATCATATATTAATGCGTATTTATGAAATCTAGAAAGATGGTAATAAAGAACCTACTTGCAGGGCAGCAATGGAGAAAACACAGAGAACAGATTTATGGACAAGGGCAGGAGAGAAGAAGGAGTCAGCAAGATGAATGGAGATAGCAGCATGGAGGCACATACACTAACACATGTAAAACAGACAGCCAAAGGGAATTTGCTGTATGACTCAGGGAATTCACACTGGGGCTCTGTGGTAACCTAGAGGGGTGGGAAAGGTTGGGAGGTAGGAGGAAGGTTGAAGAGGGAGGAGACATATGTACACCTATGGTTAATTCATACTGATGTATGAGAGAAATTAAATTAATATTATAAAGCAATCAATCAATTTAAAATAAATACAATTATAAAAAATTCTCCAGAACGTGGATAGGAGAGGAACATACCTCAACACAATAAAGGTCATGTACAAGTGACTGCAGCCATGAAATTAAAAGACGCTTACTCCTTGGAAGAAAAGTTATGACCAACCTAGATAGCATATTCAAAAGCAGACACATTAGTTTGCCAACAAAGGTCCATCTCGTCAAGGCTGTGGTTTTTTCTGTGGTCATGTATGGATGCGAGAGTCGGACTGTGAAGAAGGCTGAGCACCAAAGAATTGATGCTTTTGAACTGTGGTGTTGGAGAAGACTCTTGAGAGCCCCTTGGACTGCAAGGAGATCCAACCAGTCCATTCTGAAGGAGATCCACCCTGGGATTTCTTTGGAAGGAATGATGCTAAAGCTGAAACTCCAGTACTTTGGCCACCTCATGTGAAGAGTTGACTTATTGGAAAAGACTCTGATGCTGGGAGGGATTGGGGGCAGGAGGAGAAGGGGACGACCAAGGATGAGATGGCTGGATGGCATCACGGACTCGATGGACGTGAGTCTGAGTGAACTCCGGGAGATGGTGATGGACAGGGAGGCCTGGCGTGCTGCGATTCAGTGGGTCGCAAAGAGTCGGACAAGACTGAGCAACTGAACTGAACTGAAAGTGGTAGAGCCACTGTGGAGAACAATATGGAAATTTGTTTAAAAACTAACAATACAAATACCATTATGAGCCAGCAATCTCAATTCTGAGCATATACCCTTAAAAAAACACAATTCAAAAAGACACATGCACCCTAATGTTCACTACAGCACTTGTTTACAATGGCCAAGACACGGAAATCAATCTAGATGTCCATCAACAAATGAATGGATAAACTGTAGTACATATATACTATGGAACGAGTGAGTGAGTGCAAGTTGCTCAGTTGAGTCCAACTCCTTGTGACCCCATGGACTATACAGTCCATGGAATTCTCCAGGCCAGAACACTGGAGTGAGTAGTCGTTCCCTTCTCCAGGGGTTTTCCCAACCCAGGGATCGAACCTAGGTCTTCCACATTGCAGGCGGAATCGTTACCAGCTGAGCCACCAGGGAAGCCCAAACTCAGCCATAAAAAGGAAGGAATTTGAGTTAGAAGTAGTGAGGTGGATGAAGGCCTGTTACACAGAGTAATATAAGTCACAGGAAAACAAAAATTGCATATTAAAACATACATATAAAAAAAACCCATACATATGGAATCTAGAAAATAGTACTGATGAACCTATTTACGGAGAATAAATGCCAACCACGAGATTGAGAATGGTCTGTGGACACAGCAGGGGAAGGAAAATGTAGGACAAATTGAGAAAGTAGCATTGAAATATATACACTATCATGAATGAAACAGGTAAAATCCAAGGATAAATCCAAGAACCTGAAACTTTCTATTCTTAAATTTGGTTTGAGTAAGTCTCTAATAATACAAGGCTCCCCTGGTAGCTCAGGGGGTAAAAGAAAGTGAAAGTTGCTCAGTCATGTCTGACTCTGCAACCTCATGGACTATACAGTCCATGGAATTCTCTAGGCCAACATACTGGAGTGGGTTGCCATGCCCTCCTCCAGGGGATCTTCCCAACCCAGGTCTCCCATATTGCAGTCAGATTCTTTAACCAACTGAGCCACCAGGGAAGCCTGAATCCACCTGTATGTGGGAGACCCATGTTCAGTCCCTGGGTTGGGAAGACCCCTGGAGAAGGGAACAGTTACCTGTTGAGTATTCTGGCCTGGAGAATCCCATGGACAGAGGAGAATGGTGGGCTACAGTCCATGGGATCACAGAGTCAGACACGACTGAGTGACTTTTACTTTCACTCCTAATATTAGTGTATTTTGCAAATGGCAAACCACCTGGGATTGAGAGGTGAAGGAATAGGTTCCCAGATGATGCATCACTGACTAGTGACCCCTACTGATGCTCTTTAAGGCTCTGGCTTCCTTAACTGCAAAATGGACACACTAAATTACACTGTACTGCAGTGATGCTTAAATGACATGAATATTAATGTTGTCAAGTGGTATATAATTATTAGTGGTCAAAATCAATAATAATGTATACTTAGCAATAAACATTATTAAATGTTAGACAATTCTTAAATCTGGATAAAAGATTTGTAGGCATTTCTTTTTCTCCAAAATATTCTATAAATTCAATATCATATTTCACTAATTTTAAGACACAACTTTTCATACTTAACACATCTGAAATTGATAGAAATGTATCTAATAACCACTTTAGTTAAACAGCAGTCATAACATATTTGTTATTACATGTGTTATGTGCATCAAAATGTGAAAGATGTGTATCAGTCTTGGAAGAAAACCATGAAGATAAAAATGGACACTGATTTTGTTTAAAAAATGAGACATCACTAATGTTCCTGATAACAGAGAACAATATTATATAGAAAAACCTGGACACTGCAACTTTAAGTTGAAGGTGAACAGAAGAGTTAAGACTCTGAATGTGATTATCTCAGCAAATTAATTTTGCTTACTTTTTAAAATGTGTGTACAAGGTTGATATACGATTATTTTTAAAAGAGCTTGCCATAAGAATGAAAACTTCCAAGTCATGAAAAGCTGTGTCATAGTTAAATGGCATTTTTCTCTTCACCTTCCTGCTGACCAACACTGAATCAATTTTCAAAATTTCACTTTTTTTCTTTTAATGTCTTCCATTAAAATTTGATTTTAAAAAATTTAGTCACTAAAAGTACAGGCACCAAGCCTAATAGCCAAGCCTTTGATATTAAGTAACAACAAAGGAACATATGCAAATTGATAGAAGGGGAATATTAAACTAAAGCTGTGCTATGACTGATGCAGGCTCTGATTTCTTTAAGTCTCCCACTGACAGAAGTTTGGTCACTGACATTTCTAGCTATTCTATTTCAATATTTATTACAGAGTGCTAACTATATGCCAGGCACTGAATTATACACTAGAGATAGCAAGGAGAATAAAGGTAGACATGATCGCTGCTTTCCTGAGGTTTAGTATATAGAAAAGATTGACAAATTATAAATTACAATAAACTCTGTGAAGAAACAACTGGAAAAAGAAAATAAAAATGAACAGTGAATGGTATTCAGTTGCAGATAATGCAATGGTAACAGCGAAAACTTACATAACGTTACTCTGTGCCAGACTCTGTAACTACATCCTTACATACTCTTTAATCTCCAAAACAACTATAAAATAGATACTACTATTATCTCTATTTTATAGACCCAGAGAATATGAGGCTTAACATACCTGAAAATGGATATATACCTTATAATCACTTCTGTCGGGCAGAAGTCATGACATAGTTGTCATTACCTATGTATGTAAATTAAAATATGAAAAATGGTTTCAAAGTGTCTTGAAACAAAATCTTGAAAATAATAATGGATAGCAAGTAAGCAGGGAGATGGGCTATAAACCCAGAAAGTTTGGCTCCAGAGAACATGCTTTCAATCCACTATAATTTCAGGGAGAGCCTTCCTGAGCTGGTGTCATAAGTTAACATCTGAAAAATAAGAAGGGGTGGTGAGAGAAGTTATGTATTAAGCCCTAAAGTGGGAAAGGGTCCTTCAGTTTTAGAATATGACATAAGGCCAGCATTGTTGGAGTGTAGTTAATGACAGCAAGAATGTTGGAGAGACAGGCCTACAGAAGGCTGATGCTACCTCGTGCAGGATCTTGTAAGATGCAAGGAACTGGAATTTTATTCTAAGTGCAGCTGGATTTCAGTTATGTCGCTCAGTTGTGTCTGACTCATTGCAACCCCATGGACTGCAGCACGCCAGGCCTCCCTGTCCATCATCAACTCCCAGAGCTTACTCAAATCCAAGTCCATTGAGTCAGTGATGCCATCCAACCATCTCATCCTGTTGTCCCCTTCTACTCCTGCCTTCAATCCCTCCCAGCATCAGAGTCTTTTCAAATGAGTCAGCTCTTCCCATCAGAAGGCCAAAGTACGGGAGTTTCAGGTTCAACATCAGTCCTTTCAATGAACACTCAGGACTGATCTCCTTTAGGATGGACTGGTTGGATCTCCTTGCAGCCCAAGGGATTCTCAAGAGTCTTCTACAACACCACAGTTCAAAAGCATTAATTCTTCGGCACTCAGCTTTCTTTATAGTCCAACTCTCACATCCATACATCACTACTGGAAAAACCATAGCCTTGACTAAACGGACCTTTGTTGGCAAAGTAATGTCTCTGCTTTTTACTATGCTGTCTAGGTTGGTCAGAGCTTTTCTTCCAAGGAGCAAGTGTCTTTTAATTTCATGGCTGCAGTCACCTTCTGCAGTGATTTTGGAGCCCCAAAAAATAGTCTGCCCCTGTTTCCCCATCTATTTGCCATGAACTGATGGGACCTGAGGCCATGATCTTAGTTTTCTGAATGTTGAGCTTTAACCCAACTTTTTCACTCTCCTCTTTCACTTTCATCAAGAGGCTCTTTAGCTCTTCTTTGCTTTCTGCCATAAGGGTGGTGTCATTTGTAAACCTGAGGTTATTGAGATTTCTCCTGGCAATCTTGATTCCAGCTTGTGTTTCTTCCAGTCCAGCGTTTCTCATGATGTACTCTGCATATAAGTTAAATAAGCAGGGTGACAATATACAACCTTGACATACTCCTTTCCCTATTTGGAATCAGTCTGTTGTTCCATGTCCAGTTCTAACTGTTGCTTCCTCACCTGCATACAGATTTCTCAAGAGGCAGGTCAGGTGGTCTGGTATTCCCATGTCTTGAAGAATGTTTCACAATTTGTTGTGATCCACAGTCAAAGGCTTTGGCATAGTCAAGAAAGCAGAAATAGATGCTTTTCTGGAACTCTCTTGCTTTTTCCATGATCCAGTGGATGTTGGCAATTTGATCTCTGGTTCGTCTGTCTTTTCTAAATCCAGCTTCAACACCTGGAAGTTCACGGTTCACGTATTGCTGAAGCCTGGCTTGTAGAATTTTGAGCACTACTTTACTAGCATGTGAGATGAGTGCAATTGTGTGGTAGTTTGAGCATTCTTTGGCATTGCCTTTCTTTGGGATTGGAATGAAAACTGACCTTTTCCAGTCCTGTGGCCACTGCTGAGTTTTCCAAATTTGCTGGCATATTGAGTGCAACACTTTCAAGGCATCATCTTTCAGGATTTGAAATAGCTCACCTGGAATTCCATCATCTCCACTAGCTTTGTTCATAGTGATGCTTTCTAAGGCCCACTTGACTTCACATTCCAGGATGTCTGGCTCTGGGTGAGTGATCACACCATTGTGATTATCTGGGTTGTGAAGATCATTTTTGTACAGTTCTTCTGTGTATTCTTGCCACCTCTTCTAATATCTTCTGCTTCTGTTAGTTCCATGCCATTACTGTTCTTTATTGAGCCTGTCTTTGCATGAAATGTTCCCTTGGTATCTCATTTTCTTGAAGAGATCTCTAGTGTTTCCTATTCTATTGTTTTCCTCTATTTCTTTGCATTGATCACTGAGGAAGGCTTTCTTATCTCACCTTGCTATTCCTTCGAACTCTGCATTCAAATGGGTATATCTTTTCCTTTCTCCTCTGCTTTTTGCTTTCCCTCTTTAACACAGCTATTTGTAAGGCCTCCCCAGACAGCCATTTTGCTTTTTTGCATTTACTTTTCTTGGGGAAAAGTAAATCTTGATCCCTGTCTCCTGTACAATATCACGAACCTCCATCCATAGTTCATCAGGTACTCTATCATATCTAGTCCCTTAAATATACTTATCACTTCCACTGTATAATCATAAGGGATTTAATTTAGGTCATACCTGAATGGTCTAGCGGTTTCCCCTACCTTCTTCAATTTAAGTCTGAATTTGACAATAAGGAGTTCTTGATCTGAGTCACAGTCAGCTCCCGGTCTTGTTTTTGCTGACTGTATAGAGCTTCTCCATCTTTGGTTGCAAAGAATATAATTGATCTGATTTTGGTGTTGACCATCTGGTGATGTCCATATGTAGAGTCTCTTCTTGTGCTGTTGGAAGAGGGTGTTTGCTATGACCAGTGCGTTCTCTTGACAAAACTCTATTAGCCTTTGCCCTGCTCCAAGGCCAAATTTGCCTGTTACTTCAGGTGTTTCTTGACTTCCTACTGGATTTATGGAAGACTGAACTAGACAGGGACATAATCCGATTTTTTTTTTTAAATAATCCATCTGGCTGATGTGTAAATAATAAAAAAAAATTTTTTTAAGAATGAATTGAAAGAAGATAAATAGTCTAAATTATTCATTTATTCAACAAATATTTAATACTTATGAAGTAACTATTATTGTAGTAAGCACTGTTCCAGAGATTGGACACAGAGTCAAAAATATTAGAGACAAGGTCCTCCACTGTGGAGTACACTTTTGAGTGGTGAACACACATACTAACTCATACATCCACAATTTCTCCCACTCTACTGAACATTTCCTATCAGTATACAAGTTTTACTATCTCCCATGTTTAAACAAACATCAAACAAAAATCTTACCATTTGACATTGCACTCTCTGCTAGCTATCTTTCTATTCTTTTATTCCCAGAAAAAAGTTTTTTAAAGAACTGTCTGCAGTAACTTTGCAACCAGTTATTATCTCAACCCACAACAATCAGGTTCTTCTCTTTCACTCTATTAACATTGTTCATGTCACTGAACCAAAAATTTGGCACAAACACACACACAGAGATCAATGCAAAAGGTCAGTAAGCCCAGAAATAAGCCCACACACTTATAGTCAATCAATTACAACACAGCAGAGAAGATAGTCTCTTCAATAAGAGCTGCTGAGAATAGTGGACAGCTACAGGTAAAAGAATAAAATTAGGATAATCTTTAACACATATACAGGAAAAAAAAAACTCAAAATGGATTAAATATCTAAATGCAAAACCCAATATTATAAAACTCCTAGAGGAAAACAAACTCTTTGACATAAATCCCAGCAACATTTTTTGTATCTCTCCCCTAGAATATTGGAAAGAAAAGCAAAAATAAACAAATAGGACCTAATTAAACTTAAAATCTCTTGCACAGAAAAAGAAATCATAAACAAATCAAAAAGACAACCTTCAGAATGGGAGAAAATATTTGCAAACAGTGCAGTCAACAAAGTCTTAATTCCCAAAATATACAAACAGCTTATACAACACAATATCAAAAATAACAACCTAATCATAAAATAGACAGAAGACCTAAACTGACATTTCTCCAAAGAAGACACACAGATGGCCAACAGGCACATAATAAGATGCTCAACGTCATTCATTATAAGGAAAATGCAAATCAAAACTACAATGAGGTACCACCTTACATGAGTCAGAATGGCCATCATCAAAAAAATCTACAAATAAATGCTACAGTGTGTGGAGAACAGGGAACTCTCCTACACTGTTGGTAGCAATATAAACTGGTACAGCCACTTCAAGAAAGAAGCAAAGTCTAATTAGAAAAGATACATGCACCCTATGTTCACAGCAGCACTATTAACAATAGCCAAGACAACGAACAAACCTTAATGTCCATCAACATATGAATGGATAAAGAAGATGTGATATATATACAAATGCAATATTACTCAGCCATTCAAAAGAATGAAATAATACCATTTGCAGCAACATGGATGGACCTAGAGATTATCACACTAAGTGAAATAAATCAGACACAGAAAGATAACTATCATATGATATCACTTATTATGTGGAATCTAAAAAATGATACAAATAAACTTAACTTTAAAAACAGAAATAAGCTCACAGACATAGAAAAATAACTGATGGTTACCAAAAGGGAAATAGGGGAAGAGATAAACTGAGACCTGGGAATTAAAGGATACACACTACATATATAAAATAAACAAGGACCTACTGTATAGCACAGGGCACTATATTCAAAGTCTCATTTACATATATACATATATATATATAATGTAATCATTTGGCTGTATACTCGAAACACTGTAAGCCACCTTACTTCAATAATACAAATAAAAATGAAAATAAACTGTTTATGTCAATGTCACCACACTTTCAACTTGCAGTCAAATGCTAACTTCTCTCCCCTCATTTTATAACCTCTCAGAAGTGTTCACACTGCTAACTAGTTCCCCCTTCTTTTCTGTGCCACAACACTTTCAGGTTTCCTCTCTCCTTAGCTTAAATAAAGAGGCCTATAGCACTGTGCTTAATAGCATGGCCTTATAAACTTAGCTCTGAAGACTGGTTCAGGAGTGCTTGTCATGGAGGACAGACACAGGAAGAGAATGTTTCCCTTTCCTGAACAAGATAGAAAACTAATCAGTATTTCAGGTTAGAAATGGCGGTGGTTTAGACTAGAGATTAGAAATAGATTTTAGCTCTATTTTAGAAATAGAACCAGTAGAACTTTGGGACAGATCGGATACAGGAATTACAGGAATAGGGGAAATCAAGATTTTGCAATAGAATAAAAAACTAATGAACTAAAAAAAAAAAATCACCAAATTTTAGAGATGGATTTCACTTGATACTTTTCTACTAAAACTGATACTTGGGAGAGGTTATGTCATTTACCCAAAGTCACAAAGATAACTGGTGACAGAACTGAAATAGAACACAAGTCTCTCATAATCCTAAGAAGCCACAGATCAGGATCTGGCAAGATGAATGCTTTCAGAAGCTTTAGTCCTTTTTTTCCCCTAATCAATGCAGTAAAAAATACTGCAATACATTTTTCGGTTTATTGCATATAATTAGGCAAGCTATTAACTGCACACTTTACACGTCTTTAAGAAAAAAGTAAAGGTAGAGTATAAATATCAGTATTGGCTTATGAAGAGTAAAGTCTATTAAAAGTTCATCAAAAACATTTGCTGAAGTAAACTATTTGTAAAGGACAAGATACACAGGAAATCCCCCTTGAGCAGTTTATATTCTAATTTGCAAGATAACACACATATAAATAATTCAGGCCAACAGAAGAGATGTCATAAAATAGTACTAGAATAATTGTCAAACGAGTTGTATAGACTATATGTGTATATGTATATGTATGTATTTTTTAGTACACTGTGGTAGTCCTTTAGATTTGAGCTAAGCCTTCAAGGACAAGTAAGAATTTTAAAGGTAGATGGGGAAGGGGATTAGAGTGTCGACTAAGGTAAGGCTCAGGGCTGGGGGTTAGGGAATGGGAAGAGTGAGCTTTTTATATATGTTCCATGGAAACATTCTCTTTGGTATGACATTTGAGACCTGAATGACAAAGAAAAACAAGGAAGGCGATGATGGAATTTGCGGAGAATATTCTGAGAGAACAAGTACAAATAACCACTACATTACCTGCCTACATTGGGCTCTATAGATTGAATACACAGAGCTTAGTTGAATAGTAAAAGAGTAGACCATAAATTTCTAAATCTGAGTTTAAGTAATCCCATAAATTCTCTTTCTCATCTCAGTTTCTGCATCAGTAAAAATTACTGCATAGAACACGCGAGATAATCAACATATAAGAGGTTTACAAACAGAAACATAAATATACCAAAATTGTAAAAGTTCAAATAAACAAGAATGTAAAAGTTTTAATACGATGCTTAGCTACATAACGTTAAAAGTAGAGAAATTAGTAACAATCATTGCTGGTATGGCTATGAGCACTTCATACTTTACATATCTTTACATTTTCTCTTTCTGTACTTTTTTGTACATGTTTCATCTTCTTTGTCAGACTGTAAGCAGATAAAGCACCTGACACGTTTTTAGTATTGGCTAAATTGATATGTGAAGCGAGTAATTAATTCTAAAGCCCTTTGAGGATTTGTGTTTGCTTGTGTTCAACATCTCATTTAGTTGTAAATGATTGGAGGGGGCTGATATCACGAAAAGTTAACAGAAATAAATATAAATGAAAATAGAATAGAATCCATTTTAAAAAAGATGGAAGTAAGCCGCAGGTAACTGTTAAGTGCTACTGCTGGCCTTTAGTTAATACTCTCTGGCAGCCAAAGAAGGGAATCGGCTGAATCACACAGCGTGGCATTTAATCTCAAAGATGGGCATTTATATTCATCTACAGATCTCAACTGTTCCCTGGCCCCAAACCCGCAAGATCTTTGATCACAAACAACTGAGCAAAGGCGCAGAGCAACTATGAAGGGCTCCTGAAACTATGTAACTTGGTTCCGCAGCTTTCAGAGCCAGGACCCGTAATAACAACGGAACCACCGACGCCTCAACAACAGAAACCTCACTTTTCTCCCCAGGGCTCCGGCCCGGGCTCGACAACCGCAGAAACAGCCCCTGGCTCCCTTGACGGCCTCGGCACGGCTCCGCGGCTCGCCCGAAGTCTCGCCTTCAGGCGGGGGCCGCGCCGCTCCAGGAGGAGTGAGGCGGGGCTCGGGGGCCGGGGCGGCCACAGGGCCGGAAGGGCCTCGGGGCGCTCAGGCCTCCGGGGTTGGGTCTTGGGGGAGGCAACCCGGGGCCCGGGAAACAACTCCCGAGGCGCCCCGCGGCGCCCTCTGTCACGGAAGCCCCCTCGCCCCGGCGCAGGACGAGCGGCATGGGTGGCCGAGGCTAAAGAGCCCTCCTCTCTGCGGACGACGGGGCCGGCCCTGCCCCGGGAACGAGGCGCCCCGCGATCACCCACCTGCACCGCGGTCTCTGAAGTCTCCAGCCCGGCCTCCCCGCTCCCGAGGCCTGGCTGCGATTGGCTCCCGCCGCTGTCGCGCTACCTCTTCTTCAAGTCTGAGCGACGGCCGGCACGAGCCGCGCCTCCGTCCCGCCCCTCGCGCCCCCGAGGCCCCGCCCCGCGCGCGGTCACGCGCTGCCGCAGAACGCAGAGGACGCAGAGCGCAGAGCAGAGTCCCGGCTCCCGCTACAGGGGAGGCGGCGGCCGCGCGGGTGATGTGAAGTGAGGGTCACCGGTGAGCCACGTCCCGCGGACGCGCGCGGCGCCCCTCCCACGCACGCGACGCCCCGCCCCCGCGCGGGAGGACGCACGCGGCGCCCCGCCCCCCGTGACCCAGGTCCTGCGGACGCACGCGGCGCCCAGTCCACGCACGCGGCGCCGGGGCAGCTGGGAGGCTCTCCGCCCGCGTCCGCGCCATCGAGCCCGGGGCGGCGGCGAGGGCCTTTGGTGGATGGTTCTCCTTGCCCAGCGACTCTGCGTGCTGCCGGCGATGGAGGGCGTGCGCTGGGCTTTTCCCTGTGGCACGTGGCTACCCAGCCGCGCCGAATGGCTGCTAGCGGTGCGATCGATCCAGCCCGAGGAGAAGGAGCGCATCGGCCAGTTCGTCTTCGCCCGGGACGCTAAGGCCGCCCTGGTACCGCGGGTCTTGCGCGCTTCGGGTCGGGGAGCAGCCGTCGGGGTGGTGGGCCGCGCAGTAGAGACCCCACACGCGAGCCTTGGCGGCCGCCCCGGGCGACTCCGGGGTGTGCCCAGCCTAGTCTCCGCCGCCTTTGTCGTCGCCTCGTCCGCAGAAAAAGTCAGCCCCTCCCTCGTTGCGTTTGAAAAGAGAGGTCCTGCTAAACCCTAAAATAGCTGTTGCGGAGGTCTGTCAATAGGATTTTCCTTATTTTTAATTTTCTTGCTTGGGCCCATAGCACAGTCTGAGCCTGTTAAATATCCCACCAGTCTCCGTGTGCACCGTGAACGTGGTAGGCCCTAAAAAAATACTGATAGTATCACTTAGTGTAACCTTGCACACCGTGGAACTGGAAGAGTCTAGCCTCCTTTTACCGATGAAACCGAAGCCAAGAAAGGATGCGGTCTTAGGCATACCTTAACTATTTAGCTCTGAAAACACTATTTTGAATATAATCGTTTATTTTACGTATATATTTTTAGCAACAAATGGAAACTTAGGTTTCAAATGATGTCTATGTAGCGCAGTGTGGCACAGCTTCTGGGTGCCATCTCGTCAAAGACTCGTTATCCTGAAAATGTCCCTCTGTCAAAGGACTTTTTCTTTCGAAATGTAGACTAATTGATTTTTGAAGGCACACTAGTGACTATTTCCGTGAAATTCAAAGTGTTGCAGTCAGTGTTAGAACTGAAGGAAAAAAAAAAACTAGAGAAAGATTTTGCAAAATGTTATCTACCTTGTTTTCTTATGTCCTTGGGTATTTTTTGTGATTTTAGACCTTAATCGGAGAGAGTGGAATGGGTATATGTGAAAAAAGATAGGTTATGTCTTGCTATCATGGAGGCACGTGATAAGTACATGTGATCTAGAAACACTTGCACATGTGCACAAAGATGTAAGTACAACAGGATTGCCCACTGGGGAATTTTTTTTTTTAATATAATAGCAAAACCAGAGCCAGCCTAAAATATCCAGTAATAGGGGGATAGTCAAGTTTTGGTACCTTGATGCTATGAAATACTATGCTACATTTAAAAATGCACAGGCCATTGGTTATGTGCAGACATAAAATAATCCCCAATGCTTAGAAATGAAAAAGTTCATACATGGTAAAATAGTACATATAGTGGGATTTCAAATAAATGGATGGATCGCAAATGCAAATGAGCATATATTTGGATACTTAGACAAAAGATGAAGGATGAATACTTGTCAACATTGGTTACTTATTGATGGGATGAAGGGAATTGCTAAAGAGGGACTTGACTGTTCTGTCTTAAGCACTTCTTAAATCTTAATGCAGGATATTTCATACCTACGTAGTTTTAATACTTTAAGAAGTATTTTAGAAACCACAAAAACAGACTTTGTATGTTATAGGCAGTTTTACTTGAATCTTTAGTATAGACAGCAGTACTTACCAAATGTTTTATTAACAGGCTGGTCGTCTGATGATAAGGAAATTAGTTGCAGAAAAATTGAATATACCTTGGAATAATATTCGTTTGCAAAGAACTGCAAAAGGAAAACCAGTTCTTGCAAAAGACTCATTGAATCCTTACCCCAATTTCAACTTTAACATCTCTCATCAAGGAGACTATGCTGTACTTGCTGCAGAATCTGAGCTACAAGTTGGAATTGATATAATGAAGACTAGTTTTCCAGGTAATGTTGCATTTTTGTAATACATGAGTTATTAAATGTCTTGTCTTAGTTCTTGTGTTGTGCTTAGTTGCTCAGTTGTGTCTGACTGTTGGCGACCCCAGGGACTGTAGCCCTCAAGGCTCCTCTGTCCGTGGAATTCTCCAGGGAAGAAGACTGGAGTGGGTTCCCATGCCCTCCTCCAAGGGATCTTCCCAACTCAGGATTGAACCCAAGTCTTCTGCATTGCAGGCTGATCTTTTACATTCTGAGCCACCAGGGGAGACCCAGGTTCTATCCCTTTGTCAGGAGGATCAAACTGGTGGCCTTCCCTGGTGGCTCCAAATCCGCCTGCAATGCAGGAGACTCAGGTTCGATATCCCTGGGTCAAGAAGATGCCCTGGAGAAATGGTTACCCACCTGTGTTCTTGCCTGGAAAAATCTGTGGACAGAGGAGCCTGGTGGGCTATATAGTCCATGGGGTCGCAGAGAGTCAAACATGACTGAGTGACTAACGCTAATTAACTTGTTTAAAAAATAATAATCTCAATAGTGAAGTATATGATAATCCCTAAGCAGAGATAACGTGTATTTGTATTATATCTAAATATAGTTCTTTGTAGCACATTTATATACAATGAAAAGAAAAAGCAAATAGTTACTAAAATATTTATATTTTGCCTTAGAAATTTGCAGTTGATGACTGTCAGAACTGCTGACATTTATTGTGTGGTTGACTATACTTAAGTAATTTTAATAGAACATAGGCTCTCAACTCCTCTGTAATTTTTATCATCAGTAACATTAATGAGCAGTTACTGTGTGCCAAGACATTTTACTCAGTGCTTTATGTATATTATATTACATATTGAGTGGGACTTTTCAGAAGATAAGTAACAGGGTAAGAAGAAAGCTGTTAAAATAAGAGAACCATATCCTCTGCCGGGGTCCAGCCCTGGTGGATCCAGGGAATTCGAAGGGTGGACGGCGTTGGCGAGGAAAACTTATTTATTTATTAATATAAGATTAGATTAGGAAGAAATAGTGTAGTAGGAAAATTAAGTGGAGAAAGAGGGCTGAATAACTTGGATTACGTGGAAGACCAATAAAATTCCAGACAAGGAATTTGCACCATCTACTTTGGGCCACCAGCGCTAGTTTGAATATCTAAGGATGCCTCGCCTTAGGTTCCCTTTCTTGCGGGTCTTAACAGCCAGGGCAAGCCTCCGCGCCCCAGATGGGAATTCAGCCTGAAATTAAAGTAAGGAGGGAAAGGGAGAAAAGGAGAGAGAGAGAGAGAGAGAGGCACTGGGGAAACCAGTCCAGCGACTGGCTCCATCCTCTATTGTTCAGAAGACCTTTTATACTTTTGATAAAACATGTAGATCAATGGGTAACACAAGGTTATGCAGCGTTAGCAGCCCAGACTCTTATCAAAACCAGGCTTTTCTCTCTGCATACCTAATTGTATACACAAGTCTTAAGTAATTTACATCATCTTCCAGCCAAAAGGGCCAATTAACATTTTACAGCTTTTTTTCTGATAAGGGTTTGTCAACCAGAAGACTTACTTGTGTTGATCTTCCCAAAGTCTGGTGCCATTCTCAGAAAGCACTAAATAAAGTTACATTCTTACATAGCAAGGACACAAGAGGAGTGCAGTGATATATAACAAAGAGAAAAGTAATTAACTCAAAAGTCTAGTGTTGCTAACATCAAAACTGCTATATATCTTTTTCCATATCCTGTTTACATTGATTAACATCATCCCAGGTGCCTAAAAGGTAAAGAATATGGAGGCCTGGCAGCAGTCATTAAGTCAACAGTGAAAACCCGTCACCAATATGACTTTTAACTCTTTAGAAAAGGGTCTGTATCTTTAAGATGCCTTTAAGCTTTGTGCCTCTCGCGGTTGGGGGGCTGTAAGCAATTCACAAGCTGTAAGAGGTCGGGGGAACCTGTTAGGCAAGTTAGAGAGTTATCAGAGGGGGTTTAACTGAAACATCCCTTTCAAATGCAGAAGACTAAAGCCCTGAGTTGACTTTTTTCCAGAGGATATCCGAAGAGTGGAAAAGCAGGCAGATTCTTATTTTTGGGGGGGTGGATGCTCAGGAAATTCCAGGGGGAAAACCTGAGGTCTGATTAGCCTTGCCATCAGAGCTCTGCCGCATGACCTTGTCACGGGTGGAATTCCTCACGCTGGCTCCCGGCAATCTTAATTTCATTGTGCAATTTCTTAATCTCCACACTGCATCCACCACAGGTTCTTTGCTTGTGTTTCCCTTGGACTGGAATATTTGTGATAAAACATCGTGCCCACCTGCATTTCTGCACAGATAACTTATTTATTGGTTAGCTTCCACTTTAGTCTTATTTTAGGGAGTAAGCTAGGTTGCTTTGCTCTAGGCTCTCATAAAATATATTTCCTTCATTCCAATAATATACTTCATTTTATAGTTATTTATCAGGATGATTGTCTTCCCGCTGTGCTATCACATCTACCCCTTACCTAGTTCAAAGTAACACATAATAAATATTTGTTAAATGAATGAATAAGCATTCTGTGCTACAATAGTAAGGCTTCAGAATATGGCTGTGACTGTCATCTCTCCCTTATGTTGAATTTTCCCACCAGCTGGTTTTTCTCTAACCTATTCATAAATCTGTTAAAACTCTATTCTTTGTTCAGAAGGGAGCCGTACTAATTATAACGGGTTCTTGACCCCAAATAAGCATTTTTTTTAACCTTCTGAAATTGTTCTCTACATTTCGTATGCACAGATATGCTTTTCTCAAAGAGATTATCTAGTTTTCTGCAGTGTCATAGAAGGTGTATTGTGAAAGAACCACTGCTCTAGAAGATTCAGAGTGAGCATGCAAATGAGCCTGTAAACGTCACAGTTTTCTGTGTTTCTTATATGAATTTTCCCTTAAAATCAGAAATTACTGGAGAGGCCATTGCTCCTTAGAATGCAGTCAGCATAATTACATAGTAATGGTTGGCTCATCAGGTTGATATCTGCTTGAAAATCATGCTTGTGAGACACAATATAATCTGTTAATTATATTTTATTAGCCTTTTTTATCCCCCGTCTTTTTTTCTTTGCTCTAATTTGCCTAATCACAGTATCCAGGCCTTTTACTCTTTAGCTGTTTCATTGCCAAAAAGCTGTTGACATATCCGGTAATGCACTGAGGAAGAGATATTTTCCAGTTTTAATTAGTATTGTTACTCTGTCACTAATATTGAGAAGATTAATGGATACAGGATTGTTTCTCAGGAAGTAGACGCTGGTTTACTTCACTGACAATTCATTGAATTACTCTGCTTATCAGAGTGAGGAAACTGAGCAGGAGACATTTCCTAAGATTTGCTAAATGATGGAGGGTAAAACAGTATAGCAGCAAGGGAAGTATTGTACTTTGTTCTGAATGTTGTTATTAAGATTATCTAACTTCATAGACTTTGGGGGCATCATCAGTATATTGAAAGACTTAGTTCCATTACTCCCATTTTGTCTGCATGGCATGGTAACCCACTCCAGTATTGCCTGAAGAATCCCACAGACAGAGGAGCCTGGTGGGTTACAGTCCATAGGGTTGCAAAGAGTTTGGACACAATTGAAGTGACTTAACATGCAAACATCACGTAGGAACTTGTGGAGTCTTTCCTTGTCGCATTAGACATTCCTACTAGGTGCAGATCATTTTTCACCTTCTCCTAGTTCTCTTTGTTGCTGTGACAGGGTAGGAGAGAATATATCATGGATTAAGAAGTTTTGGGGCTTCTTCCTTCTAGCCAGATGCCCACAATCAAGGACACTGTTGCACCTACCACTATTTTCTCTGCGTAATGGAGAGAGGAACCTTATACAAAAGTAACTGGTGTATATTTGGCACTCAGTAATTATTTGTTTACTGAATATCCAGAGAAGGAGTTATTAATATAAGATATTGGGGCTCCAGTATAGATAAATTGCCAGTGCAATATAATCCTAACCCCGGGGGTGGGTGTTTTATAGGTCATCATTATAATCTGCTGCACCCAGTTGGGAAATATTGGTGGTTTTTCCTTCCTTTTCTAATAATTTTTGTCTGCCACTAAAGGCTTTTGCAGTTAGAAGTATATGGATAGTTTTGTAAATTGTTCAGTTTTGTACCCATACTTAGAAGATATGCCAAGTTAAGATGGAAGTGAAAAACCACCACAATATTGTAAAGTAATTAGCTTCCAGTTAAATTAATTAATTTTTTAAAAAGATGAAAGTTGCTCAGTTGTGTCCGACTCTTTGCAGCCCTATGGACTGTAGTCCATGGAATTCTCAGGCCAGAATACTGGAGTGGGTAGCTTTTCCCTTCTTTAGGGGATTTTCCCAACCCAGGGATCGAACCCAGGTCTTAGGGAAGCCCAAGAATACTGGAGTGGGTAGCCTATCCCTTCTCCAGTGGATCATCCCAACCTGGGAATCAAACTGGGGTCTCCTGCATTGCAGGTAGATTCTTTACCAACTGAACTATGAGAGAAGGCCAAGATAAGATAGATACAGTGCAAAAATTATTAGAATTTGGAGAAAGACCCAATATACTTTTCCCCACGAGTTTATACTTGTAGTTCATGTTTTTGTTATAAACTTTTCTGGATATTAATTGGCAGGACAAAAATGACTCGGTGTTATGAGATTTAATGCTAATTTAATAGCTTTGAAATGAGTGCATCATAGAACTGTTTCTCTTGAACAGTTGCTACCTAAATTAAGAACAGTAAGTATAAAGTAAGTGATGGTATTATATGATAGCTTTGGTAGAGTCTATTTGTTGTCTCCTTCCACCATACTAATTGGTAGCACTATTTTAGTAGCTTCTTAATTGGTTCTCCCTCTTTACTTCTGTTCTCACTTAGTACATTGTCTGTACAGAGTTAGAGTGGTCTTTAAAAATTTTTTTAAAGCGATTGTCTTAAAACTGAATTCCTCCTAACATGACTGTGTCGTCTTGTTGTCGCTTCTCCTTAATCTCTCCTTTTGTATTTTTATCTCTTCTCTGCTCACTGTTCTCCACACTCATCTTTTATTACCTTGAATGTAGCAAATTTTTTTCTGGTTCAGGGTCATTTAAAAAATGCTGATCCCTCTGCCTGTTCTTCTCACTCTTCTTGAGTACCAGAGATCTGAAGGCTGGGGAGTAACCGGTTCTAGTACCTCTTCAGAAAGGGCTTTCCTGACAACCACCTGCTCTTGTTTTCTCTCATGGCCTTTCCCATTTCTAATTATAACTTAGTTATTTGATTATTATCCTTCATTTCTGTTCCCCTTCATTAAATAAGTTCAGGAGCCATGCAGACCTAGTACTTAGTGTGTATAGCACATTGAAGGTGCTTAGTAAAAATTCATTGAATGAACAAATAATAGAAATTCTCAATTTCACTTAAAATATTCCTTAAATTTGTTGAAAAGTTGGTTTGCAGCTACAGTAAACAGTGATGTTCATATCAGATTGTAGTTGGAGTATAAACTGCTCTCATTAGTGAGTTGTGGTTACAAACAGTTCTTCCTTCACGTCTTCTTCCTCACCCTCCATAATCTCCCTAGCTGCTTCTCTCCTGCATTTGCATCCCTATCAGATTCAGTTTCCAACTTTGTTACTGTTGCAATCTACAGTCTCTGACTTAAAATTTTTTAACTTTATGATGGTTTAAAAGCAGTTTAGTAGAAGCCATACTTTTAATTTTGACCTTTTCTCAGGCTAGCCGTATGTCTTAATTCTAGGCAGCAGCAGTGAGCCATAGGTCCCAGTCAGCTACACAGTCACAAGGGTAAACACCCAGTACAACCATTGTTTTTTTCACTTTCAGTGAGGTATTCAGTGCATTTTATGAAGTATTCTACGCTCTGTTACAGGCTTTTTGTTAGATGATTTTGCCCATTTGTAGGCTAATGTAAGTGTTCTGAACACGTTTAAAGTAGGCAAAGCTAAGCTGTGACGTGTCATAGCTTAGGGATATTAAATGCGTTTTCAATCCTAAAATATTTTCAGCTTAACAGTGGGTTTATCAGGACATAACTACATCATAAATCAAAGAACTGCATTCCACTGTCATTTCTGATCTACATTTTTAAGCTGATCTACATTCTTCTGGATCTGCATTTTGAAAGATATGCTTAGTTAAAGCATTGTTTTGGGGGATTTTTTGGGTTTTTTTAAACTGGGAGTTTACAGCTGTCAAGCAGCTTAAATAAGTCACACTTCTTTTTGTGCTTTGAACTGCTACTGGAAAAGCAGGTGTTTACTGGCAGGTAGTTTTTCCCTTTTCCCAGGTTATAGAATAGGTCTTTCCCATTGTGCAGAGGAATTCAGTGGGATCACAACATAGAACTAGTGTTTATTGAGCAACTTCTGTGTGTTAAATGCTAAGAATTTGCAGGTACAAAATACTTAAAAATTCTATGGAACTGGGTTAAATGAATTTAAAGTTTTGAGGAAGGAACTGATGTCTCAGAAGAGTATACAAAAGTGAGCTGGAACTGGCCTTACTATTGTTTAAACTTATACTAGGCTTGCTGCTTGGAAGAAAAGCTATGACCAACCTAGACAGCACATTAAAAAGCAGAGACATTACTTTGTCAACAAAGGTCTGTCTAGTCAAGGCTATGGTTTTTCCAGTAGTCATGTATGGATGTGAGAGTTGGACTATAAAGAAAGCTAAGTGCAGAAGAATTGATGCTTTTGAACTGTGGTGTTGAAGAAGACTTTTGAGAGTCCCTTGGACTGCAAGGAGATCCAGCCAGACCATCCTAAAGGAGATCAGTCCTCAGGGTTCATTGGAAGGACTGATCTCCTTGAAGCTGAAACTCCAATGCTTTGGCTACCTGATGCAAAGAACTGACTGATTGGAAAAGACCCTGATGCTGGGAAAGATTGAAGATGGGAGGAGAAGGGGACGACAGGATGAGATGGTTGGATGGCATCACCTACTCAATGGACATGAGTTTGAGTAAACTCCGGGAGTTGGTGATGGACAGGGAGGCCTGGCGTGCTGTAGTCCATGGGGTCGCAAAGAGTCAGACACGACTGAGTGACTGAACTGAGCTAAACTGAGGCATCCTGAACAAAAAAGCGTGATGTTAGTGAAAGAAAAGACAACTAGTACTGATTAGTTCTTATATGTAATATTTCAATTCAGTAGTTAAAGATTATTTATTAAGTGGTACATTAATCACTAGGGTACATTAATCACGAGCTGGTTGGCTACTTGAACTTGCTGTTCCGTAAACTGCTTGTTAATATTTTCTAACCCATATATGAAAGCTCTTTATGTACTTTGGATAGTGACACTTCTTTAATATCTGTTACAATTATTTTCTTTTTTTTAATTGTATTTATTTATATATTTATTTTCAGCTGTGCTGGGTGTTTGTTCCTGTGCAGGCTTTTCTCTAGTTGCAGAGAGCAGAGGCTGCTCTAGCCATGATACGCATGCTTCTCATTGCAGTGGCTTCTCTTGTTACAGATCGCAGGCTTCAGTAATTGCATCACATGGGCTCAGTAGTTGTGGTGCATGGACTTAGTTGCTCCTCGGCACGTGGGATCTTTCTAGATCAGGGATTGAACCTGTGTCTCCTGCATTGGTAGACAGATTCTTTACCACTGAGTCACCAGTGAAGCCCCTACAAATATT
Source organism: Budorcas taxicolor (assembly GCF_023091745.1). Lineage (NCBI taxonomy): Eukaryota > Metazoa > Chordata > Mammalia > Artiodactyla > Bovidae > Budorcas > Budorcas taxicolor. The sequence goes on along the minus strand of NC_068924.1, from coordinate 1,097,343 downwards.
TTTCCCACTATATTATTTATCTTGAATTTGTTTTTGTTTTTTTGTGTCTGAATTTTATCTTTTTTAAATTAATATATCTAACATTTCCTTGATAAATACTGAACTCTGTCTCATTTGAAAAAAATAAATAAATTGGTAAAAGATTTACTCCAACAATAAGTTATAGAGTCTCTTAGTTTTTGTTTTAAAATTGTACCTTCTCTTTTACCTTTAAATCTTTAATTCCCCTAGAATTTTTGTGTATATATTTTACATCATACGGCACAAAAGTTTTAGCACCATCAGCATGGGATAGATTAGGAATAAGCATATAAAGTTCCTGGAATTATTAAGTACTTTATAAGTAAATGTTAGTCTAAGGTGGTTGTGATAGTTGTTACATGTATAGAATGGTGTTTCTGAAATAGTGATCGGGATGTTACAATCAGCCAGGATGCCTGTGCAGGTTCCCTGAAACCATCTCAGACCTCTCAAACTAGAATTTCTTAGATGCAGCCAGTGATCCTATACTCAAAACAGTTTCTCAGGTGATTGTTAGACATACTAGTGTTCGGGAAACACTGTATTAGATGTAAATTTATGGAACCAACAAGAAGATTGTAACCTGTCAACATTTTTTAATGAGTAAGATTATCTGAAAGCCATTAGATCTTGTTTCACGATGTACAACAAAGTTAATTAGAACTGGGTTTTAACAAAGGTTACTAGAACACAATAGAATTGTATATTTGGCCAGACTTCTGAAAGAAAGATACCTTTTAAACTTAAAAAGGTAAGAAGAACCCACAAAGTTAGCAGATGTCATTGATTTCATGTTAAGTCTCTTCTCTCACACAAACAGGGGCAAATAAGACACACAGAGGTTAATATGGTTAATAAAAGTACTTTGTAAGTATTGCTAGAAAAGCCCCTTAAAACTTACCTAACAAATGGACGAAGGGCTTGATAAAACATTTCACAAAAGAGGAGCGATATATATATAACAATTACTGCAGCAGGTTTAAAGCTAATATTTATTAAGTACTTATTAGCTCCAGGCCCAGGTCATTTATATGTTTCTTTCTTGAACTATCCAACTCTTTCCCCTATCTTACAGCTTAAGAAACAGCCATAGAGAAGTTAAATAATAGTAAAGAAGTGATACCAGGCAGAATGGCTATCATCAAAAATAAATGCTGAGGACTTGCCTGGTGGCACAGAGGTTAAGACTCTGGGCTTCCACAGCAGGGAGCATGGGTTCCAACCCTAGTTGAAGAACTAAGAGCCCACATGCTGTGTGACATGGCCAAATAAATAAGTAGAAATTTAATAAATAAATACTGGGGAAGGGAACCCTCCTACACTGTTGGTGGTGGGACTTAGAGAGTGTCATACTGAGAGAATTCAGTCAGGTAAAGAAGGAGAAATATTGTATGACATTCCCTCATATGTGGAATCTAAAAAGAAATGATACAAAGGAACTTAACTTACAAAATAGAAAGAGACTCATAGACTTAGAGAATAGTTCATGTCTGCCAGAGGGAAGAGGGGAAGGGGTAGTTAGGAAGTTTAGAATGGACATGTACACTGCTGTTATTTAAAATTAATAACTAGCAAGGACCTACTGTATAGCACATGAAACGCTGCTCAATATGTGGTAGACTGGATGGGGGGAGTTTAGAGGAGAGTGGATATGTGTATGTGTATGGCTGAGTCCCTTCGCTCTTTACCTGAAACTATCACAACATTGTTAATTACCTATACCCCAATATAAAATAAAAAGTTGAAAGAAGTGATAGAGCCAAGATTTGAACATTTGACTCCAGTGGCATAACACTAAAGCTGAGTATATGAATGTGTCTGTATATATAGATTAAATTGTTTGCATATATGTATTAGTTTCCTAGGGCTCCTTTTCCCCTGTATTCTCTCTTGTGTGTCTAAATGTTTCTCCTTAAAGGACATCAGTCATTGGATATAAGACTTATCTAATCCAAGATGACATCATCTTAACTTGATTACATCTGTAAAGACTGTGTTTCCAATAAGGTCACATTTTAAGTTTCTGTGTGGGCATGAGTTTTAGGACAACTAGACCCTCACAGTTCAAACCCGCCTTATTCAAGGCTCAACTATATAAATTATTTTTTTAGTTGTGACCTTGATTAATTGATCATTGCAGAACACTTAGTTAATATCTAGTGCTGCTTTCCCGAAAGATTAAGCTGTAAGGTGGGGGAATCCTGTTTTTCTCAACCTGGTTAGTGATTCATTCTATAGAAGTTTTTCAGTTATTTTATCTTTATGTATGTACTTTTATGTACTTAAGTTCTCACCTGTCTGTTAAATTGAAGGTTGTAATAGACATGAATTGTGTTGGTATTACTTAGAAGCTTTGCCAATTTATGTAACTAATGATTGTGTCATTTTCAGCTAGTTTGAGGGTGTTCTATTCTGATATTTCTTACTGATATTTTAAATTCTAATATTGAAGATAAACTGAGTCCTTAACAGAGTACTCATCCAGTGCATGTGTATTTTCACCTTAAGTCACAGTGTGGCACTGTGGTTCTTTGGCTGAATATTTACAAAGCTGTTTTCTGTTGCTGTCAGTCTCTTTTTTTCTGGCGTATGATGCTCTCAAAAGTATATGAAAATAGTCATAGCAGATTTTTTTTTAGTGTGCATGATCAGTTATTACTTTTTTCAGTGATTGTGCTAGATTGCTTTTTTATGTTAAATGAGTGTTTTTACTAGCATGACTAAATTTTTTTCCTTGATTGCCCCATCATATTTAGGTAAAAATCAGAGGACTTATTGAAGGTTATGAAATTATAGCTTAAGGAAACCAACGAACATAATGACACTATAGATGAGAACAGCATATCTGTTAAAATTTTAGGGTTTTTTGGATAGTATTCTGTTAAAGCTGCAGTTCCATTCAAAATGGGCTTCCCTTGTGGCTCAGCTGGTAAAGAATCCACCTGCAGTGCAGGAGACATGGGTTCAATCCCTGGGTTGGGAAGATCCCCTAGAGAAGGGAATAGCTACCCACTCCAGTATTATTGCCTAGAGAATTTCATGAACTGTATAGTCCACGGGGTCACAAGGAGTCTGACACCACTGAATGACTTTCCCTTCCACTCAAAATATAAAATGGTGTCTTCCAAATTCAAGGTAGCTGTTCATTCCGTTATTATTTATCCTATTTGTAACAGAATCTATTCAAAAGAAAACAGTTTATGATTTGTATGTGTTTAGTGCTCCTAGTGTTTAAAATCTCCAGATTTTCTTCTGTCACTTTTGAAAAAGCAAGCTTAGCTTACCGTCTTTACTTTCTTTAGTGATTTACCTGTCAAGCCAGGATATACTAGTGATGCTTGCATTTTAACAAGACAGTCTTATTAAGAGGCTTAAGGAATAAACACCAGCCTATCAAAGAGTGTTCATAGCCCCAAAAGGCTTAGAATCCCCCCAGGACTCCTAAGATCCCAGTTTAATATTTCAGTGCTTTTGCATGAAATGACTTTACAGCTTTGCAGAGCTATTTTAGGAAGTAATAGCTCTGTGTGTGTGTGTGTGTGTGTGTGTGTGTGTGTGTGTAATCTACCTTTTTAAAAATTTTATGGTCTTTATGGAATTTGTTACAATACTGCTTCTGTTTTGACTTTCTGGCCTCGAGGCATGTGGAATCTTAGCTCCCTGACCAGGAATGGATCCTGCACCCCTTGCATTAGAAGGTGAAGTCCTAACCACTGGACCACTGGACCACCAGGAAAGTCCCAGAAATGATAGCCTTATAACATTAATATGAATACAAACAATAAACATTAGTTGATTCATAAAAATGGATTGTAAAGTTTTCATTCTTGAAAACAGTAGAGGACTGAGTAGATAGATAAATGAGTATGATGAACTTGAAAATAATTGAGAATCTTTGCCTTGAACTAAAAGATCACATATCATCAGAGGGTCGTTAGGAATATTACCTATGTAAACGAGAGGAGGCTGTTTTTATTATTTCGAAGTCAGGATGGTGGGGGAATTATGGGCAATTCTGTGAAAGAGCTGGTTTTTAATATTTTCTGCCCTTGAGATAACCATGGAAAAGGTACTTTTAGAGTGGATAATATAGTGTGCATTCTAATTGTTGAATTCTCATGGGGTTAGTTAGTGATTAAATGCCAGGAAAGCATGAAGTAGGGGGATTTGACATCTTTTTTCTTTCCAGACATGCTATAGTTCCAGCCAGTTGGGAATGTCAGATTTTGAAGTTAAGTATTTTAGAAATGGAAGTTCAGGAGTAGACAAACTATGTTAACAGAAGCTGCAGAAGGACTGTTTCAAGATGCTTGCTGGAAGTAATGTAATCATGAAATAAAGATATAGGACAAGAGAGCATTTAATTTAGCAGGTAATAGTTAACATAAATTTTTTCATATAGTAAACATTTATGATTTACCTACCTCGTTGCTGGGTTTCCCTGGTGGCTCAGATGGTAACAAATCTGCCTGCAATGCAGGAGACCTGGGTTTTGATCCCTGGAGTGGGAAAATGCCCTAGAGGAGGGCAGTATTCTTGCCTGGAGAATCCCATGGACAGAAGAGCCTGGCAAGCTACAGTCCACGGGATCACAAAGAGTCGGACATGAGTAAAATGACTTAGCACGCATGCACCTTGTGGCCGGATTTTTCTGATAGACCACTTAGGCTGTAATTGTGTGAGAGTAAGAATCATGACCGATTTGTTTTTAACCATTAGTTCAGTTCATAACGGTATAATACTAGTACACATTCTGCATAATTGTAGAATAAGTAAATGGATCATGATAGAAGGTTCCTGTTCAGTAGTAACGATAAACACATAATATTTTGAAAAATGTAATATGAAAAGCATTCTATATATTATAATTTGTAATATATAAATTACAAATTTAGCTCTTAATTGTGGGAATCAGATTCTTGGAGTTCTATTGATGTTTTGGATGCTGTGTAATATTTTATGTGGAACAGTATTTTTTTTTAAATGAGCCAATAGAACAGAAGTCAAATCTATTTTTATTTGGAAAAATCATATTAGAATACATGTTTAAAAACAGTTATTGTGAAGGAAATAAGTGTATATTAACTTTCCAGTCATGTTATTCACTTAAAGGAACACTTCTTAGCTTTCTACCAATTCCCCCAAAATTGTAAAGAAATTGTTCCTGATTTTCCTGTTAAATAGCAAAGTAAAATTCTAAAGAGTACTTATTTTGGATTTCTGATATTCTACCGTATGTAGGAAACTTCCCCTAGTTATTTTAAGATCTATAAAAATTTATCAGATTTTTGGTGGGCATCTGTTTATATAACCGTGTTTTTCTCCTTAACTATTTAGTAGCTCAGAGAGTCTCACCACTCTCTTAAGTCACCCTTCTATTTCTGGACTAACCCACGCTTGTCTTGCATGTTATCCTTTTAATTCTCAACTTGCTTTGATTAGCAGTATTGTAACTGTGTTCAAAAGTAATGTTGGACTGTTGTTTCCTTTTGTGTGCTATCTTTAACAGTTTGGTAATTCTCTATTTCCTCAATTGACAGGTCGTGGTTCAATTCCAGAATTTTTTCATATTATGAAAAGAAAGTTCACCATCAAAGAATGGGAAACAATCAGAAGCTTTAAGGATGAATGGACTCAGCTGGATATGTTTTATAGGAATTGGGTATAATTTCTTTCTAATTTTGAGAGTAAGCCCTGTGGTGTTAAAAGCAGGAGCAAAAGTCCATTGATAACCCTATATTTTGTACAGTGTTTGAAGTACATAAGTCACTACTTGGGAACTTCATGATTTTTTTGTACACATTATTATATTATAATGACATTTAAGAAAATTTAACATATGTTCAATATTCAATTAGAAGATCCTTACTCTTAAAACTAAAATAAGTCATTTTATTTATCATTATTAGTAAAGTTTAATGGTTTCTGTCGTAAAGAATCTCATACAGAATAGAACTTAATTAAAAAACACATAATATTTATTATGTACCAAAAGACATTACTGTAAGCCTTTCATAAGTTAGTTGTCATAACCCCATGAAGAAGGTGCTATTATTATTGCATGTTACACATGGGGTAATGGAGGCACGGAGAGCCCAATGGTTTGTCTTCAACTTTCACAGCTGGCTGGCTTCTGTGCTAGTATAAAGGTGAAAATAAGTAGCTTATAGTTGTAATGTAGTAGAGAATTAAAAATCCATATGTTTTTTGAGGGTTGAAGATTTTATGAACAATTTTATCTACTGAAGCTCTAAGAGAAAATGTCTGTCTGTATCTTAGGCACTGAAAGAAAGCTTCATAAAAGCAGTAGGTGTTGGATTAGGATTTGAATTGCAGCGGCTTGAATTCGATATATCCCCATTAAACCTGGATATAGGCCAAGTTTATAAAGAAACACGTTTATTTTTGGATGGAGAAGAAGAAAAAGAATGGGCATTTGAGGTAAGAAATTTATCAGAATTGCTATAAGCTCAGCTTGGGGAGGCTAGTCATTGAAACTTGACACATTCAAAATCCAGTCTGGGTGCTCTGAAGGTGAAGTCAGAGATACTGGGAGCACATGTAACATTTAAGCTGATGCATGAAAGGTAAGTCATAGTAGATAAAGTAAAAGAGAAGAGGCAAGGAGCCCCTGTAATAGAACCACTAAAGGCTGCCATTCTGTCACTGTGCTGAGGTGAGGAGGCTGGAGAGAGATGCTGATTCAGGCTGATAAGATCATGTAGGGCATTATGAGTTGGTTAATATTTTGGTGTCTTACTTATCTGGTTTCTGTCACTAGCAGTTCTTGGCTGCTAATGAGAGAAATCTTAACAAACTCATTTTAGCCAAAAAGACATTATGATAGGTTATTAGAGTGATTCCTAAAACCAAATTGCAGAATTGGCTAGAATTAGAGAATTAGAGACTGGAAAACTCAGAACTCTTTTTATTTAGCCAAGGAAGTGTGTTACAACTGGTATCAAGTGTCCATAGCCCATCCAAATGGTCTGTACTATAATGTGGTAGTTCTTGCAGTCATCACCTGAATTGTGCGGAGAACATCAGTATCCAGAATAAAGAATTCATGATGAGGGACTTCCCTGGTGGTCCAGTGGTTGAGAATCTGCTTTCCAATGCAGGGGATACACATTCAATCCCTGGTTGGGGAACTAAGAGCACACGTACCGCAGGGCAGCTGAGACTTCAAGCCACAGCTACTGAACCCATGCGCTCTAGAGCCTGCTTGCCACAACACAAGGTCCCACGTGCCACGACCTGACACAGCCAAAAATAAAATAATTAATTGCATTAAAAAAAAAGAATTCATGATGAGTAGGTAAAATAGGAGATGTTCATTCATTTTCTCGAGGGAATTTTAACAAGTTGTAAATAGATGTAAGATCAGAATCATATCTGACGTATCAAAGAAGTTATCAATTCTGTGACTTATAGGACTGTGTTGAGATACTGAATATTAGAAAACAAGTGGGATTTAAGTGTGAGATACATAGAAACATCTAAGTGAAGGCATTGAGCAGGCGAATAGAGTGAAAGACTGGGCTAAAGGAAGAAAGGTAATCATTAACATGTGAGTGGTAGCTGAAACCATGGGATTTACAGAGAGTACCTAAATTAGAATTTAGAAAGACCTAGTACAGTCCTGAGAATGCTGCTTAAAGGTGGGGTGAAGAGGAGACCGAGGAAGAATAACCAAAATGTAAATTAAAGAGAGTAGAGGTTTCCCTGGTGGTCCAGTGGTTGAGAATTCACCTTGCAGTGCAGGGGACACAGGTTCGATCTCTGGCCAGAGATCTAAGATCCCACGAGCTGTGGAGCAGCTAAGCCTGAGTGCTGCTTGAGCTCTGGAGTTGGTGCCTCAGCAGAAGAACCCGCACAACACAAGGAAGATCTCATATGCTGCAATGAAGATCCTGTGCAGCCAAATAAATATATATAAATATTTTTAATGACAGAAAGTAGATTTAGGTGATCCAAAGGCAGAAAGTTAGCAAAATTGCTATCATACCAAATAAGATAGGGATTCTATCAGTTAAAGAGTAAATTATATTTAGCATACTATTTTTTAATACAATTAAAAATTTTTTTCTCATTATGAAAGGGGCAGATGTCAGCCATTTCATTCATGGAGATTCCTTTATTCTTAATGGTGCCAGATGGAATAGACCTAGTAGCCGGATGAGGAGGAAAGAATCAGTGATTGGGCCAGCTGTGCTTCAACTTTTTAGGTGACAAAGATGTCTGAGTTCCTGTGGGCCTGTGAAATGCTATAGAAAAAGGGCCTGCAGTATCTTGAAAAGATACCTAAGAGGATTTCCAAAAGAAAGAAGCAGTGGGCATTCTACTGTGTATTAATTGCTGAGGGTAGGAAATACAAGAAGTCAGCTCTTAAATACACTGCTAGGCCCATGCAGTGGTATAGGGCAGAGGAACAGATAGTGTTTCTCTGAAAATCCCTCACATGCCCACTAACCTAGCTTTTGGATACTTGATGTGACCCAGGGTTCTAAAAAGTGGGTTGCAACAGTGTTGGTCATTACTTTGCCTGTTCTCCATCGCTTTCCTCTCTGCCACCTGCCTGAAGGAAACCAGAGGAAGAGGAAGGTGAGGCCAGGAAGAATGTATCTTAAGAACTGAAATAAGATTTTTTTTTTTTAAGCTGAAAGTGACTGAGGAGCTATCAGGTTTGCCTCAGCTTGTCCAGGAACTGGGAATGGAGATCTAGCAGGGCACATTTGGAAACATCTATGGAAGAAAAATTCTTTATTGAATTGAATGTACCTGAGCGTTTTGTCTGTTCAGTGTACCAGTTAGGAAAATATACAAATAATATGTTAGATACATATATTTAAGTGTGGGCTATTTATTATACTGTAAACAGGCCTGGGAAGAGAGAGTGACCTTAACAGAATGAGTCTGGTGGTATGAACAGTCAGAAGCCAGGGTTTGAGGGGAGAATGATGAGCCTGGAGTCAGGGGAGGCATGCCTAGAGTCAAGGAACACAGATGGGAATTCCTGTTGGGGCATCTCTGAGTACCCACACACGATAAAGAGCCAGCCTTTAGGCGTGCAGCGGAGGGATGGCTGTGATCACAGTGGACACCTGCGGTGTAAGTGGTCTTCACTGGCCTTTCCTCCCCATCTGCCCTCTTTTCATCCACTGAATTCACCCACACTGGATACTTGATATGACCCAGGGTTCTAAAAGCTGCATTACAACAAGTGTTATCATTACTTTGCCTGGTGAGGCATAGTGAATGAGGGAACACCCAGAGTCGGGAAGAGAGATGTATCTCATGGAGTTTCCCAGGGTGCGCTAGTGGTCAGGAGCCTGCCTGCCAGTGCAGGTAGACTGAAGAGACGTGAATTTGATCCCTCTGTCAGAAGGATCCCCTGGAGGAGCGCATGGCAACCCACTGCAGTATTCTTTCCTGGAGAACCCTATGGACACAGGAGCCTGGCAGGCTGCAGTCCGTAGGGTAGCCCAGAGTCAGACACGACCCAGGCAGCTTAGTAGGCACACATGTATCTCACACCTAGAAAAATAATACTCAGAAGTATGAATTCTTATGCCAAGAGGAATCTTGTGTTTTCATAGGCTCTCAGTTTTCATAACCAGTTTCTATTTAGAAAGTTAAATTTACCATCATAGTTTAAAATGATGAGATTAGATTAATTCTTTGCTTTACTTTTGAAAGGAGGCATTATAAACGTAGAAAGCATAATATTTATGACAGATTTTATTCAGCACTTTACCATTGGGAAAGCATTGTAAAACTTGAATGTTCTAAGTTAAACTTTGTATTTTATCTTATAAACAAACTAAAATTATGCTAAGAAAATGACTGACACACAATTTAACTGAAGCAGATTAACCTTTGTAGTCTAATGCTAAACTACCTCTTGAATAAATAAAATATTGTTTCTTTGGGTTTGTTGGTGTTTTTAAGGAAATTTTTGCTATTCATAATTTTATGGATAAAAACCTAAGCTTAGAAAAAAATTTTAAATTTAGAAAGTCTTAAAATTAAGTCTTAAGTTCAGTAGTGTTGAATGTATTGCCTTGACTTTAGCTAGCTGGCTTGCTAGTTTCATTTCCTTTTTCAACTAATATTATAGACATACTAGGCAGAAGGGATTTAGGGTAAAGTTAATTGCATAGAACTTTTATTCTGGTAAGACATCAAATATTAATGTTTGATAACTGGAATCATTGTCAAATAACTTCTTTAGTTTTGTGGTGTTAAATTTCATATTTATGTGATGTTGATGAAGGGTGAGTAGATACAGTGAATCTTTATTTTGAAGTCAGTCTCATTAAATTTTGGCTCATTATGAAGTAAACAGACAAATTGAGCAGGGTACCTTGGCATTTTAGAGGACAGACTGAATGAAAATGGTCTGCTGCCCATGTTGAACACTGATATTCCTCCTTAGATACAGATACAAAACTGCTGATCTAAGTAGTTTTCCAATAGTAACTATAGCCAAAACACCTCTGTGTTACAGTGTTTGTATTATCAATATATTCAGTGTAAAGAATGGGAGGACCGTGTTCAAAAAGAATAGTTCTGTTTATAATGTTACTAACAAACTTTAGCCTATGAAATCTTTCTCATACTTAGTTATTTTTTTCTCTTGAAATATTTTCCTAAATTTATCTCTTTTGAATTTCTTTTATTTGTTTTTTACAAATTTGGATATCTTAAGGTACGAAGATACACAGAGGAGGATAAAGGTTGAAAAGTCTCTAACATTATTTCTGATTGTAGTTTCCTATTTCAACTGATTTCTTATGGAGTGCTGCCTTAGTAAAGTGGCTTCTCAGTGAAATTTTGTTTAGTTTTTAATAGTTGTTCATACTTTTCTCTAGTAACTGCCTCAGTGTCTGTTTTAAAGCCCCCTCTCCATTTGTCTCACACATAGGGGAAAATAGGAAATTGCATATTTTAAGTTGTACCTATGAGTTTCCACATGATTTTCCTTAAGCTGTAATATGTAGTTAACTTAATGCTTATAAACCAATGTTGCAGACTTTTTTTTTTTTAATCACTTTCAGTTCAGTTCAGTTCAGTCGCTCAGTTGTGTCTGACTCTTTGCGACCCCATGAATCACAGCACGCCAGGCCTCCCTGTCCATCACCATCTCCTGGAGTTCACTCAGACTCACGTCCATCAAGTCAGTGATGCCATCCAGCCATCTCATCCTCAGTCGTCCCCTTCTCCTTCTGCCCCCAATCCCTCCCAGCATCAGAGTCTTTTCCAATAAGTCAACTCTTCGCATGAGGTGGCCAAAGTACTGGAGTTTTAGCTTTAGCATCATTCCTTCCAAAGAAATCCCAGGGTTGATCTCCTTCAGAATGGACTGGTTGGATCTCCTTGCAGTCCAAGGGACTCTCAAGAGTCTTCTCCAACACCATAGTTCAAAAGCATCAATTCTTCAGTGCTCAGCCTTCTTCACAGTCCAACTCTCACATCCATACATGACCACAGGAAAAACCATAGCCTTGACTAGACGGACCTTAATCGGCAAAGCAATGTGTCTGCTTTTGAATATACTATCTAGGTTGGTCATAACTTTTCTTCCAAGGAGTAAGCGTCTTTTAATTTCATGGCTGCAGTCACCATCTGCAGCGATTTTTGGAGCCCCCCAAAAATAAAGTCTGACACTGTTTCTACTGTTTCCCCATCTATTTCCCATGAAGTGATGGGACCGGATGCCATGATCTTCGTTTTCTGAATGTTGAGCTTTAAGCCAACTTTTTCGCTCTCCTCTTTCACTTTCATCAAGAGGCTTTTTAACTTCTCTTCACTTTCTGCCATAAGGGTGGTGTCATCTGCATATTAATGACTTTAAGCATGTACAAAACTAACACCACCAATGAGGGCAGATGACTCTCTAGACACGCCTCTAGGTATGATGCTTTATCTATATCGTATTCCTATTAAGAATCTATAATCTAAATAATCATTAAGAGCCATCAGACAAAAAATAAGCAGTGTTTATTAATAAAAAAGTGGGGGGTGGAGCTTGCATCTTAAAATATTAGTGTCATAAAAGACGAAACATTTAGCAAGGCATGGCAACTGAATGCAATACTTGACCACAAACTGGTTCCTATACTGAAGGTGGGGAAATGGTGTAAAGGACATTATTGTATTATTCACATAATCCGAAATACAGAGAGTAGATTTAAGTATTATTTCAATGTTAAATTTATTGAAGTTATTAACTACCGTGGGTATGTGAGAGTGTCCCTATTAGAAGATACATTGCAATATTTCAGTGTAAAGGGCCAAAATGTATGTGACTTTACCTTAAACTATTCAGGGGAAGTGAGTGTGTGTGTGTGTGTGTGTGTGTATGTATGGTGGTTGGTTGTGAGATTATTTTAGATGAAAATAGAACTGTATCTAAGTTTCTGTATTTAGTATTCTCTGTTTGCTGCTGCTGCTAAGTTGCTTCAGTCGTGTCCGACTCTGTACGACCCCATAGACGGAAGCCCACCAGGCTCCCCTGTCCCTGGGATTCTCCAGGCAAGAACACTGGAGTGGGTTGACATTTCCTGCTCCAATGCATGAAAGTGAAAAGTGAAAGTGGAGTCTCTCAGTCGTGTCCCACTCTTAGCGACCCCATGGACTGCAGCCTACCAGGCTCCTCCGTCCATGGGATTTTCCAGGCAAGAGTACTAGAGTGGGTTGCCATTGCCTTCTCCGATTCTCTATTTACTTATGTTTTATTTTTCAGGAAAGCAAAATAGATGAGCACCATTTTGTTGCAGTAGCTCTTAGGAAACCCAGTGGATCTAGACATCAGAATGTAAGACTTCTCTGTTTGCTTTTTTTTGTTTTTCTAAAAAGCATGTATTAAAGTTGAATTTGTTATTGATGGAAATAATCGTTTGTTTTATATCAGGTAGAGGTTTTAGCTTTTTGTTTTTTTTAATGATAGACTTTAGAAGTGTTCATTATCTAATCCTTAAGATCATTTGGGATTTCACAGAAATGTTTTTAAAATATGTTACCAGCTACTTCACATTCAAATACACTTAAGTATTACAGAGAAAAAAATTTTGTAGTACTGTTCCAATATTCGTATTTTCAGTAGAAATTCAAGTAATTACTATCTTGGTCATCTTAGCAATGGTTTATTTCCTGGTGAACTGGGGCTGTCTTGAATATAAGAAAAGCTATGACCAACCTAGAAAGCATATTAAAAAGCAGAGACGTTACTTTGCCAACAAAGGTCTGTCTTATCAAAGCTATGGTTTTTCCAATAGTCATGTATAGATGTGATAGTTGGACCATAAAGAAAGCTGAGTGCCAAATAATTGATGTTTTTGAACTGTGGTGTTGGAGAAGACTTTGGAGAGTCCCCTGGACTGTAAGGAGATCCAAGCAGTCCATCCTAAAGGAAATCAGTCCTGAATATTCATTGGAAGGACTGATGGCTGAAGTTGAAACTCCAATACTTGGGCCATCTGATGCAAAGAACTGACTCATTGGAAAAGACCCTGATGCTGGAGGAGATTGAAGGCGGGAGGAGAAGGGGACGAGAGAGTATAAGATGGTTGGATGGCATCGCCAACTCCATGGACATGAGTTTGAGTAAACCCTGAGAGTTGGTGATGGACAGGGAGGCATGGTATACTGCAGTCCGTGGAGTCGCAAAGAGTCAGACACGACTGAGCAACTGAACTGAACTGATGAATATAATGGTACTAAGTTGAGGGGTAGTGAACAATGAGATTATCTGTCAAATTGATCTCCTTCCTCTTTTTATAGTTCTCTCCTAAATTATTCCCCAAATATCAAACATGTGAGAGACCTTATGTTATATTCTAGCATAACATCAATTCTTCCAATTAAAATCTGTTTTTACTTTCTTTTCCTATTAATTGGTAAGTTGGGAAATTTTTTATGAGACACCTTAGGGTCTTGACTCTAGTCTACGTACAGTTGTGATTCTGTAGAAGTATTTATTTAAGGAATACTGATAATGTTACAATAATTGAAATTAAATGCATATGATTATTTTAGGGAATCTGCATAAGGGAATGTAGTGTGATCAGTATATTTTCATTACTTCTAGGATGAAAGCTCAATACAGATCATGCCTTTGATAGATTAAAAAAGTAAAATTCTTCATAAATTATTTTATTTTAAAAGGGAAAACATGTTAAAATTGACTCCTTTTATCTGAAGATGTTCTGAAACAGGTTAGCTGTCCTTGTATGCTGAAGTCTCAGCATTGCCCTTTCTGCAGATACCTTATGATTCCATAGAGCTTTATATTTTTTGTAACATTTGCACATAGCAGTACCATATTTCCTTGAAGAGAGTCTGTTTGGGCAGCGGTATCATAGTGAGAAAAGGGCAAGGGTTCCAGGTCCAGGTCTACCATTTAAGCTATGTTGTACGCTTGTATACATTGACTGATCTTACTGAGCCTCAGTTTCCCCATCTGTAGAATTGAGGTAACATAACCGTATCAACATAATAATGAAAATTAAATCATATGAAACACATTGACCCTGTAAAAGCACTGCAGAAGACCCAAGTACTGTCTTTACTAGAATGTATAGAATGTTAAAGACAGTCCACACTGGGCTAAGTTTTTGAACAAGGGCTATATCACAGAGTAGAAGATATAATTTCGATTTAGTGTTGAATGAACCACTTACTAATGAAGTACTGCATCTCTAAGTAGTTATGGGAATTTTATTAGATGCACCCTCTAGAGTATTTCTCAGAAGATTACCTGGTGGTCTCTCCCTGTCAGAATAACCCACATGTTTGTTAAAGTTATCTATCTGGGGATCCTTTTCTATTGAATCAGAATTGTTGGACGTATGGCTCAATAAATCTACATTTTACACAAATACCACAGGCAGTTTTATCTACAAAAAGTTTAAGAATCAGATTATTTCATATTATTCTTATTTATGTTGACAGCACTAATACAAGAAATAGAAACAATTATCTAAAATCCCACTGTGTTATTTAATGTTATTGAAGTGTAATTTAATATTACTGAATTGTGATTACTGGTTTATTTTCCTAATTATAAAATTGACCATAAGATTAATACACATTATAATTTTGAGGTAATCTAAGGGTTTTTTTCCCCCCCTTTTAGGTTACATCTCAAGATGATTCTAAAGCAACCCAGAGGCAGTTTACTATTCTCACCTTTAATGATTTAATATCATCTGCAGTTCCTATGACCCCTGAAGATCCTTCATTTTGGGACTGTTTTTGCTTTACAGAAGAGATTTCAATAAGAAATGGTACAAAGTCATGATACGATTTTCTGAGTAACAAAGGGAAGTGAAAACTGTAGTCTTCTGCATTCACTAAAATAAATGCCTGAGAGTATCAAATTTTATTTCACAAAACATTTTTAAAAAGAAGAAACAACTTTTCCTATTAAAAAGGCGGACTCTCAGATCAAGATAGACGACTAGAATACGTGTTTACCTCTTCTTCCTCTCCAAAATCATATTGGATTTGCTAAAAAAAAAAAAAATAGAGTCCTAAAGTGATAAAACGGAATACACAAAATAGAGAATGTTCAAATTTGTGTTTTTCAGAGAGAACTATTTTAGAGGTACCTATCCTTAAAACATGGAGTATCTTCCCAGATCTTTTTCTTGGCAAATGATACCCTATTAATATACTTTTTTTTTTAATAGAAAATACTGTATTTAGTTTTTGTCTTGACTCTACATCTGAGGTCCGTAAATATACTGGTGTAGCATAACTTTTAGCGCTGCTTAAGTATTCTGTTTTCCAGCTACTATCAAGATGCAATTGACCAGAGGTAATACAGTTCAACTGTAATTGACTTAGTAACCAAGGACATTTATTGTGTCACATAACAAACAATTTAAAGTTGCCCATTAAGGCCTTTTTTTCTTTTGCCTCCATCTTAGCTTATTTGTTTTGCTTTAGCCTGGTCTGCCTCAAGCATCTGAAAGGCAGAAAAGGCTGTTTTGCCTCTCACATCTCAGTTTTGTTAGTGAGGAAGGTTTTTTTCCTCTTAAGAGCCCCCAGAAAATTTCCGCAAAGTTTCTGGTGACCCTGATCAGATCACTGAGAAAGCTGAACTTGACACTGTTGGCTTCTGTGGAAAGAAAACTCTTAGTAAGGAAGAAGCCTAAGGCAGAGTCTGGGGGAGTGATACCTAGGGGAGGCCCACTGCCTGCCATGAGGAAGGTGTGCCACAGCTGACTGATTCTGTCCTCTCTGCTAGGCATTTTGAATGTCTGCAGTTTTTACTGTGAGCAGTGGTTTATTGAATATCCTTTGTAGCCACATTTTGAAGTACATGTTTAATTATGTCCAAAAGAATTAAATATATTTAGAGCCTCAATAAGTATTGCCAAATTTTTCTCCAAAAAGGCTGCATAATTATTTCCAGTTAGTGTTACATGTTTGATCATTCTCTCACCACCCCCACCCTCCATCAGCCTACAGACTTGGTCATCTGTAGGTCATCATAGATAGGATCTTTTAAAAAAAAAAAAATTTAATCTTTGCCAATATAAGTTAAAAATGGTACCTTATATTTTAAAAGTGTGTTTCTTTCATTACAAGGTTACTATGGCAGTGTTATTATTGGCTGTTTGTTTTCTCTTTGTATGAACTGCCTGATCATTATCTTAACCTGTTTTTATTTTGGTAAATAAGATTTAAAGTACAAACATAATATGCAAGATGCAAGACCATCATATTGATGACAGAATCTATTCTATGGTTGTAGTGCATGTCTTGGGGAGTTTGAAGTCTTACATTAATAATTGTTAAATGTCAGAAGTGAAATAGTTTCATTGTTTCTATTACTAAAGTGAAAAGTTGTGTTTAAATTGTATAAAATTAGGTATTTTGCTTAAGTACAACAAAAATTTTGAACATTTTATTTTTTACCTGGTTAAGCATGCACAGATGTTCCAAGCATAGTAAATAACTTGTTTTAAAAGGATCAAGTAGCATTTGTAGCAGAGGAAGCATTGTTATCCGTAGCATGAGTGTAATGGTGATATGAAAATGCTGCCGTCTGTCTTGTCATCATAACATTTCTGAACTTTTATGGATCAGGCACCATGCTGCGTTTGCGGGGGGAGGGGCGGGCAGTGGGTGGAGATCTGTTGTCTTAAGGTTTCACATAGTCAGAATCAAATAAATACACATAGTTTAGATTCAAGTAGGTCTATAAAAATCTTTTTTTCTAATAAAAATTACCATTTCCTTGACCACTTCCTATTTCCTGTCCCCAGAGTGAGCTGTTTCACTGATTTTTTTGTTATTTATTACCGTATCTCTAAATAGCATGCTTATCTTGCTTTACCTGTTTCCAGTTTGAGGCGTTTCTTTAATTTCTAATATAAAACTTTGTTCTGCTGCTTCCCAGCCATTACACTTTCCTGTCCTGCTCCCCTTTTCCCAGTGTATGTACTTCAGTGCTTTCATTATTGACTGTGATTAAGAATGTATGCACGATTGAGATTATGTAACACTGTACAGCTAAGTGATATGTTACTCTTACCCTGTACTGCCTTTTTATTTCCTTGACTTAATAATTAACTTTGTTTGTGTAGGTTTCTGTGTACTTATTGCTAATTAAACCCAAAACTCTACTTTCAGACATACCAGTTGTTTATCACTTTCATCCATCTTGAAGAAGTTGCTCCTGAAGCAATAATCTGTTTTGTCCATTCTGAACTTTTTGCCTTCTGTGGCTAGTGCACAGCTGTCATCCTGGGATCTCTTTTCACCATCGTCCTAGGAATTACTTCTGTCTCCCTTATGTTGGCAGCTCACCAGGTGGCTCAGTGGTAAAGAATCCACCTGCCGGTGCAGGAGATGCAGTTCAGTCTCTGAGTCAGGAAGATGCCCTGGAGGAGGAAATGGCAACCCACTGCAGTGTTATTGCCAGGATAATCCTGTGGACAGAGGGGCATAGAGGCCATAGTCCAAGAGTCAGGCAAAACTAGCACACACCCCTATATTGGGTTCCCTGATGGCCCATTTTCTGTGTCTCATGTCCTAAGATTTACTGCTTCATTTGTGTGGATCATTATCAAGTAACTTCTTGAGAACAAAGGGAGTATAGAGATACATTTTTTCACAGAGTGGTATAGGAGATCTAATTTCTTCTTACAGATTATGCCATTCAGTTCCCCCACCAAAGCACCCTGTATTTGGTGTCGCCAGTTTTTGAGTCTGGAGCTGGGCTGGACCACAACACTGTTTCATATCCATATTTTGCTGAGTCCAGAAGCATTCTTTGCATTGTACCATACTGCCCAGTATTTATAGCTTCATTGGTTTCCGTTAATATTTTCCTACCTAGGAACTCTGATGGATTGACTTTTTAAAATGAATCTGTGTGAGTATGTGTGCACATAAACATATTCACGTATCCTGTGCTCTTTAAACTCAGGAATTGAATATATTTGGATATATTTTCAATTAAAATATTTGTCATCGTTACTACTAAGTATCTGAAACTCAGAAACTAGATTTGGGTAACTAAATAGCCCCTCGCTGACTGAAGTATTGCCATCTGAACTTACAGCTCAAGAGATTTATATGTGTGTATGTTTCTGTACATGTTTTTATGTGTGTATATACATAAATATATGTATACCTAAATATATTCATCTTTGATCAAAAATATGCCTAAGGATAATTCCATCTAGTACTTGCACTTCCCAGGTAGCACTAGCAGTAAAGAACCTGCCTGCCCATTGGAGGAGACAGGAGATGCAGGTTCAATCCCTGGGTTGGGAAGATCCCCTGGAGAGGGGCATGGCAACCTACTGCTTTTGCCTGGAGAATCCCATGGGCAGTGGAGCCTGGCAGGTTACAGTCCATTCGGTCACAAAGGGTTGGACATGACTGAAGCAACTTAGCAGTAGCAGCAGTTCTTGATCAAATTATAGGAAAAATATGCCACCAGAGTTTGTGAATTTGAGGTTGGCAAAAGTCTTTGCACATAAAATAATATCATTTGTCTGTCTTAGAGCATCTATGTTAGAATACCTATCTTCCATTTTGCTTCACATGTGTCAGGCAGTCCTCATAACTGTGCAGGGTAAGTCCTAGTATCCCCTTTTTACTGATGGGTAAAATAAGGTACGGAGATGTTAAGCAGTTTACTAATAAAGTAGATGGAATTATATAGTGGACTCCACATTTGAACCAGGTAGCCTAGTCCCAGGGTCTGAATTGAACTGTACTGAAATTCAGTGATAACGCTGTAAAGAATGAAAGTGATCCTGGGGGCAAGGATGATAGAGCCTGGGAGCCTTGATTTGTAGCTTTTGCTGATTTCATTAAATAATGCCAGGTCACCAACACCTAGGTTTATCACTCTTGCCATATTTGCCTCAAACTTTTTATCCCAAAGATAGTGCCTAAGAGCTCCCACCCCTGAAACCAAGCAGGACTATGTGGGGCTCCTGGGCATGGAAGCCTTTCCATGTTTCTCATTTCTTGTTTGTACAGTATAGACTTCAGCCTCCGTGACCTCTGAGTTCCAAAGGACAGGTTCAAACAGTTGGTAATCAAGGAATGGAGGGAATGCAGAGACAGGAGGAATAATTAAACAGTAATGTGCAGGGTCATGATTCTGCCTCAAGTGATAGACATTACGAGCTCTTCCACAGAACTAAAACCCCCAGCAAGTGGGAGATGTTTACTACTTGTGCATTCTTTATTCCAGAGAAGGTCACAGTTTGAGAACCACAGAAGCTCATCAGAAGACCACCTGAGGCCAGATTAAAACAATGCAGGCCATAAACATAACTGATCCTCTTCTCAGCAATCCTACCCTTGAACCATTGCTATAAAACGCTTCACCAAATCCTCCCTGACTAGGGGCGCACAGTTTTGAGGCTTTACCCAGCAAGGCAATAAAGCTCTTCTTTTCTACTTCACCCAAAACTTTGTCTTCTAGATTCAATTTGGCACTGATGCACAGAGGCTGAGTTTTGATATCACCCCCAGTCCTATTCCTTTTTCTCTCTCCAGAGATAACTTGTATCACTTGTAGTTTTATGGACTTAACTACTTGTATATGCATCCATAGTCTATGTATAATGTTATATACTTCCAGCCTATCTTTTCCTATTAGAATTGAAACATCAGGATTGGATGTCTTCAAAGTGGCAACAGTATGAGAATAATCAGCTCACTCAATTGAATTATACCTACCCTTGAGGCATCCCAGATGGTGCTAGTGGTAAAGAACCTGCCAATACAGGAAACAAGCAATGAGGATTCAATTCCTGGGTCAGGAAGATCCCTGGAGTAGGGCATGGCAATCCACTCCAGTATTCTTGCCTGGAGAATTCCATGGATAGAAGAGCCTGGGGGCTACAGTTCATAGAGTCACAGAATCAGACACGACTGAAGTGACTTAGGATGCATGTACATCCATACATAACCTTAAAGGTAGGTGGTCACCATTAGGAGTTACAGTAGGACACCTGGAGGCATTCATTTTTTATCTAAATTTTTGAAAAGAATCTTTATGATGGAAGCAATACAGATAATAAGTAGAACATAAACTTGCCCAACTTTTAAAAAGGACAGCAGAAGAGCTTTCTTACCTAGCAATATGCAGTCACAGTTCCTTCAGGATCATTGTTCAATGTAAAAATTAAATAGGAGCCAACATTAGGACAAAAAGTGAAATTTGTTGAATACTTAATCAGAAGTAGAGCCTAATGCTTGGCATAATGGCTACCTTTGCAAGTCACCTTCAAGAAAGCACCTGTGTGCTAGATATAAAGCCACTCTTCTACCAGCCTGGAGCTCAAGTAGTAGGTTAGTGGAAGCCCAGAGTTTTGGTGATCCCATCACTTCACGGCAAATAGATGGGTAAACAATGGAAAAAGTGTCAGACTATTTTCTTGGGCTCCAAAATCACTGCAGATGGTGACTTTAGCCATGAAATTAAAAGCCGCTTGCTCCTTGGAAGAAAACCTCTGACCAACCTAGGCAGCGTATTGAAAAGCAGAGACATTACTTTGCCAACAAAGGTCCATCTAGTCAAAGCTATGGTTTCTCCAGTAGTAATGTATGGATGTGAGAGTTGGACCATAAAGAAAACTGAGCACCAAAGAATCAATGCTTTTGAACTGTGGTGTTGGAGAAGAATCTTGCGAGTCCCTTGGACTGCAAGGAGATCTAACCAGCCCATCCTAAAGGAGATCAGTCCTGTGTGTTCATTGAAAGGGCTGATGCTGAAGCTGAAACTCCCAATACTTTGACCACCTGATGGGAAGAACTGATTTGAAAAGACCCTGATGCTGGGAAAGATTGAAGGCAGGAGGAGAAGAGGGTGACAGAGCATGAGACGGTTGGATGGATAGAAGTTTGAGTAAGCTCTGGGAGTTGGTGTTGGACAGGGAAGCCTGGCATTCTGCAATACATGGGGTCACAGAGTCAGACATGACTAAACAACTGAACTGAACTGAACAGTACGCTGCATATCTGTTTGTACTTGGCACCCTTTCTGTGCTTTTCCCAGTGCCTTAATAAGGAACCCTGATAACCTGGCCATCTAACTCTACTCCACCCTTCACCCTGCTCAGTACCCAAGAAATTGACTTCTATGCACTATAGTAACCAGAATTCCTCTTCCTTGGTAGAGTATTGCAAATGGGCAAAGCCATTAGAAGACTGAGTGGTAAGGGAAAGAGGCCAAGAGTTTATGCTTTTGCCTCTTCTCATGCAGTGATTTGGAAATGGCTGTATTTCTCCAGATTACAGCTCCTGATGTAGCCCAAAAGTAGATCTCATAGGTTCAGCAACTGCTTTTTCCTTACATTTTCTTATGAATAGAAACATGATGCTTTTGCTTAACCCAGGCTGCTTCACCAACTCTTGCAGTGTCCTTTATTCTTGCCTGCACTCTTTGTTCACTCCATTCCCGTTTCCTGGTGCGGTCCTGTATAGTATAGTCATCTGTACCACAACTAGCTCTAGGAGGCAGAGCCTGAGTGTAGGGGAAATGATGTTTGTGGCAAAAGGTGATTTCACCTTTGTTCATATCATCCCTAATGGTGTTGCAGGGTGTTGTAGAACAATGGGTTAAGAAGATTCAGTCACTGTGGCGTTGTCACTGTGGTCACGGTGGGGATTACAGAGGTTGTGAGAGCTAGTCGTTTGGGATTTTATGTTTTGGTTATGCCACATGGCACGTGAGATATTAGTTCCCTGACCAGGGATCAAACCTGTACCCTCTGCAGTGGGAGCACAGAGTCTAAATCACTGGAGCACCAGGGAAGTCCTGGGTTAGTCTTTTTGAATGTCCAGGAGATAGGCACAGGGTAAAGGATAAATTGAAAGCAAGTGTGAAACTTCAGAAAACTTAACTGTGGCAGCTTTAGAGGAATATCTTGTCCTTTGTAGTTGACAGAAGGAATTCTTCCTCTTTGAGGGAAACAGTCTTACTCCCAAGAAAATAAAGCTTTCAGTGACTTCACCTAAGAAAATTCTCTCAGAGGATATCAGGGTCTACATCTGCCACCCACCTTTACACTCTGGAAAACAATAAAATGCCAGCATATCCCAAATGAGTACAAGGTTGAGCCCAAGAAAAGGCACCTGTACAAGATATTACCACTTTGCATCAGTAGGAATCTGCGAAACAAGTATGGAAGTGGATTCTAAGGGTTCACACCAAAAGAGTGACATAGGATAGGCCAGGGCTATTGATACTGGTGTACTCACATGGGAAATGTGATTTAATGTATTGGCTTGGAAAGCTGGGAATGATAGCAGTATAGACACAATAGCTGCCTACAGTCAGCTCGGTGGAAATGTCAGAACGTTTGGAAGGGTCCAGAGTCTTAGGGAAATGGGAATGTGGGCTTGCTCATTACCAAAAATTTGGTTGCTTACAAGAAGACAAATGTATTCTCTCACACTTCTGGAGGCCAGAAGTCTAAAATCTGGGCTGAGATTAAGGTGTCAGCAGGGCTGTACTCTCTCCAGAGGCTCTAGGGCTCCAGGGGATATCAGTTCCTTGCCTCTTAGCTTCTGGGGGCTGCCAACATCCCTCGGCTGGTGTTCACATTACTCAAGTCATTGTCTTCAAGGACACATTGCCTCTTCTTTACATGTGTCAAATCTACCTCTGCCTCTATCTTACAAGGATGGTTGTGACTGAATTTATGGCCCACTCAAATAATCTAGGACTCAAATTTCTTAAACTAAGTCATATGTATGGGGTTTTTTTGCCATATAAATTATATTCACAAGTTCCAGGGATTAGGGATTGCTATTTTGGGGACAGTTATTCAATCTACTATTATATAGTGAATGGTTTAATTATCATACATCTATACCATGGGATACTAACTCAGCAATAAAAAGTAATGAACTAAAAAAACAAAAAAAAGTAATGAACTATTAATACACATTACAATATGGGTAAATGACCAGAAAATTGCACTGAGTGAAAAAAGTCAGTTATGAAAGTATACATAGTGTATATATTTACATATATATACACACACACACACACACACACACACACACACACACAAGCTGGAATCAAGATTTCCGGGAGAAATATCAATAACCTCAGATATGCAGATGACACCACCCTTATGGCAGAAACTGAAGAGGAACTAAAAAGCCTCTTGATGAAAGTGAAAGAGAAAAGTGAAAAAGTTGGCTTAAAGCTCAACATTCAGAAAACTAAGATCATGGCATCTGGTCCCATCACTTCATGGGAAATAGATGGGGAAACAGTGTCAGACTTTATTTGGTGGGGGGGCTCCAAAATCACTGCAGATGGTGATTGCAGCCATGAAATTAAAAGATGCTTACTCCTTGGAAGAAAAGTTATGACCAACCTAGATAGCATATTCAAAAGCAGAGATACTACTTTGTCAACAAAGGTCTGTCTAGTGAAAGCTATGGTTTTTCCAGTAGTCATATATGGATGTGAAAGTTGGACTGTGAAGAAAGCTGAGCGCTGAAGAATTGATGTTTTTAAACTGTGGTGTTGGAGAAGACTCTTGAGAGTCCCTTGGACTGCAAGGAGATCCAACCAGTCCATTCTGAAGGAGATCAGTCCTGGGTGTTCTTTGGAAGGACTGATGCTAAAGCTGAAACTCCAATACTTCGGCCACCTCATGAGAAGAGTTGACTCATTGGAAAATCTTCTGATGCTGGGAGGGATTGGGGGCAGGAGGAGAAGGGGACAACAGAGGATGAGCTGTCTGGATGGTATCACTAACTTAATGGACTTGAGTTTGAGTGAACTCCGGGAGTTGGTGATGGACAGGGAGGCCTGGCTTGCTGTGGTTCATGAGGTCGCAAAGAGTCGGACATGACTGAGTGACTGAACTGAACTGATATACACACATATATATAAAGGATTTATATAACATCCTTTAAATGACGAAATTCTAGAAATAGCAGATTAGTGACTGCCAGGGTATAAAGAGGTGCTGGGGACAGGAAGGAGGAAGGTATGGCTGCAGTAAGACACAAGGGATCCTTGTTGAGATGTTAATGTTATGTAGCTTGATTGTATCAATATCAAAATTCTGATTGTAATATTGTTCTATGGGCTTCCCTGGTGGCTCAGAGGTTAAAGCATCTGCCTGCAATGTGGGAGACCTGGGTTGGATCCCTGGGTCAGGAAGATCCCCTGGAGAAGGAAGTGGCAACCCACTCCAGTATTCTTCCCTGGAGAATCCCATGGACGGAGGAGCCTGGTGGGCTACAGTCCACGGGTTGCAAAGAGTCAGACACGACTGAGAAGTTTTGTATGCATAGTAAACAGGATATCTCTAGTATTTTACAGCTACATATGAATTTCCAATAATGTCAAAATAAAGTGCATAATTTAAAAATATCCTACTCAACAACTAAAAGACAAGCCAATAAAAAATTGGGAAGAAAACCTAAACAGACATTTCTCCAAAGAAGACATCTAGATGGCCAATAGGCTATAAAAAGATGCTCAATATAGCTAATTATTAGAGAAATGCAAATCAAAAGTACAGTATATCACTTCACACCAGTCAGAATGGTCATCATTAAAAAGTTTACAGATAACAGGAGAAACAAAATGGCAGAGGAGTAGGTGACATGGAGTACATCTCTCCACTGATGCATCAGGAATACACCTTCAGACACAGAAGCTTTTGCAGGACACCAGCTGACAGCAGGCAGGAATCCTTGACCACTGGAAAGGAATATATAGACCCTTGCAAAATTTGGCAGAACAAACAAAGGAGGAGAAAAACCAGAGAGTGAGCAGGACTGATCCTACACCCGGAAGATGGGGGAAATGAAACTGCAATTGTTTGGGACACAGGAGAAGAATTTGAGACTCTTCAAGAGTGCAGCAGTGATCTGCGATTGGCTGAATGGAATGAGAACAATACAGACAGTCTTGCCACATCTGTACGTACCCTGGAAAAGGATGCAACTCCTCTGGAATGTGCGGCGGCTGGGAGCTAAAGCCCTAAGAATTGGAGAGCAACCCCAGGACAAAGTCTGCTGTTGACTGTAGGGAGACTGCCCAAGGGGATATTAGAGAGGAGATCGCCATGAGAAATGCCTTTGAGCAATACTGCTGAGTTACACACAGAGGGTGGGGCCATCACCATCACCTCTCTGCCCACATGCCAGCACCAGCAGCTGACCAACACAGAAAGACCTCAGACAGGGTGGTCCCCGACACACCAAGAAATGGAAAATCTAAGCCGAGGGGGAAGGAGGGTTAAGTGCCTAAAGAAGGACCCCAGCCATGGGGCCACTTAAGTGCCTCACATGCGAAGCAACAAAAAAGGACCACAGCCAGGGGGGCCGTCTAACTGCCTGAATGCCTTGAGCAACAGAGAAGAACCAGCCACGGAGGTTCCTTGAATGCCAGCTGTCAGTTCAGTTCAGTCCCTCACTCATGTCCGACTCTTTGCCACCCCATGAACCACAGCACGCCAGGCCTCCCTGTCCATCACCAACTCCCAGAGTCCACCCAAACCCATGTCCATTGAGTCGGTGATGCCATCCAACCATCTCATCCTCTTTCGTCCCCTTCTCTTCCTGTCTTCAATCTTTCCCAGCATCAGGGTCTTTTCCAGTCAGTCAGCTCTCCACATCAGGTGGCCAAAGTATTCGAGTTTCAGCTTCAACTTCAGTCCTTCCAATGAACACCCAGGACTGATCTCCTTTAGGATGGACTGGTTGGATCTCCTTGCAGTCCAAGGGACTCTCAAGAGTCTTCTCCAACACCACAGTTCAAAAGCATCAATTCTCCGGTGCTCAGTTTTCTTTATAATACAACTCAAATCCACACCTGACCACTGGAAAAACCATAGCCTTAACTAGACGGACCTTTGTTGACAAAGTAATTTCTCTGCTTTTTAATATGCTGTCTAGGTTGGTCAGAGCTTTACTTCCAAGGAGCAAGCGTCTTTTAATTTCATGGCTGCAGTCACCATCTGCAGTGATTTTGGAGTCCAGAAAAGTAAAGCCTGACACTGTTTCCACTGTTTCCCCATCTGTTTGACATGAAGTGATGTGACCGGATGCCATGATCTATGTTTTCTGAATGTCGAGCTTCAAGCCAACTTTTTCACTCTCCTCTTTAACTTTCATCAAGAGGCCCTTTAGTTCTTTTTCACTTTCTGCCATAAGGGTGGTGTCATCTGCATATCTGAGGTTACTGGTATTTCTCCTGGTAGTCTTGATTCCAGTTTGTGCTTCCTCCAGCCCAGTGTTTCTCATGATGTACTTTGCATATAAGTTAAATGAGCAAGGTGACAATATACAGCCTTGACGTACTTCTTTTCCTATTATGAACCAGTTTGTTGTTCCATGTCCAGTTCTAACTGTTGCTTCCTGACCTGTATACAGGTTTCTCAAGAGGCAGGTCAGGTGGTCTGGTATTCCCATTTCTTGAAGAATTTTCCACAATTTCTTGTGATCCACACAGTCAAAGACTTTGGCATAGTCAATAAAGCAGAAATAGATGTTTTTCTGGAACTCTCTTGCTTTTTCCATGATTCAGTGGATGTTGGCAATTTGATCTCTAGTTCATCTGTCTTTTCTAAATCCAGCTTGACCATCTGGGAGTTCATGGTTCATGTATTGCTGAAGCCTGGCTTGGAGAATTTTAAGCATTACTTTACTAGCGTGTGAGATTGGGCAATTGTACAATTGTGCAAGAGTGCAATTGTGTGGTAGTCTGAGCATTCTTTGGCATTGCCTTTCTTTGGGATTGGAATGAAAACTGACCTTTTCCAGTCCTGTGGTCACTGCTGAGTTTTCCAAATTTGCTGGCATATGGAGTGCAGCACTTTCACAGCATCATCTTTCAGGATTTGAAATAGCTCAGCTGGAATTCCATCACCTCCAATAACTTTGTTCGTAGTGATGCTTTCTCAGGCCCGCTTGCCTTCATATTCCAGGATGTCTGGCTCTAGGTGAGTGATCCCACCATCGTGGTTATCTGGGTCGTGAAGATCTTTTTTGTACAGTTTTCTGTGTATTTTTTCCACCTCTTCTTAATATCTTCTGCTTCTGTTAGGTCCCTACCATCTGTCCTTTATTGAGCCCATTTTTCATGAAATGTTCCCTTTGTATCTCTAATTTTCCTGAGGAGATCTCTAGTGTTCCCATTCTATTACTTTCCTCTATTTCTTTGCATTGATTGCTGAGGAAGGCTTTCTTATCTCTTCTTGCTATTCTTTGGAACTCTGCATTCAAATGGATATATCTTTCCATTTCTCCTTTGCTTTTCACTTCTCTTCTTTTCACAGCTGTTTGTAAGGCCTCGTCAGACAGCCATTTTGCTTTTTTGCATTTCTTTTTCTTGGGGATGGTCTTGATCTCTGTCTCCTCTACAATGTCACGAACCTCCATCCATAGTTCCTCACGCACTCTGTCTGTCAGATCTAGTCCCTTAAATCTATTTCTCACTTCCACTGTATAGTCCTAAGGGATTTGACTGAGGTCATACCTGAATGGTCTCGTGGTTTTCTCCACTTTCTTCAATTTAAGTCTGAATTTGGCAATAAGGAGTTCATGATCTGAGCAAGTCAGCTCCCAGTCTTGATTTTGTTGACTGTATAGAGCTTCTCCATCTTTGGCTGCAAAGAATATAATCAATCTGATTTCGGTGTTGACCATCTGGTGATGTCCATCTGTAGAGTCTTCTCTTGTGTTGATGGAAGAGGGTGTTTGCTATGACCAGTTTTCTTGGCAAAACTCTATTCGCCTTTGACCTACTTCATTCTGTACTCTAAGGCCAAATTTGCCTGTTACTCCAGGAGTTTCTTGACTTCCTACTTTTGCATTCAAGTCCCTTATAATGAAAAGGACATCTTTTTTGGGTGTTAGTTCTAGAAGGTCTTGTAGGTCTTCATAGAACTGTTCAACTTCAGCTTCTTCAGCATTTCTGGTTGGGGCATAGATGTGGATTACCGTGATATTGAATGGTTTGCCTTGGAAACAAACAGAGATCATTCTGTTGTTTTTGAGATTGCATCCAAATACTGCATTTCAGACTCTTTTCTTGACTATGATGGCTACTCCATTTCTTCTAAGGGATTCCTGCCCACAGTAGTAGATATAATGGTTGTATGAGTTAAATTCACCCATTCCAGTCCATCTTAGTTCGCTGATTCCTAGAATGTCGATGTTCACTCTTGTCATCTTCTATTTGACCACTTCCCATTTGCCTTGATTCATGGACCTAACATTCTGGGTTCCTATGCAATATTGCTCTTTACAGCATTGAACCTTGCTTCTATCCCCAGTCCCATCCACAACTGGGTGTTGTTGAAGCACGGCAGCTGCGACAGCATAGAAGCGCAGCCGAGAGGAGCTGCCCCACGTCCAAGGTAAGAAGCAGCGGCTGCACTTTACTGGAGCAGCCGTGACGAGATACCCTACGTCTAAGGTAAGACAAACCCAAGTAAGATGGTAGGTGCTGAGAGAAGACTTCAGAGGGCAGACAGACTGAAACCACAATCACAGACAACTAGCCAATCTGATCACACGGACCACAGCCTTGTCTAACTCAATGAAACTAAGCCATGTCATGTGGGGCCACCCAATACAGGCAGGTCATGGTGGAGAGGTCTGACAGAATGTGGTCTACTGGAGAAGGGAATGGCAAACCACTTCAGTATTGTTGCCTTGAGAACCCCATGAACAGTATGAATAGTCTGCCAGCTGTCAGAGGCTAGAAAAAGACTCTTAATAGTACTATAGCTGAGGCAGCTGAGGCAGCTGGCATCCAGCACACTTGGTACCACCAGGGTCCCTGAAATCCAAACATCTGCACCACCTCCACACTCAGTCCTCACTGGGCAAGTCCTCCAGGGCAGCCTCAGGAGCAAACTCCTGTGGATAATCCACATGTAGAATAGAGATTGAGAGGGTAACAGGCAGGAATCTAGGGTTCTCCAAATGGGGGATATAAGCAGCAAGTGTCAGAGATTTTTTATCTCTCTCTTAAGTGGCAGGAGGTGTTATAGCCAAATGCTCCAGGAAACAAACCCACTCAGAAGGACAGTGTGGATACTGGAGTGCAGTTTATTACACAGGTGTGTCTGAGGCAGAGTTTCCTCTTTAGCCAGGGACCCCAACCAACTTCTGTGAACACCTTATATACCTTAAGTGTACTGCTCAGGCCCACATCCCCAAATTCCTTAAGCTTAGCCTGGAAAATATTAAAGGGAGATACAATCAGGTTACAGCCATGATTCATAATCAGAAAGGTCAGCTGGTTATACTTTGTAACCTACACCAATAGGTGCTATAAAGATTATGAAGGTGATAGACTACACAGGGGATTATTACATTCTTTCTGGCAAAGGGAAATCTTGGTATGGGATCTGGTGTCTATCAGGCTGGGAGGTCTGTTCTGTCATAGGTATGTGATCTCTATGGCCTCCAGGCACATAGTCCAAAGTTCACTGGGAATGTAAGATGGACAGGGAAACCTTCCTTTTCAAAATGAAGTCAGCTCAGCCTGTTCCTTTCCTCCTTCAGAGGAAATAAACTGCAAGTGTTAGATTATTTCCCCTTCTCTATAGAAATTTAAAAAGAGGTTTCTTTTAAAATTATGTGTTGCCATGACAACACCCAGTTCCACTTGAACTTAACTTTTCTCAAACCTTGAGCTAACCAATGTATTTTTCTTATGGAAATGTTTGTCTTAAGCTATGTTAATGAGCTATGTATTTATCCTAGACCCTGTCTTCAAGTTGGTTCTGCCTAAGACTCAGAACCAACTTAACAAGCCAGTATGTTTTACTCATACAAACGTTCTCTTGAGCTATGTTAATAAGACAGTATTTGCTTGGAAACCTGCCTTTCTTCAAGATTCATGTCAGCCATTTTATGGCCTGGGACACCACTCACCTTGAGCCAATGTTATTTCAAAATGCATGTTGCGTGTGAGGGGACTTGTGCCATTCTCTGAGTTTTGAGACATTTCCTTTCTCCAATTAGCAGCATGCTAGTAGCTATATAAGTCTTCTCTAGTAGCTCAGATGGTAAAGCATCTGCCTGCAATGCACGAGACCCAGCATCTGGCTAAAGACTAGCAGGGAAGCACTCTTTCTGTCCACTTCTGATGTCTATGTCAGAAGCTTTCTCTATCTCTTTTATACTTTATAAAACTTTATTACACAAAAGCTCTGAGCAATCAAGCCTCAGCACTAGCCCCGGATTGAATTCTTCTACTCTGGAGGCCAAGAATCCCAGCATTTTTCACAGCTCAGCAACAACCTTTCAAGATAAAAACACAATTGAAATGCAGGGGCAGTGGGGCTAAGGAGGAGGAGCAAATACCTTCCCACCAATTGTACAAGCTGCAGATTAAATCCACACACTCGACTAGGCAGACTCTGTGTCTATGAAAGAACAATGAGAGTTCCCACAAAAGGAAACGCACTAACTCTGGCAACTGTGGACATTGGAGGCAAGAACACCCAACAGTATGACAAGATTAGAGTCTGAGCTGTTCCCACAGTAGGTCCAGAGACCACTCCAGTACTGGAGGGATCCCTAAGGAGACGCGGGTGGTCTGTGACAGTGAAGAAAAGGACACTGATAGCTGAGATCTGAGAAAAATATTTATCATTCTTTTATTTTGATTTGTTCTATTATTGGTTCTGGATTCTTTTTCTTTTCCCCCTGTTGCTGTGGTTGTTGATTTTATTATTCCTATTAACTCTACTTAGTCTTTTGAGAACTTCTTTTTAATCACACTTTCTATTTCTTTCATAGGCTTGTGAGAGAGTTAATTCTTAGGTAGGTTGATAAGGAGTCCAGGGCCCTCAAGGAGAAAGGGGTCTAGGGCTCTCAAGGAGGAGAAAAGGACAACCATTTTTTCTGCATTACTTTGTGTTAGTCATATAACATGTTTATTCTTAAACTCTGAGTTGTTATGACAACAGTTTTTAAGACTAACTTTCCTTAAACTCAGAGCTAATGATTACACAACAAAACAACTCATCTTGCTCAAGGATATGTTTTTCCTTAAGCTCTGTACTAATGATTTTATAAGAACAATGTATCTTGAGGATATGTTTGTCCTTCTTAAAAGAACATTCTGACTAATCTTAGATGATCTTGTTATCTTAAGATGTATGTTGTACCAGTGGGTCTGGTAAGACATTTCTATTGCTAGTTCTAATCTTGTTAATTTAATATGTATGTTGTGGGAGTTCAGTTCAGTTCAGTACAGTCAATCAGTTGTGTCTGACTCTGCAACACCATGAACTACACCATGCCAGGTTTCCCTGTCCATCACCAACTCCTGGAACTTGTTCAAACTCATGTCCATTGAGTCAGTGATGCCATCCAACCATCTCATCCTCTGTTGTCCCCTTCTCCTCCTGCCTTCAATCTTTTCCAGCTTCAGGGTCTTTTTCGGTGAATCAGTTCTTCACATCAGGTGGCCAAAGTATTGAAGTTTCAGCTTCAGCATCAGTTCTTCCAGTGAATATTCAGGACTGATTTCCTTTAGAATGGACTGGTTGGATCCCCTTGCAGTCCAAGGGACTTTCAAGAGTCTTCTCCAACAACACAGTTCCAAAGCATCAATTCTTTGGTACTCAGCTTTCTTTATCATCCAACTCTCACATCCAGACATAACTGGTGGAAAAACCATAGCTTTGACTAGACAGACTTGTTGGCAAAGTAATGTCTCTGCTTTACAATATACTGTCTGGGTTCGTCACAGCTTTTCTTCCAAGGAGCAAGTGTTTTTTAATTTCATGGCTGCAGTCACCATCTGCAGTGATTTTGGAGCCCCCAAAAATAAAGTCTCTCACTGTTTCCATTGTTTCCCCATCTATTTTCCATGAACTGGTGGGACCAGATGCCATGATCTTAGTTTTCTGTATGTTGAGTTTTAAGCCAACTTTTTCACTCTCCTCTTTCGCTTTCATCAAGAGGCTCTTTAGTTCTTCTTCACTTTCTTCCGTAAGGGTGGTGTCATCTGCGTCCTGAAGTCATTGATATTTCTTCCAGCAATCTTGATTCCCACTTGTACTTCATCCAACTTGGCATTTTGCATGATATACTTTGCATATAAGTTAAATAAGCAAGGTGACAATATACAGCCTTGACGTACTCCTTTCCTGATTTGGAACCAGTCTGTTGTTCCATGCATCATGTGGGTGTTGTCCCCTGGTCTCCATTGGCCGGTGGCATCACTGGGTGGAGCAATGCCCTCAGTCCCTGAGCGGGGGAAGCTCGGTGCAGTAGGTTGTGTGTGTTAGGGCCATGGGGGCCACTGGTATGCAGTGGGAGAGTGTTCTCCCAGGTTGGCTGTAGCTCTGGGTATAGGCAGCAGTGGGCACGACCAGTTCTAATTGTTGCTTCTTGACCTGCGTAGAAGGCACGTAAGGTGGTCTGGTATTCCCATCTCTTGAAGAATTTTCCATGGTTTTTTATGATCCATGCAGTCAAAGGCTTTGGTGTAGTCAATAAAGGAGAAGTAGATGCTTTTCTGGAACTCTCTAGCTTTTTCTATGATCCAGTAGATGTTGGCAATTTGATTTCTGGTTCCTCTGCCTTTTCTAAATCCAGCTTGAATATCAGGAAGTTCACCGTTTATGTACTGTTGAGGCCTAACTTAGAAAATTTTGAGCTTTACTTTGCTAGTGTGTGAGATGAATGCAATTGTGCATAGTTTGAACAGTCTTTGGCATTGCTTTTCTTAAGGATTGGAATGAAAACTGACCTTTTCCAGTCCTGTGGCCACTGCCGAGTTTTCCAAATTTGCTGGCATATTGAGTGAAGCACTTTCACAGCATCATCTTTTAGGATTTGAAATAGCTCAACTGGAATTTCATCACATCCACTAGCTTTATTCGTAGTGATGCTTCCTGAGGCCCACTTGACTTTGCATTCCAGGGTGTCTGGCTCCAGGTGAGTGATCACACCATCGTGGTTATCTTGGTCGTGAAGATCTTTTTTGTACTGTTCTTCTGTGTATTCTTGCCACCTTTTTTAAACGTCTTCTGCTTCTGTTAGGTTCTTTATTATGAACATCTTTGCATGAAATTTTCCCTTTGTATCTCTAATTTTCCTGAAGAAATCTCTAATCTTTCCCATTCTATTGTTTTACTCTATTTCTTTGCATTGATCACTGAGGAAGGCTTTCTTATCTCTCCTTGCTATTCTTTGAAACTCTGTATTCAGATGAGTATATCTTTCCTTTTCTCCTTTGCCTTTCACTTCTCTTCTTTTCTCAGCTGTTTGAAAGGCCTCCTCAGACAGCCATTTTGCCTTTTTGCATTTCTTTTTCTTGGGGATGATCTTGATCACTGCCCCCTGTACAATGTCATGAACCTCCGTCCATAGTTCATCAGGCACTATGTCTGTCAGATCTAATCCCTTGAATCTATTTGCCACTTCCACTGTTGGAGTGGGTATGTTAAAAAGATACAAGGCCTTGACCATACTAGCATGCGGGACAGTCTCCATCTGCGTTCTGATGTCTGTGGGAGAAGCTTTCTCTGTCCTCTTTGACTATAATAAAATTTCTGAGTTTTATTGCACAAAAGCTCTGAGTGATTAAGCCTGGTGCCCAGTCCCCAAACTGAATCTTCTTCAGAGATCACAAATCCAACATCATTCACGATAAGATGTCACTTCTACCACTACACTGGCCTTTTGTGGTTCTCTGGGGATATTTTTTCTTTTCTTAAATTTAAAATATATATATATTTTTTGGTTTTATTCATTACTGTTCTTTTCCTGCTGTAGTTATTTTTTAATATATATAAATCTTTTAAATATAATTCTATTTAACTTTGCTTTTCTACTTTTCCTTTCTTTCATTCTCTTTCTTTCTTTTTTTCACCATGTTTGTTAGTTTTGCCGGGGTGGGGGGGGGGGGCGGGGTTTGTTTTGTTTTTTGTTTTTTGTTTTTTGCTTTATTCCCCAGTTGGCACTCTGCTTGATTTTGTTTTCCAGTTTGTGTTTTAGTTATTTTTTTTTTCCTCAATATCATTTTTAGTATTCTTTGCTTGCCAGATCACGCTTTTGTACTTTTTCTTTGTACTACTTTGGTTTTGTTTGTGTGTATGCACCTGAGTGTATGTGAATTCCATTATTTTTTGTTATTTTTCTGATTTCCTATTTACCATTTGCCTGGGGTTCATCTTTATTTCTTGTTTTTGTATGTTTATTTTAACTCCCTTTAATGACATAACAAATGACTTGTAGAATCACAGTTCCCCAGCCAGCGATCAGCCCTGAGTCTTTGGATTGGGTCCTGGACCCAAGACCCTAGACTGACAGAGAACTCCTAACCCTCAGTTCAGTTCAGTTCAGTTGCTCAGTCGTGTCCGACTCTGTGACCCCATGAAACGCAGCATGCCAGGCCTCCCTGTCCATCACCAACTCCTGGAGTTCACTCAGACTCACATCCATCAAGTCAGTGATGCCATCCAGCCATCTTATCCTCTGTCGTCCCCTTCTTCTCCTGCCCCCAATCCCTCTCAGCATCAGAGTCCTTTCCAGTGAGTCAACTCTTCACATGAGATGGCCAAAGTACTGGAGTTTCAGCTTTAGCATCATTCCCTCCAAAGAAATCCCAGGGCTGATCTCCATCAGAATGGACTGGTTGGATCTCCTTGCAGTCCAAGGGACTCTCAAGAGTCTTCTCCAACACCACAGTTCAAAAGCATCAATTCTTCAGTGCTCAGCTTTCTTCACAGTCCAACTCTCACATCCATACATGACCACTGGAAAAACCATAGCCTTGACTAGATGGACCTTTATTAATCAGTGAGAACTCCCATGAAGGCCTCCACAAGTTTACAAGTCCCAGCATCACACAGCTGCTGGGAGTAGACAGTGTAAGATGCCTCACATAAAAGAGAAGCAAGACGAAAACACAAACCTAATCATCAGCCCACAGGGTTCCCACGGACAGCTCAAAACATACTTCATCACACAGCCCTGCTTATCTGAGGGGGAAAAAAAAATTCACCTTTTCCTACCAGAATGCAGCCACAAGTCCCTCCCAATACAAACCTACACAAACCACTGAACCAACCTAACCCACCAAGGACAGAAACCAAAATGAAGAAGGAATATGACCCTAAAGCCTAGGAAAAGGAGACCTCAAGAACTGTAAGTTAGAAAAAAAATGAAAGGACAGAAAAATATTATGAAAATTAAGGTACAAATTAGAAACTCACAAGGCCAAATAAACGAAGAGGAAGTAGGCAAACTACCAAAAAGCAGAGTAATGTTAGAAAAGATCATCCAAAACTTTGAAAATAGAATGGAGAAAATGAAAGGATAAATTAACACATGTAACAAGGACCTAGAAGAAATAAAGAATAAACAAACAGAAATGAATGACACAATTAAAAATAAAAATACTTTAGAAAGTAAAAATTTAAAATACTTAAAAGTATTTTTAAGTATTAAAAATTTATACTTAATTTTAAAATTAAGTATTGAAATTACTTAATTTTGAAATTAAAGTACTTTAGAATGAGTTGATAGCAGAATAACTGAGGCAGATGAAGGATTTAGTGAGCTGGAAGATACAATGGTGGAAATAACTACTGAAGAGCAGAAAAAGGGAAAAAAATGTAAAGAATTGAGGATAGTCTCAGAGACCTGTGAAACAATATTAAATGCACTAACATTCAAATCGTAGGGGTTCCAGAAGAAGAAGAGAAAAAGAAAAGGTCTGAGAATATTTCTGAAGCGATATAGTCAAAAAATTATCCAGCATGGGATAGGAAATAGTCAATCGAGTCCAAGAAGCACAGAGAGACCCATACAGGGCAAACCCAAGAAGAAACGTCCTGAGAGACATAATAATTATACTAACAAAGACTAAACACACAAAAAAGAATATTAAAAGCAGCAAAGGAAAAGCAATAAGTAACATACTAAGGAAACCCCAAAAGTTTAACAGCTAATCTTTCGGCAGAAATTCTTCAGGCCAGAAGGGAATGGCAGGATATATTTAAATTACTGAAAGGGAAAAATCTACAACCAATATTACTCTACCTGGCAAGGGTCTCATTCAAAATGTATAGAGAAATCAAAAGGTGTACAGACAAGCAAAAGTTAAGAGAATTTAGCGCCACCAAACTAGCTTTACAACAAATGTTAAAGTGACTTCTATAGGCAGGAAACACAAGAGAAGGAAAAGACTGACAGACACCCAAAAGCAATTAAGAAAATGCCATGGACTGTGCCCTCACAGGGCACCTGGGAGCCCAGGTGACTCAGACTCCCCTGTGGTATATCAACTGTGAGAGCTCCCCCCACACACCAGTAGTATTTGTTTGCAGTGTCCCTCCCTCTCCACAGTACAACTGAGCAGGTGAGCCTGAATAAGTGACCACTTTCACCCCGTCATGTCAGGGTGGAAATCAAACACTGAAGAGAGACTTGCAAGCAGAGGAGGCCAACCTAAGCAAAAAATAAAAGTAAAAAAGGAGGAATCGCCCCAGAGGTGGCAGGTGCAACAGATTAAACTCCTGCAGTTAAGCTGAGACTGTGCATTTGAGGGGCACCTGTAGACTTTGAGAACAAGTACAAGCCAGAACAATGGACTGAATCTACACTAACAAGAGCTCCAATTTCTGAGTAGGCAACTCGACTGGAGAAGGAAAACGGAGGAATCACATGAACATCCACCTCACTACTACCATATTATTTTACTATATTATTTTTAATTTTTAAAAATGTTATTCTTTCTTTCTTTTTTTTATTTTGTTTTTCCTCCCTTTTTTCTCCTTCCCTCCCCTTCTCATTTTCTTTTTTCCTTCAAACTGTTCTAATATGGTTCTTTATTACTCCTTTAACTTTTTTTTAATACCCTACTTTTACCTTTCTAAAAAAAAGAAAAAAAGTTATTTTTTTAATAAGTTTCATATTTTTAAATCTGTGTGCTCAATTTTGTCTTTTTTAACATTGTCATTTTGAGAGTCTAATTTTTTCTAGGTTTTTAATTTTTGTTTTTTGATCTGTTGTTATTAATTTTGTATCTTTAAGAAGCTAATTTTTAGTACCCATTTTTACTTATGGATTTGATTACTGGCTTGATTGCTCTCTTCATTTTTGACTCTCTCTTCTCTCCTCTTGGTCATCTCTATCTCCTTCCTCTTCTATTCTCTATATAACTTTGTGAATCTCTTTGGGTATTCCTGGCTGTGAAGAGTTGTTTCATTATTGACCTAGGGGTTCTATATACTGTGCTGTGTGGATGGAGATGTGTTGATACTATTGTAAGAGGTTGTGACAGAAACCCAGAGCCAGGGGACTCAACTTCAGGATTTTGGATCATCATAGAGCTCCTGACCACAGGACACATTAATAGACGATAGTCCACCCAAGTCTCCATAGCTACACTGAAGTCAAGCTCCACCCAAGAACCAGAAATTTCCAGTGTTTTTGTTAGCAGACCCCAACTGGCAGGTTCACATCCACCATGTTTCCTGCAGTGTACCAGAACTGAAAATACACATTTGGAACAAAACTTTCCATGAAAGAAGTGGAGTGAACTGGTTGTTCTCTGTGTGGTGAGTGGCCTTATGAACCTAGGTGTTGTAGGAGATGAGCTGTTAGTGTTGAGCTCCAAGCACAGTGTTTCCTTAAGAAAAGTTACCTGCTTGTGCAAAGAATTGACTGTTGTGAAGGGAAAATCAGCACCCAAAGCATCTTCATAGGTGGGTTTGCAAATGAAACATTATAGCTTTCACAGGGTGAGCACACTGTTTTTGTAAACAGTCCCCAGTTGGCAAGTTGACAACCAGCATATTTCTCTGCAGTATCCCAGAAATGAAAATACACACTTGGAACAAACTGAACTTTCTACAAAGAAGTGGTATGATGGGCTTGTTCTGTGTGTGTTGTCTGGCATACCCATGCAATACATTATGAACATAGGTGTTCTAGGAGATGAGCTCCTAGTAAGGAGATCCCAGCACAGTGTTTCCATCAGAAGTGTCACTTGCTTGTGCCAACAATTAACTGGTGAGGAGAGAACCAGTACCCAAAGTGTTTTTCTAGGTGGGTTTGAGGGTGAAACATTCTAGCTATCAGAGGGTGAGAACACTGTTTTTGTAAGCAGACCCAATTGGCAGGTTCACACACAGGATATTTCCCTGCAGTGTCTCAGAACTGAAAATACACACTTGAGACAAACTGAACATTTCCATGAAGGAAGTGGTGGGAACTGGTTGTTCTCTGTGTTGAGTGGCATATCCATGCAATGTAATGTGAACCTAGCTGTTCAAGGAGATGAGCTCCTATTATTGAGATACATGCACAGTGTTTCCTTTAGAAAAGCCACTTGCTTGTGTCAAAAATGGAGTGTAATGAAGAGAGAATCATCACCCAAAATGTTTTCCAGGGTCAGTTTGAGAGTGAAACTTCCTACCATTCAAAGGGGAGAAAACTGTTTTAGCCCTCTGGCCAAAAATGGCCAGTTCAAAACTAGTGTTTTCCTAAATGGGTCCTAGGTGAATGTGACAATGAAACATACTACCTTTAAAGGATGAGCATACTCTTTTTGCCATAAGTCCCCAATTAGCAGGATCACAACCAGCATATTTCCTTGCAGTGTCCAGCCCTGAAACTACACACTTGGGACAAACTGAACCTTTCCATGAAGGACAGAAGCTTAGAACAAAGCGTTCCATGGAGGACAGAAGCTTTCCATGAAGGAAGTGGTGCAAACTGGTTGTTCTCTGTGTGGTACTGCCATAACCATACAATGCATTTTGAACCTTGGTTTCTCTAGGTCATGAGATAACAGTAAGGAGATCCAAGCACAGAGTTTCTTCAGAAAAGTCATGAGCTACTGCCAAAATTGATGGCAATGAAGAGAGAATCAGCACGCAAAATGTTTTCCAAACACCCAAAGTGCTTTCCTAGGTGGTTTTGAGAAAGACATATTCTTGCTTTCATAGGATGAGAACAGGATTTGCTAGAAGACCCCAAATCCCAGGTTCATATGTAGCATGTTTCCTTGCAGTGTCTCAGTACTGAAATTACACACTTGAGTCAATAACCTTTTGACACAGCAAGTGGGGTGAACTGGTTGTTCTCTGTTGAGCTGTATAACCATACAAAGCATCATGAGATTCAGTGTTCTAGGAGATGAGCTCTTAGGAAGGGGATCCAAGCACAGTGATTCTTCAGAAAAGCCACTTGCTGGTGACAAAAATTGACTGTAGCCAAGATAGAATCAGCACCCAAACTGTTTTCCTGTATGGATTGGAGAGTGGAACAGCCTAGCTTTCACAGGGTGAGAGCAGTGTTCCTGCCAGCAGAACTCAGACGGCAGGTTCCTACTTCCGTGCAGTGTCCCAACCTTGAAAATACAGACTTGGGACAAACTGGACATTTCCACAAGGAAGCAGTTGAACTGACTGTTCTCTGTGTGTGCCTGACATAAAAATAAACACATTATAAAAGTTGGTGTTCTATGAGATGAGCTCCTAGGATGGAGATCCAAGCGCATTGTGTTCTTTAATAGTGTCACTTCCTTGCACCAATTGACTGTAGTGAAGAGAAAGTCAGCACCCAAGCTGTTTTCCTAGGTTGCTTTGAGAATGAAACATCCTAGGCTTTCAAAAGGTGAGAAAAGTGTTTTTACCTGCTGAATGTAAATGGCCAATTCACACCCAGCATATATCTCTGCTGTGTCTCGGCACTAGAAATGCACAGTTGGGACAAATCAAAACTTTACATTTAAAAAATTGTGTGAACTGTTCTCTATGTGGAAAGTGGCAAACCTATATGACACAGTATGAATCTAGGTGTTGTGTAAGCAGAGCTCGTAGTAAAGCAAGTTAGGCAGATTTTCCTTCAGAAAAGTAACTTGCTTGCACTAAAAATTGACACTAGTGAAGTGGGAATCAAACTGCTTTGGTAAGTGGCTTCAGAGTGAAGCATTCTTGGTTTTACAAGGTGAGCACAGGAGTCCACAACTAGCAAATTCACACCCAGCATATTTCCTTGCAGTGTACCAAAACTGAAAGAAATCACTCTGAACAAATTGAACCTTTCCATGAAGGAAGTGGTGTCAACTGGTTGATCTCTGTGTTGTGAGTGGCCCAGCCCTAGAACACATTATGAACCTATGGGCAGAGCTCCTAGTAAGGAGATCCAAGCACAATGTTTCTTTAGAAGAGTCTCAAGCTGGTGACAAAAATTGACGATAGTGAAGAGAGAATCAGCATCCAAAGTGTTTTCCCAAACACCCAAATTGTTATTCCAGGTGGGTTTGAGAATGACACATTCTTTCTTTCACAGGATGAGAGCTGAGTTTGTGCTAGCAGACCCCAATTGCCAGGTTCACACCCAATATGTTTCCTTGGAGTGTCTCAACACTGAAAATACACATTTGAGTTAAACAACTTTTTGACCATGGAACTGGAGTGAAGTGGTTTTTCTAAGCATGTTGAATTGCATAACCAAACAAGGCATTATGACCCGAGGTGTTCTATGAGATGAGCTCCTAGTAAGGTGATCCAAGCATGGTGTTTCTTCAGAATAGTTACTTGATAGTGACAAAAATTGACTGGAGTGATGGGAGAATCAGCACCCAACGTGTTTTCTTTGGTGGGTTTTGAGAATGTCGGATCTGAGAAGTGATTTTGATAGCAGACCCCAATTGGCAGGTTCACATCGAGAGTAATTCCCTGCAATATTCCAGAACTGAAAATACACACTTGGGTCAAACCAAAACATTCCACGAGGGAAGTGGTGTGAACTGGTTGTTTGCTCTGTGTGGAGTGGCATAACCATACAAGGCATTATAAGCCTAGGTGTTCTAGGAGATGAGCTCTTAGGAAGGAGATCCAAGGACAGTGTTTCATTCAGAAAACTCAATTGCTTGATCCAAGAACTGACTGTAGTGAACAGAGAATAGGCACCAAAGACTCTTCCTAGTTTGGTTTGAAAGTGAAACATTTTCGCTTTCATGAGTTGAACACACTGTTTTGCTATCTGTCCCCATTTGGCAAATTCATCCTCAGCACATTTCCTTGCAGGGTCCCAGAACTGAGATTACGCACTAGGAACTAACAGAACCTTTCCATGAAGGAAGTGGTGTGATCTCCTTGTTCTCTGTGTGGTGACTGCCATAACCATACAATGCATCTTGATCCCAGGTTGTTCTAGGAGATAAGACCCCAGTCAGGAGATCCAAGCAGAGTGTTTCTTCAGAAAAGCCACTACCTGGCAATAAAAAAATGACTGGAGTGAGGACAGAATCAGCACCCAAAGTGTTTTCCTATTTTCCTAGGTGGGTTTGACAGTGACACACTCTAACTTTCATGGGGTGAGAGCAATGTTTTTGCCAGCAGAACTCAAATGTCAGGTTCACACCTGTCCTATTTCCTGGCAGTGTCCCAGCCTTGAAAATATACACTTGGGACAAACTGAACCTTTCCATGAAGAAAGTGGTTGAACTGGCTGTTCTGTGTGCTGTGGCAGAAAAATCAATGCATTATGAATGTTGGTGTTCTATGAAATGAGCACTAAGATGGAGATCCAAGCACATTGTTTCCTTTCGTAGTGTCACTTCCTTGCATCAGCTGACTGTAGTGAAGAGAAAATCAGCACCCAAGGTGTTTTCCTAGCTGGCTTTGAGAGTGAAACATTCTAGCTTTCAAAGGGTGAGAAAAATGTTTTTGCCCACTGAATGTAAACAGTTGATACACACCCAGCATGTTTCTCTGCTGTTTCCTAGCACTAGAAATGCACAATTGGGACAAACCAAACCTTTGCATGTAGAATGATGTGTGCACTGTTCTCTGGGGGTGAGTGGCAAACCCATATGACACAGTGTGAACCTAGGCATTCTATAAGCAGAGCTCTTAGGAAGGAGACTCAGGTGCAGGTTTTCCTTCAGAAAAGTAACTTGCTTGCCTTAAAAATGGTTGGTAGTGAAGTGAAAATCAGAACCAAAAGTGTTTTTGTAGGTGGCTCCAGAGTGAAACATCCTAGGATTTAAAGGGTGAGTAAACTGTTTGGCCAGCATTCCACAACTGGCAAGTTCACACCCAGCATATTAAAACCTGACACTGTACCAGAGTTGGAAGTACTTACTCGAAACTAACTGAAACATTTCCATGAAGGAAGTGGTGTGAACTGATTGATCTCTTATTGTGAGTGGCCTACACCTAGAAGATATTA
Source organism: Budorcas taxicolor (assembly GCF_023091745.1). NCBI lineage: Eukaryota > Metazoa > Chordata > Mammalia > Artiodactyla > Bovidae > Budorcas > Budorcas taxicolor. The sequence goes on along the minus strand of NC_068924.1, from coordinate 1,054,632 downwards.
TGAACATAGGTGTTCTATGGGCAGAGCTCCAGATAAGGAGATCCAAGCACAGTGTTATTTCAGAAAAGTCATAAGTAAGCTACCAACATTGATGGTAGTGAAGAGAGAATCAGCACCCAAACTAGTTTTTGCTAGTTTCAGTGTTTTCTCAAACACTGAAAGTATTTTCCTAGGTGGGTTTGAGAATGACACATTCTTGCTTTCACAGGACAAGAGCAGAGTTTTTGCTGCTGCTGCTGCTAAGTCACTTCACTCATGTCCGACTCTGTACGACCCCATAGATGGCAGCACACCAGGCTCCCCTGTCCCTGGGATTCTCCAGGCAAGAACGCTGGAGTGGGTTGCCATTTCCTTCTCCAATGCATGAAAGTGAAAAGTGAAAGTGAAGTCGCTCAGTCGTATCTGACCCTCAGCGACCCCATAGACTGCAGCCTTCCAGGCTCCTCTGTCCATGGGATTTTCCAGGCAAGAGTACTGGAGTGGGGTGCCATTGCCTTCTCCTAGCAGAGCATAATTGCCAGTTTCACACTCAGCAAATTTCCCTGCAGTGTCTTTGCACTGAAAATACTCACTTGAGTCAAACAACCTCTTGACAGTGAAAGTGGAGTGACCTGGTTGTTCTCTGTGGGTTGAGCTGCATAACCATACAAGGAATTATGAACCTAGTCATTCTAGAAGATGAGCTGTTAGGAAGGAGATCTGAGCACCGTGTTTCAGTCAGAAAATTCACTTGCTTGCACCAGGAATTGACTGTAGTGAAGAAAGAATCAGAACCCTAAATGCTTTCCCAGGTGGGTTTGAGAGTGAAACAGTCTAGATTTCACAGGGTGAGAGCAATGCTTTTGTCAGCAGAACTCAAATGGCATGTTCACACCCATCATACCTCCCTGCTGTGTCCCAGCCCTGAAAATACACACTTAGCACTAACTGAAGCTTTCCATAATGGTTGAACTGATTTCTCTCTGTGTGGTGCGTGGTATAAACATAAACACATTAACAATGTTGGTGTTCTATGATTGAGCTCCTAGTGTGGCTATCCAAAAGCATTGTTTCTTTTAGTAGAGTTACTTCCTTGCACTTATGGACTGTAGTGAAGTCAATTACCCAAGGAAAACAAGCACTCAAGCTCTTTTCCTAGGAGGGTTTGAGAGTGAAACACTCTGGCTTTCAAAGGGGGAGAAAACAGTTTTTGCCTGCTGACTATAAATGGCTGAGTCAGACCCCTCATGCTCCTCTGCAGTCTCACAGCACTAGAAATATACATTTGGTACAGACTGAACCTTTACAATTAGAAAGCTATGTGAAACGTTCTCTATGTAGTTAGTGGCAAACCCATATGACAGAGTAGGAACCTACGTGTTCTATAAGAAAAGCTGGTAGTAAGGAGAGTCAGGTAGATTTTCCTTTCAAAAAGTTACTAAGAACTGACAGTAATGAAGTGAGAATCAAAGTGTTTTTGTAAGTGGCTTCATAGTGAAACATTCTAGGATTTACAGGGTAAGTACACTGTTTATGCTTAGGCTTCTACAACTGGCAAGTTCACACTGGCATATTTCCTTGCAGTGTCCCAAACATGAAACTACTCACCCGGAACAAACTGAACCTTTCCACAAAGGAAGTGGTGTGAACTGGCTGATCTCTGTGTCATGTGTGGCATAGCCCTAGAATATTCTATGAACCTTGGTGTTCCATGGGAAGAGGTCCTAGTAAGGAGATCCATATAGAGTATTTCTTCAGAAAAGTCAAGAGCTAACGACCAAAATTGATGGTAGTGAAAGTGTTTATTCAAGCACTGAAAGCTTTTTCTCAGGTGGATTTGAGAATGACACATTCTTGCTTTCACAGGATGAGAGCAGTTTTGGCTAGTAGACCCCAATTGTCATGTCCACACACATCATGTTTCCTTACAGTCTCTCAGCACTGAAAATACACACTTGAGTCAAACAACCTTCTGATAGTGGAAATGGTGTGAACTGATTGTTCTCTGTGTGTGAAGTTGTGTAACCAAACAAGCCATTATGAACCTAGGTGTTCTATGAGATGAGCTCTTAGTAAGGTGTTTCGTCAGAATAGTCTCTTGATAGTGACAAAAAATCGACCAGAGTGAAGGGAGAATCAGCATGCAAAGTGTTTTCCTCGGTGGGTTTTTAAAATGTTACATTCGAGTTTTCACTGTATTCAAGCAGTGTTTTTGCTAGCAGACTCCAATTGGCAGGTTCACACCAAGAATAAATCCAAGCAATGTCCCAGCACTGAAAACAGACACTTGTGTCAAACCCAACCATTCCATGAAGGAAGTGGTGTGAACTGGTTCTTCACTGGGTATTTAGTGGCATAACCATAAAAGATGTTCTATAAGCAGAGTTTGTAGTAAGGAGACACAGGCAGTTTTTCCTTCAGCAACTTAACTTGCTTGCACTAAAAATTGACAGTAGTGAAGTGAAAATCAGCACCCAAAGTGTTTTTGTAAGTGGCTTCAGGGTGAAACCTTCTAGAATTTATAGAGTGAACACACTATTTTGCCAGCAGTCCACAACTGGTAAGCACACACCCAGCCTATTTCCTGAAAGTGTCCCAGAGTTGGAAGTACTCACTCTGAACAAACTGAACCTTTCCAAGAGGGAAGTGGTGTGAAGTGGTTGATCTCCGTGTCGTGATTCGCATATGCCTACAACGCATATGAACCTAGGTGTTCTATGGGCAGACCTCCTAGTAAGGAGATCCAAGTACAGTGTTTCTTCAGAAAAGGCATGCATTGGCCAGAAAAGTTGATGGTTGTGAAGACAGAATCAGCACCCAAAGTGTTCTTCTCAAACACCCAAATTGTTTTCCTCAGTGGGTTTGAGAATGACACATCTTGCTTTCACAGGATGAGAGCAGAGTTTTTGCTAGCAAACCCCAATTGCCAGGTTCACATCCAGCATGTTTCTTTGCAGTGTCTCAGCACTGAGAATACATACTTGAGTCAAACAACCTTTTGATATGGAAGTGGGGTGTACTGGCTGATATCTATGTGATGAGCTTCCTAACCATACTAGGCATTATGAACCTGGGTCTTCTATGAGAAGACCCTATATTAAAGCAATCAAAGCATGGTATTTCTTCATAGGAGTCACTTGATGGCAACGAAAAATTGACTTGAATGAAGGGAGAATCACTACCCAAAGTGTTTTCATCAGTGGGTTTTGAGAATGCCACATGAGCTTTCACAGAATTCGATCAGTGTTTTTGCTAGCAGACCCCATTTGGCAGGTTCACACTGAGAATAAGTACCTGCAATGTCCCATCACAGAAAATATACACTTGGGTCAAACCAAAACTTTCCCACAAATGAACTGGTGTGAACTGGTTTTTCACTGGATGTTTAGTGGCATAACCTTTATACAAGTGTTCTATAAGCAGAGCAGAGTAAGGAGATGCAGGCACAGTTTTTCCTTCAACAAAGTAACTTGCATGCATTAAAAATTGATGATAGTGAAGTGAAAATCAGCACCCAAGGTGTTTTTGTAAGTGGACTCAGGGTGAAACCTTCTATTATTTGTAGGGTGAACACACTGTTTTGCCAGCAGTCCACTACTGGCAAGTTTATACCCAGAATATTTCCTGAAAGTATCCCAGAGTTGAAAGGACTCATTCAGAGCAAATTGAACATTTCCACGAAGCAAGTGGTATCAACTGATTGTTCTCTGTGCAGTGACAGCCTTAACCATATATTACACTTTGAATCTAGCTTGTTCTTGGTGATGAGAATTTAGTAAGGAGATCCAAGCACAGTGTTTCTTCAGAAAAGCAACTTGCAGGTGATAAAAATTGACTGGAGATGAAATCAGCACCCAAAGTGTTTTCCTAGGTGGTTTTGACAGCACAGTCCAGCATTCACAGGGTGAGAGGAGTGTTTTGGCCAGCAGAACTCAAATGGCAGATTCACACCCATCATACTGCCCAACAATGTCTCAGCCTTGAAAATACCAACTTTGGACAAACTGAACCTTTCTACAAAAGAAGCAGTCCAACTGATGTTCTCTGTGTCGGGCATGGCAGAAAAATAAACGCATTATGAATGTCAGAGTTCTATGAGATGAATTCCTACTATGGAGATCGAAGCACATTGTGTCCTTTCATAGTGTCACCTCCTTGCATTAACTGCCTGTAGTGAAGAGAAAGTCAGCACCCAAGTTCCTTCCCTAGGGGGGTTTGAGAGTGAAACAGTATTAGCTTGCAAAGTGTGAGAAAACAGCGTTTGCCTGCTGAACCTAAATGGCTGAGGCATACCCCGCATACTCCTCTGCTGTCTTGAAGCACTGGAAATGAACAGTTAGTACAAACCGAACCTTTGCGTTTAGAAAATTATGTGAACTCTTCTCTATGTGGTAAGTGGCCAACCCATACGACACAGTAGGAGCCTAGGTGCTCAATAAGCAGAGCTGGTAGTAAGGCCAGTCAGGCAAATTTTACTTTAGAAATACTACTTGCTTGCACTAAACATTGATGGTTGTGAACTGAGAATCAAAGTGTTTTTGTAAGAGGCTTCAGAGTGAAACGTTCTTGCATTTACAGGGTGAGCACACTGTTTATGCCAGCAGTCCATAAATGGCAAGTTCACAAAACCAGCGTATTTCCTGGCACTGTCCCAAACGAAACTACTCACTTGGAACACACTGAACCTTTCCACAAAGACAGTGGTGTGCACTGGTTCATCTTTGTGTCGTGAGTGGCATAACCCTACAATGGGTTATGAACCTAGGTGTTCTGCGGGTAGAGCTCCTAGTAAGGAGATGAAAGCAGAGCATTTCTTCAGAAAAGTCACGGCCAGGTGACCAATATTTATGGTAGTGAGGGATCATCACTACTACCCAAAGTGTTTTCTCAAACACCCAAAATGTTTCCCTAGGTGGGTTTAAGAATGACACATTCTTGCTTTCACAGGATGAGAGCAGACTTCTTGCTAGCAAAGCCCAATGCCAGTTTGACACCCAGCATGTTTCCTTGTAGTGTCTCAGCACTGAAAATATACACTTGAGTCAAACAACCTTGGATGATGGAAGTGGAGTGACCTGGTTGTTCTCTGTGTGTTGAGTTGAAATAATCATACAAGGAATTATGAACTTAGGTGTTCTAGCAGATGAGCTCTTGGGAAGGAGATCCAAGCACCCACTGTGCTTCAGCCAGAAAATTCACATGCTGCATCAGGAACTGATAGTAGTGAAGAAAGAGTGTTTCATACTAGGAATTCTTCAGCGTGTTCTCCAGAGTGTTCTCCCAGGTGGGGTTGAGAGTGAAACAGTTTAGCCGGCCAGGCTCCTCTGTCCATGGGATTCTCCAGGCAAGAATACTGGAGTGGGTAGACACTCCCTTCTCCAGGGGATCTTCCTGACCTAGGGAATCAAACCAGGGTCTCCTGCACTGAGGCAGATGCTTTACCAGCTGAGCTACCAGGGAAGCCCTTTCTCCTAATAATAGTAAATTTTTATAAACTCAAACACTACTGTAAATTGACTACATAAAAATAATCTTAAAGAAAATGGAAAATAAAGAAAACTGAATTTTTGTTATGATTATTTGATAAACTGGTGATACCGAGATAGTAACACTCATATGTGAAAAGCGGTAATGTTTCTGTAAACAGTTCAAAGAAAATAAACTCAATGTGCACCAAACGATATCTTCTTTAATCAACTCTACAAAGATAAAAGGTGGTAGAATCACAAAGACATGCTTGAAACTTATCTCCATCTCTCACTAACTGCATGACAATTTACTTAACCTCCATAAGCCCACTTCCCCGTATATACAATGGCATCCTATCTCTGAGAGTTACTGTGAGGCTCACATGAAGCAATGTATGTGAGTCCTACAGTACAGCCTGCACCCAGTCAGTCATTATTATCACAGCAGCTCAGTGTAGCACGACTGGATATACAGAAACTTTCATAAAGAAGACCATTTGAGGTTATTCTACTATGCATTACATTAAAAACGATTAGGTAAGGCTGATAAACAGATGTAAATTTTTTTTTATACATTATGACTTTAATACATTTTATCTTGGGATTCATTTTTAAAGCAAAAGTCATCTCTGTTGGCTTGCAACCTCGACTTTCCTGGGTGAAATCTGAGATTGGCCCCCACACAGGCAGGATGAGGAGAGACTGAAGAAAGCAGCAGACCACTCCAGCTTGATAGGTGGCAAGTTTAATAAGTGAGGGAGCTTATATAGGAAGCTTGTCCAGGGTGACTGCATGATGAGCTGAACTCCCCTCCTGTCCTCCAGAATCTTAAAAATTTGTATAGAGGCCTTAACTGGGTTCAGTCATGTATTGAGTTCAAGAAAGTTTCAACACATCTTGCTCTCCCAAGGTCGCATCCTTGAAAGGGTTCCCATAGTGGAAACAGTAGGAAGAACATATATTCCACGGACAGGGGAGGGGGTGAGGAAGCCTCCACTGCCTTGGTTGGTCCACATGCTCTCAGTGACCTTTGCTAAAAGGCCTCCAACAATCGCCAAAGTAAATTACACCATGTTATTTTTCTTTTTAATAACTAAGTGTTCTAGAATGGCAATGACATTACAAGATTATCTTCTATTTCTGCAGTTGTTGACACTTGGAAGATGCCAACTCTCTCTCCATTTCCTTCTTCTCTACAGGAGTGGTTGGCTTCTCTTACCCCATTTCTTCTAAGACCTTTTCTAAAGAAAAGACTGTGCATCAATTTCATTGTTTTTTATCCAGCAGTGCAATAAAATTTTACATTTATAATTGTACAACCTATTAAAAATCAGGATTTGTTTATTATTTCCCTTGATACCAGAAGTTAGACTTTTTCTAAATTTTCTAGAATTTCTCATCTGACTTAAGGGATAAATTTCCTAGAGGTAAGAGACTTCCCTGGTGATTCAGTGTTTAAGACTGTGTTTCCTTCCACTGCTGGGTCTGTGGGTTTGATCCTTGGTCAGGGAACTGAGATTCTACATGCTGGGCAGTTAGGCTCTCCCCAAAGAAAGAAAAAAAAAAAAAGGATAAAAAAGAAAAAGAAAGTAAAGGGTAGGAAAAAAAAGAAGAGTAAAAAAAAATTTTTTTCGTAGAGACTAAATCTGTGAACAGGAGTGTTTTTCTGATGTATGAAACTCAGTATTGAAGAGTTCTTTTTCTAACTGTATATTTTAGCCCAATTTTTGAATATGTTTGGATGATCTCAACAAAATATACAAGATTTTAAGCAGAATCAACAATTGTATAATTTTTGAGTGTTCATTCACTGATGAATATTTGGAATGCCTAGCAAAATCTAAGAAAAACATGACTTTAAATAAAACTTACCTGAATTATAATAAAACAACTCTGTGGCTAGCCAAATTTGGAAATCTCCTGCCTTAAGCACTTCTGATGACATACAGCAGGAAACACTTAGCAATGTCTGGAGACAGTTTTGGTGGTCACAACTGGCAGGGTGGGAGGTATATCTAGAGAGTAGAGGCCAGGAATGCTGATAAACATCAACTAATACACAGGATGCCCCTGTGTATTATTTGAATACACAGAATACACAGAATTTGAATACAAAGAATTATTTGGCCCCAGTGTCAACAGAGTGAAGAACCATGACACGATTATCTTTCTGTATGGTCTCCAAAACCTCATTGTTCAAGGTGCAGACGAAGATCAAAAGCATGGATGAAAGGATCCATGTTAATACCCTTTTCTTCCTTTTGATTCTTCTTGAAAGCCATGCATATCTTCAAATAAGAAATATGCAAAGAACAGAGAAGCAAATCTGAACTCTAGTGCTTTTTCTAGTATATGTCAATGAAGGACTATTTCTTGCTCCTAGATTTGGTCCCTTCAATCAGGATACATCTTCTTCATGAGTTATTATGTCTGGGTTTAGAAAAATCTGAGAGACACCTGATTTTTTAATAAACGCAGGATCACATTCTCACGTTTTTATTGCTAAAAATTGCCTTAAGACAGCTGTGTCTGAAAAAAAGAATTGCAATGACCACTCAGGAGTCAGTGCTCATGAACAAACATTAATTCTCCAGTGATGTTCTCCTAACTTCCGAGCACTGTCTAGCAGAGACAAAATGCTGAACATGTTATAATAGAAAGGGAAGCAAGAAGACAAATTAGGTAGTAGTTTGCTTTTAGATTTCATAAGCCATTTCTTTCATTAAACAGTTTCTGGCCTACAAATTTCTGCTTTTCTGAGATCCACTGGCAGATGGGGCTATGTCATTCAATTCATGGTGAGGACTATTAGATGTTCCTGAGGCTTGATTGAATAATTAAACTGATAAACCAAATATGAGTGCTTTTATTCCATTTGCTCAGCATTAATAAGACCCATCATGAAAAGGAAAAATGGCATCAAGTTAGAACCACTCATTTGGTAAGTACCAAAAAGTTCCACATATGGAATGAGCAGTAAAGTATTCTGAGTTTCAAGGCTCTGGGTCCACAATGGAAACGGATTTTCTCTTAGAATCTCATTTCCTTCAAGTCCTTGTAATTAGCTGTAATTAGCTAGGTAATACGGAGTTGACCCTTAAACACAAGGACTGGGGTGCTGACCCTCTGCATAACCAAAAATTGAATTAGCTGCTGAAATTCTTTCGCCTTTTCTTATTCCTTGAAGTTTTTCTTCTGTTGGAGACCTTGACACCTGGCAAGGGCCTTTGAAGATGGGAAGGCATTTTGTTTGGATTTTTTTTTTCCTTTATGTGTGTGTGTGTGTATGCACGCTCAGTCATGTCCAACTCTTTGTGACCCCATGGAAGCCTACCAGGCAAGGGTACTGGAGTGGGTTGCTATTTCCTTCTCCAGGGTGTTTGGATTCTTGAAAGAAACTCTTTGTTGCATATCCTACTAAAGTCATGAGAAAACTATAGGAATATCAAGGGAGAACTTTGGGATCTTCAAGGATCCAAATACCTAATAGAAAGGGCATTCCTGCTTGAAATGTTGAGGAAAGGAAATACCTTATCTGTATTATATCTCATTTATTCCTCACAAAACTGTAACAAGGTAGATAGTATCTGCATATTACATGTGAAAAAACAGGTCATTTGCCAAAAGGCAGTCATGGTTTGGACACAGATTTATCTGGCTCAAAACTTCCTGCTCCTCCTCTTAGCCTTCTGCTTTGCCTCCAGGGAAAGTTTCAAGCATCTTGACCTGTGCTGACCAAAGTAGCCACTAGTCAAATGGGGCTCATCTGAAATAAGATGTGCCATAAAATACACTAGAAGCAATGACAGATATTTTCTTGGGCAGAGGATGAGATGATTAGATAGCCTCACTGACTCAGTGGACACAAATTTAGGCAAACTCAGGGAGATAGTGGAGGACAGAGGAGCCTGGAATGCTGCAGTCCATGGGCTCACGAAAAGTCAGACATGACTTACTGACTGAACAAAAACATAAAATACACATTGCATTTTGAAGATGTAATATAAAAAAGTAAAATATCTCAATAATTTAAAAATATTTGTATCATATTGGAATGAGTGCTTTGGATGTGGACTATTAAAATTAATTTCACCCATTTGTGTTTTAATGCAGCCACTAGAAAAAAAAACTTAAAATTACCTATGTGGCTCAGAATGTTTTATGTAGTAGCAATGATTTTAATAATTTCCACTTAGGTTCCCAGACTAAAATTGTAGGATTCCCAAGGGAAATTTTTAGGAATTTAAAACATCAATATGCTACACTCAATCCTTCTTACTGTCTTCTGAACTTAATAAACATGGATCTTTAATTCCCTCTGGAGAAAGCACTCTGTCTTACACAAGTTGAATGGTCATCCTATGAACCTACAGAAGGACTGGAGCATCCCATGGTAACTAATGAAGTAAGCCATTATCAATGATTTTGTGATCATGTTTGGTACCTCCCTGAGTCAAAGCAGTGCTGTAAATTCCTTGAGTCATTTCAGGTAGGGTGAAGATGGCACATGTTTTCATTAGGAATGGAGAACTGATACAATTTCATTTTGGTATGGGACATAGGTCTTAGACCAATTTTTACTTCTCTGAGCCTCTTTTTTTTTTTTTTGCCACCCCCCCCCCCCCCCCCCCCCCCGCCCCGGGACTCTTTTGATCATGATCTTCTAGCATAGTGGTAAATGCAATAATAGATGCCAATGAATAGAAACAAATCGATGCTTTCACATCCATAGTATAAAAATGCTAAATCCTTTCACTATTGTAAGCTGTGAGCCGGAACAAATGTTTGGGCCCTGGAGAAGCACATTTAAGATTTATAAAAGCAAAGTCAACTAATTTCATTGTGGATCACTGTCCCTTGAACAATGACAAAGTCACCTCTTCCTCAAGCACATAGTTAGTTAAGCTTTGTTATGCAAAACAGATTTTATTTTTTAAAAAGTTCTTGAGATAAACTCTGTGAGACTAGTGAGAATTTTGTTTGCAAATGATTTAGTCTTCTTAAAGGAAACCGGTAAACACAGGTAATATGGAGTTGTCCCTTAAACACGAAGATTGGGGTGCTGACCCTCTGCATAACCGAAAACTGAACTTTCTCATCAGAACTGTATCTGTGGTTCTGCATCCACAGATTTAACCAACTGCACAGGTTGTGTGCACATAGGCATGTGTGCTCAACTGTGCCCAACTCTTTGCCACCCCATGCACTATAGTCCACCAGGCTCCTCTGTCCATGGAATTTTCCAGGTAAGAACACTGGAGTGGGTTGGCATTTCCTTCTTCAGCACGGGTTGTGTAGTACTGCTTATAAACAGACCTGCACGATACAAATGTGTATTCAAAGGTCCACTGAGCAGTGAAAATCATGATTAGTGCACATCTTCTGTGGACTGAGGAGTCAGAAAATACTAAGGAGAGTATCAAATCACTTTGTTGGGACTTCTTGGCAGTCCACTGGTTAAGACTGTGCACTTCCAATGTGAGGGATGTGGGCTGGATCCCTGATTGGGGAACCAGGGCCCACAGGCCATGAAGCACAGCCAAAAAGAAAAAAAAATCACTTTGTTATATACCTGAAATATATAACATTTTATGTCAAGTATACTTCAATTAAAAAAGAAAAAAATAATAAAAAATGAAATTAAAAAACCACCAAGGAAGGTATAAAGGAAGCAAATAATACAAGTCCCACCCTCAGGGATGGAAGGGATTTCTCTAATATGTAGAAATTTGCTCCCTAGGACTGGTTGAGTGATTGAAGACTGAAAAAAAGGGAGAAGTCACATCTCATTTTCTTAGAAATAAAGCAGATCCTTTGGAGTCATACTCAGGGAAAGCTTATATATATAAAATCAAGAATGCAACTCATTCCCAAGTAAGAAAGGTGCCATAGGCTCTGTGACTTTCAGGTAATCAAGTAGCCTCGTTTAGCAGTCTAATGGGGTAGTTGGGGTCTTATTCTACTGTCATTTCTATCAGCTATATCTTGTCATTTGGTATCACTACATTACGTCAGATTAAACAGAAATCAACCTCTCACTTTTGCAAAAACCCTTATATCAAAGGTATTGATACCCTGAAATAGAGTTATGTCCTAGCCAGAGATCACAAAATAACCAAAGCTCTCCTAAGTCTTAAAAACACTGTCATAATGATTCAGTTCATATGTCATTTTTAACTTTTCTGAGATGATCCAATCTTGTTTTAACCTAAAAACTGCCACATATATTTGATTAAATAACGTTGTTACTTAGTTTAAGGTAACTGGGTCACATGGACAGGGTCAAAAGAGACAAATATTTTGGTGGACATTTAAAAAATATAACCATAGAGGGAATTCTCTGGTGGTCTAGCGGTTAGGACTCTGAGCTTTCACTGCTTTCACTTTTATATACACACATAAACACACATATACATATATATAGCCAAAGAAAAAGCCCATTAGTTCAGCTGCTTGTCCCCAGTTTGTCAGTTCTGGTGCTGAGAAGTTGAAAGATTAACTCTTTTGTTTTAGTCACAGAAGGGCAAAGGAACAAGAAGCTGCTGCTGGAGAGATGGACAGAGTCAAAGCTAAACAAATGTATGCCAGATAGATAAGATACACACAGGTATAAGAATTACTCACGCTTTTTCTTGGTTGTTTAAAACCTTTATTTTAATTTTTTTTTAGAATATGTATACTTACGCTTTTGTTGTTATCTACAACGTGGCTTTTAAAAAATGCCTGAGCCACTTTGTCGCACTTGCCCCAGTATAATCATCTTAGAATTCCTTTTCCCTTGTCACTTTGACTTTGTGTGGCTTCTATAAAATGAGGATCCTGGAAAAGAACCCTTCCTGTGACCCTGGGAGATGAGGTGAGCAGGTCCCGGCTCAGCAGGACCGGACAGGTAAAACTAGCTGGATGGCAAATAGGCTATGATCACCTGGACCAAGGTATAGTGGTGCGCATGTCTTAAGGGTCGTGCTGACTCACCAGGAGAATAAGGATTATGTAGGTTGACCAGGGTGGGTGAGGTAGGAGGGTCCACAGGATTGTGTGGATTGTGGAAGGAGAGGCAGTATATAATATGTGTAGATTAAACATTTATGGTTCTATTAATAAAAAACAAAGACCTAGGTTTCTCAATTTTTTTTAAACTTATGAAGATTCAAGTCACTAATATGTTCATTCTTACGGTTTACAGTGAAAGTAAATGGCTATGGTGATGCAGAGAAGACAGCTGAACTGCACCGGTATATTTAAGATTTTTAAATAAAATTCTGAGTTACTTGACCTTATAAAAATACATGTTGATATACTAAATACTCCACAAAGCTCTAGGATGGGGGATATTGTAAATGTAAAAATACATTTCTCTTGGATCAGCACCAAAAATATCGTTAGTTTTCTGCACAACCTCTGACAAGTTTTTCAATATAGACAAGTTAAAATGATTTGGTAAAAATCACAAACGCCATGGAAATCATTAAAGATAAATCCAAACAACTTTCAAATACATTTTGACATCAAGGTTGGGCAATTCACTTGGAGGGATAGTATCGTGAGTACCACTGAATTACTGTCCTAAGACTTTTGATGTCAACTTTGTACAATGGGGATATTTCACATCTCACACAAAGCAGGCACTCGGACTTAGAAACTTAAGAAAATTATTAGAACCGTTATTAAGACTGAGGTGAACAATTTGTGCAACCTTCCACAATTTCAAAGAGGTAGTGATAGATACCAGTCCTCCTGGCGATGTCAAATGCTGTTTCCTCCAGGCTGTTCTTCAGACCTGGCTTGATGTAGCGATTCATCAGGAGGAGCTCCAGGGTGTCTTTGCTGTCTCTGTTCCCAGCAGCAAGGTGTAGGGGGGTCAGGAGGCCTTTTGTTTGGGCATTGATATCTGCATCATGCTGCAGTAAGAAAGAAGCCACTCTGGCATTATTCCACTTACAGGCACTGTGCAGGGGTGTCCAGCCATCCACTGTCACTGCATGGACATCCGCCCCGTGTGCAATCAGCTCCCGGACCACGTCTAAGTGCCCATTGTAGGCTGCTCGGTGGAGCGGTGTGTACTTGTCTTCATCTCGAGTGTTCACATGGGTAGCCCTTTCTGAAAGCAGTCTCTGCACTGTGGTCAGCTGAGAATAAAACAGGAGATCTTTCACAAACCCAACATGAAACAAAACAGTAAACAACATGAAACGGTCTAGTGGTGTTAGATTTAATTAAGTTAAATGAAAACTTCCTTGTTAGTAGATGACTGTAAAATAAATGTAAGATTTCTTTGGGGAGGAGGACAACTTATTTAACAATGAACAAGTCAGTGTTAATTATAAATTCTTTTGTTTTTTTTTTTTCCCTCATAAACTTGATTTTATGAACGTGATTGTCTGAAAACCAATCCATATGTTTACTCCTGGTCCAATTAAGGCTTATTGCACTAAAGCTACAGTTAGATGAACAATACAGGCTAGAATATGTTTGATATGTTACGTTTCATCTGCGAAGAAAACATAATAATGGAACATTATGTTCTGAAAGCAGTAGTAGGATTATCACACCAATATGCATGGTGTATAAAACTTTAAAACATAAACTTTTATCAGTAGAAAACAATGCTAACAAGGAAATCTAGAGATTAAGAAGCTCAATTCCTTCTAACTAAAATAACCTCAGACACCTGTTTTCATGAAGTGATATTTTTTCAGTTTGGTCTGAGGACAAAGCGAGCTTCAGGGACAGGTCCTCTGGCTTCCAATCTAGTAGTTTTTCTACTAAATTAAGCTTTCTCTTTTAACTGTTCTGTTCTTTTTTTTTTTTACCCGATTTTTTTCAGCAGCCCAAAGAAGCAATTTGCTTGGATCTTTTTCCATTTTTTTTTCTTGCAGTTGATACCACTCTTCAGTTTTTTCATCTTGCTCTTCATCGTCATCAGAATTCCCTATCCAGAGACTTTGGGTACCAGTGGGAATAAGGTGTCCATGTGTTTCCAACAGTTCAAGTTGGTTGAAGTGTTCAGAAAAGTCCAAGGAGTTCTCTGGGTCTAGTTTTTCATCATTTACTTTCTCTTTTTCCATTTTTACTACTATTTTAAATATAAATCATTTCAAACACCAGGATATAAATAATCTCTCCAGAGATGATTATGTCTGCTTTATTTTATTCATCAAATGGATCTGAAAACACAAACACAAAAAATAGGAGCAAACCAGTAATTGAGGCTTTAATAGCATAAATAAGTCTTGCAAACATATACAAATATACTCTGTCTAAACTTTTTGGTGTTTATTAATACTCTTTACATTCATCAAATATTGGAGCTGACAGATTTCAGTTACCTTTATTTTTAATGGCCTAATAGTCATTTTTTATTGTTTTCTTCTAAGTCAGTAGTTATGACTCTGACTTATTTTGAATCTATTGGTTTAGATACTATGTTGTATTATACTAACAGCTGATTAATGCTTGAAGTTTTTAAATTATAACTAATACAATAAAAATGAGAACATTCACCATTTTTATAAATGAGACACAAAGATGCTATAGAAAAGAAACAAAAATTTGTTTTTCCTAAAAACTACTTCCAAGAATCAGAGATTCTTAGAGATGGAATAGTCCCCAGAGGACACATGTCCCAATCTCTCATCAATGCAGATATCTTTACCATGACATCTATAATAATCATCCTCTTTCTACTTAAACAATTTCTGGCTTAGGAAAATTCACGGCTTTAAAAAGTAGTCCTATTCACTGACAGACAACTATTGTTCTTAGTTGGGTTCTTGTTGTGAAACAGGATTTTGGCTGTCATTCACTCCTTCATTCAACAAAGATGAAAAAAACACCTGGCATGTGCCAGTCTCTTGGTGTTATATGCTTGTTCTTACTGGCTCAATCATGTCCAACTCTTTGTGACCCCCTGAACTGTAGCCTGGCAGGCTCCTTTGTTTAAGGGATTTCCCAGGCTAGAAATTCCTGGAGTGGGTTGCCATTTTCTTCTCTAGGGGATCTTTCCGATGCAGGGATCAAACCCATTTCTCTTTTATCTCCTACACTGGCAGGCAAGTTCTTTACCACTGCACCACTTTGGAAGCCCGCCAGTCTCTTGGTACTGGGATTCAATAATGAACAAGATCCATGTCTTAACCTCATGAAGTTTACCATCTAGTCAGGAAGACTGGCAAAAAAGCATTAAGTACTATAGATAAGACTGTAACCAGATACAATGAATATACAGGAGGACCATAATTAACCCAGTCTTATGAGATTACCGAGGGCCTCCCTGGTAGCTCAGTGGTAAAGAATTTATCTGCCAATGCAGGAGACATGGGTTCAACCCCTGGGTTGGGAAGATGCCCTGGAGAAGGAATGGCAACACACTCCAGCATTCTTGCCTAGAAAATCCCATGGACAGAGAAGTCTTGTGGGCTGCAAGTCCATGGGTTCGCAGAGTTGGACACAATTTAGTGACTAAAATACTACCACCAAGGGATTACAGAAGGCTTCCTGAAGTAAATGACATTTATTCCGCTAGGTTGCCATAATAATTTATAAACAATATCAGCTTAAAGAGTTATGCAGGGGGGCAGTCCCAAGATGGAGGAATAGGATAGGAAGAGCACCTTCTCCTCTACAAATTCATCAAAAGATCATTTGAACACTGAAAAACTTCCACAAAACAACTTCTGAACACTGGTGGAGGATACCAGGCACCTAGAAAGGCAGCCCATTCTCTTCAAAAGGAGGTAGGAAAAAATATAAAAGACAAAAAGAGAGACAAAAGAGTTAGGGATGGAGACCATCCTGGGGAGGGAGTCATGAAGGAGAAGTTTCCAAACACCAGGAAACCCCCTCACCAGTAGGTCTATGGGGAGTTTTAGAATCTCAGAGGGCAAGATAACCAGGAGGAAAAAATAAACCAAAACGCACAGAATAGGTGCCTAACCACAACTCCCGGCAGAGAAGTAGCCCAGATGCTCGCATCAGCCACTGGAGGCTGGAGAGGAAGGCGCCAGCTGCATGCTTAAAGTAAGGACTGGGCCTGAATGCCCTGAGGACAATCTGAGGAAGCTAATGTCAGACAGCACCCCTAACTCTGGGATACCCAGAGAGAGAGAGAGAGAGAGAGAGAGAGAGAGAGAGAGAGAGAGAGAGAGAGAACTTTCCTGCGAAATTCTCTAACTTAATGCACAGCCTGGCCTGCTCACAGAGCAAAGGACTGAGTGATCACCAAAGGAGAGCTAGCCAGCTGCATACAGTCCCCTCCCTGCCAGAGGCAGAGAGGCAGGTGGGCAACAGCCAGAGCCAGAAGGCAATGGGCTGCTCCAATCTCGGCCTCAGAGACGGGCATCTTCCACCAAACTGTGAGCAGGCCCCCAGTTGCTAACCACGTCTTCCTGGGATCCTGGATGGTTGACATCTGCCAGGAGGGTCATAGCCTAAGATCAGCTTCCCAGAGGAGACGCATGGCACACCCAAGACCAGAGAGGTGATTAACATGCATGGCCCACCTGGGACAGTGTGCTCCTCAAGCACCTGGTTGCCTGAGCTGCTCAGACCTGGGAAGGGCACAAAACGCACGCCCAACAGAGTCTGTGCCCTGTGGAGTGCCTGAGAACCTGAACCTGGGTGGCTTAGACCTGGAAAGTGCATGAAACCCACGGCCTGCTTTGGACAGTGCCCTACAGAGCACCCTGCAGCCTGAGCAGTATAGAACCAGAAAGCACAAGCCGTGAGGTTGGGCAAACCCAGTGTGGCTCATACACTGCAAACACTCCCCACACACACCAGTGATGTTTGTTTGCAGGGTTCCTCCTTCCCCAAAACACAACTGAACAAGTGAGTGTAAATAAGTGACCACCTTTGCCCCCTTGTGTCAGGGCAGAAATTAGACACTGAAGAGACTTTCAAACAGAGGAAGCCAAAATAAACAAAGAATAGGGACCGGCTCTGGAAGTGACAGGCGCAACAGATTAAAACCCTGTAGTTAATATTGACTAAGCATTAGAGGGGGCCTATAGACCTTGAGACAGAGAAGGCAATGGCACCCCACTCCAGTACTCTTGCCTGGAAAATTCCATGGACAGAGGAGCCTGGTAGGCTGCAGTCCATGGGGTCAACAGGAGTCGGACACGACTGAGCGACTTCACTTTCACTTTTCACTTTCATGCATTGGAGAAGGAAATGGCAACCCACTCCAGTGTTCTTGCCTGGAGAATCCCAGGGATGGGGGAGCCTGGTGGGCTGCCATCTATGGGTTCGCATAAAGTTGGACACAACTGAAGTGACTTAGCAGCAGCAGCAGCAGCAGCAGCAGCAGCAGCAGCAGCATAGACCCTGAGAACAAGTACAAGCTGGAATAAGGAACTATGGGAAACTGAACTCACCCTACACTGCCCACAACAGCTCCAGAGAAATTCCTAAATATATTTTATATGATCACTTTTTAATTTTTTTAAGTTCTTTACTACTTTAATTTTCACTTTTATAACCTACTATTACCTTGCAAAAAAAAAGATCCTATTTTAAAAACAAATTTCATATATATGTTTTTTATAATTTTTGTGATTCATTTTGTTTTGTATTTTTAACATTGTATTTTTGAGTCTAACCTCTACTCTATATTTTTAATCTTTGTTTCTTGGTATTTTTTTAAATCAACTCTGTACCTTTAAGAATCTAATCTTCAGTATCCATGCTCACTGAGGGTTGTGATTGCTGGCTTGATTGCTCTCTCCCGTTTTGACTCCCCCTCTTCTCGTTCTGGTCACCTCTATCTCCTTCCTCCTCTTCTCTTCTCTATGGAACTCCATGAACCTCTCTGAGTGTTCCAGACTGTGGAGAGCACTTAGGGATTTGATTACTGGCTAGACTGCTCTCTCCTCTTTTGACTCCCCGTCTTCTCCTCCTGGTCACCTCTACCTCCCTCTTCCCTCTTCTCTTCTCTAAGTAAGTCTGTGTACCTCTCTGGGTGTCCCTCACTGTGGAGAATCTTTTCACCATTAACCTTAATGTTTTATCATCAGTGCTGTATGGATGGAGTCTTGAGGCTACTTACTGTAAGAATAAGACTGAAAGCCAGAGGCAGGAGGCTTAACTCCAAAACGTGAGAACATCAGAAAACTCCTGATTCCAGGGACCATTAACAGACAAGAGCTCATCAAAAGCCTCCATACCTACACTGAAACTAAGCACCACCCAAGAGCCAACAAGTTCCAGAGCAAGACATACCATGCTAATTCTCCAGCAATGCAGGAACACAGCCCTGGGCATTAAAAGATAGACTGCCCTAAGTCACACCAAACCCAAAGACACCCCAAAACTCACTACTGTACACTTCATTGCACTCCAGATAGAAGACATCCAGCTTCACCCACCAGAACACACACACAATCTCCCCTAACCAGAAAACTCTGACAAGCCACTAGTACAACCCCATTGACAGGGAGCAGGATCCACAATAAAGAGGAACCACAAACTTCCAGCCTACAAAAAGGACACCCCAAACACAGCAATCTAAACAAAATGAAAAGTCAGATAAATATTTAACAGGTAAAGGAACATGATAAACATCCACTAAACCAAACAAAAAATGAGGAGATAGGGAGTCTATCTGAAAAAGAATTCAGAATAATGTTAGTCAAGATGCTGCAAAATCTTGAAAACAAAATTTTGAAAATAAAATAAATAGACTAGAGACAAGGATTGGGAAGATGTAAGAAATGTTCAACAAGGACCTAGAAGAAATAAAGAAGAGTCAATCAATAATGAATAATGCAATAACTGAGACCAAAAGCACTCTGGAGGGAACCAATAGTAGAATAACTGAGGCAGAAGACAGGATAAGTGGAAGGTGAAAGATAGAATGGTGGAAATAAATGAAGCAGAGAAGAGAAAAGAAAACAGAATTAAAGAAATGAGGAAAACCTCAGAGGCCTCTGGGACAATGTTAAACACCCCAACATTCGAATCATATGAGTTCCAGAAGACGACAAAAAGAAAGGGCATGAGAAAATACTCGAGAAGATAACAGTTGAAAACGTCCCTAAAATGGGGAAGGAAATATTCACTCAAGTCCAAAAAACCTGGATAGTCCCAAACAGGATAAACCCAAGGCGAAACACCCCAAGACACATATTAATCAAATTAATGAAGATCAAATAAAAAGAACAAATATTAAAAGCAGCAAGGGAAAAACAACAAATAACACACAATGGGATCCCAATAAGGATAACAGCTGATCTTTCAGTAGAAACTCTTCAGGCCAGAAGGGAATGGCAGGACATATTTAAAGTGATGAAAGAGAAAAACCTACACCCCAGATGTCTATATCCAGTAAGGATCTCATTCAAACATGAAGGGGAAATCAAAAGCTTTACAGACAAGCAAAAACAGAGAATTCAGTACCACCAAACCTGCTCTTCAATAAATGCTAAAGGATCTTCTCTAGATAGGAAACAGAAAAGGTATATAAACTCGAACCCAAAACAACAAAGTAAATGGCAACAGGATCATACTTATCAATAATTACCTTAAATGTAAAGGGTTGAATGCCCCAACCAATAGATGAAGACTGGCTGAATGGATACAAAAATAACACCCCTATATACACTGTCTAAAAGAGACCCACCGCAAAACAAGGGACACATACAGACTAAAAGTGAGAGGCTGGAAAAAGATATTTCATGCAAATGAGAACAAAATAGAGCAGGAGCAGCAATCTTCTATCAGATAAAAAAGTCTTTGAAATAAAAGCCATGAAAAGAGACAAAGAAGGACACTACATAATGATCAAAGGATCGATCCAAGAAGAAGATACAAAAATTATAAATATATATGCACGCAAAATAGGAGTAACTCAATACATAAGGCAAATGCTAACAGGTATGAAAGGGTAAATTAACAGTAACACAACAATAGTGGAAGGCTTTAATACCCCACTCACACCTATGATAAACCAAGAGAAAATCAGCAAGGAAACACAAACTTTAAATAATACAATGGAGCAGTTAGCCCTAATTAATTTAACTCAGATGACCATTATATCTACTACTGTGGGCAGGAATCCCTCAGAAGAAATGGAATAGCCATCATGGTCAACAAAAGAGTCTGAAATGCAGTACCTGCATGCAATCTCAAATATGACAGTCTGTTTGTCTCCAAGGCAAACCACTCAATATCACAGTTATCCAAGTCTATGCCCCATCCAGTAATGCTGAAGAAGCTGAAGTTGAATGGATCTATGAAGATCTACAAGACCTTTTAGAACTAACATCCAAAAAGATGTCCTTTTCATTACAGGGGACTGGAATGCAAAAGCAGGAAGTCAAGAAACACCTGGAGTAACAGGCAAATTTGGCCTTGGAATGCGGAATGAAGCAGGGCAAAGACTAATAGAGTTTTGCCAAGAAAATGCACTGGTTAGAGCAAACACCATTTTCCAACAACACAAGAGAAGACTCTACACATGGACATCACCAGATGGTCAACACCGAAATCAGACTGATTATATTTGTTGCAGCCAAAGATGGAGAAGCTCTATAGTCAACAAAAATAAGACCAGGAGCTGACTGTGGCTCAGATCATGAACTTCTTATTACCAAATTCAGACTCAAATTGAAGAAACTAGGGAAAACTGCTAGACCATTCAGGTATGGCCTAAATCAAATCCCTTATGATTATACAGTGGAAGTGAGAAATAGATTTCAGGGCCTAGATCTGATAGATACAGTGCCTGATGAACTATGGAATGAGGTTCGTGACACTGAACAGGAGACAGGGATCAAGACCATCCCTATGGAAAAGAAATGCAATAAAGCAAAATGGCTGTCTGGGGAGGCCTTACAAATAGCTGTGAAAAGAAGAGAAGCAAAAAGCAAAGGAGAAAAGGAAAGATATAAGCATCTGAATACAGAGTTCCAAAGAATAGCAAGAAGAGATAAGAAAGCCTTCTTCAGCGATCAATGCAAAGATATAGAGGAAAAGAACAGAATGGGAAAGACTAGAGATCTCTTCAAGAAAATTAGAGATACCAAGGGAACATTTCATGCAAAGATGGGCTTGATAAAGACAGAAATGGTCTGGACCTAACAGAAGCAGAAGATATTCAGAAGAGGTGGCAAGAATACACAGAAGAACCGTACAAAAAAGATCTTAATGACCCAGATAACCATGATGGTGTGATCACTAATCTAGAGCCAGACATCCTGGAATGTGAAGTCAAGTGGGCCTTAGAAAGCATCACTACGAACAAAGCTAGTGGAGGTGATGAAATTCCAGTGGAGCTGTTTCAAATCCTGAAAGATAATGCTGTGAAAGTGCTGCACTCAATATGCCAGCAAATTGGGAAAACTCAGCAGTGGCCACAGGACTGGAAAAGGTCTGTTTTCATTCCAATCCCAAAGAAAGGCAATGCCAAAGAATGCTCAAACTACTGCACAATTGCACTCATCTCACATGCTAGTAAAGTAATGCTCAAAATTCTCCAAGCCAGGCTTCAGCAATACATGAACTGTGAACTTCCTGATGTTCAAGCTGGTTTTAGAAAAGGCAGAGGAACCAGAGATCAAATTGCCAACATCCGCTGGATCATGGAAAAAGCAAGAGAGTTCCAGAAAAACATCTATTTCTGCTTTATTGACTATGCCAAAGCCTCTGACTGTGTGGTTCACGATAAACTGTGGAAAATTCTGAAAGAGATGGGCATAACAGACTACCTGATCTGCCTCTTGAGAAATCTGTATGCAGGTCAGGAAGCAGCAGTTAGAACTGGACATGGAACAACAGACTGGTTCCAAGTAGGAAAAGGAGTACGTCAAGGCTGTATATTGTCACCCTGCTTATTTAACTTATATGCAGAGTACATCATGAGAAACACAGGGCTGGAAGAAACACAAGCTGGAATCAAGACTGCCAGGAGAAATATCACTAATCTCAGATATGCAGATGGCACCACCCTTATGGCAGAATGTGAAGAGGAGCTAAAAAGCCTCTTGATGAAAGTGAAAGAGGAGAGTGAAAAAGTTGGCTTAAAGCTCAACATTCAGAAAACGAAGATCATGGCATCCGGTCACATCACTTCATGGGAAACAGATGGGGAAACAGTGGGAACAGTGTCAGACTTTATTTTTTGGGGCTCCAAAATCACTGCAGACGGTGACTGCAGCCATGAAATTAAAAGATGCTTACTCCTTGGAAGAAAAGTTATGACCAACCTAGATAGCATATTCAAAAGCAGAGACATTACTTTGCTGACTAAGGTCCGTCTAGTCAAGGCTATGGTTTTTCCTGTGGTCATGTATGGATGTGAGAGTTGGACTGTGAAGAAGGCTGAGCGCTGAAGAATTGATGCTTCTGAAGTGTGGTGTTGGAGAAGACTCTTGAGAGTTCCTTGGACTGCAAGGAGATCCAACCAGTCCATTCTGAAGGAGATCAACCCTGGGATTTCTTTGGAAGGAATGATGCTAAAGCTGATACTCCAGTACTTTGGCCACCTCGTGAGAAGAGTTGACTTATTGGAAAAGACTCTGATGCTGGGAGGGATTCGGGGCAGGAGGAGAAGGGGACGACAGAGGATGAGATGGCTGGATGGCATCACTGACTCAATGGATGTGAGTCTGTATGAACTCCGGGAGTTGGTGATGGACAGGGAGGCCTGGCGTGCTGTGATTCATGGGGTCGCAAAGAGTCGGACACGATTGAGCGACTGAACTGAACTGATAGCAAAAATCCCACTGCAGTACTATTGCCTGGCAAATCCCATGGATGGAGGAGCCTGGTAGGCTGCAGGCCATGGGTCCCTAGGAGTTGGACACGACTGAGCGACTTCACTTTCTCTTTTCACTTTCATGCATTGGAGAAGGAAATGGCAACCCCCTCCAGTGTTCTTGCCTGGAGAATCCCAGGGACAGGATAGTCTGGTGGGCTGCCGTCTATGGGGTCGCACAGAGTCAGACACCACTGAAGTGACTTAGCAGCAGCAGCATAGCAAAAATCAGCAAAACTAAAAGCTGGTTCTTTGAGAAGATAAACAAAATAGACAAACCATTAGCCAGACTCATCAAGTAAAAAAGGGAAAAGAATCAAATCAACAAAATTAGAACTGAAAATGGAGAAATCACAACAGATAACACAGCAATACAAAGGATTTTAAGAGACTACTATCAGTAACTATATGACAATGAATAGGACAACTTGAAAGAAATGGATGAATTCTTAGAAAAGTATTATCTTCAAGAACTGAACCAGGAAGAAACAGAAAATCTTAACAGATCCATCACAAGCACAGAAATGGAAGTAAAGTGAAGTTGCTCAGTCATGTCTGACTCTTTGCGACCCCGTGGACTGTAACCTACCAGGCTCCTCCGTCCACGGGATTTTCCAGGCAAGAATACTGGAGTGGGTTGCCATTTCCTTCTCCAGGGCATCTTCCCAACCCAGGGATTGAACCCGGGTCTCCTGCCTTGCAGACAAACGCTTTTTAACCTCTGAGCCACCAGGGAAGTAAAAAATCTTTCAACAAACAAAAGCACAGGTAAATTCTACCAAAAATTTAGAGAAGAGCTAACACCTATCCTATTCAAACTCTTTCAGAAAACTGCAGAGGAAGGTAATCTCCCAAACACATTCTATGAGGCCACCATCACCCTAATACCAAAACCAAAAAACATAACACACAATAAAGAAAACTATAGGCCAATATCACTGATAAACATAGATGCAAATATCCTCAACAAAATTCTAGCAAACAGAATCCAACAACATATTAAAAAGATCATACATCATGACCAAGTGGGCTTTATCCTAGGGATGCAAGGATTGATCAATATCTGCAAATCATTCAATGTGATATACCACATTAACAAATTGAAGGATAAAAATAATACGATTATCTCATGCAGAGAAAGCCTTTGACAAAATTCAACCACCATTTATGATAAAGACTCCCCAGAAAACAGGCATAGAAGGAACATATCGCAACATAATAAAAGCCATATATGATTAACCCATAGCAAACACTATCCTCAATGGTGAAATACTGAAAGCATTTTCGCTAAAGTCAGGAACAAGACAACAGTGCTCACTCTCACCACTACTATTCAGCATAGTTCAGTGGTGCTGGGAAAACTGGTCAACCACCTGTAAAAGAATGAAACTAGAACACTCTAACACCATACACAAAAATAAACTCAAAACGAATTAAAGATCTAAATGTAAGACCAGAAACTATAAAACTCCTAGCAGAAAACATAGGCAAAACACTAACATAAATCAGAGCAAGATCCTCTATGACCCACCTCCCAGAGTAATGGAAATAAAAGCAAAAATAAACAAATGGAACCTAATTAAATTTAAAAGCTTTTGAACAACGAAGGAAGCTATAAGCAAAGTGAAAAGACAGGCTTTGGAGTGGGAGAAAATAATAGCAAACGAATCAACTGACAAAGAATTAATCTCAAAAATAAAGAACTAGCTCATGCAGCTCAATACCAGAAAAATAAATGACCCAAACAAAAACTGGGCCAAAGAACTAAATAGACATTTCTCCAAAGAAGACATACAGGTGGCTAAGAAACACATGAAAAATTGTTCAATACCACTCATTATCAGAGAAATGCAAATCAAAATCACAGTGAGGTACCATCTCACCCTGGTCTGAATGGCTGGTATCAAAAAGTCTACAAATAATAAATGCTGGAAAGGGTGTGGAGAAAAGGGAACCCTCTTATGCTGTCGGTGGGAATGCAAACTAGTACAGCCACTATGGAGAACAGGGTGGAGATTCCTTCAAAAACAGAAAATAGGATTGTCATACAACCCAGCAATCCCACTGCTGGGCATGCACACTGAGGAAACCAGAATTGAAAGAGACATATGTACTCCAATGTTCACTGTAGCACTGTTTACAATAGCCAGGTCGGGGAAGCAACCTAGATATCCATTGGCAGATGAATGGATAAGAAAGTTGTGGTACATATACATAATGGAATTTTACTCAGCTATTGAAAAGAATGCATTTGAATCTGTTCTAATGTGGTAGATGAAACTGGAGCCTATTATACAGAGTGAAGTAAGACAGAAAGAAAAACAACAATACAGTATATTAATGCATATATATGGAATTTACAAAGATGGTAACAATGACCCCATATGCGAGACAGCAAAAGAGACACAGATGTAAAGAACAGACTTTTGGATTCTGTGGGAGAAGGCGAGGGTGGGATGATTTGAGAGAACAGCATTAAAACATGTATATTACCATATGTGAAATAGAAGACCAGTCCAAGTTCGAGGCATGAAACAAGGCACTGAAAGCCGGTGCACTGGGACAACCCAAAGGGATGGGATGGGGAGGGTGGTGGGATGGGGATTTGGGATTGGGGAACACATGTACATCTGTGCTGATTCATGTCAATGTATGGCAAAAACCACCACAATATTGTAAAGTAATTAGCCTCCAATTAAAATAAATTCATTAATTATAAAAAAGTTGTACAGCATATCAAAGTTTAACCACTTAAAGAAAATGAGTATAATAGATATTTAAAAAATATTTCTCAGCTTCCTAATTATATGTTGAAATTTTTTAGTCATTTAAGACTCTTCCCAGAAGTTGCCTCTCTCTTAAGTCTTTCTTGAGCCTGCATATTAGATCTCTCTCTAGTTTCTCCTGTTTCTTGGTTATATATACTGTCTTATCACCAATTTTATTCTTGTTTTAGCCTCTAAAAAGATTGTTAGCGTAAGGATAGGGACTATATTTAACTTACATTTATGTCCGACTTATATACACAAGCATTAAAAATATTTGCATAATTAACATGATTAAAGTGCTATCACTTGACTTTGCTTGGATTGGATTCTGAGAAATCTTAAGAGTTACTCATAACTCCTAAGATATGGATTTCTTTATACCTAATTTTCACGAGTTTTAATTGAATGAATCCTAATGCATCAATGCAAAGAAATATAAGACAACAATAGAATGGGAAAGATGAGAAATTTCTTCAAGAAAATTAGAGATAGCAAGGGAACATTTCATGCAAGGTCAGTTCAGTCACTCAGTCATGTCTGACTCTTTGCAACCCCAGGAACCCCAGCACACCAGGCCTCTCTGTCCATCACCAACTCCCAGAGTCCACCCAAAACCATGTCCATCAAGTTGGTGATGCCATCCAAGCAACTCATTCTCTGTCGTCCCCTTCTCCTCCTGCCCTCAATCTTTCTCAGCATCAGGGTCTTTTCAAATGAGTCAGTTCTTTGCATCAGGTGGCCAAAGTATTGGATTTTCAGCTTCAACATCAGTCCTTCCAATGAACACCCAGGACTGATCTCCTTTAGGATGGACTGGTTGGATCTGCTTGCAGTCCAAGGGACTCTCAAGAGTCTTCTGCAACACCACACTTCAAAAGCATCAACTCTTTAGTGCTCAGCTTTCTTTATAGTCCAACTCTCACATCCATACATGACCAGTGGAAAAAGATACAAACATGGGCTCAATAAAAGACAGAAATGGTAGGGACCTAACGAAAGTAGAAGATATTAAGAAGAGGTGGCTGTACAAAAAAGATCTTAGTGACCCAGATAATCACAATGGTGTGATCACTCACCGAGAGCCAAACATCCAAGAATGTGAAGTCAAGCGGGCCTTAGGAAACATCACTATGAACAAAGCTACTGGAGGTGATGGAATTCCAGTTGAGCTATTTCAAATGCTAAAGGATGATGCTGTAAAAGTGCTGCACTCTATATGCCAGCAAATTTGGAAAACTCAGCAGCGATCACAGGACTGGAAATGGTTAGTTTTCATTGCAATCCCAAAGAAAGGCAAGGCCAAAGAATGCTCAAACTACCGCACAATTGCACTCATCTCACATGCTAGTAAAGTAATGCTTAAAGTTCTCCAAGCCAGGCTTCAGCAATACGTGAACCGTGAACTCCCAGATGTTCAAGCTGGTTTTAGAAAAGGCAGAAGAATCAGAGATCAAATTGCCAACATCTGCTGATCACTGAAAAAGCAAGAGAGTCCCAGAAAAACATCTATTTCTACTTTTTTGACTATGCCAAAGCCTTTGACTGTGTGGATCACAATAAACTGTGGAAAATTCTGAAAGAGATGGGAATATCAGACCACCTTACCTGCCTCTTGAGAAACCTGTATGCAGGTTCAGGAAGCAACTTTCCAAATAGGAAAAGGAGTATGTCAAGGCTGTATATTGTCACCCTGCTTATTTAACTTGTATGCAGAGTACATCATGAGAAACACAGGGCTGGAAGAAGCACAAGATGGAATCAAGATTGCCGGGAGAAATATCACTAACCTCAGATATGCAGATGATACCACCCTTATGGCAGAAAGTGAAGAAGAAATAGACAGCCTCTTGACGAATGTGAAAGAGAAGAGTGAAAAAGCTGGCTTTAAGCTCAACATTCAGAAAACTAAGATCATGGCATCTGGTCCCATCACTTCATGGCAAATAGATAGGGAAACAGTGGAAACCGTGGTTGACTTTATTTTTGGGGGCTCCAAAATCACTGCAGATGGTGATTGCAGCCATGAAATTAAAAGATGCTTACTTCTTGGAAGAAAAGTTATGACCAACCTAGATAGCATATTACAAAGCAGAGACATTACTTGGCCAACAAAGGTCCGTCTAGTCAAGGTCATGGTTTTTCCAGTAGTCATGTATGGATGTGAGAGTTGGACTATAAGGAATGTTGAGTGCAGAAAAACTGATGCTTTTGAAGTGTGGTGTTGCAGAAGACTGCTGAGAGTCCCTTGGACTGCAAGCAGATCCAACCAGTCCATCCTAAAGGAGATCAGTCCTGGGTGTTCATTGGAAGGACTGATGTTGAAGCTGAAACTTCAATACTTTGACCATCTGATGCAAGAAGCTGACTTATTTGAAAAGACCCTGATGCTGAGAAAGATTGAGGGCAAGAGGAGAAAGGGATGACAGAGGATGGGATGTTTAGATGGCATCACCGACTCAATGGACATGAGTTTTGGTAAACTCCAGGAGTTGGTGATGGACAGGGAGGCCTGGCATGCTGCGGTTCCTTTGGTCACAAAGAGTTAGACACGACTGAGCCACTGAACTGAACTCAATGCATCACTATATTTTAATAATAGTGCCAAGAGCATTAAAGTCCAGTTTAAATTCTATCATTCATGACCAATACCTTCTCTGGACGTGTTACTTTGCACAATGCAGTGTTAGTCGCTGAGTCATGGCCAACTCTTTGTGACCCCATTGACTGTAGCCCACAAGACACCTTTGTCCGTGGAATTCTCCAGGCAAGAATACTGAAATGGGTTGCCTTTCCCTTCTCCAGAGGATCTTTCCCACGCAGGGATAGTATCTGAGTCTCCTGCACTGCAGGCAGATTCTTTACCATGAGTCACCAGGGAAGACCCTATGCACAAAAAAGGACTGCAGTAAAGAATTTTCTAAGATAGTTCAGTTTTTCAGATCAATCAGGAGACCCTATCAGAAAGGTTTTTATATTCTAATATTTTCACTTTTTTCTCAACCTATTCTCTGAAGCTTACAATGCAATATACATCTATTCATTAAACACTTAATAAATACCAGTAAATAATGTAAAGTTCACATATTAATTACAGCATCCATAGTAACATTATTGGGGCTTCCCCTGGTGGCTCAGCAGTAAAGAATCCACCAGCAATGCAGGAGACTCAGGAGAGGTGGGCTTGATCCCTGGGTCAGGATCTCCTGGAGAAAGGCATGGCAAATCCACTGCAGTATTCGTGCCTAGAGAATACCACGCAAGCCACAGTCATAAAAGTCGAACAGGACTTAAGCTGCTGAGAGTGTAGGTACAGCACAGCAACATTATAGCACAGATCTTGTGCCCCTCCTCTCCTTTTTATAAAAACTCTTTTTAAAATTTGAATTTACTGTTCCAGGTAAAATAAATTACATACAGAAATTTCTTAATTAATTTAAAAAGTCAAACTCTGGTGCATCTCCCTGATTCAAGATTTAAACAGTCGATCAAGATTTCTACTTGATGATATTGCAACAGGAGGAACTAGGTTATGTTTTTTAAAGATCACATTCCACAAACTATGTCAACTCTTAAACAGCTCAGCGACAGGTGGAGCCATAAGCCCCATTAGGCAGGCGAAGGCGCTGAAGTTTATAAAGATTAAAACAACTTTCAATGGAACTAAAGGCCCAGATTTTCTAATTCAAAAGTTTCACATCATTATTTTTTTAATGCATTGTCAGTACAAAGCAATACAGATGTGCTGAACTTGGGGTCCACGGAGACAATGAGACGCAGGGAAAGGCTTGTAAACTAGAGGCCGAATGTTCACTCTCTGAGGAGGGCAGTGAGAGAGAAGGCCACCAGTCCCGACCTCGACACTGGCCTGTCACTTCACAGGCCCAGGAGGCGCATCTGCGGCCTTCCAAACCACTAAGCCCGAAGAAACTGCTCCAGCCCTACGGAGGACCTACTTAGCGGCCGGATTTGCAGAGCTCCCCAGGGGTCCACAGGGGCCCGCCCCTTTCGGTTCAGGCGCTCAAAGGTGGCGCCAAGCGACCAGGAAGTGTGACCCCAGACGAGAAAGAGCTACCCACCTCAGAGTCGGAAAATCGCCGCCGGGAACCTCGCTTCCGGGTTCTGTCTCGTCGGCTACTCAGGATTGGCTCTTGTACGAGGGCGGGGCCTCGCTGCAACTTTTCTTGCAACCTCGCGGCACTCGACAGCCATTGAGAGGGGTTGGAGCGCTTTCGTCATCAATGAAGTATCGCGAGAGAAGGAGAAGCTGTTACTCTCCCGCCTAATTCAGGTTTACCAACAAGCCGGTTCTGAGACGCCATCCCGCGGGGTGCTGTTGCTCTTCTTGTCGCGATTGTCCCTCCTTCTTCCCGGGTAAAAGTCAGCCTCGGGTCCCCAGGGTGGGGCTGTGGAGAGTCCAGGTGTGGGATAATTTGCGAGTTGCTTCCTCTGTCTGTGGCGTCGCGGGCGGAAGCCCAGAGAGGGCTGACTTTGTGGGAAGAATGGGCCGAGTAGGCTCTGGAGGAGCTTGGAGGTTCCGCGGAGTTCTGTGGTGCGGGCGCGCTGAGGTTTGGGATCCTCACCGAACAGGAGGTCTTGGCGTGGGAGGGGTCGTTCCACGGTGGCAGCCTCTCCTCCTCAAAAGTGAAAGTGAAAGTAAACTCGCTCAGTAGTGTCCGACTCTGCGACCCCGTGTACTGCAGCCCACTAGGCTCCTCCGGCTATTTTCCTTCAACGACGTGTTTTGTTTATTCAAACGTGGACCCCTTATCCTTTCAAAAGTAGCCTATGTCTTTAAAATAATTGTGTTTAAGCAGGAAATACAGGATCTCCTTAGGCTCCAGAGTAGCCCTTACATGCAACTTAAAACATTTCTGTTCAGTTATTTGTGTGCTAAACCGGAAGTATTGTGTGAGTCTTTTTGCCCATTCATTTAACAAACATTAGCTTCCCACAGCGCACGCAAAAGGAGCTAGGAGAGTTTAATTATAGTGGTAAAAAAGGAGTGGCACTGGAGACACGCTATTTTTTTGTTGTTGTTAACATTAAAAATAAATATATAGTAGGTGCTTAAGTGAAAATGAGACTCTTCCAAAATTGCCAGTCTGCATTTAAAAAATATGTTTTAAATAAAAGTTTGTTTTAGAATTTGGAATCGAGTGAGTTTTCTGACCTGTTTCAGCACCGGACCCAAGGGTACTTGGAGAGGGAACTGGTCTCGGAGGAGGTGGACTGACCATAGAAATGAGTCCTGCGGATGCCCTGTAAGCGCCTTTCTTTCGAAATATTTGTTGGTTTGGGTTTCTATCAAATAGCCTTATCGACTATGATCACCATAAAAGAAAACTTGTTTAGTAAATAAAGAGCTTGCATGAACACAAGTGTTGGTCGTTACAAAAAGTATTTGGAATGGTTAACAATTCATACTGTATGTTTGTTAATTAAAGATAATATGCAGCTGTAGATTGGGGTTTTGCAGTAGATTGGCATATTGCTGTATAAATTTATGTGCTTAGGTTTTTGTCTTAAACTATTGAAGCTATAAATATTCTTGAACTAAGTCTTACTAGCTAATGCAGGTCTTTTAGAGCACATTTTTAGAGGGATAAATTGCCCTAGTACTGAATAAATTGCAAATGAATCTGACTAAAATGAAAATAAATAAAAGAACTAGGAAAAGTAATGTGGGAAAAGCTTCCAACTTGGAGTCTTTCATCCTGGTTTTAATTTCTTGAGTAGCATTGTTAGACGCTGAGCAAGTTAGCAAGCCTTTAAACTTCACCTCAATTTCTTCATTTGTATCATCAAGTTAAAATGACTCTCAGATAAATTTTCATATTTAAATGAAAAAACTGAAGTGAAAATACTTAAGAAATTGTGGAAGTCTGGATAGTAATGTGATTTGAAAGTATTCTGACTTAATCTGTATGTATATAGTAGTCAGAACTGTGCATATCATTTTGAAGTTTCTGAAGAGACATCTTTTCTGAAGAATTCTCCTGTGTATAAAGATTTGAATTTTAGAGATATATAAAAGTTTGTTTTTAAGTTCGTATGTTTTAGTGAAAACAGCCTGAATTTTAATCCTGGCTTTTAGTACCATTTCTGCCATTCTGTTTCATGGTAAAGGTATTTAGCCTTCTGGTTTTTCAGAAACAATAATACTTAACCTCTTTACATGTGAGTTGAGATGAGATCAGAGATACCAAATTATTTTAAAGACGGTTAAAAAGTCACATTACGTTTAAGAGAGTGTTAATAACTTATCATATTGCTGCTTCACATGACAGTATTGAATCTTTGGGGTACTACCAAATTTAAATGGCATTGTAAACTTGGCCAGATTTGTTAATGGGAAGCTAACTTTGTGTAGAGAGTAGTCAAGCAGGACCTGGATGTAAGTTACTAGCTTATTAGAATAGAAATCTGCTTATAAAATAAGAGGAGTGCTTTTTAAATTAACTAGTTAGTTAATTCTAATTTTCCTGGAAAAGTACAAAATAAATAAATAGCAAATTTAGATACTGGGATCAAATTCTCTTAGATTTTTGCTGTGAAACAGAGTCGGAAAATAAATTTTCAAGTCCAAGTCACATATGAGTGTATAAAACTGCTTGTAACACGGTTATATATTGAAGCAGTTACACAGCCTTTTAAAAATTGTGTATGTATTCTACATTGTATTAGTGGTAGGAAGATTATGATGTTAATAAACTAGTGAATGCTTCAAATTTTCAGATCTTGTTTAGAGCTGGAAAAATGATTTTAGTTCTTAATTGCTATTTATAGATTTAGTTTAGTTTTTTTTTTATTTAGTTTAGTTTAGATGTTCAGTTTGCTTGAACATTCTTTCAATGAATTATATTGAAGTGTTTCTTCTTTTTAAATACAGCGATGATGAAAACACATTTAAAGTCTTGGTTGCAACGGATATTCATCTGGGATTTATGGAAAAAGATGCCGTGAGAGGAAATGATACATTTGTAACATTTGATGAAATTTTAAGACTTGCCCAGGAAAATGATGTGAGTTTGGTTTGCATTTCTGCAGTTTCTACCAAGTTCCTGTACTTACTGTTTTTCCTTTTAGAGTTTTGTTTTATATGTTCTTGTGCTCAGATTGCCTGGTTAAATATAAGTATGCTAAAAGTCCAAATCAGATTTCATGTGCCTTATTCCTTGAATTCAAGTAGGAGTGACTTTCGTAAATAGTCTGTAAAAATTAATGAAAATTGATGAAGTGTTTACTGAGTGCAGCATGTTTCTATTTGAACTGTAAAGATGACTGTCATAGTTTCTGCTTTCAAAGAACATACAGCAGGCAAATCAGTATGTAAGATAAGATAAATGTCTAAATGCTCAGATGCAAGGTCATATGGGATAAGAGCCATAAGAAAATTATAAATAGCATTTCCTGGGAGATTAGAGATAGAAGAGATCACATTTAGAATAGGACAGTAAGATGAGATAAATTAAGTGGCATTTAACTTGGGCTTGGAAGAGATATAGCAGCTGTGTTGGCTCACTGGTGGGTCTTGTTTGAGAAAGAGGGCTGAAAAACTAGAAATGTGGTTTGAGCTTCAGTGAGAGCTTCAAATGCCAGATTGAGGAGTTTGTACCCAATTAATAGAAAGTCTTCTGGCAACAGAGTCTAGCATGAAGTCAAAATAAGTTTGAGGCTTTTTTAAAGTGGTGGCTTGCAGTGGAAAAAAGGAAGTGAATACAAGAACTATTACAAAAATAGGGTTTGCATACTTTGATTAGGAGATGCAGATGAGGGAGAAGGGATGACAGTATCTCTGAAGTGTGTTAAGTTTGGGTGAATGGTGGTACCGGTAATAGAAGTAGGTTTTAAATAAGGAAGATTTCTTTCTTATTTTCACGCTTCCTTATTACATACTTCATTATATGGGAAGGTGATGAATTTTGATTTAGGCCATTTGAGTTGGAGGTTCCAATAGGATATTCAAGGAAACCTTTTGGCAGGCAGATAAAATGTCCATCTAGAGCCCAGAAGACAACTGGGGAATAAACATAAATTCGAGTGACTTGCAAACTGTTATCTTCAACTTTTCCTCAGAGTTTTGTTCAGTTTTTCTGCAAGTCCTTTAGTTCATATTTCTAAATATTTATGAGTGGAACCTTCCCACTATTTTCTGCCTTTGAGTCTATAGACTTAATTCAAAACTTCTATCTTATTTTGCTGAACTACAATAGCTCACTTTAGATAGTGAAGTCGCTCAGTCGTGTCTGACTCTTTGCGACCCCATGGACAGTAGCCAACCAGGCTCCTCCATCCATGGGATTTTCCAGGCAAGAATACTGGAGTGGATTGCCATTTCCTTCTCCAGGGGATCTTCCCGACCCAGGGATCGAACCCGTGTCTCCCGCATTGTAGGCAGACGCTTTACCATCTGAGCCACCAAGGAAGTCACATTAGTAGGTCACCTTAGGTTTTTTTTTTCTTTTTTACAACATAGCAGACAGAGTGAACTTATAAAATCATAAATCAGATCATGGCACTCTGCTGCTTCAAAATCTAAGTGGCCTTCCATTAAATCTAGAGTAAAAATTAAACTACAAAGTTCAATATGATCTGACCCCTACTAGAAGACTTCATTTCCTTTGACTCTCCGTGCTTGGCTTGTGCTCCATCTACACCGGAGTGTGGTGTTCTACTCTGGGACCTCTGTGTGTCTGGTTCTCTTCCTGCTACTAGCATCTTGATTTAGTCAGGGTTTACTTCTCAGTTCAAGTTTTATCTTTTTGAAGAGGTCTTCCCTGATAACTCCAAACAGTCTTACCACATTACTCATTCATTTTTTCATAGCACCATCTAAAATAATTTATTGGATTGTCTACTTGTTTATTTTCTTCTCCACTGGAAGATAAATTACATGAGAATGAAGATTCTTTTCTGTTTGCTCATGTGTATCCTAGTACGGCGAAAGGATCTGCCGAGCGGGAGGCACTCTCATAAATGTGTTCATGAATGAGGGAATGTCTAGTATCGTCTTCTTTTACCCTGAAGGCAGAGAAATTAACAGTCAAAGGAGGTTTGTTTGTGTCCTTTTCTATGCTTAGGTGCTGAAGAACAATGTCTTTCCCTGAGCGCAAGCTTTTTTTTTTTCCTTCACTGTGTCATTTCCTTTCCTTCTGCTTCCTCTCCCTGCACTCTTTAATCCTAACTGTCCTCTTCTGCCCACAGCCCCAAGCTGGTACCTCCAAATGCATGTTATATTTACTTTCCCCCATCTTTTGTGTCTACTTCTTCTTACTGAAGCCTAAATTCTTCCTGATTATTAAGTCCTCTATATTGTGGGCAATGGCACCCCACTCCAGTACTCTTGCCTGGAAAATCCCATGGACGGAGGAGCCTGGTAGGCTGCAGTCCATGGAGTCGCTAAGAGTTGGACACAACTGAGCGACTTCACTTTCACTTTCATGCATTGGAGAAGGAAATGGCAACCCACTCCAGTGTTCTTGCCTGGAGAATCCCAGGGACGGGGGAGCCTGGTGGGCTGCCGTCTATGGGGTCGCGCAGAGTTGGACATGACTGAAGCGACTTAGCAGCAGCAGTAGCAGCAGCCTTCTAACCAGCCTTATCTCTGCTTTTTATTCTATCAGCCTAATCTGTACTCTCTAGTTCTTCAGAGTCTTTTTTTTTTTAACTTTTAATTTTGGAACAATATCAGTCTTAAGAGACATTGCAAGAATACTACAAATAACTTCTTACCCTTCACTGAGATTTTCCTACATTGAGTGTGTGTGTGTGTGAATGTGTATTTGTGTCTTAATCGCTCAGTTGGATCCAACTATTTTGACCCCATGGACTGTAGTCCCAGGCTCCTCTGTCCGTGGGGTTCTCCAGGCAAGAATACTGGAGTGGGCTGCCATTCCCTTCTCCAGGGCATCTTCCTGACCCAGGGATCAAACCAGGGTCTCCTGCATTGCAGGGAGAAACTTTACCATCTGAGCCACCAGGGATGTCCTTCCTATACTTTTACATTTAATTTATCCCCTTTCTCTCCATACATACACACATAGACAGACACACTTTTTCTGAACCATTTGAGAGTAAATTGCATGTGTAACCAGAGTGCACTTGTCAAAACCAGGGAAACTAATGTTTCTCCAGTACTATCATGCAATTCTAAGATGCTGCCAGTTTTCCCCACAACAAATGTCGTTGCAGTTTGGGGGCAGGTCAGTGATGTTAGATCCCAGCCCAGGATTACATTTCACGTTTAGTTGTCATGTCTCTTTAGTCTCTTATAATCTGGGACATTTCCTCAGTCTGCCTTGTCTTTCATGACTCTGGCTTTTTTTTTTTTTATAAAGTTGTGATAGTTTTAGGTCAATAGTGAAGGGACTCAGTGTATCCACTCTGCCCCAGAGTCCTCTGGTGGCTCAGATGGTAAAGAATTTGCCTGCAATGCAGGAAACCTGGGTTCTATCCCTGGGTCGGAAAGATCCCCTGGAGAAGGAAATGGAAACCCACTCCAGTATTCTTGCCTGAGAAATCCCATGGACACAGGAGCCTGGCAGGCTACAGTCCACGGGGTCACAAAGAGTCAGACACTGAGCACCATGTGCTCTCCCCAAACTCCCCTCCCATCTAGGCTGCCATATAACTTTGAGCAGAGTTCCCTATTCTTTGTGGTAGGTCCTTGTTGGTTATCTATTTTAAATATAACAGGGTGTCCATGCCATCCCAAACTCTCTTAACTATCCTTTCCCCCCATCCTTAACCCCTGGCAACCATACGTTTGTTCTCTAAGCATGACCTTGACATTTTTGAAGGGTCACAGGTAATTATTTTTGCAGAATATTCCTCAATTGGATATGTCTGACATTTCCTCATGAGTAAATTCATGTAGGGCAGGAATACCTCAGAAGCAAGTTGTGTTCTCAGTGATCACTAGAGTCACAAACCAGTTTTTAAAGATACTAAAAAAATTTTTTTTGCTCTTGATAACATAAAACATACCACCCTAACCATTTTTAAGGATTTGGTTGAGTAGTATTAAGCACATTTGTATGTTTGAGTGACCAACCTCCAAAACTCTTTTAAACAACTCTTTCCCTTCCCCTCCCTTATAAAAATGTTTACTTAAGTTGTCTTTTCTATGGCTCTGATTGTGATCATTTTTTTCCTTTGCTCAAATCATGTTTAGTTTTGAAGACCTAGCTTAAATTTTAATTGTAGTCCCTCTGACTAGTGTAGGGGCCAGAAATCTTTTCCTTCTTCCCTTCTAGGTTCTGTGACTTGTCTGATAATTAAGTTAACATAAGACAGATAAGGGCTTCCCAGGTGGCACTAGTGATAAAGAACTCACCTGCCAATGCAGGAAACATGAGATGTGGGAAGCTCCCCTGGAGAAGAGCACAGCAACCCATTCCAGTGTTCTCACCAGGAGAATCCCATGGACAGAGGAGCCTGGTGGGCTATGATCCATAGGGTAGCAAAGAGTCGAACACGACTGAAGCAATTTAGCATGCACGCAAGACAGATTAATAGACTAAAAAATTGCATACGTGCATTGTTATTGTTTAGTCACTCAAGTAGTGTCCAATTCTTTGTGACCCCACAGACTATAGCCCACCAGGCTCATCTGTCCATGATATTTCCTGTGCAGGAGCCCCACAAAAATATGAGACACCCAGCAGTGAGGTAATGGAGGCTTATCTGCCATCCTGATCTAAGGAGAAGGGGAAAGGGAGTCTGGGCTTTAAAGGGGAGGAAGACAGTGCATAGGAAGATGGGAAGAGCAGATGTTTGTTAAACAAGTGTATGCTGTGCCATGCCCTGTGATGAGTCTTTCTGATACCAGAGATTATCTCTGGTAATAGCTCTTCTCCTGGTACATACCTCCTGTCTAAATTCAGAGTCTGACTTATGTTTAGATGCATAGCAGTTTTTCTCTCCCACTGGATTTTGAATAGAATAGGGGTCATATTTTATTCATAATACTCAGTATGAGGTATGGTACATTGTATTCAGTGAGAGCAGGGACGTGATCTGTTTTGTAGATTGCTATTTCCTGAGCTGTCACTGCCTATAGGAAGTCAAAATAATTGTTGAATAAATCAAGTGAGTAATTTGGATTGAATCAGCTCTGCCTTGCATGTTGTCGTTTAGTTACAAAGTTGTCTCTGACTCTTTCTGACGCCATAGACTGTAGCGCACCAGGCTCCTCTGTCCATGGGATTTCCCAAGCAAGAATACTGGAGTGGGTTGCCAATTCCTTCTCCAGCAGATCTTCCTGACCCAGGTATCAAAGCTGGGTCTCCTGCTTGGCAGACAGATTCTTTACCACTGAACCATTCCTTCTATCAGTTCAGTTCAGTTCAGTTGCTCAGTCGTGTCCAGCTCTTTGCGACCCCATGAATCGCAGCACTCCAGGCCTCCCTGTCCATCACTAATTCCTGGAGTTCACTCAGATTCAGGCCCATCGAGTCAGTGATGCCATCCAGCCATCTCATCCTCTGTAATCCCCTTTTCCTCCTGCCCCCAATCCCTTCCAGCATCAGAGTCTTTTCCAATGAGTCAACTCTTCTCATGAGGCGGCCAAAGTACTGGAGTTTCAGCTTTAGCATCATTCTTTCCAAAGAAATCCCAGGGCTGATCTCCTTCAGAATGGACTGGTTGGATCTCCTTGCAGTCCAAGGGACTCTCAAGAGTCTTCTCCAACACCACAGTTCAAAAGCATCAATTCTTCAGCGCTCAGCCTTCTTCACAATCCAACTCTCACATCCATATATGACCACTGGAAAAATCATAGCCTTGCCCAGACGGACCTTAGTTGGCAAAGTAATGTCTCTGCTTTTGAATATACTATCTAGGTTGGTCATAACTTTTCCGAGGAGTAAGCGTCGTTTAATTTCATGGCTGCAGTCACTGTCTGCAGTGATTTTGGAGCCCCCCAAAATAAAGTCTGACACTGTTTCAACTGTTTCCCCATCTATTTCCCATGAAGTGATGGGACCAGATGCCATGATCTTCGTTTTCTGAATGTTGAGCTTTAAGTCAACTTTTTCACTCTCCTCTTTTGGTGTCATCAAGAGGCTTTTTAGTTCCTCTTCACTTTCTGCCCTAAGGGTTGTGTCATCTGCATATCTGAGGTTATTGATATTTCTCCTGGCAATCTTGATTCCAGCTTGTGTTTCTTCCAGTCCAACGTTTCTCATGATGTACTCTAGGTTTTATTAAAGTGCAAAGTTTATGTTTGATTTGGATAACTTTAAGAAAAGAAATCACTTCTGGTAGCATGAGTTAGAGACTTGGTATAGTAATTTGAAGATGGCTTTTTGAAGGTGGCCTGGGAACCTAAGTGCGAGTCAGATTAGTAACCAGATTGGAAGGGTCTTTAAATGAATAAAATATGAAAGTTTAAATCTCCACATGTAATGCTATCTTTTATAAAATTTTTTTCTCTCTTTGGTCTATAGTTTTAAAAATTTTACCTATAAAACATACTAATTTTCACACTATTTTCTGTTGATTAGGTGGATTTTATTTTGTTAGGTGGTGATCTTTTTCATGAAAATAAACCCTCAAGAAAAACATTGCATACCTGCCTCGAGTTATTAAGAAAATATTGTATGGGGGATCGTCCTGTACAGTTTGAAATTCTCAGCGACCAGTCAGTTAACTTTGGTTTTAGTAAGTAAGTATATTTAAATGCTTCAGTGAATGTTTCCTTGTGTCTGTGATATATAACATTTCCTATGTAGGATGCATGAACACATAAACAGTTAGTCATCTTCTCTTCATTATAAGCTATTTCCTTGGCAGTTGTAGTTCTTTGAGTTTTCTGTACATTATTGTATTAATTTGTATTTCCCTAATTAATAGATAGAGTAACTTCTCAGATTTTTACTGTACTGTTGGGGGTCTCTGTTCATATCCTTTGTCCATTTAAAAAATTTGGATTGTTTTTGCTTTTCATGTTGAATTTGCAGGAGCTATTTATATATTCTACATATCAAGCCTTTGTTACGCATATATTTTTTTTTCCCAATCAATAATTGTCTTTTGACTGTTCACAGGACCTTTTGATGACAGAAATACTTAATTTTGATGTTCATAGTAAAATATATGACACGTCTGAGCAACTTCACTTTCACTTTTCACTTTCATGCATTGGAGAAGGAAATGGCAAACCACTCCAGTATTCTTGCCTGGAGAATCCCATGGACAGGGGAGCCTAGTAGGCTGCCGTCTATGGGGTTGCACAGAGTTGGACATGACTGAAGCGACGCAGCAGCAGCAGTCAAATATGTCCTTTAAGATTTGTGCTTTTGGGACTTATTGACAATATATACCTAGAACCCCAGGTCATAAAGGTATGTCATTTTTCTTATACATTGAGCAGGTACCACACTGCTTTTAGTTAAAATGATCTCAAAGTTGTCTTCTGCCTATGCCAGTGTCTCGGTTTTTTCCTAAAAGACACTGACAGTTTTGAAGTTTACTGGTCAGATATTTTGTAAAATATCTCTCAATTTGGGTTTTCTCATTATTAGACTAGGGTTATTGGTTTTGGGGAAAGAATATTCCTTACAGCGGAATTGCCCTTCTCATAGCTTGTTAGTAATATATGCCATCAATATGACCTGAGCTGGTGATGTTAACCCTGATCACTTGGTTAAGATAGTGTCTTACAGGTGTCTCCACAATCAACTTAATATTTTTCTCTTTCCATTCACTATTTTGTAGAAGTGAGTCTCCACGTCCAGCCCACATTCAAAGAGAGGGAGTTACGTTTTGCTTCTTGGAGAGAGAAAAGCGTGTCAAAGAATTTATGGGCATGTTAAAGCTACCACTTACTAAAATCAGTAAAATTTTAGGAGAGGCTCTACAACTATTTCCTTTCTCTTTAATGTTTGTCCAGTAATTTTAGCATTTGCCAGTGGTTCTTGCCTGCAGCTATTGTAACTATAGTGTCCTCATGGTGATTTCCTGTTTCCCACATTCTTTCTGCCATTTATTAATTGGAATTGTTCCATAAAGACTTGTCCCTTGTCCCCCATATGTTTGTTTATTTATTCAGTTGTCTATATTAGTAGGAACTTATTAAATCATTATATCAGTATGAACTCATTTTTTTCCTTTGAATTGTAATTTAACATTATTTTGATAATCTGTTTTGTTGCTCAAATAAATTGTTCCAGCTTTAGCTATTGGACACTCTTTCAGATGGGCTCTTGTGTCCTGTCAACATACACTAATCTTTTTTCCCCATGTTTCTTACTTTTTGGCATTAGAAGATGCTCCAGGCTAATTCTGTATTTTCCCAAGCTTTATACTCATGGAGTCTTGGTTCCTTTTGGAATGGTATTTGTAAGCTAGAATCTGGATGCTTGGCATGCACATGGCTATTGTCTTGTGGTGCTTCTGGTTTCTCTCAGTATACAGAACTTAAATATATATATGTAAAAATGTGTGCATATGTATATATGTGTGTGTGTGTGTGTGTGTATGTATATATATAAAGTAACCCATGAAAACAGACATCAGTTCTGTTGCTCAGTCGTGTCTCTGACTCTTTGCGTTCCCATGGACTGCAGCACGCCAGGCCTCCCTGTCCATTACCAACTCCTGCAGCCTACTCAAACTCATGTCCATCATGTTAGTGATGCCATCCAACCATCTCATCCTTTGTCATCCCATTCTCCTGCCTTCAATCTTTCCGAGCATCGGTCTTTTCCAGTGAGTCAGTTCTTCCCATCAGGTGGCCAAAGTATTGGAGTTTCATCTTCAGCATCAGTCCTTCCAATGAATATTCAGGACTGATTTCCTTTATAGACTGGTTGGATCTCCTTGGAGTCCAAGGGATTCTCAAGAGTATTCTCCAACACCATAGTTCCAAAGCATCAATTCTTTGGTGCTCAGCTTTCTTTATGGTCCAACTCTCAAATCCATACATGACTACTGGAAAAGCCATCGCTTCGACTAGATGGATCTTTGTTGGCAAAGTAATGTCTCTGCTGTCTAGGTTGGTCATAACTTTTCTTCCAAGGAGCAAGTGTCTTTTAAATTCATGGCTACAGTCACCATCTGGAGTGATTTTGGAGCCCCCCAAAATAAATTCTGTCACTGTTCCCACTGTTTACCCCTCTATTAGTTTTCTGAGTGTTAAGTTTTAAGCCAGCTTTTTCACTTTCATCAAGAGGCTCTTTAGTTCTTCTTTGCTTTCTGCCATAAGTGTGGTGTCATCTGCATGTCTGAGGTTAGTGATATTTCTCCCAGCAATCTTGATTCCAGCTTGTGCTTTTTCCAGTCCAGCATTTCTTATGATATACTCTGCCTAGAATTTAAATAAGCAGGGTGACAATATACAGCCTTGATGAACTCCTTTCCCAATTTGGGACCACTGTGTTGTTCCATGTCTGGTTCTAACTGTTGCCTCTTGACCTTCATACAGATTTCTCAGGAGACAGGATAGGTGGTTTGGTATTCCCAACTTTATGAATTTTCCACAGTTTGTTGTGATCCACACACTCAAAGTCTTTGATATAGTCAGTAAAGCAGAGTATATGCTTATCTGGAACTCTCTTGCTTTTTCGATGATCCAAAAGATGTTGGGAATTTGATCTGTAGTTCCTCTACCTTTTCTAAACCCAGCTTGAACATCTGGAAGTTCACGGTTCACGTACTGTTAAAGCTAGCTTGGAGAATTTTGAGCATTACTTTACTAGCTTGTAAGATGAATGCAGTTGTGTGGTAGTTTAAGCATTCTTTGGCATTGCCTTTCTTTGGGATTGGAATGAAAACTGACCTTTTCCAGTCCTATGGCCATATTGAGTGCAGTACTGTCACAGCATCATCTTTTAGGATTTGAAATAGCTCAACTGGAATTCCATCACCTCCTCTAGCTTTGTTTGTAGTGATGCTTCCTAAGGCCCACTTGACTTCATATTCCAGGATGTCTGGCTCTAGGTGAGTGATCACACCATTGTGATTATTTGAAGATCATTTTTGTATAGTTCTTCTGTGTATTCTTGCCACCTCTTCTTAATATCTTTTGTTTCTGTTAGGTCCACACCATTTCTGTCCTTTATTGAGCCCATTTTTGCATGAAATGTTCCCTGGTATCTCTAATTTTCCTGAAGAGATCTCTAGTCTTTCCCATTCTGTTGTTTTC
The DNA here is from genome assembly GCF_023091745.1 of Budorcas taxicolor. NCBI lineage: Eukaryota > Metazoa > Chordata > Mammalia > Artiodactyla > Bovidae > Budorcas > Budorcas taxicolor. The sequence goes on along the minus strand of NC_068924.1, from coordinate 1,011,516 downwards.
CTCTATTTGTTTGCACTGATTACTGAGGAAGGCTTTCTTTTCTTTCCTTGCTATTCTTTGGAACTCTGCATTCAAATGGGTATATCTTTCCTTTTTTCCTTTGCCTTTCGCTTCCCTGCTTTTCACAGCTATTTTTATTCTTATTTCTTACCTATTTGTGTATAAATATATTTTAAAAAGGAGTTTATATTGGGAGGTAAATTTTTGGGGATTTTTGTATTTAAGAAGATGAGTACTTTTAACTTTGGATTGATAATTTGGCTGGGTTTAGAATTGGATTTTGAAAGATTCTTACATATGTCCTTGTTTTAAAAAATTCTAATCACTTGTTAAAGAGATTGTGTTTTCTCCATTGTATATTCTTGTCTCCTTTATCAAAGATAAGGTGTCCTTAGGTGCGTGGATTTATCTCTGGGCTTTCTATTTTGTTCCAGTGATCTATATTTCTGTCTTTGTGCCAGTACCATACTGTCTTGATGACTGTAGCTTTGTAGTATAACTTGAAGTCAGGCAGGTTGATTCCTCTAGTTCCATTCTTGTTTCTCAAATTTGCTTTGGCTATTTGAGGTTGTTTTGTATTTCCGTACAAATTATGAAATTATTTGTGCTAGTTCTGTGAAAAATACCATTGGTATCTTAATAGGGATTGCACTGAATCTATAGATTGCTTTGGATAGTATACTCATTTTCACTATATTGATTGTTCCAATCCATGAACATGGTATATTTTTCCATCTATTTGTGTGCTCTTTGATTTCTTTCATCCCACTCCAGTATTCTTACCTGAGAAATCCCATGACAGAGGAGCCTGGTGGGCTACATTCCATGAGGTTGCAAGAGAGTTGGATATGACTTATCAGCTAAACAACAGTAGCAAATGTCCTCAAACCTTCTTTCCCGTTCTCTTTCTGAAAATTATATCTTACCCACTTTTTAGTATCCCCTATAACTTTATTTCTTTGTACTACATTTTGGATAATTTTCTGTTCCAGTTTACTAATTCATGTAGAAAAATAGAACAGAAAAAAATAGGGAAACTCTGAAAAAGAGGACTACTAAGTAGTGTTTAGCTCAGTTCAGTCCCTATCAAAATTCCAATGGTAGCTTTCACAGAAATAGAACAAACAACAGGTACAGGAAAAGGTGTTCAGCATCACTGATCATTGGGGAAAGGCATACGAAAACCACAATGAGATATTACCCCATACCTGTTAGGATGTCTGTCATCAAAAAAATAAGGGAGAACAAGTATTGGAGAGAATGTGGAGGGAAGAAAACCCTTGCACACTATTTGGAATGCCAGTTTATACAGCCGATGGAAAACACTGGAGGTTCCCCCTCAAAGACAGAACCACCGTGTGATCCAGTGGTTCTCCCTCTGGGTATATATCCAGAGGGAATGAAAACAGTATCTTGAAGAGATAGTCTGCACTCCCATGTTCACTGCAGCATTATTCACAGTAGCCAAGATAAGGCAGTGGTGGCAACAGTGTACATGTCCATCAGTGGAAGAATGGATAAACATGTAATATGTATATGTGTGTGTATATGTAAAACATACATGTTACTCAGCTGTAAGAAGAGACATCATTTCATGTGAGACAATATGCATGGACCTTGAATGCTTTATGCTAAGTAAACTAAGTCAGAGAAAGAGACAAATAATGTATAATATCACTTATACAGTATAGGGAATCTGAACTCATATAAATGGAGACTTGAATGGTGGTTACCAGGGCCGGGTGTTGTGGGGGGGAAGTGGAGATGCTGGTCAAAAAGTATAATTTTGATTAAGAAATGATTACATTCATAGGATCTAATGTACAGCATAGTATTAGTTATAGTTAATAAAGTTTCTAAGACAGTAGATCTTAAATGTTCTCACTAGGAAAAGGAGATGGTAACTGTGTGACATGCTGGCAGCTGTTGAAGGGAGTGTGTGTTAATTACAGTGGTAGGTAAGTTACAGTGGTTATCATTTTGCAGTATATGAATATATCAAACCAACATATTTGTATACCTTAAAGTAATACAATGTTGCACATCAGTTATATCACAATATAGCTGGAAAAAAGTATATTATAATGCTGCCGCTACTGCTAACTCACTTCAGCCGTGTCCGACTCTGTGCGACCCCATAGACGGCAGCCCACCAGGCTCCCCCATCCCTGGGATTCTCCAGGCAAGAACACTGGAATGTTGCCATTTCCTTCTCCAGTGCATGAAAGTGAAAAGTGAAAGTGAAGTTGCTCAGTCGTATCTGACCCTCAGCAACCCCATGGACTGCAGCCTACCAGGCTTCTCCGTCCATGGGATTTTCCAGGCAAGAGTACTGGAGTGGAGTGCCATTGCCTTCTTTACATTAATAAAAAATGTGATATGACTCATGAATTGATAGGCAGATAATTGGAAGAGTATAGAAGTTCCAGAAATAGCCTCAATACATGTGGGAATTTAGTATTTGATAAAGGTGGTGTCACATATCTCCAGGAAAATATAGCTTATTCAGCAAAAGAACTAGAGGAAACTGTTAAGCATTTTAAAAAATCTGGATGTGGAAAAGACTTGTCTAAGTATTGCACAAATCCGGAATCCATAAAAGATTGATATTTTTGTCTTTGTAAATTTCTGCATGGCAAGAGCTGCCCATGGAAGTCGGAAGTCCAGGTTCAACCAGAAAGAACATTTTTAATTCAAGGCAAATTAAGGTCTAATTTTCCCAATAGATAAATAATTTTTTCAAGTCAGTTAAAAGAAATTCATGAGTTAGTAAACAAAAAGTTAGGTAAAGAATATGGACATCATTCACTGAAAAGGAAATAAAGTGACATTTTAACATATTAAAATAATATGAAAGATACAAGATGAAGTACACTGAGATATGTTTTTCCTATAGGATTTATATACATCAGTAATTCTCAGTCCTGGGTGTGTATTATCTTTACCTCAGAATCTTAAAAAATACTGATGCCCAGTCTCTAGGTCAGTTAATCTCCCTGATGGTGTCTCAGACATTGGCGGATCTTGAAAGATCCCTAGAGAATTTTGTTGTGCAGCTAGGGTTTAGAATCACTGGTATAAAATTCAAGAAGTTTGATCATATATTGTACTAGTGGAGTAAGGGGAAATGGTCTCATGCATTGCCATTGTATTATATGCAAATTATACCACCTCAATCAGGGGAAATTGGCAGTAATCAAATTTACAAATATAGGTGTACTTTTTGACCTGACAGTGTCCTGATAATTTCCTGTACTCTCACAAGGGCACCTTTGTACAGGAGTACTCAACCATTTGTGAAACAAAAGACTGGAAATGGCCCAAATGTCCATTGATAGGTATCTACTTAAGCACATTGTAATAATCCATACAATGTCTGGCTAAAAAAAGACACAAGGAAGCTCTTTATATACTGATATGGAATCATTTACAAAGTATGTTAAGTGATAAAGGCAGGGTCCAGAGGTCTATATTGTGCTGCCATTTGTGGAAGAAGGAATATGTATTTATTTGCTTTACAGGTATAAGATATTTTTGCACAGATAAAGTAGAAATTGCTAGTGTCATTTCCTCTGAGAAGTGCAGCTTGGTGACTACGGCCAGGAGTAGTATGAAAATTTGTCATACAAGTAGTAAGTGATAGAGCTGGAATTTTTAATCAAGGTCTTTTGTATTCTAGAGTAGATGTATTTCTTCCCCTTCTGCTTCTACAATACAAATACAGACCTAACACAAAGACTTCGAAATTTTGAAAGCCTATTAGCTTACTATTCAGATAATCAAATTGTTCGTACAATTCACAAGCATCATATACTATAAGGTTTTCTTTTCAAGTGCAGTACTTTGAGATCTTTTCAAACTTGAATTATTGCCCATGATTGAATTTTTTTTTAAAACTCCAAACTAGTAGTCATCTGCCAGCTTAGATAATCCAATTTGCCTCTAACAGTATTAAGTTTTTGGAGGAGGAGAATGAAGGAAAGAGCTTTTGTCTCTTACAGAAATTTTTCTTTCTTTTTTTAAGGTTTCCATGGGTGAACTACCAGGATGGCAATCTCAACATTTCAATTCCGGTGTTTAGTATTCACGGCAATCATGATGATCCCACAGGGGTAATTATTGTGTTCTTAAAGTTTGTTGAAATTTTAGAAATTTTCTGTTTGTCTACGGGGAAGCATTCTTCCACTTCTTCCCTGCAGCTTTTAGTCAGATTGACTCAGAGATTCAAATTGACTTTTTATCATTCATATAGGCTTTTATACTGCTTTTTAGATACTTTAAAAAATCTGAGATAATAATTGATGTATGAGATATGCTTTTATTTCTTGAGTGCCAAAGTTAGCAATAAGTAACCAGTAGAAGGAATAACATTTAGGAATAAATAAATGTTGGGAATAACCTAACATTTGTATAATGCTTTACAGATTACCTGGTGCTTTTATCTCAAAAATCTCACTGTAGGAAATAATTGTTTCATGAACAGTTTTAAATCTAAATTAGATCATCTTATTTTGTTTGATAAGGAAGTACAGACCATCTTCAGCTTATGATGGTTCGATCTAACATTTTTCAACTTCACAGTGGTGCAAAACTGACATGCGTTCAGTTGAAACTGAATTATGAGTTTTGATCTTTTTTGTGGCTAATGATTTGTGGGAAGATACTCTTCTTGTGATGCTGAGTAAAGATAGCAAGGGCCAGGAGAGTGAAAAAGTTGGCTTAAAGCTCAACATTCAGAAAACGAAGATCATGGCATCCGGTCCCGTCACTTCATGGGAAATAGGTGGGGAAGCAGTGGAAACAAGTGTCAGACTTTATTTTTTTGGCCTCCAAAATCACTGCATCCATGAAATTAAAGCTGCTTACTCCTCGGAAGAAAAGTTATGACCAACCTAGGTAGCATATTCAAAAGCAGAGACATTACTTTGCCGACTAAGGTCCGTCTAGTTAAGGCTATGGTTTTTCCAGTGGTCATGTATGGATGTGAGAGTTGGACTGTGAAGAAGGCTGAGCGCCGAAGAATTGATGCTTTTGAAGTGTGGTTTTGGAGAAGACTCTTGAGAGTTCCTTGGACTGCAGGGAGATCCAACCAGTCCATTCTGAAGGAGATCAGCCCTGGGATTTCTTTGGAAGGAATAATGCTAAAGCTGAAACTCCAGTACTTTGGCCACCTCATGCGAAGAGTTGACTCATTGGAACAGACTGATGGTGGGAGGGATTGGGGGCAGGAGGAGAAGCGGGTGACAGTGGATGAGATGGCTGGATGGCATCACTGACTCGATGGACGTGAGTCTGAGCGAACTCCGGGAGTTGGTGATGGACAGGGAGGCCTAGCGTGCTGCGATTCATGGGGTCGCAAAGAGTTGGACACAACTGAGCGACTGAACTGAACCGAAAGTAATCTCAAAATATCATTTTATTTTTTCTGGTCATTAATGTATTATAAATCACTATTTAGCTAGTCTTGTTTTCCTCACATCTTGAGAGGTCTGCTTAATATAGCTGGTTTTTTTTTTCCAGTGGACAAGACATGATAAATTTTGATGAAATGTTAACTTTGCATTTAGCATGTGATTCTACTCACAGTGATAGAAAAAAGGATAGCACATACTTTACTATTGTAATCTTGTTTTGACAAGGCACTATCTTCATCTAGGTTTTTATAACTGCTATACAGAATATACTTTTAATAAGTAATAACATGATATGCAGATTATTTTTAGATATACAGTAATATTCTTTGAAAATATTTTGCATAGGCAGATGCACTCTGCGCCCTGGATATTTTAAGTTGTGCTGGATTTGTCAATCACTTTGGACGTTCATTGTCTGTGGAGAAGATAGACATTAGTCCAGTTTTGCTTCAGAAAGGAAGTACAAAAATTGCTCTATATGGCTTAGGTAAGATGGCTTTATATTACTATTTATGTTGATAAACATTTAATTGTTTAAGCAACTAGGAAATCAAATTCTGGAGTTCACTTTGTTGTTGTTTGGAAAGTAGTAAGGCAAATCTAATTATTCCTTATGGGTGACTTTAAAAAATGTTACAACATTTTGATGGACATTTTTCATTCTTTTTCATTCTTTACCAATATGGTAAAGAATCTGCCTGCAGTGCAGGAGATCCAGATTCGATCCCTGAGTCAGGAAGATCCCCTGGAAAAGGGAATGGTTACTCCAGTATTCTTGCCTGGAAAATTCCATGGACAGAGGAGCCAGGCAGGCTACGGTCCATCAGGTTTTCAAGAGTCAGACATGAAGGACCGACTGACATTTCATTTCAATAGTCCTTGAGATTTGTTTTTAATAGCAGTTTTGATGAAAAAATATTTTTCCCTTAGTAGCTGTTGTTTATTTTTTCTTTCTTTTTTTTGTTTTAGACTCAGACAAGAATCCTGAACATCAGAACTGTAGAGTAATTTAGAAAAACTGCATTTTTATACACTGTCCAATACAGTAATCATGTGGATATCAGGAACTAGAAAAGTGGCTAGTCTAAATTGAGTCATGCTATAAGTATAAAATACGTATTAGATTTTTAAGATAGAAAAAAAATGTAAAATACCTTACTCAGATATTGGGTTAAATAAAATATATTAAAATTAATTTTACCAATTTCTTTTACTTATTTTAATGTGGCTACTAGAAAATTTTAAATTACATATTTGGCCTGTTTTGGTGGCTCACATGATATTTTTATTAGTGCTTGTTTAGAACTGTCATCTACAATGCTCTGAAAATTTGCTTTATCAACTTTTGAAATTTATTTAGTTTCCAGTAGGTAAAAGCTTGTTTGCTAGGCTTTATTACATGTGAATGGAAGACTATTTTTGTTTGTTGTTCTTCAGTGGCTAAGTTGTGTCTGACTCTTGTGACCTCATTGAGTTAGTCCTTCACTATCTCCTAGAGTTTGCTCAGATTCATGTCCATTGAGTAGGTGATGTTATCTAGCCATCTCATCCTCTGCTGCTCCTTTCTTTTGCCTTCATTGTTTCCCAGCATCAGGGTCTTTTCCAGTGAGTTGGTTCTGCATCAGGTGGCCAAAGTATTGGAGTTTCAGCTTCAGCATCAGTCCTTCCAGTTGATATTCAGGGTTAATTTCCTTTAGGATTGACTGGTTTGATCTCCTTACAGTTCAAGGGACTCTTCAAGAGTCTTCTCCAGCACCACAGTTTGAAACCATCAATTCTTTTGCACTCAGCCTTCTTTATGGTCCAACTCTTACATCCATACATGACTACTGGGAAAACCATTATCAGCATGCATTCAGAGTGTATTTTTTGTGTCTTCATTTGGTGAAGTTCAGTTTGATATTTGTTATATGAATACAATAGTTTCATTGTTTTTGATGTGTATCATTTAGTCGCTAAATTGTGCCCGACTCTTTGCAACTCCATGAACTGTAGCCCACGAGGCTCTTGCATCCGTGGAATTCTCCAGGCAAGAACACTGGAGTGGGTTGCCATTTCCTAAGTATTATAAAATTTATACTTCATGTTAAACCAGTTTTAAAGTACCCCAGGGGAAATTGAGAAAAAACTCATGCTGTAACTAACCTCAACATGAGTGAAGTGAGTGAAAGTCACTCAGTCGTGTCTGACTCTCTGCGACCCTGTAGACTATACAGTCCATGGAATTCTCCAGGCCAGAACACTGGAGTGGGTAGCCTTTCCCTTCTCCAGGGGATCTTCCCAACCCAGGGATCGAACCCAGGTCTCCCGCATTGCAGGCGGATTCTTTACCAGCTGAGCTATCAGGGAAGCCCATAGTTTTCATTATTTTTTGAGTGATTTTGGTATAATAGAAGCCTTAGTACTCATTTCTCTTTGTATATGTTTTTAAAGAATAATTAAGAATAATTATGTATATGTTTTTAAAGAATAATTAAGATGGATGGTTTATTTAAATACTTTCTGTAGGAAGTGTAGAGTCTTTGCCCAGGTTACATAATTTTGCCAGTAGAAAAGCATCATGGCAATCTGTATTTCAGAGATACAGAAGATGAGATCAAAATATTATGTCTGATTTTTGCAAGTGATAGAGCAGGAAGTAAAATACACTTTAAAAAAAAAACACTCCTGATATTTTAATCACTGTAACATTAGGGATCATATCTGAAGAAAATGATTGATCCTTACACTTTCAAACCAAGGACAAACCCCATTATGCCTTAGTCACTGCCAGAAGCAATGAGTTGGTTCTGCATCAGGTGGCCAAAGTATTGGAGTTTCAGCTTCAATAGCTGAAACTATTTCAGCTCTGCAAGCTCTTATCTCATCCTGTTCTATTTTCCTTAACTGGACTCAGTCTCTACCCTCCAGCGGCTACTCCCACCCCAGCTCTGTATATGCTGCTGTTGCTAAGTCGCTTTAGTTGTATCCGACTCTGGGCGACCCCATAGACAGCAGCCCACCAGGCTTCTCCATCCACAGGACTCTCCAGGCACGAATACTGGAGTGGGGTGTCATATTCTAGAGCCTTTTTTAGTTAGCAGACTCCTCATATCATCAGTCCCTGAATGCTCCCTGTGCTGTGTCACTGTGAATGACACTGGCCTACGAGGCTCCTGTGTCCTGTGCAGTTTTCTCCTGGCCTCTCACAGGCTCTAGGGTGGAAGGGCTGGAGGGCAAGTCCCTGCTCTCCTTGCTTCCTGCTACCACCCCTGTCCTTCCTTTTCAGATACCCTTGAAGCTAACTGCCAACCAGTAAACTGCCCTTTCCATTACCTCAATTTTCTTACCTGCTTACCTTCCAGTTTTGTCAGTGTTCTCAGTATTTCTGCAGCTAAGTAGATCAACCTTCTAATGCCCTGGATTTTCATGTCTTGCCTTTTTTGTCCCAGTCATACGTTCCACCATCATTTCAATTGCTAGCACTAGGAGTTCTCTCTAGAAGCTAGACCTCTTCTAGCTCTTATACTTCTGCAGCATTGACTTTTCTTCCTTAATCACTCCATGAAGTGGTAACCTTGTCCTCCCACTGATAATTGCCTTCTTAGCATCCTGACTTGCCTTTAATAGCATTTAAAATTACAATTTGCATGTTTATTTTCATTGACCTATACTAGACTAAGATTATCCTTTGGGGAGTTAGGAAGAGTTATTTAAAAATCATTAAATTATTTAAAAGCACACTGTTTTTATTTAAAAGCATAATATATATAAAACTATTATTTTTAAGTACATTTTAAAATCTCACCCCTTTTAATGTCATTTCCTGTGTATTTTAAAATGTATATGTTAGATCAAGAGTACACATAGAAAAAATAGAGTAGGAAACAATATTATTAAAAATTTTAATAAGACTATGAGCATAGAAAACAGATTTTTATTCTACATTTCTAGATTTTGAAGGTATGTATGCTTGACATGGAAAACATCGTTTGCAACTGACTGCTCAGCAGGTTTCCCTGGTGGCTCAGCAGTGAAGACTTCCCCTGCCAATACTGGACACTTGTAGGAGACTCGAGTTCAATCCCTGGGTCGGGAAGACCCCTTGGAGGAGGAAATGGCAACCCACTCCAGTACTTGCTTGGGAAATCTCACGAACAGAGGAGCCTGATGGGCTACAGTCCATGGGGTCACAAAGAGTCTGACACAACTGAGCGACTAAACAAAAACAACTGCTCAGCAGCTGTCAGGCATGAACTTGGAACGTTTTCATTTGGGAATAATAATATCAGATTTCAAATATCTCTCTGATAGGAAAATGAGATACTCAGAGAAGCACATAATTTAGAAGCAAAACTTTTAAAATAATGTAATGTCTATTTCAGGATCCATTCCAGATGAAAGGCTCTATCGAATGTTTGTCAACAAAAAAGTAACAATGTTGAGACCCAAAGAAGATGAGAACTCTTGGTTTAACTTATTTGTGATTCATCAGAACAGGTAAAAGTTTTGTCTCTGAAAATTCTTGAGTCAAATATTGAGGTTCCCCAAATCTCTGTTTCTAAGCTTACCTATATTTTAGTAAAGGGCTCCTTATTCCTTGAAGGCTGTCAGTGCGGGATCAGGCAGACTTAGATAGGCATTGTGTGACTGCATCTTGAAATCATTTTCAATATATATTCATACTTATTAACACAAATGAGTCTTTCTAGCATATGGGTAAGAAATACCAAAAACCATAAAATGAATGCTCCTAAATTCAGAAGGAAGTGGAACATGAGCAGTACATTACCCCATGCCCTTTTCTGACCCTATATTTTTCTACATACTTTATAGGGAAGCATTATCTTCACTTTTTATTTAATCTGTCCATAGCTTGCTTTATTGTTCAGTTATACACTTATTCATGAGTCATCTTTATTTGGTTTTGGTATAACTGGAACCATGCTTTATATTTTGCAGTTGGCTTATTTTTGTTCAACAGTATGTTACTTCAAAATGAAAGTGTCAGTCATTAGTCATGTCTGACTCTTGTGACCACATGGACTGTAACCCGCCAGGCTCCTCTGTCCATGGGATTCTCCAGGCAAGAATACTGGAACGGGTAGCCATTCCCTTCACCAGGGAATCTTCCCAACCCAGGGATCAAACCCAGGTCTCCTGCATTGCAGGTGGATTCTTTACCACTGAGCCACCAGGGAAGCCCTATGTCACTATGATTCATTTTGCTGCTTAACAGCATAACTCTTTTTCACTGATGTATACATTTCGACTTTTTCGCCTGTTGATGACTGTTTCGTTATTTCCAGATTTTTTTTTTTTTTTTGATCTTTTTGTTAGGAACATTCTTTTTTTTTTTTTTGGTATATGTGCTGCTGAAGTGGGTACAGGAATATTCTTATACATTACTCCTGGTACATATATACAGGTGTTTTTCCAGAATATTAAATATAGGTAGATCAGCTTTTTTTTGTTGGTAGTTTTAAGAAATTTAATCTAGTGGCAGGGTATAAGGTTGATTGAAAGGAAATAGAGATTTGAAGAAACAAGATTTATTATGTGATAATTATAGTAAAAAAGTGTGAGATGGTAACAATGGTGGCAGTGAAATGATATATAAGGAACAAAGTTGGAAAAGTTATTGAAAAAGAATCTGAAGGGATTTGGGGCCTGATTATATAATTTCTTCTTCTTATTATTAAATAGTATTATTTATTGAAGAGATATTTATTGACTGTAGAATACTCTGGTACTTGTCCATCACCACAACTCAGTGAAAGAAAGGTTTTAGGCTGCAGTGTTATGTTGCCTTATGTATATTCTTGAATAAACATGGTGAGTTTCAAAGGAGAAACAGGACAGGGTTTTGATATGTTGGTTTCTATGTAACAGACAGGGAGTTTGTTCCTTCTCTTGCTGAAGGCTTCCCGTTCTGCTACACTTTCTGCTTTCCCCAAGTAGGAATAAGTCAGAAGCCATTCCATACCAGAATGAGAGGTGGAGTGGCAGCATTGATAAGGGGAATGGATAATATAATGTTGGTATGGCTGGTTGCTGTTAAGGGTGATGTTAATAATTTTGATCATTTGATTAAGGTGGTGTAGACCACGTTTCTCCACTGGAAAGGTCACATCTTCTACTTTATAATAATAAATATATTGGGAAAAATACATTGAGACTATGTGAATATCCTGTTTCTCCTTAGATTTTGACCCACAGGCTTTAGCATCCACTGGTGCATCTCGATGGGGAAACAGTGGCTGACTTTATTTTTCTGGGCTCCAAAATCACTGCAGATGGTGATTGTAGCCATGAAATTAACAGACGCTTACTCCTTGGAAGGAAGGTTATCACCAACCTAGATAACATATTCAAAAGCAAAGACATTACTTTGCCAACAAAGGTCCGTCTAGTCAAGGCTATGGTTTTTCCAGTGGTCATGTTTGGATGTGAGAATTGGACTGTGAAGAAAGCTGAGTGCCAAAGAATTAATGCTTTTGAACTGTGATGTTGGAGAAGACTCTTGAGAGTCCCTTGGACTGCAAGGAGTTCCAACCAGTCCATCCTAAAGGAGATCAATCCTGGGTATTCATTGGAAGGACTGATGTTGAAGCTGAAACTCCAATACTTTGGCCACCTGATATGAAAAGCTGACTCATTGGAAAAGACCCTGATGCTGGGAAAGATTGAGGGCAAGAGGAGAAGGGGACGACAGAGGATGAGATGGTTGGATAGCATCACCGACTCAATGGACATGGGTTTGGGTGGACTCTGGGAGTTGGTGATGGACAGGGAGGCCTGGTGTGCTGTGGTTCATGGGGTTGCAAAGAGTCGGACATGACTGAGTGACTGAACTGAACTGAAGGTGCATCTTGTTTCCAGTAATTAATGCTGTGGTGGTGTTTGTAACTTTTTAAATTTCCCTTATTCTTTCTATAATTATTGACTGAAAGTCTTCTGTTACGAAAATTTGTCATTCTCATTTATTTACTTATTCATTCCATTCATTTATTTATGTTACTTTAGACTCAAATATTTATTTTATTCTTTGAGGTACAGTCCAGTATTAGCAGTTTCTGTTGTTGCTTACTTTGTTTCAACTCTGACCATTGAGAGCATTTTTATATCAGCTTCTGTGCTCTTTCAGCAAGCCCTCTTCCTTTTTGTTTTTTGAACTATGTCATTAACCTTCCAGTCCTACAAGATGCTCCAGGCTCCCCTTGTATTTTTCTCCCAAGCCCAGGAATCAACTACTTTGCCAAGGAGCCCTAATTGCTTTCATTGGAGAGTGGTATTTAGAAACCCAGATATGGCCACTAAGTGTGCTTAGTGCTACTGCCGGTCTCCATAGCCCTCATGACTAGAGTTAAGGGAATATGTGTATATTTACTAATTCACGTATACATATTTGTATGTATGTATGTGTTTGAGCAAACTCCCGGATATGGTGAAGGACAGGGAAGCCTGGCGTGCTGCAGTCCGTGGGGTCGCAAAGAGTCAGACATGACTGAGCAACTGAACAACAAATATGTGTGTTAAAAAAAAAAAACCCTAGTGCAAGTTCATACTGATTTGAATCCAGCTCTACAGGGTTCATTTTTGTCTTCTCCCTTATTTGAGGCTTCTTTCTCTAACAGAAACCTGGATTGTATCATCTTTATGTTTACTTACTTTTTAAATCTTAATTCACATATAAAGTAATTTTAAAATTGAGAAAATTTGCCAGCCAGGATTCCGTGTTTGTATATTATTTTAGTCCATAGCCTTAAACTATATCTAGTAAAAAACACCACTTTCTAAAGTTACTTAGGTCAGTTCCTTTTCCCCTATCCCTTCATTGTCATTATAATAGGTTTTTATTGTAATGCTGTTAGGGTCATTTTTCACCTTCAACATTATTACTTTCTTTTTGTTTTCAGGGTAAGTATGTTTTCAGGGCCTTGTAAATAAAAACAAACTGATTTTCTCATACAGAGCAAGAATTTTTGAGCCTTTTACATTTTACTTTATTTCCTATTTATTTTTATATGTTGATCAATTTTCTTTTTCTTGCAGCGAAAGAAGGTAAACCCTAAACAGATTTTGTCATGCAAAACATTTCCACAAGGATGTTCTAATAGGGTTCTGTGTCATAAGTCAGAGTCAACCCACCAGCATAATTCTCCCTTTTCCTGTGCTCCAGGAAGGCACACATACATCATGTTTATTTGAGTTATTCTGCTCTCTTCAGTCATTGTGATAGCATTATACATTTTTTTTACATAAAAGTGTTTTTTTACATAAACATTCCTAGATACATGAGCTTTTTTGATTTCATTTCCTGCTCTTCTGTGCATTCATTCTGCTCAGCTACACTGGTCCCCTTGCTGCTCTTGAACTCACTGGAAACATTCCCATGTCAGTGCCGTAGCCATCAATTTCCTCGCTCTGCCTAGGTCTCGGGCATTCCTGGTCCCTCATCTCCATGCTCTGCTACTTGTCTCCTGTCAGAGAGGCTTTTCTGGACCACCCTGTGTATAGTAGCCTCCCTTTTACATGTAACTTTTCCCTTTATTTTTCTATATAGCCCCTATCACTATCTGACAAAACTTTATATAAAAAACATAGAGATATATATGTGTATGTGTATGCATATACATGAGCATATTGTGTTATTGCTAGTTTCCCCCATTTGAGCAAGGACTTTGTTCATGTCTTCAGGATCTAGAAGAGACCTGGGAAACCTGACACATACAGACACTCAGTAAATGTTTGTTGAGTGAATGAATGTTGGCTTGCCTCAGTTGAATGCTGGTTGAAGTCGTTGAACACTTGTACTTAAATTCTCAGTGATATAAATCAATATTGTGGAAAATTTTTTCTTATTTTCCTCTCTTTGGGTTTTCAGATATCTTTTAATAATAGCAGCTAAACTAGGTATAAAATAAGGGTTTGGAAATCACATTCATACAATATTTTATTTAATATTGAAAACTCTTATCTCTTATATAAGACTGACATTCTCATTGTTTTAATCAGTAAAAGAAACATGTTAAAAGTGAGGGGACATACAAGCTTAGGTTAAATTCACTGTCATCTTCTGTGTTTTGTTTGGTGTACACTCAGACCAGTTTATAGGTTTTTACTCTTTCTAGAGCTCATGCTTTTCTGGCTTTCCCACAGGGAGAGTTATTCCTCTTTACCTTTTGTGACCTGCCTCTGTGTAGAATTGACTGCTTTCTCTTTTGAGGCTTTTACTTGTCTGTGTCCTGCAAGCTTGTAAACCCTTTGAGATTAGGAATTAGATATTATCTTTGTATCCCCAACCCCTCAAATACTTTCTGGCTTACAGAAGGGATAGTAAATCTTTAGTGACTGGAGAAAGACTTATTATGAAGTTGTTTTATATCTGTGGACATTTATAATACTTAGTTTTAAAAATCTTGGCATAGGAGTAAACATGGAAGTACCAACTTCATTCCAGAGCAGTTTTTGGATGACTTCATCGATCTTGTTATCTGGGGCCATGAACATGAGTGTAAAATAGCTCCAACCAAAAATGAACAGCAGCTCTTCTACGTGTCACAGCCTGGAAGTTCAGTGGTCACGTCTCTTTCCCCAGGAGAAGCTGTAAAGAAGTAAGTAATGATTATATTTTCCAAATCAATTCTTAAAAATATTTTCTATAATAATCTGATCATCTCATAGGCCAAAAGTACTGATGGTGCTGTTACTTATATGATAAATTTATTTATAAAGACTGATTATTCCATATACTATTACTATTTTCCTAGATTTTAAGCTGTTTTCAGCAGGAGTGAAATACCCCAGTGGTATTAATGATTTTGCTGTTCATTAGGCCAATTCAAGGCTAACATTTTTTATTAATTAAATTTTAAGTTAGAATGCTATAGGAAAGTTGATGGATGAGTAGATTTTATTCTGGGGAAGAAGAATGTTTACGTTTTTTCCTGTGATATAACATTAAGATCAAATTACTAAAAGTCTTCCTTGGTGGTCCAGTGGTTAAAAATCTGCCTTGCAATGTGCAAGATAGGTTCGATCCGTGATCAGGGAACTAAGATCCCACATGCCACGAAGCAACTAAGCCCAGGCACCACAACTACTAAGCGTTGCATGCCACAACTAGAAAGTCCACAGCCAAATAAATAAATAAATATTAAAAAAAAAAAACAAATCAAATTACTAAACATTTTTTAAGGAGGGGAGGTTTTAAGGATTTTGTAGACATTAACAAATATGATCGTTTTGATGTGCACATTTTCATGAGGAAATTTACAATGTGATTAGGTTTTCATTTCCCTCCTCATTTCAGACACATTGGTTTGCTGCGTATTAAAGGAAGGAAGATGAATATGCAGAAAATTCCTCTCCGAACAGTGAGGCAGTTTTTCATGGATGATGTTGTTCTGGCTGATCATCCAGACATTTTTAACCCAGATAATCCTAAAGTAACGCAAGTCATACAGAACTTCTGCTTGGAGAAGGTAATTCTTCTAGATAAAGATCAGTGAAATCTATTTTAGTTGAGAGATTATTTACATTGAATTAAATACTTCAGTAGACTAGAGGGAAGACATTACATTTGTTACATTCTCTTGAAACCTTTAAGGAACCACTGTTCAGTAAATGAGTTTAGGTGTATTGAAGGTTTTTTTTTAAGTCTTTGAGATGGAAGAATGCTACATATAGAGGAAACTTTAAGCCCCCCTCCCAGATCCTTTCCTCCTCCTCAGAGATGCATGTATAATTGCTTTTCTTTTTTTATCCTGATTTGATAATTTGTTCATTTTATTAATGAAAGCAGTAACTTTGATTGGGGAATCGCAGGATACTATGGTAGATGAGGAGAACCTTAGCCTAGTAATCTCCCTCACACATCCTCTCACCCTGAAATCTACCTCCAGATAAAATCTTGAAATGTGTCTGCTAGGGCTTCCCTGGTCGCTCAGCTGGTAAAAGATTATCCTGCAATGCAGGAGATCCTGGTTCATTCCTGGGTTGGAAAGATCCCCTGGAGAAGGGATAGGCTACCCACTCCAGTATTCTTGGGTTTCCTTGGTGGCTTAGATGGTAAAGAGTCTATTTACAGTGCAACAGACCTCGGTTTGATCCCTGGGTTGGGAAGATCCCCTGGGGGTGGGCATGGCAACCCACTCCAGTATTCTTGCCTGAAGAATGCCATGGACTGAGGAATCTGGTGGGCTACAGTCCCTGGGGTCGCAATGAGTCAGACATGATTGAGTGATTAAACACAGCACAGGGACCATGTCACTTCAGTGTAAGTCCCATACCTCCTCCCATACAGATCACCATCCCTAAACCTCTGCAGAATTTCTTGAGCCACTTTGAAGTTGGATGAATGCATTTGATAATATGGAATTTGACATCTTAATACAGTAAGTCTACGCATGAACGTTCAAGTTGCAAACTTTGAAATATGCAGACATGCGTTTGCATGTCCCATCACTTAAATTAGTTCACATGTCTGCTGTACATTGTCACATGCATGCATCCTCTGCAATGGCTGTACTCTGGTGTACTGCACTGTACAGAGGGCTTCCCTGATGGCTCAGCAGTAAAGCGTCTGCCTGCGGTGCAGGAGACATGGCTTTGATCACTGGGTTGGGAAGGTCCCCTGGAGAAGGAACTGGCAAGCCACTCCAGTATTCTTGCCTGGAGACTCCCAGGCAAGAGGAGCATGGTGGGTTATAGTCCATGGGGTCGCAAGAGGCCGACACGACTTAGCGACTAAACCACCACAACCACTGTATAGAGTATGGTAATACAGTATCTTTATTTCAAGCTGAAGAATGTCTGGAAGGAGGAGTAAAAGCAGCAGTGATGTAGCTGGTATTGTTGTACTTTTCAAAGTGCCACATTTAAGATTAAAAATGTTTTCTTTATTTTTTTGTGTTTGTTTTTATGTATTTTTGTATGAAAAGTATTATAAACCTATTTGTGCATGTGTGCCAAGTTGCTTCAGTTGTGTCTGACTCTTTGCAACCCTTTGGATTGTAACCCGCCAAGCTCTGAATACTGGAGTGGGTTGCCATGCGCTCCTCCAGGGAATCTTCCTGACCCAGGGATCAAACTTGCATCTCTATGTCTCCTGCATTGGCAGACGAGTTCTTTACCACTAGCACCAGCTGGGAAACCTATTACAGTATAGGATTATGTAGCCGATTGTGTTAGTTGAGTACCTAGGATAACTGTTGGACTTACGAACAAATTAGACTTACAGATTTGCTGTTGGAACAGAAGTCGTTCATATGTAACATTAATTGCTAACACTTACTCAGTTCTTACTCTGCGTATGCTCTTCTGCTTTTTATGATAATGATAATTGTCACTGCTGTTCATTGCTTGTATATTCCGGACGCTGTTGACAGCGTTTTGCATTTAATCCACTTAGCAATGCTATAGGACAGTAGAGTCTACCATCCACATTTTATAGAAAGAGGAGCTGAACCTTAAAGTGAGGCAAATGTGATAACCACTAAACTGCAGAAACGCCCACTGGAGCTGAACCTTAAAGTAACTCACCCAATGTCACAACTTTACTAGCTTCATGTAACTCATATAACTGAAAGGTTTAGGTTTGCTGGTTTCAAGATGACCAGATTCAGAAACTCAAATTAAGATAGCAGGCCCTTCTGTCTCTGTTTCCATGTTTAGTCCTGTGCCACCCAGTCCTGTGGTTTTTATCTTAAGCTTCACTATAAGGAAGTCTGTCATGCGGTGGCCCACAGACTTACATTGCCTTTACAGCTGAATCATTTTTTTCCCAGTGGTTCCAGATAAACCCCTTAAACATTGAGTTTCCCTGGACTGAGGTCATGTACTTGTCCCTGAACCTGATCTCTCAGGCGAGGGAGATGGAGCATGAGTGAGTGGATTGTCCCTGCCTACTCAGGCAGCGCAGGGTCTCTCAGCCTTGGCACAGCTGACAGTTTAGACTGGGAAATGCTTTGTTGTGGGAGCTTGTTCTGTGCACAGTGGGATTTTTACAAGTCCTCTCTGACCTCTACCACCAGATGCCAGCCAGAGGTACCTCTTCCCCCTAGTCATGACAATATCTTTATTTTGAGGTTGAAGAAATGCTTGAAAATGCAGAACGGGAACGTCTGGGAAATTCTCGACAGCCAGAGAAGCCTCTTATACGACTGCGAGTAAGTCCTATTTAGATGAATTTAGCTTTATTGATTTTCAAAGGAGAGTTTTGTACAGTTTACATGAATTTTTTTTTTTTTTTTTTGGTAAAGTAGCAAAGAGAGTACGTATAGTGAAAGAGCTGTCATCATTGGTGAAGAAAATAATAAAGCAGCCAGTATTTGATTTAATTGTAGTTTCATTCCTTTCTATAAACTTTTTATTTTATATTGAGGTATAGCTGATTAAAAATGTTGTGACAGTTTCAAGGGAACAGTGAAGGGACTCAGCCATACATATATGTGTTCTCCCCCATATCCCCCTCCCATCCAGGCTGTCACATAACATTGGTAAAGTTCCATGTACTCTGTATATAGTAGGTCCTTGTTGGCTATCCATTTTAGTTCATTCTGATAGGTTTGACATTTTTGTTTTCTTGCTTCCCTCATTTCTAAATAGTGTTGTATTGACTAGGTTGGCCGAGCTCTCGGACTTCATTGCCTGCGGCTCCCCACTCTCCCCTCCTTCCAGGCACTCAGACTTCTTGCGGTGCCTCGGGCATATCAGACCTGCTCACTTCCTCCAGGTCTGTTCATGTCACCCAAGTAGTCACCTCAGTGGACCCCAGCCTGATTAAGATTGTAACCCCCAGGCCCTCTCTCCAGCACTGCTAATTTCACTTACCCTTCTCTACGTCTTCTTTTTTTCCCCACAACACATCCACCTGAACTACGACATCCAATTTATTTGTTTATTTATTTTGGTTATTATTTATCCTCAGTTACCAAACTATCTGCTCAATGGAAGCATGGAACTTTGTGAATCTTGTTAACTAATGTAGCCAAAGATCCCAGAACAGTCCCTGGCAATTGCACGTGGTTGATAAATAGGTGGCAAGAACTGACATTTCAGAGTTAGAAAATTCTAAGAAATCAAAGTGTTTCCTGTGACTCTAAACCTGTTTATCTTTTGCATCATGATATTCACAAATAACAACAGACTTCTTTTTTTTTCCGCCTCTCTACCTTTCTCTTCTAGTTCCTCCCTTTTCTGATTTTCTTCCCCCCAAAATAATACATTGTCTATATTGCTCATATAACAGTCCACTATAATCAAGGCTGTGACACCACCATCTCAGGTGGAAAATGCAACCTTCAATTGTCAAATCCAGTAGATTTTTTTTTTATCTTAGTTAGTGAGTCACTCTTCAGCATTCTCTTCTACAAGTTTTCTTTGTCCCTTCCTATATTTTACTTAGTTCTGTGTCCAGTCTAGGCATATGATCACCTATAGAATGATGGTTCCCAAATTTTGACCTACCCCTGAGACCTCCTTGTTGGAGTACAAGAGTCCTTCTAAAGCCTTGTGCCCAAGGGATATGGCCCTCAAACTGCAGCAGCACTGGCATCACATTCTTAAAAATACAGAATCTCAGGCTCCATATTAAACCCACTGAATTGCATTTTAACCGGATCCCCCAAAGATTTATATGCACATGACAATTTGAGAAGCCCTGGGCCGTACAGGATGAAGGTAAAGAGGACAGTCTAGAGTCAGACTGGTTTGATTCCGGCTCTGTCAGTAGCTATGTGACCTTGAGCCACTGGGTCTCTTGTCCCTGGGTATGTGCTTCCTAGGTCTGAGTGAATTCTCTCCATCTCGTTGTCATTGCTGTAGCTGAGCCTGGATGCTCTCTTAGCTGGCCTGCAGCTTCAGCTTCCTACCTGACTCTGCTCCAGTTTCCTCCTGGCCTCTCCAGACTAATGCCAACACTGTCTTTCTAAAATATGATATTGCATGGTTTTCCTGCTGAAAACGACTTAATGACATCCCAACTCTAACAAGAACGAGCCTAAACTCTCATGTGGCGTTCCAGACTTGACATGATCAGGTCTAAACCCACCTCATTGCTTCTACCTTGTTTCCTGGCAGCACCTCCTGGACTCCAGTTTCTGACTGAAAGTTGCTGTTTCCTAGGCCTGCTGCTGCTGCTAAGTTGCTTCAGTCTAGTGGAGTTTATTTCACTCTTTAGCGTATTTGCTCACGCTGATCCTGCTGCATGGGATGTACTTCTCTTCTTCTGAAGTAATCCCCTTTAATACTCACTTAAGCTTCCCTCTTCAATAGAAACTTTTCTTGACATCCCTTCAGAATCTCTACTTCTTCGTGTCCTCAATCTCCTCTGTACATATTTCTTACAGCACTATTCAGATTCTGCTTGCAGCTACTACTTTACATGGTTTGTCTTCCTAGCCAGCTTCTTAGTTTCTTTCCAACCAGGATGCTGTTTTATTTATGTTATATCTGGCCCTTGGTAGAGTACTTAGACATTGTGGACATTTCAGTGAATAATTTTGTAACGTTTAGAAAAAGAAAATTACAAATAAAACTAGCCTGGAGTTCAGTTGTTAAAAATATGTTTTGGGGAGACTCCCTAGCTTGAGCATTTGGCATTTTCTGGTTTAGAACATGGCAGCTGTAGAGATGGTTTATCTGGGTAATAGAAACTTAGCTGCTTTAAGAGAACCACATAGATCTATCAGGGCAGAAGCACCATGTTTCTCATCTATGTCTGCCTGATACTGTTAAAACTAATCAGACTTAAATTGAAAATTGGTGTTCCTTTCCCAAACACATTACTAACTCATTAATGATAAAAAGAAGAAATATCTTCCTGTAGGTAGTATTCCAAAATGTATTGGCTAGATGACCCTCACTGATTCACTAATTCAGTGAACAGATGTTTATTGAGTTACTGAGTGCCTTCTTTTCGTATATGAGAATGAGGGGTAGACAGTGATGATAAAATAGACAAGGCTTTCAGGAGATGGAGGTGTGAGAAGAGATACAGTAAACAAATAGCAAATATGTGACAGAATCTTAGCCAGTGCTAACTGTGACAGAGAGTATAATTGGGGTGGAGGTTAGGCGTAGTCTGGAGAGGCTGGTAATGCGGTACAGTGCTGGTTCCCAGAGCATCCTTTGAGAACAGCTGGTTTAGGAAAATGATTATATCTGTTAGGAAGAGATGTGGTATTTTTCTTTGTAAGGGGCTTGGTGCCATAAGAGACGTCTTTAAAAAAAGCCTGCCTTGAGAACCATTATTACTTCTAAATAGAAATCATGAGCCCTCTTGTACCTGCAGTTTCATATCTGCAGATATGGAGGGCTGATTGAATTGTACCATTTTATACAAGGGACTTCAGCATCTGCAGACTTTGGTGTTCCCAGTCAGGGGTCCTGGAATCAATCCCCCTGAAATACCAAGAGATGACTGTCCCATGTTTTGAAGGTGATCATTTCTCAAAGCTCACAGACTTGCGTCTTTTCCTCCATGGATTTTCCCAATGTTTATTTTTGTCTGATGTGAAAGCTTATCCTTACGTGATAAACCAATTAATAAATACATCTAGTGCCAGCAGTCTATTTGGATATCTGTTTTAAAAGTTTAAGAAAACTTGTTTAGAAATTTCACATCCTTTACAGATGATATTCCTGGTTCCTAGACTGTTAGTTTTTACCATGGGGAGATACAGTGATTCTGACATTGTGGGAATTCTTGCTGTACCTTGATTCCATCAAACAATGTCTTGAAGAAGCATAAACCTTTGAATCTTTATTTTTTCATAGAATAAATTGTGTAACATCATGATGATCTTTAAAATGAATTGTAGAACATTAACATACAATACTAACTTAAAAGTCTCATCCATAAATACTGAAATCGGTGCTCTGTTGTTTGCTAGCCTTTGTAACTTGTTCTTTATTTCCAGGTGGACTATAGTGGAGGCTTTGAACCGTTCAGTGTTCTTCGCTTTAGCCAGAAATTTGTGGATCGGGTAGCTAATCCAAAAGATGTTATCCATTTTTTCAGGCACAGAGAACAAAAGGAAAACACAGGTAAGCTGGTTATCTTTTTTTTTTTTTTTAAGATATTTTTAGCACCTTTCTTTTTAAGGTATATTTTTGGCTATACAAGGTCTTTGTTTCTTTGCAATTTTTTCCTCTAGTTTTGGCGAGCGGGGGCAACTCTGTAGTTGGGGTATGGGAACTTCTCATTGCTGTGGCTTCTCTGTTGCAGAGCTCAGGGCTCTAGGGCACTTGCATTTCAGTAGTTTTGGCAAATAGGCTCAGTAGTTGCAGTTCCCGGGCTCTAGAACACAGGCTCAGTTGTTGTGGTGCACGAGCTTAGTTACTCTAAGGCATGTGGGATCTTCCCGGATCAGAGATCAAACCCATGTCTTCTGCATTGGCAGGCAGGTTCTTTACCACTGAGCCACCTGTGGTAAATTTGATCCCAGGTCAGGAAGATTTCCCTGGAGAAGGAAATGGTAACCCAATACAGTATTCTTGCCTGGAAAATCCCAAGGACAGAGGAGCGTGGCAGAGGAATCCATGGGCTCACAAAGAGTCAGACACAACTTAGTGACTAAACACACACGCATGCAGGCAAAAATTAGCAATCGCTTGTAAACCTGCAGTTATCAGTGAAGAAATGATGGCTTTCATAGTTTTTTTTTTAAACATGCTGCTGATTAATAACACATACTTTATAGATTTAGTGTTTACATATATATTATTACTATATATTCTAAATGTTTAGAGAATGTACTCTTAAATTTTACAGCTAAATATTTCAACTTCACAGCATATGTGATTTAAGATTCTGGTCCTAAGAGATGTCCCAGAATATTAAAAAGATATATACTTAAGGGCTAATTAAGTTTTGTGAAAACTAATTGCCTTTATTTTAGCATTTATCAAAAACAGGTCACCTGACTGAAATAGTGCTTCTTCATAATAAATATTGATCCTTTTTAAATACAGTGGCTCTTCTCCTTAGAACTATCGAGTCAGAATTAATATGTCCCTTGTTTACATGTATACCGCATTGGTTTTTATTAACCCTGATTTAATGAGCTTCTATTTTCATAGTTAAATTGTGATCAAAATGGTGTGTACTGTTAATTCAGCCTGAAATAGTCATTTGGATATTTCAGTAGAGCTCACAGAATACTGTTTTAGGGGAAAACAATCCATATCAGAGAATGGTTTTTATGCTGTTAACTTTAGCTAGTTATTGATGATGATTTACTCTAGTCATTCATTCTTATCAATTCCTTGGAGTTTTATTGGTATAGCATTTGTGAAAATATGGAGTTTAGAACTGGTTCCTTATTTATTTGTGTTTCATCCGTAGTCAGTTTTGTTCTGATGATCCCTTTTTTGCTTAAACATTAATTGCCGAATGGAAACAATGACCCTTTCGTGTATTGTATTGAAAGCATGAAATTGTTTGTTGTTTTGGCCAGCTCTGCTACTTCAACTACATGTGTGAAATCATGCAAATCGCTTAATCTCTCTGATGTTTAGTTTTCTTGTCATCAAAATTAGGATAATAGCTATACCTGCCTCATAGTACTGTTGTGAGGATTGGAAGATATACTGTATGTAAATGGTCTTAACATAGTGTCTGGCATAGTAAAATGTAGTAATCATATTTATGAAGTAATATTGATTCTCCCATCTTGAAATTCAAAAAGGATTTCTATTTACTTGTCCTCACTGCTTTGCAAGAGGCATGCTGAACTTTGTGCCTCTTTATCCTGTAAGCCGTGGCATAAACTTTTCCCTCTGCCTAAGATATTTTTTTTTCTCTTTTTTTGCTTATTGAGTCTTACTCATTCTGCAAGTCTTGAGTCAAATGATAATAGCGTTTGCTATCTGCACATTATTTTCAGTCTTCTTGGGGAAGAAATAGTTCATTTCTTCTTGTTGTGTCATATTTTTTTTTCTCAGCTCTGTTGCAGCACTTACCACCTTTCATTGTAATCATTAGCTATTATGGGTTGTCTCCTATCTTGTTGTTATTGTATTTTCCATACCATGTTGCACACCTGCTGGACAGTTAATATTCATTCTCCCTGACAGAAGTTATGAACAGAGCATATTACTAGACCTTATGCTTTTTGACTTCTTACCCAGTACTCTTTTTATTCTGTACCTACTGTTTTTTGAGACAACCATCCTGCATAAGAATGCAGTAAATCTGCTTTATTATACATGCTTCCCATTTGTCTCTCAGAATATTAAACAGATATGTACTTATGAGCTCAGATTTAATTAATAATTTTTGCTGTTTCATCAAGGATATTATTTAGTGAAACTGGCTGTTTGCTTTGTCTTGTTTTGAACTGTGAATACGAAGTGATGATTATTAGTAGAGCTCAGAACCACTGCCTTCACTCATCCTAAGGCACTGGCAGTTTTACCCAGGGCTGCTTTTGTATCATCAGTATAAGTGGCAATACTGTGGAAAACGTAAATAATGTCTTCGTGTTACTATTGAGCCCCCTGAAGCAGTATGGGGGACTCCCAGAGATCTGTGGACCACTCTTGAGGATGGAGTCAAGAGACATGATACTTGGAGATCAGGAAAAGAAGTAGAGACTTGGGAAAGACTCTTGAAACTAGCAAAAATGCCATATTTTTGTCTCAAAATCTACTACGTTGAGCAAGCTGACAGTTGATAAAGTTTGGGCATACCTCCTCTACTGACAGGAACGTGCGTTGAATTTGGGTACTTTAACATTAAGGTGTCTGTGTGCGCTTAGTTGTGTTTATGGACTGTAGTCTGCCATGGATTACAGTCTATCCGTGGGATTTTTCCAGGCAAGAATAGGGAGTGGGTTGCCATTTCCTTCTCCAGGGGATCTTCCTGACCCAGGGATTGGACCCACGTCTCCTGAAATGGCAGGTGGATTCCTTACCACTGAGCCACCAGGAAGGCCTCAACATTAAAATAGAAACTGTTATTTTTTCTCCTCATGGATGTGTTTTTTCTAGGAGAAGAGATCAACTTTGGCAAATTCATCTCAAAACCCTCAGAAGGAACAACACTAAGGGTTGAAGACCTTGTAAAACAGTATTTTCAAACTGCAGAGAAGGTAATTTCTTAATTACAGTTCTCCATTTGAATTAGTGGTGATCTTATAATAACAGATTTCAATTTAGGATATGTATAATTGACAGTTTAAACAAAATGAATCCTCAGAATGTTTTCATGAAGTAAGTAGGGTGATAATCAGTTACACTCATTTATAGTTATTATATATCAAGAAAAATAACTGCTTAATTAATGTTAGATATTAACACCGCAGTTATTGTGTATTATTGTTGTTATCCTTTCTTTTTACCTCTGCTACATAAGTTTGAATCCGGGATTTAATTTTCTTGCATCAGGATGTAATTTCAGAATTGCTTTATTATATAGCCACAGGATGGTGATGCTACTATTATTATCATAAGTATATGCCATTTTGAGATCCTCTGGTTATGTTATCTTCCTGTTGCTGCTGAAATAAATTTAGTGGTTTAAAACAATGTAAACTTAGTGGTTTAAAACAATGTAAATTTATTATTTTAACAATCTTGTAGGTCAGAAATTCACTCTTCTCCGTGGACTAAAATTGAGGTATTAGCAGGGCTGTGTTCCTTTTTGGAAGCTGTAGAGTAGAATTCATTTTCTCAGCTTCTCCAGCTTCTAACCGTTCCTGCCTTACTTGGCTCAAGGCCCCTTCTTCCATCTTCAAAGCAAACAACGATGTTTCTGCCTTGCTGTCTTTCCCCAGATACATCTCTCTGACTCCCTTCTGTGTCCCACTTCTGCTATGAAGGATGCTTGTGATTATACTGAGCCCACCCAGATAGTCCCTGCTCGTCTCTGTTCTGTATCCAGCTGATAGCAATCTTAATTCTGGTTGTAACCTCAATTCTCCTTTGCTATGTAACATATTCATGGGTCCCAGAGGTTAGGATGTGGACATCTTTAGGGGGGCCACTATTCTGCCCTGGAGAAGGAAATGGCAGCCCACTCCAGTATTCTTTCCTGGGAAATCCCATGGACAGAGGAGTCTGATGGGCTACAGTCCATGAGGTCACAAAGAGTCAGACACAACTGAATGACTAAACAGCAAACAGTTCTGCCTTCCACGCTGGTCAACCTAATCTGATCATCAATCAGCTCCCATTTCTGCACTCCGTCCCACTCAGGCCTCTCTGTTTTCATAAGCCCTGAACTCTACTCCTGTTTCTTGTTTATACTTTGCTGTTGTTGGCCCGTAATATTTCTAGGCTTAATTACTGTCCTTTGTTTTCTTTTGCTTTGCTTCATTTTTCCTCCAGTAACTAGATAACTTTTTTGTCTTTTTCCTTGATTCTGTATTTTTCCTTACTCATATAGAATTGTTTTGTAGGGAAAATACTGTTTTCTGCATCAGAAAATACTATTTTCTGTCTCTTACAGAACGTACAGCTCTCACTTCTAACAGAAAGGGGAATGGGTGAAGCAGTACAAGAATTTGTGGACAAGGAAGAAAAAGATGCCATAGAGGAATTAGTGAAATATCAGTTGGAAAAAACACAGCGATTTCTTAAAGAACGTCATATTGATGCACTAGAAGATAAGATCGATGAAGAGGTGAATAATGTTGGGTGAAAAATCTAGTATTTAGATAGTCTTTCCTTAAGAGTTGCTCTGCATTTCTTTCTGGGAAATCACTACTTCTGTGATTTGTTCAGTTTCCTCATCTATAAAATTGAGATCACAAAATGAGGATTAAATTATAAAATGTCTAATAAGTGTCTAGAATACAGTCTCAAAAATGATTGATACCTAGTGAATGTTAAGTGCTTTAAAATGAACCTCATAGGGCGAAAATGTCTACTTCAATTTTTTAGTAAGTTTTGATTGAGATTTTGAATTTCACTTAGAAAATGCAGTTCCTGTAAGCATAAAAGCAGAGGAAAAACTCTTTAGATTTGACTACATGAAAATTTTGAATGTTTGCATGTCAGATTGTCAAAAAAACAAAATTTTTTGACATAGTACTGACATGGAAAACATACTTGTATGTGGGCAGAATAAGAGGTTAATATTCTTAATATAATGTTAAAAGGCTCTTATGAATCTTAAGAAGATTACTAAACATTTCAGTAAAATAATGAACAGAGGACCTGAATAGGTGGTTCACAGAAGAAATACCAATGGCTAATAAGCATATGAAAATGGTATTTAACCTATGATAATCAGAGAAACTCAAATTAATTTTTTATTTGTCAAAGTAGCAATGATTTGTTAAAGATATTTAGTACCCTGCTGGTAGAGTATTGAGTTTGAACAGCTGTACTATAAAGCATTTTGGCAGTGTATGTCAAGAGGCTTAAGATTTGCCCTTTAATTCAGCCCTAGGAAATTTCCTTAAGACAGTAATGAGACAGAGATTTGAATGAGATGTAATTTATCTCAGTGTTACCTGCAGGGGAGAAATCAGAAATATTTTGGTAAAATAAATGTTGGCACATAGATACTATAGAATACTATGTATGTGCTACGTTATTTCAGTTGTGTCGGATTCTTTGCAACCCTGTGGACTAGGACTCTCCAGGCTCCTCTGTCCATGGGATACTCCAGGCAAGAATAGTGGAGTGGGTGTTACCATGCTCACCTCCAGGGGATCTTCCCTATCCAGGAATTGAGCCCATGTCTCTTGAGTCTCCTGCATTGGCAGGTGGGTTCTTTACCACTGGTGCCACCTGGGAAGGCCATAGAATACTGTGCAGCTATTAAAAATTATATTTTAAGAACATGGAAAAGTATTTTCAGTGTTAAGTGGGAAAAGAGTTCCAAAGAAGTAAGATTATACACAGTGTGATCCCAATTATTTTTATTTTCTATGTGAGTATATCTATGTGTGTATGTGAAAAAGTGGAAGAAAATATTCCAGATGTTATCAGTGGTTATTTCAAGTAGTAGGATTATAAGGGATCATTTCCTGTGTTTTCCAAATTCCCTCTAAGCAGAAGAACAAAGTATTATTTTTAAAACTCATTCCACTTGACTTGTATTTTTGTGCTTTTAATTATTTACATAATTCTTTTAAAGCTTAATGATGTCAGCTAGTATACAACCAGTAATATTAAATGTCAGGTACTTTTACAGGGAAGGCAGATAATTCACACTTTAAAACCCCTTACTCTGTGATTCTGGATGTGTTAGGTTTATAAATTTTTAGCATGGGTAGATTTCTCAGTTAAGTGTCATAAATATAATATGACCATCCCCCACTAAATGTAAAATGCAAAGGTATGAAACTCCCAGGAGATAATGTAAGAGAACCTAGATGACCTTGTGTATGGTAATGACTTCTGGATTCAGCAGCAAAAGCATGATTCATTAAAGAAGTAATTGAAAATCTAGACTGCATTAGAATTTAAAACTTTTCCTCTACAAAAGACTGAAAAGAATGAGAAGACAAGCCACAGACTGGGAGAAAATAGTTGCAAAAGAAACATCTGATGAGGGATTATTATCTAAAATATGCAAAAATCTCTTAAAATTCAACAATAAGAAAATATTAAAAATCCAGTTAAAAAATGGACCAGAGACCTAGACAGACCAAGATAGACCATTGGCAAGTGAGCATATGAAAAGATGCTCCACATCTCATGTCATTAGGGAAATGAAGCTACTACACACTTATCGGAATGGCCTAACTCCTGAACACCAACAGCACCAAATGCTGGTGAGGACATAGGGCAACAGGAACTCTTCTTACGTTGCTAGTGGGAATGCAGAATGATATACTCACTTTGGAAGACAGTCGGGCAGTTTCTTATAAAAGTAAACACACTCTTCCCGTGCTCTTCAGCAATCATGCTCCTTGGTATTTATTTACCCAACAGAGGTGAAGACTTATGTCCAAACAAAACCCTGCACATGGTATTTATAGCAGTTTTATTCATAACTGCCAAAATTTGGAAGCAACCAAGATATACTTCAGTAGGGAAATGAATAAGTGAACTGTGAAACATCTAGACAAGGAAGTGTTATTCTGTATTAAAATGAAATGACCTATCAAGCATTTAAAAGACATGGAGGAACCTTAAATGAATATTACCAAGTGAATGAAGCCAATCTGAAAAAGTAACTTGATGTACTGAACATGACTTCTTACTGTGTAACATTCTGGAAAAGGTAAAACTATGGACTTGGTAAAAAGATGTGGTTGGGTGGGGGTGGGGTGAGAGGATGAATAGATTCACAGAGGTTTTTTAGAACAGAGAAACTACGCTGTATCATACTAAAGTGGTGGATTATACATGGATACATATACATTTGTCCAGCCTCATAGAATGCACAGCACCAAGAGTGAGCCTTTAAATTCTGGAGTTTGGGTGATACAGAGTATGGAGTGTGGAGTGTCAGCTGAACAGTTCTGGTGGGGGATGTTGATATTAATAGAGGAGGCTGTGCATGTGTGGGATAGGGTGTATGGGAAATCTAGGTAACTTCCTTTTAATTTTGTTGTGAACCCAAGCTACTCTAAAAAAAATAAATAAATGAAACAAGTCCCCCTCCTCATACTCTACCCTCTAAAAGGACCATCTACACCTGGAGTGACATCATGACTTTTGACAGAGAGAGAGTGTGTGTGTGTGTGTCTGTGTGTGTATAGCATGGGGGCTAAGTGTATGGACTGCACACTGGATAACCTTACTTGCTATGGAACTGTCAGTGGGCTATTTTAATATCTCTGCCTCATCTATGAAACAGGGATAATAGAACTACCATCAAAGTTGTGAGGATTAAAGGAATACATGTAAGTCCTCAGTATACTGGCACATGATGCCTGCTCTGTATTTTTTCCTTGATTCTCATTTCTCATCTGTGAATGACTCAGTGCTTTTGGTATATCATATGCTACCTGGAATACTATTACATGCTATGGCATCTTTTAAAAAACAATTATTTTTCCTATATTTTCCCCCTTTTACTGAATCATAACATACATGCTGCTATTTAACAAAACTCTGGTGCCTAGATCTTATTTCCCTTTAGCTCTTACTCTGCTTCTTTGTTCATTTTTCACAGCAGAATTTTTTTCTATATTTGCTGCTCAGAATCTTTGCCTTCATTTTTCTCTTAAACCTATTCATTCTGGGGTTTTGACCCCATCTTTCTAGTGAATTTACTCTGGTCAAAGTACCAGTGACCTCCAGTGCTAAATTCACTGTCCATTCTCCATCTTAAATCTCACTTGACCACTTCTTAAATGCCTTTTTTCCATTGGCTTTTAGGGCTCCACACTCTTCTGGTTGTCTTCCTACCTCATTATCTGTGTCTTCTCAGTCTCAATCTCTATTGATTCCTCTCACCTGTCTAACCCGCCTACGTTGGAGTCTCCAGAATTCAGTCCTTTGACCCCTTCTTTATCTACACATTCCTTTTGTATTCTCATCCAACTTCCTGGCTTTAAATACCAGCATCAGTTTGGTGATGACTTTTCAAAAGACTAGCACAGAACTCTTCTGTCAGCTCAAGTCTTCTGTAGTCAAGAGCCTGCTGAATGTTCCCACTCAGGTGTTCAGGAGACCTTCTCAGCTTCCAGCATTCCCAATCTGAGACACTGATCCTTAGCCCCTAGTCTACCTGTAAGGTTCTAGTGGAAGCACCATTCTTTCATTTGCTCAGGCGATCAACCTTGAAGTCATCCTTGATTCCTCTCTTCTGTCACTTGTATCCTGCCTGGAAATCCTTTAACTCTACCTTCAGAATCTGTACTGTTTGTGACAGAATGTGAATGTTTCTCACCACCTCCATCACTATCAATGGTCTAAGGCATGGCCGTTTCTCACCTTAGTTGCTCCTGTGGCCTCCAAACTGGTCTCCCTGTTCTGCCAGTGTTTCTTGTCCTCTACCGTTCTATCCTCAGTTCCGCTGTTGGTGGTCCTAAAGTAATTCAGATGAAGTCACTCCGGCCGGAGAAGAAAAACCCCTTACAGTTGTTCCCAAGGCCTTACTGGATCTGATTTCTGTAACTTCTTCAGCCACTTGTCTGCTCAAGCCCAGCATCCTCCTTGCTGTTTTAAACATACAGTGTTTCTGCCCTGGTACCTTTGCATGTATTCTTTTGATTGGAATGATTTCCCCCAGGTACTTGTGAAGTTCATTCCCTACATTTTAAAATCCTTGCCACTTTATCACTTTATTACCTTCTCAGTGAGGCCTTTGATGATCACCTGTAGCCTCTCCTTGGCACTCCCTGTCCCTCTTCCTGCATTATTTCTCTGGGAGCATGTAAACACCTTTTGCAAAAATTTCACAGGTTCACATACTTGAAAGGACTCCTAAGACTCCACTGAGCATACTCAAGGTTTTTATTTAAAGGCAGCTGGTATAGTTTGGCAAGAGGGAGGAGTATAGGCAGGCATTAGGGGTCTGGGAAATGCCAGGCATCCACTCCTCCTCTCCTTACATGCACACCGTGCACCCAGGACTGGATGCATAGCAAGATATGTGCAGAAGTTGACAGGGTTTTTTTTATGCTCCTCTGGTCACATAAGCCATGCTAACTGCTCATCCAGGTAGGAAACCATCAGTACATTGACACTGGGAATGCCAGAGGCTCCTCAGAGGTAAGGACAGAGTTTTCCCAGTCTGCTGCTAAGTCACTTCAGTCGTGTCTGACTCTCTGCAACCCCATAGACGGCAGCCCACCAGGCTCCCCCATCCCTGGGATTCTCCAGGCAAGAACACTGTAGTGGGTTGCCATTTCCTTCTCCAGTGCATGAAAGTGAAGTCAGTCAGTCATGTCCAACTCTTTGCGACCCCATGGACTGCAGCCTAGCAAGCTCCTCCATCCATGGGATTTTCCAGGCAAGAGTACTGGAGTGGGGTGCCATAGCTGATTCCAACTACACCATCCCATACACTTTCTAAAATACAATATAGCTTATTTTGTTTCTGATTTTCTAACACAGACACACGCACACAGTGATTATAAGCTCCTTAAGGGCAGACTTTCTGACTCTTGTTCATTGTTGTATTCTCCACTCCTACAGTAGTACCTGGTACTTAGTGGCTTGTAAATATGTGCTGAGTAAATTATTAAATAAATGGAGCATGTCTCCAGCTGCATAACTAAATTGTAAGAGCTTTGTGAGCAGCAACTGGTAACAAAGGAAGCTCTGTATCCTTTGTGGCACCAGGACCAGGATTTGCAATCATTAAACTTTCAGTGGTTGACTGTTAACAAAATAGATTTTCAAGGGCCCACCCATTTGGCACACTATTTAGAGAGCCTCCTGGATGATTACAGCCAGGAGCCTAAGGATAATTTGTGTAGTGTAATAACTCAAACCTGTTAAAAGAGAGGTTTTTGTTCTTAGCTATTTTACTGAAATATAACACCCATAGGACATTGCAGGTTCTTCCTCTGTAGTCTGACTGGCTGTTTTTCAATGACAGGGGCCATTTTGGCAGCAGGTAATGTAATTTTGTTTATGGCCAATTTTTCTTAGAGTACATTTCTGAATTTTTAATGTAAGTCACTGGAGGAGGCAATGGCAGCCCACTCCAGTTCCCTTGCCTGGAAAATCCCATGGATGGAAGAGCCTGGTAGGCTGCAGCCCATGGAGTCAGACACGACTGAGTGACTTCACTTTCACTTTTCACTTTAATGCATTGGAGAAGGAAATGGCAACCCACTCCAGTGTTCTTGCCTGGAGAAGAATCCCAGGGATGCCTGGAGCCTGGTGGGCTGCCGTCTGTGGGGTCACATAGAGTCAGACACGACTGAAGCGACTTAGCCGCGGCACTGGGAAAATATGACTTCTTTAATCTTTTGTGAAACAAAACTATACTTGAATTTCCAAGTTTTATGTTGAAATGAAAAGCATCTGTTAAGCAGTTTTGTATTTACATAACAGACATGTTTGTAACGTATTTGTGAATTTTTCTGTTACAATCCAGGTACGTCGTTTCAGAGAAAGCCGACAAAAGAATACGAATGAAGAAGATGATGAAGTTCGAGAGGTAATTTTGCTGTTAATTCCTTTGCATATGTGTCAGCTTGTTAAATCAGAATAACTAGTAGGTTTACTTAGTCAGGCAGACTTCCCTGGTGGCTCAGACGGTAAAGCGTCTGTCTACAATGCGGGTAGGCCTAGGTTCGATCCCTGGGTCGGGAAGTTCCCTGGAGAAGGAAAAGGCAACCCACTCCTGTACTCTTGCCTAGAAAATCCCATGGACAGAGGAGCCTGGTGTCCATGGGGTCGCAAAGAGTCGGACACGACTGAGCGACTTTACTTTACTTAGTCAGTCTACAGGATCTTGGTTTGGTGGGTGGGACTGAGTAGGGGTTGCTGATGACAGCTGCCTTTGACTTATTCCAGTTCAACCTACAAATATTCTGGTTGCTGATATTCTCATTTTAACCTTCTGCTATTGTTGAAAACTGAACTAATTGTTGATACGTGTATGGAGTGGGAGAGCAGGGGGCAGGAATAATAGTTTGAAGAGTTCTTATTAGTCAAAATAATTCCCAACTGCTATTAGAGCATCTTATCAATATAAGGTAAAACCTTACCCCAGCTGATATTGTTTGCAGCAAAAAAAGAAGAAATTTAGTGTTTTGGTTAGCAGTGTCATTAAAGGTAAATACACAGTGTCCACTGGTCTTTCTAAACTGTTGAAATTTGCTTGATTGCCCTCATCACTGTCTTTTCCATCTCTTTGTAGATTAGGAATTTGAGGTTAGCAACTGTTAACTTAAACTTTGGGCCTCTGTCTGGTACTTGGTGAATCCATGATTGAAATTCAAATTAACATATATTTTCCTATTTTTTAATTGCTGTAAGTGTTGGATGATTGCTGTCCAGTACTTAAAAATTATTTTATCAATTATTTATTTTGGACTTTTGATTGCTTTCCTTCAGCATTTTCTATAGTACCTATTATGGGTAGCCATTGTGTTTTTTATTAGGAATATAAACATGAAAAAGATGGCCTGGGTCCCCCACAGAGTCTCAGTTTAGTACATGAGACAGAGATATGCAGAAAGAAAAATTTAATCCTTATGACCAGAAGTTTCATCCTCACTGAATTCATACAACTGTCCCATTAGTCCATTTTCGTTCCCTAAATATTTCAGAACTGTAGCTGACAGGTGTACTCTTGCCTGGAGAATCCCAGGGACAGGGGAGCCTGGTGGGCTGCTGTCTACGGTGTCACACTGAGTCGGACACAACTGAAGCAACTTAGCAGAAGCAGCAGCAGCTGACAGGTGGTGAATTGGAAAGAGCTGGAATTGCTCACAAGGACCACAGCCTTGTCTAACTCAATGAAACTATAAGCCACTCTGTATAGGGCCACTCAAGATAGATGGGTTATGGTTGAGAGTTCTGACAAAACGTGGTCCACTGGAGAATGGCATGGCAAACCACTTCAGCGTTCTTCCCTTGAGAATCCCATGAAAAGTATGAAAGGAACAAAGATCTGACACTGAAAGATGTACTTCCCAGGTCCGCAGGTGCCCAATATGTTATTGGAAAAGAGTGGAGAAGTAACTCCAAAAAGAATGAAGAGACGGAGCCAAAGCAAAAATAACACCCAGTTATGGATGTGACTGGTGATAGAAGTAAACTCTGGTGCTGTAAAGAAGAATATTGCATGGGAACCTGGAATGTTAGGTTCATGAATCAAGGTAAACTAGAAGTGGTCAAACGAGACGAGAAGAGTGAACATCAACATTTTAGGAATCGGTGCACTAAAATGGACTGGAATGGGTGAATTTAATTCAGGTGACCATTATATCTACTACTGTGGGCAAGAATCTGTTAGAAGAAATGGAGTATCCCTTATAGTCCATAAGAGTCTGAAATGAAGTACTTGGGTGCAGTCTCAAAAATGACAGAATGATATCTGTTTGTTTCCAAGCTAAGCCATTCAATAACACAGTAATCCAAGTCTGTGCCCTGATCAGTAATGCTGAAGAAGCTGAAGTTGACTGGTTCTATGAAAATATACAAGATCTGTAATATCTAACACCCAAAAAAGATGTCGTTTTCATGTTAAGGGACTGGAATGCAAAAGTAGGAAGTCAAGAGATACCTGGAGAAACAGGCAAGTTTAGCCTTGGAGTACAGATTGAAGCAGGTCAAAGGCTAACAGAGTTTGGCCACAAGAACTCACTTGTCATAGCAAACACCCACTTCCAACAACATAGCAGATGTCTCTACACATGAACTTCACCAGATGGTCAATACTGAAATCAGATTGATTATATTCTTTACAGCCAAAGATGTAGAAGCTCTATACAGTCAGCAAAAACAAGACCAGGATCTGATTGTGGCTCAGATCTTATTGCCAAATTCAGACTTAAATTGAAGAAAGTACTAGACCATTGAGGTATGACCTCAATTAAATCCCTTAGGATTATACAGTGGAAGTGACAAAGATTCAGGGGATTAGATCTGATAGAGTGCCTGAAGAACTATGGATGGTTTGTGACATTGTACAGGAGGCAGTGATCAAGACCATCTCCAAGAAAAAGAAATGCAAAAAGGCAAAATGGCTGTCTGAGGAGGTCTTACAAATAGCTGAGAAAAGAAGAGAGGCCAAAAGCCAAGGAAAAAAGGAAAGATATACCCATTTGAGTGCAGAGTTCCAAAGAATATCAAGAAGAGATAAGAAAGCCTTCCTCAGTGATCACTGCAAAGAAATACAGGAAAACAATAGAATGGGAAAGACTAGAGATCACTTCAGGAAAATAGAGATACCAAGGGAACATGTTGTGCAAAGATGGGCACAATTAAGGACAGAAATGGTATGGACCTAACAGAAGCAGAAGATATTAAGACAAGGTGGCAAGAATACACAGAAGCACTGTATAAAAAATATCTTCATGACCGAGACAACCATGATGGTGTGATCACTCACCAAGAGCCAGACATCCTGGAATGTGAAGTCAACTGGGCCTTAGGAAGCATCACTATGATCAAAGCTAGTGGAGGTGATGGAATTCCAGCTGAGCTAATTTAAATCCTAAAAGTTAATGCTGTGAAAGTGCTGCACTCAATATGCCAGCAAATTTGGAAAACTAGCAGTGGCCACAGGACTGGAAAAGGTCAGTTTTCATTCCAATCCCAGAGAAAGGAAATGCCAAAGAATGTTATAACTGCTGCACAATTGCACTCATCTGACACGCTTCAAAGTAGTGCTCAAAGTTCTCCAAGCTGGACTTCAACAGTATGTGAACTGTGAACTTTGAGATATGCAAGCTGGATGTAGGAAAGGCAGAGGAACCAAAGATCAAATTACCAACATCCGTTGGATCATCGAAAAAGCAAGAGAGTTCCAGCAAAACATCTACTTTTGCTTTATTCACGACGCCAATACCTTTGACTGTGTGGATCACAACAAACTGTGGAAAATTCTTAAAGAGATGGGAATACCAGACCACCTTACCTGACTCCTGAGAAATCTGTATGCAGGTCAAGGAGCAACAGAACTGGACATGGAACAACAGCCTAGTTCTAAATTGGGAAAGGAGTACATCAAGGCTGTATACTGTCACCTGCTGATTTAACTTATATGCAGAGTACATCATGAGAAATGCTAGACTGGATGAAACACAAGCTGGAATCAAGATTGCCAGGAGAAATATCACTAACCTCAGATATGCAGATGATACCACCCTTATGGCAGAAAGCGAAGAAGAACTAAAGAGCCTCTTGATGAAAGTGAAAGAGGAGAGTAAAAAAGTTGGCTTAAAACTCAGTATCCAGAAAACTAAGATCA
The DNA here is from genome assembly GCF_023091745.1 of Budorcas taxicolor. Lineage (NCBI taxonomy): Eukaryota > Metazoa > Chordata > Mammalia > Artiodactyla > Bovidae > Budorcas > Budorcas taxicolor. The sequence goes on along the minus strand of NC_068924.1, from coordinate 974,331 downwards.
TGGCATCTGGTTCCATCACTTCATTGCAAATAGATGGAGAAACAATAGAAACAGTGACTGACTTTATTTTTGGGGTGCTCCAGAATCACTGCAGGTGGTGACTGCAGCCATGAAATTAAAAAGACGCTTGGTCATTAAAAGCTATGACCAACCTAGACAGCATATTAAAAAGCAGATATTACTTTGCCAAGAAAGATCTGTCGCATCAAAGCTATAGTTTTTCCAGTAGTCGTGTATGGACGTGAGAGTTGGAATATAAAGAAAACTGAGCACCAAAGAATTGATGCTTTTGAACTGTGGTGTTGGAGAAGACTCTTGAGAGAGAGTCCTGTGGACTGCAAGAAGATTCAACCAGTCTATTTCAAAGGAAATCAGTCCTGAATATTGATTGGAAGGACTGATGCAAAAGGTGAAACTCCAATATTTGGCCACCTGATGTGAAGAACTGGTTCATTTGAAAAGACCGTGATGCTGGGAAAAATTGAAGGTGGAAGGAGAAGGGGACGACAGAGGATGAGATGGTTGGATGGCATCACTGACTCAGTCGACATGAATTTGAGTAAACTCTGGGAGTTGGTGATGGACAGTAAAGTCTGGTGTGCTGTAATCCATGGGGTCACAAAGAGTTGGACACGACTGAGTGACACCAAACTGAACTGAACTGATACTATCTAGAACTTGACTAATGAAGTTCGAGGCTTTCCCAAGGTGTAATTCACAGCTTTGTAGAATTATTTAGCTCAGAACATGAATCCCAGTATCTTACTTAAATTACTTAAACAGACAAACAAAAGCATTAGTTTTTCCTTTAGAGATTAAAAAAATGCTTTAATGTGTTGTTCACATAGAAAAACTCTCAAGTATTTTCTTCAATTTAGGTTCCTATTTAAGTAAAGCCAAATATCAGTAGTAAATATTTTAGGCTTTGCTGGCCATCTGTGGTATATGTCACTTTTTTTTTTTAACAGCCCTTTAAAAATGTAGAAACTGTTCTTAGTCTTATCCAAAGTTCATAGTTGGACTGGCCTCTGATATCTTTATGTTCTATCTGAATTTGATTCAGGATTGATATCTTTTTTTAAGCTGTAATACCAAGTGCTATTAATGGAGTGAAGAGGCAGCCAGTAGGATGAGAGAAAATATTTGCAAATCATATATCTGATAAAGGATTAATAACCAGAATATATAGAGCTCTAAAATTCAACGAAACAACCTGTTTTAAAAATGGACAGAGGGCTTGCCTAGATATTTCTTTAAAGAAGAGATACATTTAACCACTAAGCACAGAAAATATGCTCAATATCACTAAACACTAGGGAATTGTGATCAAAACCATTGGATACACTTTGTATCCCTTTGAATGGCTGTTCTCCAAGAAATTAGAAGGTAACAAATAATGGCAAGAAAATGGAGAAATGGGAACCCCTGTGCATTGCTGCTGCTGCTGCTGCTAAGTCGCTTCAGTCGTGTCCGACTCTGTGTGACCCCATAGATGGCAGCCCACCAGGCTCCCCTGTCCCTGGGATTCTCCAGGCAAGAACACTGGAGTAGGTTGCTATTTCCTTCTCCAGTGCATGAAAGTGAAAAGTGAAAGAAGTCGCTCAGTCGTGTCCGACTCTTAGCGACCCCATGGACTGCAGCCCATCAGGCTCCTCTGTCCATTGGGTTTTCCAGGCAAGAGTACTGGAGTGGGTTGCCCGTGCATTGCTAGTGGGAAGATAAAAGCTACTGTGAAAAACAGTATGATGATTCCTCAGAAGGTTAAACATGGAATTGCTGTATGAGCTTTACAAATCTAAGTGGTGAAAAATTATTTCTTACTGTTGTTTTTAATTCATACTTTTTTTATTACTAGTAAGTCTGAACAGTTTTTATAAGTCACATTATATGAAACACTTTGTCATGTTCTTTACATAGAGTATTTTTTTTTTTTTGCCTAGGTCATTGGCCTTTCTCTAATTGATTTATAAGAGCACTCAGGTGAAAGCGAGTGTTTGTGTAGCAGAGTTAGGGGTTTTTGTCATGTAAGAGAGGTCTCCTTTTGTTCCTGAGGGTTTTTTGTTTGTTTAAGTCTGGAATAGGTAATGAATCAAAACCTTTTTTGGCATCTGTGAAGATATGCTTGTGGGGTTCTTCCTCCTGTGTTCTGTTAATATGGTGAATTATGTTATTTTCTATTCTGTTATTGAAACATCCTTAGAATCAGTTTAGGAACCCCCTGGTAATGGGTGTACTGGTCTTTCAGTGTGCCCCTGGATTCCTTTTGTTTGCTTTGATATTCATGAGTAAGATACTGTAATTTTTCTCCTGTGCATGCAGTCTTGTCAGTTTTCGGTACCATGCTATGCTGGCTTTATAAAAAGAAATTGGCCAGCTTTCTTTCTTAATGCTATCGAAATAGCCATGGAATCATCTGTTCTTTGAAGTTTTGGTAGAATTTACCTGTGAAACTCTGGTTGTGGTCATTTTCTGGAGTGTAGATCTTTTAATAATTTTCTCAAAATGTTGTTTGTTAATTAGTCTGTTGAGACTGTCTTGGTTTAGTTGAGGTCATTTATTTTCCAAATTACTTAGAATTGAGCAGAGTGCTTTGTCATAATTCTTTTAATTTTCCTTAGATCTTTTTTTCCCCCTCCATTCTCATTTCTTTGCTTTAATTTTAACAATTCATTTTAAAGTAGTTTCATCTGTTCTGATATTCAGTATTTTTATTATAATTTTCTAGATATTCTGTACTTTTGTTTTATTTTGCAATTTGAAGTCAGGGTATTTTATTTTTTAATTTTATTGCACTGTAATGAGAAAGTATGATATTCTTTTTTTCTATTTAGAATTGATCTTTTTCTTAGCATCCCATTGTATATTAGTTGAACCATTTCATGGGGTCTTGAAAAGAAGTATAGTATTTATTTTCAGAGTACAGTGTTCAACATGTATCAGTTACATCTACCTTAGTATGTAATTTAGGTCTTTAGTACATTTTTTAATGTACTGTTATTTATGGTAGTTTTATTCTGTAAAGTCAGTACAAACACTGAGTGAATATTTAACTTACTGCTTCAAGAAGATATACAAGAATAGGCTCTTGCCAGCCACTGGTTACAAAATCTTTGCTAACTGATTAATGCAGTACCTTTTCCGTGTGTGTTTCTGTTTGAGGACACCTTATTCAGTATATGTCATTGATTCGTTAACATTGAACTTGTGGCCAATAGCCCTATAACTCATGCCTGAATGACGCTTATCTGACAAGTGTATTTCCTACACATGGTATGTCTTAGCTTCCTGCACTTAGGGACAGTAAACAATACTTCAGCAGTACAACAGGGGGGCCATTTTAAAAGTAAAATCACCATCCAAAAGCACAAAATTGTGAACAACATGGCATTACATGTGTTCCAAAAAGGACACTCATTTACAAGTATGAGAGCTGAAACCAGAAGGCTGAGTGTCACATTGTTTGACATCACCTGGGAATGTGTGTTTCGGGCAATTAAAAATTTTCACCACTCTGCACATGCCCATAAATGACCACAAAAACATCAGGAGTATTGTTTGGGGCTTACAAAAACATTTTGGCAAGTAGGTGAATTTGCATATATGGGATGTGAAAATTATGAGGATTGGCCATACTTTATCTGGGACAAGAAAGATGAATTGAAATCTTTACAGTTTTTTCTTTATGTTTTTTGTTGTATTCCCTGGAGTTTTTTCTTTTTGAGTTGTAATGCCGTGTTGAGTGCTGGTAGTGAGTTAGCTGTTCCACTCCAGCAAGTGCCTCATCGTGAAGCTTGGTTCCCTCCCACCACCACTTCACTCCTGCTTCTGCCCTGCCTGCTTTGTTCTCATCTCCTCATTTAGCCCTGTCTGTCCATAGCTGCCTGTTTTTTGACCCAGAACTTGTCATTCTAAGCAAGAGAGACTGTTGTCATGGTCTCTTGGGAGGGATAGATCAATTTTGGAGCTCTCTACACTGTCTGAAACTCTTCAACCTTCTCCCTTAGCCAGGCCAGCTATTCACTCTCCTACCCATTAACTCTTCCTCCTAGGCTTTGTGTTTTGTGGGTAGAGCATTTTTCTAATTTCATTGAAAACATTTAAAAAAATTTTTGTTCTTCTTGTTACATTTTGATAGATTAAAGGAAGAGATCAGAGCAGCATTTCTCTTTTTGTTTTTAATCAGGAAATCTATAGTCACTTCAGAGTTATTCAGGATAGTTGATTAAGTCTCAAACTGGTTTTTTTTAGACAGTTTCTTTCTAAATTAAAATTTATGAAATTAAAATCTTGATCCTAAAGGTTTTTATCCTTTTCCAGGCTTTCAGTTGTTTTGTTCTACTTAACTCTTTTTATATATATTTGTAAGAAATTATTGCTTTTGTCTTTCTGATTATAAAAGTCATATGTTAAAAAATGTATATTGTAGCAAATTTGTAATATTCAATAATAATGAAGAAAAGAAAAGCACCCTAAAATGTCATCACTCAGAAATAGAAGCTATTTTTTGTGAGGTTTTTTCTTATTATTATTTATCAATAGCCCATTGTATAGAGAAGTTCAGATGATGACAGTCTCTTACAAATGGTGGTGTTGAATTAGGTATGCATGCACATGTACTAAGTCGGTTCCATCATGTCCAACTCTTTGCAACTCTATGGACTGTAACCCACCAGGTACCTCTGTTCTTGGGATTTTCTCCTCTTGTTTTCCTGACAAGAGGAGGTTGTCAGGCCCTCCTCCAGGGGATCATCCCAACCCAGGGATTGAACTCGTCTCTTATGTCTCCTGCATTGGCAGGCAGGTTCTTTACCACTGGCACCACCTGGGAAGCCTGTTGAATTAGGGTTGATTGCTAACTCCTGCCAGAATTGCCATTCCTCCCAGTTCTGAACCTTCTGATTTTGTGAAATTTTATTCTCCTTAGTATACCTTTTAAAAGTTTTCCTTTAATAGGTAGTATTGCAAATCGATCTGGCAAATCACAGGCATTGAATTTGATTGCTGGTGGAGAAGGCTTCTTTTGTATTGCATTTTTTAGTGTGACTGAGGAAAAGGGGGCGGCAGAGGATGAGATGGTTGGATGGCATCACTGATTCAATCAACCTGAGTTTGAGTGAACTCTGGGAGATAGTGAAGGACAGAGAAGCCTGGCACGTTGCAGCCCATGGGGTTGCAGAGTTGGACACAACTGAGCGATTGAACAACAACAATAACAGCATAATTCGTGAAAAATAATAGTTTAGACAGTTTGGCAATATGAGATGTTCACCACAGTGACCAGATTAATGAGTTGGGAGGATGCTGCATTGTCCAGTAACATGTGCTTTCCTCTTATTCATCCCTGTCAGGCCATGAGTAGGGCCAGAGCCCTCAGATCTCAGTCAGAGGATGCTGCTTCCGCCTTGACTGCTGAAGACCTTATGAGTATAGATTTGGCAGAACAGATGGCTGATGACTCTGACGATAGCAACATAGCGGCAGCCAACAAAGGAAGAGGCCGAGGAAGAGGCCAAAGAGGAGGAAGAGGGCAGAATTCAGTGTCGAGAAGGGGGTCACAGAGAGGAAGAGGTTAGCCCCGAGTACTGTTTTCCCTACACATTCACACTTGGCAGTTGTTCAGAAAATTCAGAATTGTGTTCCCATTGGCAGAATTGAGTTACACAGTCCTTCAAAAATTTATCTTTATAATGTGCTGAGACAGGCTTTAATGTAGTTCTGACATACACATTTCACTTAAATATTGAATAGCCACATGACATAAAGTTTTTAATATATATGTATTTTTTACATAATAAAAGAGTTTAATACCTACTCTCCTATTTTTTAAAAGAATTTCACTGTGTTTGGCGATTTTCCTGAAGATCCCGTGGTTAGGACTTGAGCTTTCACTGCTAAGGGTGTGGGTTCAATCCCTAGTCAGGGAATTAAGGTCCCTCAAGTCTCACTGCACAGCCAAAAAAAAAGAAAAGAAAAAAGTTTCACAGTTTTTCTTACACATTGGGTGTATTTAATCAATACATTTACTGTCACATATACAAAGTAATAGTGAATGAAACACTTAAGGAAAATGATTAGCTAAGGCCCACTGACAGTAGGAATAAAACTCCAGATGATAAAAATTATTTTTGTTAGTGTCATAAGATACAAATGCCCACATTATCATGAAGTGGCTTTATAAAATTTGTTTACAAAGAAAAACTGCCCTCAAACAGTTTGATTTCTTAATGTTAGTTAACATTAATTACCATCATTGTGTTTAATGTGACACTTTCGTCATTGAATAGTCCAAATAATAAAAGCTTTCACCCAGTGACTTCCTAATGAAGTATAAAAATCCCTAGTAATATTTAAAAATTATTTTTATTAAATATTTACCTATAGGAATTTTAAACTGGTTAAAATGGGTAGTACTTTAGTTAAAAATCTCCAAGGAGAAAAGTCTCCATATTCTATTGATGATTATTTTATTACCCTTGCATTTATAAATATTTTCTTTATATTTTAAATGGAATAATATGAACCAGATGTGGCCTAAGTATAGTCTTAGAAAATTGACTGATCAGACTCTAGATGTTTCTTCATATATATATATATATATATATATATATATATATTTGGCATTTTACACATAAACTGTTTTGAGATAACTTTTTAAAGATTTCATTTTGATTTTATTTTTTTTTTTAAAGAAAACTTTAGCTACTGACTGTATATTAACTGCTCAATATTCTAACTGCAGGCACTAGTCTGGAGATTTCTACTCAAGGCAGAGGTTCAAAGGCCACTGCATCAACGTCTAGAAATATGTCTATTATAGATGGTGAGTATAGACTACAAGTGATCATTTTGCAGTTATTTATAAATTCCAATGCAAGAAGACCCAGGAAACCCCATGAATAAGTCTTACTGGTTTGTGTTGTCGTCACTGGGGAGTCAAAAGAGTTATTGGAATCACAGGATAAATTATATTAATTTAAAAGACCTTTGCCATTCAGGGGAGCTATTGAAGAAGGTGAGCTCTAACATGTAATTTTTTATAATATCTGATATTAGATCTGATGATTTCCCTTTAATAGAGGGATCACTGAGACATAGAAAAGGCAGTTGGTCAGTGTATCAATAGTGATTAAGAGACAAGGAACTGCTTCTTAACGTACTGTTAACTTGCTTTTCTCATGCTGCTTTTGTCCATCTCTACTGTTAATATAGTCATGTGAGCTGCATTCAAGGGAAACTACAGTCAGAATTCTATGCATTGATTTTGTATATGTGTTGTGTCTGAAAGCTAGCGTCAAACTAAGGGAACCAATTTTTAATAAACTGTTTAGATAATGCATAAAAATTTAATAAACTATTTTTAATATTATAGTTTATGAGATCAGCAGAAATTATAAGTCAGATTTGTGAAAATATATGTTAAAATAGGTGATTTTTTTTCTCCTTTCAATTGAGAGTATATATGTCTTGTATTTATATTCTTATTATTAGAGATTAATTTTTGACAGATTGGAGAGTTGGATTAAATCTACAAGATGAAATTTATAAAGGGTAAATACATGCTGTATATATGTCCAAGAGGATGGCTACACAGAGAGAGTTCTGAGAAGTATGTGATATTAGCAGGAAACCAAGTAAGAAAGACTTAGGTCACTAAGGTTGTGCAAAGGTTGATCTAACTGTTTCAGTTTATGGTGCCTGAAATGCTGTTGCTGAGCCATGAAAGACACCAGGATTCTTGCTCTTTGGAGGAGAGAAATTCAATCTGGGGCCAGTGACAAGGCTCAATCACTCAGATTTTGTGTGATAAAGTTTTATTAAAGTATAAAAGAGATAGAGAAGGCTTATGGACATAGCCATCAGAAGTGGGAGGAAAGAGTGCCTCCCTGCTAGCCTTTAGCTGGATGTTATATAGCTACTAGCAAGCTGCTAGTCGGGAGAAAGGAAATATCTCAAAACTCACAGCATGCATTTTGACATAACATTGGCACAAGGTGAGTCATCCTGGGCCATAAAGCCATTGACATGAATCTTGAAGAAAGGCAGGTTTCCAAGCAAATACATAGTTTCATTAACATAGATTAGGAGAACAGTTGTATGAGTAAAACATACTGGTTCGTTGGGCCATTATCAGTTCTGAGTCTCTTAAGGAACTGACTTGAAGAAAGACATAGTTCATTAACATAGCTTAAGAAAAGTATTTCCATAAGAAAAACACATTGGTTAGCTCAAGGTTTGAGAAAAGTTAAGTTCAGGTGGAACCAAGTGTCGTCATGGCAACACAGAATTTTAAAAGAAACCTTTTAATTTTGTATAGAGAAGGAAAAAAATCTGATACTTGTAGTTTGTTTCCTCCTGCTGCTTAAGAGAGATAAAATCGTCTGACACTTGCAGCCTATTTCCTCCATTTGGAGACCCCTAGCCTTCCTGTCTGTTACCCTCTCAGTGCCTAAAGCAGTATTTATAAAAGCAGTGCCTCTCTACAGCAAGGATGTTCTCTCTCTGAGCTGATTGGATGTATCATGTCAAGAATACTGTGCTCATCTTTGGAACCATATTTCAAGAAGGATATCAGCTTTATATGATCATTCAGAAGAGAAACCATATAATATAAAAAAATCTCTTAGAAGGAACTTGGGATAGCTAACCTGGGAAAAATTGAAATCTTTACATTAATGAAGTTCTATCATGTCAAAGATTGAATAGATGTGATTTGCACAGTCCTAAAGACAGTGGTTTTAAATCTGTTTTAAGTTATAGATTCTGCAAGCTACATATCCTGTCTTTAAATAAGTACTCATACAATTATATTCCATTTCATAGGGTTCAAGGATCCCCTAGAAGCCCATCCATGGGCTCTAGGTTAAGAACTGCTCCCCAGTGATGACAGATAGGAAAAGCTAATCACACACAGATTTAAGTTTCAGTTCAGTTCAGTCGCTCAGTCGTGTCCGACTCTTCGCGACCCCATGAATCGCAGCATGCCAGGCCTCCCTGTCCATCACCAACTCCCGGAGTTCACTCAGACTCACGTCCATCGAGTCCGTGATGCCATCCAGCCATCTCATCGTCTGTTGCCCCCTTCTCCTCCTGCCCCCAATCCCTCCCACCATCAGAGTCTTTTCCAGTGAGTCAACTCTTCACATGAGGTGGCCAAAGTACTGGAGCTTCAGCTTTAGCATCATTCCTTCCAAAGAAATCCCAGGGTTGATCTCCTTCAGAATGGACTGGTTGGATCTCCTTGCAGTCCAAGGGAATCTCAGAGTCTTCTCCAACACCACAGTTCAAAAGCATCAATTCTTCGGCGCTCAGCCTTCTTCACAGTCCAACTCTCACCTCCATACATGACCACAGGAAAAATCATAGCCTTGACTAGACGGACCTTAGTCGGCAAAGTAATGTCTCTGCTTGAGACTGGAAGGCTTAAAAACAATTTGACGTACTCCCTCTTTTATAGACGAGGGAATTGAACTAAATGTTTTGCCTTAGGTTGATAAAACCACTGATAGTACTAATTTATGAGACAATTGCTAATTGTTTGCAACTATAATTACTAATATTTATGAGACAATTACTGGATGCCTGTCAACAGCTCAGTGGAAAGTGGAAGTGTTAGTTGCTCAGTCATGTCTGACTGTTTGCTACCCCATGGCCTATTTATATAGCTCACCAGATTCTTCTGTCCATGAGATTTCCCAGGCAAGAATACTGGAGTGGGTAGCCATTTCTCCAGGGGATCTTCCTGACTTAGTGATCAAACCCGGGTCTCCTGCTTTGCAGGCAGACTCTTTAGCATCTGCTCAGTAGGGTCGGTACTTACATTTTCTCTGTTTTACAGAAAAGAGAACCAAGGCTTTGAAAAGATAGGCAGTTTATCTAAGGTCTCACAGCTGGTAAATTCTGGAGCTTGAATTGATCCCCCACATTCTCTGGCCTTCAGGACAAGTAGTTAAGCAGTATACTAGTTTCCAGAGCGAGATAAAATTAGAGCTTGAGCTAATTGGTTGATTGAGCTAATTGGTTCTCATTAGTCTTTACATTATACAAAATAGCCTGTTAATCAACCCAAACATGGAGTAAGCCACCTCAGAAGGAAATGACCTGTGAGTCCATCAGAGGAAGTTTTTCAGTATTTTTTGGATGACGGATGACTTTGGAGAAAAGATAATGACATCAGATCTATTAAATGATTCTTAAAGAACCTTCTTATCAGAAGTTCTGCTGCTATGTTTTTATTCAAGAATTATTCAATATTTTCATAGAGCCAGCTGAAATCTATTTGACTTCATAAGTATATTGTCTTTGTTGCCATTTAGAAAATGGCATCTAGAAAGATATTGAGACATTCTTAGCAGGTCTAAAAAGCAGAGAAGGGGAAAGGAAGTGAAAAAAAAAAAAGCACTATAAAGAATCTGGGCTGAGTTCAACATATGAAAAGTTCTGTGACTTTAGATAAGTCACTCACTCTCCTAGTCTGTTCACATGTAAATTGGGACTAATCTTGCCAAATTGGATTATTCTGAAGATTAAAAGCAAAAAACCTGGGAATTTGCTGGCGGTCCACTGGTTAGGACTCTCCTGAGGGCCCAGGTTCAATCCATGGTTGGGGAAGTACGATCCTGCAAGCCAGATGATAGGGTGTCCTCCCCACTCCCCAAAGGCTGGCACATAGTAGGCTTTTGTGAAATGTTAATGTTAAAAAAGAGAGAGAGAGCTATTGAAAAAAAGAGGGAGTTAGGAAAGGAACAAGAATAAAATATGACCACTTCCTTGTTAAGCCACCAAAATTTGGTTAATGTGCAACACAGAGGCATAGACATTGTAAATTACCTGCCTTTACCTGAGCCCAAACTGAGTTTTTTTTATCATGACTTTGTTCAGTTTTTTGTTTGTTTGCTCGTTTTTTAAATTAATTTTTTACTTTTGGCTGCACTGGGGCTTCATTGCCATGCACTGGCTTTTTCAGTTGCAGTGAGCAGACTTCTTGAGGTAGCTTTTCTTGTTGCAGAGGACAGGCTCTAGGGCTTGTAGGCTCAGTAATTGTGGTGCATGGGTTTAGTTGCTTCATGGCATGTGGGATCTTCCTGGATCAGGGATGAAACCTGCATCCCCTGCATTGGCAGGCAAATTCTTAACTACTGGACCATCAAAAAAGTCCAGGCTTTATTGTTTTATGTGAAGATTTCCCTGACACCAATGGACAGAATTAATCACTCAAACTGAGTCTTCATGTTTCTACTGGTCTTGTTAAGAAATCAGCTGTTAGTGTATCTTGTTGCTTTTCTTTTAAAGTAGTACAATTTTCCTCCAGCTAGCTGTCTTTGGTGGTCCCCACTTTCACTATGATGAATCTAGATGTTCAATTCTTTTTTTATCCTGCTTAGAATTTATTCAGCTTCATGGAACTGTGAATTGGTGTGTTTTATCACTTCTAGTAATCCTTTGCCGTTATCCCTTCAGATACTACCTCTATTCTGTTCTTATTCTTCTAAGATTTCAACTAAGTAAATATAACCTATTCACTCTGTCCTCCCACTGAGGAGTAGTACTAACTTCCCAGAGTAATTAAAAGGGTTAACTGAACTATGCATATCCATTACTGAACATAGCACTTGATAAGAATCCAATCAGTGATTGCTGTTGTTATTAATAGTATTAGTGGCAGTATTTACAATAAACTTATGAAAATGGGTCTTCCATAAATTAGTCTAAATTTGTCTTTTATACAGTTGATTTGGCTCAGTGGTTTTACATTTAACTGGTTACATCCAACATTGGGCCTTTTTTTGAAAAATAAAACTGACTTTTTAATATAGTCTGTGACATAATAACCATGGAATACTAGCTATAGTTGCTGTAACTTTGGGACAAAAGCAACTTTAAAACTATAGCTTCTATGTTTGTATTCTGAATGGAGGAATGAAGAAATAAAGATTCAGTTCTATTATAACAAAGTACATGGAATGTAGAGGTTTGTTACTGCATTGGAGTTTTATTGGGACATGTATTATTAGATATTACATTTATAGCCAGCAGCAGTTGTGAATGAGAGTTGACAGCCCACATATTTTCCACAGAAGTTTGTCTGCAAAGGGTAGTGACTAAGTAAATAAAAGAGCCTCTGTCTTTGCATTTAATTTACCATGGCTACCCTGGGTGCTACTCCATCTACTGTTACTAGCGACATCATTTGACATCATTTGAATACCTACTTGCCAAAACAATTACATTAATTACCTCTATTTATCCTTTCAACAATTTTCAGCATGAAGTATTATTAACACTGTTTTATAGGTGGGGAAACTGAGACTTGAAGAAGCCAAGAACTTGGCCACAGTCACCCAGCTAGAGAGTCCACCTAGAGCTTTTAGCCCCTAGTACAGTATGCATTGCCTTCCTAATAGAACCGAGTGCTTAATTTTCTGATAATGTTCATGTATCACACAAACATTTATTGGGGATAGAAAGAAAGGAAGGCTCTTGTTTCTTCTTCAAGGAGCTGAGAGTTTGACAAGTCCATTAGTGAATAATAATTGAGCAGAAATTTTTTTTTTTTTTCTTCATGCAGGTTAGTAGTTTATTTTTTTCTGATTAGCTTGTTGTACTCTCTGTGAAAATTCATCTTGCTGCACAGGTATGAGGTATGCACTTTTCTGTACATATCTATCATGCTTTGAAACGTTTACTAGAAACACTAGACAACAGATAAGTCATTTCATCCACTAGCAATGAGTAAAGGGCCTTAAATTCACCCCCACCGTCACAGTCCATAGAGACTTAAAGTGCCCCTGGAACCAGCAGATTCTCCAGTGCCTGGAGGGATTCCACCCAGCATCTACGTCCTGTGGTTAAGATGACCCAGCACCTGGGGTGTTGCTGTCAAGAGTCTAGGAAGTGGAGGCTGCCTGCCGGCCATTGCTCACTGTTCTCCAAGCTGTGTTGGATCCTGTATCCAAAGTATATGATAAATCCAATCATATTCCAGACTCCAAATTGGGCCCAAGTCCTAGGGGTCATCTGTATCATCAAGTAAATGTTCACAAAGATGCTCACCAGTGGGAGGACAGGCAGAGCAGGGACCTTGAAGTGAAGAGGACTGAGGCTCTGGGGCTGCCTCCAGATGATGACTGTGACCCCAGTGATGAGCAGCAGCAGCAGCACAGCCACTGTGGTGAGCACGGGGTCTCCAGAGAACACACGTCTGGGCCACTGGGCCAGGATCACACTCAGGATGGTCAACAGGAGAACAAGCAGTAAGGCACATCCATAAACAATCCGGCCACATGTCCGGTGGGGATGGTTCTGGGAGGGTGACAGAGACTCTTGAGAATCTTTGAAGTTCCCGCTTCAGGTGCAGTGTCCAAAGGACTTGCTTCAACTACAGACTCCATCTCAGTTCCTTTCTCTGTTTTCTTGGTCTTGCTTAAATTCTCATCCTGTTGATATCTGAGGACAAGGACAGAAAATGCCACCAGGGAGTAAGCCAGCAGGGTCCTGATGGACATGAGGTCCACCAGGTCATGGAGCTCGAAGAATAACGCCATGACCCCTGCAAGAATTCCAGAAGCTAAGGTGGCCATGACGGGGGTACTGGTGCGGGCGTGGATGCGGGCAAGTCCCCGGAAAAGGAGCCCGTCATCTGCCATTGAGTAGATCACACGGGGCATGGGGAACATGGCACCCAGGAGGCTGGATGTAAGAGCACAGAGGGTGCCAACAGCCACCACATATCTGGCAGGGCCCCAGCCAACGTAGAGGAAAGCCTGCGGCTAGGAGCTTGCAGGATGAATCTGGTAGTAGGTCACCATGTGGGTGAGTGAGGCTGAGACACCAAAATATGCCAAAAAGCAGATGAAGAGTGAGATCACGATGCCCAAGGGGATGGACCGCTGGGGATTTTGGGCTTCTTCCCCTGTAGTAGCAATGACATCAAAACCGACAAATGCATAGAAACACATAGCTGCTCCTTGGAAAATCCCATCAAAGCCAAAAGGCACAAACCCTCCTGCACCCAGAGGGCCCGAGCTAGAGGAATCACTGGATCCAGATATGTTCGATTTGTAGTCCTCTTCCATGAGCTTCCAGTTGTGTGGGTCTCCCTTAATGATGCCAGAGATGATGATGAAGCTGAGAACCAAAAGGTTCAAGCCTGTGAACACTTTGTTAACCAGGGCCGACTCACCAGCTCCCATAGTCAGTAGTCCTGTGAGCAGAAGCACCAGGCCCAGTGCAAAAAAGTCTGGGTACTTGGCCAAGAAATGGGGCAAATGAAGAGGGAAAGTTCCCTGTAACACCTGAAGAGATGTGGTCCCCTATCAAGCTGTCAAAGGCAGAGCTCTAGGCCCTGGACACACTGGCGGTACCGATGACATAGGACAATATAAGATTCCAGCCAGTGATGAAGGCGCATAGCTGTCCCACGGTGACGTAGCTGTAGAGATATGCAGAACCGGAGCCTGGTACCCGGGCCCCAAACTCAGCATAGCAGATCCCGAACAACATAAAAGATAGGGCAGCCACCAGGAAGCAGATGACGATCGCTGGTCCAGCTTTATCCCTGGCCACCTCTCCAGCCAGGATGTACACGCCGACCCCTAGGGTGCTGCCCATACCCAAAGCCACCAGGTCGAGGGTGTTCAGACAAGAGCAGAAATATTTTTTTGGAAGAGTTGCAGTCACTAGCTCTTTCATTCAGTTGCCCTGTCCAGCCTTTGAGTAGAGTAGGATGTGAGGCCAGTAATAGAGTAGGTGGGTAAGAACTCTGCTTTTGTCTTTCCTCTCCCCTTAGCTAGACATGCCAAGACTGGGGGTGGAAAAAAGGAATAAATGGTAGCTTAGGGCTAGGTGGAAAGATTCCTGAGTTTTCTTACTAGGAGAATTTTGGACTTTGTGGGGTTGTTTGAGCATTTGACTTCTTTAAATCCTCTGTCTTTTTATCTCCTCTTGCCCTGTTGTTTGGCTTTGGGGTTATCTTGGGGGAGACCTTTTTTTTATGTTAGGAAACTGGTAAGGCTTAGGAGAAACTTAAACCTCTGATGGGCTGTTTACATTTTATTCTAGGTTTTTAATATTCTGCTCTTAATTCCAGTATATTGGGGGGTGATTCCCCATATCACCATGCAGTTCTCAGATACCTGCTGGATATCCTACAAGTCAACTCAATTCTGACATTGACTACCCAGAGAGAGCATCAAATTTCACAGGGGAGAGACCCAGCTCCACAAGACCGCTTGCTTCTCTTCAGATGCCAGTCACATGCTGGAATATGGTTGTTCTCATACTTCTGACCAATTGGCCATAAATCAGAGGTTCCCATGACTCCTTCATTGATTCAATTTAGTTGCTGGAGTGACTCACAGAACACAGGAAACTAGTTTACTTTCTGGATTACTGGCTTATTACCAAAGATATTAAAGATATGAATCAATAGCTAGTTGAAGAGATACTTAGGGTAAGGTCCAGAACAAAGGAGCTTCTGTCTGTATCAAGTTTGCGGTCTAGGCATGGTGGCATGTGGAAACATCCTGATTCATTCCCTGGAAGCTCTCTGAACCCCCTCCTTTGGGATTTTTATCTAGGCCCCGTTACATAGGCATTATTAATGACATTATTCGCTGTTGGTGATTGATTCAACCTCCAGCTTCTCTACCCTCCCCAGAAATCAGGTTGGGGACTGAAAGTTCCAACCTTCTCTTCCTAGTTGGTTCCCTGGTACCCAGCCTCCCTCAGTTGTGGTCCCAAAGTTGCCTTGTTAACATAGTAAAAAACACCTTGATGGCTCTCATCATTTCAGGAAATCAGCGTTTTAGGGGTTTCCTGGTGGCTCAGATAGTAAAGAATCCGCCTGCAATGCAGGAGACCCAGGTTCGATTCCTGGGTTGGGAAGATCCCCTGGAGAAGGGAATGGCAACCCATTCCTGTATTCTTGCCTGGAGAATTCCATGGACAGAGGAACCTGGCAGGCTACAGTCCGTGAGGTTGCAAAGAGTCAGACACAACTGAGTGACTAACACTAACTGACTCGCTAGGGGCTCTCTGCCAGAAATGTGGGTGAAGACCAAATTATATTTCTTATTGTAAAATCATAATATCATAGTCTTGGGAAGAATAAACTTCATGATTCTAACCAGGTTTACAAAGGTGAAAATGTAAGGATTTATAGGTTAAGTTATTGTGAAACAATGGATACACTGTTTTCTAGAATTCCCTCTGGACAATTAATTAGATAACTGAGTATTTTTAACACCGTAGAGGAGAGGAAGGAAGCTCTTACTGAAACAAATGGCTCCTAACACAGTAGAGCCACAAGGAAAGAGATTGCCAACTGTAAGAGAAGACCTGAGGAGGTTATTTTTCACTTATTTGGATTTCAGTCTGTTTAGTGATCAGATTTTATCCTTCAGGTATTTTGTTATAAAATACTTTTTTACTATAGGTGTCTTTATGAACATTGCTTATTACTTTATTTGAGTAAATCAGAAAAATCATTTGAGACTGACAATTAGACATATAATTCCATCTACCTTCAGATTTTAAGAAATGTAAATGATTTTATAATTAGTCATCATGAGCCTTTACAGATAAAACTTAGGAAATATTCAGCTAAAGAATCATGCAGATTTTTCTAAACTATTATAAGAAAAACATAATGGATGTATCATCTTTTTCATTGTAGCCTTTAAATCTACAAGACAGCAGCCCTCCCGAAATGTTGCTACTAAAAATTATACCGAGGTAAGGGAAAAAAGGTTCATAGTTGTGGGCTACTTTATATTTTGTACATTGTGATTGTCAATTCTTTGCTCTACAGAGTAAATAAAAGAAGAAAAAAATGTAAAATTTTAAAACTGAACTTTACTGATTATAGGCTGAGGGGCTTCTAGGAGTTTTTATTTTGTTTTCTCTCTTTAAAAAAAAACAACAAAAGACTGAATCACCTTGATTGTACATCCATAAATATGTGTCCCTTGTAGTAGTTTTAAGAATAATAATGTTGAACCAGAAGAGTCCGTGTGTGGAAAACCATTACAGAAGATGGGCATTCAGTGCACAGAGAGGTCTTGTTTCTTGTTGGTGTCCTTTTGTTACTTTCATACTCTGGCTGTGTCTTAATGGCTGAAGCTAGACTCAAGACAGATTATAAGCTCTGAGTTTATGGACTTCTGTGTGACTCTAGATTTAACATGAAACTTCTGCTGTTCCTTTGGATTCCAAGGAGAGTCCAAAATTGGCTTGAGTCTCCTCTTCCCTCGTTTTCAAAACCCATGTGTCTCACTTTTCAAGCACCATTCCTGGCTTCTGCCTCCGAGTGGCGGCTGTGGTCCACACCCGCACAGCACCACCAGCACCGCCGCCACCCGCTGCCAGATATAATAATCAAAAATGCCTCCAGACATGCCAGACGTTTCTGGAATGGGAGTAGGGGTTAAAAATCACACTTAGCTGAGAGTCACTGCCCTGTATCACACTGCCCTAGCAACGTTAAATTCATCCCTTCCTGGTTTCTTTGAGCTCATGATGTGGCTGACCTTCTCTTCTTCCAGAAAGCTTCTCTGTCCTGCTCCTACTATTGTTCTTTTATCTCTCTTAATTTCATCTTTTTTTTTTTTTTTTTTTTTTTTTTACCTCTTCCTATTATACAACTATCTCTGAGTGTACTGGTCCTTTTATCCTGACCTCCATTTCATTATTCCGTCAGTTGTTGCCCTCTATTGTTTCAAATGTGAAAACAAACAAAATTTTCATCATGTCGACAAGGAAGCTTCCCTTCTAGATTTTTCTTTTATAATGGAAGAATATGAGTTCAAAAAGAGTTAAGTCATGGCAAACTTTTTCTTTCATTTTTTTTTTTTAATTGGGGATACATAGTGGTGGTTTAGGGGAATGCTGAAGGCGTTAGATTCCTTCAAGGTACATAAGACAATCTTCTTATAGTTTCATGGACAAAAATATTGTCTGGATTCATAGCTGATTAGACAGCTTCATTTAATGGTTTTTGACTAATAGTTCAATGTTAACCTGTTGAAGAAATGGATCGCAAGTGCTATTTTTTTCACTGCTTTGTCTTTGACTTTATCAGTTAGATGAAGACATAGCAAATGTGTATATTAAGTGTCAAGATAACAGAAAGGGCTTCCCTGGTGGCTCAGAGGTTAAAGCGTCTGCCTGCAATGCAGGAGACCTGGGTTCGATCCCTGGGTTGGGAAGATCCCCTGGAGAAGGAAATGGCAACCCACTCCAGTATTCTTGCCTGGAGAATCCCATGGACAGAGGAGCATAGTGGGCTACAGTCCACGGGGTCGCAAAGAGTCGGACACGACTAAGCAACTTCACTTTCACTTTCACTTTAACAGAAATATAGAATAGATAGTATTTTGGATTATAGAATCAACAATCATAAATATCTTTAGTGAGGCTTAAAGGCAACAAGTGGTATTTAATAGGAATAAATGGAACAGAAAAACAGATATCCCGTACTTCCCACACAGTCTTATATACTCATTTTTAATTAGAGATGAAACAACAATGGTCTTTCATTTCAAACCCAAGAGAATCACAGGGCACTGTCTGCATGTGACCCTATGTGAGTCTTTCACCAGTCTAGATACATGTTCCTGTAGGTACCCAGGCTGCCATAGTACAGGATAGAAGTGAGCTCACACATATTATACAGAAAACCATACATAAAATGAAGAGGTCTTAGGGAGGAGGTCAGGCAGAGCTTTAGGTTTTATGGGTGCTGCTCACATGGTTTCTGCCTCCTTTTTTGTAAATTTTTATTAAAAATGTATTTTTAGACTATTTAATGCCTTTTTATTCAAATTTTCCATCCCCACAAAGACTATTTGCTGTTTCTCCCTCTTAGGTGATTGAGGTGGATGAGTCAGATACCGAAGAAAACATTTTCCTGACTACTTTCAAAACTGATCAAAGGTAGGTATAGTCACTTCCTGCAAAAAGAAACATCTGAAAAAATTAAACATTATCCAGAATTCTCCTTATACATTTTTCTAAGTCATGGAAGTCTAACAGATTCATTTTCAAGAAGTCATGTATTTGTTGTTGCTATTTAGTCACTAAGTCATGTCTGACTCTTTGTGACCCCATGGACTAAGCTCCTCTGTCCATGGAACTCTCCAGACAAGAATACTGGAGTGGGGTTGCCATGCCCTCCTCCAGGGGATCTTCCCGACCCAGGGATCAAACCATCATCTCCTGCATTGCAGGCAGATTCTTCACCACTGAGCCACCTGGGAAGCAGTCATGTATATACAGAAGTGAAAAATAGACCAGGGGCTAGTTCATAGTCGATGCATCATTATTACAAGTATTTTCAATGACAGTTTGAACAACTTGTCATTCATTTCCTTTTGCCTTTATTACCCAGTGATTTTCTTCTTAGAGTACTGTGTTCTCTCCAATTAACAGAAAATAGCTTTGTATTTTGTTAATATTCAGTTTCAGCTTTTAGCACTTCCTGTATGTCAGATAACCATTCTAAGTCTTTGCATATGAATTAGCTTGTTTGCTGCTTACAGTCACTCCAGGAGGTAAATGTATTTATAACTCTGTTTTCCTCCCTTTTCCCTTTGAAGAAAGTGAAGCTTGGTAGTTTAAATAACTTACCTGAGGTCACCAGCCAGTCACGGACCAGGCATTCTGCTCCAGGACTCACCTCTGCCATTGCTGCTGCTTTTATTTAATTTTATTGAAGTATTAGTTGGTTTACAGTGTTATTTTCTGCTGTACAGCAGAGTAGTTATACATATATATACATTCTTTTTCACATTCTTTCCCATTATGGTTTATCCCAGGATATAGAATACTGTTGCCTGTGCTATACAGAAAGACCATGTTGTTTGTCCATTCTATATATAATAGTTTGCATCTGTTAATTCCAGATTCCCAGTCTATCCCATTCCTACCCTTCTCCCCCTTGACTAGCACAAGTCTGTTCTCTGTGTCTCTTACTCTGTTTTTGTTTTGTAGATAAGTTCATTTGAGTTGTATTTTAGATTCCACGTATAAGTGATATCATATGGTATTTGTCTTCCTCGTTCAGACTTACTTTGCTTATTATAATAATCTCTAGGTTCATCCTCTGCTGTTGCCTCTTAACATAATAGATTAAACTCTCAGACCTCTGTGCATGTAATAAGAGTCATTTAAATGACAAGAGACCATTTATAAACTAACATTTTGGCAAGAAATCTGAAATCAGCCTTGGCAGATTTGTTTTCCTAATGACAGTGACTGGGTGACACGATTTAGGTTGTTTGGTGGAAATTATTTAGTAATAACATGGTTGATATATTTATTTCAGTCATAATTGGAAGTATTAAACTCTACCACTTATTGAGTATGGGCCTTGTACAAGTTTCTTCTGTGCCTCAGTGTCCTTATTTGTAAAATGAAGACAAGAATATTCATCTCCAAGGGTTATTATGAGGCTTAGAAGTGAGTTAATGTTAGTGAAGTGCTAAGTACAGTACTGATAGCTTATGGTGAATGGTGCAGGATTTGTGGTCTCTAAAGGAGAAGATTTAACTCTGGGACCAAAGATGCAGTCTCAGTCACTCAGAGCTTTGTGTAGCTGAGATTTTATTAAAGTGAAAGTGATAGAAAAGTATTCTAGCAAAAGGCACAGGAAGGGGGTAGAAGAGTATCTGCCTTGCTAGTTTAAGCAGAGCATTAAATATATTTAAGCACTGAAATATTTGTATAAAAGCATTATATACTTTTCAACTGGCTGTTGAGAATAAATAAAAAGAATGCCTCAAGGCTGTTAAAGTTTTGTCAGACCTCTTTTCCCACAGCATACATCTTGAGCTTAAAAAATACATGTCCTTGAGGCTTATAAGGCCTACGTAGCGAAGGCAAAAGAATATTAAAAAGATAAACTGTTCACTTCCTTAAAGGGGCCTTGGACTTCCTGTCAACTTGCCTAAGTTAACTTTCTCAGTACCTGGCACAAAGTAACACCTCTATAAGGAAGAACAGGGAAATAGAATGAGAGTGATAGGAAGAATGGTAGGCAGTGAAAGCACTGATATTCTGGTGGTTAACTTGAAAAAGGAAAGAACTTTCAGCTGTAAAACTCTCTTCTGCTGAATAGGCAATGGTGGTCTATCCACTTTTCCTTGGAAAAATTGCAGCAAACTCTACTTTGTTGTGGGCTTCCATGGTGGTTCAGACAGTAAAGAATCTGCCTGCAATGTGGGGGACCTGGGTTTGATTCCTGTGTCTGGAAGATCACTTGGAGAAGGGAATGGCAACCCACTCCAGTATTCTTGCCCAGAGAATTCCATGGACAAAGGAGCTTGGGAGGCTACAGTCCATGGGGTTGCAAAGAATCAGACACAACTGAGTGACTAACTCTACCTTGTTGTACTGGGAATAAGAGGACCCTTCCAGATTTGATAGAGCTGGTGGTACCCACCCTCATCTTAAAGCCACGAGCAAGAGAAGACCTGGTCCCATCAGGCCAGGGGGAAGAGGAGAGATGGAGGGGATCCTGTTAAACCTCGCAGTGAAGGGAACTGACATTTCAGGGGCACCTTTTATGTACCAAGGCCAATTTAACATGTTATCTTATGCTTGTGACTGTGCTACAACTGACATAATTGGCCAAACATCTTTAGACAGGAATTCTGACCTGTGGCTCCAAAATATATCTGTGCAAAAATGAAGATGACTTAGAGCTCCTGCACACAATTTAATACACCCTCTCTGCCTTAAAGCTCATCAAATTAAACTTTTTTTTTTTTTGGTCATTTAGGACAAAAGCCATTTATTTATTTGGCCTAGCAGTCAAAGCAATATAGTCATTCTTTCCTTCCAGCACTGATTTCTAAGGATAGGATACCTCTTATAGACTAGATCTGTCGGTCTGTGGGGTCCTCTGGTGTAGAATTAAGGACCCCTGCTATGATCACATGAGCCAGCGTCTGGTGTAGATGTCTGGGCACCGCTGGTTATTTGTCTGGGGAGACAGCAGCAGGCAGAGTCAGGTCTCAGTGGGTGCTTCTTTCTTAACTTTCCACTTTCCCCAGCCCCCGCATCCACAATGCCCTGCCTGCCATGGTGGGCTTCGGGTTTATGCTCTTAATGCTCTGTTTTTGTGTCACAGATGGAAACCAGTCAACAATGACCAGTTCCAGCTTAGGTCAAATACAGAGAGGTAGGGGTGTCCCAGTTGGATCAGTTGATAAATTCCTTGATCTGCTGTCTCTGAAGCTGTGTTGCCTTCGAGTTTGCTCGTCATATCCTCCTTTACCTTTGTGCCTGAGAACCTGTGTGTTCTTCTGTTTCCTTCTGACATAAGACCTCTTGTTTCAAATAGTTTGTCCAGACAAGACCTTCAGTTCTTTTGCTGTAGTAACATTCCAAAGCATGGTAATAAATCGTTGGCTAGGAATTCACAAACGCTGCTTTCATTTGTGACAGGAGCCAGCCACCTTTTTCGTAAAGGATTAGGTAGTAAATATTTTGGGAGAAGGCAATGGCACCCCACTCCAGTACTCTTGCCTGGGAAATCCCATTGATGGAGGAGCCTGGTGGGCTGCAGTCCATGGGGTCGCACAGAGTTGGACACGACTGAGCGACTTCACTTTCACTTTTCACTTTCATGCATTGGAGAAGGAAATGGCAACCCACTCCAGTGTTCTTGCCTGGAGAATCCCAGGGACGGGGGAGCCTGGTGGCTGCCGTCTATGGGGTTGCACAGAGTCAGACACGACTCAAGCGACTTAGCAGCAGCAGTAAATATTTTAGGCTTTGTGGGCCAGGAGACAATATTAGGGATACTATGTAGATACTTAAACAACCGTTTAAATGTACCCATTTCAAAAGCTGAAGACCATTCTTAGCTCAGATCTATGGGCAACAGGTAGGCTGGATTTGGCTTGCTAACCAAGATTGCTGGCTCCTGTTCTAAGATTACTTAAAATTTTTGTTAGTAAAAAGACAGGAATATGAATTCCATTACTACAAGTTAAGCTTCATAAAAGCAGATTCTTGATTATCTTGGTTACCGATACTTCCCAGGGCCTATCATTTGGTACGTGGCAGGGATCAAGTACTAAATAAATGTTTGCTATTCAATTTGGACAGAACATGAATGATATTAACTGAGGCAACCCCAGAAAGCAGTGAGGCTTTTCCAAGATCCTTTTATCCTTTTATGGAAATATAGCTGATAGTTGAATTAAAATATTTCAATGTTGCCATAATTTTGAGGAGTAGAGGATAGTAGTAGATACGTGTTAATATATGCTAAGAACTATGATAATACAAGCAAACATCTGTGAAATGCTTCATACGTGTCAGGCACTGATCAAAGTGTTTACATATATTAACACATTTAATCTTTTTTTAAGTGGCTATTGCTTTTTATTTTTATTTTTGTAATTAATTTTTATTGGAGTATAATTACATTGCTGTGCTAGGTTCTACTGTAGAGCAGAATGAATCAGCCATACCTATACATCGATTCCCTCACTTTGGGATTTTCTTCCCATTCAGGTCACTGCAGTAAGTGGAGTTCCCTGTGCTACATAGTATGTTCTCACTAGTTATCTATTTTACAGATAGTGTCAATAGTATATGGGTTCCCTGGTGGCTCAACGGGAAGGAATCCACCTGCCAATGCAGGAGACGCAAGTTTGATCTCTGGGTTGGGAAGATCCCCTGGAGAAGGAAACGGCAACGCACTCCAGTATTCTTGCCTGGAAAATCCCATGGACAGAGGAGCCTGGTGGGCTTCATTCCATGGGGTCACAGAGAGTGAGACACGACTTGGTGACTAATCAGCAACAACTAAAGAGTACATATACATCAACTCAGTCTCTCAGTTCCTCCCACTCCTCCCCCTCCCCCCTTGGTGTTTGTATGTTTGTTCTCTGCGTCTGTCTCCATTCTTGCTTTGCAAATAGATTCGTCTCTCCCATTTTTCTATATTCCACATGTGTGCATTAATGCAAGATAATTGTTTTTCTTTCTCTGACTTACTTCACCCTGTATGACAGTTCTCTAGGTCCATCCACATCTCTACAAATGACCCAGTTTCATTCCTTTTTATGGCTAACACATTTAATCCCTAAAAAAAGTATTATTATCCTCATTTCATATCTGAGGAGATTGCGGCACAGAGGCTGAGTACCTTGCTGGAAACCATGTAACTCATAAAGGGCAGAACTGGAATTCAGACCTTGACCTCAGAGTGCTTTTCCTCACACATCTCTGAGCTTTTACTGCCTCTAATGTCGCTCGAAGAGAATGTACTAGCTGTTTTTATTTATGGCTACTACTAAAATGAAAAGTTTGGCAAGAAAGGCTCCTGTGATGAATTTTTGGTTCATCTTCTCTGTTTTTCTCCTATTTTGCCTCAGAGGCTCGAGGACTTCATCATCAAGCAAACCCATGTCCCAGAGCCAGATCGCCAAAGGGGTCGACTTTGAATCAGATGAGGTAATAAAATACTATGTTAAATCTTAAATAATTTTAGTGTTTATAAAATCTGAATAGGAACTGCTAAGCTAGTTGCTGAAAATTATTTCTTAATATAGTTTCATTGATCACCTTCCTTGGAACCATAGTTAATGTGGAATCAGTGAGCGGCCTCTGTTGAGGGCCTGTCAGTGGAAATGTCTCAGACGTGAAAGGCCTGAAATTTAACATCTAATATTCACTCAGCTCTTATTTACCTGCCCAGTTAACAGTAGGATCAGAATAGTTTTTTTAACTTTTGTTGTTTATGTTTGGAGAAATAGCGGTGATAATATCATAGAAGTTTTAATGTTACTTTTTAATAGAATGTTTATTAAATCCTCATTATATGCTCTACACATTTCCTACGTAAGGGTGCATGGTGGTAGTTTTCAACTGTGGTAGAAACATGAACATAAAACTTACCATCTCAACCAGCTTTAAGTGTACAATTATCAGTAGTTCACTAGTGTTGTGTATTCACATTGTTGTGCAACAGCCTCCAGAACCTGTGCATCTTCCAGAACCAAAAATCTATACCCATTGAACCATGTCTTTCCATTTCCCCTCTCCTCAGCCCCTGGCAACCACTCTAGTGTCCTTATGATTTTGACTGCTCTGACACTTCAGATCAGTGGGATTATACAGTATTCGTCTTTTTCCGCCTGGTTTATTTCACTGAGCACAGTGTTCTCCAGGTTTATCCCCATTGTAGCATGTGAATAATGCCTATGATTTTGAGCTTCACCTGCTGCTGTCACGTTCCCTGTGTCCCATATGTAGTTTTGAAACAGCTTGGAGAGACTCCCCAGAACTCGGGCTACAGAGAAAAATGGCAACATGAACTCATACAGTCTGTCTATTAAATACTAACATGTTGCCTCCAGGAGAAAAGTGAGCAATTGTTGATGTATTTGTTAATTCCAGAGCATCTAGATATACATATGGTTATATGTTACTTAAAAAACTTTGTATACTTCAAGTTAACTGCAAAGGAGAACTATTAGCAAATTCTCTACTGTAATTTGGATTTAACTCATTTATAAATCAGTTCTGCCTTTTATGGTAGCAGAAAATGAATCAACAAGTGAGAGCAAATTTGTATTTCTCAAGACATCCGTATATCACTAGAGATAGCTAACTTGGTGAACATTTGAATGTGTTAACATTGCCAACAGAGCCTAACACCAAAGAGTTATTCCTTTTTAGTAATATCTTAAAAGAAACATAAACCAAAACTGTACAGTTTTGCTTTCTCTTTTGAATATATAGTTATAAAATATATAATCATTGATTTATGTTATCTGCATTAGATCCTGTGTTTGGGGCTTATTTTAGGTTTGTTACTTTTCATTCTCTCTAAATTCTTAGCAAACATCTGATATTCTTGCCTATTTATACTGTACATGTAATAAACAACCTAGGAGCATAGGAACTCATTGAAACTGAAATAGCCCATCTACTTTTTCCAAAAAATATTTGAAAGATTGCTTGCTAGATTGTTTCTTGCATCATTTTGAGAGTAGTGGATCTATTTCTGGCATTATATGGGTAGTGGGAATAAAAATTACAGTTATTTCTAAATTGGATCATGTGGCTTCATTAATTTTTTGGCTTTCAGTTTCTGGAACATCAGATATACCAGTTATAAAATGTAAATTGAAAAAAAAAACCTGTTTAAAAACCTAATAGAAATGACTTGAATAATATTTATTTTTTGGCTTTCCTGTACCTTATTTGCTTTTTGTAGGATGAATAACTGAGAAAATATATTGAGATATATTATGGGTGTATATATACACACTCATATAGAACAGGATAAATTTTATTTTTAATTCTTGCTAAAAATTCAGTTGAGCTTATTTGTTTTAACAGTGAAAAGGCTACTAAGGAAGAGAGAAAGAGAAAAAAACCTGACAATTTGTATTTATGAAGGAAATAGAAACACGAAAGCCTACCCAATGTGAAAGGAGAAGATGGCTTTTACTGGCATTGTTTGCCCGTAAGCATTTCTGTTTTATCTCAGTGAAGCATGGAACAGTCACTAATTTTACATTTGGATGTCGTTTTAGGATGATGACGATCCTTTTATGAACCTTAGTTGTTTAAGAAGAAACAGAAGATAATATATTTAATGGCTGTTGGAAGTTTTTAAGATTCGGGAAAAATGGAAACATTGCAGACTAAGAGTTTATCAGTTGAAGATATTTTGAGTATTGCTGTTAACTGAAGAATTTGAATCTCTGCTTACACAGAGATGGAGAAACTAATGTATAAAAATTTATGTTTTTTTGATCATTTCCTGACCATGACCCCACTGTCTGAGAAACTTCCCATATCAAGGGCATATAGAGTAGCATTGGTTCTCCTTATTTTTTAATCTGGTGTTAATGTTACCTGTATTATAAATGCTCTATAAAACTTAGAAGGTTATCTGACATACAATAGTTTGTTTATACTGAGTGAGAGCTTTGTGTAAATATCATTCTTGAATAAGGACTAAAATAAATCTACCATTGTACATTTCTGCTTTATAATCAAACACTGTGTCAGTATTTTAAGGTGATGACATTTAGCCGGAGTTGAGGAAAAGAGCTTTACCCCTTTTTATAATTTTAGTAATTTCTAGACATCCTGGATTTCCTGCACGTAAAACAGTGTAAATGAAGCAGTGCCCAAGCTCACTGTTTGTTACTCAATATGTGTTCTTTTTCAATATATGTTCTTTTTCTAATGCTTCTGAAGGTATCAGCCAGAGACTTTGAATGATTACATATATCCTGTACTTTGAACAACTCGATAAAAGTTGATGTAAAAAAAGTCTGCCAGAATTATCATTTCTTATTCTAGTTGTAGCAAAGATTCTAAAATATTGTGCTTCCATTGAATGGTAGTAATTTCCTGCATTATTTTCCATTATTAAAGTTTCTCTCTCTTCCTTATCTAAGAGAAAAGGGTTAAAATAGTTGAACCATATTTTCTTAGAAATATTGAATCTTTTTTTTTTTTTTAAGAGAGACTGGCCAGTTGACCCTTATGGTTATATTAGATTAACAATGCAGTATCACTTCTGTGGAATATCAGTGCCAAGATTCTTCACTATTAATATTTTATCGTAACATTGGGCATGGGCAATTCCAAAATCTTAGAGAAGCAGCTTCTGTTACTTTTTTCTTACTTGTAGGTAAGAAAGGAGAAAATGGCTCTTACTCCTTCTTAGGGGCACCGAAGAATTTGACCTCTTCAGATTTAAGTTCAGTAATCCCATTTTCCTTTTTAAGACTGTTAAAAGACCCCGTGAGAGTGTTCTTTTCATCTTACAATGCAGCTATTTATTCAAAACTCCTGAAGGAAGTTACAGATCTTGGTGGTACAACAGCCTGACATTTCTTCATAGGTAGAAACAAACACTAGATGGAGCAATAGTCCTGATCTTTGGTATATTCAAACCTAGAATGTGTCAAACTCCAAAAGACAGCATTAGCTTAGTGGCTGGCCTCTATATCATAGCCCTTTGAAAGGGCCCTAGTCAAGAATTGCAGTGTAGCCCTGGTTTCCTTAAAAATATTTTCTGTACTTCATTTGGGTATAGGATTATTTTAGTAGGTAGCATCAAGGCCTCAGCAGAAGGCCTTGTCCTGTGAAATATTCTCCAGCACATCTACTCCTATCTTTAATATTCGCAGTATTTGAATGAAGCAAAGATGAGATGCTTTCCACGGTGGGATGGAAGCTGGTTTGGGAGGCAGTCTCTAGGAA
The DNA here is from genome assembly GCF_023091745.1 of Budorcas taxicolor. Classification (NCBI taxonomy): domain Eukaryota; kingdom Metazoa; phylum Chordata; class Mammalia; order Artiodactyla; family Bovidae; genus Budorcas; species Budorcas taxicolor. The sequence continues at coordinate 946,089 of NC_068924.1, read as the reverse complement.
CTCAGCCAATGACTCTTCTCACCTGCCAGTCGGATGTGTTCAGATGGGAGCCATAGTAAGGGACATGGTCACTAATGCAACCTGACAGATTCCTGAGAAAAAGAGTAAGGACTTCCTTTCTGCAAACTGCTCTATGGTATGAAAGAAGTACTAAATGGGATGCATTTAGCTCCTGTGAAAAGTAACTCTGGCAGTGAGAGAAGGTGAATTCTCCCCAGCTAATTCAGGTCATTTTGTGAATAGCATGTCACTTCCTGGAAATATATTGGTTGGCCCAAAAGTTTGTTGGGGTTTTTCCATGAAATGTTACAAAAAACCCAAATGAACTTTGGGGCCAACCCTATAGTAAGTATGGAGAAGGAAGTGGCACCCCACTCCAGTATTCTTGCTTGAAGAACCCTGTGGACAGAAGAGCCTGGTGGGCTGCTGTCCATGGGGTCACACAGAGTCGGACACGACTGAAGCGACTTAGCTGCAGCTGCAGCAGCTATAGTAATTAAAGTAGGAAAGAAAGACATTTTTGATGAATATTGCTGCATAGTTAAATATGCCACATATCCTTTATATTGTATATTGATGCAGTAAAATCTAGGGCTTTTTGAATGATTTTTCGAGTTGAGATATATGTGTGGAGGTGATGACTGCAGAACCCCTGCAGTTTCCTCAGAGGCTGAGAGAAAGCCTCAGTGAAAACATTCTGAGGGGAAAACTTCTTTCATCATTTACCAAAGAATATCTTTTTCTGACGTTCTATATCAAAAATATAATAGTACATTTATAATTCTAGGAAATAAAAGTGGTACTTAGGAAATTCAGGCATTCAGACTTTCAATTTGGGTACATATTGGATATGGTTTCCATAAAAGTTTAAAATTATGAAATACAGTAACAGAAGTCATGTAGTTTAACAAATAATGATAAAGTGAGCCTCATGGCACTCTGTACAGGTCAGAAAATAGAGTTTCACCAGTGCCTCAGGAGCACTGGTTTCCTCTCTGGGAAACCCCATCTTGACTCCTGCCATTGAGAAGTTCGTTCTTTGTCCACAAGGTGGTGCTTCCAAATTTAAAATTTACTCAGTGTAGTTTTGCAGTAATTTTGGAACCTATGCAATAATAATACTTAACCTATGCAGTTAAAACCAAAATTAGCTTTCTAATTTTATATGTAAATTGCTTGGCATATTTCACCTGTGTTACTAAGGAAATTGTCAGTTCGATAAATTTTACATATAAAGGTTCAAGAAGAAAATGTTTTATGTTTTAATAAAGAGAAAAGTCTTTATTAGAAAAATGGAATTAAAAAGTTTCCCATTGTAAAATTTTTCTCTTGAAATATACTGTATTTAAAAATAACTTTCGCCCAGTGTAATCTGTTGTCCTTTTTTGTATTCCTTATACATTTCTCACAGTGTTTTATGGCTTTTTAAAGCTAATTCTTTTTTTTTTTTTTTTTAGCTCATTATAGAATAAAGATTTGGTTTTTTTGAGTCCAAAGAGCTTCCATATTCTTGAATGAAAAATGTCTACATTTCATCATTTGCTTATCTTATTCCCTTTTAATATTTCTGAACTTAATGTTTAATAACTAGGTCTCAAAATACTAGCAGTATAGATCAGTCTCTATGAAGTCAGTTCATATAGCTTTCCTTTGCCAAGCACATTTGTATATCTGTTCTGTGACTGGTAGCTAAATCTGATTTTAGCTATTTAAATCATAAATGCAATGCATATTCTTCAAAATTCAGACATTGAAATCTTTATCAAAACATGTATTTCCCCATAATCTTCTCCCCAGACAACCTCTCAACAGTTTAGGTACGTATTTCTCTAATTGCTTTTGAGATGACTACTAACAAAAATGGTTGAATCAAATTGTGTAGTCAAATATTTCAGTCTGTGTGTCGAGGTATATGTTCACCTTTTACTTATTTTGACATCTTGAGTTTTCTGTATCTTGTTTATCAAGTGCTTTTAATTAAGCCACCATTGTCTGTTTTTTTGAGAGATAATTGCAGTGCTTTCCAATGTGTAATTTAAATGTTATCACTCTAATAATTTGGGTCAAATAAAAGAATATTTAATCTGTGTGCCTTGATGTTGTAAGTGGTAAAGCAAGATTCAAAGGGCCCTTGACCAGTGATTGCGCGTAATAGTTGATTTGTTATGTTTAAAATCAGTATTTTCTCAGCTGTAAGCTTATAAAACTAACTTTGGTCTACCTATGGTTGCATTTGAACTGATTGTGGGATGTCTCTGGACTTGGAGCAAGTGTTGCTAGAGGTGAAAAGGCATTGCCTAGTTGAATGAGAGGCGCAATTGCATATCTGATGGTCTTTTGTTTTGTCTGTAGGTCTTGATAGTCTAGAAATAGGACTTGTGAAATGACATCTAACCATCTGTCATAGACATACATGAAAGCACACAGCAGCTGATCATCCGACTCTTGATTTCTGAGCTTTTCAGTAGTGCTTTGAAACCAGATTACATTTTTTAAACTTTTAATTTTGAAATAATATCAAATTTGGAAAATGTGCAGGGATAATAGAGAACTTTTTACCTTTTACTCAGATTCACCAATTTTTAACTTTTTATCATTAAAACAACTGTTCTCTATGTGTGTATGTTCCATGCCATTTCCTTCTCCAGGGGATCTTCCCGACCCAGGGATCAAACCCAGGTCTCCCGCATTGCAGGCAGAGGTTTTAACCTTTGAGCCACCAGGGAAGCCCATCCATATATATATTCATATACAAACATGAACATGTACACTTATGTGTAATTTTTTTTCAGTCTTTGGAGAGAAGGTTGCAAGGGGAAATGCTTCTTTACCCCGTAATACTTCAGTGTATATTCTTGTGCCTTTAAATCTTATTCTCTTCCCTCCCATATCCCTCTCTCTGCTCTATTGTAAGTAAACAATTTCATTCTTGTTTATCTTTTCTGTATTTCTTTTTGCTAAAAATGAATTTGTGTATTTTAATTTCTCCATTTTTCTTATGCAAAAAGTTGTATGCTATATATACTGTCTCCCTACCCCCCACCAAACAATGTATCCTGAAAATTATACCAAACAATTTATATAGATTTTTCTGTTTTTCATAGCTGCATAGTACTCCCTTGAGTTTAAATACAATGGTTTATTCTATCATTTTCCTGTATTTGGATATTTAAGTAGCTACAGTATTTACAATTATATAAACATTTTTGCAGTGTTAACATTTTCATATTTATGGATGTGTATTTTCAGAGTAAATTCCTGGAAGGTGGAATTGCTGGGTAAAACAGTAAATGTTTGTGTAGTTTTGCTAAATACCGCCAAATTCCCTCCATAGAGGTTACTCTGTTTTGTATTTCTGCTGAAGATATGTGAGACAGCCTATTTCTCCAAAGCCTCACCATTAGAATTTATTGTCAAGCTTTTGATTTTTTGGCAATCTAGTGGATGAGCATCTCCATGTAGTTTTAGTTTGTATTTCTGTTATGAATGAAATTGAACTGTAAATATATATTTCAGGGCCATTTTTGGTATATTGCTTGTTCATGTATTTAACCCCTTTTCCTAAGATCTTTAGTTCTTCCACCCCCACCAATTAATAAAAATACTTTTATGTTAAGGATATTCGCCCTTTGTCTATAATGCATTACTTTTTTTTTGTGCTCTTATAGTTTCATTTGTCCACATTTAGATCTCTGATCCACTTAGAGTTTACTCTTGTGTAAAGTTGTGAAGAATAGATTTAATTTTCTCTTTTACAAATGACTATCCAGTTGTCTGTCCATCATTTATTAAAGCCGCCTCTTTGCCCTAGTGATGTGCTAGGTTTCCATATGTTGTGTTGTCTATTTCTCAAACTTTGTTCCATTCTATTGGTGCTCTTCATGTACCAGTAGCACAAAGTTTAAAAATGAAGGCTGTATAGTATGTTTTAATGTGTAGTATTAAAGACTAGAGATCTCTTCAAGAAAACTAGAGATACCAAAGGAACATTTCATGCAAAGATGGGCACAGTAAATTGGACAGAAATCATACGGACTAATAGAAGCAGAAAATGTTAAGAAGAGGTGGCAAGAATAGAACTATACAAGAAAGATGACCAGATGGTGTGATTGATTACTCACCTAGAGCCAGACATCCTGGAGTGAGGAGTTAAGTGGGCCTTAGGAAGCATCACTATAAACAAAGCTAGTGGAGGTGATGAAATTCCAGCTGAGCTATTTCAAATCCTAAAAGATGATGCTGTGAAAGTGCTGCACTCAATATGCCAGCAAATTTGGAAAACAGCAGTGGCCACAGGACTGGAAAAGGTCAGTTTTCATTCCAATCCCAAAGAAAGGCAATGCCAGACTATTCAAACTACCGCACAATTGCATTCATCTCACATGCTAGCAAAGTAATGCTCAAAATTCTCCAAGCCAGGCTTTAACAGTATGTGAACTGCGAACTTCCTGATATTCAAGCTGGATTTAGAAAAGGCAGAGGAATCAGAGATCAAATTGCCAACATCTGTGGATCATTGAAAAAGCAAGAGAATTCCAGGAAAACATTTGCTTTATTGATTATGCCAAAGCCTTTGACTGTGTAGATCACAACAAAGCGTGGAAAATTCTTCAAGAGATGGGAATACGAGACCACCACCTTACCTGCCTACTGAGAAATCTGTATGCAGGTCAAGAAGCAAGAGTTAGAACCAAACATGGAACAACAGACTAGTTCCAAATTGGGAAGGGAGTACATCAAGATTGTATATTGTCACTCTGCTTACTTAACTTATATGTGGAGTACATCACATGAAATGCTGGACTGGATGAAGAACAAGCTGGAATCAAGATTGCTGGGAGAAATATCAATAACCTCAAATATGCAGATGACACTAACCTTATGGCAGAAAGTGAAGAGAAACTAAAGAGTCTCTTGATTAACGTGAAAGAGGAGAGTGAAAACCTGGCTTAAAACTCAGTATTCAAAAAACTAAGATCATGACATCCAGTCCCATCACTTCATGGCAATAGATTGGGAAACAATGGAAACAGTGACAGACTTGTTTTCTTGGGCTCCAAAATGACCGCGGCCATGAAATTAAAAGATGCTTGCTTCTTGGAAGAAAAACTATGACCTACCCAGACAGCATATTAAAAAATAGAGACTGCTTTTCCCACAAAGGTCCATATAGTCAAAGCTATGGTTTTTCCAATAGTCGTGTATGGATGTGAGAGTTGGACTGTGAAGAAAGCTGAGTGCCGACGAATTGATGTTTTTGACCTGTGGTGTTGGAGAAGACTCTTCAAAGTCCCTTGGACTGCAAGGAGATCCAACCAGTCCATCCTAAAGGAGATCAGTCCTTGGTGTTCATTGGAAAGACTGATGTTGAAGCTGAAACTCCATTTCTTCGGCCATCTCATGTGAAGAGCTGACTCATTGGAAAAGACCCTGATGCTGGGAAAGATTGAGGGCAGGAGGAGAAGGGGATGACAGAGGATGAAATGGTTGGATGGCATCACTGACTCAATGGACACAAGTTTGAGCAGGCTCCCGGAGTTGCTGATGGCCTGGCATGCTGCAGTCCATGGGATTGCAGAGAGTCAGACACAACTGAGTGACCAAACTGAACTGAGCTGAATGCAATAGGGCTCATTACCCCTCATAGCTTTTCATTTTCAATGTTTTCCTAGGTATTCTTTTGTGTTTGTTTTTCCAAATTAACAAGTATCACTTTTTTAGCTTCAACAGCAACAAAAACTGTTTTGGTGGGTTTTTTTTTTAGGATTTCATTAAATTTATAAATTAGGAAGAACTGACCTTCCTAATTTATAAATTAGGAAGAACTGATCTTTTAAGGATATCCTATCTAAGAACAAAGGATATTTAACATTTATTCAAGTTTATTTTATGCATCTTAAAAATGTTTAAAATGTTCTTCATAGAGGTTTTGAACACTAAAAATTTAATCATCAGTATTATTTCATCTTGTCATGCTGCTATTGTGATTATCGTTTTTCTCCTCCATTATATCTTATAACTGGATATTATTTTTATATATGAAATCTTTGTTCTTGTATAATAATTTTATATCCTGCTAACTTGATGAATCCTATCACTTAAATTTGTTTTATCTTTGACACATTTGGCTTTTCCAGGTGTAATTTTATGTGATCTATCAATGAAGATATTTTTACATCTTGTTTTAATTCTTATGCCTTTAATGTTTTTTGTCTTATCTAAGTGCACTGGCCTCCAGTGTAAATATATCAAAAAACTGGCAAAGTGCAGACAAGGAACATAAAATTTTAGCTTTTTCTCCAAATTTTATAAATTTAGCAAATGATAACTTCATTCAAATGGACTCATACAGTGTGTACCTTTTTTTGTGTATAACTTTTTTTTCACAATGTGATATCTGAACTACAACCATGTTGCAGCATGTCCCTACTTTTTCATTGCTTATAGCAGTTCCCACTCCCACCAGCCACATAGCATGGTCCATGTCCTTATAAAATATTTGGTATTTTCACCCTTTCTCATTTTAGTCATTCTGATGGATATGTAGTACTGTCTTCTGTGTTTATTTTCATTTGTCTGATAACTAATGATGTTAAAAAACATATGCATACTGTTTTTCACAATTTTGATGTCTTTTGTAATATGTGTATTCAAATATTTTGCCCATTTTTGAGTGAGTAGTCTGGTTTTTTTTAAAACTGATTTCTGAGATGTATGTTTTAAATAATTTCTTTATTGTGTATATGTATTAAAAATTCTCTCCAATGGGTTACCCTTTCATTCTGTAAATGATGTTTTGTTGAACAGAAGTTCTTCATTTCAACAAAGTTCAGTTTATCGGTGATTAATGTTTCGTGTCCTGTTTCTCTATCCTAAGATCTTAGGATCTGGAGGTTCTTCTGTGTTATCTACCAAAAGCTTATCTAATTTGTCTTTTACATGTAACTCTACAGTCCAGCTGGGCATTTATTTTTATGTGTGGTCTGAGATAGGAATCATTTCATTCTGCTCCACATGGAGATGCCCTTGCCCCAACAACATTTGTTGAAATCACTTGTAATTTTCCTCTGCAGTGCAGAGCTCTCTTAGTCATTAATTAACAGACCACATATACATATGTGGATTTATTTCTGACCTTTTTATTCGGTTCCATTACTCTTGTTTCAAATTCATTACTATACTTTTATAATGAGCTTTTCATCTACTAGAACATGCCTTCCATCTTTGTTATTTCCCCAAAAGTATCTTGGTAATTCTTGGCTCCATAAATTTTCAAGTAAATTTTATAGTCATATATACTGCTTGTGAGTTAATATAAGTTTTTGGCAAAAATTGAAATATAGTTGATTTACAATGTTAACTTCTCCTGTACAGTAAAGTGATTCAGTTATATATATATGTATACACATTCTTATATATATAAGAATTATATTCTAATATATATATGTGTATGTTCTAATATATATTTTATATATATGTATATATATTTGAATATATATGTGTGTGTGTGTGTATATATATATATATATACACACACATATACATTATTTTCCATTATGGTTTATCTTAGGACATTGAATATAGTTCCCTGTGCTATATGGTTGGTTATAATGCTTAACTGTTATTAATTGTAGTTGATTTATTTTTTTTCTTTTTTTATATTTATATATTTATGTTTATTTATTTATTTGGCTGCTCTGGGTCTTAGTTGCAGCACGTGGGATCTAGTTTCCTGACCAGGGATTGAACCCGGGCCCCCTGCATTGGGAGTGCGGAGTCTAAGCCACTGGGCCACCAGGGAAGTCCCTGTAGTTGATTTAATTCAAACCTTAATCTTATTCCCAGACTTGACATTTCCTTTGATAGTCAAAGAAACCAATTTGGGTTGTTCAGTTCAGTTCATTTCAGTTCAGTCACTCAGTCGTGTCCGACTCTTTGTAACCCTATGAATCACAGCACGCCAGGCCTCCCTGTCCATCACCAACTCCCGGAGTTCACTCAGACTCACGGCCATCGAGTCAGTGATGCCATCCAGCCATCTCATCCTCTGTAATCCCCTTTTCCTCCTGCCCCCAATCCCTTCCAGCATCAGAGTCTTTTCCAATGAGTCAACTCTTCTCATGAGGTGGCCAAAGTACTGGAGTTTCAGCTTCAGCATCATTACCTCCAAAGAAATCCCAGGGCTGCTAAGAGCTAGCTAATGTTTGTGACATTAAGAAAATATCCTAATCTTGCTGTTATGTTTCTGTTTCTTACCTGAAATGTTACCAACCTTGTTTACCTGGCCTAATGTTCCTTTGCCCATTGGTGACCTAGCCTGTCAGGAGAGAGTAGTAATGATTCCCATGCCCCTACCTCACCCACCTTCCTTTCTGCCAATCTGTGTAAGCCAGGTGGATTACCCTCCTCTCCCGAGACCCTTCGTACATTTACAAAACAGCCAGTCCAGGCTTTCTGGCAGTTCTGACCCTCACTATCAAACCCCCTCTGTCTCTCCAGCCACTGGTTTCTTTCCGTCTTCATGTCCACTCCTTACATGACATCCCCTTGTATTCTGCAGGAGTCCCTTCTCCCCAGTGCTCATACCAGGGAATGAGGAGAGGTGGACGATGAAGGAGAGTGATGTTCACTGAGTTGTGCTTCCCTTCCAGGCCCAACTGTGTATGAAAGTGTTAGTTGCTCAGTTGTGTCCAACTCTTTAACCCCATGGATTGTAACCTCCCAGGCTTCTCTGTCCATGGAATTCTCCAGGCAAGAATACTTGAGTAGGTAGCCATTCCTTTCTCCAGGGGATCTTCCCAACCCAGGGATCAAACCCCAGTCTCCTGAACTACAGGCAAACTGTATCGTCTGAGCCACCAGGCTTCCAGGTGTGTATATGCACTCTCATTATTCTCATAACACTAAAAAGTAGGCATTATTAACCTTTTTAAAAAGCATAAGATCATAACAAACTGGAAAATCCTTAAAGAGTTGAAAATACCACATCACCTTACCTGGATCCAGGTCAAGAAGCAACAGTTAGAACTGGACATGGAACAACAGACTGGCTCAAAATCAGGAAAGGAGTACATCAAGGCTGTATATTGTCACCCTGCTTATTTAATGTATATGCAGAGTACATCATGTGAAATGCTGGGATGGATGAATCAAACAAGCTAGAATCAAGATTGCCAGGAGAAATATAAACAATCTCAGATATGCAGATGATACCGCCGTAATGGCAAAAAGCCAAGAGGAACTAAAGAGTTCTGATAAAGTTGAAAGAGGAGAGTGAAAAAGCTGACAAAATTCAGCATTCAAAAACTAAGATAATGACACCCAGTCCCGTCATTTCAATGGCAAATAACAATGGAAACAGTGACAGTGATTTTATTTTGTTGAGCTCCAAAATCACTGCAGACATTGACTGCAGCCATGAAATTAAAAGACACTTACTCCTTGGAAGAAAAGCTATGAAAAACCTAAACAGCATATTAAAAATCAGAGGCATCACTTTCAGAGGTCTGAATAGTCAAAGCTATGATTTTTCCAGTCGTCATGTATGGATGTGAGAGACTATAAGGAAAACTGAGCAACGAAGAATTGATGTTTTTGAACTGTAGTGTTGGAGAAGACTCTTGAGAGTCCCTTGGACAGCAAGGAGATCAAACCTGTCAATCCTAAAGGAAATCAGTCCTGAATATTCCTTGAAAGGACTGATGCTGAAGCTGAACCTCCAATACTTTGGCCACCTGATGTGAAGATCTGACTCATTGGAAAAGATCCTGATGCTGGGAAAAGGCAGGAGGAGAAAGGGACAACAGGAAGGCATCATCGAGTCAATGCACATGAGTTTGAGCAAACTCTGGAAGATGGTGGACAGGGAAGACTGGAGTGCTGCAATCCATGGGTGTCACACATGGAGTCAGGCATGATGTAGCAACTGAACAATAAGATCACACAGCTAATAAATGTAGAGCTGAGATTTAAATCTGAATCCATATCTTGTTCTTTCTGCATGACCACAGTGCCTCATGAAACTGAGGCATGTCCTGACTTAACAACCTAAAACAGTAGTCTCAAATCCTGGTGCATCTTTTAACAGAGATTATGTAAAAAAGGACAAAGTGCAAAGGAAACTGAGCTGGATCTCATGTTGATGACTGGCCCAGACAGAGTAAACACCCAGAGGAGAGCTTTCCCTTGGAGACTTTTCAAATGGTTACAAGGATTCATATTAAACAATAAGCAGTAAATATGGGTGACTCATTGACCAAGTTCTTGTGAAAATTGAAAAGTAAATGGTGTCCAGTTAGTCCAGATAAAATCTATAATAGATAATAGACTAGATAATAGATAAGAGAACAGGTGATCACTGGGATTCTCAGGATTAACTCAGCTAGGTTTAATGTGTCCAGCAACTAAAATTATTTAATAATTTCCTATGGAAATTTTTCTATTTTTTGGTTTTCTCCCCAAATCACATTATTTTTTCTGATTATAAAAAACTTGGAAGTATATAATTAATAGAATATATATGTATTTGTGAATATAGTTGCTTTGTTTCTTTAAGATAAATTCTTAGATGTGAACTTTTTGAATATAAAGTCTAGTTACATTTTAAAGACTTGGTAAAAGCTAACAAATTCCCTTGTTCAATGGCCAGAGGACATGAATTTTAAAGTGATAGATAGGAAATGCAAATAGCTAATAAGCCCAGGACATTACTAATAATTAAATTAACCTTAAGGGACATGAATTTTTTTATTTATTTAATACACACACATATGTGTGTGTGTGTGTGTGTGTGTGTGTGTGTTTATATTTATATTTGGCTTCAGGACATGTTTAATTACTCCAGTTACAGATAGATAGCACTGAGGCTACTGCCCTAGCCTTGAGGATTCAGTGGAACACAGACTTTTTTTCAAATATATTTTTGAATTTTTACAATGTTCTGTTGGTTTCTGCCATACAACAGCACATATCAGCCATAATTATGTAATACAGCCCCTCCCTCCTTAGCCTCCCTTGCCTCGCCAAATCTCATCGCTCCAGGTTATCACAGAGCACCAGGTTGGCTCCCTGTGCTACGCAGCAACTTCTCACCAGCGGTCCGTCTTCCACCTGATAGTGTATACATGTCAGTGCTGCTTTCTCCATTCGTCTCACTCTCTCCCTCCCCGACTGTGTCCACAAGTCCATTCTCTTCATCTTCATCTCCATTCCTTCCCTGTAAATAGGTTCATCAGTATCACTTTTCTAGATTTCATATATATGTGTTAATATACTGTATTTGTTTTTCTCTTTCTGCCTTTCTTCTCTATATAACAGGCTCTAGATTCATCTACCTCACCAGAACTGACTCAAATTCATTCTTTTTATGGTTGAGTAATATTCCTTTGTATATATATACCACATCTTCTTCATCCATACATCTGTTGATGGACATCTAGGCTGCTTCCATGTCCTGGCTATTGTAAACCATGCTGCTATGAATACTGAGGGTACATGTGTCTTTTTCTGTCATGGCTTCCTTGGGATATATGCCAGTAGTGGGGTTGCTGGGTCATAATGGTAGATTTATGCCTATTTTTAAAGGATTCTCCATACTGTTTTCCATTATGGCTATATCAATTTACATTCCTACCAACAATGTAGGAGGGCTCCCTTTTTTCCACATCCTCTCCAGCATTTATTGTTTGTATATTTTTTGATGATGACCATTCTGACTGGTGTGTGACGATACCTCATTCTAGTTTTGATTTGCATGTCTCTAATAATGAGTGATGTTGAACACTTCATGCATTTATTGGCCATCTGTATATCTTCTTTGGAGAAATGTCTATTTAGAGTCTTCTGCCCATTTTTTGATTAGGCTGGTTTTTTCCCTAATACTGAGCTGTATGAACTGCTTATATATTCTGGAGATTAATCCTTTGTCCGTTGTTTTATTTGCAGTTATTATCTCTCTTCTGAGCATTGTGTTTTAATCTTATAGTTTCCTCTGCTGTGCAAAAGCTTTGAAGTTTAATTATATCCCGTTTGTTTGTTTTTATTTCCATTACTCTAGGAGGTGGGTCACAGAGGATCTTACTGTGATGTATGTCAAAGAATGTACTGCCTATGTTTTCCTCTAAGAGATTTATAGTTTCTGACCTTTAAGTCTTTAATCCATTTTGAGTTTATTTTTATGTATGATGTTAGGAAGGAGATATTGACTTTTCATTAAGAAAATAGACCAAGTATTGCTAATACAGAGTCACTGCATTTTTCAGGCAAGTCGATTAGATAAGCTCCTCCTTGAAAAAAGATAAGTAGTTCTCAGAAAAAAGAGGAGCCATCATTTCTCTGAACCACCCATGAGCGTTCCAAAGATGAGGTAGAGAGAGAGTTAGATTCTAGAATGGATGGTAGGCAGGAGCTAGGCCTTCACATAGGTGGTGATGTTCAGCAGAGATGCCACAGGAGCCCCAGGCCTCCCTGGTCCTAGGAGAATGCTCTGGACCAGAGGTCTGTGAAAAAGGCCAAGCCACACCTCCGGTCCTCACAGACTGACCGGCCTGCATCCAGCTGGCCCTGTGCCCTGTTCCAGCTATACAGAGGATGCCTCCCTCTGGGATGCAGTACACAGGGGCACGGAGCAACTGGGGCTTCTCTTCCTCACACCAGCCTGTTCACCAGCATCAGGAAAGAAGCTGCACTCTCCCTACTAGCTGAAGCCACAGCATCCAAGTCAGGGGTTGTATTACAGATGTTGGTGAGGTCAAAACTCCCATGAAGTGAATCTGGGGCCAGGCAGCATGCTTGAAACACTCTCGTGGGTCCCCGCACTGTCCCCCAGAGCTGAGTGGCATCCTTGAGGGCGAGGACATAGGCTCACTGGCCATAAACTCCCCCAGCCATTGACAGAGAAAACCCCCTTCGTGTTCTTGGTAAAACTTCTAGCAATATCCCTTTCTCTACACAGCTTCTCTCATTCATACAGTGAGGACCTTGCTGCTCTGAATCTGCGGATGAAGAGCCTCCAGAATCAGTGACAAGCAGCTGCAGGCTTGGTCAGGGCCAGAGTGAGCTGGAGGGCCTGAGGCTCCGCAAGACAAGGGTCACCTCCCTCCTGCTGTCAGAGAGACTGACTGGAGACCCATCAGGGCTGTACTCCTCACCCTTCCTCATCTGAGCCCTCAGGCATTGGTTATTGAGTGCTAGCTCCTCACTGGACACTAAGTGAAGGCAAAACAAGAGCAATACAAGAAACCACCCACAATAGGCATGACCTCATGGGACATTTAGTCTTAAACAGGCATTTTTTGAACTATTTGCCAGGACCACGCTAAGCACTTTATAAATATTATAACATCTAATCATCACAAAACTCTATGTGTTATGTATTTTTATCTACTGAATGAGGAAGCAGATGTTCAGAGACTGACTCACATATCATGGGGCTACATAGGCTAAGGATTGAATCTCAGCCTTGACTGACTCCAAAGACCCCACCATTAGCTTCTGGGTGAAGAGGATTCTTTCAGAATGCATTTCAAATTATCAGTTCAATGACTGGTTGTTGGTTAGGGTGAAGGAAAATGGGGCTCTCCTGTTACTCATGGGAGTGAAAATGGATGAATGTTTTCAGCAAAGCAATCTGGCAAGATATCATAAGCCATCAAGAGCTTTCATCTTTACCCAGAATTCCATTTTTTAACGTTCTATCCCATGGACAGAATCAGAAATGTGATCAAAGATTTATGTGCAGACATGTGAGCATGTGTGCTAAGCCACTTCAGTAGTGTCTGACTCTTTGCAACCTCATGGACTGTAGCCTGCCAGGCTCTTCTGTCCGTGAGGATTCTCCAGGCAAGAATCCTGGAGTGGGTTGCCATGTCCTCCTCCAGGGGATCTTTGTAACCCAGGGGTCAAACCCCTGTCTCTTGACTCCTGTATTGGCAAGTGGGTTCTTTACCATAGTACCACCTGGGAATCAACAGACATACCTCAGAAATATTGTGGATTCAGTTTCAGACCACTGAAATGAAATGAATATCATAATAAAGTGACTCACATGAATTTTTTGGTTTCCCAGTGCATGTAAAAGTTATGTTTACACTATACTGTAGTCTATTAAGTGCGCAACTGAATTATGTCTTTAAAAAGTACATTCCTTAATTTAAAAATACTTTATTGCTAAAAAATGCTGTCATCTGAGCCTTTAACAAGTTATTAATCTCTTTTTTTGGTGGACGGTCTTGCCTTGATGTTGGTGGCTGCTGACTGATCAATGTGGTAGTTGCTCAAAGTTGGAATAGTTGCTGTGGAAATTTCTTAAAATAAGACCACAGTGAAGTTTCCCCATTGATTGACTCTTCCTTTCAGGAGCAGTTTCTCTGTAGCATGCAGTGCTGTTTGATAGCATTTAACCCACATAGAACTTCTTTCAAAATTAGAGTCAGTCCTCTCAAACCCTGATGCTGCTTTATCAACTTAGATGATTTAATATTCTAAATCCTTTGTTGTCATTTCAACAACCTTCACAACATCTTCACCAGAAGTAGATTCCAGCTCAAGAAACCACTTTCTTTGCTCACCCAAAGGAAGCAACTTTTCATCCATTAAATCTGTATCACAATATCACAGGAATTCAGACACATCTCCAGGCTCCACTTTCAGTTGTCTTGCTATTTCCATCACATCTGTGGGTACAGCTGCCACCGAAGCCTTGAGCCCCTCAAAGTCATCCGTGAAGGCTGGAGTGAACTTCTTCCAAACTCCTGTTCATGTTGATATTTTGGTCTCTTCCCATGAATCCTGACTGTTCTTAATGACATCTAGGATAGTGAGTTCATTCCAGAAGGTTTTCAATAGACTTTTACCCAGATCCATCGGAGGAATCACTATGACAGCTATAGCCTTATAAAGTGATGTTTCTTAAGTAATAAGACTTAATAGTCAAAACTGGAACCCCTGATGATTCAGATGGTTAAGAATCTACTGGCAATGTGGAAGACTGGAGTTCTATCCCTGGGTCAGGAAGATTCTCTGGAAAATGAAATGGCAACACACTCCAGTATTCTTGCCTGGAGAATCCCATGGACAGAGGAGCCTGGCGGCCTGCAGTCCATGGGGTCACAAGGAGTCGCTTCACTTTCAGTCAAAACTACTCCTTGATCCATGGGCTACAGAATGGACCTTGTGTTAGCAGGCATGAAAGTAACACTAGTCTTATTGTATATCCTCATCAGAGCTCTTGGGTGACCAGGTGCCTTGTCAATGACCTGTCATATTCTGAAAGGAACCTTTTTTTTTCTTTTGAGCAGCAGGATCTCAGCAGTGGACTTAAGACATTCAGTAAACTATGTTGTAAATAAATGTGTTATCATCCTAAACTTGTTCCATTTGTAGAGCACAAGCAAAGTAGATTTGGCATAATTATTAAGGGCCCTAGGAATGGTAAATGGACATTCACTTCAAGTCACCATCTGCATTAGCCCCTGTCCTTTGAAGCTTTAAAGTCAGGCATTGACTTCTCCTCTCTAGCTATGAAATTCCTAGATGGCATCTTCTTCCAATATTAGGCTGTTTCATCTACATTGAAAATCTGTTATTTAATGGTGCCACCTTAAATAACTATCTTAAGTAACTATTTTAGCTAGATCTTCTGGATAACTTGCTGCAGTTTCTACATCAGCACTTGTACTTTTATGTTATGGAGAGAGTTTCTTGCCTTAAACCTCGTGAACCAGCCTCTGCTATGAGACTTTTCTTCTGAAGCTTCCTCACCTCTCTCAGCCTTCAAAGCATTAAAGAGAGGTAAACTTTGCTCTGGATTAGGCTTTGGCTTAAGAGAATGTGGCAGCTGGTTTGATCTTCTATCTAGACCACTAAAACTTTCTCCATGTCAGCAATAAGACCGTTTCTCTTTCTTAACCATTTCTGTGTGTTCACTGGAGTAGCACTTTTAATTTCCTTCAAGAACTTTTCCTTTGCATTCACAACTTGGCTAACTCTTTCGTGCAAGAGGCCTAGCTTTCAGCTTCCCTCACTAAGCTTAATTATTTCTAGCTTTTAAAAGAAGAAATGTGTGACTTTTCCTGTCACTTGCACACTTAGAGACTGTTGTAGGGTTATTAATTGGCCTATTTCAATATTTCTATGTCTCAGGAAATAGGGAGGCCCAAAGAGAGAGAGATGGGGAAGGGCTGGTTGGTGGAGCAGTCAGAACCCATGTTTATCAATAAGTTTTGCCATTTTGTGTGCATGGTTTATAGCACCCCAAAACAATGACAATAGTAACATCAAAGATCACTGATCCCAGATCACCATAACAAATATAATAATGATGAAAAAGTTTGAAATGTGAGAGTTAGCAAAATATAACAGAGACACAAAACAAGCATATGCTGTTGGAAGGACAGTATTGATAGACTTGCCTGACACAGCATTGGCACAGAGCTTCAATTTGTAAAAAAAACACAGTATGTGCAAAGTGCAATAAATGAAGTGCCATAAAATTTGGTATGCTTGAACAACTAACTGGATATTTGATTTAAAAATTTAGTATATATTGTACTCTAACAATATGTATTATTATAAAAACAATAATATATGTAAATACATAGAATATATGGAATAATTTATTTAATAAATAAAAGTAAATGACATCATAATAGAATGTCTAGAATTTGCCTTAAAACAATCTGGACCAGAGGAAGGGAAATGGATTGGACCTGGCTAATGGATACATGTAAGTGTACTATATCATATTTCTATATAAAAAGGCTTAAAATATTTATGTAAAAGATTATTCCATCAAGCATTATTTATTGCAGTGAAAAATACACTGTAGTATGGTATTCCTTGAGGCAAAATATATGCAGCTATTAAAAGGGATGTTTTTGAGAAAAATATAGTAACATGGAAAATGCTCTCAGAATGATGTAATCCAGACACAAAACTGATAAAATTTCATTTCAATTATTTTAAAAATGTAAAGGAAACACCAAAATGTTAATGGAGAGATTGTGGTGATTTTTCCCCCTATATTTATATGTTTTTATATTCTTTATAAATACCATTTATACTCAGAAAAAAGAGAGTGATGTATGAAACAACACAGTCAATCTTTACATCTAACAGGTCCCTTACTATTGTCACTGTCAGAGATGGGTTATTGGTCTCATCAGCCAACTGAACCAATGTGACCTGGGTGGCAGGTTTTGGTTACATGTAAGGAGGTCGTTGGAAAGGAAATAAAACTGCTGGCTTTATAAGTTACACCCTGTACTTCTGCAGGACACAGCCAGTTGTGTTTGTGAGAGACAGTTCCTTTGTCAAGGAGTGATGATGAAATGAACAGCTCTGCTTTAGTTATATGAATGTTTGGAGTTTTTTGTCTTTAAAAACACTCTATTGATGTTTTCATATATAGATTCATTAAGTATTTAGCAAGAGCCTGCTCTATGCTAGGTACCATGCTAGGCATGGTTTAAAAGATGAAGAGATATACCCTGAAGAAACCAAAATTGAAAAAGACACATGTACCCCAATGTTCATTGCAGCACTATTTACAATAGCTAGAACATGGAAGCAGCCTAGATGTCCATCGACAGATGAATGGACAAAGAAGCTGTAGTACATATACACAATGGACTATTACTCAGCCATAAAAAGGAACCCATTTGAGTCAGTTCTAATGAGGTGAATGAATGTAGAGCCTATTATACATAGTGAAGTAAGTCAGAAAGAGAAATATGAATATTGTATACTGATGCATATATATGGAATCTAGAAAGATGGTACTGATGAATTTATTTTCAGGGCAGCAGTTGAGAAACAGACATAGAGAACAGACCTATGGAAACGGGGATGGGAGGAGGGCGAGGGTGTGATGTATGAAGAGAGTAACATGGAAACTTACAATATCATATGTAAAATAGACAGCCAATGGGAATTTGCTGTATGACTCAGGGAACTCAAACAGGGGCTCTGTGACAACCTAGAAGGGTGGGATGGGGAGGGAGGTGGGAGGGGATTTGGGGAGGTAGGGGACATGAGTGTATGGCTGATTCTTATTGATGTATGACAGAAAACCACAAAATTCTGTAAAGCAATTATCCTTCAATTAAAAAAAAAAAAGATGAAAAGAGCAGAGTGCCTGCACCTAAGAAAGTTCAGTCTAATAGGACAGGCTGAGGTAAATAGTTGTTAAACTGGATAGAAAGTCTGAGGTAGGGCTTCCTAGAAGTGGTCTGGGGGTCGAGAACCCACCGGCCAGTGTGGGGGCCACGGGTTCAGTCCCTGAAGCAAGCACCTAAGTCCATGCATTACAACAACTGAGCCCATGAGCCACAACTACTGAGACCACGTGCCTGGAGCCTGTGCTCCACAATGAGAGAAGCCACTGAAATGAGAAGCCCGTGCGCCACATGAAGGGTAGCCCCTGCTCCCTGCAACTAAAGAAAGCCTGTGTGTGGCAGTGAAGACCCAGCACAGCCAAAAATAAATAAGGAAAAGCTGAGGCAGAAGTAAGCTCAGGATGAACCATCAAACCCACGCTGAGGGCCCACATGCTCTTCCGAACTCACTTGCTGCTAAGATCTTTCACTTAGCAATT
Source organism: Budorcas taxicolor (assembly GCF_023091745.1). Lineage (NCBI taxonomy): Eukaryota > Metazoa > Chordata > Mammalia > Artiodactyla > Bovidae > Budorcas > Budorcas taxicolor. The sequence goes on along the minus strand of NC_068924.1, from coordinate 927,497 downwards.
AAACTTTCAGGTATAGAATACATGGTAGGTTCTTTCTCATCTCACAATTTACATTACATATTAATCTTTTGCCCTTAATGTCAGGCTTTTATGGTATCCTTAATGTGATTTTTTAAAATAATCTGACTGATTGGCCAGGATTTGACCTTTACATTATGATCTAACATGTTTATTCCATTGCAAATAGTTTCTTCTTCAAAGATGTATGATCATCATATTTCAAACACCACAAACCTTCCTTGGTTCCCTTGACTGCAAGCTGAATTTTCAATTGTAATTACTAGAATTTGTCTTTATCATGGCATGAACTTTATAAAATAAAAGTCAATGTAAAATTAATATGAGAAAAGATTTTTTTCCTGGTGCTCAAAACCAATGGCTTCATTGGTAATTCAGAAAAAAAAAGGTCTTATTAAAGCATTTTTCAAGAGTATATCAATGATAGCTATTACTTATATCCTGTGAAAATAAGTTGCAGATCTGGTAATGCTTTCTAGAAATAACTTTACAAAATTTGTATTTGGTATTGTTATAAGAAAAAAAAAAAACTAGTCATCAATTCCTCCCTCTATAAAATGTAAATTAATCAAAAGGCTTAAATATCAGGCTTAATTATCCTCTTTCACTTTGTGAGGATCTGGTTTGAAACAAAACGCACAGCAGAAATAAAAGAGAAAGAAGAAAAAATAGCTCAAGAGCAATTAAGAGCATAGAATTAGAGCTGGTGCTAAGAAACATGACTCAACCTGTAGGATTACAGAAAATCTCCTTGTAACATCCATTCCATGGCTCTACCAATAGAGGAACTGTATCTTTTTCTCTTTGCCTCCTCAGAGAGTAACTGAAGAAATCCTCATTTAAGTGGTTAACCAGCAGTAGAAACAGAAAATAGAGTTATTTTCACAGAAGGTAGATTTTATATTGAGTTCAGAAGATACAGTTTATCAAATTTTAAATGATTAAAATGTAGCTATTTCTCTGAACCCTGCTAGATAGAAAAAGGAGTATTCAGAAAAATTAAGGCTTGCATCCTGTGTTGTCTGATTCCAAGTTCAAAATCTCTGCTACAGTCCTGCTCATTTCCCCTGTCTGGGTCCTGGCCTAGGGTCTAGGAGGTAATAAGAATGAGATACACAGAAGAGCTGACAATCAGAAAGACAGATAAATTACAAATTGACAACCACAAGGTAAAGGAGACATCAGAAAACAGACAGCATGGTATGGGAGGAGTTTTAAGTGAGATCTGGGGACACAGACTCTGCTTGTTATGAGACTGTGGCAGTCAAAGGGGTCGGTGAATCTGACAAGAGAGACAGCCCTTGAGCTGGATCTTAGAGAAGGAAGAGATGTTTTCCTGGCTGAGGGGTGGGAGAGGATGATTCCAGATGGAGAAACAGTATCTTCAAATACACAGCTTCATGAAATTGGTGGGCTGCGATAAGACCCCAAAATTCTATCCATAGTGAGCCATGAAGAAGAAAAGGGGCAAGTTTAAGAAAATGAGGAAAGAATACGATATGTTTAGTTTAAAGCTGGTTGAACTTTAAAGGCGTGTGGGTATTCCAGGTAGAAATGTCCAACCAACAGTTGAATACATAACATTAATCTGGAGCTTTCAACAAAAGTGTAAGAGGAGGTATAATTTGGAAAGAATAGTGAGTGACGGTTCAACCAGTAGAGATGGTTGAGATCAATCTTGGATGTTTAATTCAAAAGGAGCAGATAACAGAGGATGGCACCCTGGATCACCAACACTAACTAGCAGCCCTGTGGTGGTTACAACAAATGCCACCATTTATCCACATCATGGGTTAAATAGGCTGATATGAGTTGGTCCAGTACCAACAACACCATTTATTTATTTTGGGGGGGGGGCGGGGTAAGGTTTCTTTATTTATTTTTGTGTGGGTTTTCTTTTCTTTTAGTTTTTAAAATTAATTTCTTTTAATTGGAGGCTAATTACTTTACAGTATTGTGGTGGTTTTGCCATACATTGACATGAATCAGACAGGTGTACATGTGTTCCGCATCCTGAAACCCCCTCCCACCTCCCTCCCCATCCCATCCCTCTGGGTCATCCCAGTGCAACAGCCTGGAGCTCCCTGTCTCATGCATTGAACCTGGACTGGTGATCTATTTCACATATGATAATATACATGTTTCAATGCTATTCTCTCAAATCATCCCACCCTCGCCTTCTCCCACAGAGTCCAAAAGACTGTTCTATACATCTGTGTCTCTTTTGCTGTCTCGCACATAGGGTTATCATTACCATCTTTCTAAATTCCATATATATGTGTTAGTATACTGTATTGGTGTTTTTCTTTCTGGCCTACTTCACTCTGTATAATAGGCTTCAGTTTCATCCACTTCATTAGAACTGATTCAAATGTATTCTTTTTAATGGCTCAGTAATATTCCATTGTGTATATGTACCACAGCTTTCTTATCTGTTCATCTGCTGATGGACATCTAGGTTGCTTCCATGTCCTGGCTATTAGAAACAGTGCTGTGATGAATATTGGGGTACATGTGTCTCTTTCGATTCTGGTTTCCTCAATGTGTATGCCCAGCAGTGGGATTGCTGGGTCATATGGCAGTTTTATTTCCAGTTTTTTAAGGAATCTCCACACTGTTATCCATAGTGTCTGTACCAGTTTGCATTCCCACCAACAGTGTAAGAGTGTTCGCTTTTGTCCACACCCTCTCCAGCATTTATTGTTTGTAAACTTTTGGATAGCAGTCATTCTGACCAGCGTGAGATGGTACCTCATTGTGGTTCTGATTTGCATTTCTCTGATAATGAGTGATGTTGAGCATCTTTTCATGTGTTTGTTAGCCATCTGTATGTCTTCTTTGGAGAAATATCTGCTTAGGTCTTTGGCCCACTTTTTGATTGGATCGTTTATTTTTCTGGAATTGAGCTGCAGGAGTTGCTTGTATACTTTTGAGATTAGTTGTTTGTCAGTTGCTTCATTTGCTATTATTTTCTCCCATTCTGAAGGCTGTCTTTTCAACTTCATTATAGTTTCCTTCATTGTGCAAAAGGTTTTAAGTTTAATTAGGTCCCATTTGTTTATTTTTGTTTTTATTTCCATTATTCTGGGAGGTGGGTCATATGGGATGCTGCTGTGATTTATGTGGGAGAGTGTTTTGCCTATGTTTACCTCTAGGAGTTTTATAGTTTCTGGTCTTACATTTAGATCTTGAACCCATTTTGAGTTTATTTTTGTGTATGGTGTTAGAAAGTGTTCTAGTTTCATTCTTTTACAAGTAGTTGACCAGTTTTCCCAGCACCACTTGTTAAAAAGATTGTCTTTTCTCCATTATATATTCTTGCCTCCTCTGTCAAAGATAAGGTGTCGATAGGTGCATGGGTTTATCTCTAGGCTTTCTATTTCCTTCCATTGATCTACATTTCTGTCTTTGTGCCAGTACCATACTGTCTTGATGACTGTAGCTTTGCAGTATAGCCTGAAGTTAGGCAGGTTGATTCCTCCAGTTTCATTCTTCTTTCCATGATGCTTTGGCTGTTCAAGGGTTTTTGTGGTTCCATACAAATTGTGAACTAAAATGGACTGGATTGGGTGAATTTAACTCAGATGACCATTATATCTACTACTGCAGACAGGAATCCCTTAGAAGAAATGGAGTAGCCATCATGGTCAGCAAAAGAGACCGAAATGCAGTACTTGGGTGCAATCTCAAAAATGACAGTATGATCTCTGTTCGTTTCCAAAGCAAATTATTCAATATCACAGTAATCTAAGTCTATGCCCCAACCAGTAATCCTGAAGAAGTTGAAGTTGAATGGTTCTATGAAGACCCATAAGACCTTTGAGAACTAACACCCCAAAAAGATGTCCTTTTCATTATAGGGGACTGGAATGCAAAAGTAGGAAGTCAAGAAACACCTGGAGTAACAGGCAAACTTGGCCTTGGAATGTGGACTGAAGCAGGCCAAAGACTAATAGAGTTTTGCCAAGAAAATGCACTGGTCATAGCAAACACCCTCTTCCAACAACACAAGAGAAGACTATACATGGACATCACCAGATGGTCAACACCCAAATCAGATTGATTATAGTCTTCGCAGCCAAAGATGGAGAAACTCTATGTAGTCAACAAAAACAAGACCAAGAGCTGACTGTGGCTCAGATCATGAACACCTTATTGACAAATTCAGACTTAAATTGAAGAAAGTAGGGAAAACCACTAGACCATTCAGGTATGACCTAAATCAAATCCCTTATGATTATACAGTGGAAGTGAGAAATAGATTTAGGGAACTAGATCTGATAGAGTGCCTGATGAACTATGGGATGAGGTTCATGACATTGTACAGGAGACAGGGATCAAGATCATCCCCATGGAAAAGAAATGCAAGAAAGCAAAATGGCTGTCTGGGGAGGCCTTACAAATAGCTGTGAAAAGAAGAGACATGAAAAGCAAAGGAGAAAAGGAAAGATATAAGCATCTGAATGCAGAGTTCCAAAGAATAGCAAGAAGAGATAAGAAACCCTTCTTCAGCGATCAATGCAAAGAAATAGAGGAAAACGACAGAATGAGAAAAACTAGAGATCTCTTCAAGAAAATTAGAGACACCAAGGGAACATTTCATGCAAAGATGGGCTCGATAAAGGACAGAAATGGTATGGACCTAACAGAAGCAGAAGATATTAAGAAGAGATGGCAAGAATACACAGAAGAACTGTACAAAAAAGATCTTCAAGACCAAGATAATCATGATGATGTGATCACTCATCTAGAGCCAGACATCCTGGAATGTGAAGTCAAGTGGGCCTTAGAAAGCATCACTACGAACAAAGCTAGTGGAGATGATGGAATTCCAGTGGAGCTGTTTCAAATCCTGAAAGATGATGCTGTGAAAGTGCTGCACTCAATATGCCAGCAAATTGGGAAAACTCAGCAGTGGCCACAGGACTGACAAAGGTCAGTTTTCATTCCAATCCTAAAGAAAGGGAATGCCAAAGAATGCTCAAACTACCACACAATTGCACTCATCTTACACTCTAGTAAAGTAATGCTCAAAATTCTCCAAGCCAGGCTTCAGCAATACGTGAACCATGAACTTCAAGATGTTCAAGCTGGTTTTAGAAAAGGCAGAGGAACCAGAGATCAAATTGCCAACATCCCCTGAATCATCGAAAAATCAAGAGAGTTCCAGAAAAGCATCTATTTCTGCTTTATTGACTATGCCAAAGCCTTTGACTGTGTGGTTCACAATAAACTGTGGAAAATTCTGAAAGAGATGGGCATACCAGACCACCTGAACTGCCTCTTGAGAAACCTATATGCAGGTCAAGAAGCAACAGTTATAACTGGACATGGAAAAACAGACTGGTTCCAAATAGGAAAAGGAGTACGTCAAACTGTGTACTGTCACCCTGCTTATTTAACTTCTATACAGAGTACATCATGCGAAATGCTGGACTGGAAGAAGCACAAGCTGGATTCAAGATTGCTGGGGAAATATCAATAACCTCAGCTATGCAGATGACACCACCCTTATGGCAGAAAGTGAAGAGGAACTAAAAAGCCTCTTGATGAAAGTGAAAGAGGAGAGTGACAAAGTTGGCTTAAAGCTCAACATTCAGAAAACTAAGATCATGGCATTTGGTCCCATCACTTCATGGAAAATAGATGGGGAAACAGTGGAAACTGTGGCTGACTTTATTTTGGGGGCTCCAGAATCACTGCAGATGGTGACTGCAGCCATGAAATTAAAAGACGCTTCTTACTCCTTAGAAGAAAAGTTATGACCAACCTAGATAGCATATTCAAAAGCAGAGAAATTACTTTGCCAACAAAAGTCCGTCTAGTCAAGGCTATGGTTTTTCCAGTGGTCATGTATGGATGTGAGAGTTAGACTGTGAAGAAAGCTGAGTGCGTAAGAATTGATGCTTTTGAAGTGTGGTGTTGGAGAAGACTCTTGAGAGTCCCTTGGACTGCAAGGAGATCCAACCAGTCCATTCTGAAGGAGATCAGCCCTGGAATTTCTTTGGAAGGAATGATGCAAAAGCTGAAACTCCAGTACTTTGGCCACCTCATGCGAAGAGTTGACTCATAGGTAACGACTCTGATGGTGGGAGGGAATAGAGGCAGGAGGAGAAGGGGACAACAGAGGATGAGATGGCTGGATGGCATCACTGACTCAATGGACGTGAGTCTGAGTGAACTCTGGGAGTTGGTGATGGACAGGAAGGCCTGATGTGTTACAATTCATGGCGTCACAAAGAGTTGGACACGGCTGAGTGACTGAACTGAACTGAACTAATTGTGAAATCATTTTTTTCTAGTTCTGTGAAAAATACCATCGGTAGCTTGATGGAGATTGCACTGAATCTATAGATTGCTTTAAGTAGTATACTCATTTTCACTATATTGATTCTTCCAACCAATGAACATGGTATATTTTTCTATCTATTTGTGTCCTGGTTTATATTTTTCATCATTGTTTTATTGTTTTCTTTATATAGATCTTTTGTTTCTTTAGATAGATATATACCTAAGTATTTTATTCTTTTCATTGCAATGATGAATGGAATTGTTTCCTTAATTTCTCTTTCTGTTTTCTCATTGTTAGTGTATCGGAGAAGGTAACGGTGGCCCACTCCATTACTCTTGCCTGGAAAATCCCATGGATAGAGGAGCCTGGTAGGCTGCAGTCCATAGGGTCACTAAGAGTTGGACACGACTGAAGTGACTTAGCACTTAGCAAGTGTATAGGAATGCAAGGGATTTCTCTGTGTTAATTTTATATCCTGTAACTTTACTATATTCATTGACTAGCTCTAGTAATTTTCTGGTGAAGTCTTTAGGGTTTTCTATGTAGAGGATCGCGTCATATGCAAACAGTGAGAGTTTTACTTCTTTTCCAATCTGGATTCCTTTTATTTCTTTTTCTGATCTGATTGCTGTGGCCAAAACTTCTAAAACTATGTTGAATAGTAGTGCCATGTCACCATTTATAAAAGCTCCTATGTAAACTTGTAGAGTGAGATCAACAACTTACAAAAAAAAAAAAAAACAAAAAAAAAAAACAGAAAAAGAAAAATGTGGAGCCACAAACTGTAGGTTGCTTGTGTGTACTTCCTTTTGCTTATCCTAAATATACCATTTTACCCTATGGCTCCAGTGTATTAGAACTTGGAAGCCAATTCCTAGCATAAAATTTCCATTTTTATTACTTTTGAGATGATCTTCAGCCATGGTTTATTTTTCAGCCCTACTTTGTTTATTTGCAGTTTAAGTAACATGACATGCAACTTTTGCCATGAGAACAGACAAATTCTTTGTGACTATCACATACTGGCAATGGTGCTAAGTGCTCTTTCTTTCCCTCTGCCACTGTGATTGTCACCAGAGAAGGACTGTGGGGGTTATGACTTTTGTAATCAAGTAGGGATTTTCAGGAAACAATATTGGTGTTAAGTGAGCAATTACTTTTGGTGCCAGGAATCTTGGTGTGTTGCAGCTGTCAGAAACAACTTCCTAAGGATCTGTATGATATGTTATTCTTTGTCTAGTTTTTATTAAAATTTTTCTTTTTGGTTTCAAGTCCATTTGAAATAGTTAAACACTAAACTCTGCTCCCTGGTTTGCTCAACATGTATGACTATTATTAGAGATGAAAATGTAATTACTATTTGGCATTGAAAGAGTTCAGCATGAATGTCCCTAAAATATGCCACTTATGCTTATTGATTAGTTTGAGCTGAAGTCAGTTAAGGTACAAAAGACTCGGGAAGAGTTGATGCTGCTATTGTTGTTTTACTGCTGCTGCTGCTAAGTTGCTTCAGTCGTGTCCAACTCTGTGTGACCCCATAGATGGCAGCCCACCAGGCTCCCCCATCCCTGGGATTCTCTAGGCAAGAATACTGGAGTGGGTTGCCATTTCCTTCTCCAATGCATGAAAGTGAAAATGAAAGTGAAGTCACTCATTTGTGTCTGACTCTTAGCGACCCCATGGATTGCAGCCTACCATGCTCCTCTGTCCATGGGATTTTCCAGGCAAGAGTATTGGAGTGGGGTGCCATACCTACCCCTTAACTGCCTAAAAGAATTCAGAGGGAGAGTCTGGTCCAGGAAGATAGCTATCACCGGAGGTAACTAAGAGCATGTGGGCTGTTTGGAAAGCTGGGGGAAACCCAGCAGAGCCTCTTTGTTTAAGGTCCTTTCTCTCTCACTGTCTGTGAGGCACAGGAAGCATTGATTGACCAGCATTGGCTCTTGCTGTCTTGCTGTGAATTGTCTTCTTCCCCTTTTAAACTCCAGACCCCTATTGCCTTCTTCTTATTTCAGAATATGGCATCTCAGCCTCAACTGCTCGACTTTCAGGGAGCCTCTCACTATCCTTTTTTGGGCTCCCATATGTATGTAATTAAATGTGATTCCCTCACATTAATTTATTTTCATTTGTTTGTTGGTTCATGAGTGCTCAGTCATGTCTGATTCTTTGCCACCCCATGCTGTCCATGGGATTCTCCAAGCAGGGTTACAGGAGTGGGTTGCCATTTCCTCCTCAAGGGGATCTTCCCAACCCATGCATCGAACCTAGGTATCCTGCATTGCAGGCAGATTCTTTACTGTCTGAACCATCAGGGAAGCCCATTAATCTGTTTTATGTTAATTTAATTAATAGACCAGCCCAAAGAACCTAAATGGGTAGAAGAAACCTTTTTGTCCCCAACAGCATGTACTGACTGTACACAGTATCCTTGGTTCTATTCAGAAGGCACACAGGAAGGAGCTGCTTCTTTCTGGAAGCTCTGTGTCTTCTGAAGTCTCCTTCAGCTCAGTTCAGTTGCTCAGTCATGTCTGACTCTTTGCGACCCCATGAACCACAGCACACCAGGCCTCCCTGTCCATGACTAACTACCGGAGCTTGCTCAAACTCATGTCCATTGAGTCAGTGATGCCATCCAACCATCTCATCCTCTGTCATCCCCTTCTCCTCCTGCCCTCAATCTTTCCCAGCATCAGGATCTTTTCCAATGAGTCAATTCTTCCCACTAGGTGGCCAAAAGTATTGGAGTTTCAGCTTCATCATCATTCCTCCCAATGAACACCCAGGACTGATCTCCTTTAGGATGGACTGGTTGGATCTCCTTGCAGTCCAAGGGACTCTCAAGAGTCTTCTCCAGCACCATAGTTCAAAAGCACAAATTCTTCAGTGGTCAGCTTTCTTTATAGTCCAACTCTCACATCCACACATGACCACTGGAAAAACCACAGCCTTGACTAGATGGACCTTTGTTGACAAAGTAATGTCTCTGCTTTTAAATATACTGTCTGGGTTAGTCATAACTTTCCTTCCAAGGAGTAAGCATCTTTTAATTTCATGGCTGCAATCACCATCTGCAGTGATTTTGGAGTCCCTCAAAATAAAGTCAGTCCTTTTCCTATTTGAAAGTCTCCTTAGCTATAGACATAATAATGCTGCAGAGCCAACAAAGTGTCTGAGGAAGGCTTAATAGTTTAGTCTTAACATGGAACAAGTGGGAGATGTTCTTTCACTAAGCACTAGACTGCTCCATCAGTTCAGGGGAAGTCAAGAACAGTGGTGCTGGACTGGGAACTCAGGAGGCCCAATCCTGGCCAAGTAGAGAGCTGGAAACCTGGAGAAGAGGAAGTGTTCTAGAATTTATACCTCCCCTTGGATATAGGGCTTCTCAGGTGGCTCAGCTGGTAAAGAATCTGCCTGCAATGTAGGAGACCTGGGTTCGATCACTGGCTTGGGCAGATCCCCTGGAGAAGGGAACAGCTACTCACTCCAGTATTCTGGTCTGGAGAATTCCATGGACAGTATGGTCCATGGGGTTGCAAAAAGTCGGACATAACTGAGCGACTTTCACTTCACTTGGATATTAGGGGCTTCTCTAGTGGCTCAGATGGTAAAGAATTTGCCTGCAATGCAGGAGATTTGATCCCTGGGTCAGGAAGATCCTCTGGAGAAGAAAATAGCAACCCACTCCAGTATTCTTGCCTGGGAAATCCCATGGACAGAGGAGACTGGTGTGCTACAGTCCATGGGGCTGCAAAGGGTCAGGCATGACTGAGCGACTAATATTTTGGGTATTGTGAATATTCCTGACCCCTTCAGAGCACACTGGTCCAAATTCCAACTGCAGCCTGAGGGCCTTCTCTGGCTTCTGAGGCTCACTTCAGCCACCCACTTGGCAGGCAGGAAGTAGAGGAGAATTATCACACCCTTGGGAGCAGCCTTCAACCCGTGGTTGAAAGAGGTGGTGGGTAGATACTCCGGCTCCCTTGCAGGGCTTGCACAGCTGCTGTGCATGCTTTGTATCAGCTTCCCCAGCAGGACTATGCCCAGTCGCCCACGATAGTAACTGGTCTTACAATACGCTCTTTATTGGCCATCTTCCTTTCCTTGTCTCGTTTTTCCACCTTTCCCTACTCCTGTTTGCTTCCACTTCCCCAGTAAACTTGCATTAAAAACTTTGTCTCAGGATTTACTCCTGTGGAAAGGTAATATGAGGTGACTGAAATATGTCACCTCATCTTTCAGAGAGAGTTTCAGGCCCCCAGCACAAATGCCGTCACACCCACAAGGCGGGCACGGCGATCAGGAAACCACCATGAAGGCATGAGTGCTCCAGATTAGTGTGCCATCCAGAGCACCAAGCAAAGTACTTAGATAACAGAACTCAGAAGGCACTGCCTATCTTGGGTTTCTTTCTCTGTGCTCGATGCTGACTAGCCCTCTTCTACCCATACCTCTTCCTCAACACTGAGATTAATTCAATTAACCAGGGTTCGTTTTCTAAGCCACCATCACACTTGAGCCTTGCCTCCCTGTGATACTGGCAAGTCATCTTGAGATACTGGCAAGCATCCAGGCCACCTAGGCTCTTGGTTGCATGTTCACAGGCAGTTTCTTGTTTTTTTTTTCCTGATATTTAGATTCTTAAGTATCTATTATCTCATCAATATGGCACCCCTGTCACTTCTCCTAGGATCAGTCACATACTCCCCTATTCCAACCACATGACTCCATGAGACTCACCAGGTCCATCAGCAGAATCAAAGGACATCTTCATATCACCTTCTGCTCCCAGACATAGTTGTTTACCAAGGGAATGTAGGTGATGAAATGGAAATAAGAGTGGACCTCTTTGAACTTCTGATAAAATAATGGAGAAAGGTAGGCTAAAAGCTCTGGGAGGGGGCTAAGGTCCAGGAGGATCTTTTGTGTTTCTTGTACTTGACCACGAATTTGGCAATCATCCTTGCTTCCCCACTCCAGTCTCTGTCAACCCTGAGCCCCACCTTGCTGGCACCAGGATACAGGTCTCCAGTCTGCTCCTAAATCACTTGAACAGCCTTCTATTTTCCAGTTGCCAGAGTGTTCTTTCTAAAATGCAAATCTGATCTTATCAGTCTCTACTTGTAGCCGTTCTGTGAATTCCTGTTGCTCTCTGGAAATCATTCAGATCTTTATGAGGATTTCAAAACTGATGGGACCCTTTTTGTCTGGCCCCCTGCCTACCTCTCCAGTCGTCTCTCTCCACTCAACTCTTCAGAAAAAAAAAAAAAAAAATGGTGCCTGCTATTTCAGAAAACAAAGACTGTTGTCTGCCATCAAGCCATCAGCCACTAAGGAGCATTCCGAATGGAGAAGAAGATACTGGCCCTAGATAGTTAAGATGTGTGTCAAAGGAATGATTTCAATGAGCCCAGACTCTTGCATCTTCCTATACATAGAAGAGCACAAAACTCATTAACTTGAGATGTCTGTTTTCTTGATTAGCAATCATCTTTTGATATTTGACAACTTGCTTATTTGTTTTTATTTAAACAAAGACTCTTATGTATCCTGGGCTTCCCAAGTGGCTCAGTGGTAAACAATCCACCTGCAATGCAGGAGATTTAGGAGATGCAGTTTCAATCCCTAGGTTGGGAAGATTCCCTGGAGGAGGGCATGGCAACCCACTCCAGTAATCTTGTCTGGAGAATCCCATAGACAGAGGAGTCTAGAGGGCTACAGTCCGTGGGGTCGCAAGAGCCGGACATGACTGTGCACTCACCACTACCACCACCTATATATCCTGGCCCTCCCTTTCCTCTTTGGAGCAGCTTCTCAGAGCCATCTGAGAGGCTGTATCCCAGGCTATAGTCTTCAATAAGGTCCCTGAATAAAGCATAACTGGCATTTTCTAAGTTGTATGTTTTCCTTCAGTCCACCTCTCTTTGCATAACACTCAAGAACTTCCTGCTCCTGCAGTTGAATGAGTCAGACTCACAGTCATCTCCATGTCTCCATGTGTGCCACACAGAGACTCTCTCCTTATAGAATTCTCCATCTTCTTCCCTCTGCCTCTCTGTGACCTAATGGCTCTTGCTGGTCCCTTGGGACTGAGTTGAAGTGTCACTTTCTCTGAGAAGACTTCCCTGATTTCCTCTCACATAGATCAGGGCACCTCGTATTTTACTCTGGTGACACTTAATCAAACTATTTTCTAATTGCTTATTGACCTGTGTCCCTGGAGCTCAAGGGGGTACAGAAGCTCATGTCCAAATTTCCTGGAAAATTTCCAAAATGAGAGGTGGCTAAGCTTTCCCTCAGTGAGAAAAGGGGACTTGGGTGGGAGGGGTCTGTTCTCCAGGGATTGGGTGAGACAAAGGATTTCTCCTGAAGGAAAGGGACATCTCAGAAGGGACCTGGGCTTGAGTCATTTGATGGAGACCTAAGGGCACTGCTCAGCAGGGCGCCATTACAAAAATGTCTGCTTGGGCTTTGCCAATAGAACAAGTGAGGGGTCAGTTACAAGTAGTCAACCAATTACTGCATACAGAGCCCAGAACAATGTGGCAGGGTAGCCCTATGGGACTGAAAACTCCACATACAGGAAAAGGAAAGCTTTCCACTAAGGCCAGAAAAGTGAAATAACTTGCTTAAGATTTCAGAGCTAGGACATGACAAAGCTAGGATTTGACTCTGATTCAACAGGATTGTATGGAATGGATGGCAGGGCAGGAGTGACTGGGTAAGACTTGGATGTGTGTGTGTGTGTGTGTGTGTGTGTGTGTGTGTGTGTGTGTGTGTGTGTGTGTGTGTGTGTGTGTGTGTGTCTGTGAAAGACCAGGTGAGTAAAATACCAAGATTTTGTGGAGAAGTAGGTGGGAGCAGAAAACAACATTCATAACATCCCTTACAGGTACAGCTTCAGAAACGCCCATGGCAGAAAACTCAGTTACCCAAAAAGTGGGCACAGAGCTATTTATCTCCGTTGATTCCTGGATCACACCAGGAGAACTGCTTTGAAGTGTTTTCTTGAAAAACAAGCCCACACCCCTCGCCCACCCGCCCCCGCCTCCCCGCCCATTAAATCTTAGTGAAGGGAGGGAAGCGAAGTCTGGCCAGCCTCCCAGGACATCTTAAGTCTGGTCACTGAAGACGCTTGAAGAAAGTCTACATCGATTTCATTGTTCACATTGTGCCAGAACCCCAGGGCCCAGGGACACACCTCAACCTGAAACCTGCCAAGACTGACACTCAGACAAGATCAGAGCCCCAGTTCGGAACCAGGTGCTGCCTGGAGCAGGCACACCCAGTCGCTGCCGCGCGCTCTCCGAAACCCCGACTGCCCCGGGGCGCATTCCTCCCGCTCCCTTTCGGAAGGCTAGGCTTAAGCAGAAGGCAGGCGGGTACGAGTCTTTAGCGAAACAGCCCTGAAGCCCAACTGGAGTTTTATTTCTAGAGGGAGAGCGGGCTGGGGAAGGGGGTGGAGGGGAGCTCGCCGAGCCGGAGCGCGTCACCGTCGCCCGGAGAGACGCCGCGCCGCGCGATCTGCAGAGGCGCTCGCTCTCCCGCAGCCGGAGGGCGCAGCGGAGACACGAAGGTGGCGCGGGCGGCCCGGAGCGTGCGATCGCGGGCAGGAGGCAGGCGGGGAGGGGCCGCCCACCGAGCGCGGCGAGGCCCGGGGTCCCGGGACGCACGGCCCACGCGCTCCTCTCCCCGCGCCCGAGGGCACGTGCGCAGCCCGCGGGGCGTCCTGCCCCGCCGGCCCAGGGCGCCGGGCTCCCGCGAAGATGACCCCTGGCTGGGTGCTGCTCTGCCTGCTCCCGGCGGTGCGGGCCGCGGACGAGCGGAGCTCCGGGGCGGCCCTAGCGGGCCCCAATGCCTCACACTTCTTCTGGAACAACTACACCTTCTCAGACTGGCAGAACTTTGTGGGCCGGAGGCGCTATGGGGCCGAGTCCCAGAACCCCACGGTGAAAGCCCTGCTTATCGTGGCTTACTCTTTCATCATCATCTTCTCGCTCTTTGGCAATGTTCTCGTCTGTCATGTCATTTTCAAGAACCAGCGGATGCACTCGGCCACCAGCCTCTTCATCGTCAACTTGGCCGTCGCCGACATCATGATCACGCTCCTCAACACCCCCTTCACTTTGGTGAGGCCGAGGGCTGGGCTCTGTCTCCCTGGGTCCCCTCCCTCTCGCCGCCCGATTTCTCCCTTTTCCCGTCTGTTCCCTTCTCTGCCTGTCTTCCTGCTTCATGTTTCTTAGTCTCTCTCTGATCGACTCATCTCTCATCTGCTCTGCCCTGCTGTTTGTCTCTTAGTGTGTCTGTTTCTGACGCTGTCCTTTCGTGTTTGCCTTTCTGCCTGCCTGTCTCTCCAGCGTCTTCTCTTTCCTCTGTCTCTGGTTCTCTGTGTCTTCATCTATTATTTTCCTGTCTGTGACTCTCTCTGCCTCTGTTTGTCTGTCTCTGTCTCTCTCCTCATGCTTATCCTTGACACTTCTTGTCTGTCTCTCTAGTTTTGTCTTTCTGTGCTCTGTCTCTCTCACATCACCTTCTAAGCCAGAGCTTCTGCAGCTCATGGCACTGAGGTCAATGATTCGAGTGTCTGCAGCCAGCTGTGAGTCAATGACCATTTCCTGTGTAATGTCACCGACCGGGAGTCTGCATGATGATGGAGCAGTAAATCAAAGCCCTTTGAAATGCCAGCATAGATTGTTAGGTCACCCCATCCCCATTAAATATAGCCCATTAAATGCCCCCGGTCATGGGATGCTGCTTGAAGCCAGCTAAAATATGAAACAGTTGCTAGTTGTTAATGGAACCTTCGGTGCCTTTTCCTAGACCACTTAGTTAAATTGCATTTCCCTTCAGTGGTTTGCCAGTGAGGTTGTGTATGAAGTCTGTGTGGTGGAGGACATGCGGGTGAGGTGGGCTTGGGCCCCAGGGCAGGGGCGGCCTCGGGGCACTTGCACACGGGTAGGGGGCCCCGCCCCGCCTCTCTCCCCCAACTTCCACTGAGCTCCGACTGCTGATGCTAGTGCTGTCACTTCTCTTCTTTCATGTCTTGGGACTGTGGTGCCCGTGGATGATTGAAACTGGAAGAGCTGTGACCAAGCAGTCATCATGACAGGAACACCTTCTATTTCTGCAGCATGATTTTCGCTTTTTTCCAATTTATGAACAACCTTATTGATACTTGAGTTATTACCAAACCCTATCTATTCATATATATTTCTCTCTCTTTCTTACACACACCACACACACTCAACCAGAAATAACAGATGAGCAAAAAGAAGGTGAATTCCCACAAGCCTATACACGTGTGTGAACATCCTTTCAAACCTGACATTTAAAAACTGTGTCCTCTCTCGTGTCTTTGCTTATGAGAGCATCACTCCCATTTGGCAGATGAGAAAACTGTGGCACAGAAGTTCAGTCCCTTGTCCAGGTCACTTGGCTGGTAACTGACAGAGCCAGCATGAGAATTTGGTCCTCTGACTCAGGTACAGCCGGAGGTCTGTCCATGAAGCCACTTAACTGGGGGTAGGGGATGGGACATCTTGGACCACTGCTCTCAACCTCGGACTTTCCCTGCCCTCCTTTCTGCCTACATTTACTGGATTCCTCAGGATGCTGTGGGCAGTAGCCAGGGGCAAAGAGACTTCCAGATACCTCCCCCCCACAACATACACACACACATCCACTCTCCACCAACTGCCTTAAAGCACAGGAAGTGCATCTCTGGCTTCTCTTGGCTCCCCCTTAGCTTCTGACTTGACCATCTGCAGTCCTGGGGAGTGGGCTAGGCCGCCCAGGATAGGAGCCCCGGGGCACAGCCCTCTGCTGCTGCCCAGAGCAGGGTGCCTGGCTGGATCTGCACACAGGGTGGGTGGGGGGAGGGGGAGACCAGAATGCAGTTTGGAGCCGAGAGCCCCCTACCTGGAGGATCTCCTGCAAAAGAGGGGGTGTCAAGGCTCTGAGGACTCAGCCCCTGCTCCAGGTTGATCCAAACCAGCTTGGCCTTCAACCTGACCCGTGCAACCACTCCAGTCCAATTTCCTATCAGAGCTTCTGAGGAGCTGCAACCAGGGTGAGTGAAAGGGTTGAGGGGAGGGTCTTCTACACTTCACCTGGGCTCCTCAATGGGTAAGAAGTCCTGTTCTTGGGCTAGTTGATATAAATATCCCTCCTCCCTGGTCTGCCTTCCTGTCCACTTTACATACTATGTCAGCATGAAAACCAGTGCTGGTCGATGAAAGAAAAGCAAACAATTACTCGCAACTACTGTGGCAGAGGTGGGCACAGAGTGTGGTGGAGCCAGGAGTCAGTCCTTTATTTTGATCTGCCAGAGTCCCATGGGTGGGTCAAAGGAGACTTTTCAAAGAACACAACATTTCAAAGGGGCTAGGATGAGTAGGAATTTCTCAGGCTGAGATGAAAGTTTGGTACAGGCAGAGACTGGAGAGGACAAAGGCAGGGGTGTCCAGGTTTGTGGTGTGTTAAGGGCTCACTGCAGCTGCAGCATCAGGGCAGGAAGCACCATGGAGGAGCTGCAGGGCAGGAAGAAGCAGAGGCGGCCAGGGAAAGGTGGGATGGCTGTGAGCAGCCTGGATGCTCGGAGGGTATCTGGCTCCGTCTTGAAGGCCGTCTATGATTCTAAGCAGGAAGGTGACAGTAATCTGACCTTTGGTTAAGAAAGCACTGTCAGCAGTGTGAAGGCTGAATTACAGGGGGGCAGACTGGAGGACTAGAAAGTTGACTAGAGGCTGTGATAGTCCAGGTGAGAGATGAGGGGGCTCCAAGCAGGCCATGGCCTGGGGGCTGAAGAGGAGGGAGTGGATTGGGAAACCCTTCAAGCAGCACTGCTTGGCTTTGGTTCTGCATTGACTGTGGGAGGTGAGAAGCAGGGGTACCTAAGTGTTTCCTGCTGGATAGTGTCACTGGGCTGTTCACATCCCCATGGAGCTCCTACCTGCCTATTCCATAGAGAATAGTGACCATGGTTTGTGTACCAGGTTCATGATTGGGTCAGACTTGTCCCCCGTGTTTCTCATGCACATGCTCTCGTCAAATCATTCCAGCCCTTATTCCCCAAACAGCTCCTGAGATTCCTGACTTTGTGCCATGCTCTTTGTTCTTACCTGCACATGGGCAAATCCTACCTATTCTGTAAAGTGTTAGTTGCTCAGTTGTGTCCGACTCTTTGGGAACCTATGAGCTATAGCCTTCCAGGCTCCTCTGTCCATGGAATTCTCCAGGCAAGAATACTGGAGTGGATCGCCATTCCCTTCTCCAGGGGATCAAACCTGGGTCTCCTGCACAGCAGGTAGATTCTTTACCATCTGAGCCACCAGGAAAGCCCATTCTGTAAAGCTCATCTCAATTGTCTTGTATCTTACAAATGGCAGCTAGTAGTTAAGTACTTGCTATGTACCAGGCACTGTTTTATCTGATTTACTCGTGTTATCTGGTTTACAGGTACTTGATTTTTATAGCAATCATGTGAACAAGGGTTAGCCCAGGAAAGTGAGGCTCACTGGGCCTAAGTGCCTTGCCCAAGGTGACAGCTATCAGTAGCAAATACTTTGCTGTAAATCACTGCTCGACATTCTTCCTGTCGAGCTGATTTGCGCTATTTTTTTGTGTCACCTCTCTCTCTCTCAGCCTCAGCCCACTCCCACCTGCCCTGGTGGCCCTTTGTCTGGGCCTTCTGTGGGGCAGGGGTCCCAACCCCTGGGTCACAGACTAGTACCTAACGGTCCCCGGGCCCCACAGCAGTTGATGAGTGGTGGGCAAGTGAGTGAAGCTCTGTCTGTATTTACCTGTACCCTTCACTTGTTACCTCCTGAGCACCTCCTCCTGTCCATCAAGGCGGCATTAGATTCCCCTGGGAGCATGTGTCCTACCGCACTTGAATCATCCCGAAACCCTCACCACCCCCCGCCCCCATGAATTATCTTCCATGAAACTGGCCCCTGCCAAAACAGTTGGGGATCCCTACCATAGGGCATTGAATATTTTCTATCTTGCATCTGAGATACCTGAGACCTCCTCTTCCCAAGTTGGGAGCTCCTTGATCAGAATCAATGCCTGATCCTTTTTGGGTGTGGAACATCACTCAGGAGCTCAGGCGCTGAGTGAGCAAAGAGCTGTGGAAGATGTGGGTTGAGGCTTCTGCCTGCTCCCTGAGCCCCACACACCCTGAGAGCTGGTCTCCTCTCTCTGCCCAGACCCTGGCCCCTGCTCCCACCTCTGCAGATCCCTGGATCTCCTTTCCAGATGATGTGTCTTGAGGCCTGTTTAGTCAACATTCCAGGGCCCAACCCACACGCTATATTGTGACTCTGTAGACATGTCTCCTCTGTGAGTTTGAACTCATAGGAATCAAAAATGAATTTGGTTATTATCATAAAAATAGCTCCTATTTAGTTCTAATCATATCTTTCTAGCAATCTGCCAGATATTGTATTCCATGCGCTATAGTCTTTCTCTGGAAAAAAAAAAAAAAAAGCTAATCCTTACAATAAGATACATTAGAAATAAGACTTATTAGAAAAGACCCTGATGCTGGGAAAGATTGAGGGCAGGAAGAGAAGAGGACGACACAGGATGAGGTTGGATGGCATCACAACTCTATGGACATGAGTTTGATCAGGCTCCAGGAGACAGTGAAGGACAGAGAAGCCTGGCTTGCTGAAGTTCATGGGTTCACAAAGAGTCGGACATGACTGAGCAACAGAAAAACAAAAGAGATTTTTGAGCACCCCCCCCCCTTTTTTTTTTTTTGCAAATGAGGAAACAGAGGTTCAGACAGATTATCTACCTTGCCCAAGGTCACACAGCTAGAAAACATTAGAGGTGGGAAATCTGACTCCAGAACCCATGTCCTTCCCACTCTGTCCTGGCACCTAGCAGGGCCCGGCCCCAGTAGCAGGATCAGAGTCTGCTGAATTGGGTGATGGAGAATGAGTTGTGCTGGAGAAAAGCACGTGAGACCCACAGTTCAGCAGTGCAGAGTGGAGCGAGGCAGAGAGAGGCCTCCTGTGGTTCGCTGCCCGGAGACACAGGGAGGGGATCGGGCCAGAACCGTCTGCCTCCTGACGCCTGCGGGTTCGTCTGCAGGTCCGCTTTGTGAACAGCACGTGGGTATTTGGGAAAGGCATGTGCCACGTCAGCCGCTTTGCACAGTACTGCTCCCTGCACGTCTCCGCCCTCACGCTGACGGCCATCGCTGTGGACCGCCACCAGGTGAGGCCCCCTCACCCGCCCCTGCCCTACCGCCCCGGCGTTGCTTACCAGGGCGCTCAGGACAGTGCTTCAGCCCATTTATTTTTAAAGACTGTTTCTGCTGTAGACCGTCTTTAAAGTCTTTATTGAATCTGTTACAATATCACTTCTGTTTTATGTTTTGGCTTTTTGGCCACGAGGCATGTGGGACCTTAGCTTTGTGACCAGGGATTGAACCCGCACTCCCTGCATTGGAAGGCTAAGTCTTAACCACTGGACCGCCAGTGAAGTTCCCTAGACCATTTTTCAAAGAGCCTATTTGTCTTCTTACTGACCAATATGAGCACGAAATTAGGCATATTAAGTCCTTTGTGCTAGGGGCTGCAAAACATTACTCCCCATTTGTTATTCCAGTGAAGACTCCCTGCTGGCATTCTGTGCATCAGAAATGACTGAGCTTGTTTTCAGGGGTAGGAAGGCAAATCTGGAAAATGACAGATGAAAAGAGAGTGGCAGATAATTGCAGGTCAGAGGCAAGGCTGCTGGCTGGGAGATGAGGTGGATATTCCTGGGCCTGGTTGTACAGGAGGTACACCTGGGGTTGCAGACAGGGAGGCATGCAAGTGCAGGAGTCCAGCGGGGTGTTGAGGCCCTGCTCATTGTCCTGCCCCTTCAGGCGCATATGGGTGGGTGTGGTGAAGGGAGCCAAAAGGACCTGACAGCGCCGGTCATGGAGGAGGGTGGTTCCACACAGATGCCTGGCTTATGCTGATTCAGTGAACCTTGGTTATACACTTGGGTCTGTGCAGAGTCACTGATCGCAGGTCAGGGAAGGGCATCATCGCTTGCACAGCACCATATGCCTGGTGACTGATGAAGGGAGGAGCAGCCTTGAGGCTTGAGGCTCGCTGCAGGCTCATGCTCAGATTTCTAGAAGATGATTAGTCTGCTCTGAGAAGACACAAGGGCACCTTCAAGCCAGTATCATAAGGACAATCAGGACAAAAAGCGAAATTTAATTCTAAGGAGCTCCAAGAGTTACAACTACAGCCAAGGGATAGGAAGCTTCTAAGATACAGACTCATCAGGGAGAATCCTCAATGGCTCAGCAGGTAAAGAATCTGTGTGCAATACAGGAGACCCAGGAGACTTGGGTTCCATCCCTGATTTGGGAAGATCCCATGGAGGAAGGCATGGCAACTCACTCCAGTATTCTTGCCTAAAATCCCATGGACAAAGGAGCCTGGTGGGCTACAGTCCATAGTCACAAAGACTTGGACATGACTAAAGCAGTTTAGCACCCATGCACACTGTCCCTTTGGCATTTATGTTAAGATGTTTTGGTGCAAAGTTTCAAAAGGTTGCATACAAATATTTCTTGCCTTTTCTTAACCTTCTCCCCTAATTCAACAAGAAGTACTCTGGATCACCTTACCTTTACTTGGGCTATACGTACCTCACTTAACACAGCTAACTGAGGGTCCACCCTTGGACCAAAGGAGGGTCTGAGGAACAAGGGGGAGGTCTTGCATACACTGGCCACACTACTGTGATATATACCCACACATGGGATCCTGTCCCAGAGGCTACATGTTCTTGGAGCATCCACGGTCTCTGACCCAGGTTTCCACTCCCTTTATTGACCTGAGCCATGAAGGAGTGTGAGAGGCAAGGATGGCTGAGTCCAGAATGGAGATGTGCTGGGCAGCTTCTGAAGCCTAGTCCATTCCTCCGATAAACCTTAAGAGACCGGGGGAAGACTGTGGAAGAACACAGTAGAAGGTCCAGTGTGTCTTGGGATGGCATCCTGAGGTGGTGGCAGCTGTTTATGACCTCTCCTCCTGACCCTACTCACCCCAAGCATCTTTTTCAGGAAATAGATTCTAACCTAGCCACCTGGGTGTCCATCAACAGACAGATGGATAAAGAAGATGTGATGTATATATATACTGGCTCCTCAGCCATAAAAAAGAAGAAATTTTGCCATTTGCAGCAACATGGATGGATCTGGAGGGTATTATGCTTAGTGAAGTAAGCCAGATGGAGAAAGACAAATACTGCATGATATTACTTATATTGGACTCTAAAGTAATACAGCAAACTAGTGAATATAACAAAAAAGAAGCAGACCCCCAGACATAGAGAACAAACTAGTGGTTACCAGTGGGAAGAGGGAAGGAGGAAGAGGCAATGTCTGGGTAGAGGAGTAAGAGGTACACACTACAGGTATAAAATAAGCTACAAGGATATATTGTACAACACAGGGAATATGACCCATATTTTACAATAACTATAAGTGGAGTATAACCTTTAAAACTGTGAATCACTATATTGTATACTTACAATTTATATAATATTATACATCAATTATATATCAATTTAATAAAAAGAAATAATGATTCTAACCTTAAAATGAGGCTGCTGTGAAATTCCCAAGTCTTTATTTAAACCTTTTAGGAGAATTGATTGGCATATAGTAGTAATTGGTTCTAAGATGCTTTTCAGCCCAAAGCTTCTAGCACTGGTTTTATTTGGGGCTTGGGAAAGCTGGGCCCCACTGCAGTTTTATTGGATTGGCCAGATAGTTCGTTTGGTTAGTAGGTATGTTGTTCAACACAGTTCTTGGTGAAAATTAAAAATGTGTCTTTTATTAGTACTTAAAGCCAAATGAATTTTTTGGCCAGCCCAGTAGAAACGACTTCCAGAAACAGCAGTGACCCCCAAATAAAGGTGGATGCAGCTTCCCACAGAAAGTGGTGAGGGCCTCACCCTGTGTGTGTCACCTTCCGACCCCTCTGAGCCCTTTGTAACCTAAAGGATCTGGGCAGATGGGATGAGGTCCTGAGGTGGAGGCTGACTGTGGCTGCCCCTCTGCCTGCCTCACTATGGGTGTCATGGGGACAGACCTCTCCTTTCACTCCTGTCTGACTTTCTCTCTGTACCTGGCTTCAGCCAGGCATGACCGACATGCAAGAGCCATTTGAACTGCCTGGAGTCTCAGTCCAGATGGCATCCTCTTTCTACCCCCAGAGCTGGGCTGTGAGGTGGTGTAACCCAGGGGCTCTACAATGAATTAAGGGGTATTTGCTTTTGTAAGTAGGACCTACCTGCCTTGTTGTGACAAGTGAACCGCATCATCTGGATTTCTCATTTGCTTCAAGCTGTCTTCTGCCAGTGATGCCCAGTTTTGTGTGTTTTCCAGGTCATCATGCATCCGTTAAAACCTCGGATCTCAATCACAAAAGGTGTCATCTACATCTCAGTCATCTGGACCATGGCAACGTTCTTTTCACTCCCACACGCTATCTGCCAGAAATTATTTACCTTCAAGTACAGGTGAGATGGACTAGTAGGGAGCAGCCTGGGGGCCTGGAGGACCTTGACAGATGGAAACTTGAGCCTCCTCTGAATCTCAGAGTTACTAGCACCAAGTTACTGTGCCAAGCTGTTTCTCTGCTTCCTTCCCATCCTGTTGCTCCCAGGCCTGTGCCTATCCTCTGCACTTTTTTTGTTTTGCTTTTTTTCTCATCCTTTCTTCTAAACACTTTACAGCTCTTGCTTGTTATTCTCTGTCCCTTTGTTTGCAAGGTCAAGGCAATAGCAATCAGCTTCTGCCACTGGGGACATATACTCACCCAGACTGAAATTCAGAATCACCTATTCCCTGTTTAAAATGATGAGGTTTAAGTTCTCTTGCACCACCTATAAACAAACCTGTATATATCTAAGTGTCTCAGGCAGGATGCTGTCCCCACACACACCTCTCATTTATCATATGCTTTGTCTTGTGCTCTTCTAGAAAGGAAAACACTCAGTGTCTTGAAATTTAAGTACTCGTGCGTGCTGCTAGTTCGTTAAAGGTGACCTCCCCTGTTAGACTGTGAGGTTGAGGGGAACTGGCTCCATATCTGATTTTGTCATCTTGCTGTCCCTAGCATCTAAATGACTGTCTCCACATCACAAGCTCTCAGTACATATTTGCTGAATGAATGAATGAACATAGAGTGATCTTTACCAGTTCATAGTTATTTTAGCTGAAGTTCTATAGAAACAGATCCTGAGATAAAGGAAGATGCATGTGCCCATGATTTTTAAGAAAGTGCTCCCAGGAGACTTCCCTGGTGGTCCAGTGATTAAGAATTCTCCTTCCAACGCAGGGGACGTGGATTCAATCCTTGGTTGGGGAACAAGATCCCATGTACTGAGGAGCAACTAAGCCCATACTGCAACTTCTGAGCCTGCTCTCCACAACTAGACAGCCTGCATGCTTCAGCTAAGACCTACCTGACACAGCTGAATAAATAAATGCAGTACTGGACTTCCCTGGTGGTACAGTGGATAAGAATCCACCCACCAGTGCAGGGGTCACATGTTCGACCCCACGTCTGGGAAGATTCCATATGCCGTAGAGCAACTCATCCTGTGTGGCGCAACTGCTAAAGCCTGTGTGCCCAGAGCCCAGGCTCCGCAACATGAAAGGCCCCCACCATGATAAACCTGCACATTGTAGTAAGATGCTCGCTGCATCTAGAGAAAGCCCATGTGCAGCAACAAAGACACAGTGCAGCAACAACAGAATAATTAATTTTAAAAATACCAGTACATTTATACATACTTAGGAAAAAAAGAATCACCCTTAAAAAAATAAATAAGTTAAGTGCTCCCAGGGGTGGAGAAGCCGGACAGCAAATGGGGAGAGACCGAGGGAGGGCGTAGCCTGCAGGGGGCGCTCCGGGGCAGACTGTAGCTGCGTCTGCCCCCTTGGAGGCGGCGGAGCTGCGCTCTCGTATCCTAGGAACTCCTGGTCACTTCTAGCTCTTAGTGAATCTGGGGAAAGTGTCTTCAGTGGCCTTCGGGTGGTCCTAGGCTCCTGGAAGTCTTGGGTACCAGCTGTGTCTTGTGGGGTGGGCAGGAGCTGGGGCCCAGTGCCTCAGACCAGCGAGGAGTGCACTGCTGATGGGTCTTCCTGTGTGCTGCCTCACCTGAATCAAACATTTACATACACTCCTGTGGCGTAGGCGGGCTCCAGAGAACACGCTCTGAAGGCCAACTTGAACTAATTTATGAAGGATCCGTGCCTGAATTCTAGGATACCGAATGAATCACGTACCCACCTCCTCCTGAACACTCAGCTTCCCCATCTGCCTTCACATGTGGAAGGCTGTTTCTTTTTTCTGATAACAAAAGCAAAGAGAGTTTTCTTTGTTTCGCTAGTGACAGCCACCTGTATGTACTGATACTACAAGATCAACAAGCTACATGGTATGATGAGAAAGTAGCAATTTCGAGTTGCTGCTTGGAGATTTTACGGGATAAAAACCCTGCTGGCATAAAAAGTCTGGACATTTAAATAAAGACCTGAGCTTAGGTTTCCTGCCACAAGTTCCTGCCTTGCTTTTTCCAGAGCATCTTTTATTTAATTTTTTTATCTGATATTATTATCTTTATTATTTTTTTTTAGTATTAAGTTTTTTATTTTTTTAATTTTAAAATCTTTAATTCTTACATGTGTTCCCAAACATGAACCCCCCTCCCACCTCCCTCCCCATAACATCTCTGTGGGTCATCCCCATGCACCAGCCCCAAGCATGCTGTATCCTGTGTCAGACATAGACTAGCGATTCAATTCTTACATGACAGTATACATGATAGAATGCCATTCTCCCATATCATCCCACCCTCTCCCTCTCCCTCTGAGTCCAAAAGTCTGTTATACACAGCTGCGTCTTTTTTTCTGTCTTGCATACAGGGTCGTCATTGCCATCTTTCTAAATTCCATATATATGTGTTAGTATACTGTATTGGTGTTTTTCTTTCTGGCTTACTTCACTCTGTATAATCGGCTCCAGTTTCATCCATCTCATCAGAACTGATTCAAATGAATTCTTTTTAACGGCTGAGTAATACTCCATTGTGTATATGTACCACTGCTTTCTTATCCATTCATCTGCTGATGGACATCTAGGTTGTTTCCATGTCCTGGCTATTATAAACAGTGCTGTGATGAACATTGGGGTACATGTGTCTCTTTCAATTCTGGTTTCCTCGGTGTGTATGCCCAGCAGTGGGATTGCTGGGTCATAAGGGAGTTCTATTTGCAATTTTTTAAGGAATCTCCACACTGTTCTCCATAGTGGCTGTACTAGTTTGCATTCCCACCAACAGTGTAGGAGGGTTCCCTTTTCTCCACACCCTCTCCAGCATTTATTGCTTGCAGATTTTTGGATCGCAGCCATTCTGACTGGTGTGAAGTGGTACCTCATTGTGGTTTTGATTTGCATTTCTCTGATAATGAGTGATGTTGAGCATCTTTTCATGTGTTTGTTAGCCATCCGTATGTCTTCTTTGGAGAAATGTCTATTTAGTTCTTTGGCCCATTTTTTGATTGGGTCGTTTATTTTTCTGGAATTGAGCTGCATAAGTTGCTTGTATATTTTTGAGATTAGTTGTTTGTCAGTTGCTTCCCTTGCTATTATTTTCTCCCATTGTGAAGGCTGTCTTTTCACCTTGCTGATATTTTCCTTTGTTGTGCAGAAGCTTTTAATTTTAATTAGATCCCATTTGTTTATTTTTGCTTTTATTTCCAGAATTCTGGGAGGTGGATCATAGAGGATCCTGCTGTGATTTATGTCTGAGAGTGTTTTGCCTGTGTTCTCCTCTAGGAGTTTTATAGTTTCTGGTCTTACATTTAGATCTTTAATCCATTTTGAGTTTATTTTTGTGTGCAGTGTTAGAAAGTGATCTAGTTTCATTCTTTTACAAGTGGTTGACCAGTTTTCCCAGCACCACTTGTTAAAGAGATTGTCTTTACTCCATTGTATATTCTTGCCTCCTTTGTCAAAGATAAGGTGTCCATATGTGTGTGGATTTATCTCTGGGCTTTCTATTTTGTTCCATTGATCTATATGTCTGTCTTTGTGCCAGTACCATACTGTTTTGATGACTGTGGCTTTGTAGTAGAGCCTGAAGTCAGGCAAGTTGATTCCTCCAGTTCCATTCTTCTTTCTCAAGATTGCTTTGGCACTTCGAGGTTTTTTGTATTTCCATACAAATCTTGAAATTATTTGTTCTAGTTCTGTGAAAAATATGGCTGGTAGCTTGATAGGGATTGCATTGAATTTGTAAATTGCTTTGGGTAGTATACTCATTTTCACTATATTGATTCTTCCAATCCATGAACATGGTATATTTCTCCATCTATTAGTGTCCTCTTTGATTTCTTTCATCAGTGTTTTATAGTTTTCTATATATAGGTCTTTAGTTTCTTTGGGTAGATATATTCCTAAGTATTTTATTCTTTTCGTTGCAATGGTGAATGGAATTGTTTCCTTAATTTCTTTTTCTACTTTCTCATTATTGGTGTATAGGAATGCAAGGGATTTCTGTGTGTTGATTTTATATCCTACAACTTTACTATATTCATTGATGAGCTCTAGTAATTTTCTGGTGGAGTCTTTAGGGTTTTCCATGTAGAGGATCATGTCATCTGCAAACAGTGAGGGTTTTACTTCTTCTTTTCCAATTTGGATTCCTTTTATTTCTTTTTCTGCTCTGATTGCTGTGGCCAAAACTTCCAGAACTATGTTGAATAGTAGCGGTGAAAGTGGACACCCTTGTCTTGTTCCTGACTTTAGGGGAAATGCTTTCAATTTTTCACCATTGAGGATAATGTTTGCTGTGGGTTTGTCATATATAGCTTTTATTATGTTGAGGTATGTTCCTTCTATTCCTGCTTTCTGGAGAGTTTTTATCATAAATGGATGTTGAATTTTGTCAAAGGCCTTCTCTGCATCTATTGAGATAATCATATGGTTTTTATTTTTCAATTTGTTAATGTGGTGAATTACATTGATTGATTTGCGGATATTGAAGAATCCTTGCATCCCTGGGATAAAGCCCACTTGGTCATGGTGTATGATCTTTTTAATGTGTTGTTGGATTCTGATTGCTAGAATTTTGTTGAGGATTTTTGCATCTATGTTCATCAGTGATATTGGCCTGTAGTTTTCTTTTTTTGTGACATCTTTGTCAGGTTTTGGTATTAGGGTGATGGTGGCCTCATAGAATGAGTTTGGAAGTTTACCTTCCTCTGCAATTTTCAGGAAGAGTTTGAGTAGGATAGGTGTTAGCTCTTCTCGAAATTTTTGGTAGAATTCAGCTGTGAAGCTGTCTGGACCTGGGCTTTTGTTTGCTGGATTTCTGATTACAGTTTCTATTTCCGTGCTTGTGATGGGTCTGTTAAGATTTTCTATTTCTTCCTGGTTCAGTTTTGGAAAATTGTACTTTTCTAAGAATTTGTCCATTTCTTCCACGTTGTCCATTTTATTGGCATACAACTGCTGATAGTAGTCTCTTATGATCCTTTGTATTTCTGTGTTGTCTGTTGTGATCTCTCCATTTTCATTTCTAATTTTATTGATTTGATTTTTCTCTCTTTGCTTCTTGATGAGTCTGGCTAGTGGTTTGTCAATTTTATTTATCCTTTCAAAGAACCAGCTTTTGGCTTTGTTGATTTTTGCTACGGTCTCTTTTGTTTCTTTTGCATTTATTTCTGCCCTAATTTTTAAGATTTCTTTCCTTCTACTAACTCTGGGGTTCTCCAATTCTTCCTTTTCTAGTTGCTTTAGTTGTAGAGTTAGGTTATTTATTTGACTTTTTTCTTGTTTCTTGAGGTATGCCTGTATTGCTATGAACTTTCCTCTTAGCACTGCTTTTATAGTGTCCCACAGGTTTTGGGTTGTTGTGTTTTCATTTTCATTAGTTTCTATGCATATTTTGATTTCTTTTTTGATTTCTTCTGTGATTTGTTGGTTATTCAGAAGTGTGTTGTTCAACCTCCATATGCTGGAATTTTTAGTAGTTTTTCTCCTGTAATTGAGATCTAATCTTAATGCATTATGGTCAGAAAAGATGCTTGGAATGATTTCGATTTTTTTGAATTTATCAAGGTTAGATTTATGGCCCAGGATGTGATCTATCCTGGAGAAGGTTCCATGAGCACTTGAAAAAAAGGTGAAATTCATTGTTTTGGGGTGAAATGTCCTATAGATATCAATTAGGTCTAATTGATCTAATGTATCATTTAAAGTTTGCGTTTCTTTGTTAATTTTCTGTTTAGTTGATCTGTCCATAGGTGTGAGTGGGGTATTAAAGTCTCCCACTATTATTGTGTTATTGTTGATTTCCCCTTTCATACTTGTTAGCATTTGTCTTACATATTGCGGTGCTCCTATGTTGGGTGCATATATATTTATAATTGTTATATCTTCTTCTTGGATTGATCCTTTGATCATTATGTAGTGGCCTTCTTTGTCTCTTTTCACAGCCTTTGTTTTAAAGTCTATTTTATCGGATATGAGTATTGCCACTCCTGCTTTCTTTTGGTCTCTATTTGTGTGGTATATCTTTTTCCAGCCCTTCACTTTCAGTCTGTATGTGTCCCTTGTTTTGAGGTGGGTCTCTTGTAAGCAGCATATAGAGGGGTCTTGTTTTTGTATCCATTCGGCCAGTCTTTGCCTTTTGGTTGGGGCGTTCAACCCATTTACGTTTAAGGTAATTATTGATAAGTATGATCCCGTTATCATTTACTTTATTGTTTTGGGTTTGGGTTTATACACCTGTTTCGTGTTTCCTGTCTAGAGAAGCTGCTTTAGCATTTGTTGGAGAGCTGGTTTGGTGGTGCTGAATTCTCTCAGCTTTTGCTTGTCTGTAAAGCTTTTGATTTCTCCTTCGTATTTGAATGAGATCCTTGCTGGGTACAGTAACCTGGGATGTAGGTTATTTTCTTTCATCACTTTAAGTATGTCTTGCCATTCCCTCCTGGCCTGAAGAGTTTCTATTGAAAGATCAGCTGTTATCCTTATGGGAATCCCCTTATGTGTTATTTGTTGTTTTTCCCTTGCTGCTTTTAATATTTGTTCTTTGTGTTTGATCTTTGTTAATTTGATTAATATGTGTCTTGGGGTGTTTCGCCTTGGGTTTATCCTATTTGGAACTCTCTGTGTTTCTTGGACCTGGGTGATTATTTCCTTCCCCATTTTAGGGAAGTTTTCAACTATTATCTCCTCAAGGATTTTCTCATGATCTTTCTTTCTGTCTTCTTCTTCTGGGACTCCTATAATTCGAATGTTGGAGCGTTTCATATTGTCCTGGAGGTCTCTGAGATTGTCCTCATTTCTTTTAATTCGTTTTTCTTGTTTCCTCTCTGATTCATTTATTTCTACCATTCTATCTTCTATTTCACTAATCCTATCTTCTGCCTCCGTTATTCTACTATTTGTTGCCTCCAGAGTGTTTCTGATCTCATTTATTGCATTATTCATTATATTTTGACTCTTTTTTATTTCTTCTAGGTCCTTGTTAAACCTTTCTTGCATCTTCTCAATCCTTGTCTCTAGACTATTTATCTGTGATTCTATTTTGATTTCAAGATTTTGGATCATTTTCACTATCAATATTCGGAATTCCTTCTCAGGTAGATTCCCTACTTCTTCCTCTTTTGTTTGGTTTGGTGGGCAACTCTCCTGTTCCTTTACCTGCTGAGTATTCCTCTGTCTCTTCATCTTGGTTATATTGCTGCGTTTGGGGTGGCCTTTTTATATTCTGGTAGTTTGTGGAGTTCTCTTTATTATGGAGCTTCCTCACTGTGGGTGGGGTTCTATCAGTGGCTTGTCAAGGTTTCCTGGTTAGGGAGGCTTGTGTTGGAGTTCTGGTGGGTGGAGCTGGGTTTCCTCTCTCTGGAGTGCAGTGGAGTGACCAGTAATGGGTTATGAGACATCAAGGGTTTTGGAATAATTTTGAGCTGCCTGTATATTGAAGCTCAGGGGAGTGTTCCTGTGTTGCTGGAGAATTTGAGTGGTATGTCTTGTTTTGGAACTTGTTGGCCCTTGGGTGGAGCTTGGTTTCAGTGTAGGTATGAAGGCATTTGATGAGCTCCTATTGTTTAATGTTCCCTGAATTCAAGAGTTCTCTAATGTTTTCAGGCTTTGGATTTAAGCCTCCTGCTTCTGGTTTTCAGTTTTATTTTTACAGTAGCCTCTAGACTTCTCCATCTATACAGCACCGATGATAAAACATCTAGGTTAAAGATGAAAAGTTTCTCCACATTGAGGGACACTCAGAGAGGTTCACTGAGTTACAAGGAGAAGAGAAGATGGAGGGGGTAGTTAGAGGTAACTGGAATTAGATGCGGTGAGATCAAAAGAGGAGAGAGCAAGCTAGCCAGTAGTCCCTTCCTTATGTGTGCTCTATAGTCTGGACCACTGAGAGGTATTTACGGAGTTATACGGGGAAGAGGAGAGGGAGGAAGTAGACAGAGGTGACCAGGAGGATAAGAGAGAGGAATGAGAAGGAGAGAGACAAATCCTGCCAGTAACCAGTTCCTTAGGTGTTCTCCACCGTCTGGAACACACAGAGATTCACAGAGTTGGATAGAGAAGAGATGGGGGAGAAAAGAGACAGAGGCCACCTGGTGGAGAAAAAGGAGAGTCCAAAGGAGGAGAGAGTGGTCAAGCCAGTAATCTCGCTCTCGGGTAAACCTGGGTAGTGAAGTTTGGGTTTTTAAATGTACAAAATTGACAACAGAAACCTAAGAGCAAAGATTAAAAATCTAGAGTAAAGGTTGGATTTTAAAAAATACAATATTAAAGAAAAGAAGCAGAAGGAAAAAGGAAGAAAGAAAAAAAAACAAGAATTATTAAAAAAACAAACAATCAAAAAAACAAAACAAAACAAAAACAAAACAAAAAACCACCAACAACCATCCAAAGGCTATATATGGTGTTTGCCTTAAAAAAAAAAAAAGTCTTTTTTTTTTTTAAATAGTAGGTTATAGAAATAAAAATTAGAGGAGAAATAGAAGACTTAACAATTTAAAAAAAGTTAGAAAAAAAAAAAGAAGAAGAAAAAAAGAAAAAAAAAAAGAATGATTTTAAAATTATTAAAAATATATCTGGCCCTTCTCTGATGTTTTGGGCCATGTGGGATCACTTCCAAGGTGGTTCCCTCTGTTTAACTTCTTCTGTTTGCTGGTTTTTTAGGCTCACTAGTTCAGTCGCGCTGTGGGGAGGGGGGATGCTGCAAACAAATAGCACTGTCGTGTGCACAGTGTCTCAGCCGCGCCTGACCTGTCCCTTCTCGAGGCGCACAAACCGCTCTGGCTCTACGATGCTCAGCCGGGAACCGTCTGGGGCCGGCCCTAGGCTGCGTGCACTTCCCCGGTCCAAGCTGCTCAGGTTCGGCGCTCAGGCTGCCCTCAGAGGCACAGATTCGGCTGGGACTGCGTTTTGTGCCCTTCCCAGGTCCGAGTAGTTCAGGAGTTTGGTGAGCATGATCGCCGCGGCGTGTCACCTTTTCTGCTGCTGCTGCTCAGCTTTCTGGGTGGACCGCTGGCATCGCCCATGAGGCAGATTGTGAGTGTCCAGCACCCCCAGAAGTCTTAGCAAAGAGGCCTGCTTGCAGTTAGGTAAGTAAAGTCTCTCCGGGTCTGCAATTGCCCCTTTCCAGTCCTTATGGCTCTGGCTGCCTATCCCCGGCGGGGGATGGTCTGCAGCCAGCTTTTTCCGTTACGTCCTTTGTTCTGTGCTCGGTCCTGGTGGTGTCTTATGTTCGAGCTTTTCGTGCGGTAGCTATCCCACAGTCTGGTTTGCTAGCGCAAGTTAGATCGTTCTGGTTGCGCGTGGGGCGTTCCTGCCCGATTCTTACAAAGCACTGCAGCCCGCGCCTCCCGCGCGTCCCTGCCCTGCCCCCACTTCCCAATGGCGGATGCAGGCGTCTGTGCTGCTTTTCCACTGGGGGAGTTACTGTTGGGCTTGTAATCTCTTGGTTTTAATTATTTCTTTATTTTTCCTTCCTGTTATGTTGCCCTCTGTGTTTCCAAGACTCGCCACAGACTCGGCAGGGAGAGTGTTTCCTGGTGTTTGGAAACCTCTCTTCTTAAAATTCCCTTCCCAGGACGGGCTTCCCTTCCCGGGACGGGCTTCCCTTCCCGGGATGGAGCTCCCTCTCCACCTCCTTTGTCTCCTTTTTCGTGTTTTATATTTTTTCCTACCTGTTTTTGAAGACAATGGTCTGCTTTTCTGGTTGCCTGATGACCTCTGCCAGCCTACAGAAGTTGTTTTGTGGAGTTTGCTCGGCGTTGAAATGTTCTTTTGAGGAATTTGTGAGGGAGAAAGTGGTCTTCCCGTCCTATTCCTCCGCCATCTTTATCCTGTCCCCAGAGCATCTTTTAAAATGTTCTTTCAGAGCTGAGCCTGTGAAAAATTAGTGACCTCCACCCCAACCAGCTTGTAAGTAACAGGTGCTTGCTGCCCTGCTCTCTCTCCTGCCCAATGGAGACCTGGGAGTAAGGATGGCACTTCTCCCAGCTCACAGCAACCCCAGCTGGGATGTAAGTAATAGTCTTGTGATTTCCTTTGTGTGAGTGTATTAAAACTGCGCCTTCAGTCAAATGGCCCTGGGATTTTCACTTCTCCAAAACTGGAAGGAAGTCCTGAGGGAGCTCCCTGCTGCCTCGTTCAGCAGATCATAATGTGCATGTTCTTCATCTACCAGCTCCAGGTTTTCCAACACACATAGATGTCCTTAAAGAATTTGAAGAGGACTGGGTACATTCCATAGAAAATAAGTATTTTTGTCTGAGTGGCTGAAGGTGTATGAGTTCCAGCATTGCCACTCACATTCTCAAAACTCATCATTTTTCCCCCCCATCCCTTGGATCCCCTCTGGAATGAGAGTAGGTTGTGCAACAGAAATTCCAAGATTTCCCGAATCCATTGTGCTCCCAGGATGAATTAATTCTAAGACTAGGAACACCAGTGCATTTATTCATTGAACAAATATTTATTGGGCCTCTATTCTGGGCTAGGAACAATACAAAGTAAACACAGAGAGTAATCTAGGTGTATTTATCTTTCTGAAAAATTGAAGTATAGTTGATTTGCAGTGTTAGTTTCAAGTGTATAGCAGACTTTTTTCTCTTATAGGTTATTACAAAATGTTGAGTATAGTTCTCTATGCTATACAGTAGGTCCTTGTTATCTATTTTATATATTATAGTTTTTATATGTTAATCACATCAGTAAAATGTTAACAATTCATAAGTTCATATTCATTAGTCCTGAATATTCATTGGAAGGACTGATGCTGAAGCTGAAACTCCAATACTTTGGCTACCTGATGTGAAGAACTGACTTATTTGAAAAGATCCTGATGCTGGGAAAGATAGAAGGTGGGAGGAGAAGGGGATGACAGAGGATGAGATGGCTGGATGGCATCACCGACTCAATGGGCATGAGTTTGAGTAGACTCCAGGAGTTGGTGATGGACAGGGAGGCCTGGCGTGCTGCAGTCCATGGGGTCACAAAGAGTCGGACGCAACTGAGCAACTGAACTGAACTGAATGTTAATCTCAAACTCCAAATTTACCCCTCCCCCTTGACCTTTCCCCTTTGGTAACCATGTTTGTCTTCTATGTCTATGGGTCTGTTTCTGTTTTGTATATAAGTTCATTCGTGTCATTTGTAACATTAAAAAAAATTTTGTATCATTTTTTTAGATTCCACATATAAGCACTGTCATATGATATTTGTCTTTCTCTGTCTGGTTTACTTGATTTAGCATGATAACCTCTAGGTCCATTTGTGCTGCAAATGACATTATTTCATTTTTTATGGCTGAGTAGTATTCCACTATATATGTGTATCATATCTTCATAATCCACTCATTTGTCATTGGACATTTAGGTGTTATTCTTACCTTTAGAGAACTCCCAGCCTAGTGGGAATGCTGGAAATGTAGTCAGATAATCAGGCTGCTCATCATCTATGCTTTAACAGATAGATGTACCAGGAACCCAGGAGAGAGAGAGGCCAGTGTTCCTGGGATGTGGCTTTTCCACAGTAACTGCACATTCTCCTTCTCTCTCCCCTGTCCCCAGTGAGGACATCATCCGCTCCCTGTGCCTGCCAGACTTCCCTGAGCCAGCCGACCTCTTCTGGAAGTACCTGGACTTGACCACTTTCATCCTGCTTTACATTCTGCCCCTTCTCATCATCTCCGTGGCCTATGCCCGTGTGGCCAAGAAGTTGTGGCTGTGCAACACCATTGGCGATGTGACCACGAAGCAGTACCTGGCCCTGCGGCGCAAGAAGAAGAAGACCATCAAGATGCTGATGCTGGTGGTGGTTCTCTTTGCCCTCTGCTGGTTCCCCCTCAACTGCTATGTCCTCCTGCTGTCCAGCAAGGTCATCCACACCAACAATGCCCTCTACTTCGCCTTCCACTGGTTCGCCATGAGCAGTACCTGCTACAACCCCTTCATCTACTGCTGGCTCAACGAGAACTTCAGGGTTGAGCTGAAAGCACTGCTGCGCATGTGCCAGAGGTCACCCAAGCCTCAGGAGGGGCAGCCGCCCTCCCCTGTGCCCTCCCTCAGGGTGGCCTGGGCGGAGAAGAGCAGCGGCCGCAGGGCTCCTCCAGCCAGCAGCCTCCTGCCGTCCTCCCAGGTACAGTCGGGGAGGACAGACCTGGCGTCCGTGGAGCGCACTGTGACCATGACTTAGAGGAGGAGGCAGGAAGGGGTGGGGGTGAGGGGCTCTGTCTGCCGAGGAGGAAGGCAGAGCGCCTGAGAACAGAGCCTGGAAAAGAGTCTGTCCTGACACATGATGAACGTTGCATGCCAGAAACAAGTTCCTGCAGAAGCCTGAGGTCATTTGAGTTCCTATACAACTCTGTCCAGCCTCTTTGCTCCATTAGAGAAAACAAAAAGCTCAACAAATACTGGTGAATTTCTGTCTGAGACATGCTGGTTCCCCGAGCCAGAGGACCCAGGACAGCTTCTGCTCACATAGGGGTTGGGTTAGGCAACTGCTCCCAGCAGTCAGGTAGCCACCTTATAACACTCCCCACCACTGATCACTCGTGATGGACCCCGGAGTCAGACTTGGGGTGTGCACAACCTAGGGGCACAGCACTGCTTGAGACAGGACCATTGGCCAGTGAGAGGTTCACCAGCCAGAGCCGGTGTGAGCTTTGAATGCCTTGCTTTCTGAAGTCGCTGGAGCAAGATGAATCCCAGTTCTATGGAGGCCCAACACATGACAAGAAAGGGATGACTGGGTTCTTTACTTTAGTAAACAGGATTTACAGAGTTTCCTTAAAACAAAGAAAAACTCTCATTGAAAGTTTGAAAAACATTCAGAAAAGCACAAAGAGGAAAATAAAAACTACCCCCTTCTCCCACTAACTTGTGATAAGTTCTGTCAAAATGCTATGGATTTCTTGGCAACTTTTTTTCTGTATGTGTGTGTCTGTGATTTTTGTTTCATGTTGAATTACAGTTTTCCATTTAGAAATAAGAAATATGAGCATAGCCGAGAACTCCTGAACCCCTCTCCCAGGAGTAATATCTACTGGAAGAGTGAGATGAGGTGGGAGAAGAGCCCAATGAGAAAACTGTCCCAGAGCAGACAGACTGCATTCATCCTGCAACCAGTGGTGGGAAGAGCCTGGTTAAAGGACCTCTCTTGGGATGGTGGCCATTACGATAAACCAGAAACAGAACTCATCCAAGAGATACAATTCTTCCTCTCCTGCAATCTCACAGAACAAGATTCGATGAAATACTGCTCTGCTTTTGCAGGAGATGAGAGAGCAGGCTTTCCAACATGCTCCCAGCTGTCTAGACAGGCTGTTTCTCCTCTGTGTTGTCTGAATAGTAAGGCTTTTTCACACCAATTTCCACAAGACAGCTCACATTCAACCTTACTCTGGTGGCTCACATGTTACTTATCAAAACCTATGGCATCATGATGGTCCTTAATAACTAAGCTTGCCAGAGAAACCTCATTCCAGAGATGATGAGTGTTTTCATCACCTGCCGTCTGGTCCTGAGTGTCACAGTGTCGCCCAGGAGAGAGATGCCCCAGGCAGAGGAGAGCTTCATTCACCAGCCCTAAGCAAGTGCTGCTCTCACGCTTGTTCGAGGTTTCTTTCTAGCAACCAGAGAGATTCTGAAAGCAA
The DNA here is from genome assembly GCF_023091745.1 of Budorcas taxicolor. Classification (NCBI taxonomy): domain Eukaryota; kingdom Metazoa; phylum Chordata; class Mammalia; order Artiodactyla; family Bovidae; genus Budorcas; species Budorcas taxicolor. Next base: position 890,962 of record NC_068924.1, on the reverse strand, counting down.
ACAATAGCCGTGGAGCTGAGTGGAAAACTGAGGCTCAGGGAGAAGGGGTTTGTCTGAAGTTCACTTAGATCTCTTGGCTGTTAACTGGACTTTGTCATATCATCTGCTTCCCTAAAACAAATCATGGGGGTTCACTATTACTATTCTCTCTGTTTTGGGGGTGTTTGAAAATTTCAAGCTGTAAAGTTTAAAAAATCATCTTATGAACAGTGGGTAAAAAAGTGACTTTCATGGGACGTGCATGCTACATTGCTTCAGTTGTGTCTGATTCTTTGCAACCCTGTGGACTGTAGCCCGCCAGGCTCCTCTGTCCATGGGATTTTCCAGGCAAGAATACTGGAGTGGGTTGCCATTCCCTTCTCGAAAGGATCTTCCTGACCCAGGGATCAAACCCGGGTCTCCTGCACTACAGATAAGTTCTTTACCGTCTGAGCCACCAGGGAAGCCCATAGGTTCCACCTTCATGGGAGAGAGGGAGGCCCATAGGGATACCAGGAGGGTTTTTTCCAGCCCAAATGGCTCCCGAGCCTGAGCCTGTTGTCCTTTAATGCCGTCATGGCATCCTTTGAACCAGAAAGAGAGCAAGTGGCAGAGCTACGGAAAGTTTGTCCTGCTCTGAAATCAGATGAAAAGTTTCCCTTCGCTTCTTCCTCTCTGAGGGCCTGTAGAAATGCTGCCAAGTCACAGGGAAGGTCTTTCTCTGGTGGAAGTCCCGCCCCATTAAGGTCTGGGTCTGCTGTCAGCTCTCCGTCTCCCATCTCCCTCCACTTCATCGACCTTCCCTGTGTGTCTCAGAGCAGAAAGTGCTTTGTGTTTATGAAAGTGACATGTGTCACCCTGGAATCTCTGCACTGTGCTGTCATGAAGACTTGACTGTAACTTGTTCCAGTGTCAATAAAATACATAGTGGCTGTGTGGCTTGTGCTTCCCGGACTGGTGATTCCAGTTGGTGACCTTCAAATAGGGATTCACGTGGCTTAGATGAAGAGCATGTGGAGAGCTTCAGCCCTCACCACTGCATCTTACAGCTGAGCAAACGCAAACAAACTGAGCAGGTCAAGAACTAGTTGAAAGCCTCTGGGTAGCACTTTTTCCATCGTGCTGGCTGCAAGTCCCCTCTTTTGTGATTGTGAGTCTGTGTTGAGTGAGTTAACCTGGGGTTCTATCTGCTCCTTGGTGATCCCAGAGATGAGGCTGCCACTCCCACACGCAGGGTGCAGGGTGCGTTGCTAGTCACAGGATTTCTGCCCACCCTGGACCGAGGCTCCCCCTGTCTGACCAAGTAAACTGGGTAGGAGCCTCTATAAGCAGCTCTTGGCAGGAAGCCCCTCTCAGCATGCAGCCCCATTTTGTCACTTTAGCATAAAGCTGTACTGTAACTAACTTTTAGACAAGGTACCCCCATGGTGTACTCACCTCTGGCCCAAGCACCACTTTCAAAATTTTAATCACACAATACCTTGCCTCGCTTGTCAGTTCTTTCTGTAAATCAAAGGAGTAGAAATGAAGAAGTAATATTACAGATGACCAGATCTTTTCCCTGGCTTTTCCTCCAGTAATCTTGTGAACAAGACTGACACCTAGAGGAAGATCATGAGGAGCTGACAAGCCTGCACACAGTGGGGCATGGTGACCACTCTGACCCACCATCTCAGGGATTAACTGAGATGACTTCCCTCTTTCCCTTCAAAACTTCCCTGGCTGAGCAGCGTCTTCAGAGCTGGTTTTTGGGAGACACTGAGTCCACCATCTCCCCAGATTCCTGCCACTCTAATTAAAGTCACCTTTCCTTTCTACCAGCATTTGTCTCTCTCCCTTTCTCATGTTGACTTTTGAGCAGTGAGCAGACAGACCTGATTTGGTAGCACTTCCACTGCATACATAATTACCGTGATGCCATCCAGAGCCCAGGAAATCAGTGTTAAATAATGACCCAGAAGGGAATTTATTGTACCTGGGGAACATTTGAAAGAAAATGAAAGACAATGGAGACGAGAGAATTAGGACCTGCTGACAGCTCCTGCGTGAGACACCTTGCTGAATGTTTCTAAGCCCGTAGATTCATTTTCCCTCAGTATTTCTCCAAGGTGGGCGTTATTGTTTCTACACTGCAGGTGAGGTAACTAAAGCTCACTAAAGATCCTACAGCCTAATCTTGAGGTTAGGTTCTGAGAAGCCATGTAGGAAAAGAACCTGACTTTTAATTTCATGTTCTATGAATTTCCTTGATCATAGGGCACTTTGGGGAGTAAAACCTGTTTATCCCAAAACCAGTGATTGAGTTACATGCTTTAGGAAATGATTGATTACCATTTGGTGGGTCCCAGGGCCCTTTGTAGCCCCGTGGTCAGTGAACTCATGCTCGCAGAGAAGGGCGAGTATCACGCTGCTTTGTGGGCCCCCCCAGTTAGAAGCATCTTCCCAACCAGCTGTGAGCCATGGCTGAGTGGCCCGGCCCTGCTTACTGACTGTGGCGGGTGGACAGGGGTAGCAGCCGTCTCACAGCCAGCTTGGGTCTCAGGGTCCGCAGGCAGCAAAGGCAGAGCCTGGCTGGACCCTCACTGCTCCAGGGGGGCTGGGAGGTTCCCCCAGGTCCCTAGGGTAATGGGAGCCGTGCCAGAGTGTCTGGGCTGGGGCCGTCTGGGAAAAGGGGCTCTTGCGACATCCGCTGAGTAAAGATGCTTTTCCTAGAGTGTTGCCCACAGATGGTAGAAGATGCTCCTAGTGCTGTGGGGTCAGGATGTCAACACCTTGTTTTGGCCTCTGTGTACCCTCCCCACCCCCTCACCCCTCCTCTCTCATGTCAAGGTGTATACACTTAGAAAAGGAACAAATACAGTACATGCAATGCTGGAGGCTTTGGGGGGAACGAATAACCAGTGGTATTTAGTGTGAGAAAGCCCTGGGGTTCAGGTTTTAGAGCCTCTCTTGCTGAGACTAAGCCATTTGCTGCTTCACGCGGACAAAGTACTTGATGTTAACAGCTCCTCCTCGTCTCCTGTTTTCAGCCTAGCAGGGACTCTGTACTCAGACTGGTCATGAATTTAAGTTGCTCAGCTTCCATATGAGGCAAAGGAATCATGAACACAGGGTTCAGGATATGGTTATCTCAGGTGGAGGAGGGGTAGGCATTGGCAGGTGATGGGGACCACGTGGCTGTAAATAAGTGTCAAGATTCTAACTTCAGTCTGGGGCAGTGAATTTGTGGGTGCTTATTACTTGATTAAAAATCACCAATCAAATAACTAACCAAGTAGTTAAAAGCAGGTCACAGCTAGACCAGCATTAAGAGCGTGCCGTAAACCCAAGGTTATGATTCATCCAATTCTGTGCCTCTACAGTCTATACACAAACAATAAGCCAGTAGAAATGGAATCTGGAGGTCCACGCCTTCACCTTTCTTCCCTACATTTTACCAATCAAATTGCATCTATATTTGTAGCATTAGAACATGCAAATTGAGTTTACTGCTGAGATAAGTAGGACAGGACAACTACATTTATTTTTTTAAAAGCAACCTTGTATTTTCAGATTTAAAACTTGCCTCCTCATTTCTCTGCTTTTGTTTTCTAATCTGTCACTCTTGCTAATTCTGTCCCAATTGTTCAAAACAGTTAAAGTGCCATTGTGAGGTGGCCACTCAGTGCTCCTTGCCTCACCTGCTGTGCTGCTTCTCCCGGGCTAGCTGATTATATGTTTACCTAACTCTAGTCAGCAGAGCGGGGCTTCCCTGGTGGCTCAGTGGTAAAGAATCCTCCTGCCAATGCAGGAGACAAGGGTTTGATCTCTGAGTAGAGAAGATCCCCTGAGAAGAGAATGGCAACCCATTCCAGTATTCTTACCTGGAGAATCCCATGGACAGAGGAGCTTGACAGGCTACAGTCCATGGGGTTGCGAAAGAGTTGAACACAACTTAGTGACTAAACAACAACAATTAAAGCCAGCAGAGAACCTGCTTTCCCAGCAGTCACCTTCTCCTCTCCTTAGTGGGTAGATATTCCAACTTCCTAGATCTGTTTCTTCCTCATTTTCCATTTACTCCTTTACTTTGGAAGCTACATATTCCAGCTGCTGTTCAAGAAAAGAAAAATTTCTTTTGAGACCTTGTATGTCCTGAGCCAACAGGGAAGCCCTGTATGTCCTGAGATATGTTTAATTCACATATAATTCAAATTGTGTCTGACTGAATATAGCATCATAGATTGAAAATCACTGTCTCTCAGAATTCGAAGGTATTTTATTAGTTTTCTGTTGCTGCCATACAAATTATGATTGCCTTAGGGGGTTAAGGGCTCTGCTGATGGCTCAGTTGGTAAAGAATCTGACTGCAATTCAGGAGACCTGGGTTCAATCCCTGGGTTGGGAAGATCCCCTGGAGAAGGGAAAGGCTACCCACTCTAGTATTCTGGCCTGGAGAATTCCATGGACTGTGCAATCCGTGGGGTCGCAAAGAGTCAGACAGGACTGAGTGACTTTCACTTTCACTTTAGTGATTTAAACAGCACAAATGTATGCCCTTACACTTCTGTGGGCAGATCAGAAGTCAGACACAGGTCTCAGGAGGTCAAAAGTAAGGCTCAGGCAGGGCTCCATTCTCTTGTGTAGGCTCCAGGTCTGATTGTTTCCTTGCCTCTTCTGGGTCCTGAGGCCTCACACTCTGTGGCTCATGGCCCCTTTGCTGCAGCTTCAAGGGTGGCTGCATGGCACCTCTCTAATCTTCTCTAGTCTCGTTTCCCCACCTCTCCTGCTTCTCTCCTCCACTTTCAGGACCTTCGTGATTACACTGTGTCCACCTGAGTAGCACTGGGTACTCTCCCCTCTTAGTCAGCTGACAGCAGTGCTGATTCCAGCTGCAGCCTTCATTCTGCTTTGCCTGATACGTTCACAGGTACTGGGGATGAGGACATGGACATCCTTGGGAGGCCATTATTCCGCCGACAAGCACTGCTCGTCTGCCTTCTAGCACTTCTGCTGAGAAATTGGAGGCTTTTCTGACTCCTAGTCCCATGCATGCAACCCAAGATTACCTACCTTAGGTAGAGGCCAAACGGGGGTCCAAGACTAATAAGAATCACTGCTTCTGCTCCATTAAGTATCTAATATAGGCACTAACCTGTGCGATTCCCCCAGGCAGGTCATAACTGCTTTGAGATTAGATTTTCACTGGGAGGATGAGCTTCAGGGGCATCCACCAACACTGCTGTACCTGTCCTCCTGTGTTGGTTCTGCCGGTTGCTGAGTGTTCTGACTGTATGCTTAAGTACTCAGGACTTAGCCACAGAATAACCTCATGAACACAGTATGAGTGGGACATAAGCAACAGTTCCATTTATCACTTGACTTCCACAAGTCCCCCTCTCAGCTATGAATCGCAATGTCTTTTCATCTCTAAGAATTGGTGGCCCAAAAGCCAGAGTCCAATTATCTCCAAATGTGTACAATGGCCATTGCACAAGCCCCTTTGGAGAAAGGCCAGACCATTGATTAATGAGCTGACCCTGCTGACTGTAACAGTAACCATGCTTTCTGTGCCACTAGCAGTGAGTTACTATGTGGCTTCTGCCACCCCAGAATCCAACCCCAAGAACGTCATGGAATCAGGAAACCTATTTCTAGGTAGCATCCTCACATTCATTTTTGATGCTCGGAAGAAATCCACTTTGGTGGTTTTACATATCCCTGCGTTTCTATCACTGGTGTGTTTCTCTATGTCAAGGAGAGGTCTGGGCCCTCTCAGAGGATGTATTTAGGGTTGAATGCATGGGTCATACCTCCTAAATTCACTTCAGTATTACCATCTCTCAAAGTCTTTGTATTACTCTTTCTAACTTTTACTATATAATATGTCAAGTTCTTTTTGGCATAGACCACTGTTGAGACCATGGGCTTCCCTGGTGGTAAAGAATCCACATGCCAAGCAGGAGATGCAGGTTCCATCTCTGGGACAGAAAGATCCTTTGGAAAAGGAAATAGCAACCATTCCAGTATTTTTGTCAGGGAAATCCCGTGGGTAGGGGAGCCTGGTGGGCTACAGTCTGTAGGGTTGCAAAAGAGGCAGCATGACTTAGCAACTAAGCCACCATCACTACTGAGCCCAGAGACAATAGAAACCCAGCAAACAATTAAAACCATTCTCCGGACTACAAACAGCTAAAAATTATCTTAAAAAGTAAGAACAGTTTTGGAGCTCTTGTACTTCCTGATTTTAAAACTTATTACAAAGTTATAGAAAAAAAAAAAAACAACCAAAAACTGTGATACTGGCATAAAGATAGTCATACAGATCAATGGAATAGAATATTTCCCCACATATATGATCAAGAAATTTTCAACCAGGCTGCCAAGACCAAGAGGAAAAGGAGTCTTTTCAGCAAATGGTGTTAGGAAAACTGGATATCCATATGCAGAAGAAAGAATTTGAACCCATGCAAGATGGATCAATTATCTAAAGAGCTAAATCTCTTAGAAGAAAACATAGGGGAAAAAAAGTCTTCACAACTTTGGATTTGGCAATGATTTCTTGGACTTGGCACCAAAAGTACAGGTGACAAAAGTTAAGAAGTTAAAAATGGAAAGTTTTAATCAAAATTAAAAGTTTCTATTCATCAGATGAAATAGCAGAGTAAAAAGACAACCTTTAGAATGGAAATGTACTTGCAAATTATATATTTTAGAAGAATTAGTATCCAGAATATACAAAGAACTTCTACAACTCAACAACAATAACAACAAAATCCAATTTTAAAACAGTCAAATGACTTGAATAGACATTATTCCAAAGAAGATACACAAATGGCCAAAAAAACACATGAAAGAAGTTTCAAGATCACTTATTAGGGAAATACAAATCAAAATCACAGTTAGATAACATTGCACACCCAGTGTGCAATGGGTGGCTACTATTTAAAAAAAAAAAAAAAAAAAAAGGAAAAAAGAACACCAGTGTTGGTGAGAATGTGTGGAACAGTAACTATTTGACACAGCTGGTAGGAATGTATAATGGAACAGCTGCTGTGGGAAACAGTATGGCAATACCTCAAAAAATTAAAAGTAGAATGCCATATGATCCAGGTATTTCACTTCTGATTATATACCCAGAGGAACTGAAAGCAGGGTTTCAAAGAGACATTTGTACATCCATGTTCATAACAGCATTTTACACAAGGGCCAAAAGGTAGAAGCAACCCAAGTTGATGAATGGTAGAAAAATGTGGTATGCACAAAGAAACGTTATTCAGCCTTTAAAGAAGAAGGAAATTCTGACATGTGCTATAGCGTAGATGAAACTTGAGGGCTTTATGCTCTGTGAATAAGCCAGTAACAAAAAGACAAATCATGTATGACTTCATTTCCATAGGGGTACACAGATTAGTCAAATTCAGAAGAAGAGAGTTGTTTAATGGGTATAGAGTTCAGTTTTGCCAGATTAAAAAAGGTTCTGGAGGTTGGTTGTACATTATAAATGTATTTAACAAGACAACTATACACTTAAAAATAGTTAAGATGGTAAATACTGTTGTATGAATTTTAACCACAAGTGTAAAAAAAAACAGATAAGTTGCACGTCAAAACAAAAAGTCATTCTCAGTAACCCAAACTTAATTCACTGACTCCAGAATCTCTGGTGTATATTCCCATGTTGATAAACTTAACTTAATCTACATTTTTATTTCTCCCTCCCTCTTCTAACACTCTGATAATCTATGCTCAGATATGTTACCTATGTATTTGTAGATTTCTTTTGTGTGTGTGTGTGTAGATTTCAATTATTTAAATCATGCAGTTTGTTTGGTATGAAATATCTCCTTTGGATTTGGTGATGTCAGTGGCCCCTGTGGCCCCTGGGATCTACAGGCAAATAAGAGTTAGTAGGGGTGGAACTTGAAGAGGCTTGACATTTCATTTCAAGGAGTCCTCTGATCAGGTTAGTACGTAGCAGAGTGGACCAACCTCAGCAGGTGGAGAGAAGACTGCTTCTTCATGCAAGAGAGACTCAATGAAGTTTGGAATTATTGGAGTGGTCCAAATTCCCCACAAATACAACTGTTTCAGTTTCAGGGTGCTGCCTTTCCCCTGTAAATGCCTTTACCTTTACATTAGAGAGCAAGTGAGGCTGTCAATTGAACTGATGTTGTACTTCAGCAGGCCACTATGTTTGATTAACCATTGTATTAGCTACATGAACTTTGCACTTTTGAGAAACAAAAAATTCTTTTAAGGCAATCATGGAATATCCCTCATCCTCTGATATAAAGTTTTCAGTCTGTCATTCTCCTTTAGAAACTATTATAGCTGAGTTAAAAGCAGCCGTCCCATCTCACAACTTGTCTACTTCTCATGTCCATTATAATGGTCAATCTCCGTGGCCACCGAAGCTCTGCCTTCCATAGGTGAGCCTTTCCAAATGACTGTGGTGGGTCATTAAAGTGACTGCTCAGCCAAAACATGCTCTGGAACCCCTGAGCCTCTTCCTGTGATGCTAATCCATCATCACTGACTGTAAACCTAGGAAACTAGATAATGAATTCTGGATTCCCATTCCCTTGAAAGTCTATAGTGCTGGGGTCCAGCCCCAGTGGATCCAGGGAATTTGAAGTGGGGATGGTGCTGGCGAGGAAAAAACTTATTTATTTATAAATATAAGATTAGATTAGGAAGAAATAGTGTAGTAGGAAAATTAAGTGGAGAAAAGAGGCTGAATAACTTGGTTTATGTGGAAAGCCAATAAAGTTCCAGACAAGGAGCTTGCACCATCTACGTTAGGCCACCGCCGTCCTCTTGAATATCGGAGGGTGCCCCACCTTGGGCTCCCTCTCTCGTGGATCTTAGAAGCCCGGGCAAGTAAGTAGACATGGTGAGCCTCCACACCCCAGATGGGAATTCAGCCAGAAATTAGAGTAAAGAGGAGACATGGGGGAAACCGGTCCTTCCAATGACTGGCCTGGCCTCTATTGTCTAGAAAGGCCTTTTATACCTTTTTGATTGTACATAGAGATCAATGGATAATACAAAGTTACTCAGCGTTAGCAGTCCAGACTCTTATCAAAACCAGGCTTTTCTCTCTGCATACAAGTCTTAGGTGATTTACATCATCTTCCGGCCAAAAGGGCCAATTAACATTTTACAGCCTTTTTTCTGATAAGAGTTTGTCAACCAGAAGACTTATTTGTGTTGTTCTTCCCAAAGCCTGGTGCCACTCTCAGATAACACTAAATAAAGTTACATTCTTACATAGCAAAGATACAGCAACTTATAACAAGTAAAAGGAGTACAGTGATTTATAACAAAAGAAAAGTAATTAACTCAAAAGTCTAGTGTTGCTAACATCAAAACTATTATATATCTTTTTCCATATCCCATTTACATTGATTAACATCTTCCCAGGTGCCTAAAAGATAAAGAATATGGAGGCCTGGAAGCAATCATTGAGTCAACAGTGAAATCCGTCACCAATATGATCTTTAGCTCTTTAGAAAAGGATCTGTGTCTTTAAGATGCTTTTAAGCTTTGTGCCTCTCGTGGTTGGGGGCTGTAAACAATTCACAAGCTGTAAGAGGTCCAGGGGAACCTGTTAGGCAAGCTAGAGAGTTATCAGAGGGGGTTTGAACTGAAACATCCCTTTCAAATGCAGAAGACTAAAGCCCTGAGTTAACTTTTTCCAGAGAATGTCAGAAGAATGGAAAAGCAAGTAGATTCTTATTTTTGGGGGTACATGCTCAGGAAATACCAGGGGGAAAACCTGAGGCCTGATTCGCCTTGCCCATCAAGGCCTCTGCCACATGACCTTGTCATGGGTGGGATTCCTCACTCTGGCTCCCGGCACTATAGCCCTGTCAACATTTATGGAACAAATTTTTTTTTTTTTTTTTGATTCAAGCATTAAAATTTTTTTTAATTGAAGTATAGTTGATTTACAATGTTGTGTTCATTTCTGCTGTATAATAAAGTGACTAAGTCATGATATACCTTTTCATATTTTTTTCATTATGATTTATCACAGGATATTGAATATAGTTCCCTGTGCTATAGAGTGGGATCTAGTTGCTTACAAATTCATTACTAATCTTTGTTACAGAAAATGAAGTGACTCTAGCTAGTTTAAATCACTGGAAGTGCCCTTTAACCTTCACACAGCTTCTACTTCATATAGTTCACTTCTCCTTCAATGTCTGTCTGTGTGTCTACTTGCCAGAACCTAGGTCACATGAAGACTGCTAATTGCAAACATTATAGTGTAGATACTTCTTAAAAAGCGTTCCAGGCTTTGTAGTATAAGAAAGTTGGAATGCATGTCAAATGAACCAGCGTGATGTAGCTCATGTAGCAAAGATCCATAGGAAGTAATCTCTCTCTCTGTCTTTGAAGGTCTGAAAATTACTTCATTATCTCTCTGAAATGATAGTTAAGCTGTGTAAAGAATAAAATAGCAGGTTGACTGATATTTTCCCAAAATATTTTGAGGGTGTTATTCTGTTTCTGGATTCTATTGTTATTGATAAGAAGAGTGTTCTGTTTGTATTTTCTTTGTGGGTTCAGTTCAGTTCAGTTGCTCAGTCGTGTCTGACTCTTTGTGACCCCATGAATCACAGCACGCCAGGCCTCCCTGTCCATCACCAACTCCTGGAGTTCACTCAGACTCACGTCCATCGAGTCCGTGATGCCATCCAGCCATCTCATCCTCGGTTGTCCCCTTCTCCTCCTGCCCCCAATCTCTCCCAGCATCAGTCTTTTCCAATGAGTCAACTCTTCGCATGTGGTGGCCAAAGTACTGGAGTATCAGCTTTAGCATCATTCCTTCCAAAGAAATCCCAGGGTTGATCTCCTTCAGAATGGACTGGTTGGATCTCCTTGCAGTCCAAGGGACTCTTGTCTTCTCCAACATCACAGTTCAAAAGCATCAATTCTTCAGCGCTCAGCCTTCTTCACAGTCCAACTCTCACATCCATACATGACCACTGGAAAAACCATAGCCTTGACTAGACGGACCTTAGTCGGCAAAGTAATGTCTCTGCTTTTGAATATGCTATCTAGGTTGCTCATAACTTTTCTTCCAAGGAGTAAGCGTCTTTTAATTTCATGGCTGCAGTCACCACCTGCAGTGATTTTGGAGCCCCAAAAAATAAAGTCAGCCACGGTTTCTACTGTTTCTCCATCTATTTCCCATGAAGTGATGGGACTGGATGCCATGATCTTCGTTTTCTGAATGTTGAGCTTTAAGCCAACTTTTTCGCTCTCCTCTTTCACTTTCATCAAGAGGCTTTTTAGCTCCTCTTCACTTTCTGCCATAAGGGTGGTGTCATCTGCATATCTGAGGTTATTGATATTTCTCCTGGTAATCTTGATTCCAGCTGGTGTTTCTTCTAGTCCAGCGTTTCTCATGATGTACTCTGCATAGAAGTTAAATAAGCAGGGTGACAATATACAGACTTGACATACTCCTTTTCCTATTTGGAACCAGTCTGTTGTTCCATGTCCAGTTCTAACTGTTGCTTCCTGACCTGCATACAGATTTCTTAAGAGGCAGGTTAGGTGGTTGGTATGCCCATCTTTTTCAGAATTTTCCACAGTTTCTTGTGATGCACACAGTCAAAGGCTTTGGCATAGTCAATAAAGCAGAAATAGATGTTTTTCTGGAACTCTCTTGCTTTTTCCATGATCCAGCAGATGCTGGCAACTTGATCTCTGGTTCCTCTGCCTTTTCTAAAACCAGCTTGAACATCAGGGAGTTCACAGTTCCCGTATTGCTGAAGCCTGGCTTGGAGAATTTTGAGCATTACTTTACTACCATTTGAAATGAGTGCAATTGTGCGGTAGTTTGATCATTCTTTGGCATTGCCTTTCTTTGGGATTGGAATGAAAACTGACCTTTTCCAGTCCTGTGGCCACTGCTGAGTTTTCCCAATTTGCTGGCATATTGAGTGCAGCACTTTCACAGCATCATCTTTCAGGATTTGAAACAGCTCTACTGTAATTCCATCACCTCCACTAGCTTTGTTCGTAGTGATGCTTTCTAACGCCCACTTGACTTCACACTCCAAGATGTCTGGCTCTAGATTAGTGATCACATCATCATGATTATCTGGGTCGTGAAGATCTTTTTTGTACAGTTCTTCTGTGTATTTTTGCCACCTATTCTGAATATCTTCTGCTTCTGTTAGGTCCAGACCATTTCTGTCCTTTATGGAGACCATCTTTGCATGAAACGTTCCCTTGGTATCTCTAATTTTCTTGAAGAGATCTCTAGTCTTTCTCATTCTGTGTTTTCCTCTATTTCTTTGCATTGATTGCTGAAGAAGGGTTTCTTATCTCTTCTTGCTATTCTTTGGAACTCTGCATTCAGATGCTTATATCTTTTCTTTTCTCCTTTGCTTTTCCCGTCTCTTCTTTTCACAGCTATTTGTAAGGCCTCCTCAGACAGCCATTTTGCTTTATTGCATTTCTTTTCCATGGGGATGGTCTTGATCCCTGTCTCCTGTACAATGTCACGAACCTCAGTCCATAGTTCATCAGGCACTCTATCTATCAGATCTAGACCCTTAAATCTATTTCTCACTTCCACTGTATAATCATAAGGGATTTGATTTAGGTCATACCTGAATGGTCTAGCGGTTTTCCCTACTTTCTTCAATTTGAGTCTGAATTTGGTGATAAGGAGTTCATGATCTGAGCCACAGTCAGCTCCTGGTCTTGTGTCCCACAGGTTTTGGGTTGTTGTATTTTCATTTTCATTCGTTTCTATGCATATTTTGGTTTCTTTTTTGATTTCTTCTGTGATATGTTGGTTATTCAGAAGTGTGTTGTTCAGCCTCCATATGTTGGAATTTTTAATAATTTTTGCCATGTAATTGAGATCTAATCTTACTGCATTGTGGTCTGAAAAGATGCTTGGAACGATTTCATTTTTTAAAAATTTACCAAGGCTACATTTATGGCTTCTCTATCTTGGAAAAGCTTCTGTGTACACTTGAGAAAAATGTGAGATTCATTGTTTTGGGGTGAAATGTCCTAGAGATATCAATTAGGTCTAACTGGTCTATTGTATCATTTAAAGTTTGTGTTTCTTTGTTAATTTTCTGTTTAGTTGACCTATCCATAGGTGTGAGTGGGATATTAAAGTTTCCCACGAGTATTGTGTTATTGTTAATTTCCCCTTTCATACTTGTTAACATTTGTCTTACATATTGCGGTGCTCCTATGTTGGGTGTATATATATTTATAATTGTTATATCTTCTTGGATTGATCCTTTGATCATTATGCAGTGTCCTTCTTTGTCTCTTTTCACAACCTTTGTTTTAAAGTCTATTTTATCTGATATGAGTATTGCTACTCTTGCTTTCTTTTGGTCTCTCTTTGCATGGAATATCTTTTTCCAGCCCTTCACTTTCAGTCTATATGTGTCCCTCTTTTGAAGTGGGTCTCTTGTAGACAGCATATATATGGGTCTTGTTTTTGTATCCATTCAGCCAGTCTTTGTCTTTTGGTTGGGGCATTCAACCCATTTATGTTTAAGGTAATTATTGATAAGTATGATCCTGTTGCCATTTACTTTATTGTTTTGGGTTTGAGTTTATACACCCTTTCTAGGTTTCCTGTCTAGAGAAGCTGCTTTAGCATTTGTTGGAGAGCTGGTTTGGTGGTGCTGAATTCTCTCAGCTTTTGCTTGTCTGGAAAGCTTTTGATTTCTCCTTCGTATTTGAATGAGATCCTTGCTGGGTACAGTAGTCTGGGCTGTAGGTTATTTTCTTTCATCACTTTAAGTATGTCTTGCCATTTCCTCCTGGCCTGAAGAGTTTCTATTGAAAGATCAGCTGTTATCCTTATGGGAATCCCCTTGTGTGTTATTTGTTGTTTTTCCCTTGCTGCTTTTAATATTTGTTCTTTGTGTTTGATCTTTATTAATTTGATTAATATGTGTCTTGGAGTATTTTGCCTTGGGTTTATCCTGTTTGGGACTCTTTGGGTTTCTTGGACTTGGGTGATTATTTCCTTCCTCATTTTAGGGAAGTTTTCAACTATTATTTCCTCGAGTATTTTCTCATGGTCTTTCTTTTTGTCTTCTTCTTCTGGGACTCCTGTGATTCGAATGTTGGAGCGTTTAATATTGTCCTGGAGGTCTTGAGATTGTCCTCATTTCTTTTAATTCGTTTTTCTCTTTTCCTCTCTGATTCATTTATTTCTACCATTCTATCTTCTACTTCACTAATCCTATCTTCTTCCTACTATATGTTGCCTCCAGGGTGTTTTCTATCTCATTTATTGCATTATTCATTATATATTGACTCTTTTTTATTTCTTCTAGGTCCTTGTTAAACCTTTCTTGCATCTTCTCAGTCCTTGTCTCCAGGCTATTTATCTGTGATTCCATTTTATTTCAAGATTTTGGATCATTGTCTGGAATTCTTTATCAGGTAGATTCCCTATCTCATCCTCTTTTGTTTGGTTTGGTGGGCATTTATCCTGTTTCTTTACCTGCTGGATATTCCTCTGTCTCTTCATCTTGTTTATATTGCTGCGTTTGGGGTGGCCTTTCTGTATTCTGGAAGTTTGTGGAGTTCTCTTTATTGTGGAGTTTCCTCGCTTTGGGTGGGGTTGTATCAGTGGCTTGTCAAGCTTTCTTGGTTAGGGAAGCTTGTGTCGGTGTTCTGGTGGGTGGAGCTGGATTTCTCCTCTCTGGAGTGCAATGAAGTGTCCAGTAATGAGTTCTGAGATGTCAGTGGTTTTGGAGTAACTTCAGGCAGCCTGTATATTGAAGCTCAGGGCCGTGTTCCTGTGTTGCTGGAGAATTTGTGTGGTATGTCTTGCTCTGGAACTTGTTGGCCTTTGGGTGGTGCTTGGTTTCAGTGTAGGTATGGAGGTATTTGATGAGCTCCTATCGATTAATGTTCCCTGGAGTCAGGAGTTCTCTGATGTTCTCAGGATTTGGACTTAAGCCTCCTGCTTCTGGTTTTCAGTCTTATTTTTACAGTAGTCTCAAGACTTCTCCTTCTATACAGCACCATTGATAAAATATCTAGGTTAAAATGAAAAGTTTCTCCACTTGAGGGACACCCAGAGAGGTTCACAGAGTTATATGGAGAAGAGAAGAGGGAGGAGGGAGTTAGAGGTGTCCCGAATGAGATGAGGTGGAATCAATAGAGGAGAGACTAAGCTAGCCAGTAATCACTACCTTATGTGTGCTCCACTGTCTGGACCGCTCAAAGATGTTCACGGAATTATACAGAGAAGAGAAGAGGGAGAAAGGAGACAAGTGGCCAGAAGGATAAAAGGAGGGGAATGAAAAGGAGGGAGACAGATCCAGCCAGTAATCAGTTCCCTGAGTGTTTTCCACCGTCTGGTACACACAGAGATTCACAGAGTTGGGTAGAGAAGAGAAGGGGGAGGGAGGAGACAGAGGCGACCTGGTGGAGAAAAAGGAGAGTCCAAAGGAGGAGAGAGAAGTCAAGCCAGTAATCTCACTCCCAAGTAATAATGGGTACTGAAGATTGGATTTTTAAAAGTACAAAATTGATAACAAATACCAAAAAGCAAATATTTAAAATCTAGAATAGAGGTTGGATTTTCAAAAATACAATATTAAAGTAAAGAAGAAGAAGAAGAAGAAAAAAAACAAAGTCACAAAAATGATTGAAAAAAAATATATATATGAAGTTTGCTTTAAAAAATAGGGTTTTTTTAAAAAGTAATAGTAGGTCATAAAAATGAAAATTAAAGGAGTAATAGAGGACTTAAAAATTTAAAAATGTTTAAAAAAAAGGGGAAAAAACAGAATGATCATAAAAATAGTAAAAATATATCTAGGACTTTCTCTGGTGTTGTTGTGGGCAGTGTGGGGTCAGTTCATTTTTGGATAGTTCCTTGGTGGCTTATATTTCTCAAGATGTATAGGCCCCTTCCTCTGTAGTCGGTTCTAACTACAGAGTTTTAATTTATTGCACCTGTCACTTCCAAGGTGGTTCCTTCTGTTTTAGCTTCTTCTGTCTACTGGTCTCTTCAGTGCCTGATTTCCGCCCTGACACAATTGGGGAGTGGGGGGGGGGGGGGGGCGGGGGCGGTGGTGGACACTTTTTTTAGGCTCACTTGTTCAGTCGTGCTGTGGGGAGGGAGGGATGCTGCAAACAAATAACACTGGCATGTGCTCGCAGTGTCTCAGCCACACTGGGCCTGCCCTCGCTCACGGCACATGTGCCCTCTCTGCTCACACAGCTCATGCTCTAGGTTGATATGCTGGGAACCTTCAGAGGCTAGCCCAGGGCTGCATGCACCTCCGAGGTCTAAGCCACTCAGGTTCAGGCACTCGGGTAGTCCTCAGAGGTGCAGACTCCATTGGGCCTGTGTTTTGTGCCCTTCCCAGGTCTGAGTAGCTCAGGTGAGGAGGTGTTTGGTGAGTGCAGTCGCTGCGACTTTTCGCCTCTCCTGTCCCTGCTGCTCGGTTTTCTGGGTGTACAACCAGCACACCTTCTCAGGTGGTTGATGACTGTCCAGAACCCCAAGAGGTCTTAGTTGGCAAAGAAGCCTGCTTGCAGTTTGGTAGATAATGTCTCTCAGGGGCTGCCATTGCCCCCTTCTGGCTCTGGCTGCCTGTCACCAGAGGGGGATGGTCTGCAGCCAGCTAATTCTGTTCAGTCCTTTGTTCTGTGTGCGGTTCAGTTGGTGTCTTAGGGCTTTTTGCATGGTAGCTATCCCACAGTCTGGTTTGCTAGCCCAAGTTAGTTCACTCTGATTACCCTTGGGGCATTCAGGCCCAATCCTTACTCTAAGCAATGCAGCCCGCACCTCCCTACCCAGCCCCCACTTGCTAGTGGTGGAAGCAGGTGTCTGTGCTGCTTCTCCGCTGGGGGAGTTACCATTGGGCTCGTAATCTGTGGGTTTTAATTATTTATTTATTTTTCCTCCATGTTATGTTGTCCTCCGTGCTTCCAAGGCTCACCACACACTTGGCAGTGAGAGTGTTTCCTGGTGTTTGGAAACTTCTCTTTTTAAGACTCCCTTCCTGGGATGGAGCTGTGTCCCTACCTCTTTTGTCTCTTTTTTTTGTCTTTTATATTTTTTCCTACCTCTTTTGAAGACAATGGGTTGCTTTTCTGGGTGCCTGATGACCTCTGCTGGCATTCAGAAGTTGTTTTGTGGAATTTACTCAGCGTTTAAATGTTCTTTTGATGAATTTGTGGGGGAGAAAGTGATCTCCCCGTCCTATTCCTATGCCATCTTAAGACTGCCTCCCTTCTTTTTATTAATTAATTAATTTTACTTTACAATATTGTATTGGTTTTGCCATACATTAACTTGAATCCGCCATGAGTGTACATGTGTTCCCCATCCTGAAACCCCCTCCCACCTCCCTCCCTATCCCATCCCTCTGGGTCATCCCAGTGCACCAGCTCTGAGCACCTTGTATCATGCATCAAACCTGGACTGGAGATTCGTTTCACATATGATATTTTACATGTTTCAATGTCATTCTCCCATATCATCCCGCCCTCGCCTTCTCCCACAGAGTCCAAAAGGCTGTTCAATGCATCTGTGTCTCTTTTGCTGTCTCACATACAGGGTTTTTATTACCATCTTTCTAAATTCCACATATATGCATTAGTATACTGTATTGGTGTTTTGTTTTTTGGCTTACTTCACTCTGTATAATAGGCTCCAGTTTCATCCACCTCATTAGAACTGATTCAAATGTATTCTTTTTAATGGCTGAATAATATTCCATTGTGTATATGTACCACAGCTTTCTTATCCATTCATCTGCTGATGGACATCTGGTCAAAGCTATGGCTTTTCCAGTAGTCATGTATGGATGTGAGAGTTGGATTATAAAGAAGGCTGAGCACTGAAGAATTGATGCTTTTTGAACTGTAGTGTTGGATGTTTTTGAACTGTGGTATTCTGGTTCCTTTTTTTGGATAATGGTATTAAAAACCAAGTATTGGGTGCTAGAGGTACCCATTGTCACTGGATTGTCTTTAGAACCTTCCAGAAGACTGAAGAAATATATACATGTTTATTAACTTTGTGCCTGCACACATATCTATAAATATTTCTGTATGTAACTATTTAACTTATTAAGGTAGACATGAGTCCATACTGATATCTCCAACTTTAATCCATTGTCAAATGGATCATTTTAACCTCCTCTCCTTGCATATATCCCTTGCATTGTAAATTTCCACTCCAACAGTGAGAAATCTATCTGAAACCATTTGCTATCCTTTGACTTAACTGTTCAATCCCAGTTTATATGTAGAGTAGTAGGAGAGATAAGAGTCCTACTTGATGGGGTGACTTCATTCTCTCTGGTATGGGCAGGTGGTTAAAGCCAACTTTTTCTTCTAGGTGCTCTCAAGGGATCTGCAGGAACTTTTCAAGGCCCCAGCCATCAGTCACAATACTCAAAACAAAAGAGATGCGTTTGATTCTCTGAAACTCTCTGCCCTCAACCTTCAGTTCACATTCTGTACTTCAAGTTCTTCCTCATAGCTCCAGCCACACTCTCTTTCTCCCACGTGATCCATGCTTTGTTCACAGAAAACACTGGCACACCTTTTTCTATGTGTTGTGCTGTGTTTAGTCACTCAGTCATGTCCAACTCTTTGAGATCCCATGGACTGCAGCCTGCCAGGCTCCTCTCTCCATGGGGATTCTCCAGGCATGGGTTGTCTACTGGAGTGGGTTGTCAAGCCCTCCTTAAGGGAATCTTCCCAACCCAGGGACTGAACTGAGGTCTCCAGCATTGCAAGCAGATTCTTACTGTCCGAGCCACCAGAGAAGCCCAAGGATACCAGAGTGGGTAGCTTATCCCTTCTCCAGGGAATCTTCCTGACCCAGGACTGAGCTGGTGTCTCCAGCATTGCAGGTGGATTCTTTGCCAGCTGAGCCACCAGGGAAGCCTGTCTGTCTCTGTACATTAGAGCCATGCAGGCTCTTGTAGCCCAGTGGTCTTCTGTTGGCTACACCACCTAGCAATGTCAGTCCTTATCCTTCCTTCCGTGATGGCCTGAAATCAGACACCTGTCCACAGTACCCCCAGGCTCCAGAGGACTCATATCAGGCTCTCAACGAAGCTCCTTCATTAGGATTGAGAAGAGAATAAAACCTCACTTCCTATCTGAAGCGGCAGTTGGGGATGGAGGGGAACTAATAGGTAACATCTCTCTTCAAATAAATGTTTTCCATAAATTTCTCTCCCTCTTCAAATCCAAGTCCTCCATAAATCCTTGATTTAGGAAGAGAAAGTATGATTTGAGCTTTGTCTCACATTCACTTTAGCGTCCATCTGCTAGCCATGGAATTGGTCGCTCAGTGAAACTGAAACCAGAAGGGTCCAACTTTATATGTAACATAAGAATCAGAGTTTCTGGGAATCAGAAGCTTCTAGCCTTGACAGGGCACCAGTACTTGATCCAGACATAGTCACTTCAAAGAAAGCAGTATCTCTGAACCAAAATATGCTACATGTGTGTTTAGATCTTAAATAGTTAAAGTAATCTCACCAATCAGAGATTTGGTTTTCTTTCTGGGGGAGCTAAATCTCTTCTCTCCTTTATTTTACAAAGTTTTGCTGATGCACTTTTTCTCACCTAAATTTTTGCTTTATTAAAGTTTATTTTTTTACCTCTGTTAGACCCTAAGTATTTGTTAGGTCTTTGGAACTTGTTCCTTCTTATAAGCTATAGAAAACAGAAAATAAATCTTTTTAAATTGCACTCTCATCCTACAACTATTCTAATCACTAATTCATTATATATATGTAATATATTACATTATATATAAAACATGAAAGTTTATATTATATATATTACATATATATAGTAGATGCTTTAGGATTGTCTATGTATATAAAGACAGTTCTATTTCTTTCAAATATATATGACTTTTACATCTTTTACTTCTCCTATTGTACTAACTAGATTTTCCTGTACAATAGTGAATAGAAGTGGTGAGCATGAATTTCAGACATTGTATTTTTCAGTTTTAAAATTTTCACTTAGTTCCAGATTTTGACCATTCAATTGGGTGTATAGTGGTAACTCTCATTGTTGTTTGAACTTGCATTTCCCTGATGACCAATAATTTGGAGCATGTTTTCATATGCTCATTTTCTGTGTGTGTATCTTCTTTGGTGAGGTGTCTATTGAGTTCTTTGGCCCATTTTTTAATCACATTGTTTTTTTATTTTTGAGTTTTAAGAATTTTAACAGTCCTTCATCAGATATTCTTTCCAAATAGTTTCTTCCAGTCTATGGCTTGTCTTCTTAGTCTCCTGACATTCTCCTTCACAGAGGAGATGTTGTTTTAAATAATTTAGTCCCATTTTAATAATTTTTATCTTCAACAGCAATTACTAGAGCTTTTTATGCCATCAGTATAGAAATGCCATTCTTTTCTTATTTGATTATTTTTTGTAATTTCTATTCATTTGCTGAGATTATCAATCTGTTCATTCATTCTGCATATGTTTTCTTATAAAATATTTGAATAGTTATAATGGTGGCTTTAAAGTGCCTTATCTGCTAATTGCAGCATCTAGGTCATTTCAGAACTGGTTTCTATGGTATGATTTTTCTCTAACATATGGGTTACATTTTTATGTTTCTTTTCATTCCTACTGATTTTAGATTGATTATACACTGGATACATAATGCTGTGTTGAAGAGACGCTGTATTTTATGTTTCTCTGAAGGATTTTATCTTTCTTATTTTGGTCTACTTCTGCTGCTGCTAAGTCACTTCAGTCATGTCCAACTCTGTGCGACCCCATAGACGGCAGCCCATCAGGCTCTTCTGTCCCTGGCAAGAACACTGTCTCCAGGCAAGAACCCTGGAGTAGGTTGCCATTTCCTTCTCCAATGCAGGAAAGTGAAAAGTGAAAGTGAAGTTGCTCAGTCATGTCTGCCTCTTTGCGACCCCATGGACTGCAGCTTACCAGGCTCCCTCGTCCATGGGATTTTCCAGGCAAGAGTACTGGAGTGGGGTGCCACCGCCTTCTCCACTTATTTTGGTCTAGTTAACCTTGATATCCCATGAGGTGCACAGCAGCTGAAATCTTTTCTCTGTCCCTCCGACTTCCACCCACCGCCTATCACCTGGGGCTGCCCTAAAACTTCTATAGTTTAGTGGGTTGCCAACAAGTTTGGCTCAGTTTATGTTGTGGTTTTTTGGTTCACCCCTTCTGTAACTTCTCCACAATTTCTCCCCCTAACTTTCTAGCTACTCCACAAGCCCTGCCCTTCATCTTATGCTATCTTATAGAGTAAGGTGCTGGCTTTCTACTACCCCAAGTTTCTTGCACATTGGGGAATGTCAGTAGACAAAGAGCCTCACAAATCACACTATTTGTAATTGTTGAATTTTAAGTGTGTACTCTTGTACACTCGGCAACAGCAATGGTGCAGAAGCAGGGCAGCCACGACAACGTATGAGCATGGCCGAGAGGAGCTACCCCAGGCCGGAGGTCAGGGGCAGCAGCCAAGAGGAGCTACCCCCATCCGAGGTAAGGAGCAGCGGCTGCGCTTTGCTGGAACAACCATGAAGAGCGACCCCACATCCAAGCTAACTGAAAGCCAAATAAGACGGTAGGCACTGAGAGAGGGGATCAGAGGGCAGACAGATTGAAACTATAATCACAAACATCTAGCCAATTTGATCACATGGACCACAGCCTTGTCTAAATCAATGAGACTAAGCCATGCTGTATGGGGCCACCCAAGATGGACGGCTTATGGTGGAGAGGTCTGACAGAATGTGGTTCACCGGAGAAGGGAATGGCAAACCACTTTGGTATTCTTGCCTTGAGAACCGCATGAACAGTATGAAAAGGCAAAAAGATAGGACACTGAAAGATGAACTCCCCAGGTTGGTAGGTGCCCTATATGCTACTGGAGATCAGTGGAGAAATAACTCCAGAAACAATGACAGGATAGAGCCAAAGCAAAAACAACACCCAATCATGAATAGCACTGGTGATAGAAGCAACGTTTGATGCTGTAAAGAGCAATATTGCATAGGAACCTGGAATGTTAGGTCCATGAATCAAGGCAAATTGAAAGTGGTCAAACAAGAGATGGCAAGAGTGAATGTCAACATTCTAAGAATCAGCAAACTAAAATGGACTGGAATGGGTGAATTTAACTCAGATGACCATTATCTACTACTGTGGGCAGGAATCCCTTAGAAGAAATGGAGTAGTCATCATAGTCAACAAAAGAGTCTGAAATGCAGTACTTGGATGCATTCTCAAAAATGACAGAATGATCTCTCTTCGTCTCCAAGGCAAACCATTCAATATCACAGTAATCCAACTCTATGCCCCATCCAATAATGCTAAGAAACTGAAGTTGAACAGTTCTATGAAGACCTACAAGACCTTCTAGAACTAACACCCACAAAATATGTCTTTTTCATGATAGGGGACTGGAATGCAAATGTAGGAAGTCAAGAAATATCTGGAGTAACAGGCAAATTTGGCCTTGGAGTACAGAATGAAGCAGGGCAAAGGTTAATAGAGTTCTGCCAAGAGAATGCACTGATCATAGAAAACACCCTCTTCCAACAACACAAGAGAAGACTATACATGAATATCACCATATGGTTGACATCAAAATCAGATTGATTATATTCTTTGCAGCTAAAGATGGAAAAGCTCTATACAGTCAGCAAAAACAAGACCAGGCAGTAACTGTGGATCACATCATGAACACCTTATTGCAAAAATCAGACTGAAATTGAAGAAAGTGGAGAAAACCACTAGACCATTCAGGTGTGACCTAAATCAAATCCCTTATGATTATACAGTGGAAGTGAGAAATAGATTTAAGGGCCTAGATCTGATAGATAGAGTGCCTGATGAACTATAAGTGGAGGTTCGTGACATTGTACAGGAGACAGGAATCAAGATCATCCTCAAGAAAAAGAAATGCAAAAAAGCAAAATGGCTGTCTGGGGAGGCCTTACAAATAGCTGTGAAAAGAAAGGAAGCTAAAAGCAAAGAAGAAAAGGAAAGATATACTCATTGAATGCAGAATTCCAAAGAATAGCAAGGAGAGATAAGAAAGCCTTCCTCAGGGATCAATGCAAAGAAATAGAGCAAAACAACAGAATGGGAAAAACTAGAGATCTCGTCAAGAAAATTAGAGATACCAAGGGAACATTTCATGTAACGATGGTCTCCATAAAGGACAGAAGTTGTAGGGACCTAATAGAAGCAGAAGATATTAAGAAGATGTGGCAAGAATACACAGAAGAACTGCACAAAAAAAATCTTCATGACCAAGATAATCATGATGATGTGATCACTAATCTAGAGCCAGACATCCTGGAATGTGAAGCCAAGTGGGCCTTAGGAAGCATCACTACGAACAAAGCTAGTGGAGGTGATGGAATTCCAGTGGAGCTGTTTCAAATCCTGAAAGATGATGCTGTGAAAGTGCTGCACTCAATATGCCAGCAAATTGGGAAAACTCAGCAGTGGCCACAGGACTGGAAAAGGTCAGTTTTCATTCCAATCCCAAAGAAAGGCAATCCCAAAGAATGCTCAAACTACCGCACAGTTACACTCATCTCACATGCTAGTAAAGTAATGCTCAAAATTCTCCAAGCCAGGCTTCAGCAATATGTGAACTGTGAACTTCCAGATGTTCAAGCTGGTTTTAGAAAAGGCAGAGGAACCAGAGATCAAATTGCCAACATCCGCTGGATCAGCAAAAAAGCAAGAGAGTTCCAGAAAATCATCTATTTCTGCTTTATTGAGTATGCTACATCCTTTGACTGTGTGGATCACAATCAACTGTAGAAAATTCTGAAAAAGATGGGCATACCAGACCACCAGACTTGCCTCTTGGGAAACCTGTATGCAGGACAAGAAGCAACAGTTAGAACTGGACATGGAACAACAGACTGGTTCCAAATAGGAAAAGAAGTATGTCAAGGCTGTATATTGTCACCCTGCTTATTTAACTTCTATGCAGATTACATCATGAGAAACGCTGGGCTGGAGGAAGCACAAGCTGAAATCAAGATTGCAGGGAGAAGTATCAATAACCTCAGATATGCAGATGACATGACCGTTATGGCAAAAAATGAAGAAGAACTAAAGAGCCTCTTGATGACAGTGAAAGGGGAGAGTGAAAAAGTTGGCTTAAAACTCAACATTCAGAAAACTAAGATGATGGCATCCGGTCCCATCACTTCATGGCAAATAGATGGGGAAACAGTGGAAACAGTGGCTGACTTTATTTTTCTGGGCTCCAAAATCAGTTTAGGTGATGATTACAGCCATGAAATTAAAAGACGCTTACTCCTTGGAAGGAAAGTTAGACCAACCTAGACAGCATATTAAAAAGCAGAGACATTACTTTGCCAAACAAAGGTCTATCTAATCAAGGCTATGGTTTTCCAGTGGTCATGTATAGATGTGAGAGCTGGACTGTAGGATAGCTGAGCGCTGAGGAATTGATGCTTTGAACTGTGGTGTTGGAGAAGACTCTTGAGAGTCCCTTGGCCTGCAAGGAAATCCAACCAGTCTAAAGGAGATCAGTCCTGGGTATTCATTGGAAGGACTGATGTTGAAGCTGAAACTCCAATACTTTGGCCACCTGATGCGAAGAGCTGACTCATTTGAAAAGACCTTTATGCTGGGAAAGATTCAGGGCAGGAGGAGAAGGGGTCGACAAAGGATGAGATCATTGGATGGCATCACTGACTCGATGGACATGGGTTTGGGTGCACTCTGGGAGTTGGTGATTAACAGGGAGGCCTGACATGCTGTGGTCAAGGGGTTGCAAAGAGTTGGAAACAACTGAGTGACTGAACTGAACTGAACTGAACTGAACGTGTCTAATTTCTATATACTTTTTGTCACTTTCCAATGCTTTCTTACAGATGTTTTAAAACATTTTCCCAGATTTTTATTTGTTACTAAGAAAGATGAATATAACTGATATATAATGCTACTATGATATTTAATGAGTTTTTAATGTTGTTTCTCAGCCTGGGCTTTCCATACCCCAAAAGCAGTATGAATTTGGCCCCACATCCAAGTGTAGAGCTGGCTTGGATCTCTGATTTCTTGTGAGTAACACTATTTCTCACCAATGGTCCAGGGTAAGTGGAAAGCTTCTATACCACTTCCCCTGCCCAATCAGTATTCTCGTGTCATTTCTGCCATTAAACCTGAGAGCAGCCACTTTTAGGCTTGCAACTTTAGGTAGAAAGTTCCAGCCCTGACCCACCCTCTCCCCCTGCTCTATGAATGTGGCCTTCATATTCACAAAGGCAATACAACGGTGGCATCTAAAATGTATATTCAACCTTGAATTCTTCATGAGCAGTTCCAATATCAAGGCTTGATATTAGAAGTTTTGCTGTTCATTTACTCCTTGTTTGTGGAATTTTTTTCATTCCTTAGTTTTAATGCTTTTTTACAAAGCATTACTTTGTGCTTGTAAAAGACATGAAGCATCCTGCATCTGCTTGGTCACACATTTTCAACAAAAGCCCAATAATTCATTTTGCATAAGGATTTCTTAAAGCATTTTTTTAAAAATTCAGCTTCTATTACGTGTTAACTACTTGAGAGATGATGTGCAACTTCAAGTTAAAAGCCTACATAAGAGTCACCAAAAATGACTCTTGATGTGAAAATGATGCGCACATTGCAAATGAGAATTCTGAGGGAAATTGAAATTTTATAGGCAAATAAAATCATTTGGAAATTATTCAACAAGTATTGATCTAGGCATTTTAAGTGCATATCAAGTAGATTCTTGGCAGTCAATGACTTAAATTTGTGGCTTCAACAGTTCACTAAGGACACTGGAGGTCCATGATATGTAGTAACCTACAAATATGAGGCATGAATTTTTTCATCTTTAAAGGGTTTCAATATTATGTTTACAGTTTTCAAAATTATATAAAAGTAAAAACAATAGTCTCTGGACCAACTACCTTTATCCATTGCCTCACACCTTAGAAGCAGGTATGTATAACCATTTTAGTAAGAGGAATGTCTTGGTTTACGTACATGCTCAGTCATGTCCAACTCTTCGCGACCCTATGGACTGTAGCTGTCCAGCATTCTCTGTCCACGGCATTATTCTGGCAAGAACACTGGAGTGGGGTTGCCATTTCCTTCTTCAGGGGATCTTTCCGACCCAGGGATTAAACCCAGGTCTCCTGAGTTGCAGGCGGATTCTTTACCACTGAGTCACCTGGGAAGCCCAACAAACAGGTAGGTAGGTTGAAACAGAATATATATTCTAATCCCCTTCTTCCTTGTACCTGAGAATGACCATGTGAAAACAGTTATAGCTAAAAATAAAAGCTAGTCTGCTGGTGCTATCCATCTCCCCTACTTTATATTCTTGCCTAGATTGAGGACTTAATGTCTGGAACTACAGCATCCAGTTTGTGACCATGAAGGGAAGGCTGAGAGATTTGCAGTGATGTCTCTGCCACTGGGTACTTCTGAGCTAATACCAATAGATCTTCACCCCTGCACTTCTTTTTATGGGTGATGTGTCAGAGGAGGGAAATAACTCTGTTTCTTATAACTACAAGAGTCAGATTGTCTATTAGCTGAACCTAAAGCATTCCTAAATGGTGCACAATTTTAACTTTGAATAAGGTATTTTAATTTTCACTTTCTTAAATTAGCAATTCTCTCCAATATCTGTGATTCCCTGATATAAAACATGAGTAATTAGGTCATGGGCAATCTACTACTTCTTCATTCACTTGGGCTCTTTCACAGTTCAGTTCAGTTCAGCTCAGTTACTCAGTCGTGTCTGACTCTTTGTGACCCCATGAATCCCAGCACGCCAGGCCTCCCTGTCCATCACCAACTCCCGGAGTTCACTCAGACTCATGTCCATAGAGTCAGTGATGCCATCCAGCCATCTCATCCTCAGTCGTCCCCTTCTCCTCCTGCCCCCAATCTCTCCCAGCATCAGAGTCTTTTCCAATGAGTCAACTCTTCGCATGAGGTGGCCAAAGTACTGGAGTTTCAGCTTTAGCATCATTCCTTCCAAAGAAATCTCAGAGTTGATCTTCAGAATGGACTGGTTGGATCTCCTTGCAGTCCAAGGGACTCTCAAGAGTCTTCTCCAACACCACAGTTCAAAAGCATCAATTCTTCGGCACTCAGCCTTCTTCATAGTCCAACTCCCACATCCATACATGACCACTGGAAAAACCATAGCCTTGACTAGACGGACCTTAGTTGGCAAAGTAATGTCTCTGCTTTTGAATATGCTATCTAGGTTGATCATAACTTTTTTTCCAAGGAGCAAGCATCTTTTAATTTCATGGCTGCAGTCACCACCTGCAGTGATTTTGGAGCCCCAAGAAATAAAGTATGACACTGTTTCCACTGTTTCCCCATCTATTTCCCATGAAGTGATGGGACTGGATGCCATGATCTTCGTTTTCTGAATGTTGAGTTTTAAGCCAACTTTCTCACTCTCCTCTTTCACTTTCATCAGGGGGCTCTTTAGCTCCTCTTCACTTTCTTTCATAAGGGTGGTGTCATCTGCATATCTGAGGTTATTGATATTTTTCCCGGCAGTCTTGATTCCAGCTGATGTTTCTTCCAGTCCAGCGTTTCCCATGATGTAATCTGCATAGAAGTTAAATAAGTGGGGTGACAATATACAGACTTGACATACTCCTTTTCCTATTGGAACCAGTCTGTTGTTCCAAGTCCACTTCTAACTGTTGCTTCCTGACCTGCATACAGATTTCTCAAGAGGTAGGTTAGATGGTCTGGTATTCCCATCTCTTTCAGAATTTTACACAGTTTATTGTGATGCACACAGTCAGAGGCTTTGGCATTGTCAATCAAGGAGAAATAAATGTTTTTCTGGAACTCTCTTGCTTTTTCCATGATCCAGCGGATGTTGGCAATTTGATCTCTGGTTCCTCTGCCTTTTCTAAAACCAGCTTGAACATCAGGGAGTTCACGGTTCACGTATTGCTGAAGCCTGGCTTGGAGAATTTTGAGCATTACTTTACTACCATTTGAGATGAGTGCAATTGTGCAGTAATTTGAGCATTCTTTGGCATTGTCTTTCTTTGGAATTGGAATGAAAACTGACCTTTTCCAGTCCTGTGACCACTGCTGAGTTTTCCCAATTTGCTGGCATATTGAGTGCAGCACTTTCACAGCATCATCTTTCAGGATTTGAAATAGCTCCACTGGAATTCCATCACCTCCACTAGCTTTGTTCGTAGTGATGCTTCCTAAGGCCCACTTGGCTTCACATTCCAGGATGTCTGGCTCTAGATTAGTGATCACATCATCATGATTATCTTGGTCATGAAGATTTTTTTTGTGCAGTTCTTCTGTGTATTCTTGTCACCTCTTCTGAATACCTTCTACTTCTGTTAGGTCCATACCATTTCTGTCATTTATCGAGCCCATCTTTGCATGAAATGTTCCCTTGGTATCTCTAATTTTCTTGACGAGATCTCTAGTTTTTCCCATTCTGTTGTTTTCCTCTATTTCTTTGCATTGATCACTGAAGAAGGCTTTCTTATCTCTTCTTGCTATTCTTTGGAACGCTGCATTCAGATGCTTATATCTTTTCTTGTCAGGGACGGCAGCCGGGAGGAGACACCCCGCGCCCGAGGTCAGTGGCGGCCGGAAGGAGACACCCCTTGTGCGAGGTCCGGGGCTGCGGCTGAGAGTAGCTACCCTGCGTCCGAGGTCAGTGGAGGCTGGGAGGAGACACCCCGCGTCTGAGGTCAGGGCGGCGGCAGGGAGGAGCTACCCCGTGTCCGAGGTCAGAGGCGGCCGAGAGGAGACACCCTGCGGCCGAGGTCAGGGGCGTCCGGGAGAAGCCACCTCGCACCCAAGGCCAGGGGCGGTGACCCTGAAGAGCCACCTCGAGCCCGAGGTCAGGGGAGGCAGCTGGGAGGAGCCAGCCACGCCCAAGGCCAGGGCCGGTGGCCAGGAGGAGCAACCCAAGGAGCGGTGGCTGTGATGTCATAGGAGGGCCTAGAGGAGCTATCCCACGTTGAAGGTCAGGCACGGTGGTGGTAAGGAGATACCCCTAGTCCAAGGTAAAGAGCAGCGGCTGTGCTTTGCTGGAGCAGCTGTGAAGAGATACCTCACGCCCAAGGTAAGAGAAACCCAAGTAAGATGGTAGGTGTTGCAAGAGGGCATCAGAGGACAGACACACTGAAACCATACTCACAGAGAACTAGTCAATCTAACCACACTAGGACCACAGCCTTGTCTAACTCAATGAAACCAAGCCATGCCTGTGGGGCAACCCAAGACAGGCGGGTCATGGTGGAGAGATCTGACAGAACATGGTCCACTGGAGAAGGGAATGGCAAGCCACTTCAGTATTCTTGCCTTGAGAACCCCATGAACAGTATGAAAAGGCAAAATGATAGGATACCAAAAGAGTAACTCCCCAGGTCATTAGGTGCCCAATATGCTACTGGAGATCAGTGGAGAAATAACTCCAGAAAGAATGAAGGGATGGAGCTAAAGCAAAAACAATACCCAGTTGTGGATGTGACTGGTGATAGAAGCAAGATCCGATGCTGTAAAGAGCAATATTGCATAGGAACCTGGAATGTCAGGTCCATGAATCAAGGCAAATTGGAAGTGGTCAAACAAGAGATGGCAAGAGTGAATGTCAACATTCTAGGAATCAGTGAACTAAAATGGACTGGAATGGGTGAATTTAACTCAGATGACCATTATATCTACTACTGCAGGCAGGAATCCCTCAGAAGAAATGGAGTAGCCATCATGGTCAACAAAAGAGTCTGAAATACAGTACTTGGATGCAATCTCAAAAAAGACAGAATGATCTCTGTTTGTCTCCAAGGCAAACCATTCAATATCACAGTTATCCAAGTCTATGTCCCAACCAGTAATGCTGAAGAAGTTGAAGTTGAACAGTTTCATGAAGACCTACAAGACCTTTTAGAACTAACACCCAAAAAAGATGTCCTTTTCATGATAGGGGACTGGAATGCAAAAGTAGGAAGTCAAGAAACACCTGGAATAACAGGCAATTTGGCCTTGGAATGCAGAACGAAGCAGGGCAAAGACTAATAGAGTTTTGCCAAGAAAATGCACTGGTCATAGCAAACACCCTCTTCCAACAACACAAGAGAAGACTCTACACATGGACATCACCAGATGGTCAGCACCCAAATCAGATTGATTATATTCTATGCAGCCAAAGATAGAGAAGCTCTATACAGTCAACAAAAACAAGACCAGGAGCTGACTGTGGCTCAGATCATGAACTCCTTATTACCAAATTCAAACTTAAATTGAAGAAAGTAGGGAAAACCACTAGACCATTCAGGTATGACCTAAGTCAAGTCCCTTATGATTATACAGTGGAAGTGAGAAATAGATTTAAGGGCCTAGATCTGATAGATAGAGTGCCTGATGAACTATGGAATGAGGTTCATGACATTGTACAGGAGACAGGGATCAAGACCATCCCCATGGAAAAGAAAAGCAAAAAAGCAAAATGGCTGTCTGGGGAGGCCTTACAAATAGCTGTGAAAGGAAGAGACGTGAAAAGCAAAGGAGAAAAGGAAAGGCTGTTTGTGTCAATCCTAAATTCCTAATTTATCAGTCCCCCTTTAGGGCTTAAGTCTTTTTTTTTTTTTTTTGGCTGCATGGGCAGCTTGTGGGATTTTAGTTCCCCAACCAGAGATTGAACTCAGGCCCCCTGCACTGGAAAAGTGGACCACTGGACTGACAGGGATTCCCAGGACTCACATCTTTAATGTGAATAAGACAGATCTATCCAGGTAAAAAAGAGAAAAGGAGACTTTATGGCACTTTCAGTGAGTATCTGATGAATCCTAATTTGTTTAAGTAGAAGTTAAAACTTGAGTGCAAAATGAAAACTTAATTAACTTAGACTGTGAGATTGTATCTAGGAAAAAAAATGACTTTTGACTAAACTGTAATTTGGAGAGCAGTTAGGTGCCCATATATCATTTTCACAAAAGTCATTCTGAGGCTTATGTCAATGTCTTGGGAATAACCCTTGAATCCATCAAGGATCTACTGTTTTATGTCAGTGAGACCTAAAGAGCTTGTTTTTTCTTATCTTGAAGGAAAATGATCAAATTTCAGTATATGTTGTCTTGTTTGTCATTGGAACCATATATTGCTAGAAATAGACATATCTGTGGATGTGTAAGATGCACATCAAACTTGCCCTCAAGCTTTAGTATGAGAAAAAGGTACAACAGTTAGAAAAATAAGATATACAAAGAAAGGAAACCAATAGCTTGGAGAGCACGATGGATTTTTCTCTCCTGCCGCCACCATCCATGAATTCTATTCAAGGAAAGATAGTTTTCAGCCTCAGTCTCTTAGCAATGAATAATTATTTTGCTACCCTCTCCCTAGTTTTATTTGTATGAGCTGGAGCATGATCTTGAAGATAACTAATGAATCATTTCTGCTAAGGAGTCCAAAGAAAGGCAAAGATGTTTTTGATGGAATATGGCAATGATCAGGCAGATCCCCTGGTGTAGGAAATGGCAACCTGCTCCAGTCTTCTTGCCTGGGAAGCCCCAGGGACAGAGGAGCCTGGTGGGCTGCAGTCCATGGGGCCACACAATGTGGGACACAACTGAGAGACTGAGCACGCATGCATCCACAATGAAGTATTTTGAAATAACACTTTAATTTCATTTTCTTCTAAATCTTTCTGAAGAAAGTAAATAAGAAGACATGAGTTGAAATTACAGCAAGAAGCAATTAGGTTTTGCTGGAAGGAAGTTCTTGGGGGCAGTCCCAGTATGAGGCTTTAAGACATGGAATTGTTTTCTGAAGAAGGCTGAGACAGCTGTCTCCTCAGAGGTATTTGTCTGGGAATTAGGGCTCAGTGAAGAGTTTTCTGCCGGGGGTTTGTCTCACCCTGTGGCTCTGAAGCCAGGAAGGGCATGAGGGTGTGCTGGTTAATGTCATGGCTCTGCTGGGATTTGACAAACTGGGTCTTGAATTCATCTTGGCTGTGTGTGGGATTTGACAAACTGGGTCTTGAATCCATCTTGGCTGTGTGTGCTCTTGGGCAACTAAATTTACTCTGAGCCTCAATTGTATGATCTACAAAATGGGCCAGATGAAATCATGAAATAATGCAGGTAGAGTGCTTGCCATGTTTTAATAATTTAATAAATGGCAGCTCTTATTAGTATCTGTAAGATACAGAGTTCAGGAAGGAAAAAAAGTGTTAGTCACTCAGTCATGTCTGACGCTTTGCGACCCCATGGACTGTAGCCCACCAGGCTCTTCTGTCCATGGAATTTCCAGGCAAGAACATGGGAGTGGGTACTTCTCCAGGGGATCTTCCCTGACCCTGGCAGGTATGGAACCTGGGTCTTCTTGCATTGCAGACAGATTCTTTACTATCTGAGCCAGCAAAGAAGAGTGGAATAAGTTGACATTGACAGAGCAAAGACGGTGACTGGTACCATATACTACCAGGACCTCCTACTCACTCTTTCACTTAATTTTCAACTGCTTTGTGAGGCTTTATTCTTCTATTCCTCATTCCAGTGTGTTTCCAGCCTTGAAGCTTTGGTTTTGGCTTGTGGTTGATTTGTTTAGGGGACATCAGACTAAACGAATGTGAAGGCCATCGCCCTGGATCACCCCGTGGGCACCAAAGGGCTTAGACTGTTTTGAGGCTGCCTTGGGCATGGATGGACGCCACACTCCTCAGCATGACTTTGACTCTTAAAAGTAAGCTACTCTCAGACTGAGGAGCCGCCGTTTCTTTTCTCCCACATTAGAAGAAAGATTTTATGATCTTCTCCCGAGAGCCTCCACCTGAGCAGTCAAACTCCGACTTGGTAGACTCAGGAGAAAGGACTCAGCTCTTTTTATCACTCTTATGGGCATGCTTATATGAGCTGTTGTGAATGGGGTCTCCTTTTTAGTAAACACTCCTCTAGCTCTAGGGTTCCTTTTATAAAAACAAATAACTCAGTGACTACCTAAATGATCAGTTATCAATGCATCAGCTCCTATTCACAGTCAGAGCTTGGACTAGGGTGAGGGGAGTGAGGTGTCAAGGTCACCGAGTTTAAGGAGGCCCTTGCACAGCCCTGAGAGTGAGTGTTTTCTTAAGCTTTGCACCCTTGGCATCTTGTTTGCCTCACCCTGAGTAACCAGGTGGTCTCTAAACTGATTTGCATATGCTGGTCTTGACCAATATATGGGTTAAAATGACTCAGCTGAGCCTGGCATCTCCTGATAGAAACTCTTTAAAGTCCCCAGTTCAGTTCAGTTCAGTTCAGTTGCTCAGTTGTGTCTGACTCTTTGCAACCCCATTGACTGCAGCATGTCAGGCCTCCCTGTCCATCACCAACTCCTGGAGCTTGTTCAAACTCATGTCCATTGAGTCAGTGATGCCATCCAACCATCTCATCCTCTGTCATCCCCTTTTCCTCCTGCCTTAATCTTTTCCAGCAATAGGGTCTTTTCTAGTGAGTCAGTTGTTTGCATTAGATGACCAAAATATTGGAGTTTCAGCTTCATCAACAGTCCTTCCAATGAATATTCAGTACTGATTTCCTCTATGACTGACTTGTTTAAAGGCCTCTATTGCCTGTACATGGTATGGACCTAGCAGAAGCAGAAGATATTCAGAAGAGGTGGCAAGAATATACAGAAGAACTGTACAAAAAAGATCTTCATGACCCAGATAATCACGATGGTGTGATCACTACCTAGAACCAGACATCCTGGAATGTGAAGTCAAGTGGGCCTTAGAAAGCATCACTATGAACAAAGCTAGAGGAGGTGATGGAAGTCCAGTTGAGCTATTTCAAATCCTGAAAGATGATGCTGTGAAAGTGCTGCACTCAATATGGCACAAACTTGGAAAACTCAGCAGTGGCCACAAGACTGGAAAAGGTAAATTTTCATTCCAATCCCAGAGAAAGGCAGTGTCAAAGACTGCTGAAACTACTGCACAATTGCACTGATCTCACATGCTAGTAATGCTCAAAATTCTCCAAGCCAGGCTTCAGCAATACGTGAATCATGAACTTCCAGATGTTCAAGCTGGTTTTAGAAAAGGCAGAGGAACCAGAGATCAAATTGCCAACATCTACTGGATCATCAAAAAAGCAAGAGTTCCAGAAAAACATCTATTTCTGCTTTGTTGACCATGCCAAAGTCTTTGACTGTGTGGATCACAATAACCTGTAGAAAATTCTGAAAGAGATGGGCATACCAGAGCAGCTGACCTGCCTCTTGAGAAACCTGTATGAAGGTCAGGAAGCAACAGTTAGAACTGGACATAGAACAACAGACTGGTTCCAAATAGGAAAAAGAGTACATCAAGGCTGTATATTGTCACCCTGCTTATTTAACTTCTATGCAGAGTACATCATGAGAAATGCTGGGCTGGAAGAAGCACAAGCTGGAATCAAGATTGCCAGGAGCAATATCAATAACCTCAGGTATGCAGATGACACTACCCTTATGGCAGAAAGTGAAGAAGAACTAAAAAGCCTGTTGATGAAAGTGAAAGAGGAGAGTTAAAAAGTTGGCTTAAAGCTCAACATTCAGAAAACTAAGATCATGGCATCTGGCCATCACTTCATGGGAAATAGATGGGGAAACAGTGGAAACAGTGTCAGACTTTATTTTTTTGTGCTCCAAAATCACTGCAGATGGTGATTGCAATCATGAAACTAAAAGATGCTTACTCCTTTGCCGGGGTCCAGCCCTGGTGGATCCAGGATAATCGAAGGGTGAATGGCGTCGGCAATTAGGAGAGATTTATTTAATTAGAGATATAAAGGAAGATAAGGAAAGAATAGTGTAGTGGAGAAAATAGAGGAGAAAAGAGGCTGACATTCCTTGGTTTACACAGAAAGCCAATAAAGTCTCGAGACAAGAGACTTGCACCATTTACGTAGGCCGCAGGGGCCCTCCTGGTCTCCCGAGGGAGTGAAGACACAGGGTACCTTCCCGTTCAGGTCTTAGAAGCCCAGGAAAATAAGTAAACACTGCGGACCTCTGTGCTCCAGATGGGAATTAGCCTGAAAAGAAGAGTAAGAAACGATGACACGGGGAAACCAGTCTTTCAAGGAACTGGTCCGTCTTTTTATTTTTCAGGAAAGCTTTTATACTTTAAGTTGTACATAGAAATAAATGGAAAATACAAAGTCATGCAGGGTCAGCAGTCCTGCCCCTTATCGATACCAGGCACTTCTTTATGCATGCTTACAAAGGTCTTAGGTGGTTTTACATCATCTTAAGGCAGGGGGCCGGCTAACATTTTATGACCTTTTCCTTCTGATAATGGTCAGTCAACCAGAAAACTTATTTTCTCCAAGGGTGATTTTTCTTAAGTCAGGCATCACCCTCTGAAGGCACCAGATAAAGTTGCATTCCTACAGGGCAAAAGTGCAGTGGGCTATAACCAAGAAAAGAATTTACTAGCCTAAGGTTTAACATGATTAATATCAAAGGTTATTACTTGTTTTTCCATATGCTAGCTATATTGATTAATGTTTACAGAGAACAAGGGATATGGAGACTTAGCAGCAAATATTGGCTCAACAATGAATCCCTCCACTGGTATTATTATAACAATCCACTAATACTACACTAATAACTTCTAACTTCTCAAAAGGCTCTGTATTTAGAAAGTTTAGAGCGTCTCGTGCCTCTCACAGTTGGGAGGCTGTGAACAATCACATGTGTGGTTGTGAGAGTTTGGATAAACTTGTCAGGCAGGCTAGAGAGCCATCAGAGGAGTTTTTGGATGGAAACACTCTTGTTACACCCAGGAGACTTATTAACTGGAGCTCTAAGTTAACTTTTTCCACAGAAAGGGGGATAGCCCCCTGTTAATGTCAGAAGAGTTGGTGAAAGGCATAATACAATAAAGCAGACAGACTCTTGTTTTGGGGTAGATGCTTGAGAATGTCTGGTGGGGGGGAGGGGAGGGCATCCCTCAAGGCCTGATCTCGCCTTTGCCCTGTCAGGCCTCTTCCTCATGACCTTTGCCATGGGTAGGACTCTCCATGCTGGCTCCCGGCACTCCTTGGAAGGAGAGTTATGACCAACTTAGATAGCGTATTGAAAAGCAGAGACATTACTTTGCTAACAAAGGTCCATCTAGTCAAGGCTGTGGTTTTTCCAGTGGTCATGTATGGACTTGAGAGTTGAACTGTGAAGAA
Organism: Budorcas taxicolor; assembly: GCF_023091745.1. Classification (NCBI taxonomy): domain Eukaryota; kingdom Metazoa; phylum Chordata; class Mammalia; order Artiodactyla; family Bovidae; genus Budorcas; species Budorcas taxicolor. Next base: position 854,769 of record NC_068924.1, on the reverse strand, counting down.
AGCTGAGCACAAAGAATTCATGCTTTTGAACTGTGGTGTTGGAGAAGACTCTTGAGAGTCCCTTGACTGCAAGGAAACCCAACCAGTCCATTCTGAAGATCAGTCCTGGGTTTCTTTGGACGGACTGATGCTAAAGCTGAAACTCCAATACTTTGGCCACCTCATGCAAAGAGTTGACTCATTGGAAAAGACTCTGATGCTGGGAGGGATTGGGGGCAGGAGGAGAAGGGGATGACAGAGGATGAGATGGCTGGATGGCATCGCCGACTCGATGGATGTGAATCTGAGTGAACTCTGGGAGTTGGTGATGGACAGGGAGGCCTGGTGTGCTGCAATTCATGGCGTTGCAAAGAGTCGGACACTACTGAGCAACTGAACCAAACTGAAATGAACTGATGGACCTAACATTCTAGGTTCCTATGCAATATTGCTCTTTACAGCAGTGGACCTTACTTCCATCACCAGTCACATCCACAACTAGGTGTTGTTTTTGCTTTGGCTCCATCTCTTCATTCTTTCTGGAGTTATTTCTCCACTGATCTCCAGTAACATACTGGGCACCAACTGACCTGGGGAGTTCATCTTTCAGTGTCCTATCTTTTTGCCTTTCCATATTGTTCATGGGGTTCTCAAGGCAGGAATGCTGAAGTGGTTTGCCATCCCTTTTCCAGTGGACCCCATTTCAGAACTCTCCATCATGACCTGTCCATTTTGAGTAGCCCTACAGAGCTTGGCTCATAGTTTCACTGAGTTAGATAAGGCTGTGGTCTATTTGATTAGATTGGTTATTTTTCTGTGACTGTGGTTTTCAGTCTGTCTTCCCTCTGATAGAGAAGGATAAGAGAATTATGAAAACTTCCTGATGGGATAGACTGACTAAGGGCGATATTGGGTCTTGCTCTGGTGGGCAGAGCCATGCTCAGTGAAAGTCTTTGACTGTGTGGATCACAATAAACTCTGGAAAATTCTAAGAGAGATGGGAATACCAGACCACCTGACCTGCCTCTTGAGAAATATGTATGCAGGTTAGGAAGCAACAGTTAGAACTGGACATGGAACAACAAAGGAGTCAAGGCTGTATATTGTCACCATGGTTATTTAACTTATACGCAGAGTGCATCATGAGAAACACTGGGCTGGATGAAGCACAAGCTGGATCAAGATTGCCAGCAGAAATATCAATAACCTCAGATATGCAGATGACACCACCCTTATGTCACAAAGTGAAGAGGAACTAAACAGCCTCTTGATGAAAGTGAAAGAGGAGAGTGAAAAAGTTGGCTTAAAGCTCAACATTCAGAAAACTAAGATGATGGCATCTGGCCCCATCACTTCATGGCAAATAGATGGGGAAATAGTGGAAACAGTGGCAGACTTTATTTTTTGGGGCTGCAAAATCACTTCAGATTATGATTACTTCAGCTATGAAATTAAAAGACGTTTGCTCTTTGGAAGAAAAGCTATGACCAACTTTGACAGCATATTAATAAGCAGAGACATTACTTTGCTGACAAAGGTCCACGTAGTCAAAGCTATGGTTTTTCCAGTAATCATGTATGGATGTGAGAGTTGGACCATAAAGAAGGCTGAGCTCCAAAGAATTGATGCTTTTGAACTGTGGTGTTGGAGAATACTCTTGAGAGTCCCTTGGACTGCAAAGAGATCCAATCAGTCCATCCTAAAGGAAATCAGTCTGGAATTTTCATTGGAAGGACTGATACTGAAGATGAAACTCTAATACTTTGGCCACTTGATGTGAAGAGCTGGCTCATTTGAAGAGACCCTGATGCTGGAAAGATTGAAGGTGAGAGGAGGAGGGATGAAAGAGGATTAGATGATTGGGTGGCATCACCGACTCAATGGATATAAGTTTGAATAAACTCTGGGAGTTGATGTTGGACAGGGAGTTCTGGCGTGCTGCAGTCCATGGGGTCACAAAGAGTCAGACATGACTGAGCGACTGAACTATATTGCCTATAAAAGCCTATCTACCCATGAAGCCTCGTCTCCTGTCTTCCCACCTCAGTTCCTGCTAACGTGAACTACTGACTTGTTGTTTCTTAATATTCTAGACCTTTGCACAGGCATATCCTCCTGCCGGGGTGGGGGTTGGTCCCTCAACCCCTAAACCAAAGGATTCTTCTTTAACTCCTGTCTGTCTCTCCAGTGTCAGCTCAGGACTACATCCTCACATCCTAACTCCCTAGTCTAGGTTAAGAGCCCCTTCTGTGTAAGCACAGAGCCTTGCTCTTCCTCCAGCCCTCTGTAGCAAAATAGCTTCTGTGCTATCTGCCTCTCCCATTAACTTGGTTGTTGCTGGTGGAAGGGAGTTAGACTTCTCTTGAGTGCCTAGCACAGGATTATTGAGAATAAATATTGATCAGATGCTTGCAATATTTTATGCATGCTTCTGTGTTTATCCTGGGCTTCTCTAGTAGCTCAGATGGTAAAGCTTCTGCCTGCAATGCAGGAGACCCGAGTTTGACCCCTGGGTTGGGGATATCGCCTGGAGAAGGAAATGGCAACCCACTCCAGTGTTCTTGCCTGGAGAATCCCATGGATACAGGAGCCTGATGGGCTACAGTCCATGGAGTCACAAAGAGTTGGACATGACTGAGCAACTAACATTGTGTTAATTCATGTCATGTGATATTTTTCTATTTTTCTGTGATTATCCTTTTAGAGGTCTTCCCCCTGACCCCCAACAACCCTGAAAACATTAAGGTTAGCCTATGAGACATAGTGCCTCAGAGAAAAGGGTTGTAAATGTCATCTAGAGGAAGTTCACTAAGCAAGGAGAAAGGGAAATATGACATAAAAGAGAGCTCCTTCCACACAGGAAAAGGAAGGAGAAAGCCTCTGTGGTGCTGGGAAAAGGGAAAGAAGAGAGTGAGAGGAGAGGAAGAAGGAGAAGATGGATGAGGAGGAGGAGGAGAAATTGTCCTCTCAAACCATCCTCCTCTCCTCAAACCTTGGAAGGGTTGAAAGCAGAAACATCCAGACAAGGCTTGGAAGGGGTTGAGGAATACCTAGACTGGTGTCCTGCCTTCTCAGACATGGAGGAGGGGACCTCAGGCTTCACAGTGACGCGTGTGCATTGACAAACATGGCAAAGGAGTAGTGGGGCAGCAAGGAGGAGGTGAGGAGTTCTCTGTGTGAAGAAATACATATTTAATTATTTCTTATTATGCCACACGTGTTTCAGTGGTGGCATTTGCTTCTTATGGTATCTGATCTCATTATAAAGAGTGCTTTTCCAGTTTCTGTGGGGAAAATGAAAACAGGAAAAAACCTAGCAGGGAACCGTACCTGAGAAATGCTTACAACCTGTGAACTCATCAGCTATTCATCTCTCATGTCCTACCAGTCATTTCTCATTAGGAGACAGAGCTGAGAGACAATGATTAAACTTCTGTGCAGCAGGCAGTCTGTGTTCTTCAGCAGAAAAAAAAGAGAAGTGACAGTAGACTGGAGCTCATGCGGAGCAATTACCTTGGTCTGTGCAGTGAAGAGTGAAGCAGAAAGAAGGCGTCAGGCAGAAACCAAGGGCCAAGAGTTGGGCGCACTGAACAGCAGGATCACACACACACCCATTTATCCTTGAGCTCATTAAATATGGACTGAGCACCTATATTTGTCAAGCACTGTGGAAACACAATCAAAATTGGTAAGGTTGAATCTTTTTCTTCTAGGAGCTAATAATGTAGTTAGAGGAGGTTTCAAAGTACATAAATACATCACTATGCAGTATATTATGAGATAGCTCAGAAGTGGGAGTATTTATTCTCTCCAGAGAAGGAAAGACATCTAAGAAGGGATAAGATTGAATTGATATTTCATTTCTGCTCCTACTTGTCTTCCTTCATAGCTCACTCAGCGATGAATCTGCCTGCAATGCAGGAGACCCAGGTTCGAATCCTGGGTCTGGAAGATCCCTTGGAGAAGGAAATTCTTGCCTGGAGAATCCCATGGACAGCGGAGCCTGGTGGGCTACAGTTCATGGGGTTGCAAGAGTTGCGCATGACTTAGTGACTAAACCACCACCTACTTGTCTAATACCACCTGCAATTCAGTTCTGGCACTACCTACCCAGACATAACCCAGACCCCACAGGTTCAGGAGAGAGTCTTCTACAAAGTTATACTCACTTCAGATGTCAACTGCATGTTCCAGGGGCCCCTGGCTCACTTCAATTGGCTGACTGGCTGGCTACAATTTTATGGGTTTCCACAACTCCCTCAGGTGGGATTATTTACTCAGAAGACTCATAGAATTCAGAAAGGCACTTTACCTAAGATTACTGTTTTATTATAATGGATACACATAGGGAGAGATGAGAGGGATGTAGGGTTTCTGTGCCCAGTCCCTATGAGGTCCATCCTACTGGCATGTGGATGTGTTCACCAACCATGAAGTTCCAGTGGGCTTCACTGTTCAGAGTTTTTATTGAGGTTTCATTTCATTATATAGGTAGGACTGATTACATCATTGTTCATGTGATTGAATGTAATCTCCAGCCCCTCTCCCATCCTTGGAGATCAGGCTGGCCTAAAGCTCCAACCTTTTAATCTTGGGGATTGACTTTTGTGATTAGCCCATCCTGAAGCTATCTACGGTCCACTGGTGAATTGCCTTATTAGCATAACAAAGGCATTCCTATCATTCAGGAAATCCCAGGACTCTAGGAGTTCCATGTCAGGTTCAGTTCAGTTCAGTTCAGTTCAGTCATTCAGTCGTGTCCTACTCTTTGCGACCCCATGAATCACAGCACGCCAGGCCTCCCTGAGCATCACCAACTCCCGGAGTTCACTCAGACTCGCATCCATTAAGTCAGTGATGCCATCCAGCCATCCATGTCAGGTATTCCTGGACAAAGACAAATTCTTCATCAGAGCACAGTTGGGTTTAAAGTTGACCAGAAGTTCAGTAGATTGATATCCTAAGTGAATCACTAACTTTTTATATGACTGAGGTGGCACTGCTCACCCTGGCCTCCAAACCATCTCTCTACCTTCTGCATGATGCAGGACTGTAGTCTTTACAGTTACTACTGCTACTTGGGCGTATGCCATTGAAAGCTCAGTCTATCAACCTGGACAGAAGGCGGATGATCAAAGATCAACTCAAAATCCATTATTGGGTTAGTTTCGGTAGAGAGCAAGGTCCCAGGAGAATCAAGTCTTAGGAGCAGAGAAGACCATGGTGTAGGGAGTTTGGGTTTAAACCTTGGCTTGGTCACTTAGCTATGAAATCTTGGACAAGTTACTTAACCTCTCTGGGCTTCAACATCTCTTATCTATAAAGTGAAGCCTGTGGCCAGCACTCCATGTAGGCTAACCCCACATACATTCAAAAAGGCCAAGAGAACCTCAGGTATGCTGGCCTGAACTACTGAACCTAAGCCAGTCACTTACCTTCTTGAGAGCAAAACATTGTTGTGAGCAAAACAAGCCCGATTTATCTGAGCCCCTATTTATCTAATCTCAGAAACAATCCCCTATTATTTATTTATTCAAATTAGTTGAATTTTCTGTTCTATGCGTTTAAACACATTGCTAGCTGATACTGGGTTCTTATAGATCTGGAATTCTAAATACTTATTGAAGGCTGATAGAGTGTAAAGCACTGTGTCAGGTGCATAAAATAATCATTAGAGTCCTGCTTTCGAGGAATGCACAGCCTCCAGGGAAGAAGGGCTCGGGAGTACATGTGCAATTTGCATCCTCTTTGAGTTCAGTTTGGTTTGAATTCATGCTTTACCACTTCTGGGATCTGCAAACTTGAATGAGCTCCCAGGCTTGTAACATCATTCACAATATGGGGACAATAATGCTTTTATTATTGTGTCCTACTGTCTGGATGCTGAGAGTTTATCTTTACAGAAGCCTATTTCCCAACACAAAAGGTTTTCATTACCTAAAAAAAAAAAAAAAAAATTAGAATATGCTTACTCTCTACTGGTACTCTGTTTTCTAAGGAGTGATTTTGCAAATCTGGTGAGTCACATTTCCCCCAAGGCCAAACAGTTCTTAACTACATTGTTATGTAATTACCTTACCTTTTTATACTCCATATTTCCTCTTAATTTGCAGTGTTTTATAGGAAATTATTTCTTTTGTTGAATAAGTTGAATTTTAAACACAGATACTACCTGCTTTTCAAAAGTCCACTAAGACCTGTTTTGCTTAAGACCTTCACTACAACCTGTTTTCACTAACTGAAAGGGATCCAACAGAGATGTGGATGAAAAATGTTTCCTGCCAGATGCGTAAACAGAAGATGTTGTAGCCATCAAGCCAGCAGCCACTGTTCCAGCCCTCAACTGTGCACCATGAGGGCATTCAGGATGGAGAAAAACTGGAGAAAGTTAAGGTGCACATCAAAGGATTGATTTCAGTGAACCCAGACTCTTGCATCTTTGCATATTTAGAAAGGCACTAAATTCCTTAACTTGAGATATTTGTTTTCATAAATTAAAAGCAATTTTCTGATGTTCCAACTGCCTGAGTTTTGTTGCAGAAACTGCTATACATCTTGACTCCTCCTTTATCTCTTTGGATCAGTCCCTCAGAATGATCTGAGAGGCAGTCTTTCAGGCTCAAGTTGTTGCAGGAATGGGGACCCCTTCCAGACACCGAAACTGGGCTCTTGTCTAACACTCAGAAATGAATTGTCTGAGGAGACACATGTACTGACAAAGCAAGAGATTTTATTGGGAAAAGGCGCCCGGGTGGAGAGCAGCAGGTAAGGGAACCCAGGAGAACTGCCACGTGGCTTCCACGTGGCTAGCAGTCTCGGGTTTTATGGTGATGGTATTAGTTTCCAGGTTGTCTTTAACCAATCATCTGATTCAGAGTCCTTCCTGGTGGTGCACACCTTGTTTAGCCAAGAGAGATGCCAGAGAGAAGGATTCTGGGAGGTGGTCGGATATGTGGTGTCTCCTTTTGACCTTTCCTGAACTCTTCCGGTTGGTGGTGGCTTATTAGTTCCTTTGCACCAGAACCTCATGCAAATGGTTACTATGTGCCTGGCCAGGGTGGGTGGTTTCAGTCATTGTGCTTCCCCTGTGGGTGGTTTCAGTCATTGTGCTTCCCCTAAAAAAGTCCTCAGAAAATCTGACAAATTAAAGATAATTCTCAACTTTTGAGTCCCTCTATTTTTTGCTTTTACCAAAAATATAAGGCAAAAATTAAAAATAGTATTCAATTCTGTTTGCAGGGAGCATTAATAATAGGGCTTCCCAGGTGGCTCATACAGTAAAGAATCTGCCTGCAGTGCAGAAGGCCTGGGTTCAATCCCTGGGTTGGGAAGATCCCCCAGGAAAGGGAATGGCTGCCCACTCCAGTATTCTTGCCTAGAGAATTCCATGGGCAGAGGAGTCTGGCAGGCCTCAGTCCATGGGGTCGCACAGAGTCAGACACGACTGAGTGGCTAACGCTTTAATAGAAGTGGCACACATGCCAGGAGTAAAAACAGTGCCACCAAGCTTCTTTCCCAGGAACCACATTCAGCTTCTCAGCATCAACCTACCATAACTTTGAACTGTGTCTGCGAACATCTGTGCTTTATTTCCATTTATTATGTGCATCTGATAGCAAGACGTATCCCAAGGTAATTATTTCTTTGTTTTACACAGTTTCAACTTACAAAAGTTTTCATCGGAATGGTCTACTTTCAGATGGCAGAGAAAACCTGTACTATCATGAGTGCCAGAAAGCTCAGAATGGTTTGAGAAGCAAATATGTTATTTGAATATAGAGTTTCTAGAAAGCTGTGGAAAGGAGCTAAGAAACTCCTCAAGCAGCCACATATCAGAAATCTTCCTGCTGGTCTCTTGGGTTTGCTATGGGATGGGAGGAAGTTGTATTTAATAGGAAATGATAGCATATTGAAAACCAGATATTACTTTGTCAACAAAGATCTGCCTAGTCAAGGCTATGATTTTTCCAGTGGTCATGTATGGATGTGAGAGTTGGACTGTGAAGAAAGCTGAGCACCAAAGAATTCATGCTTTTGAACTGTGGTGTTGGAGAAGATTCCTGAGAGTCCCTTGGACTGCAAGGAGATCCAACCAGTCCATTCTAAAAAAGATCAGTCCTGGGTGTTCATTGGAAGAACTGATGCTGAAGCTGAAACTCCAATACTTTGGCCACCTCATGTGAAGAGTTGACTCATTGGAAAAGACTATGATGCTGGGAGGGATTGGGGGCAGGAGGAGAAGGGGACGACCGAGGATGAGATGGCTGGGAGGCATCACCGACTCGATGGACGTGAGTTTGAGTGAACTCTGGGAGTTGGTGATGGACAGGGAGGCCTGGCGTGCTGTGATTCATGGGGTCGCAAAGAGTCGGACACGACTGAGCAACCGAACTGAACTGAACCGAATAGTCTTGAAAGAAAATTGCCAAAGATTCTATCATCACAAAGGACTGATAAGTACAATTTTTGTGAAATTTCCCTTCCTGAGATGGACTTGAGATTTTGTGTTAGTCCAAGTTTGTGTACCCAATGCACAGTGAAGCCAAACAAACTTACAGGTAAGACCTTGGAGCAGAGAAACTTTTTTTGCAGGACCATGCAAGGAGAAGGGTGGCTCATGCTGTAAAAGCCTGAACTCTTGAAGGGTTTCAGCAAAGCACTCTTAAAAGCCAGATGAGGGAGGGGTGTCACAGATGTGTGCACGATTTGTTTGTGCACGATTCTCTGCTTGGCTAATGGTGAGGTTAACAGGACGATGTCACAGAGGTTAACACTATCAGTCCTTAGGTTTCAGGGGGCCTGGGGCTATGTGTTCATGGTCATCAAATAGTTAACACCTTTCAATTGGTGGGGAGGTTTCACTTGTGCAAAACAACTCATAAAATGTGTGTCAAATACCATTACTTAGGTACTTCAGAGAGGAGCTAAAGCAGAAGATGTGGTTGAAGGCCTGTCCCAAGAAGGCCCCATAGGACTCTGGTCAGTTTCAGAGTCTGTTCCTGACCACTTGGGAACACTTTATGGTTTATGGCCGCTTGAGAAAAAGAAAATCGGAGATTCTGTAAACCCAACCCAGTGTTCACTTCTCCAGTCTCAGTTTTTACAAATAAAAAACTGAAAGGCACAGGAACTGGCAAAAAATGTGTAGGTCACTCAGCCTGCAGTCTAGAAATTATTTATAAATAATAGCAACACAGGGAAACAAGTGAATAAGTAGATCCCATGTCGAGAGGGGCAGCTTGAGTTCATGACCCAGAGGTGGAGGTGGGGTGGGGGATGGGGTAGCTCAGAGCCAGAGCAGACTAAAGAGGATAACATGGAGATAACATGTGTGATAATATGGAGAAAGCATTTAGGATGCTCCTGACACCTGCAAGTGCTCAGTAAACATTTTCTCTTCTCATCTTTCTTTTCTTTTCTCCTTCTCCTCCTCATCTTGCTTGCGTGGAGAACTGGGTTCACAGACAAAACAAGTGTGACTGGCTTCCCTGCAGCAGCTCCATGTTGGAAAGAGGAGAGGTGGGAGTGGGCATTGTGATGTTAAATTTGACCTGAGCCCTGTGATTCTGAAAGCAGAGAAGGTTAAGAAATCTCCTCACCATTTGCATTGTTCTAGGAAAAGGTTTACCTCTAAGACCCAGCCTTCCCTATATGACTTAGATAAGGTTCATGGGAACACTCTTTGTTATCCTATGACAAGGCTAGAACCATCAGTTCAGTTCACTCAGTTGTGTCTGACTCTTTGCGACCCCATGGACAGCAGCACGCCAGGCTTTTCTGTTCATCACCAACTCCCAGAGCTTGCTCAGACTCATGTCCATCGAGTCAGTGATGCCATCCAAACATCTCATCCTTGTCATCCCCTTCTCCTCCTGCCTTCAATCTTTCCAGCATTGGTCTTTTCCAATGAGTCAGTTCTTCACACCAGGCAGCCAAGATATTGGAGTTTCAGCTTCAGCATCAGTCCTTCCAATGAATATTCAGGACTGATTTCCTTCAGGATTGACTGGTTTGATCTCCTTGCAGTCCAAAGGACTTCTTTGCATTCCAAAGAGTCTTCTCCAACACACTTCAAAACCATCAATTCTTTGGTGCTCAGCTTTCTTTATGGTCCGACTCTCACATCCATCCATGACTACTGGAAAAACCATAGCTTTGACTGGATGGGCCTTGGTTTGCAAAGTAATGTTTCTGCTTTTTATATGTTTTTCTTCCAAGAAGCAAGCATCTTTTAATTTCATGGCTGCAGTCACCATCTGCAGTGATTTTGGAGCCCAAGAAAGTAAAGTCCCTCACTGTTTCCACTGTTTCACCCTCTATTTGCCATGGAGTGATGGGACCAGATGTCATGAGCTTCATTATTTGAATGTTGAGTTTTAAGTCAGCTTTTTCACTCTCTTCTTTCACTTTCATCTAGAGGCTCTTTAGTTCCTCTTTGCTTTCTGCCATAGGGTGGTTTCATCTGCATACCTGAGGTCATTGTTATTTCTCCCAGCAGTCTTGATTCCAGCTTATACTTCATACAGCCCGGCATTTCGCATGATGTACTCTGCATATAAGTTAAATAAGCAGGGTGACAATATACAGCCTTGATGTACTCCTTTTCCAATATGGAAGCAGTCTGTTGTTCCATGTCCATTCTAACTGTTGCTTCTTGACCTGCATACAGATTTCTCAGGAGACAGGGAAAGTGGTCTGGTATTCCCATCTCTTTCAGAATTTTCCACAGCTTTTTGTGATCCACACAAAGGCTTTGGCATAGTCAATAAAGCAGAAGTAGATGTTTTTCTGGAAAGTGAAATCACTCAATTGTGTCCGACTCTTTGCGACCCCATGGACTGTAGCCTGCCAGGCTCCTCTATCCATGGGATTTTCCAGGCAAGAATACTGGAGTGAGTTGTCATTTCCTTCTCCAGGGGTTTTTCTGGAATTCCCTTGCTTTTTCTATGATCCAACAGATGTTGGCAATTTGGTCTCTGGTTTCTCTGCTTTTACAACTCCAGCTTCAACATCTGGAATTCTTGGTTCTGCTAAAGTCTCGCTTGGGAACCTGACTTGGCTCCAAGCTGTTGAAGCCTTGCTTGGAAAATTTTGAGCATTAGTTTGCTAGTGTGAGATGAGTGCAACTGTGCAGTAGTTTGAATGTTCTTTGGCTTTGTCTTTCTTTGGGATTGGAGTAAAAATGACTTTTTCCACGCCTATGACCATTGCTGAGTTTTCCAAATTTGCTGGCATACTGAGTGCAGCACTTTCCCAGCATCATCTTTTACGGTTTTAAATAGCTCAACTGGAATTCCATCACCTCCACTAGCTTTGTTCATAGTGATGCTTCCTAAGGCCCACTTGACTTCTCATTCCAGGATGTCTGGGTCTAGGTGAATGATCACACCATTATGGTTATCTGGGTCATTAAGATCTTTAGTGAATAAGATACATGGCAAGTGACTGGATGCCTCTTCTGAGATTAGATTGCAAAAGACTCTGACTTCTGTCTAGTTTGCACTCTTTTTTTCTAGCTTTTCTAGGTTTGCAGGTTCTGATGAAATAAGCTGCCTTGTTGGGAGCTTTGGAGACCTGTAGAAGGACACAAAGAGCAAGAAGCTGTAAGTGGCCTCTGGCTGTAAGTAGCCAGGGAGGTACTGAGGCCCTCAGTGCAATAGGCCTCAAAACACTGAAACCTTCCAACAATCTGGTGAGGAGGATAGCTGTGAGTAAACTTGGAAGTTGATACTTCTCCAGTTGAGCCTTAAGATGGTTACAGAACTGGGTTGCTGTGTCCTGAATATCTGTATCCCCCTCAAAATTTATATGTTGAAATCCATCCACTACAAGGTGATGGTATTAGCAAGTAGGGACTTTGAGAGGTAATTAGGTCATGAGGATGGAGCCCCCATGAATAAGATTAGTACTCTTATAAAAGAGACTCCAAGGAGAATTTTCACTTCCTATGTGTCACCTAAAAGAGATGCACAACTTGAGAGTTGTGAGTTGAGTTTTATTTGGGGCAAAATGAGGACTGCAGCCCGGGAGACAGCACCTCAGATAGCTCTGAAAGACTTCTCTGAAGAAGCAGTGCGGAAGGTAAATATATAAGATTTTGGTGAAGGGGGAGTTCAGTGCAATCAATCGCTTAGTTTACAAATGGTTTTCTGCCAGTCAGGAGGAGCTGATGTCACTATGAAGGGATTTAGTGATTTTCTAGATATGAAGAGATACAAGGATTGGGATTAAGAAATCAGTTCCTGAAAATATGTAACTATCTAAAGACCTGTGCCACAGCCTTGTCTAACTTACTGAAACCATGAGACATGCTGTGTATGTCCACCCAGAATGAACGGGTCATGGTGGAGAGTTCTGACAAAACATGCTCCACTGGAGAAGGGATGGCAAACCACTTCAGTATTCTTGCTTTGAGAATCCCATGAAAAGTTTGAAAAGGCAAAAAGATATGACACTTAAAGATGAACTCTCCAAGTTGGTTCATGCCCAATATGTTATTGGAGAAGAGTGGAGAAATAACTCCAGAAAGAATGAAGAGATGGAGCCAAAGCAAAAACACTGCCCACTTGTGGATGTGACTGGTGATGGAAGTAAAGTCTGATGCTGCAAAGAGCAACATTGCATAGGAACCTGGAATATTAGGTTCAGAAATCGAGGTAAATTAGAAGTGGTCAAACAGGAGATGGCAAGAGTGAACTAAAATGGGCTGGAATGGGCGAATTTAATTCAGATGACCATTATATCTACTACTGCGGGCGAGAATCCCTTAGAAGAAGTGGAGTAGCCCTCATAGTCATCAAAATAGTCCAAAATGCAGTACTTAAGTGTAATCTCAGAAATGACAGAATGATCTCTGTCCATTTCCAAGGCAAATCATTCAATATCACAGTAATCCAAGTCTATGCCCCAACCAATAATGCTGAAGAAGCTGAAGTTGATGGTTCTATGAAGACCTACAAGACCTTCTAGAACTAACACCCCAAAAAAGATGTCCTTTTCATCATAGGGGAATGCAAAAGTAGGAAGTCAAGAGATACCTTGAGTTAACAGGCAAATTTGGCCTTGGAGTACAAAATGAGGCAGGGCAAAGGCTAACAGAGTTTTGTCAAGTGAACTCACTGGTCATAGCAAACACTCTCTTCCAACAACACAAGAGATAACTCTACACATGAACATCACCATCATCATCATGGTCAATACTGAAATCAGATTGATTACATTATTTGCAGTGAAAGAAGGAGAAGAGCTATAGAGTCAGCAAAAACAAGACAGGGAGCCAACTGTAGCTCACATCATGAATTATTTATTGCAAAATTCAGACTTAAATTGAAGAAAGTAGGGAAAACCACTAGACCATTCAGGTATGACCTAAATCAAATCCCTTATGATTATACAGTGTAAATGACAATGAGATTAAATGGATTAGATCTGATAGACAGAGTGACTGAAAAACTATGGATGGAGGTTCATGACATTGTACAGGAAGCAGTGATCAGGACCATCCCCAAGAAAAAGAAATGCAAAAAGACAAAATGATTGTCTGAGGAGGCCTTACAATTAGCCTGAGAAAAGAAGAGAAGCTAAAGGCAAAGGAGAAAAGGAAAGCTATATCCATCTGAATGCAGAATTCCAAAGAAGAGCAAGGAGAGATAAGAAAGCCTTCCTCAGTGATCAGTGCAAACAATAGAGGAAAACAATAGAATGGGAAAGACTAGAGATCTCTTCAAGAAAATTAGAGATACCAAGGGAATATTTCATGCAAAGATGGGTGCAATAAAGGACAGAAACTGTATGAACCTAAAAGAAGCAGACAATATTAAGAAGAGGTGGCAAGAATACACAGAAGCACTATACAAAAAAGATCTTCATGACCCAGATAATCATGATGGTGTGATCACCCACCTAGAGCCAGACAACATCACTACAAACAATGCTAGTGGAGGTGATGGAATTCCAGTTGAATTATCTCAAATCTTAAAAGATGATGCTGTTAAAGTGCTGCACTCAATATGCCAGCAAATTTGGAAAACTCAGCAGTGACCACAGGACTGGAAAAGGTCAGTTTTCATTCCAATTCCAAAGAAAGGCAATGCCAAAGAATGTTCAAACACTGCAAATTGCATTCATCTCACACGCTAGCAAAGAACTGCTTAAAATTCTCAAAGCAAGCCCTCAATAGTACATGAACCAAGAACTTCTAGATGTTCAAGTTGGATTTAGTAAAGGCAGAGAAACCAGAGATCAAATTTCCAACATCCGTTGGATCATAGGAAAAGCAAGAGAATTCTGAAAAACATCTACTTCTGCTTTAATAATTACCCCAAAGACTTTGACTGTGTAGATCACAACAAAGAGTGGAAAATCTTCAAGAGAGGGAATACCAGACCACCTTACGTGCCTCCTGAGAAATCTGTATGCAAGTCAAGAAGCAACAGTTAGAACTGGACATGGAACACCAAACTGGTTCCATATTGGGAAAGGAGTACATCAAGGCTATATATTGTCACCCTGCTTATTTAACTTATATGCAGAGTACATCATGCAAAATGCCAGGCTGAATGAAGCACAAGATAGAATCAAGGTTGCCAGGAGAAATATCAATAACCTTAGATACGCAGATGAGACCACTCTAATGGTAGAAAGTGACGAAGAACTGAAGAGCTTCTTGATGAATGTGAAAGAGGAGAATGAAAAAACGGACTTAAAACTCCACATTCAAGAAACAAAGATCATGGCATCCGATCCCATCATTCAATGACAAATAGAGGGGGAAACAGTGGAAACAGTGAGAGACTTTATTTTGTTGGGCTCCAAAATCACTGCAGATGGTGACTGCAGCCATGAAATTAAAAGACATTTGCTCTTCGGAAGAAAAACTATGACCAACCTTGACAGCATATTAATAAGCAGAGACATTACTTTGCTGACAAAGGTCCATGTAGTCAAAGCTATGGTTTTTTCAATAGTAGTGTATGGATGTGAGAGTTAGACCATAAAGAAGGCTGAGCACTGAAGAATTGATGCTTTTGAACTGTGGTGTTAGAGAAGACTCTTGTGAGTCCTTTGGACTTCAAAGGAGATCAAACCAGTGAATCCTAAAGGAAATAATTCCTGAATATTCATTGGAAGGACTGATTCTGAAGCTGAAACTCCAATTCTTTAGCCACCTGATGCGAAGAACTGACTCTAGAAGAGACTCTGATGCTGGAAAAGATTGAAGGCAGATGGAGAAGGGGACGACAGAGAATGAAATGGTTGGATGATATCACCGACCTGATGGACAGGAGTTTGAGCAAGCTCCAGGAGTTGGTGATGGACAGGGAAGCCTGTTGTTCTGCAGTCAATGGGGTCACAAGGAGTCAGATGCAACTGAGTCACTTAACAACAAATGAACCAGGACGTGGGTTCCTATCCAACACCAAACGTGCTTACCGCTTGATCTTGGAGTTTCCAGCCTCTGGAATTGAAAAATAAATTTCTGTTGTTTATAAGCTACCCAGTCTGTGGTATATTGTTATAGCTGCCTGAATGTTCTAAGACGTGAGTGGTACCTTTGTCGGGGGCTGCCCCTAAAATGTCTCTTTGGCATGCAGATTACTTACAGCTGAAACCAGTCAAGCTTTAAAAGACTCAGGAAGAACCTTTGACCTTCCCTCTAACTGCCTAAAAGAGTTTATATGGAGGACCTGTTACTGAATAGAGCTATCCCCAGACAGATCTGCAAAGGGTATTGGCCAGCTGTGGTGGGGATAGCTCTTCAGGGCCTGGAGATCAGAGTTCACTCTGATGGAGTCCAGAGTGATTGACTCTGCCTGGCCCAGCAAAAATTTGTTTACCAGACATTTGATTTTCTATCTCCATGTGAATTGCTTTTTCTCCATTTTGAAGTCCCAAACCACTACCCTCAACTACCTCTCTTGTCTTTAGCTGACGATGGCATTTAAGGTGGAGGTTTCAGCCATTGTGGCAGGTTACTCAGTTTTCCTGAGTCTCTCCCATGTATACATATTATTAAACTTTCATTTGACTTTCTCCTGTTAATCTTCCTCCTGTCAACTTAATTCTTAGACCAGCCAGAAAAATCTAGAAGGGCAGGGGAAAATTTCTTCCTCCCCAATGCCTGATTGCAGAGGACCAGCTAAGTCACATGTAGATTCCTGACCCACAGAAACTGTGTGATAATAAGTGTATAAATCACTAAATATTGGGGGTCATTTCTTACATGGCAATAGATAACTAATGTAAGATTGATCATGGGAACCCTCCACAGAAGTCTAGGATCTGAAGACAAAAAGTCAGCCTTTTATGGGTGGCCCCTGAGAAGCTGCAAAAGGCAGATCGAACATGGTGGTTATGTGATAAAAGATTGAATACACAAGCAGACAGCAGCCAGATCATATCTCACAACAGAATTCTGCAGCTTCCAGCCCAGGAAGCTCAGTCACAGCCTTGGCAGAATCGTCCCAGATTGGTGAGGCTTTGGCCAATGATGCCCAACTTTCTTATGTTTCACTCATCAATATTTTCAACTCTGGTACAAGCATAGGAAGCCACATAATTCCCAAAGTCAATCACACAGATGTTTTCCTTCTGTAACTCCCACTTCCCCAAGCAAAATTGTCAATCAAAACATCCAATCTTGAAGCTATCCCTATACTTTTTTTTTTTAATTGTTGTGCTTTCCCATTCCCTGCTTGCCTTTGACTCTCTGCCAAATGGCAAGTGATGGTGCTGATTCCCTTGCTATGGGAAGCTTGGAATACATAGCCTCTGTTTGTTCTCCTTTGGGTGGTCTTTACTTCCAGGGCATCTTCTTCCTCCACTCACATGTGTTCTGCTGTTTCCTACTGGGCATCTGGTCTGGACAACAGGCCAGAAAGCAGAAGCAGTAGCCAGGGTGGCTGATAACCAGCTGTCTTCCCCCTGTTCTCTCCCTCCACATGTCAACATTCACTGTGGGTTTTCTTGTGATTGATTGGAGCCCTTAATTTATCCAGATTAGATGGGGAGTGTGTTGATACAGTCAGTTAAATCTTCCCCGTCTTCCTCACTCCAGAGCTCAGAAGAGAAACATAGGTTCAGAATGAAGCTATGGTGCTCTCGTGGCAAGACAGTGAGAGAAGTCTCTGGCTTGCTAACAGGGTGAGGAGGGATGGGTGTGTATTCATAGCCTGGATTATTGTTTTCCAAGAAATAAGCCACAAGAAGAAATTTAAACTTCTCTAATTTCCCATTTTGGGAATAGGAAAGTCTAAAGAAAGAAATGACTCTGGGTGGTGGTCAAATATGTTTCATTTCAGATATCTTTGGGGGGAAAAATATCTGTAGCTTAGAGTGAAAAATTCACCCTGCTCCCACTGTTCTATGTTTCCAGCATTTAACTTCCCCAAAGTTCCCTTGCCCTCCTCCTCTCTTCCCTATAGAGTCAGAAGATAAAACCAGAGTTCACCCCACAGTTCTGTTAAGCCAGGTCAAGCCACTGACAGTCATCAAATGCCTGAGATTATGGAACTCTGATGTCCAACAAGGGTAGTAGGGATTGACGATTCTGAGGGGAGGATCAGGTGGGGTATTTGAGGTGTGAAAGAGAGAGGACTATGAGAAGGAAAGAGAAGAAAGGGGAAAGGGCATATATTTTGAAGCTCAGACAAGACAGTAGTTTTATAAGAATGTCTTTTTTTTTTTTTTTTTTCCTCCCTTTGGTTTTCGATTTCTTTCTTTTTTTTTTTTAAATTGAGGTGTAACTGATTTACAATGTTTCAGGTGTAAAATCTGAAATTTTTAAAAATCTGATGCAGATTACTTTCAGATTACTTTGCAAGATATTCATTATCCTTCCCTGTGCTATACAGTAGGTCCTTCTACAGTTTATGTGTTTTATATATAAAAGACTACATATAGTATTATAGACTATATATAGTCTGTATCTGTTGGGCTTCCCAAGTGGCCCTAGTGGTAAAAGAATCCTGCCAATGCAGGAGACGCTAGAGGCATGGGCTTGATCCCCGGGTCAAGAAGATCCCCTGGAGTAGAAAATGGCAACCTACTCCAGTATTCTTGCCTGGGAGCAGGAGCTTGGAGGGCTACAGTCCGTGGGGTCACAAAGAGTCAGACATGACTGCAAGACTGAAACTGAGAGTGAGTCTCATGGGTTAACCCCCAAATCTCAGGTTATCCCTCCCTCCTTTTCCCTTTGGTAACCATAAGTTTGTTTTCTATGTCTGTGAGTCTGTTTCTGTTCTGTAAATAAGTTAATTTTTTTTCATATTTTAGAATCCACATATAAGTGATGTATAATATTTGCCTTTCTCCAGGTACAGTGTTATAAACTGAATAACACTGTGGGACAAAGAGCTAATGTTGGAAAATTGTTTGGTGGTATGGAAAAAACTCCGCACAAGCACACTGAAGCTGGGTCCAGAATCAGTAAGGTCATATTATGCTGCTTTACTGTGGTATAAGAACCTTAAAATAATATACTCCAATTTCTCCCCTTCAATTTCTTCTCCTAGTATATAGCCTTTATACTATTGTCAAACATTTTACTTTTGTATATATTACAAACCCCACATTACATTTATTATTCTGTTTAAACAACTGATACTCTTTTAAAGAAGTGTGAATAATTTTAAAGTTCTTGCATATCTACTCCTGTAGTTAATCTTTCCAAAGTTCCACATCCTTTGTATAGACCGACATTTTGACTTACTATTTTCCTTCTGCTTGTTTAATATTTTGTATTGTGTGGATCTGCTAGTGATGAATGCTTTCAGACATTTTATATCTGAAAAGTCTAATTTTAAAAGGATGTTACATTGGTTTTTTAGGGCTGCCATAACAAAATAACCGAACTGGTGTCTCAAACAGCAGAAATTTATTTTCCCTCAGTTCTAGAGGGCAGAAGTCCAAGATGAAGGTGTTAGGTTTCTCCTGAGGCCTCTCTTGGCCTTTTCACTGTTGTAACATAGCTGGCTCTCATATTGCACCTGTGTCCTGATATCTTCTTCTTTTAGGATAGCAATTATATTGGATTAGGGTCTATTCCCTAATAGGCAAAGCATTGGTGGTTCAGTGGTAGAATTCTTGCCTTCCATGCAGGAGTCCTGGGTTTGATTCTCTGCCAATGTATAATGCCTAACTACTTTGGGGCTTCCCTGGTAGCTCAACTGGTAAAGAATCTGCCTGCAATGTGGGACACCTGGGCTTGATCCCTGGATTGGGAAGATCCCCTGGAGGAAGGCATGGCATCCCACTCCAGTATTCTTGCCTGGAGAATCCCATGAATAGAGAAGCCTGGTGGGCTACAGAGCATGGTGTCACAAAGAGCAACTAAGCACACAGGGTCTAAACACACACAACACAGGGTCTATTCAGATGACCTCAGTTTGTTTTAATCATATCTGGTCTCTACATACAATGACATTCTGAGCTACTGGGGGTTATAACTTCAACTTATGAATTTGTGGGGGGTGGTGCACGTGCATGCTCATTCGCTTCAGTCGTGTCCAACTCTATGCAACACTATGGACTATAGCCCGCCAAGCTCCCCTGTCGATGGGATTCTCCAGGCAAGAATACTGGAGTAGGTTGCTGTACCCTCCTCCAGGGGATCTTCCGGATCCAAAGATCAAACCATTATCTCCTGAATTGCAGGTGGATTCTTTACCGCTGAGCCACCGGAAAGCCTAAAGGGCGAGTATAAGTCAACCCAAACCAGATTATTATTTTTTTTGGTAAGTGTAGAATTGTGTCATTGCTTAGCTGCTAAGTCATGTCTGATTCTTTTGTGATCCCATGGACTATAGCCTGCCAGGCTCTTCTGTCCATGGGATTTCCCAGGCAAGAATACTGGAGTGGGTTGCCATTCCCTTCTCCAGGGGATCTTCCCAACCAGGGATTGAACCCAAGTTTCCTGCATTGCAGGTGGATTCTTTATGACTGAGCCACCTGGGAAGCCCTATAGAATTGTAGGTTGATAGTTTTCTTTCAGTACTTTAAAGATGTTGCTCCACTATCATCTCTCTGCATTGTTTCCATGAGAAATATGCTGTCATCCTTAATTTTGTTCT
Source organism: Budorcas taxicolor (assembly GCF_023091745.1). Lineage (NCBI taxonomy): Eukaryota > Metazoa > Chordata > Mammalia > Artiodactyla > Bovidae > Budorcas > Budorcas taxicolor. Next base: position 834,721 of record NC_068924.1, on the reverse strand, counting down.
TCTGAATATATTGAATCTCTTTTCCTCTGGCTGTTGAAAATTTCTCTTTATACAAGATTTTGAGCAATTTTATAATGATTTGCTTTGGTGTTATCTTCATTTCTTGTGTTGGGGATTCATTGAGCTTCTTGAGTTTATTACCTTAGTAATAAACTGAGTTTATTACCTAGGTCTGAAGCAGAAGTAATCTTTCAGGATTCTTCAAAGAAATAGAATTGTGGCTCAAAGACTCGAAAATTTTAAAATTCAATGCTTTTTACCAATTTATCACCCATAAAGTATCAACCAATTTATATTCCCACCAGCAAACAGTATCATAGTTTTGAAAATTTTATTTAATCGGAGGATAATTGCTTTACAAAGATGTGTTGGTTTCTGCTTTACAACAATGTGGATCAATCATATATATATTTTCTCCTTGTTGAGCCTCCTTCCCCCTCCTATCCAAACCCTCTTCATATTCTTTTTAATTTTCAACCCAATTGGTTCTCATTGTTTCAATTTACATTTCTTTGATTACCCATTGAATCAAAACTTTGTTCATGTTTATTGATCATTTTTCTTCATTCTTTCAGTCATTTGAGCTTCTACTATACACCAGGAAATGTTTTATGTGCTGGGAATACTGCAATAAACTAGAGTCAGGTGGCTGTTCCCTCATGAAGCCTGCCTTCTAATGAGAGTTGGGGGAGATAGAGCACACACACACACACACACACACACACACACAATTGAAGATTGACACAACCAAAAAAAAAATAAGACAAGATGTGATGAAGAAGGACTTGGTATGGGGACTTTTCTAAAGTGGGTAATTGCTTAAGGTTTTTTTTGAAGATGTGATATTTGAGCTATAACCCAAATTATGAGAAAGAAGTAGGCATGCAAAGATATGGGACAAAAATTTAACAGAAATAGGAAACAGCAAGTGTAAATGGTCTAAAGTAGGGATGAGTTTAGCTCATTTGAGGGCGAGAAGAAACCTCATGTGGCTAGACAGTGGTTAGCAGGAGAGAAAGTTTTAGGATCTGAACTCAGAGAGCTAGGCAGTGAAGATTCATAGAACCTATAAAGCCATAGTAAGGAGTTTATATTTTATTTAAATGTGAATTATCTATACAAATCCTTTGCCCGTATTTCAATTGGAGTGGTCATATATTTAAACTGATTTTTTAAAAGATTCTTGTTATATTAGAAATGGTAACATCTATGGGTATTCTTTGCAGATACTTACCTCTATTTTTCATGTCTTAATTTTGTGTACAGTGTTTTTAAAATTCCTTTTTTTTAAAATTTTGCTTTTTAAAAATATTAGTAAATCTATAAGTCTTACTTTACAGATACTGGTTTTCTTCCACCAAAACTATTAAAATTCTCACTCAAACTTTCATCTTACTCATTTCTTTCACACATCAATTTTTCAGTTATTTTTAAAACTCTCATATCCAAGACAAATATTTTTGCCTCACTTCTGAGCCTCCCAGGAGGAACAAGGCTGAGAAATGGGTTGGAACTGGTGAGGTACTACCTCTTACTTAATAATGAATACATAGCAAACATGTATTATTTAATGCCTTGCTGTGGCTATTGATGTTCTCGAAGGGGAAAAAACTCACATTTTACTTAAGTCCACAGATGATGACTGTGGTGTTGGAGAAGACTCTTGAGAGTCCCTTGGACTGCCAGGAGATCCAACCAGTCCATTTTAAAGATCAGCCCTGGGTGTTCTTTGGAAGGAATGATGCTAAAGCTGAAACTCCAGTACTTTGGCCACCTCATGCGAAGAGTTGACTCATTGGAAAAGTCTTTGATGCTGGAAGGGATTGGGGGCAGGAGGAGAAGGGGACAACAGAGGATGAGATGACTGGATGGCATCACTGACTCGATGGATGTGAGTTTGAGTGAACTCCGGGAGTTGGTGATGGACAGGGAGGCCTGGCGTGCTGCGATTCATGGGGTCACAAAGAGTCGGACACGACTGAGTGACTGAACTGAACTGAACAGATTATAAACTCCAAACTTGGCCATTGATGAGAAATGGGTGGGTCCTTTCTGTCTGCGTCTCTTTGTCCCCATCTATGATGTGGCTTCCTGGAGCTTTTTGTTGAGGCACCAGTATCCACCTCAGAGAAAACTGCTCCTTCCTTCCAAAGTTCACCTTGGATCAAATAAATCAGAGCCTGAGACTTCCCTGGTAGTCCAGTGGTAAAGAATCCACCTGCCAAATAAGGGGCCAGGGGTTCGATCCCTGGTCCAGAAAGATGCCTCATGCTACAAGGTGACTAAGCACCACAACTACTAAGCCTGCACTCTGGAGCCCATGAACTGCAACTAGTGAAGCCCATGTGCCCCGGAGCCCACGCTCCACAACAAGAGAAGCTATGGCAATGAGAGTTGCGTGTACCACAACATAAAGCATATCCCCCACTGCTGCAACTAGAGAAAGCCCATGCACAGCAACAAAGACCCAGTGCAGCCATAAATAAATACATAAAATTAAAAAAAAAAAAAGCAACAACAAAAAAGAAATCAGAGCCTGGTAGTTTTGCAAAGTAGGAGTCAGAGTACCTGAGCCCAGCAGTTTCACAGCCAGTGGCTGTCCTGGGATTGGGAACTGCATCTCTGTCTCTGTGGACAGATGCAGAGCTCAGAAAGGGCCAGATGTCAGCTGCTGGTGGGTCATGGCTGGTGCCAACTCTTAGACTCTCTATATGAAATGTCCTGACCCTGAAAACAATTCTATCTCAGTTTTTTAATCTCATGCTCTGGAAAGTTTCCACTGACCATATGGCTAAGCATACACAAGCCGCCTGGGTTAGAATTTGGAGAGCAGGATATGCAGAGCAGCTTCCCCAGCTTCATGCTTCTGCCAGAATGCTCTCATTGGCCCAGGGTGTGAGCTTCTAAACTCCCAGCAGGTGGCAAGACCCTAATCTTACTTGACTCAATGGTTTATATGTGAAGCATTTTAATTTTGAAATCATTTTCTCACATTTTCTCTCTTCTCCTTCTGTTTCTCTTCCCAAGGTCAATCTTTGTGCTTATACCCTAGTTCACCTATCCTCCTTGAACTCATCCCTTGGGTTCTTCTGTCCTCTTTTAAGTTTACCCCCACTAGCACTTTTCATTTTACAAACATGCTCTCCAGTCTTTGGAATAGCCTCTCAAGCTGCCTATTCCTTTAAGGTATCACCTAAATTAGCCACTTCCCCCCAATCCTCTCTGAGTCCTTTCTGTGTTTCCTTTCTAACAATTCTCTGATTTGTAGTTATTTAAATTTGTATTGTTTACTCATAATTTTATTGTGTTCCCTCATTACTATATAAGTTCTCTAAGTATCAGAAATATGTCTGCCCTGTTTATAATTGTATCTATGGAAATAAATGAAAACCAACCAGATGAAAACAGGCAAAAGCCATTTATTAAGAGCTTGCAAGGGAGTCAGCCACCATCACTTGAATTTTGGCAGAGCCTCAAAGGCAAGCAGAGGACTGGAAAAAATAGAAGGCTTCAGGTATGCCCTGATTGGTGGCTCTTAGCATGGGGCTGCGGTAGGCAAGTTAACTAGAAGTGAGGCACTGTGACTGGTTAGAAAAGACTCTGGCTTTCACTGGTGGGTCCCAAGTGGGCAACAGGAGCCAAAAGTAGAGAAACTATCAGTAATTAATCAAGTCCTGGTCATTTAGGGGTGATTGTTAACAGGGATTATTATTTGGCTTCCTAGACTATTGAAAGTAGTTTGACTTTTTGAACTGGTTATTGCAGATAGTAAGTTGACTTCCTGGGCTGGTTGTTACACTGCCTGTAACACTGCCCCACAGCCTGTAACAACCAGCCCAGGAGGCCAACCTACTGTCTGCAATTCAGTTCAGTTCAGTCGTTCAGTCATGTTCAACTCTTTGCGACCCCATGGACTGCAGCATGCCAGGTTTCCCTGTTCATCACCAATTCCTAAAGTTTACTCAAACTCATGTTCATTGAGTCAGTGATGCTATCCAACCATCTCATCCTTTGTCATCCCCTTCTCCTCACACCTTCAATCTTTCCCAGCATTGGGGTCTTTTACGAGTCAGTTCTTCACATCAGGAGGCCAAAGTATTGGAGTTTCAGCTTCAGCATCAGTCCTTCCAATGAATATTCAGGACTGATTTCCTTTAGGATGGACTGGTTGGATCTCTTTGCAGTCCAAGGGACTCTCAAGAATCTTCTCCAACACCACAGTTCAAAAGCCTCAGTTCTTTGATGCTCAGCTTTCTTCACAGTCCAACTCTCACATCCATACATGACTATTGGAAAAACCATAGCTTTGACTACATGGACGTTTGTCAGCAAAGCAATGTCTCTGCTTTTTAATATGCTCTCTAGGTTGGTCATAAATTTTCTTCCAAGGAGTAAGTGTCTTTTAATTTCGTGGCTGCCGTCACCATCTGCAGTGATTTTGGAGCCCAAGAAAGGTCTGTCACTGTTTCCACTGTTTCCCCTTCTATTTGCCATGAAGTGTGATTGCAGCCATGAAATTAAAAGATGCTTACTCCTTGGAAGGAAGGTTATGACCAACCTAGATAGTGTATTACAAAGCAGAGACATTACTTTGCCAACAAAGTTCTGAAAAGTTGTTGTTGAATCACGCAAAGATGCCAGGATTCTTGGCCCCTGGAGGAGAAGAATTCAATCTGGGGCCAGAGATGAGGCTTGATCACTCAGAGCTTTTGTGTAATAAAGTTTTATTAAGGTATCAAGGAGATAGAGAAAGCTTCTGACATAGGCATCAGAAGGGGACAGAAAGAGTACTCCCCTGCTAGTCTTCAGCTGGATGTTATATAGTCTCTAGCAGTCTGTTAATAAAAGAAAGAAATGTCTTAAAACTCAGAATGGCACCAGGCCCCTCACCCATAAGATGCATTTTGGGATAATCTTGGCACCAAATGGTTCATCCTGGGCCATAAAACGATTAACTTGAATCTTGAAGAAGGGCAGATCACCATACAAATAGTTTCATTTACATAGATTAGGGGAACAATATCTGAGTATAACATACTTGTTTGTCAAGTAGGTTCTGAACCAAGAGGCAGAACTGACTTGAAGACAGAGTTTGGGTTAAATGCATAGTACATTAGCATGACTTAAGATAAACATTTCCATAAGAGAAGTGCATTGGTTATCTCTAGGTTTGAGAATAACTTCAGGTGAAACCAGGTGTCATTATGGAAACACAGTATTTTAAGAGAAACCTCGTTTTAAATTTGTATAGAGAAGGAAAAAATATCGCTAGTTTGTTTCCTCCTGCTGCTTAAGAGAGATAAAAATGTCTGACACTTGCAGGCTATTTCCTCCTTTTGAAGACCCCTGGCCTTCCTGCCTGTTACCCTCTCAGGTCCATCTAGTCAAGGCTATGGTTTTTCCAGTAATCATGTATGGATGTGAAAGTTGGACTGTGAAGAAAGCTGAGCACTGAAGAACTGATGCTTTTAAACTGTGGTGTTGGAGAAGACTCTTGAGAGTCCCTTGGACTGCAAGGAGATCCAACCAGTCCATCCTAAAGGAGATCAGTCCTGGGTGTTCATTGGAAGGACTGATGTTGAAGCTGAAACTCCAATATTTTGGCCACCTCATGCAAAGAGTTGACTCACTGGAAAAGACCCTGATGCCTGGAAAGATTGAGGGCAAGAGGAGAAGGGGATGACAGAGGATGAGATGGCTGGATGGCATCACCGACTTGATGGGCATGGGTTTGGGTAGACTCTGGAAGCTGGTGATGGACAGGGAGGCCTGGTGTGCTGCGATTCATGGGGTCCCAAAGAGTTGGACACGACTGAGATTCTGAACTGAACTGAACTATTGGGACCAGATGCCATGATCTTAGTTTTCTGAATGTTGAGCTTTAAGCCAACTTTTTCACTCTCCTCTTTCACTTTCATCAAGAGGCTCTTTAGTTCTTCTTTGCTTTCTTCCATAAGGGTGGTGTCATTTGCATATCTGAGGTTATTGATATTTCTCCTGGCAATCTTGATACCAGCTTCTGCTTTTTCCAGCCCAGCATTTCTCACGATGTACTCTCCATATAAGTTAAATAAGCAGTGTGAAAATATACAGACTTGACGGACTCCTTTCTGGATTTGAAACCAGTCTTTTGTTCCATGTCCAGTTCTAACTGTTGCTTCCTGACCTGCATACAGGTTTCTCAAGAGGCAGATCAGGTGGTCCTGGTATTCTGATCTCTTGAAGAAATTTATACAGTTTGTGGTGACCCACACAGTCAAAGGTTTTGGCATAGTCAATAAAGCAGAGATAGATGCTTTTCTGGAACTCTTTTGCATTTTCAATGATCCAATGGATGTTGGCAATTTGATCTCTGGCTCCTCTGCCTTTTCTAAATCCAGCTTGAACTTCTGGAAGTTCATGGTTCACGTACTCTTGAAGCCTGGCTTGGAGAATTTTGAGCATTACTTTTCTAGTATGTGAGATGAGTGCAAATGTGCGTTCTTTGGCATTGCCTTTCTTTGGGATTGGAATGAAAACTGACCTCTTCCAGTCCTGTGGCCACTGCTGAGTTTTCCAAATCTGACATATTGACTGTGTCTCTTTTGCATACAGGATCATCATGTAACTAACTTTTAAATCAGGCACTTCTCCTATACTGTTGGTGAAAATGCAAATTGGCATAGCCACTATGGCGAACAGTATGGAGGTTCCTTAAAAAATAAAATAAAAAAACAGAGCAACTGTATGATCCAGCAAACCTATCCCTAGGCATATATTCAGAGAAAATCACACCTGTACCTCAGTGTCCATTGCAGCCAAGTACCTCAGTGTCCACTCAGTGTCCACTGTAGCCAAGACATGGAAACAACCACTGATGAATGAATGAATAAAGAAGATGTGATACATATATCCAGTGGAATATTACTCAACCACAGAGTGAAATAACGTCATTGGCAGCAACATGGATAGACCTAGAAATTATCATGCGAAGTGAAGTAAGCCAGACAGAGCAAGACAAATACCATGTGATAGGACTTAGATGTGGAATCTAAAAAAAAAAAAAAAAGAAAAAAGATATAAATGAATGTTTATACAAAACAGAAATAAACCTACAGACATAGAAAACTCTTTTGGTTACCAAAGGGGGAAGTTTGGGGGGGATGGTGTCAGATAAATTAGGAGTTTGGGATTAACATATACACACTACTATATATAAAATAGATTACTAACAAGGATTTACTGTATAACATAGGGAACTGTATTCAATATTTTGTAATAACCTATAAGGGAAAAGAATCTGAAAGAAAAAAAAATATACATATAGATGTATGACTGAATCACTTTGCTATACTCCTGAAACTAACACAACATTGTAAATCAACTGCACTTCAATGTAATCAATCACATCCCCTCAAGCTTTACTCATATCTGGTCCAAGCACACCTTTCAAATCTTTTTTCTTTTTTTCTTTCAAATCTTTTGATCACATGATACCTTGCTAAATTGTCAGTTCTCTCCATAGCTCAAAAAAGTAGAAATAAGGAATAAGTAATTATCAGATGACTAGATCTCTTTCTTAGCTTCCCCTTCAGTAATCTCATGAAAAGACTGTGTGAACAAGACTATATCTAGAGGAAGAACACAGCAAGTCAACAAGCCTGCACGCAGTGGGGGATAAGGATGAGTCTCATTCCCTGTCTCAATGACTAACTGAGATTACTTCTCCTTGCCCTTTAAAAATTTTCATGAATAAGTAGAATCTTTGGAGTTGGTTTAAGTGGTACACAAATCCGATTTTCCTCAGATTTTCAGCTTTATGATTAAAAGTAACTTTCTTTTCCACCAAAGCTTGTGTCTCTCTTGGGCTGATTTTCGAATGGTGAGCAACCTGATCTGAGATTGGTAACAATTTCACCTGTCACCTTCCAACTGTAGGTAAGTTAGCGATCCTCCACAAGTGGTTTGTTTTTGCTCTCTACATTTTTCTTAGAACTCATCTACTTCCACAGCCGTAAGTTGCCCTTCCAGGAAATTCTCATCTCCAGCTCGCACCTTTCTCATGTGTCCCAAGTCAATTATTTGACGGACATTTCCATGATGAAATCCTAACAGGATCTCCAAGCCTATCAGCAGCCTCTACCCACTGGGAAGTCTTTTCTCTTCCTCTAGATTTTTCTTTGTAATTCATCTGTGGCAAAAGCACTGCTGAAAGTGATTTCTGATTCTGTGGGAAGGTAAATCTGAGGATGAATTTAAGCAGAACAGAGGAAAGGATGGAAAATGAAAAATGGGGGATTGCTTCTGTTGGCAGGAACATTGCCCCCTTGGGATACAAGAAGAGATGGGACACTTAAGTTATCTCAAGGGCTGGAGTTGGGAAATATGATCCAGTTGGAAAGACACCAGCCTGAGACACCAGAAGAATCTCCAAATCTTGGTCCCCCAAGCAGCAAAAGCAATGGGACATTGCGGGGGGGGGGGGGGGGGGGGTACCTAGGCAAGGAGTCATGTTTGTGAAGCAGGTCAGTGGGGCTGGGGTTGTGAGAGGTCTGGGCAGGGACATGGTGGAAGGGGACTAGGAAGGGTGGTCACTGTTTTCAGGCAGCAGAGGAGTGGGCTGGGAACACAGCCCAGGAATGCATGTCAGGCTGCAGTGACTTCTGCATTCAGGGAAGTGGTTTTACTGAGGAGAGTTACTAAGAAAGGAATCACAAAGCAAGGGATGCATACCAAGGAGAATAATTTTTTTTTCTTCACCTTCTATCTACAACACCCCAGAATTCTCTGAGGAAGGACTAGGGTAGTGTTTGCTGTCCCTGTAGTGGAAAAGTGACTGGGTTGCACCCAGTAGGAGGAATGCCCTCTGCTGTCTTCCCTCCCACCTGAGAGCTAGCACAGCCTGGGCTCAGGAAAGCAGTGCTCAGAAATGGCAGCATCACAGTTTATCTAATGCTGTTGGTTCTTCTGAGATAGTTCTCTCTCTTCCCCATATTTTATCTTATACCTGCTTTGTGACACTATATACACAAGCATGGCCCGAATTTCTCTATGTGCTATCTTCCCAGTAGTTCCTGAATCCATGCTTCTCTGATCCACTCTCTCTCCTGTAGACTGACGTAGCACCTCCTGGAGCATTACCCACAATGAGGCTCCTCTCACCTGCATTTCTTATTTCATTCCCCACCTGCAAATTCCTCCTACACATTGTCCTCCACCTCCTCGTCTTCGGTTTGACCCCGTCTTTTAATCTACTTATTACATAACAATGAGATTTTTAAGAAGTCTGCAACTGTTGGTTATTGAAGGTGGAATGACTTAAGTATCTTACTAAAATGATTGTTTATTTCTAAGTGTTCCCTTCCTAAGAGAGTGTGAAGAAGACCATCAGTGAGCAACAGATTTCAACAAATACGAAAAAGATGGAAAAGCACAGGAAAGTCCGTCAGGGGGAACAGGGGTTGCCAGAGGAGGAGGAGGAGGCAGAAGGAGCTGACCCACCAGGCAGAACCTCTGGGAGGTTCTCAGTTGGCAGGCATGGGGGCCAGAGAGAGAAAGACTACCTGCTCCCTCCCATGGCGACTTCTGCCAAAACCTAGAGCTCAGGAAACCCAACTTTAACCCGTGGTGTTTTGGGATCCTGCAAGAGGTTCTCTCTAAAATTTAAGTTAAATTCTGGATAGTGCTGAATTTTACATATGATGAAGTATCTGATGCTAGGACCCCAGTGAGAACCATCCTTAATCCAGCATTTGAAGGGTCTATGCTCCAATAGGGCTCCTGCCAACTCAGTCTTGAGAAACTACAAATGGACAATGGCCAGATGTATATAAAAATAGAATCCTAACTCATTATCTGCAGTAATGGGTTTAAGGCCAGAAAGCCAGCCTACTATCTATAAATCAGACTTACAGGAAGTTAGACAACTATTTTTGCAACCAACCCAAGAAGCCAAACAATAACCCCTCTAACAACTGGCTTCACATAGCCAGGGCTTGACAACTAACAGCATCTCTAGTTTTTCACTCTGCTCTCAACTGAGGACCTGTCAGTTCAATTCAATTGCTCAGTCTTGTTTGACTCTGGTACATCATGGACTGCAGCAGGCCAGGCTTCCCTGTCCACCAGAGACAGTCAGAGAAACAGATGACCAGTCAGAGAAAGCCAAATATACACCTCAACCAATCATGGGAGGCCCTGCTTCATTAGCCCACCTCCAGCTTCTCCATGCCAACAGCCTCTAATCAGGGCACACCTGAAACCTCTCAAATTTTCTCCTTTAAGTATCAGCCAAAATGCAAATAATGGTGGCTGACTCCCTTCCTATAGCAAACTCTGAAAAAAGAAACTTTGCTCATTCTCACTTGGTGAGTCTTCAGTTATTTCCAGTCAATGGCCCTCCCCATGGACCCAGAACTCCCCAGCAATCAACTCAGTGCCTCATTCTTAAATACGACACACAGTCAAGGTCACTGGACATGGAGAAAGCCAGCAGTACATAGGGGATCAAGATAAACAGATTGACCTTGAAGAAAATGGGGATTTTGAGACCAGAAACACGCTTTAAAAAATTCTAATTAGATCTTCAGTGAGATTTGAGAAGATATTGTGTCCGTAAAACCAAAACCAGCAGGATTTGAAGAACAAAGGAGTTAAAAAAAATCTCCTGGAAATTAAAAATACATTTCCAAAATTAAAAAGATTGGAAGATTAATGGTTCTGAAAAACCAACAGAACAGAGAGCAAAAGAAGTAGTCTAGATGTGTGCCAGAAAGATAAGCCACCTCTTGCAACTTTTCTGGAACTAAATCCAGCATTGGCTAGAAGCAGGTACATTTAAAGTACACCTAAATCCAGCAGGAGCCCTGGGGTCCAGGGGCTGGCTGGGGCTGCCTGTGTTAGAGATCCTTTGACCTTTGAGTTTAACCAAGTACATGGATGCTCTGATTAAAAACAAGCAACTTAACTGCAAATCTGACAGCTCCACTTCACTTCACTCCTTGAAACCCAGCACCCCTCCCAATCACATATGGTGAGACAGCTCAGTCTCTTTCCAGACCGGGACTTGCCAGGACCCAGCTCCCTGACCCACCCCTCCATCCCCCACGCCTGCCCCAGCCCCAGTCCACAACATACTCGGGTGTTCAATGAGCTGGGACTTTATGGCCAGATTTGAAAGTGTGATTGAACATGTTAGTCCATCAGTTGTGTCCGACTCTGCACCTCCATGGGCTATAGCCCTCCAGGCTCGTTTGTCCATGGAATTCTCCAGGCAAGAATACTGGAGTGGGTTGCCATTCCCTTTTCCTGGTTTCAAAGCCATATGCTTTTGTCCTTATTTGAAAGGCGAGGGCATGAGAGTACCTCTTAAAGCTTTTGAGAATCAAAGGAGCTATGCCTGTGAGAAGCTTAGCAGAGCCCCAGGCACTGAGTAATCAGTAAATAGTAACAGTCATTAGGATTCCCAGAACTAGTCTTCCTTTGTCTGTCTCAATTTTAACCCTACTTTGACAAATTTTTGTATTTACACCTAAAATTAGTAAACAAAGTCATTAAACTCTCAGCTTTATTACCAAAGATACATTCTCAGACACCTCATTCATTCCTCAATTCTTGAAAGATTTTACCTATTATATGTATTTTTGAAGCCACAATGGATTGATTGAAGAGCAATTAAAGGTCCTGCTTCATACAGTTCATGCCTTGGGGATCTGGCTGGGTTTGGGCTCACATGCCCTTCGTGTTCTCAGTAAAGTGACCCTTCTTCACCAGGGCTGAAGCCTCACCTTTTTCGTGAGGTCTTCCTGGGACCCCCCCACCCCCACCCCCTATGACCCAGGGGTTCTGCCCACTGAAGTGCTTTGTCGCCACTGCTGCCATCTGTCTCCTCCTCCAGATTCTGAGTACCTCACTTACAGAGCTCTCTCCATAGGTGTTAAAACGTGAGGGCCGTGCCTGTGATAGGTTTGGGCTTAAGTATCAGGGAAGCGTGAGAGAGATGCAGGGTGGCGTTGGCTGGCTTTCCCAACTCAACCACAGCCTTACTAGATGCTGCGCTGTGTCAAGGAGAAGGTGGGGAGGAACCATCTCCACTGGGAAGGTCTGAGGGTCTGAAAGGTTCTGAGTGGGTATGTGGGCTGCCAGTCTGCTTGCAGAAGGGATGTGAAGGCTGCCTTCTCTGGTCCCATTCGGACTCTTCTCTCACGCACAGCATGAGAAGCACAGAGTCCATCCTGACAGACAGGGGACTGCATTTTCCCCTTTTCTTAAGTTAAAATCATCTGGTCCACTTTCTCATTCCGAGTCTTCTGCGAAGGTCAAAAGACTTGTCCAAAGTCATATGAAAAGGGGTAAAGACGTTAGAACTCAGGCTTCCAGCGTCTCAGACCAGTGTGCTGTGATTCTGAGGTTAAAACGAAGGGGGAAAGCCAAAAGCATTTGAGGCTGCTGCTTCGATCTTGGCCCCCAGAGCACATGGTCTGGGTGGCCCCATGGTTCCCCTGGCTTTGGGTCTTTTGCATGGTATGTTGCTAACATTGAAGAAAGGGGAGCATTGAAAGCTTTCTCACCAGAGGTGTTGTAAGGATATAGCAGGAGGGCCTGGCATGTATTAAGAAGTTTATTATCCTTAGGAAAGTGACAACCAACTTGGAGAGGTCACTACAGCTGGGGTCACACTGAAGGAAAGATGGGTGCTGTTTTGTTGGAGACATCACAGTGGGAGGGGAGGCCAGGGCGGTCCCCCTCAACTCTGCTGGGAGAGGGGGGCCATGAACTGGTTAAGAAGGGCCTGGGGTCCCGCATACGAGTCCCCCACTTTAAGACAGGAGGGGCTGGTCTCTGGTTCCTTCCTGCCCCCCAGCTGACTTCCAGGCCAGAGAGGCCCAGCAAAGCAAACCTGAAGGGACTGACGGGAGGTCCCAAGGAAGGAGGTTGCCTCTGCCGGCCCCGGCTGGGGTGGCGCAGGAGAGGATGTGGGAGGAAGGAGGCTCTCAGGAGAGGAGAGGCAGGAGCAGAGGGAAGGCCAGGAGTCCGGGGCAGCGCGCCCAGGAGCATGCGGGGCTGGCGAAGCGGTGGGCCACTTCCGCGTTGGGGTTGCCCCGGGCGGGCTCGAACCACTTCTGTAGACACCGCCCGCTGCCCCTGCGCTCCGGGCTCGCCCTGAAGGAGCCGCTCCAGATCCGCTCACACAAGTTGGCGGGCGTGGGGAAGTAGTGCGGGAAGGGGCGGCAGGGCGCCCGCTCCGGGCAGCGGGGCTTCCCTGCGGGGGCCAGGAGCAGGCCACTCAGCCATTCATGTCCGCGCGGCCCCGGGACTTGCCCCGGGGGAGATTCGCGCTTGCATCTGCCCGAGGGAGGGGGGCCTCCCGGGCACTGCCTAGCCTCACTCACCCCGACTCCAGGCCCAGCTGCCGAGCCAGTTGGACTTGCAGGTGTGGGAGGTGCGGCAGTCTGCCCACCAGTGCTCACAGTCCTCCAGGCATAGGGGCGCGTCCAGAACCCGCTCCGCCTGCCAGCGTGGGTCCACCTGGGTGCGGCGCAGCAAGAGGCAGAACTGTCAGAGCATCAGTTTGAAGACTGTCTACAGCTGCAATGATAGTTGGGTCAGATACCATCGGGACATATTCTCTTAACATTGCTAAATATTTTACAAATGAGAAAAACGAGGTTAGAGAGTTTGTGCATGACTCTGTTCCTACAGACAGGAGAGGGGACCCAGTGCCTCCATCCTTCTGGTCTCCCGTGACGGCTCTCCCCACAGGCAGTTATCTAGGGTCAGAGGGAACTTCTCCGTCCTCTCCAGCGGCAGCCTCTGACTCTGCTCTTGTCCATAGCTGTCTGCTAGCGTCTTGGAGCTGAGCCTCTTAGGCACACTGATGGATGTCAGGTGGGCACTGATGGATGTGGGCCTCCCTCCCCTCTACCCGCGCCCCCACCCCCAGCCCACCTCTTCCCACCTTCTGGATCCAAGGCCCCAGGTTGGGGGAGCACTGGTAGAAGCAGATGGCCTGGAGGAAGTGCCTCTGGCAGTCCGGCATCATTAGTCCGCAGTGAACCAGGCTGAAGTTGTAGAGCAGAGACACATCCAAGTGTGCTTCCCAGCTTGTGCTGGCCGTGCAGCAGGCGTTGTCCTTCCAGGGGATGCACTGAGCACAGACCAAGACACAAAAGCAATGGGGAGAAGGGGTAAGGGGGTGATAAGCAAGTGGGCCAGAATGGTAAAGCCATCCGCTTGAAGAGGACCCTGCAAGTGGGATAGGCCGGTGTCCAAGGGGTGGAAGGAATGCTGATCATTTGTCAGTGTCCTCAGTTACTCAGTCATGTCTGAGTCTTTGTGACCCCATGCACTATAGCCTGCCTGGCTCCTCTGCCCATGGAATTTTCCAGGCAAGAATCCTGGAGTGGGTTGCCATTTTCTACTCCAGTTTGTCAATATTCACACCCAAAGGATGCCTGGGCACTGGCCTCCCTGCCACAGACTGCATGTCCCCTAGGGATGGGGCTTTCAAGGTCTCAGATCCTGGTGGGGGGGCACAGCGGGGAACCCAAGACCCTATGGGATTGCACTGGAGGAGGGCACCTGCAGCCGAGAAGGGCTCACAGGAGCATGCCAGCCCTGGTCCTTGGGCCTCATCCCTGTCAGTCACCTTTAGGAACTTGGGGAGGAGTCCCTTAGGTCTTATTTTTTCCCCAGGGCCTGCCGGTGGGAGGGCAGAGGAGATGAGCCTTGCTTGTTGGAATCTAGGCTGACCACTGATGAGTCTCCAGGATCACCACCCACCCCCACTCCCTGAGTGGCCAGGCGGCTCAGGGATGGAAACGTTGAATCAGTCGGCATTTACGGTCTCAAAAGTCATAACCCCCTCCAGTGGGGCCTTTGCCCACATCTCCATCTAGGGAACCAAATGATTCCAGATGGACAGGGGTTCAGATACCCTCTTGGCTTTTGTGTCTCTTCCCTGGTCTACCAAAGCAGTGCCCATCCCCCCTGACCCCCACACCAGGGCTGGCCTCCATACCTCCTCATAGAGCTCAGCCTCCGGGCTGGGCTCTGGCTTGTGGGGCTTGGCATTCATGCAGACATTGAGCAGCTCACGCCCAGTGCATGTGGGGGGCACTGCCCACAGCCCCAACAGGAGCCACCACCACCACCCCATGACCTGCCACAGAGAGGAGCCCCGCTGTGATGGGCAGAACCCCTCACTCCACACCCTGTCACCCCCAGAGCCAGAACAGGCTTCAAGCTTCTATCAGACTCCATGATGCTTGGGCTGCTTCTAGGACATTTATTTGAGGCAGCATCATGAATGTCTCATCCCAACAACGTTCCCAACAATGTCCAGACTTTGAAGCAGGCCAGGCAGGGAAGATACCAGCCCCAGGGTAAGGGAGTGTTGGGGTGGACTGGCTCCAGCTTTCCTGGGGAGCTTCCCTGGCCCTTCTCCACATGGAGGCAGTCTTTCTAACTCGGTGACATATGGGCTGGGAATTCAGAGCGCCGACCTTGGGTGGGTAACTAAACACACACTCAGTAGGCAGACTCTTCATGGGGCCAAGGATGAAGTGGGACTGGCTAGTACGGCGAATGCAGTGCTATCCCAACTCCAGCCCTTCTGGGAGGTCCCCTCCGGGCCTATAGCTTCTAGAGTTCCCTCCCCAGTTCCCTCTGGGCAGAGTCCTTTCCTCTCAAGCAATGAGGGATCCGCCTCTACCATCCCCAACTCATCACAAACCCGGCCTGAGTATGGGGTGGGGAAGCCAGGCCCCGGCAGCATTGCTGGCATCTCGGAGCAGGGAGCATGCCCAGATGTGAGCCACCAGGCGTCTTCCACATGCAAAGCCACATCCTGTCACTGGGACGAGGAGGCCGGCTTTTCCCCTGATGCTTGTTGTGCCCTGTTTCCAGCTCTGTCCTGGGTAGTTCTCAGCATGGGAGAGAAACAAGCAAACAAAAAGGGCAGAGGCGCACCCTGCCCCAGGCACCCAGTCCTGCAGGAGACACCCCTCAGCCTTCACCCACCCCAGAGTGCAGGCTCCATGCTTCTCAGGAACCTGCTGTGGATCCACCACAATGGAGCTGAAAACCTATGGCCCAGCTCAGGCTGAGAGTCTCAAACATCAGGGGTGGAGACCCCAGTCCCACCCTCCGAGCCCATTTGTCATTTGGTCACTAAGTCATGTCTGACTCTTTTGCAACCCTGTGGACTGCAGCTTGCCAGGCTCCTCTGTCCATGAGATTTTCCAGGCAGGAATACTGGAGTGGTTTCCCATTTCCTTTTCCAGTTAGAGCCCATCCGCAAGTCTGAACCTAAGGCTGCTCACTCTCTTCAGTACCAGTTTCAAGGACAGAAATGGCCATGGGGGTATTTCAAAGAAGCAGGGCATCAGGTGGACAGAGGAAAGAGGCTGCCCCTTCTAGCATTTTCTTCATACTCACTTTCAAAGCAGGAGCCACACTCTCCCACCTCCAGAGATTGTAAGGATGAGGAGAGAATGATGATCTGCCTATTTATTCCTCCAAGGTCAGGTGCAGGAGCTGAGCTCCAGGTGGCTCCAGTTAGCAGCACCATCTCACCCATGTGTCGGGGCCTCCTGTGGGCAGAGTCTCCCAGAGAAACAGACCATGGAGGGTAAGATCCTGGGCTCTTTAGTTAGATATTGAGTTCTCCTCTCAGCTCTGCTGTTTATTAGCTGGCTGATCATGAGAAAATTACATAAACTCTCTGAGTGTCACTTTCCCTGTCTCTAGCAAAGGCTGTTATGATGGGATTTTTGGGAAAAAGAAGAAATTTCCTGAAAAGGACTTGGCATTGAGCCTGGTAAAGAGTAAGTCTAAATGGTTTTTATTCTTTTTTTTTTTTTCCCCTTCTACAAAGCATGTTGTTATGCATGGGAAGCCTGGCATGCTGCAGTTCACGGGGTCACAAAGTCAGACACGACTTACTGACAGAACAACAGTTATGCATTTATTTTTGCATTATAAAATTAATACATGTATTAAAAATAGAGGAAACAAATAAAAGTGGGAAAGAAAATATTTATCACGCTACCTCCAAAATGTTCCCTTGTGGCTCAGCTGGTAAAGAATCCACCTGCAATGCAGGAGACCTGGGTTTGATCCCTGGGATGGGAAGATCCCCTGGAGAAGGGAAAGGCTACCCATTCCAGTAGTCTGGCCTGGAAAATTCCATTGTCTGTATAGTCCATTGGGTCACAAAGAGTCGGACACAACTGAGCAACTTTCACAAGGTTTTGGGAAACATACAATTTTGAGATCAAAAGTGTAATTTGGGTACTCTAAATGGTTTTTATTCTTATCCTTTCATCCTACAAAGCCTTTCTTGCTCGGCCTTGTTCCAAAGCTCTCCGTGACCCGTCACCAGCTCAGTCCTCTGCAATAGGTCATCTGGGTTGTAATGGTGACGATGTCCTTTCTCAGCCCACAGGAGCCAGGCTTCCTGCCAGAGCGAGGACTCGGCAGCCCAGTGATGCAGAGATGAAATGGGGCTTCGGGCACCCAAGGGTTTAGATGTGTGCCCAAAGCCAAAGCACACAAAGCCGAAAAAGTCCCTCCAAGCCCAGGAAACAGCAGCCCTTGGCATGCAGGGACCACTGAACTGTGAGAGAGTCTGCAAGTGGCCTCCACAGTTCACAGCAAGGTCATCCTCAGCTGCGGAGAGGCTGAAGACTTGGCCAGGACTCTTGGGAGAGTCCCAAAGATGATAAAAGTGCTGGAAAGAGAGCCCATTTCTTTGCCTGCTTCTTCTTCTTTTTTTTTTTTAAGAAACTTTATTTATTCGGCTGCCATGGATCTTTGTTGCAGCATGTGCAAGCTTTAGTAGCAATGTGTGGGTCTAGTTCCCCGACCAGAGATCAAACCCAGGTCCCCTGCATTGGAGCTCAAAGTCTTTGCCACCGGACCACCAGGGAAGAAGTCTCTTTGCCTGTTTCTTTGTAACAAGCTCCTTTTCCGTCTCTGAAGTAGTCAGTCACTGGAGTTTTCTCAACACATGGGAAATTGAAACACAAAATGAAAAGCATTTTATAAATGAAGAAAGCACACTCTGTTCAACTACAAGGTGATTGGGAGACGTGAATTAATCATCGTGCTGGAAAATTACATTCTCCACACCTGGTTTTCCCAGCCACTGAGTTCTGAGAACCAAGAAGGACCCAGGCACTGGGCTAGGGCCTTCTGTATGTGGTCTGGCTTACTCCTCACAATTGCCTACCCCCTGAGTGAACACCCTCCCCTGTTTTACCTGTGGGGAAACTGAGGCTCAGCCAGGAAGTGGCAGAGCTAATATCTGAACTCAGGCAGGAACACCTCCATACCTTGCCTAAGTAATGAGGGGGAGACCACCAGGACTGACAGTAGATGCTGTCTGGGTCTCAAGATGGTGTGTTAAAAAAAACAAACAAAAAAAGTCATATGCCATAATGTTGGGAGACACATGTGTGTTTTATCTGAGAACAGTGATGATTATAGCCCAGCTGCCCACATTTCTGCCTCAAACAGAGTCAAGAGTCTTCTTTTTTGGGTCTGGTATGTAGGTTTCCCAGGGGGAGCAGTGGTAACAAATCCACCTGCCAATGCAGGAGATAAAGGAGATGTGCGTTCACTCCCTTGGTTGGCAAGATCCCCTGAGGTAGGAAAGGCAACCCACTCCAGTGGATAATCCCATAGACAGAGGAGCCTGGTGGGCTACAGTCCATGGGGTCGCAAAGAGTTGGGCACGACCGAGTGACTAAGCACAGAGCAGCCAGGGTCTCTCCCCACGGCAGAGGAAGAGCTGGTGTGCGTGTCATGCAAGGTATCACATGCGCTTGGGAGGTGCTATGGCTTGAAGAGGGAGTTTGGGTTTAATGTTAATCATCAGATGACAGGACAAGGACAGGAACCCAGCCATGAAGGGCAGAAGTAATTACTGAGGTGGAGAAACAGGCCCTCTGTAAGTGTCCTTCAGACAGAGGACAAGGAGGGCTGTGCTGGCAGCCCCGGGACAGGGGGAGATGAGCTGGGATGACAGCAGCGCGGGTGGGGGCGGGGGTCACAGCGGCCTCTCAGAGGCCCGTTGTCCCACACCTGTGCCTCCAGAAAGGCCGTCTTGCGGCCCTTGAGATAAGCTCAGTTTTGCCTTATTGTTTTCAAGTTTTCCAGAGAGATCTGCTTTCTGACAAATTACTGATAAACCAAATCTGGCTGCACGTGAAGCCATTTGAAACTGCTGGTCACAATCAATTTTGTTCTTCAGCAGAACAATCTCACTGCCAAGAGCAGAGCTCGAGCAGCGTCCGCTGGGTTTGGACAGAGGGCGGGTGGCAGAGCCGCCCAGCTGGTTGGGACCACAGCACAGGGTGAGCGTGACAGCTCTCTGCTCCCTGCATGCTGCCTCGCCCAAGGTGCTGCAGCCCCCAGACTTCCAGAAGAGACTCAGAAAGCAAAGGGCTAGAGCCAAGAATATCCTGGTGAACACCCAAGGTCAGAGGCCAGCCAGAGGGGACACTGCTGATTGGGATTCTTAGTGGACCTTTGACTCTTTTGTCTCACCCCAAAGACCCCAGGAGCATCCTTGTCTCAGTATGTAATTGGTCTGTAGCTAAAGCAGGTCAATCAGGGCTACCACTTATCTCAACCTCTTCCCTCCCTCTAGATCCATCATCTCATTACCAAGGCCGTTGATTTAACCTTTGAGACATCTCTTGAATCCCAATGCTTTTATCCCCGTTTCTGTCCCTACTGTCTGGGCCATGACCATCTCTTTCCTCAATTGCAGCCAACAACCCTCTAACTGACTCCCTTGCTCCTTTCCAAAGCTGTATCTGAGCAGCAGCCATAGGATCTAATATGTAAGAATTCTATTATAAAAAAATTTAAACATAAGGAAAGTTGAGAGAATTTTTCAGCAACCCCCCCACGTAGCCACTACTTGATTTTGCCATCACTTGATTTGCCAGAGTAAAATAACTGTTTTCTTTGTCACACATCTAGCCAACCACCCAGCCCTCTAGTCATCCACGATCTTATTTTTCATGTATCTCAAAGTATGTCGCAGACATCTGCAGACTTCCTCCTAAATAATTCAAGCATGTATATCATCAACCAAAGTTTAACCTTTGTCTGCAGATGTTTTTTCTTTCTTTCAGAATGAACTTTTTAAAAGGTAAAGATGATTATGATACTGCCACATTTAACCTGTCAAGACTTAAGTCCCAAATCCCTAACATGGCACACAGACCCTGAATAGTCTGGTCCCTACTTGCTTTTCCACCCCAGTGTGTTGTCCTTTCTCATCCTTTCTCTTGCCTGCGTGGCAGGCATTCACTTCCCCTGCATGTGCTTAGTCACTCAGTTGTGTCTGACTCTTTGCAACCCCATGGACTGTAGCCCACCAGGCTCTTCTGTCCATGGGATTCTCTAAGTAAGAACACTGGAGCAGGTTCCCATGTCCTTATCCAGGGGATCTTCCCAACCCAGGGATGGAACTCTCATCTTCTGTGTCTCCTGCATGGCAGGAATGTTCTTTACCAGCTGAGCCACAGGGGAGGCCCAGGGGGATGCTCTGTAATTGCCCTGTTCTCTTACTTGACTCCCCTGCCAGGCTGTTCTTTCATGGCTCACCCTCTATGGCTGCTCACCCCTTGGCTCCCAGAATGGATGCCTTCCCCTCAGGGGAGCTTGTGTGGTCCACCAGGGCTTGGTGACCCATTTCTTGGGGCTGTTGCACTTGCGACTACCATGGCGCTTACTGCCTGTCCTTGTGAACACTGGCCGTGCCTCTTGGCTGGGAGCAGCTTGGGGCAGGCTCTGCCCTTTGCTCCCAGGACCAACCTTTGCTGAGCACAGGATGAGGAGCCCTTGAGCAGGAGAAACACTGCACCTCTTAGAAGCACTTTCCACTTAGCCCCTTCCCTGGCCTACCCTGACCTCGCTCCGCTCCTTGCCCTGTCCTGCCCTTCTCTCCGCCTCCCTCTCCACTGTCCTCACCTGGGCTTTCTCGCTTCTGCCTTGGAGTGACTTCTTTCTCCCCTCCCTCTCTCTGTCCTCCTCCCCTGCTCTCCCCCTCTCCCCCTCTCCCTTCCTTCCCCTCCCTTCATTCTCTCCTTCCCACCCTTCTCCCCTGTAGCTTAAAGGGACCTCTCCATTTTCCCTTGCTTCCCACCCTCCTGACCCATCTCCTCTCTCACTCGCCTCGACTTTCCTTCTCCCTTCTGATTTTTCTCCCTCACCCTCAGATTTTCAATTTGGACCATCTTCAGTTTCTGATGATTTCGGTGAGATTTCAGAGTGTTATGGCTTGGCCCTTTCATCAACACTTGAAGAAGGCTATTTTAGGTCTCATCACAACAAAGGAAATGAGTGTGAAACCCATCAGGTGTTGAAGAGAGTCCAGGTAAAAGGAGAGAGACAGATATATCAAAGTCCTATGGGAAGGAGACTAGCTGAAAATCAGAGACGGGAGAAATATCACCAAGAACAAATACCTTTATTTGCCTACTTGTTTTTCAACTTGGGTTGCTAGCTCCTTCTCTCTTCAGTGTGAAGTTTCCTGGGTGCCAGTGTCAGGTTGGTACATTCAGCCCAGGCTGCTGGCCGGTCCACCAGGCAGGGTTAATTCTAAGTAACTAAGGTTTACATGCAGTTTTATGATGTGCAACTGAGTTCCATACGAATTTTCTTTCAATCCTCCAATTTCCCTCTTTCCAACTCTCCCCAGACCTGAAGTTCAAGCCGCAAACCTTTCTCTTGTGTCTCTCTCTTCCCAGACATGCTTCCCATAACACCTGTGCATGTTCACTGTGGCTCCTCTGTGTCACCTTACATTCATCAACCACTGCTGTTCAGCTTCTATTCACCATCCCATATAATCTACTCTCACCAGATTTACCAGCAACCTGCAACCTGTTCTATCAAATAAGAAGGGTCAGTTCATAACCCCCTTCACCACTCAGTTGTCTTTGACCAGCGTTCTCCCTACCTTGTCCTACTCTTCCTCCTACATCTCTGCGTGTTCCTTCTTGGCCTTCTGGAAGGGCTCTGTTTCCTTTATCTGTGTTTGAGTGTTTTCTTGAGCTCTGTCCTTGGGCCTCTTTCCTTCTCATTGTAAGGACACTTCAACCTCATCCTCAATATGGCTTCCACGATCACCTATATTCGGGTAGTTTCTAATCTCTCTCTTCAGCCCTGACCTGCATATGTGTGAATGTGTATGTATATTTATGTGTATATATGATCTCCCTTTCTCTCTCCCTTTCCCTTTTCCTCCTCTCCTTAGTTATAACAGTTAAAATCCAAGAGTATTTTACTTGGATTTCTCACAGACACCTTACATTCAATATGACCCAACCATTCTTAGCTCCCCCATTCAATCTACTTTTGCAAGCTGTTTGATGAGACTGTGACTTTAGTCACTCAAGCCATAGGACTGCAGTCCAGAAGTTGTCCTGGACTCCTCTACCACTTCCTACAAACACTTTACCATGACATGCAAGGCCTTTCACGGCCACTGGCTGCTCTCAAATCCTCTCCCTCCCAGTCCCAGCCTCACCTGCACACCTCCTGTGCTGGGCTGCTTTCTGTTTTCTGAACGTGCCACTACTCTGGGCCTGCAGTCCTACAGTCGTATCTGCCAGGAATGACCTGTCCCCGCTTCTTTACTCAGCTCCATATCCGTTAGGGCTCCAGTCAGGTGTTATCATCTCAAGAAAGCCTGCCCTTGCCCCTCCCTGGGATAGACTCCAAGTGCTTTCTGCACTTCTTTTTAGTATTGCATTCATTGCAAGGGAGTATAAGCTTCTGCAGATTTGCTTGCCTCCCCGTTTCAATTCTACATCCTCTGAGGATGAGGACTTTACCCTGTCCTTCTGTTACTGGCCCCTAGCCTAGTTTATGGTGCACAGAAGTGCCTCTGAGTGAGTGAGTGAGTGTACAAGAGCTGTATATGAGATCTGATGGTTCACAGGGGCCTGAAACTCCCTGTAGCATCTGGGTTTTCTGAGTCCATGGACAGTGCTTCCCTCGTAGTTTACTTCTCAGTACCCTTCCTTGGAATGTCCCATCCTGCCAGTCTAGTGTGTTTAAAACTGAAAGTATGTCTGAACAGGCACAGCCTCTCAGTAGCTCCTCTCAGAGGGAAACTTGAAACATTTTGCATATGTTCTTTTGGACTGGGACAGTTTTGCGTGGTTATAACACACATGATCCAGTATGTTATAATACATAAGGTCCATGCCTGTCCATGGCCACTTAGAACATGACTCAGCCTAACTGCATCCCCCCCTCCATTTCCTGTATCCCACCATCTATAAGATGTGAGCTGATGTTGGTGTCAACCACTGAACTGTAATCAAAGTCCTAGCCTCTCTGGTGAGAGAAAGAGACAAGGTCCCAAAGTCTGGCTAAAAGGAACTGTCTTTAATACTTTCAACATTCTGTGATCACTTTTGCTCTAGGCCTGTGCACATGCTTTCCTCTTTCACCTGAGACCTCTCCCGGATCCTCCACACTCTTAGTACCTTCCCTTAGCTGATGCCTTCCTTTTCAGGTCTCAGTTTGGAGAGGTCCGCATTCAAGGAGGTCCATGTCTGGATCAGGTGTCCTTTCTGATGCTCTCACAGCCCCTGGGCTGCCTCTGTCAGGACACCACACTCTCCTGGAATTGCCTGCTGGCCTCCCTGTTTCCAATTAGACTAAAGCCCCTGGACCAATAGAGAATGTGTCTGTCAGTTTCACAGAGGTAACTGCAGTGCCTAGTGCATAGTAGACACTCAGTAAGTACTTATAAAATGAACAAGTGATTTTCTTTGGTGAGAAAGTTTCTCTCATATGATTCATTTTTACAAAGAAACATACCGGAAACATTCTGGGAAACCTCAGCATTGTTGTGGATGGTCACAGTTGTGTTTTATATATATGTGATGTTTAAACATTAAAAAGTTATGTTGTCCATACTCATTCACCTCTCACTTATGACTAGGTAACTCGTGCCCAAAACTCTCATCTTGCTCATCTTTTTTATTCCCTGTAACTCTGTTAACTTGGCAGATGTGGCTGATAAACTGTTTTTCTCTTAGGCACACTCTCTCTTAGCACACAATTTCATATGTAAACAATGGAATTGGATCAATTTATATTTCATAGATTAAAGAAAATATACATCTTTCTAGATTTGTTTTAGTGTTTATGTCTTTGTCCTACATTAAAAATATCTGAGAAAATGCATGTAGAGTTGGAAGGTCCACTTGTGTTTTGTGGTTTATAGAAAGAAAGCAGTGGAAAGTAAATAGTTTTATGGTAACAGAAATTTGACTCTTTATGCCCTTGTGTCTATAAATGAAATGCTAGAGTGCGAAAATCAGTTTTCCAAAAGACTATGGGTATATTGCCTTTTGGTAATGCAATGATCAAGCAGTTGCCATTTCTAGAAAAGTATATTTTGTGATCCTCCAGTGACCTCTGTTATAAGTCAGTATGGTATCATGCTATGTGAAGCTGTTGAATGTTTACTTAAGACTAAGTTTTCTGGATAATGTTAATGGTTGCAAATATTACAAAACTAGATTTTAACTTGCTAAGTGTGTCCTCATACTTGAGTTGATGATTCTGTTTTGATAAAAACTTGTGGAATGTCTGGTTGCCATGGATACTGGGGCTTAAGAGGAGCCTCTGAGTACTCTTGCTGCATTGTCCTTAAAAGACTGCACCCATCTGCAGAAATGTAGAAACTATCTTAGCTTCTCTAAATTCCCTGGCATGGTGGTTTGTTTTGAATCCGGATGAAGTTTCCCGGGGTTGTTGGATGGGGGCTTTCGGTGGAGTGAAAGGACACAGACTACTACTGTGGTTTGTCTGAGAGCTGTGCCTTCTCCATTCCAGGAAGATGGGGAAAGTCAATTAAAGTTTCTCAAGCATCACTCTGTTCCAGGTCTTGTAACTAAACTCTTGCTAGACCTCATTTCATTGCCTTGTCTACTAAGCAAAGACTTGTCTACTCAGCAAAGACTGAGTCTAGTTTAATACTGTATACTGCTGCTGCTGCTAAGTTGCTTCAGTCATGTCCAACTCTGCGCGACCCCATGGACAGCAGTCCACCAGGCTCCACCGTCCCTGGGATTCTCCAGGCAAGAAACTGGAGTGGGTTTCCATTTCCTCCTCCAATGCATGAAAGTGAAAAGTGAAAGTGAAGTCACTCAGTCATGTCCAACTCTTCGCGACTCCATGGACTGCAGCCCACCAGGCTCCTCCGTCCATGGGATTTTCCAGGCAAGAGTACTGGAGTGGGGTGCCATTGCCTTCTCTGATACTGTATACTACACAGTTTATATTGATTGATACAAATGATTTCTGAATGAATGAGTAACTAACCCTGCAGAAGTATTAAAAAATGGTATGGACCTAATAGAAGCAGAAGATATTAAGAAGAGGTGGCAAGAATACACAGAAGAACTATACTAAAAAGACCTTCATGACCCAGATAATCACGATGGTGTGATCACTCACCTAGAGTCAGACATCCTGGAATGAGAAGTCAAGTGGGCCTTAGGAAGCATCACTATGAACAAAGCTAGTGGAGGTGATGGAATTGCAGTAAAGCCATTTCAAATCCTAAAAGATGATGCTGTGAAAGTGCTGCACTCTATACGCCAGCAAATTTGGAAAACTCAGCAGTGGCCACAGGACTAGAAAAGGTCAGCTTTCATTCCAATCCCAAAGAAAGACAATGCCAAAGAATGCTCTATCTACCACACAATTGCATTCATCTCACATGCTAGCAAAATAATGCTCAAAATTTTCCAAGCCAGGCTTCAACAATACATGAACCATGAACTTCCAGATGTTCAAGCTGGATTTAGAAAAGGCAGAGAAACCAGAGATCAAATTGCCAACATCCATTGGATCATTGAAAAAGCAAGAGAGTTCCAGAAAAACATCTATTTCTGCTTTATTGACTATGCCAAAGCTTTTGACTGTGTGGATCACAACAAACTGTGGAAAATTCTTTAAGAGGTGGGAATACCAGAACACTTGACCCGCCTCCTGAGAAATATATATGCAGGTCAAGAAGCAACAGTTAGAACTGGACATGAAACAACAGACTGGTTCAAAATCTGGAAAGGAGTATGTCAAGTATTGTCACCCTGCTTATTTAACTTATATGCAGAGTACATCATGAGAAATGCTGAGCTGGATGAAGCACAAGCTGGAATCAATTGCCAGGAGAAATATCAATAACCTCAGATATGCAGATGACACCACCCTTATGGCAGAAAGTGAAGAGGAGCTAAAGAGCCTCTTGATGAAAATGAAAGAGGAGAGTGACAAAGTTGGCATAAAGCTCAACATTCAGAAAACTAAGATCATGGAATCTGTTCCCATCACTTCATGACAAATAGATGGGGAAACAGTGGAAACTATGTCAGACTTTATTTTATTTTTTTTACAGCATCATCTTTCAGGATTTGAAATAGCTCAACTGGAATTCCATCACCTCCACTAGCTTTGTTCGTAATGATGCTTTTTTTTAAAAAAATTTTTTAAATGTTATTTTTACTTTATTTTACTTTACAATACTGTATTGGTTTTGCCATACATTGACATGAATCTGCCATGGGTGTATACGAGCTCCCAATCCTGAATCCCCCTCCCACCTCCCACCCCATATCATCTCTCTGGATCATCCCCGTGCACCAGCCCCAAGCATCTTCTTGGGCTCCAAAATCACAGCAGATCATGACTGCAGCCATGAAATTAAAAGACGCTTGCTTCTTGGGAGGAAAGTTATGACCAACCTAGACAGCATATTAAAAAGCAGAGATATTACTTTGTTGACAAAGATCCATCTAGTCAAAGCTATGGTTTTTTCAGTAGCCATGTATGGATGTGAGAGTTGTACTATAAAGAAAGCTGAGCACCGAAGAATTGATGCTTTTGAATTGTGGTGTTGGAGAATATTCTTGAGAGTCCCTTGGACTGCAAGGAGATCCAACCAGTCTATCCTAAAGGAAATCATTCCTGAATATTCATTGTAAGGACTGATACTGAAGCTGAAACTCCAATACTTTGGCCACCTGATGAGAAGAACTGACTTACTGGAAAAGACCCTGGTGCTGGGAAAGATTGAAGGCCAGAGAAGGGGATTACAGAGAATGAGATGATTAGATGGCATCATTGATTCAATGGACATGAGTTTGAGTAAACTCCAGGAGTTGTTGATGGACAGGGAGGCCTGGTGTGCTGCAGTCCACTGGTGGCAAAAAGTCAGACACGACTGAACTGAAGTGATTGAACTGAAGTATTACAAATCCATTTTATAGATGATTTCCCTGGTGGTTCAGATGTTAAAGCATCTGCCTGCAATGTGGGAGACCTGGGTTCTATCCCTGGGTCGGGAAGATCCCCTGGAGAAGGAAATGGCAACCCACTCCAGTATTCTTGCCTGGAGAATCCCATGGACGAAGGAGCTTGGTGGGCTATAGCCCACGGGTTGCAAAGAGTCGGACATGACTGAGCGACTTCACTTTCACTTCAGAGAAGTTAAATGAACTGCTCAAAGTCTTATCTCCTTATCATCTAACATAAGATGTATTGAGTGGGTGAGTGAAGTCACTCAGTCGTGTCTGACTCTGCGACCCCATGGACTGTAGCCTAACCAGATTCCTCCGTCCATGGGATTTTCCAGGCAAGAATACTGGAGTGGGTTGCTATTTCCTTCTCCATAAGATGTATTGCTTAAGTTTATATCACAGGATGTCAAGGATGATAAGTGAACATTAGTCAAGGATCTGCAGCCTTTTCAGGAAATGCATTAGCATATTTTTGGTTGTACACAGGATAGCTGTATCCTGTGAAAGTATGTCTTTGTCTTTACTTGGAGACTAAGTGTGATTTAAGATATATATATAGGCATGTACAAGTTTACAAGAGTAGACTGGTGGTCAATTTTCTATGTCAACTTGTCCAGGTTATTGGTCTCTTTGATTCAATCAAACAGTAATCTAGGTGTTGTTATAAAGGTAGTTTGTAGAATTTATTAATGTTCATAATTCCTGGTGAGCAATGAACTCATATTAGAATTTTTGTCCATCTGACTTCTAAGTTCATGCCCCCCTGTTTTACATTAAGCAGATAAAAAGTCTACTGAATTATTCTTTGGCACTATATCCAGCTATTCTTTGACATTATAATAAAATCTGCAAAGTACCAAGTGCATACCATGTGGTAGGACTCAGCTAAGTATGTCACTCAGGTTATTACACCGTGATCCTAAATGCTGTCACCCCAACTATGGTCATAAAGAAAGTGAGGTATAGAAAAATCTCTGTATCATGCTTAACTCCTTCCTTCACCATTCCCCAAAGGATCTTCCCTGAAACTCTAGTCTCCAAAACAAGAGATTCTTTTCATGACCAAAGAGTTTGGGAAATATTCAAGCTATCACCACCTTGTGAGGGCTCAGTGTACTTGCAATGTGCTACAGGTTCTGAGGAGTCCCGCAGTAAGGATATTTCTTGAACTCTATTTAACCCAGCATTTCCAAACATATTTGACCACAGCAGCCCTTGTGGGTAGTAAAGCCATTAACAGCATGATATGAGTGTTCTGTCAGTCACTCTTAGAGAAATGCTAGCCTGCCATATGGCATTAGACATAAGTTTTATAACAGAAACAATGGAAAATGTGCTCTGACCATATCAAGCTCCTGGGTCACACATATTATTTAGATAATGCTTCATATTTATTTAAATTACATTTTTTCTAAAAGTCTTATGTGGGCTGAATTTTTGTCTGAGAAGCTTCATCTTGCCAATGGGCTATATGTCAAATTCCTATGTAAGTCAATTCTTGTACCTTTTGGCAGAATTAGCTAGTGAACCTCTAAATTCTTTAAAAAAATTTTTTTGTGTGTGTGCTGTTTTGATTTTTCTCATTTCTTTTTTTATATTCTTGTTATTTTCCTAATGGTTACCCTGGGTATTCCAATTAAAATCCTAATGTCCTGAAAGGTCAGAAAGAGAAATCAAGGAAACAGTACTATTAATCATTGTATCAAAAAGAATAAAATACCTAGCAATAAACGTACCTGAGGAAAAAATAGACCTCTATTCTGAAAAACTGTAAGATGCTGATGTGAAAGAAGTCAGAGATGACACAAACAGATAGAAGGATACACCATGTTCTTGGACTGGAAAAATCAATGTTGTCAAAATGACTATCCTACCCAAGGCAGTCTACAGATTCAGTGCAATCCCTATTCACTTACCTATGGCATTTTTCACGGAACTAGAACAATTTTTAAAAATATTTATATGGAGATATAAAAGACCCTGAATAGCCAAAGCAATCTTGAGAAAGAAAAAAATGGAGCTAGAAGAATCAGACTCCCTGACTTCAAACTATATTAAACTACAGTGTGGTACTAGCACAAAAATAGAAATATAGATCAGTGACACAGGACAGAAAGCCCAGAGATATCCCATGCACCTATGTTCACCTAATCTATGACAAAAGAGGCAAGAAAGTACAATGAACAAAAGACAGCCTCTTCAATAAGTAGTGCTGGGAAAACTGGACAGCTGCATGTAAAACAAGGAAATTAGAACACTTTGTTGTTGTTCAGTTCAGTTCAGCTGCTCAGTTATGTCTGACTCTTTGCGACCCCATGGACTGCAGCATGCCAGGCTTCCTTGTCCATCACCAACTCCCGGAGCTTGCTCAAACTCATGTCTATTGACTCAGTGATGGCATCCAACCATCTCATCCTCTGTCGTCTTCTCCTCCTGCCTCCAATCTTTCCCAGCATCAGGGACTTTTCTAATGAGTCAGTTCTTTGCATCAGGTAGCCAAAGTATTGGAGCTTCAGTTTCAGCATCAGTCCTTCCAATGAATATTCAGGACTGATTTCCTTTATGACTGACTGGTTTGACCTCCTTGCAGTCCAAGTGACTCTCAAGAACCTTCTCCAACACCACAGTTCAACAACATCAATTCTTCAGCACTCAGTCTTCTTTATGGTCCAACTCTCACATCCATACATGACTACTGGAAAAACCATAGCTTTGACTAGACAGACCTTTGTTGGCAAAGTAATGTCTCTGCTTTTTAATATGCTGTCTAGGTTGGTCATAGCTTTCTTTCCAAGGAGCAAGCATCTTTTAATTTCATGGCTGCAGTCACCATCTGTAGTGATTTTGGACCCTCCCCAAAATAAAGTCTGTCATTGTTTCCATTGTTTTCCCATCTATTTGCTGTGAAGTAATGGGACAAGATGCCATGATCTCAGCTTTTTGAATGTTCAGTTTTAAGCCAGATTTTTCACTGTCATCTTTAACCTTCATTAGAACACTCCCTAACATCAAACACAAAAATAAACTCAAAATGGTTTAAAGACCTAAATGTAAGGCTGGACGCTATAAAACTCTTAGAGGAAAACATAGGAAGAATGCTCTCTGCATAAATCACAGCAGGCTCTTTTTTGACCCACCTCCTAACTAATGAAAATAAAAGCAAATAAATAAATGGGGCTTAATTGAACTTACCGGCTTTTACATAGCAAAGGAAACCATAAGCAATATGAAAAAACAAATCTTAGAATGAAATAAAATAATTACAAATTAAGCAGTTGACAAAAGATTAATCTCCAAAATATACAAACAGCTCATGCAGCTCAATAGCAAAGAAAGCAAACAATCCAATCAAAAAAATAAGTGGAAGGCCTAAATAGACATTTCTCCAAAGAAGAGATGCAGATGGTCAACAAATCCATGAAAAGATGCTCAGCATCGCTAATTATTACAGAAATGCAAATCAAAACTATAAGAAGGTATCACTTCATGTTGGTCAGAATGGCCATCATCAAAAAATCTACCGGTAACACATCCTGGAGAGGGTGTGGTGAAAAAGGAATCCTCTTACACTGTTGGTAAGAATGTAAATTGATACAGCCACTATGGAGAACAGTATGGAGGTTCCTTAAGAAACTGAAAAATAGAACAACCATGTGACCCAGCAATCCTATTCCTGGGCATATAATTGGATAAAACCATAATTCAAAAAGATACATGAATCCCAATCAAGTAAACTGTCTCTGGGGCTTATCCTGTTTGAAGACGGATTTCTGCCATTTCCATACAAAGTATTCCTAATGCACAGACTTTCTGTGTTTATTTATTTATTTTTTTCTTTCTCTCCATAGTAGTGCAATTGCCTCCTTTCGTAAGACTTGGAATATAAACTACCACTGGTGAGAAAAGGACAAGAAATTGCTCTAAGTGTCAGCATAAGAGACCCAGCTTGAGGGTCACTTAAAACCTCAGAGGGGCATGAATGCTGTTTGTTGAAACTTTTTCTCTAGAGCTAAGGCATCAAGAAGCTTGAGATGAAGAGGAGAAAGAAATGTATATCATCTCTGCTCAAAAATAATAATTTCTAGTTAGAGAAAGGTTTCCTTTAATAGCTACTTATCGCGGACAGTGTCACATCTTTTGTCTTGGACTGAATCCAGATCCTCCTCCTCCCTCTTTAGCATTCTTGTATCTTAACCACCTCCCTTTGACTTGGAGTCACGCCTAAGAAAACAGAAGTCTGTGATCTCAAAATTTATTGACTATGCCAAAGCCTTTGACTGTGTGGATCACAATAAACTGTGGAAAATTCTGAAAGAGATGGGAATACCAGACCACCTGACCTGCCTCTTGAGAAACCTATATGCAGGTCAGGAAGCAACAGTTAGAACTGTACATGGAACAACAGACTGGTTCAAAATAGGAAAAGCAGTACATCAAGGCTGTATATTGTCACCCTACTTATTTAACTTATATGCAGAGTACATCATGAGAAACGCTGGGTTAGATGAAGCACAAGCTGGAATCGAGATTGCTGGGAGAAATATCAATAACCTCAGATATGCAGATGACACTACCCTTATCGCAGAAATTGAAGAGGAACTAAAAAGCCTCTTGATGCAAGTGAAAGAGGAGAATGAAAAAGTTGACTTAAAGCTCAACATTCAGAAAAGTAAGATCATGGCATTTGGTCCCATCACTTCATGGGAAATAGATGGGGAAACAGTGGAAACAGTGTCAGACTATTTTTTTGGGCTCCAAAATCACTGCGATTGCAGCCATGAAATTAAAAGATGCTTACTCCTTGGAAGGAAAGTTATGACCAACCTGCTGCTGCTAAGTCGCTTCAGTCGTGTCCGACTCAGCGTGACCCCATAGACGGCAGCCCACCAGGCTCCTCTGTCCCTGGGATTCTCCAAGCAAGAATACTGGAGTGGGTTGCCATTTCCTTCTCCAATGCATAAAAGTGAAAAGTGAAAAGTGAAATTGAAGTCGCTCAGTCGTGTCCGACTCTTAGTGACCCCATGGACTGCAGCCTACCAGGCTCCTCCATCCATGGAATTTTCCAAGCAAGAGTACTGGAGCGGGTTGCATTGCCTTCTCCATATGACCAACCTAGATAGCATATTAAAAAGCAGAGACATTACTTTGCCGACTAAGGTCTGTCTAGTCAAGGCTATAGTTTTTCCAGTGGTTATGTATGGGTGTGAGAGTTGGACTGTAAAGAAAGCTGAGCGCTGAAGAATTGATGCTTTTGAACTGTGGTGCTGGAGAAGACTCTTGAGAGTCCCTTGAACTGCAAGGATATCCAACCAGTCCAGCCTAAAGGAGATCAGTCCTGGGTGTTCTTTGGAAGGACTGATGCTAAGGCTGAAACTCCAATACTTTGGCCACCTCATGCGAAGAGTTGACTCATTGGAAAAGACTCTGATGCTGGGAGGGATTGAGGGAAGCAGGAGAAGGGGATGACAGAGGATGAGATGTCTGGATGGCATCACCAACTCGATGGACGTGAGTTTGAGTGAACTCCGGGAGTTGGTGATAGACAGGGAGGCCTGGTGTGCTGCAATTCATAGGGTCGCAAAGAGTCAGACATGACAGAGCAACTGAACTGAACTGAACTGTTGGCTTTACTGGACTTCCCTAGTGGCACAGTGGATAAGAATCTGCCTGCCAAAGTAGGGGACATGGGTTCAGTCTCTGGTCCAGGAAGATTCCATGTGCCATCGGGCCATAGAGCCCGTGAGCCTAGACCCTATGCTCCGCGGCAGAAGAGGCTGGGGCTGTGAGAGCCCCTCTGTGCCCTGCAGCAAAGAACAGCCCGGCTCCCAGCAGCTGGAGGAAAAAGCCTGCAAGCTGCAAGGAAGGCCCAGTACAGCCAAAAATAAAAATAAATAAATAACAGTTTTTTTAAAAAAGAGGGTAAGCTTTACTCAATGTCTTAATGAAATAAAATGTTCAAGAAAAAAAGAAAACAACTTTTCTCTCCCCTCCTCCTTCCCTCTCACTCAGTATCCCTCCAGTGTGACAGATTCTCTCAAACTTTCTCATCTCTTTTATTATGAAGTTTCCCAAACTCATCAACCCACACATGCTTATTTTTCCCTTTTCCTTTTTGCTGCTTCCTCCATGTCCTCCCTTCCCTGTAACTCTTTGCTAGTGCAAAGGTGAAGATCTAAGTCCCATCTACTTCTCTTGTTACTCATCATTCTGATGTGAATAATGAGGTCCCAGGAGCCAACCAGGAAAACAAAACTCTCCTGGTGGGTGGAGATGTGGGTGAGGTGGTGAGCGTTCAGTCACAGGTGACTGGTCTATATCACTTGCCTTATGAACGAATTCAGACCCAGGCCTCCATTTGCATTCAGGTTTGTTGAGAATAGCTTTTCCTGCCTTCTAGGTAAACCCTGGACACAGCTTTTAAAACAAAACCAACAAACAAAACCTCTCTTCAAGCAGCTTTATAAACTGAACTCCCCAAAACTGAGCCAGGAAAACTGTTTGGAAAGAGTCACTTGTCACAGCCCCACAGCCCTTGGAATCTGTTCCCTGCCCAGCAAGGTCTTTTTGGAATATAAATAATGTGGGGTTGTTTCTCTCTGGCCTGAAGAATTACCTGCTACATAACAAGCTTTTTGCTTGCTCCCTACTGAACCTGAGCAGGGTTCTGCAGGGCCATCCCAGGTGTGCTGAGTCTTTCTGCATCATTCCCTGCCCCCCTCTCCATTTCTTGTTTGTAGGAAAAAGACCTTCTCTGAGTCCCAAGTTGCATTTCAGAACGTACTATGTACAAAATCCCATTCTGGGCACATTTAGAGACAAAGAGTTGAGTGAGACTAAGCCCCATATCTCCAGTTACTATCCTAAGAATTGCTTGGATTAACAAAAATCATGGGATAACATTGTAAGCCAGTATATGGTCAGGAATCCTGACTAAGAAGAAGGCATAAATGTAGCCCCTAGGTCAGGGGAGGGGAGGTGGCATGTATCTTACCTGTCTTTTTTGAGGAATATAGTATGTCCCAACTCAGAAACAGCACAGAGCTACAGACATCTGTGGAATCAGAAATATCAATTTTGAAATAGTCATGGTTCCACTTGTTTATGAAATTGCAAACATATCTCTGTAGAAAATAAAAGCCAGGAAACATGCGTAGCACTTTGATTGGATTCCATCGATGTTGACATCTCTGCCTTTTGGTGTACATGGCGGGGGGTGGGAAGTGCCTCTCCCCTAGCTTCTTGTGTTCATCTAGGGGGCAGTAGCAGCATCAGATCTCCCCCACCCTGCCCAATTCAGATTCCCCCAGGGAGTGGGGCACATGTGGTCAGTAACACCTGCTTCCTTCTGGAGGTTAATCCAGCATTCTGGTTTGCCTCTTTATGCTGCAAGTTTTCAGGGGCAAGCCCCATTTGGGAGGCCTTCAATTGTTCACCACTGCTTGTGGCTGGGCAGGGAAGTTCTGCTTGAGTTTAATATTAGGAAGTCACATTTTCCAGTATTGACTTCATGGGTAGCAAAGCCAACATTTGACTGCCTATCTGCCTTCTCTGCTGCTCAGTGGTTCCAAATTCACATGAAAAAATTAATGCTATTTATTTGGTCTACCTCAAACCCTTACAGAATTTTTCTCATTTGCCAGCAAGACCTTGATTGTCCACACTGGACTCAAGTCTTCCTAGTTTTGTATGAACACTTACATTTCACTTAAATTTCTTAACATTCTTATTTTTACTACTTTAACTGTAGTTGAACTGTATGGCTTATTTCTTGAAAACTGCAATTGTTTGAAAATGATTTCCATAGAGGATGTTTCCTCTCTCACTGATGACATCTCAGTGTCTAAGGTTAATAGTAACAGTTATGCCTTAGAGTGGCTTTTCTCTGAAAAAATTATGGTGTTTTTCACACTGTATGTCAAGACCTATTAGTCAGCAATAATATCAATTTAATGGGTTATGACAACATTTTAAAATAAGATAGATATCAGACTGTATTGCAAACAGATCATTAGTTGATGAGAATCTTGTTTTATATTTGTTTTAAATTTGTGTTTGTGTGCATGTGTGTGTGAACTGCATAACAACAGAAAAATACTTTTTGGCAAAAACTATCTGGTCGTTTTCCAATGAGTACACAAATGGAAGACACCTCACAGCTAATTTTGTCCTCAGTTGATGGTATGCCATTGGAAGTGTTAAGCATTCCTTCGAGGTCTGGTTCATAAAACCCACCATGCAGTCCTCTATTCTCTCACTTCCTGTATACCACCTGGAGGCTAAATGCTGAGCCCAGGCCATTATGGAAACTCTATGTTTAAGATGGTGTTCTTCATCAATGCAGATCCTTGGATGACTGTGTAGAATAGACCCCCTTATCACATCTCACCCCTACCTCTAGGCACCAATGGGACTCTACAAGGATGAGAAATAAACTTCTAATATGTTATGCTACTGGGACTTGGGGCTTATCTGTTTCAGCAGATAATGTCACTTTAACTAATGGGTATTACTTACTATTAATATGTGATCAAAAGCCACTGTGAGACATGGAGGACATTATGTTAAGTGAAATAAGCCAGACACAGAAAGACAAGTAACACATGATCTCACTTACATCTGGGATTCTAAAAAGAGTCAGATGCACAGTAACAGAGAATACCCACTCCAGTATTCTTGCCTGGAGAATTCCATGGACAGAAGAGCCTGGTGGGCTAAATTCCACGGGGTTACAAAGAGTCAGAAATGACTGAGTGACTAACACTTTCACTACTTTACCAGAGTCTGGGAGATGAGGGAAAGGGGAGATACTGATCAAACAGTATAAAATTTTAGTTATAGAATGGCTAAGTTCTGGAGATCTAACGTATAGCATGGTGACTATAGTTAATAAGAATATACCATATGCTTGAAATTTGCTAAAAGAATAAATCTCTAGTGTTCTCAACATATATGAAAAAGGTAACCATGAGAAGTGTTAGTTAATTTAATTGTGGTAATTATTTCACAATTTATACATATACTGAAACATCATGTTATACACTTTAAATATATACAATTTTTATCTATTCCTGCTTCCTCCCAAAAAAGCCACTTTGAGACTATAGTGGACCTCAGACAGCTGGACCCCAGACAGCAGCACACACCTACTCCCAAAAAGCAGGAGCTGTCAAGGTAAGCCTGCAAATTCTCTTAACATAAGTCAAGCCACACTGTTTTGTCTCTTATTATGTTACTCTGGTGACCCCAGGAAAGTCAAAGGAGTATTGGTACCTTTGGTTGATTGGAATTTGTGCAAATGAAACGTGGGAAGGCCACTCCAAGTTGGGAACCTGTATCACAAGTATGAGTAGTTAAGGCAACTAAGTGCATTTGTTTACAGTGAGCATATTCACAGGTATAACACAAAACCTGTCTACCCTACAGGATAGCTCAGTTGGTAAGAAACCGCTTGGAATGCAGGAGACCCTGGTTCAATTCCTGGGTTGGGAAGATCTGCTGTAGAAGGGATAGTATACCTACTCTGGTATTCTTGGGCTTTCCTGTGGCTCAGCTGGTAAAGAATCTACCTGCAATGTGGGAGATTTGGGTTTGATCCTTGGGTTGGGAAGATCCTCTGGAGAAGGTAAAGGCTACCCACTCCAGTATTCTGGCCTGGAGAATTCCATGGACCAGCCCATGGAGTCACAAAGAGTTGGACATGACTGAGCAATTTTCACTTTCACCCTACAAGAGAGCTACCATATTTTGCAGATGAAACTAAAGCACACGGAGGTCAAATCACTTACCCAAAATCCCACAAATAGGTTATGGCAGAACTAGGGTTGAACCTTGGCATCTGGATTTGTGGTGTGGACTGCCGGCCGTAATGACCTGGAGGGTGTTTCATCCATTGTTAACTGCCTCTTTAGTATGCTGGATATTGTAGACAGCTGGCCTCATAAGATTTACCAGGAAAGGAGGCTGTTACTGGGATTCAGAAATGAGTTTAAGTTTCCACTCTATGTTAATATACATCTTTATTAAACTGAACTTATTCATAGATTTTATATATGCTTAGGAGAAAGCATGGTACAGGGCAGGAGTTATGAAGCATTTTGTAGAAGAAGACCCTTTTCTTCAAATAAAATTATATGGAAAACTCAATATCTAGCACATATGGAAGCAGAGATGCTCTTGTCAAAGCAGGAATAGCAGACCAGGTGCGCCACTCTCCAGGCAGCTCCTCCACTCTATTCCTCCTCACCTCAGCCCAGGGCTCTGTGGCTCACAATTTAAAACCACCAGTACAGGAGAAAGAGCATGAACTTTGGGGCTGGATGGGCCTGCCTGCTTGCTTGCTTTATCATTTTACCATACACTCATTTATTCATGGCTCAATAAATAGGCATTGAAGACTGTGTGCTAGACACTGGTTTATCAGCTGTGTGACTCTGACAGTCTCTCTGGGTTTCAGTGCCTCCCTTGTGTTTATACCTAGTGAGAACTGCCTCGTAAGACTCCAGGTCACGAGAGAGACTGCAGATGCAGCATCCAGTGCATGTCCTGTCCTTAGTGAGGATGCTCAGAAGATGGTCCTCCTTTACTTTCTATGCAGATCTTTAAAGTGTGATGTCATTTGGAGTAAAACCATGTGAAAGCATATTTAATACACAGAAGCACTTTAGAAACAAACCTATGTGTTCTCACCCATTGCCCCTCTCCCTTGCAAACCTGTCCAGCTTTGAAGGCTTCCTTTTTGTTCCTTCTCACCTTCAGCTTAAGACCATGTCTCCATCCTGCTCTTGATCACAGCCCCCAGTCACCTGTTTACTGGTCTTCTCATTTTCTCCAAGCTTATGCATCCCCAGCACACTCTTTTATCTCCTCCACAGTAGCTGATTCCAGCTGCCTGTCCCTGGCTGAGCCCTCGTTTCTCATAGTCCCTTTTATGCCCAGAGTATCCAACATCCCCTGGTTAGAGGATTCTGCCTTCACCTCTTCTGTTGCTTCCCTGCTGCCAGAGAACTAATCACAGCCTTGTTTCAAGAGTGGCTATTAATGATTGAGGTTAGTACTGAATAGGCTTTCAAGAGTTTCCACTAGCAACAGCTCTAAGATGTATAAAATTATATCATTCAAGTCAACAAAGAAAACTATACATTTAAAATTTTCTCTAAGGTCAAATAGTTCATCCATTATACAGATAGTGCAATGGCTAAGAATGGGGGCTTTGTAGCTATACTGCCTGCTTCCAAAACTAAGCTCCTCTTTATATTAGTAGTATGACCGTTGCACAATGACTCGGCTTTCTTATGAGAAAATGAGCATATTAATAGCACCTATCTCATCACACTATTATGATATGTAAATAAGAAAATGCTTAGAATATTGCCTGACATGCAAAAAGCACTCAATCAGTGTTATCTCTTATCTGGATAGTGGATGAGTAAAGCTCAGACAAATTATAAGAAATCAGACAACTGTCAGGGTGTTTAGCAGACAGAAAATGCAGGAAAAGCATCTAGAAGGTAAACTCTTTAGCTCTTACCACAAAGCAATGGAATTATATCCATCTTCTTGGGTTTTTCTCTGTCTTCTTCCTAGGTATTGACATAGTAGTCAGTCATGGTTGTAGAATAAGTGATTAAATGAATAGATGAGAAATGAATGAGTGAGGGAATCATTGGTAATGGAACAAACCAGTCAGGTCCCTTTCCACAGTCTTTGATGCCCAGTTTATCACGTGCCATGCCCTGCTAAGTCGCATCAGTTGTATCTGATTCTTTGCGACCCCAGGGGCTGTAGCACACCAGGGTCCTCTGTCCATGGGATTCTCCAGGCAAGAATACTGGAGTGGGTTGCCGTACCCTCCTCCAGGGGATCTTCCTGACCCAGGGATTGAACCCTTGTCTCCTGAAGATCCTGTATTGTAGGTGGATTCTTTACCACTGAGCCACTGGGGAAACCCCCGTTTATCACACTTGATCCCAAACACAGGTCTTTGAGAAAGTGTTACAGTCTTTCTCAAATTAAGAATACTGTTGGTCACTGTCCAGCACCCACCATCTCCCTCCCACACACACCAAAAGAGGATTCTCAGCTTTTGGATCTACTTTCTTGTCTTTGTGATTCTGCCCAAAGTCCTCTGTGATTTTGCTCCCCTTCTCCAGGAAGGACAGCAGAAATCCACCTGTCTGTCACAGAGAAAGCTGATGTTATTAGTAGGTCCTGGCATTATCTTGGCAAGAAACAAGTAGTGCCATGTCTCTCTGTTTTCCAGAAAGACTGGAGGATGGTCAGAAGTAGACTGGCTTACTTAGGAGGAACAAGACTGAGTTTTCTTGCAGGAACTTTTAGACTTAGGTTTTATGATGGAGAGAACTGCCATGTGAGTGATAGCATACCTGCCAGTTATTCCTGTTCCATATTGACTAAAGTAAGTTCTGCTTTTCTGACATGGTGCTGACGTACAATACAGTGGGATGAGATAGCAAGCAGGTATAATTTCAGAAATCTTTCAGGAGTGACCTGGCACAGAGGCTTTCCTTCAGTTTTCTTAGTGCACTGGAAGTGGAAGGCAACCATGCTTGTAATTTGGTCAGACCAAACTGTAGGTTTCAGCCATTCAGTCTAGCATAGAACACAGTGAATTTGGTTTAGAGCAATTGCAACAATCTTGCTACATGCAAGTACATTTTCTTATTTCTTTCATCCACCAAGGAGGAAGGGACAGCCTGGCATAAGGGGTGAAAGAGGAGGGAGTTGTCAACAACCGTATGTCCAGGCATCATGTCAGCTGTCAGGTGCCTCCCTGACATCTGAGTTTAATGGCACTTGTTTCCCGTTGACTCTGTGTGACCTTGGGCTAGTTACCCTCTCTGAACTCAGATAGCTCATCTGTAAATTGGAGGAAATGTAGCTACCTGGCAGGGCATGAGCATTAAATGGGAGAATGTGTATAAACTGCCTGAGCTCCCTTCATGGATCCTAACATGTTTATTAATACATTGAGGAGAATGGGGCCTCCTTGAGGCCTCATGGCTGAGAAGAGGACATGCTTTGAAACAGTTCTGATACACATAAAGTGTTTCTGGAATTCAAAGAATGGTCAGCTTGCATACAGCTCACATTCAGCAAACGTTTGATGCCAGTAATGATGACAGAATCTTGGGGAGCTCGCAGTTTGAGACCCCTGAGAAGAGTGAGTCTTGTGAAGAGTTTGAGGAGCCTTGTGAAACAGACTGTGTCTGCTACATTCACTTTTCTTAAAAAATAATTTTATTATTATTATTATTTTGGCTGCACTGGGTCTGCGTTGCTTTGTGTGGGCTTTCTCTAGGTGCAGTGAGCCAGGGTCATTCTTCATTGCAGTGTGCAGGCTTCTTATTGCAGTGGCTTCTCTTGTCGAAGAGCACAGGTTCTAGGCATGTGGACTTCTGTAGTTGTGGTGTGCAGGTTCTAGCTCATGGGCTCAGTAGTTGTGGTGCATGGGCTGAGTTGTTCTCTGGCATGTGGCATCTTCTCAAACCAGGAATAGAACCCATGTCCCCTGCATTGGCAGGCAGATTCTTATCCACTGGACCACTAGGGAAGTCCTGCTTCATTCCCTTTCATGTTCAGGTGATCTCAGAATATCTGTGCCATGAGAGAATGAAAGAGAACAAGTTCAGAGCTGGTAGAGATAGGAGACACTCTAAGAAATCAGTAGAACTGTGTTCTGCTATCAATTTTATAATTTTATAAGCACTATAGTCAACTACATGTAGGGCATGGCCAACCAACTTTGGTAATTTGTAAGTTTCATGAATAATTATGACTATAATTGATTGAATAGTACTTAAGAGCCAGGCACTATATTAACCACTTTCTGTTGTTGTTCAGTCTCTCAGTCCTGTCCGACTCTTTGAGACCCCATGGACTGCAGCACGCCAGGCTTCCCTGTCCATTGCCAATTCCCAGAGCTTGCTCAAACTCATATCTGTTGAGTCTGTGATGCCATCCAACTATCTCATCTTCTGTTGCCCCTTCTCTTCCTGCCCTCAACATTTCACAACATCAGGGCCTTTTCCAAAGAGTTGGCTCTTTGCATTGGGTAGCCAAAGTATTCGAGCTTCAGCTTCAGCATCAATCCTTCCAATGAATATTCAGGATTGATTTCCTTTAGGATTCATTAAGCGCTTTACAAATATCATTAAATTTAATACTTACTACAACACCATGTCAAACCAACCCCCTCTGGTTACCTTTGTTTTAGACATACCTACCTCTTACTTGGTAACTAAACCGTGACTTTTTTTGGTCTAGGCATTTGAGAACAAAGATGAACACGTGTCTGTACAATGTGCCAGGCTTGAAATCAGGCCCTTCATGAACATTTAATTCTCAGTACAACCCAATGAAATAGTTGTTAATATTCTCAAGTTGTCATTTTTTTAAAAAAAACTGAAGCTTAAAGAGATTAAGAAATGTTTCCAGGCTTCACAGTGGAAAATGATTAAGCTGGAATTGCACTTGATGTCAATTTGCCTCCAAGGCTGCATCCTGCTACATGGGGTCCCAAAGCGTTCAGCTGGAGGAAGTCATGGCAACCCATGCCAGTATTCTTGTCTGGAGAATGCCATGGGCAGAGGAGCCTGGCAGGCTACAGTCCTTAGGGTCACAGAGATTTGGACAGCACTGAAGCAACTTAGCATGCATACACATAAGGTGCTCAGAGTAGAAGGAAATATATGGCAGAGAAAAGGCTATGAATG
Organism: Budorcas taxicolor; assembly: GCF_023091745.1. NCBI lineage: Eukaryota > Metazoa > Chordata > Mammalia > Artiodactyla > Bovidae > Budorcas > Budorcas taxicolor. The sequence goes on along the minus strand of NC_068924.1, from coordinate 792,666 downwards.
GTTCTTGGTTCCTCGTGTTTACTAGTGGTATGAACTCTCCAGAAGAGAGCATTGATGGCAGTCCTAGAATTAACAGCGTTTGGCATCCTTAGGGTCAGCATCCAAGTTGGCAGGGGCCAGAAATGGAGCTCTCAAAACTGCTACAGGGAAGGCGGCTCCTTCTGAAATCACTATGAGACCTCCCTGGTGGCTCGGTGGTAAAAGAATCTGCCTGCGATGCAGGAGACTCAGGAAACGTGGGTCTGATCCCTGGGTTGGGAAGATCCCCTGGAGAAGGAAGTGGTAACCCACTCCAGTATTCTTACCTGGAGAATCCCATGGACAGAGGAGCCTGGCAGACTACAGTCAGTGAGGTCCCACAGAGACAGCACGACTGAAGCGGCTAAGCAGGCATGGTTCTGATTCAGACGGTCGAGAAAAGACACATTTCCCCCTCTGGGTTTCTTCAGTATCTAGGAGCTGAGACCCAGGACCTGTGTCTAGGGACAGATTGGAGATGGAAGCGGAAAGGCCACTTGAGCGCGTAAACTCTACAGATGAAGCAGATTAGACGGGCAAACACGGTCAGGCATGGTCCTCCAGTAGTTACTCTGCTGCGTTACTGATTCATCACAATTCTGAGTTCATTAAACAGAAACGCCACTCCACACTGCTGAATCTCTAGGTGGGCGTGGCCCTGGACTCGTGGCCGAAGCCCCTCCCAAGGGGACAGGTCCCCGGTGGCGCCCCCTTTCCTGCACACGCGTGTTGCAATCACGGCCAGGCTCATGTACCCACAAAGCTTCGGTTGCTTTGTCCTTTTTCCCTCATGAGACCCCTGCCTTGCAGTTCCTCCTGCCCTTTGCTTTGGAGCCGCTCGGTTCATTGCCCTCAACTCCTGGCCACCTGTCACTGCAGCAGCCTCCTCCCCTCCTGGTTTTGGAGCAGACACCCTCTGCTCTGCCCTGCCCTCAGCACTCACCTCCGACTCCCCTGTACTGCCCTGGGAGTTCGGAGTCCCTTCCCAACCCAGAGCCAGTCTGTCCTGGCGTCCCAGTTCTCCCTCAGCTCCACTGCATCCTGAAGCTGACACCTGTCCAGGCTTCCAGGCTCTCTGTGACCACTCGCAACCCCAGAGTCTTGGAGTGTTCGAGGCGCTTGGCAGTGAATGGATGAGAGAGAGATTGGATTGGGGAGAGACAGATGCAAGACAGAAAGGAAGCAGGCAAAACGGAACTCTGTATACAGCTCTGCAAAGATCATTGTTACATATTATGGCTGGCTTCAGAAGGGTTAAATTAGTAGAAAATCTGTTTTTCATAGATAGATAAGTATATACTTAAACAGTTTTTCATGGTGCTTTTAAAAAAGCAACACTTTAAAAATTAAAAGTCAGCTAATTTTATAGCAATAAATGTGGCAGAAAGAATAGCTTAGTGTATTTATAGAAGCATGTTTCATATCGGTTTGGCTATTAAAATATCCAGATGTACAATTATGGAATGAAAATATACTCAGTGTATGTTAAGCAGATGGTTCCCAGCTGCAGCATTTCTTTGCATTGAATTTTGAGTCATAAAGCCCTGACATCAGGTCTTCCATGCAACATTAGGTAGAGTGTAAGTCAGCCTGATCCTGCTGGTTAAAAACTGCAATATTGGGTTTTGTGTTTTTTAATATTATTAACAGAGCTCTTATACTTGGAGAAGTTCAAACAGTACAAATAGAGGTAGGTGAAAAACTAGTCTCTTAAATTCTGTTGCCCTATCCCACCCTCCAGTCTAACTTCCCCAAAGTAAGCACTTTTAACCATTTCTAATTTTACTTCATGTTCCATTGACACAATATCTTCTCAAAGCAGCACACTCTCTGTCCTGTGAAATCCCATGGACCGAGGAGCCTGTCAGACTTCAGTCCACGGGATAACAAGGAGTCGGACACAACTTAGTGAGTAAACAACAACAGCAACCAGTATTGACCTCCTCTCAATGATGGTGAATTTCGTCCATTTGTACTCTTCTCCACCGGACACGACTGAAGCGACTTAGCAGTAGCAGCAGCCACATTATCTTGTGAGCTCCTTAAGGGCAGGAAATGTGCCTGTTAGATCTACAGACATGCTCAACACCATATCTCAAGACCCAGAGCGATGCTAGCATGTGGAGGGTGTTTAGTAAGTAATTTTAGAATGAACTAAACAACCTACTCAAGTATATACTTCTGACTCAGTAAACTGACTCAGTAAAGAGAGTGCCATCACTTGGTAAAAGTGGGCCCTTCAAAGATAATTCAGCCTCTTTCACCTCTTTTGTCATTTACGCTACTGAATTATTTTTGTAAAGTTATACCACTTGGATTTTGTTCTGTACCTGTAATTATATCTCTCATGTTTTGTCTATAGATTGAGTCTAAAAAATTATATGTCACTACCAATATTATATTGGTATAAGATTATAATTTTAATATATTAATTGTAATTATTATAATATTAAACATAATTATCATAACTATAAATATACTAATATAAATTAACATTATATTGGCATAACATAACACTATAACTACATATTTTTCACTTATTGCAGAACCAAATTCTAATGAAATCATGCCACTAAAACTGCAGTTCCAAGGAGAATGTTCCAGTGCATGGGTCAAATGAATTCTCTTCTGACTTTATACCATTGCTCAAAATCATGTCATTTAGTTTGCTACATCTTTGCAATGGGATTTCTTACTTTTGTTTGTTTTTCCCAGAATTTCTAATTCTTTCTCTTTTGTGTATCAAGGGGAAAGAGTAGCTTCCTTATTAAAGAGTAAAATTCTTCCTTGTCTTTAATACTATTTTTTTGATTGAAATTCATTCTTTGAGATGGTCATCTCGGAGTCCTTTAACCTCAAATTCTAATTTGGGTCAATTGTTTTATAAACTGTCTATGGAACTATCTGCTTTACATTTTATCCTTGGAATAATTCCATATTATTGTAGATCCTCCCATCTGTTTTTTCTTAAATTCCTCTTTTTTCACTTCATTTTTCAGTTTCCAAATGGATTGCCAAGTCTATTTTTTTTTTTTTTCCCCAAAAAGATTACAGGAGATAAACTCTTTGACTGCTTGCAGTTCTGAAATGAACTTAGTCCCCATGGTGACTGACTGAAGCAGGAACTGGCTTCAAATGTAGATCCGCTGGAGGGCAGGTGTGCCTGCAAACTGACATTGGGTTCACTTTGTCTCACAATAAACATTCTTGAACATGCTGTTACTTGCTTGTGGTGTGCTGGCAGGAGAGAAGTCAGAGGAAGAGGGTTCAATACGAAATAATACTAAATAGGGCTTTTCTATTGGAATGCTCACCTGAGCCAGGTGGCACAGCAGGAGCCGGGTACTTTTAGGGAGACGTGAAGGCAGAAAGGTCGTACTCCAGCTGTGCTGCTGGCCTGTGTCCTGTGCAACCATACGATGGACCTTCTGTCTATGGGGAAGAACCCAGATGCTCTGCTGTATCCTCTGCCTCTCTCCATCCTTCCCTTGGGACAGCCATGCTGGTGGGTGTAGGGTCACAAGTTCTATTTTCTCAGCACCCTAGTGTTAGGTAAAAGACCAGGACACCGAAACAGTGTCTAACAGGCTTTTTATTTTTTTAATTTTTTTACCAGTTAGAGCTGGAGATTTTATTCATCCCCAAAATAAAATGGAAAAACCACTGGTGATTGTAACTCACAGTTGTTGTTCAGTTGCTAAGTCGTGTCTGGCTCTGTGCTACCCCATGGAATGTAGCATGCCAGCTCCCCCCACCATCCTCTATTATCTCCCTGAGTTTGCTCAAATTCATATCTGTTGAGTCAGTGATGATATTTAACCATCTCCTCCTCTGCCGCCCTTTTCTCCTCTTGCCCTCAATCTTTCCCAGCATCAGGGGCTTTTCCAATGAGTTGGCTCTTTGCATCAGGTGACCAAACTATTGGAGCTTCAGCTTCAGCCTCAGTCCTTCCAATGAATATTCAGAACTGGTTTCCTTTAGGATTGACCTGTTTGATCTCCTTGCAGTCCCAGAAGCTCTCAAGAGTCTTCTGCAGCACCACAGTTCAAAAGCGTCAATTCTTTGGCACTCAGCCTTCTGTGACTCACATATTAGGATGAAAATCAAGGGCTCCTTCTCATTTCCCTCTCCCACCATCGTTATCAAAAGAGTTCAATGAAAGTTTGCTGATTCAAAGCCTAAATCATCATTAGGACTCTCTTAACTGAGTATCTGCTGTGTGGGAGTTCTAAATAGGTGCTATCATTTATTTTTTTTTTTAAATTTTGTTTTTACTCTACTTTACAATACTGTATTGGTTTTGCCATACACTGACATGAATCCGCCACAGGTGTATACGAGCTCCCAATCCTGAATTCCCCTCCTACCTCCCACCCCATATCATCTCTCTGGATCATCCCCGTGCACCAGCCCCAAGCATCCTGTATCTTGTATCGAACATAGACTGGCGCTTCATTTCTTACATGATAGTATACATGTTTCAATGCCATTCTCCCAAATCATCCCACCCTCTCCCTCACAGTCCAAAAGTCCATTCTATACATCTGTGTCTCTTTTGCTGTCTCGCATACAGGGTCATCATTACCATCTTTCTAAATTCCATATATATGTGTCAGTATACTGTATTGGTGTTTTTCTTTCTGGCTTACTTCACTCTGTATAATCGGCTCCAATTTCATCCATATCATTAGAACTGATTCAAATTTATTCTCTAACAGGCTTTTTAATGGTGAAGCGCTCCTGGGAGGGGTTCCCATACCTGAGGCAGGTCAAGAAAGTCTGCGCCCAGACCGTGTTAGAAGTTTGTTTATATATGCACACTGCGAGGGATGGCTGGGTTAGTGGATGGGGGTTTGGATAGGTTGCCGGTTCAGGGTGTTGCAGGCTAACAGGTCCTTCTTCGTGGCTGGGGCAGGGCGGCTTTAACTGGCGAGTGTGCTGTCATTGTTCTCCTGGGGTCTGGGAGGCTCCTTCCATTAGAGACTTCCCCCGCCCGTTATGGCCCCTGGGTCCGACCTTATACCTAGAGGTATAGCTAGAATGTCTTCTGGCTTCCAGTATTGATAATACAGTGTCTATCATCAGTCTAAGATTTGACCCTTTGTAGCTACCTACTTTTTGTGTGCTTTATTTTTTCTTTATGGCAGTTTTCAGGAGTCTCTAGCCTTGGTGAGGTTTTGTACCAATGTGTGTGTATCTTTTTTTATTCATGCTACTCAGCATAAATAAAAATGGATTCATTTCATTCTGAGATGAACACATTTCATTCTGAAGATTTGAGGGGTTTGCTTTTTGGCTCTGAGAAATTTATTTATTTATATTCCCCCAATTATATCCTCTTTGCATTAAATGGATTCGATTTTGAGGGGATGGATGTTGGACACTTGGCTTGGTGCTTCGTGTCTTTCATAGATTATATTCTTTTTCTTTAATTCTGTGAGCTTCCCTGGTGGCTCAGATGGTAAAGAATATGTCTGCAATGCAGGAGATCCAGGTTTCATCCCTGCGTTGGGAAGATCCCCTGGAGAAGGAAATGGCAACCCACTCCAGTATTCTTGCCTGGAGAATTCCATGGAGAGAGGAGCCTGGTAGGCTACAGTCTATGGAGTCACAAAGAGTCTGGACATGATTGAAGGGCTAACACACACATAAGAGCTTAACAGTTTCCTTAGCCTTATTATCCAGCCCCACTATTAAACTTTTATAGCAGAAACCACATTATTTTCTAAATGGTCTACTTTTCAGCAGCCTATTCATGTTCTGTTGATGCAATATCTTCTCAAATACCTGAACTGCCAGCAAAACACTCTCCATGGAGGGCTGCAGCACATGGGGGAGTTTTGCTCCCAAGTGGAGATTCAGGGTAGGTCCAAGCTCTGAATTAGCAGGTACTAAGAATTGCCAACATCCGCTGGATCATGGAAAAAGCAAGAGAGTTCCAGAAAAAAAATCTATTTCTGCTTTATTGACTATGCCAAAGCCTTTGACTGTGTGGATCACAATAGTTCAGTTCAGTTCAGTCGCTCAGTTGTGTCTGGCTCTTTGCGACCTCATGAATCGCAGCACACCAGGCCTCTCTGTCCATCACCAACTCCTGGAGTTCACTCAGACTCATGTCCACTGAGTCAGTGATGCCATCCAGCCATCTCATCCTCGGTAGTCCCCTTCTCCTCCTGCCCCCAATCCTTCCCACCATCAAAGTCTTCTCCAATGAGTCAACTCTTTGCATGAGGTGGCCAAAGTACTGGAGTTTCAGCTTTCACATCATTCCTTCCAAAGAAATCCAAGGGTTGATCTCTTTCAGAATGGACTGGTTGGATCTCCTTGCAGTCCAAGGGACCCTCAAGAGTCTTCTCCAACACCACACTTCAAAAGCATCAATTCTTCGGCGCTCAGCCTTCTTCACAGTCCAACTCTCACCTCCATACATGACCACAGGAAAAACCATAGCCTTGACTAGACAGACCTTACTTGGCAAAGTAATGTCTCTGCTTTTGAATATACTATCTAGGTTGGTCATAACTTTTCTTCCAAGGAATAGGTGTCTTTTAATTTCATGGCTGCAATCACCATGTGCAATGATTTTGGAGTCCAAAAAAATAAAGTCTGACACTGTTTCCACTGTTTCCCCATCTATTTCCCATGAAGTGATGGGACCGATGGCATGATCCTTGTTTTCTGAATGTTGAGCTTTAAGCCAACTTCTTCACTCTCCTCTTTCACTTTCATCAAGAGGCTTTATAGCTCCTCTTCCCTTTCTGCCATAAGGGTGGTGTCATCTGCATATCTGAGGTTTTTCATATTTCTCCCGGCAATCTTGATTCCAGCTTGTGTTTCTTCCAGTCCAGCGTTTCTCATGATGTACTCTGCATAGAAGTTAAATAAGCAGACTAAAAATATACAGCCTTGACGTACTCCTTTTCCTATTTGGAACCAGTCTGTTGTTCCATGTCCAGTTCTAACTGTTGCTTCCTGACCTGCATACAGATTTCTCGAGAGGCAGGTCAGGTGGTTTGGTATTCCCATCTCTCTCAGAATTTTCCACAGTTTATTGTGGCAAGAGTACACAGAAGAACTGTACAAAATGGATCTTCATGACCTGGATAATCACGATGGTGTGATCACTCACCTAGAGCCAGACATCCTGGAATGTGAAGTCAAGTGGGCCTTAGAAAGCATCACTATGAACAAAGCTAGTGGAGGTGATGGAATTCCAGTAGAGCTATTTCAAATCCTGAAAGATGATGCTGTGAAAGTTCTGCACTCAATATGCCAGCAAATTTGGAAAACTCAGCAGTGGCCACAGGACTGGAAAAGGTCAGTTTTCATTCCAATCCCAAAGAAAGGCAAGGCCAAAGAATGCTCAAACTACCACACAATTGCACACATCTCACATGCTAGTAAAGTAATGCTCAAAATTCTCCAAGCCAGGCTTCAGCAATACATGAACTGTGAACTTCAAGATATTCAAGCTGGTTTTAGAAAAGGAACAGGAACCAAAGATCAAGTTGCCAACATCCCCTGGATCATGGAAAAAGCAAGAGAGTTTGCTTTTGGCCACCTCATGCAAAGAGTTGACTCATTGCAAAAGACTGTGATTGTGGGAGGGATTGGAGGCAGGAGGAGAAGTGGACAACCGAGGATGAGATGGCTGGATGGCATCACTGACTGGATGGACATGAGTCTGAGTGACCTCCGGAGTTGGTGATGGACAAGGAGGCCTGGCATGCTGCGATTCATGGGGTCGCAAAGGGTCGGACACGACTGAGCTACTGAACTGACTGAATTGAGAGGTAGAAGCTGACTTCCCTGGTGGCTCAGATGGTAAAGTGTCTGCCTACAGTATGGGAGACCTGGGTTCAATCTCTGGGTCAGGAAGATCTCCTGGAGAAGGAAATGGCAACCCACTCCAGTATTCTTGCCTGGAGAATACCATGGATGGAGAAGCCTGGTGGGCTACAGGGCATGGGGTCACAAAGAGCCCGACATGACTGAGCAACTTCACTTTCATTTTCAAGAGTAGAAGAGGGGTTTCCCTGGTGGCTCAGCTGGTAAAGAATATGTCTGCAATGCAGGAGACCCTGATTCAATCCCTGGGTTGGGAAGAATCCCTGGAGAAGGAAACAGCACTCATTCCAGTATTCTTGCCTACAGAATTCCCATGGAACCTGGCAGGCTACAGTACATAGGGTTTCAAAGAGTTGGACATGGCTAAAGTGACCTAACCCAGATGAAGGTGGCTCAGAGGATAAAGCATCTGCCTGTGATGCGGAAGACCCAAGTTCGATCTCTGGGTTGGGATGGTCCCTTGGAGAAGGAAATGGCAACCCACTCTAGTATTCTTGCCTGGAGAATCCCATGGATAGAGGAGCCTGGTGGCCTACAGTCCATGGGGTCACAAAGAGTTGGACACGACTGAGCGACTACACTTACTTACACTTAAAGTGACTAAGCAGCAGCAGCAAGAGTAAAAGAGAGATGCAGGGTAGTAATCAGGACAATTAATCTACTGAGGTGGTGAGTCTGTTACTCAAACACCTTTCTCTCTTTCTACCACTGGTCCCCCAGCACACAGAGCAATTGGCAATAACAGTACACGCCCCCAAAAGGAAACCTGAGACCTGATCTTGGAGGGAGAATCTGCTCGGAGAGGCTAGGGCTTAGATGCGGGAATGTGATGGCCACCTTAGAGTAAGTCTGTCTTTATTTTTACCACGAGGATGGAGGCAGGGGTGAGCCTGCCTGTCTACTCCCCACAAACATACCTGTATGGTTATCCCTCTCTCTGCACAAGTACAAAGATCCCACTACCTTTTCATTTGGGAACTCAAGTATCAGAGAATGGTAGAGGAAACCTGTGCCAGAATCTCTATTAAATGACTTAGTTTTTCTTTTATAAATCTAAATGGAAACCCAGGATGACAAGCTTTTTCAGGAAGATCAGTAAGTTAAAGGAGAAAGACAAAGGTGGGAAAACAAAACAAGAAACTAGTTCAAAAGAAAGTTTAAAAAAGAAAAGAAAATCTGACCTTGGTGGAAACAGACTATTTAGGAAAAAAAGGAAAATTTTAAATGATTTTTATTAATATCCTCAGATATTTGAGAAGATATTGCAACAATGGAACATGGATAGGCTGTTAAAAAATTGAAGATTCAGAAAACAATTGATTGAAAATTTAAAATGTGAAGCAAGTTCATTCACGTGAATTAGTGTTTTCGGTGGCCCCAAGTGAACCATAGTTCCCAGTATTCACACCCTGCATGGTTCTCTTGCTTTGTATCTGGCCTACCCTTGTGATGTGCTCTGAGTAACGAGATACTGTGAAGGTGATACTGTGCCAGGTCTAGGGCGGAAACTCAAGAAGGGTCAGCAGCTCTTCTTTGGTGCTCAGGATGTGAGGGAAGTTAGCTGTTATTGAGGAAGTCTGAACATGCCCTGAGAACCCAATCTAGCCACACGGAAAGGCCACCTGAAGGAGAGCCAAGGCTCTCAGCCAGCAGCCAGAGCTGGGCTCCTGGTCAACAGACAGCAAATGCTGTGTGAAAGGCCATCATGAAATTTTCTTCTCCAGTACCCAGTGATCCACACCAGCTGGTGCAATGTAGAAGAGAGATAAGTGCACCTCGCCAAGCTCTGTCCAAATTTCAGAATCATGAGCAGATGAACAGAAGAGTGGTGTTTTAAGCAAATGAAATTTGGAGAAGTTCATTATGTAGCAACAAATACCCCAAACCAGTGTGTCCATTGACTGGTGCATATATGAACCAGTCTATCTCCATACCTGCCTGTATCTCTGAAGCTGTCTATATATTGTTATTTTGAGACTCTTCAAGAAACAATTTGAATTACAAGACATTTAAAGACTCAGGACGATGAAGCCTCCTAATGTCCATGATCAGTCTTATATTTTAAAATATATTTGATATTTATAGGTTATGGTTCAGCATCCTGATGTTCCCTTTTAAAATATAATGTCTAAAATATGTGTCATCTGGGAAGTGGAATTACATGTGCCAGTTCTATTAAGGTACATGTCCTTCAGGTCCCAGGGAAATTATAAAGAATCTTTAAGGGAAAGAAAGAAATGAAAATAAAAAAAACAAAAGAATTTCAGAAGCAGGAAGGAACTTAACTTGCGTTCATTTACAAGATCGTTCAGTAACACTCAGTTCTGTACGCGTGACTCACCTTTTGTTGATTTTGACTAACATCTAGCCTTCAGTTTCTACAATCCTTTCTGTTCACCTGGCAACTTGAAGTATTATGTCTCTCATCATATTACTCGTTTTAATTATGCTGCAGGGTAATTTCAGAGTGGCCTCAATCAGAAAAAATACACATGATAGAGCTTGATTTGTAATTCTGTCTGTGACTCACCATATAGCTGTTAGAAAAGGAAAAAAATAAATTGTCCAGAGATGTTCTGTGTAAAACTGTAGACACTGTCCATGTGCAGCTATTGAGAATTTGCAATGTGACTAACCTGAATTGAGATGGCCTGTAAATATAAAATACACACTTGATTACAAAGATTCAGTAGGAAAATATTTATACTGATTACACATGTTGATGTAATTTAGATGTATTGGATTAAATAAGACACATTAATATTATCTGTCTTTCACATTTTAATGTGCCTTCTAGAAAACTTAAAATTACTTATGTAATTCACATTTGTGCCTTGCACTATATTTATTAACATATTGGACAACTTTGATCTAGAGTGCTGTCCAATATATAAAATTCAGTTCAGTTCAGTTCAGTTGCTCAGTCGTGTCCGACTCTTTGCGACCCCATGAATCGCAGCACGCCAGGCCTCTCTGTCCATAACCAACTCCCGGAGTCCACTCAGACTCACGCCCATCGAGTCCGTGATGCCATCCAGCCATCTCATCCTCGGTTGTCCCCTTCTCTTCCTGCCCCCAATCCCTCCCAGCGTCAGGGTCTTTTCCAATGAGTCAACTCTTCGCATGAGGTGGCCAAAGTACTGGAGCTTCAGCTTTAGCATCATCCCTTCCAAAGAAATCCAAGGGTTGATCTCCTTCAGAATGGACTGGTTGGATCTCCTTGCAGCCCAAGGGACCCTCAAGAGTCTTCTCCAACACCACACTTCAAAAGCATCAATTCTTCGGCGCTCAGCCTTCTTCACAGTCCAACTCTCACCTCCATACATGACCACAGGAAAAACCATAGCCTTGACTAGACGGACCTTAGTCAGCAAAGTAATGTCTCTGCTTTTGAATATACTATCTAGGTTGGTCATAGCTTTCCTTCCAAGGAGTAAGCGTCTTCTAATTTCATGGCTGCAGTCACCATGTGCAGTGATTTTGGAACCCAAAAAAATAAAGTCTGACACTGTTTCCACTGTTTCCCCATCTATTACCCATGAAGTGATGGGACCGGATGCCATGATCTTGTATTTTCTGAATGTTGAGTTTTAAGCCAACTTTTTTACTCTCCTCTTTCACTTTCATCAAGAGGCTTTATAGCTCCTCTTCCCTTTCTGCCATAAGGGTGGTGTCATCTGTACATCTGAGGTTTTTGATATTTCTCCCGGCAATCTTGATTCCAGCTTGTGTTTCTTCCAGTCCAGCGTTTCTCATGATGTATTCTGCAGAGAAGTTAAATAAGCAGACTGAAAATATACAGCCTTGACGTACTCCTTTTCCTATTTGGAACCAGTCTGTTGTTCCAAGTCCACTTCTAACTGTTGCTTCCTGACCTGCATACAGATTTCTCCAGAGGCAGGTCAGGTGGTCTGGTATGCCCATCTCTTTCAGAATTTTCCACAGTTTATTATGATCCACACAGTCAAAGGCTTAGGCATAGTCAATAAAACAGAAATAGATGTTTTTCTGGAACTCTCTTGCTTTTTCCATGATCCAGCGGATGTTGGCAATTTGATCTCTGGTTCCTCTGCCTTTTCTAAAACCAGCTTGAACATCAGGGAGTTCATGGTTCACGTATTGCTGAAGCCTGGCTTGGAAAATTTTGAGCATTACTTTAGCATGTGAGATGAGTGCAATTGTATGGTAGTTTGAGCATTCTTTGGCCTTGCCTTTCTTTAGGATTGGAATGAAAACTGACCTTTTCCAGTCCTGTGGCCACTGCTGAGTTTTCCAAATTTGCTGGCATATTGAGTGCAGCACTTTCACAGCATCATCTTTAAGGATTCGAAACAGCTCAACTAGAATTCCATCACCTTCACTAGCTTTGTTCATAGTGATGCTTCCTAAGGCCAACTTGGCTTCACATTCCAAGATGTCTGGCTGTAGATTAGTGATCACATCATCATGATTATCTGGGTTGTGAAGATTTTTTTTGTACAGCTCTTCCGTGTATTCTTGCCACCTCTTCTTAATATCTTCTGCTTCTGTTATGTCCAGACCATTTCTGTCCTTTATGGAGCCCATCTTTGCATGAAATGTTCCCTTGGTATCTCTAATTTTCTTGAACAGATCTCTAGTCTTTCCCATTCTGTTCTTTTCCTCTATTTCTTTGCATTGATCCCTGAAGAAGGCTTTCTTATCTCTTCTTGCTATTCTTTGGAACTCTGCATTCAGATGCTTATATTTTTCCTTTTCTCCTTTGCTTTTTGCCTCTCTTCTTTTCACAGCTATTTGTAAGGCCTCCCCAGACAGCCATTGTGCTTTTTTGCATTTCTTTTCCATGGGGATGTTCTTGATCCCTGTCTCCTGTACATTGTCATGAACCTCAGTCCATAGTTCATTAGGCACTCTATCAGATCTAGGCCCTTAAATCTATTTCTCACTTCCACTGTATAATCATAAGGGATCTGATTTAGGTCATACCTGAATGGTCTAGTGGTTTTCCCTATTTTCTTCAATTTGAGTCTGAATTTGGTAATAAGGAGTTCATGATTTGAGCCACAGTCAGCTCCTGGTCTTGTTTTTGTTGACTGTATAGAGCTTCTCCATCTTTGACTGCAAAGAATATGATCAATCTGATTTTGGTGTTGACCATCTGGTGATGTCCATGTGTCGAATCTTCTCTTGTGTTATTGGAAGAGAGTGTTTGCTATGACCATTGCATTTTCTTGGCAAAACTCTATTAGTCTTTGCCCTGCTTCATTCCGTATTCCAAGGCCAAATTTGCCTGTTACTCCAGGTGTTTCTTGACTTCCTGCTCTTGCATTCCAGTCCCCTATAGTGAAAAGGACATCTTTTTTTGGTGTTAGTTCCAAAAGGTTTTGTAGGTCTTCATAGAACTGTTCAACTTCAGTTTCTTCAGTGTTGCTGGTTGGGGCATAGACTTGGATAACTGTGATATTGAATGGTTTGTTTTGGAGATGAACAGAGATCATTCTGTCGTTTTTGAGATTGCATCCAAGTACTGCATTTCTGACTCTTTTGTTGACCATGATGGCTACTCCATTTCTTCTGAGGGATTCCTGCTTGCAGTAGTAGATATAATGGTCATCTGAGTTAAATTCATCCATTCCAGTCCATTTTAGTTCCCTGATTCCTAGAATGTCGACGTTCACCCTTGCCATCTCCTGTTTGACCACTTCCAATTTGCCTTGATTCATGGACCTGACATTCCAGGTTCCTATGCAATATTGCTCTTTACAGCATTGGATCTTGCTTCTGTCACCAGTCACATCCACAACTGGGTATTTTTTTGCTTTGACTCTATCCCTTCATTCTTTCTGGAGTTATTTCTCCACTGATCTCCAGTAGCATAATGGGCACCTAATGACCTGGGGAGTTCCTCTTTTGGTATCCTATTATTTTGCCTTTTCATACTGTTCATGGGGTTCTCAAGGAAGAATATGAAGTGGTTTGCCATTCCCTTCTCCAGTGGACCACATCCTGTCAGATCTCTCCACCATGACCCACCTGTCTTCAGTTGCCCCGCGGGCATGGCTTGGTTTCAATGAGTTAGACAAGGCTGTGGTCCTAGTGTGATTAGATTGACTAGTTTTCTGTGAGTATGGTTTCAGTGTGTCTGCCCTCTGATGCCCTCTTGCAACACCTACCATCTTACTTGAGTTTCTCTTACCTTGGGAGTGGGGTTCTCTTCACAGCTGCTTCAGCAAAGCACAGCCTCTGTTCCTTACCTTGGACGAGGGGTATCTCCTTATCACCACCGTTCCTGACCTTCAAAGTGGGATAGCCCCTCTAGAGAGAGGCATAATTGTATATGCATGCTGATAAATGGCAATCCACTCCACTACTCTTGCCTATAAAATCCCATGGACAAAGGAGCCTGGTAGGTTACAGTCCATGAGATTGCAAAGAGTCAGACATGACTGAGTGACTTCACATATCACAGCAATATCATTTCACAATATGAGTCCCTATATTGAGGCCTGACAACCTTAAGTAACTTCAATGGCTATGACAGAGTCATTTATTCTAATTAAACTATCCATACTTCTGCTGGCCCCACTACCTTCAGCAAAGCACCTCTAAACCTACCTTGGAGAAATTGGAAGCCATCAAAGATATATTTTCTTAATGTCTTATTACAACATCTACAATCTTACTTTTGAAAATATTGTTATAGTTTGTCAAGCAAGAAAAATTCTATCTGCCTGTCATCTATCTAATGAATGGGAAGTCTATAACGTATGGTGAAATAATGTGTATGACAACAATAGCACAAGGACTGGGAGGAGGGAAATAGGAGTGTTCTACTGTAGGTTTCTTTGACCACAGTAATATTGCTTTAAGGCAGACAGTGACAAAGACTACAGTATACTAAAGAATCTACAATTATCTCAAAATGGAAATATAATTAATAAAAATGCATACTATAAACTCAAGCAATTATGGGAAAAACACACTGAGATATAGGTAATAAGTAAATAAATAAAATTATTAAAAATACATTAAAGAAGGTAAGAAAGAGAAGTGAGAGTACAAAAATAGATATAGTAAGACATATGACATGATCATTTGTGTAGAGAAATTCTAAGGAACCTAAAAAATGAAGATAAAAAAATGAAACTATAAGAACTAAAAATTAGAGTACCAAGGTTGCAGAATCCAAGTTCAATGTATAAAAGACCATTGTACTTCTATATACTAGATATAGCATGTAAATTTTAAAAAATGCCATTTATAATAACATCCAAGAAATACTTAAGGTAAGTTTAATAAAATATGTGCAATATCTGTTTACAAAAAGCTATAAGATATTGCTGAGAGAAGATAAGACCTAAAAAATGGAAGGATATACCATATTTATGGATTGCCTTCAAATTGCTGGAACAACTGGATATACATATGGAAAAAAGTAAATTCTGAACATTATCTCACAACATACACAAAAATTACCTGGAAATTAATCATAGACATAAATGTAAAAGTTCATGTTATAAACCTTTCAGTAGAAAATATTCTCAACCTTGTGGTGACCAAAATTTCTTTAAAAAAAAGAAAAAAAACTTATTTTTGGGCTCGGCCCGGGGGCGGGACTCGGGAGAGCGGCACGGGCGGCAGGCAGGGTGCGGGCGGCTGTGCCCCCGACCTTCTGCGTCCCCGGGGGGCGGTGGTGGTGGCGGGGACGGCCTCCAGTTTGGATAAGAGGCTACAGGGTGAGAACGGAGGCCTCCTTGATTGGCCCCATCCTGCCCTCTGGTTTGTACCTCTCCCTGCTTGGCAGTTCCTTCTCTCCCTCCACCTTTGCCAAGCCAGGAGCCTTCTTCCCTGCTCTGAGAAGCCTCCAGAAGTCTTCCCTCAATCCAAGATAGGTGAAGCTGAGCTGGCTGTTCTAGGATGAACCACGGCTCCAAGAAGGGGAAGTAGGAGTCCTGCTGGTGCTGCTATGGTGTGTGAACTGCAGATGGACCCCGGTGGGGCAGCTGGCCCCTTGCCCACCTCCTCCCTTGGCTGGAGTCCCTTGACTGGCGGAAGCCCTCCTGGCTGGGGGCAAGAGCTCTGCAGCGGCCAGGTCCTTACGGTGCTCCGGATCGACAATACTTGTGTGCCCATCTCATTTGACCTGGGAACTGCTGAAGAGCAGCTGCCTACCTGGAGAATTCAGGTCCCAGCTGACCAGTACAGGAACCTGGCTGAGAGAGCCCTCTTAGAGCCCCAAGTGAGTAGATACATCATCTACAACTCGAGGCCCATGTGGCCGGCCTTTGCTGTGGTGTTCTATGTGGTGGTGTGGGCCAACATCTACTCCACCAGCCAGATGTTCGCCCTGGGGAACCACTGGGCAGGTGTGCTGCTCGTGACCCTGGCTGCCACGAGCCTCACCCTGACTCTCGTGCTCATCTTTGAGAGACACTAGAGGAAGGCCAACACCAACACAGACCTTAGGCTGACAGCTGTCGACGGAGCCCTCCTGAGACACCGGATGCTGCTGGGGGTGATGGACACGGTGGAAAGTTGCCAGAGTGTGATTCAGCTCTGGTTTGTCTATTTTGACCTGGAGACCTGTGTGCAGTTTTTGTCCGGTCACATTTGAGAGATGAAGATGAGCCAAGAGTCCTTGCTGTAAAGCGAATTGAGTCAGCTGTGTGTTGTCATGGAGACTGGGGTGAGCCCCACAGCTGCCGAGGGGCTGGAGAACCTGCTGTAGGAAACTCCTCTCCTTCCCAACTGTCCGGGATCCACGGAGAAGCCATTCATGCAGACTGAGCTTTGCCAGCTTGTTCCTGAGGCTGAGCCGGAGGAAATGGCCCAGCAGCTGCTGGCAGTGTTTCGTGGCTACTACATCCGGCTCCTTGTGACCTCTCAGCTTCCCCAGGCACTGGGGACATGACAAATGGACTCTCCAAGGATTCCATGCCCCTGCCAGCTCATAGAAGCCTACATCCTGGGCACGGGGTGCTGCCCATTCCTGACCAGGTGACCTTGGAACGAAGGTACTCCTCTTCCTCCAGGACTGAAGGTGAGGTCAGGGAGGCCTTGGAGCCCCGGGGTGGCTGACGGCGAGGCTCTGGGGTTCCCTGAGGCTGTCACTCATGTCAGCACTGGGGATCCAGTGTTCACTCCAGGACCCTGCACCAAAATGGCTTGCTTATAGTGCACACTGACCCCTGGCCTTTGCAGAAGCTGATGGTCCCACTCTGAGCTACTTTCTGTGCTGCTTAGAACCGTTGGCATGAGTGGAAGGGGCCCCTCGCCCATCCCTTTCATTGTCTGTTGAGCCCCGAATATGTGAAGATGACCAGACGGGGCTGAAAGTGGGCCCAAAGCTTGCTCTCAGGCTATGCTCCGGTCCTCACCTGCTTCGTGTCAGATGGAGACTCAGGGAGGACTCTGCTCTGTGTGGCATTGCCTTGAGCCCCTTAAATTATAAGATGCCCCCTTCCCAATCTGAAGCAAAGAAGTAAATTCTCAGAATGTTCTCCACTTTTAAGTTGTTCTTGCCCTACATTTTCAGAAAAATGATGTCACTTGGGCTTGTCATGCAGGCCTTCAGGAGACAGAAGGAAGGAATGAACAGCATGTAACTACTAATGAGAAGACTTGGAAGAGACTGCTCCGGTCTGATCAGAGGACTTACTTTGTTCCAAGGCACACACGTCTGTGGGTGTGGTCTCACCGCAGACAGAGAATGGCAGTCCTATTCCCTCACACTAAAGCTGTCCTGCAGTGAAGCGAAGCCTCTCCCTCGTGGAATTCCATGAAGAGCTCAGAGGCTTCCAGGTGCTCTGCTTCTGAAAAAAATATGAAGACCCATTGTTCCCCGGGCCCAAATCTAAAGACCCCTGCCTGGCATTTAAAGGCTCCCCAGTGCCAAAGACCTGGCCATCATCTACAATTTTGGCTTCATTGCCCATAAAAATCCTTCATAGGTTGAAAATGTTCCTGAACTGACGTAGCTATTCTTTTGCATCTGTTGGATTCCTATGCATGCTTTTTTTTAAAAAAAGATGTTTTAAAATTGAGGTATAGTTGATGTAAGATATACTATGTAAGTTTCAGGTGTAAAAAAAAAACCCTATTTTTAATTGAAGGATAATTGTATTGGTTTCTGTCATACATCAACATGAATCAGCCATAGGTATACATATATATCTTCCCTCTTGAATCTCCCTCCCACCTCCCACCCCATACCACTGCAAAATTTTCTTAATAAACAAACTGTAGAAGAAAAAGTGGATAAATTGAACTTTATCAAAGTCAGAACTTCTGATCTTTGAAAGATACCATTAAGAAAATTAAACAAACAAACAAGCCTTCTGCAGATTGAGAAAAAATAAAGCAATACATATATCTCACAATAGACCTGAATCCTTAAAAGAACATGTGAAAGACTATCTTTATCATCAGAGTTTGGATAGAGTTTTGAACAGACACAGAGGGTACCTATACAGAAGAAAGCATTGCTCTATCTAACTACCTCACAGTTGAAACTTTTGAATGTGAAGAGTGTTATAAACAAAAGAGAAAAAGATTGACTTACAAATTTTTCTCAACACATTTACTGACCAACTCTTTAAAAATCAATAAAAATATGAAATAATTCAATAGAAAAAAACAGGTGATTCACAAAGGAAAGCCTATTGGCCTTATAAACACATGAAAAGATGTCAACCATCACTAATAATTAGATATCTAAAAGTTAAAACAACTATATCATATAATTTCCACCCTCTAACTGGCAAACACTTTCAATCTGATGATCACAGGACACTCTGCTCTGATTGAAGGGGACTGGTTCTCATTCTTGTCTCAGTTTAGGGGACCTGAACCCTACAAAGACTTCCCAATCCTCCTCTGGCTCCATGCACTTCCCAGAACTGATTTTTTTATTTCTCAATCTTGTGTCTCAGATGGTAAAGAATCTGTCTGCAGTGCAGAAGACCCGAGTTCAATCCCTGGGTCCAAAAGATCCCCTGGAGAAGGGAATGGCAACTCACTCCAGTATTCTTGCCTGGAAAATCACATGGCCAGAGGAGCCTGGCAAGCTATAGTCCATGGGGTTGCAAAGAGTCGAATACAACTGAACAACTAACACTTTCCCTTAACGCTACAGCTTTTCTCTCTGCTTCACGATTTATGGCTTGTGTATCTGTTTCCTTGACTGAACCATGTGCACGTGGAAAGCACACTGAACACTACCTCTCCTTTCTGTATCCCCACTCCTGCACTCTTTGTGGCTGGTAGTGGGCTTGTGATGAATGTTTGCCACAGTGAATACAAACCTTCTGTTTTCTTCCAGAAAAGTACAGAAGCGAGTTGCTGACAAGTTAATCTGAGTTTTTGTAATTTGGGCTTATAGTTTATAAATTATGGATGAATCTACTTCAGAAAGCTATGTGTCAAAGAGTACCAGGGAAGAAGTTGATTCTTAGAAGTTAATGCACAGAATGCTTTTACTGCTTATCTCTCTGGATTCTCTAACACATTCTCTGTACATGCTCCAAAGGATTCTCTCCTGGTGGGAGAGACTATGGACAAAAATGATATGAGGCTATTCAGGTATCAGAAACATTTCCATTAGCCATTAATAATTTGTTTCTTATTTGGTAATGTCTACCACTGTAGGCTGTGAGTCCTGAGTTGATATCAATTAAAAAAAATAAGATACCAACCGGAACTAGAGTTGTTTTGAATTAAGATAAGGTCCTCTGTAGCAGCAGAAATTAAAATAATGGCTTTGCTCATCTGTCTCCCTTATGGAACTGTTTTGCAGATCTGATCTTTTTTTTTTTTTTTGTTTGTTTGTTTATGTTTTTAACTTGCTGACCAAAATTTATTTTACATTTAAATTGGCTTTTTTAATTTTTTTATTTTTTTTTAATTTTAAAATCTTTAATTCTTACATGTGTTTCCAAACATGAACCTCCCTCCCACCTCCCTCCCCATAACATCTCTGTGGGTCATCCCCATGCACCAGCCCCAAGCATGCTGTATCCTGCGTGTTTACTTTTAATTGAAGGATAATTGCAATATTGTGTTAGTTTCCACCACACATCAACAAGGGTCAGTCGCAGGTCTACATATGTCCCCTCCCTCTTGAGCCACCTCCCACTCCATCCCACCCCTCAAGTTGTCACAGAGCCCTGGTTTGAGCTTCCTGAGTCGTGCAGCAAATTCCCACTGGCTCCCTATTTCCCATTTGTTAGTGTGTATGCTTCTATACTACTCTTTCCACTTCTCCCACCTTTTCCTTCCTACCCCGCCTCTCCATGTTCATAAATCTGTTCTCTATGTCTTGTTTTTCAGATCTGATTCTGTGTTTAAGGCAGGAATTTTAGGAGGTCTTTGTGGAGGTGGAGAAATAAGGAGAAGAAAGCAGGATATACTAATTTTGGTCAATTATACTCTGGAGAGGAGAAGGCAGCAGGTATGGCTTTGTGTGTGTGTGTGTGTGTGTGTGTGTGTGTGTGTGTGTGTGTGTATGTATGCATGGCAAGAGTCAGAGAGGTAAAGTGGTAGGGCAGCGTTAAGATGAATGATTTACTGTTATTTGGTTGTGTATCTGTCTCTTGATTAAACCATAAACATAAAAAAGGCAGTTACCTTACTATCAGTTGAAAATTGGCACTTAGGAGACAGATTGAGGCTGAAGGTACAGATCTAGGAATTACCTGCAGAGATGTAATAGCTGAAATTAAGGAGATAGATGAGACCATGGAGGAAAAGAGTCAGAGAGAAGTAAACAAGGACAGGGCTTAGGAAAGACATTCAAAAGACTTTTACTGAACACGTTATTATAGACTGAAGAACAGAGAGTCTGCAAGAGACAGCCCAGCTCTGCCACTTCTTAGCGTGGCCTTGAGCAAGCATTTTGAATTCTCTGTGCCTCAGTTTCCTCATCTAATTTTAAAAGTTGATAAAGGCAGAGAATTTAACATCTACCTGGTGCACTCTAAATGCAGTGTTAGTTGTTATTATTACATGATATAATGGTTAGCTGTTTCTGTTGTAGTGGTTGTTGTTATATTGGCTGGGCACTGGGTTAGATTCTCTTAATACAATAATGAAATATGTGTGTGTGTGTGTGTGTGTGTGTGTGTGTGTGCATATATATATATATATAAATAACTGAGTTAGTTTGCTATATACCTGAAACACTATAAATCATCTATATTTAAATATGTTTAAAAAAAACTAAAAAAAATAATTAGACACGCCCTTACTCTTAAAGAATAATCTAGTGGTAGAAACAAGAAAACAGTTTATTGCAACAATGTGGTCCATGTCACTGTGGAGACAAGTCCAGGGCACCTTTGGGACTGCAGAGGAGGGTGCCATTCCAATGATGGGTGTCAGGAACTGCTGCCCCTTTTCTTTTCTCCTGTCTGTGTTTTTGCCCTGTCCCACCCACACCAGCCACACTGGACATCCTTAGCAGCCCTGAGACCTAAAGAAATTGGATACCTCGACTTCCCACCGGCCCCCAGGCTGTGAGATGCCTCAGCCAGTGCTGGGTGACACAAGGTTTTGGCTCCTGAGCTCTGAGGCTGCTTGGAATTCAGTCTTGCTGAGAGTGTAGACAATGCCTTCCTTGCCCTAGCTCATTTCCATTTACCCAAATTGCCTTTTGTGGTTTCCATAGAAATGAGAGCTTCTAGCTGGGCCCATCCCTGTGGAAGCTTCGAGGAGATTAACAGACCCCATTGGCATATTCTGTTTATTTCTCATTTTCCGGTTTTATTAAAAACTCAAAATTCATCTCTTTCTCTCGTTGATGCAAGGGAGAGGAGATTCAGCACTTTGTTAGTAGGTTACATATAACATGGGCTTCCTTGGTGTCTCAGTGGTAAAGAACATTGAAAGTCAACACTGTAAGTTGAAAAAGAATACAAAAGTGTTAAAGAACCCACCTGACAATGCAGGAGATATGAGTTTGATCTCTGGCTCAGGAAGATCCCCAGGAGAAGAAAATGGCAACCCACTCCAAGATTCTTGCCTGGGAAATCCCATGGACAGAAGAGCCTTATGGGCTACAGTCTACAGGGTTGCAGGAGTCAGATAGGACTTAGTGACTAAACAGCAACAGCAAATACATATAACATACATTTGATTTGCAGCCACTGTTTTATGGTTGATTAACATCATATTTGCTGGCTTGGAGTGAAAACCATATGTGAATTTCCCTAGCTGCTGATGCTAGATGAAAATGGCTGACTTTCAGTGTTTGCTTGTCAGCTGATGGGATGCTGAAAACCAGGTCGGGATGCCATCTTTGTCTCAGTTGGTGTAGACACTTATATTGGTTCTGAGTAGTTAGGTTACATATAGTCACCCTGAATCTGTATACCCCAAAGTGACAGATCCCCCAAGGAAGAGTTCACAGGGGGGCTGAGGCTGGAAGTGTGTCAAAAGGAAGGCTTGTCTATATGGCACCTTGTCTATAACCTCAGAAAACGCAGAGGTGCAGGCCAAGCCTGTACCGGTATCTTGGAGGGCTAGATTGAGAAAGCAATTGTGTTTGTACCTTTCTTTTTCCTATTATTTTCCAAAGCAGGTTTGTTGAGGTAAAACCTACACACAGTAAAGTTCACTGTTTTAGTGTGCATTTTTACGAGTTTCAACAGAGTTTTGTAGCTGTCACCATAATTGAAACATAAAAAAATGCCCCCCTCAGTTCTCTTGTGTCCCTTTAACACCCGCCCCCCCCCCGACTCTGATATCTGCGGATCTGTTTCCTGTCCGTCATTTTGCCTTTTCCAGAATGCCATATGCAGATGTAGCCTTCTGATGATTTGCAACAGCCAAGACACAGAAGCAACCTAAATGTACATTGACAGAGTGAAGCAGCCAAAAATAAAAATAAATATATAAATAAGTAGTTTTTAAAAGCTATACTTCAATTATATATATATATATATATTTATATACATATATATATATGGCGGGGGGCTGTGACTGGTGCATTAAGTGCTGCCGAGAGGAGCTACCCCACGTCTGAGGTCAGGGACAGAAGCCGGGAGGACTCCATGCCCGAAGGGGGGCAGCCAAGAGGAGTTACCCCATGTCCGAGGTCAGGGGCAGCGGCCCAGAGTGCCAGGCTGCGACGGCGCAGGAACGGCCAAGAGGAACAACCCAAGTCTGAGGTCAGGGGTGGTGGCCGAGAGGAGCTACCCTACGTCCGAGGCCAGGGGAAGCGGCCGAGAGGAGCCACCCCACATCTGAGGTCAAGGGCGGCAGCCAGGAGGAGGCAGCCCACACTCGGGGCCAGGGGCTGCGGCCGGGAGGAACCACCCTGTGCCTGAGGCCAGGGGCAGCGCCGGGGAGGAGCAACCCCACGTCCAAGGAGCGGTGGCTGCCCAAGCGCAAGAGGGCCTAGAGGAGCTATCCCACTTTGAAGGTCAGGAAGGGCTGTGGTGAGGAGATACACCTCGTCCAAGGTAAAGAGCAGTGGCTGTGCTTTGCTGGAGCAGCCCTGAAGAGATACCCTATGCTCAAGGTAAGAGAAACCCAAGTAAGATGGTAGGTGTTGCAAGAGGGCATCAGAGGGCAGACACACTGAAACCATACTCACAGAAAACTAGTCAATCTAATCACACTAGGACCACAGCCTTGTCTAACTCAGTGAAACTAAGCCATGCCCGTGAGGCAACCCTAGATGGGCAGGTCATGGTGGAGAGGTCTGACAGAATATGGACCACTGGAAAAGGCAATGGCAAACCACTTCAGTATTTTTGCCTTGAGAACCCCATGAACAGTATGAAAAGGCAAAATGATAGGATACCAAAAGAGGAACTCCCCAGGTCAGTAGGTGCCGAATATGCTACTGGAGATCAGTGGAGAAATAACTCCTGAAAGAATGAAGGGATGGAGCCAAAGCAAAAACAATACCTAGCTGTGGATGTGACTGGTGACAGAAGCAAGATCCAATGCTATAAAGAGCAATATTGCATAGGAACCTGGAATGTCAGGTCCATGAATCAAGGCAATTGGAAGTGGTCAAACAAGGGGTGGCAAGAGTGAACGTCAACATTCTAGGAATCAGCGAACTAAAATGGACTGGAATGGGTGAATTTAACTCAGATGACCATTATATCTACTACTGCAAGCAGGAATCCCTCAGAAGAAATGGAGTAGCCATCATGGTCAACAAAAGAGTCAGAAATGCAGTACTTGGATGCAATCTCAAAAACGACAGAATGATCTCTGTTCATTTCCAAGGCAAACCATTCAATATCACAGTTATCCAAGTCTATGCCCCAACCAGTAACGCTGAAGAAGCTGCAGTTGAACAGTTCTATGAAGACCTATAAGACCTTTGAGAACTAACACCCAAAAAAGATGTCCTTTTCATTATAGGGGACTGGAATGCAAATGCAGGAAGTCAAGAAACACCTGGAATAACAGGCAAATTTGGCCTTGGAGTACGGAATGAAGCAGGGCAAAGACTAATAGAGTTTTGCCAAGAAAATGCACTGGTCAAAGCAAACACCCTCTTCCAACAACACAAGAGAAGACTCTACACGTGGACATCACCAGATGGTCAACACCAAAATCAGATTGATTATATTCTTTGCAGCCAAAGATGGAGAAGCTCTATACAGTCAACAAAAACAAGACCAGGAGCTGACTGTGGCTCAGATCATGAACTCCTTATTACCAAATTCAGACTTAAATTGAAGAAAGTAGGGAAACCACTAGACCATTCAGGTATGACCTAAATCAAATCCCTTCTGATTATACAGTGGAAGTGAGAAATAGATTTAAGGGCCTAGATCTGATAGATAGAGTGCCTGATGAACTATGGACTGAGGTTTGTGACGTTGTACAGAAGATATGGATCAAGACAATCCCCATGGAAAAGAAATGCAAAAAAGCAAAATGGCTGTCTGGGGAGGCCTTACAAATAGCTGTGAAAAGAAGAGAGGCAAAAAGCAAAGGAGAAAAGGAAAGATATAAGCATCTGAATGCAGAGTTCCAAAGAATAGCAAGAAGAGACAAGAAAGCTTTCTTCAGCGATCAATGCAAAGAAATAGAGGAAAAAAACAGAATGGGAAAGACTAGAGATCTGTTCAAGAAAATTAGAGATACCAAGGGAACATTTCATGCAAAGATGGGCTTGATTAAGGACAGAATGGTACAGACCTAACAGAAGCAGAAGATATTAAGAAGAGGTGGCAAGAATACACAGAAGAACTGTACAAAAATGATCTTCACGACCCAGATAATCATGATGGTGTGATGACTCATCTAGAGCCAGACATCTTGGAATGTGAAGTCAAGTGGGCCTTAGAAAGCATCACTATGAACAAAGCTAGTGGAGATGATGGAATTCCAGTTGAGCTATTTCAAATCGTGAAAGATGATGCTGTGAAAGTGCTGCACTCAATATGCCAGCACATTTGGAAAACTCAGCAGTGGCCACAGGACTGGAAAATGTCAGTTTTCATTCCAATCCCAAAGAAAGGCAAGGCCAAAGAATGCTCTATCTACCACACAATTGTACTCATCTCACATGCTAGTAAAGTAATGCTCAACATTCTTCAAGCCAGGCTTCAGCAATACATGAACCGTGAACTTCCAGATGATCAAGCTGGTTTTAGAAAAGGCAGAGGAAATGGAAATCAAATTGCCAACATCCACTGGATCATGAAAAATCAAGAGAGTTCCAGAAAAACATCTATTTCTGCTTGATTGACTATGCCAAAGCCTTTGACTGGGTGGATCACAATAAACTGTGGAAAATTCTGAAAGAGATGGGAATAGCTGACCACCTGACCTTCCTCTTGAGAAATCTGTATGCAGGCCAGGAAGTAACAGTTAGAACTGGACATGGAACAACAGACTGGTTCCAAATAGGAAAAGGAGTACGTCAAGACTGTATAGTGTCACCCTGATTATTTAACTTCTCTGCAGAGTACATCATGAGAAACGCTGGACTGGAAGAAACACAAGCTGGAATCAAGATTGCCGGGAGAAATATCAATAACCTCAGGTATGCAGATGACACCACCCTTATGGCAGAAAGTGGAGAGGAATTAAAAAGCCTTTTGATGAAAGTGAAAGTGGAGAGTGAAAAAGTTGGCTTAAAGCTCAACATTCAGAAAACGAAGATCATGGCATCCGGTCCCATCACTTCATGGGAAATAGATGGGGAAACAGTGGAAACAGTGTCAGACTTTATTTCGGGGGGCTCCAAAATCACTGCAGATGATGACTGAAGCCATGAAATTAAAAGATGCTTACTCCTTGGAAGAAAAGTTATGACCAACCTAGGTAGCATATTCAAAAGCAGAGACATTGCTTTGCTGACTAAGGTCCGTCTAGTCAAGGCTATGGTTTTTCCTGTGGTCATGTATGGAGGTGAGAGTTGGACTGTGAAGAAGGCTGAGCACCGAAGAGTTGATGCCTTCGAAGTGTGGTGTTGGAGAAGACTCTTGAGAGTCCCTTGGACTGCAAGGAGATCCAACCAGTCCATTCTGAAGGAGATCAGCCCTGGGATTTCTTTGGAAAGAATGATGCTGAAGCTGAAGCTCCAGTACTTTGGCCACCTCATGCAAAGAGTTGACTGATTGGAAAAGACCCTGATGGTGGGATGGACTGGGGGCAGGAGAAGAAGGGGGCAACAGAGGGTGAGATGGCTGGATGGCATCACTGACTCAATGGATGTGAATCTGAGTGAACTCCGGGAGATGGTGATGGACAGGGAGGCCTGGCGTGCTGCAGTTCATGGGTTTGCAAAGAGTCGGACACGACTGAGTGACTGAACTGAACTGAACATATATATATATATCCTTTTAATCTGGCCTCTGTCCCTGAAAGAAGAGATTCATTCATGTTGGTGAATGTCTCTGTCTCTTAAAGTAATTGCTTGTGGTAGGAGTTATCCTAATTTCATTGATTAAGTTCCAAAGTCTCAAAAAGTAGTCATGATGCTGGGGGAGGAAAGACTTTTCTTACCCTCTTAATGTGGGTCTATGAAATAAACTCTTAATAGGCAGATTGACTTGAGCAAAGTACACAAATAAGAATATAAAATATCCATTTTTAATATTACGTGCACAGGGGCATCACATACCCTCTCCCCCAGAGCCGACAGATTTGAGAGCTTATGTGGGAAACCCAGGTTCGATTCCTGGGTTGAGAAGATCCCCTGGAGAAGGAAATGACAACTCACTCCAGTATTCTTGCCTGGAGAATCCCACAGACAGTACAGTCCATGGGGTCACAAACAGTGGAACACGACTGAGCAACTAACACTTTCACTTTCTTCTTTCATATCCTCTTAATAGGAGGGGAGTAGAATATAGGCAACATAGGGTCAAGTAAATGACTCTTAAGAAAGATAAATGGGCTCTGAGAAGAACAGATGGGAGATATGACAGTTTGTGACAAAGTTTGTCTTGGTGTGGTATTGATTTATAGTCTTCTATCCTGTGATGAGTCAGTCTTCCCCAGTGGATGAAAAAGCCTGGGGGAGGGAACTTATGACAACTGATTTCCTTTAGGAGGATGTATTTTTAGGCAGATAAGGGGAGTCAGAGGGTCTGCAACTCAAAATAACCAATGTAGCAAAGGTGCATATTTTATGATATGTCCTGAACTTTTAAGTACTCTAAAACCCACCCTGCTCATAAAAGTGGACCTGGGTCTGGGTCCATGTAGTTCCCAAGTCCACACTCTTTCCACTATCCCTCTGCCAAAGGTGATTCTGGCCAAGGAGACTGCATTTCTCCCTGTTCTTAACAGCTGAGAGAGGAGATGATAAAGAAGAGACCCCATGGTAAAGACCATCCATTTGCAGGAAGACATAACCCCCACTCCCACCTGCCTCCCTCTGTGAGCCTTTTGGGTGTCAGGATGTGTGGATTTCATGTGCACCTCATAGCTTCGCATGCTCCCATACCAGGATGTAGAGTATCTCTGTTTGGAGAAGGTCTTCTCTAAGTATGTCTGTATGTCCTGCTTATTTGTATATTGCAAAGCTGGTATTCTGGAAGAAGGTTTTCCAGGGAAAGAGTTTGGGTAGGCAACTGAGTGAATGGTGGCAGGCAGAGCAGAG
Organism: Budorcas taxicolor; assembly: GCF_023091745.1. Classification (NCBI taxonomy): domain Eukaryota; kingdom Metazoa; phylum Chordata; class Mammalia; order Artiodactyla; family Bovidae; genus Budorcas; species Budorcas taxicolor. The sequence continues at coordinate 764,741 of NC_068924.1, read as the reverse complement.
CCTTTGACCTGGGGAAAGAACAGAAGCATGAACTACCAGGTACTGTGCTTTACTTTCTTTTTAATAAGCTTCTTTTAAAAAAATTGATACAGAACACAGTCCATCTGTGTATTCATTATCTATTGCTGCGTAACAAATTACCCCAAAACCTTGCAGCTCAAAACAATCAATATTTATTATCTCACAGTCTTTATGGGTCAGGAATTCAGGCACATCTTAGCTGGGTAGTTCTGACTCAGGGTGTTTTACAAAACTGCAAGCAAATTACCAGCAGGGACTGTGGTCTCATATCAAGTCTTGGCTGGGGAAGGGTCTGCTTTCAGGTTCATTGGCTGTTACCAGGCCTTGAGTCCTTCCTGGGTGTGGATCAGAAGCATCAGTTCCTTGCCATGTAGATTTCTCATAGGACTGTGGGTTAAGTGCACAACATGGCAGTTGGTCTGTCCCAGAGCAAGCAAGCAAGAACAAAACAACAAACACAAGACAGTATCCCCAAAGCCACCTTCTTTTTGTAACATCATTACACAGTGACAACCCATCACTTTCCCTTTATGTACTTGTTAGCAGAGAGCCACTAGGTCCAGCCCACTCTCCAGGGGAGGGCATTGTACAAGGGTGTGAATACTTGGAATTGAGGATCATCTTAGGAGCTGCCTGCCACAAAGTATAATTTTATTGCAATAAAATGCACAGACCTTAAGAATTTAAGTAAATGAGTTTTGACAACTGGATGAACTATGTAACCATCACTCAAAATAAGATTTAGAACATTTCCATCCCTCTAGAAAGTACCTGATGACCCTCTTCAGCCAATTCACCCCACCCCTGCCACAACCACACATTCACACATGCCACCAACCACTTTCTCATTTCTATCACCATAGGCTCATTTTGACTGTTTGTAGACTTCATATGAATGGAATTATTCAATTTGATTTTTAATTCCTGTTCTTTCCACCATACTTGGTTGTATGGAAATAATCAGACCACTCACATGAGAACAAACAAAGGCCATTTAGTAGGAACTAGCTCTAACAAATGAGTCAGCCACCATCATTTGCCTCTTGGCAGAGACTCAAAAAGGAGGCAGCAAGGTGGGAAAGCTTTCCAGTGGATAAAAAGTGAGGCCCCAGATGTATCCCAGTTGGAGGCTACTGGCATGGGGAAGCTGTAGATGGGATAACTAGAAGCTGAGCTTCCTGTGGTAAAGGGACCATTGGTTAAGGGACCATTTTTTACTTTCTCTGGTTAACTTCAAATTGGAAGTTAGAATAAAACTTAGGGAAGCTGTCAGTAACGGTCAAATCCTGACCACGGGGAGCCTATAGCTATAGAGGTTGTGGTTTGGCTTCCCAGGCTGGTTGCTCCAGCTTGTGGGTCAGAGCTCTGTAACATGGTTCTAATGTCTGGCTTGGCCATGGTCATTCAACTCTCCTGGTTTTTGGTTGCCTGCAAAGAGCTGAGGAGAGAGATCCCTGTGATTCTGTCCTACATGTCAACCGGTGGGATGAGAAGAAGAGCAGGAAGGCCTGAAGGGTTCATTTACAGGGAAAACCAGTGTTAGCAACTACCAGATATGCTGCAGGGAAACCAGACAGGACCACTAGAACATGGCCCAAACTGAGGGACATCCTCTCAGGCCTGCCAAGAGGGGTGACCACTGGCAATTTGGGCATACCTAGAGACTAAAGGGGGCTTCCCTGGTAGTTCAGCTGGTAAAGAATCTGCCTGCAACACAGGAAACCCTGGTTTGATTCTTGGGTCAGGAAGATTCCCTGGAGAAGGGATAGGCTATCCACTCCAGTATTCTTGCCTGGAGAATCCCATGGACAGAGGAGCCTGGTGGGCTATAGCCCATGGGGCTGCAAAGAGTCAGACACGACTGAGCGACTAAGCGCAGCACAGAGACTAAAGGATGAACATTTAGGCCAGATGGAAACCTGCCTCTCTTCTTTAGTGGCAACAGCCAGGGTGGGCTGGGGAGGAGGCTGGCCCCAGTCTGGAGAAATCAGGAAGGAGGCTCTCCGAGGCCCAAGAATCCACCTGAACTAGCAGCCCTAGTGCCAACGTGGATTTCCCAGATCTCACAGACTAAACAGTTCTCGCCATTGAGGATACATGGGGATAGCTGGAAAGAGAAGGCGGGAACTATGGCCCCAGATCCCTTGTTTTTCAGGGAAATCAAAGAAACGAAGACCTTAGGAGAAGAGGCTGCCCTAGGGCCCTGAAGTGGAGATGGCAGTTCCACAAAAGAGTCCTCCCTGACGTCTATTCAAGACTTCAAGCCAGGTAAGGAGGGGTCAGGAGAGGACCCCAGGCCCTAATCCTCTTTCTTCTGTGTGAATATAAATACCCCAGAAACTGGACGATCCAGACAGGACGTCCAGGAAGACAGCCTGGTTCTGTGGGATTATGCTGGGACAGCCCAAAGGAAGTTATTATCCTCTCCATCTTTCTAGGCTGTTCCATGTCTGCATCCTGGTACTCAGTCTGCCAGCACTTCACTCAGATTGGCCTTTAGTGTTTTTCTCTCTTCCAAAATCTGCTTGGAAATTCAATTATATTCTCACTCTCTTAGACTGGTCCTCTAAGGAAGAACTTGGCTTGTAAACTTGCTACTCGAAACATAGAAATGTTACTGTTTTCTCCAGCAACAGATTGCTTTAAATGCTTAAAGCAGTTTCCTTTTTATTTTTACATAAATGATCTGCTGCCACTATTTGTGTTGTGATCTAAAATACAGAAATGGTAGATTTTTTATGAGTATATGTGATTTGTCTTTGTTTTTCAGAGCTACGCTTCAAATTTTGTAGCTACTATCTTCTGAAACTCAGTCTATGATGGAGTCCAGCAGGGCTTTTCAAACTTTGCTCTGTGCTGAGAAAATGAAGGCCAAGATATCAAATGTGTGTTCTTACCTCTCGGCACCATCAGGCTTATCTCCATCTTCTCTGTTCCTCCCTCTTTCCTTTCCTTCCTTTCTATATCCTTTCCTCCTTCCCTCTACCTATCTGTCTTTCACCTCCCTTTCCTTTCTTTCCACCCCCCCTTCCTTTTCTTTAAAACTATTTCTTTCTCATGGTTTTGGCCATGCTGTGCAGCAGGTGGAGTCTCAGTTCCCTGAGCAGGGATGGAACCCCCTGCCCCCTGAGTTGGGAGCATGAAGCCTTAAACACTGGACCACAAGGGAAGTCCCCTTGAAATTATTTTTGAACATTTAAAGTACACCAGGCAACATGATGGCATTGAGTGTAGACACACAAGAAGGGAAGAAGACCAACATCTGAGAAAAGAAACAGTATTATCTTAACAGTGCTTGAGTGCTCAGTCGTTCAGTCGTATCTGATTCTTTGTGACCCCATGGACTGTATCCCTCCAGGCTCCTCTGTCCATGGGATTCTTGAACCTAGAATATTGGATTGGGTTTCTATGCCCTCGTCCAGCAGATCTTTCCAACCCTGGGACTGAACCCGTGGTTGCTGCATTGGCAGGCATTCTTTTTTCTTCTTATTCTTTTGCTCTTTATTTTATTATTATTATTTTTACTTTACAATACTGTATTGGTTTTGCCATACATTCACATGAATCCACCACGGGTGTACATGAGTTCCCAATCCTGAACCCCACGCCCATCACCCTCCCCATATCATCTCTCTGGGTCATCCCAGTGCACCAGCCCCAAGCATCCTGCATCGAACCTAGACTGGCGATTCGTTTCTTATGTGATAATATACATGTTTCAATGCCATTCTCCAAAATCATCCCACCCTCTCCCTTTCCCACAGAATCCAAAAGTCCGTTCTATACATCTGTGTCTCTTTTGCTGTCTCGCATACAGGGTCATCATTACCATCTTTCTAAATTCCATATATATGTGTTAGTATACTGTATTGGTGTTTTTCTTTCTGGCTTACTTCACTCTGTATATTCGGCTCCAGTTTTATCCACCTCAATAGAACTAATTCAAATGTATTCTTTTTAATGGCTGAGTAATACTCCATTGTGTATATGTACCACTGCTTTCTTATCTGTTCATCTGCTGATGGACATCTAGGTTACTTCCATGTCCTGGCTACTATAAACAGTGCTGCAATGAACATTGGGGTACATGTGTCTCTTTCAATTCTGGTTTCTTTGGTGTGTATACCCAGCAGTGGGATTCCTGGGTCATAAGGCAGTTCTATTTGCAATTTTTAAAGGAATCTCCACACTGTTCTCCATAGTAGCTGTACTAGTTTGCATTCCCACCAACAGTGTCAGAGGGTTCCCTTTTCTCCATACCCTCTCCAGCATTTATTGCTTGTAGATTTCTGGATCACAGCCATTCTGACTGGTGTGAAATGGTACCTCACTGTGGTCTTGATTTGCATTTCTCTGATAATGAGTGATGTTGAGCATCTTTTCATGTGTTTGTTAGCCATCCGTATGTCTTCTTTGGAGAAATGTCTGTTTAGCTCTTTGGCCCATTTTTTGATTGGGCCATTTATTTTTCTGGAATTGAGCTGCATAAGTTGCTTGTATATTTTTGAGATTAGTTGTTTGTCAGTTGCTTCATTTGCTATTATTTTCTCCCATTGTGAAGGCTGTCTTTTCACCTTGCTTATAATTTCCTTTGTTGTGCAGAAGCTTTTAATTGTAATTAGATCCCATTTGTTTATTTTTGCTTTTATTTCCAGTATTCTGGGAGGTGGATCATAGAGGATCTTGCTGTGATTTATGTCAGAGAGTGTTTTGCTATGTTCTCCTCTAGGAGTTTTATAGTTTCTGGTCTTACGTTTAGATCTTTAATCCATTTTGAGTTTATTTTTGTGTATGGTGTTAGGAAGTGTTCTAGTTTCATTCTTTTACAAGTGGCTGACCAGTTTTCCCAGCACAACTTGTTAAAGAAATTGTCTTTAGTCCATTGTATATTCTTGCTTCCTTTGTCAAAGATAAGGTGTCTGTAGGTGTGTGGATTTATCTCTGGGCTTTCTATTTTGTTCCATTGATCTATATTTCTGTCTTTTTTCCAGTACCATACTGTATTGATGACTGTGGCTTTGTAGTAGAGCCTGAAGTGAGGCAGGTTGACTCCTTCAGTTACATTCTTCTTTCTCAAGATTGCTTTGGCTAGTCAAGGTTTTTTGTATTTCCATACAATTTGTGAAATTATTTGTTCTAGCTCTGTGAAAAATACCACTGGTAGCTTGATAGGGATTGCATTGAATCTGTAGATTGAATGTTGAGCTTTAAGCCAGCTTTTTCACTCTCTTTCACTTTCATCAAGAGGCTCCTCAGCTCCTCGTCACTTTCTGCCATAAGGGTGGTGTCATCTGCATACCTGAGGTTATTGATATTTCTCCTAGCAATCTTGATTCCAGCTTGTGCTTCTTCCAGTCCAGCGTTTCTCATGATGTACTCTGCATAGAAGTTAAATAAGCAGGGTGACAATATGCAGCCTTGACGTACTCCTTTTCCTATTTGGAACCAGTCTGTTGTTCCATGTCCAGTTCTAAACTGTTGCTTCCTGACCTGCATATAGGTTTCTCAAGAGGGAGGTCAGGTGGTCTGGTATTCCCAACTCTTTCAAAATTTTCCACAGTTTATTATGATCCACACAGTCAAAGGCTTTGGCATAGTCAGTAAAGCAGAAATAGATGTTTTTCTGGAACTCTCTTGCTTTTTCGATGATCTAGCGGATTTTGGCAATTTGATCTCTGGTTCCTCTGCGTTTTCTAAAACCAGCTTGAACATCAGGGAGTTCATGGTTCACGTATTGCTTAAGCTTGGCTTGGAGAATTTTGAGCATTACTTTACTAGCATGTGAGATGAATGGAATTGTGCGGTAGTTTGAGCATTCTTCGGAGAAGGCAATGACACCCCACTGGCATTGCCTTTCTTTGGGACTGGAATGAAAACTGACCTTTTCCAGCCCTGTGGCCATTGCTGAGTTTTCCATATTTGCTGGTGTATTGAATCAGCCATCAGTTCAGTTCAGTTCAGTCACTCAGTCGTGTCCGACTGTTTGCGACCCCACGAATTGCAGCACGCCAGGCCTCCCTATCCATCACCAACTCCCGGAGTTCACTCAGATTCACATCCATCGAGTCAGTGATGCCATCCAGTCATCTCACCCTCTGTCATCCCCTTCTCCTCCTGCCCCCAATCCCTCCCAGCATCAGAGTCTTTTCTAATGAGTCAGCTCTTCTCATGAGGTGGCCAGAGTACTGGAGTTTCACCTTTTGCATCGTTCCTTCCAAAGAAATCCCAGGGCTGATCTCCTTCAGAATGGACTGGTTGGATCTCCTTGCAGTCCAAGGGACTCTCGAGTCTTCTCCAACACCACAGTTCAAAAGCATCAATTCTTCGGTGCTCAGCCTTCTTCACAGTCCAACTTTCATAATAGAGAGCTACTGAAAGATTTTGAGTGAGGGAGTGAGGTAAATCCCTCCCCCAGCACTGTAAGCTGGAAACAGTATTCTATCAGCAGTGGGGAGGGTGAGTGAAAAGAGCTCCCACCATGAGCTCATGCTTCAGATCCACCTTGGAGTCTATTCTTGCCCAAACATGCTAATGCACTTTCAGGTAGCTGGGCCTTTGTTGATGAGATTCCTGTTGCCTGACCATTCTCTCTGCCTCCTATTCTGCTATTGGAACACTGTGTGTACTTGCTAAGTTGCTTCAGTCATGTCTGACTCTTTGCGACCCTATGGACCATAACCCCCCAGCAACTCTGTCCTTGAGATTCTTCAGGCAAGAATACTCATCCTTTACTTATTTATTTTTTTAAAGTCTTTATTGTACTTGTTACAATATTTCTTCTGTTTCATGTTTTGGTTTTTTGACTACAAGGCATGTGCAATCTTAGCTCCCCAACCAGGAATCAAATTCACACTCCTTGCATTGGGAGGCGAAGTCTCAACCACTGGACTGCCAGAGAAGCCCCCTATTCATCCTTTAGACCTTAGCACAAATGTTTGTGAAGCCATCTTTAACCCCCTCACTTCTGGATTAAATTAGTGTTATTTCTGTATAGCAGATTGTTTGTATCTGTATTTTGACACTCAGTAGGATCTGACTGTCTTCTTTATGTCTCTTTCATACAGTTTATATGATATACACCCCAAAAATATACTATGTTTCCCATTTACAGCACTTGGGTTGTAATTAGATAATACATTTTGTAGTAAGTTGTTCACTGTCTCTACATCCCATTATTTATGTAATTAATGTCTATGATATCTACCCTATATCCCCAGGACCTGACATTCTGTACACTTTTTTGAATTCTGTACATTTTTTCCACAATGCATAGTGGGCATTCTGTACAATTTTTTTTTGCAAGCAGAATGTTAGTTCTCTCCTCACCTCTTCCCCCTCCTAGATTCATAAAAGGAGAAAATAACCAATACAGTTGGAAAGATAGCATTTTGATACTTCTTGACCAAAAGAACCTTATGGATCATGTGTTCCAATGCATGGATATACCCATTTCTGCCATGGGCTTGTCCAGATTTCTGCATGGGTGCCCATTCCATAATCTTAGTCTGGTTTAGTGAGTAAAGAGAACCTATCTCTTGAGAAGCTGAGCTCTTTATGTCTAGAATGTCTCCTCTACAATCTACGTCTTAACCTTGGGTCCACAGGAATATCACATGGGAACCTTTGAAAATATATGTATGGCATTCTCTTTCTCTCTCTCTTTAATTTCTATTGCAGTATAGTTGAGTTTCAACGTTGTGTTAGTTTCTGGTATACATCAAAGAGAATCGTATATGTGTGTGTGTGTGTGTGTGTGTGTGTGTGTGTGTGTGTGTGTCTATTCTTTCCCAAAAGAGGCTCCAAACCAGCAATATACCCAAATTACTTCAGTTCTGTTTCAACACATCTGAGGTATAACCCAGAATGTGTATTTTAAAAAGGGTCACACTGTCTGGGTGATTCACTCCAAAAGCATAGAGTAGAAAAAGGGAAAAGTAGAAACCTGGCAAATGCAGGGGATGTGGTTTGATCCTTGGTTGGAGAGCTGAGACCCCCACATGCCTTGGAGGCAAAAAAAAAAAAAAAAAAAAAGAAGCAACATCGTAAAACATTCAATAAAGATTTTAAAAATCGTCCACATTAAAAAAAATCTATTTTTTTTTTAAGAAAAGAATAGATTGTCCAACATTAAAGAAAATAACAAAGGCTGGTATTTGGGTCATAGTAACACATGCATGTCAGTTTCTTACATTCTTGACAAATGTGCCATGGATATGTGCAATGTTTAACAACGGGGGAAATCAGGAGAGGGGTGTGAGAGTGTTCTGTACTGTCTTTGCAACTTTTCACAAATTCTAAAATTGTTCCAAATAAAAAGCGTACTTAAAAAAAAGTCACACTTGTTGTGATATGCCCCCAAAGGTTGAGATCCACAGTCCTAGGGTATCTGAAAGTCAGATTAAAGTCAAACAGACCTGGGTACCAATCCTGACAAGACCTTGGGTCAGACATTGCAAGCTTCTAAACCTCTGTTTCCTTATTGATAAAAGGGAATAATCTATCCCTAGGGCTGTTATGAGAATTAATTAAGATGGCAAAAATTTAAAGTGTTTAGCCTGGGACTTCCCTGGTGGTCCAGGGTCTAAGACTCTGTCCTCCCAGATTCCATTACTGGTCAGGGAATTAGTTCCCATATGCCATAACTAAGAGTTCACAAGCCTCAGCGAAACATTCTGCAACTAAAGATTCCTCATGCAACAATAGAAATAGAAGATCCCATGTGTGGCATAGCCAAATAAGTGAATAAATATTAAAAATAAGTAAGTTCTTAGCCCAGGGCCTCAGATGTAGTTAGTAGTCAATAACTGATCTTCCCCAGTGGCTCGGTGGTAAAGAATCCACCTGCCAATGCAGGAGATGTGGGTTCGATCCCTGGGTCAGGGAGATCCCCTGGAGAAGGAAATGGCAATCCACACCAGTATCCTTGCCTGGAAAGAAGATTCCAGTATTCTTGCATGGATAGAAGAGCCTGGAAGGCTACAGTCCATGGGGGTCACAAAGAGTCAGACATGACTTAGCAACTAAACAACAAAAATAGGTGATAACAGTAATAGTAATAAGAATAGTTACTCACATTTTACTATTATTATTATAATTAGCCATCCTTTGAAGTCCCAAAGAGTAAATCTAATCCCTCTTCTATAATCCATCAGTGTAAAATGTTTATATGGACTCTCCAAGGGCCTAATAGGGAAAGGTGCTATTGTTTAGTCATTTGGTCATATCCAACTCTCTTATAGCCCACCAGGCTCTTCTGTCCATGGGATTTCCTAGGCAGGAGTATTGAAATGGGTTGCCGTTTCCTTCTCCAAGTTATCTTTTCAGCCCAGGGACTGAACCTGCATCTCCTGCATAACAGGCAGATTCTTTTCTGCTGAGCCACCAGAGAAGCCCAGAGAAAGGATTTGAAAAGAAGCCATATACATCTTATGACCTAACCTGTAATCCCCAGCACAGTGCATGGAACACATGAGCTACTCATAAATATTTGTCACATCTGCAAATGGAAGTTCTGAAGTTGACCAGAAGGCAAGACCCCGAAGGAGCCCATGACTGCAAGGAAAAACCCAAGTGAACTGTGAAATGTTTCATGAACTTCTACTTGGCTTCATCTCTTCTCCCTTAGATGGAAGCAGGATTTCACCTGGCCCTGAGCCTGTGGGCATTCCAACCTTGGATCCAGTGCTATTTGGCCCATGCTGTCCTGAAAGAAACATCAGTTCTTCAGGGCCTAACTGGAGTCCCACCAATTCCAGGAAGCCTGCCCTTCCTGACTCCAGGGTCCTGTGATACTCTCCTTTTCAGGAATGCATCTTGAAAAGTTAGAGTAGAACCAACAATCAGTGAAGGTGAACACTTATTAAAGACATTAAAGACACTCACAGATGATCAGACAAGTGAGTGGCAGTGCCTTTAAGGCTGAGGCTCTCACTATTTACTTCACGTTAGAGTCATCTGGGCAGCTCTAAAAATCCCAGGACCCAGACCCAACTCCTTTAAGCCAGAAACACTAATTCAGGGGTGAGTCTCAGACATCAGCATTTTTAAAGAGCTCCCTTGAATATCTTTTAGATGCAGCCAAGGTAAAAGGTCACTGTTCAAATGGCAGCGCTGGGCCAGCTGCCCAACAGACTAAAAACAGACTGTCCAGAGCTTCCTCCCAAGTGAAATGGAGCAGGATCCTGTGAGGCCCTTTTTTGTCCCCACCTTTCTTGTTGGTGGGAAATAGGCTTCATTCAGCCTCCCTGACCTTCTCAAGGGCAGATTCAAACAGTTGTTAATCAGGAAAGAGTGGAAATGCAGAAGCAAAGGAGGACGTCAGGAAACCATAGTGCAGTTGTGGGGCAGGGTCCTGATTCCTCCTCAAGGAATATAAAGAACAAAATCTTTGAGTTCTTATGGAGGAGATAAAGTGAAGATGGTGACTTAAGGCTGAGCACAGAACTTTTGGAGCACCATCCATTACCTCACTACCAACCAATCAGAAGAAAGTCTGTACACAGTACAAGATAATGAAGACCTGACCCCCCCCTCCCCAAATGATTCTCCCTTTAAAAACTTTCACAGTTGAGCAGAATCTTCACAGTAGGTTTTTGAATAAGCCTACCTTCTTCTCAGGTTGTCAGCCTCCTGAATAAAGCAACTTTGCCTTTCCTAATGAGACAGCAAAGGAGGCAGGGCACAACCTTTAAAAGAATGACATATCCATTGGGGACATGACATAAACTGGTTAGAACCAACTAAATCCAAGATGGCAGACAAGTCACCCCCACTAGACCTAGAATCTCAGTATGCACTCATTGTAACGCATCAGCAAGCTAATGACACATCCACAGACACCATGGCAGCTTCCAGACTGTTAAAGACCCCAAAATGTGTGGGGATCTAATTCCTGGATGTCCCTGTTGCTGTTGCTGTTTAGTCAGTAAGTTTGATCAGCAAAAGACTCACATAGTTTGTATGCTACTATATGTATTTCTCATATTATTCCAGAAACATCTCATTTCCTAAAAGATATTTTGAACTCCTCAAAAATCAGAGTCCTAACCTGTTTCCAAGAAGGATTAACATACAGTTGAGCAGAGAGCAAACAGAGTCTCAATGCTTTTGTCTATAAAATGGAGATATTTATAAAATTCATAGACATGAAAATTATCCCCTACTTCAAAAGAGGTGTTTGAGATGATGCATACAAAGTGCCCAGAATGATCTGAAGCACAGTCAATACCCACAAAAGAGGTGGCTATTGTTAGATCCATTAGAGCCTAGGCTTTATGACTTCCAGACCAGTGCTTCTTCTAGATCTTATCAAGTGATCAAAGTGATTAAGAAACTCAGAACGCTTAAATTTGTAGTGCAGAAATGCTTAGTAGCTGGCTCCACTAATTGCAATCTCTGTTCAGTAAATGAACATTTTGACCAGGGAATTTCAAAAGGCCAATTCTCATAAGAATTTTCTGTCAACATGACCTACAAGAAAGCAGTAATACCTGAGTACTATGAAAACATTAGTGATCATTTCGAGTATTAGTGGCATGACATAGGGACTGCACAAGCCACATCAGCGTGCCTGTGGACCTCATGCCTGGTTCGCTTGCTTAACTCATTGTGTAAGACACAGTGGGCTAGGATCAGCCCTCTCTCACCTCATTCTGCCTGACTTTTCTGAGAACATATTGAGGACATGCTTTTCTGAACAGTGTGCCCTGCAGGCAGTTTGTTCTGCTGCTCAGCAGGATGAAGGACACATGCTTAGTTCTGTTAACAAGGAAAACAACTACCAGATTGCTTGCAGGGTTGCCAGGGTTGCAGAGAGAAGATAGAACTTCAGAAATCTTACTTTAGTGCATTTTTTTCTCTTGAGAGGGAAGATTTCTCCAAATCCTCTCCAACATTTATTGTTCATAGACTTTTGGATGATGGCCATTCTGACTGGTGTGAGATGAAATCTCATTGTAGCTTTTATTTGCATTTCTCAAAATTAAGAAAACTCAGCAGTGGCCACAGGGCTGGAAAAGGACAGTTTTCATTCCAATCCCAAAGAAAGGGAATGACAAAGAATGCTCAAAGTACCGCACAATTGCACTCATCTCACATGCTAGTAAAGTAATGCTCAAAATTCCCCAAGCCAGGCTTCAGCAATACATGAACTGTGAACTTCCAGATGTTCAAGCTGGTTTTAGAAAAGGCAGAAGAACCAGAGATCAAATTGCCAACATCTGCTAGATCATGGAAAAAGCAAGAGAGTTCCAGGAAAACATCTATTTCTGCTTTATTGACTATGCCAAAGCCTTTGACTGTGTGGATCACAATAAACTGTGGAAAATTCTGAAGAGATGGTAATACCAGACCACCTGACCCCCCTCTTGAGAAACCTATATGCAGGTCAGGAAGCAGCAGTTAGAACTGGACATGGAACAACAGACTGGTTCCAAATAGGAAAAGGATTACGTCAAGGCTGTATATTGTCATCCTGCTTATTTAACTTCTGTGCAGAGTACATAATGAGAAACGCTAGACTGGAAGAAGCACAAGCTGGAATGAAGATTGCTAGGAGAAATATCAATAACCTCAGGTATGCAGATGACACCACCCTTATGGCAGAAAGTGACGAGGAGCTGAAGAGCCTCTTATTGAAAGTGAAAGAGGAGAGTGAAAGGTTGGCTTAAAGCTCAACATTCAGAAAACGAAGATCATGGCATCTGGTCCCATTACTTCATGGGAAATAGATGGGGAAACAGTGGAAGCAGTGTCAGACTTCATTTTTGGGGGCTCAAAATCACTGCAGAAGGTGATTGCGGCCATGAAATTAAAAGGCGTTTACTCCTTGCAAGGAAAGTTATGACCAGCCTAGACAGCATATTCAGAAGCAGAGACATTACTTTGCCAACAAAGTTCCATCTAGTCAAGGCTATGGTTTTTCCAGTGGTCATGTATGGATGTGAGAGTTGGACTGTGAAGAAAGCTGAGTGCTGAAGAATTGATGCTTTTGAACTGTGGTGTTGGAGAAGAATCGAGAGTCCCTTGGACTGCAAGGAGATCCAACCAGTCCGTTCTAAAGGAGATCAGTCCTGGGTGTTCATTGGAAGGACTGATGATAAAGGTGAAACTCCAGTACTTTGGCCACCTCATGCGAAGAGTTGACTCATTGGAAAAGACCCTGATGCTGGGAGGGATTGGGGGCAGGAGTAAAAGGGGATGACAGAGGATGAGATGGCTGGATGGCATCACCAACTCGATGGACATGAGTTTGAGTGAACTCCAGGGGTTGGTGATGGACAGGGAGACCTGGTGTGTTCGATTCATGGGGTCGCAAAGAGTGGGACAGGACTGTGCGACTGAACTGAACTGAACTGAATAATTAGTGATGTGGAGCATCTTTTCATATGCTTTTTTTCTGTATGTCTTTTCTGGAGAAACATGTTTAGCTCTTTGGCCCATTTTTTGATTGGGTTGTTTTGCATTTTTGATACTGAGCTACATAAGCAGTTTGTAAATTTTGGAGATTAATCTCTTGTTGATCACATCATTCACTAATATTTTCTCCCAATCTGTGGGTTGCCTTTTCATTTTGTTTATGGTTCCTTTTGCTGTACAAAAGCTTTTGAGTTTAATTAGGTCCCACTTCTTAGTTTTTTATTTTATTTTGATTACTGTAGGAGATATATTGAAGAAAACTTTGCTGTGATTTATGTTGAAGAGTGTTCTGCTTCTATTTTCCTCTAAGAGTTTATAGTATACCTGTTGGTGGGAATGTAAATTGGTGTAGCCACTATGGAGAACAGTATAAAGGTTCCTTACAAACCTGAAAATAGAACTACCATATGACCAGTAATTCCAAGACTGGACATATATCCAGAAAAAAACATGGTTTGAAAGATGCATGGACCCCATTGTTCATTGCAGCACTATTTACAATAGCCAGGACATGGAAGCAACCCAAATGTCCATTGACAAATGAATGAATAAAGAAGAGGTACATATATACAATGAGATATTGCTCATACATTTAAAATAATGAAATAATGCCATTTGCAGTGATATAGATAGACTTGGAGATTATTGTACTAAGTGAAGTAAGTCAGACGGAAAAGGACAAATAGCATATGATACCACTTATATGCAGTATCTTAGAAAATGATACAATAAACTTTACAAAATAGAAACAGCCACAGACTTAGAGAAGGAACTTATGGTGGGGAGAGATGGGGAAGAAGGAATAGATTAGGAGTTTGGGGCTGACGTGTTCAGTTCAGTTCAGTTCAGTTCAGTCACTCAGTCGTGTCCGACTCTTTGTGACCCCATGAATCGTAGCACGCCAGGCCTCCCTGTCCATCACCATCTCCCGGAGTTCACTCAGACTCACGTCCATCGAGTCTGTGATGCCATCCAGTCATCTCATCCTTGGTCATCCCCTTCTCCTCCTGCTCCCAATCCCTCCCAGCATCAGAGTCTTTTCCAATGAATCAACTCTTCACATGAGGTGGCCAGAGTACTGGAGTTTCAGCTTTAGCATCATTCCTTCCAAAGAAATCCAAGGGTTGATCTCCTTCAGAATGGACTGGTTGGATCTCCTTGCAGTCCAAGGGACTCTCAAGAGTCTTCTCCAACATCACAGTTCAAAAGCATCAATTCTTCAGCGCTCAGCCTTCTTGACAGTCCAACTCTCACATCCATACATGACCACAGGAAAAACCATAGCCTTGACTAGACGGACCTTAGTCAGCAAAGTAATGTCTCTGCTTTTGAATATACTATCTAGGTTGGTCATAACTTTTCTTCCAAGGAGTAAGCGTCTTTTAATTTCATGGCTGCAGTCACCATCTGCAGTGATTTTGGAGCCCCCCAAAATAAAGTCTGACACTGTTTCCACTGTTTCCCCATCTGTTTCCCATGAAGTGATGGGACTGGATGCAATGATCTTTGTTTTCTGAATGTTGAGCTTTAAGCCAACCTTTCACTCTCCTCTTTCACTTTCATCAAGAGGGTCTTCAGCTCCTCATCACTTTCTGCCATAAGGGTGGTGTCATCTGCATACCTCGGAGAAGGCAATGGCAACCCACTCCAGTACTCTTGCCTGGAAAATCCCATGGACAGAGTAGCCTGGAAGGCTGCAGTCCATGGGGTCGCTGAGGGTTGGACATGACTGAGCGAATTCACTTTCACTTTTCACTTTCCTGCATTGGAGAAGGAAATGGCAACCGACTCCAGTGTTCTTGCCTGGAGAATCCCAGGGATGGGGGAGCCTGGTGGGCTTCCGTCTATGGGGTCGCACAGAGTTGGACACGACTGAAGTGACTTAGCCGTAGCCATATCTGCATACCTGAGGTTATTGATATTTCTCCTAGCAATCTTCATTCCAGCTTGTGCCTTTTTCAGTCCAGCATTTCTCATGATGTACTCTGCATAGAAGTTAAATAAGCAGGGTGACAATATACAGCCTTGACATACTCCTTTTCCTATTTGGAACCAGTCTGTTGTTCCATGTCCAGTTCTAACTGCTGCTTCCTGATCTGCATATAGGTTTCTCAAGAGGGGGGTCAGGTGGTCTGGTATTCCCATCTCTCTCAGAATTTTCCACAGTTTATTGTGATCCACACAGTCAAAGGCTTTGGCATAGTCAATAAAGCAGAAATAGATATTTTTCTGGAACTCTCTTGTTTTTTCCATGGTCCAGCGGATGTTGGCAACTTGATCTCTGGTTCCTCTGCCTTTTCTAAAATCAGCTTGAACATCAGGGAGTTCATGGTTCATGTATTGCTGAAGCCTGGCTTGGGGAATTTTGAGCATTACTTTACTAGCATGTGAGATGAGTGCAATTGTGCGGTACTTTGAGCATTCTTTGACACTGCCTTTCTTTGGGATTAGAATGAAAACTGACCTTTTCCAGTCCTGTGGCCACTGCTGAGTTTTCCAAATTTGCTGGCATATGGAGTGCAGCACTTTCACAGCATTATCTTTTAGGATTTGAAACAGCTCAACTAGAATTCCATCACCTCCACTGGCTTTGTTCATAGTGATGCTTCCTAAGGCCCACTTGACTTCACATTCCAAGATGTCTGGCTCTAGATTAGTGATCACATCATCATGATTATTTGGGTCGTGAAGATCTTTTTTGTACAGTTCTTCTGTGTATTCTTGTCACCTCTTCTTAATATCTTCTGCTTCTGTTAGGTCCAGACCATTCTGTCCTTTTTTGAGCCTATCTTTGCATGAAATGTTCCCTTGGTATCTCTAATTTTCTTGAAGAGATCTCTAGTCTTTCCCATTCTGTTCTTTTCCTATTTGTTTGCATTGATTGCTGAAGAAGGTTTTCTTATCTCTTCTTGCTATTCTTTGGAACTCTGCATTCAGATGCTTATATCTTTCCTTTTCTCCTTTGCTTTTTGCCTCTCTTCTTTTCATAGCTATTTGCAAGGCCTCCCCAGACAGCCATTTTGCTTTTTCGCATTTCTTATCCATGGGGATGGTCTTGATCCCTGTCTCCTATACAATGTCATGAACCTCATTCCATAGTTCATCAGGCACTCTATCTATCAGATCTAGGCCCTTAAATCTATTTCTCACTTCCACTGTATAATCAGAAGGGATTTGATTTAGGTCATACCTGAATGGTCTAGCGGTTTTCCCTACTTTCGTCAATTTGAATCTGAATTTGGTAATAAGGAGTTCATGATCTGAGCCACAGTCAGCTCCTGGTCTTGTTTTTGTTGACTGTATAGAGCTTCTCCATCTTTGGCTGCAAAGAATATAATCAATCTAATTTTGGTGTTGACCATCTGGTGATGTCCATGTGTAGAGACTTCTCACAGGAGACACCCCGCATCCGAGGTCAGCGGCAGCAGCTGGGAGGAGCTACCCCACGTCTGAGGCCAGTGGTAGCCAGGAGGAAACACCATGCATCAGAGGTCAGGGGCGGCTGGAAGAAGCCACCTCACACCCAAGGCCAGGGGCAGTGACCCTGAGGAGCCACTCCGAGCCCAAGGCCAGGGGAGGCAGCTGGGAGGAACCACCCATGCCCGAGGCCAGGGCCAGCAGCTGGGAGGAGCAACCCGAGGTGCAGTGGCTACTCAGGCACAGGAGGGCCTAGAGGAGCTATCCCACTTTGAAGGTCAGGAACAGTGGCGGTAAGGAGATACCTCTCATCCAAGGTAAGGAGCAGCAGCTGTGCTTTGTTGGAGCAGCCATGAAGAGATACCCCATGCCCAAGGTAAGAGAAATGCAAGTAAGATGGTAGGTGTTGCAAGAGGGCATCAGAGGGCAGCCATACTGAAACCATACTCACAGAAATCTAGTCAATCTAATCACACTAGGATCACAGCCTTGTCTTACTCAATGAAACTAAGCCATGCCCCTGGGGCAACCCTGGACAGGCAGGTCATGGTGGAGAGGTCTGACAGAATGTGGTTCACTGGAGAAGGGAATGGCACATCACTTCAGTATTCTTGCCTTGAGAACCCCATGAACAGTATGAAAAGGCAAAATAATAGGATACCAAAAGAGGAACTCCCCAGGTCATTAGGTGCCCATTATGCTACTGGAGATCAGTGGAGAAATAACTCCAGAAAGAATGAAGGGATAGAGCCAAAGCAAAAACAATACACCACATGTGACTGGTGACAGAAGCAAGATCTGATGCTGTAAAGAGCAATATTGCATAGGAATCCATGAATCAAGGCAAATTGGAAGTGGTCAAACAGGAGATGGCAAGGGTGAACGTCAACATTCTAGGAATCAGCGAACTAAAATGGACTGGAATGGGTGAATTTAACTCAGATGACCATTATATCTACTACTGTGGGCAGGAATCCCTCAGAAGAAATGGAGTAGCCATCATGGTCAACAAAAGAGTCCAAAATACAGTACTTGGATGCAATCTCTAAAACGACAGAATGATCTCTGTTCATCTCCAAGGCAAACCATTCAATATGAGAGTTATCCAAGTCTATGCCCCAACCAGTAACGCTGAAGAAACTGAAGTTGAACGGTTTTATGAAGACCTACAAGACCTTTTAGAACTAACACCCAAAAAAGATGTCCTTTTCATTATAGGGGACTGGAATGCAAAAGTAGGAAGTCAAGAAACACCTGGAGTAACAGGCAAATTTGGCCTTGGAATGAGGAATGAAGCAGGGCAAAGTCTAATAGAGTTTTGCCAAGAAAATGCACTGGTCATAGCAAACACCCTCTTCCAACAACACAAGAGAAGACATGTGTACACTGCTGTGTTTAAAATGGATAATGAGTAAGGACCTACTGTGGCTTCCCAGGTGGTGCTAGTGGTAAAGAATCCACCTTTCAATACAGTGCACAAAGGAGACGATGGTTCAATCCCTGGGTCAGGAAGATGCCCCTGGAGAAGGAAATGGCAACCCACTCCAGTACTCTTGCTTGGAAAATCCCATGGACAGAAGAGCCTGGAAGACTACAGTCCATACGGTCACAAAGAACTGGACATGACTAAACCATTGAGCACACATACACATAATAACCTACTGTATGGCACAGGGAACTGATCAATATTCTGTAATCGGCTAAATAGGAAAATAATTTGAAAAAGAATAGATACCTGAACTGAGAACAGACTTGTTGACATGGCTGGTGGTGGTGGTGGGGGGGGGGGGGGCGGTGTGGGGAAGGAGAGGGTGGGAGGTATGGAGAGAGCAACATGGAAGCATACTTTACCATGTGTAAGATAGATAGCAAATGGGAATTTGCTATAGGACTCAGGGAACTCAAACCAGGACTCAGTAACAACCTGGAGGTGTGGCATAGGGAGGGATATTCAAGTGGGAGGGGACATGGGTAAACCTATGCCTGTTTCATGCTGATGTTTGGTAGAAACCAATGCAGTATTGTAAAGCAATTATCCTTCTGTTAAAAATAAATTAATTTAAAAAGAGAGAGAGAATAAATACCTGTACTGTATAACTGAATTACTTTGCTGTACACCTGAAACTAACACAACATTTTTAATTAACTATACCCCAATATAAAAAAAAAATTTTTTTTAAAGAAGAGGGAAGATTGGAAACAGCAAGGTCACATTAGCCAGAGGCTATAGAAATCTAGGAAAAGTAAAGACAACAAGAGAGCTAAGAATTTATCCAAGTCGCTTCAACCCTCCCCCAGTAGATTATTTCCTATTGTGTTGAGAAAGGTTGGAGATGAAATTTTGGAACCATTGGTGCCTCAGGGAAAATGGGTGGAGGAGTTCAAGGGGCCTTGTGTTATCCCATCAATTTCATTATATTTTTAGTTTTTTGAAGGATAGTTGATGTACAATATCATATAAGATACAGGTGTACAATATAGTGATTCATAAATTTTGAACAAAATACTTCATTTAGAATTATAAAATATTGGCTGTATTCCCCATATTGTATAATACATCCTTGTAGCTTATTTTATACCTGACAGTTTGCAGCTCTTAACGTCCAACCCCTGCACTGGGCCTCCCCCTCCTCTCCCCACTGGTTTGTTCTCTATATCTGTGAGTCTGCTACTTTTTGTTACATGCACTAGTTTGTTATATTTTTTAGATTTCTCATATTAAGCGATATCATACAGTATTTGTCTTTGACTTATTTCACTTAGCATAATTACCTCCAAGTCCATCCATGTTGCTACAAATGGCAAAATTTGACTCTTTTTATGATTGAGTAGTATTCCACTGAGTGTGTGTGTATACCACATCATCTTTATTCATCTGTCAGTGCACATTTAGGTTGCTTCCATGTCTTGGCTATTGTTAACAAAGTTCCTATGAATGTTGGGTTGCATTAGCCCATCTATATTGGTTAATATACTATAGCTAATATATATATTAGCTATACTAGCTGCTGTATCACTGAATCCCTCTAGTCTTGGTGGCTTAAAATTATACCAGGTTGTCTCTCCCTCTAACACAGTCTGCTGTGGGTAGCATGGCCCAGTAGTTTTCCACATCAACTTTCAGAAACCCAGCCCATTTCCATCTTGAGGCTCTACTCTCCGCATGAGCATCAGAGCTTGTCCCATCCAACTGGAAGATGTGAATAGAGACGATGGGAAAGGTACTCTGGCTTCTTAACCACCTCTGCCGAAAAATGGTGTGTTCACTTCTGGCCATGTCGATTGTCCAGAGCTCAGTCACCGGGTCACACCCGACTGCAGGAGAGCTGAGTGGTGTGGTCTAGCTGTGTGCCCAAGGGAGAGGGGGATGCACTTGATGTGATGAAGCAGAATGCTTGAAGTTAACCGAAACAAAGTCGCCAGACTGCAGTGGCAGACCAAGCTTCACTGTTCCTGGCTTTATTTTCTTTCAAAGACAGTCTGAACCTTCTTGCTTCTTTTCCTATCTTTACTTTGGCTACTACAGGGCTTAGCTGAAGAACTTTACAGTATGTGCTCCTATGTATAATCTTTTTCTTCTGATTGAATATTTCAGTTCTCTATTTATTTCCTCCTTTCTCAGACTTTTTGTCCATCTGGGGAAGACAGGTTTGCATAAAAGTAGATACTTTTGGGCCCCTGCTTTTAAGATGAGCCTAAAACTTGGTTGAGTCCCAGGGACGGGGAAGCCTGATAGGCTGCTGTCTCTGGGGTCGCACAGAGTTGGACACGACTGAAGCGACTTAGCAGCAGCAGCAAAACTTGGTTCATAGTCTGGTTGTTTGCCAAGAATCTTATAAGGGTTTGTTCTGGGCTCTTTTGGGATTTAGTTTCGTGAATTAACAGGAAAGGCATTTGCTTTACTTTGTGTCTGGGAGGATAAAGGGGAAATAAAGGAGGAGGGAGATGTGTGCCCTGGTGCTTAGCGAGACAGTGAGAAATGATGCTCATGGAGTGAGTAGGGAGGTCTGACCCCAGCCAAGATACGAGCTTCCATGAGAATACTTAGGGCCCCAGGCTTCAGTGATTGGTTCAGGACAAACTTTATAAAATATAGCAGTAAGGTGACAAAAATGGACTTCCCAGGTGGCCCGCCTGCCAAAGCAGGAGACAGAAAAAACACTGGTTCCATCCCTGGGTCAGGAAGATCCCCTGCAGTAGGGCATGGCAATCGTCTCCAGTATTCCCGCCTGGAGAGGCCCATGGACAGAGGAGCCTGGCGTGCTACAGTCCATAGGGATGCAAAGAGTTGGACACGACTGAATGACACAGCCTGCAAGTGACAAAGTAACAACCAGAGGGAGAGAAAGGGCATAAGTCTCTTCCACAGCCACAAACAGTGCAGCAATGGAAATGCAGCAAGCCTGCAAGTGGAGAATATGCTCAGGGTGTCACCACCTCCAGAGGTGGTGAGATATGGCTCAGTGTGGAACAGGGGCATAAGAGAGCAAGGTGTGTGTGTGGGGTCCTCCTTCATGGTGGGAGAATCTCTCAGAAAGAGTTCTTGGGTTTGTCGCTGTTTGATTTTGATTTGGAGGGGTCCTGAGATTCCCCATAAACAAGTAGAGAGAGATTGCTATTGTAATTAAAAGATTAATGACAGTATGACTTTGACTCTTTCATACAATAAGCTTGTGACAGGCTTGGGACATGCCAGTTTCATTCACTGTGTGTGCGTGTGCGCACATGTGCTCAGTCCTGTTTGACTCTCTGTGACCCCATGGACTGTAGCTCACCAGGTTCCTCTGTCCATAGGATTTCTCAGGCAAGAATACCAGAGTGGATTGCCATTTCCTTCTCCATGGGACCTTCCCAACACAGAGATTGAACCCACATCTCCCTCACTGGCAGGTGGGTTCTTTATGACTGAGCCACCTAGGAAGCTTTCATTCATGTTGTAAATCACTTCAACCCTTTTGAAAATGAGATGGGGCTTGTTATGAGTTGAATTGTGTCTCCCCAAAAGATATGTTGAAGTCCTAACCCTCAATACCTGTGAACGTGACCTTATTTGGAAACAATGTCTTCACAGATGTAATCATGTTCAGATGAAATCTTTAGAGTAAGCCCTAATTCATTATGGCTGGTGTCCTTATGAGAAGAGGAGAAGAGACACAGAGACACATGCAGGGAAGAAGGCCATGTGAGGATGGAGGCAGAGATTGGAGGGATGCACTCAGAAGCCCAGGAACACCAAGGATTGCCAGCAACCACCATAAGCTAGGAAGAGAAAGGAAAGGACCCTTCCTGTGAGCCTTCAGGGAGAGCATGGCCTTTGGACACTGACCTTTAGAACCACAAGAGGAGGTCTTCACTGGTGATATGGTGGATAGGAGCCCACCTGCCAATACAAGGGACACGGGTTCGATTACTGGTCTGGGAAGATTCCATGTACCGTGGAGTAACTAAAGCTCATGCACCACAACTGCTGAACCCGTGAGTGTAGAACCGATGCTCCACAAGAGAAGCCACTGCAGTGAGAAGCTAGAGCACTGCAACAGAGTAGCCCCTACTCACTGCAACTGAAGAAAGCCCGTGCACAGCCACAAACATTAATAAAAATTAAAAAAAAAGAAAGAATCTTAAAAAAAAAAAAAACTGTGAGAGGGTACATTTTTGTTTTCAGATATCCAATTTTTGGCCATTTGCTCTGATGGCTAGGAAACCAATGCAGGGCTGTTAATAATTATTAAAATGTGAAAGTAGAAATGCAACAGGCATAAATACTTGGCATTTCTATTTTACAAATACTTTTATATCTCTGCTTTCTTTTGTGCTGGTAAATAATAGCTGATACGACCAAAGAAATCTTTTGGTCCTTCAGAATTAAAGGCATTCTCTTCCTCCAGCAGACACAGGCATACCAATTACTCATTCAACCGCTTTAGCCAGTTTCCCCATGCTGTAATTAAATGATTAAACAATAAAAACTCAGGCAAGCTCCTTTTTAAATTGGAAGTGAATGCTCGTATTTTGTTCCTTTGAAGTCTGGCATGAAATCTCTGCCCTCAACTTCTCTGCTGCATTTCAGATATCAGAGTGGGTAGGCCAGATGCTTTTATAAATCCAGCAGTTAAGAATGAGGGCATCTCTTATTTCTTCCTGTATCTCCAACACTGTGGGGCCTGGCATGGTGCAACTACTCTATAATCATGGGTCTCACTTATCTGTACCTCTTTTTCTCTCACTAGAATGTGAGTTCCTTGAAAGCAAATTTTATTTGTAGTCAGCTCTGGCTGCTGGTGTTTTCTCTCTCCAGCTTGCTTTCCTTTCTCCTTTCTCCTGGTGAGGGGGTTCCCTTTCCTTCGGGGACCTCTTCCTCACCCCATGTGATCCTGGTGGGCTTTCATTGATGATAATTTTCTCCATTCAGTGGGATGGGCATGTGATTTAGGCAGGGTCAACTATAATTCAGTGTTCCTTGAAAGCCACAATAGCTCAGTTGGTAAAGAATCCACCTGCAATGCAGGAGACCCTGGTTAGATTCTTAGGTTGGAAAGATCCGCTGGAGAAGGGATAGGCTACCGACCCCAGTATTCTTGGGCTTCCCTGGTGGCTCAACTGGTAAAGGATCTGCCTGCAATGAGGGAGAGACCTGGGTTCAGTCCCTCAATGAGGAAGACCTGTGTTTGATCCCTGGGTTGGGAAGATCCCCTGGAGAAGGGAAAGCCTACCAATTCCAGCATTCTGGCCTGTATAGTACACGAGGTTGCAAAGAGTCGGACGTGACTGAGTGATTCACTCGCAAGCACATGATTCAGGGTCAAAAAATTCTCTGAATTAGGAGTAGGGTAAGCCATTTTTCTTGGATTCTGAGATGGAAAGAATGTTGCTTTGGGGCTTCAGTAGCCCTCTTTCCTGATACCAAGGGGACCTATCTGCAGGAAAAAGAGAGGCCAAGACACAGGGTGAATCAGAGACAGGCAGTGAAGTGCAGAGTGAGGAACTTGAGTCCCTTACCCGTTTCTGGGGAAAGTCTTAACTCTTAAATTTCCTCCTTTGATTCTGTTATCTCCCCAGTAGCCCTGCAAACTTGTAATCCAATGAGTCCTACTTTTTTGTTAAGCAAGCTTGAGCTCAATTTCTGTTGCTTACTACCAAAAGAATCCTAAAGTACACATGGTTATACACTCAATGCCCAGTGAAAATAGTAATATGGAAAACATTTATATATGCTTGCTATGTACCAGGCATTGTGGAAGTGCTTTATGTATATTATATTGAAGTGCTTAATGTATATATATTTATGTATATTAATTTGTTCAGAACTAATGCCATCTGGTAGGTATGGATATTTTCATTGCCCTTTTAGACATTAGAAAATCAAGGAACAGAAAGGCCAGAGAACTAAGAAGTAGCAAAGTTGTTATATAAAACTAGGAAGTTGGCTCCGGAATGTGCTCTTTTAAAAAAAATATATATATATTTTTAAAATTTAATTTATTTTTAAATTGAAGGATAATTAATTGCTTTACAGAATTTTATTGTTTTCTGTCAGACATCAACAGATTATATATTTTTAAGAGCTGTGCTATTTTGCTTCTTATAAATCAAATACTTAACAATATTCTGTAGAAGGAATGAGGGCAGAAAAGGAAATGTAGGAAGACCACATTGCTTTGATGGCTATAAGGAGGAACTGATGTTATGTTCCACACGTGAAAGCAGAGGAACAGTTCTGCACTTAAAGAATAGAGAAGACTGCCGGGGTCCAGCCCCCGTGGATCCAGGGAATTCGAAGTGTGGACGGCATTGGAGTGAGAAAAACTTACTTATTGATTGATATAAGAAATATCAGATTAGATTAGGAAGAAATAGTGTAGTAGGAAAATTAAGTGGAGAAAGAGGGCTGAATAACTTGGATTACGTGGAAGGCCAATAAAATCCCAGACAAGGAATTTGCACCATCTACGTTGGGCCACCAGCGCTCGCTTGAATATCTAAGGGCACCTCGCCTTAGGCTCCCTTTGGCCCGGGTCTTAACAGCCAGGGCAAGTAAGTAGACTTGGCGAGCCTCCGCGCCCCAGATGGGAATTCAGCCTGAAGTTAAAGTAAAGAGGAAAATGAGAGAGACACGGGGGAAACCAGTCCAGCGACTGGCTCCGTCCTCTATTGTTCAGAAGGCCTTTTATACTTTTGATAAAACATGGAGATCAATGGGTAACACAAAGTTATGCAGCATTAGCAGTCCAGACTCTTATCAAAATCAGGCTTTTCTCTCTGCATACCTAATTGTATACACAAGTCTTAGGTAATTTACATCATCTTCCAGCCAAAAGGGCCAATTAACATTTTACAGTCTTTTTTCTGATAAGGATTTGTCAACCAGAAGACTTATTTGTGTTGATCTTCCCAAGGTCTGGTGCCACTCTCAGAAAGCACTAAATAAAGTTACATTCTTACACAGCAAAGATACAGCAACTTATAACAAGTAGAGGGAGTACAGTGATTTACAGTAAAAGAGAAGCAATTAACTCAAAAGTCTAGTGTTGCTAACATCAAAACTACTAAATATCTTTTTCTACATCCTGCTTATATTGAGTAACATCCTTACAGGTGCCTAAAAGATAAAGAACATGGAGGCCTGGCAGCATTCATTGAGTCAACAGTGAAAACCCTCTACCAATATAATTTTTAACTCTTTAGAAAAGGCTCTGTATCTTTAAGATGCTTTCAAGCTTTGTGCCTCTCGCTGTTGGGGGGCTGTAAGCAATTCACAAGCTGTAAGAGGTCCGGGGAACCTGTTAGGCAAGCTAGAGAGCAATCAGAGGGGGTTAACTGAGACATCCCTTTCAAATGCAGAAGACTAAAGCCCTGAGTTGACTTTTTCCAGAGAATATTAGAAAAGTGGAAAAGCAGAGCAGATTCTTATTTTTTGGGGGGTGGATGCTCAGGAAATTCCAGGGGGAAAACCTGAGGTCTGATTAGCCTTGCCATCAGAGCTCTTGCCACATGACCTTTTCACGGGTGGAATTCCTCACTCTGGCTCCCAGCAGAAGACCAAATGTCCATCAATAGAAACTGCACACTCTACTGTTCAGATAGCAGTCTCTAAATACTATTTCTCTGTACTGGGAACCAAGGCTCCTTGTAAAAATGGCAGTTTCCAAATCTGAGCAGAAAAATGAACAAATGGAGTTTAGAACATCATATCATACTAGAATAAGGGCATTTATTGAAAACCACTATTCTCTTTTAAAAAAAAATTAAGAAATAATTTGGAGAGATTCCCATTGACTAATGATCAGAGAACCTGAGCAAAGATAAGGATAATAAGTACAATGGATTGAAAGATATCAAATAGATTTAAATCCATGATTTTAGTATATATAATGTATATTATATGTGATATTATATTATATTTTATTTTACATATGTATACCAACAAAAACAACATTTGATTGTCTTTGAGCAATGATCAAAAATCAACTTAATAAGTTGATTTGAAAACTGGCAGATAAAACAAGATTTTTTTTTCCTGTCTTTCCTCTGGGTAACAAATAGTCAATGAGGGGAAGCTTATGTATCAATAAAGAAGGAAAGAGAGAGGATCTAGAGAACAAGAAGAGAGAATCAGAAAACAAGAGAATCACTGTTTGCAGCCATTAATTAATGGATCTAGGCAATGATCAGCAACAACTGTTGACATCACAAAAAGAGAAACAGCCAGACTTGATGCGACTCCTGAAGGAAGTATCCCACACCACCTATAAGGGTGTCTTGCCAAAATAGTCAGGTATGAATGTGATTAAGTCTTTAGCACTAACTACCAGTTTATAGTAAATACAGGGGACAAGGAAACATATTAAGTGACACCATAAGCATGCAAGCAGCAAAATCAAACTGTGGGAAACTCTAGAGGGCAAACATCTTGTTATCTTCAACAAATAATTGCAAGGGGGAAGAAAAAATGAAGGATCTCACAAAGAGAATTGTAAGATATGAAAATAAATAGTAATGAATGTATCATAGTTGGATCCTGATTCAAACAAACTATATTAACAAAAAGAGTGTTGACAGTACTTATTAGGAATTATTATTAATATTTAGTCTTGATAAATGTCATTTTTTTAAAGAGTCCTTATCTTTTAGAGAAACACACTGAATATTTATGAATAAACTTTTGTGTTGTCTGTAATTTCTTCAAAATAATCCGTGGAGCAAAAGAAGTATCTGGGAGTATAAGTGAATTGAAAATTGCTGAAGCTAAGGAATGGATACGTGTGTCCATTATGCTTGCATGCTCAGTAGTCCAGTCACGTCTGATTCTTCGCGACCCTATGGACTATAGCCCACTACGCTCCTCTGTCCATGGAGTTTTCCAGGCAAGAATACTGGAGTGGGATACCATTTCCTCCTCCAGGGGGCCTTCACAACCTAGGGATCGAACTTGCAAATCTTGTGTCTTTTGCATTGCAGGGAGGCTCTTTACTGCTGAGCTGACTTCCTTGGTGGCTCAGACGGTAAAAGCATCTGCTTACAATGCGGGAGACCCAGGTTCGATCCCTGGGTTGGGAAGATCCCCTGCAGAAGGAAATGGCAGCCCACTTCTGTATTCTTGCCTGGAAAATCACATGGACAGAGGTGCCTGGCAGGCTACAGTCCATTGGGTTGCAAAGAGTCAGACATGACTGAGCGACTTCACTTTCACTAGAGAAGCCCGTGGGTACATCTTAC
This sequence comes from Budorcas taxicolor, assembly GCF_023091745.1. Lineage (NCBI taxonomy): Eukaryota > Metazoa > Chordata > Mammalia > Artiodactyla > Bovidae > Budorcas > Budorcas taxicolor. The sequence continues at coordinate 737,171 of NC_068924.1, read as the reverse complement.
TATTCTATTTCTGTGTCTGTTTGAGGTTTTTGGAATTTTGTATAGTAAACAACTTTAAAATATCAGTGTAAAACACATCAGTCAAGACGAGCTTGAAAAGACCTCTGGGTCCCAACAGAGGTCTTAAGAGGGGGTGGACACCAGTAGGGCTGGTGGACCTGGGGAAAGTGCTAGACCACGTGGAAACTGGGGATTAGGGTGGAAACTGGGGATTAGCATGGAAACCTGCATCCTGAGGGCTTGCCTCATCTTTTCCTCTTATGCTCATATATTTCTTCCCAAGCACCTACGTAACAGTCTGCCTCTTCTCCCAGGCACTTACCTTCCCAAGCCATGTGTTCTGGGAAAGACTGAAGGCAAAAGGAGAAGAAAGCAGCAGAGTATGAGATGTTTAGATAGTATCACAGATTTAATGGACAGGAAACTGAACAAATTCTGGGAGATAGTGGAGGACAGAAGAGTCTGGTTTGCTACAGTCTACAGAGTCACAAAGAGTCAGACACAACTTAGTGACTGAACAACAACAACCCTCACCCACAAACTTTCCATTTACTACTGACTTTGTTTTCTCCTCTTTCTCTATGCTTGAACGTAAAGGTGAAGTGGTAGATAGGCCCATATTAGTTCAATGATTGGACAGGATAAAAAGTGGTTTTGAATGGCATTGAGTTCCCAGAACTCAGTAAACCCCCTACTGGCAACGAGGGACTTTTACTTCCATATTCCCTCACAATTCCTAATCCAGTCCTGCAAATTAAGTTAGTGTTTCATCTACAATGATTTTAATCTGACTTAAAGAGTGACAATTTAAGGGCCCAATATTTTCTAATTTGGCTTTATAACATTTCCAGTCAAATCACTTTTTCCATTGAGTGAGGATTAGCTCCTGCTCCTCTCTGTTTCATGTGGACTATCTCCATAAATCCTTATACAGAAGGTACTAGAATTCCAAGGTAAGTTGATGTTCAGAGGGTTGTATCTGCAAATCAACCTGGAGATTACCATAGATAAAGTATATTGTCTTCTATCCTGTGACCTGGTGCCTTGAAGTGTCTTCTATCACAAACTGTCTAAACTGTTTTTTGTTTTTTTGTTTTTTCCCTGAAACTTTTCAATGGTACAGACCAGTGGGATAGGGGGGAAAATCCTACAAAATGGCAGAGTAAATTTTTTAACCAACTGCCTTATTCAGATCTCTACCTCTTACCCTCAGTTCTTTCCTCATGGCTATAAATCCTCATTAGAAAGGATGCAGAGAATCACTTTGCCTTCAGATAACTTTTCATTTAGAAATATTACAGAGACAAAAGAAAAGTCAGAATTAACTCTTTAAGGATCTTCAGTGTGCTAGATATGACTTTGTTTATGATTATGTACATGCATTATCTCATTTAGTAATACAAGGGTCTGGGACTCTGGGACGTCTCTGTTAGTCTAATGGCTAAGAATCCGTGTATCATTGTGGTCCAGGAAGAGTCCACATGTCACTGGGCAACTGAAACCATATACCCCAACTACTAAGCTTGCACGGCTAGAGCCTGTGCTCTGCAACAAGGGAAGCCACTGAATAAGAAGCCTGAACACTTCAGCTCCCGGTCACCACAGGTAGAGAAAACCTGTGAACAGCAACAAAGAGCCAGCACAGCCAAAAGTAAATGAATATATATTTTAAATAATAATAATTTAAGGGCTTATAGAGGATTAAATGGGGGGTAGTACATTTAAAGTACTTAGTTTGGGCTTCCCGGGTAGCTCAAACAATAAAAAATCTGCCTGCAATGGGGGAGACCTGGGTTTGATCCCTGGGTTGGGAAGATCCCCTGGAGGAGAGCATGGCAACCCACTCCAGTATTCCTGTCTGGAGAATCCCATGGACAGAGGAGGCTGGCAGGCTACAGTCCGTGGTGTTGCAAAGGGTTGAACACAACTGAGTGACTAACGTTTTACTTTCTTTCAATATGTGTAAAGTACTTAGTGTAGAAGCTGGTAAATAGAAAACACCAAAAATAGTAGTGTTCCAAAGCAAATAATAACCTAAGAATAATTCTGAGTAATAATTATGAAGCAGTTATTACTTTCATTTTACAGATCTGAGACCAGAGCTTCAGAGCTATTTGCTAGTTTTTCTAAGATCACACAGATAATGAGTCACAGGGCTGGGCTTTTGACTGGGATTTCTATGCTTATGCCAGAGTTCAGCCAGAGCAACAGAACCCGTAGGAGATATAGCGTAAGAGAGTTATTGCAAGGAATTGACTTATACAATTGTGAAGACTGCCCAGGCAAATCAAAACTCTACAAGGCTGTCGGGACAGGCACGCTAAAATTCTAAGCATGAATTGATTCTGGAGTCCACAGGCAAAATTTCTCTTCCTTCAGGGAAACCTTGGCTATACTTAAGTCCTTTCAACTGATTGAAGCAGGCCAACCCACATTATTTAGGAAAATAAACTGATTATGGGACTTAGTTACATCTACAAAATATGTTTGCAACAAAACCTAAATTAGTTTTGGAATAAGTAGGGATTATGGGCTAGCCAAGTTGAAACTTTAAAAGACACTCACAATGTTCTATTTGTCCCTTGAATTAGTCATTTAGAGCAAGAAGTTACCTAGGCACTTACCAGTTTCAACTTGCACATTTTATTTATTTACTTTTACATTATCCTGTGCTTCTTGTTTTCTTTCGTTGTGTTTGTGTTTCTTTTAAATTGGAAGATAATCGCTTTACAATGTTGTATTAGTTTATGCCATATATCAACATGAATCAGCCTAGATATATACATGTCCCCTCTGTTTTGAACCTCCCTTCCACCTTCCATTCTACCCTTCCCCTCAAAGTTGTCACAGAGCACCAAGTTTCAACACTATGTGTCATACAGCAAACTCCTATTGGCTATCTATTTCACATATGATAATGTATATGTTTCAGTGTTACTCTTTCAATTCCTCCTTCCCCTATTGTGTCCACAAACCTGTTCTCTATGGGGAGAGGAAATTGAGGCTCAGAGCTGTTCAGTGATTTAGCCAAGCTCACACACTTACCAAAGCCTAGGCCTTTTAGTTCCCCTGCAGGGCTCTTTTCAGAGCATCAAATGACTGAGCTCATTGAGCAAGTGTTTGCTGTGTCCATCCTGCACCTCTGAAGGTTGAGATATGACAGAGCATCAGAGATGTTGCAATAGATGTGTGAATGGTGCACAGTGGAGACCTGAAGTGAGAAAATAAATCACACCTTGCAGGGGAGTGTGATGAGGAAGGGCCTCACAAAGAGGGAAAGCTGAGATTTGGAAAAAGTGCTGATGTTGGCCAGGCAGTCAGCAAGGGAGACAGCATCACTGATGGAGGAAGCAGTGAGAACAAAGGCCTGAAAGCAGCATTTACAGGAAGTGAGAAGAGAAGGAAGACATTGAAATTCTGCCTTCAAGGGAAGCACAGGCCTTTCTACATTTACTATGCGATAAAGTCAGCTGAGAGCGCCTAAGGGGGCTCCTCTGGGTCCCAGTGACACCATTTCGAGAACTATTGGCTCACAACAACCAATAGAAAAATAGGTACTCCTGGTTTTAAACATAGAGAAAGATGAGCAACACTGGCAAGAATATAGCCAGAGTCATCAAGTCTGAAGAAAAATCCCTTCATTCTCCAGTTTCACAGTAAAAGTAAAGTGTTAATCACTCAGTTGTGGATTGAGCCCACTAGGCTTTGCAACCACATGGAATGTAGCCCATCAGGCTCCTCCGTCCATGGGATTTCCCAGGCAAGAATACTGGAGTGGTTTTTCATTCCCTTCTCCAGGGGAACTTCCTGACCCAGGGATGGAACACAGGGACTCCTGTGTTGCAGGCAGATTCTTTACTGCCTGAGCCACCTTCACAATAAGGAACAGCCAAATCTCCACAGTCCAACAGCGCAGGGGCAGGTCTCTGGGGATTTCATTCTGCCTTGGGCAGTGTCTGTGCCTCTGGAAGGGGTATCTGAGGGATGGAGGTTCACGGTTCTGTTCCTTGGGACACTTCCACCTGGAAGAAAGGAAGTTCTTGATGACGTGGTGGAGGGCATTTGCCACTTGCTGGCAAAGAGGGGCCGTGAAGGCTGTCCCATTGCTACCCAAATGTGCAGTCAGCACTCTTTTGAATCAACTAGATTTCCTGAGGAAATTGCAGCTGTTTCAGACACTGATTCTACACAGGAGGCTTCAGGGCAGGAGGACCTGAGCTCTCAGAATTTGGAGAAGGGTGTTGTCCCAGTGGCAGGAAAAAGGGTAAGTGAGGCTCCCATAGGCTTGGTGTGGCACGGGAGAGTCTGGCATATAAGTCCCTTCCACACAAGCTGTGGGACATCTCTGAGCTTCAAGGAAGCTGAGACCATACAAAACCCTGTCTCTCGGGGTTACTGTGAAGGCTGTGAGAGGAAACGTAAGGGAACACATCCAGCAGAGAAAATGTTTATGGGATTTAAAATCATGGGACATCTATATTACACACCACCCCATAATTCCCCACAGATACATATAGTTAGATACATATTAGGAGAAAATTCAACAGGGAATTAATTCTCAAAATCCTCCCTGAACTCACCCACTCATTGCCTCTCCAAATAAGTTAGTTTTCCCAAACTGGGCAATCTCATAGCATTATTGTATATCTCCTGTCATAATGCTAAACAGACTTATAATTTTAGGTTGGTTGCTTGACTTCCCTGATAACCTGTCAGCCCTGGGAATACAGGGACCATATCCATCTTGTTCCCCACTGTATTGCTAGAGGCTAATATAAGCCTGGCACATGGTGGTGGTGTCCAGTCGCTAAGTTGTGTCTGACTCTATGTGACCCCATGGACTGCAGCACTCCAGGCAGGCTTCCCTGTCCTTCACTGTCTCCCAGAGTTTGCTCAAATTCATGTCTATTGAGTCAGTGATGTCATCCAACCATCTCCTCCTCTGCCACCCTCTTCTCCTTTTACCTTCAATCTTTCCTAACATCAGGGCCTTTTCCAATGAGTCAGATCTTCACATCAGGTATTCAAAGTATTGGAGCTTCAGCTTTAGCATCAGGTAGGTGCTCCATATTTGCCAAGGGAATAAAAGAGTATATGAGGCAGTGGGCAGATTCCAGTGCTTTGCCTTGGTCTTCTGGACCCCTGGATTTGCTACCAGCATCATAATATTTGGGAAGAACAACCAAAGCAGCTAGAATCAAGTGATGAAATGCCCATATCCACCTTGGGTCTGGGTCACCTAGAAGACCTAGCCAAGCTCCTGACAAGGAGAGGATAAGGAAGGCATCATTGAATCAGAGCTTCCCATAAGCAGATTACAAGTGTGTTGGGATGTGTATCCCTTGAGCCTGTCTTGCAGGGCCTAGGACAGCTGAAACTCACAAGTTTGTTAGCTCTAGTCAGGAACAGCCTAAAGCATTTATGCCAGGTAAAGAGTTTTAGGCATGACATAAAATGGAGAAGAAGAATTTGGAAGTATTGTTCGAGGTGAATAGAAATATGTCCCCTGGCCTTGGGCACAAGGAGACCTTTCCTGGGAGGCACTGGGTGTTTGAAGACCTACAAGGACACTTCAAGGGCAGGGCTAACCAGAGAAGATTGAGTTGTCCAGGGAAAATAATGGGTAGGAAAATAGGCCTATGGTTTCTGTTTGTGGTGCTGAACCAACTCCCAGCCAGGCTGAGCCCATCTCCTCTCTTATTTAACTTTGATCTCTGCTATTTTAGTCTTTTCTTTTCTCACTGATCTTTTTAAAAATTAAACATTTTAATGTTATTTCACTTTTAGTACACATTCAAATAAAATTAGTACTATTTTAATAATGCAAACTTTACATTAATATCATGTAATACATTGACTGAGGATTCCATGTATTTTGTTGGTTTGATTTTTTGAATTGCTTCATGTGTAAGTGAAGTTTCTTTTGACTTGATTATTTGTTTGTGCTTCCCCAGTGGCTAAGTGGCAAAGAATCCACCTGCTAAACAGGAGACACAGTAGACATGGGTTTAATCCCTGAGTTGGAAAGAGCCCCTGAAGGAGGGCATGACAACCCACTCCAGATTCTTGCCTGGATGGACAGAGGAGCCTGGCAGGCTACAATCTGTAGGGTTGCAAAGAGTTGTACAAGACTGAAACAACGGAGCATGCACGCACACTTGTTTGCTTAAGCTGCAGTTTGGAGTTGAATCAGTATTTGTTTAAAGTTTTTGGATGCTTTTTGCATTACCAATGTTGCTGTTGTAGTTTAGTCACTAAGTCATGTACAACTGTTTGCAACACCATGGACTGTAGCCCACCAGGCTCCTCTGTCCTTGGGATTTTTAAGCAAGAATACTGGAGTGGGTTGCCATTTCTTTCTCCAGGGTCTCACAGATCTTGAAACAATGATCCTGACTTCATTTCATTAAGCCAGTCCAACCAGTTGTGGGGAATTCATATGCGACTCATCTCAGAGCACTTAGCACTCCTGCAGGCATCTCTGCCCTCAGCCATACAGGAATCTCAACTCTCCTCTTGACTGCATCTCCTGCTATATCTATGGTTTAAAATGTGCTAACTGAAGGCTCATGTGACACAAAGTCAAGGGAACTTCTGAACTGAGGGGAGGAAGTGCAATTGAGCATATACACCTGTGAGCCTCAGTTTGAGCTCTAAGAAACAGAAGCCCAGGGGACTTCCTGATGATGCAGTGGCTAAGACTCTGTACTCCCAAGGCAAGGGGATCAGGTTCAAGCCCTGTGTGGGGAACTAGATCCCACATGCCACGACTAAATATCCCACATCCTGCAACTAAGCCAATTAAATAAATAAATGTTTTTTTAAAAAGAAAGAAAACCCCAGTCCTATATGGATTCTGCCAGCTTTAGTCAGGATAGGCCAAGCTATGCTGCAGTAACAACCCTCCCCACCCCCCACCCCCCACCCCCCGCCCACCAAAATCTACTTGTTTAACCACAGTAAAAGTCAAATTCCTGCTCTAAGTCTTCAGAAGGCTTACAGAGCTGATGTTTTACATGCATTCACTCATCATTCCAGGTTGCTCTGCTCTTAGGGTAACTTCATACCAAAATACACTTTCATATACTGGAAGTTGTAACAAGGGAAAAAGGAGAGCTGGTGAGTTGGCTACTAAGAATTAGATGCTTTTGTCCAAAAATGACCAAATCTCTCTTTTTATTGGCTATGTCTGGCCAATATAGACAGCCATGTCCAGCTTCAAGGCGGCAAGAAAACACATCCTGTGTACCTAGAGCTGTTGCTGATCAGTGGTATTGTTTACCACCCTACCTGGCATGGAGCCTTGGTGTCATGAATTTCAAGTCAGACACACACTGTTTGAGTCCCTGCTCTGCCACTGATATGGACAAGTCACTTCATCTCCCTGAGTCATTTTTCTTCTCTTTGTGTAAATTGTAGATGACATCTAGTCTTCCTGTTGAGATTCAAATGATGTAATTGCAAGTGTTTTGATAACTATAAGTATTAATTATTTATCTTTAAAATTAACAAAAACCCTTGTAAAATTTAATCAAAGAGGAAGCTATGGTTTCTAAATAAGGAAACAACCAAGCACAAAAATACACTCAGGGGAACCATTTCTAGCAGCTGGCATTAGAAAAGGGATTCAGTTTTCATTGGGTACTTAGTCCTCACTGCTTTCTGCAGCTAATTTTTAAATTATTATTGGAGTACAGTTGTTTTACAATGTTTTGTTAATAGGGTGGCTATTTTAAATATTTCTTATATTTACAAATTGTTGATTGACTCTTCCTTGACATACTTAAGGTTTGTGTGTGTGTGCTCAGTCACTAAGTTCTGTCCAACTTTTTGTAACCCCGTGGACTGTAACCCACCAGGCTCCTCTGTCTGCAGAAATATACAGGCAAGAATACTGGAGTGAGTTACCTTTTCCTCATCCAAGGAATCTACCGGACTCATCTCCTACATTGGCAGTCAGATTCTTTATCACTGAACCCCCTGGGAAAAGCTGTTTAGGGCTTCAGTTCAGTTTAGTTCAGTAGCTCAGTCGTGTCTGACTCTTTGCGACCCCATGAATCGCAGCACGCCAGGCCTCCCTGTCCCTCACCAACTCCCGGAGTTCACTCAGGCTCACGTCCATTGAGTCAGTGATGCCATCCAGCCATCTCATCCTCTGTCGTCCCCTTCTGTCCTGCCCCCAATTCCTCCCAGCATCAGAGTCTTTTCCAATGAGTCAACTCTTCGCATGAGGTGGCCAAAGTACTGGAGTTTCAGCTTTAGCATCATTCCTTCCAAAGAAATCCCAGGGCTGATCTCCTTCAGAATGGACTGGTTGGATCTCCTAGAAGTCCAAGGGACTCTCAAAAGTCTTCTCCAACACCACAGTTCAAAAGCATCAATTCTTTGGCAATCAGCCTTCTTCACAGTCCAACTGTCACATCCATACATGACCACTGGAAAGACCATAGCCTTGACTAGATGGATCTTAGCCGGCAAAGTAATGTCTCTGCTTTTCAGTATGCTATCTAGGTTGGTCATAACTTTTCTTCCAAGGAGTAAGCGTCTTTTAATTTCATGGCTGCAGTTACCATGTGCAGTGATTTTGGAGCCCCCAAAATAAAGTCTGACACTGTTTCCACTGTTTCCCCATCTATTTCCCATGAAGTGATGGGACCAGATGCCATGATCTTTGTTTTCTGAATGTTGAGCTTTAAGCCAACTTTTTCACTCTCCTCTTGGTGGCAAGAATACACAGAAGAACTGTACAAAAAAGATCTTCACGACCCAGATAGTCACGATGGTGTGATCACTCATCTATAGCCAGACATCCTGGAATGTGAAGTCAAGTGGGCCTTAGAAAGCATCACTATGAACAAAGCTAGTGGAGGTGATGGAATTCCAGTGGAGCTATTTCAAATCCTGAAAGATGATGCTGTGAAAGTGCTGCACTCAATATGCCAGCAAATTTGGAAAACTCAGCAGTGGCCACAGGACTGGAAAAGGTCAATTTTCATTCCAATCCCAAAGAAAGGCAATGCCAAAGAATGCTCAAACTACCATACAATTGCACTCATCTCACATGCTAGGAAAGTAATGCTCAAAATTCTCCAAGCCAGGCTTCAGGAATACATGAACCGTGAACTCCCTGATGTTCAAGCTGATTTTAGAAAAGGCAGAGGAACCAGAGATCAAGTTGCCAACATCCACTGGATCATGGAAAAAGCAAGAGAGTTCCAGAAAAACATCTATTTCTGCTTTATTGACTATGCCAAAGCCTTTGACTGTGTGGATCACAATAAACTGTGGAAAATTCTGAAAGAGATGGGAATACCAGATCACCTGACCTTCCTCTTGAGAAATCTGTATGCGGGTCAGGAAGCAGCAGTTAGAACTGGACATGGAACAACAGCCTGGTTTAAGGCTTATGAGACAATAAATAGCACCCTTCTCTACCTGATTTTGGATTAGCTGAAAAATCAAAGTCAAGCACAAGCAAAATAAAGTATTGTTTTATTAGTAATAGGGCTTATACTCTTCTGTACATGAAACAACTGATTTCTTTATATTGAATCCTGGAATTAGACAGAATAACTCCTAAAAGGAGAAGGAAATGGTAACCCACTCCAGTATTCTTGTCTAGAGAATCCCGTGGACAGAGGAGCCTGGTGGACTGCTGTCCATAAGATCGCACAGAGTTGTACATGACTGAAGTGACTTAGCAGCAGCAGCAACTCCTAAAAATCATTTCAATATAATCTAAATGTGTTGAAAGAAATATATGCAGGTAGTGATAAGCAGGGGAAAGGAAAATTACTTCTCAGCTATGTGCCAACTGTCAAATGAAGAGAATGAATAGCACAGAATGCAGGGTCATCTACAGTTGTGCAGGTTGCACACTATACAACTCCAGGGGTATTATTATCTATGTGACTCCTCCTCAATCCAGAGTGTGCAAGGCACTGCCTGAATGGTTGTGCGCAGTGCCTCTTGTAGAAAGAATGGATAATATTTGGGGGATCTAAACTGCTTTGAGAATCTGATAGAGTACAGGGATATGACTATCCCCAGAAAGACATACACGTTTATGGTAGAGTTCTGCAAGTAATTTTTGAAGTGACACAAATTGCCTGAAGCCCATCTCTGAAGAGCTCATCAAGAGTTTCTTTGAAAATGATTGCCAAAGTCTTATATAGCTTGGATCTTCTATAATTCTAGAACAAACTTCTGACTGGATTGCTGGGTTTGCCTGGAAACAACCTGGGGAAAATGCATGAACAAGAAGACTAAGAGAAAAGAACCACATACAACAACCCAAGGCATTCATTAGCACAGAATGCAAATGACCCAAGACTGAAAAGCTCACGCAAAAACCTATAATAGCCACTAGGTTAGTTGTTGAAGGATGAATTTGTTTCTCTTTTGGCATTTAAAAATTGTGGTTATTTTTGTATTTAGAGGGGAAAAAGGAGAGAGATAAACAACCCCTGTGGTCTCTGTGCTGTTGGCACAAATTTGAGAACAGGATTTGTTGCTGCAGGAGTGAGACCTGCCTCACTTACTGGCTTGCCTTCGCTCTTGACTCTCTGGTGGTGGCTGTCAGACTCACCCCAGAGCCCTGCCCCGATCCAGTATTGCTTCTAAACTCATGTGGAGGAGAAAGACAAACCAGGCTATGTAAGGGGCTGACCTTGCTTGAGATTTGAGGTTTCCTTCCAGAATGTGGTGGACACCCCCCCACACCGCCCCCACAAAGACATAGAATGGTGTATATTAAGCTTTCAGTTGCTTTATCTCTACAAACAAAATTACCTCACTCCCCTCCCCCCCGCCCCCCTGCCGACCCTGCTCAGTTATCATGACATGATAATGAAATGTCTTGAAGCAGATTTTTAAAAGAAATAGTGTGAAGAACAGCCTCAACCTTTTGTGGAAAGAGACTGATTTTTATTTCCCGGAAGGTGAGGGGGACACCTGAGAGGGCAGATCCAGAGGGCAAAGGATTGCTGATATCCCCAAGGACCCTGGAAAATGGGAGGAGAATGTAGACAAGAGACTGATACTCTCTTCTCTGAAGCACTTTCCTCTTCAATGAGCCTCTGAAAATCAAGAAGGCAGGATGAAAGCAGTAGTCACCTGGCCTGAGAGCTCCCAAGGAAATTAACAGTCCCTAATCCTTATCTGTCTAGCCAAGGTTATGGTTTCTCCAGTAGTCATGTATGCATGTGAGAATTGGACTATAAAGAAAGCTAAGTGCAGAAGAATTGATGCTTTTGAACTGTGGTGTTGGAGAACACTCTTGAGAGTCCCTTGGACTTCAAGGAGATCCAACCAGCCTATCCTAAAGGAAATCAGTCATGGGTGTTCATTGGAAGGACTGATGTTGAAGCTGAAACTCCAATATTTTGGCTACCTGATGCGAAAAGCTGACTCATTTGAAAAGACTCTGATGTTGGGAAAGATTGAAGGCAAGAGAAGTGGATGACAGAGGATGAGATGGTTGGATGACATTACCAACTTAATGGACATGAGTCTAGGTAAACTCCGGGAGTTGGTGATGGACAGGGAGGCCTGGCATGCTGCGGTTCATGGAGTTGCAAAGGGTCAGACACTACTGAGTGACTGAACTGAACTGAACTAATCCTTATCAGCTTAGATTGGGCTAAACAGATATTTTATATAGATGCTTAATTTAGCGCCCAAAGTGATGCCTTCCATCCTATGCAATGATTTGAATCATTTGTTCTCAAGCTTCAGGATCACCTGGATAATGGTAAAAATAGTTGGTTTAGATAGTTGGCCCTATTCCTGTTGCAGAAACCAGTAATCAAGAAACCAAGCACCACACTTGGAGAGTTGGAGAACTCAGGTTTATTATTCTGGTGGGCCCAGAGGAGTTAACACTCTAAGCTCTGAGCTCTGAACAGAGGGGTTACAGAGTTTTTATAGACAGACTATAGGGGGCAACACTGGCTGTTACTAGGCTGGTTTTAAAATAAGGGGTTTTGCACCTGCACAACAGCAGCCAAGATGGGGAGGGGGATGCCTGACCTTTACATGGACAGGCATGATTAAGCAGGTTTGCAGGGGCTGGGCAATTGCAAAGAGCAGGACAAGGATGAGTGAGATAAACTCCAGTTCCTAGTATTTCAAGTCCCCACTTTCTGAGACTACATGACCTATGTGATCCAGACTTTGCAAGGAGCAAGCTGAGTTACAGAGGCACAATGAGCAGGAGGTTATGTAAAACTTTAACTTTTCCTCTTCACTCCCAGAGTTTTCAAACCAGTGGCTAAGGGGAAGGGACTAAGGATTTGCAATTCTAGTAAACTCTCAGATGATGCTTCTGCTGTTGCTGGTCCAGAGATTATACTTTGACAACCGCTGGTTCAATTGTTCATTCTCTCATTATTTTCTCTCCAGGTGGACAAGAGACTAAAGAGGGTACACAGATAATCAGGACAACTGATGCCCACTGGGGAATGGGAGAGAAAGGCTGGGATGGAAGAGGTGGTTGAAGGAGCAGTAACACATAATGAGGATCCCATCTCTGGGCTCCAGGAACAATCTATTGATTGCATTCAGCATGCAGCACAAGCTAACCTTCAAATTCATGTCTTTGGCTCTATCTCTACTGCACTCAGTTATCACATCAATCAAAGCAAGTAAAAATATAAGTAAAAACAGGTAGCTCACTACACAGATCATGGATATTGTATAAATTATACCACAATGGTTGTCTTAAAGATATTTCCTAGACAGAAAAGGAGAAGTTACAAGAAGAATGGAAGATGAGGGTGTCACAATTTGGGGAGTGGGAGACAGGGTTGTGACGTTTCAAAAAGGAAGGCTGCTGCTGCTGCTACTAAGTTGCTTCAGTCGTGTCCGACTCTGTGCGACCCCATAGATGGAAGCCCACCAGGCTCCCCTGGGATTCTCTAGGCAAGAACACTGGAGTGGGTTGCCATTTCCTTTTCCAATGCCGGAAAGTGAAAAGTGAAAGTGAAGTCGCTCAGTTGTGTCCGACTCTTAGCGACCCCATGGACTGCAGCCTACCAGGCTCCTCGGTCCATGGGATTTTCCAGGCAAGAGTACTGGAGTGGGGCGCCATTGCCTTTTCCAAAATGGAAGGCATTTAGTAGCAATATAAATTTGCTGATGAGTGAATGGTGCACGCTGCTGCTGTTGCTGCTAAGTCGCTTCAGTCGTGTCCGACTCTGTGAGACCCCAGAGATGGCAGCCCACCAGGCTCCCCCTCCCTGGGATTCTCCAGGCAAGAACACTGGAGTGGGTTGCCATTTCTTTCTCCAATGCATGAAAGTTAAAAGTGAAAGTGAAGTCGCTCAGTAAGTGTCTGACTCTTAGCAACCCCATGGTGCATAGGTGGATGTAATTTCATATGTAATGGATGTAATAGGTGCATAGATATGTCATTTCACAATGTCAAATTCAATATCATTAAGAAGATTTAAGGTGCTTTTATAACATGTTTTCTGTGTGTTTTTTATTTTATTTTATTTTTTTTAAATTTTTTTTAATTTTAAAGTCTTTAATTCTTACATGTGTTCCCAAACATGAACCCCCCTCCCACCTCCCTCCCCATAACATCTCTGTGGGTCATCCCCATGCAGCAGCCCCAAGCATGCTGTATCCTGCATCAGACATAGACTAGTGATTCAATTCTTACATGATAGTATACATGATAGAATGCCATTCTCCCATATCATCCCACCCTCTCCCTCTCCCTCTGAGTCCAAAAGTCCGTTATAGACAGCTGCGTCTTTTTTCCTGTCTTGCATACAGGGACGTCATTGCCATCTTTCTAAATTCCATATATATGTGTTAGTATACTGTATTGGTGTTTTTCTTTCTGGCTTACTTCACTCTGTATAATCGGCTCCAGTTTCGTCCATCTCATCAGAACTGATTCAAATGAATTCTTTTTAACGGCTGAGTAATACTCCATTGTGTATATGTACCACAGCTTTCTTATCCATTCATCTGCTGATGGACATCTAGGTTGTTTCCATGTCCTGGCTATTATAATCAGTGCTGCGATGAACATTGGGGTACATGTGTCTCTTTCAATTCTGGTTTCCTCGGTGTGTATGCCCAGCAGTGGGATTGCTGGGTCATAAGGCAGTTCTATTTGCAATTTTTTAAGGAATCTCCACACTGTTCTCCATAGTGGCTGTACTAGTTTGCATTCCCACCAACAGTGTAGGAGGGTTCCCTTTTCTCCACACCCTCTCCAGCATTTATTGCTTGCAGATTTTTGGATCGCAGCCATTCTGACTGGTGTGAAGTGGTACCTCATTGTGGTTTTGATTTGCATTTCTCTGATAATGAGTGATGTTGAGCATCTTTTCATGTGTTTGTTAGCCATCCATATGTCTTCTTTGGAGAAATGTCTATTTAGTTCTTTGGCCCATTTTTTGATTGGGTCGTTTATTTTTCTGGAATTGAGCTGCATAAGTTGCTTGTATATTTTTGAGATTAGTTGTTTGTCAGTTGCTTCATTTGCTATTATTTTCTCCCATTCAGAAGGCTGTCTTTTCACCTTGCTGATATTTTCCTTTGTTGTGCAGAAGCTTTTAATTATAATTAGATCCCATTTGTTTATTTTTGCTTTTATTTCCAATATTCTGGGAGGTGGATCATAGAGGATCCTGCTGTGATTTATGTCTGAGAGTGTTTTGCCTATGTTTTCCTCTAGGAGTTTTATAGTTTCTGGTCTTACATTTAGATCTTTAATCCATTTTGAGTTTATTTTTGTGTGTGGTGTTAGAAAGTGATCTAGTTTCATTCTTTTACAAGTGGTTGACCAGTTTTCCCAGCACCACTTGTTAAAGAGATTGTCTTTACTCCATTGTATATTCTTGCCTCCTTTGTCAAAGATAAGGTGTCCATATGTGTGTGGATTTATCTCTGGGCTTTCTATTTTGTTCCATTGATCTATATGTCTGTCTTTGTGCCAGTACCATACTGTTTTGATGACTGTGGCTTTGTAGTAGAGCCTGAAGTCAGGCAAGTTGATTCCTCCAGTTCCATTCTTCTTTCTCAAGATTGCTTTGGCAATTCGAGGTTTTTTGTATTTCCATACAAATCTTGAAATGATTTGTTCTAGTTCTGTGAAAAATATGGCTGGTAGCTTGATAGGGATTGCATTGAATTTGTAAATTGCTTTGGGTAGTATACTCATTTTCACTATATTGATTCTTCCAATCCATGAACATGGTATATTTCTCCATCTATTAGTGTCCTCTTTGATTTCTTTCATCAGTGTTTTATAGTTTTCTATATATAGGTCTTTAGTTTCTTTGGGTAGATATATTCCTAAGTATTTTATTCTTTTCGTTGCAATGGTGAATGGAATTGTTTCCTTAATTGCTTTTTCTACTTTCTCATTATTGGTGTATAGGAATGCAAGGGATTTCTGTGTGTTGATTTTATATCCTGCAACTTTACTATATTCATTGATGAGCTCTAGTAATTTTCTGGTGGAGTCTTTAGGGTTTTCTATGTAGAGGATCATGTCATCTGCAAACAGTGAGAGTTTTACTTCTTCTTTTCCAATTTGGATTCCTTTTATTTCTTTTTCTGCTCTGATTGCTGTGGCCAAAACTTCCAGAACTATGTTGAATAGTAGCGGTGAAAGTGGACACCCTTGTCTTGTTCCTGACTTTAGGGGAAATGCTTTCAATTTTTCACCATTGAGGATAATGTTTGCTGTGGGTTTGTCATATATAGCTTTTATTATGTTGAGGTATGTTCCTTCTATTCCTGCTTTCTGGAGAGTTTTTATCATAAATGAATGTTGGATTTTGTCAAAGGCCTTCTCTGCATCTATTGAGATAATCATATGGTTTTTATTTTTCAATTTGTTAATGTGGTGAATTACATTGATTGATTTGCGGATATTGAAGAATCCTTGCATTCCTGGGATAAAGCCCACTTGGTCATGGTGTATGATCTTTTTAATGTGTTGTTGGATTCTGATTGCTAGAATTTTGTTGAGGATTTTTGCATCTATGTTCATCAGTGATATTGGCCTGTAGTTTTCTTTTTTTGTGACATCTTTGTCAGGTTTTGGTATTAGGGTGATGGTGGCCTCATAGAATGAGTTTGGAAGTTTACCTTCCTCTGCAATTTTCAGGAAGAGTTTGAGTAGGATAGGTGTTAGCTCTTCTCGAAATTTTTGGTAGAATTCAGCTGTGAAGCCGTCTGGACCTGGGCTTTTGTTTCCTGGAAGATTTCTGATTACAGTTTCAATTTCCGTGCTTGTGATGGGTCTGTTAAGATTTTCTATTTCTTCCTGGTTCAGTTTTGGAAAATTGTACTTTTCTTAGAATTTGTCCATTTCTTCCACGTTGTCCATTTTATTGGCATACAACTGCTGATAGTAGTCTCTTATGATCCTTTGGATTTCTGTGTTGTCTGTTGTGATCTCTCCATTTTCATTTCTAATTTTATTGATTTGATTTTTCTCTCTTTGCTTCTTGATGAGTCTGGCTAATGGTTTGTCAATTTTATTTATCCTTTCAAAGAACCAGCTTTTGGCTTTGTTGATTTTTGCTATGGTCTCTTTTGTTTCTTTTGCATTTATTTCTGCCCTAATTTTTAAGATTTCTTTCCTTCTACTAACTCTGGGGTTCTCCAATTCTTCCTTTTCTAGTTGCTTTAGGTGTAGAGTTAGGTTATTTATTTGACTTTTTTCTTGTTTCTTGAGGTATGCCTGTATTGCTATGAACTTTCCTCTTAGCACTGCTTTTATAGTGTCCCACAGGTTTTGGGTTGTTGTGTTTTCATTTTCATTAGTTTCTATGCATATTTTGATTTCTTTTTTGATTTCTTCTGTGATTTGTTGGTTATTCAGAAGTGTGTTGTTCAACCTCCATATGCTGGAATTTTTAGTAGTTTTTCTCCTGTAATTGAGATCTAATCTTAATGCATTATGGTCAGAAAAGATGCTTGGAATGATTTCGATTTTTTTGAATTTATCAAGGTTAGATTTATGGCCCAGGATGTGATCTATCCTGGAGAAGGTTCCATGAGCACTTGAGAAAAAGGTGAAATTCATTGTTTTGGGGTGAAATGTCCTATAGATATCAATTAGGTCTAATTGATCTAATGTATCATTTAAAGTTTGCGTTTCTTTGTTAATTTTCTGTTTAGTTGATCTGTCCATAGATGTGAGTGGGGTATTAAAGTCTCCCACTATTATTGTGTTATTGTTGATTTCCCCTTTCATACTTGTTAGCATTTGTCTTACATATTGCGGTGCTCCTATGTTGGGTGCATATATATTTATAATTGTTATATCTTCTTCTTGGATTGATCCTTTGATCATTATGTAGTGGCCTTCTTTGTCTCTTTTCACAGCCTTTGTTTTAAAGTCTATTTTATCGGATATGAGTATTGCTACTCCTGCTTTCTTTTGGTCTCTATTTGTGTGGTATATCTTTTTCCAGCCCTTCACTTTCAGTCTGTATGTGTCCCTTATTTTGAAGTGGGTCTCTTGTAAGCAGCATATAGAGGGGTCTTGTTTTTGTATCCATTCGGCCAGTCTTTGCCTTTTGGTTGGGGCGTTCAACCCATTTACGTTTAAGGTAATTATTGATAAGTATGATCCCGTTATCATTTACTTTATTGTTTTGGGTTCGGGTTTATACACCCTTTTTGTGTTTCCTGTCTAGAGAATATCCTTTAGAATTTGTTGGAGAGCTGGTTTGGTGGTGCTGAATTCTCTCAGCTTTTGCTTGTCTGTAAAGCTTTTGATTTCTCCTTCGTATTTGAATGAGATCCTTGCTGGGTACAGTAATCTGGGATGTAGGTTATTGTCTTTCATCACTTTAAGTATGTCTTGCCATTCCCTCCTGGCCTGAAGAGTTTCTATTGAAAGATCAGCTGTTATCCTTATGGGAATCCCCTTGTGTGTTATTTGTTGTTTTTCCCTTGCTGCTTTTAATATTTGTCCTTTGTGTTTGATCTTTGTTAATTTGATTAATATGTGTCTTGGGGTGTTTCGCCTTGGGTTTATCCTGTTTGGAACTCTCTGTGTTTCTTGGACTTGGGTGATTATTTCCTTCCCCATTTTAGGGAAGTTTTCAACTATTATCTCCTCAAGGATTTTCTCATGATCTTTCTTTCTGTCTTCTTCTTCTGGGACTCCCATAATTCGAATGTTGGAGCGTTTCATATTGTCCTGGAGGTCTCTGAGATTGTCCTCATTTCTTTTAATTCGTTTTTCTTGTTTCCTCTCTGATTCATTTATTTCTACCATTCTATCTTCTATTTCACTAATCCTATCTTCTGCCTCCGTTATTCTACTATTTGTTGCCTCCAGAGTGTTTCTGATCTCATTTATTGCGTTATTCATTATATTTTGACTCTTTTTTATTTCTTCTAGGTCCTTGTTAAACCTTTCTTGCATCTTCTCAATCCTTGTCTCTAGACTATTTATCTGTGATTCTATTTTGATTTCAAGATTTTGGATCATTTTCACTATCAATATTCGGAATTCCTTCTCAGGTAGATTCCCTACTTCTTCCTCTTTTGTTTGGTTTGGTGGGTAACTCTCCTGTTCCTTTACCTGCTGAGTATTCCTCTGTCTCTTCATCTTGGTTATATTGCTGGGTTTGGGGTGGCCTTTTTATATTCTGGTAGTTTGTGGAGTTTTCTTTATTATGGAGCTTCCTCACTGTGGGTGGGGTTCTATCAGTGGCTTGTCAAGGTTTCCTGGTTAGGGAGGCTTGTGTTGGAGTTCTGGTGGGTGGAGCTGGGTTTCTTCTCTCTGGAGTGCAGTGGAGTGACCAGTAATGGGTTATGAGACATCAAGGGTTTTGGAATAATTTTGAGCTGCCTGTATATTGAAGCTCAGGGGAGTGTTCCTGTGTTGCTGGAGAATTTGAGTGGTATGTCTTGTTTTGGAACTTGTTGGCCCTTGGGTGGAGCTTGGTTTCAGTGTAGGTATGAAGGCATTTGATGAGCTCCTATTGCTTAATGTTCCCTGAATTCAAGAGTTCTCTAATGTTTTCAGGCTTTGGGTTTAAGCCTCCTGCTTCTGGTTTTCAGTTTTATTTTTACAGTAGCCTCTAGACTTCTCCATCTATACAGCACCGATGATAAAACATCTAGGTTAAAGATAAAAAGTTTCTCCACATTGAGGGACACTCAGAGAGGTTCACTGAGTTACAAGGAGAAGAGAAGATGGAGGGGGTAGTTAGAGGTAACTGGAATTAGATGTGGTGAGATCAAAAGAGGAGAGAGCAAGCTAGCCAGTAGTCACTTCCTTATGTGTGCTCTATAGTCTGGACCGCTCAGAGGTATTTATGGAGTTATACGGGGAAGAGGAGAGGGAGGAAGTAGACAGAGGTGACCAGGAGGATAAGAGAGAGGAATGAGAAGGAGAGAGACAAATCCTGCCAGTAACCAGTTCCTTAGGTGTTCTCCACCGTCTGGAACACACAGAGATTCACAGAGTTGGATAGAGAAGAGATGGGGGAGAAAAGAGACAGAGGCCACCTGGTGGAGAAAAAGGAGAGTCCAAAGGAGGAGAGAGTGGTCAAGCCAGTAATCTCGCTCTCAGGTAAACTTGGGTAGTGAAGTTTGGGTTTTTAAATGTACAAAATTGACAACAGAAACCTAAGAGCAAAGATTAAAAATCTAGAGTAGAGGTTGGATTTTAAAAAATACAATATTAAAGAAAAGAAGCAGAAGGAAAAAGGAAGAAAGAAAAAAAACACACAAGAATTATTTAAAAAACAAACAAACAAAAAAACAAAACAAACCAAAAAAAAACCAAAAAACCACCAACAACCATCCAAAGGCTATATATGGTGTTTGCCTTAAAAAAAAAAAAAAAAGTCTTTTTTTTTTTTAAATAGTAATAGTAGGTTATAGAAATAAAAATTAGAGGATAAATAGAAGACTTAACAATTAAAAAAATAGTTAGAAAAAAAAGAAGAAAAAAAAGAAAAAAAAAAGGAATGATTTTAAAATTATTAAAAATATATCTGGCCGTTCTCTGATGTTTTGGGCCGTGTGGGATCACTTCCAAGGTGGTTCCCTCTGTTTAACTTCTTCTGTTTGCTGGTTTTTTAGGCTCACTAGTTCAGTCGCGCTGTGGGGAGGGGGGATGCTGCAAACAAATAGCACTGTCGTGTGCACAGTGTCTCAGCCCCGCCTGACTTGTCCCTTCTTGCGGCGTACAAACCGCTCCGGCTCTACGATGCTCAGCCGGGAACCGTCTGGGGCCGGCCCTAGGCTGCGTGCACTTCCCCGGTCCAAGCCGCTCAGGCCGCCCTCAGAGGCACAGATTCGGCTGGGACTGCGTTTTGTGCCCTTCCCAGGTCCGAGTATCTCAGGAGTTTGGCAAGCGCGATCGCCGCGGCGTGTCACCTTTTCTGCCGCTGCTGCTCAGCTTTCTGGGTGGACTGCTGGCGTCCCCCGTGAGGCAGATTGTGAGTGTCCAGCACCCCCAGAAGTCTTAGCAAAGAGGCCTGCTTGCAGTTTGGTAAGTAAAGTCTCTCTGGGTCTGCAATTGCCCCTTTCCACCCCTTACGGCTCTGGCTGCCTGTCCCCGGCGGGGGATGGTCTGCAGCCGGCTTTTTCCGTTCCGTCCTTTGTTCTGTGCTCGGTCCTGGCGGTGTCTTATGTTCGAGCTTTTCGTGCGGTAGCTATCCCACAGTCTGGTTTGCTAGCACAAGTTAGATCATTCTGGTTGCGCGTGGGGCGTTCCTGCCCGATTCTTACAAAGCACTGCAGCCCGCGCCTCCCGCGCGTCCCTGCCCTGCCCCCACTTCCCAATGGCGGATGCAGGCGTCTGTGCCGCTTTTCCACTGGGGGAGTTACTGTTGGGCTTGTAATCTCTTGGTCTTAATTATTTCTTTATTTTTCCTTCCTGTTATGTTGCCCTCTGTGTTTCCAAGACTCGCCACCGACTCGGCAGGGAGAGTGTTTCCTGGTGTTTGGAAACCTCTCTTCTTAAAATTCCCTTCCCGGGACGGAGCTCCCTCCCCACCTCCTTTGTCTCCTTTTTTGTCTTTTATATTTTTTCCTACCTGTTTTTGAAGACAATGGTCTGCTTTTCTGGTTGCCTGGTGACCTCTGCCAGCCTACAGAAGTTGTTTTGTGGAGTTTGCTCGGCGTTGAAATGTTCTTTTGAGGAATTTGTGAGGGAGAAAGTGGTCTTCCCGTCCTATTCCTCCGCCATCTTTATCCCCTCTCTGTGTGTTTTTTAAATAATGCAAGCAGACAGTACGAAATTTAAGTAGTACAAATAATAAAAATAAATGTCTCACAAAACAAAACAAAAGGAAACCCAGAAAACAAAACTGTTTAGAGGATTTAGAATGTGGTAAACTCAGTGCTATTAAAGGCTCCAAGCTCATTGGTTTTTAGACCATGAGAATTAATAACCCTTCTGGACCTCTGCTCTTTAATATGCAAGTGGAAGATTGCACTGAGCTATAGCAGGACATTTTGAGAGGCAACTACATGTTTTGTGAATTGCAAAAAAGATGACAGCACTGGAAAATTTCCTAAGCAAGAAGATACTCATGTCATAGTGTTTCAGATGATTACTTCTGACCACCACCTGACAGCATGGGTCCACCTGATCATCCTCCACTGGTCTCATCTGGATCCTCAACTTTCCCTCAACCTTCAAAGTATGAGTACACTTGGACACAGACTGTACCCAGGTACACATGATATCCCCCTCCACCACTGGTCTCCACCTGCCCTTCTCTCTCTCTCTCTTTTTAAAACTTTTTATTTTATATTGGAGTATTGGCAAAGAATCCTCGTGCCAATGCAGCAGACGCAAGAGACGCAGGTTTGATCCCTGGGTCAGGAAGATTCCCTGGAGGAGGGTGAAAAGTTCTTGCTGGATGAAAAGACAGCCAGGATTCTTGGCCTCCAGAGGAGAAGAATTCAATCAGGGGCCAGAGATGAGGCTTGATCATTCAGAGCTTTGTGTAATAAAGTTTTATTAAAGTATCAAGGAGATAGAGAAAGCTTCTGACATAGGCATCAGAAGGGGGCAGAAAGAGTACCCCCCTGCTAGTCTTCAGCTGGATGTTATATAGTCACTAGCAGTCTGTTAATGAAAGAAAGGAATGTCTTAAAACTCAGAATGGCACCAGGCCCTCTCCCATAAGATGCATTTTGGGATAATCTTGGCACCAAATGGTTCATTCTGGGCCATAACATGATTAACTTGAATCTTGTAGAAGGATAGATCACCATACAAATAGTTTCATTTACATAGATTAGGGGAACAACATCTGAATATAACATACTGGTTTGTCAAGTAGGTTCTGAGCCATTAGGAGGAATCAACTTGAAGACAAGAGTTTGGGGTAAATGCATAGTACATTAGCGTAGCTTAAGACAAATATTTCCATAAGAAAAATGCATTGGTTATCTCAAGGTTTGAGAATAGTTAACTTCAGGTGAAACCAAGTGTCATTATGGGAACACAGTATTTTAAGAGAAACCTCCTTTTAAATTTGTATAGAGAAGGAAAAAAATATCACTAGTTTGTTTCCTCCTGCCTCTTAAGGGATAAAAATGTCTGACACTTGCAGCCTATTTCCTCCGTTTGGAGACCCCTGGCCTTCCTGCATGTTACCCTCTCAAGCGCATGACCACCCATTCCACTATTCTTGCCTGGAGAATCTCATGGACAGAGGATCCTGATGGGCTACAGTCCATGGGGTCACACAGTGTTGGACATGACTGAGCACATACACACATAGCCAATTAACACTGTTGTGTTAGTTTCAGGTGGACTGCAAAAGGACTCAGTCATACATATATATCTTTTCTCCCCTCAACTCCCCTCCCATCCAGACTACCACATAACACTGAACAGAGTTCCTTGTTCTTCCTGCCCTTCTCTTGACAAGAAGGAGACTGGGACCTGATCTAGGGCAACTCAGTGATTCTGAGAACAAAAGAGATTGAAAATGTCTTCACTTGTCAAACAACTTCAGTTCTTTCCCCTGCAAATCATTCGTAACTCCTGGGAAAAAACTGTTTCTGGATATTATATTCAGTTTATGGTTGCATACATCCTAAATGTTGAGAGCTTTTATGGCACCCAGTCTCCTCCAGCTCTGGTTCAGAACAGCCTGAATTTTATCTTCATCACATCCCTTTGGTGGGTCACATTTGGGTCACAAACAGTGATTTCTATGGGCAGTTAGGGCTTCAGAGCTTCCTAAAACCCTAGGTGAAGCACAGCAAACTTTTCGGATTTGATTTTAGTATTTCAGTGTTCAGTGGGCTTGGTTAACTGTGCACATGGGGTGTCCAGCTGCAATCCATGTCTCTTCCTGAAGCAAAGCAGTGCATCTGAATTAAATCTGCTGGGATCTGCAATGAGCTTCAAGACAAACATTGTAGCTTCAATACAATGCAAGGGAAAAACTGAACATGTAGCTATCCACAGGGATAAAAAACAGTTCTGTGTTTGGCTATCGACTTGGACATACTCTTTTTTTTTTTTTTTAAAGAATCAGTTTTCTTTCTTGGCTGCACCCTGTGGCCCTTGGGATCTCAGTTCCCCTCCCAAGGATGGAATCTGTGGTGGAAGCATGGATTGTAATCACCACACAGCCTGGAAATTCCCCAAATTTGATTTCTTAAAAAACATCATGTTCTGCCTCAACAAAACAAAGTGCAGTGCAGGGCTCCATCTGCAGTAAGTGTGGTGGTTTCAGCTTTGTTGGGGACATGATGGTGATGCTAAAGTCATTACTGTTCACTGAAACAATTCCTCTGTGCCCAGTGAGGTTTACTGGGGCTGGAAGGGTCACCTAGGTAGCTCATTCACAAAGGACTGTACATTTAAACTATTGTTATGTCCAAAAATGATATATAAATATAATCACCTAGAATCCCTGAGAAAAGATTATTCATCATGCATGCTTGTGCCTAGTTTCTGGACAGAGTCCTCAGACTCCTTGATTTAATATTTTCCAGAATTCCTATAGTTATATATTGTATTTTTATATTAAATGTGAAAATCACTGTGTATATGTTATAATTCTTCCCCAATTTATGTAATATTGTTTCACTATCTATTTTATATCCAAGTACCTCAAAAAATGAAATGACTCGAGCCCCTCTAGTCCTGGATGAGGCCCCTGTGGGTCCAAGACATCTGTCATTGTCATTGTTTACTTCTTCTTTTTTCTTTTGGCTGTACAGTACCACTTGTGGAATCTTATTGCCCTGATCAAAGATAGAACTGGGGCCTGGGAATCAAAGTGCTGAGTCCTCACCATTGGACTGTCAGCATATTTCTGCATTTCATTCATTTTTCAAAGCAAACCAAAGATATTGGCATATCACAAGTGAAGAAATGGAAAACTTTCCCTGAACTTAAGCCTTTGCTAAGTGGAGGAACTGCAACTGGAACTTGGGTCTAACTTGAACCTGGAATCCTGATGCCCATAATCACTGCACCTGCTGCTTCAGACAGAATTGTCCACATCTCAGGGCTGCTCAGCCCTTCCTCATTGCTTTCTTCCACCAATGATCACCACCATCCCATTTTTCTCTTGGATCTTGGGTGTGTGACTGCTCCTCCTGACCCAGGTTGGGTGGCTCATGGAGAAGAAAGCCCGGAGTGTCAGCATTTCTTCACGCATCAAGTGGGGTAGGAGGCCCACAGCTGCACTAGAACCTGGCGATTCCCACAGCAACAGAGCCGATCATCAATCAACAAGGAGTTCTCAAGTGTTAGCTTAAACTCAGCCTGTCAGCTGTTCCTGAGAAATGGGAAGAAGGAAATAGACAAGAAGACACAGGACAGCAAGGAGACACATGACAGCTGTGCTGTGGGGGTTCCAGGGAACCTCTGTGCTCTGAGAGGCTGGAAGCAGGTGGATTCAGAGGCTGACAGACACTGCTCTGAGCTACCACTCACCACTCTGGACCCCACAGCCACTGCTGTTTCATTGTGTTCAAGGAGTCTGTCAGGAGCCTGAGCAGCTCCTGAATATCTATAGAAGAGGTATTAGGGTAGCCATATAGTTGGTGTGTGCATGGGTTAAACTTTTATCCTAAAACTGCCTTTAAATTTGTATTTAACAGCATATTGCTGTTGTTGTTTAGCCAAAAAGTCATTTCCAACTCTAATAACCCCATGGACTGTAGCTCATCAGGCTCCTCTGTCCATGGGATTTCCCAGGAAAGAATACTAGAGTGGGTTGCATTTCTTTCTCTAGGAGATCTTCCTGACCCAGGGGTCAAACCTGCATTTCTTGCTGCTCTTGCATTGGCAGGTGAATTCTGTACCAGTGGGCCACTGGAAAAACTCCTACTAACTGTGTGAAAATGAAAAGCGTTAGTCACTCAGTTATGTCTGACTCTTTTCGACCCCATGGACTATAGCCCACAAGGCTCCTCTGTGCATGGAATTCTCCAGGCAAGAATATTGGAGTGGGTAGCCATTCCCTTCTCCAGATGATCTTCCTGACCCAGGGACTGAACTCATGGCTCCTGTATGGTGGATTCTTTATTGCAGAACCACAAGGGAAGCATATTAACTTTGACTTATATTACATATACATTTAGGGTAGCTGGGAGATGGATCTAGTGAAGATTATGGGGAATCAAGCCACCCCCCCTCCACACACACATACAAGTATGTATGTGCATGCTCATTTGCTTCAGTCCTGTCTGACTCTTTGTAACACTGTGGACTGTAGCCTGCCAGCTCCTCTGTTTGTGGGATTCTCCAGGAAAGAATATTGCACTGGGTTGCCATGCCCTCTTCCAGGGGATCTTCCCCACCCTGGAATGGAACCTGTATCTCTTACATCTCCTGCAGTGGCAGGCAGATTCTTTAACACTAGTGCCACCTGGGAAGCCACATGTCGCCAGTATTTTTTAAGATATTTCAAGCTCATATCACTCATTGTGCCTTCACTGGGGATTTTCTGGGTAGGACAAAGATAAAAAAGACTTGAGCATACTCTAAGAAATGGTGAATCTAAAAAAAAAAAAAAAAGAAATGATGAATCTAAAACACTTATAACAAATATAATTTTAAAATTATATATACTAAGATAATTGGAGAAGAAAATGGCAACCTATTGTAGTATTCTTGCCTGGAAAATTACATGGACTGCAGTGGGCTGCAGTCCATGGGGTCACGCAGTCAGACACAGCTAAGTGTGTATGTGCACTAAGATAATTCCATTGCAGCTCTGATGTCATCTTCGGTTCCTCTGACCAGGTGATGGGTATAATTCTCAGAAGGAAAGGCTGTTCCCTGCTCTTTGGTTGCACTCACTGACCCACAGCAGTTCTTGGTGGCTCACTCACATCCTTCTGACAGGCATCACACCAGCTACAGAGGCACTTTTCTCCCTGTAGGTGACAGAGCACTCACAAACTGTGTTCCCAGGGTGTTGACTATTTCTGCCCGCAGCTGCCAGGCAGATGCCTGTGTTTAACTGGAACTGAGGCAGCAGGAGGACTGGCTCTCAAGGCTTTCTGACCAGAGGAAATACCTGCAGGCTCCTGGGGAGGGCAGCTTCTAGGACCAAACCACTGAAATTCCACCAGGGAGTTGGAAGCGGGGCTTCTGTGCTCTCCAAACACCCCAAAAGATGCTGAAGCCTGTGGGACCACCCCTGGGAAACACGTCTGTGCTTCTACCCTTCAAGTCTCATTCTTTCAATGTTAAATGTGAGAAGAGGGACTTCCCTCGTGGTCAGGTGATTAAAACCCTGCACTTCCACTGCAGGTGGCAAAGATTCAATCTGAGATTCAATCTGGTCTGAGAACTAAGATCCCACATGCTGTGCAGCCAAAAATTAAACAGGTGAAGAGCTCCTCCCCTGGGGAGATTGACCCTCAGAGGCCCTGCAGGCAGTCAGTGGCAAAGCAGGACTGCTGCAGGAAGGGGGGCCCCTTCCACGGCCCAAAACTGGGCTCTTGTCTAACACTCAGAAATGAATTATCCGAGGAGACACATGTGCTGACAAAGCAAGAGATTTTGGGAAAGGGCACCTGGGTGGAGAGCAGTAGGGTAAGGGAACCCAGGAGAACTGCTCTGCTGTGTGGCTCATAGTCTCGGATTTTATGGTGATGAGATTAGTTTCTGGGTGGTCTTTGGCTAATCATTCTAATTCAAAGTCTTTCCCAGTGGTGCATGCATCGCTTAGCCAAGATGGATGCTAGCGAGAGGGATTCTGGGAAATGGATGGACACATGGTGTCTCCTTTCACCTTTCCTGAACTCTTCCGGTTGGTGGTGGCTTATTAGTTCCATATTCCTTATCAGGATCTCCTGTCATAAAACAATTCATGTTATACATGTTTCAATGCCATTCTCCCAAATCATCCCACCCTTGCCCTCTCTCACAGAGTCCAAAAGACTGTTCTATACATCTGTGTCTCTTTTGCTGTCTTGCATACAGGGTTATTGTTACCATCTTGGATGGTACGGGGAGGGAGGAGGGAGGGGGGTTCACAATGGGGAACACGTGTATACCTGTGGTGGATTCATGTTGATGTATGGCAAAACCAATACAATATTGTAAAGTAATTAACCTCCAATTAAAATAAATAAATTTATATATATATATATATATATATATATATAATAAAACAACTCATGCAAATTGTTACTATGGTGCCTGGCCAGGGTGGGCGGTTTCAATCAGTATGCTTCCCCTAACAGGACTGACACTCATGTTTGCTGGCCCAAAAGCCCCGCCCCATCTGGATGGTAGAGCAGCTCTTGGGCTGTGGGAACCACTCCCCCCCACCCCCCACCCCCGTGACTCCTGCCACCCCCGGTCTCCAGCCAACACAGGCCAAGTGTGGTGTTGTGAACTCTGGATATTAAAAATGACATATGGGCAGTGCTTGGTGCAGAGAAGGCATTCAGGAAATATCCACTGAAAGGATGATCAAATAGTGACTGTTGTGGTATCCTTTTGAGGGTTCTTTCCCTGGCCAGGCCCTCCACTAGTCCTTTTGAGTCCTGCCCTGCAGGCAGGGCCTCATCTTGATCTCCTCAGTGGCCACTTGTGTGACAGAGGCCAGCTCTCCTCTGCCCATCTCAGGAACCACCAGGGCCCACGACACCCTCACTCACCATTCAGCTTCCCCGTTCCACGTCTCAGCCCTCATCGTTCTCATCTGTTGCTGTGTGTTCTCAGTCACGACCAACTCTTTGTGGCCACATGGACCGTAGCCTGCCAGGCTCCTTTGTCCATGGAATTTTCCAGGCAAGAATACTGCAGTGGGTTACCATGTCCTACTCCAAGGTCTCTTCCCAACCCAGGGATCAAAGCTGTGTTTCTTGTGTCTCCTGCATTGGCAGGCAAATTCTTTACCATGTGTCATCTGGAAAGCCAACAGGGATAATCATCCCTCTCTCAGTTTCTGTTGAAGGACACAATGAGATGACACCAGTGATGTATCATGAGATCCCCAAAAGGATACTGCTAGCTCCTTCAGTCCCTTCCCTGTTAAGGGTGGCTGTCACATCAGCAGCCATTAGCCCCAAGCTGACAATGGGCAACACTGGTGTAGGGGGTGTGATACCCAGGGATGTTCAGCCTTTAGAGCAGGGTGTGCAGCCCAGGAATGTCCATTGCACCCGCTCTGGTGCTGTCTTCTGGGTGCTGTGGAAGGAAGTGCCCCTGAAGAGTACCAGGGATGTGTCCTCTCTCAGGCTTGGTGAAGGAAGCTGGATGTGTGAGCATGAGAAGAATGTGGGGCACAGGCCTCAGCAGACACGGGGTGGGAGGTCCTCAGACACGTGTGCTGTTGCTGCAGCTCTTGAAACACCTCGGTCTTCCTGTCCATGGGTCCCAGCATTATCTGATCTCTCTGCAAGAACAGCCTCCCTGCTCCCCTCCCCGGTCCAGCATAGTGGACAGTACAGCAGAGGGCGTGGATTCTCCATTGCTGGCTCATTTCAGAGTTGCCAGGAAGGAGGTAAATGCACATTCCCAGGTCTTACCTCAGAAGTTCTCATTCAGTCGGCATGTGGAGAAGCCCGGGAATCTGTCTTTGTTTTCCCCCTTTTCTTTCTCATATTGTATTTGTTCCAGTTTATTGAAATATAATTGACATAAAACATTGTATTAGTCCAAGATACACAGCATAATGATTCATTATCCATATACACTGTGAAACGATTACCACAGGTTTAATTAACATCAATCACTCACATGGTTACAAATGATTTTTCTTGTGACAAGAACATTTAAGATCTACTCTCTAAGAGATTTTCAAATGTACACTATAGGGTTGTTGACTGTAATTACCATGCTGTACATTTATATCCCCAGAGTTATTCATCTTATAACTGGAAGTTTTTACATTTTGTCTACCTTACGATTTCTCTTGCCACCCACTCACAGCCCATCCCCTGCCTCTGGCAACTACCAATCTGTTCTCTGTTCCTATGAGTTTGGTCTTAATAGGTAAAACGTATAAGTGAGAGCATACAGTATTTGTCTTTCTCTGTCTGAGATTTCACTTAGCATAATGCCCTCAAGGTCCATGTGTAGTGTCACAAATGGCAAGATTTCATTCTTTTTTATGGCTGAATAAAGTGACTGAACAACAACAATATTCCATTTGACTGTCAATGAACAGTTAGTGTGTTTACATATCTTGTAAATAAGACTGAAATGAACAATCTAGGTGTCCATCAACAGATAAAAAGATAAACAAGTTATGATTTATCCATATAATGGAATATTATTCAGCCATGAAAAGGAACAGAATTGTGATATTAACACACATTACGATATGGATAAATCTTGAAAGCATTATGATAATTGAAATAAGTCTGACACAAAAGCACAAATACCTATATGAAATTCCTAGAATAGGCAAATTCATAGATTAGGGTTTATCAAGAGCTAGGAGGAGAGGACATGGAATGGGGAGCTATTGCTTAATGGGTGCATCTTTATGTTCGGGGTGATAAAAAAGGCTTTTAAAATAGATAATGGTGATGGTTGCCCAGCATTGTGAAAGTAATTAATGTTTTTTTTTAATTGTATACCTAACAACGGTTAAATTGAGTATTTATATGTGTTTTACTGCAGTAGAAATAATTTAAAAGTCAATTTTCCTGTTTCTTTCCTTCATGAATTAAAATCCAGCATTAGAAGAATCCCAAATAAAATCATAAAGACCTATTGATTGCATGATAAAATACACAAAAAACAATACTGCAATGAAATGGAAGTACAGATAGATAGCTTTTCAAGAGAGTGATTTCATTTCCTTTGAATATGTGCCCAGAAGTGGAATTGCTGCATCATAGAGTAGTTCTATTTTTAATTTTTTGAAAAACCCCATACTCTTTTCTATAGTGGCAGTACCAATTTACATCACAGGGACAGTGTACAAATGTTCCATGTTTTCCACATCCTTGCCAACACTTACCTTGTCTTTTTTGATGATAGCCATTCTGACAGATGTGAGGTGATATCTCATTGTGGTTTTGATTTGCATTTCCCTGATAACTAGTGATGTTGGGCATCTTTTCATGTGTCTGTTGGCCATCTGTGTGTCTTCTTTGGAAAATGTATTTTCAGGTCCTGTGCCCATTTTTTAAGGGACGTGTTTGATTTTTGGGTAGTTAGCTGTATGAATAAGGAATCTGCCTTTTCAGTAGGGCCTCCCAGGTGTTCTGATGCAGGTGTTCCTCAGACCACAGTCAGCGCTAACTGACCTGGGCTTTAGAATCAGGCAGACCTGGGATAAGATTCTGGCAGTGTGACTCTGCTTTAACGACTCCATTTCCCAGTCTGTGAAAGGTACAAACCTGCTTGCTAATGTATGATAAGGGACAAATTAGTAAGTTTAGATTCAGTCCTCTAGACCGGTGCCTACCAAGGCAGGCGCTTGGCAGAAGCTCTCTTTCCTGGGCAGGACTTTCCTCACCGGCCTCAAACCTGCATCCCACCACCCCGTCCCACCCCGTGACTCTATGGGGGGATGTGTGTCTGTTGCCCAGCTGCTGGCTCACCCTGGCAGTTGCAGGAAGACAGAGGTGGCCTGGGAAAGAGGTGAGCTAAGGAGAGATGGAGCCGGGCCCACTCCTTTTCACTGTGAACCATGGCTGTACACTTTCCCCTTTCTCATCTTTCCTCTGCCCTCTCAGGCCTCTGACTGGAATGCTACAGATGTTCCACCTTCTGTATCTGGTAAGTGAGGCACTGGGCCAGACTGAGCCTCTCCTGTGAACTTTCCTTCTCTGTGTTCCTGTACAATATGTCAGGGGTGTATTACAGCCCATCCCACCTCCCAACCCTTGAGAGCTTTTGTCAGGATGTTTGGGACTTGACCTCACATTCTGCATCTGTATTTCTAGTTCATGTCCCCTAAAGAGCAGGGACTGGGTCTGACTGACCCTGGTATCTGCTACAGTGGAGTGTGTAACATGACTGTTCAGTAAAGAAGGGAAAGAAAGTTGCCAGGCTGATTCTACTCCAAGAACCTCAGGCTTCACTTTTCAAAGCAGAGGATTGGCTTGGACATCTCTGGTGAGCCCAGGGTTAAGAGTATGCTTCTAGGGGCCAGTCCTAAGATGGCAGAGGAATAGGATGGGGAGACCACTTTCTGCCTCACAAATTCATCAAAAGAACATTTCAACACTGAGTAAATTCCACAAAACAACTTCTGAATGCTGGCAGAGGACATCAGGCACCCAGAAAAGCAGATTATTGTCTTCAAAAACAGTCATCATCTGCCTGAGAAGGGACACCAGCACTACACCCAGAAAACTGAGCAGCAGGGACAGGAAAGGTGATAAGTCGCAGCGACTGTGCTCGCCAAACACCTGAGCTACTCGGACCTGGGAAGGGCACAAAACACAGACCCAGCTGAATCTGCGCCTCTGAGGGCTACCTGAGTGCCGAGCCTGACTGGCTTAGACCAGGGAGGTGCATGCAGCCTAGGCCCGGCCTCAGACTGTTCCCGGTGGAGCAACGTAGAGCCTGAGTGGTGTGCACCGTGAGCAGGGGGCAGGCCCAGCGTAGCTGAGACACTGCGAGCACACACCAGTGTTATTTGTTTGCAGCATCCCTCCCTCCCCACAGCGTGACTGAAAAAATGAGCCTTAAAAAAAAAAAAAAAGTGTCCACCACCACCCCCCTTGTGTCAGGGCAGAAATCAGACACTGAAGAGACCAGCAAACAGAAGATGCTAAACAGAGGGAACTGCCTTGGAAGTGACCCCACACTGCCCACAACACCAGAGAAAGTCCCAGATATATCTTTACTATTTTTATGATCTTTTTGTTGTTGTTGTTGTTGATGATGTTGCTGTGTGATTGTTTTTTCTTCTTCTTTTTTTAAACTTTTTAAAAATTTTAAGTCCTCTATTTCTCTTTTAATTTTTATTTTTATAACCTACTATTACTTTTCAAAAAAAAAAGACCCTATTTTTAAAGCAAACGCTGTATACATATTTTTTGTGGTTGTGGTTGTTGTTTTTTAATAATTCTTGTGGCTTTTTTTTTTCTTCTTCTTCTTTTCTTTAATATTGTATTTTTGAAAATCCAACCTCTACTCTAGATTTTTAATCTTTGCTTTTTGGTAGTTGTTGTCAATTTTGTACATTTAAAAACCCAATCTTCAGTACAAATTTTACCTGATAGCGAGATTACTGGCTTGACCACTCTCTCCTCCTTTGGACTCTCCTTTTTCTCCACCACCGTGGCCTCTGTCTCTTCCCTCCCCCTTCTCTTCTCTACCCAGCTCTGTGAATCTCTGTGTGTTCCAGACGGTGGAGAACACTTAGGGAACTGGTTACTGGCTGGTTCTGTCTCTCTCCTTTTCATTTCCCTCTTTTATCCTCGTGGCCACCACTTCCTCCCTCTCCTCTTCCCTGTATAACTCTGTGAACATCTCTGAGTGGTCCAGACTGTGGAGCACCCATAAGGAAGTGATTACTGGCTAGCTTGCTCTCTCCTCTTTGGATCCCACCTCATCTCATTCCAGTCACCTCTAACTACCTCCTCCCTCTCCTCTTCTCCATGTAACTCAGTGAACCTCTCTGGGTGTCCCTCAATGTGGAGAAACTTTCCATCTTTAACCTAGATGTTTTATCATCAGTGCTGTATAGATGGAGAAGTCTTGAGGCTACTGTAAAAATAAGACTGAAAACCAGAAACAGGAGGCTTAAGTCCAAATCCTGAGACCATCAGAGAACTCCTGAATCCAGGGAACATTAATCAATAGGAGCTCATCAAACGCCTCCATACCTACACTGAAACCAAGCACCACCCAAGGGCCAACAAGTTCCAGAGCAAGACATAACACGCAAATTCTCCAGCAACACAGGAACACACCCCTGAGCTTCAATATACAGGCAGCTCAAAGTTACTCTAAAACCACTGACATCTCAGAACTCATTACTGGACACTTCATTGCACTCCAGAGAGAAGAAATCCAGCTCCACCCACCAGAACTCCTACACAAGCTTCCCTAACCAAGAAACCTTGGCAAGCCACTGATACAATCCCACCCACACTGAGGAAACTCTATAATAAAGAGAACTCCACAAATTCCCAAAATGCAGAAAGGCCACCCCAAATGCAGCAATATAACCAAGATGAAGAGACAGAGGGATACCCAGCAGGTAAAGGAACAGGAGAAATGCCCACCAAATCAAACAAAAGAGGAAGAGATAGGGAATCTACCTGAGAAAGAATTCTGAATATTGATAGTGAAAATGATCCAAAATCTTGAAATCAAAATGGAATCACAGATAAATAGCCTGCAGACAAGGACTGAGAAGATGCAAGAAAGGTTTAACAAGGACCTAGAAGAAATAAAAAAGAGTCAATATATAATGAATAATGCAATAAATGAGATCAGAAACACTCTGGAGTCAACAAATAGTAGAATAACAGGGGCAGAAGATAGGATTAGTGAATAGAAGATAGAATGGTAGAAATAAATGAATCAGAGAGGAAAAAAGAAAAACAAATAAAAAAGAAATGAGGACAATCTCAGAGACCTCCAGGACAACATGAAACGCTCCAACATTCAAATTATAGGAGTCCCAGAAGAAGACAAAAATAAAGACCATGAGAAAACCCTTGAGGAGGTAATAGTTGAAAACTTCCCTAAAATGGGGAAGGAAATAATCACCCAAGTCCAAGAAACCCAGAGAGTTCCAAACAGGATAAATCCAAGGCAAAACACCCCAAGACACATATTAATCACGTTAACAAAGACCAAACACAAAGAACAAATATTAAAAGCAGCAAGGGAAAAAAAAAAAAACACAACAAAAAACCACAAATAACACACAAGGGGATTCCCATAAGGATAACTGCAGATCTTTCAATAGGAACTCTTCAGGCCAGGAAGGAATGGCAAGACATACTTAAAGTGATGAAAGGAAATAACCTACAGCCCAGATTACTGTACCCAGCAAGGATCTCTTTCAAATATGAAGGAGAAATCAAAAGCTTTACAGACAAGAAAAAGCTGAAAGAATTCAGCACCACCAAACCAGCTCTCCAACAAATGCTAAAGGATATTCTCTAGACAGGAAACACAAAAAAGGTGTATAAACCCGAACCCAAAACAACAAAGTAAATGGCAACAGGATCATATTTATCAATAATAACCTTAAACGTAAATGGGTTGAATGCCACAACCAAATGGCAAAGACTGGCTGAATGGATACAAAAACAAGATCCCTATATATGCTGCCTACAAGAGACCCACCTCAAAACAAGGGACACAAACAGATTGAAAGTGAAGGGCTGGAAAAAGATATTCCACACACAGAGAACAAAAGAAAGCAGGAGTAGTAATCTCGTGTCAGATGAAATAGACTTTAAAACAAAGGCTGTGAAAAGAGACAAAGAAGGCCACTACATAATGATCAAAGGATCAATCCAAGAAGAAGATATAACAATTACAAATATATATGCACCCAACATAGGGGCACCACAATATGTAAGACAAATGCTAACAAGTATGAAAGGGGAAATCAACAATTACACAATAATAGTGGGAGACTTTAATACCCCACTCACACCTATGGACAGATCAACTAAAGAGAAAATTAACAAAGAAATGCAAACTTTAAATGATACAATAGGCCAGTTAGACCTAATTGATATCTATAGGACATTTCACCTCAAAACAATGAATTTCACCTTTTTCTCAAGTGCTCATGGAACATTCTCCAGGATAGGATCACACCCTGGGCCATAAATCTAACCTTGATAAATTCAAAAAAATTAAAATCATTCCAAGCATCTTTTCTGACCATAATGCATTAAGATTAGATCTCAATTACAGGAGAAAAATTATTAAAAATTCCAACATATGGAGGCTGAACAACACGCTTCTGAATAACCAACGAATCACAGAAGAAATATGCATAGAAACGAATGAAAATGAAAACACAACAACCCAAAACCTGTGGGACACTATAAAAGCAGTGCTAAGAGGAAAGTTCATAGCAATACAGGCATACCTCAAGAAACAAGAAAAAAGTCAAATAAATAACCTAACTGTACACCTAAAGCAACTAGAAAAGGAGGAAATGGAGAACCCCAGAGTTAGTAGAAGGAAAGAAATCTTAAAAATTAAGGCAGACATAAATGCAAAAGAAACAAAAGAGACCATAGCAAAAATCAACAAAGCCAAAAGCTGGTTCTTTGAAAGGATAAATAAAATTGACAAACCATTAGCCAGACTCATCAAGAAACAAAGAGAGAAAACTCAAATCAATAAAATTAGAAATGAAAATGGAGAGATCACAACAGACAACACAGAAATCCAAAGGATCATAAGAGACTACTATCAGCAGTTGTATGCCAATAAAATGGACAACGTGGAAGAAATAGACAAATTCGTAGAAAAATACAACTTTCCAAAACTGAACCAGGAAGAAATAGAAAATCTTAACAGACCCATCACAAGCACGGAAATTGAAACTGTAATCAGAAATCTTCCAGCAAACAAAAGCCCAGGGCCAGATGGCTTCACAGCTGAATTCTACCAAAAAGTTAGAGAAGAGCTAACACCTATCTTACTCAAACTCTTCCAAATTGCAGAGGAAGCTAAACTTCCAAACTCATTCTATGAGGTCACCATCACCCTAATACCGAAACCTGACAAAGATGCCACAAAAAAAGAAAACTGCAGGCCAATATCATTGATGAACATAGATGCAAATATCCTCAACAAAATTCTAGCAATCAGAATCCAACAACACATTAAAAGGTCATATACCATGACCAAGTGGGCTTTATCCCAGGGATGCAAGGATTCTTCAATATCCGCAAATCAATCAATGTAATTCACCACATTAACAAATTGAAAAATAAAAACCATATGATTATCTCAATAGATGCAGAGAAGGCCTTTGACAAAATCCAACATTCATTTATGATAAAAACTCTCCAGAAAGCAGGAATAGAAGGAACATACCTCAACATAATAAAAGCTATATATGACAAACCCACAGCAAACATTATCCTCAATGGTGAAAAACTGAAAGCATTTCCCCTAAAGTCAGGAAGAAGACAAGGGTGCCCACTTTCACCACTACTATTCAACATAGTTCTGGAAGTTTTGGCCACAGCAATCAGAGCAGAAAAGGAAATAAAAGGAATCCAAACTGTAAAAGAAGAAGTAAAATTCTCACTGTTTGCAGATGACTTGATCCTCTACATAGAAAACCCTAAAGACTCCACCAGAAAATTACTAGAGCTAATCAATGAAGAGGACACTAATAGATGTAGAAATATATCACGTTCATGGATTGGAAGAATTAATATAGTGAAAATGAATATACAACCCAAAGCAATCTATAGATTCAATGCAATCCCTATTGAGCTTCCAGCAGTATTTTTCACAGAGCTAGAACAAATAATTTCACAATTTGTATGGAAATACAAAAAACCTCGAATAGCCAAAGCAACCTTGAGAAAGAAGAATGGAACTAGAGGAATCAACTTGCCTGACTTCAGGCGTTACTACAAAGCCACAGTCATCAAGACAGTATGGTACTGGCACAAAGACAGAAATATAGATCAATGGGACAAAATAGAAAGCCCAGAGATAAATCCACACACCTACGGACACCTTATCTTCGACAAAGGAGGCAAGAATATACAATGGAGTAAAGACAATATCTTTAACAAGTGGTGCTGGGAAAACTGGTCAACCACTTGTAAAAGAATGAAACTAGATCGCTTTCTAACACCGCACACAAAAATAAACTCAAAATGGATTAAAGATCTAAATGTAAGACCAGAAACTATAAAACTCCTAGAGGAGAACATAGGCAAAACACTCTCAGACATAAATCACAGCAGGATCCTCTATGATCCACCTCCCAGAATACTGGAAATAAAAGCAAAAATAAACAAATGGGATCTAATTAAAATTAAAAGCTTCTGCACAACAAAGGAAAATATAAGCAAGGTGAAAAGACAGCCTTCACAATGGGAGAAAATAATAGCAAATGAAACAACTGACAAACAACTAATCTCAAAAATATACAAGCAACTTATGCAGTTCAATTCCAGAAAAATAAACGACCCAATCAAAAAATGGGCCAAAGAACTAAATAGACATTTCTCCAAAGAAGACATACAGATGGCTAACAAACACATGAAAAGATGCTCAACATCACTCATTATTAGAGAAATGCAAATCAAAACCACAATGAGGTACCACTTCACACCAGTCAGAATGGCTGCGATCCAAAAATCTGCAAGCAATAAATGCTGGAGAGGGTGTGGAGAAAAGGGAACCCTCCTACACTGTTGGTGGGAATGCAAACTAGTACAGCCACTATGGAGAACAGTGTGGAGATTCCTTAAAAAATTGCAAATAGAACTGCCTTATGACCCAGCAATCCCACTGCTGGGCATACACACCGAGGA
Source organism: Budorcas taxicolor (assembly GCF_023091745.1). NCBI lineage: Eukaryota > Metazoa > Chordata > Mammalia > Artiodactyla > Bovidae > Budorcas > Budorcas taxicolor. The sequence continues at coordinate 699,269 of NC_068924.1, read as the reverse complement.
AACCAGAATTGAAAGAGACACATGTACCCCAATGTTCATCGCAGCACTGTTTATAATAGCCAGGACATGGAAACAACCTAGATGTCCATCAGCAGATGAATGGATAAGAAAGCAGTGGTACATATACACAATGGAGTATTACTCAGCCGTTAAAAAGAATACATTTGAATCAGTTCTGATGAGATGGATGAAACTGGAGCCGATTATACAGAGTGAAGTAAGCCAGAAAGAAAAACACCAATACAGTATACTAACACATATATATGGAATTTAGAAAGATGGCAATGACGACCCTGTATGCAAGACAGGAAAAAAGACCCAGATATGTATAACGGACTTTTGGACTCAGAGGGAGAGGGAGAGGGTGGGATGGTTTGGGAGAATGGCATTCTAACATGTATACTATCATGTAAGAATCGAATCGGCAGTCTATGTCTGACGCAGGATGCAGCATGCTTGGGGCTGGTGCATGGGGATGACCCACAGAGATGTTATGGGGAGGGAGGTGGGAGGGGGTTTCATGTTTGGGAACACATGTAAGAATTAAAGATTTTAAAATTAAAAAAAAAAAAAAGCTGAGAAAAAAATCAAGTTCTGTTATATGGATAAAGAATAAAATATTAATCATGGAAAAAAAGAAGATTAATATAGTGAAAATGAATATACTACCCAAAGCAATCTATAGATTCAATGCAATCCCTATCGAGCTTCCAGCGGTATTTTTCACAGAGCTAGAACAAATAATTTCACAATTTGTATGGAAATACAAAAAACCTCGAATAGCCAAAGCAACCTTGAGAAAGAAGAATGGAACTAGAGGAATCAACTTGCCTGACTTCAGGCGTTACTACAAAGCCACAGTCATCAAGACAGTATGGTACTGGCACAAAGACAGAAATATAGATCAATGGAACAAAATAGAAAGCCCAGAGATAAATCCACACACCTACGGACACCTTATCTTCGACAAAGGAGGCAAGAATATACAATGGAGTAAAGACAATATCTTTAACAAGCGGTGCTGGAAAACTGGTCAACCACTTGTAAAAGAATGAAACTAGAACACTTTCTAACACCATGCACAAAAATAAGCTCAAAATGGATTAAAGATTAAATGAAAGACCAGAAACTATAAAACTCCTAGAGGAGAACATAGGCAAAACACTCTCTGACATAAATCACAGCAGGATCCTCTATGATCCACCTCCCAGAATACTGGAAATAAAAGCAAAAATAAACAAATGGGATCTAATTAAAATTAAAAGCTTCTGCACAACAAAGGAAACTATAAGCAAGGTGAAAAGACAGCCTTCACAATGGGAGAAAATAATAGCAAGTGAAACAACTGACAAACAACTAATCTCAAAAATATACAAGCAACTTATGCAGCTCAATTCCAGAAAAGTAAACGACCCAATCAAAAAATGGGCCAAAGAGCTAAACAGACATTTCTCCAAAGAAGACATACGGATGGCTAACAAACACATGAAAAGATGCTCAACATCACTCATTATCAGAGAAATGCAAATCAAAACCACAATGAGGTACCACTTCACACCAGTCAGAATGGCTGCGATCCAAAAATCTGCAAGCAATAAATGCTGGAGAGGGTGTGGAGAAAAGGGAACCCTCCTACACTGTTGGTGGGAATGCAAACTAGTACAGCCACTATGGAGAACAGTGTGGAGATTCCTTAAAAAATTGCAAATAGAACTGCCTTATGACCCAGCAATCCCACTGCTGGGCATACACACTGAAGAAACCAGAATTGAAAGAGACACATGTACCCCAATGTTCATTGCAGCACTGTTTATAATAGCCAGGACATGGAAACAACCTAGACTTCCATCAGTAGATGAATGGATGAGAAAGCAGTGGTACATATACACAATGGAGTATTACTCAGCCATTGAAAAGAATACATTTGAATTAGTTCTAATGAGGTGGATAAAACTGGAGCCGATTATACAGAGTGAAGTAAGCCAGAAAGAAAAACACCAATACGATATATTAACACATATGTATGGAATTTAGAAAGACAGTAAGATAACCCTGTATGCGAGACAGCAAAAGAGACACAAATGTGTAGAACGGACTTTTGGACTCTGAGGGAGTGGGAGAGGGTGGGATGATTTGGGAGAATGGCATTGAAACATGTATACTATCATGTAAGAAACGAATCACCAGTCTATGTTCGATGCAAGATACAGGATGTTTGGGGCTGGTGCATGGGGATGATCCAGAGAGATGATATGGGGTGGGAGGTGGGAGGGAGATTCAGGATTGGGAACTCATGTACACCCGTGGCAGATTCATGTCAATGTATGGCAAAACCAATACAGTATTGTAAAGTAAAATAAAGTTAAAAAAAAAAGTGCACTTCTGGTACTTCCCTGGGGCCCAGTGCTAATCCATCTGCTAATACAGGGGACATGGTTCAATCCTTGCTCTGGGAACATTCCGCATGCTGTGGAACAACTAAACCTGTGTGCCTCAGCCACTGAAACCTGAAGATTCTAGAGCTGGTGCTCCACAGCAAGAGAAGCCACTGCAAGGAGAAGCCCATATGCTGCAGCTAGAGAGTAGCTCCTGCTCTCCACAACTAGAGAAAGTCCATGTGTGGCAAGGAAGATCCAGCATGGCCAAATAATAAATATAGCAAGTGTGTCCATGTCAAAAAAACTTAATGAAGCCTTGTTGAATTAAAAAACAACAACTGTGCTTCCAATGCCGGGGGTGTGGGTCTGACATCTGGTCAGGGAAATAAGGTCCCACATGCTGTGTAGTGTGGTTAAAAAAAAAAAAAAAAATCAGCCTGGCATAATGTTAAGAGCACAGCCTTTGAAACACAGATTCCATTTCTCCTTCGAACGCTGTTTGGTTTGGAGTGAATGAATCTCTTTATGCTTCCTTTCCCACATCTACGTAACTGGGATGAACAGTATGTCACTCAAGTGCTAATGGGTATTGTGTCGGGAAGACCAGCTGGCTTTGCTCTCAAGTGACTCCTCTTCTTTCACACTGAACACTTTACTTCTGACTTCTGTGGTCACCACATGCATGGGTTTTTTTCCCACACCAACAAGCAAGTCTCTGCAACACCGACTGGGTGTCCTACAATTAACTCAACTCACACTATCTACCTGGAAGTATCAGATCCCACAGGTTAAGGGTTCAATCCCGTGTGACTGTCCCCTCCACACTTCAGGTGCCAATCACAAATAAAAGGTCCCCAGGCTATCCAGAACTTCTGTTCACCTTGGCTATAAATCAGAGATTTTCATGACCTCCTTTTCCCTGGATTTGGTTATTTGCTGGGGCGGTTCAGGGAACTCAGAGTATTTACTTATGTTTAGAAGTTTGTTAAAGGATATTATAAAGGGTACAGGTATACAACCAGATGAAGAGATACATAGGGTGGAGTTTGGGAGGGTACCCAGTGTAGGGGCTTCTGTTCCTATGGAGTTGGGGCAAATCACCCTTCCAGTTCATGGATGTGTTCACCCACCTGGAAGTTCTCAAAACCCTGTATTATTGAGATTTTTACTGAGGCTTCCTCATGTAGGCATGATCTATTACTAACTCCATTTCTACCTCCATTATCCTCTCTGGAGGATGGAGAGAGGGACTGAAAATTCTAAGCTTCTAATCATGGCTTGATTTTTCCAATGATCAGGTCTCATCCAGGAGCTATCCAAGAGCCAACCCATAGTCATCTCATTAGAACAAAAGACACTTCTATCACCCAGGAAGTTACAAGGGTTTCAGGAATGCAGTGTCAGGAACTGGGGGGAGACCTATATATATGTCATACATACATGATATATGTCACATATATGGCATATATACATTTCCTGTATACACATATATGTCATATATATGCCATATAAAATAAAGGATACAGACAGTCAAGACAACTAGATGAAGAGATACATAGGGTGAGGTCCGGGAGGGTCTCCAGTGTAGGAAACATATAATATATCCTATTAATGTCCCAGGCATCAAATGAGTCCATGCCTATAAAGTAATTGGCATAGTGTATGAAGAATCCCCAATAAATACCAACATCTGTCACTCTTGTCAAATGACCTGGTCAAGCCATACATATTAAGTTGATTTTTATTTTGTATTTTGTGTGTACTCTCCAAATTCCCCCCCGTGAAAATATATTACTATCCTAGTGGGGAAACACACATGTGCCTCCTGGTAAGCCTGCCCACCAGACTCTACTCCTTTGGGCTTCATCAGGTGCTTAAGTTCACCAGGCTCATTTGGATACTCTAAGTTGGTTGGATTCATATTGTGAGGTGATCACTAAAGATCTGAAAATGCTACAAAAGATTGTATGAGATGGGAGAATTTCCTGTTAGTCCAGTGGTAATGATTCCTTGCTTTCAGTGCTGGGGGCCCAAGTTCAATCCTGGGTCAAGGAACTAACATTCTGTGAGCCATGCCAGGGAGCCGGAAAAGAAAGGGAGTACTACCTGAGAGTTAAATGTTACAGCAAATACGATGAATTCGAATCAAAAAAGGGGTCCTAACATTAGGCTTCCTCTGAGCCAGAGTGTAGCTCTCCCACATGATACCTCACTTCATCCTCACAGGTCTTCAGAGGAAGATGCTACCATCCCCATGTTCCAAATGCACTTTAAGTTGTAAGGAGGTTGAAGAGCTTGCTCAAGTCATGGGGCAAAACTGCAACCTGGAGCCAGGCTGCCCGCCTTCAGTACCCACCTCTTCACGCCCTTTAAATCCACTTGAGAAAGAATCCTCCAGACCCAGAGTCAGGTAATGCTTGACTAAAATAATTTATTGGTTGAAAAATATACGTGTTCCAAAATGGTGACAATCTTCCCTCTCTTGGACGATTCAGTCCTAGCCTCATTAAGTGGATAGAGCAGAGCAAGTGCTCATGGGGAGACATGGCTGGCTGAGGGACCTCGCACCCACGAAGTGGGTGGAGGCAGAAGGACAGACACCCTGGCTTGGAACAGGGAGGGGAGAAGTGCAGGCAGGACTCCTGCTCCATACATTTCCATCTTGTCTGATTTTCTTTTTGAAATGCATATGTAATCATGGATAGCCTGCTTCATCTTTACTTTTTTTTGTAATTAAAAATAAAGAAACAGTGAGAAAAAAGCACTAGAAGCTGAGAGCAGCCACAAGAGATGAGAGCCACACTTGGAGCTGGGGGTACTGAGGCCAGATCTGGGACATGAGGCCTTGGTCTCCCTAGTGCCCACTCAGCCAGGCTTGGGATGGCGCTGGGTTCCCTGCCTGGCTTCTCCAGCCTCCACTTCAAGTGCTCTGGGGTTCACACCCACATAGCCCATCTGGCTGCTCTTCAGGGGTTCTCTGACTCAGGGATATTCCTGAGTAGTTTTGAAAATACCCACATCACTCTCAGAACCTCCCCTGTCTTTGCTGCCACTGGCATGGGGCCCAGCCACAAAATCCAGGGGCTAAGGGCTGGGTGTGTGACTGCTTTTGGAAAAAGTGGAGCTTTTTTGGTGTTTAGTGTCATCTTTCCAGGTGCTTTCCCAGTCAAATGTCCCACCACCGGCTGTCATGAAGAAACTGGGAGTGATCCTTTGCACTGAGCTGTTGTGAGTGGGTTTCTCAGCTACTATTTGTCTAGCTCCTCTGGAGTTTCAGGTGCACTGTCTCATTGAATCCTTACAGCAGCCCTGAAAAGTAGACAGTGGTACAGAGAAAACACTTTAAATCACTTTCCCACCATGTCCTCTTGGATCAGAGGTCAAGTGCCAAACCAGATTTTCTGATCTAAACCTAAATTGAACTGTTCCAGTACGCAATGGATGATTGCATGGGGATTTCTGTTATATTCCAATAGTTCAGAATTTTCTAGTTTTCAAACAAGATTCACTTTGCAAACAAAGAAAATGCTGTTAGACTTCACCTCATAGGAAATTTGTATCTAGGGGAAAACCCATCTTTTTTTGCTCCCATTTTTGGCTCCATGCCCCAACCAATTTGTGCTTGGGAATGACTCACACATTGGCAAGGAGCCTAGTTCCCCCCACTGATGTACTGAAGAAAAATCGCTCTAGGGCCAAGAGGGGGATTGGCCAGCTGACATAGCCTGTGGTCTGGAAGCAGGCACAGAACAATGCTAAGAGCTCTGGGCTCAGCATCCAGGACCTAGGGTCTTATAATCTCAGCCTCCTCCCCTCTCTGGGCCTTACTCTCCTTGGCTCTAAAAGGAAGGAGTGGACTAGGATGCACTCTGACCATACGGTTTATCCAGAAGAAAGGTAAACAAGGTGGAGTGTAATTCCTGCACCCTGGGGATTGCTGGTGTCCATTTTCAGCAAGGTCTCAGAATCAGCCCCGGAAATAAGACCTAACATTTACTGAATCTTCTGTTAGTGACTTGCTGGTTTGTGCTCTTCTTACACTATTCTGTGGGGTCTTCAAACAAGTTTGTGCAAAATTGTTGTTGTTCAGTCACTAAGTCGTGTCTGACTCTGTGTAATTGCATGGACTGCAGCATGCCAGGCTTCCCTGTCCTTCACCATCCCCTGGAGTTTGCTCAAACTCATGTCCATTGAATAAGCGATGCCATCCAAATATCTCATCCTCTGTCACCCACTTTTCCTCCTGCCCTCAATCTTTCCCAGCAACAGTATGTTTTCAAAGGGGTCAATTCTGCATCAGATAGCCAAAGTATTGGAGCTGTAGCTTCAGCATCCTTCCAATGAATATTCAAAGTTGATTTCCTGTAGAATTCACTGGTTTGATCTTCTTGCTGTCCAAGGGACTTTCAAGAGCCTTCTCCAGCTGTACAATTCAAAGCATCAATTCTTCGGCATTCAGCCTTCTTTATGGTCCAACTCTCATATCTGCACATGACTACTGGAAAAACCGTAGCTTTGACTAGATGGACCTTTATCGGCAAAGTGTTGTCTCTGTTTTAAAATATGCTGTCTAGGTTGATCATAGCTTTTCTTTGTGAAGAATACTCTTCAGCAATAAAAAGGAACAAGTTATTGATACATGTAACAACTTGGATGATCTTGTGCTGAGTTGGAAAAAAAAGGTCATTTCAAAAGATTGTATGTTGTGTGAACAAAGAATGCCAGCAGCCACTTCAGTAAACAAAGGATGTCCTGGCCATAAAGACTGAAGCTGCTCCTGGGTGTGCCCTGGGGTGAATTCAGGATGGAGAAAAACAGGATACTGTTCCTAGATAGCTAAGGAGAATAGCAAAGGAATGATTTCTATGAGCCTGGAAACCCACTCCACTCTTCATGCCGGGAGAATCTCATGGACAGAGGAGCCTGGCAGGTTACAGTCTATAGGGTAGCAAGGAGTTGGACACAACTGAAGCGATTAAGCACACATACGAACTCTTACATCTTCCCATACATAGAGAAGTACTAAAATCACTAACTTGAGATGTCTATGCTTTGTGATTAGCAATAATCTCTGATGTTTTACTACATTTTTTAAAAAATTTTTTTGTTTTATTTCCCAGCAAAAAAAAAAACAAAAACAACTTTTATGTATCCTGGCTCCTCCTTCATTTCTTCGAAACAGTTCCTCAGAGTTATCTGACATACTGTCTTCCAGGCTGTAGTAATATCCTCAAATAAAACATAATTCTCAACATTTAGGTTGTGCATTTTTTTTTCCTTCTTTCTTCTTCTTTTTTTTTTTTTCCTTGGTGGTCAGCTGTGTTGTTTCATTTATATAGCATTCTGGGAATGACAGAATTATAGAGAACTGATTAGTGATTGCCAGAGATTGAGGATGGATCATTGGCCATAAAGGGGTAGCTTGAATGAGTTTTCTTGTAGTCATGGAACTACATAACTTGCATCTTGCCTGTGGTGGGGGTCATACATGTCTATATATGCAATGAAATTGCATAGAACTATGTGTGCCGACACACACAGGAGTACATGTAAAACTGGTTAAAGTCTATAGCAATGTATCAATGTCAATTTCCTGGCTTTGTTGTTATATTGTAATTATGTAAGATATTACCATTAGGGAAAGCTAGGTGAAGAAGAGGGGATCTCTTTGTCCTTTTTTTTTTTTTTTTTTTGCAATTTTCGGTGGTTCTATTCAGTTCAGTTCAGTTCAGTCGCTCAGTCGTGTCCGACTCTTTCTGATCCCATAAATCGCAGCACACCAGGCCTCCCTGTCCATAACCAACTCCCGGAGTTCACTCAAACTCACATCCATCGAGTCGGTGATGCCATTCAGCCATTGCATCTTCTGTTGTCCCCTTTTCCTCCTGCTCCCAATCCCTCCCAGCATCAGAGTCTTTTCCAATGAGTCAACTCTTCACATGAGGTGGCCAAAGTACTGGAGCTTCATCTTTAGCATCATTCCTTCCAAAGAACAACCAGGGCTGATCTCCTTCAGAATGGACTGGTTGGATCTCTTTAAAGTCCAAGGGATTCTCAGGAGTCTTCTCCAACACCACAGTTCAGAAGCATCAATTCTTCAGCACTCAGCTTTCTTCACAGTCCAACTCTCACATCCATACATGACCACTGGGAAAACCATAGCCTTGACTAGACGGACATTTGTTGGTAAAGTAACGTCTCTGCTTTTGAATATGCTATCTAGGTTGGTCATAACTTTTCTTCCAAGGTGTAAGTGTCTTTTTATTTCATGGCTGCAGTCAGGTGGTTCTATAATTATGTCCAAATTAAAAGTTTAAAAGAAAGCCTGTGAGGCATTCCTATCCCATTCTATAGATGAAAAACCTGAGGCTCCCTGAGGTCATATAATGTTGAGCAGGAAAGTAAAGATTCGATTCCACTTCTCTTCTGACCCCAGAGTTGCAAGCTTCTTCTCCACCACAGGGCTTTGAGTGTGCAAGGATAGCTGTTCAGAAGTTGTTCTCCAGTTCCAAGTTACTCTCCACTTCAGAGGTTCCTCTGTGGAGGTTCCTCTGTGGAGGACACACAGAGGTTTCAGTGTCTGATATTGCCAAGAGAGCAGATGAAATATTCATTTCTCCCACCTGGGAAGTGAGAGCCTGTGATTTAGTCAGCTCATTTGTGGGAGAATGGGGTAGCAAAGAGTCAGACATGACTGACCGACTTCTCTCTCTCTCTCTTTTGGAGGGGCTCTACCATGTGCTGTTATTATACTTCCTTCCCTCCATCATTAAGGCATTGGTTGAAGGAAGAATGACTCTGAGCCCCTGCAGTTTCATCGGGCTCAGATGAGTAAAACGCATATAATGTCTTCACCCACACATGTCCTTTCTTTCCCTCCCGTCTCACTTCACCTGGCTCTGAACTCAGGCTCAGCTGCCCGAAGCTGATAAACCAACATTCTATTGCAGGAAAAAGTGGGTAATGAGAAGATGGTCATATCCCAGGTCACGTCTGAGTTCCTGGGATGGCTGCCAAGTTTGGGCTCTTGGCTTTGTGTAGGACAGATTTTGAGAGCCAGCCATATTGAAGTGAAAGAAGGTTTATTTAGGGAGAAACACATTCCATAGACAGAGTTGGGTCATCTCAGAAGACAAGAGAGACACCAGGGTATGGGCTGTCCATTTTTACAGGGGTGGATGCTTTCCTAGGCTAATGAGTAGGAAGAGGATTCCAGCTATTTGGGACAGGGGTGAGGACTTCCAGGAACTGGGTGACTATCCAATTTTTGACCTTTATGGTCAGCCTTGGAACCATCTTGGCAGTTGTGAGCGTGTCATTTAGTTTGCTAATGTGTTACAGTGAGCCTATACTGAGGCTCCAGGTTTAATAGAAGTCAGCTTGGACCTCTTTGGTTCTAACCAGCCTATGTTGTCTCCCTGGCCTATGTCATTCTTTTAAATGTCGTGCCCTGCCTCTTTTCTGTTTCAACTTGAGACAAATGCTGGTAAGAAAGGAAAAGTTGCTTTTTCAGGAGGCTGGCAACCTGAGGAGAAGGTAGACTCATGTCCAAAAACCAGTTCCATGAAAGGTTTTCAAGGGAGGATCACTAGGGTCAGAGTCTTCATTATCTTCTATCCTCTACCTGCATGGGGGCCTTAGTTCCTACAGAACTCAAAGGTATTTTGTCATGATATATCCCCTGAGGCAGAACCAGGACTCTGCCCAATGGCTGCACTACTGACTGTCCTCCTTTGTTTCTGCATTCCCTCTCTTCCCTGATTAACAACTGTTTGAATCTGTCCTTTGGAACTCAGAGAAAGTCAAGGAGGCTGAATGAAGCCTATTTCCTACAAACAAAAAGTGGGAGACACAGAAGGGTTTTTACCTGGGAGGGACTCATAAGGTCCTGCTCTGTTTCACTATGAAGACACTAAAACAAGATGCATGAATTTAGCAGAGACTTCACCCTGTTTAAGAAGAACAAAGACAAGTAGTAAACAATAAACAGAACAACAATCAATGCAAGAGCACATTCAGGTTGTGGGAGCAGTCACCATTCTTACTCCAGATTAAAGCTGCTGCATATATCCACATTTTTTTTAAAAAAATTCTATTTCCAAAGAGTATATATGTATATGTATAACTGATTCACCATAGATTAAATTGCCAACATCTGCTGGATCATCGAAAAAGCAAGAGAGTTCCAGAAAAACATCTATTTCTGCTTTATTGACTATGCCAAAGCCTTTGACGGTGTGGGTCACAATAAACTGTGGAAAATTCTGAAAGAGATGGGAATACCAGACCACCTGACCTGCCTCTTGAGAAACCTATATGCAGGTCAAGAAGCAACAGTTAGAACTGGATATGGAACAACAGACTGGTTCCAAATAGGAAAAGGAGTATGTCAAGGCTGTATATTGTCACTCTGCTTATTTAACTTCTATGCAGAGTACATCAAGAAAAAGGCTGGGCTGGAGGAAGCACAAGCTGGAATCAAGATTGCTGGGAGAAATATCAATAACCTGAGGTATGCAGATGACACCACCCTTATGGCAGAAAGTGAAGAGGAACTAAAAAGCCTCTTGATGAAAGTGAAAGAGGAGAGTGAAAAAGTTGGATTAAAGCTCAACATTCAGAAAACGAAGATCATGGCATCTGGTCCCATCACTTCATGGGAAATAGATGGGGAAACAGTGGAAACAGTGTCAGACTTCATTTTGGGGGGCTCCAAAATGCCTGCAGATGGTGACTGCAGCCATGAAATTAAAAGACACTTACTCCTTGGAAGGAAAGTTATGACCAACCTAGATAGCATATTGAAAAGCAGAGGCATTACTTTGCCAACAAAGGTCCGTCTAGTCAAGGCTATGGTTTTTCCAGTGGTCATGTATGGATGTGAGAGTTGGACTGTGAAGAAAGCTGAGCACCGAAGAATTGATGCTTTTGAGCTGTGGTGTTGGAGAAGACTCTTGAGAGTCCCTCGGACTGCAAGGAGATCTAACCAGTCCATTCTAAAGGAGATCAGTCCTGGGTGTTCTTTGGAAGGAATGATGCTAAAGCTGAAACTCCAGTACTTTGGCCACCTCATGTGAAGAGTTGACTCATTGGAAAAGACTCTGATGCTGGGAGGGATTGGGAGCAGGAGGAAAAGGGGACGACAGAGGATGAGATGGCTGGAAGGCATCACTGACTCGATGGACATGAGTTTGAGTGAATTCCGGGAGTAGGTGATGGACAGGGAGGGAGGCCTGGCGTGCTGCGATTCATGGGGTCAGAAAGAGTCCGACACGACTGAGGAACTGAACTGAACTGAACTGAACTGAATTGACTCACTTTGCTGTATAGCAGAAACTAACAGAATCTTGTAAATCAACTATACCCCAATAAAAATTAACTAAATAAAAAGATAAAATAAAAAGCAATTTAATATTAAAAAAACAAGCTGTTGCAAAGGTAGGATGTATTTAATGTGCATCTCCTGGTGAGCAAGTGGTATGTACTCATAGGCCTGTTGTGTTTCATAGAACAGAGCATGTGCACCCAGTTCTTTCTGGTGAACCAGACAGATAATATTTCAGAAAAGAGTTGGACTTTAAGATCCTGAGGCCAAAAGAAAGACATTGGCAGTGGCATAAGCCATTAAGGTTCATGTTATCAAGTGTGAGTGGACATGTTATGGGAAACACTGACTGAAACCACCTGCCCTGGCCAGACACCATGGTAATCATTTGCATGAGTTGTTTATGGCAGGAGGTCCTGGTAAAGAATTGGAAATAATAAGCCACCACCCACCAGAAGAGTTCAGGAAAGGTCAAAAGGAGATGCCACCTCCCAGAATCCTCACTGGCATTCATCTTGGCTGAACAAGACATGCACCTGAGTCAGAATGATTGGCCAAAGACAACCCTGAAACTAATCCCGTCACCATAAACCCAAGACTGTGAGCCATGTGGCAGAGCAGTCCTCCTGGGTTCCCTTACCCTATTGCTCTCCACCCAGGTGCCCTTTCCCAATAAAGTCTCCTGCTTTGTCAGCATGTGTGTCTCCTTGGACAATTCATTTCTGAATGTTAGGCAAGAGCCCACTCTCAGACTCTGGAAAGGATCCCCCTTCCTGCATGTGGGGGAGACAAGTTGTTTTGACCTGCTCTGACCAATATGGTAACCACTGATGTGAGTTCTGAGCACCTTGAATGATGCTAGTCTGAAATGAAATGCGCTGGAGTCCAGAAAATATGCAATATCTCTGTATTTCTTTTATTGATTACATATGGAAATAATGAGAATTTGAATACATTGGGTTAGCTAAAATAATTTTTAACATTGATATATCCTGTTTCATTTTACTATTTTTATGCAGCTAGTAGAAAGTTGTAAATTTATGTGGCTGTCATAATATTCTGTTGGGCAGCCCTCTAGACCAGCCTTATTCTGTCTGATGCTTTCTCTTTTGTTGGTTCCCATTTGCAGCAGCCATAGTTTGGGGCAATTTATTCTTTTTTCTTAAAAAATGTAGCCTCCCTGATCTCAAGGGTGATAATTTATTAAGTACTTTGAAAGATGGGATAGAGTCTCAAGGGCCTCTGTGCTTAGCAATACTTCCTTTGCAACAAACAAGTTTGATATTCAAAATGAACTAATGCATGAATGTTAAAATCTCTGAGTCTCTTTACTTCTGAAATTACCATCAGAAGATTTCTTTTCATGTCTCTGAATTTTCCATAGAAGCTCAGGCTCTATCTGACTCCTCACTTCCTGAGGTAGTGAGAATTATATTTCTGGGGATTTGGAAGTGACTTTTTATAGCATTTTGGTTTCTCTGATTTTTCTTTTCCTTTGTCTGAGAAAAGACAAACTGAAGCATTGAAACAGGCCTCTTGGGAAATGGATCTTGATTTTCCTTGATTTACAGGATTTGACTTGCTTCTGCTCTCCCTGAGGAGTCTACAATCTCTAGAGAACCACAAAGGAGCACTTATTTGTTCCTTTTCTTTTTTCATTTCATTATATATATATATATATATATATATATATATATATATATATATATATATATACATACATATTTGGCTCTGTTGGGTCTTAGTTGTGGCACTTGGGATTTTTTGTTGCAGTACATGGACTCTCCAACTGTGGTACCACAGGCTCCAGAGCCATTGGGCTTCAGAAGTTCCCCCACACAGGTTTAGTTGCTCCATGGCATATGGGGTCTTAGTTCTCCAACCAGGGATCAAATCTGAGTCCCCTGCACTGACAAGTGGATTTTTAACCACTGGACCACCAGGGAAGTCCCTCATCTCACTTTCAAGAAGGGAACCAGAACACTGATGTTATCTGAAAGGGAAAGAGGTAGGATTAGAATCAATGAATTCTCCATTCTGTTTAGTTACAGCAATTTGGTTTTATCAGGTGAAACACAGAATTGCTGGCCCGAGTCAGCTGCATCCAACATCTATCCTTATGCGCTGCTGTCAACTTGGGTGGTGGTGGTAGTGGCATAGGGGAAGAAGCGTAGACTCAGCCTCTTTCCTGGCTGGGCACAACTCAAAAATAGAAGGTGTTAGTCTTACTCCTCAGCATCAGTGTTTAAATAGGCGATGTAGGTTAGACCTCTACATACGGTCAGGCCACTCAAAATGGCTGTTCTCTTGCTGTCTGAATATACCCTGCTTGACCATTCCCTGCCTCACCCACAGCCTACTTACCTGACTGACCTTCACTCTTAATCAGAGAGCCTGACCAGTGCTGGTTCTAATCTTCAGAGCAGAATTATTTTCTCAGGTAACCTGATGTCAGTTCCCTGTGTAACCGGTAACTTCCCTCTTCCCTCAGTAGCAAAGCCTGCTGTCATGTCCTGCCGGTCATCTGGCACACAAGGTTGGGTGTCACTCCAGGGCCTTGCTTCAGACATGTAAGCTCTCCCTGTTGCAGTAAGGGTGATCCCTTCCAGGGCCAGAGAGTGGGCTCTTGACCAACATTCATGTCTCTCAGAAATAAATTGTCTGAGAGACACTGTTGTAACCGCGTGTTCTGGGAAATAAATCCACTCAGAAGGACAATGCAGATAGTGGAGTGCAGTTTATTATACTGGCAGGCCCAAGGCAGAATCTCCTCTTAACCAAGGACCCCGAACAGTGTATGTGAAAACTTTTATATCCTAAGTGTATGTGCTCAAACTCAACTCCCCAAATTCTCTGAAACTAGTCTGAACAAAGGAAAAAGATAAAAAGTTAAAAAAGGAAAAGAAAGAATAAAAGTTAACCCATGATTCATATGCCTTAAGCTTAGGTAGTTAACAGTGGACAGTTATTAATAGGCCTGTGGTCATACCCTAATAAGCATAATAGAATTTATGATTCTATTTGGTTACACAGATAATTAGGGTATTCTTTTAGGTGATGGAGAGTCTAGGTTTCAGCCCTGAGGCTCTTCCATGGTGGGGGGGTTGGGGTGTATGTCTGGTTTTCCAGTCCTTTCCACAGATACTGGGCATATAGCTCAAAGTTCAATGTCCAGCTCAAGATGGAGTCCTGCTTTCAAGATGGAGCCTATTCTGTCTGTTTCCTCCTTCAACACATGCACTGACAAAGTCAAGAGATTTTATTGGGAAGGGGCGCCTGGGCAGAGACCAGCAGGGTGAGGAAACCCAGGAGGACTGCTCTGTCACGTGGCTGGCAGTCTTGGGTTTTATGGTGATGGGGTTAGTTTCTGGGTTTTTATGGGAGCCTGGACTAATACATATCCAGAAATGGAATAGCTGGATCATATGGGAATGATATGCTTCATTTTTTTTTTTTTAAACCTGCCATACTGATTTCCATAGTGGCTATACCATTCTGCATTCCCACCAACCTGGAGCTGACTTTGATAAAAATTAAGAGGGACTGGAGACAGAGAAGAGCACCTGAGAAAGCAGAGAGGACTTGAAGGAACAATACATGTGGCCATGTTGTGGGATCTGGAGTCGCAAAACACACCTCAGAGGCCACTCAATTCAGTGGAGTACTGTTCTTATGCCAGTGGGTCCAAGGGGAATCAGTTCCCAGCAAGGACCCTGATGTTTCTGAGAGTTTTATACCCTCCACTACATAACTGGTTAGATGTCAGCAATGTCTTTGCTATATGACTGAGTTTTACAACAAATAGGTGCTAGGAGAACAAACAATTAAGATTAAGGCGGGGGGACAATCATTATACATTAATGGGAGATGTCTCTAAGCTTAATCCAACAGGGGCAGCCTGACCTCAACTACAGTCTCTGTTTGTCATCTGTAGGGAGGGAAGTCTCCAGGAGACCCAGTTTTCATTAGCAACAGTTTCCTCACTCTTGGGCAAGGTTCATGCCCAGTTCATGTCTTGTTTTTAAGATGGATGACAGACTTCAAGATGAAGTCTCTCTTGCTTTTTTCACTCTGGTTCCAACAGCCACATCAAAAAGAGGAGGGACGTTGGGGATGAACCTGAAGCAACGGGCAGGAGGTGGGCCTCTAAAGTTTGCTCCTTATGCTGAAATCCAAGGAGAGGTGGATAATTTAAAAGTGGTGATGGGGGTGTGTGGGGAGGGTTGGCGTAAGAGATTGGTTTTCCAAGAAATCCACTGACACGGGTGTGGAAGATGTGTTAGACATGGCAAGTCCATGAGAGCACTTCCAGGAAGCAGAGACAAGAGCCTGAAGAACTGTGCTCAGGCTGGATGGAGGACTTGGAAGGGTGTGGAGGAGCCTATACCACAGGGTAGGAGGCAGAGATGTTGTGATTCAGGATAACTTCCCCTGGAGTAGGCTATACCACAGGGTCAGAGTCAGAGATGCTGCGATTCAGGATAGCTTCCTGTGGGCAGACCCTAAGGTAGCCCTGTGATTCCCCGGATGTTCATGCCCTGTGTAATCTCCCCGAGTGAGGCAGATCTTGTGACTCACTTCTACACAATAAGGCAAAAGCAAATGGATTTTGCAGATAAAATTCAGCTGTAAAGCAGTTCATTATGAGTCCATCAAGAGGGAGAGTATCCTGAGGGGCCTGATTTAAAAACCCTTAAAAGAGGAACTGGGCCCTTTCCAGTTGAGAGAGAGTGCTGTTGATGCAGGGAGAAGTTGATTCTGACTCCATGTTGAAACTCTTTCTTTGACTTGTTTTCCATTGCTTTTGTTATTATAATCATACATAATGGCCTGCCTCAGAAGACCCTGCCCCTATGCCTGACTGTTAAAGCGCCTTTGTTCAGAACCCTACCCACCTGCAGATGGCAGGAAGGAAGAAACTAACACATCCCCCTGCCTGAGGCTTGCCATTCTAGGAGATATTTGCAAGATTAACGTCCTTTTTTACTTTGTTTCCTGACCTCCCCCTCATCTCTGACCCATAAAAGAAACTGGCATCCAGACCCTGACTAGATGATTATTTTGAGATGCTAGTCTGCCATCTTCTCGGTCAGCTGGTTTTCTGAGTAAAGTCGTATTCCTTGCCTCAACCCCTCGTCCCTCAGATTCATTGACCTATCCTGTAGCGAGCAGACCGAGCATGGGCTGGTAACACTATGGGCTTGACGATGTGAGCAGTCATGCTAGAGAAACCCACACATCAGGACCTGTGAGCAGCCTCCAGTCAATGAAAAGGCAGTCACACAATCCCAAGAAAATGAAATCTGTTAACAACTCAGGCCAGGGGGTGGGGTGGGGGGCTTGGAAGTGGTTCCTTCCACAGTAGAGCCTCCGGATTACAGCACAGGTGCAACCCACACCTTGATTGCAGCCTTGTCAGACCCTGGGCAGGGGACCCAGCTCAGCCATGTTCAGACTCCTATCCCAGAAAACTGCCAGATAATAATATGTGTTGCTTTAAGCTGCAATGGTTGTAGTAAAATGGAACAGTAGACTAACACAACCTCCAAGCTCCCTGGGGGGCGCCCTCCTCGGGAACAGTGGGGCTGTGGGAGGAGCTGGTGACAGTTACAGCTAGCACTTACAGGCCTCACTATGGGCAGGCACTGTATTAAGATTTCAGGCAGCTGATTTACTACCTAAAATAGTCAATTGTGCTAATTGACCGTTGTACAAGAGAGTCCCCTTCTTGAGAGAGGGAGGCAGGCAAACCCGTGTTTAGCAGCACAAAGCCTCCGTTCCTTCCTCTCCACACCCAGGCAAACAATTCCCAATCAGAAACCATGTGATCTCTGCTTTAGAAATTCCAGAATCTGTGGGCCCTTAATCAAGGACTTTCTTCCATTAGTTAGTGCCAGCTGGATTTTCGTGTGTGCCATGAAGCCTACTGAATCTCAGGTATCCAGCAGAGGAACAGGTCTCAAGACATTTCGGGACTCATCTTCTGCCACATCTTCCCTGAAGAGAAGACAAGAAACATTAAGGCACATTTTTCATTAGAAAAGAAGTTTTATTTAGGTAGACACAACAGTGCAGAACAAAAACATAGTTTCACTTTTATGTATAGACACAGCAGCCATGGTGTTCAGCCTTTCAACTCTCCTTAATATCAGCATGGTCAGAAGGTAGGGCATGGACTGGAGACTTAATGTGGAAATATGAAATAGAATGGTGATAACCACCCAAATGCAGAGTTTTCAAGGCTCTTGGTTTTTAACAGTCATTTTCTAAGACTGTAATTTGTTCCCATCCTTCAATCTCTGTGGAATATAACCAAATCATTCTTACTAAATGACATGGAAAGAAAAAAGAAAAAAAAAAAAAACACATGTTTTTCTTTAAAAGATTTGAAGAAATGTAGTCATTAAAAAGAATGTAAATTACGCCTAGAGCACCACTTTATAGAATACCATTAAATTGTCATTATGGTGTTTTTAAAATAGCCAGCTTGTTAAAGAGGAGCTGATGGCTTCAGTTTTTATAGAAAACCCTTGGGACATTGCAGAATTCTCTTTTCCTCTTCTGGTGAGGCGCAGAGAAAACACTCAAGGCATGAGAAACTTTTACAACTTTCAGGAACAATGACTGATCAAACCACAGGCTTTAAGTGACAAGTATTTTTACAGCAGAAAGAGAACCCCCAAACACAATACATTTCATCTAAAGGAGGCAGGACAAACCAATCATGGATGAATGTCTATTACATTCCATAAATGATACAATGTCATCTTTGCCAACCTTTTTCAAAGGTTTTACTTTACTTGTGAAAACAGGACAAAAATGTCAATGACTGCCCAGGAGGAGCCACTTCATCCCAGTACCTGCAGATGAAACCTCAATTACTCAGAATTGGACATTTCAGCCAACATCCCTTTTCAAGAAATCATTATGGGAAATTACAGAGACCAGAACCTTTATAACTTCAATTGCGCTAATCACTGGGAGGCAACACTGAAACTTGTATTGAACATGGAAAGGATTGCAATTTACTCCAAAATAAAAAACTAAGAGCTGTCACTACTTACATGCAGAAATCTATCCATTTGCAGAAGTGGTCCTCTCTCCACCAAGAGGTTAACTAAGCCTTCCCTCCCCTGACCTGCAGAGGACCATTTGTCTTTTAAAATCAAATTACAGTTGTTCACAAACTAGGATTTATTATAACGGTGTGTTCTTTTGTTCAAATATTTACAGAATGCCTATTCCAAGCCAATCATTGTTCTCCCAGAGCTTGTGGTATAGTGATGGGTTTAAAACTCCCACTCTCCTAGATCTTTGATTTATCTTGGAAATAAGCAAAAGAAACCAACACACATGCATTTTAAAAGCTGTGCAACAATCCACCTCTAAGAGTTCAACAGTTCTCAGGGTCAACAGTTCAACAAGGTCAGTGCCTGCAGTGCCCTGCCGCCTGCCGCCGTCCCAGCTTAGTTCATCCTTGGAAAGGAGAAAAAAAAGCTCAGAACAAGAAGTCTCCACAAAAGAAACACGAACACCCAATAGGACCTGCCATACAATGAGGAACATTTCTCCCAAAATGCTTACGAAGTAGGACAAAGCATCGTACGGGTCAGGGGTATGCCCACCCTCCCTGCTGCCCAGTGAGGCTGGCTGCAGGGGATGATGCCGTGGTCTGGAGGCTGAGCGGACCCTTGATCAGGCTGGGCTACTGCCCGTCCCCCGCTCTCTTAATGGACTCTTTCAGTCTGACTTGAGTAGACAATGTCAGTTGCTCAAGGGGATAGCTCATTCTAAGTGTGCAAACACTAAGCAGATGAACAGCTGAGACTTACTGTTGGGGGCGGTGGCTTTCCACAAGGGCTACAGGAATCTCCCTGCCAAGTAGCTTGGTCCCCAGCCATTAGAGCCCTTAACCTGAGGTGTATGGACCACAAAGACCCCTGAAAGATATTTAGAGTTGTATGTGTGTCTGAGGAGAGGGTCCCTAGCTTTAGAACATATATTTACAAGAGGGCTTGTAACCTCTCAAGAATTTAAGAGCCTCTGTCTTAGAGAGTGTCTGTCTGTCATTTGGTGAAATTAAAGGAGGAGCCGGACACTGCCATGAGAACCGTGGGTCAGATCGCAGACCCAACATTGGTGCTACAAGCCTGGGTTAGAGGACGTGTGGTGGTTTATTAGGAAGACATTAGCAGGAAACAAAGTTAGCTGCTCCTGGCAGTGGTCACTTAGGATCTATTTGCCCCCTTTTGTAAAACAATGATCGATTCCGCATCCTTGGGAAGGTAGTCCTCCACCTAAGCCAGCAGTGGATGGAGGAATTATCTTTCCTAATAACACTTTTTCTCAAGTCAAAATGTATGGCCAGACGTCCCCATTAGCCTCTTATCACCATGATTGCTCATGGACAGCATCATGTACCCCCAGGCTTGTGTTCCCCATGTCCTACAAGGTAATGTACAAAGAGCGATTGTAACTCTTTCTGTTCAAAACCACTGTCTGTGTTATTGTTTTGTTCAAGCTTCAGCCTGGGGGATAAATGGCTAAAGAACTTCTGGAAAAAGTGGTAACCAGACTCTCAAAACTATCAGCTACAGAAATGATAGGAAAGAGAAAAACAGTATTGTGTCCCCCAAGAACACAGCATTTGCTGGGAGTTTTCTAGAAGGTCCTTCACTGTGGTTATTGCTCTTCCTCTTGGTACCTGCCTCTGTCTCACTGCCTTTTACTCATCTCTGAATTCCTCGAAGGTGGGCATCTGCCTTATTCACATCCACACAGCCAGTCACTAGCTGAACTCTGGGACATCACAGATGCTATTGGAACTCAGAGAGTAGGGATGGGGGGATGCACAGACGTTAAGGGCTCTACTTAAAGAATTGCATGCAACAGGGCTGAGAGAGTTCCTGATCTCCTAAAATAACATACCAACTTCAAACTATAAATTAGGGGCAGTCTTAAGAATCTGAGGCTTTGGGGAAAAAAATCATGTCATAGAAAACTATATTTCAGAAAATTTTCAAATTATACAAAGAAACAGGTGGAGAGAACTATAATAAAACACCTCAGATACAGTGATATATAAAAGCAGCAAAATCGATGATTTAGATTACTGACATTTCTAAGTCACACTATTACTCAAGGGTAATAGATATTATGCAATAAAATAATTTAAAACACTGATTGCATCCTGGATATTTATCATTAACTTTCCATCTCAGAAACTGTCATAGAAGCACAAATAAAATCTGCTTCTGTGAATATTTTGAAAGGTAAAGAGCAGCTTATGTAATTAGATAAGGTAAACCACTGTCCCTAAGAGCCACACATAAACTTTGAGGCTCCTGAGTATTATTCAGTAGCAATGTATTAATTTTAACTTTCCAATAGGAAAAACAGGGAGGTCAATGGATGCAATTTTTGAGAATTTTGTAAAAAATGTAAACATAATTGGGATCAATTTACATGACTAGAAGTGGGAAAAGGTTTTTGATATTCTCCGTCAGGCTTGAATGTTTATGAAATGATGCTTGTTTGATACACGATATACCCATCTGAAACATTTATTATGTAATTCCCCATCAATACTAGAATGTTTGTCCCAAATGGCTTCAATTCTGATATCATACAATTCTAAAATTAAATGATTTTTTCAAAGACATTTTTAAATATAAATAAGTTGCAAATTTGTTCTGGCTCTGAGCACATCCATATGGCAAATGTCATTTATACGTTCTGATCCTAATAGGCAAAAAAGGTCCCTCACTTGAAGCCTTCTCTGTTCTGTGAGTTTGCCTCAGTAAACTTCCTGTCTCAAATGCTTTTGATAACAGAGGAATGCTCGGCAGACATCCTTTTCCAAAGTGACTGGATTAACTTGTTCTGTACTTGCCACTTTCCCCACTGGTTCATTTAGAAGCATTCTTTCCTGTATGGAAGTCACAATTAAACATCCTTTTGACTCTACCTTATTAACAAAGTTCTCAGCCAGAGCAGCACTTAGGTCCACTGCCCTTTGCAGCGCAGGGCACTACATGGTGGTTAGAGGGTCTCAGTTGGCCACGGGTGACAGACAGCCGGGTGCAGAGCCTGGTTATGAGAATGCAAGCACCAGCGATTCTCCCAGAGTAGGGCACCACCAGGAAGAAACCCCCATGGGTCCAGAGTCAGTCAGTGAATATTTTTCTCGTCCAACAGTCATTGGGACACGAGATTCATATTACATTAAACCCTGATATTATTATCCCATACAGCAAAACAAAAAAACTCCCCAAGTCCTTGCTCTCTGTAGTTCAGAGGCTCTTTGCACCATCTGCACAGAAAGGCATTTTGTTTGCAGCACTAAAGCGCTACTCCTCTTGCTGGTATTAGCCTTACCACTTTCCATCTGATGAGGACATTCATGTCGACATGCTGTGGCTTACTTGTCTCCATGTTGTCTGGTAAGAAGTTCATGAACCACCCTCCGCAATGCTTGCTGACCATCGTTTCCACCAGGGACTCTGTTAAGACTCCCTCAGTACCTCTGCCGAGAACCATGTACTGCCAATCATCTGGGTGCCTGCCAGAGATGCTACAGCCAAAATGAATCCCAGGTCAAAGTCACCGATCTGAAGGTCACAGGACAAAAATCACCAGCAAGAAGTGTCCTGAAGTCTCTATCAGGCATTCTTCTCTTTATTATTTATTTTTGTTTCACTGTGTACATTCAAATCTCACAACTCCTGGCATTCTCAGTTCAGTTCAGTTCAGTCCCTCAGTCATGTCCGACTCTTTGCAACCCCATAAATCACAGCACGCCAGGTATCCCTGTCCATCACCAACTCCCGGAGTTCACTTAAAATCATGTTCATTGAGTTGGTGATGCCATCCAGCCATCTCATCCTCTGCCGTCCCCTTCTCCTCCTGCCCCCAATCCCTCCTAGCATCAGGGTCTTTTCCAATGAGTCAACTCTGTTCATAAGGTGTCCAAAGTATTGGAGTTTCAGCTTCAGCATCAGTCCTTCCAATGCACACCCAGGACTGATCTCCTTTAGAATGGACTGGTTGGATCTCCTTGCAGTCCAAGGGACTCTCAAGAGTCTTCTCCAACAACACAGTTCAAAAGCATCAATTCTTCAGTGCTCAACTTTCTTCACAGTCCAACTCTCACATCCATACATGACCACTGGAAAAACCATAGCCTTAACTGGACGGACCTTTGTTGGCAAAGTAATGTCTCCGCTTTTGAATATACTATCTAGGTTGTTCATAACTTTCCTTCTGAGGAGTAAGCATCTTTTAATTTCATGGCTGCAATCACCATATGCAGTGATTTTGGAGCCCCCCAAAATGAAGTCTGACATTATTTCCACTGTTTTCCCATCTATTTCCCATGAAGTGATGGGACCAGATGCCATGATCTTAGTTTTCTGAATGTTGAGCTTTAGAGCAACCTTTTCACTCTCCTCTTTCACTTTCATCAAGAGGCTTTTTAGTTCCTCTTCACTTTCTGCCATAAGGGTGGTATCATCTGCATATCTGAGGTTATTGATATTTCTCCTGGAAATCTTGATTCCAGCTTGTGCTTCTTCCAGGCCAGTGTTTCTCATAATGTACTTTGCAAGTAAGTTAAATAAGCAGGGTGACAATATATAGCCTTGATGTACTCCTTTTCCTATTTGGAACCAGTGTGTTTTTCCAAATCTAGTTCTAACTGTTGCTTCCTGACCTGCATATAGGTTTCTCAAGAGGCAGGTCAGGTGGTCTGGTATTCCCATCTCTTTGAGGATCTTCCACAGTTTACTGTGATCCACACATCCTGGCATCCTAGTGAATGGTAAATGTTTGTTACATAAATTTGATTGTACTTATTCAACTGCTGTTTTTTTTAAACTATAATTTTCCATTCAAGTGTGTAGAATAAAGACAATTTTTCTAGCATAGCTAGAACACATCTGCCTCCTATAGGCCAACAATGGGAGGCAGATGGCTGAGATGGTGTGGGTTTAGCCTGTGGGCTAAACCTGGTCCTGGTTTCAGGTCTCCCACTTAAGGCTACAGGACAGTGTTTTCAACTGGCTGGGGAGGGGGGTGGGAGGCAGTGAGGGGATAAATAAATGCAGTTATCTACAATGATGTTTTGACTATTAAATGAGATAATGTACTTTGGAAAACTCAGCAGTGTCTGAGCTATAGCAATTACTTTTTAAAATAAATGCCCTGTGCTCAGTTGTGTCTGACGCTTCACAGTCCCATGGACTATAATCTGCCAGACTCCTCTGCCCATGGAATTCTCCAGGCAGAAATACTGGAGTGGGGTGCTATTTCCTACTCCAAGGGATCTTTCCAACCCAGGAATGGAACCCACGTCTCTTGCATCTCCTGTATTGACAGGCAGATTCTTTACCACTAGTGCCACCTGGGAAGACCAAAAATGAGACCTACTAATATTATTATTGCTATTGTCAATACTAAAAACCAAAGGAAGAAGGTAAAAAAAAAGCAAGGTGCTTTCTACTTGTTCCTTAGTTCCTTCACATCCATTATCTGTGTCCAGGAGCCTCACAAACTTCCGTGCTTCTCCATGAAGGGGGAGGTCAAAGCAACTCACCCTGCACTTGAGAACATGAAAGAGTAATGCTTCACTCCACAAGGGAAGGACTTGAGGTGAGGACTGCTGCTGAGGCAGACAGGCAGGGTGAGATCTAGGCAGGGCGGGCCTTCCTAGCTCCCCCAGGGTGTCACGAGGTGGATGGCAGTCCCCCACGTACTGGTAGTGAGAACCGGAAGCCCAGATGGACAGGAGAAGGGTAGCAAACTCGTACTCCCAAATCCCGATGGGCTGGGGGCTGAGTTACCTTTGCCCCATGTTCTCATTAACTTCTGGCTCTGGACAGGCACTATCTCTCAAGTCAAGGTCATGCATGCTCTTTGTGGCTTTAATTGCATTGTTGTAAACTTTGTCAAGTTCTTCCATGATAAATTTCAAATCTGAGCAAACATGAGGAGCAGCTGTGAAATGCCAGAACAGGGAGGGCAGGCACAGCAGGATGGCCACCAGCAGCAGGATGTAGGGGAAAAACTGAAAAACAGGGGAGCAGATCATGCAATCACTAGACCCCCCCCAGCCCCCACTGAAGTAACCATGCCAAGCAATGTTAGTGGTTTTCTCATTTTAACACTAAAGTACATCTGCACATTGCTTGTGAAAATCAGGCTCCTTACCCAGTAGCTACGTCTTATGACTAAATTCACCTGTCCAGGTAATACTTGACACTAGTAACTCCCTTCCCCTTCTCCCCCGACTTTGCTAGACTTCAATTTGAAATAATTGGCATGTACATCATGACACATGATGTCTCCACTCTAATCAAAGAAAGAAACAAAAAATAAAATTATTCCCCGGTCTTTTAAAATAATCCTTCAGCAAAATCACAATTAAGGAAGACGTTAATGTCACAGTGGCCTCTGGGTTCTTTTTTTAATCACTATGGTTTTAGGAGGTCATGAAGGCTTTTGGAACTCTGTTTTTCTCCTTCTCTGGAATCTGGGAGAATGACACAGAAATACACAACTTTGCTCAAAACAAATTAGAAAAATGTTGGTTTCAGTGACCCAGTAAACACTCCATGAAACAGCAGAAATAAGCAGGTAAAATCCACAAAGAGCAGAATGGACCTTCTGTAGAGGGACAGACCATGAGGACCACAAAACATCCTCATTTTACAGCCAGGTAATCACAAGTCTGGAGAAGCCAACCATAATGGACAACAGTCATGGGGGACCATCCCAACCTGGATGCTGTGCAAAACCAATGAGAGGATTCAGAAGTCAGAGGGAAGAGCATCCTGTAACCAAGTTCCCTGGGAGGAAAGGCTTAGCCTCAGAGAAGACAGAGGAAGCTGCAGCCAACACAGATGTGAAGTCAAACTCAGGTAGTGTCCTTGGCAGCAAGGTTGCTGAGCTTCTGACCTCAGTTTCCCTATCTATGAAATGGTCGTGTAACACAGGTGTTATGAAGATTAAACTAGATGCCTTATGAAAAATGCTTCGCATAGTGCCCGGCATGTCACAGGCATGAAAACACACCAGCTAGAATCAAGAGTGGCCACGTTAACCTCAATTCTCACAATGACCCCGGCAAAGCCATTACTTACGGGCTCACTTTGCAAAGAGGAAGAGGTTGCCCAGAGCAATTTCTGGCCATGGAGCACAAAGCTAGCTGGTGACAGAGACAGAATACAAAGCTGGACTTTTCTGATCCCAGAATCATGCCTCTTCCACCATAACACACTGCAGATTATTTTACTTTTCTGGAAAACTTCTCCCTCCCTTTGGACTGGTCTCTCTCCATAGCTCCTCAGAGCTGTAACAGAAAGAGGCTATGAAGGCCTTGAGTTGACACAAAACCCCCACCCCGACATCTCTGGAAGCTGGCAGCAGACCAAGTGAGAGTGTGACTCTCACTATAGATTGTGTGTGTGTGCTTAGTCGCTCAGCTGTGTCCAGGTCTTTCTGGTCCTATGGACTGTAGCCCGCCAGGCACCTCTGTCCATGGAATTTTCCTGTCAAGAATACTAGAGTGGGTTGGCATGCCCTCCTCCAGGGTATCTTCCCAACCCAGGGATCAAACACAAGTCTATTATGTCTCCTATATTGGCAAGCAATTTCTTTATCACTAGTGCCACTGGGGAAGCCTGGGAAGCCACTATAGATTATTAATAGATGTACAGAAAAGTTGCAAAGATGGTCCAGAGTGTTCTCGAATGACCCTCATTCAGTTTGCCCCACTGCTGACCCTGGACATTTCCATGGTACCCTTGTTAAGAGGAAGAAACCGTTGTTGATATATTACCATTAGCTTTCATTTCAGGCTTTGATTTGGATTTCTCCAGTGTTCCCATTAATGCCTTCTTTTTGTTTCAAGATCTAGGGTACCCATTATATTTTGCTGTCACGTCTCCCTAGAAACTTTGGTTCTGTGACATTTCCTCAGTTTGCCTTGTTTTTCATGAAGAATAGTGTTTTTGAACGCTTAAAATGACACAAATCCACAAACGAAATGGATGACATGGATATACAGCTATCACAACATTAAAAGACAAATTTGTATATGCTTCTTTGTTAGCACATTTGATGGGATCTAACAGATGGCCCAACAACACAGTAACTTGGAAGTGACGAAGAGTAAGAAGTACTTCAAGACAGATGAGATTTCTATGAGTGACAGTCACAGGTGGTACTAATACCACTTTAGATTCTTAACTACTTACAGATGTGGTTTACAATGTTAAGTTTAGTTGGAAGTAGATAGAAAATAAAGCTGCCCTATGTTTTCTTATCCCAGTTCGTGGACTTCCTGACACTATCATGGAGCCCATATTAAGAAGCCCTGCCCCAGGAGCAAGAGAAATAGCAGTAATGGCTCAGAAACTCCACAAAGTCTTGGGAGTTCTGGCATGGGATGGCGTCCTCAAAATTACTAACCCAATTTACAAAGAGCTGCTACACAATGATACGTGCAGCAGGCTGTGATTAGCTGCATTTTGGCCACATGATTTATTGTTGGATATAGTGAGATGCAGTTCCTTCACTCCTAGTCATCCGGAAGGGTGCCCATTAGTATAAAAATGAGTTTGTGTTGCTTCCATAACCAGAAGAAACAGGGATTTCCTTTGAGAACCATGGAGGGAACACTGTTTCTAACTTGGGGCTATGGAATATGTGTTTAAGTCACTTTTGTTTCAAAGCTATTTGAATAATAACATTTTACCTCCAAGTATTCTTTTGAATTGAAAAGTAACTGTTTACACTCTGTGATAACTTTTCTAACATGCCAACACCATGTGATAATTAGCACCAATGAATAGTTTAACACCACTCACTGCAATTAAAAAAAATGAATGTTTAAAGGTATTACATATCAAATGCTTGCTTTCTTCTAAAATATCTTTGGACTTTGATCACCTCTAGCTATTTCAAATCCTGAAAGATGATGCTGTGAAAGTGTTGCACTCAATATGCCAGCAAATTTGGAAAACTCAGCAGTGGCCACAGGACTGGAAAAGGTCAGTTTTCATCCCAATCCCAAAGAAAGGCAATGCCAAAGAATGCTCAAACTAACACACAACTGCACTCATCTCACATGCTAGTAAAGTAATGCTCAAAATTCTCCAAGCCAGACTTCAGCAATACATGAACCGTGAACTTCCTGATGTTCAAACCGGTTTTAGAAAAGGCAGAGGAACCAGAGATCAAATTGCCAACATCTGCTGGATCATCGAAAAAGCAAGAGAGTTCCAGAAAAACATCTACTTCTGCTTGATTGACTATGCCAAAGTCTTTGACTGTGTGGATCACAATAAACTGTGGAAAATTCTGAGAGAGATGGGAATACCAGACCACCTGACCTGCCTCTTGAGAAATCTGTATGCAGGGCAGGAAGCAACAGTTAGAACTGGACATGGAACAACAGACTGGTTCCAAATAGGAAAAGGAGTACGTCAAGGCTGTGTACTGTCACCCTGCTTATTTAACTTATATGCAGAGTACATCATGAGAAATGCTGGACTGGAAGAAACACCAGCTGGAATCAAGATTGCTGGGAGAAATATCAATAACCTCAGATATGCAGACGACATCACCCTTATGGCAGAAAGTGAAGAGGAGCTAAAAAGCCTCTTGATGAAAGTGAAAGAGGAGAGTGACAAAGTTGGCTTAAAGCTCAACATTCAGAAAAAGAAGATCATGGCATCCGGTCTCATCACTTCATGGGAAATAGATGGGGAAACAGTGAAAACAGTGTCAGACTTTATTTTTCTGGGCTCCAAAATAGCTGCAGATTGTGATTGCAGCCATGAAATTAAAAGGCGCTTACTCCTTGGAAGAAAAGTTATGACCAACCTAGGTAGCATATTCAAAAGCAGAGACATTACTTTGCTGACTAAGGTCCATTTAGTCAGGGCTATGGTTTTTCCAGTGGTCATGAATGGATGTGAGAGTTGGACTGTGAAGAAGGCTGAGCACCGAAGAATTGATGCTTTTGAACTGTGGTGTTAGAGAAGACTCTTGAGAGTCCCTTGGACTGCAAAGAGATTCAACCAGTCCATTCTGAAGGAGATCAGCCCTGGGATTTCTTTGGAAGGAATGATGCTAAAGCTGAAACTCCGGTACTTTGGCCACCTCATGTGAATAGTTGACTCATTGGAAAAGACTCTGCTGCTGGGAGTGATTGGGGGCAGGAGGAGAAGGGGATGACTGAGGATGAAATGTCTGGATGGCATCACGGACTCGATGGACATGAGTCTGAGTGAACTCCGGGAGTTGGTGAGGGACAGGGAGGCCTGGCATGCTGTGATTCATGGGGTTGCAAACAGTCGGACACAACTGAGTGAGTGAACTGAAGTGAACTGTGTGGAATGTAGAGGAATGTCCCATTTCTTAGTTTTTCTCCATAGTTAAACCTGCTTTTTCTTTTCCATCAGAAAGAAAAAGGTGATTTTCAATGAAACTGTAGCAAGGTGGTTTTAAAATTAATTCCACTGAAATAGGAATAAAAAAAGGCCATGAAATTATATTCTTTAAAATCTTTTTGTCCAAATAAGGAGCATGGAAAAACTACCAGGCTTTTGAGTGCATCTCCTAGAGGGGAACAGCTTTGTTCCTAAGCTCTTTCTACTCCCAGTTAGTTCTGAGGTCTCAGCATCTTTCAAAGTCATGATTGCATGATTCTGTATGATGTTCATGTTATCCAGTGCTGACTCTTCCAAAGTTGGTGAAGCTTCTTAAGGCAGGGTGAAACCAAGGTAAGATGCTGGTACACTTTTCAGTCTATTTGCTTTAAAATTTGTTTTGTTACTGGGAAGAGTTGTAGTTAGAACAGCAGATCCTCCAGAGAGAAGGAACCTTGGAGGAGATCTGACCCAGCCTCTCTCCATGTTCAAGTGCCCTCTATCTCATCTAAGGCAAAAAAGCATCGGATTAAGACTGACGACTCCTGCGAAATGTATGTGATCATGTCTTATAGCATTAAATGCAGATGGATAAATTCATTCAAGAACATCTCCCAGGCACCTCACAGGTGCCAGGCAGTGGGCTGGGAGCACAGCTCACAGAGGACATGCACAGGATCACATAGGCCTGGTGGGAATACCAGAAAATAGTTAAATGATCCAAACGTAAAAGTGATGATCACAAAATATGTAGGTACCATGTACTGAGGGGATAGAAATGTCCTTGGGGAGGTCAGGAAAGGCTTTGTAAAAGAGATAACATCTGAGCTGTGTTTTAAAGTACAGTGAGGCAAAACAACAATAACAACAACAAAAAAAACCCATAAAGCATTACTATGTTAAGATTCAGCTCTCTGTGGCCCTTCTGGCATTCTATTTCCTCTGCCTAGAATTATTTCTCCTTGTCTTCCGAGTGAATTTTCACCCACCCAGGGCACCAAAGTAAATGAGCAAGCCCACAGCTGAGGAAGTAGTAAGAACTGAGGTCAGAAGGTTGAAAAACTCATGTCCACCCAGAACCTGAGAATGCAACACTTTTTAGACATACAGTTTTTGCAGATGTAAGTAGTGAAGATGAGGTCATACTAACTTAACATGGCATGCTCAATTGTGTCTGACTCTTTGTGATCCCATGGACTGCAGCCCACCAGACTCCTCTGTCTATGGAATTTACCAGGCAAGAATATTGGAGTGGGTTGCCATTTTCTCCTTCATGGGATCTTTCCAACCCAGAAATCAAACCTGCATCTCCTGCATCTCTCACACTGGCAAGCGGATTCTTTACCACTGAGCCACTTGGGAAGCCCGTCATACTAGCTTAGTTGCTATTGTTCAGTCATGCCTGACTCTTTGTGATGCCATGGACTGCATCATGCTAGGCTCCCCTGTCCTTTAACATCTCCCAGGGTTTACTCAAATTCATGTCCACTGAGTTGGTGATGCCATCCAAGCATCTCATCCTCTGTTGTCCCCTTCTCCTCCCACCACCTTCAGTCTTTCCCAGCATTAGGGTCTTTTCCAGTGAGTTGGCTCTTCACATCAGGTGGCCAAATTATTGGAGCTTCAGCTTCAGCATCAGTCCTTCCAATGAATATTCAGGGTTGATTTCCTTCAGGATTGACTGGTTTTTCTCCTTGCTGTCCAAGGGACTGTTAAGAGACTTTTCCAACACCGCAGTTCTAAAGCATCAATTTTTGGGCACTCAGCTTTTTTTATGGTCCAAATTTCACATCCACACATGACTACTGGAAAAACCATAGCTTTGACTACATGGACCTTTGTTGGCCAAGTAATGTCTCTGCTTTTTTTAATATGTTGTCTAGGTTTGTCATAGCTTTTCTTCCAAGGAGCAAGCTAACTAACTTAAAGTGTGCTCTAATCCAGTGACTGGTATTCCTCTAAGCAGGCCATAAGAAGACACAGAGACACCTAGGGGTGAAGCTATGTGAAGATGGAGGTAGAGACTAGAGTGTTGCACATACAAGACAAGGAACCGCCAGCCATGACCAGAAACAAGACAGGAACCACCAGCCATGACCAGAGAGACACCAGCGGATTCTCCCGCTGAGCCCCAAAGAAGGGACCGACTCTGCTGACACCCTGATTTCCAAATCTAGGAGAGAGGAAATTCTGGTTGTTTTAAGTTACTGAGTGTGTGGTCACTTGTCATAGCAGTCCCAGGAAATTCTCACAAAGGGGAAGCACGAACTGAATTATGAAGCTCCCACAGTATGGGAAGGCACTGGTGGAAATTTATTTTAGAAAGATTATTAGAGCCATGACGAAAGGACGATATGGGAGAGGAGACAGCATTCAAGAGGTTACTGCCACAGAGAAAGGCAGTGACAAGTACTAACAAGGTAGCAGCAGGGTGGAGAAGACAAATTTAAGAGCTATTGGGTCAGCCAAAATTTGTTTGGGTTTTTCTGTTACATCTTATGGAAAAATCTGAATGAACCTTTTGGCCAACTCAATACACAGAGGGAAAAACATATCTTCTGGTGCCCAACTGGAAGTGATGGATGGAAAAGGGGAAGAACTAGGGCTAATAACCTCAGGTTTCCAGCTTATGTGAGGGCATGGGTGGTAGTGCCATCAGTTGAAATAAAGAAACATGGAGAAACAGACTCAGAGCAGAGAGGAGTGGGGTGGGAGACAGCTGAGAAGAAAGTCTGAACAAGAGACAACACAGTCAAGAGTAGCCTGGTGGAGATGTGTAGCAGATAACTAAAAATAAAAGAAACTGACCGTCTTTCCAATTTCAGATTTTGTAGCATAGTCAAAGAAGCCAAGAGCATGGTAAGGATCCAAGCAGAACGTGTAGGAAAAGACAAGAGAACCATGGATGTGACACCCTAATACTTCAGGATCAGTTAGCAGGAATCAAGTTAATCAAGAACAAATTCCATAGGAGATAAGACATATAAGGTTCACAAATTATGTTTGTTCCCGGATGCCTGTTGCTTGGACAGTAACACACTTAAAGATAACTTCAATTACATGAAGCCCAGTGAGTGAAGGGCTCCCCAGAAAGACTAATGCATTACATCAGCAGTTTACAGAGGAGACAGGAGAAAGGTGGCATGTCATTCTATTCTGCAGTCAAAGGAAGACACCCAAGGCAGCAGTCTTCAGGATGGGTGACATTCTGGGAGGGACCTAACAGGGAGAGAGACTTGGAAAAGAGAAGATGGCAAATGGAACATTTGTGTGTGAAAGAAGAAAAAACTCCTATTAATAGAATTAGAACCAAGTCACAAGGAAGCAAGGAAAAACTTTCCTAAAGATCTGTACAAACATGGAATGGACTGTTCTATGAGGTGGGGAGTTCTGTTTCACTGGATCATCTGGGAGGGCTTAAGAGCCCTGGATCTGAGGTGGGAAACTTTTTCCTGCAACAGGCCAGAGAGGAAATGTTTGTGAGACGTATGGCCTCTGTCACAACTAGGTGATTCTGTCATAGTACAAAAGCAGACACAGGTAATGTGTACAGGAATGGGCATGGCTGTGTTCCAATGAAACTATTTGCAGAAATGGGTGATGGGCTGGATCTGGCTGGAGCATGCATGTCAGTCTGCCAGCCCTTGTCTTGGATCTTTGCTTTGCAACCAGTGATCCACAGACAAGTACCCTCAGAATCACCTGGGAGCTTGTTAGAAATGCAGAATTCAGGCCTACTGAATCTGAGTCTATATTGCAGCAGCTCTGGATTCTAGATTCTGATCCCTCCTTCATCCAAGATTGTTTTGTTATTTGCATTTTTGTTTAATAACCTATATGGCTGGGCTACAATATATTCTCAACGACGTCCAGTTTTCAACAAGAAAAACAACCACCATTACAAAATGAGACGTGGGAAAAAAACATGAAAGTCTGAATCTAAATTTCAACAAGATCTCCAGGTGATCTGTGTGCACACAGAGTTTTGGAGACACTGGTTTAGATGAACATTAGGTTCAGATGGAACCTAATCTGGCCTAGCTGAAGCAAACTCTCATGAAAAGTGGATAAAAATCACATTCCGGGCTTTAAACCCACAGGTTTCAAACCCACAGTTGTCAACTTAGTAGTCTGACTGGGGCCCAGGGTCCTGTTTTTTTACATGTATAATGCCAAGGTTTGAAAACCTCTGGTCTGATAGCCTCAGAGAACCCCTCCAAATAAGTTTCTTTGAATCCACTTAAAGGAAGCATAGCAAGATTGGACAATTCTGTTAATTTTATTTTCTTGTTCTTGTGTTTTGTCTTTTTGCTTTTCAGTCAAAAACTGGCTTTTCTGTTTCAGAAAGAAATTGTGCCTAATGGTTGCCTACTTTATGAACTTGAACAAAGAGAAGAGAACACTCAAAAAAAAAAAAAAAAGACCAGTTATCAAACAGTCCTAGAATGCCACCTGCTGGTCCGTTGAGTGTACCCACATTTTCACCAGAGACAACTCAGGTACAAGAGTCGCCAGAAATAAATGGAGTGGGAGAGAAAGAGAGGAGGAAAAGGGCAAGAGACATGAAAAAAGTAGGTGCGGAGGAAGGACAGCATGAATTATACCATTGCCACAAATTACGCCCATGCACACTTCAGTGCTCCACTGAGTAACTTCTTGAGGGGGAGTCTGGGTCTTCTTTTTGTTTCGGCTGCATCAGGTCTTAGTTGTGTCATGTGGGATCTTTTGTGGTGGTGCACGGGCTTAGTTGCCCTGTGGCATGTGGGATTTTAGTTCCCCCACCATGGATTGAACCTGAGTCCCCTGCATTGCAACGTAGATTCTCAAAAACTGGACCACCAGCAAAGTCCCTGTGTCTTCTGGCTTTAACTCTGGCATCAGAATTGAGTTGAGAAGTGTTCACATAAACCTCTAACCCCTCAACATGAGCACTACTCAGAACGTGCTTGGAGAACCATGTCTGCTTCTGATCAGGACTTGCAGCCACCTCATTCCTCACCACCTCATTCCTCCCATCCACATGTGTGTTCTGAGCACCCACACTGGACAGTGCATAGTCCTTGGGCACAGGTGTGAACAAGACAAGTCATGGTCTCTGCCTGCATGGAACTTAGAGTCTTGGAAGTAAAGAATTAGTTGAGAAGAATTAAGGCAAGTAATTAAGGCAAGCATCAGGTGGCGCTAGTGGTAAAGAACCCACCTGCCCATGCAAGAGACATACGGGTTCGATCCCCGGAAGATCCCCTGGAGGAGGGCATAGCAACCCACTCCAGTATTCTTGCCTGGAGAATCTCATGGGCAGAGGAGCTTGAGGGGATATAGTCCATGGGATTGCAAAGAGTCAGACATGACTGAAGCGACTTAGCACGCAAGGCAAGTAAAGACCATATCCCAGGGTGATTCCAGGAAAAGGCAGGCTGCTCTGGGAACACACAACCAAGCAACGCAGACCAGGGTGGGGGTACAGATGACATTCTTCTTGGCTGCTGCTCCATTTCTAGGTCTGAATGTCTGAGTTAGGGCGTGTGGTCTACTGTCTACTCAGCTGGCCGACAGTCTTATTCCGGGAAGCTTCACTTTCACCCACCTGGCCCTTGAAGCAGTTTGAACTGGCAACAACCTAGAGGTTCAGGGGAAGCTTCTAGGTGGAAACGACATTTAAGCTGAGACTAGAAAACCACATTAGGAGTTCCCCAGATTCAGGGGTCGAGGTAACAGGGAAGGCTCTTAAAAGTAGAATGTGAGTGAAATAACCAAGAAGCATGAGACTTTCAGGAAGTCAGGGCCACAGGGGGCAGGGGGCAGGGGTGAGGCTGGGTCTGGAGGTGAGGCTAGGGGAAGGTTCACAGGTCCAGAAGGAGGACCAAAATATTTTTCCTTTTAAAGAAATAGAGACATTTCATAAGGACACTGGAGGTGTTTGTTTAGGGAAATGACTGGAGTGGGTAGCCTTTCCCTTCTCCAGGGCATCTTCCCAACCCGAGGATCGAACCTGGGTCTCCTGCATCAGATTCTTTACCAACTGAGCTATCGGGGAAGCCAGGGAAATGACAATCAGGCCAAAGAGAGCCCCTGTTATCACGTGGAAGGAGAGTAGGGTGAGAGCAGTACCATGGGTGAGGTGACAGGCGGCGGTCTGGGGGTTGGACCGAGGGGTGAAGGGCTCAGAGATGCTTAAGAAAACAGATCTGATGGGGCTCGATGATGGACAGGATGTGGGGAGGGAGACAGAGTCTCAGGGACCCTCAGATCTGTGGCTGATCTAACAGGGTGGCTGGTGTCATGAACCGAGCTAAAGATCACAGTGCGGACAGACAGGGGACGGAAGGTCAGCTCTGAAGCTGTGCTGGAGGTGCAAGCCAGACCTTCAGGGGTCTAAGCTCAGGGTTCAGTGAGTTGTGTGGATCTGGAGCTCAGGAGAGAAGGCTGGGCTGAGGGTGAAGACCTAAGTGTCAATGGCCCACAGAAGGAAAGAGGGACCAGGGCCTGGGACAGTCCTGGGAGGGGTGCCAAGGAGGTGCCCTGGGAGAGAACCCCAGCTTCTCAGGGACAGGCGAAGGGTGACTCTGCCCCGAGAGACAAGATAGCACCTGCAGAAGGGTGTGGCCTGCAGGGCTGGATGCCAGAGAAGCCAAGCAGCATAAGCCCTATAAGTGAGAAGTAACTGAGCAACAAGGAGGGCGTAGGTGACCTTGGCAAGACCACACATTGCAGAGATGGACTTGCTAAAACGTCAACAGGAAGAGAGCCCTTGGGAAGGGAAGGGTTGTGGATGCAGAAGACAAAGACGGGGAGAGGTGTCCCTATAACCTGGGAGGGGGATCCAAAACACAGGTGGGTCACATAGGGGTCTGGCTTTGGTCAGGAGAAGGGGCTCCTCCATTCATCAAAAGGAAGGAGTTGGTGCTGCTTGGGGACACTGGGCAGGCACAATGGCAAGGGGCTGAGGGTGTTCTCATGGTTGGAGGGTCTGTTTCCAGTCCTGGGATTTCTCCTCTACTCTGGCTACTTTTGATTGAGTGCTGAACATCACATGTGAAAAACTTGAGCTAGGATCTGGGGCTTTTCCTCCAGTGAAGACTGGCTTATTTTTGCTTCTGACTGGCAGGTAGACAAGAGACACCGACAATCCCAAATCCCCTTCATTTAATTGGTGCTAAAATGCTTTGAACTAGGACTCTAGACCCTATGAAGGATGGCTGAACACTGGATTATCCCCTCACACTGACAGCAATGGCCTTTCAAGCCTAGGGTGTTGACCAGGGTCCTTCTAACTTGGCATGTTCAATTTTTGTCTCCAGTCTGTGAATCTGGAAAGACCTCTGCTCAGAGTTTCAACCAAACTTCTACCAAAACAAGCCAGACTACCATCACCAGAAAAAGAGCTCCTCCATCTTTCACTAACATTGAAAACTTATGGCTTGGCCACTCGCACCTCTCTACAAGACTTCCCCAACCCTGCAGAAGCAAAAGGAGCCTAGAGACCTGATTTTCACCTTACAGCCAGCAACTAGTTCTGTGACTTCTGGACGTGACCTCCTAAGGTGCCCTTTTCCTCACATATAAAATGAATCTTGATCAGAATCTTTGAATGTCTTCCTGCTCTACAAATTTTGCAGTCTCTAACATCCCTGCCTGGAGAAAGCAATGGCACCCCACTCCAGTACTCTTGCCTGGAAAATCCCATGGATGGTGTAGCCTGATAGGCTGCAGTCCATGGGGTTGCTAAGAGTTGGACATGGCTGAGTGACTTCACTTTCACTTTTCACTGTCATGCATTGGAGAAGGAAATGGCAACCCACTCCAGTGTTCTTGCCTGGAGAATCCCAGGGACGGGGGAGCCTGGTTGGCTTCTGTCTATGGGGTCGCACAGAGTCAGACACAACTGAAGCAACTTAGCAGCAGCAGCAGCAACAGCAACATCCTTGCCAACTCTTACACTAGACAATCCCAGAATATACATTCTTCTGTGGATCTGTCAGCGCCCAGCCCAGCCACTGATCACAACTTTCTATTCTCAGAAGACCATTAAAACAAATGGACTTAAACTACTACAAAAGAGCTTTGCAGGCGATGTGGGTTTGATTCCTGGGTCAGGAAGATGTCCTGGAGAAAGAAATGGCAATCACTCCAGTATTCTTGCCCGGGAAATTCCATGGATAGAAGAGGATGGTGGCTACAGCTCATGGGGTCACAAGAGTCATACACAACATGGTGACTAAAGCACCACCAAGCTACAACAGCATGCATTTAGATGTGCAAGCAAAGACATTCAGTTTCTAAAACTGTGCCCATTCATGTGGAAGATCCTCATTATTTACTGCCCTGGCTACTAAGTTATGCAAACTGGGTGAGGACCCAATCAACACCAAGGCAGAAAGTCAGAGAAAATCTGAGCCCTGAAGAAGAAGGGAGTCAGTGGAGCTCCAAAGAAGAAGGGAGTCAGTGGAGAGCATCATTGTGCCAAATGGCACGTGATACCCAGACATGAGGGGACAAATCTGAGTTTCAGCAAATGATTTACATTGTTCTTTTTTTTAAAAAGAAGGATGCTATGTGCTCAAGGCAGGAAAGCCTCAAATGTAAGCCTCTGGCTTTTTAGAAGCTAACATACCATGCTTTCCTTGGTGGATGAGAAGTCCCAAGATACACAAACATTCTACTTGTTTTCATGGTGGACAAAAAGACCAGTGGTTGAAAATAACGACAAGTTGAAACAAAGTTACTTTCATGAGCACAGAGAAGACCCAATGGAGCCATTTCATTATGCAGAGAACATTCTCCTGCACAAACCTGGTGGCTCTGGCCCAAGCTCCACACTGCGAAGCTGCTGTGTACCCTGCCCCCACTCTCCCCTGGCCATGGAGCTCCTGGCCTGCTCCTCTTCTCTGCAGGACACTGCTCTCGCCCAAGTAGCAATCTCCCCTTCCTTGCAGCATGTGGACCCATTGAAAAGCAAATGAGTGTATGCTAAAAGCTGTGTTGCAACCAACACCCCCAGAT
The DNA here is from genome assembly GCF_023091745.1 of Budorcas taxicolor. Classification (NCBI taxonomy): domain Eukaryota; kingdom Metazoa; phylum Chordata; class Mammalia; order Artiodactyla; family Bovidae; genus Budorcas; species Budorcas taxicolor. Next base: position 661,131 of record NC_068924.1, on the reverse strand, counting down.
GAGTTCTTTCCTGGGCTTCTTAATGGTGGAGTAACACACAGGCTGGAAGCTACTGACCTGTAGGTTGGTCCTTACTTTTTCCAAGAAGTCCCACGTGTGGTAGAATAGGAGCTGGTGGAAGCTCTGAGTCCCAGCCCTGCTGTTTTCTAACAAAGGTCCCTGAGGCATAAAAAATGGCATGAAATCTTACGGTTCAGACATCACTGGGAATCAAGGGTAGAAACGTGATTAAGACACATGAGGTGCCAGCCACTACAGAGCTAAAATCAAAAAGGCCGCAATTTCCTATCTGCTAAAGGAAGGTGCTGGATCAAGTAATCTTTGAGGGTCCTTCTAATTTTAAAGTGCTATGGCTTTACGATCTGAGTTACAGCCCTGGTTGGCCGCATGCAGCTGTGGGCTGCTGCATCTTCTCTGGACTTCAGTTTCCATGTCTGCAAAGCAAAGAGGAGAGATCTGCAATATCCCTTGCTACCTTATGCAGACACTATGGAAAGTTTCCAGAGTCACCTGGCAAGGAGTCCTTCTGTTGGATGGCTGCCAAGCAGTAGGAATCCATGAAGGAAGCCTGACTCCACGAGAAAGAACTGGGGGAGAAGCAGCTTAACTGGGTACATAAGAAGCAAGAACAGAGTGTTTCAAGTCAGTGTGAGTGCAGGTGTGTGGACCCTTCCTGCCCCACCCACCCCTCCCCACTGGCCTCAGGCTTGCGAGTGTTTGCTAAGTCACCAAGCACCACAACAGGAGTGAGGCCAGCACCAAAAACAAACTGAACTTTGCGGTAAAGCTGACTACTTGTGAGCTTTCTGGCCAACTCTGAACGTAACAGCAGCTTGGGCTCAGTTGGGGAAGAACCCTTGAAAGAAGTGTCATCAAAAAAAAAAAAAAAAAAAAAGAAAGAAGTGTCATCATCACAAAAATAAAAATTGAAGACTTCCCTTATGGTCCAGTGGATAATGATGCAGTGTGTTTTCCTGACTGGTTAGAGGCTGCAACTATCCAGCTTTCACAAGGGGGGTATACTGATTTTGCCATATTGCCTGCATTTCCAGCTTCAAGATAACATGTTTCCCTGCATATTGAGAGCTGTGTGGAGACACTCCTAGTGGACAGACACTGTACCATTGGCTGAGAAAAGGTATTAGTGGAGAGTGCCGTGTGAATATGGATGGCCAAGCCTGTTGTTATCCTGATAAGGTGAAACGTACTGTCAGATGACCTCGCAGCAAGAAGTGGCAAGCAGCCTCATTCATGAGAAGTGAAATGGCTAGGTTATGTGTAACTCTTTGCAACTTGAAGGACTGTAGCCTATAAAGCTCCTCTGTCCATGGAATTGGAGAGGCAAGAGTACTGGAGTGGGTTGCCATTTCCTTCTCCAGGAGATCTTCCTGACCTGGGGATTGAACCCAGGTCTTCCATAGTGCAGGCAGATGCTTTACCCATTGATCCACCAGGGAAGCCCACCTGATTCATTGAAAACTCAACTTCTGAACCAAAGCTGTTCAAGGATTGAAGAGTAGAATGAACCTGTGTGTTTTTTGGGCAGGTTGGATGCTGCAACTATACAGGTTTCACAGTGGAAATGACGTCATACACCAATTCAAGTTCACAAAAGCACGTGTCCCTGCAGTTTCAAAGCTGTGTAAATTCATTTCTAGGAAACAATGTACAATCTGTGAATGTTGACTTCCATATCTTTTTATGCTGATCAGCTAAAAGTGTTCTGTCAGAGAACTTTCCAGCAAGAAATGGCAAGCAGTGTGTTTCTCTCAGAAAGCAAACATATTTGATGAAACTTGCTATCATATAAAGAAGGGAAAAATGTATCTGTATTTTTCCCTCATGTTTGAGACTGCAAGTACTCTGGTTTTGTTAGGCAAAAGTGCTGCTTTCTCCTCAAGCCCCTGAGTTCTAGGTGTAGAAAAAAAGTTTTGTCACAAGTTCAGAACAGTGAAATGACACTCCTAGAATATATCGTACCATTCCCTTAGAAAAGAGTTCAGGGAAGAGTGTTCTGTGAGTGCTTCTGGCATACCTGTTGTTATCCTGAGTAGGTGAAATTACACTGTCAGATGATTTGGTAGCATTAATAATCAAGTGCCTATGCTTTCAGAAAATGCAGATACTTAAGCAAAGCTGCGGCTGTAATGAAGAGAAAAATGAACCCATGTACTTTTTTTTCAGGTTTAAGACAGCAAGCACCCTGCAGTCATATGAAGAAATGCTGCTTCTGCCATTGGGCTCCAAATCCCATGTGTACAAAAACAAATGTCCCCGTAGTTAGAAAGCTGTCTAAGAGAGTCCAAGGACAGATTGCACCATTCCATGAGTAAAGACTTCAGTGGGGAATATTATGAGTTCAGTGGGGAGTGTTCTGTGAGTGTTCATTATCATACCTGTTGTCTGACAGCCTGATTTGGTGAAACTGGACTGGTGATGCCTTCTCGGTAAGAAGTGGCAGCAGCATGTTCCTTTTGAAAACTCAAACAATGGACTAAAGCTGTTGTCATAATGCACAGAAAAATGACCCAGTGTGCTTACCTGGCTGGATTGAGGCTGTAACTCTTCTGCTTTCACAGGAGGAATATACTGATTTTGCCATATGGCCTGGAATTCCAGCTTTGAGATAAAATGTTTCCTGGCACATTTAGAGCAGTGGAAAGACACTCCTAGTGCACAGACACTGTCCCATTTGAGAAGCCAAGATATCTGTGGAGAGTGTTCTGTGAATGTGGATGGCCAAGCCTGGTTTTACTCTGATTAGTTGAAATATACTGTCAGGTGACCTCAGAGAAAGAAGTGCCAAGCAGCCCGATTCAGAAGTGAAGTTGATCAGTTCACTCTTTGCAATTCCTTTGATGGTAGCCAACCAGGCTCCTCTGTCCATGGCATTTTGCAGGCAAGAATACTGGAATGGGCCGCCATTTCCTTCTCCAGGGAAACTTCCTGACATGAGGATCAAACCCAGGTTGCCTGAATTGCACACACATGCTTTATCCTCTAAGCCACCAGGAAGGCCCACCTGATTCCTTGAAAAGTCAGCTACTTAAAGAAGCTGTTCTGGGATTGAAGAGTAGAATGAGCCTATGTGTGTTTCCAACAGGTTGCATGCTACAACTCTACAGATTTCACAGGGCAAATGACTGATTTTTGACATCATACCTCAATTCCAGGTTCACAAAACACGTCTCCCTGTAGTTTCAAAGTTTTGTAAATTCATTCCTAGGACTAAAGCTACAATCCATGTATGTTGTCAGAGGACTTCCCAGCAAGAAATAGAAAGCACCATTTTTCTCTCAGAAAACAGAAATACTTGAAACTTATCATTAAGAAGGGAAAAATGCACCAGCGTGTTTCCTGTCAGGTTGGAGACTGCAAGTATTCTGGATTCATTAGGTGTAAATGCTGCTTTCTCTTCAGGCACCAAGTTCTATGTTCAGAAAAATGTTTCCCCACAGGTTCTGAGCTGTGCAAAGGCACACCTAAATCACACTGCACCATTCCCTTAAAAAAGAATTCAGAGAAGTGAAGAATCAAAGCTACTCCATTTTGTAAGTTTCTGGGAAAAGAGCCTTTGGAAATCCCCTGACCTCACCCCACCACCTGTGAAACCAATCAGAACCCTTGGCCAGCCTGGGAAATTCAAATCAAGCCAGGGAAAGGAGAACCAATCAGAACTCAACACCTAACCCTTCACCAGAAGGTGACCAATCAGACCCGGAGACTCCCGTTTTTTGAATTTTTCACGCGATAATACCCTATATAAGCAATGTAACCCAGAGCTCAGGGCTCCTCCCTATAGCTGCTACGTTGGTAACAGTGGGAGCCCCAGCTCAAGCGTGGTAATAAAAACTCTCTTGCTTTTGCATCGGATATCAGCTCCCTGGTGGTCATTGGGAGATTTCATGACCTGGGTGTAACATTTGGGGGCTCATCCGGGATCTCCCACTGGCTCCATGGGAAGACCAATCCGGAGAGTCATCTGCAGCCAGTAAGCTTTTTTCTGTCTTTCTTTTCACTCCTGGTAGGGCCTGGTATCTGAGACCAGTATACGACTCAGGCAGACGCGCCGGAGAGTCACTGGTGGGAGTCGTTGGGAGATGTCCCTGACTCCGGCGAGGGGGGACGGAGTGCCCCTGTTCTCTGTAGACGATAGCGGGCCGCTCCCGCTGAATGGCTGGAGGCCGTCGTTGTTCGGTTTTACCTCCGAACTCCCGGAGGTGTATTTCTCTTGTCTCTCTGTCTGTTTGTGTGGCTGTTTGTATTGTCTGTGTTAATTTACCAACATCTGACTGATCCAGGGACGATGGGGCAATGCCATTCTAGCCCCACACCTCTATCCTTGGTTACTGATAATTTTAAGGAGGTCAAGATGCACGCTCATTACCTCAGTGTAGAAATTAAAAGGAATAAATTAATCACTTTTTGCAGCACAGAATGGCTGACCTTTCATGTAGGCTGGCCCTCAGAAGGCACCTCTGACTTGGGAACTGTACACTGAGTCCGAGATATCATCTTCTGACCGCGGATCAGACACCTTGACCAAGTTCTCTTTGTCAGCACATGTGTCTACTCGGACAATTCATTTCCGAGTGTTAGACAAGAGCCCAGTTTCGGGCCCTGGAAGGGGTCCCTCTTCCTGCAACAAATGGCGACTCTGGCGGGGACTCTTTTTCACCGAGACTGACATCCTGACCACTCGGGGTACTCTGGGGCCAGCTTGCCTGCCAATGGACCAGACCCAGTGGCTGCAACTGGGACCCTTTAGTCCCTGGTCTCCTCCTGACATGGACAACTGGCCAGAGTGCCCTGACCGGTAAGGAACAAGAGACTTTATTGATCTCTCTCCCCTTCCCTCTCTGTCTCCTCTCCTTCCCTGTTTTTCTAGTCCCCTGGTCCTGGATGCAGGAATCTGGTCAAAGGGCCCTCAGACTGAGCTGAGGATTGGAGACTGATCACCTCCTCTTCGCAGAGAACTCGAATTCTGGTTCTGATTTCTGGTAGGGGCGAGTTCCAGTCCTCCTTTCTCTGGAGGCCCAGGGAAAAGTCCCATAATGCCTGGGTATCTGTAGGTGGCAGGAGATGTCTGTAAGAGAACCCCTTTTGCCTCCCCTCTCCTGCCTCCTCTCCTTTCTTTTTCAACCTGGCTTCCTTTCCTTCCTTGAAATCTTTGATGTTAGTACTTGGATCTGAAGTTCTGTGTCTCTATAGGAGGTTTTCTGAGAGACTGTATTTTTGTATTTAAGGGCTTCTCTGGTGGAGCCGAGGTTAAAGTGTCTGCCTGCAATATGGGAGACCTGGGTTCGATCCCTGGGTCGAGAAGATCCCTGGTAAAGGAAATTTTGCTTTGTCTGGCAACCATGTGGTTTAGACCTGCCGCCATTTTGTTAAAACTTGATTTTCTTTCCCTGTGCCTTGAGACCAGGTCTCTCAGGAACACTTATCTAGACCATCTCTAACTCCTGACACTGAGGGAAAAAAAAAAAAAAAGACTTGAAGCTAGATCTTACACTGTGTCTGTCTAAATATGTCTTGGTAATATTTTTGTATATGAGCTCTATTTATTTGGCTTAAAAAAGGTAAGCGCTTACAAATCAAGTAATTCTAAATTAAACAATAAATTCCAAGTTTATGTGAACTGGGAAATATTCAGTGTTAAATACCTGATATTAATGTTTGTTTGTTGACCTATTTAATATAGACATGTCTTAGAGTACTTAACGTTAAGTAAAATATTTTCATTGTACCTAGGTTTAATATGAGTTAAATATTATATCTGTTACAAGTTTGTCAACAAGAAAATTACCTCAAGTAAAAAAAAAAAACTTCTAAAAATGTAAATGAGATATGAGCTTTTATATAAACTCTATTAAGAATAATTATTCTTTAAAAATATCCATCTAAAATAGTCTCTCCAGATTGGTGTAACTTAAAATCTGACCAAATGTTCTAAACCCTTTTAATTGATCTCTTTGATAAAACTTCCTAAATAGAACTCTTTTGAAGTTCTTTTGATCTCTAACTTTGGGATGTTTCAGAGGGCCCCTGGAACATCCCAAAGAGAGATATTAAACTGTGCTTATTTGGTTGGTTAAATTACATGGAAAAGATTATCAGATGAGTGTAATAAATCCACTCAGGTTATAATGTATGGTAAAATTACTAATACAGATATCCTAAAAATTATATGGAATTTTTAACATTCTGATATGTCCTGGTATTTTAATGGAAAACCTGATGACTTCACAAAAGTTAGCAAAAGGACTGAATGAACCAGTGAATATGCTTATAACTTTTATGGTTTCTATCTGAAAAATTATGGGGTTGAATCTTATGTTTTCAGGGAGTAGGGGAAATCTTCCTCTCAAGCTAATTATGACAATACTTTGGTAAAATTAAACGTTATAAACAAAACAATTATATTTTATATCTGACTCCTCCAAAAATTGGAAGTTCTTAAGTTTCCAGTAAGTTTATCAAATGAGTTAGGAAGGTTATCTCACGGATACAAAAATCTCAAGAAATTTTTGAGACCTTAAAAAGGGAAGAATTCACCTAGATTTGTTAGGCAAAATTTGTGATAAGACTTTGGTGTGAGTTTCCCAGCCCTGTTTTATTTTAAAAGTTCAGTCTGAGACTCTATAAATGTTTCAGCAAAATAAAAAGCCTATAATTAATTATGGTTATAAAAATCATCAGACCAAAATCAGTGAGAACAGACCTATTTTGCAAACAAACGAGCCTTAATTTGGTTATATTTAATAAAAATAAGGGTAACTTTAAGGAGAAAAAGATATTTCAAAATGTTAAATACCAGTTTGTTAATGGAGATCTGCATCTAGTAAGACTCATCTCTTAGATAGTTCTTTGATGTTATGTGATGTTAATGTAAAATTTAATTGAATTCTTGAAGAACACCCTAAGTTTGTTTCTGAAGCTTATCTCAGTAACGTATCTTTGGATGAAGATCAGACGCCTCATGACCTGCAACCAGGACTGGAAAAAGAAATAATTTAAGGGACTGTCTCCAACATGGATGGAAGGACTTTTTTTATCAGGAAAAACTATGCTACACCAGGAAGAGAAGACGACGACATCAGATGTAGACAGCTTCCTCAAGATGCTGGACCTGATTCATATGATCATTTATGTTTTCTTGACTTCTTAGACCTTTGCATATAAGTCAAATGCTTTTCTATCATAGGCCTGATCCTATGCTAGTTTTAAAAAATCAATCCAATTGTTGGGTTTGTGGCCAATAACCTGTGTCTAGTTCTGGGTTACCTTGGTAAATTTCTCTATTACCAGACTCTAACTGGTTGGCCCTGAGAAAATTTACTTGAAAAATTAAATCATACTAAAGATAATCAGTCTAGTGACACTAGAAAACTGGGTTATGTTCCTTATAGATGGTGCCAATATATAATTTCCCTGGAAGATAAAGATTCTACAGGGCAGACTAAGTCAGATAACCTGAAGATATACTGGGCTACATCTAATGGAAGTTCTTAACATAAGTCTTACTTGTGACTTTACTAATACTGCTGGCTATGTTATTTGTATTTCACCTGTTTTACAAAATTGCTGTTTCTTACACTGTATGTGTGTGAGGCCTCTAATAGAATAATATATAGTCCCATATGAGATCGATGATGGTAACAGTGTAACTCTAGATATGGCAAGAAGCAACAAGAGGGAATATTTTCCTGGACCAAAAAGCTAGTAAGACAGGTGGTCCAGAGAATTTTAGATACTGTTTTATGGCCTAGTCCAGTATCATCACATTGAGTGGCCTGTTTACCTGAGAATGGACACTTCCAGCACCATGGGATAAAATGGTCATGAAGTGCCTCCCTCATAATCATGGTCAAGTTTATGAGCAAAAAGGGGCTCTGCCAACTGAAGACTGACACTCGCCATCTGCATCTACAAAGATTAAATCATGGCCGCTGTATCTGCTGACTTTCAACGCCCCTGAAAAGAGTTCAGGGTGAAAATCAGAAATGAGGCACTCTGTGCTCTGAGAAAAACTGGCAGAACAGGCCTTCAGATAGTTAGATCTTTTCAGGAAAATATTTTATGAGTCCCAATTCTTGCATCTTCTCATACCTAGAGAAACACTGACATCATTAACGGTGAAATCTGCTTTGGCTATTAAGGAAAAGTTTACGATTAAAAGTCAAAATAGAGTAGCTATGGTTCAGATATCCTGGGATATAACTAGGTGATGCTATGGGTGTACTTTCAGATTAGACCTTGTATTGCTAAACACTTGAGTTTTCTGAGTCGTGTCAGGCTGAGATGCCACCATTTTCAAAACAATGTCTGCTGGAAGCTAGTAAACTTACTTTTTATAAAACTAGGCAAGTGGCTACATGGCTACAAGTCTCCCTGAAGTGCCAGGTCCAGACTGGGTTTCAGACCTATTCTTCTAAAAAGAAATGAGATTAGGATTTTAATCATACAAGACTCAGATCTAAAACTTGGAACTCAGAAAATCTTCCAATTCAGTGTCTATACTCCAAGCTGGGGCAGTCCTATGCCCCATTTTGACAGGAAGTTATCACAGTCATAGTTGCCTAGTTCCCTCAAATTAAAACTGAGCGGGACTCTGTGGGGCTCTGGGGTGCAGATCTGTTCTGTGTTCTCCATTTCTTATCTGTAGGATATAGACTTTGTTCAGCCTCCTTGGCCTTCCCTGAATTCCAAAGCATGAATTCAAACAATTGCTAATCAGGGAAGGGAGGGGATACAAAAACAGAAACAATCAAAGGTTGGTACAGCCTCCAGACAGAGTCCTGGTTCCTGCTCAAAGAAATATGCATAACAATGTCTTTGAGCCCCCACCCAGGTGGAAGATGGTAACTTCAGACTGAACACAAGATTCCTAGAGCACAGCTCTGTTGCCTCACCACCAAACCATCAGAAGGGGTCACAAAGCCTGCAACCCTCACCCCAAATGTTGCCTTCTGTTTCCGGGGACCAGAGATGACCATCCTGTTAGGTCTCCTGTTTGGCCCTTGTCTATTTCATCTCTGAGAAGGGCCAACTAAATTGCTGTTACTACAAAGGTAGAAGCTGGTTTCAGATGTGGAAAACCCCAACTTAGATCAGGTAGAGAGAGACTTCTGCTCTATTAGGCAGGCCTATGCCCATGCACAGCAGGAAGAAGTTACAGAAGAAAGAGACCTCCGCCCCAATTCCCAAAAAGTATCTTGAGTATGAAGTCTCTCAGAGGGCCTATGTGCTGCGTTAGGGGGAGAACGTTGTTTTTCTGTGAATCACTCAGGGGTAGTCAAGGAGTCCCTGGCCAAGATAAGAAAAGGGCTGATTCAAAAAAACAAAAAAAGAAAAGTGGTTTGAATCCTGGTTCAACTCATCCCCCTGGTTCACAACTCTCATATCCTCCTTGGTGGGGCCCCTGATTGTCTTGTTACTGCCACTCACCCTCAGGCCATGCTTACTAAACTAACTAGTAGCCTTCATTAAAAAACTGCATCAACACGGTGCAGCTCATGGTACTCAGATCCAAATATGCGGCCCTACCAACGGTCCCCTTAGCAGGAGACAATATAGAGCTGACCTCAGACCCATGATTGGGTCTGTCCTGGATCCTAGAGAAGGGGGGAATGAAGAATCAAAGCTACTCCATTTTGTAAGTTTCCGGGAAAAGAGCCTTTGGAAATCCCCTGACCTCACCCCACCACCTGCGAATCAATCAGAACCCTTGGCCAGCCCAGGAAATTCGAATCAAGCCAGGGAAAGGAGAACCAATCAGAATTCAACACCTAACCCTTTGCCAGAAGGTGACCAATCAGACCTGGAGACTCCCGTTTTTTGAATTTTTCACGCGATAATACCCTGTATAAGCAATGTAACCCAGAGCTCAGGGCTCCTCCCTATAGCTGCTGCGTTGGTAACAGTGGGAACCCCAGCTCGAGCTTGGTAATTAAAACTCTCTTGCTTTTGCATCGGATATCAGCTCCCTGGTGGTCATTGGGAGATTTCGCGACTTGGGCATAACAAGAAGAATGTTCCGTGAGGGCTTCTCCTGTACTTTTTGTTACCCTGAGTGGGTGAAATTACACTGTCAGATGACTTTGTGGCATTAATAAGCAAGGACCTGTGCTTTCAGAAGATGCAGATACTTAAGCAAAGCTGTGGGCTTAAGGGAGAGAGAAATGAACTCAAGTGCATTTATTTCAGGTGTCAGAGTGCAACCACCAGCAGTCACATGAAGAAATGCTGCTTCTGCTTTTAGCCTCCAAATCCCATGCTAACAAAAACATATGTCCCTGTAGTCAGAAAGCTGTCTAAGAAAACCCTAAAGCAGATTGCACCATTCCATGAGCAGAGTTCAGTGGGGAGTACTCTGAGAATTCAGTGGGGGAGTGTTCTGTGAGTGTTGGGTGCCATAACTGTTAGCCTAATTCGGTGAAACTGGACTGGGTCTTGCTTCCCCAGTAAGAAGTGGCCAGCAGCATGTTCCTTTCAGAAAACTCAAAAATGGACCAAAGCTGTTGTCATAATGCACAGAAAAATGACCCAGTGTATTTTCCTGGCTGGTTTGAGTATGCAAGTCTACTGATTTCACAGGAGGAATATACTGATTTTGACATATTGCCTGGAATTCCTGCTTCAAGATAACACATTTCCTTGCACATTTAGAACTGCATAAAGACACTGCTAATGCACAGACATGGTCTCATTTGAGAAGCCAAGATATCTGTGGAGAGTGCTGTGTGAATCTGGACGGGCAAGCCTATTAGGTGAAATGTACTGTCCTGACCTTGCAGAAAGAAGTGCCAAGCAGCCTGATTCAGGAGAAGTGAAGTTGCTCAGTCGTGTAAGACTCTTTGTGATTCCTCTCACTGTAGCCATCCAGGCTCCTTTGTCCATGGCATTTTGCAGCAAGAGTACTAGAGTGGGCTGCCCTTTCCTTCTCCAGGGGAACTTCCCAACACGGGCATCGAACCCAGATCTTCTGCATGGCAGGCAGACGCTTTACCCTCTGAGCCACCAGAGAGGCCCTGATTTTTTGGAAAGTCAACCACTTAAAGAAGTGGTTCTAGGATTGAAGAGTAGAATGAGCCTGTGTATGTTTCTGACAGGTTGCATGCTGCAACTCTATAGGTTTCACAGGGTAAATGACTGATTTTGGATATCATACCTCAATTCCAGGTTCACAAAACTCGTCTCCCTGTAGTTTCAAAACTCTGTAAATTCATTCCTAGGACTCAAGGTATGATCCATGTATGATGACATCTAGATCTGTTTTTACCCTGTTTGGCTAAAAGTGTACTGTCAGAGGACTTCTCAGCAAGAAATGGCAAGCAGCTTGTTTTTCTCAGAAAACACAAATACTTGATGAAACTTGTTGTCATAAAGAAGGGGAAAATGCACCAATGTGTTTCCCATTAGGTTGGAAATTGCAAGTATTCTAGATTTGTTATGTGAAAATGATACTTTCTCTTCAGATACAGAGTTCTAGGTTCAGAAAAATGTTTTCCCACAGGTTCTGAGCTTTGCAGAGGCACTCCTAGATCACACTACGCCATTCCCTTAGAAAAGAATTCAAGAAAGAATGTTCCATGAGGGCTTCTGCTGGACCTGTTTTTACCCCAAGTGGGTGAAATTACACTGTCAGATGACTTTGTAGCATTAATAAGCAAGAGCCTGTGCTTTAGAAAATGGAGACACTTAAGTGAAATTAAGGGCATGAAGAAGAGAGAAATGAGCTCATGTGCATTTATTTCAGGCATCAGAGTGCAAAACCCTGGCCGTCACAGGAAGAAATGCCTTTGGCACTCTTTTTTCTTGCCTTTCATTCATTGAATGAATGTATGTTTCCCAGCATTCTGTTTGATGAGTGCAACCCAATATTTGTAAATTTTTGCCTGGAGGTCATTTTTAAGTAAAAATTTCTCCTCATGGTTGTCACAGTAGGGAAGAATAGTGTAATTACAGGGAAAACAAACAAACAAAAAAACCCATTTCATCAATGTTTCTCTGTAGGAAGGATTGAGTGATCCTAGTTCTGTCTGGAAAATTCTTGGATACTACAGGGAAACATACTGAGTGTGAAACTGGATATTGGACCTTGTTGGCAAAATTAGCATTTTCTCTCTGTTGGCCCTAAAAAGGTGTGGGCTGGCAGCTGCTTGATAATCCAACCAATTGATGTTTTCCTACTTAATGACATCAATAGGTTTGGTCAAACTTTTCCAATTTCTGATTTGAGTAGGTGGCTTGAAACTCCTTGGGGCAGGATAATTTCCATTAGAATGTCAACTAATCTGGGTAACAACAGTATGGCACTCAGTACTCTTAGATAATTTCCCAAGCCTGTTTCCTCATGGGCAGACCCAATATGAGCTAGGAATGGGTTCACAAGGCTCGGAAAGTGCAGGGAAACGTACTGGCTATGAGTCTGGAAATTAGGGCCTCTGTACAAACCTGGAGTTCTCATATCTTAGAATCTAGACTTCCTGATAAATAGATGCCCCCCAAACACTCTTTTTTTAGGCCTTTCATTCATCGAAGGAGCATAAGTTTCCCAGTATTCTGTGTGCTGAGAGTAACACACTGTTTGAAAATGCTTACTTGGAGGTCATTTTTCAGTAATAATTTCCCTTGACTGTGTCACCATAGGGAAGGCCCTCACACTCACAGGGAAAAGCAAACAAACATCCAAACGTCTGTTCCATCAAGTTTTCTCTGTAGAAGAGGTCCAGTGATCCTAGGTCTGTCTGGAAAATTCTTGGATAATGCAGAGACACAAATTGAGTGTGAACCTGGATCCTGGACCTTGTTGGCAAAATTAGCATTTTCTCTCGGTTGGTTCTAAAACGGTGTGGCCTAGCAACTTCCTGAAAATCTATCCAATGGCCCTTTTCTTACTTGTGACAATATCTTTGGTCAAACCTTTGGTATTTCTGAAGCAAGCAGGTGGCTTGCAATTCCTTACTGCTAGATCATTTCCAGTGGCATGTCAACTCATTTGGTATCAACACTAGATGGCACTCAGCATTCTCAGACACATTCCTACAGCCTGTTTCCTCATGGGCAGTCACAGTATGACCTAGGAGTAGGTTCATGAGGCTTGGAAAATGCAGGGAAATATCCTGGCTGTGACTCTGGAAATTAGATCCTCTGTGGAAACATGGCATTCTCACATCTTAGAATCTAGACAGTTGCTGAAAGATATACGCCTGAAAAACACTCTATTTATTGCCATTCATTCAACGAAGGAACATAGGTTTTTCAGCATTGTGTTTGCTGAGACTAACCCACTCTTGAAAATTTTCACCCAAAGTGAGGATGAGAGTCAGGCACTAGTGAGGATCAGAGTCAGGCCGAAGTGAGAACAAGAGTCAAGCCTTAGTGTGGATCACGGTAGGCATGTAGTGAGGACCAGAATCAGTGCTCAGTAAGATCCAGAGTCAGCCTCTAGTGAGGACGAGTGTCAGGATGCAGAGTGCTTTGCCTCACACTTTGTGCAAGACTCTGCTTCTCACAGGGCCCTGTGTTGGTTCCTCACTGGGACCTGCCTCATTCTGATCCTCAATATGACCTGACTCTGGTCCTCACTGCATGTTGACACTGTTCCTTACTGGGCCCTGAAATGGTCTTAACTATAATCTAACTCTGGTCCACGCTATGGATGCTTCTCTTCCTCAATAGGGCCTGATCTTCGTGCTCACTTAGGCCCTAGTGAGGATGAGACTGAGACCCTAGTGAGGACCAGAATCAGGACATAGTGAGGACCATACTCAGGCTAGGTGATGTCCAGCATAAGGGCCCATGGAGGACCACTGTCCTCCTGGTGAGGCAGAGTCAGGCTATAGAGAGGACCAGAGTCAGGGCCTACAGAGGACCAGATTCACGATGTAGAAAGAACCAGAGTCAAGCTGTAGAGCAGATCAATAGCAGAGCCCTGTGAGAAAAGAATCAGTGCTTAGTGAAAACCAGACACAGGGTGTACTGAGGTGAGACTCATGTCCTAGTGAGTACGAGAGTCAAGCCCTACTGAGTTCATGCCATAGTGAGGACAAGAGTCAGACTGTAATGAGGACCAAAATCAGAGCCCAGTGAGGAGCAGTGCCAGTCTCCAGTGAGGACAAGATTCATGACTCAGTGAGGCAAAGAGTCAAGAGATAGTGAACGAAAGTGTCAGGCCATAGAGTACAGATGGGGGACTGGAATGCAAAAGTAGGAAGTCAAGAAACACCTGGAGTAACAGGCAAATATGGCCTTGGAGTACAGAAAGAAGCAGGGCAAAGGGTAGTAGAGTTTTGCCAAGAGAACTCACTGGTCTTAGCAGACACCCTCTTCTAACAACACAAGAGAAGACTCTACACATGGACATTACCAGATGGTCAACACTGAAATCAGACTGATTATATTTTTTGCAGCCAAAGATGGAGAAGCTCTATACAGCCAGCAAAAACAAGACCAGGAGCTGACTGTGGCTCAGATCATGAACTCCTTATTGCCAAATTCAGACTTAAATTGAAGGAAGTGGGGAAAACCACTAGAGAATTCAGGTATGACCTAAATCAAATCCCTTATGGTTATACAGTGGAAGTGAGAAATAGATTTAAGGGACTAGATCTGATAGACAGAGTGCCTGATGAAATATGGGTGGAAGTTCATGACATTGTACAGGAGACAGGTATCAAGACCATCCCCATGGAAAAGAAATGCAAAAAAGCAAAATGGCTGTCTGAGGAGGCCTTAAAAACAGCTGTGAAAAGAAGAGAAGTGAAAAGCAAAGGAGAAAAGGAAAGATATAAGCATCTGAGTGCAGAATTCCAAAGAATAGCAAGGAGAAAAAAGAAAGCCTTCTTCAGCGATCAATGCAAAGAAATAGAGGGAAAGAACAGAATGGGAAAGACTAGAGATCTCTTCAAGAAAATTAGAGATACCAAGGGAACATTTCATGCAAAGATGGGCTCCATAAAGGACAGAAATGGTATGGACCTAACAGAAGCAGACGATATGAAGAAGAGGTGGCAAGGATACACAGAAGAACTGTACAAAAGGAGAGCTTCATCACCAAGATAATCAAGATGGTGTGATCACTTGTCTAGAGCCAGATATCCAGGAATGTGAAGTCAAGTGGGTCTTAGAAAGCACCACTACAAAGCTAGTGGAGGTGATGGAATTCCAGTTGAGCTCTTTCAAATCCCGAAAGATGATGCTGTGAAAGTACTGCACTCCATATGCCAGCAAATTTGGAAAACTCAGCACTGGCCACAGGACTGGAAAAGGTCAGTTTTCATCCCAATCCCAAAGAAAGGCAATGCCAAAGAATGCTCAAACTACCACACAATTGCACTCATCTCACATGCTAGTAAAGTAATGCTCAAAATTCTCCAAGCCAGGCTTCAACAATACATGAACCATGAACTTCCAGATGTTCAATCTGGTTTTAGAAAAGGCAGAGGAACCAGAGATCAAATTGCCAATATCCACTGGATCATGGAAAAAGCAAGAGAGTTCCAGAAAAACAACTATTTCTGCTTTATTGACTATGTCAAAGCCTTTGACTGTGTGGATCACAATAAACTGTGGAAAATTCTGAAGGAGATGAGAGTACCAGACCACCTAACCTGCCTCTTGAGAAACCCATATGCAGGTCAGGAAGTAACAGTTAGAACTGGACATGGAACAGCAGACTGGTTCCAAATAAGAAAAGGAGTGAGTCAAAGCTGTTTATTGTCACCTTGTTTATTTAACTTATATGCAGAGTACATCATGAGAAATGCTGGGCTGGAAGAAGCACAAGCTGGAATCAAGATTACTGGGAGAAATATCAATCACCTCAGATATGCAGATGACACCACCCTTATGGCAGAAAGTGAAGAGGAGCTAGAGCCTCTTGACAAAAGTGAAAGAGGAGAGTGAAAAAGTTGGCTTAAAGCTCAACATTCATAAAACTAAGATCATGGCATCTGGTCCCATCACTTCATGGCAAACAGATGGGGAAACAGAGAAAACAGTGTCAGACCTCATTTTGGGGGGCTCCAAAATCACTGCAGATGGTGATTGCAGCCATGAAATTAAAAGACGCTTACTCCTCAGAAGGAAAGTTTTGACCAACCTAGGCTGCATATTCAAAAGCAGAGATATTACTTTGCCAACAAAGGTCCATCTAGTCAAGGCTATGGTTTTTCCAGTAGTCATGTATGGATGTCAGATTTGGACTGTGAAGAAAGCTGAGCACCGAATAATTGATGCTTTTGAACTGTGGTGTTGGAGAAGACTCTTGAGAGTCCCTTGGACTGCAGGAGATCCAACCAATTCATCCTAAAGGAGATCAGTCCTGGATGTACATTGGAAGGACTGATGCTGAAGCTGAAACTCCAATACTTTGGACAACTTATGAGAAGAGTTGACTCATTGGAAAAGACCCTTATGCTGGGAGGGATTGGGGGCAGGAGGAGAAGGGGACGACTGGTGTGCTGTGATTCATGGGGTTGCAAAGAGTCGAACACGACTGAGCGACTGAACTGAACTGAGCTGAACTGAAGGATGAGTCAGGCAAAAGTGAGGATGAGAGTCTATCGCTACTGAAGATGAGAGTTAGGCCAATGTAAGGATGAGAGTCCGGCTCTATTAGAAACAAGGTTCAAGCCCTAGTGATGATGAAGATCATGCTGCAATGAGGAAAGAGTCAATCAGTGTGAGGACTGGAATCAGGGCCTAAAGAGGACCACTGTCAAAGTGAGGCAATGTGCCAGGCCTTAGAGATGACCAAGTCAGGCCATAGAGAAGACTAGAGTGAAGGGCCACTTAGGACCAGGGTCAGGTAGTGAGGACCAGATTCAGCGCTGAGTGAGCAGAAGCGTGAGTGTCCTGTGAAGACAAGATTTATGAGAGTGAGGCAAAGAGTTAGGTCGTGGTGACCCAAAGTCTCAGGCCTTAGAAGACAGAATCAGGCCATGGTGAAAATGACAGTTAGGCCAAACTGACTATGAGAGTCAGGCCATAGTGAGGATCAGAGTCAAGATGTAGTGTGGATCAGAATCAGGGTCCAGTGAGGATGAGACTCAGGGCACATTGAGGTCCAGGGTCAGATATAGTTAGGGCGAGTGGCAGGATGTAGGCAAGACAATAGTCAGGCCCTAGTAGTATGAGACTCAGACTGTAATGAAGACCTGAATCAGGACATCAGTTCAGTTCAGTTCAGTCACTCAGTCGTGTCTGACTCTTTGCGACCCCATGAATCACATCACACCAGGCCTCCCTGTCCATCACCAACTCCCGAAGTTCACTCAAACTCATGTCCATCGAGTTGGTGATGCCATCCAGCCATCTCATCCTCTGTCACTGGCTTCTCCTCCTGCCCTCAATCCCTCCCAGCATCAGGGTTTTTTCCAATGAGTCAACTCTTTGCATGAGGTGTCTAAAGTATTGGAGTTTCAGCTTCAGCATCAGTCCTTCCAATGAAAACCCAGGAATGATCTCCTTTAGGATGGACTGGTTGGATCTCCTTGCAGTCCAAGTGATTCTCAAGAGTCTTCTCCAACACCACAGTTCAAAACTGAGGGCCATATTAAGCCTGAAATGATGTCCAGCATCAGGGCCCACTGAGGACCAGTGTCAGTTCCCAGTGAGGCAAAGAGTCAGGGTGTTGTGAGGACCAAAGTCAGACCTGGTGAAACAAAATGCCAGGTAATGGTGAGGCAAAGAGTTGGGCTGTCAGAAGACAAGTCACACTGTATAGAGGACCAGATTCAGGATGTAGAAAGTACCAGATTCAAGCCATAGAGTGGCCCAGGAAGAGAATCGGTGCCTAGAGAAGAAGAGAGTTACGGTGTAGAGCACAAGAATCAGGTCCTTGTGAACATGACAATCAGGCCCTATTTAAATAAGTCTTGACATGGTCAGGATCAGAGTTAGTCTGTAGTGAGGACCCAAATCAGAGCCCAGTGAGGAGCAGTGTCTGTCTCTAGGGAGGACGAGTTTCATGGCCCAGTGAAGCAATGAGTCAGGAAGTAGTGACACAAAGTGTCAGGCAGAGGACAGAGTCAGGCCCT
Organism: Budorcas taxicolor; assembly: GCF_023091745.1. NCBI lineage: Eukaryota > Metazoa > Chordata > Mammalia > Artiodactyla > Bovidae > Budorcas > Budorcas taxicolor. The sequence continues at coordinate 643,087 of NC_068924.1, read as the reverse complement.
CTTGAACACAAGATTCAGGACAAAGTGAGGAAGAGTGTCAGGCCCTAGTGAGGACAATAATCAGGGCTCAGTTAGGACCAGACTCAGGGCGCAGTGAAAACCTGAGTCAGAGACTAATGAGGAGAAGATTCAGGAGGTGGAGAGGACAAGAGTCAGAAAAAAAGTGAGGACGAGAGTCAGGCCCTAGTGAGGACTAATGTCAGGCAATAGTGAGGGCCAGAGCCAGGCTGTAGTGAATACTAGCATCAGAGCCCAGTGAGGACCAGAATCAGGGCCCAGTGAGGACAAGAGTCAGGCTATAGACAGGACCAGATTGAGACCATAATGAGGATGAGAATCAGGCCACAGTGAGGACCAAAGTCAGGTAGTAGTGAAGAACAGAGTGAGGCCATAGAGAGGACCAATGGGAGGACCAGAGTGATGCCAGAGAGAACCCGAGTGAGACTAGTGTGAGGACGTAGTGAGGACATGTGTGAGGCCATAGTGAGGATGAAATCAGTCCCTCGTGAGGAAATCAGTCCCTAGTCAGGCCCTAGTAGGCACGACTTTTGGCCCTAGTGATGATGAGAATGGTGCTGTAAATGAGGCAGGATCAGTCTGTAGCGAGAACCAGAATCAGGGCCTAATGAGGACCAGAATGAGGCCCAGTGAGGAAATGGGCCAGGTTGCAGACAGGTAGAGGCTCAGGCCATAGAAAGCACCAGAGTCAGGCCCCAGTAAGGATCAGAGTCAGGGTCCAGGGAAGAACAGAGTCAATCTCCAGTGATGACAAAAGTCACGAACCAGTGAGTCAGAGTCAGGTCATGGTGACGCAAAGTATCAGGTCATAAGGACAGAGTCAGGCCATGGTGAGGACAAGAGTTGGCCTTACTGAAGATGAGAGTCAGGCCCTAGTGATCAGGCCCTAGTGGATCAGAGGACTTAGTGAGGACCAGAGTGAGGCCAGAGTGAGGATATATCTGAGGCCATGGTGAAGATGAAAGTCAGGCCCTTGTAGAAGTGAATTTCAGGCCCTAGTGATAATGAGGATCATGCTTTAGTGAGGACAGAGTCACTGTAGTGAGGAAGAGATCAGGGCCTAGAGAAGACCAGAGTCAGGACTTGTGAGTCTATGTATCTGGCCATTAAAGGACCAGAGTCAGGTCAAAGTGAGGACCCGAGTCAGGGCCCATTCACCACACTCGTGGCCTAGGAGGATCAGTGTCAGGCTATAGGGAGAACCAGAGTCAGGTCCCAGTGAGGACCAAACTCAGAGCCTATTGATGACCAGAGTTACGCACCGTTAAGACAAAAATCAGCGTGTAGTGAACAAAAGTGTCAGGCATGTCAGGGACAGAGTTAAGCCATAAAGAGGATAAGAGTTAGTCTGTTGTGAGGACACAACAGCTGTAGAGAGGACTTTAGTCAGGACCCAGTGAAGAAAAGACTCAGGGTCCAGTGAGAACCTGATTAATTGCCCAGTGAGGACAGAGTCAGGTACCACTGAGGACAGACTGAAGCAGTCCAGAGAGGAGAGTTAGGCCCTAGTGAAAACCGAGTCAGGCCCTAGTGAGGACAGAGTCACGTGCCAGTGAGGACAGAGTGAGGTTGTTAAGAGACAAGAGTCAAGCCCTAGTGAAGACATATTCGGGACTAGTGAGAAGAAAGTGAAGCTGTTCAGAGTGAGAGTCAGGCCCTAGTAAGGACAGAGTCAGGCCCAATTAGGACAGAGTCAGGCCCCAATGAGGCAGAGTCAGGCCCTAGACAGGACAGAGTAATGAGGTTCAGAGATGAGAGTCAGGGTCCACTTTAAGGACAGAGTCAAGCACTAGACAGCACCGAGTCAGGCCCCAGGGAGGACAGAGCCACGTCCTAGGGAGGACAGAGTCAGGCCCTAGTGAGGACAAGAATCAGGTATAGTGAGAACAGAGTGAGGCTGTTCAGAGATGAACGTCAGGCCCTAGTGAGGACAGAGTTAGGCCCTAGTGAGGACAGAGTCTGGCCCCAGTGAGGACAGTGTCAGGCCCTAGTGAGGACAGTCAGGCCCTAGAGAGGACAGAGTCAGGCCCCAGGGAGAACAGAGTGAGGCTCTACAAAGACGGGACTCAGGGCCAGTGAGGATGAGAGTCAGCTCCAGCTAGGACAGAGTCAGGACTTATGGGGATGAGAGTCAGGCCCCAGTGAGGACAGAGTGAGACTTTCAGAGACCACAGTCAGGTGCTAGAGAGGGCAGAGTCAGTCCCCAAGGACAGAGTCAGGCCAAGTGAGGATGAGAGTCAGGCACCAGTGAGGAAAGAGCAGGCCCTAGTGAGGACAGAGTCAGGCCCGAGTGAGGGCAGAGTCAGGCCCGAGTGAGGACAGAGTGAGTCCCCAAGGATACAGTCAGCCTCCAGTGAGCACAGAGTCAGGCTCTAGAGGGCACCAATTCCGACCCTAGTGAGGACAGAGTCATGCCCCAGTGAGGACAGAGTCAATCCGTAGTGAGGACAGAATCAGACTCAGCTAAGCAGAGTCAGGGCCTAGTGAGGAGGAGAGTCAGGCCCCAGTGAGAACAGAGTCTGGCCTTAGTGAGGACAGAGTAAAGTGGTTCAGAGATGAGAGTCAGGAAGCAAAGAAGAGAGAGTCAGGTCCTAGTGAGGACGAGAGTCATGCCCAGTGATGACAGAATCAGTGCCCAGTGAGGACAGAGTCCGGATCCAGTGAGGACAGTCACGCCCTGTTGAGGACAGAGTCATGCCCAGTGAAGACAGAGTCAGTCCCCAGTGAGGAGAGAGTCTGGCCTCAGTGAGGACAGATTCACGCTTTGGTGAGGACAGAGTCTAGCCCCAGTGAGGACAGTGTCAGGCCCTAGTGAAAACAGAGTCGGGCCCAGTGAGGACAGAGTGAGGCTCTTCAGAGATGAGATTCAGGGCCAGTAAGGACTGAGTTAGGACGTAGTGAGAATGAGAGTCAGGCCCCAGGGAGGACCAAGTCAGGCCCTAGTGAGGAAAGAGTCAGGTCATAGTGGGGACAGATTCAGGCCCTAGTGAGGACAGTACGGACCCAGTGAGGATAGAGTAACGCCTCAGTGAGGACAGAGTGAGGCTGTTCAGAGACAAGTGTCAGACCATAGTGTTGACAGTCAGGCCCCAGTGAGGACAGAGACAGGTCCTAGTGAGGACAGAGACAGGTCCTAGTGAGGACAGAGTCATGCACCAGTGAGGACAGAGTGAGGCTGTTCAGAGACAAGAGTCAAGGCCTAGTGAAGACAGATTCAGGACCAGTGAGGAGAGAGTGAAGCTGTTCAGAGTGAGAGTCAGGCCCTAGTGTGGACAGAGTCAGGCCCAGTTAGGACAGAGTCAGGCCCCAGTGAGGTGGAGTCAGGCCCTAGACAGGACAGAGTAATGCAGTTCAGAGGCGAGAGTCAGGGCCCACTTTAAGGACAGAGTCATGCCCTAGAGAGCACCAAGTCAGGCCCCAGTGAGGACAGAGCCACGTCCTAGTGGGGACAGAGTCAGGAACCTGTGACGACAGAGAGAGGCTGTTCAGAGGGGAGAGTCAGGCCCTAGTGAGGACAGAGTCAGGACCCAGTGAGGACAGAGTCAGGCCCTAGTGAGGACAAGAATCAGGTGTAGTGAGGACAAGAATCAGGTGTAGTGAGGACAGAGTGAGGCTGTTCAGAGACGAGCTTCAGGCCCCAGTGAGGACAGAGTTAGACCCTAGTGAGGACTGAGTCAGGCCCTAGTGAGGACAGAGTCAGGCCCCAGTGAGGACAGAGTCAGGCCCTAGTGAGGACAGAGTCAGGCCCTAGTGAGGACAGAGTCAGGCCCCAGTGAGGACAGAGTCAGGCCCTAGTGAGGACAGACTCAGGCCCTAGTGAGAACAGAGTCAGGTCCCAGTGAGGACCCAGTCAGGCCCCAGTGAAGACAGAGTCAGACCCTAGTGAGGACTGAGCCAGGCCCCGGTGAGGACAGAGCCAGGCCCTAGTGAGGACTGAGTTAGGCCCTAGTGAGGATGAGAGTCAGGCTCAGTGAGGACAGAGTCTGGCTCCAGTGAGGACAGTGTCAGGCCCTAGTGGGGATGAAATTCAGGCCCTAGTGAGAATGAAAGTCAGGCCCTAGAGACGACAGAGTCAGGCCCTAGTGAAGACAGAGACAGTCCATAGTGAGGACAGAGTCAGGCCTTCGTGAAGACAGAGTCAGGCCCAGCTAGGACAGAGTCAGACCCTAGTGACAATGAGAGTCAGGCGCAGTGAGGACAGAGTCCGGCCCCAGTAAGGACAAAGTCAGGCCCCAGTGTGGACCGAGTCAGGCCTTAGTGAGGAAATAGTCAGGCCATAGTAGGGACAGCGTCAGGCCTTAGTGAGTACAAGAGTCAGGCCCAGTGAGGAGAGAGTCAGGCCCTAGTGAGGACAGAGTCAGTCCCCAAGGACAGAGTCAGGCCAAGTGAGAACAGAGTCAGTCCCCAAGGACAGAGTCAGGCTAAGTGAGGACAGAGTCAAGCCCCAGTGAGGATAGAGTCAGGCCCAATTGAGGACAGATTCCAGCCCCAGTGAGGACAGAGTCAGGCCCCAGTGAGGACAGAATCATGACCTAGTGTGGATGAGAGTCAGGCCCAGTACGTACATATTCATGCTGCAGTGAGGACAAGAGTCAGGCCCAGAAAGGACAGAGCAGGCCCTAGTGAGGACAGAATCAGGCCTCAGTGAGGACAGAGCAGGTCTTATTGATGACAGAGTCAGGCCCCAGTGAGAACAGAGTGAGGCTCTTTAAAGATGAGATTCAGGACCAGTGAGGATGAAAGTCAGGCCCAGCTAGGACAGAGTCAGGCCCTAGTGAGGATGTCAGTCAGGCCCCAAGGAGGAGAGTCAGGCCATAGTGACGACAGAGTAATGTGGTTCAGAGAGGAGAGTCAGGCCTCCATGAGGAGAGAGTCAGGCTGCAGAAAGGACAGAGTGAAGCTGTTCAGAGATGAGAGACAGTCCCAGTGAGAATGAGAGTCAGGCCCCAGTGAGGACTGAATTAGGCCCTACTGAGGATAAGAGTCAGGCCCTAGTGAGGACAGGGTCAGGCTCTAGTGCAAACAGAGTAGGATCCACAAGGACAGGGTGAGTCCTTTGTGAGGATAAGAGTCAGGCCCAGTGAGGACAGAGTGAGGCCCTAGTGAGGACAGAGTCTGGCCCAGAGACAACAGAGTCAGGCCTTAGTGAGGATAAGAGTCAGGTCCAGTGATAGTCAGGACGCAGAGAGGACAGAGTAAGGCCCCAGTGAGGACAGACTGAGTCTTTCAGAGACGACAGTCAGACGCTAGAGAGGGCAGAGTCAGTCCCCAAGGACAGAGTCAGGCCAAGTGAGGATGAGAGTCAGGCACCAGTGAGGAAAGAGCAGGCCCTAGTGAGGACAGAGTCAGGCCCTAATGAGGATGAGAGTCAGGCCCCAGTGAGGAGAGAGTCAGGCCTCAGGGAGGAGAGTCAGGCCATAGTGAAGACAGAGTAATGCAGTTCAGAGACGAGAGTCAGGCCCCAGTGAGGACAGAGTGAGGCTGTTCAGAGATGAGAGACAGTCCCAGAGAGGATGAGAGTCAGGCCCCAGTGAGGACTGAATTAGGTCCTAGTGAGGACAAGAGTTGGCTGTAGTGAGGAGAGAGTCAGGCCCTAGTGCAAACAGAGTAGGATCCAGTGAGGACAGAGTTAGTCCTTCTTGAGGATAAGAGTCAGGTCCAGTGAGGATGAAAGTGAGGCCCAGTGAGGACAGAGTCAGGCCCTAGTGAGGACAGAGTAAGGCCCAGTGAGGAAAGAGTGAGGCTTTCAGAGATGAGAGTCTGGGGCTCTAGAGGGCAGAGTCAGTCCCCAGGACAGAGTCAGGCCAAGTGAAGATGAGAGTCAGGCACCAGTGAGGAAAGAGAAGGCCCTAGTGAGGACCAATTCTGGCCCTAGTAAGGACAGAGTCATGCCTGAGGCAAGAGTCTGGCCTCAGTGAGGACAGAGTAATGTGGTTCAGAGACGAGAGTCAGGAACAAGTGAGGACAGAGTCTGGCCCAGTGAGGACAGAGTCAGGCCTAGTGAGAACAAGAGTCAGGCCCAGTGAGGATGAGAGTCAAGCACCCATGAGGACAGATTCAGGTACTGGTGATGACAGAGTCAGGCCCTAGTGAGGACAGAGTCAGGCTGCAGTGAGAACACAGTGAGGCTCTTCAAAGATGAGATTCAGGGCCGGTGAGACGAGAGTCAGGCCCAGGTAGGACAGAGTCAGGCCTAGGTAGGGATGAGAGTCAGGACCCAGTGAGGATAGAGTTAGGCCCCCAGGAGGAGAGTCAGGCCATAGTGAGGACAGGGTAATGCAGTTCAGAGACAAGAGTCAGGCCCCAGTGAGGACAGAGCAGGCCCTAGTGAGGACAGAGTCAGGCCCCAGTGAGGACAGAGTGAGGCTGTTCAGAGGTGAGAGACAGTCTCAGTGAGGTTGAGAACCAGGACACAGTGAGGACTGAATTAGGCCCTAATGAGGACAAGTTCAGGCCATAGTGAGGACAGGGTCAGGCCCTAGTGCAAACAGAGTACGATCCAGTGAGGACAGAGTCTGGCCTTCGTGAGGATAAGACTCAGGTCCAGTGAGGATGAAAGTCAGGCCCAGTGAGGACAGAGTCAGGCCCTAGTGAGGACAGAGTCAGGCCCAGAGACAACAGAGTCAGGCCTTAGTGAGGATAAGAGTAAGGCCCAGTGATAATCAGGATGCAGAGAGGACAGCATAAGGCCCCAGTGAGGACAGACTGAGTCTTTCAGAGATGACAGTTAGGTGCTAGAGAGGGTAGAGTCAGTCCCCAAGGACAGAGTCAGGCCAAATGAGGATGAGAGTCAGGCCCCAGTGAGGACAGAGTGAGGCTCTTCAAAGAGGAGACTCAGGGCCAGTGAGGATGAGAGTCAGGCCCAGCAAGGACAGAGTCAGGCCCCAGTGCAGATAGAGTCAGACCCCATGAAGGAGAGTCAGGCCATAGTGAAGACAAAGTAATGCAGTTCAGAGATGAGAGTCAGGCCCCAGTGAGGACAGAGTGAGGCTGTTCAGAGATGAGAGACAGTCCCAGAGAGGATGAGAGTCAGGCCCCAGTGAGGACTGAATTAGGCCCTAGTGAGGACAAGAGTTGGCTGTAGTGAGAAGAGTCAGGCCCTAGTGCAAACAGAGTAGGATCCAGTGAGGACAGAGTTAGTCCTTCGTGAAGATAAGAGTCAGGTCCAGTGAGATGAAAGTGAGGCCCAGTGAGGACAGAGTGAAGCCCCGGTGAGGACAGAGTCAGGCCCTAGTGAGGACAGAGTCAGGCCCAGTGAGGTCAGAGTAAGGCCCAATGAGGACAGAGTAAGGCCCAGTGAGGAAAGAGTGAGGCTTTCAGAGATGAGAGTCAGGGGCTCTAGAGGGCAGAGTCAGTCCCCAGGACAGAGTCAGGCCAAGTGAAGATGAGAGTCAGGCACCAGTGAGGAAAGAGAAGGCCCTAGTGAGGACAGAGTCACACCCTAGTGAGGACAGAGTCAGGCCCTAGTGAGGACAGAGTCAGTCTCCAAGGATAGAGTCAGCCTCCAGTGAGCACAGAGTCAGGCCCTAGCAAGGACCAATTCCGGCCCTAGTGAGGACAGAGTCACGCCCCAGTGACACAGAGTCAGTCTGTTGTGGGGACAGAATCAGGCCCAGCTAGGGCAGAGTCAGGCCCAGCTAGGAAAGTCAGTGCCTAGTGAGGAGGAGAGTCAGACCCCAGTGAGAACACTGTCTGGCCTCAGTGAGGACAGAGTACTGTGGTTCAGAGACGAGAGTCAGGAACAAGTGAAGAGAGAGTCAAGTCCTAGTGAAGATGAGAGTCATGCCCAGTGAAGACAGAGTCAGTCCCCAGTGAGGACAGAGTCAGGCCCCAGTGAGGACAGAATCGGGCCCTGGTGAAGACAGAATCAAGCCCTAGCAAGGACAGAGTTAGGCCCCAGTGAGGACAATGTCAGGCCGTAGTGAGGACAGAGACAGCCCCAACCAGGACAGAGTCAAGCCCTAGTGAGGATGAGAGTCAGGCCCCAGTGAGGACAGATACCGGCCCAAGTGGGAACAGTGTCAGGCTCTTGTGAAAACAGAGTCAGGCCCTTGTGAGAATTTGAGTCAGACCCTAGTGAGGACTGAGTCATGCCCCAGTGAGGACAGAGTCAGGCCCCAGTGAGGACAGAGTCAGGGCCCATTGAGGACAGAGCAGGACCTAATGAGGACAGAGTCAGGCCCCAGTGAGGACAGAATGAAGCTCTTCAAAGATGAGATTCACGGCCAGTGAGGATGAGAGTCAGGCCCAGTAGGACAGAGTCAGGCCTCTGGGGATGTGAGTCAGGCCCCAGCGAGGATAGAGTGAAACTATTTAGAGATGAGTCAGGCCCAGTGAGGACAGAGTCAGGCCTTAGTGAGGACAGAGTGAGGCCCTGGTGAGGACAGAGTGAGGCCTCAGTGAGGACAGAGTGAGGCCCCAGTGAGGACAGAGACAGGATCTTCAGAGACGAGAGTCAGGCCCTACCGAGGACAGAGTCAGGCCCCAATGAGTCATGCCCTTTTGAGGAGAAGAGTCAGCCTGTGCTGAGGACCAGAATCAGACCCCAGTTGAGGACTGAAATCAGTATCAGTGAGGCAAAGTGTCAGGGCATAGTTAGGCAAAGACCAGGTCATAGAGAGGACCAGAGTAATGGAGTAGAGAGGATTAGAGTCAGTACACAGTGAGGGAGAGCATCAGGGCTATTTGAGGACCAGAATCAGGCCCAGTGAGTCAAGGTGTGAGGCAAGTCAAGCAAGGGGAGGGAAGTTGGAGGGAGTTTCAGGATGGTGAACACATGTACACCCATGGCTCATTCACATTAATGTGTGGTAAAACCACTACAATATTATAAAGTAATTAGCCTCCAATTAAAATAAATAAATTAAAAAAGAAAAGAAAAGATAAAAAAATGAGGAAAGGAGTCAGTCCATAGCAAGAACCAGAGTCAAGCTGTGTAGAGGACCAGTGTCAGGGCCCAGTGAGGAATTGATTCAGGGCCAAGTGGCAACCATTCAGGACATAATGAGGACAAGAGTCAGGTCCTAGTGAAGAGGAGAATCATGCCATAGTGAGGACAAAAGTCAGATTCTAATGAGGAATGTTCTCTGTCTCCAGTGAGGGCAAGAGTCAGGTCCTAGTGAGGCAAAGAGTGAGGTCATAGTGAGACAAAATGTCAGGCCATAGAGGACAGAGTCAGACCTTTGTGAGGACGAGAGTCTGGTGGTGGTGAGAATGAGAGTCAGGCTAAAGTCAGCAAGAGAGACAAGCCCTAGTGAGGATGAGAGCCAAGCCAAAGACAGACAATAGTCAGGCCCAGGTGAGGAACAGAATCAAGCAGTAGTCAGGACAAGAATCAGGATGCAGTGAGGGCCACAGACAGTGCACGGTGAGGACGAGTGTCAGGATGTAGAGAGGAGGAGATTTTCAGGCACTAGTGAGGACGAGGGTCAGGCCGGAGAGGACAACAGTCAGGCCCTGGTGAGGAGGACAGTTAAGTGGTAGTCAGGACCAGAATCAGGGCACAGTGAGGACCACAGACAGTGTATAATGAGGATGAATATCAGACGTAGAGAGGACCAGAGTCAGGTCACAGTGAGGCAAAGAATAACCAATGTGAGGCTAAGAGTCAGGCTGTAGAGAGGACCAGATTCAGGCTATAGTGAGAACCGGGGTCAGCCTGTAATGAGGACAAGAGTCAGCATATTGTGAAAAACAGTGTCAGGGCATAGAGAGAATCAGATTGAGGTACTTGGGAGGAAAAGAGTGAGGATGAGTGATGACTAGAGACATGCCGTAGCGAAGACCAGGGTCATGCCATAGTGCGAAACTTAGTCTGGCCCTGAGAGGAATGAGTAAAGTTGTAGAGAGGACCAGAGTCAGGTCATACTGAGGACCAGAGCCAGACTCTAGAAAGGACCAGAGTAAGGGCCCAGTGAGGACCCAAGTCAGGACCCACTGAGGCAAAGCATCAGACCGTAGTGAGTCAAAGGTTCAGGCTGTAGATAGGAACAGAATCAGGCCGTACTGAGGACTAGAGTTTGGCCATAGTGAGGACTGATTCAGGCTGTAGACAGGACCAGATTCAGTCCATAGAGAGGTTCAGAGTCAAGACATACAGAGGACCACACTCAGAGCAGAGTGAGAAACCAGGGTCAGTGCATTTGAGGAGAAGAGTCAGTGCCAAATGAGAAGCATGTCAGGTAATAGAGAGGAAAGAGTGAAGAAGAAGAGGGGCCATAACTAGTTCATAGTGAGGACCAGAATGAGGACAGAGTGAGGGGAGAGTGAGGACCAGTGCGAGGATATTGTGAGGACCAGAGTGAGGCCATACAGAGACGAGAGTAAGGCCCTAGTGAGCACGTGACTCAGGCCATAGTTAGGATGAGTCAGGCTGTGGTGAGGACCAGAGTCAGAGTCAGCGAAGCAAAGCATCAGGCCATAGTGAAGCAAAGAACCAGGTTGTAGAGAAGACCAGAGTCAGATCACAGAGAGGACCAGGATCAGAGCTCAGTGAGGACAGAATCAATGCCTAGTGAGCGTCAGAGTCTGGGTGAACTGAGGTGAGAGTCAGGCCCTAGTGAGCTCAAGAGTCAGGCCACAGTGAGGCAGTGTTAAGCCATAGTCTACCGGGCTAGGCCCCAGTGAGGATAAGAGTCAGGCTGTGGTGGAGAAGAGAGTCAGGCCAAAATGAGGTGGCGAGTCAGCCCCTAGTACAACCAGAGTCAAGCCATAGTGAGGAACAAGGTTAGAGTCCAGTGAAAACCAGACTCATGGTGCAGTGAACACAAGAGTCAGCATCTAATGAGGACAAGTGTCAGGACAGGACACAGAGTGTGAGATTCAGGCACAAGTGAGGATGAGAATCAGGCTCTAGTGAGGACCTGTGTCAGGCACAAGTGAGAACCAGAGTCAGTCTGTAGTGTGGACTCACATCCAAGCCCAGTGAGAAACAGATCCAGGGCCCAGTGAGGAATAGAATCTGGTCACAGGGAAGTAAAAAGTGAGGTTGTTGTGAGGCAGAGAGTCTGGCTGTAGAGAGGATGAGAGCCAGGCCATATTGAGGACCCGAGTCAGGATGTACAGAGGAGCAGATTCAGTGCCCAGTGAGGACCAGACAGGACCCAAGTTATGGCCAGTGATCAAATCTTCAAGACAGAGTGAGACAAATAGCCAACTGTTAGAGAGGACCAGAGTCAGGCTGTAGTAAGCAACAGAGTCTGGCTGTAGTGAAGAATAGGGTTAGGCCATAGTGAGACCGGAGTCAAACTGTCGAGAGGATGAGACTCAGGGCCCATTGAGGACCCAAAGCAGGGCCCAGTGAGGAAAGGATCAGGACAAGTGAGGGAAAGAAATAGGCTGTAGAGAGGAACAGAATCAGGCCACACTGAAGATGAGATTCAGGCTATAGAGAGGCATACCGTGGAGAGGACCAGAGTCAAGCCACAGAGAGAGCCACATTCAGGGCCCAGTGAGGACCAGGGTCAATCAGCAGTGAGGACAGGTGTCAGGACCCAGTGATGATAAGAGTAAGGCTGTGGTGAGACAAAGAACCAGGAAGCTCGTAGGCAAAATTCAGGCCATAGAAAGGACCAGCATAGGGTATAGTGAGGATGAGGGTCAGGCCCTAGTGAAGACCAGAGTCAGGCCAGAGTGAGGTCCAGTGTCAGTGCCCATTCAGGAGCAGATTCAGGGACCAATAGGCCCAGATTTAGGGTATAGAGAAGACCAGAGTTGGGGAACAGTGAGAACCACAGTCAGGGCCTTTTGAGGACCAGAGTCAGGCCCCAGCAATTCAAAGAATCAGGCAGGAGAGAGGACCAGAGTCAGGTTGTAGTGAGGACCAGATTCATGCCCCAGTGAGTAACAGTGTCAGGCTCCAGTGGGGCCAAGAATCAATCCCAAGCCAGGTAAAGAGGCAGGCCATAGTGAGGCAAAGAGGTCACCCCACATCCCAGATGATGTACCTGGTGTCACATGTCCAGTTGCCAGAGTGACACCCCCATCCCAGATCCTGTTGCTGCTGCTGCTAAGTCACTTCAGTTGTGTCTGACTCTGTGCGACCCCATGGATGGCAGCCTACCAGGCTCCTCCGTCCCCGGGATTCTCCAGGAAAGAACGCTGGAGTGGGTTGCCATTTCCTTCTCCAAAGCATGACAGTGAAAAGTGAAAGTGAAGTCGCTCAGTCATGTCCGACTCTTTGCAACCCCATAGACTGCAGCCTACCAGGCTCCTCCATCCATGGGAGTTTCCAGGCAAGAGTACTGGAGTGGGTTGCCATTGCCTTCTCTGTCCCAGATCCTGTACCTGTGGGCAAGTGTCATCAGTCTCCAGGATGACCACCTTCCACACCCTGTACCTGGGTCACACGTCCACAGTCTCCAGGGTGAACCCGCCCTCCAGACCCTGTACTTGTGTTCATACATCTACAATCTCTACAGTGATTCCCCTCCCCAGAACCATTACCTGGGGGTCACAATCCATAGTCTCCAGAGTGATCCCAATGCTAGACACTGTACCTTGGAGCATACATCCAGAGTTTCCAGGGTGATCCCCCATTCCCAGACCCTGTACCTGGGTCCACATATCCACAATTTCCAGGGTGAAACCACCTTCATGACCCTGTATCTGGGGTCACAGGTCCACAGTCTCCAGGGTGACCCCAACTCCAGACCCTGCATCTAGGGTCACATTTCCACAGTTGTCAGTGTGACCCCACCTCACAAACCCTGTACCTGTGGTCACATGTCCACAGTCTCTAGGGTATACCCCTCCCAGACACTGTTGTTGGGGTCATATGTCCACAGTTTCCATGATGATCACCTTCTCAAAGACCCTCTTCCTAGGTTCAAATGTCTGCAGTTTCCAGGGTGACCACCTCCCAGACCCTGTTCCTGGATCACACATCCACAGTATCTGGGGTAAATCCACCCTCCAGAATCTGTACTTGGTGTCACACACACACAGTCTCCAGGGTGACACCCCTCACAGACCCTGAAACTAGGGTCACATATCCACGGTCTTCAGGGTGATCCCACCTCTCAGACCTTTCACCTGGGGTCACATGTCTGCAGGCTCCAGAGTGACACATCCTCCCAGATCCTGAATCCAGGGTCATATCCACAATCTCAAAGGTGACACCACCCAAGACCCTGTATCTGGGGTCATACATCCACTGTCTCCAGGGTGACACCCTCCCAAGATATACCTGAGGTCACATGTTTCCCAGGCGCTGTACCTGCTGTCACAAATTCCACCATCTCCAGGGTGACCCCACACCTGAGATTTCACCTTCAAAGTCTCCAGAGTGACAGATGTCGCAAAGGCTGCCATGGGGTCACACTTTCACAGTCTCCAGTATGGCCCCATCTCACTAGAACTTGTACCTGGGCACACATGTCCACAGTATCTAGCGTAACCCATCTGTCAGATCTTTCAACAGCGGTCAAACATCCAGTCCCCAGGGTGACCACAGCTGCCAGGCCCTGTCCCTGTGGTAACACGTCCACAATATCCATGGTGACCCCCTCCCCTTATGCAGCACCTGTGAACACATGTCCACAGACTTCATAGTGACCCTCCCTCCCAGACTCTGTACCTGGGGAAAAAGTCTGTAGTCTCCAGGGTGACTCCTCTCAGGAGTGTTCCTGGCATCACATGTCTAGTCTCTAGGGTGATCTCCTTCCCAAATTCTGCATCTATGGTCACATGTCCACTGTCTCCAGAATGACCCCACCTACCAGACCCTGCACCTGGGATCACAAGTCTACAGTCTCTAGGGTGACCATCTCCCTGACAATTCTTGGGGTCAAATGTCTACATTCTCCAGAGTGACACCCTCCTAGAACCTGTACCTGGGGTCAAACATCCACAGACTCCAAGGTGACCCTTCCTCCAAGACACTGAATTTGGTATCACACATCCACATTCTCCAGGGTGACACCACCTCCTAGAACCTGTGCTGGGGGACACACGTACACAGTCTCCAGGGTGACCCTACCCAGTAGCTGCCCCTGTGGTCACATGTCCAGAGTCTCCATGGTGAAGCCCTCCCAAACCTGCACCTGGGGTCACATGTTGTCTCCATGGTGACCCTGCCTACCAGACCCTACACATGGTGTCTCAGGCATGAGCCCCTCCCAGAGCTTGCACCTGGGTTCACATGTCCACAGTTTCCAGGGAGACACCTCTCCCCAGAACCCATACCTGGGGTCACAGTCCAAAGTCTACGGGGTGATACCCCCCAGATGCTGTAAATGGGATCACACATTCAAGTCTTCAGGGATCCCCCATCAACAGAAACTGAAACTGGCATCACACGTCCACAGTATCCATGATGAGCCCTCACAGAACCTGCTCTTTGGGTCACACATCCATAGTCTCAAGGGTGACAACCTTCCCAGACACTGCACCTGGTCTCTCAGGTCCACAGTGTCCAGGGTGAACTCACCTCACAAGAATTTGTACCTAGAGTCACATATCCACAATCTCTAGGTTATCCCATTTCACCAGACCTTTTGACTGTGGTCACACGTCCAAGTCTCCAGGGTGCCCACCACTTCTAAGCACTGAACCTGGGGTCACAGGTCCACAGTTTTCAGGGTGATACAACCCAGACCCTGTAAATGGGGTTACATGTCCACAATCTTCATGGTGACCCCACACACCAGACCCTGCAACTGGAATCACAAGTTCACAATCTGCATGGTGACATGTTCCCAGACCCTGTACCTGGAGTCACATGTTTAGAGTTCCCAGGGTGACCCTTCCCAGTCACTGTACCTGGGGTCACACATACAAAATATCAAGGGTGACACCCAATCCCCAGACCCTGTACCTAGGGTCATAGGTCTATAGTCTCCAGGTTACTCCCCTCCCACACCCTGTACCTGGCATCACATGTCCACAAGCTCCAGGGTGACCTCTTCAAAGTACCTGCACCTGGGGTTCACATGTCAGGATTCTCCTTGGTGACATCATCCCAGACCATGAACCTGGGTTCAGATGTTGACAGTCTCCAGGGTGACCCCAACTCATCAAAACTTGTACCTGGGTTCACATTTCCAGTTTCCTATGTGACCCCCAACCAGACAGAGCACCTGGGTTCACAGTCAACATTCTCCAGGGAGACACCCTCCCAGACCCTGTACCTGGGGTAACACCTCCACAGTTTCAAGGGTGACCACAACTCCCAGAACCTGTACATGGGACACACTTCAACCGTGTCCAGAGAGACACCACTTCCCAGACCCTGCAGCTGGGTTGCCATGTTTACAAGCTCCAAGGTATCCCCTTCCCTGACCTTAGACCTATGGTCACATGTCCACTGTTCCCAGGCTGACCCCACCTCCCAGACCCTGCACCTGGGGTTACATGTCCTGGGTCTCCAGGTTGATCCCTCCTGACCCTGGACCTGGGGTCACATTTCCACAGTCTCTACAGTGACACTTCTCTCCAGACTCTTTACCTGGGGTCACATGTCCACAGTATCCAGGTTTACTCCACAATCCCCCCTCCCCCAGACCCTGCACCTGTGGTCACAGGTCCACAGTATCCAGGGTGACAAGACGCCCCAGATTGTGTACATGGGGTCACACATCCACATTTTCCAGGGTGATACAACCTCCCTGACTCTGTATGGGGTATCCACAAACATAGTCTTCAGGATGACCATCCTGCTAGACCCTGCACCTGGATTCTCACATCCACAGTCTCCAGGGTAAACTCTTCCCAGACCCTTCACCTGGAGTTACTCGTCCATGGGCTCCAGGGTGAACCTTCAGAAGTACCTGCACCTGGGGCCACATGTCCACAGTCTGCTTGATAACATCCCTCCCAGACCCTGTACCTGGGATCACATTTCTAGTTTCTAGGGTAGCCTCCCCTCCCAGAACCTACATGTTGGGTCACACGTACACAGTCTCCAGGGTGACCTCACCTCACCAGAAGTTTCACTTTGGGTCACATGTCCACAGTCTCTAGGGTGACCCCACCTCATCAGAACTTTTAGCTCTGGTCATATGTCCACAGTCTCCAGGGTGACACCCCACCCCCCCAGACCCTGTACCTGTGGCCACATGTCCACAGACTTCAGGGTAACTCACCACACCTGTTTGAGCACCTGGGATCACTTGTCCACAGTCTTCAGGGTAACCTCCCGTCACAAACCCTACACCTGATGTCATATGTCCATAGTTTCCATGGTGACAACTTCTCAGACCCTGTACCTGAGGTCACATGTCTTTAGTCCCCAAGGTGACCCCTTCGAAGCACTGTCTTTGGGTTCACAGATCCACAGTCTCTTCTGTGACCTTCCTCTCATACGCTGTACCCGGGGTCACACATTCACAGTCTCCAGGGTGATGCCCTTTCCCAGACATTGTACCTGGGTCACACGTCCAGTCTCTAAGGTGACGACTCTCCCAGACCCTGAACCTGTTTTCATACTTTCACAATATCCAGGGTGATTCCCTGCCCAGATACTGCATCTGGTGTCACATGTCCACAGTCTCCAGCATGACCTACCTCAGACCCTGCATCTAGGGCAACATGTGCAGCATCTCCAGGTGACCTCACCTCCCAGATGATGTACCTGGGGTCAGATGTCACTGACTCCAGGGTGAGTAACCTCTCAAGTCCCTGCACCTGGGATTACACTTCCACATTCCTCAGAGAGACCTCATCTCCCAGACCCTATACCTGGGTTCAAACATCCAGTCTCCAGAATGACGCCACTTCCAAGACCCTGACCCTGGTGTCACTCGTCCACAGTCTCCAGGGTGAACCCCCTCCCAGACCATGTACCTGACATTACATTTCCAGTTTCCAGAGCAAACCTGCCTCCAAGACCCTACACCTGGGGTCACATGTCCACAGTCTCGACGATGAAACCCTCCCAACCCTGCACCTGGATCATATGTCCACAAGCTCCAGGGTGACATCCTCCCAGACCCTGGGCTGGGGTCACATGTCTACAGTTTGGAGGGTGACCCCACCTTCCAGACCCTGTACTTGGCTTACACTTAAGCAGTCTCCAGGGTGACCACTCCTGATCCTTCACCTGGGGTCACATTTCTACAGTCCACTGTATGACACCTCTCCCAGGTCCTGTACCTGGGGTCACATGTGCATAGTCTACATAGTGATCCCCCCTCCCAGACCCTGTTCCTCGGGTCAGATATCTGCAGTAGCCAGTGTAACTCCCCCAGACCACAACTCCACAGTTTCCAGGATGAGCCCATCTCCAGACCCTCTACCAGCAGTCACATGTTCACAGTCTGCAGGGTAACCCCAACTTCTAGGCTCTATACCTGGAGTCACAAGTCCACTGTCTCCATGGTGACCCCCTCCCAGACCATGCATCTTGAATCACACATCAGAGTCTCCAGGGAGAGCCCCCTCACCAAATTTTGCACTTTTAGTCACATGTCCACAATGACCCCACCTCACAGACTCTGTTCCTGGAGTCACATGTCCCTAGATACTACTGTGTGACCCTACCTCCAATACCCAATACCTGGGGTCACATGTCCACTCTCAAGTCCCTGCACATGTTCACATTCCACAGAGTGACTCCGCCTCCCAGACCCTACACCTGGGGCACATGTCCACAGTCTCCGTGGTGAACCCCTCCAAGAACCTACCCTGAGGTACATCCACAGTGTCCTGGGTAACTTCCCTTCCCAGACCCTGTACCTGGGATCAAACTTTCCAGTCTCCAAGGTGAACCCCTCTACACACCCTGCACCTGGGGTCACATGTCCAACATCTCCTGGGTGACCCACCTCCCAGACCCTGTACCTGCAGTCACACTTAAACAGTCTCCAGGGTGACTGCTCCTGATCCTGCAGTTGGGGTCACATTTCTACAGTCCCCTGGGTGATACCTCTCCTAGGTCCTGTATCTGGGGTCACATGTGCAGACTCCATGGTGATCCTTCTTGCAGACCCATCCCTGGGGTCAAATATCTGCAGTATTCAGGGTAACCCCACCCAGGCCATAAACATGGGTTCACACCTCCAGTTTCCAGGATGAGCCCACCTCCAGGCCCTGTACCAGGGTCACATGTCCACAGTCCAGGGTAACCCCACCTCCCAGGCCTGGAGTCATCCACAGTCTCCATGGTGACCTTCTCCCAGGCCATGTGCCTGGGGTCACATGTCCACAGTCTTAAGGTGACCCCACATTTGAATCCCTACACCTGGAGTCACATGTCCACAGTCCCCAGGGTTTACCCCTCCCAGACCCTGTACCTGGGGTTACATGTCCACAGTCTCCATGGTGACTCCCTCACAGACCCTGCACGTTGGTGACATGTCCAGAGTCTACAGGGTGACAAACCACCCCAGACACTTTACCTGGGTTCGCACATCAACAGTCGCCTGGATAAGCCAACCTCCAGACCCTGTACCTGGGGTCATATGACCACAGTTTGCAGAGTGACAGCACCTCCCTGACCCTGCACCTAGGACTGCACATCTATGGTCTACAAGGTGACTGTTTCCAACACCATGCACCTGGGGTAACCTGTCAGCAATCCCAAGAGTGATCCCACTTCTCAAACCCTGCACCTGGGCTCACACATCCACAGTCTCTAGGGTGAACCCCTCCCAGACCCTTTACCTGGGGTTAAATGTCCACAGTCTCCATGGTGACACCCCCTCTCAGACCCTAAATCTGGGGTCACACATCCGTAGTCTTCAGGGAGAGGACTTACAAATAGTGCATGGGGTTCACATATCCAAAGTCTCCCATGTGAACCCCCTTCAGACCATGCACCTGGATTCACAAGTCCACAGTCTCCAGGGTGACATCTCTCCCAGACTCTGCACCTGCAGTCATCTGTCCACGATCTCCATTGTGACACTCCCTGCCACAACCTGCATCTGGGGTTACATGTTCATAGTCCGCTATGGACAATCCTCCCCAGATTTGTACATAGGGTCACACATCCATATTCTTTTTTTTTTTTTTTTTGCTAGTACAGAGGTTTTAATTTTTTTTTTTAATTTTAAAATCTTTAATTCTTACATGTGTTCCCAAACATGAACCCCCCTCCCACCTCCCTCCCCATAACATCTCTGTGGGTCATCCCCATGCACCAGCCCCAAGCATGCTTTATCCTGCGTCAGACATAGACTAGCGATTCAATTCTTACATGATAGTATACATGATAGAATGCCATTCTCCCATATCATCCCACCCTCTCCCTCTCCCTCTGAGTCCAAAAGTCCGTTATAGACAGCTGCGTCTTTTTTCCTGTCTTGCATACAGGGTCGTCATTGCCATCTTTCCAAATTCCATATATATGTGTTAGTATACTGTATTGGTGTTTTTCTTTCTGGCTTACTTCGCTCTGTATAATCGGCTCCAGTTTCGTCCATCTCATCAGAACTGATTCAAATGAATTCTTTTTAACGGCTGAGTAATACTCCATTGTGTATATGTACCACAGCTTTCTTATCCATTCATCTGCTGATGGACATCTAGGTTGTTTCCATGTCCTGGCTATTATAAACAGTGCTGCGATGAACATTGGGGTACATGTGTCTCTTTCAATTCTGGTTTCCTGGGTGTGTATGCCCAGCAGTGGGATTGCTGGGTCATAAGGCAGTTCTATTTGCAATTTTTTAAGGAATCTCCACACTGTTCTCCATAGTGGCTGTACTAGTTTGCATTCCCACCAACAGTGTAGGAGGGTTCCCTTTTCTCCATACCCTCTCCAGCATTTATTGCTTGCAGATTTTTGGATCGCAGCCATTCTGACTGGTGTGAAGTGGTACCTCATTGTGGTTTTGATTTGCATTTCTCTGATAATGAGTGATGTTGAGCATCTTTTCATGTGTTTGTTAGCCATCCATATGTCTTCTTTGGAGAAATGTCTATTTAGTTCTTTGGCCCATTTTTTGATTGGGTCATTTATTTTTCTGGAATTGAGCTGCATATGTTGCTTGTATATTTTTGAGATTAGTTGTTTGTCAGTTGCTTCATTTGCTATTATTTTTTCCCATTGTGAAGGCTGTCTTTTCACCTTGCTGATATTTTCCTTTGTTGTGCAGAAGCTTTTAATTTTAATTAGATCCCATTTGTTTATTTTTGCTTTTATTTCCAGAATTCTGGGAGGTGGATCATAGAGGATCCTGCTGTGATTTATGTCTGAGAGTGTTTTGCCTATGTTCTCCTCTAGGAGTTTTATAGTTTCTGGTCTTACATTTAGATCTTTAATCCATTTTGAGTTTATTTTTGTGTGTGGTGTTAGAAAGTGATCTAGTTTCATTCTTTTACAAGTGGTTGACCAGTTTTCCCAGCACCACTTGTTAAAGAGATTGTCTTTACTCCATTGTATATTCTTGCCTCCTTTGTCAAAGATAAGGTGTCCATATGTGTGTGGATTTATCTCTGGGCTTTCTATTTTGTTCCATTGATCTATATGTCTGTCTTTGTGCCAGTACCATACTGTTTTGATGACTGTGGCTTTGTAGTAGAGCCTGAAGTCAGGCAAGTTGATTCCTCTAGTTCCATTCTTCTTTCTCAAGATTGCTTTGGCAATTCGAGGTTTTTTGTATTTCCATACAAATCTTGAAATTATTTGTTCTAGTTCTGTGAAAAATATGGCTGATAGCTTGATAGGGATTGCATTGAATTTGTAAATTGCTTTGGGTAGTGTACTCATTTTCACTATATTGATTCTTCCGATCCATGAACATGGTATATTTCTCCATCTATTAGTGTCCTCTTTGATTTCTTTCATCAGTGTTTTATAGTTTTCTATATATAGGTCTTTAGTTTCTTTGGGTAGATATATTCCTAAGTATTTTATTCTTTTCGTTGCAATGGTGAATGGAATTGTTTCCTTAATTTCTTTTTCTACTTTCTCATTATTGGTGTATAGGAATGCAAGGGATTTCTGTGTGTTGATTTTATATCCTGCAACTTTACTATATTCATTGATGAGCTCTAGTAATTTTCTGGTGGAGTCTTTAGGGTTTTCCATATAGAGGATCATGTCATCTGCAAACAGTGAGAGTTTTAATTCTTCTTTTCCAATTTGGATTCCTTTTATTTCTTTTTCTGTTCTGATTGCTGTGGCCAAAACTTCCAGAACTATGTTGAATAGTAGCAGTGAAAGTGGACACCCTTGTCTTGTTCCTGACTTTAGGGGAAATGCTTTCAATTTTTCACCATTGAGGATAATGTTTGCTGTGGGTTTGTCATATATAGCTTTTATTATGTTGAGGTATGTTCCTTCTATTCCTGCTTTCTGGAGAGTTTTTTTCATAAATGGATGTTGAATTTTGTCAAAGGCCTTCTCTGCATCTATTGAGATAATCATATGGCTTTTATTTTTCAATTTGTTAATGTGGTGAATTACATTGATTGATTTGCGGATATTGAAGAATGCTTGCATCCCTGGGATAAAGCCCACTTGGTCATGGTGTATGATCTTTTTAATGTGTTGTTGGATTCTGATTGCTAGAATTTTGTTGAGGATTTTTGCATCTATGTTCATCAGTGATATTGGCCTGTAGTTTTCTTTTTTTGTGACATCTTTGTCAGGTTTTGGTATTAGGGTGATGGTGGCCTCATAGAATGAGTTTGGAAGTTTACCTCCCTCTGCAATTTTCTGGAAGAGTTTGAGTAGGATAGGTGTTAGCTCTTCTCGAAATTTTTGGTAGAATTCAGCTGTGAAGCCGTCTGGACCTGGGCTTTTGTTTGCTGGAAGATTTCTGATTACAGTTTCAATTTCTGTGCTTGTGATGGGTCTGTTAAGATTTTCTATTTCTTCCTGGTTCAGTTTTGGAAAATTGTACTTTTCTAAGAATTTGTCCATTTCTTCCACGTTGTCCATTTTATTGGCATACAACTGCTGATAGTAGTCTCTTATGATCCTTTGTATTTCTGTGTTGTCTGTTGTGATCTCTCCATTTTCATTTCTAATTTTATTGATTTGATTTTTCTCTCTTTGCTTCTTGATGAGTCTGGCTAGTGGTTTGTCAATTTTATTTATCCTTTCAAAGAACCAGCTTTTGGCTTTGTTGATTTTTGCTATGGTCTCGTTTGTTTCTTTTCCATTTATTTCTGCCCTAATTTTTAAGATTTCTTTCCTTCTACTAACTCTGGGGTTCTCCAATTCTTCCTTTTCTAGTTGCTTTAGTTGTAGAATTAGGTTATTTATTTGACTTTTTTCTTGTTTCTTGAGGTATGCCTGTATTGCTATGAACTTTCCTCTTAGCACTGCTTTTATAGTGTCCCACAGGTTTTGGGTTGTTGTGTTTTCATTTTCATTCGTTTCTATGCATATTTTGATTTCTTTTTTGATTTCTTCTGTGATTTGTTGGTTATTCAGAAGTGTGTTGTTCAACCTCCATATGTTGGAATTTTTAGTAGTTTTTCTCCTGTAATTGAGATCTAATCTTAATGCATTATGGTCAGAAAAGATGCTTGGAATGATTTCGATTTTTTTGAATTTATCAAGTTTAGATTTATGGCCCAGGATGTGATCTATCCTGGAGAATGTTCCATGAGCACTTGAAAAAAAGGTGAAATTCATTGTTTTGGGGTGAAATGTCCTATAGATATCAATTAGGTCTAATTGATCTAATGTATCATTTAAAGTTTGCGTTTCTTTGTTAATTTTCTGTTTAGTTGATCTGTCCATAGGTGTGAGTGGGGTATTAAACTCTCCCACTATTATTGTGTTATTGCTGATTTCCCCTTTCATACTTGTTAGCATTTGTCTTACATATTGCGGTGCTCCTATGTTGGGTGCATATATATTTATAATTGTTATATCTTCTTCTTGGATTGATCCTTTGATCATTATGTAGTGGCCTTCTTTGTCTCTTTTTACAGCCTTTGTTTTAAAGTCTATTTTATCGGATATGAGTATTGCCACTCCTGCTTTCTTTTGGTCTCTATTTGCGTGGTATATCTTTTTCCAGCCCTTCACTTTCAGTCTGTAACACATCCATATTCTTGAGGTGACTCAACCTCCCTGACCCTGTACTGTGGTAGCACGACCACAGTGACCAAACCTCACAAACCTGGCATCTGGGTTCTCAGGTCCATGGTCTCCATGGTAAACCACTCCCAGACCCTGCATCTGAGGTAACATGTTCACAGACTCCAGGGTGACCCCACATCCCAGACCAGGTCCCTAGTGACATATGTCCAGTCTCTTGGATGAGCCCCCTCCCCAGGCTCTGCACATGGGGTCACACATCCACAGTCCCTGATAGACCTCACCTCCCAGACCCTGTACCTGGGATCACATGTACAGTCTCCAGGGTGACCCCACTTCCCAAGACTCTGTACCTGGTGTCACACTTCCACAGTCTCCAGGGCAATACCCTCCCAAACCTGCACCTGGGTCATACTTCCACTGTCTCTATGGTGGTATCACTGCCCAGACACTGTACCTATGGTCACACATCCACTGTCTTCAGAGTGAGGACTCCCAGTTACTGCACCTGGGTTCACATATCCCAAAGTCTCCTATGTGACCCCTATCCTCTCCCTGTACATGAAGTTACATGTCCACAGTCCATAAGGTGACCCTGACTTCCAGACCCTTTACCTCGGATCACATGTCCACAGGCTCCAGGGTGAACCCATCTCATCAGAACTTTAAGCTGTGGTCACAGATCCACAGTCTCCAGGGTGACACCCCCCACCCCCAGACCTTGTACCTGTGGTCACAAGTCCACGGACTTCAGGGTGACTGAACGACACCAGTGCGAGCACCTGGGATCACATGTCTACAATCTCCAGGGTAACAACCCCTAACAGACCTACACCTGGGGTCACATGTCCAGTTTTCAGGTTGACACCCTCCCAGACCCTTTTCCTGAGATCACATGTCTTCAAATCGCAGGATGTCCTCTCCCAGGTGCTGTACTTGAGGTCACATATCCAAGTCTCTACTGTGACTATCCTCCAAGACACTGTAATTAGGTTCACACATCCACAATCTCCAGGCTGACACCCTTTCCCAGACCTTGTACCTGGTTCACACATCCACAGTCTCCAGCTTGATGCCCTTTCCCAGACCCTGTGCCTGGTTCACACATCCACGGTCTCCAGGCTGACACCCTTTTCAGACCCTGCACCTGGGTCACACATCCACAGTCTCCAGTCTGACACCCTTTCCCATATTCTGCACCTGGGGTCACACTTCCATTATACCCATGGTGGCACCCCTGCCCAATTCTGCAACTTGTATCACATTTCCACCATCTTCAGCGTTACCTCCCTCCCAGACCCTGCACACTTCCACAGTCTCTAGTGTGACCCCCCCACCCAGACTCTGTACCTGGGGTCAAATATCTGCAGTCTCTGGTGTGGCACCCCTTATAGATCCTGCACCTGCTGTCACATGTCGACAGTTTCCAAGGTGACCCACCTCCAAACACCCTGCACCTGGGGTCAAACATACACAGTTTCCAGGGTGACACCCCTCCCAGACCCTGAACCTGAGGTCACACATCCACAGTCCAGGTCGAGGACTCCCAAAACACAGCACCTGGGTTCTCATATCCAAAATCTCCTATGAGACCCCCCTCCAAATCCTGCATTTGGGTTCACATGTCCACAGTTTCCCGGGACACACTCCCAGACCCCGTACCTGAAGTTACATGCCTTCAGTCCCCAGGCATTGTATTTGGGGTCACGTGTCCACAGTCTCTACACTGATCATCCTTCCAGACCCTGTACTTGCTGTCACATGTCCACAGTCCCCAAATGACCCTACCTCCCTGATCCTGTGCCTGGAGTCACACATCCACTGTCTCCAGGGAGACAACACCTCACAGACCATGCACCTGGGGTCACACATTCACAGTCTGCAGGGTGACCCCTTCCTGAACCTACACCTGGGGTCACATTTCCACTGTCTATAGGATGACATATGTACCCAGAGTCTGTACCTGGAATAAGACATCCAGAATCTCCAGGGTGACCCCTTCCAGAACCTACAAATGGGGTAACATGTCCAGACTCTTCAGGCTGACACCCTACCCTAGCCCCTGTACCTGGGCTCACATGGCCACAGTCACCATGGTGAACCTCCTCACAGACCCTGTACCTGAGGTCACAACTCCACCAGCTCCAGGGTGACCCCCTTCTCAGACCATGTACATGGGGTCTCATATCCAGTCTCAAGCCTGACTCCACCTCCCAGACCCTATCAGTTCAGTTCAGTTCAGTTCAGTCGCTCAGTCTGTCCGACTCGTTGCGACCCCATGAATCACAGCACGCCAGGCCTCCCTGTCCGTCACCAACTCCCGGAGTTCACTCAGACTCATGTCCATCGAGTCAGTGATGCCATCCAGCCATCTCATCCTCTGTCGTCCCCTTCTCCTCCTGCCCCCAATCCCTCCCAGCATCAGTGTCTTTTCCAGTGAGTCAACTCTTTGCATGAGGTGGCCAAAGTACTGGAGTTTCAGCTTTAGCATCATTCCTTCCAAAGAAATCCCAGGGTTGATCTCCTTCAGAATGGACTGGTTGGATCTCCTTGCAGTCCAAGGGACTCCCAAGAGTCTTCTCCAACACCACAGTTCAAAAGCATCAATTCTTCAGTGCTCAGCTTTCTTCACAGTCCAACTCTCACATCCATACATGACCACAAGAAAAACCATAGCCTTGACTAGATGGACCTTTGTTGGCAAAGTAATGTCTCTGCTTTCAGTATGCTATCTAGGTTGGTCATAACTTTTCTTCCAAGGAGTAAGCATCTTTTAATTTCATGGCTGCAGTCACCATCTGCAGTGATTTTGGAGCCCAAAAAAATAGAGTCTGACACTGTTTCCACTGTTTCCCCATCCATTTCCCATGAAGTGATGGGACCAGATGCCATGATCTTCGTTTTCTGAATGTTGAGTTTTAAGCCAACTTTTTCACTCTCCACTTTCACTTTCATCAAGAGGCTTTTTAATTCCTCTTCACTTTCTGCCATAAGGGTGGTATCATCTGCATATCTGAGGTTATTAATATTTCTCCCAGCAATCTTGATTCCAGCTTGTGCTTCTTCCAGCCCAGCGTTTCTCATGATGTACTCTGCATATAAGTTAAATAAGCAGGGTGACAATATACAGCCTTGACGTACTCCTTTTCCTATTTGGAACCAGTCTGTTTTTCCATGTCCAGTTCAAACTGTTGCTTCCTGACCTGCATATAGGTTTCTCAAACCTATACCAGGGTTCAAAACTCCACAGTCTCCAGTATGACCCCACCTCCCAGACACTATACCTGGGGTCACACATCCACAGTTTCCAGGGTTACCCCCCTCTCTGACCCTGCCCCTGGGGTCACATGTCCACAGTCTCCAGAGTGACCCCACCTCTCAGACCCTTCACCTAGGGTCACAAGTTCACAGGTTCCAGGGTGACCCCTTCAAAATATCTGCGTCTGGGTCACATGTCCAGAGTCTCCTTGGTAACACCCCACCATGGCCTGGGGTCATATTTCTAATTTCCAGAGTAACCTCCCCTCCCAGGCCCTGCACCTGAGGTCACATTTCCAGGGTCTCTGGGGTAACAAACCTCCCAGGCCCTGCACCTGGGGTCATGTCTCCATAGCCTACAGGGTGAGTGCACCTCACCAGTACTTGTACCTTGGGTCACATGTCGACAGTCTCTAGGGTGACCCCACCTCATCAGAACTTTTAACTGTAGTCATACTTCCATAGCCTCCAGAGTGACCACCACTCCCAGATGGTGAACATCTGGTCACACATCCATAGTCTTCAGGGTGACACAGTCCAGGACACTGAACCTATGGTCATATATCCACAGACTGCAGAGTGACCCCACAAGTATAGTCCGAGCACCTGGGATCACACATCCACAGTCTCCAGGCTAATCTTTCCTCACAGACACTACACCTGGGGTTACATTTCCAATCTTTACTGTGACCATCCTCCCAGACCCTGTACCTGGGGTCACATGTCCACAGTCTCCATGGTGACACCTCCCAGGACACTGAACCTGTGGTCATACATCCGCAGACTTCAATGTGACCCCACAACTATGGTTTGAGCACCTGGGATCACATATCCACAGTTTCCAGTGTAACCTTCTCTCACAGACACTACACCTGGGGTCAAATTTCCAGTCTCTACTGTGACCATGCTCCCAGACCCTGTACATGGGGTTACATGTCCACAGTCTCCAGGGTGACAGTTCTCCCCACATCCTGTCTGTGGAGTGACACATCCACATTCTCCAGGATGAACCAGCCTCCCTGACCCTGTACTGGGGTATCACAATCACTGTCTCTAGGGTGACCAAAACTCCCAGACCCTGCACCCTGTACATGGGGTTACATGTTCACAGTCTCCAGGGTGACAATCCTCCCCACATCCTGTCTGTGGAGTGACACATCCACATTCTCCAGGCTGAACCAACCTCCCTGACCCTGTACTGGAGTATCACAATCACTGTCTCTAGGGTGACCAAAACTCCCAGATCCTGCACCTGTATTCTAACATCTATGGTCACCAGGGTAAACCCCTCCCAGACCCTGCACCTGAGGTAATGAAGGAAGTTAATACAGCCACAATAGGGAAGCAGAGATGTGCCTGCAAACGGGACTCTCTGCTCGGGTGGAAAGTGCTTGCAAACAAGATGTTCTGCCAAGAAGTCTGGACACAGCCTTGAGTTTAATCGTCCCTTGCAAATGAGGGAACATTCCCTTCCTGTGATAAGGAGGAAGAAAGGGCTCTGGACAGACTCTGCAGTAAACAGGAATTTCACTCCCTTTTGCTGTACGATAACATTTACGCACATGCGCTGTACTGAGAAGGCTTAGTCATGCAGTCTGGAATTCTGCCAAGGGGGCTTTTTATAAAAATAAACCTTTGCGCAGTTCTTTTCCTCCGGCCGGAGTTGTGTCTTTGTCTGTTTCTTGTGTGTGTGTCTTGTCTTTGTGTCATTTCGCTCGCAACAGGTAACATGTCCACATTCTCCAGGGTGACCCACTCTCCAAGACCCTTTACCTGGGGTCACATGTCCACTGTCTCCAGGGAGACCACATCTTGCAGACCATGCACCTGGGGTCACACGTTCACAGTCTTCAGGATGACCCCCTCCCGAGCCTGCAATTTGGGTAACATTTCCACTGTTTATAGGGTGACACACATCCCCAGACACTGTTCCTGGAATCACATGTCCAGAATCTCTAGGTTGACTCCCTTCCAGATCCTGCACCTTGGGTAACATATTCAGAGTCTCCAGGCTGACACCCCAGCCCAGACCCTGTACCTGGGTCATATGGTCACAGTCTCCAGGGTGAACCTCCTCACATACCATGTACTTGAGGTCACATGTCCACTGTATCCAGGGTGATCCCCTTCCAAAACCATGAACATAGGTTCACATGTCCCATCTCCAGTGTGAACCCACCTCCCAAAACCTGTACCAGGTTTCAAAACTCCACAGTCTCCATGGTGTTCCCACATACCAAACCCTGCACCTGGGGTCACATGTAAACAGTCTCCAGGGTGACCCCTCTCCCTAGACCCTGTAACTGGTGTCACATGTCCACAGTCCCCAGGGTGACCCCACCTCCGAGACCCTGCACTTGTGGTCACATACATAGTCTCCAGGGTTACTCCGCCTCCAAGACCCAGTACCCGGGTTCACATGTCCTCAGTCTCCAGGGTGATCCCCTCTTAGACCCTGCATCTAGTGTCATATGTCCACAGTCTTCAGGGTGACACCCTTCCAAATGCTGCATCTTGGGTCACACGTCCACAGTCCCCAGGATGACAACCCTGCCCAGACCCTGTACTTGGGTCACATGGCCACAGTCTCCATTGTGACCCCCCTTCCAGATCCTATACCTGATGTCAAATGTCTGCAGTATCCATGATGACCCCCTCCCAGACCATATACATGGGTCACACGTCCACAGTCTCCAGAGTCAGCCTCTTCCCCAGACACTGCACTTTGGGTCACATCTCCACAGTCCCCAGGGTGACCCCACCACCGAGACCCTGTACCTGAGGTCCCATGTCCACAGTCTCCAGGGTTACCCCAGCTCTCAGACCAAGCACCTGGGTTTTCACATCCACAGTCTCAATGTAACCCTCTATCCAGACCCTACACCTGTGGCCACATGTACATAGTCTTCAGGGTTACCCCCTCCCAGGCCATATACATGTTGTCACAAGTCCACAGTCTCCAGGGTCAGCCTCTTCCTCAGACACTGCACTTTAGGTCACACATTCACAGTCCTGGAAATGAACCCATCTCCCAGAACCTGTACTGGGGGACACGTGTACATAGTCTCCTGGGAGACCCCACCTCATAATCCCTATATCTGGATTTGCACATCCAAAGTCTCTAGGGTACCCCACCTCCTAGACCCTGGGGTCACTTGTCCATCATTTCCAGGGTGACCCCTTTTTGACCCTGGAACTTGGGTCGCATTTCTACAGTGTCTATTTGTGGTGGAGGAGACCCTCTCAAGGTGCAATGTCCAGGGTTCCCTCTCCAGTTGTGGTGAGGGGACAGTCTCCAGTGTTGTTGGGTGGGCTCCTCTCTCTTTGTGGCCATGGGCTTCTCTTGAGTTGTGGCATAAACCTCAAGTTTAGGAAGGGACTCGTGGCTCCTTTCTAGTTGCCTTGCTGCCTCCTCTAGGGTTCTCTGTGGGGAGGATGTTCTCTCCACTTGCGGCATTTAGGTCTTCTCACTAGTTTTCATGGCTCCACTCTAGTTGTGAGAGTCTCATCTTGTGTTATTTCAGGGGTCTCATCTCTATTTGTGCCAGAGAGTCTTCTCCCTAGGTGCAATGTGCCAGAGGGCACCTCTCTAATTTTGGTAGGGAATCCTCTCTAGTTCTGTTGGGCAGCTCCTCTGCTTTTCATCAGTGGCTCTTTCCTTGTGACAGCATATGGCACCTGTCAAGTTGTGGTTGGGGACTCGGGGTTCCTCTTGAGTTGGGACAGGTGATTTACTGTTCCTTTAAAGTTTTGGTGGGGATTCGTCTCAAGCTGCATGGGGCAGTTCCTTTCTAGTAGAGATTAGCAGGGTGGCTCCTGTCTGGTTGCAACATGTGGCAGGCTACTGTATAGTTATGGCTTGGGACTCCACTCTTGTTGCAGTTGGGTCTACTGACATTTCTGTTTCAGCTCTTCTCTAATTTTGGATTGCAGACTCCTGTCTAGTTGTGTGGAGGTGGGTGGAGGGAGCTCCTCTTTAGTTGTGGTATGGACCTTCCTCTCTTGTTGCAGTCGAGTGCTCCTCTTGAATTGCGGTGGGGTAGGCTCCTCTTGAGAGAAGGCAATGGCACCCTACTCCAGTACTCTTGCCTGGAAAATCCCATGGATGGAGGAGCCTGGTAGGCTGCAGTCCATGGGGTTGCTAAGAGTCGGACACGACTGAGTGACTTCTCTTTGACTTTTCATTTTCATGCATTGGAGAAGGAAATGGCAACCCACTCCAGTATTCTTTCCTAGAGAATCCCAGGGATTGGGGAGCCTGGTGGGCTGACCTCTGTGGGGTTGCACAGAGTTGCACATGACTGAAGCGACTTAGCAGCAGCAGCAGGCTCCTCTTCGGAATCCTCTGGAGTTGCATCAGGGTGCTTTGGTTCATCTCGAGTTGCGATGGGGAACTCGGGATTCCACTGAAGTTGCTGCAGGGAATCGGGCCTCCTCTTCAGTTGAGTCAGGTAACTTGGGGTTCCTAACGAGTTGCAACAGGGGAGTCAGGGCTCCTATGGAGTTGAGGCAGGGAACTCGTGTTTCCTCTCAAGTTGCAACAGCGGAGTCAGGCCTCCTCACGAGTTGCCAGGGGGAACTTGGGGTTCCTCCTGAGTTATGGTGGGAAACTCAGGGTTCCTCTTGAGTTGCAGCAGTGGACTCAGAGCTCCTCTTGAATTTTTGCAGCAAGAACTCAGTGTTCTTCTTGCGTTACAGTGCAGGACTCAGTGTTCCACTCGAGTTGCGGCTGGGAACTCGGGATTCCTCTCATGTTTGGGTGGTACTCAGGGTTCTTCTTAACTTGCAGTGGGGCCTCCTCTTGAGTTGTATTGGGGTGTCTCATCTCTAGCAGGGATGTTCAGGGCAGCTCCTGTGTTGTTGCAATGTGTGGGTGGCTACTCACTAGTTTTGGCAAGGGACTACTCTCTCCTTGTGGTTGGGGTCAACTCTATAGGTGTAGTGGGTTCGATTCTCTCTAGTTGTGGTGTGCAAGTTCCTCTCTAGTTGTGGTGTGAGGTTTGTCTCTATTAGCAGCAGATGGGTCCCTCTCATGTGTGATGTCCAGCTGGCTCTTCTCAAGTTGTGGTGGAGGGCTCCCCTCAAATTGTGTGGCTGTGTCCTCTCTGGTTGGGGTGTGGGTGGCTCCATGAGAGATGCCCTCTCTACTTTTGGCACCAGGGGTTCCTCATTAATGTTAGTGGGATTGCTTCTGTCGAGTTGTGAGGGACTCCACTAGACTTACTTTAGGGAGCTTGTCTTTATTTGCAGCAGAAGGGCGTCTCTCTAGGTGTGGCATCCTGGGGACTCCTATCTAGTTGTGCTTGGGGAATCCACTTCAGTTTTGGCTGGGGAGCCCATCCATTATTTTGGCCTGTCACCCCTTTTCTTTTTGCAGGCTCCTGTCAAATTGCAGCAGGGAACCCGGAGTGCCTCTTGAGTTGCAGCAGATGACTCAGAGTTCCTTTAGAGTTGTGGTGGGTGCCTCCTCTCGAGCTGCAGTGGGGCAGATCCTCTCTAGTAGCACTGTGCAGGCTAGTCCTTGTCTACCTCCATTGAGTGGGAGGCTGCTGTCTAGCTGTGGCATGGGCTCCACTCTAGTTGCAGTGGGGTTCCACTCTATTTGTGGTGGTGGTTTGGCTCCACTCTACTTGTCATTTGCAGATCCCTCTCTAGTTGTGTCGGAGGGCTCCTCTTTAGTTGTGGTAGTTGGGCTCCTCTCTAGTTGTGGTACAGTGCTCTCCTCAAACTGTGGTAGGGGTGGCTACTGTCTGGTTGTGATGTGAAGGGGCACTTTTTCTAGCTTTAATGTGCAGGAGGCTACTCTCTAGTTGTGGCAATGGGAGGGCTCTTTAGTTTTAACATGGTGGGCTCCACTCTACTTGTGGAAAGAGGCTTCTGTCTAATCGTGATGTGTGGGTATGCTCCTCTCTAATGGCAATGTTAAGGGGGGATTATCTCTAATTGTGGCAGGGGTCTCCTCTCTAGCTGCCGTGTTGGCCTCCTTGTTCGTTTTGATCCATGTGGGAGTTCCATTCTAGTTGTGATGTGCATGGGCATTTTTCTTTAAATGTGATGTGTGGGGAAGGCTTGTATTTACCTGTGGCAGGAATGTCCACTCTAATTGTGGTGGTGGTACTACAGTCTAGTTTTGATGTATGGTGGGGAGGGGTAGCACCTTTCCATTTTGACGGTGTGCTCCTCCTCCTGCCTGAGGGTCAACTATCTAGTTGTAGCATGTATTCAACTCTCTAGTTTTGGTGGTTGGGCTTCTCTCTAGTTGTGATGTGCCGGGGTAGTCCACTCTAGTGCTGTGCTGGGGGTGTCCAGTCTAGTAGTGGAGTGGGAACTCCCATCTTGTTACATTATGCTGTGCAGCTCTTCTCCAGGTTCAATTTCCTCACTCATTTCTATTTGCAGTTTGAGGGGCTCCTCTCTAGTAGTGGTGTAGAGCCTCCTCTCTAGATGTGGTGTGCGAGATTGCTCCTCTCTAGTTACAGGGTGCCTGGCCTCCTTCCTACATGTGGTGGGCTCCACTCTTGTTTCCATGTGTGAGCTCCTCTCTAATTGTGGTGGGAGACTCTTCTCGATGTGTGTCAGGGGACTTTGTGTTCCTCTTGAGTTGTGGTAGAGCGTCTACTCTCTAGCTATGACAAGGATGTGCCTCTCTGATGGTGGTAGGGGAATCTACTCAACTTGCAGGAGGGGTTTGTCTCTATTTGCGGTGGAGGGGACCCTTTCTAGGTGTGATATCCGAGATAATCACTTTAGTTGTGGTGGGGGGGGCACTCTCAAATTTTGCCAGGTGGGCTGTGCTGTCATTGTAGCCATGGGCTTCTCTTGAGTTGTGGCATAGGCCTCCTCTTAATTTCTGGAGGGGACTCAGGGCATCTCTCTAGTTGAGGTGGTGCCACCTCTGGGGGTTCTCTGTGGGGAGGGTATTCTCTCTACTTGTGGCATTGGGGATTCTCATTAGTTTTCATGGGTTTTCTCCACTGTAGTTGTGAAAAGCTCCCCTCGAGTTACTTCAGGGGTCTCATGTCTATTTGCGGCAGAGGAACTCCTCTCTAGGAGCAATGTGCTGGAGGGCTCTACTCAAGTTTTGGCAAGGGAACCCTCTCCAATTTTGGCGGGTCCCTCCTCTGTCTTTATCACTTGGGGCTCCTTCCTTGTGACAGCATAGAGTTCCTGTCGAATTGTGGTGGGGGACTCAGGGTTCCTCTCGAGTTGTGACAGGTAACTTGGGGTTCCTTTAAAGTTGTGGAGGAAATTCCTCAAGCTGCGTGGAGCAGCTGTTCTCTAATAGTGATTATCAGGCTCACTCCTGTCTACTTGTGGCATGCAGTAGGCTACTGTATAGATTTCCCTGGTGGCTCAGACAGTAAAGTGTCTGCTTACAATGCAGGAGACCCAGGTTCAATCCCTGGGTTGGGAAGATTTCCTGGAGAAAGAAATTGCAACCCACTCCAGTACTCTTGCCTGGAAAATCCCATGGACGGAGGAGCCTGGTGGGCTACAGTCCATGGGGTTGCAAAGAGTCAGACATGACTGAGCAACTTCATTTTCACTGTATAGTTATGGCATGTGGCTCCACTTTAGTTGCCATGGAGGTCAATGACATATTTGTTTCAGTTTGTCAGTAGTTTTGGTTTGCAGACTCCTCTCTAGCTGTGGTGGTGATGGTGGGGTGCTCCTCTTTATTTGTGCTATAAGAGTTCCTATCTAGTAGTGGTAGAGTGCTCCACTCGAATTGAGGTGAGGCTAGCTCCTTTCTGCTTGTGATGTGTAGGGGCACTTTTTCCAGTTGTGATGTGAAGCAGCATACTTTCTAGTTAAGACAGGGCACCCTCTTTAGTTGTGACATGTTGAGCTCCTCTATACTCAAGGCAGAGGACTTACATTTAATTGTGATGCATAAGTGTACCTCTCTCTAGTGGCAAAGTTCAGTGGGGCTAATGTCTCCTTATGGTGGGGTTCTGGTGGGGTTCTGCCCTCTAGTCGTGGTGTGGGACTCCTCTCTTATTATGATGTGAGTGGGAACTCCTTCCTATTTGTGGGGACCTTATCTCTAGTTGTGATGTGCAGGCTCCTCTCTAGTTTTGGAAGGATGCTCCTTTCTAGTTGTGGCAGGGGGCTCTAAGATAGTTTCAGGGTACAGCCAGCTCTCAATTTGTGGCTGGAACTCCTCTCTAGTTGTAGTGGGAGGCACCTATTGATTTGCTGTAGGTGGCTCGTCTCGAGTTTTTGTGGGGAACTCATCTGTGATTGTGGTGGGGGACTCCTCTCTAGCTGTGGTATAGTGCCTCCTTTCTATTAGTGGTGTGCTGGTGAGCTCCTCTTAAATCAGTGGGCAGCTCCTCTCTAAGTTCAGTGGTGGACTTCTCTATAGATGTAAAATGGTGGCCTGTTTCTAGTTGCAGTGTGCATGCTCCACTCTAGTTGAGGTGAGGTGCTCTTCTTTAGTGGAGATGTCTGAGGGGACTCCTCTCATTGTGATGTTCATGGGGTCTCCTCTCTAGTTATGGTGTGGGCTTTGTCTGTATTTGCAATGGATTGGCTCCTCTCTAGATGTGATGTCCAGAGAATTCCTCTCTCGTTGTAGACAGTGGCTTCTCTCGACTTGTGTTGTAGGGCTCTTCTAGAGTTTCTGCAGGGTATTCTGGTCTCCTCTTGAGTTATGGTTGGGCCTCCTCTCGTGTATGTCATGTGGGGAGCTCCAGGGTGAGGGACCTTCTTTATTTTTAGTGCTAGGATTTCCTCACTAATTTTGGTGGAGGTGACCCTCTCTAGTTGTGATGGGCAGTCAACTCTCTAGTTGTGGAGAGGAAGATCCTCTCTAGTTGTGTTGGGTGAGTCTTTTCCTCAATAACTGCAGTGTGTATATGGCTCTTCTCCATATGAGGAATGCAGGCTTCTCTGGAGTTATGGTGGGAGGCTTGTGTATTGTTATACCGGCAAGCTCCTCTCTAAGTCAGTTTCTAGGGGCTCTTGTCTAGTTGTGTGGGCCTTTCTCTAGTTGGGATGTTTGGGCTCCTTTCTAGTTGTGGCAAAGTGCAACTTTCTTATTGTGGCAGGGAACAGCAAGCTAGTTGTGGTGTTCAAGGGGCTCTCAAGCTGTGGTGGGGGCATCTCTGTACTTCTGGTGGTGGGCTCCTTCATGTTTGTCTCAGGAGGCACATATCAATTTGCTGTGGGGGCGTGGGGCTCCTCTAAAACAAGGGAGCAGATTGTATGGAGAGGAAGCATGGGCCTCCTCTCGAGTTTTGGCGGTGAGGGACTCCTCTCTAGTTGTGTTTCATGACTTTTCTCTGTTTATGGCATGGAAGTTTCTTTCTAGGTTGTAGTGTGCTGGTGAGCTCATCTCAAGCATCAGTGGGGGCTCCTCTCTAGTTGTGGTGGGGGATTATCTCTAGCTGTGGTGTGGCTGCTCATTTCTAGTTGATTATCTCTAGTTGTGGTGTGCTGGTGGGCTACTCTCTAGTTGTGGTGTGTGGGCTCCTTTCTAGTTATGGTGAGGGGCCCTTTTGTTGTAATATGTGAGAGGAGTTCACTCCCATTGCAGTATGCAGGGGCCTCCTTTCTTGTGGTGGGAGAGATCAGCTATATTTGCTGCAGAGTGACTCTTCTCTAGGTATGATGTTTGGGGGTATCCTCTCACATTGTGACCATGAGGACTCATTCTCTTGAGTAGGGGTGGAGACCTCCCTTGAGTTATATCTTTGACTTGGAGCTTCTCCTGCATTGCTCAGTGGTCCCTCCTCTTAGGTTGTGATGAGGGTCTCTGCAATGGGGGTCCTCACTTCGTTTTGCCCTAGGTGTTCCTCACAAAATTTAATGTGATTGCTCCTGTCTACTTGTGAGGGCCTCATCTAGAGTTACTTCAGGTACTATCTGAAGATAGAGTTACTTCATCTCTATCTATTCCAAAGGAACTCCTCTATGTGTGATGTCTTGGTGGACTCCTCTATACTTGTGGGAGAAACCTCTCCAGTTCTGGTGGGTGGCTCCTCTCTCCTTGTAGCCACTGGCTCCTCTCCTGTTGCAGCGAAGGACTTGGTGGTTCCTGTCTAGTTGCCTTGCGAAGTGGCGTCCCTAAATCTTTGTGGTATGTTTCAGATTCATCTCCAGATGTGATGTGCAGCCTTCCCTCTGGTTGTGGCCTGGGTTCAACACACTATTTGTGGCCAGGGGCTCTCTTTAGTTGCACTTTACTAGGGGTTTCTCTCTAGTTGTGGTGTGGTGGCTCCTTTGAGTTGTTGCAATCGTTACTGTAGTTGCTGTTGGCAAGGTGCTCCTTTCTAGTTGTGGTGGGTTTTCCAATCTAGTTTTATCCAGAATGTTCCTCTCTAGTTTCACCGGGGTCAACTCTCTAGTTGTGGTGGGATTCAAGTCTCTAGTTGTGGTGTGGGTCTCCTCTCTAGTTGTATTGGGCAGGGATTTTCCTCAATAGTAGCCATGTGGGGTGGGGCACTTTCCCAGATGTGGTATGTGGGCTCCTCTCTAGTTGTCTTGAGCTGCACTTTTATATTTGTGCCATGGATGCTCCTCTCTTGTAGTGATGGCTGCCTTGGGTCCTCTCTTGTGGTGGTGTGGTGCTCCTTTCTAGTTGTGCTGAGGTCTTATCTCGATTTGCCATGAGAACTCCTCTTGAGTTGAGGCAGGGGACTCAGAGTTCCTCTCAAGTTCTGGTGGTGCCTCCTCTCGAGTGGCAGTAGGGGGCTCTGGGTCCTTTTGAGTTGTGACGGTGAACTTGGGGTCCCTCTCAAGTTGCCACAGGGGCTCATGTTCCTTTAGAGTTGTGGTGGTGAACTCTGGGTTCCTCTCGAGTTTCAGCAGTGGACTTGGGGATCCTCTTGAGTTGTGGCGTTTACTGATATTCCTCTCGAGTACAGCACACAACTCGGAGTTCCTCTCGACTTGCCATGCAAGGCTCATCTTGAGTTGAGGTAGGGGACTCAGAGCTCCTCTCGCGTTGTGGTGGTGCCTCCTCTTGAGTTGCAGTGGGTGTCTTCATGGGGTGGGCCGTCCTGTCTACTTTTGGTACAGGGGTCTCCTCAGTAGTTTTTGGTGGGATTGCTTCTCTCTAATTCTGAGGGGCTCTTCTCAAGTTACTTCAGTGTACTCAGCTCTATTTGCAGCAGTGGGACTCATTTTTAGGTTCAATGTCCTGGGGTCACCTCTCTAGTTGCAGTGATTGGAACCTCTCCAGCTCTGGTGGGGGAGTGCCTCTGTTTTTGTTGCTGGGGTCCCCCCTCTTGATTTGGAATAGGGCTCCTCTTGAATTGAGGCAGATTCTCACTTGATTTGGAGTGGGGGTCTTGGGACCCTCAAAAATTGCATCAGGGGGATTGGGGCTTGTCTTGAATTCAACAGGGAGCTCGGGGTTCCTCTTGAGTGGCAGCAGCAGAGTTGTATCTCCTCTCAAGTTGAGGTGGGGAACTTGGTGTTCCTGTCGAGATGTGGTGGGAAACTCGGAGTTGCAGCCAGGGACAATTCCAGAGCTCCTCTGGAATTTTGGCGGGAACTCAGGATTCATCTCATGTTGCAGCATGGGATCCAGGGTTACACTAGAGCTGTGGTGGGGGATGCAGTGTGCCTCTCCAGTTGTGGTGGGGCTTTCTATAGAGCTGTCTAGGAGGCAACTTGTCTCTAGCAGGGATGTGCAGGATGGCTCGTCTTGCAGCAATGTGTGGGTGGCTACTCACTAGTTCTAGCATGGATTTTTTTCTCTAGTTCTGGTTGGGGTCAACTCTGTATTTGTGGTGGGTTCAATTTTCTCCAGTTGTGCTGTTCAAGATTCTCTGTAGTTGTGGTGTGAGGTTCGTCTCTATTAGCAGCAAAGGGGCTTCTCTCTATGTGTGATATCCACTGGGCTCTTCTCAGTTGTGGTGGAGGGCTCCTGTAGAGTTGTGGGGCTGTGTCCACTCTGCTTGGGGTGTGGGTGGTTCCACAGGGGAAGTCCTCTTTACTTTTGGTGCCAGGGGTTCCTCACTAATATTTAGTGGGGTCACTTCTCTCTAATTGTGAGGGATTCCACTCAACTTACTGAAAGAAGCTCATCTCTATTTGTGACAGAGGGGCTTTTCTTTAGGTGTTATGTCCTGGGTGACTTCACTATTTGTGCCAGGGGAATCCACTTCAGTTTTGGCAGAGGGGCTCCTCTGTCATCATGGCCAGGGGCTCCTTTCCTGTTACAGCATAGGGCTTCTGTCGAATTACAATGGGGAATCCGGGTTCCCCTTGAATTGCAGCAGGTTATTCAGGGTTTCTTTAGAGTTGCTGTGGGGCCTCCTCTCATACTGCAGTGGGGCAGATCCTCTCTAGAAGAGCAATGCAGGCTGGCTCCTGTCTCGTTGCTACATGGGGATCCACTCTAATCGCAGTGAGGGTCCATCCTTTATTTGTGGTGGGGCGGCTTCTCTCTAAATCTTGATTGCAGACTCCTCTCTAGTTGTGGCATGGGGAAATTCTCTTTAGTTGTGGTAGGTGGCTCAGATGGTAAAGCGTCTGCCTGCAATGCAGGAGACATGGGTTCGATTCCTGGGTCCGGAAGACCCCCTGGAGAAGGAAATGGCAATCCACTCCACCACTCTTGCCTGGAAAATCCCATGGACAGAGGAACCTGAGAGGTTACAGTCTATGGGGTCGCAAAGAGTCGGACACGACTGAGCGACTTCACTTCACTAATTGCGGTAGAGTGCTTTTCTCAGAATCGTGCTGGGGGTGGCTCCTCTCTGGTTGTGAAGTGAAGGGATGCTTTTTCTAGTTAGGATAGCAGGAGGCTACTGTCTAGTTGTGGCAGTGGGAGTGCTCTTTAGTTGTGGCATGGTGGGCCCCACTCTACTCATCGCAGGGGCCTTCTGTCTAATTGTGATGTGTGGGTGTGCTACTCTCTAATGATGATGTTCAGAGGGGCTTATCTATAGTTGTGGAAGAAGTCTCCTTTCTAGTTCCAGTGTTGCCCTTTTCTATTGTAATGATCTGTGTGGGAGCTCCACTCTAGTTGTGATGTGCATGGGCACTTTTCTCTAATTGTAATGTGTGGGCTTATATCTACCTGTGGCAGGGGTGTCCTTTTAGTTGTGGCAGTGGTGCTCCACTCTAGTTGTGATATATGGGGGAAGATGGAACCTCTCTAGTTTTTGGCGGTGTCCTCCTCACTAATTGTGCCTGAGGGTCAACTATCTTGTTGTAGCGTGTATTCAACTCTCTAGTTTTGGCGGTTGGGTTTCTCTCTAGTTGTGATGTGCTGGGGTGATCCTCCCTAGATGTGCTGTGTCTGGGGAAGTCCTCTTTAGTTGTGGAGTGGGAACTCCTGTCTTATTGCATTTTGCTGTGCAGCTCTTCTCCAGGTTCAGTTTGCTGGCTCATTTCTATTTGTAGTTTGAGGGGCTACTCTCTAGTAGTGGTGTAGAGCCTCCTCTCTAGATGTGGTGTGCGAGATTGCTCCTCTCTAGTTACAGGGTGGAGAGCCTCCTTTCTATATGCAGTGTCTGGGTGGGCTTCTCTCTAATTTTGGTGGGAGACTCCTCTTGATGTGCATCAGGGAAATTCGTGTTCCTCTCGAGCTGTGGTGGGGTGGCTCCTCTCTAGTAGCACTGTTCAGGGTTGCTTCTGTTTAGTTTCGGTGTGTGGGTGGCTACACAACCTGTGGCATGGGGCTCCTCTCTAGTTGGTGTGGGGGATCAGCTGTTAGTTGTGTCAGGTGGGCTCTTCTCCAGTTATGGTGTGCAGGCTCCTCTCGAGTTTTGTTAGGGGGGCTCTTCTCTAGTTGTGGTATGTGGTGGGCACTTCTAGAGTTGCAGTGGATTTTTCCTTTCTGATTGTGGTGGGGGTTTCCTCTCTGGTAGCGATGTGCACAGGTACTCTTTTGCAATATGTCCGAGTCTACTCTCTAATTTTGGTGTGGCCCTTCCTCTTTAGTTGTGGCCTGGGGGCCTCTCTCTAGTTGTAGAAGGAGGCTTCTAATTGTGATGTGTGGGAATGCTCCTCTCAAGTGTCAATGTTCAGAGGGCTGCTCTCTAGTTGCAGCATGGGGTCTACTCTCTAGTTGCAGTATGGGGTCTACTCTCTAGCTGCAGCATGGGGTCTACTCTCTAGCTGTGACAAGGATGTGCCTCACTGATGGTGGTAGGGGAATCTACTCAACTTGCAGGAGGGGTTCATTTCTATTTGTGGTGGAGGGGACCCTTTCTAGGTGTAATGTCCAGGATCACCTCTCTAGTTGTGGTTTGGAGACACTCTCCAGTTTTGCTGGATGAGCTCCTCTGTCATTGTGGCCATGGGCTTCTCTTGAGTTGTTGCATAGGCCTCCTCTCAAGTTCAGGAGGGACATCTCTCTAGTTGTGGTTCTCTGTGGGAAGGGTGTTCTCTCTACTTGTGGCACTGGGGGCTCCTCACTAGTGTTCAGGTTATTGCTCCACTGTAGTTGTGAGGGGCTCATCTTGGTTTACTTCTGGGGCCTCGTCTCTATTTGCAGCAGAGGGGCTCCTCTCTAGGTGTAATGTGCCAGAGGGCTCCTCTCTAATTCTGACCAGGGAATCCTCTCCAGTTTTGATGGGAACTCCTCTGTCTTTGTAGTGGAAGGCCCATTCCTTGTGACAGCATTGGGCTCCTGTCAAGATACAATGGGTGACCCGAGGATCCACTCAAGTTTCCACAGGTGACTTGGTGTTTCTTTATAGTTGTTGTGGGGCCTCCTCTTGAGCTGCATGGTGCAGCTCCTTTCTAGGAGTGATTAGCAGGCTGGCTCCTGTGCAGTTGTGATGTGCAGTGGGCTACTGTGTTGTTAAGGCATGATCCACTCTAATTGAAGTGGGGCTAGACTAATGGCTTCTCCCCGCCTCCCTCACCCCCGCTCCTCTGTTGCAGTTTGCAGACTCCTCTCTAGTTGTGGTGGGGGCACTCTTTTTTAGTTGTGGTATGGGGGTTCCTCTCTAGTTGTGGTAGAATGCTCCTCTTGAACTGCGGTTGGGGTGGTTTCTCTCTGCTTGTTATGTGAAGGGGCGCATTTTCCAGTTGTGAAATGAAGGAGAACACTCTCTAGCCGTGGCAGGGGGCATCCTTGCTGCTTGTGGCATGTTGGGCTCCTCATACTCATTGCAGGGGGTTTATATTTAATTGTGATATGTGGGTGTGCTCAGCTCTAGTGGTGATGTTCAGCGAGGTTAATGTCTATTTGTGGTGGAGTTCTCCCCTCAAGTTGCAGTGTTTGGCTCTGCTCTTATTCCAATCTGATTGGGAGCTTCTCTCTATTTTGGGGGGCCTTTTCCCTAGTTGTGGTTTGCAGGTTCATCTATAGTTGTGAACGGGTGTTCTTTTCCAGTTGTGGCAGGGGGCTCTAAGCTTGTTACAGGGCACACAGTGCTCTTAATTTGTGGCTGGGGCTCCTCTCTAGCTGTAGTAGGTGGCA
The DNA here is from genome assembly GCF_023091745.1 of Budorcas taxicolor. NCBI lineage: Eukaryota > Metazoa > Chordata > Mammalia > Artiodactyla > Bovidae > Budorcas > Budorcas taxicolor. The sequence goes on along the minus strand of NC_068924.1, from coordinate 601,481 downwards.
CTTCTTGAGTTGCTGCATGGGGCATCTCTTGAGTTTCATTGCAGGGTTCCTCTAGAGTTGCTGCAGGTACTCGGGCCTCCTCTTGAGTTGCTGTTGTGCCTGCTATTGCGTTTATCATGTAGGGGCTCCATGGTGATGGGCCTTCTCTACTTGTAGCACTAAAGTTTCCTCACTAATTTTGGGGTTGAACTTCTCTCTTTGTGATGGGTGGTCATCTCTCTAGTTGTGGAGAGGAAGTTCTTCTCTAGTTGTGTGGGCAGAGCTTTTCCTCAATAGTTTCCATTTGTATGGGGCTCTCCTCCACATGAGGAATGCAGGCTCCTCTGGAGTTGTGGTGGGAGGCTTGTGCATTGTTGTACTGCCGGGGTCCAGCCCTGGTGGATCCTGGGTAATTCGAAGTGGGGACAGTGTAGTTGAGGAAAAACTTATTTATTTAATTAGAAATATAAGACTAGATTAAGAAGAAATAGTGTAGTAGGAAAATTAAGTGGAGAAAAGAGGCTGAATAACTTGGTTTACATGGAGAGCTAATAAAACTTCAGGGCAAGAAGTTTGCATCATCTACGTTAGGCCACCAGCATCCTCTTGAATATTGGAGGGTGCCCCACCTTGCACTCCCTCTCGCATGGAACTTAAAAGCCGGGGCAGGTAAATATACATGGCGAGCCTCCACGCCCCAGATTGGAATTCAGCCAGAAGATAGAGTAAGGAAGAGACACGGGGGAAACCAGTCTTTCCAATGACTTGCCTGGCCTCTATTGTCTAGAAAGGCCTTTTATACCTTTTTGATTGTACATAGAGATCAATGGGTAATACAAAATTATGCAGCATTAGCAGCCCAGACTCTTATCAAAACCAGGCTTTTCTCTCTGCATACCTATTTGTATACACAAGTCTTAGGTGATTTACATCATCTTCTGGCCAAAAGGGCCAATTAACATTTAACAATTTCCTGATAAGGGTATGTCAACCAGAAGACTTATTTGTGTTGATCTTCCCAAAGTCTGGTGCCACTCTCAGAAAGCACTAAATAAATTTACATTCTTACATAGCAGAGATACAGCAATTTATAACAAGTAAAAGGAGTACAGTGATTTATTTTATTTTATTTTTTTTTAATTTTATTTTATTTTATTTTTCTAATTTTAAAATCTTTAATTCTTACATGTGTTCCCAAACATGAACCCCCCTCCCACCTCCCTCCCCATAACATCTCTGTGGGTCATCCCCATGCACCAGCCCCAAGCATGCTGTATCCTGCGTCAGACATAGACTAGCGATTCAATTCTTACATGATAGTATACATGATAGAATGCCATTCTCCCATATCATCCCACCCTCTCCCTCTCCCTCTGAGTCCAAAAGTCTGTTATAGACAGCTGCGTCTTTTTTCCTGTCTTGCATACAGGGTCGTCATTGCCATCTTTCTAAATTCCATATATATGTGTTAGTATACTGTATTGGTGTTTTTCTTTCTGGCTTACTTCACTCTGTATAATCGGCTCCAGTTTCGTCCATCTCATCAGAACAGTACAGTGATTTATAACCAAAAAAAAGTAATTAACTCAAAAGTCTAGTGTTTCTAACATCAAAACTACTATATACCTTTTTCCATATCCTGATTACATTGATTAATATCCTCCCAGGTGCCTAAAAGATAATGAATATGGAGGCCTGGCAGCAATCATTGAGTCAACAGTGAAATCCATCACCAATATGATTTTTAGCTCTTTAGAAAAGGCTCTGTATCTTTAAGATGCTTTAAGCTTTGTGCCTCTCACGGTTGGGGTGTTACAAGCAATTCACAAGCTGTAAAAAGTCCAGGGGAACCTGTTAGGCACTAGAGAGTTATCAGAGGGGGTTTGAACTGAAACATTCCTTTCAAATGCAGAAGACTAAAGCCCTAAATTAACTTTTTCCAGAGAGTGTCAGAAGAGTGGAAAAGCACAGTACAATAAGGCAGGCAGATTCTGTTTTTTTGGGGGGTAGATGCTCAGGGAAACTCAGGGGGAACCCCTGAGGCCTGACTCGCCTTGCCCATCAGGCCTCTCTGCATGACCTTGTCATAGGTGGGATCTCCCATGCTGGCTCCTGGCAACAAATCATATTTTAAATGTCTTCCTGTTAATTCTATGGCATGCATAAGAATTTCCAAGACTATAAAACACATAGGTGTTGATTTTGACAGTTACTAGAGTTGATGGTTTCAATATATCCTTGCTCTGAAAGAATTCTTTATAGACCTCTGGGGCACAGATTTGTTTGTAACATCAGATGCAGACTAAGGTAATTGTACTAGCTTTTGCAAACCTTCTTAGGACAGCTGATTCATCATCAATGGATGAGACACTCATGGCTCATTGTCTCTAGCCTTCATTTTGCTCAATTTAATGTCTTTAACATTATGTGTTAGTTACATAACATGTATAACTATGAATTAATTAATTAATTTATTAATATCAATGCCTCAAATACCAATATGTGTATCTGACTACAAAGTTTGTCTAAAGTTCTCTTCTGTATTATGTCTTTTGATTCATGCCAGTTTTTTCGATTGCAAATAAAACACATGCAATTTCTAACAAAAGTCATGGCATATGATAAATTCAAAAATATGTGGGCAATTTATTTCACCTATGCTTTAATCATTGCCATCACAAACTTCAATGACAGTAATTATTTTTAATTACCTTTCACTTGAATTATAAATAGGATAAATGGATTTCCTATTTTTTCACAATTTCAATCATTAAATACATTCTTTCTTTTGCTGAGTAGCTCTCAAACATTCTTTACTTTCTAATATTATAGCAATCACTCTGGCTTAGCATGATTCATTGGCAATATTTTCACATATAAGCCATAAAGAGCACACTCTGTAAGAACTTTCCAGTTTAGGTTGGGGTGCTTAAATACATTTGCATTTCCTGATGATTCACTCCCAGATAATTCAGAAAATTTGGACAAATATTTTAGAAAAAGGAAGGTCAATTTTATGTATTATATATATAAGTATTTAAAATATGTGGAAAAGCATTTTTTTACTTTGGTCAATTAAAAATCTTTGTTAGCTAGATAATATAATTGACAAATATGTTTCAACTTTCAAAATTTTATTTGAATGTTTAAAGTCATTACTGAAAAATAAAATTCAGTAAAATAAATATTCCCATTACAAAAGTGTTCCACAGTAGATTTATAAAATAAAAAGTAATTAAAAAATAAAGCTGCTTAAATCAGTAAGTTGAGAATAATATTATATTCATGCCAAACTAGTTTTTAGTAAAGTTTATGCTGTTGTGTTCATATTGTTAATTTTCACCAATTTTATGTTTGTTTTCACATACCTAATTCATTTGTATATAATATATACCAAACTCAAATATATGGAAAACCAGAGAAACATCTCAGAATTCCTCCTTTTGGGACTTTCTTATGACCAGAACATACAAACATTTTGCTTTGTGCTCTTTCTATTCTATTATGTTATCCTGTTGGTAGGGAATCTTCTGACCCTTGTGTCCATTCTAGGCAGTCCTCTTTTTAACCAACCAATGTACTATTTCCTCAGTCACTTATCATACATAGACATCTGCTATGCCTTAGTGTTATTCCAAAACTAATTGGTGATCTGCTAGGGGAGGACAAAAAACATTTCTTATGATAATTGCATGTTGCAGATTTTTGCAATGCATTTGTTTTTTTTTTTTTTGGCAGTATCAAGGTCTTCATTCTTACTGCCATGATGTTTGATTGCTACATTGCCCTTTGTAAACCTCTCCACTATATGATTATCATGAACAGGACAAAATGTAATCTTCTAGTCTTGGCTACTTGGGCTGGTGGGGCTGCCCATTCTTTTCCTCAGTTATCTATAATAATCCAATTGCCTTTTTGTGGTTCTAATGAAACTGATCACTATTTTTGTGATATCTTTCCTATGCTTAAAATTGCTTGTGCTGATATCTACATCACTGCTGTCCTTCTGGTTGCCAATTCAGGAATGGTTTTTGTTGTCTTATTTGTTTCTTATGTCATCATATTATTCACTTTAAGAAACTACTCAGCTGAGGGAAGATGCAAAGCCCTCTTTACCTGTGGGTCTCATATCACAGTAGTCATCTTGTTTTTTGGACCTTGAATCTTTGGTTACCTTAGACCTTAGACCTACTTTACCCTGAGGATAAGGTACTTGCACTATTTTACATTATCATCACCCCTATTTTCAATCCTTTAATCTATACACAGAGAAATACCAAGATGAAAAGTTCCATGAGGAAAGTTTGGTGTAAAAGGTTATTTTCAAAGAAAGCGTATAATTAATGTGAAGAAGCTTGTATGTAAGCAATTTTATAAAAGAAAGGAGATTGATGTAAATTAAAAAAAATAAAAACTATCTCATAGATTTTATATTCTATCATCATTTGAATTTAATTGTTGAAAACAGAAGTTTAGAAACTTAAAATCAAAACCAGTACTAATTTGTGCATACCAAAATAGCTGGAAGCTTGATCAGTTTTTTGGAGTATTATGGTGGTGTAGATATGTTTATGTTAGGGGAAGCACACTAATTGAAACCACCCACCCTGGCCAAGTACCAAGTAACCATTTGCGTGAGTTGTTTTATGACAGGAGATCCTGATAAGGAATACAGAACTAATAAGCCACCACCAACTGGAAGAGTTCGGGAAAGGTCTAAAGAAGACACTGTGTGTCCGTCCACTTCCCAGAACCCCTCTTGTTAGCACCCATCTTGGCTGAGCGATGCGTACACCACCAGGAAAGACTCTGAATTAAAATGATTGGCCAAAGACCACCCAGAAACTAATCCCATCACTATAAAACCCAGACCCAGTGGCCACAGCTGGGACCCTTTTGTCCCTGGTCTCCTCCTGACGTGGACAACTGGCCAGAGTGCCCTGACTGGTAAGGAACAAGAGACTTTATTGACCTCTCTCCCTTTCCCTCTCTCTTTCCTCCCTTTCCCAATAAAATCTCTTGCTTTGTCAGCACATGTGATTCCTTGGACATTTCATTTCCGAGTGTTAAACAAGAGCCCAGTTTTGGGCCCTGGAAGGGGTCCCCCTTCCTGCAACAAATGGTGACCCAGACTTTATTGACCTCTCTCCCCTTCCCTTTCTCTTTCCTCTCCTTAACCCTTCCTATCCTTCCCCATTTTTCTAGTCCGCTGATCCTGGACGCAGGAACCTGGCCGAAGGGCCCTTAGCCTGAGCTAGAGACTGATCACCTCCTCTTGGCAGAGAACTAGAATTCTGGTTCTGGTCTGGTCTGATTTCTGGTAGGGCCGAGTTCCAATCCTCCTTTCTCTGGAGGCCCAGGGTAGAGTCCCATAATTCCTGGGTATCTCCAGGTGGCAGGAGACGTCTATAAGGCCACCACTTTTGCTCCCTTCTCCCGCCTTCTCCCCCTTCTTTCAACGTGGCTTCCTTTCCTAACTTTGAAATTTTTGAAGACCTGAGATATTTTCCTTTCTCTGAAGTTCTGTGTCTCTATAGGAGGTTTTCTGAGAGACTGTATTCTTTTATTTAAGGGAGTGTCTGATGAGGACTTCCAGGTTTATATATGTGTGCTTTAACTCTGTGTTCTGTGTTGTGATTTTTGATGGCCATTTTGCTTTGTCTGGCCACCATGTGGTTTAGACCTTCTGCCATTTTGTTAGAACTCGATTTTCTTTCCCTGTGCCTTGAGACCAGGACTCTCAGGAACACTTATCTACACCATCTCTAACTCCTGACTCTGAGGAAAAAGGGCGAAAAGACTTTAAAAATTTTATTTATTTAAACTGTTTTTTTTTTATAAACTATTAAATTTTATATTGTAGTATCTAATTCATGACTAAACTTAGAAAATGAAGCTAGCTCTTGCACTGTGTCTGTCTAAATATGTTGTGGTATGTCTTTGTCTCTGGGTAATATTTTTGAAGTTAATTTGTAAATGAGGTCTATTTAACTGGCTTAAAAAAAGGTAAGTGCTTACAAATCAAATAATTCTAAATTAAACAATAAATTCCAAGTTCATGTGAACTGGGAAATATTCAATATTTAACATTCAGTATTTAATATTCAGTAATTAACATTAAATGGAATATTTTCATTATACCTAGGTTTAATATAAGTTAAATATTATATTTGTTACAAGTTTGTCAACAAGGAAATTACCTCGAGAGAAGAAACTTCTAAAAAAAGTAAATGAAATATGAGCTTTTATATTAACTGTATTAAGAATAATTATTCTTTAGAAATATCTGTCTAAAATAGTCTCTCCAGATTGGCATAACTTAAATTTCTAAGGGTTGTGCTAAGTGTGCTAAGTGTTGGAAGTCTATTGAATAGTTAGATCATTTCCAAATAAAATAGGATTTTGAAACATTTACTGCTGCTGCTGCTAAGTCACTTCAGTCATGTCCGACTCTGTGTGACCCCATAGACGGCAGCCCACCAGGCTTCCCTGTCCCTGAGATTCTCCAGGCAAGAACACTGGAGTGGGTTGCCATTTCCTTCTCCAAACATTTATTACTAAACACTAATTTCCTTTTACAGAGAAACTAAGGAGATTTGGGACTATAAATGAATAATGTTTGGTGCTATCCGAAAATGTTCTAAGAAAGCAAGGGTTTTAGAAATTATCACTGGTGTTTATGCTCACCAATCCATAAAATGCTAATATAAAAAATAAAAGTTAGTTCTTGGTTGCTAAAGGAAAGGAAGTGTGTTTTCAGTAAAACAACAAAACAAAACAAAACAAAAAACGGTATGAAAAATACTAAGAGTTATGCATGATCAGGATTTTCTAAAATTGGATTACAATTAGTTAGATAAATGGATTTTGTTACGAATAACACTACCATAAGAAAACTGGTTAGAGTCAACTAGGTCCAAGAGGACAGAACTGACTTTCACTAGACCTTGAGCCTTGGCATTTACACCCATTGTGACATATCAGCAAGCTAAATGATACACCCATCAATATTGACTAAATCTGACCAGATGTTCCTAATGCTTTTTACCATGTCATTCTCTGTCATCCCCTTCTCCCACCCTCAATCTTTCCCAGCATCAGGGTCTTTTCAAATGAGTCAGTTCTTCACATCAGGTGGCCAAACTATTGGAGTTTTACCTTCAGCACCAGAACTTGCAAGGAATATTCAAGATTGATTTCCTTTAGGATGGTCTGGTTGGATCTCCTTGCAGACCAAGAGACTATCAAGAGTCTTCTCAAACACCACAGTTCAAAAGCATCAATTCTTCAGTGCTCAACTTTCTTTATAGTTCAACTCTCACATCCATACATGACTTCTGGAAAAAACATAGCCTTGACTAGATGGACCTTTGCTGGCATCTTTCAGTTCAGTTCAGTCACTCAGTCGTGTCCGACTCTTTGCGATCCCATGAATCGCAGCACGCCAGGGCTCCCTGTCCATCACCATCTCCTGGAGTTCACTCAGACTCACGTCCATCGAGTCCATGATGCCATCCAGCCATCTCACCCTGGGTCGTCCCCTTCTCCTCCTGCCCCCAATCTTTCCCAGCATCAGAGTCTTTTCCAATGAGTCAACTCTTCGCATGAGGTGGCCAAAGTACTGGAGCTTCATCTTTAACATCATTCCTTCCAAAGAAATCCCAGGGTTGATCTCCTTCAGAATGGACTGCTTGGATCTCCTTGCAGTCCAAGGGACCCTCAACATCACGGTTCAAACGCATCAATTCTTCGGCGCTCAGCCTTCTTCACAGTCCAACTCTCACATCCATACATTACCACTGGAAAAACCATAGCCTTGACTAGACCGCCCTTAGTCGGCAAAGTAATGTCTCTGCTCTTGTATATACTATCTAGGTTCGTCATAACTTTTCTTCCAAGGAGTAAGAATCTTATAATTTCTGCAGTGATTTTGGAGCCCCCCCGACCCACAAAAAAATCTTACACTGTTTCTGCTGTTTCCCCATTTATTTCCCATGAAGTGATGGGACCAGATGCCATGATCTTCGTTTTCTGAATGTTGAGCTTTAAGCCAACTTTTTCACCTCCTCTTTCACTTTCATCAAGAGGCTTTTTAGCTCCTCTTCACTTTCTGCCATAAGGGTGGTGTCATCTGCATATCTGAGGTTTTTGATATTTCTCCCAGCAATCTTGATTCCAGCTGGTGTTTCTTCCAGTCCAGCGTTTCTCATGATGTACTCTACATATAAGTTAAGTAAGCATGGTGACCATATACAGCCTTGACGTCCTCCTTTTCCTATTTGGAACCAGTCTGTTGTTCCATGTCCAGTTCTAACTGTTGGTTCCTGACTTGCATACAAATTTCTCAAGAGGCAGGTTAGGTGGTCTGGTATTTCCATCTCTTTCAGAATTTTCCACAGTTTATTGTGATCCACACAGTCAAAGACTTTGGCATAGTCAATGAAGCAGAAATAGATGTTTTTCTGGAACTCCCTTCCTTTTTCCATGATACAGCGGATGTTGGCAATTTGATCTCTGCTTCCTCTGCCTTTTCGAAAACCAGCTTGAACATCTGGAAGTTCACGGTTCACATATTGCTGAAGTCTGGCTTGGAGAATTTTGAACATTATTTACTAGCATGTGAGATGAGTGCAATTGTGCAGTAGTTTGAGCATTCTTTGGCATTGCCTTTCTTTGGAATTGGAATGAAAACTGACCTTTTCCAGTCCTGTGGCCACTGCTGAGTTTTCCAAATTTGCTGGCATATTGAGTGCAGCACTTTCACAGCATCATCTTTCAGGATTTGAAACAGCTGGCGTCTTTAAAAGGTAATTATTTGTTTTCATTATCACATTTCCCTTAATAGTATGAATTTCTATTTATAAAGCATTATTAGTGATCAAAATTCTTATTTGAAACAGTATTGACCTAGCACTAAAAACATTTTCTGGTAAAATTCTAAGCATAAATTCCACTAAATGAGACTTGAGACTTTACCTAAGTATTTCCACTGAAATTACTTAGTACTTCTTGTAGCGGCTACCAGGAGTAATAAGTAGACATCATTTTTCAAATTGAAGCATATTAACATATAACTACATAATTAACTTTTAGTGCATAAATTATATATATAATACTGCAAGGAGATCCAACCAGTCCACCTTAAAGGAAATCAATCCTGGGTGTTCATTAGCAGGACTGATGCTGAAGCTGAAACTCCAATACTTTGGCCACCTCATGCAAAGAGTTGACTCATTGGAAAAGGCCCTGATGCTGGGAGTGACTGGGAGCAGGAGAAGGGGACAACAGAGGATGAGATGGCTGGATGGCATCACCGACTCAATGGACATGAGTTTGGGTATACTCCGGGAGTTGGTGATGGACAGAGAGGCCTGGCATGCTGCGATTCATGGGGTTGCAAAGAGTCGGACACGACTGCGCGACTGAACTGAACTGAACTGATATATTTAAGTGATCACCAAAATAAGCCATTGACATTCATCACCCCACAAATTTGCAATTTTTTCTTGTGATAAGTATGTTCAATATTTACTTTCTTAGCAATTTTCAAATGTAAAATACAATATTGTTAACTAAAACCATCATTCTATACACTATATATCCAGGAAGGATTTATTTATTTTATAAATAAATTTGATAACTGTAACTTTGGATTTTTTGACTCTCTTCACCCATTTTGTCACACTCCTTCCACCCACCTCTGGCAACCAGCAATCTATTCCCTGAATCTATGAATTCAAGTTCGTTTTTCTTTTTTTTTTTTTAATATTTCACATATAAGTACAATTATATGGTATTTGCCTTTATGCGTGTGTCTTACTTCTTTTATTATAATGCTCTCAAGTTCCATCTATGCTATTAACATGGTAAGATTTCCTTCTTTTGTATATGCATATACACATACATGCATATATCACAATTTATTTATCCATTCTTCTGACAGTGGACACATAGGTAGTTTCCGTGTTGTGGTTATTGTGAATAATGCTGCAGTGAGAATGGGAATCATATATCTCTTTGATGCAGCCATTATATTCACATTTTCTTTATATTCCACAATTCAGTCCAGCACACCATGTTTCATTTAGTATTCTTCTCTCTCTACATCATTATTCCTCCTATGTTCAGTCTCTTAATCTATATTCTGAGGGATGTAAAATGAAAAATGCTGTAAGAGTTTAGTGTTAAACATTCTAACCACATCTTAACAACTGCTGCTGCTGCTGCTAAGTCGCTTCAGTCATGTTCGACTCTGTGACCCCATAAATGGAAGCTCACCAGGCTCCCTCCATCTCTGGGATTCTCCGCTGGAGGGGGTTGCCATTTCTTTCTCCAATGCATGAAAATGAAAAGTGAAAGTGAAGTCGCTCAGTCGTGTCCAACTCTCAGCGATCCCATGGACTGCAGCCCACCAGGCTCCTCCGTCTATGGGATTTTCCAGGCAAGAGTATGGGAATGGGTTGCCATTGCCTTCTCTGCATCTTAACAACAACAACAACAACAAAAAGATGGGGGGAGGGGCAGCTAGATGAGATATATGTGGAATAAGAGAACAATAAATTATTTTATAGATTAATTATTCCACTGGTAGTGTTTTATAATGTGACATAAATAGGACTTCTAGATTCAAAATAGCTGCTAATCAAACACCAATTCTACTTACAAAAAATTGAATGGAAAATGTAGTTAATTTTGTTGGATTTTGAGATGATGTGATCAGGGTTACATGCCTAAAAATCATCTGGGTTATAGTAATTAAGTCACTATTATATTAAAACGAATACAATAATGAAAAAGGAAAAAAATAATAATAAGAAAGTTAACTTTAGTGCTTTCTGTATTCACCATCAAAGACTACGATAACTTCTATCTCTTGAGGATTGCTTGTTAACACACTTTTTACACCCCAGTTTCTTCATCTGTGCAATGGAGCTGATAAGAGTTATCTACCTCTTAGGGTTGTTATAAAGATTAATAAGCTAAACCTCATCAGTTAGCTCATACCTTACAGATAGTAAATATTTGCTATTATTAATGAGGCTCACAGAGCAGAGCAGAAGCAAGCATTAGTTTTAATATAGACATAAAAGAGGAAAAGCTGTTGAAAAATTATGAGAGCAAAATTACACAATTCTTGACAGCACTGTTGACAAATTAGTCTAATAAGTTTTTTTGTAAACCTAGAAAGATATGAAAGAAAGTTCTATATATCTGTAGTTTTCCAGAAAAATTCATCCTAACTGGAAATACATTAAAGAACATTCATTTTGCCCCCTTGGAGACAAAGATGAAAACACTACATGAGGATGGATGAAAATTATTTAACAGAAGGACTGACTATAGGTTACCTCATATAATAGCAAGGAGAAAAGAAACTCAAATTGCATAAATAGCAGATCTTAGTCATTAAGGGATTCTAACATGGTTCAGGTTTACCTCTTTTGCAGGGCATTTATAGTCAAATTCTACAGTTGCTCTGATAACTTAGATCTAAAAGGAAACTGGTGAGTGGATTATTTGGGAACATACATATAATTATCATTGCTGTTTAGTCGCTAAGCCATGTCTGAATCTTTGCGACCCCATGGACTGTAGCCTGTTAATCTCCTCTTTCCATGGGATTTCCAGGAAAGAATACTGGAGTGGGTTGCCATTTCCTTCTCCAGGGTATCTTCCTGACCCAGAGATCAAACTCACATCTTCTGCATTGGCAGGTGTATTCTTTAACACTGAGCCACCTGGGAAACCCAATATACATAATTAACTTGAACTAAGTAAGCAACCTTTTGGGAAGAAATATATATACCTTAAGGATATAAAGTTTACTTAAAACTTTAGAGAGTTTTGTGTCTAAACCCCTCAGGAATGATGTGGTGATATAAATAGAGAGTCTATAAAAGTCAATTTGACTAGTTTTGGATAATAAAATACTCTTCTTACCCTCAAGCTTTTTTTTTTCTGTGGAATAAACCCCCATCACTTATTTTATTTGATTTGACAGTAGTTACTAAATTATGTAAATGTTGTACTCTTTATTTACAGATGGGGAAAATTAGAAAGTGAAACTCAGCAGTAGCATTCAAGTTAGAAACTTGAAAGGAAATCACTTGAGCAGTTAAAGGATGACTATTATTTCAATGAAGACAGGACAGAAACTATACAAGAAGAATAGATTCAAAATAAGTGCAGAGGAAAATATGTGAGTAAATTATGTCTTTTTCTTCCTTGCCAGGAGCTTCCATAAACATGTGGTGTTTGTTACAATATATTTTTAACTACTGGGTTAAAAAATATTAATTAGCTGTTGCTTTTAAAATATGCTTTATTGTGAATTCTATAGCCTAGGAAAGTTTTTGATTAAGGGACCAGGAAATTCAAGGAGGATCTGAGAGTAAACTGAGGGTGGAATAACAGATTCTGGAAAAATAAGATCAAAGTCATAAAATAATACTGCAGGATGACTCCATATTTAAAAAAAAAAGACTCATTGTTATAACTCAAAGGAGAAGGTCAGTAAAACTTTAAACAATATTAAGCTAATTTTTACTCTGAAAAAGACATAATAACGGAAAAGGCTATTAAAACAATGAAGCTAATTTCTTCATTTCACAGAGCCAGGAGTTTTCAAGTTCACAGATACAAGAAGTGGCAATGTTAGGACATGCTCCTAAATACATTTCTCCTGCCTATTATTTTACGTGGCTAAGAGTTGAGATGCACTGTTAGTGCTCTCGCTTGAAAGAATATGAAATTGCTTCCTAAAGATTAAATGTATGCTTGTTACATTTTTGAGTGGCTTATTTATGACAGTTGAGAGCTGACTTGGTTTGTGGTTTCTCATAGAGACTTTAGCCTAACTATGTTCTGTGTTTCCATTTACACATTTTTAAAATTTAAGTTTTTGTGACTAGAATGGAACAATGATTGATTCAGGAGGTATCATAGTTTTATCTAGAAGGTTTAAGAAATCTATGCAAATTTCAGAGTTCGGTGAAGTGGGGTTAATGTTAAATCTATCTTGTTGCTTTGCTTTTTCTTTGTTTTTCCTTTTTGAAATGTTGTAAAATAGGCAATGAAGTCAGAAATAAACCCTAGTTTGCTGCATACTAGATACGTTATTATATATAATTATTTAACCCCTGAACATAATTTATTTCTGTGTACATTTACTTTAACACACTCATCTTGCCATGTGTAAACTATTTTATGATTTTTTTTTAAAAAATCTTTCTCACCTGTGATCAAAATTTTCCCAGAGTCAATCTGAATTCTAAAGAATATTTTTGGGGGGTTTTAAAAAAAGAAAAAGATTAAATACATTAACTACCTTGCAAAATTTATGTCTGAATTTAGCGGCTTAGTTAAGACATATAATGAGGGATATCCCCAAAATATAATGAATGATTAGATTGTAATCATTATTTTTAAAGACATTAAAATATGTGAAGTTAATCATAGTACTTTTATGTCAATGAGGAAGATGAATCAAGGAAGAATGCCAGGTAAGAAATTAAGAATAGCTGTAGCCATCTGGATAAAAAGACACCTAACCTTCAAGGACAATTTTTAGTAAACTCCTAATAAATGCAAATTGATTAATTGAGTTTTCTGATATTATTCCTAATTTTTCTTTAGAAAGAAATTTAAATTATATAAATGCTTTAATATTTTTAGTCATGATAAAAGACATATTTGAAATATATAGTGAATGCTTCAAGCTAGTAGTATATTCAACATTATTAGTTTATTCAAATTGAAATGAACAGCCTTTCTACTTACTGGTTAATATACCATGGTCTGATATGGGGACTGATCAGAAGCTACTTCTCAATAAATTTGTCTTTAAACAAATTCCTAAAATTAGTTTATTTTAATTTAGCAAAGATCTTAAAATTCTGCTATGGAAACAAATTTTATTTATTTTAAAATTCTATCTCTATTACAATGCAATTATTCACCATGTAGGTAACAAAGTTAACTTATTCATCATAGGGAGAATTGAACGGTACATCTAAACAGAAATTGATCAAGAAGCCAAGTATGAGGCTGATTATGAAAATATATAGTATGAAAATGCAGACACCATGAAAACATCTGAAAAGAATTTATCCTAGCTTATTTTTATGATTTATTATTTTAAAAGTTTTTGATGGAGCACATTGTTAACCAACCACTGTCGTCTTTTCAGAAACATTCAAAACTCTATTGTGGATTGATAAAAGACATTCATGTCGACTAACACAGTTGCTGATCACAATTTGCTGGAAGAACTAACATAAATTAGTCAGTATACATTAACACAGATTCTTAGTAGAGAGTATTTTGAGTATCTGATTTTATTCAGAGACACTTAAATGAGTCCTATTAAGCCTATTAATAATTAATGCCTTTAAAATCATAGGATCCTCTTCTCAATAAGCACTTCTAAATATTGGTTCATGAATTATATCATTTCAGGTGATTTACGTGTTCCATCAAACTAACCATGGAAAAATGAAATAATGTCACTTTATTTATTCTTTTGAAACTTTCCAAAAACAGGAACACTGAAATCCTTTGCTTCGTCTTGTTTTTATTTTGCTACATTGCTATTTGGATATGAAATGTGCTCATCATGATTTCTATCACCTGCAGTCAACTCATTGAGCAACCCATGTATTTTTTCTTTTATTATCTCTCAAAGCAAAATGGCTGTCTAAGGAGGCAATACAAATAGCTGTGAAAAGAAGAGCAGTGAAAAGCAAAGGAGAAAAGGAAAGATATAAGCATCGGAATGTCGAGTTCCAAAGAATAGCAAGGAAAGGTAAGAAAGCCTACCTCAGCGATCGATGAAAAGAAACAGAGGAAAACAACAGAATAGGAAAGACTAGAGATCTCTTCAAAAAATTAGAGATACTAAGGGAAACATTCATGCAAAGATGGGCTCAATAAAGGACAGAAATGATATGGAACTAACAGAAGCAAAAGATACTAAGAAGAAGTGGCAAGAAACACAGAACTGCACAAAAAAGATATTCACAATCCAGATAATCACGATGGTTTGCTCACTCACCTAGAGCCAGACATGGTGAAATGTGAAGTCAAGTGGGCCTTAGGAAGCATCACCATGAACAAAGCTAGTGGAGGGGATGGAATTCCAGTTGAGCTATTTCAAATCCTGAAAGATGATGCTGTGAAAGTGCTGCACTCCATATGCCAGCAAATTTGGAAAACTCAGCAGTGGCCACAGGACTGGAAAAGGTGAGGTTTTCATTCCAATCCCAAAGAAAGGCAATGCCAAAGCATGCTCAAACTACCTCACAATTGCATTCATCTCACATGCTAGTAAAGTAATGCTCAAAATTCTCCAAGCCAGGCTTCAACAATACATGAACTGTGAACTTCCTGATGTTCAAGCTGGATTTCGAAAAGGCAGAGGAACCAGAGATCAAATTGCCAACATCCTCTGGATCATGGAAAAAACAAGAGCGTTCCAGCAAAACATCTATTTCTGCTTTATTGATAATGCCAATGCCTTTGACTGCGTGGACCACAATAAACTGTGGAAAAATTCTGAAAGAGATGGAAATACCAGACCACCTGCCCTGCCTCTTGAGAAATCTGTATGCAGGTCAGGAAGAAACAGTTAGGACTGGATATGGAACAACAGACTGTTTCTAAATGGGAAAAGGAGTACCTCAAGGCTGTATATTGTCACCATGCTTATTTAACTTATATGCAGAGTACATCATGAGAAACGCTGGACTGGAAGAAACACAAGCTGGAATCAAGATTGCCGGGAGAAATATCAATAACCTCAGATATGGAGATGACACCACCCTTATGGCAGAAAGTGAAGAGGAGCTAAAAAGCCTCTTGATGAAAGTGAAAGAGGAGAGTGAAAAAGTTGGCTTAAAGCTCAACATTCAGAAACTAAGATCATGGAATCTGGTTGATCACTTCATGGGAAATAGGTGGGTAATCAGTGGAAAGAGTGTCAGACTACTTTTGAGGGGGCTCCAAAATCACTGCAGATGGTGATTCAGTTCAGTTAATTTCAGTCTCTCAGTCATGTCCGAGACTTTGTGACCCCATGAATCACAGCATGCCAGGTCTCCCTGTCCAGCACCAACTCCCAGAGTTCACTCAGACTCATGTCCATCGAGTCAGTGATGCATCTAGCCATCTCATCTTCTGTTGCCTCTTCTCCTCCTGCCCCCAATCTCTCCAATGTCAGAGTCTTTTCCAATGAGTCAACACTTTGCATGAGGTGACCAAAATACTGGAGTTTCAGCTTTAGCATCATTCCTTCCAAAGAACACCCAGGGATGATCTCCTTCAGAATGGACTGGTTGGATCTCCTTGCACTCCAAGGGACTCTCAAGAGTCTTCTACAACACCACAGTTCAGAAGCAGCAATTCTTCAGCGCTCAGCCTTCTTCACAGTCCGACTCTCACATCCATACATTACCACTGGAAATGCCATAGCCTTGACTAGACGGACCTTTGTTGACAAAGGAATGTCTCTGCTTTTGAATGAACTATCTAGGTTGGTCATAACTTTTCTTCCAAGGAGTAAGCGTCTTTTAATTTCATGGCTGCAGTCACCATCTGCAGTGATTTTGGAGCCCCCCCAAATAAATTCTGACACTGTTTCCACTGTTTCCCCATCTATTTCCCATGAAGTGATGGGACCAGATGCCATGATTTTCATTTTCCGAATGTTAAGCTTTAAGCCAACTTTTTCACTCTCCTCTTTCACTTTCATCAAGAGGCTTTTTAGTTCCTCTTCACTTTCTGCCATAAGGGTGGTGTCATCTCCATATCTGAGGTTATTGATATTTATCCTGGCAATCTTGATTCCAGTTTGTGTTTCTTCCAGTCCAGCATTTCTCCTGATGTACTCTGCATATAAGTTATGAAATTAAAAGACTCTTACTCCTTTGAAGGAAAGTTATGACCAACCTATATAGCATATTAAAAGCAAAGACATTGCTTTATAAACAATGGTCTGCAGGCGAAGGAGGGCCTAGAGGAGCCATCCCATGTTGAAGGTCAGAAACGGTGGTGGTAAGGAGATACCACTCATCCAAGGTAAGGAGCAGCAGCTGTGCTTTGCTGGAGCAGCCGTGAAGAGATACCCCCACGTCCAAGGTAAGGGAATCCAAAGTAAGATGGTAGGTGTTGCAAGAGGGCCTCAGAGGGCAGACACACTGAAACCATACTCACAGAAAACTAGTCAATCTAATCACACTAGGACCACAGCCTTGACTAACTCAATGAAATCAAGTCACGCCTGCAGGGCAACCCAAGACGGGCGGGTCATGGTGGAGAGGTCTGACAGAACGTGGTCCACTGGAGAAGGGAATGGCAAGCCACTTCAATATTCTTGCCTTGAGAACCCCATGAACAGTATGGAAAGGCGATATGATAGCATATCAAAAGAGGAACTCCCCAGGTCATTAGGTGCCCAATATGCTACTGGAGATCAGAGGAGAAATAACTACAGAAAGAACGAAGGGATAGAGTCAAAGCAAAAACAATACCCAGTTGTGGATGTAACTGGTGATAGAAGCAAGATCCGATGCTGTAAAGAGCAATATTGCATAGGAATCTGGAATGTCAGGTCCATGAATCAAGACAAATTGGAAGTGGTCAAACAAGAGATGGAAAGGGTGAACGTCGACATTCTAGGAATCAGCGAACTAAAATGGACTGGAATGGGTGAATTTAACTCAGATGACCATTATATCTACTACTGTGGGCAGGAATCCCTCAGAAGAAATGGAGTAGCCATCATGGTCAACAAAAGAGTCCGAAATGCAGTACTTGGATGCAATCGCAAAAATGACAGAATGATCTCTCTCCGTCTCCAAGGCAAATCATTCAATATGAGAGTTATCCAAGTCTATGTCCCAACCAGTAATGCTGAAGAAGCTGAAGTTGAATGGTTTTATGAAGACCTACAAGACCTTTTAGAACTAACACCCAAAAAAGATGTCCTTTTCATTATAGGGGACTGGAAAGCAAAAGTAGGAAGTCAAGAAACACCTGGAATAACAGGCAAATTTGGCCTTGGAATGCCGAATGAAGCAGGGCAAAGACTAACAGAGTTTTGCCATGAAAATGCACTGGTCATAGCAAACACCCTCTTCCAACAACACGGGAGAAGACTACACATGGACATCACCAGATGGTCAACACCAAAATCAGATTGATTATATTCTTTGCAGCCAAAGATGGAGAAGCTCTATACAGTCAACAAAAACAAGACCAGGAGCTGACTGTGGCTCAGATCATGAACTCCTTATTACCAAATTCAGACCCAAATTGAAGAAAGCAGGAAAAACCGCTAGACCATTCAGGTATGGTATAATCTCTTATGATTATACAGTGGTAGTAAGAAATAGATTTAAGGGCCTAACTCTGACAGATAGAGTGCCTGACGAACTTGGATGGAGGTTCGTGACATTGTGCAGGAGACAGGTATCAAGGCGATCCCCATGGAAAAGAAATGCAAAAAAGCAAAATGGCTGTCTGAGGAGGCCTTACAAATAGCTGTGAAGTGAAGAGAAGAGAGGTGAAAAGCAAAGGAGAACAGGAAAGATATATGCTGGGAGCCAGCGTGAGGAATTCCACCGTTGACAAGGTCATGCAGCAAGAGCTCTGATGGCAAGGCTAATCAGTCCTCAGGTTTTCCCCCTGGAATTTCCTGAGCATCCACCCCCACACAATAAGAATCTGCCTGCTTTTCCACTATTCTGATATTCTCTGGAAAAAGTCAACTCAGGGCTTGAGTCTTCTGCATTTGAAAGGGATGTTTCACCCCCTCTGATAGCTCTCTAGCTTGCCTAACAGGTTCCCTGGACCTCTTACAGCTTATGAATTGCTTACAGCCCCCCAAACATGAGAGGCACAAAGCTTAAAAGCACCTTAAAGATACAGAGCCTTTTCTAAAGAGTTAAAAATTATATTGGTAGAGGGTTTTCACTGTTTACTCCATGACTGCTGCCAGGCCTCCATATTCTTTATCTTTTAGTCACCTGGGAGGATCTTAATCAATGTAAACGGGATATGGAAAAAGATACATAGTAGTTTTGATGTTAGCAACACTAGACTTCTGAGTTAATTACTTCTCTTTGCACTCCTCTTGTGTCCTTGCTATGTAAGAATGTAACTTTATTTAGTACTTTCTGAGAGTGGCACCAGACTTTGGGAAGATCAACACAAATAAGTCTTCTGGTTGACAAACCCTTATCAGAAAAAAGGCTGTAAAATGTTAATTGGCCCTTTCTGGCCAGAAGATGATGTAAATCACCTAAGACTTGTGTATACAATTAGGTATGCAGAGAGAAAAGCCTGGTTTTGATAAAAGTCTGGACTGCTAATGCTGCATAATTTTGTATTACCCATTGATCTCTATGTACAATCAAAAAAAGGCATAAAAGGCCTTTCTAGACAATAGGGTTAGAGCCAGTCGCTGGACTGGTTTCCCCCATGTCTCTCCCTCTGTTTTTCCCTCTCCCTCCTTTTCCTCTTTACTTTAATTTCAGGCTGAATTCCCATCTGAGGCGTGGAGGCTCGCCAAGTATACTTACTTGCCCTGGCTGTTAAGACCCACGTGAAAGGGAGCCTAAGGTGAGGCACCCTTAGATATTCAAGCGAGCGCTGGTGGCCCAACATAGATGGTGCAAATTCCTTGTCTGGAATTTTATTGGTTTTCCACGTAAACCAAGTTATTCAGCCCTCTTCCTCCACTTAATTTTCCTACTACACTGTTGTTTCTTAATCTATTCTTATATCAATAAATAAATAAGTTTTCCTCGCCAACGCTGTCCACCCTTCAAATTCCCTGGATCCACTGGGGCTGAACCCCAGCAGATATAGGCATCTAAATGCAGAGTTCCAAAGAATAGCAAGAAGAGATAAGAAAGCCTTCTTCAGCGATCAATGCAAAGAAATAGAGGAAAACAACAGATTGGGAAAGACTAGAGATCTCTTCAAGAAAATTAGAGATACCAAGGGAACATTTCATGCAAAGATGGGCTCGATAAAGGACAGAAATGGTATGGACCTAACAGAAGCAGAAGATATTAAGAAGAGGTGGCAAGAAAGGAAGAACTGTACAAAAAAGATCTTCATGACTAAGATAGTCATGACGATGTGATCACTAATCTAGAACCAGACATCTTGGAATGTGAAGTCAAGTGGGCCTTAGAAAGCATCACTACAAACAAAGCTAGTGGAGGTGATAGAATTCCAATTAAGCTGTTTCAAATCCTATAAGATGATGCTGTGAAAGTGCTGCACTCAATATGCCAGCAAGTTTGGAAAACTCAGCAGTGGCCAGAGGACTGGAAAAGGTCAGTTTTCATTCCAATTTCAAAGAAAGGCAATGCCAAAGAATGCTCAAACTACCGCACAATTGCACTCATCTCACATGCTAGTAAAGTAATGCTCAAAATTCTGCAAGCCAGGCTTCAGCAATACGTGAACTGTGAACTCCCTGACGTTCAAGCTGGTTTTTGAAAAGGCAGAGGAACCAGAGATCAAATTGTCAACATCCACTGGATCATGGAAAAAGCAGGAGAGTCCCAGAAAAACATCTATTTCTGCTTTATTGACTATGCAAAGCCTTTGACAGTGTGGATCACAATAAAATGTGGAAAATTCTGAAAGAGATGGGAATATCAGACCACCTGACTTGCCTCTGGAGAAATCTGTATGCAGGTCAGGAAGTAACAGTTAGAACTGGACATGGAACAACAGACTGTTTCCAAATAGGAAAAGGAGTACATCAAGGCTGTATATTGTCACCCTGCTTATTTAACTTATATGCAGAGTACATCATGAGAAATGCTGGACTGGAAGAAACACAAGCTGAAATCAAGATTGCTGGGAGAATATCAATAACCTCAGATATGCAGATGACACCACCCTTATGGCAGAAAGTGAAGAGGAACTAAAAAGCCTCTTGATGAAAGTGAAAGAGAAGAGCGAAAAAGTTGACTTAAAGGTCAACATTCAGAAAACGAAGATCATGGCATCCAGTCCCATCACTTTATGGGAAATAGATGGGGAAACAGTGGAAACAGTGTCACACTTTATTTTGGGGGCTCCAAAATCACTGCAGATGGTGACTGCAGCCATGAAATTAAAAGACACTTAGTCCTTGGAAGAAAAGTTATGACCAACCTAGATAGCATATTCAAAAGCAGAGACATTACTTTGCTGACTAAGATCGGTCTAGTCAAGGCTATGGTTTTTCCTGTGGTCATGTATGGATATGAGAGTTGGACTGTGAAGAGGCTGAGCGCTGAAGAATTGATGCATTTGAACTGTGGTGTTAGAGAAGACTCTTGAGAGTCCCTTGGACTGCAAGGAGTTCCAAGCAGTCCATTCTGAAGGAGATCAGCCCTGGGATTTCTTTGGAAGGAATGATGCTAAAGCTGAAACTCCAGTACTTTGGCCACCTCATGTGAAGAGTTGACTCATTGGAAAGGACTCTGATGCTGGGAGGGATTGGGGGCAGGAGCAGAAGAGGACGACAGAGGATGAGATGGCTGGATGGCATCAGTGACTCGATGGACATGAGTCTGAGTGAACTCCAGGAGTTGGTGATGGACAGGGAGGCCTGGCGTGCTGCGATTCATGGGGTCGCAAAGAGTCGGACACGACTAAGTGACTGAAGTGAACTGAACTGAACCCCTATGTGCACTGCAGTACTATTTACAATAGCTAGAACTTGGAAGCAACCTAGATGTCCATCGGCCGATGAATGGATAAAAATGCTGTGGTACATATACACAATGGAATACTACTCAGCCATAAAAAGCAACAAATTTGAATCTGTTTTAATTAGGTGGATGAAACTGGAGCCCATTATAAGGAGTGAAGTAAGTCATAAAGAAAAACATAAATGTTGTATACTGATATATATGTATGCCATCTGAAGATACAGCACTGATGAATTTATTTTCAGGGTAACAATGGAGAAACAGACATAGGGAACAGACCTATGGACAAGCTGGGAGGAGAGAAGGGAGAAGGGGAGATGTATGAAGAGTGTAACATAGAAATTTACAATAGGGGCTTCTCTGGTGGCTCAGACGGTAAAGTGTCTGCCTGCAGTGTGGGAGACCTGGGTTTGATCCTTGGGTTGGGAAGATCCCCTAGAGAAGGAAATGGCAACCCATTCCAGTACAAACTTACAATACTATGTGTAAAACAGATAGCCAATGGTATTTGCTGTTTGACTCAGGGAACTCAAACAGGGGCTCTGTGTCAAGCTGTTGGGTGAGTTGGGGAGGGGGATGGGAGGGAGGTCTGGTCTGGGAGGCGGTGGACGTGGGTGTACTCATGACTGATTCTTGTTGATGTATGACAGGAAACCAAAAAATTCTGTAAAGCAATTATTTTACAATTTTATACATATATATATATGTGTGTGTATATATATATTTGCTTACTTCTGCTTCTCTTCACCCTTTCTGGATAGCCACTGTTCTCTAAAATATTCAGCTCTTGATAGCCCCAGGGTATTCCACATTCCTTGTGGCTTTTCTCCATCTGTCCATATCTTGAAAATAATCTCTTACAAAACTCCCCTTAAATCATGACACGTGCCTCCAGCTTTGACTTACTACATGATATTGACATATATGCACTTAATAATGTAGCCTGAAAAAGCATGAATAAAAGTTAATGGCATCCACTTGAAGAAAAAATAAATCCACATTCACAGTATAAATTTTCAATATTACTTTTTAAATTATTGATAAATAAAGTGGGCAATAAATAATAAAGTATATAAAAGTTGTAAACAGAAAAAGTTACAAGAATATAGATGCATAAATAAAACAGTACCTATACCAAAGAATCATATTATCAGCATGCATACATGAATATCTATAAAATTAAGTGTTAAGCCATTAAAAAACAGTATCAGCTAATTTGTCTCTAACACAACGTTGCAAATCAACTATATTTCAATAGAACTTTATTTTTTTTAATTTTTTTAATTTTTATTTTTACTTTATTTTACTTTACAATACTGCATTGGTTTTGCCATGCATTGACATGAATCTGCCACGGGTGTACATGAGTTCCCAATCCTGAATCCCCCTCCCACCTCCCACCCCATATCATCTCTCTGGATCATCCCTGTGCATCAGCCCCAAGCATCCTGTATCCTGTATTGAACATAGACTGGCGATTTGTTTCTTACATGATAGTATACATGTTTCAGTTCCATTCTCCCAAATCATCCCATCCTCTCCCTCTCCCTCAGAGTCCACAAGTCCATTCTATACATCTGTGTCTCTTTTGCTGTCTCGCATACAGGGTTATCATTACCATCTTTCTAAATTCCACATATATGTGTTAGTATACTGTATTGGTGTTTTTCTTTCTGGCTTACTTCACTCTGTATAATCGGCTCCAGTTTCATTCATCTCATTAGAACTGACTCACTATCCTCAATGGTGAAAAACTGAAAGCATTTCCCCTAAAGTCAAGAGAACAAGACAAGGATGCCCACATTCATCGCTACTATTCAACATAGTTCTGGAAGTTTTGGCTACAGCAATCAGAGCAAAAAAAGAAATAAAAGGAATCAAAATTGGAAAAGAAGAAGTAAAACTCTCACTATTTGCAGATGACATGATCCTCTACATAGAAAACCCTAAAGACTCCACAAGAAAATTATTAGAGCTAATCAATGAATACAGCAAAGTTGCAGGATATAAAATCAACACACAGAAATCCCCTGCATTCCTATACACTAATAATGAGAAAGTAGAAAAAGAAATTAAGGAAATAATTCCATTCACCATTGCAATGAAAATAATAAAATACTTAAAAATATATCTACCTAAAGAAACTAAAGACTTATATATAGAAAACCATAAAACACTGGTGAAAGAAATCAAAGAAGACAGTAATAGATGGAGAAATATACCATGTTCATGGATCGGAAGAATTAACATAGTGAAAATTAGTATACAACCCAACGCAATCTACAGATTCAATGCAATCTCTATCAAGCTACCAGCGGTATTTTTCAAAGAACTAGAACAAATAATTTCACAATTTGTATGGAAATACAAAAAACCTCGAATAGCCAAAGCAATCTTGAGAAAGAAGAATGGAACTGGAGGAATCAACCTGCCTGACTTCAGGCTCTACTACAAAGCCACAGTCATCAAGATGGTATGGTACTGGCACAAAGACAGAAATATAGATCACTGGAACAAAATAGAAAGCCCAGAGATAAATCCACACACCTATGGACACCATATCTTCGACAAAGGAGTCAAGAATATACAATGGAGTAAAGACAATCTCTTTAATAAGTGGTGCTGGGAAAATTGGTCAACCACTTGTAAAAGAATGAAACTAGAAGACTTTCTAACACCACACACAAAAATAAACTCAAAATGGATTAAAGATCTAAACATAAGACCAGAAACTATAAAACTCTTAGAGGAGAACATAGGCAAAACACTCTCTGACATACATCACAGCAGGACCCTGTATGATCCACTTTCCTGAATACTGGAAATGAAAGCAAAAATAAACAAATGGGATCTAATTAAAATTAAAAGCTTCTGCACAACAAAGGAAACTATAAGCAAGGTGAAAAGACAGCCTTCAGAATGGGAGAAAATAATAGCAAATGAAACAACTGACAAACAACTAATCTAAAAAATATACAAGCAACATATGCAGCTCAAGTCCAGAAAAATGAACGACCCAATAAAAAAATGGGCCAAAGAACTAAATAGACATTTCTCCAAAGAAGACATACGGATGGCTAACAAACACATGAAAAGATGCTCAACATCACTCATTATTAGAGAAATGCAAATCATGATTACAATGAGGTACCATTTCACACCAGTCAGAATGGCTGCGATCCAAATGTCTGCAAGCAATAAATGCTGGAGAGGGTGTGGAGAAAAGGGAACCCTCTTACACTGTTGGTGGGAATGCAAGCTAGTACAGCCACTATGGAGAACAGTGTGGAGATCCCTTAAAAAATTGCAAATAGAACTGCCATATGACCCAGCAATTCCACTGCTGGGCACACACACTGAGGAAACCAGAATAGAAAGAGACGCGTTTACCCCAATGTTCATCACAGCACTGTTTATAATAGCCAGGACATGGAAACAACCTAGATGTCCATCAGCAGATGAATGGATAAGAAAGCTGTGGTACATATACACAATGGTGTATTACTCAGCCATTAAAAAGAATACATTTGAATCAATTGAACTTTAAAACAGAGAATGTGTAACAGAAAATCAGCATAAAAAAAAAGAAGGAAAGAAAAAGAAAGATATTTGGAGAACTTTTTCTATCTAAATTGAAATCTTATTATAAAGCAGTAATTTAAAAAAAGTGTTGTGTGTTAGTGACACAAGGAGACAGGTAAATCATTGGATATAATACATATAATTAAATTACAAAGGACTTGAAATGAAATTCAAAATAGAAGATACATAAATGGCCAATAACAGTATTTTTAAATGTTCAGCAAATTAGTCATCAGGAAAACAAACTATATCCTCAATAATTTATCTCTGCATACTTCCTAGAATGACTAATAGGAAAATAGCAAGAGCAAGAATGTGGAACAATTCATGTGTTTTAAATTAGAACTCTCCTCTTGTGTTTTAGATATCTTTCCTCATTTTTAATATTGCCTAGTTTTCCATGACAGGCTTCCCTTGTGGCTCAGCTGATAAAGAATCCACCTGCAATGCAGGAGACCTGGGTTTGATCCCTGAGTTGGAAAGATCCCCTGGAGAAGGGAAAGGCTACCCACTGAAGTATTCTGGCCTGAGTCCAAAAGGGTTGGATATGACTGAGGGGCTCTCATTTTCACTTCCATGACAGCCATCACGTGATTTTAAGAAATAACTTATTGGGAGCCTTTAGAGTTTCTGTTTATTGTCATAGGCCCTCTGATGAATGTGAGTAATAGGTTTAGGGATAAGTACTTTAAAATGGGCTTTCTAGGTGGCATAGTGGTAAAGAATCCACCTGCCAATGCAGGAGACAGGGGTTATATCCCTGTGTCAGGAAGATCCCCTGGAGTAGGAAATGGCAACATGCTCCAGTATTCTTCCCTGGAAAATTCTATAGTCAGAGGAGCCTGATGGGCTACAGTCCATGGGGTCACAAAGAGTCAGACACAAATGAGCAAACACATGTACACACACACACACACACACACACACACACTCATACACACTTTAAAATGACTAGAATTAATTTTTTGTACTCACTGTTTTAGTCGTCAAGCAATCAATGTTAGTTTCTCAGAAAAAATTTAATATAAGAAAGGATTATCTTCTCTAACTTGAGTCTATATCTGAGGTCCCCAGGTTGAAATTATTCCATTATTGATATTCACATAATTTTCACCTTTCTAAGAAATTCAAGTTTTGATAGAGGAAGCTCACATATTTTGGTTCCAAGGACAGGGACTAAAGGGCTTCTTTGTTGACTCAGTCATAAAGAAGCCACCTGCAATGCAAGAGATTAGGGTTCAATCTCTGGGTTGGAAAGATCCCCTGGAGAATAAAATGCCAACCCATTACAGTCTTCTTGTCTGGGAAATCCCATGGATAGAGGAGCATGGAGGGCTACAGTCCATGGGGTCACAAAAGAGTCAGACACAATTTAATAATTAAACAGCAATAACAATAATAGAGACTAAAATTCCCCACTTATTCTTAATAAATGTTTCTTGAACACTTCTCTCCAGATTTCTCTTTCTAAGACAAAGGCCTTCCATCAAAGGAAATAATTAACTTCTGGGAGAGAAAACAGCAGCTACAAGACAAAGTTCTTGATCTTTTATGGCAACCCCATTAAATATCCTTGAATTGTAGGTTTTAAAAAAGCCTTTTTGTGTGGTTGTTTTTCACATCTTCAGAACAAGCTTCATCAAGGATGGAATGACTAATTTAAATGTGTTTCCACTACCTATTCTGCCTCCTGCCTATGGGATCATAGCCATTTATAGAGGATCATTTCTACATATTATTCCAAATAAACTAATTTTAAATTTAAGTTTTGGGTTTTCTGTGAAAAAATTTTGAGGCTTTAGTCTAGAAAGAAATATTTAGACACAAAAAATAATTCTATACTATTGATTTGATATTGAATTATACAATAGGCTGGTTCCAAATAGGAAAAGGAGTATATCAAGGCTGTATATTTTCACCTTGCATAATTAACTTATATGCAGAATACATCATGAGAAACACTAGGTAGGAAGAAACACAAGCTGGAATCAAGATTGCCAGGATAAATATCAATAACCACGATATGCAGATGACACCACCCTTACGGCAGAAAGTGAAAAAGAACTAAAGAGCCTCTTGATGAAAGTGAAAAAGGAGAGTGAAAAAGTTGGCTTAAAGCTCAACATTCAGAAAACTAAGATCATGGCATCTGGTCCCATCACTTCATGGCAAATAGATGTTGAAACAGTGGCTGACTTTATTTTTCTGTGCTCCAAAATCACTGTAGATGGTGATTGCAACCATGAAATTAAAAGATGCTTATTCCTTGGAAAGAAAGCTATGACAAACTTATACAGCATATTAAAAAGCAGAGACATTACTTTGTCAACAAAGGTCCATCTAGTCAAGGCTGTGATTTTTCCAGTGGTCATGTATGGATGTGAGTGTTGGACTATAAAAAAAGCTGAGTGCCGAAGAATTGATGCTTTTGAACTGTGGTGTTGGAAAAGACTCTTAAGAGTCCCTTGGACTGCAAGGAAATTCAACCAGTTCATCCTAAAGGAAATCAGTCCTGGGTGTTCATTGGAAGGACTGATGTTTAAGCTGAAACTCCAATACTTTGGCCAACTGATGCGAAGAGCTGACTCATTTGAAAAGACCCTGATGCTGGAGAAGATTGAAGGCAGGAGGAGATGGGGATGACAGAGGATGAGATGGTTGAATGGCATCACTGACTCAATGGACATGGGTTTGTGTGGACTCCAGCAGTTGGTAAAGGACAGGGAGGCCTGGTGTGCTGCAGCTCATGGGATTGCAAAGAGTCGGACACTACTGAGCGACTGCACTGAACTGAATACAGTCTCTTTCTGAGTATATCATATCTTCTATATTGAATCACTTATCCAAAGAGGATGTCAATTTGAAGATGGGATTAGTTCTGAGCAGCCCCAAATATCATTAAGGTAATCGAAATACAGAAGGTAAGTTAAAAAAAAAATACTTAAAAAGTAGTGCTCTTGCTCATTAAAGATTGTTACTTTAAAAAATTAAAAAAAATCACTTTTCATATATATTTATCATTACATTTCAATAATTTTCATATAGAGTATTAGCACATGTCATCCTCACCACTTTCCTCAAAAGATAGCTGATAAATATAATTAACCTATGACTGTGTGGATCACAATAAACAGTGGAAAATTCTGAGAGATTTGGGAATACCAGATCGCCTGACATGCCTCTTGAGAAATCTATGCAGGCCAGGAAGCAATAGTTAGAAATGGACATGGAACAACAGACTGGTTCCAAATAGGAAAAGGAGTATGTCAAGGCTGTATATTGTCACCCTGCTTGTTTAACTTATATGCAGAGTACATCATGAGAAATGCTGGGCTGGAAGAAACACAAGCTGGAATCAAGATTGCTGGGAGAAATATCAATAACCTCAGATATGCAGATGACACCAACCTTATGGCAGAAAGTGAAGAGAAACTAAAAAGCCTCTTAATAAAAATGAAAGAGGAGAGTGAAAAAGTTGGCTTAAAGCTCAACATTCAGAAAACGCAGATCATGGCATCCGGTCCCATCACTTCATGGGAAATAGATGGGGAAACAGTGGAAACAGTGTCAGACTTAATTTTTTTGGGCTCCAAAATCACTGAAGATGGTGATTGAAGCCATGAAATTAAAAGACACTTACTCCTTGGAAGAAAAGTTATGACCAACCTAGATAGCATATTCAAAAGCAGAGACGTTACTTTGCCAACTAAGGTCCGTCTAGTCAAGGCTATGGTTTTCCCAGTGGTCATGTATGGATGTGAGAGTTGGACTGTGAAGAAGGCTGAGCACCGAAGAATTGATGCGTTTGAACTGTGGTGTTGTAGAAAACTCTTGAGAGTCACTTGGACTGCAAGGAGATCCAACCACTCCATCCTGAAGGAGATCAACCCTGGGATTTCTTTGGAAGGAATGATGCTAAAGCTGAAACGTCAGTACTTTGGCCACCCCATGCGAAGTGTTGACTCCTATGAAAAGACACTGATGCTGGAAGGGATTGGGGGCAGGAGGAGAAGGGGATAACAGAGGATGAGATGGCTGGATGGTATCACTGACTCGATGGATGTGAGTGTGAATGAACTCCGGGAGTTGGTGATGGACAGGGAGGCCTGGTGTGCTGGGATTCGTGGGGTTGCAAAGAGTCGGACACGACTGAGTGACTGAACTGAACTGAACTGAATTTGACTTGGGAAAAAATTGAGGCTGATAGAGATTAAGAAGTTTGTAGTACTAGGCTCTCTAATTTTTTTGTGTCATGAGACACTTCATTTAATGATCATGACTACCTATTAGAATGAAAACAAAATTTAAATACACTTCAGAGACAAAGTGGCTTAAATATATTAAATCGTATTTATTGTCACTTGATTAATCCAAATATGAACTTGAAGAACTCTCTGAAATTAACTCCTGTGAATGGTACAGACCTCTGTGGCTTCTTTGAAAGTAAAATAGGAGATGATTTTTCCTTGGTTTATTGTATGGCTAAATATTTCTCTGTCTTATTGCTCGAAATGTCAGTTCTTATCACATGTGTGTATAGACAGTCATGTAAAGAAGTGGGGGTCCTTTGTGCATCCATAGCCGTGTGAGGGATATTTTCATATAGCTTTTTCCTCAATGGATTCTTATAACAGCCTGTGGGGTGGACACTAGGTGTCTCACCTATTAGAGGAAACAAAGGTATAAGATGCCAAGAAATGTGCCCTAGGTCAAGAAATTGCAAGTAGGAAAAAGCCAAATTCTAATCTGGTCTTCCTGATTCTCAAGCCAATATATCTCACCAGCAGGATTCTTAATTTCAAGAGGAGTCTGTGGGACCATGCTTTGCAAAGGAACTGGGGAGACAAGAAATGGGGTGAGAGAGGAACAAAGATAAAAATAACCTTCAATGAAGCATAGATATTAATTATAGTTAATTAATATTTGAGTATTATAATATATTGTGTGTATATGTGTTTATGTGTATTTCAGTGTCTGTTGATGAAATTGTTTCAAATATACTTGCCTCTGAAGCAATATTAAAAGAGTTATACTGATTATGGTCATATAAAAAGGAGTTTATAAATTTAATATTGTTTGCTATAATATCACATTATAGAGTGTGTTTGAAAAATTTGGAAGAAAAAGAAGATAAGATGTATAATCTAATCTTATCTTGGCTTGATCTTGAGTAAGATCCTTAACTTCTCTGTTTCTATTTACTAGTGTATAAAATAAGTGTAAACTATAGTATCAATCATTTCATAGGTTTATAATGAGAATTAAAAAAAAACTTCTAAAAATCACTTGGAGCATAATTAAGTGTTGATTAAATTTTTGGTAATATTACAGTTAACATTACTGCCAACATTTTTCTTTGAGAATGGATGAAATAATCGTATCTACAAGGGTTGCTATCTTGCTATGGTGATTTCAATCAATCATTAAAAGTATATTTATTAGCTATCATCAAGTTATTGGATTTAGGCAAAATATGTGTCATTTTATTATAGTAGCTCCTTTATCACTTAATTACTTTTCCATCATGAATATACTGCTACACTTTCAATTACTATAAATAGTCTGACATTGGAAAATATTTATCTTTCATCACCTTACAGAAGCTCAGTACACCTTACCTAAGTGATACAAACATCGTTACTAGATATATGTCTAAAATCCCCTCTTTCTCAAATCCTTCATCCCACACACAAATTCTCAACTGCATTTCCTGGTTTCCACTTAATCAAGAATAAAGGAAACAATATCATTAGCTTGCATTTATAGCCTTTACATCCATTGTCTACTCTTTTCAAACTTTGCTGTCACCATATCTGAGATCTTCTGCTTCATGTTGGGCTCTGAGGCATCTCACATGACTAAGTGTGCAGAGAATCCCCTGCCCATGTTTACTAAGTTCCTCATGTCTATAAATATCACCTTACTACAGAAGATAATGTGAATAATTTTCAAGGAAACAGCATATTTTTTCCTATCTGAAAAATAAAGAAAATCTCATAAGTGTTCAGATTTCAGTAGAATCTAGAGATATATAACTTATGACATTAATAACTGCAAGGTTCAATTTAAGAAAAAATGATTTTTTTTCAAGTGATGTAACTATGCATACCATGAAATATATAGAGAATAAGGATAATGTTATAGAATTTATTCTACTGGGGCTCACAGAGAATCCAAAAAAGCAGAAAATCATATTTATTGGGTTTTTAGTCATCTACATTGTGTCTGTGGTAGGAAATGTGCTCATTGTGGTCACCATTACTGCCAGTCCGTTATTGGATTCTCCTATGTACTATTTTCTGGCCCATCTCTCCTTTATTGATGCTTGCTATTCCTCTGTCTTTTCATCCTGTTGATGGGGTTCTGAAGGCAAGAATACTGAAGTGGTTTGCCATTTCCTTCTCTAGTGGATCACATTCTGTCAGACCTCTCCACCATGGCCCCACATGCATGGCTTAGTTTCATTGAGTTAGATAAGGCTGTGGTCTGTGTGATCAGATTGGCTAGTTGTCTGTGATTGTGTTTTCAGTCTGTCTGCCTTCTGATGCTCTCTGTTAGCGCCTACCATGTTACTTGGTTTTCTCTTACCTTGGAAGTGGGGTATCTCTTCACACCTGCTCTAACAAACTGCAGTTACTTCTCCTTACCTTGGACAAGGGTTATCTCCTCTCCACCACTGCCCTTGACCTTCATTCAGTTATATATGTATATTTATGCTGTGCTGTGCTTAGTCGCTCGGTCGTGTTGTTTATAGATCCTGAAAGCCCGGAATCCAGACAGGGGATATATTGTTCCATTCATTTTCAGCTGGCTCTAAGACTGGGGTTGGAATCTTCCAAAGGTTCAGTCTGCGGCTTTGAGAGAACCAGAGATCAAACTGCCAGCATCTGCTGGATTATTGAAAAAGCAAGAGAGTTCCCGAAAAACATCTATTTCTGCTTTATTGACTATGCCAAAGCCTTTGACTGTTTGGATCACAAAAAACTGTGGAAAATTCTTCAAGAGATGGAAACACCAGACCACCTGACCTGCCGTTTGAGAAACCTGCATGCAGGAGAGGAGGCAACAGTTAGAACAGGTCATGGAACAACAGACTGGTTTCAAATAGAAAAAGGAGTACATCAAGGCTGTATACTGTCACCCTGCTTATTTAACTTATATGCAGAGTACATCATGAGAAACGCTGGGCTGGAGGAAGCATAAGCTGGATTCAAGATTGCCAGGAGAAATGTCAATAACCTCAGATATGCAGAGGACACCACCCTTATGGGAGAAAGTGAAGAGGAACTAAAAAGCCTCTTGATGAAAGTGAAAGAGGAGAGTGAAAAAGTTGGCTTAAAGCTCAACATTCAGAAAATGAAGATCATGACATCTGGTCCTGTCACTTCATGGCAAAGAGATGGGGAAATATTGGACACAGTGTCAGACATTTTTTTTTTTTGGGGGGGGGGCTCCAAAATTACTGCAGATAGTGATTGTAGCCATGAAATTAAAAGATGCTTACTCCTTGGAAGGAAAGTTATGACCAAACTAGATAGCATATTAAAAAGCAAAAATATTACTTTGTCAACAAAGGTCCATCTAGTCAAGGCCTTGGTTTTTCCAGTGGTTATGTATGGATGTGAGTGTTGGACTATAAAAAAAGCTGAGCACCGAAGAATTGATGCTTTTGAACTGCGGTGTTGGAGAAGACTCTTGAGAGTCCCTTGGACTGTAAGGAGATCCAACCAGTTCATCCTAAAGGAGATCAGTTCGTTGGAAGGACTGATGTTTAAGCTGAAACTCCAGTACTTTGGCCACCTCATGCGAAGAGTTGACACGTTGGAAAAGACTCTGATGCTGGGAGGGATTGGGGGCAGGAGGAGAAGGGGATGACAGAGGATAAGATGGCTGGATGGCACCACTGACTCAGTGGGCATGGACTTGGGTGGACTCCGGAAGTTGGTAATGGACAGGGACGCCTGGCGTGCTGCAGTTCATGGGGTCGCAAAGAGTTGAACATGACTGAGTGACTGAGCTGAAATGAACTGAAATGATTCCTCTGTCAATATCCCTAAACAGATAGTAGATTCACTCCATGAAAAGAAGACAATTCTATTTAATGGGTGCATGACCCAAATCTTTGGGGAACATTTCTTTGGAGATGCTGAAGTCATCCTGCTTACTATGATGACCTATGATCACTATGTGGCCATCTGCAAGCCTTTGCACTATACGAGCATCATGACTCATTGAGTATGTCACCTGTTAATGGGATTGTCATGGGTAGCAGGCTTTCTTTATGGATTCATACAGATCATCTTCATCTTCTGATTACTTAATATCATAGATCACTTTATGTGTGACTTGAATCCTTTGCTCAATCTAACCTGTACTAATACTCTAGGGCTCTTTGTTACTGTCAACAGTGGCTTCCTATGTCTGTTAAACTTCCTTCTCTTGATTGGCTTCTATGTGGTCATTCTGCACTCCTTAGGTCCCAGAGCTTGGAGGCAAGACAAAAAGCTCTCTCCATCTGTGTCTCCCATACAACAGTGGTGGTCCTAATTTTTCTGCCCTGCATATTTGAATACTTAAGACCAGTAACTACTTTATCTATTGATAAAGCAGTAACTGTATTCTACACTATGATAACTCCCATGTTAAATCTTTTAATCTGTACTTTGAGAAATACTTAGATGAAAAATACTACTAGGAAACTGTATAGTAGGAAAGCTATTTCAGATGAATCATAAAATGTGATTGGAACCTAACATGTATTCAGTGACAGCAAGGATCAAAAATGCATTGTCAATACTCTTAGCAATGAATACTTATAATATAAAGAAAATAGTTAAGCATTATAATCATAAATTCTTCAGTGACAGAAGAAATGATGGCGAGAAATAAGAAATATTTAGGCAAGGGTAAGCATTTGGAATATTCTTCCATATTGGGGCTTAATTTCACCTAATTCAACAGTGTGTATAGATTCACAAGCTTTCTTTCTAATAAAAAAATAAAGAAATACAAAACGTATTGGTATTAAGAGTAATCTTCATAACTATCAAACACGGGGATGATCCAGAGAGATGATATGGGGTGGGAGGTGGGAGGGGGATTCAGGATTGGGAGCTTCTATACACCCGTGGCAGATTCATGTCAATGTATGGCAAAACCAATACAGTACTGCAAAGTAAAATAAAGTAAAAATAAAATTAAAAATAAAAAGAGGTAGAAACTGCTATTATCTCCTTTTTATAAGTAAGGAAACAAATAAACTCAAAATGGATTAAAGATCTAAATGTAAGACCAGAATACTATAAAACTCCTAGAGGAGAACATAGGCACAACACTCTCTGACATACATCACAGCAGGATCTTCTATGACTCACCTCCCAGAATATTGAAAAAAAAGCAAAAATAAACAAATGAGATCTAATTAAGCTTAAAATCTTCGGCAAAACAAAGGAAACTATAAGCAAGGTGAAAAGACAGCCTTCAGAATGGGAGAAAATAATAGCAAATGAAGCAACTGACAAACAACTAATCTCAAAAATATACAAGCAACTCATGCAGCTCAACTCCAGAAAAATAAATGACCCAATCAAAAAATGGGCCAAAAAACTAAATAGACATTTCTCCAAAGAAGACATACAGATGGCTAACAAACATGAAAAGATGCTCAACATCACTCATTTTCAGAGAAATGCAAATCAAAACCCCAATGAGGTACCATTTCACACCAGTCAGAAGGGCTGTGATCCAAAAGTCTACAAGCAATAAGTGCTGGAGAGGGTGTAGACCAAAAGGAAACCCTCTTACACTGTTGGTGGGAATGCAAACTACTACAGCCACCATGGAGAACAGTGTGGAGGTTCCTTAAAAGACTGGAAATAGAACTGCCTTATGACACAGCAATCCCACTGCTGGGCATACACACCGAGGAAACCAGAATTGAAAGAGACACGTGTACCATAATGTTCATTGAAGCACTGTTTATAATAGCCAGGACATGGAAGCAACCCAGATGTCCATCAGCAGATGAATGGATAAGAAAGCTGTGGTACATATACACAATGGAGTATTACTCAGCCATTAAAAAGAATACATTTGAATCATTTCTAATGACGTGGATGAAACTGGAGCCTATTATACAGAGTGAAGTAAGCCAGAAAGAAAAACACCAATACAGTATACTAATGCATATATATGGAATTTAGAAAGATGGGAACGATAACCCTGTATGCAAGACAGCAAAAGAGACACAGATGTATAGAACAGTCTTTTGGACTCTGTGGGAAAGGGAGAGGGTGGGATGCTTTGGGAGAATGGCATTGAAACATGTATAATAACATATATGAAATGAATCTCCAGTCCAGGTTCGATGCATGATACTGGATGCTTGGGGCTGGTTCACTGAGATGACTTAGAGGGATGGTATAGAGAGGGAAGGGGGGGGGGTTCAGGATGGGAAACACGTGTATACCTGTGGCAGATTCATGTTGATGTATTGCAAAACCAATACAATATTGTAAAATAGTTAACCTCCAATTAAAATAAATAAATTTATATTAAAGAATAAAACCACAAAGTTCCAAACCAGAAATACTGAAGTATATATATATATATATATATCCACGAAGTTCCAAGTCAGAAATACTGAAATAAATATATATATATATATATATATATATATATATATATATATATATATATCCATATATGTATGTATGGGCTTCCCTGGTAGCTCAGCAGTAAAGAATCCACCCACAATGCTGGAGACCTAAGTTTGAATCCTGAGTTGGAAAGATCACCTGGAGAAAGGAATGGGCTAACCACTCCACTTTCTGGCCTGGAGAATTCCATGGACTGTACTGTATAGTCCATGGAATAACAAATACATTAATAAATACAGTATAATATAGTATATATATAGCATATACTATAATATAGTATATATGCTATATACACACACACATACATATATATATGTATGTGTGTGTGTGTGTGTGTTAGTCAGTTGTGTTCTACTCTTTCTGACCCCATGGATTGTAGACTGTCAGGCTCCTGTGTCCATGGAATTCTCCAGGCAAGAATATTGAAGTGGGTAGTCATGTCCACCTCCAGGGGATTGGCCAGGGTCTTCCAAATTGCACACAGAATCTTTATCATCTGCACCACCAGGGAAGCCCTGTATGTTATATTATATATTAGCTATATATATTATTACATATACCATACATGAACAATTATATATTAGCTCATTATATATGAATGTTACATTACTTTTCTTACTCATTTTTATATATCACTGTTGATGATATTATATTGACTGTAACAATGAGATTTGAAATTGCTTTAACAATATAAAAGCAAAAGGCCATTTAACCTCTACAGGGCCAGTCAGTTCAGTCGCTCAGTCATGTCTGACTCTTTGTGACTCCATGGAATGCAGCACGCCAGGCTTCCCTGCCCATCACCAACTTTCGGAGCTTGCTCAAAAACATGTCCGTCGAGTCTATGATGACATCCAACCATCTCATCCACGGTCGTCCCTTTCTCCTCTTGTGTTCAATCTTTCCCAGCATCAGGGTCTTTTCAAATGAGTCAGTTCTTTGCATCCGGTGGCCAAAGTATTGGAGTTTCAGCATCAGTCCTTCCAATGAATATTAAGGATTGATTTCCTTGAGGGATTGACTGGTTGGATCTCTCTGCAGTCCAAGGGACTCTCAAGAGTCTTCTCCAACACCATAGTTCAAAAGCAGCATTCTTCACTCTTGCTCAGCTTTCTTTATAGTCCACGTCTCATATCCATATATGACCACTGAAAAAACCATAGCTTTAATTAGATGGACCTTTTTTGGAAAAGTACTGTCTCTGTTTTTTAATATGCTCTCAGGTTGGTCATAGCTTTTTTTCAAAAAAGCAATTATCTTCATTACCTCCACCATGGTATGTCTCAGGTCAAACAACAGTGAGGAAAAACAGCCCTGCCAATCAAAAGAAAATTGGATTAAAGATTTAATAAGCATGGCCCCACCCATCAGAACAATACCCAGTTTCCCCCACAGTCAGTCTCTCCTATCAGGAAGCTTTCATAAGCCTCTTATCCTTATCCATTAGAGGGCAGACAGAATGAAAACCACAATCACAGAAAACTAATCAAACTGATCACATGGACCACAGCCTTGTCTAACTCATGAAACTATGAAGCATGCTGTGTAGGGCCACCAAAAATGGACGGGTCATAGTGGAGAGTTCTGACAAAACTTGGTCTACTGGGTAAGTTAATGGCAAACCACTTCAGTATCCTTGCCTTGAGAACCCCATGAACAGTATGAAAAGGCAAAAAGACAGAAAACTGAAAAGTGAACTCCCCAGGTTGGTAGATGCCCAATATGCTACTGAAGAGTGTAGAAATAACTTCAGAAAGAATGAAGAGACTGAACCAAAGCAAAAATACCACCCAGTTGTGGGTGTGACTGGTGATGGAAGTAAAGTCCCATGCTGTAAAGAACAATATTGCATAGGAACCTGGAATAGGTCAATGAATCAAGGTAAATTAGAAGTGGTCAAACAGGAGATGGCAAGAGTGAATATCATCATTTTAGAAATCAGTCAACTAAAATGGACTGGAATATGCGAATTTAAATCAGATGACCATTATATCCACTATACATTGTAAGGGATTTGACTTAGTTCATACCTGAATGGTCTCGTGGTTTTCCCTACTTTTTTCAATTGAAGTCTGAATTTCGCAATTAAGAGTTCATGATCTGAGCCACAGTTAGCTCATGGTCTTGTTTCTGCTAATTGTATAGTGCTTCTCCACCTTTGCTGCAAAAAATATAATCAATCTGATTTTGCTATTGACCATCTGGTGATGTCCATGTGTAAATCTTCTCTTGTGTTGTTGGAAGAGGGTGTTTGCTATGACCACTGTGTTCTCTTGGCAAAACTTTATTAGCCTTTGATCTCCTTCATTCTGTACTCCAGGGTCAAATTTGCCTGTTACTCCAGATATCTCTTGACTTCCTGCTTTCACATTCCAGTCCCCTATGATGAAAAGGACATCTTTTTAGGAATGTTAGTTCTAGAAGTGCTTGTAGATTTTCATAGAACTGTTCAACTTCAGTTTCTTCAGCATAGACTTGGATTACTGTGATATTGAATGGTTTGCCTTGTAAATAAACAGAGATCATTCTGACACTTTTGAGACTGCATCCAATTACTCTATTTTGGGCTCTTTTGTTGACTATGAGGGGTTTTCCATTTCTTTTAAGGGATTCTTGCCCACAGTAGTGGATATAATGAGTATCTGAATTAAACTCACCCATTCCAGTCC
Organism: Budorcas taxicolor; assembly: GCF_023091745.1. NCBI lineage: Eukaryota > Metazoa > Chordata > Mammalia > Artiodactyla > Bovidae > Budorcas > Budorcas taxicolor. The sequence goes on along the minus strand of NC_068924.1, from coordinate 562,877 downwards.
ATTTTATTTCACTGATTCCTAAAATATTGATTTTCACGCTTAACATCTCCAGTTTGACTGCTTCTAATTTACCTGAATTCATTGACTTATCATCCCAGGTTCCTATGCAGTATTGTTCTTTACAGCATTGGACTTTACTTCCATCACCAGTCACATCCACATCTGGGCACTGTTTTTGCTTTGGTTCCGTATTTTCATTCTCGCTGAAGTTATTTCTACACTCTTCAGTAGCATATTGGGCATCTACCAACCTGGGGAGTTCATCTTTCAGTGTCCTATCTTTTTGCTTTTTCATACTGTTCATGGGGTTCTCAAGGCAACGATACTGAAGTGGTTTGCCATTCCTTTCTTCAGTGGACCACTTTTGTCAGAACTCTCCACCATGACCCATCCATCTTGGATGCTCTACTCAGCATGGCTCATAGTTTCAATGGGATAGACAAGGCTGCAGTCCGTGTGATCAGCTTGATTTGTTTTCTGTGACTGCAGTTTTCATTCTGTCTGCCCTCTGATGTATAAGGATAAGAGGCTTATGAAAGCTTCCTGATGGAGGAGACTGACTGTGGGGAAAGTGAAGTCGCTCAGTCGTGTCTGACTCTTTGCGACCCCATGGACTGTAGCCTACCAGGCTCCTCCCTCTATGGGATTCTCCAGGCAAGAGTACTGGAGTGGGTTGCCATTTCCTTCTCCAGGGGATCTTCCAGACCCAGGGGTCAAGCCCGGGTCTCCTGAACTCCAGGCAGACGCTTTAACCTCTGAGCCTTATTCTGATGGCTGGGGCCATGCTCAGTAAATCTTTAATCCACTGTTCTTTTGATCAGTGGTGTTGTGTTTCCTCCCTATTATTTGACCTGAGACAAACTATGGTGGAGGTAATAAAGATAATTTCTTTTGGAAGAAAAGCTATGACCAAACTAGAGAGCATATTAAAAAGCAGAGAAAGTACTTTTCCAAGAAAATAATCAAAGAAAGTTACCATCTAATCAAAGCTATGGTTTTTCCAGTAGTCATATATAGATATGAGAGTTGGGCTATAAAGAAAGCTGAGCACCAAGGAATTGATGCTTTTGAACTGTGGTATTGGAGAAGACTCTTGAGAGTCCCTTGGACTGCAAGGAGATCCAAACAATCCATCCTAAAAGAAATCAGTCCTGAATGTTCATTGGAAGGACTGATGTTAAAGCTGAAACCACAATAGTCTGGCACTCGATGTGAAGAACTGACTCATTTGAAAAGACCCTGATGCTGGGAATGATTGAAGGTGGGAGAAGGGGAGGATAGAGGATAAGATGGTTGGATGGCATCACCAACTCAATGGACATGATTTTGTGTAAACTTTGGGAGTTGGTGATGGACAGGAAGGCCTGGCATGCTGCAGTCCATGGGGTTGCAAAGAGTTGTACATGACTGAGCGACTGAACTGAACTGATATCTCTTCTTTAACAAGTTATTTTTCAATAAACTATTATGTAATATTAAGGAGTGTTCCCTTGGTAGACAGTAGGTCTTTGTTGGTTATTTTAAATATAGTAGTGTTTACACATCAATCCCATACTCCCAATATATCCCTGCCTTCAACTCTTTCCCATGGTAACCATAAGTTTGTTTTTGAAGTTTGTTTCTGTTTTGTAAATAAATTCATTCATATCATTTTTTTTTGCTTTTTAGATTCCACATGTAAGCAATATCATGCAATATTTGTCTGTCTATTTGACTTACTTCACTTTTAGCATTTTAACCTCCAGGACCATTCTTGGTGTTCTAAATGATCACATTTCATTATTTTTAATAGCTGATTAATATTATATCATATTAATATAATAAGTACCAGATTTATTCATCAATGGGAATTTAGGTTATTTACATGTCTTGGCTATTGTAAAGAGTGCTGCAGTTAATACTGGGGTGCATGGTTCCTTTCAAACCATATTTTTCCCAAGATATATGCCTATGAGTAGGATTGCTAAATCATATAGCAGCTCTATTTTTTTTTTTAATCTCCATACTGTTCTCCACAGTGGAGAAAGAGAAAAAGAAAGAAATCCCACATTTATGACAACATGGTTGACAGCTTTGTACTAAGTGGAAAAAAAATGTAGACAGAGAAAGACATATATCATATATCACCATTATGTAACACATGAAAAAGCCAAACACATAAAATAGAATAGTGGTTACCAGGAGTTGGGGGTTGGAGTAATTGAAGAGAAAATAGTCAAAAGAGTATAAATTTGAAATTAGAAGATGAAATATCTCTAGAGATCTCATGTACAGCTTAGTAATTGTAGTCAACGGTATTGTATTATATATTTCAAATAGTCAAGAGACTAGATATTAAATATTCACATCACATAAAAAGTACAATTATATGATTTATTAGTGCTGTTAGCTAACACCACGGTGGTAATCATATTTAATATAAAATATATCAGCAGTGTGTACCTTTAATATGCACAATGTTCTATCAATCATATCTAATTTTTTTAAGGAGACAAAGAACTTGAATAGATGTATATCCAAGCAAGATATTCTTTGTGACCCCATGAAGTGCAGCCTGCCAGGCTTCACTGTCCTTCACACTCTCCCTGAGTTTACTCAAACTCATGTCCACTCAGTCAGTGATGCCATCCAACCATCTTGTCATCTATTACCCACTTCCCTTCTTGCCCTGAGTCTTTTCCAGAATCAAGGTATTTCTCAACAAGTCAGCTCTCCCATCAGGTGGCCAAAGGTTTGGAGCTTCAGCTTCTGCACCAGCCCTTCCAATGCATATTTAGGGTTAATTTCCTTTAGGAATGACTGGTTTGATCTCCTTACCATCCAAGGGACTCTCAAGAATCTTCTATAGCACCACAGTTTGAAAACATCAGTTCTTCAGTGCATTGTCCAAATCTCACATCCGTACAAGACTACTGAAAAAAACAATAGCTTTGACTATGTGGACTTTTGTCAGCAAGGTGATGTCTCTGCTTTGTAATACACTGTCCAGGTTTGTCATAGCTAATCTTCCAAGGAGCAAGTGTCTTTTGATTTCTTGGCTGCAGTCACAATTCGCATTGATCATAGAGCCCAAGAAAATAAAACCTGCCACCATTTACACATTTTCCTCATCCATTTGCCATGAAAGAATAGGACAGGATGCCATGATCTTTATTTTTTGAATGTTGAGTTTTAAGCCAGCTTTTTCATGCTCTTCTTTCACTTTATAAAGAGGCTCTTTATTTTCTCTTTACTTTCTGCCATTAAATTGGTATCATCTGTATATTTGAGGTTGGTGATATTTCTCTCAGCAATCTTGATTCCAGCTTGCGATTCATCTGGCCAAAAGCAATGAAACTATGTGCATCATCAATAATCACCCATGTGCACCTCAATGACAATGCAAAATAGTGCAGCTACTGTGGAATAAAGTACATTTTTACATTTCTGAAAAAGGAAAAAAAAAGATCCAGCATTTCTACTTTTAGGTATATATGAAGAAAATTGAAAGCAGGTACTCAAAAACTACATTCATGTTCATAACAGCATTAGTCACAGTAGCCCAAACATGTAATAACATGTGAAAAATTAAATATATAGTTTACATAAACTGGAATACTATTCAACATTTAAAAGGTAGGAATTTCTGACATGTTACAATATGGATAAATTCTGAGAACCTGCTTTGGGAATAAATTTTATATTTTATTTTATTTATATTTTAATAAACCCTATATTTTATAATATGCTTATATTAACCAAGAAGTTGTGAAAATAACATAGAGAGTTCTTCCGTTCAGTTCAGTTTAGTCGCTCAGTCGTGTCTGACTCTTTGCAACCCCATGAATCGCAGCATGCCAGGCCTCACTGTCCATCACCAACTCCCGGAGTTCACTCAGACTCGCATCCATCGAGTCACTGATGCCATCCAGCCATCTCATCCTCGGTCATCCCCTTCCCCTCCTGCCCCCAATCCCTCCTAGCATCAGAGTCTTTTCCAATGAGTCAAGTCTTCGCATGAGGTGGCCAAAGTACTGCAGCATCATTCCTTCCAAAGAAATCCCAGGGCTGATCTCCTTCAGAATGGACTGGTTGGATCTCCCTGCAGTCCAAGAAACTCTCAAGAGTCTTCTCCAACACCACAGTTCAAAAGCATCAATTCTTCATCGCTCAGCCTTCTTCAAAGTCCAACTCTCACATCCATACATGACTACTGGAAAAACCACAGCCTTGGCTAGATGGACCTTAGTCAGCAAAGTGATGTTTCTGCTTTTCAATAGGCTATCTAGGCTGGTCATAACTTTTCTTCCAAGGAGTAAGTGTCTTTTAATTTCATGGCTGCAATCACCATCTGTAGTGAATTTGGAGCCCCCCAAAATAAAGTCTGACACTGTTTCCACTGTTTCCCCACCTATTTACCATGAAGTGATGGGACCAGATGCCATGATCTTCTTTTTCTGAATGTTGAGCTTAAAGCCAAAATTTTCACTCTCCACTTTAACTTTCATCAAGAGGTTTTTTAGTTTCTCTTCACTGTCTGCCATAAGGGTGGTGTCATCTGCATATCCGAGGATATTATTTCTCCCAGAAATCTTGATTCCAGCTTGTGTTTCTTATATCAGTTCAAATCAGTCACTCAGTCGTCTGACTCTTTGCGACCCCATGGATGCAGCACACCAGTCTTCCCTGTCCATTACCAACTACCAGATCTTGCTCAAACTCATGCCCATCAAGTTGATGATGACATCCAACCATCTCTTCCTCTGGCATCTCCTTCTCCTCCCCTTCAATCTTTCCCAGTATTAGTGTCTTTTCAAATGAGTCAGTTCTTCGCATAAGGTGGCCAAGGTGTTGGAGTTTAAGCGCCAGCATCAGTCCTTCCAGTGATTATTCAGAACTAATTTCTTTTAGAATTGATTGATTGAATCTCCTTGCAGTCCAAGGGAATCTCAGGAGTCTTCAACATCACAGTTCAAAAGCATCAAGTCTTTAGCACTTAGCTTTCTTTATACTCCAAAGCTCATACATGACTACTGGAAAAACCATAGCCTTGACTAGACGGATCTTTGTTCACAAAGCAATTTCTCTGCTTTTTAATATGTTGTGAAATGGAGTAGCCATCATGGTTAACAAAAGAGTCCAAAATGCAGTACTTGGATGCAATCTCAAAAATGACAGAATGATCTCTGTTCGTCTCCAAGGCAAACCATTCAATATCACAGTAATCCAAGTCTATGCCCCAACCAGTAATGCTGAAGAAGCTGAAGTTTACCGGTTTTATGAAGACCTACAAGACCTTTTAGAACTAACACCCCCCAAAAATATCCTTTTCATTATAGGGGACTGGAATGTAAAAGCAGGAAGTCAAGAAACACCTGGAGTAACAGGCAAATTTGGCCCTGGAATGCAGAATGAAACAGGGCAAAGACTAATAGAGTTTTGCCAAGAAAATGCACTGGTCATAGCAAACACCCTCTTCCAACAACACAAGAGAAGATTCTACACATGGACATCACCAGATAGTCAACACCGAAATCAGATTGACTATATTCTTTGCAGCCAAATGGAGACGCTCTATACAGTCAACAAAAACAAGACCAGGAGCTGACTGTGGCTCAGATCATGAACTCCTTATTACCAAATTCAGATTCAAATTGAAGAAAGTAGGGAAAACTGCTAGACCATTCAGGTATGACCTAAATCAAATCACTTATGATTATACAGTGGAAGTCATTAATAGATTTAAGAGCCTAGATCTGATAGATAGAGCACCTGATGAACTATGGAATGAGGTTCGTGACATTGTACAGGAGACAGAGATCACGATTATCCCCGTGGAAAAGAAATGCAAAAAAGCAAAATGGCTGTCTGGGGAGGGCTTACAAATAGCTGTGAAAAGAAGAAAGGTCAAAAGCAAAGGAGAAAAGGAAAGATATAAGCATCTCAATGCAGAGTTCCAGAGAATAACAAGAAGAGATAAGAAAGCCTTCTTCAGCTATCAGTGCAAACAAATAGAGGAAAAGAACAGAATGGGGAAGACTAGAGATCTCTTCAAGAAAATTAGAGACACCAAGGGAACATTTCATGCAAAGATGGGCTCGATAAAGGGCAGAAATGGCATGGACCTAACAAAAGCAGAAGATATTAAGAAGAGGTGGCAAGAATACACAGAAAAACTGTACAAAAATGATCTTCAGAACCCAGATAGTCATGATGGTGTGATCACTAATCTAGAGTCAGATATTCTGGAATGTGAAGTCAAGTGGGCCTTAGAAAGTATCACATGAACAAAGCTAGTGGAGGTGATGGAATTCCAGTTGAGCTGTTTTAAATCCTGAAAGATGGTGCTGTCAAAGTGCTGCACTCAATATGCCAGCATTTGGAAAACTCAGCATTTGCCAAAGGACTGGAAAAGGTCAGTTTTCATTCCAATTCCAAAGAAAGGCAATGCCAAAGAATGCTAAAAATACCCTACAATTGCACTCATCTCACATGCTAGTAAAGTAATGCTAGAAAATCTCCAAGCCAGGCTTCAGCAATACGTGAACCATGAACTTCCTGATGTTCAAGCTGGTTTTAGAAAAGGCAAAGGAACCAGAGATCAAATTGCCAACATCTGCTGGATCATGGAAAAAGCAAGAGAATTCCAGAAATACATCTATTTCTGCTTTATTAACTATGCCAAAGTCTTTTCTGTGTGGCTCACAATAAACTGTGGAAAATTCTGAAAAAGATGGGAATACCAGATCATCTGCCCTGCCTCTTGAGCAATCTGTATGCAGGCCAGGAAACAACAGTTAGAACTGGACATGGAACAACAGACTGGTTCCAAATAGGAAAAGGAGTATGTCAAGGCTGTATATTGTCACCCTGCTTTTTAGCTTATATGCAGAGAGAGTACATCATGAGAAACGCTGGACTGGAAGAAACACATGCTGGAATAAAGTTTGCCGGGGGAAAATCAATAACCTCAGGTATGCAGATGACACCACCCTTATGGCAGAAAGGGAAGAGAAACTAAAAAGCCTCTTGATGAAAGTGAAAGTGGAGAGTGAAAAAGTTGGTTTAAAGCTCAACATTCAGAAAATGAAGATCATGACATCCAGTCCCATCACTCATGGGAAATAGATGGGGAAACAGTGTCAGAATTTATTTTTCTGGGCTCCAAAATCACTGCAGATGGTGACTGCAGCCATGAAATTAAAAGACGGTTCCTCCTTGGAAGAAAAGTTATGACCAACCTAGATAGCATATTCAAAAGCAGAGACATTACTTTGCCAGTTAAGGTCCGTCTCGTCAAGGCTTTGGTTTTTCCAGTAGTCATGTATGGATGTGAGAGTTGGACTGTGAAGAAGGCTGAGCAACGAAGAATTGATGCTTTTTAATTGTTATGTTGAAGAAGACTCTTGAGAGTCCCTTGGACTGCAAGGAGACCCAAAGGGTCCATTCTGAAGGAGATCAGCCCTGGGTTTTCTTTGGAAGGAGTGATGCTAAAGCTGAAACTCCAGTACTTTTGCCACCTCATGCAAAGAGTTGACTCATTGGAAAAGACTCTGACGCTAGGAGGGATTGAGGGCAGGAGGAGAAGGGGACAACAGAGGATGAGATGGCTGGAGGGCATCAATGACTCAATGGACGTGAGTCTGAGTGAACTCTGGGAGTTGGTGATGGACAGTGAGGCTTGGCGTGCTTTGATTCATGGGTTCGCAAAAGTCAGACACGACTGAGCGACTGAACTGAACTGAACTAGATTGGCCATTGCTTTTCTTCCAAGGAGGAAGCGTCTTTTAATTTCATGGCTGTGGTCACCATCTGCAGTGATTTTGGAGCCCCCCAAAATAAAATCTTTCACTCTTTTCATTGTTTCCTATCTATTTGCCATGAATAGATGAAACCGGATGTATGATCTTAGTTTTCCGAATGTTGAGCTTTAAGCCAACTTTTTACTGTCCTCTTTCACTTTTATCAAGTGGCGGTATGTTCTTTGTCGCTTTCTGCCATAAAAGGGTGGTGTCATCTGTATACCTGAGGTGATTGATATTTTTCCCAGCAATCTTGATTCCAGCTTTTGCTTCATCCAGCCCAGTGTTTCTCATGATGTATTCTGCATATAAATTAAACAAGCAGGGTGACAATATACAGCCTTGAAATACTCCTTTCTCAATTTAGAACCAGTCTGTTTTTCTTACATAGTCTGAACAATTTCCCCTGTTATCATTTTATTTTTTTATTTACTTTTTAATTATTATTTATTTATTTATTTTACTTTACAATACTGTATTGGTTTTGCCATACATTGACATGAATCCGCCACGGGTGTACATGAGTTCCCAATCCTGAACCCCACCTCCCACCTCCTTCCCCATATCATCTCTCTGGGTCATTCCAGTGCACCAGCCCCAAGCATCATGTATCCTGTATCAAACGTAGACTGGAGATTCATTTCTTTCATGATAGTATACATGTTTCAATGCCATTCTCCCAAATCATCCCACCCTCTCCCTCTCCCACAGAGTCCAAATGTCTGTTCTATACATCTGTGTCTCTTTTGCTGTCTTGCATAGAGGGTTATCATTACCATCATTCTAAATTCCATATATATGTGTTAGTATACTGTATTGGTGTTTTTCTTTCTGATTACTTCACTCTGTATAATAGGCTCCAGTTTCATCCACATCATTAGAAGTGATTCAAATGTATTCTTTTTAATGGCTGAGTAATACTCCATTGTGTACCACATCTTTCTTATCCATTTGTCTGCTGATGGACATTTAGGTTGCTTCCATGTCCTGGTTATTATAAACAGTGCTGGGATCAACAATGAGGTACATGTCTCTCTTTCAATTCTGGTTTCTTGGTGTGTATGTTCAGCAGTGGGATTGCTGGGTCATAAGGCAGTTCTATTTGTAGTAGTTAAAGGAACCTCCACATTGTTCTTCATAGTGGCTGTAGTAGGTTGCAATCCCACCAACAGTTTAAGAGGGTTCCGTTTTCTCCACATTCTCTCCAGCATTTATTGCTTGAAGACATATGGATCACAGACATTCTGACTGGTGTGAAATGGTATCTCATTGTGATCTTGATTTGCATTTCTCTAATAATGAGTGATGTTGAGCATCTTTTTTCATGTGTTTGTTAGCCATCCATATGTCTTCTTTGGAGAAATGTCTATTTAGTTCTTTGGCCCATTTTTTGATTGGGTCGTTCATTTTTCTGGAATTGAGCTGCATAAGTTGTTTGTATATTTTTGAGATTAGTTGTTTGTCAGTTGCTTCATTTGCTATTATTTTCTCCCATTCAGAAGGCTGTCTTTTCACCTTGCTTATAGTTTCCTTTGTTGTGCAGAAGCTTTTAATTTTAATTAGATGCCATTTGTTTATTTTTGCTTTTATTTCCAGTATTCTGGGAGGTGGATCATAGAGGATCCTGCTGTGATGTATATCAGAGAGTGTTTTCCCTATGTTCTCCTCTAGGAGTTTTAGAGTTTCTGGTCTTATGTTTAGATCTTTAATCCACTTTGAGTTTATTTTTGTGTGTGGTGTTAGAAAGTGTTCTAGTTTCATTCTTTTACAAGTGGTTGACCAATTTTCCCAGCACCACTTGTTAAAGAGATTGTCTTTACTCCATTATATATTCTTGCCTCCTTTGTCAAAAATAAGGTGTCCATATGTGTGTGGATTTATCTCTGGGCTTTCTACTTTGTTCCATTGATCTATATTTCTGTCTTTGTACCAGTACCATACCATCTTTATGACTGTGGCTTTGTAGTAGAGCCTGAAGTCAGGCAGGTTGATTCCTCCAGTTCCATTCTTCTTTCTCAAGATTGCCTTGGCTATTTGAGTTTTTTTGTGTTTCCTTACAAATTGTGAAATTATTTGTTTAACTCTATGAAAAATACCACTGGTAGTTTCATAGGGATTGCATTGAATCTATAGATTGCTTTGGGTAGTATACTCATTTTCTCTATATTGATTATACCAATCCACAAACTGGTATATTTCTCCATCTATTAGTTTCCTCTTTGATTTCTTTCATCAGTGTTTTAGAGTTTTCTATATATAGGTCTTAGTTTCTTTAGGTAGATATATTCCTAAGTATTTTATTGTTTTCATTACAATGGTGAATGAAATGTTTCCTTAATGTCTTTTTCTACCTCTCATTATTAGTGTATAAGAATGCAAGGGATTTCTGTGTGTTGATTTTATATCCTGCAACTTTACTATATTCATTGATTAGCTCTAGTAATTTTCTGGTGGAGTCTTTAGGGTTTTGTATGTAGAGGATCATGTCATCTGCAAACATGAAAGTTTTACTTCTTCTTTCCCAATTTGGATTCCTTTTATTTCTTTTTCTGCTCTGATTGCCGTTGCCAAAACTTCCAGAACTATATTGAATAGTAACGGTGAAACTGGGCACCTTTGTCTTGTTCCTGACTTTAGGGAAATGATTTCAGTTTTTCACAATTGAGGATAATTTTTGCTGTGGTTTTGTCATATATAGCTTTTATTATGTAGAGGTATGTTCCTTCTATTCCTGCTTTCTGGAGAGTTTTTATCATAAATGAATGTTGAATTTTGTCAAAGGCTTTCTCTGCATCTATTGAGATAATCATATGACTTTTATTTTTCAATTTGTTAGTGTGGTGTATTACAGTGATTGATTTGTGGATATTGAAGTATCCTTGCATCCCTGGGATGAAGCCCACTTGGTCATGGTATATCATCTTTTTTAATGTGTTGTTGGATTCTGATTGCTAGAATTTTGTTAAAGATTTTTGCATCTATGTTCATTAGTTATTTGGCCTGTAGTTTTCTTTTTTTGTGGCATCTTTGTCAGGTTTTGATATTAGGGTGATGGTGGCCTCATAGAATGAGTTTGGAAGTTTACCATCCTCTGCAATTTTCTGGAAGAGTTTGAGTAGGATAGGTTTTAGCTCTTCTCGAAATTTTTGGTAGAATTCAGCTGTGAAGCTGTCTGGGCCAGGGCTTTTGTTTGCTGGAAAATTTCTGATTACAGTTTCAATTTCCGTGCTTGTGATGGGTCTGTTAAGATTTTCTATTTCTTCCTGGTTCAGTTTTGGAAAGTTGTATTTTTCTAAGAATTGGTCCATTTCTTCCACGTTGTCCATTTTATTGGCATATAATTGATGATAGTAGTCTCTTATGATCCTTTGTATTTCTCTGTTGTCTGTTGTGATCTCTCCATTTTCATTTCTGATTTCATTGATTTGATTTTCTCCCTTTGTTTCTTGATGAGTCTGGCTAATGGTTTGTCAATTTTATTTATTCTTTCAAAGAACCAGCTTTTGGCTTTGTTGATTTTTGCTATGGTCTCTTTTGTTTCTTTTCCATTTATTTCTGCCCTAATTTTTAAGATTTCTTTCCTTCTATTAATTCTGGGGTTCTCCATTTCTTCCTTTTCTAGTTCCTTTAGGTGTAGAGTTAGGTTATTTATTTGACTTTTTTCTTGTTTCTTGAGGTATGCCTGTATTGCTATGAACTTTCCCCTTAGCACTGCTTTTACAGTGTCCCACAGGTTTTGGGTTGTTGTGTTTTCATTTTCATTAGTTTCTATGCATATTTTGATTTCATTTTTGATTTCTTCTGTGATTTGCTCGTTATTCAGAAGTGTGTTGTTCAGCCTCCATATGTTCAAAATTTTAATAGTTTTTCTCCTGTAATTGAGATCTAATCTTAATGCATTATGGTCAGAAAAGATGCTTGGAATCATTTTGATTTTTATGAATTTACCAAGGCTAGATTTATGTTCCACGATGTGATCTATCCAGGAGAAGTTTCCATGTGCACTTGAGAAAAAGGTGAAGTTCATTGTTTTGGGGTGAAATGTCCTATAGATATCAATTAGGTGTAACTGGTCTATCGTATCATTTAAAGTTTGTGTTTCTTTGTTAATTTTCTGTTTAGTTGATCTATCCATAGGTGTGAGTGGGGTATTAAAGTCTCCCACTATTGTGTTATTGTTAACTTACCCTTTCATGCTTGTTAGCATTTGTCTTACATATTGCAGTGCTCCTATGTTGGTTGCATATATATTTATAATTGTTATATCTTCTTTTTGGATTGATCCTTTGATCATTATGTAGTGGCCTTCTTTGTCTCTTTTCACAGCCTTTGTTTGAAAGTCTATTTTATTGGATATGAATATAGCTACTCCTGCTTTCTTTTGGTCTATATTTTCATGGAATATCTTTTTCCAGCCCTTCACTTTCAGTCTGTATGTGTCCCTTGTTTTCAGGTGGGTTTCTTGTAGACAACATATATAGGGATCTTGTTTTTGTATCCATTCAGCCAGTCTTTGTCTTTTGGTTGGGGCATTCAACCCATTTATGTTTAAGGTAATTATTGATAAGTATGATACCATTGCCATTTACTTTACTGTTTTGGGTTCAGGTTTATACACCCTTTTTGTGTTTCCTGTCTAGAGAATATTCTTTAGCATTTGTTGGAGAGCTGATTTGGCTGCTGAATTCTCTCAGCTTTTCCTTGTCTGTAAAGCTTTTGATTTCTCCTTCATATTTGAATGAGATCCTTGCTGGGTACAGTAATCTGGGCTGTAGGTTATTTTCTTTCTTCACTTTAAGTATGTCTTCCCATTCCCTCCTGGTCTGAAGAGTTTCTGTTGAAAGATCAGCCGTTATCCTTATGGGAATCCCCTTGTGTGTTATTTGTTGTTTTTCCCTTGCTGCTTTTAATATTTGTTCTTTGTGTTTGATCTTTGTGAATTTGATTAATATGTGTCTTGGGGTGTTTCGCCTTGGGTTTATCCTATTTGGAGCTCTCTGGGTTTCTTGGATTTGGGTGATTATTTCCTTCCCCTTTTTAGGGAAGCATTCAACTATTATCTCCTCAAGTATTTTCTCATGGTCTTTCTTTTTGTCTTCTTCTTCTGGGACTCCTATAATTCAAATGTTGGAACGTTTCATATTGTCCTGGAGGTCTCTGAGATTGTCCTCATTTCTTTTAATTCGTTTTTCTTTTTTCCTCTCTGATTCATTTATTTCTGCCATTCTATCTTCTATTTCACTAATCCGATCTTCTGCTTCATTTATTCTACTATTTGTTGCCTCCAGAGTGTTTCTGATCTCATTTATTGCATTATTCATTATATATTGACTCTTTTTTTCATTTCTTCAAGGTCCTTGTTAAACCTTTCTTGCATCTTCTCAAACCTTGTCTTCAGGCTATTTATCTAGGATTCTATTTTGATTTCAAGATTTTGGATAATTTTCACTATCAATATTCGGAATTTTTATCAGGTAGATTACCTATCTCTTCCTCTTTTGTTTGATTTGGTGGGCATTTCTCCTGTTCCTTTACCTGCTGGGTATTCCTCTGTCTCTTCATCTTGGTTATATTGCTGTATTTGGGGTGGCCTTTCTGTATTCTGGCAGTTTGTGTAGTTCTCTTTATTATGGAGTTTCCTCATTTTGCGAGGGGTTGTATCAGTGGCTTGTCAAGGTTTCTTGGTTAGGGAAGCTTGTGTCAGAGTTCTGGTGGGTGGAGCTGGATTTCTTCTCTCTGGAGTGCAATGAAGTGTCCAGTAATGAGTTATGAGATGTCAGTGATTTTGGAGCTACTTTGAGCTGCCTGTATATTGAAGCTCAGTGGTGTGTTCCTCTGTTGCTGGAGAATTTGCGTGGTATGTCTTGCTCTGGAACTTGTTGGCCCTTGGGTGGTGCTTGGTTTCAGTGTAGGTATGGACGCATTTCACGAGCTTCTATTGATTATTGTTCCCTGGAGTCAGGAGTTCTCTGATGTTCTCAGGTTTTGGACTTAAGCCTCCTGCTTCTCATTTTCAGTTTTATTTTTACAGTAGCCTCAATGCTTCTCCATCTATACAGCACCGATGATAAAAACATCTAGACTAAAGATGAAGTTTCTCGACCTTGAGGGACATCCAGAGAGGTTCACTGAGTTAGGGTTAGGAGAGAAGAGGGAGGGGGTAGTTAGAGGTGACTGGAATGAGATGAAGTGGGATCAAAAGAAGACAGAGCAAGCTAGGCAGTAATCACTTCCTTATGTGCGCTCCACTGTCTGGACTGCTCAGAGAAGTTCATGGAATTATACAGAGAAGAGGAGGGGGAGGAAGGAGACAGAGGAGGCCAGGAGGGTGAAAAAGGGAAATGAAAAGGAGAGAGACAGATCCAGCCAGTAACCAGTTTCATAAGTGGTCTCCACTGTCTGGAACACACAGAGATTCACAGAGTTGGGTAGAGAAGAGAAAGGGGAGGCAGGAGACAGAGGCAACCTGGTGGAGAAAAAGGAGAGTCCAAAGGAGGGGAGAGCAGTAAAGCCAGTAATCTCACTCTCAAGTGAAAATGGGTACTGAAGATTGGGTTTTGAAAGGTACAAAATTGATAACACATACCAAAAAGCAAAGATTAAAAATATAGAGTAGAGGTTGGATCTTCAAAAATACAATATTAAAGAAAAGAAGATGATGAAAGAAAAAAAAATCACAAGAATTATTAAAAAGCAGCAACAACAACCACAAAAAAATAAATATTGCATTTGCTTTAAAAATAGTGTCTTTTTTTTTCGAAAAATAATAGTAGGTTATAAAAATAAAAATTAAAGGAGAAATATAGGGCTTAAAAATTAAAAAAAAGTTAAAAAAAAGAAGAAAAAGAAGAGAAGAAAAAACAAACAAACACAAAGAATGATCGTAAAAATAGTAAAGGTATATCTGGGACTTTCTCTGGTGTTGTGTGCAATGTGGAGTCAGTTCATTTTCAGATAGTTCCTTGGTCCAGCTTATATTTCTCAAGATCTATAGGCCCCTTCCTATGTAGTCTGTACTAACGACAGGGTTTTAATCTATTGCCCCTGTCACTTCCAAGGCGGTTCCCTCTGTTTTAGCTTCTTCTGTTTGCTGCTCTCATAAGTGTCTGTTTTCCACCCTGACACAAGAGGGGCGGTGGTGGACACATTTTTTCTAGGCTCACTTGTTCAGTCGCACTGTGGGGAGAGAGGGATGCTGCAAACAAATAACACTGGCATCTGTTTGCAGTGTCACAGCCATGCTGGGCCTGCCCCCGCTCACGGTTCACACCGCTCAGGCTCTAGGTTGCTCCACCGGGAACTGTCTGATGCTGGGCCTGGGCTGCATGCCGCTCTCCGGTCTAAGCTGCTCAGGCTCAGGCACTCAGGTAGTCCTCAGAGGTGCAGACTCGGTTGGGCCTGCATTTTGTGCCCTTTCCAGGTCCAGGTAGCTCAGGTGTTTGATGAGCGTAGTCACTGTGACTTATCGCCTTTCCCATCCCTGCTGCTCAGTTTTCTGGGTGTACAACTGGTGCTTCTTCTTAGGTGGATGGTGACTGTCCAGAACCCCAAGAAGTCTTAGTTAGCGAAGAAGCTTGCTTGCAGTTTGGTAGTGTCTCTCTTGCTTGGAGTTTGGCAGTGTCTCTCTGGGGCTGTGATTACCCCCTTCTGGCCCTTCCAACTCTGGCTGCCTGTCACCAGAGAGGGATGGTCTGCAGCCGGCTAATTCTGTTCCATCCTTTTTTCTGTGCACGGTCCTGGTGGTGTCTTATGTTAGAGCTTTTTGTGTGGTAGCTATACCACAGTCTGGTTTGCTAGCCCAAGTTAGTTCTCTCTGGTTACACTCAGGGCATTATGGCCCAATTCTTAAAAAGCACTGCAGCCTGTGCCTCCCTGCCCAGCCCCCGCTTGCTAGTGGTGGATGCAGGCGTCTGCACTGCTTCTCTGCTGGGGGAGTTACCGTTGGGCTCGTACTCTGTGGGTTTTAATTATTTATTTATTTTTCCTCCCTGTTATGTTGCCCTCTGTGTTTCCAAGGCTTGCCACAGACTCAGCAACACGAGTATTTCCTGGTGTTGGGAAACTTCTCTCTTTTTAAGACTCCCTTCCTGGGACAGAGCTCCCTCCCTACGTCTTTGTCTCTCTCTCTCTTTTTTTTTTTCATCTTTTATATTTTTTCCTACCTGTTTTTGAAGACAATGATCTGCTCTTCTGGGTGCCTGTTGTCCTCTGCCAGCATTCAGAAGTTGTTTTGTGGAATTTACTCAGCGTTGGAATGTTCTTTTGAGGAATTTGCGAGGGAGAAAGTGGTCTCAGTGTCCTATTCCTCCACCATCTTAGGACCGCCCCCCTCATTATCATTTTAAATTATGTGTTACATTTGTCAGAATTAATTCAATGATGTTAATATATTAATTTTAACTAAAAATCCATACTGACTTTATTCAAATACTTACTTTTAAACTATTGGATTGACCAAGAAGTTTGTTCAGGTTTTCCTGTATGATGTTATGGAAAAATCCAAACAAAATTTTTGGCCAAGGCAATAATAATTTTGTTTTTCTTCTCCAGAATTATTACTTTTTAGTTGTCATATTGTCTTCAGCTTCTCCAAATGGTGATCTTTTCTCTAGATTTTCTTATCTCTGAAGATCTTGACTGTTTTGAGGAGAAACAGACATTTTGGGCTTCCCAGGTGACTTGGTAGTAAAGAACCTGCCTGCCAATGCAGGAAACGCAGAGGACATAAGTTCGATCCCTGGGTAGGGAAGATGCCCTGTAGGAGGAAATGGCAACCCATTCCAGTATTCTTGTTTGAGTAATCCCATGAACAGAGGAGTCTGACAGACTACAATTCACATGTTCACAAAAAGTCAGACACAACTAAGCACACATACATGCAATCAGATATTTTATACCAAAGTTCTCCATTAAAATCTGTCTGATATTTTAGTAATGATTAGACTGGGTTATGAGTTATTAGGAGAAGGACTGAAGAGGTAAATCACCATTTTCATCACATTATATCAGTGTCTACCTACTCTCAATATAATTTACCATTGTTGATGTTAATCTCGGTCACCTGGCTGAGGTAAGTTTTGTACGATTTTACTCTGTAAAGTTAATCTTTCCCCTTGTTCTATACTGTGTCTTTTAGAAAGATTCACTACTTAAAGTCTATTAAAAACAAATGGAGATAACTTTTTGAAAGTTGAGTATCTACATAATTATTATGAATTATGTTTGATGTGAGATTTGTCTATTCTCTCCTATTTTTTACTTATTTATTCAACCATCTATGTTATTATGAACTCATGGGATTTTAAAAATATGGTTTAAGTTATCTGACTGTTCAGGTTATTTATTTTATTGCTCTTTTTTTTTTCCAGCTATGTCCACTAGGTGTGCTTTGATTTGTCTCCTGTGTCCCTCAGGCATATGTGAATCTGTGTGTGTGTGTGTCCATGTGTGTGTGTTAGCACTTATGTGTTTTCCAGCAGTACCAAATGCTTCAGTATATCTTACACATTCCCTGTCTCAGACTGAGAATCAGCCATTTTTTAAGTGATCATAATTCATTTATTTGACAAAGGTATTAGAAACTGAGACCTTGACACTGGAAGAATCTCTCTCTCTCTCTCTCTCTTTTTTAAAATTTCTAGTCCATAGGTGTAATTTATAGCCCAAATGAGCATCTTGAATTGCAAGAACAGGCAAAGTTTTTCACCATAATCTAATGACAAATATTGAAGGTTAGATTCTTTGTCACATCTGATTCATGTCTCTTAATTGGAAGGGAAGGGGTACTTTAGGGAATAACCTTCCCCAGACTGCTATATTTTGCATCATTCATGCTTAAAGACGCCTCTGGGAAAGGGGAGGAAAAAAAGCATTTCATAGTCAAAATCTTGCATGACAGTGGATTTCAGAAAATGTGTGATGAATCTTGGATAAACTCCATCTATCTTTTCACATGCAGGTCTGAACTTCAGCCTCTTGTGAGATCAAAGAGATCTTGGCTCCAGGCGAACATCTGAACTTCTATATAAGTTCTTCTCAAAACCAGTAAGAATGGTGTTTTGAATTAACTTGGTTGTAGTTAATACTTAGAGAAAATAAATCTGATCAATGCCATAGTGAACATGTAATAAATAAAAGGCACTTGTGGAATCAGAGGATTAGGGAATTTTTTAGAAGCACTTTAGAATTTCCAATGAGAAGATGGGAATGAAAACCTGCACAACACCATTGATGGAAATGGGTAATACTATTGGTACATGTGGTGTACTGCTGAGTCACTTCAGTCGTGTCCAACTGTGTGTGACCCCATAGACGGCAGCCCACCAGGCTCCCCCGTCCCTGGGATTCTCCAGGCAAGAACACTGGAGTGGGTTGCCATTTCCTTCTCCAATGCATGAAAGTGAAAAGTGAAAGTGAAGTCGCTCAGTCATGTCCGACCCTCAACGACCCCACGGACTGCAGCCTTCCAGGCTCCTCCATCCATGGGATTTTCCAGGCCAGAGTACTGGAGTGGGTTGCCATTGCCTTCTCCGACATGTGGTGTAAGCAACAACCAAATAGAAATAATATCAATTTCAAATAGAAATAATATCAATTTGAATGTTTCAGGAAACATTCATGAACATGATGATTTTGCTGTGGATATAGTAGGATACAAGTCTTCTCAGGTGGTGGGGGTGGTAAAAAATATGCCTGCCAATGCAGAAAACATAAGAGACCTGCATTCAGTCCTTGGTTCTGAAGATCCCTTGGAGCAGGAAACAGCAACAGACTATTGTTGCCTGGAGAATCCCATGTACAGAGGAGCCTGGAAGGCTACAGTTCCATATGGTCACAAAGGGTTGGATACTACTGAAAGGACTTAGAAAACACATATGTTTCTCATAATAATGAGTAAGTATGTAATAGTGCCAATAACCATAGATTGTATCTATGAAAAATTTCATTAATTCTTTCATTTACTCAACAAATCTGTGTGTGCATGCATGTTAAGTTGCTTCAGCTACGTCCAACTGTGCAACCCCATGGACTGTAGCCCGCCAAACTTTTCTGTACATGGGATTCTCCAGGAAAGAATACTGGAGTGGGTTGCCATACCCTTCTTCAGGGGATGCTCATGACACAGTTATGAACCCACGTCTCCTGCATTACAGGCTGAGTTTTTACTACTGAGACACTTTGGAAGCTCATAAGAACTATACAAATGCTTCAGTCTTTTTCTACTCCTATATGGATACATAGATGGATAGAGATACAGATTATCATTTTACAATACTTCAGTTATGTTCAGTTCAGTCACTCAGCCGCATCTGACCCTTTGCGACCCCATGGACTATAGCACACCAGACTTTCCTGTCTATTACCAACTCTTGGAGTTTACTCAAACTTGTGTCCATTGAATTGGTCATGCCATCCAACCATCTCATCTTCTGTCGTTCCCTTCTCCTCTCGCCTACAATCTTTCTCAGCATCAGGGTCTTTTCAAATGAGTCAGTTCTTCACATCAGGTGGCCAATGTATTGGAGTTTCAGCTTCAACATTAGTGCTTCTAATAAATATTCAGGACTGATTTCCTTTAGGATGGACTAGTTGGATCTCTGTGCAGCCCAAGGGACTCTCAAGAGTCTTCTCCAGCACCACAGTTCAAAAGCATCAATTCTTTGGCTCTCAGCTTTCTTTATAGTTCAACTCTCACATCCACACATGACTACTGGAAAAACCATAGCCTTAACTAGATGGACCTTTGTTGACAAAGTAATGTCTCTGCTTTTTAATATGCTGTCTAGGTTGGTCATAATTTTTCTTCCAAGGACTGAGTATCTTTTAATTTCATGGCTGCAGTCACCATCTGCAGCCATGAAATTAAAAGATGCTTAAATTTTCATTTCTGTTTGCTGAAGAGTTGTGACAAAAAAGCATATCTGCAAAACCATACTGCAGATTAATCTGTAGTTAATGGCAATGTGCAGGTGTCTGATGTAATAAAGAGCACTCGGTTCCAGAATGGTCTCTATAGCTGACTCACTGTGGTACTCAAATTCCTATTAATAGTTCTTAATATTTTCCTAAGAATTTTACTGTCACCATCACGCATATCTAAAGACAGCTGTTGTTAATCAGTAACATGCCAATATAAATAACAAACTCCACTAAAAAAAGATTTGAAATGTTTTATGTTACTTTTTAAAGTTTTACTTGTAATGTAACACAATTATGGCATATTTTCAAATATTGTTGTTGTTCAATCACTAAATTGTCCCTGACTCTTTACAACCCCCTGAACTGCAGCACGCCTGTTTTTCACTATCTTCCAGAGTTTGCTCAAACTCATGTCCATTGAGTCAGTAATGTTATCAAACCACCTCATCTTCTGCCGCCCCTTTTCCTCTTGCCCTCAACCTTTCCTAGCATAAGGATCTTTTAAACTATTATTAAAGGAAATATTTTAAAAGGTAGTTCTTTTTATTTCTTTCCAGTTTTTAACTCAGCCATTAAAAAGAATACATTTGAATCTGTTCTAATGAGGTGGATGAAACTGGAGCCGGTTATACAGAGTGAAGCAAGCCAGAAAGAAAAACACCAATATAGTATACTAACACATATATATGGAATTTAGAATGATGGTAATGATAACCCTGTATGTGAGACAGCAAAAGAGACACAGATGTAAAGAACAGACTTTTGGACTCTGTGGGAGAGGGAGAGGGTGGGATGATTTGGGAGAATGGCATTGAAACATGTATACTATCATGTAAGAAATGAATTGCCAGTCTAGGTTCAATACAGGATACAGGATACTGGATGCTTGGGGCTGGTGCACTGGGATGACCCAGAGAGATGATATGGGGAGGGGGGGGGAGGGGGATTCAGGATTGGGAACTCATGTACACCCGTGGCGGATTCATGTCAATGTATGGCAAAACCAATACTGTATTGTAAAGTAAAATTAAATAATAATAATAATAAATTAAAATATAAATGAAAGTATATAAAAAAGAAAATTTTCATAATAATGTTCTATGAAAAATAAATTTTCTTCAGCATCTTATGACACCTGTCACTAAGTTTGACATAATTTTGTTTGACCTACCGGAAAAAGTGGCTTTATTTATTGTGCTTCTTGTTGGGTTTTTCAGTATGTTTTTATAGAGAACACACCATTATTTTTGCTGTTCTATATCATAACATACTTATTATTATAAGTTCTCCATGGAACATTATTTTTAATAAACATACAAAATTGCACTTTACTGATGACAGCAGTATTTTGGTCATACTTTTGCTGTTTTAATAAGTGGTGCCCTAATTCTCATTTGAATGAGGGCTTTTGTGAAAAAAGATTACTTTCCACATTTATTAACATTTAGATGACAATATTCCACTCAGTCACTTTATATTCAACTGAGCTTGAGGCTTGCTGAGTATTAATAATGATAAAATTTTCATAATCAGCATTAGACTTAACTCTTAGATATGTTATACTGAAAGATGAAGACATGCTTAGCCCTTTGACCCAGAATGAAATTTGGGATCCAGGAATATACTTCACATGATTATTATCATAAAATATGACCAAATGGGACTAAATCTTGAAATGCCAGATTGGTTCATCAAAAGCAGATTAACTAATGTGAAACACCACATTAACAAAATGAAAATCTTATTATCATCAAATCACACACAGAAAAATCATTTGACAAATTCAACATTGATATTATGATTAAAACTCTCTTAACAAATTAAGAATAGAAAGAACTTCCCTCACTATAGTAAAAATCATGTATTAAAAAATTTAAAAATAACCACAGCTAACATCACATTCAATGGTGAAAAACTGAAAGCTTTTCTTATAAGATCAGGAATAAAGCAAAGATTACCACTTTTATGAATTATATTCAATCAAGTACTAAAAGTCCCACAAGGTAGAGCTGTTAGGTAAGAAATAAAAAGCTTCCAAACCATAAAAGTAGTGACACTATTTCTGTCTGTAGATGACATCACCCCATATGTAGAAAATCAAAAAGACACCGTAAAAAAAAAAAAAAAAAAAGGCAACAAAACTCAGAGCTAATAAATGAATGCAGCCAAGTTGCAAACTACAGTTCACTTCAGTTCACTCACTCAATCGTGTCTGGCTCCTTGTGACCCCATGGACTGCAACACGCCAGGCCTCCCTGTCCACTGCCAACTCCTGGAGTTTACTCAAACTTATGTCCATCGAGTCAGTGATGCCATCCAACCATCTCATCCTCTGTTGTCCCCTTCTCCTCTTGCCTTGAGAACCCTATGAACAGTATGAAAAGGCAAATTACAAAATCAACATAAAAATAAGTTGTCTTGGTTTAATAAACACATTTTTTTTGAAAATGAAATAAGACAAACTGATTATAATAGCATAGAAATAATACAAATGAAAGTATCAAATGAAGTGAAAAATGATTACACTGAAAACAACACACAATTAATGAAAGAAATTAAAGCAGATAAGATAAATGAAAAGGACCCTGTCTTCACAGATTGAAAGACTAATATACTTAAAATATCCATACTATTCAAATTGATATATAGATTCAACAAAACTCTTATCAAAATTTCAATGGCATTTTTCATGTAAATAAAAGCAATTCTAAAATTCATGTGAATTCACAAATGTCCCCATTTAGTCAAACAAGTACTGAGAAATAAAAATAAAGCCAGAGACACTATATTTCTTCATTTCAAAATATATTAGCAAGCTACAGTAATTAAAGCAACATGATACTGGCATAAACACAAGTATGTATACCAATGGCACAGAATGGGGACCCCAAAAGTCCAAGCATAAACTATAAGCAGCTCTTTGACAATGAAGTTAAGAATCTACAGTGGGAAAAGGAGAGTGTCTTCGAGAAAAACATTGTGAAACTGGATAACAAACTATATCAGGTGAAATAAATTGTACCCTTGTGTTATTCCACATACAAAATCAATTCAGAATGGATTAAATATTTCAGAATTGTAATTGGAAGAAAAAAAATGAAGAAAACAGGTAAAAAATCTTCATGACACAAAAGCACAAGCAGCAAAATCAAAGTTAGACGAGTGAGATAACATCACAAAACACAATACAACAAAGCAACCTGTAGATATGTTAAAAAAAAAAAAAAAGAATGAATGGGATAAACTATTTGTAAGGCCACACTACAAAAAAATGTACCAGAAACCTTACAACTAAACAACAAAGAATTAACAATATGACTCATAAATGAACAAAGGACTTGAATAGACATTTCTCCAAGGAAGACATACAAATTGTCAACTGGTACATGAATATGCAACATTACTAATCATTAGAGAAATTCAATCAAAACCCACAGTGAGATATCACCTCACACCAATGAAAATGGGCTAATCAAAATAATCAAGCTAACAAATGTTGGGACATATGTGGAGAAATCAGAACCTGTGTGAACTGCTGGGAGCAATTTAAAATAATGCAACCCCTAGGAAACACAAAATGGCAGTTCCTCACAATACTGAAAAACATAATTACCATAAGGTTCAACTTTCCAATTCTGAGTCTATGTCTTCAAGTGGATTAATATCAGGAATGCAAAGAGATATCTATACACTCATCTTTATTGTAGCATTGTTCACAACAGCCAAGATATGAAAACAATCTGTTTATTGAAAGAAGAAATGATAACAAAAATGTGACATTTATACACAATGGACTATTGTATAGTCTTTAAAAATAAGGAAATTCTTCCATATGCAGCAACTTTGATGAACTTGGAGGACATTAAGCAAAGTGAAATAAGCCAGACATAGAAGGGCAAATTCCTTATCACAATAGCCAAACTGATAGAAACAGACAATAGAATGGTGGTTGCCAAGGGCAAAGTTTTAATTATGCAAGATGAGTAAGTTCCAGAAACAGTGCAAATCATTGTGATTATAGTTCACAAACTGTGTGGTGTAACTTCAAGTTTGTTAAGAGGGTGTGTCTCATGTTAAGTGCTCTTATTACAAAAAAAATCATATAAAATAAATAAATACCCTTAAAAATTGTCTTCCTCAACAAATAAAGTACCAAAATATAAAATGATATACAGATGACAAGTTACAAAAGACAATCAGTGTTAAAAGCCATTAAAGAATCAAAATTAAAACAACAATACGATGCCACTTATACACCAATAAAAAGTCAAATCCAAATTGCTGACAACATTAACTGCTCACAAGGATGCAGAGCAACAGGAACTTTCATGTACTACTTAGTGGGATACACATGAAAGACACTTTTGTGTCATTTTACACAACTAACCTATTCTTTCTATAAAACCCAACAATCACACAGCATGGTATTTACCCAAAGGAGCTGACAATCTATGTCTACACAACAACCTGCACACAAATATTTACTGCAGCTTTAACTCATATTTACCAATGATAAACCAAGATATTCTTCAGTATATGAAAAGGTGAATAAACTGCACAATATCCACAATATTGGAATCAATCAAGATAGTCTTCAATATGTGAAAAGGTGAATAAACTGTGAAATATCCACAATGGAATATTTTTGAGCACAAAATCCCACTATCTAGCCATGAAAAGACACAAAGTAATTTTAAATGCGTAATACTGAAATAAAAGAAGCTAATCTGAAAAGGTTACTTACTATGTGGCTCCAGCTATGTAAAATTCTGTAAAAGACATTAAAAAAAAATAAAAGAGAAAGAGAGAAAAATACAGTGATCAGTGGTTGGCAGTGGTTGGAGAGAGGGAAGAGTTAATCTAAATAATAATACAGCCAGTTATTTTTACCAGTAAAAGAGATTTATTCAGGAACAGGGATGAGTAACTGGGATGAATCACATATAAATCTGGTAAAGCAAAGGAGAGGAAATTCTCTTATCGTGAAGAGGAAGTTAGGAGAAGCTGTTATAAACAAAAAGTGCACTGGAGGAAACTGGGAGCTTGAACAAAAGTGACTTTCTTTACCTGAATTGTCACAGTCTCTTGTGGCCAACCTATTGTCAGTCAAAGAGAAACTCTTTCTTCCTTCAGATGATGACAGGAGTTTCACATCCTGCCCAAGTTGCAGTGCATCTCTTTCAGCTGGGATCCTTGCTAACTGAATGTGCCTGAGACCTCCCTCTTTTGATTTACTGACACCATTTTAATGAGGTTTCCCTTCATTAACTTTCACAAGCAAGATGAGTAGACAGAACACAGAGATTATTTAAGGCACTGAAAGTACTGTACTATTCTGTAATAATGGGCTCCCCTTATGGCTCATCTGATAAAGACTCTGCCTGCAATGCGGGAGACCAGGGTTCGATCCCTGGGCTGGGAAGATCCCCTGGAGAAGGGAACGGCTACCTGCTCCAGTATTCTGGCCTGGAAAATTCCATGGACTGTATGTATGGTCCATGGGGTCACAAAGAGTCAGACACGACTGAGCAACTTTCCCTTCACTTTAATAGTAAATACCTGTCATTTTACATAGATCAAAACCCATAGAATGTACTACACTAGCAGTGAGACCAAACATAACCCATGGAATTTGGATTATTATGATGTATCAATGATGTGTCAGGTTCAGTGATTCCAAGAAATGTACCAGTCTAGTTCAGGGTGTTGATACAAAGAAATATTGTATGTGTGAGGAGTGGAAATGTGGATGGTATGGAGAATCTCTGTACTTTCTACTCAAACTTGCTATGAACCTAAAATAGTACATAAAAAAAGAAAGTCTATTTTCAAATGTTATGTTTACACCAAAAATTAAAAAAAATAAAGTGTTAAGATGAACCTCATTAAAATTATATGAGTCTTCTCTTTAAGAGATCTAATTATGAACAATGAAAGTACTAGCTACAGACTGAGAGGTATTATTTATAAAAACATATATCTGACAAAATGATTCATATCCAACATGTACAAAGAACACTGAAGTCCAACAATAAGAAAACAAGCAATCTGGTTTTTTTTTTAATGGACCATGATCTGAACAGATATCTCACCAAAGAAGATATACTGATGGAAAAGAAGTATGCAAAAAAGATTCTCAACATCATATGTTATTAGGGAATTGCAAATAAAATGATGAGATACCACAAACACATTTTATAAATTGACTGCATTGAAAACACTAACAGTATCAAATTTTGGTGAAGATGTTGAGAACATGGGAAAAATCATTCACTACAGTGGGAATGCAAAATGGTACAGTCACTCTGAAGATAGTTTGGCCCTTTCTTACAAAGCTAAACATAGATTTACCATGTGATCCAGAAAGGTATCCAAACGGCTTAAAAACTTAGGCCTGTATGAAAAATATACTAGATGTTGTTCAGTAGATGACTGGATAAAGTAAATGGGAAACCCCATGCCTTGGAATATTAGTAATAAATAGAATATCAGTAATAAAGAGAAATATCAGTAATAAAGAGAAATGAACTATCAAACGACAAAAATGATGAAGAAACCATAAATGCCTATTGCTAAATGAAAGAAACCAATTTGAAAGTTGAGGTACTATATGAATCAAACTGTGTTATATAGCACAGAGAAACCCATGAGTCCAGGAAAAAAGATCAGTGGTTGGCAGGGGTTAGAAGAAAATAAGAGGGCATAATTAGGAGTACAGAGAATATTTAGGATAGTGAATTATTCTATGATATTATAAAGTTGGTTAAGTGTCATTATGTTTCTGTGCAACACCAAGAGTGAATGGTACTGTAAATGATGGACCTTAGGTGATAACGATGTATCGATATAAATTCATAGATTATTTTAAAACATATATAACTTTAATCTAAATATTAATAATAGGGGCTCCTGGGGGTGTTACAAAGGAACTCACTGTACTTTTCATTTTTGTTTAAAATTGATCTCTAGAAACATTAGAGTATTGGTTACCTTTAGAGTGAAGCAGGAACAGGTAGGAATGTAGTCAGGAATAGATTTAATTACTGTTAGCATTTTAATTCTTAAGATGGTTGGGAAGCTTGCAAGCATTTATGATATTATTTAAATAAATATAAAAACAAAAGTATGAAATGGAAAACAGTAAAATAATTTGGACATAGGTAAATTCTACAGATGAAAGTTATTATATAATTGATTTCTCTCTTAGCTCTGCTTTCATGTTGACTTTCTCCAACTGCTGATGGTCAGAAGTTCCAGATCTGTACACTCAAACTCTTTTGGGGAAAAAATTGATTTTTGGGGGAAAAAATAAAACTTAATACTCTAGATTCCCAACACAAACATTACAGCTTGAGGGAAATGTTTCTAAACAAGCTAGTGAGAATCATATTCCAAACTTTGTGAAATGATATCACTTAAAGCTTGTATAGTGAAAAATTAAGAAGTTGTGTTGATATTTTCTCAGAGGAAATTCAAGATTCAGTTATTCAAGAAAGAAAATACTCTTGTCAGGTATAACCAATTAGAGCCCACTAAAGAAGTTTTTACATCTTTCTTTTTTTTTTTTCTTAAATTAAACACAGTTAAAATAGTCTTTCTTTAAGCATAATGTACAATATCATATGTCCAGTTCAGTCGCTCAGTCATGTCTGACTTTGTGACTCCATGAATCGCAGCACACCAGGCTTCCCTGTCCATCACCAACTCTCGGAGTCCACCCAAACCCATGTCCATTGAGTTAGCGATGCCATTCAACTATCTCATCCTCTGTCAGCCCTTTATCCTCTGTCGTCCCCTTCTCCTCCTGCCTTCAATCTTTCCAAGCATCAGGGTCTTTTCCAATGAGTCAGCTCTTTGCATCAGGTGGCCACAGTATTGGAGTTTCAGCTCCAACATCAGTCCTTCCAATCAATATTCAGGACTGATCTCCTTTAGAATGGACTGGATGGATCTCCTTGCAGTCCAAGGGACTCTCAAGAGTCTCCTCCAACACCATAGTTCAAAAGCACCAATTTTTCAGCGCTCAGCTTTCTTTATACTCCAAGTCTCACATCCATTACAGACACATGACATAGTGATTCACAGAATAATTTAAAGATTATATCCTTAGAGTTATCATAAAATATTGACTATATTCCCTATGTAGTAAAATGTATTCTTGTAGCTGTTTATCTTATACATAATAGTTGGTATCTCAGTCCTCTATTCTTTTCTTGCCCTTAACTCCTTTCCTCCCCCATTGCTAACCAATAGTTTGTTCTTTATTTTTGTGAGTACATTTCTTTTTTGTTGTATTCATTATTAGCTTGCTTTGTTATTTAGATTCCATATATAAGTTATATCATATAGCATTTGTCTTTCTCTGTATGACTTTCATAATATCTTTCAGTACCATTCATTCATTGCTGTAAATGGCAAAATTTATTCTTTTCTATGACTGTAGTACCTTGATAGGGAATATCTGGATCCCATATCATAGAACTTATGTTTTCAAGCACCATAGTGCTTTCCCTGGATTGTAGTTACCAGCAACAAAAAAAAATTATAAGGGCTAGAAAATTTTGTTTCCTAATGCACGGGTGGGTAATTAGGGCACTAGTGGGAGCATAGTAGTTTCTTGGTGGCCCAGTTTCTTTCCTACCAGTAACATAGTTTCTTCTTCCTCTTCTCAACTACTCTTTTTCCTCTTCTTCCCTATCTTTTTTTTTTTTTTTTTTAGACCAAAGAAAATATGGTAACCACAATCCTTGTTTGATCTGGTTCCTGAGTACAAGGTAGATTAACTTGCTGTTCTTAACAGGTTAATTGGATAAACCAAACATTGATGTTATTACATCTAGGATGAATTTGATTGAAAAGAAACTTTAGAGAATAAACTCTCTATGATGCTAAAAACTTACATCATTAAGTCTGAAAATATTTCCCCTGGAATGCAGAGGGGGAATAATTGCTGCTTTGTGTGTGTATTTTTTTCCCCACTATTCTTTAAGAAAGTTGGTTAACAGTAAAGGACAGGTAGATAATACTAAATCAGAAACATTTCTAACAGTTAAGTGATACATTATCTTTATATTTGTTTTCTTTCTTCTTTTTGGCTATGTAAAATTAGAGCGTATTTGTCTACCTACTCTACATAATAGATAGATGATCCCTATAAGTTAATAACACTGTGACTTTATAACCAACATAATGTGAAAACAATGAGATAAATGTTACCTTTTATGGAGTTATAGGAAATGATCAAGTTAAAAGCTCTTACTGAGCATCTACAGCGTACAAAGCATTGTGTTGGAACTGTGGAGAATGATATTCAGGAAGAAAGCTAAAGTAAGCATACACATCCTTATTATGACAAATAAGATTAATACTATAAGAAAATTATAGATAAAGCCTTTAGAAAGCAAAAGAGGGAATTTCCTTTCTCAGAGGAATTCTCTGAAGGCCCAGCTAGAAGATATTTCTCAGAAATTTGGTTTGAAGTTCCCAGAAGGTTGAAACAGCTAGAAATGGAAGGACACTCAAGGAATAAAGAAGAGAGCAAGGTGAGTTTGGATATCCTACATTTATTTATTTTTCATCTTTGGCTGCTACATTATTTACATTATAGAGATTTCACGTGTTGTATCTACTAATTTTTACATGCTCACATTGCATCATGAATAGACCCTTATCATATAAAGACTTTGATATAGTTCACTTGAGAATTATTGTCTCCATTTTCTAGGTCATGAAATATTGTATGTTACAAAATAGGTTAAAATCCCCTCTTTCAAGATGCAAGGGGAATCACTTAAATGTACTGATGCCTGAGGACACAGTATTTTTCAAATAAATTAGTGACTAAAGTAGTTTGAATTGTTTGGAACTTAAATGCACAAAAATAGAATTTATGGCTGTAGATCTGAGTGGAGACATTGAATGTCTTTCTGAAACTACTGAATAAACACTTGATGAGGACACATGATTATTAACATGTTAATGATCATACATGTTTATGATTCTCAAGTTATCTCAAATACACAAGTCCAAATTTGAAAGGAGAGATAAGCTTGTTCTGGAAAATAATAGGAAAATACGTTTGACAACATACAAACCCAAAACTATAATATTCAAAGGAGTGACTGATGTCAGGGAATACTGACGTGAAATAGACTTTCACATCACCTTGTTTCCAATGGTTAGCATATTTCCAAGTGTTAAATATGTTATGGTACATCACTCTTTAAAATCAACGAAGGAAAGGAGGAGCTTATTGTAATGATTAATATATCATTACTCAATTTACTTATAGTTTATGCGAGTCAAAAGAGATTTTTTAATACTTGCCCAAATTGAGTAACTTTATTAGACCTATTTGGAAGAAGTTTTATTTTATTTTTCATTTTCTCCCAGGAATAAGGGATATTTCATCTCTGTTGAAGAGAAGAAAGTTCACCATGAGAGAGAAAAATATATTGAAAGGAAATCTTGTCCCTAGCTAGTCTGTCATAATCTGCACTTTGGCTATTCACAACTTTCAAGACATGCACTAAAGGTTGGATGGATTGAGGAGAGGCACAATGGAATAAGTAAGTCTTCCAGATTCTATTTAAATGCATGACATTTCATTTTATATTTATACTTGCATCTAGTGCCACGTGCCAGCATCATCTTCATAAGAAAAAACTAAAGAAAAAAAGGCGTTCTTGGAAATGGCCCCATGATAATATTTCTTTTAAAATGTGAAAACAGAAATCTTCATCCAAAGAAGGGACATTTTAAGTTGACTAATTATTTGCCAGGACAGAAACAAACTGAATGAAGAAGTCAGTTGCTATTTATTATGACTCTTTGGGAAAATTACATTACCCTCTCTCTTCTACATTCCTGTTCTTCCAGCAATGTGAGGTTTTCAGGTACCTGAGAATACAGTCTCTACTGGGAATATAACCAAGATCAGGTCCTAGACCAACTGCCAGGTGACATCCTCCAATAAAAGGAAACCACCTCAGGTTTAACAAGCTTAGGTAAAAGCTTGAATTTTTAAAACATAAGCTATTAATTAATAAATTCTCTTTAATTTAGAAATTTAACTTCAGGAAGTCACTTTGAAATGTAACTTCAGGAAATATGAGTGCTTAAAATGTACTTTTCTCAGGCTGGAGAATGAAAAAAGAGTAATGGGGCATTTTTGAAATATTATCAAATAACGGAGATCATTCACTCTGTTCATCATATACATCGAGGACTTAATATAAATGTGCTTGGAGGTTGCAACAGATTATTTAAAGTAATGTGTCTTTTCTCTTTTCAAACTAGGGTATCTAGAAGACAGTTTGTGTTACTTTTAAAATAAATATGTATAATAGAAAAAATATAAGTGTATGTGTGAACAAGATATTCTTTAAAGTGCTAAGGATGATGTATGACTTTATGTCATACCACCAAGGGCCGTCAGATATACCCTAAATAATGACTGATGCACAATACTTGGGATTCTGAATGTATTGAATATCGCCACAAAATGACAAAGGGGATAACAAAATGAAGCCATATATTACATATATTCTTAAAATTAATCATATTCATATCAGGTCTAACAAGGAATCCCTTGTATTTAAAGAGTCTTATTGGAAAGTTTAACATTCACAAGCTTATATGAGACTCATAATGACCCTATGAAGTGGTCATTACAAATTGAAGAACAAATATTATTACTAAGAAACAAACATATAATATAAATTATTGGAAATAATGTATCTGATAATCAAATTTGGTTTTACTCAAAATATTCCATCATATAATATATTGCACCATATATTGATTTATTTTTTGCAGATAATCCATTTCACATTCATCTCTCATCTCACTCATGAAATCATGAAGCTGAACAATAATGTGACTGACTTCATTCTACTTGGGTTACCACAGGGTCAAGTTAGGAAGAAAATAGTGTTTGTCACTTTCTTGTTTTTATATCTGGGGACATTATTGGGTAACTTCCTGATTATTTCCACCATCAAGACCAGCAGGACACTTGGGAGTCCAATGTACTTTTTCCTTTTCCACTTATCTTTATCTGATACCTTTCTCTCAACTTCCATAGCCCCTAGAGTGATTGCCAATGCCCTTAGGGGAAAGAGCACAATCTCTTCCGATGAGTGCATGACCCAAGTCTTTGCATCACTTTTTTTTTTTGGTTGCCTAGAGATCTTCATCCTTATTCTCATGGCTGTTGACCGCTATCTGGCCATCTGTAAGCCACTTCGATACATGACCCTCATGAGCCATTGAACCTGTGATGTGTTGGTGGCTGTGGCCTGTGTGGGGTCTTGTGTTCTTTCTTCAGCTCAGATTCTTCTAGCCTTGAGTCTGCCTTTCTGTGGCCCCAGTGGGATTGGTCATTATCTATGTAACTTGCAGTCTTTGTTGAAACTTGCATGTACACACACCTATGTGACCAACCTACTCTTGGTGTCCAATAGTGGGGCAATCTGTACAGTGAGTTTTGTCACGCTGATGTTCTCCTATGCTATCATCTTACATTCTCTGAGAAACCACAGTGCTGAGGGGAGGAAGAAAGCCCTATCCATCTGCATCTCTAACCTCATCGTGGTCATATTGTTCTTTGGTCCTTGCATATGTATATACCCACGCCCTGCAACCATCTTCCCCATGGATAAGATGATAGCTGTGTTTTATACAGTTGAAACACCTTTAATCAACCCTCTGATTTACACACTAAGGAATACAGAAGTGGAAAAATGCCGTGAGAATGTAATGGGGCAAGAAACTGATCACAGGTGACAAAAGATAAATGGAAGATAAATATGAAAATTTTCATATTTTTATTCAAGTTTAGATTGACATAGAAGTCCCCAGAAAATATTACATTTTACTGTCAGTTTAGTTCAGTTCAGTCACTCAGTGGTGTCTGACTCCTTCTGACCACATGAATCACAGCACACCAGGACTCCCTGTCCATCACTAACTCCCGGACTTCACCCAAACTCATGTGCATCGAGTTGGTGATGCCATCCAGCCATCTTATCCTCTGTCGTCCCCTTCTCCTGCCCCCAATCCCTCCCAGCATCAGAGTCTTTTCCAATGAGTCAACTCTTTGCATGAGGTGAACAAAGTATTGGAGTTTCAGCGTCATCATCAGTCCTTCCAATGAACACTCAGGACTGATCTCCTTTAGGATAGACTGGTTGGATCTCCTTGCAGTCCAACGGACTCTCAAGAGTCTCCTCCAACACCACAGTTCAAAAGCATCAATTTTTCAGCGCTCAGCTTTCTTCACAGTCCAACTCTCACATCCATATATGACCACTGAAAAATCATAGTCTTGACTAGACAGACTTTGTTGGGAAAGTAATATCTCTGCTTTTCAATATGCTATTTAGGTTGGTCATAACTTTCCTTCCAAGGAGTAAGGGTCTTTTAATTTCATGACTGCAATCACCATCTGCAGTGATTTTGAAGCCTCCCCAAAATAAAGTCTGACAATCTTTCCACTGTTTTCCCATCTATTTCCCATGAAGTGATGGGACCAGATGCTATGATTTTAGTTTTCTGCATGTTGAGCTTTAAGCCAACTTTTTCACTCTCCTCTTTCACTTTCATCGAGACGCTTTTTCATTCCTTTTCACTTTCTGCCATAGGGGTGGTGTCATCTGCATATCTGAGGTTATTAATATTTCTCCTGGCAATGTTGATTCCAGGTTTTGCTTCTTCCAGCCCATCATTTCTCATGATGTACTCTGCATATAAGCTAAATAAGCAGGGTGGCAATATACAGCCTGAACATACTCCTTTTCCCATTTGGAATCAGGCTGTTGTTCCATGTCCAGTTATAACTGTTGCTTCCTGACCTGCATACAGGTTTCTCAAGAGGCAGGTCAGGTAGTCTGGTATTCCTGTAGTGTTTATATAATCCTGTCATACAGAAGTAGTATTTATTTCCTTCAGGAAATAAACACTGTAAATACAAGCAATGATTATTGTTCAGTCTTTTTTATGTAGAGGATGGCACAGCACCTGCCAGGAGCCAGCATGGGGAATCCCTCCCATGGCAAAATTCATGAGGAAGGGGGCCTGACAAAACACAAAGGTGGGATCAGGCCTCAGGGACCCCCCGGATTTTCTTGAGCATCTACCCCCAGAACCAAAATCTCTCTGCTTTACTATATTATGCCTTTCACCAACTCCTCTGACATTAACAGGGGGCTATCCCCCACCACCTTTTTCTGGAAAAGTTAACTTAGAGCTCCAGATAACAGTCTAGCTCCAGCTAACAGTCTCCTGCCTATAAAAGGAGTGTCTCAGCTCAGCCCCCTCTGGTAGCTTTCCAACTTGCCTAAAAGGTCTGTCCTGACCTTTTACAACTGCACCTGTGATTGCTCACAGCCTCCCAATCGCGAGAGGCACAGGAAGCTTAAAACATCCTAGGAATGTAGGGGCTTCCAAGGACTCAAAATCATTAGAATAGGACAGATTAAGGGTTTCATTGTTAAGCCAATACTTCCTGCCAAATTTTCATATCTTTATTTGTTGATATAGTTGGTATATAGAAAAAACAATTAGCAACATAGATCTTTGAGTTAAGTACCTTCTTTGCTGGGGCTTCCCTGGTGGCTCAGAGGTTAAACATTTGCCTGGAATGTGGGAGATCCGGGTTCAATTCCTGGGTCAGGAAGGTCCCCTGGAGAAGGGAATGACAACCCACTCCAGTACTTTTGCCTGGAAAATCCCATGGAGGGAGAATCCCTTGGAGGGAGGAGCCTGGTAGGCTACAATCCATGGGGTCGCAAAGAGTCGGACAGGACTGAGCGAGTTCACTTCACTTCACCTTCTTTGTTATAACCCACTGCACCTTTGTTCTACAGGGATGTAACTTTATTGACTGCTTTAAGGGTGATGCAGATTAAAGAAAAACACTTCAGGGGAAATGAGATTAACATTCAATAAGGAAGAGAACCATAAAGTGTTAACAGGCCTCTTGGCCAGAAGATAATGTAAATCACCTGAGACCTTTTGCATACAGAAAGGGGTGCAGGAAGAAAACCTTGTATCGATAAGGGTCAGGACTGCTGCCCCTGCATGACTCTGTATGTTCCATTATGTAAAACTTAGGGTATATAAGCACCTTTTGAAAATAAACTTATGGGGTTTTTGCACAAGCTTGGCCTCCCCTGTGTCAACTCTCTCTCTCTCTTTCTTTCTCCCTTTCCCTCCCTCTCTTTTTCAGGCTGATCCCTTGAAACACAGAGGCTCTCTGTGTCTACTTATTTCCCTGGGCTTGTAAGACCCACGCGAGAGGGAGCCCAAGGCGGGGCACCCTCCGCTATTCAAGCAGGCGCCTGTGGCCTAACGTAGAAAGTGCAAATTTCTTGTCTTGAGACTTTATTAGCTTTCCGTGTAAACCGAGGAATATCAGTCTCTTTTCTCCTCTATTTTTTCACTACATTATTCTTCCCTAATCTCTCTTTAAATTTCTAATTAATCTCTCTTTAATCGCCAACTCTGTGCCCACTTCGAATTACCCTGGATCCACCAGGGCTGGACCCCGGCAAGCACCCATATATCAGAATGTACGTTTCACTGCCTTAGGTGTTTTGCACTGCTGTGTCTCTGTGTCTCTTGACTGACTTATATCACAGTGGTTTTAATCTAATGTTTTCCATGCCCTTTTACATTTTGACTTATGGTCTTTGCTATGTACAGATGCACTTAAATACTTATATTCACAGTCTGGCAGCTTTACCCTCTTTCAAATTGTTCTGTTTATTAGACATTTTGACCACATCTGTCTTATTATAGACCTTCAGCTGTGTTTTTCTTCCTTGCCAGGAGCCAGCATGGGGAATCCCGCCCGTGGTAAAGGTCATGAGGAAGAGGTCTGATAGGCAAAGGTGAGATCAGGCCTCAAGGAAACCCCCCGGGCCTTATTAAACATCTACCCCAAAACCAGAATCTGTCTGTTTTATTGTATTATGCCTGTCACCAACTCTTCTGACACTAACGGGAGGCTATCCCCCACCACCTTTCTCGGAAAATGTTAACTTAGAGCTCCAGTTAATCGTCTCCTGCATATAAAGGGAGTGTCACAGCTCAAACCCCTCTGATGGCTCTCTAACTTGCCTGACAGGTTTACCCAGACTTTTACAGCTACACATGTGATTGTTTACAGCCCCCGCAACTGCCAAAGGCATGGGAAGCTTAAACTATCTTAAAGATATAGAGCCTTTTTAAAAGAGCTAAGAATTATATTGGTGAAGGGTTTCATTGTTGAGTTAATGACTGCTCCCAGGCCTCCATATCTTTTATCTTTTAGGCACCTGGAGGATATTAATCAATGTAATTGGGATATAGAAAAAGGAATATAGTAGTTTTGATGTTAGCAATGCTAGACTTTTGAGTTAACGAATTTTCTGTTTGTTATAAATTACTGTACTCCTATTTTTTTTTTTTTTGTTATAAATTGTTGTGTCCTTGCTATGTAAGAATGTAACCTTAATTAGTGCTTTCTGGGAGTGGCACCAGACTTTAGTAAGAACAACACTTTTAGGGCAAATAAGTTTTCTGGTTGACGGACCCTTATCAGAAAAGGGCCATAAAATGCTAATAGGCCTCCTGGCCAGAAGATGATGTAAATCACCTAAGACCTGTGTATACAGCTAGGTATGCAGAGAGAAAGCCTGGTCTCAATAAGGGTCAGGGCTGCTGACCCTGCATGACTTTTTATTATCCACTGATCTCTATGTACAACTTAAAGTATAAAAGATTTCCTGGAAAATAAAGAGATGGACCAGTTTCTCAGAAATCTGGCTCTCCCCATGTCTTCTTTTCTTTTTCTCCTTTTCAGGCTGAATTCCCATCTGGAGCATAGAGGCTCGCCGTGTCTACCTAGTTGCCTGGGCTTCTAAGACCACGTGAGAGGGAGCCCAAGGTGGGGCACCCTCTGCTAGTCAAGCGGGAGCCTGTGGCCTACGTAGACAGTGCAAGTCCCTTGTCTCAGGTCTTTATTGGCTTTCTATACAAAACAAGGAATATAGCCTCTTTTTCTCCTCTACTTTCTTCACTACACTATTCTTTCCTAATCTCTTTTTATATCTCTAATTAAATAATTCTTTCCTAATCGCCAACTCCGTCCCCGCTTAGGATACCCTGGATCCTATCGGGGCTGGACCCTGGTACTTCCTGACTCAGCAGAAAGTAACATATTCAAATAATATAGAATAATAATAATAATATAACGGACAGGGTATAATCTAGACAATCTCCCTTCAATTTATTGGTGTTACACTTTCAATTCATGCCATGTTTTATATTGATCTTTATAACAGTTACAGGATATGGAGACAAAATTCCACTTCTGAAGTATTTATTAGAATATAGGAAGCCCTTGACTATTGGATTTATACTTACAGTGATATTCTTTTGGTAAAATATGTGTTCCTAATTCATTTCCATCTGAATCTGGAGCGGTGTAATTTTCCCCATGAATTGTATGTTTTAATATTTTCTTCTATATTGACATCTTGTAACTGTAAAATTGATGACCCAAATTAGGTGTGATATATTTATACATTCTAGAAGGATAGAGATAAACAGCTGATGTAAGTGAATATTAACACATCTGTAGATTAAACAAATAATGAAATAATTGGGAGGATTTTATGATTTAAAATACCAGAATGTGCATTATGGACAGGAATTATGAATTCCAGTAGAGCAAATCACACCACCTAACATTTACCCAATGGACTTGAAGGCTTAAATCCACATAAAACTATTAACTGGTATTTATAGCAGTTTTAGTCTTGACTGTTAAAGCTTAGAAGCAATCAAGATGTCCAACAGTGGGTGAACAGATAAACTGGTCAGTTTAGTTAAGTTCAATTCAGTTGCTAAATCGTGTCTGACTCTGTGATCCCAAGGATGGCAGCATGCCAGACCTCCCTGTCCAGCACTAATTTCCAGAGTTTACTCAAACTAATGTCCATTGAGTTGGTGATGCCATCCAACCATCTCATCCTCTGTTGTCCCCTTCTTCTGCCTTCAGTCTTTCGTGGTATCAGGGTATTTTCAAATAAGTCAGCTCTTCACATCAGGTGGCCAAAGTATTGGAGTTTCAGGATGAACATCAGTCATTCCAATAAATATTCAGGACTGATCTCCTTTTAGGTGGCCTGGTTAGAACTCCTTGCAGTCCAAGGGGCTCTCAAGAGTCTTCTCCAGCATCACAGTTCAAAACTATCAATTCTTTGGTGCTCAGCTTTCTTCACAGTCCAAAACTATCAATTCTTCGGTGCTCAGCTTTCTTCACAGTCCAACTCTTACATCCATACATGACTACTAGAAAAACCATAGCCTTGATTAGACAAAACTTTGTTGGCAAAGTAATGTCTCTGCTTTTTAATATGCTATCTAGGTTAGTAATAGCTTTTCTCCCAAGGAGTAAGCGTCTTTTAATTTCATGGCTACAGGCACCATCTGCAGTGATTTTGGAGCCCAGAAAAATAAAGTCTGACACTGTTTCCACTGTTTCTCCATCTATTCACCATGAGGTGATGGGACCAGATGCCATGATCTTTGTTTTCTAAATGTTGAGCTTTAAGCCAACTTTTCCACTCTCCTTTTTCACTTTCATCAAGAAGCTCTAGTTCTTCCTCACTTTCTGCCATAAGGGTGATGTAATCTACATACCTGAAGTTATTGATATTTCTCCCATCAATCTTGATTCCAGCTTGTGCTTCCACCAGCCCAGCGTCTCTCATGATGTACTCTGTGTATATGTTAAATAAGCAAGATGACAAAACACAACCATGACGTACTCCATTTCCTATTAGGAATCAGTCTGTTATTCCATGTCCAGTTCTAACTGTTTCTTCCTAATCTTAATACAGATTTCTCAAGAGGCACGTCAGGCGGTCTGGTATTCCTATCTCTTGAAGAATTTTCCACAGTTTACTGTGACCTAAATTCTAAGGTTTTTGCATAGTCAATAAAGCAGAAATAGATGTTCTTCTAGAACTCTTTCCTTTTTTGGTGATCCAGCGATGTTGGGGATTTGATTTCTTGTTCCTCTGCCTATTCTAAAACCAGCTTGATATTCTAGAAGTTCACAGTTCTCATATTGCTGAAGCTTGGCTTGGAGAATTTTGAGCATTATTTTTCTAGTGTGTGAGATGAGTGCAACTGTTCAATAGTTGGAGCATTGTTTGGCCCTGACTATCTTTGGGATTGGAATGAAAACTGATTTTTCCAGTCCTGTGGCCATTGCTGAGTTTTCTAAATTTGCTGGCATATTGAGTACAGCACTTTCACAGTATCATCTTTCAGGATTCGAAATAGCTCAAGTGGAATTCCGTCACTTCCACCAGCTTTGTTCAGAGTGATGTTTCCTTAGGCCCACTTGACATCATATTCCAGGATGTCTGACTCTAGGTGAGTGTGGGTGATCACACCATAGTGATTATCTGGGTCGTGAAGGTCTTTCTTATACAGTTCTTCTGTGTATTCTTGCCACTTCTTCTTAATGTCTTCTGATTCTGTTAGGTCCATAGTATTTACGTCCTTCATTGAGCCCATTGTTGCATGAAATGTTCCCTTGGTATCTCTAGTTTTCTTCAAGAGATCGCTCATTTTTCCCACTCTATTGTTTTCCTCTATTTCTTTGCATTGATTGCTGAGGAAGGCTTTCTTATCTCTCTTTGGAACTCTGCGTTGAAATGGGCATGCATTTCCTTTTCTCCTTTGCTTTTGACTTCCATTCTTTTCACAGCTATTTGTAAAGCCTCCTCAGACAGACATTTTGCTTTTTTGCATTTCTTTTGCTTGGGGATGGTCTTGCTCCCTGTCTCCTGTACAATGTCATGAACCTCCATCCATAGTTCATCAAGCACTCTGTCTATCAGATCTAGTCCTTAAATTTATTTCTCACATCTACTGTATAATTGTTAGGGACCTGATTTAAGTCACACCTGAATGGTCAAGTGGTTTTCCCTCTTTTCTTCAATTTAAGTCTGAATTTGGCAATAAGGAGTTTATGGTCTGAGCCACATTCAGCTCCTGTTCTTTTCTTTCTGACTATATAGAGCTTCTCCATCTTTGGCTGCAAAGAATATAATCAATATGGTTGTACTGT
Source organism: Budorcas taxicolor (assembly GCF_023091745.1). NCBI lineage: Eukaryota > Metazoa > Chordata > Mammalia > Artiodactyla > Bovidae > Budorcas > Budorcas taxicolor. The sequence goes on along the minus strand of NC_068924.1, from coordinate 523,046 downwards.
TTTTCATCTGGTAATTTCCATGTGTAGATTTGTCTCTTGTGTTTTTGAAAGAGGGTGTTTGCTATGACCAGTGCGTTCTCTTGGCAAAACTATATTAGTCTTTGCCCTGCTTCAATCTGTATTCCAAGGCCAAATTTGCCTGTTACTCCAGATGTTTCTTGACTTCCTACTTTTGCATTCCAGTCTTTTTGGGGTGATAGTTCTAGAAGGTTTTGTAGGTCTTCATAGAACCATTCAGCTCAATTTCTTCAGTGTTACTGATCAGGGCATAGACTTGGATTACCATGATATTGAATGGTTTGTCTTGGAAATGAATAAGAGATCATTCTGTTATTTTTGAGATTGCATCCAAGTACTGTATTATGGACTCTTTTGTTGACTATGATTTCTACTCCATTTCTTCTAAGGGGTTCTTGCCCACAGTAGTAGATATAATGGTCATCTGATTTAAATTCACCCATTCCAGTCCATTTTAGTTCACTGATTTCTAAAATGTCAATGTTCACACTTGCCATCCCCTGTTTGATCACTTTCAATTTGCCTTGATTCATGGACTTAATATTCCAGCTTCCTATGCAATATTGCTCTTTACAGCATCAGACCTTGCTTCCATCAGGAGTCACATCCACAAGTGGGCATTGTTTTTGGTTTGGCTCCAACTCTTTAGTCTTTCTGGAGTTATTTTTCCATTGATCTACAACAACATATTGGGCACCTACTGACCTAGGGAATTCATCTTTCAGTGTCCTATCTTTTTGCCTTTTCATACTGTTCATGGGGTTCTCAAGGCAAGAACACTAAAGTGGCTTGCCATTCCCTTCTCTAGTGGGCCACATTTTGTCCAAACTCTCCACCATGACCCATCTGTCTTGGGTGGCCCTACATGGCATGGCTCATAGTTTCATTGAGTTAGACAAGGCTGTGGTCCATGTGATTAGATTGGCTAGATTTCTGTGATTGTGGTTTTAAGTCTGTCTGCCCTCTGATGGAGAATAATAAGAGGCTTATGGAACCATCTAGTGGGAGAGACCGACTGAGGGGAAAACTGGGTCTGGTTCTGGTTGGCGGGGCAATGCTCAGTAAATTGTTAATATGGTATATCCAGACAAATGAATATTATTCCGCCCTAAAAGAAATAAGCTGCCAAGGCATAAAATAACAAGAATAAATCTTACATGAATATTCTTTAAAAAAGAAACCAATGTTTTATGGGGGAAAAAAAAAAAACCTCTGGAGACAGTAAAATGTTCAGTAGTTGCCAAGGATTCAAGTGTTGGGAGAGATCAATAAGTGGAGCACAGAGGACATTTAGAATAGTGAAATTATCTGGGTGGTACTATAATGATAGATACATGTCATTGTACATTTGTCGACCCATATGTTGTACATCAACAAGAGTGAAGTCTAATGTAAACTCTGGACTTTGGGTGATAATGATATGTAAACCTCAGTTCACCAATTGAACAAGTACATCACTTTTGTAGGAGGTTAACAATGTGGAAGGGCCAAGAGGAGCTACTCCAAGTTCAAGATGATGAGGGGTGGCTGTGAGGAGATACTCCTCGTCCAAGGTAAGGAGCGGTGGCTGTGCTTTGTTGGAGCAGCTGTGAAGAAATACCCCACGTCCAAGTTAAGAGAAACCCAAGAAAGATGGTAAGTGTTGCAAGAGGGCTTAGAGTGCAGACCCACTGAAACGTAATCACAGAAATCTAGCCAACTGGATCACAAGGAGCACAGCCTTGTCTAACTTAATGAAACCAAGCCAAGCCATCTCTCATGATGGAGAGATCTGACAGAATGTGGTCCACTGGAGAAGGGAATTCCAAACCACTTCAGTATTCTTGCCTTGAGAACCCCATGAACAGTATGAAAAGGCAAAATGATAGGATACAGGAAGAGGAATTCCCCAGGTATGTAGGTGCCCAATATGTTACTAGAGATCAGTGGAGAAATAACTCCAGAAAGAATAAAGGGATGGAGCCAAAGCAAAAACAATACCCAGTTGTGGATGTTACTGGTGATAGAAGCAAGGTCTGATGCTGTAAAGAGCAATATTACATAAGAACGTGGAATGTTAGGTCAAGGCAATGAGTCAAGGCAAATTGGAAGTAGTCAAACAGGAGATGACAAGAGTGAACGTCAACATTCTAGGAATCAGCGAACTAAAATGGACTGGAATGGGTGAATTTAACTCAGATGACCATTATATCTACTACTGTGGGTAGGCATCCCTAGAAGAAATGGAGTAGCCATCATGGTTAACCAAAGAGTCCAAAATGCAGTACTTGGATGAAATCTCAAAAATGACAAAATGGTCTCTGTTCATTTCCAAGGCAAACCATTCAATGTCACAGTAATCCAAGCCTATTGTGCAACCAGTAATGCTGAAGAAGCTGAAGTTGAATGGTTCTATGAAGACTTACAAGACCTTTTAGAACTAACACCAAAAAAAAGATGTCCTTTTCATTATAGGGGACTGGAATGCAAAAGTAGGAAGTCAAGAAACACCTGGAGTCATAGGCAAATTTGGCCTTGGAGTACAGAATAAAGCAGGGCAAAGGCTAAAAGAGTTTGCCAATAGAACGCACTGGTCATAGCAAACACCATCTCCCAACAACACAAGAGAAGACTTTACACATGGACATCACCAGTAGGTCAACACTGAAATCATATTAATTTTATTTTTTGCAGCCAAAGATGAAGAAGCTCTATACAGTCAGCAAAAACAAGACTGGGAGCTGACTGTGGCTAAGATCATGAAAACCTTAGTGCCAAATTCAGACTTAAATTGAAGAAAGGAGGGAAAACCACTAGACCATTCATGTATGACCTAAATCAAATCCCTTATGAGTATACAGTGGAAGTGAGAAATAGATTTAAGGGGCTAGATCTGATAGATAGAGTGCCTGATGAACTATGGACGCAGGTTCGTGGCACTGTACAGTAGACAGGGATCAAGACCATCCCCATGGAAGAGAAATACAAAAAATGCACAATGGCTGTATGAGGAGGCCTTACAAATAGCTGTGAAAATAAGAGAAGGTAAAAGCAATGTAGAAAAGGAAAGATATAAGTATCTGAATGCAGACTTCCAAAGAATAGCAAGGAGAGAAAAGAAAGCCTTCATCAGCGATCAATGCAAAGAAATGGAGGGAAAGAAAAAAATGGGAAAGACTAGAAATCTCTTCGAGAAAATTAGAGACACCAAGGGAACATTTCATGTAAAGATGGGCTCGATAAATGAAAGAAATATTATGAACCCAACAGAAGCAGAAGATATTAAGAAGAGGTGGCAAGAATACACAGAACTGTACAAAAAAAAAAAAAGCTTCATGACCCAGATAATCACGACGGTGTGATCACTCACCTAGAGCCAGATATCCTGGAATGTGAAGTCAAATGGTCTTAGAAAGCATCACTACGAACAAAGCTAGTGGACATGACGGAATTCCAGTTGAGCTATTTCAAATCCTGAAAGATGATGCTGTAAAAGTGCTGCACTCAATATGCCAGCAAATTGGGAAAACTCAGCAGTGGCCACAGGACTGGAAAAGGTCAGTTTTCATTCCAATCCCAAAGAAAGGCAATGCCAAAGAATGCTCAAACTACCACACAATTGCAGTCATCTCACAGGCTAATAAAGTAATGCTCAAAATTCTCCAAGCCAGGCTTCAGCAATACGTGAATATTGAACTTCCAGATGTTCAAGCTGGTTTTCAAAAAGGCAGAGGAACCAGAGATCAAATTGCCAACATCCGCTGGATTATCGAAAAAGCAAGAGAGTTCCAGAAAAAAACATCTGTGTCTGCTTTATTGACTATGCCAAAACCTTTGACTGTGTGGATTACAGTAAACTGTTGAAAATTCTGAAAGAGATGGGAATACCAGACCACCTGACCTGCCTCTTGAGAAATCTGTATGCAGGTCAGGAAGCAACAGTTAGAACTGGACATGGAACCACAGACTGATTCCAAATAGGAAAAGAAGGATATCAAGGCTGTATATTGTCACCCTGCTTATTTAACATATATGCAGAGGACATCATGAAAAACGCTGGACTGGAAGAAACACAAGCTGGAATCAAGATTGCCAGGAGAAATGTCGATAACCTCAAATATGCAGATGACACCACCCTTATGGCAGAAAATGCAGAGGAATGATAATGCCTCTTGATGAAAGTGAAAGTGGAGAGTGAAAAAGTTGGCTTAAACCTCAACATTCAGAAAGCAAGATCATTGCATCCATTCCCTTCACTTCATGGCAGATAGATGGTGAAACAGTAGAAACAGTGTCAGACTTTATTTTCTTGGACTTCAAAATCACTGCAGATGGTGATTGCAGCCATGAAATTAAAAGACGCTTACTCCTTGAAAGGAAAGTTATGACCAACCTAGATAATATATTAAAAAACAGAGACAATATTTTGCCAAAAATGGCCCAGCTAGTCAAGGCTATGGTTTTTCCTGTGGTCATGTATGGATGTGAGAGTTGGACTGTGAAGAATGCTGAGAGCCGAAGAATTGATGCTTTTGAACTGTAGGGTTGGAGATGAGTCTTGGGAGTCCCTTGGACTTCAAGGAGTTCCAACCAGTCCATTCTAAAGGAGATCAGTCCTGGGTGTTCTTTGGAAGGAATGATGCTAAAGCTGAAACTCTAATAGCTGATGCAAAGAATTGACTCATTGGAAAAGACCGTAATGCTAGGAGGGATTGGGAACAGGAGAAGAAGTCGATGACAGAGGATGAGATAGCTGGATGGCATCACTGACTCGATGGACATGAGTTTGAGTAAACTGTAGGAGTTGGTGATGGACAGGTAGGCCTGGCTTGCTGCAATTCATGGGGTCACAAAGAGTCAGACACGATTGAGTGGCTGAACTGAACTGAACAATAGAAGGGGAGGACTTCCCTTATGGTCCAGTGGTTAAGCCTCAACATTCCCTATGCAGGGGCCCTGGGTTCAATCCGTAGTCAGGGAATTGAATTACAGATTCTGCAACTAAGCAAAGAATTTTCATACCACAGCTAAAGATCCCACATGCCTCAGATAAGACCCAGTGCAGCTGAATAAATAAATACATAAAAATAAATATTAAAAACAATGGAGCAGGCAATGCATGAGTGGGGCAGGGAGGTACATGGACGATCTCTATATCTTTTCCTCAATTCTGCTACAAACCTAAAGCTAATCTAAAAAAGTAAAATCTGTTTTAAAATATGTAAATTAGGAAGATAGAATTTAAGGGTTGAGAAAAATACCTACTAAACTTAAAAGAATACAGGAACCAGAGAGATGTTATGGGGAGGGAGGTGGGAGGGGGGGTTCATGTTTGGTAGCGCATGTACACCCATGGTGGATTCATGTCAATGTATGGCAAAACCAATACAGTATTGTAAAGTAAAATAAAGTAAAAATAAAAATTAAAAAAAAAGAATACAGGAAAGAAAGTTATAAAGGGAACAAAGAAAAAGTAAACTGCAATAGATCAAGTAAAATTCAAAGTTTTTAACAATCACATCAAAAGTAAACTGCGGCATTTTAAAGCATTTCACCTTCATCTTCCTATGCAATATTGCTTGGACCTATACTAGTTGGGAGATGGGGAGAGTTGGCCCCTCAGTTCCATTCAGTCACTTCGTCATATCTGATTCCTTGCAGCCCCATGGACTGCAGCACTCCAGGCTTCCCTTTTCATCCCCAACTCCCAGAGCTTGCTCAAACTCATGGCCATCGAGTCAGTGATGCCATCAAACCACCTCATCCTCTGCAATCCTATTTTCCATCTGCCTTCAATCTTTCTGAGCATCAGGGCCTCTTCCAAAGAGTCAGTTCTTTGCATCAGTTGGCCAAAGTGTTGGAGCTTCAGTTTCATCATAAGTCCTTCCAATGAATATTCAGGACTTATTTTCTGTAGGCTGATTGGTTTGATCTCCTTTCAGTCCAAGGGACTCTCAAAAGTCTTCTCCAACACCACAGTTGAAAAGCATCAATTCTTCAGTGTTCAGTTTTCTTTGTAGTCCAATTCTCACGTTTGTCCATGACTACTGGAAAAACCATAGCTTTGACTAGACAGAACTTTGTGGCAAAGTAATGTCTCTGCTTTTAATATGCTGTCTAGGTTGGTCAAAACTTTTCTTCCAAGAAGCAAGCACCTTTTGATTTCATGGCTGCAGTCACCATCTGCAGTGATTTTGGAGCCCAAGAAAATAGTCTCTCTTTGGTCCGATTGTTTCCCCATCTATTTGCCATGAAGTGATAGAACTGGATACCATGATCTTTGTTTTTTGAATGTTGAGTTTTAAGCCAGTTTTTTTCACTCTCCTCTTTTACCTTCATCAAGAGGTTCTTTAGTTCCTCTTTGCTTTCTGCCATAAGTGTGGTGTCATCTGCATATCTGAGGTTATTTCTATTTTTCCTTGTAATCTTGATTCCAGCTTTTCCTCATTCAACTCGGCATTTCATATGATGAACTCTAATATAAGTTAAGTAAACAGGCTAACAATATACAAGCTTGATATACTCCTTTCCCAATTTCGAACCAGTCCATTTTTCCATGTCCATTTCTAACTATTGCTTCTTGACCTGAATACAGATTTCTCAGGAGGCAGGTCAGGTGGCCTGGTATCTATCTCTTTTAAGAATTTTCCGGGTTTTTTTTTTTTTTTTTTTTTTTTTTTTTGTGATCTACACAATCAAAGGCTTTGGCCTAGTCAACAAAGCAGTAGATGTTTTTCTAGAACCCTCTTGCTATCTCGATGATCCAACAGATGTTGGCAATCTGATCTCTGGTTCCTCTGCCTTTTCTAAATCCAGTTTGAACTTCTGGAAGTTCTTGGTTCATGTATTGTTGAAGCCTCACTTGGGGAATTTTGAGCATTAGTTTGCTAGCATGTCAGATGAGAATTTGATTAAGTGAGTCTTTCAGACCCATGACACCACCTGGACTGACATCAAATGGTGCTCTTGTTGTTGCTGTTGTTGGCTTGTTTTGAGTCCAAGAAGAAGCAGGTAAAGAGAACAAAATGCAAGTCACACTATTTTCAGACCTTGGAATCAAGTGGTCCAGATAACAAACCCAACCGGGACTACCGAGACAATGGAGAGAACGCTGACCCATTATAAAAGCATAATCTTAAAGAGAATGCAGGCGGCAGGAAATAAAACTCATTTGGAATAAGATGAAGAAAACCAGGAGCCAATAGAAAATCCTTCAGCATTCCTAGAGCACCACAGGGAAGGCATGTGAATTTATACTGCCACTAACCCTGAGGCATTGGAAAGGAATACAGTGACTACCTGGTGTTTAATAACCAACATATAGAGAAAGAAATATCAGAGAAAGAAAAAGGCCCACACTCAAGTCTGCCCACTGACTGTTGCCCTCTAGTGTCAACTGGTCAGCACAGGAATCTACACTAATGCCCACAGAGATTCTCAGCTCTGGTAAAGCTTCCTGACCTCTGCTCCTTCTGAGGGAGAGCAAACCAGGACCCAACATTGCATCATGCCAACAAGAGGGATACTAGGAGAGAGAATGTACTCAAAGGCTCAGAAATGGCAGGTCCTAGCCACTACCCTCAAAAGTTGAGGTTCAAATAGATGAAAAATGATGGGCCCAGCAAGGCTTTCCCTAGTCCAATGACTAATATTTTACACTCTCAATACAGGAGGTGTGGGCTTGACCCCTCATCAGGGGACTAGATGCCACATGCTGAAGCTAAGACCTGGTAGAGCCAAAAATATAGATAAACGGGCTTCCCAGGTGGTTCTAGTGGTTAAAAACTCACCTGCCAGTGTAGGAGATTTAAGAGATGTGTGTTCAATCCCTGGTTCAGGAAGATCCCCTGGAGGAGGGCATGGCAACCCACTCCAGTACTTTTGCCTGGAGAACCCCATGGACAGAGGAGCCAGGCAGGTTATGGTCCATAGGGTCCCTTAGTGGGGTGGCCTCCTTGCTTAAGAGTAGCTGCTCCCATAACCCTGTTAGGGGAGGTTTAAAAGTTAACACTTGATTAACCAGTCACTAAATGGGCTCCACATCAGGTTCAGGCTTTAGTCAATTTTAAGGGAACAGGAGGGCTATATCCTCCAGAAGGCTGACTCACATTCAGACTACCCTTTCAGATACCCTAGTGGCTACCAAGGGAAACAAACAAACAAACAAACAAGCAAACAAAGTTACACACAAAAAAATTGTCACAAGCTAGATCTTGCCGTCCTGCTACCCACAGAAATAGGCCAGCTGGAGCATCATTGTAGAGAGACCAAAGGCATGATCTATTCTAGTTGTCCTGACCTAGGAAATGAGCCTCCTCCAATCTCCAAAGAGGGATGGTTCCCAGATAGGCACAGGTTTACAAAAGAAGGAAAAAGGCTGGTGGGATATGCAGCAACCTTCCAGACCCAAGCCAGAGAAGCAAAAAGGCTACCCACAAGGACTTCTGTGAAAAAGGTGGAACTGATACCCTTAAAGGAACTTTAGAGCCTGGGACAGGGAACATCTTAAATATTTATTCATATTCTTGGTATATATGTGGGTTTCCTTGGTGGCTCAGTAGTAAAGAATCTGCCAACAATGCAGCCAATGCAGATTCGATTTCTGGGTCTGGGACTACCCCTAGAGAAGGAAATGGAAACCCACTTCAGTATTCTTGCCTGGAAAATCCCATGGACAGAGGAGCCTGGCGGTCTACAGTCCATGAGGTCTCGATAAACACAATAAACTGGTTTATGCATGCCATCCTATACCCATATAGTGTATTATAAAACAACTGAATATATATGTAGAACTGAATCACTCTGCTATACAGCAGAAATTAACCCAATATTGTAAATCACCTATACATCAATAAATCTAAAACAAAAAAGAAAGGATGAAAACTGCATTAATTTGCTTCTCACTGACCTTCTTTGCAAGTGCTTAACCCCAGTGGATAAGTTAAAATTAGGTGCATTTGATCTCTTATATTGTAGACTCAGTCCTCTAGCCTGAGTGAATGGACACCTTAAATACCTTGAAATGGAACAGTTCAAGTGTGTCCTCCAGGTAGGAGAATCTGTGAAAGTTCTCACAAAACATGGTAACTAGGTGCTTCCCTGACCTGGCCCACTATCTCTTCTGGCCAGAAACCTGGGGACATCTAAAAATCAGGAAAACCAGCAACCTGCAAGATCAGCTCACTCCTAGGTAGAACACCCCACTTGGTGATCCTAACCGCACATTCCATGCTGAAGTTGCTGTGATCACTGCATGGGGTCATCGTACTCAAGTGAAAGGGGATCCCAAGCCTCAACCTCCAGAGAAACGACCTATGACAATGGCCTCCTTGACTACCCTTGTGAAGCTTTCTGACCTGAAGCTTCTTTTCCAAAAAACAACCAAAGCCTGACCAGAGACATTCAGACCCGGCCAGCGAAGCTGGACATCAAGGCATATTTGCCCACAGGCAAACCTAGATATTTTACTCTTTCATGTTTCTGAAAGTGTCCAGTGTCCTTTTCCTCCAAAAGTTTAGAAAACTGGGTTTCATCTCATGAAAATGAACGTTTAGGACTGAAGCTTGGTAACAACCAAACATACGTTATGACGGCTGAGGGGAAAGTCTGCTTCTTTGCACAGGGCTATGATGACGCCTGAAATCAGCAGGAAACAATTACAGAAACAGACCATCACCCCTCCACATCCCTTGAGAGTAAGAAACCAGACAGAGAAGGGATTTTTCACCGCAAAGCCCATTAGGAAGTCCCTGCAATAACATTAGAAGCAGAGTTAAAAAACAAACAAACTAACTAACTAATCTTTCTCTTTTCCTTTGTGTTTCATTTGGTTTCACTTGCTCACAGGCTGCCACGTGCAGAAGCCTCCTGCTGATGCTTCAGACAAGAGTTCCTCTGCTGAAGGGCTGTGCTGGTTCTGCTCAAGGATGTAGGGAGAAAGACCAAACACAGCTCAGAGATTCAAGATGGTGGTGGCCAGTTGAATGCAAGGGGAGCAATACATCTGGGTGTTCCCGCGAGAACTCCACCTCCTCTACACTGGCAGCCTCAGCAGCCCTGCCCACAGCCTGTCTGTCAAGGGGATACTGTGTTCTAGCAGTGGTTCCCAAAATTTTTGGCACCAGGGACCACCTTCATGGAAGCCAGTTTTTCCATAAACGATGGGATTGGGGACTACGGGATGGTTTCCAAATAATTCAAGCACATTGCACTTATTTGCACATTATTTCTATTATTATCACATCAACTCCATCTCAGATCATTAGGTATTAGATTCAAGAGGCTGGGGACCGCTGCTCTGGAGCCAGCTCATTCCTCTCATTCTTTGCTCAAAGAACACAGTTCCCTTCCTTTGCTTCTGAACTGAGCTCCTTTCATTCCTTTGGCTTGAACAACAAGGACAAGAAGACCCTTTTTTGACTCAAAGGGTCAGTAATAATGTCCAACTCTTTGTGACTCCTAGACTAGCCCACCAGGCTCCTCTGTCCATGGGATTTAACAGGCAAGAACATTGGAGTTGGTTGCCGTTTCCTCCTCCAGAGGATCTTCCAGACCCAGGATCAGACCTACATCTCTGTCTGCAACATTGCAGATGAATTATTTTACTATTGAGCCATCTGGGAATCCCTCAGTATCAGTATTATATGAAAATTTTGAAATACATGAGCAGAATGTGGAAAAAGTGATATTGTAATGATTCCTGAAGCTTAGGTTGATAGACCTTGAAGATTTAGCTTTTGTGAAACAACTACTGCCCTGAAACAGCCATGGTGTGAGAGAGCCCTGTAGGTGCTACTGGAGAATGAGAGAGAACTGACTGAAAGGCACATGAGCGAGGCCATCTTAGAGCATCTACTCCATTAAGGCTATCAGAGTGCTGCCAGGAAGCATCAGTGGAAGAACCACCCAGGTGAATCCAAGGAAAACTGCAGAATTCTAACCAAATATAGTGTTTTTATTTTAAGCCTTTAAGTTGTAGTGTTACGATTATTATTTTTTATTTTTTTATTATTTTTATTTATTTATTTATGATTTTTAAACTACTAATTTGGGGGTTAAATTGTGTGGTGGTAAGCCACTGATTTTTGATTTAGCTCTGCTTGCCAACGTATAGCAATAGATAGCTCACACACACACAAGGCAGAAAGTGAAAGAAAAACACTGAAAACTTCCTGGAATTCTTCCCCAGAGATTCCTTGTTGCTGATGAGAGGGTATATACTGCGTGACATGCTGCTGCTCCTGCTGATGCTAAGTCGCTTCAGTCGGTCCGACTCTGTGCGACCCCATAGATGGCAGCCCACCAGGCTCTGCCGTTCCTCGGATTTGCCAGGCAAGAGAACTGGAGTGGGTTGCCATTACCTCCTCCCCTGCGTGACATGAGTGGATCTTAAATATGCTAAGAAGTTTCCCATCAAACTCCTTCCTGCTACTATGAATGTCCCTCGTTCTCTCAGGACACTGTTTTCTCCTACAACTAAAGGAAGAGTACAGGGCCAGAGATTGCAGAGAAAATGGTCCACTGTGTGGTGAATTTTGGCTCATGGGAAAGAAAACTTGATGAATGTGTACATCTTTCCCTGTCCTGTTAGCAAATTGCTTGGAATACGAATCCATAGTGTGTATTAAAAGCTTCAGTGAGACAAAGAAATCAGCTGCAATGGGCAGTTCATAAGTTCTCCCTAAAAGTATGAACTAGTTGCTTTTTCACATTTTATTACAAATGAAGAAGGAGGTGAGATGAAAGTAGGAAGGAGAAAGAAGGTAAAGAAATAATAAGGGGAAAGGAAAGAGTAGAAATACAAGAGGAATGAGAAAGAATATCAGTGGTCAAGAGTCAACCATAACAGTTTGCAATTAAAACATAAAGAATGAAAGCCTGCACTATGATTATTCCAAGTATAGGTTAGAAGTGAATTTGTTCCCACCAGTTTCTCCAGAAATCACCAGAAACTATATTAAAAAAGAAAAAAAGTGGTACTAATACTATTGAATGTACTATTTTCCAATCAAATGGCACTTTTAAAAGCAGGACAATTAAAATTCAACAGAGAAATACCTCAGAAGATATCTTTTAAATAAATATATTTATATAAAATATCAAGTAAATGATATTACAGATATGTATATATGCATACATACACATTATTCTACTGAACAAGATAAACCTCCATAAAATAATCTTATATCTATATTTACTGACATGTTCTGGAATAGTGTTATTGTTCTAAATGCACAAATTAATTGTTTTTTAATTTTTTTTTAAATTAGAGTATGGTTGCTTTACAATGTTGTGTTGGTTTTTCACTTTAATAAGTTAAAAGCTTTTTAACGTTTCTCTCTCTTTCTCTTTCTCTCTCTTTTATTTTTTATTTTTAGCAAACTGAGAAGACATCAGTGAATTAAAGCTCACTGTTCTCTGAAGTGGTTCTGATTATAGAGGGTACCTTGGGAGAAAGGTTTTCCCCAGGATCACTAATATTTTGTATCATTCCCTTTAAAATAACCATATAAGAAGTAGGGAAAACAGCATTTGTTGCCAACAGTACTGCAAAATGGCAGATTTCAGTTGGTGAGAGACAGACAGGAACAACAAAATTCTAGCAATTTTTGAGTTTCTGGACTCAGGCATTCTCTGAAACCAATTATTCACAAAACAATTCTTAAGGCATCACTCTTAAATTTGTTTTGAATAGTTGCATCCAAATTATCTCAGGAATGATCGAAAAACAAAGCAAAATCCAGGCTCTGGACAATACTGGTGAGATTTTTCAATTCTAAAACTAATATTAAAGGTTTGTGAAAAAGAGGGAATTTTATCAAATTTCTATATTTTTAATACTTGTAATATAATTGCAAGATTATATTCTTAGAAATAGGAGGAGAATAAAATTTTTAAGATGATACTAAAATGATGAAGTGCATGCAAACCAGACTATGAGATGGATACTAATGACATATGAGTAGGAAAATGCTTGACTTTCTAAAGAAAATGAGGTGTTAGTGTGTTTGAAATGTTCAGAATGTGGAGGAAGAAATTCTTTGAGGTGAATCTTGATTCTGGGAGAAAGAAGATTTCCTCCTGGACCTTACAGGATGGACAATGGAGACACAATCCCCAGGCTTGATATTAAATGACCAGTTTCTTTTAGATGATAACCAAGTCGTATTATTCACAGTTGTCAAAAACTGCTATGATTTGAGGTCTCTTAAACTGAAGGACAACATCGAATGGTCAACACCGAAATCAGATTGATTATATTCTTTGCAGCCAAAGATGGAGAAGCTCTATGCAGTCAACAGAAACAAGAAGAGGAGCTGACTGTGGCTCAGATCATGAACTCCTTATTACCAAATTCAGACTCAAATTGAAGAAAGTAGGGAAAACCACTAGACCATTCAGGTATGACCTAAATCAAATCCCTTATGGTTATACAGTGGAGGTGAGAAATAGATTTAAGGGCCTAGATATGATAGAGTGCCTGATGAACTATGGAATGAGGTTCATGATACTGTACAGGAGACAGGGATCAAGATCATCCTCATGGAATAGAAATCAAAAAAGCAAAATGGCTGTCTGGGGAAGCCTTACAAACATCTGTGCAAAGAAGAGAAGTGAAAAGCAAAGGAGAAAAGGAAAGATATAAGCATCTTAATGCAGAGTTCCAAAGAATAGCAAGAAGAGATAAGAAAGCCTGCTTCAGCGATCAATGCAAAGAAATAGAGGAAAAGAACAGAATGGGAAAGACTAGAGATCTCTTCAAGAAAATTAGAGACACCAAGGGAACATTTCATGCAAAGATGGGCTCGATAAAGGACAGAAATGATATGGATCTAACAGAAGCAGAAGATATTAAGAAGAGGTGGCAAGAATACACAGAAGAACTGTACAAAAAGGATCTTCACGACCAAGATAATCATGATGGTGTGATCAATCATCTAGAGCCAGACTTCCTGGAATGTGAAGTCAAGTGGTCCTGAGAAAGCACCACTATGAACAAAGCTAGTGGAGGTGATGGAATTTCTGTTGAGCTGTTTCAAATCCTGAAACATGATGCTGTCTGAGTGCTGCACTCCATATGCCAGCAAATTGGGAAAACTCAGCAGTGGCCACAGGACTGGAAAAGGTCAGTTATCATTCCAATCCCAAAGAAAGGCAATGCCAAAGCATGCTCAAACTACTACACAATTCCACTCATCTCACATGCTAGTAAAGCAATGCTCAAAATTATCCAAGCCAGGCTTCAGCAATACATGAACTATGAACTTCCTGATGTTCAAGCTGGTTTTAGAAAAGGCAGAGGAACCAGAGATCAAATTGCCAACATCTGCTGGATCATGGAAAAAGCAAGAGAATTTCAGGAAAACATCTATTTCTTCTTTATTGACTATGTCAAAGCCTTTGACTGTGTGGATCACAATAAGCTGTGGAAAATTCTGAAAGAGATGGGAATACCAGACCACAATATCTGCCTCTTGAGAAGTCTGTATGCAGGTGAGGAAGCAACAGTTAGAACTGGACATGGAACAACAGACTGGTTCCAAATAGAAAAGGAATACGTCAAGGCTGTATATTGTCACCCTGCTTATTTAACTTATATGCAGAGTACATCATGAGAAACGCTGGACTGGAAAAAACACAAGCTGGAATCAAGATTGCCGGAAGAAATATCAATAATATCAGATGACACCACCCTTATGGCAGAAAGTGAAGAGGAACTAAAAAGCCTCTTGATGAAAGTGAAAGAGGAGAGTGAAACAGTTGCCTTAAAGCTCAACATTCAGAAAATGAAGATCACGGCATCTGGTCCCATCACTTCATGGGAAATAGATGGGAAAACAGAGGAAACAGTGTCAGACTTTATTTTTTTGGGTTCCAAAATCACTGCAGATGGTGACTGCAGCCATGAAATTAAAAGATGCTTACTCCTTGGAAAAAAGATATGACCAACTTAGATAGCATATTCAAAAGCAGAGACATTACTTTGCCAACTAAGGTCCGTCTAGTCAAAGCTATGGTTTTTCCAGTGGTCATGTATGGATGTGAGAGTTGGACTGTGAAGAAGGCTGAGCGCCAAAGAATTGATGCTTTTGCACTGTTGTGTTGGAGAAGACTCTTGAGATCCAACCAGTCCATTCTGAGGGAGATTAGCCCTGGGATTTCTTTGGAAGGAATGATGCTAAAGGTGAAACTCCAGTACTTTGGCCACCTCATGTGAAGAGTTGACTCATTGGAAAAGACTCTGATGCTGGGAGGGATTGGGGGCAGGAGGAGAAGGGGACAACCGAGGATGAGGTGGCTGGATGGCATCACGGACTTGGTGGACGTGAGTCTGAGTGAACTCCGGGAGTTGATGATGGACAGGGAGGCCTGGCGTGCTGCAATTCATGGGGTCGCAAAGAGTCGGACACTACTGAGCGACTGAACTGAACTGGACTAAAACTGAACGACTCTCTGAGTGGAGAGTAAAATGTTTTATTATTTTTTTTAATTCAGGAGAAAAAACAAAAGGAGAGTGAGAGTGTACATGAGTTTTTGGACCCCCTATTTGATATCAAACTCTCATATCGAGAGATGCTGTTAGGAGAATGAAAATCAAAATTATGCAAATCTGATTTTAACATAGTGGTGCTGTACCTCTAGGTAAATTGCAAAGCTTCATGGGGCTTCTGCTATCCCTCCTGCAAAATGAGAACATTTTAAGGGTTGTGTTTGAGTCTGAATTTTGTCATTTTATTACAGTTTTTATCATTATTTCTGCTGTAAAAGAGAAGACACACCTGGAATGACTATGCTATAAAGTCTAATGTATGGGTCAGGAACAACATTGCTACAAAACATGCCGTGAGCCAGAGTGAGGAATCCCGCCCGTGGCAAAGGTCATGAGGAAGAAGGCCTGACATACACAGAGGTGGGATCAGGCCTCAGGGGTCCCCCTGGACATTTTTGAGCATCTACCCCCCAAACCATAATCTGCCTACCTTACTGCATTATGCTTTCCCCTACACTTCTTACATTATAGGGGGCTATCCGCCACCACCTCTCTCTGAAAAGGAGCTAACTTAGAGCTCTAGTTAATAAATGCCTGGGCGTAACAAGAGTGTTTTAATCCAAAAATTCCCCTGGTGGCTCTCTAGCCTGCCTGACAGGTTTATCTGGCCACATGTGATTGTTCACAATCTCCTAGCCACGAGAGGCATGAGATGTTTTGAAATTTCCAAATGCAGAACCTTTTGAGAAGTTAGAAATTATTAGTGTAGTATTAGTGGGTTGTTAGAAATATACTGGTGGAGAGTTTCATTGTTTAGCCAATATTTGCTGCTAAGCCTCCATATCCCTTGCCCCTTATACACACTAATTTATATAACTAGCATATGGGAGAAATAAGTATTGACCTTGATATTAATCACGTTAGACCTTAGGCTAAGTAAATTCTATTCTTAACTATAACCCACTGCACCTTTGCCCTGTAGGAATGCAACTTTATCTGATGCCTTTGGAGGGTGGTGCCTGACTTAAGAAATATCACCTTTGGAGAAAATAAGTTTTCTGGTTAACTATTCATCATCAGAAAGGGTCATAAAATGTTAGCAGGCCTCTTGGCCAGAAGATGATGTAAATCACCTGAGAACTTTGTATATCAGAAGGGATGCAGAAAGAAAGTATGGTCTCAGTAAGGGTCAGGACTGCTGACCCTACATGACTTTGTATTATCCATTGATCTCTATGTACAACTTAAAGTATAAAAGCTCTCCTGAAAAATAAAGAGTTGGACCAGTTACTGGAAAGACTGGTTTCCCCATGTCATTCTTCCTCGCTCTCCTTTTCTGGCTGAATTCCCATCTGGAGTGTGGAGGCTCGGCTGGCCTACTAATTTTGCCTGCGCTTCTAAGATCTGAACAGGGAGGCACTTTGTGTCTCCACTCCCCAGGAGACCAGAAAGACACCTGTGGCCTACATAGGCGGTGCAAGCCCCTTGTCTCAGGGTTTTATTGGCTTTCTGCATAAACCAAGTTATTCAGCATCTTTTCTCCACTAATTTTCTTGCTACACTATTCTTCCCTAATCTCTCTTTATATCTCTAATTAAATAATTCTTTCCTAATCGCCGACTCCATCTCTGTTTCATATTACCCTGGATCCACCAGGGCTGGACCCCAGCAAAAACATACCTTAGAACACAGAGGTCAGTTTGAATTAACAGATCTTTGGGGGATGTGTCCTCAAGTCAATAAAATTCCTGATAATTACCTAAGACACTGTGTAATCCTATCCTAAACCAGAACTTACAGAATCATTTATTAATACATCTGTAAATTGTCTTGAAGAACAGCTTTAGAGGCTTTAATCAAATTTATTCCCCATGCCCCTTATTTGTACATATGCAGTGACATCACTAGAGTGTATGACATTTCACCACTGGAGAGTCATCCCTTATAAGTAAATATGAAGGACTAGTGAGATTAAGGAATGAGCCATATCTATTTATTTATTGACATTAACAGATAAATATATAAAATACCAAAGCAATGTAATTTCTGGGGAAGGTAAGATTTCCCTCCCCTCTATTTAAATTAAACACATCTTGATGTACTTCCAACAGTTTCTTCTAAATTTGATCCCTTTAAGTCTGATATAACAAATTCACATAGAGCAACTTTTTGTGTAGGTGGCTTCTTTTAATCTACAATGTGTTTTTGTGAAAATTTGTTATGTTGAGTAGCTCTAATTCACTCATTATGACTGGAAAATAGTATTCTATTGTGTGACTTTATCATAATGTATCTACCCATCCTACTCTTTTAATGGTATAGATGAACTTATTTGCAAAGCAGAAATAGAGTGACGGATGTAGAGAACAAAGTATGAATACCAACGGTGGATGTAGAGTGGGTTGAATTGGGAGACTGGGCTTGGCATATGTATATTGCTATGAATAAAACTGATAACTAATGATGATCCTCGTGTATAGCACGAGGATCTCTAGTCAGTGCTCTGTGGTGGCCTAAATGGGAAGGAAATCCACAAAAGAGGAGATATGTGTATATGTGTGTCTGATTCACTTTGCTGTACAGCAGAAATGGACACAACACTGTAAAGCAACTCTAATCCATCAGTTTCTTCCATTGTTTTCTTTAGTTTCTGCCTCCTTTTCAGGTTGTTATGGCTATTCCAAGCTGAAAGTTTTTTTTTTCTTTTAATTTCATAGTAGAAATAGGGCTTTATGTTATAGATGATAGTGAAATTAGAACTTTCTCATTTTGCAAGTGGGATAACAGAAGCCCTATGAAGTTTAACAATTTATCTAGAGGTACAGATCCAATATCTCAGAATCAGATATGTATAATTTTGTTTTCCTTTCTACTATATCACATCCTAAAATTTCAAGCAGAACACTTGTCAGGGACTTCTTGGAAGAGAAACACTGTTGCTGAAATCTTCAACATATACCTAATTTCTGCATGTGTGTACTTCATTTTAGAGTGAAGATTCCTGTTGAACAAGGGGCAGTAATTCTTTAAGAGTACACAATACAATTTCTTAGTGAGGTCAATGGTTAAGAAGATGGAGCACCAGAAGATAAGAAGTCTGTGTCTCTCATAGTTGAGAACTTGGTGAACACACCCTCCAAGTCTTAGATGACCCTAGACACTTAAGAGATGTCTGAGATCAGAATCCTAACCTCAGAATTCTCTTAAAAATTCATTAAGATTGAATATTCTTGTCTAAATTAAGGAATACCTGAATGTGCCAAAAAAGATTTTAGTTTATGCCCCAGTTTTCAACTGGCTATGCCTGTTTCTTGGTCTAATCACCTTTATTTCTCCGTAGAATGAAAACTTGTCTGAGGGAAAATGAGACAGATTTACCTAGTTTGACTAATAGAAGACACCATCAAAATACATTATTAGCATGATGAGAGCGAGGATTAACAAAATGTATCCCAGGAGCATCCATTTCTTTAGCTATATGCCTTCTTAAGTTCATGACATTTCACAGAATGGGAGATAGTCCATATTGCACATTTACAAAGAACATCAGTTTTATATACTCATGAAGATTGTTTAAATAAAGTGCTAAATATGGTATAGAATTGCACTTACAAAAATGAAAAGAACTGTTCATTTTTCAAGACTTTTAATTATCTACAATAAGGTACTAAGTTTTAATTAGAATTACTGTCAGTGTAGCGTAAGTAGAATTTTTAGGTGCAAGCTTGGCGGATTCATGTCAAAGTAGGGAAAAACCAATACGGTATTGTAAAGTAAAATAAAGTAAAAATAAAAGTTAAAAAAATAAAATAAAAATAGAGTATACAACATTTGTAAAACTTTTGGCATTGCATTTTTGAAATTATTGTAGTGAACCTCAAAGAAAAAAAAAAAAAAGGAAGTGTTTTAAGAAAGCTCTATGAGAGATGTGTCACTCAAGATTATCTGTTTCCTGAAAGAAGGTCGGCCTGGTGTGCTGCGATTCATGGGGTCGCAAAGAGTCGGACATGACTGAGCGACTGAAATGAACTGAACTGAACTGAAAGAGGTCAGAAAAGACAACCATGCAGTTTTCACAACTTTCCATGAAAACAAAGTGCTGAAATGCACTCGTCATGTCAGGGAATACAAAGGACAGAATGTTCCAGAATGTCAGAGCTGGAAAGGACCCGAAGGGCATCTGATCCACACCCCTTGTAGGTAGTCTCAGTCAAGTGACAGAGGGAGAGTGGCTGAGGGGTGCTTTACTCTTCAGGGTTGCAGCTTTGAATGACAGCACACAATCCTTCTATATCTGTTGTACTTGTCAACGTTAATGATTGTGTGAATAAAACTAGATTCGACAAAGGGCAGGACAGCCAGAGGCTTCTTTTCCCTGCAGAGTTTATCTTGGCCCCACACTTTCCTCATGGCATTCTTCATGTCTGTGTTTCTCAGGGTGTAGATGAGAGGGTTGAACATGGGGGCAATCATGATGTAAAACAGGACAAATACTTTGTTATTTCCGACAGAATCAGCCGTGGGGACATAGATGAAGATGAGGAGCAAGAAGAACATGAAGACCACAGTGATGTGTGAACCACAGGTGGAGAGGGCTTTGCAGCGGCCCTCAGATGAGCAAGTCCTCAGGGTGGACAGGATAATGATGTAAGAAGTCACTAAGGCAACAAAGATCAAAATGGACAACACCCCTGTGGTGGTAATGATTTCAATTACCCAGTCTACTGTCCATGCAGGCAAAGGGAATACATCACAGAAATAGTCTGCAGGTGGCAGCATAGTGGTCATAGGGTATGGCCATCAAGATGAAGATCTCAGTGGCTACAAAGAATTGGGCAGAAAACATCTGGGCCATGCAGCTGTTGTAGGAGATGGTCTTCTGTTGGGTCAGCAAGTCAGTGATCAATTTGGGTGCCACCATGGAGGTGAAGCAGATATTCATCAAGGACAAATAGCTGAGGGAAAAATACATGGGCTGTTCACTGAGGCAGCTGCCCCTGATGGTGAGAAGAATGAGCAGATTCCCTGAGAGAATCGCAATATAGCAAAGTAAAAACAGCACAAAAAAGGCAACTTTTGCATTCTTATCAGTAAAAAGCCCCAGGAGGATAAATTCTGTAACATTTTCATGTACCATTGCTTCTGCGGGTTTGATCATTTAGAGGTGAAAGTTAGTATATCTGAAACACGCAACTTTTTCAAATTATTTATGTATTTCAAAAGTATTGATGTAGTCAATAAATATATATTGATGTTTCAAAATGATACAAACATAACTGTTGCTAAGGGTACAGCAGTACACAAAATACACACATCTCACCCATACCATAAAGTTTATTAGAGAAGACATACAGTGATAATAATAGCAAAAATAATTGATTTATTGAGGTGGAGCCAAGGAGAATGCAGAGTCTGCATCTCCCCACCTTAGGGAACCTAGCTAACAGTGGTGGGGATGTCAACACCCAAGAAGATGGGAGGAACCTCTGAGTGACTGGAGAATATTAACTCCGGTGAGGTCTTCCAGAGGTCCACATTTCAACACCAAGACCTGGCTCTACCCAACTTTCTGCAAACCACAGTGCTGGAAACCTTGGGCAAATAATCAGTAAGACAGGAACACAATCCCATTCAAAAAAAGAGAAATAAAGTAAAGAACAAAATGTGTTACAGTCAAAGTAGCAAGGTAAAAATCTACAAAACCAAATATATGAAGAGAAAATATATTCTTATATTTTTTAAAACTACATAAGAAAAGAACTTAGAGTAATGACAGTAAAGATGATCCAAAATCACACAAAAAAAAAAAATGGAGTGCGAAAAGAGATTGAGAAAATACAGGAAATGTTCAATAAAAACATATAAGGACAAAGGAAAACACGTGGAGATGAATGGCACAATAACTGAGATGAAAAGTACATTAGAAGGAATCAATAGCAGAATAACTGAGGCTTAAAAAATGAGTAACTGAGCTGGAAGATAGAATGATGGAAATTATTACTGAGGAGCAGACCAAACACAAAAGGAAAAAAAAAATGAAGATAATCTCAGATAAATCTGAGACAACACTAAACACACTAACATTCAAATTTTAGGGGTCTCAGGAAGAAGAAGAAAAAAAGAAAGAGCCTGACAAGATATTTGAAAATATTATACTTGAAAACTTCTTTAACATGGGAAAGGAAATGATCACTCAAGTCTAGCAAGCTCTGACAGTTCCTCCCACCCAGGATAAACTGTAGGAGAAACACACCAAAACAATATTAATCAAACTAATAATAATAAAAAAAAAACAAATGCAAAGGAAAATATTAAAACTGAAAGGGAAAAGCGAAAAACAGTGTACAAGAAATCCCCATAAGGCTATCAGCTGATTTTTCAGCAGAAACTCTGCAGGTCAGAAGGGAGTGATAGGATCTATTCAAAGTGATGAAAGAGAAAATTCTAAAATCAACATTACTTTGCCCAGCAAGAATCTTAGATTTGACATTGAAATCAAAAGCTTTACTAACAAGCAAAAGCGAAGAGAATTCTGCAACACCAAACTAGGTTTACAAAAAATGCTAAAGGAACTTCTCTATTCAGATGATACCCCATATTAACAAATTAAAGAATAAAAACTTAGCATATTTGAAAGCAGAGACATTACCCTCATGACAAAGGTCCATCTAGTCAAAGCTACAGTTTTTCCAGTATGTATGTATGTGAGAGTTGGACCATAAAGAAAGCTAAGCACTGAAGAATTGATGCTTTTGAACTGTGGTGTTGGAGAAGAGTCTTGAGAGTCCCTTGGACTGCAAGGAGATCCAACCAGTCAATCCTAAAGGAAATCAGTCCTGAATATTCATTGAAAGGACTGATGCTGAAGTTGAAGCTCCAATACTTTGGCCTCCTGATGTGAAGGACTGACTCATTAGAAAAGATCCTTATCCTGGGAAAGATTAAAGGCAAGAGAAGAAAGGGATGACAAAGGATAAGGTGGTTGGATGGCATCACTGACTCAGTGGACATGAATTTGAGTAAGCTCCAGAAGTTGGTGATGGACAGGGAAGCCTGGTGTGCTGCAGTCCATGGGGTCACAAAGAGTTGGATACAACTGAGTGACTGAATTGACTGAATCATCTCAATAGAAGTAGAAAAAAAAATTGACAAAATTCAACACCTACATATGGTAAAAACTCTACTGAAAGTGGGCATAGAAGGAACCTACCTCAAGATAATAAAGGCAATCTATGACAAATATAGAGCAAATACCATTCTCAGTGGTGAAATCATTCCCCTAAAATCATGAACAAGACAAGGATGTCCACTCTCACCGCTATTATTCAACACAGTTTGTGAAGTTCTGGTCATGACAGTCTGGGAAGATAAAAGAATATAAGTTGAAGAAGAAGAAGTAAAACTATCTGTTTGCAGATTACATAATATTAGACATAGAAAATCCTAAACATGTCAGCAGAAAACCACTGGAGCTAATCAACCAATTTGGTAAAGTTGAAAGATATAATACTAATGCACAGAAATCCCCTGCATTCCTATACACTAACAATGGAAAAGCAGAAAGAAAAATTAAGGAGACAACCCCATTTACCACTGCAACATAAACAATAAAATGCCTAGGAATAAAACTAACTAATGAAACAAAAGACCTATACTCAGAAAACTATAAAACACTGAAATGAAAGAAGCTGAAGATGATACAAATAGATGGAGAAATATACTATGTTCTTGGATAGGAAGAATAAATATTGTGAAATTGAATATACTATTCAAATAAATCTATAGATTCAATGCAATCCCTATAAAATTACCAATAGCATTCTTCATAGAATTAGAACAAAATTTTTACAATTTGTATGAAAACACAGTCTATGGGGTCTTAAAGAGTCAGACATGACTGAGCGACTGAACTGAACTGAACTGACTGATGAAAACAAAAAAGACCTCAAATATTCAAAGTAATCTTGTGAAAGAAATACAGAGCTGAGGTATCAGACCCTGTGACTTCAAGCTATACTGCAAAGCTAAAGTAATCAAGACAGAATTTTACGGGCACAAAAGTAAAAATATAGACAAATGATACAGGATAGAAGCTCAGAAATAAGACCACATACCTATGAGCATCTAATGTATGACAAATGAGGAATGAATATACAATGAGAAAACACAATCTCTTCAGTAATGGTGTTGGGAAAGCTGACCTACTATATCATATAAAAAAATTAAAATGGACAAAAGATCTATATGTAAGACTGGACACTATACAGTTGTTAGAAGAATACATAGGAGAAATACTATTTGGCATAAGGAAGATTTTTGACCCACTTCCTAGCTTAATGAAAAAAAAAAGCAAATAGGTCCTAATTAAACTCAAAAACATTTGTATAGCAAAAGAAACAATAAGCAAGATGGGAAGATAACATTCAGAATGGGAGAAAGCATTTGCAAATGGAGCAACAGACAAAGGACTAATCTCCAAAATATATGAACAACTCATGGAGCTCAATGTCAAAATGCAAATAACCATCAAAAAATGGGCAGAAAACCTAAAGAGACATCTCTCTAAAGAAAACATACAGATGGTCAAGAAACACATGAAAAGATGTTCAGTATCACTAATTATTAGAGAAATGAAAATCAAAACTAAAATGAGGTTTCCCCTCACAATGGTCAGAACGGCCATTATCAAAAAAATTTACAAAAAATAAATGCTGGAGGGAGTATGGAAAAAAGAATACTTTCTTTCATGGTTGGAAGTAATGTAAGTTGATACAGCCACTGTACAGAACAGTATGAATATTCCTTAAAGAAACTAACCATAGAGCTACAATATGAACAAACAAGCCCACTCCTGGGCATATACCCCGAGAGAACCAGAATTCAAAAAGACGCATGTACCCCAGTATTTACTGCAGCATTATTTACAATAGCCAGGGCATGGAAAGAGCCTAAATGCCCAATGACAGGTGAGTGGATAAAGAAGATGTGGTACATATACATAATGGAATATTACTCAACCATAAAAATGACAGAATAAGGTCATTTGTAGAGATGTGGATAGACCTAGGGTCTGTCAAACAGAATGAAGTGTCAGAAAAGAGAAAAGGAAATATTGCATACTAATAATTATATATGAGAAATCTAGAAAAATGGTTCAGATGAACATACTTCCAAGGCAGAAATAGAGACATAGACATAGAGAATGGACATGTGGACACAGTGGAGGAAAGTGAAGGTGAAAAAACTTTGGGGATTAGGATTGACATATACGCACCACCATGTGTAAAATAGCTAGCTAGCTAGTAGGAACAAACTATAAAAGACAGGAAACTCAGCTTGATGCTCTGTGATGACCTAAATGAGTGGGATAGGTAGGTGGAAGGGAGACTCAAGAGAGAGGGAATATATGTATACATGTAGCTGATTCACTTCACTGTGCAGCAGAAAATAACACAACGTTGTAAAGCAATTATATTCCAAGAAAAATTAACTTACGCAATTATTGTAAGTTTCTCAGTCTCACATCTACTGTGAATGGCAGAACAAATAAAAGATGAAACATTGCGGGGGTGGGCAGTCAAGTTTAGATGAAATTTCAATATTCTACCTTAAGAGTGATTTTTCACTCTCTGGTGCATATGAAATAGCATGGAGGTTATTTGTTCTTCAAGGGAAGGAGGATCACTATAATTCTTAGTCCTCCTCAGTAACTAAATGCATGCTAAATTCTGACAGTTTAATAACATCATTAGATTTCAATGAGGTCATAATTTTAAATATTGAACATCTGGGTGACAATTTCAGAAAGTATCTTAAACTTTCTCATGAACAGTTTCAAAATGGAGGGTAAGAAAGAGCAAAGAACACATCTTTGGGGAAAGTTTGCTCCATTGTATGGGCTTCTGGTACATTTGGCTTCTTCAGTGGCACAGTGATAAAGAATCCTGCCAATGCAGGAGATGCAAGAGATGCAGGTTTGATCCCTGGGTCAGGAAGATCCCCTGGAGTAGGAAATGGCAACTTGCTTCAGTTTTCTTGCCTAGAAAATTTCACAGAAAGAGGAGCTTGGAGGGGCTATACTCAGTGGGGTTGCTAAGAGTCAAACACGACTGAGCAGCTGAGCAGTACATTTTGCCTTCCAGTAATCAACCTATTTCCCAGTTCACTTTCCAGCCTAACATAGGAAATTTCATCATTTTTGTCCTTTAGTCACACTTTCTAGCACTTCCTTTTACAACAGCGTCATGAAGGGAGGGGCAGACTGCATTCAAAGATTCATTTTCACTCAATGTCTTCCATCATCTTGTGCCTCTTTGCATTTAAATTCTTTTAAAAAAACCAGGCTCATTACATACTCACAGGACCAAGTCATAGAATATTTTAATTAAAATGAAATTTCTCTTTGGTGCAGAATATAACACCAGGTCTCTTCCTATTTGCAACCCGCTATAAAATGTTTCACAAAACTGTTACACTCAAAGTTCCATTTCATAAAAAGATAAAGCTTATGCATTGATGCATGTGTTTCTGAAATGTTATAAGAGCAATTTAATACTGCACTTTACTCCATCTGACATTAAAGGAATGCTGTATTTCTAAATTAATCAATACATTCAGCAATTAAAACAAAAGTTCTGACAACTTTTCCTGAATTTGAGAATTTGATTTCAAACTTCAGAAACAGTTAACAACTTTTTAAAACAAAAGGGTCATCCCCATGCACCAGCCCCAAGCATGCTGTATCCTGCGTCAGACATAGACTAGCGATTCAATTCTTACATGATAGTATACATGACAGAGATGTTATGGGGAGGGAGGTGGGAGGGGGGTTCATGTTTGGGAACACATGTAAGAATTAAAGATTTTAAAATTAAAAAAAATAAAAAAAAAAATAAAACAAAAGGGAACCCTCTTATACTGTTGGTGGGAATGCAAACTAGAAGGGCCACTATGGATAACAGTGTGGAGATTCCTTAAAAATTGCAAATAGAACTGCCTTATGACCCAGCAATGCAACTGCTGGGCATACACACTGAGTAAACCAGAAGTGAAAGAGACACGTGCACCCCAATGCTCATCACAGCACTGTTTATAATAGCCAGGACATGGAAACAACCTAGATGTCCATCAGCAGATGAATGGATAAGAAAGCAGTGGTACATATACACAATGGAGTATTACTCAGCCATTAAAAATAATGCATTTGAATCAGTTCTAATGTGGTGGATGAAACTGGAGCTTGTTATACAGAGTGAAGTAAACCAGAAAGAAAAACACCAATACAATATAATGACACATATATATGGAATTTAGAAAGATGGTAATGATAACCCTCCATGCGAGACAGCAAAAGAGACACAGATGTATAGAACGGACTTTTGGACTCTGTGGGAGAGGGAGGGGGTGGGATGATTTGGGAGAATGGCATTGTAACATGTATGCTATCATGTAAGAAACGAATCGCCAGTCTAGGTTTGATACAGGATACAGAATACAGGATGCTTGGGGCTGGTGCATTGGGATGATCCAGAGAGATGATATGGGGTGGGAGGTGGGAGGGGGGTTCAGGATTGGGAACTCATGTACACCCGTGATGGATTCATGTCAATGTATGGCAAAACCAATACAGTATTGCAAAGCAATATAAAGTAAAAATAAAAATTAAAATAAATAAAGAAAGAAACAATTAAAAAAAACAAAAAATAAAAGAAAGCACACAAAGGAAAGACATACCTTTCAGAATTGAAGCATATTATAAAATTATGGCATTTAAAGAGTAACTGCTAAAGACAAATTGCTTCACTTGAACATAGTCAATAAGTAAACATATAAGTATGTTAAAATTTAGTCTATGCTTTATTCAAATTTCAAGTTGATGTAAAATAATGGACTTTTCAGTAACTGGGTGTGAGGACTTTGAATTACTCTCTGGAGGGCAAAAAGGGCATACAAAAGGGCACACCTCATAGGGCACATAAAAGGATTATATTCCAGATAATTGAAAGCGATAAATATATCAAGTAAAATTAGAAAAAAAATTTGAAAAATAATCAGAAACAATTTCTATCATAGTATAGGAAATTTATAAAGCAAAGTACTAAAGCAAATTTATAAAGAATCATATCATACATTTAAATTTTCTGCATGATAAAATCCCAGATAGATAAAATATTTTAATAAATGCCAAAATGACCCCTGTCTCTATAGCTGATTCACGGTAACATATGGCAAAAACCAACGCAATATTGTAATGAAAATATCTTCCAATTAAAAACAAATAAATTAAGGGGGGTTCATGTTTGGGAACGCATGTACACCCGTGGTGGATTCATGTCAATGTATGGCAAAACCAATACAGAATTGTAAATTAAAATAAAGTAAAAAAAAAAAAATTAGAAGCAAAAAAGTGAAAAAATAGATAAACATAAATCCTATAAGTCAATAAATTCAAAATATATAGCCCAGTTTTCTAAAAGAACAATGCATTTTACTGGGCAATGCATAGAAAGGAAGCTACTAGTAGCCAATCAGATGTATATGAAAATACGTAATCTCCTTAAAATCAGAGTAATGCAGAATAAATCATGAAATGCTATCTCCACTCATCAACTTTATAAAAATAAAAGTTTGTGCATATAAAATTTTTATGCGCAACCCAGAGCAACTTTCCCTGAAACAATACAAAGACATTCATTGCAGACTTGTCTCCATTAAAAAAATTTTTTTTCTTTGAAATGACTTAAATATTTGAAAATAGAATAGAATAAGATGTGTTATGTTTTTATTAGGAAAACTAAGAAGAAATTTTAATGTTGAATCCATGTGGCACATCTGCTGCTGCTGCTGCTAAGTCACTTCAGTCGAGTCCGACTCTGTGCCACTCCATAGACGGGAGCCCACGAGACTCTGCTGTCCCTGGGATTCTCCAGGCAAGAACACTGGAGTGGGTTGCCATTTCCTTCTCCAGTGCATGAAAGTGAAAGGTGAAAGTGAAGTCATTCAGTCGTGTCTGATTCTTCGCGATCCCATGGACTGCAGCCTACCAGGCTCCTCTGTCCAGGCAAGAGCACATCTACCATGATATAAATCACTAAGACATATTTTGAATAAAACATAATCAAAGTATACCTGTATGTTAAAAAAAAAAAAAAACATGTACACTGAATATTTTGCAGTTGTTATCAGAACCTCTGTACTTATAAATTAACATGGAAAAGTGTGGAGGAAAGATTTACTTGTCAGCAACAAAGAGAGAGATGGCCAGAGGGGATTTCAGTGGTTAACAACATTTTGATTTCTTTGCTAAAGAAGGTGTAATGTCAGTATTGCTTCCATAATTAAAATTCATTTAAAATGTCTTATTTTGTAATATGGTTTAAGAAGTATACAATACATAATGAATGAGATTAAAATAAAATATAAACCCAACCCTTCACTAGAATTCAGTAAAAACATTTAACTTATTTCTCATTGGTTACATCATTTTCTTAATGAATGCAATAAATGTAGACACTGATGCCATCAGCTGTAACTAAATATGTAAACATAACAAACTGCTGCATTTCAGCCCCTCCCCCCCACTCTTCTCCATAAAGAGGTATCTGAGATATGGAAACAGGACACATATCTATATATACATCTACATTTATAATAATATCTGTTTCTCCTTTTACATGGCATGGGTTTTGTAGCAACATTAAAAAGTCTAGTTATACATTTGTAGTTCTGATAGGATTTAATTAAATTCCAAGATCATTCGTTAAATCTAATAGCTGTTATTATTGAAGGATCAAATTTTAAATTTGCTCTTTATTCACTTCTTGTTTTGCTGAACCAACACTGACTCTTACTACAGCTTTAATAGCAGGAAATAGTGAATTATTTAGCAACAAAGGGTGCTAAATAATTAGGGTGTGCTACATGAAATGTATTTGATATGCAAGGGACTCACTAGAAAGGTCATCATATAAACTCCTAATTAACTGAAAACACCAGCTCTGTTACATAAAGTGAAGTTGCTCAGTCGTGTCCGACTCTTTGCAACCCCATGGATAGTAGCCTACCAGGCTTCTCAGTCCATGGGATTTTCCAGTCAAGAGTACTGGAGGGGGGTGCCATTTCCTTCTCCAGGGGATTTTCCCAACCCAGGGATTGAACCTGGGTCTCCCGCATTGGAGGCAGAGCCACCAGGGAAATCTACATGGAGAATATCCTGATAGAGATGGTTAAGAATCCAAGCCTTATTCTGCCTTACCACAATCTTCAAAAAAGGAATAAAAAAGAAAAAAAAAAAAGATTTAAAAAAAAACCCAAAAAACTAAACCCCTGATATTCAGGATCATCTTGGTTTCTTCAGTCTCAAAAAAGTGTTTCTTAGAAAAGAGAACTGAGTAATCTTAAATTCCTAAACTAAAATTGGCAATAATATCCACCCCCAAATAGCTTATCAATGGTTAAGGAGAGTGCTTGAGTTCAGCTAAATGGGTTCCAGTAGATGGCCTTCTACTTAACTGTTAAATAATCTTAGGTGAATTACATATTCTCTGAGCCTTGCATTTTTTTTTCTTCTGAAAACGGTGATGATAATAGTACCTATTACATAGGATTCTTGTGAGAATCCAGTTGAAAGATCCATAAAAAACATTTAGATACAGATATGGACATCTAATGCATTGCAATAATTAGCTAAATAGAAATTCTTTCATTATTAATTCAAAAAGGACTAATATTCTATAAATGCTTCACCATTTAAAAGACAAGGGGAGCTCAAGGAATACTTTTTCTTCAATGAGTTTAACATGCCACTGAGTACAGATTTATATAAAAGTCATATAGTGTTTTGAAAATTAATCACTACTGAAAATTCCAAATTAACTACCCGGATATAAAATAGGTAATCAGATTACCCACTTTACAAGTGGAAGAACAGAAATAAAGTTTAAAACTTTATTTATGGATACTTCCAGTACCTTATAAAAGATAATCTCTTTTACAATTAGAAATAATTGAAATGAACCCTTCAAGAGAATAATTATTTCACCACATATTTTACTTGTTGTTTTCTAGTTTTCAGCAGCATATTTATTTATTTATTTATTTTTTACTTTACAATACTGTATTGGTATTGCCATACATTGACATGAATCCACCATAGGTGTACATGAGTTCCCAACTCTGAACCCCCCTCCCCATATCATCTCTCTGGGTCATCCCAGTGCACCAGCCCCAAGCATAGACCTATTTTGAAAATATATGCAAAAATTTATATATATATATATATATATATGCCTAATCTACATTTTTTAAAGAAATAGCTATTGGTCACATAATGTGAATTTCTCTGGCTATGGTCACTTAAATGTCTTCCTATGCTGTCACTATTCATTTTAAACACCAGGCATTATTGCAAAGTATTACACAGGAAGGCAGAAAATGCAGGCTCAGCTCCTGATCTGCCACTCCCTGATCACACGACTTAGAAAAAAAAAAAAAATCCTCACACTTGATGAGTATCTCTTTCCTCTTAAGAAAATGAAAAACTGTAGTTCTCAAGCTGTACTTTTTCCAGATCCAAAAATTATTCCTTTCAAAAATCAAGTGAATTACTAAATTATTTGTAAATTAATTTTTATAATTTTTATCTTTATTTCGCTTATTTCTTGTCTTGTTTAATGATTTAACATTATTTATTTTATTTTATTTATTTATTTTTATTTTACTTTACAATACTGTATTGGTTTTGACATACATTGACATGAATCCGCCAAGGGTGTACATGAATTCCCAATCCTGAATCCCCCTCCCACCTCCCACCCCATATCATCTCTCTGGGTCATCCCAGTGCACCAGACCCAAGCATCCTGTATCCTGTATCTAACGTAGACTGGCGATTCATTTCTTACATGATAGTATACATGTTTCAATGCCATTCTCCCAAATCATCCCACCCTCTCCCTCTCCCTCAGAGTCCAAAAGTCTGTTCTATACATCTGTGTCTCTTTTGTGTCTCGCATACAGGATTATCATTACTATCATTCTAAACTCTAAATGTGTTAGTATACTGTATTGGTGTTTTTCTTTCTGGCTTACTTCACTCTGTGTAATCGGTTCCAGTTTCATCTACCTCATTAGAATGGATTAAAATGTATTCTTTTTAATGGCTGAGTAATACTACATTGTGTATATGTACCACATATTTCTTATCCATTCATCTGTTGATGGACATCTAGGTTGCTTCCATATCCTGGTTATTATAAACAGTGCTGCGATGAACATTGGGGTACACGTGTCTCTTTCACTTCTGGTTTCCTCGGTGTGTATGCCCAGCAGTGGCATTGCTGGGTCATAAGGCAGTTTAATTTCCAGTGTTTTAAGGAATCTCCACACAGTTCTCCATAGTGGCTCTACTAGTTTGCATTCCAACCAACAGTGTAAGAGAGTTCCCTTTTCTCCACACCCTCTCCAACATTTATTGCTTGAAGACTTTTGGATCGCAGCCATTCTGACTGGTGTGAAATGATACCTCATCGTGGTCTTGATTTGCATTTTCTGATAATGAGTGATGTTGAGCATCTTTTCATGTATTTGTTAGGCATCCATATGTCTTCTTTGGAGAAATGCCCATTTAGTTCTTTGGGCCATTTTTTGATTAGGTCGTTTATTTTTTCTGGACTTGAGCTGCATAAGTTGCTTGCATATTTTTTGAGATTAGTTGTTTGTCAGTTGCTTCATTTGCTATTATTTTCTCCCATTCAGAAGGTTGTCTTTTCACCTTGCTTATAGTTTCCTTTGTTGTGTAGAAGCTTTTAATTTTAATTAGATTCCATTTGTTTATTTTTGCTTTTATTTCCAGGATTCTGGGAGGTGGATCATAGAGGATCCTGCTGTGATTTATGTCAAAGAGTGTTTTGCCTATGTTTTCCTCTACAAGTTTTATAGTTTCTGGTCTTACATTTAGATCTTTAATCCATTTTGAGTTTATTTTTGTGAATGGTGTT
Organism: Budorcas taxicolor; assembly: GCF_023091745.1. Taxonomy (NCBI): domain Eukaryota; kingdom Metazoa; phylum Chordata; class Mammalia; order Artiodactyla; family Bovidae; genus Budorcas; species Budorcas taxicolor. Next base: position 490,562 of record NC_068924.1, on the reverse strand, counting down.
AGAAAGTATTCTACTTTCTTTCTTTTACAAGTGCTTGACCAGTTTTCCCAGCACCACTTGTCAAAGAGATTGTTTTTAATCCATTGTATATTCTTGCCTCCTTTGTTGAAGATAAGGTGTCCACAGGTGTGTAGATTTATCTCTGGGCTTTCTATTTTGTTCCATTGATCTATATGTCTGTCTTGTGCTAGTACCATACTGTCTTGATGACTGTGGCTTTGTAGTAGAGCCTGAAGTCAGGCAAGTTGATTCCTCCAGTTCTGTTCTTCTTTCTCAAGATTGCTTTGGCTATTCGAGGTGTTTTGTATTTCCATACAAATTGTGAAATTATTTGTTCTAGCTCTGTGAAAAATACCACTGGTAGCTTGATAGGGATTGCATTGAATCTGTAGATTGCTTTGGGTAGTATACTCATTTTCACTATATTGGTTCTTCCGATCCATGAACATGGTATATTTCTCCATCTATTAGTGTCCTCTTTGATTTCTTTCATCACTGTTTTATAGTTTTCTATATATTGGTCTTTAGTTTCTTTAGGTAGATATATTCCTAAGTATTTTATTCTTTTGTTGCAATGGTGAATGGAATTGTTTCCTTAATTTCTTTTTGTACTTTCTCCATTATTAGTGTATAGGAATGCAAGGTATTTCTGTGTGTTGATTTTATATCCTGCAACTTTACTATATTCATTGATTAGCTCTAGTAATTTTCTGGTGGAGTCTTTAGGGTTTTCTATGTAGAGGATCATGTCATCTGCAAACAGTGAGAGTTTTACTTCTTTTCCAATTTGGATTCCTTTTATTTCTTTTTCTGCTCTTATTTCTGTGGCCAAAACTTCCAGAACTATGTTGAATAGTAGCAGTGAATTTGGGCACCCTTGTCTTATTCCTGACTTTAGGGGAAATGCTTTCAATTTTTCACCATTGAGGATAATGTTTGCCGTGGGCTTGTCATATATAGCTTTTATTATGTTAAGATAGGTTCCTTCTATTCCTGCTTTCTGGAGAGTTTTTATCATAAATGGATGTTGAATTTTGTCAAAGGCTTTCTCTGCATCTATTGAGATAATCATATGGCTTTTATTTTTCATTTGTTAATGTGGTGAATTACATTGATTGACTTGTGGATATTGAAGAATCCTTGCATCCCTGGGATAAAGCCCACTTGGTCATGATGTATGATCTTTTTAATGTGTTGTTAGATTCAGATTGCTAGAATTTTGTTAAGGATTTTTGCATCTAGGTTCATCAGTGATATTGGCCTGTAGTTTTCTTTTTTTGTGACGTCTTTTTCAGGTTTTGGTATTAGGGTGATGGTGGCCTCATAGAATGAGGTTAACATTCTTTCAACTTTTTTCTCACTGTTTTTCTATCAAAAATATATTGTAAAACATTCCAGAATTATCTTAGCCTCCCGTCCTAGCATATAACTGTCCCAAGTTTGACATCAGAATTTCCAGATAACGTTTCTATTGGCCACTTTTGTTAAAATAGAATTCAAGTTCTTATGTGACTTATTAAAATCACAGATTGTCACATAACAAAACTTATAAGCTTAAAAAGCTGTTAAAGCTATAAAAGGCATAGTTACCGAGCAGATATGTTTTTAAAAATACACATTTCTGGAAAAATAATTTCCTTGGACTAAAAAGTAGATAAGGATTGGTAATGCCATAGCAATTTATAGAGATGACTACATAAGTTATGCATGCAAGTATAAAGAAATAAGTAAGAAAGAAAATATATAAAAAGGAAACAAAAGAGAACTCACATATTAATATCACCAATTCCAATCAATATGAAGGAATATCCTTGACTTCTTGAACTCATGATAACCTATAAATACACACACACACACACACACATGTGCTTGTGCGCCTGTCTCCTAAATCTAAATAATAATAAATCTCTTAAGGGATAAAAGCAAGGGAGAATCTCATGGTTTGTACAAATTGTATTTAAAATAAATATTTTAACATCTATTTTATGTATACTCAGAATAGGAATGAGACTTATGTCACAAAATTGCAAAAAAAAAAAAAAAAGTCAAACACATATAGCCCTTTCTCCTTTGTCTTTTTCCCTTCAATCAGCAAGTCCAGCTCCCTGTATTCACGGCCTTTGGGAGCTCCTGGTAAATCTGGAGTGAAGAACTCAGGAGGGCTATTTATAGGCACTGGAGGAACCCAGATGCAGTCCCAATGACAGTACCTATAGTAATTCTTTGACAAGGTAGATAAAAATAAACCCTGGTGATTTTAATCTGCTTCTGCTTCTGCTCTGGCTTTTCAAGTATGCTTTATAAAATATGTTCTTTTAGTTTGCTTCAAATATATGATGTTAAATATCAAATGTAGGTTTTATAATCAGTGACCAAAAAGTTTTAATTTTTAATTTTTATTTTTATTTTCTACACAGGGAATAAAACCTAAGGCATTCATTATAATTTTGTGTTGGCCAAAAAGTTTGTTTGAGTTTTTCAATAGAATGTTAAAGAACTATATTCAAATTTTTAAAATGTAATTAGACCAAAATTAAACATCTACATTTCCACAAAGTTTATCCTAATTATATTATTTTTTCAGCAATAAATCCATACCCCAAACCAACACATTCCAATCCCAGTATGTAATTTCACCAGATCATTTGATTTACCTTTCATAGACAGTCTGAGGTTTTTGCTTGTTTGTTTTGATTTGGGCTTTGTGTGCATGTGCTAAATATTGGTAGTCTCTTAACTTTGCAATAGATTATGAACTCAGTGACATCAGGGTCAACTGTTTCTCATTTTGTATTTAATAATTCAAATTTTAATGATGGCAAGCATGATAGCAGTAATTGAAAACCCTCATGACAAAGAGCTAACTGTGGTAAGAGTCCTAGCACTGTTTTCACAGAGGCACACAATAGGTAATTCGACAATAGGCAATTAGTAACTTGCATATTAGAATCTGACTCTGGCCAAAATGCTTCTCTAATGCTACAACAATTGTAAAAAGCACTGCCACACTTGACACATAGTAAGTACTTAATCAATATTTATGGATATTTAATTTAGAGTAACATAATAAAATAATGAGCTGAGTATTTTGAAACCATGTTTAAAAATTTAACTATATAGTTAAGACTCCAGCTATGCACTGGTATGCAAGTTATACAGTCTGTTGTAATAGAATTTCACTAGCAGGGATAAAGTAAATGAATAAGATAATCTTTATAATTCTGATTGGGCTTCACCGGTGGCTCAGTCAATAAAGAATCTGCCCACATGGCAGGAGATGTGGGTTCAGTCACTCTTATGGGAAGATAGCCTGGAGAAAGAAATGGCAACCCACTCCAGTATTCTTCCCTGGGAAATTCTATGGACAGAAGAGCTAGCAAGCTACAGTCCATGGTGTTGCAAGAGTCAGACACAACTTAACAACTAAACCACCATCACCATAGTTTTGATTATTTAATAATATCAAAGTAACATACAATTCAAGTAAATTACTTCTCATTTTGCTTGAACTAAACTTATAGTTGTGTTCCACTGCCTAAGTAATTTAATTTTTGTGCTTTTGATTTCAAAAACATGGCAAGGAAGAATGATTATTTTCACGTGTGTATGTGCATGGTGTGTGTGGATATGATAATAACAGGAAGATGGCCAAATGAGGGGACAGAGCAACAGTGTCAAAACTAATTAGATATGCATCTAAGTACTCAAGGGAAGAAATAGCAATTTTGTGTAAGAGACCAAATGCCCAGGATAACTTATCTTAGTTGTATACCTCCTAAGATGCTAAAGCTAGAAAGTCTGTATGACTACCAAATGTACTTTTAACCAACTATGTGACTTTGAGAAAGATTTTAAATTAATTTGGATTCAGATTCTTTATTAAAAACACAGTGAGAATATATATTTCAATATACATAATTAATATGTATTCTCTATTATTAGTGATAGTATTATTACTATTGTGTCTGACCCTTTGCGATGCTACGGACTGTAGCTTGCCAGGCTCCTCTGTGCATGGGATTCTCCAGGCAAGAATACTGGGGTGGGTTGCCATGTCCTCCCCCAGGGGATGCTCCCAATCCAGGGATCGAACCTGCGTCTTTTAAGTCTCCTGAATTGGCAGACAAGTTCTTTACCACTGAAATGTAACAGTGAAAGTGAAGTGAAATTGTCAGTTGCTCAGTCATGTCCAACTCTTTGCAACCTCATGGGCTGTAGCCTACCAGGTTCCTCTGTTCACAGAATTCTCCAGGCAAGAATCCTAGAGTGGGTAACCATTACCTTCTCCATGGGATCTTCCTGACCCAGGTATTGAACCCAGGTCCCCTTCATTGAAGGCAAATTCTTTACCATCTAAGCCGCCAAGGGAAGCACCACCTAAATGTTCATTTAAATTGATATGAAAATGTCACGTATATCTTCCAAGGCTCTTTCCCATGTCGAAAGGAATCTTTTCTCATGGATAAAATTTTGATAGAGAATAGAAAGATGGCATACTTAATGGAAATAATAGAGCTATCTTTTTGAAATATGGAATGCTACATTCTCTGATTCTCTTGCTAAAACTATCATTTTTAAAAAGACTCCTTTATCTCTGCAGTAAGCATAATGCCAGAATGACCTTCAAGATTTCCTGCCCGAACCCTTGGGACTTTAAATATGGTAATATATCACATCTAGGTTAAATTACATGTTATAAGGGATTTCAAAAATTTAATTATGGTTATTAATCAGTTAACTTTGAGCCATATTTGAACTCTAATTTAATCCCATAAGTTCTTTAAAAACAGAGAATTTTCCCTGGCTGATAAGAGAAGAGGGATTATAGAAATTTAGAGTATAATCAGGAAGAATTACGTGCATGATTGGTGTGTTTGAAGACGGAGGGTTACATTCAGGGACTTCAACCTGCTGAGAATGACCCCTAGCTGAAAGCCAGAGAGGAAATCAGGGCCTCAATCCTAGAATTACAGGAACTGAATTTTGGCAACTGTCTGAATGAACCAGAAAGCAATTCTTCCCTGGAACCTGCAGATTAAAGCCCAGCTCGATATATCTTGGATTTTGACCTCACTGATGACAGAAACTTTGGCCAACAAATGCAAAGAGTTGACTCATTGGAAAATACTCTGATGCTGGGAGGGATTGGGGGCAGGAGGAGAAGGGGATGCCAGAGGATGAGATGGCATCACTGACTTGATGGAAATGAGTTTGGGTGAACTCAGGGAGTTGGTGATAGACAGGTAGGCCTGGCGTGCTGTAATTCATGGGTTCACAAAGGGTTGAACACGACTGAGCGACTGAACTGAACTGTTGACAGAAACTTACTCAAACTCCTGACAAGAAACACTGTGAGATAGTAAATGGGTGCTATTTTAGGATATTACTTCATGGTAACCTGTTACACAGTAATAGACACATAAAATAATCAAAATAACGACTCTGTTGCTAGATTCATTATCTAGAAGTTGAGTTTCATTTATTAGCTAAATTTAGATTAAATTTAGCATCTAGATTTGTTATCAATATACCTGAACTGTAGCAAAGAATACTAAGCTAAAGGTGTTAGGATTCTCATTGCAGTTTTCTTTAAAACAGTTGAAGTCTTTTAGAAAAAAAATTAAAAGAAAATCCTATATAATCTACACACACACACACACACACACACACACACACTCACACACACAACCCAATTGTATCAATGTGATGTGCTGATTGGACTGCAAGGAGATCAAGTCCATCCTAAAGGAAATCAACCCTGAATATTCATTGGAAGGACTGATGCTGCAGCTTAAATACTTTGGCCAACTAATGCAAAAAGCCAACTCGTTAGAAAAGACCCTGATGCTGGGAAAGATTGAGGGCAGGACAGAAAGGGGATGACAGCAGATGAGATGGTTGGATGGCATCATTGACTCACTGAACATGAGTATGGGCAAATTTGGGGAGATAGTGAAGGGCAGGGAAGCCAGGTGTGCTTCAGTCCATGGGGTCACAAAGAGTTGCACACAACTTAATGACTGAACAACAACAAAAATATGATAAGGTCAGCATGGACATTAAATAAGCAACATATATTTGTAAAAGACACAGTTAGATGGTAATAAAATATAAATACAAAACTGTGAGTTAATGATTTAACAATATGAGAAAATCAGTCATATTTGTCAATAAGTTAAAACATTATTTGATAAGACATTGTCAGAATGGCAAATTAATGATAGATTTGATGGAATAGAAAGAGTGAATCAGAGACTACTAGAACTCTTGAATGCCAGAATGGTTCTGTTTATTAACTGAGGTTAGAAGGTTACATAGTAATTTTTTTTAAAAATATGTATTTCCTTTCCTCTCTTTTTTTTTTATCACTGTTGACTTGAATGCTTTCACACATTCTTCCAGCTCATGCAAAATAAAAAATGAATAAAGAAACTAACCTACACACCAGAGTATGATTCCCTGATTCCCTGACACTGGGGATTACTGGATTCCATATTTCCCTTCCTCCAGACTAAATGAGACTGAATCTATAGGAAAGGGAGACAGAGAGCATTATGGAAGAGGACTAAGGAACATGACTGAAACAATGGGATAGAGAAGCTCACTTGATGTGACATTTTGAGTGAACAGACAACGTGAAGGCAATAGATAATTTTTTTAAAATGTAAATTAATAGATTAAAAAAAAAAAGAATCACAGACAAGAGAATGACAGTTATGGCAGGAGTCTGGACTCCCAGAACCCTGAACTGTTAATAATTTTCTAGTTTATCCTAAGGCACAAGGATCTTTATTATTAACTTGATTTTACAAAAACAACAAAAAGATACATTCTTTATTTTCTATAAATAAGTGAGCCTGATTGAACCCCAGTGCCAGATTCATTTTCTCTAAAGTGACAAATGCAATTTTAATATGCAAGATATAAAACAACTAAACTCTGCTTAGCATTCTTTTGTGTTAAACAGCACGTGGGAAATGAACATTCACTGGAAAATCTGTTTTGAATAGCAGAAATGATAGGCAAAAATACTATGTTTGTTTCCTTGGCAGGAAAAATAAGATGAGGACCTTTATATAGTTTTAGGTCAATACTTAGATATTATTAGATGATCACTAACCTTAGAAAGTTGTAAGAAAATGGTCTAGTCAGCTACAGAGCATGAGTGTTATAGATGTAGGATCAGAGCTAAATTATTGAGGAAAATAGAGATGTTGCTAGGCCCAATGTGTGACCACCCCCTCTTCCTTTCATCTTAACACAGGTCTCTATCACTCTATCTTCCCATTCACCAGTCTTGCCATCTTACCTGAAACAGAAACTATTTATGTTTAAGGCAGAGGAAGTTAACAACAACAACAACAAATCATTTGGAATATACACATGTTATAGATAATGAGTACATATTTGGAGGTATAAATATTTTAAGGTAATTAGAGTATATAATACAGATCTTATATTTTCTTCTCTCACCAAAAAACTCTAAACAAAACAAACAGTTCCATTCTGTTACTTGGGCTTTGTGCCTAGTCCTGGAAATGGTGAGTTCTTGATGTATACTGACTGTTGACATCCTGGGAGCCCTGAGAAGAAAGGGTTTCAAATTTCCCTATGTAGATTTTCACTTAATCTCTCTGTACATTCTGTTGTGCATTTTAACACTGCCATCCACAGTGACATCACGACCACTTTTGTTCATTTTTTAAAAAATAATAAACCTCCAATCTTTGGTGGGATGGAATAGACCAAGTGTCACCTGACTAGCAGAAAGTAACCTGGGGAAATAATCTTTATGTAATTCAATGTATGTTTCATGCCTACTTTTTGTGGAACCTGATGGTTTTACATATCTCTTTTCTCAGATGGTTGTAACTTCTACTCTGCTAAGTTACTTAGTTACCTACCACTTAAATCTATGTTTCAAAAAACACGTGAAAATCTTTTACCAACTGGTATTTCCTGTCTGGTTCTTTCTGCCATGTGCTTTGACACATAATTTTATGATTTTTTTATTTTAATGGGAATTTATAAGGAAAGGGAATATATTTTTAAGGGTAGCTCAGCACGTTTAACATAAATTTCTAGTTTTTAAATATATGTTTATTAGTTTTGTTTTATATAATGACATATCAAGAAATCCAAAGGGAATAGAATGTCATAGCACAGATGACTTATTTACTGTAGCAGATGTGATTAATAAAAACTGTGAAGGATTAGCCTTGAAATTCTCAGAATCTAAAAAAAAAAAAAAGTTGTATATAGAAAGGTGCTAGAGTTCATTGCAGAATTCACAAGTTTCCATTTCTACACTGATCTTTTTCTCAAGATAAATAAATAATATAAACTTCTGGGTACAATGAAAGTAAGACAAATTTAGTACTCATAATAAAATTATTAATTTATAATAGAAATAGAAGTTCCAAATAAACAAAAATACTCTTATTGAATTTTCTATATGGATAAAAATACAAATAAGAAATCAGACAAATCAGAAAATTTCTTAATGACTATGTAATTAGAGACTTCAGTGATAATGAATGGTGAAAGATGGCATCCATCTCCACTGGATACATTTGATTTTCATCCAAATATCTCAGTCTTTCTTTATTTTATTTTTTACTTTACAATATTGTATTGGTTTTGCCATACATCGACATGAATCCGCCATGAGTGTACACGTGTTCCCCATCCTGAATCGCCCTCCCACCTCCCTCCCCATACCATCCCTCTGGGTCATCCCAGTGCACCAGCCCCAAGCATCCTGTATCCTGCCATACTTTCTACATTGTCTTAAAACTCACTAAAACAATTCATATATGTGGTATAACTGTTTCAAAGCCTAAATACCCTCCTCTGGGTTATAATGTTTTTTGGTCAATTAACTCTTATTTATGAATTCCCTACCACTGACTACATGTACACATTTCTTTAAAGGTCACTTAAATACATCTTCCTTAATTTACAGCTTCTATGCTATAATCATAATAAAGTAATATTTAAACATACTATTATAATTGGTATGATTCAAGAGAAAACTTAATAGATCCCTCAAAATAGAAGGAATAATTTTAATAGCAATTTTTTTTAATAGAAAGAATGTTAATATGAGGTCAGCCCCAACAGTCAGAACCTACCTAGGGGAAAAATACTACAAAAGGGTGAATTTTCTCATAATGTTCTGTCACTTTTCTAGAATAATTAGGCAAATATACCAAAAAAAATTGAACTATAACCCAAGAAATAGAAGAGAGGTTTCCTAGATTATATATTTTGTCTTTATAATATGTATATGCTATTATTATTTGAACCTGGTGATTTATGCTGAAGTCAGTAAGGACAACCAAGTTGAAGGTCTATGATCAGACATTTGATCACAGTATCTCAGAAATAAACTCTTTGAGGCAAAAATATATCAGGCTATAGATAAAAGCATATAGTGTAATGTTAAACAGAGAAATTCAGAAATCAATGCAAGGGAGGAAAACAGTAGATCAAAACCACAGCGATATTAGACAGACAAGAGAGGCAGAGACAGCAGTGAATAACTAAGACCATGACCTTACATGACTGTGTGTACCTGATGCTGTTGGTTCTACAAATATTTGACTCAATACTAATTAGCCTGTGTGGGCACGTTGCCCATTTTACTAAAGGAAGTAATCTTCACGCTCTGAGTTAGGATTATATTAACTCCACAATAAGAGGATATTACTGTCTATGAGCTTCTTTTAGATCAATCCAAAATAGGAAGAAAACTTTGAAACTTCCATTCATCTTTGGCCATCTGAGACCAACTTCTTGCTCCATAACATCCTCATGGCATTTTTCACTTCTGCATTCCTCAGTGTATAAATCAGAGGGTTGATCAAAGGTGTTCCAAGTGTGTAAAACACAGCTATCATCTTATCCATGGAGAAGGTGGTTGCAGGGCGAGTGTATATAAATATGCAAGGACCAAAGAACAAGATGACCACAGTGATGTGGGAGATGCAGGTGGAGAGGGCTTTTTTCCTCCCCTCAGCACTGTGGTTTCTCAGAGAATGCAAGATGATAGCATAGGAGAACATCAGCATAACAAAACTCACTGTACAGATGGCCCCGCTGTTGGACACCAAGAGTAGGTTGGTCACATAGGTGTCTGTACAGGCAAGTTGTAACAAAGGCTGCAAGTCACATAGATAATGATCAATCACATTGGGACCACAGAAAGGTAAACTCAGGGCAAGAAAAATCTGAGCTAAAGAATGCACACAGGATCCCACCCAGGCCACAGCCACCAACACACCACAGACTTGATAACTCATGATGGTCGTGTAGTGCAGGGGCTTACAGATGGCCACATAGCGGTCAACAGCCATGAGGACAAGGATGAAGATCTCCAGGCAGCCAAAGAAATGGAATGAAAAAACTTGGATTATGCACTCACTGAAAGAGATAGTAGCATTCTTCAAAAGGGAATCTGCAATCATCCTAGGGGCTATGCATGTAGAGAAGCAGGTATCAGACAAAGATAAATGGAAAAGGAAGAAATACATTGGACTCCCAAGTGCCTTGCTGGTCTTGATCGTGGTAATAATCAGAAAGTTCCCCAACAAGGTCCCCAAATAGAAAATCAAGAAAGTGGTAAACACTATTTTCTTCCTAACAGGATCTTGTGTCAACCCAAGCAGAATAAACTCAGTCACATTATTATTCAGCTGCATGATCTTATCAATGCAGAGAAGGGGTGAGTGTTAAATGCTTTATCTGCAAAATATAGAAAAGAATTAATTCATGGTGTGATGTGTGATCTTTTGGAATATTTTAAGTGAGATAAATATCCTTCATCATGGACATTTTAGTTGTGGCTTCTTAACAAGGCACCCCAACACTTAATTTGTAATGAAAACTTCATAGGGTCATTATGAGTCCCTTGTAAGACTGTGAAAAGTAAACTTTTTTTATAGCACTCTTCAAATATAACCATTTGTGTATTTTACATGATTCTCATTAACTTTGCCTAATGAATATTAAGAAATACAGCTCCATTATATTAACTTAATTACTTTTCATGTTCATATAATCAGGGGGGAGGGAGCATGTTTGGATAGTGCATCAGTTGGCATTTTGGATATATATTACTGCCTTTGGAAGTTCATAATATAAATGTAAAAATAACAGCCCAGTCTCATCCCCTAAAAATGTCTCCATATACAATTACATATATATATATATGTGGATATATATATATATATATATATATATATATATATATATCACTGTTTGTTATATTTGCTTATATAGTATTTATTTTTATTAGTCTATAATATGATCCACCCCATTGTGCATTCCATTCCATATATGATGGCTTAAAAAGAGGAAGATAAAGCACTTATAATCTTTAAATATAATGTTCTTACTTTGAAACAACTTTATGATATTTACTACTTGACATACACTAATGGAGAGAAGTGAACTTCAATGGATAGAAGTAAACATTCTTCAGTGGTTGATAATATCGCAAATATTTCCATTTCCAGTTTTCTTTTTTCCCATTTCTAAAAACACCCTTCAAAAAATGCAAAGTTCCAGAGTTTACATCTAAATTATTAGGGGTATTCACTCAATAGTTTATATGCTTAAACTTCAGATACTTTGCTTAAGCATTTTAGAACCGAGGCCTTTAAAGAGGTGTCAGCAGATAGCTCTTTTCAGGCCTAACCATGGTTGTGACCCCAGTAGGATTTGTTTTATCTGGGCACCCGGAATCTCCACATCACTAATAGAAAAATTATTCAGAAGAGAGGGGAACATATAATTTTAGTCAAGAGGAACAGTGGATAGTCAGTAAATGCCTATATTCAAATTGTTTTCTGTCTTTGCAAAATCAATCATTATTCAACTTTGAAACGTCATTTCCTTCAATGAAGAGTTAGTATTTTTAGAACAAAATCTTTCCTCTAGGTTTTTGTTGTCAATATGATGTTGAAAAGAACACCATTTGCAAGTAAAAATATAAGCTGAATGTGACAAATTTAAGTATAATTTGGAAAACTTACCCCACTGTATCCATCCTCAGTCCCACCCATATCTTCAGTGCATCATCTTGAAATCTGTGAGCCACCAAAGCACAAACTGATAAACCAAATAGATCATGATCCTTATTTGTTATTTTTCTCCCCCTCAATAAATTTTCTTCCCCTCAAAGTAATTGAATGATGTATTATCTTCCTGCAAATCAAAAACTCCTGCTGGGAATGTGTCAAAGTTATTTAATATTTCTTATTTTTAGAAAATAATCTCTTTAGACCATGTAATTGTTGGCAAAGATCTTAAATGGTCAGGGAACTAAGTCTTGGTATTTTAGTCAGTGCAATAAACACATCCTTTCCATATGCGTTTGAGTGAGTGATCAATTATGAAGTAGCTGTACTTAAAAATATTGTCTGTGATTGTGGCTACTCTTTTGAGTATATGACTTTTGTTTTGTTATCAATCTCTTTAAATTGTCCATTTCTACAACAACCTTATTTATACATTAGGATATATACTTGTAAGATAAATTAAGAACCCTAAATACATGTGCTTTTTAACATTACAAGTACATGTGTGTGTGTTAGTCATTCAGTCATGTCTGACTCTTTGCAAGTCCACGGACTGATGCCTCTGTCCATGGAATTTTCCAGTCAAGGATACTGGAGTGAGTTGCCATACCCTTCTCTGGAGGATCTTTCCAACCTAATGATCAAACCCAGGTCCCCTGCCTTTCAGGGAGATTATTTACCATCTGGGCCACCAGGCAAGCCCATAAATACACATGATTAATTATTAACTTGCAAATAATTGTGAATTTTTGTCAAATATTCAATCAACAGTATATTCAGTAATCTTCCTTTCTTACCTGTAATTTTATTTCTAGTTACTCTGTCTTGAAACTCAGGATCCCACTGCTAAGAGTACCTATGGCTGATCTGGGCTGAGGTTTGACATAAAACACAGAATTCTGTAAAACAATCATCTTTAAATTAAAAAAAAATCTAATTAAAAAAATAATCTCTTGTGAAAGCCATCAGTGATTGCTTTGAAGGAAATTCTCCAGTTCTTTAAAGCTTCTTTTACAGCTTTTCTTATGCTATCATATACTATGCTTAAAATCAAAACTGTTTGAACTTCCTTTAGCTTCTTTCATAGAAGGAGAATTTTTGAAGTCTTCAGGATTTTGTTCTCCCCAGATTCAAGCCCAATGACTTGTACAATGTATATGCTTAATAAGTATTTTTAAGCTGAATCTTCTTAGTTACTTCTTGGAATATTCATCTGATTGTTTTAGTACTATTCTGATTAAAGAGATATTCACATTATCAATTTACTGTGGCCATCTGTATAGTATGTATGGTGTGGTGAACAGGTAAATGTGCTCCCAATTTGTATGTTTGAAAAAAAAAAGAGATAAATTTTAAATAATTTAATCAGCCCCACAACCTGGAGTAGAACATGTTGTACTCAGAACAGCACCACTTGGCCATGTAAGGTTTTAGGACTTTGGCATGCCTAAGATGATCATTGCAATTTTTCTACACTTTTTTACATGAATCCTTGGCCCTTCAAGAATACAAGGACAGCCTTGATATTCTTCCCATCCTTCTAACATAGATGGGTATTTTTCTATATGTCTCTCTGTATGACCATATGTTGACTTTTCCCAGAAGCTGGATTCTCAAAGGTATCTGACACAAAAATGAGTTGTAATAATCTATTGACAAAACTGCTCTGATAAAAGAGCATTACCTTCTACGAACTATTGCACTTACTTTAAATTTTCAAACAAGTTTAGCCAATTATAGAATGGTTAAATTTCTCAAAACAGTAATAGAGGGTATGTTGATCTGGGAGCTAAAACAGATGAGTTGAAAGAAAATCACACAGAAAAGGTGATGAAAAAAGAGAGTGAAACACAAGGTGTCATGTTGATCCTTCTACTTGACAGGGTTCTGTGTGTGTGCTTAATCGTTCAGTCATGTCTGACTCTTTGTGACCCCATGGACTGTAGCCTGTCAGCCTGCTTTATCCACAATGATTCTCCAGACAAGAATATTGGAATAAGTTTCTATGTCTTCCTCCAGGGGATCTTCTCAAACCAGGGATTGAACCCAGGTATCCCACATTGCAGGCAAATTCTTTACAGTCTGAGCCACCAGGGAAGCCCTTCTACTTGACAAATATGTTTTATGATGGAAGCCGCAGTGAAAACTTTGGCTTTTAAAGACTCTCTTAAACTATACCATCCTCCCTGATATGTTTATGTTTCACTTTTATCTTTAGGAAAATCTCCACATTCATTTAATTTCTATGAAAAGTACTTTTCTTGTGGGAAGGTGAACAGATCTACCAAAGGTTCTTTATCCCTCAAAAGCCTAAAACAGAGAAAGATGGAAATCCCCTCCCACATATATGGCATATTACCCTTCACCTTCATTATGCAGTTCTTAACCTCCACTTTGTTATGTTTCTTCTGAACCTTCCGTTAGGTGTAGTTATCCACTGTATCAAAATAAATTCCAGATGCATGTCAACTGCAAGTTATATTCTTAAAATATCATTTTAGAAACATGCAAAGAGTAATACTTTTCATCTGTGATATACAGCTTTCTATTTAAAGCTGTCTCTTGGATGTGGAGAAGTTGGCATTTTCCAAGAAGCTTATGCCACAGTCACTATCTGTATTAGTTTCTACTTACTTCTTAAGGGGAAAAAGACATGTGGAAATATATTTTTAAATTTGCTAAATTATTCTGCATGATGCTTCTATCATTACAATCATGTGAGTAGTCTGTCACTTACCTGTTAGAACCCTCTAAATTAGCATCAAGGCTTTCCATCCCTTTCTGAAAACAGCCTTCTCATGGAATGCTGAAAAAAAACAGTACCTTCTAAAGGGAATATATTAAGACATAATGATGTTAGATATTAGCGTCACAGAGAGTAGTATTCCCTAATGTTTCCCTTTCTTTGCTCATCAGAAACATCCCCAATGTTGTAATAAGTTTAAGTTTTGGTTTGTCCTCTTAGCCAGTAGAAGAGTAAATTGCCCCTCCTTGTAGTCAGGAACCAAGTATGGAAAAGAGTTTGAAGGCATTAGGTGCCTTAGGCTGACCAAAGATACCAGGGAAAAAGAGGAAAATTCAAACAGACGGCAGAGAGGTTGACAGAGGAGAGGAGGAGGAGGAAGAAAAAGAAGGAAAGAAGAAGAAAAAACACATTGATTTGGTAAAAAAAAAAAAAGAAAGAAAAAAAAGTGGATCACCAAGAAGCTACTCTGCTCCACCCAGTGCTCTAGGGTGCCCCTTTGTTCTTATTCTCTATCTCTTGTAAACTATGTTTAAATACAATCTAGGTTGCATTTTGTGCCTAGATCCTTCCTTCACCTGGAAAACACAGGTTTGTAGCAAGTGGTCTCAGGATGAAAATGTATGTGAGAATTGAGTAGGAACCTCTCTCTCTCTCTCTCTCTCTCTCTCTTTTTTCTAATTCATTTCCATTTGTTTTGCTAACTAATAGAGACTCTTATTAAGGAAAATATCTTATTAAAATAATTTTTATCACTATTGAGAAAAGTCAGTATCTTTTTTTCCTTAAAGAATTGCCAAATATGTAGACTGGGAACTCCCGCATAATTTTATCATAATGGAGACAGTCTGATTAAAAATAAAGTCAACAGAAAGGAAGCAAAACCAACCAATAGAAGAAGCCCTTTTAGTTTATTTTTTTTGCTTTATTTTTTTTAATTTAAATTTTATTTTTTTACTTTACAATACTGTATTGGTTTTGCCATACATTGACATGAATCCACCACAGGTATACATGAGTTCCCAACCCTGAACCCCCCTCCCACCACGCTCCCCATATCATCTCTCTTGGTCATCCCAGTGCACCAGCACCAAGCATCCTGTATCCTGTATCAAACCTAGAATAGTGATTCGTTTCTTACATGATAGTATACATGTTTCAATGCCATTCTCCCAAATCATCCCACCCTCTCCCTCTCCCTCAGAGTCCAAAAGTCTGTTCTATACATCTGTGTCTTTTGCTGTCTCACAGATAGGGTTATCATTACCATCTTTCTAAATTCCATATATATGTGTTAGTATACTATATTGGTGTTTTTCTTTCTGGCTTATTTCACTCTGTATAATAGGCTCCAGTTTCATCCACTTCATTAGAACTGATTCAGATGTATTCTTTTTAATGGCTGAGTAATACTCCATAGTGTGTATGTACCACAGTTTCCTTATCCATTCATCTGCTGATGGACATCTAGGTTGCTTCCATATCCTGGCAATTATAAACAGTGCTGCGATGAACATTGGGGTACACGTGTCTCTTTCGATTCTGGTTTCTTCAGTGTGTATGCCCAGCAGTGGCATTGCTGGGTCATAAGGCAGTTCTATTTGTAGTTTTTTAAGGAATCTCCACACAGTTCTCCATAGTGGCTGTACTAGTTTGTATTCCAACCAACAGTGTACGAGGATTCCCTTTTCTCCACACCCTCTCCAGAATTTATTGCTTATGGATTTTTGGATTGCAGCCATTCTGACTGGTGTGAAATGGTACCTCATCGTGGTCTTGATTTGCATTTCTCTGATAGTGAGTGATACTGAGCATCTTTTCATGTGTTTGTTAGGCATCCGTATGTCTTCTTTGGAGAAATGTCTATTTAGTTCTTTGGCCCATTTTTTGATTGGGTCCTTTATTTTTCTGGAATTGAGCTGCATAAGTTGCTTGCATATTTTTGAGATTAGTTGTTTGTCAGTTGCTTCACTTGCTATTATTTTCTCCCATTCAGAAGGCAGGCTTTTCACCTTACTTATAGTTTCCTTTGTTGTGCTGAAGCTTTTAATTTTAATTAGATCCCATTTGTTTATTTTTGCTTTTGTTTCCAGTATACTGGGAGGTGGATCATAGAGGATCCTGCTGTGATTTATGTCAGAGAGTATTTTGCCTATGTTCTCCTCTAGAAGTTTTAGAGTTTCTGGTCTTACATTTAGATCTTTAATCCATTTTGAATTTATTTTTGTGAATGGTTTTAGAAAGTGTTCTAGTTTCATTCTTTTACAAGTGGTTGACTAGTTTTCCCAGCACCACTTGTTAAAGAGATTGTGTTTACTCCATTGTATATTCTTGTCTCCATTTTCGAAGATAAGGTGTCCATATGTGTGTGGATTTATCTCTGGGCTTTCTATTTTGTTCCATTGATCTATATTTCTGTCTTTGTGCTAGTACCATACAGTCTTGATGACTGTGGCTTTGTAGTAGAGCCTGAAGTCAGGCAGGTTGATTCCTCCAGTTCCACTCTTCTTTCTCAAGATTGCTTTGGCTATTCAAGGTTTTTTTTTTTTTAATTTCCATAAAATTGTGAAATTATTTGTTCTAGCTCTGTGAAAAATACCGCTGGTTACTTGATAGGGATTACATTGAATCTGTAGATTGCTCTGGGTAGTACAGTCATTTTCACTATATTGATTCTTCTGATCCATCAACATGGTATATTTCTCCATTAGTGTCCTCTTTGATTTCTTTCACCAGTGTTTTATTGTTTTCTATATGTAGGTATTTAGTTTCTTTAGGTAGATATATTCCCAAATATTTTATTCTTTTCATTGCAATGGTGAATGGAATTGTTTCCTTAATTGCTTTTTCTGCTTTCTCATTATTAGTGTATAAGAATGCAAGGGATTTCTGTGTGTTGATTTTATGTCCTGCAACTTTACTATGTTCATTGATTAGTTCTAGTAATTTTCTGGTGGAATCTTTAGGGCTTTCTTTGTAGAGGATCATGTCATCTGCAAATAGTGAGAGTTTTACTTCTTCTTTTCCAATTTGGATTCCTTTTATTTCTTTTTCTGCTCTGATTGCTGTGGCCAAAACTTCCAGAACTATGTTGAGCAGTAACGGTGAAACTGGGCATCCTTGTCATGTTCCTGATTTTAGGAGAAATGCTTTCAATTTTTCACCATTGAGGATAATGTATTCTGTGGGTTTGTCATATATAGCTTTTATTATGTTGAGGTATGTTCCTTCTATTCCTGCTTTCTGGAGAGTTTTTATCGTAAATGGATGTTGAATTTTGTCAAAGGCTTTCTCTGCATCTATTGAGATAATCATATGGCTTTTATTTTTCAATTTGTTAATGTGGTGAATTACATTGATTGATTTGTGGATATTGAAGAATCCTTGCATCCCTGGGATAAAGCCCAGTTGGTCATGGTCTATGATCTTTTTAATGTGCTGTTGGATTCTGATTTTTAGAATTTTGTTAAGGATTTTTGCATCTATGTTCATCTGTGTTGTTTTGTTTCCTTGTGGCATCTTTGTCTGGTTTTGGTATTAGGGTGATGGTGGCCTCATAGAATGAGTTTGGAAGTTTACCTTCCTCTGCAATTTTCTGGAAGAGATTGAGTAGGATAGATGTTAGCTCTTCTCGAAATTTTTGGTAGAATTCAGCTGTGAAGCCATCTGGACCCGGGCTTTCATTTGCTGGAAAATTTCTGCTTACAGTTTCAATTTCCATGCTTGTGATGGGTCTGTTAAGATTTTCTATTTCTTCCTGGTTCAGTTTTGGAAAGTTGTACTTTTCTAAGACTTTGTCCGTTTCTTCCAAGTTTTCCATTTTTTTTGGCATATAATTGCTGGTCGTAGTCTCTTCTGATCCTTTATATTTCTGTGTTGTCTGTTGTGATCTCTCCATTTTCATTTCTAATTTTATTGATTTGATTTTTCTCTCTTTGTTTCTTGATGAGTGTGGCTATTGGTTTGTCAATTTTATTTATCCTTTAAAAGAAACAGCTTTTGGCTTTGTTGATTTTTGCTATGGTCTCTTTTGTTTCTTTTGCATTTATTTCTGCCCTAATTTTTAAGATTTCTTTCCTTCTACTAACTCTGGGGTTCTCCAATTCTTCCTTTTCTAGTTGCTTTAGGTGTAGAGTTAGGTTATTTATTTGACTTTTTTCTTGTTTCTTGAGCTATGCCTGTATTGCTATGAACTTTCCTCTTAGCACTGCTTTTATATTGTCCCACAGGCTTTGGGTTGCTGTGTTTTCATTTGTTTCTATGCATATTTTGATTTCTTTTTTGATTTCTTCTGTGATTTGTTGGTTATTCAGAAGCGTGTTGTTCAGCCTCCATATGTTGGAATTGTTAATAGTTTTTCTCCTGTAATTGAGATCTAATCTTAATGCATTATGGTCAGAAAAGATGTTTGGAATGATTTCGATTTTTTTCTGAATTTATCAAGGCTAGATTTATGGCCCAGGATGTGATCTATCCTGGAGAAGGTTCCATGAGCACTTGAGAAAAAGGTGAAATTCATTGTTTTGGGGTGAAATGTCCTATAGATATCAATTAGGTCTAACTGGTCTATTGTATCATTTAAAGTTTGTGTTTCTTTGTTAATTTTCCGTTTAGTTGATCTGTCCATAGGTATGAGTGGGGTACTAAAGTCTCCCACTATTATTGTGTTATTGTTAATTTCCCCTTTCATACTTCTTAGCATTTTTCTTACATATTGCAGTGCTCCTATGTTGGGTGCATATGTATTTATAGTTGTTATATCTTCTTCTTGGATTGATCCTTTGATCATTATGTAGTGGCCTTCTTTGTCTCTTTTCACAGCCTTTGTTTGAAAGTCTATTCTATCGGATATGAGTATTGCTACTCCTGCTTTCTTTTGGTCTCTATTTGCATGGAATATCTTTTTCCAGCCCTTCACTTTCAGTCTGTATGTGTCCCTTGTTTTGAGGTGGGTCTCTTGTAGGCAGCATATATAGGAATTTGTTTTTGTATCCATTCAGCCAGTCTTTGCCTTTTGGTTGGGGCATTCTACCCATTTACATTTAAGGTAATTATTAATAAGTATGATCCTGTTGCCGTTTACTTCACTGTTTTGGGTTCGGGTTTATATGCCCTTTTTGTGTTTCCTGTCTAGAGAATATCCTTTAGCATTTGTTGGAGAGCTAATTTGGTGGTGCTGAATTCTCTCAGGTTTTGCTTGTCTGTAAAGATTTTGATTTCTCCTTCATATTTGAATGAGATCCTTGCTGGGTACAGTAATCTGGGCTGTAGGTTATTTTCTTTCATCACTTTAAGCATGTTTTGCTATTTCCTCCTGGTCTGAAGAGTTTCTATTAAAAAATCTGCAGTTATCCTTATGGGAATCCTCTTGTGTTATTTGTTGTTTTTCCCTTGCTGCTTTTAATATTTGTTCTTTGTGTTTGATCTTTGTGAATTTGATTAATATGTGTCTTGGGGTGTTTCGCCTTGGGTTTATCCTGTTTGGAACTCTCTGGATTTCTTGGACTTGGGTGATTATTTCCTTCCCCATTTTAGGGACGTTTTCAACTATTACCTCCTGAAGTATTTTCTCATGGTCTTTCTTTTTGTCTTCTTCTTCTGGGACTCCTATAATTCGAATGTTGGAGCGTTTCATATTGTCCTGGAGGTCTCTGAGATTGTCCTCATTTTTTTAAATTCGTTTTTCTTTTTTCCTCTCTGATTCATTTAACTCTACCATTCTATCTTTTATTTCACTAATCCCATCTTCTGCCTCCGTTATTCTACTATTTGTTGCCTCGAGAGTGTTTCTGATCTCATTTGTTGCATTATTCATTATATATTGACTCTTTTTTATTTCTTCTAAGTCCTTGTTAAACCTTTCTTGCATCTTCTCAATTCTTGTCTCCAGGCTATTTATCTGTGATTCCAGTTTTATTTCAAGATTTTGGATTATTTTCACTATCAATCTTCAGAATTCTTTCTCAGGAAGTTTCCCTATCTCTTTTTCTTTTATTGGGTTTGGTGGGCATTTCTCCTGTTCTGTTACCTGCTGGGTATTCCTCTGTCTCTTCATCTTGGTTATATTGCTGTGTTTGGTGTGGCCTTTCTATATTCTGGGAATTTGTGGAGTTCTCTTTATTATGGCGTTTCCTCACTGTGGGTTGGGTTGTGTCAGTGGCTTGTCAAGGTTTCTTGGTTAGGGAGGCTTGTGTAGGAATTCTGGTGGGTAGAGCTGGATTTCTTCTCTCTGGAGTGGAATGAAGTGACCAGTAATGGGTTATGAGACGTCAGTGCTTTTGCAGTAACTTTGAGCTGCCTGTATATTGAAGCTCAGGGGTGTGTTCCTGTGTTGCTGGATAATTTGTGTGGTATGTCTTGCTCTGGAACTTGTTGGCCCTTGGATGGTTTTTGGTTTCAGTGTAGGTATGGAGGCGTTTGTGAGCTCCTATCAATTAATGTTCCCTGGATTCAGGAGTTCTCTGATATTCTCAGGGTTTGGACTTAAGCCTCCTGCTTCTGGTTTTCAGTTTTATTTTTACAATAGCCTCAAGACTTCTCCATACAGCACTGATGATAAAACATCTAGGTTAAAGATGAAAAGTTTCTCCACATTCAAGGACACCCAGAGAGGTTCTTTGAGTTATATGGAGAAGAGAAGAGGGAGGGAGTAGTTAGAAGTGAGTGGAATGAGATGAGGTGGGATCAAAAGAGGAGAGAGCAAGCTAGTCAGTAGTCACTTCCTTATGTGTACTCCTCAGTCTAGACCGCTCAGAGGTGTCACGGAGTTATACAGGGAAAAAGAGAGGGAGGAAGTAGATAGAGGTGGCCAGGAGGATAAAAGAGGGAAATGAAAAGGAGAGAGACAGATGCAGCCAGCAACCAGTTCCCTAAGTGTTCTCCACTGTCTGAAACACACAGAGATTCATAGAGTTGCATAGAGAAGAGAAAGGGGAGGGAAGAGACAGAGGCCACCTGGTGGAGAAAAAGGAGAGTCCAAAGGAGAAGAGAGTGGTCAAGCCAGTAATCTCACTCTCTGGTAAAATTGGGTACTGAAGTTTGGGTTTTTAAATGTACAAAATTGACAATAACTACCAAAAAGCAAAGATTAAAAATCTAGAGTAGAGGTTGGATCTTAAAAAATACAGTATTAAAGAAAAGAAGAAGAAGGAGAAGAAAGAAAGAAAAAAAACCTAAGCCACAAGAATTATTAGAAAATAACAACAACAACCACAAAAAGAGTATATATGGCGTTTGCTTTAAAAATAGGGTCTTTTTTTTAAGTAATAGGAGGTTATAAAAATAAAAATTAAAGGAGAAATAGAGGACTTAAAAATTTAAAAAGGTTAAAAAAATAAAGAAGAGGAAAAATAAAACAAAAAAACAATCACACAACAATATCAACAACAACAACAACAAAAATAATGATCGTAAAAATAGTAAAGATATATCTGGCCATTTCTCTGGTGTTGTGGGCAGTGTGGGGTCACTTCCAAGGCGGTTTCCTCTGTTTAATTTCTTCTGTTTGCTGATCTCTTCAGTGTCTGATTTCCGCCCTGTCACTGGGGGACAGCGGTGGACCTTTTTTTTTTTTTTTTTTTTTTAGGTTCACTTGTTCAGTCACGCTGCAGAGAGGGAGCGATGCTGCAAACGAGAAACACTGCCTTGTGCTTGCAGTGTCTCAGCTCCGATGGTATTTGGCCCATTTTTTGATTGGGTCATTTATTTTTTTGGAATTTAACTGCAGGTGTTGCTTTTTTGGGGGGGGGGGGTTAGTTTTTTTTTTTTGTCAGTTGCTTCATTGCTATTATTTTCTCCCATTCTGAAGGCTGTCTTTTCACCTTGTTTATAGTTTCCTTTGTTGTGCAGAAGCTTTTAATTTTAATTAGGTCCCATTTGTTTATTTTTCTTTTATTTCCAATATTCTGGGAAGTGGGTAATAGAGGATCCTGCTGTGATGTATGTCAGAGAGTGTTTTGCCTATGATCTCCTCTAGGAGTTTTATATTTTCTGGTCTTACATTTAGATCTTTAATTTATTTTGAGTTTATTTTTGTGTATGGTGCTAGAAAGTGTTCTAGTTTCATTCTTTTACAAGTGGTTGACCAATTTTCCCAGCACCACTTGTTAAAGAGATTGTCTTTTCTGCATTGTATATTCTTGCCTCCTTTGTCGAAGATAAGGTGTCCATAGGTGTGTGTGGATTTACCTCTGAGCTTTCTATTTTGTTCCATTGATCTATATTTCTGTCTTTGTGTCAGTACCATATGGTCTTGATGACTGTGGCCTCGTAGTAGAGCCTGAAGTCAGGCAGGTTGATTCCTCTAGTTCCATTCTTCTTTCTCAAAATTGCTTTGGCTATTCAAGGTTTTTTGTATTTCCATATAAATTGTGAAAATATTTGTTCTAGCTCTGTGAAAAATACCACTGTTAGCTTGATAGGGGCTGCATTGAATCTATAGATTACTTTGGGTAGTATACTCACTTTTACAATATTGATTCTTCCGATCCATGAACATGGTATATTTCTCCATCTATTAGTGTCTTCTTTGATTTCTTTAACCGGTGTTTTATAGTTTTCTATATATAGGTCTTTAGTTTCTTTAGGTAGATATATTCCTAAGTATTTCATTCTTTTTGTTGCAATGGTGAATGGAATTATTTCCTTAATTTCTCTTCCTATTTTCTCATTATTAATGTATACGAATGCAAGGTATTTCTGTGTGTTGATTTTATATTCTGCAACTTTGCTATATTCATTGATTAGCTCTAGTAATTTTCTGATGGAGTCTTTAGGATTTTTTATGTAGAGGTTCATATCATCTGCAAACAGTGAGAGTTTTACTTCTTCTTTTCCAATTTGGATTCCTTTTATTTCTTTTTCTTCTCTGATTGCTTTTACCAAAACTTTCAAAACTATGTTGAATAGTAGGTGTGAAAGTGGGTACCCTTGCCTTGTTGCTGACTTTAGGGGAAATTCTTTCAATTTTTCACCATTGAGGATAATGTTTGCTGTCGGTTTGTCATATATAGCTTTTATTATGTTGAGGTATCTTCCTTCTATTCTTGCTTTTGAAGAGTTTTTATCATAAATGGAATTGAATTTTGTCAAAGGCTTTCTCTGCATCTATTGAGACAATTATATGGCTTTTATTTTTCAATTTGTTGATGTGGTTTATTACATTGATTGATTTGCAGATACTGAAGAGTCCTTTCATCCCTGGGATAATGCCCAGTTGGCCAAAAGCTGGTTCTTTGAAAGGATAAATAAAATTGACAAACCATTAGCCAGACTCATCAAGAAACAAAGGGAGAAAAATCAAATCATTAAATTTAAAATGAAATTGGAGAGATCAGAACAGACAACAGAGAAAAACAAAGGATCATGAGACTACTGTCAGCAATTATATGCCAATAAATTTTACAATTTGGAAGAAATGGACAAATTCTTAGAAAAGTACAACTTTCCAAAACTCAACCAGGAAGCAATAGAAAATCTTAACAAACCCATCACAAGCACATAAATTGAAACTGTAATCAGAAATCTTCCAGCAAAGAAAAGCCCAGGTCCAGACGGCTTCACAGCTGAATTCTACCAAAAATTTAGGGAAGAGCTAAAACCTATTCTACTCAAATTTTTCCAGAAAATTGCAAAGGAAGGTAAACTTCCAAACTCATTCTATGAGGCCATCATCACCCTAATACCAAAACCTGACAAAGATGCCACACAAAAAAGAAAACTACAGGCCAATATCACTGATGAACATAGATGCAAAAATCCTCAACAAAATTCTAGCAATCAGAATCCAACAACACATTAAAAAGATCATACACCATGACCAAGTGGCCTTTATCCCAAAGATGCAAGAATAATTTCACATACAAACTTTATTACATTTTTATTTCAATCCAGGAGGAAACTGTCATGTGATTGTTGTTACAAACACTCTATGAGGTAAGCACAAAGGACCATAAACACTTTGTCTACATTTAGCTACATCATGTATGATTGAGTCATTCAATGGGTGCATCTCCAAGGGTGATTTTTGTCTAATTAAATTAATTGGGACCTTAGTCATTATTTTGTGGTAGACTCTTTATTTCCAGGGATACCACCAGAATAATCACTGTGTAGAACAGGTGTTATCAAACCCTGTCCTCCGAGAGAAAATCTGAAGAAACAACTTGGGTTATATCAACAAAAGGGAAAAGTCCAGTCTGGGCAGAAATGTAATATGTAAACATTTTCCTATTTAAATCATGGCCTTCAAGTGTGGCATATCTAAAAGTTTAAGCTTTGTCTTTGAAGATGATATCTGAACTGATATCAAAATATGATGAATAAAATTTTTAGAATAAGTCATTTAAAGCTTATTTCAAATGCAGGTAAAGTTTGTTTCATAATTTGTCACATAATTTCAGATAGGCAAGTTGATAGAATCAGAGAAGTCTTCCAAAAATAAGCAACACTTTAGTTGAGTTTTAAAGTAAAATTGATAGAACAAGAAAAGATGGCAAAGGAATTCCATGAAAAGATACATCATCTATAAAGTCACAAAGGGTGTAATAGGTGTGTGTGTGTGTGTGTGTGTGTGTGTGTGTGTGTGTGTTAGCTGCTCAGTCAAGTCCAACTCTTTGCAACCTTATGAACTATAGGCCTCAAAGCTTCTCTGTTCAATGAATTTCCCAGGAAAGAATACTGGAGTGGGTTGTCATTTCCTGGTCCAGAGCATCTTCCCAACCCAAGAAAAAAAACAAACAAACACAGAATTCCTGCACTAACAGGATTCTTTATCATCTGAGCCAACAGGAAAGCCAGTAATACCTGAGACCCACTTAAACTAAATTACATATTCAATGTGCAAAGATCAAACTATGAATTTAGAAGATCACTGACCTGGGTTATCTCAGAACTCACTGAGACTTCTTTCTGAAAATCTTTAGTTGGATGTTCCCATTTCCTGACCAATAAATACTGATGCACTCCAATATTGTTCTCACCTCTATAATAATTTTCAAATTTTTGTATGCAATATCTCCAATTTTCAGAGAAGACAATGACAATCCACTCCAGTACTCTTGCCTGGAAAATCCCATGCCTGGAGGACTCTGGTAGGCTGCAGTCCATGGGGTTGCTAGAAGTCAGACACAACTGAGCGACTTTACTTTCAATTTTCATGTTCATGCATTAGAGAAGGAAATGGCAACCCACTCCAGTACTCTTACCTGGAGAATCCCAGGGACCGGGGAGCCTGGTGGACTGCTGTCTATGGGATTGCACAGAGTCAGACACGACTGAAGTGATTTAGAAGCAGCAGCAGCAGCATCTCCAACTTTGGACATCTGCAGTTGGGCATCAATTTAGATACATAAATTAAAATGTTCCACAGTATAATCATGTTCCCCATCTCATTAAATGGTACTGCATTTGTTCAATGTCACTGCTCAGACAAGAAAGCTCACCGTGTTATTTACTCATTTATTGGTCTCCTATGACTTATCCATACCTTTAGCAAATCTTTTTGTCTCTGCTTTCAAAATGTATCATAGATTTGATCGTCCCTACCCCATTTTCTTCCTGGTCACTGTGGCAGCCTATTCCAAGTATGTCCATTAAAATTCTGGCTTCTGACAACTTGTTATCCTAAAGCAGTCTAATGGTTGTCTTTAATTCTTGGTCCGTTATATCCCTGCATTGCTCGAAACTTCCACAGTGGATTCCAGTCATATACTCACAGTTTAATGTATCACTTTTAACATTCACAAGACTGGCAATCCTCATTTTCCAATTGAAGAAACTAAGATTCAGAACATCTCATTAATTTCAGTAAGTTCACAAATTTTTAAGTGATAAAACTGGAATTTGAATCTGTCTTCTTTCAGAACAATTTAATTCCTTAACTAATAAACAAAGTTATACAACTGTGAAGCCTGATTCACACTAGTTAGTCTTACCTTGTGGACGCTTGTTCACAGTCTGAAGAAAGACTTTTCAAGTTATTCATAAATGTTGGAATTCTTTCATCTAGAAGTTGAAAGCTGCATTACTACTTAAATAAGTATTTTATTTCATTCAACTACTTGTGCATTTTCTCCGAAGAGTCTTCTGATTATTCAGAGACTGTTTTTATTTACACTATAGATAATTTAAAAGAAATTCCACAGTGCACAGGGAAAAAAAGAATGCTTGCCATGTTAAGATAATTTATTGGAAAGACCAGCCAATCCTATGTTTCCATACTAAGAAACCAGCCATTTCTAAGGGAAATTCATCTCAAGTAATTTCTTCTCCTACTAACTTTAAAATAGAAAATACCCTTCATTTTTTAGTCCCTCTCATCCTGTCATGTTGGTGTAGACACATAAGTTGACTTGCGATTTTGAGAGATATTCTTGTGCTGTCTTTCTTTCATGTCTGCTTTAAGCCTCACAAA
Organism: Budorcas taxicolor; assembly: GCF_023091745.1. Classification (NCBI taxonomy): domain Eukaryota; kingdom Metazoa; phylum Chordata; class Mammalia; order Artiodactyla; family Bovidae; genus Budorcas; species Budorcas taxicolor. Next base: position 463,324 of record NC_068924.1, on the reverse strand, counting down.
AGACCTACTTAAAATTTTATATCAGTTCTTAAAAGGATATAATTTTTTTCCAATAAAGTTGAAGATCACTGGAAATTCATCCCTTACAATATTTAACATTAAATTGTAGAACCAACTGCAATATATTTAAGCCTGATTCTTTCTTAATTAAAATCACTGAGATTTTTAACTAAAATTTAAAAATAAATCTGTATGTAAAGATACTATAAACCGCATCACACACTGATGTTAAAAAATGTGACAAGGGTAAAAAAAAAAATGGTTACATTTTCAGATTACTGACATGAACAGCAAAATAGCAGTGCGAACAATTTATTCCACTGGAGAATAATTTATCATATATTTTCCCACTTGCCATAGCAAGGTTTTGTTTCTTTTTGCCTGCATGCTTAGTCACTCAGTCGTGTCTGACTCTTTGTGACCCCATGGACTGCAGCTTGCCAGGTTCCTCTGTTTATGGGGGTTCTCCAGGCAAGAATACTGGAGTGTGTTGCAATCCCCTCCTCCAGGGGATCTTCCCAACCCAGGAATCAAACTCAGGTCTCCCTCGTTGCAGGCAGATTCTTTACCATCTGAACCACCAGAGAAGCCTTTTTTTTTTTTTTTTTTCTTTTTCTTTAGTACTCAATTCATTCTGCATTGGTGTTTGGTTGAGTATATATATTTGCCATCAGTTCAGATTAATATATAAATGTGTAACCAATTATTAAAATGAATTTACTGGGTCTATTACAGTACATAATCTATACTATGGGTGGGGCTTCCCTGGTATATCAGTTGGTAAAGAATTTGGCTGCAATGCAAGAGACCCAGGTTCCATCCCTGGGTTGGGACGATACCCTGGAAAAGGAGCCTGAGAAATCCTATGGACAGAGGAACCTGGCAGGCTACATTCCATGGGGTCGCAAGTTGTCAGACATGACTTACTGACTAAATCTCACATATACCATGCTGTGTGTGAGGTCGTGGCAATTAATAAAATGGGTGAAATCATATAAAAGTTTCCTCTTGCATGGATTTTATATTGTTACAATAGATTTGATAAAAAAGGAGACAGCTTAATAAAGTAGTTGCAGTCTTATCAACTACAAATTGGTACTTGTGTGGGCACTTGTCATTTACCTCCACAAGGATTAAATAACATGCTGCTGCCTTCAACACACTCTAAAGGGAGTTCAGGGTGGAGAGTGAGGCACTCTGTTCTCAGGAGAAAACTGAGAATAGGTTGTCAGATGGTTGGATACTTTCAGGAACTGAATTTATGAGTCAAATTTTCCTCATATCTAGAAAAGCACTAGGTTCCTTCATGGTAAGATCTAGTCCTTTTGACTAGCATAAAGTGAAAGTGAAGTCACTCAGTTGTGTCTGACTCTGCGACCCCATGGACTGTAGCCTACCAGGCTCCTCCATCCGTGGGATTTTCCAGGCAAGAATACTGGAGGTGGTTGCCATTGCCTTCTCCAGGAGATCTTCCCCACCCAGGGACTGAACCCAGGTCTCCAGCATTGCAGGCAGATGCTTTACCATCTGAGCCACCAGGGAAGTCTGACAGCTGCAGAAACCTTCTGCAAAAATACATGCTCGATTACATCTAAATCACATGTAAAATGACCTCCCCTCCCCATCTCTTTGGAGCAGCTTCTCAGAGCTATCCAAGGTGCTGTCTCTCAGGCTGAAGTCCTCATTATGCTCCAAATAACACTTGCAACCCTCACATTGTGCTTTTTTTTTTTTTTAAATCAGCAAGTCTTTTTCAGTGTTTCTAAGGCTAGACATGGAGTACTGTGATAGAAATAAGAGGCATCCATTCTACCATTAATAATGTAATCAATCATGGCAAAACCTAAAAGCTGTGCTTCAGATGAGATCCAAAAGACAGAAAGTGACTTCCATTAGAAACAGTCTTACAGGCAGTAAAATTAAGTAAAAGTTAATTAAGTGAAATTATCTTATGTCAGAGATGAACTGGTTTATATGTAAAAACACTAAACACTTAAAAAGAATTTTCATTCCAATACTATGCTGCAAAGCTGTAGTCAGCGTATGAGTACTTGTCTTGTTCCTGATTTTAATGGAAAGCTTGTCAAACTTTCATTGTTAAGCATGATGTGAGCTGTGTGTCTGTCTTGCACAATCTTAATTATTATATCGATATGTTGAGGTTCTTTCTTTCTCCTCCAAATTTGATGAAAAAAATTATTTTTACCATGAAAGAATGTTGAATTTCTATACTATCATGGAATAATACAAGGAAAGAAAAAAAATTAAGAAAAAATTCCATTTATAACAAAATTGATAAGAACAAAATAATTGAGTAAACATAATTCGGGATGCAAAAGCCTTGAACACTAATTCCAAAACATCACCAAAAGATCTTAGAGAAGGTACACACAAATGGAAAAATGTTCAATAAATAGAATATTTCATATTATTAAGATATCAAGATGACCTAAAGATCTACAGATTCAGTGCAATCTCTATGAACACCCCCCCCCCAATTTTTGTTGGCAAAAAAAAAAAAAAAAAATCATCTTAAAATTCATATGAAATGTCAAGGGACTCGAGATAACCAAAATGATCACAGGTCTTCATTCTAAAACATACTGTAAAATTATGGTAATCGGAAGCATGTGACACTGGCATCAAGACAGACAGAGAAGTTGAAGTGGCTGTGACGGTGGAATAGAAAGACACACAGTTCATGTCCTACCGTAGAAACACGAAAATTGCAACTATTTTTGAAGCCACTGTTGATGAGAACAACCTGAAGACTAGCAGGCATTCTATTACTAAAAGCATAAAGCAGGAACTACACAAAGACCAATAGGACTCAGGTATACAGAGTAGAGTCTAGTCTCATACTTCAGGCAGGCAACACACCTAAGGGGGGCAATCCAGTTGTAGAGCTTCTCCCAAAGGAGCATATGTGTCTGAGCCCCACATAGTGTTACTCAGCCCAGGGTTCCTACACTTGGAAAGTGAAAAAAAAAATGAAACTGCTAGTTGCTCAGTTGTGTCCAACTCTTTGTGACAACATAGACCATATCCCATCAGGCTACTCTGTCCGTGGGATTCTCCAGGCAAGAATACGAGAGTGGGTGGCCATTTTCTTCTCCAGGGGAGCTTCCTGACCCAGGGATCAAACCCGGGTCTCCTGCATTGAAGGGATATTTACCATCTGTGCCACAGGGGAAGACTAAACGACCCCTAAATTGTAGGACTTTGAAAGACAATGAGGATTCTTTTTCAGAGAACCAAAGGCCTGTAGAAAACAGAGATTTCCTACAGATCACACACAAAATCACATACAGTTCAAGAAGAAGTAGAACTCTGAGAGGAACCTGAATCAGACACCTTGCTGATATTGGGCAGAGCCTCCCAGAGAGGTGGGAAAAAATTACAATTCACCTTGAAACATAAATACTAGTAACAAACATTTTAGCCTGCTATCCAATGACAAGGACATGGTACTGACAAGCACCATATTGTAACTCTCACCTAGCCTTTCAGTGGTGGAACCCAGTCCCACTCATCAACTAGGTGGCATCAATCTTGAAAAACTCCAGACCAAGCAGCTAGCTGGGCAAGGACACAGCTCCAACCACCTGCCGTCAGGCTGGCTAACTTAGGACATTTTGAGCCCATAGCAGACCTGGGACCCACCCAGCAGATGGCCAGCGCCAGGCCTGCATCCCTTCTTCCCAATTTTTCAGAGTTAAATATTTCTGTCTCCTAATCTGGTGATCTTTACATATCTCAAGACAGTTAATATCATTGTGTCACATCTATCCTCAGGAGAGTTGATGTTGCAAAGGATTTTAAAATGTTCCTCAACAATAAAACTAAGGACTAAATTCTTTCTCACTGCATAGCAATTGTTAGGTTAAATTCCTCGCTCAGTCATGTCTGACTCTTTGTGACCCCGTGGACTGTAGCCCACCAGACTCCTCCGTCCATGGGATTCTCCAGGCCAGAATACTGGAGTGGGTTTGCCATTTCCTTCTCCAGGGGATCTTTCTGAGTCAGGGATTGAACCCAGTTCTCCCGCATTGCAGGCTGACACTTTAACCTCTGAGCCACCAAAGACATGTTTTCAGGTTAGAAATGTTCGGGGTTATAGTCTTCATTATTTTTCTACCTTTAATAGTAAATAAAATAAATAAAAATCAGTATCTTGCATTTACAACACACTTCATGGATTAAAGCTGTTTCCTTAATGTAGCTGAACACATGCTACTGGGAAGTCTGAGGACAGATGTTCAGTTTTACTGAATACGATCATCACCGGTGATGCCCCAACCTCTGTGTTTGGATGACCTTTACTACCATTCTAAAGTTAATCCGCGGTCTTACCTAAAGGCTTAGAAACAAGTTAAGAGTTTGTTTTCCTCAATTTTTCTTTTTCGCTATTGTCCCTTAAATTTCCTTTCTTAGAAATTCTATTTTCTTAACCACCTCCTCATTTAAAATAGCAATACCACAAATATACTACCTATGTATGTGTTTATGTATATCTGTGTATTATGTATAAAAACAGTAAGAAATGTTCACCCCAAAGGAAGTTACTTTTACCTTGTGGTAAGAGATATTGCCCACATTTCAAATACACATTAGAAAAAAAGAAAAGAAAGGGGCATAATGTGATTATTTAAACTCAGACCAAACCGAAACTCTTGCTGTGCTGCAAACAACTAAACAGATCTATATTCAGCTAGTCTCACCTTGACACACTCTTTAAAAATATTTTTCATCTTACTCGTTACTAACAATATTATATTTTTCATTTATTTTTACATGATTATTATCCATCTATTCCCCTGTAATCTTATTTTCACATAAAAATAATCCTTTATCTTCAACATGTATACCCAGGTCCCATAACTCTCTGTCTCATTGAATAAACAGAACAATTATGTGGGGATAAACTAAATAATTCAAAATTTCCAAAAGTGAATTTCTCATGAAGCCATTTTTTTTTTTTCCAGTAATACATGTTAACACTATGGCATAGCAATGTGAAAAGCACTATGGACATAGTACTTATTTAACTATTCAAGGTGCTAATTTCATGCTTAAACAGAATATTGATCTCCTCAATGACTGAGTTGCTTGTTTTCAAATAAGCATCTCTTTTACCCAAGTGGCACTTCCTTTGAAACTCAGACATTTGAATTCTATTTCTTGAGTCCATTTTTCATGATGCTGATGACGGTAATATATCTGCAGAAAAGAGATTATCAGATGACTTTTCCTTGACACTGGAGGGGTCATGCCTTAGTGACCGAGCATGAACACCAGCAAGAGAGAGGAGTCAAGAGAGTGTAGGTAGCCTGGTAAATGGAGGTCAGCAGAAAGAATAAGAAAGAGAAACTGAACCCACACCTCCCCCCCAAAAAAAATAAATAAAAGAATAATGCCTCAATGACAGTCTTCACAATGTGGCCAGTGGTCAGATCTGTGTTTTGACATTTTCACGTCATGACAGGAGGAGTTACTTGAAGTGGGGTGAATACAGGAATCCAACTCTAAGAGACTTCATATTATTGCTTAACTTACTGAGTTTCATTTCCCTCTTGCATACAATGGAGTGAAACTCAATCAATTAATACCTGTCCCTATGACAAGAGAGTTAAAGTTTGTAAAGAACCTGTCAAAATGTATGCCTCATAGTTGGCCTTCAACAATAGTGAACTCACTTCATTCACTTAACGCCTCCTAAATTTTTCACCAAATAAAAAGTCCTTATTAAAACAAAGTATCCTTATACATTAGATCCAGATATTCTGTCTCATTAACTTTTTAGGAGAAACAAAACTGCCATATATATATATATATATATATATATATATATATATATATATATGAATCAAAAGTAGTCACATGGCAGTTGCTTTTCAGGAGAAATTATCAGGAATGAATGAAAAGGAATTTCTAAAGGAGATTTAAATTTACAACCAGCAAAACTTCACCCACTGAGGTTCCATACAGCCTACACATCCTTCTTCAGTTCTGACACCTTCCAAGTTTTCTGTTGAAAATTTGTAATTCATGAAGCATTAATTTTTTCATTCTCCCATTGAGCCTCTGATATAGCCCCTTAAAACACAATCATTGGTCTTATTTTCCATTTTCAAATCTTCCTTCGGTCTTAGAATAGAAACAACATTTACTCAAGACTTTTCTATTTACTGCTCTTGGATTAATCTCATCTCCTCTTATCTCTGCATGATAATAAACCACATATCACTTAGTCTTGATTTGTTGAAAGGTTTAATTCTCACCAGAAATTTCAAACAATCATTTTAATAGGTTGAATGCTGATTCTATCATCTTTCAGGCCTAGACATTGTGAGAAAAAGTGCTGTTTCCTATGAATTTGAGATAATTATGGACAATTTACTAAATACCATTACCCCAGTACCATGTTCAAACATTACTGTATGTTCAAATTATGGAATAAATAGCTCCAGTTCATCACTGAGTCTAAGAAAATGACATCTGTGATAAGTAACATAGGTTCTGTGTTGTAGTCAGAGAAGCTTAGATTTATAGTTATTAATAATGTAAGATGACCTAGTATTTGCTATGTGTATAGAGGAGCATTACAGATATTCCCAGTTTTCTGAAGTTTACTTTAAGTACTTACTTGATTTTTATGAAGAATAACATTAATAATTGATTTTACTAATTAAAAAAATGGAATTTTAGTTTTTACAAAAGCCAATACACTCCATAATCATACAAATGTTGGTGAGGTTTTAAATATTTTTCTTTTATTGAAGCACAGTTAATTTGCAATGTTGGGTTAGTTTTAAGCTCACAGCAAGGTGATTTATTTATACATATATATGTATTATATATATATATATAGTCTATTTGAGATTCTTTTCCATTTTAGATTACCATTACCATGCTAATGTTTCTTTGTAAAAGTGAAGTGGTATAATTTGAGCTTTCAAAAAATGACTAAAGTACTGCTGAAGTATATTATAACACATGAGACAAAGCTACAACACATTAACACCATCTTCACAAAAGAGGTAAATGATTAAGATCACAGATAATTTTCTTATCTACATGAAAAAACATACCATAGACAACTCATTTGAAAGAAACTGAGTTAGAAGCCCTAGGCTGAAAGTTTGAAAGGGAACTTGATTCTAGAGTTATAGGTCCTGGATATCCTTTAAGGGAGAAGCATGTGTGATGTGAAGCAAGTAAATCAATAAACCTGTCTTGGCTTCAACCTGCTTCTCTGTAAATTGGGAACTATGATAATGAAACAACTGGTTTTGGTTGTGGATAAATCAACTGAAGTGAATGTGCCTGGTAGGTAATAAGGGTTTAACATAATGTACTTATATGAATTAGATCTACAGAGCAACAACTTTGGAAATTGACCATATACTTTTCTATTGAGATTTGCAAGAGATATTAATCTTGTTTTAAATGGTTCCTCAAGTCTTGGTATGAAAAATGAAAATGTTTTCTTTATATTCAATAAAAAATGTGAGACCTAGGAATATTTAAGAAAAAGAGAGCAAATTAAGAGTAATTTCAAAATTTCTGCTTTATCTTCTCTATTAAAAAGATAATTAGCGATAGATTGTAAAATATTATCTCCTTCTTTAGTCAGCGACACTCATTTTGCTTTTGATAAATCCATAGTGCAGAGGAAAAATTAGCTATTATTCCCTCATTCAACTCCCTCTTCACCATGGATTTATCCACTATTTCTATCCAATGTTTGCTTTACCACAGGGTAAGTAAAAATTGAAAAAAAAATGAGATTAAGGTCCTATGGGCAAGCCAATTTCATCAAAGTAACATGTATTAGAAATCTGAAAAAGCAGCAGTAAGACTCTGGAGAAAAATTTCTTACTCTACAATCATCAAACTGTGGATTTAATGTTCTTTTCGTTGCCTATTCTGAACCTATGAACACTGAAACTTTGGCAGTGTACATTAAAATATCAGTATGCTTAAAATAATGCCTAGCCAAGATTAAAAAACTAATAAGTGTAAGTTCCTAGATCTCTCTCTCTCTCTCTCTTTTAATAATCTAGAAAATTTCTCAATTTTCTTTCACACTTTACAACAGGTATAGCCCTCTGAATGTAAATAAACAATCACTTTTTTGGCTCCATGAACAGCCTAAGTCACTCTCCTCTTCAACAAACTCCTCATGGCATTTTTCACCTCTGTGTTTCTCACTGTGTAAATGATAGGATTTAACATGGGAGTGAGGATTGGAAAGAACATAGCTGCAAATTTGTCCACAGGGTAGGTGACCACAGGATGCATATAGGTGAGTATACAGGGACCAAAAAAAAGCACCACTACCATGAAATGGGAGCCAAATGTAGAGAGGGCTTTGTGTCGTGATTCAGAGCCATAGGATTTCAGAGAGCGCAGGATGCCTGTGTAGGAGATGAGGAGCATGATTAAAAAAAATACAAAAACAAAAACAAAAAAACTAAGCACATTCTTGCAGTGTTAGCTGCCACCACGATGCCAAGCTTGTAGATGTCACTGCAGGAGAGTTCCAGCAGTGAGAAGAAGTCACACATGGAGTGATCAGTTATGTCGGGAGCACAGAGGTCAAGTTGAAAAGAATCTGCACAGTGGCATGCAGGATGCCCCCAATCCAGGCCACCACCACAAGGAGCTTGCAGAGCCCCTGTCTCACGATGGTCGTGTAGTGCAGAGGCTAGCAGGTGGCCATGTAGTGGTCATAGGACATGGAAATGAGAAGGATGATCTCTGAACCTCACATTATGTGTTCCAGAAAATTCTGAATCAGGTAGCCACTCTCAGAGATGGTTCGCCTCTGGTGCAGCAGGTCAGTGACCAGTTTGGGGGTGGTGACAGAGGTGAAGACACCATCTATGAAGGACAAGTGGGTGAGAAAGAAGTACAAAAAGCTGAAAGTGTGGGGCTGAAGGAGATGGTGATGACGATGAGCAGGTTGACCAACACAGTAAAACAGGAAAATGAGCAAAAAGACAATGAAGAGCATTTTCTGCAAGTGTGGATTCTATGTGAGTCCCAAGAGAACAAATTCAGTCACATTGTTGGGAGGTGTGAGGACATTTATTCAGCAAGTGACACCTTCCTATGTCCTGAATTATCTACAAATAAGTAAAAAAAAACATAATACCGATTAACCATGAAAGAAATTTGATCTGAATTTCTTACAACAAAGAAAGAATTATTATTTTACTGTGGATCATGTCCTTGTCACTTGTCTCTCAGTTCTTGTTTCAAGCCTTTTAAAATTTTTTTCCAAGATGATTTCCATCTCTATAGACACCTAGCACCTGTCACCTGTTAAACGCCCATATAGCAATGTTTGGTGTGTAATTTATTGAGGAATCAGTGTTCTTTCTACATGAGATCTAGATTCTTCTCTTATTTTAGCTCAAAGCGATTTTGCAAAGTCATCTCAGTGCTTCATGAGCCCTCTTCTCTGTCCATCAGCTTACAAATTATAATTCTCAGATGTATCTTGTAAGTTAAGAAGTGTTACACACAGATAAGAGTTATTTTCTATTCCATGTGAATTTACATTTGAACCGTCAGCTCTAACTGTGGAAAGAAACATACCATCAACAAGTATCTATCACAAGAAGGGAATATAAGGAAATACATATGTCACTGATGAACCATTAAGAACACAGAAGCTTTTCAGTTCTGTTTCCACTCTTACCATGTGCGTCTGCACGCTAAGTCACTTCAGTCGTGTCTAAATCTTTGTGACTGTATAGACTATAGCTTGGCAGACTCCTCTGTCCATGGATTGGAACTATTAAGAACACAGAAGCTTTTCAGCTCTGTTTCTACTCTTACCATGTGCACCTGCACGCTAAGTCACTTCTGCTGCTGCTGCTGCTAAGTCTCTTCAGTCGTGTCCGACTCTGTGTGACCCCATAGATGGGGGCCCACTGTCTCTGGGATTCTCCAGGAAATAACACTGGAGTGGGTTGCCATTTCCTTCTCCAATGCATGAAAGTAAAAAGCGAAAGTGAAGTCACTCAGTTGTGCCCAACTCTTAGCAATCCCATGGACTGCAGCCTACCAGGTTCCTCCATCCATGGGATTTTCCAGGCAACAGTACTGGAGTGGGGTGCCATTGCCTTCTTCTAAGTCACTTCAGTCGTGTCTAACTCTTTGTGACTGTATGGACTATAGCTCACCAGGCTCCCCGTCCATGGAATTCTCCAGGCAAGAATACTAGAGTGGGTTGACATGACCTTTTCCAGGAGATCTTCCCAATCCAGGGACTGAACTCGCATCTCTTATGTCTCCTGAATTGGCAGGAGGGTTCTTTATTACTAGCACCACTTTGGGTTCTTACCATAGAATCTACTACTATGGCTTCAGTGCCTGAAACCTATTAGGTGATGAGCAAATGTTTGATAAATTGCCATTCACCATGGAAAATAGGGCTTCCCTGGTGGCTCAGCTGGTAAAGGATCTGCCCGAAATACAAAAGACCTGGGTTCAATCCCTGGGTCAGGAGGATCCCCTGGATGAGAAAATGGCAATACTCTCTAGTGTTCTTGCCTGTAGAATCCCATGGACAGAGAAGACTGGCTGTCTATAGTCATGGTGCTTCAAAGAGTGGGGCACGACCGAGAGACTAACATGCATGGGGAAATTATTACTGCTTTCCCTGACCATAAACCTAGAAGGATTTCAAGTGATCTTTTTTTCCCTGCTGGAAAGTGAAAAAGTTGGCTTAAAACTCAACATTCAGAAAACTAAGATCATGGCATCTGGTCCCATCACTTCATGGCAAATAGATGGGGAAACATTGGCTGACTTTATTTTGAGGGGCTCCAAAATCACTGCAGATGGTGATTGAGGCCATGAAATTAAAAGACCCTTACTCCTTGGAAGGAAAGTTATGACCAACCTAGATGGTATATTCAAAAGCAGAGGCATTACTTTGCCAACAAAGGTCCGTCTAGTCAAGGCTATGGTTTTTCTAGTAGTCATGTATGGATGTGAAAGTTGGACTATAAAGTAAGCTGAGTGCTGAATTGATGCTTTTGAACTGTGGTGTTTGAGAAGACTCTTGAGAGTCCCTTGGACTGCAAGGAGATCCAACCAGTCCATCCTGAAGGAGATCAGTCCTGGGTGTGCACTGGAAAGACTTATGCTGAAGCTGAAGCTCCAATACTTTGGCCACCAGGTGTGAAGAGCTGACTCATTTGAAAACACCCTGATTCTGGGAAAGATTGAGGGCAGGAGGAGAAGGGGACGACAGAGGATGAGTTGGTTGGATGGCATCACTGACTCAATGGACATGAGTTTGGGTAAACTCCGGGAGTTGGTGATTGACAGGGAGAGCCTGCGTGCTGCAGTTCATGGGGTCAAAAAGACTGGGACATGATTGAGCAACTGAACTGAACTGAACTGATGAGAAACAGAAATAAACATTGGAAAGGAAGGTGAATTCCTAAAATTTAGTTTGTGGCATCCAGTCCCATCACTTCATGGGAAATAGATGGGGAAACAGTGGAAACACTGTCAGACTTTATTTTTGTGGGCTCCAAAATCACTGCAGATGGTGATTGCAGTGGCAAAATTAAAAGACGCTTACTCCTTGGAAGAAAAGCTATGACCAACCTAGATAGTATATTCAAAAGCAGAGACATTACTTTGCCGACTAAGGTCCGTCTAGTCAAGGCTATGATTTTTCCTGTGGTCATGTATGAATGTGAGATTTCAACTGTGAAGAAGGCTGAGCGCTGAAGAATTGATGCTTTTGAACTGTGGGGTTGGAGCAGACTCTTGAGAGTCCCTTGGACTGCAAGGAGATCCACCCAGTCAATTCTTAAGGAGATAGCCCTGGGATTTCTTTGGAAGGAATGATGCTAAAGCTGAAACTCCAGTACTTTGGCCACCTCATGTGAAGAGTTGACTCACTGGAAAAGACTGATGCTGAGAGGGATTGGGGGCTGGAGGAGAAGGGGATGACAGAGGATGAGATGGCAGGATGGCATCACAGACTCGATGGACATGAGTCTGAGTGAACTCCAGGAGATGGTGATGGACAGGGAGGCCTGGTGTGCTGCGATTCATGGGGTCACAAAGAGTCGGACATGACTGAGCGACTGAACTGAACTGAACTGAAATAAGTGAGAAAAAAAGTGAAAATGAAAGTTGCTCAGTTATGTCCAACTTTTTGCGACCCATGGACTATACAGCCCGTTGAATTCTCTAGGCCTGACCTATACACAGTCCATGGAATTCTCCAGGCCAGAATATTGGAGGGGGGGTAGCCTTTCCCTTCTTCAGGGGATCTTTCCAACCCAGAGATCGAACCCAGGTCTCCTGCATTGCAGGTGGGTTCTTTACCATCTGAGCCACAAGGGAAGCCCAAGAATACTGCAGTGGGTAACATATCCCTTCTCCAGAAGACCTTCTTGAACCAGGAATTCATCCATGGTCTCCTGCATTACTGACACATTCTTTACCAACTGAAATATCAGGGAGTACCTATTACAAGCTCACACGTTCAACAAATATTTCTTGGACCAAAACAGTGTATATAAACATACGTTTTTCCACACAATGTCGTGAGGTTTTTTCCTCACACTGTCACGAGGTTTTTTCCTATTAGTTACACTTACTACTGACGGTTCATTACCAAACAGTCGCAGTTCATCCATCCACGATATGCTGACCTTCTCATTCCTTTATGTTTCTGCTACATGATTCCTACGTCTCCTTCTCCCATCTTGCTATATGGTCAGTCATCCATCCTTCCTGGTTACAGGCCACTGGATGACTAATGGGATGGGAAACTTGCCAGAAATTTTGCAAAGAAAGGAAAAGAGAAAACATAAATAGATTAAAATATATTCTGTGAAAAATAAATTTTTGTTTTCAAAAATAAATGGATGAATATCTCTATATTTTTAGTTATCCAAGATGAGGATTTTATATCTGTGTGGAAGCAAAGTGAAATGGCTTCATTTTATTTCCTTATTCTAAAGTGAGACCCCACAAGGGAGCGAAAAAGTTATAAAGAAGTAACAGTTAGATGTTATTAATAAGGTTTAGAAATAATAATGAAGAAATAACTTTTTCACTTTTATTTGGCTCAACAATAGTCTTTCAAGGAAGACACTCTAATGGTAAATATTTTTAACAGTGAAAAATTGTTATTTACAGTTATATTCTACACAATTTTTCAGAGCTCTGGGAAACTTGAGAATGAAATAGAATGTTCATCAGTGGAGAAATGGATAATTAAAATATAGTATGTCTCTTTGAGTAATATGTAGGTTTTAAAAGATATTTTTAAAACTTGTACAGTATTATTGAAACTTACATGAGTTGTAACATAAATGAAGAAAATTTTGATTGAAATTTGAATTGCATAATTATTCTAATTTAATTCTAACTTTATTATTATTCTAATGTAAATATGTCATAAGAAATAAGAACTAAAATTATTTTTACTTATAAATTGATAGTATTATTTGCATCTATCTTTGTTGATGTTTTGTAAGCTGAAAAAGCAATTTAAATGTCATATTGGTATGGATGAGTGGTGATTATATGATTTCAAAGTCAATTTAAACCCGAGAGTTTCTAATTATGAGATTTCTTGGGGAAAAAAAAAAACAAAAAAACAACTTACCTATGAACTTGCCTGACATAGATTCATGGCCAGGGCCCCAAGCAATTGTTAGTAAACCAAGAAAGAAGTAAAGTAGTGATTTCAAAATTCCAACTAGCTCAGCTACAATAAGTATCTTTGTTGACTTAAAAATGGTGCCTTTGGATAGCCTTAAAAGTACTGCTGCATGTACTGAACACAGGTGAATTCTATAAAGTTTCTTAGCTATGACTAATAGGACCTCAGCAGTATTGCATCATCATAAGTAAATCTTACCAATAACCAATTATTTCATATAAGTTAACTGAACAATAGAGAACTTGTATGTCTCTCATCTTTAATTTTTAACTTTCAGATGAAGTCTATATGTAGACAAACTACTAAAACTAGAGAAAAAAAATTGACCACTTGTGAAATTCGGTATTGGAAAACCGTTGTTTATTATGAAGCCTTAATATTTAATATTATATAAAATAAGCATTCAGTAGACAATCATATTATTTTTAATTTTTATTATAATAATTTGTTCTGATTGATCTATGCTTATGCAAATTATTATTTTATTTTATTTTACTTTATTTTACTTTATAATACTGTATTTGTTTTGCCATACATCAACATGAATCTGCCACGGGTGTACATGTGTTCCCAATCCTGAATCCCCCTTCCACCTCCCTCCACATACCATCTCTCTGGGTCATCCCAGTGCATCAGCCCCAAGCCTCCTGTATCCTGCATCGAACTTAGACTGGCGATTCATTTCTTACATGATAGTATACATGTTTCAATGCCATTCTCCCAAATCATCCCACCCTCTCCCTCTCCCACAGAGTCCAAAGTATAATTTTTAAATATTTTTTATCAGATGTACATTAATGGATAACCATGAATCCTATTATACTATTGGAACTTCAATCAGATGAAGTTTTCATACCAGTACTTATCAAAATAGTTGTTTTTTGACAGTTCTGGATTTAGATTAACAAGATGTTAATCAAAATAATTCCCTTTTTAAATTATATTTAAAGGTTAAATCATCTATTTCAGTCATTTAAATTTAATTGTATAAATCCATATGGTATAGAGAAATAAGCAATAGTATTCACAATTCATAGCAAAGAAATATAAGACGAAGAATAAGAATTCAATTTGTCAAGGGGAATTTAGAAACCAGAGCCCTAAATCCTGGACCAGGATTCTTATATTAAATTACTCTTTTTTTTTTATTTGTTTTATTTTTTTAATTTTAAAATCTTTAATTCTTACATGTGTTCCCAAACATGAACCCCCCTCCCACCTCCCTCCCCATAACATCTCTGTGGGTCATCCCCATGCACCAGCCCCAAGCATGCTGTATCCTGCGTCAGACATAGACTGGTGATTCAATTCTTACATGATAGTATACATGATAGAATGCCATTCTCCCATATCATCCCACCCTCTCCCTCTCCCTCTGAGTCCAAAAGTCCGTTATAGACAGCTGCGTCTTTTTTCCTGTCTTGCATACAGGGTCGTCATTGCCATCTTTCTAAATTCCATATATATGTGTTAGTATACTGTATTGGTGTTTTTCTTTCTGGCTTACTTCACTCTGTATAATCGGCTCCAGTTTCGTCCATCTCATCAGAACTGATTCAAATGAATTCTTTTTAACGGCTGAGTAATACTCCATTGTGTATATGTACCACAGCTTTCTCATCCATTCATCTGCTGATGGACATCTAGGTTGTTTCCATGTCCTGTCTATTATAAACAGTGCTGCAATGAACATTGGGGTACATGTGTCTCTTTCAATTCTGGTTTCCTCGGTGTGTATGCCCAGCAGTGGGATTGCTGGGTCATAAGGGAGTTCTATTTGCAATTTTTTAAGGAATCTCCACACTGTTCTCCATAGTGGCTGTACTATTTTGCATTCCCACCAACAGTATAGGAGGGTTCCCTTTTCTCCACACCCTCTCCAGCATTTATTGCTTGCAGATTTTTGGATCGCAGCCATTCTGACTGGTGTGAAGTGGTACCTCATTGTGGTTTTGATTTGCATTTCTCTGATAATGAGTGATGTTGAGCATCGTTTCATGTGTTTGTTAGCCATCCGTATGTCTTCTTTGGAGAAATGTCTATTTAGTTCTTTGGCCCATTTTTTGATTGGATCGTTTATTTTTCTGGAATTGAGCTGCATAAGTTGCTTGTATATTTTTGAGATTAGTTGTTTGTCAGTTGCTTCATTTGCTATTATTTTCTCCCATTCAGAAGGCTGTCTTTTCACCTTGCTTATATTTTCCTTTGTTGTGCAGAAGCTTTTAATTTTAATTAGATCCCATTTGTTTATTTTTGCTTTTATTTCCAGTATTCTGGGAGGTGGATCATAGAGGATCCTGCTGTGATTTATGTCTGAGAGTGTTTTGCCTATGTTCTCCTCTAGGAGTTTTATAGTTTCTGGTCTTACATTTAGATCTTTAATCCATTTTGAGTTTATTTTTGTGTGTGGTGTTAGAAAGTGATCTAGTTTCATTCTTTTACAAGTGGTTGACCAGTTTTCCCAGCACCACTTGTTAAAGAGATTGTCTTTACTCCATTGTATATTCTTGCCTCCTTTGTCAAAGATAAGGTGTCCATATGTGTGTGGATTTATCTCTGGGCTTTCTATTTTGTTCCATTGATCTATATGTCTGTCTTTGTGCCAGTACCATACTGTTTTGATGACTGTGGCTTTGTAGTAGAGCCTGAAGTCAGGCAAGTTGATTCCTCCAGTTCCATTCTTCTTTCTCAAGATTGCTTTGGCAATTCGAGGTTTTTTGTATTTCCATACAAATCTTGAAATTATTTGTTCTAGTTCTGTGAAAAATATGGCTGGTAGCTTGATAGGGATTGCATTGAATTTGTAAATTGCTTTGGGTAGTATACTCATTTTCACTATATTGATTCTTCCGATCCATGAACATGGTATATTTTTCCATCTATTAGTGTCCTCTTTGATTTCTTTCATCAGTGTTTTATAGTTTTCTATATATAGGTCTTTAGTTTCTTTGCATAGATATATTCCTAAGTATTTTATTCTTTTCGTTGCAATGGTGAATGAAATTGTTTCCTTAATTTCTTTTTCTACTTTCTCATTATTGGTGTATAGGAATGCAAGGGATTTCTGTGTGTTGATTTTATATCCTGCAACTTTACTGTATTCATTGATGAGCTCTAGTAATTTTCTGGTGGAGTCTTTAGGGTTTTCTATGTAGAGGATCATGTCATCTGCAAACAGTGAGAGTTTTACTTCTTCTTTTCCAATTTGGATTCCTTTTATTTCTTTTTCTGCTCTGATTGCTGTGGCCAAAACTTCCAGAACTATGTTGAATAGTAGCGGTGAAAGTGGACACCCTTGTCTTGTTCCTGACTTTAGGGGAAATGCTTTCAATTTTTCACCATTGAGGATAGTGTTTGCTGTGGGTTTGTCATATATAGCTTTTATTATGTTGAGCTATGTTCCTTCTATTCCTGCTTTCTGGAGAGTTTTTATCATAAATGGATGTTGAATTTTGTCAAAGGCCTTCTCTGCATCTATTGAGATAATCATATGGTTTTTATTTTTCAATTTGTTAATGTGGTGAATTACATTGATTGATTTGCAGATATTGAAGAATCCTTGCATCTCTGGGATAAAGCCCACTTGGTCATGGTGTATGATCTTTTTAATGTGTTGTTGGATTCTGATTGCTAGAATTTTGCTGAGGATTTTTGCATCTATGTTCATCAGTGATATTGGCCTGTAGTTTTCTTTTTTTGTGACATCTTTGTCAGGTTTTGGTATTAGGGTGATGGTGGCCTCATAGAATGAGTTTGGAAGTTTACCTTCCTCTGCAATTTTCTGGAAGAGTTTGAGTAGGATAGGTGTTAGCTCTTGTCTAAATTTTTGGTAGAATTCAGCTGTGAAGCCGTCTGGACCTGGGCTTTTGTTTCAAAATATAATGAATAACGCAATAAATGAGATCAGAAACACTCTGGAGGCAACAAATAGTAGAATAACGGAGGCAGAAGATAGGATTAGTGAAATAGAAGATAGAATGGTAGAAATAAATGAATCAGAGAGGAAACAAGAAAAACGAATTAAAAGAAATGAGAACAATCTCAGAGACTTCCAGGACAATATGAAACGCTCCAACATTCGAATTATAGGAGTCCCAGAAGAAGAAGACAGAAAGAATGATCATGAGAAAATCCTTGAGGAGATAATAGTTGAAAACTTCCCTAAAATGGGGAAGGAAATAATCACGCCAGTCCAAGAAACACAGAGAGTTCCAAATAGGATAAACCCAAGGTGAAACACCCCAAGACACATATTAATCAAATTCACAAAGATCAAACACAAAGAACAAATATTAAAAGCAGCAAGGGAAAAACAACAAATAAAACACAAGGGGATTCCCATAAGGATAACAGCTGATCTTTCAATAGAAACTCTTCAGGCCAGGAGGGAATGGCAAGACATACTTAAAGTGATGAAAGACAATAACCTACATCCCAGATTACTGTACCCAGCAAGGATCTCATTCAAATACGAAGGAGAAATCAAAAGCTTTACAGAGAAGCAAAAGCTGAGAGAATTCAGCACCACCAAACCAGCTCTCCAACAAATTCTAAAGGATATTCTCTAGACAGGAAACACGAAAAGGGTGTATAAACCCGAACCCAGAACAATAAAGTAAATGATAACGGGATCCTACTTATCAATAATTACCTTAAATGTAAATGGGTTGAACGCCCCAACCAAAAGGCAAAGACTGGCCGAATGGATACAAAAACAAGACCCCTCTATATGCTGCTTACAAGAGACCCACTTCAAAACAAGGGACACATACAGACTGAAAGTGAAGGGCTGGAAAAAGATATACCACGCAAATAGAGACCAAAAGAAAGCAGGAGTGGCAATACTCATATCCGATAAAATAGACTTTAAAACAAAGGCTGTGAAAAGAGACAAAGAAGGCCACTACATAATGATCAAAGGATCAATCCAAGAAGAAGATATAACAATTATAAATATATATGCACCCAACATAGGAGCACCGCAATATGTAAGACAAATGCTAACAAGTATGAAAGGGGAAATCAACAATAACACAATAATAGTGGGAGACTTTAATACCCCACTCACATCTATGGACAGATCAACTAAACAGAAAATTAACAAAGAAACGCAAACTTTAAATGATACATTAGATCAATTAGACCTAATTGATATCTATAGGACATTTCACCCCCAAAACAATGAATTTCACCTTTTTTTCAAGTGCTCATGGAACCTTCTCCAGGATAGATCACATCCTGGGCCATAAATCTAAACTTGATAAATTCAAAAAAATCGAAATCATTCCAAGCATCTTTTCTGACCATAATGCATTAAGATTAGATCTCAATTACAGGAGAAAAACTACTAAAAATTCCAACATATGGAGGTTGAACAACACACTTCTGAATAACCAACAAATCACAGAAGAAATCAAAAAAGAAATCAAAATATGCATAGAAACTAATGGAAATGAAAACACAACAACCCAAAACCTGTGGGAAACTATAAAAGCAGTGCTAAAAGGAAAGTTCATAGCGATACAGGCATACCTCAAGAAACAAGAAAAAAGTCAAATAAATAACCTAACTCTACAACTAAAGCAACTAGAAAAGGAAGAATTGGAGAACCCCAGAATTAGTAGAAGGAAAGAAATCTTAAAAATTAGGGCAGAAATAAATGCAAAAGAAACAAAAGAGACCATAGCAAAAATCAACAAAGCCAAAAGCTGGTTCTTTGAAAGGATAAATAAAATTGACAAAGCACTAGCCAGACTCATCAAGAAGCAAAGAGAGAAAAATCAAATCAATAAAATTAGAAATGAAAATGGAGAGATCACAACAGACAACACAGAAATACAAAGGATCATAAGAGACTACTATCAGCAGTTGTATGCCAATAAAATGGACAACATGGAAGAAATGGACAAATTCTTAGAAAAGTACAATTTTCCAAAACTGAACCAGGAAGAAATAGAAAATCTTAACAGACCCATCACAAGCACGGAAATTGAAACTGTAATCAGAAATCTTCCAGTAAATTACTCTTTTATAATTAAAGCAGAATGAACTGTTTGATATCACCAACTATAAGCCAATTACAAACATCCATGAACAGAAACATCAGTGTATGAAAATATTTTGTAAATATATTTAAATCAATTAAATTCAGAAATATTATTATGTAGAATAATACTTACAATGTTAAAATATAATTGCATTAATAAGAAGAAAATCATTTGTATATAATTCTCATTGGCTTCACAGAATATGTAAGTGTGAGCAACATATGTCATGAAAGAAAAGAGTTTAATAAAACTGAAACCACGTGACAAAACCTAGATTGATAGGACACTCCAATATTACAGTGCTATAATAATAATATTTGTGATAGCAGATGTAAAAGGCTAAATGAGGATTTGAAACCTTCTAAAGAACTCTGAGGAATGAGGATTTGAAACTATTTAAAGAGTTCCTTTTAGAACTAACACTCAAAAAAGATGTCCTTTCCATTATAGGGGACTGAAATACAAAAATAGGAAGTCAAGAAACACCTGGAGTAACAGGCAAATTTAGCCTTGGAGTATGGAATGAAGCAGGGAAAAGGCTAACAGAATTTTACCAAAAGAACGCACTGGTCATAGCAAACACACTCTTCCAAAAACACAAGAGAACAATCTACACATGGACATATCAGATGGTCAACACCGAAATCAGATTGATTATATTCTTTGCAGCCAAAGATGGAGAAGCTCTATAAAGTCAGCAAAAACAAGACCAGGAGCTGACTGTAGCTTAGATCATGAACTCCTTATTGCCAAATTCAGACTTAAATTGAAGAAAGTAGGGAAAACCACTAGACCATTCAGGTATGACCTAAATCAAATCCCTTATGATTATGCAGTGGAAGTGAGAAATAGATTTAAGGGCCTAGATCTGATAGACAGAGTGCCTGATGAACTATGGATGGAGGTTCATGACATTGTACAGGAGACAAGGATCAAGACTATCTCCATGGAAAAGAAATGCAAAAAAGTAAAATGATTGTCTGGGGAGGCCTTACAAATATCTGTGAAAAGAAGAGAAGTGAAAAGTAAAGGAGAAAAGGAAAGATATAAGCATCTGAATGCAGAGTTCCAAAGAATAGCAAGAAGAGAGATAAGAAAGCCTTCCTCAGTGATCAATGCAAGAAATAGAGAGAGCAAAAAAAAAAAAAAAAAAAAAAACCAGAATGGAAAAGACTAGAGATGTCTTGAAGAAAATTAGAAATAACAAGGGAATATTTCATGCAAAGATGGGCTCGATAAAGGACAGAAATGGTATGGACCTAACAGAAGCAGAATATATTAAGAAGAGGTGGCAGGAATACACAGAAGAACTGTACAAAAAAGATCTTCATGACCAACATAATCACGATGGTGTGATCACTCACCTAGAGCCAGACATCCTGGAATGTGAAGTCAAGTGGGCCTTAGAAAGCGTCACTATGAGCAAAGCTAGTGGCGGTGATGGAATTCCAGTTGAGCTATTTCAAATCCTGAAAGATGATACTGTGAAAGTGCTGCACTCCATAGGCCAACAAATTTGGAAAACTCAGCAGTGGCCACAGGACTGGAAAAGGTCAGTTTGCATTCCAATCCCAAGGAAAGGCAAATGCCAAAGAATGATCAAACTACTTCACAATTGTATTCATCTCACAGGCTAGTAAAGTAATGCTCAAAATTCTCCATGCCAGGCCTCAGGATTACGTGAACCGTGAGCTTCCTGATATTGAAGCTGGTTTTAGAACAGGCAGAGGAACCAGAGATCAAATTGCCAACATCCGGTGGATCATCGAAAAAGCAAGAGAGTTCCAGAAAAATATATATTTCTGCTTTATTGACTATGCCAAAGCCTTTGACTATGTGGACCACAATAAAGTGTGGAAAATTCTGAAAGAGATGGGAATACCAGACCACCTGACCTGACTCTTGAGAAATCTGTATGCAGGTCAGGAAGCAACAGTTCGAACTGGACATGGAACAACAGACTGGTTCCAAATAGGAAAAGGACTACATCAAGGCTGTATATTGTCACCCTACTTATTTAACTTATATGCAGAGTACATCATGAGAAACTCTGAGCTGGAAGAAGCACAAGCTGGAATCAAGATTCCTGGGAGAAATATCAATAACCTCATATTTGCAGATGACACCACCCTTATGGCAGAAAGTGAAGAGGAACTAAAAAACCTCTTGATGAAAGTGAAAGTGGAGAATGAAAACGTTGGCTTAAAGCTCAACATTCAGGAAACTAAAATTATGGCATCTGGTCCCATCACTTCATGGGAAATAGATGGGGAAACAGTTGAAACAGTGTCAGATTTTATGTTTTGGCTCTCCAGAATCACTACAGATGTGATTGCAGCCATGACATTAAGACACTTACTCCTTGGAAGGAAAGTTATGACCAACATAGATAGCATATTCATAAGCAGAGACATTACTTTGCCAACAAAGATCCATCTAGTCAAGGCTGTGGTTTTTCCAGTGGTCATGTATGGATGTGAGAGTTGGACTGTGGAGAAACCTGAGCATGGAAGAATTGATGCTTTTGACCTGTGGTGTTGGAGAATGCTCTTGAGAGTCCCTTGGACTGGCAGGATGTCCACCCAGTCCATCCTCACGGAGATCAGTCCTGGGTGTTCACTGGATGGACTGATGCTGAAACTAAAACTCCAATACTTTGGCCACCTCATGTGAAGAGTTGACTCATTGGAAAAGACCCAATGCTGGGAGTGATTGGGTGTAGGAGGAGAAGGGGCCGACAGAGGATTAGATGGTTGGATGGCATCACCGACTCTATGGACTTGAGTTTGAGTAGACTCCAGGAGCTGGTGATGGACAGGAAGGCCTGGCGTGCTGCGATTCATGGGGTCGCAAAGAGTCGGACACAACTGAGGGACTGAACTGAACTGAAACAGCTCCGTGCATTAAGGATTTTGTAAAGTGTCATCGTTAAAATATCTTGAACTTGTGTTTCAACTCTGGAATGAAAAGCAGAGTCAGATCAGAGAATTAGCATGTTTGAACAAAGTCATGACTTCTGAAGCTCATAAATGATTGAAATCCATTCGGGATAACCCATTGAGTGACCTTCCAGCCTCTACTTAAATAGTTATGGTTCTGGTTAAAGAGATTGCTTTAGAACCCCTACACCTGTCTAGTCCAGCTCTTTGAACCATAAAGTAGCATAAAAAGGAGAGATTGTTGCTACTGCTGCTGCTGCTAAGTCACTTCAGTCATGTCTGACTCTGTGCAACCCCAGAGATGGCAGCCCACCAGGCTGCCCCGTCCCTGGGATTCTCCAGGCAAGAACACTGGAGTGGGTTTCCATTTCCTTCTCCAATGCATGAAAGTGAAAGTGAAAGTGAAGTCATTCAGTCGTGTCTGACTCCTAGTGACCCCATGGACTGCAGCCCACCAGGCTCCTCTGTCCATGGATTTGCCAGGCAAGAGTACTGGAGAGGGTCGCCATTGAAAGGAGAGAGTGCAGTTAGGTCTAAATCAGTGAAAATTTTTGTGTAAAGAATTATTCAAAAGTGGAGTTCCTGGAGTTATACCAGGAAATCCTACTGGTAGTAAGCTCAGTTGCTCAATTATGTTCATCTCTTTCAAACCCTATGGACTGGAGCCCAGCAGGTTCCTCTCTCCTTGAGATTCTCCAGGAAAGAATACTGGAGAGAGTTACCATTTCCTACTCCAGGGGATCTTTTAAACTCAGGGATCGATACTGTATCTCCCACAATGGCAGGTAGATTATTTACACTGAGCCACCTGGGAAGCCCATTTTGGAGAACAGTTGATTAATAATGTGATAGTTTCAGGTGTACAGCAAAATTATTCAGTTATACATATACAGGTATCTATTATTTTTTTTTCAGATCCTTTTAAATTTTATTTTTACTTTATTTTACTTTACAAAACTGTATTGGTTTTGCCATACATTGACATGAATCCGCCACGGGTGTATACTGGCTCCCAATCCTGAATTCCCTTCCCACCTCCCACCCCATATCATCTCTCTGGATCATCCCCGTGCACCAGACCCAAGCATCCTGTATCCTGCATCGAACATAGACTGGTGCTTCGTTTCTTACATGAAACTGTACATGTTTCAATGCCATTCTCCCAAATCATCCCACCCTCTCCCTCTCCCTCACAGTTCAAAAGTCCGTTCTATACATCTGTGTCTCTTTTGCTGTCTCGCATACAGGGTTATAGTTACCATCTTTCTAAATTCCATATATATGTATCAGTATACTGTATTGGTGTTTTTCTTTCTGGCTTACTTCACTCTGTATAATCGACTCCAGTTTCATCTACCTCATTAGAACTGATTCAAATTTATTCTTTTTAATGGCTGAGTAATACTCCATAGTGTATATGTACCACAGCTTTCTTATCCATTCATCTTCTGATGGACATCTAGGTTGTTTCCATATCCTGGCTATTATAAACAGTGCTACAGTGAACATTGGGATACATGTGTCTCTTTCAATTCTGGTTTCCTCGGTGTGTATGCCCAGCAGTGGGATTGCTGCGTCATAAGGCAGTTCTATTTGCAGTTTTTTAAGGAATCTCCACACTGTTCTCCATGGTGGCTGTAGTAGTTTGCATTCCCACCAACAGTGTAAGGGGGTTCCATTTTCTCCACATCCTCTCCAGCATTTATTGCTTGTAGACTTCTGGATCACAGTCATTCTGACTGGTGTGAAATGGTACCTCATTGTGGTCTTGATTTGCATTTCTCTGATAATGAGTAATGTTGAGCATCTTTTCATGAGTTTGTTAGCCATCCATATGTCTTCTTTGCAAAAATGACCATTTAGTTCTTTTGCCATTTTTTGATTGGGTCATTTATTTTTCTGGAGCTGAGCTGAATAAGTTGCTTGTATATTTTTGAGATTAGTTGTTTGCAGGTTGCTTCATTTGCTATTATTCTCTCCCATTCAGAAGGTGGTCTTTTCACCTTACTTATAGTTTCCTTTGTTGTGCAGAAGCTTTTAATTTTAATTAGATCCCATTTGCTTATTTTTGCTTTTATTTCCAGTATTCTAGGAGGTAGATCATAGAGGATTCTGCTGTGATTTATGTCGGAGAGTGTTTTGCCTATGTTCTCCTCTAGGAGTTTTATAGTTTCTGGTCTTACGTTTAGATCGTTAACCCATTTTGAGTTTATTTTTGTGTGTGGTGTTAGAAAGTGATTTAGTTTCATTCTTTTACAAGTGGTTGACCAGTTTTCCTAGAACCACTTGTTAAAGAGATTGTGTTTACTCCATTGTATATTCTTGCCTCCTTTCTCGAAGACAAGGTGTCCATAGGTGTGTGGATTTGTCTCTGGTCTTTCTATTTTGTTCCATTGATCTATATTTCTGTCTTTGTGCCAGTACCATACTGTCTTAATGACTGTGGCTGTGTAGTAGAGCCTGAAGTCAGGCAGGTTGATTTCTCCAGTTCCATTCTTCTTTCTCAAGATTGTTTTGGCTATTCAAGGTTTTTTTGTATTTCCATACAAATCTTGAAATTATTTGTTCTAGTTCTGTGAAAAATATCGCTGGTAGCTTGATAGGGATTGCATTGAATCTGTAGATTGCTTTGGGTAGTATACTCCTTTTCACTATATTGATTCTCCTGATCCATGAACATGGTATATTTATCCATCTATTAGTGTCCTCTTTCATTTCTTTCATCAGTGTTTTATAGTTTTCTATATATAGGCCTTTAGTTTCTTTAGGTAGATATATTCCTAAGTATTTTATTGTTTTCGTTTCAATAATGAATGGAATTATTTCCTTAATTTCTTTTTCTACTTTCTCATTATTAGTGTATAGGAATGCAAGGGATTTCTGAGTGTTGATTTTATATCCTGCAACTTTACTGTATTCATTGATTAGTAATTTTCTGGTGGAGTCTTTAGGATTTTCTATGTAGAGGATCATGTCAGCTGCAAACAGTGAGAGTTTTACTTCTTCTTTTCCAATATGGATTCCTTTTATTTCTTTTTCTGCTCTGATTGCTGTGGCCAAAACTTCCAGAACTATGTTGAACAGTAGCGGTGAAAGTGGGCACCCTTGCCTTGTTCCTGACTTTAGGGGAAATGCTTTCAATTTTTCACCATTGAGGATAATGTTTGCCATGGGTTTGTCATATATGGCTTTTATTATGTTGAGGTATGTTCCTTCTATTCCTGCTTTCTGGAGAGTTTTTTTTTTTTTATCATTAATGGGTGTTGAATTTTTTCAAAAGCCTTCTCTGCATCTATTGAGATAATCATATGGCTTTTATTTTTCAATTTGTTAATGTGGTGAATTACATTGATTGACTTGCGGATACTGAAGAATCCTTGCATCCCTGGGTTAAAGCCCAGTTGGTCATGGTCTATGATCTTTTAAATGTGTTGTTCGATTCTGATTGCTAGAATTTTGTTGAGGATTTTTGCATCTATGTTCGTCAGTGATATTGGCCAGTAGTTTTCTTTTTTTGTGGCATCTTTGTCAGGTTTTGGGATTAGGGTGATGGTGGCCTCATAGGATGAGTTTGGAAGTTTACTTTCCTCTGCAATTTTCTGGAAGAGTTTGAGTAGGATAGGTGTTAGCTCTTGTCTAAATTTTTGGTAGAATTCAGCTGTGAAGCCGTCTGGACCTGGGCTTTTGTTTGCTGGAAGATTTCTGATTACAGTTTCAATTTCTGTGCTAGTGATGGGTCTGTTAAGATTTTCTATTTCTTGCTGGTTCAGTTTTGGAAAGTTGTACTTTTCTAAGACTTTGTCCATTTCTTCCACGTTGTCCATTTCATTGGCGTATAATTGCTGATAGTAGTCTCTTATGATCCTCTGTATTTCTGTTTTGTCTGTTGTGATTTCTCCATTTTCTTTTCTAATTTTATTTATTTGATTTTTCTCTCTCTGTTTCTTGATAAATGTGGCTAATGGTTTGTCAATTTTATTTATCCTTTCAAAGAACCAGCTTTTGGCTTTGTTGATTTTTGCTATGGTCTCTTTTGTTTCTTTTGCATTTATTTCTGCCCTAATTTTAAGATTTCTTTCCTTCTACTAACTCTGGGGTTTTCCATTTATTCCTTTTCTAGTTGCTTTAGGTGTAGAGTTAGGTTATTTATTTGACTTTTTTCTTGTTTCTTGAGGTATGCCTGTATTGCTATGAACTTTCCTCTTATTACTGCTTTTATAGTATCCCACAGGCTTTGGGTTGTTGTGTTTTCATTTTCATTCATTTCTATGCATATTTTGATTTCTTTTGTGATTTGTTGGTTATTCACAAGCGTGTTGTTTAGCCTCCATATGTTGGAATTGTTAATAGTTTTTCTTCTGTGATTGAGATCTAATCTACTGCATTATGGTCAGATAAGATGCTTGGAATGATTTCGATTTTCTTGAATTTATCAAGGTTAGATTTATGGCCCAGGATGTGATCTATCCTGGAAAAGGTTCCGTGAGCACTTGAGAAAATGTTGAAATTCATTGTTTTGTACTCAAATGTCCTATAGATATCAGTTAGGTCTAACTGGTCTATTGCATCTTTTAAAGTTTGCATTTTTTTTGTTAATTTTCTGTTTAGTTGATCTGTCCATAGGTGTGAGTGGGGTATTAAATTCTCCCATTATTATTCTGTTATTGTTAATTGCCCCTTTCATACTTCTCAGCATTTTTCTTACATATTGCGGTGCTCCTATGTTGGATGTATATATATTTATAATTGTTATATTTTCTTGGATTGATCCTTTGATCATTATGTAGTGGCCTTCTTTGTCCCTTTTCACAGCCTTTGTTTGAAAGTCTATTTTATCGGATATGAGTATTGCCACTCCTGCTTTCTTTTGGTCTCTATTTGCGTGGAATATCTTTTTCCAGCCTTTCACTTTCAGTCTGTATGTGTCCCTTGTTTTGAGGTGGGTCTCTTGTAGGCAGCATATATAGGGATCTTGTTTTTTTTTTTTTTTTTTTTTTTTTTTTTTTTTTATCCATTCAGCCAGTCTTTGCCTTTTGGTTGGGGCCTTCAACCCATTTATGTTTAAGGTAATTATTGATAACTATGATCCCATTGCCATTTACTTTATTGTTTTGGGTTCGGGTTTATATGCCCTTTTTGTGTTTCACCTCTAAAGAATATCCTTTAGCATTTGTTGGAGAGCTGGTTTGGTGGTGCTGATTTCTCTCAGCTTTTGCTTGTCTGTAAAGATTTTGATTTCTCTTTCATATTTGAATGCGATCCTTGCTGGGTACAGTAATCTGGGCTGTAGGTTATTTTCTTTCATCACTTTAAGTACGTCTTGCCATTCCCTCCTGGCCTGAAGAGTTTCTATTGAAAAATCTGCAGTTATCCTTATGGGAATCCCCTTGTGTGTTATTTGTTGTTTTTCCCTTGCTGCTTTTTATATTTGTTCTTTGTGTTTGGTGTTTGTTAGTTTGATTAATATATGTCTTGGTGTGTTTCAGCTTGAGTTTATCCTATTTGGAACTCTTTGGGTTTCTTGGACGTGGGTGATTATTTCCTTCCCGATTTTAGGGAAGTTTTCAACTATTACCTCCTCAAGGATTTTCTCATGGTCTTTCTTTTTATCTTCGTCCTCTGGGACTCCTATAATTCAAATGTTGGAGCGTTTCATATTGTCCTGGAGGTCTCTGAGGTTGTCCTCATTTCTTTTAATTCGTTTTTCTTTTTTCCTCTCTGATTCATTTTTTTTTCTACCATTCTATATTCTGTTTCACTACTCTGATCTTCTGCCTCCTTTATTCTACTATTTGTTGCCTCGAGAGTGTTTCTGATCTCATTTATTGCATTATTCATTATATATTGACTCTTTTTTATTGCTTCTAAGTCCTTGTTAAACCTTTCTTGCATCTTCTCAATCCTGTCTCCAGGCCATTTATCTGTGATTCCACTTTGATTTCAAGATTTTGGATCATTTTCAATATCAATATTCAGAATTCTTTCTCAGGTAGATTCCCTATCTCTTCCTCTTTTGTTTGGTTTGCTGGGCATTATCCTGTTCCTTTACCTGCTGGGTATTCCTCTGTCTCTTCATCTTGATTATATTGCTGCATTTGGGGTGGCCTTTCTATATTCTGGGAATTTGTGGAGCTCTCTTTATTATGGAGATTCCTCACTGTGGGTTGGGTTGTATCAGTGGCTTGTCAAGATTTCTTGGTTAGGGAGGCTTGTGTTGGAGTTCTGCTCGGTGGAACTGGATTTCTTCTCTCTGGAGTGCTATGAAGTGTCTAGTAATCGGTTATGAGACATCAATGGTTTTGAAGTAGTTTTGAGCTGCCTGTATATTGAAGCTCAGGGATGTGTTCCTGTGTTGCTGGAGAATTTGGTATGTCTTGCTCTGGATCTTGTTGGCCCTTGGGGGGTGCTTGGTTTCATTGTAGGTATGGAGGCGTTTGATGAGCTCCTATCGAATAATGTTCCCTGGTTTCAGGCGTTCTCTGATGTTCTCAGGATTTGGACTAAAGCTTCCTGTTTCTGGTTTTCTGTTTTATTTTTACAATAGCCTCAAGACGTCTCCATCTATACAGCACAGATGATGAAACATCTAGGTTAAAGATGAAAGGTGTCTCCACATTGAGGGACACCCAGAGAGGTTCACTGAGTTACATGGAGAAGAGAAGAGGGAGGGGATAGTTAGAAGTGACTGGAATGAGATGAGGTGGGATCAAAAGAGGAGAAAGCAAGCTAGCCAGTAATCACTTCTTTATGTGCGCTCCACAGTCTGGACTGCTCAGAGGTATTCACGGAGTTATACAGGGAAGAGGAGAGGGAGGAAGTAGACAGAGGTGGCCAGGAGGATAAAAGAGGGACATGAAAAGGAGAGAGACAGATTTGGCCAGTAACCTGTTCCCTGAGTGTTCTCCACCGTCTGGAACACACAGAGATTCACAGAGTTGGGTAGAGAAGAGAAGGAGGAGGGAGGAGACAGAGGCCACCTGATGGAGAAAAAGGAGAGTCCAAAGGAGGAGATAGTGGTCAAGCCAGTAATTTCGTTATCTGGTAAAATTGGGTAGTGAAGATTGGGTTTTTAAATGTACAAAATTGACAACAAATACCAAAAAGCAAAGATTAAAAATCTAGAGTAGAGATTGGATTTTCAAAAATACAATATTAAAGAAAAGAAGAAGAAGAAAAAGAAGAAGAAGAAGAAGAAGAAGAAGAAGAAACCAAAAACCAACCAAACAAAAAAAAAAGCCACAAAAATTATTAAAAAAACAACATCAAACACAAAAAGACTATATACAGCATTTGCTTTAAAAATAGGGTCCTTTTTTTTTGAAAAGTAATAATAGGTTATAAAACTAATAATTAGAGAAATAGAGGACTTAAAAATTTAAGAAAGTGAAGACAAAAAGAAGAAAAAGAAAAGAAAAAACAATCACACAACCACATCAACTAAAAAAAATAGTAGTAGTAGTAAAAGTAGTAAAGGTATATCTGGCCCTTTCGCTGGTGTTGTGGGCTGTGTTAGGTCACTTCCAAGGTGATTCTCTCTGTTTAACTTCCTCTGTTTGCTGGCCTCTTCAGTGTCTGATTTCCGTCTTGACACAGGGAGGGCGGTGGTGGCACACTGTTGGGGGGAGGGATGCTGCAAACTAATATTACTGGCGTGTGCTTGCAGTATCTCATCCACACTGGGCTTGCCCCTCCTCGTGGTGCACACCACTCAGACTCTACGTTGCTCTACCAGGGAACCGTCTGAGGCCGGCCCTAGGCTTCATGCACCTCCCCGGTCTAAGCCACTCAGGCTCGGCACTCAGGAAGCCCTCAGAGGCACAGATTTGGTGAGGCCTACGTTTTGTGCCCTTCCCAGATCTGAGTAGCTCAGGAGTTTGGCAAGTGCAATCGCTGCGACTTATGGCCTTTCCCTGCTGCTCAGTTTTCTGGGAGTACTGCTGATGTTCCTTCTCAGGCCCATTATGACTGTCCAGAAGGTGGCGGTGGTGGCGGGCCGGTGCACTAAGTGCAGCCAGAGAGCTACCCCACGTCCGAAGTCAGGGACAGTGGCCAGAGTGCCAGGCTATGACAGCGCAGGAACGGCCGGGAGGAGCCACCCCACGTCCGAGGTCAGGGGTGGTGGCCGAGAGGAGCTACCCTGCTTCCGAGGTAAGTGGCAGCTGGGAGGACACACCCCACGTCCGAGGTCAGGGCGGCGGCCGGGAGGAGCTACACAGCGTTCAAGGCCAGTGGTGGCCGGGAGGAGACACCCCACGTCCGAGGTCAGGGGCGACCGGAAGAAGCCACCTTGTGCCCGAGGCCAGGGTGGTGACCCTGAGGAGCCACCCAGAACCTGAGCCCAGGGGCAGCAGCTGGGAGGAGCCACCAACGCAGGAGGCCAGGGCCGGAAGCCGGGAGGAGCAACCCAAGGAGTGGTGGCTGTGCAGGCACAGGAGGGCCTAGAGGAGCTACCCCACGTTGAAGGTCAGGAACAGTGATAAGGAGATACCCCTCATCCAAGGTAAGGAGCAGTGGCTGTGCTTTGCTGGAGCAGCCATGAAGAGATATCCCATGCCCAAGGTAAGAGAAACTCAAGTAAGATGGTAGGTGTTGCAAGAGGGCATCAGAGGGCAGACACACTGAAACCATACTCACAGAAAACTAGTCAATCTAATCACACTAGGACCATAACGTTGTCTAACTCAGTGAAACCAAGCGATGCCTGAGGGGCAACCCAAGATGGGTGGGTTGTGGTGGAGAGGTCTGACAGAATGTGGTCCACTGGAGAAGGGAATGGCAAGCCACTTCAGTATTCTTGCCTTGAGAACCCCATGAACAGTATGAAAAGGCAAAGTGATAGGATACTGAAAGAGGAACTCCCCAGGTCAGTAGGTGCCCAATATGCTACTGGAGATCAGTGGAGAAATAACTCCAGAAAGAATGAAGGGATGGAGCCAAAGCAAAAACAATACCCAGCTCTGGATGTGACTGGTGATAGAAGCAAGATCTGATGCTGTAAAGAGCAATGTTGCATAGGAACCTGGAATGTCAGGTCCATGAATCAAGGCAAATTGGAAGTGGTCAAACAAGAGATGGCAAGGGTGAACGTCAACCTTCTAGGAATCAGTGAACTAAAATGGACTGGAATGGGTGAATTTAACTCAGATGACCATTATATCTACTCCTGTGGGCAGGAATCCCTCAGAAGAAATGGAGTAGCCATCATGGTCAACAAAAGAGTCCGAAATGCAGTAATTGGATACAATCTCAAAAATGACAGAATGATCTCAGTTCATCTCCAAGGCAAACCACTCAATATCAAAGTTATCCGAGTCTATGCCCCAACCAGTAACTCTGAAGAAACTGAAGTTGAATGGTTTTATGAAAACCTACAAGACCTTTTAGAACTAACACCCAAAAAAGATGTCCTTTTCATTATAGGGGACTGGAATGAAAAAGTAGGAAGCCAAGAAACACCTGGAGTAACAGGCAAATTTGGCCTTGGAATGCAGAATGAAGCAGGGCAAAGACTAATAGAGTTTTGCCAAGAAAATGAACTGGTCATAGCAAACACCCTCTTCCAACAACACGGGAGAAGACTACACATGGACATCACCAGATGGTCAACACCAAAATCAGATTGATTATATTCTTTGCAGCCAAAGATGGAGAAGCTCTATACAGTCAACAAAAACAAGACCAGGAGCTGACTGTGGCTCAGATCATGAACTCCTTATTACCAAATTCAGACCCAAATTGAAGAAAGCAGGAAAAACCGCTAGACCATTCAGATATGACCTAAATCAAATCCCTTATGATTATACAGTGGAAGTGAGAAATAGATTTAAGGGCCTAGATCTGATAGAGTGCCTGACAAACTATGGAATGAGGTTTGTGACATTGTACAGGAGACAAGGATCAAGACTATCCCCATGGAAAAGAAATGCAAAAAAGCACAATGGCTGTCTGGGGAGACCTTACAAATAGCTGTGAAAAGAAGAGAGGCGAAAAGCAAAAGAGAAAGGAAAGACATAAGCATCTGAATGCAGAGTTCCAAAGAATAGCAAGAAGAGATAAGAAAGCCTTCTTCAGCGCTTTTCAGCTCAACTGAAAAGAAACGGTTTGAAACTATAAAGAGATTTGGTGTTGTTTTTATTCAGTCACTAACTAGTATTTGATTCTTTGTGATCCCATGGAGTGCAAAATCCAGGCCTCCCTATCCTTCACTATCTCCTGGAGTTTGCTCAAACTCACTGAGTCAGTGATGCTATCTAACCACCTCATCCTCCGCTGCCCTTTTTTCTTGCCATCAATCTATTTCAGTGTCAGGGTCTTTTTCCAATGAGTTGGCTTTTCACACCAGTTGGCCAACTTTTTGGAGCTTCAACTTCATTCACCAGCAGTCAGTTAGTTTAAAGGCTTACTGAACATGGCTCTGCCCACCAGAGCAAGATCCAGGTTTTCCCACAGCCAATCCCTCTCATAAGGAAGCCTGCACAATCCTCTTATGCTCATCCATCAGAGAGCAGACAGAAGAAGTAAGAACTATAATTTCACAGCCTCTAGAATGAAAACCACAATCACAGAAAGTTAACCAAAATTATCACAACGATCATAGCCTTGTGCAACTCAGTGAAGCTATGAGCCATGCCATGCAGGGCTACCAAAGATGGATTGGTCATGGTGGAGGGTTCTGACAAAACGTGGTCCACTGGAGAAAGGATGGCAAAGAACTTCAGTATTCTTGATTGAGAACCCCATGAACAATATTAAAAAAATTGTAATTGCTTAGTCACTAAGTCATGTCCGACTCTGTGACACCATGGATTGCAGTATGCCAGGCTTCTCTGTCCTTCACTATCTCCTGCAGTTTGATCAAACTCATGTCCATTGAGCTGACCATGCCATCCAACCATCTTATTCTCTGTCACACCCTTTTCTTCCTACCCTCAATCTTCCCCAGCATCAGGATCTTTTCCAATGAACTGACTCTTCACATCAAGTGGCAAAAGTACTGGAGCTTCAGCTTCTGCATCAGTCCTTCCAATGAATATTCAGGGTTGATTTACTTCAGCATTGACTTGTTTGCTCTCCTTGCTGTCCAAGGGAATCTCAACAGTGTTATCCAGCAGCAAAAATTGAAAGCATCAATTTTTTCACTCTCAGCCTTCTTTATGGTCCACCTGGCCCAGATGGTAAATAATCTGCCTGAAATTCGGGAGACCCGGGTTCAATCCCTGAGCCAGGAAGATCCCTCGGAGAAGACAATGACTACCCATTCTAGTATTCTTGCCTGGAGAATTCCAAGGACAAAGGAGCCTTGTGGGCTACAGTCCATGGGGTTGCAAAGAATGGGACATGACTGAGTGAATAACACTTACTTACTTATTAATATTGTAGAATGACTTCATAGAAACATTGCAGGTGTCTCCCACTTTCTGAAAGATTATCTTAGCCACCAGACTTTTATGAAGACCAGCAATGGTAATTGTTTCATTATGAAAAAAAAAAATCCAAAAGGGACTTTGTTTTCCCCCCAAAAAGAAATCCATGTTACTAAGATTGGTTATTTTTTTTAAATTTTTTAAAATATTTCTTTAATTGAAAATTTTTTTTATTGCCAAAATCAGACTTAAATTGAAGAAAATAGGGGAAACAACTAGACCATTGAGGTATGAACTAAATCAAATCCCTTATGATTACACAGTGGAAGAGAGAAATAGATTTAAGGGACTAAATCTAATAGAGTGCCTGATGAATTATTGATGGAGGTTCATGACATTGTACAGGAGACAGGGAACAAGATCATCCCCAAGAAAAATAAAAGTAAAGAAGCAAAATGGCTTCTTCAAAAGGTCTGAGGAGGCCTTACAAAGAGCTGTGAAAAGAAGAGAAGTGAAAAGCAAAGGAGAAAAGGAAAGGTATAAGCATCTGAATGCAGAGTTCCAAAGAATAGCAAGAAGTGATAAGAAAACCTTCCTCAGAGATCAGTGCAAAGAAATAGAGGAAAATAGTAGAATGGGAAAGACTAGAGATCTCTTCAAAAAATTAGAGATACCAAGGGAACATTTCATGCAAAGATGGGATCAATAAGGACAGAAATGGTAGTGACCTAACAGAAGCAGAAGATATTAGGAAGAGGTGGCAAGAATACACAGATGAACTGTACAAAAAAGATTTTCATGACCCAGATAATCATGGTGATGTGATCACTCACCTAGAGCCAGATATCCTGGAATGTGAATTCAAATGGCTTTAGGACACATCACTGCAAACAAAGCTAGTGAAGGTGATGGAACTCCAGTTAAGCTATTTCAAATCCTGGAAGATGATGTTGTGAAAGTGTTGTACTCAACATGCCAGCATTTTGGAAAACTCAGCAGTGGCCAAAGAACTGGAAAAGGTCAGTTCTCATTCTAATCACAAAGAAAGGCAATGCCAAAGAATGATCAAACTACTGCACAATTGCACTCATCTCACACACTATAAAGTAATGCTCAAACTTCTCTAAACCAGGCTTCAACAATACATGAACTGTGAATTTCCAGATGTTCAAGCTGGTTTTAGAAAAGGCAGAGGAACCAGAGGTCATATTGCTAACATCTGCTGGATCATTCAAAAAGCAAGTGAGTTCCAGAAAACTTCTATTTCTGTGTTATTGACTATGGCAAAGCCGTTAACTTTGTGGATCACAATAAACTGTGGAAAATTCTGAAAGAGATGGGAATATCAGGCCACCTGACATGCCTCTTGAGAAATCTGTATGAAGGTCAAGAAGCAACAGTTAAAACTGGACATGGAACAATGGACTGGTTCCATATAGGAAAAGGAGTACATCAAGACTGTATATTGTTACCCTGTTCATTTAACTTATATGCAGAACACATCACAAGAAATTCTGGGCTGGATGAAGCACAGGCTGGAATCAAGATTGCTGGGAGAAATATCAATAATCTCAGATATGCAGTTGACACCACCCTTATAGCAGAAAGTGAAGAGGAACTAAAATGCCTCTTGATAAAAGTGAAAGAGGAGAGTGAAAAAAGTTGGCTCATAGCTCAACATTCAGAAAACTAAGATCATGGCATCTGGTCCCATCACTTCATGGGAAATAGATGAAGAAATAGTGGAAGCAGTGTCAGACTTTATTTTTTGGGGCTCCAAAATCACTTCAGATGGTGACTGCAGCCATGAAATTAAAAGACGCTTACTCCTTGGAAGGAACGTTATAAACAACCTAGACAATATATTAAAAAGTAGAGACATTACTTTGCTAGCAAAGTTCCTTGTAGTCAAAGCTATGGTTTTTCAAGCTGAGCACCAAAGAATTGATGCTTTTAGCCTGTGCTGTTGGAGACGACTCTTGAGAGTCCCTTGGACTGCAAGGAGATCCAACCAGTTCATCCTAAAGGAAATCACTGAAAGGACTGATGCTGATCCCCAAGACTTGGCCACCTGACGTGAAGAGCTGACTCATTTGAAAAGACCCTGATTCTGGGAAAGATTGAGGGCAGGAGAAGAAGAGGACAACAGTGTATGAGATGGTTGGATGTCATCACCGACTCAATGGATATGAGTTTGAATAAACTCTGGCAGTTGGTGATGGACAGGGAGGCCAGGCGTGTTGCAGTCCATGGGGTCACAGAGAGTGGGACATGACTGAGTAACTGAACTGAAATGCATGGATTCTATTTGAGATCCGTTTCCATTATAGGTTACCTGTTACATAATTATGTTCTTTTGTAAAAGTGAAATGACATATATTGAAGTTTCAAAAAAGGAATAAACTTCTACTGCTAAAATATATTGCTATATGTGAAACATGGCTATTTCTTTACAATATTAATCTGATTTCATCAACATGAATTAGCCCTAGGCTGGAAGTTTGTAATGGAACTTTATTCTAGTATAATAGTTCCTCAGATGTGATCTGAAGGAAATAAATTAATAAACCTCTCTTGGCTTCAAATTGTTTCTCTGTAAAATGGGGATAATGATACTGGTATTACTTTAGTATCAGTTTAGTATGTGCATGAATCAACTCAGAAGAATGTCTGACAGATAAAAAAGGGGGTTCATATAATTTGAATACATGTATCATACCTGCAGGGCAATATCTTTGAACACTTATCATATGACTTTCTGCTGAGATTTGTGGAATATTTTTACTGTTGTTCCAAATGATTCCTCAATCTTGGTATGAAAAATGAAAAAATCTCTTCTATATTCAAGGAAATTGTGAGCTATAGAGATATTTAGGAAAAGAAAAAAAATTGAGTAATTTCAAAATTTTTGCTTTCGTTTTTTTCTCTTAGGAAGAAAATTACATTGTGAATTATTCTTTCTTACTTTGTTGGTGTCACTCATTTTGCTTTTGGTATATTCATAGTGCAGAAAAAATGGTTGTATTCCTTCACTCAACTGTCCCTTTCCCATTTATTTATCTAATAATTTCTATTCCTTGTTCAATTTACAACAGACTAAAGCAAAAGTGGAGGAACGGTGGCTGCACAGGCACAGGAGGGCCTAGAGGAGCTATCACACGTTGAAGGTCAGGAACAGTGGTAGGGAGATATCCCTCGTCCAAGGTAAGGAGCAGCAGCTGTGTTTTGCTGGAGCAGCCATGAAGAGATATCCCACGCCCAAGGTAAGAGAAACTCAAGTAAGATGGTAGGTGTTGCAAGAGGGCATCAAGGCAGACACACTGAAACCATACTCACAGAAAACTAGTCAATCTAATCACACTAGGATCACAACCTTGTCTAACTTAATGAAACCAAGCCATGCCTGCGGGGCAACCCAAGATGGGCGGTTCATGGTGGAGAGGTCTAACCGAATGTGGTCCATTGAAGAAGGAAATAGCAAGCCACTTCAGTATTCTTGCCTTGAGAACCCCATGAACAGTATGAAAAGACAAAATGATGGGATATCGAAAGAGGAACTTCCCAGGTCATTAGGTGCCCAATATGCTACTGGAGATTAGTGGAGAAATAACTCCAGAAAGAATGAAGGGATGGAGCCAAAGCAAAAACAATACCCTGCTCTGGATGTGACTGGTGATAGAAGCAAGATCCGATGCTGTAAAGAGCAATGTTGCATAGGAACATGGAATGTCAGGTCCATGAATCAAGGCAAATTGGAAGTGGTCAAACAAGAGATGGCAAGGGTGAACATCAACCTTCTAGGAATCAGCAAATTAAAATGGACTGGAATGGGTGAGTTTAACTCAGATGACCATTATATCTACTACTGCGGTCAGGAATCCCTCAGAAGAGATGGAGTAGCCATCATGGTCAACAAAAGAGTCCGAAATGCAGTACTTGGATGCAATCGCAAAAATGACAGAATGATGTCAGTTCGTCTCCAAGGCAAACCACTCAATATCACAGTTATCCAAGTCTCTCCCCAAACAGTAATGCTGAAGAAACTGAAGTTGAGGGTTTTATGAAGACCTACAAGACCTTTTAGAACTAACACCTAAAAAAGATGTCCTTTTCATTATAGGGGACTGGAATGCAAAAGTAGGAAGCCAAGAAACACCTGGAGTAACAGGCAAATTTGGCCTTGGAATGTGGAATCAAACAGGGCAAAGACTAATAGAGTTTTGCCAAGAAAATGCACTGGTCATAACAAACATCCTCTTCCAACAACACAAAAGAAGACTCTACACATGGACATCACCAGATGGTCAACACCAAAATCAGATTGATTATATTCTTTGCAACAAAAGATGGAGAAGCTCTATACAGTCACCAACAACAAGACCAGGAGTTGACTGTGGCTCAGATCATGAACTCCTTATTACCAAATTCAGACTCAGATTGAAGAAAGTAGGGAAAACTGCTGGACCATTCAGGTATGACCTAAATCAACTCCCTTATAATTATACAGTGGAAGTGAGAAATAGATTTAAGTGCTTAGATCTGATAGATAGAGTGCCTGACAAACTATGGAATGAGGTTTGTGACATTGTACAGGAGACAGGGATCAAGACCATCCCCATGGAAAAGAAATGCAAAAAAGCATAATGGCTTTCTGGGAAAACCTTACAAATAGCTGTGACAAGAAGAGAAGCAAAAAGCAAAGGAGAAAAGGAAAGATATAAGCATCTGAATACAGAGTCCAAAGAAAAGCAAGAAGAGATAAGACAACCTTCTTCAGCGATCAAGGCAAAGAAGTAGAGCAAAACAACAGAATGGAAAGATTAGAGAGCTCTTCAAGAAAGTTAGATACCAAGGGAACATTTCATGCAAAGATGGGCTCGATAAAGGGTAGAGATGGTATGGACCTAACAGAAGCAGAAGATATTAACAAGAGGTGGCAAGAATACACAGAAGAACTGTACAAAACGATCTTCATGATCCAGATAATCATGAAGATGCGATCACTAATCTAGAGCCAGACATCTTGGAAAGTGAAGTCAAGTGGGCCTTAGAAAGCATCTCTACGAACAAAGCTAGTGGAGGTGATGGAATTCCAGTTGAGCTGTTTCAAATCCTGAAAGATGATGCTGTGAAAGTGCTGCACTCAATATGCCAGCAAATTTGGAAAACTCAGCAGTGGCCACAGGACTGGAAAAGGTCAGTTTTCATTCCAATCTCAAAGAAAGGAAATGCCAAAGAATGCTCAAACTACCACACGATT
Organism: Budorcas taxicolor; assembly: GCF_023091745.1. Lineage (NCBI taxonomy): Eukaryota > Metazoa > Chordata > Mammalia > Artiodactyla > Bovidae > Budorcas > Budorcas taxicolor. The sequence goes on along the minus strand of NC_068924.1, from coordinate 424,001 downwards.
ACACTTATCTCACATGCTAGTAAAGTAATGCTCAAAATTCTCCAAGCCAGGCTTCAGCAATACGTGAACGGTGAACTCCCTGATGTTCAAGCTGGTTTTAGAAAAGGCAGAGGAACCAGAGATCAAATTGCCAACATCCGCTGGATCATCAAAAAGGCAAGAGAGTTCCAGAAAAACATCTATTTCTGCTTTATTGACTATGCCAAATCCTTTGACTGTGTGGATCACAATAAACTGTGGAAAATTCTGAAAGAGATGGAAATACCAGACTACCTAACCTGCCTCTTGAGAAATCTATATGCAGGTTAGGAAGCAACAGTTAGAACTGGACATGGAACAACAGACTTGTTCCAAATAGGAAAAGGAGTACGTCAAGGCTGTATATTGTTACCCTGTTTATTTAACTGAAATGCAGAGTACATCATGAGAAACGTTGGACTGGAGGAAACACAAGCTGGAATCAAGATTGCCAAGAGAAATATCAGTAACCTCAGATATACAGATGACACCACTCTTATGGCAGAAAGTGAAGAGGAGCTAAAAAGCCTCTTGATGAAAGTGAAAGAGGAGAGTGAAAAAGTTGGCTTAAAGCTCAACATTCAGAAAACGAAGATCATGGCATCTGGTCCCATCACTTCATGGGAAAGAGACGGGAATACAGTGGAAATAGTGTCAGACTTTATTTTGGGGGGCTCCAAAATCACTGCAGATGATGACTGAAGCTGTGAAATTCAAAGACGCTTACTCCTTGGAAGAAAAGCTATGACCAACCTAGATAGTATATTCAAAAGCAGAGACATTACTTTGCCGACTAAGGTCCGTCTAATCAAGGCTATGACTTTTCCTGTGGTCATGTATGGATGTGAGAGTTGGACTGTCAAAAATGCTGAGTGCTGAAGAATTGATGCTTTTGAACTGTGGTGTTGGAGAAGACTCTTCAGAGTACCTTGGACTGCAAGGAGATCCAACCAGTCCATTCTGAAGGAGATCAACCCTGGGATTTCTTTGGAAGGAATGATGCTAAAGCTGAAGCTCCCGTACTTTGGCCACCTCATGCGAAGTGTTGACTCATTGGAAAAGACTCTGATGCTGGGAGGCATTGGGGGCGGGAGGAGAAGGGGACGACTGAGGATGAGATGTCTGGATGGCATCACGGACTCGTTGGACATGAGTCTGAGTGAACTCTGGGAGATGGTGATAGACAGGGAGGGCTGGCGTGCTGGGATTCATGGGGTCACAAAGAGTCGGACATGACCGACTGAACTGAACTGACTGACTGAACTGAAAGTTGAAGATAGCTTATTAAAATATTTTGTTGTTGTTGTTGAGTCACTGTGTCCTGTCTCACTCTGTAACTCCACGGACTCTGGCATGCCAGGTTTCCTAGTCCTTCATTCGGATCATAATTAAATCAATTAGTGAGTACCTGATATCACTTATTTCTCACTGAAAAATTTTCCTATAAAAGACAATTTGCTGGATATGAAAGTGTAAGTGTAAAAGTCTTGGTCTTATTTTTTTTAATTTATTTATTATAATTGGAGGTTAATTACTTTGCAATATTGCATTGCTTTTGCCATAAATCAACACGAATCTGCCACAGGTATACACGTGGTCCCCATCCTGAACGCTTACGCCTCCTCGCTCCCCATACCATCCCTCTGATCATTTGAACAACTACTGGAAAAACCATAGCTTTGGCTAGATGGACCTTTGTCAGCAAAGTGATGTATTCTTAAATTGATGTCTGGTTTTGTCATAGCTTTCCTTCCAGGCAGCAAGCATCTTTTATTTTCATGACTGCAGTCACTATCACCAGTCATTTTGGAGTCCAAGAAAGTAAATCTGCCATAGAAATTTGAAGCTTAACCTTAATAAAGGAAGAATTTATTAAAGTGCATATATTGAAGAAAACTGCATATAACCATGTGATCAATATCTGATCAAACTCTCTTAATAAATGGTGATCTTTCTAACAGCTATTCAATAAAAGAGATAAGATCAGCAGAAAATGTACCTGAGCTTTAATAAAACACCTAGGAGTAAATTTAGTAAAGAAAAGTGAGATTTTTTTTACAGTGCAAACTCTGAGAAATTGATGAAAGAAATTAGAAATGCAAAAGAAGCAAATCGATATTCTGTGCTCATGGATTGAAATAATTGTAATTGCTAAGATCACCATATTACACAAAGCAATCCACAGATTCAATGAAATCCCTAACAGAATATCAGTGGCATTATTCACAGTACTGAAACAATCCTGCTATGTTTACAGAAACATAAAAGGTCCAAATAGCAAAAATAACCTTGAGAAAACCAAACAAAGCTGGATACCTCATGTGCTTTGATTTAAAATTGCATTACAAAGCTATGGTAGTCACAACACTACGGCATTGATATAAGACAGCAGTCCCACTGCTGGGCATACACACCGAGGAAACCAGAATTGAAAGAGACATATGTACTCCAATGTTCATTGCAGCACTGTTTATAATAGCCAGGACATGGAAACATCCTAGATGTCCATCAGAAGATGAATGGATAAGAAAGCAATGGTACATATACACAATGGCGTATTACTCAGCCTTTAAAAAGAAGTCATTTGAATCAGTTCTAATGAGATGAATGAAACTGGAGCCGATTATACAGAGTGAAGTAAGCCAGGAAGAAAAACACCAATACAGTATACTAACACATATATATGGAATTTAGAAAGATGGTAAGGATAACCCTGTATGCGAGACAGCAAAAGAGATAGAGATGTATAGAACAGACTTTTGGACTCTGAGGGAGAGGGAGAGGATGGGATGATTTGGGAGAATGGCATTGAAACATGTATAATATCATGTAAGAAATGAATCGCCAGTCTATGTTTGATACAGGATACAGGATGCTTGGGATTGGTGCATGGGGATGATCCAGAGAGATGACATGGGTGGGAGGTGGGAGGGGTTTCAGGATTGGTAACTCATGTACAACCATGGCAGATTCATGTCAATGTATGGCAAAGCCAATACAGTATTGTAAAGTAAAATAAAGTAAAAATGAAACATTAAAAAAAATGGACAGAAATAAGTGGAACAGAATCGAGAACCCAGTAATAAAACCACACATCACTGATAAATTAATTTAGAATAGAACATGAGTAGAATTGTCACTTCAATACATATATTGGGAAAAATGGACAGTCACATCCAAAAATGAACCCAACTCTCTATCTTACATCATAAATAAAAAATCAACTCAAAATAGACCAAAAATATTCCAGTTGCCATTTTTGATGGTCTTTTCCTTGAAAACACTTGGATGATCTATTCTGTTTCATTCACATATGCTAAGTCACTTCAGTCTTGTCTGACCCTTTGTGAACCTATGAACTATAGCCCACGAGGCTCCTCTGTCCATGGGATTTCACTCATAGTTATCCGTATTATTTCATTCATAGTTGAGTGACGAAACCACTGCCTACTTTGGATGCTTCAAGCTATAATATATATATATATATATATATATATATATATATATATATTTTTTTTTTACATATGTTTATATCTATCTATCTATATAATATAGATAATTGGTACTTACAAAAGTATCACATCACTTAGCTGACAAAGGTCCATCTAGTCAAAGCTATGGTTTTTCCAGTATTCATGTATGGATGTGAGAGTTGGACCATAAAGAAGGCTGTGTGACAAAGAACTGATGCTTTCAAATTATAGTGCAGGAGAAGACTGCACTACAGTGTCCCTTGGACTGCAAGGAGCTCAAACAAGTCTATCCAACACTAAATCAACCCTGAATATACACTGGAAGGATTGGTGCTGAAGCTGAAGCTATAATACCTTGGCCACTTGATGTGAAGAGCTGATTTATTGTAAAAGACTCTAATGCTGGCAAAGATTCAGGGCAGGAGCAGAGGAAGGCGACAGAGGATGAGATGGTTGAATGGCATCATCAACTCAATGGACCTGAGATTGAGTAAACTCCAGGAGATAGTGAAGGACAGAGGAGCCTGGCCTAGTGCAGTGCATGCAGTAGCATAGAGTTGGACAAGACTGAGTGACTGACCAACAGCAATCATCAATGAGTGAAAGCCACTAGATTCTTGAGTGGTATTTTAATAGTGGTGCTCTAAATAATCAGAAATTTTCTGTTATAAGAAAGGTCATAAATGGACTGGAAATCCCCACCAATTACTGAAACTGTCCTAACTATTATTATATTTAAGAAAGAATAACGTGCAGCCCCTGTAATGTGTGATTATAGGGATCAACAGAAGGGGGAAAAAATTCCACTGAAATAAAAGGAGAAATAAAATTAAAAACCTCAACATAGACTCGGAGGTGTCCAGCTCAGGGTTATGATATAAAGTAACATGGAAAATATGGTAAAGATAATTGCATTTTGACTTAAATTCTTATAAATATTTTCCTAATGATTAAAGGTAATAGACATGACAGTGAACTCTTGGGATGTTACAGCCAACAAGCAACATTCTCCTTCTCCCACAGTATTTTAGAGTCTGCATACATGCTCAGTCACTCAGTTGTGTCCGACTCTTTCCAACCCCACAGGCTTTAGCCCACTAGTCTAGGAAGAAACTGGTAGTTGGCAGAGTTACAAACTAATGTTTTACGTGTTTTGTGGGTGAAGATATGTGAAGGCAGCATTAGTTAGCAAGTTTAATTAAATTAAGTTTTAAAATCCATTGTATTTCTGTGCCTTTTTCTTACATAAAAACAGAGATTCTGAAGGCTGACTGGCCTCAGGAAAGGCTGGACCCACAGACTGATCACTGTTGTCAGCACTCTGTCACTTCCTCTCCATCTTTTCATTCAATTTTCTATTATTGGTTCCTCTTTATAAGATTTTCCTTCATAATTTTGTAAGTATGTCACAAAGTATTTGACTACCTATGGATAGACCTTGCACCCTTTCTTGGAACAATCACTGACTTCTGGGGTATAAGGGGCTCTCTAAATTTAGCCTGACAGATATGCTTACCCTGGCAGAGGTTGTTTAGTGACTAAGTCGTGTCCAACTCTTTGCAAACCCAGGGACTGCATCACTCCAGGCTTCCAAGACCTTCACTATCTCCTGCAGTTTGCTTAAATTCATGTCCATTGAGTAGGGGATGCCATCCAACAATCTCATCCTCTGCTGTCTCCTTTTCCTTTTGGTGGAGGGGCATTCAGTTCAGTTAAACTCAGTCGCTCAGTGGTGTCCAACTCTGCGATCCCATGAACTGAAGCACGCCAGTCCTCCCTGTCCATCACCAACTCCTGGAGTTCACTCAAACTCACGTCCATCGAGTTCGTGATGCCATTCAGCCATCTCATCCTCTGTCATCACTTCTGCTCCTGCCCCCAATCCTTCCCAACATCAGAGTCTTTTCCAATGAGCCAACTCTTTGTATGAGGTGGGCAAAGTACTGGAGTTTCAGCTTTACCATCGTTCCTTCCAAAGAACACCCACGACTGACCTCCTTTAGAATGGAGTGGTTGGATCTCTGTGCAGTCCAAGGGACTCTCAAGAGTCTTCTCCAACACTACAGTTCCAAAGCATTAATTCTTTGCCACTCAGCTTTCTTCACAGTCCAACTCTCACATCCATACATGACTACAGGAGAAACCATAGCCTTGACTAGACAGACCTTTGTTGGCAAAGTAATGTCTTATTTTTTTTAATTTAAATTTCTTTATTTAAATTGGAGGATAATTACTTTGCAATATTGTATTGGTATTGCCATACATCAACATGAATCCGCCAAGGGTGTACACATGTTCCCAATCCTGAATCCCCCTCCCACCTCCCTCCCCATACCATCCCTCAGGGTCATCCCATTGCACCAGCCCCAAGCATCCTGTATCTTGCATTGAACCTAGAATGGTGATTCATTTCTTATATGATATTATACATGTTTCAATGCCATTCTCCCAAATCATCCCATCCTCTCCCTCTCCCACAGAGTCCAAAAGTCTGTTCTATACATCTCTGTCTCTTTTGCTGTCTCGCATACAGGGTTATCCTTACCATCTTTCTAAATTCCATATATATGTGTTAGTGTACTGTATTGGTGTTTTTCTTTCTGCCTTCCTTCACTCTGTATAATAGGCTCCAGTTTCATTCATCTCATTAGAACTGATTCAAATGAATTCTTTTTAATGGCTGAGTAATACTCCATTGTGTATATGTACCACTGCTTTTTTATCCATTCACCTGCTGATGGATATCTAAGTTGCTTCTATGTCCTGGCTATTATAAACAGCCCTGTGATGAACACTGAGGTACACATGTCTCTTTCAATTCAGGTTTCCTTGATGTGCATGCCTAGCAGTGGGATTGCTGGGTTATAAGGCATTTTCCAGTATTAAAAGGAATCTCCACACTGTTCTCCATAGTGGCTGTACTAGTTTGCATTCCCACCAACATTGTAAGAGGGTTCCCTTTTCTCCACACCCTTTCCAAGAATTATTGCTTGCATACTTTCGGATCACAGGCATTCTGACTGGTGTGAAATGGTACCTGATCGTGGTTTTGGTTTGCATTTCTCTGATAATGAGTGATGTTGAGCATCTTTTCCTGGGTTTGTTAGTCATCTGTATGTCTTCTTTGGAGACATGTCTATTTAGTTCTTTGGCCCATTTTTTGATTGGGTCGTTTGTTTTTCTGGGATTGAGCTGCAGGAGTTGCTTGTACATTTTTCAGATTAGTTTGTTAGTTGCTTCGTTGGCTATTATTTTCTCCCCTTTCGAAGGCTGTCTTTGCACCTTGCTTATACTTTCCTTTGTTGTGCAGAAGCTTTTAATTTTAATTAGGTCCTATTTGTTTATTTTTGCTTTTATTTCTAGTATTCTGGGAGGTGGGTCATAGAGGATCCTGCTGTGATTTATGTCGGAGAGTGTTTTGCCTATGTTCTCCTCTAGGAGTTTTATAATTTCTGGTCTTACATTTAGATCTTTAATACATTTTGAGTTTATTTTTGTGTAAGGTGTTAGAAAGTGTTCCAGTTTCATTCTTTTATAAGTTGTTGACCAGTTTTCCCAGCACCACTTGTTGAAAAGATTGTCTGTAATCCATTGTATATTCTTTCCTCCTTTGTCAAAAATAAGGTGGCCATAGGTGTGTGGATTTACTCTGGGTTTTTCATTTTGTTCCATTGATCTATATTTCTATCTTTGTGCCAGTACCAAACTGTTTTGATGACTGTGGCTTTGTAGTAGAGCCTGAAGTCAGGCAGGTTGATTTCTCCAGTTCAGTTCTTCTTTCTCAAGATAGCTTTGGCTATTCGAGATTTTTTGTATTTCCATACAAATTGTGAAATTATTTGTTCTAGCTCAGTGAAAAATACCATTGACAGATTGATATGGATTGCATTGAATCTGTAGATTGTTTTGTTTAGTATACTCATTTTCACAATATTAATTCTACCAATCCATGAACATGGTATATTTCTCCATCTATTACTGTCCTCTGATTTCTTTCGCCAGTGTTTTATAGTTTTCTATATATAGGTCTTTTGTTTCTTTAGGTAGATATATTCCTAAGTATTTTATTGTTTTTGTTAAAATTGTGAATGAAATTGTTTCCTTAATTTCTTTTTCTATATTCTCATTATTAATGTACAAGAATGCAAGGCATTTCTGTGTGTTGATTTTATATACTGCAACTTTACTATATTCATTGATAATAATTTTCTGGTGCAGTCTTTAGGGTTTTCTATGTAGAGGATCATGTCAGCTGCAAACAGTGACAGTTTTACTTCTTTTCCAATTTGGATTCCTTTTATTTCGTTTTTTCTGCTCTGATTGCCATGGCCAAAACTTCCAGAACTATGTTGAATAGTAGTGGTGAAAGTGGGCACCCTTGTCTTGTTCCTAACTTTAGGGGAAATGCTTTCAGTTTTTCACCATTGAGGATAAATTTGCTGTGAGTTTGTCATATATAGCTTTTATTGTGTTGAGGTATGTTCCTCTAGTCCTGGTTTCTGGAGAGTTTTTTTATCATAAATGGATGTTGAATTTTGTCAAAGGCTTTCTCTGCATCTATTGAGGTAATCATATGGGTTTTATTTATCAGTTTGCTAATGTGATGAATTACATTGATTGATTTGCGGATACTGAAGAATCCTTGCATCCCTGGGATAAAGCCCAGTTGGTCATGGTCTATGATCTTTTTAATGTGTTGTTGGAGTCTCATTGCTAGAATTTTGTTGAGGATTTTTGCATCTATGTTCATCAGTGATATTGGCCTGTAGTTTTCTTTTTTTGTGGCATCTTTGTCAGGTTTTGGGATTAGGGTGATGGTGGCCTCATAGAATGAGTTTGGAAGTTTACCTTCCTCTGCAATTTTCTGGAAGAGTTTGAGTAGGATAGGTGTTAGCTCTTGTCTAAATTTTTGGTAGAATTCAGCTGTGAAGTCGTCTGAACCTGGGCTTTTGTTTGCTGGAAGATTTCTGATTATAATTTCAATTTCCGTGCTTGTGATGGGGTTGTTAAAATTCTCTATTTCTTCCTGGTTCAGTTTTGGAAAGTTGTACTTTTCTAAGAATTTGTCAACTTCTTCCATGTTGTCCATTTTATTGGCATGTAATTGCTAATAGTAGTCTCTTATGATCCTTTGTATTTCTGTGTTGTCTGTTGTCATCTCTCCATTTTCATTTCTAATTTTATTGATTTGATTTTTCTCTCTTTGTTTCTTGAATGGTGTGGCTAATTGTTTGTCAATTTTATTTATCCTTTCAAAGAACCAGGTTTTGGCTTTGTTGATTTTTGCTATGGTCTCTTTTGTTTCTTTTGCATTTATTTCTGCCCTAATTTTAAAGATTTCTTTCTTTCTACTAACCCTGTGGTTCTCCATTTCTTCCTTTTTTAGTTGTTTTAGGTGTAGAGTTACATTATTTATTTGACTTTTTTTCTTGTTTCTTGAAGTATGCCTGTATTGCTATAAATTTTCCCCTTAGCACTGCTTTTACGGTGTTCCACTTGTTTTGGGTTGTTGTGTTTTCATTTTCATTCATTTCTATGCATATTTTGATTTCATTTTTTACTTCTTCTGTGATATGTTGGTTATTCAGAAGTGTGTTGTTCAGCCTCTATATATTGGAATTTTTAATAGTTTTTCTTCTGTAATTGACATCTAATCTTACTGCATTGTGGTCAGAAAAGATGCTTGAAAAGTTTCAATTTTTTTTTTTAATTTACCAAGGCTACATTTATGGCCCAGGATGTGATCTGTCCTGGAGAAGGTTCCATGTGCGCTTGAGAAAAAAGTGAAATTCATTGTTTTGGGGTGAAATGTCCTATAGATATAAACTAGGTCTAACTGATCTATTGTATTATTTAAAGTTTGTGTTTCTTTGTTAATTTTCTGTTTAGTTGATCTATCCATGGGTGTGAATGTGGTATTAAAGTCTCCCACTATTATTGTGTTATTGTTAATTTCCCCTTTCATACCTGTTAGCATTTGTCTTACATACTGTGGTGCTCCTATGTTGGGTGCATATATATTTATAATTGTTATATCTTCTTTTTGGATTGATCCTTTGATCATTATGTAGTGACCTTCTTTGTCTCTTTTCACAGCCTTTGGTTTAAAGTCTATTTAATCTGATATGAGTATTGCTACTCCTGCTTTCTTTTGGTCTCTATTTGCGTGGAATATCTTTTTCCAGCCCTTCACTTTCAGTCTGTATGTGTCCCTTGTTTTGAGTTGGGTCTCTTGTAGACAACATATATAGGGATATTGTTTTTGTATCCATTCAGCCAGTCTTTGTCTTTTGGTTGGGGAATTCAACCCATTTACTTTTAAAGTAATTATTGATAAGTACGATCCCATTGCCTTTTACTTTACTGTTTTGTGTTCGAGTTTATACACTCTTTTTCTGTTTCCTGTCTAGAGAATATCCTTTACCATTTGTTGGAGAGCTGGTTTGGTGGTGCTGAATTCTCTCAGCTTTCGCATGTCTGTAAAGCTTTTGATTTCTCCTTCATATTTGAATGAGATCCTTGCTGGTACAGTAATCTGGACTGTAGGTTATTTTTTTTTTAAATCACTTTGAGTATGTCTTGCCATTTCCTACTGGTCTGAAGAGTTTCTATTGAAAGATCTGCAGTTATCCTTATGGGAATCCCCTTGTGTGTTATTTGTTGTTTTTCCCTTGCTGGTTTTAATATTCTTTGTGTTTGATCTTCTTAATTTGATTAATATGCATCTTGGGGTGTTTTGCCTTGGGTTTATCCTGTTTGGGACTCTCTCGTTTTCTTGTCCTTGGGTGATTATTTTCCTCCCCATTTTAGGGAAGTTTTTATCTATTATCTCCGCAAGTATTTTATCATGGTTTTCTTTTTGTCTTCTTCTTCTGGGGCTCCTATGATTCAAATGTTGGGGCATTTAACATTGTCCAGAAAATCTCTGAGATTGTCCTCATTTCATTTAATTAATTTTTTTTCCATTCTGATTCATTTATTTCTACCATTCTTCTTCTACTTCACTAATCCTATCTCCTGCCTCCGTTATTCTACTATTTGTTGCCTCCAGAGCGTTTTTGATCTCATTTATTGCATTATTCATTATATATTGACTCTTTTTTATTTCTTCTAGTTCCTTGTTAAACCTTTCTTGCATCTTTTCAATTCTTGTCTCCAGGCTATTTATCTGTGATTCCAGTTTTATTTCAAGATTTTGGATCATTTTCACTATCATTATTTGGAATTCTTTATCAGGTAGATTCCCTATCTCTTCCTCTTTTGTTTGGTTTGGTGGGCATTTATCCTGTTCCTTTACCTGCTGGGTATTCCTCTATCTCCTTGTCTTGCTTATATTGCTGTGTTTGGGGTGGTCTTTCTGTATTCTGGCAGTTTGTGAAGTTCTCTTTATTGTGGAGCTCCCTCGCTTTGGATGGGGTTGTATCAGTGGCTTCTCAAGGTTTCTTGATTAGGGAAGCTTGTGTCAGTGTTCTGATGGGTGGAGCTGGATTTCTTCTCCCTGGAGTGCAATGAGGTGTCCAGTTATGAGTTATGAGATGTCATTGGTTTTGGAGTAACTTTGGGCAGCCTGTCTATTGAAGCTCAGGGCTGTGTTCCTATGTTACTGGAGAATTTGTTGTGTTATGTCTTGCTCTGGATTTTGTTGGCCCTTGGGTGGTGCTAGAGTTCAGTGTAGGTATAGAGGCATTTGATGAGCTCCTATTGATTAACGTTTCCTGGAATCAGGAGTTATCTGATGTTCTCAGGATTTGGACTTAAGCCTCCTGCTTCTGGTTTTCAGTCTTATTTCTAGAGTAGTCTCAAACTTCTCCTTCTATACAGCACCATTGATAAAACATCTAGGTTAAAGATGAAAAGTTTCTCCACAATGAGGGACACCCAGAGAGGTTCACAGAGTTACATGGAGAAGAGAAGAGGGAGGAGGGAGTTAGAGATGACCCGAATGAGATGAGGTGGAATCAAAGAGGAGAGAGCAAGGTAGCCAGTATTCACTTCCTTGTGTGCGCTCCACAGTCTGTACCTCTCAGAGATGTTCACAGAGTTATAAAGAGAAGAGAAGAGGGAGGAAAGAAACAGAGGTGGCCAGGAGAATAAAAGGGGGGAATCAAAAGGAGAGAGACAGATCCAGCCAGTAATCAGTTCCTTAAGTGTTCTACACCATTTGGAACACACAAAGATTCACAGAGTTGGGTAGAAAAGAAAATGGGGAGGGAGGAGACAGAGGCGACCTTGTGGAGAAAAAGGAGAGTCCAAAGGAGGAGAGAGTAGTCAAGCCAGTAATCTCACTAACAAGTAAAAGTGGGTACTGAAGATTGTTTTTTTAAAGGGGCAAAATTGATAAGAAATACCAAAAAGCAAAGATTAAAAATCTAGAGAGGAGGGTTCAGTTCAGTTGAGTTCAGTTCAGTCACCCAGTCGTGTCCGACTCTTTGCGACCCCATGAATTGCAACACGCCAGGCCTCCCTGTCCATCACCGTCTCCCAGAGTTCACTCAGACTAACATCCATCGAGTGAGGGATGCCATCCAGCCATCTCACCATCGGTCAACCCCTTCTCCTGCCCCCAATTCCTCCAAGAATCAGAGTAATTTCCAATGAGTCAACACTTCGCATGAGGTGGCCAAAGTGCTGGAGCTTCAGCTTTAGCATCATAACTTCCAAAGAAATCTCAGGGTTGATCTCCTTCAGAATGGCCTGGTTGGATCTCCTTGCAGTCCAAGGGACTCTCAAGAGTCTTCTCCAACACCACAGTTCAAAAGCATCAATTCTTCGGCGCTCAGCCTTCTTCACAGTCCAACTCTCACATCCATACATGACCGCAGGAAAAACCATAGCCTTGACTAGACGGACCTTAGTTGGCAAAGTAATGTCTCTGCTTTTGAATATACAATATAGGTTAGTCATAACTTTTCTTCCAAGGAGTAAGCATCTTTTAATTTCATGGCTGTAGTAACCATCTGCAGTGATTTTGGAGCCCCAAAAAATAAAGTCTGACACTGTTTCTACTGTTTCCCCATCTACTTCCCATGAAGTGATGGGGCTGGACGCCATGTTCTTGGTTTTCTGAATGTTGAGCTTTAAGCCAACTTTTCGCTCTCCTCTTTCACTTTCATTAAGAGGCTTTTTAGCTCCTCTTCATTTTCTGCCATAAGGGTGGTGTCATCTACATATCTGAGGTTATTGATACTTCTCCAGGCAATCTTGATTCCAGCTTGTGTTTCTTCCAGTCCAGCGTTTCTCATGATGTACTCTTCATATAAGTTAAATAAGCAGGGTGACAATATACAACCTTGACGTACTCCTTTTCCTATTTGGAACCAGTCTATTGTTCCATGTCCAGTTCTAACTGTTGCTTCCTGGCCTGCATACAGATTTCTCAAGAGGCAGGTCAGGTGGCCTGGTATTCCCATCTCTTTCAGAATTTTCCACAGTTTATTTTGATCCACACAGTCAAAAGCTTTGGCATAGTCAATAAAGCAGAAATAGATGTTTTTCTGGAACTCTGGAACTCTCTTGCTTTTTCAATAATCCAGGGGATGTTGGCAATTTGATCTCTGGTTCCTCTGCCTTTTCTAAAACCAGCTTGAACATCAGGGGTATCACTGTTCACATATTGCTGAAGCCTGGCTTGGAGAATTTTGAGCATTACTTTACTAGAGTGTGAGATGAGTGCAATTGTGCAGTAGTTTGATCATTCTTTGGCATTGCCTTTCTTCGGAATTGGAATGAGGACTGACATTTTCCAGTCCTGTGGTCACTGCTGAGTTTTCCAAATTTGCTGTCATATTGAGTGCAGCACTTTCACAGCATCATCTTTCAGGAATTGAAATAGCTCCACTGGAATTCCATCACCTTCACTAGCTTTGTTCGTAGTGATGCTTTCTAAGGTCCACTTGACATCACATTTCAAGATGTCTGGCTCTAGATTAGTGATCACATCATCATGATTATCTGGGTCTTGAAGATCTTTTTTGTACAGTTCTTCCATGTATTCTTGAAGAAACTGAAGTTGAATGGTTTTATGAAGATCTAACAACTAACTTTTAGAACTAACACCCAAAAAAGATGTGCTTTTAATTATAGGGGACTGGAATGAAAAAGTAGGAAGTAAAGAAACATCTGGAGTAACAGGCAAATTTGGCCTTGGAATGTGGAATGAAACAGGGCAAAGACTAATAGAGTTTTGCCAAGAAAATGTACTGGTCACAGCAAACACCCTCTTCCAGCAACACAAGAGAAGACTCTGCACATGGACATCACCAGGTGGTCAACATTGAAATCAGGTTGTTTATATTACTTGCAGCCAAAGATGGAGAAGCTCTATACAGTCAACAAAGACAAGACCAGGAGCTGACTGTGGCTCAGATCATGAACTCCTTATTACCAAATTCAGACTCAGATTGAAGAAAGTAGGGAAAACCGCTAGACCATTCAGGTATGGCCTAAATCAAATCCCTTATGATTATACAGTGGAAGTGAGAAATAGATTTAAGTGCCTAGCTCTGATAGATAGATTGCCTGATGAACTATGGAATGAGGTTCGTGACATTGTACAGGAGACAGGGATCAAGACCATCCCCATGGAAAAGAAATGCAAAAAAGCAAAATGCCTGTCTGGGAAGGGCTTACAAATACCTGTGACAAGAAGAGAGGTGAAAAGCAAAGGAGAAAAGGAAAGATATAAGCATCTGAATGGAGAGTTCCAAAGAATAGCAAGAAGAGGTAAGAAAGCCTTCTTCAGCAATCAACACAAAGAAATAGAGGAAAACAACAGAATGGGAAAGACTATAGATCATTTCAAAAAAATTAGAGATACCAAGGGAACATTTCATGCAAAGATGGGCTCGACAAAGGACAGAAATTGTATGGACCTAACAGAAGCAGGAGATATTAGGAAGAGGTAGTAAGAATACACAGAAGAGTAGAGGTTGGATTTTCAAAAGTACAATATTAAAGAAAAGAAGGAAAAGAAGAAAAAATAAAGACAGAAAAATTATTAAAATATATATATGAAGTTTGCTTTAAAAAATAGGGTCTTTTATTGAAAAGTAGCAGTGGCAGTGGCCGGCGCAATAAGCGCGGCTAGAGCTATCCCGCATGTGAGGCCAGGGATGGTGGCCGGGAGGAGCTACCCCCCGTCCGATGTCAAGCACGAAGGCCGAGAGGAACCACCCCATGTCTGAGGCCATGGGTGGCACCCGAGGCCAGGGGCGGTGCCCGAGACCAGGGTCAGCGGCCAGGAGGAGCAACCCCACACCCAAGGAGTGGTGGTTGTGCGAGAGCAGGAGGGCCTAGAGAAGCCACCCCTCACTGAAGGTCAGGAAGAGCGGTGGGAAGAGATACCCCTCATCCAAGGTAAGGAGCAGCGGCTGTGCTTTGCTGGAGCAGCCGTGAAGCGATACCCCGCACCCAAGGTAAGATAAAACCAAGTAAGATGGTCGGTGTTGCAAGAGGGCATCAGAGGGCAGACACACTGAAACCATACTCACAGAAAACTAGTCAATCTAATCACACTAGGACCATAGCCTTGTCTAACTCAATGAAACTAAACCATGCCTGCAAGGCAACCCAAGAAAGGCGGGTCATGGTGGAGAGAGCTGACAGAATGTGGTCCACTGGAGAAAGGAATGGCAAACCACTTCACTATTCTTGCCTTGAGAACCCCATGAACAGTATGAAAAGGCAAAATGATAGAATACTGAAAGAGGTACTCCCCAGGTCAGTAGGTGCCCAATATGCTACTGGAGGTCAATGGAGAAATAACTCCAGAAAGAATGAAGGGATGGAGCCAAAGCAAAAACAATACCCGTTTGTGGATGTGACTGGTGATAGAAGCAAGGTCTGATGCTGTAAAGAACAATATTGCATAGGAACCTGGAATGTCAGGTCCATGAATCAAGGCAAATTGGAAGTGGTCAAGTAGGAGATGACAAGAAAGAACGTCGACATTCTAGGAATCAGCAAACTAAAATGGACTGGAATAGGTGAATTAAACTCAGATGACCATTATATCTACTACTGTGGGCAGGAATCCCTCAGAAGAAATGGAGTAGCCATCATGGTCAACAAAAGAGTCCAAAATGCAGTACTTGGATGCAATCGCAAAAAAGACAGTTCGTTTCCAAGGCAAACCATTCAATATCACAGTTATCCAACTCTATGGCCCAAACAGTAATGCTGAAGAAGCTGAAGTTGAAAGGTTCTATGAAGACCTACAAGACCTTTTAGAACTAACACCTAAAAAAGATGCCCATTTCCTTATAGGGGACTGCAATGCAAAAGTAGGAAGTCAAGAAACACCTGGAGTAACAGGCAAATTTGGCCTTGGAATGTGGAATCAAACAGGGCAAAGACTAATAGAGTTTTGCCAAGAAAGTGCACTGGTCATAGCAAATACCCTCTTCCAACAACACAAAAGAAGATTCTACACATGGACATCACCAGATGGTCAACACTGAAATCAGATTGATTATATTCTCTGCAGCAAAAGATGGAGAAGCTCTATACAGTCAACAACAACAAGACCAGGAGCTGACTGTGGCTCGATCATGAACTCCTTATTACCAAATTCAGACTCAGATTGAAGAAAGTAGGGAAAATCGCTAGACCATTCAGGTATGGCCTAAATCAAATCCCTTATGATTACACAGTGGAAGTGAGAAATGGATTTAAGGACTTTGATCTGATAGATAGAGTGCCTGATGAACTATGGAATGAGGTTTGTGACATTGTACAGGAGACAGGGATCAAGACCATCCCCATGGAAAAGAAATGCAGAAAAGCAAAATGGCTGTCTGGGGTAGCCTTACAAATAGCTGTGACAAGAAGAGAAGCGAAAAGCAAAGGAGAAAAGGAAAGATATAAGCATCTGAATGCAGAGTACCAAAGAATAGCAAGAAGAGATAAGAAAGCCTTATTCAGAGATCAATGCAAAGAAATAGAGGAAAAGAACAGAATGGGAAAGTCTAGAGATCTCTTCAAGAAAATTAGAGATACCAAGGGAACATTTCATGCAAAGATGGGATCGATAAAGGACAAAAATAGTATAGACATAAAAGAAGCAGAAGATATTAAGAAGAGGTGGCAAGAATAATAATCACTCAGATAATCACGATGGTATGATCACTCATCTAGAGCCAGTCATCCTGGCATTTGAAGTCAAGTGGGCCTTAGAAAGCATCACTACTAACAAAGCTAGTGGAAGTGATGGAATTCCAGTTGAGCTATTTCAAATCCTAGAAGATAATTTTGTGAAAGTGCTCTCAGTATGACAGCAAATTTGGAAAACTCAGCAGTGGCCACAGGACTGGAAAAGGTCAGTTTTCATTTCAATCCGAAAGAAAGGCAATGCCAAAGAATGCTCAAACTACTGCACAATTGTATTCATCTCACACGCTAGTAAAATAATGCTCAAATTCTCCCAGCCAGGCTTCAGCAATAGGTGGACCATGAACTTCCAGATATTCAAGCTGGTTTTAGAAAAGGCAGAGGAACCAGAGATCAAATTGCCAACATCTGCTGGATCATCAAAAAAGCAAGAGAATTCCAGAAAAAAACATCTATTTCTGCTTTATTGACTATGCCAAAGCCTTTGACTGTGTGGCTCACAATAAACTGTGGAAAATTCTGAAAGAGATGGGAATACCAGACCACCTGACTTGCCTCTTAAGAAACTTGTATGAAGATCAGGAAGCAACAGTTAGAACTGGACATGGAACAATAGACTTGGTCCAAATAGGAAAAGGACTACGTCAAGGCTGTATATTTTTACCCTGCTTATTTAACTTATATGAAGAGTACATCATGAAAAACGCTGGGCTGGAAGAAGCACAAGCTGGAATCAAGATTGCCTGGAGAAGTATCAATAACCTCAGATATGTAGATGACACCACCCTTATGGCAGAAAGTGAAAAGAACTAAAAAGCCTCTTGATGAAATTGAAAGAGGAGAGTGAAAAAGTTGGCTTAAAGCTCAACATTCAGTAAACGAAGATCAGGGCTTCTGGTCCATCACTTCATGGGAAATAGATGGGGAAACAGTGGAAACAGTGTCAGACTATTTTTTTGGGCTCCAAAATTACTGCAAATGGTGATTGCAGCTATGAAATTAAAAGATGCTTACTTCTTGTAAGGAAAGTTATGACCAACCTAGATAGAATATTGAAAAGCAGAGACATTACTTTGCCAACAAAGGTCCGTCTAGTAAGGCTATGGTTTTTCCAGTGGTAATGTATGGATGTGTGCGTGAGAGTTGGACTGTGAAGAAAGCTGAGCCCCGAAGAATTGATGCGTTTGAACTGTGGTGTTGGAGAAGACTCTTGAGAGTCCCTTGGACTGCAAGGAGATCCAACCAGTCCATTCTAAAGGAGATCAGTCTTGGGTGTTCTTTGGAAGGAATGATGCTAAAGCTGAAACTCCAGTACTTTCGCCACCTCATGGGAAAGTTTGACTCATTGGAAAAGACTCTGATGCTAGGAGGGACTGGGGACAGGAGGAAAAGGGGATGACAGAGGATGAGATTGCTGAATGGCATCTTCGACTCGATGGATGTGAGTTTGAGTGAACTCTGGGATTTGGTGATGAACAGAGAGGCCTGGCATGCTGCAATTCATGGGATCATGAAGAGTTGGACACAACTGATCAACTGAACTGAACTGAACTGAAAGTACAGAGGGGTCTCACATAAAAGTACAGGGCACAAAGATGAGGACCATCATAGTAATGTGGGAGCCATAGGTGGACAAGGCTTTGTGCCTCCCTTCCTGACTAACATTTTTTAGGGAGCACAGAATCATCCCATAGCAGATGAGTAAGAGTGTAAAGATGACCACGGAGATTGCCCCATCGTTGGCCAGCACTGTGAGGATAGTAATGTAGGTGTCAGTGCAGGCAAGTTTTATCAAGGGATACATCAGAAGAAGTGGTCAATGACATTGGGGTCACAAGAGGGAAGGTTGTAAACAAAGAGAGGATGAAGTACCCCATGCAAAAACCCACCAATCAAAGTAAGTAGCAGCAACAGAATACAAACTCGTTTATTCATGATTGTCAAATAATGCAAGGGTTTGGAGATGGCCATATAATTGTCATAGGCCATGACCACCAGGAGAATTATATCAGAATCATCAAATAAGTGCCCTGTAAAAAGTTGTATCATTCAAGCTTGGAAGGAAATGATTTTCTTTTCACACAGCAAGTCTATAATCATGTTTGGAGTGACTATTGTAGAATAAACACCATCAAGAAATGATAAGTATATGTGTTAGTATACTGTATTGGTGTTTTTCTTTCTGGCTTACTTCACTCTGGATAATCGGCTCCAGTTTCATCCATCTCATGAGAACTGATTCAAATGTATTCTTTTTAACAGCTGAGTAATACTCCATTGTGTATATGTTCCACTGCTTTCTTATCCATTCATCTGCTGATGGACATTTGGGTTGTTTCCATGTTCTGGCTATTATAAACAGTGCTGCAATGAACATTGGGGTACATGTGTCTCTTTCAATTCTGGTTTCCTCGGTGTGTATGCCCAGCAGTGGGATTGCTGGGTGATATGGCAGTTCTATTTGCAATTTTTAAAGGAATCTCCACACTGTTTTCCATAGTGGTTTTACTAGTTTGCATTCCCACCAACAGTGTAGGAGGGTTCCCTTTTCTCCACACCCTCTCCAGCATTTATTGCTTGCAGATTTTTGGATCGCAGACATTCTGACTGGTGTGAAGTGGTACCTCATTGTGGTTTTGATTTGCATTCCTCTAATAATGAGTGATGTTGAGCATCTTTTCATGTGTTTGTTAGCCATCCATATGTCTTCTTTGGAGAAATGTCTATTTAGTTCTTTGGCCCATTTTTTGATTGGGTCTTTTATTTTTCTGGAATTGAGCTGCATAAGTTGCTTGTATATTTTTGAGATTAGTTGTTTGTCAGTTGTTTCATTTGCTATTATTTTCTCCCATTCCGAAGGCTGTCTTTTCACCTTGCTGATATTTTCCTTTGTTGTGCAGAAGCTTTTAATTTTAATTAGATCCCATTTGTTTATTTTTGCTTTTATTTCCAGAATTCTGGGGGGTGAATCATAGAGGATCCTGCTGTGATGTATGTCGGAGAGTGTTTTGCCTATGTTCTCCTCTAGGAGTTTTATAGTTTCTGGTTTTACATTTAGATCTTTAATCCATTTTGAGTTTATTTTTGTGTGCAGTGTTAGAAAGTGATCTAGTTTCATTCTTTTACAAGTGGTTGACCAGTTTTCCCAGCACCACTTGTTAAAGTGATTGTGTTTACTCCATTGTATATTCTTGCCTCCTTTGTCGAAGATAAGGTGTCCTTAGGTGTGTGGATTTATCTCTGGGCTTTCTATGTTGGTTCCATTGATCTATATTTCTGTCTTTGTGCCAGTACCATACTGTCTTGATGACTGTGGCTTTGTAGTAGAGCCTGAAGTCAGGCAAGTTGATTCCTCCAGTTCCATTCTTCTTTCTCAAGATTGCTTTGGCTATGCGAGGTTTTTTGTATTTCCATAGAAATCTTGAAATTATTTGTTCTAGTTCTGTGAAAAATATCACTGGTAGCTTAATAGGGATTGCATTGAATTTGTAAATTGCTTTGGGTAGTATACTCATTTTCACTATATTGATTCTTCTGATCCATGAACATGGTACATTTCTCCATCTATTAGTGTCCTCTTTTATTTCCTTCATCAGTGTTTTATAGTTTTCTATATATAGGTCTTTAGTTTCTTTAGGTAGATATATTCCTAAGTATTTTATTCTTTTGTTGCAATGGTGAATGGAATTTAGAAAGATGGCAATGATGACCCTGTATTCAAGATAGCAAAAAAGACTCAGATGTGTATAGCGGACTTTTGGACTCAGAGGAAGAGGGAGATGGTGGGATGATTTGGGAGAATGGCATTGAAACATGTATAATATCATGTAAGAATCGAATCACCAGTCTATGTCCGACGTAGGATACAGCATGCTTGGGGCTGGTGCACGGGGATGACCCAGAGGGATGTTGTGGGGAGGGAAGAGGGATGGGGGTTCATGTTTGGGATCGCATATACACCCGTGGTGGATTCATGTCAATGTATGGCAAAACCAATACAGTATTGTAAAGTAAAATAAAGTAAACATAAAAATTAAAAAAATTCCTGTGTTGATACTTTTAAAATCAGCATTTATGTTGATGTATGGCAAAACCAATACAATATTGCAAAGTAATTAGCCTCCAATTAAAATTAATTTATACTAAAAAAAAAAGAAATGGTAAGTAGCCAATAAAGACGTACATAGGGAAATGCATAGTAATATTGAACACCACAGTCAAGACAATGAGTAGATTGCCCATCATTGTTGCCATGTAGAGGAGCAAGAAGACAACAAATAATGTTCTCTGACCCTGGACACTCTGAGTGAGCCCCAAGAGGACAAATTTAGTTACATTATTCCTTTGTTCCATAGGTTCTTCTGTAGTTCTTATTTCAGAGTTCGGGGGAAAATTACCTTCAAATGCAATTATTACTAGAGGATTTCTGAAGTCTTAAGTTAAATTGTTTATTCATTCAAACACTGAACCTTAATGTTTGTTATGATGCAATACTGTCAGATATTATAAGGTTGATCAAAACATTGTCTTGATCTCAAAAATCTTATAGAGTGGAAAATAATTGAGATTTATATACATGGGAAAAAGGACACAGTATTAAATAAAATAGGTGCCACAACTAGCTTTCCATCTGGAAGCTAATGAAATAGCAAAGATAGTTAATATTTTATATAAAATAAAAACTGAATAAAATTTTAGTTAAAATGTAAAGCAAGATTTTCTTTATTTTATATTCAATTTATTAAAGATGTGATTGTCTCCATTCCAGAGGTAGAAGAATCTTCTTAATCAATCACTGAAATTGCAAATTGATATATTTGACAGTTTGATATTTCTGTTTTGGATTTAGGAAAGGATCTAATAACATCAACTGAAAAAAGTATTAATTGATTGAAAAATAATATATGTTTTAGGGAGTATGCATAGAGTAAATTTCTAAAATAGACACATATCTATAAGCAACTTATGAATGATTATAAATAAAAATATGAAAATATTTAAAGGAAGAATACATCTAAATGACCAGCAAACATACAATCAGATGTGGAAACTCACCTGTGAATAGAAAAGTATAAAATGCAGTAGTAGCTTGCTTCCTGCCATATTACCTTGGTTTCTTTAATGTTACTGAATCAACATTTACAGATGCTACATCATCTTTTAATTTTGAAGTTTAACAAAAAATGTTTAGAGAATACAGTAAATGAATCTAATATCAAGTTTATAAATATCTGTCCATGAAAATGTTCCCAAATAGTAACACTTGAGATTAATTTCTATTAAAATTTTATGTTATAGAAGGAAATTTTATTTCAGAGAATTAGAACATGAAGATATCTAAAAAGTGTATTACAAAATTTTATTTTTGGTGATCACAAAAGATTCCTAACATGGTTGATTATGAAAATCACAAAGGAAAACTCATAAAAGACCGAATTCTCACACCACCAATGTACTCTTGCAAAATGGAAAGCCTAAGGCAGAATCTTGTGTAAAGTACAGTTCCAGTTTACCTGCATAAGAAAACAATCATGCAATCCATGTTCTGGGCTCTGATGCTTTGTCCTTTTCCCATTATAACTGATGCCAGCTCTATGAAGACAAAAAGTCAGATACATTCATTATCATTTCCCTTTTAACTCTTTCCATGTGACCAACTCTTTCCATGTTTACAGAAAATCTAATTCATCTCAGTATTTCAGAAAGACACTACCTTTCAAACTATTTGGATTTTCAATATGAATATGAATATCCTATTACCTAAAGAATTCTGACTCTTAACTGTGAAGAGAGACTCAAAATATTCATAGTTATCAGGATTTTTCCTAAACACCAGTGTTAAATCAACATTTTAATTGGAGAGAAAACTAGACTTCCCTGGTGGCTCAGAGGTTAAAGTGTCTGCCTGGAATCCAGGAGACCTGGGTTCGATGCCTGGGTTGGGAAGATCCCCTGGAGAAGGAAATGGCAACCCACTCCAGTACTCTTGCCTGGAGAATCCCATGGAGGGAGGAGCCTCGTAGGCTACAGTCCATGGGGTCGCAAAGAGTTGGACACGACTGAGTGACTAC
Source organism: Budorcas taxicolor (assembly GCF_023091745.1). Classification (NCBI taxonomy): domain Eukaryota; kingdom Metazoa; phylum Chordata; class Mammalia; order Artiodactyla; family Bovidae; genus Budorcas; species Budorcas taxicolor. The sequence continues at coordinate 401,332 of NC_068924.1, read as the reverse complement.
ACTTTCATTTACATAAAAATGTTGCTCTCTATATTTTATACCAATGAAAGTAAAATAGTGAAATAACATTTATAGTTATTTGATTCTCAATCAGTTTTAGTGTCTTCTCTTCAGTGTTGAACTTTGGTTTTCCTAAAGGGTGGAGAATAATTTCATATACATACTTGATTATGATTTGAGTCTACTGTTTAAATTCATAAAAGTCTGTCATGTGAAGTGAGGGAAAAGGTCCATAAATACCTTATCTACATTTGAAAAATCACACATATTATTGAGTCATTCAATTGGTGCCTCTCCAGGGATAATTTTGGACTAATTAAATTCCTTGGGAAACCATAATGATAACTTTGATAGTACATTCTTTACCTCCAGAGATGCCACCAAAATAATTATCATCTGGAACAAGACTTAGAGAAAACTGTTCTCTAGGGGAAAAGTTATAAAAAAATTTTTTTGAGGTCATTTCACCCAGATGGAAAAGACCAATCTGGACAGAAGTACAATATCTAAAAACTTCCTTGATTAAATTATGGCTTACAAAATAGGTAAACTTATTTAAGTTTAAACTCTTTCATTGAAGATTATATCTGACTGGATTTCCAGAAAATGATGGATGCTGATACCAGAACAAGTCATTCAAAATCTGTTTCAAATGACGTACTTTGTCATAAAATTTCAGAAAGGCAAGTTGATAAAATTGGTGCTAGTAGGGAAGTGGGGATAAAGAAAATATTTGTGGGACTATTATTCCATTCATCTGAAAGTATTCATTAACCAGACACCACATTCCAAAGGATTTATGCAGTGTAGATAGAGAGATATATGGATAGGTTGATAGGCAATGCACTACACTTATTATATATATATATATGCATATATAAAATTTACTTTATTTTACTTATAATACTGTTTGGTTTTGCCATACATCAAGATAAATCCGCCATGGGTGTACACATGTTCCCAATCCTGAACCTCCCTCCCACCTCCCTCCCCATACCACATCTCTGGGTAATCCAGTGCACCAGCCCCAAGCATCCTGTATCCTGCATCGAACATAGACTGACGATTCATTTTTATATATTATATACGTTTCAATGCCATTCTCCCAAATCATCCCACCTTCTCCCTCTCCCACAGAGTCCAAAAGTCTGTTCTATACATCTGTGTCTCTTTTGTTGTCTCGCATGCAGGGTTATCATTACTATCTTTCTAAATTCCATATATATACTGTATTGGTGTTTTTCTCTCTGGCTTACTTCACTCTGTATAATAGACTCCAGTTTCATCCACCTCATTAGAACTGATTCAAATGAATTCTTTTTAATGGCTGAGTAATACTCCATTGTGTATAGGTACCACTGCTTTCTTATCCATTCATCTGCTGATGGACATCTAGGTTGCTTCCATATCCTGGCTATTAAAACCAGTGCTGCAATGAACAGTGGGATACACATGTCTCTTTCAGTTCTGGTTTCCTTGGTGTGTATGCCCAGCAGTGGGATTGCTGGATTATAAGGCAGTTCTATTTGCAGTTTTTAAGGAATCTCCACACTGTTCTCCATAGTGGCTGTACTAGTTTGCACTCCCACCAACAGTGTAAGAGTGTTCCCTTTCCTCCACACGCTCGCCAGCATTTATTGCTTGCAGACTTTTGGATCGCAGCCATTCTGACTGGTGTGAAATGGTACCTCATGGTGGTCTTGATTTGCATTTCTCTGATAATGAGTGATGTTGAGCACCTTTTCATGTGTCTGTTAGCCATCTGAATGTCTTTGGAGAAACGTCTATTAGGTTCTTTGGCCCATTTTTTGATTGGCCGTTTATTTTTCTGGAATTGAGCTGCATAAGTTGCTTGTATATTTTTGAGATTAGTAGTTTGTCAGTTGCTTCATTTGCTGTTATTTTCTCCCATTCAGAAGGCTGTCTTTTCACCTTGCTTATATTTTCCTTTGTTGTGCAGAAGCTTTTAATTTTAATTAGGTCCCATTTGTTTATTTTTGCTCTTATTTCCAATATTCTGGGAGGTGGGCGATAGAGGATCCTGCTGTGATTTGTGTCAGAGACTGTTTTGCCCATGTTCTCCTCTAGGAGTTTTATAATTTCTGGTTTTACATTTAGATCTTTAATCCATTTTGAGTTTATTTTTCTGTATGGTGTTAGAGAGTGTTTCATTCTTTTACAAGTGGTTGACCAGTTTTCCCAGCACCACTTGTTAAAGAGATTGTCTTTAATCCATTCTATATTCTTGCCTCCTTTGTCGAAGATAAGGTGTTCATAGGTGTGTGTGGATTTATCTCTGGGCTTTCTATTTTATTCCATTGATCTATATTTCTGTCTTTGTGCCAGTACCATACTGTCTTGATGACTCTGGCTTTGTAGTAGGGCCTGAAGTCAGGCAGGTTGATTCCTCCAGTTCCATTCTTCTTTCTCAAGATTGCTTTGGCTATTTGAGGTTTTCTGTATTCCCATACAAACTGTGAAATTATTTGTACTAGCTCTGTGAAAAATACCGCTGGTAGCTTGATAGGGATTGCATTGAATCTGTAGATTGGTCTGGGTAGTATACTCATTTTCACTATATTGATTCTTCTGATCCATGAACGTGGTATATTTCTCCATCTATTAGTGTCCTCTTTGATTTCTTTTACCACTGTTTTATAGTTTTCTATATATAGGTCTTTTGTTTCTTTAGGTAGATATATTCCTAAGTATTTTATTCTTTTCGTTGCAACGGCGAATGTAACTGTTTCCTTTAAATTTTTTTCTACTTTCTCATTATCATTGTATAGGAATGCAAGGGATTTCTGTGCGTTGATTTTATATCCTGCAACTTTACTATATTCATTGATTAACTCTTGTAATTTTCTGGTGGAGATATTAGGGTTTTCTATGTAGAAAATCATGTCATCTGCAAACAGTGAGAGTTTTACTTCTTTTCCAATTTGGATTTTTTAATGTCTTTTTCTACTCTGATTGTTGTGGCCAAAACTTCCAAAACTATGTTGAATAGTAGTGGTGATAGTGGGCACCCTAGTCTTGTTCCTTGCTTTAAGGGAAATGCTTTCAATTTTTCACCATTGAGGATAATGATTGCTGTGGATTTGTCATATATAGCTTTTATTATATTGAGGTATGTTCCTTCTATTCCTGCTTTCTGGAGAGTTTTTATCACAAATGGATGTTGAATTTTGTCAAAGGCTTTCTCTTCATCTATTGAGATAATCATATGGATTTTATTTTTCAATTTGTTAATGTGGTGAATTACATTGATTGATTTGTGGATATTGAAGAATCCTTGGATTCCTGGGAAAAAGCCCACTTGCTCATGGTGTATGATCTTTTTAATGTGTAGGAATCTGATTGCTAGAATTTTGTTAAGGATTTTTGCATCTATGTTCATCAGTGATATTGGCCAGTAGTTTTCTTTTTTTGTGGCATCTTTGTCAGGTTTTGGGATTAGGGTGATGGTGTCCTCATAGAATGACTTTGGAAGTTTACCTTCTTCTGCAATTTTCTGGAAGAGTTTGCATAGGACAGGTGTTAGCTCTTGTCTAAATTTTTGGTAGAATTCAGCTGTGAATCCGTCTGGACCTGGGCTTTTGTTTGCTGGAAGATTTCTGATCACAGTTTCAATTTCCATTCTTGTGATGGGCCTGTTAAGATTTTCTATTTCTTGCTGGTTCAGTTTTGGAAAGTTGTACTTTTCTAAGAATTTGTCCATTTCTTCCATGTTGTCCATTTTTTGGGCATATAATTGCTAATAGTAGTCTCTTATGACCCTTTGCATTTCTGTGTTGTCTGTTGTGATCTCTCCATTTTCATTTCTAATTTTATTGATTTGATTTTTCTCCCTTTGTTTCTTGATGAGTCTGGCTAATGGTTTGTCAATTTTATGTATCCTTTCAAAGAACCAGCTTTTGGCTTTGTTGATTTTTGCTGTGGTCTCTTTTTTTTCTTTTGCATTTACTTCTGCCCTAATTTTTAAGATTTCTTTCCTTCTGCTATCCCTGGGGTTCCTCATTTCTTCCTTTTCTAGTTGCTTTAGGTGTAGAGTTAGGTTATTTCTTTGTCTTTTTTCTTGTTTCTTGAGGTATGTCTGTATTGCTGTGAACTTTCCCCTTAGCATTGCTTTTACAGTGTCCCAAAGGTTTGGGGTTGTTGTGTTTTCATTTTCATTCATTTCTATGCGTATTTTGATTCTTTTTTCAATTTCTTCTATGATTGTTGGTTATTCAGCAGTATGTTGTTCAGCCTCCATATGTTGGAATTTTTAATAGTTTTTCTCCTGTAATTGAGATCTAATCTTACTGCATTATGGTCAGGAAAGATGCTTGGAATGATTTAAATTTTTTTTTAATTTACCAAGGCTAGATTTATGGCCCAGGATGTGATCTATCCTTGAGAAGGTTCCGTGTGCACGTGAGAAAGAGGGGAAATTCATTATTTTGGAGTGAAATATCCTATAGATATGAATTAGGTCTAACTGGTCTATTTTATCACTTAAAGTTGTGTTTCCTTGTTAATTTTCTGTTTAGTTGATCTATCCGTAGGTGTGAGTGAGATATTAAAGTCTCCCACTATTATTGTGTTATTGTTAATTTCCCCTTTCATACTTGTTAGCATTTGTCTTACATATTGTGGTGCTCCTATGTTGTGTGTATATATATTTATAATTCTTATATCTTCTTCTTGGATTGATCCTTTGATCATTATGTTGTGTACTTCTTTGCCTTTTCTTACAGCCTTTGTGTTAAAGTCTATGTTATCTGATATGAGTATTGCTCGTTATTTTTCACAGAGCTAGAACAAATAATTTCACAATTTGTATGGGAATACAGAAAACCTTGAATAACCAAACAATCTTGAGAAAGAAAAATGGAACTGGAGTAATCAACCTGCCTGACTTCAGGCTCTACTACAATATAGACAGAAATATAGACTTCAGGCTCTACTACAAAGCCACAAGACAGTATGGTACTGGCACAAAGACAGAAATATATATCAGTGGCACAAAGTAGAAAGCTCAGAGATAAATCCACACACCCTATGGACACCTTATCTTCAACAAAGGAGGCAAAAATATACGATGGATTAAAGACAATCTCTTTAACAAGTGGTGCTGGGAAAACTGGTCAACCATTTGTAAAAGAATGAAACTAGAACACTTTCTAACACCATACACACAAATAAACTTAAAATGGGTTAAAGGTCTAAACGTAAGACCAGAAACTATAAAACTCCTAGAGGAGAACATAAGCAAAACACTCTCCGACATAAATCACAGCAGGATCCTCTATCACCCACCTCCCAGAATATTGGAAATAAGAGCAAAAATAAACAAATGAGTCCTAATTAAATTTAAAAGCTTCTTCACAACAAAGGAAACTATAAGCAATGTGAAAAGACAGCCTTTGGAATGGGAGAAAATAAGAGCAAATGACACAAATGGCAAACTACTAATCTCAAAAATACACAAGCAACTCCTGCAGTTCAATTCCAGACAAATAAACTACCCAGACCAAAAAAAAAAAAAAAAGGACCAACGAACTAAATAGACATTTCTCCGAAGAAGACATACACATGGCTAACAAACACATGAAAAGATGCTCAACATCACTCATTTTCAGAGAAATGCAAATCAAGACCACCATCAGGTACCATTTCACGCCAGTCAGAATGGCTGTGACCCAAAAGTCTACAAGCAATAAATGCTGGAGAGTGTGTGGAGAAAAGGGAACCCTCTTACACTGTTGGTGGGAATGCAAACTAGTACAGCCACTATGGAGAACAGTGTGGAGATTCCTTAAAAACTGCAAATAGAACTGCCTTATGACCCAGCAATCCCACTGCTGGACATACACATCGAGGAAACCAGAACTGAAAGAGACACGTGTACCCCACTGTTCATCACAGCACTGTTTATAATAGCCAGGACATGGAAGCAACCTAGATATCCATCAGCAGATGAATGGACAAGAAAGCAGTGGTACCTATACACAATGGAGTACTACTCAGCAATTAAAAATAATAAATTTGAATCTGTTGTAATGAGGTGGATGAAACTGGAGTTGATTATCCAGAGTGAAGTAAGCCAGAAAGAAAAACACCAATACAGTATACCAATGCTTGTATATGGAATTTAGAAAGATGGTAACTATAACCCTGTATGCGAGACAGCAAAAGAGACATAGATGTATAGAATAGTCTTTTGAACTCTGAGGGAAAGGGAGAGGGTGGAATGATTTGGGAGAATGGCACTGAAACATGTATAATATCATATATGAAATGAATCGCCAGTCCAGGTTTGATGTATGATACTGGATGTTTGGGGCTGGTGCACTGGGACAACCCAGAGGGATGGTATGGGGACGGAGAAGGGAGGGGGTTCAGGATGGGGAAAACATGTATACCTACGGCAGATTCATGTTAATCTATGGCAAAACCAATGCAATATTGTAAAGTAATTAACCTCAAATTAAAATAAATAAATTTATATTTTAAAAAAAGAAAGAAAATTCTCATAATGGCAGTTTCCATTCTCTATGGAGAGAAGTGTATTCAATAGCTGGCCAGAATGTGAAGAATGTTTCCAAGTCTTACTTTGATGCCTAAGAGAGAGGGGAAGGGCGGCTCTGGCATATGAATTCAAACCTTTTTCCTGATGTTTCTCAAGAACTGTCTTCAAAATGGTCCCTAAAATAAAGAATAAAGCAAACTTTCTTGCTTAACTTCCAAGTGGAATTTAAAGAGGTTTCCCTGTGAGGTCATAAACCTGGACGACTACCTCCTAGTCCCCCTCAAGGTTTAGCAATTTCCCATCTTAATGATTTTCCAAGACACAGTTATCTGTGGTTTGACTTACTTAAATGTTTTTAAAATTGTATGGCCTTCGCCAATTCAAGACTTTTTTTTTCTTTTTTATATAATCCTAGTGTTTGTATTTTTTTTTAATTTTATTTTATTTTATTTTATTTTATTTTTCTAATTTTAAAATCTTTAATTCTTACATGTGTTCCCAAACATGAACCCCCCTCCCACCTCCCTCCCCATAACATCTCTGTGGGTCATCCCCATGCACCAGCCCCAAGCATGCTGTATCCTGCGTCAGACATAGATTAGCGATTCAATTCTTACATGATAGTATACATGATAGAATGCCATTCTCCCATATCATCCCACCCTCTCCCTCTCCCTCTGAGTCCAAAAGTCTGTTATAGACAGCTGCGTCTTTTTTCCTGTCTTGCATACAGGGTCGTCATTGCCATCTTTCTAAATTCCATATATATGTGTTAGTATACTGTATTGGTGTTTTTCTTTCTGGCTTACTTCACTCTGTATAATCGGCTCCAGTTTCATCCATCTCATCAGAACTGATTCAAATGAATTCTTTTTAACGGCTGAGTAATACTCCATTGTGTATATGTACCACAGCTTTCTTATCCATTCATCTGCTGAGGGACATCTAGGTTGTTTCCATGTCCTGGCTATTATAAACAGTGCTGCGATGAACATTGGGGTACATGTGTCTCTTTCAATTCTGGTTTCCTCGGTAAACAGTATGGTACTGGCACAAAGACAGACATATAGATCAATGGAACAAAATAGAAAGCCCATAGATAAATCCACACACATATGGACACCTTATCTTTGACAAAGGAGGCAAGAATATACAATGGAGTAAAGACAATCTCTTTAACAAGTGGTGCTGGGAAAACTGGTCAACCACTTGTAAAAGAATGAAACTAGATCACTTTCTAACACCACACACAAAAATAAATTCAAAATGGATTAGTGTTTGTATTTAAAGATTATTTCATTTTCCTTCATATTCAGAAATGGAAAACTTTCTATTGGGTTGACTAAAAAGTTTGTTCAGATTTTTCTGTAAGCTGTTATCGAATAGATCATAGTGTGAGACAAAATATAGTGTCTCTGCAGAATTGGGATAGAATGCTTGTGTGCATTAAATGCAAAAAGGTGAGTTCTGGGACTAGGCAAAGCATCAGACAATGAAAACACCCCCCATTTCACGACAAGAATGAATTTGTATTGATTAAAGAACAACAAACTTTACAAATGTACAAAAACGTATACATTATTTCAAGATGTTATTTTCTTCTCTCAGTGCCTGACCCTGATAAACCATGACTTTAAAACAAAGTGGATTTTTCACCATTGAGGATAATGTTTGGTGTGGGCTTGTCATATATAGCTTTTATTATGTTGAGGTATGTTCCTTCTATTACTGCTTTCTGGAGAGTTTTTATCATAAAAGGATGTTGAATTTTGTCAAAGGCTTTCTCTGCATCTATTGAGATAATTATATGACTTTTATTTTTCAATTTGTTAATGTGGTGAATTGCATTGATTTATTTGCGGATATTGAAGAATCCTTGCATCCCTGGGATAAAGCCCACTTGGTCATAGTGCATGGTCTTTTTGATGTGTTGTTGGATTCTGAATGCTAGAGTTTTGTTAAGGATTTTTGCATCTATGTTCATCAGTGATATTGGCCAGTAGTTTTCTTTTTTTGTGGCATCTTTGTCAGGTTTTGGTATTAGGGTGATGGTGACCTTATAGAACGAGTTTGGAAGTTTACCTTCCTCTGCATTTTCTGGAAGAGTTTGAGTAGGATAGGTATTAGCTCTTGTCTAAATTTTTAGTAGAATTCAGCTGTGAAGCCGTCTGGACCTGGGCTTTTGTTTGCTGGAAGATTTCTGATTACAGTTTCAATTTCCGTGCTTGTGATGTGTCTGTTAAGATTATCTATTTCTTCCTGGTTTGCTTTTGGAAAGTTGGGATGACCCAGAGAAATGATATGGGGAGGGTAGTGGGAGGGGGGTTCAGGATTGGGAACTCATGTACACCCGTGGCAGATTCATATGAATGTATGGCAAAACCAATACAGTATTTTAAAGTAAAATAATAATAAAAAATAAAAAATAAAGAGCAAAAATAAATAAATAAATAAAACAAAGTGCACAGTTTCTAGAGACTAAAGGAATTATTCTCTTTTCATTTTTTTGAGGTAAAAAAAAAGGTGAGAGGAATGATAGGTCTGTTTATTCTGATGAAATGCAGCATTAGGATTGGGAAAGTCTAGACTTATTTCACAAGGTCCCTGCAGAGACAGACCACAGTGAGGAGTTTGTTGCCCTCTATACTCTTTTACCCCATAGAAAGAAGCAGTTCTGAAATGATTCATCAGAAAAGTGAAAGCCTGTAAGTGCCTAGGTTTCATTTGACTATGGTGTTAAGGGACAAGTGTTAACCATCTGACAGCAGCCCACACTCCTGAAGGCGATGGTATTTTGAAGTTATGACTCAATCACAGGACTCCAGCAATTAATCCTAGAACCCTGGTTCTTACTTGAAAGCACACTTAGCATCTTCTACTTTATTCCATATTTTCCTTTGCTTAATTCTTTATTATTTGTTTCTGTGAGAGGAAGTGAGTGGGACAATACTGAAATAATAGTGTTAAGATGGAGTAGGAAAGATCATATAACAAGCAGGGTATCTATGAAAAAAGTAAGGTGAACTTAAAAACTTTAAAATCAGAGAAAGAGAAGGATGCACAGAGAAAAGCACAAAAATAAGGGGTTGAGGCAGAGGGAAGATAAGTGACAAGATGCCCTTCTAGGATTTATCCAATAGTACACACTTCCTGACAGATCAAAGTCCCTGACAGATTAAAGTTCCACCCTCATCATTAATTAAATTACAAAATGTGTATCTCCAAAGATATATGGCTCAATTGTGGGCCATTTCTTCTGTTCTTTAGAATTCTTCTTAACTGGGCACAAAAAAAAAATTTACCAAAAAAGGCTTTATGATATGCCTGTCTTCTGGTAAGTGTAGTCCCCTATCTCTATTCTTTTCATATTGTTTATCATCAAGGCTATGCAAATCCAGGCATACTCCCTTATAAATATTAGAGCTGGATTATCAATTTCCATGAAAATATACTTTGTCATTTAGGGATATGCTGTTAGTTCATCACAGAGCAGCAGTCTCTTAAATCAGAGTCTGTCTGGGATGTACAAAATAAGCCATATAATTTGTAAAGAACTCCACTATAACAATATGACTAAACTATATTACAAAATTAATGGATGTGTGAGATATAGTAATTTAGTGCCTGAAACTTAGAATCACAGGTAAAGAGGATGTATTATGTATTTTTTTAAATCAAATAAGAGCACAGAAAGAAACTTTCTGGTGTCCAAACATGTCTTCCTGTTCAGTTCTAGAACCTACTTCCTCCTGTTCTCTTTAGAATCCTTGTATTTTGGAATAATGTCTCTGAAGTTCCTTTTTACCATATGTTTATTATGCTTTATATCATAAATGATAAGCTTCATTGTTTATTGGACTGTCCACAGTTATTGCTGGCCAATTATTTTCTCAACAATATTTCCTTATTAATGAGCACAAATTGTGAGGACTAAAGCCTGATGTAAAATGTGAACACTAATTCATTTCCTGGTCACACTAGGAATTGCACAGTGGAAATAAAGAATTACTCAGCTTCCAACCGTGTCATCCTTTAAATTCCTTAGGCTATTATCACTGCATTCCTAGAAGGTGATATTTTCAACACTGACCACAGCCTGCCTCCCACTCACCACCACCAGTAGGTACGATAGGTGAAAGACCTGACTGCAGACAAAGAAAAGCAGTCTCATACCTGCTAGTTATATTCCTCATCACTCATGGTTTAGCACCAGCACAGGAAAACACAATGCCACCACATCCATGGAAGCAGGAGAGGACCAGTTCCACAATATAGAGCAATGTAGAGCCTTTGCAGGAGTTAAGCACAGCCGCCTCTGAACAACTGACAGATGCATAGCATAGAGCCTAAAGAAGCACTGGGATGACCTTCTTGGGTGTCAGTAGGAAAAATAAACAGGATATAGGATATGTGCCTATACCATTGTATATGGTGGTACTGCAGTCAGCCATGAACAGGTGAGAGCCAAGAAGGGCCAGACACCTGGCCCAAGTCAAGGGTCAGAAAGGAACCACATATAATTTAGATCTTTAATGGGTCTTGTTTCCCCCAAGTTAGCAATGTGAACACCATCCTAGTAATAAATTGAATACAATATCATAAGAAAAAAAAGAAAAAGAAAGAACCAGCTAGTGGAAGCTATTTGCTTGCTAAACTGCCCTTCTGGAACCAAGGTCCTGACCATGGGGCCATATATAGCTTCATAGGTGAAGAATACAGAGCCTTGGAGAATACCTGGTGGACCCCATGGGAGGGATAGAGAATCAGAGATAACCCAGAAGGGGAAAGACAGATATGAGAGCCATACAGTCTAACCCTGGCTGGAATATCCCACTAGAAGGTATTTCCTAGTCACAGATACTGGAAGAGAGTTTAGAAAAATTCTCAGAAGACCTTCAACATATGGAGAGAAGAATAGTGGCCCTGCTTGCCTGGGCTCAAGGGCAGTACTACCTAAAATATCGGCTCTTCCCACCTATAACTGTAAAGTAAATTAGCTATGCTGATGACTGGAACAAATTATACCATACAGAGACAAATATACAATGCACAGCCCAAGTAAAGTCTCTACAGCAAGGACACACTGGCCAGTATGAGGGACAGACTGGTGCCAGTAAGGGGTCACTCATAAGAGTTAGGTTCAGAGAGATAGCAGGCAGCCAGTTAGAGCTACCTGGATTTACTAATTGTAAGAATTTTAGATTTTACCCTGAGTGACATGGAGAGGACTTGTAAAGTGTGATACAATCTGACTTACTAGTTTAATGGATAATAGTGAGTGTTGTATTGAGGGTAGACTACTAGAACAGTAGATGCCAAAATTAAAACAGGAAGAGTAAGAATGAAGTGAAAGAGGAGAGTGAAAAAATGGGCTTAAAACTCAACATTTAAAAAACTAAGATGATGGCATCTGGTCCCATCAATTCATGGCAAATAGATGTGGGGAATGGTGGACAGAGTGATAGACTTTTTCTTCTTGGGCACCAGAATCACTGCAGAGGGTGACTGTAGCCAAGAAATTAAAAGACACTTGCTTCTTGAAAGAAAAGTTGTGATAAACCTAGATAGCATATTAAAAAGCGGAGAGATTACTTTGCAAAGGTCTGTCTAGTCAAAGTTATGATTTTACCAGTAGTCATATATGGATGTGAGTTGTCCATAAAAAAGGCTGAGCATTGAAGAATTAATGCTTTTGAACTGTGGTGTTGGAGAAGACTCTTGAAAGCCTGTCAGGTTTCAAGGAGATCAAAACAGTCCATCCTAAAGGAAATCAACTCTGCATATTCATTGGAAGGACTGATGTTGAAATTGAAGCTCCAATACTTTGGCCACCTGATGTGAAGAGCCAACTCATTAGAACAACCCTGATTCTGGGAAAGACTGAAGGCAGGAGGAGAAGGGGATGACAGAGGATGAGATGGTTGGATGGCATCACCGACTTGATGAACATTAATTTCAGCAAGCTCCAGGAGATGATGAAGGACAGGGAAGCCTGGTGTGCTGCAGTCCATGGGGTCACAAATAGTCAGACACAACCGAATGACTGAACAACAGCAAGAAGTTTTGAGGTATTTCAATAATTCAGGTGAAAAATGATAGTGGTTTGATACTAGGTAACAGGTCTAAAGGCTTTCCCTGTGGCTCAGTAGAAAAGAATCTGCCTGCAATGCAGGAGATGTTGGTTTGATCCCTGGCTCAGGAAAATCCCCTGGAAGAGAGCATGGCAACCCACTCCAGTATACTTGTCAGGAAAATTCCATGGACAGAGGAGCCTGGTGGGCCAAAGTCCCTAGGTTTGCAAAAGTTGGACATAATTTGGCCACTAAACCACCACTACTACCACTGAAGTTTGAGGCAAAAAGATTTTCTTATAGATGTGAGGTGAAAATGAGAGATCAGATATGCCACTGGCTGAGACAGAGAATGATGTAACTGAAGTAGGTTTGGGATGAAGGAAGAACCAGGGCACAGCTTTAGCCTTATTTGCTTTAAGAAATCTGTTAGTCTCAGGAGGAATACTATGGAGGAACTTAAATTTCCAGGTTTCAACCTCAGGAAAGCCATCTGACCTGGAGTTAATTTGAGAACTGTGGTCTTTTAAAGAGAGTGTGCCAAAGAAGACTGGATGAAATGTTGCTGATGGATTTTGTAATATGAGAAGCAAGTGATGAGTGCTGTATCTAGTGGCATAGAGGTCACAGATGACATTGAAAAGAGCATTTTCAGTGTTAATATAATAACTGAAGTGTGAATGAATATGGTTAAAGAAAATAGAAGGAGAGAAATTGGAGACAGGTACTACAGAATCCTCTGATTTTTGTTATAAAGCAAAGAGAATGAAATGAGGTCATAGACAATAAAAGAAATGGGATCAAGAGATTTTATTTTTAAGGATGAGCTAGATAATATATTTGCTGAGGTAAAATGATTCAGAAAAAGGAAATACAGATGAATTAATATGGATAGAAGATATTTTTGACCAATGTTTTCATGTGAAGTTTAAGATGAAATCCAGTGTGCATGATGTTGGTTGCTTTTGGATAAAACAGAAAATTCATTTAGAAGAATCAAGAGGTTATCATATAACTGAATGTTAGTCATGGACGGAGGAGCCTGGTAGGCTGCAGTCCATGGGGTCGCTAGGAGTCAGGCAGGACTAAGCGGCTTCACTTTCACTTTTCATTTTCATGCATTGGAGAAGGAAATGGCAATCCACTCCAGTATTCTTGCCTGGAGAATCCCAAGGATGGGGGAGCCTGGTGGGCTGCCGTCTATGGGGTCGCACAGAGTAGGACACGACTGAAGCGACTTAGCAGCAGCAGCAGCAGTCACTCAGTTGTGTCCGACTCTTTGCAACCCCATGTGCTTTAGCGCACCAAGCTCTTCTGTCCATGGAATTCTCCTGGCAAGAATTCTAGAGTGGGTAGCCATTCCATTCTCCAGGGGATCTTCCCTACCCAGGGACTGAACCCAGGTCTCCTGCATTGAAAGCAGATTCTTTCCCATCTGAATCACCGGGGAAGCCTTTATGTAACTAAATGGGTGCTGGCAAATGAGAAGATAAAGTTGTAAGAGTCTGGAGAAATTTCTTCTGATGGCTTACATTTTCTAACTGAAATAGGAATTAAGTTCATCTAATGTTTCCCAGTAAGTCTGATGCTTGCAGCAGTTTTTTTTGACCAATACTCTCTTTCAAATTAAAGAACCATTTTATTCCTACACTTTGATATTTTTATATCGTGAGTAGTATCGAATTTTTTGATATAGATATAGATATCATATGGTTTACAATCTAATATTAGCAACAGCAAGTTTCTATAAAAATAAGCAGTAAGGCCAAGGATTATTTCAAAAGATAAAACAACATCATCCATTGAGCTGCTAAATAAATGTTTATTGAGTAAAGGTATTTCATGTGAAATGATTAATGGGACCTATAGAACAGATTAGAGAAAAATATTGTGGCATCTAAATGACGGGAAATAATTTCTGCTTGAATAGCCAGAAGAGCATTTACCTAATAATAGAAGGGATAAATTATACATCTAACCTTGCTGCTGGAAAATTACAAAAATATTACAAATATTTAATGTTAGGGATCTCATTGTGATCTTCCCTATTCTTTAATTCCACAATTAAAACAGAAAAAAAAATGATCCTCAAATGTTCTTACACAGTTCAAAGTTATAACACTGCCATGAATTTTTTCTTCTTTTTTGACATGAAGCAGGCAAAAGAGTTGTAAAATGAATCTAGAAATTCAAATTTTAAATATTGTAAGCCAGCAGTAAATATTACATTCTGCCATTGATGCAGCAAAATTCAAATGGAAGTTCTGTGCAAAGATGTTTGACAGCAATTTTCTATGTCATCCATAAGCTCATGAAGAGTTTGATTTTTAATTATTATTCTAATAAAGTTATCTTGAAGTCCATGTTCTTTTCAAACTTGAGACTTAGAAAATAGTAGATTCTTACATCATGGCTCTGGCTGCCTTTTACATTTCACCTTCTACCAGATTTTCTCCTGTCCTCTGTGTACAGATTACCTTGATCTTCACTTCAGGGTGGTTCCTATCTTAGTGTTTACCCCCAAGCTTTTCTCTTGCCTTGAATGTTCTTCCCACTGATGTAATTAAGGATGGTCCTGTCTCATCATTCAGACCTCAGTTTTGAAGTACACTCTCAGAAAACCCCCCTTTGTCCACCTCACTAGAGCTATCCAGTCACATGTGTGTCACTTCATTAAAATTTTCTGAATATCAGTTATCAACTGATGACCTTATTTTCATTTTAATATCATCTTCTTTAGTATCTTTAGTATTTTTGACTTCTGGAGAAAGTAAACTCCAGGAAAAAAGTCAAATGTATTGCCTTAGTCATTACTGTACACCTCAATCCTATAAGAGTATCTGATGCTTCATTCTAAGTTGGCAAAGGTTCTTCAAAAAGTATATGTACTTCATAGTTATTGAAAATAGTTCACAATTAATGTGAAATACCTTTGCACATACACATTCTGTGTTTAAAGATAAACTACTGTTTTATATGTCATGCTTGTATGAAATAATAAACTGATACTGTAATTATTATCATCATATACATCAAATATTTTTAAAAAGTAAGAAAACTATAATGGGACACTGGGGCTGCTGCTGCTGGTAAGTCGCTTCAGTCATGGCCGACTCTGTGCGACCCCAGAGGCAGGCAGCCCACCAGGCTCCCCCGTCCCTGGGATTCTCCAGGCAAGAACACTGGAGTGGGTTGCCATTTCCTTTTCCAATGCATGAAAGTGAACACTAGGTTAGACTAAAATCTAAGTCTTCCCATATACCTATTTAAGCAATGCAGTTTTGAAAAGTATCAATGTGTCTCTAGTGACAAAGAAAGCAAGATCTGGAAGAAATAAAGTCTTTTGCATTTAGAAACTAACCTCTCAGATTTAACAGCGAGGATAGTTTTTCCCATAGTTAAAAAAAAATTATTTCTATATAGAATACTCTTGAGAGTCACTTGAACTGCAAAGAGATCCAACCAGTCCATTCTGAAGGAGATCAGCACTGGGATTTCTTTGGAAGGAATGATGCTAAAGCTGAAATTCCAGTACTTTGGCCACCTCATGCGAAGAGTTGACTCATTGGAAAAGACTCTGATGCTGGGAAGGATTGGGGGCAGGAGGAGAAGGGGACGACAGAGGATGAGATGGCTGGATGTCATCACTGACTCGATGGACGTGAGTCTGAGTGAATTCCGGGAGTTGGTGATGGACAGGGAGGCCTGGCGTGCTGCGATTCATGGGATTGCAAAGAGTCGGACCCGACTGAGCGACTAAACTGAACTGAGTTGCTCTCTTCTCATAAAGGATTACATAACTTCAAGATATAGACAAACATATTCTGAATTATGCTAACATGGCTATTTCTTTTACAACTCATATAAAGGAGGGAAAAAAAGTAGTAGAGAATGTTTGTAGTGGTGTCTTCCATATTAAACAATAAACTACTAACTTGAAATTACACTGCCTTCTAGAACTTCCAAAAAGGACATTCGGAAGCAAGAAAACCATAGGAAGATTCTATCTTCCAAAAAATATAGGAAGATTCTATCACCTAAAGAGTTAATATTTATGCATTCTCCCTTATTTTGTACCCAAATCTATTTCTTTTATACTTATATTCATTCAGCAGTATTTATTGAGCACCAAGTGACTGGAAGTGTTGTACATGTAGCATGAATGAATAAACCCAATGCCTCCCCTTACAGGGATTATAATCTTATGGGGGAAACAGAGAAAATTAAAATAAAGAAACAATTTTTTAAGTACAGCTTCTGATCATTAATGTGAAGGATATAACCAGATGGAGAAGTAGGGAATAATAGAAGGGGATGACTAGAAAAAGTCATCAGGGAAAATTTGTCTAACAAGATGGGAACTCTTCTGAAAGTAGATAAAATAAGATGGAACAGGACAAGCAAAATTGCTGGGAAGAGAATTCCAGCAGTAAATAGAATCAGATAAACAAAAGTTCTGAATTGAGGAAGACTTGAATTATGCAAAAGACAGGTTAAAAGGAAGAGAGAGACAGAGAGCCTTAAGAAAAGGGTTGAAATATAAAATGCACTTGAGACGTAGACAATACCTAACTTTATTACCTTAAATTGATTTGCATTCTTAACCAGATTTGCATTATTTGTTGTGTCCCAAGTGGGTTATAATGAATGGGAGGTAAGACCTCACTGTCCTTCAGGAAAGAATTGCTCTTAGCATGTAAGCTAATGACCACACAAGGCCCCTTGTTTCATCCACAATTTCCTCATGGCATTTTTTACCTCTGTGTTCCTCAAGGTGTAGATCAGGGGATTTAACATGGGAGAAATGATGGTAAAAGACACAGCCATCACCTTGTCTATGGGGTAGGTGGCCACAGGCCTCAAATTCAAAAACATACAAGGCACAAGGAACATAATGACCACCACGAGGTGGGAGCCACAGGTGGAGAGGGCTTTATGCCACCCTTTGGAGCTGAAGGACTTCACAGAGCAGAGAATGACCACGTAGGAGGTGATGAGAATCAGGAATATGGTGACACACATCACTCCACTGTTGAGGATGAGTAAGAGGCCCAGGGTGCCGGTGTCCATGCAGGCCAGTTCCAACAGTGGGAACAAATCACACGTAAAATGATCAATGATGTTAGGGCCACAGAAGGGTACTTGATACATAAAGAGAAGTTATATCATTGCATGTATGCACCCCCCCCCCCCCCCCCCCCCCGCCAAGCCAATCCCTGCAAAAGGCAGCACATCTGAGGCCTCATGATGGTCACGTAGTGAAGAGACTTACAGATGGTGACTGAGCGGTCATAGGCCATCACTATGAGAAGGATGATGCCCACTCCACCAAAGAAGTGGTCAGCGAAGAGCTGGACCATGCAGCCTTCCAGGGAGACGGCAGAGAGGGAGATGCTCTTAGAAAGGGAGTCCACAATCACCTTGGGGGCAATGGCAAAAGAGTATGTGTCATCCACAAGGGGTAAAAAGGTCAGGAAAAAGTACATGAGGGATCTCAGACTCTGACTTGTGACCATAGTTACCACAATGAGGAAGTTTCCCAAAATGGTAAACACATACTTGATTAGAAACACAGCAGAGAGGATTTTCTTCAGCTCTGGATTCTTTGTAATGCCCAAAAGGATGAATTCTGTCACATTGTTGGGATTCCCTGTTTACTATGGGCTGATGTAAGCTTCTTTCTAATCTGAAAAGTCTACAAAATAATATTATTTGTAGTTAGTAATCATTGAATGTGTTGGACATTATTTGCATTGTTACACCCTCCTGGCCTACCTTTTTCTCCAGCCATCTGTACAACAACCAGCTGATAATAATTGTATCCTGATAACAGCTTGATCCTTGTGATTCTCTCTACAACACCTCTCACCAGTGTATCTCCTGCTTTCCTTCCTGACACTTGCTGATTGAGACACTTAAAAGATTCTGTTTCATCAATCACATGGTATTTTAAAGAATTATCATATCTTAAGGAAGACTCTTTGCAACTGCACAGACAGCAGCCCACCAGGCTCCTCTGTCCATGGAAATTTCCAGGCCATAATACTAGAGTGGGTAGCCATTCCCTTCTCCAGGGGATCTTCCGGAGCCAAGGATACAACCCAGGTCTCCTGCATTGCAGGCAGATTCTTTACCATCTGAGCCACCAGGAAAGTGCTTTATTTGTATATTATTTTATAAGGAAAACCTAGATCATCAGTAGATAGGAGCCAGGGGATTAATGGATTCACTTACATTCATTCCTTGTCTTGCTCACCCCCATTTACAACCTTCATTCTGTTTTCCAAAATGAACCACTTACCCACAAGGCCTTCTCTCAGCCTATGCCTTTTAGAAATCTCACGTTAAGAATCTGAACTTATGTTATCACTAGACACACCTAAGAGCCAATAATTTAGAAAGTTTCCTATAAATTGTCATTCATTTATTCTGTGTACTTACTTAGCTCCTACAATGTGTTAGCTGAAAAACTTCCAGGTTAGGTAAGTCATGTTCCACCAAATATCAAATGCTGTGCTGTGCGCAAAGTCGTTTAATTAAATTTAATAACATTCATAGAACTGAATCCATCCAAAGGGAACTGCATTGAACCGTGGGGCCCAGGCAAACCGGTTCCAGACCTTGCTTCCAGAAATGAGAGAGTGCTGCTCTCAGAGCCTGGTCGCTATTCCCCCGACAGTCAGGTTGAAGAAGCCCAGTAACTTTCTTTTGTCTTTGCTGGTTTTATTCCCAAACATTCATTAGCCAAAATCAAGAGCTTCTCCATTCCTTAGAATTCCAAGTTCAGTGTCAGTCACTGCCATGAGACTTTCTTTGTAATAACGTCTATTTCTTTCCAGTGTGCCTGTGAAATGCCATTGCTCATAAGATGTTTACATAAAACCTACACTGTATATATTTCTCACTTAATAACATGTCTGATAGTGCAAGGAATACAATTCAGCACCTTCTCCAAAAGAGGGAGAGAGAATGAGCTCTCCTGAAGCAATGCATGTACAAAATAACTTTCAGAAGGGAAAATATCAGTATGATATGCAGACTTCAGAAAAGATAATATAAGCTAGTCTTTGACACAAGAATTTAGACAATTCTAAATTTATAAAGTTATAATATAGAGAATGAACAAGGGCAGTGGCATGGTTAAGGCACAGAGAAAGAAGCATGAATACATGGTGTGTAGAATCAAATTATATGGATTTTGAGGTCAGAAAAGCTAGGTTTCATTATGGACCTTCCAGGGATGTATCAATAACTAACCATATATCAATTGTTTTTCTCAGGGTTGTTATATGAAACAAATTAATTTCCTGGGATTATAGTTTAAATGTTAATATTAAACCTCATAGTCATTAAAATGCAATAAAAATGTGAACTTAAACTATAGCTTAAATATTTTTTTTGTTTAATATAACAATGTCCTGGTATATGTTGTGTGTCTCATGAAAGTTAGTCACACATACCCATACTAATCTCAGGTAGGAGGTATCTTAGGTAGAGATATATAACCAGACTGGAGTTCAACTGTGAATATTAAGTAAAAGCTTTAGTGGTGACTCAGACAGTAAAGAATCTGTCTGCAATGTGAGAGACCTGGGTTCAATCCCTGGGTCAGGAAGATGCCCTGGAGAAGGAAATGGCAACCCACTCCAGTATTCTTGCCTGGAGAATTCCAAGGGCAGAGGAGCTTAGCAGGCTACAGTCCATGGGGTCGCGAAGAGTTGGACACGACTGTGTGAGTAACACTTTCAACTTTCATCTTAAAGAAATCTATGTAAATACTTCATTTTTCACATTTCAGTTGATTCTTTCTTCTAAGTATCTGTAATATGTCAGACAACCTCTCTGTGCCTCAGTTTCATTCTCTATAATATGGGAAAGTAACATTACCATCTGAAAATGTTGTTTTAAAGATTGAATGGTTTTATGAATGTAAAGGGATTAGATCATCATTCTCATTTGTTTTCCCAGCATGAGAAGAATGCCACTGACAATATACTATTTCTAAAACCTTCCCCTCCTTTGGATCATGTGTTTACATATGCATCTGATAAATGTTCCATTTACTGGCAGGATATTGGCTTAATGACTCCTCAACACTTTAGTAGAATGTAAGGTTTTGAATTGATCTGAAAGGAAAAATATGCCAAAACTCTTTTCTAAAACATAGTTCTGAAAAAAAGAATAATAACTTAAATAAAATGCATTTATTTATGTAAGTTACACCATTGGAAAATAGTACACACAGATAGAGTGACACAAACTTTATGGTCAAAGGACCTCTCCCAACTGTAAGCACTCATGGACCCTCAGTCACCTGTCTAGTGCACGCTCTTCAGATGTTCATTTGTGTGTAGGTAAATGCACATTCTTTAATGTGTTTACTCCAGATAAAAGTACACACAATGCAATAATATACATGAAATTCTATTAAAATTTGCATGAACATTATTTGTCAGTATTTATGAATTCTCCTTCATTTTAATTGCTACATATTATTCTATTTGGGGCTTCCCTAGTGGCTCAGAGAGTTAAGAATCTGCCTGCAGTGTGGGGGACCCTAGTTTGATTTCTGCACTGGGAAGATCTCCCGGAGAAGGGAATAGTTACCCAAGCCAGTATTCTTGCCTGGGAAATCCCATGGACAGAGGAACTTGGTAGGCTACAGTCTGTGGGGTCACAAAGAGTCGAACATGACTGAGAAACTTAAACACACATACAAACATTATTCCATTTTATGGTTACAACATAGCTCTTTTAACCAGTCCATTTTTGCTTGGAATTATATTTCTAATATTTTGCCTCCCATACAGGGCCATAAGGAACATCCCTTACAGAAATCTTTACTTAGTAGTTTGAATATTTCTGTTGAAGAAGTCTATATCATCACCACGTCAAAAATATGCTTATGCTTAAATTTGATAGACTCTGTAACATTCCTCTTTCAAAGATTTGAAGCACCTTTTATTGTCATAAATCATGTATTACAAACTATTAAACAGTAATTTTCCCCACAGGGTTTGCAATTCTAAATATTATCATTATTAAACTAATATATTTAAAATAAATTAGGTGAAAACACACCTCATTTTAATTTGTATTCATTCATAGAATTTCGCTAATGACATAAAGAATAAATATATTATTGGCCTCCAGATAAATTTAAATTGCATGCAATGTAATGTCTAAATAGACATATATAATCTTAACAAATGTACCAATCCAATGTTCATCGCATCACCGTTTATAATAGCCAGGACATGGAAGCAACCTAGATATCCATCAGCAAATGAATGGATAAGAAAGCAGTGGTACATATACACAATGGTGTATTACTCAGCCATTAAAAAGAATATATTTGAATCCGTTCTAATGAGGTGGATGAAACTGGAGCCGATTATACAGAGTGGAGTAAGGCAGAAAGAAAAACACCAATACAGTATACTAACACATATATATGGAATTTAGAAAGATGGTAATGATAATCCTGTATGTGAGACAGCAAAAGAGACACAGGTGTAAAGAACAGACTTTTGGACTCTGTGGAAGAGGGAGAGGGAGAGGGTGGGATGATTTGGGAGAATGGCATTGTAACATGTATACTATCATGTAAGAAACGAATCGCTAGTCTAGGTTTGATACAGGATACAGGATGCTTGGGGCTGGTGCACTGGAATGACCCAGAGAGATGATATGGGTAGGGTGGTGGGAGGGGGGTTCAGGGTTGGGAACTCATGTACACCTGTGGTGGACTCATGTCAAAAAAATTAAAAAAATAAATTAAAAAATAAAACAATCTCTGAAACATAAATACATTATTTTATTTGATAATCTCATAATCTGGACAGAGACCAAAGGGAGACACTTATATTTTGATAAATTGCCAAAGAGATTAAAGTAAATTAAATTGTTGATAGCTCAAAGCTCTTCATCCTGAGGCTACAATTTGTTTATACAGACAAACCAAGTGAACTACTGACACATTTTAAATATAATTGTGTGTGCATATATGTAATTCAATTATTCAAAGATTTTAAAATAATAGTTCAAATTAATAAGGCTGTAACTGTCTTAAATACTCAAATATTCGTTAAAATCACCTCCAAAACTCAGTCTCATGTCATCTCTGTGACCTCAAAAGCCCAGTTACCTGATGGTCCCAGTAAATAGCAGGCAGATATTGTGGAAGTAAATTTTTTAGAATCATGTCAGGGTAACCAAAGATCTGGCTCCATCCAGGATGTAGTTATGAGAACTTTCCTCTAAAAAAGGAGCTTGGAGTCATGACACATTAGAGTTACAACTTAGCAAATCCAAGCGCAGAGGCAAATAAGTCAGGACCACACTGGGAGCAAAACATCCAATCACTTAATAGAGAGTTATTTTGATAGGACCAGAATTTCTAATGATTTTAAAGAAAGATTTTAAACACATGATCTAAGTGTCCAGAGATTTACATAAGAAACCACTTGCATGAGGCAAAGTAATTCAGACTTCATCCAAATAGGAAAGGTTGCCAAATAAGGCAGCCAGCTAAGCTGTTTATAGAATTGTTCATGGAACTGTGCCTACCATTTAGCTATACTTGAGTTTAATTTGAAAACAGTTTGTAATACACACCTTAGCAGACACGTCATTATTGAGATGTTCTCCTTTGGTTAACAGAACCTGGGCTGAAAGAGGGCAAATAGTCATTTTCAAGTCCAAACTTGCATCATTTCAACTGCACCCCTTTGAAGCTGTGCCTCTGCTGACTGAGGCACTAATCACCATACTAGTCAATTCCCATCTACTCCTGCAATGATCTGCTTTTCCCAGGGGCAGAGGTTCACTGGAGCCAGGCCAAGCTGATACTCCACAAACACAAAGCCATATCACAATATTAATCATTCAGTAATTTTTGAACAACTAAACTCTGTTCTTCAGTAGAAGAATGCCCACACAATAATTTGCCTGCCTGATAATACAGATGAAGAAAAGTCAATACGACTTACTTTGGGCCACCTAGGTAGTATTAAGACTGAAATCTTGTATCATCTAACCTGATGTTCTCTACATCTTGCAAGACTGTTGTTAAAATAATATCACATCTAACGTCAGGAGAGTTGTCATTATAATGGATTCTAAAATGTTTCTAAGCCAGAAAAAATAAGGACTAAACTTTCACTTCGTAACAGGATTCTAAGTTGACATCCTTTGAATTTAGAAATATTTGGGGTTATCAGTTCAGTTCAGTCGCTCAGTCATGTCCGACTCTTTGCAACCCCACGAATCACAGCACACCAGGCCTCCCTGTCCATCACCAACTCTTGGAGTTCACTCAGACTTATGTACATCGAGTCCGTGATGCCATCCAGCCATCTCATCCTCTGTCGTCCCCTTCTCCTCCTGCCCCCAATACCTCCCAACATCAAAGTCTTTTCCAGTGAGTCAACTCTTCGCATGAGGTGACCAGAGTACTGGAGTTTCAGCTTTAGCATCATTCCTTCCAAAGAAATCCCAGGGCTGATCTCCTTCAGAATGGACTGGTGGTTTCTCCTTGCAGTCCAAGACACTCTCAAGAGTCTTCTCCAACACCACAGTTCCAAAGCATCAATTCTTCAGCGCTCAGCCTTCTTCACAGTCCAACTCTCACATTCATACATGACTACTGGAAAAACCATAGCCTTGACTAGACGGACCTTAGTTGGCAAAGTAATGTCTCTGCTTTTGAATATGCTATCTAGGTTGATCATAACTTTTCTTCTAAGCAGTAAGCGTCTTTTAATTTCATGGCTGCAATCACCATCTGCAGTGATTTTGGAGCCCCCCCAAATAAAGTCTGACACTGTTTCCACTCTTTCCCCACCTATTTCCCATGAAGTGATGGGACTGGATGCTATGATCTTTGTTTTCTGAATGTTGAGCTTAAGCCAACTTTTTCGCTCTCCTCTTTCACTTTCATCAAGAGGCTTTTGAGCTCCTCTTCACTTTCTGCCATAAGGGTGGTGTCATCTGCATATCTGAAGTTATTCATATTTCTCAAACCAATCTTGATTCCAGCTTGTGTTTCTTCCAGTACAGCATTTCTCATGATGTACTCTGCATATAAGTTAAATAAGCAGGGTGACAATATACAGCCTTGACGTACTCCTTTTTCTATTTGGAACCAGTCTGTTGTTTTATGTCCAGTTCTAACTGTTGCTTCCTGACCTGCATACAGATTTCTCAAGAGGCAGGTCAGGTGGTCTGGTTTTCCTATCTCTCTCAGAATTTTCCACAGTTTATTGTGAGCCACACAGTCCAAGGCTTTGGCATAGTCAATAAAGCAGAAATAGATGTTTTTCTGGAACTCTCTTGCTTTTTCCAAGTTTTGGGGTTATAGCCTTCC
This sequence comes from Budorcas taxicolor, assembly GCF_023091745.1. Taxonomy (NCBI): domain Eukaryota; kingdom Metazoa; phylum Chordata; class Mammalia; order Artiodactyla; family Bovidae; genus Budorcas; species Budorcas taxicolor. The sequence continues at coordinate 376,377 of NC_068924.1, read as the reverse complement.
TTATTTTCAACCTTCGATAGTTAAAAATAGCAATATCTTATATACTTCACAGAATACAACTGTTTCGTTAATATATTTGACAACATACTCTGAGAAGCCTGCTGAAAAGGAAGAGCCTCTCAGTTTTACTGAATATGATCCATACAGGTGATGGGCCAACCTCTGTGCTTGGAAGACGTTTCTTAGTTGCACCATGAATAGTTATCTTGACTAACCATTCAGATATAAGCTATGGTTGTATTCGTTAATCTTCTTTCTTTTATCAATCAGTTCAGTTCAGTTCAGTTCAGTCACTCAGTTGTGTCTGACTCTTTGCGACCCCATGAATTGCAGCACATCAGGCTTCACTGTCCATCACCAACCCCCAGAGTTCACTCAAACTCATGTCCATCTAGTTAGTGATGCCATCCAGTCATTTCATCTTCTGTCGTCCCCTTCTCCTCCTGCCCTCAATCCCTCCCAGCATAAGAGTCTTTTCCAATGAGTCAACTCTTCACATGAGGTGGGAAAAGTACTGGAGAATAGTGTTCTCTAAAGGCACATTTTAACATTGTTTCTTTAATCACTCCCCTTAAAATATTATAAACACACATATACTGCTCACATATCTGTTTTATGTATATCTGTGCTTTATATATAAAAACTTTGACAATTTCATCCTCCAAGAAAACATTACTACATGCTTTGAAGAGATATTTTCTTCATTTCAAGTGTATGTATTAGAGAAACCTACTTATTTTTTAAAAGGGTGAGAAGAATAATGTGATTATTTAAACTTGACCCTAACTACAATTCTAGCTGGATTTAAAAACTACACAAATCTCTATCTAATTCTTCCGTTCTGCAACACCCTCTTATAAAATGATTTTCATCAGACCCATTGCTAACAAAATTATATTTTTCATTTATTTATTTGTTTATTATGCATCTACTCCCTACTGGAAATAAACTTTCACACAAACACAACTCTTATTTGTAAAAGTTGTATTCCCAGTTCCTATAACTCTCTCACATATTGTAGGTACTAGACAGTATTATTTGGCCAAATTAAATATGTCAAAATTTCCTTAGCTGAATTTCCCACGGAGGCATTTTCCAGTAGTATTTGTTAACACTATGTAATAACAATGTGAAAAGCCCTGAGGAAACGGTGCCTATGTAGTTGCTCAAGGTGCTACCTTCATGCTCAAACAAAGTATCAGTCTCCTCAATGACTGAGAAGTTTATTTTTTGTCCAAATATCTCTTTCATCTGAGTGTCACTCTTTTTTGAAATTCAACTATTTGATTTTTATTTCTTAAGTCCATTGTACTTCACTTTTCAAGATGTGCATAAAGGGTAACATATCTGCACAAATGAGATCATTAGTTGTTTTTTCTCTGATACAAGAGGAATCAAAAAGATGCAAGTAGCCTGGGAAGTGAAGATCAATGCAGAAATGAGAGGAAGAAAATGCCCCATCCCTTCCCCCACCCCAAAATAAAGACTGAATACTTCAATGACAATCTTCACAACTTGATCAGATCTGTGTTTTTATAGGTTCACCTCAAGCTAGGAAGAAATCTTGAGAAGTGGAAAGAGTAGAGGAAGCAGAGTTTCAAAGGTTTGATATTGTTTAATTTCATTGTCACATTTTCTTTTTTATAAAATGAAGTATCAACCTCTCTAATAATACATGTTGCTTCATTAAGAGAGTTAAAGCATATAAAAGTGAAAGTGAAGTCACTCAGTCATGTCCAGCTCTTTGAGACTCCATGGACTCTAGCCTACCAAGATTCTCCACGGGATTTTCCAGGCAAGAGTACTGGAGTGGGTTGTCATTTCCTTCTCCAGGGGATCCTCCCAACCCAGGGATCAAACCCAGGTCTCCCGCATTGTAGGCAGATGCTTTACTCTCTGAGCCAGCAGGGAAGTCCCTATCAAAATGTATGCCTCATAGTTGGCCTTCAACAATGAGCTCACCTTCATTTAATGCCTAATATTTTCACTAAATTAACAGTCCAGATTAAATGAAAATATTCTTAACAACAGATTCAAACATTATTTATCTCTTTGATTTTAGGAGAGACATATGTCTTTATATGTTTCTTAAAGAATCAGACATAATCAAATGGCAGTGTCCTCATGAGATTTTTGATGATGAGTGCAAAGAAATATTTTAAATTCCCTAGAATTATTTATAGACCAATAAAATTCCATACACCGAGGTGAGACTGCCTTACATTTCTTTCTTCTTTTCTTACACCTTCCAAGTTTGCTGTTGACACTGAACCCTTGGTATAGCCCCTTTGGTCTTATTTTCCTCTTAAAATCAATAATTTCATCTTTGAGTAGAAATGCCATCTACTTAATACTGTTTCCATTCTTACCCTTGAATTACTCTCAACTCCTATCTAACAGTCATAATGCAAAATGAACCCTATATTATTAAGTGTAGATTATATTGCAGTGCTTCTCATTATCAACCTCAAAATTGATCATCTTTAACAGATTAAGTGCTGATGACATTGTCTTCCAGGCCTAGATATTGTGGGAAAGCCTTCTGTTTCTTATGAATCTGAGGTATCATGCATAAGCTAGTAAACAGTCACCCCACAGAATAGGTGTGGATGCTCTGGCATATCGATATGGTCAAATTATGGTGAAACAGTCACCCCATAGAATAAGTGTGGATGCTCTGGCATAACAATATGGTCAAATGATGGTGAAAAAATGGCTAGAGATGACTACTGTGTTTGAGAGAATATTTCTGAAAAAGCACAATTTGGAGTGTTATAGTCAGAGAAGCTTTGACTTATAAAGTGTTAGGTAATAACTTAGAATGACCTGGTATTCTCCATGTGTCTAGAGGAGCATTACAGGTATCGCTGCTTTCCTAAAGTTTGTGTTATGAAAACTTTTGTAAAATTTTGCTTTCATAAAAGGCTATCGTTAGTACAGTAATGTTTTTGTTCATAAGAGCAAAATTTCTCTTCTGATTTCTTTCAGTTAGTGGAAATAATTCCAAGCGTAGGTATTCTTATATTGCCCTACATATGACAAGGCTACAGCAAATTTGATTATCTTCTTCAAGGAGAAAGTGAATCATTAACATTATAGATACATTTCTTATCTATAGACGTAAATGTATCAGGAGTTGGTGATGGACTGACGTGCTGCAGTCCATGGGGTCGCAAAGAGTCAGACACCACTGAGTGCATGAAATGAACTGAACTAAAGGGTGTCAAAGACAACTGTGTTTGAAGAAAGTAGAACTGAGATTTGGAAAACCTAGATTCAAATGCTGTAGATAAAACTCTTAGATATGTTTTCTTCTTGTTGCTGACATGTGATTAAAGAATGTTTACTCTTCTTTATTCAAAAGACTTCTCAAGTCTTGTTAAGAAGAAAAGAAAATAATTCCTTTATATTCTATAAAAACTGTAAGTGATAGGATATTTAAGATGATAAGACCAAATTAAGAATAATTTTCAAATTTCTGGTTTATTTTTTATGCTACAAAAAGAATTAAAGATAAATTGAGAACTGTTCCTTCCTCCTTTAGTGAGTGTTTCTCTTTTTGCTTTTGATAAATTCATAGTGCCAAAAAAAATCAGCAGTGATTCTTTCACTCCATAAATATACCTAAGAATTTCTAGGATCTATTTGCTTTACCACAGGTTAAGTAAAAATAAAAGAAGATCTGAAATCAAGGCAGGCCCTAGGGAAAAGCCAATTTCATCCAAGCAATATTTGTATGAAGAATTTAGTAGAGTAGAAATACATACTCTATAATCATCTCACTAGGCATTCATAGGTGTTTTTCCTATTGCATATCCTAAATCTATGCACATGAATGTTAAAGCCTTGGCAGAGTACATTAAAAGTTATAAAAAGCACCTAGCAAAGTACCTATCCAATAAGCATTCAACAAATTTTAGTTTCTGGGGCTTTTTTAATGTCAATGATCTGCAAATTTTATTAATTGTTTTTTTTTCATATTTTACAATAGATATAATCCTCTCTACATAGATAAATCATCATACTATTGGCTTCATGAACAGTCTACTTTATTCTCCTCTTCATCAAATTCATCATGGCATTTTTCACCTCTGTGTTTCTCACTGTATAAATGATAGGATTTAACATGGGAGTGAGGATTGCAAAGAACACAGCCACCCACTTGTCCACAGGATAGGTGGCCACAGGACGCATGTAGGTGAATATACAAGGGACAAAAAAGAGCACCACTACTGTAAAATGGGAGCCACATGTAGAAAGAGCCTTGTGTTGTCCTTCAGAGCTGTAGGATTTCAGGGAGTTCAGGATGACTGTGTACGAGACGAGGAGCATGAAAAAAATGAGCAAACACATGGCCCCACTGTTGGCTGCCACCAGCATACCAAGCTTGTTGGTGTCACTGCAGGCAAATTTTAACAGTGGAAAGAGGTCACACATGAAGTGATCGAAGATGTTGGGACCACAGAAGGTCAAGTTGACCATGAAAACAATCTGCACAGTGGCATGCATAATCCCCCCGATCCAGGCTACCACCACCAGGAGCTGGCAGAGCCCCTGTCGCATGATGGTTGTGTAGTGCAGAGGCTTGCAGATGGCCACATAGCGGTCATAGGCCATGACGATGAGGAGTATGATCTCTGATCCTCCCAAGAAGTGCTCCAGAAAGAGCTGAGTCAGGCAGCCACCCAAGGAGATGGTTCTCCTCTGGTACAGCAGGTCAGTGATCAATTTAGGGGTGGTAACGGACGTGTAGGAGGCATCTATGAAGGCCAAGTAAGTGAGAAAGAAGTACATGGGAGAAGAAAGTGTGGGGCTGAGGGAGATGGTAATGACAATGAGCAAGTTGGCCAGAACAGTGAATAGGAAAATAAACAAAAACCCAATGAAGAGTATTTTCTGCAAGAGTGGATTCTGTGTGAGTCCCAAGAGAACAAATTCAGTCACATTGTTAGGAGGTATAAGAACATCCATTTAGGAAGTAATACCTTCTTGGGGCCTGAATTACCTACAAAGGAATAAAAAGTGGCACCTGTTAATCATGAAAGGTTTGTGGTCTGAATTTCTTAGAAAAAAACAGAGCAGTCACTATAGCTGTGGCTCAAGTCCTTGGCAGTTTTGCCCCAGTAATTGTTTCAAATCATTCTTATTTTTTTCATGATGTGTTCCACCTTTTCAGACACCCAGCACCTGTCACTTGTAAAACATCTGGAGGGAAACACGTGATGTGTAATTTACTGAGAAAATACTGGGTTTCCTACATGAAACCTAGATTCTCCTCCTGATTTCAGCTGCTTGCAGCTCTGCCATGTCATCTCAGTGTTCCTTGATTTCAAGCCCTCCTTTGTGTATGTGAGGTTACAAGTTGTAATTCTCAGATGTATCTCCAAAGCTGAGAGGTGTCCCACAGGGGTTAGAGCTATTCTCTTTTCCGTGAGAATTTACATTTGAATTCTTAGATCTAACTGTGGAAAGAAAGACACATCGATAAATCTATCACAAGCAGGCAGTTTAGGGAAATGGATATAAGTCTTTGGTAGCACACTGTCCGTTTTACCTACCGGAGCACATATGCTATTCAAGTGTATTTACTAACTGTGCCTATCACAGTGCCTGGCAGGATTTCTACAGTGTCTGAAACCTGTTAGATGATGAGTAAATGCTTTCTGAGTTGTCGTTCATGGGTAAGAGTATGCCTTCTTCCACAGATTATAAATCCAGAAGAATTCAAGTGTTCTTGTCCTCCAGCTCTGCTTATCATTACTTTTTATGAAAAACATAAATAAACATTTGAAAGGAAGCTGCATTCCACTTTAATAATTTCTGACACACTTTATGGGGTAAGTATGAAAATATTAATTGCCTCTAGGAAAGATTATGTTACTGGGTAATTTTACTTTCAGGATAATTACAATATTTATTAATTAATATTTTTAATTCTTCAAAATCCTGTTCCACATACAATTTAACATAGTTACATTCAGTAAATGTACAGCTTCAGTAGACACATAAAAAACTGTGACATAGGTGTGCAGCAAAATAAGATTTATCAAACAAAGAAAATCATTATTTTCAAAGTTTTAAAAATAGAGATTTGATGTGAAAAATATAAAGACTCTGCTGGATGAGATAAAGTAACTATGCATATATACCCAAACACATATATAATCTGTTTGTATAAGTAATTATTAATATTACGAGTTCATCCATTCAACAAGTATTTATTGGATATGACTATGTATAGTAATGTGTATGTGTTCACATAGAGTCATAATGTGCCTATTAAATGTCTTTGTAATCCTTTCCCTGAAATTTCATCACAAAATAGCAGCAAGGCATCCATCCTTGATATGAGTCACCCTCCCACTCCATTATGTTTCTGCTACAGAAATTCCCCTGCTTTCTTTTCCCATCTTCCCATAGCATCCATCATCAATCATTCTTGGTTACAAGATACTGTATTACTAATATGATGAGGACAGGTAAGACATACATTTTCCAAAGAAAAGAGAAAACATAAACATAATTTAAAAAAACTATTCTTTTTTCCAAGATGAAAATTCTATACATATGTGAAAACAAAGTATAGCAGCTTCACTGAATTTCCTTATTCTGAGGTGGAGTTTCTCAGCAGATCATAAAAAGTATAGTGAATAGAAAGTAAGAATTAGATATAACTAATAAAATTTATTCAGACATAACTGAAAAAAATAGAAATTATTCTGTATTTTTTTCTTTGACTCCAAAATACTCTTTCTAGAAATAACTTAATGGAAAATTTTTTTAAAACAGAAAAATTAAATGTTCAAATATGTTCAACACAGTTATTAAAAGCTGTGGAAAATTTAGAAACCACACAGAATGCTGAACATTGGGGAAAGGGATAACTAAAATATATTACATATTTTTGAATAATGTATCATTTTAACAGAGGTGTTAAATAAATATCAGTAAGAAGAAGTCTGATATATTTTTACTTCTAAATTGATAGCACTGTAGTTAAACCTATTTTTCTTGATGCTTGACATGCTTAAAAGAGATTTAAATCTTAGACTGGTGGGGGTGAGAGGTGATTATATGATTTGTAAAATCCATTTAAACCTGAAATTCTATGACTGTATAATGTCCTGTCCGGGGGGCGAGCTGGGGAATCTCACCCATGAACTTGTCTGACATAGGTCTACAGCCAGGGCCCCAGGCAGCTGTTAGTGCACCAAAAAAGAAGTAAATTTCAATATTAAAAGCATCAACTAATTCAGATACAGTAAGTGTTTTTTTGAGATATAAACAGTACCTGTGGAGAAGGGCTTTCTCTTGAGCCTCAAAAGTGTTACCATATATCCTGTTTGGGAGCAAAGTCTATGAAGTTACTTACCTGTGACTAATTAAGCCCAAGGGATATTTCATCATCATTACCAGGTCTTGCCAACAAGCCGATTATCTCAAGTAAGGTAACTGAACATCAGAGATGAACTTTTACAGAGTACATCTTTATAAACTTCATCCTGATGTCTACATGAAAACAAAACATGATGAGAGGAAAAAAAATTTTTTTTTGACCATATATGAACTTAGATATTTGATAGTAAATGAGCTTAAATATGGAGTCTGAATATTTAATATTAAATATGTAAACAGTTGGGTATCTTTTTTTGTTTTTTATTATGATATTTTATTTTTTAATAGATCTACCATTCATGTCCATGAAAATAATTTTTCAAAAAGGAGTTTCTTGGATCTATACCAGGAAAGCCTGTTCCCAGAAAACAAATCCAAAGATAGAATAGTTCAAAATCCTGAAAAGACAGCAACACAGATTCTCAAACTTGAAAGGTAAAACAGAATGAAAACAGGAGAGATTATATATGGATCATATCACTGTTGATCAGAAACTAGTTGAGGTGTGCTTTGACCTTTGATAGACTCAGGGACTAATTTCACAAAAACCAGGTACCTGTCAAAGTGTTCTCTTGGCAGCTTTATGTACTTGGGTAGGTGCAAGAACATGTTCTCAAAACAACAAAGCACTCGAGTAGAGTTTGTATGTCTTATTGTTGTTCAGTCAATAAGTCATGTCTCACTGTTTGCGACCCCATGAACTGCAGCACACCAGGCTTCCCTATCCTTCAATATCTCCCAGAGGTTGCTCTAACTCATGTCCATTGTTTCAGTGATACCATCCAATCATTTCATCCTGTCACCCAGAGGCAACATGTATTAATCCAATCCTAAAACACTTTTATACCAGGAAGGTATTTCTTATGTTATTTATCAGAAAGAGAAAAGTTTGGGGGAATGAGATAATTTTACTTCTAATAGAAGTACAAGCAAATATAAAAATACTTATAGCAAGTTATTGGCATGGGAAGAATCACAGAACTTGGAAACAGCTTCCAAATCACCTAAGTAAATTACTTTTAGAAATGTAAAGGTTTTGGAATAAAATAATGGTATGTCGCAAAGTCGCTTCAGTCATGTCCGACTCTGTGCAACCCCATAGACGGCAGCCTACCAGGCATCCCCGTCCCTGGGATTCTCCAGGCAAGAACCCTAGAGTGGGTTACCATTTCCTTCTCCAATGCATGAAAGTGAACAGTGAAAGTGAAGTCGCTCAGTAGTGTCCAACTCTTCGCGACCCCATGGACTGCAGCCTACCAGGCTCCCCCATCCATGGGATTCTCCAGGCAAGAGTACTGGAGTGGGTCGCCATTGCCTTCTCCTAAATGATGGTATAGTAAAAATTAAAACCCACATCTCCTAATCCTGAAGCTAGTGTCCTAGATTTCTTTCTGATTAAAAGATTTAAAACACTTTTTTATTTCTTACACTGAGAAATAAAGGAAACAATTTAACGTGTGTCAGGTATGTGGAGGCATTAATATTGCTAAGTACATGTGATGAATCCAAGTAGAATTGAGAAAGGATGAAGGCATATTTTAGGACTTAGTATCTGTGCTGTAAATTGAATTCTAACAGGAAACATGTAATTCTAGAGCCTTAAATAGGATGCTTATAATATAGTATCTGATTTCCAAGTCTGATATAGAGCAATTGCCAAAAGCAAGACAACTTATAATTAGTCTTTTAAGTCAAAAGCAAGACAATTTCTAATTAGTCTTTTAAGTCAAGAACATACAGCTTACAGAAAATCAGATTATCATTCACTATATAAATCAGAATAATCTGTTTCCAGAATGTTAAACCTTCATTGTGCTAAAAAAAAAAAAGCAACCATGTACCTAGACATTTTAATTTAATGCAGGTTGACTCTGAGGCCTTATGTGATGTGAATGACTTAAATATGCATTTCAATTATTGGAGGAGGTCAAGTGATCCAGATATAGAGACTGGGGCTGAACAATTTAATTTTTCAGTTCAAAATTTGATCAGAATATACAAAATCAACCATATGGCACAATCAGAGTATATGCTAAAAAATTTCATTTTTCACAGATTTGAAAATGCAACTATGATCCTGTCTGTGAAATTTTAAATTGATTTTTCTTTATCAGATTCCACTATAAAATCTTAACACAGTATGATTACATCTATAAGAGATTGAAGCTATGCAATTCTCTTGGTGTTTAAGATCTATAAACTATTCCACTAGGATAAGGATTAGTTCATATAGCAGTTTCAGGAATAAGTAGTTTAAGTAACCCAAAGAAAATTATTTTTTAGTTGTAATTACTGATACTGAAAATATTCATTGATTCTCTAAAAAAAAGAATATCATGTCCTACACAACCTCTTCCAACTAAAGTCACATTTTTACTCCAAAGTTTCCTCATGGCATTTTTAACTTCTGCATTTCTCAGGGTGTAGATTAAAGGGTTCAACATGGGAGTTATGAAAGTTAAAACCACAGTCATGGATTTATCAATGCTGCTGCTGCTGCTGCTAAGTCGCGTCAGTCGTGTCCGACTCTGTGCAACACTATAGACAGCCACTCATGAGGGTCCCCCATCCCTGGGATTCTCCAGGCAAGAACACTGGAGTGGGTTGCCATTTCCTTCTCCAGTGCATGAAAGTGAAATGTGAAAGGGAAGACACTCAGTCGTATCCGACTCTTAGCAACCTCATGGACTGCAGCCTGCCAGACTCCTCCATCCATGGGATTTTCCAGGCAAGAGTACTGGAGTGGGTTGCCATTGCCTTCTCCGATTTATCAATGGGTAGGGTTGAATTAGGCCTGGCATATAGGACGATACAGGGAACAAAGAATAAAATGGCCACCATCATTCGGGAGGCACAGGTATAGAAGGCTTTGTGATTCTCTTCCAAACCATGAGTCTTCAGGGATTGTAATATGACACCATAGGACACTAGGAGGATGAAGAAGACAACAGTGCAAATTGCTCCTCCATTAGCTGTCATAAAGAATCCAGTGAGGTGGGTATCAAAGCAAGTTAGTTTCAGTAAAGGGTATATGTCACAGACAATGTTGTCAGTCACATTGGGGCCACAGAAAGGGAGATGAGAAATATACAGCAATTGAACCAGTGAGTGCAGAAAGCCTCCAGTCCAGGCCACCAGCAACATGAGGACACACACCATCTGATTCATGATGATCAAATAATGAAGAGGTTTGGAGATGGCTACATATTGATCATAGGCCATCACCACCAGAAGAATGCCTTCAGCACCAGCAAATAAATGATCTATAAAGACTTGAGTCAGACAAGACTGGAAGGAAATAGTCTTTTCCTCATGAAGCAAGTCAGTGATCATTTTGGGAGTAACAGTAGTAGAATAGACAGGATCTATAAATGATAAAGAAGCCAGGAAAAAATACATGGGGGAACCAAGTGACCTGCTGGCTGCAATGGTCACCATGATAAACAGATTGCCCAATATTGTTGCAATGTAGATAAGTAAGAATAGGACAAAGAGAACTTTTTGCATCTCAGGATTTTGTGTGAGCCCCAGGAGGACAAGCTCTGTCACATTGTTCCTATTTTCCATGTGTGCTTCTGAAGCTGTGAATCAAGTGTCAGAGGCTACAAACAAATGGCCAGTAATAACTTCAGAGGATTGCAAGCTTTGTGTCAAATACGTGGTGCCTTACTGACAGTGTTGGCTCCATGAGACCTCACACATAGAAATTATAGAATATCAGAATTGGACACTTTTCCCACAGAACTTCATTCATTTTATCAAATTCCTTGCTTAAACTATAGTGGTGAGACTTCAGTATTCTAACTGGGAAGTATATATGAGTGGGTGTGAGTTGACGTACCAAATGACAAGAAGGTTGCTTTCTCTAGAATACCTCTCACAAACACCAAATGTTTTAACTTTATATATCATTTCTTTCCTTTCCTTTCTTTTCTTTCTTTTCTTTTTTTTTTTTTTGAGAGCAATTTTGGCATTGTGAAATATACCATGAAAACAATCAAATCCCTAATAGCTTTATTTACATATTTACATAAAGTAATACGTAGGCATGGGGCATAAAATTGTAAACTGATGCTTAAATAGCAGCCTTTCTGAGTTGCTATGAGCTCCAAAATCAGTCAGTCGCCCTCTGCAGGGAAAAAACCAGGGACATCATAAGTGCTCAATAAATGCTGATAAGATTCCACTTATTTACAATGAATTTCAAAACACATAAGAAAGCACCTGAGAACAGATAAATGTATGAAATTCTTCCCATCCAAGAAAATACAATGAAAGCAATGTTTTGTTTGGAAACACACACACACACACACACACACACACACACACACACACACACACAACATGTGTGCTAAGTCACTAGCTCTGTCTGACTCTTTGTGACTCCATTGACTATAGTATGCCAAACTCCTTCCTCTGTCCATGGAATTCCTCAGGCAAAAATATTAGAGTGAAAAAAAAAATTAGAGTGGTTGTCATTTCCTCCTCCAGGGAATCTTCCAGACCCAGGATTCAAACCCACGTCTCCTGTTTCTCTTGAATTGGCGAGTGGATATTTTACCACTCAGCCACCTAGGAAGCTCCCTCAATCCTGTCCCGGCCCTGCCAAAGACACACTAAACAGACATTTATTATAGTCTAGGTTATTGGAGGAAAACAATAGATAATACAAATCTATGTTAATGAGTACTACATAGACACGTTTCTTGATTTACAAAACTGTTTAGATTTGATTATTGCTAGCCATAGCTCAATTCAGGATGCCAAAATAAAAATTTTAAGCAGAATCTTGGTATAGTAGAAAGAATTCCATGCCAAAAATCTAGAGCTATTATTTGATTTTGCTCAGGCATCTTAGGAAAACTAATACTTTTCTTGGAAAGATGATGATATTTCCAGATACTGTGAGTTTTTGAATTTTTGTCATTGAAGCCTTTATCCTAAATGACATGCTAACACTTTTGCTGGTAGATCATCTTTATATTAACCAGAGTTAATTAGTGTGTATTGAAGGTTGTTTAACTATTATAGTAATCAATAAATTAAACTCATTATTTGGTTCATATTGTAAGTTCCTGGTTTTTTGAGTCTATATGAAAAACAGGACAATCACTTGAGGAAAATAGATCCATGGCCAGTTTTACATGTAATGTGTGTAACTTCATTTTGGCAAAATTATTTTAAGTGTGCTCCATCTCAGTGTCTAATTTAAAGACTGTCATTTGTGAAAGGTGGAAAATTGTTCTCTTCTTTGTGCATTTGGTAATTCAATTCATGCTCAGATATCAGAGGGAAAATAAAAGTGAGAAAGAAGGAAGAAAGAAAATAAGAGATGACTGAGAAAATGTAGATTCAAAACAGCAAAGACTAAAAATTAAAATATACTTTGAAATCAGCCAACAGTTTGGGTTGAGGGTACTGAATGAACAAGGAGTGGAGGATTTCCTGAGCTGTCCAGCTAGAGATGGATTGGAGGGTGACTCAGAATCAGCATCAGGATTTGCCTTTCAGAATCTTTATACTTCTAGGTCAAATAAAGAAAAGAAAAGAAAATTCTGAAGGTATGTGAATTGAAGAAACCAGTTGCCTCAGAGTTCCATCTTCAAGGTTCTGGCTGTTCATTGTATACATACATAGTTAAATATCTCCACTCACAATGACATAACCGCATATTCAATTGTAATGGAAAATAAATACTTGTGGTTCCTGGAAGTTGTCCGGTGTTCAAGAGATAACTTCCAGTAGGAGAGTCTAACCCTTTGAACTTCTGAGCATTTAAAACATTTATGTGTTTATAGCTGGTTTTATGCTTTCATCTGTTGAGTTTGTTGGGACAATAAACATGTCTTAATAACTGTTTCTCTGGAATCTGAGTGTGCCTCATATATTTTAAGTGATCAAGAAATAGTTCACTATTAAAATATTCTTATGAACACATTTATTCCTCTAAATGGTTTAAACCATTAATTTGACAAGACATGATACAAAATCCTATATTTTATCAATATTATATTTTATTAAAATAAATATATCTGCTTCAAACACTTGGGATATTCTTCAAACTTCTTAATATAATCAATTGGAACAAATAAATCTTTAAAGAATCCTCAGAACATGTAAATCCATGTTAACTATCCCACAATGATAAGTGAAGTAAGATAAATTAAGTAGGTCTACACAATGACAAATTCAACAACATAAGGAGGAAAAACAAAACATCTACATGGATATGCAAAGTGTAAAATACTGAGAAACATTTTCATTCAGTAATATATTAGAAATTATAGACTGAAATTTCAGTTTCTGAAAATTTTGGTACATATTCTTTTGAAACATGTGATCGCAATTCATGCCTAAATATGTTTCTCTTTAACTGGGGCTTCTCTTGTAGCTCAGTCACTATCTGCCTGCAGGAGGCCTGGATTCGATCCCTGGGTCAGGAAAATCCCCTGGAGAAGGGAATGGCAACCCACTGCAGTGTCCTTGCCTGGGAAATCCCATGGACAGAGGAGCCTGGTGTACTGCCATCCACAGGGTCACAAAGAGTTGGGCGCAACTGACAGATTAACACTATCACTGTCACTGTCACTGTCATAGTAAAACCTGCTTCCCACGTGAGCTATAGTGACCATTAAAATGATGCAGCAAAAATTTTGACGTCCTAAAAAATGCCTATCCAGTTCATTAGGTTAAAAAGAGATAAATTTTAAAGTAATATCACATTTTCCAAATCAATTTCTTTATAACAAAAGTGTTACATCTAAACCCTGAATATGGTTGAATAGACTTTGAAAACAAATACACGCACACACAAAATAAAACTATCAGAGATGTCATATTGCCAAACTTATATATAGTTATATAACTTTTCTTTTGTTTTATAAATATAAAATTTATTTTCTAAATATTGTGACCCTAAATGTCCACAGTGTACTTTTTGAGAGTGCAGGTTGTAAACTCTTGTTTGGAATTTGAGCCTCCAAATCTGTACTTACAAACTTTGTGACCTGGGTAAATCATTCAACATAATCTCTGTAATTAAACATAATAGAATCTAACACACTAGGATTTAAAGAGAATAATGTAAATGAAGATCTTCAAAATTGTAAAAAATTGTCTAGCAAATAATAGGCATGAAATAAGTTCAAAATATATTTTATTATTCTTTTGTTTCCCCATTTACCTTTAGTGTCACATCTCTATAATTAGTTTTACTTGAGTTTTGTCAAAATCTACTCTTTTATATAACTATCCAAAGATGCTTTCCTGAGGGATGGAGAGATTGATTGGGTCATTATCATATGCAGTTTTGAAAGATGTCCGGTTTTACTACTCACATGATTGTGTGGACATTCCCTTTTATGTCTTTCTCCATATCTCACTCTCCTCTTTGAAATGTATCAATACATTTAAATTTAATTTGAGGGATCTTCTTTCCATAAATTATGAGGTCAACTGACTGCCTAATGCCATGTGTCTTGTTTCATTTACAATATTCATAAGACCCTAAAAATGAGAAAATATCCAGTTCATTAACCCCCTGAAGATAGATGCTGACATTTTCTCTAAGACTTTAATACACTTTGTATAGAACACAATTCATGAATTGTATTTCCACAGACACTAAAATTCACTCTCCAGCTAGGTGTAAGTACAAATTGATGAGTCTAACAAGTAAATAAAGTCTCTGAATGTAAGTTTTTTACATTTCAAGTTTTGAGTTCCCTTTTATAATAAGAAGCTATTGATTTACATATCAAAATGTTATTTGGGGTTTATACACAAAGGAATAGGAAGCAGAGATTTTAACATTTATACATCAGTGTTCATAGAAGCATTTTTCACAATAGCCTAAAGGTGGTGACAACTCTAATGGCCATCAATTAATGAATGTGCAAACAAATTACGGTATCTACAGACAATGGTATATACAATTGGTGCAGGGGTTAAAGCGTCTGCCTGCAATGTGGGAGACCTGGGTTCAATCCCTGGGTCTGGAAGATCCACTGGAGAAGGAAATGGCAACCCACTACAGTATTCTTGCCTGGAGAATCTCATGGATGGAGGAGCTTGGTGGGCTACAGTCCATGGGTCACAGAGAGTCGGACACGACTGAGCGACTTCACTTCACTTCATGCTGTTACATGCTATCAGATGAATCTTGAAGAAATTAACAGTAACAGATGCAGAAATTAAAGTAACAGATGAATCTTGAAGAAATTATGCTAAGCACCATATGCCAGACACAGAAACACTTACATTTTATGATCTCCCCTTTATGAGGTACCTAGAATAGTCAAATTCAATGAGGTAGAAAGCATAACAGTACAACTGGGACTGGAGGGATGAGGATACAGGGAATTACTTTTTACACATCGAGTTTCAGTTTAAAATGATGAAAAAAAATTCTGTTAGATGGAGAGTGTTACTGTATAATTTACCACAACAACAAAAAAAACAAATTATGAAAAGGAGTTAAATATCTACACAAAACAAGAACATTAAATATACCGTGTACAAGGTAGCAACTTGTAAAGAAATATAATAATCTTTGGGTTTCCCTCAGAGCACAGAACCTGCAATAAAGGAGACCCTGGTTCAATTCCTGGGTGGGAAGATCTGCTGGAGAAGGAATAGGAAACCCACTCCAGTGTTCTTGGGTTTTTTTGTGGCTCAGCTGGTAAAGAATCTGCCTGCAATGTGGGAGACCTGGGTTCAATCCCTCGGTTGGAAAGATGCCCTGGAGAAAGGAAAGGATATCAAAATCTTTGCTATCATTATCTTCAATATATGAAGATGCAAAATAAATAATTGTTTGATTTTCTAAATTATATGAAACATTCAGTTCAATTCAGTTGAGTCGTTCAGTCGTGTCCAACTCTCGGCGACTCCATGAATCCCAGCACGCCAGGCCTCCCTGTTCATCACCATCTCCTGGAGTTCACTCAGACTCATGTCCAACGAGTCAGTGATGCCATCCAGCCATCTCATCCTCAGTCGTCCCCTTCTCCTCCTGCCCCCAATCCCTCTCAGCATCAGAGTCTTTTCCAATGAGTCAACTCTTCACATGAGGTGGCCAAAGTACTGGAGTTTCAGCTTTAGCATCATTCCCTCCAAAGAAATCCCAGGGTTGATCTCCTTCATAATGGACTTGTTGGATCTCCTTGCAGTCCAAGGGACTCTGAAGAGTCTTCTACAATACCACAGTTCAAAAGCATCAATTCTTTGGTGCTCAGCCTTCTTCACAGTCCAACTCTTACATCCATCCATCCATGACCACTGGAAAAACCACAGCCTTGACTAGACAGAACTTAGTTGGCAAAGTAATGTCTCTGCTTTTGAATAAACTATCTAGGTTGGTCATAACTTTTCTTCAAAGGAGTAAGTGTCTTTTAATTTCATGGCTGCAGTCACCATGTGCAGTGATTTTGGAGCCCAAAAAAATAAAGTCTGAAACCATTTCCACTGTTTCCCCATCTATTTCCCATAAAGTGATGGAACCAGATGGCATGATCTTCATTTGCTGAATGTTGAGCTTTAAGCCAACTTTTCGCTCTCCTCTTTCACTTTTGTCAAGAGGCTTTTTAGCTCCTCTTCACTTTCTGCCATGAGGGGGATGTCATCTGCATATCTGAAGTTATTCATATTTCTCAAACCAATCTTGATTCCAGCTTGTGTTTCTTCCAGTCCAGCGTTTCTCATGATGTACTTTGCATACAAGTTAAATAAGCAGGGTGACAATATACAGCCTTGACGTACTCCTTTTCCTATTTGGAACCAGTCTGTTGTTCCATGTCCAGTTCTAACTGTTGCTTCCTGGCCTGCATACAGATTTCTCAAGAGGCAGGTTAGGTGGTCTGGTATTCCCATCTCTTTCAGAATTTTCCACAGTTTATTGTGATCCACACAGTCAAAGGCTTTGGCATAGTCAATAAAGTAGAAATAGATGTTTTTCTGGGACTCTCTCACTTTTTCCATGATCCAGCAGATGTAGACAATTTGATCTCTGGTTCCTCTGCCTATTCTAAAACCAGCTTGAACATCAGGAAGTTCCCGGTTCACGTATTGCTGAAGCCTGGCTTGGAGAATTTTGAGCATTACTTTACTAGCATGTGAGATGAGTGCAATTGTGTGGTAGTTTGAGCATTATTTGGCATTACCTTTCTTTGGGATTGGAATGCAAACTGACCTTTTCCAGTCCTCTGGCCACTGCTGAGTTTTCCAAATTTGCTGGCATATTGAATGCAGCACTTTGGCAGCATCATCTTTCAGGATTTGAAACAGCTCAAGTGGAATTCCATCACCTTCACTAGCTTTGTTGGTAGTCATGCTTTCTAAGGCCCACTTGACTTCACATTCCAGGATGTCTGGCTCTAGATGAGTGATCACACCATCGTGATTATCTGGGTCATGAAGATGTTTTTGTACAGTTCTTCTGTGTATTCTTGCCACCTCTTCCTAATATCTTCTGTTTCTGTTAGGTCCAGACCATATCTGTATTTTATCGAGCCCATCTTTGCATGAAATGTTTCCTTGGTATCTCTAATGTTCTTGAAGAGATCTCTAGTCTTTCCCATTCTGTTCTTTTCCTCTATTTCTTTGCATTGATCCCTGAAGAAGGCTTTCTTATCTCTACTTCCTATTCTTTGGAACTCTGCATTCAGATGCTTATATCTTTCCTGTTCTCCTTGGCTTTTTGCCTCTCTTCTTTTCACAGCTATTTGTAAGGCCTCCCCAGACAGCCATTTTGCTTTTTTGCATTTCTTTTCCATGGGGATGGTCTTGATCCCTGTCTCCTGTACAATGTCATGAACCTCATTCCATACTTCATCAGGCACTCTATCTATCAGATCTAGGTCCTTAAATCCATTTCTCACTTCCACTGTATAAACAAAAGGGATTTGATTTAGGTCATACCTGAATGGTCTAGCGGTTTTCCCTATTTTCTTCAATTTGAGTCTGAATTTGGTAATAAGGAGTTCATGATCTGAGCCACAGTCAGCTCCTGGTCTTGTTGTTGGTGACTGTATAGAGCGTCTCCATCTTTGGCTGCAAAGAATATAATCAATCTGATTTCGGTGTTGACCATCTGGTGGTGTCCATGTGTAGAGTCTTCTCTTGTGTTGTTGGAAGAGGGTGTTTGTTATGACCAGTGCATTTTCTTGGCAAAACTCTATTAGTGTTTGTCCTGCTTCATTCTGCATTCCAAGGCCAAATTTGCCTGTTACTTCAGGTGTTTCTTGGCTTCCTACTTTTGCATTCCAGTCCCCTGTAATGAAAAGGACATCTCTTTTGGTGTTAGTTCTAAAAGGTCTTGTAGATCTTCATAAAACCGTTCAACTTCAGTTTCTTCAGCATTACTGGTTGGGGCATAGACTTTGATAACTGTGATATTGAATTGTTTGCCTTGGAGATAAACAGAGGTCATTCTGTCTTTTGTGAGATTGCATCCAAGTACTGCATTTCTGACTCTTTTGTTTACCATGATGGCTACTCCATTTCTTCTGAGGGATTCCAGCCCACAGTAGTAGATATAATGGTCATCTGAGTTAAATTCACCCATTCCAGTCCATTTTAGTTCGCTGATCCCTAGAATATCGACGTTCACTCTTGCCATCTCTTGTTTGACCACTTCCAACTTGCCTTGATTCATGGACCTGACATTCCAGGTTCCTATGCATATTTCTCTTTACAGCATCGGATTTTGCTTCTATGACCAGTCACATCCAGAGCTGGATATTGTTTTTGCTTTGGCTCCATCCCTTCATTCTTTCTGGAGTTATTTCTCCACTGATCTCCAGTAGCATATTGGGCACCTAATACCTGGGGAGTTCCTCTTTCAGTATCCTATCATTTTGCCTTTTCATACTGTTCATGGGATTCTCAAGGACTAAGTGCAGGTGGCTGCGAGAGCCGGCACACTAAGCGCAGGTGGCTGCGAGAGCTGGCACACTAAGCGCAGGCGGCTGTGAGACCTGGTGCACTAAACACGTCTGACAGAAGCTACCCCACGTCCGAGGTCAGTGGCGGCTGGGAGGAGACACCCCGCATCAGAGGTCAGCAGCGGCTGGGAGGAGACCCCCTGTGTTCCACTTCAGGGCGTTGACTGAGAGGAGCTATCCTGCATCCGAGATCAGGGGCAGCCGGGAGGAGACACCCCGCATCCGAGGTCAGGGGCGGCGGCCAGGAGGAGCTACCCTGCATCCGAGGTCAGGGGTGGTGACCCTGAGGAGCCACCCCAAGCCCGAGGCCAAGGGCAGCAGCTGGGAGGAGCCACCCATGCCGGAGGCCAGGGTTGGCTGCCAGGAGGAACATCCAGAGGGGTGGTCGTTGGGCAGGCGCAGGAGGGCCTAGAGGAGCTATCCCATGTTGAAGGTCAGGAATGGTGGCGGTAAGGAGATACCCCTCGTCCAAGATAAGAGAAACCCAAGTAAGATGGTAGATGTTACAAGAGGGCATCAGAGAACAGACACACTGAAACCATACTCACAGAAAACTAGTCAATCTAATCACACTAGGACCACAGCCTTGTCTAACTCAATAAAACCAAGCCATGCCTGAGGGGGAACCCAAAATGGGCAGGTCATGGTGGAGAGGTCTGACAGAGTGTGGTCCACTGGAGAAGGGAATTGCAAGCCACTTCAGTATTCTTGCCTTAAGAACCCCATGAACAGTATATGAAACATTATAAAAAATTATTGCACAGACCATATGCATGTCCTGTTATATTTTGTTATGTTATATTTAAACTCTATTTCAGTTTGAATTTAAACAATCTTAATACAAAATATTGGCGAACATTATCGTCATTGGACTTATTCCAATAGTATTTTGTAAAATGGAGTAAATGTACATACTATATTATTCATGGAACTTTTGGCATAAAATACTTAAAAAGTCAAACGATAAATAAATCAGCTCCTTAAGAAATATACATGATTAATTTCAAATAACTCTATTTTGCCCTCTTTTCATAGCAAGGAAGATTTTTATGAATGTGTTACCTGGGTTTTCTATTTCTTCTTTTGTCTCTTGTTCCAAATTCAGGATTCTCCAATTTTATCTTTGGTTCTTGAAAATGAGTGTTTAGTTTGATGAAGATAAGGCAGGAGTGAGTGCAGAGAAAAAAATCTGGACACACTTAGTGCCTGCAACTGGAAGTGCTTTGTTATTTGGATACATCTCTCTGCCTGTACAAAGCATGAACATCTTGTTCAACTTTTATAAGCTTTTTACACTCTAGATTGTAGAATTACTCAGAACTGGCTTCAAAATTATACAGTTGATGTCACTTAATTTGAAAGCTGTTATTGAAAATATATCAAGAACAAATTTAAAACTTCATGAACAAATTAATTGAATAATTTCAACGTTTTAGTCAAAACTGTAAAACACTGTATTATTACAGAAATTGACTTTATTTTGTATATTTTAAAACATTTATTTGACCATTCTAATATGTTTCATAGTTAGGGAACTAATAGATTTTATTTTACATCTTGACAGTGACATTAATACCCAAGGGGAAATCTTCCAGGTAAGGGAAGATATGAATGGGCACTTAATCAACAATGAACAATAAGTCACTTCATTTAGTTGTTAAAAAAAAAGTTTGTCCCCAAGGTTTGTTGAAGATTAAGTTCACTGAGGAATCATGCTCTAGAGGACTGAGATTTTTTTTTCAGTGCATGGTATATTTTCAGAGGCTTCTCCTGGCTAATCATTTTAGGGGAGTTAAATGAAAAGAGAGTCTTCTAATAGCAAAGAATAAGCCTCTTACTTGGACTTCCCTGGTGGCTCAGATGGTAAAACGTCTGTCTACAGTGTGAGAAACCTGGGTTTGATCCCTGGGTTGGGAAGATTCCCTGGAGAAGGAAATGGCAACCCACTCCAGTACTCTTGCCTTGAAAATCCCATGGATGGAGGAGCTTGGGGCAGGCTACTATCCATGGGGCCACAAAGAGTCAGGCATGACTGAGCGACTTCACTTTCTTACTTTCACTTTGGGCTTCCTAGGTGGCGCTAGTGGTAAAGAACCCACCTGCCAATTCAAGACATGTAGGAGATGATTTCATCCTTGGGTTGGGAATATCTTCTGGAGGAGGACGTGGCAAATCACTCCAGGATTTTTGACTGGGGAATCTCATGTACAGGGGAGCTTGGCAGGCTAGAGTCCATAGGATCACAAAGAGCTGGACATGACTGAAATAACTTAGCATGCATGCACATCTCTTATTAATAGCAAAGCAGTAAGGTTGCTTAAACAAGAGTCCTTTATTTTCAGCTAATCAGTGTATATTTGAAACTCTCAAGTCTAAGATGGCACTGGAATAAAGTGAAAGTCTGTGTATGATAGACATATTTAATAAGATTGTCACTAATCAATTGACTTAAAGTACCGTTTAACTTAGATAACATTCTCATGCAAAATTTCAAATCAAACTTTGTCCGGAAGAAAATAATCTTTCTTAAAAAGAAATGCAGAAATAAGTAACTAGGACTTACAATTTGAAAGACACTATTATAAATTACTATAATAAAGTATAGAAACCAAACCCAGGAATCTTTAATATAGCTATGGCAAGTCCTTAAATCTGAATCTCTCTACACATGGTCTTTTAAAACAAACAGTACAATGGAATAAGCACATAAGTTCACATATAACTAACACTTTATTGTAACTGAGACGCTGAGAATAAGAAAGTTCCAAATTGATTCTAAATAAATAAATAAGCATCAAATTCCAGCAGAACAATCTGGAGTTTATGGTCCAAACTTGAGAGGAGAGTGAGAGAACTTGCAGAGAGGATTGAAAAGAAGAGGAAAGTAGCAATCCCACGATACAGCATAGCCGTAATTGTGTAAAAGAGTCGATCACACTAATTTTTTTAAACTTTTTATTTTGTATTTGGCTATAGCCAATTTACAATGTGGTAATAGTTTCAGCGAAGGGATTTAGTCATACATATACATGAGTCCATTCTTCCCCAAACTCCCCTCCCATCCAGGCTGTGGCGTAGCATTGAACAGAGTTCCATGTGCTATACAGTAGGTCTGTGTCTATTATCCATTTAAATTATGGCAGTGTGTACATGTCCATCCCAAGCTCCCTAACTATTCCTTCCCCCTATCCTTTCCCCTGACATCCATAAGTTTGTTCTGTAAGTCTGGGAGTCTTTTTCTGTTTTGCAAGTTCATTTGTACCATTTCTTTGTAGATTCGACTTACAAGGGATGATATATGATAATTCTCCTCCTCTGTATAACTTACTTCACTCAGTATGACAATCTCATAGGCCATCCAGGTTGCTGCAAATGGCATTATTTCATTCTTTTTAATGACTGAGTAATATTCCTTTGTATATATGTACCATATCATCTTTATCCATTTCTCTGTCAATGGACATTTAGGTTGCTTCCATGTCTTGGCTATTGTACATTAGATGGCGACCCCGTGGACTGTAGCCCACCAGGCTCCTCTGTCCATGGGATTCTTCAGGCCAGAATATTGGAGTGGGTTGCCATTTCCTTCTCCAGGGGATCTTCCTGACCCAAGGATTTAACCCAGGTCTCCCGCATTGTGGTCAGACGCTTTAACCTCTAAGCCAACAGGGAAGCCCTGTCAATTATTAGAGAAATGCAAATCGAAACTATGAGATTAAAAAAAAAATATGAGATATCACCTCACACCAGTCAAAATGGCTATCATAAAAAACAAAAACCACACACACACACACACACACACACACACACACATTAAGTGCTGGAGAAGATGTGGAGAAAAGAGAACCCTCTTACATTCTTGGTGGGAATGTAAATTGGTTACAGCCTCTATGAAGAACAGTATGGAGATTCCTTATAAAATAAAAAAATTGAGCTACCATATGACCCTGCAATTCCACTCCTGGGCATATATCTGAAGAAAATCATATGAATCAATATATGCACACAATGTTCATTGCAGCAGTATTCCCAATAGCCAGAACATGAAAGCAACCTAACTGTCCATCAATAAAGGAATTCACAAAGAAGATATGATATATATACATAATGAAATATTACTAAGCCATAAAATGAACAAAATGTCATTTGCTGCAGCATTTATGGACCTAGTGATTGTCATACTGAGTGAAGTAAGTCAAATAGAGAAAGAAAAATATCATATATCAATCATATATCACTTATATGTAGAATATAAAACAAGACTACAAATTAACTTATCTACAAAACAGAATTTGAGTTACAGATGTAGAAAATAAACTGATGGTTATAAGGAGGGGTATAGTTGGGGAGGGGTAAATTGGAAGATTGAGATGGACACATACACTCTGTGGTATATAAAACAGAAATGCAATCTCACATTGCATCACAGCAAAGCAATGGGCCCATAATTCTGAAATTCACTGAACTTATGTTTCCCTATCACTCAGAAAGATGTTCTGTTCCATTTGTTTCTTTAGCCCTTTCCACTTTTCTTTTTTTCTCTTGCTACTGCGTTTGTCTTTGTCTCCTTGTATTCATTATTGTAAGATGCAAAACAGAAGAAAAATCAAAAGTTTATAAAAACAACCTGACTGTATGCATCCTTGTTTATACCATTTAGGATCTGGATAGAAAATGTTGAAAAACATAGGTAGTGGTGTATACATTATATTTGAAATAGCTCAAGACATATTACTGAAGAACTAATGAACAGGTGACATGTAGAAAATCATTCTTCCATTGTTTTCTTCTATGAAGAATCTGTGGATTTGTATTATATATTAAGCATTTACATTTGGTTTGTTTCACAGGTAAAATATGAACAATTGAGTACAGTATTGAAATATTCCATGTGCTGGCATTTGTAGTTTTGATAAATCCCATTGCTGGCAATGGAGTCATGCTAGAAAAATTTGATTTCTATTGCAAAAGGATTAGAGATTTCCCTGGTGGCTCAGATGGTAAAGCATCTGCCTACAGTGCGAGAGACCTGGGTTCGATCCCTGCGTCAGGAAAATCCTCTGCAGAAGGAAATGGTAACCCATTCCAATACTCTTGCCTGGAAAATCTCATGGATGGAGGAGCTTGGGGCAGGCTACTACCATGGGGCCACAAAGAATCAGGCACAACTGAGCGACTTCACCTTCACTGCATATGAATAATGTTGATGGCTTGTATTTCAATGTAGATATGAGGTGTGAGTATGTCTGAGTTGAAATTATTTGATGGCAAGGAAGTAAAAGGAGCTTGTACATTTCCCATGTTTGGCGCAGGGTTTTACTTCTTGTCTAATAGTCAAAATGTGAAAGATAAGAGCAAAAATTGACCATTAAGGATGCATTCTACATTTGCTTCTACAGGTGCAATTCTAATCTTTGCAAGTTATTCTGGGCCCTAGGAATTTGATGCCTATAAAGTACATCAATCAATCAGACTTGCCATTTTGGCAATGCACTCCGTATTTTTGCCTGGAGAATTCTGTGGATGGAGGGGCCTGGTAAGCTACAGTCCACGGGGTTGTAAAGCGTTGGACACTATTGAGCAACTTCACTTCACTTCTTCTTCTAGGTCCCACTCGTGGGAGCAAATAGGAGATCAGAGAGTGAAAATTAAAATCACCAATGTATTAATTCCCCTAGCACTTTCCCTTAAGAGCCATGATTTGGAGTGATCATACCTCTCTAATCAAGCCAAGGCTCCTGTCAATGACCCTTATTCTTTACTTATAGCTATTACCATCCTTTGGCCCCTTCATAGTTTGGATATAGTGACTTCTCACTGTTGCTAGAAGTAGGTATATCATCATTTTAAAAAGTCTCTTTATCTTGAAAACTTTGTGAATACCTTTCAGTTGTTTTTTTTGAAGACTAATATCTGTTCCTGTCAGGACAATGACATACGGGTGGGAGTTATAATATTTAATACACACATTTTTACAGAAGAATTACCACAAGCATCCCTATTGAAGCTATAAATGATTCAAAATTTCCTTTTTTCTCAGTTGTTACCTTGCTTTCCTATATCAAATAACACAATAATAAGGAGAAACACGAATATTTTTAGCCAAACACAGCATTTTCTCCTGTCTAAATATCTTGAAATAGATGGAGAAACAGTGGAAACAGTATCAAACTTTATTTTATTGGGCTCCAAAATCACTGCAGATGGTGACTGCAGCCATGAAATTAAAAGATGCTTACTCCTTGGAAGAAAAGTTATGACCAACCTAGATAGCATATTCAAAAGCAGAGACATTACTTTGCCAACTAAGGTCCGTCTAGTCAAGGCTATGGTTTTTCCAGTAGTCATGTATGGATGTGAGAGTTGGACTGTGAAAAACCTGAGCACTGAATAATTGATGCTTTTGAACTGTGGTGTTGGAGAAGACTCTTCAGAGTACCTTGGACTGCAAGGAGATCCAACCAGTCCATTCTGAAGGAGATCAACCCTGGGATTTCTTTGGAAGGAATGATGCTAAAGCTGAAACTCCAGTACTTTGGCCACCTCATGCAAAGAGCTGACTCATTGGAAAAGACTCTGATGCTGGGAGGGATTGGAGGCAGGAGGAGAAGGGGACGACTGAGGATGAGATGGCTGGATGGCATCACTGACTCAATGGATGCGAGTCTGAGTGAACGCCAGGAGTTGGTGATGGACAGGGAGGCCTGGCGTGCTGTGATTCATGGGGTCGCAAAGAGTCAGACACGACTGAGCAACTGAACTGAACTGAATTGTAATATCCTGAACTGCAAACACGTAGACATTGACTTGAGGAATAGAAATTGTCTTAAGTGCAAATGCATAATGCATCCACAAAAAGTTACAATGATGAAAGAATAATCTTAACACTTTAAAATTTAAAAAAATTTTTTTTTTGCATCAGAACTATGTTCTAACTATTAACCAAAATGACTTTCTCCCATTAATTTGGATTAAAAGATATATATTTTCAAGATTAGCTTGTTTTTCGCTTCTGAAAAGAAATAATTCTTTCTTCTAAAGTCTGATTTTAATAAAAACTGAGAAAATTAACTTACAAGATAAACTTTATTTTTTTCTGGTAATGACACAAACACAGGTGCCTTTTATTCATCTTGAAGAATTTCTCTATTAGGTTGATTCTCTAGTCGATTAATTCTACTTTTTGGGTGCTTTTGTATAAATGGAAAATAACCTCCTCATAGAGTTCATTTAATTGACTAAATCATCCATTGTTAGAATCGACTGCCCATTTATTGCTTTAGGATTAGTAACAAATACATTCAGTGTGGGTGACACATTCTTATAATTACCTACAGTTAACCTTTTTATACCAGAGTTTTGCCATAGCACTTTTCACCTCTGAATTTCTCAAAGTGTATATTAAAGGGTTCAGCATTGGAGTGATGATGGTATACATCACAGTTATGGATTTATCAATGGGAAAGTTGGAAACAAGTCTCACACTCATAAAAATACAGGGAATGAAAAAGAGAACCACCACTGTGATGGGGGAACTGCAGGTAGATAGGGCTTTGTGCCTTCCTTCCTGACTGTGAGCTCTAAGGGAGTTTAGGATGATCCCATAGGATACTAGCAGGAGGATAAAGATAACCGTACAGATTGCTCCACCGTTAGCAACCACCCTGAGACCTGCAATGTGTCAGTACAGGCAAGATCCAACAATGGATGCTGTCACAGATGAAGTGGTCAGTGACACTGGGACCACAGAAGGGGAGTCTGTACACAAAGAGGAATTGAACCATCGAGGGCAGAAGACCTCTCACCCAGGCCACCTCCAGCAGCAGGATACAAACCTGTCACTTCATGATGGTCAGGTAGTGCAGTCGCTTACAGATGGCCACATAGCGATCATAAGCCATCATCTCCAGAAGGAAAATCTCAGACCCTCCAAATAAGTGTTCTACAAAGAGCTGTCCCATGCAAACTGGGAAGGAAAGTGTCTTTTTACCACTGAGTAAGTCTATAATCAACTTGAGTGAAATGGCAGTGGAATAAACTGTATCCATGAGTGAAAGATAAGCAATGAAGAAGTACATGGGTAGTCCAGAGAGGGGTAGTCCAGAGCAAGTTTCCCACCATTGTCACAAGATAAATGAACAAAAACAAGACAAATAATGTAATTTGCTCCTCAGGATCCTGAGTGAAACCCAGGAGAATAAATTCTGTTACTTTGTTACTGCATCTCATTTAGTCTTCTGTAGGAGGCTCAGTATTAAAGAATCCACTTATCAATACACTAGACACAGGAGACACAGGCTCAGTCCCTGGGTTGGGAATATCTCTGCAGAAGAAAATGACCGCCCACTCCATTATTCTTGCCTGAAAAATCCTATGAGCAGAGGAGCCTGGCGGGCTACAGTCCATTTTTTCTCAAAGAGTCAGCCACAACTTAGTGAATGTTTCAGAAGTAAGAACTCAGGAGAACCAGACCTGTACTGAGATTGTGAACAGGACTGTAAACATATCTGTTACATTTTGGAACACATCTTCATCATTATATCTTCTATGGTGGTTTGCACATAAAACACATATAGTAAATATCTACTGAGTTCTTTGAATGAGCCCGTGAAGACTTCATTTGGGAATTCTGTTATTCTTCAGATGATTCTGTTGGGATTATAAGAGATTATATCTTTATGTCTTAGAGCATCTTCTACAGAGAGGAGTAATTAAAGGCCTAACAAGCAATCATACATTTAATAGAACTTTATTGAAATTATATCAGTTCTTGACACAAAAGCCATCAATGACAAACTGGTGAAAGATCTCTGTTTCCCAGAAGTTTCCTCTTTGGTAATAACAATCAACTATAGTGAAGGACAAGGCAGCTTGGTGTGCTGCAACCCATGGAGTTGGAAAGAGTCAGACAGACACAGACACAACTTAGCAACTGAGCAACAACAAAACTGACTACTAACAATAGACCACAACCCAGTTCTTTGAATTGGTAGTGTTTTTAGTGAACACCATTACAATATGATTTATATAACACCAAAAATAACTTTTGGAGTAATTCCCTCAATATTATAATAGTTCACACTATTAGATATTCAATCTTTCACGTTTCAAATGCTGTTTGATTTTCATGAATCTCATTGGCTCTATCAAAGAGCTATACCAAATATAGAGAATTATATAGCATATTGTTTCCTACAGCAATTACTTGGTCTGACTCTTGACTATCAGATTTTTAAGGAACTGTAATTTTCTTCATTTAATCTTTTTTTTTTAACTGAAGTGTAGTTGCTTTGCAATATTGTATTAGTTTCTGCCATACAACAAAGTGAATCATTTGTATGTACACATATCAGTTCAGTTCAGTTGCTCAGTCGTGTCTGACTCTTTACGACCCCATGGAATGCAGTATGCTATGCTTCCCTGTCCATCACCAGCTCCCAGAGCTTGCTCAAACTCATGTCCATCAAGTTGGTGATGCCATCCAACAATCTATTCCTGTGTCGTCCCCTTCTCCTCCCACCTTGAAACTTTCCCAGCATCAAGGTCTTTTCAAATAAGTCAGCTCTTCATATCAAGTGGCCAAAGTATTGGAGTTTCAGCTTCAGCATCAGTCCTTCCAATGAATATTCAGGACTGATTTCCTTTAGAGTGGACCGGTTGGATCTCCTTGCAGTCCAAGGGACTCTCAAGAGTCTTCTCCAACTCCACAGTTCAAAAGCATCAATTCTTCAGTGTTCAGCTTTCTTTATGGTCCAACTCTCACATCCATACCTGAGTCTTAGAGTGAACTGACTTGAAGACAGTGTCTAGGATAAATACCTAATTCATTAGCATAGAATGACAAACATTCTATAATAAAAAAGCATTGGTTAGCCCAAGGTTTGAGAAAAGTTAAGTTTATGTGGAGCCAGATGTGGTCATGGCAACCCAGAATTTTAAGAGAAACCTCTTTTTAAATTTGTATAGAGAAGGGGGAAACAAATCTAATACTTGTTTGTTTCCTCCTGCAGCTTAAGAGAGAGACAAAAGTATGTCTGACACTTGCAGCCTATTTCCTCTGTTTGGAGACTCCTGGCCTTTCTGCCTGTTACCATCTCAATATTGTACATAGAAAACCCTAAAGATAGTATCAGAAAATTACTAGAGCTAATTGGTGAATTTAGAAAGTCATAGGATAGAAAATCAATACACAGAAAACTTTTGTATTTCTATATACTGACAATGAAAAATCAGAAAGAGAAATTAAGGAATTAATATCATTCACCACTGCAACAAAAAGGATTAAGTATCTAGGAACAAACTTACCTAAGGAGAAAAAATAACTATACACAGAAAATTATAAGATACTGATGAAAGAAATCAAAGATGACTTAAATGAATGGAGAGATATTCCATGTTCCTGGGTAGGAAGAATCAATACTGTGAAAATGACTATAATATCAAATGCAACCTACAGATTCAATGCAATCCCTATCAAATTACCAATGGCATTTTTCACAGAACTAGAACAAAAGATTTCACAGTTCATATGAAAACACAAAACACCCAGAATAGCTAAAGGAGT
Organism: Budorcas taxicolor; assembly: GCF_023091745.1. NCBI lineage: Eukaryota > Metazoa > Chordata > Mammalia > Artiodactyla > Bovidae > Budorcas > Budorcas taxicolor. Next base: position 346,476 of record NC_068924.1, on the reverse strand, counting down.
CCTGAGAAGTAAGAATGGAGATGGAACAAACAACCTTTCTGACTTCAGATTATATTACAAAGCTACAGTTATGAAGATAGTATGGTACTGGCACAAAAACAAACATACAGGCCAATGGAACAAGATATAAAGGCCAGAAATAAACCATGCACCTATAGGTAACTTATTCTTGACAAAGGAGGCAAAAATATACAATAGGGCAAAGACAGCCTCTTCAATAAATGATGCTGGGAAAACTGGACAGCTACATGTAAAAGAATGAAGTTAGAACACTTCTTAACACCATACACAAAGATAAACTCAAAACAGATTAAAGACCTAAATGTAAGACCAAAAACTATAAAACTCTTAGAGGAAAACATAGAGCAGAGCACTCAATGACATAAATCAAAGCAAGATCTTCTATGATCTGCCTCCTAGAGTAACAGACATAGAATCAAAAGTAAACAAATGGGACCTGATTAAACTTAAAAGCTTTTGCACAGTAAAGGAAATTATAAGCAAGGTGAAAGACAACCCTCAGAATGGGAGAAAATAATAGCAAATGAAACAACTGACAAAGGATTAACTGCCAAGCTATATAAGCAGCTCATATGACTCAATACCAGAAAAACAAGCAGCCCAATCAAAAAGTAGGAGAAAAACATAAACTAACCTTTCTCCACAGAAGACATATTGATGGCTAATAAGTACATGAAAAGATGCTCAATATGACTCATTATTCAGTTCAGTTCAGTTCAGTTTGGTCACTCAGTTGTGTCTGACTCTTTGCAACCCAATGAATCGCAACATGCCAAGGCCTCCATGTCCATCACCAACCCCCGGAGTCCACCCAAACCCATGTGCACTGAGTCAGTGATGCCATCCAACCATCTCATCCTCTGTTGTCCCCTTCTCCTCCTGCCCTCAATCTTTCCCAGCATCAGGGTCTTTTCAAATGATTCAACCTTTTGCATCAGGGAGCCAAAATATTGGAGTTTCAGCTTCAGCATCAGTCCTTTCTATGAACACCCAGGACTGATCTCCTTTGGGATGGACTGGTTGGACCTCCTTGCAGTCCAAAGGACTCTCAAGAGTCTTCTCCAACACCACAGTTCAAAAGCATCAGTACTTCAGTGCTCAGCTTTCTTTATAGTCCAACTCTCATATCCATACATGACTACTGGGAAAACCATAGCTTTGACTAGATGGACCTTTGTTGTCAAAGTAATGTCTCTGCTTTTGAATATGCTATCTAGGTTGGTCATAACTTTTCTTCCAAGGAGTAAGCGCCTTTTAATGTTATGGTTGCAGTGATTTTGGAGCTCATCCCTCCCAACCCCTGCCAAAAAGAAAAACTCTGTCACTTTTTTCATTGTTTCCCCATCTATTTGCCATGAAGAGATGGGATCAGATGTCACGATCTTAGTTTTCTGAATGTTGAGTTTTAAGCCAAATTTTTCACTCTTCTTTCATTTTCATCAGGAGGCTCTTTAATTTTTCTTTGGTATATGTATATATATATATATATATATATATATATATATTTCATCTTTTATGAATTTCCTTCCCATTTAGGTCACCACAGAGCATTGAGTATAGTTCCCTGTGATATACAGTCAGTTTACATTAGTTATCTATTTTATACATGGTATCAATAATATGTATATGTCAATCTCAATCTCGTAATTCATTTTCATTTAATCTTAACCTGTCCCACAGCTCTTAACCCACATATGGTACATAGCAATATTTCAGAATATATTTTTGAATTGGTCTAACTCACAGCTGTTGCCAACTATTACACTAAGAGATTAGCAGATGATATTTTTTTCAAAACTCTTGGGGTGAGCTAAATAGTGATTTTTACTGCTTAAGTACTGAGAGTGCTCAAAAATAGGACTTCAGTAAGCAGCATACTGAAGGGAAAAATCTGAGTTTAGTATGAGAAGGCGTGGGTTTGAATCCTTTTCTAAGTGTAATGGCAAGTCTGTGTCAGTTTGCTCATTGGAAAATAAAGGAATTGAACTAAATGATCTTAGAAACCTTTCCAGTCTATCTGTGATACTCTTTGTGGAGCTCAACCTTATGCTATTCTGCTGACATCTTTTTTATTTCTTCAAAATTTTTAAAATTATGCAAAATTTTTCATGCTTATGACTATTATTTAAAATGCTAGCTAGCAAGCAATAAAGGGATTTGATAATTATAGGGATCAAACAATGACTACACGTTTCTCATCCAGTGAGCTCCTATTTTAAATCCAAAATATCCGTGGAGAGTGAGAGTATAGCACAGTGATGAGTAATGTTTGCTTAAGAGCTGCTCTGCCTGTGTTGGAATCCTGGCTTCACTACCTACAATTCAGCTGACCTTGGCAACTTAATAAACCCTCTTTCAACATTAATTTCATCTGATGGAAACAGAGGATACCAATAGTGCCTGTCTCTTAGGGCTGTTTGTTTTATAAAGCAGGGACATTACTTTGCCAACTAAGGTCCATCTAGTCAAGGCTATAGTTTTTCCTGTGGTCATGTATGGATGTGAGAGTTGGACTGTGAAGAATGCTGAGTGCCAAAGAATTGATGCTTTTGAACTGTGGTGTTGGAGAAGACTCTTCAGAGTCCCTTGGACTGCAAGGAGATCCAACCAGTCCATTTTGAAGGAGATCAACCCTGGGATTTCTTTGGAGGGAATGATGCTGAAGCTGAAACTCCAGTACTTTGGCCACCTTATGTGAAAAGTTGACTCATTGGAAAAGACTCTGATGCTGGGAGGGATTGGGGGCAGTAGGAGAAAGGGACGACTGAGGATGAGATGGCTGGATGGCATCACGGACTCGATGGACATGAGTCTGAGTGAACTCTGGGAGATGGTGATGAACAGGGAGGCCTGGAGTGCTGCGATTTATGGGGTCGCAAAAGTCCGACCCGACTGAGCGACTGAACTGAACTGAACTGAACTGAAATCCCTAGAATTCTCCCTAGTACTTATTAAAGGCTAGATAAATGCTAACTATTATTACTGTTTCTAAATACTTTACTATGAAAATTGCATCAGAAAAACTCATTTGGATTTTTCAGTCTAATTGTTATGCCCAAGTCGCGAAATCTCCCAGTGACCACCAGGGAGCCAATATCTGATGAAAAAGCAAGAGAGTTTTTATTACCAAGCTCGAGCTGGGGTTCCCACCAATACCAACACAGTGGCTATAGGGAGGAGCCCCAGATTTTGGATTACATTGCTTACATAGGGAGTATACATGGAAAAAAAAGGATTTCTAGGTAGGGGAACATCTGATTGGTCACTTTCTTTTGAAGGGTTGTGTGTTGGTTCTTGATTGGTTCCTATTGTCTAGGTAGACCACTAATTTCTGAGTGTTAAGTCAGGAGATTTTGATCTGGGGTCCGATTGGCTCGTGAGCAGTGGGGTAAGGTCAGGGGATTTCCAAAGGCTCTTGGATTTCCAAAGGCTCTTTTTCTGGAACCTTACAAAATGGAGTTTTTCTGTTAACAAAATGGAGTAGCTTAGATTCTTCATTCCCTCCTTCTCTAGGATCCAGGACAGACCCAATCATGGGTCTGGGGTCAGCTCTATATTGTCTCCCGTTAAGGGGACCATTGGCAAGGCTGTATATTGGGATCTGTGCACCATGAGCTGCACCGTGTTGATGCGGCTTTTAATGAAGGCCACCAATTTGTTTAGTAAGCATGGCTGGAGGGTGACTAACAGTAATAAGATAATCAGGGGCCCTACAAAGGAAGATATGAGATTTGTGAACCAGGGGTATGAGTGAACCAGGATTCAAACAGACATTTCTCTTTCTCTTTTTTCTCTCACTCAGCCCTTCTCTTATCTTGGCCAGGGACTCCTGACTACCCCCGAGTGATTCACATAAAAACAACGTTCTTCCCCTAATGCAGCACATAGGGCCCCTGAGAGACTTCATACTCAAGATACTTCTTGGGAATTGGGGCGGAGGTCTCTTTCTTCTGTAACTTCTTCCTGCTGTTCATGGGCGTAGGCCTGCCTAGCAGAGCAGAAGTCTCTCTCTACCTGATCTAAGTTGGGGTTTTCCACATCTGAAACCAGCTTCTACCCTTGTAGTAACTGCAATTAAGTTGACCCCTCTCAGAGATGAAATAGACAAGGGCCAAACAGGAGTCCTAACAGGATGGTCATCTCTGGTCCCTGGAAATAGAAGACACCATTTGGGATGAGGGTTGTAGGGTTTGTGACCCTTTCTGATTGGTTGGTGGTGAGGCAACAGAGCTGTGCTCCAGGAATCTTGTGTTCAGTCTGAGGTTACCATCTTCCACCTGGGTGGGAGCTCAAAGACATTGTTATGCATATTTCTTTGACTAGGAACCAGGACTCTGTCTGGAGGCTGTACCAACTTTTGATTGTTTCTGTTTTTGTATCCCCTCCCTTCCCTTATTAGCAATTGTTTGAATCCATGCTTTGGAATTCAGGGAAGGTCAAGGAGGCTGAACAAAATCTATATCCTACAGAGAAGAAATGGAGAACACAGAACAGATCTGTACTCCAGAGCCCCACAGAGTCCCGCTCAGTTTTAATTTGAGGGAACTAGGCAACTATGACTGTGATAACTTCCTGTCAAAATGGGGTATAGTACTGCCCCAGTTTGGAGTATAGACACTAAATTGGAAGTATTTCTGAGTTCCAAGTTTTAGATCTGAGTCTTGTATGATTAAAATCCTAATCCCTTGGTCTGCCATTTTGGTGTAACAGACCCAGTTAGAAGTAGTTGGAGGAGTGATAACTGGAATTTAGTAGACAAAATAAATCTCATTTCTTTTTAGAAGAATAGGCCTTAAACCCAGTCTAGACCTGGCACTTCAGGGAGACATGTAGCCACGTAGCCAGTTGCCTAGTTTTACAAAAAGTAAGGTTATTAACTTCCAGCAGACATTGTTTTGAAAATGGTGGCATCCAAGCCTGGCACGACTCAGAAAACTCAAGTTTTTAGCAATACAAGATCTAATCTGAAAGTACACCCATAGCATCACCTAGTTAGTCCCCAGGATATCTGAACCATAGCTACTCTATTTTGACTTTAATTGTAAACTTTTCCTTAATAGCCAAAGCAGATTTCACCGTTAATGGTGTCAGTGTTTCTCTAGGTACAAGAAGATGCAAGAATTGGGACTCATAAAATCTTCTCCTGAAAAAAATCTAATTATCTGAAGGCCTGTTCTGCTAGTTTTTTTTTTTTTTAATCCCAGAGCACAGAGTGCCTCATTCCTGATTTTCACCCTGAACTCCTTTTAGCGGCGTTGAAAGTCAGCAGTTGCAGTGGCCATGGTTTAATCTTTGTAGATGTAGATGGCGAGTGTCAGTCTTCAGTTGGCAGAGCCCCTTTTTGCTCATAAACTTGACCATGATTTTGAGGGGGGTATTTTATGACCATTTTATCCCATGGTTTGGCAAAGATTCAGTTGACAGGTCACTCAATGTGCTGTTACTGGACTAGGCCATAAAACAGTATCCAAAATTCTCTGGACCACCTGTCTTACTAGCCTCTTGGTCCAGGAAAATATTCCCTCTTGTTGCTTCTTGCCATATCTAGAGTTACACTGTTACCATCATTGATCTCATATGGGACTATATATTATCCTATTAGAGGCCTCACACACATATTTGACAGTGTAAGAAACAGCAATTTTGTAAAACAGATGAAATGCAAATAACATAGCCAGCAGTATTAGTAAAGTAACAAGTAAGACTTATGTTACGAACTTCCATTAGATGTAGCCCAATATATCTCAGGTCATCTGCACAGTGACCTGAATATGACTATATATATATATTTTTTTTTTTAAGTAAATTTTCTCAGGGCCAACCAGTTAGAGTCTGGTAGTAGAGAAATTTACCAAGGTAACCCAGAACTAGACACAGGTTATTGGCCACAAACCCAACAATTGGATTGATTTTTAAAACTAGCATAGGATCAGGCCTATGATAGAAAAACATTTGATTTATATGCAAAGGTCTAAGTCAAGAAAACATAAATAATCATATGAATCAGGTCCAGCATCTTGGAGAAGCTGTCTACCTCTGATGTCGTCGTCTTCTCATCCTGGTGTAGTGTAATTTTCATGGTAAAAAAGTCCTTCCATCCATGTTGGAGATAGTCCCTTAAATTATGTCTTTTTCCAGTCCTGGTTGCAGGTCATGAGGCATCTGATTTTCATCCGAAGATAGATTACTGAGATAAGCTTCAGAAACAAACTTAAGGTGTTCTTCAAGAATTCAATTAAATGTTACATTAATATCACATAACAGAGAAGAACTATCTAAGAGATGAGTCTTACTCGATGCAGACCTCCATTAACAAAGTGGTATTTAACATTTTGAAATATCTTTTTCTCCTTAAAGTTACTCTTATTTTTATTAAATATAACCAAATTAAGGCTAGTTTGTTTGCAAAATAATTTTGGTCTGATGATTTTTTATAGCCATAATTGATTATAGGCTTTTTATTTTGCTGAAACATTTATAGAGTCTCAGACTGAACTTTTTAAAAATAAAACAGGGCTTGGAAACTCACACCAAAGGCTTATCACAGATTTTGCCTAAAAAATCTAGGTGAATTCTTCCCTTTTTAAGGTCTCAAAAATTTCTTGAGATTTTTGTACCTATGAAATAACCTTCCTAACTCATTTGATAAACTTACTGGAAACTTTAGAACTGCCAATTTTTGTAGGAGTCAGAAAATATAATTGTTTTGTTTATAACGTTTAATTTTACCAAAGTATTGTCATAATTACTTTGAGAGGAAGATTTTCCCTACTCCCTGAAAACATAAGATTCATACCCATAATTGTTCAGATAGAAATAATAAAAGTTATAAGCATATTTGCTAGTTCATTCAGTCCTTTTGTTAACTTTTGTGAAGTCATCAGGTTTTCCATTAAAATACCAGGACATATCAGAATGTTAAAAACTCCATATAATTTCTAGGATATCTGTATTAGTTATTTTACCATACATTATAACATGAGCGGATTTATTACTCATCTGATAATCTTTTCCATGTAATTTAACCAACCAAATAAACACAGTTTAATATCTCTCTTTGGGATGTTCCAGGGGCCCTCTGAAGCACCCCAAAGTTAGCTAGAGATCAAAAGAATTTCAAAAGAGTTATATTTAGGAAGTTTTATCAAAAAGATCAATTAAAAGAGTTTAGAACATTTGGTCAGATTTAGCCAATGTTGATGGGTGTATCATTTAGCTTGTTGATATGTCACAATGGGTGTAAATATCGAGGCTCAAGGTCTAGTGAAAGTCAGCTCCACCATCTTGGACCTAGTTGACTCTAACCAGTTTTTTTTTTTTTAATGGCTGTGTCATTCTTAACAAAATCCATTTATCTAACTAATTGTAATCCAATTTTAGAAAGTCCTGATCATGCATAACTCTTTTTAGTATTTTATCATAACTTTTTTTTTAACTGAAAATATACTTCTTACTCTCCTTTAGCAACCAGTAACCAACTTTTATATTAGCATTTTATTGATTGGTGAGCATAAATGCCAGCAATAATTTCTAAAGAATAATTATTCTTAATAGAGTTTCTATAAAAGCTCATATCTCATTTACACTTTTTAGAAGTTTTTTTCACTTGGGGTAATTTCCTTGTTGACAAACTTGTAACAGATATAATATTTAACTTATATTAAACCTAGGTACAATTAAAATATTCTACTTAACGTTAATTACTCTAAGAAATGCCTATATTAGATAGGTCAAGAAACAACATTAATATCAGGTATTTAACATTGAATATTTCCCAGTTCACATGAACCTGGAATTTATTGTTTAATTTAGAATTACTTTATTTGTAAGCGCTTACCTTTTTTAAGCCAAATAAATAGAGCTCATATACAAATTAGCCTCAAAAATATTACCCAGAGACAGAGACATACTAAAACATATTTAGATAGACACAGTGTAAGATCTAGCTTCAAGTTTTTTTTTTTTCCTTTTTCCTCAGTGTCAGGAGTTAGAGATGGTCTAGATAAATGTTCCTGAGAACCCTGGTCTCAAGGCACAGGGAAAGAAAATCAGGTTCTAATGAAATGGCGGCAGGTCTAAACCACATGGTGGCCAGACAAAGCAAAATGGTCATCAAAAAGCACAACACAGAACACAGAGGTAAAACACATATAAACCTGGCAGTCCTCATCAAAGTGAAAGTGAAAGTGAAGTCGCTCAGTCGTATCCCACTGTTTGCGACCCGTGGACTCTAGCCCACCAAGCCTTTCTGTCCATGAGATTCTCTAGGCAAGAATGTTGGAGTGGGTTACCATTTCCTTCTCCAGGGGATCTTCTCGACCCAGGGATCGAACCCAGGTCTCTCAAAGTGCAGGCAGACGCTTTAACCTCGGCTCCACCAGGGAAGCCCTTAGATACAAAAATACAGTCTCTCAGAAAACCTCCTATAGAGACACAGAACTTCAGATCTAAGTACTAACATCAAAGATTTCAAGGTAGGAAAGGAAGAGGGGGTTGAAAAAGAAGGAGGAGGAGGTGGAGAGCGGGGCAAAAGGGGTGGCCTTACAGACATCTCCTGCCACCTACAGATATCCAGGTGTTTCGGGACTTTTCCCTGGGCCTCCAGAGAAGGGAGGACTGAAACTCGGCCCTACCAAAAATCAGAACCAGAATTCGAGTTCTCTGCCAAGAGGAGGTGATCAGTTTCCAATCCTCAGCTCAGGCTGAGGGCCCTTCGACCAGATTCCTGCATCCAGGACTGGGGGACTAGAAAAACAGGGAAGGATAAGAAGGGTTAAGGAGAGGAAAGAGACAGGGAAGGGGAGAGAGATCAACAAAGTCTCTTGTTCCTTACCAGTTGGGGCACTCTGGCCAGTTGTCTGCATCAGGGACAAAAGGGCCCCAGTTGTGGCCACTGGGTCTGGTCCATTGGCAGGCAAGCTGGCCTCTGTGTACCCCGAGTGGTCAGGATGTCAGTCTCAGAGAAGAAGAGTCCCAACAGAGTCACCATTTGTTGCAGGAAGAGGGACTCCTTCCAGGGCCCGAAACTGGGCTCCTGTCTAACACTCAGAAATGAATTGTCTGAAGAGACACATGTGCTGACAATGCAAGAGATTTTATTGGGAAAGGGCATGCGGGTGGAAAGCAGCAGGGTAAGGAAACCGAGGAAAACTGCTCTGCCGCATGGCTCACAATGTCGGGTTTTATGGTGGTTCTGGGAATTGGACGGACATGCGGTGTCTCCTTTAGACCTTTCCCGAACTCTTCTGGTTGGTGGTGGCTTATTAGTTCCAAATTCCTTATCAGGATCTCCTGTCATAAAACAATTCATGCAAATGGTTACTATGGTGCCTGACCATGGTGGGCGGTTTCAATCAGTGTGCTTCCCCTAACAACTGTCCCCTGCAAGATTAGGTATAGCGGCGCTGTTGGTTCAGGCTCCTTGGGATTCTTCAGGTTCTTTCCTACACGTGTCACCAACAACTGAGCGGTAGAAAATCCCTGTTGAGGCAAAAAAGGTTTTACCCAAGGGAGGGGGCACAATATGATATTTTCCCATACTATGATATAGGGAACTTGGTCAGGATGTCCGATCTGTGGTCAGAAGATGATATCTCGGACTCGATGTGCAGTTCCCAAGTCAAAGGTGCCTTCTGAGGGCCAGCCTACATGAAAGGTTGGCCATTCTGTGCTGCAAAAAGTAATTAATTTATTCCTTATAATTTCTACACTGAGGTCATAAGCACACATCTTGACTTCCTTAAAATTATCAGTAACCAAGGATAGAGGTGTGGGGCTAAAATGGCGTTGCCCCACCATCCCTGGATCAGTCAGATGTTGGTAAATTAACACAGACAATACAAACAGCCACACAGACAGAGAGACAGGAGAAATACACCTCCAGGAGTCCGGAGGCAAAACCAAAAGACGACGGCCTCTGGCCATTCAGTTGGAGTGACCCACTATCATCTACAGAGAACAGGGGCACTCCATCCCCTCTGAGTGGGTCGGGGACCTCTCCCAATGACCCCCACCGGTGACCCGTCGGCGCGTCTGCCTGAGTCATATACTAATCTCAGAAAATAGGCCCTGTCAGAAACGAAAAGAAAGATAGAAAAAAGCTTACCAGTTGCAGATGACTCTCCAGATTGGTCTTACCGTGGAGCCAGTGGGAGATCCTGGATGAGCCCCCAAATGTTATGCCCAAGTCGTGAAATCTCCTAATGACCACCAGGGAGCTGATATCCGATGCAAAAGCAAGAGAGTTTTTATTACTAAGCTCGAGCTGGGGCTCCCACCAATACCAACACAGCGGCTATAGGGAGGAGCCCCAGATTTTGGATTACATTGCATACATAGGGAATATACATGGAAAAAAAAGGATTTCTAGGTAGGGGAACATCTGATTGGTCACTTTCTTTTGAAGGGTTGTGTGTTGGTTCTTGATTGGTTCCTATTGTCTAGGTAGACCACAAGTTCCTGAGTGTTAAGTCAGGAGATTTTGATCTGGGGTCCGATTGGCTCATGGGTGGTGGGGTGAGTTCAGGAGATTTCCAAAGGCTCTTGGATTTCCAAAGGCTCTTTTCCCGGAATCTTACAAAATGGAGTTTTTCGGTTAACAAAATGGAGTAGCTTAGATTCTTCATAATAATATTTATACACAAAGTCAAGGATAAAAAAATAGTATGCCTATAAGTCACGAACCCTTACTTGGGCATAGAATACAACTATACACTTTAGGAATGATCCATTTTATTACATACAAGTATAATATTCATTTGTGATAGTATGTATTTTGACCAGAGACATGCAGAATAATGGAGAAAAATAGGAAATGAAAGAAAAGAAGCCTCAAATCAGGAGGGAGAAAATATATTTAGGAAATGAGTACCTACAACAAATAAGAATATTTTTATGAAAATTAAGTCTATATTCTTTTAAAAAAATCTTCAGAAAGATTTATTTTTTAGAGGGGAAGTGCTGGAAGCCTATTCCTCTAGACTTCCATGAGTTACTCAGGGGGCTTACATCTTTGTAAAAAAAAAGAAAAGAAAATTCAAAAAGAAAAATAGCATTGATTATTCAGAGAACCCAAACTTTCATGTTATTCAGTGCTCATAAAAATTACAAAATCACTAAACCTCAAGTGTAGACAAGTTGATTCTGTTTACATATGTTTTACTGAGGGGAAGGGAATGGACAGAGGATGGAGAAGGAGGAAACATGTGCAGGAAATGTTTGAGCTTGCTCTGATAATATTCACCATGACTCATTCTTGTTAATGCTCCCATCTGATTCAGGAGTTGTATCATTGTTGAAGTTATAGACTGATAAAGGCACACCTCTTGAAAAACTTAAAGGCATATAGTAGTGTATAGCCAATGATTTTCTTTTTTTCACTCCTATTGAGACTGTTAACAGCCTTGGTAGGCAGGCCCGAGGTCCTCAAGCAGAAAGAGGAAATAAACTGCAAGCAGCAGACATTTTTCCCTTCTCTTTTGAGAACACTTGGTTCCGCCTGAATTTAACTTTTCTCAACTCTTGAGCTAACCAATGTGTTTTTTCTTATGGAAATATTTTTCTTAAGCTATATTAATGAAACTATGTATTTACTTTGGAATCTGCCTTTCTTCAATTGGTTCTGCCTAAGACCAACTTTTTTTTTTTTTTTTCTCAAACCTTGGGGTGATAATGACTCAACAAACTAGTATTCACATCAACTATTTTATGCCAGGGATGACACACCGTGTTCCATTCCATCTCAAAAATGCATATTGTGGGAGAGGGGCCTGGTGAAACTTCCTCAGCCTTCAGGTGTTTCTTTAATCTGATTAGAAGCTTGCTAACAGATATAAAATGCCGTGCTAAAAATTAACAAGGAGGCACTCCTTTTGTCCCCTTCTGATGTCCATGTCATAAGTTTTCCCTATCTCTATTATACCTTAATAAAAAATAATAAAAAACAAAAACAAACAAAAAACAGTTGCCACACAAAAAGCACCCAGAAGACAAGCCTTTTCTCTGGACCCTGGATCGAAATCCTCTTCTCTGGAAGTCACAAATCCCAGTGTGCCATGGATCACAACCTCAATGTTTCACTACTTTCTGCAGAATTTAATGTCCCTACCTTTACTGAAATCATGAATGTTGGCTGTCATGAGGATAAATTTTCTGGTAGACATATATTTGCATGTAAAAACTAAGTATATGAACTATTTTATATCATTTAAGTTATCTAAGATCAACTAAATAACTTTGAAATTGACTTGAAATTTTTGAGAAAACCAGTTTATTTTGTAGTCTAAGCTAAAAAAATGCCCCTTTTGTCACTGAATTCATATCTAGCATTCATCATTTTTTTCCCCCACACAATGAATTGCTTAAAAGAAAAATAAAGAGTAATGGGATGGCTGTCTAGTTGGATTTTGGGTAAAATGTGCTTATGGCCAGATATCTTCCTTGGTATTTGATCTTCCAACTTTTTTTTTTTTTTTTAATACTGGTAGGTGCTACATTTATATCTGTATGTTTAAATTCTGTCACTTCTAACCTTCTAGTGTGGCAAATAACTTTTAACATTCAATTAAGCATTGCTAATGGAGTATCTGGTAATACTAGAAAATAATTCTGTAATTGAGCTTTGCACTCATTCCTCATCTCTGCTGCTGCTGCTGCTAAGTTACTTCAGTTATTTCCAACTCTGTGTGACCATGGACGGCAGCCCACCAGGCTCCCCTGTTCCTGGGATTCTCCAGGCAAGAACACTGGAGTGGGTTGCCATTTCCTTCTCCAATGCATGAAAGTGAAAAGTGAAAGGGAAGTCGCTCCATCGTGTCTAACTCTTGGCGACTCCATGGACTGCAGCCCACCAGGCTCCTCCATCCATGGGATTTTCTCCAGGCAAGAGTACTGGAGTGTGGTGCCATTGCCTTCTCCTCTCTAATGTGCTCCAAATTCAGCTTCATTTTCCACATACCTTGATGTAGAATAAAGTATTTCATTATTAGGTGCAAAAAAAAAAAAAACTATAATGAGCCTTATTAAGTCTGGAAAGATTGCATTATTTGTCGGAAACAAGAAAATCTTTAACTGAGATAAATTTGCAGTATTAACTATAGCTTAACTCATGACATAGAACATAAATCTGTGGTCTCAACAAAGATATTTTATATAAAAACTATACACAATTTCATAAGACATTGTGACAACCTTAAAAACATATTTCAAACAAAATATATGTTTTAAACTAGGAAATTATGAAAATCTTAAAGTATGTTTTGATCCCTGGAAGTATTCATATAACAAAAGATTTTAACAATGCCCAAGTTATTAAATTAGAGGAAAAATTTACTGCTATTAAATAATAACACATGGTTTTCCTGGAAACAGCAATTCTTCATTAAAAGTAGTTCTTATACTTCCCTGCTGCCTCATTATCTTTGTGTGGCCCAGAGCTTTCTCATGCCATTTTTTCATTTCACCATTTCTCAGAGTGTAGATTAGAGGGTACAACATAGGGGTGACAATGGAGTAAAACATTCAAGGATTTACCAATGGGTAAAATGGAAGGAGGTCTCATATACATACAAATACAGGGCATAATGAAGAGAAGCATCAGAGTAATGTGGGAGCCACAGATTCATAAGGCTTTGAGCCTCTCTTCTTGACCAAGATTCTTCAGGGAGTGCAGAATGACCCCGTAAAAGATGAATAAGACTAATGACGAGGCAAGTGATTAGAGACATACATAGGAAAAGGGCACATTACTAAATAAATGAGTATCCACAACTAGTTTTCAATCTGGAATCTAAATTATACATATAGTTAATAACTTACACAAAAATAAAAATTGAGGAGTAAAGGTTCAATAAAAACTACACCAAGATTTACTTCATATTCTGTTTTGTTGCTTAGTCGCTAAGTTGTGCCTAACACTTTGCAATCCCATGAACTGTAGCCCACCAGGCTCCTCTCTTCATGGGATTCTCCAGGCCAGAATACTGGAGTGGGTTGCCATTTCCTTCACCAAGGGATCTTCCTGACCCAGGAATCAAACCCAAGTTTCCTGCATTGGCAGGTGGATTCTTTACCTCTGAGTCACCCAGGAAGTACTTCCTATATATTTTCCAGTTAATAAATGAGCTGACTTTCTCCATTCAAGTGGTGGAAGAATCATCTGAACCACTCGCTGAATTCCCAAGTAGACGTCTTGGACAATTTCATTTTTAAAAAGGATTTAGGAAAAGATACCACGATATCTTCGGCACTCAGCTTTCTTTATAGTCCAACTCTCACATACATATATGACTACTGGAAACGCTTTATCTTTGACTAGATTGACCTTTGTCAGCAAAGTAATGTCCTGCTTTTTAATATGTTGTCTAGGTTGATCATGGAGAAGGCAATGGCAACCCACTCCAGTACTTTTGCCTGGAAAATCCCATGGATGGAGGAGCCTGGTAGGCTGCAGTCCATGGGGTCGCTAAGAGTTTGGCATGATGACTGAGAGACTTCACTTTCACTTTTCACATTCATGCATTGGAGAAGGAAATGGCAACCCACTGCAGTGTTCTTGCCTGGAGAATCCCAGGGACGACCGAGCCTGGTGGGCTGCCATCTATGGGGTTGCACAGAATCGAAAATGACTGAAGTGACTTAGCAGACTGATCATAGCTTTGCTGAAGAATTGATGCTTTTGAACTGTGGTGTTGGAGAAGTCTCTTGAGAGTCCCTTGGACTGTAAGGAGATCCAACCAGTCAATCCTAAAGGAAATCAATCCTGAATATTCACTGGAAGGACTGATGTTGAAGCTGAAGCTCCAATACTTTGGCCACCAGATGGAAAGAGCTGATTCATTGGAAAATACCATGATTCTAGGCAAGGTTGAATGCAGGAGGAGAAGGGAATGACAGAGGATGAGATGCTTGAATGGTATCACCGAATCAATGGACATGAGTTTAAGCAAGCTCTGGGAGCTGGTGATGGACAAGGAAGCCTGGTGTGCTGCAGTCCATGGGGTCACAAAGAGTCCAACACGACTGGGTGACTGAAGTGAAATGAACTGAACCATAATGTCAATAGACAATGTAGTTTGTGGAAATTATTTACATTTTACAAGATATACACAGAGCTAATATCTAAAATAAATATTTCTAAGAGATTAACCAATATGATATAGAGAACATAAAGAAATTATAACTAAAAAGCCTCTTGACGAAAGTGAAAGAGGAGAGTGAAAAAGTTGGCTTAAAGCTCAACATTCAGAAAACGAAGATCAGGGCATCTGGTCCCATCGCTCCATGGGAAATAGATGGGGAAACAGTGGAAAGAGTGTCAGACTTTATTTTTGTGGGCTCCAAAATCACTGCAGATGGTGACTGCAGCCATGAAATTAAAAGACGCTTACTCCTTGGAAGAAAAGTTATGACCAACCTAGATAGCATATTCAAAAGCCGAGACATTACTTTGCCGACTAAGGTCTGTCTAGTCAAGGCTATGGTTTTTCCAGTGGTCATGTATGGATCTGAGAGCTGGACTGTGAAAAAGGTTGAGCACCGAAGAATTGATGCTTTTGAACTGTGTTGTTGGAGAAGACTCTTGAGAGTCCCTTGGACTGCAGGGAAATCCAACCAGTCTATTGTGAAGGAGATCAACCTTGGGGTTTCTTTGGAAGGAATGATGCTAAAGCTGAAACTCCAGCACTTTGGCCACCTCATGCAAAGCGTTGACTCATTGGAAAAATCTCTGATGCTGGGAGGGATTAGGGGCATGAGGAGAAGGGGACGACCGAGGATGAGATGGCAGGATGGAATCACTGACTCGATGGACACGAGTCTGAGTGAACTCTGGGAGTTGGTGATGGACAGGGAGGCCTGGTGTGCTCCGATTCATGTCGTCTCAAAGAATCGGACACGACTGAGTGACTGAACTGCACAGAACAAAGAATAAATCCAAATGGCCGACAAACATACTTAAGGATGCTGAAACTCACATGTGAACAGAAAAATAGGAATTGAAGTAACAGATTGCTTGCAGCAGTATTACCGTGGGTTCTTGAAAGACATTCAATCAAGTTTCTCAGATGCTACACCACCTTCTGATTTTTAACAGATAACTAAGTATCTTTAGAGAATATTATTAATTGAGCCTATTATGAGATTTAGAATTATCTGCCCTTTAAAATATCCCCAGATAGATAAACTCAAAATATTTCTAGGTATACTTAATACTGGAGAAAGTAAATTCATTCTGTACCTCTGTAACAGGAAAATATCCCAAAAGAGTATTACATAATTGAATTGATCCCCACATCACATGCTAACAAGTATGTGCTCAAAATCCTTCAAGCTAGGTTTCAGCAGTGTATAAACCTAGAACCTACCGATGTACAAGTTGGGTTTCAAAGAGGAGGAGGGGAGGCGGTCCGAAGATGGCGGAAATATAGGACAGGGAGACCACTTTCTCCCTCACAAATTCATCAAAAGAACATTTTAACCCTGACCAAAGTCCACAAAACTACTTCTGAATGCTGGCAGAGGACATCAGGCACCCAGGAAAGCACATCATTGTCTTCAAAAACAGGTAGAAAAAAATATAAAAGAGGAAAAAAGAGACAAAGGAGATAGGGAGGGAGCTCCGTCCTGGGAAGGGAATCCCGTCCTGGGAAGGGAATCTTAAGAAGAGAGGTTTCCAAACACCAGGAAACACTCTCCTTGCCCAGTCTGTGACAAGCCTTGAAAGCACAGAGGGCAACATAACAGGAAGTAAAAATAAATAAATAATTAAAACCAACAGATTACAAGCCCAACAGTAACTCCCCCAGTGGAAAAGCAGCACAGACACCTGCATCCACCACTAGCAAGTGGGGGCAGGACAGGGAGGCTGGGGAGGCTCAGGCTGCCGTGCTTTTTAAGAATCGGGCAGGAATGCCCCGCATGTAACCAGAACGAACTAACTTAGGCTAGCAAACCAGACAGTGGGATAGCTACCACGCGAAAAGCTCAAACATAAGACACCACCAGGACCGCACGCAGAACAAAGGACAGAACAGAAATAGCCGGCTGAGACCATCCCTCGCCGGTGACAGACAGCCAGAGCAGTAAGGGCTGGAAGGGGGCAATAGCAGCCCCGGAGAGACTTTACCTACCAAACTGCAAGCAGGCTTCTTTGCTAAGACTTCTGGGGGTTCTCGACAGTCACCATCCACCTCACAAGGGGCACCAGCAGTACACCCAGAAAACTGAGCAGCAAAGACGGGAAAGGCAATAAGTCACTGTAACTGTGCTTGCCAAACACCTGAGCTACTCAGACCTGGGAAGGGCACAAAACACAATCCCAACAGAATCTGTGCCTCTGAGGGCTACCTGAGCGCCGAACCTGAGCGGCTTAGACTGGGGAGGTGCATGCAGCCTAGGACCGGCCTCAGACCATTCCCGGTGGAGCAACGTAGAGCCTGAGCAGTTTGTGTGCCACGAGCAGGGGCAGGCCCAGCAGGGCTGAGACACTGCGTGCACACGACAGTGTTATTTGTTTGCAGCATCCCTCCTTCCCCAGAGCGCGAGTGAACAATGAGACTAAAAAAAAATATGTCCACCACCGCCCTCCCTGTGTCAGAACGGAAATCAGACACTGAAGAGACCAGCAAACAGAATAAGCCAAACAGAGGAAACTGCCTTGGTAGTGACCCCACACTGCCCACAACACAGAGAAAGGGCCAGATGTATCTTTACTATTTTTATGATCATTTTGTTGTTGTTGTTGTTTTTTTTTTTTTTTTGGTAGATGTTGTTGTGTGGTTGTTTTTTCTTCTTTTCTTTTTCTTTCTTTTTTTTTTCTAACTTTTTAAAATTGTTAAGTCCTCTGTTTCTCCTCTAATTTTTATTTCTATAACCTACTATTACTTTTCAAAAACAAAACAAGACCCTATTTTATAAAGCAAACACCATATATAGTCTTTGTGTGGTTGTTATTGTTTTTTAATAATTCTTGTGGCTTTTTTCTTCTTCGTCTTCTTTTCTTTAATATTGTATTTTTGAAAATCCAACCTCTAGTCTAGATTTTTAATCTTTGCTTTCTGGTTGTGTAGTCAATTTTGTACATTTAAAAACCCAAACTTCACTTCCCAATTTTACCTGAGAGTGAGATTACTGGCTTGACCACTATCTCCTCCTTTGGACTCTCCTTTTTCTGCACCAGGTGGCTTCTGTCTCTTCCCTCACCCTTCTCTTCTCTACCCAACTCTGTGAATCTCTGTGTGTTCCAGACGATGGAGAACACTTAAGGAACTGGTTACTGGCTGGATCTGTCTCTCACCTTTTCATTTCCCTCTTTTATCTTCCTGGCCACCTCTATCTACTTCCTCCCTCTCCTTTTCCCTGTATAACTCCGTGAATACCTCTGAGTGGTCCAGCTGTGGAGCGTACATAAGGAAGTGATTACTGCCTAGCTTGCTATTTCCTGTTTTGATCCCATCTCATCTCATTCCAGTCACCTCTAACTACCCCCTCCCTCTTCTCTTCTCCATGTAACTCAGTGAACCTCTCTGGGTGTCCATCAATGTGGAGAAACTTTCCATCTTTAATCTAGATGTTTTATCATTAGTGCTGTGTAGATGGAGACGTCTTGAGGCTAGTGTACACATAAAACTGAAAACCATAAGCCGGAGGCTTAAGTCCAAATCCTGAGAACATCAGATAACTCCTGAATCCAGGGAACATTAACCAATAGGAGCTCATCAAATGCCTCCATAGCTACACTGAAACCAAGCACCACCCAAGGGCCAACAAGTTCCAGAGCAAGACATACCATGCAAATTCTCCAGCAACAAAGGAACACACCCCTGAGCTTCAATATGCAGGCAGCTCAAAGTTACTCCAAAACCACTGATGTCTCATAACCCATTACTGGTCACTCCATTGCACTCCAGAGAGAAGAAATCCAGCTCCACCCACCAGAACTCCAACACAAGCCTCCTAACCAAGAAACCTTGACAAGCCACTGATACAAACCCACCCACAGTGAGGAAACTCCATAACAAAGAGAACTCCACAAATTCCCAGAATATAGAAAGGCCACCACAAACGCAGCAATATACCCAAGATGAAGAGACAGAGGAATACTCAGCAGGTAAAGGAACAGGAGAAATGCCCACCAAACCAAACAAAAGAGGAAGAGATAGGGACTCTACCTGAGAAAGAATTCTGAATATTGATAGTGAAAATGATCCAAAATTTTGAAATAAAACTGGAATCACAGATAAATAGCCTGGAGACAAGGATTGATAAGATGCAAGAAAGGTTTAACAAGGACCTAGAAGAAATAAAAAAGAGTCAATATATAATGAATAATGCAATAAATGAGATCAGAAACACTCTGGAGGCAACAAATAGAATAAAGAAGGCAGAAGATAGAATTAGTGAAATAGAAGATAGAATGGTAGAAATAAATGAATCAGGGAGGAAAAAAGAAAAATGAATTAAAAGAAATTAGGACAATCTCAGAGACGTACAGGACAATATGAAACCCTCCAACATTCGAATTATAGGAGTCCCAGAAGAAGAAGACAAAAAGAAAGACCATGAGAAAATCCTTGAGGAGATAATAGTTGAAAACTTCCCTAAAATGAGGAAGGAAATAATCACCCAAGTCCAAGAAACCCAGAGAGTTCCAAATAGGATAAACCCAAGGCGAAACACTCCAAGACACATATTAATCAAATTCACAAAGATTAAACATAAAAAACCAAATGTTAAAAGCAGCAAGGGAAAAACAACAAATAACACACAAGGGGATTCCCATAAGGATAACAGCTGATCTTTCAATAGAAACTCTTCAGGCCACGAAGGAATGGCAAGACATACTTAAAGTGATGAAAGAAAATAACCTACAGCCCAGATTACTGTACCCAGAAAGGATCTCATTCAAATACGAAGGAGAAATCAAAAGCTTTACAGACAAGCAAAAGCTGAGAGAATTCAGCACCACCAAACCAGCTCTCCAACAATGCTAAAGGATATTCTCTAGACAGGAAACACAAAAAGGGTGTATAAACCTTAACCCAAAACAATAAAGTAAATGACAACAGGATCATACTTATCAATAATTACCTTAAATGTAAATAGGTTGAATGCCCAAACCAAAGGGCAAAGACTGGCTGAATGGATACAAAAACAAGACCCATAAATGCTGCCTACAAGAGACCCACGCCAAAACAAGGAACACATACAGACTGAAAGTGAAGGGCTGGAAAAAGATATATCATGCAAATAGAGAACAAAAGGAAGCAGGAGTGGTGATACTGATATCTGATAAAATAGACTTTAAAACAAAGGCTGTGAAAAGAGACAAAGAAGGCCACTACATAATGATCAAAGGATCAATCCAAGAAGATATAACAATTAAAAATACATATGCACACCACATAGGAGCATCACAATATGTAAGACAAAAGCTACCAAGTATGAAAGGAGAAATTAACAATAACACAATCATAGTGGGAGACTTGAATACCCCACTCACACCTATGGACAGATCAACTAAACAGAAAATTAACAAAGAAACACAAACTTTAAGTGATAAAATAGACAAGTTAGACCTAGTTGATATCTATAGGACATTTCACCCCAAAACAATGAATTTCACCTTTTTCTCAAGTGCTCACGGAAGCTTCTCCAGGATAGATCACATCCTGGGCCATAAATCTAACCTTGATAAATTTAAAAAAAAAAATCTATATCATTCCAAGCATCTTATCCGACCACAATGCATTAAGATTAGATCTCATTACAGGAGAAAAACTATTAAAAATTCCAACATATGGAGGCTGAACAACACGCTTCTGAATAACCAACAAATTACAGAAGAAATAAAAAAATAAATAAAAATATGCATAGAAATGAATGAAAATGAAAACACAACAACCCAAAACCTGTGGGACACTGTAAAAGTTGTGCCAAGAGGAAAGTTCATAGCAATACAGGTATACTTCAAGAAACAAGAAAAAAGTCAAATAAATAACCTAAATCTACACCTAAAACAACTAGAAAAGGAAGAAATGGAGAACCCCAGAGTTAATAGAAGGAAAGAAATCTTAAAAATTAGGGCAGAAATAAATGCAAACGAAACAAAAGAGACCATAGCAAAAATCAACGAAGCCAAAAGCTGGTTCTTTGAAAGGATAAATAAAATTGACACACCATTAGCCAGACTCATCAAGAAACAAAGAGAGAAAAATCAAATCAATAAAATTAGAAATGAAAATGGAGAGATCACAACAGACAACACAGAAATACAAAGGATCATAAGAGACTACTATTAGCAATTATATGCCAATAAAATGGACAACATGGAAGAAATGGACAAATTCCTAGAAAAGTACAACTTTCCAAAACTGAACCAGGAAGAAATAGAAAATCTTAACAGACTCATCACAAGCATGGAAATTGAAACTGTAATCGGAAAATTTACAGCAAACAAAAGCCCAGGTCCAAATGTCTTCACAGCTGAATTCTACCAAAAATTTCGAGAAGAGCTAACACCTATCCTACTCAAACTCTTCCAGAAAATTGCAGAGGAAGGTAAACTTCCAAACTCATTCTATGAGGCCACCATCACCCTAATCCCAAAACCTGACAAAGATGCCACAAAAAAAGAAAACTACGGGTCAATATCACTAATGAACATAGATGCAAACATCCTCAACAAAATTCTAGCAATTAGAATCCAACAACACATTAAAAAGATCATAGACCATGACCAAGTGGGCTTTAACCCAGGGATGCAAGGATTCTTAACTATCCGCAAATCAATCAATGTAATTCACCACATTAACAAATTGAAAAATAAAAGCCATATGATTATCTCAATAGATGCAGAGAAGCCCTTTGACAAAATTCAACATCCATTTGTGATAAAAACTCTCCAGAAACCAGGACTAGTAGGAACATACCTCAATACAATAAAAGCTATACATGACAAACTCACAGCAAATTTATCCTCAATGGTAAAAAATTAAAAGCATTTCCCCTAAAGTCAGGAACAAGACAAGGGTGCCCACTTTCACCGCTACTATCCAACATAGTTCTGGAAGTTTTGGCCACAGCTATCAGAGCAGGAAAAGAAATAAAAGGAATCCAAATTGGAAAAGAAAAAGTAAAACTCTCACTGTTTGCAGATGACATGATCCTCTACATAGAAAACCCTAAAGACTCCAACAGAAAATTACTAGAGCTAATCAATGAATATAGTAAGGTTTCAGGATATAAAATCAACACAGAAATCCCTTGCATTCCTATACACTAATAATGAGAAAGTAGAAAAAGCAATTAAGGAAATCATTCCATTCACCACTGCAATGAAAAAAAATAAAATACTTAGGAATATATCTACCAAAAGAACCTAAAGACGTATATATAGAAAACTATAAAACACTGATGAAAGACATCAAAGAGGACACTAATAGACGGAGAAATATACCATGTTCATGGATCGGGAGAATCAATATAGTTAACATGAGTATACTACCCAAAGCAATCTACAGATTCAGTGCAATCCCTATCAAGCTACCAGCGGTATTTTTCACAGAACTAGAACAAATAATTTCAAGATTTATATGGAAATACAAAAAACCTCGAATAGCCAAAGCAATCTTGAGAAAGAAGAATGGAACTGGAAGAATCAACTTGCCTGATTTCAGGCTCTACTACAAAGCCACAGTCATCAAGACAGTATGGTACTGGCACAAAGACAGACATATAGATCAATGGAACAAAACAGAAAGCCCAGAGATAAATCCACACACCTATGGACACCTTATCTTCGACAAAGGAGGCAAGAATATACAATGGAGTAAAGACAATCTCTTTAACAAGTGGTGCTGGGAAAACTGGTCAACCACTAGTAAAAGAATGAAACTAGATCACTTTCTAACACTGCACAAGAAAATAAACTCAAAATGGATTAAAGATCTAAATGTAAGACCAGAAACTATAAAACTCCTAGAGGAGAACATAGGGAAAACTCTCTCTGACATAAATCACAGCAGAATCCTCTATGATCCACCTCCCAGAATTCTGGAAATAAAAGCAAAAATAAACAAATGGGACCTAATTAAAATTAAAAGCTTCTGCACAACAAAGGAAAATATCAGCAAGGTGAAAAGACATCCTTCTGAATGGGAGAAAACAATAGCAAATGAAACAACTGACAAACAACTAATCTCAAAAATATACAAGCAACTTATGCAGCTCAATTCCAGAAAAATAAACGACCCAATCAAAAAATGGGCCAAAGAACTAAACAGACATTTCTCCAAAGAAGACATACGGATGGCTAACAAAAACATGAAAAGATGCTGAACATCACTCATTATTAGAGAAATGCAAATCAAAACCACAATGAGGTACCACTTCACACGAGTCAGAATGGCTGTGATACAAAAATCTGCAAGCAATAAATGCTGGAGAGGGTGTGGAGAAAAGGGAACCCTCCTACACTGTTGGTGGGAATGCAAACTAGTACAACCACTATGAAAAACAGTGTGGAGATTCCTTAAAAAAATTGCAAATAGAACTGCCATAAGACCCAGCAATCCCACTGCTGGGCATACACACCGAGGAAACCAGAATTGAAAGAGACACATGTACCCCAATGTTCATCGCAGCACTGTTTATAATAGCCAGGACATGGAAACAACCTAGATGTCTGTCAGCAGATGAATGGATAAGAAAACTGTGGTACATATACACAATGGAGTATTACTCAGCCGTTAAAAAGAATACATCTGAATCAGTTCTAATGAGATGGATGAAACTGGAGCCGATTATACAGAGTTAAGTAAGCCAGAAAGAAAAACACCAATACAGTATACTAACACATATATATGGAATTTAGAAAGATGGCAATGATGACCCTGTATGCAAGACAGCAAAAAAGACACAGATGTGTATAGCGGGCTTTTGGACTCAGAGGGATAGGGGAAGGGTGGGATGATTTGGGAGAATGGCATTGAAACATGTATACTATCATGTAAGAATTGAATCACCAGTCTATGTCCAATGCAGGATACAGCATGCTTGGGGCTAGTGCACGGGGATGACCCAGAGGGATGTTGTGGGGAGGGGAGTGAGAGGGGGGTTCATGTTAGGGATCACATGTACACCCATGGTGGATTCATGTCAATAAAAATAAAAAAAAACTAAAAAAAAAAAAAACAAACAATGAAACTAGATCACCTTCTAACACCACACACAAAATTAAACTCAAAATGGATTAAAGATCTAAATGTAAGACCAGAAACTATAAAACTCCTAGAGGAGGAAATAGGCAAAACACTCTCCGACATAAATCACAGCAGGATCCTCTATGATCCCACCTCCCAGAATACTGGAAATAAAAGCAAAAATAAACAAATGGGACCTAATTAAAATTAAAAGCTTCTTCACAACAAAGGAAAATATAAACAAGTTGTTAAGACAGCCTTTGGAGTGGGAGAAAATAATAGCAAATGAAGCTACTGACAAACAACTAATCTCAAAAATATACAAGCAACTTATGCAGCTCAATTCCAGAAAAATAAGCGATCAAATCAAAAAATGGGCCAAAGAACTAGACATTTCTCCAAAGAAGACACACGGATGGCTAACAAAAACATGAAAAGATGCTCAACATCACTCATTATCAGAGAAATGCAAGCAAGACTACAATGAGGTTCCGTTTCACACCAGTCAGAATGGCTGCGATCCAAAAGTCTGCAAGCAGTAAATGCTGGAGAGGGTGTGGAGAAGAGGGAACCCTCCTACACTGTTAGTGGGAATGCAAACTAGTACAGCCACTATGGAGAACAGTGTGGAGATTTCTTTAAAAATTGCAAATAGAACTGCTATATGATCCAGCAATCCCACTGCTGGGCATACACACTGAGGAAACCAGAATAGAAGGAAACATATATACCCCCATGTTCATTGCAGCACTGTTTGTAATGCCAGGACATGGAATCAACCTAGATGTTCATCAGCAGATGAATGGATAAGAAAGCTGTGGTACATATACACAATGGAGTATTGCTCAGCCATTAAAAAAAATACATTTGAATCAATTCTAATTAGATGGATGAAACTGGAGCTGATTATACAGAGTGAAGTAAGCCAGAAAGAAAAACACCAATACAGTATACTAACACATGTATATGGAATTTAGAAAGATGGTAATGATGACCCTGTATGCAAGACAGCAAAAGAGACACAGATGTGTAGAGCAGACTTTTGGACTCTGTGGGAGAGGGAGAGGGTGGGATGTTTTGGGAGAATGGCATTGAAATATGCATACTATCATGTAATAAATGAATCGCCAGTCTATGTTCAATGCAGGATACAGGATGCTTGGGGATGGTGCATGGGAATGATCCAGAGAGATGATATGGGGTGGGAGGTGTGAGGGGGGTTCATGTTTGGAAACTCATGTACACCTGCGGTGGATTCATGTCAATGTATGGCAAAACCAATATAGTATTGTAAAGTAAAATAAAGTAAAAATTAAAAAAAAAACCTAAGAGGAGGAAGAAACAGAGTTCAAGTTGACAACATCACTGGACTATGGAGAAAACAAGGGAGTTCCAGAAAAACATCTACTTCTGCTTCATTGACTATGATTTGTGGTCTTCAATTTTATGGATCAAAACACAGAAGATTTTTGAAGAGATGGGAGTACCACACCACCTTTCCTGTCTCTTGAGAAACCTGCATGGAGGCAAGAAGCAATAGTTAGAACCAGATGTGGAACAATGGACTGGTTCCAAATTGGGAAAGGAATTCAGCAAGGCTGTATATGCTCACCCTTTTTATTTGACTTATATGCAGAGCACATAATGCAAAATTCTGGGTTGAATGAATTACAAGCCTAAATCAAGAATGGTAGGAGAAATATCCACAATCTCAGATAAGCAGATGATATCACCCTAATCACAGAAAGTAAAGAGGAACTAAAGAGCCTCTTGATGAAAGTGAAAGTGGAGAGTGAAAAAGTTGGCTTAAAGCTCAACATTCAGAAAACGAAGATCATGGCATCTGGTCCCATCACTTCATGGTAAATGGATGGGGAAACAGTGGAAACAGTGTCAGACTTTATTTTTTTGGCTCCAAAATCACTGCAGATGGTGACTGTAGCCATGAAATTAAAAGACGCTTACTACTTGGAAGGAAAGTTATGACCAAGCTAGATAGTTTATTCAAAAGCAGAGACATTACTTGGTCAACAAAGGTCCATCTAGTCAAGGCTATGTTTTTTTCCAGCAGTCATGTATGGATGTGAGATTTGGCTTATGAAGAAAGCTGAGCACTGAAGAATTGATGCTTTTGAACTGTGGTGTTGGAGAAGACTCTTGAGAGTACCCTGGACTGTAAGGACATCTAACCAGTCCATCCTAAGGAAAATCAGTCCTGGGTGCTCATTGGAAGGACTGGTGTTGAAGCTGAAACTCCAATACTTTGGCCACCTAATGTGAAGAGCTGACTCATTTAAAAAGACCCTGATGTTGGGAGAGATTGAAGGCAGGAGGAAAAGGGGACAACAGAGGATGAGATGGTTGGATAGCATTACCGACTCAATGGACATGAGTTTGCATAATCTCCGGGAGTTGATGATGGAGAGGGAGGCCTGGTGTGCTGTGTTTCATGGGGTCATAAAGAACTGGACTCAACTGAGCAACTGAAATGAATGGAAGTGAACAGTCATCCAGACAGTATGATACTCACACAAAAATAGAAATATAGACCAATGGAACAAAATAGAAAGCCCAGAAATAAACCCATGCACCTATGGGTACCTTATGCTTGACAAAGGAGGCAATAATATACAATGGGGCAAAAACAACCTCTTCAATAAATGGCGCCTGGAAAACTGGATAGCTACATGTTAAAGAATGAAGTTAGAACACTTCCTAACACCATACACAAATATAAACTCAAAGTGGATTAAAGACCTAAATGTAAGATCAGAAACTATAAAACTCTTAGAGGAAAACAAGCAGAACACTCAATGACATAAGTAAAAGCAAGATCCTCTATGACCCACCTCTTAGAGTGATGGAAATAAAAACAAAAGTAAACAAGTGAGACCTGATTAAACTTAAAAATTTTTGCACAGCAAAGGAAACTATAAACAAGGTGAAAAGACTACCCACAGATTGGGAGAAAATAATAGCAAATGAAACAACTGACAAAGGATTAATTCCAAACTATACAACCAGCTCATACAACTCAATGCCAGAAAAACAAACAACCCAATGAAAATATGGGAAAAAGACCTAAACAGACGTTTCTCCAAAAAGACATATAGATGGCTAACAGACCCATGAAAAGATCCTCATCATTGCTCATTATTAGAGAAATGAAAATCAAAACTACAATGAGATATCACCTCACACCAGTCAGAATGGACATCATCAAAAAGTCTACAAACAATAAATGCGAGAAAGGGTGTGGAGAAAAGGGAGCACTCTTGCACTGTTGGTGGGAATGTAAATTGATACAGACATTAGGAAAAATGGTATGGAGATTCTTTAAAAAACTAGAATAAAACCACCATATGACCCAGCAATCCCATTCCTAGGCATATACCCCGAGTGAACCAAAATTGAAAAAGACACATGTATCCCATTGTTCATTGAAGCACAATTTACAATAGCAAGAACCTGGAAGCAATGTCATCAACAGATGTCCATTGACAGATGAATGTATAAAATCAGGTACTTATACACAGTGGGATATATTACTCAGCCATAAAAAGGAACAACTTTGAGTCAGCTCTAATGAGGCTGATGAACCTAGAACTTATCATACAGAGTGAAGTGAGTCAGAAAGAGAAAGATACATATCATATTCTACTGCATATATATGGAATCTAGAAAAATGGTACTGATGAATTTATTTTCCGGGCAGCAATGGAGAAACAGACATAGAGAATAGACTCATGGACATAGGGAGAGATGAGGAAAGGGTGAGATGTATGGAAAGAGTAACATGGAAACTTACATTAAAATATGTAAAGTAGATAGCCAATGGGAATTTGCTGTATGGCTCAGGAAATTCAAACAGGGGTTCTGTATCAACCTAGAGGGGTGTGGTGGTGAGGGAGATGGGAGGGAGCTTCAAAAGGGAGGGTATATATGGATACCTATGGCTGATTCATGGTTGAGGTTTGTCAGAAAACAACAGAATTCTATATAGCAATTGTCCCTCAATTAATAAAAGAGAGAGAGATCACTAGAAGTCAGTAAAGCCCTGTTTTTTTAATCCAAACACAGCATATTGTACAATACAAAGTTTGAATATCAAGTAATGAGAAAAATATGCATCTATATTATATAGTTTACATTGATTATCTATTATACATCTACACATATATTATATATTATACATCTATATCTATATAATACATGCATAAACATGGATATTTTCAAAAACAATTAAAATGTAATCCCTACTTAATACTTTATATCAAAGTGAAGATGGGTCATATATTTTTAAAGACTTAAAAGTTAAAAGTTTACAAATATGGGAGAATATTTTGGTAAAATTGTAATAGGAAAATTCTTTCTTAGCAAATCATAAAAGACATTAAAATATTGACAGATTTAAATACACAAATGTCAATATAATTCTACTTGACCCAAGATATTCTGCACCCTATGGATATAAATCAAATCAAACAAAGCATAAACTGAAAACATAATAATTCAACACACATGGTAAATGGGATGCTTTCCTTAGTATTTATTTAAATAATAAGAACAGTATGGAAAGAGATCAGCAGTCAAATAAAACATGTGAAATCCTTTCACAAGCAAATTATAAAAAGGAATTTCCATGATTTTAAGATGTGAAGAGATGCCAAAATTTAAACCTATTTATTTGTATTTAAAGCATACAAATCAAACACAATTTAAATTTTAAGACTGTCATATACCAGCAATGCTTATCAATTACTGATTTTTAACAATGTAATCAAATATACACTTTCCAGAGTTAGGGGAGTAGTGAATTTATTGAAGGTCATATATGCCATTTTGGCAATAAATATGAACATTAACATTTTAAATGTGTATACTGGTTGACTCAACAATTTTACTTCTAAGATTTCACATTTAGAAAATTATAAAGTCTTATTGTAGAATTGCTTATCATTGGAAAAAAATAGGAAAATATGAAAAGAACTAGATTAATTTCAATGTATTTTCAAATAACGCTTAAACAGTATAAGGAAACATAATGAGTTAAGTCTATATAGCCTGATATGTAAAGATTTTGAGGAGAAGGACTAGTAAAATGCAACATGTATACAGAGAGACATTATAACAAATCCATATATGCACATATACTTATTTTTGAAAAATATTTGCTTGAAGAATTTTAGGAACAGAGGAATGCATCTGGAACAACTGGGAGAATTTGATTTGGTATGGAAAGGAGTTTTATTCTACACATTCCTTTTTACATGGTTGCTATTTATTAGCCATTATATTTTCTGTTTCTTACTTAAAAATCTAAAATAGTCCATTAAATATCACCCTACTCATTTAACTTACATGCAGAGTACATCATGCAAAATGCTGGGCTGGATGAAGAACAAGCTGGAATCAAGATTGCAGGGAGAAATATCAATAACCTCAGATATGCAGATGACACCACCCTTATTTCAGAAAGTAAAAGGAATTAAGAGCCTCTTGAGGAAAGTGAAAGAGAAGAGTGAAAAAGGTGGGTTAAAACTCAACTTTCAAAAAACGAAGATCATGGCATTCAGTCCCATCACTTCATGGTAAATAGATGGGGAAACAACAGAACAATAATAGACTTTATTCTATTGGGCTCCAAATCACTGCAGATGGTGACTGCAGCCATGAAATTAAGAGATGATTGCTTCTTGGAAGAAAAACTATGACCAACATAGACAGCATATTAAAAAGCTGAAACATTTCTTTGCCAATAAATGTACATATAGTCAAAGCTATGGTTTTCCCAGTAGTCATGTATGGATGTGAGAGTTGGACCATAAAGAAAGCTAAGTGCTGAAAAACTGATGCTTTTTAACGGTGGTGTTGGAGAAGACTCTTGAGAGTCCCTTGGACTGCAAGGACATCAAACCAATCTATTCTAAAGGAGATCAGTCCTGGGTGTTCTTTGGAAGGAAAGCTGCTAAAGCTGAAACTCCAGTACTTTGGCCACCTCATGCGAAGAGTTAACTCATTGGAAAAGATTCTGATTCTGGGAGGGAGTGGGGGCAGGAGGAGAAGGGGACGACAGAGGATTAGATGGTTGGATGGCATCACTGACTCAATGGACATGAGCTTGATCAAGCTTCTGGAGTTGGTGATGGACAGGAGAGCATAGTGTGCTGCAGTCCATGGGGATGCAAAGAGTCAGACAGGACTGAGGGACTGAAATGAGCTGAACTGAACTGATTCAATTAAAATGTAATTTTTAACACAAATGAAATTGATTGAAGAGAATAGTCTACATAATATTAAATATTTTATCTAGCAAAATAAAAAAATGAACATAAAAATACAAGACTGCTGACAATAACATTAAGAATGATAAAATAATAAAAGTAAAAGCAGAAATTAAGTAAAAGTTATTGGAAATATATATAAATTCCATAGATTAATTCATTGCATATGATTTATTGACTGCCTATTGTAAATACATGCTACTTCTTTAGATGCTGAGCCAAACCAGACATTATAAAGTTTGCAGTCTAAAAGAGAAACTGTTAATAGCAGAGCAAATTTACAGTCCATTCTTTAATTGTAAGTATCATAACTCCTTTAGAGAAAAAGACATTTGTATCACTTTGAAAACTTCTACAATCCAAGAAGATTGGCTCTAATGCTAAATTAGCTTCTTCATATTGGATTTACCACTTTATGTGATATTTTTTTTTCTCTCCAGAGCTTCTTCATAGCATTAGTCATCTCAGAATTTTTTAACTGTAAATTAATGGGTTCAGCATGGGAGTTATGGCTGAAAACAACACACTCAATGATTTGTCAATGGATAAGCTCTTAGCAGGTCTCGCATACATGAAAATACAGGGAACAAAGAAGCAGACAACCACAGTGATGTGGGAACCACAGGTCTGGAGTGCTTTCTGCTTCTGTTCCTGACTCAGGTTCTTCAGAGAGTGTAGGATGACTCCACAGGAGACGAGTAAGAGCAGAAACACTACAGAGAAGATCAGTCTTCCATCGGCCACAACTAAGATGCCAATCACATAGGTGTCAGTATAGGAGCCACAGAATGGGAGCCCATAGATAGTGCCAGATTGAATTACTGAATGCAAGAAACCTCCAACCCAGGACATCACCAGCATCACAACACACACCCTCTGCCTCATGATCACCAAATAATGCAAGGGCTTACAGATGGCCACATAGCAGTCATAGGCCATCACCAGCAGAAGGATGATCTCTGATGCACCAAAAAAGTGCTCTGTAAACAGCTGGATCATACAGGATTGGAAAGATATGGTATTATTCCCAAAGAATAAGTAGGAAATAAATCTTGAGGAAATAGAAGAGCAAAAAAACTAAATCTATGAATGATTTAATTGTAAATATCAAGAAAAAAGTACATTGGTGAGTTCAGGATCTTACTGACTATTATAGTTGTGATGATGAGCAAATTTCCCACCATGGTCAAAATGTAGAGGAACAAGAACAGAACCAAAATAACTTTTCACTCCTTTGGATTCTGTGTGAAGCCCAGGAAGACAAAGTAAGATATATTGTTCCTTGGTTACATCTAGTCTGGAGAGGAGCTGAGTTAACCTATTAGAAGTATACCTGTAAAACAAGGAGAAAGAAAAATTGAATGCATTATTGCATTTCTGCATGCTGTCACTTTAGTCACGTGAAATTTTTGTGACCCTATGGACTGTTGTCCACCAGGCTCCTCTCTCCATGGGATTCACCAGGACAGAACACTGGAGTGGGTTGCTATTTTCTTCTCCAGGAATCTTCTTCCTTCCCAACCTGAGGATTGAACGTGTGTCTGCCTGCATCTCCTGCATTGTAGTTGGATTCTTTACCCACTGAGCCGCTTCAGTTCAGTTCAGTTGAGTCACGAAGTTATGTCTGACTCTTTGAGACCCCATGAATTTCAGCACACCAGGCCTCCCTGGCCACAACCAACTCCTGGAGTTCATTTAAACTCAGGTCCATTGAGTCAGTGATGCAATCCAGACATCTCATCCTCTGTCATCCCCTTCTCCTCCTGCCGTCAATCTCTCCCAGCATCAAAGTCTTTTCCAGTGAGTCAACTCTTCACATGAGGTGGCCAAAGTACTGGAGTTTCAGCTTTAGCATCATTCCTTCTAAAGAAATCCCAGGGCTGATCTCCTTCACAATGGACTGGTTGGATCTCCTTGCAGTCCAAGGGACTCTCAAGAGTCTTCTCCAACACAACATTTCAAAGGCATTAGTTCTTCATTGCTCAGCTTTATTCACAGTCCAGCTCTCACATCCATACATGACTACTGGGAAAACCATAGCCTTGACTAGACAGACCTTAGTTGGCAAAGTAATGTCTCTGCTTTTGAATATGCTGTCTAGATTGGTCATAACTTTCCTTCCAAGGAGTAAGCGTCTTTTAATTTCATGGCTGCAATCACCATCTGCAGTGATTTTTGAGCCCCCCAAAATAAAGTCTGACACTGTTTCCACTGTTTCCCCATCTATTTCCCTTGAAGTGATGGGACCAGATGCCATGATCTTAGTTTTCTGAATGTTGAGCTTTAAGCCAACTTTTTCACTCTCCTCTTTCACTTTCATCAAGCGGCTTTTTAGTTCCTCTTCATTTTCTGCCATAAAGGTGGTGTCATCTGCATATTTGAGGTTATTGATATTTCTCCTGGCAATCTTAATTCCAGCTTGTGTTTCTTCCAGCCCAGCGTTTCTTATGATGTACTCTGAGCCACTGGTGAAACCCTAATGCATTAGAAATTTCATTTCTTCATCCACTCAATGAAAAGAATATGTGTGGATTATATATATAGATATTGTGATTACCAAGTAGAATAAGGCATAGCTCCCTACCATCAGAATCAGAAAATTCGAGGCACACATAGTAAGTACCATTATAAGAGTATATGTTAACACAAGCTAAGTGTAACAGTGTAGGAATATATCAATGAAACTGAAACTGGAAAATGTTTCCCAAAGGAAGCAAATACTTTAGGTGAATTTTAAAGGGAAATTGAAACAAGAAGAGAAGATGAGAAGTGAACTCCTTAAAAAGGTATACCATATATAAAGTCACAAATGTATAACACTTGAGGTCACTTTAACTAATTTATAAATTCACTGTGAGTAGCTCAAATAAATAGAACATTACCATCCTGAATTTTCTCAAACCACATTGAGACTCTTTAGGGTCTTTAGTTAGATATTCCTTCTTTTCCTGACCAATACATGCTAAACAAATTAACGTTGTATCTCTAGCACCTATCTGCCCACTTATTTCCCACTTTGTGTAGGCAGCCTCTCCAGTTTAGGATATGTACAATTGGATATCAACCTAGTATAAAAAATAGATTTAAATATTTTCACAATATAAGAAATTAAATGGTACTACCTT
Source organism: Budorcas taxicolor (assembly GCF_023091745.1). NCBI lineage: Eukaryota > Metazoa > Chordata > Mammalia > Artiodactyla > Bovidae > Budorcas > Budorcas taxicolor. The sequence goes on along the minus strand of NC_068924.1, from coordinate 312,849 downwards.
CCTTGTGGAGAAGGCAATGGCAACCCACTCCATTACTCTTGCCTGGAAAATCCCATGGATGGAGGAGCCTGGTAGGCTGCAGTCCATGGGGTCGCTAAGAGTTGGATATGACTGAGCGTCTTCACTTTCACTTTTCACTTTCATACATTGGATAAGGAAATGGCAACCCACTCCAGTGTTCTTGCCTGGAGAATCCCAGGGACGGGGGAACCTGGTGGGCTGCCAGCTATGGGGTTGCACAGAGTCAGACACAACTGAAGCAACTTAGCAGCAGCAGCGTAGCAACCTTCCTAGCAATTGCCGAGGGAAAACAGAAAAATCTCAGTGTTCTTCACTGATTTATTACTCTCAGATTGTTTATTGATGATTTTAATCCTGTTGTCTCACTTCCAAAATATGTCACAAATCTGATCTTTCCCTACGAGACTTACTCCCCCACAGGTTTTCTTCCTGGATCACTGAAACATCCTCCTGCCCACGTCTTTCCACTTTTATTCTGACCTCAAGAATACTGTTTTCTTGAAGAAGCTCATATAATTCTCTTTAGATCTTGTTCTGATTAAATCAGCCACTTCTTAAAACTCCTAAAGGGGACTATAAACATGCCCTCACAATTCAATATGTCATGTGAAAATTTATGGTAACAAGATATATAGTCCCCATTTCAGTTGAAGAAACTAAGGCTCAGAGCATATAATTTTCCAAAGGTTGCACTTTTTAAAGTAATAAAGCTAGAATTAAATCTAAGTTTGATTTATTTCAGAGTAATTTAGTTTCTTACATAATAAAGCCACACAATGGGGAAGCCCACTTCCCACTGGTTCTTTAGTTTTACCTTCTGGATCCTTATTCACAATCTGAAGGAAGAATTTTTAACTCACTCATAGGACCTGAAATACCTTCTTTTATCAAGTTAAATGCTAGATGGTAAAATACTACATTATTATTAGAGGTTGATTTTTATTTCATTCCACTGTCTGTCCATTTTATTCATGGAATTGTCTGATTATTCAGAAGATTGTTTTCATTTGCAGTGTAAAATTTAAAATGAAATTCCATGCTGCATGAACACACACATACACATGCACAAACTATGTACACAATATGCCAGGTTGGGATAATTTATCAAAGACAAATAAATGCTCTTTTGACACAGGAAGAACAACTAACCGTTTTCAGGAAAAATGTCTCTAGTTACTTCTTTTCCCACTAATCTCAAGATAGAAAAATGTCATCCAATTATTCAGCCATTTTCATTATATCATCCAGAATAGCTGACTTGAGACATGAAAAATATTCTTGTCCTTTTTTATGCAATGCCTAAAGGCCTAAATGCCTAAAGGCCTAGCCAAGGACATCCTAAAATTTTTATATCAGTTCTTACAAGGATAAGATCTTTTTCCTGATATGGGCAAAGATCAGGACATTTTATCATTTTTAACCACATTTACGCTTGAGTCTTTCTTTTTTTTTTGTCATATTGAGTCTTAGAATTGGAATGTATCCAAGACTGACTTATGCTTAATTAAATTCACTGGGATTTTCCACAAAGTTTTAAAAGTACATGTACTTGTAAAGATACTGGTGGGTCAAATCATGTAGATAGGATCAAAAAGCATAATATTAAGGAAAAAATAGTTTTAGAATCATTTGGAAGTTATTGCAAATTAGAATAAAATATTAGCCCAATTATTCTGATCCAGTTAGGCTTTTTACATTTATTTATTTATTTTATTTTACTTTACAATATTGTATTAGAAACATAGTTTCTAACAACCTACAGCAAACTTTTCTTTCCTTTTATTTAATATTAAATGTGTTCTGCCTTGGAGTTTGGATAGATATATAAACAATTTTATTAATTTAGATGTAATGATTATTTATCTATTTTTAAAATTTAATGTATCTGTTTAATATCAGGAACTATACTATCAGTGAGGACACAATAATTAATAAAACAGGGGGAAAATCATATAAAAGTTCCTTCCTACAGAGATCACCTATTTTTATAATAAAGTTAAACAATTTTAATAAAGTAAGTGAGGTCATTCAGTTTCAGTTCAGTCTCTCAGTCGTGTCTGACTCTTTGTGGCCCCCTGGACTTCAGCACGCCAGAATTTCCTGTCCATCACCAACTGCCGGAGGGCTACTCAAACTCATGTCCATTGTGTCAGTGATGTCATCCAACCATTTCATCCTCTGCCTTCCCCTTCTCCTCCTGCCTTCAACATTGCCCAGCATCAGGGTCTTCTCCAATGTCAGTTCTTTGCATCAGTTGGCCAAAGTGCTGGAGTATTGGTTTCAGCATCAGTTCTTCCAATGAATGTTCAGAATTGATTTTCTGAACATTCTGAGGACAGGTTGGATCTCCTTGCAGTCCAAGGGACTCTCAAGAGTCTTCTCCAACACCATGGTTCAAAATTATCTATTCTTCAGCAATCAGCTTTCTTTATATCCAACTCTCACATCCGTACATGACTACTGGAAAAACCATAGCTTTGACAAGATTGACCTTTTTGATAAAGTGAGATCATAGTCACTCCTTATAAGACAGTGCATTACAAATAGTAAAGTGACAGAAACTTGAAAGGAGATTGAGTCAAACCCACTTATTGATCTTAGAGAGAGTCTCCCAGAGAGGCAGGAAGCAATTGGGACTCACTTTGGGGAGATAGGTGCTGATAGTGGCTATTTTGGGGAGGTATCCTACAACAGGACACTGGTGCTGGCAAGCTTTGTTTTGAAATTCTCCCTCTAGCTTTTTAGTCATAGGACCCAGTCACATCCACTAGCTGGCCAATCTATAAAATTTAACCAAATAGATGTCTTCCTCCGTGTTATACATGGTGTCAGGAGGTGAAATGTATGCTATGCCCTTTGGGTGAACAGCAGTGTGTCAGAAGGAGGAACAGTGAATGGGAAAGAAGAAAGATTTAGAGTGAGAAAAACCTGAGTTAGCATCTTATTTCTCCCATTTAACAGGTATGGGACTTTGGGCATACTATTTCACCTCACAAAAACTTAGTGTCTCATGGAAAATTGTTCATTTACTGTTAGAGTATTCTTGTGAAGATTAAGTTAGATACTACACGCATCCCCATCATGTTAGACTTTTGTTGAAGTCTACTCAAAATATTTTAACTCACTGATACTTCCAGAGCTCATTCTTCAGCTTTAGGATTCCAGATGTCATCCTGGCTTGTAGCTATGTCAATTGAACTGTCTTGTGATAGTGTAATCTGCATAAAATGAAAATGGCACACACTTGAAAAAAATATAAGCAAAAAAACGAAACAAAACAAAAATCTTTTAACATGCCCTTATATATGCGGATGATTGTATTTAAAAAAAATTAATACAGTGCTCACTTAGGAAGCACAAATACTAAAATTGGAACAATACAGAGAAGATTAGCATGACCGCTGTGCAAGGATGACATGCAAATTCTTGATGTATTCCATATTTTTAAATGATGCAATAGACCCGTTAGACCTAATTGATATCTATAGGACATTTCACCCCAAAACAATGAATTTCACCTTTACCTTCTCCAGGATAGATCACATCCTGGGCCATAAATCTAACCTTGATAAATTCAGAAAAATCAAAATCATTCCAAGCATCTTTTCTGACCACAATGCATTAAGATTAGATCTCAATTACAGGAGAAAAACGATTAAAAACTCCAACATATGAAGGCTGAACAACACGCTTCTGAGTAACCAACAAATTACAGAAGAAATCAAAAAAGAAATCAAAATATGCATAGAAATGAATGAAAATGAAAACACAACAACTCAAAACCTGTGGGACACTATAAAAGCAGTGCTAAGAGGAAAGTTCATAGCAATACAGGTATACCTCAAGAAACAAGAAAAAAGTCAAATAAATAACCTAAATCTACACCTAAAACAACTAGAAAAGGAAGAAATGGAGAACCCCAGAGTTAGTAGAAGGAAAGAACTCTTAAAAATTAGGGCAGAAATAAATGCAAATGAAACAAAAGAGACCATAGCAAAAATCAACGAAGCCAAAAGCTGGTTCTTTGAAAGGATAAATAAAATTGACACACCATTAGCCAGACTCATCAAGAAACAAAGGGAGAAAAATCAAATCAATAAAATTAGAAATGAAAATGGAGAGATCACAACAGACAACACAGAAATACAAAGGATCATAAGAGACTACTATCAGCAATTATATGCCAATAAAATGGACAACATGGAAGAAATGGACAAATTCTTAGAAAAGTACAACTTTCCAAAACTGAACCAGGAAGAAATAGAAAATCTTAACAGACCCATCACAAGCGCGGAAATTGAAACTGTAATCGGAAAATTTACAGCAAACAAAAGCCCAGGTCCAAATGTCTTCACAGCTGAATTCTACCAAAAATTTCGAGAAGAGCTGACACCTATCCTACTCAAACTCTTCCAGAAAATTGCAGAGGAAGGTAAACTTCCAAACTCATTCTATGAGGCCACCATCACCCTAATCCCAAAACCTGACAAAGATGCCACAAAAAAGAAAACTACAGGCCAATATCACTGATGAACATAGATGCAAGCATCCTCAACAAAATTCTAGCAATTAGAATCCAACAACACATTAAAAAGATCATGCACCATGACCAAGTGTACTTTATCCCAGGAATGCAAGGATTCTTAACTATCCGCAAATCAATCAATGTAATTCACCACATTAACAAATTGAAAAATAAAAGCCATATGATTATCTCAATAGATGCAGAGAAGCCCTTTGACAAAATTCAACATCCATTTGTGATAAAAACTCTCCAGAAAGCAGGAATAGAAGGAACAAACCTCAACATAATAAAAGCTATATATGACAACACACAGCAAACATTATCCTCAATGGTGAAAAACTGAAAGCATTTCCCCTAAAGTCAGGAAAAAGACAAGGGTGCCCACTTTCACCGCTACTATCCAACATAGTCCTGGAAATTTTGGCCACAGCTATCAGAGTAGGAAAAGAAATAAAAGGAATCTAAATTGGAAAAGAAGAAGTAAAACTCTCACTGTTTGCAGATGACATGATCCTCTACATAGAAAAACCCTAAAGACTCTACCAGAAAATTACTAGAGCTAATCAATGAATATAGTAAAGTTGCAGGATATAAAATCAATACACAGAAATGTCTTGCACTCCTATACACTAATAATGAGAAAGTAGAAAAAGAAATTAAGGAAACAATTCCATTCACCATTGCAACGAAAAGAATGAAATACTTAGGAATATATCTACTGAAAGAAACTAAAGACATATATAGAATACTATAAAACACTGATGAAAGAAATCAAAGAGGACACTAATAGATGGAGAAATATACCATGTTCATGGATCGGAATAATCAATATAGTGAAAATGAGTATACTACCCAAAGCAATCTACAGATTCAGTGCAATCCCTATCAAGCTACCAGTGATATTTTTCACAGAACTAGAACAAGGAATTTCAAGATTTGTATGAAAATGCAAAAAAACCTCGAATGGCCAAAGCAATCTTGATCAAGAAGAATGGAACTGGAAGAAACAACTTTCCTGACTTGAGGCTCTACTACAAACCCCAGTCATCAAGACAGTATGGTACTGGCACAAAGACAGAAATATAGATCAACAGAACAAAATAGAAAGCCCAGAGATAAATCCACACACCTATGGGCACCTTATTTTCGACAAAGGAGGCAAGAATTTACAATGTAGTAAAGACAATCTCTTTAATGAGTGGTGCTGGGAAAACTGGTCAACCACTTGTAAAAGAGTGAAACTAGAACGCTCTCTAACACCATACACAAAGATAAATTCAAAATGGATTAAAGATCTAAATGTAAGACCAGAAACTATAAAACTCTTAGAGGAGAACATAGGCAAAACACTCTCCGACATACATCACAGTGGGTTCCTCTATGATCCACCCCCCAGAATTCTGGAAATAAAAGCAAAAATAAACAAATGGGATCTAATTAAAATTAAAAGCTTCTGCACAACAAAGGAAAATATAAGCAAGGTGAAAAGACATCCTTCTGAATGGGAGAAAACAATAGCAAATGAAACAACTGACAAACAACCAATCTCGGAAATATACAAGCAACACATGCAGCTCAATTCCAGAAAAATAAACGACCCAATCAGAAAATGGGCCAAAGAACTAAATAGACATTTCCCCAAAGAAGACATATGGATGGCTAACAAAAACATGAAAAGATGCTCAACTTCACTCATTATCAGAGAAATGCAAATCAAGACCACAATGAGGTTCCGTTTCACACCAGTCAGAATGGCTGCAATCCAAAAGTCTGCAAGCAGTAAATGCTGGAGAGGGTGTGGAGAAGAGGGAACCCTCCTACACTGTTAGTGGGAATGCAAACTAGTACAGCCACTATGGAGAACAGTGTGGAGATTCCTTAAAAAAAATTGCAAATAGAACTGCCATATGACCCAGCAATCCCACTGCTGGACATACACACCGAGGAAATCAGAATTGAAAGAGACACATATACCCCAATGTTCATTGCAGCACTGGTTATAATAGCCAGAACATGGAAACAACTTAGATGTCCATCAGCAGATGAATGGATAAGAAAACTGTGGTACATATACACAATGGAGTGTTACTCAGCCATTAAAAAGAATACATTTGAATCCATTCTAATTAGATGGGTGAAACTGGAGCCTATTATACAGAGTGAAATAAGCCAGAAAGAAAAACACCAATACAGTATACTGACACATATATATGGAATTTAGAAAGATGTAATGATGGCCCTGTATGCGAGACAGCAAAAGAGACACAGATGTATATAATGGACTTTTGGACTCTGAAGGAGAGGGAGAGGGTGGGATGATTTGGGAGAATGGCACTGAAACATTTATACTATCATGTAAGAAACGAATTGCCAGTCTATGTTCGATACAGGATACAGGATGCTTGGGGCTGGTGCACGGGGATGATCCAGAGAGATGATATGGGGTGGGAGGTGGGATGGGGGTTCAGGATTGGGAACTCATGTACACCCGTGATGGATTCATGTCAATGTATGGCAAAACCAATACAGTATTGTAAAGTAAAATAAAGTAAAAATAAAAATTAAAGAAAATTAATACAACAGCACCTATCCCATGTGCTGTTAACACAATGTGACTTTGTCACTTTAAAATCACATGATGTCATCTATTTCTCCACCGCCTCAAACCTGGGCAGGGTATCTAACTGCTTTGAACAACAGAAGATGGTGAAAATAGGAGTACACTAATTTGGGGATAAGTTCTTAACTGGTGTGACACTTTCTACTGCCTTCCACTGGGATCTCTGAGCATCATGTCAAAAGTCTGACTATTCTACTGAAGAGAATTAGCTGACTTGCATCTAAATGAATAGGGCGAGAAACCCCATGGGTCCCTTCCAGCCAGCACTTCCAAGATACCACACATATAGATTAAGTTGTCCTGGATCCTACGGGCCATCCAGTTATCAGTTGAATAGCACAGAGTGACTTCAGTCTATGACATCTGAAGCAGAAGAAATATCCAGTCAATCTCTGCCTGAATTCTTGGCCCACAAAATTTTGAGGTAAATAAAATGATAGTTTTAAGTCAAGAAAATGTAGTCTTATGCATGTAGCAAAAGATAATCAGGGAAAAAAGGGAAAGGTGCTTCCATAACAAAAATTTAAAGCATGTGGCATTGGCTTGGTACCAGAAGACTGATAGCAGCTGGAAGGGTTTTGAAGAGTCTGTAATTAAAGGTTTACAAGGGAACTGTTATCTTTCCTGGAAAGGTTTGGCCATACCATCACCTATAGTAACTGGAAAATAGAAACAGGTACTTTGATTAAGATTTCCAATTATAATATTGAAAGTGCCAGCTGTTTCTTTTAGAAATGTAAGTTGTGATAAATAATGAGTAAAGAGAGATGAGTCACTAAAGTAACTAAAATTTTCAAGAAGAATTCTGAAAAAAAAAAAAAAAAGGAGTCTGTACTTATTTTTCCATAAAATGGAGCTGGTTCCCATTTCCAGTCGTTCAAAAGAGTCAAAATCTCTTAGAAAAAATGGCATCAAGATAAATGTTGTCTCAATATTGTAAATATAAGACTATTTGTTAAGACTTCAGAATGACTTGGGGCTTCCCTAGTAGCTCAGACGGTAAAGCGTCTGCCTGCAATGCAGCAGACCTGGGTTCGATCCCTGGGTAGGGAAGATCCCCTGGAGAAGGAAATAACCCACTCCAGGATTCTTGCCTGGAGCATTCCATGGACTGTAGCCTACCAGGCTCCAGGCTCCAGTCCATGGGATTGCAAAGCATCAGACACGATTGAGCGGCTTCATTTCAGTTCAGTTCACTTCAGAAGGACTTAAGATGTGTCTTATAAACAGTTTAACTACATAAAATTATTTCTAAAGGGCTTAAGGATATTATCCTACTGCTGACAAATTTTAACCAAAACCTGAGAAGGGTTATTCACAAGATGTTTGTGGATGTGGCCCTTGTTAAATGAGGTAAACTCCAATTTTGAAAAGTCTACAAAATCTTTAAGAGGGCTACACTAAAAGAGTGGCTTCCCTGGTGGCTCAGATGGTGGCTCAGCACTTCCCTGCAGTGCTGGAGACCTGGGTTTGATCCCTGGGTTGGGAAGATCCCCTGGAGAAGGAAATGGCAGCCCACTCCAGTCCATGGAGAATTCCGTGGACTGAGGAGCCTGGTAGGCTACAGTCCATGGGGTCTCAAAGAGTCCGACATGACTGATTGGCTTCACTTTCACACTAAAAGAATCACCATAGACTTTCTTTGTGAACAAGAATATAATTTTATCCTGCTCCCATTGGGGGGGGGATATATATATGTAAGTTTATGTGGAAGAAATATAATGTCTTCAGCTCTTAAGTCTTCCCTTTTTAATTCATAATATATATTTCCAGCTTTATTGAGATGCAATTGACATGTAGCATTGTGTAAGTTTAAGGACCCTGGAGGAGGAAATGGCAACCCCCTCCAATATTCTTGCTTGGAAAATTCCACGGATATAGGAGCCTGGTGGGCTACAGGCCAGGGCATTGCAAACAGTCAGGCACCACTGAGCGATTAACACACACATCCGAGTTTGTTTCAAACTTGATAATGATTTTATATAGATACATATTGTGAAATATATGCATGCATATATTCCCAGATGGCACAGTGGAAAAAGTATCTGCCTGCCAATGCAGAAGATGCAAGAGATGCTGGTTTGATCCCTGGGTTGAGAAGATCCCCTGGAGAAGGAAATAGCAACCCACTCCAGTACTCTTGCCTGGAAAATTCCATGAACAGAGAAACCTGGCAGTCTGCAGTCCATGGGGTCGCAAAGAATCAGACATGACTGAACACAATAACAACAGTATATATACACATATACAATATACATATGTACTATGAAGAAATTGCCATTATAAAGTTAGTTAATGCATCCATCTGGAGAAGGAAATGGCAAGCCACTCCAGTATTCTTGCCTGGAGAATCCCATGGACAGAGGAGCCTGGCAGAGAGTCAGACACAACTGAAGCAAATAAGCACACATGCATGCAATGCATCCATCACCTCACATAATTATACTCTGTGTGCATGAGGTGAGAGCATTTAACATCTACTCTCTAGGAAACTTTCAGTATATATTACAATATTGTTAACTGTTGTCACCATCCTGTACATCAGATGCCCAAACCTTGTTTATCTTATCAGGAGAATTATCTACCCTTTGAACAACATCCTCCAATTTCTGTCATCCATCAGCACTTGGCAGTCAACATTCCACTCTCTGCTTCCGAGTTTTCTTTTAAATTTCACATATAAATGAGATCAAATAGTATTGTCTTTCTATTTCTGCTTATTTCACTTAGCATAATGCACTTAAAGTCCCTTCATTCTATATTATCACAAATGATAGGACTCCCTTCTTTTATATCATTGAATAACATTGCATTATATTATACTATTCTAATATATATAATGTGCCATTCCATATGTGTGTGTGTGTGTGTGTGTGTGTGTGTGTGTGTGTGTCTGTGTGTGTGTGTGTTATGGGGTATTTTTTTTTATCCTTTCATGAATCAACTGTCATTTAGTTTATTTACACATCTCCTGTGTTCTGAATAATATCTCAACAGGTTCCTGATTTCAGATTCTTGGATATAATCAAAGAAATGAAACTCCTGAATCATATGGCAGTTTTACTTTTAATTTTTTGAGAAACTTTCATAATATTTTCCATAGTGGCTTAATACATGTACATTCCCACCAACAGTAGTGGGGTTCCCCTTTCTCTACATCCCCACAAACATTTATTAACTTCTACATATCTCAAATAACTTAATTTTGTTACAGTTTACATTTCCTTGATGATTAGTGATGTTGAGCCCTTAAACACCTTCTAATATTCCTGTTGGCCATTACTATTTTTTTTTTTTTGGACAAATATCTACTCCAGTTTGTTTCCCAATTAAAATAGACTTATTTGGAAGTGTGCTGTTGAACTGTAGAATTCTTACATAATTTAGAAATTAGCTTTGCAAATATCTTCTCCCATTTCATAAGTTATCTTTTCATTGTGTTGATTGTTTTTTCATGTGAAGATCAGTCTGAATTAAGAACCTTAGGTCTTGGATTTTAGGCTGATGACATGCTAAGATCAGACTTAAATGACTGTCTAGCTTTTGTCTCCTTCCTCTGGGAACTCTGAGGTGACATTTTACAAGGTTGACAACATCATTGAGCAGACACTCTACATAGTTATGTATCTAAATGGAGAAGGAAAGATACCTGGAAGAACTGATTTCCAGCCATCCTTACCAAGGCATCATTCATATAAGTAAATTTTCAACCTTGCTTAAAGTCCAGAAATTTGGCTTTAACTAACATAGTGACTTCAGTTCATACCACATGGGATACAACAATTGTTCATCAAGTTCTATCTAAATCTGTATACATTCACATACATGCCCATGAACAGTATGAAAAGGCAAAATGATAGGATACTGAAAGAGGTACTCCGCAGGTCAGTAGGTACCCAATATGCTACTGGAGGTCAGTGGAGAAATAAATCCAGAAAGAATGAAGGGATGGAGCCAAAGCAAAAACAATATCCAGCTGTGGATGTGACGGGTGATAGAAGCAAGGTCTGATGCTGTAAAGAGCAATATTGCATAGGAACCTGGAATGTCAGGTCCATGAATCAAGGCAAATTGGAAGTGGTCAAACCGGAGATGGCAAAGGTGAACATTGACATTCTAGGAATCAGTGAACTAAAATGGACTGGAATGGGTGAATTTAACTCACCCATTTTATCTACCACTGCGGGCAGGAATCCCTCAAAAGAAATGGAGTAGCCATCATGGTCAACAAAAGAGTCCAAAATGTAGTACTTGGATGCAATCTCAAAAATGAGAGAGTGATTTCTGTTCATTTCCAAGGCAAACCATTCAATATCAGAGTTATCCAAGTCTATGCCCCAACCAGTAATGCTGAAGAAGCTGAAGCTGAACGGTTCTATGAAGACCTACAAGACCTTTTAGAACTAACACCCGAAAAAGATGTCCTTTTCATTATAGGGGACTGGAATGCAAAAGTAGGAAGTCAAGAAACACCTGGAGTAACAGGCAAATTTGGCCTTGGAATGCGGAATGAAGCAGGGCAAAGACTAATAGAGTTTTGCCAAGAAAATGCACTGGTCATAGCAAACACCGTCTTCCTACAACACAAGAGAAGACTCTACACATGGACATCACCAGATGGTCAACACCGAAATCAGATTGATTATATTATCTGCAGCAAAAGATGGAGAAGTTCCATAGAGTCATCAAAAAACAAAATCAAGAGCTGACTGTGGCTCAGATCATGAATTCCTTATTACCAAATTCAGACTCAAATTGAAGAAAGTAGGGAAAACGGCTAGACCAGTCAGGTATGACCTAAATCAAATCCCTTATGATTATACAGTGGAAGTGAGAAATAGATTTAAGGGCAAAGATCTGATAGAGAGAGTGCCTGATGAACTATGGAATGAGGTTCGTGACATTGTGCAGGAGACAGGGATCAAGACCATCCTCATGGAAAAGAAATGCAAAAAAGCAAAATGGCTGTCTGGGGAGGCCTTACAAATAACTGTGAAAAGAAGAGAGGCAAAGAGCAAAGGAGAAAAGGAAAAATATAAGCATCTGAATGCAGAGTTCCAGAGAATAACAAGAAGAGATAAAAAAGCCTTCTTCAGTGATCAGTGCAAAGAAATAGAGGAAAACAACAGAATGGGAAAGACCAGAGATCACTTCAAGAACATTAGAGGCACTAAGGGAACATTTCATGCAAAGATGGGCTCGATAAAGGACAGAAATGGTATGGACCTAAAAGAAGCAGAAGATATTAAGAAGAGGTGGCAAGAATACACAGAAGAACTGTACAAAAAAGATTTTCAACCCAGATAATCATGATGGTGTGATCACTAATCTAGAGCCAGACATCCTAGAATATGAAATCAAGTTGGCCTTAGAAAGCATCACGACCAACAAAGCTAGTGGAGGTGATGGAATTCCAGTTGAGCTATTTCAAATCCTGAAAGATGATGCTGTGAAACTACTGCAAATTTGGGAAACTCAGCAGTGGCCACAGGACTGGAAAAAGTCAGTTTTCATTCCAATCCAAAACAAAGGAAATGCCAAAGAATGCTCAACTACAGCACAATTGCACTCATCTCACACGCTAGTAAAGTAACACTCAAAATTCTTCAAGCCAGGCTTCAGCAATATGTGAACCATGAACTTCCAGATGTTCAAGCTGATTTTAGAAGAGGTAGAGAAAATAGAGATCAAATGGCCAACATCCGCTGGATCATGGAAAAATCAAGAGAGTTACAGAAAAAACATCTATTTCTGCTTTATTGACTATGTCAAAGCCTTTGACTGTGTGGATCACAATAAACTGGAAAATTCTGAAAGAGATGGGAATACCAGACCACCTGACCTGCCTCTTGAGAAATCTGTATGCAGCTCAGGAAGCAACAGTTACAACTGGACATGGAACAACAGACTGGTTCCAAATAGGAAAAGGAGTACGTCAAGGCTGTATATTGTCACACTGCTTATTTAACTTATATGCAGAATACATCATGAGAAACGCTGGACTGGAAGAAACACAAGCTGGAATCAAGATTACTGGGAGAAATATCAATAACCTCAGATATGCAGATGACACCACCCTTATAGCAGAAAGTGAAGAGGAACTAAAAAGCCTCTTGATGAAAGTGAAAGAGCAGAGTGAAGAAGTTGGCTTAAAGCTCAACATTCAGAAAATGAAGATCATGGCATCCGGTCCCATCACTCCATGGGAAATAGATGGGGAAACAGTGTCAAACTTTAATTTGGGGGGCTCCAAAATCACTGCAGATGGTGATTGCAGCTATGAAATTAAAAGACGCTTACTCCTTGGAAGAAAAGTTATGACCAACCTAGATAGCATGTTCAAAAGCAGAGACATTACTTTGCCGACTAAGGTCTGTCTAGTCAAGCCTATGGTTTTTCCAGTAGTCATATATGGATGTGAGAGTTGGACTGTGAAGAAGGCTGAGCACCAAAGAATTGATGCTTTTGAACTGTGGTATTGGAGAGGATTCTTGAGAGTCCCTTGGACTGCAAGGATATCCAACCAGTCCATTTTAAAGGAGATCAACCCTGGGATTTCTTTGGAAGGAATGATGCTAAAGCTGAAACTCCAGTACTTTGGCCACCTCGTGTGAAGAGCTGACTCATTGGAAAAGACTTTGATGCTGGGAGGGATTGAGGGCAGGAGGAGAAGGGGATGACAGAGGATGAGATGGCTGGATGGGATCATTGACTCGATGGACGCGAGTCTGAGTGAACTCCAGGAGTTGGTGATGGACAGGAAGGCCTGGTGTGCTGTGATTCATCAGGTCGCAAAAAGTCAGACACGACTGAGTGACTGATCTGAACTGTGGAAATATGCAGGCCTGTGTGTGATTAAATACAGACCTGTGAATGGCAAGATAGAGCCCAGTATGTGAAGACAAATCAAGTCTGTGTGTGATCACATCAAACATATGTGCATATAAATATGCAAATACATCCAGGTCTGCATTCAGATACTCATCCATGGGTTTTCAGATGCAGACTGGTGTATCTTCACATACAACTGTTGTTGTTTAGTCGTGTCCAACACTTTGCGACTCTGTGGACCTTGGCCTGCCAGGCTCCTCTGTCCACGGGATTCCTCAAGCAAGAATATGGTATTGGGTTGCCATTTCCTTCTTCAGGGGATCTTCCTGACTCAGGGATCAAACCTTTTTCTCTGCATCTCCTGCATTGAAAATACATTCTTTACTGTTGAGCCACCCGGAAAGCTCCTTCATGTATACAGACATACATGCATATAGTTACAGATCTACAAATCATTGATGATGTAGATACATTATGGTCCTACAAATTCACAGGAGATGGATACAGATCTGAAGCCATGATGGGACTCATTATGCATTTTTGGATTCGGGCCTATTAATCTATGAATACAGACATACACCTGTAGATTTGGGGTTGCACTGTAGTTCATGCCAGAATAACACATTAAGTCCTTTCTACTCAGCTTACTGAAAATGTGAATCAAATATAAGTAGGCAAAGCAAAAGGCAAAATTTTATATACTCCATGGAGATGATTGTAAATTTTTATTAAAATGTCAATCAGTTTTTCACAATATGTGTCTTTTTGTAGACGGGAAAACAAAATATTAAAGCATGTAATTTTCTTCAAAATAAAAATGCAGTCATAGTATTCTAAATAAGTCTTTGTGGGATGTATTCGATCTTTGTAAATGGTCATAAATTTTAGAAGAGAAGGGGGAAGTAAGGTTGGAGGACAAACAGGAGGATTTAATAATTATGGTGACAGATATTTTCACCTGTTTGGGGAAACAAGGCTTAGATATTTCTTCATCACAAGGAAAAATATATTATTGATGGGTTTAACAATAAAATATTTTGAAAAGTTATTAAAGAAAAGCAATAGGTTAAAATTTATCAATTCAATGGAAGGAAATGGAGTTTTCCAAGTGTAATGTGATGGAAAAAAAGTGAAATTATATATAAATAGCATCATTATATTAAAAACATCCATTACTATGGCACTAATAACATGATAAATAAATATATCAAATGTGAAAGTACAGTAATTAGTTGTAGCAAATATATGCATTTAATATAAGAAGAGTTAATCAAATCAAATTTATCAATAAAAATTCTCACTCCAATAGATTCATAATTCAAGGAATTGACACACTTTATGAAGTGGATTCTATTCCCATAAATTGTATAAGGAACAGGGAACACAAAGACAGTTAAATAACTTTTTCTGCCTTGGTGAACATGGTGATTGCAGCCATGAAATTAAAAGACGCTTACCCCTTGGAAGGAAAGTTATGACCAACCTAGACAGCATATTATAAAACAGAGACATCACTTTGTCAGCAAAGGTCCCTCTAATCCAGGTTATGGTTTTTCCAGTGGTCATGTATGGATGTAAGTGTTGAACTATAAAGAAAGCTGAATAATAGGCCCCAGTTTCATCCACCTCATTAGAACTGATTCAAATGCATTCTTTTTAATGGCTGAGTAATACTCCACTGTGTATATGTACCACAGCTTTCTTATCCATTCATCTGCTGATGGACATTATACAGAGTGAAGTAAGCCAGAAAGAAAAACACCCATACAGTATATGAACACATATATATGGAATTTAGTAAGACGGTAATGATAACCCTGTACGTAAGACAGCAAAAGAGACACAGATGTATAGAACAGTCTTTTGGACTCTGTGGGAGACGGAGAGTGCTGGGAGCCAGCATGGGGAATCCTGCCTGTGGCAAAGGTCATGAGGAAGAGGCTTGATAGGCAAAGGCAATATCAGGCCTCGAGGAAACCCCCCTGAGCCTTCTCGAGCATCTACCCCAAAACCAGAATCTAAGACTCACACGAGAGGGAGCCCAAGGTGGGGCACCCTCTGTTATTCAAGCAGGCGCCTGTGGCCTTATGTAGATGGTGTAAGTCTCTTGTCTGAGGCTTTATTGGCTTTCTATGTAAACCAAGGAATACAGCCTCCTTCTCTCCTCTATTCTTTTAACTGCAAACTCTTTCCTTATCTCTCTCTAAATCTAAATCTCTCTGTCGCCACACTGTCCCTGCTTCAAATTACCCTTGATCCAACCAGGGCTGGTCCCCGGCAGGAGAGGGTGGGATGATTTGGGAGAATGGCATTGAAACATGTATAATATCATATAAGAACCTAATCTCCAGTCCAGGTTTGATGCAGGATACAGGATGCTTGGGGCTGGTGCACTGGGATGACCCAGAGGGATGGTATGGGGAGGGAGGTGGGAGGGGGGTTCAGGATGGCGAATATGCGTACACCCATAGTGGATTCATGTTGATGTGTGGCAAAACCAATACAATATTGTAAAGTAATTAGCCCCCAGTTAAAATAAATAAATTTAAATTAAAAAAAAAAAAGAAAGCTGAGGGCCAAAGAACTGATGCTTTTGAACTGTGGTGTTGGAGAAGACTCTTGAGATTCCCTTGGACTGCAAGGAGATCCAACCAGTCCATCCTAAAAGAGATCAGTCCTGGGTGTTCATTGGAAGGTCTGATGTTGAAGCTGAAACTCCAATACTTTGGCCACCTGATGCAAAGAGCTGACTCATTGGAAAAGACCCAGATACTGGGAAAGATTGAAGGCAGGAGGAGAAGGGGATGACAGAGGATGAGATGGTTGGATGGCATTACTGACTCAATGGTCATGAGTTTTGGTAGGCTCCAGGACTTGGTGATGGACAGGGAGGCCTGGCATGCTGCAGTTCATGGGGTCACAAAGAGTCTGACATGACTGAGCAACTGAACTGAACTAAACAGACTATGAACAAAGGTAATTAACAAATATTTTTAACTCATCATTTAAAATATCTCTACAAATTAAAAGATTAAATTTCTGTCTTTGATCACATTAACTACAAAACAAAGCTTCTCCACTTAAGGCAATAATACACTTGCCCAATTGGCAAGATAACTATGATCTGATTATTTTCTGCATATATACCTTTTTCATTCAGATTATTCTTGTATACTTAGCCTCTTTATGCTCAGTAGTATACTGTCTGAAACATCACTGTTCTTCAATGTTAAGATGTTAAGCTATATAAAAAATAAGATATGAAAATTATCTGACAAAAACAAACATAAAATATCTACTTCAAATATTTATGTGGGCTGTCTTGGAGTGGAGAGATGTGAATCAATTTGTTATGTCTTATTTTTTATTATTGCTAGCTAGTAAACCTAAGAAAAATTTGCTACAGTTAAAAAATTATACAAGGCTTTCATGGAAAGAGCAATTTTTCATTGAAAATAGGTGATACACTTTCCTTTTGCCTCATTTTCTTTTATTAGTCCAGAGCTTTTTCATGGCATTTTTCATTTCAGCATTTCTCAGAGTATAGATTAGAGGGTTCAACATAGGAGTGATAATTGTGTAAAACACAGTCAAGGATTTATCAGTTGGTAAGGTGGAAGGAGGTCTCACATACATAAAAATACAGGGCACAAAAAAGAGGACCACCACAATGATGTGGGAACCACAGGTGGACAAGGCTTTGTGCCTCCCTTCCTGTTTAAGATTCTTCAGGGAGTGCAGGATGACCCCATAGGAGAGGAGTAAGAGCATGAAAATAACCACACAGATGGCCCCATCATTGGCAACCACTGTGAGGCCAATAATGTAGGTGTCAGTGCAAGCAAGTTTCAACAAGGGGTACATGTCACAGATGAAGTGGTCAATGACATTGGGGCCACAGAAAGGAAGGCTGTAAACAAAGAGAAGTTGAACTACAGCATGTAAAAACCCTCCAACCCAGGCCAGGAGAAGAAGCATAACACACACTCGCTGACTCATGATGGTCAAATAATGCAAGGGTTTGCAGATGGCCACATAGCGGTCATAGGCCATGACCACCAGGAGTAAAATCTCAGCACCACCAAATAAGTGTCCTATAAAAAGTTGTGTCATGCAAGCTTGGAAGGAAATGGTTTTCTTTTCATAGAGTAAATCTATGATCATATTTGGGGTGACTGTAGTAGAATAAACAGCATCCATAAATGATAAGTAGCCAAGAAAGAAGTACATAGGGGCATCCAGGGTTGGACTGAACATCACAGTCAGGACAATGAGTAGGTTGCCCACCATGGTCACAGTGTAGATGAGCAAGAACACAAAAAATAATATTTTCTGACCCTGGACACTTTGAATGAGTCCCAAGAGGACAAACTCAGTTACATTTCTGCTTTGTTCCATAGATTTTTCTATATTTCATATTTCAGAGCTCAGGACAGATTAACTGTAAATATAATTCTTACACATGCTGCCTGAAAAATTGAGATAATGCATTTACTTATTGAACCAACAGGTAGTATAGCTATTATGTTCTAATACTTTCAGAGATTATAATACCAGCCTGATTAAAATATCCTAACTTCAACAATATTATAAGGAGGAGGCAAGTGATTAGATAAGTCAGTGAAGTTCTACAGATACTACATCATCTTCTAATGTTTAATGTATTACTAAACAATGCTTAGAGAACTTTATCAATTAAACCTATTAATTTAGATATTTAGAAATACCTGCCCTTTAAAATATCCCCAGATAGAAATATTTAAAGTTGGTTTCCAGGAACACTTGATATTAGAGAAAGTAAGTCTATTCTGGATCTTTATAACTTTAAACTATGTGGAAAAGGACACATTACAAAATACATGAGTTTCCACAGCTAGAACTAGCTTTCAGTTTGGAAGCTAATTAAACTGTACATATAGCTAATAGCTTACACAAAAATAAAAATTGATTAAAGACTCAATAAAAAGGTAAAGCCAGATTTACTTCATATTTACATTACAGCTAGTAAAGAAGATGATTTTCTCCATTCTAATGGTGGAAAAATCTTCTTAACAAATCACTGAAATTCCAAATAGATGTCTTTTAATTTTTACATTATTTTTAAGGATTTAGGAAAAGATACCACAACATCAGTAGACATAGGTAGTTACTGGAAATCATTTACATTTTATAAGGTATAATTGGAAATAATATCTAAAATAGACAAAGATATTTAAAGACTCAACTAATAAAATATAAATTAAATATAAAATAAATGAATTAAAAACAAGCAATTAAAAAAACACATCTAAATGGCAAAGACACATATGGTTGGATGCTAAAGCTCATCTGTGAAGAGAAAACTAGAAATTGAAGTAATAGCTTGCTTACAACAGTATTATTTTGGGTTCTTTAAAGCCACCTGGTCAAGTTCTACAGATGCTATATCATCTTCTAATTTTTAAAATGTTAAGCAATGCTTAGAGGACATTATCAGTTGAACTTATCATGAGATTTAGAAGCATGTGTCCTTTCAAATAGCCTCAGATAGATACACTTGAAGTTAGTTTCTAGGTACATTTGATGTTAGGGAAGATAAATCTGTTCTGGATCTTCAAAATTTGAAAGTATTCTAAAAGAATATTACATAATAAAACTGATTCCAAAATATTTTAGTAATAACAAAGGACTCCTGATTTGGCTGATCAAGAGAATCAGATAGGAGAACTTTTAAAGGACTGAATTCTCACCCCACCAGTGTACTGCTGCAAAATGGAAAACCTAGTTCAGAATCTTGTTTCTCAATACACTTCTTAAGTTACCTGCATAAGGAGAAAGACTTTCAATTGATGTTCTGGGCTCTGGTGGCTTCTTCTTTGTCCTTGAGGCACTGATGCCATCTCTGGGAACAGAGAGAGCAAGATACATGCAGCATTACTGGACCTTGAATTGAATATTTTTCATGTTTGTAGAAAATCAGATTTATTTTCAGTCTTTCAGAAAAATATTATTCTTCAAATTGCTGGAATTTTCAGAATGAATCTAAATGTCCTGTTGCCCAAATAAATTTGATTCTTGATTGTAAGCAGAGATTTAAAGTATTTATTTCCAGCAGAATTTCTCCTTTTAAAAAACGAATGTTAAATCAACATTTTGAGTAGAGAGAAAATTGTAAGTTCTGTGTGAATTTTCAAATAAAAATTGCTCTTTTTTGTTTTGTAACAATAAAAGTGAAACAGAGCAATAGCATTTACCACATTTTCATTATCGACCAGTTATACTATTCTGTCTTCATTCAGTGTTTCTGGATTTTGTGTTTTCTCAATGATGGAGAATAATTTCATACACATACTTTATATGTATGTATTTATTATGATTTTGAGTCCATAATTTTAATTCATGAAGAAATCAGTCATGTAAGCACTGGTATAGGCTAATACTTTCAGAGCTAAGGGCAATTGTCTGTAAACACTTTATCTACCTTTAAGCTACACCACATATAATTGAGGCATTCAATTGGTGCATCTCCAAGACTGATTCTTTTCTAATTATATTCACTGGGACCTTAATCACAATTTTGACAGTAGACTCTACCTCCAGAGGTGCCACCAGATCACCAAGCAGATCTAGACTTAGAGAACTCTTTTGGGGAAAAAGTATAAAATAAAAAATTGAGGTCAAGCCACCAAAAGGGAAAAGTTCAATCTAAATAGAAATGAAATATGTAGAAACTTAAGCTACCAGCCATATTTTTCACAGAACTAGAACAAATAATTTCAAGATTTATATGGAAATACAAAAAACCTCGAATGGCCAAAGCAATCTTGATAAAGAAGAATGGAACTGGAGGAATCAACATGCCTGACTTCAGACTCTACTACAAAGCCACAGTCATCAAGACAGTATGGTACTGGCACAAAGACAGACATATAGATCAATGGAACAAAATAGAAAGACCAGAGATAAATCCACACACATATGGACACCTTATCTTTGACAAAGGAGGCAAGAATATACAATGGAGTAAAGACAATCTCTTTAACAAGTGGTGCTGGGAAAACTGGTCAACCACGTGTAAAAGAATGAAACTAGATCACTTTCTAACACCATACACAAAAATAAACTCAAAATGGATTAAAGATCTAAATGTAAGACCAGAAATTATAAAACTCCTAGAGGAGAATATAGGCAAAACATTCTCCGACATAAATCACAGCAGGATCCTCTATGATCCACCTCCCAGAATTCTGGAAATAAAAGCAAAAATAAACAAATGGGATCTAATTAAAATTAAAAGCTTCTGCATAACAAAGTAAAATATAAGCAAGGTGAAAAGACAGCCTTCTGAAAGGGAGAAAATAATAGCAAATGAAGCAACTGACAAACAACTAATCTCAAAAATATACGAGCAACTCCTGCAGCTCAACTCCAGAAAAATAAATGACCCAATCAAAAAATGGGCCAAAGAACTAAATAGACGTTTCTCCAAAGAAGACATACAGATGGCTAACAAACACATGAAAAGATGCTCAACATCACTCATTATTAGAGAAATGCAAATCAAAACCACAATGAGATACCACTTCACACCAGCCAGAGTGTCTGCAATCCAAAAATCTGCAAGCAATAAATGCTGGAGAGGGTGTGGAGAAAAGGGAACCCTCCTACACTGTTGGTGGGAATGCAAACTAGTACAGCCACTTTGGAGAACAGTGTGGAGATTCCTTAAAAAAAATTGCAAATAGAACTCCCTTATGACCCAGCAATCCCACTGCTGGGCATACACACCGAGGAAACCAGAATTGAAAGAGACACATGTACCCCAATGTTCATCGCAGCACTGTTTATAATAGCCAGGACATGGAAACAACCTAGATGTCCATCAGCAGATGAATGGATAAGAAAGCTGTGGTACATATACACAATGGAGTATTACTCAGCTGTTAAAAAGAATACATTTGAATCAGTTCTGATGAGATGGATGAAACTGGAGCCGATTATCCCTAGTGAAGTAAGCCAGAAAGAAAAACACCAATACAGTGTACTAACACATATATATGGAATTTAGAAAGATGGCAATGACGAACCTGTATGCAAGACAGCAAAAAAGACACAGCTGTGTATAACGGACTTTTGGACTCAGAGGGAGAGGGAGAGGGTGGGATGATTTGGGAGAATGGCATTGTAACATGTATACTATCATGTAAGAATTGAATCGCCAGTCTATGTCCGATGAAGGATACAGCATGCTTGGGGCTGGTGCACGGTGATGACCCAGAGAGACGTTATGGGGAGGGAGGTGGGTGGGGGGTTCATGTTTGGGAACGCATGTACACCCGTGGTGGATTCATGTCAATGTATGGCAAAACCAATCCAGTATTGTAAATTAAAATAAAGGAAAAAATAATAAATGATAACAACAACAACAAAAAATCATGACCTTCATAGTCAGCAACTCTGCTGAAGTTCATTCTTTGTCTTTGCACATGACATCTAATCTGATTTCCAGAAATGATGAATGGCAACTTCAGAACAAGTCATTTAAAACTTATTTCTATTGCAGATGAAATTGTCAATAGAATCTGTACTTGTGTGAGAGTGAAGAAAGAAAAAAAAATTTTGGGACTCTTCTATTTATCTCAAAGTGCTGCTCATGGAGACTCAATTCAGCAATATAAACAACACATGAGTGCTTAGTCATTCAGTTGTGTGTGACTCTTTGCCACCCTTTGGACCATAGCCCATCAGGCTCCTCTGTACATGGGATTCTCCAGGCAAGAATACTGGAGTGGGTTGCCATGTCTTTATCCAGGGGATCTTCCTATTCCAGGGATTGAATCTACTTCTCTTATGTCTCCTGCATTCGCAGACAGTTCCTTACCTTTAGTGTCACCTGGGAAGCCACAGAAAATATACATATATACAATTCAATTGGAAGTTTATAACTAAAATGTAATATTTTCCAGATACTTATGAATTAAACAACATATCTAAATTGCTAGTGTATAATTTTGACAAATAAAATTGCAATAGGAATATAATGGCATATATGTATAAAAGATATATGTAAGATATTTATGAAGAATATATAAACTATATGCTGTATTATATATATATATATATATATATATATATATATATATATACATATGAATTAACTTGAGGCAGCTAAAGAAGTGGTTAGACATTTATGGCTTTAAAGGCAAGTATTAGAAGACAAGATATATTAAGAGCTGAACTAAGCTTCATTGTCAGGAAATTAGAAAAAGAAAAGCAAAATATGCATGGATAATATGGTAAAATGGAAATAGTAAACATTAGACAGAAATTATTGAAATAAATATTAATTGAAAAATAGGGAAAATCTGTGAATGCAGAAATTGCTTCTTTGAAAGTTTGATAAAATTGATAAGCTCCTAGTAAAATGAGTTAAGAGGAAAATAATAGGAAAAACAAAATGGCAATTGTTTGAAATTGAATTGAAATTCAATCAATTGAATTTAATATCTAAAGACTGTCTTCACTGAAGATTTTACTAATCTTAGAAAGATGAGAGAAAATATGATAAATGAACTTATGACAATATACTTGTCAATTAAAAGAAAATGGGCTACTGCTATGAAAAACACAACTTTCTCAAAACAGTGAGAAAAATAATGAAAAACAGGAATAATCTAATACTCCAGAAAAATGAGACTTCCCTGGTGACTCAGATGGTAAAGCATCTGATAGAATGCAGGAGACCTGGATTCAATCCCTGGTTTGGGAAGATCTTCTGGAGAGGGAAATGGCAACCCACTCCAGTATTTTTGCCTGGAAAATCCCATGGGAAAAGGAGCCTGGTAGGCCACCAGTTCATGTGGTCACAGAGTCAGACAAGACTGAGTGACTTCACTTTGTTTCCAGAAAATTAATTCTTACTATCCTTCCCTTCCCAAAATGAAATTCTATTTTCATAAAGCTTTGCAAATAAATTATATATTAAAATTAATCAAGAAATAGAAACAATCCTATATTATCACTTTCAGAGATGACCAGAAATTATACTTCCCAAGTCATTTCATGCAGGCAGCATTGCTGTTACACCAGAATGAAACAAGGGCATCTCAAGGAAAATAGTGAGATCAATATCTCACATTAACACAGACAGAATTCTGAACATAATAATAAGTTTGATTCTTTTGAATGTTTTCTTTTTGGATTATTTTCCTTGCTGTTATAGTTTATGAGGTAACTGCAAAGGAGTGCTCAGTCTTGAGCTAATTATGTCCTACTACTTCATTCATATTCATAAAGGATCATATTCATGATGCACAGCCTCCATCATATTCAACCCACTGCACAGGCCCTGTGCATTATGAGGTTTTCCAGCTGGTGAAAATAAGTGCTCTTTCTGGTTCTGTGTGAGCACCAAGCTATCTTCTCTCTAATCTATCTGGATAAGTCTTTCCCCAGCCTGGTGTAGTCTCCTCAAATGCATGAATAATTGAGGGAATGCTATCCAGATCTCCAGCATTTCCTCCCTCAGTCTCTCTGAATCTCTCTCACTGTATTCCAGGTCTATCAGGCTATCATTTGCAATATTCTATCATCACTGTTCTAGCCACCTTTGTCTGCTCAGAGCCTCAACCTCATTTCTTACACTCAGGGGAACCATTCCACTCCACAGGGGAATCTGCCTGACCCAGGCATTGAAACCCAGTGTCCTGCATTGCAAGCTGATTCTTTACCGTATGAGCCATCAGGGAGGCCCTGACTGTGATAAGTTTGGAATGCTACTCAGTAATGAAATGAACTACTGACAAACAGTAATCTGTATAAATTTCAAATGCATTCTACTGGGCACAAGAAGAGATATTTAAAAGAATATATATTAGACATGATCTCACATATGGAAAATTCAAAAATTGCATCAAAAATTATTAGAACTAATAGATAAATTCAAGAAGATTGCAGGATACAAAATCAACAAAAATAAGCTAAGCTTGCATATACTAACAATGATTATTGGAAATAATTTTAATTTTGTATATAATCCCATATACATTAGCATTAGAAAGAATAAGTTCAGTTCAGTTCAGTTCAGTTCAGTCGCTCAGTCGTGTCCGACTCTTTGCAACCCCATGAATCGCAGAACGCCAGGCCTCCCTGTCCATCACCATCTCCCGGAGTTCACTTAGACTCACGTTCATCGAGTCCATGATGCCATTCAGCCATCTCATCCTCTGTCGTCCCCTTCTCCTCCTGCCCTCAATCCCTCCCAGCATCAGAGATTTTTCCAATGAGTCAACGCTTCGCATGAGGTGGCCAAAGTACTGGAGTTTCAGCTTTAGCATCATTCCTTCCAAAGAAATCCCAGGGTTGATCTCCTTCAGAATGGACTGGCTGGATCTCCTTGAAGTCCAAGGGATTCTCAAGAGTCTTCTCCAACACCACAGTTCAAATGCATCAATTCTTTGGCGCTCAGTCTTCTACACAGTACAACTCTCACATCCATACATGACCACAGGAAAAACCATAGCCTTGATTAGACGGACCTTAGTCGGCAAAGTAATGTCTCGGCTTTTGAATATGCTATCTAGGTTGCTCATAACTTTTCTTCCAAGGAGTAAGCGTCTTTTAATTTTGCCGCTGCAATCACCATCTGCAGTGATTTTGGAGCCCCCAAAAATAAAGTCTGACACTGTTTCCACTGTTTCCCCATCTATTTACCATGAAGTGATGGGACCAGATGCCATGATCTTCATTTTCTGAATGTTGAGCTTTAGGCCAACTTTTTTGCTCTCCTCTTTCACTTTCATCAAGAGGCTTTTTAGTTCCTCTTCACTTTCTGCCATAAGGGTGGTGTCATCTGCATATCTGAGGTGATTGATATTTCTCCCGTCAATCTTGATTTCAGCTTGTGTTTCTTCCAGTCCAGCGTTCCTCATGATGTTCTCTGCATATAAGTTAAATAAGCAGGGTGACAATATACAGCCTTGACGTACTCCTTTTCCTATTTGGAACCAGTCTGTTGTTCCATGTCCGGTTGTAACTGTTGCTTCCTGAGCTGCATACAGATTTCTCAAGAGGCAGGTCAGGTGGTCTGGTATTCCCATCTCTCTCAGAATTTTCCAGTTTATTGTGATCCACACAGTCAAAGGCTTTGGCATAGTCAATAAAGCAGAAATAGATGTTTTTCTGGAACTCTCTTACTTTTTCCATGATCCAGCGGATGTTGACAATTTGATCTCTGGTTCCTCTGCCTTTTCTAAAACCAGCTTGAACATCAGGGAGTTCACAGTTCACGTATTGCTGAAGCCTGGCTTGGAGAATTTTGAGCATTACTTTACTAGCATGTGAGATGAATGTAATTGTGTGGTAGTTTGAGCATTCTTTGGCATTTACTTTCTTTGGAATTGGAATGAAAACTGACCTTTTCCAGTCCTGTGGCCACTGCTGGCATATTGAGTGCAGCACTTTCACAGCATCATCTTTCAGAATTTGAAATAGCTCAACTGGAATTCCATCACCTCCCACTAGCTTTGTTGGTAGTGATGCCTTCTAAGGCCCACTTGACTTCACATTCCAAGATGTCTGGCTCTAGATTAGTGATCACATCATCATCATTATCTGGGTCGTGAAGATTTTTTTTTGTACAGTTCTTCTGTGTGTTCTTGCCACCTCTTCTTAATATCTTCTGCTTCTGTTAGGGCCATTCCATTTCCTTTATCGAGCCCATGTATGTATGAAATGTTCCCTTGGTATTTCTAATTTTCTTGGACAGATCTCTAGTCTTTCCCATTCTGTTGTTTTCCTCTATTTCTTTGCATTGATTGCTGAAGAAGGCTTTTTTATCTCTTCTTGCTATTCTTTGGAACTCTGCATTTAGATGCCTATATCTTTCCTTTTCTCCTTTGCTTTTTGCCTCTCTCCTCTTCACAGCTATTTGTAAGGCCTCCTCAGACGGCCATTTTGCTTTTTTGCATTTCTTTTCCATGGGGATGGTCTTGATCCCTATCTCCTGCACAATGTCACGAACCTCAGTCCATAGTTCATCAGGCACTCTCTCGATCAGATCTAGGCCCTTAAGTCTATTTCTCACTTCCACTGTATAATCATAAGGGATTTGATTTAGGTCATATCTGAATGGTCTAGCGGTTTTCCCTACTTTCTTCAATTTGAGTCTGAATTTGGTAATAAGGAGTTCATGATGTGAGCTACAGTCAGCTCCTGGTCTTGTTTTTGTTGACTATAATGAGCTTCACCATCTTTTGCTACAGAGAATATAATCAATCTGATTTTGGTGTTGACCATCTGGTGATGTCCATGTGTAGAGTCTTCTCTTGTGCTGTAGGAAGAGGGTGTTTGCTATGACCAGTGCATTTTCTTGGCAAAACTCTATTAGTCTTTGCCCTGCTTCATTCCGCATTCCAAGGCCAAATTTGCCTGTTACTCCAGGTGTTTCTTAACTTCCTACTTTTGCATTCCAGTCCCCTATAATGAAAAGGACATCTTTTTTGGGTATTAGTTCTAAAAGGTCTTGTAGGTCTTCATAGAACCGTTCAAATTCAGCTTCTTCAGCATTACTGGTTAGGGCTGCGAGAGCCAGCTCACTAAGGGTGGCCGAGAGGATCTACCTTTTGTTCGAGGTCAGGGGCAGTGGCCGAGAGGAGCTACCCTGCGTCCGAGGTCAGTGGAGACTGGGAGGAGCTACCCCCGCATCCGAGGCCATTGCCCACAGCCTGGAGGAGCAACCCGAGGAGCATTGGTTGCGCAGGCGCAGGAAGGCCTCGAGGAGCTATCCCACGTTGAAGGTCAGGAATGGTGGCGGTAAGGAGATACCCCTCATCCAAGGTAAGGAGCAGTGGCTGTGCTTCGCTGGAGCAGCCGTGAAGAGATACCCCTATGTCCAAGGTAAGAGAAACCCAAGTAAGATGGTAGGTGTTGCAAGAGGGCATCAGAGGGCAGACACACTTAATCCATAGTCACAGAAAACTAGTGAATCCAATCACACTAGGACCACAGCCTTGTCTAACTCAATGAAACCAAGCAATGCCTGCGGGGCAACCCAAGATGGGTGGGTCATGGTGGAGAGGTCTGACAGAATGTGGTCCACTGGAGAAGGGAATGGCAAGCCACTTCAGTATTCTTGCCTTGAGAACCCCATGGACTGTATGAAAAGGCAATATGATAGGATACCAAAAGAGGAACTCCCCAGGTCATTAGGTGCCCAATATGTTACTGGAGATCAGAGGAGAAATAACTCCAGAAAGAATGAAGGGATGGAGCCAAAGCAAAAACAATACCCAGTTGTGGATGTGACTGGTGATAGAAGCAAGATCCGGTGCTGTAAAGAGCAATATTGCATAGGAATCTGGAATGTCAGGTCCATGAATCAAGGCAAATTGGAAGTGGTCAAACAAGAGATGGCAAGGGTGAACGTTGACATTCTAGGAATCAGCGAACTAAAATGGACTTGAATGGGTGAATTTAACTCAGATGACCATTATATCTATTACTGCAGGCAGGAATCCCTCAGAAGAAATGGAGTAGCCATAATGGTCAACAAGAGTCCGAAATGCAGTACTCGGATGCAATCTCAAAAATGACAGAATTATCTCTGTTCGTCTCCATGGCAAACCATTCAATATCACAGTAATCCAAGTCTATGCCCCAACCAGTAATGCTGAAGAAAGAATAAAATACTTAGGTATTCATGTGAAGTGATGGATACATAAATCAACTTGATTTCTGTAATCATATCACAGTATATTTGTATATAAAAAACTGACTTAAAACTTAGCACCCATAAATCTTAGATCATGGCATCCACTTCCATTACTTTTTGACAAATATATGGGAGAAAAAGTTGAAACGGTGACAGATTTTATGTTTGTGAGTTCAAAATCTTTGTGGATAGTGACTGCAGGTATGAAATTAAAAGACACTTGCTCCTTGGAAGAAAAGCTATGACAAACCCAGGCACTGTATTAAAAAGCAGAGACATTACATTCTGAACAAAAGTCCTTAGAGTCAATGTTATGTTTTTTTCTAGTAGTCATGTATGGATGTGGCAGTTGGACCATAAAGAAGTTGGAGAGCCAAAGAATTGATGCTGCCAAATTGTAGTGCTAGAGAAAACATTTGAATGTCCCTTGGACAGCAAGAAGATAAAATCAATCCTAAAGGCAATCATTGAAAGGAGTGATGCTGAAGCTGAAACTCTGACACTTGGCCACCTCATGCGAAAAGTTGACTCATTGGAAAAGACCCTGATGCTGGGAGGGATTGGAAGCAGGAAGAGAAGGGGATGAAGAGAATGAGATGGCTGGATGGCATCACTGACTTGATGGACATGAGTTTGGACGCACTCCGTGAGTCGGTGATGGACAGGGAGGCCTGGCATGCCACGATTCATGGGATCGCAAAGAGTCGGACACGACTGAGCCACTGAACTGAACTGAAAGGAAATCAACCGTGATTCTTTATTGAAGGACTGATGCTGAAGAGGAAGCTCCAATACTTTGGCCACCTGATCTGAAGAGAAACTCATTGTAAAAGACTCTGATGTTGGGAAAGATTGAGGGCAAGAAGAGAAAGGGGTGACAGAGGGTGAGATGTTTGGATGGCATCAGTGACTCAATGGACATGGATTTGAGCAGATTCCTGGTGGTAGTGAGGGACAGGGAAGCTTGGAGTGCTGTAGATCATGGGATCACTAAGAGTCAGACATGACTTAGAAACTGAATAACAACAACAAAAATTATGAAATTGTACAACTTTACATACAGCTCTAATTTATCAGTTATACCTCAATAAAGTGGGGGGGGGGAGGCTAGGACATTCTCAGTTCAGTTCAGTTGCTCAGTCATGTTCGACTCTGTGACCCCATTGACTACAACATTCTAGGCTTCCTTGTCTATCATCAACTCTCAGAGCTTGCTTAAACTCATGGCCATCAAGTCAGTGATGCCACACAATTTCCAGTGAGTCAGTTCTTCGCATCAGGTGGCCAAAGTATTGGAGTTCCAGCTCCAGCATCAGTCCTTCTACTGAATATTCAAGACTGATTTCCTTTAGGATTGACTGGTTTGATCTCCTTGCAGTGCAAGGAACTTTAAAGAGTCTTTTCCAGCACTAAAGTTCAAAAGCATCAGTTCTTCAGTGCTCAGCTTTTAGGGTCCAACTCTCACATCCTAGAAAAGACAAAGAATGGAAATAGATCAGAGTTTTCCAAGACCTGGGGTGAAAGAAGGAGGTGATACAAAGGGGAATGGGTTAATTTGTATTGATTTAAAATGATAATTTGTAAGACATTCTGCATATTTATTGATATGGTGGCTACCCAACTGTATGTATTTGTCAATACTTGGATAACTTTAACTAAAAAGAATGAAAGATATACTATGAAGTTTATGTTGCTGCTAAGTCGCATCAGTTGTGTCTGACTCTGTGTGATCCCATATATGGCAGCCCACCAGGCTCCCCTGTCCCTGGGATTCTCCAGGCAAGAACACGGCAGTGGGTTGCCATTTCCTTCTCCAATGCATGAAAGTGAAAAGTGAAAGGGAAGTCGGTCAATCATGTCTGACCCAGCGACCCCATGGACTGCAGGCTACCAGTCTCCTCCGTCCATGGGATTTTCCAGGCAAGAGTACTGGAGTGGGGTGCCATTGCCTTCTGTGATGAAGATTATATCTTATGTAAAAATGGAAGCAAAAATAATTCTTACACTGAAACATCAGACAGCTGGAAGACGTAACAGAAGACAAAATCTTATTCACAATAGTGCAAAAAAAATTTTAATTCAAAAAATAGTAGCAAAATTCAAAAAGACTAAATCTACAAAGATCATAGAAGAAGACTTGTTAAGTGGAAATATCTACCCAGTTTACAGATAAGAATTCTCTTCAATAAGGTATGTTTTTTTGAATCAAATCTTACTGAAAATGCTATCTAAATGTAGCTTTTACCAGCCTACCTAGTTGAATTTTAGCTTAAAACTGTAAGTATGGAAAAATAAGAACTACCCTGGAAGCTCAGATGGTAAAGAATCTGCCTGAAATACTGGAGACTCGAGTTCGATCCCCGGGCTGGAAAGGTCTCCTTGAGAAGGAAATAGCTACCCACTCAAGTTTTCTTGCTGAAGAATTCCATGGACAGGGGAGCCTGGCAGGCTATAGTCCATAGGGTCACAAAGAGTTGGACAGGACTGAGTGACAAACACACACACACAGAGGAATAAACATAGTTCTGATAAGGAATAGTAATGAATGACTCCTAGGCTTATGAGGCATCACAGTGTATTTTAAATCAAATGCAATCATGTTACATATTAAATGGTATATGGGTAAGGAGATCACTGGCAATTAATAGCACCCTGTTTTTTTAATTCAAACGTCATACTGTAGACTACAAAGTTGGAATATCAAATTGTGAGGGAAAATAATTATGCATCTATACAAATGGCTGTCATCAAAAATGATTAAAATGCAGTGCCTACTTAATTCCTTACATAAAAGTGTATGGCTCAAAAACTTAAACATTAAGTACAACAAAAGACTTTAAAATGTTGAAAAATATGTGAGTATGTTGATAACATTTTAATAGGAAAGTTCCTTTAGTAAGACATAAAAATTGACAGATTTCATAATATAAATGTAAAAATAATTCTACATGACCAAAAATATTTTTCACCATATAGAAACAAAAAAATCAAATCAAGCAATGGTAAATTGGAAAAAAATCATAATCAACATGCATGGTAAATGGGATAACTTCCTTGCTATCTAATTAAATCATGAAAATCAGTATCAAACAAGACCAGTAGTCAAATAAAGTGCATAAAGTGCATTCACTGACAAGCCATGAAAAGAAATACATGAGACTAAAATATGAAGAGGTGCCCAAATTTGAATCTTAATTTGTAATTAAACTATATGAATGAAACACAATATCATTAACCAGACTCTCATAACTAAAAATGTTTAGCCTGTACTGGTGGTTGACAATGTTGTCAAATATATATTTGCCAGAATGAGGGAAGTAGGGAGTGTGATTGAAGTCATGGATGGCATTTTATCAATAAATATAAACATCAATAGTTTAAATACACATACTTATTGACTCAACATTTCCACTTCTAGGAACTCATATTTAGAAAATTTCATAAAGACTTTATTACAGAATTACTTGTCAGAGGAAAACATGAAGATAATTGGATACATTAATTTTAATGTATAGAATGGTATACAAAGGTCTTGAATAGATATAGTACTAAAATACACATGTATACACAGAGACATAATCACAAACACATACATGAAAATATACTTGTTTGTGCAATGATTTTTACTTGAATAAAGATAGGAATAGAGTAACTGCATCTGAAACAATTGGGAGAATCTGGATTGGGATGGGAAAGAAGTTTATCTTACTTATTTCATTTTGCATGGATTCTATTTTTCATATTTACTGTTTTCCATTATATTTTTTGTTTTCTACTTAAAGGGTAAAATACTACATTAAAATGTCCTGTGTAACACAAATGAAATTGAATAAAGAGAATGGTCTATATAATATGAAATATTCTACCTGGTGCAATAAAAAAATAAAGATAAATTAAGACTCTAAGAATAAAACTAAAAATGGGAAAACAATAAAAAGTAAATATAGAAATTAAGTAAATTTTAGTGGAACTGTATAAAAATTAATTGATTAGTCCATTGCATCCTATTTAGTGAGTTTCTATTGTAAATGCATTCTATGGTGTGGTGTTGAAACAAACGTTATAGAGTTTACATTCTAGTAGGGAAATAGTCACTAATAATGTTGAGGATGATGCTAGCTAAAGATGTGTTATATATGGATTTTCTTATGTCAAGGTACATGCCTTCTTTTTCCAATTTGTTGAAAGATTTTTTTACAAAATGATGTTGAATTTCTATGTGATAATTAACAACTCAAGGAAAAATTAAGAAAATTATTCCATATAAAAAGCATCAAAAAAATAACATATTTAAGTAAACTTAACAAAATAAGCAAGTCTTGTAAACTGAAAACTACAAAAGTTTACGGAGAGATATTATGGAACAAACACAAATATGAAAAGACATTTATGATCTGGGACATTTAAAATTATTAAGCTGTTAATATTATCTCAAGTGATCTACAGATCAAAATAGCAAAATTGATTTTGCAGAAGCAGAAAAACCCATGCTAAAATTCATATGTAATCTCAAGGACTTGAAATTGCCAAAACAATCTTGAAAATAAGAAAGCTGGGGGTCTCATAATTCCTGACTCTAAAACATACTATACAAAGCAATGGTAATCATGGCACCAGTATTCTAATAAAGATGGACAGTGGACTAATGGAATAAAATAGAAAGTCTAGAAATAAACCTTTGTATATGTCTTTAGATAATTTTCAACAGGGGTGCCAAGAATATTTAGTGGGGAAAAGATATAACAAGTTATAAAAAGGCAATCACAAAAAAACAATTATCATATGATTTCACTTACATGAAGCACTTAAAGCAGTCAGATTCATAATGGGACTCCATGAGCTTAAATGGAGAATTTTGTTTAATGACTGAAATTTCAGTTTGGGAAGTTGGAAAAGTTTAGGAGATGGATAGTGGTAATGTTTGCATAACAAGTATGTGTCACTTTAAAATGATTAAAATTGTAAATTTTGTTATGTATGTTTTACTAAGTCATGTCCATCTCTGCTGATCCCATGGGCTGCAGCAGGTCAGGCTTCCCTGTCCTTTTTTATCTCCTGGAGTTTGCTCAAAGTCATGCTCATCGAGTTTGTCATCCTATCTAACCATCTTATCCTCTGTCATCCCCTTCTCCCCCTGCATTCAATCTTTCCCAGAATCAGGGTATTTTCCAATGAGTTGGCTCTTTGTATTAGGTGGCCAAAATATTGGAGCTTCAGCTTCAGCATCAGTCCTTCCATAAACAGTCGGGGTTGATTTCCTTTAGGGTTGGCTGATTTGATCTCTTTATTGCCCAAGGGAATCCCAAGAGTCTTCTCCAGCATCACATTTCAAAAGTATCAATACTTTGACACTCAATTTTCTTTATGTATATATGACCACAATTTTCAAAATAAATGTAAGAACAAAGGGACTTCCCTGGTGGTGCAGTGAATGGGAATCTGCCTGCCAGTGCAGGAGACATAGGTTCAATCCCTGGTCTGAGAAAATTCCACATGCTGCAGAGCAATTAAGCCCATGCTTCACAACCACTGAGCACAGGCTCTAGAGCCTGAGAGGCACGACTTGAAAGCTGCATGTCACAACTACCAAAGTCTGCATACTCCAGGGTCCTCTAGCCACAACTAATGAGCCCCAGTGCTGCAATTACTGAAGCCCAGGCACCCTAGAAACAGCAAGTCACAACTACAGAGCCCTCAGGCTGCAACTATTGAAGCCCGTGCACCTAGAGCCTGCGGTCTTCAGCAAGAGAAGCCACAGAAATGAGAAGCCCGCACACCACAACTAGAAAGCAGCCCCAACTCTCCACAACTATAGAAATCCTGCGTGCATCAACAAAGACCCAGTGCAACCAATAACTAAATAAAACAGTATATGTGTTAGTTGCTCAGTCATGTCCAACTCTTTGCAACCCCATGGACTGTAGCCCACCAGGCCCCTCTGTTCATGGGATTCCCCAGGCAAGAATACTGGAGTGGGCTGTGTTCCATGTAAAAAAAAAAAAAAAGAAGAAGAAGTCAGTTTCTTAAAAGGAAAAAAAAAAACCTAAGGTGACTTCACTAATTGGTTTATGATGGGAACATAAACCATAGCTAAATAACTCAAAGAATGTGCAAATATCACTGGCTTTAGATAAACTTGAGTAACTTGTTTAAGAGGTAAATATGTCAATCGAATGGCAAAACCACTAAATTAAATTTTCTATTGTTTATTTTTATTTTATATTAGAGTACAGCTGATCAACAATATGTTAGTGTCAGGTGTAAGGCAAAGGGACTGAGTTTATACATATATATGTATCTATTGTATCAAATTCTTTTCCCATTTAGATTATTACAAAATACTGAGAATAGTTCCCTGTGTTATAGAGTAGGCCCTTGTTGATTACCTATTTTAAATATACTAGTTTGTATTGTCAATATCCAAGTATTATATAATCAACTTGAGCAGCCTGCCAGGCTCCTCTGTCCATCGAATTTTTCAGGCAAGAATACTAGAGTGGGTTGCCACTGTCTGCTCCAAGGAATCTTCCCAATCCAGGGAGCAAACCCAAATATCTTGCATCTCTTGCACTGGCAGGTGGATTCCTTACCACTAGTGCCACCTGGGGTTGTAATAAGTCATAATAAAATAAACATGTTTGCATTTCAGAAAAAAAAAAATCTCTAAAACTGTATCCTAACACATTTTCTTTTTTTTTTTAAAACTTTCTGTTGATGTTTATTCTACTTCATCTAACAAAGCTATGAAGTTCCATGTTTAAATGTACAGTGATATAATACTTTGCAATATAAAATACAATTTACAGAAATTTCTATCAAGTAAACCTAAGGAAACACATTTGATTTTTTACATTTGGTTGTATTTAAATTAGAAAATTTTTGTTTTACATGTAAAAAAAAAAAAACAAAAACTTTCACATCACATTAGATGTTGGAACTCGTTATCACTTTAATGTAACTTAACCTACTGATAGGGTCTGTAACACCCATAAATTACCCAAACTGCCAAGTTCTCAATGTTCTCACAGCTTAAACGTTTGTGCTAGAAAGGGAAGAATCTATAGTGATGTACAATGGAATAGACTCCAAAGAACAAAGGAAATTCTCTAACTTTACATTTGCAAAATTGTTTATGAAAATATAAAAAAAATCAAAGTATATTTATACAGTCAAATAAATTAGCAAGTTTTCCTCTACTTTCCACTTCAGAAATACTTGGAAAACGCATGACGAGAAGCAGCTTACTGTGCTTTACGGTGAAAAGCATTCTAATTTGCAGTTTTTGAGCTAATTGCAGGCTTTTTATAAATATTTTTCACCTCAGGCTTTATACAAATATTTTTCCATTTCAAAGACAAATGCTGAGATTTATCACCTGACAAGGACAGCAGTGTGGGGCTAGTGCACTTTTCCTGGGACAAGAAAGAGCTGCTCAGGTGGTAAAGTCCAACCAAACTCTGTTCCTGATTATTCAAGTAAAAGAACACCCTCCCCACCCCACCTTTTAAATTACACTTAATTGATTTATTTACTTTCTTTAGACTGGTAAAATTTAAATCTTTTAAACTAAATGTTATATAAAATTCAACAGTTTCTATTCAAATGTTGCTTTTAATCATGTTTTATCGGAAAGAAAAAGTGTAAGGCAATACATAAAAACTGAGCAAAACTAAGAAATGTTTTGTTTCCTGGTTGAAAAAATTCAAATTTCTTTGTGATGAGAGAAAGATGCATCTGTTAAGTTTGGCATTTCTCAACCATCCGAGGTTAGCTGACAGCCATGCACAGAAACCCATGGCCACCAGGTCCGAACCCTGTGAAAACAGACTCTGGAAACAGACACACAGGTGAGATGTCAGGAAATGTATGGCTCTAACAGTCACTAAACTCCCTCAGAATTTGCAACAGTCAAGTTATTAGAAAAGATAACTTTATAATCTGAAAAAGCAATATGCTTTTGTAGGTACGTTCCCATTTCAGGACATTTAAATGGAAATGTTCAGAGTTCTTAGTTTTTTGTTTCTAAAAGAGCATCGGAATTGTAAAGGTGTGAAATTTTGTAAGAAACCATTATACACAAAATTACAGTAACACTTCAAGTCCATAAGGTTCTCTTTGCACATGAGCCCCCAGTTCTTTGCAAGACCATCTGCTCAGCAGGGAATGCGGCTCCTGCAGGGCCCTAGGTCTGGGCAGTGGGTGGAGCAGCCCAAAGGGTCTTGGTCTTGGGGTCCCAGGGCCGCTCTGGGCTCCGGCTGCAGTCCCTCTGGTGATCCCGCTCACGGGCCTTGTCACGGTCGCAGTCCCTGCTGCGGGACCTCTCCCAGTCTCGCCTGCGGTCGTGGTCCTGGTAAATGGATAAAAAATATTGATTGAAAGCACCAGAATGCAACTAAGTTATCGATAGAGGTTCACCAAGACTGAATTCAAGGTAGCCGTCTTCCTGAAAAGCTATTTGCCTTTATTATCTTTAGCTTGTAGAGCCTGATCAGAGAATAAGATCTGGAACTTGTGTTGTTTCCACTGAGCTGGTGCAGTGGATATTGAAGTTTACGGATACCACAGGAATTAAGAGGAGAGGATGGCAGATAAATGGAAGGATCAAAGTTGATTCGGGTCTTCCGTATACAATCACTCAAAAGGCATTTACCAGTTCCTGAGTTGGACATGCCCAGAGTAAAAGGTTAAAAACAACAAAGTAAAACAGCTACTAAGAAAGAAAAGCGAATTATGACATTACCAGCTTGAATAAGTCATAGAACACTATCGTCAATGCTATGACACATAATGAAGAATCAGGCAATTCCAGCCATTAACTGAATATTCACACAGTGCTAAAAATCACATCACAGGTGTATATCAAACTGGAATCAGAGAAAACTTCCCAAAGGAAGCAATGCTTCAGCTTTTTTTTTTTTAATGAGAAAATAAAAAACATGGGAAGAAAATTCCATGAAAAGGAGCACCATTTATAAAGTCACAAATACGTAATACCTATGACTCTCTTAAGGTAATTTATGTAATCAATGTGAGTAGACTAAACTATAAATAGAAGATCCCTGTCTTGAATTGTCTCAGACCTCATTGATACATCTTTGGTCTTTAGGTGGATATTTCCCTTTTCCTGACTGATAAACGCTACAGCAGTCTAATTTTGTGTCTTGAGCCCGCTTCTTCCACTTAATTTTCAAATTTATGTATGCAACATCTCTAGTTTTTAACATCCAGTTGATTGGTAATCTAGTATTTATAAAACTAGCTTTTAAATTTTTCATGAAAAACATAAGCAGTCCCTATCATGGTCAACAAAAGAGTCCAAAATGCAGTACTTGGATGCAATCTCAAAAACGACAGAATGATCTCTGTCCATCTCCAAGGCAAATCATTCAATATTATGGTAAACCAAGTTTATGCCCCAACCAGTAACACTGAAGATTCTGAAGTTGAACGGTTCTATGAAGACCTACAAGACCTTTTAGAACTAACACCCAGAAAAGATGTCCTTTTCATTATAGGGGATTGGAATGCAAAAGTAGGAAATCAAGGAACACCTGGAGTAATAGGCAAATTTGGCCTTGGAATGCGGAATGAAGCAGGGCAAAGACTAATAGAGTTTTGCCAAGAAAATGCACTGGTCATAGCAAACACCCTCTTCCTACAAAACAAGAGGACTCTACACATGGACATCACTAGATGGTCAACACTGAAATCAGACTGATTATATTCTTTGCAGCCAAAGATGAAGAAGCTCATTACAGTCAGCAAAAACAAGACCAGGAGCTGACTGTGGCTCAGTTCATGAACTCCTTACTACCAAATTCAGACTCAAATTGAAGAAAGGAGGGAAAACGGCTAGACCATTCAGGTATGACCTAAATCAAATCCCTTATGATTATACAGTGGAAGTGAAAAATAGATTTAAGGGCCTAGATCTGATAGATAGAGTGCCTGATGAACTATGGACTGAGGTTCGTGACATTGTACAGGAGATAGGGATCAAGACCATCCCCATGGAAAAGAAATGCAAAAAAGCAAAATAGCTGTCTGAGGAGGCCTTAAAAATAGCTGTGAAAAGAAGATAGGTGAAAAGCAAAGGAGAAAAGGAAAAATATAAGCATCTGAATGCAGAGTTTCAGAGAATAGCAAGAATAGATAACAAAGTCTCCTTCAGCGATCAATGAAAAGAAATAGAGGAAAAGAACAGAATGGGAAAGACTAGAGATCTCTTCAAGAACATTAGAGATACCAAGGGAACATTTCATGCAAAGATGGGCTCGATAAAGGACAGAAATGGTATGGACTTTATAGAAGCAGAGGATATTAAGAAGAGGTGGCAAGAATACACAGAAGAATTGTACAAAAAATATCTTCACTACCCAGATAATCACGATGGTGTGATCACTCATCTACAGGGAGACATCCTGGAATGTGAAGTCAAGTGGGCCTTAGAAAGCATCACTATCAACAAAGCTAGTGGAGGTGATGGAATTCCGGTTGAGCTATTTCAAATCCTGAAAGATGATGCTGTGAAAGTGCTGCACTCAATATGCCAGGAAACATGGAAAACTCAGCAGTGGCCACAGGACTGGAAAAGGTCAGTTTTCATTTCAACCCCAGAGAAAGGAAATGCCAAATAATACTCAAACCACCACACAATTGCACTCATCTCACATGCTAGTAAATAATGCTCAAAATTCTCCAAGCCAGGCTTCAGCAATACCTGAACCGTGAACATACTGATGTTCAAGCTGGTATTAGAAAAAGCAGAGGAACCAGAGATCAAATTGCCAATATCCACTGGATCATGGAAAAAGCAAGAGAATTCCAGGAAAACATCTATTTCTGCTTTATTGACTATGCCAAAGCCTTTGACTGTGTGGATCACAATAAATGGTGGAAAATTCTGAGAAAGATGGGAATACCAGACCACCTGCTCTGCCTCTTGAGAAATCTGTATGCAAGTCAGGAAGCAACAGTTAGAACTGGACATAAAACAACAGACTGGTTCCAAATAGGAAAAGGAGTATGTCAAGGCTGTATATTGTCACCCTGCTCATTTAACTTATATGCAGAGTACATCATGAGAAATGCTGGGCTGGAAGAAACACAAGCTAGATTCAAGATTGCTGGGAGAAATATCAATCATCTCAGCTATGCAGATGACACCACCCTTATGGCAGAAAGTGAAGAGGAA
This sequence comes from Budorcas taxicolor, assembly GCF_023091745.1. Classification (NCBI taxonomy): domain Eukaryota; kingdom Metazoa; phylum Chordata; class Mammalia; order Artiodactyla; family Bovidae; genus Budorcas; species Budorcas taxicolor. The sequence goes on along the minus strand of NC_068924.1, from coordinate 272,969 downwards.
CTAAAAAGCCTCTTGAAGAAAGTGAAAGAGGAGAGTGAAAAAGTTGTCTTAAAGCTCAACATTCAGAAAACGAAGATCATGGCATCTGGTCCTATCACTCCATGGTAAATAGATGGGGAAACAGTTGAAACAGTGTCAGACTTTATCTTCTTGGGCTCCAAAATCACTGCAGATGGTGACTGCAGCCATGAAATTAAAAGACGCTTAATCCTTGAAAGAAAAGTTATGAGCAACCTAGATAGCATGTTCAAAAGCAGAGACATTACTTTGCCGACTAAGGTCCGTCTAGTCAAGGCTATTGTTTTTCCAGTAGTCATGTATGGATCTGAGAGTTGGACTCTGAAGAAGGTTGAGCACCGAAGAACTGATGCTTTTTAACTGTGGTGTTGGAGAAGACTCTTGAGATTCCCTTGTACTGCAAGGAGATCCAACCAGTCCATTCTGAAGGAGATAAGCCCTGGGATTTCTTTGGAAGGAATTGTGCCAAAGATGAAACTCCAGTACTTTGGCCACCTCATGGGAAGTGTTGACTCATTGGAAAAGACTTTGATGTTGGGAGGGATTGGGGGCAGGAGGAGAAGGGGATGGCAGAGGATGAGATGGCTGGATGTCATCACTGACTCGATGGATGTGAATCTGAGTGAACTCCGGGAGTTGGTAATGGACAGGGTGGCCTGGTGTGCCATGATTCATGAGGTAGCAAAGAGTCGGACACGACTGAGTGACTGAACTGAAGTGATACACTATTTAAAGAGGCATTCCCTATTGATCTCATTAAATACTATCATTTTCTGTGCTATTGTCCTGACAAAAAAAATTGCAGTCCTCTGCACTTGATACGCTCATAGAACTTTATTAAATCCTGTTGACTCTACTTTTAAAATATCACCAATTTTTCATTCTCTTCTTAATTTCTCCCTGTTCTACTGCAGTACTCTCCTACCAAGTTTTTTTGTGTTTATTCTCCAAAAATTGGTTCTCCTAAAGCAGCTCAAATTGTCTTTTTCAGTTGTATTCTTATGACATCACTCTATTGTTCAAAACTTCTACAGTATATTCCAATCGTTCACTCCACTTATAGTCTGCTGCTGCTGCTAAGTCACTTCAGTCATGTCCGACTCTGTGCAACCCCATAGACGGCAGCCCATCAGGGTCCCCCATCTCTGGGATTCTCCAGGCAAGAACACTGGAGTGGGTTGCCATTTCCTTCTTCAATGCATGGAAGTGAAAACTGAAAGGGAAGTCACTCAGTCGTGCCCAACTCTTAGCGACCCCATGGACTGCAGCCTACCAGGCTCCTCCATCCATGGGATTTTTCAGACAAGAATACTGGAGTGGGGTGCCATTACCTTCTCCTACTTATTGTTTAATATATCATACTTAATAGCAACAATAACAAGAAATGCAATTGCCATTTTATAATTGAGGATCTAACACTCAGAACATATCATTCATTTCTCCAAAATCATACATTTCTAAATGATATATCTAGAACTGAATTTATGTTTGTTTGACTTCAAAATAATGTAATTTCTTACATAAAGAAAGTCATACAACTGTGAGCCTGGTTCTCATTATTTTCTTTTAGTCTTACCTTGCGGAGGTTTGTTCAGAATCTAAGGATGACTTGAAGTTACTCATAAACACTTAAAATTATTTTTCATCCAGTTTGATGACAGAGGACAAATGCTGCCTTATTACTTGGGTTTATTTCATTTGGCAGTCTGTCCTTTTTCTCCACCGAGTCTTCTGATTATTCAGAAGTTAATTTTTATAAAAACTATAGATTATTTGAAAGGAGTTCCATGTCACACAGAAAAAAATTTATCCTGTGTAATTTATCACATCAGGAAATGTATCAAAATGACCAGCAAATCCACCATATTCATAGAAACATAGGTAGACCTCAACTAGCCATTTTCTAAGGAAGTTTTTCACAACTTATTTCCTACTAACATCAAAATGAAAAATAGCATTTGAATGTTTAGCTCTTCTCACACTCATGTTAACATGGACAGACTAATTGATTTCAGATTTCAAAATATTTTGCTGTGATTTTTTTTGTCATGTTTTAAATGTAAGAAATGACCTCCTGAAAAATGTATTACAGCCACTGAGTAAATAACATCTTTTCCTTGTTAAGGGTGAGATTAGGGAATATTTCATCACTTCCAGGTGAATTTATCATGGAGTCTTAGATTGTAATCTGCCCAAGACTGATTCTTGCTTTAATTAATACACTGGAATTTTCCACAACGTTTTTAAAGAACATCTATAGGCAGAGATATTATTAGACCAAATTTCATTTTTAATATCATAACGATGCAACATAATGATGGAAAAATAGCTTTAGAATCATTATGAGACTACTGCCAATCAAGAATAAAGTCAACCCAATCTTTTTGTCCCAGTGAACTTATTTGTTATATATTTCCCACACCTGACATAGGCAGATTTTCCATTTTTTAATTTACTACTCAATATTATCAGCTTGGCAATAACAGTTCATGATCTGAGCCACAGTCAGCTCCCGGTCTTGCTTTTGTTGACTGTACAGAGCAAACAAATAATAAAAATGAAACCCCTAAATTTTAAATTTAAATTAAAGTTTACTTTAAAAAATTCTTAAATAGAAGAAAGTAGGGAAAACCATAGGATCATTCATGTATGACCTAAATAAAATCCCTTATGATTATACAGTGAAAGTGACAAATAGATTCAAAAGATTAGATAAACAGAATTATAGACAGAGGTTGTGACATTGTACAGGAGTCAGTGATCAAGATCACCCCCAAGAAAAAGAAATGAAAAAAAAAAAAAAAAAGGCAAAATGGTTGTCTAAGGAGGCCTTACAAATAACTGAAAAAACAAGAGGAGCTAAAGGCAAAAGAGAAAAGAAAAGATATACTTATTTGAATGCACAGTTCCAAAGGAGAGATAAGAAAGACTTCCTCAGTGATGAATGCAAAGAAATAGAGGAAAATAATAGAATGGGAAAGACTAGAGATCTCTTCAAGAAAATTAGAGATACCAAGGGAATATTTCATGCAAAGAGGGACACAATAAAGGACAGAAATATTATGGACCAAACAGAGTCAAATGATATTAAGAAGAGGCGGCAAGAACACACAGAAGAACTATACAAAAACTATCTTCATGACCCAGACAACCATGATGGTGTGATCACTCACCTAGAGCCAGACATCCTGGAATGAAAAGTCAAGTAGGCCTTAGGAAGCATCGCTATGAACAAAGCTAGAGGAGGTGACGGAATTCCGTGTGAGCTATTTCAAATCTAAAAAGATGACTCTGTTTAAGTGCAGCACTCATATGCCAGCTATTTGGACAACTCAGCAGTCGCCACAGGACTGGAAAATGTCAATTTTCATTCCAATCCCCAAAACAGGCAATGACAAAGAATATTCAAACTACCACTCAATTGCACTCATCTCACAACCTAGCAAAGTCATGCTCAAAATTCTCCAGGCCAGGCTTCAACAGTATGTGAACTGATTACTTCCAGATGTTCAAACTAGATTTAAGAAAGGGAGAGGAAAAAGAGATCAAATTGCCAACATGCAATGAATCATCAAAAGAGCAAGAGAGTTCCAGAAAAAAACATCTACTTCTGCTTTATGGATCACGCCAAAGCTTTTGACTGTGTGGATCACAACAAACTATGGAAAATTCTTAACAGATGGGAATACCAGACCACCTTATGGGTCTCCTGAGAAATCTGTATGCAGATCAAGAAGCAACAGTTGGAACTCGACATGTAACAATGGACTGGGTCAAATTGCAAAATGAGTGAGTCAAGGCTGTTTATTGTCATTCTGCTTATCTATCTTAAACGCAGAGTACATCATGTGAAATGCTCGGCTGGATGAAACAGAAGCTGGAATTAAGATTGCTGGGAGAAATATCAATAATGTCAGATATGCAGATGACATCACCCTTATGGCAGAAACTGAAGAGGAACTAAAAAGTCTCTTGAGGAAAGTGAAAGAGGAGAGTCAAAAAGTTGGCTTAAAGCTCAACATTCAGAAAATGAAGATCATTGCAGCTGGTCCTATCACTTCATGGGAAATAGATGGGGAAACAGTGGAAACAGTGTCAGACTTCATTTTGGGGGTCTCCAAAATCACTGCAGATGGTGATTGCAGCCATGAAATTAAAAGACACTTGCTCCTTGGAAGAAAAGCTATGACAAACCTAGACAACATATTTAAAAGCAAAGACATAACTTTGCAGACAAAGGTCCATCTAGTTAAAGCTATGGTTTTTCCAGTGGTCATGTACAGATGTGACAGTTGGACTATGAAGAAAGCTGAGTGCAGAATAATTGATGCTTTTGAACTGCAGTGTTGGAAAAGACTTGAGAGTCTCTTGGACTGCATGGAGGTCCAACCAGTTCATCCTAAAGGAAATGAGTCCTGAATATTCATTGGAAAGAATGATACTGAAGCTCCAATACTTCAGCCATCTGATATGAAGAACTGACTCATTTGAAATGACCCTGATGCTGGGAAATATTGAAGGCAGGAGGAACAGGGGACAACAGAGGATGAGATGGTTCAATGGCATTACTGACTTGATGGACATGAATTTGAGTGAGTTTCGGGTTATGGTGATGGGCAAGGAAGGCTGGATTGCTACAGTCCATGGGATGGCAATGAGTTGGACATGACTGAATGACTGAACTGAACTTATTCTCAGCTTAAAATTTTGTTAGAGCTATAAAATTATATCAGAAAACACAACTGAATGTGTTAACATTTTAGAGATAACAGCTAATTATTTATCCAATTATTAATTTTTAAAAGGTTAGGACACCTATGTTATGCCAGGAATTGTACGTTAAGTGACAGCCCAGCAATTTCTAAAATTGTTTGGAAAATCATGCAAAATTTTTCTCCTTCATGGATGTTGTTTATTTATGATTCAGACAATAAAGAAAGAGACAGTTTAATAAAGTAGTTTTATTATTTTCATTACTTGTAAATTAAGATATAAGATAGTGTGACAGGAAATAACAGGGAAATTCTACTATATATAATGTAACCAGAGATGATTTTTCTTAAAAGGATATGTTTAACATGAGACTGAAAGAATAGAAAATGAATATCATCAGAATCACTGTTACAGAAATGATACCAATGGACAACGCAGAATAGATTCAGAAACTCAGAGAAAAAACTTATGGTTGTCAGCAGAGAACAATGTGGGAGAGATAGGAAGACTGAGATCTATGTGTTCAAACCACTCCATTTAAAGTGGATAACCAAGAAGTTCCCACTGTACAGTACAGAAGCTCTGTTCAGTGTTATGTGGCAGCCTGAATGGGAAGGGAGTTTGGGGAGAATGGATACGTGTATCTGTGACTGGGTCCCTTTGCGGTCCACCTAAAATTATCACAACATTGTTAATGACTGTGCCTTCATTTTCAGTCACTTCCATCACGTCCAGTTCTTTGAGAATCATGGACTATAGCCCACCAGGCTCCTCTGTCCAGGGCATTATCCAGGCAAGAATACTAGAATGGGTACCATGTCCTCAGGGAATCTTCCCGACCTAGGAATTGAACCCTTGTCTCTTGAATCTCTTGAATTACAGGTGGATTCTTTACCACTGAGCCACTAGTGACACTCATTAATTGGATATACTCCAATATAAAATAAAAGTTTTTAAATAAAGAAGCACTATTACAGGAAGTAAAATTAAATTTAAAAAGTGAGATAATTAATAAAATCATCTCACTTTAAGAGTTGACAGGAGTTATACTTAGAAAAAAAATTCACAAGAATTTTTATGGCAATACTGTGTTAAAAAAGGCTTGTGAGAGTGTGCCCTCTTCGTCCATATTTTAATGGGGAAGTTTTCAATCTTTCAAAATGTATGGCAAAAACCACTACAATGCTGTAAAATAATTAGCCTCCAATTAAAATAAATAAATTAAAAAAAAAATAAAAAACCAAATTTGAGTATGTTGTTAGCTGTCATCTGTAAATATATGGAATTTATTATGGCAATATATTGACATTATATATATATATATATATATTACATAATCGTATATATAATATGGCCATAATATATTCTTATTACATCTTCCTTCTATCTCCAAGTTGTTGAGATTTTTATGAAATGGAGTTGAATTTCTATACCATCATGAACAACCCAAGAGAAATAAAGAAAATAATTCCACCTACAAGCACATCATAAAGAATAAAATTGTTACGAGAAAACATAACCAAAGAGACAAAAATCTTGTAAACTGAAAACTACAAAATGTTACTCAGAGATATTATGGAACACACACATGTATGGAAAGACATTTATGAGCTGGGTTATTTAATAGTATTAAAATGTTAATATGACCATAAGTGACCTACAGATTCAGTGCAGTAGTTATCAAAAACAAAAAGAAAAAAAAAGTTTTTGGAAGAAATAGAAAAATTAATATGGAATCTCAAGGACTCCAAATTTTTGCCAAGACAAACTTGAAAAGGAGAAAGTTGTTGGTCTAATACTCCCTGATTCTACAACATTACACAAAACAGTGGTTGTCACAGCAACAGTTTTGGAAAAAAGACAGGCAACAAATTAATGTAATTAAGAGAGTCTAGAAATAAACCTTTTATATGTGTTTAGATAATTTTCACCAAGGGTGCCAACAGCATTTAATGGGGAAAGGATATTACACGGAGTGAAAAAAAGCAATAAAAAATAATTGATTCCACTTTATATGAGGCACTTAAAGTAGTCAATTTCAGACAGAAAGTAGAATGGTGATTGCCTGGGGCTCACTGAGTGGAAATGGGAAATATTATTTAATGGCTGTGGAATTTCAGTTTGGGAAGCTGGAAATGTTCTGCAGATGGACAGTGGTATTGTTTGCATAACAGGGTGAATTAATGTCGTTTTAAATTAAAAATTTTGTAGGAAGCGGATAAGGTCCATAAACCTTATTTTGCTAACTACTGTCTTAAATAGCCCAACTTTTCTTAGAAAATCAAAATTAAGAAAAAAAGCCTTTATATTTACCCACATATTTGCCATTGCCAATGTATGCTTTGTGAGCTAAGAGTAATTTTTACATATTTAACAATAATAAGACATAAGTAAAAACTAATACCAATTATGTGCAACAGATCTCACATGACTGGCAATGTTTAAAACATTTGCTCTCCACTCCCAGTAAAATATCACCTGTTTAGCATTGTGCTATTTATACCATTTGGAAAAGCAAATGTATGAAAATAATAGGACAAAGTCCAGTAGCAGGAAGAGGAAATAATGTCACAATATTTTTCTATTATCCTTTTAAGTAATACAATTGTGAAAAGTTAATTATATGTCAGTAATAGCTAATGATAAAGTAATCATTTAAAGAAATGAACAGTTAATAAGTCAATAAAGATACAATGGACTGAAAAAAAATAACCCCTAATTCCAGAAGACAGGAGTGAAGAGGAAAAAGGATACAAAGATCAGATAGGATAAATAAAAATGATAAGTAAGGTGGTATAACTAAACCTTAAAATATTAATAAATCACATTAAATATATAAATGGTCATGATATCCTATTGAATGTCAGATAAGTCAGATTGCATAAAAAGCAAGATGCAAATATACATGGTATACAGTAAGCTCCTTTCAACTATAGAGACATAAATGGATCAAAGTCAAATAATGAGAAAATATATGTAGTATTAAGCTAATATAAAGAAAGCTACAGTGGCTATAATAATATGAGATGAAATAAATTTGAAGCAAAGAATAATGCCATCAATAAAGTGGGTTATTTCTAATTATAAGAAAACATGTAATAATAGCCCTAAATGTTTATGTTCCCATTACCAAAGATCATAGATATTTTTATTTTAATTAATGGAATTGAAAGGAGAAATGGGCAGATTCTCAACTACAGTGAAAGATTTTATACTTATAAACAAAAATAAATAAATAAGAATTGAGAAGACTTGAACAAAAATATAAACAAATTTTATCTAATAAATAGTTTTAGAACCTTTTGCTCAGTAGTAGCAAAATATTCATTCCTCTTAATTGCACATATAACTTTTACCAGGATAGACTGTATCATGATTATATGCATATCTCAGCAAATCAAAAAGCATTCAGATCTTGCAAAGTATACTGTATAACAAACATGAGATTAAATTAGAAAACTATAAGGGAAGAAATCTGGAAAATTTCCAAACAAAATAAACCAACATCTGCAAATTAAAAAAATAAGTAGATTTAAAAAAATTGTTAAATATATTCGAACACAAATTTTAAAATAAATTTAAAAACTAAGGTAATAGGAGCTTTCCTGGTGGCTCAGTGGTAAAGAATCTGCCTTCAATGCAGGAGACTCAGGAAACATGAGTTCAATTTCTGGGTTGGGAAAATCCCGTGGAGGAGGGCATGGCAACCCCCTCCAGTATTCTTCTCTGGAGAATCCCATGGACAGAAAAGTCTGGTGGGCAACTGTCCACAGGGTGGCAAAGAGTCGGAGTAGGCTGAAGAGACTTGGCATGAACACACACCACTTTTGAAGAGATTGGAGAAAATACCTGAGAGTCTGAAGAAAAGTAGAGTACTCTGCATGCCCCCTACACACAATACCACCTAAGGAATTGTTTGTTCTTCCTACCCCCTGCTGTAGTGGGAACCCCAATAAAGCCTTGCCTGAATTTCTTGTCTGGTCTCTAATCAATTTCTATTGATTGAAGAGGTCAAGCAGAGAAGGCAATGGCATCCCACTCCAGTGCTCTTTCCTGGAAAATCCCATGGATGGAGGAGCCTAGTGGGCTGCAGTCCATGGGGTCACTGAGAATTGGACAGGACTCAGTGACTTCACTTTCAGTTTTCACTTTCATGCATTGGAGAAGGAAATGGAAACCCACTCCAGTGTTCTTGCCTTGAGAATCCCAGGGATGGCGGAGCCTGGTGGGCTGCCGTCTATGGGGTCACACAGAGTCGGGTACGACTGAAGTGACTTAGCAGCAGCAGCAGCTGCAAAGAGGTCAAGAACCCTGTGTAGAAACAAGGACACCAGCTCAGAACCCTCTGGGACCTGAAACCACTCAAACAACACAAGTTCTGGGGCCCCTGGCCCCACAGCCCAGGACCCTGGGACTTGGCTCCACCACCAGTGGGCTGGCCCTAGACCCAGGTCCTGGTCTAACCCACCAGTGGGCAAGCATCAGCCCCAGGACCCACTGGGCCAAAGCCTGACCCAACAGACCGTGGCCCTGATGCCAGCCCAGTCAAACCTAGCCCACTCACCAGAAGGCCAGCACCACCCAGGACACCCTGGCCTGACCATTCTACCAACCAGAAAAATGACACCAGCTCCAGGACACCTTGTTTGAGGACTAGCCAGAAAGGTATCAATTATGTGTATGATATTAAAAAGTGTTGTTTCTTTATTAGACAATTATTTCATAAAAATCAGCATGGAAAGGATCAATAATTGAATGAATAGATAAAAGAGATTAACAGAAAATTCTAGGGAAAAAACATACAATTATATCAAACATGTGAAAAGATGTCCAAACACAATTATATCAAAAGGATTTGTGGTAAATTATAAAACCAAATTTAAAATAAATTTAATCTGATTATCATATGCCATCAGTATTTACCAAGACTGATTTTCAGAATGTGGACAAAAATATTCTCACATACTGTGGACAGGAGTGTAGTTGTTTTTACAGCTTCAAAAATGGCAATAGCTATGACCATCGATATTTTAAATGCATGCATTACCTGAGCATTGATTCAAACACAACACATAAATCAACAATTTCACTTCTAGGAGCTCATAATTGCACATATTCATAAATATACATTTATTGCAAAATTACTTTTCATATAAAAAGTTTAGGAACAACATGAAAAAGAATGGAAGCATTAACTTCAGCATGTCTCTATAAAGGAGTATGATGTAGTATGAGAAAAATTAAGGATTGGATCTAAATGAACTGCTAGGAAACTACTTAATAGATGTTACTAAAAAAGCAACAGATAAATGTGTGTTACCTAAACAGAAAAACAAAAACAAAAACAAAAACATATATTTAAATACAATTGTTTTAACATAGATTATTACCAGATGGATATCGAGAAATAGAGTGCTCTTGCAGAATTGGACTAGAAAATATACTGAGAGATAAATAGGGAATGTATTATACATTTTTTCCCATTTTGTATAATTTGCATTTTTAGTATTTATTATTATCTATTTCACTTCAATTGCTTAAAAAATTTAGGGTTAAGTGAAAAGTTTTGTGTATAATGAAACTGAAATTTTATAAAGAACACAATATATAGCATTAAATATTTTAAATAACATAATAAACAGAATAAGTTAACAGACACACATCTAACTAAAAATGAATACTGTCTGGAAAAATTAAAAAAAGAAAAAATGCATAAATTGATTAAAAATCAGTGTAACTATATAAAATTTTCTTCACTAATCTGTTACATGATATTGACTCCTTCAATATAAGCCTTACATCTTTCTAGGTAGCGATAAGCAAAATATTACAGACCTTACATTCTACCATGGAAAAGAACTACCCATGTTATTAACAGCACAGTTGCATAGTTGTATGATTTTTTTATATTATAATTATAAATAAAGAAAAAGAAATCAACATCAGAAGGAGAAAGCTACTGAATTCCACGGAAGTGGTCTCTGATGTCAAATGACCCCCTTCATGGTGGATGATGCATTTTTTTTTTAATTTTTTTTATTTTTTTTTTTACCATAAAATACCATGTTCCTTCTCCAAAGCTTATTCATGGCATTTGTCATCTGTGACTTTCTCAGAGTGTAGATTAATCATGGATTCAGCATGGGGGTTACGACTGTATAAAATACACTTAATGATTTGTCAATAAGGAAGGTTTTAGCAGGTCTCCCATACATGAAAAATGCAGGACACAGAGAAGCAGACAACCACAGTGATGTGGCAACCACAGGTCTGGAGGGCTTTCCGCCTCCCTTCCTGACTCAGGTTCTTCAGAGAGTGCAGGATGATTCCATAGGAGACGAGTAAGAGCAGAAATCTGATAGAGCAGATCAGTCCTCCATTGGCCACAACTAAGATGCCAATGACATAGGTGTCAGTACAGACGAGTTTCAATAAGTGGTACATGTCACACATAAAGTGATCGATGATATTGGGGCCACAGAAAGGGAGCCCATAAATAGTGCTAAGTTGAATAATTGAGTGCAGAAAACCTCCAACCCAGGACACCACCAGCAGCACAACACACACCCTCTGCCTCATGATCACCAAATAATGTAAGGGCTTACAGATGGCCACATAGTGGTCATAGGTCATCACCAGCAAAAGGAAGACCTCTGATCCACCAAAAAAAAAAAAAAAAAAAAAAAGCTCTGAAAAGAGCTGAGTCATACAGGATTGGAAAAATATGGTACGTTCCCCCGTGAACAAGCTTGAAATCAGTTTGAGAGAAATAGATGAGGAATAAATGACATCCATAAACGATAAGCTGGCAAGAAAAATGTACGTCGGTCAATTCAGGGTCTTAATAAACGTTTCCGTCTCCACTGTAAGCATGTTGTCCAACACAGTCAAAATGTACAAGAACAAGAATATAACAAAAAGGACTTTCTGCTCCTTTGGGTTCTGTGTGAGGCTCAGGAAGATTAAGTGAGTCACATTGCTTCTTGGTTCCATTTCCTTGGTTCCATCTATTGCTTATAGGTGCTGACTTCAGATATGAGGAACAGTTTACCTGTAAATCAAAGCAAAAAGTTAAAAACACCTTTACATGATAATAGGCTTAACGTATTTTATTCATTCAATGTGTTAAACCTTACATTAGGATTACAAAATCAGATAAGAATGTTTCACTATTCTCAGTGATTAGATGTATAATGAGGGATCAGACCATACCAACCAATTTTATAAGTGCTACTATAAATATATTCATATGGATAATGGTTCACATTTCCAGAATATCTAAATCAACTCAAGATCTGGGAAGGTTTCTCAAAGAAAACAATACTTCAGCTGAGTTTTATAGGAAAAGTGAGATAATAAAAGTAGATAAATAGGGAATTCCATGAAAAGATGAACCAGGTATAAAATCATAAAAGTGAAATATTTAAGTAAAGAATCACTGAAGGTAACTTGGTAACTTACACATTCAAAGTCGGAAGGACAAATTTAGGAATAAATATGTGTAGAACTGGACATGGAACAACAGACTGGTTCCAAATAGGAAAAGGAGTACTTCAAGGCTGTATATTGTCACCCAGCTTATTTAACTTACATGCAGAGTATATCATGAGAAATGCTGGACTGGAAGAAGCACAAGCTGGAATGAAGATTGCCGGGGAAAATAGCAATAACCTCAGATAGGCAAATGACACCACCCTTATGGCAGAAAGTGAAGAGGAACTAAAGAGCCTCTTGATGAAAGTGAAAGAGGAGAGTCAAAAAGTTGGCTTAAAGATCAGCTTTCAGAAAACGAAGATCATGGCATCCAGTCCCATCACTTCATGGGAAATAGATGGGGAAACAGCGGAAACAGTGTCAGACTTTATTTTTGGGGGGCTTCAAAATCACTGCAGATGGTGATTGCAGCCATGAAATTAAAAGACGCTTACTCCTTGGAAGGAAAGCATGAGCAACCTAGATAGCATATTCAAAAACAGAGACATTACTTTGCCATCAAAGGTTGGTCTAGTCAAGGCTATGGTTTTTCCAGTGGTCATGTATGAATGTAAAAGTTGGACTGTGAAGAAAGCTGAATGCTGAAGAATTGATGCTTTTGAAGTATGGTGTTGTAGAAGACTCTTGAGAGTCCCTTGGACTGCAAGGAGGTCCAACCAGTCCATTTTAAAGGAGATCAGTCCTGAGTGTTCATTGGAAGGACTGACACTAAAGCTGAATCTCCAATACTTTGGCCACCTCATGCAACGAGTTGACTCATTGGAAAAGACCCTGATGCTGGGAGGGATGGGGGCGGGGGGAGAAGGGGACGACAGAGAATGAGATGGCTGGATGGCATCACTGACTCAACGAACATGAGCTTGAGTGAACTCCATTAGTTGATGATCGACAGGGAGGCCTGGCGTGCTGCAATTCATGGGGTCACAAAGAGTCTTACATGACTGAACGACTGAACTGAACTGGACTGAACTGATATGTATGCAACTATCTAATTGACATATACAAACAGATATCAATTTAATATTTATGAAAATAAAATTTAATCATAGTTACTAAATTTATTGAATAAATACATTTTCAATATTCCACAATTAACCTATTCCTTCCTAAATGTTCTTCATCTCATTATGTGGTACAGAATAGTTTAATAAAGAGACATATTAGCATTGTAAGAATATCTATCATTTTTATGCCAAACCATATGTTAGATGTTATCTCTGTGCTTGGACTTCTCAGATGGCTCAGTGGTAAAGAATCTCCCTCTAAGCAGGAGACAGGGGTTTAACTCCTGGGTTGGGAAGATCCGCTGGAGAAGGAAAAGGTAACCCACCTCAATATTCTTGCCTGGGAAATCTGATGCACAGAGGGGCCTGATGGACTACAGTCCATGGGGTGGCAAAGCTTTGGATATGACTTAGGGATAAACAAATCTCCATGCTTACACTGATGTATATCTCCATATGTATATGTATAAGTGTATGTACTCTGTGCACTTATAAAACCACATTTATTGTATAAAATTTAGTCTTCACAGTAAGAAATACTGGTAACTTCATTTTTTTTTTTACAGAGACAGGCTATTGTAAAGTAATTAACCTCCAATTAAAATAAATAAACTTATATTTAAAAATAAACAAATAAAATATTTTGTTACTTTAATTAAAAAAAGAAGCAGGCTTATTATATTTAATTTTCTCAAAATTGTACATTTTTTACTGAGAGAAATTGAATTTTAACTAGTTCACTTCAAAAATCTTGTGATTCCAGAAAAAGGTTTTCAACTTCTCAATTCTTATAAATCCAGTTTGCAATTTCCTACATAGTAAATTAATTTATACAACTCAAAAATCTGGCATCTACTATTAACTGTCATAAATTTACCTTTCAGATTCCTGTTCACAATCAGCAAGGAGCCTTTTCAACTATCTCATAAAGACGTAGAAATGTCTTCAATCCAGTGTGACCACCAATGACAAAAATCTTCATTATTCCTAAAAATATATTTGATTTCACATGACTATGTCAGCCCATTTTCTTCACAGAATCTTCTAAATATTTCAGAATATTGTTATTACTCACGTTGCAGAAATATTTTAAAAGAATTCCCCCAAAATTCCATATTACAAACAGGAATAATACTTTTCTGAGCTTAAGATAATTAAAACAGCACACAAATCTATGTCATTAAGTTAACAACTTTTTTGAAAAGGAAATTGCTCTAGTAACTAAACAGTTTTCCTGTAACTTCAGTAAAGAATATATACTGCACAGCTTTTTCCCCTACCTTTTTCTATTGTGTTAGTATAGCAAAATAAATGTACTGATATTTTAAGAGCTCATTATTGAAATAGTTATTGAAACTCCTAAAAATGGTATAATAAGTTTTAAAGATGATAGCATCATCTCCCTGACAGAGGCAAAGATCATGGGATCTTATACTTTCTAATCAGATAAACTAAGTCATGAATTTGGAGTGTGTCCAAGACTGACTCTTGCTTAATTATATTCCCTGTGATGTTCCACCAAATCTTAACAGAACATTTCTGTGTAAAGATACTGTTAGACCAATGAAATATTTGGGGTCAGGAAGATGTAACAAGGAGAAAAAACATAGCTTCGGAACCATTATGGAACTTTTGCCAATAAAGAATAATAAAATATTAGCCCTGTCATTTTGCTGCAAGACAAATGAATTTATCACTTATTTCCCCAATTATCCATAGGAAAATTTTCTTTCTTTTTATCTAATACTTAATGTTTTCTGCCTGTAAGTGTGGGGCTGGGGATGATAAAATTGTATCTCCAGTTTAGTTGTAATAACTTTATTTATCCAATCTATTTTTTAATATATTGGGTAAATTTATCCAATAAATGTATTAGTTGCAACAAAGTTATTAATAAACATAAATACTTTATTTATTTAGTTTATTATTAATTAATAACTAATAAATAATTAGTTATTAATAAACTAATAAAGTTATTAGTTGCAATAACTCTTTTTATCCAATCCATCTTTATCGAGGGCCTACTTTGTGGCAGGCTCTATACTGTGAGCCAGAGAATAAAGCATCAGTAAAGGGAAAAAAAATTTAGTATAAAAGTGCTGCTGCATTCACTTTGTATATTATACAGCCAGTCATTTAAAAATTGAACAACTTCCCAGGTGGTGCTAGTGGTAAAATTCCCACCTGCTAATGCAGGATTCTTAAGAGGCCTGGATTCAATCCCCAGGTAAGGAAGATCCCCTGGAGAAGGAAATGGCAACTAACTCCAGTAGTCTTGCCTGGAGAATCCAATGGCTAGAGGAGCCTGATGGGCTACGTCCAGAGGGTCACAAACAGTCTGACACGACTGAAGTGACTTTGCACACACACACAATAAGGTAATAATAATCTGTGATCCATGCTAATAAAAAATAAGCACAGGGAACTGTGATGGAAAATAAGAGGGAGAGTATATAGTGAACAATAATTAAAGGTCTTTATAAAGGTTAACAATATTCTAGCTGAGATACAACAGATGAAAAGCAACTATAATGAGAACAGTGTTACATGTCCTAAGCTCCAATGTTGGAAATAACCTAGAGAGTTGAGGATGCTGAAATATCATTGTGCCTGAAGTGAAGTAGGAAAAGGAGAGGGCAGAACAAACTGAGGTTGAAGAGGTAGACAAGACAAGAACCCTGAAGAGCAGCACAGATCTTGGTTAGGAATTTGGATTTTGCTTATGTTTCTTTAAAATTACAGTGTGCTTCTCTAGTGGCTCAGACAGAAAAGAATCTGCCTGAAATGCAAAAGACCTGGGTTCCATCCCTGGGTCAGGAAGACTCCCTAGAAAAGAGACTGGCTACTCACTCTAGTATTATTGCCTGGAGAATTCCATGGACAGATAAGTCTGGTGGGTTCCAGTCCACAGGACTCAAAAAGACATGACTGAGTGACTAAGCATTCACTTACATGCAAAGTAAGACAAGCAAGTTTTTAGTTAAGGGAAGAATCCACCCCATAAATATCTGAAAAATTAAGGTGGCAGAGCCTTTTGAGAAGTGCTAATAAATACTATGCTACAGTATGATAATGCCAGAATATAAATATAAAGAACTATTTTATCCATCTGTGCTTCTGAAGTGAAAATGAAAGTGTTAGTCATTAAGTGGTGTCTGACTCTTTGTAACCCCATGGACTGGAGCCTACCAGGCTTCTCTGTCTATGGGATTCTCCAGGCAAGAATACTGGAGTGGGTGGCCATTCCCTTCTCCAGGAGATATTGCCCACCCATGGATCAAACCTGCTTCTCTTATATCTCTTGCATTGGCAGGTGGGTTCTTTACCACTAGTGCCACCTGGGAATCCCAAACACAGTTACTAAAATGGACATGAGTTTGAGCAAGCTCCAGGAAATGGTGAAGGACAAGGAAGCCTCCCATGCTGCAGTCCCTGGGGGTTGCAAAGAGTCAGACTCAAGTGAGCGACTGAACAACAACAAGGAAGCAGGAATTCAGTAAGAGAAAAACAACAACAACAACAACAACAACAACAGGCATTATAGGAATAACTCTATAGAAGTCATTTTTTTTTTTACTCTAGATTCCTGTGATCTTCTGTCTCTGCTTTTCTTTCTGCCTTTAAGCAGACATAAACTCTTGAATTTTTCTAGGAATGAGCAACTGTCTATGAGATAATGAAACCCATTTTATGAGACTACATCCTCAACTGTAGTGAACTCTGGGAGTGTGTGATTACCCAAAATTCTCTTCAGTGAAACATGCATAGGTTGTTAGTTTCGAAAGTGTAAACCCAGTTTCTCTACCTAAAATCCTAAGAGGTACATTCCCCTGTCCTCCTGCAAACTAGATAAAAATATTTGATTAGAGTCTGACAAACAGGAGCATTATTGCAAGACTTTGGGTGGATATCCGTTACCTGAGACTAAACAGTTCTGAGAGTCATATTGATTCTGTGGTCAAGAAAGTGGTGGCACTTTTGCAGTTTAGCCAGTGATAGCATGTTGCCATCAATAAGATGGCATCTCCCTATGCATCCCTGCCCTGTCCAGGTGTGCTTCTGAGAGTTATTAATTTTAACTCAGATTAGAATCTATGGTCCAAGTCCTCCCAGAGATCTTTAAGCCATTTATTTGCATATACTAAAAGTATATTTTTACAAGTAAAAGTATACTTGTTTTGTTTTAGCTGTTAAGTCATGTCCAACTCTTTTGCAACCCCATGGACTGTAACACACCGGCCTCCTCTGTCCATGAGATTTTCCAGGCAAGAACACTGACGTGGGTTTCCATTTCCTCCTCCTTCTCAGGGGATTTTCCAGACTCAGGGATCGAACCCATTTCTCCTGCATTGGCAGGCAGATTCTTTACCACTGAGCCACTTGTGTTAATCACTCAGTCATGTCCAACTCTTTGCAACCCCATGGACTGTAGCCTGCCAAGCTCCTCTGTCCATGGGATTTTCCAGGCAAGAATATTGCATTGGGTTGTCATTCCCTTCTCCCATGGATCTTCCCAAGGACTGAGTCCAGGTATCCAGATTGCAGGCAGATTCTTTACCATCTGAGCCACCAGGAAAGCACTGAACCACCTAGGAAGCCTATATGTATATATGTGCATGATTATATATATATATATATGTGCATGATTTTAATATATATATATATATATCATGCACACACACACACACACACACATATATATATAAAATCATGCACATATATATATATATATATATAATCATGCATATATATATATATATAGGCTTCCTAGGTGGTTCAGTGCTTTCCTGAATATATATATATGCTGGTGCTGGAGAAGACTCTTGAGAGTCTCTTCTACTGTGAGGAGATCAAACCAGTCAATCCTCAAGGAAATCAACCTTGAACTTTCATTGAAAGGACTGATGCTAAAGCTGAAGCTCCAGTACTTTGGTCACCTGATGCAAGGAGCCAATTCTTTGGCAAAGAGCCAACTCCTTGGAAAAGACCCTGATGCTGGGAAACATTCAGGGCAGGAAGAGAAGGGGACAACAGAGGATGAGATAGTTGAATTGTATCACAGACTCAATGGACATGAGTTTGAGCAAACTCCGGAAGATAGTGAAGAACAGAGAAGCCTGGCATGCTACAGTCCACGGGGTTGCAAAAGTCAGACACAACTTAGGGACAAAAAAAAAAAAACAACAACAATAAAGTTAAGATTATAATAACTGTGAATTTTAATATAAATAATATAGCAAAAATAGATGGTAAACTTTATCTTTTGCAGGAAGAGGAAAAAAAAAAAAAAAAGAGAGAGAGAGAGACTCAGAAAAGATGAGCCAGAATATTAGAAAGTTGTGAAAAGAGAAACTAGGAAATGAATACTCTAGTATTCCTTTTCCCCCAAATACTTTATTTTGTTTTGAAATTTCATGGGCAGTGAACAACTGCATTTTAACAAGAAATCAAACTTGTTCTGACAGTATTCCTACATTTGACCAACAAATAGGTGATAAATACATCCAAAATCAATATTTTTGTAATGATGAATTACTATTATGGCTCTCTTCAGATTTCTGAATGCCAGCATCAGTATTCCTCTGACAAACAGTGTTCTCTTGGTCCTAAAAAACAGAAATTATCTTTAATACTTCACAAATTTTTAAATATATAGTTCATTTATTTTACTGTAGAGCTCAGGGAATTCTGCTCAGTGTTATGTGGCAATCTGGATGGAAGGGGAGTTTGGGAGAGAATGGATACATGTATATGCATGGCTCAGTCCCTTTGCTGTCCAATGCTGTTAATTAGCTATACTCCAATATAAAATAAAAAGTTTAAAAATATATTTATTTATTTGACTGCACCAGGTATTAGTTGTGGCATGTAGGGTCTTTAGTTGCAGCATGGGAACCCTTAGTTGCTCTATGTGGGATTTAGCTTCCTGACCAGGAATTGAACCTGGCACCTTGCATTGGGAGTGCAAGTCTTAGCCACTGGATCATCAGGGAAATCCAACTCTTTATTCTACACCTTCAGAAATGCAAAGGTAAACCGTGTTGTGAAGAAATTCTGAATCAAAAGATGGTTTCAGAGGGGAAATTATGAAAGCAGCACAAAATAACATTATTTCTTATATGATAAACAGTTAAAATTGTTCTCTGTTTTCATTACTTACCCTCTAAAGTCATCTTTTGACTCAGAACTTCACAGGAATTTTTAATTCTGTATTTCTGAGGATGTAGGATAAAGAATATAAGGTAAAAATTAGCATAGTATAAAATATAGACATTGATAGAAAAGGTCTTAATCTGAGGTAGATAAAAAATATGCAGGACACAAAGTATAAAATAACCAGAGAGATGTGAGAGACTCTGACGGAGAGGTGTTGCAATTACCATTCAAGCTGTGATATTTAACAGTGTTTAGTATCACAACATAGAAGTCCATCAAAAGGAATTATGTTTAACAGGCAGATACATTCTTCAGATCAGTTCAGTCGCTCAGTTGTGTCCGACTCTTTGTGACTCCATGAATCGCAGCACGCCAGGCCTCCCTGTCCATCACCAACTCCCGGAGTTCACTCAGATTCAAGTTCATCGAGTCAGTGATGCCATCTAGCCATTTCATCCTCTGTCGTCCCCTTCTCCTCCAGCCCCCAATCCCTCCCAGCATCAAAGTCTTTTCCAGTGAGTCAGCTCTTTGCATAAGGTGGCCAAAGTACTGGAGTTTCAGCTTCAGCATCATTCATTCCAAAGAAATCCCAGGGCTGATCTCCTTCAGAATGGACTGGTTGGATTTCCTTGCAGTCCAAGGGACTCTCAAGAGTCTTCTACAACACCACAGTTCAAAAGCATCAATTCTTTGGTGCTCAGCTTTCTTCACAGTCCAATTCTCACATCCATACATGACCACAGGAAAAACCATAGCCTTGACTAGACGGACCTTAGTAGGCAAAGTAATGTCTCTGCTTTTGAATATGCTATCTAGGTTGTTCATAATTTTTTTTCCAAGGAGTAAACATCTTTTTTTTTTTTAATTTTTAAAATCTTTAATTCTTACATGTGTTCCCAAACATGAACCCCCCTCCTACCTCCCTCCCCATAACATCTCTGTGGGTCATCCCCATGCACCAGCCCCAAGCATGCTGTATCCTGCGTCAGACATAGACTGGTGATTCAATTCTTACATGATAGTATACATGATAGAATGCCATTCTCCCAAATCATCCCACCCTCTCCCTCTCCCTCTGAGTCCAAAAGTCCGTTATACACAGCTGTGCCTTTTTTCCTGTCTTGCATACAGGGTCGTCATTGCCATCTTTCTAAATTCCATATATATGTGTTAGTATACTGTATTCGTGTTTTTCTTTCTGGCTTACTTCACTCTGTATAATCGGCTCCAGTTTCATCCATCTCATCAGAACTGATTCAAATGAATTCTTTTTAACGGCTGAGTAATACTCCATTGTGTATGTGTACCACGGCTTTCTTATCCATTCATCTGCTGACAGACATCTAGGTTGTTTCCATGTCCTGGCTATTATAAACAGTGCTGCGATGAACATTGGGGTACATGTGTCTCTTTCAGTTCTGGTTTCCTTGGTGTGTATGCCCAGCTGTGGGATTGCTGGGTCATAAGGCAGTTCTATTTGCAATTTTTTAAGGAATCTCCACACTGTTCTCCATAGTGGCTGTACTAGTTTGCATTCCCACCAACAGTGTAGGAGGGTTCCCTTTTCTCCACACCCTCTCCAGCATTTATTGCTTGCAGATTTTTGGATCGCAGCCATTCTGACTGGTGTGAAGTGGTACCTCATTGTGGTTTTGATTTGCATTTCTCTGATAATGAGTGATGTTGAGCATCTTTTCATGTGTTTGTTAGCCATCCGTACGTCTTCTTTGGAGAAATGTCTATTTAGTTCTTTGGCCCATTTTTTGATTGGGTCGTTTATTTTTCTGGAATTGAGCTGCAGGAGTTGCTTGTATATTTTTGAGATTAGTTGTTTGTCAGTTGCTTCATTTGCTATTATTTTCTCCCATTCAGAAGGCTGTCTTTTCACCTTGCTTATATTTTCCTTTGTTGTGCAGAAGCTTTTAATTTTAATTAGATCCCATTTGTTTATTTTTGCTTTTATTTCCAGAATTCTGGGAGGTGGATCATAGAGAATCCTGCTGTGATGTATGTCTGAGAGTGTTTTGCCTATGTTCTCCTCTAGGAGTTTTATAGTTTCTGGTCTTACGTTTAGATCTTTAATCCATTTTGAGTTTATTTTTGTGTGCAGTGTTAGAAAGTGATCTAGTTTCATTCTTTTACACGTGGTTGACCAGTTTTCCCAGCACCACTTGTTAAAGAGATTGTCTTTACTCCATTGTATATTCTTGCCTCTTTTGTCAAAGATAAGGTGTCCATATGTGTGTGGATTTATCTCTGGGCTTTCTATGTTAGTTCCATTGATCTATATGTCTGTCTTTGTGCCAGTACCATACTGTTTTGATGACTGTGGCTTTGTAGTAGAGCCTGAAGTCAGGCAAGTTGATTCCTCCAGTTCCATTCTTCTTTCTCAAGATTGCTTTGGCAATTCGAGGTTTTTTGTATTTCCATACAAATCTTGAAATTATTTGTTCTAGTTCTGTGAAAATTATGGCTGTGAAAGTGATTCAAAATCTTGAAATCAAAATGGAATCACAGATAAATAGCCTAGAGACAAGGACTGAGAAGATGCAAGAAAGGTTTAACAAGGACCTAGAAGAAATAAAAAAGAGTCAAAATATAATGAATAACGCAATGAATGAGATCAGAAACACTCTGGAGGCAACAAATAGTAGAATAATGGAGGCAGAAGATAGGATTAGTGAAATAGAAGATAGAATGGTAGAAAGAAATGAATCAGAGAGGAAACAAGAAAAACGAATTAAAAGAAATGAGGACAATCTCAGAGACCTCCAGAAAAATATGAAACGCTCCAACATTCGAATTATAGGAGTCCCAGAAGAAGAAGACAGAAAGAAAGATCATGAGAAAATCCTTGAGGAGATAATAGTTGAAAACTTCCCTAAAATGGGGAAGGAAATAATCACCCAAGTCCAAGAAACACAGAGAGTTCCAAATAGGATAAACCCAAGGCGAAACACCCTAAGACACATATTAATTAAATTAACAAAGATCAAACACAAAGAACAAATATTAAAAGCAGCAAGGGAAAAACAACAAATAACACACAAGGGGATTCCCATAAGGATAACAGCTGATCTTTCAATAGAAACTCTTCAGGCCAGCAGGGAATGGCAAGACATACTTAAAGTGGTGAAAGACAATAACCTACAGCCCAGATTACTGTACCCAGCAAGGATCTCATTCAAATACGAAGGAGTAAACGCCTTTTAATTTCATGGCCGCAGTCACCATCAGCATTGATTTTGGAGCCCAAGAAGATAAAGTCTGAAGCTGTTTCCACTGTTTCCTCGTCTATTTCCCATGGAGTAATGGGACTGGATGCCATGATCTTCGTTTTCTGAATGTTGAGCTTCAAGTCAACTTTTTCTCTCTCCTCTTTCACTTTCCTCAAGAGGCTTTTTAGTTCCTCTTCACTTTCTGCCTTAAGGGTGGTGTCTTCTGGATATCTGAGGTGATTGATATTTCTCCCGGCAATCTTGATTCTAGCTTGTGTTTCGCCCAGTCCAGCGTTTCTCATGATGTATTCTGCATATAAGTTAAATGAGCAGGGTAACAATATACAGCCTTGACGTAATCCTTTTCCTATTTGGAACCAGTCTGTTTTCCCATGTCCAGTTGTAACTGTTGCTTCCTGACCTGCATACAGATTTCTCAAGAGGCAGGTCAGGTGGTCTGGTATTCCCATCTCTTTCAGAATTTTCCACAGTTTATTTTGATCCACACAGTCAAAGGCTTTGGCATAGTCAATAAAGCAGAAATAGATGTTTTTCTGGAATTCTCTTGCTTTTTCCATGATCCAGCGGATGTTGGCAATTTGATCTCTGGTTCCTCTGCCTTTTCTAAAACCAGCTTGATCATCTGGAATTTCACGGTTCATGTATTGCTGAAGCCTGGCTTGGAGAATTTTGAGCATTACTTTACTAGCATGTGAGATGAGTGCAATTGTGCGGTAGTTGAGCATTCTTTGGCATTGCCTTTCTTTTGGATTGGAATGAAAACTGACCTTTTCCAGTCCTGTGGCCACTGCTGAGTTTTCCATGTTTCCTGGCATATTGAGTGCAGCACTTTCACAGAATCATCTTTCAGAATTTGAAATAGCTCAACTGGAATTCCATCATCTCCACTAGCTTTGTTTGTAGTGATGCTTTCTAAGGCCCACTTCACTTCACATCCCAGGATGTCTGTCTCTAGATGAGTGATCACACCATCGTGATTATCTGGGTCGTGAAGATCTTTTCTGTACAGTTCTTCTGTGTGTTCTTGCCACCTCTTCTTAATATCCTCTGCTTCTGTTAGGTCCAGACCATTTCTGTATTTTATCGAGCCTATCTTTGCATGAAATGTTCCCTTGGTATCTCTAATGTTCTTGAAGAGATCTTTAGTCTTTCCCATTCTGTTCTTTTCCTCTATTTTTTTGCATTGATCGCTGAAGAAGGCTTTCTTATCTTTTCTTGCTATTCGTTGGAACTCTGCATTCAGATGCTTATATTTTTCCTTTTCTCCTTTGCTTTTCGCCTCTCTTCTTTTCACAGCTATTTGTAAGGCCTCCCCAGACAACCATTTTGCCTTTTTGCATTTCTTTTCCAGGGGGGATGGTCTTAATCCCTGTCTCCTGTACAATGTCACAAACCTCAAAACCTCATTCCATAGTTCATCAGGCACTCTATCTATCAGATCTAGGCCCTTAAATCTATTTCTCACTTCCACTGTATAATCATAAGGGATTTGATTTAGATCATACCTGACTGATTTGGCGGTTTTCCCTATTTTCTTCAATTTGAGTCTGAATTTGGTAGTAAGGATTTCATGATCTGAGCCACAGTCAGCTCCTGGTCTTGTTTTTATTGACTGTATAAAGCTTCTCCATCTTTGGCTGCAAAGAATATAATCAATCTGATTTTGTTGTTGACCATCTGTAGGAGATTTCTGGAGATTACAAATGAAATGACATAAAACATACAAGACATACAAAAGACAGACAGGACACCACTCTGGCCAGAGGAACAACTGGGCAAACTAATTGTCATTTATTATTATAAAGCCCTCCCAGGCAGAATTCCAGACTGTAAGAATAATCCTTTTCAGTGCAGTGCAGGTGCATACATGTTATCGTATAGAAAAGGGGAGTGAAATCTCTGTCTCCTGAAGAGTCTGCCCAAAGCCCTCATCTCCTTCTTATCTCAAGAAGGAAATGCTCCCTCATTTGCAAGGGACCATTAAACTCAAGGCTGTGTCCAGACTCTTTGGCAGAACACCTCATATGCAAGGATGCTCAGCCAGAGCAGAGAGACCCATTTGCACGCACATCTCTGCTACCCTATTAACCCTTCACCATCTGGTGATGTCCATGTGTAGAGTCTTCTCTTGTGTTGTTGGAAGAGGGTGTTTCTATGACCAGTGCATTTTCTTGGCAAAACTCTATTATTCTTTGCCCTGCTTCATTCCACATTTTAAGGCCAAGTTTGCCTGTTACTCCAGGTGTTTCTTGACTTCCTACTTTTGCATTCCAGTCCCCTATAATGAAAAGGACATCTTTTTTAAGCGTTTGTTCTAAAAGGTAGTTGGCAGCAATGAAATGTATAAGTATTCATGTAAAGGACTTATAACAGGGTTATGTTACACATGAATTCTATGTCACTGGGACCAAAAAAAGCAGCCAGGTTGTAAAAAGGATCCACAGTGTTACATGAATACATCTTCTAACCCGGGTATCTCCCAGATATGGCCACACCTATATAAACATGATGGTGAGGTAGGGCAGATGGACGGAAAGTATTCATAGGCTAGACTCATCAGTAGAATGCTCTCAGCCACATCAACTGAAGGTCAACAAAGTTTTAAATCATGGACTTCCTAAAAGAGATATTTTTTCTTACAGCAATAATGTCAGCTAACACATAAAAGATCAGGGAGTAAGAACAGTAGCTATCTATAAAGGATTTAAAAACATAGAATATGAAAAGCACTTATAAATGGATAAGAAAAAGACAATGAAAACACCTATCCTCTTCATGGACAGGAGTTCTCAAATCTCTAAAAATATAAAATTTTCCTAAACTATTATTTGTAAGTCAAATGTTGAAATGGAATTTTTGTCACTGGGCCTTTATTATGAAATTAATTTGACAACATACATGTGCAAAACAGACATAATTCTGAAAAAGAAGAGTAATGAAGAAGTTCTGGGCTTATTGGATTTCAAAATACTCTATAGATGAATTACAATTATACCATGCATTAAATACTTCATGACTGAAGAAATCAGTGGAACAAAATAAAATCAAGAGTTGCATCCACATAGATGTGGAATTTTGGAATACAGTAAAGTTAGGATTTCAAATCAGTGGTGAAAGATAATCATGCAGCTACCAAAAAAATTCATTTAGAAAACAATAAAATACAATTCTTATTTAACTCCTTATTTATCAAAATAAATGCCTGATGGATAAAACATTTCATATAAAATATAAAACCACAAAAGTGCTAAAGTATGAATGTCTAAAAAATATGGAGTAATATTATGTTTAGGGAGAAATGTGCAAAACTTTTATTGATGAAACAAAAAGCACATAAAATATTCGTAAACCTGACCAAGTAAATACCCCCCTCAAAAAAAAATCTACATAGCCAAGAAAGAATTCTGTATAGCAAAATAAATTCAAAATCAAATAACAGTCCAGAAAATTAAGTACATAGATAATGGTTTTTTTAAAAGATTATTTCCTTAGTATATAATTGCTCATAGAAGTAAGTATGAAAAATAAAATAATCAAAAATATTAATAGATAATTAAAGATAAATACATACAACTTATAAAGATGCCCAAATTAATCCTATTTAAAGAATTTCAACTAAAATACAAAAATGAATTAAAAATTCTTTAATGAACCATATTGTTATATCCCCAAAACTGATCACTGGTTATTAAGAAGTTAAACAGGATATACACTGTGGGCAGAAGTGTAGGTATGACCTCATGATTCATTTTGAAAATAACTATGAATATCAACATTTTAAACACATATTCCCTGTGATCCAAAATCTCTACTTCTGGAAACTAACATTTCTAAGACTACACAATCAAGAATTTACATATTTATTGCAGAATTACACATCATAGGAAAAGGTTTGAAATGACATGAAAAATACTGGATACACTAATTCAGGAATATTATGAGGAAAATCACATATTATAAGAATAACTGAGAATGAGTTAGATCTATACAGACTGTTATGGAAAGATCCTCACTGTGTTTAATAATAAAATATAAATATTCAGACATTTTATACACAAAAACATAGTTAAATATGCTTGTATTTGAACAAATTAATACTTGAATAATCTTAAGAAATAGACTTGTGACTACTCTGGGGAAGAACACTACGAAACACTGAAAGAGATGGATAGGAGGTTTGATTTGGTTTTACAGGTCATTTTACTAAGCTTTCAAGGAACAAATCATTCCAATTCTGTATGAATACTTCCTGTGAATATCAATTCAGTTTGTAACTTGCCTTTTTGCTTTCTTGCAGGTGTTTTTATTGAACAGAATCTCTTAATACGTTCAAATTTATCATTCTCTCCTTCTTACCTTGTTTTGAACTATTTTGAAAGAAGGTATTTTCCACTTTTACTCTGTCATATGGTTTCAAATTTTATCTATTATTATGCTTTCCTTTTACATTAAAAAGTGTCACAGAGAATTTCACATGTAATGCAACTGAAATTGAATACAGAGGACAATGTATATAATTAAATATTTTCACTAATAAAATAAAAAGAATGGACAAAAATGATGAGTAACAGAAAAAATAAAACTAAGTCTCAGAAAATAATTTTAAAGATAACTGAATAAATTGATTAAAATAATTGAAATTGTAAATATTTAATTTATTATATAGTTTTATCAACTTCCTCCTTATACATATTACACCTTACTAGGCAAAGTGATAAGCAAATGCTATATACAGAGCTGACATTTTACCAGAGAAGCATATTAGTAACCTAATTATACAGTTAATTATTATAATTATAAAAATGCCTTAAATGAATGGGATACGTGAATCCATTTTAAGAGACTTTTGGTTTCTAAGGAGATGGGCCCTAAAATTATATGAACCTCTTCATGGTGCATGTCAAAATTATTTGCTGCAAGATATGATGTTTCTTCTCCAGAGTTCCCTCATAGCATTTGTCATCTCTGAGTTTCTGAGAGTGTAGATTAATGAGTTTAGCATGGGGGTTATGACTGTGTAAAACACGCTCAATGTTTTATCAATGGGAAAGCTCTTAAAAGGTCTCACATACATGAAAATACAGGGAACGAAGAAAGAGACAACCACAGTGATTTGGGAACCACAGGTCTGGAGGGCTTTCCGCCTTCCTTCCTGACTCAGATTCTTCAGAAAGTGCAGGATGACTCCATAGGAGACGAATAAGAGCAGAAGCACTATAGTGCAGACCAGTCCTTCATTGGCCACAACTAAGATGCCAATGACATAGGTGTCAGTACAGACGAGTTTCAGTAAAGGGAACATGTCACACATAAAATGATCAATGACATTGGGGCCACAGAACGGGAGCCAATAAATAGTGCTAAGTTGAATAATTGAGTGCAGAAAACCTTCAAACCCAGAACACTACCAGCAGCTCAACACACACTTTCTGCCCCATGATCACCAAATAATGCAAGAGCTTACAGATGGCCACATAGTGGTCATAGGCCATCATCAGCAGATGAAGACTTTGGATCCACTGAAAAGGTGCTCTGTAAAGAGCTGAGCCATACAAAATTGGAAAGATATGATATTTTCCCCAAAGAACATATCAGAAATCAATTTTTGGGTAATGGCTGAAGAATAAATGGCATCCATGAATGGTAAGCTAGCAAGAAAAAGTATATGGGTGAGTTTAGAGTCTCACTGACAGTGATGGTCACAATAATGAGTAGGTTTCCCATCATGGTCAAAATGTAGAAGAGCAAGAACATAATATAAAGTACTTTCTTCTCTTTTGGCTTCAGTGTGAGGCTCAAAAGGACAAAGTTAGTTACATCTATTCTTTTTTAGTTATGGATTTCACAAATTAGAATAGTTTAGCTATAAAATAAGGAAAATATTTTAAAGTATTATAAGCTAAATATGGCTTTCCATGTGGTTCAGTGGTAATGAATCTGCCAGCCAAAGCAGAGATGCAGGTTAAATCCCTCGCCCAGGAAGATGCCCTGGAGAAGGAAACGGCAATCCACTCCAGTATTCTTGCCTGGGAAATCCCATGCAGAGAACCCCTGAGAGCTGCAGTCCATGGGATCACAAAAGAGTTGGACATGACTTAGCAACTAAGCAACAAGTACAAAGCTTGATATTGTCTTTGTACATTCAGTCAAAATTGTTTATGGACCTACTGTATTGCACAGGGAACTCTGCTTGACATTATGTAACAACCTAAATGGGAAAATAATTTGAAAAAGAATAAATGCATGAATAAATATATCACATTGCTGTACACGTGAAACTAATAAAACATTGTTAATTAAATACACTCCAAAATAAAATAAAAGGTTTTTTAAAGATGCCTGTGGAGCAGCTCTTTGTATCAAACATCCTATCACAGAAATTAGGATTAATATGTTGAATAAGATTGTTTCCATACTATCAATGATTTAATATATGATGATTGGATTATATAATTTATAACCTATTAATTATAAATATATTCATATTGTGCTAAAGAACACCTAAGTCAAATTGATACCAGGGAATTCTTCCAAGAAGAAGCAATGCTTTACCTGATTTTAAAGAAGTGGGAAAACAGAAGAGGATAGCAGGGAATAACATGAAAAGATGCACTATGTTTAAAGACACAAAACCATAATACTCAAGATTCACTTAAGATAATCTACATATTCAGTCAGTAGAACAAATTTGAATATAAAGACCAAAGGTCACTGTATTAGCTGTTCAGTTCAGTTCAGTTCAGTAGCTCGGTCTGTCCCACTCTTTGCGACCCCATTGAATCGCAGCACGCCAGGCCTCCCTGTCCCTCACCAACTCCCGGAGTTCACCCAGATTCACATCCATCCAGTCAGTGATGCTATCCATGCATCTCATCCTCTGTCGTCCCCTTCTCCTCCTGCTCTCAATCCCTCCCAGCATCAAAGTCTTTTCCAATGAGTCAACTCTTCACATGAGGTGGCCAAAGTACTGGAGTTTCAGCTATAGCACCATTCCTTCCAAAGAAATCCCAGGGCTGATCTCCTTCAGAATGGACTGGTGGTTTCTCCTTGCAGTCGAAGGGACTCTCAAGAGTCTTCTCCAACAACACAGTTCAAAAGAATCAATTCTTCAGCGCTCAACCTTCTTCAGAGTCTAACTCTCACATCCATACATGACTACTGGAAAAACCATAGCCTTGACTAGATGGACTTTAGTCGGCAAAGTAATGTCTCTGCTTTTGAATATGCTATCTAGGTTGGTCATAACTTTTCTTCCAAGGAGTTAGCGTCTTTAATTTCATTGCTGCAGTCACCATCTGCAGTGATTTGAAGCACGCACACACACACACACACAAAATAATAATAATAATAAAAAATAAAGTCTGACACTGTTTCTACTGTTTCCCCATCTATTTCCCATGAAGTGACGGGACCGGATGCCATGACCTTCATTTTCTGAATGTTGAGATTTTAGCCAAATTTTTCACCCTCCTCTTTTACTTTCTTCAAGAGGCTTTTTAGTTCCTCTTCACTTTCTGCCTTAAGGGTGGTGTCATCTGCATATCTGAGGTTATTGATATTTCTCCCAGAAATCTCGATTCCAGCTTGTGTTTCTTCCAGTCCAGCATTTCTCATGATGTTCTCTGCATATAAGTTAAATAAGCAGGGAGACAATATACAGCCTTGATGTACTCCTTTCCTATTTGGAACCAGTCTGTTGTTCCATGTCCAGTTCTAACTGTTGCTTTTGATCTGCATACAGATTTTTCAAGAGGCAGGTCAGGTGGTCTGGTATTCCCATCTCTTTCAGAATTGTCCACAGTTTCTTGTGATCCACACAGTCAAAGGCTTTGGCATAGTCAATAAAGCAGAAATAGATGTTTTTCTGGAACTCTCTTGCTTTTTCCATGATCCAGAGGATGTTGACAATTTGATCTCTGGTTCCTCTGCCTTTTCTAAAACCAGCTTGAACATCAGGGAGTTCACGGTTCACGTATTGCTGAAGCCTGGCTTGGAGAATTTTGAGCATTACTTTAATAGCATGTGAGATGAGTGCAACTGTGTGGTAGTTTGAGCATTCTTTGGCATTGCCTTTCTTTGGGACTGGAATGCTTATTCAGAACAATAATTGCCTTCTTTCAATGTCCAATAAGAGGTTCTTCACTTCATTTGGGAGAAGACAACGGCAACCCACTCCAGTACTCTTGCCTGAAAAAAATCCCATGGATGGAGGAACCTGGTGGACTAGAGTCCATATGGTCTCAAGGCATCGGCTTCACTTCTGATGACTTTGCTTCATGACTGAGCAATTTCACTTTCACTTTTCACTTTCATGCTCTGGAAAGTGAACTGCCATTCCAGTCCAGTGTTTTTGTCTGAAGAATCCCAGGGATTGAGGAGTCTCGTGGGCTGCTGTCTATGGGGTCGCACAGAGTCAGACATGACTGACTCGATTTAGTAGCAGCAGCAGCAGCATTTCATTTGAGACTTCAAACTTATCATATTTCTAGCAATGTTAAATAATTTCCATTTTTCTCTCAGATGATAGATGATAGATGCTTTCTCTATAGCCATTTTGTTCTCTTCTGGGAACATTGAGACCACATTTTATTATTCATATTTCTACCAATTGTCTCTTAAAGGCACTTTAGGACTTTTCTAACAGGCAGCCCAAAACTCTTTAAGCATCTACCCACTACCGAAACCCAAAGCCACTTGCTCATTTTTTGGTATTTAGTATAATACTTTTTTGTATCAATGTCTTTATCAGTTTATTAGAGCTTTTATAAAAAAGTAACAAAAATTGGGTGGATTTAAAAAATGGAAATTTATCATTACACCATTCTGGATGCTAGAATTCTAAATCAAGTGTCAACAGGCTTGGCCACTTCTAAAGACTGTGAGAAAAGGACTTGTTCTCTGCTTCTTTCCTTGGCTTAAAGATGACCAAATTTAAGTTCACATGGTTTTCTCCATGTAAACCTATCTGTATCTGAATTTCTTTTTTAATAAGAAAACTAGTCTTGTTGCATTAAGGTTTACCCTAGTGATCTTATTTTAAATAAATTAACTCTGTAAAGAACCTATTTCCAGATAAACTCACACTCTCTAGTTTTAAAGATTCAGTTCAGTTCAGTCGCTCAGTCATGTCTGACTCTTTGTGACCCCATGAATCGCAGGACACTAAGCCTCCCTGTCCATCACCAACTCCCGGAGTTCACTCAGACCCATGTCCATCGAGTCAGTGATGCCATCCAGCCATCTCATCCTCTGTCGTCCCCTTCTCCTCCTGCCCCAATCCCTCCCAGCATCAGAGTCTTTCCCAGTGAGTCAACTCTTCACATGAGGTGGCCAAAGTACTGAAGTTTCAACTTTAGCATCATTCCTTCCAAAGAACACCCAGAGGTGATCTCCTTCAGAAAAGACTGGTTGGATTTCCTTGAAGTCCAAGGGACTCTCAAGAGTTTTCTCCAACAACACAGATCAAAAGCATCAATTCTTTGGCACTCAGCTTACTTCACAGTCCACCTCTCACATACGTACATGACTACTGGAAAAACCATAGCCTTGACTAGACGGATCTTTGTTGGAAAAGTAGTGTTTCTGATTTTCAATATGTTAACTATGTTGGTCAAAACTTTTTTTTCCAAGGAGTAAGCGTCTTTTAATTTCATGGCTGCATTCACCATTTGTAGTGATTTTGGAGCCCCCCAAAATAAAGTCTGTTTCCACTGTTTCCCCTTCTATTTCCCAAGAAGTGATGGGGCCAGATGCCATGATCTTCGTTTTCTGAATGTTGAGCTTTAAGCAAACTTTATCACTCTCCTCTATTAATTTTTTCAAGAAGCTCTTTAGTTCCTCTTCACATTCTGTCATAAGGTCTGAAGTTATTTATATTCCCCTGGCAATCTTGATTCCAGCTTGTGCTTCTTCCAGCCCAGCACTTCTCATGATGTACTCTGCATATAAGTTAAATAAGCAAGGTGACAATATACAGCTTTGACATACTCATTTTCCTATTTGGAGCCACTCTGTTGTTCCATGTTCAGTTCTAAATGTTGCTTCCTGGCGGCCAGGAGGAGCTACCGCAGGGCCCAGGTCAGGGGCAGTGGCTGAGAGGAGCAACCCAACATCCAAGGAGCAGTGGCTGCACAGGCACAGGCAGGCCTAGAGGAGCTACTCAACGTTCAGGTCAGGAGGGGTGATGGTGAGGAGATAACCCTCTTGCAAAGTAAAGCACTTTGCTGGAGCATCCGTGAAGAGATACCCCATGTCCAAGGTAAGAGAAACCCAACTAAGATGGTAGGTGTTGCAAGAGGGCATCAGAGGGCAGACAAACTGAAACCATACTCACAGAAAACTAGTCAATCTAATCATGCTAGGACCACAGCCTTATCTAACTCAATGAAACTCAGTCATGCTGTGTGGGGCCAACCAAGACGGGCGGGTCATGGTGGAGAGGTCTGACAGAATGTGGTCCACTGGAGAAGGGAATGGCAAACCACTTCAGCATTCTTGCCTTGAGAACCCAATGAACAGTATGAAAAGGCAAAATGATAGGATACTGAAAGAGGAACTCCCCAGGTTGGTAAGTGCCCAACATGCTACTGGAGATCAGTGGAGAAATAACTCCAGAAAGAATCAAGGGATAGAGCCAAAGCAAAAATAATACCCAGTTGTGGATGTGACTGGTGATAGAAGCAAGGTCCGATGCTGTAAAGAGCAATATTGCATAGGAACCTGAAATGTTAGGTCCATGAATCAAGACAGATTGGAAGTGGTCAAAGAGGAAACAGTAAGAGTGAATGTCTACATTCTAGGAATCAGTGAACTAAAAAGGACTGGAATGGGTGAATTTAACTCAGATGACCTTTATATCTACTACTGTGGGCAGGAATCCTTAGAAGAAATGGAGTAGCCATCATGGTCAACAAAATAGTCCAAAATGCAATACTTCGATGCTCTCTCAAAATCAACAGAATGAACTCTGTTCGTTTCCAAGGCAAACCATTCAAAAGCACGGTAATCCAAGTCTATGCCCCAACAAGTAACACTGAAGAAGCTGAAGTTGAACAGTACTATGAAGACTTACAAGACCTTTTAGAACTAACACCCCAAAAAAGATGTCCTTTTAAAGATGAGGACCCCAACATATAAATTTTAAGAGGACACAAAGGAACCATAATTGTGTCCTCAGACATATCATATAAGTCATAACAATCACTGCCTCAGATAATGCTTTGCCAAGCTCATGTCTTACAACTATCCATGTTCACTCTGCCCAGTTCAGTTCAGTTCAGTTCAAGTGCTCAGTCGTGTCAAACTCTTTGTGACCCCATGAATTGCAGCACGCCAGGCCTCCCTGTCCATCACCAAATACAGGAGTTCACTCAGACTCAAGCCCATCGTGTCAGTGATGCCATCCAGCCATCTCATCCTCTGTCATCCCCTTCTCCTCCAGCCCCCAATCCCTCCCAGCATCAAAAACTTTTCCAATGAGTCAACTCTTCGCATGAGGTGGCCAAAGTACTGGAGTGTCAGCTTTAGCATCATTCCTTCCAAAGAAATCCCAGGGCTGATCTCCTTCAGAATGGACTGGTTGGATCTCCTTGCAGTCCAAGGGACTCTCAAGAGCCTTCTCCAACACCACAGTTCAAAAGCATCAATTCTTCGGCGCTCAGCCTTCTTCACAGTCCAACTCTCACATCCATACATAACCACAGGAAAAACCATAGCCTTGACTAGACAGACCTTAGTCAGCAAAGTAATGTCTCTGCTTTTGAATATACTATCTAGGTTGATCATAACATTTCTTCCAAGGAATAAGCGTCTTTTAATTTCATGGCTGCAATCACCATCTGTCCATGCTAGTAAAGTAATGCTCAAAATTCTCCAAGACACGCTTCAGCAATACGTGGACTGTGAACATCCTGATGTTCAAGCTGGTTTTAGAAAAGGCAGAGGAACCAGAGATCAAATTGCCAACATCCACTGGATCATGGAAAAAGCAAGAGAATTCCAGAAAAAAAAACACCTATTTCTGCTTTATTGACTATACCAAAGCCTTTGACTGTGTGGATCACAATAAACTGAAAATTTCTGAGAGAGATGGGAATACCAGACCACCTGACCTGCCTCTTAAGGAATCTGTATGCAGGTCAGGAAGCAACAGTTAGAACTAGACATGGAACAACAGAGTGGTTCCAAATAGGAAAAGGAGTACGTCAAGGCTGTATATTGTCACCCTGCTTATTTAACTTATATGCAGAGTACATCATGAGAAATGCTGGACTGGAAGAAACGCAAGCTGAAATCAAGATTGCCTGGATTTATCTCTGGGCTTTCTATTTTGTTCCATTGATCTATATGTCTGTCTTTGTGCCAGTACCATACTGTTTTGATGACTGTGGCTTTGTAGTAGAGCCTGAAGTCAGGCAAGTTGATTCCTCCAGTTCCATTCTTCTTTCTCAAGATTGCTTTGGCAATTCGAGGTTTTTTGTATTTCCATACAAATCTTGAAATTATTTGTTGTAGTTCTGTGAAAAATATGGCTGGTAGCTTGATAGGGATTGCATTGAATTTGTAAATTGCTTTGGGTAGTATACTCATTTTCACTATATTGATTCTTCCGATCCATGAACATGGTATAGAAAGCCCAGAGATAAATCCACACACATATGGACACCTTATCTTTGACAAAGGAGGCAAGAATATACAATGGAGTAAAGACAATCTCTTTAACAAGTGGTGCTGGGAAAACTGGTCAACCACTTGTAAAAGAATGAAACTAGATCACTTTCTAACACCACACACAAAAATAAACTCAAAATGGATTAAAGATCTAAATGTAAGACCAGAAACTATAAAACTCCTAGAGGAGAACATAGGCAAAACACTCTCAGACATAAATCACAGCAGGATCCTCTATGATCCACCCCCCAGAATTCTGGAAATAAAAGCAAAAATAAACAAATGGGATCTAATTAAAATTAAAAGCTTCTGCACAACAAAGGAAAATATCAGCAAGGTGAAAAGACAGCCTTCTGAATGGGAGAAAATAATAGCAAATGAAGCAACTGACAAACAACTAATCTCAAAAATATACAAGCAACTTATGCAGCTCAATTCCAGAAAAATAAATGACCCAATCAAAAAATGGGCCAAAGAACTAAATAGACACATCTCCAAAGAAGACATACAGATGGCTAACAAACACATGAAAAGATGCTCAACATCACTCATTATCAGAGAAATGCAAATCAAAACCACAATGAGGTACCACTTCACACCAGTCAGAATGGCTGCGATCCAAAAATCTGCAAGCAATAAATGCTGGAGAGGGTGTGGAGAAAAGGGAACCCTCCTACACTGTTGGTGGGAATGCAAACTAGTACAGCCACTATGGAGAACAGTGTGGAGATTCCTTAAAAAATTGCAAATAGAACTCCCTTATGACCCAGCAATCCCACTGCTGGGCATACACACCGAGGAAACCAGAATTGAAAGAGACACATGTACCCCAATGTTCATCGCAGCACTGTTTATAATAGCCAGGACATGGAAACAACCTAGATGTCCATCGGCAGATGAATGGATAAGAAAGCTGTGGTACATATACACAATGGAGTATTACTCAGCCGTTAAAAAGAATTCATTTGAATCAGTTCTGATGAGATGGACGAAACTGGAGCCGATTATACAGAGTGAAGTAAGCCAGAAAGAAAAACACCAATACAGTATACTAACACATATATATGGAATTTAGAAAGATGGCAATGACGACCCTGTATGCAAGACAGGAAAAAGACGCAGCTGTCTATAACGGACTTTTGGACTCAGAGGGAGAGGGAGAGGGTGGGAAGATATGGGAGAATGGCATTCTATCATGTATACTATCATGTAAGAATTGAATCGCTAGTCTATGTCTGACGCAGGATACAGCATGCTTGGGGCTGGTG
The DNA here is from genome assembly GCF_023091745.1 of Budorcas taxicolor. Classification (NCBI taxonomy): domain Eukaryota; kingdom Metazoa; phylum Chordata; class Mammalia; order Artiodactyla; family Bovidae; genus Budorcas; species Budorcas taxicolor. The sequence goes on along the minus strand of NC_068924.1, from coordinate 236,408 downwards.
CATGGGGATGACCCACAGAGATGTTATGGGGAGGGAGGTGGGAGGGGGGTTCATGTTTGGGAACACATGTAAGAATTAAAGATTTTAAAATTAAAAAAAAAATAAAAATAAAAAAAAAATAAAAAAGATTGCCTGGAGAAATATCAATAACCTCAGATACAGATGACACCACCCTTATGGCAGAAAGTGAAGAGGAACTAAAAAGCCTCTTGAGGAAAGTGAAAGAGGACAGTGAAAAATTTGGCTTTAAGCTCAACATTAAGAAAACGAAGATCATGGCATCTGGTCCCATCACTTCATGGGCAATAGATGGGGAAGCGATGGAAACAGTGTCAGACTTTATTTTTTGTGCTCCAAAATCACTGCAGATGGAAACTGCAGCAATGAAATTAAAAGACGCTTACACCCTGGAAGAAAATTTATGACCAACCTAGATAGTTCATTCAAAAGCAGAGACATTACTTTGCCGACTAAGGTCTGTTTAGTAAGGGCTATGGTTTTCCAGTAGTCATGTATGGATGTGAGATTTGGACTGTGAAGAATCTGAGCACCAAAGAATTGATGCTTTTGAACTGTGGTGTTGTAGAAGGCTCTTGAGAGTCCCTTGGACTGCAAGGAGATCCAACCAGTCCATTCTGAAGGAGATCAGTCCTGGGATTTCTTTGGAAGGAATGATACTGAAGCTGACACTCCAGTACTTAGGCCACCTCATGCGAAGAGTGGACTCATTGGAAAAGTCTTTGATGCTGGGAGGGATTGGGGGCAGGAGGAGAAGGGGACAACAGAGGATGAGATGGCTGGTTGGCATCACTCACTGGATGAATGTGAATCTGTGTGAACTCCTGAAGTTGGTGATGGACAGGGAGGGCTGGTATGCTGCGATTCATGGTGTCGCAAAGAGTTGGACATGACTGAGTGACTGAACTGAACTGAACTGATGGGGTTCTCAAGGCAAGAGTGCTGAAGTGGTTTGTCATTCCCTTCTCCAGTGGATCACATTCTGTCAGACCTCTCCACCATGATCCACCCATCTTGGGTTGCCCTGTGGGTGTGGCTTAGTTTCACTGAGTTAGACAAAGCTGTGGTCCTAGTGTGGTTAGGTTGACTAGTTTTCCACGAGTATGGTTTCAGTGTGTCTGCCCTCTGATGCCCTCTTGCAACACCTACCCTCTTACTTGGTTTTCTCTTACCTTGGGTGTGAGGTATCTCTTCATGGCTGCTCCAGCAAAGTGCAGCTGGTGCTCCTTACCTTGGATGAGGGGTATCTCCTCAACTCTGCCCTTCCTAACCTTCAACATAGGATGCCTTCTCTACACCCTCCTGTGCCCGAGCAGGCACTGCTCCTTTGAGGTGGCTTTGCTCCTCCTGGCCGCTGCCTCTGACCTCGAATGCAGGGTAGCTCCTCTCACCCACCGTTCTTGGCCTCGGACGTGGTGTAGCTCCTCTCGGCCACCGTCCCTGGCCTTGGACATGGGTAGCTCCTCTCAGCCACGTTTAGTGTGCCGGCCACAGCCGCCTGTGCTTAGTGCACTGGCCGCAGCTGCCTGGATGTTATCAATTTAGTTCAGTTCAGCCACTCAGTTATGTCCAACTTTTTGCAACCCCACGGACCACAGCACATCAGGCCTCCCTGTCCATCACCAACTCCCAGAGTCTACAAACTCATGTCCATTGAGTTGATGATGCTATCCAACCATCTCATCCTCTGTCTGCCAGGAGCCAGCGTGAGGCATTCCACCCGTGACAAGGTCATGCGGCAGAGCTCTGATGGCAAGGCTAATCAGACCTCAGGTTTTCCCCCTGGAATTTCGGGAGCATCCACCCCCCCCAAAATAAGAATCTGCCTGCTTTTCCACTCTTCTGACATTCTCCGGGAAAAAAGTCAATTCAGGGCTTTAGTCTTCTGCATTTGAAAGAGTGTTTCAATCCAAAAACCCCTCTGATGGCTTTCTAGCCTGCCTGCAGGACTCGTACAGCTGCACATGTGATTGTTTGAGGCCTCCTGACCGCAGGAGGCACAGGAAGCTTAAAACATCCTAGGAACGTAGGGGCTTCCGAGGAGTCAAAGTCATTAGAATAGGACTGATTAAAGGTTTCATTTGTTGAGCCAATACTTGCTGCCAAATTTTCATACCCTTTATTTTTAGATATAGTTGGTATATAGAAAAACAAGTAGTGGACCTGGTATTAGCAACATTAGATCTTTGAGTTAAGTACCTTCTTTGTTATAACCCACTGTGCCTTTGTTCTATGGAGATGTAACTTTAACACTTTAAGGAGATGCAGATTAAAGAAAAACACTTAGGGGAAACAAAATTAACATACATTAAGGAAGAGAGCCAAAAAGTGTTAAGAAGCCTCTTGGCCAGAAGATAATGTAAATCACCTGAGACCTTTTGTATACAAAAAGATATACAGAAAGAGTCTGGGCTGCGAATGCTACATAATTTTGTATTACCCATTGATCTCTATGTATAATCAAAAGTATAACAGGCCTTGAAGGACAATAGAAGGAGAGACAATCGCTGGACTGGTTTCCCCCGTGTCTCCTCTTTACTCTAATTTCAGGCTGAATTCCCATCTGGGGCGTGGAGGCTCACTATGTCTACTTACTTGTCCCCCATAAGAGAGAGAGAGCAAGGCGGGGCACTCTCTGATATTCAAACAGGCGCCAGCAGCCTAACGTAGATGGTGCAAGCTCCTTGTCTGGAACTTTATTGGTTTTCCAGGTAACCCAAGTTAATCAGCCTCTTCTCTCCACTTAATCTTCCTACTACACTATTTCTTCCTAATCTAATCTTATATTAATAAATAAATAAGTTTTCCTCGCCGACTCTGTCCACCCTTCGAATTCCCTGGATCCACCGGGGCTGGACTCTGGCATCTGTCCCCTTCTCTGTCTGCCCGTAATCTTTCCCAGCATCAGGGTCTTTTCCAATAAGTCAGTTCTTCACATGAGGTGGCCAAAGTATTGGAGTTTCAGCTTCAACATCACTCCTTCCAATGAACGCCCAGGATTGATTTCCTTTAGGATGGACTGGTTGGATCTCCTTGCAGTCCAAGGGCTCCTCAAGAGTCTTCTCCAACACCACAGTTCAAAAGCATCAATTCTTTGGCCTTCAGTTTTTTTTACAGTCCAACTCTCACATAAGTACATGACTACTGGAAAAAACATAACTTTAATGAGATGGACCTTTGTTGGCACAGTAATGTCTCTGCTTTTTAATATGCTGTCTAGGTTGGACATAACTTTCCTTTCAAGAAGTAAGCATCTTTTAATTTCATGATAGCCCTCAAATAGGCAAAGTGCTTTTCCATCACTATAGCTCCATTTATTCTTTTGTAGAATGTAATTTCAGAGATCTGAAATATTTTACCTCTAAAATGATGGGACATACTTTAGAACAATATATGTAAATTTAATGTTATTTATACAATTTACAAATATTTATCAGCTACCTAACATTGTGTCACATTTTTCAGATAATGTAAATTCAAAGCCATCTCAAAGTGTCTACTAATTAATTAATGGTCATGGCATATACCAGGAGTGATACTACCAGAGAACAAAAATAACAGTGTGACTGTGGAAGCATCTTTTCATTAAACTCTCCTTCATTTCCAATTCAGGATGCTTCTTTAGGTTAAAAGATGGCTTCTGATTTCATTTCATTTTTTAAACCTTTTTGTGACAAATATCATATAAGTCTTAACCAGCCACGTTATAATCTTGTTCCACTTGTTACTCAGTGATTGTGAAGATTCCTTAACGTTTCCATTTAGCAAACTATTATATTTGATCATAAATGTCTCTTTCTACTCCAGTGATCTAGTTTATATGATATGAAAGCCAAAACCCTTATGAAACTGGATTTTACATAAACTTCATCATTAATACGTGTAACTCAAACATCTTTAAAAGTCTTCTTTTAGAAAATATATATCATTTTTATCATGAAAGCTATTTCAAAACCAGTAAAATATACTTTATTAAAAACATATTAAAAAGCAGAGACATTACTTTGCTGACAAAGGTCCGTCTAGTCAAAGCTATGGTTTTTCCAGCAGTCATGTATGCATGTGAGAGTTTGACTATAAAGAAACTTGAGCACCGAAGAATTCTTGCTTTTGAACTGTGGTGTTGGAGAAGACAGCAAGGAGATCCAACCAGTCCATTTTAAAGAAAATCAGTCTTGATTATTAATTGGAAGACTGATGCTGAAGCTGAAACTCCAATATTTAGCCACCTGATGTGAAGAACTGACTCATTTGAAAAGACCCTGATGGTGGGAAAGATTGAGGGCAGGAGGAAAAGGGATTGACAGAGAATGAGATGGTTGGATGGCATTACTGACTCAATGGACATGAGTTTGGGTAAACTCCAGGAGTTGGTGATGGACAGGGAGGCTTGGCCTGCTGCGGTCCATGGGGTTACACAGAGTCAGACACGATTGAGCAACTGAACTGAATTAAAAATATACTTTTATAAATCTAGGTGTAATACTTTAAATAAGGGTCAATCATCACTCTGGGTCATAATTTTCATATTTGTAAAATGAGACTTTGATAGATAGTTTCTGTGAGTATCTAGCGGGCTACATATAAGTATGTGACAGTTCTTGAACCAACGTAGATAATCAATCTCATTTTTTTTGTTTACAAATTATCAGAAATTCAATTTAAGCATATCAGTAAGTTTATATCCCTCTGAAATGTAAAACATGGTGAAAAAAAAATATTTTATTCAATTATTTACATTAGTATAGGCAAAAATATATTAATGAAAAGAAATAACAAGATTAGAAGAACATAAAAAATTCATTTATTATGCAAAATTATGCACATGTGCTTAGTCATTTTAGTTGTGTCTAACTCTTTGTGACCCTATGGACTGTAACCTGTGAGGCTTCTCTGTCCATGGGATTCTCCAGGGAAGAATACTGGAGTGGGTTGCCATTTCCTCCTCCAGGGGATCTTCCCAACCCAAGGATTGAACCCGTGTCTCCTGTGTCTCCTGCATTGCAGGTAGATTCTTTTCCACTGAGCCATTGGAGAAGCCCATATACACACATATAAATATATATGATTTATGTTCACAATGACAAAAATAAAATCTCCAATTTATAGTTTAAAAAAAAAAAAGCCGAGGCTCAGAATTTCAAATTAACTTTCCCAAGTTACCTGATTTTAAGTGACAGACCTGGAGTTGGAGACTAAATTTGATTTATTCATTTTCTCTATGGTCAGTATTTAAAAAAAAAATAAAAATAAATAAATAAAACTTCAGTTCTTAGAAACTCAAGTGATGTGATTCCCTATGTACTGTAATACAGAAATCTATACAAAGGCAAAGCCTGGTTTCACTATTTTTTAAAAATTTTATTTATTTATTTATTTATTTTTAAATTTTAAAATCTTTAATTCTTACATGTGTTCCCAAACATGAACCCCCCTCCTACCTCCCTCCCCATAACATCTCTGTTGGTCATCCCCATGCACCAGCCCCAAGCATGCTGTATCCTGCGTCAGACATAGACTAGCGATTCAATTCTTACATGATAGTATACATGATAGAATGCCATTCTCCCAAATCATCCCACCCTCTCCCTCTCCCTCTGAATCCAAAAGTCTGTTATACACAGCTGTGTTTTTTTTCCTGTCTTGCATACAGGGTCGTCATTGCCATCTTTCTAAATTCCATATATATGTGTTAGTATACTGTATTCGTGTTTTTCTTTCTGGCTTACTTCACTCTGTATAATCGGCTCCAGTTTCATCCATCTCATCAGAACTGATTCAAATGAATTCTTTTTAACGGCTGAGTAATACTCCATTGTGTATGTGTACCACGGCTTTCTTATCCATTCATCTGCTGATGGACATCTAGGTTGTTTCCATGTCCTGGCTATTATAAACAGTGCTGCGATGAACATTGGGGTACATGTGTCTCTTTCAGTTCTGGTTTCCTTGGTGTGTATGCCCAGCTGTGGGATTGCTGGGTCATAAGGTAGTTCTATTTGCAATTTTTTAAGGAATCTCCACACTGTTCTCCATAGTGGCTGTACTAGTTTGCATTCCCACCAACAGTGTAGGAGGGTTCCCTTTTCTCCACACCCTCTCCAGCATTTATTGCTTGCAGATTTTTGGATTGCAGCCATTCTGACTGGTGTGAAGTGGTACCTCATTGTGGTTTTGATTTGCATTTCTCTGATAATGAGTGATGTTGAGCATCTTTTCATGTGTTTGTTAGCCATCCGTACGTCTTCTTTGGAGAAATGTCTATTTAGTTCTTTGGCCCATTTTTTTGATTGGGTCATTTATTTTTCTGGAATTGAGCTGCAGGAGTTGCTTGTATATTTTTGAGATTAGTTGTTTGTCAGTTGCTTCATTTGCTATTATTTTCTCCCATTCAGAAGGCTGTCTTTTCACCTTGCTTATATTTTCCTTTGTTGTGCAGAAGCTTTTAATTTTAATTAGATCCCATTTGTTTATTTTTGCTTTTATTTCCAGAATTCTGGGAGGTGGATCATAGAGGATCCTGCTGTGATGTATGTCTGAGAGTGTTTTGCCTATGTTCTCCTCTAGGAGTTTTATAGTTTCTGGTCTTACGTTTAGATCTTTAATCCATTTTGAGTTTATTTTTGTGTGCGGTGTTAGAAAGTGATCTAGTTTCATTCTTTTACAAGTGGTTGACCAGTTTTCCCAGCACCACTTGTTAAAGAGATTGTCTTTACTCCATTGTATATTCTTGCCTCCTTTGTCAAAGATAAGGTGTCCATATGTGTGTGGATTTATCTCTGGGCTTTCTATTTTGTTCCATTGATCTATATGTCTGTCTTTGTGCCAGTACCATACTGTTTTGATGACTGTGGCTTTGTAGTAGAGCCTGAAGTCAGGCAAGCTGATTCTTCCAGTTCCATTCTTCTTTCTCAAGATTGCTTTGGCACTTCGAGGTTTTTTGTATTTCCATACAAATCTTGAAATTATTTGTTCTAGTTCTGTGAAAATTATGGCTGGTAGCTTGATAGGGATTGCATTGAATTTGTAAACTGCTTTGGGTAGTATACTCATTTTCACTATATTGATTCTTCCGATCCATGAACATGGTATATTTCTCCATCTATTAGTGTACTCTTTGATTTCTTTCATCAATGTTTTATAGTTTTCTATATATAGGTCTTTAGTTTCTTTGGGTAGATATATTCCTAAGTATTTTATTCTTTTCGTTGCAATGGTGAATGGAATTGTTTCCTTAATTTCTTTTTCTACTTTCTCATTATTAGTGTATAGGAATGCAAGGGATTTCTGTGTGGTTTCACTATTAACTATTAAAAGTCTTACCTTTTGGAAACTTGCTCACAATTTGAAGGGGAATTTTTAACTTACTCATGAAGAGGTGGAAGTCTTTGAGCCATCTGCTTAACTCATCGAGGACAAAAAGCTGCTTTATTCTTTGAAGGTATATTTGATTTCATATGCTTATGTCTGTCCATTTTCTCCATGGTCTTCCAAGTGTTTCAGAAAATTTTTACGTACATTGTGTTGTGAGCGAAATTACACAAAGACAGAACATGAGACACAAAAGAGACAGACAATACACATTCTGGCCAGAGGAACAGAACTGCACAAAACTAATTGCGGTTTATTATTATAAAAGCCCCCTAGGCAGAATTCCAGACTGCATGAATAAGCCTTTTCAGTACAGTGCAGGCCCATACATGTTATCGTATAGCAAAGGGGAGTTAAATCCCTGTCTGCTGCAGAGTCTGTCCGAAGCCTTCTTCTCCTTCTTATCACAAGAAGGGAATGCTCCCTCTTTTGCAAGGGACCATTAAACTCAAGGCTGTGTCCAGACTCTTTGGCAGAACGCCTTGTTTGCACGGACGTTCAGACCAAGCAGAGAGACCTGTTTGCAGGCACATCTCTGCTACCCTATTAACCCTTCATCTCCCCCTTTTTTATTTGCTTTTATAAATTATAGCATGGTCTGGATCTTCTCTGCTTCGCGCTTTAGTTGTTTCCCTTTCCCCCACCGCCAGAAGACTAGAAAAGCAACACAACATAAAAGTAATATAAACACAGTGTTCCCAAAGGTAGTCCCAATTGGTGAGAATACATGCCCTATTGGATTTAAGTTATTCATTCCCTCTTGAAGACTTTTCATCAAATGTGACCCTGTAATGTCAGGTAAAGTCCTGCTAAAAGTAGACAAAATTTGTCGTTCCAGGTCCATAATCTCCGTAGTGAGATTTTGATGCCCAGTCAAGGATCATTTTACTTTATCCCATCCTTCACTCATGTTAAATGGTACAGGTGTTATACAAAACTGAGAAAAATTCCAATCACATTTCAACACACTTCGTGTAGATAAAACAGCCAGTTGATCTCCAAGCCAGGAAACATTGTGTTGAAGATTGAGCACGTTGGTAGCAAGTTGTGCATCCAAATCTCGCTGTTGTTGTCATAACAAATAGTCATAACAAGAGTCTTTATGCCAGTCTTGAATAAAATCAGCTGTTTGAATTCCTTGGTGTAACGCAAAACCTGCTACCGCTGCTGTTGCAGTTAATGACGCGACTGCTAGAATCGAAGCAATGACCACACCAAGCATACGTCGAGATCAGTGTAGCAAAGTCTGTACAGTGGTTACTAGATGAGAAACAGCAAAAGAATCTGACCACGGCCGAGTCAGATTTATAGGTAACCATACTTCTGTCCGAGCCTTAACAATTACTAACGAGAAATTGGAGTTACAGGCTCATCTTTCAAATTCTTCCCACCAAGACTGATTTAAACATTGAGTTAGATTACAAAAGTCACATGACACAGACCCCACAGTATCATTCCAGGTCCAATTCCCATATAACAATGCAAAAGGATATTTTACGCATGCTATTGTGGAATAAGATTTATTAACATGTAAATTAACATGGAATGGACCCAAAGAGTCACCACTATCCAAAGTATAGTTTCCTGACCACATAGTGAGATTACCAGAAACTGCCCATAGTTTCCAAATATCTCCTTGAATGTGCAGATATCCTTGCAATTGTAATTGAGGAGGGACAAGTGCAAATTGCTGGCATTTAACTGTTTCATAACCATTGCCCATCAAAGTGCTATTTGCACGATGCCACCTAAGAGATTTATTGGACCATTTTTCTAAGAATTGCCCGTGATCTGGACTCCAATCTACAATGATGGCCCCAGAATAACTCATGACTTTAAAGGGATGATGACCTTGGCAACGTTCCCACTCCAAAGATTCTAGAGAAGGAGCAAAAAAGTTAACAGGACATAGCGACATGTGTTTTCCATTATGAATGTCTATCAGTTCTGTCGAGGTGTTAAATCCCCTGGTGGAAACAAGTACAGTAAAAGTAACAAAATGGTAATTATTATACTTTACCCCCCATGTATTATAAGAATGATGACAAGGTTTCTTGGTGGACAGACAAAAGGGGTGTCCTCCTATACACAAAGGAATACCTTCCACTGCAATGGTCAAATTACTAATATTATATTGTTGTTTATGATGAGATAGTTGTTCTATTCCCCCGCAAGCTGGTGGGGGAAAGAAGGCCGTCTCATTAGTACATACCTGCACTTCTGGTTCCCTCCAGGAAACTGCTTGTACTAATGGGGGATTAGGTATATATGCCCAATATGTATGATTACTTGCCGGTACACTGATTACCTGACATATATCCACTGCCATCATGGCAAGCAAAAGATTGGTAGGATTCAGAGGTTGCCCCGCCCTCATTAACGTCTTCTCTGCTTCCTGGGTCAATCTCTTCATTTGACCCCACGTAGGAGGTGTTGCTTACCTTATACAGAAAGTAAAGCTTCTCTGCATAGTAAGCTCTTTGAATTTTTGAACAAAGGGAGCAGCCATTGTTGATTTTGATCAATCTTGCTGGGGTCCAAAACCTGTAATTATTAACAGAAATGAAAGCATACCCTGGTCCAAAATATGTTAATGATGCTGGGATCCAACCTTTCTCTTTATCTTTGTACCAAAGAGGTGTATTCAAGATCTTCTTATCCTCTTCTTTCCCTTGAAAATGCAACTCTGCTGCTGATGGATTTCCCTTGCTCCAAACATTCAAAAAAGTTAGGGTAAGTAAGGTTTTCTTCAGAATGTCTTTATGTTTCATAAATCTCTCTTGTTCCCCCTTTTTTATTTTTTCAAGATAATCACGCAAGGTACAATTAGCTCTTTCAATGATAGCTTGCCCTTGACTATTATAAGGAATACCAAAAGTATGAGTTATATGGTATTGAGATTAAAAAAAAAAAAAAGTGAGCTAATTCTGTGGATTGGTAGGCAGGTGCATTATCAGTTTTCAGTAATCCCATAACTGCAAAACAAGATAACAAACGAGCAATAACAGTGTCAGCCTTTTCAGAATGTAATGCAGTGGCCCATTGAAAATGTGTGCAAGTATCTATAGTATGATGCACACATTTTTGTTGTCCGAAAGAAGAAATGTAAATTACATCCATTTGCCATATCTCATTTGCTTGTTGTCCTCTCATGTTGACACCTGGTGGGGTAAATGGCAAAGCAAAGGGTGCACATATGGAACAAGAATGAACAATATTTTGAGCTTGTTTCTGAGTAATAGCATGAGATTTTTGTAACCCTTTGGAGTTGGTATGCTGTAAGAGATGTTCTTATTTTGCTGCTTCTATAGGATAAAGTAAGGCATCAATTGTAGCATTTCCGAATGATAAGGGTCCAGGAAGGGCAGAATGTGCACTGATGTGAGTAAAGGAAATTAACTCTGAACGCTACAAGAGCAATTGTTGTACTTGGTAAAACAATTTATCAATAGCTGTTTTAAGGGTCAGTGGAAGGGAGACATGGGGAAGCTGTAGGCAAGAGAGAACAGCATATCGAGAATCTGAAACAATGTTAATAGGAAGTTGGGGAAAATCTTGCAAAACTAAATAGATAGCCCACAATTCAGTGAGCTGTACAGAAGAAAATGAGTGGGGGAAAACCTTGGAACTTTCCGGGGTCCAATATCCAGCAGTATTTTTATTTGTATCTGTGAAAATTGTGGGTCCCTTAACTGGAACATCTGAAATTGGGGAATGAGATATCATAGCGTTAGTCCGGAGAAAATCAATCAATCTAGATGATGGATAATGATTAGAAAATGAACCAGGATATGAGGCAAGATAAATTTGCCAGTTTTCATTAAACTGTAAACATCGAGATATTTGAGCAGTTGTTAACTGAGTAACAATCTGGTGTGGTTCACATCCTGACAGTTGTAAAATACGATGGCGACCTTTTTGTATAAGGAAGGCTAATTTATCCATATATGTAGTCAATGTTTTGGAAAAACTGTTAGGTAAGAAAACCCATTCTATTAATCCTTTTTCTTGGGAGAATAAGTGGTATGAAATATTATAAACGAAATAGGTTGAGACACATGTAAGTAAGTCAAAAAGCTGTCACTTAGTCGTTGCTCAACAAATTGAAGTTCCTGTAAAGCCAATGGGGTTAAGGTCCGGGGGCTATCCAGAGCTGTATCTCCTTCTAAAGTAGAAAACAAATGTCATAATTGATAAGTAGGAATCCCAAGTACCGGGCGTAGCCAATTAATATTTCCCAATAACTTTTGAAAATCATTTGAAGTTTTGAGATGGTTTCTTCTAATTTGCAACTTTTGGGGCCTAATTCTATGTTGTTCCAATATTGTCCCTAAATATGAAATAGGAAAGTCCTTTTGAATTTTTCCCAGGGCTATTTGCAAATTGTATAGTCTTAAAGCCTCCTGTACTTTTAAAAAGAATTCACCACGTTCAGCAATACTAGGAGCTGCTAATAGGAGATCATCCATATATTGATATAGAATATAATTGGGGTATACTCGATGGAGGAATTGTAAAGAGTGAGCTACGAATTCTTGGCATAAGGCAGGACTATTTATCATTCCTTGTGGTAAGACTGTCCATTGATAACGCTTAACAGGCTGAGCATGATTAAGAACAGGAGCTGTAAAAGCAAATTTATCTCTATCTTGCCATTGTAGGGGGATGGTAAAAAAAAACAGTGTTTAAGATCTAGCACCATTAAGGACCAATTCTGAGGAATAAGAGCTGGAGAGGGGAGTCCCAATTGTAACGCTCCCATAGGTTCAATACATTTACTAACTGCTCGTAAATCAGTTAACATTCTCCATTTTTAAGATTTCTTTTTTTTATAACAAAAACAGGAGAATTCCAGGGGGAGGTAGAGGGCTCTAAGTGACCAAGTTGGAATTGTTCTTGTACTGATTGTTCTAACTCCTTGAGCTTCATTTGTGGTAATGGCCACTGCTCAATCCATTTTGGAATATTAGTTAACCATTTTAATGGGAGTGCTCAAGGAATTTGAGCAGTGGCTACTAGTTTTCCGATGGAATGGTTACAGAAGCCCCCAAAGGAGAGAGAAGATCTCTTCCCCATATATTAATAGATATGTTTACAATATAAAAGGTAACAAACACTGATCTTCCATTATGGAATTAACATTGCAAGGGATGGGTACTCTTCCAGATGTCTGCAATGGAGCCCAATCCCATCAGCATTAAAGGGCTTTTTTCTTTTTCCCAATCTTGGGCCCATTGTTGGGAAGAAATGATTTAAACATCCGCCCCTGTGTCTACTAGTCCCTCAAAGTTGTTTCCTTGTATAATCAGGAAGGATTTGGATAAGCATTTCCCAAAATATATGTCGCCCAGTACTTCCAAATCCTCCTGTTCATTCATTAGGAAGAGCCAAAAAGGGGTGATCAGGTAGGAGAAGTATTTGAGCAATACGTCCCCCAGCTAACAATGAAAGCATGGTAGAAGTAGAGACCATAATTAAAATTTTCCCAACATAGTCAGAGTCTATTACCCCAGGAATTATGGTTAAACCTCTCAAAGCCGTGCTGCTACGGCCTAATATCAAGCCAAAAGTGCCCTTAGGCAGTGGTCCAAATATATTTGTTTTTAATTTATAAATGCCTCCCCCTGGTGACAAAAGAACATTATCAGCTAGTGGCAAATCAGCAGCAGAACTCCCTGAAGTAGCAGAACGTAAGTCCGAAATCATCATATGAGGTCCTTTTAATGGGGCATTGACTCTTAACGGTTGCTGGGAAGGAATAGGGTTGGGGCAGGTGGGATGGCAGGAGGTCAAGGAAGAGAAGTCCCCGGTATTGTTCTTGGGCCCCAAGGATTTAGGCACGCAGGATAGTTTCCCGGTAGCAGGTTGTCCATTTTGTCTGTTTTAGATCTGCATTCATTAGTCCAATGAAACCCCTTCCTGCACTGACGGCAAAGTCCAGGAGGAGTCTTATTCTTCCCAGCAAGAGATCTGTCTTTAGGAATTGCACCTTGATCAGCTTTTAATTTCTGTCTAGGTTGGCCATAACTTCCCTTCCAAGGAGTAAGCGTCTTTTAATTTTATGGTTGCAGTCACCATCTGCAGTGATTTTGGAGACGCCAAAAATAAAGTCTGCCGCTATTTCCATTGTTTCCCCATCTATCTCCCATGAAGTGATGGAGTCGGAGGATATGATCTTCGTTTTCTGAATGTTGAGCTTTAAGCCAACTTTTTCACTCTCTCTTTTACTTTCATCAAGAGGATTTTTAGATCTTCTCCACTTTCTGCCATAAGGGTGATGTCATCTGCATATCTGAGGTTATTGATATTTCTCTCGACAACCTTGATTCCAGCTTATGCTTCATCCAGCCCAGTGTTTATCATGATGTACTCTGTATATAAGTTAAATAACTCAGCACTGTGCAATTGATGTTCTATGCTAGTTTTATATTCACTCTAGAATATGATACAGTGAAAAGTCTATACACACTGTCATCTCCTGTCTCAAGCAAGTCTTACATCTAACTGGATGAGGTCAGATGAGCAGCTGATAGCCTTGAATACATTATTTTTAGCCCTCCCCTTTCTCCTTTCTCCTCATTCCTCTCAGAGTGGAATTCCCTCATATTTTTCCCTCACGTTCTCTCTTCAAAACCTTCTGTGGATTGTTCCTAGTTGTTTTTTTTCAGTCACTCAGTTATGTCCAACTCTTTGCCACCCCCATGGACTGCAGCATCACAGGATTCCCTGTCCTTCAATAACTCCCAGAGTTTGCTCAAACTCATGTCCAGCAAGTTGGTGAGGCAGCTCAACCAGCTCGTCCTCTGTCATCAGCTTCTCCTCCTGCCTTCAAATTTTCCTAGCATCAGGGTCTTTTCCAATGAGTTGGTTCTTCACATCATATGGCCAAAGTATTGGAGCTTCATCTGCAGCATAGGTCCTTCCAGTGGATATTCAGGGCTTTTTTTTTTTTCCTTTAGGATTGACTGATTTGATTTCCTTGCAGTCTAAGGGACTCTCAAGAGTCTTCTTCAACACCACAATTCAAAGTCATCAATTCTTTGGCACTCAGCCTTCCTATGCCTAACTCTCACATCCATATGTGACTATTGGAAAAACCATGGCTTTGGCTAGATGAACCTCTGTCTGCAATGTTTCTATTTTCTATTATGCTGTCTATGATTGTCATGGCTTTTATACCAAGGAACAATCGTTTTTTAATTTCATCATTGTAGCCACCATCTTTAGTAATTTTGGAGCCCAAGAAAATAAAGCCTGTCACCGTTTCCATTGTTTCCCCATCTATTTGCCAGGAAGTGATGGGACCAGATGCCATGATCATATTTTTCTGAATGTTGAGTTTTAACCCAACTTTTTCAACTCTCCTCTTTCAATTTCATCAAGAAGCTCTTTAGTTCTTCTTCACTTTCTGCCATAAGGGTGGTGTCATCTGCATATCTGAAGTTATTGATTTTTCTCCCAGCAGTCTTGATTCCAGCTTGTGCTTCATCCAGCCCAACATTTCACATGATGTACTCTGCATAGAAGTTAAATAAACTCTCACCCCAATCTTGAAGTAGTCAGTTGTTCCATGTCCAGTTCTAACTGTTCCTGGAAACCTTCCTAATTCTCCCCTACCCTATCCCTACTAAGTAAAACACATTTCCAATCATTTGCATAGCAAGAGCATGTCTTCACAAAACTGCTATGACACATCACATCCTATTATATCATTTTTTTTCTCCTGATAGACTAAAATTTGTGAAAACTGCAATTCTGTTTATTCATTTGCATGATTCCACCAACTTTTAGGAAGTCTCTTATAGAAGAAGTGAAGTGAAGTGAAGTGGCTCAGTCATGTCTGACTCTTTGTGACCCCATGGACAGTAGTCTACCAGGCTCCTCCCTCCATGGGACTCTCCAGGCAAGAGTACTGGAATGGGTTGCCATTTCCTTCTCCAGGGGATCTTCCTGACCCAGGGATGGAACCTGGGTCTCCTACATTCCAGGCAGACGCTTTAATCTCTGAGCCACCAGGGAAGCCTTTTGCTCTTATAGAAGTATGTATTAATTAAATGCATGATCAAAGAAATTAATGAATTAAGAAATAGCTCTTTTGAGAGAAAAGAGTTCCATCACTTTGAAGAGTTACTGAGTGTTTACTGACTGGGAAGCAACAGTTAGAACTGGACATGGAACAACAAACTGGTTCCAAATAGGAAAAGGAGTCCGTCAAGGCTGTATATTGTCACCCTGCTTATTTAACTTATATACAGAGTACATCATGAGAAACGCTGGACTGGAAGAAACACAAGCTGGAATCGAGATTGCTGGGAGAAATATCAATAACCTCAGATATGCAGATGACACCACCCTTATGGCGGAAAGGGAAGAGGAACTAAAAAGCCTCTTGAGGAAAGTGAAAGAGAGAGTGAAAAAGTTGGCTTAAAGCTCAACATTCAGAAAACAAAGATCATGGAATCTGGTCCCATCACTTCATGGCAAATAGATGGGGAAACAGTGGAAACAGTGTCAGACTGCAGTGGCTGCAGCCATGAAATTAAAAGACGCTTACTCCTTGGAAGGAAAGTTATGACCAACCTATATAGAATATTGAAAAACAAAGACATTACACTGCTGACAAAGGTCCGTCTAATCAAGGCTATGGTTTTTCCTGTGGTCATGTATGGATGTTAGAGTTGGACTGTGAAGAAGGCTGAGCACCGAAGAATTGATGCTTTTGAACTGTGGTGTTGGAGAAGACTCTTGACAGTCCCTTGGACTGCAAGGAGATCCCACCAGTCCATTCTGAAGGAGATCAGCCCTGGGATTTCTTTGGAAGGAATGATGCTAAAGCTGAAACTCCAGTACTTTGGCCACCTCATGTGAGGAGTTGACTCATTGGAAAAGACTTTGATCCTGGGAGGGATTGGGGGCAGGAAGAGAAGGGGACGACCGAGGATGAGATGGCTGGATGGCATCACTGACTCGATGAAAGGGAATCTGAGTGAACTCCGGGAGTTGGTGACGGACAGGGAAGCTTGGTGTGCTGCGATTCATGGGGTCGCAAAGAGACTGAACTGAACTGAACTGAACTGAACTGAAGAATCTCCCATGTGTATTTGTATTTCAACTGTAGTAGGCAAATAAAACCTTAAGCTAAAGTCATGGTATTTAAATCATGCCTTATCAGATATTTCCAGTGTGTAGGTGAGTCAAGTGAGCAAGTGTTTGCATATATTCTTAAGCTGGGGCCTCTTGAGAAACCTGTATGCAGGTCAAACAGCAACAGTTACAACTCAACATGGAACAACAGATTGGTTCCAAATAGGTAAAGGAGTATGTCAAAGCTGTATATTGTCACCTGGATTATTTAACTTATATGCAGAGTACATCATGAGAAACTCTGGGCTGGATGAAGCACAAGCTAGAATCAAGACTGCTGGGAGAAATATCAATAACCTCAGATATGCAGATGACACCACCCTTACGGCAGAATGTGAAGAAGAACTAAAGAGCCTCTTAAGGAAACTGAAAGAGAAAAGTGAAAAAGTTGGCTTAAAGCTCAACATTCAGAAAACTAAGATCACGGCATCTGGTCCCATCACTTCATGGCAAATAGTTGGGGAAACAATGTCAGACTTTATTTTTTTGGGCTCCAAAATCACTGCATATGGTGATTGCAGCCATGAAATTAAAAGACGCTTACTCCTTGGCAAGAAAGTCATGAACAACCTAAACTGCATATTCAAAAGCAGAGACATTACTTTGTCAACAAAGGTCCATCTAGTCAAGGCTATGGTTTTCCCAGTTGTCATTTATGGATGTGAGAGTTGGACTATAAAGAAAGCTGAGTGCCAAAGAATTGATGCTTTTGAACTGTGATGTTGGAGGAGACTCTTGAGAGTCCCTTGAACTGCAAGAAGATCCAACCGGTCTATCCTAAAGGAGATCAGTCCTGGGTGTTCATTGGAAAGACTGATGTTGAAGCTGAAACTCCAATACTTTGGCCACCTGATGCAAAAAGCCAACTCATTTGAAAAGACTCTGATGCTGGGAAAGATTGACGGCAGGAGGAGAAGGGGACAACAGAAGATGAGATGGTTGGATGGCATCGCCGACACAATAGACATAGGTTTGGGTGGATTCCAGGAGTTAGTGATGGACAGGAAGGCCTGGCGTACTGCGGTTCATGGGGTCGCAAATATTCGGACGTGACTGAGGGACTGAACCAAACTGAATTTAAGCTGGGGCACCAGAAACTTTCACAGAGACGTCAAATAATGCGGGTAATAATGTGGGTGATTGTGACTGTGAATGCACGTTGGAACCTGGGTAGATCAGTGACTACTAATCTAGCTTAAACTGGAGTCTCTTCTGCCTCTGATAGAATCTCAGTCTCATTTCTCTTGAGTCATTCAGCAGGGAACTAACGTGCCCTTGGTCATCCTACACATTTGCCACCAAATGGTCACAAGACCAGATGTCATAGGACTTTTGTGAGACCTTCATTTCCTTATTTGTAAAATAAAGTTTTGTATAATCTCTGGAGTGCCCTTTAGCTATATATTTTATCTGACCATGGCTAAATGAATTACCCATATTCAGTTAACTAGAAAAGCAAGTATTCTGTGTGAAATCAGTGAGATAATAATCTTTCATTCTCTTGACAAATGAAAGAAAGTAGCTGTGGCATGGAGGATTAACATGTCACTTTTGACAGAAAAAAAAAAGAACATGTGATTATAACAGATTCTTGGTTTTCAACTTATTTAGCATAGAATATATCATACCCAATTTGTTTCTCTTTGGAATCAACTTTGCTAATTGAAACCATCCAATTGTCTGATTGCCCATACGGCTGGGAAAGAGACTACTTGGCAAATCAATAGCCATCGCTAAGTCTATGATGTACTCAGGTGACCATTTATTCCCATCTCTTCAGAGGATGGAAATAAGAGTATATGTATAAGTCAGCTGAATATTCACCCAAGCAGACTCATTAATCTTTGAAAGTTCAGTCCATGGACATAGAATGTCATGAGAAAAAACTAAGAAATTGCCCAAAATTCTTACAAAAATATTTATTTCAGACATTACTACTCTGGATCTAGCTATGTTGTCAAGTACAGAATCTTGGTGTTAGGGACAATTGAATTGATGGTTTTGACTTGAACCAAAGAATATCACAGGAAGATGATATCTAAAAGCCTACCAAAACTCATCAAATGATAATACATGAAAGAGTTTATGATTTTATTACTCAATTATGATTTTATCACTAGATATATCCTTTGGCCACCTGAGGCATGGAGCCAACTAATTGGAAAATATAGAGGCAGGAGGATAAGGGGATGACAGAGGATAAGATGACTGGATGGCATCACTGACTCAATAGACATGCATTTGAGCAAACTCTAGGAGATAGTGAAGAACAGGGACGCCTGGAATGCTGCAGTCCTTGGAAGTGCAAGAGTCAGACATGACTGAATGACTAAACAACAAATGTAGTTTCTATAGATAATGAAACACACATGATCTCATTCATTCAGGCACTCTGAAGAATATGTACATTTTTGTGTGGGGGCATATGCTAGCTTTGAGCTTGCTTGGTGCATATGGAAATGGGTAAGAGAGAGGTGGCTAAAATTTGAATATTTAGTGGCATCTGCTTAAGCTGCTTTAAGAATGATAATCCATAATTCCTTACTGTATATAACACATTTGAATAGGAACATTCACCTATAGCCTGATTTTAAAGGGTTAAGTGTGTGTGTGTGTGTGGTTGTATTACTGGTCAACTCCTCTTCAAATGAATGTACTCTGTCTTTAGATAAAACAATAATTTAATCGTATTTCTATACAATGTAGCAGGCTATATTTTTCAAAAGTGACTGGATATTTTCTTGTCCTCCTATTTTCCACTCACTTATAGTTTTACTCTCAGAATAGGTAACCCTAATTACTTACTATTGCAAATATATTAATTTTGGAAGAGAGGATTTCTGGAGGTGCAAATGAGGGGCCTTAATGATATCCCTAGGGGCTTTCCAGGTGGGAGAGTGGTTAAAAAAAAATCCATCTGCCTTTGCAAGAGATAGGAGTTCTATTCGTGGGTACTCTGAAGTAAGAAATGGCAATCCTTTCAGTATTCTTGCCAGGAAAATTCTGTGCACTAAAAAATATGGTCACAACCTGAAAGCAGAGAGTTATTTTATTTGGTGGGAATGTTTAGGACTCCAAGCCCAGGAGACAGAACCTCAGTACCTCTGAGAAAACTGCTCCAAGGAAGCGGGAGAGGAAGTCAGGCTACATAGAAGTTTGCAACAAATGGAGTAGGCAGTCTGAACATCAAAGATCAGGCATCAAGTTAAAACAAAGTTTAGCATTCTGTGTGTGGGAGGATGCAAGATTTCTGGAATCACTGAATTCAATCCTTTCATATGCAGCTCAAAATTCTCCAAGTCAGGCTTCCACAGTGTGTAAACTATGAGCTTCCAGATATTCAAGCTGGATTTAGAAAACACAGAGGAACCAGAGATCAATTTGTAAACATCCATTGAATAATACAAAAAGCAATAAAGTTACAGAAAAACATCTACTTTTGCTTTATTGACTATGCCAAAGCCTTTGACTGTGTGGATCACAACAAACTGTTTAAAATTCTTCAATAAATGGAAATACCAGACCACTTTACCTGCCTCCTGAGAAATCTGTATGCAGATCAAGAACCAAAAGTTAGAACTGGACATGGAACAACAGACTGGTTCCAAATGGGGAAAGGAATACATCAAGGCTGTGGAATAACTTCTCTTTTCTCCTGGGTCCTTGTGCACACAAGGTTTTATTTGTGCCCTCCAAGAGTCTGTTTCCCCAATCTGTTGTATGTTCTGTAATCAAGTCCCACTATCCTCCAAAGTCAAATTTGGAACACTACGGAAAGGCAAAAAGATATGACACTGGAAGATAAACTCACCAGGTCAGTAGGTGCCTGATATGCTACTGGAGAAGAATGGAGAAATAATTCCAGCAAGAATGAAGAGATGGAGACAAAACAAAAAGAACACCCAGTTGTGGATGTGAGTGGTGATGGAAGTAAAGTCAGGTGCTGTAAAAACAATACTGCATAGGAGCCTGGAATATTAGGTCCATGAATCAAGGCAAATTGGAAGTGATCAAACAGGGGATGGCAAGAATGAACATTGACATTTTAGGAATTAGTAAACTAACATGGACTGGAATGGGCAAATTTAATTCACATGACCATTGTAACTACTACTATGGGCAAGAATCCCTTAGAAGAAATGGAGTGGCTCTCATAGTCATCAAAACAGTCCGAAATGCAGTACTTGGGTGTAATCTCAAAAATGGCAGAATGAACTCTGTTCATCTCCAAGGTAAATCATTAAATGTCATAATGCCCCCCACTAATGCTGAAAAAGCTGAATCAGTCTATTAATACCTACAAGACCTTCTAGACCTAACACCAAAAAAAAAAAAAAAAAAAGTCCTTTTCATTCCAGGGGACTGGAATGAAAAGTAAGAAATCAAGAGATACTTGGAGTAACAGGCAAATTGGGACTTGGTGTACAGAATGAAGGAGGCAAAGGCCAATAGAGTTTGCACAAGAGGAAACACTGGTCATAGCAAGCACCATTTTCATACAATACAAAAGAAGACTCTACACATTCACATTACCAGATAGTCAACACTGAAATCAGATTGATTATACTTTTTGCAGACAAAAATGGGGAAACTCTATACAGTGAGAGAAAACAAGACAGGGAGCTGACTGTAGCTCAGATTATGACAACCTCATTGCAAAATTCAGACTTAAAATCAAGAAAGTAGGGAAACCCACTAAACCATTCAAGTATGACTTAAACCAAATCCCTAAGAATTATACACTGGAAGTGAGAAATAGATTTAAGGAACTACATCTGATAGACAGAAAGCCTGAAGAACTATGGGTAGAAGTTCATGACATAGTACAAAAGACAGGGAACAAGATGATCCCCAAGAAAAAGAAATGTAAAAAAGCAAAATGGCTGTCTTAGGAGGCCTTACAAATAGCTCTGCAAACAATGGAACCAAAAAGGAAAGGATGAAAGGAAAGACATCCATTTGAATGCAGAGTTCCAAAGAATAACAAGGGGAGATAAGAAAGCCTTACTCAATGATCAGTTCAAAGAAATAGAGGAAAAAAAATGGGAAAGACTAGAGAACTCTTCAAGAAAACTAGAGATACCAAGGGAATATGTCATGCTAAGATAGGCTCGATAAAGGACAGAAATGGTATGGACCTAATAGAAGGAGAAGATATTAAGAAAAAGTGGCAAGAATACACAGAAGAACTGTACAAAAAAGATCTTCAAGACCAAGATAATCACGATGGTGTGATCACTCACCTAGAGCCAGACATCCTGGAATGTGAAGTCAAGTAGGCCTTAGAAAGCATCACTACAAATAAAGGTAGTGGAAGTGATGGAATTCCAGCTGAGCTATTTCAAATTCTGAAAAATGATGCTGTGAAAGTGCTGCGTTCAATATGCCAGCAAATTTGGAAAACTCAGCAGTGGCCACAGGACTGGAAAAGGTCAGTTTTTGTTCCAATCCGAATGAAAGGCAATGCCAAAGAATGCTCAAACTACCACACAATTGCACTCATCTCTCACACTAGTAAAGTAATGCTCAAAAATCTCCAAGCCAGGCTTCAACAATACATAAATCATGAACTTCCAGATGTTCAAGCTGGATTTAGAAAAGGCAGAGGAAGAAGAGATCAGATTGCCAACATCCATTGGATCATTGAAAAAGCAAGAGTTACAGAAAAACATCCATTTCTGCTTTATTGACTATGCCAAAGCCTTTGACTGTGTGGATCACAATAAATTGCAGATAATTCGGAAAGATATGGGAATACCACACCACTTGATCTGCCTCCTGAGAAATCTGTATGCAGGTCAAGAAGCAACGGTTAGAGCTGCACATGAAACAACAGACTGGTTCCAAGTACAAAAAGAAATACATCAAGGCTGGTATGTTGTCACCCTGCTCATTTAACTTAGATGCAGAGTACATCATGAGCAATGCTGGGCTGGATGAAGCACAAGCTGGAATCAAAATTGCTGGGAGAAATATCAATAACCTCAGATATGCAGATGATACCACCCTTACGGAAAAAATTGGAGGAGAACTCAAGAGTCTCCTGATGAAAGTGAAAGAAGAAAATGAAAAAGCTAGCTTAAAACTCAACATTCAGAAAACAAAGATCATGACATCTGGTCCCATCACTTCATGCCAAATAGATAGGAAACAGTGGAAACAGTGGCAGACTTTATTTTTTGGGTCTCCAAAATGACTGCAGATGGTGACTCCAGCCATGAAATTAAAAGAAGCTTACTCCTTTGGAAAAAAACTATGACCAACCTAGACAGCATATTAAAAGACAGACGTTACTTTGCCAATAAATGTCCTTCTAGTCAAGGCTATGGTTTTACCAGTAGTTATGTATGGATGTGAGTATTGGACTATAAAGAAAGCTGAGCACCAAAGAATTGATGCTTTTGAACTATGGTGTTGGAGAAGACTCTTGAGAGTACCTTGGACTGCAAGGAGATCCAACCTGTCCATCCTAAGGGAAATAAGTCCTGAATATTCATTGGAAGGACTGATGTTGATGCTGAAACTCCAATACTTTGGCCACCTGATGCGAAGAGCTGACTCATTTGAAAAGATCCTGATGCTGGGAAAGTTTGAAAGCGGGAGCGGAATGGGACATCAGTTGATGAGATGGTTGGATGGCATCACTGACTAAATGGACATGAATTTGAGTAAACTCCAGCTGAGAGTTGGTGTTGGGCAGGGAGGCCTGGCATGCGACAGTCCATGGGGTTGCAAAGAGTCAGACACGACTGAGCAAGTGAACTCAACTGAACAAATATATATTTTATTTTTCTGCTAGCTGCTAGGAACTGGACTTTTAAAATGCCAGTGTTTGCGCAAGATTTTTCATTCACATAGCTCCCATCAATTGGAATTGGTGCAATACATAATGTGGGTTTTTATGTTCAACCTCATAAATGGAATGAAATTCCTAGCTATACACACCAGTTTTGGGAATGACCACAAAGAGCTATTTGTATCTCAGCAACAAAAGACTTATTTGTGTTCAACTCTGACAAATGGAATGGTCTACAGAGCTTGATTATAGTAACACAAACCCTTGGGCTTATCTGTAATGTATTTCATGCTTGAAAGACCTTCTGATGGAATGGAGCAAATATATATATATATATATAATATATATATATATATATATATATATATATATATATATACACACACATATGTGTGTGAAAAAATGTACAGTATTTGTCTTTTTCTATCTAATGTATCTCATTAAGCATTATAGCTTCCAGGTCCACCATTCATGTTGTTACAAATGGCAAATTTTCATTTTTCAATGGTGGGGTAAAACCTCAGTGAGGTATCATCTTACACCTGTTAGAAAAGACAAGAAATAATAGGTGTTGGTGAAATGTGAAAGAAAAGGGAACACTTTGTGCACGTGGATGGGGATGTAAGCTAAAGCAATCACTCTGAAAAATAATATGGAAGTTTCTCAAAAGATTAAAAATGGGACTACCATATAATCTGGCAATTCCACTCCTGGGTATCTATCCTAAGAAAACAAAAACACTTATTTGAAAAGACATGTGTACCCTAATGTTCATAGAAGTGTTATTTACATACCCTAGATATGGAAGCAACCAAATTGTCCATATGCAGAGTACATCATGAGAAACGCTGGGCTCGATGAAGCACAAGCTGGAATCAAGATTCCCAGGAAAATATCAATCATCTCAGATATGCAGATGACACCACCCTTATGGCAGAAAGTGAAGAACTAAAGAGCCATTGATGAAAGTGAAAGAGGAGAGTGAAAAGTTGGCTTAAAACTCAACATTCAGAAAACTAAGATCATGGCATCCAGTCCCATCACTTCATGGCAAATAGATGGGGAAACAGTGGCTAAATTTCTTTTTCTGGGCTCCAATATCACTGCAGATGGTGATTCCAGCTATGAAATTAAAAGATGCTTACTCCTTGGTAGGAAAGTTATGACCAACAGAGACAGCATATTAAAAAGCAGAGACATTACTTTGTGAACAAAGTTCTGTCTAGTCAAGGCTATGGTTTTTCCAGTAGTCATGTATGGATGTGAGAGTTGGACTATAAGTAAAGCTGAGTGCCAAAGAATTGATGCTTTTGAACTGTGGTGTTGGAGAAGATTCTTTGAAGTCCATTGTACTGCAGGGAGATCCAACCAATTTATCCTAAAGAGATCAGTCCTGAATTTTCATTGGAAGGACTGATGTTGAAGCTGAAACTCCAATATTTTGGCCACCTGATGCAAAGAGATGACTCATTTGGAAAGATCCTGATGCTGGGAAAGATTGAAGGTGGGAGGAGAAGGAGACGACAGAGGATGAGAAGGTTGAATGGCATCACTGACTCAGTGGACGTGAATTTGGTAAACTCCAGGAGTTGGTGATGGACAGGGAGGCCTGGCATACTGCAGTTCATGGGGTTTCAAAAAGTCGGATGAGACTGAGGGACTGAACTGAATTGTCCATAAATAGAAGAATGCACAAAGATGATGTGGTACATATATTTAATGGATATTTTGTGGGGGTTTGGTTAAAAATCATGATGGGTAAATATAAGCATAACATAATACCAGTAAAATACATGAGGGTAGTGGTGCACTTTTTAAGCTTAACATAACTGTAGAAAAAACCTGATAGATTTCACCATATATTGTGAAATTTCATTCCTGCTTTATTCTGTACTTTTCCTTTAAAAAATTCTATTCTCTTCTGTTCTACCAAACTGATTTTATTAATATTCCCATTGTCATTGTTCTGTCGCCAAGTTGTGTCCGACTCTTTGTGACCCCATGGACTGCAGCATGCCAGGCTTCCCTGTCCTTCACTGTCTCTTAGAGTTGGCTCAAACTCATGTCCATTGAGTTAGTGATGCCATCCAACCATCTCATCATCTGTCACCTCCTTATCCTCCTGCCCTCAATCTTTCCTAGCATCAGCGTCATCTTCTAATAAGTCAGTTCTTCACATCTGGTGGCCATAGTATTGGAGCTTCAGCTTCAGTATCATTCCTTCCAGTGAATATTTGGGGTTGAATTCCTTTAGGATTGGCTGGTTTAATCTTCTTGCAGACCGAGGGACTCTCAAAAGTCTTCCCCAGCATCACAGTTCAAAAGCATTACTTCTTCAGTGCTCATCCTTCTTTATGGTCCAACTCTCACATCTGTATATGACTACTGGAAAAACCATAGCTTTGACTCTTTGGACATTTGTAGGCAAAGTGATGTATCTGCTTTTTAGTATACTATCTAGGTTTGTCATAGCTTTTCTTCCAAGGAGCAAGCCTCTTTTAATTTGATGGTTGCAGTCTCCATCCACAGTGGTTTTATTCCCATTAATAGAATTTAAATTGCAGTTTTAAAATGCTATTCTTACTCAGATCTAGAGTATAATTAGTACATATTAATTGAGATCATATACATTAAAACATAACTTGGGTTTATATATTTACTTTTATACGTAATAGCTTTGTGAACCTGGGCAAGTTACTTAATATCTCTGAGCTTCCATAACCACATATATAGAGTGAAAATGATAATAATATTAGTTACATATTTTTTTTGTGTGTGTGTCAAGTGATTGGAATTGTGTCTTGTTACATAAGGAGCACTTGGACTTCCCTTGTGGCTCAGACGTTAAAGCGTCTGCCTGCAGTGCGGGAGACCCAGGTTTGATCCCTGGGTTGGGAAGATCCCCTGGAGAAGGAAATGGCAACCCACTCCAGTACTCTTTCCTGGAAAATTCCATAGACTGAGGAGCCTGGTAGGCTGCAGTCCGTGGGGTCACAAAGAGTTGGACATGACTGAGCGACTTCACTTCACATAAGGAGCACTAGTTGTTTGCTATTATCATTTGTGTTTGTATTAGTCACGGTCCTCTGGAGAAACTGAACCAATAGGATGTATGTATAAGTAAAATGACATTTATGTTAAGTAATCAACTCATGATATTATGGAGGCTGGCAAGTACAAATTCTGTAGGGTGGAGATTCATAGAGTTGATGTCATAGTTCAAGCCCAAGCATCATGCTAAACACACAGGAAAAACCAATGCTGAAATTTCAAATCTGAAAGGAGTCTGCCACAGGATTCTCCCTTGTTCAGGAAAGATCAGTGTTTTATGCTATTCAGCCCTTCAACTGGTTAGATGAAGCATACCCACAAGCTGGAGGGCAATCTGATTAAAAATTCACTGATTTGAATGTTATTCTTATCCAAAAAACACCTTCACAGAATCATCTAGAATAATGTTTGGCCACAGATGGACATTGCGATCCAACCAAATTTGCATATATAATTAGTCATCATAAAGCTGAATAGATTTCATATCATGGTAAAATAAACAAGTTAATTGTTCAGCACACTGAAGACACTGGGAAAAGACTGGGGTATCCAAGTGAGATATTATATCATTTTCAAACATCATATTTTAATGAAACAAATACAATTCAAAATCATAAGAAAGGTGATTTGAACTTGTATTAAAATTGCAAATATTTTTCCAAATTTTTGAACGGAAAACTTGAGTTTGCTTCCAACAGTTTACCTCAGCTTCAGTTGAAGTGACAATGAAAATTTTCTGAAGAATAATCTTTTAAATTAAAAAATATATAGTTACTGTTTTTATTGGAGTATAGTTGCTTTGCACTGCTGTGCTAGTTTCTGCTATACAGCAAAGTGAATCAGTTCTACATGTGCATATTATATCCTCTTTCTTTTAATTTTCTTACCACTTATTTCACCACAGAGCATGGAGAAGCATTTCCTGGGCTATGTAGTCAGTTCTCATCAGGTATCTATCTTATTTGTTGGTGTTGTGTAGTCACTAAGTCATGTCAGACTCTTTGTGATCTCATGGACTGTAGCCTGCCAGGCTCCTCTGTTCATGGGATTTCCCAGGGAAGAATACTACAGTGGGTTGCCATTTCCTTCTCCAGGGTATCTTCCCAACCCAAGCTTCGAACCCAAGTCTCTTGCATTGCAGGTAAATTCTTTACCATCTGAGCCACCAAGGAAGCCCTATCAATTTTATCCATAATAATAATTTGAAATTTAATTTTTGCCTCATTCAGATATTTAAAGGGCCTGACATTAAATTTAAAGAAATGATGTTAAAGCTATCTTTCATTTTCTCCTTTTGTGAAACATAGTGTTGAGATTTCTTGTTACAATGAAAATGAATTTCAAATCCAGTCTCATGTTCACATATAGAGTATTCCAAAAGCTAATGAATCTCTAAACTGATAAATGTTAATATGGTGTTAGATAGTCATGATGCAGCCTAGATGCCAGTAAAATGACAAGTCAGCTAAAGATGCACATGTTTCTGATGAATGTGAAGACAGATTTGGGAGCCCAGGTGGACCTGTATTTGCCAGCAAATTTCACCAGACACAATATTCACCACTTCCTGCCTGATTGTCTCTCCACAGAGCTATCCTGCTGTACCATGACTCTTATCCACAATGGGGCCGTGGAGGCAGTTGTTCAGGTGCCTGGATTAACCAGATTAACATAGGATGTTAAAGTGGAGAATGGAGCAGAGGACATCGGTGTTAGTTTCCCTGGGGTCCTGGGGGGCAGGCCATCAGAGCACCCTCTGCAAACTGCCTTCTGTATTGTACCTGAGGAGGCTGCCAGGTCTGTGCGGCCAGCTCCACATGTTTGTCCCGATATTTCTAGGCACACTTGTACTTTGTGCTTTAATCGAAAAGTCTTTTCATTCAGCACTGTCCCCCTAGCAGAATGCCTGCTACAGAGTAGGAGCTTAGTAATATTTGTTAAATGAATTTTCATAAACTAATATTGTATATTATCATATTCATCCAAATTTCAGTAGAAAATATTTGCTTTGTCCTTGCATGGCTAGAAAAGTTACTGACAATAGCTGGACTATTCATCATAGTAAAAAATGTGGGGGAAAAAACAAACAAACAAACAAAAAACACAAAGATCCATTGACAAACAAATGGATAATTAAAGTGATATATCCATATAGTGAAAATGAAAGTGAAATTTGCTTAGTGGTATCCGACTCTTTGTGACCCCATGGACTATACATTTCATGGAATTCTCCAGGCCAGAATACTGGAATGGGTAACCTTTCCCTTCTCCAGGGGATCTCCCCAACTCAGGGATTGAACCCAGGTCTCCCACATTGCAAGCGGATTCTTTAAGCAGAGAAACAAGAGAAGCCGAAAATACTGCAGTGGGTAGCCTTTCCCTTCTCCAGGGATTTTCGTGATCCAGGTATCGAACTGAGGTCTCCGGCATTGCAGGTGGCTATTCATATTGTGGAATATTACTCAGCCTTATAAAGGAATGGGATCCTTATACATGCTACAACATGAATGAAATTTAAAATATTCAGCTAAGTGAAATAAGCCAGATGTAAAGTGACAAATATTGTATGATTCCACTTATGTGAAATACTTGTGCAAAGTCATTTCAGTTGTGTCTGATTCTGTGCAATCCTATGGACTGTTGCCCGCCAGGTCCATGGGATACTCCAGGCAAGAATATTGGAGTGGGTTGCCATTTCCTTCTCCAGGTTATCTTCCCAACCCAGGGATCAAACCCACATCTCTTACATCTCCTGCATTGGCAGGCAAGTTCTTTAGGACTAGCGCCACCTGGGAAGCTAAGCTAGTCCAATTCACAGATATGGAAAATAGAATAGTGGTCACCAGCAGGTAGGGGAGGGGACAGTATGGAGTTATTGCTTGATAGGTACAGGTTTTAGTTTTTAATTATTAAAAAAAAATAGTTCTGGAGTTGCAGTAATGGTTGAATGAGTGTTATTTACTTAATGTCACTTATACATTGTCAATTACATATAATGTCAATTACATATTGAATGGTTAAAATGACAATTTTACATATGCTTATGTTATTTTACTATGATTTTTTGTAAAAGTTGATAGATAGGATTTGTACAGAATAAGGGTGTATGTTCTGCCTTAAAGAAATATCCAGGTCTTGACCTTTTCTCTAAAAAAAAAAAAGACAAAAATTTAAAAAAGAGAACCTCAAAATGATTATTATTATAATTTTTTTAATGAATGTCATCCTTAAAAGCACAAGCTTTAGGCCCAGATGCACTTAGCTACAGATGGAATGATCAACTACTAAAATAATCATTTTTCTGTTTAATATTAAAGCCCACTGAGCTATAGCATTATGTCCTATATATAAAACTATGTTTCAGCTATTACCAGTCTTAAACAAGTGTTTATAAACCATGAATATATTATTCTCTTGCTAAATATGTAGTAAAAATAAAATGTGATACAGATGTTTTCAAAACACTAAACAGAGGAGAAAGGTTTAAAACAAGGAAGATCAGAAATGAACCACCTAACTTAATAGCAGTTATATTTGTGTGATGAGATCATTGAAAACAATTTTCTATGTTTCTGTGTTGTCTGAGCTTTTTATAATGAGTATATTTCTATAACATCTACTTAAAAAGAATCCTAGAATACCCTTAAGAATGTCCACTTAATTCACTATTACCCTTTTCAAGGGTATTAAGTCTCCTTTCATTTATTTTTAATTGAGATTGGGATTTGAAAATAAGCCTGTGTAACATATTTATTATTCAGTATCAGTCAATAACAATGATTTAAGCATTCCCTTGCCAATTTATAGACTTCCAATTTTTAATATACTATTTCTTGGTATAAAAGACACATTCACCATTCTCATTTCATACTTTGATTTACCTGGTTTTAAACTTGAGGCCCCTGTGGCATGAATTTTGCCCTTGATGAGGTACTTCTAAGGACTTTAGGAGATTCTGGGCTTGTGGACCCTTTGGTGGGAAAAAAAAAAAAAAGGGAATAGAAGATGCAACTGGGGAATGTTTGTAAAATTGAGATGACTCTAATACTCTGGCAAATGTGTAAGTGTTTATGTGGGAAGCTTGAGAGCATACAGACTGTTGACAACGTTGGCAGTACAGGACTGGTGATCTTGTCCAGGTAAGGTTAAGAAGATATTGGTCTGGGAAGCTTACTGGGTAGGAAGTCAAAAGGGAGAATATCAGACTGGACTTTATTTTTTTTAAATTAATTTTCATTTTTAATTTTACTTTTAAATTAATTTTCATTAATTTTTTCTTTAACCTTCAGAAGCTACCTTGCTTCCAGGAGGGCTTCATTTTCACATTTATAAAATAAAATTACAAGTATTTCTGAGCAACAAAGTAGGGGTTATTTACTAAAGTTAAAATTCTATAGTTTGTTGGCTTTTATTGTTGCTATTAATAAAAATAACCAGAAAAATATGATCTGTATCCTTGGGAAAGTACCAATCGAATAAAGCATGGCTAATATATAATGACTAAAATTTATGACAGAATTGTTAATAGTCATAGGAAGGAAATACAGGGTTTGATGAAGACTCAAAGGAAAGAAGAGAAGAAGGAAGGAATATTCATGTATATTAGATTAGGCAGTAAATAACCATTGTGAAGGAGGTGACCTTTGAGACTGACACTGAAGGTAGGATTTGGATGTCTAGCTGTGATGAGAAGAATAGCAGGTAAGGGAATGACCCAAGGAGGGGCCTGGTGATGTGCTCAATAGGGGGTTACGTTTAGCTGAGGTTATGGGAACAGTAAAGTCAAGTGGTATGGGATATGAATAGAAAAATAGATGGAGTCATATTATGATCTAATTGGTGTAGTGAGTTGGAACATTACTCTCTAGGAAGAGACTAATTTTTGTCCTATTAGGGCTACCCTGTTTGAAAGGTGACTTTATGTAGGATGGTCAGAGTGTCTACAGGGGATGTGACCTTATAGGAGCTAGTGAAATACCCTGGGTGAGAATAATAGTGATAGTAAAGCAAGAATGAGAATTAGTATTTATTAAGCACATATTATCTTCTAGGCATATTATATACACTGTCATTTAATTCTTTACTGTGGGTACTGCTAACTTGCTGTTATACTTGAAGAAACAGAAATTCAGGGGTTTTAAATAGCATGCTCAAGATCAAGAGCTGGTGTTCCAACCTAAAAGTGTCCTCCTGCAGTACACGCAGTTTTGTTTGTTTTTTGTTTTGTTTTGTTTTTAATAAAGTTTTTATTTTGAGATAATTGTATAGGCACATACAACAGTAAGAAATAATACAGAGAAATCCCATGCACTTTTTACTTAATTTGTCTAGTGTAACATCTCCACTGCTTCACCTACTTTATGTATCTACCCTCCTCCAAACCCCTGACAATCACTGTTCCTTTTCTGTCTATATATTTCTGCCTTTTCCTTAATGTCATGTAACGGGAATAACAAAATATGTAGCCTTTGAAGATTAGGACCTATGTTCTTCAACTAGCAAAGAGTTTGAATTACATCCTTTCCTATAGCTTCTGATTTTTATAAAGTAATTTAATCTTCTGGCTTTGCCAGTTTTTGCTAAATGGGGATATATTTTTCTTTTGTAGGGCAAATAATCTAACTTCAAGAAACCAAGATAACAATCAATAAACTTACAGTGCTAGAAGGAACTACCCCGCGCCTTATGTTAATTTAAAAAAGCATTTTGATTCCCCCGGGGTCAGTTCTTCTTTGCCAAATCACTGTATCAGACCTCAAGAGCTATATTTCAGAGTTGAACAGCAATTATCACCCAGGAAGTTTTCTTATTTAAAACTGCCTTCATTAATTAGTTCCTCTGAAACTTGTTTAGGAGTAAGGCAAATCATTTCTTTCAAGGTTAGTAATTGCCCATCTCTGAACACTCAATCAGTCTTAATAATGCCCAAAGCATCTTGTTAGAAAGAAGATTAGTAAAAATGTTGGATCTTGGAGTCTAAGTCTCACACTGGCATGAAAATCTTAGTTAGTTCTTTGCTGTAATAACTTCTCTGAAGATTGAACTACTGATTGCTCAGGCTTGAAACTCATTCAAAGTTTTTTTTTTTTTTTTAATCCCAGAAATGTTAGAAGTGAAAACTACATTAGCAGTAATCTGGGATGATCCTTCTGTCTGTGAGATGAGGGAACTAATAAATAAAGACTCGACTGGCTTAAGGTCATGGAGGTAGAAGTGCAATATTAAGAACCTGGTCCTCCTGATGGTTAGGGCAGTTACTCCTTGTAGGGTCCCATGATACTTATAAAACACAGAGGAAAGAAGCAAGGAGGGAAGGGAAGAAAACTTAAATAACTAATCACAGTGAAAGAGAATACTAAACATTTTATGATTAACTATTCCCAAATGACATTTTATTTAAAAAGACAAACATATTCTTGTGGAATCTTAGAAATATGTGATAGAGAAGTAAAGGAGAATTTTTTTTTAAAAGAAAGTCAGAGCTTCCTGGCACTTTTTGACAGAGGCAATAAGGGGAAGGAAATAGTCTTGAGCACTCAGGGAAATAATGACACTTCCTCTCAATTAAATCAACTTTGCTTTCTTTTTTAGTCAGTGATATTTTTTTATTAAAAAAATATTGAATTTTTTCTCTTAGAGATAGTTGATAGGGATAAGCTGCTGAATGGATATAGGAAATATATGCCAATATATTTTATATATTTTCACTGCATGTAAACTTTGTATGTGCATATACTGTATACACACACATAAATACACTTATAGCAAATATATGACAGAGCAAGCATTATACTAGCTTAGGGGGAGGTTCTGAATTGATGAAATAAGTTCAAATAGGTATTGCAAGGCATATCAAAGCTAAGATTTAAGATAAAAGTGAGAGGGTTGCAATAAAAAGCCATGAGTAATTATGCAAAAGAGAAATATGGGTGGGACCCTGCTGTTACAGCACATGCAATAGTCAACCCAAAATGGATTAGAGACTTAAATGTAATGCTTTACACTGTAAAAACTAGAAGAAAACATAGAGGGAAATATCCTTGACATTGGCAATGATTTTTGAAAGTGGCACCAAAAGCCCGGAAATCAAAAACAAAAATATACAAGCATACTATATCAAAATGCTTCTGCACAGCAAAGAAAACTATCATCATAATGAAAAGATAACTTGTGTTTGGAAAAATATTTGCAAATCATAGATCTGATAAGGAGTTAATGACGAAAATGTGTAAGGATCTAAAACATCCTAGTAGTAAAGAATATTGATTTACAAAATGGACAAAGGACTTGAATAGGCATTTTTTCTCCCAAGGAAGACATACAAATGACCAATAGGTGTATAAAAATATACTCCACATCACTAGTCATCAGGAAAGTGCAAATTAAAACCATAGTAAGTTATCGACTCATACTTGTTGGAATGACTATTGCCAAAAAACAAAAGATAACAAGTGTAGTCAAAGATGTAGAGAAAAAAGACCCTCATGCATTTTGGGGAAAGAAAATTTTCATAGGCTTTATGGAACAGAGGTTGGAGATTTCTCTAAAAACAGAACTACCATATGATTCAGTAATTTCATTTCTGAATACGTATCCAAAGAAAATGAAATCAGTACATTGGATATTCTAAATGTCCATTGTGAATGAATGGAAAAATAAGTTGTGATAGATCTATATCTATATCTATAATTTCTAAATAAAGGAAATCCTGTATTTTGCAACAACATGGGTGAATCTGGAGGATATTGTACTCAGTCTGAGCACAATTGTGTCCAACTCATTGCAACCCCATCAACTTTAGCCCACCAGGCTCTTCTGTCCGTGAGATTTCCCAGGCAAGAATACTGGAGTGGGTTGCCATTTCCTCCTTCAGGGGTCTTAACGACCCAGAGATTGAACCTGCACCTCTTGTGTCTCCTGTATTGCAAGTGGATTCTTTATCACTAGTGCCACCTGGTAAGCCCCTGGAGGACATTATCTGAAGCAAATAAGCCAGGCATAAAAAGACAAATACTGCACTATCTCACTTACATGTGAAATCTGAAAAAAGTCAAATTCATAGAAATAGTAAAGTAGTGGTCATCAGGGACAGGGAGGTGTGGGAAACAGGGAGATGTTGGTCAAAGTGTGTGAAGTTTCAATTATGTAGGATGAATAAGTTTGAGAAATCCAAAATGTTGCATGGTGATCATAGCTAATAATTTTATTATGCTGGAAAGTTGCTAAGAGAGTAGATCTCAGGTGATTTACAGACACACACACACACACACGATGATGATGTGAGAAGATGGATGTGTTAATTAGCTTGGCAATAGTACTCATTGCACTATATATATATATGTGTATCAAAGCATTGTGTTTTACTTCTTGCATGTGTGCTCAGTCATATGTGACTCAGGACAAAAATCACCCAGTGTTCTTGGGGCTTTGAGGTTTAGAGAAGAGACAGGGAAATATACAACTGCAAATATATGTAAATTATTCAGCATAATAAATGCTACAAATTTAGGATTCTAGATTATGAACACTTGGAAGGGTAATGATTCTGTAAGTATCTAGGGCAGCAGAGCCTGGCTAAAGGACAGTGTTTCTTGTTGAACACATGTGTGAATACTTTAAGCACAGTATTATTTTTATACACTACAAGATGGCAAAATTTATCCAAGAAAAGCATCTTTCCCTGTTATGATGAAATTGTACTTTTTTTTTTTTTTTGGTACACATATGGGCATAAATCATTATACAGAAAAATTAATAAAAATCATTCATAAATGATGTTATTAATTGTATTTAATATGTTTATAAATAGAAGGGAATAATTCTCTTAAATTTCTATTAGAAGGTTACATTAATTCATGTCTGTTACTAAAAAGAGTCAAAATCCCTAAAGTATATAGAAGGAAAATTAAAACTCCATTCAACCTACCCCTTTATGTTTAACCTGCTTCAGGTTCAACTTTATTTTCAGACATCACCCTCTTCCATCTTTTTAAATAGACTATTTTTTTTAAGGTTAAGTGTAATTTCAGGAAAATAATTATTGGAAAGTACAGAAGATAATGCCTTTTAACAGATTTTCTTTTCCATTTATATTTGCCTGCAAAAGATAGAGTATTATAATGTTGTTATTTAGTCACTCAGGCATGTCTGATTCTTTTCTGACCCCATAGCAGAGTTTGCCAGGCTCCTTTGTCTATGGGATTGTCCAGGCAAGAATACTAGAGTGAGTTGCCATTTCCTCCCCCAGTGGATCTTCTGACCAAGGGACTGAACCCATGTCTTCTGCATTGGCAGGCAGATTCTTCACCACTGAACTACTAGGGAACCCAGGTGTTATAATCTTTGCTTTAAATTACATTTCCATGATTGTGTTATCTTTCTTGAAGGCAGGGACTACATGTTTGTTTGCTTTTGATTTTTTAAAACAGCAATGCCTATTGGTCTCACCACTCAGACATCTCTAATATTCTTGCCAGAACACTACTTGATTAAATTTATGGAATTAGATAGGAATTTCACATTACCAGAAAAGCTGCAATTTCTGAGATTTTTATGCCTATATTCCCTAAAGGATACAAAAAGCACCTCAGTGTACAAAATAAAGAAATCAAACAATATTAATATTAATTCTAAAATTATATATTATCTATGTAAACAAGATTCTAAACACTTTTTGTGTTTTAACATTTTACAAATTATTCATAGTATGTTTAAACACAGTTGCTGTGTATTTGCTGTTTTTAAAAACAATTGTACTTCTTAGAGAAATGTATATCTTATGCACTTTCTATTTTAGTTATCTAGGTTTAAGAAAGTTTCCCACTGTCTTAGGCAGGTTTTTGTCTCTTTGAATTGTTTGAGGTTTGAGTGAGATAACATCCATAAAATTTTCAACACTGTGCCAGGAATTCAGCAAGCACTTGCCATACTAACCATACTTTTTATTAAATATTGAGAGTGGAGGACATATGTGGACGGAATCCTGAGTTCTTGGTGTTAACGGTGCTTTGCACATGTGTCTTTTTGAATCATGGTTCTCTCAGTTATATGTTCAGTAGTGGCAATTCTATTTTTAGTTTAGTTTTTTGTTTGTTTGTTTGTTTGTGTAGGGAATCTCTACTGTTCTCCAAGTGGCTGTATCAATTTACATTCCCATCAACAATGTAAGAGAATTCCCTTTTCTCCATACCCTCTCCAGAATTTATTGTTTGCAGGTATTTTGATAATGGTCATTCTGATTGGTGTAGATTGGCACCTCATTGTAGCTTTGATTTGCATTTCTCCTGTATGGATGTGAGAATTGGACTAAAAAGAAAGCTGAGTTCTGAAGAACTGATGCTTTTGAACTGTAGTGTTGGAGAACACTCTTAAGAGTCCCTTGGACTGCACGGAGATCCAACTAGTCCTTCCTAAAGGAGATTAGTCTTGGGTGTTCATTGGAAGCACTGATGTCGAACTACCACACAATTGCACTCATCTCACAAGGTAGTAAAGTAATGCTCAAATTTCTCCAACAAGGCTTCAGCAATATGTGAACCATGAACTTCCAGATGTTCTAGCTGATTTTAGAAAAGACAGAGGAACCAGAGATCAAATTGCCAATATCCGCTGGATCATGGAAAAGGAAAGAGTTCCAGAAAAACATCTATTTCTGCTTTATTGACTATGCCAAAGCCTTTGACTGTGTGGATCACGATAAACTGGAAAATTCTGAAAGAGATGGGAATACCAGACCACCTGACCTGCCTCTTGAGAAATCTGTATGCAGGTCAGGAAGCAACAGTTAGAACTGGACATGGAACAACAGACTGGTTCCAAATAAGAAAAGGAGTCCGTCAAGGCTGTATATTGTCACCCTGCTTATTTAACTTATATGCAGAGTACATCATGAGAAACACTGGACTGGAAGAAACACAAGCTGAAATCAAGATTGACGGGAGGAATATCAATAACCTCAGATATGCAGATGACACCAACCTTATCACAGAAAGTGAAGAGGAACTAAAAAGACTCTTAATGAAAGTGAAAGAGGAGAGTGGAAAAGTTGGCTTAAAGCAAAACATTCAGAAAACGAAGATCATGGTATCTGGGCCCACCACTTCATGGGAAATAGATGTGGAAACAATGGAAACAGTGTCAGACTTTATTTTTTTAGGCTGCAAAATCACTGCAGATGGTGACTTCAGCCATGAAATTAAGACACTTAATCCTTGGAAGGAAAGTTATGACCAACCTAGATAGCATATTGAAAAGCAGAGACATTAGTTTGTCAACAAAGGTCCATCTAGTCAAGGCTTTGGTTTTTTCAGTGGTCATCTGTGGATGTGAGAGTTGGACTCTGAAGAAAGCTGAGTGCCAAAGAATCAATGCTTTTGAACTGTGGTGTTGGAGAAGACTCTTGAGAGTCCTCTGGACTGCAAGGAGATCCAACCGGTCCATTCCGAAGGAGATTAGCCCTGGGATTTCTTTGGAAGGAATGATGTTGAAGCTGAAACTCCAGTACTTTGGCCACCTCATGCAAAAATTTGACTCATTGGAAAAGACTCTGATGCTGGGAGGGATTGAGGGCAGGAGGAGAAGGGGACGATCAAGGATGAGATGGCTGGATGGCATCACTGACTCGATAGACGTGAGTCTGAGTGAACTCCAGGAGTTGGTGATGGACAGGGAGGCCTGGCATGCTGCAATTCATGGGGTCACAAAGAGTCGGACACAGCTGATTGGCTGAAATGAACTGAACTGAGCTGATGTTGAAGCTGAAAGTCCAATGGTTTGGCCACCTGATTAGAAGGATCAACTCATTTGAAAAGAGCCTGATGCTGGGAACGATTGAAGGCAGGAGGAGAAGGGGACGACAGAGGATGAGATGGTTGGCTGACATCACCAACTCAATGGGCATGAGTTTAAGTAAACTCTGGGAGTTGGTGAAGACAGGGAGGCCTGGCATGCTGCAGTCCATCGGTTCATAAAAAATGGGACACGACTGAGTGACTGAACTGAACTGGACAATCAGTGATGCTGAGCATCTTTTCCTGTATCCCTTGGCCCTCTGTGTGTCTTAGACCTTCAGCCATTTTTTTGATTGGTTGTTTGTTTTTAAATATTGAATTGCATGAGTTCTTTGTATATATTGGAGATGAATCCCTTGTCAGTAATTTGTACAGAGTGTCAGTAATTTGTACAGAGTGCACCTCATTGGGGATCACCATTACAAAGAACAGTGAGCGATTCATACTATTTTTGCAAGACAGTGGGGGAATGCCGAATGTTTTAGGCTAATTCTTGACTTGAATTATGTGGCGTGACTAGAAGCATGCAAGGTGGAGTAGTCTGCAAAGATTTTGCAAGCTCAAGGAACAGCATGCTTAAATCCAAGGAGAGGCGCTCATGGTGGAGGCTTTTCCAGGTAATAAGACAGAGTTCAAAGGGTCTGTACCATTGAAAGCATGGTGCTGATGACTAGCAGAAGATGTGACTGGAGAAGATGGCTGTAATTTTTGACCCTTTTTGTATCATGTAGAGAAGCCTGTACTATTATCTTGTCAAGTTCCAATATTGGTCGGAGGTTACTTAGAGGGACTATGGTTTACAGTAGGGTCATAAACAGAAATATTTTTCTTTGATTGAGGTTCTATTTATAGAAGTGCAAATGATTCAGCCTTAATTTGTCCAGGCTTTTGCGGGGGAGCTCCTCCTTTATGCATCTGAGCTGGTAAAGAATCCACGTGTGAGTTAGGAGACCCCGGCTCGATTTCTGAGATGGGAAGATCCACTGGAGAAAAGAAAGTTTACCCACTCCAGTGTTCTGGCCTAGAGAATTCCATGGACTATGGGGTTGCAAAGACTCTGACACGACTAAGCCACTTTCACTTTCCTCTATTATTCAAGAGTATTTCATAAATTTAAAACCACAGTCAGTTATTATGACCTTGTTCCTTTTTTCTCTCCTTCCAAAAAATGGCTCCTGTGCCTGACACAGTTGCACTTAAGCAGTTTTGCCCTCCTGCATTCTCTGAGTGTATTAATGTGACTTGCTCAGTTGTATTTGACTCTGTAATCCCATAGTTGTAGCCCACCAGGCTCCTCTGTCCCTGGAATTCTCCAGGCAGGAATACTGGAGCAGGTTGTCATTTCCTTCTCCAGGGGGTCTTCCCAATGCATGGGTAGAACCTGGACCTCCTGCATTGGCAGACCGATTCTTTACCATCTGAGCCACCAGGGAAGTCTCATTCTCTAAGTGGTCCTTAGCAATCCTAGGTGCACGGTGATGTTTTTTGCTCCTTTGCCTTAGTTCCCCTTCATCCTTTGCTTCCAGATTGGGCATGTGTAGATTTCACTGTGGCATTATTTGGATAGAGGAAGGGCTCTCCTATCCCACCTGTAGTGGTGAAAGCCTCCAACTCACAGGATAGGAATGACTCATAGGTTTTGCAGAGACTCTAACAGCACTTTGCCTGACCAAGTACTATTTCCTCCTTTTCTTTCCAGCATTCAGATGTGAATACTTGAGTACATCATCAAAAGGCATTTTTTTTAATTGATAAAAAGTTCTATATATTTAAGATGTACAATATGATGCTTTGATGTACATATACATTGGGAAATTATTACCACAATTAAACTAATTAACACATTCATTACTTCATATAGTTACCATTCTTTAAGAGTGATAAGAGCACCTAAGATTTATTCTCTTAGCGAATTTCAAGTATATGATATACTTGTTTTTTACAGTGCTTTTTTTAAAACTTATTTTTAATTGGAGGATGATTGCTTTACAGTGTTTTTGTTTCTACTATAAATGGACATGAAGCAGCCATAGATATACCAAAGTTACCTTATTTTGCACCTCCCTCTCACTTCCCCACACCATTCCACCTCCCCACCCCATCACGCCTACTCATCCCATCCCACCCCATCCCTTTATGTTGTCACAGAGTCCCATACCGCTTTAGCTTATCACAGAGCACTGGGTTGAGCTCCTGATGTCATACAGCAAATTCCCACTGGCTATCTCTTTTACATATGGTAATGTATATATTTCAATGCTCCTCTCTCAATTTGTCCCACCCTCTCCTTCCCCCACTGTGTCCACAAGTTTGTCCTCTGCATAAATTCAGAGGATCCTGGTGGGCTCCATTCCATGGAGTCACAAAAAGATGGACATGGCTGAACATCTGAGCACATATGGTGCACATTAGCACCATTTTTCTAGAACCCATATGTATGCATTAATATACAATGTTTGTTTTTTCCTTTCTGACTTACTACACTCTGCATAACAGGCTCTAGGTTCATTCACCTCCCTAGAACTGACTCAAATCTGTTCCTTTTTGTGGCTGAATAATATTCCATTGTGTATATGTACCACGGCTTCTTTATCCATTCATCTGTTGATGAACATCTAGGTTGCTTCCATGTCCTGGCTAGTGTAAATAGCGCTGAAATGAACACTGGGCTACATGTGTACTTACACTATTATTCATTACAGTCATCATGCTGTACATTGGATCCCCAAAGCTTCTGGATCTTTAAACTGAAAATCTGTACTCTTAGACCAAAGTCTTCCCTTTTGCAACACTCCACAGGCCCAAGCAACCACCATTTGAGTTCTACTGTCTGGATTTAACATATAAGTGAGATTCTGCAGTTTGTTTTTTTTTTTTTTTTCTGTGACTGGATCTTTCACTTGGCAATATGCCCTCCAGGTTTATCCAGATAGCAAGCTTTCCCTCTTGCTATGGCTGAAGAATAATAAACTTGATCCACAATATTCTACAAATCACCTCTGATCCCACACTCTTGGATCAGATTTGCACAAATAATCTATTTTTCCCTCCAAAGTTGAGTGTTGTCCAAGGAAGCTCTCTGGTTCTTTGCGTAAATTCGCATTTATGTGCCCACATTTTTGTTTATCCTTGTGCTTCCTGAAATAGCTAGAATTAAAATAAGCACACAGCCTAAGCTTACCCATAGTCATACACATTCC
Organism: Budorcas taxicolor; assembly: GCF_023091745.1. NCBI lineage: Eukaryota > Metazoa > Chordata > Mammalia > Artiodactyla > Bovidae > Budorcas > Budorcas taxicolor. Next base: position 195,039 of record NC_068924.1, on the reverse strand, counting down.
AATTCTGGAGGAAATGAGGAAACAATGTGATATGTTTTAAAGCACTGGAGTAAAAAGCCTGTTTCTCAGGATAATCAGCATACAATAACTGATACTCCCTAATCCTGTGACATATGTGATTCTGAGTCATTGGTGCAGGCTAAGACTGTGACATGTGTTCCCTCTGTCAGTGAACATATCACAGAGGAAACCAAATCTGAGTTATTGGAACCAAAGGATGCTCTTACAGCAGCATCTCAACCCAGGACCAGTATTTCAGAATGGAAAGTAGAAGAAAATTGTTTGTCTGTTGCATCTGTGGAGAATAATGTGCCTTGTGACACACCCATATGTGGCACAGAGACTTCCTTCTCAGCACCTGTGGAAATGGAACCATCAGAATCTTCGTTGTCTTCATCCACAGAAATGGAACAGACTGTTAATGGTGCCAGAGCAGCAGTTCCTGTGAAAATAGACACAGCACAGACAAATGTTTCTCAGAACATTGGCTTGGAATTGGATAGCAAAAGAAACAATGACTTAAATTCTTGTAGTATTTCTGAAGAGACAGAAATGAAGGAGGCTTTTTCAACAAATGTGACCAAACCCAGTGAAAGCATTTTGCAGCCTTCAGTTGAAGAAACTGGCATTCTGCCAACCATCCTTTCAGAAGGTGGTACACCAAATCTTGAGCCTTGTCTTGTAGACCCACCACTAGCTGAGAATAAGTCTTGTCGTTTGGATCCTTGCTTACCTAAAGAGACTCCAGAATCTTCACTTCAGCAGACTGAGTTAATGGATGACACAATGGAAGTTGGTGAAACAAACTCAGTATATCATGATGATGAGAACTCAGTTCTGAGCATTGACTTTAATCAGCTGAGACCTATTCTGGAAGCCATCAGTCCTCTGAATAGTCCAGTGAGACCTGTAGCAAAAGTTCTTAGACTAGAAAGTGCATCTCAAGTTCCATTATATAATAATAGTCATAAAGATGTGTTTCTACCAAATTCAGCTCATTCTACCTCCACGAGTCAGTCTGATCTCAACAAGGAAAATCAAAAGCCAGTATGTAAATCTGACAAATTTGCAGAAGCAGACTCCCACAAGTCATCTTTAGATGAATTAGAAGAAGGAGAAATTATAAGTGACAATGAAAAACCTGAACCACAAAGAAGTTTTGACAACAGTGCCAAACCAAGAGCTTCTACAGAAGTGCAGAACACAAAAACTAGCCCAGAAAGTAGGAAAAGCTCTGTGTGTTTGGATAAAGACAATAGGAAGATATCCTCTATGAAAATGCATCAGACCAAAAGCAGATGGAACAGAAGACGAAGTGAGTCTAGCAGATCTTCCAAAACAGAGAAGAAAGAGAGGTCAATGAGTACTTCCAGCCTGGAAAAAATAGTTCCAGTCATAGTCACACCCTCTTCTGTCCGAGAGATTATGCATATGTTATGAATGATAAGAAAACATGTAAGGAAAAATCATATGAAATTCAAGGTAAAATTTTCATTAATACAATTTCATAGAATTATTGAGTCAGCAATTTTGAGTTTTACATCACTATTTAAATACCTGGACTTGTCCAAAATATCTAAGTCAGTGACTACTTCACAGAAGAACCTCTGTGATGTTATAGAATCCAAACTCAAGCAAGTTAAAAAGAATGGCATCGTGGATCGTTTATTTGAACAGCAGCTGCCAGATATGAAAAAAAAAACTGTGGAAATTTGTAGATGAACAGCTTGATTATTTGTTTGCAAAACTTAAGAAAATCTTTGTAAAGTTATGTGACTCCATAAATGTTGGCAGTGATAGTGACAAAGGAAAGCTTGAAAAGAAAAGTAAAGAGAAGGCACGATCTTCACACTGTCAGAAGGGGAATATAAACAACTTGGGCAAAGAAATGTTGAAAGAGAAATCCCCCAAATCAGAAGATTATGGTTCTTCTAAGTCTTCAGTAGGTTGTAAAAAATCTGAGGAAAAACATCAAGAGCAAAAGAATTCCAATATTAACACAGTAAAGCATGACATTAAAAAGACTGCTAACACTTGCTTTGATAATATGAAGAATCCTTAATCTGAAGAGCATTCCTTGTAACCAAACTGCTTGAGCACCCCAAAGCTAGGAAAAATTGAAGGTAGCACCACAGAGGATGCCCAGACATCCCAGCTTGCTCCTTTGAAGCCAGAACGCAGTTTCGAGATTCTTACTGAACAGCAGGCGTCTAGCCTTACATTTAATTTAGTGAGTGATGCACAGATGGGAGAAATATTTAAAAGTTTGTTGCAAGGTTCTGATCTTCTGGACAACAATGTTAACTGTAATGAAAAAAGTGAGTGGGAGTTAAAGACACCAGAGAAACAGCTGCTAGAGAGTCTCAAATGTGAATCTATACCAGCTTGAACAACTGAAGAGCTCGTTTCAGCGGTGATTTCTCCCTGCCCTAAGATAATTAGTGATGGCAACTGGTCCTTACTGTCATCTGAGAAAGGTCCATGTCTGTCTTCAGGGCTTTCATTGCCAGTTCATCCGGATGTGTTGGATGAAAATTGTATGTTTGAAGTGTCCACTAACATAGCTTTAAGTAAAGATAATGTATGTGGTTCAGAAAAGAGCAAGCCCTGCATTTCTTCCATACTTCTTGAAGATCTAGCCGTCTCTTTAACAGTACCATCGCCTCTGAAGTCAGATGGCCATCTCAGTTTTTTAAAGCCAGAAGCTTTGTCTAATTCAACACCTGAAGAAGTTATTAGTGCCCATTTTAGTGAGGATGCCTTACTGGAGGAAGAGGACGCATCTGAACAGGATATTCATTTAGCCCTGGAGTCTGATAATTCAAGCAGTAAATCAAGTTGTTCTTCATCATGGACAAGCCGGCCTGTTGCTCCAGGCTTTCAGTACCACCCTAACCTCCCCATGCACGCTGTCATAATGGAAAAGTCCAATGATCACTTCATTGTGAAAATTTGGTGCGCAGCACCATCTACCTCCCCTACTCTTGTACAGAATACAGTGGCTGATGAATATCTGCTGAGAGTGGAAAAGGAATCTGATGAAGCAGTGGAGGAAGAATATGTTTCATGTCAGAACAGAGTTTTTAAATCTGTGGAGGAACTGAAAAATTCCAGTAAGAATGTTGATGGTAGATTAGTTCATGAGGAACAAGACTGTGTGATACAAACAGAAGTTCCTGACATATATGAATTTCTTAAAGATGCTTCAGGTAAAGTGAGTCAAAGTACTGAAGAGGCTGAAGAATGTTTCAAGTTGCATCAAGTATGGGAACCAAAAGTGCCTGAAGGCATTGAAGAATTGCCTCCAGTGGAAGAAATACCACATTCTGTTGAGGATCATCTTCCAAGCACATGTATAGACCTCACAAAAGACCCAGTCACCGAGACCAAAAATTTGGGGGAATTTGTAGAAGTAACAGTTTTAAATATTGATCAGTTGGGATGTTCTGGAAGTAGTATGGATCAAAATGCTCCAGTATTAGACAATATGCAGCCTGAAACTGTTGATACTTTTATCGATTTGACACAAGATGTTTCAAGTGACAGTAAAAATGAAGGTAACCATCCTGCTGGAGTCGTTGAAGACTTGGGGTGTCCAGTGATATGTGTCGATGAAGATAACTTGAAGGAAGAAAATGTGCAGGTGGTGAACAGGCCTTTGGAACGAGTCATTGAGGAGGCCTATATCGATCTAACCTCGGAAGCTTCCGGTTTGGGTGAAGTGAAAAAGGATGATTTAAACTCAGAGTCAGCATTAAATTCCAACAGTTCAGAGTTGCCTGGGATGTTGGATAACCCTCACAAAAAGAGAAGAAATCTCTCTGATCTAAATCCTTCTTCTCAGAAAAAACAGAGAAAGGAAACAGACTTAACCACTAGGGAAAAGACCAAAAAAATTACCCAAGACTCTTGTGAGAATGTTAATGCTCATCAAAGGAAAGCCAGTAAGAAAAAGGCCCCTTCAGTGACTAAAGACCCCTCATCATTAAAGGAAAGCCCAGGGACTAAGGATACATCAGCAGCGTCTGCCACTTCTTTTATAAGCCTTTCTGCAAAGAACGTTATTAAAAAGAAGGGAGAAACTATAGTTTCGTGGACAAGAAATGATGACCGGGAAATTTTATTGGAATGTCAGAAAAAAGGGCCATCATTGAAAACATTTACTCTTTTAGCTGCTAAGTTGAATAAAAATCCATATCAGGTCTCAGAAAGATTCCAGCAGCTAGTGAAGCCCTTTGAAAAGTCCAAATGCAGGTAGTTAATGGTTACACTGCAGGAGGCTAGTAAAATAAGTTGCTGAGTTTCTTGGAGTCTTAATTGATATTGCATACTACACAAAAGCTTGGAATTCTTCATGTTTTTAATGGAGCAGGAGAGGGCAGTTTTATGACATATTTGATTACCAGATAATAATCTGCATTTGTTATTACTTGCTGACTCTTTACTTCAGGCCAACATGGTCAACTTGTTCCTGACATCAGTCCAACTTGCTCACCCGTTACTAGTCAGAATATTTTTTTTTGTCCTTACAGACAAAATTTATTTCTAAACAGGTTACAATTCATTATTAAGGTAAAAGCAACAATGAAACAGTATTGAAATCTTAGTTTTGATATTTCAAAGAAATGACTTTCTTTTCTAGACTTTTAAAAATAGTTTTGTAGCATTTTAAACTTAATGATTATTTACTTTGTTTCATCCATTTTTATTTGCTTTTGTAATTGCCTGTCCTCATTTTGTTAAATTGTAAAATAATTTAAATGGTGTATCTGTAAATATGTATAATTATAATGATGTAAAATACTTTCTTTGTGTTTATATGTGTGGGTGTATACACACACATGAATGGCTGTGCCTAGCCAAGGATTTTTTTATTTGTATAAAACTTTTTGTATAAAGTTTGCTTTCATTACCAGTAATGTATAAATAAAACCATGTAAAGTTCTGTTAAAAAAAATATGACACAAGATTCTAGATAATTATTAGAGTAGCTGTGAAGAGGAAGGATTCAAAACAGGAAGAATCATGAACCAGAAGTTTAGTGCCAGCACAGTAGTCTAAGCATGAAGCAGGCGGCAGCCAGATGGTAAGGGTGTTTTTGAGATAATGCGTTGCAGTAGGTTTAACAAGAGATGTAGAAACTGAAAACTGAAAGAAAAAAATAAATATAAGATAAAATTCTGAGGAGAAATCAGACAAATCCTGCTGTTTTTGTGTAAATAGTTTGCTTAGATTTCAATATAGGATATGGTAAAAACCAGTAAACAACAGCCCCTCCCCTCCAGTTGTGGAAGTAGAAGTAAAAGCAGTTCCATTTATAAAGTTTTAATATATTATTATAAGCTGTTATGAAATTATGAAAGCAATCTCCAGCAAGATTTTGCTTTTGTTTTTCTTTTAATTTGGAATGTCTACAGACACTATGCATGTGTGTGCCCAGTCATGTCTAACTCTTTGTTTGACAAAGACAAACAAAGAGTCCCCATGAACTGTAGCCTGCCAGGCTCCCCTGTCTATGGGATTCTCCATGCAAGAATACTAGAGAGGGTTGCCATACCCTCCTTCAGGGGATCTTCCCAACTCAGGGATCAAACATGTCTCTCTTACATTGGCATGCAGCCCTTGAGACTCCTCTAGTATTTTGTTTTTAAAATTAATTAATTTATTTAATATATTTAGTTAAATAATGAATTAATAAATTTAGTTTATTATTATTTTTAAATATAAGTTTATTTATTTTAATTGGAGGTTAATTACTTTACAATATTGTATTGGTTTTCTCATACATCAACAAGAATCCGCCACAGGTATACATGTGTTCCCCATCCTGAACCCCCTTCCTTCCTCCCTCCCTGTACCACCCCTCTGGGTCATCCCAGTGCACCAGCCCCCAGCATCCAGTATCATTCATTGACCCTGGACTGGCAATTGGTTTCATATATAATATTATACATGTTTCTCACTCTGTATAATAGGCTCCACTCTCATCCACCTCATTAAAACTGATTCAAATGTATTATTTTTAATGGCTGAGTAATACTCCATTGTGTATATGTACCACAGCTTTCTTATACACTCATCTGCTGATGGACATCTAACCTGCTTCCATGTCCTGGCTATTATAAACAGTGCTGTGATGAACATTGGGGTACACGTGTCTCTTTCAATTCTGGTTTCCTCGGTGTGTATGCCCAGCAGTGGGATTGCTGGGTCATAAGGCAGTTCTATTTCCAGTTTTTTAAGGAATCTTCACACTGTTCTCCATAGTGGCTGAATATAGTAAAGTTTCAGGATATAAGATCAACAAAAAGAAATCCCTTGCATTCCTATACACTAATTTATTTATTTATTCTAATTTCTTTACAATATTGTAGTGGCTTTTTCCCATACATTGACATGAATCTACGTATTTGAGGCTTTGGGTCTCTGACTTGCTGAATTACGGCTGTTTCAACCAAGGTAGGAAAAGCTGCAAGCTGTAACCGAAAGCAAAACTGCTGCTGCTGCTAAGTCACTTCAGCCGGGCCCGACTCTTCGTGACCCCATGGACTGCAGACTACCAGGCTCCTCCATGCATGAGATTTTCCAGGTAAGAGTACTGGAGTGGGGTTCCATTGCCTTCTCCAAAATGCAAAACTACTGGAATACAATTGTTAATTAAATAAAGAAGCATTTCTAAGGTGACACTGACAGGGACAGGGAGTGGAAACAGAAAAGAACGAGCCTTTTACCCTCTTCTAGCTAGCTATCCTCCTTCACCCTGTGTTCAACTCCCTTAGTATAACTTTCAGGGAAACTTCCCAGATCTTGTTATGAAAATCTGCATAATCCCACCACTCCTCAGGTGTATCCCAGATTATTCCTTGTACTCTTCTTCTAAATTCTGCTTGTATATTATCTCTTGTACTTGGAAGCAAAGAAAGATGTTGTATAGTTTCTATTATATTATTGTTATTGTTGTTCAGTAGCTAATTTATGTGCAACTCTTTGCTACCCCATGGACTGCAGCAGCCAGGCTCCCCTTTCCTTCACTAACTCCTAGAGTTGGCCCACACTCGTGTCCATTGAGTGAGTGATGCCATCCAACCGTCACATCCTCCATTATTATGGACTCCAAATAATTATTGAGTAATTGATGTGTGCTAACTATTCTTTTACCTATTCCTTTCTGCCAAATTCTTTTTTATCACAAATGCATGAATGAAAGCCACAAAGCTAAAGGGTTTTATAGATTAACTGAACCAATTATATTCATGATGAGAGATATCTTGCTATTTATCCCAGAAAGATAACTGGTGCTTTAATTGGTCTCTTGGTACCAGGACAGCACATGACATGTTCTTTGCTTTTAGCAGCAAATCTCAAAGGGATTCTCAGGCTTATATTTTCACCCAGTATTGTTACCTTTGGAAACAGGATTCCCGTGGAGTGAATAGAAGGCATTTTTTATTCTAAGGTAATCTGAAAAAATTGGGGTTTTAGTTGAAATTCAAATGAGGAAACTATTTATAATTCACAAAGCAAGTACTTTGTTGAGTTGAGCAGACAAATAAGGTCAGTAAATCACCATATGGGCAAAAACAGAACACTTTTCAATATAATCAAATCATAATATAATTCCATTTCATGAAATACAGTAAGGTTTTCTTTCCTATAGTTATATTTAATGAAGAAAGCTGAAAGAAAGAAGTGAATTCGCTCAGTTGTGTTCAACTCTTTGCAAACCCATGGACTCTACCCTTCCAGGCTCCTTCATCCATGGGATTTTCCAGGCAAGAATATGAAGTGGGTTGTCATTTCCTTCTCCAGGGACTCTTCCCAACCCAGGGATCAAACCCAGGTCTCCTGCACTGCAGGCAGACTGAAATGCCTTCAAATGACTTCCTTCATTCTTGTTCTCCTTGTCAGTGAAACAGATAATTAGATGTGTACTTGATGGATGTTTTCATTCTCATAAACCCTGAGTAGTTGCATGTAGCTCTGTGTGGCCCAATGTCTCCTTTTATCTTGTAGCAAGCTGATCCATCCTTAATGTCGGTTCACTTCAGTTCAGTCGCTCAGTCGTGTCTGACTCTGCAACCCCATGAACTACAGCATGCCAGGCCTCCCTGTCCATCACCAATTCCCATACCCATATCCATTGAGCCTACCCGTACCCATATCCATTGAGTCAATGATGCCATCCAACCATCCCATCCTCTGTCATCCCCTTTTCCTCCTGCCCTCAATCTTTCCCAGCATCAGGGTCTTTTCAAATGAGTCAGCTCTTTGCATCAGGTGGCCAAAGTATTGGAGTTTCAAGTTCAAAATCAGTCCTTCCAATGAACACCCAGGCCTGATCCGCTTTACGGTGGACTGGTTGGATCTCCTTGCAGTCCAAGGGACTCTCAAGAGTCTTCTCCAGCACCACAGTTAAAAAGCATCTATTCTTAGGTGCTCAGCTTTCTTTATAATTCCCATCTGACATCCATACATAACTACTGGAAAAACCATAGCCTTGACTAGACAGACCTTTATTGACAAGTAATGTCTCTCCTTTTAATATGCTGGCTAGGTTGATCATAACTTTCCTTGCAAGGAGTAACTGTATTTTAATTTCATGGCTGCAATCACCGCCTGCAGTGATTTTGGGTTAATGTTGGTAAGAGTGTAGAAATACTAATATTGTTCAATATTTTCATGACTTTGAAATGTTTCTTTTTCCATGTTGTGAAGTTCATGGGATAGAAGCTGTTTAAGAGAAAGAGCAAATTTTCATATGTCTATCAATCTAGCTCTTTGTATATCTATATCTTTGTCTATATTTATATCTATTTCCATATATAATATATCATCTATACTTATAGTTCTATATATATTTCACTTTTCTTTTTAACATCTAATGTTTATATATAAAATATAGATATAGATGAATATATTTAGACATTTCTTTGATATCATATTGTACTATTATAATTATAACTCAAGAAGTACCTGATAAAGCATCAAACTGAATGACACAGATGGCAAACACATTAACCCTGGAGAGGACTTGGAGATCACAAAGACTTCAGCTTCTTTTGGATAACCACCCCAGAACTATCTACCTCTTAAATGGATCTCCTGATAATGATAGATGTGTGAGAGATGAGGAGAGAGATTCTATGGGAAGAAAGTTTCTGAGTGTCCCTTCTAACAAGGCATGCAGCCAGTTTTAAGTCTAAGAATGAATGTCAAGTAAGGGTATCTCAAAAAATCTCTTTTGTGTGTCTTTGTATATAAGACTACTATGTAATATATTGGAGAAGGCAACGGCACCCCACTCCAGGACTCTTGCCTGGAAAATCCCATGGACGGAGGAGCCTGGTAGGCTGCAGTCCATGGAGTTGCTGAGGGTCAGACACGACTGAGCGACTTCACTTTCACTTTTCACTTTCATGCATTGGAGAAGGAAATGGCAATCCACTCCAGTGTTGTTGCCTGGAGAATCCCAGGGATGGGGGAGCCTGGTGGGCTGCCGTCTATGGGTTTGCACAGAGTCGGACACAACTGATGTGACGCAGCAGCAGCAGCAGCAGCAGCAGCAGCAGCATGTAATATATTATGAGAACTTCCCTGGTAGGTCAGTGGTAAAAAATCTACTTGCAATGCAGAAGATAAAGGTTTGATTCCTGGATTGAGAAGATCCCCTGGAGAGGGGCATGGCGACCTGCACTAGTATTCTTGCTGGAGAATTCCATGGACAGAGGAGCCTGGCAGGCTATAGTCCTTGGGGTCACAAAGAGTTGGACATGACTGAGTGACTAACACTTTCACTAAAGTCTCACTGAATTGAGGAAGGTAGGTGAGAAAATAAAGTTTTAGAGGTTATTGTTTTATTTTAAATGGCAATAACCAACTCAGATCAGAATCTAGATTTCTTGATTCTTGATCTTAAGCAGCTTCCAGGAATATGCTTTGTTAAAAAGGGTCATAGCTCCCGACACTCATGAAATTCTAAGAGAATCTTAATTGATTATTCTGAATAAATTCTACTTTGATAATAAATGCAGCATTAACTTTTCTTAAATTAAAAGTGATTGATTCCATTTATTAAAAAGATACAGTTCCAAGAGAGCAATTATTTATACTTTTTTTAGCTTAAGTCCATCACAAAAAGCTTCCCAGGTGGTACAGTGGTAAAGAATCTGCCTGCCAATGCAGGAGATGTAAGAGATGCAGGTTCCATCCCTGGGTCAGGAAGATCCCCTGGAGAAGGAGATGGCAACCCATTCCAGTATTCTTGCCTGGGGAATTCCATGGATAGAGAAGCCTGGCAGACTACAATACATGGGGTCACAAACAGTCAAATGCAACTGAGTACACACAGGCCTGCACACACACACACATGCACTCATTACCTAAAAATATATATTTTCTTTTTTCTCAGGGCATAAGAAATTTTGAAAGCCTTGGATCTAATAGCAGAAATATATCCATGCCTGTTCAGATCCCTGAAAATCCTAAATTAGCCCTTTTTTGATAGTGCTATGTGGTGTTATTGTTCTTGTGAGTTGTACCATAGACAAGATGGGATGGTTCTTCTCCCATTTCTGGTGACAGAAATGCTTTTACTTTTGAAGGAAAGAAGACTATTAGAGGTTGATTTTCATAGCTTCATGTATTAAATTATCATAAACTTGATGGCATAAAGCAGAAATAATTTATTCCCTCATAGCTCCGGAGCTCAGAACTCAATGGCAATGGGTTAAAGTCAGGGTCATGATGAAACAGGCTCTAGTGGAACATCTCTGTCTTGTCTCTTAGGCTTTCTGAGGTTGCTTGCATTCCCTGTAGTCATATCACTCTGAACTCTGCTTCTTTGGTCACACTCTTCCTTCTCTGGTGTCTGTAGTCAAAACTCTCCTTTCTATAAGGATATTTGTGGTTTGATTTAGGGCCCACCCTGATAACCTTCTTATTTCCAAATTCTTAATTTTTAACTTAATGATCCTTTCCCTGTAAAGTACATCCCCATGTGCCAGGAATTAGTAAAACACTAATTTGAAAAGATAGGTGCATCCCAATGTTTCCAGTAGCACTATTTAGAAAAGACAAGATATGGTAGCAATTCAAGTGCCCATCAACAGATGAGTGGGTAAAAAAGATGCAATATATGTATGTACACAACAGAATGTTGTGAGCTACAAAAATTAATGAAATTCTGCTATTTACAAAGATGTATATTAATCTAGAAAATACTAAGTGAAGATAAAGACAAATGCTGTATGACATCACACATGTAGAATTTAAAAAGTAATACAAATGAATATATATGCAAAACAGAAATAGACTTAGAGCTACAAGAAACAAACTAGTGGTACCAATGGGAAACGAAGGTAAAGGGACAAATTAGGGATATGGGATTAAGAGATACAATTTACTATGTATAAAATAGATAAAGCAACAAAGATACAACCTATACCATAAAGAATCATAGCAAGTATCATGTAATAACTTTCAGTACAGTGTAACCTGTAAAAATGCTAAATCATTATGCTGTACACCTGAAATTAATATAATAGTGTAAATCAACTAAACTTCAACTTAAAGAAAAAAAAAAAAACTTTAACATCTTAATGGGCCATATTCTGCCTACCACATTCCTCCAAATAACTTAGTTTGATAAATTTAGTTTTTTGTTTTTAATTCTTATTTCTATAGGAAATTAATACACATTTTGAACACAATTATCCATTGATTAATATTTTCACTTCCTTTCAGCATACATTTGTATGTCATACATACATAGATATGGTCTCAAATTCCTATTATTTAAGTAAACCTATTGTGTTATTTAAGTTATACATTTTATTTTTTACTTTATTTTTAGCTGTGTTCTTGGTTTTGTGATAAAAAGTTAAGTAAAATATAAGTATTGCCTTCAAAGAAATTGGCATAAGTGCACTTCCAAAGTTATTCCAAAGTGTGGCTAGACTAATAAAAGTATGCTTCTTCAGGGAATTCACTAGTAAAGACAAAAGATTTAAGAACTCAAAAACAAACTCCTTTTTTCATGTCTTCTTACATGCTCTCCAAACACTCTAGCTGCAAACAGAAAAGAAGATGAACAAATCACCAGGATGACTAGGTAAAAATGTATGGTGACAAACTATATTATGTTCATAATCTGATCTTTCAAGGCAGTATAGAGAAATTTCATAGTTTTCTAACAGGAATAATTTCCAATTCAGTGTAAATATCTTTTTTTTAAAACATGGTATATGAATCAGTTGAGTATTTAAACAATCTAAAATGACATATAATGGGAAGCTGATAACACCAAAACCTTAAATAATGACATATTGATAAATTTTTTACAGAAAAGAATGTAAAAAACTCAAACTCAATGGATGAAAAAAAAAATTCCACGGTGAAGGAAGTCATACCTTTAGGATTTATGATGGACCCATTGTTACAGAGTTCTCTATTATATCTTCCTCATCATCTATATTAGCAGCCTTTTAGGGAACATCACCCTGATTTCTCTGATCTGTGCTGATTCTTGGCTCCATGCACCCATGTATTTCTTCACTGGGAATCTTTTCGTTCCTGGATCTCTGGTATGCTTCTGTCTATGTCCCCAAAATCCTGATGACCTGCATCTCTAATGACAAGAGCATCTCTTTTGCTGGCTGCTTAGCTCAGTTCTTCTTCTCTGCTTGACTGGCCTACACTGAGTGCTACCTGTTGGCTGCCATGGCTTATGACTGCTATGTGGCAATCTCTAACCCACTGCTTTACTCCCAAGCCATGTCCCCAAGGTTATGTGTCAGTCTCGTTGCAGCTTCCTACTTTAGTGGCTTCATGAACTAAACCATCGTCACCAGTGAAACATTTACCTTGAGCTTCTGAGGGAACAATGTCATTGATGATTTCTTCTGTGACCTGCCCCACTTGTCAAGTTGGCCTGTGATGTGAAGGAAAGCTTCCAGGCTGTGCTGTATTTCATACTTGCCCCCAAAATCATCACTCCCACCGTGCTTATCCTTGCCTTCTGTCTTTTCATCATTGCTGCCATCTTGAAGTTCCGCTCCACCCAAGGCTGCTCAAAGGCCTTCTCCACCTGTGATTCTCACCTGACAGCTGTCACCTTGTGCTGTGGGTCAGTTCTCTTCATATACTCTCAGCAAAGTATGAGCTGTGCCCCAGAGAGGGATAAATTTGTGTCCATGTTATACACAGTGGTGATTCCCTGGTTGAATCCCTTGATCTATAGCTTAAGAAATAAAGATGTTAAAGAAGCCTTGAGGAAAATGTTAGATAGAGAAAATTTTCTTTAGCAAAGGCTTTGGTAAACAGGGTATTCTTTTTTGTTTGTTTGTTTGTTTTTGATTGGTTTGCTTTTTGAAGGCTAGTTTCTAAATCTCAGAAATAAATAAATTAAGCAAAAGATAAAATCACTGAATAATGTAGAAATACCAACCTGTATTTGTCTTTTTAAGTTGGCATTGATGTTCTTGGAAGGAAAGTTATGACCAACCTAGACAGCATATTAAAAAGCAGAGACATTACTTTGTCAACAAAGGTCTGTCTAGTCAAGGCTATTGTTTTTCCAGTAGTCATGTATGGATGCGAGAGTTGGACTATAAAGAAAGCTGAGTTCTGAAGAACTGATGCTTTTGAATTGTGGTGCTGGAGAAGACTCTTGAGAGTCCCTTAAACTGCAAGGAGATCCAACCAGTCTATCCTAAAGGAGATCAGTCCTGGGTGTTCATTGGAAGGACTGATGTTGAAGCTGAAACTCCAATACTTTGGCCACCTGATGCAAAAAGCTGACTCATTTGAAAAGACCCTGATGCTGGGAAAGATTGAGGGCAGGAGGAGAAGGGGATGACAGAGGATGAGATGGTTGGATGGCATCACCAACTCAATGGACATGGGTTTGGGTGGACTCTGGGAGTTGATGATGGACAGGGAGGCCTGGCCTGCTGCGGTTTATGGGGTTGCAAAGAGTCGGACACGACTGAGTGACTGAACTGAACTGACGGTTGTTCTTGAATACTTTCTTTTTGTATTTTTAATAGTTTCTTTTTTATTATAAAGTTATTTATTTTATTTTTTAATTATTTTTTTACAGTTTATTTTACAATAAAGTATTGATTTTGCCATGCATAAACATGAATTTGCCGCGGGTGTACACGTGTTCCCTACCCTGAACCCCCCTTCCTCTTCCCTCCCCATACAATCTCTCTGGATCATCCCAGTGCACCAGCCCCAAGCATCCAGTATCATGCATCAAACCTAGACTGGCATTTCGTTTCTTATATGATATTATACATGTTTCAATGCCATTCTCCCAAATCATCCCACCTTCTCCCTCTCCCACAGAGTCCAAAAGACTGTTCTGTACATCTGTGCCTCTTTTGCTATCTCACATACAGGGTTATTGTATATATGCATTAGTATACTGTATTGGTGTTTTTCTTTCTGGCTTACTTCACTCTGCATAATAGGCTCCAGTCTCATCCACCTCAATAGAACTGATTCAAGTGTATTCTTTTTAATGGCTGAGTAATACTCCATTGTGTATATGTACCACAGCTTTCTTATACACTCATCTGCTATGGACATCTAGCCTTCTTCCATGTCCTGGCTATTATAAACAGTGCTGTGATGAACATTGGGGTACACGTGTCTCTTTCAGTTCCTATTTCCTCAGTGTGTATGCCCAGCAGAGGAATTGCTGGGTCATAAGGCAGTTCTATTTTCAGTTTTTTAAGGAATCTTCACACTGTTCTCCATAGTGGCTGTACTAGTTTGCATTCCCACCAACAGTGTAAGAGGGTTCCCTTTTCTCCACACCCTCTCCAGCATTTATTGCTTGTAGACTTTAGGGTCGCAGAAATTCTGACTGGCGTGAAATGGTACCTCATTGTGGATTTGATTTGCACTTCCCTGATAATAAGTGATGTTGAGCATGTTTTCATGTGTTTGTTAGCCATCTGTATATCTTCTTTGGAGAAATGTCTATTTAGTTTTTTGGCCCATTTATCAATTGGGTCGTTTATTTTTCTGGAATTGAGCTGCAGGATTTGCCTGTATATTTTTGAGATTAGTTGTTTGTCAGTTGCTTCATTTGCTATTATTTTCTCCCATTCAGAAGGCTGTCTTTTCACCTTGCTTATAGTTTCCTTTGTTGTGCAGAAGCTTTTAATTTTAATTAGATCCCATTTGTTTATTTTTGCTTTTATTTTCAGTATTCTGGGAGGTGGGTCATAGAGGATCCTTCTTTAATTTATGTTGGAGAGTGTTTTGCTTATGTTCTCCTCTAGGAGTTTTATAGTTTCTGGTCTTACATTTAGATCTTTAATCCATTTTGAGTTTATTTTTATGTATGGTGTTAGAAAGTGTTCTAGTTTCATTCTTTTACAAGTGGTTGACCAGTTTTCCCAGCACCACTAAATACCTATATATTAAAAATTATAAAACACTGGTGAAAGAAATCAAAGAGGATACTAATAGATGGAGAAATATACTATGTTCATGGATTGGAAGAATCAATATAGTGAAAATGAATATACTATCCAAAGCAATCTACAGATTCAGTGCAATCCTTATCAAGCTACCAGCGGTAATTTTCATAGAGCTAGAATAAATAATTTGACAATTTGTATGGAAATACAAAAAACCTCGAATAGCTAAAGCAATCTTGAGAAAGAAGAATGGAACTGGCGGAATCAACCTGCCTGACTTCAGGCTCTACTACAAAGCCACAGTCATCAAGACAGTATGGTACTGGCACAAATACACAAAGATATAAATATAGATCAATGGAACAAAATAGAAAGCCCAGAAATAAATCCACACACCTATGGACACCTTATCTTCAACAAAGGAGTCAAGAATATACAATGGATTAAAGACAATCTCTTTAACAAATTTATTTATTTTAATTGGAGGCTAATTATTTTTTAAAATAAATCAGTCTGGAATAATTGGAAAAAGTACTAAGCATTCTAACTCAGAAGAGAGTTTATAGTATTACTGGAATCCTAAGAAGTTTTTTTTTTCTTTTTTCTTTTTCATTATAATTGACAGCTTTTTAATTATTGGAAGTATAATACTATAATCACTAATATAGAAGAATAATATTTTTTATGCAATCACTGTCATGATTAGATAGATGAAATCTGGTTTCAATCAGATAAATCATAGGTAAGGAAAAAAAGAATGCAAACACAGATCTTTTTATTGCAGAGGTACTTATTCATTTGTTATGAGTTAGTGCTAGTTGGTAGTTCCTAAGTACAATATCTACTGTAAAATGTCATTCAAAATAAATTTATGTTTCTTTTCTGATTTTCGTATTTTTGCTTACTGTGATACAAAAATTTCCTTGACAGCATATATAGGAAAGAACGACTATATTTAGAGTCATGGCAAGTTTCCAACAAAATAATATTTTTCCAAACAAATAAAAGAGTGAAGGGCCAAGGAAGAGCTTCTGTATGAAACAGACAGAAATGCAGAAAGAGATAAAAATAGATAATTATAGAGGTAAAAATATTTCAAAAGGTTTACATCCAAGGGAGGATTTAAAATTTGTTAAGGCTGCCATATCAAAATACCAGAGACTGAATGTCATAAACAATTGAAATGTATTTCTCACAGCTCTGGAGGCTGAAAGGGCAAGATCAATGAGCCAGTATTGTTGGTTTGTTCTGATGTCTTTTGCCTTTGCTGGCACGTGTTCACTTACTTACTTTCTCTTCACATGACCTTTGTGTGTGAGTGTGTGTGTGTGTGTGTGTGTGTGTGTGTGCAAAAGCATCCCTAGTATCTCTTTTCCTGTTTCCACTTTTTTTTTAATTTTTATAAACATATCTGTCAGATTGCATTAAGGTTCATTCTAACCATCTTATTTTAACTGGATTTCCTTCATAAAAGCTCTATCTCCAAATAGAGTCACATTCGAAATTATTGGAGGTTACATCTTCAATATATGAATTTTAGAGGGTTGTGATTCAAGCCATGGCACCAAGAATGGATAATGTTTCCTGATAAATGAGACAAGGAAGTGTATCCTGGACAGATAGCGGAACACAGCAGAGGGAAAAAGCACTATGAATCACAAAACAATATGAACTAGAAAAGTCCAATTAGTACAATTTTGACTTTTGATTATCACACACATGCTGGGTGTGCTAAGTCACTTCAGTCATATCCAATTCTGCAGCCCTATGGACAGTAGCCTGCCAGGCTCCTCTGTCCATGCAATGTTCCAGGCAAGAATACTGTGGGTTGCCATGCCCCTCTCCAGGGAATCTTCCCAACCCAGAGACTGAGACCACATCTCTTAAGTCTCCTGCATTGGCAGGTGGGTTCTTTACCACTAGTGCCACCTGGGAAGCCTACACACACAATCACACACAGGTATGATTGCGTTTGACATACTCATTTTGAGAGTGGGCTTTTAATGAAATACTCCTCATCTCATCATATTCTAATTAATATGTTATCCCCAGCTCCAAATGAGCTCTAATTGTGTCTTTGCAGAGGGAGGCACATATTTCTGGGCTTCTCTGTAGAAGAGATCCCAAAGGACTGTTGAGGAAACACTTATATCTAACAAAGCTCCCTAAAACATCAGAGGAGAGGGCAAAGGATGTCACTTCCAAGAGTGTCCTTCCTAATCAAGGGTAAGCAACTAGGGTCAGGGTCAACTCAGTGGTCTGGCTTTTCTATGACCTCAGATAGAGTCTGGTCTGGCTCTCAAAGGCTCATTCTTATGCCACACACACACACACACACACACACAGAGTCTTCTAACTTGAGTTGCATTCATGTTATATGTAACCCTCATTTAGAGTTCTAATTCAGTCTGGTAGCAATGCTGGGTCATCATATATTCATGTACACAGTAGAGAAAATAAGAGGACAACAAAAGACATGTTTTTTTGACTCTAGTGGTTCTAATAATGCTGTTCTGTTCAAACGGCTAGTGTGTGATATTTTCCTTCTTAGTCCTCATTTTCTGGTGTTATAAGAATACATTCTTCCTTCGAATTTTAAGTGCTTCAGTGAAGGGAGAAAGGGACAGAACTGTTTCAGGGATCACACGACTTGAGAAGTCCTTCTATATGGGAGACTCAACAGGACTGGCTCTGACATTTTCTTTATTGCTTATTTTATTCACTCGTTAGTTCCAATTTATCTCAAATTCAGAAAATATTTTAGTGGTTATGAATCTTCTCTTTAGTTACTCTTTCTTTCCATTAGTGACATAATATACTGACCACTTGAGGGAAAATGTGCCCTGGGGAGTTTGAGCAAGGTTAGAAAGTAGACATCTTCAAATTAAAAAGGTAACTACTCATTAATTAATTTTAGAACTATTTATTAAGTGCCAATTAGATGCCAAGAACTGTTCTATACTTTGGAATACAGCAGTAAACAAAACAGAAAAGTCTTTCTGATCAGTGTTGTTACATTCTCGTGAAGAAAGACAGACAATAAACTTAAGCAAAAGAGGAGGATTGCAGTTGTTGTCCAGTCACTAGTTGACTCTGACTGTAAGTGACCCCATGGACTGCAGCACTTCAGACTTCCATGTCCTCCACTATCTTTGATAGTTTCCTCAAATCCATGTCCATTGAGTCAATGATGCTATCTAGCCCTTTCAACCTCTGCTGTCCCCTTCTCCTTTTGGCTTTCAATCTTTCCCAGCCTCAGAATCTATGTCTGGGGAAAAAGAGTAGGATCTGAGCAGAATAAGAAGGATGGGGGTTTTTGGTGGGAATGGGATATAAAATTTAAAACAGATTGATGAGAATGGGCAGAAATGCCAGAAAGTGTTATTTGATAGAAACTTAAAGAAGATGAGAGTGTGAGTCTTGCAGATATCTGGAGAATAGTGTTCACAGTGGGGAACAGATAGATTCAATGTATCTGATGCTGAGCCAGGGCTGTTATTCTTAAGAAACATTGAGAAAGTCTATGAGGTTGAAACAGAAATAAAGGAGGAGTGAGTCTTAGAAGGTAAGGATCTGTAGGTAATGGGAAGGCCTGCTTGTGAAGGATATTAGGGACACTACACAGACTTTAACTTAAAATAAATTTGTAGGTTTCTTTTCTTTTCTTTTTTTTAAGAACAAGAGTTACATGAATTCCTTTCTTATTTTTGTAAATAACAATACCAACTGATACATTGAAAATAAACTATAGGGGAACAAATGTGTAGACCAATTTGAAGGATTTTGAAATATTTTTGGCAAAAAATGTTAGTAGTTTGACCAAGATGCTACCAGTGAAGGTGATGAGAAGGGCTCAGATTCAGGGCATGTTTTGAAGGCAGGGACATGAGGATTCTTTGGAAGTTTGAAGAAGAGGCAGGAGAGAAGGAGGGTAGGTTGATTCTAAATGTGTGGCTTGAGTAGCATTTACTAATAATAAGAGAAATGAGCAGATCACTCTGTTTGGGGGAATGAGGGCTAGGGATTCAGCTGTGAACATGTGAAGCTCAAAGTATTTATCACTCATCTCATAATTATAGAATACTAACATTGCAAAGAAACTTAGGCTTCTTTTAGGGGTTGAGTTTTTAACGTAAGAATCATAACTACTGAATCGATAAATAGATATCTAGGGATTTGTCATCTCTCAAAACTTTTGACTGTTTCAGTTTAATTCAGTCTCTCAGTGTGTCTGATTCTTTGAGACTCCATGGATTGCAGCATTCTAGGTTTCCCTGTCCATCACCAACTCCTGAAGCTTGCTCAAACTCATGTCCATAAAGCTGGTGATGCCATCAACCATCTCATCCTCTGTCTTCCCCTTTTCTTCCCATCTTCAATCTAGCCCAGCATCAAGATCTTTTCAAATGAGTCAGTTTTCACATAAAGTAGCCAAAGTATTGGAGTTTCCGCTTCAACATCAGTCCTTCCAATGCATATTCAAGACTGATTTCCTTTAGGATGGACTGGTTGGATCTCCTTGCAGTCTAAGGGACTCTCACTATTCTTCACCAACACCATAGTTCAAAGGCAAAAATTCTTCAGTGCTCAGCTTTCTTTGTAGCCCAATTCTCACATCTATATACGACTACTGGAAAAAACCATAGCTTTGACTCTATGGACTTTTTTTTTTTTTTTTAGCAAAGTAATGTCTCTGCTTTTTAGCATGCTATCCAGATTGGTCATAGCTTTTCTTCAAAGGATCAAGTGTCTTTTAATTTCATGGCTTCAGTCACTATCTGAAGTAAATTTGGAGCCCTCGAAAATAGTCTCTCACTGATTCCATTGTTTCCCCATCTATTTGCCATGAAGGGATGGGAACAGATGCCATTATTTCAATTTTCTGAAAGTTGAGTTCTAAGCCAACTTTCTAACTCTCCTCTTTCACTTTCATTAAGAGACTCTTTAGTTCTTCTCTTTCTGTCATAAGGGTGGTGTCATCTGCATATCTGAGGTTATTGATATTTCTCCCAGCAATCTTGATTGCAGCTTGTTCTTCATCCATCCCAGCATTTCACATGATATACTCTGCATATTAGTTAAATAAGCAGAGCAACAATATACAGCCTTGAAATACTCCTTTCCCAGTTTGAAACCAGTCTTTTTTTTTTTTTTTAATTTCATTTCTAACTGTTACTTTCTTGACCTGCATACAGATTTCTGAGGAGGCAGGTGAGTTGGTCTGATATTCCCATCTCTTTCAGAATTTCTCACAGTTCATTGTGATCCACACAATCAAAGGATTTGGCATAGTCAATAAAGCAGAAATAGATGTTTTTCTGGAACTCTCTTGCTTTTTGATGATTGAGTGGATGTTGGCATTTTGATCTCTGGTTCCTCTTCCTTTTCTAAATCCAGCTTGAACATCTGGAAGTTCACAGTTCACGTATTGCTGAAGCGTGTCTTGGAGAATTTTGAGCATTACTTTCATAGCATTGTGAGATGAGTGCAATTGTGCAGTAGTTTGAACTTTCTTTGATATTGCCTTTCTGAGGGATTGGAATAAAAACTGACCTTTTACAGTCCTGTGGCCACTGCTGAGTTTTCCAAATTGCTGGCATATTGAGTGCAAAACTTTCACAGCATCATCTTTCAGGATTCGAAATAGCTCAACTGAAATTTCATCACCTCTACTAGCATCCTAAGGCCCACTTCACTTCACATTTCAGGATGTCTGGCTCTAGGTGAGTTATCACACCACTGTGATTATTTGGATAATGAAGATCTTTTTTGTACAGTTCTGTGTATTCTTGCAACCTCTTCTTAATATCTTCTGCTTCTGTTAGGTCCATAACATTTCTGTCCTTTATGTGGCCATCATTGCATGAAATATCCCCTTGGTATCTCTGATTGTCTTGAAGAGATCTCTAGCTTTTCCCATTCTAGTGTTTTCCTCTATTTCTTTGCACTGGTCACTGAGAAAGGCTTTCTATCTCTCCTTGCTATTCTTTGGAACTCTGCGTTCAAATGGGAATATATTTCCTTTACTCTTTTGCCTTTTGCTTCTCCTTTTCTCAACTATTTGTAAGGCCTCTTCAGACCACCATTTTGTCTTTTTGCATTTTTTTTTCTTGCAGATTGTCTTGATCACTGCCTCCTATACAATGTCACAAACCTCTGTCCATAGTTGTTCAGGTACTCTGTCTATCAGATCTAAGCCCTTGAATCTATTTGTCACTTCTACGGAAGTGAGAAATAGATTTAAGGGCTTAGATCTGATAGATAGAGTGTCTGATGAAGTATGGAATGAAGTTCGTGACATTGTGCAGGAGACAGGAATCAAGACCATACCCATGGAAAAGAAATGCAAAAAAGCAAAATGACTGTCTGGGGAGGTCTTACAAATAGTTGAGAAAAGAAGAGAAGCAAAAGACTAGAGATCTCTTCAAGAAAATTAGAGATACCAAGGGAAAATTTCATGCAAAGATGGGCTCGATGAAGGACAGAAATGGTATAGACCTACAAGAAGCTAAGATATTAAGAAGAGGTGGCAAGAATACACAGAAAAACTGTACAAAAAAGATCTTCATGACCCAGATAGGCATGATGATGTGATCACTAATCTAGAACCAGGCATCTTTGAATGTGAACTCAAGTGGGTCTTAGAAAGCATCACTATGAACAAAGCTAGTGGAGGTGATGGGATATCAATTGAGCTGTTTCAAATCCTAAAAGATGATGCTGTGAAAGTGCTGCACTCAATATGCCAGCAAATTTGGAAAACTCAGCAATGGCCACAGGACTGGAAAAGGTCAGTTTTCATTCCAATTCCAAAGAAAGGCAATGCCAAAGAATGTTCAAACTACCACTCAATTGCACTCATCTCACATGCTAGTAAAGTAGTGCTCAAAATTCTGCAAGCCAGGCTTCAGCAATACATGAACTGTGAACTCCCTAATGATCAAGCTGGTTTTAGAAAAGGCAGAGGAACCAGAGATCAAATTGCCAACATCCACTGAATCATGGAAAAAACAAGAGAGCTCCAGATAAAACATCTATTTCTGGTTTATTGACTATGCCAAAGCCTTTGACTGTGTGGATCACAATAAACTGTGGAAAATTCTGAATGAGATGGGAATACCAGACCACTTTACCTGTCTCTTGAGAAATCTGTATGCAGGTCAGGAAGCAACAGATAGAACTGGACATGGAACAACAGACTGGTTCCAAATAGAAAAAGGAGTACGTCAAGGCTGTATATTGTCACCCTGCTTATTTAACTTATATGCAGAGTACATCATGAGAAACGCTGGACTGGAAGAAACACAAGCTGGAATCAAGATTGACGGGAGAAATATCAATCACCTCAGATAGGCAGATGACACCACCCTTATGGCAGAAAGGGAAGAGGAACTAAAAAGCCTCTTGATGAAAGTGAAAGAGGAGAACAAAAAAGTTGGCTTAGAACTCAACATTTAGAAAATGAAGATCATGGCATCCTGTCCCTTCACTTCATGGGAAATAGATGGGGAAACAGTGGAAACAGTGTCAGATTTTATTTTTATTGAGCTCCAGAATCACTGAAGATGGTGACTGCAGCCATGAAATTAAAAGACGCTTACTCCTTAGAAGAAAAGTTATGACCAACCTAGATAGCATATTCAAAAGCAGAGACATTACTTTGCCCACTAAGATCGGTCTAGTCAAGGCTATGGTTTTTCCTGTGGTCATGTATGGATGTGAGAGTTGGACTGTGAAGAAGGCTGAGCGCCGAAGAATTGATGTGTTTGAACTGTGGTGTTGGAGAAGACTCTTGAGAGTCCCTTGGACTGCAAGGAGAGCCTACCAGTCCATTCTGAAGGAAATCAACCCTGGGATTTCTTTGGAAGGAATGATGCTAAAGCTGAAACTCCAGTACTTTGGCCACCTCATGCGAAGAGTTGACTCATTGGAAAAGACCCTGATACTGGGAGGGATTGGGAGCAGGAGGAGAAGGGGACGACCCAGGATCAAATGGCTGGATGAAATCACGTACTTGATGGACGTGAGTCTGAGTGAACTCCAGGAGACGGTGATGGACAGGGAGGCCTGGCGTGCTGCGATTTATGGTGTCGCAAAGAGTCAGATATGACTGAGCGACTGAACTGAAGTGAACTGTATAAGTGTAAGGGATTTGTTTTAGGTCATACCTGAATGGTCTAGTGGTTGCCCCTACTTTCTTCAGTTTAAGTCTGAATTTGGCAGTAAGGGCTTCATGGTCTGAGCCACAGTCTGCTCCAGTTTTTGTTTGTTCAATCACAGGAAATTTTGGATGCTGGAAAGAAGATAATAGTCCTTTTAATGTGTTCTCAAAGAGATCCACGAGTCCCAAAATTTAATCCAACTCAGGTAAAGAAGGAGGAATTCATAATTATAATAAGCAAGCTCACAAGATTGATATTTAGGGAAACAAGAATGTGAGAATCTTAAAGTGAAGAGAACAGTGCTCTTCTGTGGTGCATCACATCTTTCTCTGTAATCCAGATGGTGAGAATGGTCCATGTATCCATAACTACATGCATATGTAAGGATTGTTAATCTGCTCTTCTGGAGAAGGGAATGGCAACACATTCCAGTATTTTTGCCTGGAGAATTCCATGAACAGAGGAACCTGTTGGGCTACTGTCCATGGGGTCACAAAAGAGTCAGACATGACTGCGGACTAACACTAATCTGTTCTTACACATGATGTTGTAGACAACCTTTCTACTCTTATCTTTATGATAGATTCTATCAGTTCAGTTCAGTTCATTGCTCAGTCATGTCCGACTCTTTGCGACCCCATGAATCGCAGCACACCAGGCATCTCTGTCCATCACCATCTCCCAGAGTTCACTCAGACTCACGTCCATCGAGTCCGTGATGCCATCCAGTCATCTCATCCTTGGTCGTCCCCTTCTCCTCTTGCTTCCAATTCCTTCTGGCATCAGGGTCTTTTCCAATGAGTCAACTCTTCGCATGAGGTGGCCAAAGTACTGCAGCTTCAGCTTTAGCATCATTTCTTCCAAAGAAATCCCAAGGCTGATCTTCAGAATGGACTGGTTGGATCTCCTTGCAGTCCAAGGGACTCTCAAGAGTCTTCTCTAACACCATAGTTCAATAGCATCAATTCTTCAGCGCTCAGCCTTCTTCACAGTCCGATGCTCACATCCATACATGACCAAAGGAAAAACCATGGCCTTCACTAGACCGACCTTAGTGGGCAACGTAATTTCTCTGATTTTGTTTTATTTTTATTTTATTTTATTTTGGAAATGACTATGTTTTTTTTTTTTTAAGATTTGAAATATCTTTAATAGTGCAATAATATTCTATGACATGGGCTCTTAGAATTTATTTCTAGTCTACTACGCATGTACACCCATGGTGGATTCATGCCAATGTATGGCAAAACCAATACAGTATTGTAAAGTAAAATAAAGTAAAAATAAAAATTAAAAAAAAATAAAGAATACTACATGACTATGCTTTTAAGAAAAAGTAATTTACACAAGCAAGCTATGCACCAAATGAAACTTTTAAAATTTAAATAAATTCAGTTCAGCTCAGTCACTCAGTTGTTTCCGACTCTTTGTGACCCCATGAACTGCAGCATGCCAGGCCTCTCTGTCCATCACCAACTCCTGGAGTTTACCCAAACTCATGCCCATTGAGTCAGTGATGCTATCCAACCATCTCATCCTCTGTTTTCCCCTTCTCGTCCTGCACTAAATGTTTTCCAGCATCAGGATCTTTTCCAATGAGTCAGCTCTTCACAGCAGGTGACCAAAGTATTGGCGTTTCAGCTTCAACATCAGCCTTTCTAATGAATATTCACATCATTTAGGATGGACTGTTTGGGTCTCCTTGCTGTCTAAGGGACTCTCAAGAGTGTTCTCCAACACCACAGTTCAAAAGCATCAATTCTTCAGTGCTCAGCTTTTTTTATAGTCTGACTCTCACATCCATACATGACCACTGGAAAAACCATAACCTTGACTAGTGGACCTTTGTTGGCAAAGTAATGTCTCTGCTTTTGAATATGTTGTCTAGGTTGGTCATAACTTTCCTTCCAAGAAGTGTCTTTCAATTTCATGTCTACAGTCACCATCTGCAGTGATTTTAGAGCCTAAAAAGATAAAGTCAGCCACTGTTTCCACTGTTACCCCATGTATTTCCCATGAAGTAATAAGTCTGGATGTCATGGTCTTAGTTTTCTGAATGTTGAGCTTTAAGCCAACTTTCTTACTGTCCTCTTTCACTTTCTTTTAGGACTCTGAAGGAGAGGGAGACAGTGGGATGATTTGCGAGAATGGCTTTGACACATGTATACTATCATGTAAGAATCGAATCAACAGTCTATGTTCGATGCAGGATACAGGATGCTTGGGGCTGGTGTACGGGGATGATCCAGAGAGATGATATGGGGTGGGAGGTGGGAGGGGGTTCATGTTAGGGAACTCATGTACACTCGTGGTGGATTCATGTCAACGTATGGCAAAACCAATACAGTATTGTAAAGTAAAATAAAGTAAAATAAAAATTAAAAAAAAAAGAAAGTGAAAAAGGACAGTAAGAAAGTTGGCTTAAAGCTCAACATTCAGAAAACTAAGATCATGGCATTCAGATGTAACACTTCATGTCTCTGCTTTTGAATATACTATCCAGGTTGGTCATAACTTTTCTTCCAAGGAGTAAGTGTCTTTTAATTTCATGGCTGCAATCACCATCTGCAGTGATTTTGGAGCCCCCCAAAATAAAGTTTGACACTGTTTCCACTGGTTCCCCATCTATTTCCCATGGAGTGATGGGACTGGATGCCACGATCTTTGTTTTCTGAATGTTGATCTTTAAGACAACTTTTTTGCTCTCCTCTTTCACTTTCATCAAGAGGCTTTTTAGCTCCTCTTCACTTTCTGCCTTAAAGGTGGTGTCATCTGCATATCTGAGGTGATTGATATTTCTCCCATCAATCTTGATTTCAGCTTGTGTTTCTTCCAGTCCAGCGTTTCTCATGATATACTCTGCACATAGGTTAAATAAGCAGGGTGACAATATACAGCCTTGACGTACTCCTTTTGCTATTTGGAACCAGTCTGTTGTTCCATTTCCAGTTGTAACTGTTGCTTCCTGACCTGCATACAGATTTCTCAAGAGGCAGGTAAAGTGGTCTGGTATTCCCATCTCTTTCAGAATTTTCCACAGTTTATTGTGATCCACACAGTCAAAGACTTTGGCATAGTCAATAAAGCAGAAATAGATGTTTTTTTCTGGAACTCTCTTGCTTTTTCCATGATCCAGCAGATGTTGGCAGTTTAATCTCTGGTTCCTCTGCCTTTTCTAAAACCAGCTTGATCGTTAGGGAGTTCATGGTTCACATGTTGCTGAAGCCTGGCTTGGAGAATTTTGAGCATTACTTTACCAGCATGTGAGATGAGTGCAATTGTGCGGTAGTTTGAGCATTCTTTGGCATTGACTTTCTTTGGGATTGGGATGAAAACTGACCTTTTCCAGTCCTGTGGCCACTGCTGAGTTTTCCAAATTTGCTGGCATATTGAGTGCAGCACTTTCACAGCATCATCTTTCAGGATTTGAAACAGCTCCCCTGGAATTCCATCACCTCCACTAGCTTTGTTCATAGTGATGCTTTCTAAGGCCCACTAGACTTCACATTCCAAGATGTCTGGCTCTAGATTAGTGATCACATCATCATGACTATTTGGATTGTGAAGATCTTTTTTGTACAGTAAAGGATGTTAATAAATGGTATCTTAGGAACTGAATGCTGGTAAAGGATCAACTAATTTTTCATGGGGTGAATTTGTGTTCCACTGGCATTCTTAAAAGCACACATGTTTGTTTATTGATCCTATAGTCTTAATAGGTAACCAAAAAGTTTCACTGTACAAAATAGGAAATTATATCTTATAATAACCTTAAAATATAGGAAGAAAGATAACTGAATCACTGTGCTATACACCTGAAACTAACACACTTTAGTAAATTAACTCTACCTCAATAAGAAAGAAACAAAAAGGAAAAACAAACACATAGACACAGACATAGGTGATTAGCATCATGCTCTGCCCCTATCAATTCAAGGCACTAAAATGTGCATTTCAAAGCCTGCCAATCCTTTGTTGAGTGCAAGTGAATAAGCAAAAAATAAATATATAAAGATAAATTTATAGGTATATATATATATACACATATTAGTTTTCTGGGTTTTAGAAAGATTATTCGGGACACCACTATTCTGGCTTAAATGGCTTCCTTGTGGAAACTTAGTCACATTTTTTTTTCTTGAGGTCAGATTTAAAAGATTAGTCAGGCATCACTCATTTTTCTCAGAATGAAAATCACTATTACTTTATGATATTTTCTGGTGACATTTTTATGTACATATCACTGATATTTTTCTCATTTCTTAAACATGAAAAAGTGTGGGTTGGAGGTTGTTAAAAGACTTGCTCATAATTACAGACCCACCAAGGGATCCAATCAAGAGTTGAACTCAGGTGCCATTCCAACTGTGCAGCTATGCAAGGCTGACTATGCCAGCCCTGTCTGTTCCCAGGTAGGCATGCCGATGTGTTTGTGCTCAGCTGCTATGTTAGCGAGGGCTAGGTGAGGAAGAATGGACTCACTCATATGACTGGTGTCCAGCTTACTGTGAGAAAGGAGGTCCAAAAGAGAATATAACCAGATGTCTCATCTTTCAGCAATCTAATTAAGGCTTATTTATATGGTGGTGTCAGAATGTTAAAAGTGAGAAGAGAAGCAGTAATGTTTCTTGTATGTGTGTTAGTTGCTCAGTTATGTCTAACTCTTTGTGAACCCATGGACTGTAGCCTGCCAGGCTCCTCTGTCCATGGAACTCTTCAGTCAAGAATGATGGATTGGGTATCGTTCCCTTCTTCAAGGGTTCTTCCTGACCTAGGGATCAAACCCGTGTCTCCTGCATAGCATGAAGATGCTTTACTGTCTGAGCCACTAGGAAAGCCCAGTGTTTATTGAGATCCATGCTTAATATCTACACGGTGCTTCCAGTGTGGCAAACTATTTGTCAACACAAACCACAACATAATTCTAGATCAAAGGGTAGAATAAGAGAATCTACTCTTGATTTCATGAAATCAGTTTAAAAAGAAAAATCATTAAAAATATTAATCACATAGATCATTGGTTTGTGGTTAATTTACCTTAGAGACTGATCCCGGGTCTCTTGCATTGTAGGTGAGTTCTTTACCATCTGAACCATCAGGGAAGCCCATTAGAGAGTTAGTTTGGTGAGCTACAGTCCATAGCATCACAAAGAGTCAGACTGAAGTGACTTAGCACACTGCACACACACACACAGCATATAATATGATTACTCTGTGAACTCAGAATGATGAATAATTGACTTGGTCTTTTAATAGAATGTTCTAAAATTTCCACGAAATTTATTTATTCACTCTCGCCAAGATTTTGTAGCTTCTTGTGTAAAAATATAGAAAGGATGCTTCCACTGTTAACTAATAATTTGAAAGGATCTTGTCTTTAAGACTTTCCTAGTCTTTGGGGGTTTGATTGTTATATAAATACACATTCCTGGTTAGGAAAGGAATTGAAACGGAGTCTTTGAGTTTGTTTGTTACCATAAGTTCCCAGTTTATACAAGCTGTAGTAATTTTCCCAAGACTTCTTAATGCTTCTTTCCTACATTTATCGGAGGGTAGACTCAGCAGGGAATAAAGAACTAAGGATTTCAGAGAAATTTCTATTTAGAGCGAACTTTTCATCTCTTTCAGTCCATTCTCTGATTTGCATTCAAAATTAACCTTGAAAATATAAATCTGACCATGTTACTTCCTCATGATGGCTGCTGCTTCTGCTGCTGCTAAGTCACTTCAGTCATGTCTGACTCTGTGCGACCCCAGAGACAACAGCCCATCAGGCTCCCCCGCCCCTGGGATTCTCCAGGCAAGAACACTGGAGTGGATTGTCATTTCCTTCTCCAATACTCATGATGGCAGTGTTCCCATTTGTGTTGGTTTCAAGAGCCAGATTCCCAATATGGCTTCCAATAAGCTTAGTGAATGGATAACTCTTACAACTCATTCCTGATTCCTCTCTCCATCCCTTTCTTCAGTTAACCATTCGTAGTTTCTTAGCTCACCAGACTCTCATGTTAAGGATCTGATCATGAAAATCCTCTAGTCTCTTAACATTACCCTTGACAAGGAGCCACAATTGGATTCATTTTACAGGGTCATATAAATATCTATTCTTCTGGGAAAACTTTTGGCATAGACCAGAACATTTTTTTTTTTTTTTCAGTTGTATTCCTCTATAGAGGGCAGTCATAGAAGAGTAGTAATTGGTCTGTGCAGATATTTTAGTTTTGTTCCCCAAATTATATTATATTAAAAGTGAATATTATGTTTATGGTGGTATATGTAGAATATTATTCAATCATAAAAATAATAAAATAATAGCATTTGCAACCACATGGATGAATCTAGGCACTTCCCAGGTGGTGCTAGTGGAAAAGAACCCTGGTGCTAATGCAGGAGATGTAAGAGACTTGGGTTTGAACCCTGGATATGGAAGATCCCCTGAAGGAGGAAATTTCAACCCACTCCAGTATTCTTGCTGGAAAATTCCATGGGCAGAGGAGTCTGGTGGGCTACAGTTCATAGGGTCACAAAGAACTGGACAGGACTGAGCATGCATGCACACCATCCTACACATAAAATCTATAAATAATAAGAACATGCATATACAGGAAACCTAGTCAATACTATGCAATGGCTTATGGGAAAGGAATCTAAGAAAGAGTGGATATATATGTGTGTGTATATATATATAATGAATTTTCTTTACTATACATCTGAAACAACATTGTAAATGAACTGTACTTTGATAAAAATTTTTTATATGTGCTTAATAAGTATCAGATATTTTTTATTCTTTAGTCAAGTGAGAATGTAGCAGAGAAAATTTATAGTAATTATTGAGATGGTGTCTATAGCCTTTTTATTCATTTATTTTTTGTGTTGCGTTACTTTTTCTTCTCTTAATATTTATTTATTTATTTATTTTTTGGCTGCATCAAGTCTCAGTTTCATTGCGATACATCTTTGATGTTCATGGTAGCATGCAGGATCTATTAGTTGCAGCATGCTAACTCTTAGTTGCAGCACGTGGGATCTAGATGCCTGAACAGGGATTGAACCTGGGCCTCTGACATTGAGAGAGTGGAGTCTTAGCCACTGGACTTCAAGGGAAGAACCTATAATGCATCCTTTTATGCATTATCAATATAAAGAAAGCTGAGCACTGAAGAATCGATGCTTTTGAATTGTGGTGTTGGAGAAGACTCTTGAGAGTCCCTTGGACTGCAAGGAAATCCAACCAGTCCATCTTAGAGGAAATCAGTCCTGAATATTCATTGGAAGGACTGATGCTGAAGCTGAAATTCCAGTACTTTGACCACCGTATGTTGAAGAACTGACTCATTTGAAAAGACCATGATGCTGGGGAAGATTGAAGACAGGAGAAGGGGATGACAGAGGATGAGATGGTTGGATGGCATCACTGACTCTATAAACATGAGTTTGAGTAAACTCCGGGAGTTGGTGATGCCCAGGAAGGCCTGGCATACTGCAGTCCATGGGGTCGCAAAGAGTCAGACATGACAGAGTGACTGAACTGAATATAATAACCAGAATCTCCACCCAAGATAATTCTATTAAGTTTGAGTATATCTAGAAAGCTGTATTGTACAACTGAATAACAATGACACTATAACTGTGAAGCTCCTAGGATGTATGGGAATCAATCATGTAACTAATATACATTTGTTGAAGTTCTAATAGATGAAGACAAATGGTAAGAGGGAGGATTATAAAAATTTAAGTTAACACAAGTTTACAGAACCTAGGATATAAGACTAAAGTATCTGTGCTTTGGGTATGAATGAGAAGAAATCCATTATATGCTGAAAAAAAAAAAAAAAAAGAAATGGCCTCAGGACTCCAAAGGTGATTTTACCATCATGTCATCAGTCAAGTCACATCCTCTCTGAACCCTCAGCTACACTGGAAACGTTAGGATAACAAGTCATTGAAAGATTAACTACTTCACTAAGTAACAAGTGGAACCAATATATCTTGAGGTAGAAATTTTGGATTTGCATTCTAGGTATAGAATTGTCTCTGGTTTGCCTCAAAGATTAATATTTTAATATTAAAGTAAATCACAGTTCTCTTAGTTTTAGCTTTCTTTCACTGCCTCTATGGGGGCTTCACAGATGGAGCTAGTGGTTAAGAATCTGCCTGTCAATGCAGGAGATGTAAGAGATGCAAGTTCAATCTCTGAGAGCTCTGGAAGTTCAAGATATAAATCTGGAAGGATTCATAAGTTTTCAATGGAGGTTTGACACCAAAAAGTTGGTTCTTTGTAATATTCAACACTACTGAATCCAAATATGCTGTAACTATGTATATAAATCTCACATCAACTAGAGAAAGTGCAGAATAAAAACTCACTTTGAAGGTAAAGAAATTCAAGTTGTCAAAGAATTATAGGATTGCCTTAGCTCAAAGAAGAAGAGAAAAACATATTTACTTATTAGAGAGGTCAAGGCTTAACAGTTGAGAACATGAGGTCTTGGTACAGAAAATTCTAGGTTCAAATACTATCTCTGCTTTTGATCAGTTATAGGTCCTTGGAAACATTTCTTAAACTACATGAGGATTATAATAATATCTTAATAACTGTGGAAAGTATTAAGTGGGTTAAGTATAGGATTTAGGACACTGTCCAAACAAAATGAAATGTGTGTGTGTATGTGTGTGTGTGTGTATTTCTGTTTGCACTAGTAGTGACAAGAGCAGTACAGTGTACTGATATTTGTTGAACTATCAGCACCATGCTAGACATATAGATTCTCAATAATACATGCAGAATACTCAACATTTTTCACCACTCATCATGTACTAGACATTTGGCTGATATTTTCCTGTATATCTGCTTAACTCAATCAGACAACCTGTCAATGTCATCATTTTATTCATTCATTTGATAAGACTCAGATACTCACCCTCCATTAAGCAAATAGCAAGTGAAGGCCCTAATTCTAAAATCAGTTATTTTATCCAATTCTTGTGGTCTTCCCAAGTGACAGACTGAAGATACAGTATTTTACCAACATTGTAAGGAATTAATATGCCTCCTTTCAGTTGTTAATTGATACTTCTATTTCTTTATTCCAAAAGAAAAATCAGCATTTTTTTCTCATTATCTTATCAAGCTTTCTCCTAGTGGACATGGAAACTGGAAATCATACCATCCTGACTGAATTCATCTTACTGGGTTTCTCAACAGACCTCCAGTGGCAACTAATACTATTTGGAGTATTTCTGACTGTCTATTTGGTAATCTTGTCAGGTAACATGACCCTGGTTATCTTAATTCATATTGATTCCCACCTGCACACATCTATGTATTTTTTCATTGGCAATCTCTCTTTCTTGGATTTCTGGTACACCTTTGTGTACACTCCTAGAATGCACTTGTATCTCAGAAGATAAGTGCTTTTCCTTGGCTGAATGTGGAGCCCAACTATTCTTTTCTTGTGTTGTAGCCTACCTATACTGAGTGCTTTCTCCTAGCAGTCATGGCATATGACCGCCACATGGCAATCTGTAACCCGCCACTTTATTCAAGTTTGTACCAGACTTGTTGCTGGCTCCTGTATAGGAGGGTTCTTGGATGCCATCGCCCATACTGCCAACACTTTTCACCTGAGTTTCTATGGCGAAACATATCATTGACCATTTCTGTGATGCACCACCACTGGTGAAGATGTCATGTACAGACACCAAGGTCTATGAGGAGGTCCTCCTGGGTCTTGTGGGTTTCATGGTCCTCTCGAGCATTCTTGTCATCATTATTTCCTATTTCCACATCTTTCTGGCTATTCTGAGAATCCACGCACCTTCAGGAAGGCGCAAGGTTTTTTCCACCTGTGCTTCACACCTGGTCTCGATCATGCTCTTCTATGGATCATTGCTCTTCACATATTCAAGGCCAAGTTCCACCTACTCCCTGAAGAGAGACAAAATGGCTGCCCTGTTCTACATTGTGATCAACCCACTGTTCAACCCTCTCATCTATAGACTGAGAAACAAAGACATCAAGAGGCCTTCTGGAATGCAACAAAGACCATAAAACCTCAGAGATGAAGGTGATCATTTTTTTTTTTCCAGAATGTTCTCATTGTGTTTTCTAAGTTATTGGCTTATTTATGTGTTTGTAAACATTACTATATTTCAGGTAAATGCAGCATGTTATACGTAAAATAAGAAACACTGGTTAAACCATATTGTTTTTTAATACTCCCTTTTTGTGATTAAACTATTTTAAACCTGCGATATTAGTTTGTTTGATGTTTTAAGATACTGTAGGATGCTTCATTTTGTAGTTGTGGTTTCGATGCTTAGTCATGCTGAACTCTTGCAACTCCGGGAACTGTAGCTCACCAGGCTCCTCTGTCCTTGGGTTTCTCCAGACAAGAACGTTAGAGTGGTTTGCCATTTTTTTTCTTCAGGGGATGTTCTTCACTCAGGCATTGGACCCACATCTCCTAAACTGCAGATGGATTTTTTTTTTTTACCACTGAGCCATTATGAGAAACTTATTATGCTTCTTAGTGATACTATATTTTCCATAACATTTATCTGTCTGATTATCTTTGGAAAGTCTTAGAGAGAAAAAAGAATTTGATTTTTTTAAATAAAATTTGATTTTGAATCTCTGTGCACAGACTTCATTCTGTGGGGAAAATATTTGGAATGGCTAAATTTTTTGGAAGTTAACTAAAGATTTTATACACTTTTATTTTTAGCAAGTAATTCTACCACACTTATTCAAAAGCTCTAAATGAGTACATAGAAAATATCATTGTAAATTTATGTCTTTATAAAATTGATGTATTCTACATTAATTTAATATAGGGTCATATATTTGGCAAAATATTAAACTGATGTAGATGAAATGCTAGGTCCATGAATCAAGGCAAATTGGAAGTGGTCAAATAAGAGATGACAAGAGTGAACATCGACATTTTAGGAATCAGCAAACTAAAATGGACTGGAATTGAGGAATTTAACTGAGATGACCATTATATGTACTACTGTGGGCAAGAACCCCTTAGAAGAAATGGAGTAGCCATCATAGTCAACAAAAGAGCCTGAAATGCAGTACTTGGATTCAATCTAAAAAATGACAGAATAATCTCTGTTTGTTTCTAAGGCAAACCATTCAATATCACAGTAATCCAAGTCTATGCCCTGACTAATAATGCTCAAGAAGCTGAAGTTAAACAATTCTATGAAGACCTAGAAGATGTTCTAGAACTAACAACTCAAAAAGATATCCTTTTCATTTTAGAGGAGTGGAACACAGAAGTAGGAAGTCAAGAAATACCTAGAGTAAAAAGCAAATTTAGCCTTGGAGTACAGAATGAAGCAGGGCAAAGGCTAGTAGAGTTTTGCCAAGAGAACACACTGGTCATAGCAAACACCCTCTTCCAACAACACAAGAGAAGACTCTACATATGGAAATAACCAGATGATCAATATCAAAATCAGATTGATTATATTCTTTGCAGCCAAAGAGGGAGAAGCTCTATACAGAAATAAAAAAAAGGCCAGTAGCTGACTGTAACCCAGATCATGAACTCCTTACTGCCAGATTCAGACTTAAATTGAAGAAAGTAGGGAAAACAACTAGACCATTCAGGTATGACCTAAATCAAACTCCTTATGATTATACAGGGGAAGTGCAAAATAGATTCAAGGGATTAGACCTGATAGACAGAGTTCCTGAAGAAGTATGGATGGAGGTTCATGACATTGTCCAGGAGGCAGTCATCAAGATCATCCCCAAGAATAAGAAATGCAAAAAAGCAAAATGGTTGTCTGACGAGTCCTCACAAAAAGCTGAAAAAAGAAGAGAAGCTAAAAGCAAAAGAGAAAAGGAAAGATATGGCCATTTGAATGCAGAGTTCCAAAGAATAGCAAGGAGAGATAAGAAAGCCTTCCTCGGTGATAAATGCAGAGAAACTGAGGAAAACAACAGAATGGGAAAGACTAGACTGTGTCTTAGAATTATTTAAATCAGTTTCTACACCCCGCAGGATTGTAGATTCCTGCAAACCCTTAGGATTAGATGGCAATTAAATAAAACTGTGTTTTGAAAAATTGGGAATTAGTAAGATGGAGAAGGTGACGACAGAGGATGAGATGGTTGGATGGTATCACCAACTCTATGAGTTTTACATCGAGTTTGAGCAAGCTCCAGGAGTTACTGATGGATACAGAAGCCTGATGTGCTGCCGTCGATGGAGTCACAAAGAATTGGACATGACCGAGTGACTGAACTGAAGATGCAGAATTTTTTTTCTTTTTTGAGACTAAGTTTTCCTAGTGAGAATTTTCAATCTCATTTTTCTTTAGTTATGCAGAATCCAAATTAAACTTATGTGTATACATATGCATACCATATATACATATGTTCAGAACATGCATATATATATATATATATATATATATATATATATATATATATATATGTATACTGCTAAGTCACTTCAGTCATGTCTGACTCTGTGCGATCCCATAGATGATAGTCAACCAAGCTCTGCCAACCCTGGGATTCTCCAAGCAAGAACACTGGAGTGGGTTGTCATTTCCTTCTCCAGTGCATGAAAGTGAAAAGTGAAAGTGAAGTCGCTCAGTCATGTCCGACTCTTTGTGACCCCATGGACTGCAGCCTACCAGGCTCCTCTATCCATGGGATTTTCCAGGCAAGAATACTGGAGTGGGGTGCCATTGCCTTCTCCATATATATGTATACACATATGTTATTAAAATCATGTGGATATTAAAATCAAATGTTCACTAACATTATTTTTAAACATTATAATTTATTTATTTTTAATTGAGGGAGAGTTTCTTTCAGTATTGTGTTGGTTTCTGCCATACATCAACATGAATCAGCCATAGGTCTGATATAGTATCAGACCTATATATCTGTCTCTCTCTCCTGAACCTCCCTTCCACTTCCCACCCCATCCCACATCTCTAGGTTTGTCACAGAGCCCCAGTTTGAGCTCCCTGAGTCATACAGCACATTCCCACTAACTATCTGTTTTACATATGGTAATGTATGTGTTCCCGTGCTACTCTTTCCATTTGTTCCATGGTCTCCTTCCATGCCTTCTATCCACAAGTCTGCTCTCCATGTTTTTGTCTCCATTGCTGCCTTTGTCACATGTTGAATACCTTTCCTCTGTTCTTTCAAATCCATGTTCTATCCTTTTAATCTCATCTCTGCTCCAGGTTGCTCAGCTATACTAACTGCATCAGTAGGCACATTTGTTATCTTCATACTTAGTGTGTTTAGCCAGTGATTGTGACTAGAAGGGAAGAGAGTAGGGTCAGAGTGTTTTTTTTTTTTTTCCCAGCCTCCTTTCTTGCAAAAATGTCATAGCTGGCTTCATCCCTGGACTTAAATCATAGATCTTGCTGGATGGCCCATTTCAAAGCTTCCCCTCCATTGCTAATAACCTCTTTCTTTTCTTATATTGATTCCTCCAGGAACAGAGGAGGTAACAGCTCTCAGAAGTTATTCAGTTCAGAAGTTATTAGTTCTAGATTAATTACACTAATCTGGAAATTCTGCAAGCCTTAGACATCCTTTGTATTAATACCGTTATTAAACCCTCACCAAATTAACCCATTTGTATGGCCTTCCGCTACCTGCCAGGTTCATAACTGATATTAATATTAGAGCAGTCTCAGGAGATAAGCATTCAAATATAATTGAATTGTTCACATATTTGAAGATTAGACATAAACTCATCCTGGTGGGAAATGGCACAGTAGTAACATATAGCATCTTGGAGTGGTTTGCCGTGCCTTTCTCCAAGGGCTCTTCCTGACCCAGGGATCGAACCCATGTCTCTTATGTCTCCTGCGCTGGAAGCTGTGTTCTTTACCACTAGCACCACCTGAGAAGCCCCTGCAGTAGTATCAGACTTACTTAATGATCACCAGTGGCATCACGGAATGAAAGCTAGGCGGAAACAAAGCACTGAGGGATTGTTTCCTGTAGCAGAGAAGCATGCAGATGGAGATTATAAACACCATGGGGGGTGCTGGCTTCTGCTTCAGTTTAAACCTGAGACTATCCAATTGATAAAACAGGTGGCAGCAAGCTTAAACTATATCTTTGATGGAGTCTCTCACTTCCTCTGGTCCTTGGGAAACTACATTTGAGGACAGATGCTATGGCCACATTATAGCAGTGCAGAGTTACCTTCCCAAATAAACTTGTTTTGTATTTAAGGAAAGATAAGAATATGACCAGAAGGGAGTGAGGTTCTGAGGCATAGGGTAGGGGCATTTGGGCAGAGAAGTAAAAATGTGAGAATTTTTCATCTCAAATCCTTCAGTCTCATTTCAAAAACCAATAATTTCTCCCTTTATCTAGGGAATAAGAACTTTCACAGAATTTTCTCATTATTAACTGTACCTGGGAGGATTGAACATATGCAGAAACAAACCTCCCTTTCACCCAACCCCATCATCCTCCCTTTCCTCTGTGTTTAGTGTGAAACTTCAAAATTCACATAGCCCAGACAGTGAAATGCAAAATCTGACCTGCTAAGAATTTCAGGATATCATCAATCAAGGTTGGCAAGAGTCTCTAGAATATCTATAGGAATGGATTCTGAGAGCATGAGACCAAGGACAACGAAACTTTAAGTTTGTTATGGCTAACTGTACTGATACAGGAACACTAAGCAAGGATTTGGGATTTGAAATCAGAATATCAGACCAACCTAACATGATATTGAAGATGGATGACAGAAATATTGTAAATAACCTATGAGGTGTGATCTACTCCACTGATGCCTAAACATCACCCTCCTCACCTCTCACCTGGCTTCTCAAATGGCTTCAAGAACATACACTTTCCCAAGGTATTCATTGGAAGGACTGAGGCTGAAGCTGAAACTTTAATATTTTGGCCACCTGATGCAAAGAACTGACTCATTTGAAAAGACCCTGATGCTGGGAAAGATTGAAGGCAGGAGGAGAAGAGGATGACAGAGGATGAGGTGGTTGGATGGCATCACTGACTCAATAGATGTGAGTTCGAGTAAATTCTGGGTGTTGGTGATGACAGGGAGGCCAGGCGTGCTGTGGTTCATGGGGTCACAAAGAGTCAGACACAACTGAGCGACTGAACTGAACTGAACTGAAGAAACACATTGTTTAGGGAGTCATTAGCACCCTTGTAAAGCTTTTGGCAGGAGCTACTATTAGTATGCTATGGGTGATGGCAAGGGAAGCTGCTGTGGGATTGGACTCCAAAATATTAGAAGCCAGGTTGCAGTGCATAACTGTCAGTCTCACACTAGAAAGAATGGCTTAAGTGGATTTTTTTCTGTCACAGTTTCTCTGAAGAGTTAGCTACTGATTGCTGAGGGTCAACACACATGTATACATATATTTGTCTAGTTACAAGAATATTATATATATAAACTACCTTAGAGGTGAAGGAGCTGAGTGCCTTGTCAGATGAAGGAACTAGCAAATAGAGTGGAAAACTGATGTGCTTAAGGTCACATAGGTAAAAGCACAACTTTTTCAAGAACCTGGTCTTCCTAATAGATTCTAGGGTGCCATGATAATCTGTTCATAGAAAAAGGACAAAAAGAAAGACAAAAGGGAGAAATGAAGGATACAAAGCTCCAATAGCTATCACACTGAAAGGGAATATTAAGCATTTTAATAATCCATTAACTCATGACCCTTCCCCAAAGACCTTCCATTAAAGAAAAAAGAAGATAATTGTATTTTTGGATTTTAGAAGTCACAATAAAGTAGCATAGGAATTTTACCTTTCATTTACCTATTTTTAAAGAGAGTCAATGTTTTCTGATACTTTCTG
Organism: Budorcas taxicolor; assembly: GCF_023091745.1. Taxonomy (NCBI): domain Eukaryota; kingdom Metazoa; phylum Chordata; class Mammalia; order Artiodactyla; family Bovidae; genus Budorcas; species Budorcas taxicolor. The sequence goes on along the minus strand of NC_068924.1, from coordinate 155,596 downwards.
ATGACGCTTTAAAGGGAAGGAAATAGTTTTGAGTACTCAGGGAAATAATGACAATTGGTCTTTTTTACTTTTACTCTGTCTCTTTTCTTTCTGTTTTTAAAGAGCTGCAATAGCGGTCCTAAGATGGCAGAGGAACAGGATGCGGAGACCACTTTCTCCCCCACAAATTCATCAAGAGAACATTTAAACACTGAGTAAATTCCACAAAACAATGCCTGAATGCAAGCAGAGGACATCAGGCACCCAGAAAGCAGCCCATTGTCTTTGAAAAGAGGTAGGAAAAAATGTAAAAGATAAAAAAAGAGACAAAAGAGTTAGGGATGGAGCTCCATCCTGGGAAGGGAGTCTAAAAAAGAGAGAAGTTTCCAAACACCAGGAAACACTCTCACTGCCAAGTCTGTAGCGAGCCTTGGAAGCAGAGTGGGCAACGTAACAGGGGAGAAAAATAAATAAGTAATTAAAACCCACATATTATGAGCCCAACAGTTACTCCCCCAGTGGAAAAGCAACACAGATGCCTGCACCTGCCACTAGCAAGTGGGGGCTGGAGAGGGAGGCATGGGCTGCATTGCTTAGAGTAAGGATCCAGCCTGAATGCCCCGAGGGTAATCAGAGCGAACTAACTTGGACTAGCAAACCAGACTGTGGGATAGCTACCACGAGAAAAACTCTAAACTAAGACACCACCAGGACCACACACAGAACAAAGTACTGAACAGAATTAGCAGGCTGCAGACCATCCCCCTCCAGTGACAGGCAGCCAGAGCTGGAAGGGGGCAATCACAGCCCCAGAGAGACATTATCTACCAAACTGCAAGCAGGCTTCATTGCTAACTGAAATTTCTTGGGGTTCTGGACAGTAATCATCTGCCTGAGAAGGTGTGCCGGTTGTACACACAGAAAAATGAGCAGCATGGATGGGAGAGGCGATAAGTCGCAGCAACCATGCTCGCCAAACACCTCATCACCTGAGCTGCTTGGACCTGGGAAGGACACAAAATGCAAGCCCAATTGAGTCTGCACCTCTGAGGACTACCCGAGTGCCTGAACCTGAGAGGCTTAGACCTGGGATGTGCACGCAGCCCAAGGTCGGCCTCTGACGGTTCCCGGCGGAGCAACCTAGAGCCTGAGTTATTTGGGCAGGGAAGGCACACGTGCTGTGAGGAAGGGCACAAGTGCTGTGAGTGAGGGAAGGCCCAGTGTAGCTGACACAGTGCGAGCACATGCCAGAGTTATTTGTTTGCAGCATCCCTCCCTCCCCACAGTGCAACTGAACAACTGAGCCTAAAAAAAAGTGTCCACCACCGCCCTCCTTATGTCAGAGAGGAAATCAGACACTGAAGAGACCAGCAAACAGAAGAAGCTAAAACAGATGGAACTGCCTTGGAAGTGACAGGTGCAAGAGATTAAAACCCTGTAGTTAGTACCTACTACCTAGGAAGTGGCCTATAGATGTTGAAAAATATAAACCAGACCAAGGAACTATCCAAAAATGAACTGACCCCACACTGCTCACAACAACACCAGAGAAAGTCCTAGATATATTTTTACTCTTGTTATGATCATTCTTTTTTTTCCTTTTTTTTAAAACTTTTTAACATTTTGAAGTCCTCTATTACTCCTTTAATTTTCATTTTTATATCCTACTATTATAAAAAAAGACCCTATTTTTAAAGCAAACTTTATATATATATATATATATATATATATATATATATATATGCATATATGTACATATATATATATATTTTAAAAAATAATTTTTGTGACTTTTTTTGTTTGTTTTCTTCTCTTTTCTTTAATATTGTATATTTGAAAATCCAACCTCTACTCTAGATTTTTAATCTTTGCTTTTTGGTATTTGTTATCAATTTTGTACCTTTAAAAACCCAGTCTTCAGTACCCATTTTTTCTTGGGAGCGAGATTACTGGCTTGACTGCTCTCTCCTCCTTTGCACTCTCCTTTTTCTCCACCAGGTCACCTCTGTCTCCTCCCTCCCCCTTCTCCTCTCTTCCCAACTCTGTGAATCTCTGTATGTTCCAGACAGTGAAGAACACTTAGGGAACAGATTACTGGCTGGATCTGTCTCTCTGCTTTTCATTACCCCCTTTTATCCTTCTGGCCACCTCTGTCTCCTTCCTCCCTCTTTTCTTCTCTGTATAACTCCATGAACATCCCTGAGCAGTCCAGACTGTGGAGTGCACATAAGGAAGTGATTACTGGCTAGCTTTCTCTCTCCTCTTTTGATTCCACCTCACCTCATTTGGATCACCTCTAACTCCCCCATCACTCTTCTCCATGTAATTCTGTGAACCTCTCTGGGTGTCCCTCATTGTGGAGAAACTTTTCATCTTTAACCTAGATGTTTTATCAGCAGTGCTGTATAAACCAAGAAGTCTTGAGACAACTGTAAAAATAAGACTGAAAACCAGAAGCAGGAGGCTTAAGCCCAAATCCTGAGAACATCAAAGAACTCCTGACTGCAGGGAACATTAATCGATAGGAGCTCATCAAATGCTTCCATACCTACACTGAAACCAAGCACCACCCAAGGGCCAACAAGTTCCAGAGCAAGACATACCACACAAATTCTCCAGCAACACAGGAACACAGCCCTGAGCTTCAATATACAGGCTGCCCAAAGTTACTTCAAAGCCATTGACATCTCATAACTCATTATTGGACACTTCATTTCATTCCAGAGAGAAGAAATCCACCTCTACCCACCAGCACACCAACACAACCATGCCTAATCAAGAAACTTTGACAAGCCATTGACAGAACCCACCCACAGCGAGGAAACTCCACAATAAAGAGAACTCCACAAACTGCTAGAATACAGAAAGGCCACCCCAAACGCAGCAATAAAAACAAGATGAAGAAACAGGGGAATACCCAGCAAGTAAAGTAACAGGATAAATGCCCATGAAACCAAACAAAAGAGGAATAGATCGGGAATCTACCTGATAAACAATTCTGAATAATGATAGTGAAAATGATCCAAAATCTTGAAATAAAACCAGAATCACGGATAAATAGCCTGGAGACAAGGATTGAGAAGATGCAAGAAAGGTTTAACAAGGACCTAGAAGAAATAAAAAATAGTTGATATAGAGTGAATAATGCAATAAATAAGATCAAAAACACTCTGGAGGCAACAAATAGTAGAATAACTCAGGCAGAAGATAGGATTAGTGAAATAGAAGATAGAATGGTAGAAATAAATAAAGCTGAGAGGAAAAAAGAAAAAGGAATTAAAAGAAATGAGGACAATCTCAGAGACTTCCAGGACAATATTAAATGCTCCAACATTTGAATCATAGGAGTCACAGAAGAAGAAAACAAAAAGAAAGACCATGAGAAAATACTTGAGGAGATAATAGTTGAAAACTTCCCTAAAATGGGGAAGGAAATAATCAGCCAAGTCCAAGAAACCCAGAGAGTGCCAAACAGGATAAACCCAAGGTGAAACACCCCAAGACACATTAATCAAATTAACAAAGATCAAACACAAAGAACAAATATTAAAAGCAGCATGGGAAAAACAACAGATAACATACAAGGGGATTCCCATAAGGATAACAGCTGATCTTTCAATAGAAACTCTTCAGGCCAGAAGGGAATGGCAAGACATACATAAAGTGATGAAATAAAATAACCTATAGCCTAAATTACTGTACCCAGCAAGGATCCCATTCAAATATTAAGGAGAAATCAAAGGCTTTACAGAGAAGCAAAAGCTGAGAGAATTCAGCACCACCAAATTAGCTCTCCAACAAATGCTAAAGGATATTCTCTAGACAGGAAACACAAAAAGGGTGTATAAACCTGAACCCAAAACAATAAAGTAAATGGAAACAGGATCATACTTATCAATAATTAACTTAAACATAAATGGGTTGAATGCCCCAACCAAAAGACAAAGACTGGCTGAATGGATACAAAAACAAGACCCATATATATGTTGTCTACAAGAGATCTACCTCAAAACAAGGGACACATACAGACTGAAAGTGAAAGGCTGGAAAAGATATTCCATGCAAATAGAGACCCAAAGAAAGCAGGAGTAACAATACTCATATCAGATAAAATAGACTTTAAAGCAATGGCTGTGAAAAGTGACAAAGAAGGACACTACATAATGATCAAAACAACAATCCAAGATGAAGATATAACAATTATAAATACATATGCACCCAACATAGGAGCACTGCAATAAGTAAGACAAATGCTAACACTATGAAAGGGGAAATTAACAATAACACAATGATAGTTGGAGACTTTAATACCCCACTCACACCTATGGATAGATCAACTAAACAGAAAATTAAAAAGGAAACACAAACTTTATATGACAATAGATCGGTAAGACCTAATTGATATCTATAGAACATTCCACCCCAATACAATGAATTTCACCTTTTTCTGAAGTGCACACGGAACCTTCTCAAGGATAGATCACGACATGGGCCATAAATCAAGCCTTGGTAAATTCAAAAAAAAATTAAATCACTCCAAGCATCTTTTCTGACCACAATGCAGTAAGATTAAATGTCAATTACAGGAGAAAAACTATTAAAAATCCCAACATATGGAGGCTGAACTACACGCTGCTGAATAACTAAGAAATCACAGAAGAAATAAAAAAGAAACTAAAATATGCATAGAAACGAATCAAAATGAAAACACAACAACCCAAAACCTCTGGGACACTGTAAAAGCAGTGCTAAGGGGAAAGTTCATAGCAATAGAGGCATACCTCAAGAAACAAGAAAAAATTCAAATAAGTAACCTAAGTATACACCTAAAGCAACTAGAAAAGGAAGAAATGGAGAACCCGAGGGTTAGTAGAAGGAAATAAAACTTAAAAAATTAAAGCAGAAATAAATGCAAAAGTAACAAAAGAGACCATAGCAAAAATCAACAAAGCCAAATGCTGGTTCTATCAAAGGGTAAATAAAATTCACAAACCATTAGCCAGACTCATCAAGAAACAAAGAGAGAAAAATCAAATCAATAAAATTAGAAATAAAAATGGAGAGATCACAACAGACAACACAGAAATACAAAAGATCATAAGAGACTACTATCAGCAATTATATGTCAATAAATGGACAATGTGGAAGAAATGGACAAATTCTTAGAAAAGTCCAACTTTCCAAAACTGAACCAGGAAGAAATAGAAAATCTCAACAGACCTATCACAAGCACGGAAATTGAAACTGTAATCAGAAATCTTCCAACAAACAAAAGCCTAGATCCAGACAGCTTCACAGCTGAATTCTACCAAAAATTTAGAGAATAGCTAACACCTACCCTACTCAAAGTCTTCCAGAAAATTACAGATGAAGGTAAATTTCCAAACTCATTCTGTGAGGCCACCATCACCCTAATACCAAAACCTGACAAAGATGGCACATAGAAAAAAAGAAAACTACAGGCCAATATCACTGATGAACATAGATGCAAAAATCCTCAACAAAATTCTAGCAATCAGAATCCTACAGCACACAAGATATCATACACCATGACCAAGTGGGCTTTATCCCAAGGATGCAAGGATTCTTCAATATCCACAAATTAATCAATGTAATACACTACATGAACAAATTGAAAAACAAAAGCCAAATGATTATCTCAATAGATGCTGAGAAAGCCTTTGATAAAAATCAACATCCATTTATGATAAAAACTCTCCAGAAAGCAGGAATAGAAGGAACATACCTCAACATAATAAAAGCTACATATGACAAACCTATAGCAAACATTATCCTCAATGGTGAAAAATTGAAAGCATTTCCCCTAAAGTTAGGAACAAGACAAGGGTGCCCACTTTCACCACTACTATTCAACACAGTTCTGGAAGTTTTGGCCACAGCAATCAGAGCAGAAAAAGAAATGAAAGGAATCCAAATTGGAAAAGAAGAGGACATGATCCTCTACATAGAAAACCCTAAAGACTCCACCAGAAAATTACTAGAGCTAATGAATGAATATAGTAAAACTGCAGGATATAAAAGAAACACACAAAAATCCTTTGCATTCCTATACACTAATAATGAGAAAATAGAAAGAGAAATTAAGGAAACAATTCCATTTACCATTGCAGCAAAAAGAATAAAATACTTAGGAATATATCTACTGAAAGAAACTAAAGACCTATATATAGAAAACTATAAAAACACTGGTGAAAGAAATCAAAGAGGACGCTAATAGATGGAGAAATATACCATGTTCATGGATCAGAAGAATCACTATAGTGAAAATGAATATACTACCCAAACCAATCTATAGATTCAATGCACTCCCTATCAAGTTACCAGCGGTATTTTTCACAGAGCTAAAACAAATAATTTCACAATTTGTATGGAAATACAAAAAACCTCGAATAGTCAAAGCAATCTTGGGAAAGAAGAATGGAACTGGCGGAATCAACCTGCCTGACTTCAGGTGCTACTACAAAGCCACAGTCATCAAGACAGTATGGTACTGACACAAAGACAGACATATAGATCAATGGAACAAAATAGAAAGCCCAGAGATAAATCTACATACCTATGGACATCTTATATTCGACAAAGGAGGCAATAATATACAGTGGATTAAAGACAATCTCTTTAACAAGTGGTTCTGGGAAAACTGGTCAACCACTTGTAAAAGAATGAAACTAGAACACTCTCTAACACCATACGCAAAAATAAACTCAAAATGGATTGAAGATCTAAACGTAAGACCAGAAAATATAAAACTCCTAGAGGAGAACATACACAAAACACTCTCCTACATAAATCACAGCAGGATCCTCTATGACCAAACACCCAGAATACTGGAAATAAAAGCAAAGATAAACAAATGGAACCTAATTAAAATTAAAAGCTTCTGAACAACAAAGGAAAGTATAAGCCAGGTGAGAAGACAGCTTTTGGAATGGGAGAAAATAGTAACAAATGAAGCAACTGACAAACAACTAATCTCAAGAATATACAAGCAACATATGTAGCACAATTCCAGAAAAATAAATGACCTAATCAAAAAATGGGCCAAAGAACTAAATAGACATTTCTCCAAAGAAGACATATGAATGGTTAACAAACACTTGAAAAGATGCTCAACATCACTCACTATCAGAGAAATGCAAATCTAAACCACAGTGAGGTACAATTTCACGCCAGTCAGAATGGCTGCAATCCTAAAGTCTATAAGCAATAAGTGCTGGAGAGGGTGTGGAGAAAAGGGAACCCTCTTACACTGTTGGTGGGAATGCAAACTAGTACAGCCACTATGGAGAACAGTGTGAAGATTCCTTAAAAAACTGTAAATAGAATTGCCTTATGACCCAGCAATCCCACTGCTGGGCATAGACACCAAGGAAACCAGTATTGAAAGAGACACATGTACCCCAATGTTCATCACAACTCTTTATAATAGCCAGGAGATGGAAGCAGGCTAGATGTCCATCAGCAGATGAATGGATAAGAAAGCTGTGGTACATATACACAATGGAGTATTACTCAGCCATTAAAAAGAATGCATTTGAATCTGTTCTAATGAGGTGGATGAAACTGGAGCCGATTATACAGAGTGAAGTAAGCCAGAAAGAAAAACACCAATGCAGTATACTAACACATATATATGGAATTTAGAAAGATGGTAACAATAACCCTATATGTGAGACAGCAAAAGAAACATCTATAGATGTATAGAATAGTCTTTTCGACTCTGGGAGATGGCGAGGGCAGGATGATATGGGAGAATGATACTGAAACATGTCAATTATCACATGTGAAACCAATCTCCAGTCCAGGTTTGATACATGATACAGGGAGCTCGGGGCTGGTGCACTGGGATGACTGAGAGGGATGGGATGGGGGGGGAAGTGGGAGGGTCTTCAGGATGGGGAACACAAGTACACCTATGGTGGATTCATGTCAATGTATGGCAAAACCAAAACAGTATTTTAAAATTTAAAAAAAAATTAATTAAAAAATTTAAAAGAAATATTCTGAATTTTTACTTTAATGAAAACACTCGTGGGATTGTCTCAAGGCTTTATTAACATACAGAATTCTGAAAGAGCAATTTTGACCACTTTTCCCTGTTTCTGTTGCTTTTGTGGAGGACTAGGTTTGAGGAGGCCATTACTCTGCCATTCAGAAGTTGATCTATTTCTGATACAATAGTTTAGATACTCATTTAAGTTTTATTAGTACTTCATTCAGGTTTTATTTCTATGCAGTGTCCCATTATGTCGATATATCACAATTTGTGTATCTAAGTATCCGCCTCTATATGTTTGAATTTCTTTGTAGGTGTATGCCTTCTTATATTCTTGAATAAAATCCTAATACTGAGCCATAGTTTTATAGCAAAATTAAGACATTATAAGGCATTTCAGAAAGAAAAACTTGTTTTCCAAAGTAGGTGAATCATTTTACATTTTTTCACGTGATATATTATGAGAGTTACAGTTGATTCACATTGTCTTTATCCATCTTTTTCTGTCAATCTTTTTTTTTTAAATCAATTTGTATTGGAGTATAGTTGCTATCCAATGTTGTGTTAGTTTCTACTGTACATCAAAATGAGTCAGCCTTACATATCGGTATATCCCCTCCCTTTTGGACTTCCTTCTCATTAGGTCACCACAGTACCTTAAGGAGAGCTCTCTGTGTTATACAGTGTGTTCTCATCGAATGCATGCTCAGCTGCTCAACGTGTCCTACTCTTTGCAACCACATGGACTGTAGCCTGACAGACTCCTCACTCTTTGGGATTTTCTAGACAAGAATACTGGAGTGGGTTTTTCATTTCCTCCTTCAGGGGATCTTCCCAACCTAGGGATTGAACCCGCATGTTATATGCCCCCTTCATTGGCAGGTGGGTTCTTACAACTAGCGCCACCTGGGAAGGTTTAGTTACCTATTTTATATCAACAGTGTATATATCTCAATCCCACTTTCCTAGTTCTTGTTATTAATGAGGATGTGAAGTGGTATCTCAAGGGAGTTACAATTTATATTTCCTTAACAATTATACATATTGAAATTATTTTCATATGGTTTTTGGCAATTCACATATTTTTGTATATGAAATGTATTAAGATCTTGGATCTTTTAAAAATTGATTGTATTTTGATCAGTGAATAGTGGAGGATCTGTATGCATTCTGAGTAGAAATTTTTGACAACATTGCTCAGTATGAATTTTTTCCTAGGATGTGGCTTTCCTAGTCTTTGTGCCCCTCAAAACTCTCCCTTAGTTCACTTTTTTTCTATTTCTCACTCTCAGTATGTGGCCTCACCTTAGTGTTTATAGAGAAAATGACATTTAAAAAAATAACTGATATTCTTTCTTCCTTAATGTAATGTAGGTACTAATAAACTTATCTACCATATTCCTTACTTCCATGGTATTAAAAGAGATGGCTAATGTCTCTCTGCTAAATATTTCACACACAGTATCTTGTATATAATGTTATGTAGCAATGTCAGCCTCAGAGGAGACTCTAGTTCCCAAAGCATCAAATTAATGCTACACTTTTGAGAAACAGAGGCAATTTTCATTGGCTTTTAGAGTTTCTTTCTTTTTTTTTTTTGTTAATACTCTAGGGACTATACTTAAGAAATACATTATAAACCGTCCCCTCTTATTATTTTTTTTTTCAAAATGTCACAATTTCAGTTTTACAGGTAGGTCATTTGATATACTTGTTCACTAAGTAGAAGTTTTATTCTTTTTTTGTAGAGATTAGTATTCACCATATGCAAAAGAAAATGATTTTAAAAGCATCCCGTATTCATTTTTCTTCACAGTACTTGCTTCTGAGATTATGTCATATATCTTCCCCGCCCCTCCAAATGAGTCTTTTTTAATGGTGAAGATTTCAGCAAATCTAGAAATTGTAAAGGGACCAGGAAAGAAAATGATACACAGAATTCCTAGGTTCAAATATTTGGCTTAATCATAAGCTCCAAATGTCTTCATTCTTAGTCCTGGGATCATATCAGGAAGAAGATGACAAGTATACAGAGACAAGAAGTGCCAGCGTGATGGCTCAGCAGCTAGACAGTGCAGAGAGAGCCATCATGCTCACAATACAAAAGGACATGCATTGCCTAAAACAGGAATTCTAATGCCGATGAGCTTTTGTGTGTGCATGTGTGTGTGTGTGTGTGTGTGTGTGTGTGTGTATGTGTGTGTGAATTTAACCTTTTAGAACTCAAATTTTCCATCTCCTGGAAGTGAACTAATGCTTCATGTAAACTAGATGAGAAGTGTGTTTCAGGCAGCACAGTTAAATACAAGGACCACTTCTGTACGTGGAAAAACCACTGTGCTGCCTCAAAGGATAAATCAAAGTTTAACAAATCAAAGACAGATACCCCACAATATGACTCCAATTCAGAGGAGACATGTATTACTGTGGTTTCCAAACAGTACGTGATATATCTTTATCTCTGGGTTTAGTACTTTTCCTTCTCCTACAATATATACTTCGTGAGGCTAAAGATTTTTTTCACTGCTGTAGCACTAGAATCTAGAACAGGGTAAAAAAAAAAAAAGTCAGTCCTTACAGCGTAAAGGAATAAATGAATGCATGTATGAATTCTTCATTCTGTTTATTCTTAGTCATATATTGAGATAAATTTCACTAATCCAATGTCCTTTGAATGACATTAAGTCATACAACTATGGGTTTCAGTTGAAAATGCAGTACTGAACATCTATATTCTGTTTTCTATCTGAAACAATCAGTTCAATGCAGTTTAGTCGCTCAGTCATGCCCAACTTTTTGTGATCCCATGGACTGCAGCACACCAGACTTCCCTGTTCATCACTAACTCTTGGAGCTTGCTCAGACCCATGTCCGTCAGGTCGGTGATGCCATCCAACTATCTCATCCTCTGTCGTCCCCTTCTCCTCTTGCCTTCAATCTATTCCAGTATTAGAGCCTTTCCAATAAAGTCAGTTCTTTGCATCAGGTGGACAAAGCATTAGAGTTTCAGCTTCAGGATCAGTCCTTCTAATGAATATTCAGGAATGATTTCCTTTAGGATTGACTGGTTTGATCTATTTGTAGTCCAAGGGACTCTCAAGAGTCTTCTCCAATAACACAGTTAAAAGCATCAATTCTTTGGTGCTCAGCTTTCTTTATAGCACCGTTCTCACTTTATAGTCCAATGCCACCTGGCAGGATCTGAAACAATAGGCTGTAAGAACTGGTGGGGCTCTAGAAATATGGTTTTCTTCATTTGTCCATTTGAAAGATGTTGATGATGCCTTGTTGCTTTTCATACCTGATTTTTATACCTTTGGCTTTTTGTTCCCACAAAATTTGAAAAAAAATAATCAAAGTATAGCCCCCTTAAAAGATATAAATGTGTGAATATATATAATATATAATATTATTAGGTCACAGCATTTATTAATATATTATTGATAATCAAAATAGAATAATTGATATAATTAATATATAACATTATATATAATTTAATATATAATCATATGTAAAATATATAATAACCATCACCGACTCAATGGATATGAGTTTCAGTAGACTCCAGAAGTTGGTGATGGACCCAGAGGCCTGGCATGCTGTGATTCATGGGGTTGCAAAGAGTCGGACACGACTGAGAGACTGAAATGAACTGAACTGAACTGACTGAATCAATATATAATATTAAATAATATATAATAGTACTATATATTATAATAAATAATTAATATACTATATCAATATATTATTAAATAATAATATACAATTATTATATATAATATATACTATTATATGCCAACATTTGATTAATGATATTTGTATATAAACAAACAAGGGACAGATTGAGATATAGTGAGAAAAAGCAGAATAGTACTGAGATATAGGATTAAATATTCGTGCAGAAATCCTGATGAATTTGTTGAAAAAACAAATAGAAATTTCTTCACAGATGAATTGATCAGTGAGTAAATGTAAAAGGTATGGAATGAATGCAGAGCCTGTATCACACAGAATTCTTCACTTTTTTGTCACCTTCAATTCTCAAGGAATTAGAATATGTTTTCCCCAAATCTCATATGAGTAACTGAATTCATTTTCTTGGGACTCACAGATGACCTAGTGTTACCAAAAGCCCTGTTTGGGGTGTTCCTGGTGATCTATCTGATCACACTGGTGGGAAATCTGAGCATGATCATGCTGATAAGGACCAATCCCCACCTCTAGACTCCTATGTATTTTTTCCTCAGACACCTCTCCTTTGTAGACCTTTGCTATTCCTCCAATGTTACTCCAGATATGCTACACAATTTCCTCTCAGACCAGACCATCTCCTATGCTGGATGCTTCACACAGTGTCTTATCTTCATTGCCCTGGTGATCACTGAACTTTATCTCCCTGCTTCAGTGGCCTTGGACCACTATGTAGCCATCTGCAGCCCTCTACGTTACAGCACCAGGAAGTGCAAGGTCAGTGGTCTCTCTCAGGCACTGCTGACATTTCACTTGTCCTTCTGTGACTCCCTTGAGACAAACCATTTCTACTGTGCTGATCCTCCTCTGATAATGTTGGCCTTCTCTGACACCTGTGTCAAAAAGATGGCAATGTTTGTAGTTCCTAGTTTCACTCACTTAAGTTCTCTCTTCATCATTCTTCTGTCCTACATTTTCATCATTGCATCCATCTTGAGGATCCATTCTGCAGAAGGCAGGTACAAAGCCTTTTCTACTTGTGGTTACCCCCTGACAACAGTCTTTATATTTTATGGAACCCTCTTTTGCATGTAATTAAGGCCTCCATCTAAGAACTCAGTTCAGTTCAGTTCATTTCAGTCACTCAGTCATGTCCGACTCTTTGAGACCCCATGAATTGCAGCACACCAGGCCTCCCTGTCCATCACCAACTCCCGGAGTTCACTCAAATTCATGTCCATCGAGTCGGTGATACCATCCAGCCATCTCATCCTCTGTCATTCCCTTCTCCTCCTACCCCCAATCCCTCCCAGCATCAGAGACTTTTCCAATGAGTCAACTCTTCGCATGAGGTGGCCAAAGTACTGGAGTTTCAGCTTTAGCATCATTCCTTCCAAAGAACACCCAGGACTCTGTAGAGTAGTCCAAAGTAATTGCAGTCTTTTATACATTTTTGAGCCCAATATTGAACCCATTGATCTACAGTCTAAGGAACAAGCATGTGATCCATGCCATGAGGCATATTATTAAGGTAACTTTTTTTTTTCATAGAATTACAGTTTAGGCGATTATTCATATTAAGTGAAGTCCCTCATTCGTGTCTGACTCTTTGCGACCCCATGGACTGTAGCCTATCAAGCTCCTCCATCCATGGGACTTTCCAGGCAAGAGTGCTGGAGTGGATTGCCATTTCCTTCTCCAGGGGAACTTCCCGACCCAGGAATCGAACCCGGGTCTCTACATTGCAGGCAGACGCTTTACCGTCTGAGCCACCAGGGAAGCCCTATTCATATTTAAGGTGTCTGTAATAACACAGGGGTTCCTTCAAAAGAAAAGCCTATTAGTCTATTGTCATGATTAGTTTATCTGCACAAGTTCTAACTGATATTGCACAATTTCTCCTCACAATTTATACTTTAAAAACAAATGTTTTCAATAAGCCCATTTAATATCTTACTAAATTTATTCACTTGGGGATTAGTATTATATTAATATTAATTCACTCTGATGTGAACACTGCCAATCCATCTTCTTTGAATTAAATGGTCTACAGAGCCATAGTGAGGCTCAAAATAGGATGATTGCTTTTTAGATTCTTTTAAAAATTTATGAAAAAGTTTATTCTTCAATGTATGATGTAGAACAATCACTCCAGTGCCTGACTAGTCACTGGAATCACTTCAGGGGAATTTGAAGTACACAGATCACCCATAGCTTTAAAATTTTTATATATTTCCCCCAGCCAATATTATATATATCCTGAGAAACTTTTTACCCATTTATAAATATTGGTTGTGGTTTGCAATTTTGAAAGTGAACCCTCGACACCTGCTTATGGGGTTCCAGGAATAGGGATCCAATTCAGCCATTAATATAGTATAATGGCAGTCTAGATATATTTTTTAATGTTTTTGCTCTAAATTAGAATAAATCTATTGAGTAAACATAGCCTAATAATTGACTTCTGTAGACACAATAATGCCCTAAAACAATATACAAATAAAGAGGTGTGAAGATATCTTTCTGAAAGTGAACAGTAATGTTTTATTTGGTTCATAACTATGGCAGAAATCAGCTCAACACTGTAAAGCAATTTTCTAACAATTAAGAAAAAATAAAAGTGGTTGCTCATTATTTTCTAGGCAAGTCTGTTCCAATAGTTTCCAAAATATCTTTTGAGAAGTGAAAGTCCCTCAGTCATGTCCAACTCTTTGGGACCCCATGGATTATACAGTCCATGAAATTCTCCTGGCCAGAATACAGGAGTGGGTAGCCTTTCCCTTCTGGAGATCTTCCCAATCCAAGGATCAAAACCAGGTCTCCCACACTGCAGACTGATTCTTTACCAGCTGGGCCACCAGGGAATCCTAAGAATACTGAAGTGGATAGTATATCTCTTCCCCAGTGGATCTTCCCGACCCAGGAATGGAACTGTGCTCTCCTGCATTGCAGTCGGATTCTTTTCCATTTGAAATACAAGGGAAGCCATCATTTGAGAAAATAAATAGCAGAGAAAGTTGTATAAAAAGATATATAATGCATCCACACTGATCCTTGCATTATTAGTGAGCTATATTGTTCTATATTGAAACATATTTAATGTTAAATGGCCTTGAATGCTTCAGTTCATTTCAGTTCAGTTGCTAGTCATGTCCAACTCTGCAACCCCCTGGATGGCAGCATGCCAGGCCTCCCTGTCCATCACCAAGGTGATGCCATCAAACCATCTCATCCTCTGTAGTCCCCTTCTCCTTCCTTCAATCTTTCCCAGCATCAGGGTCTTTTCAAATGAAGCAGTTCTTCACATCAGGTGTCCAAAGCATTGGAGTTTCAGTTTCAGCATCAGTCCCTCTAATGAACACCCAGGATCGATCTCTTTTAGGATGGACTGGTTGGATCTTCTTGTAGTCTAAGGGATTGTCAAGAGTCTTCTCCAACACCACAATTCATAAGCATCAATTCTTCGGCACTCAGCTTTCTTTATAGTCCAACTCTCACATTCGTAATAAGTATTCCAATATTGTGCATTACAATTTTAACTAAGACCACAATAATAAGTGGTCATATAAAAGGAACTGCTATATTTACTGTAATGTGTTCAAATCATTTACCAGAAAATCATCCGAATAACCTGAAGTTTTAGAAACCTGGGCTTCATTCTTAAGTTTCAGTTGATTAGGATTAATGCTATCAAAAATATTATTTATAAATAAATAAAAAAGCAGATAGAAGTGAGGGAGTAACATTCATCAGTAGTATGTCCCAAATCAAAGGATAGCTTCTGTATTTAGTTATTCTATTTTCTCAATAAGTTAAAACATTTACTTATTCTTACAATTAATATGACAAAATTGGAAGCATTTGCCATGTATAAGTTTGAAGATTAATTTTTACTTAATAGTATTGTGCTTGTAAATTTCTACAAACTATGTATTTTTAGTGAACATTGTTTTTAATGTAGTATAATACACAGAATTAAAGGGCTGAACTTAATTACAAAAATATTGCAATTCATTTAAAGATACATAAATTTAAAAATATTGAAATCTTGACAGATTCTTTACCAACTGAGCTATCAGAAAATCCCTGAATTGTTCTGGATAAAATTAATTTTCAATTTTGGAATGGAAGCACAGTTTACTTGTAATCCCCTGTTAAGGAAAAGTGCTCTGAGCACTTGGTAAATATATATTTTTTCATTTAGTTTATATGGCAAACCATTATTTCATTATGTCAATGTACCCCATGTTTTTATATTGATAATTGACTCACATTTGTATGTACAGATTCTTCTGTTTCTTGAGGATATTCAAAATGTATAATTTTTGAATTAAAGATTTTGAATTTTTTTAAAGAACTGCCTAAGTTTTTATACAGGTAATTTTTTTCTCCAGAAAGCATTGAACATTTATACTTATAACTATTAATTAATATTTGAAAGTAATCACATAAATGTACCTTAAAAACATTAGAAAATATCAGTTAAAATGATTGGCTTCCTTGTTTTCTCAACCAAAGTTCTTAGGGAAGGAATGTGTTTTAATTAAAACAAAAGAAGAAATGTTTAACAAATAAATGATATACATTATGTTGATTGATTTTGCTATCAATCTTATTTCTGATGATTCCTCCCTTAAGAATATATATATATATATTTTTTCCTGTTTTTAGTTCTATGGCTTTTCTCCATTATAACCATTTTCTGTAGTAAAACAAGTTATTATATTATGTTCTTTATTTTTCATTGCCATATTTTATAGAGATATCTCAAATAATTCTATATATGGCTTCCTTGGTGGCTCAGATGGTAAATAATCTGCCTGCAATTCAGGAGATCCAGATTTGATCCTGGGTTGGGAAGACACTCTGGAAAAGGAAATGGCAACCATGTCCAGTATTCTGGCCTAGAGAATTCCATGGAGAGAGGAGCCTGGTGGGCTACAGTCTATGGGGTTGCAAACAGTGGGACACAACTAAGGAAGTAACACCCTCACTTTCACTTTCATTCTAGACACAATTTTGTTGTATGTTTTAATATTGCATATAACTTTTCTTATATTTTTAGTATAAATTTATTTATTTTAATTGGAGGCTAATTACTTTACAGCATTGTATCAGTTTTGCCATACATCAACATGAATCGACCACAGGTGTACACGTGTT
Organism: Budorcas taxicolor; assembly: GCF_023091745.1. Lineage (NCBI taxonomy): Eukaryota > Metazoa > Chordata > Mammalia > Artiodactyla > Bovidae > Budorcas > Budorcas taxicolor. The sequence continues at coordinate 138,747 of NC_068924.1, read as the reverse complement.
CCCCATCCTGAGCCCCCCCTCCCACCTCCCTCCTCATACCATGCCTCTGGGTCATCCCAGTGCACTAGCCCCAAGCATCCTGTATCCTGCATCGAACCTGGACTGGCGATTCATTTCATATATGATATTATACAAGTTTCAGTGCCATTCTCCCGAATCATCCCACCCTCTCTCTCTCCCACACAGTCCAAAAGACTGTTCTATACATCTGTGTCTCTTTTGCTCTCTCACATACAGGATTATCATTACAATCCTTCTAAATTTCATATATATTGCATTAGTATATTGTATTGGTGTTTTTCATTTTTATCCATTTCCTCCTACAATTTATCAAACTGTCTTTTATCTCTCACTAATTTGTGATGTTATCTTCATTGTAGACTAAATATGTTTATTGTTATTTCTTCTTTAACCAATATGTTAATTAAGCCTATATATTGTATTGTATATTTTGCATTTTAAACAAAATTCCTAAACTTGCTATAGATCGGTGTTTTAATTTTTAGTAGAGAAAATCTGGGCTTCCCTTGTAGCTCAGTGGTAAAGAACCCTCCTGCAATGCGGGGACCACAAGAGATTCCTGGGTTGGGAAAATCCCCTGGAGGAGAAACCCACTCCAGAATTCATGCCTAGAGAATCTCACAGACAAAGAAGCCTGGTGGCTACAGTCCATAGGTTCATGCAAACAGTCAGACATGACTGAAGCGACTGAGGATTCAGGCACAGAGAAAATTCATCTTGAATATTTTTCATTTTCAAATTTATCCCAGAAGAATATAAATCAGATGACTTTAGCTATATAATATTTTCCAGTTATATATGTACATGCATCACAGTTCTCTGAGCTAACACACAGGGTCCTTGTTGTTTACCTTTTTTAAATATAACAATGTGCACATGTCAATTCCGAACGCCCAATCTCTCTCTCTGTCCCAGCCTTCCTTCTTGGCAACCATTAGTTTGTTCTCTAAGTCTGTGAGTTTCTTTGATTTTATTATAAAATAATTTAAAACTAAGCACCACACAAGTTGACAAAAGATTATATTGCAAATAACAAAAAGTGAAAATAGCACAAAAATATGATGTCATTAATTTCATAGAAATCATATGAATAATGACATACTGAAGGCTATGCATATTGAATTGATAAAAATTAAGAAATGTTAAAATTAGTGAATAAAATTATTGTTAATAAAAATATTAATTAAGATACTGCTTTGTGTATCTGTATTTAAGAGAGTTTTTAAAGACTGGTGCTTTAATACAATGATTATATCAAGAAAAATAATATGCACATTTTTTTCTAGAAATTTATTTAACATGTTGCAGAAATCTTAAAAATGTACACTTTCAATAAGTCCAATATTAAGCATGTGCTGAGGCATAATGAGAAAACTAAGTGAAAATTTTCAATATAATATTTGTTTCATATTTGAGAAAAAGGAAACAAGTGATATACTAAAACAGACAGCCCTCATGTTGCATGATCTGATCTAAGTGAAACCATAGAAATTGGAAATGTGTCCTCACTTTGTGTGACCTCACTTCAGTTCAGTTCAGTTCAGTCGCTCAGCCATGTCCAACTCTTTGCAACCCCATGGATCACAGCACGCCAGGCCTCCCTGTCCATCACCAACTCCCGGAGTTCACTCAGACTCACGTCCATCGAGTCAGTGATGCCATCCAGCCATCTCATCCTCTGGCGTCCTCTTCTCCTCCTGACCCCAATCCCTCCCAGCATCAGAGTCTTTTTCAATGAGTCAGCTCTTCGCATGTGGTGGCCAAAGTACTGGAGTTTCAGCTTTAGCGTCATTCCTTCCAAAGAAATCCCAGAGTTGATATCCTTCAGAATGGACTGGTTGGATCTCTTTGCAGTCCAAGGGACCCTCAAGAGTCTTCTCCAACACCACAGTTCAAACACATCAATTCTTCAGTGCTCAGCTTTCTTCACAGTCCAACTCTCACATCCATACATGACCACTGGAAAAACCATAGCCTTGACTAGACAGATATTTGTTGGCAAAGTAATGTCTCTGCTTTTCAACATGCTATCTAGGTTGGTCATAACTTTTCTTCCAAAGAGTGTCTTTTAATTTCATGGCTGCAGTCACCATCTGCAATGATTTTTGAGCCCCCCAAAATAATGTCTGACACTGTTTCCACTGTTTCCCCATCTATTTCCCATGAAGTGATGGGACCAGATGCCATGATCTTCTTTTTTTGAATGTTGAGCTTTAAGCCAACTTTTTCACTCTCCATTTTCACTTTCATCAAGAGGATTTTTAGTTCCTCTTCACTTTCTGCCACAAGGGTGGTGTCATCTGCATATCTGAGGTTATTGATATTTCTCCCAGCAATCTTGATTCCAGTCTGTGCTTCTCCCAGCCCAGCATTTCTCATGATGTACTTTGCATATAAGTTAAATAAGCAGGGTGACAATATACAGCCTTGACGTACTCCTTTTCTTATTTGGAAACAGTCTGTTTTTCCATGTCCCATTCTAACTGTTGCTTCCTGACCTGCATATAGGTTTCTCAAGAAGCAGGTCAGGTGTGCGTGACCTCAGCAGTGTGCAAAGTGAGGGCTACCTGCTTTCAATACTGGGTTAGGCACAGGAAGACACCAGACAGACCAGAGGCTGTATGCATGTATGTCTGTATGTATGTAAGTAGAACACCTGGAAGAGTATGTTGGTTGTGATCATAAAGAGGAATTTTGCTATCATGTGACGGACTTTGCATTAGAATGTTACACAGACATTAAAGAAGTTTCCAAATAAGAAAAAGTCAAAGTATTTTATGTCACTTTATGAAGAATAAGGTCACATTGATATGTACATGATGATGACTTTGTAAAGTACTAGGCTTAAGGAAAAGTAAAATTAGTTCCTTCTGTTTACCAATTTTCCATGAAAATTAATTATTTGTATTCAAATAAGCAAGAAAATGGAAAATGAATATTTCCAATCTCATCTAATCTCAAAATACACAATTAAAGGATCTTTGTTTATTAATAGTAATATTGAACTACAAAAATAGAAAAAAGCAGGGGTTCAAATCTGTTCTCTAAAAGTATGCAACTGGTTGGTGATCCAAGGTCTTTGTAATTCAAGCTCCTACTGTTTGTCCTTTTTCCTTTTAAAAATATATGGTGCTTGTGAATAGGTTGAGATTTTCAGGGGTAAACAAGCCATCTTTATTTGTTTGTTAAGAGTAAGTGACAAAGACAAGTGAGTATCAATATTTCTATTATTTTTTAATCTGGAACCATTTTCTTAATTTTACTTCTCTAGAGAAAATTCATCCAAGGAAAGGATTTTTTCATCTTGAGATTAAATATCACTATCACAGTAGCTATGATACTGTACTATAAAATTGAAAAATAGCAAAATAAATAAAAATTGAATTCCAAAAGTTATTTTTGATACATAGAAGTTTTCTATGTTGCATTTGTGTCTACTATCTTCACACAATAATATGATATTCCCAGTATTATTAAGGGTATGAGAAAATTAGGGTACTCATTTGCTGGGATTGATGTCATACATGACTAAATCCAAAAAGAAAAATAATATATGTAAAAGTAACTAAGAATAAAATGGTGGAAACCTACCTTAATGTAACAAGTATACACTAGAAGCCATAATTTATATTTATAAATATTTTCCTAAAGGTAGAAAAAACAAAAACTCCTTAAATATTAAAAGGAAGTGATGAACTATGTGTGTCATATCAATGTTAATTTACCTTATGCTTTTAAATAAAGATCAACTCCAAAGATTATCAAGCAGTCTGGAAAATACAACTTAGTTTCAAAACACTAAAACCAAGTTTCCATGCATATTAGAATAGCTGTTATTTTAAAATTGTTTGTGGATAGACAAGAACGGACAGGTAACATGTAAAATTATTGCACAATATTTTTTAATATTGTAGGAAAAAATGATATCAATCTCTTATATAAGAAATGAAAATTCCAAGTCAGGAAAGTGTAGCTCCCATTCATAAGGGTGTCTTCTTTGATGAAAGAAGCTAATGAAACAAATTATTAGATTATTAAAATCACAATATCATGGTTTGTTTCATATAATAACTGGGAGATAGTGAAGGACAGGAAAGTTTGGTGTTCTGTAGTCCATGGGGTCACAAATAGTTGAGATGATTGAGAGACTGAACAACAATGATAAAACATATTTTTTTAATATTCGAATGATATAGACAAGTATTCATCAAAGGTTTATTCAGAACACACATTGAAGATTAGAGAAATGAGATTTTTGAGAGGATAATCAGCTTTCATTAAGGGAATACATCATATATCACAAGGAAGTAAATTAGCTTCTTATTGAGGAAATATACTATAATGCACATTGCTTTGCTGTTAAGAGTACCTCAGTGATGCTCAATATTGAAGACTTAGGAAGAAAAAGGAAGAAATATATGCCAAGCAAGTGGAAATGAGTCCTTGAGTGAGACTAAAAGCTTAAACTTGCTTAATCATAAGAAACTGACTTTGGTTGTTGTGTTTTCTTCCAAACAACACTGCCATTTTTTGTTTCCATTAAACTCAATCCCAAGTTCTGCAAACATGTGTGTCAATGTGCATGTGTGCTGGGTCAGGTCCGATTCTTTGCAACTCCATGGACAGGAGTCTGATGCCTGACAGGCTCCTCTGTCCATGGATTCTCCAGGCAAGAATACTGGAGTGGATTGGATTCTTCAGGCATGATGGTATATTATGGGGTTGCTTTTGAGACAGCTTTCTTTCTTTCTTTTCTTTTCTTTTTTTTTTTTACTGGAAAACTGTCAAAAGAGAACTCTTCTTCATTGTACCAAGGTTCCTCATAAATATTCTTAAAGCCTGTTTCACCTCAATGTTCCTGACGCTATAGGTAAATGGATTCAGCATGGGATTCACAAAAATGCAAATCACTGACACAATTTTCCCTTGTTCCACAGATTGCTTGTTTGCTGGTCTCAGATACATGCAAGTCAGAGACCTGTAGAACAGAGTGACAGCTGTCAGGTGGGAGCCACAGGTGGAGAAGGTTTTGTGCTGCCGTTCATTGGAACAGATACTCATAATGGTGATGAAAATGAAGACATAGGAGATAAGGATAATGAGTAGGGAACCTGTGAGGTTAATCCCTGCGGACACAAACAAGGCAGTTTGCTTTATGTAAGTGTCAGAACATGTCAACATTAAGAGGGGTGGGCCAGCACAGTAGAAACCGTTGATGGTGTTGGATCCACAAAAGGACAAGTGGGAGGTCAATATTACCTGCATTGTGCCCACCATAGACCCCCAGAGGTAGGGAAAAGTGACAAGGCAGATGCACAGTGACCTGGATATCCTTCTCTTGTAATGCAGGGGGTTGCAGATTGCCATGTACCTTATAGGCCATAACACAAAGCATGTAATACTCAGTAAGAAGAAGAGTCACAAAAAAACACAAAACATTGTGCTAGGCAGGCCACCTAGGAAATGTTTTTTTTTTTCTTCTGATAAGAACATAATGAGTATCTGAGGAGAGATATTTATAGAGTCAAAAATGTCTACACATGCTAAATGGTTAAGGAAAAAGTACATGGGGGTTTGCAGCTGGGGAGTGAATCTTATTAATAAAATCATCTGAAAGTTCCCAGTCAGAGTGCTGAGATAAATCAGGAAAAACCCCATAAAAACGATGGGCTGCAGCTCTTGTTGACTGGTAAGTCCCAGCAGAATAAACTCAGTAACCATTGTGCCATTGTGTGAAGGAAATATACCCGTTTTCAGACTCTCTAACAAGAGAAGAATAATGTTTTCAGATATAAAAATAAATAGGTTGTATGAAATTCAAAAGTAGACAAAATAAATCAGCACTAAAAAAACTTTTTTTTTAATTTTTATTTTTACTTTATTTTATTTTACAATACTGTATTGGTTTTGGCATACATTGACATGAATTCGCTACGGGTGTACATGAGCTCCCAAACATGAACCCCCTCCCACCTCCTACCCCACATCATCCCTCCAGATCATCCCCGTGCACCAGCCCCAAGCATCCTGCATCCTGCATCGAACATAGACTGACGATTCATTTCTTACATGATAGTATACATGTTTCAATGCGATTCTCCCAACTCATCCCACCCTCTCCCTCTCCCTCTGAATCCAAAGTCCGCTCTACACATCTGTGTCTCTTTTGTGGTCTCGCCTACAGGGCCATCACTACTATCTTTCTAAATTCCATATATATGTGTTAGTAAACTCTATTGGTTTTTTCTTCTGACTTACTTCACTCTGTATAATCAGCTCCAGTTTCATCCATCTCATTAGAACTGAGTCAAATGTATTCTTTTTAACGGCTGAGTAATACTCCATTGTGTATATGTACCACAGCTTTCTTATCCATTCTTCTGCTGATGGACATCTAGGTTGTTTCCATGTCCTGGCTATTATAAACAGTGCTGCGATGAATATTGGGGTACATGTGTCTCTTTCAATTCTGGTTTCCTTGGTGTGTATGCCCAGCAGTGGGATTGCTGGGTCATAAGGCAGTTCTATTTGCAATTTTTTAAGGAATTTCCACACTGTTTTCCATAGTGGCTGTACCAGTTTGCATTCCCACCAACAGTGTAAGAGGGTTCCCTTTTCTCCACACCCTCTCCAGCATTTATTGCTTGTAGAATTTTGGATCACAGCCATTCTGACTGGTGTGAAGTGGTACCTCATTGTGGTCTTGATTTGCACTTCTCTAATAATGAGTGACGTTGATCATCTTTTCATGTGTTTGTTAGTCTTCCGTATGTCTTCTTTGGAGAAATGTCTATCTAGTTCTTTGGCCCATTATTTGATTGGGTCGTTTATTGTTCTGGAATTGAGCTGCATAAGTTGCTTGTATATTTTTGAGTTTAGTTGTTTGTCAGTTGCTTCATTTGCTATTATTTTCTTCCATTCAGAAGACTGTCTTTTCACCTTGCTTATACTTTCCTTTGTTGTGCAGAAGCTTTTAATTTTAATTAGGTCCCATTTGTTTATTTTTGCTTTTATTTCCAGAATTCTGGGAGGTGGACCATAGAGAATCCTGCTGCGATGTATGTCGGAGAGTGTTGTTTCTATGTTCTCCTCTAGGAGTTTTATAGTTTCTGGTCTTACATTTAGATCTTTAATCCATTTTGAGTTTATTTTTGTGTGTGGTGTTAGAAAGTGATCTAGTTTCATTCTTTTACAAGTGGTTGACCAGTTTTCCCAGCACCACTTGTTAAAGAGATTGTCTTTACTCCATTATGTATTCTTGCCTCCTTTGTCGAAGATAAGGTGTCCATAGGTGTGTGGATTTATCTCTGGTCTTTCTATTTTGTTCTGTTGATCTATATTTCTGTCTTTGTGTCAGTACCATACTGTCTTGATGACTGTGGCTTTGTAGTATTGCCTGAAGTCAGGCAAGTTGATTCCTCCAGTTCCATTCTTCTTTCTCAAGATTGCTTTGGCTATTCGAGGTTTTTTGTATTTCCATACAAATCTTGAAATTATTTGTTCTAGTTCTGTGTAAAATACTGCTGGTAGCTTGATAGGGATTGCATTGAGTCTGTAGATTGCTTTGGTTCGTATACTCATTTTCACTATATTGATTCTTCTGATCCATGAACATGGTATATTTCTCCATCTATTGGTGACCTCTTTGATTTCTTTCATCAGTGTTTTATAATTTTCTATATATAGGTCTTTAGTTTCTTTTGGTAGATATATTCCTAAGTATTTTATTCTTTTAGTAGCAATGGTGAATGGAATTGTTTCCTTAATTTCTTTTTCTACTTTCTCATTATTAGTGTATAGGAATGCAAGGGATTTCTGTGTGTTGATTTTACATCCTGCAACATTGCTATATTCCTTGATTAGCTCTAGTAATTTTCTGGTGGAGTCTTTAGGGTTTTCTATGTAGAGGATCATGTCATCTGCAAACAGTGAGAGTTTTACTTCTTCTTTTCCAATTTAGATTCCTTTTATTTCTTTTTCTGCTCTGATTGCTGTGGCCAAAACTTCCAAAACTATGTTGAATAGTAGCAGTGAAAGTGGGCACCGTTGTCTTGTTCCTGACTTTAGGGGAAATGCTTTCAATTTTTCACCATTGAGGATAATGTTTGCTGTGGGTTACTTGCCTGACTTCAGGCTCTACTACAAAGCCACAGTCATCAAAACAGTATGGTACTGGAACAAAGACAGAAATATAGATCATTGGAACAGAATAGAAACCCCAGAGATAAATCCACACACATATGCACACCTTATCTTTGACAAAGGAGGCAAGAATATACAATGGAGTAAAGACAATCTCTTTAACAAGTGGTGCTGGGAAAACTGGTCAACCACTTGTAAAAGAATGAAACTAGATCACTTTCTAACACCACACACAGAAATAAACTCAAAGTGGGTTAAAGATCTAAATGTAAGACCAGAAACTATAAAACTCTTAGAGAAGAACATAGGAAAAACACTCTCCAACATAAATCACAGCAGGATCCTCTATGATCCACCTCCCAGAATTCTGGAAATAAAAACAAAAGCAAACAAATGGGACCTAATTAAAATTAAAAGCTTCTACACAACAAAGGAAACTATAAACAAGGTGAAAAGACAGCCTTCTGAATGAGAGAAAATAATAGCAAATGAAGCAACGGACAAACAACTAATCTCAAAAATATACAGGCAAATCCTGCAGCTCAATTACAGAAAAATAAACGACCCAATCAAAAAATGGGCCAAAGAAATAGATATTTCTCCAAAGAAGACATACGGATGGCTAACAAACACATGAAAAGATGCTCAACATCACTCATTATTAGAGAAATGCAAATCAAGACCACAATGAGGTACCACTTCACACCAATCCGAATGGGTGTAATCCAAAAGTCTGTAAGCAATAAATGCTGGAGAGGGTGTGGAGCAATAGGAACCCTCTTGCACTGTTGGTGGGAATGCAATCTAGTACAGCCACTATGGAAAACAGTGTGGAGATTCCTTAAAAAATTGCAAATAGAACTGCCTTATGACCCAGCATTCCAATGCTGGGCATATACACCGAGGAAACCAAATTTGAAAGAGACACATGTAACCCAATGTTCATTGCAGCACTGTTTATAATAGCCAGGACATGGAAACAACCTAGATGTCCATCAGCAGATGAATGGATAAGAAAACTGTGGTACATATACACAATGGAGTATTACTCAGCCATTAAAAAATACATTTGAATCAGTTCTAATGAGGTGGATGAAACTGGAGCCAATTATAGAGTGAAGTAGGCCAGAAAGAAAAACACTGATACAGTATACTAACACACATATATGGAATTTAGAAAGATGGTAATGATGACCCTGTACGTGAGACAGCAAAAGAGACACAGATTTGTAGAGCAGACTTTTGGACTCTGAGGGAGAGGGAGAGGGTGGGATGATTTGGGAGAATGGCATTGAAACATGTATACTCTCATGTAAGAAACGAATCGCCAGTCTATATTTGATGCAAGATACAGGATGCTTGTGGCTGGTGCATGGGGATGATCCAGAGAGATGATTTGGGGTGGGAGGTGGGAGGGGGGTTCATGTTTGGGAACTCATGTACACCCGTGGTGGATTCGTGTCAATGTGTGGCAAAAACCAATACAGTATTGTAAAGTAAAATAAAGTAAAAATAACAATTAAAAAAAAATCAACATTCAAAAAAAAGAAAAAAGAAATCACAGAAAAGTAATGAAGAATAACTTACTCTGCCCTTGAAGAACTAATATATAAGCAGCAAGTGGATCCATTTTAGTGATGCAATGTGCTAAAGAACAAGTGAGAGGATATAGGGTGTGTGAGAATTATAAAGGGATTAGTTCAGTTTTATGTATGATGGGAGAGGAGTGAAAGTACTTCATAAGGGACAGCCTTGAAGCTGGGGCTATAAAGATATATATAATGCAGAAGCATAAAAACTGCAGGGAGATATGGAATATGTAGTTCATTTATACATATGGATATAGCTATAAGCATAGTTATCTTTAGGTACAGATGCAGGTACAAGGTAGGTAAGAGATGGAAATAGAATAATACTTCTCTATTAAAGAAGCTGAAACAACCATTCCCTTATATCTATGGCTTCTCAGATGGACTTTTCCAGGCCATCCTGAACTTCCACTTGACCTTCTGTAGATCCAACATCATCAACCATTTCTACTGTGCTGACCCAACGCTCATTAAGCTTTTTGAGGGGCCTGGTGCCATTCTAAGTTTTGAGACATTCCTTCTTTCATTAACAGACTGCTGGTGAGTATATAACATCCGGCTAAAGACTAGCAGGGGGATACTCTTTCTGCCCCCTTCTGATGCCTGCAAAGAGCATGCCATCTTGATATCAGCAGGCTTCAACCTCTCCAGCTCCCTCATCATCATCGTGATTTCTTATGCCTTAATTCTCATTGCAATCCTCAGGATCAAATCAGCAGAAGGAAGGCACAAGGCATTTTCCACCTGTGGTTCCCACATGATGGCTGTAACCCTATTTTTTGAGACACTCTTCTGCATGTATGTAAGACCACCAACAGAGAAGACGGTGGAAGAATCCAAGATAATAGCTGTTTTCTACACCTTTGTAAGTCCAGTACTTAGATGTAAAACCAACATTGAAGAGAGTCCTCCAAAGAAATATGGTCATAAGATGGCAATGCCTTGATTTCTAATAAACTGTAACTCTTAATCTTTGGCTCAAATATCTTTACATTTATAAGATCAGTTTTCATATTCTTTGTGTCTGTGTTTCAATTGTTCTTGGGACTGAGAATAAATAAGCTGTACTTAGTCTAGACTGCTGCTACCCTTTAATATGTTTTCCTGGGTTGGCAGTAGTAACATTTCCTTGGATATTATTAGAAATGAAGCTTAGAATTCTTCACCTCAGATCCACCATTGCAAAACTGCTTTTAGAACCAAATTTTAGGTTCTTTTAAATCATTACTTTTTTTAATGTTCTTGTCTGATTTTATTTTATTTATTCTTTTTTAAATATGAATTCATTTATTTTAATTGGAGGTTAGTTACTTTACAATATTGTATTGATTTTGCCATAAATCAACATGTATCCACCACAGGTATACATGTGTTCCCCATTCTGAACTCCCCTCCCACCTCCTTCCCCTTTCCATCCCTCTGGGTCATCCCAGTGCACCAGCCCCAAGCATCCAGTATCATGCATTGAACCTGGACTGGCGACTCGTTTCATATATGATATTGAGAGGGTAACAGGCAGGAAGGCCAGGGATCTCCAAATGGAGGAAATAGCCTGCAAGTGTCAGACATTTTTATCTCCTTTAAGTGGCAGGAGGAAACAAACTAGTGATATTTTTTTCCTTCTCTATACAAATTTAAAAGGAGGTTTCTCTTAAAATTCTGTGTTGCCATGACACCTGGTTTCACCTGAAGTTAACCAATGCCTTTTTCTTATGGAAATGTTTATCTTAAGCTATGCCAATCTACTATGCATTTACCCCAAACTCTGTCTTGAGGTCAGTTCTGCCTTTTGGGCTCAGAACCTACTTGATAAACGAGTATGTTATACTCTGAAATTATTTATCTAATCTATGTAAATAAAACTATTTATATGGTGCTCTGCCCTTCTTCAAGATTCAAGTTAATCCTTTTATGGCACAATATAAACCATTTGAAGCCAAGATTATCCCAAAATACATCTTATGGGTGAGGGGCCTGGTGCCATTCTAAGTTTTGAGACATTCCTTTCTTTCATTAACAGACTGCTGGTGACTATATAACATCCAACTAAAGACTAGCAGGGGGGTACTCTTTCTGCCCCCTTCTGATGCCTATGTCAGAAGCTTTCTCTATCTCCTTTATACTTTAATAAAACTTTATTACACAAAAGCTCTGAGTGATCAAGCCTCGTCTCTGGCCCCAGATTGAGTTCTTCTCCTCTGGGGGACAAGAATCCCGACGTTGTAATTCAAGAACAACCTTTCAATATTATACATGTTTAAATACCATTCTCCCAACTCACCCCACCCTCTCCCTCTCCCACAGAGTCCAAAAGACTGTTCTATGCATCTGTGTCTCTTTTGCTGTCTCGCATACAGGGTTATCATTACCATCTTTCTAAATTCCATATATACATGTTAGTATACTGTATTGGTGTTTTTCTTTCTGACTTACTTCACTCTGTATAATAGGCTCCAGTTTCATCCACCTCATTAGAACTGATTCAAATGTATTCTTTTTAATGACTGAGTAATACGCCATTGTGTACATGTACCACAGCTTTCTTATCCATTCATCTGCTGATGGACATCTAGGTTGCTTCCATGTCCAGGCTATGAGGAGCCCCTCTCTAAATGAAAATTCCTACTAGGTATTCCCTGGAGCACTTATATGCTCTTATTGCTTACAACAGTAAACAGGATACACATGCTCTGAGCTCAGTTCTTTGAATTTATTCGCTTTATTACCATCTATTTTGAGGGGCTAATCTTTAAGAAGACCGACCTTCTGTACTCTTCCCTTAACTTGCTAAGTACAACTGTGAACTATGGGTCATGATAATGTTTTTTCTGTTTCTTATGAATGCACTTGTTTCATGATCAGTCTGGAATGAAAATAAAGAAGAATATAATCATCCTTCTTTTCCCAGACAGCTGCTGTGGATCTGGTTTGAGGCCTCTGATCTGTAGGGAACCTACTTTCTCCTTCATATCTGCAAACGTGAATCCACATACTCAGGTCTAGGGAAAGAAAAAAACACTTTTTGTATCATTGGATCGGAAAAATTTAGATTACTTGGGGTTACCTTTTATTTTCTTTTCTAGATTTTTTAATGATAATTTGAAATATTAATTTGAGTCTTGTTTATTTTCTTATATAAAATCTTTGTATATTTCACATATGTATTGCTTGAGCTGAAAGTCATTCACTTTGGTATATTTTACCCCTGAGTTTGCAATATTTTCTTATTTTTCTGTGCCTTTGTTAACTTCTGTGCTATTTAGAAAACAGTGCTTAATTAACATATATTTGGGATTTTAACAGATATTTATTACGTGTTTTTTATTTATTTCTGTTGTCAGAGATGATATATCTTATGATTTTAACTTTGAAAATATATTAGGACTATGTTTATCCAGTTTTATTGATATGCATTTGACATAAAATATTGTATCAGCTTAAGATGTGATGCTTTGATATATACATGTATTACAAAATGATTCTCATAATAATATTAATTGTCACATCTATCATCTCATACAAGTATTATTTTTTTGTTGTTACTTTTTGTTGGCAAAATCCTTTAACATCTACTCTCTTAGCACTTTCACATATACATCATATAGTTAAGTGTTGTCACTATGCTGTGTATTAGATTCCCAGAATTTGTCTTATATCTGGAATTTTGTTCCATTGGCCAACTTCTTCTCATTTACCTAACCTCCAGATCCTGATAGTCATAGTTCCATTCTATACTTCTCAGAGTCTGGTGTTGTAGATTCCACAAAAACATCATACTCTATTTAATACTTTTCTTTCTGTTTTTCTGAGTTGTCACCTTTAGTGTACTATATTCAAGGCTCATTTATGTTGTAGCAAATGGCAGTTACCCTCTTTTATTTTGACTGAATAATATTCCATTGAACATATATATATATTCAGTTCAGTCACTTAGTCATGTCCAACTCTTGGCAACCCCATGAACAGCAGCACGCCTGGCCTCCATGTCCATCACCAAATCCCGGAGTTCACTCAAACCCATGTCCGTTGAGTCGGTGATGCCATCCAGCCATCTCATCCTCTGTTGTTCCCTTCTCCTTCTGCCCTCAATCCCTCCCAGACTCAGGGTCTTTTCCAATGAGTCAACTCTTCGCATGAGGTGGCCAAAGTATTGGAGTTTCAGCCTCAAGAACAGTCCTTCCAATGAACACCCAGGATTGGTCTCATTGGGGATGGACTGGTTGGATCTCCTTGCAGTCCAAGGGACTCTCAAGAGTCTTCTCCAACACCACAGTTCAAAAGCATCAATTGTTTGGCGCTCAGCTTTCTTCACAGTCCAGCTCTCACATCCATACATAACCGCTGGAAAAACCATAGCCATGACTAGACGGACCTTTGTTGGCAAAGTAATGTCCCTGCTTTTTAATATGCTATCTAGGTTGGTCATAACTTTCCTTCCAAGAAGTAAGCGTCTTAATTTCTTGGCTGCAATCACCATCTGTAGTGATTTTGGAGTCCCCCAAAATAAAGTCTGATACTTTTTCCACTGTTTCCCCATCTATTTGCCATGAAGTGATGGGACCAGATGCCATGATCTTCGCTTTCTGAATGTTGAGCTTTAAGCCAACTTTTTCAATCTTCTCTTTCACCTTTATCAAGAGGCTTTTTAGTTCCTCTTCACTTTCTGCCGTAAAGGTGGTGTCATCTGTATATCTGAGGTTATTGATATTTCTCCCAGCAATCTTGATTCCAGCTTCTGCTTCTTCCAGCCCAGCATTTCTCATGATGTACTTTGCATATAAGTTAAATAAGCAGGGTGACAATGTACAGCCTTGACGTACTCCTTTTCCTATTTGGAACCAGTCTGTTGTTCCATGTCCAGTTCTGACTGTTGCTTCCTGACCTGCATATAGGTTTCTTAAGAGGCAGGTTAGGTGGTCTGGTATTCGCATATCTTTCAGAATTTTCCACAGTTTATTGTGATCCACACAGTCAAAGACTTTGGCATAGTCAATAAAGCAGAAATAGATGTTTTTGTGGAGTGCTCTGACTTTTTTGATGATCCAGCGGATGTTGGCAATTTGATCACTAGTTTCTGTGCCTTTCCTAAAACCCCCTTGAACATCTGGAAATTAATGGTTCATGTATTGCTGAAGCCTGGCTTAGAGAATTTGAGGCATTACTTTACTAGCATGTGAGATGAGTGCAATTGTGCAATTGTATATATAATACAAATAATATAAACCATAGTAAGAGCTTTTGTTTCAATATATTCTTCGGATGATATGCTCTACAGAAAGATTCACCTGTTTCCAGATTTACCAGTTAGCCTAAGAACTATTTAAGCACATGCTTTATACCATTTTTATCTTTGCCTGTCTTGAATAAGATAATAATTGAATACTTGTAAATGAGAAGAAAATGCAGGCATGCTATCTTCACCTTTAGCCTGTATATTTCCATTTGTGATCAAATAAATAGCATTGCTAAATTACATGGTCACCAGGTTTCTATAAAATATTACTTTCCAACACCTGGACCTCACATTTTGCACTGACTTTATGACAACTCATTATGATATCTTGTCCAACTGATGTTTCTCCCTGTGTCTTATAATTTATTCACTTTATTCTGGATATTAAAATCTTTTTAACAAGCATTCACTCAATAATAATTTAGGGAAAAGCATTTGCAAAAACACCATTCAGACTGAAATGTTAACACAAAAACATCATAGTGTATGAATTATGTGATCATTTTATACCTTTATTAATTGTTCCATTGACCCAATTAAAAAAAGTGGTGATCCATAATGCAAAAATCTCTTGACAATCCAAAGCAATCAGTTCAAAATAACTGAAATTGATGAAATAGCATTGTGAAAATCCCAAGACTCTAATGAGTATAAATCCATATAAATTACTATTTCTCAGGAGATTTCTCTTGCAATAACATTGTTATTATTTTTTCAGAGTGTGCTGAAAAATGCTTTAGGGATAAAAGCTCCAAATTATAAGGTGGGTATAAATCATTCTTAGCAAACACATCACTTGGGCTACTTAAATCCCTGAGAGAATCTTTCCTTGGGTCAAGTAGGAATGAAAATTCTGACTTCTGTACCTGCACTTTCTCTTACTGTTTCAGTTTTGGATCTTTAGACAGCAGTAGTCAGATGACAACAGAAGCAGTTTTGAAAGCTATCTTAATTTCTTAGCTAGTTAAAATGAGTCACTGTGCATAAATTTCTTATTTAGATTGGTCTGTGTTTACATTCCTCATTCTACAAATAACATTATTTTTGTTTATTCAGTAATTTAACACACATCAAATAACCATATTACAGTGAGCACTTGAGAATCATATAAACCTTTTTAGAATAATATCTGTTGAAAGAATATCGCACCCCCCTAAAAAAAGTATGAAATAATTTAAAAGAGAGACAGATTCAACAGGAATTATACTCATTCTAGCAAAACATAAAACTGATTAAAAATGCATAGATAAAGTCTGATATTGAATAAGTGAGGACTCTGAAGTCCATCGGAGAAAGTAATCTATAGCAAGATAAAAAGATTATTTTATAAATGAAGACTCAAGAGAGGTTTACTGATTTACTGTTGGGTAGTACAAACCACTGTGTGTACTGTAATCAGATAATGCACTTTGTCCTTACATTTCTGAGATATTGAACTAGAAAGACATAGGAGGGAGAAGAGCTGAGGTTTATTATGGCACAGCAGACAAGGGCGGCTCCCCTTGGGAAATTTATATTCACTTGAGATGTATGAGTCCATCATCTACATGACTTATCTGTCTTCATCATTTACTATCTTAAAATATCATTACTTGTTAAGCTATTCTTAGAGACTTGTCTATGTCTTTATGACAAGTTGAGATAGTTTCTAGACTGAAACTGAATTTCAATAACTCACTTCCCCTTTCTGTTGTCCTTTTCTTGGCTTCAGTATACCTTTTTCTCCTACCATTTCATCTTAATGGACCACAAAATTGTAGACTTGGGAACTTAAATTTTTTTAGTAAATGTGACAACAGTTCAAAATTAGTCTGCTATACAATTTTAAATGGATCCAGAAGTGGGAAAACTTTTCTCCTATAAACATTTCAATGAGTAGTATTCTGGGTAACAGTGTCACTTGAAGAGGTGAGCTTTGTACTTTCACTGATTGATGTTTTTCTTGTTGTGTTTTGTTTTTCTTGGTGAGGGAGAAGAGGAAATTCTTGGAACTCCAAGATTCTACCGAATATTTACTATGTTTATCAATTTACCATAAATAGCACCTCTGGTTTTTGGATCAATAATTCCTACTAAATTGCAAGTAAAGATTTTTTTCTCACACCTGTGCATAACAGAGTATAAACACATATGAATATCAATATCCTTGTGAACCAAGTTCATTAGGATAAATAATTCTATATTTTCTCTGTTACCTAGTTTATTCTGGTTTGTTCCAATCCGGAGGAAAGCAGTTTGACATTTTTGAGCCAGCAAAACATAATGTGGAGTTTATTTCAGTTATATATCTTGAGAAAAGAAAATTAACTTAGACTTTCAAAAAATGATAACTACCAACCTTGACTACTAATGACCCAGAATTTCAAACTGGACATTAAAAAAATAAAAAAGGAATATCAATGTCCCACGAGAAAACCATTTTTAGAAGGATGTCTAGTTCCTTGCCTTACTAAAGTTTACTTAAAGTTTGTGTGTGATATTTCTCCAGCAGAGAGCAAAATATTCATGGTTATTTTAAAACTAGTTCAGCAATGTCTCCAATAATTTTCCCCAAAATTTCAAACTTTTTATTTCATATTGAAGTATAGCTGATACAATAATTTAATACAAATTACTTCGTATTTCATATCAGAAAAGGAGTTAAAAATGAAAGAATTGTGGAGGATAAATTTAGTTACTACTTTGATAAGTATCAAATAAACAATATTTCTAACCATAGGAAATACTGGGTGCAGTAAAAATTAAATGGAAAGCTATCAAAAGTCATTCTCATAGCCATTGGACATGAGCCTTTGACATATCTCAAGCTCTATAACCATTTGCTTATGGAAACAGAACTAATTTTCAAATGAATTTCTATTAAAATTTCAGATATTTTCAGTGGGAAAAAAAGGCTTTAATTCTAAAGCAATGCCTGAATTTATCAAAAATCTTCAATGCCATTTATATTTGCAAGATGCACATTTAAGTTTTCAAAGAATTTTTAACTGAGATGTTGAGAATTATGGTTTGCAGTTACCACAGGCTGTTAAAGTGTGAGTTAGACCAAAAACGTAATTAGAACACTCTTGTGGAAAAGGCGATGACACCCCACTCCAGTACTCTTGCCTGTAAAATCCCATGGATGGAGGAGCCTGGTATGCTGCAGTCCAGGGAGTCACGAAGAGTCAGACACGACTGAGCGACTTCCCTTTCACTTTTCACTTTCATGCATTGGAGAAGGAAATGGAAACCCACCCCAGCATTCTTTCTTGGAGAATCCCAGGGACAGGGGAGCCTGGTGGGCTGCTGATCACTCTTGATAATAGTGTTATGGATGGCAAAATAGAGGTGAAAGAAGAGAGGTGGAGAAACTCAGGTAAATATGATTTTAAAAGAACTTAATGTTACTAATTTCAACACAGACAATTTAAAATGTGTGAAAATTATAAATATTTGAAAGTACTTAAAATATTTGCTTCCACAGTAGTTGTAGTGCACAGGCTTAGCTGTCCCACAGCATGTGGAATCATCCTACCAGGGATCAAACCCACCTCTGCTGCATTGACAGGCAGATTCTTTACCAGTGAGCCACCTGGGAAGCCCTGCTGAATAGTTTTTAAAACAGTAATATAAAAAACTCAGGTTATAGGAAACAATGTTTATCTCTGCCCCATTATCCTCATTATTAATACATCTTATTTATATCAGTTGAAGGATTTTTCTAAAGGTAAAATAAAATAAAAAAGCATAATTGCTTTGTAAAATTGAAGCAACCATGTGTATGGGAGGGAGACTACTATGAAAATATAGTCTTTTTTCCCCCCCTAAATTTTGGAGTGTGCTCATTGAATCTATTTAAAGGAAAGAATAAAAAGTAGTCAGATTAAATTCTCTCTTTTATTTTTGATTATATCTATTTTTGTCTTTTGTTGTTTAGTTGCTAAGTCATGTACAACTCTTTGCAACCTCACAAAGTGTAGCATACCAGTCTTCTCTGTCCATCACTAGCTCTGAGTTTGCTCAAACTCAGGTCTATTGAGTCAGTGATGACATTTAGCCATCTCATCCTCTGTTGATCTTTCTCCTCTTGCCTTCAATTTTTCCCAGCATATGGATCTTTTCCATTGAGTCATCTCTTTGCATCAAGTGGCCAAAGTACTGGAGCTTCAGCTTCAGCATCAGTCCTTCCAGGGGATATTCAGGATTGATTTCCTTTAGGATGCACTGATTTGACCTCCTTGCTGTCCAAGGGACCCTCAAGAGTTTCTAGCACAACAGTTCAAAAGTGCCAGTTCTTCAGTGCTTAGCCTTCTTTATGATTGAAGTCTCACATCCATGCATGATTACTGGAAAAACCATAGCTTTGTCTATATGAAACTTTGTCGTATTTTTGTCTTTATTTGTTGTTAAAGGTAATACAGTGACTAAACAGGTGCTGTTATTTATAGCATAAACATAGAGATTTAAAGATTAGATAAGTGTCTTTATGCCACTTAAATGGAAGCTTTGTATATTCTAAACAAATATTTTCAAAATGGACTCGTCATTGTGGTGAGTGAAAGAATTAGTTGCTCAGCTGTGCCTGACTCTTTGTCCCCCAGTGATTGCATCGTCCATGGGATTTCCAGGCAAGAATAATGGAGTGGGTTGCGATTTCATACTCCAGGAAATCTTCCCCACCCAGGGACTGAACTTGGGTCTACCTACATTGCAAGCGAATTCTGTACCAATAAGCCAGAAAAACTCAAGTGCTCTGGTAAGAATACTTTTGGTATTTACATAAATTCTGATTCTCTAATTATTGTATTTTCTTCCCAAAGACCAAAGGTATAGATTTAAGCCCTGCAAATTATTTAATTGACAAATTAACAGAAAACATTGGCTCTAATCCATCTCCATAATTTGGGTGTAACACATACTTTCCAGAAAAAGTCAGAGATATGCTACCTTGTAGCTTTCAAGGATATCTACATTTCTTAGCTTGTGATGGGAACTTTCAGTTTATTTAACTGTTTTCCCTTTAACATGTTTTCTTCTGTACTGTAAAAAGAATTCATTCTTGTAGAAAATTAATCCTTGAAAATATACCTATGGATTTATTTGATTTCTCTTGAAAGCCTTTTGTATCTGCATGTTCACTCTATCTGAAAGTACTCTTTACCCTTGTCCTTGTAGAAAATTGTTAGTTTTCCTTCAAACTCTTGTTAAATGTTATTATTCTTTGATCCATATACCGATTCTAGAACACAATTAATTACTCCAGTCAAATCTTTATTATTGAACTAATCACTTTTTTCCCCTTTTTTAAAAAATTCATTATTATTATTATTATTAATTTACTTTACAACATTGTATTGGTTTTGCCATACATCAACATGAATCCGCCAGAGGTGTACAAGTGTTCCCAATCCTGATCCCACCCTCCCCCTCCCCCTCCCCCAAACCATCCCTCCAGGTCATCCCAGTGCACCAGCCCCAAGCATCCTGCACCCTGCATCAAACCTAGACTGGCAGTTTGTTTCTTATATGACATTATACATGTTTCAATGCCATTCTCCCAAATCATCCCACCCTCTCCCTCTCCCATAGACTCCAAAAGACTGTTCTATGCATCTGTGTCTCTTTTGCTGTCTCGCATACAGGGTTATCATTACCATCTTTCTAAATTCCATATATATGCATTAGTATACTGTATTGGTGTTTTTCTTTCTGGCTTACTTCACTCTGGATAATCGGCTCCAGTTTCATACATCTCATTAGAATTGATTCAAATGTATTCTTTTTAATGGCTGAGTAATACTCCATTGTGTATATGTACCACAGCTTTCTTATCCATTCATCTGCTGATGGATATCTAGATTGCTTCCATGTCCTGGCTATTATAAACAGTGCTGTGATGAACACTGGGGTACATGTGTCTCTTTCAATTCTGGTTTCCTCAGTGTATATACCTAGCAGTACGATTGCTGGGTCATAAGGCAGTTCTTTTTCAGTTTTATAAGGAACCTCCTTACTGTTTTCCATAGTGGCTGTACTAGGTTGCATTCCCACCAACAGTGTAAGAGGGTTCCCTTTTCTCCACACCCTCTCCAGCATTTATTGCTTGTAGACTTTTGGATTGCAGCCATTCTGACTGTCTTGAAATGGTACCTCATTGTTGCTTTAATTTGCATTTCTTTGATAATTAGTGATGTTGAGCATCTTTTCATATGTTCGTTAGCCTTCTGTATGTCTTCTTTGGAGAAATGTCTGTTTAATTCTTTGGCCAATTTTTTGATTGTGTTGTTTATTTTTCTGGAATTTAGCTGCAGGTGTTGCTCATATATTTTTGAGATTAGTTGTTTGTCAGTTGCTTCATTTGCTATTATTTTCTCCCATTCTGAAAGCTGTTTTTTCAACTTGCTTATAGTTTCCTTTGTTGTGAAGAAGCTTTTAATTTTAATTAGGTCCCATTTGTTTATTTTTGCTTTTATTTCCAATATTCTGGGAGGTGGATGATAGAGGATCCTGCTGTGATTTATGTCAGAGAGTATTTTGCCTATGTTCTCTTCTAGCAGTTTTATAGTTTCTGGTCTTATGTTTAAATCTTTAATCCATTTTGTGTTTACTTTTGTGTATGGTGTTAGAAAGTGATCTAGTTTCATTCTTTTACAAGTGGTTGACCAGTTTTCCCAGCACCACTTGTTAAAGAGATTGTTTTTAATCCACTGCATATTCTTGCCTCGTTTGTCAAATATAAGGTGGCCACAGGTGTGTGGATTTATCTCTGGGCTTTCTAAATCACTTCTAATGTTAATTTTCTCTTCATTTATCTCCTTTACCATGAATACACCAAACAAATCTTTTGAGGTAAGCACTGTTACCATTTACCTTTATTTCCCTGGCAATGTGACTCACATACATGTAGAGTTGACTGCTGTTTATGTACAAAGATTACCTTATAATGACTAACTCATATGCCATCTTGGAAATATCACAAAATTAAAGTAGCTAACTTCTGAGGGTACTTAATTCAACCTCTAGGAACAACTTAGATACTGTAAATATAATCAATATATTGTTATCTGCATTTCTATATATCAAGCACACAGATTTGTAATGCTCTGGTTGAGAATAAGTTTAAAATTCAGATTATTTTCCAATGCTGTATTTTGTAAGTTTTACACAGAAAATAATACATTCAGATATTTCTTTACATTTGGAAGCTTTTAAGGTCTTAGCTGTTAAGACTTCCCTGGTGGCTCAGATGGTAAACTGTCTGTCTACAATGTGCGAGACCTGGGTTCAATCTCAGAATCAGGAAGATCCTCTGGAGAAGGAAATGACAACCCACTCCAGTACTCTTGCCTGGAAAATTGCATGGATGGAGGCACATGGTAGGCGACAGTCCATGGGGGTCACAAAGAGTTGGACATGACTGAGCGAATTCACTTCACTTCACTTAAGATCTTAGATGGTTCAGATGATAAATAATCTATCTGCAATGTGGGAGACTCAGGTTCAGTCTCTGAATCAGAAATACCCCCTGAAGAAGGGAATGGCAACCCACTCCAGTATTCTTTCCTGGAGGCTTCCATGGCAGAGGAGGATGGTGGGCAACAGTCCTTAGGGTTGCAAAGAGTGACACAACTGAGTGACTCACACACACACACACACACACACACACACACACACAAGATCTTAGAACACACAACTTGGAAAGACCAGTTAAAATTAGACTATCGT
This sequence comes from Budorcas taxicolor, assembly GCF_023091745.1. Taxonomy (NCBI): domain Eukaryota; kingdom Metazoa; phylum Chordata; class Mammalia; order Artiodactyla; family Bovidae; genus Budorcas; species Budorcas taxicolor. Next base: position 116,055 of record NC_068924.1, on the reverse strand, counting down.
GAGTGGCTGCTGGGTTAATATCAGAAGTGCGCCAGCTGCGACAGACAGCACAGAAGTGTGGCCAAGAGGAGCTACCCCTCGCCCAAGGTCAGGGGTGGTGGCCAGTGGCCGAGAGGAGCTACCTCAGGTCTGAGGTCAGGGGCGATGGCCAAGAGTGCCAGGCTGTGATGGTGCAGGAGCCGCTGAGAGGAATGACCCCACGTCCGAGGTCAGGGGCAGGGCTGATAGGAGCAACTTCACGTCCAAGGATTGGTGGCTGTGCGGGTGCAGGAGGGCCGAGAGGAGCTACTCTAGGTTCAAGGTCAGGAGGGGCGGCCGTGAGGTGATACCCCTTGTCCAAGGTAAGGAGCAGTGGCTGCGCTTTGCTGGAGCAGCCATAAAGAGATACCCCATTTCTAAGGTAAGACATACCCAAGTAAGACAGTAGTGTTTCAAGAGGCAACAGAGGGCAGACACCCTGAAACCAAATCACCGACAACTAGTGAATCTAATCACATGGACTGCAGCTTTGTCTAACTCAATGAAACTAAGCCATGCCATGTGTGGCCGCCCAAGACAGGTGGGTCATGGTGGAGAGGTCTGATAGAATGTGGTCCACTGGAGAAGGGAATGGAAAACCACTTCAGTATTCTTGCCTTGAGAACCCCATGAACAATATGAAAAGGTAAAATGAAACGATACTGAAAAAGGAACTCCCCAGGTCAGTAGGTGTCCAATATGCTACTGGAGATCAGTGGAGAAATAACTCCAGAAAGAATGAAGGGATGGAGCCAAAGCAAAAACAATATCCAGCTGTGGATGTGATTTGTGATAGAAGCATGGTCCGATGCTATAAAGAGCAATATGCATAGGAACCTGAAATGTTAGGTTCATGAAACAAGGCAAATAGGAAGTGGTGAAACAGGAGATGGCAAGAGTGAATGCTGACATTCTAGGGATTAGCAAATTAAAATGGATTGGAATGGGTGAATTTAACTCAGATGACCATTATATCTACTATTGTGGGAAGGAATCCTTTAGAAGAAATGGAGTATCCATCATGGTCAACAAAAGAGTCTGAAATGCAGTACTTGGATGCAATCTCAAAAACAACAGAATGATCTCTGTTCATTTTCAAGGCAAACCATTTAATATCACAGTAATCCAATTCTATGCCCCAATCAGTAATGCTGAAGAAGCTGAAGTTGAATGGCTCTATGAAGACCTTCAAGACCTTTTAGAACTAACACCCAAAAAAGATGTCTTTTTCATTATAGGGGACTGGAATGTGAAAGCAAGAAGTCAAGAAACAACTGCGGTAACAGGCAAATTTGGCCTTAGAATATTAAATGAAACAGGGCAAAGACTAATAGAGTTTTATCAAGAGAACACACTGGTCATAGCAAACACCCTCTTCCAACAACACAAGATAAGACTCTACACATGGACATCGCCAGATGGTCAACCCTGAAATTAGATTGGTTATGTTCTTTGCAGCCAAAGGTGGAGAAGCTCTATACAGTCAGCAAAAACAAGACCAGGAGCTGACTGTGGCATAGAACATGAACTCCTTATTGCCAATTTCAGACTTAAATTGAAGAGAGTAGGGAAAACCACTTAACAATTCAGATATGACCTAAATCAAATCCCTTATGATTATACAGTGGAAGTGAGAAATAGATTTAAGGGCCTAGATCTGATAGATAGAGTGCCTGATGAAATATGGATGGAGGTTCGTGACATTGTACAGGAGACAGGGATCAAGACCATCCCCATGGAAAAGAAATGCAAAATAAGCAAAATGGCTGTCTGGGAAGGCCTTACAAATAGCTGTAAAAAGAAGAGAAGTGAAAAGCAAAGGAGAAAAGGAAAGATATAAACACCTGAATAGCAGAGTTCCAAAAAATAGCAAGGAGAGATAAGAAAGCCTTTCTCAGTGATCAATGCAAAGAAATAGAAGAAAACAACAGAATGGGAAACACTAGAGATCTCTTCAAGAAAATGAGAGATACCAAGGAAACATTTCATGCAAAGATGGCCTCGATAAAGGACAGAAATGGTATGGATCAAACAGAAGCAGAAGATATTAAGAAGAGGTGGCAAGAATACACAGAAGAACTGTACAAAAAAGATCTTCACGGCCCAGATAACCACGGTGGTGTGATCGCTCACCTAGAGCCAGACATCCTGGAATGTGAAGTCAAGTGGGCCTTATAAAGCATCACTACGAACAAATCTAGTGGAGGTGATGGAATTCCAGTTGAGCTATTTCAAATCCTGAAATATGATGCTGTGAAAGTGCTGCACTCAATATGCCAGCAAATTTGGAAAACTCAGCAGTGGCCACAGGACTGGAAAAGGTCAGTATTCATTCCAATTCCAAAGAAAGGCAATGCCAAAGAATGCTCAAACTACCACACAGTTTCACTCATCTGACACACTGGTAAAGTAATGCTCAAAATTCTCCAAGCCAGGCTTCAGCAGTATATGCTCTATGAACTTCCAGATGTTCAAGCTGGTTTTAGAAAAGGCAGAGGAACCAGAGATCAAATTGCCAACATCCGCTGGATCATGAAAAAAGCAAGAGAGTTCCAGTAAAACATCTACTTTTGCTTTATTGACTATGCCAAAGACTGTGTGGATCACAATAAACTGTGGAAAATTCTTGAAGATATGGGAATTCCAGACCACCTGACCTGCCTCTTGAGAAACCTATACGAGGTCAGGAAGCAACAGTTAGAACAGCACATAGAACAACAGACTGGTTCCAAATAGGAAAAGGAGTACGTCAAGGCTGTATATCGTCACCCTGCTTATTTAACGTATATGCAGAGTACATCATGAGAAACGCTGGTCTAGAAGAAGCACAAGCTGGAATCAAGATTGCTGGGAGAAATATCACTAACCTCAGATATACAGACGACACCACCCTTATGGCAGAAACTGAAGAGGAAATAAAAAGCCCCTTGATGAAAATGAAAGAGGAAAGTGAAAAGTTGTCTTAAAGCACAACATTCAGAAAGCTAAGGTCATGACCTCTGGTCCTTTCACTTCCTGGCAAATAGATGGGGAAACAGTGGAAACAGTGTCAGACTTTATTTATTTATTTATTTATTTATTTTGAGCTCCAAAACACTGCAGATGGTGATTGCAGGCATGAAATTAAAAGACACTTACTCCTTGGAAGGAAACTTATGACCAACATAAATAGCATATTGAAAAGCAGAGACATTACTTTGGAACAAAGGTCCATCTAGTCAAGGCTATGTTTTTTCCAGTGGTCATGTATGGATGTGAGTGTTGGACTGTGAAGAAAGCTGAGCACTGAAGAATTGATGCTTTTGAACTGTGGTGTTGGAGAAGGCTCTTGAGAGTCCCTTGGACGGCAAGGATATCCAACAAGTCCATTCTAAAAGAGATCAGTCCTGAGTATTCTTTGGAAGGACTGATGCTAAAGCTGAAACTCCAATACTTTGGCCACCTGATGTGAAAAGTTAACTTTTGAAAAAGACTGATGCTTGGAGGGATTGAGGGCAGGAGGAGAAGGGGACGACAGAGGATGAGATGGCTGGATGGCATCACCGACTCTGGACATGAGTTTGAGTTAACTCCGTGAGCTGGTGATGGACAGGGAGACCTGGCGTGCTGTGATTAAGGGGTTCACAAATCGTTGGACATGACTCAGCGACTGAACAGAACTGAACTGAATTGAACTGAAGCTCTGCATTAAGAATGATTCTACCTCTGTTGATTAGTTGTTGTTGTTGTTTTTTTTTAAAACAACTTCAGAACATTGCAATCTGTAAAGAAAATAATTGAACTATTTATTATATAAATTGGCCTAAATTGAGTTAATTGAACCACGTGATGCTAGGAAGATTAGAGTCAAATTTCCGTTCCCCTAGCAGCACAAGGTGAAAGGTAAAGTTGCTCAATCATGTCCGACTCTTTTGTGACCCAGTGGACTGTAGCCTACCAGGCTCCTCCGTCCATGGGATTCTCCAGGCAAGAATACTGGAGTGGCTTGTCATTTCCTTCTCCAGGGCATCTTCCCGACTCAGGGATCGAACCCAGGTCTCCCACATTGGAGGCAGACGCTTTAACCTCTGAGCCACCAGGGAAGCCCAAAGTTACCAAATTTTGCTATATGCTATAAACTTCTTAAGTGCTATCTTAGATAAATGAAAAATGAATACACAAATGGATAAGCAAACAGAACTATGATATAAGTTTTTGCCACTTCTCTTTTCCCCTATCCAAGTCTCTCTTCCTTTATCTGCATAAACTCTTCTGAATGAAAAATTATTCCTATAATTCATACAGGACTGTTATTTCTGAATCTGGAGTCTTTTTTTTTTTTTGTCTATTTATTTTTTTATTTTTTTTTTTTTTGTTCTTGATGGATATTTTTTTTTTATTATTATTTTTTTTTTAATTTTAAAATCTTTAATTCTTACATGTGTTCCCAAACATAGATAGGAATGCTACATGCTCCTGTATTGTGGGGACAAAGTAATAAAGTGGACTGTCCCCTGTGGCTGAGACTGTAAAGAATCTGGCTGCAATGTGGAAGACTCAGGTATGATTCCTGGGATGGGAAGATCCCTTGGATAGGAGAATGGCTACTCACAATAGTATGATTGCCTGGATAATTCCATGAGCTGAGGAGGTTGACAGACTATAGTCCATGAGTTAGCAAAGAGTTGGAGATGAGTGATTGGTAAAATAGGCCTCAGTAATTTTTCTTCAAATTCCTATAATGTGGGACTCTAATACTCAGTGGTAAAGAATCCACCTACCAGTGGAGGAGATGCGGGTTCAATCCCTGGATCAGGAAGATCCCCTTAAGAAGGAATTGGCAACCCACTCCAGTATTCTTGCCTGGGAAATCCTATGGACAGAGAAGCCTGGTAAGCTATAGCCCATGGGGTCAAAAAGAGTTGAGCATCACTTAGCAACTAAACAACAACAACAATACAGTAAGTAGGAAATACAATTTTCAATGTTTTAATTTCTAAGTATGCACATACTGGGAAGCTTCCATGGTTTTTCAGTGGTTAAGACTCTGCTTCCACAGCAGGGGTCACCAGCCAGGTCCCTGATCCCTGGTCAGGTAACTAAGATCCTGCATGTGGCATGACTAATAAACAAATAAATATGCACATACTACTAAAGACTGCAAAAGTGTTTCCAAACATGCTCACCATTTTTTCCAGAATCATCCTTGGGGCCAATGATGAATCTACAATTTTACAGCAATCTGTAAGTAACAGTTGGTGGTTGAAGCCATTTTAAGATAAACTTTGGGTTTATCCCTCATTCCAATGGGACTGGCCTGGTGGCTCAGATGGTAAAGCATCTGCTTGCAATGCAGGGGACCCCGGTTTGACCACTGTGTTGGGAAGATCCCCTCGAGAAGGAAATGGCAACCCACTTGGGTACTCTTGCCTGGAAAATCTCATGGACAGAATAGCCTGGTAGCTACAGTCTATGGGGTCGCAAAGAGTCGGGCATGACTGAGCAACTTCACTTTCACTTTCACTTTCCCTCATTCCAAAATAAGGTGGAGACACAAGAGACATTCTGTTTGGGAATCATCTGTACATTGTATACTTAGCTATTAGGGATTATGACCTTATTAAAAGTTTTACCTCCTTCAGTCTGAGACTATGACTGATGATAGCTATGTGTGAGGGTAACTGAGGGTCGAAGAAAAAGAGAGAAAGGGAACACAAGAAAGATAGAGAAGAAATGTATGATGAACTTCTCATTCACTTCTTATTTTAATTTATCTAAGTGAAAAATTTTAATTTATCTAAGTGATCTCGCAAAGAGTGGGACATGACTGAGCAGCTGAACTGATTGACTGACTGAAGTGAACAATGCTGGCACCTAAGAAAATGGGCAGAGGAAATTCCACATTGGTGACTGAATTTGTTCTTTTGGGATTAACAGATCGTCCAGATCTTCAGCCCATCCTCTTTGTGCTGTTCCTGGGGATCTATCTGATCACCGTGGGAGGGAACCTTGGGATGTTGCTATTGATCAAGATAGATTCACGCCTCCACACCCCTATGTACTTTTTCCTTGCCAGTTTGTCCTGCTTGGATTTGTGGTATTCCACTAACGTGACTCCCAAGATGTTGGTGAATTTCTTATCAGAGAAAAAAAAACATTTCCTACACTGCTTGTTTAATCCAGTGCTATTTTTTCATTGCCATAGTGATTACTGAATATTACATGCTAGCTGTGATGGCTTATGATAGGTACATGGCCATCTGCAATCCTTTGATTTATAGCAGCAAAATGTCCAAGGGGGTCTGCATTCGCCTGATTGCTGGTCCATATACCTACGGGTTACTTAGTGGCCTGATGGAAACCATGTGGACACACCGCTTGACCTTCTGTGGCTCCAATGTCATTAATCACTTCTATTGCGCTGACCCACCCCTCATTCGACTCTCCTGCTCTGACACTTACATTAAGGAGACATCCATGTTTGTGGTGGCAGGATTTAACCTCTCTAACTCTCTTCTCATAATCCTCATCTCCTACATCTTCATTCTCACTGCCATCCTGAGGATGCGCTCCGCTGAAGGCAGGCACAAAGCTTTTTCCACCTGTGGGTCCCATCTGGCGGCAGTGATTGTGTTTTATGGGACCCTGTTCTGTATGTACCTTAGACCTCCCACAGACCAGTCAGTGGAGCAGTCCAAAACCATTGCTGTTTTCTACACTTTTGTAAGCCCTATGTTGAACCCCATCATTTATAGTTTGAGGAACAAGGATGTGAAACAAGCCTTTTGGAAATTGATTAGAAGAAAGGTACTTTTGAACTAAAATTGCAGTGTCTTTTTTATGTATTAAATAAAAGTTATATTTATGAGAACAGGACCAAGTTTAACTGCATTACAGAAATGTCGATTTTAAATCCATGATTGAAAGCTATAAGGTAATGACAGAAAAGCTAAAGACTCAGTTTATAGTTTTACAGGTGACATTGGAGTGCATTGTGTGTAAAACGTTGGGCATTATATATGTAGGTATTTCATTTTTATGTTTATATCTGTATATATACATTAATTTTACATTAAAAAGTTGTACATTTTCATAGAAAAACATTTAATCTCTAAAAGAATATAAAGTAAATGATTTCCTTTTCTTTGTCCCACTCTGATCTTCCAATCTCACTTCTCAAATTTACCATTATTAACAATATTTTTTATATTTCTATAATATTTCTCTAATATCCACAAATCAATGTATGGTATGGCCATATATGTACATATATATATAAAGTTGTTAATAACACATGTTCACTATGGTGAGCTAAGTTATAGTATTTTATAATTTTGCATCATTTACCATGAAGGGGCTTTGATCCCATGGTTTAGAAGAATGTGATCACAACTGCTGATAAGACTTGCTGTCAACTTGGGGAGACAATGTGTAATGGCACCCTCATGTCCATGAATGACATCCATTTATTTTTCTCCACCTGTGACAGTCATTTTCAATCAGACATTTTCTCCTTAGGCCATAATGGAAAACAAATATTCCCAAACAATTTATTTTTATATATTAATTCCTGAAACAAAGAATGATTCAAACAAATATTTAGGGTTTGCCACCGCAGGAATTATATCATCTCTAGAGTTTATCAACGTCATTCCAACCTTCTAGGGTTTTCATGCTTTCTCTCCTCTCTAGTAATCTATTTTTTCAGGATGTGGCAGGTATTTTCTGTCAATACCATAGTTCGAATTTTACCCACAATTGTCCTTTGTGACAATTAATTCTTATATATCTAAGTTAATGAATGTTTAGCCGGTATCTACAATGAGCCAAGAACTGCTTCACATACTAAGGAACCTGAAAGGAGCACTAGTGTTGCACAGTTTCATGAAACTATAAACATACAAGTAAAAAAATGTGTTAAGTGCTATAATAAAGAAAAGGAAAGGGCTGATGTTATAGAGGAAAGAATCCGTTTATTCTGAGTAAATTGAAGGGAGTCTTATAATTGCACAAAACAAAAACTTGTTGATTTTTTATGCACCTGCCAAAATATATCAATAAGTCCCATTCAATATTATGTCAGACCAGGCAGTGTCTGAGCAAAATCAGTGTTGGATGTTACTTTCAAGGGAAAAGGATGACACAAATATTATTATCCCCCCAACTGACACCTTTATTTTTCTCACTTTATTTCAAAGCATCCTTTTCATCTTAGAGCTTATTTTTGCTCAATATTTTTATAGTCATTAATTCTATGTTATCCAATACAATTATTTCTATCTTTCCATTACTATATATTGTTTCTTTATTGTTATTGAAATAACTTTATTTTGAAAGTCAGATTGCTTATAAATTTTGTTAAAACATACATACAAATAAATAGCTATTCTTTTAACTTGTAACTTTCAATTTATAGTTTGTTGAATTCTACTTAAATATTTAGAAATCTATTATTTTCACATGTGGGAATTAAAGATTTTTAAATTAAAAAAAAAGAATACAAACATATTCAGTTATGTAAAACTAGCCCTTTTATTATTTCAAATGTTGTGATCCCAGGGTCCATGTCTCTATCTTTATAATCTAGATGGGCTTGACACTAAATAGAGGTTCAATACTGATTGCAGCATTAAAAAAAATTGTCCATTTTGAAAGTGAACAAAGTGCCTCCCTTTTTGCAAGTATAAGACAATTTCTGGAAGGACCGAGTGACTCAGACGAAGCATTATTTTTAAGGCAACAGTACTGTTCAGAAACTCAGGTGACCCACGCTGTCACTGATGTTTATAACTGACATTAGAAATATGGTGCTCATAGTTACGTGCTCATGCACACAAGTTTGAGATATAAGAGGATTTCACCCACTACTTTCATGAATTGACTAATTAGCCTCAGATAACCTGATTTTTTTTTTTTTTTAGTTTCTATTGAACACTGTGTTGGCCATAGAGTAAGTATGTGCTCATGAAATGCTTTTTGAAGTAGTGAAGTACTTCAGTTGACCCTGGGTTTCACTGGTAACTCAGATGGTAAAGAATCTGCTTGCAATGCGGGAGACCCAGGTTCAATCCCTGGGTTGGGAATATCCCCTGGAGAAGGAGATGGAAACCCACTCCAGTATTTTTGCCTGGAGGATCCCATGAACAGAGTACCTTGGATTTTTACCTAAAAATTAGGGAATCACTTTTTATTAATGATAAAATCTCCCTTGAAAACATGTTAGAATAGCCTCTTAAATCACTGTTCTTCTCCTTTAAAAATTAAATCTGACAGATCCTACAGTTACTGAACAAATTCAGAAATGTGATGACAGATGCTTCCATGAGAAAATAGAGAATATTTCATGAACTTTCCCTGTTGTTGTTTGCTGTTCAGTCACTATGTCCAACTCTTTGTGACCCCATGGACTACAGCATACCAGGATTCCCTTCTCCACTGTCTCATGTCCACTGAGTCAGTTGTGCTATCTGATCATCTCATCCTCTGCCACCCTTTTCTCCTTCTGCCTTCAGTTTTTCCCAGCATCAGGGTCTTTTCCTATGAGTCTGCTCTTTGCATCAGGTAGCCAAATTTTTGGAGCTTCAGCTTCAGCATCAGTCCTTCCAATGAATATTCAGGACTGATTTCCTTTAGGATTGACTGGTTGGATCTCGTTGCAGTCCAAGGGACTCTCAAGAATCTCCTCCAGTGTCACAATTCAAAAGCATCAATTCTTCAACGTGCAGCCTTCTCTATGATCCAGCTCTCCCACCCATACATGACAACTGGAAAAGCCATAGCTTTGACTAGACTGACCTTCATCAGCAAAGTGATGTCTTTGCTTTTTAATATGCTGTCTAGTTTGGTCATAACCTTCCTTCTAAGGAGCAAATGTGGTTTAATTTCAAGGATGTAGTTACCACCCACAGTGGTTTTGGATCCCCAAAATATAAAGTCTGTCACCTCTTTTCAACTTCTATTTGCCACAAAGTGATGGGACCAGATACCATGATCTTAGTTCTTTGAATGTTGAGTTTCAAACCAGCTTTTTAATTATCCTCTTTCACTCTCATCAACTGGTTCTTTAGTTCCTCTTTACTTTCTGCCATTTGAGTGATATTATCTGCGTGTCTGATTCACTTTCCTAAGGAGCAGTAACTATTGTAACAGAGCTGAATTTTCCTTTCCACCTATCTGAAAGATCATCAGCTCTAACTCGTAGTTTTTGTTTTTTTTTTTTTTTAAATGAAAATCGATCCTAGTGTATTGAAACAAATAGTTGAGTATTTCAGGAAACAATGATGCTATAAATCTAATGTTTTTATTCCTACATGTTTTCTTTGGAGTAGTGGATATTTGAAGAATATTTAGACTTTCACACTCACACATGTACATATGGAGGAGAGAAAAAGAAATAATAATAATTTTCAAAGATCAGGCACTGTTTTAATATTGAGTTGGCCAAAATATTCGTTCGACTTCTTCCATCAGATCTTGCAGAACACCCGAACAAATCTTTCTGGCCTACTGTTGTTTCACTTAATGTTATCACCAATACTATTATTTCAGTATTATAGTCCCCGTTTTAGAGATGAACATACAGAGACTACAGATTACTAACATAAAATCATATAACTTAGAAAGTGAAAAGTGAAAGTGGCTCAGTTGTGTCAGACTCTTTGTGACCCTAAGGACTGTATCCATGGAATTCTCCAGGCCAGAATACTGGAGTGGGTAGCCTTTCCTTCCTCCAGGGGATCTTCCCAAAGCAGGGATCAAACCCTGGTCTTTCACATTGCAGGTGGATTCTTTACCAGCTGAGCCACAAGGGAAGCCCAGGAATACTGGAGTGGGTAGCCTATGCCTTCTTCAGTGGATCTTCCTGACCCAGGAATTGAACCGGGGTCTCTTGCATTGCAGACAGATTCTTTACCAACTGAACTATGAGGGAACCCCAAATATGTTTGACTTCCAAGTTTAATGCCTTTTTTTTTTTTTACTATACCTTCCTTTTTGTCACTATATTTCATTGATGACAAAAACCACACAATGAATAAAGCTATAATTTTCTGTCCTCCAATAATGTCATTGACCAGGTATTTAACTGTTGCTGGACACTGAATGATATAAGCCACTATGAGAAGACGTCCTATCTTATTATCTATAATAAATTCAGTATGTTTAATAAAGTAAGACTTATAATCAGATACTGACTCCATCATTTGTCAACTAAATTAAGAGTTGAAAGTACAAATTCTGAAATCAGACTCACTGAGCAGATTGCTCAACCTCTCCCTGCCCCAGTTTTCTTGTCTGTGAGATTAATATATGGTGCTTTCTCATATGGAAGCTGTGTAGAGGAAATGGATTATTACCTAAAATATTTAGCACAGTGCTTGTTACATATTTTTCATTCAATAAAATTAACTTACTTTATTATTAAATAGAAAATTACTCAGTTGTTTGAGACTCTTCCTCTTCATAGCGTTATTTTTCCATTATTACACTTATTACTGTTTAAATATAATACCCTTATAGGTTTGGCTATTTAATTTAAACCAACATTTCTCATGATACTATAATCGCCTTAAAAAAAAAATTGAGAAGTGGAATCGCTCAGTTGTTTCTGACTCTTTGCAACCCCATGGACTGTAGCCTGCCAGGCTCCTCTGTCCATGGAATTTTTCAGGCAAGAGTACTTTAGTAGGTGGCCGTTTCCTTCTCCAGGGGATCTTCCTAACCCAGGAATCAAACCTGGGTCTCCCACATTGCAGGCAGACTCCTTACCATTTAAGCCACCAAGAAATCCTTTTAAATAAATATCTTTACCAGCTGAACCACATCTTAAGGCCAGATATTACATTTTAAAGCAATGATTTCTCTATTACTTAGCCTGGTACATAGTGTGCCCTAAAACATAGACATGTGATAGATAGAAGATAGATAGATGGATAGATGGATAGACAACTTTTACAAAGTGGAAATTACAATTTAAGTCTTATAATGTGAAGAGAATTAGACACCATGTCAACATACTGATGGTATCATAAATGTGTATACTTTATTCATGTGTAATAAATCTGCTTTTGTTTCCTTAAACAGAATAATTCAACTGGAAATGTTCAGAATAAATCAGACAAGAAAGAAGGATTTTAGCCTCCAGAAACTGACCAGTTGTTCAGTTTTGCAACTTGTCTTCTTCATCTTATTCTTATTTCCCTGTATTCTCTTTCTGGTTGAAAACTTAGACCTAACTTTGAGATTCACACCCTCATACTGCCACTTTGCCAATCTGCCAATCTCTCACATTCTGGTTAACATTTTGTTTAAAAAACTCATTTTCTTGTCCAACTTATTTGAAGAGTATAATATCATTACATTCCCGGTAACTCAAGGTTTCATTCCTGCTGCTCTCTGTGACCATTACATTCATATGATTACCTACTTTTCATGTAGTTTCATGTACTCTTCACGTCATTAAGTCCAAAATGTACAGTTATGTGGCTACCTTTGCCTATAAATGAGGTTTCGCTTAGATTTGTATACAACATCACAGTGGTTTTCTGCAGAGCTGGTGATATAGTGCAACATTATGGTGTTTTGCCACTTTGCAACTACTACGATCAAGTTAAATTGTTATTTATCATAGATCATATTGGAAATCCAAAATATGATTAAGGATTTATGGTAATCTCAAAAATTTACATTTTTACAAATGAATTTTCCATCTTTTTAATCTTTGCAAGTCAGAATTTTAGAAAGATGGTAATGATAACCCTGTATGTGAGACAGCAAAAGAGACACAGATGTATAGAAGGGACTTTTGGACTCTGAGGGAGAGGGAGAGGGTGGGATGATTTGGGAGAATGGCACTGAAACATGTATACTATCATGTAAGAAACTGCTTTGTAATCGTCTTATGAATATGGTACTTCCTTGGAAGAATGAAAGCAAAATTGAAGTAGTGTCTCTCCTACATGTTTGTGATTCTTCATTTGAACTGCCAAATAAATAGAAAGAAAGAATATAAAGAATACCACATTTGAATTACTACATATTATTCTTTATCCATAAGGATGAAGAATCACTACTTGAAAAATTTGAATGGGTCATATTTGGTTATCTTTTACTATGGGATATTGTAAATATGATTTTTTGTTTTATTTGAATAATAGAGTAAATATTATATTCTTAATGAATATTCAATCTAGAGTCAAGTAATATTTATATCAGTGACTTACTTAAAATCCTTTGCTCTGAATCCTTGATTCCTTACTTTAAAACTCATCATCAAAAATAAATAAATAAATAAAACTCATCTATCTCACATTCTACAAGTAGATGTTCAATGGAAATTTAATTGTTGAATAAATTTTTCTGAGTTTTAAATAAACAATATGATATGCATTATTGAACTTAGAAAATCAGAATGCATGTAAAAGTAGTCATTGATTTGGAAATTACAGTATTTGTTTTTATATTTTTATTTAATTTTTTTAATTTTTTTAAAATTTTTATATTTACTTTATTTTACTTTACAATGCTGTATTGGTTTTGACATACATTGACATGAATCCACCACGGGTGTACATGAGTTCCCAATCATGAACCCCTCTCCCACCTCCTACCCCGTGTCATCTCTCTGGATCATCCCCGTGCACCAGCCCCAAGCATCCTGTATCCTGTAACATAGACTGGGGATTCGTTTCTTACATGATAGTATACATGTTTCAGTGCCATTCTCCCAAATCATCCCACCCTCTCCCTCTCCCTCAGAGTCCAAAAGTCCCTTCTATACATCTGTGTCTCTTTTGCTGTTTCACATACAGGGTTATCATTACCATCTTTCTAAATTCCATATATATGTGTTACTATACTGTATTGGTGTTTTTCTTTCTGGCTTACTTCACTCGGGATAATCGGCTCCAGTTTCATACATCTCATTAGAATTGATTCAAATGTATTCTTTTTAATGGCTGAGTAATACTCCATTGTGTATATGTAGCACAGCTTTCTTATCCATTCATCTGCTGATGGACATCTAGGTTGTTTCCATGTCCTGGCTATTATAAACAGTGCTGTGATGAACATTGGGGTACATGTTTTTCAATTCTGGTTTCCTCAGTGCGTATGCCCAGGAGTGGGATTGCTGGGTCATAAGGCAGTTCTATTTGCAAATTTTAAGGAATCTTCACACTGTTCTCCATAGTTGCTGTACTAGTTTGCATTCCCACCAACAGTGTAAGAGGGTTCCCTTTTCTCCACACCCTCTCCAGCATTTATTGCTTGCAGACTTTTGGATTGCAGCCATTCTGAGTGGTGTGAAATGGTACCACATTGTGGTTTTGATTTGCATTTCTCTGATAATGAGTGATGTTGAGCATCTTTTCATGTGTTTGTTAGCCATCCGTATGTCTTCTTTGGAGAAATGTCTATTTAGTTCTTTGGCCCATTATTTGATTGGGTCGTTTACTTTTCTGGAATTGAGCTGCATAAGTTGCTTGTATATTTTTGAGATTAGTTGTTTGTCAGTTGCTTCATTTGCTCTTATTTTCTCCCATTCAGAAGGCTGTCTTTTCACCTTGCTTATATTTTCCTTTGTTGTGCAGAAGCTTTTAATTTTAATTAGACCCCATTTGTTTATTTTTGCTTTTCTTTCTAGTATTCTGGGAGGTGGATCATAGAGGATCCTGCTGTGATTTATGTCGGAGAGTGTTTTGCCTATGTTCTCCTCTAGGAGTTTTATAGTTTCCAGTCTTACGTTTATATCTTTAATCCATTTTGAGTTTATTTTTGTGGGGGTGTTAGAAAGTGATCTAGTTTCATTCTTTTACAAGCGGTTGACCAGTTTTCCCAGCACCACTTGTTAAAGAGATTGTCTTTACTCCATTGTATATTCTTGCCTCCTTTGTCGAAGATAAGGTGTCCATAGGTGTGTGGATATTTTTCTGGGCTTTCTATTTTGTTCCATTGATCTATATTTCTGTCTTTGTGCCAGTACCATACTGTTTTGATGACTGTGGCTTTGTAGTAGAGCCTGAAGTCAGGCAAGTTGATTCCTCCAGTTCCATTCTTCTTTCTCCAGATTGCTTTGGCTATTCGAGGTTTTTTTGTATTTCCATACAAATCTTGAAATTATTTGTTCTAGTTCTGTGAAAAATACCGTTGGTAGCTTGATAGGGATTGCATTGAATCTGTAGGTTGCTTTGCATAGTATATTCATTTTCACTATATTGATTCTTTCAATCCATGAACATGGTATATTTCTCCATCTATTAGTGTCCTCTTTGATTTCTTTCATCAGTGTTTTGTAGTTTTCTATATATAGTTCTTTAATTTCTTTAGGTAGAGATATTCCTAGGTATTTTATTGTTTTCGTTGCAATGTGAATGGAATTGTTTCCTTAATTTCTCTTTCTAGTTTCAGATTATTAGTGTATAGGAATGCAAGGGATTTCTGTGTGTTGATTTTATATCTGCAACTTTACTATATACATTGATTAGCTCTAGCTCTTTCTGGTGGAGTCTTTAGGCTTTTCTATGTAGAGGATCATGTCATCTGCAAACAGTGAGAGTTTTACTTCTTCTTTTCCAATTTGGATTCCTTTTACTTGTTTTTCTTCTCTGATTGCTGTGGCCAAAGTAAATGGCAACGGGATCATGCTTATCAATAATTACCTTAAACGTAAATGGGTTGAATGCTCCAACCAAAAGGCAAAGACTGGCTGAATGGATACAAAAACAAGATCCCTGTATATGCTGCCTACAAGAGACCCACGTCAAAACAAGGGACACATACAGACTGAAAGTGAAGGGCTGGAAAAAGATATTCCACGCAAATAGAGACCAAAAGAAACCAGGAATAGCAATACTCATATCAGATAAAATAGCCTTTAAAACTAAGGCTGTGAAAAGAGACAAAGAAGAACACTACATAATGATTAAAAGATCAATCTAAGAAGAAGATATAACAATTATAAATATATATGCACCCAACATAGGAGCACAACAATATGCAAGACAAATGTTAACAAGTATGAAAGAGGAAATTAACAGTAACACAATATTAGTGGGAGACTTTAATAACCCACTCACACCTATGGACAGATCAACTAAACAGAAAATTAACAAAGAAATGCAAACTTTAAATGATACAATAGACCAGTTAGACCTAATTGGTATATATAGGATATTTCACCCCAAAACAATGAATTTCACCTTTTTCTCAAGTGTGCAAGGAACCTTTTCCAGGATAGATCACATCCTGGGCCATAAATCTAACCTTGATAAATTCAAAAAAATAAAAATCATTCCAAGCGTCTTTTCTGACAATAATGCATTAAGATTAGATCTCAATTATGGGAGAAAAACTATTAAAAATTCCAGCATATGGAGGCTGAACAATATGCTGCTGAATGACCAACAAAGCACAGAAGAAATAAAAAAAGAAATGAAAATGTGCATAGAAACAAATGAAAACACAACAACACAAAACCTGTGGGACATTATAAAAGCAGTGCTAAGAGGAAAGTTCATAGCAATACAGGCATACCTCAAGAAACAACAAAAAAGTCAAATAAATAACCGAACTCTACACCTAATGCAACTAGAAAGGGAAGAAATGGAGAACCCCAGAGTTAGTAGAAGGAAAGAAATCTTAAAAACTAGGGCAGAAATAAATGCAAAAGAAACAAAGGAGACTGTAGCAAAAGTCAACAAAGCCAAAAGCTGGTTCTTTGAAAGGAGAAATCAAATTAACAAACCATTAGCCAGACTCATCAAGAAACAAAGACAGAAAAATCAAATCAATAAAATTAGAAATAAAAATGGAGAGATCACAACAGACAACACAGAAATACAAAGGATCATAAGAGACTACTATCAGCAATTATATGCCAATAAAATAGACAACATGGAAGAAATGGACAAATTCTTATAAAAGTACAACTTTCCAAAACTGAATCAGGAAGAAATAGAAAATCTTAATAGACCCATCACAAGCACAGAAATTGAAACTGTAATCAGAAATCTTCCAGTATATTTTAAATTATTGTTTATTTTGATGATTTTGGGTTGAGAACTCTATTATAATAAAATGGATTTTTCCTAGAAGACTTTCTTTATTTGATAACCTTAATGGCAGTTTACTTTAGCTAAACAAGACTACGTTGAGGGAAAGTTTCCTCTTTTTTCACACCTCAAGTGATAGAGATTTTTAAAATAAATTATATGATAACATATCTGATAGAATATATTCATGGTCATGTGTTAACTTAGCTCAACACAAGTTATTAACTTTTGTCAAAGGTGGAAAACATAGGTTTTAAAAATGATTAAATATACACCCACTGCCATGTTTATCTATAAAGAAAATTCACATTTATTTACCATACAACTTTCTAGGATAAGGGAAACAGTTGATTAATTTTTGTTATAAAATTTTTTTGTGATGAGAAAGAAAAAATTAATTCTGACCAAGATTTTCAGGATAGAGCTAGGCTTTGGAAACTGAGTAGGATTTAAAAAGGTAGAAGATGGATGCAAAGGCATTTTCTAAAGAAAGAGGCAATAAGAGGCAATTGATGGAAGGAGAATAACTTGATCATGCCTGGGGCACCGATCATGGACAGAAAATTGAGAAATAATACACAAGAACACATGACATGGGATGGGAATGTTTTGCTAACATATGTAGGATTAATCTGTTATAGATAGGAACCATAAATACTGTCAAACCTGAGTAGTGACAAGAAGGATTTAAGACATTGTCATTATTTGTTATGTTTCTGAGAGACAAGAACTCTGTGAAGAACAATGTTTTCTTTTAACCAAGGTAGAGAGTGACTACAGGAGTGGCCGCCATTGTTAGTCTGGTAAATGACAGTCTCCTTCCCAGACCTTTTTTATTTCTTACCAAGATGTGTAGTTTTTTGCCTTCATCTAGGGAAACACTTTACAAAAACACGTATGAATTGGTTATTTGCATGTGTGCATGCTAAGTCTCATCAATCATGTCTGATTTTCTGGACTGTAGCCAGCTAGGCTCTTCTGTCCGCGAATCCTCCAGGCAAGAATGCTGGAGTGGATTGCCAATTCTTTCTCCAGGGGATCTTCTGACTCAGGGATTGAACCCGAGTCTCCCACATTGCAGGCAGATTCTTTACCATCTGAATGACAAGTTCAGTTCAGTTCAGTCGCTCAGTCATGTCCGACTCTTTGCGACCCCATGAATCGCAGCAAGCCAGGCCTCCCTGTTCATCACCATCTCCCGGAGTTCACTCAGACTCATGTCCATCGAGCCCGTGATGCCATCCAGCCATCTCATCCTCGGTCATCCCCTTCTACTCCTGCCCTGAATCCTTCCCAGCAGCAGAGATTTTTCCAGTGAGTCAACACTTCTCATGAGGTTGCGAAATTACTGGAGTTTCAGCTTTAACATCATCCCTTCCAAAGAAATCCCAGGGTTGATCTCCTTCAGAATGGACTGGTTGGATCACCTTGAAGTCCAAGGGACCCTCAAGAGTCTTCTCCAACACCACAGTTCAAAAGCATCAATTCTTCAGTGCTCAGCCTCCTTTACAGTCCAACTCTTACATCCATACATGACCACAGGAAAAACCATAAACTTGACTAGACAGACCTTAGTCGGCAAAGTAATGTCTCTGCTTTTGAATATGTTATCTAGATTGATCATAACTTTTCTTCCAAGGAGTAAGCGTCTTTTAATTTCATGGCTGCAGTCACCACCTGCAGTGATTCTGGAGCCCCCAAAAATAAAGTCTGACACTGTTTCCACTGTTTCCCCATCTATTTCCCATGAAGTGATGGGACTGGATGCCATGATCTTCACTTTCTGAATGTTGAGCTTTAGGCCAATTTTTTCACTCTCCTCTTTCACTTTCCTCAAGAGGCTTTTTAGCTCCTCTTCACTTTCTGCCATAAGGGTGGTGTCATCTGCATATCTGAGGTGATTGATATTTCTCCCATCAATCTTGATTCCAGCTTGTATTTCTTCCAGTCCAGCGTTTCCCATGATGTACTCTGCATATAAGTTAAATAAGCAGGGTGACAATATACAGCCTTGATGCACTCCTTTTCCCATTTGGAACCAGTCTGTTGTTCCACGTCCAGTTTTAACTGTTGCTTCCTGACCTGCATACAGATTTCTTAAGAGGCAGGCCAGGTGGTCTGGTAGTCCCATCTCTTTCAGAATTTTCCACAGTTTATTATGATCCACACAGTCAAACGCTTTGGCATAGTCAATAAAGCAGAAATAGATGTGTTTCTGGAACTCTTTTGTTTTTTCCATGATCCAGCGGATGTTGTCAATTTGAACACTGGTTCCTCTGCCTTTTCTAAAACCAGCTTGAACGTCAGGGAATTCACGGTTCACGTATTGCTGAAGCCTGGCTTGGAGAATTTTGAGCATTACTTTACTAGCATGTGAGATGAGTGTAATTGTGCGGTAGTTTGAACATTCTTTGGCATTGCCTTTGTTTGGAATTGGAATGAAAACTGACCTTTTCCAGTCCTGTGCCCACTGCTGAGTTTTCCAAATTTGCTGGCATATTGAGTGGAGCATTTTCACAGCATCATCTTTCAGGATTTGAAACAGCTCAATTGATATTCCATCACCTCCACTGGCTTTGTTCGTAGTGATGCTTTCTAAGGCCCATTTGACTTCACATTCCAAGATGTCTGGTTCTAGATTAGTGATCACATCATCATGACTATCTGGGTGGTGAATATCTTTTTTGTACAGTTCTTCTGTGTATTCTTGCCACCTCTTCTTAATAACTTCTGCTTCTGTTAGGTCCATACAATTTCTGTCCTTTATCGAGCCCATCTTTGCATGAAATGTTCCCTTGGTATCTCTCATTTTCTTGAAGAGATCTCTAGTCTTTCCCAACCTGTTGTTTTCCTCTATTTCTTTGCATTGATCACTGAAGAAGGCTTTCTTATATCTTCTTGCTTTTCTTTGGAACTCTGCATTTAGATGCCTATATCTTTCTTTTTCTCCTTTGCTTTTCACCTCCCTTCTCTTCACAACTATTTTTAAGGCCTCCCCAGACAGCCATTTTGCTTTTTGCATTTCTTTTCCATGGGGATGCTCTTGATCCCTGTCTCCTGCACTGTGAAGCAGCTGTGAAGAGATACCCCACGTCCAAGGTAAGAGAAACCCAAGTAAGATGGTAGGTGTTGCAAGAGGGTATCAGAGGGCAGACACACAGAATGACCAGGGAACCCCAATAAAAGTGAAGATGCAGCTGACTTGAGGGACAGTAACTGAGAAAGGAGGTGAGACGTAGATCTGAAGTAGTGTTAATCGCCTTGCTTTAGAACTTGGGTCTTTTATAAGTTTGTTTACTGTGTTAAAAATTCATTAAGCTGTACATGTTTGTGTTGTTCACATTTTGTATATGTGTATTAACCTTCACTATAGATAGTAAAATACATAAAAATGATACTAGTCTTCAAAGAAAATAAAAAAGCTTCAATGCAATATCAAAGCATTCTATTTGTCTGTAGAACACAGAGCATATTGATTTGTTAGGACTGACATAACCAAGTACCATACACTGGTTGGCTTAAATCAGAAAGATGGATTTCCTCCCAGTTTGGAGGTTACGAATTCAAGATCAAAATGTCAGTCGAGTTGGTTTCATTTTGAAGCCTCTCTCTGCCTTTTAGATGACTGTCATTCCCCTGTGTCTGTAAGTACTCTAGCCTCTGTGAGTTTGTGTACTGATCTCCTATTTTTTTAATAATAATAAAAATAGCATTTATCTTTGGTTTAGACCAACTCATATGAACTTATGAAACTTTAATTTCCTCTTTAAAGGCACTATCTCCGGATTCATTCATATTCTGAAGTACAGAAAGCTGAGATTTTGATAAGTGAATTATGAAGTGAAATGAAAGTCGCTCAGTCCATTCAATGGACTATACAGTCCATGGAGTTCTACAGGCCAGAATACTGAAGTGGGTAGCCTTTCACTTCTCCAGGGGATCTTCCCAACCCAGGGGTTGAACCCATGTCTCACACACTACAAGCGGATTCTTTACTGCCTGAGCCACAAGGGAAGTCTGATATGGATTATAAGTGTGTGTGTGTGTGTGTGTGTGTGTGTGTGTGTGTGTTAGTCACTCAGTCGTGTCCGACTCTTTGTGACCACATGGACTCCTCTGTCCATAGGATTCACAAAGCAAGAATACTGGAGTGGATTACCATTTAAAGCAAAACAACTCGACCCATAAGACTAAGTAAGGTGGTAACACATTGTGACACAAAGTTATGATAACGGGGTGGAAGAAATTGCATTAAGCTATTATGGCAAATATAATGTAATATGAGCATCCATGGTAGACATCAATACTATGGTGTAGACTTCCCAATGTAAGAAAATATATATATATATATATATATATATATATATATATATATATAGAGACTGAAGGTTGGATCGCATGGTAAATCTGAATTGTGCCCAATTGTTATTTCTCCAGAGAACTCATGTATTGAAGAATAATTATCTTAAAAATAATGATTTCACCCTCACTTGTTTGTGCAATCTCTTAGGAAAACGGTATCAACCTACAAATGATATAAATTCTGCCTTCTTCATTCCTCAGAAGAGCCACTGATATTCTTTCTTAAGATAGCTCTTCCCCCATGGGTAGATTTCTTTATTCTACAAGTATTTATAACTATCAAAAGCCTTCTTATTTGTGCAATCATGTATGACACCAAAATTAGACCTATGGTTTATAAATAACTATATGGAAAAGATGGCAATGACGACCCTGTATGCAAGACAGGAAAAAAGACGCAGCTGTCTATAACGGACTTTTGGACTCAGAGGGAGAGGGAGAGGGTGGGATGATATGGGAGAATGGCATTCTATCATGTATACTATCATGTAAGAATTGAATCGCTAGTCTATGTCTGACGCAGGATACAGCATGCTTGGGGCTGGTGCATGGGGATGACCCACAGAGATGTTATGGGGAGGGAGGTGGGAGGGGGGTTCATGTTTGGGAACACATGTAAGAATTAAAGATTTTAAAATTAAAAAAAATAAAAATAAATAAATAAATAAATAAATAAATAAAATAAAATAAAATAAAACTATATGGAAAAAAAATAAATGTCAATGAACATAAAAGTGCAGACAGCTAGTGAATATAGATGAAGTCTACATAGAAAAGCAAACACATATTTTAGTTATTATTAGTGTGAGTATTTATCTATTTATTTTTATTTCTTGCCAAAACAGAAGTCAACTCTAGCTTTCTCAAGCAAAAATAAATGGTTTTGAAAACATATGTAGTGTTGTGATCAATATGTAGCTAGAAAGCCAAGCATTAAGGAAAAATCCAAGAAGTCTGGACATCTGTCAGCTCAGATTTCATAGAGTTAGTCTTCCTTTGAAGGATCAGTCTGGCCTTTAAAACACACTGCATTTTATTTAATGGAAATGTATGTTACATTAAGGCGACCACCTTAAATCAGTAACTGACTCATGTAAGATATCCAGGGATGAGCATTTGATTTTTGCATATTCCTCTTTGAACAAAGAATTTTGGCCCTCAGATTTAACAGTGAAACCAGAAATAAGACTAGGAACTGAGGGGTTTTATCACTGCCAACTCCATACTGTGGGAAATTCTCTATAAAATAACCTAATGGAAGATTAATGGATGGAGAATTTAAAAGCTGGTCAACTGCCAGAATATAATTATATATTTATGTTTGAAAAAGTGAAGGAAATTTTAAGTTATTCACCTAAAAAATCCTTATTCTCTTGAGTCTGAAAAAGTTGCAAAGCATAAAACTTCCCAATTTAATTATTTTGTGTTCTCCAATAAGTAATTGATTAGGTGAAAATTATACAAAATGAATTAAGTTATTTGGGAAAATATTGTTCTTTGATATCATACACTTTTCTCTTTCTAAAGTCTTTCTCACCTGTTTATATAATTAGATATAACTATAAACAAATCTGACTGTGATATTTGAGGAAGATGAACTAAAAAGCCTCTTGATGAAAGTGAAAGAGGAGAGTGAAAAAATTGGCCTAAAGCTCAACATTCAGAAAACGAAGATCATGACATCCAGTCCCATCACTTCATGGGAAATAGATGGGGAAACAGTGGAAACAGTGTCAGACTTTATTTTGGGGGGCTTCAAAATCACTGCAGGTGGTGACTGCAACCATGAAATTAAAAGACGCTTACTTCTTGGAAGAAAAGTTATGACCAACCTAGATAGCATATTCAAAAGCAAAGACATTACTTTGCCGACTAAGGTCCGTCTAGTCAAGGTTATGGTTTTTCCTGTGGTCATGTATGGATGTGAGAGTTGGACTGTGAAGAAAGCTGAGTGCCAAAGAATTGATGCTTTTGAACTGTGGTGTTGGAGAAGACTTTTGAGAGTCCCTTGGACTGCAAGGAGATCCCACCAGTTCATTCTGAATGAGACCAACCCTAGGATTTCTTTGGAAGGAATGATGCTAAAGCTGAAACTCCAGTACTTTGGCCACCTCATGTGAAAAGTTGACTCATTGGAAAATACTTTGATGCTTGGAGGGATTCAGGGTAGGGGGAGAAGGGGACGATCGAGGATGAGATGGCTGGATGGCATCACAGACTCGATGGACGTGAATCTGATTGAACTCCGGGGGTTGGTAATGGGCAGGGAGGCCTGATGTGCTGTGATTCATGGGGTCGCAAAGAGTCGGACATGACTGAGCGACTGAACTGAACTGAACTGATGTCCATAATGCATATTTTTCAAACAAAGAGACCAAGGCAGAGAACGAAAAGGAGAAAGTAGATTAAAAAAAGAAAAAGTAAGAGAAGCACAATTAGAAGGGAAACGAAAAATAGGGAAATTAAGAAAAGGGGGAAGCCATGTCAAAAATGAAAGAGATGCTTTGAATACCACAAGATTTCATTGACAGGTTGAGATTGTGCTTACTGAGAATGAACAAGAGTTGAAATAGAGTAATAAAAAAGAAAGAGAAAAGAAATTGGTGAGAAAGTCATTAGTGACATAGTAATATCAATTTCCACTTTATGGTAATTTAATATAAATGTAAAGGTCAATATCTCATGGAGGAAATTATGAGAAGAACTTCACATTAGTGACTGAGTTCATTTTCCTTGGACTATCTGGTACCCAGGAATTGCAGATTCTCTTCTTTGTGCTGTTTTTCACCATTTATATGGTCACAGTGGCAGGAAATCTTGGCATAATTGTCCTCATCAGGGTCAATGCCTGCCTCCACACCCCTATGTACTTTTTTCCTGAGCCACTTACCCTTCGTGGATCTGTGTTTCTCTTCCAATGTGACTCCAAAGATGTTGGGAATTTTCCTATCAGAGCGGAAAACCATTTCTTATACAGCTTGCATGTTTCAGTGTTGCTTTTTTATTGCCTTAGTCCATGTAGGGATCTCAATCCTAGATGTCATGGCCTTTAATCAGTACATGGCCATTTGCAACCCCCTGCTTTCTGGCAGCAGGATGTCTAAGAGTGTGTGCATGTCCCTCATCACAGTGCCTTATGTATATGGAGCGCTCACTGGCCTTATGGAAACCACGTGGACCTACAACCTAGCCTTCTGTGATAGCAATGAAATTAATCACTTCTACTGTGCTGGCCCACCGCTGATTAAGCTGGCTTGTTCCAACACCTATAATAAAGAGTTGTCCATGTTTGTTGTGGCTGGTTTTAACTTCACTTGTTCTCTCTACATCATCCTCATTTCTTACATCTACATTTTTCCTGCCACATTGAGAATTCGTTTCACAGAAGGCAGGAGCAAAGCTTCTCTACCTGTGGCTCCCATCTGAGAGCTGTCACCCTCTGCTACACAACTCTTTTCTTCATGTATCTTAGATCCCCTTCAGAAGACTCTGTGCAACAGGGGAAATGGTGGCTGTGTTTTATACCACAGTGATCCTCATGTTAAACCCTGTGATCTACAGTCTGAGGAACAAGGATGTGAAAGAAGCTTTGATCAAAGAATTGTTCAGGAGGAAACTGCTTTCTATTAATAGATAAATTCAATGTTACTGTTCTTAAGAATTTTTATTTGCTATAGTCAATAACTTCCTCCTATTGCTTAGTTCAGTAATTTGTCCAAATACATATCCTTTTCTTAAAGAGATAGGGGAAATTTCCAGGGAGAAAATCTTACTAAAGTGTATTTGATGTTCCATGTCAATAGACAGGAATTTTGAGTTCTCTAAGACTTTGCTAGCCCAGACCCAAAATTAAGAACTTATACATTGAGGAATCAATGTCAGTCAAAAATCTAATTTATATCTTGGAGAATAAAAAATGTTAATGCTGGAATAGTGATTTTTTTTTTTAAGAAGGAATTGGTCATTGTTTTAGACTGTCTCTTAATGGGGTGATTTGCCATAAAATGTAGCTGATAACTTTCAAAAAAATTGTATGGTATGGACCTAACAGAAGCAGAAGATATTAAGAGGTGGCAAGAATATACAGAAGAACTGTACAAAAAAGATATTCACGACCAAGATAATCACGATGGTGTGATCACTCATCTAGAGCCAGACATCCTGGAAAGTGAAGTCCAGTGGGCTTTAGAAAGCATCACTATGAACAAATCTAGTGGAGATGATGGATCCAGTAGAGCTATTTCAAATCCTGAAAGATGATGCTGTGAAAATGCTCCACTCAATATGCCAGCAGCTTTGGAAAATTTAGCAGTGGCCACAGGACTGGAAATGGTCAGTTTTCATTCCAATCCCAAAGAAAGGCAATGCCAAAGAATGCTCAAACTACAGCACAATTGCATGCACCTCACACATTAGTAAAGTAATGCTCGAAATTCTGCAAGCCAGGTTTCAGCAGTACATGAACTGTGAATTTCCAGATGTTCAAGCTGGTTTCAGAAAATGCAGAGGAACCAGTGATCAAATTGACAACATCTGCTGAATCATCACAAAATCAAGAGAGTTCCAGAAAAACATTTATTTCTGCTTTATTGACTATGCCAAAGCGTTTGACTGTGTGGATCACAATAAACTGTGG
Source organism: Budorcas taxicolor (assembly GCF_023091745.1). Classification (NCBI taxonomy): domain Eukaryota; kingdom Metazoa; phylum Chordata; class Mammalia; order Artiodactyla; family Bovidae; genus Budorcas; species Budorcas taxicolor. The sequence goes on along the minus strand of NC_068924.1, from coordinate 90,012 downwards.
AAAATTCTGAAAGAGATGGGACTACCAGACCACCTGGCCTGCTTCTTGAGAAATCTGTATGCAGGTCAGGAAGCAACAGTTAGAACTGGACATGGAACAACAGACTGGTTCCAAATAGGAAAAGGTGTACATCAAGGCTGTATATTGCTTATTTAACTTATATGCCGAGTACATCATGAGAAACGCTGGACTGGAAGAAGCACAAGCTGAAATCAAGATTGCCAGGAGAAATATCAATAACCTCAGATATGCATATGACAACACCCTTATGGCAGAAAGTGAAGAGGAACTAAAAAACCTCTTGAGGAAAGTGAAAGAGGAGAGTGAAAAAGTTGGCTTAAAGCTCAACATTCAGAAAACAAAGATCATGGCATCCGGTCCCATCACTTCATGGGAAATAGATGGGGAAACAGTGTCAGACTTTATTTTTGGCGGCTCCAAAATCACTGCAGATGGTGACTGCAGCCATGAAATTAAAAGACGCTTACTCCTTGGAAAGAACATTATGACCAACCTAGACAGCATATTGAAAAGCGGAGACATTACTTTGCCAACAAAGATCTGGCTAACGAAGGCTATGATTTTCCAGTGGTCATGTATGGATGTGAGAGTTGGACTGTGAAGAAAGCTGAGAACCTAAAAATTAATGCTTTTGCACTGTGGTGTTGGAGAAGACTCTTGAGAGTCACTTAGACTGCAAGGAGATCCAACCAGTCCATTCTAAAGGACATCAGTCCTGGGTGTTCATTGAAAGGACTGATGCTAAAGCTGAGAATCCAATACTTTGGCCACCTCATGGGAAGAGTTGACTCATTGAGAAAGACTCTGATGCTAGGAGGGATTGGGAGAAGGAGGAAAGGGGATGACACAGGATGAGATGGCTGGATGGCATCACCGACTCGATGGACATGAGTCTGTGTGAACTCCAGGAGTTGGTGATGGACAGGGAGCCCTGGCATGCTGTGATTAATATGGTCGCAAAGAGTGGGACACAACTGAGAGACTCAACTGAACTGAGCTGAAGTTACTAAATAAGTATGCCTTCCTTACAACTGAAAACAAACAGTTTAACTTTCAAAGAGGGGAAATATTCTTCCTTACCTTGCTTGAGTTCTTTTGACCGGTCTATAATTAAAGTTACCCAGATACATAAAGGGGAGAGAGAAAAAAAAAAAAAAAAACCAACAACATATGTGCAGAAGTCTCATAGAAAGACACCCACATTTACAAAAGCAAGTTGCTTAGGTGTCAGTTCCAGACAAAGACAATCATTTGTGAATATTTTACAAAATAAAGGGGCTTGTGCTTGGGCTTGTGATCTAATGAAAAATTTGCCTTTGGTTTACAGTTTTCTTAACTTGAATTCTTTAACTCTGGTGATAAGGATGATTTCTATCTTCCTGGTGTTCAGAGGATACCCTCACAGGTGAGATTTATTTTCCACCTTTGAGGAAAAGTAAAGGGCTAGAATGTGTTTTTATTATTTTTTGAAAGGTGTTTCTCAAGTAAACTTAATTGAAATAAGCAACAAGCCATCGCAGTTTATCTTGCTGTGACCTTTTCTGAGCCTTCACGAAATCATTCAACAGTATGTCTCACTCCTTTACACTTACCCATCAGCTCAGTTCTATACCCTGCTTCCATCAGCACTCTCTTTAGCCTGAAGCATAAGAGTCATGGTCCTCAGCAAATCACACTTTTTCTCCCAGGATCTACCTCTGGCTTTTTTTTTTTTTAACCTTAAGACTTTTGTCGGGGGTTGGGGGCAAGATTAATTGGTCAAGTTCAGTGCTACCTAAAGGTCTATGTAAAGACATATACATAGATATACACAGTTCCCTTGGACTTAAAGCATCTAATTCTGTTTTCTCCTACTGTAGCCCTGGATAATAAAATGGAAAGCCACTCCAGTATTTTTCCTGGAGAATTTCACAGACAGGACCCTGGTGAGATACAGTCTATGGGATCACAAGGAGTCGGACACAACTCAGCAACTAACACAAACATACAAAGAGATAAAAAGTGGCTTGATAATGAGTTCAGTTCAGTCACTCAGTCATTTCTGACTCTTTGTAACTCCATGGACCTCAGCACGGCAGGCTTCCCTGTCAATCACTAACTCCAGGAGCTTGCACAAACAACTCATGTCCATGGAGTCAGTAATGCCATTCAACCATCTCATTCTCTGTCATTCCCTTCCTTTCCTGCCTTCAGTCTTTCCATAATCAAGTTTTTTCCAGTGAGTTAGTTCTTCTCATCAGGTGGCCAAATTATTGGAGTTTCCACTTCAACATCAGTCCTTCCAATGAATATTCAGGACTGATTTCCTCTAGGATTAACTAGCTTGATATCCTTGCAGTGCAAGGGATTCTCAAGCATTTTCTCCAACACAACAGTTCAAAAGCATCAGTTCTTCAGTGCTCCGCTTTCTTGATAATACATGTGTCTGAAGCTATTATGTCAACCCATATTGATTAAAACACAGCTATAATAATATAAAATAATTTCATGATATACTATATATAATATAATAATAGTGATACTTCACATTTGAATAGCAATTTGCAAACCACACAGTTCTTTACCTTATCTCACTTTATTTCAAAAAATATTAAGGGTAGAAAATACTTATTTTCAATGGAAACCCTGTGGAACTGAAATTATTTTTCCTGTTTAAAGACACAGATACTGCAATTCAAATCTCAAAGTGATGAGAGATAGTCCAATCCAGCACCACCTCTTCTAATCATGTATACCTGTGTTTTATACATGCTGAGACCAACAGGTCATCTAAAGGTAACTCAGTCTTTAAGTATAATCATTTGATGGAATATGAGAGGCCAGTGATAAGGTTCACAAAAAGCAAGGAGCTAGAATAGATGTTTCTCATGAAATTAAGATTGTTGTAGTCCTATAACTTCTACAGAGGCATAGAGTCAATGATAACAGCACCAACAACAAAATCAAAGTACTTTACTTAGGTTTTGATGAATGGACAAGTTAAAAATAATTTTTATTGAAAATCCAAAAGATAATGTCAATTTTTTTTCGTCATTTTCAGTTTAGATTTACAGTGTTTTAATGAGCTGCCAAGTTCATTTAAAATGAATTTAAGGTGTTCCTACTTTAAAATAAGCTTTGTGGGACTGGAAAACCATAAATACAGAAATGAACTATCAACCGCTCACACATGCAGGAACTTCCATAGATAAAGTCCTTATTCATGAAAATTTCCAGAGAAATCGGAAGAAAAAAGGAAGGATACTGTTAACTTCAGATATTGAATTTATATTATGAAAATTATATGTTTAGCATTTGAAAGAAATAAAGGTTAACATTAAAGCCATGAGAATATAAAAAATAAAGTGGACAACTAGAACCTGTGAAGAAACTTTCCAGTTAGGATGGAGTATAAGGAAAACAAGAGCTTCCCTGGTAACTCAGAAGGTAAAGAATCTGCTTATAATGTAGGAGACTCAAGTTCAAGCCCTGGGTTGGGAAAATCCCCTGGAGAAGAAATGGCAACCCACTCCAGTATTCTTTCCTGGAGAATTCCATGGAGAGAAGAGCCTGGGAAGCTACAGTCCATAGGGTCACAAAGAGTCAGACATGACTGAGAGATTAACAGTTAACACAAAGAAAATAAAATCCATCAATTAGAACAAACTTGTGACTAAATATAAATAAATACAGATCATATAGAACAAAAGTATAAATTTGGGTAGTTCAAAAGACAGAACTAACTTACCGAAAATAAACAAATTATAAAGAGAGAGGAAGAGATGGTAGCTAAAAAGTTTTTATTCTGCATTTTTAAAGCCGAAGAAAAAACACTGGATAACTTCAGAATTTGTTAAGCTTAGTGTGGATGTTAGAATAACAAGAGATACTGGTGAACGACCAAACATAGAGTATAGTTTGCAAAAACATTAGAAGGCAGATTAACAGACAGTCCATGTGTAGCATTGTTTTTATGCAAAACAATAATCTGCACATATTTTACAGATCTTTTCCCCCAGATATTTACAGATATTATGTCAATGGCCATAGGAACAGCTGAGATAGGTGATGTTACTGTCTCAGATTTGTACTTGGGAGAACATGAAACAAAGAGCCATTAAATGACTACCACAGATTACAGGTATTAAGTAGCAGAGCTGGAAATATTAATGCGATTTAAGTCTAATTCATTATAGAATGTTAGAATATTACCCAATTAATTCATGAAAATGAATTAAAAAAAGAAAATCATGAAAATGTTTTCAACAAAGATATATTCAAAAAACTAAGTAACGTCACATATCTTCAATTCAATGGTAATTAAGGAAATGAAAATTAGAACTATAAAATATTTGTACCTACCCACCTATAAAATATTTGCATACAAAAATATTTTATAAACACCTTATAATATTAATATTGGTGAAACCATGAAACAAAACTACTTAAATAGTGCTAATGGGGATGTAATTAATATAACCAGTTTGTGAAACTATTTGCCAGTTTAAGCAGACTATATACCTAATGTGTAAACCAGCAATTCTACCCAAAATTTTATCAAGAGAAGTGCATGTATATATTCATATAGAGACAAGAGCAAGAATGTATTCTGTAATAGCCACATCAGGAAGCACTCTAAACATTTTTTAAAAATCGGAAGAATACATAAGTTTAGGTACAGTCATGTAATGGATACTATGTTTTTGCTGTTCAGTCACTCAGTCATGTCTGACTCTTTTTGACTTCCATGGTAAAGTCAGCCATTTTTTCCCCATCTATTTGTCATGAAGTGATGGGACCAGATACCATGATCTTACTTTTCCGAATGTTGAGCTTTAAGCCAACATTTTCACTCTCTCTTTCAGTTTCATTAAGAGGCGCTTTAGTTCTTTTTCACTTTCTTCCATAAGGGTGGTGTGTACTGCATATCTGAGGTTATTGATATTCTCTGAACAATCTTGATTGCAGCTTGTGCTTCATCCAGCCCAGCGTTTCTCATGATGTACTCTGCATAGAAGTTAAATAAGCAGGGTGACAATATATAGCCTTGACATACTCCTTTTCCTATTTGGAATCAGTCTATTGTTCCATGTTCAGTTCTAATTGTTTCTTTCTGACCTGCATACAGATTTCTCAAGAGGAAGGTCAGGTGGTCTGGTATTCCCGTCTCTTTAAGAATTGTCCACAGTTTGTCATCCACACAATAAAAAGGCATTGGCGTAGTCAAGAAAGCAGGAGTAGATGTTTTTCTGGAACTCTATTGCTTTTTTGATTATCCAGTGGATGTTGGCATTTTGATCTCATGATCCTCTGCCTTTTCGAAATCCAGGTTGAAGCTGTGAAACCACAAGATTCACATACTATTAAATCCTGGCTTGGAGGATTTTGAGCATTACTTTGCTAGTGTGTGAGAGGAGTGCAATTGTGTGACAGTTTGAACATTCTTTGGCACTGCCTTTCTTTGGGACTGGAATGAAACTGACTTTTCCACTCCTGTGGCTAACGCTGAATTTTCAAAATTTGCTAGTATATCGAGTGCAGCACTTTCACAGCATCATCTTTGTGACACTACTGCTGCAGCTGCGGAGGAAAGCGAACGTGCATGACCCCACAAGACACGAGGGCTGACTCCCCTGGGGAGACTCAGAAGCACCCCAAGATCCATGGCAACACTGGAGAGGAATCCTAAGGTTCCGGACCCGACTCCACACAAGGTCTTAGGCCGCGGCATGGACGGGAGAGGAATCCCGAGATGGCCCTAGCAACTCGCATGGGGACTGGCCTTTCTTGAGGCCACAAGAGCGGGTCCCTGAGGTCCCCGTCATAACCCGAGAAGACCTGCCGCAACTCGAGAAAATCCAGGAGGTTCTCCCCTCCAGGCGAGATGAGGCCCATTTCCGCCTAGGCGTCTCGAGGCTGATCACACCTCACCTCTGGAACTTCGAAAGGGTCTTTCACACCCTTGGTGCAAATCAAGAAGTTCCCCGACATACCAGTCTCCACTCGAGAGGAAACACGAGTGACCCGCCCACATCCAGAGGAGCCCCGTTTCCGCCCCGTAGCTCGAGATGAGGGATCCTTTCCCTGCTTCGTCGGGAAAGAGTTCCCGGGGTTCCCATCCCATCTCAAGAGGAGGCCCTCTCAACAGGAACGGCGAGAGGAACTCCAGGGTCGTGCCACCATTCCAAGAGTCCCACAGATGTCTCAGTCCATTCCAGAGGAACCTCTTTTCCCTTCACCGGCTCGTCTTTCACGCCGAGGATCGACTCACACCAAGGTGGCACGTGGCACAGCCCTGTGGAAAAGCCTCGTGGGAAAGCCTCGAGGTAAATCCTCGAGGGAAAGCCACAGGTCCCTTGATTCACGTGACAGGAAGCGTGACTCTACTGCTGCAGCACAGGAGGAAAGCGCACGTGCATGCCCCCTCTCGAGACGAGGCCTGACTCCCCTGGGGAGACTCAGAAGCACCCCATGATCCATGGAAACACTGGAGAGGAATCCTAAGGTTCCGGCCCCGACTCCACACAAGGTCTTAGGCCCCGGCATCGACGGGAAAGTAATCCCAAGATGGCCCCTAACAACTCGCATGGGAACTGGCCTTTCCTGAGGCCACCAGAGCGGGTCCCTGAGGTCCCCGTCGTAACTCGAGAAGACCTGCCACAACTCAAGAAAATCCAGAAGGTTCTTCCTCCAGGCGAGATGAGGCCCATTTCCGCTGAGGCTTCTCGAGGCTGATCACACCTCACCTTAGAACTTCGAAAGGGTGCTTCACACCCTTGGTGCAAATCAAGAAGTTCTCCGACATACTCGTCTCCACTCGAGAGGAAATACGTGGGTACCGCTTACATCCAGAGGAGCCCCGTTTCCGCCTCGTAGCTCGAGATGAGGGATCCTTTCCCTGCTTCGTCGGGAAAGAGTTCCCGGTGTTCCCGACGCATCTCAAGAGGAGGGCCTGTCAACAGGAACGGCGAGAGGAACTCCAGCATCGTGCCACGATTCCAAGAGTCCCCCAGATGTCTCAATCGATTCCAGAGGGACCTCTTTTCCCTTCACTGGCTCGTCTTTCACGCCGAGGATCGACTCACACCAAGGTGGCACGTGGCACAGCCCTGTGGGAAAGCCTCGTGGCAAAGCCTCCAGGGAAAGCCTCGAGGGAAAGCCACAGATCCCTTGATCCACGTGACAGGAAGCGTGACACTACTGCTGCAGCTCGGGAGGAAAGCGCACGTGCATGCCCCCACTCGAGACGAGGCCTGACTCCCCTGGGGAGACTCAGAAACACCCCAAGATCCATGGCAACACTGGAGAGGAATCCTCAGGGTCCGGCCCCGACTCCACGCAAGGTCTTAGGCCGCGGCATCGACGGGAGAGGAACCCGAGATGGCCCTAGCAACTCGCATGGGGACTGGCCTTTCTTGAGGCCACCAGAGCGGGTCCCTGAGGTCCCCGTCGTAACTCCAGAAGACCTGCCGCAACTCGAGAAAATCCAGGAGGTTCTCCCCTCCAGGCGAGATGAGGCCCATTTCCGCCGAGGCGTCTCGAGGCTGATCACACCTCACCTCTGGAACTTCGAAAGGGTCCTTCACAGCCTTGGTGCAACTCAAGAAGTTCCCCGACATACCCGTCTCCACTCGAGAGGAAACACGAGGCTCCCGCCCACATCCAGAGGTGCCCCGTTTCCGCCTCGTATCTCGAGATGAGGGATCCTTTCCCTGCTTCGTCGGTAAAGAGTTCCCGGCATTCCCATCGCATCTCAGGAGGAGGACCTCTCAACAGGAACGGCGAGAGGAACTCCAGGGTAGTGCCACCATTCAACAGTCCCCCAGATGTCTCAGTCATAAAAGAGGAACCTGTTTTCCCTTCACCGGCTCGTCTTTCACGCCGAGGATCGACTCACACCAAGGTGGCACGTGGCACAGCCCTGTGGGAAAGCCTCGTGGGAAAGCCTCGAGGGAAAGACACAGATCCCTTGATCCACGTGACAGGAAGCGTGACACTACTGCTGCAGCTCGGGAGGAAAGCACACGTACATGCCCCCACTTGAGACGAGGCCTGACTCCCCTGGGGAGACTCAGAAGCTCCGCAATATCCATGTCAACATTGGAGAGGAATCCTAAGGTTCCGGCCCCGACTCCACACAAGGTCTTAGGCCGCGGCATGGACGGGAGAGGAATCCCGAGATGGCCCCTAGGAACTCGCATGCGGACTGGCCTTTCTTGAGGCCACCAGAGCGGGTCCCTGAGGTCCCCGTCGTAACTCGAGAAGACCTGCCGCAACTCGAGAAAACCCAGGAGGTTCTCCCCTCCAGGCGAGATGAGGCCCATTTCCGCCTAGGCGTCTCGAGGCTGATCACACCTCACCTCTGGAACCTCGAAAGGGTCCTTCACACCTTTGGTGCAAGTCAAGAAGTTCCCCGACACACCCATCTCCACTCGAGAGGAAACACGAGGGTCCCGCCCACAGCCAGAGGAGCCCCGTTTCCGCCTCGTAGCTCGAGATGAGGGATCCTTTCCCTGCTTCGTCGGGAAAGAGTTCCTGGCGTTCCCGTCACATCTCAAGAGGAGGCCCTCTCAACAGGAACGGCGAGAGGAACTCCAGGGTCGTGCCACCATTCCAAGAGTCCCCCAGATGTCTCAGTCCATTCCAGAGGAACCTCTTTTCCCTTCACCGGCTCGTCTTTCACGCCGAGGATCGACTCACACCAAGGTGGCACGTGGCACAGCCCTGTGGCAAAGCCTCGTGGGAAAGCCTCGAGGGAAAGCCACAGATCCCTTGATCCACGTGACAGGAAGCGTGACACTACTGCTGCAGCTCGGGAGGAAAGCGCACGTGCATGCCCCCACTCGAGACGAGGCCTGACTCCCCTGCGGAGACTCAGAAGCACCCCAAGATCCATGGCAACACTGGAGAGGAATCCTCAGGTTCCGGCCCCGACTCCACACAAGGTCTTAGGCCCCGGCATGGACGGGAGAGGAATCCCGAGATGGCCCTAGCAACTCGCATGGGGACTGGCCTTTCTTGAGGCCACTAGAGCGGGTCCCTGAGGTCCCCGTCGTAACTAGAGAAGACCTGCCGCGACTTGAGAAAATCCAGGAGGTTCTCCCCTCCAGGCGAGATGAGGCCCATTTCCGCCGAGGCGTCTCGAGGCTGATCACACCTCACCTCTGGAACTTCGAAAGGGTCCTTCACACCCTTGGTGCAAATCAAGAAGTTCCCCGACATACCCGTCTCCACTCGAGAGGAAACACGAGGGTACCGCCCACATCCAGAGGAGCCCCGTTTCCGCCTCGTAGCTCGAGATGAGGGATCCTTTCCCTGCTTCTTCGGGAAAGAGTTCCCGGCGTTCCCGTGGCATCTCAAGAGGAGGCCCTCTCAACAGGAACGGCGAGAGGAACTCCAGGGTCGTGCCACCATTCCAAGAGTCCCCCAGATGTCTCAGTCCATTCCAGAGGAACCTCTTTTCCCTTCTCCGGCTCGACTTCACGCCGAGGATCGATTCACACCAAGGTGGCACGTGGCACAGCCCTGTGGGAAGGCCTCGTGGGACAGCCTCGAGGGAAAGCCTTGAGGGAAAGCCACAGATCCCTTGATACAAGTGACAGGAAGCGTGACACTACTGCTGCAGCTCGGGAGGAAATCGCACGTGCATGCCCCCACTCGAGACGAGGCCTGACTACCCTGGGGAGACTCAGAAGCACCCCAAGATCCATGGCAACACTGGAGAGGAATCCTCAGGTTGCGGACCCGACTCCACACAAGTTCTGAGGCCCCGGCATCGACGGGAGAGGAATCCCGAGATGGCCCCTAGCAACTCGCATGGGGACTAGCCTTTTCTGAGGCCACCAGAGCGGGTCCCTGAATTCCCCATCGTAACACGGGAAGACCTGCCGCAACTCGAGAAAATCCAGGAGTTTTACCCCTCCAGGCGAGATGAGGCCCATTTCCACTGAAGCGTCTCGAGGCTGATCACTCTTCACCTCTGGAACTTCGAAAGGGTCCTTCACACCCTTGGTGCAAATCAAGAAGTTCCCCGACATACCCGTCTGCACTCGAGAGGAAACACGAGGGTCCCGCCCACATCCAGAGGAGCCCCGTTTCCGCCTCGGAGCTCGAGATGAGGCATCCTTTCCCTGCTTCTTTGGGAAAGAGTTCCCGGCTTTCCCATCGCATCTCAGGAGGAGGACCTCTCAACAGGAACGGCGAGAGGAACTCCAGGGTAGTGCCACCATTCAACAGTCCCCCAGATGTCTCAGTCATAAAAGAGGAACCTGTTTTCCCTTCACCGTCTCGTCTTTCACGCTGAGGATCGACTCACACCAAGGTGGCACGTGGCACAGCCCTGTGGCAAAGCCTCGTGGGAAAGCCTCGAGGGAAAGCCACAGATCCCTTGATCCACGTGACAGGAAGCGTGACACTACTGCTGCAGCTCGGGAGGAAAGCGCACGTGCATGCCCCCACTCGAGACGAGGCCTGACTCCCCTGGGGAGACTCAGAAGCACCCCAAGATCCATGGCAACACTGGAGAGGAATCCTCAGGGTCCGGCCCCGACTCCACACAAGGTCTTAGGCCGCGGCATCGACGGGAGAGGAACCCGAGATGGCCCTAGCAACTCGCATGGGGACTGGCCTTTCTTGAGGCCACCAGAGCGGGTCCCTGAGGTCCCCGTTGTAACTCCAGAAGACCTGCCGCAACTCGAGAAAATCCAGGAGGTTCTCCCCTCCAGGCGAAATGAAGCCCATTTCCACCGAGGCGTCTCGAGGCTGATCACACCTCACCTCTGGAACTTCGAAAGGGTCCTTCACAGCCTTGGTGCAACTCAAGAAGTTACCCGACATACCCGTCTCCACTCGAGAGGAAACACAAGGCTCCCGCCCACATCCAGAGGTGCCCCGTTTCCGCCTCGTATCTCGAGATGAGGGATCCTTTCCCTGCTTCGTCGGTAAAGAGTTCCCGGCATTCCCATCGCATCTCAGGAGGAGGACCTCTCAACAGGAACGGCGAGAGGAACTCCAGGGTAGTGCCACCATTCAACAGTCCCCCAGATGTCTCAGTCATAAAAGAGGAACCTGTTTTCCCTTCACCGGCTCGTCTTTCACGCCGAGGATCGACTCACACCAAGGTGGCACGTGGCACAGCCCTGTGGGAAAGCCTCGTGGGAAAGCCTCGAGGGAAAGACACAGATCCCTTGATCCACGTGACAGGAAGCGTGACACTACTGCTGCAGCTCGGGAGGAAAGCACACGTACATGCCCCCACTTGAGACGAGGCCTGACTCCCCTGGGGAGACTCAGAAGCTCCGCAATATCCATGTCAACATTGGAGAGGAATCCTAAGGTTCCGGCCCCGACTCCACACAAGGTCTTAGGCCGCGGCATGGACGGGAGAGGAATCCCGAGATGGCCCCTAGGAACTCGCATGCGGACTGGCCTTTCTTGAGGCCACCAGAGCGGGTCCCTGAGGTCCCCGTCGTAAGTCGAGCAGACCTGCCGCAACTCGAGAAAACCCAGGAGGTTCTCCCCTCCAGGCGAGATGAGGCCCATTTCCGCCTAGGCGTCTCGAGGCTGATCACACCTCACCTCTGGAACCTCGAAAGGGTCCTTCACACCTTTGGTGCAAGTCAAGAAGTTCCCCGACACACCCGTCTCCACTCGAGAGGAAACACGAGGGTCCCGCCCACAGCCAGAGGAGCCCCGTTTCCGCCTCGTAGCTCGAGATGAGGGATCCTTTCCCTGCTTCGTCGGGAAAGAGTTCCTGGCGTTCCCGTCACATCTCAAGAGGAGGCCCTCTCAACAGGAACGGCGAGAGGAACTCCAGGGTCGTGCCACCATTCCAAGAGTCCCCCAGATGTCTCAGTCCATTCCAGAGGAACCTCTTTTCCCTTCACCGGCTCGTCTTTCACGCCGAGGATCGACTCACACCAAGGTGGCACGTGGCACAGCCCTGTGGCAAAGCTTCGTGGGAAAGCCTCGAGGGAAAGCCACAGATCCCTTGATCCACGTGACAGGAAGCGTGACACTACTGCTGCAGCTCGGGAGGAAAGCGCACGTGCATGCCCCCACTCGAGACGAGGCCTGACTCCCCTGCGGAGACTCAGAAGCACCCCAAGATCCATGGCAACACTGGAGAGGAATCCTCAGGTTCCGGCCCCGACTCCACACAAGGTCTTAGGCCCCGGCATGGACGGGAGAGGAATCCCGAGATGGCCCTAGCAACTCGCATGGGGACTGGCCTTTCTTGAGGCCACTAGAGCGGGTCCCTGAGGTCCCCGTCGTAACTAGAGAAGACCTGCCGCGACTTGAGAAAATCCAGGAGGTTCTCCCCTCCAGGCGAGATGAGGCCCATTTCCGCCGAGGCGTCTCGAGGCTGATCACACCTCACCTCTGGAACTTCGAAAGGGTCCTTCACACCCTTGGTGCAAATCAAGAAGTTCCCCGACATACCCGTCTCCACTCGAGAGGAAACACGAGGGTACCGCCCACATCCAGAGGAGCCCCGTTTCCGCCTCGTAGCTCGAGATGAGGGATCCTTTCCCTGCTTCTTCGGGAAAGAGTTCCCGGCGTTCCCGTGGCATCTCAAGAGGAGGCCCTCTCAACAGGAACGGCGAGAGGAACTCCAGGGTCGTGCCACCATTCCAAGAGTCCCCCAGATGTCTCAGTCCATTCCAGAGGAACCTCTTTTCCCTTCTCCGGCTCGACTTCACGCCGAGGATCGATTCACACCAAGGTGGCACGTGGCACAGCCCTGTGGGAAGGCCTCGTGGGACAGCCTCGAGGGAAAGCCTTGAGGGAAAGCCACAGATCCCTTGATACAAGTGACAGGAAGCGTGACACTACTGCTGCAGCTCGGGAGGAAATCGCACGTGCATGCCCCCACTCGAGACGAGGCCTGACTACCCTGGGGAGACTCAGAAGCACCCCAAGATCCATGGCAACACTGGAGAGGAATCCTCAGGTTGCGGACCCGACTCCACACAAGTTCTGAGGCCCCGGCATCGACGGGAGAGGAATCCCGAGATGGCCCCTAGCAACTCGCATGGGGACTAGCCTTTTCTGAGGCCACCAGAGCGGGTCCCTGAATTCCCCGTCGTAACACGGGAAGACCTGCCGCAACTCGAGAAAATCCAGGAGTTTTACCCCTCCAGGCGAGATGAGGCCCATTTCCACTGAAGCGTCTCGAGGCTGATCACTCTTCACCTCTGGAACTTCGAAAGGGTCCTTCACACCCTTGGTGCAAATCAAGAAGTTCCCCGACATACCCGTCTGCACTCGAGAGGAAACACGAGGGTCCCGCCCACATCCAGAGGAGCCCCGTTTCCGCCTCGTAGCTCGAGATGAGGCATCCTTTCCCTGCTTCTTCGGGAAAGAGTTCCCGGCGTTCCCATCGCATCTCAAGAGGAGGCCGTCTCAACAGGAACGGCGAGAGGAACTCCAGGGTCGTGTCACCATTCCAAGAGTCCCCCAGATGTCTCAGTTCAATCCAGAGGAACCTCTTTTCCCTACGCCTGCTCGTCTTTCACGCTGAGGATCGACTCACACCAATGTGGCACGTGGCACAGCCCTGTGGGAAAGCCTCGTGGGAAAGCCTCGAGGGAAAGCCACAGATCCCTTGATCCACGTGACAGGAAGCGTGACTCTACTGCTGCAGCTCGGGAGGAAAGCCCACGTGCATGCCCCCACTCGAGACGAGGCCTGACTCCCCTGGGGAGACTCAGAAGCTCCCGAATATCCATGTCAACACTGGAGAGGAAACCTCAGGTTCCGGCCCCGCCTCCACACAAGTTATTTGGCCCTGGCATCGACGGGAGAGGAATCCCGAGATGGCCCCTAGCAACTCGCATGGAGACTGGCCTTTCCTGAGGCCACCAGAGCGGGTCCCTGAGGTCCCCGTCGTAACTCCAGAAGACCTGCCGTATCTCAAGAAAATCAAGGAGGTTCCCCCCTCCAGGCGAGATGAGGCCTATTTCCGCTGAGGCGTCTCGAGGTTGATCACACCTCACCTTTGGAACATCGAAAGGGTCCTTCACACCCTTGGTGCAAATCAAGAAGTTCCCCGACATACCCGTCTCCTTTCGAGAGGAAACACGAGGGTCCGCCCACATCCAGAGGATCCCCGTTTCAGCCTCGTAGCTCGAGATGAGGGATCCTTTCCCTGCTTCATCGGGAAAGAGTTCCCGGCGTTCTCGTCGCATCTCAGGAGGAGGCCCTCTCAACAGAAATGGCGAGAGGAACTCCAGGGTCGTACCACCATTCCAAGAGTCCCCCAGATGTCTCAGTCCATTCCAGAGGAACCTCTTTCCCCTTCACCGGCTCGTCTTTCACACCGAGGATCGACTCACACCAAGGTGGCACGTGGCACAGCCCTGTGGGAAAGCCTGGTGGGAAAGCCTCGAGGGAGAGCTTCGAGGGAAAGCCATAGATCCCATGATCCACGTAACAGATAGCGTGACACTACTGCTGCAGCTCGGGAGGAAAGCTCACCTGCATGCCCCCACTCGAGACGTGGCCTGACTCCCCTGGGGAGACTCAGAAGCACACCAAGATCCATGGCAACACTGGAGAGGAATCCTCAGGTTCCGGCCCCGACTCCACAGAAGGTCTTAGGCCCCGGCATGGACGGGAGAGGAATCCCGAGAGGGCGTCTAGCAACTCGCATGGGGACTGGCCTTTCCTGAGGCCACCAGAGCAGGTCCCTGAGTTCCCCGTCGTATCTCGAGACGACATACCGCAACTCGAGAAAATCCAGGAGGTTCTCCCCTCCAGGTGAGATCAGGCCCATTTCCGCTGAGGCGTCTCGAGTCTGATGACACCTCAACTCTGGAACTTCGAAAGGGTCCTTCACACCCTTGGTGCAAATCAAGAAGTTCCCTGACATACCCGTCTCCACTCGAGAGGAAACACGAGGGTCCCGCCCACATCCAGACGAGCCCCGTTTCCGCCTCATAGCTCGAGATGAGGCATCCTTTCCCTGCTTCTTCGGGAAAGAGTTCCCTGCGTTCCCATCGCATCTCAAGAGGAGGCCATCTCAACAGGAACGGCGAGAGGAACTCCAGGGTCGTGCCACCATTCCAAGAGTCCCCCAGATGTCTCAGTCCACTTCAGAGGAACCTCTTGTCCCTTCACTGGCCCCTCTTTCACTCCGAGGATCGACTCACACCAAGGTGGCACGTGGCACAGCCCTGTGGGAAAGCCTCTTGGGAAAGCCTGGAGGGAAAGCCACAGATCCCTTGATTCAAGTTACAGGAAGATTGAGATTACTGCTGCAGCTCAGGAGGAAAGCGCACGTGCATGCTCCCACTCGAGACGAAGCCTGACTCCCCTGGGGACACTCAGAGGCACCCCAAGATCCATGTCTACACTGGAGAGGAATACTCAGGTTCCGGCCCGGACTCCACACAAGGTCTTAGCCTCCGGCATGGACGGGAGAGGAATCCCTAGAGGGCACCTAGCAACTCGCCTGGGCACTGGCATTTCCTGAGGCCACCAGAGCGGGTCCCTGTGGTCCCCGTCGTAAATGGAGCAGACCTGCCGCAACTCGAGAAAACCCAGGAGGTTCTCCCCTCCAGGCGAGATGAGGCCCATTTCCGCCGAGGCGCATTGAGGCTGATCAAACCTCACCTCTGGAACTTCGAAAGGGTCCTTCACACCCTTGGTGCAAATCAAGAAGTTCCCCGACATACCCGTCTCCACTCGAGAGGAAACACGAGGGTCTCGCCCACATCCAGAGGAGCCCCGTTTCCACCTCGTAGCTCGAGATGAGGGATCCTTTCCCTGCTTCGTCGGGAAAGAGTTCCCGGCGTTCCCGTCGCATCTCAAGAGGAGGCCCTCTCAACAGGAACGGCGAGAGGAACTCCAGGGTCGTGCCACCATTCCAAGAGTCCCCCATATGTCTCAGTCCATTCCAGAGGAACCTCTTTTCCCTTCACCGGCTCGTCTTTCACGCCGAGGATCGACTCACACCAAGGTGGCACGTGGCACAGCCCTGTGGGAAAGCCTGGTGGGAAAGCCTCGAGGGAAAGACTCGAGGGAGAGCCTCGAGGGAAAGCCACAGATCCCTTGATCCACGTCACAGGAAGCGTGACACTACTGCTGCAGCTGGGGAGGAAAGCGCACATGCATGCCCACACTAGAGACGAGGCCTGAATCCCCTGGGGAGACTCAGAAGCACCCCAAGATCCATGGCAACACTGGAGAGGAATCCTCAGGTTCCGGCCCCGACTCCACACAAGGTCTTAGGCCGCGGCATGGACGGGAGAGGAATCCCGAGATGGCCCTAGGAACTCGCATGGGGACTGGCCTTTCCTGAGGCCACCAGAGCGGGTCCCTGAGGTCCCCGTCGTAACTAGAGAAGACCTGCCGCGACTTGAGAAAATCAAGGAGGTTCTCCCCTCCAGGCGAGATGAGGCCCATTTCCGCTGAGGCGTCTCGAGGCTGATCACATCTCACCTCTGGAACTTCGAAAGGGTCCTTCACACCCTTGGTGCAAATCAAGAAGTTCCCCGACATACCCGTCTCCACTCGAGAGGAAACACGAGGGTACCGCCCACATCCAGAGGAGCCCCGTTTCCACCTCGTAGCTCGAGATGAGGGATCCTTTCCCTGCTTCGTCGGGAAAGAGTTCCTGGCATTCCCGTGGCAACTCAAGAGGAGGCCCTCTCAACAGGAATGGCGAGAGGAACTCCAGGGTCGTGCCACCATTCCAAGAGTCCCCCAGATGTCTCAGTCCATTCCAGAGGAACCTCTTTTCCCTTCTCCGGCTCAACTTCACGCCGAGGATCGACTCACACCAAGGTGGCACGTGGCACAGCCCTGTGGGAAAGCCTCGTGGGAAAGCCTCGAGGGAAAGCCACAGATCCCTTGATACACGTGACAGGAAGCGTGACACTACTTCTGCAGCTCGGGAGGAAATCGCACGTGCATGTCCCCACTCGAGACGAGGCCTGACTACCCTGGGGAGACTCAGAATCACCCCAAGATCCATGGCAACACTGGAGAGGAAACCTCAGGTTCCGGCCCCGACTCCACACAAGTTCTGAGGCCCCGGCATCGACGGGAGAGGAATCCCGAGATTGCCCCTAGCAACTCGCATGGGGACTAGCCTTTTCTGAGGCCACCAGAGCGGGTCCCTGAATTCCCCGTCGTAACACGGGAAGACCAGCCGAATCTCAAGAAAATCAAGGAGGTTCTCCCCTCCAGGCGAGATGAGGCCCATTTCCGCTGAGGCGTCTCGAGGTTGATCACACCTCACCTTTGGAACATCGAAAGGGTCCTTCACACCCTTGGTGCAAATCAAGAAGTTCCCCGACATACCCGTCTCCTTTCGAGAGGAAACACGAGGGTCCGCCCACATCCAGAGGATCCCCGTTTCAGCCTCGTAGCTCGAGATGAGGGATCCTTTCCCTGCTTCGTCGGGAAAGAGTTCCCGGCGTTCCCGTCGCATCTCAAGAGGAGGCCCTCTCAACAGGAACGGCGAGAGGAACTCCAGGGTCGTGCCACCATTCCAAGAGTCCCCCAGATGTCTCAGTCCATTCCAGAGGAACCTCTTTTCCCTTCACCGGCTCGTCTTTCACGCCGAGGATCGACTCACACCAAGGTGGCACGTGGCAGAGCCCTGTGGGAAAGCCTGGTGGGAAAGCCTCGAGGGAAAGACTCGAGGGAGAGCCGCGAGGGAAAGCCACAGATCCCTTGATCCACGTGACCGGAACCATGACACTACTGCTAGAGCTGGGAAGGAAAGCGCACGTGCATGCCCCCACTCGAGACGAGGCATGACCCCCCTGGGGAGACTCAGAAGCACCCCAAGATCCATGGCAACACTGGAGAGTATTCCTCAGGTTCCGGAACCGACTCCACCCAAGGTCTTAGGTCCCGGCATAGACGGGAGAGGAATCCGGAGATGGCCCCCATGAACTCACATGCGGACTGGTCTTTCTTGAGGCCACCAGAGCGGGTCCCTGAGGTCCCTGTCGTAACTCGAGCAGACCTAGCGCAACTCGAGAAAACCCAGGAGGTTCTCCCCTCCAGGCGAGATGAGGCCCATTTCCGCTGAGGCGTCTCGAGGCTGATCACACCTCACCTCTGGAACTTCGAAAGGGTCCTTCACACGCTTTGTGCAAATCAAGAAGTTCCCCGACGTACTCGTCTCCACTCGAGAGGAAACACGAGTGTCCCCTCACATCCAGACGAGCCCCGTTTCCGCCCCGTAGCTCGAGATGAGGGATCCTTTCCCTGCTTCGTCGTGAAAGAGTTCCCGGACTTCCCATCGCATCTCAAGAGGAGGCCTTCTCAACAGGAACGGCGAGAGGAACTCCAGGGTCGTGCCACCATTCCAAGAGTCCCCCAGATGTCTCAGCCCATTCCAGAGGAAACTCTTTTCCCTTCACCGGCTCGACTTTCACGCCGAGGATCGATTCACACCAAGGTGGCACGTGGCACAGCCCTGTGGGAAGCCTCGTGGGACAGCCTCGAGGGAAAGCCTCGAGGGAAAGCCACAGATTCCTTGATCCACGTGAGAGGAAGCGCGACACTACTGCTGCAGCGCGCGAGGAAAGCGCACGTGCATGACCCCACTCGAGACGAGGCCTGACACCCCTGGGGAGACTCAGAAGCACCCCAAGATCCAATGCAACACTGGAGAGGAATCCTCAGATTCCGGACCCGACTCCACACAAGGACTTAGGCCCCGGCACCGACGGGAGAGGAATCCCCAGATGGCCCCTAGCAATTCCCATGGGGACTGGCCTTTCCTGAGGCCACCAGAGCGGGTCCCTGAGGTCCCCGTCGTAACTCGAGAAGACGTGCCGCAACTCGAGAAAATCCAGGAGGTTCTCCCCTCCAGGCGAGATGAGGCCCATTTCCGCCGAGGCGTCTCGAGGCTGATCACACCTCACCTCTGGAACCTCCAAAGGGTCTTTCATACCCTTGGTGCAAATCAAGAAGTTCCCCGAAATACCCGTCTCCACTTGAGAGGAAACACGTGGTTCCAACCCACATCCAGAGGATCCCCGTTTCCGCCTCGTAGCTCGAGATGTGGGATCCTTTCCCTGCTTCGTCGGGAAAGAGTTCCCGGCCTTCCTGACGAATCTCAAGAGGAAGCCCTCTCAACAGGAACGGCGAGAGGAACTCCAGGGTCGTGCCACCATTCCAAGAGTCCCCCAGATGTCTCAGTCCATTGCAGAGGAACCTCTTTTCCCTTCACCGGCCCGTCTTTCACGCCGAGGATCGACTCACACCAAGGTGGCACGTGGCACAGCCCAGTGGGAAAGCCTCGAGGGAAAGCCTCGAGGGAAATCCACAGATCCCTTTATCCACGTGACGGGAAGCGTGACACTACTGCTGCAGCACGGGAGGAAAGCATACGTGCATGCCCCCACTCGAGACGAGGCCTGACTCCCCTGGGGAGACTCAGAAGCACCCCAATATTCATGTGAACACTGGAGAGGAATCCTGAGGTTCCGGCCCCGACTCCACACAAGGTCTTAGGCCCCGGCATGGACGGGAGAGGAATCCCGAGAGGGACCCTAGGAACTCGCATGGGGACTGGCCTTTCCTGAAGCCACCAGAGCGTGTCCATTAGGTTCCCGTCGTAACTCGAGAAGACCTGCCGCAACTCGAGAAAATCCAGGAGGTTCTCCCCTCCAGGCGAGATGAGGCCCATTTCCGCTGAGGCGTCTCGAAGCTTGTCACTCCTCACCTCTTGAACTACGAAAGGGTCCTTCACACCCTTGGTGCAAATCAAGAAGTTCCCCGACATACCCGTCTCCACTCGAGAGGAAACGCGAGGGTCCCGCCCACATCCAGTGCAGCCCCGTTTCCGCCTCGTAGCTCGAGATGAGGGATCCTTTCCCTGCTTCGTCGGGAAAGAGTTCTCGGTGTTACCATCGCATCTCAAGAGGAGGCCCTCAACAGGAACGGCGAGAGGAACTCCAGGGTCGTGCCACCATTCCAAGAGTCCCCCAGATGTCTCAGTCCATTCCATAGGAACCACTTTTCCCTTCACCGACTCGTCTTTCACGCCAAGGATCGACTCACACCAAGGTGGCACGTGGCACAGCCCAATATGAAAGCCTCGTGGAAAAGCCTCGAGGGACAGCCTCGAGGGAAAGCCACAGATCCCTTGATCCACGTGACAGATAGCGTGACACTACTGCTGCAGCTCGGGAGGAATGCGCACGTGCATGCACCCACTCGAGACGAGGCCTGACTCCCCTGGGGAGACTCAGAAGCACCTCAAGATCCATGACAACACTGGAGAGGAACCTCAGGTTCCGGCCCCGACACAACACAAGGTCTTAGCCCCCGGCTCGACGACAGAGGAATCCCGAGGTGGCCCCTAGCAACTCGCATGGGGACTGGCCTTTCCTGAGGCCATCAGAGCGGGTCCCTGATGTCCCCGATGTAACCCGAGAAGACCTGCCTCGACTCGAGAAAATCCAGGAGGTTCTCCCCTCCAGGCGAGATGAGGCCCATTTCCGCTGAGGCGTCTCGAGGCTGATCACACCTCACCTCTGGAACTTCGAAATGGTACTTCACACCCTTGGTGCAAATCAAGAAGTTCCCCGACATACCCGTCTCCACTCGAGAGGAAACACGAGGGTCCCACCCACATCCAGAGGAGCCCCGTTTCCGCCTCGTAGCTCGAGATGAGGCATCCTTTCCCTGCTTCTTCGGGAAAGAGTTCCCGACGTTCCCATCGCATCTCAAGAGGAGGCCATCTCAACAGGAACGGCGAGAGGAAATCCAGGGTCGTGCCACCATTCCAAGAGTCCCCCAGATGTCTCAGTCCTTTCCAGAGGAACCTGTTTTCCCTTCACCGGCTCGTTATTCACGACGAAGATCGACTCACACCAAGGTGGCACGTGGCATAGCCCTGTGGGAAAGCATGGTGGGAAAGCCTCGTGGCAAAGCCTCGAGGGAAAGCCACAGATCCCTTGATCCACGTGACAGGAAGCGTGACAGTACTGCTTCAGCTCGGGAGGAAAGCACACGTGCATGCCCCTACGCGAGACGAGGCCTGACTCCCCTGGGGAGACTCAGAAGCACCCCAAGATGCATGGCAACACTGGAGAGGAATCCTCAGGTTCCGGCCCCGACTCCACACAAGGACTGAGGCCCCGGCATGGACGGGAGAGGAATCCAGAGAGGGACCCTAGCAACTCGCATGGGGACTGGCCTTTCCTGAGGCCACCAGAGCGGGTCCCTGATGTCCCCGTCGTAACTCGAGAAGACCTGCCGCAACTCCAGAAAATCCAGGAGGTTCTCCCCTCCAGGCGAGATGACGCCCATTTCCGCTGAGGCGTCTCGAGGCTGATCACACCTCACCTCTGGAACTTCGAAAGGGTCCTTCACACCCTTGGTACAAATCAAGAAGTTCCCCGACATACCAGTCTCCACTCGAGAGGAAACACGAGGGTCCCGCCCACATCCAGAGGAGCCCCGTTCCCGCCTCGTAGCTCGAGATGAGGGATCCTTTCCCTGCTTCGTCAGGAAAGAGTTCCCGGAATTCCCGTCGCATCTCAAGTGATGGCCTTCTCAACAGGAATGGCGAGAGGAACTCCAGGGTCGTGCCACCATTCCAAGAGTCCCCCAGATATCTCAGTCCACTTCAGAGGAACCTCTTGTCCCTTCACTGGCCCGTCTTTCACTCCGAGGATCGACTCACACCAAGGTGGCACTTGGCACAGCCC
This sequence comes from Budorcas taxicolor, assembly GCF_023091745.1. Taxonomy (NCBI): domain Eukaryota; kingdom Metazoa; phylum Chordata; class Mammalia; order Artiodactyla; family Bovidae; genus Budorcas; species Budorcas taxicolor. The sequence continues at coordinate 68,329 of NC_068924.1, read as the reverse complement.
TGTGGGAAAGCCTCGTGGGAAAGCCTGGAGGGAAAGCCACAGATCCCTTGATTCAAGTTACAGGAAGATTGAGACTACTGCTGCAGCTCGGGAGGAAAGCGCACGGGCATGCTCCCACTCGAGACGAAGCCTGACTCCCCTGGGGACACTCATAGGCACCCCAAGATCCATGTCTACACTGGAGAGGAATACTCAGGTTCCGGCCCAGACTCCACACAAGGTCTTAGCCTCCGGCATCGACGTGAGAGGAATCCCTAGAGGGCCCCTAGCAACTCGCCTGGGTACTGGCCTTTCCTGAGGCCACCAGAGCGGGTCCCTGTGGTCCCCGTCGTAAATGGAGCAGACCTGCCGCAACTCGAGAAAACCCAGGAAGTTCTCCCCTCCAGGCGAGATGAGGCCCATTTCCGCCGAGGCGTATTGAGGCTGATCACACTTCACCTCTGGAACTTCGAAAGGGTCCTTCACACCCTTGGTGCAAATCAAGAAGTTCCCCGACATACCCGTCTCCACTCGAGAGGAAACACGAGGGTCTCGCCCACATCCAGAGGAGCCCCGTTTCCGCCTCGTAGCTCGAGATGAGGGATCCTTTCCCTGCTTCGTCGGGAAAGAGTTCCCGGCGTTCCCGTCGCATCTCAAGAGGAGGCCCTCTCAACAGGAATGGCGAGAGGAACTCCAGGGTCGTGCCACCATTCCAAGAGTCCCCCAGATGTCTCAGTCCATTCCAGAGGAACCTCTTTTCCCTTCACCGGCTCGTCTTTCACGCCGAGGATCGACTCACACCAAGGTGGCACGTGGCACAGCCCTGTGGGAAAGCCTGGTGGTAAAGCCTCGAGGGAAAGACTCGAGGGAGAGCCTCGAGGGAAAGCCACAGATCCCTTGATCCACGTGACCGGAACCATGACACTACTGCTAGAGCTGGGAAGGAAAGCGCACGTGCATGCCCCCACTCGAGACGAGGCATGACCCCCCTGGGGAGACTCAGAAGCACCCCAAGATCCATGGCAACACTGGAGAGTATTCCTCAGGTTCCGGACCCGACTCCACCCAAGGTCTTAGGCCCCGGCATAGACGGGAGAGGAATCCGGAGATGGCCCCAATGAACTCACATGCGGACTGGTCTTTCTTGAGGCCACCAGAGCGGGTCCCTGAGGTCCCTGTCGTAACTCGAGCAGACCTAGCGCAACTCGAGAAAACCCAGGAGGTTCTCCCCTCCAGGCGAGATGAGGCCCATTTCCGCTGAGGCGTCTCGAGGCTGATCACACATCACCTCTGGAACTTCGAAAGGGTCCTTCACACGCTTTGTGCAAGTCAAGAAGTTCCCCGACATACTCGTCTCCACTCGAGAGGAAACACGAGTGTCCCCTCACATCCAGACGAGCCCCGTTTCCGCCCCGTAGCTCGAGATGAGGGATCCTTTCCCTGCTTCGTCGTGAAAGAGTTCCCGGACTTCCCATCGCATCTCAAGAGGAGGCCTTCTCAACAGGAACGGCGAGAGGAACTCCAGGGTCGTGCCACCATTCCAAGAGTCCCCCAGATGTCTCAGTCCATTCCAGAGGAAACTCTTTTCCCTTCACCGGCTCGACTTTCACGCCGAGGATCGATTCACACCAAGGTGGCACGTGGCACAGCCCTGTGGGAAAGCCTCGTGGGACAGCCTCGAGGGAAAGCCTCGAGGGAAAGCCACAGATTCCTTGATCCACGTGAGAGGAAGCGCGACACTACTGCTGCAGCGCGCGAGGAATGCGCACGTGCATGACCCCACTCGAGACGAGGCCTGACACCCCTGGGGAGACTCAGAAGCACCCCAAGATCCATGGCAACACTGGAGAGGAATCCTCAGATTCCTGACCCGACTCCACACAAGGACTTAGGCCCCGGCATCGAAGGGAGAGGAATCCCCAGATGGCCCCTAGCAATTCCCATGGGGACTGGCCTTTCCTGAGGCCACCAGAGCGGGTCCCTGATGTCCCCGTCGTAACTCGAGAAGACGTGCCGCAACTCGAGAAAATCCAGGAGGTTCTCCCCTCCAGGCGAGATGAGGCCCATTTCCGCCGAGGCGTCTCGAGGCTGATCACACCTCACCTCTGGAACCTCCAAAGGGTCTTTCATACCCTTGGTGCAAATCAAGAAGTTCCCCGACATACCCGTCTCCACTTGAGAGGAAACACGAGGTTCCAACCCACATCCAGAGGATCCCCGTTTCCGCGTCGTAGCTCGAGATGTGGGATCCTTTCCCTGCTTCGTCGGGAAAGAGTTCCCGGCCTTCCTGACGAATCTCAAGAGGAGGCCCTCTCAACAGGAACGGCGAGAGGAACTCCAGGGTCGTGCCACCATTCCAAGAGTCCCCCAGATGTCTCAGTCCATTGCAGAGGAACCTCTTTTCCCTTCACCGGCCCGTCTTTCACGCCGAGGATCGACTCACACCAAGGTGGCACGTGGCACAGCCCAGTGGGAAAGCCTCGAGGGAAAGCCTCGAGGGAAATCCACAGATCCCTTGATCCACGTGACGGGAAGCGTGACACTACTGCTGCAGCATGGGAGGAAAGCATACGTGCATGCCCCCACTCGAGACGAGGCCTGACTCCCCTGGGGAGACTCAGAAGCACCCCAATATTCATGTGAACACTGGAGAGGAATCCTGAGGTTCCGGCCCCGACTCCACACAAGGTCTTAGGCCCCGGCATGGACGGGAGAGGAATCCCGAGAGGGACCCTAGGAACTCGCATGGGGACTGGCCTTTCCTGAAGCCACCAGAGCGTGTCCATTAGGTTCCCGTCGTAACTCGAGAAGACCTGCCGCAACTCGAGAAAATCCAGGAGGTTCTCCCCTCCAGGCGAGATGAGGCCCATTTCCGCTGAGGCGTCTCGAAGCTTGTCACTCCTCACCTCTTGAACTACGAAAGGGTCCTTCACACCCTTGGTGCAAATCAAGAAGTTCCCCGACATACCCGTCTCCACTCGAGAGGAAACGCGAGGGTCCCGCCCACATCCAGTGCAGCCCCGTTTCCGCCTCGTAGCTCGAGATGAGGGATCCTTTCCCTGCTTCATCGGGAAAGAGTTCTCGGCGTTACCATCGCATCTCAAGAGGAGGCCCTCTCAACAGGAACGGCGAGAGGAACTCCAGGGTCGTGCCACCATTCCAAGAGTCCCCCAGATGTCTCAGTCCATTCCATAGGAACCACTTTTCCCTACATCGGCTCGTCTTTCACGCCAAGGATTGACTCACACCAAGGTGGCACGTGGCACAGCCCTATGGGAAAGCCTCGTGGAAAAGCCTCGAGGGACAGCCTCGAGGGAAAGCCACAGATCCCTTGATCCACGTGACAGATAGCGTGACACTACTGCTGCAGCTCGGGAGGAATGCGCACGTGCATGCACCCACTCGAGACGAGGCCTGACTCCCCTGGGGAGACTCAGAAGCACCTCAAGATCCATGACAACACTGGAGAGGAACCTCAGGTTCCGGCCCCGACACAACACAAGGTCTTAGCCCCCAGCTCGACGACAGAGGAATCCCGAGGTGGCCCCTAGCAACTCGCAAGGGGACTGGCCTTTCCTGAGGCCATCAGAGCGGGTCCCTGATGTCCCCGATGTAACCCGAGAAGACCTGCCTCGACTCGAGAAAATCCACGAGGTTCTCCCCTCCAGGCGAGATGAGGCCCATTTCCGCTGAGGCGTCTCGAGGCTGATCACACCTCAACTCTGGAACTTCGAAATGGTACTTCACACCCTTGGTGCAAATCAAGAAGTTCCCCGACATACCCGTCTCCACTCGAGAGGAAACACGAGGGTCCCGCCCACATCCAGAGGAGCCCCGTTTCCGCCTCGTAGCTCGAGATGAGGGATCCTTTCCCTGTTTCGTCGGGAAAGAGTTCCCGGCCTTCCCGTCGCATCTCAACAGGAGGCCCTCTCAACAGGAATGGCGAGAAGAACTCCAGGGTAGTGCACCATTCCAAGTGTACCCCAGATGTCTCAGTCCATTCCAGAGGAACCTCTTTTCCCTTCACCGGCTGGTCTTTCACGCCGAGGATCGACACACACCAAGGTGGCACGTGGCACGGCCCTGTGGGAAACCTCGTGGGAAAGCCTCGAGGGAAAGCCTCGAGGGAAAGCCACAGATCCCTTGATCCACGTGACAGGAAGCGTGACACTACTGCTGCAGCTCGGGAGGAAAGCGCACGTGCATGCCCCCACTCGAGACGAGGCCTGACTCCCCTGGGGAGACTCAGAAGCACCCCAAGATGCATGGCAACACTGGAGAGGAATCCTCAGGTTCCGGGCCCGACTCCACACAAGGACTGAGGCCCCGGCATGGACGGGAGAGGAATCCAGAGAGGGACCCTAGCAACTCGCATGGGGACTGGCCTTTCCTGAGGCCACCAGAGCGGGTCCCTGAGGTCCCCGTCGTAACTCGAGAAGACCTGCCGCAACTCGAGAAAATCCAGGAGGTTCTCCCCTCCAGGCGAGATGACGCCCATTTCCGCTGAGGCGTCTCGAGGCTGATCACACCTCACCTCTGGAACTTCGAAAGGGTCCTTCACACCCTTGGTGCAAATCAAGAAGTTCCCCGACATACCCGTCTCCACTCGAGAGGAAACACGAGGGTCCCGCCCACATCCAGTGGAGCCCCGTTTCCGCCTCGTAGCTCGAGATGAGGGATCCTTTCCCTGCTTCGTCAGGAAAGAGTTCCCGGACTTCCCGTCGCATCTCAAGTGATGGCCTTCTCAACAGGAATGGCGAGAGGAAATCCAGGGTCGTGCCACCATTCCAAGAGTCCCCCAGATGTCTCAGTCCATTCCAGAGGAACCTCTTTTCCCTTTACCGGTTCGTCTTTCACGCCGAGGATCGATTCACACCAAGGTGGCACGTGGCACAGCCCTGTGGGAAAGCCTCGTGGGACAGCCTCGAGGGAAAGCCTCGAGGGAAAGCCACAGATCCCTTGATCCACGTGAGAGGAAGCGCGACACTACTGCTGCAACGCGCGAGGAAAGCGCACGTGCATGACCCCACTCGAGACGAGGCCTGACTCCCCTGGGGAGACTCAGAAGCACCCCAAGATCCATGGCAACACTGGAGAGGAAACCTCAGATTCCGGACCCGACTCCACACAAGGACTAAGGCCTCGGCATCGACGGGAGAGGAATCCCCAGATGGCCCCTAGCAATTCCCATGGGGACTGGCCTTTCCTGAGGCCACCAGAGCGGGTCCCTGATGTCCCCGTCGTAACTCGAGAAGACGTGCCGCAACTCGAGAAAATCCAGGAGGTTCTCCCCTCCAGGCGAGATGAGGCCCATTTCCACCAAGGCGTCTCGAGGCTGATCAACCTCACCTCTGGAACCTCCAAAGGGTCTTTCATACCCTTGGTGCAAATCAAGAAGTTCCCCGACATACCCGTCTCCACTCGAGAGGAAACACGAGGTTCCAACCCACATACAGAGGATCCCCGTTTCCGCCTCGTAGCTCGAGATGTGGGATCCTTTCCCTGCTTCGTCGGGAAAGAGTTCCCGGCCTTCCTGACGAATCTCAAGAGGAGGCCCTCTCGACAGGAACGGCGAGAGGAACTCCAGGGTCGTGCCACCATTCCAAGAGTCCCCCAGATGTCTCAGTCCATTCCAGAGGAACCTCTTTTCCCTTCACCGGCCCGTCTTTCACGCCGAGGATCGACTCACACCAAGGTGGCACGTGGCACAGCCCTGTGGGAAAGCCTGGTGGTAAAGCCTCGAGGGAAAGACTCGAGGGAGAGCCTCGAGGGAAAGCCTCCAGGGAAATCCACAGATCCCTTGATCCACGTGACGGGAAGCGTGACACTACTGCTGCAGCACGGGAGGAAAGCATACGTGCATGCACCCACTCGAGACGAGGCCTGACTCCCCTGGGGAGACTCAGAAGCACCTCAAGATCCATGACAACACTGGAGAGGAACCTCAGGTTCCGGCCCCGACTCCACACAAGGTCTTAGTCCCCGGCTCGACGACAGAGGAATCCCGAGGTGGCCCCTAGCAACTCGCATGGGGACTGGCCTTTCCTGAGGCCACCAGAGCGGGTCCCTGATGTCCCCGTCGTAACTCGAGAAGACGTGCCGCAACTCGAGAAAATCCAGGAGGTTCTCCCCTCCAGGCGAGATGAGGCCCATTTCCGCCGAGGCGTCTCGAGGCTGATCACACCTCACCTCTGGAACCTCCAAAGGGTCTTTCATACCCTTGGTGCAAATCAAGAAGTTCCCCGACATACCCGTCTCCACTTGAGAGGAAACACGAGGTTCCAACCCACATCCAGAGGATCCCCGTTTCCGCCTCGTAGCTCGAGATGTGGGATCCTTTCCCTGCTTCGTCGGGAAAGAGTTCCCGGCCTTCCTGACGAATCTCAAGAGGAGGCCCTCTCAACAGGAACGGCGAGAGGAACTCCAGGGTCGTGCCACCATTCCAAGAGTCCCCCAGATGTCTCAGTCCATTGCAGAGGAACCTCTTTTCCCTTCACCGGCCCGTCTTTCACGCCGAGGATCGACTCACACCAAGGTGGCACGTGGCACAGCCCAGTGGGAAAGCCTCGAGGGAAAGCCTCGAGGGAAATCCACAGATCCCTTGATCCACGTGACGGGAAGCGTGACACTACTGCTGCAGCATGGGAGGAAAGCATACGTGCATGCCCCCACTCGAGACGAGGCCTGACTCCCCTGGGGAGACTCAGAAGCACCCCAATATTCATGTGAACACTGGAGAGGAATCCTGAGGTTCCGGCCCCGACTCCACACAAGGTCTTAGGCCCCGGCATGGACGGGAGAGGAATCCCGAGAGGGACCCTAGGAACTCGCATGGGGACTGGCCTTTCCTGAAGCCACCAGAGCGTGTCCATTAGGTTCCCGTCGTAACTCGAGAAGACCTGCCGCAACTCGAGAAAATCCAGGAGGTTCTCCCCTCCAGGCGAGATGAGGCCCATTTCCGCTGAGGCGTCTCGAAGCTTGTCACTCCTCACCTCTTGAACTACGAAAGGGTCCTTCACACCCTTGGTGCAAATCAAGAAGTTCCCCGACATACCCGTCTCCACTCGAGAGGAAACGCGAGGGTCCCGCCCACATCCAGTGCAGCCCCGTTTCCGCCTCGTAGCTCGAGATGAGGGATCCTTTCCCTGCTTCATCGGGAAAGAGTTCTCGGCGTTACCATCGCATCTCAAGAGGAGGCCCTCTCAACAGGAACGGCGAGAGGAACTCCAGGGTCGTGCCACCATTCCAAGAGTCCCCCAGATGTCTCAGTCCATTCCATAGGAACCACTTTTCCCTACATCGGCTCGTCTTTCACGCCAAGGATCGACTCACACCAAGGTGGCACGTGGCACAGCCCAATATGAAAGCCTCGTGGAAAAGCCTCGAGGGACAGCCTCGAGGGAAAGCCACAGATCCCTTGATCCACGTGACAGATAGCGTGACACTACTGCTGCAGCTCGGGAGGAATGCGCACGTGCATGCACCCACTCGAGACGAGGCCTGACTCCCCTGGGGAGACTCAGAAGCACCTCAAGATCCATGACAACACTGGAGAGGAACCTCAGGTTCCGGCCCCGACACAACACAAGGTCTTAGCCCCCAGCTCGACGACAGAGGAATCCCGAGGTGGCCCCTAGCAACTCGCATGGGGACTGGCCTTTCCTGAGGCCATCAGAGCGGGTCCCTGATGTCCCCGATGTAACCCGAGAAGACCTGCCTCGACTCGAGAAAATCCACGAGGTTCTCCCCTCCAGGCGAGATGAGGCCCAATTCCGCTGAGGCGTCTCGAGGCTGATCACACCTCACCTCTGGAACTTCGAAAGGGTCCTTCACACCCTTGGTGCAAATCAAGAAGTTCCCCGACATACCCGTCTCCACTCGAGAGGAAACACGAGGGTCCCGCCCACATCCAGAGGAGCCCCGTTTCCGCCTCGTAGCTCGAGATGAGGGATCCTTTCCCTGTTTCGTCGGGAAAGAGTTCCCGGCCTTCCCGTCGCATCTCAACAGGAGGCCCTCTCAACAGGAACGGCGAGAAGAACTCCAGGGTAGTGCACCATTCCAAGTGTACCCCAGATGTCTCAGTCCATTCCAGAGGAACCTCTTTTCCCTTCACCGGCTGGTCTTTCACGCCGAGGATCGACTCACACCAAGGTGGCACGTGGCACGGCCCTGTGGGAAACCTCGTGGGAAAGCCTCGAGGGAAAGCCTCGAGGGAAAGCCACAGATCCCTTGATCCACGTGACAGGAAGCGTGACACTACTGCTGCAGCTCGGGAGGAAAGCGCACGTGCATGCCCCCACTCGAGACGAGGCCTGACTCCCCTGGGGAGACTCAGAAGCACCCCAAGATGCATGGCAACACTGGAGAGGAATCCTCAGGTTCCGGGCCCGACTCCACACAAGGACTGAGGCCCCGGCATGGACGGGAGAGGAATCCAGAGAGGGACCCTAGCAACTCGCATGGGGACTGGCCTTTCCTGAGGCCACCAGAGCGGGTCCCTGAGGTCCCCGTCGTAACTCGAGAAGACCTGCCGCAACTCCAGAAAATCCAGGAGGTTCTCCCCTCCAGGCGAGATGACGCCCATTTCCGCTGAGGCGTCTCGAGGCTGATCACACCTCACCTCTGGAACTTCGAAAGGGTCCTTCACACCCTTGGTGCAAATCAAGAAGTTCCCCGACATACCCGTCTCCACTCGAGAGGAAACACGAGGGTCCCGCCCACATCCAGAGGAGCCCCGTTTCCGCCTCGTAGCTCGAGATGAGGGATCCTTTCCCTGCTTCGTCAGGAAAGAGTTCCCGGACTTCCCGTCGCATCTCAAGTGATGGCCTTCTCAACAGGAATGGCGAGAGGAAATCCAGGGTCGTGCCACCATTCCAAGAGTCCCCCAGATGTCTCAGTCCATTCCAGAGGAACCTCTTTTCCCTTTACCGGTTCGTCTTTCACGCCGAGGATCGATTCACACCAAGGTGGCACGTGGCACAGCCCTGTGGGAAAGCCTCGTGGGACAGCCTCGAGGGAAAGCCTCGAGGGAAAGCCACAGATCCCTTGATCCACGTGAGAGGAAGCGCGACACTACTGCTGCAACGCGCGAGGAAAGCGCACGTGCATGACCCCACTCGAGACGAGGCCTGACTCCCCTGGGGAGACTCAGAAGCACCCCAAGATCCATGGCAGCACTGGAGAGGAAACCTCAGATTCCGGACCCGACTCCACACAAGGACTAAGGCCTCGGCATCGACGGGAGAGGAATCCCCAGATGGCCCCTAGCAATTCCCATGGGGACTGGCCTTTCCTGAGGCCACCAGAGCGGGTCCCTGAGGTCCCCGTCGTAACTCGAGAAGACGTGCCGCAACTCGAGAAAATCCAGGAGGTTCTCCCCTCCAGGCGAGATGAGGCCCATTTCCACCGAGGCGTCTCGAGGCTGATCACACCTCACCTCTGGAACCTCCAAAGGGTCTTTCATACCCTTGGTGCAAATCAAGAAGTTCCCCGACATACCCGTCTCCACTCGAGAGGAAACACGAGGTTCCAACCCACATACAGAGGATCCCCGTTTCCGCCTCGTAGCTCGAGATGTGGGATCCTTTCCCTGCTTCGTCGGGAAAGAGTTCCCGGCCTTCCTGACGAATCTCAAGAGGAGGCCCTCTCAACAGGAACGGCGAGAGGAACTCCAGGGTCGTGCCACCATTCCAAGAGTCCCCCAGATGTCTCAGTCCATTCCAGAGGAACCTCTTTTCCCTTCACCGGCCCGTCTTTCACGCCGAGGATCGACTCACACCAAGGTGGCACGTGGCACAGCCCAGTGGGAAAGCCTCGAGGGAAAGCCTCCAGGGAAATCCACAGATCCCTTGATCCACGTGACGGGAAGCGTGACACTACTGCTGCAGCACGGGAGGAAAGCATACGTGCATGCACCCACTCGAGACGAGGCCTGACTCCCCTGGGGAGACTCAGAAGCACCTCAAGATCCATGACAACACTGGAGAGGAACCTCAGGTTCCGGCCCCGACACAACACAAGGTCTTAGCCCCCGGCTCGACGACAGAGGAATCCCGAGGTGGCCCCTAGCAACTCGCATGGGGACTGGCCTTTCCTGAGGCCACCAGAGCGGGTCCCTGATGTCCCCGTCGTAACTCGAGAAGACGTGCCGCAACTCGAGAAAATCCAGGAGGTTCTCCCCTCCAGGCGAGATGAGGCCCATTTCCGCCGAGGCGTCTCGAGGCTGATCACACCTCACCTCTGGAACCTCCAAAGGGTCTTTCATACCCTTGGTGCAAATCAAGAAGTTCCCCGACATACCCGTCTCCACTTGAGAGGAAACACGAGGTTCCAACCCACATCCAGAGGATCCCCGTTTCCGCCTCGTAGCTCGAGATGTGGGATCCTTTCCCTGCTTCGTCGGGAAAGAGTTCCCGGCCTTCCTGACGAATCTCAAGAGGAGGCCCTCTCAACAGGAACGGCGAGAGGAACTCCAGGGTCGTGCCACCATTCCAAGAGTCCCCCAGATGTCTCAGTCCATTGCAGAGGAACCTCTTTTCCCTTCACCGGCCCGTCTTTCACGCCGAGTATCGACTCACACCAAGGTGGCACGTGGCACAGCCCAGTGGGAAAGCCTCGAGGGAAAGCCTCGAGGGAAATCCACAGATCCCTTGATCCACGTGACGGGAAGCGTGACACTACTGCTGCAGCATGGGAGGAAAGCATACGTGCATGCCCCCACTCGAGACGAGGCCTGACTCCCCTGGGGAGACTCAGAAGCACCCCAATATTCATGTGAACACTGGAGAGGAATCCTGAGGTTCCGGCCCCGACTCCACACAAGGTCTTAGGCCCCGGCATGGACGGGAGAGGAATCCCGAGAGGGACCCTAGGAACTCGCATGGGGACTGGCCTTTCCTGAAGCCACCAGAGCGTGTCCATTAGGTTCCCGTCGTAACTCGAGAAGACCTGCCGCAACTCGAGAAAATCCAGGAGGTTCTCCCCTCCAGGCGAGATGAGGCCCATTTCCGCTGAGGCGTCTCGAAGCTTGTCACTCCTCACCTCTTGAACTACGAAAGGGTCCTTCACACCCTTGGTGCAAATCAAGAAGTTCCCCGACATACCCGTCTCCACTCGAGAGGAAACGCGAGGGTCCCGCCCACATCCAGTGCAGCCCCGTTTCCGCCTCGTAGCTCGAGATGAGGGATCCTTTCCCTGCTTCATCGGGAAAGAGTTCTCGGCGTTACCATCGCATCTCAAGAGGAGGCCCTCTCAACAGGAACGGCGAGAGGAACTCCAGGGTCGTGCCACCATTCCAAGAGTCCCCCAGATGTCTCAGTCCATTCCATAGGAACCACTTTTCCCTACATCGGCTCGTCTTTCACGCCAAGGATCGACTCACACCAAGGTGGCACGTGGCACAGCCCTATGGGAAAGCCTCGTGGAAAAGCCTCGAGGGACAGCCTCGAGGGAAAGCCACAGATCCCTTGATCCACGTGACAGATAGCGTGACACTATTGCTTCAGCTCGGGAGGAATGCGCACGTGCATGCACCCACTCGAGACGAGGCCTGACTCCCCTGGGGAGACTCAGAAGCACCTCAAGATCCATGACAACAGTGGAGAGGAACCTCAGGTTCCGGCCCCGACACAACACAAGGTCTTAGCCCCCAGCTCGACGACAGAAGAATCCCGAGGTGGCCCCTAGCAACTCGCATGGGGACTGGCCTTTCCTGAGGCCATCAGAACGGGTCCCTGATGTCCCCGATGTAACCCGAGAAGACCTGCCTCGACTCGAGAAAATCCACGAGGTTCTCCCCTCCAGGCGAGATGAGGCCCATTTCCGCTGAGGCGTCTCGAGGCTGATCACACCTCACCTCTGGAACTTCGAAATGGTACTTCACACCCTTGGTGCAAATCAAGAAGTTCCCCGACATACCCGTCTCCACTCGAGAGGAAACACGAGGGTCCCGCCCACATCCAGAGGAGCCCCGTTTCCGCCTCGTAGCTCGAGATGAGGCATCCTTTCCCTGCTTCTTCGGGAAAGAGTTCCCGACGTTCCCGTCGCATCTCAAGAGGAGGCCATCTCAACAGGAACGGCGAGAGGAAATCCAGGGTCGTGCCACCATTCCAAGAGTCCCCCAGATGTCTCAGTCCTTTCCAGAGGAACCTGTTTTCCCTTCACCGGCTCGTCATTCACGACGAAGATCGACTCACACCAAGGTGGCACGTGGCACAGCCCTGTGGGAAAACATGGTGGGAAAGCCTCGTGGCAAAGCCTCGAGGGAAAGCCACAGATCCCTTGATCCACGTGACAGGAAGCGTGACAGTACTGCTTCAGCTCGGGAGGAAAGCGCACGTGCATGCCCCCAAGCGAGACGAGGCCTGACTCCCCTGGGGAGACTCAGAAGCACCCCAATCCATGGCAACATTGGAGAGGTATCCTCAGGTTCTGGCCCCGACTCCACACAAGGACTGAGGCCCCGGCATGGACGGGATAGGAATCCCGAGAGGTCCCCTAGCAACTCGCATGGGGACTGGCCTTTCCTGAGGCCACAAGAGCGGGTCCCTGAGGTCCCCGTCGTAACTCGAGAAGACCTGCCGCTACTCGAGAAAATCCAGGAGGTTCTCCCCTCCAGGCGAGATGAGGCCCATTTCCGCTGAGGCGTCTCGAGGCTGATCACACCTCACCTCTGGAACTTCGAAAGGGTCCTTCACACCGTTGGTGCAAATCAAGAAGTTCCCCGACATACCCGTCTCCACTCGAGAGGAAACACGAGGGTCCCGCCCACATCCAGAGGAGCCCCGTTTCCGCCTCGTAGCTCGAGATGTGGGATCCTTTCCCTGCTTCGTCGGGAAAGAGTTCCCGGCCTTCCTGACGAATCTCAAGAGGAGGCCCTCTCAACAGGAACGGCGAGAGGAACTCCAGGGTCGTGCCACCATTCCAAGAGTCCCCCAGATGTCTCAGTCCATTGCAGAGGAACCTCTTTTCCCTTCACCGGCCCGTCTTTCACGCCGAGGATCGACTCACACCAAGGTGGCACGTGGCACAGCCCAGTGGGAAAGCCTCGAGGGAAAGCCTCGAGGGAAATCCACAGATCCCTTGATCCACGTGACGGGAAGCGTGACACTACTGCTGCAGCATGGGAGGAAAGCATACGTGCATGCCCCCACTCGAGACGAGGCCTGACTCCCCTGGGGAGACTCAGAAGCACCCCAATATTCATGTGAACACTGGAGAGGAATCCTGAGGTTCCGGCCCCGACTCCACACAAGGTCTTAGGCCCCGGCATGGACGGGAGAGGAATCCCGAGAGGGACCCTAGGAACTCGCATGGGGACTGGCCTTTCCTGAAGCCACCAGAGCGTGTCCATTAGGTTCCCGTCGTAACTCGAGAAGACCTGCCGCAACTCGAGAAAATCCAGGAGGTTCTCCCCTCCAGGCGAGATGAGGCCCATTTCCGCTGAGGCGTCTCGAAGCTTGTCACTCCTCACCTCTTGAACTACGAAAGGGTCCTTCACACCCTTGGTGCAAATCAAGAAGTTCCCCGACATACCCGTCTCCACTCGAGAGGAAACGCGAGGGTCCCGCCCACATCCAGTGCAGCCCCGTTTCCGCCTCGTAGCTCGAGATGAGGGATCCTTTCCCTGCTTCATCGGGAAAGAGTTCTCGGCGTTACCATCGCATCTCAAGAGGAGGCCCTCTCAACAGGAACGGCGAGAGGAACTCCAGGGTCGTGCCACCATTCCAAGAGTCCCCCAGATGTCTCAGTCCATTCCATAGGAACCACTTTTCCCTACATCGGCTCGTCTTTCACGCCAAGGATCGACTCACACCAAGGTGGCACGTGGCACAGTCCTATGGGAAAGCCTCGTGGAAAAGCCTCGAGGGACAGCCTCGAGGGAAAGCCACAGATCCCTTGATCCACGTGACAGATAGCGTGACACTATTGCTTCAGCTCGGGAGGAATGCGCACGTGCATGCACCCACTCGAGACGAGGCCTGACTCCCCTGGGGAGACTCAGAAGCACCTCAAGATCCATGACAACAGTGGAGAGGAACCTCAGGTTCCGGCCCCGACACAACACAAGGTCTTAGCCCCCAGCTCGACGACAGAAGAATCCCGAGGTGGCCCCTAGCAACTCGCATGGGGACTGGCCTTTCCTGAGGCCATCAGAACGGGTCCCTGATGTCCCCGATGTAACCCGAGAAGACCTGCCTCGACTCGAGAAAATCCACGAGGTTCTCCCCTCCAGGCGAGATGAGGCCCATTTCCGCTGAGGCGTCTCGAGGCTGATCACACCTCACCTCTGGAACTTCGAAATGGTACTTCACACCCTTGGTGCAAATCAAGAAGTTCCCCGACATACCCGTCTCCACTCGAGAGGAAACACGAGGGTCCCGCCCACATCCAGAGGAGCCCCGTTTCCGCCTCGTAGCTCGAGATGAGGCATCCTTTCCCTGCTTCTTCGGGAAAGAGTTCCCGACGTTCCCGTCGCATCTCAAGAGGAGGCCATCTCAACAGGAACGGCGAGAGGAAATCCAGGGTCGTGCCACCATTCCAAGAGTCCCCCAGATGTCTCAGTCCTTTCCAGAGGAACCTGTTTTCCCTTCGCCGGCTCGTCATTCACGACGAAGATCGACTCACACCAAGGTGGCACGTGGCACAGCCCTGTGGGAAAGCATGGTGGGAAAGCCTCGTGGCAAAGCCTCGAGGGAAAGCCACAGATCCCTTGATCCACGTGACAGGAAGCGTGACAGTACTGCTTCAGCTCGGGAGGAAAGCGCACGTGCATGCCCCCAAGCGAGACGAGGCCTGACTCCCCTGGGGAGACTCAGAAGCACCCCAATCCATGGCAACATTGGAGAGGTATCCTCAGGTTCTGGCCCCGACTCCACACAAGGACTGAGGCCCCGGCATGGACGGGATAGGAATCCCGAGAGGTCCCCTAGCAACTCGCATGGGGACTGGCCTTTCCTGAGGCCACAAGAGCGGGTCCCTGAGGTCCCCGTCGTAACTCGAGAAGACCTGCCGCTACTCGAGAAAATCCAGGAGGTTCTCCCCTCCAGGCGAGATGAGGCCCATTTCCGCTGAGGCGTCTCGAGGCTGATCACACCTCACCTCTGGAACTTCGAAAGGGTCCTTCACACCGTTGGTGCAAATCAAGAAGTTCCCCGACATACCCGTCTCCACTCGAGAGGAAACACGAGGGTCCCGCCCACATCCAGAGGAGCCCCGTTTCCGCCTCGTAGCTCGAGATGAGGGATCCTTTCCCTGTTTCATCGGGAAAGAGTTCCCGGCCTTCCCGTCGCATCTCAACAGGAGGCCCTCTCAACAGGAACGGCGAGAAGAACTCCAGGGTAGTGCACCATTCCAAGTGTACCCCAGATGTCTCAGACCATTCCAGAGGAACCTCTTTTCCCTTCACCGGCTGGTTTTTCACGCCGAGGATCGACTCACACCAAGGTGGCACGTGGCACGGCCCTGTGGGAAACCTCGTGGGAAAGCCTCGAGGGAAAGCCTCGAGGGAAAGCCACAGATCCCTTGATCCACGTGACAGGAAGCGTGACACTACTGCTGCAGCTTGGGAGGAAAGCGCACGTGCATGCCCCCACTCGAGACGAGGCCTGACTCCCCTGGGGAGACTCAGAAGCACCCCAAGATGCATGGCAACACTGGAGAGGAATCCTCAGGTTCCGGGCCCGACTCCACACAAGGACTGA
This sequence comes from Budorcas taxicolor, assembly GCF_023091745.1. Classification (NCBI taxonomy): domain Eukaryota; kingdom Metazoa; phylum Chordata; class Mammalia; order Artiodactyla; family Bovidae; genus Budorcas; species Budorcas taxicolor. The sequence continues at coordinate 52,649 of NC_068924.1, read as the reverse complement.
GGCCCCGGCATGGACGGGAGAGGAATCCAGAGAGGGACCCTAGCAACTCGCATGGGGACTGGCCTTTCCTGAGGCCACCAGAGCGGGTCCCTGAGGTCCCCGTCGTAACTCGAGAAGACCTGCCGCAACTCCAGAAAATCCAGGAGGTTCTCCCCTCCAGGCGAGATGACGCCCATTTCTGCTGAGGCGTCACGAGGCTGATCACACCTCACCTCTGGAACTTCGAAACGGTCTTTCACACCCTTGGTGCAAATCAAGAAGTTCCCCGACATACCCGTCTCCACTCGAGAGGAAACACGAGGGTCCCGCCCACGTCCAGAGGAGCCCCGTTTCCGCCTCGTAGCTCGAGATGAGGGATCCTTTCCCTGTTTCGTCGGGAAAGAGTTCCGGGCCTTCCCGTCGCATCTCAACAGGAGGCCCTCTCAACAGGAACGGCGAGAAGAACTCCAGGGTAGTGCACCATTCCAAGTGTACCCCAGATGTCTCAGTCCATTCCAGAGGAACCTCTTTTCCCTTCACCGGCTGGTCTTTCACGCCGAGGATCGACTCACACCAAGGTGGCACGTGGCACGGCCCTGTGGGAAACCTCGTGGGAAAGCCTCGAGGGAAAGTCTCGAGGGAAAGCCACACATCCCTTGATCCACGTGAGAGGAAGCGCGACACTACTGCTGCAGCGCGCGAGGAAAGCGCACGTGCATGACCCCACTCGAGACGAGGCCTGACTCCCCTGGGGAGACTCAGAAGCACCCCAAGATCCATGGCAACACTGGAGAGGAATCCTCAGATTCCGGACCCGACTCCACACAAGGACTAAGGCCCCGGCATCGACGGGAGAGGAATCCCCAGATGGCCCCTAGCAATTCCCATGGGGTCTCGCCTTTCCTGAGGCCACCAGAGCGGGTCCCTGATGTCCCGGTCGTAACTCGAGAAGACGTGCCGAAACTCGAGAAAATCCAGGAGGTTCTCCCCTCCAGGCGAGATGACGCCCATTTCCGCTGAGGCGTCTCGAGGCTGATCACACCTCACCTCTGGAACTTCGAAAGGGTCCTTCACACCCTTGGTGCAAATCAAGAAGTTCCCCGACATACCCGTCTCCACTCGAGAGGAAACACGAGGGTCCCGCCCACATCCAGAGGAGCCCCGTTTCCGCCTCGTAGCTCGAGATGAGGGATCCTTTCCCTGTTTCGTCGGGAAAGAGTTCCCGGCCTTCCCGTCGCATCTCAACAGGAGGCCCTCTCAACAGGAACGGCGAGAAGAACTCCAGGGTAGTGCACCATTCTAAGTGTACCCCAGATGTCTCAGTCCATTCCAGAGGAACCTCTTTTCCCTTCACCGGCTGGTCTTTCACGCCGAGGATCGACTCACACCAAGGTGGCACGTGGCACGGCCCTGTGGGAAACCTCGTGGGAAAGCCTCGAGGGAAAGCCTCGAGGGAAAGCCACAGATCCCTTGATCCACGTGACAGGAAGCGTGACACTACTGCTGCAGCTCGGGAGGAAAGCGCACGTGCATGCCCCCACTCGAGACGAGGCCTGACTCCCCTGGGGAGACTCAGAAGCACCCCAAGATCCATGGCAACACTGGAGAGGAATCCTCAGGTTCCTGGCCCGACTCCACACAAGGACTGAGGCCCCGGCATGGACGGGAGAGGAATCCAGAGAGGGACCCTAGCAACTCGCATGGGGACTGGCCTTTCCTGAGGCCACCAGAGCGGGTCCCTGAGGTCCCCGTCGTAACTCGAGAAGACCTGCCGCAACTCCAGAAAATCCAGGAGGTTCTCCCCTCCAGGCGAGATGACGCCCATTTCCGCTGAGGCGTCTCGAGGCTGATCACACCTCACCTCTGGAACTTCGAAAGGGTCCTTCACACCCTTGGTGCAAATCAAGAAGTTCCCCGACATAGCCGTCTCCACTCGAGAGGAAACACGAGGGTCCCGCCCACATCCAGAGGAGCCCCGTTTCCGCCTCGTAGCTCGAGATGAGGGATCCTTTCCCTGCTTCGTCAGGAAAGAGTTCCCGGACTTCCCGTCGCATCTCAAGTGATGGCCTTCTCAACAGGAATGGCGAGAGGAAATCCAGGGTCGTGCCACCATTCCAAGAGTCCCCCAGATGTCTCAGTCCATTCCAGAGGAACCTCTTTTCCCTTTACCGGTTCGTCTTTCACGCCGAGGATCGATTCACACCAAGGTGGCACGTGGCACAGCCCTGTGGGAAAGCCTCGTGGGACAGCCTCGAGGGAAAGCCTCGAGGGAAAGCCACACATCCCTTGATCCACGTGAGAGGAAGCGCGACACTACTGCTGCAGCGCGCGAGGAAAGCGCACGTGCATGACCCCACTCGAGACGAGGCCTGACTCCCCTGGGGAGACTCAGAAGCACCCCAAGATCCATGGCAACACTGGAGAGGAATCCTCAGATTCCGGACCCGACTCCACACAAGGACTAAGGCCCCGGCATCGACGGGAGAGGAATCCCCAGATGGCCCCTAGCAATTCCCATGGGGACTGGCCTTTCCTGAGGCCACCAGAGCGGGTCCCTGATGTCCACGTCGTAACTCGAGAAGACGTGCCGCAACTCGAGAAAATCCAGGAGGTTCTCCCCTCCAGGCGAGATGAGGCCCATTTCCGCCGAGGCGTCTCGAGGCTGATCACACCTCACCTCTGGAACCTCCAAAGGGTCTTTCATACCCTTGGTGCAAATCAAGAAGTTCCCCGACATACCCGTCTCCACTCGAGAGGAAACACGAGGTTCCAACCCACATACAGATTATCCCCGTTTCCGCCTCGTAGCTCGAGATGTGGGATCCTTTCCCTGCTTCGTCGGGAAAGAGTTCCCGGCCTTCCTGACGAATCTCAAGAGGAGGCCCTCTCAACAGGAACGGCGAGAGGAACTCCAGGGTCGTGCCACCATTCCAAGAGTCCCCCAGATGTCTCAGTCCATTCCAGAGGAACCTCTTTTCCCTTCACCGGCCCGTCTTTCACGCCGAGGATCGACTCACACCAAGGTGGCACGTGGCACAGCCCAGTGGGAAAGCCTCGAGGGAAAGCCTCCAGGGAAATCCACAGATCCCTTGATCCACGTGACGGGAAGCATGACACTACTGCTGCAGCACTGGAGGAAAGCATACGTGCATGCCCCCACTCGAGACGAGGCCTGACTCCCCTGGGGAGACTCAGAAGCACCCCAATATTCATGTGAACACTGGAGAGGAATCCTGAGGTTCCGGCCCCGACTCCACACAAGGTCTTAGGCCCCGGCATGGACGGGAGAGGAATCCCGAGAGGGACCCTAGGAACTCGCATGGGGACTGGCCTTTCCTGAAGCCACCAGAGCGTGTCCATTAGGTTCCCGTCGTAACTCGAGAAGACCTGCCGCAACTCGAGAAAATCCAGGAGGTTCTCCCCTCCAGGCGAGATGAGGCCCATTTCCGCTGAGGCGTCTCGAAGCTTGTCACTCCTCACCTCTTGAACTACGAAAGGGTCCTTCACACCCTTGTTGCAAATCAAGAAGTTCCCCGACATAGCCGTCTCCACTCGAGAGGAAACACGAGGGTCCCGCCCACATCCAGTGCAGCCCCGTTTCCGCCTCGTAGCTCGAGATGAGGGATCCTTTCCCTGCTTCGTCGGGAAAGAGTTCCCGGTGTTCCCGTCGCATCTCAAGAGGAGGCCCTCTCAACAGGAACGGCGAGAGGAACTCCAGGGTCGTGCCACCATTCCAAGAGTCCCCCAGATGTCTCAGTCCATTCCATAGGAACCACTTTTCCCTACACCGGCTCGTCTTTCACGCCAAGGATCGACTCACACAAAGGTGGCACGTGGCAAAGCCCTATGGGAAAGCCTCGTGGGAAAGCCTCGAGGGACAGCCTCGAGGGAAAGCCACAGATCCCTTGATCCACGTGACAGATAGCGTGACACTACTGCTGCAGCTCGGGAGGAATGCGCACGTGCATGCACCCACTCGAGACGAGGCCTGACTCCCCTGGGGAGACTCAGAAGCACCTCAAGATCCATGACAACACTGGAGAGGAACCTCAGGTTCCGGCCCCGACACAACACAAGGTCTTAGCCCCCGGCTCGACGACAGAGGAATCCCGAGGTGGCCCCTAGCAACTCGCATGGGGACTGGCCTTTCCTGAGTCCATCAGAGCGGGTCCCTGATGTCCCCGATGTAACCCGAGAAGACCTGCCTCGACTCGAGAAAATCCAGGAGGTTCTCTCCTCCAGGCGAGATGAGGCCCATTTCCGCTGAGGCGTCTCAAGGCTGATCACAGCTCACCTCTGGAACTTCGAAATGGTACTTCACACCCTTGGTGCAAATCAAGAAGTTCCCCCACATACCCGACTCCACTCGAGAGGAAACACGAGGGTCCCGCCCACATCCAGAGGAGCCCCGTTTCCGTCTCGTAGCTCGAGATGAGGCATCCTTTCCCTGCTTCTTCGGGAAAGAGTTCCCGACGTTCCCATCGCATCTCAAGAGGAGGCCATCTCAACAGGAACGGCGAGAGGAAATCCAGGGTCGTGCCACCATTCCAAGAGTCCCCCAGATGTCTCAGTCCTTTCCAGAGGAACCTGTTTTCCCTTCACCGGCTCGTCATTCACGACGAAGATCGACTCACACCAAGGTGGCACGTGGCACAGCCCTGTGGGAAAGCATGGTGGGAAAGCCTCGTGGCAAAGCCTCGAGGGAAAGCCACAGATCCCTTGATCCACGTGACAGGAAGCGTGACAGTACTGCTTCAGCTCGGGAGGAAAGCGCACGTGCATGCCCCCACGCGAGACGAGGCCTGACTCCCCTGGGGAGACTCAGAAGCACCCCAAGATGCATGGCAACACTGGAGAGGAATCCTCAGGTTCCGGGCCCGACTCCACACAAGGACTGAGGCCCCGGCATGGACGGGAGAGGAATCCCGAGATGGCCCCTAGCAACTCGCATGGGGACTGGCCTTTCCTGAGGCCACCAGAGCGGGTCCCTGAGGTCCCCGTCGTAACTCGAGAAGACCTGCCGCAACTCCAGAAAATCCAGGAGGTTCTCCCCTCCAGGAGAGATGACGCCCATTTCCGCTGAGGCGTCTCGAGGCTGATCACACCTCACCTCTGGAACTTCGAAAGGGTCCTTCACACCCTTGGTGCAAATCAAGAAGTTCCCCGACATACCCGTCTCCACTCGAGAGGAAACACGAGGTTCCAACCCACATACAGAGGATCCCCGTTTCCGCCTCGTAGCTCGAGATGTGGGATCCTTTCCCTGCTTCGTCGGGAAAGAGTTCCCGGCCTTCCTGACGAATCTCAAGAGGAGGCCCTCTCAACAGGAACGGCGGAGGAACTCCAGGGTCGTGCCACCATTCCAAGAGTCCCCCAGATGTCTCAGTCCATTCCAGAGGAACCTCTTTTCCCTTCACCGGCCCGTCTTTCCCGCCGAGGATCGACTCACACCAAGGTGGCACGTGGCACAGCCCAGTGGGAAAGCCTCGAGGGAAAGACTCCAGGGAAATCCACAGATCCCTTGATCCACGTGACGGGAAGCATGACACAACTGCTGCAGCACGGGAGGAAAGCATACGTGCATGCCCCCACTCGAGACGAGGCCTGACTCCCCTGGGGAGACTCAGAAGCACCCCAATATTCATGTGAACACTGGAGAGGAATCCTGAGGTTCCGGCCCCGACTCCACACAATGTCTTAGGCCCCGGCATGGACGGGAGAGGAATCCCGAGAGGGACCCTAGGAACTCGCATGGGGACTGGCCTTTCCTGAAGCCACCAGAGCGTGTCCATTAGGTTCCCGTCGTAACTCGAGAAGACCTGCCGCAACTCGAGAAAATCCAGGAGGTTCTCCCCTCCAGGCGAGATGAGGCCCATTTCCGCTGAGGCGTCTCGAAGCTTGTCACTCCTCACCTCTTGAACTACGAAAGGGTCCTTCACACCCTTGTTGCAAATCAAGAAGTTCCCCGACATAGCCGTCTCCACTCGAGAGGAAACGCGAGGGTCCCGCCCACATCCAGTGCAGCCCCGTTTCCGCCTCGTAGCTCGAGATGAGGGATCCTTTCCCTGCTTCGTCGGGAAAGAGTTCCCGGTGTTCCCGTCGCATCTCAAGAGGAGGCCCTCTCAACAGGAACGGCGAGAGGAACTCCAGGGTCGTGCCACCATTCCAAGAGTCCCCCAGATGTCTCAGTCCATTCCATAGGAACCACTTTTCCCTTCACCGGCTCGTCTTTCACGCCAAGGATCGACTCACACAAAGGTGGCACGTGGCAAAGCCCTATGGGAAAGCCTCGTGGGAAAGCCTCGAGGGACAGCCTCGAGGGAAAGCCACAGATCCCTTGATCCACGTGACAGATAGCGTGACACTACTGCTGCAGCTCGGGAGGGATGCGCACGTGCATGCACCCAATCGAGACGAGGCCTGACTCCCCTGGGGAGACTCAGAAGCACCTCAAGATCCATGACAACACTGGAGAGGAACCTCAGTTTCCGGCCCCGACACAACACAAGGTCTTAGCCCCCGGCTCGACGACAGAGGAATCCCGAGGTGGCCCCTAGCAACTCGCATGGGGACTGGCCTTTCCTGAGGCCATCAGAGCGGGTCCCTGATGTCCCCGATGTAACCCGAGAAGACCTGCCTCGACTCGAGAAAATCCAGGAGGTTCTCCCCTCCAGGCGAGATGAGGCCCATTTCCGCTGAGGCGTCTCGAGGCTGATCACACCTCACCTCTGGAACTTCGAAATGGTACTTCACACCCTTGGTGCAAATCAAGAAGTTCCCCGACATACCCGACTCCACTCGAGAGGAAACACGAGGGTCCCGCCCACATCCAGAGGAGCCCCGTTTCCGCCTCGTAGCTCGAGATGAGGCATCCTTTCCCTGCTTCTTCGGGAAAGAGTTCCCGACGTTCCCATCGCATCTCAAGAGGAGGCCATCTCAACAGGAACGGCGAGAGGAAATCCAGGGTCGTGCCACCATTCCAAGAGTCCCCCAGATGTCTCAGTCCTTTCCAGAGGAACCTGTTTTCCCTTCACCGGCTCGTCATTCACGACGAAGATCGACTCACACCAAGGTGGCACGTGGCACAGCCCTGTGGGAAAGCATGGTGGGAAAGCCTCGTGTCAAAGCCTCGAGGGAAAGCCACAGATCCCTTGATCCACGTGACAGGAAGCGTGACAGTACTGCTTCAGCTCGGGAGGAAAGCGCACGTGCATGCCCCCACGCGAGACGAGGCCTGACTCCCCTGGGGAGACTCAGAAGCACCCCAATCCATGGCAACATTGGAGAGGTATCCTCAGGTTCTGGCCCCGACTCCACACAAGGACTGAGGCCCCGGCATGGACGGGATAGGAATCCCGAGAGGTCCCCTAGCAACTCGCATGGGGACTGGCCTTTCCTGAGGCCACAAGAGCGGGTCCCTGAGGTCCCCGTCGTAACTCGAGAAGACCTGCCGCTACTCGAGAAAATCCAGGAGTTTCTACCCTCCAGGCGAGATGAGGCCCATTTCCGCTGAGGCGTCTCGAGGCTGATCACACCTCACCTCTGGAACTTCGAAAGGGTCCTTCACACCGTTGGTGCAAATCAAGAAGTTCCCCGACATACCCGTCTCCACCCGAGAGGAAACACGAGGGTCGCGCCCACATCCAGAGGAGCCCCGTTTCCGCCTCGTAGCTCGAGATGAGGGATCCTTTCCCTGTTTCGTCGGGAAAGAGTTCCCGGCCTTCCCGTCGCATCTCAACAGGAGGCCCTCTCAACAGGAACGGCGAGAAGAACTCCAGGGTAGTGCACCATTCCAAGTGTACCCCAGATGTCTCAGTCCATTCCAGAGGAACCACTTTTCCCTTCACCGGCTGGTCTTTCACGCCGAGGATCGACCTACACCAAGGTGGCACGTGGCACGGCCCTGTGGAAAACCTCGTGGGAAAGCCTCGAGGGAAAGCCTCGAGGGAAAGCCACAGATCCCTTGATCCACGTGACAGGAAGCGTGACACTACTGCTGCAGCTCGGGAGGAAAGCGCACGTGCATGCCCCCACTCGAGACGAGGCCTGACTCCCCTGGGGAGACTCAGAAGCACCCCAAGATGCATGGCAACACTGGAGAGGAATCCTCAGGTTCCGGGCCCGACTCCACACAAGGACTGAGGCCCCGGCATGGACGGGAGAGGAATCCAGAGAGGGACCCTAGCAACTCGCATGGGCACTGGCCTTTCCTGAGGCCACCAGAGCGGGTCCCTGAGGTCCCCGTTGTAACTCGAGAAGACGTGCCACAACTCGAGAAAATCCAGGAGGTTCTCCCCTCCAGGCGAGATGAGGCCCATTTCCGCCGAGGCGTCTCGAGGCTGATCACACCTCACCTCTGGAACCTCCAAAGGGTCTTTCATACCCTTGGTGCAAATCAAGAAGTTCCCCGACATACCCGTCTCCACTCGAGAGGAAACACGAGGTTCCAACCCACATACAGAGGATCCCCGTTTCCGCCTCGTAGCTCGAGATGTGGGATCCTTTCCCTGCTTCGTCGGGAAAGAGTTCCCGGCCTTCCTGACGAATCTCAAGAGGAGGCCCTCTCAACAGGAACGGCGAGAGGAACTCCAGGGTCGTGCCACCATTCCAAGAGTCCCCCAGATGTCTCAGTCCATTCCAGAGGAACCTCTTTTCCCTTCACCGGCCCGTCTTTCCCGCCGAGGATCGACTCACACCAAGGTGGCACATAGCACAGTCCTGTGGGAAAGTCTCGTGGGAAAGCCTCGAGGGAAAGCCACAGATCCCTTGATCCACGTGACAGGAAGCGTGACACCACTGCTGCAGCTCGGGAGGAAATCGCACGTGCATGACCCCACTGGAGACGAGGCCTGACTCCCCTGGGGAGTCCCAGAAGCACCCGAAGATCCATGGCAACACTGGAGAGGAATCCTCAGGTTCCCCCACCGAATCCACACAAGGTCTTAGGCCCCGGCATGGACGGGAGAGGAACCCCGAGATGGCCCCTTGCAACTCGCATAGGGACTGGCCTTTCCTGAGGCCACCAGAGCGGGTCACTGATGTCCCCGTCATAACTCGAGAAGAAGTGCCGCAACTCGAGAAAATCCAGGAGGTTCTCCGCTCCAGGCGAGATGAGGCCCATTTCTGACGAGGCGTCTTGTGGCTAATCACACCTCACCTCTGGAACTTCGAAAGGGTCCTTCACACCCTTGGTGCAAATCAAGAAGTTCCCCGACATACCCGTCTCCACTCGAGAGGAAACACGAGGGTCCCGCCCACATCCAGAGGAGCCCCGTTTCCGCCTCGTAGCTCGAGATGAGGGATCCTTTCCCTGCTTCGTCAGGAAAGATTTCCCGGACTTCCCGTCGCATCTCAAGTGATGGCCTTCTCAACAGGAACGGCGAGAGGACTCCAGGGTCGTGCCACCATTGCAAGAGTCCCCCAGATGTCTCAGTCCATTCCAGAGGAACCTCTTTTCCCTTTACCGGTTCGTCATTCACGCCTAGGATCCATTCACACCAAGGTGGCACGTGGCACAGCCCTGTGGGAAAGCCTCGTGGGACAGCCTCGAGGGAAAGCCTCGAGGGAAAGCCACAGATCCCTTGATCCACGTGACAGGAAGCGTGACACTACTGCTGCAGCTCGGGAGAAAAGCTCACGTGCCTGCCCCCACTCGAGACGAGGCCTGACGCCCCTGGGGAGACTCAGAAACACCCCAAGATCCATGGCAACACTGGAGAGGAATCCTCAGGTTCCGTCCCCGACTCCACACAAGCTCTTAGGCCCCGGCATGGACTGGATAGGATTCCGGAGAGGGCCCCTAGCAACTCGCATGTGGACTGGCCTTTCGTGAGGCCACTAGAGCGGGTCCCTTAGGTCCCCATCGTAACTCGAGAAGACCTTCCGCAACTCGAGAAAATCCAGGAGGTTCTCCCCTCCTGGCGAGAAGAGGCCCATTTCCACTGAGGCGTCTCGAAGCTGATCACACCTCACCTCTGGAACTTCGAAAGGGTACTTCACACCCTTGGTGCAAATCAAGAAGTTCCCCGACATACCCGTCTCCACTCGAGAGGAAACACGAGGGTCCCGCCCACATCCAGAGGAGCCCCGTTTCCGCCTCGTAGCTCGAGATGAGGGATCCTTTCCCTGCTTCGTCGGGAAAGAGTTCCCGGCGTTCCCGTCGCATTTCAAGAGGAGGCCCTCTCAACAGGAACGGCGAGAGGAACTCCAGGGTCGTGCCACCATTCCAAGAGTCCCCCAGATGTCTCAGTCCATTCCAGTGGAACCTCTTTTCCCTTTACCGGTTCGTCTTTCACGCCAAGGATCGATTCACACCAATGTGGCACGTGGCACAGCCCTGGGGGAAAGCCTCGTGGGAAAGCCTCGAGGGAAAGCCACAGATCCCTTAATCCACGTGAGAGGAAGCGCGACACTACTGCTGCAGCGCGCGAGGAAAGCGCACGTGCATGACCCCACTCGAGACGAGGCCTGACTCCCCTGGGGAGACTCAGAAGCACCCCAAGATCCATGGCAACACTGGAGAGGAATCCTCAGATTCCGGACCCGACTCCACACAAGGACTTAGGCCCCGGCATCGACGGGAGAGATATCCCCAGATGGCCCCTAGCAATTCCCATGGGGACTGGCCTTTCCTGAGGCCACCAGAGCGGGTCCCTGATGTCCCCGTCGTAACTCGAGAAGACGTGCCGCAACTCGAGAAAATCCAGGAGGTTCTCCCCTCCAGGCGAGATGAGGCCCATTTCCGCCGAGGCGTCTCGAAGCTGATCACACCTCACCTCTGGAACCTCCAAAGGATCTTTCATACCCTTGGTGCAAATCAAGAAGTTCCCCGACATACCCGTCTCCACTCGAGAGGAAACACGAGGTTCCAACCCACATCCAGAGGAGCCCCGTTTCCGCCTCGTAGCTCGAGATGACGGATCCTTTCCCTGCTTCGTCGGGAAAGAGTTGACGGCCTTCCCGACGAATCTCAAGAGGAGGCCCTCTCAACAGGAACGGCGAGAGGAACTCCAGGGTCGTGCCACCATTCCAAGAGTCCACCAGATGTCTCAGTCCATTCCAGAGGAACCTCTTTTCCCTTCACCGGCTCGTCTTTCACGCCGAGGATCGACTCACACCAAGGTGGCTCGTGGCACAGCCCTGTGGGAAAGCCTCGTAGGAAAGCCACGAGGGAAATCCACAGATCCCTTGATCCACGTGACGGGAAGCGTGACACTACTGCTGCAGCACGGGAGGAAAGCGTACGTGCATGCCCCCACTCGAGACGAGGCCTGACACCCCTGGGGAGACTCAGAAGCACCCCAATATTCATGTGAACACTGGAGAGGAATCCTGAGGTTCCGGCCCCGACTCCACACAATGTCTTAGGCCCCGGCATGGACGGGAGAGGAATCCCGAGAGGGACCCTACCAACTCGCATGGGGACTGGCCTTTCCTGAAGCCACCAGAGCGTGTCCATTAGGTTCCCGTCGTAACTCGAGAAGCCCTGCCACAACTCGAGAAAATCCAGGAGGTTCTCCCCTCCAGGCGAGATGAGGCCCATTTCCGCTGAGGCGTCTCAAAGCTTGTCACTCCTCACCTCTTGAACTTCGAAAGGGTCCTTCACACCGTTGGTGCAAATCAAGAAGTTCCCCGACATACCCGACTCCACTCGAGAGGAAACACGAGGGTCCCGCCCACATCCAGAGGAGCCCCGTTTCCGCCTCGTAGCTCGAGATGAGGCATCCTTTCCCTGCTTCTTCGGGAAAGAGTTCCCGACGTTCCCATCGCATCTCAAGAGGAGGCCATCTCAACAGGAACGGCGAGAGGAAATCCAGGGTCGTGCCACCATTCCAAGAGTCCCCCAGATGTCTCAGTCCTTTCCAGAGGAACCTGTTTTCCCTTCACCGGCTCGTCATTCACGACGAAGATCGACTCACACCAAGGTGGCACGTGGCACAGCCCTGTGGGAAAGCATGGTGGGAAAGCCTCGTGGCAAAGCCTCGAGGGAAAGCCACAGATCCCTTGATCCCCGTGACAGGAAGCGTGACAGTACTGCTTCAGCTCGGGAGGAAAGCGCACGTGCATGCCCCCACGCGAGACGAGGTCTGACTCCCCTGGGGAGACTCAGAAGCACCCCAATCCATGGCAACACTGGAGAGGTATCCTCAGGTTCTGGCCCCGACTCCACACAAGGACTGAGGCCCCGGCATGGACGGGATAGGAATACCGAGAGGTCCCCTAGCAACTCGCATGGGGACTGGCCTTTCCTGAGGCCACCAGAGCGGGTCCCTGAGGTCCCCTCGTAACTCGAGAAGACCTGCCGCTACTCGAGAAAATCCAGGAGGTTCTCCCCTCCAGGCGAGATGAGGCCCATTTCCGCTGAGGCGTCTCGAGGCTGATCACACCTCACCTCTGGAACTTCGGAAGGGTCCTTCACACCGTTGGTGCAAATCAAGAAGTTCCCCGACATACCCGACTCCACTCGAGAGGAAACACGAGGGTCCCGCCCACATCCAGAGGAGCCCCGTTTCCGCCTCGTAGCTCGAGATGAGGGATCCTTTCCCTGCTTCGTCGGGAAAGAGTTCCCGGCCTTCCCGTCGCATCTCAACAGGAGGCCGTCTCAACAGGAACGGCGAGAGGAACTCCAGGGTCGTGCACCATTCCAAGTGTACCCCAGATGTCTCAGTCCATTCCAGAGGAACCTCTTTTCCCTTCACCGGCTGGTTTTTCACGCCGAGGATCGACTCACACCAAGGTGGCACGTGGCACGGCCCTGTGGGAAACCTCGTGGGAAAGCCTCGAGGGAAAGCCTCGAGGGAAAGCCACAGATCCCTTGATCCACGTGACAGGAAGCGTGACACTACTGCTGCAGCTCGGGAGGAAAGCGCACGTGCATGCCCCCACGCGAGACGAGGCCTGACTCCCCTGGGGAGACTCAGCAGCACCCCAATCCATGGCAACATTGGAGAGGAATCCTCAGGTTCTGGCCCCGACTCCACACAAGGACTGAGGCCCCGGCATGGACGGGATAGGAATCCCGAGAGGTCCCCTAGCAACAAGCATGGGGACTGGCCTTTCCTGAGGCCACCAGAGCGGGTCCCTGAGGTCCCCGTCGTAACTCGAGAAGACCTGCCGCAGCTCGAGATAATCCAGGATGTTCTCCCCTCCAGGCGAGATGAGGCCCATTTCCGCTGAGGCGTCTCGAGGCTGATCACACCTCACCTCTGGAACTTCGTAAGGGTCCTTCACACCCTTGGTGCAAATCAAGAAATTCCCCGACATACCCGTCTCCACTCGAGAGGAAAAACGAGGGTCCCGCCCACATCCAGAGGAGCCCCGTTTCCGCCTCGTAACTCGAAATGAGGCATTCTTTCCCTGCTTCGTCGGGAAATTGTTCCCGGCGTTTCCGTCGCATCTCAAGTGGAGGCCCTCTCAACAGGAACGGCGAGAGGAACTCCAGGTTCGTGCCACCATTCCAAGAGTCTCCCAGATGTCTCAGTTCATTCCAGAGGAACCCCTTTTGCCTTCACCGGCTCGACTTTCACGCCGAGGATCGACTCACACCAAGGTGGCACGTGGCACGGCCCTGTGGGAAACCTCGTGGGAAAGCCTCGAGGGAAAGCCTCGAGGGAAAGCCACAGATCCCTTGATCCACGTGACAGGAAGCGTGACAGTACTGCTTCAGCTCGGGAGGAAAGCGCACGTGCATGCCCCCACGCGAGACGAGGTCTGACTCCCCTGGGGAGACTCAGAAGCACCCCAATCCATGGCAACACTGGAGAGGTATCCTCAGGTTCTGGCCCCGACTCCACACAAGGACTGAGGCCCCGGCATGGACGGGATAGGAATACCGAGAGGTCCCCTAGCAACTCGCATGGGGACTGGCCTTTCCTGAGGCCACAAGAGCGGGTCCCTGAGGTCCCCTCGTAACTCGAGAAGACCTGCCGCTACTCGAGAAAATCCAGGAGGTTCTCCCCTCCAGGCGAGATGAGGCCCATTTCCGCTGAGGCGTCTCGAGGCTGATCACACCTCACCTCTGGAACTTCGGAAGGGTCCTTCACACCGTTGGTGCAAATCAAGAAGTTCCCCGACATACCCGACTCCACTCGAGAGGAAACACGAGGGTCCCGCCCACATCCAGAGGAGCCCCGTTTCCGCCTCGTAGCTCGAGATGAGGGATCCTTTCCCTGCTTCGTCGGGAAAGAGTTCCCGGCCTTCCCGTCGCATCTCAACAGGAGGCCGTCTCAACAGGAACGGCGAGAGGAACTCCAGGGTCGTGCACCATTCCAAGTGTACCCCAGATGTCTCAGTCCATTCCAGAGGAACCTCTTTTCCCTTCACCGGCTGGTTTTTCACGCCGAGGATCGACTCACACCAAGGTGGCACGTGGCACGGCCCTGTGGGAAACCTCGTGGGAAAGCCTCGAGGGAAAGCCTCGAGGGAAAGCCACAGATCCCTTGATCCACGTGACAGGAAGCGTGACACTACTGCTGCAGCTCGGGAGGAAAGCGCACGTGCATGCCCCCACTCTAGACGAGGCTTGACTCCCCTGGGGAGACTCAGAAGCACCCCAAGATGCATGGCAACACTGGAGAGGAATTCTCAGGTTCCGACCCCGAATCCACACAAGGACTGAGGCCCCGGCATGGACGGGAGAGGAATCCCGAGAGGGACCCTAGCAACTCGCATGGGGACTGGCCTTTGTTGAGGCCACCAGAGCGGGTCCCTGAGGTCCTCGTCGTAACTCGAGAAGACCTGCCGCAACTCGAGAAAATCCAGGAGGTTCTCCCCTCCAGGCGAGATGACGCCCATTTCCGCTGAGGCGTCTCGAGGCTGATCACACCTCACCTCTGGAACTTCTAAAGGGTCCTTCACACCCTTGGTGCAAATCAAGAAATTTCCCGACATACCCGTCTCCACTCGAGACGAAACACGAGGGTCCCGCCCACATCCAGAGAAGCCCCGTTTCCGCCTCGTAGCTCGAGATGAGGCATCCTTGACTGCTTCGTCGGGAAAGAGTTCCCGTCTTTCCCGTCGCATCTCAAGAGGAGGCCCTCTCAACAGGAACGGCGAGAGGAACTCCAGGGTCGTGCCACCATTCCAAGAGTCCCCCAGATGTCTCAGTCCATTCCAGAGGAACCTCTTTTCCCTTCACCGGCTCGTCTTTCACGCCGAGGATCGACTCACACCAAGGTGGCACATAGCACAGTCCTGTGGGAAAGTCTCGTGGGAAAGCCTCGAGGGAAAGCCACAGATCCCTTGATCCACGTGACAGGAAGCGTGACACCACTGCTGCAGCTCGGGAGGAAATCGCACGTGCATGACCCCACTGGAGACGAGGCCTGACTCCCCTGGGGAGTCCCAGAAGCACCCGAAGATCCATGGCAACACTGGAGAGGAATCCTCAGGTTCCCCCACCGAATTCACACAAGGTCTTAGGCCCCGGCATGGACGGGAGAGGAATCCCGAGATGGCCCCTTGCAACTCGCATAGGGACTGGCCTTTCCTGAGGCCACCAGAGCGGGTCCCTGATGTCCCCGTCATAACTCGAGAAGAAGTGCCGCAACTCGAGAAAATCCAGGAGGTTCTCCGCTCCAAGCGAGATGAGGCCCATTTCTGACGAGGCGTCTTGTGGCTAATCACACCTCACCTCTGGAACTTCGAAAGGGTCCTTCACACCCTTGGTGCAAATCAAGAACTTCCCCGACATACCCGTCTCCACTCGAGAGGAAACACGAGGGTCCCGCCCACATCCAGAGGAGCCCCGTTTCCGCCTCGTAGCTCGAGATGAGGGATCCTTTCCCTGCTTCGTCAGGAAAGATTTCCCGGACTTCCCGTCGCATCTCAAGTGATGGCCTTCTCAACAGGAACGGCGAGAGGAACTCCAGGGTCGTGCCACCATTGCAAGAGTCCCCCAGATGTCTCAGTCCATTCCAGAGGAACCTCTTTTCCCTTTACCGGTTCGTCTTTCACGCCTAGGATCCATTCACACCAAGGTGGCACGTGGCACAGCCCTGTGGGAAAGCCTCGTGGGACAGCCTCGAGGGAAAGCCTCGAGGGAAAGCCACAGATCCCTTGATCCACGTGACAGGAAGCGTGACACTACTGCTGCAGCTCGGGAGAAAAGCGCACGTGCCTGCCCCCACTCGAGACGAGGCCTGACGCCCCTGGGGAGACTCAGAAACACCCCAAGATCCATGGCAACACTGGAGAGGAATCCTCAGGTTCCGTCCCCGACTCCACACAAGCTCTTAGGCCCCGGCATGGACTGGATAGGATTCCGGAGAGGGCCCCTAGCAACTCGCATGTGGACTGGCCTTTCGTGAGGCCACTAGAGCGGGTCGCTTAGGTCCCCGTCGTAACTCGAGAAGACCTTCCGCAACTCGAGAAAATCCAGGAGGTTCTCCCCTCCTGGCGAGAAGAGGCCCATTTCCACTGAGGCGTCTCGAAGCTGATCACACCTCACCTCTGGAACTTCGAAAGGGTACTTCACACCCTTGGTGCAAATCAAGAAGTTCCCCGACATACCCGTCTCCACTCGAGAGGAAACACGAGGGTCCCGCCCACATCCAGAGGAGCACCGTTTCCGCCCCGTAGCTCGAAATGAGGGATCCTTTCCCTGCTTCGTCGGGAAAGAGTCCCGGCGTTCCCGTCGCATTTCAAGAGGAGGCCCTCTCAACAGGAACGGCGAGACGAACTCCAGGGTCGGGCCACCATTCCAAGAGTCCCCCAGATGTCTCAGTCCATTCCAGTGGAACCTCTTTTCCCTTTACCGGTTCGTCTTTCACGCCAAGGATCGATTCACACTAATGTGGCACGTGGCACAGCCCTGGGGGAAAGCCTCGTGGGAAAGCCTCGAGGGAAAGCCACAGATCCCTTAATCCACGTGAGAGGAAGCGCGACACTACTGCTGCAGCGCGCGAGGAAAGCGCACGTGCATGCCCCCACTCGAGACGAGGCCTGACTCCCCTGGGGAGACTCAGAAGCACCCCAAGATCCATGGCAACACTGGAGAGGAATCCTCAGATTCCGGACCCGACTCCACACAAGGACTTAGGCCCCGGCATCGACGGGAGAGATATCCCCAGATGGCCCCTAGCAATTCCCTTGGGGACTGGCCTTTCCTGAGGCCACCAGAGCGGGTCCCTGATGTCCCCGTCGTAACTCGAGAAGACGTGCCGCAACTCGAGAAAATCCAGGAGGTTCTCCCCTCCAGGCGAGATGAGGCCCATTTCCGCCGAGGCGTCTCGAAGCTGATCACACCTCACCTCTGGAACCTCCAAAGGATCTTTCATACCCTTGGTGCAAATCAAGAAGTTCCCCGACATACCCGTCTCCACTCGAGAGGAAACACGAGGTTCCAACCCACATCCAGAGGAGCCCCGTTTCCGCCTCGTAGCTCGAGATGACGGATCCTTTCCCTGCTTCGTCGGGAAAGAGTTGACGGCCTTCCCGACGAATCTCAAGAGGAGGCCCTCTCAACAGGAACGGCGAGAGGAACTCCAGGGTCGTGCCACCATTCCAAGAGTCCACCAGATGTCTCAGTCCATTCCAGAGGAACCTCTTTTCCCTTCACCGGCTCGTCTTTCACGCCGAGGATCGACTCACACCAAGGTGGCTCGTGGCACAGCCCTGTGGGAAAGCCTCGTAGGAAAGCCACGAGGGAAATCCACAGATCCCTTGATCCACGTGACGGGAAGCGTGACACTACTGCTGCAGCACGGGAGGAAAGCGTACGTGCATGCCCCCACTCGAGACGAGGCCTGACACCCCTGGGGAGACTCAGAAGCACCCCAATATTCATGTGAACACTGGAGAGGAATCCTGAGGATCCGGCCCCGACTCCACACAAGGTCTTAGGCCCCGGCATGGACGGGAGAGGAATCCCGAGAGGGACCCTACCAACTCGCATGGGGACTGGCCTTTCCTGAAGCCACCAGAGCGTGTCCATTAGGTTCCCGTCGTAACTCGAGAAGCCCTGCCACAACTCGAGAAAATCCAGGAGGTTCTCCCCTCCAGGCGAGATGAGGCCCATTTCCGCTGAGGCGTCTCGAAGCTTGTCACTCCTCACCTCTTGAACTTCGAAAGGGTCCTTCACACCCTTGGTGCAAATCAAGAAGTTCCCCGACATACCCGTCTCCACTCGAGAGGAAACGCGAGGGTCCCGCCCACATCCAGTGCAGCCCCGTTTCCGCCTCGTAGCTCGAGATGAGGGATCCTTTCCCTGCTTCGTCGGGAAAGAGTTCTCGGCGTTACCATCGCATCTCAAGAGGAGGCCCTCTCAACAGGAACGGCGAGAGGAACTCCAGGGTCGTGCCACCATTCGAAGAGTCCCCCAGATGTCTCAGTCCATTCCAGAGGAACCACTTTTCCCTACACCGGCTCGTCTTTCACGCCAAGGATCGACTCACACCAAGGTGGCACGTGGCACAGCCCTGTGGGAAAGCCTCGTGGAAAAGCCTCGAGGGAGAGCCTCGAGGGAAAGCCACAGATCCCTTGATCCACGTGACAGATAGCGTGACACTACTGCTGCAGCTCGGGAGGAATGCGCACGTGTATGCACCCACTCGAGACGAGGCCTGACTCCCCTGGGGAGACTCAGAAGCACCTCAAGATCCATGACAACACTGGAGAGGAACCTCAGGTTCCGGCCCCGACACCACACAATGTCTTAGCCCCCGTCTCGACGACAGAGGAATCCCGAGGTGGCCCCTAGCAACTCGCATGGGGACTGGCCTTTCCTGAGGCCATCAGAGCGGGTCCCTGATGTCCCCGATGAAACCCGAGAAGACCTGCCTCGACTCGAGAAAATCCACAAGGTTCTCCCCTCCAGGCGAGATAAGGCCCTTTACCGCCGAGTCGTCTCGAGGCTGATCACACCTCACCTCTGGAACTTGGAAAGGGTACTTCACACCCTTGGTGCAAATCAAGAAGTTCCCTGACATACCTGTCTCCACTCGAGAGGAAACACGAGGGTCCCGCCCACATCCAGAGGAGCCCCGTTTCCGCCTCGTAGCTCGAGATGAGGCATCCTTACGCTGCTTCTTCGGGAAAGAGTTCCCGGCGTTCCCATCGCATCTCAAGAGGAGGCCATCTCAACAGGAACGGCGAGAGGAAATCCAGGGTCCTGCCACCATTCCAAGAGTCCCCCAGATGTCTCAGTCCATTCCAGAGGAACCTGTTTTCCCTTCACCGGCTCGTCATTCACGCCGAAGATCGACTCACACCAAGGTGGCACGTGGCACAGCCCTGTGGGAAAGCATGGTGGGAAAGCCTCGTGGTAAAGCCTCGAGGGAAAGCCACAGATCCCTTGATCCACGTGACAGGAAGCGTGACACTACTGCTGCAGCTCGGGAGGAAAGCGCACGTGCATGCCCCCACGCGAGACGAGGCCTGACTCCCCTGGGGAGACTCAGCAGCACCCCAATCCATGGCAACATTGGAGAGGAATCCTCAGGTTCTGGCCCCGACTCCACACAAGGACTGAGGCCCCGGCATGGACGGGATAGGAATCCCGAGAGGTCCCCTAGCAACAAGCATGGGGACTGGCCTTTCCTGAGGCCACCAGAGCGGGTCCCTGAGGTCCCCGTCGTAACTCGAGAAGACCTGCCGCTACTAGAGAAAACCCAGGAGGTTCTCCCATACAGGCGAGATGAGGCCCATTT
Source organism: Budorcas taxicolor (assembly GCF_023091745.1). Lineage (NCBI taxonomy): Eukaryota > Metazoa > Chordata > Mammalia > Artiodactyla > Bovidae > Budorcas > Budorcas taxicolor. The sequence continues at coordinate 33,024 of NC_068924.1, read as the reverse complement.
CCACTGAGGCGTCTCGAGGCTGATCACACCTCACCTCTGGAACGTCGAAAGGGTCCTTCACACCGTTGGTGCAAATCAAGAAGTTCCCCGACATACCCGTTTCCACTCGAGACGAAACACGAGGGTCCCGCCCACATCCAGAGGAGCCCCGTTTCCGCCTCATAGCTCGAGATGAGGGATCCTTTCCCTGCTTCGTCGGGAAAGAGTTCCCGGCGTTCCCGTCGAATCTCAAGGGGAGGCCCTCTCAACAGGAACGGCGAGAGGAACTCCAGGGTCGTGCCACCATTCCAAGAGTCCCCCAGATGTCTCAGTCCATTCCAGACGAAAGTCTTTTCCCTTCACCGGCTCGACTTTCACGCCGAGGATCGACTCACACCAAGGTGGCACGTGGCACGGCCCTGTGGGAAAGCCTCGTGGGAAAGCCTCGAGGGAAAGCCTCGAGGGAAAGCCACAGATCCCTTGATCCACGTGACAGGAAGCGTGACACTACTGCTGCAGCTCGGGAGGAAAGGGCACGTGCATGCCCCCAATCGAGATGAGGCCTGACTCCCCTGGGGAGACTCAGAAGCACCCCAAGATCCATGGCAACACTGGAGAGGAATCCTCAGGTTCCCGCCCCGACTCCTCACAAGGACTAAGGCCCCGGCATGGACGGGAGAGGAATCCCGAGAAGTCTCCTAGCAACTAGCATGGGGACTGGCCTTTCCTGAGGCCACCAGAGCGGGTCCCTGAGGTCCCCGTCGTAACTCGAGAAGACCTGCCGCAGCTCGAGATAATCCAGGATGTTCTCCCCTCCAGGCGAGATGAGGCCCATTTCCGCTGAGGCGTCTCGAGGCTGATCACACGTCACCTCTGGAACTTCGTAAGGGTCCTTCACACCCTTGGTGCAAATCAAGAAATTCCCCGACATACCCGTCTCCACTCGAGAGGAAAAACGAGGGTCCCGCCCACATCCAGAGGAGCCCCGTTTACGCCTCGTAACTCGAAATGAGGCATTCTTTCCCTGCTTCGTCGGGAAATTGTTCCCGGCGTTTCCGTCGCATCTCAAGTGGAGGCCCTCTCAACAGGAACGGCGAGAGGAACTCCAGGTTCGTGCCACCAATCCAAGAGTCTCCCAGATGTCTCAGTCCATTCCAGAGGAACCTCTTTTGCCTTCACCGGCTCGTCTTTCACGCCGAGGATCGACTCACACCAAGGTGGCACGTGGCACTGCCCTGTGGGAAAGTCTCGTGGGAAAGCCTCGAGGGAAAGCCTGGAGGGAAAGCCACAGATCCCTTGATCCACGTGACAGGAAGCGTGACACTACTGCTGCAGCTCGGGAGGAAAGCGCACGAGCATGCCCCCACTCGAGACGAGGCCTGACTCCCCTGGGGAGACTCACAAGCACCCCAAGATCCATGGCAACACTGGAGAGGAATCCTCAGGTTCCGGCACTGACTCCAAACAAGGTCTTAGGCACCGGCATGGATGGGAGAGGTATCCCGAGAGGGATCCTAGCAACTCGCATGGGGACTGGCCTTTCCTGAGGCCACCAGAGCGGGTGCCTGAGGTCCCCGTCGAAACTCGAGAAGACCTGCCGCAACTCGAGAAAATCCAGGAGGTTTTCCCCTCCAGGAGAGATGAGGCCCATTTCCGCTGAGGCGTCTCGAGGCTGATCACACCTCACCTCTGGAACTTCGAAAGGATCCTTCACACCCTTGGTGCAAATCAAGAAATTCCCCGACATACCCGTTTCCACTCGAGAGGAAAAACGAGGGTCCCGCCCACATCCAGAGGAGCCCCGATTCTGCCTCGTAGCTCGAGATGAGGCATTCTTTCCCTGCTTCGTCGGGAAATTTTTCCCCCCGTTTCCGTCGCATCTCAAGAGGAGGCCCTCTCAACAGGAACGGCGAGAGGAACTCCAGGTTCGTGCCACCATTCCAAGAGTCTCCCAGATGTCTCAGTCCATTCCAGAGGAACCTCTTTTGCCTTCACCAGCTCGTCTTTCACGCCGAGGATCGACTCAACCAAGGTGGCACGTGGCACAGCCCTGTGGGAAAACCTCGTGGGAAAGCCTCGAGGGAAAGCCTCGAGGGAAAGACACAGATCCCTTGATCCACCAGACAGGAAGCGTGACACTACTGCTGCAGCTCGGGAGGAAAGCGCACGTGCATGCCCCCACTCGAGACGAGGCGTGACTCCCCTGGGGAGACTCAGAAGCACCCCAAGATGCATGGCAACACTGGAGAGGAATCCTGAGGTTCCGGCCCCGACTCCACACAAGGTCTTAGGCCCCGGCATGGACGGGAGAGGAATCCCGAGAGGGACCTTACCAACTCGGATGGGGACTGGCCTTTCCTGAAGCCACCAGAGCGTGTCCATTAGGTTCCCGTCGTAACTCGAGAAGACCTGCCGCAACTCGAGAAAATCCAGGAGGTTCTCCCCTCCAGGCGAGATGATGCCCATTTCCGCTGAGGCGTCTCGAAGCTTGTCACTCCTCACCTCTTGAACTTCGAAAGGGTCCTTCACACCCTTTGTGCAAATCAAGAAGTTCCCCGACATACCCGTCTCCACTCGAGAGGAAACGCGAGGGTCCCGCCCACATCCAGTGCAGCCCCGTTTCCGCCTCGTAGCTCGAGATGAGGGATCCTTTCCCTGCTTCATCGGGAAAGAGTTCTCGGCGTTATCATCGCATCTCAAGAGGAGGCCCTCTCAACAGGAACGGCGAGAGGAATTCCAGGGTCGTGCCACCATTCCAAGAGTCCCCCAGAAGTCTCAGTCCATTCCATAGGAACCACTTTTCCCTACACCGGCTCATCTTTCACGCCAAGGATCGACTCACACCAAGGTGGCACGTGGCACAGCCCTGTGGGAAAGCCTCGTGGAAAAGCCTCGAGGGACCGCCTCGAGGGAAAGCCACAGATCCCTTGATCCACGTGACAGGAAGCGTGACACTACTGCTGCAGCTCGGGAGGAATGCGCACGTGTATGCACCCACTCGAGACGAGGCCTGACTCCCCTGGGGAGACTCAGAAGCACCTCAAGATCCATGACAACACTGGAGAGGAACCTCAGGTTCCGGCCCCGGCACCACACAATGTCTTAGCCCCCGTCTCGACGACAGAGGAATGCCGGGTGGCCCCTAGCAACTCGCATGGGGACTGGCCTTTCTTGAGGCCATCAGAGCGGGTCCCTGATGTCCCCCATGTAACCCGAGAAGACCTGCCTCAACTCGAGAAAATCCAGGAGGTTCTCCCCTCCAGGCGAGATAAGGCCCATTACCGCCGAGTCGTCTCGAGGCTGATCACACCTCACCTCTGGAACTTCGAAAGGGTACTTCACACCCTTGGTGCAAATCAAGAAGTTCCCTGACATACCCGTCTCCACCCGAGAGGAAACACGAGGGTCCCACCCACATCCAGAGGAGCCCCTTTTCCGCCTCGTAGCTCGAGATGAGGCATCCTTTCCCTGCTTCTTCGAGAAAGAGTTCCCGGCATTCCCATCGCGTCTCAAGAGGAGGCCATCTTAACAGGAACGGCGAGAGGAAATCCAGGGTCCTGCCACCATTCCAAGAGTCCCCCAGATGTCTCAGTCCTTTCCAGAGGAACCTGTTTTCCCTTCACCGGCTCGTCATTCACGCCGAAGATCGACTCACACCAAGGTGGCACGTGGCACAGCCCTGTGGGAAAGCATGGTGGGAAAGCCTCGTGGGAAAGCCTCGTGGTAAAGCCTCGAGGGAAAGCCACAGATCCCTTGATCCACGTGACAGGAAGCGTGACACTACTGCTGCAGCTCGGGAGGAAAGCGCACGTGCATGCCCCCACGCGAGACGAGGCCTGACTCCCCTGGGGAGACTCAGCAGCACCCCAATCCATGGCAACATTGGAGAGGAATCCTCAGGTTCTGGCCCCGACTCCACACAAGGACTGAGGCCCCGGCATGGACGGGATAGGCATCCCGAGAGGTCCCCTAGCAACAAGCATGGGGACTGGCCTTTCCTGAGACCACCAGAGCGGGTCCCTGAGGTCCCCGTCGTAACTCGAGAAGACCTGCTGCTACTAGAGAAAATCCAGGAGGTTCTCCCCTCCAGGCGAGATGAGGCCCATTTCCACTGAGGCGTCTCGAGGCTGATCACACCTCACCTCTGGAACGTCGAAAGGGTCCTTCACACCGTTGGTGCAAATCAAGAAGTTCCCCGACATACCCGTTTCCACTCGAGAGGAAAAACGAGGGTCCCGCCCACATCCAGAGGAGCCCCGTTTCCGCCTCGTAGCTTGAGATGAGGGATCCTTTCCCTGCTTCGTCGGGAAAGAGTTCCCGGCGTTCCCGTCGAATCTCAAGGGGAGGCCCTATCAACAGGAACGGCGAGAGGAACTCCAGGGTCGTGCCACCATTCCAAGAGTCCCCCAGATGTCTCAGTCCATTCCAGACGAAAGTCTTTTCCCTTCACCGGCTCGACTTTCACGCCGAGGATCGACTCACACCAAGGTGGCATGTGGCACGGCCCTGTGGGAAAGCCTCGTGGGAAAGCCTCGAGGGAAAGCCTCGAGGGAAAGCCACAGATCCCTTGATCCACGTGACAGGAAGCGTGACACTACTGCTGCAGCTCGGGAGGAAAGGGCACGTGCATGCCCCCAATCGAGACGAGGCCTGACTCCCCTGGGGAGACTCAGAAGCACCCCAAGATCCATGGCAATACTGGAGAGGAATCCTCAGGTTCCCGCCCCGACTCCTCACAAGGACTAAGGCCCCGGCATGGACGGGAGAGGAATCCCGAGAAGTCTCCTAGCAACTAGCATGGGGACTGGCCTTTCCTGAGGCCCCCAGAGCGGGTCCCTGAGGTCCCCGTCGTAACTCGAGAAGACCTGCCGCAGCTCGAGATAATCCAGGATGTTCTCCCCTCCAGGCGAGATGAGGCCCATTTCCGCTGAGGCGTCTCGAGGCTGATCACACGTCACCTCTGGAACTTCGTAAGGGTCCTTCACACCCTTGGTGCGAGTCTAGAAGTTCCCCGACATACCAGTCTCCACTCGAGAGGAAACACGAGGGTCCCGCCCACATCCAGAGGAGCCCCGTTTCGGCCTCGTAGCTCGAGATGAGGGATCCTTTCCCTGCATCCTCGGGAAAGAGTTCCCGGCGTTCCCATCGCATCTCAAGTGGAGGCCCTCTCAACAGGAACAGCGAGAGGAACTCCAGGGTCGCTTCACCATTCCAAGAGTCCCCCAGATGTCTCAGTCCATTCCAGAGGAACCTCTTTTCCCTTCACCGGCTTGTCTTTCACGCCGAGGATCGACTCACAGCAAGGTGGCACGTGGCACGGCCCTGTGGGAAAGCCTCGTGGGAAAGCCTCGAGGGAAAGCCTCGAGGGAAAGCCACAGATCCCTTGATCCACGTGACAGGAAGCGTGACACTACTGCTGCAGCTCGGGAGGAAAGCGCACTTGCATGCCCCCACTCGAGACGAGGCCTGACTCCCCTGGGGAGACTCAGAAGCACCCCAAGATCCATGGCAACACTGGAGAGGAATCCTCAGGTTCCGTCACCGGCTCCACACAAGGTCTTAGGCCCCAGCATGGACGGGAGAGGAATCCCAAGAGGGCCCCTAGCAAGTCGCATGGGGACTGGCCTTTCCTGAGGCCACCAGAGCGGGTCCCTGAGGTCCCCGTCGTAACTCGAGAAGACCTGCCGATACTCGAGAAAATCCAGGAGGTTCTCCCCTCCAGGCGAGATGAGGCCCATTTTCGCTGAGGCTTCTCGAGGCTGATCACACCTCACCTCTGGAACTTCGAAAGGGTCCTTCACACCCTTGGTGCAAATCAAGAACTTCCCCGACATACCCGTCTCCACTCGAGAGGAAACACGAGGGTCCCGCCCACATCCAGAGGAACCCCGTTTCCGCCTCGGAGCTCGAAATGAGGGATCCTTTCCCTCCTTCTTCGGGAAAGAGTTCCCGGCGTTCCCAGCGCATCTCAAGTGGAGGCCCTCTCAACAGGAACGGCGAGAGGAACTCCAGGGTCCTGTCACCATTCCAAGAGTCACCCAGATGTCTCAGTCCATTCCAAAGGAACCTCTTTTCCCTTCACCGGCTCGTCTTTCACGCCGAGGATCGACTCACACCAAGGTGGCACGTGGCACGGTCCTGTGGGAAAGCCTCCTGGGAAAGCCTCGAGGGAAAGCCTCGAGGGAAAGCCACAGATCCCTTGATCCACCTGACAGGAAGTGTGACACTACTGCTGCAGCTCGGGAATAAAGCACACGTGCATGTCCCCACTCGAGACGAGGCCTGACTACCCTGGGGAGACTCAGAAGCACCACAAGATCCATGGCAACATTGGAGGGGAATCCTCAGGTTCCGGCCCCGACTCCACACAAGGACTGAGGCCCCGGCATGGACCGGAGAGGAATCCCGAGAGGTCCCCTAGCAACTCGCATGGGGACTTGCCTTTCCTGAGGCCACCAGAGCGGTTCCCTGAGGTCCCCGTTGTAACTCGAAACACCTGCCTCAACTCGAGAAAATCCAGGAGGTTCTCCCCTCCAGGCGAGATGAGGCCCATTTCCGCTGAGGTGTCTCGAGGCTGATCACACCTCACCTCTGGAACTTCGAAAGGGTCCTTCACACCCTTGGTTCGAGTCAAGAAGTTCCCCGACATACCCGTCTCCACTCGAGAGGAAACACGAGGGTCCCGCCCATATTCAGAGGAGCCGCGTTTCCGCCTCGTAGCTCGAGATGAGGGATCGTTTCCCTGCTTCTTCGTGAAAGAGTTCCCGGCGTTCCCATCGCCTCTCAAGAGGAGGCCCTCTCAATAGGAACGGCGAGAGGGACTCCAGGGTCGTGCCACCATTCCAAGAGTCCCCCAGATGCCTCAGTTCATTCCAGAGGAACCTCTTTTCCCTTCACCGGCTCGTCTTTCACGCCGAGGATCGACTCACACCAAGGTGGCAATTGGCACGGCCCTGTGGGAAAGCCTCGTGGGAAAGCCTCGAGGGAAAGCCTCGAGGGAAAGCCACAGATTCCTTGATCCACGTGACAGGAAGCGTGACACTACTGCTGCAGCACGGGAGGAAAGCGCACGTGCATGCCCCCACTCGAGACGAGGCCTGACTCCCCTGGGGAGACTCAGAAGCACCCCAAGATCCATGGCAACACTGGAGAGGAATTCTCAGGTTCCGGCCCCGACTCCACACAAGGTCTTAGGCCCCGTCATGGACGGGAGAGGAATACCGAGAGGGACCCTAGCAACTCGCATGGGACTGGCCTTTCCTGAGGCCCCCAGAGCGGGTCCCTGTTGTCCCCGTCGTAACTCGAGAAGACCTGCCGCAACTCGAGAATATCCAGGAGGTTCTCCCCTCCAGGCGAGATGAGGCCCATTTCCGCTGAGGCGTCTCGATGCTGATCACACCTCACCTCTGGAACTTCGAAAGGGTCCTTCACACTCTTGGTGCAAATCAAGAAGTTCCCCGACATACCCGTCTCCACTCGAGAGGAAACACGAGGGTCCTGCCCACATCCAGAGGAGCCCCGTTTCGGCCTCATAGCTCGAGATGAGGGATCCTTTCCCTGCATCCTCGGGAAAGAGTTCCCGGCGTTCCCATCGCATCTCAAGAGGAGGCCCTCTCAACAGGAACAGCGAGAGGAACTCCAGGGTCGCTTCACCATTCCAAGAGTCCCCCAGATGTCTCAGTCCATTCCAGAGGAACCTCTTTTCCCTTCACCGGCTCGTCTTTCACGCCGAGGATCGACTCACACCAAGGTGGCACGTGGCACGGCCCTGTGGGAAAGCCTCGTGGGAAAGCCTCGAGGGAAAGCCTCGAGGGAAAGCCACAGATCCCTTGATCCACGTGACAGGAAGCTTGACACTACTGCTGCAGCTCGGGAGGAAAGCGCACTTGCATGCCCCCACTCGAGACGAGGCCTGACTCCCCTGGGGAGACTCAGTAGCACCCCAAGATCCATGGCAACACTGGAGAGGAATCCTCAGGTTCCGTCACCGGCTCCACACAAGGTCTTAGGCCCCATCATGGACGGGAGAGGAATCCCAAGAGGGCCCCTAGCAAGTCGCATGGGGACTGGCCTTTCCTGAGGCCACCAGAGCGGGTCCCTGAGGTCCCCGTCGTAACACGAGAAGACCTGCCGATACTCGAGAAAATCCAGGAGGTTCTCCCCTCCAGGCGAGATGAGGCCCATTTTCGCTGAGGCTTCTCGAGGCTGATCACACCTCACCTCTGGAACTTCGAAAGGGTCCTTCACACCCTTGGTGCAAATCAAGAACTTCCCCGACATACCGGTCTCCACTCGAGAGGAAACACGAGGGTCCCGCCCACATCCAGAGGAACCCCGTTTCCGCCTCGGAGCTCGAAATGAGGGATCCTTTCCCTCCTTCTTCGGGAAAGAGTTCCCGGCGTTCCCAGCGCATCTCAAGTGGAGGCCCTCTCAACAGGAATGGCGAGAGGAACTCCAGGGTCCTGTCACCATTCCAAGAGTCACCCAGATGTCTCAGTTCATTCCAGAGGAACATCTTTTCCCTTCACCGGCTCGTCTTTCACGCCGAGGATCGACTCACACCAAGGTGGCAATTGGCACGGCCCTGTGGGAAAGCCTCGTGGGAAAGCCTCGAGGGAAAGCCTCGAGGGAAAGCCACAGATTCCTTGATCCACGTGACAGGAAGCGTGACACTACTGCTGCAGCACGGGAGGAAAGCGCACGTGCATGCCCCCACTCGAGACGAGGCCTGACTCCCCTGGGGAGACTCAGAAGCACCCCAAGATCCATGGCAACACTGGAGAGGAATTCTCAGGTTCCGGCCCCGACTCCACACAAGGTCTTAGGCCCCGTCATGGACGGGAGAGGAATACCGAGAGGGACCCTAGCAACTCGCATGGGACTGGCCTTTCCTGAGGCCCCCAGAGCGGGTCCGTGATGTCCCCGTCGTAACTCGAGAAGACCTGCCGCAACTCAAGAAAATCCAGGAGGTTCTCCCCTCCAGGCGAGATGAGGCCCATTTCCGCTGAGGCGTCTCGATGCTGATCACACCTCACCTCTGGAACTTCGAAAGGGTCCTTCACACTCTTGGTGCAAATCAAGAAGTTCCCCGACATACCCGTCTCCACTCGAGAGGAAACACGAGGGTCCCGCCCACATCCAGAGGAGCCCTGTTTCGGCCTCGTAGCTCGAGATGAGGGATCCTTTCCCTGCTTCGTCGGGAAAGAGTTCCCGGCGTTCCCGTCGCATCTCAAGAGGAGGCCCTCTCAACAGGAACGGCGAGAGGAACTCCAGGGCCGTGTCACCATTCCAAGACTCCCCCAGATGTCTCAGTCCATTCCACAGGAAACTCTTTTCCCTTCACCGGCTCGTCTTTCACGCCGCGGATCGACTCACACCAAGGTGGCACGTGGCACGGCCCTGTGGGAAAGCCTCGTGGGAAAGCCTCGAGGGAAAGCCTCGAGGGAAAGCCACAGATCCCTTGATCTACGTGACAGGAAGCGTGACACTACTGCTGCAGCTCGGGAGGAAAGCGCACGTGCATGCCCCCACTCGAGACGAGGCCTGACTCCCCTGGGGAGACTCAGAAGCACCCCAAGATCCATGGCAACACTGGAGAGGAATCCTCAGGTTCCCGCCCCGACTCCTCACAAGGACTAAGGCCCCGGCATGGACGGGAGAGGAATCCCGAGAGGTCTCCTAGCAACTAGCATGGGGACTGGCCTTTCGTGAGGCCCCCAGAGCGGGTCCCTGAGGTCCCCGTCGTAACTCGAGAAGACCTGCCACAGCTCGAGATAATCCAGGATGTTCTCCCCTCCAGGCGAGATGAGGCCCATTTCCGCTGAGGCGTCTCGAGGCTGATCACACGTCACCTCTGGAACTTCGTAAGGGTCCTTCACACCCTTGGTGCGAGTCAAGAAGTTCCCCGACATACCAGTCTCCACTCGAGAGGAAACACGAGGGTCCTGCCCACATCCAGAGGAGCCCCGTTTCGGCCTCGTAGGTCGAGATGAGGGATCCTTTCCCTGCATCCTCGGGAAAGAGTTCCCGGCGTTCCCATCGCATCTCAAGAGGAGGCCCTCTCAACAGGAACAGCGAGAGGAACTCCAGGGTCGCTTCACCATTCCAAGAGTCCCCCAGATGTCTCAGTCCATTCCAGAGGAACCTCTTTTCCCTTCACCGGCTCGTCTTTCACGCCGAGGATCGACTCACAGCAAGGTGGCACGTGGCACGGCCCTGTGGGAAAGCCTCGTGGGAAAGCCTCGAGGGAAAGCCTCGAGGGAAAGCCACAGATCCCTTGATCCACGTGACAGGAAGCGTGACACTACTGCTGCAGCTCGGGAGGAAAGCGCACTTGCATGCCCCCACTCGAGACGAGGCCTGACTCCCCTGGGGAGACTCAGAAGCACCCCAAGATCCATGGCAACACTGGAGAGGAATCCTCAGGTTCCGTCACCGGCTCCACACAAGGTCTTAGGCCCCAGCATGGACGGGAGAGGAATCCCAAGAGGGCCCCTAGCAAGTCGCATGGGGACTGGCCTTTCCTGAGGCCACCAGAGCGGGTCCCTGAGGTCCCCGTCGTAACTCGAGAAGACCTGCCGATACTCGAGAAAATCCAGGAGGTTCTCCCCTCCAGGCGAGATGAGGCCCATTTTCGCTGAGGTTTCTCGAGGCTGATCACACCTCACCTCTGGAACTTCGAAAGGGTCCTTCACACCCTTGGTGCAAATCAAGAACTTCCCCGACATACCCGTCTCCACTCGAGAGGAAACACGAGGGTCCCGCCCACATCCAGAGGAACCCCGTTTCCGCCTCGGAGCTCGAAATGAGGGATCCTTTCCCTCCTTCTTCGGGAAAGAGTTCCCGGCGTTCCCAGCGCATCTCAAGTGGAGGCCCTCTCAACAGGAACGGCGAGAGGAACTCCAGGGTCCTGTCACCATTCCAAGAGTCACCCAGATGTCTCAGTCCATTCCAAAGGAACCTCTTTTCCCTTCACCGGCTCGTCTTTCACGCCGCGGATCGACTCACACCAAGGTGGCACGTGGCACGGTCCTGTGGGAAAGCCTCCTGGGAAAGCCTCGAGGGAAAGCCTCGAGGGAAAGCCACAGATCCCTTGATCCACCTGACAGGAAGCGTGACACTACTGCTGCAGCTCGGGAATAAAGCGCACGTGCATGTCCCCACTCGAGACGAGGCCTGACTACCCTGGGGAGACTCAGAAGCACCACAAGATCCATGGCAACATTGGAGGGGAATCCTCAGGTTCCGGCCCCGACTCCACACAAGGACTGAGGCCCCGGCATGGACCGGAGAGGAATCCCGAGAGGTCCCCTAGCAACTCGCATGGGGACTTGCCTTTCCTGAGGCCACCAGAGCGGTTCCCTGAGGTCCCCGTTGTAACTCGAAACACCTGCCTCAACTCGAGAAAATCCAGGAGGTTCTCCCCTCCAGGCGAGATGAGGCCCATTTCCGCTGAGGTGTCTCGAGGCTGATCACACCTCACCTCTGGAACTTCGAAAGGGTCCTTCACACCCTTGGTGCGAGTCAAGAAGTTCCCCGACATACCCGTCTCCACTCGAGAGGAAACACGAGGGTCCCGCCCATATACAGAGGAGCCGCGTTTCCGCCTCGTAGCTCGAGATGAGGGATCGTTTCCCTGCTTCTTCGTGAAAGAGTTCCCGGCGTTCCCATCGCCTCTCAAGAGGAGGCCCTCTCAATAGGAACGGCGAGAGGGACTCCAGGGTTGTGCCACCATTCCAAGAGTCCCCCAGATGCCTCAGTTCATTCCAGAGGAACCTCTTTTCCCTTCACCGGCTCGTCTTTCACGCCGAGGATCGACTCACACCAAGGTGGCAATTGGCACGGCCCTGTGGGAAAGCCTCGTGGGAAAGCCTCGAGGGAAAGCCTCGAGGGAAAGCCACAGATTCCTTGATCCACGTGACAGGAAGCGTGACACTACTGCTGCAGCACGGGAGGAAAGCGCACGTGCATGCCCCCACTCGAGACGAGGCCTGACTCCCCTGGGGAGACTCAGAAGCACCCCAAGATCCATGGCAACACTGGAGAGGAATCCTCAGGTTCCCGCCCCGACTCCTCACAAGGACTAAGGCCCCGGCATGGACGGGAGAGGAATCCCGAGAGGTCTCCTAGCAACTAGCATGGGGACTGGCCTTTCGTGAGGCCCCCAGAGCGGGTCCCTGAGGTCCCCGTCGTAACTCGAGAAGACCTGCCGCAGCTCGAGATACTTCAGGATGTTCTCCCCTCCAGGCGAGATGAGGCCCATTTCCGCTGAGGCGTCTCGAGGCTGATCACACGTCACCTCTGGAACTTCGTAAGGGTCCTTCACACCCTTGGTGCGAGTCAAGAAGTTCCCCGACATACCAGTCTCCACTCGAGAGGAAACACGAGGGTCCTGCCCACATCCAGAGGAGCCCCGTTTCGGCCTCGTAGCTCGAGATGAGGGATCCTTTCCCTGCATCCTCGGGAAAGAGTTCCTGGCGTTCCCATCGCATCTCAAGAGGAGGCCCTCTCAACAGGAACAGCGAGAGGAACTCCAGGGTCGCTTCACCATTCCAAGAGTCCCCCAGATGTCTCAGTCCATTCCAGAGGAACCTCTTTTCCCTTCACCGGCTGGTCTTTCACGCCGAGGATCGACTCACAGCAAGGTGGCACGTGGCACGGCCCTGTGGGAAAGCCTCGTGGGAAAGCCTCAAGGGAAAGCCTCGAGGGAAAGCCACAGATCCCTTGATCCACGTGACAGGAAGCGTGACACTACTGCTGCAGCTCGGGAGGAAAGCGCACTTGCATGCCCCCACTCGAGACGAGGCCTGACTCCCCTGGGGAGACTCAGAAGCACCCCAAGATCCATGGCAACACTGGAGAGGAATCCTCAGGTTCCGTCACCGGCTCCACACAAGGTCTTAGGCCCCAGCATGGACGGGAGAGGAATCCCAAGAGGGCCCCTAGCAAGTCGCATGGGGACTGGCCTTTCCTGAGGCCACCAGAGCGGGTCCCTGAGGTCCCCGTCGTAACTCGAGAAGACCTGCCGATACTCGAGAAAATCCAGGAGGTTCTCCCCTCCAGGCGAGATGAGGCCCATTTTCGCTGAGGCTTCTCGAGGCTGATCACACCTCACCTCTGGAACTTCGAAAGGGTCCTTCACACCCTTGGTGCAAATCAAGAACTTCCCCGACATACCCGTCTCCACTCGAGAGGAAACACGAGGGTCCCGCCCACATCCAGAGGAACCCCGTTTCCGCCTCGGAGCTCGAAATGAGGGATCCTTTCCCTCCTTCTTCGGGAAAGAGTTCCCGGCGTTCCCAGCGCATCTCAAGTGGAGGCCCTCTCAACAGGAACGGCGAGAGGAACTCCAGGGTCCTGTCACCATTCCAAGAGTCACCCAGATGTCTCAGTCCATTCCAAAGGAACCTCTTTTCCCTTCACCGGCTCGTCTTTCACGCCGCGGATCGACTCACACCAAGGTGGCACGTGGCACGGTCCTGTGGGAAAGCCTCCTGGGAAAGCCTCGAGGGAAAGCCTCGAGGGAAAGCCACAGATCCCTTGATCCACCTGACAGGAAGCGTGACACTACTGCTGCAGCTCGGGAATAAAGCGCACGTGCATGTCCCCACTCGAGACGAGGCCTGACTACCCTGGGGAGACTCAGAAGCACCACAAGATCCATGGCAACATTGGAGGGGAATCCTCAGGTTCCGGCCCCGACTCCACACAAGGACTGAGGCCCCGGCATGGACCGGAGAGGAATCCCGAGAGGTCCCCTAGCAACTCGCATGGGGACTTGCCTTTCCTGAGGCCACCAGAGCGGTTCCCTGAGGTCCCCGTTGTAACTCGAAACACCTGCCTCAACTCGAGAAAATCCAGGAGGTTCTCCCCTCCAGGCGAGATGAGGCCCATTTCCGCTGAGGTGTCTCGAGGCTGATCACACCTCACCTCTGGAACTTCGAAAGGGTCCTTCACACCCTTGGTGCGAGTCAAGAAGTTCCCCGACATACCCGTCTCCACTCGAGAGGAAACACGAGGGTCCCGCCCATATACAGAGGAGCCGCGTTTCCGCCTCGTAGCTCGAGATGAGGGATCGTTTCCCTGCTTCTTCGTGAAAGAGTTCCCGGCGTTCCCATCGCCTCTCAAGAGGAGGCCCTCTCAATAGGAACGGCGAGAGGGACTCCAGGGTTGTGCCACCATTCCAAGAGTCCCCCAGATGCCTCAGTTCATTCCAGAGGAACCTCTTTTCCCTTCACCGGCTCGTCTTTCACGCCGAGGATCGACTCACACCAAGGTGGCAATTGGCACGGCCCTGTGGGAAAGCCTCGTGGGAAAGCCTCGAGGGAAAGCCTCGAGGGAAAGCCACAGATTCCTTGATCCACGTGACAGGAAGCGTGACACTACTGCTGCAGCACGGGAGGAAAGCGCACGTGCATGCCCCCACTCGAGACGAGGCCTGACTCCCCTGGGGAGACTCACAAGCACCCCAAGATCCATGGCAACACTGGAGAGGAATCCTCAGGTTCCCGCCCCGACTCCTCACAAGGACTAAGGCCCCGGCATGGACGGGAGAGGAATCCCGAGAGGTCTCCTAGCAACTAGCATGGGGACTGGCCTTTCGTGAGGCCCCCAGAGCGGGTCCCTGAGGTCCCCGTCGTAACTCGAGAAGACCTGCCGCAGCTCGAGATACTCCAGGATGTTCTCCCCTCCAGGCGAGATGAGGCCCATTTCCGCTGAGGCGTCTCGAGGCTGATCACACGTCACCTCTGGAACTTCGTAAGGGTCCTTCACACCCTTGGTGCGAGTCAAGAAGTTCCCCGACATACCAGTCTCCACTCGAGAGGAAACACGAGGGTCCTGCCCACATCCAGAGGAGCCCCGTTTCGGCCTCGTAGCTCGAGATGAGGGATCCTTTCCCTGCATCCTCGGGAAAGAGTTCCTGGCGTTCCCATCGCATCTCAAGAGGAGGCCCTCTCAACAGGAACAGCGAGAGGAACTCCAGGGTCGCTTCACCATTCCAAGAGTCCCCCAGATGTCTCAGTCCATTCCAGAGGAACCTCTTTTCCCTTCACCGGCTGGTCTTTCACGCCGAGGATCGACTCACAGCAAGGTGGCACGTGGCACGGCCCTGTGGGAAAGCCTCGTGGGAAAGCCTCGAGGGAAAGCCTCGAGGGAAAGCCACAGATCCCTTGATCCACGTGACAGGAAGCGTGACACTACTGCTGCAGCTCGGGAGGAAAGCGCACTTGCATGCCCCCACTCGAGACGAGGCCTGACTCCCCTGGGGAGACTCAGAAGCACCCCAAGATCCATGGCAACACTGGAGAGGAATCCTCAGGTTCCGTCACCGGCTCCACACAAGGTCTTAGGCCCCAGCATGGACGGGAGAGGAATCCCAAGAGGGCCCCTAGCAAGTCGCATGGGGACTGGCCTTTCCTGAGGCCACCAGAGCGGGTCCCTGAGGTCCCCGTCGTAACTCGAGAAGACCTGCCGATACTCGAGAAAATCCAGGAGGTTCTCCCCTCCAGGCGAGATGAGGCCCATTTTCGCTGAGGCTTCTCGAGGCTGATCACACCTCACCTCTGGAACTTCGAAAGGGTCCTTCACACCCTTGGTGCAAATCAAGAACTTCCCCGACATACCCGTCTCCACTCGAGAGGAAACACGAGGGTCCCGCCCACATCCAGAGGAACCCCGTTTCCGCCTCGGAGCTCGAAATGAGGGATCCTTTCCCTCCTTCTTCGGGAAAGAGTTCCCGGCGTTCCCAGCGCATCTCAAGTGGAGGCCCTCTCAACAGGAACGGCGAGAGGAACTCCAGGGTCCTGTCACCATTCCAAGAGTCTCCCAGATGTCTCAGTCCATTCCAAAGGAACCTCTTTTCCCTTCACCGGCTCGTCTTTCACGCCGCGGATCGACTCACACCAAGGTGGCACGTGGCACGGTCCTGTGGGAAAGCCTCCTGGGAAAGCCTCGAGGGAAAGCCTCGAGGGAAAGCCACAGATCCCTTGATCCACCTGACAGGAAGCGTGACACTACTGCTGCAGCTCGGGAATAAAGCGCACGTGCATGTCCCCACTCGAGACGAGGCCTGACTACCCTGGGGAGACTCAGAAGCACCACAAGATCCATGGCAACATTGGAGGGGAATCCTCAGGTTCCGGCCCCGACTCCACACAAGGACTGAGGCCCCGGCATGGACCGGAGAGGAATCCCGAGAGGTCCCCTAGCAACTCGCATGGGGACTTGCCTTTCCTGAGGCCACCAGAGCGGTTCCCTGAGGTCCCCGTTGTAACTCGAAACACCTGCCTCAACTCGAGAAAATCCAGGAGGTTCTCCCCTCCAGGCGAGATGAGGCCCATTTCCGCTGAGGTGTCTCGAGGCTGATCACACCTCACCTCTGGAACTTCGAAAGGGTCCTTCACACCCTTGGTGCGAGTCAAGAAGTTCCCCGACATACCCGTCTCCACTCGAGAGGAAACACGAGGGTCCCGCCCATATACAGAGGAGCCGCGTTTCCGCCTCGTAGCTCGAGATGAGGGATCGTTTCCCTGCTTCTTCGTGAAAGAGTTCCCGGCGTTCCCATCGCCTCTCAAGAGGAGGCCCTCTCAATAGGAACGGCGAGAGGGACTCCAGGGTTGTGCCACCATTCCAAGAGTCCCCCAGATGCCTCAGTTCATTCCAGAGGAACCTCTTTTCCCTTCACCGGCTCGTCTTTCACGCCGAGGATCGACTCACACCAAGGTGGCAATTGGCACGGCCCTGTGGGAAAGCCTCGTGGGAAAGCCTCGAGGGAAAGCCTCGAGGGAAAGCCACAGATTCCTTGATCCACGTGACAGGAAGCGTGACACTACTGCTGCAGCACGGGAGGAAAGCGCACGTGCATGCCCCCACTCGAGACGAGGCCTGACTCCCCTGGGGAGACTCAGAAGCACCCCAAGATCCATGGCAACACTGGAGAGGAATCCTCAGGTTCCCGCCCCGACTCCTCACAAGGACTAAGGCCCCGGCATGGACGGGAGAGGAATCCCGAGAGGTCTCCTAGCAACTCGCATGGGACTGGCCTTTCCTGAGGCCCCCAGAGCGGGTCCCTGATGTCCCCGTCGTAACTCGAGAAGACCTGCCGCAACTCGAGAAAATCCAGGAGGTTCTCCCCTCCAGGAGAGATGAGGCCCATTTCCGCTCAGGCGTCTCGATGCTGATCACACCTCACCTTTGGAACTTCGAAAGGGTCCTTCACACTCTTGGTGCAAATCAGGAAGTTCTCCGACATACCCGTCTCCACTCGAGAGGAAACACGAGGGTCCCGCCCACATCCAGAGGAGCCCTGTTTCGGCCTCGTAGCTCGAGATGAGGGATCCTTTCCCTGCTTCGTCGGAAAAGAGTTCCCGGCGTTCCCGTCGCATCTCAAGAGGAGGCCCTCTCAACAGGAACGGCGAGAGGAACTCCAGGGCCGTGTCACCATTCCAAGACTCCCCCAGATGTCTCAGTCCATTCCACAGGAAACTCTTTTCCCTTCACCGGCTCGTCTTTCACGCCAAGGATCGACTCACACCAAGGTGGCACGTGGCACGGCCCTGTGGGAAAGCCTCGTGGGAAAGCCTCGAGGGAAAGCCTCGAGGGAAAGCCACAGATCCCTTGATCTACGTGACAGGAAGCGTAACACTACTGCTGCAGCTCGGGAGGAAAGCGCACGAGCATGCCCCCACTCGAGACGAGGCCTGACTCCCCTGGGGAGACTCACAAGCACCCCAAGATCCATGGCAACACTGGAGAGGAATCCTCAGGTTCCGGCACTGACTCCACACAAGGTCTTAGGCACCGGCATGGATGGTAGAGGTATCCCGAGAGGGATCCTAGCAACTCGCATGGGGACTGGCCTTTCCTGAGGCCACCAGAGCGGGTCCCTGAGGTCCCCGTCGTAACTTGAGAAGACCTGCCGCAACTCGAGAAAATCCAGGAGGTTTTCCCCTCCAGGAGAGATGAGGCCCATTTCCGCTGAGGCGTCTCGAGGCTGATCACACCTCACCTCTGGAACTTCGAAAGGATCCTTCACACCCTTGGTGCAAATCAAGAAATTCCCCGACATACCCGTCTCCACCAGAGAGGAAAAACGAGGGTCCCGCCCACATCCAGAGGAGCCCCGTTTCCGCCTCGTAGCTCGAGATGAGGCATTCTTTCCCTGCTTCGTCGGGAAATTTTTCCCGGCGTTTCCGTCGCATCTCAAGAGGAGGCCCTCTCAACAGGAACGGCGAGAGGAACTCCAGGTTCATGCCACCATTCCAAGAGTCTCCCAGATGTCTCAGTCCATTCCAGAGGAACCTCTTTTGCCTTCACCAGCTCGTCTTTCACGCCGAGGATCGACTCACACCAAGGTGGCACGTGGCACAGCCCTGTGGGAAAACCTCGTGGGAAAGCCTCGAGGGAAAGCCTCGAGGGAAAGCCACAGATCTCTTGATCCACGTGACAGGAAGCGTGAAACTGCTGCTGCAGCTCGGGAGGAAAGCGCACGTGCATGCCCCCACTCGAGACGAGGCCTGACTCCCCTGGGGAGACTCAGAAGCACCCCAAGATGCATGGCAACACTGGAGAGGAATCCTGAGGTTCCAGCCCCGACTCCACACAAGGTCTTAGGCCCCGGCATGGACGGGAGAGGAATCCCGAGAGGGACCTTACCAACTCGCATGGGGACTGGCCTTTCCTGAAGCCACCAGAGCGTGTCCATTAGGTTCCCGTCGTAACTCGAGAAGACCTGCCGCAACTCGAGAAAATCCAGGAGGTTCTCCCCTCCAGGCGAGATGAGGCCCATTTCCGCTGAGGCGTCTCGAAGCTTGTCACTCCTCACCTCTTGAACTTTGAAAGGGTCCTTCACACCCTTTGTGCAAATCAAGAAGTTCCCCGACATACCCGTCTCCACTCGAGAGGAAACGCGACGGTCCCGCCCACATCCAGTGCAGCCCCGTTTCCGCCTCGTAGCTCGAGATGAGGGATCCTTTCCCTGCTTCATCGGGAAAGAGTTCTCGGCGTTACCATCGCATCTCAAGAGGAGGCCCTCTCAACAGGAACGGCGAGAGGAATTCCAGGGTCGTGCCACCATTCCAAGAGTCCCCCAGAAGTCTCAGTCCATTCCATAGGAACCACTTTTCCCTACACCGGCTCATCTTTCACACCAAGGATCGACTCACACCAAGGTGGCACGTGGCACAGCCCTGTGGGAAAGCCTCGTGGAAAAGCCTCGAGGGACCGCCTCGAGGGAAAGCCACAGATCCCTTGATCCACGTGACAGATAGCGTGACACTACTGCTGCAGCTCGGGAGGAATGCGCACGTGTATGCACCCACTCGAGACGAGGCCTGACTCCCCTGGGGAGACTCAGAAGCACCTCAAGATCCATGACAACACTGGAGAGGAACCTCAGGTTCCGGCCCCGACACCACACAATGTCTTAGCCCCCGTCTCGACGACAGAGGAATCCCGAGGTGGCCCCTAGCAACTCGCATGGGGACTGGCCTTTCCTGAGGCCATCAGAGCGGGTCCCTGATGTCCCCCATGTAACCCGAGAAGACCTGCCTCAACTCGAGAAAATACAGGAGGTTCTCCCCTCCAGGCGAGATAAGGCCCATTACCGCCGAGTCGTCTCGAGGCTGATCACACCTCACCTCTGGAACTTCGAAAGGGTACTTCACACCCTTGGTGCAAATCAAGAAGTTCCCTGACATACCCGTCTCCACTCGAGAGGAAACACGAGGGTCCCACCCACATCCAGAGGAGCCCCGTTTCCGCCTCGTAGCTCGAGATGAGGCATCCTTTCCCTGCTTCTTCGAGAAAGAGTTCCCGGCATTCGCATCGCATCTCAACAGGAGGCCATCTCAACAGGAACGGCGAGAGGAAATCCAGGGTCCTGCCACCATTCCAAGAGTCCCCCAGATGTCTCAGTCCTTTCCAGAGGAACCTGTTTTCCCTTCACCGGCTCGTCATTCACGCCGAAGATCGACTCACACCAAGGTGACACGTGGCACAGCCCTGTGGGAAAGCATGGTGGGAAAGCCTCGTGGGAAAGCCTCGAGGGAAAGCCTCGAGGGAAAGCCACAGATCCCTTGATCCACGTGACAGGAAGCGTGACACTACTGCTGCAGCTCGGGAGGAAAGGGCACGTGCATGCCCCCAATCGAGACGAGGCCTGACTCCCCTGGGGAGACTCAGAAGCACCCCAAGATCCATGGCAACACTGGAGAGGAATCCTCAGGTTCCGTCACCGGCTCCACACAAGGTCTTAGGCCCCAGCATGGACGGGAGAGGAATCCCAAGAGGGACCCTAGCAAGTCGCATGGGGACTGGCCTTTCCTGAGGCCACCAGAGCGGGTCCCTGAGGTCCCCTTCGTAACTCGAGAAGACCTGCCGATACTCGAGAAAATCCAGGAGGTTCTCCCCTCCAGGCGAGATGAGGCCCATTTTCGCTGAGGCTTCTCGAGGCTGATCACACCTCACCTCTGGAACTTCGAAAGGGTCCTTCACACCCTTGGTGCAAATCAAGAACTTCCCCGACATACCCGTCTCCACTCCCGAGGAAACACGAGGGTCCCGCCCACCTCCAGAGGAACCCCGTTTCCGCCTCGGAGCTCGAAATGAGGGATCCTTTCCCTCCTTCTTCGGGAAAGAGTTCCCGGCGTTCCCGGCGCATCTCAAGTGGAGGCCCTCTCAACAGGAACGGCGAGAGGAACTCCAGGGTCCTGTCACCATTCCAAGAGTCACCCAGATGTCTCAGTCCATTCCAAAGGAACCTCTTTTCCCTTCACCGGCTCGTCTTTCACGCCGCGGATCGACTCACACCAAGGTGGCACGTGGCACGGTCCTGTGGGAAAGCCTCCTGGGAAAGCCACAGATCCCTTGATCCACCTGACAGGAAGCGTGACACTACTGCTGCAGCTCGGGAATAAAGCGCACGTGCATGTCCCCACTCGAGACGAGGCCTGACTACCCTGGGGAGACTCAGAAGCACCACAAGATCCATGGCAACATTGGAGGGGAATCCTCAGGTTCCGGCCCCGACTCCACACAAGGACTGAGGCCCCGGCATGGACCGGAGAGGAATCCCGAGAGGTCCCCTAGCAACTCGCATGGGGACTTGCCTTTCCTGAGGCCACCAGAGCCCTTCCCTGAGGTCCCCGTTGTAACTCGAAACACCTGCCTCAACTCGAGAAAATCCAGGAGGTTCTCCCCTCCAGGCGAGATGAGGCCCATTTCCGCTGAGGTGTCTCGAGGCTGACCACACCTCACCTCTGGAACTTCGAAAGGGTCCTTCACACCCTTGGTGCGAGTCAAGAAGTTCCCCGACATACCCGTCTCCACTCGAGAGGAAACACGAGGGTCCCGCCTATATACAGAGGAGCCGCGTTTCCGCCTCGTAGCTCGAGATGAGGGATCGTTTCCCTGCTTCTTCGTGAAAGAGTTCCCGGCGTTCCCGTCGCCTCTCAAGAGGAGGCCCTCTCAATAGGAACGGCGAGAGGGACTCCAGGGTCGTGCCACCATTCCAAGAGTCCCCCAGATGCCTCAGTTCATTCCAGAGGAACCTCTTTTCCCTTCACCGGCTCGTCTTTCACGCCGAGGATCGACTCACACCAAGGTGGCAATTGGCACGGCCATGTGGGAAAGCCTCGTGGGAAAGCCTCGAGGGAAAGCCTCGAGGGAAAGCCACAGATTCCTTGATCCACGTGACAGGAAACGTGACACTACTGCTGCAGCACAGGAGGAAAGCGCACGTGCATGCCCCCACTCGAGACGAGGCCTGACTCCCCTGGGGAGACTCAGAAGCACCCCAAGATCCATGGCAACACTGGAGAGGAATTCTCAGGTTCCGGCCCCGACTCCACACAAGGTCTTAGGCCCCGTCATGGACTGGAGAGGAATACCGAGAGGGACCCTAGCAACTCGCATGGGACTGGCCTTTCCTGAGGCCCCCAGAGCGGGTCCCTGATGTCCCCGTCGTAACTCGAGAAGACCTGCCGCAACTCGAGAAAATCCAGGAGGTTCTCCCCTCCAGGCGAGATGAGGCCCATTTCCGCTGAGGCGTCTCGAGGCTGATCACACCTCACCTTTGGAACTTCGAAAGGGTCCTTCACACTCTTGGTGCAAATCAAGAAGTTCCCCAACATACCCGTTTCCACTCGAGAGGAAACCCGAGGGTCCTACCCACATCCAGAGGAGCCCTGTTTCGGCCTCGTAGCTCGATATGAGGGATCCTTTCCCTGCTTCGTCGGGAAAGAGTTCCCGGCGTTCCCGTCGCATCTCAAGAGGAGGCCCTCTCAACAGGAACGGCGAGAGGAACTCCAGGGCCGTGTCACCATTCCAAGACTCCCCCAGATGTCTCAGTCCATTCCACAGGAAACTCTTTTCCCTTCACCGGCTCGTCTTTCATGCCGAGGATCGACTCACACCAAGGTGGCACGTGGCACGGCCCTGTGGGAAAGCCTCGTGGGAAAGCCTCGAGGGAAAGCCTCGAGGGAAAGCCACAGATCCCTTGATCTACGTGACAGGAAGCGTGACATTACTGCTGCAGCTCGTGAGGAAAGCGCACGTGCATGCCCCCACTCGAGACGAGGCCTGACTCCCCTGGGGAGACTCAGAAGCACCCCAAGATCCATGGCAACACTGGAGAGGAATCCTCAGGTCCCGGCCCCGACTCCACACAAGGTCTTAGGCCCCAGCATGGACGGGAGAGGAATCCCGAAAGGGCCCCTAGCAACTAGCATGGGGACTGGCCTTTGCTGAGGCCACCAGAGCGGGTCCCTGAGGTCCCCGTCGTAACTCGAGAAGACCTGCCGCAACTCGAGAAAATCCAGGAGGTTCTCCCCTCCAGGCGAGATGAGGCCCATTTCCGCTGAGGCGTCTCGAGGCTGATCACTCCTCACCTCTTGAACTACGAAAGGGTCCTTCACACCCTTGGTGCAAATCAAGAAGTTCCCCGACATACCCGTCTCCACTCGAGAGGAAACGCGAGGGTCCCGCCCACATCCAGAGGAGCCCCGTTTCCGCCTCGTAGCTCGAGATGAGGCATTCTTTCCCTGCTTCGTCGGGAAATTTTTCCCGGCGTTTCCGTCGCATCTCAAGAGGAGGACCTCTCAACAGGAACGGCGAGAGGAACGCCAGGTTCATGCCACCATTCCAAGAGTCTCCCAGATGTCTCAGTCCATTCCAGAGGAACCTCTTTTGCCTTCACCAGCTCGTCTTTCACGCCGAGGATCGACTCACACCAAGGTGGCACGTGGCACAGCCCTGTGGGAAAACCTCGTGGGAAAGCCTCGAGGGAAAGCCTCGAGGGAAAGCCACAGATCCCTTGGTCCACGTGACAGGAAGCGTGACACTACTGCTGCAGCTCGGGAGGAAAGCGCACGTGCATGCCCCCACTCGAGACGAGGCGTGACTCCCCTGGGGACACTCAGAAGCACCCCAAGATGCATGGCAACACTGGAGAGGAATCCTGAGGTTCCGGCCCCGACTCCACACAAGGTCTTAGGCCCCGGCATGGACGGGAGAGGAATCCCGAGAGGGACCTTACCAACTCGCATGGGGACTGGCCTTTCCTGAAGCCACCAGAGCGTGTCCATTAGGTTCCCGTCGTAACTCGAGAAGACCTGCCGCAACTCGAGAAAATCCAGGAGGTTCTCCCCTCCAGGCGAGATGAGGCCCATTTCCGCTGAGGCGTCTCGAAGCTTGTCACTCCTCACCTCTTGAACTTCGAAAGGGTCCTTCACACCCTTTGTGCAAATCAAGAAGTTCCCCGACATACCCGTCTCCACTCGAGAGGAAACGCGAGGGTCCCGCCCACATTCAGTGCAGCCCCGTTTCCGCCTCGTAGCTCGAGATGAGGGATCCTTTCCCTGCTTCATCGGGAAAGAGTTCTCGGCGTTACCATCGCATCTCAAGAGGAGGCCCTCTCAACAGGAACGGCGAGAGGAATTCCAGGGTCGTGCCACCATTCCAAGAGTCCCCCAGAAGTCTCAGTCCATTCCATAGGAACCACTTTTCCCTACACCGGCTCATCTTTCACACCAAGGATCGACTCACACCAAGGTGGCACGTGGCACAGCCCTGTGGGAAAGCCTCGTGGAAAAGCCTCGAGGGACCGCCTCGAGGGAAAGCCACAGATCCCTTGATCCACGTGACAGATAGCGTGACACTACTGCTGCAGCTCAGGAGGAATGCGCACGTGTATGTACCCACTCGAGACGAGGCCTGACTCCCCTGGGGAGACTCAGAAGCACCTCAAGATCCATGACAACACTGGAGAGGAACCTCAGGTTCCGGCCCCGACACCACACAATGTCTTAGCCCCCGTCTCGACGACAGAGGAATCCCGAGGTGGCCCCTAGCAACTCGCATGGGGACTGGCCTTTCCTGAGGCCATCAGAGCGGGTCCCTGATGTCCCCCATGTAACCCGAGAAGACCTGCCTCAACTCGAGAAAATACAGGAGGTTCTCCCCTCCAGGCGAGATGAGGCCCATTACCGCCGAGTCGTCTCGAGGCAGATCACACCTCACCTCTGGAACTTCGAAAGGGTACTTCACACCCTTGGTGCAAATCAAGAAGTTCCCTGACATACCCGTCTCCACTCGAGAGGAAACACGAGGGTCCCACCCACATCCAGAGGAGCCCCGTTTCCGCCTCGTAGCTCGAGATGAGGCATCCTTTCCCTGCTTCTTCGAGAAAGAGTTCCCGGCATTCCCATCGCATCTCAAGAGGAGGCCATCTCAACAGGAACGGCGAGAGGAAATCCAGGGTCGTGCCACCATTCCAAGAGTCCCCCAGATGTCTCAGTCCTTTCCAGAGGAACCTGTTTTCCCTTCACCGGCTCGTCATTCACGCCGAAGATCGACTCACACCAAGGTGGCACGTGGCACAGCCCTGTGGGAAAGCATGGTGGGAAAGCCTCGTGGGAAAGCCTCGAGGGAAAGCCTCGAGGGAAAGCCACAGATCCCTTGATCCACCTGACAGGAAGCGTGACAGTACTGCTGCAGCTCGGGAATAATGCGCACGTGCATGTCCCCACTCGAGACGAGGCCTGACTACCCTGGGGAGACTCAGAAGCACCACAAGATCCATGGCAACATTGGAGGGGAATCCTCAGGTTCCGGCCCCGACTCCACACAAGGACTGAGGCCCCGGCATGGACCGGAGAGGAATCCCGAGAGGTCCCCTAGCAACTCGCATGGGGACTTGCCTTTCCTGAGGCCACCAGAGCCCTTCCCTGAGGTCCCCGTTGTAACTCGAAACACCTGCCTCAACTCGAGAAAATCCAGGAGGTTCTCCCCTCCAGGCGAGATGAGGCCCATTTCCGCTGAGGTGTCTCGAGGCTGACCACACCTCACCTCTGGAACTTCGAAAGGGTCCTTCACACCCTTGGTGCGAGTCAAGAAGTTCCCCGACATACCCGTCTCCACTCGAGAGGAAACACGAGAGTCCCGCCCATATCCAGAGGAGCCGCGTTTCCGCCTCGTAGCTCGAGATGAGGGATCGTTTCCCTGCTTCTTCGTGAAAGAGTTCCCGGCGTTCCCATCGCCTCTCAAGAGGAGGCCCTCTCAATAGGAACGGCGAGAGGGACTCCAGGGTCGTGCCACCATTCCAAGAGTCCCCCAGATGCCTCAGTTCATTCCAGAGGAACCTCTTTTCCCTTCACCGGCTCGTCTTTCACGCCGAGGATCGACTCACACCAAGGTGGCAATTGGCACGGCCATGTGGGAAAGCCTCGTGGGAAAGCCTCGAGGGAAAGCCTCGAGGGAAAGCCACAGATTCCTTGATCCACGTGACAGGAAGCGTGACACTACTGCTGCAGTACAGGAGGAAAGCGCACGTGCATGCCCCCACTCGAGACGAGGCCTGACTCCCCTGGGGAGACTCAGAAGCACCCCAAGATCCATGGCAACACTGGAGAGGAATTCTCAGGTTCCGGCCCCGACTCCACACAAGGTCTTAGGCCCCGTCATGGACGGGAGAGGAATACCGAGAGGGACCCTAGCAACTCGCATGGGACTGGCCTTTCCTGAGGCCCCCAGAGCGGGTCCCTGATGTTCCCGTCGTAACTCGAGAAGACCTGCCGCAACTCGAGAAAATCCAGGAGGTTCTCCCCTCCAGGCGAGATGAGGCCCATTTCCGCTGAGGCGTCTCGATGCTGATCACACCTCACCTCTGGAACTTCGAAAGGGTCCTTCACACTCTTGGTGCAAATCAAGAAGTTCCCCAACATACCCGTTTCCACTCGAGAGGAAACACGAGGGTCCTACCCACATCCAGAGGAGCCCTGTTTCGGCCTCGTAGCTCGAGATGAGGGATCCTTTCCCTGCTTCGTCGGGAAAGAGTTCCCGGCGTTCCCGTCGCATCTCAAGAGGAGGCCCTCTCAACAGGAACGGCGAGAGGAACTCCAGGGCCGTGTCAACATTCCAAGACTCCCCCAGATGTCTCAGTCCATTCCACAGGAAACTCTTTTCCCTTCACCGGTTCGTCTTTCATGCCGAGGATCGACTCACACCAAGGTGGCACGTGGCACGGCCCTGTGGGAAAGCCTCGTGGGAAAGCCTCGAGGGAAAGCCTCGAGGGAAAGCCTCGAGGGAAAGCCACAGATCCCTTGATCTACGTGACAGGAAGCGTGACATTACTGCTGCAGCTCGTGAGGAAAGCGCACGTGCATGCCCCCACTCGAGACGAGGCCTGACTCCCCTGGGGAGACTCAGAAGCAGCCCAAGATCCATGGCAACACTGGAGAGGAATCCTCAGGTCCCGGCCCCGACTCCACACAAGGTCTTAGGCCCCAGCATGGACGGGAGAGGAATCCCGAATGGGCCCCTAGCAACTAGCATGGGGACTGGCCTTTGCTGAGGCCACCAGAGCGGGTCCCTGAGGTCCCCGTCGTAACTCGAGAAGACCTGCCGCAACTCGAGAAAATCCAGGAGGTTCTCCCCTCCAGGCGAGATGAGGCCCATTTCCGCTGAGGCGTCTCGAGGCTGATCACTCCTCACCTCTTGAACTACGAAAGGGTCCTTCACACCCTTGGCGCAAATCAAGAAGTTCCCCGACATACCCGTCTCCACTCGAGAGGAACCGCGAGGGTCCCGCCCACATCCAGTGCAGCCCCGTTTCCGCCTCGTAGCTCGAGATGAGGGATCCTTTCCCTGCATCCTCGGGAAAGAGTTCTCGGCGTTACCATCGCATCTCAAGAGGAGGCCCTCTCAACAGGAACGGCGAGAGGAACTCCAGGGTCGTGCCACCATTCCAAGAGTCCCCCAGATGTCTCAGTCCATTCCATAGGAACCTCTTTTGCCTTCACCAGCTCGTCTTTCACGCCGAGGATCGACTCACACCAAGGTGGCACGTGGCACAGCCCTGTGGGAAAACCTCGTGGGAAAGCCTCAAGGGAAAGCCTCGAGGGAAAGCCACAGATCCCTTGATCCACCTGACAGGAAGCGTGACACTACTGCTGCAGCTAGGGAGGAAAGCGCACGTGCATGACCCCACTCGAGACGAGGCCTGACTCCCCTGGGGAGACTCAGAAGCACCACAAGATGCATGGCAACACTGGAGAGGAATCCTGAGGTTCCGGCCCCGACTCCACACAAGGTCTTAGGCCCCGGCATGGACGGGAGAGGAATCCCGAGAGGGACCTTACCAACTCGCATGGGGACTGGCCTTTCCTGAAGCCACCAGAGCGTGTCCATTAGGTTCCCGTCGTAACTCGAGAAGACCTGCCGCAACTCGAGAAAATCCAGGAGGTTCTCCCCTCCAGGCGAGATGAGGCCCATTTCCGCTGAGGCGTCTCGAAGCTTGTCACTCCTCACCTCTTGAACTTCGAAAGGGTCCTTCACACCCTTTGTGCGAATCAAGAAGTTCCCCGACATACCCGTCTCCACTCGAGAGGAAACACGAGGGTCCCACCCACATCCAGAGGAGCCCCTTTTCCGCATCGTAGCTCGAGATGAGGCATCCTTTCCCTGCTTCGTCGGGAAAGAGTTCCCGGCGTTCCCGTCGCATCTCAAGAGGAGGCCCTCTCAACAGGAACGGCGAGAGGAACTCCAGGGTCCTGTCACCATTCCAAGAGTCCCCCAGATGTCTCAGTTCATTCCAGAGGAACCTCTTTTCCCTTCACCGGCTCGTCTTTCACGCCGCGGATCGACTCACACTAAGGTGGCACGTTGCACGGTCCTTTGGGAAAGCCTCCTGGGAAACCCTCGAGGGAAAGCCTCGAGGGAAAGCCACAGATCCCTTGATCCACCTGACAGGAAGCGTGACACTACTGCTGCAGCTCGGGAATAAAGCGCACGTGCATGCCCCCACTCTAGATGAGGCCTGACTCCCCTGGGGAGACTCAGAAGCACCCCAAGATCCATGGCAACACTGGAGAGGAATCCTCAGGTTCCGGCCCCGACTGCACACAAGGTTTTAGGCCCCGGCATGGACGGGAGAGGAATCCCGAGTGGGCTCCTATCAACTTGCATGGGGACTGGCCTTTCCTGAGGCCACCAGAGCGGGTCCCTGATGTCCCCGTCGTAACTCGAGAAGACCTGCCGCAACTCGAGAATATCCAGGAGGTTCTCCCCTGCAGGCGAGATGAGGCCCATTTCCGCAGAGGCTTCTCGGGGCTAATCACACCTCATCTGTGGAACGTCGAAGGGGTTCTTCACACCCTGGGTGCAACTCAAGAGGTTCCCCGACATACCCGTCTCCACTCGAGAGGAAACACGAGGGTCCCGCCCACATCGAGAGGAGCCCCGTGTCCACCTCGTAGCTCGAGGTGAGGGATTCTTTCCCTGCTTCTTCGGGAAAGAATTCCCGGCGTTCCCGTCGCATCTCAAGCGTAGTCCCTCTCAACAGGAACGGCGAGAGGAACTCCAGGGTCGTGCCACCATTCCAAGAGTCCCCCAGATGTCTCAGTCCGTTTCAGAGGAACCTCATTTCCCTTCACCGGCTCGTCTTTCACGCCGAGGATCGACTCACACCAAGGTGGCACTTGGCACAGCCCTGTGGGAAAGCCTCGTGTGAAAGCTTCGAGGGAAAGCCTCGAGGGAAAGCCACAGATCCCTTGATCCACGTGACAGGAAGCGTGACCCTACTGCTGCAGCTCTGGAGGGAAGCGCACGTGCATGCCCCCACTCGAGACGAGGCCTGACTCCCCTGGGGAGACTCAGAGGCACCCCAGGATCCATGTCAACACTGGAGAGGAATCCTCAGGTTACGGCCCCGACTCCACACAAGGTCTTAGGCCCCGGCATCGACGGGAGAGGAATACCGAGATGGCCCCTAGCAACTCCCATGGGGAGTGGCCGTTCCTGAGGCCACCAGAGCGGGTCCCTGAGGTCCCCGTCGTAACTCGAGAAAACCTGCCGCAACTCGAGAATATCCAGGAGGTTCTCCCCTGCAGGCGAGAGGAGGCCCATTTCCGGAGAGGCTTCTCGGGGCTAATCACACCTCACCTCTGGAACGTCGAAAGGGTCCTTCACACCCTTGGTGCGAGTCAAGAAGTTCCCCGACATACCCGTGTCCACTCGAGAGGAAACACGAGGGTCCCGCCCACATCCAGAGGAGCCCCGTTTCCGCCTCGTAGCTCGAGATGAGGGATCCTTTCCCTGCTTCGTCGGGAAAGAGTTCCCGGGCATTCCCGTCGCATCTCAAGAGGAGGCCCTCTCAACAGGAAAGGCGAGAGGAACTACAGGGTCGTTTCACCATTCCAAGAGTCCCCCAGATGTCTCACTCCATTCCAGAGGAACCTCTGTTCCCTTCACCGGCTCGTCTTTCACGCCGAGGATCGACTCACACTAAGGTGACACGTGGCACGGCCCTGAGGGAAAGCCTCGTGGGAAAGCCTGGAGGGAAAGCCTCGAGGGAAAGCCACAGATCCCTTGATCCACGTGACGGGAAGCGAGACACTACTGCTGCAGCTCGGGAGGAAAGCGCACGTGCATGCCCCCACTCGAGACGAGGCCTGACTCCCTGGGGAGACTCAGAAGCACCCCAAGATCCATGGCAACACTGGAGGGGAATCCTCAGGTTCCGTCCCCGACTCCACACAAGGACTGAGGCCCCAGCATGAACGGGAGAGGAATCCCGAGAGGTCCCCTAGCTACTCGCATGGGGACTGGCCTTTCCTGAGGCCACCAGAGCGGGTCCCTGAGGTCCCCGTCGTAACTCGAGAAGACCTGCCTCAATTCGAGATAATCCAGGAGGTTCTCCCCTCCAGGCGAGATGAGGCCCATTTCCGCTGAGGCGTCTCGAGGCTGATCACACCTCATCTCTGGAACTTTGTAAGGGTCCTTCACACCCTTGGTGCGAGTCAAGAAGTTCCCCGACATACCCGTCTCCACTCGAGAGGAAACACGATGGTCCCGCCCACATCCAGAGGAGCCCCGTTTCAGCCTCGTAGCTCGAGATGAGGGATCCTTTCCCTGCATCGTCGGGAAAGAGTTCCCGGCGTTCGCGTCGCATCTCAAGAGGAGGCCGTCTCAACAGGAACAGCGAGAGGAACTCCAGGGTCGTTTCACCAATCCAAGAGTCCCCAAGATGTCTCAGTCCATTCCAGAGGAACCTCTTTTCCCTTCACCGGCTCGTCTTTCACGCCGAGGATCGACTCACACAAAGGTGGCACGCGGCACGGCCCTGTGGGAAAGCCTCGTGGGAAAGCCTCGAGGGAAAGCCTCGAGGGAAAGCCACAGATCCCTTGATCCACGTGACAGGAAGCGTGACACTACTGCTGCAGCTCGGGAGGAAAGCACACTTGCATGCCCCCACTCGAGACGAGGCCTGACTCCCCTGGGGAGACTCAGAAGCACCCCAAGATCCATGGCAACACTGGAGAGGAATCCTCAGGTTCCGTCACCGGCTCCACACAAAGTCTTAGGCCCCAGCATGAACGGGAGAGGAATCCCAAGAGGGCCCCTAGCAAGTCGCATGGGGAATGGCCTTTCCTGAGGCCACCAGAGCGGGTCCCTGAGGTCCCAGTCGAAACTCGAGAAGACCTGCCGCAACTCGAGAAAATCCAGGAGGTTTTCCCCTCCAGGCGAGATGAGGCCCATTTTCGCTGAGGCTTCTCGAGGCTGATCACACCTCACCTCTGGAAATTCGAAAGGGTCCTTCACACCCTTGGTGCAAATCAAGAAGTTCGCCGACATACCCGTCTCCACTCGAGAGGAAACACGAGGGTCCCGCCCACATCCAGAGGAGCCCCGTTTCCCCCTCCGAGCTCGAGATGAGGGATCCTTTCCCTGCTTCGTCGGGAAAGAGTTACCGGCGTTCCCGTCGCATCTCAAGAGGAGGCCCTCTCAACAGGAACGGCGAGAGGAACTCCAGGGTCCTGTCACCATTCCAAGAGTCCCCCAGATGTCTCAGTTCATTCCAGAGGAACCTCTTTTCCCTTCACCGGCTCGTCTTTCACGCCGCGGATCGACTCACACTAAGGTGGCACGTGGCACGGTCCTTTGGGAAAGCCTCCTGGGAAAGCCTCGAGGGAAAGCCTCGAGGGAAAGCCACAGATCCCTTGATCGACCTGACAGGAAGCGTAACACTACTGCTGAAGCTCGGGAATAAAGCGCACGTGCATGCCCCCACTCAAGATGAGGCCTGACTCCCCTGGGGAGACTCAGAAGCACCCAAAGATCCATGGCAACACTGGAGAGGAATCCTCAGGTTCCGGCCCCGACTGCACACAAGGTTTTAGGCCCCGGCATGGACGGGAGAGGAATCCCGAGTGGGCTCCTATCAACTCGCATGGGGACTGCCCTTTCCTGAGGTCACCAGAGCGGGTCCCTGAGGTCCCCGTTGTAACTCGAGAAGACGTGAGGCAACTCCAGAAATTCCAGGAGGTTCTCCGCTCCAGGCGAGATGAGGCCCATTTCCACTGAGGCGTCTCGAGGCTGATCACACCT
The DNA here is from genome assembly GCF_023091745.1 of Budorcas taxicolor. NCBI lineage: Eukaryota > Metazoa > Chordata > Mammalia > Artiodactyla > Bovidae > Budorcas > Budorcas taxicolor. The sequence goes on along the minus strand of NC_068924.1, from coordinate 1,164 downwards.
CCCCTCTGGAACTTCAAGGGGTCCTTCACACCCTTGGTGCAAATCAAGAAGTTCCCCGACATACCCGTCTCCACTCGAGAGGAAACACGAGGGTCCCGCCCACATCCAGAGGAGCCCCGTTTCCGCCTCGTAGCTCGAGATGAGGGATCCTTTCCCTGCTTCGTCGGGAAAGAGTTCCCGGCGTTCCCGTCGCATCTCAAGAGGAGGCCCTCTCAACAGGAATGGCGAGAGGAACTCCAGGGTCCTGTCACCATTCCAAGAGTCCCCCAGATGTCTCAGTCCATTCCAGAGGAACCTCTTTTCCCTTCACCGGCTCGTCTTTCACCGCCGCGGATCGACTCACACTAAGGTGGCACGTGGCACGGTTCTTTGGGAAAGCCTCCTGGGAAAGCCTCGAGGGAAAGCCACAGAACCCTTGATCCACCTGACAGGAAGCGTGACACTACTGCTGCAGCTCGGGAATAAAGCGCACGTGCATGTCCCCACTCGAGACGAGGCCTGACTACCCTGGGGAGACTCAGAAGCACCACAAGATCCATGGCAACTTTGGAGGGGAATCCTCAGGTTCCGGCCCCGACTCCACACAAGGACTGAGGCCCCGGCATGGACGGGAGAGGAATCCCGAGAGGTCCCCTAGCAACTCGCATGGGGACTGGCCTTTCCTGAGGCCACCAGAGCGGTTCCCTGAGGTCCCCGTCGTAACTCGAGAAGACCTGCCGCAACTCGAGAAAATTCAGGAGGTTCTCCCCTCCAGGCGAGATGAGGCCCATTTCCGCTGAGGCGTCTCGAGGCTGATCACACCTCACCTCTGGAACTTCGAAGGGTCCTTCACACCCTTGGTGAAAATCAAAAAGTTCCCCGACATACCCGTCTCCACTCGAGAGGAAACACGAGGGTCCCGCCCACATCCAAAGGAGCCCCGATTCCGCCTCATAGCTCGAGATGAGGGATCCTTTCCCTGCTTCGTCGGGCAAGAGTTCCCAGCGTTCCCGTCGTATCTCAAGAGCAGGCCCTCTCAACAGGAACGGCGAGAGGAACTCCAGGGTCGTGCCACCATTCCAAGAGTCCCCCAGAATTCTCAGTCCATTCCAGAGGAACCTCTTTTCCGTTCACCTTCTCGTCTTTCACACCGAGGATCGAATCACACCAAGGTGGCACGTGACA